>NW_027256882.1:248357984-253357984 GCF_029215685.1 Pituophis catenifer annectens
TAGACAAATGTCATTTATTTACTTACATGTTTATCGTGAGAAAAGCTGCATCCATTACTGAGTGAAATTTGATTGAAGGAATGTTACTTTTGGAAAAAAAAATGACCTGCAGAAAGTTCTTCTTCCTTAGTTTAAATTTACCATGCACCATGTTTTCATTTTACTATAAATAGTGAAGTCTGGGATTCTTTGAATCCTGCAAGATTATTAATTTGCAGTTTTAATAGAAGGAGTCCCATTTGAATATCTGACCTTTGTAGCCACTTGGTGTTGAACTCTTGACTAACTCTTAAAAATTTCTGGTTCTGTGGTTGAATTATTGGTATATGTTTACTGACACTTGACCTGACACTGCTTTAATTGAGAAACCAGGGGAATAAGAAAGCAGAAAGAAATGATTGCAGAAAAAGTTATTTCCATCAAAAGCTGCACTAATGTTACAGTTGCACAGACAGAGTTTTGTTGTGGGGCCTAGAGAAGTGTCCAGTGTCCTTTTCAGATTTCTTTGCCTTTCATCCTGACATGAATATGTATGATGCCAATGCATCTGTATGCAGCATAGGCATTTGTATACTTTCTTTTCCTTCTTGTGTAAAAAGAGTTCCACATAAGTTCTTGTGAAGTTTTCTTTAAAGATTGAGTTTGGAACTTTAGGGTATTGCATCGATTACCGAGTAAGACAATCCTATATTCATTCTTGGCATGCTGTGACATTAGAACGACTGGGATTTGTAAAATTCTACAAAAAAGGGTTTTTTGTTCCTTCTTAAAATGTTTATTATTTATTTATTCATGTCTGCCTGTATCAAAGATGGCATAAAATTCAAAGATTAAAACAATAGCTGCAAACAATGATCTATGAGGCCAAAGAAAAACAATATAGCCTAATTACAAATCATATCGGTAGCAGAGTTTGCCTAACTTGTCCAAATGCCTGAGGTAAGTCTTCACAGTCTTAAGACAGTAGCTGGGTCAAGGCCACCCAGGAGGAGTCTGTTCCAATGTTGTCACCAGATTAGGCACAATTTCTCAGTCATTGCTTGACAGAGGATACCTGGAACATGCACTCTCTGCTGGATCTGGTGGGATGAGCAGAAACAATGGGACAAGTACAACTAGCCAGATTGTAGTGATAACTAGCACCTTGGATTATATCTGGAAGCTTACTGGCAGCTAGCAGTCCTTGCAAAGTGGCAGTGTTATATATGATTTCCTACAAATCAGTGGAAAACCCATTATATACATTAGATCCAAAGCATCCTAAAGCTGTTTCTGTGGTTCAAGCCACTCTCTGTATTCTCAGTTTTCCCCTCATGAATAACTTAAGTCCGACATCACAGAGGTGAGGGCTCTGAAGTTTTTAATGGTGCTTTCTTCTCTGTGGTTGGTGCTGATTTTGGAGAAGAAAAAAAAATCTGACAATGCTTTGATCTCTGGGGCCTCAAAAAGACACCCCCCTTTCTCAAATGGCACTCTACTATGTGGACACTCTTTGCAATAGATAAGATGTCGTGAACCCATTTACATTAAAATGTAATGGAGTTCTTTTAGGTCAAGCTTTTATTTATTTATTTATTTAATTATTGTATTGAACAAGCAACCATAATGTAATGTGTGTAATTTTTTTTATTGTCTTAGGCTTTTTTCTCATGAACGTTAGTTATAGAAGAATATTTACTTAAAAATGCATTTGACTTATCTTGTTAAATGATCCTTTTAGGCGTACAATGAGATATTATGCAAAGCTGTTCTTGATGGATTTAAAAGATGACTTCCTGACACCACTTTATAAGCAGAAAGTGTAATCTGCCCTTCTCTTGCTGAAAGTACCAAGACCTATCAATCGATTGGTATCTGCACACTGTCATTTGAAAACCTGTGACTAATTGTGGAAAGGTCAAGTTCATGAGTCACTTCAGAAAGGCTGCATTTCTCTGGTTTGTTGATTTGATGTGTCCATGTGTCATGTTGTATTCAGTGTTTTCTGTAAGGATATCTTCTACAACAATGTGGTAGAACACAGTTTGAATTCATTTCTCTCTTTCTAAAATTTGTAGAAATGCAGCAGTTGTAATACGTTCTGCAATCCATTTCCAAGCTTATACTGTATAAAAAAAACCATCTACATGGGAAAGTCTCCACTGTGCCAATGATATCATCAGCTCACCTTAGCACACTGTGGCTTGCTAACATCAAAGGTCAGATAAATCTGATCTATACTTTATACTGCACTAATGCATTTTTTAAATGGGCCAGATGTCATTTGAAATACACATGTCTTGAGCTTATTCTAAATATTGTTACATTCCAGTTAAAAACCTTCTGGCACTGTTAGCATTTAACATCTACATCACTCTTCAATCTCAGTTCATATATGTCAAGATTTTTAACTAAACTAATTCTGTTTATGTATATATTGCTGTGATTAATCGTGATTGTGCACATTTCCAAAGCACTCCCAAATACAACCCTATCAAAGATTTGGTCAATAATCTGTTGGTGACTGCTTAGCAATTTCCTGTAATTCAATTAGAGTTTGAATGCTAACCTGGGAATTTTGGGGCAATGTTGATGCTATCTTACTTTTTAATTAATTAATGTTTTAATTATGTTAATTACTTACTGAAGAGGTGGTTTTATAATATTGAATGATCCAAGAAAATGTTGAAACTATCTTTGAAGTTTTTTTTGATGGGATTTGCTAACTGACAAGAAGAATAGATCATTGTTAAGAAGCTAGAAATGTAAGAATAATGAACCAGCCATGTTCAGAAACATTTCTTTCCCATACTATAGACAGTATTACAGTGGGGACCACTACAACTTATATTTATTAAAGTGACTGAATCTATAAATCACCATTCAAGTTTTCCAGAATGCCTTGAATTTACACAATAATTAGCTATCTGAGGATTCTACAAGATCCAAAATTTTCTCTCAAATTATCAGTATATTACTATAACAGCTCTCCTGATTATGCTGAAGAAAGTCTATACAGATACCACAAAAATGTTTTCCACTGGAGGTTATCTGACCCTTCAAAAATTGGAGCTGTTCCTTGTCTGACATTGCTAACTTTTGGTTCTGGATCATTTGAAGTAAGTTTGAAAATAACTATATTTGGTTTGCTATTTCCAAATATTCCCAATTTTATCACTGAACATTCAGAGACGGTCTTTTTTAAAAAAGCCAAGGAAGATGGCTTCTGATTATGGCAGGGGTGGGTTCTAAATTTTTTTACTACAGGTTCTGTGAGCATGGCTTATTTTGTGGGTGTGGCTTGATGGTCATGTGACAATTATTTAGGATTTAGCAGAGGTACTGGTCTATCAGGCTTTTAACTGCTTGCAGAGCTGTATCGATCTACCTATTTATTTTTGCAGGTACTGATCTACTCATGTATTTTTGCAGGCACTGGTCTACCCATTTATTTTTGCAGGCACCAATCTATTCATTTGTTTTCTTTTAACACTGATCAGCTGTAGGGCGGTCCTTTGAAGCCCCGTGGCAAGAGTTTAAACAGTTTTTTCCCCTATAGCCATCAGTTGGGACTCAGGAGGCAGCAATAGATTGGGGGTTGGGCCAAATAAAAGGTAAGAATAATGTGGGGGATGGGGGGTCGGGGGGGGCAGAACCGGTTCGGTGACATTATATTGTCACTGCTACCGGCTCGGCGGAATTGGGCGGATCCACCATTGGATTATGGGCAGGTGGCAGGACTTTCCTGATTCATGTTTCCAAGGTTAGACAGTGGAAGAATTCTTTAAGAAAATATGTATTAAAAAAACAGCAAAAGGGACTTTGACCTTTTCTACTTATTGCTTCCACAGAAGCAAGTTGTTCAAACATTCATTTTCATTAAAATATATGGTATGCAGAGTGAAGATATTTAAAATTATTTGTTGGTGACTTTGCTACTACTTGGTCTGCTATGTGGATGTGGTTTAGGGGTAGAGAATTATGGTAGGTGGGAGTGTGTTTGGGGATTGTTAGGTATGTTGGACCTGGTCTTTGGGTTAAGTGAATTTGGGTTAAGTGAATTTCGTTGTATGGGTATACTATGTATACATGTACAATGACAATAAAGTTATTTATTTATTTATTTATTTATTTATTTATTTATTTATTTATTTATTTATTTATTTATTTAATGGAATTTTCTTCAGGTGACCAGGTAGAGAAAATTGATAAAACCCTAATTTTGTTTTGACTGTAGGTCCAAGCTCTTCCACCTTTCTATCAGAAATAGGTTCCTAAAATTTACTACCTGTACATTATTCAGTTCAGGGGATAACAGGACTCTTACTCACACGAAGGAAAATGAAGCTTGACTTTCAAACAAAATGGAAAAGTATATCCCCAATTTTGTTGCAAATGTCAAGTTCACAACCAGAAACTGCTTCTGAGTGCATTTTTAACCTGTATGAAGTGACAGATTGCAGAGATCACTTTTGGAAATGCTATAGGGCTCTAATTTTTACAACAGTGAATGGCTCTTGTGCAATTGCTGAGAGTTAAGAGTTTTTCCTTGAGCTTTTTTTTGTATCATTTGTTGGCACTGAAGACTTTTGCCCTTGGTCACCAAAAAAAAAAAAAAAGAAAGAGAGGCTCACAAGATGATAACTTCTCTCAAGATAATTGCACTGGCTTTGCACATCCTGGAAGGGAGGTTTTTCCAATCTCTCTATCTGCTTGGCTATTTCTTCTTCCCAATATTTTTGTCAGTACCTACTTACACTAGTAAGTCTATAAACAGAGTATGTCAAAATAAAATTAGACACAGTCAATAGCATTCACAGCTGCTATTACTGTAGTTGCTCTCCTGCCTTCCAAAGTCATGGTTTTGTTTTGATAGTTTACCTATTTTGATAGTTTTACAGGATTATTTTAATTTCCATTTTCCAGAAAAGAATTAGGCAAAACCTGAACATGAATTGAGATCTCCACATTCTAGCTTTAGGGTTGCTTTTTTCCAGAATATTTTATTTTATTTATTTTATTTATTTATTTGTCAAGCATATATAAGATAACAAGTAAAAGTATAAACATAATTTGAATATAGGAAAAGAATAAGAGTAAAAAGGAATATTAGGACAGGGCTGGTAGGCACGCTGGTACACTTATGCACGCCCCTTACACACCTCTTAGGAATGGGGTGAGGTCAACAGTAGACAGGTTAAGATTAACGTTTTGGGGGTTTGGGGAAGAAACCACAGAGTTAGTTAGTGGATTACAGGCATTGACCAGTCTGTTACTGAAGTCATATTTTCTGCAATCGAGTTTGGAGCGGTTTCCCTTGATTTTGTATTTATTATTTCCTCATGTATTGTTGTGGTTGAAGCTGAAGTAGTCATTGACAGGTAGGACATTGTGGCAGATAAATTTATGTAGTACACTTAGGTCAGACTGAAGTTGGCGTAGTTCTAAATTGTCTAAGCCCAAAATTTGAAGTCTGATTGCATAAGGTATTTCATTGCGGGTAGAGGAATGGAAAACTCTTCTCGTAAAATATCTCTGGACTCTCTCAATTTTATTTATGTCTGATATGCAGTGCGGGTTCCAGACAGATGAGCTGTATTCGAGAATTGGTCTTTGAGAATTGGTTTTGTATGCTCTAGTTAGTAGTACAATATTATCAGAGAAGAAGCTACGCAAGATTAGGTTAATAACTCTTAATGCCTTTTTGGCAATGTTGTTACCATGGGCTTTGGGAACTTCCACTTTAGATCATGGATCCTACGTATTATATTTTAATTAAAAAAATCTAATTAAGAGCATCATGCCCTAGAAATGTCACTAATATCTTCCTAAACTCATCTGTCTTAATCTGGATTTTATTTATTTTATTTATATCCTGCCCATATTATTTTTATAAATAACTCAAAACAGTGAATATATCTAATACTCTTTCCTCTTCCTATTTTCCCCACAACAACTCTGTGAGATGCATTGGTCTGAGAGAGAGCAATGGCCTAAAGTCATCCAGCTGGCTTTCATGGCTAAGGTGAGATGAAAATGGTCTCCAGGTTTTTAGCCTGATGCATTAACTACCAAGTTATACTAGCTCTTTGAATTGGTGCCACAATTTTGACTATATGTAATACAAAGGAAACAAAATACAATACCTCCCTTCCTTTCAAGTCTGACTAACTTCGCACATAATCAATAGGTAGTACATATTTTGTTTCAGTGAGTAAAAGAGTAAAACATGTAATTTCATAGTTTAGCTCATATTCATACAAGTACTTACTTTGATGTAACAGCTCTCTAATCTACAATTTTGTTTATTCTTACTATTAAAATTATGTATATATTTTGCATTTTATGCAATTAATTAATTAAATTTAATTAAAATCTACTAAAGTGCTAAATTTGAAATTTAAAGAGTTAATAAAACACTACCATATGAGAGATAATTTTAGATTAAGGAGAAAAAGCTACCATTCATTTCTAACATTTTGTTCCAATTTCTTATTATATTTTATTCAGTAGCCGTGGCTATCACTAGGAATAGCTTTATACTCTTAGTGCTAAAGAATGTTAATGGTTCCACAGTCTCTTTTCTGCTTCTCCTTTGATGATACTTAAAGAAGAGCTTTTTCAGTCTGAAAGAAGCACTGCCTGAAGCTCTTGCCTTAGAGATGTAGCAGTTACAGGGCACCCATGGATCTGTTCTTTCTATGAAAATAAGTGGAATTTAATGTACAGAAATTGGATTTGAGAGTGTTGAAGCTCTGATTACATAAATAATCCATTGTGAATCCATTTGTTTTTTGTTTTGTTTTTTTAAAAACTGATAGATTTACAAAAAGCTTCCATGTAATATATTCCAGGGTATGATACAGTGGATGAAATTCTTTCTGACTTATCATACTTTTTCTCCTTTTTTTCTAAATAAAAACAACTTCTGGTTGGAATCAAGTAGAAGATCTCAGAAATAATTTCTGTTTAAGGGTGTATGTAGAAAATGATTTGAGGAATTCAGAAATGAGAAAAAAAATTGAACTGAGAAAGGAGAAAGGATTTTAACAGTAAGTTTACTTAAAATATTCAATTGAGGAGCTGCCCAACTTCAGATGATTTTGGGTGCTCAAAAATGTAACAATAAAATACAACCTGAGTGATCAGAAGCAAAATAAGGGCAACACTGAAGAACAAGAACAAGATGGCGATCCACAAGAACATATAGAACACACCTAATAGGCCTTCATCTATCGTCACTCATCTCCTAAGAGAAAGGCCAGGTTTTTAAGGCCTTGTGAAATGCCTTCAGAATTGGAGCCATATGTGGAGAGCCTCATTCCAGAGGATTTCTCTATAAAATTATTTTATCTGCTTTATTATGTTATTATCACAGGTTAGGGTTAGTGCTAGTGAACTTTTTCTTACAAACTAAACTCTATCTGTTTTTTATTATGAATATATAACACTCTCTTACAAAATAAATTTCAGTGATGCTATATAATGGCAAGTTAAAAACAACCATACCAGGACCATTTAAAGAGAAAATAAAGCTTTCCAACAAATACACAAAGAAATTGGGGATTAGCAAGCCATCTATGGTAGAGTAGGATGCTGAAATCCTTCTAAGAATTGCTATGTTGGATCATATTGCTCTACTTTTCCATTTTTTAATTTTATTTTCTGGAGCACCCATTTGAAAAATACAAAATCCATTTTAAAGATTTCATGCAGATTTATCCCAGCTAAGATGATATACCTCCCCTTCCCTGTACTTTTTCATTGTCTTCCATATGTGTGTGCTTGGTGTGGCCAAAAAAGTCAAAATAGTGGCTGCAACAGTGAGATTATACCTCTGATTTTATGTGCGGGTATGAATATTTTTCCCATTTCCTTTAAAATACATAAAGCAGAGGCTTAGCTCTCCTCTCCCCATGTAAGCTTGAGTACAAATAACATTTATAGTGAGGAATGAAAGAATCTTAGATGTTTGTGTAAAGTCACCCAAAGGTATTGAGATAGGTACTTAACATTAAAAATAATGATCTTCTATTCATTGATTTTTTTTTTAAAAAGTATAAGAATGATTCACTAACTGTAAAATGCTGCAATATGCTGAGCCTCCTATTGTAAGGAAAACTGTGTGTATTATGTTTTCATAAACAAAGATAAAATATTTTTCATAAGCATAAGGAAAAATATGTGCTTTCATTTTAATTAGCAGAGAGAAAAAAATATGAATCGCTTTGGGAGATCAAGGACAGAGCTTTGACATGAATTGTGAACTTCCTTTGAGTTTTTATCATTCCCAAACCTGTGCTTCATACATGCATTTTTATTACTGCTATTGCTGCACAATGCTACATACAATATAATTTGCTCAGAAAGCTTACAGACATATTTAAAATGCATTTATTTATAAATAATGGCAGCTTATTTACATTTTAATTTCTTGATAATACATGTTTATTTCAATAGTTTTTAGTAAATAATATATGTTGGCTTACTTGGGCAGGGAAATGTTTGGGGCATTAAAGAATTAAAAATATGAATTGACAAGGAACGAAAGCTTATACATGTGGTAGGAGATTTTGGAAACAATAGGGCAATGTTTCTTATGGATTTTGATTCTTATGTAAAACATTGAACAATTACATAATTAAGCACACTGTTAGTTTCAACATTACAGCTAGAAACAGAATTTGCAAGGGTCTTTATCCCTCATGAAAAAAAAAACAGCTTTATTTCTTCCCCTTTAAATAAAATAATTATATGAAGAATCCTAAAAGTTACAAAATGAGTGGTCATAAAATATTGGTCAGTGACACTGGACTTAGTTTTCTGAGTCCTTCCAAAAGCCTGAGAACATGCTGTTCTGAGTGATCCTGGAGATATCTCTATCTTGTGTGGCCCATTTTTAAAAATTATTTTTAAGTTTAAAAATAAAATGGCAAGTGTGCATAGAGATGAAACTTTTTTAAAAAAGAAAAATCCATTGTCTCCCAACAATGTGACCCCTTCTTCCTTCTAACTCCAAACAGAATCTTTTCTCTTGCTTTTATTTCATTTTGCTTTGAATTTGCATCCCCACCCCTCTTCTGCGTGAACAGGACAATGTTGAAATACAGTAGAATGAATAGTTCAGAAAACTCCACAAATCATACGATTTTAATTTTATTCCTCTTGGATCAACACAGTATTTTCCTCCCTTTTTGTCTATATCATGACTGATGGTGTAAGCTTGTTATTCTTTCTGCCACTATCACAAGCCAAACACTGGTTGAACAGATAGTGCTTCTGATGACTGAACTTTCCTCTGTGCAACATCTGGTGTCTCCAGCATTTCTGAGTTGCTCCCTAGAGATATCTTTACTCATTACAGGGGCACACTAATTAGGTATCAAGAAAAAACAACAACAATCGCAGAATCTCAAAAAATGCAATCATGCAATCAAGTGCTTTTAATAAAGTACAAAGGCACTCCTATTCTACTTTACTCAAGAACTCATAAAACCAAAACCTTCTGTTCACTTATACAGAAGTTATCAGTCCTTGTTTTTTAAACATGCATGAAAAAAGAGTGATTTTTGACTTACGTTGGCTTATCTTTGGTTGATTCTGCTCAGATCTGAAGCCTAGGATAAAGTGTAACCTTAGGTGTCTATCACAATGTTGCAGCACAACAGTGTGACTTATATATTTATGTCTGACATTGGAACACATGTATAAAAAACCAGTTTGCATCATAACACACTTTCAATATTTATTTAATTATTTAGGTTTGTAATGGATGCATATACTCATAGTTCTTTCCACACATATATTCAAATGCAAGTTACATATGTATTAACTGCCTTATTTATATATTTATATAGCTCCCCCAAATTTTCAAACATGACTTTGGGCAACCAGAAAACCCTAAAACAATACAATAAATAAAGCCAAAATATTAAAAATCCAACAATGAACCATATAACCAATGAATATGACTTCACTTTGTCTTCTGTTCCCCGGCAGGAGATCAGGAGATAACCCAAACTCTTAGACTATGTGGAATACTCAGAACTATTAGACAATGGGTTCTGGGTAGATGAGCTGGGTGGATAATCCAACAGAGATGGAACGCAATGCTGGTCCACTTAAATAGTACATCTCAAAATGCTATCTGAAGGTGATTGTTTTAGAGAAAGAGAACAGTTAAGAGAAATAGTGCCTATTATTTGCAAAAGATTCCACAGCAACAGCTGGAAAAACTTCTTGTTTGACAATCTGGAGAAGTATTTCCCACTCAGTACAGATAACATTCAGCCTGAAGAAGGAATGGTCTGACTTAATGTAAGGTATTTTTAAATAATTCTTAGTCTTGTCTTTTTTTAAAATTTTCTCTTCCACAAAAGGACTCTTAACTATAAAAGTTTTTCTTTCACAAGGCATAGTTTCTATAGCACCATTCTTAAACTTTAGGAGTTTAGTGTGATATAGCTTGAAATGGATAAAAGTCTATTTAGATGAGAATTTTGGTATACAATATTGATTGGTAGTATCTGAAGTAATCCTGTTTGTTTTAAAATAGATTTATTTCTTCACAAATGGGGTGATCTTAATTCCCTCCACTCTCCTTGTCTTCTTTTTTGGCAGACCATTAAAATTGGTTTCAGTATATGTGCTTCCTGTGTTTTTCAGAAAAAAATCATATTCAGACTCAGATTTATAGCTTGTTGTACTAAAGCTATTTTTTGTCTTTTGGCCCTTTCCCTTTCGCTTCCCCTTCCCTTCCCTTCCCTTCCCTTCCCTCCTCTTCCCTTCCCTTCTCTTTAACATCTGCTAATTATTCTAATTGACTGAACTGTAATAGAACAGGAAGCAGCACCTCTGGAGATGACAATATCACAACAGTTTCAAACAATCTAAAGCTATTAAGAAGAATATAGTTTTTTTTTCAAAAAAACAGAAGCCAAGAGAAATAATTAGAAGTCAGCTAAAAAGAAACTATCATCTGATAAGCAAACTCCCAATTTTTTCTACTATATAAATAAGCTTTTTTCTTTTTTTTAAATCTCACTTGGAAGTTAAATAGCATATACATGTCAGTTTCTCAGAACAACTGATTTATTGCATTCATTTCGTTGGAAATATAAACAAGTTTTATATCTAAATTTTATAGTATTGCAGCTGATCCATCTGTCCTGACTATTCGTGTACTGTCACATAATGAGGCCTGTATTAGGAACAAATATAGTCCCCCCCACTCTTTATTATGCATGTGGCACACAGGGCAATTTACTACATAACAGATGTAGCTAAGTAGTTGGGATCATGTAGTGATTCATTCATTTAAAGACAATCTGCTATGGTAATGTACAGATACTTCATAAACAAAATTAGAATAAAGAAAAAAGTAAGCTTATTTCAACAATGGCTTGAAATTGCTAAATGGTTACACAGTTCCCCTGTGAATGTTTGTACTGTGGTTAGGTGACAAATAGGAATCTTGGTTTCTTGGGCAAATTGCCTTTCTAGGATTCTCTGCTGCAGGTCACAGCTATTCGATGGGAAAAAAAATGAATGAATAATTCTAACAAAGAGTGAAGGATTTTGTATTTCTGCGCTTGTATGGGATAGATGTAAAGCACTTGTCACCAGTTATCAAAAAAGCACTAAGAGAATGACAGTTTCCGGCTATGACCAATAAGGGCAAGTTCTTGCTTGCCTCATTTGAACAGGACCTCAATTTTTGTGAAGAATACTTTATTCCCCCAATAACTTAATTGACAGTGATAGACTATTCTCTCTTTAGACATGTGTCATAATGATCCAAACACCTTCTCTTGGTTTCTTCCAAGATGGAAAAAAAAGCAAATCATATGATCTGTAAAGCGCCAAAGATATGTTTATTTATCCAAATTTATCAAGTTGTTTTGGGTGGGGAGATATGCATAGTTTCTCTTTGTTTCCCTTTTATAGGGTTCTGAAGTTTAAACATGCAGTCAATCATCAATGAATAGATACACTAGCTTATTACTAAGAAAGGATTCCTTACCTTAGAGCAGGGGTGTCAAACTTGCGTCGTCATGTTGTTGTCATGTGACGTATTGTGACTTTTTCACCCTTCGCTAAAATGGGGTGGGCGTGGCCAGCACATGATACATCCAGCCTGCGGGCTGTGAGTTTGACACCCTTGCCTTAGAGAAGGCAAATTCCTCCTTATTTATAGCTAAACAAATATATATTTATTTAGAGTTAAAATAGCTGTTTTTCAATGCATTGTTTTCCTTTATATGGATATGCATTAGAGATATGTCTTTCTTTGCATGGGCATGCTACACATCTCTATTGTTTCTAATGGAGAAGCAAGCTTTTATATAATGGCAATACTACTGTCTATTTACTACTGCTTATACAATCTTTATTGATGTGGTGGCTCAGTGGCTAAGACACTGAGCTTGTCGATCAAAAGGTCGGCAGTTCAGCGGTTCAAATCCCTACTGCCGCGTAACGGGGTGAGATCCCGTTACTTGTCCCAACTTCTGCTGACCTAGCAGTTCGAAAGCACGTAAAAAATGCAAGTAGAAAAATAGGGACCACCTTTGGTGGGAAGGTAAGAGCGTTCTGTGCGCCTTTGGCATTTAGTCATGCTGGCCACATGACCACGGAAACGTCTTCGGACAGCGCTGGCTTTTCGGCTTTGAAATGGAGATGGGCACTGCCCCCTAGAGTTGGGTATGACTAGCACATATGTGTGAGGGGAACCTTTTTTTTATACAATCTTTATTCCAACATCTGCAACAAACACCCCCCTGATCATGTACAGTACTTTTGATTAACCCATAAACATCCCAGTACAGTTTGTTCCAGTTAACTTTTCTTTATTACCTTTTCAATTTGCACTGATTCCTTCTACTGATTGGAATGGATGATTGTAACTCATGTGTTTCTTATTAATTTCTTCATTTTAAAACTATTCATCTTGAAGGATATGCCTGCTGGCTGAAAATGAGCTTCACTAACTTTCCTGGGACTTTCTGACAGATAAGAGAAGAGGACTGCAACAATAATAACTAAACAGAAGATCATTAAGGGACAAGATCGGTTGGAAGATTAAAAATACCACGAGAAAGAAAGAACTTTCTTCACTGTCCCTGCTACAGCGAGTAGATCATTTTAAATATATATCTTATAATATTTTTATTGGTTTCCATAGTTACAATACCTGGTAAGAGCATCTTAAATATAATACTGCTCTCCTGCTTTCTTGGTCTACTTCCTCCTCTCACCCCTCTGCCAAATAATCCAGACCAGAAAATGCTCCAAAGAAGAAAACAATGCAGCAAGGTTAGATTGGATTTTCTTGTTTTCATTACTGGGAGATCAATTTAAGTTCATATAACTCTTAAACCCACCTAGCCTAGAAGGACAGGATAAATTTTAAGGCTTTTTGAATCTTTTCAAAATAAAATTATTTTGAATGTTATAAATTAAGAATTTTAAAACTTATATGTCCCAAATTTTGAGGACCTGCATCATACCTGAACAATTAAGGGTATACGATGGCCTGCATTCCTAAAACCAAACAGGGCAAGAGAAACATGAAACAAAATAAATGATATAAATTAAATCACAATAATAAAAATATGCCTCTTTTATATAATAAATCACAGATTTGTCCTGTGCTGGTTATCAGGGTGAAGACGGAGGAAGAAAAGGCACACCAAGCTTTTCTAGCTATGAAGAAAGGGACAGAAGCAGTGGTGGGATTCAAAATTTTTTACTACCAGTTCTGTGGGCATGGCTTGGTCGGCGATGCTTGGTAAAATCTCCATTCCCTCCTCACTCCAGGGGAAGGATACTGCAAAATCCCCATTTCCTCCTGATCAGCTGGGACTCAGGAGGCAAAGAATAGATGGTGGCAGGGCTAGTCAGAGATGATATTTACCAGTTCTCCAAACTACTCAAAATTTCCACTACCGTTTCTCCAGAACTGGTCAGAACCTGCTGAATACCATCTCTGGACAGAAGAGATTTTGAATGGGGAGGAAACTACTTCTCACCTGGTGAAAGTTAAGTTTGATTCCAGATCTGTCTATTACAAAAGCAAGAGACAAATGAGCAATTAGTTCTCACCTCAAAATATAGTCACAACTAGCCAGTTTCATGCTCAGACAGTAGAAAAGGATGGAAAAATTTGGAATCTCAGTTTTAGAATAAATAGGACTTGCATTTTATATCTAGCAATGTCTGGAAATTATTACAATTACAATGGCTAAAAAACCATCAGACATAAGCCAAGAGACGAAATAGTGAGGTATAATTGACTCCAATCTTTTACTTGTTTGCACTTAGTAGACAGAATCTTGTCGAACTAAAGCTATAGCTTTCAAAGCTAATAAATATATCTTGGAAGATTCTAGGGCATGGTTACCCTGAACCTTTCCCTCCTTTTCCCATTCAGCATTTGACTGCTCAGTTTCTTGATCTGGGTCTCTTTCTGGGAAAACTTTAGCAAAATCCTCTCTCTGTGCTGCGCTTCCATCACAATTACTTTCATACATTAGATCTACTTATTATTACTAAAGATAAAGGTAAAGGTTCTCCTTGTACATATGTGCTAGTCATTTCTGACTCTAGGGGTGGTGCCCATCTCCATTTCAAAGCCGAAGAGCCAGCGCTACCCAAAGACGTCTCCATGGTCATGTGGTTGGTATGACTAAATGCCAAAGGTGGACGGAACGCTGCTACCTTCCCACCAAAGTGGTCCCTATTTTTCTACTTGCACTTTTATGTGCTTTCGAACTGCTAGGTTGGCAGAATCTGGAACAAGTAACAGGAGCTCACTCTGTTATGTGGCAGTAGGGATTCAAACTGCTGAACTGCCGACCTTTCGATCGACAAACTCAACCTCTTAGTCACTGAGTCACCACGTCCCTTCCTTATTATTACTATATTATCTCTATCTATTACATTGCCAGACACAGGAAAACTGATACAGTACATGGACTATTTAAATAAATTTAAAATCAAACAGACCTATACATTCACAAAATATATGCAACGTAGCTTTAACAAACAAATAATTGATCACCAGTTTCACTTTCCCATTCATCAGATATTTATTTTTGTTAGTGCATATATCTGTCTGAATGAGAAAACATTATGCAGGATATCTTCTCTATAGCTAAAACCTAAATAAAATGCTGATTTTACCCTAATAGAGAAATTCATTAGATTAAACTTCAGAATGCATATTGAGAAGTTTAGTTTCAGCTAGATTATTTCCTGTATTTTCACATCCCTTGAAATTCAGCTAAGTCATGAGACTACTTGACATGTAAAATCAGTAAATCAATAGAATGGTATTCAGTCCGAAGTTGGTATTCTTGGTATTTATAACAAAGTCAATGACACTTGCATCAGGATGATCTAAAGGCCCAAGCAAAGACATGATGTTAAATGTGCTTTTGCATTTAAAGTGAACATTACTCAAAAATGTAACTGCAGAGTGAGAAGGCAGATCATAACTGAGATCACAGCAGGTGATGACAGGGAATGTAATGATTTTTTTTCCTACCGCTGGACTCTTTATAAGAACTTCTACTCTTCTGAAGCAGCTATTTGCATTTGAAAAGAGACTCCTTTGGTGCCAGTGGAGCATTTCTTCCAAATATAAATATCAGCTTCAAACAAAAATTGTTGAAACTACAGTGGGGGAAAAGCTTCACTTTCCTTGTCCTTCTGAAATTCTAAGAATTATAATCTTACTACAGGAGCAGCTTCTGTTTATATTTTGAAATCTAGTTTAGTATAAAGGTAGTTTAACATGGGATCTAGCAGGCTCAAACATTAATTTTATAGTACAGGGATTGGCAATTTTTCTAGCCTGGAATTTTGTTGTAAAGTTTCATACAACTCTCCAACCGCATCCCTGCTTCTATCAGAATTCAGCAAGATCCTGCAAATTGCAGACACGCTCTAAGGCTTTGAAAAAGAGAGAGTGTTTCTAGTTTTCTAATCAATCACCAATTTTTCTTCTTTTTCCTGCTTTCACAGGGAAGTCTGGCTCCCACACTGCTGATACAGAATTCCGAATGAGATGGATGAATGTTTTTAGCATAATCTTACTTGCTTTGCATTCACACTAATTCATGAAAAGCACAATGCAAACTACAGCAAAAGCATTTCTTCCTGGAGCTTCCACCTAACTTTCGCCAGTGAATATAAATATTGATTTTCTATACACAGCGCATTGAAAAGAATCCAATAGAAGAAGTTTTCTTCATGATTGTATAAGTATACCTTTTCTTTGTAAAATGTTAGATTACTATTTATGATGTCGATACTCAATTCAGGACCAAGATGTAAAAATAGTAGAAGAGCAGCTTGTCTGTAATAAAAGACTTACAGTGCACTGTAGCTAATTTTTCAAAAAAAAAAAATTATTATTTTAAACCGTCACAGTATATTATCATACTATATATTTGATTAGTTGTAAAGAGCATTAATTTTACTCTCATTATTATTCTTGACTCCCCAGTCTCTGTCATCATGAATCATCATTATAATTTTTGCCAGATCAATGTGAGTTTAGATTACCAAGAATTTATGACAACACTAAAGCTTTCCACCTAGTGTTTTCCATCCAAAAATACTAGAACTTAAGTAGGATGCTTAAGGTTGTGATAGATTCATTTTATAATTTTTCATTTTAATTATTTTTTGCTGTCATATGTAAAGGAATAACATCAGAATGCTATTTATGTAGTGAAAAATATTTCTAATTTCTTTTTCTCCATGCCAATTTGTGAGCCAAAGAGATGTTTGATTCACAGCCTTAACAGAAAAAGACATGTAAGTAGCCATGGAGCAAAACATATGATAACCAATAAAATAAAAGATAGGAACAATGACCTGATTTTTTTCTCTTTTTTTCTCTCTTTCTCTCTCTCCCCTCCCCCCAAGATTGTTTGTTATAACCAGTCCATGTTGGTGAATATATATATATATATATAATTAAAAGAAATATATGTGTGTATATATATATATATATATATATATATATATATATATATATATATATATAATTGAAATGAAAAAAGTGCCAATGTGGTATAGCAGATAGAAAATGTTTTCCAAGCCCATATTAATTGGATTTCAATTCATAGTCTATGCGGAAGTTGTAGACCAACACAGCTGTACGAATCAAGAAAAGAGATTTTGGATTGGACCAAGGAAACTCATAGTTGAATTTCTTCTAAGTGATGAAGTTCATTTAATTGTTTTACAAATATGTTGCAATTTGTAAATAGTGCAATTAGGTATATAGTGCAATTAGGAAATTTGTATTCGTAAGGAAAGAAGTTTCTTACCAAATTATCATTTGATGGCTTCAGTTTTATTTACCAACATGGACTAGTCATAATGAGAGAGAGAGAGAGAAAGAGAGAGAGAGAAAGAGAGAGAGAGAAAGAGAGAGAGAGAGAACACGAGCAAGTGAGTGAAGGAGAGAGAGGGGGGAGAGGGAGGGGGAGGGAGGGAAGGAGGAAGGGAGGGAGAGAGAGAGAGGGGAAAAAATCAGGATTAGTGATTTTATTATTTATCTTATGGGTTATCATATGTTTTGCTTCACAGCTACTTGTTCAAATGAGAGAAGATTCCCATATCCCATGTCTTCAAAAGAAGTAGGTAGTTTTCAATAATCCATATACATATACATAATTCCAAAAATCACAGGGCTATAGGCTTTACTTCCAGTATATCATTTCATCCTATCACAGCATGGAAAAAGGTCAGTTTTTCTTGTAGTCCTTCCTTCTTTATGAAATGTATAACCCTTTGGTATAACCCAGGGCTGTCAAACTCCTGGCCCGCAGGCCAGATGCACCATGCACTGGCCACACCCACGGCTGGTTTAGCAAAGGGGAAAAAAGTCACAATACATGTGATGCTGCTGTGATGATGTGAGTTTGTCACCCCTTGTAATAACCCATATTCTCCAAAGATTTCTCTCTCTCTCTGTCTCTCTTTTAAAGAAAAATGTTTCTTTATTAATGTTTTTTATTCTTCTTAGCAGCTGAATGAAATATTACTGTAGAATTTCAGAGCTATCGCTTTGAAGATGTACATCAACATTCCAAAAATAGCTTTGAGAGGAACCAGCCTATCTGCTTATTGTTTTTTCTTGTGCACATTCCTATTGAATTGTGAAAAGTAAAATTATGGTTAAATCATTTTCAGTAGGAAGAATGCTTAGAAAAATGTTAGTAAAAATAAATGTGCAGGAAAGCAAGAGAAGTATATATTATAACTATATATCTATTTTTAAAAATGCTTTTGCTACTGCTTCTAGGTTATAAATATGTTTCATAATAGTGAACAAATGTGGGATAATATTTTCAAACACCCAACGAGTGCCTAAGGCATTTAAAATTAAACATCAGAAGACCTAAATCAAAAATATTTTTAAAATATTATGTAAGCTCAGTGACTTGATTTGATAATTTCAGCTGTTCACTGCTTCAGGCTATCTTTGTCATGCTGTCAGTGTGTCTTTCCTTCTCATATTGGGAAGATGGAAAGTGATGGATTAATATATACCTATTTGAAAACTGCAGTGAAGGATGACAAGACATCATTTTTTATAAATATATAGAAGGAGGAAATAAATAAAAAAAATAGGAGGAAGAAGACATATTGTTATGTTTGCCTCCTTAAGTTGTACATGAAAAAAGTGGAATAAAATCATGTGTGTGTATTATTGTGTATATTTCAATACAGAGTATTTAAGACTGATTACTCTATAGTTAAGAAGGCTATATAGCAGACACATACATCGGGTGCAAGTACCTTGGTATCCCATAGTCATATAGGAACCATGAGGAGGGAAGGAAAATGGCATCATCCAAGTACCACAAAAGGATAAGGTATCTTCTGAAGAACACCACAATGAGAAGAATAAGATCCATGCTATCAACATGTACAGTATGTGCCCTGCTGATCATCAGATACTTTCTGGTATAGTGAGCTGGCAAAAGGTGGACATGGAGACTGCTGATGTGAAGACCCAGAAACTCCTTACAATAAAGAGAGACAAATCTGTTTGGCATTAAAACTTTGTATGCCTACATGATTTTGATTTCATGTATCACAAAATTGAGTAAATTTCTTGAAAGTAGTCTTATATACTGTAAGTTTTAAAAAATAAGAAACATTACATTTACTGCATTATTTCTAATTTCAGGTAGTTTTCCATTCACCTCTATTCAAGACAATTTACAAGGAAATATCTTAATGCTAACTAATCAGATAATATATGAAGTCATTTCTGCTATTCTATTGCATCTATTTACTAACAATAGTGTGTGTGTGTTGGGTGAGTTTGCTGTTTTCTTATTTGCTACCTTATTATTACTGCCAAATATGTAGAAAGGAATGTTTTCTGATCTTGGTAAATTACAAACAGTTCAAAAACTTGAAGATATCTCCCACCCACTTCCAGAACATGTAAACTGACATCAGTTATTGCAACCCAGCCCACCGCATGGGCAACCTATTAATGAAGCAACAAATACAAAAAATACAAAAAATAAATGTGACCTCAGATCATCCCAGCAGATATTTCACATCTTTCTTGCCCATCTTGTATGGATTATAAAATTTCTGTAGTTTCTTTTGTGAGAAATGAGCATCTTTATTGTATTATGCTGATAGTTATTATGTATCTCCTTCTTACATAATGTTAATGCAATAGACTGCAGTGTGACTGATCCAATCTTCTGTACTGTAATGAAAGGTGAGTGTTGATCACCAGAAAAGAGATCAAAGCCTATCTTGAGACTAAGACATCACTGACAGGCATAAGGACAATGTGAGCTTATTTAATTCTTGATTGCTTTTGATTACTTGATCGTATGTGTAAAAATAAAAAAGTATCTTATTTATGCCTGCTCACTTTAAATATGCATCTCATTAGTAGATACATTTGTATAGTGTCAAAATGGCCTACCACTTTGCTAAGGTATAATGTGTTTCTCTGGCTGTTTATAAAATGTCTTGCTTGTGTATGGATCAGGTATCATTTGACCATGAAGACTATAATAACCATTAATGACCCAACATCATCTTAAATCAGCTCATTAGCCCACATTTTCCTCAACTATTTGACCACTTCAGTAAGTCAGAATAGCTGAAGATCAAGCTTTGCTACAAAAATCAGCTTACTGAAATATTGAAATGCATGTCTGAAGAGATGGCACCTCCAGTTTTTGGTTTGGATCAGCTACACATGAATAAAAATGGTTTGTGAACGTAAGTATGGTCATGTTTGTGTATGAGAACTAATCTTTGTCTTTCATTCAATTGTCAGCTCGAATGCTGATCAAATATTCTGAAAACACCAGGTTTTCATTTGAACTTTGTCTGCATCTTAAAGTTTACTTGCTTTACAGTAATGCAGCACTTATAATGGCTGTTTCATGAGTAAAACTAGAGGTTTCCAACAATTAATTCTTAATTCCAAGATAAAATCTTAAATCAGGATGTTTGAATTAATAAACATTCATAGAGTTCTTAGAGATATAGGAGACCCCATTGTAGTTTTTATAATCCAGCAAGCATACGGACTTCTGTTTTTATTTAACATATAATATAAGTCCCGAATGCACACTCAAATCAATGTTTAGGCATATACTTATTCAAATAGGTCTATTTTAACAATAGTTTACCTTACAGGCTTTGGGTAAAATTGTATTTGCTCTCTAGATTTTTAAATATACTTCTGTCATTGTCAATTTTTTTAATACTGCTTCATATAGTTTATAAAAGGACCCCAACTGACATGAATTGATTTTATGACTCCTCTCTGTTGAAATAATGTAATTTACAAGTCCATTTTTTCCAATATAGCAATTTTCCATACCATATTGTGCAAACTTTCAATTGAAATACTTTCTAATGGTTTCTGAAATCAAGTAATAGTAACCTTAGCAGAAGATAAGTGTGTTATTAAATGTTTGTATTCTAATCGTGTAATCATGTAGTTTAAAAACTGATGTAGTTGAGGAATTTAAGCATATTTACATTTGTTGTCTATATTTCTTCCTTTGTGCATGTGTGTGTATTAATATTGATTCCTCCCCCCCAAAAAAAATTTCCTATTATTACCTGCTCAAATGACATTATAGTTGAATTCTATGCTTTACAATGTTGGTATTAGAACAGAAAGTAGTCAAGCTACAGCTTCAGAGGTCCTGGAGGAAACTGATTATTGTCACCTTTTGCAATTAGCTTTCAGATTGGGACTTAATACTAAGAAAACATTGGTGATGTTTGTTGATCACCTTTGGAAGAGCCAGGATTGGAGTGGCACAGGATGGGAGTGGTATCTTTTTGAATCACCCACACAGATTAGGAGTGGGGAACAGTGTCTTGCAGTGGTTCCACAGCTATTTCCAACTAGTATTTACAGAAAATGAGAGATTAAGCCCAGGGCTTAATGTCACAGGATTTGATGTTCATCCTGTTTAACATCCCTATGAGATCATTGTATGAAGTCATCAATTAGTTTAGGTTCAGGTATCACTACTACAGTGATGATACCCAACTGCATATTTAGACTATTTGTGAGGTGTTGGCCCAGGGTTTAGTAGCTTTGGAGCTCTGAATGGAGAGACTAAGTGACTGTGGATACTTGAACTATCCAAGATGGAGACATTCCAACTCAAAAGAATGGGGATGCAATTTCCTTTTGAAGGCTGGCATGAAATTGGGAGTTTTCTTGAAGTCATAGATTCAGATAGGAGAGCAGATAGCATCTGTGGCCATAAAGACCTTTGCACAGATTCATCTTTTATGTCAATTGTGCCCATTTACAGATTGGAAGGCTCTACTGGCAGTAACTGCTGCTTTGATCACCTTGCATGTGGATTATTGAAAACTGCTTAGAAGTTGCAACTGCTTAGAATGTGGCAGTACAGGCATTTATGGTTTTGCCCATATAACACTTCTGCTCTGTGAGGAACATTGGATATCAATAGGCATCTGGAAAAAATCAAGGTGGGGTTATCATGTATTAAGTTCTTAAACCCAGAGAACCTGACAATCCAGATGACAGCAGTCATCTGTAATGTCTACCATCCTGTTCAATTGGACAGAAGTGGCATGCTTTGGATCCCATCAATTAAAAAGTATCAAGTGAATCACCCTGAGTCTTCGGAGAGGGGCGGCATATAAATTGAATTAATTAAATTAAATTAAATTAAATTAAATTAAATTAAATTAAATTAAGTGATGAGATCCGGGAACAGGTCTTCTCTGACATATTTTCTGATATATCACTTCCATAAATGAGTCATAAGGCTCTTCTCCCAGGCCTTGGGCTAGATTGAGTGGTGGGTCCTTGCAGAAATGCAAGCACATGGTGTTTTACACTTTCTTGATATCAACATTTTTATTTTGCTGTGTGTAGTTTAATTTATTTTTAATACGGTGTGTTACCCAGAGTCACCATGGAGTTAGGCAGCTTCCACAAGTTGGTAAGTAAATAAGCGAATAAACAAATATCCCTTTGACGTAGACAGTCTGATCTGAATTACTTACAGTATAAAGTAATAAAGGTGAGATAAATCTAAGAGATTATATATGGATGAAGGATGAAGATGATGATAGAATGCTAATGCATAGCAATAAAAAGAATCACTAAAAATTGAGTTCTGCCATAATAGTGCCAATTAGGGCCAATTCCCTGAAATTTTAGAAAAAGGGGTAAAAAAATCAAGGACTTCTTGGAATATGAATTAAAACTGATCCCCCAAGTTGTTGCTCCATGCAGGAAACAACCTAGATAAAGACAAACCTATTAACCTCTGACTAAAAGAAGTGTGGAAATCTGGAATCCTTGAATTTGTTGTTTCTTTTTTTGGTGTGCATCTCTGTCACTTTTGGTAACTACTAAACCAGGAATTCATTATTCAGAGCACATTCAGCAAGCAAGAAACAGAGGATCAACAATGTTAATGTTTCATATTAGTGTTTGCTAGGAAGAAAGGCATTTTCTATTTCATTAGTAACTGAAGCAAGGAAAATATGTTTTACTAGCATTTGAAGCCAGAAATCTTCAAGTAAAATAAAAAAAACCTATTATATACATTTTGTAATCTTGTTTTTAATCTGAAAAGATTTAGCAGTATAATTTTCAATCATGTTCACAAAACAGTTTAGCTCGAAAATTAGAATGACTGTAGTAAGTGCACTTAAGAACAGATATTTTATGTTCTTGCGATTCAAAATAAAATCTGGTGGTATTGTCACTGAGAGTTAGTTTGCTCGTTAGGAAACTAATCATCTATAAAAGGAATCACACACAAGCTGTGGGGTTACATATCTATGTATTCAGTTGCTGCAAATGGCTACTTAATAGTTTCAACCACTGAATAATGAGATCATCACTGGACCATATCTGGTCACCTGAAACAACTCTGCAAAAGATATACTTTAGATAAGTAAACATGTGAATCTTGGACCTGTCCTTTTAAAAAGTTAGATAATTTGGGCAGCTAAGGGCTACTTTAGTAAGTCATATTATCACCGTCAGCATGGCTCTGGGGTTTGGGAGGAATGTGCAGTTTTTTTGATTGTCTGAAATATAAAATAAGGCATACAAGTTGAAAAAATAGGTTTCAGCCAAAAGCAGCATGAAAACACTTTGCTATCCCTTAGTGGCTTGCCACTAAAATATGATAATGTGATTTGGGAGTCTCGTGGCTTGTAAACCATGAATCAGTCATCTTCAGCACAAAAGAATACATATCTATCGTATTTATATCTATTGTGTGTGTGTGTGTGTGTGTGTGTGTATACATACACACACGATACACAGACACACAAGCACAGACACACACACAAAATTTATATTTGCTGATAAAGAAATAAAGGGAGACTAGTATAGATCTATCTCAAGCTATTTAGCTCTCATCAGCTATACTGATGAGAGCTAAACCCTTACTTGGATTGGTATAAAATGGTTTGTCATGAATGTGACTGCTTGAGGGTTCCTGGATTGGAGCTGAAAGGTGAAAGGGAAGCCATATGCTCCCTCCCATATTGGGGTAGACCAGGTGCTTCAACCGGAAAACACTATATAACTTTCAGAAACTCCATGAAAGGCTTCCAGTCTTTTATAAACTTATCCAAAGTATTGTCTCTAATAAATGCGGTTAATTTCACCTCTCTGCCAATTCAATCAGTTTCAAAATTCACTCTTCCGCTGTTGTATTCTTTCTTTTTTCCAATAATTATCTCATAATTCTTTATTTGACTGAGCATAGCACAAACACAAATGATCCACTCTTTGATAGTGGCTTATGCCTTGTCTTATTAGATACCTTTCCTTGCAATAGAAAACTATTCTTCTGATGCCACTCTGTTACTCTAGAGCAAACAAAGCAGTGAGCAATTGTACTTGAACAGCTAATAATGTGTAGATGGGTACAGTTGCTATGAACTGGAAATAGAAACTCAAGGACTTTCTTTCTGAAGGCATTGAGAGTCGGTTTATAGAGAGTGAAATGATTGATAGATAGATACAGGTATAATTACTATGATAGTATATGTTCCTATACATCAGTATAAGCTCTTCGACACATACTGGGCCCATAGCTAATTCTTTGGCTTTGCTGCAGAACATGCGTTTCTTTTCTACACCTCCATGTGTACTCAGAGGGAGGGAGGAATCTTAATGAATATCGATGACAGCTGAGCTAACCTCTGAATAAACAATGGGGTCAGGCTACATAGGACTTTCAGGCTATGCTAAACATAAGTCCTATTGATTTTCCTACAATTGATGCTCAAGTCAGTATATATAGATTTTCAACCTTAGTTTATACATATGAGAGATTGTCTCTGGATATTATGCTTGGATACATTACTGTGAAGTTTTCTTTAGTCACCTAGCTTCTAAAATTAAACATTACTTTAAATTGGGACTGTTTATGGTCTACTTAAACTTTTTTTCCAGAGTTACTTCACCAGATTCCAGAATGGTTGTTTCTAATGCTGTGGGTATGAAAAATGTGATGCGTAAGAGAGGCACCTATTTTAGGAGTCAGCAGAAGCACTTATTTATTTATTAAATTTGCATGCTATCCATATCCCTACCAAACAGCTCTGGGCAGTTATACCTATACTTTCCCTTTGAAGACCCTTTTATAATTCTAACTGGCTAATTATTTTTTTGCAGGGGAAGTTATGCATGAAACATGATTCCTTCTTGTAAGCACAGTGGTTAGAATGCAGTATTGCAGGCTAATTCTGCCGACTGACAGCAGTTTGATCCTGATGAGTTCAAGGTTGACTCAGCTTTCCATCCATCTAAAGTTGGTAAAATGAGGACCTAGATTGTTGAGTCCAATATGTTGATTCTGTAAACTGTTTGGAGAGGGTTATAAAGCACTATGAAGCACAGTGGTGGGATTCAAATTTTTTTACTACTGGTTCTATGGGCGTGGCTTGGTGGATGTGGCATGGCTTGGTGGGTGTGTCTTGGTGGGCATGGCAGGAGAAGGATACTGTAAAATCTCCATTCCCTGTTCTGTCCCAGCTACGGGTCCCAAAAAGTGTAGCACACACACACACAGCTCCATAAACTCCGTTTAATACAAACAGATCCCTTTCAAAATGCAGGCTTTAACCACAAATGTCCTTATAAGCCTGCTATGAATTACAGAGATTAAACAAAGTCCGACAAGGGTTGGTAATCAGCCCAGAAACCAAGTTGTAACAAAAAACTCACTCTCAAAATGCTCTGCGTAGGACCAAGTGTTATTTCCAGCAACATTTGCTATCTGTGTGTGAACTTAAATAGGCTAAGGGAGTGGTCAATTAACCCCAAGCCTTACTCTTGAGGAGACCTCCTACAGAGTAGCCACTCCTGCCTTTTGGCAGCCCTGCATGCTTGAACATTGAGAAGAGGCTCCTCCACTTCACTCTCTTCACTTGAAGGAGCCTCTGGAGGTTCTGAAAACCCTGGCTGAGTCTCTGCCTCTGGCACCACATCCTCTTCAGCCTCCTTGCTGTCCGACTCGAGCGCTGGCTGCTGGCATGACACTACACCAGCATCCTCCTCGTTGGGATCAGCCACAATCCGTGCAGGCCACTGGCGGGCCACAACATTCCCACCCCACTCCAGGGAAAGGATACTGTAAAATCTCCATTCTCTCTCCACTCCAGGGGAAGGTTACTGCAAAATCCCCATTTCCTCCTGATCAGCTGGGACTCGGGAGGCAGAGAATAGATGGGGGTGGGGGCCAGTCAGAGGTGGTATTTACCGGTTCTCTGAACTACTCAAAATTTCTGCTACCGGTTCTCCAGAATTGGTCAGAACCTGCTGAATACCACCTCTGATGAAGCAGTATAAAGTGCTACTGCTATTTCGACTTTCAGCATAATATTCTATGGTAATAACTGCCGCTTTCTTCTGATTGGTACTAAAACCAGCCAATTACATTTGCACATTCTGCAAGCAGGTATTTCCCAATGGGCACTGTGGAAAATCTAAATGTAGTCTGTCTGCCCATAATATTGACTGTCATAAAAATAAAAGGTAAAGCTAAGAGCAGGTATTAGCAGTAGGACCTACCATATTCTTTACTGTTCTTTTTCCAAGCACAATTTTAATTATTATTAATTTTTTTTAAATTTGATTTATATGCCGCCTTTCTCCGGAGACTTAGGGCGGCTTACAATGTGTTAAGCAATAGCCTTCATACTTTTGTATATTTATACAAAGTCAGCTTATTGCCCCCACAAACTGGGTCCTAATTAGAGGGAAACATAAGATACTAAGTTCATACTTTGCATCAGATAAAGATGTATGTTAGCCCTTAGCTTAATTAGATAAGGGTCTTTTTTGTGCTGTTAGCCATATTTGGGGTAAACTTGATTTTTTTCAGAATAGCTTATAATATATATTCTCTGCAAAAATGGGATGTTGAATTTTTAGATGTTGATTCAAAATAGCACAAGAACATCCAGTATTTATGAAGTAACCATAACTAACAAAAATGCCTATAACTCTCTTTTTAAGCTGAAATATTAATATATATCTTGATGTCTGGGAATATTTAGCATCTTATCTGTTAATATTGACTGCAGGCTAGGAATGGCTATTTTTACATTCAGGAGTCTTATATTGTATGTAATTGAGCTATTTCCTAAAATAAATAAACACTTTATGTAAAATAGTTAGAATTAAGAATAATGTTATGCAGGCTCTGTGAATGTCAAGTTTAACTGAAGATGAATTACAAATACTTTGAACTAAATGTTTTGTATATGTTTTGTTTCACAAGTATTAAGGATGTTGATAGAATGCAATGAACAAGAAGTAGATGAGTTTAATATAAGCAAAATTATTCACGTTATAACAAGAATGTGAAATAAGATAGTTTGTTTATAATAAATTTTGTTCTAATGTTATGCTTCACATCAATGCAAAAAACAAGTCAAGAAGCAGATTTATGAGCCATTGAAACTGAAGTTCTCTTAGCTAAATAGGAGGACATTTCAGTAAGGATTAAATACTGGAACTTATTCAGTCCATATTGAAATGATTTCCTAAATGTTGTCCTACTTCTTTTTTTTAAAAAAATTTTCAAAAAACCTTTATTACAATTTAAAATATTAAAATACTAATACAAATACATCTGTAACAAAAATACGTCCATGATAGTTGTACAATTCAACATCGTTCCAACAGTACACAAATCTTAACTCTATTTATATATTCTCAGATATTCCTTCTTGATCAAATACATGTAAACACAATTTATGTCTTATTTTGATCTATATATTTCCTATTTTTATTTTCTATCAATTGATACCAGTTTTCCCAGGCTGAGTAATATTCCAAGTGTTCCTTGTTATTTAATTCTATAGTAATTTTGTCCATTTCTGCACACTCAAAAATTTTCTGGATTATTACACAATCTGTCGGTGTAGTGGACATTTTCCAGGCTTGTGTGAGTACAATTCCACTTCTATTTCAGTGGCTCATATAGCCATTGATCATTTCCTAATGTTGAAATGCATGTTGTGGTCACCCAGCCATTCTTACCTCAAAGCAACTTCTGCTGATCTTTTCTGCCGCCTATCAAAGTAGTATTTTATGGCTTGTGCTAGCTTAAATGATGCTATCCAATTTGCCTAGTCTATGGCCAGATGCCCTCTGCTCCTATCACTAGTTGACAATTTTTTTTCTTTTACACATTCATGGATGAAATAGTGGATCTGTGCTAGCTTGCCTTAATTATTTTGCTTACAAGTTCATTGAGAGAAGGGTGAACGAATAACACAATAGACCTATCCTGTTTTGTGACAGAAAACATGGTAAAGCTTTTATGTTATATCTATCTATATCTATCTATCTATCTATCTATCTATCTATCTATCTATCTATCTATCTATCTATCTATCTACTGTGTGTGCGTCTGTGTGTTTGTGTACCAGTCCAGGAGGAATTTTAAAATCGCAATCCACCTACTGGGAGTATGAGAAATAAAATAGGGAGACAATATCAGTCCATCACAGTGGCTGAGTGAAGGAAGGAAATGAAATTTGGAAAGGCACATCTTAAATTGATTTCATTTCTTATGGATGGCAGTCCAGCAGCTGAAGGCTCACCTTGACAAAAATATTTCTGCCACAGGACTTCATGAGTCTTTTCATTAGAATTTGGAGCTTGACATCCTCAATGAAATAACATCTCACTATTGTCCATACATTCCTAGAAATTGCTCAAAATTACAGAGATTGTTGCTTCATTAATGTAGAGTTTCTTTCTTCCTTGTTTCAAAGTTCTCATCCCCTCCCTTATCACAAATGAAGTTAAAAGGCTGTAATAGTTTGTAGAAAGGTAGTGTAATAATTAATAAGGTTATGCAAAACATTTGACCAAGATGTTTCTCAAAGTATATTCATGCAAGTGAAGTACCAACACCTTCAGAATGTTAAAGCACTTTGTGTAACTGGCTATTCCTAGTTGCTTGCATTTACATGTGTACCCATACTCAGTGCTTCTCTTGAGACCACTACCAAATCAAAGCTGTGTACATACACATATATGAGCAGAGTCTTTAGAATGGCTCTGCAGGACTTTTAGGGGACATGGCTACTTTAATACTTGCAGTAACATAATTTTGCAAAACACCTCTTTTGAATACATTATATGACCCTGGCAATTAGGCTGTTGAGAGATTGAATGATTTGTGGCCAGTTGCTAATTGTTCGCTTATTGCAATTCATTCTGCAGCTTTGAGAATAAAATTGGAATGATAAACTTTGTGTGTATATACTGTACCCAAACTAAAAAAAATAACATAATTATAATTGCACTGAAATCATATATCAGCATAATCTTGCATTCACAAAAGGATTGCTTCACCTGGAACAGCAAAACTGATTCTTAAAGAAAGATCATGAAGATACCATTGGAAAAATAGTCTGAATGAAAACATATTACTTTCTGAACTTTCATTGAACAAATGTCCAGTGTGTCTCTGCTAGTGTAATAGTTAATGTTTTATGCACTATTCTGATTCTCCACAGTAATGCGATTTATGGCAAAGAATATAAAAGTTCAGAAGAAAGTTCTAAATGTTTCATTTCTCTTCAAAGCTTTTGATCCAAAAATGAACATTTCTTTTAAAAAATCAAACCAAATCAAACAAGAGACACTGTGTGTGATAGCCCTGATGAACTCTAAAGGTTTTATTTCTCACAAAGATACATGCTTCTTGACCAAAGTAGACGTTTTTATTCTATTTTCCCTTTCCGTTTTCATCAAAGTCTGTAGAAAAGTAATTTTTTTGCAAATCTATCTAGTTTAGCTTTGATAAATGGATTGCCTTAGATCACCAATTGAATTATTTGATTATTTTAGTCTATATCATTTATTTATGCCTTGCTTTTTTATTCTGCTTCTGCTTCTGGTCCACCCTTTATTTTTATCTCTCCCATCAAAGACCTTTCAAAATGTTGTTTGCAATTTCCAAGTGGAGAGAGCAACACTGAAAATCAGTGAGCTGGATATGCATTGGTTAGGAATGGGTTGCATCCTAACAAAACAACAAAGTTGGAAGGGACCTTGGAGGTCTTCTAGTCCAAGCTCCTGCTCAAGCAGGAGACCATATATCATTTCAGACAAGTGGCTGTTGAGTCTCATCTTAAAAGTCTCTAGTGATGAAGCACCCACAACTTCTGAAGGCAAGTAATTCCTGAACAAGTTATGCACAGCAGGGCTCTTTATGTGAACTGCTTTCACAACAGACCCTGTTCTTTTTTCTTTTGATAATTAAACAGAACATATATTTAGTAGTTTTAATTGAAACATATTAAAAATAGTACTTGGGCAGACATTTATTGGTTTCCTAGGAAATTAACACAACAATTTTTCTGATATTTTCTGTTGAGGCAAATAACTTCTTCCACCTCTACTAAATTAAAATATTAAATATTAAAATATTAAACCTGGGGCCTAAACATGACTGCTTACAGGGGAAGAGGGAAGAAAATGGAAGTAAACATTTTAAGCAGATTTTTCTCACTTCACTTTCTTGGAATATTTTTCCAAGTTGCAATCTTTGTATCAAACACTTGGCCAATGTTGATATTAAACTAATGAGTCTCTTGCACATAAGAGACCTTGAAACAGCATAAGGATTTATGCAACTTCAACTTTGGTTAAGGTGTCAGTAGTAGCAAACTAGCAAATTGTGATATGAAGTATTCCATATGCCAGATTTATTAAATAATTATAATTGAAAGCTTTAGATAAGTGGAGTTATTTTGTCTGGGCTTGACTGATGATGCTTAATATTCAATTAAGCATCGTGTACTTGGGCTCAGATGCTAATGTGGACCTGAAATGAAGCTTAATGTGTTTGACCCTAGTAACCCAGTGACTTTGATTTTATACGAGACAGATACCAAATGCATTTTATAGAACCAAGGGACTCACAACATCTCTTCATTACTGGGATGAAATGTCCAGTTCATTCTCTAAAAGCTTACTTAAGTGTCCCTAGTCTATTGATTTTTTTAAAAAGCAAAAGAATCAAGCTTCAAGAACCTTTAACCTACATTAATTCTTTTTTATTTGCTAATCTAAACAGGAACTAATCACTGGTGCAAAGGATTAACAGACACCAGAGACCAGATGGTATAATTTAAGTTTTATTTTAGAGTCCTAGGGGAATCCTATGGTGTGGAATTGGATTAACCTTTTTGACACTCTTTCTAATAACCCAAAGCTACAGTATAAGGCTTAATCTCTTGACACCTTGCATGAATCATCTTCAGAGTACATAGATTCTTAAAACGTGCATGGAAAGACATATACTTTATCAAAACAATATGATTAAATGTTTTCTTGTACTATTACCACTAACATGTCGCGCAGAATGATAATCAGTTATCTTAGTGATTTCCATCCAGTCTGATTCTCTCTATGCTTCTTTCCTTTATGTAGAGGCAAACATTTAAAAACTCTAAGAAACAATTCTCAGAATATGTGAAAACAAGGTATTGTGTCAAACAACACTTTAAAAGATTTAGTTCAACAGATACATTATACCGGTTGCAGAGTTGGCTTTGATTATGTATTTACACACAAAAGGGTGATCCTGATCTCAATTATTTATAGGTATCTCTCATTGACAAATGAGATTTATGCATGAGTAACCAGTGGCAAGATTGAAGCTGAAAGTCAATAGTTATTGATCTTAGTGCATAGTTTGCCAAATGATCTTTTTAAGATGACATTACAATATTTATAATTGCATATATTATTTTTAATGCATTTAATTGTGATAAGAAAAGGAAATCTAATCCCTCATTTATTATGATGCCTTTCTTCTTTTCTGCTCCAATGTTGTAGTTCCATGGAATGTTTAAGTAATCTTATTGCCGTGGAGAAACTATAACTAGGAGAATGTTTATTTCTCCTAAATTGATGGTATGCTTCCTGGATTTTAATTTTTTTTTTTTAAATACATTTTCATCCAACTTGGTATAGTACAGTTTTTCAATACAGCTACACAGATATTTAAAATTACAACATAATGAAGAATGCTGTATTACTACCATAGCACATATAACTAATAGTATTCCTTCTGGATTACTTTAAAATATCTGTAATATCCATAAACACAAAATTAAGGGGGGGGGAAAGAAGTAAAAGGATCAATTTATCAGTTGTAATTAGCAAAGTATAGTTTGTATACATTTTTTCAGATTTCTGATTTCAAACAACAGATAAATGAGAATGACTTTACTTTGCTAATTCAGTTAGATCATTTTATGGACCAATTCAAAATAATCTAATTCAAGCTAACTAGGAATAAAGAATTGTATCACATAACAGTGGTATAAATTGAAGAATGGTGAGTTTTAAACGTATACAGAAATGTAAATGCACAAGAGAGAGGGCATTAAAGAAAAACTGATTTGGATAGTTTAAGGATTGTGCTTCTGAGTGCAACTAAATGATACCAATTTCCTACATCCTGGAGCCATGCAGCTGTCACCAAGAGACAAGAGTAAGCAGCAGAAGAGAGGTCTGATGTTTTCATTAACCAGATGGCTACAGAAAATGTGTCTGGTAGGTTGCAATAAAAGTAGAATCTAATTTGTTGGAATTGAACTGATGCAACTGATACAAAAGAAATGGCATAGTATGGATGTTGCAAGTTATGGTTTAACCACAAATATTGCTGGCTGATTGCTCAATAGGAGTAGGGTGGCGGCAAACCTCTAAACTGTTGCCACTTCTGATTAAAATAACCAGAGAGGGAACAGGTTGACATGACATGGTGGCTGGAAAATAGACTGCAGAAACTTCCTTTTAAACTGTATTCTTAAGAGAAATTCCTGTTGCTTTTGCTTTGAGTACTTGAAGTTGAACAAAACATATTGTATGTATATCATTTTGCTTCCCCTAATATTTGCCTCTATGATATAAGCATTTGATTACTAATTACTATTTAATTAAATAAATTATTTAAATAATTAAATAAATTATTAAATAAATTTATTATTAAGATCTCTGATAAATGAGTACACCTAATTTTGTGCTCTCTTAACAATTCCTATGGGATTGCCTTGATCTCTTTCCTAGTAGCATTTAATTCTTTGTGCTCTATTCATGAACATTTTGGAAGAAGGACATCAATTAAAGAATTAATACAATCCTTAGCATCCTTCTCATCAATTGAACATTTGAAACCTTATTGGGTGTCTTTCCACTTTGAGAAGTATAGTAAATTGGGACACGAGATAGACACATTTCTGCTGTGAGTCCATATAATGCAATCCAGTGGTGGGTTTCAAAATTTTTTTACTACCGGTTCTGTGGGTGTGGCATGGCTTGGTGGGAGTGGCTTGGTGGGCATGGCAGGAGAAGGATACTGTAAAATCTCCATTCCCACTCCACTCCAGGGAAAGAATACTATAAAATCTCCATTCCCTCCCCAATCCAGGGGAAGGTTAATGCAAAATCCTCATTTCCTCCCAAGCTGGGACTTGAGAGGCAGAGAATAGATGGCGGCAGGGCCAGTCAGAATTTTTACCAGCGGTTCTCCAAACTACTCTGCTACCAATTCTCCAGAACTGGTTGGAACTTGCTGAAACTCACCTCTGATGCAATCTCTTTCCATATGAAACCAAGAAGTAATTGCCTTTCTTTTTTACAAAGTGGCTACAAAGACCTGTGTTCTCAATCTGCTTTAATGTGTTATTACTCTATTTTAAAAGTAATTTTAAAATGAACTTTTACTGTCTTCTACATGTATTTTATAATGATCATATTAGTTTAGAAAAGTATTTATTAGGTTGGTTGGAGTAATCACATAAGCTATTAGAATTTAATTTTCAAGAAATATGAAGAATTGTGTCTAAAAGAATATTCAAAATATCATTTTTAATTGGGTATTTAATAACTTTAGTTTGTTAACATTTCTAATACGTTTATTAGAGGTTAATTCCACGTAAATTGTTGTAATCTTCAGTTTAATTCCACGTAGGAATAAATTGTTGTAATTGTTGTAAAAAAAAAATCTGGCTGATTTTTTTCAATCAGCTACACCACACCACATAACAATTTATTTATTTATAGAATCACCACATGAATATTACAAGTACAAAGGAAATTTAAGCCTCAAACAAAGCTGCTATAAATGTCTATGGAGATTCTCAATTATCTAGGTCATGGTTGTTCCAAAGGTGCTTTTTCCAAAAGGCAACTGGGCTTTGTTTTTCCTTGAACACATTTCGCTTCTCATCCAAGAAGCTTCTTCAGTTCTGAACTGGATGAGAAATGAAACATCTTCAAGGAAAAACAAAGTCCAGTTGCCCTATGGAAAAGCACCTTTGGGACAAAGCTGCTATGAACTTTTTGCATAGTGGTTCTGTCCTAAGATTTTCTTGAGCGACTTCTATAAGTTTGAGAATTTTGTTTAGAAATCTCGTGATTCATAGTTGAATTTTCCAATCCAAAATATGGAAAAGATAGTAATGGTTCATAATATTTATTATTATTACTACTATTGATAGGATTTATTTTTACACAAAGTCATCCATAAACTATGGACAAGTAAATCCATGTTCACCTCTGAACATTCACTTCCATGCTAAAAGGCTTTTGTAATTCTGTATGATAAAAAAAAACCATTTATTAGAGACATTTGTGGACATATTCTCTTGCTATACTCACTGCCTAGTTCTTTTCATAGGGAGTTCTCACAGTCACAGAGAAGTGAAGTGTTGTGTCCTTGCAATGCTTAAGTACTATACTCATGCAAGTGAATCAGCCATAGGTAATCAGTAGGCATAATTACAGCCCATGAATTGACCATAGTTTTATTTCAGAAAAGAAATAAATTGGGTGCAGCTTATTTATTTTCTTCTGCTTATGTCTGTTTGCCCATGTGCATCATCCTCTCTTTATCAATGTTCATGATATGCTAACAACTAAAAAGATTGCCTTGAATGACAAATGATGAAGGGACAGACTATTACACATGAATTTTCATTGTTTCATAAATGAATAACATGAATAAAATGAAAATTATATAAATTGTACTGTATCTAAACAAGAACAAATAAACTACCGTGTTTCCCTGAAAATACAACTTACCCTGAAAATAAGCCCTTGCCTGATTTTCATGCTGCTCACAATATAACCCCTACCCCAAAAATAACCCCTAGTTAAGAGTCATCATCAGCGGGTGGGTGGGGAGGTGGGCATGGCCAGTTGACATTACTTGCATTGGGGGGTGCCTGTGGGGGGAGGAAAATGTCTTCATTCCCTTACTTTCTTTTCTCCCTGAGCAATTGCCGCTTGGCTCTTTTGGTGAATGAAGAAGCGGCTGAAAGGGAAAACACTGTCTATTCTTCCGTGGATTGATTTCAGAAGCTGCCGCTATTGCAAGGCCTGGCTGCTGGGCCTGCTGCACCTGCTTCTGCTGGTGGCTGGTAGTCTCCAGGCCGGGCTGCTTTTTAGCCAGGCCAACAGGTGGCAGTGGGAGTGGCTCCCTGTGTTGTCCATGCTGCTGTTGTGCAACCTGCCACTGCCCTGCCTGACCTCAGCTCTGGCCTCCACCCAGGGTCTCATTTTCAGGGACACACGGTCCATTGTACCCTTTATTTCTTTTTCTCATACTTTTTTTGCTAGTCATGCTTGATCTGAGTCATATGAACAAAGATCTCTCCTATTGTTTTTCTTCCATGTGCCACTAAAATGAAGGAAATGCACAACTATAGTTATTTACATATTCAAGGTAAATTAATTTTAAAGGTATGATGAAATACAATCATACTTCTATTCAATAGTATTATTAAAGTGGAATCTCTATGCCGTATCTGATGTCTTTTCTCAGTAGCTTTTCTCGGAGCTGATAGTCTTCAGCATAATAAGTTTCTTATTCATTGTAATGCAAACAAATAAATTTTCTTGACAAACTTCTCTAATTCTTGGCCAAAAGAATTGCTGAAATGAGGGAGGAAATAGGAATTCTTTGTATCTAGTCTAGTTTCCTCTCATTCTTCTTGATAAATTCCATTACAGTGAATGTGACCTTTATACTTCATCTTCCTTTTGAGCCTAGTGTTATTCTCAGTTTCCTTATAATGAAAGCATTACATGGATAAATATCCAACATTATCTTCCAGAAGGAGCACTAATTTGGGGCCAAAATAAAATACTTTAGTATAAAACCAGACTTTATTTTGAACCTTGCAGCTTCGTAATAGAGAGTGCTGAATAATTTTACAGATACTGAACACCCTGAACAATCTACTTATTGTAAAATATAATTTTGATCTCAGAATTGAAAAATGGCCAAAACAATAGTCCCTGATAATATATCAGATGCACATATTTAATATTTTTATTTTTCTAAAATAAAGATGATTGGGAATGATGTTGGGATAATTTGATTTCACACATATAGACTTTTGTTATTTGTTTTTACCTTTGTGCTATCATCTTAATCAGGAATTTTAATGTAAATGAAGGTAAATATATGTGTCCCAGGATAATATTGCAGGATCCGATCCGAGTCGATCACAGGGACCAAAGGTTTATTCTTCTAAGCAGTTGGGTTTGTGCTGGAGCCCATCATCAGGGAACTATCAGGTACTTAGTAGCGAAAAGTGCAAGGAAACAACAATTAATGACTTAATAGCCAGCCATCAATATCATAATTAACAACTAAAAGCTGTACACAACAGAGGTGGTATTCAGCAGGTTCTGACCAGTTCTGGAGAACCAGTAGTGGAAATTTTGAATAGTTTGGAGAACTGTTAAATACCACCTCTGACTGGCCCTGCCCCCATCTATTCTCTGCCTCCCGAGTCTCAGCTGATCAGGAGGAATTGGGGATTTTGCAGTAACCTTCCCCTGGAGTGGGATGGGAATGGAGATTTTACAGTATCCTTCCTCTGGAGTGGGGTGGGAATGGAGATTTTACAGTATCCTTCCCCTGGAGCAGGGTGGGAATGGAGATTTTACAGTATCCTTCCCCTGCCATGCCCACAAAGCCATGCCCACCAGGCCATGCCATGCCTCCCAAGCTATGCCCACAGAACTGGTAGTAAAAAAATCCCACCACTGACACACAACCAGGAGTCATATAAATATAATGTGAGGAACAGTCCAGTGGATATATTCTGGAGAGAGAGAAGTTGATGATAGGTTCCAGCATGATCCTAAAAGCTTGGAAGAATAAATCTTTGGTCCCAGTGACCTACTCGGATTGGATCCTGCAGTAATTTTAATGCATTTAGTTTTTAATACATGTTTGATGTTCTTTCTACTGCAGAAAGTACAAATCAAATCAAACAGCAGATATTTATGTTTATGAGGGTGGAGCTTGTGGGTTGGTTTTGTTACCAGGCTTGGTAACATCTTCAGTGCAATTTAAAAAAAACTCTACACCATCTATTCTCTAATACCATACCCACAAAGATGACTCCATGACAGAACACTCTATGAAACCATCATGAAGTTTCTGGATCAATGGCTCCACACATACTTCAAGCTCAATAGGAAAATCTACCCTAAATTCCCCTGAAGAAGTTACCTAGCTCAGTAAAAAAAACATTTGGAAAACAACCCACAAGCTCAGAGAATGAACATCCACCTTCATCCTACAACTGAGCTACAGATATTTGCCACCATATACTGTATGTTTATCTTAACCAAAACAAAACTGTTATAATTATTTCTGTGGGTTAGAGTCAATGCCTTTGTTATCTATGGTTCTGGAGGTAAGTGTTAGATCGGCGCAGGGAAGCAAGACGCGACCAGCTCAGGTCCAATTCAGTACTTTATTTAAGCACAAGAAAAAGACGAGCGGCTGGGCTGCCGGGGCTCTTTAAATACGCTCCGGCAGGCTCCAGCTGCCCAATGACAGCTCTTTGAATTTCCCGCCGGAGGATTAGCCAATCCCCGGCGGATGCCCATATAAGGACATAACACTCCTCCCCCCTTAGTCCAAAAAATGTCCATCACAATCGATGTACGTGACGAAGTCACGCAAGTAGGCGAGACGCCTGCTTGCCCGAGATGACCTGCGCAGTTCAGTCTGAGCTTCGCCGCTGGCCTGTGCAGGCGAAGCTCCTGTCTCTCCCGGCTCCCCGGTAGGGGTGGCCGGGGCTCCGGCCATCGAGTGTGCGGGATCCGTCCCAGCACCTCCGGCCGCAACATCTGGAAGTTCGTGCTGGAGTTGCCGGTCCTTCCCTCACCCGGAATTTCTGGAACCTCCCGGCTGAACATCGCTGCTGTCCGGTGGGTGCCGTCCGAAACCCGGTAAGTCCGTTGGTGTTTCTGTTGACTTCTGTGGCTCCCATTGCTGTCGCTGTCCGGTGTGGTCAACCTTGCTGGGGTGGTGTTCGTCTCCACGGCTGGGTTGGTGCCGGTTGGCTTTGCAGGGTTGGTGCTGGCCGACCTCGCCGGGGTGGTGCTGTTCGACCTGGTCTGGGTGGTGCGCGCCTCCCCTGCTGGAGTGGTGCTGGCTGACCTTGCAGGGTTGCCGCTGGTCAACCCGGCCCGGATGCTGGTTGGGGTCTCCCTCGCCGGTCGGTCGCTGGCCGGCTCGGGTTGCGTGTTGTGCGCCTCCCTCGTTTGGTTGTCCCCAGTCTACTTGCCTGGAGTGGAGGTCTCCCTGGCAGGGTTGTCATTGGCCGCCTTTGCTGGAGGGGTGCGATTCTTCCTCCCTGGGTAGGTTCCGGTCTACCCCTTGGCTGTTGTGGCGGTCCCTCTCCCTGGAGTGACGGGTGCCCACCTTGTCGGGTTGGTGTTGCCATCCCTCATGCTGCAGGTCCCGGTCTACTGCTCTGGATCGCCGATGGGTTAGTGCATGGTAATGTGCTTGGCCGGCCTCGTCGGGATGTTGGTGGTCTGCCTCGCCTGGGTGTGGTAGGCCCACCTCGTTGGGGTGTCGCAGGCCTACCTCGCCGGGGTGTTGCAGGCCTGCCTCATTGGGGTGTTGCAGGCCTACCTCGTCGGGGTATTGCAGGCCTACCTCGTCGGGGTGTTGCAGGCCTACCTCGTCAGGCTGGTTTCCTTCGATCCCCTCCACCTTTTCCGGAGCTGGTCGATGTGACGTCTATAGACCTGTCCATCTTACAGCTCGACTCGGTAGGACTTCGGGCCGGTTGTGCTCTCTATTCTCCCCTTTAGCCACTTAGGAGCGCCATTGAAGTTTAGCGCAAACACCGGGTCTCCTATGGCGAAGGCGCGGAGTGGCCGGCTGGCTGTTGCTGTCACCTTGGGGTTGTACTGGGGGTGCAGCTGGTCCAGGGGTGACCTCAGGCGTCTGCCCATCAGTAGCTCAGCTGGACTCTTTCTGGTGGTGGCATGCGGGGTGATGTGCTGTGTTAGGAGGAAGTTGTCGATCCTCTCTTGCCAGTCGCCCGGACCCATCTTGGTGAGCATCTCCTTGGTGAGTCTCACCATACGTTCCGCTTGACCATTTCCGGCTGGCCTGTAAAATGCGGTGAGGGCATGGCGGATGCCCTGTCCCACCAGGAACTCTTCCATGGCCTTGGAAGTTAGTTGTGGGCCATTGTCTGAGACCAGGACATCTGGCAGCCCGTGTGTTGCGAATAGGCGCCTGAGTGCTCTGATGGTGGCTTCGGAAGTGGTAGATGCCATGGGGATGACCTCTAGCCACTTGGAGAAGGCGTCCACGACAATTAGGAGGTAGTACCCCTGCATCGGACCCGCGAAGTCAATGTGGATCCATGCCCATGGGCTGCTGGGCGTCTCCCACTCTGACACTGGGGCTTGGGCGGGGGCGGGACGTACCTCTTGGCACGGGTCACATCTGGCGACCCACTCTTCAATGTCCTTGTCCAGGGATGGCCACCAGACGTAACTCCGTGCCAGTCCTTTCATTCTTACGATGCCAGGGTGTCCGTTGTGGAGCGTTTCGAGTGTCTTCTTCTGTAAGGCACTGGGAATCAGCACCCGGTCTCCCCATAGGATACAGCCTTTCATGGTGGACAGCTCCTGCTGCTTCCATGCGAAAGGGCTGAACTTTTCTGCCGGTTTCTCTGCTGGCCAGCCTCGCAGGACCCAGGATCTCACTTGCCTGAGTATGCGGTCCCTCTGGGTGTGGGTGGCCACATCTGCTGACGTCACTGGGCAGTCTCTGTCGGCGTCGATGTGGAGGAGGCTTATGGTGGGTGCGGGGTCTTCTACTGGCTCCTTGGATGGGCACCTGCTCAGGGCATCTGCGTTCCCGATGGTTTTGCCGGGCTTGTGAATGAGTCTGTATGAATACCCGGCAAGGAAGATGGCCCAGCGTGTCATCCTGGGCAACATGTAACCGGGTGTGGGCTTGTCACCTGCTAACAGTCCCAATAGTGGCTTATGGTCTATGATGACCATGAAGTTCCGGCCATATAGGTACTCATGGAAATGCTTGACTCCAGCCACAATGGCCAAGGCTTCCTTGTCCAGCTGGCTGTAATTCCTTTCGGTGCTGGACATCGTTTTAGAGAAGTAGGTGATGGGTGCCTCTGATCCGTTGGGGAGCTGGTGGCTGAGGACTGTGCCAATCCCGTACGGTGAAGCGTCGCAGGTCAGCAGCAGGGGAAGCATCTCATGGTACTGGATCAGCACGCTGTCAGATGATAGGAGCCCCTTGATGGTCTTGAAGGCGGTTTCCTCTTCTGTCGCCCATCTCCACGGAACCACTTTCCCCAGCAATCGATGGAGTGGCTCAGTGGCTGTTGCCTTCTGTTTAAGGAACACCACATAAAAATTTAGCAATCCCAAAAATGCTTGAAGCTCGGCTTTGTTTTTGGGGGCTGGAGCTTCGTGGATTGCCCTGACTTTAGCTTTGGTGGGGTGGATACCAGTGCCATCTATGAGATAGCCCAGGAACTCGACCTCCTGGACCCCAATGATGCATTTGTCTCTCCTAACTCTCAAACCCTTCTCCTTGAAGTGCTGCAAAACTTGTTTAAGTCGCTCAAGCAGCTGGGTTTTAGAGTGCCCAGAGATCCACACATCATCAAAGTACGGCACCACCCCTGGAATGCCTTGGAGAAGGTGTTCCATCATCGATTGGAAAATGCCTGGGGCTGCGCTGACTCCAAATTGGAGGCGGTTGCACTTAAATGTGCCTCTATGGGTGACAATAGTTTGTGCCTCCGCAGTTTTTTCATCCACTGGCAATTGCTGGTAAGCCTGGGCCAGGTCCAGTTTTGCAAATATTGTCCCACTCCCAAGTGAATGCAGCAGATGTTGCACCACTGGAACTGGGTATGCACTCTGCGATAGGGCCTTATTGATCGAACATTTATAGTCAGCGCAGATGCGCACAGATCCATCATTCTTCATGGGGGTCACAATGGGTGTCTCCCATGCTGCATGATCGATCGGTTCCAACACGCCCTGGGCTATCAGCTTATCTAGCTGAGCATCTACTTTGGGCCTCAGGGCAAATGGAACTCTGCGGGGCTTAAGCCTAATGGGGGTAATTGCCTTATCAAGATTAAAGGAAATGGGCTTTCCCACAAATTTCCCCAGTTTACTGTCAAAGACTTCCTTGAACTCTTCGAGGAGGGTGTTGAGTTCATCCTGGCGAATTTGGTTAACCCCTACAATCCCGAGCCCTAGTGGCTTGAACTACTCCATGCCTAGCAGGGTCGGGCGGCTGTGCTAGACGATGGTGATGGGGAGGTCGCCTTGGAATTCTCGGTAAGACACGTGGAGTGAGGCTCTTCCCAGGACTCCGATGTGGTTCCCTCCGAAATCCACCAGCCTGGAGCGCAGGGGTTTCAGGTCCTTCTTGCAGACATCTGGCTTGATGCGCTTTAAGTTTTTCCAGTCCATGATGGAGCAACCCAGTCCAAGGGTTGCTTGGCCGATCTGGAAGGCCGATGGAAAGCCATGAGAACTCCTCAATTCCCCTGAGGGAAGGGCAGGATTCAGAGGGAAAGCTGAAAGAAAGGGCAAGGCCGACAGTTAAAGAGGCCTTTAGCCCTCACAAGGCCTCTAGTTGCCACGAGGCCTTCCCAAAATGGCCGCCGGTACACTTAAAATGGCCACCGGGCCTTCCCAAAATGGCTGCCGGTACACTTAAAATGGCCGTCGGGCCTTCCCAAAATGGCCGCCGGTACACTTAAAATGGCCACCGGGCCTTCCCAAATTGGCCACCGGTACACTTAAAATGGCCGCCGGACCTACTCAAAATGGCCGCCGGGACACTCAAAATGGCCGCCGGGACATTATGAATGGCCTAGGAAACCCTAATGGCCACCCGGCTCTTAATCTAACTCCCCTCTTACTTACATTTGGAATCCGGCGATTGGGAGATGATCAGCAGAGCCGATCCACCCGAGGGGCTGGGGCTGCAGAACGAGGTCTCTAGATGGAGCCAGAATCTACTTCCATGGAGCATGGGGTTCCTTCCAGCAGCACGGTCACGTGGCACTTGGTGGCGGTGTCGTCATCGTCGGAGAGGTGTACTGTAGTTTGGTGCACTGCTCTCCTCTGGTTTCCGTCGCTCTCACCCCGTCTGGGTTGGTAGGAGGACCGTTTGGATGCCCTCGTGTTGTCCTCCCGGTTTTTGCGAGGTCGGTGGCTGGAGGGCTCTGGGGCTGGTTCCTCGGCTCTGCACGCCTCTGTGATGTGCCCCCTTCTGTTACAATGTCTGCAGGTTGCGTCTCTCCATTTGCAGCTGGCTCTGGCATGGTCCCCTCTGCAGCTGGCGCAGCGCTCTCCCCGATCGCTTTTCCGAGTGGTGTCTCGCTTGGGAGGCCTGGAGCCCTTGTGCACGGCCGACTCTTCCTCGGATTCCGATCCAGCTGTGGAACCCTCGGATGATGATTGGGCAGCTCTGTGAATCTTATGGATTCCTTTGGCCCGGATCACTGAGGCTGCTGCTTTTTCCGAGATTTCGGATGCTGTAGCTTCCTCCACCACATCCTTGAGCACGAGCTTTTTTCGGCTCAGGAACTTCTTCTGCAGGCCTCTGTCCCTCATGCCGAAAACCACGCGGTCAGCGATGGCGTTGTCCACATGGTCAAACTCGCAGCTGGCTGCGATTTGGCGCAGGGCGGCCACGAACTCCTTGATGGTTTCCCCTTCCATCTGGTCTCTCTGGTGGAAGGTGAACCGGTTTGCCACTGGTGTTCCCGTTGGGGCGTAGTGGTCCTGCATGATCTGCAGCAGATCGGTCCATGGCACTTCCTTGATGTCCTGTGGAGCCACCAGGTCGATGGCCATGTCGAGGACTTCTGAGCCACAGTTGACCAGGAAAATGCCCTTCTTGCGGTCATCGTCGGCATCCCTGATGTTGTTGCCTCTCAGGTATTGCCGGAATTTGACCACGTAGGATTTCCACTTGTCCTTCCCTGGGCGGAAAGGAGCAAGGGCTGGCAATGTGACTTCAGCTGTTGCCATGCCTCTGGAAGTTCCTACAAAAAAAAGTGACTCAGCTGCTAGGTGACTTAGCTCTTAGGTTGGCTTCGCACCACGAGGTTTATCGCTTGGTTCTAGTCCTTCGTCGCCAGTGTTAGATCGGCGCAGGGAAGCAAGACGCGACCAGCTGAGGTCCAATTCAGTACTTTATTTAAGCACAAGAAAAAGACGAGCGGCTGGGCTGCCGGGGCTCTTTAAATACGCTCCGGCAGGCTCCAGCCGCCCAATGACAGCTCTTTGAATTTTCCGCCGGAGGATTAGCCAATCCCCGGCGGATGCCCATATAAGGACATAACAGTAAGGAATAATAAAATCCTTTTAGAAGACCAACCTGTCCTTGCTTGGAAGAGACAGTTAAATTAGGGGTGGGATTCAGCCTATTTGGACCGGTTCGGGAGAGCTGGTTGCTCTGATGATCATCTGAGAGTGAACTGGTTCGCTCCGACAATCATGTGGGCCTGCCTACCTGCCTCTTCACTATACTGAGCTGAATTTTCTTTTTTTGAAGTCCAGCTAATAGGCGTGGCAGAGTGGATTGCCATGCTGTTTTATTCACTAGGGCTGCAATCGAAGTAAGTTTTAGACCGGTTTGGAAATGAACCACGTCTGCGCAGAATGCACGTTCAGCGAACTGGTTGTTATACTGGTTGAATCCCACCACTGACCTAAATAAATTTCCAATGCTGTCTCATGCTGTCCTTTGAACTATTTGTAGTGATATTACTAGAAACTACAACTATAAATGATCTTGATACTTGCTCACATAGTCAGGCTTAGTGAAGAGACTGAGTTTTTTTCTGCTAGTGGATAAATTTACTGTACAACAATGATCAGAGATGTTAAAATCTGATCAATAATCAGATGCTACAGCAACTGCCACAAAGAGACATGCACCAAGTTTTACGGAACTGTTTAACTTGGGATTTAGCTTTGATTCTTGTTGATTTCCATCTTGATTGTTAAGTATCTAATGTTTTATTTTGTGATACCTTTTGTGATTTCATTTATTTCAAACTGCTGTATACTGCTGTATATTTTTTTGAATCTCAGACTGTAAAGACACATTCACGTACATATTTAAATAAAATACCTGTAAGGTTTTTTAAAAAATGTGAATGAATTCCTCCTTAATCTTAAAGCTCAGTCAGCTCGTTGAAGTTTTCTGATCATCTTCTTGATGTGGGTTGTTTCTTTTTTACAATTTGTCACGTGAGAACCCCCCCTATTCTCCTGTCAGTAGAGACTTTCAGTGGGAATTTTTGATATGCCCCGAGAGCAACCAGATCTTTTTTAGTTCACTTTCCAGGCCAAAAGCAACTCTTTAAAGCCAAGATCTGAATTCCAGCTAAAAAAGCACAAACTGTTGCTCTCTGACAACGCAGCTGACCTTCTATCGTTTCAGCACATCTGAATCCCTGTATAGATAGCTGAGACTAAAGATGATCCATGACCTTGTAGCTCCCAGATTTGCTGAGATGACCTTTAATTCTCAGCTGAATCTGGAAAATCTAATAATTTCTGACAGAAGCTACCTTTCAGGGAGTTCTCCTTCCATTGCTAGTTTGTTCTTTCTCTTCACATCCAATATTTCCTTTTCAAGGGTAATACATTGGGTATATTACTTGCTTGTTGGTACATTTCAAATATATAGTAGTCATTTCTTCATAGTTATTAAATACTGTACATTTAATAAACCACTAGAGCAATACAATAAAATGTTAAATTTGGAACATCATTAAAACAGCAGACATATATTACCATACTTTTGCACTGTAGCACATTTGCAGGAAATTTCAGGCAGTCCTAGTTTAATGGCCATTCATTCAGCAACTGTTCAAAATTATGATAGTGCAGAATTAAGAGTCTTAAGTTTTATGGCCTAAATTATAGCCATTGTAGTGCCCATCCAATTACATGATCGAAATTCAGGCACTTGGCAGTCCACCTACATTTATGATCAACCACAGGGGTGCAACTCTTTTACCAATCTATCACCCCTCCATCTATGCACTTAAATGACCAGGAAGCTCCAATAGTGCAGCACAAACCAGCCACCACCCCATAAAGGCTGAACACCTGAGAAGCATCAAAGCAGTTGCCCCATGGATACTTCAGAGTAGGGGTGTCAAACTCGATTTCATTGAGGGCCACATCAGGGTTGTGTTTGACCTCGGAGGGCCGTGTGTGTGTGTGTGTGTGTGTGTGTGTGTGTGTGTGTGTGTGGCCAGGGGTGGGTATGATCAGGGTGGGCATGGCCATGGTGGGCGTGGCCATGGTGGGTGTTTGACACAGGCTCAAGATGCATTTTTTCCATTTTCTTTCTTTCCACAGCTCTTTACTATAAACATTTTCCTATCTGTTCTACCAGATATTACTGGCAAACATTTACTACTTATTCTTCATACTCAACTTAACTGTTTATTTCTAAAGTTATACCCCATTGTTTAATAATAAATTGCTTTTCCAGGCAGAAAAGCTCTTTATACTATTGTATTTTTATTGTTCAACTAATAATAAAAAGTACAATAGCATAAATAACATGATAATACAAGATCTAACAGCAGAGGTAAATTTCCAGGATAGTAAATAGAAATGGCTGTCAATTATAGATTGTTAATTGTAGATTAAATGGACCTACAATATGTAAAATCTGGCATTAAACAGTAGTATTAACATAGGATTTTGCTTGTTTCCTATCCAGATCAGGCACTTACTTGAGGCCAAATAATTGTAATCCAGTCCAATCCAGTCCTCCTGCAGCACTCTGCTGGCCGAAAACAGGCTGTGCGGAGGCACCACACAACACGTTTTCAGCCAGCAGTGTGCTGCAGGAGGCCATGGATGCCAAAAATGGGCCATGGGGGGCTGCATGTGGTCTCCTTGTGGCCCGTTTTGGCCGGCAGAGGTTGGTCCTTTGATATTTCCAGGCTGGCCCCGTGGGCCAGATTTAAGCACTCCATAGGCTGGATCCAGTCCGCAGGCCTTGAGTTTAACACTCCTGCTCCAGAGGCACTAAGGGCATATGTAGTGTGAAGTAGATCCCCCTCCACCATACTCAGAGGTATAGTGACAAGGAGCATTTTAGGATTCTGCTGCTGAGTGGTTGCCTTTAATTTTGTTTTCCTTCTTTTGCACAAAGGGCCAGGCTGGGTATACTTTGAAAGAGTCAATCCAAAATGGTGAAGATCTGCTTGCATGGTGGAATGCAGGAAAGCTGGGCTGGGGCTTTCAGTCATTCAGTATTTTTTTCTTTTTGGGGGTTGACAGTGGTGGCTACTGCTTCATGCAGACCATTGGAGCCTCACAGGCATTTGGAGCTTCCAATTTAATAACCCCTTTGCTCAACAACCAAGATACTGGTCCCAATTGGGATTGTTAAGTGAGGACAACCTGTACAAGGCCTGCAAGAATTTTTTTTTTTTAAATGTCAAGATTCTTGGCCTTTTGCTGGAAGACAGCAGACTTTCTAGGATGTGCCTACAGTACTTCATTTCAGCAGAAGAGGTGTCAAAGAAATTCATTTCTACTAGTTCATATTCACTTTGATGGAAGAGAATTTATTCATTTCTGCCTTTTAAGTAAAGACTAATTTAAGTGAGAAAATATTTAAGAGCTTCTGCTTTTAAACACAGCATGGTTCAAAAATGATTTGGAAGAAGTGTTTTGAACCATACCTACTACAACTCCTCCATTATTCACTAAAAACCTATATTTTTCAGGCTGCCAAGTGAATCTGAAAAAAAGGATGGTATTGCTTTCAAAGTTATATTTGCTTTAATTAGTGGATTCCTTAAAGTAACTGCACTTTTTCAGCCTCCCAGAATAATAAATGGAAGAACAGCGCTTCTCTTACAAGATTTAAAGCACTTCTGAATTATTTTCAAAATGTGTCCAGTCCGACTGTTGTGATTTTGGAAATAGAAAGATAGAAATTAAGAGATAGGTTTTTAAATATACTCAGGACTATGGCTGTGATTTTTGCATAATATGCCACAGAAAACTAAATTACGACCAGGTAATCAAGCCGTAAACAACAGCCTAGTTGTTACCTTGTCAGGTAATCGATCAATCAGAATAAAGCTGGAAGGGACCTTGGAAGTCTTCTAGTCCAATGCCCTGCTCAAGCAGGAGACCCTATACCATTTCAGAGAAGTGGCTGTCCAGTCTTTTCTTAAAAACCTCCAGTGATGAAGCACCTTCAAACTATTCCACTGGTTGATTGTTCTCACTGTTATGAAGTTTCTCCTTAATTCTAGGTTGCTTTCTTCCTTGATTAGATCCATTGTTTTTTGACTTACCTTCTGGTGCTTTGAAAAATAAGTTGAGCCCCTCTTCCTTGTGGTGGTTTCTCAAATACTGGAATACTGCTGAGATGAGGGACTATAAGGGGAACTTATCGAATGATACTAAGCTGGCAGGAATAGCCAATACTCTAGGTCTGTGATGGCAAACCTATGGCACATGTGCCACAGGTGGCACACAGCACCCTCTTTGTGGGCATGTGAGCTGTTGCTCTAGTTCAGCTCCATCGTACATGCGCGTGCGCCTCCTGCTGGCCAGCTGGTCATCGGGTCTCTGCTGTGCATGCGTGGGGGGGTGGGGTGTATGTGGAGGGCCCGTGTGCACATGCATGTGTGGGGGTGGGGCACACATGCCCGGGGACCTTGGGTGCGCATGCACAGGGCCACATGCGCATTGCATTTTGGGGGCTCAGGGGCGCGCACGTGAGCTTTAGGCACTCGCTAAGGAAAAGGTTAGCCATCACTGCCCCAGACGGATTTTGACAGACTTGAACACTGGGCTCTAACTAACAAAATGAATTTTAATGTAGAGAAAAGTAAAGTCTTACACTTAGGCAAGAACAAACAAAAGAACACATATAGGTGGGAGAAACCAGGCTTAATAACAATAATTGTGAATGGGATCTTGGCATCTTAGTGGACAACCAATTAAATATGAGCCAACAGTGTGCAGCAGCAGCCAAAAAAGCCAATACAATTCTAAATTGCATTAATAGAGGGATTCAATCAAGAGTACGTGAGGTACTAATGCCTTAGTATGACCAAATCTAGAATACTGCATCCAGTTTTGGTCACCATACTATAAAAAAGATGTTGACACTCTAGAAAGAGTGCAGAGAAGAGAAACAAAGTTGATTAGGAGACTGAGCAGGGGGTTGGACTAGATGACGTACAAGGTCTCTTCCAACTCTGTTATTCTGTTCTGTTCTGCTATCATATCACCTTCTTTTCTCTAAACTAGTCATACCCAATTCCTGCAACATCTACAAGCAAACAACCAAGCTCAGAGAGCACCAAAGATTCCCCAGTTCTTGATCTGATCTACTATAAACTGATTTATATCCTCTGAGTGTTTCCTTATTCCAAATTCATTGCTAAAGTATATTTTCTCCCATTGCCTATTTTCGGACATCTTCTGGTTCCTCACAATACCTTTTCTCTCCATATGTACTGTCAAATTTATACCATGGTATCAATTCACCAAGGCTGTTAATTTTCTTCGGAAGAGTTATACCTACCTGAAATATTTAGACTTTGCACATCATATACCATTTTTTAAGTACTACCATGGTGCATTTTTTTTTTCCATTTTGGAAAAAGCTAACAGATATTCAGGAATTTGATTGGGAGCTGCCCAGAATTGGCTGAAAGATGGGTGGCTATATAAATGTTTTAAATAAATAAATAGTTCATTAACCCTTCATTTCATCCTCAAATATTTTTTTAAAAAACTGAAAAGTTTGCGCAGATTATTTTCCTAATAACCTCCACTAATACAAAATGATCATGATTTAGATCAGGGGTCTCCAACCTTGGCAACTTTAAGCCTGGAGGACTTCAAGTCCCAGAATTCCTCAGCCATTGTGGGGGAGGTCTTTCTTTCTTTCTTTCTTTCTTTCTTTCTTTCTTTCTTTCTTTCTTTCTTTCTTTCTTTCTTTCTTTCTTTCTTTCTTTTTTTCTTTCTGTCTTCCTTCCTTCCTTCCTTCCTTCCTTCCTTCCTTCCTTCCTTCCTTCCTTCCTTCCTTCCTTCCTTCCCAACCTAAATAATAATAATGTTAGAAAATAAGAGACAGGAAAACAAGAAGGAAAATAAAAAACAACATACAATTGTGCATTTCATCTTTCTTTCTAATGAATAATGGTCACCTTAGACTTTCTCCCAATCTTTTTGTCTTAGTTAAATATTTTCAAAAATGTGATGGTGACTTTTGGTTCTCAAAACTTGAGCTCATGATATCTAAGGAATACCTTCTGCTATATCAATCTACCATTGACACATAGACTAATTACCTGTAGTGTTGCAGAGGTCTTGGGACAGGGGTTGTGCAATGTGACACACAATTAATTTTAGCTTTAAGCTTGATAGATAATAGGAAACCTGTTTTCAGGCCTCAGTGGAAAAGAGTCAGGTTGACTGAGAATGCCTTAGAATGATGGGAAATCCACAAGAATAGAAATGACTTTCTTTTGCAAAAAAAAAAAAAAAAAATGTCCACTAGCACCTTTTCCAAGTAACATTTTCATTAAATGATTTTGTGTACAGCAACAGCAGTAGACAGTTGATAGAAGTAGACAATTTATCGACAAGGGTTGATAAAATAGCAAGGCTGCAATTGATTATGAAAGATTCTTGGAGTTTAAGACTGGCTTCATACATCACATTATTTCTGCTTATTTAACCATGAATTGTAGCCACATATGCTGGGTTAGCACATCTTGGTAAGGAAAAACTAAATAAATCACAGCATCGATTAAGTTGCTACATGAACCAAGTTTCCAGTTATAGCTTCTTTGCAAAGACCCTGAACTAAGCAAGGTAGCTTACCTTTCTTTAAGGACCTAAAAGGAGAGACATTCCAAACTCCTTTGATGTCTGTAATTTCAGTCTGTGTATTTTGTGAGCACTGCAATATTCTGCTGTCTCTCTCATGGGTTTTCATGTCATTTGTTCCAATTGGACCAGGGACAGAAGAGAGGCTATTTCTCTACAAATTTTACCATCATGGTGATAATGACAGTACCAAAAACAACTTCCTTGTTCAGAGTGGTGAATTTAGGATTCCACTTGCATATTTGTCCTCTGGATAATACAAACACCTTTTCTATTTTTCTTTCTATTCTACTGAAGAACATTTGCAAGTCATCCCTTAATATATAATACAATATCAATCTCTTCTGAATTCTCATTTATTCACTGATAGATTTTTTTTTTGGATACCCTTTGCTGTCACTCTTGCTATAAAAATACTAGGGTTTCTTCAGTCTCTTCACCAGCCATAAAAATGCAGCAATGCATTTCTTGGGATTTTACTTATCTTTGAAGCACTGGCTCAGATAAAGCTTTCAAAATTCAAAATGTCTTCCAAACATATGCATAACTGGTATGGTTCAGATCATATCACAGTCATTTCAGCCTGTACATTTAGAGTTTGGGGATATTTTAAAAAATGGACACAGAAAACACACCAATAGTGTTATTTGATGAAGTCTGGCAAATGTGATATAAAAGAAAAATGGTAGACTGATCAGAATTATGATCACCATAATTCATACTAGGACTCTTTAAAATGCTGACAATAGTAAACATTTGCTATCAACCCAGAGTTGCTGAGAGTCAGGCAGCATATAAATTTAATAAATCATTATTCTTGGTGGTAGTCAGCCAGATGTTAAGACTGAATTTGGCATTTTTATCAACCTATTAAGTTCTTGCCAAGGATAGGCAGATGTTGCTGTTTAATAATGTTAAAAGTATCACTGGAGGATGTAAGCTATTCCAAGAAAAGAGGTCTTTTGCAATTAACTAATGGTGATATTGTCAATGCCATTGGTGTTCAAGTGGTGCACCAGACGTTTCTGAATTGCACCCAAGGCACCTATTACTCTTGGTCCAGGTATTGGTATTGGCTTGAACCTTTACTATGAGAGAAATATAGCAATGTGGATATTTCTCTTTCTACTGTCTTGTAGATCCTGAGGTAAACATCATTTATTATTATTATTTTTTTAAAAAAATCTTCTCGTTGATTGATGATTCTTGTATTTTTATACCACTTCTATGCCAAGTGATTCCCAGTCAACTATATTTAGTAGACAAAGCAGATTAAAAATAAAGATAATAATGCATTTAAGAATAATGAGTTCTTGTACAAAAGATGATTACATCATTTCCCAGATGATCTCGATCTCAGTCTTAAGTAATTTCCAGAATATAAGCAGTGATGATATTAGCCCAACCTTGAGAAAGAGATGATGCAAGGAACCACAACTGAAAAATAATACTTAATATATCTCTGCACCCTTTGCTTTCAGGCTTGGAGACCCATCAAAAGACTTCAGCGGGATGTGTGTGTGGCAACCTTACAATAATAAGCTTAAAAGGAAAATTGGGCTGAGAAACAGTGACTGGTCACCAATGAACTTTCTGTTCAAATCGGAAGCTTAATTTGGGTGTCTTTAAGCCCAAGTCAGTACCTTAACTCTTACACTACACTGCCTTTGAGATTTGGTAGAATAATTCATTTGGATCATACCACAGTTCTTTTTCGGATTCTTTTTTCAGATGATCTTTCAGAGCCACAGTGGCACAGTGGTTAGAATGCAGTACTGCAGGATACTTCTGCTGCCTGCAATTTGGCAGATCGAATCTCACCAGGTTGACTCACCAGATTGACTCAAGGTTGACTCAGCCTTCCACCAATATGCTGAGTCGGCAATATGCCGACTCTGTAAACAGCTTAGAGAGGGCTGTAAAAACACTATGAAGCGGTATATAAGTCTAAGTGCTATTGCTATTATTATCTTCTCTTCGTCTGAACCTAGATAGAATTAGATGGGTGCATTTTTTTTAAAAGGAGGGATAAACAGACTGCAACCATAGTTTGAAAGCTTTCAATACTTGGATAAATGTGTTGTCTATTTTCAGACATAGGGATGTGGTGGCTCAGTGGCTAAGATGCTGAGCTTGTCGATCGAAAGGTCGGCAGTTCAGCGGTTCAAATCCCTAGTGCCGTGTAACAGGGTGAGCTCCCATTTCTTGTCCCAATTTCTGCCAACTTAGCAGTTCGAAAGCACGTAAAAAATGCAAGTAGAAAAATAGGGACCACCTCTGGTGGGAAGGTAACAGCATTCTATGCGTCTTTGGCATTTAGTCATGCCGGCCACATGATCACAGAGACGTCTTCGGACAGCACTGGCTCTTCGGCTTTGAAATGGAGATGAGCACTGCCCCCTAGAGTCGGGAATGACTAGCCCATATGTGCAAGAGGAACCTTTACCTTTACCTATTTTCAGAAACTTTAGTTTACCTATATATAGATCTTGAGTTGTTTGGAGGTTCTAGACAGCTGGTTTCCAGGTGGTCTTCAATTTACAGCCATTCATTTAGTGACTGTTCAAAGTTACAATGGTATTCAAAGAAAGTGACTTACAACAAGTCCCCATATTTACAATCATCACAGCATCACCACAGTCAAGATTTGAGCACTTGGTAACTGGCATGCATTTGCAATGGTCACAGTGTCCCAGGGTCATGTGGTCACCATTTGTGACCTTCCCAGATACTTTCCAACAAGCAGATTCTTCGAGCAAGCCAGATTCGCTTAACAACTGCATGATTCATTTAACAACTGCAGTGATTTGCTTAAAACCTTTGGCAAAAGGGTTGTAATACAGGGCATGGCTGACAGGAAATCCAGTCAGTTCAAATGAATATAAAGGTTTATTGCAAACTTAAGCTCTCTGCAAGAATCTGAACTACTAACAGTTAAAGCAAATTGGTTGTAGATGAGTGACAATGAAATTCAAAGTGGGCTGGACTTAGATTTCTTGTAGGTGTGATGGGACTTGAGACTGATCACGGGTTTGGTCCTGTTGCTTGGGCCCAATCTGGTTGTCTCCTACAATGACTCACTTAACAACCACCTTACTTAGCAAAAGGAATTCTGGTCACAATTTTGGTCATAAATTGAGGACTACTTATATAACCTTGACCAACGATTGATAGCTCCTTCTATTTGAGAAAATCATCTTCTTATACGAGTGTGCCACTTTAGGACAGAGTGGTGAGGAAAGAAATGATCACCTTCCTAGGTTGATTCAGATCAGCTGAATCAACCCTGGCAATCCACGGGATGACAGATGTTGCACCCAACCAATATATATGTCTTCATAAGTAAAGAAAGAAGGGAAGTATCTAAATTCAAACCTAAATGTATCAGTTAACTGATTTAAAATAGAATAGCTGTTATTTTATGTGGCTGTTGTTCAGTTACAGACAAAGTTGAACAAATCTATTTTACTTTTATATTTAATATTCCCTTATTTTTTAACTTCTTGTAAAAATGAAGTAAATTAAATTTTCACAAATTTATACAGGTCAAATTCATCTCATCTGTCTGTCTTTCTGTCTGTCTCAACTTTGCCTAGAGCAAGTAATATGCCTTTTATTAGAGTCACAGAATTTCAAGTGCTACTTTATTCCCCTTCAGTCTTCTCCCATCTAAATGTGCAAATGTAATCTCAGTCTTTCTTAAAGGATTTGGTTTCTAATCCTTTGATCATCTTCATTGCCCTCCTCTGAATGTGTTGCAGCTTCTTCTTAATACATTGCCTGTAGCCAGTCGATAGTGATCTTCTCTTCCAAGGTTTCTTGGAACGTTTATTCCAAGTCAGGCATCTCCTTCTGCTATGCATTCCTTTCTCTCAAATTCTACCCCTACTGACCTTTTGGAAACCGTAAAAACCTGGCGCTTTCAGCAGGCCCCTGGGGCAGGCTGATTTGGGATCTTGCTTTTGAGACAGATTGATCCTTTGTATTTATGGTTGTAAATTCTTTGTTAAAGTTGCTGTTGTTATTATTGATCATTATTCTTTTCTGCTTGGGTTTTAAATTGTGTCTGCTATATATTGTTGCATGCGGACAAAAGGTGCTGCAACCAATAAGGTAGTTTCTTAATCAATCAAACAAACAAAAAACTCTGTAGCTGTAGATTTGATTTTTTATTTCCATAAGGATTTTTTTTTTCATTTCTCTAAGTCTTATTTCATTATATTAGCCAGCAACATGGATTGGGCTTTTATTTTTGCTCTTCCTCTTAGTTTTGTATTATATATTTTTTATTTATTTATTTATTAGATTTTTATACCGCCCCCTCTCCCGAAGGACTCGGGGCGGTGCACAGCCAAAGTTAAAAAACATACAATATAAACAATTAAAAAACGTTTAAAACAGAATTAAATCTAAAATGGCTCCCCAATTTAAAATGCCTTACCCATACCCCTATAAAAAGACGAATTTAAAATTTAAAAATTTAAAATTTCCACATTTAAAAAGATTTATAACTCACTCCACCACTTTATCCAAATCATTAATAAAAATATAGATATGTAGGAACTTCATACTTTCTTCCGGTTTAATGAGGATTCATCAATGAATACTGTTTCAGCATGACTTTTGAGATAGCTATATTACCATTTATTTGCAAGCTATCCAGCCCATATTTGGCTTGCTTATCAGAATGTCACAGGCACACTTTGCTTAAATAGTAATAACACTTTTTTTTTAAATTTGATTTATATGCCGCCCTTCTCCGAAGACTCAGGGCGGCTTACAATGTGCTCAGCAATAGCCTTCATCCTTTTGTATATATTTATACAAAGTCAGCTTATTGCCCCCACAACTGGGTCCTCATTTCACCTACCTTAGAAAGGATGGAAGGCTGAGTCAACCTTGAGCCTTGGCGAGATTCGAACCCTGCAGTAAAAAAAAAAAGTGTTATTACTATTTAAGCAAAATGTGCCTGTGACATTCTGATAAGCAAGCCAAATATGGGCTGGATAGCTTGCAAATAAATGGTAATATAGCTATCTCAAAAGTCATGCTGAAACAGTATTCATTGATGAATACTTATATACGTACAGAGTTAAACACTGCTTCATAGTGCTTTACAGCTTTCTCTAAGCAGTTTACAGTTTACAGAGTCAGCATACTGCCCCCAACAATCTGCTCCTCATTTTACTGACTTCAGAAGGATGGAAGGCTGAGTTAATCTTAAACCGGTCAGAATCAAACTCCTGTCAGTGAGTAGTGAGTTAGCCTGCAATACTGCATTCAAACCACTTCGCCACCATGGCTCACTGATTTTTCTGATTTTCTCCAGTACCTTCATGCTTAATCATAAACATATTAAATCATGCTTAATCATAAACATACTCATTTTTTAACAATGTATTAAGGAGATTACCAGATTTTTTAAAAAATGAGATAAGATTTGATCAGAAGAACTGCTCTTGGAAAATCAACGCTGACTTCTGGTAATTACCCTATTGTTTTAAAAATGATTACATATTATTTTCTCCATCATATGCATGATATCAGATTTAGTAGTTCCCAGATCCTCCTTCCTCCCCTCCCTCTTACTTTTTAATGGAAGAAATATTTGACCTCCTCCAAGTTTCTGGCATTTCACCAGTTTTCAAGGATTTCTCAGAGACCATTAGCAAGTACTTATTGTAGGATACAATCTGGCCTGGAGATTTAATTGTATTCCTGGACTATATTACTATCTGCCTCAAGTGTCATACCTTCCTTTTCTTTTTTTTTGGTCACATTTTCATGATAGAATATATATATTCCCCTACTGGAGAAAAATGAACAAAATAGAAAGCCAATTCTAGTTTCTCAGAATAATTGATGATGGTCTAATGATTAAGGCAGCAAACTAGAAAGCAAGAGACCATGAGTTCAAATCCCACTTTAGCTAATAGCTATGAAAGCCAGTTAAGTGACCTTGGACCAGTTATTCTCTCTCAGCCCAACTCACTTCAGAGTTGTTGTGGGGAAAATAAGATGAGGAAAGTGTGCTGGAAAGTGTGCTTTTTCAAGAGACTACTGGACTCTCTGGTTTTTCTTTGATGTTTTGCTTTTCATCCAAGAAGCTTCTTCAGCTCTGACTGGATGGTAAGGAATGGAAGGATTCTCCTTTCAAACAGCTAGTCATTTTGCATTCTTTTAGAGAGCCATTGAGGCCACCTGGAGTTTTATGTGTCATCAGGATCATCTGAGTAGTGCAAATGGGTGTAGTGTCTTCTTGGAACTGTTGAAAGGTCTATGTTGTAGAACGGAGATAGATGATGTCTATTCCTCCCTCTCTGTTGAGAGAGGGCTGTTCAATTTTGACATAGATGACCGCTTTGATCTCTCTTTCAAACCAGCGATCCTGTCTGTCCAAAATGTAGACTTTGCTGTCTTCAAAAGAGTGCCCTCTGTCTTTTAAATGCAGCTGGACTGCTAAATCTTGTTCTGATGGGTTTGTTCTCCTATGTTGTGCCATACATTTATGAAGTGGTTGTTTTGTTTCCCTGATGTACAGTTCTGCATATGGCTCAATGCATTGTACTGCATATACCACGTTTCTCAGTTTGTGTCTGGGTGTTTTATCCTTGGGATGGACAACCTTCTGCCTTATTCTTGGTTTTTTTTTAAACAGTTTATTTATACATTTTCATTTAACATACATAAGTGCTTTGTGAACAGTGTATTGTCTGAGTCAGTTTGCTTACATGATAATATTTTTCCAGCTCCTAATTTCTAACTCTATTATCCAACCATTTATAAAACAAGTCCCATGTTCAAAAATACTTTGAATCTCCTTTTTTTTAATCTTTAATGTCAATCTGTCCATTTGTGCACAATCTAATATTTTTAAAATTATATCTTCTCTCAGTGTTTCCTCATTTTTCCAGTACTGTACAAATACAATTCTTGCTGCTGTCAAGACATGTAGTATTAAATACAAATTCTTATCATACTTTTCTAGTACTATACCTAATAGAAATATTTCTGGATTATAATCTATATGCAGCTTTAACATTTTTTTTCTAACCATGTATGTATTTTTGTCCAGTATTTCTTTGCTTTCACACATGTCCACCACATGTGATAGTACGTGCCTGTGTATTCTTGGGTTTGAAATCTGCACATATGTTGTGTTGGCTGAAGATCTTCCTGAGCTTTTCTGATATTCCTGCAATGTATGGAATGACAATGTTGCTTTATATCTTCTTTATAAAGAAATAGATTATTTGGTAGGTTCTGGAATGCCAACAAATGGACATTTTCCCCTCTCCCCCGATGCTAGTGATAATATAAGGTTATATAAAGTTGCAGTTTTCTTCAAGATTTATTTTAATTTTCATTAATTCATGCAAATATATATTAATAGCTATCAGCTCTAACAGGTTTTAATAGAATGTTGTGGAGTCCTTGATTCACTCATATGATGTTGGCACAGAGCCACATTTCAGAAAATAGTAGTTGTTTTCCTGGAACTGATTGTCATAGATGGGAAGCAATTCACTCAACCTAGGATTCATTGGAGACGAGCAACTTTAAAAACTGTAGATAATTTAAATTTAATTTAATGCACCTGTGTTCTTCAAACTTTTCATAGTAGCCTGATTTCTTACAATTATCTTAGCAAGCTACATGGAAATCTCTTACAGAAAGATAGCAATTTAACTTTCATAGTGGGGGTTTGAATCAGTAGCTTTTATAGACATTTAGCAGCCCCATCCTTACAGCTGTAGTCTCTCACAAAGTAATATTGGAAGAAATGATTCTTCGGCTAGATCAGCGCCTTGAATACCGAAACTGCATCTTTAATATGTTGTCTGCAATGTATTTAAGCAGTGGGTTTGCAAGACTTTCCGTCTTCAGCTGCTTTGAACATGTTGCGATATGGCACCGGGACAAGTGCACATGGCCCAGCTGCTTAAGTGGAAAACTAAATGTATCAACTACTGCCAAAAATCATGTTGTCTTCTTAGAAAAAGACCATCAAAATACTATTAAAGTAATGAATGCTGATCAGAAAATAAAAGGAAAAGACAAAATAAAACCCTGCCTTGCACATATTGTAACAATTCTATAGGTTTCAATCCTCAGCATTCATTTTATTCCTGGAACGGGAATGATTTTTATAGCAGTCATGCTTCCTGTAGAAAAGAATGGCCAGCAGATGTTCATCTTTAAATGCTCATGTACAGAGAGTTTGAGACCACAGTTTTCTCATTTGTAACAAAGGACTGGAAATCAAAATTTAGCAGCCTCCTCTCTCAACAGAGAGGGAGGGATACGGCATCTTCTATCTCCAGTCTAGAACACAGTCTTTTCAGTAGTTCCAAGAAAAACCCACACCCATTTGCACTACTCAAGTGACCCTGAGGATAAACCTCAGATAAACCTCCAAGTGGCCTCAACGACTCTCTAAAAAATTGTAAATTATCAGCTGTCTGCAAGGAGTATAAATCCTTCAAGAGGGCTGTGGAAATATTTACAGACCCCTCACATTCTGGACATAAACTGTTTCAACTCCTACCCTTAAAACGACGCTATAGAGCACTGCATACCAGAACAACTAGACACCAGAACAGTTTTTTCCCAAACACCATCACTCTGCTAAACAAATAATTCCCTCAACACTATCAAACTATTTACTAAGTCTGCACTACTATTAATCTTGTCATCGTCCCTATCACCCATCTCCTTCCACTAATGACTATGACTATAACCTTTTGCTGGTATCCTTACGATTTATATTGACTGTTTCCTAATATTATTTGATTGCTTATTTGTTCCCTATGACTACCATTAAGTGTTGTACCTTATGATTCTTGATGAACATATCTTTTCTTTTATGTACACTGAGAGCGTATGCACCAAGACAAATTCTGTGTGTGTCTAATCACACTTGGCCAATAAGAAATTCTATTCTATTCTATTCTATTCTATTCTATTCTATTCTATTCTATTCTATTCTATTCTATTCTATTCTATTCTATTCTACAATACTCTACTCTACTCTACTCTACTCTACTCTACTCTACTCTACTCTACTCTACTCTACTCTACTCTATTCTATTCCCCACCATCCACTCAGAGCTGAAGAAGTTTCTTGGATGAAAATGAAATGTTTTAAAGAAAAACTAGAAAGTCCAGTTCTAGAAAAAAAGCACCTTTGGGACAACCATGACCTGGATGACTGAGAATCTCCATAGATGACTGGAACCGAACAAAGATAGTTTAATATAGTTTCCACTGAAATCAATAAGAAAGTAGTATTTAAATCTCATTGATTTCAGTAGAAACTATATAGTCCTAACTTTATTTAAATCCAGTCTTTATTTTTGCTGCAGAAACACATGGATGTAATAGCAATATAATCGCAGCAAACATAATTACCATGCAAAGTGTCGTGTCATTCTTGACTATTCTCTTAGTCATAGATATGATATGATATTAAGAAAATTTATATGATTCGCTCAGGTGACTTCTGATGACTTACAGAAATAAAACTCCAATACAAAACTCAATAATCCCCCACCCACCCCTGACAACAACAATGAAACCATCCACTCCTGGGTTTTCATGCCCCTTGGCAAAAGCAATTCTTCAAGACCTTACAAAAGAGTGTCAAGATGGCAGCCAATCTTATTTCTGCATGGATAATGTTCCTCAGGGAAGGAGCCATCACAGAGAAGATCCTTCTTCACTAGATGGACCTTCTTAAAAGAAGAGACCCATAACATGACATGTTTCCTCATTCTGATAGGTCAGATAGCTATAACTGGGAAAAGATGGTCCTTCACATAATCAGGTCCCAAATCAGGTCCCAAATAAACAAAGCTTTATTTCTGAAAAGATAATACAAAGTCATTAGGCAATTGAAAAAAATATATATCAGTAAAGTTATTCAAATGTTGGCAAGGTGTAATAGATGTCGGGTAAATAGTACCTTTATGGTTTGACTGTACTAAAGGTTATACTTCTGTAGACATATATACACATAGCTGCATATAAAAGATGTCTAAACAAGTTGTAGCATTAAATCCATGCCTCTTTTGAGATTGCATCAATGTTTAATGCACAGACATAGAGATAAGGCTTTGATCATAATGCTAGGACAGCTTTATGATAAAAAAGCTAGGACACTTGCTGTTTTGGCAAACTTTTCTTCAAGCATGCTGCCGAATGTTCATGGAAGAGTAATAAAAGCACTATCAATAGCACTTACTCATATACCACTTCATAGTGCATTACAGCCCTTTCTAAGCTGCTTACAGAGTTAGCATATTGCCCTCAAAAATCTGGCTCCTCATTTTACTGACCTATGAAGGGTGGAAGGCTGAGTCAACCTTGGGCCAGTCAGGATTCAACTTCTGGTGTGGGCAGAGTTAGCCCGCAATACTGCATTCTAACCACTGCTTCACCGTGGATTGACTCTATCACCTTCCTTAATCTGAATGTTACCCATGAGTGTTTGACTTGTGGCGTCAGCTCAGACTTGAAGAAAAAGGAAGACAATAGGAAAAAGAAGAGAAGATGACTTTATAGGATGACTTATTGGTATTTTATATAGTTTGGGATATATACAAGATATAATTGGATTATAGCTAATTTGGAGGTATTCCATAAGCTTACACCATAATGAATCATGAGTTTTGATATGTTGAAAATTGATACCAGTTTATTATTTATGCAAAGATGAGTTTTCAATCATATATGAAGTATACTCATGACAATGATCTTCCTGAGTTGCTTTCCTGGGTACTTAATTTAATCTTAATTAATTACACCACAGCGAGAAATGCTTTTCTTCTTTTTTTAAAAGGTTGTACAGATCAACTAAAAAACAATGTTCTCATTGTAAAATTAAGAAAAAATGTTAAACTGATAATGGCAAATGAAATTATCACAGGAAACACACTGTAGATAGAAAAAATAGTTTTAAATGAATTTACACAAATGTGTTTTTTGTGGTCAGAAACATAATTCCAGTTTTAAAGAGCATGTCTAAGCTTTGCCTAAATATAGGACTGTAACTTCTCTGTCTCTCTCTATCCCCCTCTCTCTCCCTATCTCCCTATCTCCCTCTATTTATATCCATATTTTTTTTATTTGTATCCACCCAAAGTTGTTGGTCAGGTGGCATATAACTTTATCTAATAATAATACATTTATGTATATACATTGTCTCCACTATTAAAATGTTGTTGTTCTCATTGCCAATAAGAATGCAATAATAATAGACATACAATGTAAGCAAAACACAAATATAAAAGCAACAGTCTCCATGTTAAATGTGTGCAATTGGCAGATGATCAAGATTGCATGAAGTTTCTGCATATGCTGCAGAGCTGACTATGCAAAATATGTAGGTCAGCAGAACATTTGGTTCATAATAGTCCAATGAAATTCTCATAATAGTCAATGAAACGTTCAAACCACTTCTTTGACCTTATGCTAAACAGGGGTGGGAGGCAGAGACAAACAAGTTTGATAGCTATCCTAATGCACAAGAAACCACAACCATTTATTTCAATGTGTAACCTTTCTTAGCCAGTCCGGTCACTGCTGATTTCAGTGAGATAGAAGAAAAAGTGGGAGGTCTAAGAAATTCCATGTTTGGGGCTTGGAAACAATCTCAGGACTTTTTTAAAGACTAAAAAAACCTCTCTTTTTTTGACGGCACACTGCTTCTACTGAATCCCAGCATATCAGTTTTTGAATTTCAGAACAGACATAATCTGCATGTTGTCCCGTTCTTCTTGAAATTGAATGACAATAAATAGTCAAGTTTTGATCATGAAGTATCAGTGTTACAGAATTTTGTTCTGAGCAGCTTATAAAAAGCTGCATACTGGTGATAAGTAGGCTTAATCATTCAATACACCATTTTCTTTCGTTCCCTCTCAAGAAATGCCCTCAAAGAGACATGATTTTAGATCCTTTAAAAGGAAGTATAGTGATTGGAATTCATGCAACTGAAATTTTAAAAAAGAAGGAGAGTTGGAAGATGATTACAGAAAGTCTTTTATCACACAACACTGATTACATCATGATGACTAAATAATAATCACTATTATTCGAAATAGTCTAGATATCATGAAAGATTATCGATAACACACACAGCATCCATTAGAACAAACACACACAAGCACCCACACACACACACACACACACACATACAGGAGAGAGAGAGAGAGAGTGGGAGGGAGGGAGGGAAAGAGAGAGGGGGGGGGTTAAAGTTGTTAAACTGGAGATGAAAGCAGTACAGGTAGACCTTAACTTCCAACAGTTCCTTTAATGACTGTTCAAAGTTATAACGGCACTGAAAAATGTGACTTATGATTGTTTTTCACAGTTATGACTTTTCCAGTGTCCCCTTGGTCATGTGATCAAAATTCAGATGCTTGGCAACTGTTTTGTATTTATAACTGTTGCTGTATCCCAAGGTCATGGGATCACCTTTTGTGACCTTCTGACAAGCAAAGTCAGAGGGGAAGCCAGATTCACTTAACAACTGGCTACTAAGCTATCAACTGCAGTAATTCACTTAACGACTGTGGCTAGAAAAGTTGTAAAATGGGGCACTTAACTCACTTAATACTTGTCTCACTTAACAACAGAAATTTTGGGCTCAATTGGAATCATTAGTGGAGGACTGCCTCTTTGTGGACAAATTTTTGTCCCTTATGATGAAATTCAAGTTGCAGTTCTGACACCTCTCTTGTATATTACCTATTGTCATTTGTTTGCTCAAGTTGGATGCCAGACTTTGCTTAAGGATCACCTGACAAACTTGTAGAAAGAAAAATTACAGGCAGTGGTGTCTATCATGGCTTCACTGAAAACACTAAAAACTACTGACCACACGCATTCTGGAAAATATCTTAAAAATATTCAATGTCTTTCAGATGTTGGATCAGAGAGATACTGGATGAAAGGGTGAGGCCATTCCAGGTGGACAACTGAATGATTCTTTTCATTAATATTTATGGTACAGTACAAAAATTACAAAACATTTGTATAGCGAAAAAACTGAACAAACAACATGGAAGGAACATTTATTTATTAGAAAAACTGCTCTGAATATGAATCATTCAAAGAAAATTCCAGTCTGCTCCTCTATGGTCTACTCTATCCTTTGGGGATTTATTCAATTTGAAACATTAAAAGGAAAACATCCTCTGAAAAACAAAATAGAAGAATGGAACATTTTGAGGTTAGAAAGATCCCTCCTCTTCAGGGGATGCTTCCCATTTACTTTGGTTTTTTTTTCTCTTGATCCACAGACATGCATTCTATTTTTTTTTAATGCCGTTATGATTCTGAATGCATGCTTGCCAAAAAAAATCCCAATGTGCAAGAGGCACATGTGCTATATAATCACTTAGGGAACCTGGCACTGTTTATATGAAAATATCCATGTCTCCCTTTTGTGGTAAAGTTGACCTGTTTTTGTTCTATTAATAATTGGCCCTTTTTATTTTTGAATATTGGCCAATACAGACCAATAGCCTTTAAAAAAAAAAAGATGTGTTAAGTCTGCTCTGTCCAATTGTGCAAATAAATGCTAAGAAAATGGAGCATAAAAATATTTCATGTTAATAGAAGTGATTGAAGGCAGATATGCAACTCTGCAGCAATTGAGGCCATGGCAAAAAATCAAAAAGTCAAAAAATCATTGGTTCCAGGGATGAAATTCACTTACCTTCCCTACCAGTTTGCAAATGTTAGTGTGCAAAACCTGCGCACGTCAGAAGCTTAAAATCATCACAAAAAAGTGACATCATGACGTCCGTGCAGGTGGGTGGAGCTTCCCACACCTGCCAGATAGAACCGGCTGAATTTCATCCCTGATTGGATTCACTACTGACCATAAACCAACATGAAGTTGTTTACTAACTATGATTCTCTGTATCTTGAAAGAAATACATGATGGTAAGCATATATTTATGAGATTCAATAATCTTGCTTTTCTAGGGCTGTGCTTCTACTGTTTTATGAACAGGATGTGCTAAACTATTATCAGTCCTGTACTGCCTCATTAATGATCTGGTTTTAGTTGACAAGAGCTGTTTTTTTAATAGACCTATATAGAACAATATAAAGTGACCCTGAAATGATGTAGCGATTTGCATTTTATTTATCCGTGTTTATTTTAAAGCATAAAATAAATATTATTTTTATTTATTTTATTTATTTTTATTTGTTGAGTACATATTAGATAATATATATAAGTATAAGCATGAATTGAATACATAAAATGAATACAATTAAAGGAAACATTAGGACAGGGATAGTAGGCACGCTGGTGTTCTTATGCACGCCCCTTACAGACCTCTTAGGAATGGGGTGAGGTCAACAGTAGACAGTTTTAGGTTAAAGTTTAGGGGGTTTTGGGATGAGACCACAGAGTCTGGTAGTGCATTCCAGGCATTAACAACTCTGTTACTGAAGTCATATTTTCTGCAATCGAGTTTGGAGCAGTTCACTTTAAGTTTGTATCTATTGTGTGCTTGTGTATTGTTGTGGTTGAAGCTGAAGTACTCATTGACAGGTAGGACATTGTAGCAGATGATTTTATGAGTTTTGTACACTTTTTAATTGTGTACAATGACTTTAGATCTTTTAAAATGAAGGGCAGAATGTGGACAAACAGTTGAGAATCTCTCTTCATCTCTTGCCTCCAGGGATATGTACATTTCTTTTAGCTTCTGAAAAATAAAGTTAAGATATTGATCTAATGAACCAACAAACAAAGATCACCAAATTAAAGAAATGAGGCTGTGGTCTCTGAAAATTCCTCATCAATAAGTAAAAAAGGGTAAAAAGAATATCCAGGAATGATTTCCTTGCCTGTTACTTACTATATAAATGATAGGTTGTCCCTGATCCTTCTCCTTTGAAGCCTATGCTTATAAGCTTATGAAGAATTAGAACATGACTGTACATTATATTCATAAATAGAAGGTAAAACTGTAGCATCTTGTGGAAGTTCATAACTTGGGAGTGGCTGGGTCAGCTCTTTTCTTTGCTGCTTACTTACCTGTTTTATCTTTGTTCCAAAGTAGTAGCCTTTCAGTTTCATTAGGTTGAGAAATTCAATGTACAGTGGAGATTACCAGATTTAAGAAAGTTACCATAAATTTAAGCAGGGTAAAAATAGGGAAATCCAGCTGTAAAAGATGTGGATAAAGAGGAAGAGAAAGCCAATATCTCCTGATTTGTATCAGAAGATACAAAGTTTATAAACTTTTCATTCTTTATCCATTTGTCTTCAAGAACATAGTTCCAGAATTTTTTAAAATAAAATCTAGTTAACATGTGGCAACACACAATGAGCCAATGAAATGTGTAAAAGACTTTGAGCAACTTGGGGTTACAAATAATTGGAGGTAAAGAATAGGGTGACTAGTATATAATGTCCCTCTGCTATTCTTTGAATACTGTGTGAAGCTAGTCAAGAATGCATTCTTCCAATTGGATATCAACAGTTCATTAGTGATATTCTATTCCAAATTGACAGCTAAGCTTTTCCAAGGGCTTCATATACTGTACTGTATATGCTGACAAGTGGAGGAACTGGAATTGAGAAAGAAATAAAATTGCAAAAGAAATAGAATCAGAAACAGAAACAGGTGATGGGATGTGATATTTCAGGTTTTTTCCCCTTTTTAATAAGTTTACATTTCTAAAATTCTGTTTTCACTTTGTCATTATGGGGTACTGAGTGTAGATTACAACTGTAGTATAAGGTTGCAGCATAACAAAATTGACAAAAGTGAAGTGGGGGGGGGGTCTGAATACTTTCTGAAGCCACTATATTACTGCCATCAAAAAGCAAAGAAATATAAGTAGAGCCAATGGAAAAGTATGCAGGGATAAGAAAAGTATTTTGTTAAAATTATATTATGGGAATAAAGGTCGATATCATTGATACGGTGGCTTTAAGAGCTTATGGAAGATACTCATTGAATGTGATTAATGCATAAAGTTGAGATAATGACTGAAGTGAATTATACAGTCTTGTAGAAAGCAAAAAATCAATATCAATATTTGGACATTTCATGTAACCACTGAACTTTGCAAAGCCTGTGAAACTGGTAAATCAAAATATGCACAACTAAATTAAACATATATTTTGCAGGCATCTTCACAAATCAAAATTTATTTCTCTTCAGTTATCTGTCTCAGTCTATCTCTATCCGCTTGCAAAACAGTTTTCCTCTATCAGATGCTATTCAGATATGTGGAATTACAGTTTCTAGCCAACATATCTATGGAGGTTAGGGGTAGCTGGGATATAAATATGTTATTGAGATGAGATATTGTATATTAATTTAGAAATGTCAAAGCTGCTCAGTTTTATTCTGAGCATATGAAGCAGCTTTAACATGTTAATGGTGTCTAATTACATGTTTATATATCTTCATAGAACAAGTAAGTTATAAATCACCTATATAACATTTCCTTATTGACAATTTGGTAATAGAATTGACAATTCTAGGTGATAATTACTGTTGAAGCTCTAGGCTAATTCAGTGGATGAATAAGTACAAAACTGGTTTAATTCTAATTAAGATCACTTTTTCAGCTTGGTGGCAGATTTGATTCATGACATCAGACTAACTTGAAAACATTTGCTTTAATGCAAATCTTAGAGAGTTAGCAAATAAATATAATTTCTTTTCTTCCTAAAATATTACACTTCCTTTGGAGTTCCAGCACAAACAAACGAAAACATATATCTTATTAAACAAAAACATAAAATCAGGTTGCTTTGCCTCTACTATGTGATTGTACACATATTTAAATTTAGGTTCATATGGCTAGAATACTATTATCACCTAAGTTAAAATACATTATTAGTTTAAAAAAAGGACACTGAAGCTTATATTTTGAACTACATAAATTCTAGTCAGTTATTTCACCCAACCATGATTATAGAAAGTTGTGATATAGACTTTTCTGTGGCCCTTAACTACCATTGCAGGACTGTCTATATTAAGGATTCAAGTAGAATTCTTGAAAAGTAATTAGAATCCAAAATTCCTATTTCAAGAGAAAAAGATGTTTAGCTTTAATTCTGACCCCACACGCAGATGGTTAGTCCCTACCAGGCTGTAGAGCTGCAAGAAGAGCAAAGGGAATAGATGACAGGGCAACTAGACCACAGTTTGTTCTTCTGGAATAATGCTGATTATGTATAGAGAAGCAGATAATAACTGATTTCTATTTTCAAACCAATTTCTATTTTAAAACTTCTTTTAATTTGAGATTTAAGATAACATTAAACATGGAGTTTACCAATAGCCAAACTGGAATATCTAAGTTTGAACTGAGATGAATACTCTTTTGAATGAAACCAGAAGCCACCAAATTCAATAAAAGTCTAGGTAACATTTGGAAATACCATGAAAAAATGAGCTTCTTAACATTTTAAAAAATGAAACCAGAAGCCACCAAATTCAATAAAAGCCTAGATAACATTTGGAAATACCATGAAAAATGAGCTTCTTAACATTAAAAAAATGACACAGTACAAAGTACAGCAACTTAGATAGACTCTGAATCCCTTTGATACAAAGGGAAAATCATATTTATTTATTTAGAAAATTTATATGGCTGATGTGATAATATAAGGTGGTTTACAATGACATTAAATAAAAACACAATAAATATGGCCAAGTGAACCCACAACACCATATATCCCAACCATAGTGCCACAGCATCCCACAACAGTATATTTGCATTTGCTGGAATCACTTTTATCCTAGCCCAAAGCTTGGCAAAGAACCAAGTTTTCATAGCCCTCTGGAAGACTAATAGGGTGGGAGTCCTCTGGACTTTGGGAATTATGAGTACTTCTTTAACATAGTATGTTATTCTGGATATAAATAATCTTGTAAGTAATAAAATGGATCCATGTATTTATCACTGTATCAGGATCATGCTTTTTCTATTGTAGTCCCTGCCTATAGAACCTCCTTGCCCTGGAGATCTAACAGGTCCCCCTCTTTAACCTTCTGTAGGACACTTGAGACCTGGTATTGTCCCCGGGTGCTGGCATAGGGTGGGCTCATAGTGGGAAGATGTTATATAAGACGCTGTTCTTATTAAAAGAGCCTTGATAGTACAGTGGTTTAGTGCACCCTGTTATTAACACAGCTGCCTGCAATTTCTGCTGGTTCGAATCTCTCCAAGGCTCAAGGTTGACTCAGCCTTCCATCCTTTCTAAGGTAGGTGAAATGAGGACCCAGTTTGTGGGGACAATAAGCTGACTTTGTATAAAATATACAAAAGAATGAAGGCTATTGCTTAACGCATTGTAAGCCGCCCTGAGTCTCCGGAGAAGGGCGGCATATAAATCAAATTAAAAAAAAAAAAAAGTAAAACAAGACTTTAAGGGTAAGGTAAAGGTAAAGATTCCCCTCGCACATATGTGCTAGTCGTTCCCGACTCTAGGGGGTGGTGCTCATCTCTGTTTTAAAGCTGAAGAGTCAGCGCTGTCCAAAGACGTCTCCATGGTCATGTGACCAGCATGACTAAATGCCAAAGACGCACAGAACGCTGTTACATTCCCACGAAAGGTGGTCTTTATTTTTCCTACTTGCATTTTTTACATGCTTTCAAAACTGCTGGGTTGGCAGAAGATGGGACAAGTAACGGGAGCTCACCCTCTGACATTATGCGGCATTGGGGATTCGAACCGCTGAACTGATCAACAAGCTCAGCGTCTTAGCCACTGAGCCACTGCATCCCTTACTTTAAGGGTAGGCTATGTTATATTAATTAAGGAAGCAAATACAGTACGTTTTATTTGAACTACCTTTCTTTCAGCAGAGCTATTTCTTTTATTTTCTTACTTTATCTCTTTATAAGTTTACTACAAATTCCCTTGTAGAAAATGAAATGGGAAAGATTATAGCTTAGTCTTTACATACTCACTTTTCCTTCAGCACTTAGTTCTAATTATAGAGATTTCTCTTGCTTTGTTTTTGCTCATAGTTTCTAGTTGATCATATGTTGTGTTAAGTGAGGTAAATCAACACTGTTGATTTTATGTAGCACTTCTATAACCCTTACATATTTTCTCAATGCATGGGAGGTATTCATTGATAATGTTTAGGTTTGGAGATACTCGGTGTTATGTCAAAGGTCTTTTTCAGCTTGCATTGCTGAGCCTTGCCTGGTGGGAAGTCTCCTTCTGATGATAAATAATTTGTTTGAAGGCTTAAAATGAGTGTTCTAGGGAAAAAATAGAATTTTACAATACATAAATAGTATTGCATGAATTGCAGCTGTTTTGGCGAGATCTTCACATATGTCTTGCAGATCAGGTTTATGAATATTATAACAGCTGCAGTGTTAAGATCTCAGAATGATGAAAAGCTTTCCAATTTTGGAATCCTGTAGAAAATTAGAGAAGATGCCAGTAATGTCTGTAAGAGAGATCAACATTTGCAAGAGGGCAGGTGCAATGTCATGGTTGAGACTCTACTCTATATGTGGTGATGTCAAATGCATGTAGAAAATGGGTTGGGCATCAATAGCTACATTATGTGCTCATTGTGGAGATTTGAGGGCAGCCATGAAATATTCTATTCTTTAATGAAAGGGCTTGAGTCCTTTCTAGAATGTGTGTTTTGAATTCATGAAGTTACTAGCAGTAAAATTCATTTTAAGGATAGCTACTTTATATAAGACCTATCAGGCTGATATATCTTTTATCAATATAATATTGTTGGTCAGACTCAAGTCATAGCATTATATTAAGAGTAGAACACTTAAATTTGGGGAAAAAATACCAAGGAGTCATTTTTAATTTGTTATCCTGGAAATATATATTTCCCTGAAAAAAATAGGTTGTTTGTGTTGCTACCCTTCATTTATATTTGCATATGAATGCTATTATTGGGTAGTTAGTGCCCTATTATGAGTCAAATGTTTTAAATTAAGGCATGGAAATCTACTCATGTAATAACAGCCAGATTGGGCAGAATGTCACAGTACTTTTTGTCCCCTAAGTCAATGATAGAGAATTGCATCTTTTTTTCATAATAATGATAGATGTTCATTTTTTTTCCTGCTAGGGCTTCTCCATGTTGGGATCTTTTCCTTTCTTCCATATTACTCATTCAAGCAAGCCATAGAAAGCACAGTATGTAAGTACTCTAGACCAGGCCTTTTCAGATGATTCTCCCAGAGAGGGATCCATTCCTTCTTACTTTTCATTAAAAAGCAAACTATGGCCAGCATTTGGCTCTGGGAACACTGAATTCTATATAACACAAGGATCATGTTGCTTGTCTGCTACAGGACATAAGCTCCCCTGGGCATCACACAATGCAGACTGCAAAGCTGAGTTTCTGAGGTATTATTGGGGGGGGGGGATTCCAGTTTTTGGCCACCTCTAGAAAAACAGTTCCTTTTTTTTTCTTGGCTTCAGGGCTGGCTGAAACATACATTGGTGTAGGTGGCATTTTGTTTAGAATGTTTCCCTGCCATTTTCCCTGCTCCTTGCTTCACATTTCATAGTACAGCCTGAGAAGTCTCCAAGCAATGAACATCTCAAAGAAAAAACATGTATGTAATTAAGAAATGGGTATGATTTGAAAATCACACAGATGTTTGTGTAGCTGAGAATTAGTACCCCAGTATCCACACATATTACATACATCGACTTGCAAACATTTATGTTTAAATCTATGAACGTTACTGGTTTTTTAAGTAACTTTTTTAATTTTTTTTTTTTTGGCTCAGTATCTTTAAAGCTGATAGACACCATCCACAAACATAGTGTGTGTATATATTTGTGTCTTTGTATACATACACATACATACATACATACATACATACATACATACATACATACATACAAGAAAAATGGAAGCATTCAATGTAAGGATAACATACTCATACAGATTATTTCAAACAAAAATATGTGGAGCTCCTAATATTAATATTTTGTTAATATTTTGCTAATATGTTGTCTTTTAAAGACATCAACATTTTAAAATGACAGTTCAGCCAATTTGTAGGAACTTACAAGGGAAGCATATCCTTTGTGCATTCCTTTCTTTCTATAATTTAGAAAGAAAAACAAAAAAAGAATGAATGTAGAAAAACATGCTTGGACTATTCAACAGATATCCAGAAATGGCCTGCCCAAAATTGGTTTTGTACAGCAGAGTGCAAAATGCCTCAATTTTACATTCTATAGCAGCAAGTGAGTTTTTATCTTCTGATTTTTTTTCCTTCTATGGTGGAAGTTTTAGGATATTAGGTATATTACTAAAAGGAAGTGGTGGGGTCTATTTTAGGGGGAGAGAAACAGACACTGGCAAGAATATTATACACAACTGTAGCTCTTTCTACTGCATATTAACTATAGAGGTCATATTTATGACAAATATTTCACAAGAAGAAACATTTTCTGAACATTTAATGTTTACCAGATAATGTGTATATAATTACCAGATAATCATATCTACTCTAAGTTGATTATGATGCTAAGATTGCATAGGGGAGGGGTTGACTCCCTTATATCCGAATTTCTTTGCATTCTTTTTTTATTGCTCTTCTTGTTTGAGATGATTTCCTTTAACATACTCGACACAGATCAGCAGGGGACTTGGCTCTATTAAAGGAGATCTTTAAAAGAAAATCAACTGTAGAATGTTTTACAAATGTGGTTCAATAAACTCCACATAATTTCAAATGAAAATGATGCCAACAAGAGGGCCTTGGGAATGTGGTATAGAAAACAGTGTTTCTCTTAGACTCAAGAAAGAAGGACCTTTGGGAGAAAAGAACTATTTTCAAATAGCTTGATAGGGGAGAAAAAAAAATCTTTAGCAGAGGTTCTAAAGAGCAACATTTGCATATTAATAGAAGATTAAAGTGCCCATCAAGTATTCTGTAGCAGTTACCCCCCCCCCCCCGCCCCAGTTTTGTTCTTCACAAAAACATTTTTCATAACAAAAAGAAACTTCTGTCTCTTCAACTATGGCAAGTGAGTCTCTGAGGTTTCCGGTGACAATGAGACCCAGTATCTTTGTGTTTGAACACTACTGCATTATTTATTCACACACATACAGTCTATATGCCAAAGGAACTTTAAACTACAAAAATCCAAGATGCTTCAATAGAAGACTCTTTCTTTCTTTCTTTCTTTCTTTCTTTCTTTCTTTCTTTCTTTCTTTCTTTCTTTCTTTCTTCTTTCTTTCTTTCTTTCTTTCTTTCTTCCTTCCTTCCTTCCTTCCTTCCTTCCTTCCTTCCTTCCTTCCTTCCTTCCTTCCTTCCTTTCTTTCTTTCACAGGCAAAATTTTTCCTGACAATTGTATTTACTTCAAATGCTAATGGAGATAAACTTCATTTTAGTGTTAATATATTTACTGTAGGTGGGAACATGAGATTAGATTGCGAGTACAAATATAACCAGGAAGATGGGGCATGATGTTCAGTATTTACATGTAGAAGGTTGGCTGAGCAATGCTTGTGCATCAATAGGGAGTAGTATTTTCTCTGAAATAAGGGAGAATTGGGGAGGATTTGCTATTTTAAAATACTCCTCTCTGGCAGAGTTCTCAAAGTAACAAGGCAATGAAGTAAAATGATTTTAAGATGTAGTAAAATGTTTTAAAATATCTTTTACAGCATGACAACATAACTGCAGTAAGTAGAAATCAAGATCTTTTATTAAAGTATCACCATATTCTAATGTAGGATATAGAAAGTATATTAAACTTATAATATAAAATTGGATGATATATTCACACATTACGACTGAGAGAGTAATAATATACCATTATTTTGTTATCTAGCATGACATAATTTATAATGTAGTCTATTTTATATGTAGCACATAGTCTATTTTTATTTTATGATTTTTCACATTTCAGAGAAGTTGGAACCCAAGAGTGCTTGAAAGTATTCTGAAATAACAACTTTTTAAAATATTACATAATCAGCATGGTGCAGAAATTCAGCAACACCAATATAACTCACGTTTGCACCTTGGTACAAAACGTATTTGCCAAAATATTTCAAGCCAACTTATTTGTTAATATTATCCGTATGCTTAAATTGCCTGAAGTCATCAAAGTCATGTTGGAGAATGTGTCAGTGCAATGAAATACAGTCCTTGCAAGCTTCATGTTGCAGCAAAAGTGAATCCAATGAAGTTATCATCTCTGTTTCTTTTCACCCCAATACTCTGCCCTAAAGCTATCACTCGATGGAAAGCAGGCAAGTTGTGTTCGGTTTATTTACACAGAGACAGTATCATAGAAGAATAAACGGGTCTAAATCAAACAATTGATTCAATACGTTCAAAATCTCACAAGGCACTTGTACAAAAGTATATGATCACACATATGATATAAATTTTTCTTACTATATTTTCCCCAACATACTATAGAATTAACAAAATGCAGTTATGAAAATATGTAAAGTATGAAGTTTAATCGGATGGAACTGTTGTGGTAGATTTCTTAATTAAAATGGTTTTCTCCATTGTCTATGCGATGATGAATACATATTTGAGAAACTATCTGAATTATATGCTGAATTATATATGAGGCAACAGCCTAATTGAGAAGATCAAAGAAAGGTTTGGATAGCAGACAGGAAGTTCATCCAAATAGTTGAACTTCCTTTGTATTCTATTTATTACTATTTGCTAACTCTCAATATCTTATTCTCCCTCAAAATCTGATATATGCTAAATTATATATGAGGCAACAGCCTAATTGAGAAGATGTAAGAAAGGTTGAGACTCTAGAAAGAGTGCAGAGAAGAGCAACAAATTAGGGGACACTGGAAGCTAAAATATATGAAGAACAGTTGCTGGAATTGGGTACGTCTAGTTTAATGAAAAGAAGGACTAGGGGAGACATGATAGCAGTATTCCAATATATTAGGGGTTGCCACAAACAAGAGGGAGTCAAGCTATTCTCCAAAGGACCTGAGGGTAGGACAAGAAGCAATGGGTGGAAACTAATTAAAGAGAAAAGCAATTTAGAACTAAGGAGAAATTTCCTGACAGTTAGAACAATTAATCAGTGAAACAACAGTTGTGAATGCTCCAACACTGGAAGTTTTTAAGATGTTGGATAACCATTTGTCTGAAGTGGTGTAGGGTTTCCTGCCTAAGCAGGGGGTTGGACTAGAAGACCTCCAAGGTCCCTTCCAACTCTGTTATTCTATTTTATTCTATCAGACAGGAAGTTCATCCAAATAGTTGAACTTCCTTTGTATTCTATTTATTATTATTTTTTAATTCTTAATATCTTATTCTCTCTCAAAATCTGATATACACTGAGTACACAGTCCAATTAAGAATTTCACCTTCTTTTTGTTAATATAAAATTCATGTTATCTAGCATGTTCATCCTCACTGCAATCATCAAGTTGATACTTCTATAGCACTATTTGTTCACAATCTTTGTAAACTTTGTAAAATTCTTTGTAAACATTAATTCTGTGTCATTATCCATCTGGGTGAATAAGCAAAATGATTTCCCTTCCATATGCCTTTTGACTCTTTACAACCTTTTCTTCAAATAAAGAACTATCTTTGATTTTATTTTTCATAATTTTCTTGTTATTGAGATAGATTTAAATATTTAAAACTAGAATGGAATACAAAATAACATAGATATTAATAGATATTTGTGCACATTGGTACACACTTTTATAATAGTATAAAAGAAAACCACAGTAGGATGTTTTAAGTGCAAAACATCAACTCCTCTATATTAAAACTACATAGACCACTAATTGTAAAGAAGAACTTGGTTTCCATTATCAGTACCATCTGTCTATAATTCCAAGAAGTTCATTAAACAATTAGCTAATTAAGCAGGGATGGCATATAAAGAAAAACAGCATCACAAATTTCTCACAAGTTCACTACTTTTTGCTTGAAATGACTGGTAATCAAGCATGATGCACTAGATAATTGTTCACTTTTTCAACTGGCAGTAAATGTCACAAAGAAAAATGCAATGTAGTGAATACTCCTTGATCTCAAAACTTCTTCATTATTACTAAGATTTTCCACAAGTATGTAAGTGATAGAGTGGCCAGGGTTGTTAGAACTGGCCAGGTAAGTGTAAAGGTCTATGCTACCAAAGATCTTAGGATCTTTGACACACTGTTGATTGTAATATATAAAGCCCATGAAAAAGATGATGGATAGATAATTGACCAGATTCTATTCTGACACTTGCCAGTGTAAGTCACCTGGTAGTTAATATGCTATTGAGGAAATACAAATGTATACTACCAAGAGCCTTGGTAGTACAGTGGTTTAATGCACCCTGTTATTAACACAGCTGCCTGCAATTTCTGCAGGTTTGAATCTTACCAGGCTCAAGGTTGACTCAGCCTTCCATCCTTTCTAAGGTAGGTTAAATGAGGACCCAGTTTGTGGGGGCAATAAGCTGACTTTGTATAAAATATACAAAAGTATGAAGGCTATTGCTTAACACATTGTAAGCCGCCCTGAGTCTCCGGAGAAGGGCGGCATATAAATCAAATTAAATATATATATATATATATATATATATATTAGGGGAAGAGGTAGCTAATGACTGTGGCAGCAGTGATTAGATAGAGCTCAAGCAAACTTTTGCATTATCTATGATCCTCTTTCTCTCCCTCTTCCAGCATGTGTTTTATTTTCTAGTTACACATACAAGAGACAAGGGTGGGACATTGTGAATGAAATTCTAAACTAGACAAATATATTCTGAAATAAATGTGTCAAGACTCATCCAGCATCTCCACCCTCACTTCCATAATAAACAATTGTCAGCCAACTGTAGAATCAGGAAATTGGAAAAGACCATTTAGCCAAGTCCAGTTCTCTGTTCAACGCAGAAATCAAATTAAAGAATAGAATTTGAAAGAAGGCTAACTTTGGCTTGAGTGCATCTAGCTAAAAAAACCTCACCATGTCCCTTGGTGGTTGTTTTCACTGCTAAACTGTTCTTAGCTATTAGGATTTCCTCCCCTAAAAATCTTCCTTCCTGTAATTTATTCTGCATTTTTATAATGATAGAGAACAGATTGAGGTGTGCTTCCACATGGGTCCCTCTTTCGATATTTGAATAATAAGAAAATAAAAAAGAGTGGAGGGGCAATAAGCTATTACTTGCTATCCTAAGCTCCTTGGAGGAAGGGTGGGAGTCAAGTGTAGTCATGTCATTATTTATAATAAATTGTATTTAATAAATAAGCATAGTTTCTATAATGCTTTGTTAAAAAAGGAGCCTAAAGGAAAAAAATACTGGAGAAAGAAGACAAAGTTGTATTAAAACCCTATTGCCTTTCTATGGAAAATATTTTTTAATGATTTACAGTATATCACAGAAGTATATCTCACATTTTATAAATATTTAAGTATATCTTTTCATGTGACAAAACTGAAGAAATGGCACTTGGCTACAATGTAAAGTAGTGAGTATACAACTTGTATAACAGTGTAAATGTGCTGTCCCCTCAAAATAACACAACACACAGCCATTAATGTCTAAATTGGTGGCAACAAAAGTGAGTACACCCTTAAGTGATAATGTCCAGTGGCAACCTGTGAAGCTTTGGTGAACTCTATGCCCAAGACGGTTAAGGCAGTACTGGAAAACTCCCACCCTTCCTCCAAGGAGCTTAGGATAGCAAGTAAAATTTTGACACTTTGGGCCCCATTTGGACATTATCACGTTATTTTGAGGGCACAGCATATTTACACTGTTATACAAGCTGTATAACTCACTACTTTACATTGTAGCCAAGTGTTTTTACATGAAAAGATATACTTAAATATTTACAAAATGTGAGGGGGTGTAATCACTTTTGTGATATACTGTATATCGGCTGTGATGATAGCTTGAGATGGTTAAAACCTCTGAATAATCCAATAAGATCTTATAGTCCTGTGCCTTTTTATGTTTCTTCCAGTAGCTGAATATGAAGCCCTTTATGACTCCGGAAATGGGCTAAAAGCTTTTTTGGTTCATCTCTGTTTACAAAAGTTGTTTTTGCCATGGTGATGCGCCATTGCATTTTAATACTTAATATAGTAAATCGAAAGCAGTACATTGCTTTGAAATCCTTTCCATAATTATGGGAATGGTTTTCCTCCTGGATTTCTTCTGCTATGGTGCTTTCATAGCACTGTGCTTTTCCTATTAGCAAAATATTATGGTATGTTTGATTTCCTCTATTTCTTTTAATATAATCTTTTTATATAAAAAAGGATAAAGTTTATTTCTAATAAGACATACAACAACTGCATATAAAAATTGTGGAAGTAAAGAAGAAACTAGGAAGACATTTATACTATCTTATTCAGTTATATTGCCCAAAACAATATGTAGACACTTAGAGTTGTTGAATTTCCCCCTTTTATGTTTATTTTTATGGGTATAAATATGTACGTAGATATACTTTCTTCGTTTTACTTTCTTTTCTTTCTTCCTTTTAAAAGCTTTCTTTTTCTATTGTTATTATCTGTTAATTTATTTCTGTTTGTTCATACAGTGCATATCAGATAAACAAAGATTCAGTTTAATTAAATATGAACAATTTTTAAACAACTTTCCAGTAATGGGAGATATTTTAAATCTTAACCCTATGTTGTTTTTTTTAGTGACTTCTTCATGTAATCTTTTGAAAACACAAACAAGTGGAAATTCCAAACTCTTCAGTTGTGTTTACACTTCATATTGGTTTACACATACAGAAACTGCAAATTAGAATATTGCTCTACAAGGAAGTACTTATTTTAGCACTTTTAGGAGTGAATGGTAGACAAAATCCTTTCTTAAGGCTTGATAAATTTTGGGGTGAAATCACACCAGTTTAAGATGTTTGGCAAAAGTGCTTTAAATTTGGAAAGAATTTCTTCTTTTCTTTTTTGCATTTTGTATTTTTCCTATTCTTTTTTTCCTTCTGACTTCTGTTTATATTATCTTTTAGCAGTATAAAACTTTTAAATAAAATTATTAAAATGATATTTGTAATATCTTGTTCTGCTTTGAATCTACTCTTTGCTACATTATAGAAGGCTTTCTTAAATAATACCCCATTTCCTCCTGGCATTGCAAGCTATTATAAGAGAATAGAGACATTCTCCTGTTTTTCTGAGCAAACAGGGCCTTTATAGTTGCAAATGCCATCCTATTTCAATGCATAACATAAGGATGTATGCTATTTTATGCTGGTTGCAATCTGACAATATTTGACATAGATGAGATTCATTAGCAACATTTTATTTTTATGTTTTGAAAACTGTCAGTGGATATGATTTGTGTAAGCACACAGTGTTTTATTTTATCTTTTCATTTAAAATGTAGGTACATATGCAAAATATTTAGGTTTCTCAAGGGAGAGATCACATAAAAAAAAAATAATATACCAGAAGAACTAATGATTTTTGTTTAAAAGGCTAGGTTGATGAAGAGGTGTGTAGGTGAGTGTGGAAGAAATAATTTAAAACGAAAGGATTAGGAAAAAAATACCCATACAGAATCTAGTTTCCCATTTTGTTGTGATGCATAGCAACTTAAGTGCTTCTTTAATTACTTTAATTGTTAGTGTCCTAGATTTCAATTCCTTTTTCTTTCATAGGTAGAAAAGTCCTCGAGTGTATCTAAAATTCCCTCTGCTAATTTATTCTATGTCATTATTTACTGAAAGCATTAGGCTTTGTTTAGTAAAAGTTCCCCAATGAATCAAATTATGGCACTGTTTCTGTTTGTGTAATCAGAAACACAAGTACATTAGTAAAGAAATCACTCTGAACATTGGGGTAGATGTGCAACTAATGATAAAGGTTCTTAAGGCAGATGCTCTGCTTGAACTAACTAGGAGCTACTTATAAGGACCATCTCTGAATTCTAATCACTTAAAAGTGACACTAAAACTTTGGTACTGGGTATCCCAGGACTATTAAAAAACACATTAATGGCTGTGCTGCTCTGCCCTATTTACCAAATACAGTTCTCCCCATCACTAAGGAAGAATGACACCGGTTTTCATCACTGTTTATGACTTGTAAGCCAATGACAAGCCTCACTATACATACAGTATTAGCTTGAATTTCTGTACAAATGCCTGGAGACCACAAATGAGTCTTCAGCATGCACTTCACTTCAAGAGCATAGATCTGCTCTTAGGACATAAGGCTCATTCTCTATAGCAAAAAGTCTCCTGATATTTGTTTCCTTATTTATAAAAAATTTTCTTAAGAACATAAAACAAAACCTACTTTCTATCTAGCTAAGCCATTGATGTCAACAGCACAGAAACAAGCTCAGAGATCCTAGCAAAATGAGAAAGAAGCAGAGGTGGGATTCAGCCTGTTCTGTCTGGTTCGGGCAAACCAGTAGCGGCGACTGCAGTAGGCCCCACCCACCAGGGGTGGGTTCCAAATTTTTTTACTACCGGCTCTGTGGGCGTGGCTTGTTTGGTGGGCATGGCTTGGTGGTCATGTGACTGTGGGTGTGGTTTGGTGGTCATGTGACTGTGTGGGCATGGACAACTTGACATCACTCACGTCAAGGGTTAGGGTTAGGGTGCCTGGTCTCTCCTCACCTCGAAGACCTCAACGAGATACAATTTCCCTGTCTATTTATTTACTACTATTGAACATCCAAAATATACTATTTAATCCTATGTACATATGCCATATGTGTACATACATATTACATAGTATAGAGTGTATATAGGCACACAAAGATACATTATCTACTATATATACTGTATGTGTATGTACACACACAGAGAGCTCTTTTAAAACTATACACATTCAACCTCACTTACTACATTTGGAAAAACACACCCAGAATCCACTTTCTGCCACAGATTTAACTACCGTGTTTCCCCAAAAATAAGACAGGGTCTTATTTTCTTTTGACCCCCAAAATATGGCCTTAGCCTTATTATTGGGGGGGTTTATTATTTTTCAGGTGCAGGAGGCCCCTAAACATAGGCCTGCTGCAGGGGGACTGGTGCCAGAGTGCCGATCAGCTGCTTTGCCAGTTCCGCTCAGGCCGCTGCCTCCAGCAATCGTGGCAGCTTTTAATTTGCTATCTGTGCAAACAGCACAAGGTGAGGTGAGGCAGGGGGTGAATGGTGGGGGAACATGCCCCACACGCACCTGCCATCCACCCAGAACGGCCTTACAGAAGCCACTCCCGCAAATCGTAGCTTGCGCACCCCTTCTCTTAGTGGCAGCCGCAAAGAGTGGCCACAAACAAACTCTTGCCAGTCCTAGCCCTATTGACCTGAGGGGAAGGTGTACTGGTGCTGGAGCTCTGAGCAGTGGCCAGTGTGGGCTGTCTGCACAGCCATGAAGCAAGATCTGCATGGTCGGTTCTTGCCTGCAGTGTTGCCAGCGAGGATCAGGTCACAGCCACTGGCACTGCCACCCAAGATCAGCAGGCCAGATTCAGTGAGCCAGATGCATCGCTGCCACTTGGGAGAAGAGAGAGAGGAGGTGCTGCGAGAGAGCCCATTTTTGATGTTCTTCTCCTCTTGAGCGGCAGCAGCATGTTCAGCTCCCCGAATCAGGCTTGGTGATCTCAACCCATGGGAAGAAGCGAGAATTCTGCCACTCGCCCAAACCCCAGATCTCCTGTTTACAATGCACGCTCTTCAAGAGGAAGGCGATCGAGCTTTTGCCGTCCAAGCCAGTGCTTCTTCTTCTGCTCCCCTTTCCTCCCCACTGGAGCCAAAGCAGAGAATAAAAGGGTGGCTGGGAAGAGTTTAAAAGAGAGAATCCAAGGTGCTGGTTCTCAAATTGCACACCCCTGGCGAGGTAGGAAAGGGGAGCAGGAGAAGAAGCCCCAGCCTATTATCCCCAGCAATCTTGGTCCTCATTTAACTAACCTCAGAAATTCAATCTTGAGCCCAATTGGGATCAAACTCCAGGCTGTGAGCAGAGTTAGCACGCAGTACTGCAGTCTAACCACTGCACCACCAGGGCTCATTAACAGATGCCAATCAGAACCCCACAAGAAGGTACAAGGATGAACATAAAGTAATTATAAGTAAAAAGACTAAAATATAAATCTTAAGTATAAATTCCTTTTATTTATACCTTTGTGGAATGAGGAATTCTTGCAAATAGTGAAACATTATGATTTAAAGGAAATATTATTCCGTTAGATGTTTCATTTATTTATTAAATTTCTATGCTGCCCATTTCACTGATACAGGAAATCCAGGAGTTTTATCAATGAAATGACGAGAATCAGTGGGTGAACATGGGAACCTTCTCTTGCAGAAGCAGAATCCAGACATAGAAATGGAAAAATGGGGGGGGGGTGTGAATGGGAAGGAGAAGATGTAATTAGCAGAATCCAGATACAGAAATGGAAAAATGGGAGGGGGGGGGAATGGAGAGGAAAAAGTGTAAGATACAAAATCCAGGTACAGAAATGGAAAAATGGGGGGGGGGAATGGAGAGGAGAAGGTGTAAGAAGATGTTTCCTTAAATCGCTGACACTCCCAACAATGAATTTGGCGGTGATCTAAGGAAACATTATTCAGCTCTTCAAGATCAACTTTAAGCCAACAGCAAAAGTAGTGGCGGTGGGGGGCGGGACAGAGGCGTGTATGTGCGTGTGTGTATGTGTCCCTCCCTCTCCCTTTTGCTGTCGGATTCTTGATGCTCTTAAAGTAGATCTTGAAGAGTTGGAAGATGTTTCCTTAGATTGCTGTCGCTCCAAACAATGAGTTTGGCAGCGTGGAAGGCAGGCAAGCATGGCAGGGCTGCTGGGAAGGGAGTAAGCTGCTAGCTCCCTTCCCCGCAGCCTTGCCATGCTTGCCTGCCTTCCACATGGCCTTCTGCTTGCCTGCCTTTGCAAGCTGGCCACAGGAAGGCCTCATTCCAGTTCGGGGGCGTGGCCATCCAGCAATTGTTACCGGTATGGCAAATCAGTCCCAATCTCCGCTACTGGTTCTCCTGAACCAGTCCGAACTGGTAGCATTTCACCCCTGCTTTACACCTACAAGATATCTAAGTCCAGTCCACCTTGAATTCCTTTCTATTCTTAACTCCCGCTAATTTCCCTTGACTGTTAGTAGCTCAGATTCTTATAGAGAGCTTAAATTTACAACAAATCTTTATACACATTTGAACAGCCTGAATCTCCCACTTCCCCTGGTGCTGACAGTAGAGTGATGGTAAAATGTTTCCAGGAAGAGAAAGTATGGGTCACACATAAAAAAATTATTAGAAGATACTTTATTGGCTCAACAATAAATGGAACATGAATTTGAAGAAAAGTAATGTGCTAGGAACAAAATGGAAAACATATTTCAAAATGCTACAAAAATATCTAGAATGAAGCTAATTATGGAAATGGATGAGTGATTAAAAATTGAAGTGGAAGACAGTGAATTGAAAAAAATGCTACTAAAAGAATGATTGCTACGTAAACTAATACGAGAAGAGGATAATACATAAGGAGAAAAAGATAGTTGCAATGCATGTAGTCAAAGAGAGAAGGAAATAGTTAAGAGTAAAAGAGAGAGAAAGAGAAGCCACAACGTAGTATAAGAAATATTTTGGAATAGGGTAAAATGGTGTAAATAAAAAGACTCCAGTACAGTTAATAGTATTAAAAATAAAAGTGACAAAATGATTTGAAACTGAAAAGCTGAAAGGAGTATTATAAAAATATGTGTGGGAGTGATAGTGATATATTGTAGAGTGGAATTGAAGCAAATGCTATAAATACTAGTGCCCTCTCCCCCTTTGATGAAAAGGAATTATAACACATTGAGAATATTTTAAAAAATAGTAAAATTACAGGGGAGTTGGTGCTACTAGCTAAATAATGGAATATGGATATTGTTTGCTTAAGCAGTAACTGTTCTACTTAGCATCAATTTCTACACAAAGGTGAAAGAATGGATAAATGCAAACAACTATAGGCAAATTACTTTTTAAGTGTGCCTAGGAAAATGTGTGGCAGAATTCTAATCTAAAGAATATAAGAGATGCTAGAGAACAAAATTTGAGACACTTCAGATATGTACCAGGCAGATATTTGCTTTTTACCACATAATCAAGGAATGTATGAATTTCTAAAAAGCTTATGACAAAGTAAATAGAGTTGAATTATAGAATGCTTTGCAAGAATGTGGAGTTGAAGGTTGATGGCTGAACGCATCAAGAGTGGTGTGTAATGAAAGTAAGGCATGGATGAGAATGTTTATCAAATGATTCAATGCTAATCAGGCAATAAGAAAATGATATGGTTGTTTAATGTTGGCCCAAACCTTTTCTTTTAGAATTGATGTTGTTCTGTGCACCCTTTGGAGAGCTGCATTCTCTTCGCACAGCCTTTGGAATGTGAGGGAGATCTCCCTCCCTTTTTTTTTTCATTGGGAAAGAGAGTTCCAGTGATCTAACTCTGCCCCAGAGGTGTGTAAAAATGGGCATTGTAGGATGCGGCCTCTGAGCAGCTGCATTTAGCATTTCCTTGCAAAAGGCCAGGCTGCACCTCATCAGCAGTGAGATGAAGAAAAGTTGGCATGACAAAGTGTGGGGTAGTGAGGATGGCTGGACTGGAGCTTCCCAGGCTGGAATTTTCTACATAGCATAACAAATACGCAGCCACTGAATATTTCCACAATACTGCTGTAGTTAAAATTCCACCTGACCAGCTTCTCCTCTTCTGAGTTGGAAGGGATACTTTGCAAGTTAATAATACTGAAGAGAATTAAGTTGGGAAGAATAAGTGAGAAGCCAGATTCTTTCAGTGAGGAGATGTTGACGAGCTCAGGATAGATGCTTTTTGTCTGTCCTTGACAGTGAGCTGCACTTATATATGATATATATAGAATTAAGATCTATAAAAATAGTAGGTTCAGACAATGATTAGAAAGTAAGTTGCAGACTAAATTTTGATGATGAGTGCTTAGGAAGCCACAGAGATACATATTTTAAAATAAATGAATCATATCTTAAAATATTAAAAGAACAAATGTTGGCGCATTTATGATAAATTGGTAACAAATTGTTAGCTTAAAAAACTGACAGTCAGAGGAAATTATAACCATAGTTCAGATTGCAGGGCCACAAGGCCACTCTGGAATACTGGAAGAAAGAGTAAGGCACTGAGTCATTTATCAAGGGAAATTTGGAGGTTAAGGAATTGAAACTGTCAAGAATTAAGAAATATAGTGAATCTGTCTTCCATGAGCCAGAAGCTAGAAGGACTAATTGGCTAATAATAGTGAACACTGTAGACCGCCAGGTCAGGAAAATGATGCAATGAGATAAAAAGGCCCCAAAGACTAACACAATTGAGATTACATGATTAAAGCTTCCACATTAATTGGGCAGCTCTATAAGTGTTTAATATAATAGAAATCATTACGGACAATGTACTAAGCCTTAACATTCATTACAGGGAGCCATTTAATGTTTTCTCCCGTGAAAATGGTTAGAATGTAAGTGATTGATGAGATAGTGATGAGGTGATCTCTATATTTTGAATGCCATTTAACAGTCCAGGTAGGCCAGTTAGCCACCTGAGGCCTAACAAAATCCAGTCTCAGGATCATACTGCCAGTTCTATCACAACGTTTAATTTGAATTGAAGGCTATCTTAGTAGTGTGAACTTCCTGTCCTTTGATATGTACATACAGACATGTGCTCACTCATTTAAATTCTCATTTTAGTTGATTATGCCTGAGTATTATTGATAACCACGTTGATAACTTTTGTGTCTGGAGATGAGCAACATGGCCAAATATAGGTTAAATGGTTTCCTGTTTGCACCCACAAGTCTTCTCCCAGTCTAAGATGACGATGAAGAGAAGATGGCATGTGGCAAAGCAAACATAAGTCCCTGGCATCAAATCTTTAGATTTTAAACAATGCTTGAAAAAATAAATAAGTAAACTAGGCAATAGTTCTTTGGAAGTACACCCTCTTGTCCAGAAAAAAGAGGTAAATTGGGATGACATATTCTTAAAAAAAAGTTTTTTTTCTTTCAGGAAATGGATATTCTGTTATAAGTTGCATCTATCTTGGCAATCGTTTTGTGAAACTGCAAGCATGGTGGGTAGTCTGGAGATGGAGAAGAACTGCATTCAATTATTAGGTATACTGAAGATCTTTTATTTAACAGTCAAAAATGCAAAATAATAGAAAAGGTTTTTCAGTCATTTTTAACTCTGTATGGGAAGATGAAGACAATACCTGAATGAAATCACATTGTCTCAATTGGATATATTGTATTGAAAATTAATATGTGTAGGAATCTGATGACACCGGTTGTTTTGCAGTCCAACCCAGATTGGGAACTTGGTTCATGGAGTGACAAGTTCACCTCTGTGGGGCATGTAGTTGTGCCACACTCCCTTCAAGCCATGTTTAACTTTACAGACATGGTTCCAAAATTGTAAAAGTGCTCATTTGCCCAACTCTAGTTCATGAGAGAAGAGTTTATAATATTGTCTTCACTCAAATTGGATCCAAGATCAGTTATACATGCACACTGACCTCAAGAAGTTGGTTAGCATAGGAGTACAGTGCAGCAGTGAATGCATGCTAATGTCTGTATAAAAGCAAAATGAAAAAAATAGTTTTCTATTTATAAAACTACAACTCAGAACTCACTAATGACAAAGTGAAAACAGAATTTTAGGAATGTCTGTAAATTTATAAAAATAAAAACTGAACTATCACATTAGCATAAGTATTCAGACCCCTTGCAACAACACTTGAAATTTAGCTCAGGTGCCTCCTATTTATCTTGATAATTGCTGACATGTTTCTACACCATGATTGGTGTTGACCTGTGATAAATTAAATTGATTGGACATGATTTGTAAAGGTACACACCTCTCTATAGAAGCCCTTATAGCTGACAACACATATTGTAGCAGAGCAAAAGCCATGAGGTCAAATAAACTGCCTGCAGAGCTCAAAGACAGGATTATTGCAAGGCACAGATCTTGGAGTCTACAATAAAATTTCTCCTGCACTGAAGGTTCCTAAGAATACAGTGGTCTCCATAATTCTCAAATGGAAAAAGTTTGATACAATCAGGACTCTTCCAAGAGTCTGAATACTTATGCCAATGTGACATTTCAGTCTTTTTTCTTTTAAATAAATTTACAGACATTTCTAAAATTCTATTTTCACTTTGTCATTATGGGGTACTGAACGTAGATTAATGAGAAAAAAAATTAATTTCAACAACTGTAGAATCAGATTGCAGTATAACAAAATTGACAAAAGTGCAGTGGGTATGAATACTTTCTGAATGCACTGTATATATCACACAGGTATGTTTGAGGAAGTTAATAAATACAAGCAGAATCAGTTTATTTTCTTGCACTATTTGGTAGATTGGAGTTTTATGAAAAACTTTTTTTTCATTTTTCTTTTAAACAGGCATCAGCACAGATTCACTGATGGATTATTTGAGATGAAATAAAAAAAAAATCAAATTTTTATTCTGAGTTTTGGCTTTTTAAAAAATGATTGGATTAAGACAGAAATAAAATAAGAAGAGTGGAAGGGACCCAGATCAGGAAAAACGGCTTTATCCTTAGCAAGATTATCACTGGTTCCTAAATGCATTACTAGACTTCCTTAGAAAAAAGCCTTTTGATTGAGCGTATTTGATTTTTGTCTACGATGCTATTTTTGTGATTATTCTCACTTATGTCATCATCATATTAAATTGGCAGTCATTCATGTGTTGAAACATTTTTCTTTATTTTAACTAAAGAGTCTAAAATGCAGCCAGGTGGAACAGAAAGCCGTTACGTTTTCTGCAATTGGAATTAGCGTCCCAATTGTCCCTCCTTCCTAGAGGAGCCTGAAAGTTCCTGAGACTATTTTAAACTAGGTTTCTATTGCTTCTGCTGTTGTTTTTGCCTACTTTCCCCCACAGAACTTCAAGGTGATGTATGTAGCACTTCTTCACATTTTTCAACAGCCACCCTGTAAATTAGTGTGGGCCAAAAGACTATGAATGAACCACAGTCACTGAGAAAGCTTGATGGCTAATGCTGGATCTAAAAATGGGTCTTCCTTGCCAATTTTCAATAACACAACAACTACATAGCAAACTAGGCTTTGGTGTTATAATGTTTATATCTTGAAAATCAGTTTTGGCTCCGGATTATGCTCTGTTAAAACAAACCAATGTTAAACCACTGCTTTCTTAAGAAGCTGTATGGTAAGATTAAAAGCAAATAATATTGATCACTTATTCTGATCTATGAAAGAGGAGGAGGAAGCATATATAGAAGAAGACAGTACTCCACTCTGCTAAATCTGCAAATAAACTCTGCTAGATTAATTTGTGCACGCATATTGAAATAAGTAGCTTCTTAGCCATTTGGCCTATCTGAAAAAGTATGATAAAGAAATATTTGTGGAAAAGTACAATGTACAGTATTTACATTGTTTTGGAATGTTCTTTTAAAAAAAACGACTTTTAGAAACAAAAATCAGATTTACATTTTAATATTATACAACTATTCATATGTATGGTTTAAATTAATAATTAATGTTGAAACAAATACAAATACATCGGGGTGAAATCCAGCAGGTTCTGACAGGTTCTGGAGAACTGACAGCAGAATTTTGAGTAGTTTGGAGAACTGGCAAATATCACCTCTGGCTGGCCCCAGAGTGGAGTGGAAATGGAAATTTTGCAATATCCTTCCCCCAGAAGTGGGGAGGGAATGGGGATTTTGCAGTATCCTTCCCCTGCCATGCCCACCAAGCCACGCCCACCAAGCCACACCATGCCCACCAAGTCACGCCTACAGAATGGGTATTAAAAAAATTGGATTTCACCACTGAAATACATTATAACAAACAATAATATATCTTAGAAAAAACGATTTAAAAAAATACTAAGATTGTTCCAAGGTCTTCTTTCTTACTTGTTTGTGGGCTGTGGAGAGAAAGAGGGAGATAGAACTGAATATTCTGCCCCCCCCCCCCCCCCCCGGTGCTCTATGACTGTAAATTACCATGAATGAAGGCACAACCTCACAATTGCATCCTTTAGTTCCCCACTAAAATTCAAAAATTATTTTGTTATCATGAAAGTAAATTAAAATTCTAGCTCTTCGCATTAACCAGGACCAAATGTTGAAATAAAATCACTAATATTGTGTGTAATGGTATGAAATAAGATAACTGAGAGGAGGTTAAAATTAGGAATTTGTTCCTAAGCCTCTTAAAAATCTGAGCACAGACACTATGATAATTTGAACATTACTTAAAAGGAGATCTTACCTGGTAGGAATGTTATTATTGAATCATCTGTGTTTGGTCTCTCCTCATAGTCCATCATAACCTGGGCAGAGCCTTGGCGAGTGTAGCAGCAGACAGTAATTTATGATTAACATCTCCACTTCATGAAATTATAGCTTCCACCTAACCATCTTTTTCATTCACAATGTAGAGAGGTTCCTTAAATTGAACTTTGGGTGCTGCAAAAGAAATATGAATTATTCTATTTATATTCCATTGACATGTCCACCTCATTTAAGTTCACTCTGTACTAACACATAATTAGCAGAACTATCAAATTTATAATCAGGGCTGCTCAGTTAAGAACTTGTTATACAAACTCAAAACAATTGGGGTAACTTGTAAAGGTGACTCACTTATCTGAATATATATTGCTCTATACCCTGTACATAGGCACCCCTTTCATTTTAATTTTAATTTGTCAGGCAATAGCATTTAGACTTATATACTGCTTCATAGTGCTTTTACAGCCCTCTCTAAGTGGTTTACAGAGTCAGCATATTGCCCCCAACAATCTGGGTCCTCATTTTACCCACCTCAGAAGGATGGAAGGCTGAGTCAACCTTGAGCCTGGTGAGATTCGATCTGCCAAATTGCTGGCAGCTGGTGATCAGCAAAAGTAGCCTGCATTACTGTACACTAATCACTGCACCAACGTGGCTTATGTCCAAAGTGTTACAGTAATAAGCCAAGAATTTAAGGATGTGGTTTCATCTTTCTTACCTGAGCAAAGGCAACATTTCCCAAGAACTCAACTTTTCATCAGAAGAAAATGATGAAATGAAATGATCTAATAATTATATTAATTATATATATTATATATACAATGAAAACCCTTCGAAGATCTAAGCGTGGGACAGACTGATGTGACTTTAGGATTACAAACTGTCATGATAAGTGATGTGGATTGTCCATGGAATAGGAAAGAGCAATAAAAGTCATGGTGATGACTGTAGCACAGAATCCCTGACCCTTTTCTATATGCACATCATAGGTGGATTTCAGCAGGTTCTGACCAGATCTGGAGAACCGGTAGTGGAAATTTTTAGTAGTTCGGACTGGCCCCACACCCATCTATTCTCTGCCTACCAAGTTCCAGCTGATCGGGAGGATATGGGAATTTTGCAGTAACCTTCCCCTGGAGTGGGGTGGGAATGGAGATTTTACAGTATACTTCTCCTGCCATATCCACCAAGCCACGCCCACTAAGCCATGCCATGCCCACCAAGCCACACCCACAGAACCGGTAGTAAATTTTTTTGAAACCCACCACTGATGCACATGCAGATATAAGAAAGGGGTGGGGCTTTGATCACATGATCATAGCCACTATCACCCTGACTTTTATTTTTATTCGTTCTTTCAGATGCTTGTCCACTCTTACTTTACATGTTCTATCATTCCAAACTCAACCTTTCATCCAAAGAAAATGAATTAAACAAATATTTGTATAATTGTTTATTTTTCAATGTGCCGGCATAAATCTATTTTTGAACCTGTGTCTGAAATTTTCTTCTAAAATAAATGTAAATGAGGTTTTCATCACAGGTCAGTTTATATTATAAGCAATTGTTTTATAAAAATGAGATAGCTTTGTAAAAATGAGATTGATGCCAATAATAGCCTTTCTCTTCATTTCAGAAAGAATCCTCCAGTGAAAGTATATAGCTTGTTTATTAGTATAAATTCTTAGAACTTTTCTCATGGACAGATTGTGCATCCAGATGAGACACTTAAACATGAGAGCAAGGATAAGTGAACGTTCTTTCAAATATTATGGATTTTCTGAGAATGTGGGGAAAATTAAGATATTTAAAAGTAAACATTTAGTATTCTGTTCTGAAGGAGAAACCCACTTTTGAGATCATGATGAATGTGCACAGAGCATCACATCTTTGAAGCCTAAAATAATGAATAATGTATGTCCTTTTGTGAAGTTAGACAGGACTTTTCTTTTTACAAGTATAGATGACCTTTCCACAAACATGTGATGGATATGTCCACAAACAAGACATCAGGCCCCTTTCTAGCTAGTGTTTTGTGCTGCAAATTCAGAGTGCCCCAAAGCATTGGAGGTGAAGTGCACTCAACCAAATGCAGGAGAGGCATCTCAGTTGACAGTGATATAAAACCTAAGCAATGTATGTTGTAGATTACTTTCATTAATCTCATTTTGATTGCTGGTATATTTATATTGGGAACTCAGTTGACTGTTTCATTCATGAGCCTTGGTAAGACTTTGAGGGGCTGTTAGTTAATAGCAAAGTCCCGAGGCAGTACATGACTTTACTTAATTAACTGTATTGTAAATTGTTTGTCTTTAATAACTGTTTTAATTACTGATAATGTAGGTTATGCATGCATCATAACTTTATATTTCTTAGGCATGTCTTCAAATCTGCTGATAATAATGGAAAGAGCTTTCCTGAAAAAAAAACAAACCAATTCAACATCTGCTTGTTGAATATATATGTATTATTCCAGCCTATGGATGGCACGGAAAAACCAGTTATCTATGAAAGCTCTGAAGAAACCCAAACATGGTATCTAAGTAACCTATGAAACAATTTCAAGTTGTTTCTCAGTGATTTTTGGGTGAACGTGTATCATACTTGGATGAACGTGTATCATACTTGGGTGAACGTGTATCATACTTGGTGACACATCAGCATTCCAAGCCATTGGAATATCCAGGTCTATGAGCAGCAGGCAGCCATTTCTAACCATACTTATACCCAGAATGTACACAATAATGTTACAAACCAAATCCTACCCTTTTATGCTTGCCTTACAATATCACATAAAATGTGTAAGATACAAAATTTGCAGGATCCAATGTGGATCGGTCACCAGGACCAGAGGTTAGTCTTCTGAACTTTCGGATTTGTGCCACAGTCAATCCTCAATGAACTTCCCTATCACCAGAATGTGAGAAAGTTTGTATTGCAACATACATTTTTAAAATTTGTCTCACATTGGCCTTTACACTAAAGATAGATTATGACTGTATTATATATAGCCCCATCTCTCTTTTTTTTAAAAAAAATGATTAATTGATTATGTATCCTTTTGCATGTCTTGCGATCTCTACTAGAATTGCAATGTGCAAGGAGATTTCTGTTTGCTTTTCCTCCAAAAAGAATAATTAAGAAAATTATCGTCACCTCATCTTGTGATTAGAATTCCTGGGGGGAAATGCGTTAATTTAGTGGAAACATATTTATTAAGGACTAACCCTTCCTAGCATGCCAATAATCAGTAAAAGTTTAAAAAAAGAAACAAGGGCTTAAATTCGTATTAAGTATACAATGTTATCAGGACATAGGTAGTTTGGGACATATTTCCTACCATCCTAATTTCCAAATTCCAGAAATTATGCAAATACTATTTACATGCCTTCTGATGCCAATGAATTCAGGAAGAATAGATTCTACATTTTCTGGAATTTCTGAAACCACTAATCCACTATATAAATCTAGCCATGGTAACTTTGAATGCCAAGCTAGGGTTTTTTTGGGGAAAAAAATAGGTTGGCTTCAGGATTTATGAAGAACTTTGGAAGTACTTGAGCAAATTGTACTCTGTTACTATACTAATATTTCAGAATGAATAAATTGATATACCTCCTCCACATTTTAGAGCCTGAAATGTTTTTAGGTTCACTGAAACTAGATTAATTTTAGATGGAAGCTTCACAGGATATGTAATACATTTTATATAATTTAAATTATTTATATAACTCATTTCCAATAATTCTTTAATATAATATAATATAAAATAATAATATATAATATAATAATATAATATAATAATATGATGTGTTATAATGATATGATATGAAATATATTTACATATATACATAGATATCAAGGTAGATAGATGCCGAAATAACTAGTGTTATCTTTCATCTAAGAAGTAGAAAATTCTCTATTTATTGTAGATTTACATCTATAACTATCACTATTTGCCAAGCATTTTTCTTGCTACATTTAAGACATTAATGATTTCAATGCAAAAATGAACAGCTTAATGGCCTGCACATATTTAATGAAACCATTCTAATTGAAACTTTCTGAGAGGCTAAGGTATGCATCAATACCAGAAATCTCAATGGAATAAAATCACAGTAATGTGGGTGCTTTAAAAATAAAATTCCCTCTGTTTAATACAATAGTTATAGTTAATATGCATCTCTCTCTCTGTCTCTCTGTTTCTCTGTCTCTCTCTCCCCACATGAAAATAATTCTGATAATGTTTAATATAGTCCTATTTATTCATGAAATTACCGAGAGTGGGAGATGTTTAGAGTCTTTTTTCCCCTTTCAGCTGCATCTTCTTATATGATTCTTAGAACATGAGCAACCTCTATAGCACAGAGATGGAGATATAGGACTGATTAAAATGTACACAAAACTGCCATTTTCCATAATGCATAATACACCATTTGAGTATATGTTAAAGAATGGAAGAGAGAATTCTCTCTCTTTTTGCAGTTACTGCATTGTAAATATTAAGTGTGTTTTCATGTTAAAAAAAAAAACAACCTTTTTTGGTATAATGTTATTGCATTTTGAAGCCTGAATAACAACACATTTAAGGGCTTGAGAAAATGCATCCAATTTTAAGATAGGAAGAAAAAGATGGAATCCATGTATGAATAATTTTTTCTGAAAGAAACTGAATAAAACACAATCCCCCACACTTTTTATTTTTGCCAGTATTGTTTTTGACTGTCTGTTGTAAATTTATATTTTTTCCAACTGTCAGTAATCTTGGTGACAATTCAAAATTCAAGTGCCTACTGCAGTGTTCAAGTCTGGTGGATTATACTGAGTTGTAAATTATTTTTCAGAAGACCTATACCAACGATTGTCTCCTTATGAAATTTGATTCACATTATTTCACACTGACAAGAGGTGCAGAGAAGGTGTAAAAATACATCTCTCTAGGATTTCAAAGCACTGAATTTTGCTTTCCACTTAAATCCTATTAAGAAAGGAGCGAGAGATGAAGAGAGACAGAAAGAGCACAATGTCAGTTATTTTGTAAATAAGAATGCCATTATCTTTCTTAGTAATCACCATTACTATGTGAATAGTTATCATTTTATCACACCTAAGAGCCTTTCACAGTAAATCAATACCATATTAGGAAAACTAGCCATAATAAGTAATTGTTAATAAATAGCTGTTTTTATCAGCATTCTATGCATTTTGTTTGAATACAAGTGTTTGAAAGATAACTTCAGAAAAAGTTCAAGCAGGCATTCTGTTACAGTGCTGCAAAAACAGGTCATTAGGAGAATAGCCCTAACAATGCATGTTCTCATTTACTATACAATCGCTGATAATAGCAATAGCATTTAGACTTATATACTGCTTTCCAGAGCTTTCCAGCCCTCTTTAAGCAGTTTACAGAGTCAGCATATTACCCCCAACAATTTGGGTCCTCATTTTACCCACCTTGAAAGGATGGGTAAACCTTGAGCTTGGTGAGATTTGAACTGCCAAATTGCATGCAGCCGGCAGTCAGCAGAAGTAGCCTGCAGTACTGGAGTCTAACCACTGCGCCACAGTGGCCCATCAACAACCTAAATAATAGTGTAAATGAAGGCATGGATCCTGATTGGACCTTCCTTTTCTTAATAAAAGATGAATTAAAACATTTTCAAAAGCAATGATCATGCAGTATTATTTGATTGTTAGTATGGTTAAAAGAAAAAATACAATTGTCAGCTTGCTTCCGATATCAGTTAATCCCATTTCTTCAATTGCTTGTTTTGTTGCTCTACAGAGAATCATACATATAGTTTTTGAATTTATTTTTCATCTTTCTCTGGATGATCATAATGCATAATATTAAATAAAAAGAAAACTCAATAGTTTAAAATATAATCAAAACATTGTTAAAATATATGTATAAAAAAGAAGCAGATAGTATCAATTCAGTTAAAGCTTAGCATATACAGTTTTCAAAATGCCGTACTTTGGCCAAACAAAAATGAATTTGCTCACTAGTGGAATGAAGCAAAATTCCAGAGTTTGAGTGAAGCCACTGGAAAAGGTCTGTTTCACATATATGCCAAATGTTTCCCTAGTGATGGCTGGACTATACGAAGAACTTGTCTCATTTTTTTTTTAATTTCTTTAAAAATTTGATTTATATGCCACCCTTCTCCGGAGACTCAGGGCGGCTTACAATGTGCTCAGCAATAGCCTTCATCCTTTTGTATATTTATACAAAGTCAGCTTATTGCCCCCACAATTGGGTCCTCAATTTACCTACCTTAGAAAGGCTGGAAGGCTGAGTCAACCCTGAGCCTTGGCGAGATTCGAACCTGCAGTAATTGCAGGCAGCTGGTCTTAATAACCAGCTTAATAACAGGGTGCCTTAGACCACTTTACTACCAAGTCTCTTTGAGCAATAACATAATCTAGCAGTCTCAAGACAGGAGGTCATATCAATGTTGGGACTTCTGCCCAGAAATGGATACTTGAAGGTGAAACTATGATAGCATGCTACCTAGATTGTTTATTCATTCCCTAAAATAACCAGGATTATTTTTTAAAAGAATGTGACCCTGATCTAAATTGCTGAAGTGAGTCAAATATGTCCAAGTTCCAAGTGACAAAAGTAGAAGTATATAGATAAACCAGTTAATTTGGATGAAATTGAAGTCTGTCTACAGTCTTTGTGTCTTTTTGCTTGTTCAGTATAACATGGGTTTATACGGAGTGATATTCCCAAATCAATTAAAAAAAGCATTCTACAGATGCTAATCAAAATTTCTGACAAGTATAAATGTGCATCAGCAATTTTTGCTTACAATGAAGACACTTTCTAAAAGATAATAGTTTTATTTGAAAAAGTTCTTGGTGTTCAACAATATTTAAGAATATGTAGGTTAATAAGCCTTTGGTCTCTAGATATTTCTGGAGAAACACTGCTGCTCCCATGATCTCTATTACTTGGTCACCGTGGATTATAGAAGACCAATTTCAGGAAAGATAATATTGCTGATTTAGTTTTGTAATGGATATTCTATTAAAATGTGTGTAATCTTTTGTATAGCAAAAATGATAAGCAATTATGTTTGTAAATTATTGTGAAAATACATTTGTGAGAGTAGGGCTAGTCTATTGAAATAAATGGAAAATATATAAATATGAATTGAATATGACTGATTAAGGCTTATGTGTGTATATAATTAGTATGTCTCAAGAAATGATTGATAGGTATATTCCCAACATAAATACAGTCATATTTCTGATTTTTCATCTAAAATGTAAATAACTGCTCAGACTTAACAATTCACATTCACATTCACAGCTTCTCCCATGTCTTCTGACAAGCCAGGAAGTCTCATAACTCACAGCTGCAGAAAAGATTTAACCTAATAATGGGAAAATACGATATTTAAATTGCCACCTTTAGTGGCAGCTAGAACTTATATAGAGTTTCAAGATTATTATACCCTTTCACCAGTTGTTTTGACAAAATGATTTCATGGCCTATGATTTACTTAGGGATTTTGCAAGGTAATGAGTCACTTAATAAATGCCTGAAAACTTTTCTGTGTGGTTTATCAAAGCCTTAGTCCAATGTATGAGACCATATTTTTTCTGCCATTGTGGTTTAAAAATGTTTTCCAAGCCATTAGACAAACTCTCCATTTTTCTATCAGTTTATACAAGCATTTGTTGAACTGATTTTTCTTTCTTTTAGAGGGATAAAAATGAAAAAAAAAAATTGATGTGGTTTCTAAGACTAATTTTCTCCAGCTTATTAAAAAACAATGAAGATCAGTGCTTGTTATTGTAGAAGGCTACAGTGAGAAAAAATATATCTCCAACTATTGCCTTTCTCTAACTGCCCATCCAAGTTCTTTTGAAAAAGCAATAGCTTGAAAACCACAATAGTTCCAATGGACCTGCCTAAATCTACCCATGGCATGTGAACATTTTAAAGTATAGTTAGTTGAGAAAGCTAACATTGGGGAAACTGTGTTCTCCCAGATGTTATTAAACTCCAACTTCTAGCTTGGCCAGTTGTTGAGGGATGATGAAAATTATAGTCTTACAGCATCTAGAGGCCCACCAATCCTGTAGAATATTATGCGTACATTTATACATTTATTGTACTTAAATCTTGTTCTTCATTATATCACTGTAAGGCATCATTCACATAATTACTCCTGCTCAATCTCAGCAAACTAGATGCATCTTTATAGTCTGAAAATATTCAGACTATGCCCCAAGGATTGTTATTCTGAAGCACAATAAATTGCATGCAGATGATTTTATATACAGCCTTGTTCCCTAATGGCTTTGTTCCAGGTAGTTCGCAGAAAAAAAATATACAATCCAAATTAAAAAACAATTAACAAAATGGTAAATCTGGCCAATAGCAACATACATACACTTAATGTATGCTGATAAATGTTTAGCTACCAGTTCTGCCAGATCCATAATTACTGCTGTGGCACATTGCTAGTGACCAAACAGCTGACTGGCACACTAGACATCCCAACTCAGCTCTGCTCTCAAGTTGGCTCCAGCACATCACAGCATGCAACCTACCAGAGGCTTGATCCATCCCAGTCTAAAGCCTGGAAAAACAGGAAACCTTTTAAGGACTTCCAGAATGCCATCAGGCTTGGAACTGCATGGATCTCATTTAGTTATTTCATTGAAAATATTTAAATACAAGTTATTAATTCAAATCAGCTCCAGAAGACACATAGGAAGGTACCTTTCAATGCTTTACAAAATACTTGACTGCTTACGTGGCAATGGTTTTTCATTTCTGAAATCATAAGATATGTCAGTACAACCAGTTGTACTGATTGTGGACATCTCCACAGAATCCAAATGCTATTGCTTTGAAAAAGCTGGAAGATGGAGAACTGGAGATCCCAAATCAGATAGTCTTACATTCCTTGTAACTCTTTAAAAAGAAGAGTTCTCCACTCCTCTGCTCGCAACAAAATACATTATGCCACCAGACTCAAAATTTTGGGCTTAGACAACTTCACCGTCTTCAGTCTGACCTAAGCATAGTACATACAATCATTGGCTACAATGTCCTACCAGCCAATGAATACTTCGGCTTCAACCAAAACATACAAGAGCACACAATAGATACAAACGCATGGTAAACTGATCCAAACTAGACTGCAGAAAATACGACATCAGCAACAGAGTTGTCAATGCCTGGAATGCACTACCTGACTCTATGGTTTCTTCCCCAAATCCCCAAAACTTTAACCGTAGACTGTCTACCGTAGACCTCACCCCATTCCCAAGAAGTCTATAAGGGGCATGCATAAGCGTACCAGCATGCCAACCATGTCTGTCCTAATGTTTTCTTTTATTCGTATCCTTTTATTGTATTTATAATTATATTTACATTTGTATCTGTCATAAAATACACGCTTGATGAAATAAAATAAATAAATAAAATAAAATGCCCAAGATCTAGGAGGCAACATTGTTTCATGCATTTTCTCTATTTCTGAATTCAGGAAGCTGACCAATGTTATTTTGTCCCAAGGTCCATAAAATCCAGACAATAATGCTGATCTGGCACTGCCACGTTATCAGATGTTAAAAAGAATTGAAAAAAAAAAAACCCTTTTCCTGGAAGAAGAACAGGGAGAATTCTCTTTAGCCAAGGTTAAGCAAAGGTTATGATGCTACAAATTGGAACTAAATAAGGAACTGATGTTGAGAAACTAGAACCTTGTTAGCTAGAGCAATAATGAACCAAAGGGTCCCTAAAGGTGAGTGAGCTGGAGCATGAATACAAACAATCACACTATTATTAAGATGTCCATCCATGAAACCAGGTTTGAAATACAGATTAGAATCTAAAGAGCTAAATTGAGGTGAATTTATCTTGAGGATGATTTAGCATTTATTTTTCAAACAAAAAATCCTAATGATATACATACAAATATAAAACTACTGTATCTTTTTATTTATATAGACAATTTTTTATATCACAGTCAATAACTTTATCTTGTGTCTATAATGACACATAATATAATGACACATATGTACTATTTATGAATGTAACATAACAGAAATATAGTACACCTTCATATCAGTGCTATATCTGATATACTGTATATGTACTATAAGATAAAGTTATTGAATGTGATCTAAAGAGAATTGTCTAAATAACTAAAAAAGTACAGTAGTTTTATATTTGTATGTATATTATTAGGATATTTTTAGTTTAAGAAATAAATACTGTATTGCTCCTCAAGATAAATTCACCTCAATAGAATAGAATAGAATAGAATAGAATAGAATAGAATAGAATAGAATAGAATAGAATAGAATAGAATAGAATAGAATTTTTTATTGGGCAAGTGTGATTGGACACACAAGGAATTTGTCTTGGTGCATATGCTCTCAGTGTACATAAAAGAAAAGATTTAGCTGTTTTAGATTCTAATCTGTATTTCAAACCTGGTGTCATGGATGGACATCTTAATAATAGTGTGATTGTTTGTATTCATGCTCCAGCTCACCCCTATGTCTTCCTTAATCTAAATTCCTCTGCCCAAAGACTGTACACCAGCTGGAAAGGGGTTGGACTAATATAGTAAGTGTCAAAGCCATTGTCCTGGATGGAATGCACATTATCAAGGAGTACATCAGTAAGATTGCACCCAAAGATGAGCTGTTGAGTTAAAGCCTGGGGAGTAGCAGATATTGGTGAAAGATCAAGCAGAGAAAGTACCACGGAAACTCAAGTTGTATTTATTGGCAGCCTAACTTATGAGGTGGCTTTTTCAGAGGACCCCAGAGAATGGCTTCCAGCAATCCTGGCATAGATTTTTCAATTTAACAAAAAATCATTTTATGCCTTGAAACAAGATATACCTTTCTTTTCTTAGAGCCAATCTCTTTCTTGCACTGCCATTGTGCTTTTATGTCAACAGCTACAGATATATTATGTGACATCAAAGTTAAAAAATCAGATCATAGCTTGTGAATACATTAAATTGCATGTTTTATCCAATATTCATTCTGTATTCAAAATAAGAATCATAAATGGTAGATATAATTGAGAGATATTAATTGGTCTACAGGTCCAAGTTAGTTCTATGGTTGACAGGGATTTTAACTTAAAGCCATTCTGATTCCTATCTAGCATTTTTACAGCTATGTTATAGAATTTTTTAAAAAATAATCAAGGGGAAAAAAAAGGGAGAGAAAATTTATTTTTGAACTAATTGTGTGGAGTACTTCAAATATTTGAGCATTTGAGACATTTGAGAAGGTGGGGTGGTTCCATATTTAATAAATTCATTCCTACTTTTTCAAACTAATTTACTTTTTTGCTTGTGGAATAGTCTAAAAGGTGTAAGTTTGCTAATATCAGAAATGTTATTATTTTTAATTGAAATTCATTGATAAATATGTTCAGATGGATAACTTTTGGCAATTTTCACATTTGTACAGTGAGGACTGCTGAGATATGCATTTTCTACTGATAGAATTGCAATGTTTTAATAATTTCATAACGTCACAGCCAGCCTTCTGATAAACTGACTAATTCAAACTCTCAAAATTCCATTTAGTGAAATTTTTGTTTAAAGCTGAATCCAGGCGGTTTCTTCAAGACTTGTATTTTAAGTATGCTTTATCAGAGAAGTTAGTCACAATCATGATCAACAAGATCTCTTTGGTGCTTATTTGGGAAAAATGCAAATTATCTTTTAAAATGTAACAAAATTTAAAATTCAGGACACATATCCATAAATATAAATTTTTCAGTTTCTTACATATCAATAAAACATTATTTTTACCTGCACAGAAGGCAGTGGTCACAATCCAAGGTTGAATGAATCATGCTTAGTTCATGGGTGTTGAAAGGCATCCATGTAGCACAACATTTAACTTCAGACCTAAATACTTTCCAGTTAATACCATTATTTTTAATATGTCTAAATTAAAATAAAATAAATATATAGATGTATTCTTGGCCCAAAACATATCTTTGTACAAACAAAGAATATTATAGTTCATTTTGCGATTGTAATTTAATGTATACTCACCCAGAGTCACTTTTGTGCAATCTGTGGCATAAACAAACAAACAACAAATAAATGTGATATACCAAATTCAAATAGGATATCCTAATGAAATGCCGTATTATTGAAGTTAACTGGCAAGTATCTTTTTTTCCAATGTGAATTGTCCAGTGACGTCTGACAGGATATTTCTGATAACTGAATGCTAGCATAGATGAAATACCTTTCAGCACAGGATGAGTGTGCCTCATGCTTCACTCAAATAGAGGTCACTAGTTACAAAATATATTTGCATTATTTATGCCTTTTGGGGTAGAAGTTAGGCAGTGCATCATTTTTATTATTTTTACCCCCTATAAGAAATAATTGAGACATTAGTGACTTATTTGCCCTCCCCTTTAAATTTAGTTGCATTTGAACCAATTTCTCCAAACTTGTTTTACTTCCATGATTAGAAAATTGCTTTCTGCTACCTTGATCTTGGCACATGCATTCCCCTACCCCAATGCCTTCTTTGCTAGCTTCCATTCCACAATTAGATAGCAGAAATTGCATCTGGAAGAATTTGTGCTATTGAATATCTCATATTCAGGGAATTGGAGGATCTGGAGGAAAAATGTTGTAATGTAATCTTCTTGTTTAGCAGAATTGCTTCCATTCCGTATTTCAGCCAAAAGTTAAGGTTTCTTTCATAAGTATCCTTTCTCCCCCATCCCCATTTCTTTTGGACTAACAGTGAAATTCTATAATATGAAACAATCTTATTTTTCACTGGGCCATTTTTCCAGGAATTATGTGTGATATATTCCCTCCTTCCTTTCACTGTTTTAATAGCATTTTTCTCTTAAAAAGTATTTTATATCAATTTCTCCATGAAGCAGGTGATACTCTCACTTGCTTTTTCTTGTATTTGTTTTTTTTCCTCAGAAAAACACAGTGATTCACTTTCAGTAAACAAATTCAGAGAAAATCCTAGTTTTTTTTTTTAAACTGACATAAAGCATTTATAGCATCCATAAAGAAATGTGGCCATTTTTACATCCATAGATGCCTATATAGATTTCAAAGACTCCTACAGTTCTTTCTGAAATTATAGTAAGAAGAATGACAGGCTTTGTGATCATATTATTTAATGGCATATGAGTCTCCTTATGTGAGGTTTTCTGGCTTCTGATATTTTCTGTACTGAAAAAGCAAAATAGTTTGAAGATCATGACATAACCATGACAATATTTTAATCCAATTGAGTTTTGGGGGAGCAATACACAGTTGGATGAGGAAACACATTTCTGCTTTCAATCTGATATCACACATTGTGTTAAGAATTCTCCAAAATCCATAAACATACCAATCAGTTTGCATCTGTCAATCTGTTTCTATTATTTTATGCTTCTTTCCCTCCAGAATATAACTTGTGTCCATTTTTAGTTTGGAGAGTGTTGGGATTTAATTTGAAAAGGGAATGTCTGCAAATCAGTTTTGAGCTTCTGCCAGTCAAAGTGCTGTGGTGGCTAATCTTCTCTCCAAGCTTTGACTCCTAGCCATTAGCTTCACTAATTTTTTTGATATTATTTGAGTGTAGCAGTCTTTGAATGGAATATATTTGCAAACTTTCTAAGTTTATTTTATACTAATATGATTGAAACAAATCATGCCTGGCCCAAATGTGATCCAACTCAAATAGGTCTCACACTGCATGGTCTTCTCTTGTGTTTGGAAACATAACAAATGAATTCATCCTGTTATATGAAAAGAATCCCCACTTCCTTCCAATAAATCTAGATGATCGTAGGTTTGTTAATAATATGCAAGGAAGGAAAAATGCCTTTTTGTTTCTAAAAGTGATTGGTTTCAGGTAAATGTTTTCACTGGAACTAGTTCCTGATATCCCTTTTCATGAGCTATCATCGCAAGATCAGATCACTTCTTCAGTTTGGCCACCTTTATTAAAGAGATTGAGCATGTGGCATCATTCAGACCAGCTTCTGAAGAGACTTTTAGAAGTCTCTTCTAGAGAGACTTCTTTAGAAGATACTGAAGATACTTGCAGACTAAAAGTCTGCAAGGTATTGGTACAGAATTTAGCTTCTGAATAGTTCAATGCGCAAACCGGGATTGTTTTGGGAGAAATCTTATATTAAGCAAAGCAAAATATTTAGCATATTTACCAAAAACTTTACTCCTTTTTTTTTCTCGATAAAAGTTATTTATGTTCCCTCAGTTTTCTGCTCCTCCAAACCATCAGAAAATGTAACCACATTTCCATTTTACAGTACATATACCTGCACTGACAATTTAGCTGTATTTCACGCTAGTGGGTTACTGAACAGGATATTCACGAGACAGTTCCATTTTCCAATTTCTTTCCATTATTCCCTACCTAACATCGAAGAACAAAGACAACATGGAAAGGAAGTTATACTATAGCTTTCTTTATGGTTCCTACACTCCAGTCTATGGGAATAGATAAACCCTAACTTTTGTTGCTAGCTGTGGCTGTTCTTTTTCCATTCATTTCATAACCCCTCCCCTTCCTCAAATTTTACAAATTTATGTTTGTAAAAACGTAAAAAGAGAAAATCTAAACTATGGAGAGGCTAGGGATATTGCAACCTTATTAGCTAGTGCAGATATTCCTTGCTTAATAATGATAATTGGGAATGGTACCTCCATGAATAATGACACAGTCATAAAGTGTGACATTACGTGACCATGCCAATTTATGAAGGCAGTTATGGCAATCCAAATTGTTGTCATTAGGCAAACCTTGCATGGTTGCAGCAACCCACAGATCACCATTTGCAACTTTCTGCCATCTTCCTCATTGATTATGTTTGTCAGAAGCCGACAATGAAGGTTGCAAATGATGATCATATGACCATGGGACATTGCAACATTATAATTGAGAGATGGTTCCCAAGTGGTTGAATTGTGATCACATGACCACAGGGATGTTGCAACATCCTCAATTTAGAAGGACCTGTTGTAAGTAGCATACCCACAAATGGTCACTGAATGCATGGTCATTCAATGGGAACTAGCTGTATAAAATTTAGGTGTTGCAAAAATCAAGTTTTTAATTATTTTAACTTTTATATTGTATGTTATTTTAATTCTTGGCTGTTCACCGCCCTGAATCCCTTCGGGGAGAAGGGCGGGATATAAATTTAATAAATAATAATAATAATAATAATAATAATAATAATAATAATAATAATAATAATTAGACACGTAATGATTGAGGGAATTTTGAAGTCACATCATTTCCAAATGTATTCATTTATAAAAGTCTTCTCTAACAGTAAGTCTTATTTCTTACAGGATGAAGCTTGAAGCAGAGTGCCAGAAACAGAATTTAATGGAGAATAGGCAAATGCTGGGAAAGACAGTTGTAATAATATTTATATAGCTGTGAAAAAACAAAGCAAATGCAAGTAGTATTCTTAAACTATATAATCGTTTTTCAATGGATGGTTTAGCATTCCAATCCTGGGTTGTTTTAATCATATGTTGAAAAAGTTAAACAAAATGATGTAATAAATAGTAGTTATATAATATAAACGGCTTGACTCATATATCGCACAAAGCCAAAATCAAGCAAACTCCATTATGGCTTAAAGGATGAATCCAGCCAATGCAATATTGAAAATATATAACACAAGATCTTTGCATGCAGGTATAAATTGCATTATCATCATTTGCTCTTAAAATATAACATGAAATTGTATCCCTGCCTTATGGTTTTCAAGTTTTCAACCTAAAACATACACATTTGGATCCCCAAAGACAGCATCTTCAGAAACTTCCTGTGAATATCTTCTTGGATTTGCTTCCATATTCTTTTTCTATATTGCTGAACCAGAGGTGCTATTTCAAAAGGCAACTGGATTTCTTTGTTTTTGCATGAAGACTGAACTGAAGAAGCTTTTTGGATGAGAAGTGAAACATCTGAAACAAGCAAAAGCAAAGAAAGCCCAGTTGCCTTTTGAAATAGCACCTTTTGAACAACTATGACCTGGATGACTGATGATCCCCATAGCCATATATTGCTGAACATTTATTGAGAATCACTTATTAAATATTTCTTATTTTTGATCAAGTCAACACTATTGCATTCTAGAATAAACCAGGCCATTAAAAAAAAATCAAATATTTAAAAAGTTCAAAGTACCAATATTTTGCTGTAGGGACAGTATTTTAAGTTGAATTGGAAAAAAAAAAAAGACATAATTTTGCCTCTGGCAATAGACACCCTTAATGCTAAGATGTAGAATTTGGTGTTCTAATAAAAATGATACAATTTGATCTCTACAAAATATAGAATGCTCCCTCTTGTAAAGCAGTATCAAGAAAAATAACCCTGACACAAAACTGTAAATGCTAATATTGAAAACCAAGTTATTACTTCTTATGCTATGTTTTATTGAGAGCAACAATGCATTACCTAAAGGTCAGAAAACATTTCTGATGATTCTTCTTGACTGTCCTGAAAAATTGAAGTGAAGCTTTCCAGAAGCCAATTCAAATGCAATCTAGTACTATTTAATTATAGGGATGTATGTAAGGCAAAACACTGTATAATGGTGAGGGCAAACATTTAGAATTAAATATTCATTAGCTGTTTAAATTAACAAAATTCCTTTGTTCATTTTTTTCAGTGGCCTTTTATTATCTTTTTTTTCCCTCCAGAAGAGGAAATCCCCCCTACTGATCTTTGTCTAAACAGGTGAAACAGCATTTTCTCATTAGCTCCGTATAATTCACCGGAAGCCCTTTGTCCAAGTATTTCTGTCCTGCTAAGGGTAACACCTAAGTCAAATTATTCACTGAAATACTAACTAAAATAGATTTGCACAGCATCTCACAGCTGGAGTTCTTGCTAAAGAAAATAAATAAACATAAAGATCGAGACAAAAGAGTAGCTTACCTTTGTACATGTGTTGTGCCTTAATTTGATACAATAGCATTAAAAAGAGAGGACTTAGAAATGACTTAAAATAACTTAAAAATTAAGTCAAGACTGGACTGAACTATCATGGCAAATGGTAAGCAGAATTGCATTCTGTCTGATATTGTCCAATCCTTGACTATCTTCTGCCTTTTAATCAGAAAATAGATTGTGTAAAACAATGCAAGCAATGAGCTATTTTGGCGTCCATTGAAGGTGTTATCTACCTAGTTTGAACAAGTTTGTGAAAATGATGGTTATATTTTCATACACATTAGAGAACCTAAGCTAAACTAAAAGTTATATCTCTTCTTGTCAAGTCACAGGATAAAGAAAGATGTAGAATACAATTGAGGGTATTGAGCTTTAGATACAGACGCAATGATGTTATAGTTATAATGGCCAGTTTGTGCAGGCAGAGCAGAGAATATGTGAATATTGGTTTAGCTTCTCAAGGCTACTGAAAATATGGGAACTGAAACATACAATAAAAATGATTCTTTTTGAAAACAATTTGTTGTACACAACTGTGGTTTATGAATGAAAGTTTTCCTCAATTTTTTAGGCTCATATATATGTCAGGGTAAATTATGTGGGGTCAAAGTTGGCTTGCTGTCAGGGTTCCGATGGATGCCCTGATTAAATCATGAGCCTCGAGCCAAGCTTCAAAAGAAATCCAGTTATTTATTAGGAGCTTCATGTCGGCAAGTTCCAAATTCAGTCAACTCTGACCCCACGTAATTTATGGCCTAATCTTGACCCTGTTTTCTCCCTTCTCCCAGGATGTGTCATCAGTCACATTCGCCAATGGGACAATTTTGCAGGTTGTAGAAATCACTCCCCTTTGGCTGCTGTGGTAACCATGGGAGACAGCCTTGAGAGAGATATGTCTGGAATGTGTTTTTGTTTTTAGCTGCCATGCTGCTTCACTGGTTTCCCATCCCCCTTGCCTATGGCAACTCGACAGCAGGCCAGGGATGCTTTGCTAGTTGACAACTAGCAAATAAATTGATATTATATCTATTTTGTCAATAAGACTCTGGCTAAGAGACACCAACCCAGTCTGAAGTAGAAGCATGACTGTAAGTTTGGGATACAGTAATAACTCAAAAGTAGTACATCTATCATAATTATTTTCATTGCCTTACTTTGTATATGTTATCCTCAATTTGTGACCCTAATTGAGCCTAGGATTACAGTAATAAATCATTATAGTCCAAAACAAGGCATAAAATGACTGAATTTGAAGGTATGAACATTTTTACAATGATCATTAAGTTAATGCTGCTGTCATGAAACAAATATATTTTGCCCAGTGAAATTTTTTGCCAGAAAACAGAAAGAAATGCTGCAAACTGACAAAATCACTGCAAATTGTGACTGTGGGATACTGCAAATGGCCATAAAGGTGAACTGGTTGCCAAATGCCCAAAATGCAGTCACATGATGGCAATGTGTGTATATAGCCAGCATAACTCCAAAAGCAGGTGGAGGTGTTTTCTAACTTCCAACAATCATTAAGCACTTAGTTGTAAGTTGAGAATTATCTATAATGTTTCAGCAATCTTAAAAAGGAAACTGAAAATATTAAATAAGAAAAAGCACTCTGTCTAAGCACTCAAACTTTCACAATCCATACTGAAGCTATTTTCCTGATGTTTTCAATTTTTTAAGTAATTGAAGTAACCAGGATAAAATTTGCTATTCTTTTATTGTTAAGTAACCTCACTCCTATGAAAGGAATTCTTACATGGAATCAATTTTCCCCCTGTTGGCCTATATATCAAATCCACTGCATTTCTCGAGGGTTTTAATTTAACTTTAGTAAAGGTGTACTATTTAGAGCAAATTCTTCAATTTATGATATCAAGGTGAGCACTTTTAGTTTTTGTTAAAATTGTAGAGTTTTTAAAGGAATATTGGCACATTCTGATTAACAAATTTGACATTTCTCATTCTGGAAGGTTAATTATTTATTTATGTTTAAATACCATTTCAATTGCAAATCACAATAGAAGCACAAAATCAATTTACAGTAAAAAAAATAATTAAATCATATTATTCACAATAATCTATAATAACAACCTTTGCATTATGTTAAGAAACAACATAATGCAATAACAAAAGAAAATAATAAAAGAAAAACCTGTACCTCTTATACTACTGTTCCTGAAGATTTTTTGGAATAGACTGGTCTTGGGTAGATTTCTTAATACCCACAGAGTGGGTGCTGATCCCATCTAGAAAATGTTTCAAAGGAGATAAACAGCAACAGAAAAGGCATTTTCTCACAGTATATAATTATAATATTGCTTGAGTTTCATGCCCTCCATTAAATGAGTGACCACAAATCTTTGGGAAGTGGAAATCCCAAGAATAATTAAATCCTGAATCATATTTTTTTAAAAACATGACAGTATGAATTGCACTCAAAAGCTGCTTGATCGTCAGTGCAGCCTTTTTAGAAGTTGTGTTATTTAGGTGAACTAAAAGTGTTATTAATTATTTGAGCTGCTATATTCTAGGCCAGGGGTGGGCAATTAATTTTCCCAAGAGGCCACATGAGAAACTGGGACTGTTGTGGAAAGCCACCCCTCCTGCCCCACCACTTTCCTTCTGCCACTCTGACCCCCACTGTCACCAACACCCTGATGTTGACACTCTGTCCCTTGCAGATGCCCTCTGTCCCTGTTGACGCTGTCTCACTTCCATCAACCCACTTCTACCACTGAAGCAGCTGATGCCGCTGGCTGGACAGGGACAGCCAAAGGGCCAGATGTGGCCCATGGGCCATAAAATGCCTAGGTATGCTCTTGCAAACTGTAGCTGATAGGTCTTCAAGGGCAACTCTGTGTAGAACAAGCTGCAATAGTTCCCTTGGAAGATAGCTAAGAATGGCTACAAGCAGGGTTGTATTATTGTCAAACTGCTTGTGGCCTAATTTAGCTAACACTTCTGATGACAGATTTCAATCACTTCATATGTATGATTTTTTAAAAAATGTTTAGACCCTTATAGCACTTCCACGATTTCTTTTAATATATTTTTAAGACGTGGCTCTTCCGTCAACTGAACTGATCCGTTTGGGGGCACACTGTCATAATTTTAAATTGTTTTAATAAGGTTGCTGATTTTAATTTTATTTCATTGTGATTTGTATTGGAATTTGTCATTTTGTAAGCCGCCTTGAGTCCCCAGGGAGAAAGGCGGCATATAAATAATAATAATAATAATAATAATAATAATAATAATAATAATAATAATAATAATAATAATAATAATAATAATAATAATAATCCTCTTTTTAGTAACTCAAGGACTGTGTGCTTTTGCATCAATTGTTTGAAGGCATTCAGCATAAGTTGTAAACCATATACAGCTCACTTGGATTTTCTCATCTTCAAATCTCCTTTGATATTTTATAGTTTCCTTCAGTAACAAATTTGCTGCCCATAAAATGCAGCCTAAATTACAACAGAGGCCTGAAAGCAAAAGAGAAGTGACACTTGCTTATGAAAGTGTGTTATGGTATATATTGAAACCACTTGAAACTCTGCAGGGGATCTTAGTGTGATTGTAATGATTCAAAGCATAGAAGTTCAAGGAGTCTGTTGAAAAAAAAAGGAAAAAAAAAAGAAGACAGTATGTTGGTTTCAAAATGAAATTATATAGCATATTCGTAGGCTGGTACAAGAAAAAACATTTGAAACCGAAGGAGTATTTCAGTTCCCATTTCAATGCGGGAGAGGAAGCAAATACAATTGTTTTCTGATTGTTTTCCATTTCTTCCAATACACAAAATGTGGTATTTCATGTTGGAAGTCTATGGGATATTTGCAAGAGTGAGAACCAGTATTTTTCTAAACATAAATTGTGAGAAATAGAATTTATTTTTGTCTACCATTTACTAGCACCCATTAACAGCTTAAAGCTAAACCAAAAAGACTGGTGAGCTGCGAGCTTTCTCCTTGATCACTTATAAAATTAATTAAAGTAGTTAAATGACTTGTGCAAATTTTGTATACCCAACAGTGTTCACAGATCTTCTGCAGAATAAATGGTCTTTCTAGTATATTTTTAATATGTTTGTTTATATTAATGTAATACCAATCTCTTGTTTCTTTATTTTTTGGGGGGAAAAAAACTTAGAGATTTTCAATAGAATACCTGAATTTACGTTTTCTGAAAATTAAACGTATTTTGGAAACTTATATTTATTTTATTTATTGGTAATGATATTCAGGAGTGCAAGTTCTAGTGACATCATATGAAAGGCATTCTCAGTATTCTGCAAAGTGGATGTATAATATCATCTAAAATTTTTGTTCTGGAGTCCAGCTCATTTAAATTAATATTTCAAAGAAACTTTTAATCAAGAATCCCATTCTTGAGGCAATCTTCAAAAGAATTGGATTTATTACTTTATTTTCTCTAGGTAGATTATAATTACTATTATAAGTTATATTATTTTATCCATAGCTAATAACTAGTTTATATTCTTATATGACTAGATTTTAGGCATATAGATTTTAGGCATAATATTAATGTTTTTCATATATGTCTGGACATACCAACAAACTATAAAGCTAATGGCTAAAAACTGGTGTATAAATTCAATGCTCTTTTCTTGTTCCTCAGGAAAATCCTTCCTGGCACTGGACAATTTTTTCACTTGCCTGTGAATTGGGAAATGTGGCTCTTTATGATCTTTGAAAGCTCTGGTTTGTTTGCCATCTAAATCCCATTATACTTATACAATGATCATTTCTTACAAAGAGCACATTTAGTGTCAAGTTGTCTTGGTATTATTGGAGTTCAAATCTTAAATGACATACGGTACCAAATAGGAAGATTCAATGTGGCAGTAGTTTGTATGCGTACTTCAGAACAATGAAAAACTTTTATTGGGAAAATGTCACGCAATGCAGCTTTCTATGCTTGTTGTTTCTAATCTCATTTGTACTAACACTAGCAAGCACTAATGATGGAGATCATCTTCCTACCTTTTGTTAAACATAGTATTGATCACAGCATATCAAAGCTGACATGGGGACCTCGATGCTTTTAGTTATAAGAATACAGAAAATAATTGGAATGGAATAAGCAAAGGGATTGGGTTTGGGATTATTTGTTGGTTTTATTTTGTTTGGCAACAGCAGCCTTCTGGAATTTTACTCTAGATAGCATGGAACCCCATGAAATGCATTGTATGTTTCTGCATAACATTTAAACTTTGAAAGATTTTGTTTCAAGACGCTTATCATGACCTAACCTGCTTACTAGAGGATTTTATTTATTTATTTATAGTGAAATGAATTGCTTGAGTATTTAAATATGAACTTTTTCATCTTCTAATTTCTTTCCTCATCAGCAACCTCTGTTCACAACATCACAGTTCATTATAGGACTGTAAATTGATTTTCTATGCCATGCTGTTATTAATATGATTGATTTTCAAAATAATTTAATTTTATTAAGGTTTTTTTTTAATTGGCCTTTAGAAAACTTGGGGGAAATGAGAGGTCAGCATAAACCCTTTTGGATGGAAATTTGACATGCAAACAAACTTTTCCAAGGAAGATTGGTCTTACTCTTATCTTTGGATGAGATAAAAATCTTTTGTTAACATCCATCAGCACTGTAGACCTTTATTGAACCAACAGCTGTTTTAATTCCAAAGCTGTTTAAGACAGAAAAATCTTTTCCAGGGAAAAATGGATTAAATCTAAATAGCTTTTGTATCCAGAACACCTAATGGCAGTTTGGGGGAAAAAATGTTGGTTGGATAAATGAGGAAAGGTTACAAATGATAAAAGTTTCAGTAGGATACCAGATCCCCCCCAGCCCAAATTTTGAATTTTCTGTTAAATGTGCACCATATGGATTCTATAGCTAAACTAGTATAAATTAATTTGCATGTGGAATTACATCCCTATTGTTTTATGGATATTTTCATTCATGCTTATGCATTATGTCAAATATGGCTTACCCATCATAAAATTATTATTTTTTCAGTCTTTTACACAGTAGTTCATGCAATGCACTATTGAGCTCAGAACTAGATCTGCATGGTGGTCGTATGATGTCATGATCCATCTCAAGCTGTAGCCTAGAATGTCAAAGACATTTATTATACAGCCAATAATGATGTAAGACTGCAAGGTTATTCGATCAAAATGAATGTAAGAAGAACAATAAATGTGAAAATGTGTCCACATTTTTTCCTTTGCATCAGTGATATTAACAACCCTCTTTTGTTTGTTTAAATACAAATTTGTATTTTTATAATAGAAACTAAATTCAATTAAAAAAAAAAAAAGCTAAATGAACCCCAGACTTATGATTGAAATAAATTCATGGAGACTGAGCTAAATGAGGTCAGATGATATAAAACCACTTGAGCTTTTAGAAGTGAAAAACGTACACACCTTCTATTTTTATTATGATTTGTTGATTCAGCATTTTGTAGTTTGTGACAATACTATTTTAAGTTATGCTACAATGATCATATTTAAGGTGTAAGATACACATTTTTTTGTTTTATCACAAGTGCGTGTTTTAGTTGCTTTTTTTGTTTGCTGAGAAAGCAAATCTAGCATTATGAACAGTCAAGCTGTACATTAGTTTTCCATACTTCTCGGATCTTATTAGGTCCAGCTGGGAACGGTTTGTCTAATTGATTAAAAAAAAAACTTTCTCCAATTTACTGCTGACTACTGTACTATGGGTCAGAATTTTAAGCTTCTCAAAGCTGTACATTTATGAATAATTTGAGATGCTTTAAAAAAATGTAATTTTTTTTTACAAATCTCATCACATACAAGCTCCTCCAGAAACTCTTCAAGAGTGTTAATATCATCAGCACAGTTTTTGAATTCTGTTAATGTTATTTGTATTAAAATATGTATTTTTAACTTGAGATGAAAAAATTCAGATTTGATCGAAGATTCAGTTCAGCTCATATAATCACAACAATAATGACCTATGTTTACGGGAATTACAGTTTCAACAGTCCAAAGCAATAGGCAACTCAGCTGAGATCGTCAGAGCCTTTTAAAAGCATTTTTTCTACAACCTCTTCGGTCAAAGAGGTTGTAAAAAAATGCTTTTAAAAGCCTCTGATGATTCCAGCTGAGCAGCGCGGTCATCAGAGGCTTTTGTTTTAAACTTTTAAAAGCATTTTTTCAGCTGAAGAGGTTGTAGAAAAAAATGCTTTTAAAAATAAAAAAAGGCTCTGATGATTGCGTGGCTCAGCTGGGATCATCAGCTGGGCATGGGTGGGGGGCATGGATTTTTGCTACCAGTTCTCCGAACTACCCACTGCCATCGCTACCAGATCAGACGATCCGGTCTGAACTGGGAGCATTTCACCCCTGGCATGACTAACCCAAAGTCACCCATTTCATGGGTTTTAAGGCAAAACTAGAGCTAACTATCTCCTGGTTTCTAGCCTGGCACTAATTAACCACTAGTTCAAACTGATCTGATTGAAGTATTTACTTCAATCCAGAAGATAGTGAAAGAGTAAATAGTATATTGTATATAAAGTTTTAATAGCCTCTTTCATCTAAACCAAGCAACAAACTGCAAGATATATATTCAAATCAGGCAAAACAAACTTAGTCTTTCATTTACATCCTACAGCATCTTCTATTTAACTCTTTTCTGTGACACAAATTTTAGATGTAGCCTGCATCAGTTATTAAAACAGGTATTGTCCAAAAGAAAGATAACATTCATCTTGAACAAAGAACTTTTCTCCAAGAATGACAATCAGATTTTGTCACATCTTATCTTATCTTATCTTATCTTATCTTATCTTATCTTATCTTATCTTATCTTATCTTATCTTATCTTATCTTATCTTATCATCTTATTTTATCTATCTTATCTTATCATGTCTAAGATTACTATTTTTCTGTCTCTATACATTCACTAATCCTAAATTGTCCAGGAAAAAAAGCTTTTGATAATTTACCTTAGGTGATTTAATACTTTTCTTGAAGTTTTATCCAGTTTTGAGAAATCACTCCTTTCCAATCCTCCATCAAACATCAATTTTCTTAAGAAAACATATGAAACTCTTCATAAATCATTATTCAATAGATTTTTCCAACAATGGAAATTTATCTGAGTGGTTAAAAATCTGGTTGCACAGGTCTGATCATTGGAAATGTTGAATTAAATTGAGGAATTTAACATTTAATGAATTAATTGTAATAGATTATTTAAATAAATAATTAATTGGAAAAGACAAAGGGGCTGCTGGCAGATAGCATGGAACTTGCAAGGAAATTAGAATTGGACAGCACCAGCAAGGAAGGGAAGGTACTCTCAAAAAGCAGCAAGGGAAGAAATGAAATCAGTTTGTGAAAAGAGACAAAAAAACTGTTTGTGGAATGGCTTTATTTAAGGACAAGGACAGATGCTTCCAAGGGGCAAAAATAAAAGCAGTTGTTTAACCAAAAGTTGATAGGCAAAAAAAGAGAAAGGGAAAGGAAGACACAACTTAAAGCCATAAAATGCGCAAGAAGTACTCTTCATGTATAAGAGTAAAAGAAAAAAAAGCATTTTGTCCTGATATTCCTCATGGTTAATGGATATCAGTAGATGGGAAAATATCATAGCCAAGAGGAGGAAGATCTAAAGGGATTCAAGTGGAAAGTGATGAAGATTGTCCAAAATCAAGTAGCTACTGTACATGGAAAAAGAGACTATCACAGGAATGACTGCCTTAGCCTTTTGCAAAGGGAATCATAGCAATAGGCATATTTACACAAGGAAGAGGGAAAGAATGAACTGACTTTTAAAAATGTGCTTCTCCATTAAGGATCCTTTTCTCCTGTTGGATAACAGAGAGGGAACTTATTATTTCTGAACAAACCTCTCAGAATGCACAGAGGAATTAATTCTTAGAGAGTTCAATTGTTGCTGTGATTTAAAGTTATTTTTATACTTGTGCCATATTGCCTGTGAATCTGTACAATTATTGGTTTCTGCAAGGAAATAAAGCTGTTGTTGGAATCATAAAATTGGAGAGGCCATAGAGCTAATTGTTCAGTTACAAGTTCCATCCCCCAGTTATTGTTCATTCATAATTAGAAGTTTATATTTTTCTTATTGGATCCACAAAATAAGACAGTAAATTATCCTTTAGAGCCTCTTTCTGTTTGGAAAGTTAGCAGTGGGTTTCTTTAAAGTGGGATGGGATCCTACTGGGAGATCTTCTGGGAAATCAGCTTCTGGAACTCAGGACTAGTTACTGTTAAAAAGGACCTACACATGATCTATACTGCTCAAAAAAATAAAGGGAACACAAGCAGAAGACATCCGAGATCTGAATGAATGAATTAGCCTTATTAAATACTTTGTTCTTTACATACAGTAGTTTATACACTGCTCAAACAACTACCAAAGACCTCAGGACAGCCTGAGGTATTTCATTGACTAATAAAGAAATGTCCCAAAGGTCTTTTTTCAAGAAACAACTGGACTTTCTGGTTTTTCTTTGAAGATATTTTGCTTCTCATCCAAGAAGCTTCTTCAGCTCTTTCTAGCTGCCTCTTGAAAAAGGACCTTTGGAACAACATGACCTGGATGACTGAGTATCTCCATAGACATAAACCTTCAAATTATTTGTTCAGGCCTAGTATTAATTTGTTACATTTATATCTCAAGTTCAACTGGAAATGTCAGGTAACATACATAGCAGCACACTCTTCATTTCACTTCCCCCCCCACATGCACGTGGAATAGGTGGGCTGCAAGATGGTGATCATTTGGTGAGCTTCTATGGGTTGCAATAGGCTCTGTCACCTGTTGTGGTCCACCAGCAGCCTGTGTAGCTGGCAGTGGAGTCGGACATTGAGGAGGCTGGGAAGGACAATGGGCCAATCCTGGAGTCAAGGGAAGGCCCGGATGAGGGCTCTGCGTCAGAGGCAGAGATGGGGCCAGGGCCATCTGAGACCGATGCATGGACTCCGGAGCCTTCAGAGGTGGATAGTAGAGAAGCAGAGGAACAGGAGGAGCCTGTCCCTAGTGCACACATGCAAAGAGCTGCCAGAACGCAAGAGCAGCTAAAGCAAAAAGGATGACTTGGGAGTAAGGCCAGGAGATGATTGGCCCCTCCCAGAAGGCTTAAAAGAGCAGCAACGGCTCTTGGGATTTTTATAGGAAAGAAACATTGCTACATTTGTTTCTTGTCAGCGTCATGGGGTTTTGCCAAGAAAAGCCTTTGGCAGGGTTCAAAGAAGACAAAGGTTTGTGATAAGGCTGAAGGACTATTTATGAAGGATTTGTTTTGGACTTAATTTGGACTAAGATGAGAATGAAGTAATTCTCAGCTGTTCTAATAAGTTTAGGACTGATTGTGTCTGGTAATAACTACTTGGGCCTAGGTCACAACATCACCCCAAAATCAACAGATTAATTATTTTTATCATATTAGAGTAGCAATGAAAACTTATATACCACTTCATAATGCTTTTCAGCCCTCTCCAAGTGATTTTCAGAGTCAGCATATTGGCCCAACAATCTGGGTCCTCATTTTACTGACTTCAGAAGGATGGAAGATTGAGCCAGTCAGGATCGAACTTCTGGCTGTGGGGGCACGAGGTCAAGGGACCTGATGCTGGGAGCAGAGAAGCTGTTCTCTTGGGCCGAAGGTCACGTTCTATCTCTGAAAGCCGATCACATCTCAGGTGTGGACAACGTCAGAGCCAATTGGCTCAGCAGGCAACTGATAGACCAGTCAGAATGGCAGCTGGATCCCGAGATTTTTCGGGAGGCTACCGCCATCTTCGGCCTGCCAGTTGTGGACCTGTTCGCCAGTCCAGAGAACGCCCAACTTCCCAGATTTGTGACACAGATGGCAGAGGATCACAACGCTCTATGATGCTTCTGGCCCCCCGGCCTTTTGTACGCTTTTCCTCCAATTCCGTTGATTCCTCAGGTAATTCGAAAGAACGTGCGGACCTTCTGCTGGTGGCTCCCAATTGGCCTCGTCGGCCATGGTATGCTGACCTGGTGGCTCTGTCCGTACTTCCCCCGTGGGAGATTCCACCGAGCTGTCTCTCTCTGCGCCGAGGAGCAGTGTTCCACCCAGATCCAGGATGGCTCCAATTGGCCGTTTGGCGTTTGAGCGGGTCATCCTGTGCAGGGACCGTCTCCCCGATTCCGTCATAACCACTATACAGGCGTCTCGTAGACCTTCTACATCGCGTATATACGAGGCCTCGTGGCGGGCCTTTTGCGCCTGGTGTGCTGACAGCTTGGTGGACCCTACGTCGGCTCAGGTCGTTGACATTCTCTGTTTCTTACAATCTGGCCTGGACAAGGGCTTGTCGCCATCTACCCTTCGTCGACAGGCCGCTGCTTTGTCCCCTGTCGTTCGATGTCCACCTTATTCGTCTCTGTCTCAGCATCTCCAACTCAGAGAATTCTTGCACGGGGCTATGAACTTACGTCCACCTCCGGTTCGTCAATACACGACCTGGGACCTTTCCCTTGTTCTTCAAGCGCTTATGTGTCCCCCTTTCGAACCGCTGGGCTCTATATCTCTTAAGTATTTGTCCTATAAGATCGCCTTGCAATACTGCAATACTGCAAACACTGCTTCCTAGTTAGATATTAATTTACAATTTGATTTAAGAATTTAAATAAAATTAAATAACAATTTAAGAAGAAATAAGATTTTACCACTGAATACTCATAAAGATCCTGTCAAATCTGGGGTTAGCCTTGTTTAGAATCCCATGTAAAACACCAATAAATATTAACGATGATGATGATGGTGATTTTTTTTTTTTGGACAGAAAGGAATCTCCACTCTAGCTTATTTTCTATACATCAAATATTTGCCATTATAATAGTCATTTGTTTTATTTTCTATAAAGAAACATTCCAGAAAGATGCACTATTTACGACTTCACATTTCTGTATAAATTGAAGGTGTTTAGACACACTGAGTATTATGGCTTGCATTTAAAATAATCCTGACACCTGCAATCAAGAATGTTTCTTTTTTTGGGGGGGAGGTGGAGGGGAGTGGTTAGGAAACATGATAGCAGAGTCAGAGGCTTGAAGGGTGCTAGGACAAGATAAATGCTCCAGAAATCTTCAGGGGGATTAGAGTTTAATTATTTATGAACTTCTTCCATCAATGAAAGTAGAGAAATTGTTCCCATGGAACTGCAAATACCTGCAAATGCTTATCTGATTGAAAGATCAATGCTCAGCATGCTAAACCATAAGAACACCTGCAAATTGGTCCTTTGAAAACCTTGGCTGAAAAATGGTTCAGACCTGAAATGGCCTGATCAGTGAGTCAGTAATACCACTTACGATTCTCATTTTCATATACTTTCAACTTATACACATTCTTTTATTTCTTTGTTGTCTGGCATCTTCTGATACCACTTAATCAGGCAGCTTCAGTTCAGGGCTACTGCTTTATTTGCTGGTCCCATCCTGAAGATTATGACTGCTCTTTAGTTTGAATTTCAAACATTCAATTTGCCTGCATTTGCAGGATGATGATATGCTTCAGTTGATTCCAAGATCAGTTTGGGCATTGCCTAACTTCCAACATTATTTTCATCACCCTTTACTAAAACGAATCCCAGTTTACCTGTTTCTTTGCTAAGCTTTCCATGATTGAATTCCTTTTCTTCCCTTTCCTGAATAATCATAAAATAGTCATTATTTTAATGACCTGCTAGAAAGCTAAGATATCAATGCATTGTGGGTGTATTATCCACTTGGTTGTTCTGAGCAACATGATACCAAATACCACCTCAACAACGGGAACTTTATATCTCATTTTTGAATTCAGAACTAAACAGATGGAGACCAGCAGGTAGCCTGTATTTGTTTTCATTCCTTGGTGTGTGCTTTGCAAGAAAGCCACTATTCTTTTCCATCTCTGTTCATCTGCACAACATTCCATTCTCATCATTTCACAAGTCCTGTATGCACAGAATGTTCTAATCTCAGTTTATCATATCTGTTGTGACTCCGACCCCCGAGGCCGACTTATCGGAGGGAGAAGGCTCCGAACTTGAAGGAGAGGAGAAGGAGTTGGCCAGGCCTCACTCTCCAGGACCCTCCTCTCTGGCAATGCCTCAGGTATCTCCCGAAGGAGAAGAGAGATTGGCCAGGAGCCAGGTATCTCCTCGCAGTCGGACAGTGACAGAGATAAGTCTTGGCTGGATCCACGCCAGCATCGGAGAGACAAGCGCACGCAGCAGAAAAGGAGGCATGCCAGAGATTAAACTGAGTCACTGGACCACACCCCACAGGGGATAAAAGGGGGTGAGGTGGCCATTCAGACTCTGTGACGGACAAAACTAATTACTAGCGAGTCACATTGTATTTTTGAAACAACGTTATCTGCCCTGGATTTAATATGGACTGGACTTGACAATTCTTGAACTGTGTGTATCTTGTTTGGGTTTATCTGTCAGAGGAACAACCCCTCCCTCTTTGAGTAAAGTTCTTGGCAAGCAGCTACTGGGTTGCTGCCAATCATCTTATCAAAAGAATTTGTTGTCTGCCAGTTTTATTTAACCCCTGGCTATCTGTTTGTGTGCGTGTGTGAGACGGGGACAGAACAATATCAGATTATTTCTTCACCATCCTTATTTGTCCAATATTAATTGTCTCCCTCATATATCGTTGTGGAAGATGACAAAAGCTTGGTCTAGTCTGCCCAGTTTCAACTTTTCCTCAGTAGGCGTCTGAGGACCTGTCATGACAATTGATTCTTCCTCCACCAACTTAATTTTGTTGCATCAAATTAATAGGAGTATGGTTGGCATTAGAGTAAAGAGTAGCATCTATGAAATATGAGGGAGCACACCCTGGAATAAAGTTATAGTCTAGTTACTTTCAGAGTTCTTGAAACTTTATGCTAATTCTATGCATATCAATTAGTATATTAGTAGGCTAACAAGGCCACTTTTATTTAAAGTAAAGAATGGGGATTCTGTGTTAAAAATAAAGGCTATGATTTTAATAGTTGTGTGAATTATTATATTTCCACATTTATCATTATTAATCTAATTTTACAGTTCCTTAATTTTTGTTCCTTCATTTCTGTGTTCGTGTGTGTGTGTGTGTGTGTGTGTGTGTATGTGTATCTATATATGCAAGTTTTGGTGTATTTGGGCCTTTTCCCGTGTAAGATTGAGATTATCTTGGCAAGGGAGGAAGTTCTTTTTTCTTTTTCCAGCACCTTAAAACAACAGGACACAAAATTGATTTTGAAGGAACCAAATTAATCTCCAAAACTGAACACTTCAACAAGAGAATAATCATGGAAGCCATCGAAATAGAGAAACAGCCCCATAACATGATTAAACGTGACGATACCTCCCGCCTACCAGACATCTGGAAACTAGCCCTAGTCAACAGAAGAGTCCCAGCCACGAAGATTAACACCGGACCCAAGATAACACATGACACCACCACCAATCATCCTCACAGATTCAAACCCAAAACCATCCCATAGATGAAATACAACCACCATCCAGAAGCCAGACGATGGCAGCATCACCAGCTGCTGCACCCCCCTCCGATCCCCACATAAAGCAAACTGACACACGCCATGAACACATGGCAAGACCTCAAACTCAGAGCCAAACCAAAGCCCGGGATGTGGCATCACAGCCATCTGCTCAGGACATTACAAAAAAAAAAAAAAAAAAAAACCTCAGGATATCACAATACTAGAACTCAGGATGTTAACACACAGCCCATTACCCAGGTCGTTAAAACACAAAAGACTAATGGGCACACATCAAGGGCCTCACCCACACAGGATGTTACGAAACAGCTGACTAATCTGCAAACATCAACTCCATCAACTAATCAAGATGTAACAACACAGGCAACCAACCCGTTCACTGCAACAAAGCCAGCACCCCACACCTTCCCACCAGTATTTATAGAGAAATGGCAGCTCCAATCATGCTTTCCTCACACAAGCACGAAGCCGAAGACACCAGCCTGAAGATGACGAGTGAGACCTCGTCGAAACGTTGCCAAGATACTCTCAATCTTACATGGGAAAAGATCCGAATACACCAAAACTTGCATATCTCTACCCATGAAAATCTACAAAAACAAACATCTATCTATCTATCTATCTATCTATCTATCTATCTATCTATCTATCTATCTACCTATCTATCTATCTATCTATCACAAAGTATTCTAACAATACGAGTTCCAGGTATATTAGTAAAAAAAGAAGCAGACATCCTGTGAGATCCGGAACTTAAAATTTTTAAATTTTTAAAATAATTAAAATTTTATTTAACTAAGCTTTTGTCAGCCATCTGCTGACATCGTCAGAGTATAAAACTACCGTTACAGAGATCTCTGCCTTTATATGCCATTAATCAATTTGGCCCTTGTGTGTGTAATAGGCCCTTCCAGCCATTTCCCACTTGTAATCAGCTGTGTTGTTTTTGCTGTCATCATGCTGGATGATGGAGGCTTAATTCCTACTGTTTCCTCCTTCCTAGCTTGCTTATCTGTGGGGGATGATGTTAGCCTGTCAGCCATTGCAATTTGCTGCCTTGTCCATGACCTTGTGATAGGCCAGGTTCATTTCTCATTAATCCTATCTGTTACAGTTTGAGACAGCACTGCCGAGTTGCTCTGTGTTTGGTCAGGACTAACTATGCCTTCACAGGCTGAGTCTGCATGCTCAGAGGTGGGGGTGGGTGCCTTTGGTCTCTGCTCATTGATGGAAAGCATTATCCAAGGAGGAGAAATCTTCAATAGTTTACTGAATCAACTGTAGTAATTGTGCAAGCAATTTGGGCATCCTCCTGGATACGCAGCTGTCCTTGGAGGAACATCTGATGGCTGTAGCCAGGGGGACTTTTTATCAGGTTCGCCTGATCCGCCAGTTGCAGCCCTTCCTAGATCGGGATTCCTTGTGCACAGTCACTCATGCCCTCGTCACCTCTTGCCTGGACTACGGCAATGCTCTTTACATGGGACTCCCCTTGAGGAACACCCGGAGGCTCCAACTGGTCCAGAATGCGGCCGCACAGGTAGTTACGGGAGCCGCATGGTGCTCCCACATAACACCTCTCCTGCGTGAACTGCAATGGCTTCCAGTGGTCTTCCAGGTGTGCTTCAAGGTATTGGTTATCACCTTTAAAGCGCTCCATGGCATAGGACCTGGATATCTTTGAGACCGCCTGCTGCTACCAATGGCCTCCCACCGACCTGTGCGCTCCCACAAAGAGGGCGTCCTCAGAGTGCCATCGGCCAAGCAATGTAGACTGGTGGCCCCCAGGGGGAGGGCCTTTTCTGTGGGGGCACCTGCCCTCTGGAATCAGCTGCCCCCAGAGATACGAAGAATCCAAGACCTCGGTGCCTTCCACCGTGCCCTTAAGACCTTTCTTTTTCAGCAAGGCGGGCTGGCTTAACACATTTTTAAATGTTTTTAATAGGTTTGTTATTGTTTTTTTTTTAACTATGGGGCCAAACACACATATATCTTTTAAACTGTATTTTAATGTTTGTATTTATGTTTTTACTTTGGCTGTGCACCACCCTGAGTCCTTCAGGAGAAGGGTGGCATATAAATCTGATAATAGATAAATAAATAAATAAATAAATAAATAAATAAATAAATAAATAAATAAATAAATAAAATTATGTAGGGGAAACGGCCAAGTGGTTACAGACCAGAGTACACGAACATGAACTGACTCTCCGACACAAGGAACAGCACTCCCAAATCTGGACGCATATGAAGGAGCACAAACACACATTTGATTTTCAAGAATTTGAGGTTATTGCCCATGATAGGACTAAAAGAGGATGCCTACTAAAAGAAGCCTGGTTTTCCAATAACAATTCCATCAACAGGCATATCGACTGCCACCGGCCTACCAGGCTTTGAGACACCAGGAAAGACCCTGCAGGATGAGCAGAGATAGCTTTCCATCGGTGAGCAGAGACCAAAGGCACCCACTCCCCACCTCTGAGCATGTATATCTATATCTAATCTATCTCTATCTCTATCTCTATCTCTATCTCTATCTCTATCTCTATCTCTATCTCTATCTCTATCTCTATCTCTATCTCTATCTCTATCTCTATCTCTATCTCTATCATCTATCTATCTATCTATCTATCTATCTATCTATCTATCTATCTATCTATCTATCTATCTATCTGTTATTGTTGTGGTTAGTTGCAAACTCGTGTCCAACCCATTGTGACCCCATGGACATTGTTCCTCCAGGCCTTCCTGTCCTCTACCATTCTCTGGAGTCCATTTAAGCTCATGCTACTGCTTCAGTGATTCCATCCAGCCATCTCATTCTCTGTCGTCCCATTCTTCTTTTGCCCTCAATCTTTCCCAGCATTAGAGTCTTCTCCAGTGAGTCCTTCCTTCTCATTAAATGGCCAAAGTATTTGAGTTTCATCTTCAGGAACTGGCCTTCTAAAGAGCAGTCAGGGTTGATTTCCTCTAGGACTCTAGGACTGATCAGTCTGACAGTCTTCCAGTACCATAGTTCAAAGGCCTCAACTCTTTGGCGCTCAGCCTTTCTTAAGGTCCAACTTTCACAGCCATAACCTGCAAGTGGGAAAGCTATAGCCTTGACTATATGCACTTTTGTTGGCAGGTTGATGTCTCTGCTTTTTAGTATGCTGTCTAGATTTGCCATAGCTTTCCTTCCCAATTCAAGCGTTTTTTAATTTTTTGGCTACAGTCCCCATCTGCGGTGATTTTGGAGCCCAGGAAAATAAAATCTGTTTACCTCCATTTCTTCCCCATCTATTTGCCAGGAATTGAGAGGGCCCGATACCATGATCTTAGTTTTCTTAATGTTGAGTTTCAAGCCAACTTTTGCACTCTCCTTCTTCACCCACATCAAGAGGTTCTTTAGTTCCTCATCGCTTTCTGCCATTAGAGTGGTATCATCTGCATATCTGAGGTTGTTGATATTTCTCCCAGCAATCTTAACTCCAACTTTTGATTCATCTAGCCCTGCCTTTCTCATGATGTGCTCTGCATATAGGCAGGGTTAAATAGGCAGGGTGACAGTAGACAGCCTTATTGGACTCCAATCAGTGGTTCCATGTCCAGTTCTTACTGTTGCTTCTTGACCCACATATAAGTTTCTCAAGAGACAAATAAGATGGCCTGATACTCTCATTTCTTGAAGAACTTGCCACAATTTGTTGTGATCCACACAATCAAAGGCTTTAGCATAGTCAATGAAGCAGAAGTAGATGTTTTTCTGGAACTCCCTAGCTTTCTCCATGATTCAGCGTATGTTGGCAATTTGATCTCTAGTTCCTCTGCTTCTTCGAAATCCTGTCTGTTACTTCTGGTAGTTCTCAATCCATACTGCTGGAGCCTAGCTTGTAGGATTTTAATCATAACCTTACTAGCATGTGAAATGACTGCAATGTTGTGATAGTTTATATCTATATCTGTATCTGTATCTGTATCTGTATCTGTATCTGTATCTGTATCTGTATCTGTATCTGTATCTGTATCTGTATCTGTATCTGTATCTATATCTCCACATACACACACACGTGTGTGTGTGTGTGTTATTTCATATATATAAGTGAATGAAATAGACAGAATAATAAATAGAACATTCCTAATAGTGTAGTCCTCTGCAGGATTTTTTAATCAGGATATTTGGTTTTTAACCAAAATATTGTTATGTGTTCCAAGTACATAAAAATGTAAACAATGCTTTGAAAAACAATAATCTGACTTTATCAAAGGAAAAGAAAAATGGTGAAAATTACATACAGAAGCATTTCTAATATAAATCTAAAACTCTTTCCTTTTCTATCTTCTGTCTTTTGATTGACTCTGTTAAAATTCACTTGTTAAATACAAATATCTAAACTAGCAGCTTTCAGATTTGCTTTTCATCCAGGCCAATAGTGAAAATTGTGTGTGAGTTTTGCCAGTCCAGCCTGGGGGTGCTTTGCTTTGCCATCTTTGTAATTTGAATAACCAATATTTAATTAGATTTCTGTGGATCACATTTCAGAACACTGTAACATTTAATTTTTTCCAGAAATATCTCAAAAAAGTTGACAATGTGCCTTTCATTCTAATACTTTGAAAGAACTTATAGTAATAACTCTTCTGGGTGAGCCCCACTTTGACGGTCAAAAGGAGTTAAAAATCTCCTTTTGGGAAAATCTGTTATCTTTGGGGTGAAACACAATACAGTAATTAAAGTTGGAATACTGCATCCAGTTTTGGTCACCACGATGTAAAAAAGATGTTGAGACTCTAGAAAAAGTGCAGAGAAGAGCAACAAAGATGATTAGGGGACTTGAAGATAAAACATATAAAGAACGGTTGCTGGAATTGGGTATGCCTAGTTTAATGAAAAGAAGGACTAGGGGTGACATGATAGCAGTGTTCCAATATCTCAGGGGTGGCCACAAAGAAGAGGGAGTCAAGCTATTCTCCAAAGCACCTGAGGGCAGGACAAGAAGGGATGGATGGAAACTAATCAAGGAGAGAAACAACCTAGAACTAAGAAGAAATTTCCTGAGAGAACAATTAACCAGTGGAAGAACTTGCTTCCAGAAGTTGTGAATGCTCCAACACTGGAAGTTTTTAAGAAGAGATTGGACAACGATTTGTCTGAAATGATACAGGGTCTCCTGCCTAAGCAGAAGGTTGGACTAGAAGACCGCCCAAGGTCCCTTCCAACTCTGTTATTCTATCCTGTATGCAAAAAAAAAAAAAAGGGGGGGGAGGGTCAGCGTGCTCAGATTTCTCTGAAACATTCCAAAATGGATGACATTGATAGATGATATATGGATATAGAAATAGATTTAGATATCGATGATATTCATGATAAGGATATATAGACAGATATAGATCTGGATGATAGAGATATAGTTTATATACCAATGAACTGAGGTTTTTTTTAAAAAAAAATATTGATAGAATATTTTACAAAATATGCAAGTTTTAAACAAACTAATAAAAGATTGCTGTTTGCTCGGAACACATCTAATGAAAGGCAATATTATTCTGAATGAGCCTATTGACATGTATATAACAGATGCGTCAAGAAATGCAGTTATAAAATGAAGTTCATATTTTTTTCTCTGTGTCAAAAGAAGTCAGCACTTCAGACTTCCGGTTTGGCATCGCGGGGATGCAGTCGGAAAAATGGCGGGGCTCTGATGAACCCTGCCAAAACCCCGACTGGCTAACCGCCACTGACAGGTCTGCGGACCTATCTTGTCCTGAAGGGTAAGGGGAAAGAGAGGAACGGGCAAGTTCCTCAGCTGGTGGAGGCAATCCTCTAAGTCAGCGGCAGGGGACGGCAGCCATGGCGACTGCCTTGAGACTGCGACAAATCGGGACAAGCAAAGTGCAGGAGGAAGGAAGGAAGGACAAAGTGCTTCGGAGCCAGGTGAGTGACACCAGCCCAGGCGAGAAACAACACATTAATGAGGATATTTATAAATAAGACCCCTGGCCTTACCTAGCAGCTGAAGATCTGAGGGGCTTGAAGATTTGGGGGGGGGAGGAAAGAAGTTTTAAACCCTTTAAGAACTTTATTCCACCACTGATTGACTGGTGGGAACTGCTTATTAACTAAATAGAATTGGATACTTGAACCTTCTTGCTAAAACTGAAATGAACTTGAAAAGAGAAAAGCAATAATTAAGAACTTGCCACCCTTAAAAGCCAGATAAAGAGATTAAATGGATTACTACACAAATGTTTCAAAATGGCGATTGGAGCTGTGACTAAGCGAAGTGTTGATTGCGGTAACTTGTTTTTTTCTTGAAAAGAACCTACTTGTCTTGTTACATATTGTGGATTACTTTGGAAAAAAAACCTATGATTTTTTGAACTTTGGAGATTCCTATTCTGTCGTTTAATGACTTTACAAAGAAAGAAGAAACACAATGACTAATAAACTTTTAACTGACTGGCGTAGCAATAAAAGGCTTGGCGCAGGAAGTGAAGAAGCTGATGTTTTACTGGAAATAGACTTTATAATAGAATTTAAAAGGATATGCAGAGTTTTAAGCGTGGAAGTATTGACTTTGAATTGAAATATATATGGACAGATAAGGGAACGAAGAAGCAAAATAGAATTAGATAGCAATGTTTGAATGTTTAATTGTTTATATGGTTCAAAATTTAAATGAGCTTTAAATAAAAACAAGAAGTATTTATGGTAAATAAAGATAGAAACATAATAAAAATAGAAGTGGGAAGTTAAGGTGACTAAAAGCGATATGTTCATAAAAGCATAACTTGTAAGATGTTTTAGTTTTAATTTGATAACAAAGTGGTGGATGATAATGATGATTAACTGTTAATGATTTAGATGATGTACTAAGGTACACAGATGGAAGTTATAATTGTGATTGTATTTAACATATGTTGGAAATGATTAATAATAATAAATAAATGGAGATACACCCTGGAAGAGTTTAGTTGGAAACAGTGGATTGATAGACAATATATGGAAAAAGAAATTTTTAATAAGTTCACCCATTTGTGACCAGACCAAGATTTCGTTCTTGAAAAAAATTTTCTTTTTCATGTTTATGTTGGAAATTTTTTTTAAAAAAGTACACACACAAAAAAAGAAGTTAGCACTTGTGGGCAGGCATATCTCTGGTTATTCAACCTATCTTCTCTGAAATAACTACAAAATAGGATTGTTCCCAGGCATTCTTCAAATATTGTTCCTTTAAATTCTTATGTTATCTAAATATAGCTGCAGTGATATAACTACTTTTTTTTAAAAAACTTAATTATAAGTGGGAAAATAGTAGAAAAATATCAATTGACATCCTGCTCAGAATTGTAATTATCCTTCTTTGGCTATTTAATGCTAATCCAAAATCTTTGGTACATATTTCATGGATCAAATTCCATGAGTTTGGAAATGGGGTGAGAAAAAGAAAAAAATAGAAGGAATAAGCAATTTTATAAAAAGGAAAAAAAGAAAATCCCAAACAGAGATATCCAAGAATTTCTCGTAACTAGAATAGCTGCTAGGAAAACTCTGTCTTTCTGACAGTGAAGATGTATTACAGTACGATGTAATGAAGCAGTTCCATAAAATATTCTGAGCTTTCTGTTGAAGAACATCTCAGGTTCCTGTCTAACAGCCTGCTCTTGGGAAAATGACACCATCTCTAGAAGCAGCTATAGAAGGTCTTTTCCCAAGAAATTTATTTCAAAAATGACATATTTTCTACTGCCAGAAAATAACATGGATGTATTCATGTTGACAGCAAGCTTGATTCAAGGAACCATTACCCTTTAACTTAAATAATGTTATTCTCCCAACATTTTTATTAATAAATGTAAATAGGGATATCTTAATATCGGAGATGAATATGATAGAATATGATATGATAGAATAGAGTTGGGTAAGAATAAAAGCTTTGTGACTTTTATACTTTTTTCCGTTTTTAAGTTTACTCTTTGTAGTGCATTTTTTTTGAAAAAAACATTTAACACAAATACTGGATTAACATTACAAACCGGGAAAATGCAATAAGCTAGTGTTTCGCTTTATTTTTTTGCTTCATTTCAGTGAGTAGTATATTTTTTTTACATATTTGTCAAATAAGTGTGCTATTCCCCGTAATGTATTATGTTGATTCTTAAACAAGGCTGCCTTTAATGGAGCAGAGATTTATTAAAAGAGAATAATTTTCTGTATGCAAGTAATAATAGATAATAGGTGGAAAGTTGATCTTGCTAGGTCAGGAAAAATGATCTCATTTACTATTTCAAGATTCTTAATTCCAAAGCCATTTATTCTTTTGCAATATTTATAATTTAAAATAAACTACTTGGATTTGTGTCACAGAAATGCAAGTGGAATTCAGTTACATAATCTTTATTCTTGAGGAAAAGAACTGAGTGCTCCTCCCTTTTTCCTTTTTCTCCTTTCTTCCTTCCCGGCTAAGGCCAGTCTTCATCTGAGTAGTACATCAGTCTGTAATTACAGTCATTAATAAAGCAGCCAGCTTTATACTGGAATGTGATTGATAACAATACGCTTCTTGGTAATGTTTTCTATTAACTGGCACTAATTGCTTTGTATCTGTTGTTCAAAAACAGGCAATTGTAGCTTCTTTCCTATTATATCAAGCTTTTGTGTAATTCAGTCATCTTTAAAAATCCTGATAACACTGAAGCAAAATAACAGGATACGTTTTGTCCATCTGTACTGAGTTTCAGGATGATTTTGGAAATATAATATGAACTGCAATTGAGTTCAATCTATGTCAGTGACTAATAGAATGTGCTTACTGTTGTAATGAAGATAATTGCTCTTTTTTTCAGATAATAATTTCTGCCTTTATTGCTTTCTCACAATGCTGCCTATAGCAAATGAGGACTTGTTGAATATCAGGAATGGCCTTGATGCTGAAGAAGTTTCATAATTATAACTTATGGTCTTGTCTGTTTCATCTCATTTTGTCTACGGAATCTCAACATAGAAAGGCAAGAAGTTTAGAAATAGGATGTCTACCAGTGGTGGAATTCAATTTTTTTTACTACTGGTTCTTTGGTTTGGTGGGCGTGGCAGGGGAAGGATACTGCAAAATCCCCATTCCTCAACACTCCGGGGGGGGGGAGGATATTGCAAAACCTCCACTCTGTGGCCAGGCAGAGGTTGTATTTGCCGGTTCTCCGAACTACTCAAAATTTCCACTACTGGTTCTCCAAAATCTGTCAGAACCTGCTGAATTTCACCCCTGATGTTTTCCCCTGCGGGCAAATTGTCTCTCTGATCTAAGGAAAGAAAAACAATGTTTTTGTTTTAAATCACTGGGATATTTTCATAAAAATACACGTACAGCTGTAAACCAACAACGATACTGGTAGGAATGAGTATGTTTCATCAACTTAATTTGACTATTCCCAGGTGCAAATATAGGGTATCTGAATTTTATTCATTGCAGTTATATGTGATAAATGGTAACAACCTTTTTGAAAGGGGGAAAAAATTTGGTACAAAAATATTCTGAGTTTATTATTCCTTCTTGAATAACAAGTAGATTCTGCAATAAAATCAGTGCCCACTGATTTCTTTAATATTAAATATTAATTAGTGTTTAATATTTGGAAAAATCATGTTGAAAAAATATCTATGAGATGATGACATAATTGGAGAATACAAGTTAGCAAGTCCTCATTAACTTTTGGATTTTTCGTGTCTTCCTTAAACATAAACAATACAGGTACTGCCATAGAAATTAATATGTTTTCCTTCCTTAGAAGAGGCTGGGTAATCATCTGAGAGAAATACCCTAGTAAATCATTTAGAGTGTTGGATTGGATGATCACTGACATTATTTCCAAGCCTACGTTTCTATTATTCTATCTATATTTATGCAAAAGCCACCTCACAAAGTTCTCAAGAATATGTTGCAAAGAATTGATAATGGGCATTAATCTCATGAACAAATATGTGTGTTAAAAGATCCCGTCCTTCTGTACTCATTGAGTATTTTTTAAAGTCATTTATGCTCATAAAACAGCTTCAAAGTGAAATGTTCCAATTTTAAAATAAAAAAATGAACTCCCAAAATAAAAACTGAAGGTTTTTGGAAGGAAGACATCCCTTGATTTCAAATTGTGTTGCAAATTCAAAAAGTAGATGCTCAGTATGCCATGTCCACAGTCAATAGTTTATTTGAAAATATAATGACAGCATTAAAGATAGCATACAATGCCTAAAATTAGGCCTTTATCTCGGGAGCACCTTTGACCTGACTGCTGTGTGGGCATAAGCTGGTGGCTTTAAATAGCTATTTTGAGTTGACAACCAACTATTTTTGTTCTAATGAATTCATTCATTCAACATGCTTTCAGCCAGAGGATGATCTTTGCACTGATTTCCATCACTGAATTCATGTGCAAATGACTATTATGAATGGGTTAGAGAAAGGATTTGTTTGCTGACAGTCCTAAGAATGGAAACTTGCATTCTGTGGAATAACCATTTCTGGAATCACTGAAGGGCAACTTCTTAAGTAAAATCCCTTCGCACATTATATATGTTTTTAATGTGGGTTTGTGTATGTAGAAGTTTCCTTTTTGATTTCTGACTGACAAATAGAAAAAAAACATAGACAAATCTGGTCATGAGATAATGGGGGGCCTAAATAATAAGGTGGTTGGAATTATAAATAAAAGGGAAGTAGTTTAAATTAATATGCAGGAAGGGATTAATTCTTTATTGCACTTCCAGACTATCTATACCTATAGTTTTCTGGATAATTAACAAACCAATAAAACATATTAGCAGAAATATGGAAAGGATAAAACTCATCGGAGACCAAATAATCAATACATGCATTAGAAGATTTGTAATAATACATAGGAACAAAAAAGCAGTGGCCCCTAATTAGTATTTTCTGAAAGTGTGCAGAATTCAAAGAATTTGTCTCTGCCTGTATGCAACTAAGTTTTCTATGTCATCTGGAACTCATATAATGTAAGCAGGGATTCTCTCCAAATTTTCTACCTAAACAGGTGAAGAATAAAGATGAAGTCATTCTATTTTCACTTTCTTTCCATGAATTATGAAATAAACCTGAATAGAGTTAGTAAACTTCTAAAGCTGCTAAGCTAGTTTCTTAAATGCCTGGGAAACTGAAAAGAATTTCACTCAGTGCCAGTAAAGTAAGTTAATCAGAGTAGCTTCAAAAACTGTTCCAGCTGTCTCCACAGGCTGTTTTCCTCACTGAGTAATGTGGCTCCTTTAACAGTATAAAGAACAGCCCATATCCCAGCTTGTATTGCAAAGGACCTATTTCAAAGACCTAAGTTTAGAAAAGGGGGTTGCAGGCCACATAAAATACACCTTACGTAATCCAGGAATGTGAAACCTAGGAGAAGGTGACTTGCATATACAAGCTCACATGTTTCTCTCCTTGAAAAAACAAATCTCAAGGAAAACACTCTGACTAACAAATCTATTAAGCCAGGGTTTTCAAACTCAATTTCATTGAGGGCCGCATCAGGGTTGTGTTTGACTTCAGGGGGTTGGGGTGGGTGTGGCCAGGATGGGCAGCCAGCTTGACATCATTCATGTCAGGGGTGCCTGTGATGGTCTGAGTGCTCTGCCAGTGAAAATGGGCTCCCGAGCTCCATTTTCAGCTACCACGGCCTCCTGCAACCCACTGCCAGTGAAAATGGAGCTTGGGCAGCCCTCCCGAAAATGGAGCTTGGCAGCTGAAAACGGAGCTTGGGAACCTGTTTTCTCTGGCAGAAGCACCGTGGGTCAATCCTTCACTATTTACAAGGTGACTGCATAGGCCAGATCTAAGCACCCAATGGGACGAATCCGGTCCCTGGGCCTTGAGTTTGACTAAGCCATTCATCTTGTATAAAAAGGAAATCATAGATACATCATACTCTGCTGTTTTCACAATCTCCTCTAGTGTCTCCTTGTCAATCCAGGGTATCTTTTCCTATTTTAACATTAAAAAAAAAACAACCCTACTCAATAAAATATGAGAACTCCATAGCCCACTATTTTATTTTATGTCCTTAGAAAAGGTAAACTTATCAAAGGATTCATTTTGTTTGTGTCTGGAAAATCCAGAAAGGAAGCAATCTTGGCAACACCTATGATAGATTCCAGATTGTTCAGGACTGCCAGTGAAAGATCAACAGGAACAAGATGACTTAATCTTGTGAAAAATAAAATATTGGAAGATCTTGGAAGATACCAGTTATAAAGATTAAGCTCAAAATCCACATGTTCAAGGTGATGTGTGAGTGTGTGTTTATGTGTGTGTATGTGTATTCCTCTATTCCTGTCAAGCACCAGAAAAATCAGGAGGTCCAGACAGTTCAAATGGGTATAAAGATTTATTGCAAGCTTAAGCTCTGTAGAAGAATCTGAACTACTAACAGCCAAGGGAAATTAGCGGGAGATAAGAGTAGAAATAATTCAGGGTGGGCTGGACTTAGATCTCTTGTGGGTGAGCTTCTGGTGGCTCCGCGTTCCCCGAATGGACACTCCTTTAGGAGCTCCAGCCCCGTGATTCCGTTTGCTGCTAGAACAGTGAAAATCAGCTGTTCTAGCGGCTCAAAACTCTCTCCCAGGGAAAAAGGGGGAGAGAAGACCAGAAAGGTCTGGGTAGAGCTCCCCTAAACCCCCAGTCTTTTTTTTAAAGCCTGGGGTTTGCAGGGTGAGAGCTCCCTGAAAGCCCTTCAGTGCTCCGGATCCGGGACAATTCTGCTTTATGCAGAACAAGGGGTCGCGACCACACCAGCAGAGCAATTTTAAGGATTATGAGAAAATTTGAACCTGGACGCTGGGAGAGCAAAATCAGGAGAACAGAAAATGCAAGTACTAAACTTTAATTCTGTTTAAAAGAAAAAGAAAAAAGATGGCGCTTAAGGGCGTTAAAATAAAACTTACTAGTGAAAGTGATCGTTAAAGCTGCAACATTGTAAAAGCTATTGGATTATGCGGCAAGAAAAAAGATTTAAAGTGCTAGTGGAATGAAAAAGACTATGGTACTGACCCCAACTACTTTATACTTCTAAATTGTGTGGAAAATTATTGGATTTATTGACCTGACAGCTGAATAAATTTAAAGTGGAAATTGAAATATGGCTGACATCAAGGATGGAGGATCATTATTATATGAGCCACCAAATTCACAAGTTGTGACTGTAAAGGTTTTACAAGAACTCTTAAATTTTTATACTTCTGTTATATTGGAATCAGTTGAAAGGACTATTCAAAATTATAATCTGGAGAACAACAATGATTTGCTGGCTGGAAAAGAGGAAGAAAATCAAGCTATTTCGACTTTGGAGCAGGAAAAAGAGGCTGTCAGGATCACGATGGAAGTTAGCACACTGAAAACAGAGGTTTTGGCAGAAGCTTCTATGCAGTTAACTGAAAAGCAGCAAATAGACTCTTTCCTGCAGACTGATAAACTTTATCGTGACAATTTTTGGCTTGATAGACAGAATCAATTTTCAAGGAAGGACGTGACTGATCATATAAGCAGGAAGAGTTGAATTGGAGGTTTCAAATTGAAGGAGATAACTTTTAGAAGAGAACGATTTCCAAAGATGCATCAGCCTCAAATCTATACTCAAAATTTTTTGAAAATAAAAGCAGGGGGAGGAGTAATGTTGAAGAAGAAAGTACTATTGAAGAAGAAGGACTGGAAAAAATATAGAAAGAAAGGAAGAATTGAAGATTAGTTTCTTTTGGGGTGGATTTTAATAATAAATTTGAAAAGTTTACTGAAATTAGTATTTTTTAAGTTTAAGTAAAAATGTTTAACTAAAAATGGATAGCTTTTTTTAAAAAAATTATCGAGGTATTAAAATGCTTAACTTTAAACTTAATTGATAACTTTCTGAAAGTTTTGAAATTGATATTTTGAAGAATGAACTCAAGAGTTAGAAATAATTTAACTCAATGGATTACTAGTATTTTTAAGATTAAATGGATAGCCTTTAAAAAAAAAGTTTTGAAACTTATATCTTGAAGAATGTCTTATTAAAGGTATTAAGAGATTTTAAAAGGTTTAACTTAAAATAATATATATATATTTCTTTTCTTTTAAAAAGATATGCTTTAAAGAAAGTTTTAAAATGTTTAATTTAGAATTTTAAAAGGGGAGGCTGATGAATAATTTTTAAAAGAGGAGTTAAAGAGTGTGAGGGAGTTTTGAATCTTGTAGTAAGTTAGTATATTTTAGTTTATGCTTGTTTAATGTTACACCCTGTTTTTGCTCTGGGAAGTCGGGGGTGGGGGAGGGGAGGGGGGTTGAAGGTTGTTGGGGATAAAATTGTTGTTTAATTTTTAATAAAACTAAAAGATAGATAAATGTATTAATAGAGAAGTAAGAAATGAGGGGGAAATGTCATAATAAAGGAAATGATAATATTAAGATATGATAAATATTGGAGGAGTAAAAAGAAGATACAAAAGATGTATTCAGAAGATATATTGAATGATTGATTATGTTTAGTTTAGTTTAGTTTAGTTTAGTTTATTTGATTTGTATACCGCCCTACTCCCGAAGGACTCAGGGCGGTGAACAGCCAACAATAAAATACATAGATACAAAAAATTTAAAAACCAGATAAAATCAAATTAAATCATTTTGGCCCAGACAGAAGCACCCCAATAATTTAAAAACAGATTAAAATTTACATATTTAAAAAGGGAAGAGATTAAGCCAAGCCCGCCTGATGGAATAAAAAGGTCTTCACAGCACGGAAGGATCCTCCGTATCTCCGGGGGGGAGTTCATTCCAGATGGTAGGTGCCCCCACAGAGAAGGCTCTCCCCCTAGGGGCCGCCAGTTGACACTGTTTGGCTGACGGCACCCGGAGGAGTCCCTCTCTATGAGAGCGTACTGGCCGGTGGGAGGCTATTGGTGGTAGTATTGTATTGTTGTATTATGTATTGTTTGTTTGTTTGTTTATAAAATAAAAACTTTAAAAGTAAGATCTCTTGTGGCTGTGAAAGGAGTCATTACTCATAGTGCATTTAACACCTTCCTCTGTCTCAGCCTGGTCATCTCTTACAATCCCTCAATGATCAGAACATGCATTCATGCATATGAGAAAATATTTTACAAAGCATCAGTCCATTGTGAGTGACGTGATTTAGGAAAGTTAACAAGATTGTGGTTTCTAAACCTGGCAACCAGTTCAGACAACTTGCTCAATGCTATCCAAACAAAGTTTGCTATTAAGATTACTATATCTTTAGCAAAATCAGTAAATTTCATGCATTATTTGTTTGTTTCTTGAAGTTATACTTGGCTTTTTACCAGTGGTGGGTTTCAAAAATTTTTACTACTGGTTATCTGGGTGTGGCTTGGTGGTGTGGCATGGCTTGGTGGGCGTGGCTTGATGGGCATGGCTTGGTGGGCATGGCAGGGGAAGGATACTGTAAAATCTCCATTCCCTCTCCAATCCAGGGAAAGGTTACTGCAAAATCCCCATTTCCTCCCAATCAGCTGGGATTTGGGAGGCAGAGAATAGATGGGGGTGGAGCCAGTCAGAGGTGGTATTTACCAGTTCTCCAAAGTACTCAAAATTTGCACTACCGGCTCTTCAGAACTGGTCAGAACCTGCTGAAACCCACCTCTGCCTTTTACCAGGAACCCAAGTTAGTATTTCCTTGTTTTTTACAATCAGCAAATCCAGTGATTAGCTGGCCTAAGAAAAACTGAATAGCCAAATATACCCAATGAGAATTGCTATGAACAGCCCTCAACAGCCCTCCCATTATTCCATCCCAATTCAATTGAAGATGCAATAATGAATCCTGTCATGCAGGATTCTTGTGATTTGCACACCTTTTATAACACACTGTATATCCAAACTGTTGCTTTCCTTCTTGGTTCTCATTAGGTACAATTTCAGAATTTCAGAATTTGGCTACTTTCGGCTGAACAATGAGCTTGACAAAAGGAAGCTTCATTGGACAGGCTAAGAAATCAGCCTGTCCAATGAAGAAGAAAAGCCTAGGAGAAACTCACTGAAAAGCAAATGTTTTCCAGATATGGACTGAGGAAATAAGCTTATTTCTCCCTGTTGCAGGGCAGACAAATCCCCCCCCCCAGTTTTCATTAAAGCAGCACAAGATTATATATATGGTGGTCAGAGACTATGGAAGATAAGCAGCAATTTTCTCCTTAGATGTAGTAAACCTTTAAAACATAAAGTGGATGTGCAAAATACTTCAAATGCAGATTTATATTATTAAAAATGTTGCATTAAATATAAGTACTAGCTTCCATCTAGTCATTTCCTGAAAGTTGCTGCTCATTTTTCCCCTTTGTCTCCCTCTATTATGCATCAGACAATCAGGCCAGAGCACTCAGTGATGATGTCAGACACTCTGTCTCTCAGACAACTGAACCATCTCATTTCACTCTTTCTAAAAGAGCAAGGAAAAATTGACACCAGTTCTCAGTTCCTGAAGGGCACAGTGACTGCTAGGAGGAATGATTAGATTCTTAGGGGTGGGAAGTGGGGGTGGGTGGGAGGAGAGGACAATGGGTCAGTTGCTGTCATTAAATATTTGACCTTGATGTACTTCAAATGAGAGCAGCTCTCTCACAAATGTGTCCTCTATACAGCTACCTGTCCTTCTTACAAGTTATGTGAGAAAGAAGAAATATGTAAAAGACTGAATACTAAATTGCATTCTGTTTAGTAGTCTTAGGAAATCACTGTAAACAAATTTACATTGTGCGAACTCTTTTGCAGGATTTTGGTGGATATGGCACCCACCAATCTATATTATATATATTGGTATCTGTATCTCTCTCTCTCTCGTGTGTGTGTGTGGGTATGTGATCTGGATGGCTGTGTCCCATTCCCTTATCCTCTATTATCCAAATAGCAATTTCATTCAGTGTGTGTGTGTGGGGGGGGGGCGTGATCTACATGGCTGTCTCCCATTCCCATTTTTCCTCTATTATCCAAATAGCAGTTTAATTCTGGCAGTCATAGGGCCAGAACTTTGTAGGTATCATTCCATGCTCTGCAGTGTAATGTGTGAAGGTCTTCAGAACATCTTTGCCAAATACATTGTATATATCATCCTATGAAGATTGCCAGTGATACATTATCAAGTAGTTGCAGAAATTGCTGTGGAAGCCAGTGACTATCCCTATTCATGATGTATCCCTTAGATAAATTCTTAGAGAAATTCTGATACCTTAAAGTAAAAGATACATTAAAGGGCCCTTTAGAGTGATGCCTTAAAACAGCAGGCCAGCTGAAGTTCAGTAGTAATCCTGTAATTGCTTGAAGAGGAGTATATGAAAGTGAGCATATGAGGAAGGGTTTAGGACAACTCGCCGCCACCACCTCACCATGACTGCCTTGCCGCCACCACCTTGCCCTGGTTGGCTCGCCTTGCCCTGGCCAACTCGCCATTTAATGTAATGTAATGGGAGAATGCCAGAGGTGAGGGGAACCTTCTCCTCGTCCCCCTTTGTAGCTCAAAGTGGGGAAAAAAAATCAGGGATGATGAAATGGGGAGGGGAAGAGGAATTTTATCACTCTCCCAATATCACTTGGGAGACAGCAACACACTTTTTGGCAGACAGGAGTTTCTGCCCAAGAGTTCAAAGGGTATTGGGAGGGGTAAGCCAGATCGAGAAGGGAGGGAGGGAGGGAAAGAGACAGGAAGAGAAAGAAGACATGGTTTCAGGCTTTCTAGCCTAGTGCCTCAACCATTAGACCAAACTGCATGATCAAATGCCTTTATGGAAATAAAGCCAGTGGTCGGTTGCTAACGGTTTGCCCTGGATCGGGCGAAATGGTAATGGCAGCAGGAGGTTCCGCCCACCCTCCCAGATGCTTCTGCACATGTGCAGAAGCTTCTGTGCATGCACAGAAACGTTGCGCACGCACCCGAGTGTGTGCGTTCCCACGAGCGAACCAGTAGTGACGGGATTTGCAACTCACTACTGAATAAAGCATAGGTTTTAAGAACATGTTGGGAGCATTCTAAAAAGAAAAGTCTCTGGGGAAGCACTTTTCCCTTTACAAAGTGTTTCCATAATTGTCTTCTAATTTCATACAGTTAAAAAAAGCCTGAAGTAAAGATAAGCTATTGCTCTTATCAATAGAAAGTAAGAAAAAGAAACAGAAATTTAATACTTTTATTTTATAACTTGTCAGAGAATGTATGAGTTTACAATTTGATACTTGGTTCACAGCTATACTTAACATATGTCTATCACAATTTAAAAATTCATGGCACCTTTTGGTTTGCATTCATTGTAAATGTTATATATCTCTTTATTTCTTCCTTTCTTCTTTTACTGTGATAAGTCTTAAATTTGTCATTCATCTGCTGAGATAAATCACAGCGAAACATGACACTGATGTAACTGACAGAAACATGTAATAGAAATAGAAAATATTACTCAAAGCACATAATCTTTTGAAATTTCTTTCCTTAAAAGGAAAGTATCTTTTTAATCGCACTATTTTTATGTGATGCATAAAACAGAACTGCTAAATGGATAAAGATATTTTAAACGATGTATCAGCTAGCTATTGATTAATGATTTAATTGAAATAAACATTTAAAATTAAAATTTCAAATCTCAAATAGAATTACAGTATATTTTGGATGATCTTAAGGAAGGGTTTATGTAAAATGAAACAGTTTGCAATTAGGAAAAAAAAACCTGCTGTAGACAACAGAACAAATTGATTTAGGAATTTAGAATATGAAAATTATTATATCCAGGCAGAAAAAATATGGATAGCCACTAGATGGGAGTAAAGACAGTGGCCATTTATATTTTGTAGGTATTTGTATTCTTAAAATATATTTGATGTATTATTTGTTCTCAAATTTTTGATTCTTAACAGCCACATACTGTAGATTTATTTCCTGGACTATACAGTCTTTATATTTGTTAAATAATTAAAGTTATATCAATGAGCAATTATCATTATTGCAGTCAAATATTCTGTATTTCATATTCACACTCTTCATAACTAGGATGGACAAATTGTTTATAGCTCTGGACATAAAGCAGAAGGAAAAATATCCATTAAGTTTTTATATTCTTTTTCCAGGATATATTTAGCATGTATAAAGGGGTGTGCTATTACTGGGTTATTTTTAATTTCATCATCCCTTGCTGATTAATTTACCTAAAATGCTGTGCAATTCAGTGTCTGGGTAGTAGCAAGTACATTGGAATTTAACTACTAGTCTCCTAAACTCACTTAATTGTAATCTGGATACATATAGGAATCAGGCTATGAATCTATGAAATCTTATATTCATATAGAAAGTATTTTATTTGCATAACAGTTGACAGTTGATAGACTCTATGTTTGCTTTTTCCATTTGTTATTTCCTATAATTTTGTGGTATTTTTATATGAAACACCACATTTCATAAATACTATGTATTTGTGTGTGGGGTGGGGGGCGGGCACAATGGAGCAACAGTTAAAGATGCTGACCTTGTCAGCTGGAAAGTTGACAGCTGAGTTTGAGGCCTGAGCACCACACAACTGACTAAGCTTCCATTCCTGCCCCAGCTCCTGCCCATCTAACAATTTAAAAACATGTAAATGCAAGTAAATAAATAGGTACCACTTTGGTGGGAAGGTAACAGTGTTCCTTATAGTGGCTCTTCCTGAGAATGCTTTCCTGATAGATGTTGTTATTATCTTCTCATACAAATTCATACTCATTCTTCAAGTCCTTTTAATCTGAATGTTAATCTCCCCTTTCTGCTGATATATAATATATATATATATATATATATATATATATATATATATATATATATATATATATATTTTCTCAGGTTTTCGCGGGTGTTTGTATGTAGGTCTTTGGTTATTCGGGTCTTCTCCCACGTAAAATTGGAAGTGTCTTGGCGACGTTTCGACGAAGTCTCATTCGTCATCTTCAGGCTGGCGTTCTCGGCTTTTTGCTCCTGGAAGCACGAAGCCGAGAACACCAGCCTGAAGATGACGAATGAGACTTCGTCGAAACGTCGCCAAGACACTTCCAATTTTACGTGGGAGAAGACCCGAATAACCAAAGACCTACATATATATATATATATATATATATATATATATATATATATATATATATATATATATATATGTCTTTTTCTTTTTCGTAGGCTTTTATGTGCATATTCTTTCTAGCCAGGTTTTACCAGAGCTGCAGAACAACTTAGTTTACGTAGGTAAAACCTGGCTAGAAAGAATATGCATATATATGTGTGTGTGTGTGTGTGTATGTGTGTGTGTACAGTTAATATTTCGGGTTTCTTCCCGTGTAATTGTGGATATATCCCTAAAAGGGTAGAAGCGACGTTTCGACAGAATCTCATCTGCCATCATCAGGCTTATGTGAGGAGTCTTTTTGCAGTAACTCCTCACATAAGCCTGATGATGGCAGATGAGATTCTGTCGAAACATCGCTTCTACCCTTTTAGGGATATATCCACAATTACACGGGAAGAAACCCGAAATATTAACTATACACACATATATACCCGTGAAAACTTACATATAATACAATAACTTACATATAATACAATAACTTAGCAAGTGGTTTGCCAATGCCTCCTTCTTAGTCTGAAATAGAGTATCTGTCCTAGCTTGGTTTTGTGTCTAAGGTGGGGCTAGAATCAGAATCAGGATAGAGCCAGAAGGGACCTTGAGGGTCTTCTACTCCAGGCCCCTGCTCAAGCAGGAGATCCTATACCATTTCAGACAAGTGATTGTCCAGTCTCTTCTTAAAAACCTCCAGTGATGAAGCACCCGCAACTTCTGGAGGCAAGCTGTTCCACTGGTTAATTGTCCTCACTGTTAGGAAGTTTCTCCTTAATTCCATGTTGCTTCTCTTCTTGATTAGTTTTCATCTATTGTTTCTTGACTTGCCTTCTGGTTGCAGAATACTAACTTGGGAATTATATATATATATCTTATTTAGTTGTGCTGTTAAGTGCTGCTTAAGCTGATTGTTTAATTGTTTTTTTAATATCTAGTGTCATATCAGCATTTATCTTTAATCTTAGTTTCCAACTTACCATATTTCAGGTTCAGGCTGTAGCAATTAAGGCACCAAGCTGAAAAATGGGGGACTGTGATGTTGAGACTTTGGAAAAAGTGCAAAGAAGAACAACTAAGAAGATTAAAGGCCTGGAGACTAACACATATGAAGAACTGTTGCAGGATTTGGGTTTGGTTAGTATAGATCAGGGCTGTCAAACTCCTGGCCTTTGGGCCAGATGCGTCAAGCACTGGCCATGCCCATGCCCGTGCCCGGTTTAGCGAAAAGGAAAAAAGTCCCGATATGTCATGTGATGCTGCCATATGTGAGTTTGACACCCCTGGTCAAGAAAAGAAGGACTAGGGAAGACATGATAGCAGTATTCCAGTATTTGAGAGGCTGCCATGAAGAGGAGGGGGTCAATTTATTTTCCCAAGCACAAGGAGAAAATGAATGGAAACTAATCAAGGAGAGAAGGAATGTGGAATTAAGGAGAAACTTTCTAACAGTGAGGACAACTAACCAGTGGAACAGCTTGCCTCCAGAAGTTGTGGGTGTTTCATTACTGGAGGTTTTTAAGAAGAGACTGGACAATCACTTGTCTGAAATGGTATAGGATCTCCTGCTTGAGCAAGGGCCTGGACTAGAAGACCTCCTAGATCCCTTCTGGCTCTATCCTGATTCTGAGTCTAGTCCCACCTTAGACACAAAACCAAGCTAGGACAGTCACTCTGTTTCAGACTAAGAAGGAGGCATTGGCAAACCACTGCAAAATCTTGCTAAGAAAACTGCAGGGATTAGTCTAGGCAATTGCCAGGAGTCAATACTGACTTAAAGGTACCCAAAACCCAACCCAACCCCAAAACTACCCCATAGCCTTGGAAAACTTTGTAAAATAAATATTCCATTCATTCCATATAAAATCTGGACAGAAATTCTTCCAAATGTTAGGAAGTGGGATCGGTCCTGGAGAGGCAGGCTTTAATTCCAATGCTCAGGCATTCAGTGGAATACATAATTTATATTGGTGTGAGTAATTTGTGGGTTGCATGCAGTCTTCAATCATTTATCCACTAAGTTTGTGCCACTGGAAGAGACAAAGCAGTGAATTACATTAGATCTACCGGGATCTTCAATAAAAATGGCAAATAATATTTTTTTCTGTCTCTTATATTTCCCTTTATAAATTAAACTATTTTTTGAATCTATTTGACATGTACATACAAGCTAAGTTAAAAATATAGAATGATGGCATTCCATTAAATTTGGAAGGTATTCATATTGGATTGATTATCGCTTTACCCTAACCTCCCTGAATGACACATTAGTACTAGATACATTTTACACCATCTTCTAGAAATCCTAGCTACCATTACCTGGATTATGGGAATCATATTCCAACATATAAAGAGCACTAAACTGCAATTGTGATTTCCAACTTTTATATTATGGTCTTTTTTTGCACTAGATAAATCCAGCATCGTCTGTTCATTGAATATATGTAGTGCCACTGAGTACCAGATTACCATCTGTTTCCTGAATGAAAAATGAATTTGAGGGTCTAAAAGCTGTGCTCTGGACTTTCAGCATAAGAAGCGTGGTTACTAATATCTTAACAAGCACCATGTCGCCAATCTCAGATTTATTCCTATGGTAGCTAGACAAGAAGTAGCTAAATTATGTGAATTATTGAGAACAGCTGCAACCTTGACTTCCCTTCATGTACTAAACCTGTAGCAGTTGTTAAGATTTCTGCATTAGTGCCACTTCACTTGCTGTCAGCATTGCCAAGATATAACAGCACTAATATCTCTGGTCTGCGTGTCCAACTTTTCCTTTCCACAAAAAGGGGGTGGATTTAATATGTATATAATTCAAATCTGTGACCAGACCAAAAGACCAGTTAATCAAATCTGATATCACTTCAAAAGACCATGGTTGGGATCATCTATTTTTAGTACCCTTTCCCTATAGCATACTATGAAATGTTATTATTACTGCTACAACTATCTTCAGTTTCATCGTATAATATTATGTAGCAATGGCACTTAGACTTATATACTGCTTCACAGTGCCATTTAACCCTGTCTAAATGGTTTACTTCTGGGACACAGTAGCTCAGTGGCTAAAATGCTGAAGGTCGGCAGTTCAGTGGTTTGAATCCCTAGTGCCGCATAATGGGGTGAGCTCCCATTACTTGTCCCAGCTTCTGCCAACCTAGTAGTTCAAAAGCACATAAAAAATGCAAGTAGAAAAATAGGGACCACCTCTGGTGGGTAGGTAACAGCGTTCGTGCACCTTTGGCATTTAGTCATGCCGGCCACATGACCACGGAGACGTCTTTGGACAGTGCTGACTCTTCGGCTTTGAAACGGAGATGAGCACTGCCCCCAGAGTCAGGAACGACTAGCACATATGTGCAAGGGGAACCTTTACCTTTACCTAAATGGTTTACAAAGTGAGCATATTGCCCCCAGCAATTTGGGGCTTCCTTTTACTGACCTTGGAAGGATGGAAGTCTGAGTCAACCTTGAGTCAGTCAAGATTGAAGGAGGGGTGAAATCCAGCCAGTTCTATCTGGCTTGGGAGAACCGGTAGTGGCAGCTGCGGGAGGCTCTGCCCACCTGCGCGGACATCATGACATTGCTTTTTTGCAACATTTTAAGCCTCTGCGCGTGCGCAGAAGGCTTTGCACATGCACAGATGATGGCGCACACACATTGGTGAACCAGTAGGGAAGGTAAGTGAATTTCACCGCTGGATTGAAGGCATCAAACTCCTGGTACTCTGAGCAGAGTTAGCCTGCAATACTGCATCCTAACCACTGCACTACCATGCCTCCTACCTATGTGTATATATATACATGTGTATAAACTGATGGGAACATGCATGTGCACATGTACATCTTTTTTTAAAAAAACTGCACTGAAAAAATTAAATATAATTTAAGACAATGTACTTTGTACTGGAGATACAATTAAACTCACTAGTACGTTTTTAATATATATTCTCTGAGAATGAAATGTAATTCAGTTATGCCAAGACATGTCTGCATGTTATATTTTAAAGCTGGCTTTGTCAGTCCTGTTTGCAAAGACCAGTTATAATCCTGAATCCTTTCTTCAGCCTGTCCTTGTTGAAGAAATTGAATGTCAGGGATAACAAGATATAGAGAAGGGATTCAGCTTCCTATAGTTCAAACAAGGCTGAGAGTACCGATAGTATTGTTGAATGCACTCTGAACAATTACAAACAAACACTTAGTAATAGCATTTGATTGAAATGTATGTGAAGTTATCCTAAATTGATAGTGTGCAATTCTTAGGCCTATACATATCCCACACAGGTATAACTTTGAGTCTATTCATACAATTGTTCTCATTGCCAACTTCTCTATTTAATTCATTATTTACCACGGTGATTCTTAAGGAATTTATTTATTTATTTATTTATTTATTTATTTATTTATTTATTTATTTATTTATTTATTTATTTATTTATTTCCTTCCTTCCTTCCTTCCTTCCTTCCTTCCTTCCTTCCTTCCTTCTCCGGAGACTGAGGGCGGCTTACAATGCGTATTGTATACCTGCTTAGTAGGGCTTTCGGGGGGCCCCAAGCGGTGTTCTTTTTTATACAAAGTCAGCTTATTGCCCCACAATCCAGGTCCTCATTTTACCTACCTCAAAAGGATGGAAGACTGAGTCAACCTTGAGCCTGGTGAGATTTGAACTTGCAGTAATTGCAGGCAGCTGGTGCTACTTAATAGCACTTTAGTCTGCTGCGCCACCAAGGCTCTTATGAATTGACATATCTAAAATATTTCTATACTGTCTTTTGTTAAGATTACTTTTAGAACAATTTTTTATAATGAAAATACTATATCACAACAGTATAATGAAAGAAATAGAATAACTGTCTCCTCCAGCATGGTTTAAAAAGCCTAAAACTTAAGGCACCTGAGAGAATGCAATGGTTCCTGAAAGAAAACTGGTTGGATTTCTTTGAATATAGCAGTCTACAGTTGAATTCTGAACCAGGAAAAGTTTTCTGCATTTGTTGGGTACTTCACTTTTTATAAGATGGAACAGAAGTATGACTTTAGCTTATAATCTATAAAAGAAGGCAAGATGATTCACAAAGGAAATATACTTAAAGAATTAACTGTTTTGGGACAGTTATGTATAGAATGTAACTTTGGGAAACAGGGAAGGGTCATAGCCAGGGGAACAGTTAGATAGCAGGCAGTTTAGGCCACAGAAGAAATATGGGCATAGCAAATGTGTCAGAAAGGACCCTCCTAATTTCTTGTGCTGTACAAGTGATGGGGGAGAAATATACTTTCAGAATTGCAAGATTCTGTTAATGTAATCTTACAATACAGTAGAATTAATTCGTTCGTGTGTGCTTTTTGTCAGGTCTACTTGACAAGGTAGACATCTGCTTCCAAGTTATTTAGGGTTAAACAATCTGATACTATCATCTTGAATGGAACAATGCAAGGTATATAGCAGATGATAGATTCCCCACAAATGTACCTTGTATTAACTGCAGATTCTGAGGCATATTGATTTATAAGTAAAACACTGTGACAAATTTCAGAAGTCAGATAACCAAGAGGTGTTTATATGATGCATGATATTTTCAATTTCAACTTCCAGAATTATTCCTTCAGGAAATAAGAAAAAATTCCAAGTCCCAATTGCAACTTCGCTCAGGTTTGAAATTTTCTATAATCAGATCTCTACATCTATTTCTTTTTCAAGGATGGTTGCGTCTCAAGTCTGATATTTGAGTCCCTTTGATTTCCTAACTATTAACTAGGGTTCTTCTGCTTGACTTCTTCCATGGCTCCCAAAGGGTTTATTTAATCTTTTGCTTGTCTCACGAGAAATATCTTTTACAGTTCTGTCCCTTGAAAGATCTCCATTACGTAAGTTGCCAGTTTCCTGATCCTTCTACAAACACTACCTGCCATATCTAATTAGGCAGTCCAATGTCAGCTACATATAATTTAAATATACATGTGAAAATCCTGATAGCAGTACCAATGCTTATGGTTTCTTTCAAAAGTAGCTCGATTTAAAATTAACACAAGCAACTGGGAAATAATTAAAAGAATGGAAAATTTCAGATTTGTCCTATTCAGGCTCTAGTAACAATCAGTCATTCAAGGAATTTCCAAGTTGCTATCCTGATCCCACAGAAATGGGCATTTTCTTTTAGAAAAGGTCAAATGACTTTTCTTTGAATCTGAAACCAGCTTATTATCCCACTTCTCTGTTGTTATAACTAAGCTTGATTTTATTGGTCATCTTGTATATTGTATACAATATACAAGTGTATTTGGTGTCTTGTACCTTAATTGCTACATCTTAAATGATACAAAGAGTAAAGGCCTTATCCTGAATCTTCAAACAATCTTGACCAGCAGGGACAAAATGGAAGTATATAATTGTATTATAGAATTGAGTAGAATTCCCAAGTTAGTATTCTGCAACCAGAAGGCAAGTCAAGAAACAATAGATGAAAACTAATCAAGAAGAGAAGCAACATGGAATTAAGGAGAAACTTCCTAACAGTGAGGACAATTAACCAGTGGAACAGCTTGCCTCCAGAAGTTGCGGGTGCTTCATCACTGGAGGTTTTTAAGAAGAGACTGGACAATCACTTGTCTGAAATGGTATAGGATCTCCTGCTTGAGCAGGGGCCTGGAGTAGAAGACCCTCAAGGTCCCTTCTGGCTCTATCCTGATTCTGATTCTAGCCCCACCTTAGACACAAAACCAAGCTAGGACAGATACTCTATTTCAAACTAAGAAGGAGGCATTGGCAAACCACTTGCTAAGTGGTTGCTAAATCTTGCTAAGAAAACTGCAGGGATTAGTCTAGCTTGAGCAGGAGGTTGGATAAGAAGATCTCCAAGGTCCCTTCCAGCTCTGTTCTGACTGATTGAAATTAAAATAAGATCATCACATGGTATTTAACTGAAATCACAAGCAGTGATCTCAACTGGATTGGGGATGTCTCTCATCAGAATGGCACTAGGCCAGGGATAGCGAACCTTTTCAGTGACCAAACCAGAATACACGCAAGTGCACTCCGGAGCACCGGAAACCCAAACACCAGCTAGCTGGTGCTCATGTGTACTCCAGCCAGCTGGTCTTCAGGTTTCCGACACTCCGGTGTGCATGAAGACCAGCTGGACCAGCTGCATAGGAAACCACAAAAGCAGCTGACGATGGCACACATGCCCACACAGACGGCTCTGCCATAGGTTGACCATCACGGCACTAGACAAACATTTCAGTTCTAGGAAGGGACACCAAGAAAAGTCAGGAAGGCAAATCTGACTTGGTTCTTAATGAGAACTCAGAATGATTTCATATTAAAATGTCTAGCTTCCAAAAATTATCTTACTACTTAATTCAGTGTTTCTCAACTGTGCCAACTTTAAGATGTCTGGACTTCAACTCACATAGCTGACTGGAGAATTTTGAGAGTTGAAGTCCAGAAATCTTAATACCAAGGCAGAGAAACACTGGCTTAGTTCACAAACAAACCTCAAACAGCTGAGTCAGTATCTGAAAATGCAGTGCTGAATATATTGATAATTTTCCACTCTATTCAAACTTGAAGATTTACTCTTGCTGTATTTATATTCATTTAATATTTTTTAAAAATCTAGCTAACTTAATTCTTTTCAAAATTTTAGAAATTGTGAACTAGAATAGTTTTTATATTATTGGAGAAACTTATGGAGAATATAAACTCTCCGATTTCTTACCATTTGATAGTGACACAAAAACCACTACTGAAATGTATGCAGGCAGCCATCAAATTACAGAGGTCTTCAGAGCAGGCCACTTTAATAGGTCCTTACTTATGCAGGGAACAATAGGTAGCATTAATAAGAATGCAACTCACCATGCAAATAAAATTAATATGATACCTAATCTTATTACTTTTCTGAAAATATTAAATATCAGATGTTTCTGGGTAGACTGCCATGGTATATGGCAGACTGAAGATGACCATGGCAGAATGAAGAGCCGACAAGTAGATCAACTATTCGATAATTCCTTAATGGATAAGAAGGGGATCTGAGATCAGGAGACATCAAAATAGTAGTCTTTGGCAGGATTAAACCTTTTGGAGATGAGGGAATAGTTAACTTTAAATTTTTTAATTCGTGATTTTATAAATTGGGTGTTTTAATCTGTGTTTCGGCCGAAATATTTAATAATTTTAAGGGATTTTTAATATTTGTATTGTCTGTATTTTATCTTGGCTGTTCACCGCCCTGAGTCCTTCGGGAGTAGGGCGGTATAGAAATTTGATTAATAAATAAATAAATAATAAATAAACTGCTTTCCAGCTATTAGGAAATTTGGATTGACAAGGTTTATAGCACCATGTGATTTTTTTTTTCATCGTCTTCTATTACTGTGTTGTTGCATTGCAATTGGGAATACAACTTGAGTGGTTCCTTGAAAAACTGGGCATTACCTTCTTGGCCTCTGCTTTTCTAGTGTGTCACCTTAGCCTGGTAGCCAATGCTGTGAGTCTTTGTGTCTTAATAGTCTCCAAGATGACTAAGATTACTATTTTTCCTTAGATGGGAAAAATATCTGTAAAAAGAATAGTTTTGTAATTTGAATTTTTGGGAACATCAAGGATGCTTTAAAAAATACCTACCACATGGAGGTATTTGCTATCACATAATAGCTGATAAGATGGAAATGTCTAACCATTGAATGGGTATGCAACAAAAAATGGAATGACAAAATTGTTCCTCGTGACTTTTCCTAGTCATCTCATCTCCTCCAGGACTCAAACAAAAAAAGGTGGAATCATGGAGGAGCTATAAACATTACTTTAAATGTAATACCAGAGGATGGAAATGTTCAGGTTTATATTCTTTTTTAAAATTAAAAAGAGTAAATGGTTATGAGCATTCACTAACAAATTATACAATAGAAATAGTATACTTTTGCATATTTGTAAAGCTGAGAACAGGTAGGAAAATGGAAAGGATGTAATATCTCAATGGTTGACCTAATCTTGTTGAATGGAGTTAATGAGTATGTGCATGGAAATAAGGGTATAGGTGGAATTATGAATGAAAAACTAAAATGTACAGAAATTATAATGTGTCATCCAAGTTGTAATGACCGAGTATGACTGTAGGAATAATTATGGTGAATATTATATTCCAGTAAAAGCTGATAATGGAAGAACAGCAAATGTGTAATTGAATTTAGCATTTCATTTTGTTATTTCATATTTTAAATTCTCAATTTATTATTAGCTTTCTGCATTTACTTAATATTATTTAATCTTAAAGGAAATATGAAGATGGGTATCTATTTATGTAACACATTATGCCATATATTTTAAAAACTCAGATGGAAAAGAGAATGATGGATTCTGATGGTTATTTCTGGGTGGAATCTCCAGTACAGCTATAATTAATTGAATTTGTGTGCCTATTCCTCTAATGCTATACAGATTCCTCAGACACATAATAAATGCATCTGAGCCAAAAGTTTCTGAGAAGTCCATACCAAGCTGAAAATATTCAACAAACTACCAAGCGTTGATTTAATATTCAGTGAAGAGCAATCTAATTGCAAAAGGCTTTGAAATGTCAAGGACCAATAAATAAAAATATGATGTTAAAATATAGAAAATGAAATAATTCAGAGCTTTTTAATATGGAAAACTCACATTAATTATAAATACACAGGACACAAATGACCCACTTAGTGAAACTACCAGTCTATCAGGCTTTTAATGAAGGTCCAGTGAATGCTATATATAACATTATTTTTATCTGTCTTCTCCCAACTTTAAGTTGTGTGAACAATCTACCAGGAGTCTAGCTTCTCATTTATAATGACAGCATTCTTTCTCTGGAATCAGACTTATAGGAAATTTGAAGAGGTGGTGACACCCACTCTGTCTTGACAATGGTAGATGACAGGTATATTCTGCACTCTGTCAAAATCTATAGAAAGCTCTTGAGAAAAACTCACCCCGGAAGTTGGCTGGGAAACCTTCCCATATGTTAGATGTTTATGTTAAGAAGTAAAGCACATATAGGGACAAGTAAAAACCTTTATCCCAAAGTACTAGGAAATATTTGCCCATTCATATAAAAAATGGCATCAAATGTTTGCTTCAGCAGTGATTAATGAACTTACTTGGACAGACTATTGGAATCAAGAAAAAGTGGTGATGGATTACTTTCCAATTGGATTTCACAGTGGCAATGCCTTCTAAATAAACAACAAAAAATAGGAAAGAAAAGATTGAAAGGGGAAATGGGCAAAATTAAAGAACAGACAGCTTGGTAGAAGGGAAGGGTAGGAATGTGGAGTCAATCATACTTATAGCTTGTTTCAAGAGAACCAATTTTCAATCACTTTTAGCTGGGTCTAAAATAATTTTAAAATAGAATCAGAACCAATGATAAAATTATTAGTACCTTGATTACAATGCATTTGCTTTGCAGTTATATGTATATAGGTGTGTTGTCTAACCCCATTTTAGATTTTTTTTTAAAAAAATGTTTCTACGAAAGGAAGTTAGGACCAGTAATAATAACAATGTTAAAAATTTGGATGTCCAGAATTAAAATTTTTGGTAGTTTCAAACACCCTTACTGTGGAGAAAGTTCAGTATATAATTCTAAAGTTGCTATTAGTCACTATTACTAAATAATAATAATAATAATAATAATAATAATAATAATAATAATAATAATAATACATCAAGCCATTTTAAAGAGTCCAATTAAAAGAGAAAAAAAATAACATCTGGTTTTTTCATTAAGAGCATTAAAAGTTTCAAATGTTTCCTCTAACATTATTAGCAAATTAGATCAACCCATGTATTTTAGATTTGTTTAGTAATTTCTAAAAACTAATGTATCAGGCATTTTATATATATATATATATATATATATATATATATATATATATATATATATATATATATATATATATATATATATATATATATATATATATATATAAAAAGCCCAATTGGGCTTATTATCAGGGGATGTCTTATTTTGGGGAAAACAGGGTATTCTAGTGAAAATCAGTTATAACTAAAGGATTTGTTCTTCAACATTATTATACAAAATACATGCCTGTGGACTAAGGGGCAAGCGTACAGTATCATATTTATTTGCCACCCTCTTCACTAAGCTGGTACCATACAGATGTGAGAAGACTAGGCCTGTTGTAAATTCATTTGCAGATCACAAGGTCAGAAAATCTATCTGATTTGTCAGAATCTAACATTCTCCCAGAGTTCAATTAGCAAATTATGAAACAGAGTTGATTAGACCAATGTACCAGTTTCAGTTTGCACAACATTCATACCTTTGTCATGTCCAATTAAAATAACACCATTACTTGGGTTACTTGAGTTGTTGAGCGGACTCCATTATTGTTGAGGGGACAATATTGAGTTATACTTGTTGTTCTTTCCTTGCCTTTTAATTATAATAGTAATGGTTTTCCTTAATATATAGCTTTTAATGCTACTATCATTATAAGTATAGTTATTATAAGTATAGTAGTATAGTTTTTAGTTTTTTTAATTGTCTGCTACACAGAGTCATGCTTTGTGAGATGGGCAGCCATATAAATATAACAAACAAACTTTGAATGATAACACTTCTTGACACCACTTTTCTTGTGTCTTGATTCTACGTTTCTTACATAATGAGAGAATATATCAAGAGTTTGGTATTCTTCTAATGTAGGCTCTCTAACAGACAATACTGGAGAGCTGTCCCACTACTGTTTTGAGGCCTGTGCTGAAGAATGAATGAAAAAGAGTTTTGATTACCTTACAAATAAATCTAGTTAACTGTTATATTAATTAAAATGTGTGGAATTGAGGCTATCCTGAACTATTTATATGAGATTTAATTCATATCAGCAGCTAATTTGTATTTAATGCAAACTAATGGGTTTTATGTAAATGGAGCATGTGGCAGACTATTTGAAAAACAAATTATCTCTAGTTTCATTTCAGTTATTTTAATTAAATTTAGAGCACATGTTGTGGGGGAGGGAATATGGGGTGTCTTATATATGAATAGCTGGTGGTTAAATCCAATTTAAGTCTACCATATAAGAAACAAGTAAATCTCTACTTAGCAATGGTAATTCTTGTGCTAACCTTTGACAGTGCTAAACTGATTGCATGTTAAAATATAAATACTGAGACATGTGCCTGAGGCTCTATAGCTAGGTGTGATACAGCATGATTTTATTATAGAGGTATAGAAAGAATTCTTGCTTGCATCTTAGAAGCTTTACAAACATATCTTGTTACAAGGAGCTCAAAGATTGTTTGAGTACAAGGATACGCAAACACCAAATTGAAGAACAAATAGGTAGAAAAGCTTAAAATGATAATGCAAAAGACTGAGTATCAGATGAATGAAAACAACACGAAACCAACCTGAGGAGGTCTGAGACTTCTTTCTTGTTATATTTATTTATTTAATTTCCATTTAAGTGCCCCCTACCACTTAATTCTGTATAAAGCCAATTAGAAGATGCTAGCAAGTGGTTTCTTGGTGACTTGAATTAAGGCACTTATTATTACTGAAATTGTTCTTTGACAATAAATCAAATCATAAGATCAAGAAAGACTTTAAGCTTCTAGATAGGTCTTTTTAAAGCAATTCTTTTTTATTGTCTCCAGTTTGTTGTCTTTATTACAAGACTTAATTTGTACTTAGTCTTAATAACCATTATTTGTTTACTATTTCTGCTATTTACTACCAATACATGAAATAGATTCATTGAAAAAAACAAAACTATTGAAAGCAAGGCTGATGTTAATGCACCTTGACCTGTCTATAATCCATAATTGTCTATCTCCATCTGTATGATACTAATTTATTTTATAAGAGTGAGACAGCAATGATTTGTACTAACCATGGGAACAATTTTCAAATGTTGGCATATTTGTCCAGAAATTCATGAAAAGTGTTTAGCCAACGGATGAACTACTTCCTATGCACCAAGTGTATAGCTATTGAAATATCAGGTTACTGATTGACAATTCATTCATTCTCTTCCTTTATTTGGAAGAAATGTAAGTCAAAGATCCTTTCAATGCCATCCGTGTATCTGAAAGTCTGCAAAATGGCAAAGACGTGTCATCACTGAAGGTCAACCCCTTTTGCATAGGCATTATAAAAGGGGTGGGGCTTCAACTGCAATATCATCTCCACTTTCTTATGGATTTTGACACCCTCCCCTATGCAGACATCTATAGACACAGTTCCGTTCATTGCCAATTAATTTGTGGGCCACTCTTGACAATTAGATTATTTTTTTAATGCAACATGATGCTCTAAAAATAAAAAATAAAAACTTTACAATTTAGGAATAAATTCATTATTTATATTTCTTTCTTGGTTTTCGCCTACCTCCTGCTAGGGATTATTGGTGTGTGTGTGTGTGTGTGTGTGTGTGAAATTTAGTGTGGTAGATGTCTTTGATGGGCCTTGTGGAAATCTGGATTTGAGAAAAACCACAATTGAGAAATGAGTGAGTGACTGACTATGACCTTGTGTATACGATTTCATTCACTTCTACATGTAACCCTAACCCTTCTCTGGGATGTCTTGGCAGCACCATTGAATCCTTAAAAAAAAACGATTAAAAAATTAAAATTTTCAAATAGAACTTGTCTTGATGTAATTTACTCTAGCCTAAAAATATTTTAGCTAGGAGTTCTTTTTTTAACATATGAGGTATATTACTTGATGGGGATTTATTATGCATATATTTTGTATTGTATATACTTTGATTTTAACAAACTCCTAAAGTGTAAGATAAGCTTGTGAGCAGGCTGAAGCAACCCCCCCCCCAAAAAAAATCATAGTTACAGACATAAGTGCATTCAGAATGTATTCAGACCATCTTCATGTTTCTCAATTTTGTTATGATGCAGCCTGATTCTACAATTGTTGAAAATTATTTTTTCCTCATTAATTTACACTCAGTACCCCATAATACACAGTGAAAACTGAAGTTTAGGAATGTCTGTAAATTTATTAAAAAGAAAAACCAGAAATATCACATTGGCATAAGTATTCAGACCCTTCACTTAATACTTTGTTGAAGCACCTTTGGCACCAATTGCAAGCCTTGAATCTTTTTGGATATGATGTGACAAGCCTTGCACTTGGAGTGGGGATATTATGCCATTCTTCCTTGCAAATCCTTTCAAGCTCAGTCAGATTGGATGATGACCATCGGTGGATAGCCATTTTCATGTCCATCCAGAGATGGTCAATAGGATTCAAGACAGGGCTGTGGCTGGCCACTCTAGGACATTCACAGAGTTGTCCCTAAGCCACTCTTGTGTTGTCTTGGCTGTGTGCCTGATTTCCTCCAGACATTTAGAATTGAGCCCAAACAGCTCAACCTTGGTTTCATCAGACCAGAGGATCTTGTTCTTCACAGTCTGAGAGTCCTTCAGGTGCTTTTTTTTTTTTTTTTTTGAAAAATTCAAGAGAATTGTAAGCCCTGAAGCCATTTTTGGAACATCTACAGGGCTTCCACAGAGAGTTGGGTTAGTGTCAGGGTTCCAAATAACAATCTCAAAGCAATCAAAACTCTGAGGCCTAAAGTTTCCTCAAAGCATAACTTTATTTGGGATGTCATATTGGCATAGCTGGTGAAAACCCGACTCTGAAGGACCCAGGGTTTTTCCCACCCAAATAAAAACCCAAAGTTCTTGCCCCCAGGTCACATGTCCATCACATGGTCCAATCAGGTCACAGTCCCAACTCCGACTGAACCCTAACAAGAACTTTCATGTGTTTGCACTGAGGAGAGGTTTCTATGTAGTCACTCTGCCATAATGCCCAAATCGGTGAAGGGCTGCAGTGATGGTTGTCCTTATGGAACTCTGTCCCATTTCCACACAGGATTCTGGAGTTTCAGTCAGAGTGACCATCAGGTTCTTTGTCACCTCTCTTACTAAGACCATTCTCCCTCGATTGCTCAGTTTGACTGGGCAACCAGCTCTTGGAAAAGTCCCGATTGTGCCAAACATCTTCCATTAGAGAATTATGGAGGCCACTGTGCTCTTAGGAATATTCAGTGCAGCAGAAATTTTATTGTAGACTTCCCCATATCTGTGCCTTGCAATAATCCTGTGTCTGAATTCTGCAGGCAGTTCCTTTGACCTCATGGTTTTGGCTCTGCTGCAGTATGCATTGCCAGCTGAGAGGCCTTCTATAGAGAGGTGTATACCTTTCCAAATCATGTACAACTTGTTTAATGGTTGACTCCAATCAAGGTGTAGAAACATGTCAGCAATGATCACAAGAAATGGGAGGCACTAGAGGTAAATTTCAAGTATTGTTGCAAAGGGTCTGAATACTTATGCCAATGTGATAGTTCAGTTTTTTTAATAGATTTACAGACATTTCTAAAATTCTGTTTTCACTTTTACAATAGTTAGTGTGATTAAATGAGAAAAAAATGAATTTCAATGACTGTAGAATCAGGCTGTAGCATAACCAAATTGACGAAAGTGAAGGGGGTCTGAATTCTTTCTGAATGCACCATATATCAACCTATAGATTAGTGAATGTTGCTCAAATTCATGGCAGCAGCTAGTCAATGTTGGTTGACCACAAAATTTTAAGAAGCATCAGACCTGGTTATTACCACCAGAAAAATCCCAGCACTAGAAAGTGGCTATTAAATGGCCAATGGTTATTAAAAGAATGAGTGATGGCAAATACATTGTGTTTTTAATTTTAAGTTGTTGACATTGAGAAATAGCTCAGCGAATTCTGTTGCTAGGAGCTTTAAACAAAAGATTTCCTTCGACTCCTCTTACAAGTGAACAATGAGACCGAGATGTCTATGAAAATATTTAAGCATGCTTGAAGGAAATCATTTCAGATTACAGGTTCACGTGACCCAATTAAAAAAAGAAACTAAGCTCAGCAAACATATTTATCTTTCTCTGCTTAATATAACATTGATCATCATGAGAGTACATATGATCTACTAAATACAAATTCAAAAAATGTTATTAGAAAATATTTTGGAAATGGGGCATTTTTATACAGTGACATTAAGGAAAATAACTGAATATTGATTGATATCACAACAAGGTAGAACTAGTGATTTAAATTAATAATAACAAAAATAGTAATTTTTAAAGTTTGGCTCTCAACAATTCTGTTCTTCAACTTTCTAAAGCTCTCTTGGATTATTTTTTTAGAAAATATTTTATTGAACAAACACATTGCAGCTTGGCTATAGAATTTTTTCAAAAGTGGGTAACAATTCCATATAAGGGTTTGTTGAGAACTGAGGTTTACAATGAATTTGATCATGTAAAGTGGGCAAGCTTGGCATAATAAGGATTTTGTTTTTTCTATTTTGAGGACATTCTCATTTTATTTTTAAAAGTTATGTTAAACCTGTTTTATTAGATTATCTGACATTTAATTCTTTCCACTTTCTGCTAACAGACAGGTGGAAATGCTTGTACATTGCTATATTAAAAAAAGATCCAAGTAATAATACAGAACCATGATTATTAGAATCATGATACTTTCTGCTATTTAGCAACTGTTGTTATATCTTCATATAAATATTTATAATACTATAGTATCATAAATATTATAAGTACAGTCAGGCATATCAGATCAGGGTAGCAAAAATCCAAATGGATACTGAATTGCAGCATGTGTTAGTTGCATCTTTGCTGCCATTTAATGGCTGTCAGGACTTTTACAGTATAGTTATGGTACACTAAACACCACCTTTCTGTACAGTGGGCACTATACAAGGCAAATCCTGTATAGTGGGTTAAATGCAAACAGTCAGGATTAAATGCAAACAGTCAGTCAAACAAACAAACAATCTCAGACATGTTCCAAAAAATAGCAAAGGCGAATGAAAAAAATAAACAAAACATAATGTCATTTTTATATTAATTTGGTTTCAGATTAAACTATTTCAATTTCATTAAATTTATATTTCATCCATCACAATTAATTAAAAGAATTTTGGAAATGAATGGTTCACCATCTGCATATGAGATTTGTTCTCATTCACATACATAAACCAGTCAGTCATAGAACACAAATGAGACCCCAAACTAAAGACAACAACAATTGCCTCCTTCCTTTCTTTCTGAAGAAAGAACAAGAAATGAGGCGATGGATGGTGATGAGTTCGGGGTAGTTGCAGTGGTGAAATCCAACTTTTTTTACCACTGGTTCTGTGGTGTGGCTTGGTGGGTGTGGCAGGAGAAAAATACTGCAAAATCTCCATTCCCTCCCCACTCCAGGAGAAGGATACTGCAAAATCCCCATTCCCTCCCCACTCCTGGAGGAAGGATATTGCAAAATATCCATCTCCACCCCACTCTGGGGCCAGCCAGAGGTGGTATTTGCCAGTTCTCTGAACTGCTCAAAATTTCTGCTACTGGTTCTCCAGAGCCTGTCAGAACCTGTTGAATTTCACCCCTGGGTAGTTGGATTGAGAAACAGAGACTCCCATGAAAAGTATCAAAATCTGCAGATTGACAAATACAACATTGTGATTTAAATCCTACCTTTTTGTAAATATATTTTATAATAACAGATAACAGATTAACAGAGTTGGAAGGGACTTTATAGGTCATCTAGTCCAACCTCCTGCTTAGCAGGAGACCCTACACCATTTCTGACAAATGGCAGCCCAGTCTCTTCTTGAAAGTCTCAAGTCATGAAGCTCCCACAACCTCCGAAGGCAAACTGTTCTATCCGTTGATTGTTCTCACTGTCAGAAAGTTCCTCCTTATTTCTAGGTTGAATCTCTCCTTGGTCAATTTCCATCCATTATTCTTTGACTGGCCTTGCACATGCCATCTTGCAAATTTCCCCTTTTACTAAGAAGAGGAGGGACCAAAGACAGGATGAACAGTTGTCCTGCTTAGGCATTACAAAAAGGTTAACTTCAGATGACAAATCACATGTCCCAAGCAAAGGTTCATCTTGCAAATGTTCACAAAGGTTTCATTCTTTGTAGTAGAGCTTTCGGTGATAAATTTCACTTTTTGCTTATTCCTTTGTTTACAACTGCTTCTTCTGTTTTTATTAGTCTAGTGTGAAGGAACCCACTCAATTTCCAAGTAATAAATTACACTGAAATTTCTCTTTCTTAACTAGGTCACAGTTAATGTGACTAGTAAAGAAAATAGTGCACAGAAATACAAGCTGAAAACTGGCATTAGCAAAGTGTACAAAAATGCTAATGTTCTGTACTTCCTTTCTTCACTGGAAATTTTCTTGACATCAAAGCTTCTTTCTTCAGTTTCATGACTTTTTTTTTTTTAAAAAAAACCTGCTAAAAATCAGCTTTGGAGATTGGATTGGTTGTGTTAAAAAAAGCAAAATTTTCCTTGTCCAGCTTGATGCCAGCTCTAATTGTTTATTTGAGAAGACAGATTTTCTGGAGATCATGTATTATTGTACTTGGCCGACTTTCTTGTAAATCAATCTCTGGTTAGGTATTTTAAATTGGTTTGTGCTGCCTTTGTTGTACACATTTTGGTCTGATATTAGTCATAGATGGGCAGGAAAGTATTATTTTCTTCCTTGATTACGTGGCTTGAGACCCTCTCACAGTTTGTTGACAGGTTAGAACAAATTCTTACTTGCTGAACTCCATAGAGAACTACAGGATTACTATGGTTTGTCTCCACTTCCCTAACAGGATTTACATTTGTCAGAAGCTGAGTATGAGATTTGTAATATTGATTTAATATGTCATACATTAGTTTGAAGAAAAAATCAGAACTTTTTTAAAAAATAAAATAAATAGTTTGAACTATAAGCATATACCAGTTTATCCAGGAATAAGCTCTACTGAATTTAAGAAGATTAAGTTCTCAATACAATGTCTAGGACTGTACAGTTTGTTTCCATCTAATGGTTTGTTTCTCATATATACGTGTAAAATGCTTTGCTTTAGATTATTTTCTTCTTGTTTCCTTTGTAGCATACCCTTTACCTAAAACGGATGTCCAGGGACCATATTTTTCATGGGGGAAAGGAGAATCTGGGGCCCTCAATGTACAGAACAATGATACAGAATTATAGTCATACATCTGTGACTTTTGTGAGAGATGTGAGATATTTTTCCTTTCTTTAAAATTGTATGAAGTCCTTTGTGTCTTGAGCTTTTTGTTGTTTTTCCTCTAAAACTATTGAGAAAGTTCACAATATTTCAGCAGTTTGATTGTAGACGATTCTAGGAGTCTCCCAAAATGAAGCTTGGTGACATTTCCAGTCCAGATAAGTCTAAGTGGATGGGACAAAAAGATATTAGAATAATTTCCAAAATGAGGTGTCATATTTTAAAATTTTAAAAATAATTAGTTTTGCAAGTATAACTTATCTTTGTTCTATAGCTCTTTGATTGCAATGCCACCCACCAGCTTAATGCATTTTAATATATGTATATATAACAAGAAGAGTTTTGCACATTTGCAACCTTGAGATGGAGTAAGAAAGCTGGACTATAAACACAACAATCAATAAGTCTTAGTAGATTACCCTCTGGTTATTCTACATAAAGAATATTATTAAATATTAAGGAATCATTTATGGTTTCGGGGTGAGGTACCATCAATATGCTGATGACACTCAGTTTTACATCTCCACCCCGGATCACCCTGGGGATGCTGTTTCTGTGATGTCCCGCTGCCTGGAAGCGGTGCAGGCCTGGATGGGAAGAAACAGACTCAGACTCAACCCATCCAAGACCGAGTGGCTGTGGATACAGGCATCTCTTGATCTAGTGGTCCCATCACTAGTGATGGGAGGGGAGATCCTTACTTCCTCAGAAAGGGTCCACAATTTGGGGGTCCTCCTGGATTCACGGCTATCCCTAGAAGATAATTTGATGGCCATGACCAGGGGGGCCTTCGCACAGGTACGCCTTGTGTGCCAGTTGTGCCCTTTCCTAGATCGGGATGCCCTTGCCATGGTCACTCATGCCCTTGTTACGACTTGGTTGGACTACTTTAACACCCTCTACATGGGGCCCTTGGGATGCACTACAGTTAGTCCAGAATGCAGCTGCGCAGGTTGTTACGGGAGCTTCTGGGTACTCCCGTGTGACACCTCTCCTGTGCAAGCTGCACTGGCTGCCGGTGGCTCTCTGGGTTCGTTTCAAGGTGCTGGTGCTCACCTATAAAGCCCTACATGGCTTAGGCCCAGGGTATCTGCAGGATCATCTCCTGCCTTCCTCCCACTATCCGGTGCACTCACACAGAGTGGGACTCCTCAGGCTGCCGTCAGCCAGACAATGTTGGCTGGCAGCCCCCAGGGGGAGGATGTTCTCTGTGGGAGCGCCAACCCTCTGGAATGGGTTGCCCACTGGCCTCAGGACAGCCCCGGACCTCCTCTCCTTCCACCGCAAATTGAAGACGTGGCTTTTTCACCAAATGGGCTGAATCTGTAGGGGTGATTTCAAATAATTTTAATAATTTTAATTGATTTAAATTTAACTTTAAACTGATTTTAAATTGTTTATGTAATTCTTTATTTTGTTTTGTAAGCCACCCTGAGTCCTACGGGAGTAGGGCGGCATATAAATTATATAAATAAATAATAAATAAAGAAATAGATTCTGGCTTACTGTGTAAAACTTGAACTACAACAATCTGCAGCTTTTTAGAAATTGAAATATCTGATGAAATGAATCTGTCTTAAGCTCTCTGGAGATATAAGCAGCAACTATAAAACCACTTGAGTTCAGGAAAATTATTAAACACATTTATATGGCCCTCCAGGATGCAGAGAGAGAAGCAAAATGGATATGTTCCATACCCATGCAAAACATCTTCAATAAGAGAAGCGGTTTCAGGAAATCTAACTAATGATGGTGGCATTCTTAGTCATTTGAGTAACTTGATTTTCAGTAGAGATTGTTTCAATGAATGAGACTTCCGGCTAAATATGAGATATAATTACATTATTTCTCATGATTATCATTATTATCTCAATTGCTTTTGAGGACAAGACTTCATAAGAATAATATACTGTTATATTTCAGGACCATTCCTTAAAGGCATGGCTCATGAATCCTGTTGCTAATCCTTCTGTTCCCTCCGAGGAAAATTATAATGCAGTGCATCTAGCTAGAAGATCCATCACTGAGAGAACCTTGGCATCCTGAAAATGAGATTCAGGTGTCTAGATTGATTGGGTAGCACATTACTTTACAGGCTTGAAGTAGTATATGATTTAATCTTGGCATGTTGCTTTTTGTGCAGGGTGGCCAGAAGACATGGATTAGATCTGACATGGAATTGCCCTACCCAGAGGATCACAGTCACCCCAATGTGAAACTACTTACTGGGTAATTCACAGATTTATCTTTTTCAGTCAAAACCTTACAAACTGAGGGGAATGCTGCTATTACCAAACAAAACTATCTAAGGGTTGGTGCAGTTTTGTATGTTACTCAAATGGGCATGCACTGCTTTTTAAAATACATATCAATCAGTACATTCTGATATATTATTTCATTTCCTTATGTGATTATTTCTAATTATTTTGCACATAGGATAATGAAACAAAGTGGCTGAAAAGGGAAGTTTAACTTACTCTATCCTATGTACAGAGATTCTAATCCAGGCCAGGATCCAAGCCTGGATGCTGACTTTAATTTGAAATTAAAATCTCTTCAGGCTTGGAGATAGTACAAAAGCTGATTATGTCATTTGAAACTCAGTATTTATGTTTCAGTCCAAAGAGTGCTTAAGCCATTTGAGTGTAAAAGTTCTGAATATATTTTCTTCCTGCGCAGCGGAAATTAGTAAAATAATACATTAAACTGAAAATAAATTGGGCACTCAGATCTTCTTTTTCAAAGATCACTTTTTTGAAATATATACTCATATATAGACTGTGCATATTTTGATATATTCTAATATTACTGGCTAGTACTGGTTGAGACACCATCAGAAAAATTATCAGCACTGCATATTAGTCTATATAGTCTAATATTAGATCTTTCAATGAGTAATTAGTGAAATATTAATCCAGGTTTTTTTCTATTATATATGAAAAAAGTACATTATTTCTGAAACAAAGATGGAAGAATTCGCATGCTTGCTTGTTTCAGAAATCAAGTGCACTAAACTCAAGTGTTTCTGTGTCACAAATAAGCAAATTAAATATGCAGGGATGGTTACCCAAATAAACTGAAAGGTCCCATGTCATAATGATTATTATTTTTAACAGAACAAAATAAAGGAGATTCTTTTTATCTCTTTTAGAGGGAAATTGTTTCATAAAACTTGTGTATATGTAAATATTAGACACTTACACACACACACTGATTAGGAGCCACTTTGGTGTAATAGTTAAAGGTAGTAGCTAGGATGACTAGCCAAATACTAGTCACCTCCTGAACCCAAAACTGGATGATTTGGGACCAGTCACTAATAGAAGGAGTTGTTAAACCACTTCTAAAAACGTTTCCAAGAAAACAACATGGAGGTGTACAGGAGTTAAGACTGATGCCAAGAGCCACAATAGCATTCTTGTTTTACTTTATAAAACCAGTATAATAAAAGCAGTAACATAATGATTTTAAAAACCACAAATATTAAAGCAGGATTTCAATATTACATATATTGGAAGTTCTTTAAGACAAAATTAACAGTTAACTGTTACTCTCTCTCTCTTCTTTTGTTTAAAACAACATTATATACTCCTAAAAGGTGCACTTCAGAATAACAACAGATTCATTGTGATTTTTTTTTTTTGGTGTATGCTTAGATTTGTAAATATTTCACCCCAAATATATTCAAAAAAGAATGCAGGATGTTACTTGGATGCAAACAATAACTATTCTCTGACACTAGAAGTGAGTTTTAATGTCTGCATTTGAAGCAGAGGAACGGAAATGTGATTAAAGGATAGACACAACTGTGTACAATCAATTAGCACCTTTAGCTATGAAACTACTTGGTGTGTTTTTAGACTTCTGATTTTTTAAAAGCTCAACATTAGGCAGAGAAATGCCACTGACTAGATCTCCCCACTTTTCATATATAGTAGTAGGAATTCCCAGTCTTTTGTAGCCCAAATTGTATAGAACTGTGCCATAAGAATAATGACGGATAGGTCACACAGTAATATCACTCTAGTAAAGGTAAAGGTTCCCCTTGCACATATATGTTAGTCGTTCCCGACTCTAGGGGGTGGTGCTCATCTCTGTTTCAAGGCCGAAGCACTAGCGCTGTCCATAGATGTCTCCGTGGTCATGTGGCTGGCATGACTAAATGCCAAAGGCACACAGAACACTGTTACCTTCCCACCAAAGGTGGTCCCTATTTTTCTACTTGCATTTTTTATGTGCTTTCAAACTGCTAGGTTGGCAGAAGCTGGGACAAGTAATGGGGGCTCACCCCATTACACGGCACTAGGGATTCGAATCACTGAACTGCTGACCTTTCGATCGACAGACCCATTTTCTTCTCATCTATGAGTTTAGGAAAAAAAATCACCTCAATTTTTTGGCAGTGTGGGAAAATTCAAGGTGTGTCTGGTGTGTATATAAATTACTCTTTAAACTTCCAAATGGTAAAATAAATAAATAAATCCTCAAGGTCCAAAGGGAATGCTGGGAGTTGTCTGAGGCTTGCAGGCTATAATTTGCTCATCCTGATACTATCATCTCTTCAGTGTTTGAGACACTGTGTCTGATCCTCTATTTACTCTCCCGTGGTAGCACACTGCTTTGCATGAAAATAATCTTAGACCTTTTATGTGTTCAGTTAGGGCAGGAAAAAAAATATTAAATGGAACTTGGAAAAAAGTGTAGCAAATTTGGAGAAACAGCATTCTAGATGAGGAAAGTCTATGTTTTAATCTAATTATAAGAATAATGACATTGTTATTATTTTTTAAGACTCTTTACATTCATGTGAGTTTTGAAGTTAGGCGTGTAAAAAGAGAGAATGGAGTAAGTGCATATCTAAAATTAAAGCATATTGCTTTAGGTATTCTTCTTAGAAATGTTGTAGCAAAGTGCACAGAGCAGGTTGAAATGGATATTGTTTAAATTTTAATCTCATGTTGAAGAATAATATTGTTTTAAAGATTTAATGCAATTCCTTTTATTCCTTTCCCATGCTTAAACTTCCATTTTAAATCTACTGTCACCATTAACAAAAGGGGCAAAAAAATCTCTGGCAATTACTAGCAATATTTCTGTTGAAAAGAAAAACTTTTGGAAACCTTCAGTGATAAATGATTCTCTGTTTTTGACTGAATTCACTACTCTTTCTAAAGAGTATATACAGTTAGGGGGTACTAAAATATTATCTTGTTTTCAGTCTTTACATTAACTTTTAGAAGACATTGTTGAAGTCATGTTGGTGCAAGTGAATTCTAAGTTTAACTGTTATTATCCATAACCTGATAAAGTAAATGTGAGGCATAGAATCTGCATCTTTAAAAGCCTGCCACGTTTGACCATAGAAGTTCATTACAACAGACCATTGAAAATGAAATATGTGCCAGAAGAATAATGTATGTTTCTAACATTGATAAGACTGTAAAAAAGCATAAAGGAACAAAAAGATTTTATTTGTTTATTCTAGAAATTTTTTTTGAGATCTATTTGGTTAATTATTAATTAATATCCATATGATGTTAATAATTTTTAAAACCTCAATTTTAGTTTCTAAAACTAAAACTGATTCTACATTTGCAGAATTATTTTGGATTTGGACAGCACATACATATAATCAAATTGAACCAACTTTATTAATCCAAACCCTGAATAAATTTCATTTAATAATGCTTAAGTGTTTGAAATAACTATGGTAAAATGGTTTAGGTTTTCTGGACTTTAATATTCCATTATAGTTTGATATAATATACTTGAAATATATTTTTGTTTACTCACTCAGTTCAGCAAAAGATCACTTTTTCTTCACTGGACTATACCTTTAGTTGTTCTATATCTGACTTCATTCCAAATTTCAGTGCTGAAAATAATTGAGTCTTCTCACTAGAATGGATCAACATTAATTTATCCAACCAACACTCACCAGAGAAGCCCTAAATCTTTATAGAAGGTAATAAAATATGTCATCCTATTACAGGATATTTTTATATCCTAGAAAAATATGGCACCTCATAAAGTTGTATTTTTTCATTTATTACTTCATATATTATATCTTGGTATTGAATGAAATCCCACCAAAATATAACAGTACTACCTTTTTGTGAATTGTAACATACATACCTGAAGTCTTAAATTTAAAAAAAGACGACTCATGTCAACATTAATCAAACTGAAGACAATTAATGTCAAGCAAATTCTGAATATTTCAAAGATCAGTAGAAACAAAAAAAGAATAATATTGGAGAAAGGCTGAAGATTTCCACAACGGAAGCACTTGGAAGTGCATGACTGATCAGTCAGACAGTGTACACATTTTTTATAATAAATAATTCATAAATAAAATGCTCATTGACATCTTGACCAAATTTGAATAAATGTTGACATATTGAATTTTGGCTGACACCACTCATTCACTCACAAATACCTCCATATCCTCCATATTCTGATATGTAGTAAGTTTTACCAGTTTTCTGCAGAAGCTTATTTGGGATAAAAAGGCTGAAACTGGAAGAAAAAGATGGGAGAATCCACTGTAACTATTTTCCTTTAGAGCAGCAGCCTCCAATCTTTTGGGTACCAGGGTCTGGTTCCGTGGAGTGAGGTTTTTCTGCAGACCAGATGAGGAGTGGTTTCTTAGGCTGCCTGTATCCTGTGGATGGGACTTCATTTGTTTCCATGGACCGGGTTGGGCACCCCTGCTTTATGGTTTAATTCTCTGTATTAACACCTATAGATACTAGATTTATTTTTTTTAAGGTTGATTGGTTTTATTTAGAAAGTAGAACTGCATGTTGCACATTATCACAAAACCCATTCTATTTTTTTCTGAATACACAACCCAGTACTTCATGGATAATAAAATTTGTAGCATTGGTCTTAAAGAAAATAATACCACTTAATTATCTGGCAAGAGCAGTAGCAACCAGAGTCTCCAGTTCCAAATTCCTCCGTTTGGGATTCTTATAAGATAGTTGGCTTTTAATGAAACCTCTATTCAGCTGCAGTTTTCGCTGAACTAAGACATGAAAACAAGAAATAAACTTTAATGACAGGCTGATATTAATTGCAGAGCTAGGGGTTCCCAAGGTAATTTTCTTGTCTCCACATCCTACCAGAATTAGTGTGGCATAGCAATCTTTTCATCGTTTATTGCATTAAAGAAGGGAGCTGTTGTTAGTATAGTTTCACCAATTACAATAGATCAGTAGTTCTTAAACTGTTTGATCCAATTATCCCCTTTCCTGGTCTTGAATAATGCCATTACCTCCCTTAAAATAACAACAACAAAATAGTCTGTTGTTTTACATAAGTAGCTCAGCAGTAGCATTCACAAACTGGATCCTTGACTCACAAACAAGCAATTACAAATTGTTCTATTATCCCCAGTATATGCCCAGTTTAGGAACTAATGCAACAGACAGATTGACAGATGGAATGAATCAATAAATACCAGATTCACCCACTTTTTGCTCTGCCTTTATCCACAGTACCTATTGTATGCCATGAACCAATAGAAGAGGCACACTGTTGATTTAAGATCTCTTTCACTGGTTCTATATTTCTATTAGTAATTTATCTGAGAATCTGTCTTCAGATAATGATTTGGAACAGGTATATGAACTACGAGGTTGATTCAGCCTTCTATCTGTCCGAGCTTGGTAAAATGAGGACCCAGAGTACTGCATCCAGTTTTGGTCACCACACTATAAAAAAGATGTTAAGACTCTAGAAAAGTACAGAGGAGAGCAACCAGGATGATTAGGGGACTGGAGACTAAAACATATGAAGAACGGTTACATGAACTGGGCATGGCTAGTCTAGTGAAGAGAAGGTCTAGGGGAGACATGATAGCCGTCTTCCAATACTTGAGGGGCTGCCACAGAGAGGAGGGGGTCAAGCTGTTTTCCAAAGCACCTGAAGGCCAGAAAAGGAATAATGGATGGAAACTGACCAAAGGGAGATTCAACCTAGAAATGAAGAGGAACTTTCTGACAGTGAGAACAATCAACCAATGAAACAGCTTGCCTTTGGAAGTTGTGGGAGCTTCACCACTTGAGACTTTCAAGAAAAGATTGGACTGCCATTTGTCAGAAATGGTGTAGGGTCTCCTGCTTGAGCAGGGGATTGGACTAGATGACCTATAAGGTCCCTTCCAACTCTGTTATTCTGTTACACAGATTGTTGGGGGGGCAATATGCTGACTTTGTAAACCTCTTAGAGAGGACTATAAAGCACTGTGAAGCAGTATATAAGTCTAAGTGCTATTGCTACAAATGTTTTTGGTTTTGTGATCTCCAGGTCAGACTAGGGAAAGAGTGCTTTTTTTTTTTTTAAATGAATTTCCATGCTAGTGCTTCACAGCAATATCACTTAGACTTATATTCAGCTTCACAGTGCTTTACAGACCTATCTACACGGTTTACAGAGTCAGCATCTTTCCCCCAACAATCTGCGTCCTCATTTTACCGACCTTGGAAGGATGGAAGGCTGAGTCTACCTTGAGCCAGTCAGGATCGAACCCCTGGCTGTGAGGAGAGTTAGCCTGCAATACTGCATTCTAACCACTGCACCACCCTGGGTCGTGCTGTAGGATTGAAAAATCCAGTTCATTTTTTTTTTTTGTGGGAAAAAATTGAAAGCTATACAGTCCATGTTTTGCAAACGTTAATTATATGACAGATAATAAAACAAGGCAGCAGACTGGACCTCAGCCACAAACATTTGACTGAATATTAGGAACAACAACAACAATAATTTATTTTCCTTAACTTGCTCTTTTACAGTTTCTGCTGCTGATACAATATTTATTCAGGTCCTGATGTCCTAAAGTCTTGATAGGATGATAATTCTGAAAAAGTGCTCCAGAGAGATCATATAAATATTTTAAGGACTTTAAACAAACTTATATCCAGAAGATAACGTTGGGTATGATGGTCATTGAAGGAAAGTAAGTTGTACTTGTAGATGTGGCAATATGAAATAATAGTAGAATAGCTGGAAAAGAACTGAAAAATATAAAATACCCAGCAACTAAAATACGGAGATTATTAAAAGTTGGTTCCCCCCCCTATAACACTTTGGATAAATAGGATCTGTAAAAAAGTAATTGTCAAAACAGCTGAAAATTATTTGACTTCACAATAACTGCAATCCTGGCCTCCATTGATATATTTTGACTGTACTTCTGTTATGAACATTTGAATATGCTGATTCCTCTAGCATGTACTAGGCATGAAAACAGTTTTCATTTGAATGATTGGAATATATAATATTGCTTCAGTGTATTATTAAGCTGTGGAATTTATTACCATAAGACATAAAGCAATGCTCAGTTACTTGGATGACTTTGAAAGGCAATTGGATAATTGCATGATGGCAGGCATGTCATGAGCTATTGGTCTTGAAGTTTCAATATTACATCTGGTTTGGGGCAACATGGCTCAAAATGCCAGTTAGAAAATGAGAGAAGGATAAACTTACATCTCCTTCTTTTCAATATCCCAGAGGCACTACAGCTTCTCTGCAAAACAAAATACGAGACTAACATAGTGGGATTGGCCCACTGAGCTATTTTATGTTCTTACCGACCACTGGACTATTAAAAAAGATATTATAACCTGGTGGGTTTTCTGAGTGAGTCGTTGGGAATGTTTATTTAAATGACCATAAAAATGTATAGGTATGCTCATACACATTTATCTTTGAATGGAAATAAAATACTAATGCATGTTACAATGCAAATTAAACGTTAGGGTTGCTTTTTTATTTTGAAGAGATATATTAAGAATTGTCCTGCAATTCTTCAAAGTCAGGAATAATACAAATTCATTTGAATGAAGGGTGAAATGTAATTTGGAATGCCTGGTACAAATTTGTACACGTAGTCTCCGAGCTACAACCACAAATGAGCCCAAAATTTATGTTGCTAAGTGAAATATTTGTTAAGTGAATTTTGCCCCATTTTATTTTCTTGCCACAGTTGTTAAATGAATCATTACTTTGTTAAGTTAGTTACATGGTTGTTAAGTGAAGCTAGATTCCTCATTGAGTTTGCTTGTCAGAAAGTTGCAAAAGCTGATCATATGACCCCAGGACACTGCAACAGTCATAAATATGAATCAGTTGCAAACATCTGAATTTCGATCATGTGAGCATGGGGATGCTGCAATGGTCGTAAGTGTGAAAAAGTCATCATTCACTTTTTCAGTGCTATTATAACTTTGAATGGTCATTAAATGAATTGTTGCAAGTCGAGGACTACCTGTACAAGTTCCCTTCAGCTTCAAATGCAACAAATTTGTTTCTCATATATATTCTCTTCATCACTCTCAAAAATAAAACACTGTAAGTGACTTTGGATCTAGGATTTTCTCTCAGGCAAACTATCTCATATTCTTCTATGGATAAAATGAAAGAGAACCCCATTTAAAGCACCTCAGATCCTTGGAAAGCAAATGATGTAACCAGGATAGCCCATCATCATCATCATCATCATCATCATCTGTACTATATTAAATTATATCACTTTTTCACCATGCTTTCCAAACCACTCTCAATTGTTTTTCTATATTTCTAACCATAATAAAGTGAAGAAATTCCATAATACTATTTTAAATATTTCTTGGGTTTTAATAAAGATTTTATTTATTTATTTATTTATTTATTTATTTATTTATTTATTTATTTATTTATTTTTATTTATTTATTTACAGTTGCTTTTAAAAAAAAATGACTTAAGGCATCATACATACCTAATACATCTTCTTCCTCCTATTTTCCCCACATTGACAACCCTGTGAGGTGAGTGGGGCTGAGACAGTGTGACGGTCCCAAAGTCACCAGGCAGCTTTCATGTCTAAGACAGTTTCTTGGTTTCTAGTCTGGTGCCTTAACCACTAGAGAAAACTGCCTGTCATATATTATATTGGCTATTATCATACTACAGTTTTTTTTAAAGCCAGTATAGTTGAAACCATTTTGTAAATAGGTTAGTCAAATTTTTTTAAAAATGGAATAATACATAGTTTACTTTGGATTTATTAAATGTTATTTAATAAAATAAGTGAGGTTATTCCAATAGTGGATTTTTTAAAAGACATATTTCACAAAAATTGTGGCTAGATATGGCATCATAATACGTGAATTATATGTCAACATTCAATCCCAGAAATTTATATTCTATACTTCCCACTGGTAATGCTGGGTCCTAGTATCCATGGGATCAATGTGCCTTGTTATAATGGTGCATTAAATGTCTTGTCAACTATCTTTCTAGTTTGAGTCTGTCATCTGCCCCTCTATAACTGTCTGGTTTGGTTCTGCAACCCAACAAGACAGACACAGACTTCAGAGGATAATTAGAACTGCAGAAAAAACAATTACTACTAACCTGCCTTCCATTGAGGACCTGTATACTGCATGAGTCAAAAAGAGGACTGTGAAAATAATTACAGACCCCTCACATCCTGGACATAAATTGTTTCAACTCCTACCCTCAAAACGAGCTATAGAGCACTGCACACCAAAACAACTAAACACAAGAACAGTTTTTTCCCCAAATGCCATCACTCTACTAAACAAATAATTCCCTTAACACTGTCAAACTATTCACTAAGTCTGCATTACTATTACTATTAGTCTTCTCATCGTTCCTATCACCCATCTCTTCCCACTTATGACTGCATGACTGTAACTTTGTTGCTTGTATCCTTATGATTTATATTGATTGCTTATTTGTACCCTATGATTATCATTAAGTGTTGTACCTTATGATTCTTGACAAATATATCTTGTCTTTTTATGTACACTGAGAGCATATGCACCAAAGACAAATTCCTTGTGTGTCCAATCACACTTGGCCAATAAAGAATTCTATTCTATTCTATTCTATTCTATTCTATTCTATTCTATTCTATTCTATTCTATTCTATTCTATTCTATTCTATTCTATTCTATTCTATTCCATTCCATTCCATTCCATTCCATTCCATTCCATTCCATTCCATTCTATTATTTCTATGCTGTCTATGAAAGAAAATATGTTACTTCAGATAATTCAGACATTTTTGTATATCAAGCTGCAGTTAAATTTTAATTCCCACCTGGACTATTGTCTCCCCTTGAGGAGCACCCGGAGGCTCCAACTGGCGCAGAGTGTGGCCGCACGGGTGGTAATGGGAGCGACATGGCGCTCCCATGTAACACCCCTCCTGCGCGAGCTGCACTGGCTCCCGTTGGTCTTCTGGGTGCGCTTCAAGGTTTTGGTTACCACCTTTAAAGCGCTCCATGGCTCAGGACCTGGGTACTTGTGGGACTGCCTACTACCACCAATAGCCTCCCACTGGCAGGTACGCTTTCATAGAGAGGGGCTCCTCCGGGTGCCGTCGGCCAAACAATGTCGACTGGCGGCCCCCAGGGGGAGAGCCTTCTCTGTGGGGCACCTACTATCTGGAACGAGCTCCCCCCAGAGATACGGAGGATCCCGGATCTGCGCACCTTCCGCCGCACTCTAAAGACGTTTTTATTTCATCAGGCAGGCCTGGCCTAACTTTCTGTTGTGGCTCCGTTGCCTGAGCCTGGGCTATCAACAGATGCAGACTCTGAGAGTGAGGGAAAGGAGTTGGCAAGGCCTCCCTCTCCAGGACCCTCCTCTCTGGCAATGCCTCCGGAGAACACTGAAGGCCAAACGATAGGCTCAGAGCCAAGCATGTCCCTGCAGCCACAGGTGGACAGTGACGAAGAAGATAAGTGCTGGCTGGACCCTTGGCAGAGGCGCAGAGAGAAGCGTGCACAGCAGAAGGGAAGGAGTGCCAGAGATTAGCTGAGTCACTGGACCACATCCCACAGAGTATAAATGTGGGTGTGGTGACCGGTTCAGTTTGTGACAAGCAAAAACTGGAAATAATCCATGATCTCTGCGTTACTGGACTTTGCTTGCTTTATCGGACTGCATTTGGATTAATCCTTGTATTGTTGAAACTCTGCCTGTTTTATCGGAATGCTTGCAGTCTAATCTTTGTTTTATGTGAGTAAAGTCTAGCCACTGGGTTGCTGCCAGCTTTATCTTCAAAGAGTTTTGTCATGTGGCTTATTAACTCTGGGCCATCTGTAGGGGTGCGTGTGTGGTATGGGGACAGAACACTTTCTCCCTCTTTTTAAACAATTTTAATATTTTAATATTTTTTATATCTTTAATACTTAAAGTCTAAATTGGTTTTAAATTGATTGGGGTTTTAATCTGTCTGGGCCAAACTATTTAATTCAATTTTATTTCTGCTTTTTAAATTTTGTATGTATGTATGTATTTTATTGTTGGCTGTTCACCATCCTGAGTCCTTCGGGAGTAGGGCGGTATACAAATAATAAAAAAAACATTCTAGAAACATAGGATTCTATTGCTTGTTTCACTCTAATTCTTCTTCTGTTCTAATGATAATGATAATAATCATCATTGTCATAATCATTATATTCCAGAAATCTAACATAGAGATACAAAAAAATATGTTTAATAAAAATATTTATTACGCTCTACAGCTGAGCCTTAGAATCATTTCCCCTTCATGTAATGCTAGTGCAGTCTGGCCCATTACATTTGTAATATTTAGGCTTGTAGTAGAGTGGATCTTTTCATTCAACATTTGGCAGGAATCTATATGAATTACCCTATCTAGATACAGTAAACAATAGCAATGGATAAAAGGTTGATGGTCGACTGGTATTTTATAAATCCAAAAGTTGGAAGAAGTAGATAGAACTTTGTTTTTCCCAGTCAGTATTAGCTGGAGGTCCTGAGAACATCAAGAATTGTAGGAGACTATTCCCTGATTTGTTGTTCTGTCTAGACCATCTGACAAAAAGATTGTCACCAGTTGGGGAAATCTGTCAGGCAAAGCAGAATCAGCAGCATCAGCAGCTTTGTTTATATTTATGCTGCTTTGCTCAATTATGTAATTTTATATTTGCTCATATTTTCCACCTATAACTCTGTGCCTATTTGTGGATTAATTATTGTTAGCACTTGTAGGTTGTTGATTTTTTTTAAAAAAATTACATATCTTTTATTCACTATTATTCCATTATTTATTCACTGTTATTGTTGGAGTTGTCCTGGAGTCTGCTTTGAGACTATTATCCTGGTTAAAAGAAGAAACTGGAGCTCTTTGTCCAAAGGAAGATCTCCAATTCTACCCCATTGAGATTCCAGACAAACAACAGGAGATGTGGCATCTCCCCATTCATGAGCAGGTATAGGATGGAGCATACTTTCTGCTTTCTTCCGAAATTCTTCCACCCAGGAACACTTCGCTCATAGACTCATAGGAACTCATATACAGAAAATGGGAAATGGGAAGGTGGAAATTCAAGAAAATGTCAGATTTACTCAGGATAATGATAGATTTAGTTATATACAAATTAATCTGAACAATCATTTCATATTAATATAGTTCATTTACACTTTGCAAAAGTTTGGGCTACTTTGGGGAGAAATCCACTGCAATACAAATTCTATTTCTGAACTATTCTTGGTTTGCTTTAACCACATCATTTCCCCTATATATTGAGAGACCTATACTGTTTAATAGTGTTAGGTCTGTGCAGAGGTAATAGGAACTGAATAGCTATGAAGAGATTTTTCATCACAGGAGAGAAGTAAAAGGACTCCTAATATGTAATTTATCCTAATATTTTCCTTTCCGTGCCTGAATGCCCAGTATGTATAACAGTTATTACAAACCACGCTGGGTCTATTTCTTCTATCCTGAAGTATTATAGTGTTTTGAAAGGACCTCTTTGTGTATGCAATGCACGTGTGTGTGTGTGTGTGTGTGTGTGTTGTGTGTGTATTCTTCACACACAATGAAGAATTTAATTTTAAGAATAATTTATGATAGATAAGCAATAGTACTGGAAAGATTTCATGAGGAATAAATGGCGTAACACTTTTGACATCAAGGGATACAGTTAAAGCAAAGTGCCCACCACCTGCAGTGAAATCTACATACCTCCTGAGAATGGCAGAGCTGTTTGGCAAGGTAAGCTGTCATTTTCAATGAGCATCAATAAATGACCCCACAGCATCAGCTAAATATTCTTTCTAAGGCTACAAAATTTCTGACAGGGAGCCATAATATAGATACCTCCCAACTGGCTTCCTGAATTATTTGCAAATGTATCTCAGCGATGAACATAGATATCAGATCTTTCAGGTAAGTTGCTGTGAAATGCTTGGGACCTCAAATAAAGCAAAATTGACCCCAAGTTTTAAAACAAAACCAACAAATGAAACAAACAAAAGTCGCATAGTCCATATTCTGAAATTAGATGCTCCAACCATTCCTGCATTATTACTGATGACAGGCAAAATTGCCCAAGAAAACTAGCTATTTCCTGCCATCTTCAGTTAGCAATTGAAAGGAAATGCATCAAACTCCTGCTACAGTGTTTAGATTTGTTTTTGTTATCTGGAGGCACCTGTGTTTGCCTCAAAGGTCTTATCCCAGGGAAGAGCAATAGTCAGCCAGACTGAAGAATCAGTATATATTGGTGACAGACCTTGTGGTAAGAAAGAAAAAATGAACTACGTATATTAATGCATAACATTTAAAAAGAACATATAAGATAAATTTTCATGGTGGCTATTTAAATTCAGCTTCAGCTATCCATGTCCTGCCTGATGCTACAACTAAGTGGAGGTAGTACTGCCTTGCACAGTGGATCTCTACTGAAATTATTGTTAGGAATATGTATCTAAAGAGCAGGTCACTTTTTCATGTTTACTACCCTTCCAGGATTTTTGCTAAACTACTCTCCTAACAACTGTTTCTTAGCAAACTTTTATTGATAAATATTTTATTTGTTACATATATTGTATATCCTAACCTTTTCCTATGGGTTAGCATAAGCACTATACTTTTCTCCAGCTTTATTCCCAAATAATAATTTTGTGATGTATATTGAACAAGAAATAGTCTTGGTCCAAATTTACCCAGGGAGATTGCATATCTGAAAGGAAGCTTGGACATGTGTACTTTCAAATATCTTAAATTTTGATTAACTAATATTCAAGTTATGTGGGATTAGTTTATGTTTATGTATTGCCTCAGATTTAAAAATAAGGTGCTTATAAGGAATGCCAAGGCTTCCAAACATAACACTGTTTGCAAATCTTTAAAACAGCAACATTTTTCTGGGGAATCAAATGGTGTGGAGGCCCAATTCCTAGAAAAAACGAATCTCAGCTCTTGAAAAGTTGGAAGGGATTTCAAGAGAGTAAGCTGTTTATTATTCCACACATTGAAAGCAGTGTGCCAGCAGTGAGAGGGGGGTCAGACAAAGAAGAGATTGCCTACAAAAAAAATTACTTGCTTCCTCCCACAGAGCAAGAGATGAGAGAAAAGGGGATTTAAGTAGAGTAAGCTGTTGGATAGAGTGCCTGTAACTCTCAGTTCCAGGCTGTTAGCATGATTGCATTGCTTTTGATGAATACAGGTAAGCAAGCACTTGACCATTACAATAGCAATAGCTCTTAGACTTATATACTGCTTCGAAGTGCTTTACAGCCCTCTCTAAGCGGTCTACAGAGTCAGCATATTGCCCCCAACAATCTGGCTCTTCATTTTACCGACCTCAGAAAGATGGAAGGCTGAGTCAACCTTGATCTGGTGAGATTTGAACTGCCAAACTGCTGACAGCCAGCAGTCACCAGAAGTAGCCTGCAATACTGCATTCTAACCACTGCACCACCATGGTTCTTACATTACAATGAATAGTGGTTAGAAAGCAAACCAAAGCTTAAGGTGTGAAATTGAGTGATATAGTCTCTATCTTGAGGGAAAACACATGCATAGGCATAAAATGTATGACTTAGCAACTTTATTTAGAGATGGAGTTATCACTCCTAGTCAGGGTTGTTAAGTGAGGGTTACCTCTAATAATTATTTGTGTAGAACATTTATTTTTTTCTAAACTCTAGTTGTGCGAAAATACCTCTCATTTCTACAGAGTTTGAGTCATTTTTGGGAGATTTAAAGCTGAGTTGGTCAAATGTATAGAGATAACCACGTTTTGTGCATTTTCAGCATAGCATGAATGTGTATGAAATATGGGAAAGCTCCTTTCTCCAGGCCATGGTACAAATTACACCATTCCACCAAAGGCCTGTTTTGATGAATGTGCTAGATTTACTCAGGATAAATCAAGGTTCCATTTTTATATCATAGAACATGTAATATTTTAACATTCTGATTGCTTGCCCTTTTCACACCTTCTTTTTTAAGCATCATGATACCAGATTTAAACCCCAAGTTTCTCACTATTCTCAGTCCCTTTGGACGGCGCTGCCAAACGCCCGAGAACCTTTGCTTATAATAGTCTCTTATTGCCGAAAGAATGCCTGCTGATAGTGGTTTGCACACAGTTCTCAGAGAATGTGCCTGTAATCTGTTCATGAAGAGAGAACTATGCCCAATTTGCTATCAATATAACCTTGATTTTAATGCAGTGTTCTGCCTAATATACATGTATTCAAAAAAATCTGCATCACCTCCATTTTAGAGTGGTAAAATACAAAATTTTGAAATTCTTCTCCAGGCGAATTTGGTGGATGATTCTCCTGAATTTCCCTATCAAAGGAGAAATTTTCCACTATTTTTCAAAAAGAATGCATATTTGTTGTAGCCAGCTTGTACTTATATGTGAAAGTATTAGGGAAGTTAACATTTTTCCATTCTGCTCAACAATCTGATGAAAGACAGCTTACCAAGAGCCTTGGTAGTACAAGGGTTTGAGGCACCCTGTTATTAAGCTGCTTAAGACCAGCTGCCTGCAATTACTGCAGGGTTCGAATCTCGCCAAGGCTCAAGGTTGACTCAGCCTTCCATCCTTTCTAAGGTAGGTGAAATGAGGACCCAGTTTGTGGGGGCAATAAGCTGACTTTGTATAAATATACAAAAGGATGAAGGCTATTGCTGAGCACATTGTAAGCCGCCCTGAGTCTTCGGAGAAGGGTGGCATATAAATCAAATTAAAAATAAAATAAAATAAAATAAATTACTAATGGGGAAAAAAATCTAGGCCCACAGATCAGGTAGCAGTTAACTGTTGTAGCCATATCCTGTGTCTTCACAACACCTGAGCTATTTTTTGTGCAAGAATAAAGAGATGGGTGGTAAATATATATTGCAAAACATGCTATCCTCAATACAGGATGCACATAAGTGCTATGTGCTATGCTATGAGTACATGTTATAGAATGATACAATATCTCTGTGGCAGTGAGGATAGGCTCACAATCAACATGTCTGAAGACATTCCCTAGATGAAACTAGTTCAGCAAATTAAAAAGATACTTGCATCAGAATCGAAGTTCAACCTCCACTCATCCCAGCATAATGGAAGTTGATGGCCTTATACTCGAACAGCTTCTGCCTTGGCTTCTTAAACTGCATCTACTACTGAAACAGTAATGTCAGAACTAGCCCTGAGCTATATTGAAGTAATATCTGGAAGTCAAATCCAACCCATAATGAGCTTACAATAATTAACCACAACGATCACCATTTTCAGTGTAATGCTGCCAAGAAGAGATTATCCAGTGATTTTCTACTGGTCATGCAATTTAAATGTAATTTCTACTATAAGTATTTGCAGTCTCTTAAAAAAAAAAAAGAATCCCAGAAATTCTAGTAGACAGCTAAGCTGGTGTAGCCCAATTTGCTAAGCAATAACTCTACCTTCTGGGAAATATTGGTATGCATTTAATGTATAGATCTGTGTGCTTTTTGGGGAATGATTTCTGAAATGATGTCTGAGTTGTTCTTTTTTATAACAGTGTTATATATGTACCCTAAAACAAAGAGTACAACTTTCTTATTTCATAATATACTATGACCCCTTAAAGGAACATAGTGTATTATGGTAATTATTCTTGGTCAGTGTTCCCATAAAATTATTTTCTTCTCCTTTTTCTTAGCTCAACTATGGAAAAACTAAAAAATGATAAACAGCCAGATATTTTCACAGGAAGATGGAGAGAGAGAGAAAAATTAATAATCCTGCAAGGTATCTGTTCATATCCCATGTATTCAAGATCAAAAGGAAAAGAAAAGAGAAAGGACTTCAAGACAAGAATGTTTTAGAATGAAAGCACAACCGTGACAAAATAATCAACAAAGAAAAATTTGCATATTATATTGCAAAGGTAGTAGTGTATAATCAGTATCTTTTGCTCAGACAACTGGGAAGAAGGATACTGCATAAAGTTAATACAATAGCTATTATGATGTTGAATTAAAATTAATAATGTTAATAGTGTGAGGGAATGATGAGAATATCATAAATTATATATATTATATAACGTAAAATGATGTTCACCAGTAATGCTTTCTTTTTTTTTTATGTTTTTTTTATTGCAAAAGTTTTCAATTACATTTTCACCCCTTTTCCCCCCCCACCACCCACCCCAAACTTCCCAACCTCCCTAACCCTCCCTAACCCTCCCCTCCCCCCAGACTTCCCTATATTATACTCATATCTGGTAAAAAAAATAAAAAAAACCCCTTAATATAAAACTTGTGTAAAAACTTGAACCCCTCCCTCCCCTTTATAATTTTTCTTTTTACCCTCATTACATTAAAATATTTCTAATACATTATTTTCAAATAAAAGCTATTTGATACTTTCTAGTTTGATATTTGTTCTGAACATATTCTATCCACTTTTTCCATTCCCATTCATAAGTCTCTTGTGAACAATCTTTTAAGTATGCTGAAATCTTCGCCATCTCTGCAAAACTGGCCATCTTCAAAGTCCATTCCTCAATAGTGGGCAAGGCTTCATTTTTCCAATATTTACCTATCAACAATCTTGCTGCTGTTATCATATACAATATCAGTTTTGTTTCACCCAATGTAAAACCCTTAACTATACCCAATAAAAACAATTGTGGAGAGAATTGAATTTTTTTCTTCAAAACATTCTGCATGACCCACCAAATTTTTATCCAAAAAGCCTTAACTTTCTTACAGGTCCACCAAACATGATAATACGTAGCATCCAAACATTCACATCTCCAACATTTTGGCTGAACATTAGGGTACATACATGACAACTTTTTGGGATCTAAATGCCATCTATAAAACATTTTATAGAAATTTTCCCTCAAGTTCTGCGACTGTGTAAATTTAACGTTCTGAACCCAAATTTTTTCCCATGTTTCCAGCATCACTGGTTCTTCAAAATTCTGTGCCCACTTAATCATACAATCTTTAACTAATTCAGTTTCTGAGTCCCTTTCTAACAAAACATTATAAAGCCTTTTGATATGCATTGGACCTTTCTCTTTTATATGTCTAACCAATTCTTCCTCGTGCAACATAATACCAATTTTTTGGTCCTCTTTCCATCTCAATTGTAATTGATTATATTGTAGCCAAGTTAGATTAATCCCTTCGTCCAACAGTGTCTGCAATGTCTTCAGCTGCCATCTGCCCGCATCTGTAAAAAGAACCTCTTTGTATAAAACCCCCCCCGAGTGACATTATATTTGTATTCCACAAAATATGACCAAGATCCAGCCATAACGGTATTTTATAATCCCATTTGAGTCGGTGCTTCTTCCAAACTCTCATCAAAGAGTCTCTAAGTATATGGCTTTTAAATACTTTATCAACTTTGTCATCATAAAATAAGTAGGCATGCCATCCAAATTCAAGATCAAAACTTTCTGCATTCAATATTCCAGCCTTTTTCCTTCCAAACCAATCACTTGTTAAAGTTAAAACTGCTGCATCATAATATAGCTGTAGGTTTGGAAGTTTAAGACCTCCTCTTTCTGGAACATCTTGCATAATTTTCAATTTCACTCTCGGCTTTTTCTCGTTCCAGACGAACTTATTCACTCCAGTTTGCCAAACTTTCAATTGTTTATCACTTTTAAGCACCGGAATCATTTGAAACAGAAAAAGAAATCTTGGCAAAATGTTCATCTTAACTGCTGCTATTCTTCCAAGTAGAGACAGCTGCAGTTTTTTCCAAGTCTCCATATCTTTCTGCACCTCTCGCCATAACACCTCATAATTATTTTGAAACAATTTCATGTTTGATTCTGCAACCTGAACTCCTAGATATTTTACCTTTGGTACAATCTCAAAACCTGCCCTCCTTTCAAGCTCATGTTTACGATCTTGTGTCATGTTTTTAGCTATCATTTTAGTCTTTTTTGGATTCAGTCTAAAACCTGAAACTTTACCATAGTCTTGTATAATGTCCTTCATCAGGATTATTGATTCCATTGGCTGTGATAGGGTAACAACCAGGTCATCTGCAAATGCCTTTATTCTGTAATCCTCTTGCCTAATCATTATACCTTTCAGGATATTAGAGTCCCGTATTGTATTTAGCAAGACTTCTAGTGTTAAAATAAATAAAAGTGGGGACAGCGGACATCCCTGTCTTGTTCCTTTTTCAATTTTAAACTCTGTTGTCAAACTTTCATTAATAATGATCTGTGCCGTTTGCTCTTGATAAATTGCTGAAATCGCCTGTATAAATTGATCCCCAAAGTCCATCTTTTTTAAAGTCTTTAGTAGAAAATTCCAATCCACTCTATCAAAGGCCTTCTCTGCATCCAAAAAGACCAGCACTGCAGGAATCTGTTTATTCTTCTCAAGATATTCCAATAAATCTATTACTTGCCTTACATTAGGGGAGCGGACCTGGCGGGTATTACTGAGACCTGGTTGGGCCTGGAGGGGGGGGTCCCCCTCGTAGAAATGTGCCCACCGGGTTTCCGCGCATTCCATCAGCCAAGGGCCCAGGGTAGGGGTGGGGGGGGGTGGCGGTTATTGTAAAGGAAGGTCTTGATCCTAGGGAGGCCACTGTACCTCAGATAGCCGGTTGTGAGTCTCTCCTTGTGAAGTGGGGCCATGGGAGGCAGATGGGCCTGCTGGTTACGTACCTGGCTCCTTGCTGCGTGGCAGCGACCCTGCCCGAGCTCCTCAATGTTATAGCCGGGGTGGTGGTTGATACCCCCAGGCTTTTAGTCATGGGGGATTTCAACCTGCCGTCCATCGGTGAAGCATCTGAGGTGGCTCGGGAGTTCATGGCTTCCATGACGGCCATGGACCTGACCCAGTTAATTCAGGGCCCCACTCACATAGGAGGAAACACGCTGGACTTGGTTTTCGTCTCTGGTCAGTGGTTGAATGGCTTAGATACAGGGGATATAGTTATTGAACCCTTGTCATGGTCAGACCATTCTCTCCTTAGACTTGACTTCCTGACCGCTATGCCCCACCGCAGGGAGGCGGAACCAATTAGGTGGTTCCGCCCCAGGCGCCTGATGGATCCTGATAGGTTCCGAATGGAGCTTGGGCCATTTCCTGAGACTCTGGCACGCGACTCGACTGAGGACCTGGTGGCCGCCTGGGATAGGGCGGCCGCTGGTGCTTTAGATCGGGTCGTGCCTTTGCGGCCTCTGACCCGGCGCCGAATCTGCCCAGCTCCTTGGTTCTCCGAGGAGCTGAGGGGGATGAAACGCCGGAAAAGACGCCTAGAGAGTAGTTGGAGGGCCAGTCGCTCCGAATCTGACCGTACACTAGTGAGGTCTTATATCAAGACCTACTTAGTGGCGATAAAGGCGGCGAAGTGTAATTACTTTTCCGCTCTTATCGCGTCGGCAGAAAATCGCCCAGCTGCCTTCTTTAGGGTGACTCGCTCCCTTCTCCATCTGGGAGCGCGGGAAGACCCCTTGCAAGGTCGTGCTGAGGATTTTGCGCATTATCTGCACGATAAAGTCGCTCAAATTCGGGAAGGCTTGGACTCCGACTGGGTAGGTACAGGCGGGTTGTCCGAGGTCTGTCTTGAGACGGTTATCTGGGATGAGTTTGACCCTGTGACTCCCGAGGACGTGGACAGGATGCTGGGGAGGTTGAACGCAACCACATGTTTATTGGACCCGTGTCCCTCCTGGTTGGTGCTGGCTACCCGGGAGGTTACACGAGGCTGGCTCCAGAGGATTATAAATGCTTCCTTGAGTGAGGGGTTCTTGCCTCCCGCCTTGAAAGAGGCGGTGGTGAGGCCCCTCCTCAAGAAGCCCTCTCTGGACCCAGCTGTTTTAGCAAACTATCGTCCAGTTTCCAACCTTCGCTTCCTGGCGAAGGTTGTTGAGAGTGTGGTTGAGCGACAGCTCCCGCAGTACCTGGAGGAAACCGTCTATCTAGATCCGTTCCAGTCCGGCTTCAGGCCCGGGTACAGCACGGAAACGGCATTGGTCGCGTTGGTTGATGATCTCTGGAGGGCTCGGGACAGAGGTTGCTCCTCTGTTCTGGTCCTATTAGACCTCTCAGCGGCTTTTGATACCATCGACCATGGTATCATGCTGCGCCGGTTGGAGGGGTTGGGAGTGGGAGGCACTGTTTTACGGTGGTTCTCCTCCTATCTCTCCGACAGGTCGCAGTCTGTGTTGGCTGGAGGGCAGAGGTCGACCTCAAGGCACTTGGTTTGTGGGGTGCCACAAGGGTCGGTCCTCTCGCCTCTCCTGTTCAACATTTATGTGAAGCCGCTGGGCGAGATCATCCGTGGTTTTGGGGTGCAGTGCCATCTGTACGCTGATGACACCCAGCTGTACATCTCCACCCCAGACCACCCCAACGATGCCCTTGAAGTGATGTCCCGGTGCCTGGAGGCGGTGCGGGTCTGGATGGGGAGGAACAGGCTCCGACTCAATCCCTCCAAGACTGAGTGGCTGTGGCTGCCGGCGTCCCGATATAGTCAGCTGGTGCCATCGCTGACTATTGGGGGCGAGACATTGGCCCCCACGGAGAGGGCGCGTAACTTGGGTGTCCTCCTGGACGCACGGCTGTCCTTAGAAGAGCATTTGACGGCCGTGGCCAGGGGGGCTTTCTATCAGGTTCGCCTGATACGCCAGTTGCGCCCCTTTCTGGATCGGGACTCCCTATGCACGGTCACTCATGCCCTCGTTACTTCCCGCCTTGACTACTGTAATGCTCTCTACATGGGGCTCCCCTTGAGGAGCACTCGGAGGCTCCAACTGGTGCAGAATGCGGCCGCGCGGGTACTTATGGGGGCGGCATGGCGCTCCCACGTGACACCTCTCCTGCGCGAGCTGCATTGGCTTCCAGTGGTCTTCCGAGTACGCTTCAAGGTGTTGGTTCTCATCTTCAAAGCGCTCCATGGCTTAGGACCCAGTTATTTACGAGACCACCTTCTGCCTCCGATAACCTCCCACCGGCCAACACGCTCCCACAGAGAGGGTCTCCTCAGGGTGCCGTCTGTCAGGCAATGTCGGCTGGCGACCCCCCGGGGAAGAGCCTTCTCTGTGGGGGCACCCGCCCTCTGGAATGAGCTGCCCCCAGGGATACGACTAATCCCGGACCTCCGGACCTTCCGCCGGGCCCTGAAGACTTTTTTATTTCAGCAAGCCGGGCTGGGTTAAAAAAAAATTTTTAATTGGTGAATTTTATGGGTAACGGGGTTTTAAATTGGAGAAGCCTAAGATAATTTAATTTTGTTTTAATGTATTTTAATATTTGTATTGTGTGTTTTTAATTTTGGCTGTTCACCGCCCCGAGTCCTTCGGGAGAGGGGGCGGTATAAAAATTTAATAAATAAATAAAATAAATAAATAAAAAAATTATCCTTCATTTATCTGCCCTCGATAAATCCCGCTTGATCATCATGAATCACCTTTTGGATTACTGGCATCAACCTGTTGGCTAATACTTTCGCATAAATTTTATAGTCTGTATTCAAAAGAGATATTGGTCTGTAATTCTCTGGTTTTTTAGGACCAACTTGTTCTTTTGGTATCAAAGATATATAAGCTGTTGTCCATGATGGGGGTATTTTACCCCCTTGTTGAATATTGCAAAATAAATCTCTAAGTTGTTCCACCATTTCTGCTTGCAAAGTTTTGTAATACACTGCGGTCAAACCATCCGTGCCAGGAGCTTTGGCTGTTTTTAACTGTTTAATTGCTACTATTATCTCCTCCTCTGTTATAGAATAATTCATTCTTTCCTTTTGTTGATCAGTAATTTTTGTAATTCTTTTATCGTTTAAGTATTTTTCTATAAGTCCATTCTGCACCTCCTCTTTGGCGTATAATTTGGTATAATAGTCCACAAAGGCTTCTTTAATTAATTTTTGTTGAAAAATTTCTTTCCCTCCAATATCAATACTATCAATAGTCCGTATACTCTGTTTTTTCCTCAATGTATAAGCCAACCATCTGCCCGGTTTATTAGCGTTACAAAATATATTGTGCTTCGCATATTGTATGTTTGTTGCAACTTGTTCCGCCATAAGCATTTGAAATTGATCTTTCAAAAGTTTTATAGCACCGCATATTCTTTCATCTGTTGGATTTTTAATAAGTAACTGTTCTTTATTCTTTATTTCTATTTCCAATTCAGATCTTTTCTTTTGTCGAATCAGTCTATGTTTAGAGTTCATGTAGATAAGCACCCCTCTCATATAAGCTTTACTTGCATCCCACACAATTTCTATTGGGGTACCTTTATTCAAGTTTATTTCAAAAAATTCTTTCAAGTGCTTTTTAAGTTCTGTTGTGTTTTTTTCATATCTGAACAAGTTCTCATTTAATCTCCAAGAACGTCTCTCAATCTTATCCATCTCAATTTCTATCCATACTGGGCTATGGTCAGTCAAAGTTCTTGGAAAAATCTTTGTTCTTTTTGTCTTAACAAGTAAATCATCTGACAACAAAATGAAATCAATCCTAGAGAAGGATCTATGTCTATCTGAAAAAAAAGTATAATCCAATTCTTTTGGGTTATGTATTCTCCAAATATCTTTTAGTTCCAAATCTTCTTTCATATCAAAAAAGGTCTGAGGTAACCTAATCCTAGATTTCGCTGAACTCCTTTTGTCTAATTTAGAGTCTATTACTCCATTATTACCAGTAATGCTTTCTTGATCAAGCACTGTACTTTATTGCAATTTTGCAGAATATAAACATTTTTTTAAAAAAATGAAAAAAACAAACAAACAATTTTTTGTTTCTACCTCTCAGCTGGAGTCTGATTCTACCATTTCTACCCGATTCTAGTCTCAGCTGGAAAGGATGGTGGAGTATATCTAATCACTCCCAGGAATGGAAATGATCTCATTTTATAGGATGCACTTACAAACCAATAGCGGGTGTGAAATCCGGGAGAATTGTAAGGAAGAAGGTGACAAATTTGGTTTTGAAGTCCCTTTTTCTCACTCCACCCAAAGCAATGTTAACAATTCAACATTATATTAATTTCCTTTACTTTTAAGAGTTTTAATTTTTAGTCCATTGAAATAATATTATCGAATATTGTAGAACTTTACTTTCATTTTTTTCTTTGTCTCTTCTCATGAAATTCTTCATAATTCTTCAAAATCTTTTGTAAATCCAATATAGGAAAATTATCCAGGTCACTTTCTTGATTATCTGTTTTAATTATTAAAATATCAGCTGGTGTGTGTGTGTGCATGTGTGTGTGTATACATATATACATATAAGCACACACACACACACACACACACACACACACACACATGCAGATGTATTTTTTGACACTATTTATATTAAATTATGAGCATGTTTTTTCAAAAATATCCTTCTATCTATCCAATGTTAGTCTATTTTGCTCCATTCTATAACGTGTCAAGTTTTTCATTTTTCATTTTAATTTTTGCTATCCACTATTGTTCAGTTTTAAAATCTTTTTTTTTTAATTAAAATTGAAGCATTAGGAACCATAGGAAATTTGACTCCAATGTCAAAACTCCTTGAGTTGAGCAGTAAGGTCTAGTTAACTATGTAAATAAATGCAATCAAAATGGCTTCATGCAATATGTTAGTTTGCTTATTAAAATTACTTCCCATTCCACTTTAATGTTGAGGGAATTCAACAAAATCACTTCCCCATAAATGTTATATAAAAGTCTTTAGAAATCCTTTCCTTTGTTTGACAAGAACTAGAGGGATTTTTGTGTGTAAATGTCATCAATTTTAAAGGTATGATTGAAAATTATACGATCTTGTGGTTACATGCTTAATGTCATACAATCATGGGAGACAAGATTAACATTTCATTAAGTATATATTTACAACTGAATCTACAGCTCCCTCAATTCTACCTGATGATCTAATTTGGCCTGATGGGTCCCAAAACTCTAATAAGAATACAGAAGCAAGGTAGTCCTTGCTTACCAACTACCTCATTTAGACACCATTCAAAGTTACAATGGTTAAATTATAACCAGTTTTTGCATTTATGACCATCTCACTATCCCACAGTCATGTAACTGACATTTGGGTACCTCACAACCTGCTTATGACAAGCACAATTAATAGAAAAAATTGGAAGTAAAATTGTAAGTTCTGGTCATGTGATGTTTTGCTTAACAACTGAATGGAAAGTAAATGGAAAGTCATAAATCCATCATTATCATGTGATTTTATGCTTAGTAACTTTAGCACTTAGTGTTTGGGTTACCAGTAGTGAGCCAATGATGGATTAGTAATACAATAGTGGTTACTAAGTGAGGACTATTTGTATGTGTTTTCAGACTATGATACTTTTGCATGGCTTTACCCATCCTATTATTTAATGCATTAATTTACTACTCCTTAATCTTCCTTAGATGAGTACTTGTTTTTAATATATTTAAATTCTTTAATATATTTAAACTCTTGTGTTGATACATTTAATTAAGGAGAATTCCATAACAATATTGGAGAATCTCTAGTAGATCAGCAAAAATTGATTTTCTCAAACATCTTGAGCTACTTTAGCCAGACTTTTTTTTTCTTGGTTCTTACAATAAAACTTTGCTAATGGAAAGGTGTTTGTTTAGGAACGGAAGAGTGTTAATTCTTAGGATAACTAATTCACTATAATTCACTATCTGAACAGCACAGTGTTCATGGTGTTTACTCCACTAGTTGTTGCTGACATTTCAAAGACATTTCCCCAGTCATGTGGCTAACATTTAATTTAATTTAATTTAATTTAATTTAATTTAATTTAATTTAATTTAATTTAATTTAATTTAATTTAATTTAATTTAATTTAATTTAATTTAATTTAATTTAATTTAATTTAATTTAATTTAATTTAATTTAATTTAATTTAATTTAATTTAATTTAATTTAATTTAATTTAATTTAATTTAATTTAATTTAATTTCCAATTTATATACCGCCCTTCTCCCTGAGGACTCAGGGCGGTGTACAGCCAAGATAAAAAACATAGAATACAAATATTAAAACATTTAAAATATATATAAATTTTGGCCCGAAGTTAAGAATCACAAACTAATTAAAAGAATTTAAAAATTTGTTCTAAGCCAACCCGGCTTGCTGAAAAAGATAGGTTTTCAGGGAACGACGGAAGGCATTGAGGTCATGAAGGACATCATGAAGGACTGTTATCTTCCCACCAAAGTGATACCTATTTATCCATTTGCATTTGCATGCATTCGAACTGCTAGATTGGCAGGAGCTGGGACAAGGATGAGAGTTTATCCTATTGCGTGGTGCTCTGGTCTTGTACCTGGGCTGCTGGCTTTCCAGCCGACAAGCCAGCAGCCATTGAGCCACTGCGCGCGTGCACACACACATACACATACACACACACACACACACACACACACACACACACACACACACACACATCCTATAACCCTTGGATACTTTTCTGTTAATCTTTTTTTAAATTTGAGCTGCAATGTCAAAAATCCAGTGTGCTTGAAGTATATCTGAAGGTTAAAATCTTCTTAATACCAATAACACTTAGACTTATATACCACTTCACAGTGCTTTACAGCTCTGTCTAAGTGGTTTACAGAGTCAGCAATCTGGGTCTTCATTTTACTGATCTCAGAAGGATGGAAGGCTGAGTCAACCTTGAGCCTGGTGAGATTCGAACTTCCAAATTGCAGGCAGCCAGCAGGCAGCAGAAGTAGCCTGCAGTATTGCATTCTAGACACTGCGTCAGCGTGGCTAAAATCTTCTTAAACAAGTAAGTTCTTATATTCACTGTCATCTTCCTCATCCTCATCATCACCACTCAAAAAATACAAGAGTGATTCAAATACCTGACTTTTAACAATTAAAGCTTGGATTAAATTTAGAATATGATTACTTAAAATATTTCTGTTTTACTCTGCAATGTACCAAGAAAAGAATAAGAGCCAACATTAAAATTTATCAGCTTATGCACAAACAGGTACTATTTAAGGGAATTAAGATTTAGCACACTGTTAAAGTAATAGAAAAGCAACTTGCAAGGTTGCCCCTCCCTTTTAAGCATTTATGACAGCTCACAAATCGTAAGTCCTATTAATAAGTTAGATGATATTTCTCAACATGTGTCCTAGCTACAAACTATATTATGTCAATAAACATAGCTAATCTGCTTAATGTGCTTTAGGCTGCAACTAGCATTGCATACAAATGTGAAGATAACAGGAGAAGCAGCTAGCCTTTTGTCCAGCTCCTGCTTCTTTTAGTCATGGCTTATCTAAGCAGCCTTGCTTGACTATCTTGAGGATCAGATAATTATGTAAAACTGCAATTTTCATAGCAGAGTTTAGTGATGCTATTTTAAGTTTTCTTTCCATTCTGACTTACTGAACTTTCCAGTCAAAGGAATCAGACAAAAATAAGAATAAATGTAGCTTTACTCTCTGACGTGTTTATAGCTAAAACAAATTAAGCTCAGTTTTCCTTTTGCAATCCAGAATGGCTTGTAAAAGGAAAGTCAGAAGCAGTCTGGTAATATCTCTCTAGACTGACAGTTTTAGCTCACAAAAGCTTTGTGCCTTTTAATAAAATTTGTTAATCTGAAAAGGTATTATCAGACTCTTTGATTTTTTTAGCTACTATAGATGAACATGGTTCTGCTACAATGTCTTGTCCATGGACAAATGCTGTGTTTAACTTATAAATATGAAAGAACAGAAGTGTTTGCATTATTACTTTAGAGACAGTGTTGCTTATCTGTACTTATTTGAGAATTGGTGAAACATATCAGCTAAAATTAATGAAACTTCAACTCTGCAATGATTTCAGTGGGAATATGCTTAATAATATCCTGATCCTTATTTTTGTGTATTCAGAAACTGTGATCACACAGATGGATCTTATGGTTTTATTATTTTTTTTAAAAAAGAGAACACAAGGTAGAACAACAAGTTATGTGAGCAACATTGGTAAAGTCAGCTAATTCTGTAAACTGTTTAGTCTACTACAGTCTCTTAAGTAATATCATTTTTCATTTACTAGCTAAAATGGTGGTGGTCTACCAGTTTGGCTAACAATATCCCCAGACAAAAAAAATAGATCAGGATCTCTGTAAAATGATCGACTATCAGACAGATGGTTAACTCTACCATTCTAGTCACTAGTTAAAATTAACCTTCTACTCAAGCACCAACCCTCTTTAGGAGGAGCAATTGAAGAATACGTTTCTGTACCTGAAAAATTCATTAATTATTGCATGTAATTTATTTTGTGGTAAACCACTAGGACAGTACCACTCAAGATAGAACAGACAGAGGAAGATCTGTCTGGAATATTTTGGGCTGTTTTATGAACTGGAACAAACCACACTAGCAGGATATTTGGATCTATCCCTTGTCTCAAATAATGTTTTACTTTCTCCATTTCAAGAGAAAATGAATGTATAGGTGGAACATACTGTACATTTTCTCTCTATTTTCTTTTCCTCCTTTGTTCACATTTGGAACTTGGTGGCTCCCCACTTGTTTCAAATAATGCTTAGAGTCTCTTTATCTTGCAATTTAAGAAACACCTGACTTTAAAAACTAAAGCTTTCTAAAAACTCAGAAAAATATTGTTAATATTCTATCATTCCTATAGACAATTGATGTTAAAAAGAGACATTTTAATGTTTTAATATTATTTGAAAACAATGTTATTTTTTAAAATATGATTCTTCTATTTTCATGGAATCTTACACTTTTCTACAACATAGCATTTAAGTTAATTTTTAATTAATGAAATAATCACCATAATTAAGCTGACAATGTCCTTCAACAAATGGGTAATCCTTTTATATAGTATTATTTTATAAGTATTTTTTCTTGATATCTAAGAAATATGAGTGGATTAACAATTTACTTCCACAAAAAAAGGCAAATGAACAGGGCAACCCAATCTAATGTAAATTTCTATTTTGTTGTAGATATTATATTCTTAACCAATTAAAAGTACTTTGAAAATCATTTTTAATCTATTTTTGTATACTATTTTCTGTTTTATATTTTGGATAATCTAAAATTACTGGTGCCTTGGAGAATAAACTGAATTGTAAATATAAAAACAAAATAAATATAGAACTATATGACAATACTGTATGTGTGTGTGTATGTGTATGTATGTATATGTGTACATGTGTATGTATATGTATGTGTGTGTGTATACCCATCCCCCCCCACACACACCCCCACACACACAGAGAGAGAGAGAGAGAGAGAGAGAGAGACAACAAATTTAGCTAGAAATTCATTTATTAACTCAGAATGTTTATATTATATTGTGCTTCTCTTGCATATTTCTTCCTTAGAAGCATACTTTTATATGAAAATCACTGAGACTGTTGCAGCTGATGTTTTTTTGTTTCTTTTCTTTATGACTATATATAAAATGTTAACTGTACACTTACATAGTTATTTTTAATGCAATACTAAAAAACTAGTGATATTCCAAATAGTTCCTTTTATGATCATAGCAACAATTGCTGGAGTTTTCCCTTAAATATATATTTACATTAGATATTCAGATTTTTACCATTTTACCTAATTATGAAAAGTGTGATCTATGTAATTTTAATCTTTTGTACTCTCTCTTATCTACTCATAGAATCCCATGTAACAATTGCTGATGCTATCTTGCTGCTGCTTGCTATATGAGAAATATTTCAATGCTGGAATAAACCCAAAAGTTGTTGAATCATAGAGAATATACAAATGAGGCATGAAAATTCAAGGGAACTTTTAGTTTCCAAAATGCATAAAAGATTATTTATGTCCTCAGGGCACAGCTCATTAACACGTGAACAAATTTCCCTTTGGATTTAAGAGCAAGTCCTATAGCTCATGCTGTGGGTATTCACATGAAACATTGGTACTTGCTAAAACAAGGATGACCAAATCAGTTCAGAAAGAGTTTGTTTCTGAAGAAGGAAGCTGGGACACCACTAATGCAAAGAAAATTGGGAGAATATTTTAATGGTGCTAGAGTACAAAATGTTGTTTCATATAGCTTGACAACTCATGTAAATTTATTTTTAATCTGAAGACTAATTTACTGAGTTACTGAGTTTACATATAGAATAGTTCATTACATGCCTACGTTCATCCATTTGAATCCTTACCATGTGTGGGATTCCAATAGCTTCTACTGCAGCAATGAACACAAATTGTCAACCTATATACATTTTAGTACTGAAGATGAGCTTACACATGACAAATTTCTTATAGAGATAATAAAAAGGGGCACATCTTGAGAGTTCAACAATTGAGAGCTGAATGTATTTAGAGACACCCGAGGTTCCATTTGTGATGAGACATCAGAAGCAGATTAATCAGGGAAACAGAACATAACCAGTACTCTGCAGGTTTAAACCTTGACCCATCATGTCCAGCCACTGTTCTCACAGTGGCTGACTAGTTGCACAAGAATCCCACTAGTCTTCTAGGGATTTAGTGAAGGTTTTAGTGAAATGGTTTTATCTTCTAAATCACTGAATGAAAAAAGATGCATTTGGTCCTTACAGGCTAACACTTAGACCTTTCCATAACTCTAAATAAATACATCTGAAATATTCATAGCTGTTCTGATTTATTTTATTTTTTTTACTACCACAAACAAATTGCTTCTAGGGTAAACACATGCGCATACACATGTGTATGGATTCAGTTTAATGGAGCATGATTGAGTTTAATAGAGAAAAATAATGCTTTTCTGTACTGATGCTTCAATATATACTTTTCCACTCTTCATTTTATGCCACGTTTGGTAAAGTCCTGACATGTGACAAGTCACTCTTCAAATTTTCTTATGAAGAACAAGTTCCTGTATGATTTCTTTTTCTTTTTCTTTTTTGGAGGGGAGGTGTACCATAGTTGAACTCATTAATATCTTTTTAAAGTGGCTCTCTAAGCTTTCGGATTAAGATGTCAAGCACATTCACAAATGCTTCTTTCTGGCTGACAGTTTCATTGTCAGTAAAATTACTGTTTGCCACTTCTTTCCAGAATGAGTGGCAAGGGTCAATTTAAAGAGCGGGATTCAAACTACAAGAGTGGTAAAACAATTATTTCCTTACAGGCTCATTATAATATCATCATGGAATCCATTTCTCACTTTTCATAAATTATGTAAATTTCATCTTTGACTTGTAAGATACTGATCAGCATCGCCTACCTTTCCTATTGTCTTCTCTAGGTAGCAGGAAAAGTAAGACATGCGAAATATACTTATGTATATAAGAACTTTCTCTGGCAGTAACCTTCTATTCATCAGAGAAACCTTTTTATATTCATGGCCCTGAATAATTGAATTATTTAGAACTTTGTGCAACTTATTTGGAACTTTAATTAATAATATGGATAATATTCTTTGAGAATGAAATGAAGATAATAGTGTTAAACTATGGGTATTCTGGGAAAATGTGACATGTAAGATAAAGTTAATTACCCTTTTCAACTATGAAGCCATTCATATAGCATACATATTTCTAATTGGTCAACGAACAACATATAGCACCTGCTTGGTAATCGGACATCCATGGCTATGAATAGAGAATGTTCTTTAAAATGAGTAATCAGTATTAGGAACTTCTTGGAGAAGGAAAGATGAGAGGGAAAAGATTTTCCTGATCTTATTCTTATTTCCTTATTGGAGTCGTATTATCCAATGTTGACATCTAAGATGCATGCATTTTAAATGTTTGCTAGAATTTGTGTTATCACAGGTGGATTTAAATACACATTGGGTTTAATCATATAAGGGTCAGTATGATGGAAATCCAGTTTCAAACCCCATGCTTAATAAGGATAGACACAATACATACAGTGAACAAGGCCTTCACAGTGATGGTTCTTAGCTTACAGAAGACTTTCACCTGAACAATTCTTTGGATTCCTTCTTCTGAAGCTCAGGTACACACAGAATATAATACTGCTTTATTGAATGGTAATTGAATGTTTGCTCTTCTTATTTAGTATGATGTTTTTGAAAGTAGAGGTCATAGGGGTCCATACTTTCTTTCTTCCAAACCACTAGGTGAACTCATCCATTGTCCTGAAGAGAGAAATAATCAATATGTTGATGACACCAATTTTATATCTCTGCCCCTAGAAAATTACATCTTGATGTGCAGTCTCTGTATCTGGAGTTTGCATTTGGATGGGTAATAACAGGCTTCAGCTCAACCCTGGCAAGACTGGTTCCAGGGATTTACCATCTTTTGTTCTGGAAGGAGAGACACTACCCCAAACTGATCCTTTGCAAAATCTAGGGGTCTTTCTGGACTTGTAACTCCTGCTTGAAGCATAGCTGGCAGCTGTGGCCATGAGAGCATTTGTACAGCTGTGCATTTTGCACCAAATACACCCATCTCTGGATTGGGAGACTCTGTTCTCAGTCAGTCATGCCCTTGTGACCTTCCATCTTGACTATTGCAATGCATATTATATGAAATTGTCTTTGAAAGCATTCAGAAGCTGCAGATGATGCAAATGTGGCAATGTGTGTTAGTGTTGTGGCCTGCCAGTGGTCAGCAGAACTGGCAGCAGATTCGGACAGTGAGGAGGTTGGGGAGGAACGTGGGTCAGTCCTGGAGTCTGAGGAAGGCTCAGACAATGGCTCTGAGTTGGAGGCAGAGAGGGGGCCAAGGCCATCTGGTAGTTCTTTGCTGCCTCCAGAGTCTCCGGAGTCTGACATCAGCAAGGCAGAAGAACAGCGTGAGCCTGTTTCCAGTGTGCGCATGTGCAGATTTGCCAGGAGACAGGAACAATTAAAGAAACAGGGTCGACTTGCGAGTAAGGCTTGGAGATGATTGGTCCCTCCCATAAAACATAAAAGAGAAGCAAACAGGATGTGATCTTTTGCAGGAAGCAATTAGTTCATCTGGCAGATTCAAGATTTGAAACTTCTGTTTGTGACTCTGTGCCAAGTTTGGCCTTCCCTGCATCTGGAAATTAGCTCTTTGGCAGCGTTCCACATGAGATAGGTGGATGTTGATAACCTTCCTCTGAAAGAGTGTTTATCAAGCCTTGCAGACTGTAAATGAAAGTAATTTACAGCCATATGAATTAAAGAGGTTTGCCGGGACTAAATTTGTGCTGTTTAATTTCTAAGGAAGCCTAGGTCAGAACAGTTACACCTCTGGTCTGGATTCTGTATTAGAAACGGTAGCATGCTTCGAGGTGAAATTCATAGTTCTGGAAATGACCCATAAGGATGTGGCATGGGGATGACATGAGGATATTTGAGAATTGCATCTCCCCCAATTGCATCTACCCGTTCCATCCCATCAGAGCAAGCAAGATTATTTATTTATTTTATTTATTTTATTTATTTTATTTTATTTTATTTTTATACTGCCCTTCTCCAATAGGACTCAGGGCGGTGAACAGCCAAGATAAAACATAACTTATAAAATTTAAAAAACAGTTTAAAAGACATTAAATAATTTCGGCCCACAATTTAAAAAAACCCAGTTAAAACCAATTTCAAATTAAAACCGAAAAGGATGGGATCAAGCCAGCCCGGCTAGATGAAATAAATGAGTTTTCAGGGCCCAACGAAAAATCCGGAGGTCTGGTACCGTGCATATCTCTGGGGGTAGGTCGTTACAGAGGGCAGGTGCCGCCGCAGAGAAGGCTCTCTCCCTGGGGGTCGCCAGCCAACAATGTCTGGCTGACGGCACCCTGAGGAGGCCCTCTCTGTGCGAGTGAACTGGCCTGTGGGAGGCTATTGGCGGCAGAAGGCAGTCTTGGAGATACCCTGGCCATAAGCCATGGAGAGCTTTAAAGGTGGTCACCAACACCTTGAAGCGCACCCAGAAGACCACCGGAAGCCAGTGCAGCCCGCGCAGGAGAGGTGTCACATGGGAGCACCCCGTCGCTCCCATAATCCCCCACGTGGCCGCATTCTGGATCAACTGGAGCCTCCGGGTGCACCCCAAGGGGAGCCCCATGTAGAGAGCATTGCAGTAGTCCAGGTGGGAAGTGACGAGTGCCTGAGTGACCGTGCGTAGGGAGTCCCAATCCAGAAAGGGACACAACTGGTGTATCAGGCAAACCTAATAAAAAGCCCCCCAGGCCACAGCCGTCATATGCTCTTCTAAAGACAGCCATGCATCCAGAAGGATGCCCAAGTTGCGAACCCTCTCCGTGGGGGCCAGTGATTCGCCCCCAATAACCAACAATGGCACCAGCTGGCTATATCGGGACGCCGGAAGCCACAGCCACTCGGTCTTGGAAGGGTTGAGTTGGAGCCTGTTTCTCCCCATGCAGGCCCACATGGCCTCCAAGCACCAGGACATCACTTCAAGGGCATCATTGGGGTGGCCTGGGGTGGAGATGTACAGCTGAGTGTCATCAGCGTACTGCTAGAACTCCACCCCAAAGCCATGGATGATCTCACCCAGCGGCTTTACATAAATGTTGAACAGAAGGGGCGAGAGGACCGACCCTTGCAGCACCCCACAAACAAGGCACCTAGGGGTCGACCGCTGCCCCCCTGCCAACACAGATTGTGACTGGTCAGAGAGGTAGGAGGAGAACCACCACAAAATGGTGCCCCACACCCCAACCCCTCCAACCGGTGCAACATGATTCCATGGTTGATGGTATCAAAAGCTGCTGAGAGATCTAACAGGACCAAGATAGAGGAACAACCCTATCCTGAGCCCTCCAGAGATCATCCACCAACGCGACCAATGCCGTTTCCATGTTGTGCCCAGGCCTGAAGCCAGACTGGAGTGGATCTAGATAGACAGCTTCATCTAGGTATTGTGGAAGCTGCCGTGCCACCACACTCTCAGCAATAAAACGAAGGTTGGAGACTGGACGATAGTTAGCCAAAACAGCCGGATCCAGAAAGGGCTTCTTGAGGAGGGGCTTCACAACCGTTTCTTTCAAGGTGGCCGGCAGGACACCCTCGCTCAAAGAAGCGTTAATAATCCTCTGGAGCCAGCCTCGTGTAACCTCCTGGGAAGCCAGCACAAATCAGGAGGGACACAGGTCCAATAAACATATGGTCGCATTCAGCCATCCCAGAATCCTGTCCACGTCCTTGGGAGCCACAGGATCAAACTCCTCCCAGATAACACTCTCAAGACCTGCTTCAATCATCCCATCCGGATTTACCCAGTCAGAGGCCAGGCCTTCCCGAATCTGAGTGATCTTATCATACAGATACTGCACAAAATCCTCAGCTCGACCCTGCAAGGGATCATCCTGCACTCCCAGATGGAGGAGGGAGCGGGTCATCCTAAACTGGGTGGCTGGGCAATTATCTGATGATGCAATAAGGGCAGCAAATTAGCTAGATTTTGCCGCTTTTATCGCCACTAGGTAGGTCTTAATATGAGACCTCACCAGTGTTCGGTCGGATTCAGAATGGCTGTTCCTTCAACCGCTCTCCAGGCATCTTTTCTGGTGTTTCATCTCCCTCAGCTCTTCGGAGAACCAAGGAGCTAGGTGAGTTCGATGCTGGGTCAGAGGCCGCAAAGGCACGATGCGGTCCAAAGCCCCAGTGGCCGCACTGTCCCAGGTGGCTACCAGGTCTTCAGCCGAGTCATGAGCCAGAGTCTCAGGAAATGGCCCAAGCTCCATCTGGAACCTATCAGGATCCATCAGACGCCTGGGGCGGAACCACCTAGTCGGTCCCGCCTCCCTGCGGCAGGGTGTAGCAGTTACTAAGTCAAGTCGAAGGAGTGAGTGGTCAGACCACGACAAGGGTTCGATGACTATATCCCCTGTATCAAGGCCACTCAACCACTGTCCAGAGATAAAAACTAAGTCCAGAGTGTGCCCGCCCATGTGAGTAGGATCATGAATTAACTGAGTCAGGTCCATGGCCATCATGGAAGCCATGAACTCCCAAGCCACCTCAGACGTTTCACCGATGGATGGCAGGTTGAAATCCCCCATGACTAAAAGTCTGGGGGTATCAACTGCCACCTCGGCTATGACGTTGAGCAGCTCAGGCAGGGCCGTTGCCACGTGGCAGGGAGCCAGGTACGTGATCAACAAGCCCATCTGCACTCCACGGCCCCACTTCGCAAGAAGGGACTCACATCCGGCTATCTGTGGAACAGTGGTCTCCCTTGGATCAAGACCTTCCTTTATAATAACTGCCACCCCCCCCACCCTGCCCTGAGCTCTCAGCTGGTGGGATGCACGGAAGCCTGGTGGGCACATATCTACGAGGGGAACTCCCCACTCCTGGACCAACCAGGTCTCCGTAATACCTGCCAGGTCCGCTCCCCCCTCCTGAATAAGATCGCAAATGAGGGGGGCTTTATTTACCACGGACCTGGCATTGCACAACAGCCAAAGGCTCGGGCCCTGAGAGTCTGAACAGCCGGGGGAACGAGAAGGGCTATGGGGATGGGAGCATGCCACCGCTCGAAGATAGCAAGTGCGTGCCCCCACCACATATGTCCCCCTGCTCCCGCCATATCTGCCCCTCCCACTCAGCGTATTGATAGAAAAGCCCTCAGCAGAATGAACTCTAATGCCCCCCTTACCCACGGAATCCGCACCCTCCACGGCCCAACTGGCAGCTGGGCCAGACCCCTCCCCCCATGGGTTAACCCCCAAACCCACACAACCCCTAGAACCCCTTAAAAATCTATCTAAAAATTTCCCCAGAAAACTCCTCAATCCCCTTTTTGCGACATGCCACCTCTCGGGGTGCCAAAGCCCATCATAAAGGTAGGCCCTCAATAGAGTGGAGGGCCACACCTGCGAGAAGGGGGAATCTCACAGAATAAGAAGCTCCGCTGGCAAATACATCTAAATAATCGGGGGAAGCCCATGGCCAGGGGTTAATCAAGTTGGTCCAAGTTCCGCTAATGGGGTATCCAGTCAGGTCCAAGTCAATAAACTCCACTGCTCTCTCACAGCAATGGATGGAGTCTTAAGCCATTTCGGGGCCAGATGTCGACACCAGCCGCCCTCTCATGAAAGCTGCGAAGGGCCAAGAACCATAGTCATCATACAACTCCATACCAGACTTGAGAACCAGGGTATAACCCTCTACAATTGGGAAGCATTGATGACAACCACCAATCTGCAGGACCACGGGCCAGGAAGAGACTCCGGTGGCTGCACCTAAGGCAAATCAGGAGGCTATAAAAAAGTCCTTGGGAAGCAGATGTCACATTGTTCAGAGGCCACATCCAGATGATAAATAGCCTCACAGAAGCTAATAGACCACATGAGGCACCAAAGACCTGGCCAGAGATCTTTCACGGCCAATGGGATCAACAATGCCTCTAGCTCACCCCCATTCACATGAGGAAGGGGGGAGAGCATCTGGAATGACCAGGGGTGGGCCCTCTCCAAGTGGGTCACCCCCCCATGGCCGCAACAGGCAGTCCCAAAAACAAACGTTGGTAGCATAGTTGGTATAATGGTCAGAGTGCCCCTCGCTCTCCCAATGCAGGCCTCCTGTCCCTCTTCGACCTCTCTGATGTCATCCCCCGCAGCCGCTCGTCCCAGCTTCGCAGCCAGCACCAACATTGATGTTGCCAGCCTCTGAAGTCACCTCCATCCACTGCTGGGTCTCGCAGAAAACTCCGGCCATCCCCATGGATTCCCCTGGAGCACCAATGAGGGGCAGCATTGCTGATGCCGTTGCTGCCATTCCACCAGCCCTGGCGGCCGCAGGGAGATACCAAGGCTGCAGCCGCTGGGCTGCTGCATGCTGCATGGATATCATTTAGTGGGACCGCAAAAGAGACTCTTTTTGTACCGTAGCAGGTGTGGCACCCACTCTTTGGATCATCAATCCTCAAGAACCTAGATAGGCCCTGATCCTTTTGGTTTATAGGAATGTCCTAAAGATATGGATGGGCCTCCTTACTTGGGGGTCCAGTAGGAGTGATGAACTTTTTCAATGGTTATATTGAATTGATGCATTGATTGTATTTAACTGTTGATTATGATGATGGTCTGTGATAAACTGAGTTTTTAATAGTGGTTTAAGTATATTTATCTTATTTTATTTACATGTTTATTCTTCTTGCTATTTTTAATTGTTGAGAGTTGCTCAGAGTCACATATGCAAAATAGTGACTATACAAATGGAATAAATCAAATAAATAAAATATTTATTTTGAAGAATTACAACTATGGTCGAATCAGAGGCTGAAAGGCAGCATAAATATATCTTACTAAATAAATAAGGAACCAATCATGACATTATTGTCCCTTATGGTAGAAATGGAGTAGAAGAATAGTAGAATAGTAGATTTTTTTTTAAAAAAAAAAAACTTCAATCAAAAAGTCATAAAATTATAATTACTCATAAGGTGCCAGTTCTTTAAGAATTTAAGTTAACTATATATTTAAAAAGCTAGAATTTTCTGCTTCTTTGTTTTAAAAAAGTGCTGTCACAATGAAAGAAGGAATGTTAACAACCTTCCAGAAGCTAACACCACACAGTAAATTGTACACTATTATATTGGTATTGGTATTATATCCCCCCCCCCCCCATTTTTCTTCTTTCATTGTACAATTTTTCACAAACAACCGCAAGGATTTCTACGGGTGACTTTAATTCCTGCTTGTTATTTATTTAGGATATCCATAAATAAATCCCAGTAGAAACCAGTATAAATATAGATTCAGCTATCAGTGAGGAATCAATGATCACTTCTAGTTGACGGGCCTACAATACTAACATAAATCCTTAATAACCTAAACCAGTATGAGCTGGATAGCAATAATATGCTTTTATTTATTTTGCATTCATATGCAACAACACATGTATAATTGCATCTATAATTTAAATTTTTAATACTTATTAACTGTTTAATTGCAATATTGGAAAACGTGTCATGATATCATTACAGTTGATTCATTTAATTTTCCTCTCTCATTCTTGCTTCTTCTTGGCATTTCTATTCCAGCCGTGAACACTTGTGTGTATATTCATGGTACATCTGGTACAGTGCTATTGACAGCAACATCACTCCACAGGGAATGAATTTGCCATCTGTATGACACACTCAGTATCTAATGGTTTAAGAACCAGAGAGTCACAACTATCTGAGAAAGTAAGTTTTCCACGATGTTAAGCTCCTGGCTTGTGATCCATTTTTTTACTAGCTTAATATACATGATAAAGCATATCTGCAGCTGTTCATTTCATCCAGCATGCAGCCTAACAAAGGTGAATAAAATATTTAGAATTTATTTGTTTGTTCGCTGAGGGCTCTTTTTATGACATCTATTACTGGTAGCTGCCAGTCAAAAGTAAAAGAGAAACGTTTTCAGTTAGGAGCCAAATGGTACAAAATCCTTTGATAAAACACCAGGAATAAAAAATCTCAAAAAAAAAAAAAGGCAAAAAGATGTTTAACACTGTTCTTAAATATTCAGCTTTCCCTTTAAACTAACATAATTAAGAGAATTAATTTGCCTTTGCACTATATGGAAAATGTCAAGTTGAAATTGGAACTATATTTTTACCTTAAATTACAAAAAATTACAGCAAGAGTTTAAAATGTGCTTTAATTGGTTTTATAGTCAAATTTATGCTGATCAAACGCTGCAAAAATCTGTAAGCATAAACCCAGAAATTATTTTAGCATTCTTTATTTGGTGTCATTATTTTTCTTTAGAAAACAGTCAGATTTTATTTATGATCCAAAGTATAATGAATTTCATTGTATATATGATGAGTTGCCATATGGGCAAATTATCTGCAAAACAATATTAGGTATAGCATTTAATGCATTCACTAACCAATTCCCGTTGGACTTAATTGTTTATATATTACTTTGAATTATACCTCTGATAAAGTAAATTTGTCTTTACTACAACACAATAAACATTAATTTAAAATATAGACATTATACTAGAAACTGTTTTTTAAAATATCTTGAGTAATTTGTCACAGATTTGTAAATATAAAACAATGCAGATGGTATGTAAATTCACAACTATCATACCTGGTTTTTTATTTCTCTAAATGGAAGGAAATAGGTACTTTTTTAAAAAAAATAAATCCTGTAAATAAATACAGGGGAAAGGATTAGTTCCTTGCATCCTGCATTTGTTAGCATCATCTGATCACTTTTCCTTGAAATAGAGGAAAATAATAAAAACCTAAAATATCAAGAGGGCAGACAAATTAAATTGAACCTTCCAATTCCCTCCCCTCTTTTTTTTCAATGGAGTTTAATGGAAAGTTGATTTCAAACTGAATATAGGACAGTAACCTAAAAGAAGCATACAATATTTACAAGTCTTGATCCATGCACAGGCAAAATAATCAGATTCTGAATAAACATTGGAAACTAGATTCTAGGAATTCCAACTAAGTTATTATAAACCAAACTTAAAAGCAGTTTCTATCTCTTCTGTTTTGAGATGTCAGGCACAGACAACCAGACCCACACATGAAGAATTCAATTAGCTGCTTTATTGCTCAAGCCTATACACAGGAATCTTCTCAGATAATGCATTTGGATGAGACTAGATAAATTTCAATGGCATTCAAGGGAATGGCCATACTTTTCCCTCTGGTGCCCATCTAGGGATTCCAGACTTATTCCCTATTTGACTTGTCTCCCTGGCTTAGCAGTCTCTTTCCTAATGACCAACATAAATATAAGTTTTTATTCTTTCACAGAATAATAAATTCTATTTTAGCAATCTGTTCAGCAGCACCATCAATGGGAAGACTGGTAATTGATAATTCCAGATCAATATAAGATTGCAACATTATTAATAAAAGTGTTCATAACATAGATGCATTTTGAAATGCAATTATCATTTGAATTTGAATTAAAAATATATAAATTCAGTAAGAAATGTGAGTTTCTTAATCTTCATAACTTTCATTGTTTTGCATAGTTATTTGTTCATCTTTGTTTAATTCTCTTTTTTTTCAAGAAATAAACAAATATATGTGTTTTCTTTTATTAAGAACATGACCCTCAACTAAAGCCAACCATTTATAGATTTCTTTCACCTGAAGATTTTCTTGCCAAGAATGCTAAATGTAGCAAAAATGTACTATGAGCAAAGTGGTGACATATTCTTGCTATTAGGGCCTAATCAGGGTTATTTTGTGTTAAAAGTTCACTACTGTACAGTCGTCTCATTTGTACTTGGATTGTCATCTGAAAAAAACAGGCAGCATCACCGTGCTGCTGTTAGAAGAGAAATAAAGGACCAGACTTGGATGAACACTAACAGAAGTGTGCTTTCAGTTTGTTAATGTGAAGGACAGTTGAGAAGTCATGGTCTATCTTCCCTGCTAAACATATAAAATGTCATGTGAGGCTAACCCCCCCCCCCCTTCATTTCTTTCTTCCTGTCTTTCAGACTTCAACAATGGGAAGAGATAGAGAATAAAATCGACTTATCTTGTAATTTGATGAGGTCAGTGTTAACATGAATATGCTTGTATTAATTCAGCCTTGAGCAGGCTATGCCATTTTTTTCAGATTACATTATTAACACTTCTGACCTGTCGGTTGCAAACATATTTAAGGACAAATTGCTGGAAATATTGTGAAATAACAACCTGGATTTCTTCTGATATCTTCCCTGAGGATAAATAGGGTAAGACAAGCATCTGCAAAATAACACTCCAGACTTAACAATTATTGATAAGAAAGAAAGTATGGCAGTGGTGGTGGCAATACCTAAAGACAGCAGAATAGAAGAAAAAGAAATGGAGGAAATCATAAAATACAAAACCTGCAAGTAAAAAGAGAACAACTGTGGCAAAAAAAAAGCAAAGATAGTACCACTAGTGATGGGATGTAATCCCAAAACATCTGGAGCACTACTTGAACACCATTAGTATTGACAAAATCATAGTCAGTCAATTGCAAAAGGCAACTTTACTTGGAACAGCTTACATTCTGTGACAATACCTTTAACACCATTAAACATCAACCATCTGTTACCCAAGTCCTTGGGTAGAATTTGATAGATGGACAAAAATGCAAATCTGGCTGACTGTGTGAGCATCATAATAGTTTATGTCAGTATTTCGCAACCATAGCAGTTTTAAGATGTCTGGCCTTTAACCTCCAGAATTCTCCTGGAAGTTGAAGTCAAAGAGTTGAAGGCTACACATCTTAAAGTTGCTGAGGTTCAGAATCACTGAAATATGTGAATCAAGACAGAGAAGGATTTGATCTTATTCTATCTCTGCAGATATTTAGAGGGTGTTATCATGTCTGCCTTGGTTTTCTCTTCTCAAGTTTTTTCTTGGAACTTAATTTCTAGCCTTTTGATTATCCTCATTGACTTTTTCTAAATCTATTTGAATTGTTCTGTTTCAATTATGGCCAAGTATGTTATGATGGTGGCAAAGAGAAAACAGCTATCTTTGTCAGTAATAGTTTCTCTATTTTCTTCAATGCCCATTCAAGGCAATTTCAGAAGTTACTTCCTCAAATAGATCCTATGTGAGTCGTGATAAATATATATATATATACACATACATACATATATACATATATATATATATATATATATATATACATATATGCATATTCTTTCTAGCCAGGTTTTACCTATGTAAACTTAGTTGTTCTTCAGCCCTAGGTTCTGTGAAATCTCATTCACAAGTTCTTGGACCCTTTTTCTGCTGACAAACTGCAACTCTGTGTTGCTTCCTGGGAGACCCAGATAGCTATTTCTACCTCTTAAGGCGTCATCAGTGGGCCACACCCACTTCCCAATTATCCTCCCTGTAAAAGGCATAATGTATCTTTTTTCTTTTTTCATAGGCTTTTATGTGCATATTCTTTCTAGCCAGGTTTTACCTATGTAAACTTAGTTGTTCTTCAGCCCTAGGTTCTGTGAAATCTCATTCACAAGTTCTTGGGCCCTTTTTCTGCTGACAAACTGCAACTCTGTGTTGCTTCCTGGGAGACCCAGATAGCTGGGAAGTGGGTGTGGCCCACTGATGACGCCTTAAGAGGTAGAAATAGCTATCTGGGTCTCCCAGGAAGCAACACAGAGTTGCAGTTTGTCAGCAGAAAAAGGGCCCAAGAACTTGTGAATGAGATTTCACAGAACCTAGGGCTGAAGAACAACTAAGTTTACATAGGTAAAACCTGGCTAGAAAGAATATGCACATAAAAGCCTATGAAAAAAGAAAAAAGATATACATATATATATATATATATATATATATATATATATATACATACATATATATATATACATACACACACACACACACACACACACACACACACACACACATATATATATATATATATATATATATATATATATATATATATATATATATATATATATAAAAAATACTGTGAACGTGTAGATTTCTGGTTTTATCTCCTAGCCACCACTCTATTTTCCTGGTGCTGCCTGAGAGAGAGTGTATTGCATTACTGCATGGCAGAGCCTGTCCTTTTCATACGATGAAGCCAATTATGTAGGAAAGTGTGATTCTCTTTTCACTGGATGTGTTTAAACAGGGCTAGACTACCATCTGTCAGGCTTACTTTAATTTAGATTTCCATACTGAGCAGGGGGTTGGATCTGATGGCCTTAAATAACCTCTTCCAATTCAGTGCTTCTGTGAATGAGTTTGGAATATATCCGGAAAATTAATCTAAATGCAGAAAGCTGTTTCAGCATACAACCTGAGCTTCTCTGGGGTATGCTCAGAGCCACTAAAGGGTTGATTACTCCCTTTCAGCCACAAGGGGATCAGTCTTGTGAAAGTAAATAATCAGTTTCATGTGTGGACTGATTTTGCTTTCTTTCTGAATGTCCTTTCTTAATGGAGCAACACGGTCAAGGTGCTCATCCTCTTGATGGTTAATAGAATCAGCCTTGTTTTCTGCATCAGAAGATTGCAAGCCTGGCTGTTTTTTAATACAACTTTCAAGACAGTTAATGTTAGCTGGCATTTCTATCTATAAGATGATATTTAAATAAACCTTTAAAAGTTTCTGTTTTTATTAGGAATACTCCCAAGGACTTACGAAAAAAATACAATATTTAATTATACATATTATAACAGCAGCAAGAATCATATATGCACAAAATTGGAAAAATAACAATACACCAACGGAAGATAATCTGATTAGAAAAGTTTTTTTTTCTAATTTCTCCATTGCACAATGGAGTGTGCAGAAATGGACAAACTTACAAAGGAAATTCAAGAAAAAGAGGAAAGAGAATATTATATAGTGTGGGAGAAATGGTATGAATGGTTAGAGGAGAGGGATAAAAGGCAAGGAAAAAGTAAATGAGGAAGATATAGGAGTGGAAATGCAGTAACAAACAAGAGGAAACAGAAAAGATGCAGATCGTAGGAATGAAATTGTGTACACTGTTATCTATATGTAAATATGTAAATAAATCAATATTAGAATTATATGTATAAAGGATAAATTGAAATAAGGGAGAAAAAATGGATATGTAAAAAATGTTTACCGATGCAAAATTGTTGAAAAGAAAAAAATTGTAAAAGATTTTTGTTTTCAAAAAACTTCAAAACTGTTTAATAAAAATTATTTTTTAAAAAATAATAAAAGTTTCTGTTGTATCATGCTTCATTTAGACAAAATGATAAGTAAGCACCCAGACACAACTAAAGTGATAAATGATAAGGAAATGTAATCCAGGGAGCATTATTATTTTTCATCCTCTTTCACATTCATATTTATTTTGTATGCTTAAGAAGGAAGTGTTTACTTGACACCATTATGAGTTCTGATGTGTTTTGAAGCTGCATCCTAATGGCTACCTTTAGCAAGCAGGTGCCAGGTTGCAAACTTTAAAAGCAAGATAATGTTAGATGCAGGCACTTCAAATACAAGTTCATAAGAACTTTGTCTCTGGTTGAAAAATAACTTATGATTCCCCTCAAAGTTAAAATGCATGCAGTTTATTGTATCATTGTGCATTTTGTGTTGTTATTGTTTTGTTGATCAAGTTGTTTCTTCTGTGGCAAACTGGTGTATGTATACACAGAGATTCAATGACAGAACATGGCTCTTATTTTGCAATTAGGATCAACAGTTCTATAAGCATCACAAAAGAGCTACACAGCTTCCATTTATCACAGCACTTTAAAAAGTCTTTTGTAAGAGATCTGGATGAGGCCCTTGAGGCTTGGTACCTTCTGGATTTGGGATTTATCAATTTTTCCAGCACAGGGCCATATATCACAAAGCAGGTGCATTGCATAAGACAATTGTCCTTATGTAGTGATTCCTTACAGCTCTGGGAATTCCAAAGCATCCAGAGATTCCTCATTAGTTACAGTGAAAAGACTTGTTCATCAGTTTTCTTTCCAATAAATTTAACACAAAAGCCATTTATACAAAGCAAAATATTTAGGCCAAGGTATAGTGTTAGGCAGATAGATGTTGTAATGAACAGGTAGATATAGCTACAGTGTTTATACATCCAGACAGTCCTTTATTTCATAAAGATGTCTTTTAGATTTCTTTTCAAAAACTCATGTTGTCCTTTATTTTGGTCATTTAACTTTTACTGTGCAAACAGTGCCACTTAATGCAATCTTTCACACTGATGTGAAAAATATGGAAATCAAATTGTCTTTTTAAAAATTAATTTACATATATTGTTGGATTGTAGTTATTTTTATAAGAATATGCATTTTTGTAAAGTTGCTCTTCAATTTACCTTTGTAAAGCAAAATTATACATATAAACAATTAAAAAATATTCTTAAAAACCTCTTTTAGATTTGTTCCCTTTTCAGGTTTATTGCCCCTTTATTTTTCCCCCAAAATATGGTCACTGTAGAAATGGCTCATATTATACATATGCTGATAATCTTTCATAAATAGGAATTTTAAAAAGGCAACATGCAGAGTTTAAATGGACACAAATCTGTGTATTTCTCTTGTAGTCTGACATTGATATGTGGAGTTAAAAAGCAGAAATAATAGATATGAGCTCAGATAATCCCGGTACTTGTTCACTTCTGAGCACACTTTGCTTTCAGTTATTGTAATGGTTTAGATTAATACTGCCTCTCCCTTTCTAGTAGAATTTTATCTTTTTATTCTATAATATATCTAATGATTTTACATATGTAAATGGGGTAAAAAATATCAAAAACTCATAGTTGGGAATGTATATAAGTAAGTCAAAGCAATGCAGAATATTATGATTGGTAGCTCTTGGCAAAATGGAATGGGGATCCACTATATGATGATAAGAAATTTTAAAAATGCAGAGCCATTCCTCATGTCTGGGGGTTGTAAATGGGTTCATTTTCCAGCCAGAGAAGTGTAAATAAATTATGAAGCTCTACTTTGGAGATATACCTCATAAAAGCTAAATGACTGCCTAAAAAGTTGGAAAGTATTCCTTTTTAAAAACCAATGTACTTAGAATGTACTTGAGCCTTTTAGAAACTTTTTAAGATTGGAATCCCTTTCCTTCTCTAATCTGCATTAGGTTTATGGCAAGGGTGTTGGATTTGCCTTGACAAAGAAATTCACACCATGAAGGCAATGCTGGCTGAATCAAAAAGCAATTTGCATTTGTTTTTAATGATCTCTCTGATTTGATGAAGATCTTTGCCACATAGCTTCTCTTGATTTACTGTCAGTTTTCTGTTTTGTACTCAACATTAAAGATGGTAACCTAGAATTTGCCACCCTCTTCCAAATCTAGACACCATGTGTAGTCACCAACTTAAAACTTTTGGAGGGAGAATTCTGATAATAAAGTTGAAGATGGCTTGCTGAATTTATGGATTCATGGGCACTCTTTGTGTGTGTTTTGTCTTATTAATTGTGTGATGCCTTTGAACCTTCAGGCTTGCATTAGCATTCCAGTCATTAGCATTCACAAGAACCAAGAGTTTTCCTCTGTAAACTTAGCAGTCAAATCAATGTAGAGTTTTAAATCTAGTTTCAAGTCTTCATAATAATAAAAAAAAAAGCACAAGGAAATGTGATGCACACAAAGTGAAGGAATGACAATACCAAAGGAAAAACTCTAGCAGCCAACCAAATAAATTCAGTCTTTGTTTTTCAAATTGACTCAAAGTTAGCTTGAACTGGACAAATTATGTGTCTAGTATATTTAGCCTTTCATCACTTGTTTAATAACTTAAGCACAGTAGTGCATATGCAAATATTTACCTTTGAGGTTATGGCCAGTATTCCACCTGCTTTCTTTCTGTCTAGCTTCTCCATAGGAATATTTACATACACACACACACATACACACACACAACCACCAGTTGTAGCTTACCTTTCAAGCAAGTCAGTCAGTTGTTTGATGATTAGACTCTATGAAGGACCCAAAATATTTCAATAGTGAGTTAGGCAGCAAATAAATTTCATTAATAAATAAATTCAAAGGAATACTTCTCTTTTTCTTTTGTTTATGTTCCATACTGTGGAGAATGTGTGTGTGTGTATCAGTATCTACCATGTGTCCATGTATCATGTCTTTCAATATGAGGGATTGGAAGAGGCAGCCACCTGGTGACCCCAAGGAACAGTTTAAACTGGAAAGACCAGATTGTTTTTTAAAGGTTAGCTAACTTTGTGAGGACAGAGTAGAACATCATCAAAACTCATCCCAGGCTTTGTTTTCTGCTGTGGCTGTAGAATATTCACTTAAAAGTCTATTCCAATCGATCGTTGTTTCAATATTTAGGTGTTTTTGATGTGCACCAACTATCAGCGAAAAATGCTGTTTTTAACATAAAATATGTTTTGGTGCAAAATGTTTGTTTCTATGCCTTTTGTTAGCTAAGTGATATGACAAAATTCAGAAAAGTGTGCAAACTGAAGGAGTACTACATTTTGATGAAGAGTGACAGAAATGGATCATAAATATAAGTTCCTGAAAGTTTTTATATCAAAAAGCCACAATCTGATATTTTAAAAAACTGTTTCCACAATACAAATTTCATTTAGAAAAATCCTTTGCTTTCATTATGGGAAGAAGGGATACCAGGCTGTCATTTGTTAAGGTTCAGTAAAATACCCCCAAGTGATAGCTATCACAAACACAAACTGCCATGTTACAAATAAACAACAGAGTTCCCTTATGATCTGGTAAGCTATTAATAGTAAGTAATTTTCTGCATATTATTTATTTTCCATTTTTGATGTTCAGCCATGAGATATGTTTATTTCAGTCCATAATTTCATTAAGGCAATAAATAGCTATGTAAAAGGTATCTTTACAATTAGTTGGATATAAACTTATCCTGAAAGATTTCTTCTACTTCTGAATACTTGTACATTTATTTTACCATTTAATTTAAATAATTTTGAACTGTCTATTGAACAACTAGATATTTTGTTCTTGTTAACTAGTTACCTCAATGTATTTAATACCACTGAAACTGATTATTAGGCTATCAATTCTCATGCTAAAGCATTAAAATACACTTAATTCTTTTGAATGAGAAGATTAAGATGTTCATATACTGTAAAAACTATTTATAATTTACTCCCAATTGCATTTTATCTTTCCTTTGCATCTCATCCTGTGTGGATCAATATCATTTTATTTTATTCTCTCACTTGGTAATACTATTTATTTGTAAGAGTCTTTTCTTATTATATCCCCTTGTCATGCAGATACTGTACTTCCAGATGGTACTCTGACATCTTCTGGCAACTACATAAACTGATTTAGGATTTCTTGAGCTGGCACCTAATGCAACAAGACTTGACATAGCATTACTTTAGATCAGAAGAGGAAGAAGGGAATGAAAATGTGTTAGTGTGTCTGTGTGTAAGGGAGAAACTCTGTGATCCTGTGGAGGGAGGGGAGCACTGTTTGTGCAAATTAACATATGGAACTGTGTCATATTGATTCAGATTGTTGCTATGTTTAGCCTTGAACTGTCTGCTTTTGACCAACAGGAGCACTACAGATTCAGACAGATGTCTTTTGCAGCCCTGCTATTCAACATCATTTCACAGGAGATGCCAGCAAGTGAACTTTGGATCTTCTCCAGACAAAGCAAAAGCTTTACCAGCTATCTAGCTGGAACAAAAGATAAATGTATCTCTGAGATAATAAATACGTTTAAAGTATCAAAGTAAATGCCATCTGTATTGTTAGGTATCCAGCTATGGGAAGAATCAGGATGAAATACATGGAAGAAGTATTTTTAGATTGGTAGCTTAGATTGCAAAACTATATCTCCATACAGAATATCTGAAGAAAAAGTGCACTGTTTATTATTGTGAAGCAGTTCATGAAAACAAAGAATGCAGGAAAACCAGGGAGAAGAGAGAGGGAGGGAGGGAGAGAGGGAGAGAGAGATTATATGGAAGAATACAATGCAATTAGTATTTCTTACTTTCTCTCAAGTACAATAGTAAAAAACATTGTGTTAATAAAAATCTCTACACTACATTTTTGAGCAGCACTAAACTGAAACAATGTGGAATCCTATTGGTTAATCTTGCCTATTTGGTGATACAAAAGCAGACTTTGGTGCATAGTTGTACAATGCATACATGAAGCACTATATGCTCCTATATACAGTATGCATAGGAACAAGAAACAGAATTTCAGTGAAAAAACAACAACATTGATTCCCATCTGGGAATAAATTCCATTAAATACAGGGCAACTAATTGGGGGGGGGGGAAGAGAGATACTATAGGATTGCTCTGCCAGCCAAAGTGGCCAAACTGACATGTTTAGAGGACAGCATATTACCTAGGCTGACTTATTGCATAACAATATCGGACTTCTCCATTCCAATGGAGAAGAGTTTCAATGGAAAGTGCTAATCCAGAAGTGTTCTTGAAACTTCATTCTTCTAATTAGAATTGCTCTCAAATCTCTTAATCTCTGTCAACCTGATGCTTTGAGTTTCTGTGCTGAGGCAGATCACCAAAAATGCCACAATATTATGTGGGATGGTCAATAATAAATCAACCCTTAAATGAATAGAATAGAATAGAATAGAATAGAATAGAATAGAATAGAATAGAATAGAATAGAATAGAATAGAATAGAATAGAATAGAATTCTTTATTGGCCAAGTGTGATTGGACACACAAGGAGTTTGTCTTTGGTGCATATGCTCTCGTGTACATAAAAAGACAAGATACATCCATCAAGAATCATAAGGTACACCACTTAATGATAGTCATAGGGTACAAATAAGCAATCAAATCATAAATCTGTAGGCAGATGAAGCATTTCTTTAAAAAAGAAAAAAGAAAAAAAGAACAAGCAATCCTGTGTTGCAGTAGGAACTTGTACATGCTTTGATATTTACTAAGGTGCTTTTAACTTGAGCCACAGCTGCTAATACATTAAAGTGGCAGCTTTCAATGAATAAAAAACAAAACAAAAATAGAAATCTCACTCTGAGGATTAAGAGAGAGCTTGAAAATGCGGCACAACAGCTGTATGCTTGAAGGTCATTTTTAAAACAGAAACATGCTTCATTTATTACTTCAGTGAAAGATCACCCTTCAAAGCAATAAAATAAGTTGAAAATAACTTCAAATGCAATAACTTCATTCCTTAAATTTAAATAAACAAAAAAGTAAGTAGCCTGTTTAGTAATAATATTCAGTAATAATAACCGATATCCAAGAAATGAGATGTAACAAATTGTCATACAATATCCTTAATTTTACAACCTAGAAAAATAATCCAACATAGATTAGAGTCATGAATGGAAAGGGAGATGCCAAAGCTCAGTTTAGAAAAGTCTGAGGAACAAGAGATATTATTACTAATGAAAGCTAGATAATTGAGAATGCTAATGAATATTAAACAAATCAATATATGCTTGATTGAATATTAAAATCATGTCAAACTGCGGAATGACATTAGAAAATGATAATCCCAGAATGCCTTATGTGAAACTCAGAAACAGACCCAGAAAACCTCCAGTGATGGAGTATCCACTGCTCCAGGAGCCATGCTGTTTCATGGGTTAATTGTTTTCACTGTCAGGAAATGTTTCCTTAGTTCCAGGTTTAATGTCTCTTTAATGAGCTCTCACCTATTGGTTCTTGCTGAATCCTGAACTGAATCAGGAGGATTCAGATCGGTTCTCTGGCTCTTGTAAAATGAGCCAAACTGGATTGGAACAGTTATAAAACGATAGTGCTTTAGGGCACTGAGGAAGGCAAAAAGAAAGGCATGAAGTTCATTGAATGATAAATCTGCTCTCCAGTCACAAGGATTATTAGAGAGCTCTTTAATCTGAGTAAATCACTGATGATTTCACTGAGATTGCAAGTGTTTTTCTCCCAGGTTGCAAGTGTTTTTCTCCCAGGTGATGCATGGCATATAAATGTCAGCCATAAGTGAAATGAAGTCTGTCTAACACTCAGTCCCTCCCCTGTTTTTAAAAAACCTTGAATGTGAACAATTGGTTTGATTTTATCACTATGCAAGGGGTGGTGATGTATGCTTCATTTATGTTTGCTTAAAAAGCTCCATGAGCAAAAAAGCAGTGTAAAGACTCTTCCTAAAGAAAATTTGTGGAGCACACAAAATATTAATCATACACAGGATAATTAAACATTAAAAAAGCACAGTCTGTTTGGTCTTCACCTCTTTATTTTGATTGTATATTTCAGAGTATTGCATCTCATTCATTGCTTGCAGATGTCATGCAGTTTTATTTTCTTTCCCAAGAATTATATGTCTTTCCATTAAAAAAAAAAAAACCCAAGAAACTCTGCAGTTTTAGCAGGTATTTTGGTAAGTGGCACTTGATCACTATTTGGTATTTTCACTGATATTTTTTATAAGCAGTAAGGAGATTAGTGCAAATTCTCTCATCCGTAAATTTTTAACTATATCCCTTGCATAAAATCCCTTAATTCAAAATAGCAACAATATTAAGGTTTCTTTCTTTCTTTCTTTCTTTCTTTCTTTCTTTCTTTCTTTCTTTCTTTCTTTCTTTCTTTCTTTCTTTCTTTCTTTCTTTCTCTCTCTCTCCCTCCCTCCCTCCCTCCCTCCCTCCCTCTCTCTCTCTCTCTCTCTCTCTCTCATTTGGGTATCCATTAGTCTACAATTAAAGAAATTGACTAAATTTAAATGAAGATTAATCCCTTCAGGACATCTTTCTTGCTTGAAAAGTTTATCTGATGTTGTTCAAATACAGCCATTTGTGGATTCCTACTTAATTAATTGCTCACATGATTTTGGGCAGACCTTGGTATGTACATGTATCATCTCTCTTGCGGGAGTTGCATTGGGTGCCGATTTGCTTCCAAGGTGCTGGTTGTCACCTTTAAAACCCTTCATGGCTTTGGACCAGGTTATCTGAAGGACTTGCCAGTCACATCTATCTGACCCACTAGAACAGGGAGGCAGATCCCTTCCCCTTAGGAGGTCCCTACCTCTAAGGAGATATATCTGGCAGGACCCAGAAGAAGGACCTTTTCTCTGGAACATCATCCCTCTAGAGATTAGACTGCCCCACCACTCTAACACTCTTTCAGAAGGCGTGGTTCTACTTGCGGGTCTGGGGAACCCAAAGTGGGATAGAGCCCATTAAATGGCTGGTATAAATGTGTGTTGTACCTGGACTGGGGGTTACTATTTTATTACTTTTCTTTTTATTACTTTTCTTTTTATTTCTTTTATATTGTGTTTTATGTCCTTTGTAAGCTGCCTTGAGTTGCCATGTGCAATTAGGCAGCAATATAAATTTTCTAAATAAATAAATTGAAGATATTAGTGTTCAGTTTTCCAGATAAAATTTTAATTTTAATTTAGGATTTAATTAAACTTAAATCCTTGTTTCTTGGGAGGGGGAGAAATTGTCCCCCTCAGAACAGGCTCACAATTTGAGTGTCCTCCTAGACTCACAGCTAAGATTAGAGCAACATCTGACAGCTGTGGCTAGAGGGACCTTTGCACAAGTTCGCCTGGTGCACCAATTGCGACCCTACTTGGATCGGGAGGCTCTCCTCACAGTCATTCATGCCCTTGTCACCTCATGGTTAGATTATTGCAACACGCTCTACATGGGGCTACCCTTGAAAAGTGTTCAGAGACTACAGTTGGTCCAGAATGCAGCCGCGCGAGCTATCGTGGGTGCACCTAGATACCCCCACATAACACCAATTCTCCACGAGCTGCACTGGCTCCTTATTGGTCTCTGGGTACAATTCAAGGTGTTGGTTATTACCTTTAAAGCCCTACATGGCTCAGGGCCAGGTTATCTTTGAGACCGCCTTCTACCACATAGCTCCCAGTGACTGGTAAGATCCCACAGAGTTGGTCTCCTCCAGGCCCTGTCAGCTCAACAATGCCAGCTGGTGGGCCCATGGGGGAGGGCCTTCTCTGTGGCTGCCCCAGCTCTCTGGAACCAGTTACCTCCTGAGGTCCAGACCATCCCCACCCTATTGGCCTTCCGAAAAGCGGTGAAGACCTTGCTTTTCTGGCAAGCCTGGGGCCGTTGATCTCGCTGTTGCGATCTTGTGATATCCGGCCATGAATGGTGTGAATGGGTTTTAATGTTTTAATTTTTAAATGTTTTTATAATGGTTTTTTTTTAAATGCTCCGGAGAAAGGCAGCATATAAATTGAAATAATAATAATAATAATAATAATAATAATAATAATAATAATAATAATAATAATAATAATAATAATATTTGATTCATGTAACTATTATTATTATTATTATTATTATTATTATTATTATTATTATTATTATTATTATTATTATTATTTTGACTCTACAGATGAATTGAATTGCTTTTCTTCATAAGTCCAATCTTAAACATTTGATCAGTGTACTTCAGTAATGCAGGTCCATTTTAGGATGCAGCAATACTAATTTAACTTAGAGTAATTTATAAATTCATCTAATGGATGAAAATCTACAATTATAAATGATATTTTTTTTTGCCCACGAAGATAAATAGAACAAGCCCTTTTACTTATATGCCACTTCATAGTGCTTTACAGCCCTCTATAAGCAGTTCTAGAATCAGGTTATTGTCCCCAACAATCTGGGTCCTTATTTTACTGACCTCAGAAGGATGGAAGACTGAGCCAGTGAGGATCAGTGAGGATCAAACTCCTGGCAGTGAGTAGAGTTAGCCTGCAATACTGCATTCTAACCACTGCATCATCACTTCTCCATGTGCAATTAAAATTAGCTAAGATGAAATAAGATAAATATACATTGGGGTGTATCAGTGCTGTGGTTGTGAGCTGTGACATACTTTTTGGAAAATTGCACAGCAGATTAATAATTGCAGCACAGGTGTTTTTATATTCTAATGTAAATGGAAGTAATTGGTGTCAACCAACTGTTTTAACATGAACACTGGAAGTCCATGTGTATGTTTCATCACCAAGAAAATTTAAGTTAATAGGAACACAGGTCAGTGTAGGATTTTGATTACTCTTAAGGAAACGTTATATGCTTCTCTCTTTAGCTGTAGACAGCTGTAGACAGACTTTTGGTCTGTTTCTTTTGTTCCGCAGATTTTCAAAACTATTAGAACTATGTTCTATTGTTTAAAAAATATTGTTCACCTCGTCTTGATTCAGATGTCTGATTACAATTGGTTTGAAGTATTACATTGTTAGTATCTTTATTGTGCTTTTCAGGTCACAATTAAACAGAAATAATGTTAAAATTAGAATAAATAAAACCATTGTCATCATATTAATTTGATAATCCTTTGGAAGTAGAAGGAAATCATGAGCCTTAGCATTATATACAAGGAAGAAACCTGAAGGTAGATTATTTGGTGCAAATCAGATAAGATCCAGTTTGAATCTGTAAGTCAGTTTAAAAATTCATTCACTTTGAATTTGAATTCATTTCATCAGGTTAATTCAATCTGAATTTGCTATTCTAATTTTTTGTTTTAAAAAAACACTTTGATGAGATAGATGAGAGGAGAAATTTGATATTAAAATAAATAAAAATTAATTGGAATTGATTTGATAAAAATGTGCATGGACATGTGTGAAGATTCATCGATCAATTGTTTTGATCCATTCAAAATAACCTGATTTGATTCCACAAATAGAATCTTTACATTGATTCTTCATAAAGCTTTACAAATTGTCCTTTTAAGCTATAACTATATAGGATGATATATATTGTGATTTGTCATCCTAATCAGCTCTACAAGTCTAATGAATCTTATTTGGGACTTCAGCCTAGATTCCCATTCCAATGAAAACCAGATGAATTCCATAGCTAAACAGTGCTAGAAATAGATGCAAGGATCTCTAGTAAAAACATTATAGCTTGTTTTACAACTCTAACTTGTGTGAGACCAATCATGTATTTCCTAAAGAGTATTAGGTAAGTTATATATCTCTCAGCACCAAGTCTGAGACATAACTTGAACCATAAAGCATAAGGGCTTCTCACATGAAAGGATCTCACACAAAATAAAAATAAATAAATAAATAAATAAATCTTTTTCCTTATCAATGGAATATGTATTAAATTCCAGAAAGGTTTATTAGACGATATCAATAATGGTAGTCTATAAACTAGACTCCTATCTTTTTAAGCTTTTCATTTGCAAAACAGAATGATCAGACTGGAGACTGATACCCTGATATTCTATATTTAAAAACCATGATGATGTTTGGATAATTGGCACTTCTAAGTGTTTTCTTTGTGAATAACCTGGTCAACTCAGTTAATATAAGAAACAGATGAAAATAGTATGGAATCCTACCAATGTACTAACTTGACAGTTGAAAGGACATATACTGGTGATGTTGGATTACAATAAATATATATTAGCATAATTCATTTAAAATGAGGAAAAAATCTGCAGCAACCCCATGAGGTTACAATCCATAAACAATTTACTAAAATGATAACAGTTTAGTAGAATTAAATGAAAGCAGACCAAAGTGGATTATTCTACTATTGTAATTCATGGACACTAAAGTAATTTTGACAAATGTTTTATGATCTTAGTCTGACACTGATATATCTCTATGAAACAGGGATGTACATATAAAAACAAATTACTGTAGATAATTTGTAGGTAGAATAGAGTTCAACATTAGAGAAGATAGCAATACCACATGTTCATCAGGCCAAATAGCTATAGACAGATGAACATAGCATTGTAATAGATGACAATTTGTAATGATAGATATCCATTTGTTCTCTATGTTCTATCTCTGGGATTTTCTCTTCTAAAGTTTTTGTCATTAGCAGGAAAGCATGGTTACCTCAGCGTTACATGTTGATACACTATATGGCAAATCCATTAAATCTCAAGAATTCAAAAGGCATCTCAAATGACTGTTTTTCTTTTTGGCCTAATCCACAGTTTCTCTATAGATGTCAATTTTAAATCAGTATTTCTTGATACTTCTGAAACTAGTTTTCAATTTTGTCAAGCTACTCCTGTTGCATGTAAATTTGATTGAAGATATTTATAATTTATCTTCATTAAGTGTTTATTCAGAGACTACTTACTATACTCAAACTCTTTTTACAAGGTAAACCAGGAATCTCACATAGGAGAAAGTATTATTTCAGGTTTAGTTGTATCAGAATGTCCAATATTTACAGGGCAATAGGGAAGCACTTTGAATTGAGAAGCTACAAAGATCAGTTTTATTTGCAATTATATATACTAATTTATAAATTAACCATTATATTCTCAACAACTGTAGGTTTAAAATGCCTTTCAAGAAAATGCAACTAAAATGCAGTAGTCTAATATGGCTATTCCAAATCAATGGTGGTGGAAAGATTTTTATTTTGAAATAAGCAATTTAATACAATTTGATGAAATCTGAATTCGTCTTTAGTAATTATCTAAAACCTGAGAAACAAAATTGGACCTTCTAGAATGTTCAAGGTGCACAATCCTTATTCTTAATAGGACATACAACAATACCAAGTTCATCTTAAAATGCATTTAGGATCAGTTGATTTGCCATTGGAATCTAATTGCCATCCAGATTGCCATCTAATCTGGATCGAGTTTCTTTCTTTTTTTTAAATGAAACGAAGAGAAAAACACCTTAATACAAAGATGGAATCGACAGCAGAAATAATAGCAGTGATTTTCAAAAATGAAGAATGTTGTAATTTGTTCCACTTTAATGGAGAGAAATGTAAGATATGATTATAACACAAGCATGATAGATTGAATTAGTGACGGATTAATGAAGAGAAAAAGAAATGCATTTGGGGAGTCATGAACCCATGACAGCTGTGCCATCTTTCTTTGGGGAAATTTACAAATGAAGGCTTCCTGTGAGACACTGACTGTGATTAGCTTAAGCATTGCTTCTCAAAGCTTTTCTGTAGACTTCAGTTTTAGTACTCATTAAAGAATAATGCCTGAATCCCTTCTGAATAACTTGTTAAAGTTTTAACTCACCAAAAGTATTCATTATGTAAAGTTGTAAAGCTAATTGTTGAATATTATATTGATATTTCTGGTCCCAGATTTAAATATAAACTTACATTATTCTTATAGGCAAGGCATTCATAATTGAGGCAGGTGTTCTCTCTCAGTGAATGTTTACATTCTGTCTTGATATTACAATAAGTTGTGTATGACTCTAAATTGTCACTAGTTTCAAAGACAATATGATTCTTCACTAAGCTATTTTAAATGGGCATTGTACATGACAGATATATGACTTCAAAATACTAATAATAATTAGAATAAAGAAGCAGTTGAAAGGAGAAACAACATTTAATGTGCAATTATTGCTAAGACAAATGGTTATTAATATAATAAAATATAAACAGTGGTACAATTTGCATGGAGGCTATTAGTGATAAGGTTAGGAAAGTGAACCCATATCTCTGCTTTTATTATAATTGTGGCATGCCAGTTAGTGGCTGTCAGACTTCGATCATGTTGTATAATTTCCCAATTTTCCAATGTGTACATGTTCCCAATTTCCCAATGTGTACATGTTGTATAATTTTCCAATCTATCTCTAGAACTACCTGCTGAGGTTTCTTTTCCTGATACCTTGACATACAACACATTTGCACATCTTGAGTCCCTTTTCTCACTTGTATTTAAGTGCAGCACAACTCAAGCCCTCTAGCTTCTTTTTTTCTAATGTATCCTTTTGGACATTGGCTTCATCAGGTTCCCAGCCTTTGCCTAAGGCAGCTTCCCTGTATATTTGTGTATGCGAAGAGATTATGATGCTCTAACAAGCATTACATGTGGTAAAATGTCAATACACTTTGGTGAAGACATTAGGTCTTCACCTTATTTCAAGAAATTTTAAGAAATAATAAAACTACCTGAAGTCTGACAAACATTTTCAGGAAAGAATGGGTTGGAAGATCTTTATTAGCTAGCCAAGCATTTTGTGGGTTGGGCAGAATGGGTGTTTCAGGTTCCTTCAGTTAACAATGCCATTTATTAAGATCAGGGAAGCACCTTCTCTGGTGCAGAATTTGCCTTCTGGAACAGAGACCCATATGATCCCTATCTTATGATGTTCCAAAAGTATTTGAAAACGGCTTTGCTCCCAGGCCTGGGAATATGGTAATTGTTAACCTCCTCTCCTCTCCTCTCCTCCTCTCCTCTCCTCTCCTCTCCTCTCCCATATGATCTTACTGGGTGACTTTTAAATTTAAGTAAGCAGTCCAATTACCCTACTTACTAACAACTTTCAAATTGCTAACTGGTTCATCTAGTTGAAAACAAACTCTTTCTACCTGATCAGAGAGAAAACTGCCCCAAAAGCCAAAGAACAGAAGATCACTTTTAACTTTAACAAGATAATTTTTGAAAAGTGTAAGAGAAATAAGACCTAGTTGAATGTACAAATGATTAAAAGAAAAATTCCTCTTCCTGACACAAGATTGAATAATCAAGTGCTGGAAATAACAGGATCCAGTAGAAATGTCAGAAGCTTTGTGTAAAGATCAAAAATCAGTGAAAGACACAGTTGCTGGCCAATGGGGATAGATTGGAAGAGGTTAATATCTTTCAAGAAGACTCACTATCACCATTACTGTTTGTCATTGTACTGATTCCTCTGTCCACAATATTGAATAAGTCAGGCCATAGCTATCAAGCATCAAAATCATTGGCCAGGTTATCCCACTTCCTTTACATGGATGAGCTGAAGCTGTAAACACTATCTGAAAACCTGATCAACACTATCCATATATACAACCAATATATCTCAATGGAGGTTGAACTGGAGAATTTGCCACTCTCATCATCAACAGGAGATAAATAATGAAAACTGAATGACTCAAGATGCCCTATATAACATCAAGAGTCTGGATGAAGATGATCACTACAAATACCTGGTCATCCTTCAAGATGACAAAATAAAGCACACTGATGTCAATATGAAGGTTAGAAGTTAATACACCATGGGAGTGACGAAGGTCTTAAATTCCAAACTCAGTGGAGGAAATATCATCAAGGCAATTAACACTCAGGCAATTCAAGTCATTAGATACACAGCTGGAATAGTGAATTGAACTCAAGCAAAATTAAAAGCCCTGGATTGGAAGACCAGAAAAACAATGAGAATGAAACATGCCCTTCATCTACACAGCAATATTGATAGACTCTATTTATCAAAGAAAATAGGTGGGTATGGAATGTTGCAAGTGTACAAGATACTTGAAGAAGAAAAAAAGGACATTGGAAGAGTATATGAAAGAGAGTGCAGAAGATGTACTAAAGTTAAAATTCCATGAAGTGTTGCTAAATACTGGAGAGACCAAACTGGATCAAATGAAGAATAGAAAAGAATTATGGCAAAGTAAAGTATTACATGCCTATACATTTAAAAAAAGAAGATAGCAACAAAATCTGACAGTGGCTATGAGCAAGAAAATTGTAGAAAGAGGCAGAGGGACTAATTCTGGTTATATAAGAGCAAGTCCTAAGAACAAATTTCATACATTCTCAATTACAATGACATAACAATCCAGATTTAAGAAGTGTTGAAGAGAAAAACAAAAGACAAAAACTCTGAAAAGTGGATATGGCAGTTACTGGTAAAGCAGGATAAAAGAAATAGAACTGCAGAAAAATCACAAAATGCAAAGACCTGGAAGTAGAATTAGAATAACTTTAGCAATAGAAAGCAAAGATAGTACCAGTAGTGATAGGCTCCTTGGTTGCAATACCAAAACATCTGGAGTAACACTTGAGTACCATTGGCATTGACAAAATCATCATCAGTCAATTGCAAAAGGCAGCTTTACTTGGAACAGTATCTAAAGATTTGGCTGACTGTGCCAACCATAATACCATGTTTTCCTGAAAATAAGACAGGGTCTTATTTTTTATTGATCCCCCAAATAAGGGCTTGGCCTTATTATGGGGGGGTCTTATTATTTTGGGGGTACAGGAGGTGGCGACTGGATGTCCCATTGCTGCTGTTGTCTCCCTTCCCTGTTCTTCATGCCGGCCAAGCAGCCCAAAACGTCCCACCCCACCCCAATGGCAACAGCTGCTTCTCTTCCCCACTGTCTCTTTATTGAGAGGGGTGGCAGGTGGGGTGGGGGAGAAGCGAGACGCACACAGAAACACACTATAAAAGAAAGCCTTCTCGCAAGTTCAATCAAACTTCTCGAACTCGTGAAAAGGTTTTTTTTTTTTTACAGCGTGTTTCCCTGGACACAATGGCGAGGAAAGCTGGAAAGGTAAGACCCGTGTCCCACTTCTCACCCGCCCTACTTGCTACCCCCAAATTGCATCCTAAAGGAGGCAGGTGGCTAAGCAAGGGGCAGGAGCCCTGCCATGCCTGGCAAGGAGGGGGGATAAGAGAAGGCAAGGGGAACCATGTCTTACTCCACGTGGCTTGCTTCTCCCCCACCCCACCTGCCACCCCTCTCGATAAAGAGACGATGGAGAAAGGAAGCAGCCAGGCTGCTGTTGCCATTGGGGTGGGGTGGGATGTGTTGGGCTGCTCGGCTGGCACAAAAAACAGGGAGGGGACTTCCGGTTTGCTCTTCGTAGCCACCAGACGGTCTCTTGGGACCGCCAGCCCCTTCGCCTGTAAAGAGCCGCCTGTACAGCGCAAAGGCGGCTCGAAAAACCCCATTTCCAGGAGGAAATGTGGGATAGAGCAGGTGAGTGCAGGTAGAGCTCTCCGTAGCCCCCAGGGGTTTTTTTTTTTACTCTTGGGGGCGGGCGGAGGAATGCTCCCTATAGCACTCGCCGCCCGCTCCGGGCGTTGGGAGACTTCTGCCTTTTTGCAGAACAAGGCTACGAAGACAAGCCTTTTAAGATATTTAACAGATTAACTAAAGATGATGAGATTTGGATTTGGATCTGTGACCCTAAATTGCAAGTATTAATACTTATTTTACAAAGGATATTCAACAAAGTAAAAAAGACCTTTTAAAATGGCGATTGCCGAAACTGGAGCAGGGAAGCTGAAAAGAGAAAGTCCTTCCGTTTCTTATTAAGTTACAAAATAGCAGAATAAATGCTCCTGGTTACATTTGAAGGGATTTGAGCTGGATCTGTGACCTCGAATTGCAAGTATTTCACTTATTTTATAACAATTATTGAAGAAGGAAAAGGAAAAGGAAAAAAGAATCTTTAAAAAGGGCGACTGCCGAGGCTTGAGAAGGGGCTGAAAGGGAGAGTCCTTCCGTTTCTTATTGAGATACAAAGTAGCTGAATAAATATTTTTGGCTACACTTTAAAATAAAGCTCTACTTTTGTGTTTTTTCTTTTCCTGGAGATTTGATATTCATCTTGGTTGGAAAGAGGTTTTTTTTTTTTTTCTCTGCTGCCTCTCTTTTCTTTTTAAGAAAAATAGTTTGTCTGTGTTGAAACATGGCATTAAAGTTGGATAAACAAGCAATGGGGGGGGATTCCCCCATTAACAAACTACGTGACCAAGTTTTAAAGCTCCAGTCTCAGAAAACCGGTTTTAATATAATTGAATTTCTTTTGGAGGAGATTGTAAGAAGGGATGAGATTGTGAATCAGAACTTTGAAAAATTTAAGCAGGAAATTAAAGAATTAGTGCAATTAAAGTTTGATATTTTGAATCGAAAGATTATTAAAATGGCTAATGATCTTGTAGGATTTATGACTAAGTTGGATGAAAATACTAACTTATTAGAGTCTAAAGTGGAAGAAATTGAGGACAATTTGGATAATAAAATACAAAAAATTGAAAATGATTTGACAAATACTCAAGACAATAGCTCAGAAGAAAAATCTAAAATGGAGGTTGAACAAAAGTCTTGTAATGTAGAAAATTTACAACAACGGATTGAAAGAGAGGTCTTAATGATGCATTATAATTTTACAGAATATGCGATCAGACTCAGAGGTTTACAGGAAAATAACAGAGATGATTTAAGGAAAATATCTTCTAAAATTCTGGCTGGGATTTTAAAGGTTCAACCTGGGGAAGTGTTTTGTAGGATTGATAGAGTGTACAGAATAAACTCCTGGATTGCAAAGCAAAGGCAATTGCCTAGAGATGTGGTGATTTATTTTACAGACAAGGAAATTAGGAATAAAATTGTGCAAAATTCCTTCAATTCTACTTTGCAATTGTATGGAAGGAAGATATGGATCTACAAAGAGCTTCCCCCCAAGATGTTAATGGAAAGGAAGAAATTTGGTTTTCTGGTGACTGAGTTAAAATACAGAAATATTCCATTTAGGTGGAATGCTCCAGTTGGCATAATATTGAGATATCAAGGAGAAAGATACCAATTAGATACTGTTGAAAAAGCGGAAGAATTTTATCAAAAAATTTTGAAAATAAACTTAACATCTATAGGCACAATACAGGATAAGCAGAAGGAGTTGGAAATAAAGGGAAAACATCGAATTACAGAGGTTGTGGTAGACAAACTGTCTTTGGATTCTCTTGATACTACAGCTGGATTATCTACAAATATGAGAGAAGCGGCATCTGATTTCAACGTGATGATCCAACAAGATCAGTTTATAAAGCAGAATGAAAACCGATCAGTTGATATGCAACTTGTAGAAAGGAAAACAGGATGGAAATCAAACCCACAAAAAGAAAAGAAAAAAAGAAATAGGTCTCATAAAAACAGAAATTTCTAAACTAAGCAACGGTGAAGCCAGTGATTTTAAAAAAAATGAATGAATATGTGAAAAGATAGTGGAGGCGAAGTATTGGTTAATATCATCCTGAGGACAGTGACAGACCTCTGCAATGCCGTAATTTTGGGATGTGAAAAGAGCCTTAATCTGTTGGATTTGAATTATCTATTTTGGATTTCTTTTCTTGTACTGATAAATATATTATAATTATTCTGAGCTACAAGGCAAGAGAGTTACGTTGGGGCATGCAGAAGATCTGGTTGTTACCCATTACGATGATGGGAATTAATAATCCTGATGAAAGCCACAATTACAACTATATGGAATACAATTATAATGTCACTCGGGTGGTTGTTTTTATTTTTATATATATATGAGGATATTCATTACTGATGGGGGCAGATGAAGACTGAAGACTTTGAACAAACTGTTGCACCAGGATGCTATGTTACCCAATTATGGATGGGGGACTCAACAATCTAGTGGAAAGACATCAAAGAAGATATTATATGGATTATAAATTTAAAGTTATTGTCTTTTTTTTTTAAATAACGGAATATATGTATATATATATATATATATTAGTAGAGTGGGCAGATATTAAGAATTGAATTGTTGTGTATGGTAATTTTGTAGGAAAGTGGGTGGAAATATGTTAGTCTACTGATGGATTAGCTTAAGAAAAGGGATGTTTAAGTGATATATTTAGGGTAGTGGAGGAAATGGACAGAGTTGAATAAATGTTAAATTAGGACTTATGTGGAAGGCTGCTTTGAAATGTTATATTAATATACACAAAGAATAAATGTTAAAGTAGGATTTATTATACAGTCTTAAAGTGGAAGGTTGTTTTGAAATGTTGTAACAATACATAGATATAAGTTTTGGGGAGGACAAAAAGGGTAGATTATTGCTAAATTGGGGGTTATAATAATATTATGCTAAACTAGAAGTTATCATACAATGTTATAGCAGACTGCTTTTTTTTTTTTTTTTTTTTTTTTGAAATGTATGGTAAAAGGGGAAAGTAATAATATTAATAATATTTTTAGTAAGTAAGGGTCAGTATATAGAGGAGAGAGTAAGGCGATGGTAAAATATTATGTAATCTGTTATGAATTAGGTTTTTGGTGTGAAGAAGTCACGGGGGGATGGGTGGCGAGGGGGGGTTAGGGAGGAGGGGGGGAAGGAAAAAAGGGGAAAAATTTGTATTTGAAAACTTTTTCAAAAAACAGGGAGGGGAAGGCACGCCCCCCCTTCCCCCCTCTGGCCTCACCTCCTCAATTCATTTTGGTTGCACGGCAAGCAACCAGAGGAAATGGCGGGACCAGCTGCATATGTATGTAAGTAGTTGGTGGGGGGGTTATTTTGCAGGAGTGGCTTATATTATTGCATGCGCTGAAAAGCCCAATTGGGCTTATTATCCAGACATGTCTTATTTTCAGGGAAACATAGTAATAAATTACAATTATGACCCTCTGAGAAAGCAACATAAGATCATAAATAGTTTTAAAAAATAATTTTATTAAGATTTAGAAAGAGTCCAGAGTTGCCTTATAGGAGAGATGGCCAGCATAAAATTTTTATCAATAAATGAAACAGAAATAAAAGAAAAGAAAGAATAGAAAGGAATTTACCACGCTCATGTGAACAAGTATAAACAATTTCATAATCTCTTCACCCCCACTAATTAATTAAAATAAAACCTTTCATCCCATAATCCATCTCATAGTAATAAATAAATCAAATAAATAGTATCTTCTTCTTATCCAATTGTCAGTAACAAGTCCATACTGAGCTCTAAAATATTAAAATTAATTAACCACCATTAAAACTCAATTGTCCGTATCTTGAGTCTTAGCTACAGGCAAAACCCCATTTAAAAGGCATAAAAGGCCCCAATCTTCTAGTATATATGAAAAAACAAAGGCTAAAATTTAACATAACAAAACCTTTTCTACTTTTTTTTTCAAAAATAAAACACTCTAATGCATAAGCCATTTTGAATGGAATGCCAACCATTACAGAGATAACTGCCCAAATAGCAGCATATCCCTTTCAGATAATCACTCCATATCTCAACTTTAAACTGTTCACAATACAAATTCCAATATCCTAATGTAAAACAGATTTAAACCTAACAAATAGAACTAGTTACTCCTTTGAAGAAAAAAAATCACACAATTAGATGCTAAGCATTTAGATACTAAACAATTAGGACAGAGAAAATAGCTGTGAACCAAAAAAATAATAATAATACCAAATATGCACAACCAACATTTGTCCAATCAAAATATAATTAAACTCAAAAAGAACCACACAGAACAAAAAACATTTCCATTTTAACCATGGTCATAAAAGTCATTTTTTAATCTTCCTTTTTTTAAAACACAGAACAGTCTTTCCCTGTAATCCATTCCAGTAGTTGTTGAACCTTGCTATGTTTTTTCCCCCTATACATTAAGCAGTCTCTTTTGTAAATCCAACAAAAAAGAATTATGCCTTTTTTTTCTATTTCCTTCCTTATTTTTAAAATTTCATACACTATTTTCTTTGCATTTAACGGCAAATTCTTTCCCAAGCTTTCATTCATATTTTCTTCTAGTGGAATTTGTTGTGTATCTTGTTCTATGCAATTCTGTTTTAAGGACAAACTGTTCCTAGAAAGATCCAACCTATCTGCCATAATTGATTCAAAGCCATGACACTTTGGAGTCCTTGGAGATGTTGTTCAAAGATATCACTAAATGCCATGCTAATTTATTTCACACAAACATGTATTTATTCTTTAAAAAGTATTTCCAAATCTTGATTTTCAAAATTCAACACCCCAATGTCTTTTGAACCCTTAATCTTTTAAAAACATTTAGTGGCCAAAACCTTACCTAATTTTTTGCTGTTTGTTCTAAATTCTTAAACGTTATAATAAAAATATATATTCACTTTCTTATATTATAGTTTGAAGCAGTGGTGGAATTCAAATTTTTTTACTACCAGTTCTGTGAGCGTGGCTTGGTGGGCGTGGCAGGGGAAAGATATTGCAAAATCCCCATTCCCTCCCCACTCCTGGGGAAAGGATATTGCAAAAACTCCATTCCCACCCCACCAGAAGTGGTATTTGCCGGTTCTCTGAACTACTCAAAATTTCCGCTACCAGTTCTCCAGAACCTGTCAGCAGAACCTGCTGAATAGCACCCCTGGTTTGAAGGCTTATACTCATCAGGTATTTCAAATGTTGCCCCTTTGAAGGTATCTAAAACCTTTGCAGCAGTTAATAAGTGATTTCAAAAGGTAGTTATGCCCAAACTTAGTGTCCTTTGAAAGGTTTAACTTGTGGTTAGGACAATTATGTTAAATTTCCCAGTCTTCAGGTCCCCCCCCCCCAAAAAAAAAATCATCAGATATCACTGTCTATTTGTGAGGAAAATGAATGACCCTTACGAGAAATAGTTTAAGAAATTTTGCATCTTTCTTTTTTATACAGAGAAGTTCAAAGGAGCCAATCTACCCTTTAGAAAGATGATGATATACCCCAAGAGACTAAAAGTGTCTGATATCACCAACTATAATAGATGTACTGTGAGTATTGAGAATTTGTGTCTCATCTGAAAAAGAGATTTTTTTTCTTTTTTGAGCAAGTAAACCATTTGGTATTTTAATACATTTGATACTCAAATAAAATGGCTGCCACCATTAATATGGTCAACCCAAAATACATATTTACCACATGTCAGAAATTGTCTCCCTTTATACTATGTAATATCCCAAAGTGCTCTCTATCAGCTTGGCTTTGCTTTGTATTTTCTAGGCAGATGGGCACGCTTCCAAATAAAACACAGATTTACAGCCTATCATTTTAATTTTCCAAGAGTATAATTTTATTCTCAGTTTATAGGATATAGATCTCAAATGCTTTCTTAGAAAGAAAGATAAGTTCTGAAGCTACTCTACATCATGCTAATTTCCTTCTCCCCCCCCCCCCCCGCACCCAATGAACAGTAGATAAAAAGATCAGGTGGGATTAGAAGCTGTGGATGCCACCTGAGATGTTACTTGGAACATTACATTTCTGAACATCTTATCCGTGAACCAGCAGATAGACAAAAGAAAACTTTCAGAAAACTGGAAAATAAATTTGTGAAAATGTGTCAGAGTCAAAAGTGAGCTAGACCTTAACTAAGGAGAAGCATCATTCTTAGCATGCATTTTACCAGGACATATTTAAATAAGAGTTTATGTATGAACTGACCTGCAAGGAAATGCAATGGAATGAAGTGAGACAGATTTCTTTCTGTGTAATCAACAAACTAGGGAAGGAATCATGCTTCAAATATTCAACTTTTTTCAGGGTTAAGAGTTGCAATTGAAATAAGAAATGCAATTAAGAAAAAATTAAGGAAGGAAGTGAGGAGATATTTAAACTTGAATGGACTTTCATCTTTTTGAGAAATTAATACTGCAAATCCATTCTTCCTTTGTTAATTCCTTCCTTTGTTCATTTTTTCTTCTTTCTCTTTCTCTCTCTCTCTCTTACATCATACAATTCCTAAAGCATGCCCAGTCCATTTTTATGTACTACCACATTTATTTAAAAATGCAGCTGGACACATTTTGGGCAGCTGATCTTGAACGATTGAAAAAGAGTGCTAAATGGTTTCTCAAAAGATTATAGCAAGAATTAGAAAAGGAAGATAAATGCTATTTTATTTACATAATTTGTATAATCTCATTAACAATCTCCTCTGGGTGGTTCACAATTCAGAAACCATAAAAACAATTTAAAAAGCTCTAAAAGTCAGCCAATTAAAGCAGTTACAGTACACAACAGAATAAATAAAGCCAGGAACAGCAAAATATGAAGATTGCAAGGCCAAAAGAAATAAAGATGTCAAGTAATATTAAAATATCCAGGAAAGCAATATCTAGATATGATCTAGAAAGCAATTTATCATAAGAGAATGAAGGAAATACTCCAGAGAGAACATTCCACAATGGAGACACCTATTCCTTGACAGTTTCCTTGAAAGTTCCTTTCTTTTAGGTTTTATAACCTTATACTAATTGTAAATCATCAGCTTGTTTGCCATCACAAGGGTCAAATGGAAATGTGTGGGGAATTTAAGACAAACAGCTCTAACAAATAGCTGTAGCAAAATACATAAACAAATATTTCTTCCCCCAGCATTTCTGTGCAATTATTTTTGAAATTGTATTCCCACAAGACTGAATGTCTCTAAATGAGGGAAACCTTATAGTAAGAGTGAATAACAATTAAGGACTGCACCAGAGATGCTTATGGATAAAAAACCTTGATTATACTGGCAGGATAGAATGTCTTAATATACAGTAAATTATTTTTGGATGGGTGTGGGTGGTGGCATGGTATGCTAAATAAAATGGCCAGTACTCTTAGCTTTTACAGCTTCTTCAGAAAATAGATGATTGCTATGAAAAATGACAATTACTTGTTCTGGCAGTCTGTGTATATGAATGTATGCATGCCTAATGTACAGGCAAGCCCTGTACCTACGTCTGAATTAAATTCCAATTTGTATATAAGTCAGAACTTGTGCTTACAAATGGCAGCCTGGCTCCAAAATTGGCAGATGGCATTCTCCTTCCTTGAGCTGTTGAACTGCTAAAGTTGTGCAATGTTTTCAGGACCTGCTGGAAACCACCCAAAACAGGTTGTATTTCAAAAACACATAGCTTCAGTGGTTTATAAAAAATATTGTACAGTTTCAGTAGTCCATTGGCTGGGGGAAGCAGAATGCCATTCACCATTTTTTAGTAATAGGCAGCCAGTACATAAGTATGGGTTATTTGTAAATTGAACGTTCTTAACCCAAGGACAACTTGTAATGGAGAAACAAACAAACAAATAAACACAAACAAACAAATAAACTCCTAGAGGTTGGATGTACGCCTTTTAAATATTAAAGATCATAATAGACCTACATTTCCTAGTGTCTCCCAAACAGGGAGCATACAAATGCTTTTATACATAAGTACAAGAAAAAAACAAACATCAAATAGGTTGTAAAAAAGAGTATCCTAGTACAGAGATACTAATTCTTTCAGAATCTTATTTGAAAGGATGATTTGTCTGACATATGTTAAGATGCCAACATACACAATGAAACATTACATATTATGCATATATGCCAGAAAAACCAACATTTATCTTGTTTGTAAAAATTGCTTCACAATTATAGCTGGAAAGTTATATTGTGCCTTCTTTCTTCATTTCTTTATGATGGAATTATTTTTTATTATTTTTTATTTTTATTTATTTTATTTCATCAAGCATGTATTTTATGACAGATACAAGTGTAAACATAATTATAAATACATGAAAAGGATATGAATAAAAGAAAACATTAGTACAGGGATGGTAGGCATGCTGGTGCGCTTATGCATGCTCCTTACAGATCTCTTATGAATTGGGTGAGGTCTACAGTAGACAGTCTAAGGTTAAAGTTTTGGGGATTTGGGGAAGAAACCACAGAGTCAGGTAGTGCATTCCAGGCATTGACAACTCTGTTACTGAAGACGCATTTTCTGCAGTCTAGTTTGGATCGGTTTACCATGAGTTTGTATCTATTGTGTGCTCTTGCATTGTTTTGGTTGAAGCTGAAGTATTCATTGGCTGGTAGGACATTGTAGCAGATAATTTTATGTGCTATGCTTAGGTCAGACCGAAGACGGCAAATTTCTAAGCTGTCTAAGCCCAAATTTTTCGAGTCTAGTTGCATAAGGTATTTTGTTGCAAGCAGAGTAGTGGAGGACTCTTCTTGTGAAATATCTCTGGACTTGTTTGATTGTATTAATGTCTGATATGTAGTGCGGGTTCCAGACAGATGAGCTGTATTCAAGAATTGGTCTGGCAAAAGTTTTGTAAGCCCTAGTTTGCAGTTCAATATTACGAGAGAAGAAGCTACGCAAGAGTAGGTTAACAACTCTTAATGCTTTTTTAGCAATGCTGTTACAGTGAGCTCTGGCATGTAGATCATTTGAGATGAGTACTCCAAGGTCTTTGACAGAGTGAGGGTCGTCTCTTAGGTTGTATCCGTCCAGCTTGTATTTTGTGTTCTGTTTTTTTTGCCAATGTGTAAGACAGAGCATTTGTTGGTTGAGATTTGGAGTTGTCAATTGTTTGACCATTCTGACACATAATCAAGGTCTTTTTGTAGAGTAGCAGCATTGTCAGTGGTGTTGAATAGTTTTACATCATTCACAAAGAGAATGCAGTTGCTTATAATATGATCGCAAAGTCATTTATATATATAGAGAGAGTGTGGGTCCTAAAACGCTGCCTTGGGGGGACACCACTGTTAACAGATGCAGGGTTAGATAAGGCGTTCCCTATTTTGACTACTTGCTGCCTGTTTGATAGGAACACATATCCAGAATCCGGAAATGCCATAAGATTTTAGTTTTAGAAGTAGCTTGTCATGTACCACTGAATCAAAGGCTTTACAGAAGTCTATATAAATCTTTGATTTACTCAGGTCGACTTTTGAGGTCCATATGTTTTTGCAGTGTAATAGTTGCAGATTGCAGGACATTTTTTTTCTAAAACCAAATTGCTTGTTAGAGAGTAGGTTGTTAGTCTCTAAGTAGATTGGTTTATGATTGATTCCATGACTTTGCAGGTGACACAACATAATGAGATTGGTCTGTAATTATCAACTAGAGTGGGGTAACCTTTTTTGAAGATAGGGATGATTGTGGCAAGTGACCATAAATTAGGTAAGGAGCTGGTTCTGAAAGATATTTTGTAGATTATGCTATGTGGTTCTGCTATGGTGGTTGAGTGCTTCTTTAGGAAGTAGGCTTTAGGAAACAGTAATTAGGAAGTAATTTCAAAAGTAGAATTACTTTTGAAATTATACATTGTGACATACACAGCATTAGGATATCCAGAAGATATATGGAATTCCAAACCCATTTGGAGAACTAGTGGTAGTAGTGCTATATGCTGTATATACTACACAGTGTAGTGTATACCCTAAAAAGTATATAACCCTTTGCTGTTATCTGGTTGATTTAGCCTTTTGCTGTTATCTGGTAGCCCATATGTAATAGCTCATAGTAAGTCAAAGAAACTCCTTTCCAAAGCAACATAGGTGATAATGATGAACCCAACTCTTTAATCCCTCCAGGTGCTGCATGGTTGCTACAGAAACAAAGACAACCAAGATGCTGCTTCATCTGAAATTGATTTGTAGTAGAAATTTGTCTCTAAAACTCTCATTACATTTGAGTTATATACATCAGTGATTTTAGGCCTACTGCAAAATTAGCTGCTCTTCAGCCAGTATGTGAAGTCCTTTCTCATCTATAGTAAGATCCAGATGAAGTGAATGTAGTGCTATCATCAACTGATATCTCAAATCCTTGTTCACCACTATTTCAATGAAACAGAGACTTGGGTTTGCCAAGAAAGATATTTTGGTATTCAATGACATATTAAGCAATAGAATCTTTCCAATCTAACTGCACAACATCTAATGATGTCATTAGATGACATCTAATGACCAGCATATGGTCATTGTTTCTTCTTTTGAGACAAATGAAACAGTTTTTGAGCCCCAGAATAAGTAATTCCTTCACTCCTATGGTACCCCCATCAGTATATCATGTGCAACTACTCTCAAAAGTAAAGAGAGTTTAATTTTGTTTTCTGTACTGTACCACAACAAAAGTAGACTTCATTTTTCCCTCTAGAAATGAACAACATAAGGGAGCAAGAAGATATATTCTGGGATGCCACCTGGGGCCTGACCTACACTTGACAATTGTTCCTTTTAATTTAATATTATTATATCACCAGCAACATCTAGTGAAAAGTACTGAGATCTCCTATCAATATATAGCCCCACTTATTCATATCCACAAGCATATCCTAAGATATATGACATAATTCATACATTATTGTGCTAATTATGTTTTTAAAAATTCTACCAGTTGACACTGATGAAACTCAGTGAGGAACTCATTCAGAAGTATACCAGTAGTTGCATTTTACAAAATGTGAAATGTAAGACTCTTTAGATTCTTTAATAAGAAATAATTCTTCCCAAATAAGATTTAATAAGTGACTAACATACTATGGATGTAAATCATAGCAAGATAAAAACAAGACAGATGACTTAGATTTAAAGTAATAACTTCAGGACTATCAATGATGAATGTGCTTTCCAACATATTTTGGAAAAAAATATCTAAACCTAGGAAAATCACTTTAGTATGGAATGTTAGGTATTTCACCTCTGAATAATAATAACATGGGGTTTTTAAATGCTTTGGAATGTAGTCTAAACTACAGGTTCAGACTAATTAAAACAGGTCTGACTTATTCAGAAGTCTTCATTCTCAGTTACTTGTTCATGTTATTTAAGACAATATTCTAAAAACAATAGTATTTTAACTACTGTTTCTTAAACTTGGCAACTTTAAGATGTGTGGACTTCAACTTCTAGAATTCCTTGCCTGAGAAATTTTGGGAATTTTAAAGCCCCACTGATTCTAACATTTATATCAATGTAAATACAGCATTGTGAATCATTGTAAAGAAAAAGATAGAATTGCAAGAACTACAAGGGAATTTATTTGTTAAGTGCACATGTGAAGATATTTGGCAGCATCCTAATTGAAGAAAAAGAGGAAGCAACAATAAGCAAAACATGGTAAACAGTGTTGTTTTATACTTGGCAGGAGAGATGCAGACCAGAACTCTGTTCTGTACAGATCATTGCGAATGGAATACATGTGGGAAAGAAAGCTTATTCTATACTTGCTTAGAAAAAGTGATAAATGATAACATGAAGTGGCTTTATTTCATCATTTTAACTACCACACCATAATAGAAATAATAGTTCTGCAATATTTGGCTATAGGCTGGCTGTCCCTGGGTTGTTAGGCTCAGATCATGTTTTAATTTTAATTTTGCATGGAAAGATGGATGGACTTGATAATCTAAATGAGCCCATCCAATTTTATGGTTTTATAATTCTATTATAAATACTAACCACCATATATGCATTTGGATAACTTGATGGATAGATGTTCATCCATGTTAATGTGAATATACTGTAGATAACCAGCTAGTTATAGTTCCTACAAATGTAACTAATGACCAAAGAGTAAAAGAGAATGAAATGTTGAGATGTTTTAAAGTTAATGCTTAATTACAATTTTAATGTAACATTGTTAATGAAGTAACTCTTGGTTGACATGTTGCTTTTGTATTATTTGAAACAACTTGAAATAAATCAATGAATATTTTCAAAACAATAGTTCAATTAGTACCAGAAATGAAGAGGGCAAAAGGCAGGCCTACTGTGATCTTATTGCTAGGAGCCTGAGTGGCGTAGGAGGCTAATGCCTCCTAAGGCAGCATTTAACATCCAGCTGCCTGCAATTACTGCGAGTTCAATTCTCACCAGGCTCAAGGTCGACTCAGCCTTCCATCCTTTCTAAGGTGGGTAAATTGAGACCCAGTTTGTGGGGGCAATAAGCTGACTTTGTATAAATATACAAAAGTATGAAGGCAATTGCTTAACGCATTGTAAGCCGCCCTGAGTCTCTGGAGAAGGGCGGCATATAAATCAAATTAAAAAATAAAAATAAAAATTGCTAAGTCCAACAGAAGACTAACTGTGGTTTGTGAACCAATTTTCAAAATTAGCCCAATGTATATGAAAAAGTATGGCTTTTATAAAGGACAAACACTGTTTGATATGACACTGCTGAACTCTGATGAAAAATTAATTAAGAAGGTATATAACTTTTTGATAAATTTAAAAACACAATGGTACAATGGAGAAAAACTTTGGCTATAACATAGAATTAGAGAAATGGCAAAATTTATGGGAAAGGATTATAGATTAACAATGGCAATTTCTCATAAAGAAAACCTTTGTAAAATGTTTTATAGTTGGCATTTACTACCTGCTAGGTTAGCTAAAATGTTTGAAAATATGTCTAGCAAATGTTGGAAAATGTAATCAAAAGTCGGGCACATTTTATCATATGTGGTGGACTTGTGCTAAAAAAAAGGGGGAGGGGTAAAAATACATAGGTGGCTAGAAAAAAGATAATAGGGAAACATATAGATTTTAAACTTGAACTGTTTTTATTAGGGATGATATCAGAAAAAAATGATAAGAAAAGTATGTATTTAGTATTACATGTTTTAACAGCAGCAAGGATTATCTTCGCACAATATTGGAAAGATGAAGAAACACAGAAAGAGGAAAGATAACTAAGAAGTTACTAGACTGTGCAGAAATGGACAGACTTACATTGAAAATCAAACAGAAAGAAGACACAGAATATTATTATAAACTTGGAACTTATTTTACCAGTGGTTGGAAAAAAAGGTGGAGAGTAAGAATGGCATTTATATTGTTAAGCAAATTAAGTACTCAGACAACACGATGTCTATTAAGCTGTAAGAAATGAAATTAATAGAAAATTAATAAAATTTATTTTAAAAAAGTATCCCAATGTACATTACATGAGGTGTTGTGGCCCGCCAGTGGCCTGCGCAGATTGTGGCTGATCCCGACAAGGAAGAGGCTGCTGTGGTGTCATGCCAGCAGCCTGTGCAGCCGGCGCTCACATCGGACAGCGAAGAGGCTGAAGAGGATGTGGTGCCAGAGTCAGAGATTTAGCCAGGGCCTTCAGAACCTCCAGAGGGTCCTTCAAGTGGAGATAGCAAAGTGAAGGAGCCTCTCCTCAATGCTTGAGCACGCAGGGCTGCCAAAAGGCAGGAATGGCTACTCAGGAGGAGGAGGTCTCCTCGAGAGTAAGGCTTGAGGATAATTGGCCACTCCCTTCACTATTTAAGTCACACACCGTTAGTAAATTTCTGGCTAGAAACAATTTGTAATTATCATCAGAGCATTTTTGGAAAAGTCTTATCTTGCTTTCTGGGCTGGTTGCCAACCTTTGCTGGACTTTGGTTTGTTCTTGCTACTTAATAAATTTGATAAGGACCGCTGGTGTGTGTCTATATTCTCGGGAATCTGGAGCTGGGGCAGAATATGAGGTGACAACATCTGCAAGCAGATAATCAGTGCTATGTGTGAAACAATCAAACTGAACTCTATTTCAAGTATTTTTAAAAAAATTCATGTTGCCCCATGATGGAGATCCATGAGCTAAAAGTTGAATATCATCTTTCAAATAATGCATTTATAAGGCCAACATAGGTCACTGAATATAATGATAAAATAATCATCCATTATATAGGAAGATTTGAGAATCATTGAGTTGGACAGCTTTGGTTTAAAGGCAAAACTGAACAAACATTTACTGAGCATTTGAAGGTAAGAAAAAGACACTGTGTAAAGTAATCAGTTGAACTTCAAGAATTGGAATGGATGAAAGAGAAAGAGAGATCATCAATAATGTGTAGATGTGAACAAGGTGGATGAAAAGAAGAAAAATATCTATGCTGGCATCAAAATTTCAAGCAAAATACAATGATAGGCTCAAAATTCCTTTTACTCACTACTGAGTTGCTCTGCCAGCATATACATACTTGATAGATTCATCCAAGCAACTTCCAGCTGTAACAACATGCTACTTTGATCACCTGACTTTCTGAACTGGACAGCTATATGTCTACGCTTCTGCTGAAGCATGGAAAAGGATATGTGGCTTAGGAAAAAGAAATAACGAGAGAGAGAGGGGGGAGGGAGGGAAGGAGAGAGGGAGGGAGGGAGGGAGGGAGAGAGAGAGAGAGAGAGAGAGAGAGAGAGAGAGAGAGAGTGCTATAGCCATTAAACAAACCAACTGCAGCTAATATATATCACAAAGATTAGTTCCTTTGCTGACTCTCATTAAAAGGCTAACGACTAGTGGACATGCACTAAAAGAACTATAATTGAACTCTTGCACAAATGGGTACTCTGCAGAAACAGCAGGAAAAGCAATTGTGAAGCCAGCTGCCCTCCTTATAATTCATACAAACTAGGCACTAGATTAGATTTTTTTTCCCTTGACCAAACTGCATTCTGTGGTGCAACATTAATCCTTGCGTCTATTTTGATAATGGACAACAGTGTGAATGTGTAAAATATGACACACCATGGGATAAAAGTTTAAATTCTGTGAAAGGGGCAGAGAATAGCAAAAAGCTGGAGTTTTATGTGAGAGCGAATAGTTTAAAACGTACTCTAACCATTTTTGGTAAGCCCCTCTAAGTTTCAGGAGGCTTTATAATGTATAAAGCATTGCAGAAGATTGCATTGAGGATGAGGGAAGAGCAGAACTAAGCAGCAACATTCTTCTCTCATACTAACTTGGAGAATATCCATTATATACCTCATGACAAAAGAAACAAAAGGCAAATTGAAAAAGGGTGGGAGAGTCTGCAAAGGAATGTTGCATTTATCTTTCTAATCTCTTGTTAGACAATTGAATGGCTTTCAGAATGCTTCTTCTATGTTTTGTTTTCCCCAGCAATTTATGGCCTAATTAGTAATTATCCTTCGTTGCTCTTACATAGCCTTCCATTCTTGCCAGATTTTTTCCCCCAAGACTCATATTAGAATATTCATATTAGAAAGATTCTTTATAATTCACTCTATCCACCAAGCACAGAGTCCCAATTGACCTATGAGGGTGCACGCATATAGAAAAATGAGACTCCATGCTTGGTGACTAGAAGGCATCAGAAAGAATCCATCTTCTCAGATTAGGGAGTTTGAGAAATGAAAGATTTGAAGTATGTGCCATCTGAGAGAGCATTTTTTTCCAAGAAAGATTAATTTCATCACCAACCTGCAGAATTGTAGGAGTGTGCAAGTCTCTCTCTGTATGAATGGAAACATGCTAAGAAAAAACTATGCACAAAGAACAGAAAGAGTTTAAACGGTACAGTATGTGTTTATTAATAAAGGCAATTAATACATAGAAAAGGAAAATGTGTTTGTCTGACTGAGGCAAAGAAGGAAAGGACAGTCTTATTTGCTCAGCTCCCTCCACTTCACCATAAATGATTCTAATGATGTAATTGTGTATAACATAATGACACTGTCATTGTTTTCATTGTTTTTTGATACCATTATCACTCGTTGTTAATTGTAACTATCCTCCCCCGTGCTAGCCTGAGACATGATTGGAATATAAATCCACAAGTATTTATCCCACAAATTGCTGGGAAAGAACCTTGACTGAGAGGCCTAGAGAACAGTAGAGGCAACGCTGAGCTTGATCTGACTGAATCAAAAGAGAATTTCCTACGTCTAAATAATCTCCTAAATTACCAGAAAAGATTTGAACGTCTGTGCTCATGAACATTCCCTGAAATAGCTTCTCTTGTACACTAGAATGAGATTAAGCTAAGGATCTTTTGCTTATCAGCATTGAAGAACACAGCGTTCATTTGTATGTCTACATTCAAGCTTTTTGGCTTAATCGGTATGCTCTTTCCAAAGTTCAAAGTGATCTCGTGCTCCTGGAAGCACGAAGCCGAAGACACCAGCCTGAAGATGACGAATGAGACTTCGTTGAAACGTTGCCAAGAAACCTCCAATTTTACGCGGGAGAAAACCCGAATAACCAAAGACCTACATACAAACACCCGCGAAAACCTCAGAAAACACACACACACACACACACACACACACACACATATATACAATATTTATATTTGTTTTCCATATGTTGTAATATATGCCTTCATAGTACTATTGATGTATCATTTTGCTGCCTTTATTTTCAGTTTTATGGTATTTGAGGTTTTGCATTGAATAAGGAGTTACGCACTAGGAAGGATCTGATGTAGTTTCTATTTTATGAATTTCAGCAGATAATTAAGAAGAGATTCATGTGACGTTTTGTGATGTTTTTCCCGTTCGCAGAGCTGGGTGGGCATGGCCTGCACATGATGTATCTGGCCCGCGGGCTGCCAGTTTGACACCCCTGTTCTAAGACCACATACAATCATTGGTGAAACCATAGTGTCTTCTGAAAATAAAATAGCTACTCATCTTATTCTACTTAGTTGGACTGTGATTTAATTCATGCTATTTGGGTCTACAATTGTATTACTATAAACTCCAGAGAAAAATCCTATGACTTTTATGCTAGTAGTAAGCTTGCAGTAAATCAGTATTAAGTCAGTTACATGATCAAAACCTGTTTTTTTTTGGCATTCTGTTGAAAAATTTCCTTACAAGGCATGATATTTTATTTATTGATTGATTGATTTTGAACATTTTTGAACCAGCCCATCTCCCTCAGATATAGTGTTCAAAATGCAGTTGAAAGCTCTTGCTAATTATGAATTATTTTACAACAAAATTATTTTGTTTGTTAAATTAGGTTAATCCTACATTTCTATCTACAAAAATGTTTCCACACAAAAATGTTTCCACAAAGAGACATAAAGTAAGTGAAATAAAAGCCTATTATAAAACACAAAGACACAAAATTTGAGACTTAAAGACACACACACAAAAAAAAACCCCCTATAACTGCAATTATTCAAAATATAGAATAACAAAAATCTCTCCAGCTCAATCCAAACTAGAATAACATTCAGTCAACATGCCAGGAGAATATTGTGTTCCAAGTTCCAAAGGGAATTTCCTTGTTTTTTCTTGTGATCAAGAGAACTTAATCTTCACATTAACCTTTGTTCTTTCCCAGATAATGGTGGAACAAAAAGCAGTGCTTCCACTGAATTGAGCATACTGAATTTGGACATATAGAAGGCATTGTCCATTAGGCATTCAAAGTCCAAAATGTTCACCATGGCATATTTTTAAGTCTAATCAAAATCATTCTGAAGCTGCAAATGTATTCAAAGATCATGTGAATTCTCCTTTCAAATCATATGCAGCAAACTGGAAAAGTCTGCAGCTCACTTTAGAATTGCATATGATATAGGACTTCAAATATGCAGCTTCAGTTTCAGAGCAAAAGAAAACATTCTTTGTGTTCTTTATTCAACAATTCTTTTTGATATAGGAACTTTTTTATTCATAGCAAGTTTTGACATAGGATGTTTCCCAAATAAACAACAACAAAAACCTCTTTTGTGTATATTTAGCAAATACCTGCTCCATAATGACTATACTGTATGAATTTGCTAGAGAGGTGTCCTTCAACAATTGTGTTGAAGTGTGCTTTGTTTACAACATTTGTAAGAAATTCAATACAGCATTTTTTTAAAAAAAAAAAATCAGAATCATCTTGGAATATGCTTGCCTCAATATAGCCAGATATCTTAACAATTGTAGAAGGATTTGAATTTGATTTTCTGATATCGACATATAAAATGTGATAACTATTATGTCACAAACAGGCTTGGTTCACAGATTATGCTAAAGCATAATAATAATAATAATAATAATAATAATAATAATAATAATAATAATAATAATAATAATAATAATAATAATAATAATAATTTTATTTCTATACCGCCCTTCTCCCGAAGGACTCAGGGCGGTATACAGCCAATTTAAAAACACAGGACACAACAATGACTAAAAATTAAAATAATTAAATAGATTTGGCCAATTTAAAACCCCAAAAATTTAAAATACCCCAATTTAAAATTATTATGTTGATAGCCCTGCCTGGCGGAACAACAGGGTCTTCAGTGCGCAGCGAAACACCCGGAGGTCGGAGATCTTACGTATTTCCGGGGGCAGTTCATTCCACAGGGCTGGGGCTCCCACAGAGAAGGCCCTCCCCCTGGGTGTCGCCAGCCGACATAACTTGGCTGATGCCACCCTGAGGAGACCCTCTCTGTGGGAACGGACTGATCAGTGGGAGGCTATTGGTGGCAGAAGATGGTCTCGAAGGTACCCGGGTCCTATGCCATGGAGCACTTTAAAGGTGGTAACCAACACCTTGAATCGCACCCGGAAGACCATAATTTTGTTTTGTTCCTATATAGCAATATGTACAAATCAGGCCATTATGATTGGTAGATTATGATTTGTAGCTAATTTGTTAGCTTGTAAATTGGGCTTTTGGTGTTAAAGTAGTATCTTCAACATACAAATATTCATTTATCAAAAACTTTTGTTCTGTAGCTGAAAAAATAAACATCCCTAATAACCATGATTCCTTTAAAATTAAAAATTCTGTGATAACATAATTTAAACTTTTGAATAAGTTCTATTAATACGGAATATCAACATTAACAGTAAACTTTTTTTTACCAATTTTGTATTTTTATTATTACTTTTTAGATATTTTTAAAGTGGGGAAAAATAAGACCAATACATTGCTTAAGAGAAATATCTGGAACAAATGTAGAACAGTCTAAATTCAACATGGTATTGATTTTATCACTTCAGTCAATTGTTTCAGGCTCCTGGTTTTTTTTGTTGTTGTTTTGGTTTGGTTTTTTTGATTTACATTTTTGGTTTGAAGAATGTTAACAAGCTGAGCTCTCAAAATGTTTTTAGTTAAGCACTTTCTCAGGAACAAGCATAGCAGACAGATCTTCCATTTAATTTCCTTATATGTTTTTTTTTATTAAAAAGTTTTAAAAAGTTTTACAAATGTTTTCCCATCCCACCTCCCACCTCCCTCCCCAACCCTCCCCCCCCCGACTTCCCAGAGCAAAATACAGGGTATAGCATTTAACAATCATATACTAACATATGTTAACTATCTATAAACTCCTATCTCCCTCTTGTACTTTTAACTCCCCTTTTACATGACTAAATTTGAAACTTTTTAATCCGATATTTGTTCTGAATATAGTCAATCCATCTTCTCCATTCCAAAATATATCTTATATAATTTCCTTATATGTTAATCACAGTAGAACTTCTGACATTTTCCCAATATTTTAGGAGACTTGTGGAGATGAGAAGTTCTTTTCAGTTCTAACCACTGATTATTCTATTTAGTGGAAATTTCATTATCCCAGATGTTAGGAAGATGGGTATCAGATGTATTTAACCAAAGGGGGTGGGGATATACATTTTCAGTATTGACTGATGTTTTTGAATGGTAATGATTCTACAGTATGTGATTTTTTAAAAAAATATGTCTGTTTTAAGTAAGCATTTTAAAAATATTATTTAAAAGAATACACTTTAAACAGAAAAAAAGAAAAGCTGTATGCACAAACCAATATGCTGCAAGGATTATTTTCAAATGATTACCATGTGTATTTTTTCCATTTTATTTCATGAAATATTACATTTCAGTCATTTAAAAAATAGTACAAGCATACAATTTTTGAAACTACTGTACAGCAAGAAAAATCTATGCATCCAATTGTTATAATATGATTGAAGAATTAAAAGGACCTTGGAGATTTAAGTTCTAAATGCATTGTTTGAAATAACATTTGGCTCAATTTCCCTACAGATCACTATACCTGGCTTTTCATAATTATTAGTATGCATACAATTGCCTAGGGTAAAACTTTGTGGTGAACTAGTTGTACAAGGATAAAGATAGAAATATAGCTTCTAGTTTACTAAAGTTAAGTGAATTAATGCATATCTTATTTTCATATGTAAATGTTTGAAAGATTAATATATTAGAACTTTTTAAATTGTCGTGGCCACCTCAAAACTCCAATTATCCCTGTGATAATTCCTTTAAACAATTGGAAGGGGACCCAGTTTAATCCTTTCCTTGGCTATGGATATCAAACTTTATCGTGGGAAGAACTGCTTCTATTTCTTCTTACCTTACTCACACAGTGAACTTCATAACTCAAAGTAAGATACAGAAGCAAGTTGAACTGATCATCCATGTTTTCTTTCCTGTGTTGACAAAAGTAAACTCCCACCTATATATAATGGCTTATTGAATAAATCCACTGTAAATGATTTGGATTTAGACTTTTTTTTTATATGATGAAAAAAAATAGAACTCAAACTCAAAGGCAGATTTCCATGCCAATCTTCAGGACAAAATTATGAAATTAAAATGAAATATTTTGGAAATATTCATGTACAATAAAATTATCAATGGTACATCTCTTTTTTTCCCCAGTAAAAAAGAGCAAATGAAACATAGCTTCTGAAGTTTTCCTTCTTTCTTGCTCATCAACACTAGTATTTCCTGTTTCAGCAACTGGCAAAATTTAACTTAGTATTCAGCTACTCGATGTCTGAGGCAGAAAGAGATTGTTTTGTTTAGATATTTTGCAAGATATTTTTTCACATCTTACATCCAGAAGGCATGGAAGCATTGATAGTAGAAATGAAGGGCAAGAAGGTCCTGATAAAATTTCATGGGCTTCCAATTATCCATTAATCAGGAATGATAATAAAGATCACAGGGTAGCTGGAAATAAATCAAAAGTCCCAAAAGTATTCTCTGTATAACTTTCCAGTTGAAACACTGAGATTAAATATGTTTTGTATTACCTTCTAGCATCTGTGGCTGGACATTACATGGGTTCTGCACAATCCTGCAAATAGATCGCATTTATATTTGGTTAGAGAAAGTTGCTCCCCTGCCTTTTATTTTGGCAATTTTGCTACCCATGGTGAATTTCCTGCTTCATAGAAAACTGGACATAAAGCCTGCAAAAAATATTTTTCACTCCTATCCAGTCTTCCAACTGATGTGTGTGTTTGTATATGTGTAGAGTTAGTCTTCAATTTACAACCATTCATTTAGTGACTGTTTGAACCTACAATGATACTGAAAAAAGTGATTCATGACCATTTTTTTTAACACTTAGACTGTTGCAGAGGTGGTATTCAGCAGGTTCTGGAGAACCGGCAGCTGAAATTTTGAGTAGTTCAGTAAATACCACCTCTGACTGGCCCCGCCCCCATCTATTCTCTGTTTCCCGAGCCTCAGCTGACCGGGAGGAAATGGGGATTTTGCAGTAACCTTCTCCTGGAGTGGGGAAGAAATGGAGATTTTACAGTATCCTTCCCCTGCCACGCTCATCAATCCCCACCCACCAATCCCTGGCCACCAAGCCATGCCACACCCACCAAGCATGCCATACCCACCAAGCCATGCCCACAGAACTGGTAGTAAAAAAATTTGAATCCCACCACTGGACTGTGGAGCATCCCCATGGTCATGTGATCAAATTTGGGCATTTGGCAATGTCATGGTTTATGTAATCACCCATTGTAAGCTCCTGACAAGCAAAGTCAATGGTGGAAGTCAGATTCACTTAACAACTGCATGATTCATTTAACATTTGCAATAATTCACTTAACAACTGGGGCAAAAAGGTTATAAAATAGGGTGCAATTCACTTAACAACTGTCCTTTTTAGCAATAGAAATGGGCTCAATTGTGGTCATAAGGACTAGTTGTACGCTAATATAATCTACATTTGAGATAAAATAAAAGCCAAGTATTCTATACAACCTGACAAAATCATATTAATTCTTGTTAGAGGCCATTAAAAGCCTTTATACTTTGGGGGAGAAAACAGTAACATAACTCTGAGAAAAAAAAAACATGGATATGTGAATGGATTTGTGATTCTCCTGTCCCTCTCCCCCATATTTTGTTTTTATTACATTATATTAAAAAAGAAAGAAAGAAACCTGCTTAAACTGAGGGATAATTTGACTTGGTTGTCTTATTGTCATTCTAAATAGGCAGTTTAATCCACATAAACCACAGTGCTCAGCTGGAACTGCTATTCAACATTTTCAACTGCCAGTTTAAATTCTCCAAACACACAGAAAAAATACTTTACCCACACTAAAAAGTTTTCTTCTTTTTTATTATAATAACCGAAAAGGTTATTCTAGGATATGTGGTTATTGTAAACTAATTCAACCCTGGACTTTAGTACTTTATAATAATCTTATCCATGACAACCACTCCCTTAATTTGAAATGGTTTATAGTTTAAATAATGAAAAACACACTAGGTCGCAGAAGACTAACATCAAAAACGTCACTCTGGTTAATCGATTTAAAGGGTTTCCTTTCCTTGGTGTGCCTCATTTTATTTTTAAAGTCTGCTACATAGCCTTCTGTCTTCAAATGAAGCTGTTTACAATAGAAACTTTCTTCCCCCTTAATTAATTTCATTTTTATCCTTTTTGTTTTTGATGTCCCCAAAACATACAAGTGGATGTTTGATTATTCATCTTATCTTTCTGTTCTTAATCACTTTAATGGGAATTTGTCCTCTGTTTTGTTCCTCAATAGAAAAGAGTATCTTGATAGCACAATATGCCTTAAACCAAATTAGCAATTATAAATTATTACAGATTTAGGCCTTCAATACTATTTGTCTTAGGTAAGTGAAGCCTGTTTGAACTTGGTCAGATTTCTCAGTAAACCTGCTTAATATATATAACTCACATATCCAGGTGATATGCAATAACTATAAAATGTCATATTGATGGAACTATACTGTGCTAACTTTTTTCTTATTTTTTTTTCTTCTTTTGCGAAACCTTCCTTGTTTAAATTGCTTAAATTTTAGTTACATTCAGTAGATGGCTTTATTGGTTTAAGGTGGCAAAGCTTACTTTATATTACCTTCTAACATAACTATCATTTGGCATTCTCCAAAGCTGCCCAGGTTCTCAAACTGTGAAAGTCTCACAGGAAGAATCTTCTGAGTTTTCTCTTGAATAAAGTATGGGGAAAAAGAGAAATTGGACAGATGACTGAACAATGATAAAGTCTCCACTTAACTTTTAATGAAAGTAAGTGCAAGGACACTTGGGTTTAAGACTTAGATTTAAGTTAGAAAGAAGCAGAAGAAAATTTTATAACAACATTGGAAACAAAAATGCAGTCAGAACTCTTGGGGACCAGAAGACATTACTAACAGGAGTGAAAACAGTCTGCTTTATTGTGAAAGTCAGTAGTTAAATTTGAACATATTTTCTTATGTACTTTATATAACACTTTATCATTCTTAAAAATTGATAAGGAGCATATTTGCTTGTCAGTCACTAATACCCAATAAGGAAGGTGGGGGGAGAAGGCAATGAAGTGGGGCAGTGGTGAAATGTAAAATTTGTTACTACCGGTTCTTTGGGTGTGGCTTGGGAGGGGTAATATGACTGAGTGGACGTGGCTAACTTTTTAAAAAAAAAACTTTTTAAACCATTTTTTCTATAACCTCTTCGGCCAAAGAGGTTGTAAAAAAATGATTTTAAAAGCCTCTGACGATCCTAGCTAACTTGCCTGATCGGCAGAGGCTTTTCTTTTCTTTTTTAAAGCCTCTGACGATCCCAGCTGAGAAGTGAAGATCAAGTAAACATTTTTGATATAAGTTATCAATTCCAACTCTATGCAAATAAATAAATACAATATTTTACAAATATTTACAAAAAGAAATACAATAGTTACACTTGAAGAATGCTGGGATTAAGGATTGTGATCGTATCTTCTCAACTACAGGTAGTCCTTGACTTACAACAGTTCGTTAATGACTGTTCAAAGTTACAACGGCACTGGAAAAAGTAATTTATGATCCTTTTTTTCCACACTTGCCACTGTTGCAGCACCTCCATGATCACATGATCAAAATTCAAACACTTAGCAACTGAATCATATTTATGGTGGTTGCGGTTTCCGGGGGTCATGTGAACACATTTTTTGACCTTCTGACAAGAAAAGTCAATAGGGAAGCCAGGTTCACTTAACAACCATATTACTAACTTAACAATGCAGTGATTCATTTAATAACTCTGGCAAGAAAGGTTGTAAAATGGGACAAAATTCACTTAACAAATGTTTCACTTAGCAACAAAAAAAAATGGGCTCAATTGTGGTCGTACATCAAGGACCACTGTACTGTGAAGAGATATTTCAGTAAGACTGCCATTTGTTATGAGATTAACAGAATATAAGAGTTGGAAGGGGCCTTGGAGGTCTTCTAGTTTAGCCCTTGCTTGATTAAGTGCAAAATTAAGTGTGGCATTTTGGGGGCAATGAGATCTAATGAACTAAATTAATTCTGAGTTTGGTCTGACGTAGCGCCTTGGATTTTAACAGACTTACTTTTGCAAGCCTGTTGAATTCAACATGACATGATAAAAATTGAATTAATTTTCAGGAGCTGAAAAGTACAGCACTGAAACTCTTCACAAAGTATTTCCAAAACTAAGATTAACCTGTTTTGTGGCAAAAATGGGAGTAAAATAAGAATTCAGCCTTTCTTTGATAACTTGGAACAAATCTGATTATTTCAAGCCCAAAGTAAAATATATCTTTATTATTTATTATAGAGATGTATCAGCTAAATATAGAATTCAGAGGTACATTTGGCATTCTAGTAAATTTCAGTGCTCAAAGGGTTACTTCACATTAATTCCAGATAAAGCTCTCCACAAAGAGGAGGATATTTGATTTGTATGGCTTTAAAGTTTTAACAGATGAGCCTATCCCTGTGAGACCACAGACCATTTACCATCACTAGATTGATTTCTTTCTGTGCTAAAGGCTTGATGATAGTTTTCAGCATAGTTCATTTTAAGCAGAGTGATACCTCAAATATACATTAACTAAAGAGTCTTTAGAGGCTGAATTAAAGAGATGAAACTCTGGCAGCAGGGGAATAGCAGCATTTAATAAGTAAAGAAACAAAACGATGTCTTGATAAGTTTAATATAAATAAAACCAGACATTATAATGAATACAAAGCTCAAAGTAAACAAACTCATGTTTCGTACTGCAAAATAGATATAAGGATTTGAGCTTTGATTAGTTAAAATAAATAGATTGAACAAGCAGCCTGTTTCTTTTTGCCTCCATTTTATTCAATTTCTTTTTAATTATTTTATTGCTTCGGTAGACAGCAGAAAAACAAAATAAAAATATGCAAAAAGAAAAACAGCAAGAAAGCAGAACTATGTTTCTGAATTGCAGCTTTTAAACAAAGCATTAAGGTTTGATCACATGGTATAATATTGATTGCTCTTTCTGTTATATCAATAAAGAGCCTTTCATAAGCAAATAATAACTATGTCATCAGTGCAAGACGTGGGTGGCACTGTTTTTCAATTGTAAAAGAGTCTCTCTCTCTTTTTTTTTTTTTGCAGTATTCCATTCTAGATAAATCCATTGTTCTTCATACAGCTATCTAAATTCACATCCTTAAAATATATTACTGTTCCCAAAAACAAATAAATAAATGTATCAATGTCAAATCAAACCAGAATGATATATCATATCATTAAATGTTTATGATGCAAATGTATCTTCAAGAAAAATGAAATTGACAGTCAAATATTTTTACACATTTCTGTGTAAAATCTGTAGTAAGCATGAAAAACAATATTTTGTTGAATTAGTTTCACTTGGAGTATGTAAGAAATAAGATTATTCTAAGATTATTATCATTCCAATGATTATTCCACTTAGCCAGTAGCAATAGCAATAGCAATAGCACTTAGATTTATATACCAGTTCACAATGCTTTACAGCCCTCTCTAAGCGGTTTACACAGTCAGCATATTGCCCCCAACAATCTGGATCCTCATTTTACCCACCTTGGAAGTATGGAAGGCTGAGTCAGCCTTCAGCCTGGTGAGATTCGATCTGCCAAACTGCTGGCAGCCAGTGATCAGCAGAAGTAGCCTGCAGTACTGCACTCTCACAATTGCACCACTACGGCTCATTGATTTGTTAATATAGGATATTCCAACTCTGTTCCAAACTTACAAAAATGGATATTTACCTTGATAACATTCCTAAACTGTCTATAAAAATAATATATTGCATGGGTGTCAAACTTAATCGTGTCATGTTATGTATCGTGACGTATCACAACATTTTTTGCCTTTGAGAAGCTGGGGTGGCCTTGGCCTGTGCATGACGCATCCAGCCCCTGGGGAGCCAGTTTGACACCCCTGATATATTGTTTTCAGCTACTTCCTCTACAGTTAGAGTTTATAATCTATTTTCCTCCAAAGTTTTGGATGTGATGTCCAGATATTCAAAAGTTTAACACTCCCTCTCTCTGTCTCTCTGTTATTCTAAATTATTCTAAATTATGAATGGATGTGACAGCAGGTTTCTGCAACCAGTTGCAAATGTCAGTCAGTGCCTGAAATGTGATCATGTGACTGCAGAATGGGTGGGTGACATTTTTACAATAATCAGAAGTGTTTTACGAGCTATAAAGAACTCTTTACGAGGCTATTTTTATCCCAAACAATTATTAAACAACCAGTTGTAAGTTGAAGACTACTTGTAGATTCAAATCTTCCGTAATATATGGTAGCTTACTGGGTAACTCTGAACCATTCAATTGGAAAAAAAAAATGAATGTACATTTCCTTAAAATTTTGAAGGGTAGATGAGATAGAAATCTAAATAAATAAAGAAGCAAGTAATTTAGATTATTTTATTATTAATGAAGAAATTTATGAAAGCAATTTCATTCTTCTTATGAAGGAGTTCTATTGGCTTGGGATTTCTACAGAGAACAACTTTAATCTAGTTTACTGGTTTTTCTGAAATAACTGGCCAACAATTAGAACTGATCTTAAAGCTTAGGCAAAATGTTCTGGCTTCAAATATTCAATGATCAATTCTAAAATGAAACCCAAGAATGATAATTACAATTTATCACTTAGTCATGTAGTGAATGATTAAAACTAATCTAACTTATTTTAATAACCTTGCTCTAAAGAGGACCACAATACACTGATTCTTCATTAACTGAAGTTTCAAGTATAATTGTGGCTTAATTAACTTTTTCTAGGGAGAAGATGTTTGTGGAAGGCAGGAAAAGGTGTTTCTGATAACCATAATCAGATAATGCATTGTTAGTAGATGTGGCATTTCCATGCGTTGAATAGGGCTCATTGCTGTGCAGCTGTGCTGCTAACAGAAGCTTTTTTTCCCTGGACTCTACATAAATTACATCTGTTCTTAAACTTGGTCTGCACCTATGGCTGACTCTAGCAATGAAAGAGAAATCTGTATTGAATATATTTTCTAGTGGATTAGTAATTAGTAAACTATGAAATTCACCATGGCTCCCTTTGCCAGTATCCTTACTACAAATACTTTGCTTGCACTGGCTTAGTATAAAAAATGTGAATTGTATAAAATAAAGCATATGAACTTTATAAAAAATATGGATATGGCTGTGTATATTAGGAAAATTACACAGAAAATCATTTTCAGAAGTTAATAAAATTTGACTGAATAGACTAATATAAGTGCAATTTGTATTTAGATTAATCTGAACATATCCAATAACACTGTTGCCCAGACTTCTGGGTAATTTTTCTCAGTGGCCTGATGAAATATGAAGGGCAGTTTTGATAACTGTGGCATTGACATATCAAGACCCAGAAAACAAAACAGAAATTTTCTAACACCATTTTATGGAACGGCTCTCCAGAAAGGTCAGGAATCACAAGATGTCTGGTTCTAAGCTCAGATCTGCAAAGACCGTCCTGGTTCATAGTACAGAAAAGCTGCTGAAAGATAGGGAAACTAACAGAATTGCATTAATTCTCAGCAAAAGTTATTCACTGACATAAATTAGGTTTTTCATTTTTCTAATCCAATCTGAAACCAGAATCAGACTGGAACAGATTCTACAGTCAGTTTGTTCCAAACGACGTAAATTTAGAAAACCACTTTTCAGTAGAACAGTCTGAAAAAGAAAGTAACATTGACTTTTGTTAACAAAATGTACTTCATAGCTAATTCCATTAAAAAAAAATAGGAACATTTCTATCATAAAACCATTAGCTATAAAACCCAGATCTAAAATCAATTTAATACATTTCAATAGCATGCCTTGGCAAAAATCAAAATGCCTTATAATCCTGGCATTGAGGCATTTGTCTAAACATCTGAGCTCAAACTGAGAAGACGGTGTCATATGTGCAGCTTCACTCATACCTCTCTCCAGTCTCCTTGTATTCAGGTAGGAAATTAAAAGAATATTGGGTTGCTTGAATGCAAGACTAAATTGCCAAGGAAATCTAGAACCCCACTGTATTGGGGCTACAATATCTGAAGAAATTCTGGGGTGGGTCCAATGTGGGGGACTGCCTTGAGTCTGAGGGCCTAAAGTTGGGCATTTCTGAGTTATGACATTATTTTCTATTCTTAAACATCTAGAGATACCAGCACCATTATTCGTGACCCTGTAATATTACATTATGGGGTTTTGAGTTCAGCTCTTTGTTATGTGACCTGGTTCTAACTAAACTTAATAAACCCTCATTTTCTGGACAATGGCAAACATGATTTTTTTCTCCACCCACATTCTCTAAAATTAAAATTATTGAAAGAACATCTATTTATGAACAATACAATTCCCTTTAAATAGAGATTTTAAACTACAAATCTTGTACTGGGAAATGAATATGAAAAAGCCGAAAAGTGATCCATTTCTTGTCATCTAGGACCTGTTCTGGTTGGAAGTATGCAGCCTATAAATGATTCTGCAAAATATTGCAAAGAAAAATAGAACCAAATGCAATGAAAATATTTTACTGGTAAATAGCTACATATATTGAAAAAGTAATAAGGCAGTGAGCCTTCTTTGTTTTCACTAGTATGATCTACGTTAAGCACGACAGAGGGAATGTTTCAAAAACTGCAATTCTACCAGCTTCCTTTCAACACTAGAACATAAAGCATTGCTTTGCTCCTCTGTCATTTGCATTAAATTTTCATGTAGGTAATTCACTTCAATGTAGCTTTCCTCTTTATGGTAATACTCCCTCTGTTTATTTTTTCTTTATGGCCCAATGAGTGTTTGGTTTCCTCTGTCATATTTTATGAACTGTTCAGAAATATCATCCCACTTCATTCCTTTCTTCCAGTTTGATCTCCTTTCCTTCCCTACAAACAAGAGAATCCTTCTGAAAAGGGTGACACCCTTCATAGTCAGAGACTATTAATTATAAGCAGGCTCCAATTTGAGATGCAAACCTGCTCTTAGATTACTCAGTGGAATTTCCCAGGGCAAAATTGTGCTGAAATATCCAATTAGAATCCTGTAAGCAGGCATGAATTTCATTGTAGTTAAACATTTGCTGACAAATGTTTTTCGATGTGCATTGACTGGAGAAATCTGATCCTGATTGGCTTTCTTTGAGCAAATGCTTTCCCATTCGATCTACTCTCTTTCTTCCAGAATAGCCATTATGTATGAAACAAGGAGAGCACTCTTTCTAATCTTATTATTTACAAATACTGCATCTTAAGGTAAGGTTATCATTGGATTCACCATTTCAAAGTGGGACTCATGTATAAAGGTTCTTCAAATCTTTGCTAGATTTGAACAGCACAAAGAGGCATTTTATATTTGGAGGACATGTAAAAAAGCCAAACCATTTTGGATATAAATATATGTATTAATTCGACAAATTTTAAAAGTTAAACTACAACTGAAACCAGAGAATTTTCGTTTTGGGACAAGCAACCAAAGAATAGTCATGGAAATTTATTCTCACATGTGAGAACTGTAGCAATACTATTGTATGCTCAAAAATGGTTAAGGCTCAAACTACTTATAACAGAGGAATGGTTGTTGAAGATGATGAAACTTGTGGCACTGATTAAATTATCCTCTTTGATTAGATAAAAAAACAATACATCTATGGTCGACTTGAAACCCCTTAGAGTTTTTGCATGAAACAAAAAATGCACTAATGATTTGTAGTTTTGATGATGAGGAAAAAAGATGTAAGATAATAGGGAAAAAATGAGATTTTTTTAAAAAAAATTCTAGAGTAAGAGAGAATTTTTAAAAGTATCTATAAGCTAAGTTGATCCAGTGTGGCAGCCAGGCTGTTAGGAATTATTGGCCACAATGCTAATATTGTGCTTATTTTCTAGTTGCTGCACTGTCTTTATATAGGCTTCCACTTTTAGTTAAAATGCTGGTTTTACTGTGTAAAGCCCTATATGCTTTATCTCCAGAGAATAGTATTCTTCTGTTAAGGCTCCATGTTCTGTGAAGCCTTGTACCCAGAAATTAATGGAATACTCTCCCTATTAGTCTTCTGCAAGTTATTCAATATTATTTTATTTGAACAGGCATTAATGCGTTAAGGTGTAGCTTGTGTCTGAATGGGAAATCATCTGTATAATTATGTTGTTTTTAAATTGTTTTAAGCATTACATAAATTAGTAAAGATGCTGAGCTTGTCAACCTGAAGGTTGGGAGTTTGAGACCTTAGTACCGTGTGACAAGAGTGAGCTCGCATTCTTGCCCTAGCTCCTACCAACCTAGCAGTTCAAAAGCATGCAAATGCATGCAAATGCTTGTAGATCAATAGGTACCCCTTCAGCTGGAAGGTAATATGCACTTCAGTGTATAGTCATGCTGGCCATATGACCACGGAAGCATCTCCAGACAATGCTGGGTTCCTCAACTAGGAAATAGAGATGAGCATCACCCCCTAGATTCAGACATAACTGGGCAGGGGAAACCTTTAACTTTTACCTAATTTTGAATAATTAATTTGAGCCACGTAATATTTACAGTATCATAAATAAACATATAAGCAAGTAAGCTTATACACAGATTATACCATGTATAAAATTTGCAGATTTTAGGATTGAAAAATCAGGAGAATTTGAAATCTTGGTCTTCCCTATGAGGCTAATCAACTGAAGAATTTCTATTATGTCATTAATATCCCCCTTGTCTTCTGGAAGTGCAAGAATGTTTTATAAGGATAAACTTTTGCCTTATTTTATCCTTAAAATATCAACTTGTAAAGGAATATACAGTTACTTTCAAATGGTCCAGAAAGTCTAGAACCCAGGGGTCTCCAGTCGATTACATTGGTTACAACATCATACTTCCCTTTCCCTTCTGAAATATGGATTCCAAAGTAAGGTTAACTAATGACCTGATTTATCATATCTCTTTACAGCATGATAATTATTACAACCCAGGGGTGAAATCCAGCAGATTCTGACAGGTTCTGGAGAACCAGTAGCGGAAATTTTGAGCAGTTTGGCAAATACCACCTCTGGCTGGCCCCAGAGTGGGGTGGGAATAGAGATTTTGCAGTATCCTCCACCTGGAGTGGGGTGGGAATGGAGATTTTGCAGTATCCTTCCCCTGCCACGCCTACCAAACCACGCCCACCAAGCCACACCATGCCCACCAAGCCACGCCCACAGAACTGGTAGTAAAAAAATTTGGATTTCATCACTGTTATAACCGTATAGCAATTACAAAATGTATGCCAATATTCAACAGGAATAAAATGTTTCTCTATTTTTTTCTCTTTTCTTTCTCTTTATGCTCTGTGGATTAGCTCCAAAGAGCTACGTGCCTTTTTTTTTTTTTTTAACTTAAAGAAGCTCTAATTTTTTGTTTCTCATGCTGGACATAAACCACTTTTGAAATAGAGGGTATTTTCAAAAGCAGAATTCATAGAAAAACACAACTACACTACACCCCCGTCCTCTCGAAGATCCTACTGGTATGCCCCTGCCCTTCAGAGAACCTAAATTAGTTCTTGGAGATTAGCCAAAATAATAAAGTCACATGGGACATTCAGTCTTTCCCTTTGAGCTTCAACCCTGACATCATTAGTCTGAAGAACTTCAATACAGCCACTTGCAACTGAATGGGAGAAAAATAATGCTTGTCTGCTAATTAAACAAAAAGAAAAAAGATTCAGTAAATATATTTGAATACTAAATGTTTCAGTTTCTTATAGGGCTTATTAATATAAGTTTTTTAAAAAACCTTTTTACTTTATTTTTCAGAAGTAGATATCATCTGTTACATATCAGTCACAGAAAACTTGTCTGCTGTGTATAACATTTTGCAGAACATAAATGAACATTGTTTCCCAACAATAGCACTTTAGTTTCTTTAGAGGTGATGAAAACACTGGTGTATCATAGGAACAGATTCCCTGCCCTTCAGGAAGAATGGGATGACAAATGGGGGAAATATATTCTTTTATAACTTCACTACTGTCAAATGAAATGGAACAATGGAACATGTTTGCTACATGAAATAGAACAACTCTTTTTTCTGTAGAATAACAACTGTTAAAAGCAAACTAGGAGCCCTTTCTGTATCTGATACAGGAAGTAACATGATAGGCAATAAACCAGAGCAATGCATGTTTTTGATGGATCAACCCTTTTGAGCTGACTATGACTATGATGACAAGATTTTTTCAAATGTTCTTAGCAATTAGAATCATTTTCTATATATCTATATCTATATCACATCACCTAGGCATATTCAGTTGATTAGCAGAACACCAAAGTCACATAATCCAGATGCAAAATTCCTTTTGTTTTGTTGTGTGGATTGAAATACACATTTTTTTCCCTTTGACATTTAAAAGCTAACATATGTTTTAGGAGTTGGTATAATTGTTTTCCAAGTACTTAAGCTAACATTTTGTTTAACAAGAAACATTGCATAATGTAATTTAAAAGTGAGATCCTGATTTTATAAAATGTTAAGCTTTTTATTGCTCAGCTCTTACTTTTGAGATTACACGATTTGAACATACCTTAGATAGCATCAATTTTAGATGCATTACATATTTTTATACATGTTTAATGTCTGTCCAATTTTCTTGACAATATTTTATACCCATAATATTATTTCGAAACTGTTCTTGAATAAAGAGATAATAAGATTTTTGTTCCTTGATATTTAAAGACTTGCCTTATTTAAAGATAAGACTTACTTCATGCAATTAGCCTGTCAAAAATTTCCCAAGGAAAGTTCTATGAGAGAAAAATAGTGAAAAATGATTTTGGAAGGGTAGATATCTAGGCTTAGAGAGACTGACCAGCAGTTTATTTAAGATCTTCTTTGGTCTACCAGTGCTATAATTTAGAGTAATTTCAATTAGAGTTGTGGGACATCTGATTATGTCTGCTCGTATTCCAGTTGGAGGTCTTCTATCCATAACACAGAGTCAATTTTTCACACTATCGTGTCTTCTCAAAAGTGGCTCAGAATTTCTGCTAACAAATATTTTAAAAATGGAACTAGGAAGCAAACTGACATATAAAAATAAACAAGAATGAGAAGCATTAGTGTCAGCAGGCAACATTAGTAAAACCACAAAAGCAAATGATTGATTGGCCTCGGCATGTCTAAATAAAGAGATTAGGTAATTGGACATTAACAACTTCTGTTCACTGGGCCTCATGCACAGTAGAGCATTTCTGAAGAGAGATAGCTAGACTGCTATCCCCCTGCTGCATCTAATCACTGCTGGTTTTTCTCTGTCTCTTTTAAGCAATTTGTCTCAGTCCAGAGGGACTCTAGTACTATTGAGACAATAGCAACAGTCAAACGGTTATGGAGAGACAGTGTTGTTCTCTAGCACTTTCAACAGCCTCCGTCCCTCAGAGTGGAGAATGTTAAGACTTTAAAAGCTTTAGAAGTGTAGCAAAACCCGAGAATTACAAAGATCTAGAATACTTTTAAGGTTTTCTTATTAACAAAGGTTATTAATTAATAACATTGTTCATTATTTTATTAGATAAATCCCTTTGACAAGCTTTTTCTAATTAAAGAATAAAAGAAGATGCAAAAGGACAGACATGAAAATACTGATGGGCATAGGCTGGGGGAAAGTAGCTAAATTTCTTTTTAAGAAGTATGATGAAGATTGTCCCTGATGTTTGCTGGCTCACAATACAAGATTTAGTCATAGCCACTTGAGTGGCTTTGAAAAAGAACTGAATATAGCTAGTCCTCAGCTTCCTATGGCAATTAAGACAGGAATTATTTTTGCTGTGAAACTTAGTTGTAAAATGTGATATCCTGTGACTATTTTGCTTACTGATAGCAAGTCCGGCATTGCTGATTGCTGGGGTTAAGTGAGGACCATATGGTTCATTAAGCAAGGAGCAGTGTAAATTGTGATCATATAACTGTAGGAATGCCACAGTGGGAACTCTGAGTACCAGACATAGGTACCACTTGTTCAGCACTGTCATAACTTAGACCAGTCACTGAACAAGTGATCATAAGCTGAGAATTACATGTACATTCATGGAAAACAGGTCTATCCCAAGCTATTTGGAGTCCTAGTGGACAACCATTTAAATATGAGCCAGCAGTGTGCAGCAGCTGCCAAAAAAGCCAACACAGTTCTAGGCTGCATAAACAGAGGGATAGAATCAAGATCACATGAAGTGTTAATACCACTTTGTAATGCCTTGGTAAGGCCACACTTGGAATACTGCATCCAGTTTTGGTCACCACAATGTAAAAAAAAAAATGTGGAGACTCTAGAAAGAATGCAGAGAAGAGCAACAAAGATGATTAGGGAATTGGAGGCTAAAAAATATGAAGAATGGCTGCAGGAAATGGATATATCTAGTTTAATGAAAAGAAGGACTAGGAATGACATGATAGCAGTGTTCCAATATCTCAGGGGCTGCCACAAAGAAGAGGGAGTCAAGCTTTTGTCCAAAGCACTTAAGGGCATGACAAGAAGCAATGGGTGAATTAATCAAGGAGAGAAGCAACCTAGAACTAAGGAGAAATTTCCTGACAGTTAGAACATCAGTGGAACAACTTGCCTCCAGAAGGTATGAATGCTCCAACACTGGAAGTTTTTAAGAAGATATGGATAGCCATTTGTCTGAAGTGATGTAGGGTCTCTTGCCTAAGCAGGGGGTTGGTCTAGAAAACCTCCAAGGTCCCTTCCAACTCTGTTATTCTGTTTTCTATTTGGCTTGCAGAATCTACCATCAGGGCACCAGGCTACAAAACACCAGTTGCAGTGTAACAATGACAGGTGGGTTTACGTTTCCACCTGCTGCTTCTGAATATTCAAAGGCATTTGAATAAGCCAGTTGTATATTCCCTAGCCTTTCAAGGTTGTGAAGATAAATGGGAAAACATTCTCTGTGTTATTATGGTAAAATATGTTGCAGTGAACTCTTTTAGGTATTTAAAAATGTATTGTTGTGGTAAAATAGCCTCAATTTTAGGACATAAGAAAAAAAGGAAGTAGTGGTAGTAAAATACCAAAATGGTTATGAAGTGTCCCCCACTTCAATTGCCACATCAAGTCCTCCCTTTAATATCTTCATGTAGAGCATAAACTAAGAATTTGTGATTAATCTTTGAAGATTTGTCCTGCAATGTAGCTAGCAGAGCTACCGCATTTAGCAATTGAGACCTTAATTTTTTTCCAGATTCCCTGCCCCCTAAAAAAAAAGAATTATGCCTGAAGGGAGGGGAAAAAAGAATAACTAATTGCACAGAGAAGGGAAACATATGGAGAAAGTTTATAAATGCTGCCTCTTCTGTCGTTTTGAACATCTAGAGAGCCCACATGACATCCAGGAATATATTTCTTTCCTGTTGAGTTTTGTTTTGTTCTTAATATACAACTAAGTGAGCCTATTGCTTTTCTGTTGTACATACCAAGGGGCTTTGAGGCTTAGAAATAATAATGAAGCTGAGAGTACTTCTTGATATGTTTGTCAATTTGGGATAATTAATTGTGCGATTGCAATTCAGAAGCAGACAAGGATATGGCTGTAGTATTTTACTGCCCAATTATTGTTTGAAAATATAGCACTTTCTTGTAAGAAAACATTGTGAGTCCTTATTTTAAAATCCTGGTGTCATTTTCTCCAGGGTAAAAAAATATTTTCAGTTTCAAAGACAGCTCACTGACATTGGATTAAATAGGGCTTCAATATTGATAATTCCAGATAAAAAAGAGAAAGTGGAATAATGATCTGGTCTTCTCTGGGGTGAGCACCAAGCAGTAGTCCAAAGACTACTAACTAGGCCAATAGTAAGGTGACCAATCATCCTCCTTTAGGGAGGACAGTCCTTCTTTTGTAAATTCTGTTCTCTCTAGAAAAGTGTCCTCCTACATGTCCTCCTTTTCAATATTTGAAGACTAATCTGTAAATCTCCATATTCGATCGATGCCAATCAGATCCGTTGCGTGTGATGTGACGTGTTTGTTTTTGACATGATGATTCATCAAGGCTCGGTACAGTGCGGTGTGATGCGATTATGAGATGCATGCGCTCCACACAGGAGAATTGTTTTGAGAGAGTGAGCCATGCACAAGAGTGTGCTGCATGCAAGTGGCTTTGTTTACTTCTTACTGAAACACAACACGGCACACATGCATGTGTCCTCTTTCTCATTGTAAAAAAGTTGGTCACCTTACCAATAGAGATGTTCAAAAATCTAGGCCAGCAAAGAAGGTTCTGAACACTGAATATTTGAGTGAGCAATGACATTCTTTCTAGCATTATTTTCAATCTGTTTTTGATACGAAGCTTTTATCCAGAAAATGGTTAATTGTGTTCCCTGTCTTTCTCCTGCCCCTTCCAGTTCTAATTAGCTGCCAAAACAGGTTGGGTTTTCCCAGGAATAATCACTAACTGTTAGGGAAGATATCATTCTCAAACAACTTGGCTTTGGAATTTGACATACCTTATCACCTAGCTGTCATTTTGATATGTTAGGCTTGGGAGCCATGGGGTTGTTTTGTATTGAAGGCCTGGGCTAGAGACTCTGAAGAAAAGGAAAGGATTGGCATGACAATGACTCTGAGTATTGATTAAAGCAACAATAACACTTAATGCTGAGTTTAGTGGATGGGAAAACCATAATCCCACTTGGACTTTAGATAACCAGTTATCACTCCACTAAAATCCAGAGACAAAGAGATGAAAACCATAATAAATAGCAACATAAATCAAGAAAAATTAGGAATGTGTTTAATTATCTTATGCTGGATGTTATACAGATGGGACATACATATATTCCACATCGTCCCACAACCAAGGTTTTGCTTGAGACAGGTAATAATCTGCAGCCTATCTAAGAGTGAGAAGAAATTAGCTACTTTTTATTTATTTACTATTGCTATTTATTTACTATTTAAATGGACATGCATTTTAATCAAGTGACCTTGGGTGGTATAGAATAAAGTTAAAAACAATTCATATATTTTATTTTTATGATTATTAATTACTATCTAACATTATGTTAATATTAAAATGACAGTAATATTAAGATTACATTAGTTATTAATATCTAATTAATATTATTTAAAACTTTAAAATTATAAAAGGCACCAAATGAAAATTAAAAAAAAAAACAGATTAGGTGAAGAGCAGGTGTTAATTACACTTGAGCTATTTTTATACATATAGTATAAAACATTTATACATATAGTATAAAACTTCGGATAACATGCTGGAATGTTGAAATGCTTATGCGTACAAGCAGAAGGAAAACATTTAGCACTTGAAGTTCAAGAAACTCAAATTAAAAACCTTCAGTGCATTTGCTCTACCTACACAGAAGCCCCTTTAGCTAAATATTGTTTATTTATTTGTTTACCTTTCTTCTTCCTGAACTTTGGCAAGAAGTGTTAGTCAGGAATCACAGTGTTGTCTTACTCTTCTAAATCTTTAAGAAAACTTTAAAAAAACTTAAAAGTTACAGTTTTAAATACTCTGTAACTACAAAGCAGCAGCAAATAAATAATAACAGTATCAACCTCAAGGACTATAACTAAAATCTTTTCTTATAAAAATGTGATTAAAGAATCATTTTTCTTTGGTGAAATATTCCTTTTAGAGCCTCTCTCTCTCTCTCTCTCTCTCTCTCTCTCTCTCTCTCTCTCTCTCTCTCTCTCTCTCTCTCTCTCTCTCTCTCTCTCCCTCCCTCCCTCCCCTCTCCTTGTCCTACACACACACACACACACACACACACACACACACACTTGGGATATTGCATATGTGGGACTTGATCCTCTGCAACCAGTGCATGGGGAAAAAAAGCTCCTTTCAGTCAATAACCCTTTTAATAAAATTGTGTCATTAACAAGAGATTTCATAAGCTTGCCGCTTCTCCCATCCTTCCAACACAGCACACAGTAGTAAAGCCGTCATTGTATAACCATATACAGTACGTTACTTATGTATAAATAAAGCAACTTCACCTCTCCTGCCCTTTGCTCTCATGTATAGCATATTAATCACTTGAAAACACTCCACAGTCTAATTCACCTTCATAGCTGGAAAAAGAAAATCAAAATCAACGGTACCTTTGGGGTTTGTCTTATTTTCTCGGATAGGACCTCACACTTTGATGGTCTGTTAACAGCTGTATCAAGCAGTAGTCTTTCAACTGGCAATGCTTTGAGCAATATTACATGAGTTAAAGCTAAGTCAATTGATCTGTCTCTTAACTAGAAACACCTTTTCTAAGTTATATAATTTATCTGGGGAAAATATGAATGTTTATTGTAATGGAATGTCCCATGCTATAGTGAATGGTTGTATATAAGAACTTTTCATTTTCAAAAGGCTATTTACTTGGCTCTGACTATTACTTCAATTTGTTATATTTTACATTGTACAATAAAAACACAAGTGCACACACCCACACGTATGTGCTCCATAAGCGAGGAAAGGATGGCAGATACTACTCAGACTTCCTGCTTCCTGAGTTCTTTTTCATTCCAGCCAGTCTTTAGTAAGAAGCACTAGGCAAAGTTCACAACTGCTTCTGGGGCTTGCTTGTTTCTCGTTTCCTTTTATGTCCTTTCTCTTTCTTCTACTGTCTTTTAGATTGTACTTAGATTGTACCGTAAGCATGTGGGAAAATCCTTTTATTGATTTAATGTGGACTTCTTTTAAATCTAGATGTTAAGTAAACAATGAAAGAAATTAAAAAAATTGAAAGAAATATGTATGCAATATAGTTGAGTGCTTTTATTCATTGCTACATTAATTAATACTGCAATATAAAAAAGAAAAGAAAGAAAGAGAAAGAGAGAAAGAGAAAGGAAGGAAGGAAGGAAGGAAGGAAGGAAGGAAGGAAGGAAGGAAGGAAGGAAGCAAGCAAGGAAGGAAGGAAGGAAGGAAGGAAGGAAGGAAGGAGGGAAGGAAGGCAGGCCAGGTTTTATACATTTCAGCCTAAATAAAAATGTAACAATTGTTCCCACTTTCTATTTTCCTCGCAATACCGATTCTGAGACTGAAAAAAGAGTAACTGGCTTAAAATAATTTTCATGGCTAAAGCAGGACTAGAACTCATGTCTTCCATTTTTTAGGGCAGTACTTTAAACATTACATTCAACTGGTTCTAAGTTTGATACTTATTATCAAACATCTTATTATTAAATACTATTTAATAATAGTAAAAAAACATCTCTGTGTTGATCTAATTGTATAAAATCACTGTTATTCTCCTATTAACATTTCTATTCTATTCTATTCTATTCTATTCTATTCTATTCTATTCTATTCTATTCTATTCTATTCTATCCTATCCTATCCTATTCCAACCCTTAAACATTCATAAGTGTAAAACAGCTAAACAAATGTGAAAATGAACGTGCCTACATAATTGAGCTTCTTGGAACATTATTGGAAAGATGTCTCCATTTAAACCCATTTTTTTTTAAAAAAAATTCAAAAATGGCAAAAGCAACTTGAATTCATAGCTTTCCTTATTGAGCTGGAATCAGACGTGCATCCTTACAGGTCAACCTAGTTGTAGGTTCTACTTGCAGAAACAGAATATATACTTTTTCAAACAGAGTGAAACAAGATTATATGGGCTTTTGTTAATATATTTTGTTAATATATACAAAAGTCCCAGCTTTTGGATTGTTATGATATTATCAGGCTATTATATAGTATGCTGTTACTTGCTAAAAAATAAATGTTGATAAAGATGAAACTATGTTCATCTTGATACAATTTTTGGCATAGTACCAAAGTGTTGTGGATGCTTCCAGTTGCATACTAAACCTAAAGCACTGTGTAGCTCCAGTTTCCCAAAGTATCTTATAGGAACAAATGCACTTCTTCTTTTCATATCAGCAGACCCGTGGTTCAGAAGATTTCATGTCTTCTAAATTTCCCCCAGGACAGCATGAGATAGGCAAACTTTTATATCCTTTTTAAGCATTGTATTTTTATCTTGATTGTGAGCCAATAACATGCTATGGATTTTATTTGTGAAACATATAGAGTATCTTTTTTATTGATTATATGATATAATGGAAATATCTTGTCTGCATGGTAGGAAATTTTACCATAATGTTGTTTGGAGTTTATTTAGGCAACTTGTTCCCGGATGATTTAAGACAAATGAATGATTGCAAAAGCAAAGCTGGTTGGTATTTGTCCATCTCCCCCCCCCCCCCGAAAAGTCCTAGGGTGGCTAAATGTCTATGGAAATATTCAGTCATCCAGGTCTTAAATAAAAAGGCAAGAGCCATCCTAGGGTCTCGAAGGTGCTTTTTCAAAGGGCAGCTGGATTTTCTTGTTTTTGCTTGAAGACATTTTGCTTCTCCTCCAAGAAGCTTCAACTGAAGAAACTTCTTGGATGAGAAGTGAAATGTCTTCAAGCAAAAACAAGAAAGTCCAGTTGCCCTTTGAAAAAACACCTTTGGGACAGGGGTGAAATCCAGCAGGTTCTGACAGGTTCTGGAGAACCGGTAGCAGAAATTTTGAGCAGTTTGGAGAACTGGCAAATACCACCTCTGGCTTGCCCCAGAATGGGGTAGGAATGGAGATTTTGCAATATCCTTCCCCTGCCATGCCCACCAAGCCCCACCCACCAAGCCATACTCACAGAACTGGTAGTACAAAAATTTGGATTTCACCACTGCTTTGGGACCCTAGAATGGCTCTTGTGTTTTTATTTATAGGTAGTCCTCAACTTAGAACTATTTGTTTAGTGACCATTAAAAATTTCAATGGCACTGAAAACTTAAGTCTGTTTTTCACATGACTGTTGCAGCATCCCCATGGTCACAAGTTCAAAATTGGGACACTTGACAACTAGTTCATATTTATGAAGTTTGCAGTGTCCCAGGATCACATGTTCATCTTTTGTAACCTTCTGACAAGCACAGCTAATGGGGAAGCCAGTTTTATTTAACAACCATGTTATTAGTTTAATAACTGCAGTGATTCACTTAATAAGAGCAGCAAGAAAGGTCATAAAATACAGCAAAATTCACTTAACAATTGTCTTGCTCAACAACAGAAATGTTGGGCTCAACTGTGGTCATAGTTGAAGACTACCTATATTTTTACAATTAAAATGACCAAATTGTCACATGAGTATCTTTTTAATTGCGGCAAAGGAGAAGAAACCTCTGAAGAAAGGTCCATGCCTCAGTAAGTCCAGAGTATTTCATTGCATTCCCCCTTCCCCCCATTATGAATCATTCAAACCAGCCAGAAGCTCCAGGGATCGTTATTTATTTTTATAAGCAACTCTACCACCAACCCCTAACTGGGCAGTGAATTTGTGCTAGGCTATTTCATTAAAAATCCATCTATAAATTTCCCATAATGAAAATCCACCTATGAAGCAGTTAATTAAACATGTGAAATTTACATTGATTTATCCATTCCTAGTGTGCATGGAGAAGAGAAAATGAATGTTCTGGATGCATTTTGGAGCTGGTAATGCTTTGAAAGAAAGGCTGTTACTAATAGTGTCATTGATATACAGTAGTTATTTAAATCTGCACTACTATTCTTGTTCTTACTTATCAGAAAGGCTGAGTTGCAGAGTTATAGATGAACTTGCTGTGGTCGGAACAGGGGGCTTATAAAATAGAAGGATGGTAACAATGTCTGTATATCCCATGGCGAAAGCTCGCAAAATTATGACAACACAATAGGAAACAACCGAGCCTTCTGTGATCTGGAAATGCTATGGTCCCACTAATTGGTCTGGATTTCAGACTGATGAGATACTGAGATATATGGTTAATATTTCAGTTCCTGCTTATTTGGTTGTTCTTCCAAATGTGCAGGGTTCCTAAAACATTTATTTACTAGCAACAATTACCCCAGAAGATAATGTCATATATTCCCATAAGGGAAGCTGTCATTCTAAAGTTTTTAGAAAAGGTAAATTAAGCTTTTTATCAATTGACACTAGACCTTAGCTAATAATAATAACAATAAAAGCTAGTGTTAACAGCCAGAAGGCATGTGTTCCACAAGCAAAGGTTGATATGTATCACTGACTACTGCAGATGGTTTTATGAAGGCTAATTATACAATTTGTCTTCACTCATATAATTAGAATACCTGGTCAATAGGTCTTCCTGTTTGGTGATATAGAAAAAGCCACAGAATAATGAGAAGGAGATCTGGAAATGGTCTTTATTCTCTTCCCTTAAACCCAAAAAGTTAGTGCATCCCATTTGGGAAATGACAGCACTAATATTCTTCCAGTAAAGCTGAAAATGAGGTCTCCTCTTATTAAAATGCCTATTCATACAAATTAAATCCTTTCCATATCCCAGCTTCTGATGACAGTGCCATTTTTCCCCCTTGTCTGGTTTAAATTACATCGAGTCTGTACCCAGGAAGGTTTTATTCCTTTCAAGAGATTTCTCCAGGCCTTTAATAAATTCACATGGGTTGCCCCATCAGTGTAGTGAATTTACATTATTATTTCATTAGGAAAAGGAAGAAAGGGATTAGATGTCTTACAGCACTGGCATGGCCTAATTCAACCTGCACACATGATTAAAGCTGGCATTTATGACTGTAACTGTCAGGAACACTAATTGTAAACTGAGAATTGTGGATAATTATGGCTGTTACTTTTAAACCATCTCTGTCATAATTATCACAAAACCAACCACAGACAACAATAATGCTTGCCTTCAGTTTTCTGATTACCTGGACTGTATTTATGCAAATGAAAATGAACTTGAATCTCAAATAGATGGTTCTAAGCAACTTGATTTAATATATGATCATACACTAAGAATGGAGAAGGTAACATGTATCATAGTATCCATAATCCTGGATTTGTTATTTTTCATTTACATATCTTTTTTTTAGCAATTTAATACTATATTTCTTCCATATGCTACAGAAGATATCTGTTCATTAAACCATTTGTTCCATTGTGATATGTATGTTAAGCCACTATTACTACTACTAATATTACCATTACTACTCTCAATAAATAAACTCTCCAACGGGGAGAGAAAGTGGCAAGTGTTAAAGTCATTGGCACTGTTTTGACCTACAATTTTACTTTAAAATCATGTATAAAGATCTACTATTAGTGAATTATTGAATGATAGTGTATCTAAATATTCATTTTCTTTCCCTGGATGAATTACCCTACATGTTTGATAAATTAGAGGCTCTGTTGATGGAAAGAAAAGTCATTGGTCTTGTTTTCTGAAAATATCAATCATGAGGCTTTTTTTGTAGAATCAAAATGGGGTGAATACATTAGTACTTTGGCACATTTCAAAGAAAAAGACAGTTGTACATCAATGCAGTTAAGAGTGACATTTGTATTGGGAGTAGAAATTCCTGCAACAGCTGAAGAAAGAAGCCAGAGCGAAGTTTGTTGACAACGACTATAGATATTGTATACTGAAGTAATCAGGAAGCTTTAAATATATAATGGTAGAATCAAGGCCTTCTGCATTGTATTCTTAAAGATCTGTTTCACTTGCTGGTGCTAGCCGGATTGAAAGCCACTTGAAGTGCTAAACATAAGCAAAGACCTTGAATTAGTTTGAATACAACTGTTAAAATAATAATATAGGAAATCCAGGGTCAAAAGTACAGTAAAGCAAAATAACACAGAAGGAAGGTTAATTCCTGTCTTGTCATTCAGCAGAGTGAGGTGGCAAAATATTGAGGTGTCAAAACAGCCAACAACCTCAAATTGCAATATGGAATCTTGTTTTTATATGGTCCACATGTATAGTGATTATAGAAGATGAAAGACAGAAGGAAGAGCTGTTACAAAGCCAGTGATCAAGTAAACTCTGAGTCCAGGCCAAGAAAATAATATGTGAAAAATGACTTGAATGCCCCCCCCTCCCCATTCTTCTCATGAAGATAAACGAGGGAAAAACTAGCACACTTATTTTACAAGAGTCTGTTAATACAACTGTTAATAATGCACGATACTGTTAATACATAATACAAAATAGCTTCATATCTGCATGGTGTTTGATTCTTTATCTGTGTTACGTTTTTTAGAAACTGTGGCTCAGTACCCCATGGATATTGCGAGTGCCATGGCATTTGTGATGGCATGTTAGTAACTGGACAACTGCTGAACTGTAATTAAAACAAAAGTACTTTAGAGTATCCTGCTAAATGATAGGAATAGTGTGAAAATGAACAGATTACAAATTTCATTGATAATTTGCTCAATTTTTAAAAATGGCATTATATTATTTTTTAAAAAACAGTATACCACCTGCTCATCTCATTTCTATTTAAAACTGCTTTATGTATAGATCCAACTTGTTCAGTGGAATCATATAAAAAGTACTAACAAAAGATGCTGCAGGAAAAAAAGTTTGTTTATAGTTTGATAGTTCAACTTCCTAGGGAACTTGATATGTGAGAACCTCATCGCAGTTCACATTTTATGGGATGGAGGAAATGTTACCCCTACCCAAAGATTTAACAGTCTTAATATATTTTCAATAAAACTTGTTTTAAAACTTAGTAGAAGTGCTAGAGCTTGTACAAGTATCACCCTAACTTACAACATTTGGGTTTAGTTCAGGTTTTCAGCAATATTTTTCAAAGTAATTTATCCACCTCTTTTATTGGAGGCTCCACATGTTTTCCAGATTTAATTGCAAGCACAATTAATTTCAACCATAAAAACTTTAATCTATTGTGTTAACTTGATAGTCTCCATTTTTGGGGGGAAAATGGATGTGTATTCTTTTTAATTAGACCGGAAAACTTGCAAACATTTGAAGATCAAATGAGTTGACTGCACCAACAAATCAGGTATGGGAAAAATTCATTGTACAAATAATTTAAAGAAGACACTATAGTGGACTCAAGATGAAGGAGGCTCATTAAGAAAGTCATGCATCTGTGTTTTAGTATAGATTTCTGTAATTTGCTTTGGAGAGGACAATTTACAAGTTGGAAAAAATACTGGAATCAGTGAGAAACTGAAAATCATTCTTCCTGGATTGATAATTCTTCCATATTTACTTAATATGTATTTGTATAAACTCTCTTTCTGCCACAAAACCAGTGGTGGGTTGCTATTGGTTCACCCCAGCTCGGGTGAACCGGTAGCAGCAGCAGTGGGAGGCTCTGCCCACCTGCCCAGATGCTTCTGTGCATATGTAGAAGCATTGTGCATGCACGCGAATGAACCAGTAGCAATGGGTTTTGAAACCTGCCCCTGCAGAAAACCAATGCTTGATGGTACATTGGATCAAAAAACATTATAAATTTTGCATGTCATCAGATTTACATTTATTACATAAATAATGCTTTAAAGAAGGAAGTAAACAAATGCAGTGTTTTATGCTGGTAATAAAATTCAAACAGCAATGGTACAGTTGCATAAATGCGTTTAAAAAAACATTACACATTTATGCAAGGGAAATCCTTTAAATAACAGGGATTTGTTGGTAATCTCATTTCTGTAATGGCTAGGATAATCATTATACTATTTCAGAATTATATTACCTGATGCATGAGCCTATTTATTGAGATTTAGCATGATGTGTCCATAAGAGCACAATGGTGTGTTTTACAAACCATTTAAAAACACATCAAGGCTTAGTATGATGTATGAATTCTGCCATTGCCTTTCAGTCATAATAATTTCAAAGTGGTTTCTTATTAAAATCATACCATTTTTAAAATTGGAGAGCACTAAAGCCAGATTAAAACTATCCACAAACAGAAGTTTAAAATAGTCTAAGAGATCAGAGAGATAAAAAGTATTTTAATTTACAAAAGTATTGTAAAATAAAGCTTAAAAGGAACCATTATGAAAATTTTTGCTGTTCTGTATAAATGTTCATTGGAAGCTTAAGTATTCTTTTGCAAAAATCTTGATGTATTTGCTAACAATTTCTTCAAATATAGTTTAAAGAAAAGGAAAACAGTTGCTGGCACATATACTGTACGGTGCATTTTTTTTAGCAGTACAATGACTGAGTCACAAATATTTAGATTTGTATTACCTAAGGGTTTCCAAGAATATTTGTGTGCATAGGAATGCTGCATTTATTATTATAATATAAAATGATATGAATCCCAAAATGTTTCTTTACCACTTTGGGGGAACCATTAAAATCTCCACAAGTTGTTGAGATTCTCTTTGAAGCATCTTTGCCACAACAGGTCAGTCACCCAGAATGTCTGGATGATATTTAGATTGGGACTAGAAAGAAGACTGCAGAATGAGTGCAAATTAAAACACATAAGGATAAACCTAACCAAGATTTTAAGTTATCCAGGCTAAGGATGATGTCAAATGACATGAAGATAGCCAAGTCATCAATAATTAACTTTCTTTCCTCAAATTTTTCTGGCAAGCATTACCAATCTGTGTTGATATGGACTTTATTGGGTATCCTGCTTTCTCATTGATAGAAAATAAAAATGCTTACACAAACACAAAATCCCTGGCAATAGATTTTATTCCTTCATAACAATAGTCAACAATTCTTATTGGGGGTGGGGTGGGGTGGGGGGATTTCCTCCCAGATTTTTTACCATTATAAATAAATATTTAGAAATATTTGGTAGGTCATAGATTTGCTTACTTCTCCTCTGGAACTAGCAAATGAAAATCTATCCAGTCATCCTTAATCCAATTTAATATGGAAAGATAGAGCAAATATTGTATTCTGCTGGGAGCTTGGAGTGCTTATTTATGCTCTTTTGTTTGTCTTTGGTAGAATTTTTCTTAATGTTTCTTTTCCTGCATCTATCTTTCTTCTTCAGTGTGTTTTGTTATCATTCAGAAGATGGAACCATTCTTAATTTATCTTCTGCTGAGCACATATTCATAAATATGTCTCACAATGCAGCTATTATTTTTAAAATTATTGTACTATTCAACACTGTGCAGAATTCTGGAAGATTTCAGAAGATTTATTTTCAAGGTAGAGGTCATCCTGAGTTAGTATTTCCAACTAAAGAGACTGTGATCTAGGTTAGTATCTGTCTGCTTTGTAGTAGACTTTACAATCAGATTTTACAATCAGATTACAAAATCAGGTCAATAATTTCTTTGGGATTCATGCAAAGCTGCTTTGGAGCTGTTCTTTAATACTAAATATTGTATTCTACTGAAAATGATGGTACTAATTCCAACTGACTTTAATATACATTATAGTCAGTTCACAATGGTATCTGTTGGGTCAGTGAATAAAACGGGACCTTTATTCTGTTATGGAGTTTCTCTAGCTCTTAGATATTTATTTGTAATCCAACCAAAGTTTTATTCTACTAATATGCTATCCATGAAAATTATGATAAGCTATCATATTTCACCTGATTTTAGTTATTTTTTCTGTATTTTTATATTGCGTTTCTTTTATTTTCAACTACATTGCTAGCTGGAAAAAATGCTTGTTTTTAATTCATCTTTAAAAGGCACCATTATTTCAGAAATTAATAAAATATATTGTTGGTTTATGTTTGAGGTAACAAATTATTGTGAGTTGCTTTAAAGGCTAAATCTGCCTTGAAAAATAAAATTATAAAATAGTTTGTAATAGAACCATTTGTTATTGGATTGTCTTTAATGAATTTTCCATGCTTTTATGTACTCATCAAGAATACATCCAACTGAGAATTAAAACAAACAAACCCCAAAGTGAATAAGATTCATTTTCAACTATATCTCATAACCACTAACTACAAGTTTTCCATATTCAGCGAAAATATACTATGGGTGTGTCATCAAAAACATTTTTCAATATTTCTCTTTCAGAAACAAAGTAAAAGTAAATAAATCTATATCTATATCCAAAGCTATTGGATATAAAAGCAAATACACTAAAATAACCGCTAGCTGAGATAAAATTGTATCAAATTTATTTTCTGGAGTACAGCAGCAACAAGAATTTAATACTGAATATTAAGAAATAATAATATGCATTTTAGAAGACTTTCTTATTACCCACTCTATTCTCAAGAAACCTTCTTGAGAAAAAAGAAGAAATATAGGTCTAATGCTCCTTTATTTATGACAGGCTGAAATATAGTTTTGTCCCATAAGAAAGGAAATATTCCATTACAATCATGGTCATATTTACTAGTAAGAGAGGGCTTGATGAATAGATTTTGGTGCCACATAGCACCATGGTTTTGTTCTTGTTAATTAGAACTTTACACTGGGCTTTGGAACCAGTTTCCCACAGGACATCTTAGCAACACTGATGGCTTGGTTGTACCATTTTGGTGTAACTTTCTTGAGCCACTGCCTTATTTATTGCTGGGCTTGGCAGTTGTTCAGTGATGGATGCCTACTGAAGTGCAAATGTCACAAGGCTTACTGTTCCTGTTGTACTAACCTTCAAGGGATTTATGGCCAAGTGTTTGATTTTATGTTTTTCTATCTAATTTTTTAGCTCATAAACCTTCTGCTAGGAATTCTACCTGATCAGAACCAAAAACAACTTTGAGTAAATATATGTATGGTTTCATTACTTTTAATTACAACTTTCATGGAACGTTATTGAGATTGAAACAAACAGATAAATAATGAATTGAAGCAGCCAATAATTTCTTTCTTTAAAAAAAGGCTTCCAGATATTTTTTTTTAATCCTGCCCCCCAACTATGTTAATAAAATACAATATTTTGATGCAACATTAATAATAAATAAATAAAACCAGCCGCTAGATTGGCATACGCACAGTTTTGGAAAGAGAAAATTCAACCACCAGAAGAGCTTACAATTAAGAAAATACTCGAGTGCGCAGAGATGACTAAATTAACTTATGAATTAAATGATGAAAAGTCAGTATACTATATGGTGTGGGAAAGGTGGTACAAGTGGTTGCATGACAAAATGGAAGAAAGATCAAAGGTGTGTTAAATATTGGTTAAAAGTGAGTCAAAATATCAACAAGTATTATTTATGTAAATAGTTAAAACACTGCATATCCGATACAAATTGAAAATGTTTATTATATTTATGTGTTCTATGTTATTGTTTGAATGATTGTTTTGTTTGTTTGTTTGTTTGTTTGTTTGTTTTTCTCATTTATTTTTTTTCTGTAAAAAATCTCAATAAAGTCTATTAAAAAAAAATAAATAATGAATTGAAGCAGCCAATAATTTCTTTCTTTAAAAAAAGGCTTCCAGATTTTTTTTTTTAATCCTGCCCCCCAACTATGTTAATAAAATACAATATTTTGATGCAACATTAATAATAAATAAATAAAACCACTGCTTTGCTTTTTTGGATAAAAACCAGTTTTTTGAAACTCTAAGGGGGACCTCATGTTCCTTTTAGTTACTGTCAGACCCGGAAACTCTTCCTGATTTTCCTAACATTATGGCTTACTCTAACATAGAATCTGTTGTTGGTAGCTGAATTAAAACTGACCTAGTATTAAATAAAGTTATTATTAATTTAAAAGGAAATCTTCATTCCCATTAATGTAGAGCATATATTACTATTGATTTACAGTAATCAACATATTCTCATGAAATCAGTGAAGAAAATTTCCAGGACCCAAGAGCCAAATGAATCCCAAATCTTATGCTTTATGCCATTTGTTCCCCTCGTTTGGGTAATAAAACATTTGCAAGAAAGCAACCAAGCTCAGAAAGAATCAAAGACCCCTCATTTCTGATCCTGAGCTACAAATATTGTCCTTTATAAATATAAGTTTATTTGATGATCCATCAAATGGATCCATTAAATGTGAAGTCAGTTGATTCGCATGTATGGATGATGCAATATACTAGATATGTTCAAGCATAATTTTCAAATTATGCTTGACCATATCTTTCCCTCCATGTAAACAGGTTTGTAGCATTGGTTAGCCTTTCTCTTGCTGCAAGTTTGAAGTCATCCCTCAGTTATTTTTATTAGTGGCTATTGAGATTTCAAGTAGAGAACTTTCCCATCTCTTTCTACATGAGTTTTTGACTGGATCTTTAACTTTCTATAGGAAGATATAATATCAATATTCTTTAGCATATTAAGCAGAAGAAGAGGGAAATGCTAATGAAAATATATGAATAGCTGACACCTAAATTAGTTGCAATTTCAGTCATTTATTATATGAAAATTATCTTTGTTTAAATTTCCCATCTTAATAAAATTCTATATTACTTGAGAACAAAACTAATCTAAGAGGAATAGTACAAATATAAATATATGATACAAATATAATTGAACTAACATATTGTATTAAGCTGAGTAGATGGAACATTAGATAATCTACTGTATACGGTTAGATTTAATAACAAGTAAAGGATCAAGCTACTTTTGTATTAACACTTCTTAGATATATCTTTAGTTTCTTCAAATGTCACTCATTTAATTACAATTCTGTATTTTTCCCCTAATTATATAAGTATAGTTATATTTTTGTTTTTAATTGTTATTTTAATTGTATTTTCTGGGCACTATTTCACCAATAACTTTTTTTGTTTTTTTAAATGGAAGATTAAAAAAAAGATGCATGTTTTCTATGTCATTGAGATATTTTCCACTGAAGAATGAATGGTATCATTTTGCAAATTGGCACCAGACTATTCCTGACCTTTATGCATTATATCACAGGCAGAAGCTATGGACTGGAGCTTATGGCTGCTGCAAATTTCATGGAAAATAATACTGCATCTAAGTATGATGTAAAAGTTTTCTGAGCGATTCTGCTACTGGAAATTTTTCAAGAGGTGCTGTTTCACTTGGAGGACAGAGTCCAGCAAAATATGAGGAATTAAGAGGAAAATGAGATATAAACTATTAATAAAACAAAATATGGCTTCTTTCTTTTTCTGTGCACATTTCCACATCTATTGGATTTTCTTTCATTGTTCTGCAGAAATTGCTTCTGACTAAACAATAGACTTCTTGCAAGGCTTTGGATCTCAGTTTCTTGATTTGTCATAATTCACTCAAATGCCAGCTCAATAACATTAAGTGGAAAAATAGAAAGATATGCTTTCACTTTTTTCCACAGAAACAATTTTGAAAATCAATTTACATGGAAAATAAAGAGGCATTAAACCCAGTGCAAAGCTGCAGCTGAATGCAGAAATCTGAAAGCATAATATGTTATTTCTCCAGATAACATAATGCAAACTGTTATTTACCGCCTGAGAGAGAGAACTAAGGAGCTTGGTGCCCTCTGAGGAAGAGGCTGCTTTTATAATTTATAGAGTAATGAAATGTGACTAATAACACTTTTACATTTTTTAAAAGAAGATAATCCTAAACACTGACTCTCTCTGGAGAGATAAAAGTGATAACAGGTATTACTTAAGATGCCTTTTAGTTCCATTCATTGGCACGATACGTCCAAGCTTCTCAGCCCAAAATGGTGGCATTCCCAACCTGATAGCAAACTGCCATCTGCCACACTGCAGTGCTGAGACAAATTTCTCCAGAAATTGTTTTTGCTACAAAATACATACAAGATTATAATTATATTTTTATTTCTTTATTTCTTTATTTTATTATATGGAGAGGAAAGAAGATTTATTTGCTGAAGGAGGAAGATGAAGCATGTCTAGGGTGCCATCTGAGGGAGAAAACGCAGTACAGATACAATAATGCTTTGCCATTGTGGAGGGTTTTATCTGAGACAATGTTTTAACTCTTCGAAAAATATTTTCAGTGCACACTTCTGTATGAGGGAACTTCAGATGGAATTTGACCTATTTTGTCTCATCCATATTTCTCCATTGGTTTCTGGCCTTACACTGGAGCAAAGGCATATTTAAAAATAGGGCAGAACTAATTATTCATGTAATGCTGCTGTACAATTTGCATGCAGACATGCCTCTGAACTCCAAGGATCGTCAAGGAAGTACATGGGTGTCCAAAAAGCTAGATAACTAATATTTTCTTCTTATGGCTAATGCTGAAATGCAAAGTCCTGTCAAGCTAAATAAAGAGAATGCATAAAATCTAGCAGAAGCAAGGAATCAACTTTATAACTATTTCTGTGTAGAGATTTGTTAATATGTATATGTATTCATTTTTTATTTTTTCCTCATGTTTTTATGTGCTACTGAATTAGCCAAAATGATCAAATAAGCACTCAAACAGACTTTATGTATTTACTTCCTACACTCTAAGGATGCGTTAGTCATCTACAGTATATGCATTTTTACATGCAGGACTGAAATTTGGGGATTTCCCAGGGAGTCTGCCAAGATTAAACTCCTCATTTGAGGACCTTAGTTTAGCATCAGTATTTTAGTTACAGGTTCCATGTTTTCTTCTCAACCTCTTGGCTTGCTTTCATATGGATACATAATTGTTTTATGGTGGAATTTAGAAATCTTTGGGTTCGAAGGAAAACAAAATATCCATGTACTCCATTCTGTACAAATGAATGCCCTGTCAATATTCTTCTATAAATTTTGTTCCTGTACACATTATCTATCCTTGGATAATGGTGAAATATACAATTCCAAGAAGAAATGTGGTTCTTCTCAAGCAGCCACATGCCCTCCAAAATATTCCAAAAGAAGCAATTGGAGTTTGATATAAGTGTAGCTTTCTACTTTTTTATGCTTTAGGAGGGAACTTGCTTCAAAATAACTTTGTGGGCCAGAGAGTGAAAGGGAGACAAATTCAAGCACTCAAACAAATACTGTAAGTCAGGTGAAATCTGCAATAAGCAGGTTTTTTAAATCATAAGGTAGTTTTGATGGATATCTTTGCTTTCTGTGTGTTTTAATTCCAGTCCTATGTGTTCGTATAACTAGCCCTCACTGTTATGAATTTGTAATTCTAATTTCAAAAACTTCTTCATAACCTGATCTGGATTCTAGGGTCGACCAAACAATGACTATTTTGTGATATATCAGCTGGTCCAATTCTGGCCACAGAGCTCAATTAGAGACAGCTTATTTTATTTGCATATTCCATCCAGAACTAGTAATTGAAAATGCAAGAGACTTTGGGACATACTATGCACTTCAGAGGCGGTATTCAGCAGGTTCTGACCAGTTTTGGAGAACTGGTAGCAGAAATTTTGAGTAGTCTGGAGAACCGGTAAATACCACCTTCAACTGGCCCCACCCTCATCTATTCTCTGCCTCCTGAGTCCCAGCTGATTGGGAGGAAAGGGGGATTTTGCAGTAACCTTCTCCTGGAGTGTGGAGGGAATGGAGATTTTACAGTATCCTTTCCCTGGAGTGGGATGGGAATGGATATTTTACAGTATCTTTCCCCTGCCATGCCCACCAAGCCATGCCCACCAAGCCATGCCCACCAATAGTAAAAAACCAATAGTAAAAAAAATTTGAATCCCATCACTGATGCACTTGTGTCAGACTATGTGCTTCATATGAAGGTGGGACAAGGAGGAAAGCCAGCTCTTGGAATTGATGGGGCAAGTTTTAGATTTTGTTATGGAGCAGTATATTTGGCTGTCTATTGGACTATAAGTGGTGTCTCTCCTGATGCTCAGCTGGTATATTTATAAATAAACTCAGGGGTTACAAAACACTGTATGGCTCCCATCACCTCCATCTAAAAGAAACTGAAGATGGATAAAGGCTGTGCCCTACAACTACCTGAGTGAATATGGCAGTTCTAACACTACACCATTCTATAGGTAAAGACATTCTTGAATCAAGTTTTTCTTGGGGGAAAAATAAAACAAAACTCTCCAACTCTTGCTAATAGTCCTGAAATCTCAATGTGGTTCCCCTCCTTGTACTAACCGAGAGAAAATATGTTTATTTATTTATTTATTTATTAGTTCAATTTATATGCCACCCTCCTCCGAAGACTCAGGGTGGCCTACAATGCACTTATAGCAATAGCCTTCATTCTTTTGTATATACCTGCTTATTAGGGCTTTTGGTCCCCCATAAGCGGTGCTTCTACAAAGTCAGCTTATTGCCCCCACAATCCGGGTCCTCAATTTACCTACCTCGGAAGGATGGAAGGCTGAGTCAACCTTGAGCCTGGTGAGATTTGAACTCGCACTAATTGCAGGCAGCTGGCAGCTAAGTGCTACATAACAGCACTTGTCCGCTGCACCACCAAGGCTCTTTTTAAACTTTGGAGATAGCCAAAGTTGGCTAGGTGCTGTAACTGACTTTTGAGACAATTAGTTTGAATTCAGTTCTTAAGAGAAAAATACCTGAAGAAGGAGTTAGTTTGGAAAAGTACTTAATTCCTCAGATTTGAATAGAATTCATTACATTTGACAAAGGATATGATCTTTAGTTCTTCATTGAACATATTTTTATGAAACATGATTAAGAAATTATGAATATAAGAAGGAAAAAGTGCTTTGTCACTGCCAATATCTTGTCAAAGAATTGCTATATATTAAACTAGCCGTTTCCATTCAGAATTCTCATATCATTTTTAATATCCATGTCTATAATGAATGAAAATGTCTATTAAGTCCAAGTAAAGGGAGCTTAAAAATTAATAAATGAGCTACAAGGCATAATATATTCAGATATTACTACAGCCGGCAGAGAAATAGAATCTTCTCCATCTGATACATATTTGGGGCATCTGAACCTCTATTTTGCAGTTATGAAGTAGGACTGTGCAAAGAATAGGAACCTTTACACTTTGCAGTGACTCTTACTTTCACTTTCATTATCTACTACTATATATAAGCACAGGAATAAGTAACCTTTATAGTGCTTTATAGTGATTCTTACTTTCACTTTCATTATCTATTCCTATATATAAGCATTTGCATCATATCACACCAACATGTTTGCAGGATATCCTGCAGCACAGTTCCAACAATTGCATTGCGCTTTAGTTGTAGGTGATTGTCCTTGCATTTATTTTTTCATTCATTCTTGCAGTATAGTGAGTTATTTATGTATTCAGTGTAATCTTATGTCTTGGCAATAGACCCATTTAATGACAAGATATTTAGAGGTTTCTGAGAATGTAAGGAGACCAGAAAAGAGATGTTTAAACCTCTGCCCAGTTGCTCATAAACAGGTGGCAGCTGTTTCAATAATTTTCACCGTTTTGCTCTGGTTAGCATTTCTCATCAGTGGCAACACTACAATGATTCAAGCTTTCAAAACCATGAACCTCTGGAGAAATCTGGCATAAATTACCGCTTTGCCAGTCCAGCTCTTAGATGAGTGGTTTGTGCCTTTAGTAGAGCAGCTGTACTTTGATGATCCACTTAAAGAAAGCAGAAGTAGTTTGCCTGACAACCCATAATGAAAATGTCATGCTTTCATTGATATCTTGGCAGCTTAACCATTCAATTGCCTATCAAGCCATGAACGCACCAAGGAGATGTTAACATATCATGAAATATTGGAGAAGATTTAAATTGCTATTGAAAACACAGAAACTGAATTGTTTTCAAAATAGAGTTGCCAAGTTGAATATGAGATGCCACTTCATTATTCCCTGGTACATCTTTGGAAAAATAGACCACACTCATATAATGCATGAGAACCCAAAGAAGATCAACTTGAGTGCCACACCACAAATAATTCAGTTAAGTTTTAGAAGACGAAATGGAAGAATGTTCTGCAGTGAGAGTTCAAATATGCTATAATCCTATTGATATTGACATCGTTTTGGGATTATGTTGCTCTCTTAAATCCACTATATTTCAAACTATACTTTTGCTCTGGGAATGTGTACTGTTGACACCTCCATTGTAAGAACATAAGATTAGACAGAGGTGGCAAAGAAAACAGGTATACATATATATATATATATATATATATATATATATATATATATATATATATATATATATATATATATGTGTGTGTGTGTGTGTGTGTGTGTGTGTGTGTGTGTGTGTGTGTGTTTTCTGAGGTTTTCGCGGGTGTTTGTATGTAGGTCTTTGGTTATTTGGGTTTTCTCGAATAACAGCTGCGATCTGTAGGAGAAGGAGGAGTTAGCTGTAGAAATGTTTACTCAGCATATGTCCAATATATTTGCTATGTTCATTGTTCATTTGACGGTAAAATGCTTTTAAATTGCTGTATTCTGACTCCAAATAAAATCAAGCCAGTTTAAACGTTAGATCATGGAAATTCACACAATGGGAAAACATGGATTCCTATTTACTGCAACAAAATGGGAGAGGAGGAAGGAAAGCATTTCTCCTAAATTGCTATTTTTGAACCTTTGCTCCAGTGAAAAAATTTCCTTTAAACCATTCTCTTAACTAGACCATGGGAGCAGCCAGATTGCCACAACAACCAAACAACACTGAATTTTGTTCACTCTACTCCTCCACAGTAAAGAGAAGAGGCATATTGACACAACATAACTATCTTGGTTTGACTCCATACAGGACAATACTTTTTCATATGATGAAGTGGCTGAGCTGCTTTATCTGGATGGAAGTGTCATAATGAGTTCCGGGTTTATTTAAGGAAAAGGTAATTATTGTTTAAGATTCTGGTGCTATTTCTTCAAAATTGGTGAACTTGAATTCATATACTGAACTTTGATCTTATATGAAGTTATATATTACCTATTATTTTCCTAATAGTGTAGTATTTTAGATGTGCTGGTGGATGGGTATTATATTATTTTTCCTCATTTATGCAGTGATGGTGAAGAATTAATGCTATATTTAATAATAGCATTGTCTGAACAGATAGAACAATTACATTTATTTAAATGGTATATTGTCAGCTAAATTTTTCAGAAAATGAATGTGATTTAGACAATGACTATTTTCTAACATAAGGTTTCTTTGTTAATCATGTTTAATTAAGATATATAATTTCCTTAGAAGACAATTTATGTCCCACATTGTGCTCTATTGTGCTTTATTCTGTACCAGCAAACAGACTAGAAATAGTATTTCAACTTAGAAGATGCTGAGAAGTGCTCTTATGTCTAGGATGACACCCCATACTCAATGTTCAAATATATGTTGGTTACTAATAATTGTGTAGGGAAGAGTTTCTGAAGCATTTATTTCTTTATAAATCTACACAATTACTTCCACTTCTTCTTGTCTTACATTGGGTATTACAACAGGTGCTTTATTCTGTTGATGAATACTTTTGTAAGGCCAATCTTTAAGCTATCTGAATCACTTAGGGGAAAATGCACAAGTGATGATAATTAAAATTTGTTATGCAATGGCAGAATATATCATGTTCAGATCTTACATGTTCAATTTCAACAAGAGAGAGAAAAAATCTAGTTGCCTCAATGAACCAAAATGACTATCAAAGCCATTGTTCTTCTTAAGTGTATTCTGACTGCACATGAGCAAATGATACACAAAAGACACATGGTTAACACAAATACATTGTTCCATATTTCCAGCAGAATCTAATCAGTCAGTTCATGATATGACAAGCCAAAGAATAGCTTAGGAATGCAAATGTGCACAGCTAAATACTTGTGGATAATTCTGTCTGTAGTTTATTGAACATATTCTTAATGATTTTGGAATGACTAATCCACGATTTGGCTAACTTTGTTTCTAACATTCTTTCCTAGGGGCAGAATTATGTGATATACAATATATCATAAAAGTAAATAAAATAAGCAATATATAAATATTTGGATTTTTTTTGTAGGTGCCAAAATATTCCTGTCATCTCTCTGTATGGATCCTCTGACTATCTATACTTCTATGTTTTCCTATTTCTCATTCTGTCATAACCCAAGATGAATAATGGTCTGGCAGAGGAGTTGGTATCATCATTTCAGTGTTCTGTCTGCTACGCAATTTCTTTGAAATGCTATTTCAGATCCTGGAAATAGTTTTCTTTATGTTTCATATGCCACTATGTAGAGCTTTTCAGGAAGACAACAGCAGAATGAATAGCAACTGACAAGGTTAATGACGGCCTGAAGGGGCAGGAATATGCCTGCATCATCCTAAAATGTCCATTAAATGTCATTTAACCTAATATTTGTCACTAGTATCATCATCTATGAGACTTTAGTCACCCATCCACAAGGGATAAAAAGAAATCCTTTTTTAAATATATCTAATATTAACTCACATTAATTCGAGTTTGTCAGCCAGACCTTAATTCTGAGAACATCTTTCCATTTTTAATTGACTTTATCTACTAGTAATTTATACTCTGGGATGACTTTTCTAGGATACTAATAGTTATTGTTGTTGTCTGTTAGTGAACTATACTGAGTTTTTGGGCTAATTGCATTTAGCAGCTCCATTTGTCAGTCACTCCTCAAGTCCCATTAGACTTCCTGTTCCTAGGAATTTTTCATCCTTAGTTCAGAATGGGGTAGCATTCCCCCAACAAAACAGGTTTTGAAATCATTATAGAGAGTTCTTGCTCGAAGAACCAGTGGCAGCTATGGCTATGGCCTTTTTACAAATCCATCTTGCATTCATTCTTGGATTAAACTGGATGTCAAACTTGATTTCTTTGAGGGCCGGATCAGCATTGTAGTGCTTCTCTATGAATCAGTGCTGGGGGAGGGTAGTGGTGGGCAATGGTGGTGGGAGGCAGGACGGATGCCTCCTGCAGCATCCTACTGGCCAAAACAGGGTGCGGGGGTCTGTGCGTGGCACCCCTGCACCTCGTTCCATGGCCTCCTGCAGCATTCTGCCAGCTGAAGATGGCCTGTGTGGCCCATTTTGGTGTGTTTTGAACCCATATCTGGCCCATTTTTGGCCTGTTTGTGGCTCGTTTTGGGCCTGTTTTCCAGCTTATTTCTAGCCCAGTTTTCGGTCCAGTTTCCATCCTACTTTAGGCCCAGTTTTCAGCTCACCTTTGGCTGGCAGAGTGCTGCAGGAGGCCATGGAGGGTGAAAACAAGCCGCAAGGGGCCCGCACGTGGCCCACTTTAGCTGCCAGAGGCACTGTGGAATATCAGTTCCTTGATATTTCCAGGCTGGCCTCACAGGCTGGATTTAAGCACCCTGCAGGTTGGATACGGCCCGAAGGCCTTGAGTTTGACACCCCTGGATTAGTGTATGTGTGTCTATTATCCTTCTCATTTTTCCTATTACCTATTTTCTTATCTTCTTATGACTATAACTTTGTTGCTTATATCTTATGATTAATTGCTTTAGTATCCTAAATATCCTAGATAAATCATACTAGGATACTAAAACAATTAATATAGATCATAAGGTATAAGGTAATAGGAAAAATGCAATTGAAGGTGCTGGCTGTCACTTATAAAGCCCTTCATGTTCCTTTTATTTGAAAATTGTATTTTTCTCATGTTATTTGTATGTTTTGTAATATCTGACAGAGTCATCAAGCTTCTGGTTCCATTTACCAAGTAACATTAGATGCTGGAACCCAGAAGGCATGTCTTATCCATCTTGGCACCTGTCTTCTTTAGCCAAATTCCCACAGAGGTTGTGACCTTATTTTCTTTTAGATGAGTCTTAAATACTTTGCCCTTCCCCAGGCATTGGTATAGTATGTAGTCATTGATGTTGTTGTTTCAATTTTGTTTGTTAGCATTCTATTTTTCCATGTTTTCCTTTTATGTTATGATTGTTGTTTTGATGTTTAAAATGTTTTTCTTACTTGTCACTCATAATTTTTCTGAGTGGATTACCTACAAATGGACTACCTACATTCCAGTCCAATCCAATTCAGTATATTCCTCATATATTACTCTAAGGAATCCAGCATCCATTTAGCTTTTATCTCATTCAATCATCTATTTCATTCTTGAAATTCCATCCACATCTGAAATATTAATGATTGATGGATTTGTATATAGTTAAGGGAATGGATAAGGAATGAGTTATGGGAAGAAGAGATGCTTACATGTTTCGTGATAAATTACTAGGTTTGTTTATACTTGTGATGAAAAGGAGTGATAAAGAAATTTAAAAATGTTTCCTTTCCTTTTTTCTTTTTTTCCCTTTTCATGCACTTTCTATTCTCTTTCTTTTCCTTTCTAAGTTTAGTTTATATTGTCTTTTATTACTGGTTTTTCTTTAAAATCCAATAAAATTTGTTTTAAAAAAGATATGCTCTGGTGAATTAAAACAGAATGTGACTTACATTCTTAACAATTTGATATGCAGAATTTGTGTGTTTTTTCTTCACAGCTGCCCTTGTTCCAAAGGCAACTAAGATTTTAAAACCATAAAAGTTAGGGTAGGTAGGACCATAGTGCCCAATTCTTTTACCTAGTTTTGACTTCTTCTCTTCTCTTCTCTTCTCTTCTCTTCTCTTCTCTTCTCTTCTCTTCTCTTCTCTTCTCTTCTCTTCTCTTCTCTTCTCTTCTCTTCTCCTGTCCTCTCCTCTCCTCCCCTCCCCTCCCCTCCCCTCATTTCATCTCTTGCAATAATTCAGTACTTGTTAAAGATCAAAATGGGGAAACACTTCCTCTATATTATTTATTTAGTAATATTGCCAAAAGGCTACTTTTAAAACTTTGAATTTTCCAGGTTCAAATTACTTGATTTGTCCAGATATGATGAGGATATCCATTGTAACAACTTCCAGTATAAATTTCAACTTAATACATCAAGTTAAACATTTATTGAGCCATGCAAACAGCCTCATTTCCCCAAACCCCAAGGCTATTTTGTTCAAACAAAGTTGAGCTCTGACCTTAGTAAAATGGAAGACTTCACAGTTCTACTTCCTAGATAAAACTACTAGTATTGTTCATGGGAAAACAATCTTACATTGTATAGTACTGGCTGACCTGAGGTCCTGCTACAGCTGGGAAGGGAGAAACCAGAAAAGCAAGTTGTAAAAGAGTAATATTCTTGGCGGAATGACCCTGCAGAGAAATTCCAGAATGTTTTCCTGTACAAAGCTGTTCACACTCTCAGGCAGATAAATGGGTTCCAAAATAGATATAGCTTATTCAGAAAGAGCAAAAAATCACTACATTCATTCATGCTTTTGAAAGCAACATGGACACTGTGAAAGGTTACAAGGAAAATAGGAAACAGGTACTACTAGTATCCTATTTTCCTTCTAACCTTTCACAGTGTCCATATTGCTTTCAAAAGTATGGATAAACGTAGTGATAGGAAACAGATACTACTAGTATAAGGGACGCAGTGGCTCAGTGGCTAAGATGCTGAGTTTGTCAATCGAAAGGTTGGCAGTTCAGCTGTCCAAATCTCTAGTCCTGTGTAATGGGGTGAGCTTCCGTTACTTGACCCAGCTTCTGCCAACCTAGCAGTTTGAAATCGTAAAAAAATGCAAGTAGAAAAATAGGGACCACCTTTGGTGGGAAGGTAGCAGCGTTCCGTGTGCCTTTGGCATTTAGTCATGCCGGCCACATGACCATGGAGATGTCTTCAGACAGTACTGGCTCTTCGGCTTTGAAACAGAGATGAGGAGTGCCACCTAGAGTCGGGAATAACTAGGACATATGTGTGATTGAAATGGTTCTAGAAGTTAGACCTTTGCCCATATTTGTCTAAATGTTGTGAACCTGGGACCAACAAAGAATTACATGGCTGAGTTTTATAAATACTTGATACCTGAATGAAAGATATGTTAAAATATCACAACCATTCCATCTATTTTTCAATATTTTGGTATTTTACCATTACATAGCTTAAGAAAGCATTTGGAAAAACACCACCGTATTTAACAAAAATGGAAACAAGTCATTCATCACCGAGTAGAACACAATGAGAAGCAGGTGAAGAGAAAGTATTGATTTAGTGATTGATAGATCTGTCCTACAACCAAAGTCTTTAAGGTCAGAGTACCACTGAGTTCTCAAATTTCACCATCTGGGAGGAGATAGGGAATAGATTGTGGAGGCTGAGAAAGATTTGTGGATTTACCATTCATTGTGATAAATTGTCACCCTATGCTAATTGTCTGATTTGGCACAGCAGTGTATTTATTTTATGGGAAAGGAAAGTGGTTCATCCTTTAAATTTCCCCTGCAATTCTGACAATCAGCCCCATTACACTGATACAGGGCCATCATCATTTTCTACAGCAGCGCTTTCCTTTTAATAAATATACCTTAACATATCTGTCTGAAATTTATATTGAGTGTTCCCAGCAATGGGGAAACGTAACTGTAAAATTAATCATACCAGGTGCATAAAATACATTAAATATAAGTAATTGCTAATCTTGCATCAGAAAGTTAAAATACATGACAAACTGAGATTAGGTACGGTTTGTCAATCCTTTGTTCCATGATTATTATATTAATGTAAAGGTACATGAAAATGACCCTAGGAGACAGGGAGAAGAGACACAGCCAATAATCTGATAAAAGGCAAGTGGCTCAGAAAGGATCCTCCCTATTTTCTTTTGCTGTAAAGGGGCTGGGAGTAGGAAGAAATGTACTTCCTGACTTGCAAGATTCTTGGAAGATTCTATGAAACTTTATAATAAAATAGAATTAGTTCCTCTGACTGGGCTTTCTACCTCACAAGGCTGATAGCTAATGACATCCAAAGTCTAATATTTTCTTGATTAAAAAGGAAACATCAGTGAAGCATGAGAAACAGTTAGGATTGGATCTTTTATTTATTATTTCTTTGAATAATATAGCATTTGCTTATGTACAATTACCTTTCTCCAGTGAGTTTTAGTTTGTGGGTAATAAGTGGTAATAATATTTTACCCTGCAAAAAATCCATAAATTGTTTTCTTATTTTAAATGGGAATTTGTATGTGCATATTTTAAGTGATTGAGTGGCATCTAATATTGGGGAGGGAGGGACGGAGGGAGGGAGGGAGGAAGGAAGGAAGGAAGGAAGGAAGGAAGGAAGGAAGGAAGGAAGGAAGGAAGGAAGGAATCATAAGATTTATTATGGTCAAAAATTTACCCTCCTCATATTTTCTGGTTAGATTTATATACAGTAAATTGTATAAATGAAGGTCTGAAAGACTTGAAAGAACATTACTCAGTATTAACAAGAAGTTTAAATGCTAACAAGCTTTCCATTTTTTGCCCACTTTTTGAAACATCGTGCAAAATTGACAATAGAGTCAGCTCATACAGCAAGCTACCTAAAAAGCGATCAATGTTCATAGCTATCTTGATTTTATTTATTCCTAAATTATTTGAAGAAGCCATATTGTTAGTCACTGTGTACATCCTCTGTGTAAAATCTGTATCTTGGAACAGATGGTTGCTTTAGCAGTTCTTTAACTAGAAATCTATACTTTTCAGATCCACAGTGTATTCTATATGATTTTCAAATTTCCTTGAATATCTTAATCAACACTGCTGGTTCCTTATATTCAGATACACAATGACCTGCAGCGTCTTCCTTTCTAAGATGAACACCAAGTATTCAGATATTATAATTTTTTTGCCACGTTATTATTACACAAATGAGTGGAATGGAGCAGGAAATATGAATCTATAAAAGTAAAAATGATGGTTCACATAAACCATGGAAAGATGAGGTGACATCAAAAAGTTTATTGACATAACAGTTGGTTGCCAATCTGTGGGATGCAAATAAATCACCGCTGGCAGCTTGAATCTATTTTTCTTTCCTTTCTTTCCTTTTGGTGTTTCTTTAACTGTGTTTTTTAAGAACTCTCCACAAGTCCAAGGCTCTCATTCAATTTTTGGATCAAATATTTGTTTTATGTACAAGCCTCAAACCTCATTGTGGAGTTGTTTAAAACTATTTTGGGTAAGCAAGCACAAATCGCTTAAATCCTACTTGCTGGTTAATGACATGTAATATAGTGTAATGAAATCGTGTCTACTCTTCCACCAATCTACTTCATTATACAAAAGACTCACTGTTTGTTTCGGAAAACAACAGGAGCCTGAATAGATAATCTGCTTTTTAAAAAAAAAAAAAAAAAAAAGATACCAACCCGTATTATAAAATGGTCTCCATTTAAATTTACTTTTAAAGAACTTTCTTCAGCAGAAAATAATTTCAATTCCCAGAAATCCACAACAATAGCAAAATCAATGTTGTTATGACCATTAAAGTTATTTTTCATGTTTATGCTGAACTGCGTGTCAAAATCTAGTGCTGCAGCCAGCTCTGAAACATTTAGAGTTCTATTGTGAGCTCAAGTACTTACAAGTGTTTCTTGTGTTTTTTTTCTCCCACTGATCTTTTGTGCAGTTAAATGAGTATGTATTCGGCATGACTTTCAATCTTTTGTTAGCAGCATAGCAACCATCTCTGGGAAAGAAATGGGCAATATTTGGAGGGCCTTGAACTTTAAATATAACTTGAGCAATCTCTTTTATTCTGATAGTGAGTCACAGTAACACATGCTCCTTAATTCAGTGTACTTTCATGTTTGTAAAAGTTGATAGCTTTTCTGATCTGGATGTCAGGTTTCTTGGAAATTAATAATGCAATTATTTCGGGGCATCTAAGGTAGCAAGGTTATATTTTATAAAGTGAAGAGATATAAAATGTGCCATCTTTCACTTGAATCAATTAAGTGAGATAAGGATATGACAGGAGAGTCAGGCTGGATAGTATGCAGCCGCAAAAATAGCAATAAACAAATAAACCAACAGCTGTCAACAGAACATAAAATTGGTGTGTAACCTTGATGGAAGTGGGGAGGAGATGGGAGATCAGAAGCAAAGCACATTCATGGCTATCTAGCCACCAAGCAAGTATTTTACTACTAGCTACTATTCCCACTTTTCAAACTCTGTATATGACAATGACTCTACTATTAATCATGCATATTGAACATCTATATCATCAACCTTGCAAGGTAGACCAGACAGAAAACATGGCCAGCAAATTCTGCTTCATTGTAAAGTTATATTAACAGAATCTTGCAAGTCTGACAATATATTGCTTCCCTTGTTCCCTTGTGCAAGAAACTAGGGAGGGTGTCTTCTGAGTTTTGTGCCTGCCCACGTTCCTGCTGCAGGCTAAGTTGCCTTTTATCTGACTGTTCCTTTGCCTGTGACTCTACCTGTCTTCCAAGGGCATTTGCCATACCATTACAAATATTCTGTTAAATGGGTATATCTGCTATTTCTTCAGCTTCCAAAGTAGCTGTTAGTTTAATACCGCAGGTAATTTTGACCACAAATTCTTCAGAAATTTCCTCTCTTTTAAAGTTGATATGGGCTTCTTTTCTGACAGTATGTCAAGTGCAACAATATTTTTCTTCTGCCCATTCATTTAATGTAGGCATTTGATGTCCATTATTCTATATTTTAAATATTTGGCAATGTTGAGTTGCTGCACTTAATATATCTGAAAATATTTGATATATATATACTTGGCAGTGTTTGTTGGTTGATAGTTCATGTTTGGTGTTTACTAAAATCAAAGCAAAGAACATGAATACATTTATTAAAGCATTCAGATTTTTAGGCTAAGTTTAGAACTACAGAGTAAACTTCATATTAAAAAGTGTTATACTTCACATTTCAGAATTCTTGTTCATAGTCAATCACAATAAAGTCAATGTAGTGCAAAAACAGAATAAGAACATATAGACACAATGGAATACAATACAAAATACTACCAAATCAGCTAAAACTAACATGATTGATTAAACTGATGCTTTAAATACAACTTAAAGTTAATAAAATTCCTGAATGAGAAAATGATTCTGATTTAACATTAAAATGATTTTGTTTCAAAGCTTGTAGACCACTGTTCTGAAACATCTCATCATTCATCCTCTGAATCTTAGCATATTTTAAGGAAAAGAGCATGCATATAGATAGAAGCTTTCTAATGGATTCCAAATTCTGAGGACTTTTATAGGTTAGAACCAGCATGTTGAATTAAGTCAAATAAACTAGAAGCTGATTTTGAAAGAACCACTATAATATGGTGACAGTGCCATCACACCATGATCTCTGGCAGAAGTGGGATAGGGGTAGTGCATGCATCCTTTCTCTACTTGACCACTCGGCAGCTTTCGATACCATTGACCATGGTATTCTCCTGGAGTGGTTTCAGGGGATGGGAGTGGAAGGCCTTGTGCTATCCTGGTTCACTTCCTTCCTCTGCGGGTGCTCTCAGTCAGTGTTGATAGGAGGGGAGAGATCTAGCCCTCGCCCACTGCTTTGCGGGGTTCCGCAGGGCTTGGTACTCTTTCGGCTCCTGTTCAACATTTATATGAAGCCACTGGGTAAGATCCAATGTATCACCAATATAGTGGTGATGCTGATGATACTCAGTTGTATGTTTCGGCTCATGGTGAGTTAAGCGATGCCGTGTCCTCCCTCTCGCAGTGCCTGGAGGCTGTTGGGGCTGGATGGGGAGCAATGGGTTGAAACTAAACCCTGGAAAGACCAAGTGGGTCTGGATTTGGGGTTTGTTGGCTCAGGGAGACTTGCCACTTTTGGTCTTGGATGGGGTGGCATTACCCCAAACAGACCCTGTGCGTAAAATGGGGATTCTCCTGGACTCACGACTCCTGCTCAAAGAGGTAGTTGTGCCAAGGAGGGTCTTTGCATAACCGCGGGTTGTGCACCAGTTATGCCCTTTCCTGGACCAACAATCTCTAATCACAGTTATTCATGTTCTAGGCACGTTCTGCCTTGAGTATTGTACGGTACTCTACATGGGGCTGCCCTTGAAGAATATCCAGAAGCTCCAGTTGGTGCAAAATGCAGTGGCCCGCATGGTTTTGTGCAGACCCTGGTGTGCACATGTATCACCTCTCCTGTGGGAGCTGCATTGGCTGCTTCTGGCTGCAATTCAAGGTGCTGGTTGTCACCTTTAAAGCACTTTATGGCATGGGGTCAGGTTATCTGAGGGACCATCTCTTGCCGGTCACATCTACCTGACCCATCAGAGCAGGGAAGCAGGTCCCATTCCCTAGGCCAAGGGTGTCAAACTAGCATTGTCATGGCGGCGTCACAAGACCTATTTCCCCCTTTGCTAAACCAGGCAAAGGCCAGCATATGACACATTCTGCCTGCAGGCCACCAGTTTGTCACCCCTGCCCTAGGGAGATACAACTGGTGGGACCCAGAAGTAGGGCCTTCTCCATGGTGGCTCCCTGTCTCTGGAACATCATTCCCCCAGAGATTAGAATGCCCCCACACTCTAGCACTCTTCCAGAAGGCGCTGAAGACCTGGTTCTGCCAGTGGGCCTGGGGAACCGAGAATGGGTTGGAGCTGTTGCTGGGGAGCCCATTAAATGACTTGTGTGATGTGCTGTCACTTTATATTCTGTGAGCTGCCTTGAGTCGCTATGTGCAAATAGGTGGCAATATAAATTCAATAAAAAAATAAATAATAATAATAAATAATTACTTTATGATAACTGAATTTCTATTTCTACATCAGCTTTGTTTCCTCTGCAATGCGTACAAACAGTTTGAAGCTGATCTGTGGTTGTCTTCATTGTTGCTACTTCCCCTAAGTCTAACCTTTAATTGGTTATCATTTGATAATCAACCACTTTTCTTTTTTATATGAATTTAAGTATATGCATTCCCATGGTAAACTGCACATATAAATTTAAATTCAGCCACCATCTCTGAAAGGGTAACCTAAAAGGATTCAATCAAATGTAGATTAAAGGCATCAATGAATTGGCTTTTACAGACTTCTTGTAGAACACACTGACAAAATTTTGAGATTTCTAGCAAGTAATCTAAAAGGAAGGGATATGCTATCTATAGTCATTATCCTAAAAGCACTTTTAAATCTAAATGCAATCAGTACAATTTATAAACATAAAATCAAAGACTACTTATATGTCTGTCATTTTTTTTGTACTTAAGTTTTCAAGTAGAAAACTCAAGGGTCATGCGCTAGTTGTGAATGGTACAGGCAAGTTTAAATAACAATTTACAAAATAGTTATAGGAGCAACCTGAATTCATAGGGATGGATTAGTGTATGTTTATGGTATGCATTTTATACCATGCTTTACTAATCCTCCTGGGACAGTCTACTAAAATAAGAAAAACATGCAACATGTAAATATAGGAGAAAGCAAACCACCTGCATTGCCTATATGCTCCTTCCCCCAACAATGCTACAACACACAGCTTTCAAACATTGGTAGCCTCACACTATTAAAAGAATAATAATAGTACTGCAGATCCATACAGGATAGGATCTACTCCTACCAAAAGGCAGCATTTTATGCATCTTAAAACTACGACTGTTTTATATGCTTTGCTCATCCCTAACAGAAAAACATCTACTGGTGAAACTTCTTAAGTGTTTTTTTTTTTCTGATGAATCATTAGAGACCATTGTAGTGGTTACAGAGATTATTTATTTAAAAGATTTATATGGTCGCCTACCTTATGACACACAACTCTGGGCAGCTAATAGCAATAACAAAAACAGAACAATAAAACAATTTAACAAATAAACAAAAAACCCATGGTGCAATCATCATAAAATAATCATGATCATAATAATTTTAAAATAACAGAAAACTAATGTCTCATTGTGAATAAATAATATATTAAGGAGCCTTTACATCTACCACAGTGTAGCCTGCATAACATTTCTTACAAGAAGTACAATAAAGAAAGTTATGAGTAGATCTAATTCTTTGCTGAGTATATATATATATATATTCAGAAATGAGTCTAGTTGTAGTTCTGCCAAAGGGTGATAATACAGATTGCCACTGTGACTGCACCTGTGCATTTAACAACCACTTTGTTCTACTTTTAACTGCCCCGTATTATATTATTTATACAGCTTTTATGTTTTTATGTCTTACTTGTACATTGCCCAGTCACTCTGCGAGAGACATGAGGAGTTTCTAACTGTGATATATAAATACAAACAAATTAGTTGTATTTGCAGCATTCATCTTCTTTCTTCTGGCATTGCATTTTTGGTGCACATTTTAGGTAGACATTACTTATTTTCGATATGTTTCTGAAGTTCTTCAAGATCAGGATAGAATGTCAGCATTCCAGAAACCCCTCCCCCCCCAGCTCCAAGTAAAGACTTTGAAGCGAGCATTTTCAAAGTTCTATTTACTAGAATAGGTAAACTGGCACATCTGGGAAAACCCGAATCTGAGAGGTCTGGGTTTTCCCTCAGTAAATCAAAACCCCCAAAACCATCCCCTCAGTCCTCAGTTGATCACATGCTCCAATCAACTGTCATCCCATCTTGAGCCATCACTCCGACCACTCCTTCTCCAGATGCAGGATTGCCCTGACCTTGACCGACAAGAAAAATGCTATTATGTCTACAGACAACCCCTCTACTAAATCCCCCCTCTTATTTTCCCACACATGAGAAGGTGGCAGCATAGAAGCTTTCGGCCTAATATGGCTTCCAAAGCTGACATAGATAGCTGAACAATGACATTTAATATAAAAGTACATAACTTCCAAGAAGCAGCTTCTATTTCCAGCTTTCGCTATATGGAAATGATCTAGGTCTATAAATCCAAAATTAACTTTTTTAAGGAAAAAGTATACAAAGCTATAAAAAGAATAAAATATAGGTTTTCAGTTGATGGATGTGCCAGACAGAAGTTCACGTTTATGAAAAATGGCAAACAGTAGCTTTTGGATTAAGAACAAAAGCATCTTCTAGAAAAGTAATATCTTAACAAGGATCAGCTGTAAAATTGGTGTGCTGGGCTTTCTGCTTAGTCTTTGAAGTACATGTAGTTCTACTGCTGACTGATCTAGTTACCTTGAGACTTGCTTTTGTGTCCATCAGATTTCCTTGCAATTATCTTTTTAGACTGAGTAGCAACATAAATCATATTCATTTTGTGTGAGATGTTGACATTTATTGATTTCATGTTCTCAAGAAGCCTTTCAGGGACACACAAACATCAAATGGTTAGATATTAAGAGATAACATCATAGAAAAAATAGATAAGCAATTGTTATAAAGTTTGTCAGCGCTTAACAGGACCAGTTGTTTCAAAGATTCAAATTATCCTTGGGATATTTCTTTCTATTCTTTTTATTCAGAAAGATGGATATAGGATATTTTTTGTCCCCCATTTATTATTTTTTATAAATAAGTCATCATGGCCAGCATACCTAATATTCCTTCTTCCTCCAACTTTAGCTATATGGAAATATTCTGTGACTGTAAATCTAAAATTATCTTTTTTAAAAAGAAAAACTATACAAAGCTGCATAAACAATTAAATATACATTTTCAATTGATGGATGTGCCAGGCCGTAGTTCATGTTTATGAAAACAATGGCACTGTGAGGTGAAGCTGGACTGAGAGAGAATGATTCATCCAAAAATCACCTATATGGCTTTCATGACTAGAGTGGGACGAGAAATCAGAATTTCCTGGTTTCCATCCTGGTGCCTTAACCATTATATTAAAGTGAAAGAAAACTTAAAGAAGCCTGTGATTGCCATTTTAAAACAGAATTTTATATTTATTTATTTATTTATTTATTTATTTATTTATTTATTTATTTATTTATTTATTTATTTATTTATTGAATTTGTATACCGCCCTACTCCCGAAGGACTCAGGGCGGTGAACAGCCATAAAAATAAAACATGGAAATACAAAATTTAAAATAGAGATAAAACAAATTAAATAAATTTGGCTGAACCATATTTAAAACCCCAATAATTTAAAACCAAATTTAAAATTCCCATTTAAAAGCGGAGAAGTTTAGGTCAGGCCGGCTTGCTGGAATAGGAACGTCTTAAGCGTGCGACGGAAGGTACGCAGATCCGGAATCCTCCGTATCTATATTAACAGATTTGCCTTCCTACTTAGATATAAAACATAGAAAAAGAAAAGATGGCAAAGGCAGCAGGCCGTTGAGTTACTTTCTACCAGAAAAACGCTGAATCTTTTTCAATACTTCCTTGGAAGACTTGCCATTTTATTAAAACAATTGCTTTTTTTTTTCTTGAAATACAAATTATGTGATTCTTTAACACTATGATACATTCTTTTCTCTTAACATTCTGAAGCAGTTTTGTATGTAATAGAAGGGGTTAAGCTCAGGTGTGAAATCCAGCAGGTTCTAACAGGTTCTGGAGAACCTTTAGCGGAAATTTTGAGTAGTTCGGAGAACTGGCAAATACCACCTCTGGCTGGCCCAGAGTGAGGTGGGAATGAAGGTTTTGCAATATCCTTCCCCCAGGAGTGGGGAGGGAATGGGGATTTTGCAGTATCGTTTCCCTGGAGTGGGGTAGGAATGGCGATTTTGCAGTATCCTTCCCCTGCCATACCCAACAAGCCATGTCCACAGAACCGGTAGGGAAAAATTTTGAATTTCACCCGTGGTTAACCGCACTTATTGAACATTTATTATGAAACAGAGGGTAGGACAGTGGGTGGAAGGCTCATCCCACAGGATGAGGTGAGATGAGGTGTTGCAGGGGGCTGGGTGAGGGCGCTGTGTGCATGCCCATGCATTTTTTCAATAATGTGGTCACTGTGTCTTGGCTGTCCGGGTTCAGCCATACCTATAGTCATTAAGCAAGGCTGAAAAAAATGCTATTTGCAATTATGTTTTTGTGTCATCAGACAGGAATAGTGTATAGACTACTATGAAATGATGATACAGTATAATAAATATTTCCACCATAATGCTTGGCAAGATTTTGTATGTGGGTGTGGTTGGAAGATTTTGAGATAATATTTTTATTTATTTATTTATTTATTTATTTATTTATTTATTTATTTATTTAATTATTTAATTATTTAATTATTTAATTATTTGTTTAATTATTTGTTTTATTATTTTATTTTATTTTTATCCTCTATTATTTTTATAAATAACTCTAGAAGATGAAGAAAACTAATATTACTCCTCCTAAATTTGGATGCATAAGCTTGAACAGGAAAGGATTCATGGAGGCATAAATTGTGGAAATTTATTGATTAGTTTTGTTGTATCTTATTCAACAAATGTCCTTCTGATTTGTTAATTTTTAAGTTCCTACTCTTCAAATAGCACGTACCATTTGAAAAAGATGGAACAATATGTTAGAAACATTTCTTTCTGAATGACCGAAAGTAATAACTGAAACATGGTAAAATCATGATTCCCTGGGAAGGATGATGTAATCTAGGCAATGAAAAAGAAAATAAAACTTGATTTCTTGAGGAAAATATAGAGATTGATGAAAGGAGTTATGAGTTGAGTTTGTTGGTTCAGGAAACATTTTCAAATATTTTCCTCTCTTCTCTTTCCAGCTTTGGCAATGCATTTGCTCTGTTTAAGCTCTACACTACACTTATATTTAACCAATGCATTGCAGATGAATCAAACGTTTAAGAAGAAGGTTACAAATCTTCATTATTCTCAGTGCCTCCCAAAAGGAATATTGTACCCTTAGTGCCTCCCTAGTGAATAATGCATTCTGCTAGCTCTTTGAGGTAGGCTAGATCAAGAAACTGAAATCAAAGAATTATATAGTCCCTCGTCTTATACCCAAGATAATCAAGGCAGGCCAACTTTAAGTTTCTTCTTCACTCCCTCATCCCTTTCTGGGCTGAGATGATTCTTTTAAAATAGCTGTCATACATTTTATTCAAGGATATATCTCTATTCCTCCTAGAATTTCTTATCACTCTGTCCACCCCTTTATGTCCACCCTTCAGCAGCCATGTTGCAGTTCTCTTTGAATTTCACTGACCATTCCTACTGGTATAAACAGGAATCTTGCTCATAATGTTACTACAGTTGGGAAGGAAGAATTTCTACCAACGAAGGAGAATATTGGTAGCTCAGAGTTGAAATGAGGAGTCCTTGTGTTCTCTGAGCTTGGTCTTTTTCTTTCATTACCCAAACTAGGTAACATCAATGGAGTGGGGTTTGCTCTCAGTTTATATTTTAGTGGCTTGCCTGTCAGTGTTGGTGGTCTTAGAGTTTCTTTGGTTGGCCAATTTACTGTTGGCTTGACAGGGATATTGTTTACTTGATTGCTGGTCTAATGTTAATTTTGGAATTAATCTATGCTTATCTGGGTGCTGCTGGTGGGGAGGTGTTCTTTGCTCTTTGTTTCCTTTTTGCTTGTTGATCTCTTTTGCATAGTATGTAGTTATTGTTGATGGCTATGTGTCTATTGATGGCTAATTTGTCAGTGTGCCAGGCTTCAAGCAATTCCCTAGTATTTTTGGACTTGGCTTGGTCTAGGATGGTCACACAATTTTCTAATTGAAGCTATGGTTAAATCTGTCCATATGTTGTTTATTAAAGAGTTTTCATCATGTCTTCAGACTGCTAGTTGATGTTCATGGATGCTTTCTGCCTGCCCTATAGTGGCTATTGCAGTCATTACAGTGTATGTTGTGGATGACTCCTATTTTTGATGACAACCACAAACTTACTGCAGTAACCCTGAACAGCAGAAAAAGGAAACAGAACATCTATACAAAATCTTTCAACAAAATGGATATCCATGCAACTTTATAAAAAAATGTCTGATCACGCAACCCAAAACAAGCTCTAAAAAGAATAATAGTGTCAAGGCAATAGTGCCACAAGGTAAACAGGTGAAATAATCACATGGGAAGACCTTTAATGCAAGAATGTACTTCAGCAGGTATTGCGGTGTACATCATTGGTTGGTAACTGACCTTATGCATTTTGGAGTATAAGTTCCATATGTAGCCTACATGTGATTGTGGTGCTTGGTTTCATTATAGTTACTGTATTTTTCGGAGTATAAGATGCACCTTTTTACCCCCCAAAAGGGGGTGAAAATTTAGGTGTATCTTATACACCAAATGTAGCCCTGCCCACCCACTGGCCCCCACCCTTTGGCCTCGGCCTCCCAACAGTTACCTCCTTGCAAGCAAACAGCAAGAAAAAAACAGCCCCATTCAGCTTCAGCATAGGCTAATTAGAACAAGTTGATTAGATCGGCCTCCTGACTCTCAGCTGATTTGCTCTCAGCTGTTTTGGGAAGGCTCTTTTGCAAGCTCTTGTTTTGCAAGCTCTGCTTGCTGCAAAGAGTGCTGGAGCAGATTTTTTTTTCTCTAGTTAAAACAAAACTGAAAGTAAAGCAGGCTCTGCTGCAACATGACAAAATGAGGCAGGGAGAGAGATTTGTTTTTCTTTTTGCTGACCAAAAAAGGTAGGCAAACAATGGGAAATTTAGGGCAAAAGAGGAGAGTTCAAGATTTTAAAACACAAAAGAAAAAAAGCTCTATTTAACTAGGGAATTGTAATAATTGAGATGCTATTAATTCTATATTGTGTTGAAAGCAGAAATAGTTAAGTTATGGTTTGGAGGAATATATGGGGAAAATTATTTGGTTTATTATTATTGGTAAATATAATTGATTTGTAAGAAATTGGATTGCATGGAAATAATTGGAATATTCATGTTCATATTGATTAATATACAAAAAAGATATTTATAACTAATTGATTTATATAAAAATGTTGAATTTGTATTAAACAATTGTAATATTAAATAATTAACCAATGTGAAGATGGATATAAAAATAGATGACAATGGGAAGGGATATAATATAGAATAGAAGGGAAAAATTGAATTTGATTAAGATTAGAGATGAGAATGAAGGGTAATATTGGTTTTTTTTTAAAAAAAGATGAGGAATAAATATGACAAAAAGGAAATATAGAAATTGTAAATTTAATTGAAATGACTAAACACTGTTTAAATTTGTGAACCAGCCAAATACTCTGTTCAAAGAAAATACATTGTATATTTGTATGTGTGTTTGTCTAAAAAATAAAAAAACTTAAAAAAAAACAACAACCAAAAAAGGTAGGTGCGTCTTATACTCCGGTGCGTCTTATACTCCGACAAATACGGTAATTTCTAAGGCTTCTGCATTGGCATATTCAGCCAGGGCCTGTGGTACTCTTTTCTAGACTAATACTGTATAGGTTTTGTAGAATTGTAGAACTACATAATCTGCATATAATAAGATTGCTACATGCTTCTCTGCCAGTTTCAGGGAGTGAAGGGAAGAGTTGCTCATTCTGGCAATCAGGAGATTGATAATTAAATAATGAAAGTATCAGAATGCATCCTTGTTGAGTTCCTCTGTTAACAGGAATCTCTTTAGTATAATTGCCCTAGAGGCTCCATGTGACCTTTATAGTTGACTTGTCATATAATTTATAGATAAACAGAAGGAGCCTTCTATCTATAGAAGAGTTTTGAAGCGTAGGCTAAGATTAGACTGGGAAATTAAATCAAAGGCAGCTCTAAGATCTATGACGGCTGTCTATAGCTTTGTACGTTTTTGAAGATATATTTTTCTGCCAGATGTTGCAAAATAAAAGCTTGATCAAAAATAGAATGGCAACTTCTAAATACAGCCTGTTTCTTGGTTAATATGTTCCCTAGTTCTAGCCAATTCTGGAACTTTAGGGATAGATGTCTTGCATATAATTTGATGATGGTGCTAAGGAGAGCAGTTATTAATAGCTACATTCCAGTTATCTTTTTTGGGAACTAGTAGGGCAAGAACTCAAAAGTTAAAAATCAATATATGTAAGTAGGGAACCTAATAATGGGGTTCAAACTAACAGTTAATTCAACAATTAGTTCAAACTAATTTGAACTAACAGTTCAAATTTACCTGCAGGACCTCAATTTTTACAAAATCTATAGCTCATGTTTTGCTTCGGCTGAGCTGTTTGATCCAATCTGCAATTTTAGTACATGTAATGGCCATGGTCACTGAAAATATAGGCTGTCAGTTATTGAATTGAATTCTATACTGGACATAAGTATAGAGATGAAGGGTGATGCAATGTCAGAACAGGGCTTTATTTTTGTTGTTGTGCATGTTTATCAATTGCTGTCAAAGTTTCCTGAATGTCTGTTTCTTTTTACATTGGATTTAACTCTTATATTGGTTTTTTTTTTTTCATATTGAAAAAGCTTAGGAAATCCATCTTTTGAAATAAATAACCAACTCTTTTTCTGGCATTCTGCCAATCTTGACTGGTCCACAGTTACAGTAATTGGGGGCAGAAGGAAGAGGGTGAGTACTGCTACTTCCAGACTTGATTTTGTGATAAGAACTGGCTGTTGAAGCTGTATCAGATGGTTAGAAATGATGGTGATTTTCATTTTGCTCTCCCCATCAAAGACTGCAGATCTAAACTGAATCCCTTTTTTGAGACCAATTCTTGTTTCTCTTTCTGGTGGGAAGACCATGTAACACACATCATCCTTAATTTTTGATAGGGTCCAAATTCCACTTTAAATGAGAAGATGCAAATGTTTGCAATTTAGAATGGAAGGAGAATGATCACTCTGAGAATAATAATAAATTTGGAAGTCCAATAAAAAAGAACATAGGCTTCTGGAAAGGGATAAAGACTGTCTTTTAGTGTGTCTAAAAGGGAAAATGTAACTCCTTTCCAATTAGAAAATTGTGAGAATAATCAATGCTTTTGTCCATTCAATGGAAAAATTCATATCGAGGATATGAATTGAGTAACTCTGAAGTCTCCTGTATTATCTTTGCATTTTCTTGAAAGTAGAGGGAAATTCCTTTGGATCTGAGCTAATCAGAAGATTCTTAGAATAACTGAATTAACCATTAACCCCCATTCTAGCACTAAAATTACCCACAATTATTGCATATGCAAAAAGAAAAGGCCTTCAGATTAGTTCAAATCATATCTGCCTGGGAGTGGGAATAAATGGGAGGAATATGTACAAGAACTAAAAACAGGAAATTATTTTAAAACTAACAGCAATTAGAGCAGAATAGGCTAATCAGGTTGAAGTGTCAAATTTGGACTGCTAGAATAACAGAATAGTATATACTTAGTCTTCCCAATGATCTGCCTTAACCAGTTTTGCATAGTACAGGACAAAATAAAAGGAATTACAACCATTTCTCTAGCAGTTACTGACCTCTCAAATCTCCTGACATAGTAGTTCAAATGTTGTTATGAAATTCATGAAATAAAAGGTTTTGAATTTTATATATCACCTGCAATATTCCATGATAGGAATGTCAAGAGATCCCTTGAGCCTAATGTCATAGGGATATGCTGTTCCTCCACCTTGGTTAGAATAATTTTATTTGCTAGAGATTGTCATGGATAAGGCTGGATGCTATCAGATATTGGCTGTTTCTTATCAATATTGCAGGTTGGTCCACATTTGTGTCAATAGACTCCTCAGGGACACTCTATTTTTCCAGTTATAGGCAGACACAAATGCTGACACCCTTGAAAACCTGACAGGATGTAATATGAAATCTGGCTAAGTACTCCCTCATTTTCAGCAGCATTAGCTGGAGCATTGTACGTTTGAAAATATGGAGCAGTCTTGTAAATCTAATATGACCAGGGAGCCTTAACAGCACAGCAAAGTCTCCCGCTGCCATCTCAAGGCGAAGATTCAGTGTCTGAGGAGATAATGATAAAACCTTCTTAGTGTTCTACCCTATTCTATTTATTCTACTGCCTTCCCAAAGTGGCCTGGCTAGCTTTCTCCCTATTGGAGTTAATGTTAAGCAAATTGTGATTAAGAATCTGTCTAGAAATTTAAAGATGAATTGTTCTATTGAAGGTTTTATTATTTATCTATTTGTTAATATGGGCGGCCATATTTGTTATATGGCCGCCCATCTCAAGTATATGGTTATAGGCGACTAATAATAACAATTGCTAATAATACTTTTAATTCTTCAGTTTGTTACTTAGCATCAGAAGTTGGTCTACAGTAAATATATATCAACATTTGTGCAAGTAAGAAGCATTTTTGCCTCTAGTTCCATGTCTGGTTTTGAAATATTGATTCATTTTCTGGCTCTAATTGGAACATCTTCTGGAGTTGTCAACTCCTTACTCTCCCAGTCAAGCAAAATGTTGTGGAACAGATTGATGGTTCATCTGGTGAGTTGTTATATTGTAATGAATTCTTGATTGTTCTCTGAATAGGATGTTGAATATAATTTATTGATTCATGGTTCATCCCCTGGTATTTCTGTGTTTGGTTTTGCTTGGAAGTTTATTTTTTTGGCTTTTGAGCAATGTTCTCTGAGCTAGTTGTTCCTGGCATTTCTCATCTGGATTCTTGAGTTACTCAGTGCCTGAAAAAGGCTGTCATTCAGAGATCTCTTCTGGAAACACACTTAGCAGATAAGTGATAGTAATGGGCAGAGTGATAGTGTTATTAATATATAAAAATAAAAAAGGAGATGTCATGTACACACACACATACATACAATAAAAAGAGAAAAATAATGGATAAAGATACAATGCTTGTGGAGTTACGTTCAAAGCTACTCATCACCATCTTGACTCAACCTGCTTCTTAACATTCTTAGTATATTTACTGCTTTTCTGTTATTCAATTTTATTTCTTTTCTTTTGTAAAGCCCAGAAGTCACATGCCCATCCTATATCATATTTGCAAAATGGCTTGATACTTTCAGATTCCAGTTTTGCTCCATCCATCCTCTTGTGTGATATTAGATTAAGATTTTTTACAAACATATCTCAAAATGATTGGTTTATTTAAAGAATAAATAAATAACCAGCTGTGTAAAATATCCAGACCAAGACTTAAACTTAAAACAATAACCTTTATTGACCAGATAGATTGGGCTATATTTAAAGCAATTTATTCAGTTTTGTTGATATCAGCATTTTAGCAATGCAATCTCCTGGGAAGAGAGGGAGGCATAGATCAACTCATATCTTTTCTGTCTTAATACAGCATCAAAGATACTAAAATTTAGTGAAATGGATTCTAGATAATTACACAGGATAATGAATATTGGCTGTCATTTAATGACCATTTTTCTCCAAAAAGGCGGGTCTTATTTTCTTTTGACAGGCAAGGCAGATGTTGGGATGTGTGAGGCCTGGTAAATAGGGCAGCTCCATCCCCTATCTCCACCCTAGCTTATTTTTTACCTGTGTGCTTCCCGCCACGCCCTGCACCCTGGGGTGGGGCGGAGTCTTAATTAGGGCTGATTTTGTGGGTGGGACTTAATTTGATCACATGCACTCAAAAATGTGACAGGGCTCCTTTTCAAGGTAGGTCATCTTTTTGGAGAAACACGGAATCATGTCATTGGCTCCTTCAGAACAAATAAAAAAATCAGACTGGAAGAAACAACATAGATAGCAAAATATGAATAATTACTATTTTCTTCATTGTATTACCTAAAAGTAATTTCAGCAGTAAATAGCAGCCATGCAAAGCAACACTTTGGGATTCTGAAATGTACTAAAACAGTAACATTGGAATAACACCAAGAACAAAATACACTATTACAATGGTGAAATTCATTTTTTTTTTACTACTGGTTCTGTGGGCGTGGCTTGGTGGGTGTGACATGGCTTGGTGGGTGTGACGTGGCTTGGTGGGCGTGGCAGGGGAAGGATACTGCAAAATCTCCATTTTCACCCCACTCCAGGGGAAGGATATTGCAAAATCTCCATTCCCACCCCATTCTGGGACAAGCCAAAGGTGGTATTTGCCTGTTCTCCGAACTACTCAAAATTTCCACTACCGGTTCTCCAGAACCTGTCAGAACCTGCTGGATTTCACCCCTGCACTATTACCATTGCACATCTTTAACTCTCAAACATGTGTTTTATTTTTCTGATACAATGATATTTCTGTGCAATTTTCCTAATCAACATTTTTATCATTTCTTTTTCTATGCACTACTCTAAATTTTTTCAAATATGTCTGGGTTTTCCAAAACAATTCCCTGATTCTGCAAAGAAACATGGACACAAATAGCCTATATGGATTACACACCTATTCATTATCCAACACATTCTGTTCTAAGGTTTGTGCCAACTCACTTGAAAAGAATCTTGTGCATAATGTCTTTTAATTGAAAAGACGGCTTTAACAAAACTAAATCCCAAAATATAACGCTAAATTAGTATTAAAAAGAATATCTCTATAAAAATAATCACAAAAAGCAAAGATAAAATCAAATGATAAACTCAAGATAGCTGCCCATTGCAATACTCCAGTGGTACCACAATCAGGGCTGTGTTTTGTAACCTAGATTGGAATGTCCATAAAAAAAAAAAAGGCAAAACCTTGCAAATTTTCTTGAAAGAAAGGTGTCTTATAAATTGAATAATAAAATAGGAATAAGGATAGAAAAATAAAAAGGCCTTTGCTTTTTTTATATGGTCACATTTATTACTGGGTGTTGAAAGCAATTTACAATAAGGTTCAAATGTATTTAAACATATGTTTAAAATATTAGTAAAAGATAAATCGTCTCGTATGGAACCAAACCTCATTTGAAAGATTTAAATTTTTTAAAGTAAAACTATAGTGGAAGTATAACAGAACTTTTGTGACCTTTATGCTCTTGCTGAGATTGGATTTGCAGAAAATAACCTAAACATTTTACTTGATATTTGAAGACAGGAAGTGGAACCACTGCTGGAATAATGCAAGTAGCCCTTACAGAAGGGCCCTGGTCTCAGTTGGAATGACAAAGCAACCTGAATGAAAGTTTTTTACACCTTTCCAGAGCAGAAGACATTCTATAGAGATCCTTCATGATGTAGACACCAATTTGAATTTATTAGATATTAAGGATTGTAAGTATTTGCTATACACCAAATGTTGCAATCATTTTGTGCCAAGCTCACCAATTTCATATTAGGTCTTTCAAACCACAGTCATTTTGAGCATATCATTTTAACCCAGCCAGAAGGAAATTGGGTTTCATTTATGTTCCTTGCCAAAGACATACAGACAGTTCACCTCTTTGCACATGTAGGCACTATTTGGAAGATGAATTGCATTAAAGTTGAGTTCATAAAGGGCACACTGGATTACAGCTTTATATTTAAATTCAAAACTCCAACACACTAAATGATTCAAAGCAACGCAGTCTTGACATTTGAAATAATTATTTAGTCTGTGATATTTAAGCATGCAATAAATCAAAAATGGCAACTGTACTTCTTCTCCAATTTTTTTTCTGTTTTGTTTTCGATGCTTAAATGCACAAGAGATATACAATGTATTTTATGTTCAGTGACAATTAAATCTTTGTGGAAGAACTTAAATCAGAAAAAATGGTTTTCAGAGATTCAGGTTATTTTCCCCTCAAGATATATTGCACAATCTAGAGCAATGTAGTCTCAGTGGTAAAGTCAAGTACTTTCCTTTAGCCTCATGTAAAGCTTTCCACTATGTACCTTTGTTTATTCTTGTTTGGTTCTTTTTCTGAGAGGATAGACATGAAATTCTGGCCCTATTAGATACAATTTCCATAGGCACACACATATAATCATATCAACATACCTGATTCATAGTAAGAGCATCACTCAAGACAAGGTAGGCCTCAGTACTATTTGATCAGTCAGCCTCCTCCTTCTTGTCCTCCTCCTCCTCCTCTTTCAAAGAAGTCATGATTATCTGATGCTGTCACTGAGGACAAGCCAAACGAATTTGAAATGAAGAAAATATTGGCAATGATTTGATTTGAAAAAAAAAACATTAAAAGCATTAAATCAGTAGACAAATGGAGACAAGGAAAGGCTACCTGAAATAAAATAGTGTTAAAATATGTATATTTCTAGCCAGGACAATATTTTATTTAGTTCAATTGAATTTAACACCTGGAAAAGCACATAGGAACAACATTAGGAAATATATTTGAGCTGTTCAGAATTAGATCTTTGCTGAGGATTTGAAAAACAGTTGCAATGAAAATTAGGTCAATACGAGTTCATGAAACATTCCAAAATAATAGTCTCTCCGTGATCATGATCAGAAGACAATCTAATTTAAGAAAATAAACTCAGGTTGCTTTGTTTTTTAAAAGATAAACATTTTTCTGATGGTGTCTGAAATGTGGGATTCATTTTTACAACTTAATTAATCAATAATATTATTAATACTGTTAAAACTATTCTTATTCTTAGCTAAATTATCTACCTGTGGCAGGTCAGTCTGTTGGGTAAGCATATCACCAATTTCATTTGGAAAGATAATTAATCTTAATAATTTAGTAAAATCTCTCTGTCTCTGTCTCTCTCTCTGATTTTTCAATGGTATGAAAGCTTTTCTATTTCATGTAATGGAACTCGACAGGAAGGCTGAAATAATATTTATCCTTGATCTTAATTCTATTTATAATATTTAATTAGTACAGATTAGCATTGTGATCATCAAATCAATTCCTGAAAGTGTTGCATTGGAGAAACATTGTAATGTAAAGAAAACAGTTTCTTTTGTTTATTTATTCAAGCTGGGTACTCTTCTTCATTAACTCTTTTCTGTGCAAAAGCACAGTTGGAAAATGATTCAGAAGAAGTGCACCACAGCTTGTTGAGGTGCAACAGTTCTTTATAAAAGCAGCACTACTTGTTTCTGAACAATTTATCTGTTGTAGGAGTCATGTTAAGTGTAATGAGAGGATTCAATGATCTATTTCTTCCAAATCGTTTTCAAAGTGTGTATATCCCTACTATTTATTTCCAAACAGGTTTGATCTAAACCTGGTTCATCAAACTATTGTCTGCATCACATGATCATAATTTCCAACACTCCCTGCCACCAGGGATTTAAAGAGTAAGGCCACAGTCAAACATATAATTAAAAGGACTTCAATTATTTATTGATAGAATTGATGTATTTATCTCCTAAGAAAGTGAGTCTGGACAGCTTCTAACATTAAAACATAAAAATCCTAATAAATAATTATCTCTAAAACAATAAAAATAGAACCAAAAAATTATATAACTTGCCAAACAGTCAGAAGAAATGTTCTTCTGGATGAATGCTTATACATAGGGGTCCACAAATTATCTGAATAAATCCTCAATCAAACTCAGAGAGCACCAAGGACTTCTCATTTCAATCCTGAGCTAAAGTATTGACCTTTATTGGTGGCAGGGTGGTGGTGGAAATTATGATGATGTGATTGCAGACAATAGTCGCTGCACAGCAGCAGAGTAGCACTGAAGCAGCAACAACTTTGACAAATTTCCATAGAAGTAATGGATCCCAGATTCTGGTTAGCTCCACTTGCACAAGTGGCAGGCAATTGTGGTTGCATGTGAAGTTCCATTTGCGTGAATGGCGGGCACTTGTGGTCACACACAAAACTACATTTGTGTGAGCACACATGTGCCTGCCACTCAATCAGAACCATTCTCTCTTCTCCTTTGGCAAGCCCGGCAAGCCATAAAGGTTAGGGACCGCTGCCTTAGCCCATTTGAGATATGTTGATTCAAAAATTGTTGATTCAGAAATTGTTGTCTTTTGATGCTCTAATGCATCCTAAGGAAGGTGCTATTATTATTATTATTATTATTATTATTATTATTATTATTATTATTATTATTATTTCATTAAACACAAAACTCAGTCAACTGATCATTTAAAAATGTGTTACAAATACCATTGACTGGTGCTAATGATTGATATGGGTTGCTGCCAGCATCCTAGGTATCAACCAAGTATCTTCTTAAAATATTTGATGTTCTGAGTAGTGCAGTTTTTTGCAGTTCCGCTGGTGTTATTGCAGGAAGCTGCAATTTCTTGATGTGTTTTGTAAAATTCTTGGACATGGTACCAAGTGTCCTGATGACAATGGGTATCACTGTTAAATGTTTGATCCATAGCCGTGTAGTTTCGATGGCCAGGTCATGATACTTCGTGATTTTTTCCAGTTCTTTTTCTTTGACTCTGGTGTCAATCCTGGTACAGCGATATCAATAAACTGTACACTTTGGCCCTAGACAACCGTGATATCTGGCGTGTTATGCTCCAAATGACGATCCGTCTGTATTAGAAAGTCCCACAAGATCTTCACTATCTCATTTTCAATAACTTTTTCCACTTTGTGCTCCCATGACTCCCAGCCATATTTTTTACACAATGACCGGTGGACTAATTTAGCAACTCGATCATGTCTAGCTTTATAATCAATTTGCGCAATTTTGCTGCACTCACATATTAAGTGTGAAACAGTTTCAACTTTGTCGTTGCAAAGTTGGCAGTTTGGATTGTCAGTGGATTTTTGTATCTTTGCTTTCATGGCATTAGTTTGTAGGGCTTGTTCTTGAGTAGCAAATATTAAATCTTTCATTTCTTTATTATTATTATTATTATTATTATTATTATTATTATTATTATTATTATTACTGTTGTTGTTGTTATTCCATTCAATCATGTGTACTATTATTACTGTTGTTGTTGTTATTCCATTCAATCATGTGTAACTCTAAGAGACTGCCTAGACAAATCCCCACAGTTTTCTTGTCAAGGTTTTTCAGTTTGCCATTGTCTCCTTCATAGGCCGAGAGAAAGCAACTTACCCAAGATCAATTATCTGGCTTTGTACCCAAGTTGGGTCTAGACGTCCTGGCCTCCAGGTGTCTTAGACATAAAACAACAACACATCAAACAAACACATCAAACAAAAACAGAAAGGTAACAAACAAACAGGAAAGTTTAGTAGTGTGTACAAAGTGTCCTGCTGGGTCATCCTTTCTAAGTAACATCATCGGTGCTAGTCATCATCATAATAATATCATTAGACTAGTACTGATGATGTTATCTAGTTTGGATAATGAAATCTCTGCAAGGAAACAACTAAGTTCAGAGAGTACTAAGAATCTCTGCCATTTTCCTAAAGGAAAATCAGTGTGAAATCCAGCAGAAAGTTACTCCTGTTCCCCCTGCCCTCAAATAGTTATTCTTTTTTTTTTTGTTTAGGTAAGGAAATACTTCTGAAATGATAACCCAACAGGTTATCTAGTGCCTTCTATATTTGTCTTCATGGAAACCATATTTAGTTCCATGTACATAAATACACTTTATGATTTTCAAACAGTAACCGAGAACACACTCCAAAACAGCCCTTTAAAAAAAAAAAAAAAAAAAAAAAAGACATATGCAATTTTCAAAGATGTTTGTGACTACTTTGGAGGAATTAGCAATGTCCATACACTGAATAAGAAAATATACAAATAGCATTCCAATAGTCAAGCACAGGGGCTTTGTCTCTTACTCTTACCATATTTCATACCACAAACAAGCAAATGAATAAAGCCTTAAGATTTAAGAGCTGCCAAGAATGAGTTAATCAAAAATACAGTTGATGTATTTTTCTTTTAAAATATTCCAAACAAGTATATTATTTAGTTGTGGAAAAAAAAGTATATTTATTTATTTACTTAGGTTCTCCCAAGAATCCTGTCAGGATAGAGGACATTTATTATTTATTATTTCTCTGCTCTGCCTGTTGCCTCTGATAGTGAAAATCATTCCAAGCAGAAGGAAATAAATAAATAAGAGCCAACTGATTAGGAAGGATGGAAGGAAGCAACCGAAAAGGACCCTTTGATAGCTTGCTGAAGGGTCAGCAACTATAATTTGCAACTCCTCTGCTCCTCTATTTATTTTTCTTCTCATTTTCTCCCTTTTGGTTTCTGTCTAGGAGAAGGTTATATTTTTCTATAATTACTAGAAGCAAACCTTTCTTTGGCAGCATCAGCAATGATTAATCATAGATTTTTATTACAACAGTGATGACTATTCTTTCTTTTTTTAGCATCTTCATATGTATGCATGTGTTGTGTGTGCACTGAAATTCTCTATAGAAAGAGAAACAGAAGGAGGAAAACCACTAATTTTATCTCAGCATGGAGAGAGGGGAAGGTCCGTACAAACACACTTAAATCGTTTGGAGGCATTTTTTGACATCTCTTTCCTATTTTGTGAAAGATGTACAGTTTTTGTGAAACTCAAAGGCCATCTAAAGAACAGAAAAAAATATCTGGCGCATGAAGGGAAGAAAAGACACACCCCTCAAAAAAATCTACATCACCATCTTTCAAATTTTAAATGCTGAGTGAGTTACTTTTGTCATTAAAACCATAAGAGGAGAGAGAGAGAGAGAGAGAGAGAGAGAGAGAGAGAGAGAGAGAGAGAGAGAGAAGAGAAATGTAAAAAGTTGTGTTTTTTTTTTAAGGGCAAGAAAGACTGCAGCATGAAGGATCAGCCAGGAGTTGAGGTTTAGGCCTTTTTGGCAATAGATTTTTGGGTTATGACTCTTTGCCATGCCCTTTAAATCAAAACAAAATGTCAATAGCCAAGATGGTCTACTTGTACATCCGAAATGGTAACTAGTGATTAGTGGGCGATTCAGTGCTTTCACTCATGGAGTGCATATATTTCAAAAGAACCGCAAGACATAAAAAATGCTGAATGTGATCATCAACCATAAACCTGATCTTTCAGCTCTTTCTGCTACAAGTGGTCCCCTGCTGTGAACCTGAAGCCCATGGAATATCTTGTGGAAATTAAGATTGTTGTCAGGAGTCAGGATGACAAGTGGGATGACAGTCAAACCCAGTTCTCTATTACTTGACCACATTTCCAAAGATTGTGGATTTGATCAATCCAAGTCTGGGATAAGCATCTCTGAGCTGTTAAAAAAACCCTGGCTCACCAAACAGAGGAAATTAAAACTAAAATAGCCCTGCCATAACATTTTTAGGATTATAGGGAAAATATGCATGCTGCATGATCCACTTTAAGAATGAACTGAATTTGGAAAGACTGGGTCGAACAATGTAAAGGGTTAATTAATGCATTTAATCAACTAAATACTGAATTGTGGGCTAACATCCCTTCTTCCTTACACATTCCATTAATCTAGAAGTCTGAAAAGGAGCAAAAACTCTCCCATGATATTAACTCTATCCCCTTTGCAACAGATTCAGTAACAAAAAGAAATGTGAAACTCATTTTTCCTTCCTGCTTAATCTAGATAGGACGTAGTTTAAGCATTCATATCAAGCAACTCTAGCATTTCTAATAGAAATACTGTGACAACACTTCCTATATTGGATGTCCCATAATATTCATGAATTTTATATTTCCTTTGTGTTAATATATTTAGTCTGTATTCTCAAACATTATAAAAATTAAAATATTAGCCAGTTAAAATTGTCCACTTCCTTCAGCCTTTTCTAAAAGTTGTTTTTACCAAGGGTTTATGTTTAATCATACTACAGTATAATGACAAATAATTTTGCCTTATCATAAAGGTGGACAAAATGGTGGTCTCCCAGATGCTGTTGATTATCAGCATCTCTTAATCCAGTCTCTGCTGGAGGAAGCTAGTTGAGGGATTTGGCGTCTAATAATACCTGAAAAACCCCAGCTTCCACATCTTTAATAGTGAAAATCTTTCCACTCAAGTAATTTGGGACACATAAATGTTCTTAATGCCACCTACCTCCCTGGATAATCCCCTATTAACAATTTTTTCAGCAAGAATGGAAGAGGGCTGAGGACTGGATAATATATTTGAAACTACAATAAGACTTCTGTTTTAAAACAGAGTCATCACTGATTACACTTCAGTGGCTTGTATCCAAATGGGGTATTTCAATTATAGAAATTAGGTGATCTTGGATGTAAACTATTCTTCTGTTTAGCCCCTCCCCATCACATTTTATATTTTGCTAGGAAATAAGGCAGTTGAACTTTATTTTATAGATATATAGATGTGTGTGTGTGTGTGTGTGTGTGTGTGTGTGTGTGTGTGTGTGTGTGTTTTAATGGTCTAAGGAGGAGTCTTGGCTTGGTGGAATTTTAATACAGCATAAGTGGAACATAAGTACAATGGAAATAAATGTATAAAATTAATGAAGTATAATTGTAATTAAAGTGTAATTGAATCCTGTTTAGTTTTGATCCGTGTACACCTACTTTTAAGACAGACTCACAGCATATATCCTAAAATCCAGCAAAGATAGCTACTTGAACATGCAAATACAATAAAAGACACACAGACATTGGCAAGAGAACCTTTTTACAACCAATTTCCCACACTTTCATTAATAAAAAAATCTAAAAATGAAAATGCCAATGGCTTTTCAAGTAGTGATATTAACATAAAAGAGTACAACTGGCATGTATATAGACCAACTGACAAAATCATGTTGACTTATTGGATGCTGCCTAAGAATTCCCCGACTATTTTAAAATGTTCCCATTTGAATTGAAAATAACTTAAGGTACCATGAATCCTTGTTTACAGTTTTTCCTCTGTATTATAAACATAATTCATACACTGATTGCCATTCTTCATTTTTCAAGAAAAATGAAATACATGGGATCTTATCATTCCGTATGATTTGCAGTTGCTCTGCTAGTAATGGAAAAATCTAAATAAAGTGTGTCTGCTGGCAAAAGCTCTGCTTTGGCCAGAAGCTGGTTAAAAGTGCTTCCACTCTTTTGGTTTTCTTTCCTTATTTGAAATAGTTATTGATAAGCTGCCTGGGTAAACTATAGGGCAAAGACATGGGAAACTATAAATATCTTTTATAGACATATAGACTTGCTGATACAGTTCTACAGAGGAATTATTGAGTCTGTCATCTGCACCTCTATAACTGTCTGGTTTGGTTCTGCAACCCAACAAGACAGACACAGATTTCAGAGGATAATTAGAACTGCAGAAAAAACAATTGCTACCAACCTGCCTTCCATTGAGGACCTGTATACTGTACGAGTCAAAAAGAGGGCTGTGGAAATATTTACAGGCCCCTCACATCCTCGACATAAACTGTTTAACTTCTACCCTTAAAACGATGCTATGGAGCACTGCACACCAGAACAACTATATACAAGAACAGTTTTTTCCCGAACGCCATCACTCTGCTAAACAAATAATTCCCTCAACACTGTCAAACTATTTACTAAGTCTGCACTACTATTAATCTTCTCATCGTTCCCATCACCCATCTCCTCTGACTTATGACTGTATGACTGTAACTTTGTTGCTCGTATCCTTAAGATTTATATTGATTGTTTCCCTATGACTATCATTAAGTGTTGTACCTTATGACTCTTGACGAACGTATCTTTTCTTTTATATACACTGAGAGCGTATGCACCAAGACAAATTCCTTGTGTGTCCAATCACACTTGGCCAATAAAGAATTCTATTCTATTTTATTCTATTCTATCTTTGTTAAAATACAAAGAAACTCCCCCACAGCCATGAAATGTGAACCATTTGCTATGACTTAATTGTCTCATACCCTTCTGCTCCAGAGAATGAAAATTGTACTGCTATTATGATAGATTAATCTTCATTTCACTGCATTCAAATTCAACTTGGTTAATCAATGCTTCTGCGTGATAAAAGAAGAACTTCAGACATCCTGTCTACACTTGTCTCTTTTCCATTAACTATATATTAATGGAGGAGACTTTTAAAAGTTATAGGCATATATCATCAGATGAGATGTCAGAATCAGCCAAATTAGACAATAATCAATGCCAAGTAATTGATGGCACTTTCGAGTAAAATTACAGTGCACAGCAAAAGAGTAATTTTTAAAATTAGAAGAGCAAAGAGGACACAGAAAAATTAAATGATGAACAGAAATGATGGCTTTGGGCATGAAACATCAATATGGGGGAAAGAACTGGGTTAATTGATGAAGAAGTGCATCTCATTTGCAAAGCTTTACTGGAAAAAAAAAGACTGCTAGGAAATGCCCTGGAATTCACCTACAAGCAGCAACCAATTTTGGGAAGCTGAGGTTTGTTTGTTTATTCTTGTCAAAAAAATCACAATTAATGCATACTATATGACATAAAATTTAAAATACAAAATACAAGATTAATATATGTACAAATTAAACAGATCTTGCTGAGGAACTAGCAACATTAATTGCATTCTGTCCAGCGGTGGGTTTCCAATACTCCTACCACCAGTTCGCCCTGCCCTTGCACGCTTCTCGCGCATGTACACCTTCTGCACATGCGTCCAGCCTTGAAAATGTGCCTAAATAGGACAGCATAAAGCCGGGGTGGGTGGGCGGACCCACCCACGATCTCCGCTACTAGTTTGCCCAAATTGATATAAACCGGCTGAATACCACCTCTGATTCTGTCACATTGCTATGAGGTCCTCAAGTGTACACTGATCTGGACACAAAGGGCAGGTATACATATGTGTTGTTGTCTGCATGTCATCACAACCATAAAGGGCAGAAGCCACCAGATAGTCCCATTAGAGGCTGAGGAGGTATTAGGCAACACTGCGGGGATGCAAGGTATGCTAATTTGAGTAAAATAGTCATTTACAGGTATAGTTAGATATAATTACTAGGATTTCTTTACATTACATAAAAGGCAAATTATCCAGCAAAGTCTCCCTGCTCAACCACCCTTTTCTTCAAAGTTATTTCCCCTGGAGCAATAGAAAGAATATTTGCATTATAGGTATGGCACACTCTGAAATTTTAATTGCTTCTGACACATATGTGTTCTGACCAAATAAGAGTAAGAGTAACATTAGTTGATATATGCATTATTCTCATGCATATATTCAATATGTGCCAAGCAACTTTTTGCTTTCCAATTTTGTCTAGTTTGGCATTAAAGATTACCTATACAAAGAGGAGGCAGAGGGATGGGACAATAAAAAGAAGTTAGGGAACAGACTAAAGAGTATCACAAAAGCTTAAACAAATAAATTGTCTTTGTTGTACCATAAAGTAGGCCTAGAAACTTGCCCTGCAAGTTTGGAAGTGTACTTTATTGAAATGGGTTATAGTAGCAGAATCTTAGAAGCCTGCCTATAATTTTTCTTCTTTCCCTTTTATGCCCCAATAAAATTAGAGTAGAGACAGTCTGAGTTTCTTCCGAATATTTTCTTTGTTTCTTGGCTTAAATCTTGTTTTTCTATATGTTTTGATATCAGTCATTGCTTACTTTATCCAAGGTTATCTCTGTGGCTCTCTATGCAAGAGGATTAATTAACTGATTCTGTCTTATACAATTGGGTCTAAATTAACCTTAAGGACAAGGGTTATCCAATGGACATTGTACATATGGATTCTGTAAATGCTTCTGAAATGTTCCTTGCTGAAGACTTTTCAGTGAACCTGGAAAGCATGGGATAACAAAAGAGATAACACATTTCTTTTAAAAACTGGCTAAGGAACAGGAAGCAAGGATAAGGACTAATTGAATAATTTTCAAATCTGAGAAATATTTAAAGTGGGTTGCCCAGTAATCAACATTGGGAATATTATTTTCTTATTTATTTATAAATATTCTGGTTTACTGGTAAGTGAATAAATTACAGGCAAAAAGTGGACTGCAAGAACTTCAAGGAGAATCATATAAGCACAGGGTTGGAAGAGACTATTTATACAGCAACTGTATTCAATATAGCAAATTAAACCATCTTGACCATCTGGCCTGTTCTTGAAGATATTCAGTGGAGGAAAACCCACCATCTCCCTAGATGCTTTTTTTCTAACATTCAGTCAAAATGCTATACTTTAACATCACAATGTATTGGTTTTCATCTTATCCTTTAACAAAGATATTTGTTAAATCCTATCACTTTCCTCTTCTTTGGTTTACACATATCCAGATCATAGTTTCTGATCTCTTGATAATTGCCCTTTGCCCTCATTGCCCTTCTCTGAAATGTTCCAATTTATTTGAATGGTTTTCTGCATATGGACACAGTATTTAAAGTGGAATCTAATCAACATAACAAAATCAACGAAACTATTATTTCTTTTTTTTTTATGGGGGGATGGGCTTACGAACTACTACGCTCTGAACATTTTGGACCCCCCCCACTATGTTCCACTCATGCCCTCGCTGGTAGGAGAGACTGAACACCATTTGAAAGAACTGAGAGATTTTTGTATCCCAACGGGGAGGATAAAACATTGTTTCCGTTAACCCTTGTAACGGGACCGGCCGTCATGAGAGGATGGTTGGCTATTAGCCTCTGTTGGAGAAAAAGAACATTGGACTTTCTCCCTGTCGTGAGAGGACAGTGGAGTCCAGCTCTACAAATGGACATTTTGTGATCTTTATGTTCAGTTATCCCTTTGGACTATGATAGACCCCCGGACTGGCCTTTTTCCCATCTCTGGTTCGGTTGATGCTCCAAAAAGCCGACCTTCTTGCGCTGCGAGACTCCCCCCTCTCGCAGGCCTGGCCCTCCACATTATCGAGGGCCTATCTTGATGACGGGCTTTGGAACCCCGAGAGATGGCATGTAGCGAAGAGGGGGTTGAGGGGTTTTTTAAGTAAATTTTTTTAAAAATTTTTTTTAAGGGGACCCGGGAGGGAGGGGGGGTTGTAAAAGCGGACCTGGGGGGGTCCAGATAGCGACTGAGCGGGATGATGGGTTGATTAGTTGCAGCAGGAGGGTCGCGAAAGGAAATTTAACCGGGAAGCAGGGGGATGACAGGAAGGGCTGTGAAATTGAAATAATGAGTGGGAGGGGCAGGTATGACGGACGCAGGGGGCCATATCAAGTGTCGGGGGTGCACATACGCTGTTTACGAGCGATTGCGCACTCCGGCCCCCGATGCGTGACTCGTGTCCTGGGTTGTGTAGAGTCTCAGGCCCTGGGTCCGCTGCTGATGTTGTGTAATGCCAGGTCGGTGGTTAATAAAGCCCCCCTCATTTGTGACCTTATTTCGGAGGGGGGTGCGGACCTGGCAGGTATTACGGAGACCTGGTTGGGCCAGGAGGGGGGGGTCCCCCTCGTTGAGATGTGCCCGCCAGGTTTCCGTGCATTTCATCAGCCAAGGGCCCAGGGGAGGGGTGGGGGAGTGGCGGTGATTATTAGGGAAAGTCTTTTTCCGAGGGAGACCACTGTTCCTCAGATAGCCGGATGTGAGTCCCTCTGTGTAAAGTGGGGCCGTGGGGTGCAGATGGGTTTGCTGACTACGTACCTGGCTCCCTGCCACGTGGCAGCGACCCTGCCCGAGCTACTCGACGTCATTGCCGGGGTGGCGGTTGATACCCCCAGACTTATCGTCATGGGGGATTTCAACCTTCCATCCGCGGGTGAGGCGTCAGAGGCAGCTCGGGAGTTCATCGCTTCCATGACGGCCATGGACCTGACCCAGTTAGTTCAAGGCCCAACTCACATAGAGGGACACACTCTGGACCTGATTTTTGTCTCTGGTCAGTGGTTGAATGATCTTGGTAGAGGGGACCTAGATATTAAACCCTTGTCATGGACAGATCATTCGCTCCTCCAACTAGACTTTCCTACCGCCGTCCCCCGCCGCAGGGAGACGGAGCCAACTAGATGGTTCCGTCCCAGGCGCCTGATGGAACCCGAAAGGTTCCTGATGGAGCTTGGGCCGTGCCCTGAGACCCTAACACACGACTCGACTGAAGAGCTGGTGGCCGCCTGGGAAAGGGCGGCCGCTGGAGCTTTGGACCACGTCGTGCCTTTGCGGCCTCTGACCCGATGCCGATCTCAATTAGCTCCTTGGTTCTCTGAGGAGCTGAGAGAGATGAAGCGTCGGAAAAGACGCCTAGAGAGCATTTGGAGGACTAGTCAATCCGATTCCGACTGGACACAGGTGAGGTCTTATATCAAGACCTACCTAGTGGCGATAAAAGCGGCAAAGTCTAACCACTTTTCCGCTCTTATCGCATCTGCAGAGAACCGCCCAGCCGCCTTGTTTAGGGTGACCCACTCCCTCCTCCGGGGGGGGAGTGCGGGAAGATCCCTTGCAGGGTCGCGCTGAGGATTTTGTGCAATTCCTGCACGATAAAGTTGCTTAGATTCGGGATGGCTTGGACTCCGACTGGATGAGTCCACGGGAGGAGACGAGGGCAGGTCTTGAGAATGTTACCTGGGAGGAGTTTGATCCTGTGACTCCCGAGGATGTGGACAGGGTTCTGGGCAAGATTAGTGCCGCCACGTGTTTATTGGACCCGTGTCCCTCCTGGTTGGTGCTGGCCTCCCGGGAGGTTACACGAGGCTGGCTCCAGGGGATTATAAGTGCTTCTCTGAGTGAGGGTGCCTTTCCTGCCGCCTTGAAAGAGGCGGTAGTGAGGCCCCTCCTCAAGAAGCCTTCCCTGGACCCGGCTGAATTAGCCAACTATCGTCCAGTCTCCAACCTTCGTTTTGTGGCGAAGGTTGTTGAGAGCGTGGTGGCACGACAACTTCCCCGGCACCTGGATGAAGCTATCTATCTAGACCCGTACCAGTCGGGCTTCAGGCAGGGGTACAGCACTGAAACGGCATTGGTCGCATTGGTGGATGATCTCTGGAGGGCTCGGGACAGGGGCTGCTCCTCTGTCCTAGTCCTATTAGACCTCTCGGCGGCTTTTGATACCATCGACCATGGTATCATGCTGCAGCGGTTGAGGGGGTTAGGAATAGGGGGCACCGTTTTGCGGTGGTTCTCCTCCTTCCTCTCCGACCGCTCGCAGTTTGTGTTGGCAGGGGGACAGAGGTCGACCTCGAGGCATCTCGCATGGGGAGTGCCGCAAGGGTCGGTCCTCTCGCCTCTCCTGTTCAACATTTATGTGAAGCCGCTGGGTGAGATCATCCGTGGTTTCGGGGTGAAGTGTCATCTGTACGCTGACGATACTCAGCTGTACATCTCCACCCCAGACCACCCCAACAATGCCTTTGATGTGATGTCCCGCTGCCTGGAGGCCGTGCGGGCCTGGATGGGGAGGAACAGGCTCCGACTCAACCCCTCCAAGACCGAGTGGCTGTGGCTTCCGGCGCCCTGATATAGTCAGCAGGTGCCATCGCTGACTATTGGGGGTGAATCCTTGCCCCCCACAGAGAGGGCTCGCAATCTGGGTGTCCTCCTGGACGCACGGCTGTCTTTAGAAGAGCACATGACGGCCGTGGCCAGGGGGGCCTTTTATCAGGTTCGCCTGATTCGCCAGTTGCGGCCCTTTCTGGATCGGGACGCCTTGCGCACGGTCACTCACGCCCTTGTCACCTCCCGGTTGGACTATTGTAATGCTCTCTACATGGGGCTCCCCTTGAAGAGCACTCGGAGGCTCCAACTGGTCCAGAATGCGGCCGCGCGGGTGGTTATGGGTGCAACCCATTGCGCCCACGTGACACCCCTCCTGCGCGAGCTGCACTGGCTCCCAGTGGTCTTCCAGGTGCGATTCAAGGTGTTGGTTACCACCTTTAAAGTGCTCCATGGCATAGGACCCGGGTACCTTCGAGACCGACTTCTGCCACCAATAGCCTCCCACCGACCAGTCCGCTCCCACAGAGAGGGTCTCCTCCGGGTGCCATCAGCCAAGTTATGTTGGCTGGCGACACCCAGGGGGAGGGCCTTCTCTGTGGGAGCCCCAGCCCTGTGGAATGAACTGCCCCCCGAAATACGAAAGATTTCCGACCTCCGGGTGTTTCGCTGCGCTCTGAAGACCCTGTTGTTCCGCCAGGCAGGGCTATTAACATAACGTTTTAAATTGGGGTATTTTAAATTTCTGGGATTTTAATTGGAGCCTAATTATTTAATGATTTTAAATTTTAAATTGTTGTTGTGTTTTTGTGTTTTTAAATAGGCTGTACACCGCCCTGAGTCCTTCGGGAGAAGGGCGGTATAGAAATAAAATTATTTATTTATTTATTTATTTTCATTTGGAATTGAGGTAACCAGAAAAAGTATCTGCCTTTTTTTTTTAGTCATATCACTCTGCTGACTTATATTCAGTTTGCAATCAGTTTCTATTCCAAGAATTTACTTCAGAAATACTATTATTATAGCATTTGATATTTGTTTGCTAAGCAAATAAATTCACATTTCTAACAGTCCTAAAATTCCTATGAATCTGCTCTTCTTACAGGACACAGTATATTCTCTTGGGTCCTCAAGAATTCATTGCAATGTATCTTCTTCTTTAAAAAGCCCTGAGGTTGTTTCTTCTTCTTCAAGACTGAAACTGTTTCTGAGTTTCTGTAGAAAAAAATATTTCTTGACTCTGAACTTAGTTCCTCAAATAATTTATTAATTTGTTTGTGATTTATTGGGTCATCTTAACCAGCTGTTTGTAGATCAAACAGGAAATGCACCAGTTCTTTTAAGCTTCCTTGCTACCTTCAAGGTATAATCAGAGAGTAATGTCATGTGAAAGATTTTGCTGAGAACATCAGTTGGATCCTAGCTTTTAATGCATCTATTTTTCCTGTGGTCTGATGGTTTGGATGCTTGCATGAATCTGTCATTGGGGAAGTTTACTAATGTCACAAAAGTTGCACCAAATCTGCAGTCATGGGTTTCTGATTAGCCATTTTTGAAAACAGAATTCTGGATTAGTTAAACCCTACACTAGAAATACTGTACAATAGATTTCTACAATAGAAATCTTAATTAATTTGTGCTGCATTTTTAATGAAGGCTTCAATAAATCAATTAATGTTCTTAGAAACAATAATCATACTAATTGTGATATAAAAATACTTTGCATTTCTTAGGATGGTTCTCCCCAGAATAATAATTTAAACTAGAGCTTTTCTTTTCTTTTTTTTAATTGTGATTGAAGTCAGGGCTGAATATTAGCAGCTCTTCACACCAAAGCCAGAAAATATGAAGCTAAAGGTGCAGAGTATTAAAATAAAAAATAACAGTATGTATACTGCTCTCTGGTCTACATTTCAATATCACAGATGTTGAAGAGAAAAAAATGAGCCTGGATTTAAAATATGCCTTCACAGATAGACTCATTTGAAGAAAAGCAGTAGTATCAGTGATCATCAATTCAATACATACTCGCAGGACAAGACAAAAGCAAATTCAACTTTACATTTCACTAAATAAATTTTTTTAAATTAACAATGGAAATAGTCTGCTTTTCAAACAAACAAAGAAGCAGTCTCCTTTTCAAACACTGACATTACTAATTGCAATCTAACATAATGTTTCCCAGTTTGATGACCTCCTTCTGTGTTGAACTGTCTTCTCATCTATAGTGAACATTTATTCACATTGATATATTGTATATTTAAGTAGCATGCATGTCAACGCTGAACTAAAACTGGCAGAAGCCATTTTCCTAGTTCATCATTGCCACACACTATGGGAGTGGGAGGAGGTTGGAATGCTTTGCTAGGCACAACGTAGATCTTTCTCATGGGAACCAAGGTCATTTCCCAGGTGATGGAAGAAGGAGAAGAGTGCCTGAGGAGCCCGCTATTTAACCTTATTGGCTAACAAGACCAGTGACACTTGGGGAAGGGGTTATTGCTGGCTTTAACTATGCTAGAATTGTGGGAAAGATTTAGAGTTGGTTTTCCACTAAGCGTGCCAATATGATGTACCCAATAAAGATGTTCTTTGAGGAAACAAGTGACACCAGAGTTCTGATTTAAAGATTGTATGTCACAGAGTAGCTAAGCATTTTTTGGACTATTTTAAATTTCCTTTTGCGTTTGTGCGAGCCACAAGGTATTATTAGCCATAGCTCAAGATATACATCAGTGTACAGCATGCCTATGAAAGCTCAAACTATCTTTTATTATTTATGTCAGGTGCCATTTTTGCATATCCTGTTCTGTATTTTTCAGCCTAGTTCCATTTCAAATCTTCCATTTTAAGCTAAATATTTTGCAGTAAATGTCAATTATGGGAAGTTGGACTTTGATATTGTCAGATTGTGGAAATGTTTTATTTGCCTAGCCTTCTTTAAATTTCTTTTTCATCTTCATTCTGCTTATTTCCCAGTTTATTCCTCAAATAGAAAATGATGAAGAGATATAATATTTTACAACATAAGGATATATCAAGCTTGAAAAATAATAACTATAATAATAACAACAAATGTTTCTACAAACTCTAAGCAGAAGTACATCATTTCAGCCCATTGCAGAAAGATAATGTCTCTTCAAAACAAGGCAGATATATCTAAATTAAATAAAATTGGGAGAAAGCTGATGATTGATCACAATAAATACCTTGATAAGACACTTTATCCTTCATTTACTGAAGATTCTAAACAATAGGTTTGTTTGTTATATTACTGAAAGACCAATAGGGAAGGTAAAAGTTATATAGAAGTTATATAGAAGAAGAAAAACTAATAACTCAATAAAATCTTATTTGTTGAGATATTTGTTGTGTAAGTTACATTCAATATATATGTAGAATTTCTTTTAAATTACATTTATTTAAATTGAGCATATGGGACTTTCTGCCAATGAATTATAGTTGTTATCATATTTTCAATCAAAAGAGGCAAGAATTCTGGAGGAAAATGTTGATTTGGGTTCCCGATCCAACTGGAAAACTTCTTGTGGATGATAGAGTTGACTTGAATTTCAATTTAGCAGACTTCTTTGTTTTCTTTTAAAGTTTACAGCTACTAAGCAGTTACAGCATAGATTTTGTATAGTGTCACTGCACTTATACCTTTGTGACAAATGCCATTGTACCTCAATTGGTGCACCACTGATAAATGAATAGTAGCTGATATTATAAATTAAGCCCATCGTGATGTCATCATTAGATAATTTTAATGAGAACTTTATGTCAGTCTTAATTTGAAATAAGAGTCTGTGACACCACAAATCATACTCTGCAGTCTCCGTCCTTTTTGGACTTAACCGGTGAAGCTTGTGCTTTGTACTGTAATACAAGATCAATGAAACAACAGTTTGGAATGATTTTTAGGAGAATAACAAAACAATTATCAGATGGGAAAATTTAGATCTGCTTCAAATATCAGACAGATTTATATATAAAAAAGAGAGAAACATGCACATTTATTCCATTACATATTTAGTTTGACCCTCATACTAATATACTTTGCAGAATTATTTTAATATTTACTAAAATAAAATATGTGAATTATTATTAGTATTATTACTCAAATGCTACCATTTTGCATAGAGAATTCTACATATACCAACACCTGATGAATACAGTAGAGCTTATTCTCAAATACATTTATGCAGGATTGAAGTTGTTCTTATATGGTTTGTTTAAGTCTACAATACTTTACGGCAGGGTCCCCAACCTTTTGGACCTCAGGAACCACTAAATTCATAATTTTAAATTCTGCGGACCACTAATATGATCTGCCTAATGACCACCTGGGTGGGTATGGCTAGGTGGTCATGTGACTGGGTGGGCATGGCCAACTCAATGTCACTCATGTCGAGGGGCCCCTTGCCAGCCTTTACTCATGCCTCCCCTCCCAACCACTCCTCACCTGCCGGCCCGGGCTCCTTAGGGCCCCAACAGGAAGCAGTTGTTGAAGCTAAGCAGCCACTATGAGAAAGAGTTGGCAAAATGTCTGGCTCAGTTCAAATTGGATCTGGCCAAGAAGGAGGCTCAGCAGAAACACCTCACTGAGGACTATGAGCATAGGTTTTCCAAACAGAGGGAAGACATACGGAAGTGCAAGGCCAGATCCCTGGAGGCTCAGTGGGCTGAGATGGTCAGCCAGTTCCAGGCCATGATGCAGTCCCACTGGAACAAGGTCCTCCGGCCCTTCACCACCAGTGGCACTTCCCTCCAGCCTTCATCCAAAGCCCCGTACCAGGAGGCTTAAGCAGACCCCAAGTCAGAATTTCTGCCCCCCTCCGACCCACATAAAAAGACCCTGAAGGGGGACACTCTCTGCAGCAACACAAGCATTCATTACATGTATCTATCCCAGGGGCGGTAGTTTGAGGACCCCTGATTTAGTGTAATATAAAAAATGCAAATAATTTTTCTGCAGACAACCAAAATTTTCTCATGGACCACCAGTGGTCCACAAACCACCAGTTGATGACAGCTGCTTTAAGGCATTTGGAAGAAATTTATGAGTGCATGAACTAGGAATCTTATTTTCAGAAAGGTGTGTGTTAAAAAAGGTATGTGTTACAATTCAGGGAATTGTAATAAAACAAAGGAAAGAGGAGAACATTAAAAAAATGAGCTACCAAGAGAAAGAAAGGTAGACAAAGAGAAAATTGCCATTTTCTATAATGATCTGATATTACCTTTTTGCTCAGAGGTGTCTATGTTTTAGGATACAGTGACTTTAAATCACCACAAATAAATGGGTCTAAGTTAAATTCACCTCCTTATTGTATTCACCTTATTGTATTTGATCAAGGAAGATCAAATACAATAAGTCATGATTCAAGAATACACTTAAGCATATGCTTAAATCCGTTCTAACACAGATATGCATTTACTTTGATGAGATTTAAGTACTGAAACACCTCCATGAATAGGAATACTCTAGAAGCATGCCTGCCAAATGTAATTATGGCAGATATTCAGTACCCCAGTCATAGTAAAACAGGTAGCTTCCAATTCTATCTTTAATTTTCCAGTTTACCAAAGGGAACCTTTGTGTGGAAAAAAAAAATCAAGCCTTTAACCTCTATGTACAATATTCAGTAATGCTGGCAATACAAATATTCAGGCAGACCAAGAACATACAGACCCAGTTCCCCCTCTCAAATATCTTGAGAACACATGGGATAAAAGCATGTCCAAAAGACTTGACAAATATATTTTGAATGGTAATGGACGTGTGTGAATTATTCTGGATAAATTCTCCATGATACAGGATTGATATGTTCCTGTGACATTTGTGTCGGCAACATTCATTCATAGAACTTTCATCAGTGAAGAAATGAAGAAATGAAGACAGCTAACCAACTGTAAAGGTCTTACATTTTATGGAGATCTGCAAATTGGGCTAAGAAGAATTCCCATACATAGCTAGTTGATAAGGTATTTGTAGTGAAGGTGGTGGAAAATATTGCCTAATTTATAAATCCTTTATGTTTATTGCCATGGTTTTCTCAAAATATTGAATGGAAGAATGAGAATGTGACAAACCTAACACTATATTTTGTCGCAGGTAGTTGAGTAGATTTGCCCAGTAATAATGCTCTCCTCTTTTAATTACTCTTTTCCCCACAAGATATTATTTCTTGGAATCTTAACATACACTTTCTACTGGACAATATTATTTAGCAAATCAAAAATTATGATACAAGCAATGAAAATGGTGGAACAACATTATAGATTTGACATGGGGAGTAGTCTACATTATCGTCCCCATTATCATTTAGAACAGCTTCAAAAGATGAGATATGATCTACTCTAATCATGTTCTGTGAGCTAATCTAGTTGGCTTTCGAGATGCAGTTTGCTAGTTAGCAACACACTGTTCCCTTAGCAACTGTGGCAAAATGAAGTATAGGTAGAAGTACAATTCAGTAATATGAGACAAACTGTTAGGGAGGAAAGGAGGGGATTCGGGTTTTTTTTTTTTTTTCATTATACTTTTCTAAGATACAATGTGTCTCCGCTGTCTGAAAGCAAAATATTATTTATTTCATGTGGAAGACAGGTTTTATATTTATTTCATTCTTTCATGATTTATGAGAACAGAAATAGCAAGTACAGTTTTCCAGAGAGTATAGGTCTAAACAAACCCAGAATTGTGTGCTTCAAGTGGCATTTATGGGTAAATATTGTTTATCAACAAGCTTCAGTCCAAATCTGCTTTTACAAATGTTGGTTCTGTGAAAGTGAAAAAAAAAATGTATATGAAGACCTAGGATGCATCAAAAAGATGTTCTTATCTAAAGCAAATGTGGAATTTATCAAATAGTACTATATTTCCCTGAAAATAAGACCCTATCTTATATTTTTCTGAACCCCAAAATAAGTGCTTGGCCTTATTTTTGGGGATGTCTTATTATTTTGGGCGCATGAAGCAAGATGAGGCTCCTCTTGCCATCTTACCTGATTTCCAGCTCTGTCTCCCTAATCCTAATGAGAGGAAATGGTGGGGACTGGCTGTGCATGCGTTTAAATATTTTTGGGGAGGGCTTATTTTAGCGCATGCACTCAAAAGCCCGATTGGGCTTATTATCAGGGGATGTCTTATTTTAGGGGAAACAGGGTATGTTCATTCCCAAGAGAACATGCTTCTAGAACAATCTTCTACCACCTTTTAAATAAAAAAAAATCTTTTTCAGAAGTGAGTTAGAAGTGCTTTAATTTGCTGCTGTAGCTTTATCTCTGATCTGCAGCAGTCAACAAATTTATCCTTTTCATGTCATGAAGGCAAGCATCATCACCAGCTAATATCTGCAGATTAAGTTCTAGTTAAAAGAGAGAAATTTAGCAACTCTAAACAGTAAGCTATGCACTACTAAGAATTATCCCCTTCTTTTTTAAATTAGCTCTGTGAAGCTGTGATTTACAGGAAAAGGGAAGTGTGTGGTTTAAATTCTGTAGAGCTCATGGGAAGTTCATCCATGTGCTGTCTGTGTGGCATGTGAAGATGGCCACATTCCAAGGCACAGTCAATTGAATCAATTAACTGCTATTAAACTCAAGACATCCTGATATCATTGTGAAACATTGTATAGAATTACAACAATCTGGGTGGTCAATGAATCTGTTAATTGGAAACAGTGGGAAATTTGGTGAAAAGATGGGGCGGGGTGAGCATTTCACACCAATTTTTAATTAGGAATGAAATTTTGTTATGTATTGTATTTCCTTTCTTATTTCATCACCCCTTATCCTGTATCTGTTGCACAGTTTTATTTATTTTTTATTAATTTTACTAAGCTTACCCACTACTCAAATCATAACTAAGTCTAAGAGGCTTACATACCTGAATGTAATAACAGGATTAAAATATAATTCACCATAATCATAATCTTAATAGGTATAGGAAAAAAAAATCAGTGGGAAGAGAATTCCTGAAAATATTCAGTTCCCAGTCATGTGGAGATTTAAAGAGGATTTAATTCAGCCCCTTAAATAGCACTCAGGAGGAAAGCTGTATTCCATGTACTCCTTGAAGCAACAGTTTTCCATGAGTAAGTTGACTGCTTCTCATAATTACCCAGGCTGCATGAGTTCCCATGGTCTCTCTAGGCTCATTCTAGGAAGAGAGCATGATGGTAGTTTAAACAATAGGTAACCTAAACACTTTTCCTAACCCAGGAAAAAGTTATAACTAGTGCACGAGATGAAGTTGTTCAACACCAACCTAAGCACAGCTACTGTGGGCTCTTACAGAAATCAAAATTTTCCAAGGTAGATAAGTGGCAACAATCCTTCCCTACCCCCTTCCTAAGGTAATGTATTGTGCTAGATCTATACCCACTTATCTGGAGGAAGCTTTGTTTACTTAAGTGGAAGTTATTTCCAAAGGATGGATGGCTTTGACAAGAAGCGAAAAGATCTAGACCTATTTATTTATTTGAAACACAACTTTCTTTATTCTGTTTGAAACCAGGTGTATCTTGGTTCATGGCAGCTTTCAAATTAAAAAAAAAAATCCACCAAGAAAGGAAAAATAAAGAAGAATCAATAAGTACACTAAAAACCAATTTCCAGAAGTACTATGTCAGATGAACTCAGCACAAAGCAGCTTTTACATATACACTGGGTGACCTAACTTCATCATCAGATATACAGTAGCCTTGAAACAGAAATTTATTACCTACATTTATACACACACACACACACACACACACACACACACACACACACACACAAACCTATAAAGAGATATTTCTTTTTCTTTTTTTCTGAAGATCTGCTGCAGTATCGGAGCTGTACCCAACTTTTCTCTTCAATCAACCTATTCAAAAGAACTTCTGAACTGTTTCATTTTTGTTGCCGATAGCCAAGCAATAGCTAAATTCTTGACCCACTGCTGTTGCAAGAAAATCTATGCTTTTTGTCTTTGTTCTACAAGACATATTTGTTCAGCTTCATAAACTAATAAGCTCTGCTGAAATGGCATCAAGTCAGTAGATTTCAAATAACTTTAAATCATCCGTTTCAAAATGTGGAATTCACAGCAGAAAGAAAGATGAATCTTCTATTAAAACTCATCCCTCGGGGTGAGTCTTGATGCTGCGCATGAAAGTCTGTGATAGGATTTTACCTTGCCCCAAAGGAAAAGAAATAACAAAATGCATACCACCCATAGGTGTCCACAGGTTATGGAGGTGGGCAATGTCTTGTGATAAAATTACAAAGAGCAGAATTTTATATCCAAAGCATGCTTTGTCATTTTGGCATAAATGTGATTAGAAGCAAATGCCCATGACACTGCCTGAAATTTGACATTTGAGCAAAAAAACAATTGTTCAATGTTCTCTCTTTAGAATATATAAAACATTCATCATTCCCTCTCTTTAGGGAGCGATGGCTAAAAAAGCATTTGAACATTGGAAGCCTACTTAGAACTTCCAATTTCAAGAAACTATAATCTCAATGACTCCCTTCCCACTTGTCCTCCCCCATGATCATTCAACCAATTCTTCATAGAAATAGGTTTATATAAATAGTGTCTCATTCATCAGTTAACCTGGCACTTAATGAGCCAATTTAAAAGCAAGTCTTCGGAATCAATTTACTTCATCGAAATTTCACCACCGAATTTCTTTGCTACCACTAGAACTCTCCTCTTCTTATAGAGAAGTATACAATCTGAGCAGAGGTGGGAATTACATACTGTAACAACCAGTTTGCCCGGAACCAAAATGTGAGCGCGCAGGCATGCAGCATAGAAAAACCATTGATTATATAGAATGTGATAGCACCAGGGTGAGTAGGTGGGCCCAGTCGCTGGTCGGAACTACCGGTTCACCCGAACCCATCCGAACTGGCAGCAGCCCGCCACTGAATCTGAGGCCCATAAGATTAAGTATATGACCCCACAAGCCACTGGTGTGATCTCCAGAAACCTCTAAGAATTGTGTCCAACCTATAACTTTACCAAAGAGAAAAGTGATTACGTACATGCCTGGAAAATCATGATATTAATTAATTTCAATTGTAAATAACATGAAATCACATGTACTTTTTTTTTGCAACTGTGGGAGAGTGCAATCTGGCATTCCACTCAGCCAGTTTGATCTTCAGTCCAGAAAATTTGCATTCCCCTGCAAGAGACTATGTCTTTGTCCAAAGAGAAATCTACCTCTGGAGAAAACATTTAAAAAGATTCATTCCAAATAGAGAATTTAAATTTAATGAACTGCTGCTACCTAGAGTGTCTTATATTTTAAACCTGCAGTTCTCAAATTGTGTACCACAATGCCCTGGGATGTTGCAGCAAAATCACAGGAACCTCATAGTCACTAGTTCATAATTTTCATCTAGGAGCATTGTGCAAAACTTATTGAGACACCATGAACTGAGAAAGTTTGGGAACTTCTACATTAAACCCCAAGTCTCATAAAAGTATTGTGCACCCAAATATGTGGGTTATTAGTTATTTTTTATACATCAATGGCATTCTATACTGTATCACCCACATACCATATATATGGACAATGATTTTATTTAATGACTAAACTTGTACATCAGCAATTGCATGACTTCTGTAGATGCCATACGCCAAACAAATAATCAATGTCATTAGGAGGGATCATAATTTTATTTCTTACTGTGATTTAGTATTAATTTGACCTCTGCATTACTTGCTATTCTGACATGGTTGTCAGTCTTATAAATCTTCTCTCTTGTAGATATCTTCGTATTAATTGTTGGGCTATGACCGGTGACGTTCTTTCCCAAGAAGCATGATATCTGATGAAAAACAAAGCCTATGCTGAAATTTTCTGCTTTTCAAGACAGATACAACTAGAAACAGAAATGCGTTCTTAGACAACCCAGGCCTAATTGCTACAGCTTTTCAGCTATATTGCCAGCAAATGGCGAAGTTATATCTTTTACTAGAACTGGAAGGTGTTTCCTTAATCAATAAACACAAATGGACTATGAATGGATTAATCAACAGCAGCTTAGAGTTCCTTAATGTCTGACCCTGCAAAGTACAAATTGGAAGAAAATGGACTGTTTCAAGGATGGGCTGCCATTCAAGGATTGGATGCCAAAGCACTTTCCACATATTCTCATTACAACAGTGGAAATAGTCTTTAATTTAGCTCTATGAAAACTTTAAACAACACAATGGCACCATTGCAGACTTTTTATACCGCTGGCCTACTACATTTTTACTTTCTATAGGACTTTGTCTTTCTAGCAGAGCTAGCAATTTAAAGATTTTGCTTTTTGGTTCAGACTCCCTAAAAGCTGTTCAGAATAGCTTAACTGAAAATCTACTTTTATGTATGTAAGCACAAGGTAATATTAAGGGTTTGGAAGTGTTTCTTATGAAAATCACAAAAGGGATAACCTGAAAATGTTCAGTTCTTGGCTTTTACAAAGCTGCTGCTGAGCATGGAGTGAGTTAATAGACAGGATCCTAAATCCAGACTTGTGGGGATCTTTACAAACATTCATTTTGCATATTAGAAATTAGTATCTTCTTTTTTCTGGGACTGTATATTATTAATTAATATACAGCTACTTACAACTTACCTCGACTTACAACAATTGATTTAATGACCGTTCAAAGTTACAACAGCATATTGTATATGCATAACATATAACTATTTTTCACACTTATGACCATTGTAGCATTCCCTTGGTCACTTGATCAAAATTCAGATGCTGGATAACTGACTCACATTTATGACAGTTGCAGTGTCGCAGAGTCATGTGATCCCCTTTTGCGAACTTCTGCCAAGCAAAAGTCAATGGCTTAACATGGCTGTTAAGATTCACTTAACAGCCATGTTACTAATTTAACAACTGCAATGATTCACTTAACAACTGTGGCCAAAACAGTTGTAAAATGGGACAAAACTTACTTAACAAATGTTTCACACTTAGCAACAGAAATTTTAGGCTCAATTGTAATTGTACATGGAGGTATTCAGGCAAACCCTTTCAAATGTAGCATTCGGTATCTACCAGTAGGCAAGCAATTGTCTATAAGAGCCTAGTAGTAGGAAATCAGCAGAACAGCATCTTTTTTATTTATTTTAATTAATCATGACAAGCAAATACAATAAAATACCATTTGATGCAAGCAGACACTTTACTGCTATATCATCTGTGAGACTTATAATGGCTTCAAACATTCTATATAGCAACAGTTTAACTGCTGAGAAGCAATAACTAAGGAAAGCTATTGTCTTTTCATCTACCATATTGGTTTTCCAGAATAGCAGGAAAACAGGATGTCAAATAAGATAAATCTTGCTTTTTATCCAGATGGCTTTCTTTTATGTGGTCTAAACAGGCGGGACCATAATTCAAATGTCTGTTAATGCTGATATCAGTGAAATATAAATCCAATGTTATTCAAAAGTAAACTGAAATCAATCAATCAAGATAAATTCTTTTTGTCATGCTGCACAGAATCTATGGCAACACAATCATATTTAATTATGCCTTTGGAAGAGATAGGGCCATTTAATGGTTTAGATTAGAAGATTATTAACTCTGTTTAATATTAGCTAATTGCCCACAAAAAATGGCTGCCTTGCAGAAAAGAAACCTATGTGATCTGATTTCTTACATGTCAATCCTGCAAGCATTAGCAATTTTGAATATAAAACCATATTTAATTCAGTTTGAATTTGTGATGCGAATATATTTTATACCACTTTAGATGGTATAAAGCTTCCTTTTTGACTCTTAGAAGTGTTAGAGTATAATGCATCAATTAAATGTGTTACATTTCATCTCTGTAAATGTCTAATATGATTCTTCTTCCCTTACATTCAGTAGAAATAGATAACTTTCACTTTCCAGCTCATTATTATGATTATTAAGACACATTACTATCCAAGTGGCTGTTTTGTGTTCTGATGTCTTCCAGCAACCTTCACACTTCAGTTCTTGGTCAATCAATGACCCTCCTCCTCACCTCTCCCCAAATACTTTGTCTTTCTTGGATGTTAAATAATCCTCATTTATCTTCTTTATCTCTTCATTAAAGCAGTAGGCTAAAACTGATTTAAGAATTGGAATTCAGATGCATTGGTGAGCTTTAGTTCAACCTCGGATGTTGAAACAAGCACAGTCAGTCTAAGGATAAATCCTTAAAATCATTTAAACTGAATGAGACACTGGAAGTACAGTATATTTAAATAAATCAGGCACTTGCAGGTAGCAGAGCTGACTACAAATTATTTTATCCAGTAAGTGGAATAGGATAACATTATCCTTCTCTACATTACTGAAATAAGTGTACTGTGTGATTTTAATTTCAAAAATTTGAAGTGATGTTTTACTAATTCAATTTCATCCTCCCTTGACTGTTAACAATTGCTAAAATAATCTTTGTCAAACAGTGTATCTCCCATATTCTTAAAAGGTCTAGGACTTAGTCACACACATATTGAGTGTATGCCTATCAACTTACTGGTACTCTTATCACAAAGCTTGTTTGTGATCAATAGGAAAATAATGTGTGATGTTTGATTAGTGACTGCTTTTATTTATCCGCTTTACTGCTATGTGGCAAATCTCTGACAAAAGAACTTGAGCAGTTTGGCAATTTCCACTCAGTTCACGGAATGTTCAGCAATACGTCCCTGTTATATTCCTATGACAGCTGCCTGTTGTGAGAGCATCCCAAAGTGTATTTCTCCCAATACATTTTTCCGATGCTAGACGAGAGTTTAGTTTAGATAGCTTCTCTAAGATAATAATGGGACATGGGAATTAACTCTGTGTTCAATTTACTCTTCAGGTTTGAGTTATGGAGTATTGGCACAGTAAATCTAGATTCAAAAGGTGAATTTTAAAAAAATCAGTATCTCTTGGCTTGGCTTACATATTTTGCTGAATTATAAAATATGATTTCCTTCCTTATTTACAGAGGTTATATGTTGGTCCAGTCAACATTTCTAACTAATGTACAAATCCCAAAATCTGTCATAATATTTAGTAAATACATAATCATCATAAAACAATTAAACCAAAATAATCCATGATATGTAAAGTTATGTGACAATTATCTTGGGAAATTGGGGAAATAAATACTAACTAGGAAATGGTCAGATAAGAGAGGGCATAACCAGTGGTGGGATTCAATTTTTTTAACAACAGGTTCTGTGGGCGTGGCTTAGTTGGGGGTGTGGCTTGGCAATCATGTGACTGGGTGGGCGTGGCTAGCTGGTCACGTGACTGTGTAGGCATGGCTAGCTCATCATGTGACCGGGTGGGCGTGGCTATGTGCATAGGGACTACTCAGAGGGCTGAAAAAAGTCGTTTCTGACTGGGCCTCGCACTTTTGACCGGTCTTCACACTTATGACCATCCTCACATTTATGCCCGTGCAGCTTTCTTAACAACCATGTCACTCATTTCACAACTGCTTCTCTTCACCATGGTGACAAGATAGGGCAAAAACGTAAAATGTGAGGACAGTCGTAAGTTTGAGGACTGGTCAAAAGTGTGAGGACCAGTCAAAAATAACTTTTTCAGCCCTCTGAGCAGTCCATATGCACAAAAGGACTACCCAGAGGGCTGAAAAAAGTAATTTCTGACAGGTCCTCGCACTTTTGACCGGTCTTCGCACTTATGACTGGTCATCATTTATGCCCATTGTAGCATTCTTAACAACCATGTCACTCATTTCACAACTGCTTCTCTTCACCATGGTGACAAGATAGGGCAAAAACGTAAAATGTGAGGACAGTCGTAAGTTCGAGGACTGGTCAAAAGTGTGAGGACCAGTCAGAAATAACTTTTTCAGCCCTCTGAGTAGTCCATATGCATAAAAGGATACAGCAATAGAGAGGGATGAAGGAAGGGAAGGGAAATTAGAGTAGGAGGGAGGGTAAGAGAGGGAGGAAGAGAGGAGGAGAAGGAGAAAGGAAGAGGAAGTAGGGAGGAGAAGAAGCGGGGGAGGAAGAGAAAGTAAGAAGGAAAGAAAAGAGAGAGGTGGTAGGTTTGAGGAGAAAGATTGCTGTACAATAAAAAAGATGAAAGGGAAGAAAGCCAAATATAAAGATATTAAGATAAAGAATGAATTGTTAAACTTTAAAGAATAAAAGAGAACAAATATGAATAAATAACAATAATTAGAAACACACATACAAACATACAATGTATTTCCTTTGAACAGAGTATTTGGCCGGTTCACAAATTTAAACAGTGTTTAGTCATTTCAATTAAATTTACAATTTCTATATTTCCTTTTTGCCATATTTATTCCTCATCTATTTTTGTAAAAAACCAATATTACCCTTCATCCTCATCTCTAATCTTAATCAAATTCAATTTTTCCCTTCTATTCTATATTATACCCCTTCCCATTGTCATCTATTTTTATATCCATCCTCACATTGGTTAATTATGTAATATTAGTTGTTTAATATAAATTCAACATTTTAATATAAATCAATTAGTTATATAACTACCTTTTTTGTATATTAATCAATATGAACATGAATATTCCAATTATTTCCATGCAATCCAATTTCTTACAAATCAATTAATTATATTTACCAATAATAATAAACCAAATAATTTCCCCCATATATTCCTCCAAACCACAACTTAACCATTTCTGCTTTCAGAAATATACAATTAATAGTATCTCAATTATTACAATTCCCTAGTTAAATAGAGCTTTTTTTCTTTTGTGTTTTAAAATCTTGAACTCTCCTCTTTTTCCCTAAATTTCCCATTGTTTGCACCTACCTTTTTTGGTGAGGAAAAAGAAAAGAATTCTGCCTGCCTAATTTTCCAACGTTGCAGCAACAGCAAAGCAGTTTCAGTTTTGTGTTTCAGCAGAGCTAAGGGAAAAAAAAATCTGCTCCAGGACTCTTTGCAAGGAAGCAGCAGAGCCCTGAGCAAAACAGCTGAGACAAATCAGCTGAGAGCCGGGAGGCCGATAGAATCAAGGGGCTAATTAGCCTATGCTGAAGCTCCGTGGGCCAATAAAATTACAAAAAAACACCGAACCGTTTGTTAAATTGCTGGCTCGCCCGCCCCTCGCCCACCACTATTTATTGGCAATAAATAGTGGTGCGGAGGGGCGGGGCAAGTCAGCAATTTAACAAATGGTTCGGCTGCACCACTGGCTATAGGGCAGCGCTTTGAAGCCCCGCGGCAAGAATTTGAAGTTTTTTTTTCCTCTAGCCATCAGCTGGGACTCCGGAGGCAGCAATAGATTGGGAGTGGGCGGGGTAAGCGAATGGCCGGCAATCCAACAGAGCAGAGAGTGAGGGTGAGTGAAGGTGTGGAAGCTGCTTTCTCCATCCTGCTCTCTTGCATCCGGAGCCGGTGGGGAACCACGTGGCAGCCCACGTGGATCCCAGGCAGTGGAACTCAGGCTAGGGAAGGGGTGGGCAATTGTGTCTCTTTTACAACCTGTGGCCTTCAACTCCCAGAATTCCTGAGGCAGCCAAGCTGTCTTGGCTACCCCTGGCTACGGTAGGCTGGCGCCGTGTGGGTGGGAGGCGGGGCGGGGCGAGGGGCGGGCGAGCCAGCAATTTAACAAACGGTTCGGTGTGCTGCGGGGCCAATAAATTACAAAAAAACACCGAACCGTTTGTTAAATTGCTGGCTCGCTCACCCCATTTATTGGGAATAAATAGTAGTTTATTCTAATAGTAGGGGCGGGGCAAGGGGCGGGGCGAACCCCCTAGAACCCCCAGAATCCCACCACTGGGCATAACCAAGAGCTGCATAATGGGCAGAGAAAAGAGGCCGATAATTCCTTCTTAAAGTGCTCAAACTATAAAAGGAGGAGATTTGTATCTATTGATGTAGCCTTACAATAAAGTAGAATTAGCTCATTTGGTCCTGTTTTCTATCTGGCCTATGAGGGAATGCTGACATTGTAGAACAATGGTATATACTGTGAATAAAATATTCCCAAACTATAATTAAAGCTCATTATTCAGCAAGAAGTCATAACAGCTCTTCTTCTGAGGCTTTGTGAAATAGCTAGAACTTCACAGACATTATAGGATAGAAGAGAGGGGACCATCTGTGAGAGTGGGGAATACAAATCCAGAGGAAAGGGGCAGTCAATGTAAAGCTATGGTATAGCTGGTGTAAGTGCCAATCTGTCATTGAAAGGACATATAAAGAGCCACTCAATGACATCTCACCAGGTAGAAAGATGTTATCAGGAAAGAGCCTACTTTCCTGCAAACCTGTATTGATAGAATCTTGCAAGTCTGAAGGTACATTTCTCCCCCACCTCCTTTATAGCCCAAGAAACTAGGGGAGATCTTTTCTGAGTCTCTTGCTCCACCCACTATCCAGCTGCTGCATTATGCTGTCTTTTATATGCTAGTTCTCTTTGAAGCAAGTCTTTATCTAATTTTCCAAGGTCACTCTCAAATACCATTTTGTGCTTTACTAACAATCATCAAATTCATTCTCCTAGATATGCTCCTTCACAGTAAGTAAACATTGTCACAGTCATCTATTATATGGTCAGCTAAAGTGTGAGAAACAGGAATGCAGTCCAAACACATGGGCATGTCAGTATATGGATGACAGATGTTTATGTTGGATTTTCAGTTGCTGTGAGGTTTTAGTATAGAATAGTATGTGAAGGAGGGCTAAGAGGATGCAGTGATTTTAGAGTTGGTTCCAATGACAATCTAGAACAGGGGTGTCAAACTTGCATCATCACGGCATCGTCACATGACGTAGCGTGACTTTTTTCCCCTTTGCTAAACCGAAAGTGGGTGTGGTTTGACATCCCTGATCTAGAGCATTTTTAAAGACTTTAAATTCTTATGTACTGCAAGAAACTGCAGCACTGATGGCTGCAGAGAAGTCCATCAAGAACAATCAATTGGCCTCAGACTCAAAGAGAATGGCTAGAGAATTCCTTTGGAGTCCTGGCAGCAGCATGGCAGCCTTAGCAATATCCCTGATCACCTGTTGGCAAATCAGCTGGCTGAAGCTCATAGTATTTGGCTAGAGCAGGGGTGTCAAATTCACGGCCCATGGGGCAGATGTGTCATGCACTGGCCACACCCACATTTTAGCAAAGGGGAAAAAAATCACAATACGTCATGACAACATGACACTATGAGTTTGACACCCTGGAGCTAGAGCCACAGGACCCCAAGGAAGAGAGCTATATGAAAGGGTTGGAGATGAAAGCGTACTGAGATGGTTGCCACCACCCAATATCCAGCAAAGTTTTGTGGCAGTGATGACTTGGATATGTCTGCTTGTGACGTAGTGAAATATTTGAGCATCCAGGTCTGGTATGTCAGCAGAAATGGGAGTCTTGTGAGAAAACAATCTGTGTCCCTTTGTTCCTTTAAGGCTGGTAGGACAACAGATACTTGGATCTTTCTTTTTATCATTGCATCTTGGTCTATGCTACAAATTTGGGATTATGATCTCTTTAGCTTTTATTTTTTAACCCTGTGGCGAATAAAATGTGATCTAGGAGTTGAAATATAGGAATGCCTCCGGCTTTGTTGTACTAAAATTGTATTTGAAGACCTGCATTTCTGAAAAACTTTTGTTCTGAAAATGGTTCTGGGAAAAGCTGAGGGCTAATAAAGTTAAGTAAAATGTAAGGTGTCATGGTTAATGTAGATTTGTGAATACTTTGTTTCTGAACACTACCTATTTAATTCAGGAATGACTTCACCATCCTCTAATTTCCAAGGGTAAATCTGGGATAATCTCAGTTTGAAAAGTTATCAACAATCACCTCTTCCACTTCAATAGTTTAAAAAATCCTTGTATTTGAACACTGAGCAGAAGGGAGACACTTCTACAAAGGGGGATTTGCAAAATATAAGGAAAAACTCTGTTCCAGAGTTTACACGATTTCTAGGAATGTTGGGATTTTAGAAACACAGCACCAAATAACAACAGTATGTAAAGTGGCACACTTTAGTAACACACAGCTTCCTAATAATTGCGATTTGCTACACCCTCTGTGAAACAGATATAATTATGTTAACAGCTTTCCTACTCAGACACCATACACTCCTATTATGAAGCCAGCTTCATTTAATTAGCATCATGCAGTAAATTAGCAGTTATAAGGACTGCTGGGTACAAGAGGCTCTCCATTTTCCCACCATCTCCCTAATCCTCAGTCAATGTTAAGATTAGTGTTCACTGAATCGCCAGATGAGAAAAGGAGATGCTGACGCCTTGCGGAAGTTATGATTCAGCATAGATCTGGGATTCATCCCCAGGAGTTAGTATTACTGAACATGTTTACAACGTTAAAAAAAATGCAGCACATAGATGAACAGCTTGTGTTTCTCTACAAAGGCAGCAGTAAAGCAGAAGTTAATTGAAGTTGTGTTTCCATGTTGGGTTTTATATTTGTTTTGCATTTATGAAACCGTTCTGATTTAATTTTTTAGGAAAAAAAAAAGGTTATGCATTTTTGTTTTTCAAAGATGTCATTTTCTCTCAGGGATGTTAGCTGAAACAAGTGCACTGTCATGTTTTTTGTAGTATAATTGTCATAATTATTTAACTGGGACAGGTATGTCATTTTCTTTTGCATCAGTTAATTTTGAAAGGAAAACATAATGAAGTTTTTTCCCCACAATGAGGAAGCAGGGACAGTCAGGAAGGCTTCAGAGGGAGCAAGGTACGATAACCCATCTGTTAATCTATAATAATTAAAAAACAAAAGTATATCTACAAAATGATTAAAATATGTAAACAACCCCTTATTTTAAAGGAAGAAAGAACTGGGGAAAGTGCATGACAGATTTTGACCTTATAGAAGGTAAAAGGCCATCTTTCATCATTTTTAAAGGGATATTTTTTCTCTTTCCCAATTTTTAAACCCCCATCTAGAGCATCTGAAATAATGCCACTTTACAAATTCCTATGTGCTCCATATTCCGTTCTTGGAGGCTATTCAACCACAAACTAACCGTGGTCCAAGTTTTCTTAATATGCACAACTACAGAAGACCAGATAAATAAAAAATGTTTGATTTCAACTACGGGATTAATCATAATCTGGGATTATTTCTATGTTCACATGTTAGGTTAGGATCATGACAAAGTTTATTTCATATATATCAATCTTGGTTATTTATTTCAATACACTTCTTATAGCAGTACACGACATGCTGCTGCTGAACTCACCTATGTTAAATGTCATTTATTAAACTATGTAGATCATAAAGGTTATATTCTTAACTCTGTTAAGGTAAGACCCAATTTTATTCCCATACAAGTCTTTTAATGATACCGTGTAGTTTAAGATCCAGCAGACTTTATTAACATCAGCGTAAGGGTCTGTTACTGGCATCATATTTCCTGGGACTACTTCAACTCCTGATAGAGCCAGATAAATGAGCAGAATATCCTAAAGAGCCATAGAAGTGATGGATGATAATATGCTGGTCACAGAAAGTATTAAGATCAAGCTGTTAATCAATTAAAAGTCTACTAAGTATAATTTTATGATTATGGGTCATTGATAGTCATGCAAGAAGAGTATTCAGCAATGTGTGCACTATATTATGTTTCTTAATAGAAAATGTAACCCATAATGGATTTTTTAGAATTCATTAATTCTGTCTACTACATCCTAAAGACACGGACCTCTTTGTGATACTATTGTTTGGTATAGAAAGTATTATTTTACAAGCTAAAAGTAGTAATTTCAAATGGGAATTAAATCTGCAATGACAGATTCACTCAGACAAATGCCTGTTTTCAGGGAAACACCATTCTTGCCAAAAAGCCTGGGATTAGACAAAATATGATTAATTGTATGAGAAGCTTCTATCCCAGTGGCCTATAAATGATTCTCATTTGTGAGGGGAAAAAAAAAGAATTACATCTTAGCTTTCTTGTTTAAAACGAGATTCAGAGTCTTTCTTGGAAGACAGACAAACACCTTAATGAAAACTCTAGAGAGCAGAACAGAGGTGAAAATCATTGCTAACAAGAAATATAACAGCCGAAGTCCACCCATATATTCTTTCCTATGCTATATTAGAATAAATAACTTGCAGATTACTTTGTTCTTTTCATTTTTAGTTCTCACTGTTAAAACATTCATCTCATGACTGCACAGCAAATAAGAGTAGATAGGACACAAATAAGAAGAAGGTAGGTTGAGTTTCTTACAGATGCAATTGCATTAAATTTCAATGTTTTTTTTCCTCTCTCTCTTTTGTTCAATTGTGGCTGATCCTCTGAGGTTGTCTGGATAAATCCTTGCAATTTTCTTGGCAGAGTTTTTCAGAAGTGGTTTGCAACTGCCCCCTTCCTAGGGCTGTGAGAAGGTGACTGGCCCAAGATCATCCAGCTGGCTTTATACCTAATGCAGGATTAGAACTCATGTTCTCCTGATTTCTAGCCTGATACCCTAAACACTTCACCAAACTGGCTCTGTCTGCAAGACTATGTACAATTAATTGTACACTCGTAGAGTTTTGTTAACGCCTTCTAATGAGCTTATAGCTGTCTAAGAAAATGTCGTATTCCTCTTTCCATGTACTTACTGAGCATAATTTTATTCTGAAAACGAGAATATGCAAAATATCTATATACAGGCAATAGTGCAAGGAGTACAAATTAATTTTAAAAAATATACACAGATTGCAAAATATTTTGCTATAATTGCTAGTGCAAAGAACAAAAAGGAAGTGTTCAGATCGGAATATTGCCACGTTTGATCTTTATCCATTTTCCCCTCAATCTTTTGTAGATATGACCATTGTAATGTTTTCCCTTGCCAGTATTCTGTTCATGTTTTTATTATATTATTTTGAAATTTGTACTTTGTTTCCTGTATGTTCAGTAAGTGCCAATTTTTAATTTACAGCATTGCTTGTTCTTGGCTGTCTTTTATGTAATCAGCCACTGCATGCTTTTCTTCTTTGACAGTTTATTTGACCTGAAGTAAACCTGTCTTAATTTCTGCAGGGCAGGCATAATCTATCCTTATCACCATGGAGAAATAATGCATAGTGAATAGTTTTCTTGTTTTTTCAGTCCAAAAGTTCGGCTTGTGTCAACGTAATAATTCCAGCAGTGTATCATTACAGATATGGCCCAAGTATTGATGGTTTTGATGATATTTCTACTGTTCAATTATATATTTGGAAATTTTATTTCTATTGTTCAATTATATCTTTAGTAATTTTATTACTCTTGTCTGTATTCTTTACTAATCACATTTTTAATTTGACCATACTTGGTACTATTCAACTATAACATGCCGATATACTTGTAGGCTTCATCCTGATGGCTCCTGATAGTTGGCCATTTCACATTACAATTCCATTCCTGTTCATGATTTCACTCTCTTTATTGTTACCGTGGCACAATTCTCTAAGACAAATTTCATTGTTATGTTTTAAACATTCTTACAGTGTTTGCCAAGCACTGGATTTCAATTTCTGATTTTCCACAAAGTGGCAGATCATCATCCACATAAAGCAAATGTGATATTTTATTAGCATTTTTTTACTCTTTGATAGCCAGGATTTTTTTCCCCTTCAAAATCACTGAAAGTGGGATCATGGTAAAGACAAAAACTAGGGTTGTAAGGAATCACAGTGGAAGATGCATTTTCTAATTCTGACAACGTTGAAATGTATTTGATAAAAAATATGTTATTAATTATGTTTCATCAAAGTCAGAAAGATGTTTAATTTGGATTTGGTATTTTCATCCACCTATTGAGTTCTTCCCAAGGACCTGGGGTACACAGGTGTTGTTTGATTGTTTCCTTGGCAATTTGGGAAAATTGTTTTTCTTTTTGCAATTTAAGTTGGTGCTTCCTAACACTTTTTCCTACATTGCGTTTATAGCAAGACCATTAACTGGATGAGACAACTGCAACAATAAGCAATCTGATTAAACTATTGGGATTAATAGTTATTGGGATTAATTTATATTTTTGTTGTTGTTCATTTTGTTAAATTTTGGTTCAACCTGCTTATTGACTTCAGTGAGACATATCTATGTATAAATTCTTCTTCTTCTTTTTTTGTATATATATATTTTTTTGTAATTTTCCTTTAACAACCAATATATTTTGCGGACAGTGTATTGACTGGGTCAATATATTTTTTACACAATGCTAACAATAATAATAAAATTACATATACATAGTTTTTGATTTTAACTTCTAACCTTAATATGCTCATTATAATTATAATACTGTATATTCTTTTATGTATCGATATATATAACACTATTTTCCCAGTTTGCACTTATTTCTCCCCCCCTCCCATTTGTTGGGATATTCATCTCTTTGTCTTTAAACAATACTATTCTCTCTTTATTATTCTTTATCACTTTCTCCAAAAATATATTTAAATATCAATAACATTTTTTATACAATGTATTTGTTACTTCCTGTTAAATCACTAATATTTTAATATTTTAAATATTACTCAATGTTCCACTATAGTTCCAATATTTCAATTTTCTATAAACATCAATAAAACCAATTATTAATAAAATTTAATCAGTCCCGGAATTATATCTCTAAGTCTCCTGAATTTATAGTCCTTGACAGCTATAGTCCTTGAAAGTATATTTTTTGCACACTGTTAATCGTAGTAATACATTTAAATATACCTAATCATAGTCTTCCACCTCCTAACCTTAGTATATTTGTGGTTATAATAAATTCTATTATATACCTATATACGTGCTACTATTTTTCCAATTTATACGTTCTACTTATTTCTATTAGTTTTTAATACAGTCACAATATTGCAAGATATTATATCTCTATCCATCATCTCTTAGCGTTTTTAGAATTTCATCATTTATTTACTTTTTGATGACTCTTATATTTTTCTCTTGGGATCCTATATTTCTTTCTAAGCTTTTTGCACAGACTGAATGTTCCTTTGGACTTACCCATTCTCTCCTTCTTTGGCATCATTTTGATACCCATCAATAACTCTTCCATTATTTCTGGAAAATCTTCCTTTTGCCCCCTCTATTCTATTGTAAGCTCTTAAAGAGTTATCTATTTGATTCTTAGTATTTATTGTTACTGTCTTTTCAGTATTTTTGTCTTCTTGTAACTTGTTTTGATTTGTCTCTTCCACCACTTCTTCTAATTTCACATCTATCTTCTGAATATTCATCTTTCCCCACCATTTGTTGAGGGTCTTCTACACTCACATCTTTATCTTTGAACAATCCCATCATCTCCTTATGATTCTTTGTCACATTTTCATACATACTTTTAACCATCACTAACATTTCTTCATAGAACTTTACTGTCTCCTGTTGAGTCATTTTGTACCAAATTAATATATTAAAAATTACTTAATATACCTCTAACATTCCAGGATCCCAATATCTAAAAACTTCAAAGAAGTCAATTGTTAATAAAATTTACTCAATCCAATAATTATTCTTCCAAGTTCCCTCAATTTCTAATCTTTAAAAGCTATAACTTGGGGCTTCCGGTTTGGCTTCCGTCGCTGTCAGACGGTCCCTTGGGACCGCCAGCCCCGTCGCCCATAAAGAGCCGCCTTCACAGCTGAAAGGCGGCTCGAAAAACTCCATTTCCATAAGGAAATGTGAGATAGAGCAGGCGAGGGCAGGTAGAGCCCTCTGCGAAGTCCCCAGAGTTTTTCTTTTACTCTTGGGGACGAAGCAGGATGAGGCTCCCTATTTCCTTCGCCGCTGCTCCGGGCTTTGGGAGACCTCTGCCTTTTGCAGAGCCAGGTGACGTGACCAAGCCTCTTAACGAAAATCAACAGATGGTTTAATTAAAGAGGACAAGATTTGGACTTGGGACCCTAAATCGCAAGTATTTTTAACGATTTCACAAGCGTTTTTAAGTGAAGGAAAAAAAAAGTTTAAAATGGCAACTGCTGAGGCTTGAGAAGAAGAAGAAAGCCGAAAGTGAAAGTCCTTCCGTAACAAGCTACAAAGTAGCGGAATAAACAGTGCTGGCTAGAATCTAGAAGAAAAATATCTATTTTAAGTTTCTTTTTTCTTGGAGATTTGTACTTGATCTTGTTTGGGGAGAAGTTTTCTTTCTTTAAAAAGAGTTTGTTTGTGTGGCAGGATGGCGTTAAAACTAATAAAGCCTGACAAACAAGCATGGGGGGGGGTGTTCCCCCATTCACAATTATGTGAACAAGTTTCGAGCTTACAGACTCAGAAGAATGGCTTTAATTTAAAAGAATTTGTCCTGGAGGAAATGGCAAGATATCACGAGACTGTGAACCAGAATTTTGAAAAATTTAGGCAGGAAATTAAAGAATTGATACAACTAAAGTATGATAATTTGCAACGAAAGATTGTAACAGTGACTAATGCTTTTTCAGAAATAGTTATAAAGATGGATACAAATATCAAGTTATTAGAGTCTAAAATGGAGGAAGTTGATGATAAGATTTATAATTTGGACAATAAAATACAAAGAATTGAAAATGATTTGATAAATATTCAAGACAATAGTTTAGAAGTAAAGTCTAAAAAGGTAGCTGGTCACGAGACTTACAATGCAGAAGATATAAAGCAAGGGATTGAAAAAGAAGTTACAATGATGCAATACAGGCTCACGGAATTTGCAGTTAGAATGAGAGGGTTACAGGAAAATAATAGAGATGATTTAAGAAAAATATCTCCTCAAGTTCTGGCCGGGATTTTAAAGGTTCACCCTGAGGAGGTATCTTGTAAGATTAACAAGGCCTATAGAGTAAATTCTTGGATTGCAAAGCAAAAGCAATTGCCTAGAGATGTGGTGATTTACTTTACAGTTAAAGAAATAAGAAATGATATTGTGCAGAAATCCTTTAATTCTACTCTACAATTGTATGGAAGAAAGATCTGGATATATAAAGAGTTGCCGCCCAAGATGTTAAAAGATAGAAAGAAATTTGGATTTTTGGTGGCTGAACTAAAGAAACAAAACATCTCATTCAGGTGGGACATTCCAGTTGGCATAATATTGAGATATCAAGGAGAAAGATATCAACTAAATACTGTTGAAAAAGCGGAAGAATTTTACTACAAGGTTCTTAAAAAGCAAAATCAACAAGAGATAGAAATTCAGGATAAGCAGAAGGAGGTGGAAGTAATGGAAAAACAACAAGTTACAGAGATTTTTGTAGATGAGCCACTTCTGGATTCTCCTTCAGAGGTCTCAGCTGGACTATTTATAAATACAAGAGAGGCGGCTCTGGATTCTAATGTGATGACTTATCAAGTTACAGACCAGCATGGAAATCAATCAGTTGATATACAATTTATAGAACCAGAATGGAGATTTAAGCCACAAAAGCAAAACCAACAAGATCAAGTTATAGATCAGCATGAAAACCAAACAGTTGATATACAATTTATAGAAAGGAAATCAGGATGGAGATCTAACCCACAAAAAGTCAAGAAAAGAAGAAGCAGGTCTCACAAAAACAAAATCTTTTAAACTAAACAACAGTGTAATGCCAGTTATCTAAGAGATGATTGAATATATGAAAAGATAGCTGAGGCAAAGTATTGGTTTATATTATCTTGACGAGAGTGACAGACCTCTGCAGTGCTGTACTTTTGGGATGTGAAAAGGGCCTTAAACTGAATGGATTGGAACTATCTTTTTTTGGATTCTTTAACAAATGCACTACGTTTATGCTGAGCTACAAGGCAAGAGAGTTATGGGATTGGGGCACGCAGATGATCTGATTGTTACCCTATTACGGTGGTTGGAATTAATAATTTAGATGAAAGACACTACTATAGACATTATATGGAATACAAATATAAAGTCACTCGGGTGGTTTTTTTTTTTTTTTAGAAGATATTTGCTATTGATGGGGGCAGATGGTAATTGAAGATACCGAACATACTGTTGGAATCAGGATGTGATGTTACCCTAACATGGGTGATGGAGTTAACAATCCAGCTGAAAGACATTACAGAAGATATCATATGGATTACAAGCTTAAAGTCATTTTAAGAGGATTTTATTTACATAAGCGAATACTTTCTAGTGGTGTGGGCAGAAGAATAAAGATATTAAGAATTATTAAGTATGGTAGTCCTGTAGGAAAGTGGGTGGAGACAGGTTAGCTTATTGATTGTTTAGTTTAAGAAAAGGGATATTATGTTTAGGTATGAATATATGTAAAAGATTTGAGTTAAGAGATATATCTATGGGGGTGGAGGAAATGGGCAGACTATGAGTTGAATCAATGTTATTTTGGAATTATTATATAGTCTTATAGTGGAAGGTTGCTTTGAAATGTTATATTAATATACATAAAAGATTTGATTTAAGAGATATATGTATGGGGGGAGAAAAAGGGTAGATTATGAGCAGAAATTGCTAAACTGGGAGATATAATAATATTATTATGCTAAATTAGGAGTTATTATATAATGTTATAGTAGAATGTTATTTTGAAATGTATAGTATAAGGGGGATATAATAATATTATTAGAAAGAAAGGGTCAGCGTATTGGGGATGGAGCAAGGGGATGGTAAAGTATTATATAATCTGTTATGAATCTGGGTTTTATTTTGAAGAAGCCACAGGGGGAGGGGAGGGGGAGGGGGGGGTTAGGGAGGAGGGGGGGAAAGGGGGAGAAAATTTGTATTTGAAAAACTTTTTCAATAAAAAAATAAAAATAAAAAAGCTATAACTTTATACTTTCCAGTTTACACCTTTCCAATTGTCCAAATTTTAAAGTCTTATTTTTTTTTCTCCTTCTTTCCCTCCACCTTTCAATCACCTTTCTTCTTTTGCCTCGTGGAATGTTCTATCAAGTAGCATTAGTAGTCTAAATCCAAATTGGCCTACCAAATTCCTTCAAGTCTTTCAAAACCACCTTCCAGTAAACAATTTCAATAAGGTTTTAGTTATTTGCAGTTCAATTTTCTTAAAGATCTTCAAAAAGATATTTCCAAACATCCAAGTCACCTACTAAAATAGAATTAAGGACAACTGGCCTTCCAGGTGTTATTTACTTTCACTCCTTTTCTTTTTGTATTCTTTGTGTATCTTAAACAATTATCACCTTCATTTCAGTTCCCATGCTGCATTAATCTTCTTCTTCCAGTAGATGGCTCTCCTGCTCCAAATCCATTAAACAGTGTGCAAAAAAAGCAGCTGATTGTTCACTGATCAGAGTGGGTTAGAAATAAAAATGCAGTTTCTCCCAATAATCACTTTTCAAAATATTGTTAAATCTTTTCCAGGCTTTCTATGTTTGTAAAGTTTCCTTTAGGTATTTCTTTTACATCTGAGTCTTTAATCTTTCTCTTTCTCCATGTAGCCAATCACTGCTTTCTTAACATTTGGAAATTATTTTTAAAAATTCTTTTACTTGGCTTAGATCTCTAGAATAAAAGTTGGACATTGTCTCACCAAGTTTCAATGCTCTGTCCATGAACCGCTCCAACACAAATCTTATTGTCCCGGTTGTCACAGCTTGTGACTTGCCAAAAATGGCCATCGTGCTTGCTGCCATTCGGGAGAGCTTTCTTTGGACCTAATGAGGAAATTGCAATTTCCTCATAGTCGACAAAGCACCTCTCCTTCCTTCACCACCCCTCCAGGGTGGCTTTGACCCCATAAGATCTCCCAGCATGCAGATACCGGCTGGTTTTCACAGAGCTGGGCAGAGCTCTGCTATTTTCCAGCCATTCTCACCGTGATGACAACCGGTCTCTTCCTATGTACAAATTCTATGGCTTCACTAGGCTGTAAATCAGGCTGTATCTCTATGGTATGTCTGTATTTGCGTATGCCTATAACTAGTGATTTGGTATGCATAGTCACATAAGACAGAGGGAAAGCATAATTTAAAAATTAAAAATGATTGAAACCCACTATTTATACAGTACATATTATTTCATTTCTTTATTGTGTAATGTCAAATAACATGTCAGAAGTTCAGTTTCTTGATCAGTTATTCCATAAAACCTCAGCTAACAAAGATGACTATGGCAAATAAATAGCAATTTAAAGATACAGAATGTTACAAATGAAAACGGCTATACTTGTCCCAGGATAATGTTGCAGGATCCAATTTGGATTGGACCAGAGATTTTGTCTTCCAAGCTTTTGTGAAAGACTTAATATAATTTAATTCCCCAATTTACATATAAAAAGCTACACACAACAGGCACCATATAAATACCACATACCTAAAGCACACAGAGAAGTTCCCTGAGGATGGGCTCCAGCATGTGTCGAAAAGCTTGGAAGTATTGACTACTGCAATGCCCTCTACATGGGGCTGCCCTTGAAGACCACTCGGAGGCTTCAGCTGGTGCAGAATGCGGCCGCGCGGGTTGTGATGGGAGTATCTTGATACTCCCATGTTACACCTCTCCTACGCGACTTGCATTGGTTGCCGGTTGTCCTCCGAGTGAGATTCAAGGTGCTGGTGATTACCTATAAGGCCTTATATGGCTTAGGCCCTGGATATTTGGGGGGCCATCTGCAGCCAGCAACAGCTGCCCATCGCCCGGTGTGTTCCCACAGAGAGGGCCTCCTCAGGGTGCCGTCGGCCAGACAGTGTCGGCTGGTGACCCCCAGGGGTAGAGCTTTCTCTGTGGGCACACCTACCCTTTGGAATCAACTACCCTTGGAGCTCCGGGTGGCCCCCGACCTCCATTCTTTCCGTCATGACTTGAAAACGTGGCTGTTTCGTTTGGCTGGCCTGGACTGATGGGGTTTTAATTTTTAACTTGTTAGTCTTAATTGCACTTTTAACTGTTAAATTATGAGATTTGGATTTAATTTCTTTTTAACTTTTTCATTAGATGTTTTTTACTGTTGTGAGCCACCCTGAGTCCGGCTGGAGATAGGACAGCATATAAATCTCATTAATAAATCTCATTAATAAATCTCATTAATAATAAAATCTCTGGTCCCAGTGACTGACCCAGATTGGATCCTGCAATTCAAAATGTTCCTTGCTGAATAAAAATGTATATATTTATACCAGTAATCCATAATTAATCTATGGTGTCTAGGGAAATTGTCCCAGAGCTGGAAGACATGACTATTATTTCTATCTAGATCATCAAATAAGGTTCTATGTATCTGAAATGCATAATGCTATAGGCGAACTATTTGCCACAATTCTCATTAAAAAGATTCTGAACACAAGGAATACCTTGTATTTGTGGAAAGAATAGCATACAAAGTCAACACAAAGATAGAATTGGGAAAGGAGAGATCTTCACACCTAGATTCAAAATGTTGTTGGATGATGTAGGAAAAAATATGGATGTTAGTTGCTGTGATTTTTCCAGGTTTGATCCAGTGTGATCAACAACATATTCTCTTTTAAATAGCATTGCCTGAACACTAAGGCTAAAGTCAGCTCGAGGAACAATATCATCAGGAAATTGATAACCTACACCTGGTGAGCTCAACCATCTATGTTGCACACATCAGCTTTGGCTTTGAACTGCAGCATTGTATGCTGCTTCAGTATGGGGAACACCTGCATATGTGAAACAAATTGATATTGCTGTCAATGAAGCAGTATGCTTAGTGGCAGGTTGCCTCAACTGAGAAAATATATCCTTGGCATTGCTCCACCTAAGAACAGGAGAGAAGTAGCAGCAGATGCTGGAGAACTAAACAAGACGGTGTTCCTCAACATCCTCTGCCCTGTCCTAGCAGTGGATGGAAGGTGCAGGAATTGAGGCGAGACCAAGTCATTAACAGCTAACCATTTATTTCTAACAACGCGCTAACAGTGCAACAGCTCAATGACAGAACAGATGATTGCCCATCTGACAGCTCCTTTTATACTCGGCTGTCAAATGGGGTGACCAATCAGGTTTGTGCTTGGCTCCCACTAGGGGAGTGACCAGAGGGAGAACTTGGAACACAACACTCTCTGAATGGACATATGCCCCAAGCCCACTGACTCAGATCTAGGAACAGCTTTATGGCAAGAACAAACATTATTGAGGGTTCACAAGAACAAAATTGAATTAAAAGATGGAAGGAGATCATTGAGCAAGGAATAAAATTAAAGGTGGATATGGCTGAAGGATGTGATGTCCCTTATATTACTTGGAGGACCCTGAATAGGCTGAGAGTTGGAGTTACCTAAATGTAAAGCCAATAGGCTTAAGTGGAGGCTCTTAGCAGATAATAACATGCTATGTGAATATGGAGTAACACAGACCCCGGCCTATTGTTCTGGTATGTCAGCTACTACCAGAAACATGTACAGATAATGACTTATTTTTGGCCAGTGACAAAGTCAAGAAGGTGGCTTTATTCTAGCAGTTTAAAGTTTGATCTAAACATGGAAGAAGTAGTAGAAGAAGTTGCTGTGATTTGGTGTGACATGACTGCTTACTATGCTGTGGCGTTACCTTTATATTCAAAGACTGATTAGCATAGATGTCCACCAGGGATGGAGATTTGATAGATGAATAAATCAATTAAGAAATAAGTTACTCTATTCCCCTGCTGGAATTCCAAAACCCATCTGCGGGAAAGCTTTTTACTAAAACTGACTGCAACAAAATGTAACCTTTTGTTGGAGACAGTTGTAAAAGCAGTTTCAGAAAAGATAACATGCATCCCAAACTGTTCAGGAAACATCTGCTCTGAGGAATGCCTGTAATCATTAAAGCTGTATTTACCAGAGAATAATTAGTAAAGCAAAATTAACATTAGTTTACACAGGGATACAATTTCTGTAGAATACGTGGGCAACCAAAAAAACAAAAACAAAAAACCCACAACATAGTTTCACCTGGTTGACTCTCCCTGGGCTGCGTTGGAAGCTAAGCAGGGCTGAGCCTGGTTAATGTTTGTGTGAAAGTCCTCCAGGAGATAAAGGGGCTACAGGTGAAAGTAGATATGGGGCTGGGAGAAATCCTGGAAGAAGGCAATGACAAAACTTCTTCCATGCTGTTGCTGACAAACCTTTCAAAATTTGCACAAGTCAAAGGAGTTAATTCAAAGAAAGAAATATTTTTCTTTGTATTATCAAGAATGTATTTTGCAATCTACAATGTAGGTGGAGTTTCTTTCATTGCTAAATGTGGGCAATGGCATTTTAGAAGTGAATGCCAAATGTTATCAAAACTGACAGTCTTACCAGGTAGACCAGATAGGAAGAAAAGCTGGGTAAGGCAAGTCTACTTTATTGTAAAGCTACATTAACAGAATCTTGGGAGTTTGAAGGTACAGTTCTCCTGCTGTCATATTTATAGCCCAATAATTTAGGGAGAATCTTTCTTGAGTGTCTACCCTGTATGTAGCTGTGGGCTATGATCTCTCTTAACTGAGAACATCTCTTTGTCTGAGCTCTCAAGGTCATTCCCACATACCATTACAAAACAGACTGTAATATTGTAAGTCAGTAAGCTTTTGTGTGTGTGTGTGTGTGTGTGTGTGTGTGTGTGTGTGTGTGTTTTGTTACAAGAAGCACCAGAATTATGCAACCTCTGTGGGCAAGATGTTAAATTTGGTAACTGTAGTGCAGACCAACTTGTATTAGTTTTCTTTCCTTCACTAAAATTCAATGTAATTATCATTTTTTTAGCTTCCACCTTATCATTGTAAAGGTCAAGCAATACTATAGTATTTCTTTTTTCTTTTCTTTAGTTAAGTTTAAAATAAGAGAGCAGAACAGAACAACAGAGTTGGAAGGTACCTTTGAGGTCTTCTAGTCCAACCCCCTCCTCAGGCAGGACACCCTATACCATTTCAGACAAATGGTTGTCCAATCTCTTCTTAAAAACTTTAATGGTTGGAGCATTTACACCTTCTGGAAGCAGGTTGTTCCACTGATTAATTGTTCTAACTGTCAGGAAATTTCTGCTTAGTTCTAGGTTGGTTCTCTCCTTGATTAGTTTCCACCCATTGCTTCTTGTTCTACCCTCAGGTGCTTTGGAGAATAGTTTGATTCCCTCTTCTTTGTGTCAACTCCTGAGATATCGGAACACTGCTATCATGTCACCCCTAGTCCTTCTTTCCATAAGACTAGACATATCCAGTTCCAGCAACCGTTCTTTATATGTTTAATCCTCCAGTCCCGTAATAATCTTTGTTGCTCTTCTCTGCACTCTTTATAGAGTCTCCAAGAGTCTCTAGAGTTCTAAGTGTTTTCATGTTCTCATTTTTCCAATATTGATCAACATAAGCAGCAAAGTCCTCATTATATTCCTGTGGACAAATAACTACAATTGTTGTAGGATAAAAGAGGTAAGAAAATGCTGCTGCTTTTATGAACAGATATCTATTTCTAATTCAGCATTACCTCTTATTGACATTGTGATTTAGGCTTTGGCTGTGACCTCAAGATTTGTAGAGGTCCGTTGTGCATATGATTCCGTGGTTAGGAAACAAATGTATGGGGCACATAAACTACTGACAACAAAAAGAGAATGTGGATTATTGGGGGGTAGCTCATAGATCTTGGTAGAAAAATATGGTCATGCTAATCTTCAATCAGAAAGAATAGAGAAAGGATGCCTTGTTTCAGTTAGAATTTGATTTTAATCTATTGTCCCATTAGAGCATAATTTGGTTTTATATTGCATTGAAATAACTATCATAGATAAATATAAGAAATAGCTCTGAAATATTTTACTCTAATAACAAATAAAAAGCAAGCATCAATGGTGTTGATTGACTGAAAATGAACATAATTGCTTGTAAATGAATCTAATGTTATAACGGGCAGAAGAAACGTAGTACAGGTAGTTGCTGAGTTATGACCACAATTGAGCCCAAAATTTCTGTTGCTAAGTGAAACATTTGTTAAATGAGTTTACTCCATTTTATGACTTTTCTTGCACAGTTGTTAAGTGAATCATTGCAGTTATAACACAAGTTAGTCACACGGTTGTTAAGTGAATCTGGTTTTCTCATTGTCTTTGCTTGTCAGAAGGTCGCAAAAGGGAATCACATGCTCCAGGGACACTGCAACCATCATAAATATGAATCAGATGCCAAGCATCTGAATGTAAATCATATGACTATAGGAAGCTGCCATGTTCATAAGTGTGAAAAACAGTCATAAGTCACTTTTTTCAGTGTCATAACTTTTAACGGTCACAAAATGAACTGTTGTAAGTTGAGGACTACCTGTATTCATTTATACTAATGTTATACTGTCAGGTATGCAGTATCCTAACATTCAAATATCCTTAGATCAGTGCTGGCTGGGGGATTCTAGGAGTTGAAGTCCACCCATCTTCAAGCTACCAAGGTTAAGAAACACTGCCTTAGATGTTATAGAACTATAACATTTCACTTATGATATGATGAAATACAGTAGATCTTAACTCTGCCAATTACTGAGATTCTGCAGAATTGCTTTAGGAGGTTAGCTATGCCCAGCTGTAGCATATGAATTTGATTAGATTGAACGTAGGTCCTACTGACAATCCACTTGTCACATTCTTATTCCATCTGTATCCATTTACCACTTTACTCTTGCCATTGGCAAGACTGCTCAGCCAATTTATTATACAATTTAGCATGTTACCATCACTAAAGTACTCATTCACTAATATTGTTAGACTGAGTCATAAAACATGTGCTAAAACCACCAAAGGAAATCCAGAAAGGTGGCATATTTTTTTTATTTCTTTAAGTCTCATTGTTATTTTCTTGAGGTCAATAATCACATTTGTAGAACATTGTTTTGGTATTTGTGGTCAACCTATCTATCCAATTCAAACATTGTTGGCTTTTATCTGTGTTCAATATAACAAGATTTATCACTTCCTTCTCAGTGCATTGTCTGGCATTACTATTGTGGACTTTTCTTTTTATTCTTTCTCTTTACCCCTTCCATAAAAATCATATATTTATAAATCTTCTTGCAAACAGCCCAGGACAACCTTTAAAGCAGCCATGTGAACTGTCAAGTGCTAAGGATCAGGTTCACACAGTAAGGTCCAATTAAACTGATTTATTGCTACTCATGTCTATGCACAGGAATATTTTCAACTAACAACATCTGCTAGGAGTTAGATAAGGGTCAACATAATTCAAGGCAGGTTGGGCTTATTGGGCTTAGTACACTTGTGACCATGTAGAGATTCTATGTTGATCCCTCTTTTGACTCCTCCCCCAGATTCTGTCACTCCTTTCCTACATAGTTGAGCAAAAGGTACAGCTGTTTTGCTCCAAGGAGCAAATCTTTTGATCCGACTAAATTAAAATATCTTTGTGAATAGTTTTTTCAAATACTTTGCCAAGTCTTAGGTTCTAATACATGGAACTGAAAATCAGAAATGTGCTTTTGATTGTGTGTCTAATGTATCAGAACCATGGAAGAAAACAGAAATAGAGAAGGGAAGAGATAACAAAATAAAGAATCACTTTTGATTCTTCCAGGCAAAATTTGATAAGATTCTGCTTTTTAGCCCAACTGTAGGATGCAGTAAAAATGTCCAATTTTTCCAACTACTCACTCTAACTGAAGGTAATACTAACTAAAATGACATTAGGAAACACTAAAAATATTCTATTTAATATATCCAGTATATATTTGGAATGAGAAGAGTGCTTCATTCATTGAAACTTAATTAATTAACTTCAATTAATTGATTGAAAAGAGTCAAAGGCTCAAGACTTTACAAATGTGATAATCAGAGGTGGTTAAATTATAGGTTCTTATAAAATTGATTATTTAGAGAACTATAAATTACAAAATACCTATGTGTCCTTAATATTTTGTAGATTCTATTTCCACAAATGGGACAATAATGCCAAATTAGTTTCAAAATTAATTGAGTTACCCAGATGATAACCTATGAAATCCCAACCAGGATAAAAATAAAGGTTAGGAAATTTGGCATCAAATATATGAAAGGCAGAATTTTATTTCTGGAGATTATTCTTTCCACATACTGCTGGGGACAGTAAAAAGTCCATATGGCACAATCACTATAAATTGGTTCCAATGTCAGCTGGCACAAGAAATTAAATCTAAGCATGGGATTTGAACTTAAAACCTTTATATGTAGAAATGGTCAAAAATGACAGCTGGGCCTAAATACTTTCACTCTAGAGCTTGTGCAATGAAGCTTTAGATAAAGAAATACTATAATAAGTGAATGACATTTGCTACCACCACATGTAACATCAGCTTGGAGAATGAAATCCTACTGGTATTCTAGTTGTTTATAATCTATTTTCAATTAGCTTGACTGATTTTTTTTTTTTTACAAGGAAGGAAGAAGAGAAGTGTATTTTAAGAAAATATTTATCGGAGTTCCGACCGATGCCCTAATTAAATCATGAGCCTCAAGCCAAGCTTCAAAAGAAATCCAGTTATTTATTAGGAGCTTCAATTTGGCACGTTCCAAGTGAAGCCAACTCTGACCCCACTTAATTTACATTCCGGCTCTGACCCTGTTTCCCCCCTCCCCCCAAGGTGTGTCATCAGTCACATTCTCCAATTAAGCAATTTTGTAAATTGCTTTTAAAGATCATTTCCCTCCAGCCATTGTGGGTAACCGTGGAGATGGCCTTGACTGAGATGGCTGGAATGTGATTTTGTTTTGACTGATGTGCTGCCTTGCAGCAGCTGCAAAGTTCATTTTCCCATTCCGCCTGCCTATGGCAACTTGATAGCAGGCCAGGGATGCTTTGCGAGTTGACAATATTCTCTTAGATCTTTATTTGAATATTTAATATAGAAGAATTATGAATGGTGCATGCCTTCTGCAAAACACATTTAAGATGAGTTCCAAGAAAATTTCCTCATATGGTTCTGGGACATCAATTATGACTAAAGTGTCAATAGTTGCTTTAGAACATGCAGGTCTACATTTCAAAATCTGTAGCACATACTGGATTTTCTGTAGCACATACTGGAATTGCCAATTACTAAGAAGTCTTTAAAATGGCTACTTCTGACATACACTATGGGATTCTCCATACTCTGCACCAAAACTCTTTACCCCGAAGGGCATATTGGCCACTGTTAAAGAGAAAAGTCTCCTAGCTTTCTCACATAGCACAATTTATGTGGTTGCTTCACATTTGGATTTAGAAGCTTTGGACTTAAAGGGGAACAACTCTTGCTTTGCAGAACAGTTGAAGTATGGAGACCTTCATTCAAAGCTTTCTGGAGGGGAAGCAATCATTCCAAACTTCACACAGGCCCATCATTGTTTCCTTCTCCCAATTTTACCCACACTCAAAGTATAATATTGCCAATTAAGAATCAGCACACTGCTTAATTACAAATAACTACACTAATTGTATCTGCAGAAGAATATGCATAATCCAAATTGAAGGTAATTAAGGCATGACTCATGATATGAAGTTTTCTCTATTCCAGCCAAAGGTGAGAAAAAGACACTATAGGCTTTGGTGAATACTTAATTCTCCACAAGTAATTCTGGATTTAAAATTATATCCAGAAACAAACATGACGTTTCAAAGGAACATATACGGTATTTAATTTTGGTTTACCTAAATTTCATACTTGTTTCTCTTTTTAATTTCTCTGAAGTTCTCTTACAAGAAACTTTTCCTTGTTTTCAAGTATAGAAAATACTAGCCTGGTTTTTACTTATTCAGCCCTAAATGGCCTGTAATCAGGATATCTAAAAATTGACTTTGTCAAATATGTTATTAGAATCTTCTTTGGAAGGTCTGCTGTTTTGTATATTGCAGATTGCCTCCAAATGTAGATTAATTTGGCCTTTTCCTTGTCTAGCTATCTCAATCCTTCACAAATATAAATTTCGATTAGCATAACACTGATATAATCAAGATGATATAAAGATGTTTTCTTTTCTTTTCGATTTATTGCCTTGGAGGTTACTTTTGGGCTGAAAAGGAACTAATTATAAGCTATTTAATAAAATAAATAATTATAATCAAATATCATTGGCTGTATGCTACTATCATAACTCCATAATTTGAAGTTAGACTGTTTAGGAAGAGATCCAAATTGCAGAGGGATTGGGTTGGTTTTGAAGAATAACCAGCAAGCAAATATAGCAATAGCATTTAGACTTATATACCACTTCATAGTGCTTTTACAGCACTCTCTAAGTGGTTTACAGAGTCAGTGTATTTCCCCCAATAATCTGGGTCCTCATTTTACTGACCTCAGAAGCATGGAAAGTTGAGTCAACCTTGAGTCAGTAAGGGTTGAAATCCTGGCAGTGAGTTGAATTAGCCTACAATACTGCATTTTTAACAACTGTGCCACCCTGGCTTTATAATCTACAAATAAATATTTAAGATTTCTAAAGTTTCATGTCATTTGTGACTTATTCTTTGTAGCTATCATAATGTGAAAGGTATCTCCCTTTTTTAGTAAGCAAAATGGAAAAGATTTTGATGTTATTAGCATCAATAATATAATCTGGCATAATTTTTCCAAAGTTTTCTGGATTTTGAATGCTGAAGTTTGCATTTTTATGTTGCATAATCAGCATAAATTCTGACTTTTTATTTAACTGAAATATTTATGGAGAATTAAAGTATTAAAGAGTGAGTTCAGCACAGGATAATTAACAAAATCTAACAGTGTTGTAGAAGGAAATGTAAAAAAGATAGCTGACATTTATCAGAAATGCTAAGCATATTGATATTTTTTAAAAAGAAAGTTCCATGTAGACAAAAGAAAAAAAGAAGGTAAACATATTCTTGCACGTATTTTGATTAAATTTTCAGTACTTCTTCATTTGTATGTTTTCTTATATCTAGTTTTAGTTTTTATTGTTTTTCTTATTTGGGATGTTACTAGAATTTAAAAAAACATAAAAAGAGTATCCAAATTAATCATATACCGTATCTCAATATATGAATGTTGTATTGCCCAATTTTAACAACAAACTGCCAGAAACAGAATAGAACAATGCAAACATACCAGGTACGTTATAGATAGCGGGGGGTGGCAGGAGGGCGGGGGGGGGGCAGGTGGCGGGGGGAAGCAACAACACCAACCCTGTTCTGAAGTACAACACAATGCACAATGCAATACAAAACATTATTCAAAAGTACTATATAATACAAAACTTTTGTCATTGCCAAAACTTTTCTATTTTCCACTTTTTTTCTTTACTGAACACTTTACTCTTTCTATTCTTCTGTCTTTCTTTCTTTGCATTACCATAGTTTTTACTATTGTTGTTATAATCTTTAATACAATTATTATTTAAAAATATATATAATTGCAAGTAAATAAAGCAATATATCCAATCTGGAAGGCGGGCTAGAGAAGGACTAGACACAGGATGTCAAATACTAACTATACTATATATACTATACTATATAACTATATAACTATGGCAAACACATGACTATGAGAGATGACTACAAAGTTTGTAAATATGGGCATTGGTCATAAAATTATTTCATCATCACAAATAAATGGCTTGCTACCCAAGGCAGTTGCTAAATGAGAACTCCCTACATTATAATCAGTATACTGCACTGGTAATAAGTTAAGTAAATAAGTAAAAGATTAGCATTGCATGGTAGAGACCACTTAAAAGTTATTCTTACCAATGTGTACAGTAGCAAATCAAACTCCAAGGGGATGCCCCGAAGAAACTGAAGTGAAGCAAGCAAACTGGATGGCAAATTAGAGCTGACACAATAAACTATAGATATGGGCAAGTATCACATTTGTGAAGGGCTGGGGGCAACAAAGAAGATAACGTTATTCACTTCAACTTTCAGAAATGCTTGGTTGCATATTCTTGTGATGGGACAAGATGCTGAATGTGCCTAAAGGATTAAAAATAGACTCCCACACATCACTGTTTTAAAGGAGAGGTGGGGTTCAAATGCGCTAATCCCAAAGTAAACTGAAAATTTGCAGATATATATATAGAGAGAGATACTGTAGAGATACTGTATGAAAGGAAGGGAAATGGAGAACCATTATTCAGCCTGTAGAAGTTAACTGCTAACTTATATCTGAGTCTCAATCATCATCCCAACACTACACAGTCTGTACAAGAAAAAAGACAAGGCTTTCCATTTTGTCTGCTTTGAAAACATCCAAATAACAATTCTTTTCTTAGTCTCATCTGCATTTGTCCTTGGATTGGACAGAAAATCAAGCTCTTATGGTCGAATGCCCTAGCCCATTTTAGAGTAACCTGTGACATCCAAAGGGAGAAGGTTGGAAAAAAATCAAGAAGATAGCACAATTGATACCCTCCCATTCTCTTTTGTAAGTGTATAGACATAACAAGGGACCCGCTTCGAGCATACTACTGCCACCACCATCTTGACTGTTTTGACAGTCTCCTACCTACTCTCCAAGGAGACCACTGAGTAGATTCCATCAATATAAACAGATATTTTAACAGAAAGAAAGGAAGAGTTGGATCAGCCCAATCAAAGCAGCACAAGCCCCATAGTTTTATATGTAAATGGCAGTGCTCCTAAGGAATGGAGTTTGTGGTGCAACACAAGGATGCTCCTGTGACAAAAAATTCTGACAAAAACAGTACAATCCATGAAATCATTGAATGGCACTGTTTTTTGTTTTCTGATTGATGCAGTAGAAGAAAGAAGGAGCTCAAGTCTTATCACTTGTCTTCTTTGATCAGATTTATATAGATAGCTGCCTGGGAAATTGATGGCTATTTATATTATGTTGGAAATTGGAATAGTATAAGTAAAAGTTCATAAATTAATGTGAAATTGAGCACTTTTCAATGGTGTATTAATTTGTACTGTTCCTATGTTAACATAGTTAATAAAAGGAATATTATAGCAAAAAGTCATAAAAGCCTTATTTTTCAAGAATGGAGAAACTGGCAGAATGCTAAAATGATAAAATGTACCTGAATAATAGCCATAAGGTAGCTGAAAAAGAGCAATTATCTGTAGCCCTTAAGGAGGCATCACTGCAATTATTCTTCACCGGGTACACCGGAAGCGCAAAGTTTATGAAATAAAAGGCTGGCATCTAAGATCAAATGAGAAAGTTCAAAAAGCAGCCCTTGAAATTACCAAAGCAATCCCCAAACCATATTGCTTCTAATACAAGGTTCAGGAAAAGAATGACAATTACAAAGGGAATGATATTTGAGAGTGACCCTGCAAAATGATGTGAAATAGTATGAGATCTATATTGTGAATTCATAACAATATGTTTCACTAAAACCACCTGGACCATTAATACTAATACATTCTATCCATATTTTCTCTACATTCCATTTTTTAAACCGTGCGAGCTAAAGCAAGAGCATAAAAAGACTTCTGCTAGATCCAAGTAATAGATCAGATTACTTTTCCTATTCTGTTTTCTATTTTTCCTATTCTATTCCTCTTTCATGATTTATTAGATTCCTATGGGATGCCTGTAAGTAGACCACTGTTGCCTCCGATTGTAAAATAAGACCATATTTATCTGCAAATAAGTTGAAATGATTTTTCTCCCAAATAATTATCTGTGATTTGACAAGGGTCATCTTACATTCTGGAACAAAAGGTTCATATGGCTGCATGTATTTATGCTGAATATTGTGGATGCAACTGAACAATAGCTTGAAGATGAACTGTTATTTTGAAGCTGCTGTGTTCCTAATGGATTTTAACCCATTTTGTAAGGTCGAAATTGTGTCTCTTACCTATTTCCTTTTTTCTTCATCCCCTCTTTTCTTCATCTTCATTTAGTTTTGTTCACCACTTTTATTTTTCCCCCAGCTCTCACTTCCTTTTTACAGCTTTCTCTCTTATTTTGCCGTCTCTTTTTTGTTTTGTTTTTTTGTGCTGGGAGGAGGGAACTAATTTTGGCACTTTTTTTGCTACGTGCAAGTGACATAGTAAATAAAATGAAATATATCAGATATGACAATTTGCATAGATAGAAAGATATGGAGAAATATAATGAATAGTATTGTTATAAATTATATCTAGCTAACTTTTATTTTATCTTCTAATTTTACATTATTTGCTTATTTTTTTTCCCCTCTGGGTTTGCATAATGTTGCTTATTGCAACAGGAAACCGGTAACAATGTCTCTGGATGTGTGTGTTATTTATCTATCACCAATCTACCCATCTATCGCAGAATTTTATTTGTATTGTAGACATTTTATTGTAACTTTATTTTTAGAATTTCTTTAATTTCCTTTTGATACTGTCTAAATCATTGCTATTATAATATCTTTAAGAAGCGCTAAGTAAATAGAGTGAGTTTGGGATAGTGGTTAAGGTACTAAGCTAGAAACTTGAAGACTGTGAATTCCAGTTCCAACTTATGCATGAAAGCCAGGTGGGAAAGTGACCTGGGACCAGTCACTTTCTCTCAACTAAACCCAATCTACAGAGTTGTTATTGGGAAAATAGGGGTTGTGCTTAAATTCCAAAGCCTGTTGAAATTAGTTTAAGGTGAATTTTTCAAATAATATTCACCTGTAGTAATCAAAAAGAATCATATATAGTAATAGGATAATGTGGTACACTGTACACTATACAATTAATATGTATTAAAGTATACACTAATAAAGTATAATACATTATATAGTATGGCATTTAATGAATAATAGTATAATATTTTTCATTGTGTTACAATACTCTGAATAACCCTGCATCATGCAACCCTGAAAGCTGCAATATGTTCTATTTCTTGTTGCAGGATGACATTTCTTTGATCTCTATCTTAATTATGTGCTTATGAAATATAGGAACCATTCTGATTGTTCTTATTGATTTACTAGGATTCCTTAAAAATAAATTAATAGATACTATTGGCCCCAAACCAATTTTTTTTTTTTTACTTTTCTAATCAGAAATTCCAATAGCATCATTCACACAGCTGATCTCCCAGTGCAACTGGCTTTTTTTTTTCTTATCTGATTTGTACAAATGTTTTCATTTTCATGTTGATAATATAAATCTGGTTCATGCATATTAAGACAAAAAAACAAAAAACAAAAAACCCACCATGGCAATTAGGACTGAAATGGAGATTACTTAGATACTGGTCTTTCAGCAGCATGTTGAGTACAAATCCCACAAGAATTTTTAACATATCAGATAATTATACAACTTTGCCCTTCCTTCCTCAGCTCATTTGGGCCAAAGGGCAATTTCATACTTTGGGAAAATCCAATCTCTATGCCCATCTTCTGTGATAATAAGTTGCCAAAGCAATTAACTGATATAATCACCTTCTGTTTAAAAGCTTCAATGTTGTGATCATCCTACTTGAGATGTTTTTTTTCCCTCTCCCCAAGTAGAACCTCCAGAAAATGGGGATGACCTAACCTAACTTGTATTAAATGAAGCACGGCCTAAGTATAGTTCTATCTCATCTACTGACATCATTCATGCATAATATCACTTAGGAATATTTATAAATGGAAATGTTGATCAACACAGGCTGGTAAGATCTCCTTTTTCTAGAAGAATCAGTCATTAATTGTATTAAAAGAATGCATTTCTTCACTGTACTCTCTTCTTTCTAATGAGACAATAGTGTTTATCTCAACAGTGTTGTTGTTGTTGTTTTTTAATTTGATTTATATGCCACCCTTCTCCGAAGACTCAGGACGGCTTACAATGTGCTAAGCAATAGCCTTCATCCTTTTGTATATTTATACAAAGTCAGCTTATTGCCCCCACAACTGGGTCCTCAATTTACCTACCTTAGAAAGGATGGAAGGCTGAGTCAACCTTGAGCCTGGCGAGATTCGAACCTGCAGTAATTGCAGGCAGCTGGTCTTAATAAAAGAGTGCTTTAAACCACTGTACTAACAAGTGTTTAGTGAAAATTTAATGACTTTGTATAAAAATAGAAATGTATTTGTGTTGAAAGTTTGTCTGCAGCATGCAGTTAGAACACAAAAATAGTCTTACTTTACAAAAAGAAGCATTTCATCTACAACTGCATTCTAAACACATTATATAGAGGTTAAGCACAAGATGCCTATGAGTGCTTTTCTTTTAAAAATCCAAAGACCACAAAAACAGGATACAAAAGGTGACCCTTAATAATGAGGAAGTGGATGATCACTCTAATTAGCCATCTCATAATGCTGTGGAATATTACTTGTGTTAAGACCTTTTTCCCCCTTTTTTTTTTAAAAAAAGAGGGATATAGATTTAATGGCATGGGATTAAAGGCTTCATTGAAATGATAATAAGATTGAAACTACAGGAAGCTGAGGTGTAATGCTCACATATTAAACATGACAAGGGAAATGTTAATAAAGTATGAGATGAAACTACAACATTCTACTGTGATCTTTTTAAAATATATGTTTATGTATGACAGATTGTTTGCCCTGGCCCAAGGCCAAAAGTGAGAAAAAGTGAGAAAGTATAGAATATTATTTTGAAAGATATTTTAATAGTCATAAGCACGACATATAAGGAGAGGTAACTGCCTAAGCAAAGCTACTAAATGTTTATTTTAGTAGTAAAATCAGGAATAGTCAACATGTGGACTTCCACATGATTTGAGGGCTAGATGTGTCAAATAACCAATGTTTTGAATAGTGATTGGAATTGTAGTCCTAACATAGCTAGAAAGAACACATTGTCCATTTCTATTTAAATCACTGGTCTTTTTAATTTAATTTGAATGACTACAAAATGATCATCAGGTAACTTCAAATGGCAGAAGACAGTCAAGAAAGAATAAAAATTGAAGCAAAAGAAATTATCATACAAACAATATTTAACCAATTTAAAATGACAAGAAGCCATGTTTTTCATAATATTACAGAGGGAAAAAACAAAAATGTAAGCTCTAGAGAAGGATACAAGTCAACTAGGTTTGAATTATGATGATTAAATTAAATTAAATAATTATATAAGTTTCAACTCAATAAAAAGTGTTTTCATACATAGGCAAAAGTCTCTTGAATCTTTGGATCAATCCAAGAGTATCTATTAATTTGAGTAACTGATTTAGTGAACCCTTTAAATTGAAGTTTTTCTTACTTAAATGGGACTTTATAGTAAGTTCTTAAATGTTTATTGTGTATCTGGAAATTATTAAAGAAAAACTTCCGTAGCACTAATAATTGGGTTTAACTAATTATTGGGACTATGTCAACATTGTCTTCATACCCGTATACATACATACTAAGATGATGTGGAAAAACATTTGAAATTACAAGGATGAACTTTAGAGTAGATGTAATATCTTGATATTTTGGGCAATGAATTTGGAAAGATGTTCAGTTACTTCACAAAGCATCTTTCTAAATGATTCATCCAACATCTTGGTTTCAGTCTACATTTTGTAAATATGAGCTATGATACTTGTGCATACCAGTGATACAATAATTGTAAGTATTATAATAATTATAGTTAAATAATGTGAAAACCCTTGAACGGTTAAAAGGATATATTGACAACAATATTAATCTTGATTGCTCTCTCTATTCCAGACTATGAAACTGACAGGGGAAAGATTCCAATCATTTTGAAGAAATAGTTATTTTAAGAACTTTTAAAGATTGGTAGCTGCTTATGGGTGTAAAGATACTGTTAAGTATTCAGAATTGCATATATTTAAATTCAATATAAAATTACATTTAATTGAGTTATTCCCTAGTTTTTGAGACAAACATGGGTCTTCTTTACAAGTCATTTCAATACACGTAGATTAGAAATGTAATTAAAAGTAATGTACGGACTGGCTGTAATCTATCTTCATTAAAATATATTTGTGCAGAATACATTTTTATAGAAATATTAATTCTATATAGCTACCTATGTATCTATTCAATACTCTTAACAGATTTATTCCAATATTCACAATGCAAAATGCAAATATTCATGGCCATGGAAAGAGGTACAATCCAGTACAGGATGTAATAGATACAGTTCTTCCTGCAACATTTAGAATAAAAAGTAATTGAAACTCCTTCAGGAGTTTTAAACTCCTATATACATACAGGTTTGTGCAATTCATGATACCTCTCCATACATTTATCCTTGCTTTCACCATGTCCATGCATCACTTGGAGGGCCAGTCGTTCTGAATCTGACCGGACACTGGTAAGATCTCATATTAGGAATTACCTAGTGGCGATAAAAGCAGCGAAATGTAGTTACTTTGCTGCTCTTATTGCATCATCAGATAATCGCCCGGCCGCCCTGTTTAGGGTGACCCGCTCCCTGCTCCACCAGGAAGCGCGGGAGGACCCCTTGGAGGGTAGAGCCGAGGATTTTGTTCAATATCTGTATGACAAAATCACTCAGATTTGGGAAGATCTGGACTCTGACTGGGTAGTCTCAGGGGGAGGGACTGGGGCAGGTCTTGAGAATGTTATCTGGGATGAATTTGATCCTGTGACCCCTGAGGACGTGGACAGGATTCTGGGAAGACTGAATGCGACAACTTGTTTATTGGACCCGTGTCCCTCCTGGTTAGTGCTGGCTTCTCGGGAGGTGACACGAGGCTGGTTCCAGGGGATTATAAATGCTTCGTTGGGTGAGGGTGTCTTTCCTGCCGCCTTGAAAGAGGCGGTGGTGAGGCCTCTCCTCAAGAAGCCTTCCCTGGACCCGGCAATGTTGGTAAATTAAATACCAATGTTGGTAAATTAAATAAATTCGTTTTGTGGCGAAGGTTGTTGAGAGTGTGGTCGTGCAACAGCTCCCCCAGCACCTGGATGAAACGACATATCTGGATCCATTCCAGTCGGGCTTCAGGCCCGGGTACAGCACGGAAACGGCATTGGTCGCGTTGGTTGATGATCTCTGGAGGGCTCGGGACAGGGGGTGCTCCTCTGTCCTGGTCCTGTTAGATCTCTCAGTGGCTTTTGATACCATCGACCATGGTATCATGCTGCACCGGTTAGAAGAGTTAGGGGTGGGAGGCACTGTGTTGCAGTGGTTCTCCTCCTTTCTCTCTGACCGGTCACAGTCTGTGTTGACAGGGGGACAGAGGTCGACCCCGAGGCCCCTCATATGTTGGGTGCCTCAGGGGTCGGTCCTCTCGCCTCTCCTGTTCAACATTTATGTGAAGCCGCTGGGCAAGATCATCCATGGTTTCGGGGTGGAGTACCATCAGTACGCTGATGACACCCAGCTGTACATCTCCACCCCGGATCACCCCAACGATGCCCTTGAAGTGATGTCCCGGTGCCTGGAGGCCATACGGATCTGGATGGGGAGGAACAGGCTCAGGCTCAACCCATCCAAGACCGAGTGGCTGTGGTTTCCGACGTCCCGATATAGTCAGTTGATGCCATCACTGACTATTGGGGGCAAATCATTGGCCCCCATGGAGAGGGCTCGCAACTTGGGCGTCCTCCTGGATTCATGGCTGTCACGAAGAGCACCTGACGGCCGTGACCGGGAGGATTTTTTAATCAGGTTCACCTGATTCGCCAGTTGCGTCCCTTTCTGGATCGGGACTCGTTACGCATGGTCACTCATGCCCTCATCACCTCCCGCCTGGACTATTGTAATGCTCTCTACATGGGGCTCCCCTTGAGGAGTACCCGGAGGTTCCAACTGGCACAGAGTGCGGCCGCGCGGGTGGTAATGGGAGCGTTATGGCGCTCCCATGTGACACCTCTCCTGCGCGAGCTGCACTGGCTCCTGGTGGTCTTCCGGGTGCGCTTCAAGGTTTTGGTTACCACCTTTAAAGCGCTCCATGGCTTAGGACCAGGTTATTTACGGGACCGCCTACTACCACCAATAGCCTCCCACCGACCAGTATGCTCTCATAGACTCCTCCGGGTGCTGTCAGCCAAACAGTGTCAGCTGGCGGCCCCTAGGGGGAGAGCCTTCTCTGTGGGGGCACCTACTGTCTGGAATGAGCTCCCCCCAGAGATACGGAGGATCCCGGATCTGCGCACCTTCCGCCGCGCTGTGAAGACCTTTTTATTCCATCAAGCGGGCTTGGCCTAATCTCCTCCCTCTTTTAATATGTAAATTTTAATCTGTTTTTAAATTATTGGGGTGTTTTAATCTGTCCGGGCTAAAATGATTTAATTTGATTTTATCTGGTTTTTAAATTTTGTGTATTTATGTATTTTATTGCTTGGCTGTTCACCGCCCTGAGTCCTTCGGGAGTAGGGCGGTATACAAATCAAATAAACTAAACTAAACTTCATTTATTGCCTTTTACTGCTAATTTTAACATCAACTAACCTTAATTCTTGTGGTCCTTCCCTTCTCTGCCCAGTGGAAGAATTCATTCCTGCAGTCTCTCTCATACTTGACTCTTCAGTGTTTAAATGCAGCACTCTGTAGAAGAAGGAAGTACTACCTTTCAATGAAGTCTGTTCTGTTTTCAAAAAAATAAGTTTTACTGTTAAGATTTTTTTTTTAAGTTTCATCACACTGTTAATTCAGTTGGTGCCTCGCGTGTTTGCTGTCCCCCAGTTTTTGTGTTGTCTGCAGATTTGATAATTCTATTTTCTAACTCTTTATTCAGTCACTTATAAATTTGAACAGAACATTCCGACAGAGCCATTAATGCACACAGTCTCACTGAATGTTGCTGTGCCAGCTCTGTATTCATCTCATCAGAGAATAGTCCACTCCACATTTCTCTATCTTCTTTATTAAAATCTTATGGAATGTTTATTGAATGACTTCCTAGACTCAAGTAACATTCCAATCTCAGTCATTTTCTCTAGATGACTAAATTACTTCAATTTACTTCTTTTATATGGTCATTGACTTTGTGTTCAATCCACATTTGCTCAGTTTTGGCTGTTAGGTTCTTCTTTTTTAGCAAATACATTTCTTCAGTAGCACATTCCCACTGCATTCTTATTTTACATCTTTGTTGAAATATTTCATTATCACTTCTACGTACAAAGTGTGCTCTTGTACACATAGGACTTTTGATTTTTTCAACACACTTCTGACAACAAACCAACTACTTTTCTACCAACATGTGTGTATTTTTTTAAAAAAATTCAACCACTTTCTCATCTTTAATAGACATTATACCAAGGCAGTGGGTCTTAAACTGGAGATTATTCCTCCCAATAACATAATTTGGACAATTTGTAATGTCTTGTTAGTGAGTTGAAGATCCAGTTTGTGACTGTTGCTGATGAGACACTTGTGTATGACTTTTTTTAAATGGTAATGATCTTATTTTAGAAAAGGAGTAAAAGGGTCAAACAGTTTAAGAACCACAGTACCAAGTAGTACGAATTCATTTATCTCTCTAGAGTATCTTTTGCCACTTATTAATAATTTGCCAATGTTCACTCCATTTTCTTTGTCAAACACAATTACTTTGGTTTTTTGATATATCAATTTACAAATTCATATTCCATACTGCATCCTATGATGCAAAATGCATATGAAGCCATGTTGTCTGAGAACATGAATAATTTTATAGCAAATTTTATACATAAATTTTATATTTATGTTTGCAGACAACACACCATTATCTTCAAACCACAAGCATTTCTTATCTATTTATCCATAAAAACATTGAACAACAAAAGGCACTTCACACATTCTCATCTTATTTCCTATTTAGTGTTGAATCATTTGTTAAGCATTCCATTTATTTGCACATGTTTTATTTCCATAAATGGTGGTATTATTACATTCTATAAACCACCATTAATTCCACCTTCATCTGAAACATTCCATAATTCAAAGCAATTAACTATGACATGCAATTCCTCTAAATCAACATATACAATAAATTTATCCTTTCAATTCCATAACATTTCATAGTGATCTACTAAATAGCAGAAATGTCATCCACTTAAATACTGTCTGATATAACACATTATAGAGAGTTATGTTTACAGTATCTACTTATTTTACAATGTCTACTATTTTATTTTAGTATTTAGAAGATATATGAGCTACAGAAATTTGGTGGTTGAATTGGAAGCTAATTTTGAACAGGTATTGCATAGAAAATACTTAAATATTAGGATAAAATTGTCTATAAAATGTACATTTAGGAAATTAAGAATGACAATAAATGCAAATATCCAATATTTTCTTTACATGAAGAATAAATATTTATGATTTAGTATTGACAATGACTGGAAATAGAATATTCAACCATCCTTATCATATTCCAGGGATGAGCAAGCCTGTCAATTTCAGTTTTTCTCAATTTCTTCTTCCTTCAAGCTTTATGTCCTAAATTTGATGGGTTTTGTTCTTGTTAAAAGTTTGCTTTGAAATTAGTACATATTTTAATGCACATTTCTCTTGCCATTTGAGTTTCTTTCTTTCTTATCTAACTTTTGCTCTTAACAGATTGCATTTTTGCATATTTTCACATTTTACACAGACATTTCAAAGACATGCTTTTATTATTGTTGATGAACATGAATGCAAAATTCAGAAAATGGAAAAAATGCTAATATTAACTAGGTTTCATTTGGTTTGAATTCAAATGTGGAGAATCCTCCTCATTCTACAGTCTACAATTTCCTTTTTTGCTTTTATCTGTATTGTTGCCAGATCACACTGCTGTATAGTGCTAAAGGCAAATACAGTATTGATTCCATACTAAGCAGTCCTATATTTCCATTGCATAACCACTTTAGTTCCAACCAAGGCTACATAGATACTCTTGTCCAAAGGATCTGCATAAAAGAGTCAATAGGAATATTTGACTTTCTTTCCCATTGGCATAATCTATCACTTGACATTTACAAGAGATTTCTCTGGAGCAGTAAACCATATTTGCTTCTCATTTTAAGGATTTAAGAGTTTTCTCCTGAATATGAATTCTATATTTAGTTTTTATGAGACAGTGCCAATCCTCTGGGGAAGATAATCACCAAATCATGACCCTATCAGTGGGTCTGCGACATGCTGCTGTAGGGAGTTGGCACCCACCCCTTTCCTAGAGGAATGAAATATTTTGGGAAATGTTAAAAAGGCAGAATATTATGTTTCCCTGTATGAGAAATAGAGAAGCATGTTTTAAAGACAAAGCAGCTCCCATCTCCCACCTTCCTGCTCCCACCCTTTGTCAACGGGCCAGAGGCAGAAACTCAATCTTTCAATCCTTGAAACTCATCTGCAACACAATAGGACCCATCTAGCAACAGAAACTCGCCACATGGCACCTGGGAAGATTACATCAGCCAGCAAGGCTAGCTAAGACCCTATCCCCTGGGAGTCTGACAACCAATCAGGATACCCTTTCTGGGCCCCAGGAAGTTCAAAGCCAGAGAGAGCATAAAACCCAGAGACTCGCTGTATCTCTTCCCTTTTCCATTCAGGAACTCAAACCATGTGATCCTGTCCACCATTAAACCATCTTTCCAAGCAGTCTCCATGTTTCCAGTATCTTTTTCCCTACTTTGAGCTGAACCCAGAAGGATATTTCTTCCTACACTGCACTGGATTAGAAGTAGTAGGGAAATATCATGTTTATGTTGTGCCTAACATGCAAGTAAAGAACAGAAGTGGGGGAAAATTTTTGTGCATTTAGATGAGCTTCCTCTGTAAAGAATGTTATGAAAAGAGGAACTGAGTCTGCAATGTTGCACAGATATGCTTTCTTCTAAGTAAAAGGAATAGAAGTTGATCCCATTGGGCTTTAGAAAGCTGAAGGTCAAAGTTCTTCTTAGATGTGCCCCACTGCTTGGTTTCCAAACCTTAATCTCTACATGATGGTCTGTAACACTCACTTTCTCACTGGGGAAACTTTAGAACAAAGACATGTTTCATTTAAGGTCACACCAAGAACAGTCTTACAGACGATGAAGCCAAATGTAACAGCGTGCCACTTCAGTAGAGTAAATTGAGCTGCACTCATTTGTAGCAGGTCTGAATTTGGCTTGCAAACCACTGAAACAGATTCACTGCTTCTTATAATATTTATACAGATGGTAGAAAGAAACCCACTCAGTCCTTCCTCCTTGGAATAAAAATAGTATTCCCGCTGAGAAGTTGAGCATACAAGTGTTTTCCGCCTGTATATCAGGTAAAGGAAAAGCCACATCAAAGTTGCACGTTTACTCCCTGATTTCTTTCAGCAAGCTGTCACCCTCAATGGATTGGTTTCCAGTCTATATTCTGCTTTGCATTTTTTCTATCCCTCTCAATTCCTCACCCTAATTTGTAACAAATTGTACCAATCAAATAGGATCAGTTATGATTTTCTAGTGACATACATGCACCCAGGTAAGCATTTAATAACTGATATATTTCTTTTATAATTTCCTGAGACAATTAGAAGGGATGTGAAAGACATCAAAAGTGACTGAACATAGTCAGGAGGAAATCCTGGATGAAATCTTCATTAACTTGAGCATGGTACTGGATTACTGAATTTTCTCTGAAAGTAAAATAGATGATGCCAGGAAAGTTGAATAGAAACTTGTTCTACAGGTATATGTGATTTAAAAGCTGGACTGGAGGCTAAAACATATGAAGAACGGTTGCAGGAGCTGGGTATCTCTAGTTTAATGAAAAGAAGGACTAGGGGAGACATGATAGCAGTGTTCCAATATCTCAGGGGTTGCCACAAAGAAGAGGGAGTCAAACTATTCTCCAAAGCACCTGAGGGTAGGATAAGAAGCAATGGGTGGAAACTAATCAAGGAGAGAAGCAATTTAGAAAGTTAGAACAATTAATCAGTGGAACAATTTGCCTCCAGAAGTTGTGAATGTTCCAACAATGGAAATTTTTAAGAAGATGTTGGATAACCACTTGTCTGAAATGGTGTAGGGTTTCCTGCCTGGGCAGGGGGTTGGACTAGAAGACCTCCAAGGTCCCTTCCAACTCTGTTATTCTATTCTATTCTATTCTATTCTAAAAGCAACAGCTTATGAATAAGGTATAAGGTATTTATTGAATAAGGTATTTATTGAATTTTGAGACTAGATGTAGCCATATCACTCTGTTTTTCATTGATGTCATTTCTGTATCTTTTCCTACATAATTTCACCTATAGGTATTTTACACACACAGAGAGAGACAGTATATATTCCACTATAATAATATATTTTATTTGCAGTGAACTGAAGTGTGTGTGTGTGTGTGTGTGTGTGTGTGTTTGGTTGTTGTTTTAACCAGTTAGTCATGTCTGATTCTTGGCAATTTTATATGCAAGTGCTCCACATGTGTGTGTGTATATATGTGTGTATGCGTGTATGTGTATGCATTTCTTAAAAGAGCATATATGCCTTTTTGGTAAAATGTGTAAGCCTGAAAAATGTAAATTTACTAGCACTGTGAAAAATCACACTTGAATTAAAGAGATGTGAATCTAATCAGTTTACTTCTAAATGTGGACTGAATGGATATAAGCATCTCTAATGATCGATATTGCAGTGATTTCTCATGACAAATGCTTGATACTTACCTTAAAACATTTTGTTGTTTGGTAATCAAACCCCTGGTTATTCTGTTGTGAGTAGGGATGATTGAAAACTAGAAGTTTTGCTAATTTAACAGTAAAGCAGACAGTATTTCAAGAAAAAAAGGATATTTAATATCTAAAATTAACTGCACTATGATGTTATCACAACTGCCATTTTTTCTTCTACTTCTGATGTAGCTTTTCCCAGAGATATAGCATCTTTTTTCTATACAGAAAAGGGGAATATTGGAAGTTTCAGGATAATCCAGAATTTGACAATGCTTTTTCATATATACAATTAAGAAAGAAAAAAAAGAATTCTAGGATGTGCAAAAAGAAAACAATTAATCTAATGAAATAAATATCATCTATAGAACTGATTTGAAAAGAAGTAAATGGCGTATATAGAAAAATAGAGGAGAGGAAGATGCTTGTATGAAATTAAGTGAAATTAAAGGACAACCAGCTTCCAACTGGATGGACTCAGTTATGGTAGCAATGGGTGGCACTGGAATATCTAAAGGACCAGATTGGGAACTGAAAATCCTGGAAAATAATGTTTCTGTGTGGTCACCAAAAGTTGACATTGACTTGATTACACATAAATAAAGTTTTCAGGTTCATGCTAGTAGTAATAAGTAAATACATCTCCCCAGAGGCAGAAAAGCTGCCCTTATCAATGTAAACATTAAAATATGACTAATACTAAGACTAGGCAATAATTTTCCAAAATGTCTATCAAGATAATATTAGTGAATTTAGAAAGGAAATTAAGGAAAAGAAAGGAAGGAAATATCTTTGAAATGATGAAACAGGTCATGGGTTATCATGTGTGTGTGTGTATGTGTGTGTGTGTGTTTCTACATACACAAATATATGCACATACACTTATAAAATATGTTGATATTCACCAGTGCTTCCCTTTAGTGATACAATGTTTATAATGAAATAGCCATGAATTATTGTGAAATTGAATCAGAAGGCTGGGGAACAATATGGATGTAAAAGTACTGGAAGTAGTTTTCATGAGCTGTTTGGCCTGGAAAATATAAAGCTAAGTCTGTTTGCATTTAGAAATATCTCCAAACATAAGTACCACAATATTCATTAATGAAACAGTTTTCCTATATTTACAGTAGGATTCAACAGTAGGAGCTTTGGTGGTATAGTGGTCAGAATGCAGTATTGAATGCAGTTAGAATGCAGGATCAAACTCCTGGCAGTATGACTGCCAGGAGTTTGATCCTCACTGCCTCATGGTTGACTTAGCCTTCCATCCTTCCAAGGTCAGTAAAATGAAGACCCAGATTATTGGAGCAATATGATGACTCTGTAAACTCCTTACAGAGGTCTGTAAAGCACTATGAAACAGTATATAAGTCTAAGTGCTATTGCTATTCCTTTAAAAGTGATTTAAGATAAGTTTAAGAAGACTCACCTTTTATACGTGTATATTGATCAAAATATTGGCAGATTATATCTGGGCAAGTATAACAATTTCTGACTTTAAAAACTGGCAAATAATTATCAAATCTTTGGAATGAAATCTCTTTGTGGGTCATTTTTACATGCTGAGTACAGAACAGTTTATGCTGTTTTGTCAAAACACTGTCATCCTGTTTTGTTACTCATTTGAACTTTATAGTTGTATGAAAAAGAGTGGAGAAAGGCAATTGTGTGTTAGGAATGAAAAAAATGTGGCTATTTTATTTTTGCTTACACACACAAAAAAGTATATTGCCGGCTATGACTAGGTTTCAGAAACAAATTAAGAATGGAGATAAAATAGAAGCCATATTAAAATTGAGCTTTTGTATTTGGTGCCAGTGATTAGTTAAATTAATTAATTAATTAGTTTTAATTAATTTAATTTATTTAATTTATTTATTTATTTAATTAATTAAATTAAATTAAATTTAATTTAATTTAATATTTAATTTAATAAAATAAAATAAAATAATTAAATTAAATTAAATTAAATTAAATTAATTAATTTAATTAATTAGAATTGAATTAATTAGTTGAATTAATCAGTGATTAGCTTGGGAACGCTTCAATCTGCTGCTTTCAAATTTAATCAGGGCAACAAACGCAGCGGAGCACGACAGGCGAGCTTGTGCGTGTGCAAAAATGAGAGGAAGCTACCGGCCGGCAGTCCTCACCACTCTGAGGCTTCAGCGGAATCAGGCAGAGCCCTTTGCGCTAAAAGGAGAAAAATCACTAAAATCGCTAAAATCGCTACTAGGTGAGGAAAAAAACTACAGACACGACTGTCCAGGAACAGACAGAGTCGAAAAACTGGAATATAGCAGGAAGGGGCGGTGCTAAAAGTTCCAGTAGACTCGGTCCTATTGGATATCAGTCGTGTCAGTACCCAGGCATGACTGCCGTGGGTGCCCTGTAGGAGAAAATAGAAGCCATATTAAAATTGAGCTTTTGTATTTGGTGCCAGTGATTAGTTGAATGCTTGCACATAGGCAGCAAAAAATAAGGAACTTACACCCACTTCTGCGGATGCTGCTTTCTTCGGAGTGAAATATACATAGGATGCTATATTAAAAACAAACAACCTGTGATTATCAGAAAATAAAGTGAGGAAATAACTGGAACTGAACTGGTCCCAGATATAATGTCACAATGTTTGATATTATGTGACATCCTTATGGCAAGTTCTCAGTTGAAGATCAATCAGCTAAGAGCCATAGAAAATCTGAAAAACAAAATAAGGTCACCATCCTGTCCTAGATCAAGAGGTCTTGGTCATGGTCACTCATGCCTTGGTCACCTCCCATCTGCATTATTGTAATATGCTCTATATAGGGTTGTCCTTGAAAACCATCCAGAAAATTCAACTGGTCCAGAATGGAGTAGCGGGCATAGTAATGGGGGCCCTTAGGCTTGTTTATGTAACCTCTCTGTTTAGTGAGTTCCACTGGCTTCCAGTTTCTTTCTGGGTCTTTCTTTCTTTCTAGGTGCTGATCATCATTTTTAAAGCATTATATAGCACTGTGACAAGTTAACTACAAGATTGCCTTTCCCTAAGGAGATTTACCTGTCCTACCAAGTCAGATAGGGTGTGCACAGTCCCGGTTGCTTTCCCCAAATGTTGTCATTTAACAGGAGATCGGAAATGTACCTTTTTTATAGCATTCCCTGCCCTATGAAACATTTTGCCCCCTGTAGTTCAGCAGGCATCATAAGGCTCTTAAAGATCTAGCTCTTTGCTCAACCTTTGAGAGTTCTGATGATGGTACATTATCATGGATTGATACCAGGGCTTTTTTATATTTTTAAAAATATATTATATTTTATAGTTTTTGAAATGCTTTTATATGTTTTTTAATCTTTGATTGAAAGCTGCCCAGAGTTGGCTGAAAGATGGGTAGCTACATACATGTTTTAAATAAATAAATAATTTTTCATAGACTAGGTTATCCATAAAACTCACCTGAGTAGAAGAACCACTTCCCAGTTATAGGTTATATAGTGCAAGAAGTCAGAATAGCATGTGGTCAATTTTTAGTGTCTACAACAGTTCACAAATGTCCAATAAAAAATTAGCAAAGGTATTCTGTATGGCTTGTATTACCATAGTTATTACAGCAATGAACTTTGGCTACACAAAGTAAGGAACCTAAGAAAATTGGAAGCAGAAAAGTATTGAATGACGTAGTGTGTGGTGGAAAAGTGAATACTAGAGATCTCACTTAGAGATTAAATCCAAAATGTAGAAACTTGTCTTGGAACCAAGTATAAAAATGTCATCAAAGTGACACAAAGATAAATATTCATGGGCAGAAGATGTCATACAAGTGGAACACAACAGATGGTCCTAAAAGACAATGTACTGGCGTCCTTAGAACTTTAGACACCCACAGGTTTGACCTGAATACTTTCTCTATGCAAATAGATAAACATATTTTACTGTTGTTTCAGGCAGAAGAACCAAAGTCTGTATTTTTGTATATATATTTGAATGCATTATACATGTTGCTTCTAGCAAAAAAAAAAATGTTGTTCAGATTGAAGTCATGAGACTAAATGGCTGAAAATAATACACTATAAAATTAACAAAGCAGTATTGAAAATATCCCAACATTTTAATATAAAACCTGACATTTAAACTATAAGAAATCAAAATTATACAGTATCCCTATAGTTTAAATATAAGGAACACTGATTCCTTAAGAAAGTGATTCCTGAAGAGAAAGTGAAAATGTCCAATCCTTCCTTGGTGGGAGAGAGAGAAAGGATAATACACAGATCCAAGCACAGTACTTCAAGATTCATTACTGATGGTTTAGAGTTACATCCAAACCAACCATTAACTGGTGCTCAATATCCATTCCCTGAGGCACCTGAAAATCATTGGAGTGCATCACGCTGGACCTGAAAACTAAATATTTAGTTTTAAGGATCTTAGTTGCACAGTCAATATTTATCTGTTTCTCCTTTTTGTCCAGTGCCTGGATTATTGAACACACACACACAAACTGATTACCAATTCAGGAATACACAAAGTCAGTAATTCTGAGCAGAGTCAGATCAGAAGCCAGGTCAAGGGTCATACACAGTGGCTAAACAGAAGATGACCATCTCAAAAAGTTCTTGAGTCCATAATCAAAGTCCAGGACTAATCTCAGGAGATAATATTTCAACCAAGAAAGAACACAGCTATGTTTTGAGGTGTGGTTGCTCAGAACTAAAAACGTGTAAAACTTTGTAAAGGAAAGATTTAAAGGAAATCCGGGAATCTCTGTGCTCTAGTTGCCAGCTTTGAAGTCTTTCCAGTAGAAAACAATATTCTATTTAATTAAATGTTATTTTTGATGAAACTCTATTAGCAAGGTTTTTTTCCCCCTTAGACTCTAGTTCCTGAATTTACAAATAAAAAATTCCAGGCTTAGATGAGAGATTTTCTTTCTTACATTCATCAAAACCTGAACTTCTACTCCCTAAATCACTTACATGTCTCTTAGATGAACAAGTCTGCTGTTACATTCCATGTTTCTCCTTGTCCCCTGATAGGAATTCTCTGAAATGGGGCACGCTATTTGACCTCACTTAATACGTTTTCTTTCTCTTTTACTGTTCATTGTGCAGTAATGTAAAATCTCCTAGCACCATTATTTTCCCCTCTAAGAGTAAAAAATATTTATAAATGAAATTAATTTGAATTTCTGTAGGAACATTAAATGGAAAGTAGTTTTGCATCTTCATTAAAATGCTTTTCTCATCAGGCTTGCCTCAGGAGATACAACATGTTTTGTTCATGCCAATCCTCAGGGACAATAAGCAATATGCTATATGTCAATGACATCATATTAATTTTTGTAACACCTGGAGTGTCTTAGCTGTAGCTGAACAAATTAATTTAACTACATGCTGGATCTATTACTGTACAAAACAATAATAGTTAACTGTAAAATTACTTACATTTTTTAAATGATTTAAATTTGTAGACCAGCTTCTTAACAGTAGTTCCTTAATGTAGTACTATACTGTACATTGTAGTTACCAGGTGGATGTTGAGAATGGACCAAAATACTACTATATCCAAGGTCAGCTTGCAAAGTCATGCTCATTACAAGCATCATACTATTAAACTGATTTCGGTTTCTTTCATTTCCTTCATTTTCATTTTATTAGATTTATATACCATCCTACTCCCGAAGGACTCAGGGCGGTGAACAGCCAGAAAAATAAAACACACAAACTACAAAATTTAAAAGACAATATAATTTAAATAATTTGGCCCAAATTAAATAATTTGGCCATTAAATAATTTGGCCCAAAACAATCTAAAACATGCCTAATGATTTAAAACCAATTTTAAAAGTTACATTAAAAGGGAAGTTAGGCCAGGCCAGCCTGTTGAAATAAATAGGTCTTGAAGGCACGGCGTAAATCTGGGATCCTCCATATCTCCGGGGGGAGCTCATTCCAGATAGCAGGAGCCCCTACAGAGTAGGCTCTCCCCCCGGGGCCACCAGTCAACACTGTTTGGCCAACGGCACCCTGAGGAGCCCCTCTCTATGTGAGCGTACTGGCCGGTGAGAGGCTACTGGTGGCAGAAGGCGGTCCCGTAAGTAACCAGGTCCTAAGCCATGGAGCGCTCTAAAGGTGGTGACCAAAACCTTGAACCCGGAAGACCACCGGGAGCCAGTGCAGCTCACGCAGGAGAGGTGTCACACGGGAACGCCATGTCATTCCCATAACCACCCACGCGGCCGCACTCTGAACCAGCTGGAGCCTCCGGGTGCTTCTCAAGAGGAGCCCCATGTAGGGAGCATTACAGTAGTCCAGGTGGGAAGTGACGAGGGCATGAGTGACCGTGCGTAAGGAGTCCCGATCCAGAAAGGGATGCAATTGGCGTATCAGGTGGACCTGATAGAAAGTCCTCCTGGCCACAGCCGTCAAGTGCTCTTCTAAAGACAGATTTAGATTCAGATTTTGAAAATAAACCAAGGAACCACAATTTATGATGATACAACTGAAATATTCTGACATTAAAGTTGTCATCCATAGAACTGCATTCAAATTATATTTGAGGAATTTTTGTAGCTAAAGCTTTAAACAATGCTGGGATCTGGTATATTGTCTGCTGAAACAGCTATGTTTGCACCAGGATTCCATTTAAAAATTATATATCTGTTAAATTACAGCTTTCTGTGTTTGTCAAAGGAACTGATTATGTGAACAGAATTGTCTATCCAGGTATAATGGAATTAAAGAAAAATTAAACAGCCCAGTCATATATTGTCTTCATATATTTGGCAACTATGCAGCAATACTATATCAGTCCACCATTTTTGTCAACGGTGCTCAAAGAGCTGAAGAAGCTTCTTGATGAGAAGGAAAACCAGAAAGTTCAGTTGCCTCTTGGAAAAGCACCTTTGGGACAACCATGACCTGGATGACTAAGAATCTCCGTAGACACTCTTTTAGGATATGACCAGTGAATCACTGAAAGAAACAAAGAAACATAAAAATATGAAAAAATGACCTTTCATTCTGAAACACTCAAGACCCAAATCATAAATAATTAAACACCTATTAGTTAGCAACTTAGAATTAAAAAGAATTGGTTTATAAATAAAGCAAGAGAGAGAGCAAGAGAGGGAGGGAGGGAGGGTTAGAGAAGAGACTAGCTGTCCAGCGTACATGTGCATGACAGAACCCGGAAGAGCAGCTGGCAATGGCATGTGTGCCCACAGAGAGGGCTGTGCATGCCACCTCTGGCACGTATGCCGTAGGTTTTGTTGCAATATTTTCAGGATCAGACTCAATAAAGATAATAGGAGTTAGAGGTTTAAATATATTTCTCTTTAATCATAACAGGCATTCTATATTCACTGAATATTCAAGATAGAAGCAAAGAAAATGGTGAGGGTGGCTCCTTATATATACAAGGGGTGGAGCCAGGAATGGGAGTGGTAAATTATGAATACATTAAAATCCAAAGAATAAGTTAACCCCTGATGTCCCATATATACATTATTTACACAATAGAGAATAAGGCATTTACATCTGACAAATCCCCCTCTAAATGCCGGTTCGCTATACAACACCAATTACATTCAGATTCAGGACAATATAATACATACAATTTAGAAGTTAAATATTTGTGCTGTTTAGAAGGTAAAGGCTTCGTTAATATGTCAGCTAATTGTTCAGAAGTATCACAATGTATTGCTTTGATGAATCCATCTTGAGATAATTGTCTCACGTGCTTAAATTTTATATCAATATGCCTGGACCTTTGTCCAATGGCATCGGATCTGGATATTTCAATGGCTGCTTTATTATCTTCATGCACAACAAAAGGTAATGCAGGTTTTTTCCAAACATCTGAGATCAAGTCATTGAACCATACAAGGTTATTTGCAGCTTTGGATAAACAAACATATTCCGCTTCTGTGGTTGAAGTGGCTACCAGTTCTTGTTTACCAGTGTACCAGTAAACTGGACAATCATTCAATAGAAAAATATAACCAGAAGTACTCTTTCTGCATGATGTATCACCAGCCCAATCTGCATCCGCATAACAGGTAATTTTTGGTTCTTTGTCATTATTAGGTTCTAATACTAAACAAAAATCTAATGTACTTTTCAAATATCTTAGAATTCTTTTGACAGCTTCCCAATGATACATGGTTGGTTTGCTAACGTATCTTGACAATAAATTGAGAGGTAATGCAATATCTGGTCTGGTCCAATTAGATATAAAAAGGAGTGAGCCTATAACTGATCTGTAAAATGTATTATCTTTAAATTCAGGGGAAGACTCATCAGTGTTTCTAAGGAAATCAGTTTGCATAGGAGTGTCACAGGTTTTGGCATTGTTTAAATTACATTTGTTTAGAAGTTCAATGATCTTATCTTTCTGAGTAAGTTTGAATCCCCTTCTAGTTTTGTTAATTTGTACACCAAGGTATTTATTCACTTTACCTAGAGATTTCAACGAGAAATGTTCGTTTAACTTATTTACAAAGATTTCTCTGCTCTCTTTGTGTTTTCCTATATATAAAATATCATCCACATAAATTAATACAAATTCAACGTGATCATCACTCTTTTTTACAAAGAAACAGTTATCAGCAGTGGTAGCGTTGAAATCCATGGTCTTTAGTACTTTTACCAAGCAATCGTACCATCTCTTGCCAGATTGCTTTAATCCGTATAGACTCTTGTTTAATAACCAAATTTCATTCTTATTAGTGTATTGACTATGTGGTGCTCTTACATATATTTCCTTATCTAGTTTTGCGTGTAAATACGCAGTCTGTATGTCATATTGAAATACGTCCAGATTGAGTGCAGATGCTACTACTAGAGCTGTTTTAACACTCTCTGTCCTCACCGTGGGGGAGTATGTGTCAGTATAGTCTTCTGGATATTTTTGTGCATAACCTTGTGCAACTAGTCTAGCCTTGTATAAAGTATTGCCTCCTTCTAGGTTCTTAATTTTATAAATCCACCTGGTACCTATAATTGTTTTATCCTTAGGTGCGATCGCAGGAGTGAATACATTTAATCCTTGCAAACTTTCCATCTCTTTTTTCATAGCTAGTTCCCATTTTTCTCTTTCTTCACGAGGGAGTTTTAATACTTCCTCATATGTATTAGGTGTTATTTGTTCTCCATTCATATGCATTATGTAATCTTTGTATTTACTTGGTATTTGATTTCTATTGTTTCTAATAGCTCTTTCAGGTTTGCTATGGTTGTCGTGCAAATATCTAGCTTCCTTTTTTGTTAATGTGTCTGTCTTTATTTTATGCTGACTATTTGTCCAAGTTTTGGTTTTGTTCTTATTTTTGTTAATGTTTTGATTTTCTATTGTCCCTTCCTCGCAAGATATCGCATCTTTGCATTTATTTGGAAATATTTCATTAAGGTGCAGTTTAGACCAATTGGCCTGCTCATGGAACACAGCTGTTCTGGAGACTATAAATTTGTTATTATTATCAATGAATCTGTACCCTTTGGTTCCAGTTTCATATCCCATAAATCTTAATCTTCTGGATACGTTTTCTCCCTTTCTCCTCAACTGCTTAGGTATGTGCACATCTGCAGTGACTCCAAATATGTGCATGTGTGCTAATTTAGGTTTCCTATTGTACATCACCTCATACGGTGTCTTATTCACAATACTGGACCAGGTTCTATTTTGAGTGTAATTTGAATAATGTAGGGCTTCTGACCAGAATTGTTTGCCTAAACCAGCATCCTCTAATGTGCATCTAATCATGGTTTGTAGTGTGGAATTCTTTCTCTCTGCAATCCCGTTTTGAAACGCAGAAAATGGATTGGACGTGAAATGTAGCATTCCCCTATCCTTTAACCATTGGGAGAATTCTTTAGACATGAATTCACATCCCCTATCTGTCATAATTTGTTTTATTTTGATATTATGTTGTGTTTCTATGCGTTTGTAGAATTCCTTAAATTTCTGAAAGGTTTCATCCTTGTGCTTTAATGTGTAAACAAAACCATAGCGACTATAATCATCCACTATTGTTAGAAAGTAACGTTTTCTATAGGTAATTGATGGAGTTAATGGACCAACTAAATCCATATGTACTAAGTCAAAAATATTGTTAGTTGATCTGTTAGATTTTTTTGGTCTGGGACTGGTTTTTAGTTTGGTGGATTTACATACTGAGCATTCCAAATAATTATCACAATTTTTTATTTTGACACCTTCTGCGTGTTCAGTCATTTTTTGTACTACAGGAAAGCTTGCATGTCCTAACTTCCTATGTAAGATGTGGGCACACTCATCATGAATTGGTTTACCTATTTTTGGTTTCTTCTCATTGTGTGTATTTTTGTGATCATGAGATATTTTACATTCATCATTGTCACTGTTACTAACATTTTCATCATCTGCTTCAATACAATCTTCCATATTTGAATCAATGTTATGTAACCATCTTTCTTTTGTTATCAGATAGGGTAGACCTCCTTTAATTATCACAGTGCCTACATTTGTTTTGTCCTTCTCTAAAGTTGCTTTCCCCTTTGAGAAAACTATATTGATGTCAGAATCTCTGCTTAGTTTTATGGCACTTAGTATGTTATGAGGTATTTCTGGGATTAATAATACCCCCTCTATTTTTCCTAGACCAGGTAAGGTCACATTTCCTCTGCCTAATACTTGAACCTTTTCTTGGTTAGCTACCTTTATCACAAACTTATCTTCTGTAAATGAAGACAATATACTTTTGTTGTTAGTGGTGTGATTGGTTGCACCAGAATCAATAAGCCAATTATTGTTCTCATTTTGCTGTGTTTTGGTGCTGTCTTGTTTATTTAGTCCATTTAGTGACCCAGATTTCCTCTCTTTTGAATTTTCTCTACCCCCTCTACTTTCTCTGTAATTTGGTGGGCTTCTATATTTGTGTCTATCTGTGGAAGACTGTCTATAATTGTATTTGCTCCTATATTCTGGCCTATGTCTCTCCCTTGAGATTTTGGGACAGTCTCTTCTACTGTGTTCCCTGGACCTACAATTGTGGCATCTAAAGGCTTCATTATATTTTTCTTGGAAAGCTACTTTCCTAAAAGATTTGTGTTCTGTTTGATTACTGGAACGATTTTTTCTTGAATTGTCTTCTGCTATCAATTTGTTAGATAGACTTTCTATGGATAAATATCCTAAATTAATGGTATCTAAGTGTGACATAAAACTATCCCATGATGGATCAAGTGAATTGATAATAACACTTTTCATTGTTTGATCTGAAATCACTTCCCCCCTCAATTGCAGCTCAGCTCTTATTTTGTTTAAAGATATCAAATGCTCACTTATAGAAACCCCTGGTTTCACTCTAGAAGAAAAGAAATCCTTAGACATTCTTGTAGTGGTAGCTACGCTATCGCTGTGAAACAGATTAAACATGCATTGAATTATTTCTGACACAGTTAGGTTTGGTTTGATGCTATGATACATTGCAGGAGACACGCTAGATATTGTCAGAAAAAATGCTCTATGGTGTAAGCAATCTATTTTTAAAGTCCAAGGTCTTCTTGGGGGACTGGTGATAAAAAACATTAGGTTTTCTTTCATAAAGGCAACCTGAAGTTGCTGATACCACTCTTGCAAATTAATGCCATCAATTCTAAGTTTTGGAAAATCGCTAGGTAAGTCCCCAGTATTATTATCCCCACTACTTACAACGGAGGGTAGTCCATGGTCTCGTAAGTGTTGAAAGTCACAGGATGGAGTGGGTATGCTGTGCATTAGTCTGAGTGGTTTTTCTTCATCATAATGTCTTCTGTAGTTCTCTGAATGCATCTGCGCATGTGCATAGTTTGTATTTCTGTCGAAGTTGTCATAGGGAGCCTCTGTCGCTGCAGTTTCTTCGTAAGGTTCTTCCTCCGACGATTCGGTCTCCATTTCTATCTTGATCTTCTTGCCGATGGCTGATGCTTGCCTCTTTTCGCCAAAGCCGCTCCGCTTGAAGCTCTCCACCTCCGGAACCGTCTGCGGTGTGGGAAAAAACCTGCAGGGTCCTCTGGGCTCAGGTGTCGTCATCCTTTCTGTACGAGTTGAATTGGATATGTTCTGGTTTTTCTTTTTGCTTGCTTGTCTTTTTACTTTTAGGTCATTGGCTTCCGTTGATTTTTTCGCCATTTTTAAATTTGGATCAGAAGTTCTAAATAGTTGTTTCTTTATCGCTTCAACTTTCAGTTCAATAGATGTTTCTTTTGTGTCCGTGTTTGATCCTTCTGAAGAATAAAGATTTTCTTTACTATTTTTTGTACTGTTTGATTCTTTTCGCGCCAGAGATTTTGAATGGTGTATCGTGATTGGCTCTGCTTTGCTTGTCTCAGTGGCCGGTTGAAGACAAGATGGCTGCCATTCGAAATTTTGAGCGGGATCTCTGTTCTTTCTTCTCGTTATTTTCTCTTTTATAGATGGGTTGCTCACCGTCTTTGTTTCTTTGAATTCAGCTGTCTCGATGCTATTTTCTCTCGCTGCTTCGTTTTCTTTCAAGAAGTTTTGAAGGTTCGCGATGAGATCGTAGTCATCCTTTTGTATTTTTATTATTCTCAGTATCTCTGATCTGAGATCGTTGCTTTCTATTTCTTTCTTATACATGTTTATTTTATTGAGTCAATTAACCATCCTCTGCTACCAGCTTGTTGCAATATTTTCAGGATCAGACTCAATAAAGATAATAGGAGTTAGAGGTTTAAATATATTTCTCTTTAATCATAACAGGCATTCTATATTCACTGAATATTCAAGATAGAAGCAAAGAAAATGGTGAGGGTGGCTCCTTATATATACAAGGGGTGGAGCCAGGAATGGGAGTGGTAAATTATGAATACATTAAAATCCAAAGAATAATTTAACCCCTGATGTCCCATATATACATTATTTACACAATAGAGAATAAGGCATTTACATCTGACAGGTTTGCCATCACGGAACTAGACATACCCAATTCCAGGAACCGTTCTTTATATGTTTTAGCCTCCAGTCCCCTAATCATCTTTGTTGCTCTTCTCTGCACTCTTTCTAGAATCTCAACATCTTTTTTACATCGTAGTGACCAAAACTGGATGCAGTATTCCAAGTGTGGCCTTACCAAGGCATTATAAAGTGCTACTAACACTTCAAGACATCTTGATTCTATCCCTCTGTTAATGCAGCCAAGAACTGTAAATGATAAAACAGTACAAACAACATTAAGATCATATTAGAGCTAATTGCTGGAAAGTTCAACTTTAATCCAACTTAGAGTTCTAAAAATTGCTTAAAACTTAAAGCACATCTACAACTGGACCTGGATATTACCAGAAAATAGATAATACCATTGGTTTAGCTCTAAAGCATCATCAATTGGCAAGGAGTTACATATTAAATACCATCATTCATTTTCAATTTTATTTTAAAGGTAATTCTATTGAATTCTCTCTCCACATTGGAATGTTTATTTGTATCCTCAAACTGAACACATCAACAGATTCTGAATGTAGACTTTGGATAGAGATATACTTTTTTTTACAATTTAAACAGATTAAAAGAGTGGTTGATTTGGAGACCAATACTGGGCAATTTGCCAATCTTCTTTCTGTTGACCTATCTACTATTCTTTCCTGTTTTGTGGTTCATTGTATCCTAAAGCAATCTGTTCCCCTGTTTTACCTTTAGGTTTAGGTTTTCTTAACATTTAGCAGTAATTTGATTCCACTTTGGAATCAAATTTCTCCTCTCCTCCCTCCCTCATAATGTTCTTTGTTCAGGGACTTTGTTGGATCTAATTGAAACTAGCTTCCAAAATACAGAGGAAGGCATTTATTTAGTATTTTAAATAGTCGTATGAAAACAGGCCAATTACTGATTGTCATCCTGAAGGCTGAAAATGTTTCTATAAAATGGCCACAAATCCTTTAATGGGTAATGAAACACATATACACCTTCCCTGTCTAATTGTGTCTTTGCCAACAATAATAGCTTAACTATTTTATCCAGTTAACTGTGGTGAAAGACACATTCAACATTTGCAAATAATTTAGTTGTTGGAATACTTTGTGTATTGCAGGCTATTTCAATTAACTAAGCACTGAAATCTGTCACTGTTCTCAAACAAAGGGAAAGGAATAAAGATAAGTTTAGGAATGATCTATCATTCATTCAGCAAAAAGCTTGCTAAATCTTAAAATATGCTCTTTCAGGATCTTGTTGAACTACAGCTGCATTATTTGAGTCCTAGGCACTGAGCATCGAGAACTGAGACATTTGAGAAAGTATCATGTTTCATAGTGGCTCCAGTTGGGGAATAATACTAGAAAAGCATCTGTTGTTTACAAAGTTACAGAAAACGCTAATGTTGTGTTTATGCACAGATGGATAAAATGCAGCTTCCTAGTGCCTCTCTGCTACCACCTGTCAGCAATGAAATTATTTTAATGGGTGAGCTTTCCTTTACCAGTTGTGTCTACATAAAGGATGCAAGGCTACCAAAGCAAGAATGATGGTTCATTGTCTGAATATTAGCCTCATAGTTATAAATTGCCCCAATGGTACTTTTGTCATTCCGCATTTCCTTTTTTTTTTTTTAACCTTAGAATATTCTACTCTATAACTCTTATCTAATGGAAAAAAATTACAGTACCATTGTGTGCTTTCACTCTCTGAGGTCACAGAATGACTGATTTTTCCTCCCCCCCATTTTTCCCCCTAAACTTTTAGCTACGCTTATTACCTAAACTCCAATTTAACAGCAGGAATAGAGAAGCAAAAGAAAGCTATGGGGAGGGAATAACCAGTAACTTAGCCTAGTTTTAAGCTTCCCTCATCAATGCACACTTATGTGATTTCACTATTTTCTTTGTCTGGATGGAATCTCCTGTTCGTCATTATATAAACATTTAGGCATTTAGGCATCAATGTGAAGGAGCAGAAAACCATGTCAAATGAGAATTATTTTTAGACTGGGTTTTTAGCTACAAACATAGAATAGAAAAAAAAGATGATGATTCTAAATAAAAGGTCATATCTTTGTTTAATCAAGGCTTAACAGCAAGGCTAAATGCATGCAATAGAAATGGAATGCATTAACCTTCGTTGTTGTTTTCCCTTTTCCATAAACACCACAAATCAGACAAAGTTCTTGCTCTCTTTTGTTGGGTTTCTGAATTACTAAGTCTTTTCATATTCAAAAAACATATTGCAGACTTTTATACAATTCATTTGAAGGTCAGGAGGGAATCACGTTCATTCGGTTGAATTGGGCTCAATGAAATGGGAAGCGAGGTACTGATTATAGATAAGAGATTTTGCAAAATTCTCTTTGTGCTTCTGTCTCTTTTGGCTCTTTTTTTCTTGTTTAATTCAAAGAAGTATTCATGAATCCAAACAAAAGTGGATAAGAATTATATATTTTTTTAAAAAAATGTATGAGATGGTCAGAAAATCTCTTTCAATTCTGATTAACCATTTTAAAAGGTACATTTAATATCTTTGGTGGACTCTTAATTATGGAGGCTTCATCCCTTCTCTAATGTTTCCTGGACTGGCCAACAATGGTACTTCGTCAAGTGGTCAGTCCAGGAAATATGGAGGCATTACCTACAACTTGGTCTTATATTGATAGTGAAATACTAAACACCAGCGAAGGGATAAGAAAGTCATTGATATATAAAAATGTAAGATAACAAACTTTATCTCAGGAATGCTATGCGAGACGCAATCAAAACACAGCTACAGCCTTATTCAGCTCTTTTGGCATGCTGGTTATTCGCATCCGCATCCGGCTACACACTGTGATTCATAAACACGATTGAAATTGGCGCTATGTTACACCAAGAATGGGGCGTTTATATAGCCCATCTTTCCATTAAGTCATTAGGACCGCGCCCTTGTTTGTTACCACGCCCCTCTTTTAGGGGCGTAATTGGTCTTCAGCGTGTTCTGGAAGGTGCTGTGCTGTGTCCTCCGGAACGGTCCTAATTCCGTCACACCCGATACCACTACCCCACACCCCGCATACGGCCGCCTTCACCCAGTGCCACCACCACCAAGTATGTATATGTCCCTTGATGCTTTCAGCACACGTTAGAGATGTCGAGCAGGTTGCTAGGCTCAACAGGCAGCTCCCCTTTCACCACGTGTCCTTCTGTAATAGATAAGTTACACGTATTAGTAGATAACTTTGGTTTGTGAGGATACATTCTATGAAACCGTCGAATCAGTCGGTTTGCTTTTAGATTACTATGCGGTATCCAAGAAGCCTCTTCTACTGGATAACCCTTCCATTTAACAAGGTAAAATGTCCATCTAAAAATCCATTTAACAAGGTAAAATGTCCATCTCCCTTGTCCATCTAAAATCTAGGACTTCATCAATCTCGTAATGGCACTCCGTGACCGGACCAGGACAGTCGAATACTTGGATATGTTTGGCGGGTTTGAGAAGACTACTATGAAATACGGGGTGAATCTTCCCCAATAATGGAGGTAACTTTAGTACTACAGTCACAGGATTTATTATTCGTATCACCGGAAACGGGCCCAGATATTTCGGTCCCAGTTTCCTACTAGGAAGCCTTAATTTGATGTATTTGGTAGAGAGAAATACCATGTCCCCTACCTTGAATGGTTGAAACGGTGCTCGTTTCTTATGCGCCCTACACGTACCCTATAGTAGGCCTCCCGTAAGTCCAATTTTGTAAAATACTTTCCGGTCGCTAATGCAGCTAACAGGTAAGGACCTGTTTTAAGGGTAACGGGTATAATGGTTCTACGCTTACTGCGTTCAAACCTCGATAGTCCACACATAAATGAAGCCCTCCATCCTTTTTCTCAAGGAACAACACCGGAGTGGCCATACGTGACCGACTAGGTTGTATAAACCCACTGGCTAGGTTTTTGTCAATGTATTTACGTAATTCTTCCACCTCACGTGGGGTCATGGCATACATGCGTGGTTTTGGCAGCTTTACCCCAAGTATTAGTTCAATAGCGCAGTCAGTGGGACGGTGTGGTGGTAACGTATCACATTCCCCCTCATCAAATACTGCCGCCAGATCTGCATATATTGCTGGTACTCCAACGGGACATATATCGCTATCCAGCCCCAACGAAACTCCTTGCTCTTTCGGAACATTCTGTGAGCTACCCGGATCTGGTCCTATCGACAGACGGAGTTTCCTGAAACCCCCCTCTCACCAGATTGTGGGCTTCCATTTATCCAACCAAGCCAATCCCAAAATCACGGGTTCGATCATTGTGTCCACCACCACAAACCGTATGTTTTCCCAGTGAGCTCCTATCTCCATTTTTACTAATTCTGTCACTTGGGTTGCTGGGGCTCCCCCTAAGGTAGACCCATCCATCTGTTCGAATGTTATTGGGGTTTTTAACAACCGTAACCGTATACCCAAACGGGTGGCTACAGTTCACCTCATCAAACACCTTGTACACCCAGAATCAATAAGGGCTTCATGCTGTACTCGTGTTGGCCCCTGTAATGGTCTCAGGGTTATGGGTATGAGGAAGGGATGGATGGGCTCACTTACCATTGGGTCATTGGTGTCCTCTTCCTCATCACTATCGGCTAGCACCACAGGCACTATCCCAGGATGTACAGCAGGACCCGGTTCCTTTGTTGTGGTTCCATTGGGGCTCAGTCCCGGTTGCGATAGACCTCTGGTCTTTTCCGGGGTTGGTCGCCCACGGGACTTTCCACTAGCTGTCAGGGCATTTGGTCCAGGTGGGTGAGCCGGTGGTAGCGGGCATTCAAGAGCCCTATGGCCAGGTTCATTACACCGGAAACAGCGTAACAGCCGCCGTGTGGAATCAGCTACTCGAGGATCAGGCTCCCCTCGCCCCGCTGCTCTGACAGGACCCAGCCAGTCTGGTTGGCATCAGATGGGGATCGTACTCACACCTCCCCTAACCCGGAACTCTCTTAGTCCCACGTCCAGGTCAATAGCTGCTTTACACCACTCAGACAAATGGGGTGGCATGCCCCAATATACACAGGCTTGCCTTAGGTCACGATCCAGTCCAAGATGGAATTGATGAACAAGCATGCGTTTGGGCCAACCCCTAACTCTCCCCGCTAGCCGACGAAACTCTTTTACGTATTCCTTTGCCGAACGGCCCCGTTGTTTCAGGGCCACAAGCTCCCCCTCAGCTACTTGTGTTCGTGTGTCATCTTCAAATCGTACCCTGAGGCCTTCCAGGAATAAGCCAACATCAGTGAGCTCTCGAGCATGGTCGTTATGCAAGTCCGCTACCCAATCTGCAGCTTCACCTGTTAAAGTCATTGTAATGGCCACTACCATGGACCACTGAGTTGGATATAAGTGCCCATATAAATCAATATAACTAAGTACCTGGCTCAGGAACAGGGCTACACGGTCTGGGTTGCCATCAAACGTGGTCTGCAGACTGATTGGGGTCCCCATACCCCAGGCTGTCCAGCCGGTACTGGAGGATAAGTTATCTGTCCCTAGATCTGACTTGGCCCCTGCCCCAGAGGGGGGTGAAGCGACCCAGACGCTGTCCCTGTAGCCACGCCCGCCGATGATCCAAGCGATTGGGTTGCAGCATATTGTGTGGCCGGTGGTTGGGGATTGCTTTGGGAGGGACCCACCCGTAATTTGGGGCTAGCCAGGCGGAACCGGGTCTCTGTCCCTGTGGAGGATGTTGGCCAGCCAGGGTTAGGTTCCGTCCTCGTTATCCACGGTTGCCACGATTGTGCATCCCGGAAGCTGGCTTCACCAAAATGCTCCCGAAGGACTTCTATGGTGGACTGGCCCAAACCTGTTGAATAGCTCCACTCCCTGTCATCATCTTCCACCCAGCACCGTTCTCTCCAGCGGTGGAAACATTCACTGTAAAGGGGCAACACTTGGTCCTTCGGGGCCCCTGCCGGAGCAGCCAAGGCGGGGCTCTGCCACCACTCTCCTAGCAATGCCGGGGTGGCCCCCCCTTGCCGCAACAGTGTCCTTACCATCCTCTCCCTGGCTGCGGCTTTGACAGCGTTCTTTTGGACAAACCGAGGACTGAGCTTCAGCCAGGCTTTCCTCAGCTGCAGGCAGCCCCTCCTCCTCCGAGGGCGGTGTTGCAACCGTTGTATCCACTCCCTCTGCCATTCTGTAGGCATGCAAAGGGAAGCGCCGATTTCCTTTCAGGAATGCCGTGCGAGACGCAATCAAAACACAGCTACAGCCTTATTCAGCTCTTTTGGCATGCTGGTTTATTCGCATCCGCATCCGGCTACACACTGTAATTCGTAAACATGATTGAAATCAGTGCTACATTACACCAAGAATGGGGTGTTTATATAGCCCATCTTTCCATTAACTCATTAGGACCGTGCCCTTGTTTGTTACCACACCCCTCTTTTAGGGGCGTAGACCGCACCCTTGTTTATTACCATGCCCCTCTTTTAGGGGCGTAATTAGTCTTCAGCATGTTCTGGAAGGTGCTGCCGCTGTGTCCTCCGGAACGGTCCTAATCCCGTCGCACCCGATACCACCACCCCACACCTCGCATACGGCCGCCTTCACCCAGTGCCACCACCACCAAGTATGTATATGTCCCTTGATGCTTTCAGCACGCATTAGAGATGTCGAGCAGGTTGCTAGGCTCGACACTTTATATATACTGTATATATGATATACTACAAAACATTAGCACAATGAAATACATGTATGGAAATTTCCACTTTTAGACAGAACATGAAGTAACTTTTTTTGAGGGGTTCTTGGTGCTCTCTGAACTTGGTTGTTTTTTTTCAGAGGTCTCTTTATCCAAACTAGGTAACATCATCAGTGCTAATTTTGTTCTTTGAGCAAATCCCATTCCTTGCTACCACTGATTATGTTAGCTGGTTTGGTAATGAAATGTCTGCAAGGAAACAACCAAGCTCAGAGACCACCAAGGATTCTTCATTTCAACCCTGAGCTACAATTATTTTCCTTTATTGGTAGTTTTCTTTCCCCGAGATTCTTGGATGAAGAGCAGCAATGGGTTAAAAGAGTGATACATTATCAATAAAAATGGTTTACTGTGACAAGCCCTACATTTTTTTTATCCTACTAAATATTCTACTAACAATATAAAATGCTAATAAGAATGATTTCTCACTTAAATTTCTTTAGTAAACTAAGATGTCTTGCATAAGTAGTTAATGAAGAGAAGGCATGCCACTTTAACAAATGGAATACATCAATATAAAGGCTTGATTTCCAACTTTGTCTAAATGGTGAAAATATGGAATTCACATTCCTTGATTCTCAAGGAAATATTTGAATTTCATGGAGAAAACACATTGACTGCAGGCTGGAGTACAATGCTGAAAAACCTCACTGTTCACTGTACATTATACACTTTTGTGGCCCCATACTGTACACATTGCACAAAGATTAGTTCCATCTTTACTGAAACAAAATGCAGAGCTAAATAAAGCCTACTTTGCACTATTTGTTTTTATAGAGTGCTTTAGCTTCAGGCCACCATCAGGTTTTCTGAAACCAGAGAAAGACTGTGTCTCCAACAAAAGCAATTAAATACGTGGAGAAAAATCAGGAATGGAGACTGGATGCAAATCAAGACTTCCAGCTTCCCATGAATGTTCTGCTTTTGATCTAGACAGTCATTCTCCTCCTGCACTTATGCCAGTAAAATCACAACTGCAATGGGAAAAGGCAGCAATTATCTTTTAAGAGGGAAATCTCATGCCAGCAGAAGGGAGAGGGAGAGAGAAATCGAAGAGCAGCATATTTCCTTTGCATAAAAGTCTGTAGAGATTCTCAGTCATCCAGGTCATAGTTGTCCCAAAGGTGCTTTTTCAGGAGGCAACTGGATTTTCTTGTTTTTTTTCTTTTGAAGACATTTCGCTTCTCATCCAAGAAGCTTCTTCAGCTCTGACAGGATAGAGGAGAATGGAAGGATTTATATTCCTTTCAGACAGCTGGTAATTTGCATCCTTTTAGAGGGTTGTTGAAGCACTTGGAGGTTTATCTGTGTCCTCAGGATCACGTGAATAGTGCTCCTTTGCATGTACAATCCTTCTATACAAAATTTCTGTTACATTAGTGTTCTGATGAATTGACAATTTTAGGCAGAGTTATCTAGTATTTGCATGGGGCAAATATTACTTTTAATTTCAAGAGTATTAGTGGGATTTCTGGGTTGTGGTATCTATTCATATTTTAAGCTGCATAAAAAACTATCCAATGAGTCAATAATCCTCTCCACCAATACAATTTTGGGAAGGAGAGCCTGAATGTTCATGGGGGAGGGGTACAGTTGGGGAAGGAGCTACCTCCAAAATTTTGTAGTTCGGGGAGGGAGTGTTGCACACAGAGTATTATTATGTACTGTCTGCTTCTGGGTGCAATTAAAGATGGTTGTTATTATTGTTAAAATTGTACATAACTCAAGGCCTGGATATTTTTAAAATAAATTTTATTAAAGGTGTTACAAATAACATAAAAATAACACCAATTTTGGGGAAGGAAGGAAGGAAGGAAGGAAGGAAGGAAGGAAGGAAGGAAGGAAGGAGAAAAAAAAAGGAAAGGTACAGAAAGAGATACCTAAAAGAAATCATAAGATGAATCTTTCAATATTATCTTATGCAAGATTGATGTTTATTAAAATATGGATAATAGATATAACTATTTTTCAGATTATAGGAGGATGGATCTTATTGTTTCCTTAATTACCTTGTACTCATTTTACTCCCTCATCCTTCCTTGCTTCAGATGTATATTGCTGACCAGATGTTCAGGTGATTTCATCATCACTAACTTAGACAGCAGATTACTTGATTAGTGGAGGCTCCAAGAATCACAACAAATAGTTCAGAAGATAACCCTTGCATCAGACATTCCACTGCCTAAACTGGTTTTTGTTTTTGGTGGTGGTGGTTAGAAAATGTTGTTTGGATAAGATATCTGCAATTTGCATGTTTCCAAGCCATTTGGGATATAGTAAGGAATCAGGCATGAAGGTGAGCTCAACTGCATTTTTTAAGGAGGAGTCTTCTGATGAGATTTTATTTTTCTTTGCTTAAGAAATGGAGCCTATTCTGAAATAGTTACACAGACCATTAACCATTTTGAAATTATATTTTAATCATAAGCAAAGATGTGAGTATAGGCTCTTACTCTCCACCCAAAGGAAATGACAAGGACAAACTTTTTAGTTAGAAGAATATCTCATAACTCATGTAGGAACAGTAAGTTTGAAATATGTATAATAGATTTATTGCAATCACCAAGACACAATTCAGTTATGTGTGAAACATTTTGTTTAGTGTTTGTTTAGAAATCTTCCAAGCTCCTAGCTAAATTCCATACCCCCCTCTCTCTCCCTCCCTCCCCCCTCTCTCTGTGTAGATAGATAGATAGATAGATAGATAGATAGATAGATAGATAGATAGATAGATGATAGATAAAGATTCCATTATTCCAAAGAGTATATGTGACTAGTATGAATGACATACTCTGAATATACACACATCGACACATACACAAAGATATATCTAATTCTCTCTCTCTCTCTCTCTCTCTCTCTCTCTCTCTCTCTCTCTCTCTCTCTCTCTCTCTCTCTCTCTCTCTCTCTCCATCTATTTCATCATCTATATTCATCCCATGGATGAAATCCAGCAGGTTCTGAAAGGTTCTGGACAACTGGTAGTGGAAATTTTGAGTAGTTTGGAGAACCGGCAAATACTACCTCTAGCTGGGAATGGAGATTTTGCAATATCCTTCTCCCAGGAGTAGAGAGGGAATGGGGATTTTGCAGTATCCTTCCCCTGCCACACCCACCAAGCCACGCCCACAGAACCGGTAGTAAAAAAATTTGGATTTCACCACTGATCCATACACACCCACCCCCACACCCACCCACCCACACACACACACATTCTGATATAACTTAGAAGAATTAAGTTGCTCAGATTGTAAAAACTGTCTTCCATCTTTTTAACAAAACTTAAAAACCTTTAATTCCAAGAATCAAATGGCTTAAAATAGGCTGAGCTAAGTTTTTTTCAAACCCATTGGTATATTTCCAACTTGACTGTTCTCTTCACTTTTTTTGTTTCAGGGTAATATCTAAGGTATACAAAATCTGAAGCATCTGAAAATAAAACCAACTGTTTTTGGCAAACATTTAGAAAATGGAGTAAAGTTTGCCACACTGCATGTGGCTGTTCAACTGGCTTATAGCAAGGTTTACACCAAGGGAAATATTTTCATTTTTAATACTGCTGCAATCTAACTAGAGTGGACATTAGATCGCATATAAACTATTTCAAGAAAGACCATAAGAAACAAGGTAGTGCTCTGTTCTTCATTCCACCTTATGTCAATATCTATTGCATAGATATTTTGCAAAACTCAAAGCCAATGCACCTAGTTAAATTAAATATATCTTTTTTAACAAGTAATACAGTAATTGTATTATATCTCCAATGCATGAAATGATGCATGACACTGAAATATATGAGGCTCACCTCCATTTCATCCTGAGGTAAAGAAATAAGGTACATTGTAATTACAAAACAGAGAACTAATAATAAAAGATAAATTGAAGCAAAAGTCCTCTTGCACTCTTTGAAATAAAAAATAATTGATAATGCAAACAGGAAAATTAAAAAAATAAATAAATGTAGTGTGTCCTACAGCAATATTATAAAAATCTATGCAAGGGTATGAGTCATACCCTGACTCTGCCATGTTTAAGTTGATCAGAATCACTTAATGCAGTCAGGATTTAGTTGGAGTGGCTAATCAATCATTGAGGGATGACATTTATTAAAGGATACTTAGTTTGTTTGAGCATGGTGAATTTTGAAAAGACATTTCTTTCCTCATGGGCATTTTCCTGATATAAACTATAGTCAGTATACTAATAATTGTAGAGAACTCCTACCCCACAAAAAAATGAATACAAAATATTTGGCATAGCACCAACTCTAACTCTAAATTTGTCAACATTGATATGACTTCTCTAAGTCAGTCAGAAACTAACAATGACAACAGTACTATTAATGCTGAACTGTGGTTTTAGATACCAAAATGGTTCTCTGAACTCTTGTCACTTTATCTTTGTGACATCTCAACAAATGGGACTTTAACTGAAAGAAAATAAATGGATAAGAGTCAACTACAAAGCTTTGAGGAACATGAACCAAAATATCTCATATCCTAGGCTTGCTTCTACTTCTCACGCTCCCACCCTCTCTTCAACAGTGAGACACTGGTGAAGCTGGCACATATTTTCTGTGTTATATGAGAAAAGTACATCTTCCTTTCCCTGTCCTTACCACTTTCTATAGAAGGATAATCAAAAGAATCATATTGCATTACTGTCTGGTTTGGAAGCATTACTGCTTCAGACAGAAAGAAGGTGCAGAGTAGTGAGGATGGCAGAAAAAAAATATTGATAGTTCATTTCCTTCTATCTAGGACATAGCATACAAGCAATGCTTAAGCAGGGTCTGCAGTATTGTCTGGGAGGTTACACATCCTTTTTCATGACCTTGTTTTCCTTGTTACCTGCTTTGTGGAATCCAAAACAGAACATCTAGATTCAGTCACAGTTTTGTTCCATATGGTGTCAAAGTTGTGAACTCTCAAGTTTCCTCTTTCCACTATGTATTCAAAATGGACATTGATTAATAAATATATGTATATATATTTGTGTGTGTGTGTGTGTGTGTTATATGTTTATGTCTCTATCCCTATATATCTCTATCTCTATATCGCTCTATCTCTATCTCTATATGTATATCTAAACACACACACACACACAAATACACACACACACATATATATATATGTGTGTAAGAAATATATATATATATATATATATATATATATATATATATATATATATATATATATATGTATATATATATATATGTATACTACGCATTGGTGAAAGGAAGGGTATCCGGCTAGTAAACACTCAGCTCCATTCAGTTGTCCAGACTCCACCCCGCAAGGAATTATGGGGTCGTTAAAATATACCGGTATGTATATGTATATGTACCACATATATATATGCTTTATGTATGTGTATAGATAGATATATACTTTCTTTTGAGAGCAGGCAACGGAATTTCATTTTTAATGTGTGCCAGTGTGCTCACAGTAAGAAATGACTATAAAGGTTATCTTATCTTATCTTCAAGGAGTCCTTTAGTTTTAATGTCTAATAAAATAATGAAATGCAGCCCAGTTAAATAGCAAAAAGCCAAATTCCTATTTGTGACAGTCATTATAACTGTTATAAGTGAGAATTAATTTTTCTTCTGTCTCATACAAATCACTGTGAAGGTGCTGCAATTACATCATAATCTTATTTTCCATTGCTTGCATCTCATTTTCTTATTCATTACATGCAGATCTTTATGTCCTTTTAAAGTGCAGCAGACACAGCATACAATTCTAAAACCTTATTAGAACAAGAACAATTATGAATTTCCACATCATAAATTTAATTTTTGGTACTTGGGAACTGACTCCCTTCATAATGTCACAGAAGTATAATAGCTGTACTGTTTGTTTGTTTTTTGCTCTGGTTGTGATGGATTCTGGGAATGTGTCTTGTGAACTTATTTTGTTTTCATTTAAGGAAAGTGTCACTGAGATACAACAAAGCTAGGCCAACTTCTTCTATAATTGATACCAATTTGAAAAGCAGAACTGAATTACATTAGTTTTAGATAAGCATCAACCATCTAATCTGGCTGACTTCAAAACTCAGTCCAAGAGGGTTTATTGTATCTGCAGTGTATTCAAGCACTTTAATTTTTGTTACTTTGAGACTTTGTCAAACCCCAGGGATGAACTGCAAAGAATTCATTGTTATCAGCAAGTCTGTGCAATTGAAAGGTTTGTTCAACTCATTCTGATCAATTCATTAAAGGTCTGAATGCCATCTGAAAGCCATCTATACTAGTTGGATTTCTTTCACTATTTTTAATTCACAGTAATAGGTGTCAAGCAAAATATACAATGGGGGAATCCACCTTGTTCAAAACTTTACTTTCCGAGAAAAGGAACATCTTTGCCTTGACCAAAGAATGGAAGCTTGAAAATGTTGAATGGTTTCATGGGAATTCCTTATCTGGAAAAGTAAGGTCAGATTTCCTTAGAAAAAGCTCAGCATTGCGGGAAAAGTGGTAAAAATTTATACCAAAGTTAGAAATAGTTTTATATTCTATCCATTATTTAAGACTTTTTGTTCCAGTAGTGGGTTCCACTTACCTTCGCTACTGGTTCAGAACTGTGAGTGCACATGCACGCTTGCTTCACTTGCCTGTGGTGCTTCTGTGCATGCACAGAACCTTCTGCACATGCGCAGAGTATTGGTGATGATGTTTGGGTGGGTGGGTGGAGCTTCCTGCCGCCACCACTACAGGTGAACTGGTAGAAACCCACCACTGTTTTGATCCCTTTTAGAATCTAATGTGATTATACAGATATAAAAAAAGGACAACTATGTGTACCTCATAAAACTAGTGAAAGGTAGACATATATTCTTATTGAAAACAAGTCACAGACTCTATTTTCAAAGTCATTAATTAGAGTCAATTTAGCTAGATCCACTGGCTTTATCCCTATAAATATCAATAAGTATAAGCAGTTGAATTTTATTATATTTTATTTATTTATTTATTTGATTTGATTTGATTTCTATACCGCCCTACTCCTGAAGGACTCAGGGTGGTGCACAGCCAAACAATAAAACACCTACATACAAAATTTAAAAGTAGAATTAAAATCAAATTAAATAGTTTTGGCCCAGACAAATTAAAACCCCAAACTATTTAAAACCAATTTTAAAATTTGAATATATAAAATACTAAAAGATATTTAAAAAATAAAAATCTTTTATAAAAGAGGGAAAAAATTAGGCCAGGCCCACCTGGTGAAATAATAAGGTCTTTAGAGCGCGGCGGAAGGTGCGCAAATCCGGGATCCTCCGTATCTCCGGGGGGAGCTCATTCCAGATAGTTGGCGCCCCCACAGAGAAGGCTCTCCCCCTGGGGGCCGCCAGTCGGCATTGTTTGGCCAACGGCACCCGGAGGAGCCCCTCTCTATGGGAGTGTACCAGCTGGTGGGAGGCTATTGGTGGTAGTAGGCGGTCCCGCAAGTACCCAGGTCCTGAGCCATGGAGCGCTTTAAAGTAGTAACCAAAACCTTGAAGCACACCCGGAAGACCACCGGGAGCCAGTGCAGCTCGCGGTATAATAAACAATAATTTATTATTTAGCTGTAATTTCATTTGAAATTGGTTAGTGGTTCCTTAATGGTTTCTCACAGCATAGCTTATAGTTTTGTTGTTCACAAAGAAGATTGAACAACATAGAATCCATAATTAAGAAAGTTCCGTTTGCATTTAGGTAAACATAAACAGAATTTCCAAGCAGATCTTACTGCCGACATTACAAGATTGGGGACATAAGTAATATAGTATAATGTGGAACCCTATCCCCCTACATTCCCAATTTTCTAAGAATACAGTAGCCCATATAAGAATACTTAATGGTTACTTCCTACTTTCAAACATGTATATTTCAGGGGCTAACCCATTTGCCAAATTTCAAATATAGGTAGTCCTCAATTTACAAGAATTCATTTAGTGAACACTTGAAGTTACAGTGGCATAGGAAAAATGCCATTGCATTACAAACATTGCAGCGTCTCTATGGTCATAGAATAATAACTTTATTATCACTTTAAATGTACATTTAAAGTGATAATAAAGACGATATCAAAACCTGACAGTACACTAATTGGCATGCATTAAAATGAAATTTTGTTGCATTCAGCTCTCAAAGGGTCACTACCTCAAATATACACTAACGTAAACATGATAAACAAAAATAAATAAATAAATATGGATATATCCACATACCCACATATAGTCTATGAATATATATATATATATTCATCACATATATTCTATGAATATATTTGACCACTTTGGCAACTGGCATATATTTATGACAATTGCACTGTGTCGTGGTCATGTGATCACCATTTCTTCGCAGCTGAAGCACAACAAGCAAAGTCAATGAAAATCCAGATTCACTTAACAATCATATGATTCACTTAACAACTGCAGTGATTTGTTTAATGTCAGTGACAACAAGTCATAAAATGGAGAAAAATTCTCTTAAAAACTGCCTTGCTTAGCAGTGGAAATTTTGGCCTCAGTTGTGATCATAAGTAGAGGACTACCAGTATAGATTTCCTGTGGTGTACAGAAATGTCATGCATTGCTATACATCAAACATAAACCCTTCCTTCCTTCCTTCCTTCCTTCCTTCCTTCCTTCCTTCCTTCCTTCCTCCCTCCCTCCCTCCCTCCCTCCCTCCCTCCCTCCCTCCCTTCTTCCCTCCCTCCCTCCTCCATATATTTCTAGAGCTAGATAATTCAGAGCATGTAATTTTGCAGAAAAGTGATTTGGCTGAATGCCTGATAAAGTGTTTTAAAAAGGCATTTAGCCAAATAAATTGTCAACTTCATTTTGTATCTGTAGTTTTATTTCAAATATTGAATGTTTCTATTAGGCAAACTTTCTCTTTTGCTTCAGTTTTTCTAAACAGTCTCGCTCATCTTTCCTTGTCTGCATTTGTAAAATAAATTAACACAGGCAGAGAAAGAGAATATCCCATATTATATTATGTATTACTAAATGACATTTAGCAATAGGGTATGAACAGCTGACCTTTCTTCTGGACAGCATGTATTATCATCTTGATACTATGTGACTAAAAATGCATCCTGATGTGTTGGCACTTACAATGAAGAGCTGTATCATACTGACATAGCAAAATAATTGCGAAGGCGTAGTTTAATGGATTTGCATCACACTATTATAGTTTTGAAGAATGAAATCTACCATGGGACTCAACCTACATTATAGGGAGAGTTGCACAGTTACATTGATTAATCTGTAAAAAGAGGTTTTAGTAAAACCAGCTCTTTCTCATTGAAAAGGGATATAATCTGGATATATTTTCCAGCTGTTTGAGATAAGAGGAAAATCTTGATGCTATTTCTAAGAGTCAGGGACACAAGAGCAGCCCATGGTAGGATTACACCTTTTACAACTATAATCTTTTTTATTTTTATTTTATTTTGCCCCTTTAAGTCAGTTTTTGACTGCTAGTAATTGCCCTGCAGTTTTCTTGGCAAGCTTTTTTTGAAAATAGTAAACTGAGAGAGAGTGACTGACCCAAGATCACCCACCTGGCTTTGTGCCTTAGGTGGGAGTAGCATTCATGATCTCCTGGTTTCTATCTTCGGTGCTTTTACCACTACACCGAACTGTCATTCTAATGCTGTGGATCAGCTCCTAGAAATGATGCTTGGTTGCTCAATGAGCCTCATTCAGAAATCTTTTCAAGTCTATAAGTATTTTTTAAAAGATTGGAAACTATGGACTATGGACTACATGGACTATGGACCATATGAAGAAGAATAAAAATGACTTGATGATTCCTGGATTTACTGATTAAAAAGAGTTGAATATGGGAAGAAGCAAACTAGATGAAGTAACCTTGATGGGAGAAGAATGAGAAGAAGTACATTTGCAACTGCTGTAAGGAAGATGGGAAGTTGCTTTTTAAATATCTCCTTTCTTTTTCTTTCCTTATGCACTTCACTTTATTTTCTCTTGTTCTTAATTTCTTTTTTATCCAAGTATCCAAGTATATTTTTATACTTGTGTTTAGTTGTGTAAAGAATCTCTAATAAAAATTATATTTCTTCCAGTTGTTCTCTTTTGTCTCTCTCACTTTCTCTCTCTCTCGCACACATAAATACATTTTATAACTGTAAAGATTACTCTGTGTGTGCATGAAGCCTTAATATTAGTTTTGTTATGAATGTTGACAAATAAGGCAACTAATAATGAAAATATTTATCTTTACTCTTTCTAAGGGATATACAAAGGAATATATAAGGGATATATTTTTCAGGTAAAAATTGAATGCAGAGATCTAAAGGAATATAGTGCAATATTAATTATTTACTATATACTATAAGTAATTCTTACTATGTAAAGTATTCTCTCAAACTATTTTATGATTTGGTAAGAATCCTTAAGAAAGATGCTGGAAATCTCCAATGAGTCAGATTTCAGGTCTTATTCTTAAAAACTCTGACAAATTTAGAACACATTGACAAGTTTATAAGGAACCAAGAAACCTATTAAACCATTCTTATGGTTAGACTGGTGAACCTTACCTTTTAAATTATATGACATATAACACAAAAGAGATATATCCTAATGCAACAAATGCACGTTAAAGCATTTATATTCATCTGAGTTTTCCTTTGTGTCTTTGTAAGCAACAAACAGATCATAAAGATTCTATGTGTGTCTTGCAAGGATCTTTCATACGGCTTCTAATGTTCTCATTGCTATAATAGCTATAGTTATGGAGTCCTTAGTACTCTTTGAACTTGGTTGTATGCTTGCATACATTTCATTACTCAACTAGGTAACACCATTAGTGCTGATAAAGCTACCCAGTTTGATTATGGTGCTACCTGGTTGGATAATAAAACATCTGCAAGCAAACAACCAAGCTCAGCTAGCACAAAGGACTCCACAATTAAACTCTGAGTTATATATATTCTCTTTAATTGGAGCTGTGGTTATTACAGATAATATTTCTACATTAATAATGCTTAATATCTACCCATCCCCACTTGAGCTGCTTTTTAGTTTTGATTATGTGAGAACTACATACTTATGAAGCATTAAGAGATTCATATAGCAGCCAGTGTTAATAATTGGGCTTCTTACAACTGGTTAAAGCCAATTCATTTTCCAAGGCAAAAATACTGACGAGTAATTGGAGATATTAAATGTTTTGCCATTCAGACGTTTTCCATTTCTATGCTTATTTTAACGAAAAAACCAATAACAAAGAAGTGCAAAAAATGTGCTATAATAAATAGTTCTACATGAAATACTATTAGCATGTTAATATAAAAATGGGAGCTTCTAAAATCAATGATTATGTAGAGACTTTGAACTTCTACAACACTGCATTTGAAAAGAAAATGGTATTTTATACCACGAAGGATCAGATATCAGGAGAAGATAATACATGCAGATTTTTATTTTTAGGCATTTTCCTGTGGTATATAATTGGTGAGGCTGGTAATACAGAAAATAAGCATATCCTGAAATATTTCTGCTTTCGTCTTATGGCCAAACCACAACGACATGTTGATAGAAAAGCAAATGATGGTACAACGTTTTCTGAAATGTTAAAAAAAAAAGGGAGGGGATTAAGGATTTGTTTCGGCTTTGGGAAGATTATGGAATTATGTTTATACCATTCAGTTAAATGTCATTAAACGGTATTTGTCAATCACCTTTGTTTCAAGCTCTGTTGTGCTTTATGCACAACAGAGCTTGTGTGTATATAAAAAACAAATAAAAATGACAGAACATATAACTTGTGGGCAAAATATGACATGTTTCTTCAGTTTTGCTGCAGAAATGCTCTATTTTTAATGTTCACATAGCCCTGGAGACTCACTTTCTAAAGAATATCTTATAGACTTTAAAAAAGAAATGTCTATCTAGACTACTGAACAAGAAGTCATTCTCCTCATTACCTAGCTAGAAGCTTATCAGGCATCCACAGCAAACCAGCATTGTATCAAAGTGATGACATCGAGGTGATATTATTATAATGTAAGCTCTACCCAACATTTGATGCAAGTGCATAAATTATTGACACATAGTATGAATCTTATTTCAATATTAGCAATAGTTTGAATCTCTTCACTATGCCTGAAACTAAGAGGTGATGCTCATAATATGTACCTCCTGGACTGTATACATTATGTATACCTCTATAAGGCTTGGAAGTGGCCTCCAAAATGCTGGTGCTAAATTATAAGTCAATGACTTTATTATATAATCATTAGAGAACTGAACCAAAGCTGGGAAGTCTATGACCCAAGAATATCCCCAGCCATGGAAGTTCACTGGCTTAACTTTAACTGTCTTGAGCTCCTGGAGAAAAGGCAGGATATAAGTGTAATAAATACATTAATTTGTTAAATAAATTGATACAGCTGGAACATGAGTAGTCCGTTCTACTTTAATTACAATAAATGGAATATACTTATAGATCCCTATATCATATTATACAACTGAATATTCATTACAGATAGGCAAATTCAACATCAGAACAACCAAAATATACCATGATGTCATAATTTAAGGGAATATTAAAGTTAAAATCACATATGCTCAGAACATATTTGTTTTCCTTTTTTGTTTAACAAGGATCAGATTTCTTTTGCTTTGCACTAGTGTATAAATAGAAGCTATTCTAAAACATGAAATGGCAAGTAATAGAAATATTAATTGTGGTTACTTTAGATATAAACCACACAACACTGATCTCTGAACAGAAGGGATTAAAATCATCAGGGTCCAGGATCTACAATTAACTAGCTGCACCACTGATTTATTTATTTGTTGGTGTGTTCATTTATTTATTTGCCCCTAGCTATAGAATACCAAACTCAACAGATTTATGGAAGTTTGCAACATAACAAGTCCACAAGAAATAAATTATTCCAAACCCAAATTCTGGTGACAGAGCATATCTCACATATCATAATTAATGTAAAAAGTGAATGCTATTTGCCTTATGCAATGTCTTCCAATTTCAGATCATAAATCAACTGCTTCGGGTGAAAAACATCTCTAAAGTATACAGTAGTTGCCTCTATGCATCAGGTCCAAATGTATACAGAACAAGCCTGTGGTAATCATGATAGCCATGAACTTTTGAATCTCCAAAAACCCTTTTCCAAGGCATTGTGGTTGAAATCCCTCAGCACCAACTACCTTTATTTATTGTGTATGCTTTCCAACACCCACATCTTTGGGAAGTTATCAGCTCTACAATAAGCTCCACGAGGTCAGGAAATAAGCCTGTTGTGTAGTACACATAATTTAAGTGTGCAGTACACATAATTTAATGATTTCCATAGCAGATTATTTCAGACAATTATTTCTACATAACCTCCCATGCCATAAGTTTGTGGCTGATACAGAACCCAAACTCAACATCATCTGGGTTTCACCAATACATGACAAGCCTGCACATCCATTCAAAGCCTGAATCTAGCAACCAACTGCAGCAAAAAAAAAAAAAAAAAAAACCATACTGAATTGCTACCCACCTTTCTGCCCTCTTTTCCAAAATGGTAGTCTTTCTGTAGAATGCTGACCTAGGTAAGAAAGTAGCAGGCAAAATAATTGCTGTCACTGTTTGTTCCTTTGTGTGTTTTGTAATAGCCAAGACTGGATGTTCTCTTCCCAGGTCCCAATACTCTTCACGTTGCTCACTTTACTTTTTCCATTTCCTCCTGATGGGTCTATTAACCACCTTGTTTATCCACTCCAAAATGTAAATCAGTTTCTGCCTTGCCTTCCACAGCCCATCCATTTCACTTTCCAGGTCCATCCTTGTCAGTCCCCAGCAGCATCAATGTCCATTATCTCATTATCTAACCTTCTCCTCTAACTGAAAAGTGACTAACAGTTACTTTTACTAACTAGCACATTCCCATGGCCTCTGGTGATTGACCATTAATTGTCTATTGGGTATAGCTATCCAGTCAGATACTTTACTCAATTGTTCTACACCTTTCTCTGAGCTATCTGTATCATCCATGTTTTAATAATCAATAGCCATGCTAAATGAGTCACAGAAATGGTCCAAGCCCACCATCCACATCTCTTTTACTCCAATTGTCCTTCCATGAAATTAATCACAAATGCTTCAAGCTTTTTTACTTTATAAACCCTGTTATAGTATTTTCATCATTTAAATTCCACAATCCCTCTGAAGCATCTTCCTTCCTGTCAAACTGAAAATGCTATGAATATGCAGAGATTACCATGAACTAGATGGTGTTTCCTTCAGTTCCTTGATAGGATAATACAAAGAATGTCATTCAATTAGTACTCTGCCCTGAATTGCTTAAGTAAAATCCACTCAACAGAAAAGGAGAATAAAATAAGCTGTTATCACCTTTGTTTTGAATGCATTTCTCTGGATTTTGCTAAAAGAAAAAGAAATCTGAGCAGTTGCTGAGAGTAGAAGCTTTTCGAATGCAAAGCCAGTTTTTTTCTTGCATTTAATGAACTATTGGAAAATGCCATCAGACAAGTACTGTGGTGGAATCACTATTTCTTTCAATATGGTGTATTGTATTGTACCCTAAAGATGAAGCTCAAATACTTAGGCCACCTAATGAGAAGTCAGGCCTCACTAGAAAAGACTTGATGTTGGGAAAGATTTAAGGCAAAAGGAGAATGGGATGAGGGGATGAGATGGTTAGACAGTGTCACAGACTCAATGAACATGAATTTGAGCAGATTCTGAGAGATAGTGGAGGACAGGGGAGTCTGGTGTGCTATGGTCCATGGGTCACAAAGTGTCAGACATGACTTAGCAAGTAAACAATAACAACCAACTGCATTGTACCATATCCAGAGCAGGGCTATGAGGCAGGAAGAATATCTTCATTTGAAGTATTAAGCATATATAAGATAAGATAAACCTAAGTTTATCTAATTTGTTTTAGGACAAATTACATTAACAAACAATTGTATAACTTTTTTAGTATAACAATAGATAAGACAATAGCTGTCTGTATATAATACATTCTGCTCATGAAAATGTCCCTTTAAGATGCTGATTCCTTCAAATAGTAATTGGACAGAAGGAAAACCTTCCTAAGTTTGATAAAATAAAAGGGGATTGGATCTCTTCAAACATATCTTTATAGGTCACACTGCTTTATTGTCGTGTCTGAAACTTGAATAACATATTGTGATAAATGACAATCTCAAAGTGGCCTAATCAAAAAATACATGGTAATAACTCATTGTTAAGGGATTCTGTTTTTCAAAATCTCAGCAGTAACTTGATGGTTTTTAGTGCAGTTAATAAATGCTGTCTCCTTATTCAGTGGTGGGGAGAAAAATTACTATTTCATAGAGCACCTGCCCAGATCCTTGTTTCATGACCACCGTTAAGGAAATGTTTCTTGTAGTATTATTCCATTTTTGCTTTTTATTCCATTGTGTTGATACTAGTTTTGATTTTTTACAAAAAGATATTTTTCTTAATAATTTCACCTAGAAAAGCATAGCTGGAGGTCATTTTTCCTTTCACCCATCCTTTATGTTCAATCACTTCCTTTTATTTCAAGGATAATGTGAGGGAATGAGAAAAAGTGTTCCTGAAGAAATAAATTATTAAGTTATAGAACTGCCACTGACAACAGAGACTCTGATGAACTCAGTTGGGTTCATGTAAGGAAGTGCTTCAGTGAAGAGAAAGAGTACAACTCCAGGGAAAGCTTGACAAGTATAGCATAATAAGATTGCAAATACCTGGCCAAGTTAAAATAGAAATGCTTATTGACTCTAGCACTGATTTTATTCCAAGCTGAACAAAATGATAAGCAAATCCTTATGCCCAGATAGGTAAGGCATAATTAAACAAACCTGTTTCAGGAATGTTTAACTACATTTAAAAAATAGAAAGGAATTAATATATATATTAACTAGAAAATGATGTTTTTTTTTTAATAAAATGGTGGATGGCCAACAAGCTTTTTGGATAAATAGCACCTGTATTCTCAGTTTTTCAAGTCCTTGAACTAAATTATGGCTTCCTTTTGACTTTCTTCAAAATGAGCTCAAGAGTTTAAAAACTGCTATATGATATTTATTGAATAATTTAAGAAAGCTTCCACAAGCATATTAGATTTGCAATAAAAAAGAAGGAAAAGGGCTGTGCAACGAGAAAGAAATTGGCAGAACTGGCTTTGCTTAGGATGATGTTTCCAACACCACCACTGATGCCTGAAAAGCACATGGTGACACATCCGTTACAGTGGATGTCACAGCAAACATTCAGGCAACATTACAAAAAGCACAGCTGATGCTGAAATGATGAAATTCTGGAGTTATTCTCTGGAGATAAAATGGTAATAGCAGCTAGTCATGGATCATTCTACCAGTAACTCTATGAAATTGAAATATTCATGGAGGAAGCCAGCGACAAATAAAACCTGGTTTGGATTGTTCAGTAAAGATGGCAGGCAGGAATGAATGTAAAACAATAAATGCATTTTTGTAGATGTCTATCCATTTCATTTATGGGAAAGTATTCACTGTCTCAGGGTGTATGTAATACAATTATCTTGATGAAAAATGTTTACCTGGACCTATTTACTAGTGAGGTATTGATATATAGGAAGTCCCTGCTCTTTTAACAAGAATTAAAGAATGGTGAGATATAATTAAAGAATGGTGAGATATAATTAAAGAATGGTGAGATATAATTCATAAGTAATGGAATGAAAGGCTGTACAAAACAGGCATGTTCCATTCTTAGTACTTCATAGTAAATGGTGTCATTGACCCAAAGACCATTGATTAGCCAGAGAAATAGTCAAGCAAAACAACAACAACAACAACCACTGTACTGATTTAGAAAATAAAAATATTTCTTCATTTGATGCATTTGCCTTAATTAATCAAATCACCTTCAAATCATATTCCAAGTGAAGCTATGCTTAACCTTTATAGACTGTATACCTGAGTAATGTGATCTAAATTGGTGTATTTTCTGAAACAGACCACTATTAATACAACATTGTCTCAGAATAGTGGTGAACATTTGCAAAGGCTAATTGGATTTTTATTTAAAATAAAAACATAAGACATAAACATTTCACCCTCTGCCATTCTTCAGTGATAACCAAAGAAGTGTTGGTCTGGAATTTAAAATTATATGGCTAATCAGAAAAAAGTTCTATGGGTATCCTTCTAGCAGTTTCATAGCTCTACAGGGTTGTAATGAGGGCAGACCCAAGAGGCTAATTAAGCTCATATACAATACATAATAGCAGAGGTGTCAAACTGGTGGCCTGTGGGCTGGATGCAACATGCTCAGGCCATGCCCACCCCAGCTCTGCACAGGCAAAAAAAATGTCACAATATGTCATGATACATCATGTGACATGATTGAGTTTGACACTCATGCATAAGGGAAAAGGGCAGAAAAAGATATGACAGGACAAAAGAGTGAGAATATTATTGGATCAGCTTCAATTGAAGGTATCCTTCAATATGGCTGCCCAGAAACTTCAACTACTACAAATTGTAGTCACCCAAATATTTTCTGGATTTGAATATGGCTGGAGAAATAAAATTCTTGCTGTATTCTATTTGCTTATTCTTTCACTGTCTTGTGTAGCTGTTTTTCCATTGCTTATGGTCAGCTGTGACTGCAGTGGTTTATACATCTCATAAGCAAACAAATAATGTGGTTGAATCTGCCTACTCTCCCATCTTGTCCTTCTGGCAGCTTTAGCAAAATGGCTCTCACTCAGTGGTGGGTTATTACCAGTTCACCCCAGATTGGGCAAACCAGTAGCGGCGGTGGTGGGAGGCTCCACCCAGCCGCCCAGATGTCTCTGCACATGCGCAGAAGCATTGCACGCACACCCACAAGCAAAACAGTAGCGAACAAAATTGAAACCCACTACTGCTCTCACTTGTATCTCAAATCAGGCTGGACAGTAAGGTTGTAAAAGTTGAGTGTGAACTAGCAGGTTAAAAAAAGGGGGGAAAGCCTTTTCAGTTTTGTGGGACACATTTATTTATTTATTTATTTATTTTATTAAATTTGTATACTGCCCTTCTCCTGCTGGACATTGCATGCCCATATGTTTAGATTTCATGTTTCTAGCCTGCCTATGTCTCTTAAGGAGGACCTGTGGGCAATGTACACTATAATTGACATATTATTGCCAAATTCAATAAATTGAATGCACTGTAGGAAGAAGTCATTGGATTTACATACCTTTTAACATCATAAGCCTTTAGTTCTTTGTCAAAACAAGGCTCTGGAAAAAGTAGATAAGACAGAATGACAACTCTATGTGTTCAGCAGATCCCTCATTTTTCTTGTTACTTGTAAGAGTAGGAATTATTTCCATTCACATCTTAGTTGATATCAGTACTGTCTTGACAAAGCTGACAACTATGCTAATATGGTGATGGAAGGAGATAGTCTTTAGTTGATATGATCCTGAGGAATTTATGGTTTTTAATTCAGTTGAGCAGATCTAATAGAAAAAGGGAAGGCAACATTAATAAGGGAGTGCTTAGAAGCATTGGGTATGCTTCTAAAAATGCTTATCAACTGAAATACCATTTCTCCAATCCAGTTTTTGGGGTTTCTACAATAACCAGGACCACTAACCAATTAAATGCAGGGGTGCTATTCAGCAGGTTCTGATAGATTCTGGAGAACCAGTAGCGGAAATTTTGAGTTCGGAGAACCGGAAAATACCACCTCTGGCTGGCCCCAGAATGGGGTGAGAATGGAGATTTTGCAGTATCCTTCCCCCAGGAGTGGGAAGGGAATGGAGATTTTGCAGTATCTTTCCCCTGCCACGCCCACCAAGCTTCACCCACAGAACCGGTAGTAAAAAAAAATTGAATTCCACCACTGATTAAATGGATTGGGTTTCCATAATACACTGGAAGAAAATACGGTTGGCTAGTTTGTGTTTCAGCATATCATGAGAATGTAGCTGCTTTGATAGACTTTGTTAGGCTTCAGATAACCTTTCATTGTGGAATTATCTTGTTTTGTTTCCAGATGTCATTGTCTTCCATTTTTAAGCTTCCTATCTTTGCCTGTACTTCATTCATCTTTCTACTTAGCAGAGAAAATGAATTAAGGATAGAAAGAAGGATTATTTGCACAAGAACTTTTGAACTGCAGTGCCAACATTCTAGAAACTAGAAATGATCACTTTACAGCCTGATGTTAACTGTGGTGGTTGTGTATTGGTAAGGCCCCTGTCACATTTTTGTAAGTTTATAGTTGTAGCTGTTTTAATCTGAATTGTCTGTTTATGTGAATTTTAATTAGTGTATTTTTTTTTAAAAAAAATTATTATTATTGTAATCCACCCAACATCTTATGGAGTCAGCAACCATAACAAATCTAATTAATTTAATTTAACCAAATAAGTTAAATTAGATGGGTTAAAGATTCTCATAAGAAAAAAGTAGCTTTGGGAAAGCATTTGAAGGAAGTAGCAGATTAATCATTACACAGGAATTTTGGAAGGCAATTCCATGCATAAGTAATAAATGCACCCAAGGAAACATGGCTGAGGAGGGTAGAGGAATAAAACCTATGTCCAAGTCATAGCACTGTATGTTACATAACTGCACAGAATTGTCTTTCTATTACTTTGGGTCTGTATAAGTACAGATCAATCACAGTTACTAACAACTAATCAAATTGCGATGAGAAAAATATAAAGTCTTTGATTGTTAATATAAATGTATCCATTACTCATATCCTGTTAAGTCAATCAGTTATTATAGTTAAAGCAAACCATAATAGTATTTTGAGAATATTATTTACATAGACAAATTATGGTTTAAATTGCATGGATAATAGTACATAAGGATAGAAGGAAATATCTCCCAAAAAAGAGAACAGATAATTTTGAAATGTGTTATAAACATTTTGAGGCCAGTTTGCTGTAATGGTTAAGGCATCAGATTGGAGACCATGGGTTCTAGTGTCATTTTAGGCATAAAGCCAGTTGTGTGACCTTGGGCTATTCACTCTTTTTCAGCCCTAGGAAAAAGGCAAAAGCAAACCACTTTTGAAAACCTTGCCAAGAAAACTCCAGGAACTTGTCCAGGCAGCATCTGAGAATTGGACATGATTGAATGGAAGGGGAAATTTTTTTTTTAAATAACAAACCATGAATAAATTGTTAGAAGAGAAAGCGATTGGATATGCTGAAGTGGCTCACTGGTTAGAGTACAGTACTGCAGGCTACTTCAGCTGACTGCTAGCTGCAGTTCAGCAGTTCAAATCTCACCTGCTCAAGATTGACTCAGCCTTCCATCCTTCCAAGGTGGGTAAAATGAGGACCCAGACTATTGGGGGCAATATGCTGACTCTGTAAACCACTTAGAGAGGGCTGAAAAGCATTATGAAGCGGTATATAAGTCTAAGTGCTATTGCATCAGACTCCAATATAGACTAAGGAGTTATATTTTCAGTACCATTATGCTGAACTAATTTGATAAATTATATCAATCATATCATATATCCAGGTGTGTGTGTGTGTGTGTGTGTGTGTGTGTGTGTGTGTGTGTGTGAGAGAGAGAGAGAGAGAGAGAGATGATAAATAGATTATGAATTATTCTTAAACATGCAACAATCTTTTTTAACTATGAAAGGGAATTGGATCGATTTTCATTGGAGAATATCATTTTGTGCAATGCATTTTGCATTTGCTGTGAGAATGATACAAGAAGAGCAGGGATTATTTAATACAACTCCTTCCCTTATTTGAAAAAAATGCTTTAGGAAAATCTGTGACATTTCTGATTAGTAGAATTTATTTGCCTTTTCTATGATTTCATTTTTGATTGGGCTATCTGAACATAGCTAAATCTACAACCTCTTAAAATGAAGGAATGACACTTCCTTTCCTTAAGATGATGCACTTTCTTTCTCTATTATTTTGATTTTTCACATTTTAAACACCCACTTAACATGAAACTGCCAATGGTTAATTGTCATATTGTATATAGCATTAAAATGATATGATCATAATATTTGAGCTTTGCATCTGTCAGTGATACTTAGAGATTCTTTGTTTTATGGTACTGCAGAAAAGAGCTTTCATAATGTGTAGGTAGAGTTATAAATATCATCTTTTTACAGGCACATCCTTGTAGATCTGTTTCTCCTGACGTATTCGCCCATGATGCTGTCATAACCTTACCAGAAATAGTATATTTAAAAAGTGCATTTCCAGCAGTGCAACATTATTCTTGGAAAGATTGTCTTCTGGGAACAATATTGTAGCTAAGGCCTTAAATAACTTTTAAAAAGTGAACTATACACATAATAAATCAATTGGAGCACTGATTCCAAGTCATAGGTATTTAGTTGATTGCCTTTCTACAGACTGACTTGTTAATATGAGTTTTATCATATTATGATAACCTGCAACCCAAACCTGCAATGTGAGTTTTTGAAATATAATACATTTTCTTTATGTTGGCCAGCCAATGAGATTTGTTATTGGAATTTGATTGTGAGATAAGCAATGCTTATCTGTTATATTTTGTTAGATATGTTAGAAATTGGTTCATATCAGTATTTCTCAACCTTGACTATTTTAAGATGGATGAGGAATTCTGGGAAGAATTCTGGGAGTTGACGTCCCACCATCTTAAAGTGTCCAAGGTTGAGAAAAACTGGCTTATATATGCTTGATTTGGTATGGTATCCTCCTATGATATCTTACGTAATTGTTCCAATTTTACCCAAGATATTTTGCAATTGTTCCAAAAACAACTGACATAAGTTGGGCACAGTCCAACTAGTTTTCTTGATGGCAATAGATCAGGTAAATTCATCAGCATTCATGAAAATTGGATGGAGAGAGGTGATGGAGTGATGCTAGGCCTGTTGTGATATCATCATAGAAACAACACAATTTACATTGTATTTGCATTATTTACATTATTTGTGCAATGATTCTTAATTATATGAGATGACATATGTAATGCAGCCTCTAGAGTCTAGATAGCTATGGTTACACTGTTACACTATTCCACTTCTTTATTTGCACATGATGCTAGAGGCTGTTGTTGAACATCAGGCATCTTAGATATTTAACTATAATGCCACCACAGTAGAAATATCAGCCATGCTATTTCAGATTCAATTGTCAAAGTTTAGTCCAAGATTTTATACCTTGAGCCAGTAGTATATATAGTGGGCATATGGGGGCCTAATTTTGATCAAAGTAATTTTTGATATTCCCCCTCCCCAGATAATTATATTAGATGGTAATATAAAATTGCAATTTACAAAGTATTTATATAATGATCTGGGATAAAATATGTACATTGAGGAGCCGTGATGTAACTGAGTGGTTAGAATGCAGTATTGCAGGCTATTTCTGCTGACTGCCAGCAGTTTGATTGTCCCAGGCTCAAGGTTGACTCAGCCTTCCTTCCTTCTGAGGTCAGTAAAATGAGGACCCAGATTGTTGGGGGCAATATGCTGTGTCTATCAACCACTTAGAGAGAGCTGTAAAGCACCATGAAGTGGTATATAAGTCTAAGTGCTATTATAACACCTTTTGTCCATAGCCTCAGTTCCCAACTGCCAAGAATAATAACTGAGCATGAATAACAAAAACATGGATGTCTTTGATGCATTAAAATGTAATAACTTTACTTTTAAAAATCTTGGGTATAGATAGATTCCAGTTTTCATGAATGTCTGTACTTTTCTTGGGAATAGTTTTTTAAAAACGGTCTAAATATCTTCAGTCATTTATTTCATTTGTATCCATTCTTTCACATCCTTTTGTTTACATGACTTTATTAGCCAGATTGTTAATTGAAAAGAAAAACCATTTACTTTGTAAATGAAGGCATTCTCAGCTCTAGTATTAATATTTGCATTTTCCCTGAACTCTTCAGGGTTGACATAATTTTTTTTCAAGAACTTTAAGAGCAGATGATGTATGTATTTTATTTTTATGATACTGTATGATACTATATGTTTGAAATGATTAACCTGATACCAGCACCTATGCCATTGGCAGAATCACCCTTTGGTGATAAATTGGTACAGCATATTTGTTTGCCACACACTTTAAATAGGGATATACTCAGCTTCTATTTGAATTCAGGTGTAGTTCAAATGCTGAATTTAAATTTCAGAAAAAAAGTGCAGATCTTTGGATTATAACTCCTGTCCTCCCCAATTAAATTGTTCAAAATATGTGAAGGGCCTGTGATTGAAAGAGGTTGACTTATCTGAATATGTATTTAGAGCCTTGAAGATGGGAATTTGTTCTGACCGTGACTTTGAATTCTCTCAGTTAACAAATTCTTATAGTTGTTTATTTCAAGATGTTAACACAAGACATTACACTGAATAAATGCAGTGTTTTTCAACTTTGGCAACTTTCAGATGTGTGGACTTCAATCTTCAGAATTCCTCAGCCTCTGGGGAAAATCCCAGGTGAAATCCACACTTCTGAATGTTACCAAGGTTGAGAAACATTGGTTTGATGATTTCTTGTAATTATTTGTTTAAATTAATATTTTATTGAGAACTGGAAACCTCCCTTCCCCTCTCTTTTTCCTGTTACATGCACAAATATTCATATCAGAACCCAATTGTATTTAAGAATGGATTCAATATGAAGCTTCCCTAGATTCATATTGATATGGTAAGGATATGCAGCTTTCTAGTATCCCTTACCCTTGGTAGGATAAAAATTATAGTGTTTAACAATATTCATTAAAACAAAGGTTTCCCAACCCTGTTATGAAGTGATAAATGTAAAACCTTAAATAAATCTTTGTATTCATAAAATAAGCAACTTTGTTACAGATATGTCTTTTAAAGTTTGTTTAAATTAAATAGTGCCTACTTTTCACAAACTCAGCCAGATTTGGCTATATAATTTGGAACCTTTTATTTAAATTTTAAACTTATTTAAGAGATTGGTAGGTTTCACCTAGATGCCAAATCATGAGGGCAATGTATTTTCAGTTCCAGGTATAAACTCATTATTTTCTAACTCCAATTTTGCAGAGGGGATTGGGGTGACTATTTTAGACTTGCTGAGGAAAAAGTATCAAGAAACACAATCTGCATAAGTAGAAGAGAGTTAAAGGGAGTTAAATGAAATTTTTCAAGTCTCTGCTTTGGCCCTGGGGGACATCTTTCCTCAGTTAACTTGGAAAGTCACCAAACTATCCTTAATGCAATAAGCAAAAGCTTATTGATGGTAGAATATACTGATAGGAAGCAGCACCCCTTTACAAAATAGCATCAAAGGGGACCTCACTGAACACTTTATTCCTTTAAGACTTCATAAAAGGGTTGGCAGCAACCCTGCCCGAGCTCCTCAATGTTATAGCCGGGGTGGCGGTTGATACCCCCAGGCTTTTAGTCATGGGGGATTTCAACCTGCCGTCCATCGGTGAAGTATCTGAGATGGCTCGGGAGTTCATGGCTATCATGACAGCCATGGACCTGACCCAGTTAATTCAGGGCCCCACTCACACAGGAGGAAACACACTGGACCTGGTTTTTGTCTCTGGTCAGTGGTTGAATGATTTTGATACAGGGGATATAGTTATTGAACCCTTGTCATGGTCAGACCCCCCAGGGATACGACTGATCCCGGACCTCCGGACCTTCCGCCGGGCCCTGAAGACTTTTTTATTTCAGCAAGCCGGGCTGGGTTAAAAATCTTTTAATTGGGGAATTTTATGGGCAAGGGGTTTTAAATTGGAGAAGCCAAAGATAATTTAATTTCGTTTTAATGTATTTTAATATTTGTATTGTGTGTTTTTAATTTTGGCTGTTCACCGCCCCGAGTCCTTCGGGAGAGGGGGCGGTATAAAAATTTAATAAATAAATAAATAAATAAATAAATAAATAAATAAATAAATAAATAAATCCAGCCTTAGAGCCTGAACAAGGTTGAGATCAGGTGATCCTCCTCGTATGATGAAATGCTTGAGAACACAGCAGAGCCAGCAAGACTATTACAGAAAGAAATTTTGAGTTCAAGGAAGGGAGGAAGTGTGAGAAAGACACTTAATAATTTTGTCTTAATTACACTATATGTTATGTGGGAGAAATCCTTTGGTAGGCTTTTAAGGTGTTGATACCTTACCCAACAGCAATAAATATCTTTCCACAATTGCAAAAGATTCTTGTTTCCTGAGCATACCAGGACATGACAGTTTCTTTGTTATGTTTACCTCCACCTCTGAATTTATTTATTTATTTATTATTTATTTATTTTATTGTCGAGTACATATTAGATAACATACAGTATATAAGTATAAGCATGAATTGAATACATGAAATGAATACAATTAAAGGGATGTTTTGTAACATTCCTATTTCCTTCATTGTCTTCTGCCCCCTTTGCATTTTCAAACTCTATTAGGTAACCACCATCTTTGCCCAAAAGTGAGCTTGATAAAAATCATGCGTAGAAGAAAGCTAGCTATTAACCTGAGGTGGAAAAGCTAAGCCAGTTTAACGGTTCTGTGCAATATCTTAGTTATGCCTAGCACTGCAACTTTTCTGGAGAGAGAGCTCTGATGGGATCTGTTTGGAGCTATTCTCCCAGTTTAGGAGTCACAGCCCTGAGTGCTTTTACTACCATTAGGATAATTTTTGCCTTTACCTTCCATGTTCTTTTTAATTCCTCCCTCAAAATGGTACTTCTCTAGCTTCTCATACTTCTAAAGTTGCTGTCTCTTGGTACTGCTACATCTATCATCACTGCTGATTTTTGCTCCTTGTCTACCACCATGATGCCTATTGATTGGCTACTGCCTGTCTGTCTGTCTGAATCTGGAAGTCCTAAGATCTTGGGACAGGCCCATGGAAATCATAATTTCTGTGGACTCCTGAGCTATTTCTGACCCCACTACAAGGAAGGCAAATTGAAGTCCCCTAGTATCATAAGCATGGGAAATTCCACCACATAGCCCCCAGTGAAGTCTAGGAGCTCAGGGAAGGAAGCTGATACATAGCAAGGAGACTTGGCAGCAGCCCTAACTGGTCCCTAGAGCCCATCATAAGAAAAAGAGTCTCACCACTGGAGATTTGTATAGTTGCACCACTGGTAGCAGCCAGATCCTCTTGGGTAACAACATTTATACCATCTTCATTATCCTGTGTTCCAGTTTGGTGCCACATCTGATACCTGGCCACATTTCTGAGAAAAGAATTATTTCCTCTGGTGCCAGCCAGGTCTTTGTGATACATGCCATACCAACATTCTTCACAGTATCAAATTAGCAATAAGAGGGCCTTCACATAGAATGACCTGGCACTTAAAAGCCAATAAGTGTTGACTGGTTTATCCATGATAGTATGCCTCATATCAGCTACTGTGCTCGTTAATGGAGTGATGTTCCAGCTTCAGGTATTGGCTGTAGCACATCCAGTGGTTCTTCTGATTGTTCTTGAGTCTGAGATTTAATGTGAAGTTGGTCCATCTCAAAGTTGTGAGTACAGCTTTCTCTTCGCTATATTGATTGGGTAACTAGCTGTTTCTCAGTTAGTATGAATGTAGGGTCTTCGGTCCATCTATAATTCCCTCATACATTTCATATATCTCCTCTCATTAAGTTTGCTGATTTAGTAGCATTCCATCAATTTCAGATTCTGGTCCATGTATGTTCCAGTAGCCTCTTATTGTTAGATTATCCTGGTTCTCCAACATATGATGTGTACGTAACTAATTAATCTATGAGACATTTAAGATGGTAAAACTCTCACTAGTTCATTTCACTCTCATACTTTAAGGTAGGCAGTTGAACCCCTTCTGGTAAGGTAAATCCCAATCCAGATTCAATCCCCAGCTTTCCATGTCAAAGGTGGAGCTATAACCTCTAAACTACAATATGTTTTAAATGTGTGTGTGCCTGTGTGTGAGAGAGAGAGAGGGAGGGAGGGAGGGAGGGAGGGAGCGATGGAGAGAGAGGGGGGAAAGAGGGAGAGGGAGGGAAGGGAGAGAGGGAGGGAGGGAGGGAGGGGGGAGAGAGAGAGAGAGAGAGAGGGAGGGAGGGAGGGAGGGAGGGAGGGAGGGAGAGGGATTGAAATTGTGTATAGTTTAAGTGGAAATATTTTTGCATATGATCCAAATCCAGTATATTAAGTGGAAAAGCTTTTCCCCAGGAGGAAGGCACTTTAGACTGGAATCAAGTAACCATATCTAAAATCTATCCCTCTCCCCAGCTGAGCTCTTTCTCAAGGGAATAAATAAAGAGCAAGATAATATTTATTAAGTATTATAACATTTGCTATGACTATGTCCAGTTTTGCTTCAGGGGGAACTATCCTTTTCATGCTGAAATTTGTAAATGTATAACATACTCAGAAAATAATTATTCAGAGTTACATTTATAATTAACAGTGATGGACAATCTGTAAGCGTAAGAGTGCACAAGTAATTAAGATGTGGCAGATATAGAAAGAAATATTGGTGGTCAGTGTAAAATAGAACAGTTCTTGTTTTATGGGATGCTGCAATAGGAAACCATCAGAAAGATATTTAAAGTAATTACTGTAGATTTAGATGGTGTGGGACAATAGCCTTCCACAAATCTTTCAGAACAAATTGCAAATGGACTGCAGTAAAAGAGAAATGGAGGCAAAGAGAGAAACTGTACCACATGAATGAAATGCTATCAAAGGCAAAAATTCAGTGTAATGCTGAAATAAGCTTGTGATGGCACTAGTTAAACACAGCTTGTAACAGGCCTACAGGTGGGCAGCTCAGAAAAATGGCTTAGATAATATTCAAGGTGGAAAAATCTATAACAAAACAAGAGGACAATTTCTAAATGGGATCCAATTATCTGCTAAAAAATAGAAAAGGTGTCAAGTGGTCCACAATTCTTTTTTTTTTTTAACAAAACAAAACATGAAAACAAAATACACTGGAAGCAAGGGGGCACTCTTGTTTAAAATGGAGAACTTACAGAAAGTTTGTTTTTCCAGTAACAAAACCAAACCAAAACTTCTGAAAATAATCCCTTCAGATTTAAGGAAAAGGAATCAAACAATCCAACAAATAGGCCTCAACTTAGAAATAGCCCAAGAGAGAAGACTAACATGGAAGAGGGTTGATAGCAAAGCAGTGATGGAATTCATGATTTCACCATGTATGGAAGCCTTAGCGCATATATGCGCAAACAGTGAACGGGTGAACAAGAGCCTATAGTTTGTTTTGCGGAAATATGCCATAAATTGAAGCATTTTTCCATGACTATCAAGCCAATGGGCCAGTCCGATTCTAGTTACTCAACATGGTTTGACAATGACTGTAAGGAAAAGAAAAAACAGCTTAGGAAATCACTTAGGAGATACTTGAGCAGCCCAAACATGGAACTACAGAAGGAGTATATTACCATAAGGCAGAAATATAAGCAGCTACTGAAGAGAAAAAAGGCCTCCTATATCGACAATTTATGGGCTGGTCTAGAACAGGCAGCAAAGCTGGCCTCACCCACACTATTCTGGTTGGAGGTCTCAAAAATTATTAGAGATAGAAAACTAATAAGTGACCCAAACATTAGTGCAGAAAGATGGGAGAAGCATTTGGCCACGCCAGCAGCAGCGGAAAGCTCCAATGAGCTTATATCCTCTCCGAGCTTGATACAGGAATATGACACCTTACCACAGTGGGAAGAAGTGTCAATCACGGAGGTGAGGAGTTTAATCTCCTCCCTGAAGACAAACAAAGCTCCAGGACAGGATGTGCTCCCGGCTTCGTTATTTAAAGATAACATAACCTGGTGGGCGCCCGTCCTGGCGGGTCTCTTTACTTTTATCAATAGAACAGGGCAAATTCCTGCTAGTTGGCATTCATCAATAATTATCCCCTTACTAAAAAAAGCTCTAGAGATAACCCAGATAATTTTCGATTAATTAGTCTAATCGATATTTCAGCAAAAATTTATGCTAAGCATTTGCTTCATAAATTAGAGGAATTGGATAATGAGAAATAACATTTTAGCTGAAGAGCAGTCAGGTTTCAGGAGCGGAAGATCTACTATGGATAATTGTTTTGTGCTGGACTATCTAATAACAAAGTTTAAGTCTTGGAAAAAAACCCTGTAAGTGGCATTCATAGATTTGAAGGCAGCCTTTGATACAATTGATAGAAAAATTTTATGGGATAAATTAGAGGCCATGGGAATAGAAAAGAAATTGTTATATTTAATTCGACTGTTATACACGGATACCCAAGTAAGAGTTCGAGTGAATAGCTCAGGATTGGTAACAAATGCAATCCTACTAAAAAAGGGCATCAGACAAGGTTGCATTTTAGCCCCAACACTTAGCCCTATACTTAAATGACCTCCCAAAATGTCTGGAAGATACATCACTCCATGGGCCTAGTATAGGAACAAGACAGGTCAATTGCTTGTTATATGCCGATGATATAATTTTGTTGTCGGCCTCACAGGTGGGGCTACGAAGGTCACCTGGGAGGTTGGCAGCTTATTGTATAAAAAATCGCATGACAATTAATATAGAGAAATCAAAGGTAATTATATTTATCAGACAACAAAATATAAGGAGATGGGTTTTAAATGATAGAAGAATAGAACAAGTTCAGTCATTTACCTATTTAGGGCTAGAATTTCAGACAAATGGCAAATGGAATAAGCAGGTAAAAGCCGGAGCTCGGAAGGCCATGGCTCGGATGGCTCAATTAAACAAACTTATTTTAGAGAAAACTCCATCTTCATTAATTCCAGTGCTAAAGGTCTTCCTGGCGAAAATCGAACCAGTACTTACTTATGGGGCAGAAATATGGGGGTCACTTAAGCTGCCTGGGCTGGAAACCCCTCAAAATAAGTTCCTGAGGAGAATTTTGGCAGTGTCCCCCGGAACCCCAGCATGTGTAGTAAGGGCAGAAACAGGAGTCCATGCGACTGGCACTAGGGCCTTGTTGAAGACTGTTTATTATTGGTTGAGAATAATCGAGATGGAGGAAGGGAGGTTACCAAAATTAGCGCTAATGGAGCAGATTATCTTGAGTAACAAAAATAACTGGTTATCAAGAGTTCTGAAGCAGGTATCTAGCTCTGGTATCCCTTTAAATTGGCAGCAGTACGACTATAGGCAGATCCAAAATTGGATTGCACAGAGATTTAAGGACATAAGTGCCCAAGTAGATATTGCACAAGTGACAGCAGTAAAAGCTTGCCACTGGTTATCAGCCAATAAACAAATTTTCAAAATAGAAAAATATTTAGCTGTGCCCTTGTTTCCCGTCCTGAGAAGATTCTTTACAAAATTGAGGTTGGACCAACTTGGAACAAATATGCTCTGGGGTAGATATAAGGGTATTCCTGTAAGGGAAAGGGTCTGTCTATGTGGGACGGGGGAAGTTGAAACAACATCCCATGTAATTTTTGATTGCCCTCTATATTCAGACCTGAGGAAACACCAACTGTGCAGGATCTTTTATACCAGCACCCCTAAGTCTAAAGAGCACTTTTTGCGATATTGTTTGTTAGGTTCCAACTTGCAGTTGGTAAAATGGATTGCTAAATTTGTAGTAAAGTTGATGGGAAGGAAGACAAAGTTGGTGCAGCAAAATGTGGTAGATTGTAAGAATGACCACTTGATCTAACAATGTAATTTTAATAGCAGTTAACACCGATTGGGTAGACACAGGGGCGACATTATAATATAATTTTAATTATATGTAAATGGTATTTTAAATGATTGTATTTTATCCCGATTTTATTTTAGATCATATTTTATTCTAATTGTATTTTAATTGCAAGTTATTCCAATCTCACTTAATTTGTTTTACCAAACCTTTGTAATGATTTGTCTTTGGAATTCTGCACTTGATATGGCCCAATGGGCTAATCAATAAATAAAATTGAATTGAATTGAATAAAGTGGAAATGGAAAAGTCCATCGTAATAAATAAATAAATAAATAAATAAATAAATAAATAAATAAATAAATAAATAATAATAATAATAATAATAATAATTTTATTTCTATACCGCCCTTCTCCCGAAGGACTCAGGGCGGTGTACAGCCTATTTAAAAACACAAACAAAACAATGATATAAAATTTAAAATAATTAAATAAATGGCTCAAATTTAAAACCCCAATAAATTTAAATACCCCAATTTAAAACTATTGTATTGATAGTCCGGCCTGGCGGAACAACAGGGTCTTCAATGCGCAGCGAAACACCCGGAGGTCAGATATCTTACGAATTTCCGGGGGCAGTTCATTCCACAGGGCTGGGGCTCCCACAGAGAAGGCCCTCCCCCTGGGCGTCGCCAGCCGACATAACTTGGCTGACGGCACCCTGAGGAGACCCTCTCTGTGGGAACGAACTGGTCGGTGGGAGGCTATTGGTGGCAGAAGACGGTCTCGGAGGTACCCGGGTCCTATGCCATGGAGCGCTTTAAAGGTGGTAACCAACACCTTGAATCGCACCCGGAAGACCACCGGGAGCCAGTGCAGCTCGCGCAGGAGGGGTGTCACATGGGCATAACGGGTTGCGCCCATAACCATAAATAAAAATAGGAAAGATTTTTTTGGGGAAGGGGGGATTCTGAAGTTCTTTTTTAATTCCCATCTGATAGAATTTGCTCCTTTTGGGGTAAAGATAAAGGTTCCCCTCGCACATATGTGCTAGTCATTCCCAACTCTAGGGGGCAGTTCTCATCTCCGTTTCAAAGCTGAAGAGCCAGCGCTGTCTGAAGACATCTCCATGGTCATGTGGTTGGCATGACTAAATGCCAAAGGAGCATGGAATGCTGTTACCTTCCCATCAAAGGTGGTCCCTATTTTTCTACTTGCATTTTTTACGTGCTTTCGAACTGCTAGGTTGGCAGAAGCTGGGACAAGTAACAGGAGCTCACCCCATTACATGTCACTAGGGATTCGAACTGCTGAATTGCTGACCTTTCGATCGACAAGCTCATCATCTTAGCCACTGAGCCACCACACCCCTTCCTTTTGGGGTACTACAGTTTAATACCACTGCTAGCAAGGTTGTGTCAGTTTTTCTTAAAGCATTTGAATTGGTGAAAAATTGGTCTAATTCAAGTTTTGTACAATTTTTGTATTTAGACAAAATCTTCAAGCCTGATTCAATTAGCTTGGACTTTGTCCATGCTGTTCCAATGCATGGGCTCTATTTGAATCAGTCCACATTGATGCTTTAAACCAGTCAGAATTGGTTAGAATCAGTTCAGACCATTGAACATTCATACAGATTTAATCAATATCCAGAACTGGTTTCATAAAGCCTTCATGATGCATATCTTAGTAGCCCCATATTTTATTCTGTTTCAACTTTTCTCAGCAGTTTCCTAGACCTTTCCATTTCTATTTCACTGTGTTTGAAATGTGTTTGAAATACAGAGAGTGATCCTACCCTTTCCATTGCAAGAAGTTACAACCTACTGATTATTCATTCTTTTAGGAGAAACTACACAACAATCTGTTGCAACTGATCTTCATTTTATTTTTCTTGTACACAGCAAGGGAATAAGGATAGATAACCTGAATCTCACTCCAATTCTTATACATCCATCAAAATGTACACAGGAATGGGATTAGACTCATTCCTAACAGGTTTATGAACAATTGATTGCCTCCTCCCCCACTGCTTCATAGGGTGAGAGAAAGTGACTGACCCAAGATCACCAAGTTGGGTTTGTGCCTTAAATGAGACTAGAACTCATAGTTTCCTGGATTCTACCCTAGTGCCTTAACTACTACATAAAACTTCTCTGTCATTATATCTTACATCACTGGTCCCAACCCCCAGTCCACGGCCCAACAGGAACCCTGCCCCACAAGAAAACAAAGACCATCCATGTATGCATGGGATCCAGGCAGAGCATAAAACTATATTCCCCCTGGTCTGCACAAAAAGTGCTCTCCATGGAACTGGTATCTGATGTCCAAAAGGTTGGGGGCTACTGTCTTACATTATTTTATCAATTATATCTCATTATAACAAATGTAACTGTTCCCACATACAGTACTATGCTTATGAGATCAAAGAATTTTAATTGTGACAAAGCCGGAAAGCCTTTATTGTAGAATTCATACTTTGGTAATTCTAAAGAGTTTGTTTCTTAATGTGAATTCTAGATTATATTCTAGAATGAAAGGAGATCAGCCTTTGAAGGATTGTGATTTAAAGTGTGATTCCCCCCCTCTATTTAATAATATAGAAGAGCCTGGTGGCGCAGCAGACTAATAGCCTGTTATTATCATCCAGCTGCCTGCAATTACTGCTAGTTCGAATCTCCCCAGGCTCAAGGTTGACTCAGCCTTCCATCCTTTCTAAGGTAGGTAAATTGAGGACCCAGTTTGTGGGGGCAATAAGCTGACTTTGTACAAAAGGATGAAGGCTATTGCTTAACGCATTGTAAGCCGCCCTGAGTCTCCGGAGAAGGGTGGCATATAAATCAAATAAAAATATATATATATATATAAAAGGAAGTTTTGCTTGCCTCTTGTTATAAGGAACAGATTATTTGGAAAATTAGTATGGTTACTCATTTTAAGCAAAGAACTATTGATTTAATTTTATATTGGCTCACAATATAAAAATGAAATCTCTTTTCTGCAAAATAAATATCAGTGAGGGACCTACAGTATATGGAAACTATATTTTGATATGCTTCTTAATTTTATATTCCTTGATTTGTTAACCACTGTTTAAAACTTAAAGAAAAATGGCAGAATGAAAGGAAAAATGCTATTTGTTTAAATGATAAATTACTAAATCCAGCTATGTATATTTTCTGTATTCGGAAACTGTTGTTCCAAATACAATAAGAATCTGAACCTTTAAAATCTGGATTACAAATTAATCTGAGCAAAAAAGACACTGGCAAACAGGTGTATATTGAGAACGGCAGTAAATATTGTAAGAAGGCTAGAACCTAAGTTTGTGAAGAACAATGAAACAGCTAATTTGTTTAGTCTGGGAAAGGAAGATTAAGGAAAACATGTTAGCAGCCATCAGCAGCATTTGAAACATAAAAATTGGAGAAGAATTATATTTTGTTGTTCCAGAGGGTAAGTTTTGAAGCAATAGGTTGAAATGGCAAAAAAAGCAGATTTCAGTTAAGTGCTTAGGAGAAATGTATTAGCTTGTTAGAAAGGTATTAGTGAGAGCTGCTTCATGATAAATAAGCCCTTAAGGTGCCTTCCAATTCTAACTTTTAAAGAGAAAATAGGCCTGAAATATAGCAATAAAAGAAAAAAATCCATAAATACATAACTTGAATGAGGAAATTTGTGTGTGCCCCTGGGAGGGTTTGTGTGATTCAAATCCACTTATAAATTGGAGTCCTTATAAGGATTATAAGGATTTCCTTTTATTGCTCTTTTTTTCCTATAGTTCCTTGATGTAAAATTCTAGTCTCAGTATTAAGTTTTGTAGTAAGTGGTAAAAGCCCAAACTTATTTATTTTATTTTTTTTAAAAAAAAAAACAAGCTTAGACTTCAATATACTCATCTGTCCCATGATACTATTTTATAATCAAAAAGTAATTGGCTTCTGTAATATAAGTGACAACAACATGTGCTATTAACTAGAGCTGTTTGTGGTCTGCCCATTTTTGTTTAATAAAACTTCCATTAATAACAAGAGAATGTATGATGGTGTTATTGCATTAAAATTAAGATTAATATGGCTAAAATGAAACTTGCAATTAATGCCACATGTTGCCGTTTAATCAAAACAGGTTTCTGATTAACTTATTTCAAGACCTCTTTCTTACGATTATCAATTACACTCCTCTTCTCAACAAGCTAAGATTGATAGAGGCATTCTATATTTAAACAGGGCTTATTTGTTGGGGAATGGCTCTGAGAACCACTGCCAAACAACTTAGAATAGGTTTCAGAAGTTTGCAAATACAGCAGTACTGTCTTGAGAAGTTTCCTTCTTTTATAATGTTGAACAGAAGCTAATCAGGATAAACTATGTCTTATATTATGCTGCTACTCTGCCCAGAACCTCCAATTAATGTAATTAAGTCTGTTTTATAACTTTCAGTTTTCAGCTAGAAACCTATGATTAATGTTTGATACAGCTGGCTTACGGTGCAATGAATGGGCAAACTTCTCACAGCAGGTAATCTGCTTTTTATTAGCATCGTGCCTACAGCCAAAATGTGTTCTTCAGAAAATGTGGTTCTCTATAATATGTGAATTTTCACAATTAGCTATCTCCTGGCTGGAGAATCTTTCGGGAATACCTCTATTTGTAAGAACATATAAATAGCTTTCTACAATGAGCATTTGGGGAAAATTTGGAGGGAGTAAGTTAAATTAAATATGACAAATTAGTTATTAAGTATCTACAGTAGGCATCAATGATCCGTTTCCTAATACAGTGGATCTCAGCATGGGATCTGGGGATCTGGGAGGTGGTGAGACTGTTTCAGGGAGTGTGTGAAGTCAAATAAAGAAATAAACAAATAATTTAAAATTCTTCAGTTTTAATTTACATCAGATAAATATTGATAGACATAACCCATATAAACCAAAAGTCTTTATGATCCTCAATCGTTTTTAAGAATGCAAAAAGGTTCTGAGATCAAAATGTTTGAAAACCACTGTGCCAATAGAAAGGGAAATATTCTGTGTTTCTATCATGGCTTCATTTGTGATATACTATAGTTTGCTCTAGGAGCTTCAGTGGTTTAAAAAAGCTTCTTGTGATGTGGTCATGAAAAAATGAGTGCTTCTTAAGAACTAGGTCACCTTAGTGGGCAAAACTCATGAAATATCTGAAGACTACATAGCAGCAGCTCCATTCTTCTCAAATGACAACAATATAGTTTTTTTCTGAAACTATTTTCAAGTATCAAATAATTTAATATGCATTAATAATTTCATTAAGATTTATGGTATCCTTATTTATATTATTTATTTGTGTATTAGCAGCTTTAGAATGTTATTGCAGTTATTTATTGTTAGAAATCTAAAGTTTTCTAGCCATCTCTCCTTTTAAATGCAATATAATCCAAAAATAATGTAAACAAATGCATGGATTTTATAACCTAGATGCCAGATTTTCCATTATTTTTAGTGTCATAGAAAATGAAAGTTTCCTTTTGGTCCTGAAAAGTTTGGGAAGATATCTGCAGGCTTTTTGCTTTCAGAAACGAAGATCCATTAACCTCTGTGATGTGAACATTCAGAGCAGGGGCCTGTAATAGGAATTTCTATTTTTGAGGGGTATCAGTAGCAACATTTGACATTTTGGTGCCATACCAAAGAGCTATTATGGTAGATGTGGTCACTCACAGAAATAATATAAGGCAAAATTGCACTTCCAAGAAATAGTAGAAGTTCCATAACAATTTCCTGAAGCTCCTTAAAGCAGTTATGTTTTTTCCTAGGATCATGGAACCATAATAGGAATCTGGGAAAAGCCTTGGTTTACAAATTTACAAACAGGTGCTTTGACTCCATTTCTGCACAATCCACAACTTATTTTTGTTTTTGAATAAGAAGCACTTCATAGCATTAGTCTCTATTGTACTGTCTACTCTCCAGAGTGCTTTCTAATAACTACATTTTCTATTGCTTTTTTTTTTTTTTTTGGTGCAGGGGAACCAACTTTCAAACAATAGTATACAAGCATTCATTCTCTATTTTCTAAGAATCCTTCTTGGATTTATGTATGATCAGGTCACTTTTGGAAAATACAGGAAATGCCAATGTCCAAGACTTTGCTTTTCAGCAACGTAACGCCTCAATTAATATGTTTAAATTAAATAATGTACAAAGAAGGTTAAATAAAGTTAAGCGAGTCTTAGTGAATATAAAGAATACTGTTTCTGGTTGTGCTGTCTCTTTGGCACCTCTCCTTTGGGGTTGGATGGAGGTTCTTTACAGAACTATACATCTGGACAAAATATAGTAAATTTATATCCAGCTGCACTTTAAGCTGCAACCTGAGATGGAATTTTCTTGGGCAACAGCTGAAGGTTTTATCACTAAAATTGGAAAGTTATTGTCTAACCTGTGAACCTTAGTATGAACATAAATCCAACCCTTTTCTTTTCCAAAGACAAAGAATAGACTCTGTCATAGAATCAAGTATTGCAATTCTTTAACTGAACTTCTTAATCAGAAGAAAGATCTGATAGTAAAAAAAGGAACAGACAACTCTATAATCTTGTAGCATTTTTTTTCTGTGTAAATAATTTCTAATACACAGACTGGTTCTTGAAATGCAGTCCTATTATATCCATCACAATGTTAACACACCCCTTTGTCCGAGTTTTGCTCCTTCTAATACAATTTTGTTGTCAAAAGTACCATTTGTTCATGCAGTGATGAAAATTACAGTTAACCTTCAATTATATCTTAATAAAAGTTTATAATGGTATGTTTAAGAGGACAGGCAATATCCAAATTGAATTAGATGACAATTATCATGTTGGTGAATTTGAAATAAAATTATTCTATGGCAATTTTGTCTTGACAGTTATTTCTAAGTGACAGCTTTGGTACCATGTACACATACACAACCATTTTATTATATAAAGTGTAATTAATAACGGTAGCTTTCTGTTTAAAATGTTTTCTTCTTCTCCTTGTTATATTAGGAGAGATAAACAGCCAATATTTGCATGTAGTTAAGCTGGTAGTGTGTCTGTGTTGGTTGAAAAACAAAGACACTGGAGCTTGCCAAGTCAAAATTTCTGGTGCCTGACTCTTAGCCTTGCAGTCATCCCAGCTGGCAATATTTGCATTTCCTTATTCCAGAGAATTGTAACAAAGCATGCACATTGGCTGCCATGTTCAGCATTTCCATCCAAAGTGGAGATGGTAGGAAAGAGTGGACAATTTAGAACATGATAGATAGGACACAGACAGTGACCATGATGCTTGTTTTCATGAGAGGCGTAAACTTCTGAATCACATCTTTGCATCCATTTTTTCCTCAGGTAGAAAAAATTCTATCTCCAAAAATACAAATTTGCTCCTTTACATTTGCTTTCTGGCAGGAATTTTGCATATTCAATAAAACAGATGGGTTATGTGTTTTTAGAGATGTTCAATTGTGAAGCAGAAAACTTCTTATTTAATTCTTGAAAGGTAACTATATCCCAGTGTGACACTTGGGTTCCCTCAGATATTCTCTTCAAACCTAAACCACCTGTTCTTCCTCATTAAGAAAAAAAAAAGGATGTGTATATTGCAAAATGGAAATAATCTTTGTTTGGGACTGTGTTCATAGGAAAGAACAAAGTAGCATTTATAAACTGTGCAGAATTGGGCTCTGGATGATCTTTACGTGAATCATCCCATTAAAAGTAAGAGCAGTGACTTTCTCTCTGAAAGAACAAGTCAAATCAGGGAGCTTGGAGGGCTTCATAGGCTTTGAAGCATTTCACGGCCTTTCAAAATGCTTTGCATATTTGGTTATTTTTCTGCTGTTTGTGGAATTGCTGCAGATAATGTATCCATTGTTTCCATATATAGAGAACATTGGAGGGAAGGGAGAGTTAAGTGGCATTATTACCCTAAGCCAGTGAACTGTTTTCTATTATTATGGTTTGTCACATAGCCCAGGTATTTAGTCTAGATTTGACATTTTTGTTCACCTATCAAGTTATTCCCAAGGACCTGGGATAGGGAGATATCAAGCTGCCTGCAATTACTGCAAGTTCAAATCTCACCAGGCTTAAGGTTGACTCAGCCTTCCATCCTTTCTAAGGTAGGTAAAATGAGGACCAGATTGTGGGGTCAATAAGCTGACTTTGTATAAATATACAAAAGTATGAAGGCTATTGCTTAACGCATTGTAAGCCGCCCTGAGTCTCCGGAGAAGGGCGGCATATAAACAAAAGAAAAGAAAAGAAAGAAATCCTCAGAGTGGCATCATGTGACAAAAAGTGTGATATCACTTTTTCCCCTTCGCTAAACTGGGTGTGGGCATTTGGCCCATGGGCCGCAAGTTTGACACACCTGGTGTAGACTAATCTAATATTTCAACCAAATCAATGCAATTTATCTTCACCTGATGAATGATCAATTCTTGATTTCCTTGATCTTTTCTCCACCATTTCTGCTGCTATTACAAGTCTTATCATTTCAGCTACTTTCTTTTTTTTATTCTTATGCATTTCCTTTATCAAAGCAGCATTCTTGTTGTATTTGTTTGGGTTGTCTCATAGCTATGCCCAGAACTGTATTGTTTCTTTTTTGTAAACAACTTCTCTTCTAGTACTTCTGTAGCTGATTGCCATGATTGTTCAATGAACAGTCCTGAATCTGTCCAGGAACTCCAATGCCAGGCACGGTCCTTTTTGATCCAGGCAATGACTGATCTGGTATGTGTTTCTGTGAGTTATATTTCACATATTGTTTATGGGAGAGACATTATTTGTCTGGCTGCTCTGATGAGATCAGTTTAATATGATTGAATCTTTGGTATAGCTCTCATCTTCAGAGTATTATTTTTACCTCTTTATACTCTATTAGAGCTCTTTTAATAAACTAATTAAAAGGTAACTTGCTTTAAGTTACATGCATTTTTTCCAGTTCTCAGCTTCTTTACAATGGCTGCCACAATTCTCAACACTATCTATTTTGTCCTGATTAAATGTTACACTTCTGTGCTAGTCCTATGAATATAACCAGGATTTCAACTCAGCTTTCAGTACTATTGAGCTCAATAGAATATTGAGCTCAAGGCTTATGGGTCTGACACATAAAACATTGGATTAAACCTATTTTTAAATTATGTATGGTTAGGTCCCTTAGAATTGAATGAATCTGTGATAAATTAACATTTACAGTACTGCCCAAATATTTATTGTTTTGAAGAATTGGAAAGCAGGACTAGAAATCAACCTTTTCAATATAAGTATTTTCTCTCTTTGACTTGTCAATCCATGTGGCACTGTATCTCACTACAATCTGCTTTGGCTATCTCTGCTAATTAATCTATCATAAATGAGCAGCAAGCAGTGCCAAATTTTGCTGTGATGGTGGAACAGTTCCCAGGAAGAACTGTGTTGTGCTTTGTTCAACCTAGTATCCCAGCAAACTTTGAGATAAGAAGCAGCAAAGAACGTGACTATACAAGACCAATCAATGGTCAAGTTTATTTTTAAATTGGACAGGAACACTTTATAGTTGCTTGTTGGTTTTTTGCTAGATTAGATTTGCTAGATTTTGCTAGATTAGATTTGCTAGATTTTTGCTTCTCATTCTTGCTATTGATATTCTAAAAGAGCTGCAGGGGGAATAAATAAAACATTTATTGTACTGACACCCTTGAAAATAGCGAACTGAATCTTGGCAGTTTTAATGTCATCTAAAGGCTCTATCATCTGCGCTATTTTCATCCTATTCGCGCCCCCCCCACCAAAAAACCTCCCCCCAAAGCACATTCAAAACATGCAGGCATTTTGAAAATGAGATTGGGTCTAGTTTAGCTCCTTCGCTTCAAAACTAGAAATAATGGATAATAAAAATAGGAGTGAAATTTGAAAATGAAAAGAATGAATATGACAATATATAGAATGTATAAAATCAATATGATTGTTAAGTACAATGTAATTAAAAGAGAAAGGGACAAGAAGAAAATGGAATAGTATAAAGGGAAACGGGGGAGAATGGAAATATTAGAAGTTGACCACCACAAAATAGCTGTTAAAAGAGTGTAAATTTATATGTTGTGTGTTTTGTATTTGTCATATTGTGTTATAATAAAAATAAAAATTAAAAAAACAACAAAAACATATAGGTATTTTGATACATCCTCATTATAGGCTATGAGCAAATCTTTCAAATTGAATCTTAAAATGACTGTGGTTCCTTCCCCAAACCCCCAAAACTTTAACCTTAGACTTCTAATGTCAACCTCACCCCATTCCTAAGAGGTCTTTAAGGGGTATGCATAAATGTACCAGCATGCCTACCATCCCGGTCCTAATATTTCATTTTATTCATATCCATTTCATGTATTCATAATCATGCTTATACTTGTTTATACTTATATGTGTTATCTAATACATGCTTGATGAAATAAATAAAATAAAATAATAAATAAATAAAATGGCTCAGAAGAAATAAGTTTGCCTTCAGATCTCAAGTCCCAAACTCAAAAATGAATCATAACCTCTTTGAATCTTTAAATCAAATCTGATTTGCACAAGATTATTGGGAAATATCAGTTTCTGATATTAAGCGGTAATATAAACCGCTCTACTAAGATTAAAATAGTGCTTTTAAGAATGATTATGCATTGCATATCATCCATTTTCTCAATGGGCAAGCTGCCTCAATGAAGCCCATGAAGGAGTCAAGCTTAAATTGTCCTTATCCACATAAGTTTTTAAATAGAGCTCTTCTTATTCTGACATGACAAGGGCACTCTTAAGGTAGATAAAATCTGTTAGATAGCAATCAAATTTCATGCTAAAACAGTTTTCTTCCAACTCAAGGACAGGGGACGGGAGAACTACAATTCAGCAGCATTTAGATTCCAGACTCTGTGGGTGACACATATAACCTGGGTTCTGTTTCTTTCCCAACACATATACATTTTAGTATGAACTCATGGTAGCTTACAAAAAAACGGAAGAGCCCAGAAATAAGATTGAACTCTGAAATGTTAGTTTGGTCTAGAATTCTTGCTTTGCTCTTATATGACTCAGACTGAGCTGGACCTGTGATGTGACCCATATTATGATGCTTGATAACATTGCAAGATCTGAGTAATCCAATGATGTGCATATTCAATTTATGGAATTTCATGATATTCTAATTTCATGACTCAGCCTTTCAGCTCTGTTTCTTTGCCAATTGATTACAGTTTCTGAATTTCCCAAAGCAATTGAAATAGAAACTGCTATGCTGAATTAAGAGCAAAAAAAAAATTGTTTGCTGCCGTCATTGGCACCTTTCTCTTAACCCTTTTGTTCTATCTTGCCTGGAAAGTGTAGAAATCACAAAACCAGGAAAACTGATCAGACGAAATCTGGATTGAATTGCACAAAGACGTTTTATTCTTTTACTGAAGTAGAAATTTTTTTCAAGGATTTTTCCCCTCAGCAAATTATAAATAACATTAAGCTTTAATAAGAAAAAATGTATCTTCTAAAATGTAGCACTGTTACAGATGTGCAGTATAAAGTATTTCTGAATGCACGCTATCCACAAATTATCTAAAACATATGTCTATGCAGGATCTGTTTCTTATTTTGAAGTGGACACGTCCTCTTGTAGACAGCTGCAGTTTTTGAGAACTGATGGAAGCATTTTGCTACATTCAAATGTAGCATATTGATTATTTAAATATAAATTACAATTGCACATTTTGGCATCCGTTTAAGATATTAGTGAATTCTTGACAAATGAAGTCAGGAATGCATACAGCATATTGTTTCCATGCAAACACATTAGTTCACAGTGAATAAAAAAAGTTTAAATGTGTAAAACTCTGTTTTTCCTCACAGGTTGTGTTATAATCTATCTTGCTGTTCATATAATCTGTGACTATTTGGAATATCAGCAAGCATCTGTTACTTTAGAGAAGATTTGACTATCTGCATTTTCCCTTACCAATGAGTTGGAATGTTAATTTCAAGTATTCTAGTAAGATAGAAAAGCTGAAGATAGCAGATACCATCGGTACCACATTTTATAATGATTTTCTTTGTATGGTACCGATTTTGTCATTCTATAATTATCTTCCCAAGCTCTTTCCCAATCTTCTAATTGTATATTATGCCCTATGTTCCTCGCCCAGGCTACCATCTGCCCTTTGACCAACTCTTCTGCCAGATCGAATTCGAGTAAATATTTGTAAATTTTTGAGATTAGCTTCCCTTCTTTTGATTCTAATAGTTTGTCTAATTGATTTTGTTTTAAATCTATTCCTTCTTTCTCTTGGTCTTTTCTGTATCTTACTTTTATTTGCGAGTAGGGCCACCAGTCTATTTCCATTCCTTGTTCTTTAAGCTCTTCCCTAGTTTTCAAATTCCCCTGAACATCTACTATTTCCCTATATTTTAGAATCTTTTGTTTTGATAATATGTTGGGGTGAGTTATTGCTTCTATAGACGATAGCCAGCCAGGAATTTTCATGTAGTGTTTTTGTTTAATTTGTAGCCATGTGTTAATTAAGGATCTCCTGATTGTATGGTTGTTAAAATGTTTATATATTTTATTTCCTGAACTCCATATAAAGGCGTGCCATCCTTTCATTAAATCATGCCCTTCTAAATTTAGCAATCTTTGATTATCTAAGGTTATCCAATCTTTAATCCATAATAAACTGGCAGCCTTGTAATATTTATCCCATGCCGGGAGTCCAAATCCACCTCTACTTTTATCATCTTGTAGTATATTCAATTTTATTCTTGATTTCTTCCCTTCCCACACAAATTTTTTAGTTATTTTATCCAAATTATCAAAGAATTTCTTATCTAATTTTATTGGAATTGTTTGGAATAGATAAAGGAGTCTTGGCAGTATGTTTGATTTTATTGCTGCTATTTTCCCCAATAAAGACAGTTTTAGTTTCCCCCATTTTTCTAAATCTTCCTTTATTTTCTGGACTAAAGTATCATAATTGTCTTCTTTTATTGTTGTCGTTTTGGCCGTCAAATTTATCCCTAAGTATTTAATTTTTTTTACTGTCTGCAGACCGGATTCTTTTACTAATTTCTCTACTTGTTTTATTGTCATGTTTTTTGTTATCATTTTTGTCTTTTCTTTATTAATTTTTAAACCTGCTACCTTTCCAAATTTTTCAATCTCTTTTATTAATTTTGGGGTTGTTTCTAATGGGTTTTCTACGAAAAAAACAAGGTCGTCTGCAAATGCTTGGACCTTATAATCCTCTCTCTTGATCTTTAATCCTTGAATTTCTTTATTTGCTCTAATTCTGATTAATAAATTTTCCAATGTTAAAATGAATAGTAAAGGGGAAAGTGGACATCCCTGCCTTACTCCTTTATCTATTCCAAAGAATTTTGTTGGGTCACCATTCACCAAAACACATGCTTTCTGATTCTGATATATCGATGTTATCATTTTAGTAAATTTTTCTCCAAAATTCATACTTTTAATTTGTTGCTTCATAAATTGCCAGTTAACTTGGTCAAAGGCTTTTTGTGCATCCAGAAAGATCAGTGCTACCTGTCTCTCTGGATGCACCTCATAATATTCTAGAACATCCAATACTATTCTTAAATTGTTTTTTATCTGCCTTGTAGGCAGAAAACCATTTTGATCCTGGTGTATTTTATTTTGTAATATTATTTTCATCCTATTGGCAATTATACTCATGAAAGCTTTATAATCAGTGTTCAACAAAGAAATCGGCCTATAATTTTTTATTAGTGTGGTATCTGTCCCCTCTTTAGATATTAAGGAAATGTATGCTTCTTTCCATGTGTTGGGTAGCTTTGCCTCCATTAGGGCCTCATTGTATATTTCTAACAGTATTCCATTTAATGAGTCTCCAAATGTCTTATAGAATTCTATTGGTAAACCGTCTGTCCCCGGGGTTTTATTATTTTTTTGCCTCTTCAGTGCCTCTTTTAGCTCCCCCATCGTAATCTCCTTATCTAATAATTCTCTTTCTTCCTCTGTTAGTATTTGCAATCCCTCCCCTTTTAAATAGTATTCAATTTCCTCCTCTGTTACTATATCCTTTTCATACAGTTTTTGATAATATTGGACTATTATGTTATATTAGGTTTATAAATACCTGGATTCAGGGGTGAAATTTAAAAATTTCCCCTACCAGTTTTGTGGGCATGGCTTGTTGTGGGGAGGTCATGTGACTGGGTGGGTGTGGCCAACTCGACATCACTGACATCGAGGGACTCCTCACCGGCCCCTCCTCTCCCAGCCACTCCTTGTCGTGAATGGCAGGGAAATGGGGAGGGGAATATTCCTGCCTACCATCCTTCCCTCAAATCTATGCTGAGATTGAGAAATGGATGACAGGCAGGAAAATCCCCTTCCCCATTTTCCTGCCTTTCACAATGGCTCCATTCCAGCTGCTCCCCCCCCCATCCCCCTCCCTCCTGGGGTCTACCTTAAAAGGGACAGGCGGTAGCAGCTCCGTTCTGAATGGAGGGAGAAAAGTTAGCATTTTTTCCTTCCATTCAGAATGGAGTTGCTGCTCCCTTTATGGTTCCCTCATGGCCCCCTCCCTCCTGGGGACTACCTTAAAGGTAGTGGCAGCAGCTCCATTCTGAATGGAGGGAGAAAAGTTAGCATTCTCTCTGCTGCATTTATCATTGAATTCTGTGGCCAGAAGAGCCGCAACCGGCCGGGCGTGGGTGGGGCCAAGGAGGGGTAATTACTACGAGTTCGGCGAACTGATGCCCATAATCCCTAGCGGTTCACCCGAACCGTTCCAAACCGGTAGGATTTTACCCCTACCTGGATTATAGCTATGGATTTGATAACTTTAAAAAGGCTAGAAAGATTGGGTAGACTAAAGACTTTTACTTCTTGTTAGTCACAAATATCTAAAAAGAGTTTCTGGTGATAGGCTACCAAAATAATATTAATTTTAAGCTATTTTTTTTGTGAAGCAAATAGTCTCAACTGGTGTAACTTTAATCCCTATCAGCTAGGAAAATAAATCCTAGAGGGTAAATTTGAGAGGAATAACAGTGAAGCTAAACCATATTATATTAAAACCCTAATATGGTAAAACTGTGATCTCAAAATATTTGATTCAGATAGCGAACAGATTCAAGTCTACTTATTTTATCAGACTTATAGGCTGCTCCAGTCAGATACTGGACTGAGTATCATGAAGCTAGTCATCTCTTGTCTTCTCTTTGTCCAGAAGAGAGAAGAAGGAATCAAACTGCTTGTCAATTTCCCTCTTATGGCTGCAAACATTGGCTCCACTTTTTATGAAGCTGTCTTCAGTCTGCCATCTTCTCCAGAAGTCTTTTGGTCACAACATTAGGAAGTGTGGAAGGTGTCTGTGAATTTATTAGGTATTACTCAGTTCCAATACATAGGATTAAAATATATTGGAGACAAAAGTCCTTACTCAATATCTGAGTAAGGTGCTGAATCCGACCGAACACTGGTAAGATCTCATATTAAGACTTAACTAGTGGCGATAAAAGCAGCAAAATGTAATTATTTTGCCGCTCTTATTGCATCATCAGATAACAGCCCGGCCGCCCTGTTTAGCATGACCCACTCCTTAGTTCGCCAGGGAGCGTGGAAGGACCCTTTGGAGGGTAGCGCCGAGGATTTTGTACAGTATCTGTATGATAAAATCACTCAGATTTGGGATGATCTCTGGAGGGCTCGGGACAGGGGGTGCTCCTCTGTCCTGGTCCTGTTAGATCTCTCAGCGGCTTTTGATACCATCAACCATGGTATCATGCTGCACCTGCCTTGTCACCTCCCGCCTGGGCTATTGCAACGCTCTCTACATGGGGCTCCCCTTGAGGAGCACCCGGAGGCTCCAACTGGCGCAGAGTGCGGCCGCGCGGGTGGTAATGGGAGCGACATGGCGTTCCCATGTAACACCCCTCCTGCGCGAGCTGCACTGGCTCCCGGTGGTCTTCCGGGTGCGCTTCAAGGTTCTGGTTACCACCTTTAAAGCGCTCCATGGCTTAGGACCCGGGTACTTGCGGGACCGCCTACTACCACCAATAGCCTCCCACCGGCCGGTCGACCCCAAGGCACCTTATATGTGGGGTGCCGCAAGGGTCAGTCTTCTCGCCCCTTCTGTTCAACATTTATGTGAAGCCACTGGGTGAGATCATCCATGGTTTCGGGGTGAAGTATGATCAGTACGCTGATGACACTCAGCTGTACATCTCCACCCTGGACCACTCCAACGATGCCCTTGAAGTGATGTCCCGGTGCCTGGAGACCGTGAGGATCTGGATGGGGAGAAACAGACTCAGGCTCAACCCATGCAAGACCAAGTGGCTGTGGTTTCCAGTGTCCCGATATAGTCAGCTGGAGCCATGACTGACTATTGGGGGCAAGTCGTTGGCCCCCACGGAGAGGGCTCGCAACTTGGGCGTCCTCCTGGATTCACAGCTGTCTTTAGAAGAGCATTTGACAGCCGTGATCGGAAGGACTTTTTATCAGGTTCGCCTGATCCGCCAGGTGCGTCCCTTTCTAGATCGGGACTCCTTATGCACGGTCACTCATGCCCTCGTCACTTCCCGCCTGGACTATTGTAATGCTCTCTACATAGGGCTCCCCTTGAGGAGCATCCGGGGGCTCCAACTGGTGCAGAGTGCGGCCGCGCAGGTGGTTATGGGAGCGACGTGGCGTTCCCATGTAATACTTCTCCTGCGCGTGCTGCACTGGCTCCCGGTGGTCTTCCGGGTGTGCTTCAAGGTTTTGGTTACCACCTTTAGAGCGCTCCATGGCTTAGGACCTGGTTATTTATGGGACTGCCTGCTGCCACCAATAGCCTCCCACTGGCCGGTACGCTCCCATAGAGAGGGGCTCCTCCGGGTGCCGTTGGCCAAACAGTGTTGACTGGCGGCTCCTAGGGGGAGAGCCTTCTCTGTGGGACCACCTGCTATCTGGAATGAGCTCCCCCTGGAGATACGGAGGATCCCGGATCTACGCACCTTCTGCCGTGCTCTCAAGACTTTCCTATTTCAACAGGCCGGCCTGGACTAACTTTTTCTTTTCCTTTTTAATTCTAATAATGAATTTTAAATTTGTCTTAAAAACATTGGGGTTGTTTAAATTGTCATGGGCCAAATTATTTAATCAGATTTTATATTGTTTTTAAATTTTGTAAGTTATGTGTTTTATTTGGCTGTTCACTGCCCTGAGTCCTTCGGGAGTAGGGCGGTATATAAATCTAATAAAATAAAAATAAATAAATAAATAAATAAATACATAGATAGACAGATACTGTCAGATACCCAGACACTGTCAGGGTTCCAAGTAACACCCCCAATGAAGGAAGACTCCGAGGCTAGAAGTTCCTCAAAGTTCTTTTTTATTAGAGATGTCATATTGGCACATCTGGGAAAACCTGAATCTGAACGCTTCCAGGTTTTCCCCACCCAAAAGAAAGTCCAAGTCCCTTCCCCTGCACTCACATATCCATCACATGGTCCAATCAACGCACCATCCCAACTGGAGATGCCTCCCAGTCACACCACTCCAGGTACAGGCAGAATGTCCTTGACCCTCAGAGAAAGGAATGTTATTATGGCTAGATATCGCCATCACTCCATGCAATTCCCCCTCCCAGTTTCCCACAGCACTAAGTGTGGCAGCCCTGAAGATCCAAAGAAAAAGATGGCCTCCAGGGCTAACAGACACATTCATGCACTGTCAATTTTTCATTTTTAACTAGTAGAATGGGCTTTCATTCTGGAAAACTAAACAAATCAAATACTCATGCGGATTTTCTTATCCAAATATAGAAATCCTAGCTTCACTGCTTGGTTCCCACATTCATTATCAGTTCCACATAGGACTTATTTTGAAGTGGAATACTAGCTGTCAAGACAACCCTGCTGAATTGTTGGTTGCCACTTGGGAGAGCAGTATGGTAGAATTATACCTTATACCTCTACCATCTGTAGTGTCCACCTATGAATCATTTATGTAGCAATATATAATAGTTGCAGCATGTTTAACTATTCTATGGTGGCATTATAGAATAGTTACACATGCTGCAACTATTGTGTATTGCTACATAAGGATGCATATTTATCTTATATTTCATGTTGAATATTGAATATACTGTTTCAAAATTGAAACAAGGGAGGAATTAGCCTGAGGATGAGATGCATTGAGAGAGAATGATCACAGACAAAGAGGTAATAGGGCATATTTTTCTTTTGGTTAGAAGCAAGTAAGAAAAATTCAAAGAAACTATATTGGAACGAAATGAGGCTTTGATACATAAGCAGTTCTAATTTTTCCAGGAGGCAAAAGTTTTTGCTCTGAGGAATAGGAATTGTAAGCTGGAATACAATGGACTAATTGTATAGGAAGACAGAAATATGAATTTCCTTGTTCAGCTGCTCTACCTTGAGAAACATCCCAAATTTTGGTATGCTGTTTTGAAATATATGTACTGTATTCTCAAAACAGTGGAAAACTTTTGCACCCTGAAATTTTGGTAAGCAATCCTATATTGCATTTGTAGTGAATCCAGTGGAAACAAAGAAAATCATTCAGAATGTAGTATATGTAGTACACATAGTCAGCTGTACTCAGAGATCAGTATTACACTTTTTCTTTCTTCTTCTTTTCCTTCCTTTCCTACCTTTCAAATTCCTAAAACATTTAGACTGATCCATTTCATCCTTAGCAGACATGATGAATCAAGAATCAATTTCTCAAACAATATCCTTGTAAGTTAGCAAGTTGGCAGAAATTTATAATGAAGAAACAAACGTCAAGTTACTAAGTCTGCAAACTTGCTAGCATTATGGGAAGTTTGGAAAAAAGATGTAATCTGTTAACTCTGTTCTGAGCTTAGAATGCTACACAGGAAAATAGAAGGATTTAGCAATGTATAGAAAAGGTTACTGATTAGTTGTGTAACAAACTTCAGCCTACCAAAGATAAATTCCTAGACACAATAGTCAAAAAATATTCTGAACTTTGTTTCTATCAGGAGGGTGATGTAAGACATTACATCTGGATTCTTTTATTGGGAGAATTCTAGACTGATCAAATCCGTATGTATTTATCAGTAAGATGACGAATCCTGATTAGAAATACAATGCAAAAATTTTACTTTCTCTTATTCAGGGACTTTCTGGAAAATGGTCAGTAACTTTCTATTATACAATTATCCATAAAAATATATGGGCAACAGAAATCATGATGTAGTTCCTGAAATCTTCTCTAGCCTTTCCTGGCTGGACAATTTGTCTTAAATATAAATGAAATTAAAATGGAAATTTTGAGGTACAGTTTTCTGAGATATCAAGCTAAAAAACTATACTTGCATAGAGACTCAATAAGTATGAACTCCTTCATAGCCTAAGACATTTTCTAGGCTATAAAAATAGTACTAAATTTGTGTCAGTTTGATTAGAATCCAACAGCAACTTTGTTAGTACTTTAGCACTTTATATTCAGCGAGAAATCTTCTTATTTATTTATTTATTTATTTATTATATTTCTATACCGCCTTTCTCCCGTAGGACTCAAGGCGGTGTACAGTCAAGAAAAATATAGACACACAAACATCATAAAATTGCTAATTAAAATTGTTACTTAGTTTGGTCAATTAAATAAAACCCAGAATTAGATAACATTTAAAAAATCATTTGCATGTTTGTATGTTTAGCCCTGCCTGTTGGAACATCAGGGTCTTGAGGGCACAGCGGAAAGCACGGAGATTAGGGATATTCCGTATCTCCGGGGGCAGTTCATTCCAAAGGGTTGGAGCCCCCACAGAGAAGGCCCTCCCCCTGGGAGTCGCCAGTCGACATAATTTGACTGACGGTACCCTGAGTAGTCCCTCCCTGTGAGAACGAACTGGTCGGTGGGAGGCTATTGGTGGCAAAAGACGGTCTCGTAGGTACCCAGGTCCTAAGCCATGGAGCGCTTTAAAGGTGATAACTAACACCTTGAATCGCACCCGGAAGACCACCGGGAGCCAGTGCAGCTCGCGTAGGAGAGGTGTTACATGGGCGTAATGAGCTGCGCCCATAATCACCCGCGCGGCTACGTTCTGGACCAGTTGGAGCCTCCGGGTGCTTTTCAAGGGGAGCCCCATGTAGAGAGCATTACAGTAGTCCATACGGGAGGTAACTAGGGCATGAGTGACCGTGCGCAAGGCGTCCCGATCCAGAAAGGGACGCAACTGGCGGATCAGGCGAACCTGATAAAAGGCACCCCTGGCCACGGCCGTCAAATGATCTTCTAAAGATAACCGTGAATCCAGGAGGACACCCAAGTTGCGGGCCCTCTCTGTGGGGAGCAAGATCTCATCCCCTATTGTTAGTGATGGTACCAGCTGACTATACCGGGACGCCGGAAGCCACAGCCACTCGGTCTTGGAGGGGTTGAGTCTGAGCTTGTTTCTCCCCATCCAGATCCGCACGGCCTCCAGGCAACGGGACATCACAGCAAGGGCATCATTGGGGTGGTCTGGGGTGGAGATGTATAGCTGTGTGTCATCAGCATACTGATGAACACTCACCCCAAAACCACGGATGATCTCACCTAGCGGTTTTACATAAATGTTGAACAGAAGGGGTGAGAGGACTGACCCTTGCGGTACCCCACAAATAAGGTGCCTCGAGGTCGACCTCTGCCCCCCTGCCAACACAAACTGCGAACGGTCAGAGAGGAAGGAGGAGAACCACCGAAGAACAGTGCCCCCTATTCCTAACCCCTCCAGCCGGTGCAGTAAGATACCATGGTCGATGGTATCAAAAGCCGCTGAGAGATCTAATAGGACCAGGATAGAGGAGCAACCTCTGTCCCGAGCCCTCCAGAGATCATCCACCAATGCGACCAATGCCGTTTCTGTGCTGTATCGTGACCTGAAGCCCGACTGGAACGGATCCAGATAGACAACTTCATCCAGGTATCGGGGTAGTTGTCGCGCCACCACACTCTCAACAACCTTCGCAACAAAGCGAAGATTGGAGACTGGACGATAATTTGATAATATAGCCGGGTCCAGGGAAGGCTTCTTGAGGAGGGGCTTCACAACCGCCTCTTTCAAGGCGGCGGGAAAGACACCCTCACTCAGAGAAGCATTTATAATCCCCTGGAGCCAGCCTCGTGTAACCTCCCGGGAGGCCAGTACCAACCAGGAGGGACACGGGTCCAATAAACATGTGGCAGCGTTAAGCTTGCCCAGAATCCTGTCCACGTCCTCAGGAGCCACAGAGTCAAACTCTTCCCAGATAACGCTCTCAAGACCTGCCCCCGTCTCCTCCCCTGGATCTACCCAATCGGAGTCCAGGCCTTCCCGAATCTGAGCGACTTTATCATGCAGGAATTGTACAAAATCCTCAGCTCGACCCTTTAAGGGATCTTCCCGTACCCCCACCTGAAGTAGGGAGCGGGTCACCCTAAACAGCGCAGCTGGGCGGTTCTCTGCAGATGCAATAAGAGCGGAGAAGTAGCTAGACTTCGCCGCTCTTATCGCCACTAGGTAGATCTTAATATAAGATCTCACCTGTGTTCGGTCAGATTCAGATCGGCTTGTCCTCCAATCACTCTCCAGGCGTCTTTTCCGACGCTTCATCTCTCTCAGCTCCTCGGAAAACCAAGGAGCTAGACGAGATCGGCATCGGGTCAGAGGCCGCAAAGGCACGACGCGGTCCAAGGCCCCAGTAGCCGCCCTGTCCCAGGCGACCACCAGGTCCTCAGTCGAGTCATGAGCCAGAGTCTCAGGAAATGGCCCAAGCTCCATCAGGAACCTTTCGGGGTCCATCAGGCGCCTGGGACGGAACCATTTGGTTGGTTCCATCTCCCTGCGGTGGGTGGAAGTGACTTGAAAGTCCATGTGAAGGAGAGAATGATCAGACCATGACAAGGGCTTGATGTCTATATCCCCTATTCTTAGATCATTCAGCCACTGATCAGAGATAAAAATCAAGTCCAGAGTGTGATTCCCCAAGTGGGTGGGGCCTTGAACTACCTGGGTCAGGCCCATGGCCGTCATGGAAGCCATGAACTCCCGAGCCGTCTCCGACATCTCACCAGCAGATGGCAGGTTAAAATCCCCCATAACAATAAGTCTGGGGGTTTCCACCGCCACCCCGGCTATAATGTCGAGCAGCTCAGGCAGGACCGCTGTTACGTGGCAGGGAGCCAGGTACGCAATCAGTAGGCTCATCCGAATCCCCTGACCCCACTTCACAAGGAGGGACTCACATCCGGCTATCTGAGGAACAGTGGCCTCCCTCGGGCAAAGACTTTCTCTAAAGATTGCTGCCACTCCCCCACCCCTTCCCTGAGCCCTTGGCTGATGGAATGCACGGAAACCTGGCGGGCACATTTCCACAAGGGGAACTCCTCCCTCCTGGCCTAACCAGGTCTCCGTAATCCCTGCCAGGTCAGCACCCCCCTCTGAAATAAGATCATGAATGAGGGGGGCTTTATTTACCACTGACCTGGCATTACATAACATCAGCCGTAGACCCAGGGTCTGAGACTCTGAACAACCCGGGAAACGAGCAGTGCTTTGGGGGTCGGAGTGGGCAATCGCTCGTAAACATCGAGTGCGCACTCCCGAAACATAATATGGCCCCCTGCAGCCGTCATATCTGCCCCTCCCACTTACTATACTAATGCCCATTGCTTCATCCCCCTGCATCCTTGTCAGATTTCTGTCCCCATCCTCCCCACCATGATTATCAGACCCATTACCCCTTTCAGTGGATTTATGGATCCCCCCAGATCCATTCCCACAATCCCTCCCAGAACCCCTTAAAATAGAACTTAAAGATTTATCTAAAAACCCCCAAAGCCGTCGGTTTTTTGCAAACCACCTCTCAGGGTTCCAAAACCCGTCCTCAAGGGCGGCCCTTGATAACTGAGAGGGCCAGACATGCGAGAGGGGGGAATCTCGTAGTGCAAGGAGCTCCGCAGTTGAATACATCAAAGATAGGAGCGAGTTGAAGGAGATGAAGGATCATTTTCTTCTAAGAGTGTTAGAGATGGTTAAGACAGGTAATTTAAAATAAGGGAGGAAATAGATGTAAAAGGGAGACCAGTAAGTTACAAATGTCAATACATCGGAACATCATCGCCCTCTCACGACGATGGATAGTCTTGTGGTTGTAGTAAATCCATCCAAAGGAGGTGGGGGTAGAGGTCTCAAAAGGTCGTCCTCTCACAGCGACCAAACCATTTGAAACAAACAAAGAGAAGGTGGTCTATCTCCCCATAATCCAAGACTCTCGATGTCTGTATCTCCTCCAGTCCTGATACCAGCGATGGCCGAGGATTAGATCAAAAAAGTAAGGCAGAGCCACTGGACAAAGTATTTAGGGTTAAATAATCAGGGTAATCTTGGGGGAACAGGTGATAAATAAAGCTGCAGATCGATCTAAGATTGCAAGTTAACGCTGAGTGGTCGTAATAGATCTAGATCTGATAAAGGAGAGAGGGACAGTTGAGGGGGAGAGTAAGTCATCATCTCCAGTTTGTAATCCTCAGTCCCTATCCATCACCTTGCTCAGGCTACTTAGTTCAATTAGTTTAATAAGTCCTCAGAGTTTCAAGAAAGAGGAGTGCAACAGATCCCTAGAGGTTGAAGGGATCCTAACATTTATAGCCTTTGCAGCATTGCCCTCTCCTCTATTAACAACAAGGGCTTCCTTGCAGCCTCCTGGTGTTGCTGTCGCCGTCGCTGTCATTAGCGCCATTCCCCTCGCCATTGTAACCCCCCTTGCCATAGACATCATCACCGCCATGTTGCTACAAGCAGTGCCTATTAGCCCAGGCATCATTATCAACACCCTATCTGGAGTCGCTGTTGCCACCGTCTCGCCAACCATTTCACCAGCTATATTAGACTCAGTGGTTGACCCGGTCATGGCAGCCAGCCATGTTGACATCCTCCCCACTGCCCTCAGTCTTTTTACTGACAAACAGCTGATCTTCGGGCTCGGCTCGGGTTTTATCCTTGGGCTCCATCCACAGCTCTATTGAGCCGAAAATACCTCAGTTTGTGGGGGGGGGTCTGTGGATGGTTAATTGACCCCCACACTCTTGAAAATGTCAAAACATCTCCCTCCTAGCCTCGGAGTTTCAGCTCTGAGCTGCCATTTTGTTTTGCAACTGTCAACGGAATCTTGTATTTCCCTTTGTCTACAATTCTCCTAAAAATAATAAAAATGTTTTGGTGATTGAAAAATGGCATCACTTTATCAAATATGAAACAATGCCAGTTTTAAGTTCATCCTAATGAAGTAGATCCACATTTATGGATCTCAAATTCACATATAAATTAGAGCAGTGAATCTCCCTGCTTGCCCTTACTTTCCAATTCCATACAAGGAATTACTTCCCACATTTAATAGAAATGTAAGAAGCCATGGATGTTATTATTCAGTAAATAAAATAAATTTTAGATGATTCTGGAGAAAAGGCAGATATTCACATACTTTCCATGGCTTCCTCATAATGAAATAAGTATCACAACATTATATATTATCAGGATAATATGGATTAAATTCTCTTCTTTGAAAAAAGAGAGCATTCTCTTTTGTCAAATGGAATGACAATATTAGCAAATGAGTAATTTGCCTGCAATATAAAGCCTGCAAACATCAGGCTAGTTCTACTTTCTTGAACTCAACAAGCCAGATTTGAACTATATTTTAGCAAGAGTATTCCTTGGCATGTAACCTCTACAAAGCTTGTAAATGACAAGTTTGTACTGCTATAAATGCAAAACAGAGAAGAACTTACATGTGTAGCTCATTAATTTCAGGTTAATTTTTTATATTAAAATGGGATTTTTATTCAGAGCCTCTAGTCATAAAAGAATACAAAAAAGAGAGAGAAAACACTTTTCTTTAAGATTCCTTGGAGGTTTTTTCTATTTTTAGTTTTTATGTCCAACATGTGCTGTGCATCATTCACACATAAGTAATTCTATTATAATGAGGCTAAGATTTTTAGTGAAGCTGAGGAAGATCTTGAAAAGATCTAAGTTCATAATAAAATCTATTCTTAGCTTCTTTCATAATACATATGTCTATGTGTAAACTGGCAGAGAAGAATTCAAAACTTCATTGCATCATATAGTCAGTATAATTCACTCTAGCATTATAGTCACAGGCATTCTGCAGTAGATATTATCCATGTGTTGAGTCACTATCTCCACCATCCTCCTTTAATTATGCAGCAAGGAATCAAGCTTAAAAAGTGGCAATTTCCCTGGCAATTCTACTGTATATTTAGGTTATGAAAATTATTTTGCATCCAACTTGATTGGATGTGAAAGAAACTTCATGCTTACTTATTACTAAACACCAGAGAATAGGATACAATAGCTAAAACGAGATGAATCCATTGAAAACAAAGCCACATAAAACCATATAAAAACATCTATCTACAGTCACTGAAACACAAAAGCTTAAATGAATTAACATGCCCAGATCACCTGCAACCCTTAATACTGTTACAGAAGTAAGCCATGGTGGTGCAGGGGTTAGTTCAGTACTGCAGGCTATTTCTGCTGACTGCCGGCTGCCTACAATTTGGCAGTTCAAATCTCACCAGGTTCAAGGTTGACTCAGCCTTCCATCCTTCCGAGGTGGGTAAAATGAGGACCCAAATTGTTGGCGGCAATATGCTGACTCTGTAAACCATTTAGAGAGGGCTATAAAGCACTGTAAAGTGGTATATAAATCTGAGTGCTATTGCTATAATAACAGAAAATGGTGGTACGGTGATTTTTGTGATTCTCACTGGCTGGGTTTTAGGAAACCGTGTCATGAAAGAAGGGAAGGATATATAAAAATGGTAAAGTGATGTAGGATATTCCAAGTATGTGTATTATGTGCAGTGCTATTTAGAAATCATTTGAAGTTAAAATTAACAATGAAGTAGCTAAATATGAAGGTGATACTAAAATTATTTGAAATGAAAAACTCTGAATACAAAAAGGGCAATAAGATGAGAAATGGAATTACGATTGACTATAAAATTATTCTCTCCTTCCCTCTATAAATATGCACTACGTTTTTGAAACTAACAAGCAAACCAATGTGCCTGAAAAAAGTTTCAAAGGACTGGTGACAGGATGTCATGGACCTACATTTTAACCCATTTTCCTCATTTTAATGCTTTGCATATGACTAGATATTCACACAAGAACTATGTACACCAAATATATGTAGAGACACATTGCAGTGACCTACTAAAACACAATTAAAAGACTGATTTATGAACTAATTTTTTGTAGACTTTTGTAATGTAGAAGTGAATAGAACACATAACTGATTGAATTCAATAGTTTATTGACCTTTTAAATTTCCTTTAAGAATATGAAAAAATAATGGAGATAAATGTATTACAAAATTAGTTTAAACATATGCATGTTGGTTTATGATTAGAAAGAACAGAGAAGATAATTTTATAATATGTATCAATACGTACAATTTTAAAGTAACTCTATTAATTTTATAGTGTTGCTTTTCATTAGCAGCAAATTTTAACCCCCTCAAAGCATACCACCTGGAAGCTTTAAAATTGCCACAATTCCCTACATTATTGTAATGATTGTAATGGTTCTGTTCCTTTTTAGATATTCATGGCTAATTTATAACCCAATATTTTCTAATTTCTTGTATAAGCCTGAATATCTATAAAACAATGCAATGTCTGTTCTTTCAGGCTACATCTTCAAAATGTCCCCCAAAAACCTAGAACATCTACAGCTATATTCTAACAACAATTACATTAAAAGAGTAAGGGAATGTTTACACTGAGGTTGGAAAGAGATCAAATGTGTAGTCAGTGAATATCCAGGCTGACAGACAACACAGACCTGATGTTGAGAAATGAGGTAGCTCCATTACCACATCAACAAGTCAGTAAATAGTGTGAAATGTTTAAGAGAAAATTGTCTTGTGCATATTTATCTCAAATGAAAGGTGTTTATTGGTGGATTTAGGTTCTAATGAAATACTAAAATATTTTAGTATTTCATTAGAACCTAAATCCACCAATAAACACCTTTCATTTGAGATAAATATGCACAAGACAATTTTTTGTCTTGTGTTTAGTATTTTATTCCGATCATCAGGATCTAAATGTATTAGCAGCATGAGAGCATAGAAAGATCCTATCTGGACCAAACCATTGACACATCTTTTCATGGAGATCATGATCTATACCCTTATAGGTATAGATCATACACACACACACACATCTACACAACAAATGGGGTCAAGGGGTTGAGCAAAGGACTAATTGCCAAGATGTCTTTAGTAAACAGCAGATGTCTGGCAGCTGTCAGGGTGAAATAAACAACGTTTGTGTAATTGACTTTGCAGAGTGGACTTCATAAGTCCTCAAGATAAGGAGAAATGTTTTATTTTGACATACACAATTTTGAGTTTAGTGATGAAATGGCAAATAAAGTTGTTGTAATAGGAAGTATCCCAGTTACGTTATCCAATAGTTTATTCTGAGGTTAACCTTGCCATTAGAGATAAAGGGGTCATGAATGACCAAGAGCCCAAGTAGTAGCACTTGTTTCTTTTCCTAGCCAAGACTGTATTTTACATACTTACATGTGTTTTCCAATCAAGGTAAATATGCATGTATTAGTATTTAATAGACATTTTAAAATGTTATATATTCCATAAAAAACTTTATGTATTAAAGGGTTAATTTGTTGATTATTTCTTTGAAACATTACACTCTTTTAAGCAAGAAAGGCTAACAAATCAATAAAAAGAGTCCCTCTCTCCTGCCTACAATTTAAAATGGAAGAGAATAGGAAGAGGAAAAAAGGGTTAGATCAGAGGTGGGTTTCAGCAGGTTCTGACCAGTTCTGGAGAACCGGTAGCGGAAATTTTGAGTAGTTTGGAGAACTGGTAGTAAAAATTCTGACTGGCCCCACCCCCATCTATTCTCTGCCTCCCAAGTCCCAGCTGATCGGGAGGAAATGGGGATTTTGCAGTAACCTTCCTCTGGATTGGGGATGGAATGGAGATTTTACAGTATCCTTTCCCTGGAGTGGGATGGGAATGGAGCTTTTACAATATCCTTCCCCTGCCATGCCCACCAAGCCACGCCCACCAAGCCAAGCCATGCCACATCCACAGAACCAGTAGAAAAAAATTTTGAAACTCACCACTGGGTTAGATAGGTAAGCAGAAAAAGAAAATACTATTCAGACATCATTCCACAGTCTGGCTGAATGATTGCTGAATGAACATTGGAGAAGAACAAAGGTTGATGGGACTGACTTCCCATCAACCTTTGATGGGAAGTCATACTTAAGGGAGGGTGGAATATCCTATCCCATTCTCCCTCCACCATAACTGTGAGTATTATAGTTCTGCTACTTGTACACTACGTTCAGGGCTTTAACATCTTCTTTTGTGAGCCCTCCAAGAAGGTTTAAATTTGATATAAGAAGTGCAGATGGTATAATAAATCCATACATATATTTTGCAAAGAACTAGAAGTTTAAAACATACCCATAGAGATCTGTGAGGAAAAAAAAAACTATTTTTGGATGAGGGGCAGTGCATGTTGGGGTCTTTCCTTCTGAAACTACAGAAGCTTTTTTTTTCTGTATATTTTCAAAGAGTCTTTTAGGAAATTTCAAGACTGGGAATTAACAAAAGCAATCATCTAAATCCTAAAGCTGACATAAAGTTGAAAATAAGAACTTTCATGCAAAGTACTTCTCTGTATTATTAAAGAGAGGTGTCCAGTGAGGCTAAATTGTTACATGGATCTTATTAACTCTTCTTCGTAGGGATGCAATATTTTAATTTCTTGTTCTGCTTCTAGGAATTATTAAATTCTCAAAATAGATGTGTTAACATTTTTTTCAGTTCTTGGTGTACAGCTGATTTAACTTTTGTTCTTTAGCACATTTGTGCGTGTTACTTATTTGATTATTCTGGTTAGGCCCAATATAATAGACTGAAGCCTTTCTTATAACAAAGGTATTTATTTATTTCTTGTCTTCCTCAGGATTACATTTGGACAGCTGAGGTTCTGACAGGAGCAACGACTTATATATAGAGGAGGCGGGGCAAAAGGTAAGTAGGGACCAATGGCAAGGAGCATAGTGACATCACACAATAACATATATACAAATATACATATTTACAGAAAACAGGTTAGGTATTTTCAATTGTAACAGTGCGCCTACAAAAGCAAAATGGGAAAATATTCAGTTACTTTAATTGGAAAAGAATCCAATAAGTTACAGAGCAATTTACCTGAGAAGGAAATAACTTTGATGATTTATAATACCAGTTATCCACACAAATTTTGATTTTTATGTTCCTTTCACACTCATTCATAGATCAATATTTGAAAGCACATATTCCAAATTATAATTCGTATTATACACATACCTCATACAATAAGGCATACAAACACTATACATCCTAGTGTATACGTTGCAGCATTATAAGTTTGTATCTAGTGTTGCAAACATCATTTTTGTTAACCAACATTTTCCTCACTTCCAGCCCATGACGCATAGTGTGTTGAACTGAGGATATTTATTTTCTCTGTTAAGACTAAATTATATTATAAACATTATTTCTGCAATGGTCTGTACACTTACTGAAAAAGAAGCAAAATACTTTTGAAAATAAGTATGAAAAATGTGCTCAATATATATAATTTCATTATTATTATTCTGATTTAGCCCGTACTCATGTACAGCAAAAGTTATACAATGTAACTTTATCTTCTTTTAGTTTATTATTCAGTAGCAATCTTTGATAAGATATGTATTCAGATCAAAATGACCACTGGATTTTTAGGATATTCCTGTCCATCGATAGGTTTGTTTTTTTAACAAAATAGAAAAGCAAGTTTAACTTTATGTTAACAGCTCTGAGAAGAATGAAAATAAATGTGATGATGTATAATTGTAAGCTTTAATAAAATAAATCTTTGCCACCAAGGCAGCTGAGGAAACCAAACCCCAAATAAATCTGTACACCACCAGTCTTCAATAGTTTGTTGAAAAGGCTTGCAGAGTGACAGGGAGAAAAAATGTAACACACATAAATAGATCACAAGTTTTCCTTTGCAGTCAATTGAAAAGAAGGCATATAGAATAGCTTTTTTTCTCAAATTCCTATTGTGAGTCTCTGTTTTCTATAAGAGCTTGGAATGTTTACAGTTGAAAATATGAACTTGTGTTTCCTCAATAACAGAAGACAAATGAAAGCTCAAGAGATGAATAGGCCATTGGATAATTACTTGTTGATGTTTGGTGTCAGATAGTTAAATACAATGCATTTCCTTGAACTCAAACTGAGCAAGATGATTTAGTAAACATCTGAAAATACATGGAGGTGAAGCTGAAAAGGAGATCCATATGTTTTACAACCTATCACCAAAGCAAAATGAGATGTTGTGGTAAATCTGAATCATGGTGCCTTTAAGGCTTTGTCTGCTTTGTTCATGAGTGCCGGTCCATTTCAATAATAGAAAACCAATTCAAAACAATAATATTCCTAGTTATAACTATAAGTAATTTTCCTTCATATTAATTCTTTCATTTTAAAAATAACATTATTAAGAAAAATAATGTATAAGAAAGCCCATGGAGAAAGACAGTAATAAATCCTTCTATATAAAATCAATACAATTATTCAAATTGTCCTATAAAATATTCTTTAGAGAAATTATGTTCTCCATAATAGTAGGTTAGCCTACTATAAAGTACTGTATTTTATTTTATGGGTGAAATTCAATAAAACACAGACCCAAAAAATGATAATAAAAAGAATTCACATCTCAATTAAAAATGTAAAAAAGAATAAAACAAAACCTAGCCTACTGAAATAGAATTGTTTTCAATTCCTTGAATGGGCAAAAGGAGAAGTCTATTCCATAAAGTGGAATTTACCTCAGAGAAAGCCTCCCATCATTTCTCAATTTTTATCTGGATGAGCTGATTCAACTCTGACAAAGAATTCATCCATCCATCCATTTGTAATGTCACGCAACTCACCACTGTGGTAAAATAATAAAAGAATACCAACTATAACAAATTTAATTCCAATCATTAAAAAAAAAAAATCACAATAATAGTATTGAGGGGTTCTTGGTGCTCTCTGAGCTTGCTTTCTTTCTTGCAGGTGTTTCATTACCCAAACTACAACCATTAGCATAAAAACTGACAGCAAACAGCACTCCTTACTAGCACTGATGATGTTACCTAGTTTTGATAATGAAACATCTGCAAGAAAATAAGCAAGCTCAGAGAGCACCAAGATCCCCTCATGTCAACCCTACAAGCTACAAATATTCTCTTTTATTAGTATAATAATAGTCTTACCTAACTTCCAGACAGGAAGCCTAAGGGAACATCCAGGTCTTCATCAAAATGCCAGCCAAATCAAAGGCTAAGAAATCTCAGGGGATGTACAAAGATGTATCCCAGGCTCCATCACCTGGGATTTAAAAATTAGGCCTGGAATCTGCAGACAGCCAATGCATAGACTTTATTATGGGTGTAATTTATTATGCATTGCAGTAGTCTAGGTGTTAATCAGAATGTTATCCCACACACACACCTTTTTTCTTCATCAAAAATGTCATGAACTGTCATGTTTTAACATGTAATTAAGAGAAAGGATGAAAAACAGGTGCATATTATTCTCCTTATATAAATGCTTCCGATGACTGTTTCCTTAGAAAGCACAGATGTTAAATAGACTCACCTCATGCACCCAGAGTACTAAAAGGACCCTGAAGAATGCACAAATTACTTATAACTTTCAGAACATTTATACAATTATGTCATATTATATAATTATGAAAAAAATCATTTGCATACTGTATATATCAATGAATATGCATAGAACACTTCCATGTGAGAAGATCATTCAGTATTTCCTGTCACTTTGATGAATATTGTGCACTGCATTTTTTTTCACATCTGCTGAAAGTACGGAGGAGAGTGGCACAGATGTAGCAGCAATTTATAATAGGGTCATCTAAACCATATTTTTTAAATAAATAAATTTGAATTTAAATAAATGCCTATATTTGCATGGATATAACATCAGGTAGTTGGATTCAATGGCTTATATAGTCATTGGCTTATATAGTCCCGCTTATATAGGAGAGAGAGAGAGGGAAATCACATATGTAGGTACAATCTGATATTATATCACTTTTCATTTATTTACCACTTTAAAGATTCTGAATGATTTAATGACTAATTATATTTTTAATGTATCAATGTACCTCTTTTATTTATATGTAGCTTTAAATGTCTTCCATTTAAAGAGAGATTTTAGGTACACCTTTCTTCTTGTCATTCTCATCATTACTACATAAATTTGTCACCCTTCACAGATTAAAAAGAAAGACAGTGAAATATCCCAATGTGTTTGTTGAAAAGAAAATGATTAGATAAAACTCTAGTTCTCTTTTTCTCTTCTAAGTCTTATTTCCAATACTTTGTTTTTCTTTAAGTTTCTTAGTTGTTGTTGTTTAATTGGGCATTTTGTTGAGATATGATGCTTTGGTAGCAGATTTCTTTTTCAGACATCCACATGCCCACCAACAAGTCAAGATCAGGATATGGTTTTTTCCAACTATTTAATTTAATTATTTGAAGATTGATTTTTGCTTCTTCCTTGATTAGGACATTATACATGGTAATTGCAGCAATGTTGGGTACTACTGGAGCTCAAACCAAGATATTTGACTAAATTATAATTGAGAATTAACTACTGGGCTATGTCCAAAATTGCAGAGATATTTTTCATTTGTCTTCAAAATACTTTTTTAGTATTTGCATGTTTTACAATTGACACATGCAAAAATTGAGTCCTAATTGTACCCTAGGAATCTTAATCTTCAAAAGTGACAAGCAATAAGGAAAACTTGTCAGCTCTGTCAGAACTGTGATCTGTATTCAGAATTTTTTTTACTTTATTTTGTTTTTCAATCACTAGAACTATGTGATAATTGTTTTTTGATGGTGCTTCTCTTTTTTTTCCCCCAGTGCAGTGAATAAGGTGATTGATTTTTGTGGATTGGTGTTAACATTTCCTAGTTCCTTTTCTTGTAGAAACATTTTACCCATCAGTTTATTGAAACTATCATTCACAACAAAAAGTATGTTGTGCTGCAGTAAATTATTATCATTGCTATCATTATCTTCCAGAAAATGTTGTTCTGTAACAAAGTGTTCTGGACTGGACAAAGAGGTCATCAGAATTGGGGAGGATGTTAAATATTTTTGTTTTCCATATCTGACCTGAGTTTGACAGAAACTATCACACAAGGGATATGAGCTTACTTTTCTGTGTGGTTTTAAAAATTCCCTATGCTGTGAAAAACATAAGGAATTAATGTAGTTTTATAATCCTTTTGGTTGGGTTTCTGTTTGGACACAGTTGAACAATATGCTTTTGAAAATAAAGTACTGTTCTGGACAGGAACAGTCCTTGCCTGGAGCACTTAAATAGCTTTTGAAAATCAAATTCTGTTCTGATTAATACAGGTCCTTGACTGGAAACATGTCTTATGTCCAGTCCTCCAAATCCCAGTCCTCCGTTATGCCTTCTGGCACCTTGTGGCAAGCACTTTGGAATAGATATACTCAATCCTCTCGGCTCTTCTTCCTTGACAACTCCCCTCTTGGGACAAAGCTTATTATTCAAAAATTGGTACATGAGGAGAAGAAGAAGCTGGAGAATGCAGTCCAGTTTGCACTCCAAATAGTTATGCCATTGGAAAAGCCATGATTTGTATACCGTATTTTTCAGATTATAAAATGCACTTTTTTGTCTCCCAAAATGGAGTGAAAATGTCTGTGTGTCTTATAGACCAAATATTGCCAAAGTCCTGCCCACTTGCTGGCCACTTTTTTGCCTACACAGGCCCCAATTTCCAGACATTTTGGGTCTTTTTCAAGCCTTTTTCGGCACATTTTCGGGGCTTTTCTCAGTTTTTTATGCTTTTTGGCCCACTTTGAGGCTTTTTTTGGCCCATTTTTGAGACTTTTTGGGCCATTTTCAAGCCTCAAAAATGGACAGAAAAAAGCCTAGAAAATGGGCAAAAAAAAAAAGTCTAGAAAATGGGCTGGAAAAGGCCCTCCCCAAAAAAGGCCCGAAAACGGGGTGAGCAGAGGCCAAAAACTTTTTTTGTTGATTTCCTCTTCTAAATTTAGGTGCATCTTATAGTCAGGTGCATCTTATAGTCCGAAAAATATGGTACATCTTAACAAGAGGAAAGAATAAATGGCAGTAACAGAACTGAGATGGCAGCAGCACTGCAAATGACTTCTTACTCCTGAATATTGCCATTCTGTAATAAAAAAGTATGCCTAGTTAGGGTATGGCTGGTTGGGAGTTGAAGTCCACACATCTTAAAGTTGCCAAATTTGGGAAACAAATTTGGCCTAGGATTTACTTTGGTTGGGATCATCTCATAATGTAGAGGCATAGATAGCCTTGAAAGCAGGAGGAAAAGTCACCACTAAGGCAATGAACAGATTAGATGGGCTTCTTTCTATCATCTTAGTAGCAGTTCTTCCTCTTGTCCTTCAAAGCCATTCCCTAGGCCCATGTTGGCAAACCTATGGCACGTGTGCTGGAACTGGCACACAGAGTACACATGCATGCAATTCAGGGGACACAGCTGGTCTTCGGAGCACTCCTGCACATGTGTGTATGTTTGTGCTTGCATGTGAGATTGTGCACATATGCGCAGAGAGCATTTGCACGTGTGCATTGCATGTGCAAAAGGTGTGTGCATGTGCATATGGTGAGATTATGCACACAGAGTGCACACGCACAAAAGCTGTGCACATGCGCAAATGGTGTGGTTGCGCATGCAGCACGTGGGGAGGAGCCGCGCGTTACCACGGATGGCACACAAGCGCATGCAGGGCGCAAAGCCCATTCCTGTTCAGCACTCGGTAAGTAAAAGGTTTGCCATCGCTGCCCTAGGCTCTTTATGCAAACAAAGTGTGACTTGCAGAGATTTAGAAAAGTAACAAGTATTTCTTGAGGCTAAGAGTAACTTACCTGTTAGCACTTCCAATGAAGTAGGACATGTAATTTACTACTATTTTTTTTTTGTTTCTCCTTAAATAGTTCAGACATGGGCTTTCTATTCTTTCTATTTACTTTTGTTAATATTAGAATTAAATAATTTTGTAAAGAGAAATATCACTCTATAACATTTTGAAGGATTGCTCTGCATTTGTAATGGTGGGGACATTTTTTTTATTATGACAGCTGTGAAAGAGGTTTTTTTAGGGAGAAGATCAAAGGCCTATTATATTTTTACTATAGCATTGTAGATAACATTCCTCAGATCCATATTGAATCATGCTAAATCAATCCCATATCAAGCTTGCAATATTCACATGTTGAGTTTGTGGGGGTGTCCCTGTGACTGACTGACTCAGCATAATAATAAGAAATGCATAGAGTATGCATTATATTGCAATTGTTGAAGTAATGATCCTCATTTTTACCTAGGTAGATTTATGGTATACACCAATGTGATTAAATAAAAGATATCAAACTTTTTTCTATTTTGTCTGCTTTTTTTGAGCAAAAGAGATTATATTTTATTAAATGAAGTTGCAATTCTGGATTCATTCACCTGATAGAAAGCCCACTGAATTCCATAGTCTTTTTTTTTTTTTTTTTTGAATAAACATATAAAGAATGACTTGAAAAAAACCCCAAACTGTAGCTCCTTCATTCTGGGATAAACTCTATGAAATCTAATATCTTCTGAGAGATTTTTCTAAGTGGGTCTTTGACTGAACTCTTGTAATGACACTTAATTGTTTTTTTTTTCCTTCTGTTTTCAGTCAATTGGGCTCATTATTAATATGGAACACAAATGGAGCTGAGTTTGAAGAGTCACTCATTTAAACTCTGTTCTCATAATATCAACAGAGCATAGAGCAATCTTTGTTACTCTGGTGGCTGGTAATCATCCGGATCTGATTAATTACAGAGCCCGATACAAATCTCTATTTGTGGGACAGATAATGGTCTTGTCTCATGGCTTGCCTTTGAGCAAGAAAAATAACTCCACCAAAACAATAGAAAGGACATCTGTTGAATCTTCCTGACTATTTGCTAAGTATAATATTGAAGGGGAGTTCAGTTAGAAAGGTTAAGTGAATGTGAGTTTGCAGGAAAGGTATAATGAACCGTGGGAAGGATGTCTGAAAAAAGATCATATAAAATGCAAGGATATTATTTAGAAATTGCAGACTTCCCTACAAGATGAATTACTGGTGCCAGGAAGCCAATTCTTGGCTTTCTCTCTTCAAGCAACTAGTACAAATCCTCAGATAATACCAATTGACCATCAGCCGCTCATTCATTCATTCATCAAAACTTTTCAAGGGATCATCTCAATCATCTCACCAATATATGGTTTCTTTGCTGTCACTAATGTTGGCTATTGGCCATATGGCCAATCACACCGGGACCATTTTTTCTCCCTTTGCTATCCCTTAGTCAAACCATATGTTCAGCAAACTTAAATTCTTTCAACTGTCTAGATCATTTCTGAATTTGATATATTAGCCAGGGTTAACAGAATTATAAGTTCTGGTAATGGAAAAAAATCACTATCAATCAGTAATGGTGGATCAATTTAATGGGTCCCCAGCTCCCAGTGCACTTAAACCCTTTATAAACTGTAATAGAATATTTGTTATGGCATAAGCATTTTTGAACTATAGTATACAGATCACTGTCTCTCTGATCAGCAAGAATCAAGTTAAGCATGTATCCTACCGTGTTTCCCTGAAAATAAGACCCTGTCTTATCTTTTTTTGAACCCTGAAATAAGTGCTTGGCCTTATTGCCATGCGCTCAAAAGCCCGATTGGACTTATTATCAGGGGATGTCTTTTTTGGGGGAAACAGGGTACTAAGATATAAGCCGACTATTTCTTTGAGTTTTTTTGATTTTTTTTTCACTCTGGTATTTGCCTAGCAAACTGTATGAACCCAGCCACTGTGGTTTGTAATTATGATTTATAGTTCACAATTCTTTGTGAACCAAGGTATTATAGCTTTTTAATAAGCTGTGATAAAGGGAAGCTGCAGTTCAGTGTGACATTAAACCAAAATGCATTTGAGGCAAAGCTCCAGCCACTCAAGTATAGACACCATTGATTAATGAATAGATATACATATCCATCAGTTTGGTCTAGTGGTTGAGGCACTAGGCTAGAAAGTGGGAGACCATGAATTCAAATCCTGCCTTAGGTATGAAAACTAGTGGGCTGATTTGTTTGTCACTCAGAATATCTGGCTAGTCACTCTATATCAGTCCAACCCACATCACAGGATTGTTGTTGTAGGCAAAATAAGAGCAGGAAAGTCTGTTGGATATTCTTGCCACCTTGAATTATTTGTAAAACTAGTAAAGATGGGATACAAATGAAATAAAATTACAAAAAAAAAAATCTATAATATGCTTCCTATCAAGGTTGACTCGGCCTTCCATTCTTCCAAGGTCAGTAAAATGAGGACCCAGACTGTTGGGGGCAATATGCTGACTCTGTAAACCGTTAGACAGAGCTGCAAGGGACTGTAAAATGGTATATAAGTCTAAGTGCTATTGCTATCCTATTACCAAGTGCATATTACTAATTCTTTGGGATTATTTTATTTGTTTGTTTGTTTGTTTATTTGTTTGTCAACAAGTACAAGGAAACAAGTAACAGTATAGACATAGACATGGACACATGAAAAATAATTGGCACAAATAAAAGGATATAAATAGGCAAAACATAGCCATAAACACATAGAATGATTACATATAAATGGGGACAGTAGGACAGGGATGGTAGGCACGCTGGTGCACTTATGCATGCCCCCTTAGGGACCTCACACACACATTATCACACATCCATTTTATTAAGGGGATGAAGTTATGATTGATCCTTGTAATATTAATTCTGTGGATAGTGTATGTTTCTGTGGTGTAAAACACATGGACTCACTTTATCTAGGTTATCCACTTTCCTGTCCTTTGCTGAACAGACTAAGATCTAGTTAGAACTTAGAAGGCAGATTCCAGGAGATCCTAGAGTCATAGGCTAAACAGGAAATTTAAAAATGATTCTGGAAGAAAGCAATAGTAGGACAATTGATACTAATCAAATTTAATATTGAACATTCTTACCCACTTTGTCTCCTATTTCCTTGTTATTTTCTCACTAAATTGCCTTTAGATAGACAAAAGGACAACAGATAACATGATTCAACAAGTGATTATTCAGCAGGTGCCAAGTGACCAATTCTTTCCCCTTAGAAACAGGATAATTAATTTCACCAATAACGTCACACACAGGGAGCCTAAGGAATGCTGTATTGAATACTGAGTCAAAATGTTACTTGGATTATTTTTGCAATGTATACCGAAAATAAATCAGAAGCATATCTGCTGTTTCTATTCTTACTTAACATTCTAATTATTGATTTTAACTATGCCACTTGCTATAAATGAATAAGGAAATAATTTGCCAGTTGCTTTCACTTAAGGCATCCAGAAATAAAGATAGAGAGTACAATGCCAGCACTGGATAATCAACATGGATATTCAATATTTCAGAGAGAGAAAGAAATTGCACTAGTCAATTTAAGTAGGTAAGATGTATGGTCTGAGCATGTAAAGGACACACTGGGTTCAATTGTATAGGCTTTTTATTTGGGGAAATTTGTGTATTTGGAACAGTGTTGAAAAACACTTGAAATAATTGTGGCTACAAAAGGTTGCAGTGCCACTGAGGAGTCAGTCCAATATTGTTTTTCTACAAGATATTTCAGCATTTGGTGAATTAATGTAATAATAGTTTTATACATGCTGTATATACTTTCTCAAGTTTCTTGTACAGCTAGTACTAATTAAAACATTTTTAGCCGGGTTATTTGTTGGGGGGGGGGATAAAAGAATTAAGAGGACCTAACATTTGAAAAGTGTATGTGTGTATGTAGTGTGGTGTGGGGGGTTGTGGTGTGGTGTGACACAGGTGCACCAGATGAGTAAAAGGGAAAAGAATAAATCACAACATAAAAGTGCTATTGTGTGAGGGAGATGGATGGTTTAAAAATGAGATAAAGTAATATCATAAATGTGATAAGTAAATAAAATACATTCAGAACTTTGAATAATTTGTACTTTGTAATCCTTTACAGGGATTGCATATTTGCCTTCCGTAACTGTTTTGCAATCCTGGGAAAAGACATGGCTGCTTTAAAGAGTTGCAGATGTGAGCTACCATAGAAGTGTATTGTAAAAGGAAGCTATAGACTACTGTAGTCAGGTTCTAAACTGTTTGCATTCTTTCATCCTGTAAATTGCCTTGACAGATGCTTGCTTTCTAAAAAGTTTCTTGAAAGTATTTTAATAATACTTTATAATACTATTAACACTAGTATGAATAATATTAGTGAGGGGGACCTATATCTGGAACCTGAATTTCTCATGGCTAAGAGGTCAGTTATATCAACAACCTACATTTGATCAGCTCAGACTGGAAATCTCAATACAAAAAGCAAATGGTTAACCCATATGAGAGAGAGAGAGAGAGAGAAAAGTGCCACAAACTGATTTGTACATGGTTGCATGCATGCTTCAGTTAAAAGCAAAGACTTTGCCTTTGATATAAGCATTTTAAAATCCTTTGAGTTTATCCCTGGCTCATCCATGTGCATAGTACTGGAAAACAGATAAAAAGGACCGTTTTTTTCATATGTTCCTAGTAGAACACTTAGCTGCAGCTATATTAAAAACAGTTATGGAACTATTATTTTTTGGGGGGGGGGGGCATCTCCTTAGAAATCCAGGAAATACATATGGCTGTGGACCACATACACCAAACTGTGGGACAGAAACAGAGCTTTGAGTTTTGGATGAATTACATTTCTATTCAGGCAGAAAATTCCATTGTTTTATGCACCAGACAGAATTTCCTGGTAGGAAAACTCTTAAAAATCTATTTTGAGAGGATAAGAAAACTCAGCACTGAGTGTCTTTGAAGAGTTTTTTTTTCATATTAAGTACTGTTCTTAATTACTTAGCATGTAAAAAATAGGGTTAGAGAAAGGTTAATAGTATATATTTCTCTATATATATATGTGTGTGTGTGTGTGTGTGTGTGTGTGTGTGTGTGTGTGTGTGTGTGTGTGTGTGTGTTAAAACTTTAACTGTTTCTTTTGCTCTCAACCAGATGAAGGCAGAAATCTGGTGTGGATAATATTCCTCCCTGCCTACCGCCCCAGCAGTAATGAGTCTATTTTGCCACTGGATGATAAATCAAACATTTAATATCCAAAAGAGATGCCTTTCTAAGCACATGCAACCAAGATGTTTTCATCTTAGCTCTGGTTGTCAAAGGTAAAGAACAACTGTAAGATTTACAGTCTGATCTAGAGCTACTTGAGAGCACATGTACAGTAATAGATTCCAAAAGGAATAAGAACTAATCTTTTTCTGGTTACTAAGGAGTGTAAGGAACTTTTATTTATTTTTAATATGTCTGTCTCCTGATTTTCAATTTGCTAATGCCAAACTTTGATGCTAATTTTCCCCATTTCTTTATGGCACTAATTCAAAGTCATGCAGTTTGAAAAGTTTAAGAAAATAAAATAAAGCAAATTGACAACACTTTTTGGTGGAATTTAAGGATGTTTTAAATTAGTATTATAACAAAATAACAAAGCCGGAAGGGACCTTAGAGGTCTTCTAGTCCAACCCTGCTCATGCAGGAAACCCTATACCTTTTCAGACAAATGGTTGTCCAATCTCTTCTTAAAAACTTCCAGTGTTGGAGTATACACAACTTCTGGAAGGAAGTTGTTCCACTGATTAATTGTTCTAACTGTCACAAAATTTCTCCTTAGTTCTAGCTTGGTTCTCTCCTTGATTAGTTTCCACCCATTGCTTCTTGTCCTGCCCTCAGGTACTTTGGAGTATAGCTGAACTCCCTCATCTTTGTGGCAATAACCCCTGAGATATTGGAACACTGCTATCATGTCACCCCTAGTTCTTCTTTTTATTAAACTAGACATACCCAATTCCAGCAACCATTCTTTATATGTTTTAGCCTCCAGTCCCTTAATCATCTTTGTTGCTCTTTTCTGCACTTTTTCCAGCATCTCAACATCTTTTTTACATCATGGTGACCAAAACCGGATACAGTATTCCAAGTGTGGTGTTACCAAGGCATTGTAAAGTGTTATTAACACTTCATGTGATCTTGATACTATCCCTCTGTTAATGCAGCCTAGAACTGTGTTGGCTTTTTTGGCAGGTGCAGCACATTGCTGGCTCATATTTAAATAATTGTCCACTAGGACATGAAGATCCTTCTCATAGTTACTATTATTGAGCACGGTACCACCTTTACTATACCTGTGCATTTATCTTGCCTAAATGTAGAACCTTACTTTTTTCTCAATTGAATTTCATTTTGTTAAATATTGCCCAATGTTCATGTCAGTCAAGATCCTTCTATATTTTCTATATTTTTTCTATATTTTAAGCCTATCTTCTGGAGTGTTGGCTATTCTTGCCAGCTTGGTGTCATCTGCAAATTCCCATCAATCCCTTCATCGAACTCATTGATAAAGATGTTGAAGAGTACTGGGCCTAAAACAGAGCCTTAGGGCTCTGTTATAATTATCACTGCTAGAAAACTTTACATAGGTTTAAAGATGGATGCCTGTTAAAAAAAAAGGTAAAGACAAAAAAAAAGTGTCAATGGGTAAACGAACAAGCCAATATGGTAAAGTTAATTTATTTAGTAAGGCTTACTTTCAATAAGCTTACACAGGATTTCTCAGTATCTCACACCTGACTGATAAAATTAAATATATAAAATATCTCAATCTCCAGAATTTAGATCACTTGAGTTTTTGACAGTTTCTTTGTTTACAAATATTCACCAGGAGTTTGAAAAGAATGTGCTTCATGACAACTTTGTTTGCTATGCAGACATGGAAAATTAGCTGAGAACCTCTTTTAAGCTTCCTATGGAAATAGTTCATCTCACTCATAAACTTTTGGCAAGTGCTTAGTTTTGCTGATTCAGTCCACGTGGCATAAATTTGCTGATTATAGTCTGCCCTTTCTAAAATTTGGAACTATAACTCTTTAACTACAACAATGACCATCTTGAACAACAACAAACAAATATTGAGATATTATTAAAATTACAATTGTATTGAGGAGACTTCCGGTTGGCACCGCAGGCTCCGTGGAAGGTCTTTCAAGACTGCCAGCCCTGTGTCTCCGTAAAAGCCGCTTTGACAGCGCAAATCGGCTGTCTAGTGGCTGAAAAACTCTCCTTCGGGAAAAGAAGGAGAGGAGAGCCGGTGGGCGAGAATAGAGCTCCCTGAAAGCCCTCTGGAACATTTCCAGAGGCTTGGAGGGTGAGAGCTCCTCAGTCAGCCCGCCAAGAAGCTCCGGAGCCAGGACGACTCTTCGAAGGCAGAGCGAGAAGCCGCGATCTGATCCTGCTTTTAAAAGTGAGTTTGATTGATTGCAAGCGCAGGCAGAGCGGAAAACAGGAGAACAAGCCTTAAAAGTACAGAGCTTAATTCCGAAGTTACTTTGTTTCAACTTGAATCTTATTGAACTGGAGGTGGAAGATGGCGTCTTTGTTATGGTTTTGAAAGTGAAAGCCAGAAACGAAAGTGCTTGAGAACTTTGTGCTGGGAGAGTGGATTAGCTGCCTATTAACTGCTGGGAGGAAGAAAATGGAGATGTTACAACAAGAAAAAGATGGAAAACAGATTCCAACCTATGCTGAAGTTGCAGCTGGAGGAATTATCATGGAAGAAGATTTGGATCTTGGTGGCTCACCCCCAACTTTGGAACCACCTAAGAAGGGAGAGCCGAAAGTACAACGACTGACCCGATCAACTTATAAATTGCAACAACAATAATCAAAAAGGCAACAATCTCAAGATTTATCTCAAGAAGTCCAAAAAACAGAAGCAGTGGGGGGGGGGTCTAGGCCGAAGAGTAAGGTGGAGGAAAAGCTTCAGCTGATGCTCACAAGGCTTCGAAAGGCCAAAGATGGCAACTAAATTCTTATCTTGAAATGTCAATGGCTTAAATTCACCACAAAAAGAAAGTATTTCACTACTTGAAACAATTTAACAATGATGTTATTTGCTTGCAAGAAACACATATTAGATTATCAGACCAAAATATTTGATAAATTCAAGATTAGGTACAAATTTTGCGGCATCAGCGTCAGAGAAGAAAAATGGATTAGTCATATATGTAAAGAAAGGACTATCAGCTAACTTAATTGAGGCAGATGATCAAGGAAGATACATTGCAATTGAATTACCAACACAGACTGGGCGACTTCCAGTTTGGTTCCCGTCGTCGCCAGACGGTCTTTCTTCGGACCGCCAGCCCCGTCGTCTGTAAAGAGCCGCTTCGAGAAAGGAGAAGCGGTTTGGAAAACTCCAAATCCAAAAGGAATTGTGAGGAGAGCCGGCGGGAACAGGTTGAGCCCCTGTGAAGCCCCCACATTGCTTTTTCTTGCTTCTGGGGGAGGAAACAGGCGAGGCTCCCTATCCAGCTTGCCGAAGCTCCGGACCTCAGGGACAATTCTACATCTGTAGAACTAGATGGCATGACCATCCTCACAAGCGAAAACAAAGAGAATTTCCTAATTGAACAGGGTGAAATCGGGACTTGAACCTCAAAATCGCAAGTATCTGTGCTGTGCTGTGCTAGCCCTGTGATTAAACTTAAGTGAGAGATTGAAAGTCTTGTGAAAATGGCACCTGGCTTCAGCGCTAGGGAAAGCTGAAAGCGAAAGTGGATTTGCATAGTTATTTCAATATGCTACAAAGTATCACTGCTTGTAACAAGTGAAGAGAAAGGGAAATTTTCTTAAAGCAAGCCTGATTTTGACTTAATTTCATCTTTAATTTGACCAAACCTGGGGGAATTTTTTACAGGACTCTGCGGAGGAAGAAGGGGGGAAAAAAAGACTTCCTTCTTTGAAAAAGTTAGATTACGTGGCAGAATGGCCTCTAAACAGTCTAAGCAAGAAACGAAGGTGGCTGGGGGGGATCCCCCATGCATAAGCCGCAACAACAGCCTTCTAGTCAGCAGAGCCAGAGAAAGGAGATTGATCTTGAAAGTTTGAAAGAGTTTATTGCTCAGGCTTTGATGAGGCAAGATGAAAATATGGATGAGAAGTTTAAAAAAACTCAACAGGAAATTAAGCAGGAGATTAAAGAAATCAAAGAGGTGGTTCAAGAAAAATATGAAAAGTTGACCAAAAAGTTAATGACAGTGGTGACTGGTCTGTCAGCTGCAGTTGTGCAAACTGATAAAAAAGTGGAGGAATACAAATCTGAAGTAGATGCTAAAATGAAGGAAGCTGATCACAAAATTTTTAATGTTGACAACAAAATGCAAAGGATTGAAAATGAGGTGACAATGATGCAATTCAGGTCTATGGAATTTGCTATAAGACTCAGAGGTATAAAAGAGAATACTAAAGAAGACCTGAGAAGGATCTGTGCTGATGCTTTAGCTGTGATGTTAAAGATTAGCCCTGAAGAGATTTTTTGTAAGATGGATAAAGCTTACAGAGTGAATTCTTGGGTGGCTAAACAGAGACAATTGCCCAGAGATGTGATGATATACTTTACAGATAGAAGAATAAGAAATGATATTTTGCAAAGGTCCTTTGTTTCTACTGTGCAAGTGGATGGAAGGGAAATTGGAGTTTATAAAGAGTTGCCACCTAAGATGTTAAAAGATAGAAAGGACTTTGGATTTTTAGTGTCTGAACTAAAGAAACAGCAAATCCCATTCAGATGGGATGCTCCAACTGGCATAATATTGAGGTTTGAAGGAGAAAGATATAGATTAAATACTGTTGAGAAAGTGGAAGAATTTTATTCTACAGCTTTTAAAACAGGCACAAAATCCCCATGTACATCTTCAGTGTTGGAGGTAAAGGAGAGTGATGAGGAGAAGCAGTTTGAACAAGAGACTGAAGAGCAGTGTAAACAGATGGAGCGGGAGGCAATGGAAATGCAGGGAGCTACAGGGGGATTTCTGGATGAGCCTTTGTTAGATCTCCCTCTGGAAACTGTAACTGGATTACCTAAGAATACAAGAGAAGTGGCTTTGGACCTGGTCCGGACGTGTGAAGCTAAAGATCAGCATATAACTCGAGCAGCTTATAAGCAAATCAAAGAAAAACAACAACAGGAGAGGTCCAAGCCACAACAAGACAAGAAGGGAGTTAAGGGTACACAAGCAGGTGAAGCCATGGGGGGAGCTAAGCCGAAGACTTGGAAGAAAGTCTTCAGCAAATGTTCTTATCGCTTTAAGAGGCTCCAGATGACAATTAAGTTTTTATCTTGGAATGTGAATGGACTAAATTCACCACAGAAAAGGAAGAAATTATTTAATTATCTGAGACAGTTTAACAATGATATTATTTGCCTACAAAAAACTCATATTCGAATACAAGATCAAAAATATTTAATAAATTCTAGATTAGGAACACAATTTATAGCTTCTAACTTGGAAAAAAAGAATGAAGTAGTGATTTATATAAATAAAAGACTGTCAGCTAAAATTATAGAAGCAGATGACTTTGGGAGGTTTATAGCAATTGAGCTTCATACAGAAAATGGTCCAATCTTGGTGATTGGAATTTATGCTCCTAATCAACAACAAGAAAACTTTTATAAAATATTGTATTCTAAAATACTGCAATGGGATTACAGATCTATTTTAATTATGGGAGATTGGAATGGAGTAATTGATCCCAAAATAGATAAAAAGAGTATGGCAAAGTCAAGGATTAAATTGCGACAGACTTTTTTTGAAATGAAAGAAGATTTGGAACTAAAAGATATTTGGAGAATACATAATCCAAAAGATTTGGACTTTACTTTCTTCTCAGACAGGCACAAATCCTTCTCTAGGATTGATTTTATCTTATTATCATCTGATTTACTTGTAAAAACAAAAAAACAAAAAACAAAGATTTTTCCAAGGACTCTAACCGACTATAGCCCGGTATGGATAGAAATTGAAATGGGAAAGACTGAGAGAAGATCATGGAGAGTAAATGAAAATTTGTTTAGATATGAAAAAAATGTAAATGAACTTAAAAAGCAAATGAAAGAATTTTTTGAAATGAATTTGAATAAGGGTACCCCTATTGAAATTGTGTGGGATGCGAGTAAGGCATATATGAGGGGGGTACTCATTTATATGAATTCTAAACATAGATTAAACCGACAAAAGAAAAGACTGGAAATGGAAGCAGAGATAAAGAAGAAAGCACAGCTACTTATAAAAAATCCAACAGATGAAAGAATACGAGGAGCCATAAAACTTTTGAAAGATCAATTTCATATGCTTATGGCGGAACAAACAGCAACTAACTTACAATTTGCAAAACATAATACATTTTGCAATGTTAATAAACCAGGCAGATGGCTGGCTTACACATTGAGGAAGCGTCAGAGTACACGGGTCATTAGTAGCATTGAGAGTGGAGGGAAGGAAATTTTTCAACAAAAATTAATCAAAGAAGCTTTCTTAGATTACTATATCAAATTATATGCTAAAGACAATATAAAGACTGGATTTATAGATAAATATTTGGAAGAAAGAAGAGTTATGAAAATTTCTAGTGATCAAAAGGAAAGAATGAGCCATCCAATAACAGTTGAGGAGATTATTGCTGCAATTAAACAATTGAAAACAGCTAGAGCACCAGGGACGGATAGGTTAACTGCGGTGTACTATAAAACTCTACAAGCAGAAATGATTGAACATCTTAAAGATTTATTTTGTAGTATACAACAAGGGGGAAAACTACCTCCTTCATGGAAAGCAGCTTATATTTCATTGATACCGAAAGAGCAAGCAGGTCCTAAAAAACCTGAGAATTTTAGACAAATATCTCTTCTGAACAATGATTACAAAATTTTTGCAAAAGTATTAGCCAACAGGTTAATGCCAGTTATTCAAGAGGTGATTCATCATGACCAAGCAGGATTTATAGAAGGCAGATACATGAAGGATAATGTGAGGCAAATAATAAATTTATTGGACTATCTTGCGAAGAATAAACAGATATCTGCAGTGCTGGTGTTTTTGGATGCAGAGAAGGCCTTTGATAGAGTGGACTGGAACTTTCTATTAAAGACTTTGAGAAAAATGGACTTTGGGGATCAGTTTATACAGGCGGTCTCAGCAATTTATCAACAAAAAACGGCTCAAATTATTATTAATGGAAGTCTGACTACAAATTTTAGTATTGAAAAAGGAACAAGACAAGGTTGTCTACTATCCCCATTGTTATTTATTCTAACATTAGAAGTCTTGTTGAATACAATACGGGATTCAAATTCATTACATGGCATAGCTATTAGGCATGAGGATTATAGGACCAGGGCATTTGCAGATGATCTGGTTGTTACCCTAACACAGCCGATGGAATCAATAATTCAGATGAAAGACATTATAAAAGAATATGGTATGATATCAGGATTTAGACTGAACCAGAAAAAGACTAAGATGATTGTTAAATATGACACAAGATTGTAAGCAGGAACTTGAAAGAAAGGCAGGCTTTGAAATAGTATCAAAAGTTAAATATTTAGGAGTTCAAGTTGCAGATTTAAATATAAAATTATTTCAAAATAATTATGAGGTGTTGTGGTGAGAGATACAAAAGGATATGGAGATCTGGAAAAAACTGCAGCTGTCGTTGCTTGGAAGAATAGCAGCAGTTAAGATGAACATTTTGCCTAGATTTCTCTTTTTGTTCCAAATGATTACGGTGCTTAAAAGTGATAAGCAATTGAGAGAATGGCAAAATGGACTGAATAAGTTTGTCTGGAATGAGAAAAAGCCGAGAGTTAAACTGAAAATTATGCAAGATGTTCCAGAAAGGGGAGGCCTTAAACTTCCAAACCTACAATTGTATTATGAAGCAGCAGCTTTGACGCAAGCAAGTGATTGGTTTGGAAGGATAAAGACTGGAATATTGAACCTAGAAAGTCATGATCTTGAATTTGGTTGGCATGCATATTTATTCTATGAGAACAAAGTGGATAAAGTATTCAAAAGCCACATACTTAGGAACTCTTTGATGAGGGTTTGGAAGAAGCACCGTTTCAAATGGGATTACAAAATACCATTATGGTTGGATCTTGGTCATATCATGTGGAATACAAATATAATGTCACTTGGGGGGGGGGTTATATAAAGAAGTTCTTTTTATGGATGGGGGCAGATGGCAACTAAAGACATTAGAAATACTGTTGGAAGAAGAGATTAATTTAACTTGGTTACAGTATAATCAACTTCAATTGAGATGGAAAGAAGACCAAAAAACTGATATAATGATGCATGAAGAAGAATTGGTTAGACATATAAAAGAGAAAGGTCCAATGCACATTAAGAGGGTTTATAATGTCTTGTTAGAAAGAGACTCGGAAAATGAACTGGTTAAAGATTGTATGATAAAATGGGCACAAAATTTTGCAGAACCAGTGATGTTGGAAACATGGGAAAAAATATGGGTCCAGAATGTTAAATTTACACAGTCGCAGAATTTGAGGGAAAATTATTATAAAATGTGGCATTTAGGTCCTAAGAAATTATTGTGTATGTATCCTAATGTTCAACCAAAATGCTGGAGATGTGATTGCTTAGATGCCACATATTATCATATGTGGTGGACTTGTAAGAAAGTGAAGGCTTTTTGGATAAAAATTTGGTGGGTTATGCAAAATGTTTTGAAGAAAAAAGTTCAGTTTTCTCCATAATTGTTTTTATTGGGTATAGTTAAGGGTTTTACATTGGGTGAAACAAAGCTGATATTGCATATGGTGACAGCAGCGAGATTATTGATAGGTCAATATTGGAAAAATGATGCTATGCCCACTATCGAAGAATGGACTTTGAAGATGGCCAGTTTTGTAGAGATGGCGAAGATTTCAGCATATCTAAAAGACCGAACTCAAGAGACTTATGGGAGTGGAAAAAGTGGATAGATTATGTGCAGAATAAATATCAAACAAGGAAATATCAGATAGCTTTTAGCTGAATGTTGTGTAGAAATGTATAGTTTATAGGGGGTAAAATAGCTTATTATGTAGAAATGTATAGTGCACAGGGAGGAGAATAGAGGGTTGGTAAAGTATGTATTATGTAGGGATAGATTAATTGAGTTTTATGAAGGTATAAATAGTATACAGGGGGTTTAAGTTTCATAAAAGGGCTTTAAGTTTCATAAAATGTAGTTTTGATTAGGATTTTATCTAGTGGAAGTCTTGGGGGGAAAAGGGGAGGGTTAGGGAGGGTTTGGGGGGGAAACTGGGGAGAAAATGTATTTGTAAAACTTTTCAAATAAAAAAAAAAAGAATTACCAACACAGACTGGAAAAATGCTTTTTATTGGAATATATGCCCCTAATCAGCAACAAGACAAGTTTTATAAATTTTTACATACTAAAATAATACAATGGAACTATAAATCTTTTATATTAATGGGTGATTGGAATGGAGTAATTGACATGCAGAAAGATAAAAAAAGCTTATCAAAGATCTCAACACATGCAAAACTACCTAAATCTTTTTTTGATATGATGGAAGATATAGAACTGAGAGATATCTGGAGAGAACGTAACCTGGAGGAAAAAGATTTTACTTTTTTTTCTGATAGACATCAATCCTTCTCCAGGATTGATTTTATACTAACCACAAATGATTTTATTTCCAGGGTGAAGAAGACGAAGATATGTCCAAGAACTTTAACTGATCATAGTCCAGTTTGGGTGGAATTTGAACAGGAGAGGGGAGAAAGGAGATCTTGGAGGTTAAATGAAAACTTATTTAGATATGAAGAAAATGTAAAAGAGCTTAAAAAACAAATGAAAGAATTTCTTGTTATTAATATGAATAAGGGTACTCCTATGGAAATGGTCTGGGATGCTAGCAAGGCTTTTATGAGGGGTATCTTAATACATATGAACAATAAATATAGACTAAAACAACAAAAGAAGCGTAAAGAGATAGAGGAAGAAATAAAAAAGAAAGAACAATTACTTATATCTAATCCAGGAGATAAGAAAGTAAAAGAAACAATAAATATACTACAAGGGCAATTTAATATGTTAATGGCTGATCAGGTGGCAACTAGCTTACAATATGCTAAACATAATACATTTTGTAATTCCAATAAACCAGGTAGGTGGTTGGCCTACATGTTGAGGAAAAAACAGAAATCATGAGTCATTAGTAAGATAGAATATAGAGGTAAGGAAGTTTACCAACAGAATATGATTAAAAAGGCTTTTTTGGAATTTTATACAAAGTTATATGCTAGTGACTCAATACAAGGTATAGACATAGATAGAGATTTAAAGGAAGGGAATATTTTGGAATTAACATTGGAACAGAGGGAAGGACTGAATCAACCAATAACTTCTGAGAAGATCGTTGCGGCAATTAAGCAGTTAAAAACAGGGAAAGCTCCAGGAACAGATGGATTAACAGCTGTTTATTATAAGAATCTACAGCTTGAAATGGTAGAGCCGCTTAGAGCTCTATTTTGTAAAATTCAATTAGGGGGAGGGATTCCACCCTCTTGGAGAACAGCTTTTCTTTCACTGATTCTGAAGGAAGATCAAAACTGTATCAAACCTGAAAACTTTAGGCCAATTTCACTTTTGAACACGGATTATAAAATTTTTGCTAAGATATTAGCGAATAGATTAATGCCAGTTGTGCAACAAGTTATTCACAATGACCAATCAGGTTTTATAAAAGGGAGACAGATGAAATATAATGTTAGACAAATTATAAACTTAATGGAATATTTGGAAAAAAATAACCAGGTCCCTGCAGCGTTCATATTCTTGGATGCAGAGAAAGCATTTGATCGATTGAACTGGCAATTCCTGTTTAAAATAATAGAAAAAAATGCACTTTGGGGAGTATTTCATACATTCAATTAGAGCAATATATCAGGAACAAACAGCACAAATAATAATTAATGGAGGTTTAACAGATGTGTTTAAAATTGAGAAAGGTACGAGGCAGGGCTGTCCCTTGTCACCATTGTTGTTTATTTTAACTTTAGAAGTTTTGTTGAATAAGTTACGTGATTCTGATAAAATAAAAGGAATTGTAATTAGACAGCAGGATTACAGACTAAGAGCGTTTGCAGATGACCTGGTTCTTACTTTATCTCAACCTATAGAAGCGGTTCCCTATATGTTAGACATAGCTCAATATGGCAAAGTATCTGGATTTAAAGTAAATCTTCACAAGACAAAGATGATAACTAAAAATATGTTCATAACTCAAAGAGAAGATTTAGGGAGAATAACTGGGTTTGAAGTAGTTAAAAAGGTTAAGTATATAGGAGTATATATTGCAGCCTCAAACACGAAATTGTTTAAAAATAATTATGAAATTCTTTGGCAAAAAGTACAGAAAGAAATGGAAAATTGGAAAAAGTTACAATTATCACTACTGGGAAGGATAGCAGCAATAAAAATGAATGTACTACCTAGGTTTTTATTTTTGTTCCAAATGCTTAAAAAAGATGGAAATCTCATGGAATGGCAGAAAGGGGTTAATACTTTCATTTGGGCTGGGAAGAAACCAAGAGTGAAACTGAAAATTATACAGGATATACGTGAGAGAGGAGGTCTTAAAATGCCTAATTTAAGATTGTATTATGAAACAGCAGCTTTATCGCAAATTAGTGATTGGTTTAACTTAACTGAAGAATGTTAAACATAGAAGGTTATGATTTGTTATATGGATGGCATGCTTATTTGTTATATGAAAAAAAAGTGGATAAAGTGTTTAAGGGTCATATACTCAGAAATGCATTGCTGAGGGTTTGTAAAAAGTACCAATACAAGCTGAACTATAAGGTACCTATTTGGGCAAATCCCAGACATGCAATAGAAAATATACTGTAAGTATAGAGCAAAAAATAGAGGTGATTACTTATAAAGAGCTTCTTCTTTTGGAAAGGGGTAAGTTGCAACTGAAATCCCTAGATGAATTAAAAGAAGAAGGGATAATTTATGCCTCTGAATAATATGATACGATACTTGTTATGATACCTGCCTCCCATGGACATGGACATCTATAGTCTCCCGATTCGCCTCCCTACTCGCCTAAGGTGCAGCCGCTAGAGTTATTGGAGTCTTCTCTGGGCCCGTGAACCTGTAGATTGGTGGTTTGTCATCAATGCCCCCAATTGTAAGAGGGAAATATTCGGATTTCAAGTCTTTCATGGTGCCGGTCGATGACTGCGGTTTCTGGCCCTTCCCAGCTTTCGTGAGAGGGCAGCTGGTGTTAACATCTGGCCTCGAAGCGGCCTAAGACTCCATCCACTGCTGTGAGAGAGCAGTGGAGTTTACTGACTTGGAATTGATTGAATATCCCTTTCCAGACTTTGGACTATCTTGATTACCCCCAGGCCATTGATTTTCCCCCGATTGATTGATTAATTAATTGATTGATTAGATGTATTCGCCAACAGAACTTCTTATTCTGCGAGACTCCCCCCTCTCGCAGGTGTGGCCCTCCACTTTATCAAGGGCCTACCTTTATGACGGGCTTTGGCACCCCGAGAGGTGGCATGCTGCAAAAAGGGGATTAAGGGGTTTTTTAGGGAAACTTTTTGATAGATTTTTAAGGGATTTTAAGGGGCGGGAGGGTTGTGTGGGTTTGGGGGTTAACCCACGGGAGGAGGGGTCTGGCCCAGCTGTTAGTGGGGCCACGGAGGGTGCAGATTCCGGGGGTAAGAGGGACATCAGAGTCCATTCTGTCGAGGGCTTTTCTATCAATGTGTTGAGTGGGAGGGGCAGATATGGTGGGAGCAGGGGGCCGCATCATGTAGTGGGGGCGCGCACTCGCTATCTTCGAGCGGTGGCACGCCCCGGTCCCCATAGCCCTTCTCGTATCCCAGGCTGTTCAGACTCTCAGGGCCCGAGCCTTCGGCTGCTGTCGTGCAATGCCAGGTCCGTGGTAAATAAAGCCCCCTCATTTGCGATCTTATTCAGGAGGGGGGAGCGGACCTGGCAGGTATTACGGAGACCTGGTTGGGCCATGAGGGGGGGGTTCCCCTCGTGGATATGTGCCCACCAGGTTTCCGAGCATTCCATCAGCCGAGAGCTCAGGGCAGGGGCGGGGGGGTGGCGGTTATTATAAAGGAAAGTCTTGATCCGAGGGAGACCACTGTTCCACAGATAGCCGGATGTGAGTCCCTTTTTGTGAGGTGGGGTCGTGGAGTACAGATGGGCTTGTTGATCACGTACCTGGCTCCCTGCCGCGTGGCAACGGCCCTGCTCGAGCTGCTCAACGTCATAGCTGAGGTGGCGGTTGGTACCCCCAGACTTCTAGTCATGGGGGATTTCAACCTGCCATCTATCGGCGAAACGTCTGAGGTGGCTCGAGAGTTCATGGCTTCCATGACGGCCATGGACCTTACTCAGTTAATTCATGACCCCACTCACACGGGTGGACACACTCTGGACTTAGTTTTTGTCTCTGGTCAGTGGTTGAGTGGCCTTGATACAGGGGATATAGTCATCGAACCCTTGTCATGGTCTGACCACTCGCTCCTTCGACTGGACTTTCTAACCGCTGCACCCCGCCGCAGGGAGGCGGGACCGACCAGGTGGTTCCGCCCCAGGCGCCTGATGGACCCTGATAGGTTCCAGATGGAGCTTGGGCCATTTCCTGAGACTCTGGCTCATGACTCGACTGAGGACCTGGTGGCCGCCTGGGATAGTGCGGCTGCCGGGGCCTTGGACCGTGTCGTGCCTTTGCGGCCTCTGACCCGGCACCGAACTCACCTAGCTCCTTGGTTTTCCGAGGAGCTCAGGGAGATGAAGCGCCGGAAAAGACGCCTGGAGAGTAGTTGGAGGACCAGTCGCTCCGAATCCGACCGAACACTGGTGAGGTCTCATATTAAGACCTACCTAGTGGCGATAAAAGCGGCGAAATCTAGTTATTTTGCCGCTCTTATCGCGTCATCAGATAATCGCCCGGCCGCCCTGTTCAGGGTGACCCGCTCCCTCCTCCATCTGGAAGCGCGGGATGACCCCTTGCAGGGCCGAGCCGAGGATTTTGTGCAGTATCTGTATGACAAAATCGCTCAGATTCGGGAAGGACTGGCCTCTGACTGGGTATGTCCGGATGGGATGACTGAGGCAGGTCTTGAGAGTGTTATCTGGGGGGAGTTCGATCCTGTGGCTCCCGAGGACATGGACAGGGTCCTGGGACGGCTGAACGCGACCACATGTTTATTGGACCCGTGTCCCTCCTGGTTGGTTCTGGCTTCCCGGGAGGTGACACGAGGCTGGCTCCAGAAGATCGTTAACGCTTCTTTGAGTGAGGGGGTCCTGCCGGCCGCTTTGAAAGAAGCGGTTGTGAGGCCCCTCCTCAAGAAGCCCTCTCTGGATCCGGCTGTTTTGGCTAACTATCGTCCAGTCTCCAACCTTCGCTTTGTTGCGAAGGTTGTTGAGAGTGTGGTGGCGCAACAGCTTCCCCGGTACCTGGATGAAGCTGTCTATCTAGACCCGCTCCAGTCCGGCTTCCGGCCTGGGCACAGCACGGAAACGGCATTGGTCGCGTTGGTGGATGATCTCTGGAGGGCTCGGGATAGGGGTTGCTCCTCTATCCTGGTCCTGTTAGACCTCTCAGCGGCTTTTGATACCATCGACCATGGTATCATGTTGCACCGGTTGGCGGGGTTGGGGGTGGGGGGCACCGTTCTGCGGTGGTTCTCCTCCTACCTCTCTGACCGGTCGCAATCTGTGTTGACGGGGGGGCAGCGGTCGACCCCGAGGCACCTTGCTTGTGGGGTGCCACAAGGGTCGGTCCTCTCGCCCCTTCTGTTCAACATTTATGTAAAGCCGCTGGGTGAGATCATCCGTGGCTTTGGGGTGGAGTTCCATCAGTACGCTGATGACACCCAGCTGTACATCTCCACCCCAGGCCACCCCAACGATGCCCTTGAAGTGATGTCCCAGTGCCTGGAGGCCGTGCGGGCCTGGATGGGGAGAAACAGGCTCCGACTCAACCCCTCCAAGACCGAGTGGCTGTGGCTTCCAGCGTCCCGATATAGCCAGCTGACGCCATCGCTGGCTATTGGGGGCGAATCACTCGCCCCCACGGAGAGGGCTCGCAACTTGGGCGTCCTCCTGGACGCACGGCTGTCTTTAGAAGATCATTTGACGGCCGTGGCCAGGGGGGCTTTTTATCAGGTTCGCCTGATACGCCAGCTGCGCCCCTTTCTAGATCGGGACTCTCTACGCACAGTCACTCAGGCACTAGTCATTTCCCGCCTGGACTACTGCAACGCTCTCTACATGGGGCTCCCCCTGGGGTGCACCCGGAGGCTCCAGCTGGTCCAGAACGCGGCCGCGCGGGGGATTATGGGGGCGACGAGGCGCTCCCATGTGACACCTCTCCTGCGCGAGCTGCACTGGCTCCCAGTGGTCTTCCGGGTGCGCTTCAAGGTGTTGGTGACCACCTTTAAAGCGCTCCATGGCTTAGGGCCAGGGTACTTACGAGACCGCCTTCTGCCACCAATAGCCTCCCACCGGCCAGTACGCTCGCACAGAGTGGGCCTCCTCAGGGTGCCGTCCGCCAGACAATGTCGGCTGGCGACCCCCAGGGGGAGAGCCTTCTCTGTGGCGGCGCCCACCCTCTGGAACAACCTTCCCCCAGAGTTACGTATAATAACAGACCTCCGGATTTTTCGTCGGGCCCTGAAAACCTATTTATTTCAACAAGCTGGGCTGGCCTGAGTTAAATTTTAAATTGATTTTAAATTGGGTTATCTTAATTTCGGCCAAAACATTTAATTATTTTAATATTGTTCTTAAATTTTGTATTTATCTTTGTTTTTATCTTGGCTGTGCACCGCCCTGAGTCCTATTTGGAGAAGGGCGGTATAGAAATTTAATAAATAATAAATAATAATAATATACTTGGTTTCAGTGTGGTCAGCTTCAAGCTAGATGGAGGGAGGATCAAAAAGTTGGTGTTATGCAAAATGAGGAAAATCTGGTGAAACAGATTAGAGATCAAAGTCAGATGCATATTAAAAGGTTGTATAATGCATTATTGGAAATAGATTCAGAAATGGAATTGGTTAAGGATTGCATGATAAAATGGGCACAAAACTTTCAGGAACCAGTGATGATGGAAATGTGGGAAAAGATTTGGGTCAGAAATGTTAAATTTACGCAAGCACAAAATTTGAGAGAGAATTTTTATAAAATGTTTTATGGATGGCACTTAGATCCTAAAAAATTATCATGTATGTACTCAAATTTTCAAGCTAAATGTTGGAGATATGAATGTAATGATGCAACCTATTATCATATATGGTGGACCTGTAAGAAAATCAAGGCATTTTGGATAAAAATTTGGTGGGTGATGCAGAACATTTTGAAAAGAAGATTGAAATTTACTCCTCAATTGTTTCTATTGGGTATAACTACAGACTGTGTACAGTATCAGAGACTAAATTGATTTTGAACTTAATATCAGCAGCTAGGCTGTTGGTATCTCAATATTGGAAGAAGGACTCTTTGCCTACTATTGAAGAGTGGATATTGAAAGTAACAAATCTAGCAGAAATGGCGAAAATCTCAGCATATTTGAAGGACCACACGCAAGAAAGATACGTATCGGAATGGAGAAGATGGATTGATTATATTCAAAATAAGTATCAGACAAGAAAATATCAAATAGCTTATGAATGAATGTTAGTATTAGAAGTATTACGTTATCTATAGTGGAGTTAAGGTTTCAGGGGGGGAGTTAGTACTTTGAGGATAAGTAGATTAATCTAGTTTATGATTGATTAAATGAAATACCTTGTGTTTTGCTCTGGGAAGTCTGGGGGGGAGGGAGGATGAGGGGGAGAAAGGGTGGGGGGAACATGGGGGGAAGATTTTTTTTTTGTAAAACTTTTCAATAAATAAAAAAAACAAACAAACAAATGTTGAGATATTATTAAAATTACAATTGTATGTTACAAAATGTTGGAATAATTTCTGGTCAGAAAAAGAAAGCACCAAGATTCACAGAAAAGTACTTAATGAAAGTTAGAAGGGATTGTAGGTGCCAACTGAAGTACATAAATAGAAATGTTTAATAGGAGTGCAGAGGGGAACCAATGAGGAATTTGATGTGGAAGATTTGTATGAAAGTTTCATATATGTGCGTGCCAACATATGAACTGAATATGCATGAAGAAAATAATTTTGGTCTTCTGAATTTTTCTATTCTTAAAAATAGTCTGATAACGGCAGAAGCCAACAAGTGTTCCAGAGATTAATATTCACTAATCATATTTTATGGTTATAGTCTCAGAAAGAGAAAGAGAGTGCTAAAATTCTAGTGAGTTCTATTGAGTATTAAAAGTATGGTTGGCAAACAGAATGTTTTTCTCAGTAAATTATTTCCAGAAATGGGAAGCTAATTCACATGGCACCATAAAGCAGTCTGACTAGTTACAGAGGGAAAATGAAATTAAGAGATGAAAACAAAGTATAAGTAGTACAAATGCCAGGGTTTTTGAGCAGTTTTTCTGACATACAAAATATGGACGTGTAACAGAATGTAGAAATAAATACCTAAGCTACACATTACGGTCCAGTGATGCTTTATATCTGGACTTAGAAAACATAATATCCCCAAAATAAGACATTCCCAGATAATAAGCCCAATCGGGCTTTTGAGCGGGTGGCAATAAGGCCAAGCACTTATTTCAGGTTTCAAAGAAATATAAAACAGGGTCTTATTTTCGAGAAAACATGGTAGTATATAATGTTCAAGGAAGATGGTAACATGGACTATTGTTTTAATGAACCTATCCTCTTGTTCTTCATATTCTTATATACCCTTTAGACAAAATCCTTCTTAGGAGAAACTGTCCATGAAGTCTGAATTGTTTTCACAGAAGTTGCTGAATAAAGGAATTGTGAAAATGAAAGAGCTAGATAAGTGAATTTTGCAGCCTGTTACGTTGTTTATCTAGTCATTTTAATGGGCATTTATTCAGGGGGTGTCAAGGTTATCACATTCCTGGCCTCTGAATGTTGCAAAAATATTTTCAACATGTCAAAATGCATCTGTAGCTTTAGGACATGGCATTTCTTGTCTTTAGTATCTCGAGGATCATTATGTTGTATCTGACAGGATCATGCTCTTTGTAATTTACACTACTGACCTGTTCACTGGATGAAGAGCTGTTTCCATTTATTCAGCACTTTCTCCCAAGATGCCGTCATTGCTTTATTATAGGCTTCGTTGTACCAGTTCCAAGAAAAAAATTGGGCATTTTTTTGCCATGTTGTTTTCTCCATACTAGAGAATGATCGCATTTTGAACCTTTTGAACACTGTTCTATCATTGCATGGGAATTGGCAGATTTATTTTCCATAACACAAAGTAGATTTCAGTTAGTTTTGCTTTTGTTTACTAAAGCAGGCAATTACAGCCAATATTTATTTATAGATAAAAAATAATATTACTAGTCTTTTCTCTGTGTTTGTGTGTGCGCTTCTATGTGCACATGCCTGAATCCAAGAACTAATCCTGTGGTTGCTATTACCTGATTTTTTTAAAATGTGTATATTATTCTTATTTGGTTTGGAATAGCTTTGAAATTCAGCAGACAAAGGAAAATGAGTATGTTTTCCAGGATGATTTATAATGAGATTTTCCATACACTTGATATTTCAGGCTAATGGAATTGAGGAAAAAGATAATGAAGAGAAAGAAGACAAATGAAATGTAAAGACTTAGGGAGTGGAGGAGATTTTTAAAAGAGGAAGAGAGCAGGAATAAAACTTGGGAATAATCAAAGCAGGTCAGCGAAATAAAAATTAAAGTAGACAGGAGAAGAGACAAGTTAAATATATGAAAGGAGAGAGTCGGGTAGGCTGTTTTGGTGTAGGTTAAGTTGCTGAATCAGAAACCAGGAGGCTATGAGTTCTGGTCCTCCCATAGGCATAAAAACCAACTGGGGGACTTTGGGGCAGTCACTGTCTCTCAGCCCAATGTTTGTTCTGCCCCAGCTATGGATCTCAAGGAATGTAGCACATCCAAAACTCCGAACAACTCGGTTTACTACAAAACCAAATGCAGGCTGTTAATAAAACATCCTTAACAACCTGCCAGAAATTCCACAGATTAGATAAAATCTTACAAGAGTTGGCAATTATCCCAGAAGCAAGGTTTGCAAAGAAAATCCATATTCAATGACCAGCGAGCGAACATGCATTGTTTCCTGCAAGGTTTACAAGCTGTGTGCAAACTTAAATAGGCTAAGGGAGTGGCCAATTAGCCCCAAGCCTTACTCTTGAGGAGACCTCCTCCTGAGTAACCACTCCTGCCTTTTGGCAGCTCTGCATGCTCATGCATTGAGAAGGGGCTCCTCCACTTCATCCTCTTCACTTGAAGGGACCTCTGGACGTTCTGAAGGCCCTGGCTGAATCTCTGCCTCTGGCACCACATCTTCTTCAGCCTCCTCGCTTCAGCAGCCTGTGTAGCCGACTCAAGCGCTGACTGCACAGGCTGCTGGCGCGACACCACACCAGCCTCATCGTTGGGATCAGCAACAATCCACGCAGGCTGCTGTCGGGCCACAACAACGTCATAGAGTTGTTGATGTGGGAAAAATAGGAGGCAGGAGGAATATTAGATATGAGTGCCACCTTGAGTTATTTATATAAAGATGGGATAAAAGTCTAATAAAAATAATAAATAGGAGAGACAAAACAGAGAAGAAGGAAAATAGGAGAGACTAAAGGAAGAAAGAAGAAATAAGACCTCTGGGGTCTGAACTACGTTATTTAACTTATGTGGCATTATATGAGACAGAGACAGTAGTGACAGCAAAAGAAGAAAGTGTATAGTTTCTTTGGGACTCAGAGGAATGACGAAACTCTGAATTAACAACTCAGTAAGTGCAGGGAAATAGACCTGGAAGCTGTGTGATCTGCAAGAAGACTGGAGATTGATGGGAAATCTATGAACCTATTGTAGCACTCATCAAATGGAGAGCTGTCTGAAGGAGCACTGAGAACTGAGAGAAAAACTATAGCAGACCAAGGAGAAGAAGAAGCTGGAGTAGAAGAGACAGAAATCCAAGGTGAGGAGAAGGAAGAAGAAAAAGAAGATAAAAAGGAGTGAGAGTCAAAAAGAGTCAAAATGGAGATTCAGTGAACAAAAACTGGAAAGCAGCCAAATGGTGCTAGAAAAAACAAAGAGTTTGAAATTAAAAGGACTCATAAAGGTAGAAGGGTGGGAAAGGGCCATTTTATCTTCCTCCAGGGCCAGTAGCATTTGCCCACATAGCTGGAAGGGCTATACAAAAACTGGAAAGCAGCCAAATGGTGCTAGAAAAAACAAGGAATACTTGGATATAGTCACTTATTAATGCTAAGGAGTGTCTACCTAAGAGTGACGATTGGACTCAGGTCATAAAGATAAAGACATAGTCCATAAACAAGAATAATTTGATGTATGTTTGACATCAACCTGAAGTCAGTTTGGTGCTGAAGGTTATGTCAGTTTTAACGGTTTATTTCAATAAAACCATTTGAAACATGCTACTTGTATATATCCTGTTCAGAATCACAAGATGGTTATATGGCTACTTTACGTGGAGTTTCCAGGAAAGGCTGAAAACTTGATTTCTTTAGAGTTCCCTTTTAGGTGAAGTTATCAATCTGATGCTAATTTTTAGTAAACTAAGACAACCAATGCGTGCTAGAAAGTGTTCCATGGGATTTATGGCATTGACCACTTCATGAGCCCAGGAAAGCATCAATTTCATAGTGGATCACATATTCATATGAATTTATTTCACTAGTGTTGTTAGGATACTAATATTTTCCACTTGAAGAAATATCTATTTATTCAGTTTTCTCCAGCCATCTCTGTTTAAATTTGTAATCTTTTTCCAGAGCAAACTCAGTAGGGGAGAAAATGAAACTTTTATAATATAATGTATACATTTTTATTCTTGGTGAATCATGACATGTTCCTGATTCTTCTATAAGCAGCTGAAAATGAAGGGTAAGAACAATCTTCCACTGAGCTATTTTTCTTCCCTCTTTCAAATGTCAGACACCTTAGAAACATAACAAAACCCAATATTATTGCAGCCACACAGGAAAGACCTTTCTCACGGCTTGTTTCCAAGCTTTGAAAGGGAATCCAGTCTAACTCATCCCAAATGACTTTTCACTGGGAAGCAAAGGCATTTTTATTCAGACAAGCACTTAAGCTGCTTTGCAGAAATGAATTTTGATGTATCCAAATTCCTCTTTACCTTCAACCAAACTTAAAAGCAACATGAAAGGAAATTTTGCTGAGTAATATTAAGCAACAGAATAATAAAGTGTCATTATGAATGTGTGAACAAGGCAAGTTGCTTGCAAAGTCATGGTTTACATACCATGTCGCTAAACCATGAGTATCGAACTAGAATAATCTATACAGCTAAGCAAAGTGCCACCTTTAAATGTAGTTAGATTTCCTGATGCTTTGCTAAAAACTAGTAATTACTAAGAGTAATTCCACAAGTAAGCCAAATTCAACAGCATCTGACAGCTGCATCTAAATCTTGAATTGCTTTAAATTGTTTACCTTTCCACCTGAGCTGTTAGTGAGATTGCATGCTATGTCATAAATTAGCCACAGTTTCTATGTTCCTGATTCATTTGAATGGGTGAAAGGTGAAGGCACAATGAATTCCACCACAGTTAACATAAACATTGACCTGATTGACTGCAAGGTTCTCTCTCTCTCTTTAACATAATCACAGATTTATCATTTCTGCCTTAGATTTGCTCCAGGCATTTGATTAAAAAGCCTAGACTAATGTTTGCTTCTGTGTTCTTGCTTTAATTTTCACTTTGGACAAGTTAACTAAGCTTACCCTTATAGCTGCTCCTGTTGTTTCCCCACTTTGGAACTCATTTTTCCCCCCAGCATGGCAGCAATATCTCATGGAATAATACATCTTCTTATGCAAAGATAATCTACATCTTCCTCTTTGTCCTACTTTTCTAGGCATGTTTCCTAAACCATGTCAGATATAATGGAAACAAAAGCAATCACCAAGATTCCAGGAATTGTCAGGTTGACTTGGAAGATTAATAACATTCACCATATGTTTATTCCATCTGCTACAAACCAAGCTCCACTTCCTAAATCCATTGAAGAAACCGAAGTATTAGCTAGGTGATATCAGTTACATGAATCATTTACTTGTTGCTATTTATCATGGCTTATTCTTGGCCTGTTTGCAACATGCACGGACTAACACACTGAAATGTTTAGCAGTATTTTTTTTTCTGGATTCATGACCTAATCAGATTTATGTCTCAAATCTTGTTTATTGCTAGAAAGGAAGAAGAGTGACTTACCCTCAGAAAATGGTTGCCATTTATTTTAATTTCTACAATTCTCTGAGAACCTGATGTTAGAAGCAGATAAGACAGAATAAACTTAATTTCTTAGCGTATTATACTTATATAAATATGGGTGTATTCATACGTGAGGATGAAAAAAACCTTTATCAACCATTCTGTTGTTCATTTTTCCAAGTGGAAGATGATTTTATCTCATTACTGCATCAGTTTTGTTTTCTTCTGTTTAGTTTTAAGAAAAGTCCATATGAAATATGTGTATTTTTTGTGTTTCTTAAATGTCTATTTGATATATATATACAGTACAGTATATAAGAATAAGAAGCTTATTGGATGAGAGTAAAATATCTTTAAAAGAAAAAACAAGAAAGTCCAGTTGCCCCCTGAAAAAAGCACCTTTGGGACAACCATGACCTGGATGACTTGAGAATCTCTACAGACTTTTATACAAGAATAAGTTATAAGTATTCATATAAATGTATTCATATAAATTGATGAGCAAATATGGCAAAAAATTTATCTAATACACAATTTCCATTCTTTTTAAGAGTAAACTTTTGCTACTTCATTTCTTAATATATTCAGTTTTGTGCATTTTCAGAACTGCATTGCAATATATTTTTTTAACTGCAAATAGTGTTGTATGCATTATTTCACAAAATGTAATTATAATACAGTCATAGTAAAATGCAAAGAGAGTGAATTAATCCTTATCCTTGTTTTCATATAAAAATCACAGTTACTTCAAACCTGAGAGGGATATTTTTAAGCCTGCTGTAGAAAGCCAAAGTCTACAGTTGAAAATTGCCATTGCAACATCTATGTGATTTAGAATCTTTCTCTGATACTTCTGTTACATTATCTAACTTTTAATACCATGTCCCACCAAGGGAGCTTTCATCAGAGTGGGAAGGAAAGAAGGATGAGATACCAGAAAGCTGATATTGAAGGATGAAATCCTTGTACTAGAGGTGGGATTAATTTAGATTTCATTGTACCTGATATCATCCCTTTAGACTCAGGACACAAAAGATACAGTATGGTTTTTATGCTTTTATCTATAAACTGCCCAGAGTCACTTGGAAAATGAAATGGGCAGTATCTAAATTTGATAACAAACAAACAAACAAACAAACAAACAAACAAACAACCCAGAACACTAACGAAAGAAGATAAATGAATTTGATTGACTGTGAATAAATCTTATGTTTGAGTCTACACCATAATTATGAGGATGGCAAAACATCACTACTTTTTCCACCTTCAAGGGAGAGTGGGGTACTGGAGAAAGTTTGTCTCCCTCTGCCCTCAGAAAGGCCTTCCTTGGACCCAACGATGACTCTTTTTCTAATCTTCTTTTTTGGGGGAACTATGTTAAGAATGTGTTGGTGCTACATCTACATGTGATGTAGAGAAAACAGGTGATTCATATGCCTTCCAGTCAGTATCAGGTGACAGCATGGTACAGAATCCAGATTTATGACTCAGTTGAAATAATTTTGTTGCAACCTTGTTGGGTAGAACATTCTTTTAAACTTCCTGGTAATCTTTAATCATGATATCTTTTCCAGATTGTCTGCAATGATTGGGAAAAAACACTGGTTCTGCTTCATCCTGAGCAGGCAATTCCAAAGAAAAAGAGATCATCTGAGTGGCTCATCTCACATGGAATTACATAGGATATGTCTCTCTTTGCCTGCATTTTAATGTCTACATGAAGCTATCAAAGAAGGTTGCCTATCAGTTGGGATGACCTATCACCAGTAAGCTGATAATACTGAGATACATTTTTTCTGAAAAGTTCATGTTCTGTTGAACAAAGTATTTATTACATGAACATTGATAGCTGAACAATGGAAATGGATTGTCCTTGTCCTTTTTATTGCTAAGAAATGAGTCCTTCAACTTTGCAAAAATAAATTCATGGCCGCAGATTACTCAGTGGACTGAAGATAGAATTACACATAGTATATGAATGAGTTGCTTAATCTTTTTATGGTGTTGTTTTCCTTTGATTATTTTTCTTAATGGCAAAAATAATAAATGACAATGATTTGATAAAGGCATGCAGGTGAAAAGGGATGAGAGTTGGAAGTAACTGATCTTAGGGCCAAGAGTAGAGTGAAGACATAGTGGAGAACATAGTGGAGAGCAAAAGGAAGGTGTCTTTAAAAGGGTCCAGACAAGGAAGAACTTTAGACTATGATTTTTTGTATATATTGACACCTAGAGAATCTATTTATTTAATCTATTGAGATGGGAGACTTACTGAGGTCTCAATCAACTCTCTATATATCAGGAGTCCCCAATCCCCAGTCTGCAGACCGACACCAATCCGCAACATGCCAACAACTGGTCTGCACAAACAAGCGAAGCCCCATCTGCACAGGCAGCATACAAAACCATGACTTCTCCAGTCCACGGAAATCCTCTCTCCATGGAACCGGTCTCTGGTGCCCAAAAGGTTGGGGGCCACTGATCCATATGTCATCTTCCCCAGACTAAGGGTAGGAGCTGTGCAGATAGTTTTCCAAAAAGTGGAGAGAAAAACATACCCTGCTGCCTCTTCAGTGCTGTGTGAGTGAAAATCAAAACCTGTTTCAGTTTCAAAGGACTGCAATTCCTTTCTTTGATCTTTTCTTTACTGCTAAGTTTAAATTGTTCTGAAGTCTTATAGCTATCCAACTTGTGAACATTTCTCACATGTTACCTTATGTGCTAAAGTGTATAGTCTAGTTTGTATTATATTTACTATGTATTGTATTAATAAAGTCAGATCCAACCTCACAGAACAAATATAGTCTGATGCACCCATAGCCTGACTCCGTTTTAAATCTATTTTCTTACATATCTTTTACTAAACATGTTAATAAAAAAACACAAATGCACCATTTGTTTTGGTGCTCTTTGAAGTGTGCTTCCTCTAAACAATTGCCAAATTTATACTATGAAAACCAGAGAAAAAGCATTCATCTGTTTGTCTTAAAACATGGGGCATGATCATTGCAAAATAATTGCTTGGCAGTTTCTCAGTCTGTACAGAAATATGATTTATCCTCATTATTTCCTTATCTACTCGATAGGGAAAATCAAAACCAAATGTGCTACTGAAGTCTAGACCACAGAAGAAATGTCAGAAGCTAGAGTTCAAATTGCAAATAGGATAGTTTGCCACTGGGATATTTATTAGAACTGTGTTGAACTTTAAGGGCATGTTTCAATTTAACAGTGTTTTAAGCCTTTCATTGAAACATCATACAGTGCTTCCTTCTGATTTTATTCATTTCTTTGGGTTTCTGTGCAATAAAATCACCATAAATAACAAAAATATAGTTCTTAATCTTTTCAGTAAATCAGTAAAATATCCATAATAGTCCAACATTCACAACATTAACACCGTCTCTTCAGTTACCAGGGGAAAAAAAACTTTTCATAATTTAGTCATTTCTCTAAACTCTTCAATCCTTAAAAGTTCTATAGAAAGCTAGTATTATAAGAAGTTTTATTTCTCTCCCCCCCCCCAATACTTTTATTAAGAAGTATGAATGGAAAGAATAAAAGCTAATACAGATTATCAAAAATATAAAAAAGAAAAATATAATAAAAAGAAAAAAGGGGCAGATAAGTAAATTTTGGTTCATTCAATAAAGTATAAACAATTTTAGTAGCTTTTTACCGTCGCTTAATTCAACATAACTCATCCCTTAATGAAAAACAAAGTCCAAAGCTGGTCATTTCTCCAAACAAAATCCTTCAAGACCTTAACAGACTTCTTTTTTACATCCAATAAGAAAATTGCCCAATTGTACACACATGTACTTTTAAATCTTTTAAAATACAACAAATTCTTCATGCAATATCTCATCCTATTTACTGCAGTAAATAGCCAGTAGTGGGTTCCACATACCTTCGCTACTGGTTCAGAATGTGAGTGCGCACATGCACGTGCTCATTTTGCTCAGGTGCGGCACTTCTGCACATGCACAGAATCTTCTGTGCATGTGCATAGCGTCCGTGATGACATCCAGGCGGATGAGTGGAGCCTCTCGCTGCTGCCACTACCAGTTCACCCAAACCAGGGTGAACCGGTAGAAACCCACCACTGCTGCAAGCCCATCTCTAAAGCTTCAACTGTCCTTATTAACAAAAGTTCAATAAGGAAAAAAATAACTTAAATACTTATATCTCCATTTCCATTTCCAACATTTTCTTCTAATCTATTACTTTAAATAATAAAAGTCCTATCCTGATTTTTTTTTCAAAAAACAATTAAGCATTATCAAAAATAACCATCATCATCCAAATCTAAATAAAAGAAATCCATTAAACATCATCAGCGGTACATCTCATTATTTTAATTAGAATCAAGTAAACCAATTTTGTATTTTTCTCTTTTTTCTTCCAGAGATCTTTAAGTCTCACAAATGAAGTTCTAACATCTGCTTTCTCACATGCTCTTTGTCTCTTCTCTTGAAATTCTTGTCATCTTTACAAAGTCCTAATTTCAGTGAAGTAACTCTAGCAGATCCCTTATATTCCAAAGTAAAAGTAAATAAATAAATAAACCACAATGTTCCTTTGATTTATTATTTGTATGTCTTTTCCAAAATTTAAAACAACATCCAATTCCATTTGTAAATTCAATATTTCCATTTCTTCTTTGTTATTTGTAATTTTTAAAGCTATCTTACAATCCATTTCAGTTTTACTCCATGGGGCTTGTTCCTGTTCAATAGCACTTTTTTATTCCATTATAGAGTTAAATAACTCCAAAACCCCTTAGGCCCAAATATCAAACATTTCCTTTAAGGTAGTCATCTGGTGCCCATGTTCAACCTTCAAAGTCTTCTTATCAACTCAAAATATAAACAAAAGAATTTTACCCATGAGAGAGGATCCTTTTAACTAAGTTCAAAGCCTTTCTTTAATTCAAATTCATCTCAACACTTAATCCATTTAAAAACTTTCTGAAATCAGCACTATAATCATCCTTTTGCTGTACAATAAAATTCTTACAAAACTTCTTACAGTAAATGCATAACTTTCTTTCTAAATGGATTGAAGAGAAACTCAACCAGAGACTACCAGACTTGTAGTTCTGAAGGCTTTTTAATCTTTAACAAACAATAAGGGCAAAAAAACTTCCAAAGTGATTAAAAATATGAAGTTTGGTTGAAATTTGAATCTATGAAAGGTTACATTAATGCCTCTGAGCATGAGGGAATTCTGCACGTCCTAGCTAGCTGCTTGCAAGAGACTGCAGAAAAAGAGCTTCTGGCATCTACTTACATACATGAACACAAAAATTCAGCTTTTCTGATTACATACAGATAATCTCAAAATCTCTCCTTTATCTGGAATGAATTGTCAGCAGTCTGGACAAGCATTCAGCTGCTGTTTCAATCATAATGTCTTCTATAATCCCCATAAAAAGATTTGCCATACCTCACTGGAAATTATTCCCTTATTCTATAACTTCATTAACTCACCATCCATCAATCATATCAAATAATTTCAAAAATCAATGTTCAAAAATATATATTAAGGGTTTTTGCTCCATTTTTTATTAACAGGGTAAATTTATTATTCCCTAGCTCCATCTAGTATCAAATATTCAAAGACCCATTATCATATTCTCTCTTAAGGAAATCCAAACAATCATAGGAAGGTTTTTTTTTTTAAATGAATTTAAAATCCCAGGAAAAATTCTTAGAATAGAATAGAATAGAATAACAGAGTTAGAAGGGACCTTGGAGGTCTTTTAGTCCAAACCAGGGGTGAAATGTTCCCGGTTTGGACCAGCTCGGACGAGTAGGTAGGGATGGCGGCAGCCAGTTCGGAGAACCGGTAGCAAAAATCCCCGCCCCCAGCCCCATGCCCAGCTGAACCCTGCAATCATCAGAGCCTTTTTTTCCTTTTAAATGGCTCTGACCAGCCAAGCTCTGACATCCCAACTGAGTTGCCTGCTAATCAGGCAACTCAGCTTGGATCGCCAGAACCATTCTCCCCCCCACCTCCCAGCCTCCAGCTTGCTTACCTTAGCTGCTGATCGCATGACGATCGCAATCCATGCATCAGCAAGCAACTGAATCTCCGTGCCTGCAATCAAGCTCATTGGTGAGCAGCTCTTTCTGCCTGCCTGCCTTCCTCCTAGACTTGTGGATTTCAACTCCCAGCAAAGCTGGCTGAGGAATTCTGGGAGTTGAAGTCCACAAGTCTTAAAGTTGCCAAGGTTGGAGACCCCTGTTCTATTGGGTAAGTTTTTTTCACCTTTGGGAGCTTTAAAAAAATAGTAATTGGGGTTTTTTTTTTAGTTGTTCTTTTTTTAGACCTAGCCATTTAAAGTTTAGGAAGTTTTAAATTTAGTTGCTTTTATATAAAAATAAAATAAAATAAAATAATATTTGTGCAGCTTTCTGAGATTTACTATGTTTCTGTAGTGTTTCACTCTAACTACACAAACACACAAAATCTCACAAAGCTGTATGTGGAGTTTTGTGTGTGTAAAGTGTGAAAGTTGGTTTTTTGGGCTTTTTGTGGCTGTGTGAGGTTCCTGCTTGTTGCAGGGGCCATTTTGAGCTGCTTTTACATTGTGGGTGAGCCAGTTGTGTTGTATTTTGTAGGTTAAAAAAGGGCAAAGAAGTGACATTGACTTGGCCACGCCCACCCAGTCACCTTACCACCAAGCCCCACCCACTAATTAAGTCACGCCCATAGAACCAATAGCAAAAATTTTAGATTTCACCCCTGGTCCAAACCCCTGCTTAGGCTATTATTATTTTTAAATAATAATTCCAAATCCCTCTGGACCCTTAATCAATTGTTAACTTTCCAAAGCCAATACTCTAAGCTCATTCTTTTGCAGTTTGAATTCCCATCTTTCTTATCTGCTGGTAGCTGGGGATATGCCAAATTATGTCTCTTTCAGACCAAACCTACTTGGATAAATGATTCTAAGATTCTAAGCCATATTGGTTATTTTGGTACAATCAGCATCTGGAATTTCACCCAAATAAAGTAGAAACCAATGCAGCAGAATTGTTGCAGACTATAATATCTCCTTTCAATAATTTGGCAGGTTGCTTAAATCTAGCTATTATTATTATGGTTCATTGCACAGTCAGCCAGATGTTCAGACTAGATTTGATGTTTTTATCCCTGTATCAAGTCTTTCCCAAAGACCCTGGACAGATAGATGTGGGTGTTTGAAAGTGTTAAAATTATTGTTGAAGAAGTAAGCTGTTCTAAAGTGCCTTTTGCAAATGACTGATGGTGATTTTTGCCAATGTGTTCATGTGGTGCTCCAGTTGTTTTAGGGTTACAGCCAAGGCACCTATTGCTATTGATACTGCCTTTGTTTTGCTGTAATCATTCTATTTTTATTTGCATGTCTTTGTATTTTATAATTATATTAATTAAACTTTAATGACCTTCATCTTGCCAAAGGCGACTCTTGTTTACTTAAAAATATTCAATTAAAAGGTACTATAAAACATTGACCATACATTTAAAATAAAACTAACCAGGATGGACAGCAAGGCAGCAAAGTAAATGAAATAGGTAGAATATTATGTATTTCGTTAGCCATTCCAAAATGCCACCCATCCATTGGTGCACCAGGCTAGTTGGCATAGCCCTGTCTTCAAGGCTATTCCCAAAAAGGGTGGCTGTGGATCTCACATTGAATGTAGTTCTAGCATCTTAGTGGTGTTCAGCTGCTTTCTTGTGTTTCAACAAAAGAACCAAAAACAAATTAACCTCTTTTGTAACAATGAAGGAGCTGGCCAAGTAAGACCCATTCAGTGAAGCACCTTGAAAATGACCAGGCCTGTTGGGGTAAAGTGTCTTATCAAAAGACAATTCATGACATTTGAAGTTTAACAAATTCCAAATTATTACATTGAAGTATTGAAACTGGCCAAGGTTGATAATCAGCATTAAATGTGTTAGGGATTTGTTTATTTGTACATATTTCATGAAAAAAAAGTATATAGATGAATTAATGCATACATGTTAGAGAAACTGAATGTTTATGATTCTGATTGAAAAATAAATCAATCATGTTATTTTACAATCCACATAGAACATAATTGTTTATCTATCCCAAATTGTAAAGCTAATATTTGCATTACAGTTGTATAAAATAGATCTGATTCAAAGGTGACATGATTTGATTTCAATGTATAACCACTTGAAAGCCACAGCTTATTTGAACCAATTTCTAGAAAACATTTCACCTTAGAGAAACTATAATGGGAAATATTTCCATTGTATCTTTTGGGGGAGAAACTGTTATTACAGTAAGATGCCAGACATTTTAGAGAACATTAAGCAAAGTCCCAGAAAGATAAACTTCAATTATTTTCCCACAATAATCTTTTGAAGTATTTTCCCTGCACTTCTTTTATCTACCAGTCAAAATAAACAATGTTCAAAAATTCTATGATGTTTTAAATCCTGAAGACTATACAACCACCCTTTGACCTCTTTCTTTGCTGGATTGGAAGTCTTGTTGGTATAGCTCATTAATAAGGTTAGCTTTTTCTGAGACTGTTGTTTGCCTTAAAATTTTGTTTAAACACCTTTAGTATATAAAAAAGAAGTACATACTGTACATGTAATATAAGCAAAATTCTGTATCCTGTTATTATGTGCTATAAAATCTACTTCATACCCATTCAAACAGCAAATAAATGTATGTATTGATTCTCTCTTTTTCTTTTCAACCAAAATAAAGCCTAACAACAACTTTGTGAAGGAGATAAAGCATGTTGGTTGACTATTCATGAAAATAAAAAAGATGTTGAGACTTTAGAAAAAGTACAGAGAGCAGGAACCAGGATGATTAGGGTACTGGAGAGTAAAATATATGAAGAACAGTTACAGGAACTGGGCATGGTTAGTCTAGTGAAGAGAAGGACTAAGGGTGATATAATAGTAGTGTTCCAATATTTGAGAGGCTGCCACAGAGATGAAGGGGTCAAGCTATTTTCCAAGGCACCTGAGCCTTGGTGGCGCAGCAGACTAAAGCACTGTTAAGTAATATCAGCTGCCTGCAATTACTGAAAGTTCAAATCTCGCCAGGCTCAAGGTTGACTCAGCCTTCCATCCTTTCGAGGTAGGTAAAATGAGGACCCGGTTTGTGGGGGCAATAAGCTGACTTTGTATAAAAAAAAGAACACCGCTTGGGGGGGCGCGGGCGAAAGCCCTACTAAGCAGGTATATACAAATAGTATGAAGGCTATTGCTTAATACATTGTAAGATGCACTGAGTCTCTGGAAAAGGCGGCATATAAATTGAACAAACAAACAAACAAACAAACAAACAAACAAACAAACAAACAAAGCCAGACAAAGAAAAATGGATGGAAACTGATCAAGAAGAGATTCAACCTAGAAATAAAGAGAAATTTTCTGACAGTGAGAACAATCAACCAATGGAACAACTAGCCTTTAGACATTGTGGGAGCTTCATCACTGGAGGCTTTCAAGAAGATATTGTACTGCCATTTGTCAGATATTGTATAGGGTTTCCTGCTTGAGTGGGGTGTTGGACTAGATGGCCTACTCTGTTAATCTGTTAACATATTGGAGTGCTCTTTATAGTAGATCCCCTTCTGTCTTAGTTCCTCCATATGTGAAAATAGTACTGTGCCTATGTTTGTTGATCCAGAAACGCTGAACTCTCTTAAATCCATGAAGCAACTTGAAAGCACCTGTTCTTATTCCAAGGAATGAGTTGACTGAATCTCTTTTCAATCATGTCAACCTTTCAGAGATTTGTTAAGCCTTACTGTGCAATACTGCTGTTCCATTGATGACATTTTCTTCTTTTCCTATTTCTGGAAAATTTAAGGATAATTGATAAACAGTGGAAACAGAATCTTTCAATTTTGAGCCCAGAAGCCTTGAATTCCTAGTGAGTTGCTGGTAAATAACATTTACCAACAATTCACTATTTTTCTAGACATTAGTAACACGACTCCACTCACCTATCTTTAAAATATCACATCATTCTATATACCCTGGATATATGCATCCAGAAACAAAAGATGTAGTCATAGATGGAAGAAAGACAACTGCCTTTTCTCACTGAAAAAATATGTAAAAGACTCTGCAGTCCAGGCATAATTAATGGAGACCATAGAAGCCATCACATCACCATTACAGAATGTTAGAAGAGTTCAAATAAATGACAGGGGTCTGAATTGGCAGACAAATTATTATTACACAAGATAATAAAGGCTGGGCTCTGGAGATGCCTCTTTAGTGACAGAATGCAGCACTTACCACAGATGTTAGGTGTTATTTACTGGATAGGAAAAGACTGTAAATAACCCTAAAACTCTATTTGGCTTTAGAAAAACTGAAGTAATTTCCATTATGTGGTCATTGTCCTAAACACAAGGATCTCATGCCTGAGGATTCTGTTGCAGTACATATTGTCACATGCAGATGAGAACTCTTCTTAATCAAAACTCAGCACAAAAGTCATCCAATGTCTTTGAAAATTCACATAAATATACATATGCTACCATAGGGTCGGAACAAGTATTTATCTCATTTTGCAACAGACATAATAATTACTTTGTTTGGTAGGCAATTGATTTAATAATGTTTGGAGAAATCAGTGTTTGAGTTTAAATGTCTAAATAAACACCCATAAAAATGGCCAAATAATACAGAACCAAGACAAATTAAATTCATTTCCTTTCTCTTTCTTTTTTTAAAAATGCTTCATTATTTCTTATGTTTCTTTTTGTGATTCAATCTACCATGCAGGAGGTCTTCTGTACCAAATAGCCTCTAAAGAGGAATGCTGGAAAAATCCATCATGAATTTCTTTGTAAGTAAAATTAGTGTCCACTAATTGGAATCCATTGTAACCCATGTTTTTATTGTAACCCATGTTTTTATCATCCCTAGTACTCTAAATGAACATGTATAAATTGCATGCAACATTTCATACACAAGAATGAAAATAGACAAAAAATAAGATTAGAAGCAAATAATCATATTATTGTGTTTAAAATATCCTAATGGAATTTGGATGGTTTATCTTGGTTGAATAAATGTGATATTGACAGATCTCGATAGATGAGAAATGCTAGTTCCACTTCAATTCAATTCACCCAATATTTCCCATAAGTCTAGGGCTATTTAGATATTATCCATGGGATCTGATATGAGCATGGGTCCCCTATTACATGCAGTACATATACCATTTCCATGTTGCAGAATATTCATGCAACATTCCCTCTTTATGAATTGAAAACCAATTTCTGGTTAGAAAACTAGTTATACATTATGCTTAAGTAAATTCTATTTTCTGCTGGAGCTTAAAATTTCCAGGTAAACTGGGAATCCACTAATATGAGCAGGCTGAAGTATGGTATAAATGTAATAAATCTGCACCAACACAGCTTTGCAAAATGCAAATATAAAAAGTCAAATGTGATATGAAAATAAAAAATAATGGTAACTTACGTTACATCTCATTACATCTAACAGAAAATAATGCAGGTATATTCTAAAGGACTAAGGACAAAAATACATACAAGGCAGTTTTGTTATTAGATCTCCTAGTTTTTCTTTGTTACAAGAGCTTCTGAATAACACTGGGGTGTGTTTTCCTATACAAATTAAGTCTATCTCAGAAAACAGGGAAATTTTTGACTTTAACCTTTCCTTCCTTTTATGTTGTGATGCCAAACCAAGTTCAGCTGCTTTTAGTATAATAGAGAAAGATGTAGGGATAGAATGATAGAAATCCTGTCTCATGCATAGTTTAGTCTTAACATACTTTCAATCTTCCACATGTCTATGAAAACCTCTCTTAGCCATCTGTACATTAGGTTCATTCCAGTGGTGGGTTCCAACCAGTGTTACCACAGTCCTCTTTGTGCATGCGCTTTGTGTGCAATCGCCAAACTTGCACTCCACACAAGTGTGTTGGGTTTCTGCCCAGTTGAGGTGTGGCAATCCACTCTGTCGCACCTATCAGCTGGGCTAAAAACCCAGAAATAAAGGTAGGAATAAAGCGGGGGTGAGTGGGAGGGCCCAGCTCCCAGTCACAGAGAACTGGTTCAGTGACGTTACATCATCACCACTACCAGCTTGGCTGAACCGGGCTGAACCGAGAACAACCCACCACTGGTTCATTCTGAAAATCCATGTTTTTTCCACTTTTGTAGTCAGAAATTGAAATTATTTAAGTATTATTGGCTTTTTGATATCTTAATGTATGAGACATTAATGCAAAATGAATAAATTATGCTGATAAACTTAACTTCTGCCTCAATGTCAGTAGTTTCATCAACACTAATCATGACTAATCAGTCATGACTAGTAAAATAGTATATCAATGTATTTCTCTAAAAATGATCCTAAATGTGACATGATAATTTATAAATTTCTAAATGCAAATTTTTAAATGTTTTAGTCAGGGCTCTTTTGGAGATAGAGGGTCATGTAAATCCAATTTTAATGTTTCTTTCTTGTTTTATAGATGTTTATTTATGCAAAGTAGGTTGTGAAAATTCATTTATGTAAAAATGAAAAATAAAACAGGGTTATCAGAAGTCATGTTCTGATTTTCCATTCCATTTTTTTAAAAAAAAAGTTAGGTCAGAAATTGAATGTATATCTGTCAGACCTTGGTTGTCAGTTGGCATGAAGCTCAAATCCAGAGATACTGAAGTGCCACTGACCCAATCTCATTCTACCACCTCTGCCTGTTCCTGGCAGGAACTCCTTAGCTCTTCCAAGGACATTCCTTGATCCTGTCCATTGAATTTCTCCATTCTCCTCCATTATTTCTTCTCCTTACAATCTTGCCAAGCAATTATTTATCTCCTCCCATCATATTCCCAACACATTTAAATTTCTGCTCACTGGCATTGTCATTGTTTATCCTGTTCCTTTGCAGTCCATACTCTTAGTACTTGTCTTCACATTCCTAATCTCAAGGTTTGTTTTCCTCATATTTTCCACATAGTTAGCTTTCACAACTACTCTTAAAAAAAAAAAAAGCATTGTTTGACTATTTTGATGTTGTCACTGAAACATCCTTAGTGATAATCATGTCTAAGTTTCTCATTGCCTCCTTTCATGATCCAGGAATCAGATGACTCATATGCTGAGAAAAAGACTCCAGCATACCTGTGTAATGTCAACCTTAGGAGACACAAAGCCAGGTAAACCTGAGATTGATCAAACACAGGCACCACCTGAACAGGTGGGACACTCAGATGATGAAAACATAAGGTGTCCCAACCCCTGTTGAGTAGACAAGAGAAATGACATTTTATGAGTCTCCTTGACCAACACAGGAATAAGTCTTGTAAATGATTAAAGACAACTGGCTGCAGCCTGATTTAAGAGGCAGCATTGACTCATGATTCCTTTGTTGAAATAAACCATTAGATCTCCAGTTCTTGTGTGACGTTAATGTGAATTCTTCTTATCAAACTCTGAGCTTTGGACTGGTTGATAACCCTGAACTGGATTCATTTCCCACAGAGGAATAATTAAATATTCTGGTACAGTCATTCATTTTAAATTTTCTATATTCTATATCCATAGATCTAGATGCTATCAATAAAGTAAAAGCAAACCTTTTTTTAAAAAAAAATCCTTTGCTTTTTCCATTATTAGCCTAATAGTTACCTGATCTTATATTGATCTGCCTTTTTTGAAACCCAACAATCCATTTGACATTTTACTTTCCATATTTAGCTCTATTCTTCTTGTAAGATCTTAACAAAACTTTCATCAAACAAGAATTACTGCAATAGTTCAATAGCTTACACTCTCTTGAATCACCTTTTTCATTATAGGAATATACAGTGATTTTTTTTCTAGTGTCTAGACCACACATTCTGTATTTTTGACATAAAGGTTTAATACTTTAATTGCCTGTTCTCTTGCAGTGTTTAAGCAGTTTGATATGTTTTTTCATCTTTGCCTGGCACTTTCTTATTAGACAGCTGGTTTATTGCTTCACTTAACTCATATTCTAGTGAAGTCAGTGCCTGGAATATATTCTTTCTAATTACAAATATTTCAGTAGAGTCCTTTCTCCTTTTAATTTCATTTGCCTCTATTAGATTTAATCCATTATTACTCTTGAGTAACTTTAAATTAGCTGTAATTTTTCCCCTGATTAATTTCTTAAAAACATCTCTTATTTTCTCTTTATTCTTAATTTCTCAGTTACATTCTTGTTTGAGAAATATTTACTTTTGTTATCTTTTCTTCTCTCTCTCTCTCTCTCTCTCTCTCTCTCTCTCTCTCTCTCTCTCACACACACACACACACACACACACACACACACACACACACACACACACACTCACTCTCACTCTCACTCTCACTCTCACTCTCACTCTCACACACCTACACCTCTGTGTTCAGTTACCACAAATCCTTCTTGTTTCCCAAGGCTTGCTTTCTTCATGTTTTCCTGGCTACCATGGTGTTTTTTTTCTGAAAGCCCAATTTTTTTCTGTGTGAAATTTTGCCATTTTTTTCCTGCTGGTTCTCTTCTTTTTCAAACAAACAAACAAAAATAATATTGTAATTGTGTGTCCTCCAGGTCGAATATAGGCCTTTTAAAATTTTTCTATATATTTATAGAATAATGATTTATATTTATGAATAATAATTCATAAACTGTTTTACAATCTCAGCTGAAAGGGTTCTAGCTGCCTGGATTGCATTATTCCATCTTCTGCTTCTATTAAGTAGCCAATTCATTAGCCAGGCTTTCTTCATGTCTGCCTTCTTCCACACTGTGGATCTCTTTAGTTTCCCCATATCCTTACCACTACCATTAATCTTTATCTTCATCCAGCTAAAAATCTAAAGATTTTCTTTCAATTTTATTATGCTGTATCTCGGATTGAAAAATCCTTGAGGATCTCTAATATATTGTTCTGAAGAAATTGGAGAAGACAGTGAAGGAAATGATAAATAGAATGTTGGCATTGTAACAGTGTGCTGTTATCTATGAAGGAAGAGAAAAGGAAGTGACCAATACACTTTAAACCAGATTAAGGATCACATAGGGCCATCTTAATCCCACCATTTTGAAGGATGAGATTATACAGCAGTTAAAAGAACAACATTCAATATTCTGAAATCAGAGCTCATTATCCGCCAGATATCTTTCTGACTTCTTGTACAATGAGTGTTTCTTTTTTAAACAATGAAATTATTTGGTTTAATAGTTAATTGGCTTACTCAGATGTACCTTATTCTCTTTGACTCGTCTGTTCATTTTCCTTCTTTTTCACAAGGGATTACATATATTCTACTTTTCACAAAGAATTACACGTATTCTACTTTTTAATGCCTATGAATGGTTCACTAGTCTGCTATTTCCAAATGTAGAATCCTATTTCATAATTCAATTGTCCTACAAATACCACATCATTTGAAAGTCCTGCACCAGATTTAATAACGTTCTATTTTTTTCTATAAATTTTATCTAACAGATAACAGAAACAAAACCTACAAGCATTTTAACAGGCATTTTCTTGAATTGTTTAAAAGCATATTTCAAAAATATTTAAAGTGAGTTCTATGATATTTATTATGTTCTATCCTCTTATGATAGCTAACACTACTGTTTCATTTTATTTTTCCTGTACATATGCATTCCCTTTGATGTTGCCATTAAGACTTGGCTTTTTTTGCATTTTTGATCTAGAGCATTTACATTTTTTATTAGTACAATAGCTTCCCTTAAATGATACAACCTCTATTTACCACATAGGGTGATTCTGCCACCAGCACAACTCCCCCCCCCATTTGATCTATATAGGCATTACTTGCTATGAGGCTGATATTTTTTTTCATATATCTTCATTATAGTTAGAAGCTAGCAGTGACCAGGTATAAGTACCCTCAGGTGTAATCCAATTGCACAAATAAAGATTCATGCCATCATTCCAGAATAAGCTTAAGAAGCAATGGCTACAGTCAAGCAGCCTAATGACATACAAAATAAAATGGAAGACAACTACATTTTACTTAATCTACAGTGTATTTTGTAGAGACATGAATTCAAAGTTATTACACAGGCATGACATTTTCATTATAAAAACCCTATTTTCAGAGGTTCATAATTTACCATCAAGCTTTTGCGCCACAGTAAAACAAGATGGAACTTTCAGCTGGAAGAAAAGAATCTCTCCATATGTGGCTTAGAAGAAAAGAAAGAATGAATCAATTAACTACCCATTTGAATTTATATACACATGGAGCTCAGAATATTAATGGACTATTTTAAAAGGGGGGAAATAAATATGCTATAAAATACTTTTTTCTACATATGGGTTTATAGTCAGATTAAGTGAGTTGGAATCTATGCAACATGTTAATGTTTCAGAAATAATCATGGGATTGTAGATCAAACAGTCCAAATTTGTGCTAAGAAAATGTTCATAAGTTTTTTAACTTCTGCTTGAAGAAGTTTAATGAGGGAAAATTTTAGATTTTTAATCAATTGTGAAACTATTCTTACCCTGAACGTGTTTCTCCCAATAAATAACCAAAAGAACTCTCCTGAAACACTACATGTAGTTCTCCAAGCTAACACAGAATATTAACTCTCATTTCTACTAAGTCTCATTTATCTTAATGAGCTAATTTGGCATAACAGAGATGTGCAAAATGTTCCACGCATGGATAGTTTGCTTTGGACGATCCATTTCCAGATATATTTTGGTCACAGCACAAAATGGGGCTGGTTTGATCTGAACAAATTGGGGAGAAAATGTGAACTGGAAGCTGAGGGGATGCAAGGTGAGTGGGGAAATGAAAGGAAATCCCTGGGAAGACACGTGAAAGTGTAGATTGAAGGGATAAAGTTGCCCTGAGTCACTGTTGTGGTAAACGCCAGCAGCCTGTGGAGCTTGCAGCAGAGTTGGACAGTGAGGCGGCTGGGGAAAAACATGGGCCAGTCCTGGAGTCTGGAGAAAGCTCAGATGAGGGCTCTGTGTCGGAGGCAGAGAAAGGGCCATCTGGGAGGTACATGCTGCCTCAGGAGCCTCCAGAATCGGACCTCAGCAAGGCAGAGGAACAGGGGGAGCTTGTTCTCAGTGTGCACATGTACAGAGGTATCAGAAGGCAAGAACAGTTAAAAAAGGGGATGACTTGGGAGTAGGGCTTGGAGATGATTGGTCACTGCCATAAGACTTAAAAGAGGAGCAAAGGCACGTGGGCCTTTGCAGGAAGCAAAGTTGTTAATTCTGTGCAGTTTAAAGTCTGAAGCTCTGTTTGATTCTGGACTCCGTGAGGCTTTGCCAATTAGGCCTTTGGCAGCATGTCAAAGGAGATAAAGGTGGGTGATTATCAGCCTTATCCCGAAGGACTCTTTACAACTATTTGGGACTCATCTGTGAATGAACAGAATTCACAGCTGTTAAAATAAAACAGGTTTTGGGGACTACTCATGTAGTCAGGAAGCCTAGGTCAGAACAGTCACAGCCTATGCATCAATGAAGGGATGACAGTGAGAAGAAAACAGGGCAGATTACTCTGCTGATGGGATATGGTGTACTTGAAAAAGGAACAGGCACAAGTTAGTCCTACATCTTATCTTAAAGTTATTTCATTCAAAACCCTTAACAGCAAAAATGTTCCAGATTTTAATTCAATCAAACATTGTTGTCACCCAAACTTTCAGCAGAACCTTTAGAATGAAATGGTTTCTTCTGGTGGATGGGAATATGGATTTAAATCTACTACAACTAAACACATTAATTAAAATCTACCACAACTAAAAACATTAAGGGCATGGACTCTATGATATAAGAGTTGCCTTAGATTATAACAACAGAGCCTCCATCTGAAATAAAATAGACTTGAGTTTTGTTTCAATGTTGTTTGCTTTAAATGAACATTAAAAACTAAATAAAAGATTGCTTATACATGCATATAAAAGTGACCACTTAATGTAAATACATAGATTTCTCTTAGATGCTGTTTTTGAATAAAAGTTATTGGGAATGACAGCTTTGTTAAAGCATAGGGTTTTTTTCAAAAGATACTTGCTGCCTTTGCACATTATGCAGACAGCTTTTTCGGGATTTAGGTTATATTCACACAAGCTTTGATAAAGTAATTCAACCTACACAATTTCTCAGAAGCCATGTGACATTAGAAAAAAAGCACTGACAACTCAAATCATATTAGGAGAAAAGGAACATGTTAGTGAAAATTTGTTTAAATCTTAGAGAAGATACAATGGAACAAAATTGTTTCCTTGGAGCAAAAACATTTAGATATTGTATGAAAAGCACCAGGAGAAACTTGCCAATGATGACAGGTGTTTCAGGTAATGGAGCTTAAACTGGGAAGGCATGTATCAACTGGAGTTTGCATATAATTTACAGTAAAGATCCTACTTTGGGCAGAGAATTGGCTCATATATTGAAAAAGACGATGATAATTATATAATACTATGGTTACCAGCTATTACCCACAGTAGCCAGAGAAGATGCAAAGTCTGTGGATGTGATAAAACACAGCATATTAAGCATAATGTTAGTGAATATTTCAATTTTTATTGGGAAATTTTTTTAGACAAGTAACCTTGAATGAACACACTTTTAAAGACCCGCCTTGAGTCTTCGGAGAAAGGTGGCATACAAGTTGAACAAATAAATAAATAAATAAAAAGTGTGATAGTCCTCTTTCAATTGTGCATCTAAGGTCAGTAGTACTGCCTTTAAATGTAAAGAAGAAGAGTAGCAAATGTCTAATTGACAATGTTGTTACTTAAATATTATTTTATATTCAATATAATATTCAACCTTTTGCCTTTTCTATACAATATGGACGAACATTTGCCATCTTGACTTTCCCTTGGCCAGGAAGAGAATTTTAGGCTAACCTGGAATGCTAAAACTTTCCACAGCAGAAATAGATATGTTTCCATAAATGGAATAAATAATTAAGGAATGTCTAGGACACAATTTTTAATCTTTTGTATTATCTAGTTATTTCTGTGTGCAGAATATAAGTGTATATTACTCTTGACATCACTGTAATTGCAGTTATAAAGAATTAAACAAATTAGGCTGATTTGCATATCAGGAAAAAAAATCCTACCTCTAACCTCATTAAAATATCGTAGAGGATAACATAAAATAACATCTGTCATAAAGAACATTGCATTTCACTTCTACACCAAGATGAAAAATCAGATTTCAAAAGCCAAAATAAAGATAAACATAAGACATTTTAATAATTATGGTTTAGATGTTTCATGTTATATTTATATATACACACACACACACGCACACACACACATGCACACACACACATACATGCACACACACGTTTTTTAAAAAGAAAAAAAGTGCAAATATTATTTTAAAAAGTGTAATGGAATGTTGGAAAGATCTTTCTGGGCAGGGGTAAAATCCAGCAAGTTGTTACAGATTCTGGAGAACTGGTAGCAGAAATTTTGAGTAGTTCAAAGAACCGGTAATGGAAATTTTGAGTAGTTTGAAGAACTGGCAAATACCACCTCTGGCTGGCCCCAGAGTGGGATGGGAATGGAGATTGCAGTATCCTTCCCCTGCCATGCCTACCAAGCCACGCCCACAGAACCAGTAGTAAAAAAAAATGAATTTCACCACTGTTTCTGGGCAAAGAGATACTGGCAAAGGAATGAAAAGATAAGAGGCAGCACAGACTGCAGCTGCATAGTGGATGGGGCAAGAGGCTCAGAAGAGACTTTTCCTAATTTCTAGGGAGGTAAAAGAGAATTGTACTTTGAGATTATGGATAACTATATCAATATAGCACAGCAATAAAGTAGGATTTGCACATCTGGTTGTGATTCCTATCTGGTTTATTCTGTGAGGCCAACATCAGTCTTGCAAGTCTGTTATCTATTCCAAAGAGACAAATTTCAGGAAAAAAACCCAAGTCTCAAGGAACTCCACTCTCTGTCAAGCCTCCAGCAACAGCATTGTTGCAATGTCAACAGCAGGTGGATGCACAAAGGAACAATTTGCAGAGTTTAATGAAACAACAAATGCAACTGCTGGGGCAGAATTTATCTCAACCTGTGGCAGCACAAAAACTTGCAGCTCAGCCAATGCTCTTGCGTTGCGATGGGATCTTGCCAGAGAAGTTCTGACAGGGCCATCATCAATTCAAAACATTCACTATTCAGTGTGAAATCTTTAAAAGATGATCACACTAAAATGATTTTTGTGCTGAGTTTGCTGCAGGAAGAAGCAGCTAAGTGGGCAGTACCATTAATTGAAGACAACGATCTGATGCTGGACAACTATCCAGAACTTCATGTACAAAGTTCATACAGAAAACCATTGCTAGTTGCGAGATCAAATTCAAGCAGGGACAGAGAAGAATAAGATGATCTATTGAGACTTTAAATTACTGGGATAAAATGACTTATCCCTGATTGACCAATTCGGAGGAGGACTGGCCAGGGATTTAAGAGACAAACTGGTAAAGCAAGGCATTCCAAATACCTCGGAGGAGCTGTATCAATGTTGTGTAATGTTAGATGTCCAACTGAAGAAGAAAGCAGAGAAGAAATGGTAATGAGAAAAGAACCTTCAGCCCATCATTTAAAGAAAACTTGGACAGCCACAACAGGCAAGCTCAAATGAGACTATCCCTAGTCTCTTAGGTGGTAAAGGAGATGGGGTGATGGGGGGGACGGACGGACTGTACTTTCAGACTTGCAAGTTTCTGTTAATGTAGCATTACAATAAAGTAGGATTAGCACATCTGGTTGTGATTCCTATCTGCTTGCCCTGTGAGACCAACATAAAAACATCAAAGAGAAAGCTAAAAGTGCAAGAATAGACAAGAAAGAAAGAAAAGATACAAAGATACGGCTTTCTGATCTTTACAGAAGTTATAAATACAATGATAAATTTATCACTTCCTCAGAAGTTACAATATTTCTCTGTTCTGCAAAACGTCCAGTTGGCCATAAGTGCAGATATTATCTTTTTACTAATCAAAGAAGTCAATTTAGTGATTTCAGGAAGTTCTATCGTTTTCACTATCCATTTCCTCATTGCAGCTATAGCCAAATCTTTTCACCTTTGTGCATACAATATCTCAATATAATTATCATGTACAAAATAATATTTCATTATTTGTTTTCATCAGTCACAAAATAAAGACCTTTGGTCTAAATTGTGAATTAATTTTTAAAATCCTCTGAATCAGTATACATATTTCATTAAAAAATCCAAAATTTTCTAGTTTTTTATACGTTCACTAAGCATTATAAAATTTCTCTTCTTGTTGATCACATATCCAACATACATTTGACGTGCCTTTATACATTCTAGATTGTCCAACTTCATTTTATATCATTAAAATTCTCTTTAAGATTATAACATATTATAAATTTAAATCCTTTCAAAGACATATTTTCCATTGTTACAGTGTAACCCAAATTTTAGCCTACTTTATCATAGATTCTTTCACTTGTTTTTCTTTTTCAAAGTTCAATAAAGGTTTGTAAATGTTAGCATTTACATGTTATATGTAAGCATGTTACATGTTACATTTCATAAGCAGTCTTACAATGTTCAAAACCATAAACTCATTTGTCTACAATTATTAAATATTATTAAAATATTTAAAGTAGATAATTGGCAACTATATCCCTTGCCATCAATTCTTCTCTTTATTTTATTTTATATTCCCCTTGACAGAATTCTAGTATATCATGTTAAGTTAGTCATTTGTATTTACCTACTATTTTTTGTCTATAAAATGCTTCTTGTGTTGCAAGCCACAAATGTGTTTTGGAACATAACCTGGATTATATCTATTCAGTATTCTCAATGTGGCACAACTAACATAATATTTTTTTAATCCACATTAACCTTAAGTTTTGTACCACAAATATCTGGGCCCTCAAATCTCGTGTCATATTTTTCTAATTCCAAAAACCTTTCATAACAACACTGACTCTTTCATCCAAACCAAACAGCAAGCTGCAGAATACAATTTCAAATCAGATAAATCCAATACTCTTCTTTCCACTGCACCTTGTAACACCCTATATTAACTTAGTTTTTTTCCCTTGCCACACAAAATTAGATATATCCTTTTGCCACTGTTTAAATGGTACATCAGTTGTCAAAAGAGGTATTGTCTGAAGCAAAAACTTCATTTTAGACAGACATTCATTTTCCTCACAGAAAGTCTTTTCAACAATGACAGTTGTAGTTTCTCCCATCTTAACATACCTTTTTGACCTCATTCCATGTCTTAATATAGACATTATTTTGAAATAACATGTAATTTATATTTGACATAGTGATACCCAGATATTTTACTTTTCTCAACCTGAAAACCTATTTTATTTATCAATTCTGTTTGATCTTTTATTTTTTCCTGGTTTTTTAACATCTTCATATTCTGTTTGTTGATCTCAAGACCTGTTAATGGACCAAATTGTTTTACTTTTCCCATTAATGTTTCAATTCCCATTAAAGTTTCTTCTGGAAACAATACCAACTCATCTGCAACTCTTAATCTTTTCTCCCACATTGTCTTATAGGTCTATTCAGTATTTCAAGAACCAAAATAAACAAGAGACCAGATAGTGGCCATCCTTGTCTTCTTCCTTTTTGTATCTCACAAGTCTTTAATAAATTTCCATTAACAATTATTTGTGCTTTCTGTGAAGTAAAAATAAACTCGCTCATTTTATGAAGTTCTCTCCAAAATTCATATCTTCCAAAACTTTGAACAAGAAAGTCCAAATCAAACTGCCAAGGGCCTTGTCCACATCTAAGAAATTCAATGCAGCTTGTTTTTCTTTAGGTTGCTGCAAACATTTCAAAATGATCAACACATTTCTAAGATTGTCCTTTAACTGTCTTTTAGGTAGAAATTCACATTGATACTCATGAATAAATTCCTGCAAAATTATTTTCAATCTATCAGTCAGACTAGTTATAAAGAATTTGTAACCATTATTCAATAGTGATATCAACATATAGTTCATTGTTAAAGTTAAATCTTGTTCCTCTTTTGTATAAGTGCTATATTGGCCTCTGGCATATTTTCTCACTGTAAGAATTCATTGCATTTTGTAAATGTTGTAAAAGTTCACCTTCTAAACATTTATAAGATCTTGATAATTCACCTTGTTCAAGCACCTTTCCTGGTTTAATTTATTTTATAGCTTCAGAAATTTTTGTTATTGTTTTATATAGCTGTTCATAGCTGTTTCTATCCCTTTGTGATTCTCAGTACATTTTGTTTCTTTATATATTCATTTCTTTTCTTAAGAGATACATCAAGTTAGAATAATATCAGTGAAATGCTTTTGGCAGAGCCATACTATCAATTAATACAGTATATACCTTTTGTAGTTTCAAAATAATTTTATTTTATTTTATTTTTATTTTCATTATTTATATGTCAAACATTTCTCTAGTTTGTTTGCAAATCTCAGGGTTTTTTTTTTTGCTTTACATTGTTCATTTGCTATTACTATAAACATAGATAACCATCGTATAAAAGCTTAATTTGTTGAGAAATACTTTTCTTTCTTTAATTCTTTTTCTTTTAGCTCATCCATAGTAGCTTGTATTCTCTTGCCTCTTCTATTATATTATATGCACTAATATCTGATAAAAGCTTTACTTGCATCACAATCCATTCTTAAATCAGTACCTTTGCTTATATTATTTCAAAAAATTTTTTTTTACAAACCTCCATTATTGCTTCTTTTGTAACAACATTTCATCTAGTGTATATATCTGAAAGAATTGGATGTCCTTTTATAAAGAATACTCCTTTCTCTTACACAAGTTTCTAATAGGAATTCCTTTAATAAAATTATATCTCTATCAATGTTCAGTCTTGCATTAAAATGCTGTGGCAAAGCTTATCTTGTTCCTGACAAAGTTCACCAAGAGATCCCTTGAAACATTTCTTATTCTTGTAAATGTTGTACTTATTCAATATATTTTATCAATTGTTGACTCTGTATCATTCAAATTCCAATAAAAAGTATTAAAGCTTTAATAACATTTTCTCTAACATCTTCATCAGAATCATCTGGAATTGCTCCAAATTTCAAACAAACTTAATTTTCTTTCAGTTCCAGTATTGCCACTTTATCTAATTCTCTTTTATGTTTTGGTGTTTTTATATTGTGGGATAGTTTTGCTCTTTTATGTTGTATGATTTTCCTTGAACATTGGTACTAATGCATATGTAAACCTCTGAACGAAAATAATTTTGTCTTCTAATCTATCTAGTCAAGGATATTTGTGAATGTAAATTTAATCTTATAGAGTAATCTGTGCACATTAGACAGCTATAGCAAGGTAATAATTAGCAAATAACCCTACAGTGATTTCTGGAATCAGAAACTGTAAAATTATCAAAGAATAGAAGAAAATTATGTGTCATGTACATACAGTATACAATACATTGCTAGTTAAAGTCTTTACCAATGAATCCACATTATTGTGATAGATCCAATTTGTTTTTGTGATAGATCTAATAGCTGGATGGTTCTTGAAGCAAGTGAACCTCCAATTGCTCCCCTTGAAATGCAACATTATTTGCCATTTGGATAGTTTTTCTTTTTAACATTCTGCTTGTGAGGTGTGGCCATTGCTACGAAGGTATAGCAAAAGATTATATTACCAGGGAAGGCACTTGCACTGAAATAGTAATAGAGAATTGGAAAAACATGCCTTTGCCTTAAAGTACATTATTGTTGATTTACTGCTCAATAAATATAACAAGCTTCCACTGAAGCCGACAAGCCAACGGAGAGAAGCAGCAACAAGATAGGTATGTGATTAGATGCTTCTATAATTACTAAAAGAGGCTGATTAGGGATGTTCAATATGGTTTCTATGCAGTGGTTTCATATTTGCAACTTGAAGCCCAGAAAGTTATGTTTGATGATTAAAATAAGCTGCCTCTGGGAGAACATTAGCATGTAAAATGCTCTAGCAAAGGCACTGTGAATAGTTGTTGCTTGATATCCAAACAATAACACATAATAACTTTGGGAGTCACATTAATTTTAGGATTCCATTGCAACAGAAATAGCAATTTGATTCGGCTTATTTCCTATGAAGGCATTGTTGTGATAGATATCCCACAGTCAGAATATGAAATTAGATTAAATTTGTCAACACCTTACTGTTGAATTATATCTTTTCTATAGTGTAAGCTACACACACACATGCGCACACACACACACACACACACATCGAAAATCAATGGCATGGGAAAAGAGAAGAAGAAAACCAGCAATCTAGCAACCTTTTATTTCCATACAAATTCTTATTTCCTTTTCTTTCCTTACCAGATGCTCCCAGAACATGCTTAGTATGATAAGTGGAAAAAGCCTAGCAGTATTCTGATCTTGACCAAAATACGGTGACAAAAACAAGGTTTTTTTTTTCATAAAAACAGCAGAGCTATCTGCAGTTGGATTAAGCTAATGCTTGAGATGTCAATTAGAAGAAGAACTCTTATTTTGTGATTCAGGACTTGTGTGTACATGGACAACAAGTTCATTTAGGAAAGAAATTGAAACCGAGAAAGAAAGAAATTAAAGAAAGTAGCACGGAGGAAAAAGCTTGCAAAGTGAAAAAACCCTAAGTGCATCAAGAGCTATATATCTACCTACTTCTTCCTTTCAGGTTCCTAAGAAAATTAAAACGAGAGACATGCTGTAATCATTCATACCAACAAAAGTTTCCTTCTGTAGAGAGGGGCAGTGGGAGAGTAAGACAACAAAGTACAGAAAATTATTCTGAACACTGCTAAGTGAAACAGCTTTCCTGTTTTTATAACATTCAATTTAATAGATCTTTTATATTTGATGCCTTTATTTTTTCACATCAGATCAAGAAAAATGTGCTTTATTTTCTGTGTCACAACAGAAGTTTTTTTTTTTTTAATGTAAATAGATACCCACTCCCCTTCTTGGACCATCTTGGGAAGCAACCACTGAAGCACTCACCTAGCAGAAATTGATCAATATGTGAACATCTCTTATAATCAATCCATTCAGCTCAATATTAGCTACCGTCACTGGATTTCACATATTGTTCTAAGACATAATGGGACCTATTTTAGCTAATATGTATTATGCCTCTTATGTGAATCCCTTTATGATGTTCCACTAGAGATTCTGGTGGCTCTTTAACCTTTATGTTGTTCAGTAATTTACTGAATACTTATTTTTCTGGGGCTTGGAGACAGGACAATGGTGCTTACCGATTTTTGTTTTATTTTATTTGGTTTGGTTTTATTTTAATTTGTTTTGATGTTTTGCTCTTCCAGTCAGTTATATTTGTTATATGTTGGAGTTTTTTTAAAATTTTAAGCACCCAAAGGTGTTTAGGAATCAGACAATCTATAAATTAAATTAAATTAAATTAAATTAAATTAAATTAGCCTTGTCCATGCATTATACCCAACAATATTTAGAATACTTATAACAGTAACAGAATTGTAAGGGACCTGGGAGGTCATTTAGTCCAACTCCCTGCTCACACAGGAAACCTATACTATACTTAAATATGATTTATTGAATAAACCATTACTGGCTGGGTTTTCCTATTGCATAAAACCATAGATAGTGGTTGGATTCATATAATATTCAAAATCTAACATGCTGCATAATGGCTTAGTATCCAGTTTGAATCCAATTATGGTGGCTTATTCAACAAATCATGACTAGAACAAACCAAAGCATAGCATGACTGGGGACCAGTTCATAATTTCAAAGAGGAATGTTATCTAGTCATTTTTGCAATGCTGTAGACTAATCGTAGCTTTGTTTGTTTTTGTTTTTAAGAATATGCAGTTTTATCACTAAGCGGGGTTGTTCTCTGACTTAGACTCATAGTAACACCGCAGAGACATTTTGTTCCCAAAAGTCTTCTATTTAACATAGAACTGATTTCAAAAGGGACAGGCAGAAATAGCATAGAGACCTCAGTGGAAGAAAGTTCATTCTCAACTACTTTTAGCGCAGAACTGGATAATAGATACTGTAGCTCTATTACTGCCTTCCCCATATTCTTTTCCTTTGCAACTCAGTCTAGAAGCATCTGACACCAGAGCTGTGTTAGGTAGAGAAAGAAAGCTGGCATAAAGAAAGGAGAGGCAGGGCTTGAGCCTAGGTCGGTCTTGTTTGTGTTTTCTGTGACCTTCTCTGTGACTTCATAGATTTAAAAGTTGGCCTCCCTTAGTTATTTCCATTAAATATGCCAGCGTATTCACTGGTCTCACTTTGGGCTCAGAGACTGACTTTTGTGTCCTTTTCTGCTTACTATCTAAAAACTCTGCAACTAACCTGAAATATGTGTAATTTATCATAGTCTAAATATCTGGCACTAGGCTTTGCTCAGGTTAGTAGTAGTTTTATTATTTTAAAAATGGATCAAATAATTTATGATTTAATCTATTAAAGCCTATTCGTCATGGTGATTATTTTTTCCTGCAGAGATACTATCAAAGGCAGGGAGTACCCAGTACATGAAAACATGAGGAAAAAGATGTTGTTTATTTCATATCTTGTTTATCTATACCATAAGAATAACAGAATTAGAAGGGATCACTTAGGCCATGGTAGGAATTCCTTAGGGTAGGAATTGGATTTAAATAATTGCTGACAATGACTACCCTTTATTTGAACACATAGAGCAGAGGAAAGCCTACCATTCTCTGGAGAATTGTTTCCACTGTACTTACTGTTAGGATATTTTTAGCATTCAGTAAGAATCTATCCTTTTGCAATTTAAACCCATTATTTCATTCCCTGCATGCTGAAATGACAGATATGTGACAATTCTTTCAGATAGCTGGAGTGCTATCATATTTGGAATCTGCAGATCTAACCACAATGGTAACCATTTAAGCAATGTTTTATGGCGCAATACTGTGTTAGAGGATGCATAGATATGAACAGCTGGAATTTCTCCTAGGGCTATTAACATCTTGCAAATACTGTGATATGGAAGGAAATTGTTCTCAGTTTTCCTTATCCCATATTGCTGATCCTTCCTCCGTATTTTCTACTTCTTTGGTTGCTTTGTAGTTTTTGTACTTTAGACAGGTTGTATGTCCTTGTAGTGGCAAATTATAAGCATTTAAGGCTGGATGTAGTGAAAAGAAAGAAATTGAGCATGGGATTTTAGTAGGAGCAATTAAAGTTGAGGGTGTTCCATCATTGGAGGTTTTTTAAGAGATTGGACAGCCATTTCCCTGAAGCGGTATAGGGCAGGGGTGGGCAATTGTGGCTCTTTTACAACCTGTGGACTTCAACTCCCAGAGCCAAGCTGTCTCAGGAATTCTGTGAGTTGAAGTCCACAGGTTGTAAAAGAGCCACAATTGCCGACCCTGGTATAGGGTCTCCTTCTTGAGCAGGGGGTTGGCTAAAAGACCTCTAATGTCCCTTTCAACTCTGTTATTTTGTTAAAAGTTTGTCATGTTTTAATTTCTGTAGGACTAATGTCAAAATCAGTCATTAACACCATTTTCATCTGTCAGCCATCACTAAGCATTACTAGAGCTAAATCAGTTTCTTAAATGATTGATTAATTAAAGGGTTCTTTTTTGATGTAAATAGTGTAAATTGTTTACATATTTAGGACTTTTCATTGTCATAAAAGTCTATTTAACAAAGCCATTTAAGATTTTTTTCTGGAACTAGTGGCAATTTTGTATTAAGCAATGTAGAGCTTTCCATTTTGGGATGTGTGAACTCTGAATTATTATCGAAATGATTTAGGGTCTGCTTGACTCCTTGCTTTGAGATGGCAATGGATTTAGCCTTGTCTATTATTTTCATTTAGAAGATGGGAGAAGACAGGAGGAAAGATTTATTTTACTGTACTGGACTTTTAACATAATTGATACATGTATCTGCTTGGATCATTTTGCCAAGATGGCCTTGGGGGAGGGAGGCTTTTTGCAGGAGATCTGAAAAATGAAAAGTACCTTCTGTAAGTAGGACTGAGAAGATATTCAAGGAACATGGAGTTGGCTTTAATTTATTTGTTGGTACTACTCATCTGTAAATCTAACATATACTAGGAGCCCCATATAAATCTGAATCAGTAGCTAAAAGCTAAAATTGAATTGAAGCAAAATAAAAAGCATTAGCATCAGCTGGTGGATGCTGGTGGGTGTCAGTAGATATCAGTCTATCTGTATAGGGTCTTTAAATCATCAGATTTTATTATTTTCCTGGACACCAGCTTATTATGAGATGTTCAGTCAAGTCTCAGATAAAATCAGAAAAGCTTTTATCCAGCATTGTTCTTAGTATGATTAGACTTGGGCTCTGGGCTACATGCATTAGTTAATGCTACACAATGTTCACTGGTGCATATTGATTAATCCCAGCCTTCTCCCCCCACCAACTTTTTAATTAGCTATCTATGCAATCTATGACATTATTTCAAATCAAGTGCAAATGAAGATATTGTTTATTACACTTTTACCTTCCATTTACGGATTCAACCTATGAATTTGAAGAACTTTCTCCTCTTATATAAACTTACCTCTCTGGTAAAAACCATTGTTGCTGTATCTTGAGTTACTTTCGGAGCAACAGTGCCTAGAGCTATATGTTTTTAAATAATTGAGATTAAATCACCTTCCTCTTTATGTTCCAGCAACAAGTAAAGATAATTATTTTCTGAAAAACATCTGGTTCAGCAATTGCATGATTTTACTTACTGATATCTACTTTGGTTTTGTGAGCCTGTTGCCTGATTTTTTTTAAAAAAATTGTAAGATATCTACACCTTCTTCTGAACAATGGAACACTGAGGGAAAGCTCATTAACATGAATAAATGATTCTACCTGAACAGTCATAGGATCAACAAATGATTATTTAACCACATAGGTACAATTCCACATTTAATATCAGTAAATGTTTTATTCTAATTTATCAAAAATCATGGCCTTAAAACAGATCACAACTGTAATTATCAGAAGGAACATTGTATGGGTACAGGGTGTATTAAAGGCCAGGCCCCATATGATAATCACAAAATGTTCATTGATTTGATTAATTCATTTTGTTCAGGATAAAATGTGTCTGTACTTAGGAATATTGAAAATTCATGCTTCAAATGAGGGAAAAAGGAAATGTCAATCAATTCAAACATTAAAAGTAATTTATATAATAAAATATCTATGCAGCCTATGTAGAGGTAATTCCAAAGCCAAGCAAATTAATTCCTTCATTGTCCATATAATTAATCTATTTCTCTCCTGCTCAACATTACCTTTATCATAAGAATGATTTTATGCATTGTCTCCCACGGTGTGTTCATTTCAATCAAAATTACTAATGAAAGTAGTGCATCCATTTGTTTCCCATCTTTACCTTTTTAAATAATTGTACAAATAAGAATTATTTTTCTCCTCAGATGCTTCATATAATTTTCAGTGTAAATATTCTAAAATTTGAAAAAGCCTTGGGAACACTGAAATGATAATAGCACTGCATAGCAGTGTAGACCAACACAAATTTCTGGCTAAGTAAAAAACAAGATGCAGAAACAGTTGAACATCCCTGGAATTTCTACTTCCTGAATAAATATGTGCCTATAACATACTCATGAGTTTGTTTGTGTATCTCTACATATTTATCCATCATTTGTCTTGAAAAAGCATTTCACCCACCCAAATAGGGGCAGGAGAAAAACAAATGCATATATTGAATTAATTATTAATAATTAATAAGCTACTTTTTTATACAATTGATTCCCTGTGTGTATATAGAAGACATTTCCCCCTCTTCTTTCATGTCATGCACACACACATGCAGAAAAAAAAAGTTTCCTCAGACACTTGTACATGTGTTTTTCCATGTGGCCCAGAAGAAAAGGAGAAGGGGAAGGAGGAGTAAGAAGTAAGCAAGTAAGAAAAAGTAACAACTGGGAAGGAAAGAGGGATCAGCCAAGTTTGTGGTGCTTTCATGACATTCTAATCTACTCTGAAGACAAGTCTCGTGAAGGGGCAAAGGGACACAGTAACTGATCCACCGGAAAAACTATCCAGAATCTGAACACTCTTGGGAGATACCTGGTATGTCCATGGCACTGAATTAATTCAGCAGTTCACTGACATTTCCCTGAAAAGCCATGACTGACCAAACTCCCAGCTGCCACCCTGTGCCTCCTGAGAAATCCATAGATGAAGATGTTAACCAGCTTTTGTTCCCCCCAGATCCAGACCTTTAATCATCCACTTCTGGCCTTCATGACTTGAGGATGAGTGGGGAGAAACCTCCTAATGCCTTAGATGTTTTTCATCAAACGCCACCTGGCTCAATGGTGAATTCAAATATGGGGGAAGAAGAATCCTTTGAGTGGGCTTCATTGCCTCCTCTACCAATTTCCCATGATAACTCAGATTCCAAAGAGACCATGTAGTAAGGGAAGGGCTTTTACGAAGATGCCATGAAAGAAGGTGGGACCATGTTAAAGGGGAGAATGAGGTAGAAGAAGAAGTGGCAGAACTGGGATAGAGTTAAAAGAGGGATCAGCCTAGTATCCCTACATAGTGACAAAAATAGTGACAAATCCAAACAAAATATTCCTTTGCATAGACATGAGTAGCAATAAATCAGTTTAATTGGACCGTCACGTGTGGATCTGATCTTTTAAACTTGACAAAAGATTATATTTATCAGGCCCATAGGCTCTCCTAAATTACAAATAATCTTTATGCTCAGTTTCACATCAGCTATGTTTTTCAACAGCAGTGGCTGCACCCATTCTTTATTATTTACAGTCCTAATCTTTCACTTGTTTCTCTTGTCTCTATTTTCCTCCTAATATACAATATTTTCTTTAATTTGCTCATAATTAATCTTGGGGGGGGATACCTTTGTCTTCCCAGGTGAATAGAGTATCCTTTAGCAGATTGTCCTAGCCAACAAGATCTGGAGAATAATTAGATCTGGCATCTCCCTACCTTCCACCCATTTTCTCAGTCTGCCAAATTATAATGCCAGCTATTTTACAGAAATTATGGAACAGTTGGCTTCCTTAAATAATTAAGGGGAATGCAGCTTTGTTCACACTGATGTATTTGGATAACCTTAAATTGGCAAGAGGGAGAAGAGCTATTATCTTAGAATTTTAGGGTTGCATGGAAAATATTGCAACATGAAGACTTCCGGGAAGAAATGGCTAGCTGAAGACAGCTTCATTAAAAGCAGAGCTGAAGGCTAAACACTGAGGTTTGAATACTCAATGAGCAGACCAGCTCTTTGATAATTCTTCTCTGGACAATTACAGGACTTAAGACCACCCACAAGTGCTTCAGAGAATTGCTGCTGATGAGGAGACAACAGTGTCCAGTGAGTTTAGACTCTGGGAAACAAAAGAACAGCTATTTTTTTGCTCCACTCATAATCAGCAGAATGAAGCAAAATATTTTAACGTTGGACATAATGAAGGATATTTTTGACCCAGTAGTTAATTTTAGTAGTTAATTTAGCTTATATAGACAGACTTTAAAGAAGCTGTGGAAGAGGAACAATTATTATTTGACATGATTGAGACTGTTTTGTATCCTGGTTTTCTTAACATCTCTTGAGTGGCCAGATACAGTTCTTAGGCACGCACAATGTTAAAGGAAGAATTTCTTTGTTACAAATCCTGTCAGCAAGTCACAGAGAGACAGCAGAGAAAAAGTAAAAGCAAGAAAACATTGCCGATAAGAACTTAGCTAGAGAAAAGTGGCTTAATGAGGCTGGAGACAGTTGCTACTTCCTGCCAGCTCTTAACTTTCCTGGTTGTGATGCCCATTTGCAAGGCAGCTCCAGGGAAAGGAGGAGAGGGGAGGGGCCTTGGATGATGTTTCATCTTTCTTTCTGGTGCAAAGCCAGCTTGCCCTCCTATGGCACATTTTGGGAAGAGTGTGACTGTGTACCACTACAGAGCTGATAAATTGGCAGCCAAACTGCTACTCTGCAATAGCATTGTGGTCTCCTGGCTAATGTAACAAAGTCAAATAATGATGTTGATGATGATGAGAAGGAGGAGGAGACAACCAAATTCAAGTCAAGCCAAAGATTTATGATGCCAAGTCAAGAGATATAATCTTAGTCAATTAACAAGCTGTGCTTATAAATCACTAGACTCTAGGCATGAGTCACAGGACAAGCCAAATGTTCAAGTGGCCTCTTACATGGGAAATGGTTTACTGTGAGATTTAATTTCCCTCTCTATCAGGGTGAAAACTAATTTTTTTTGTTACCAGTTCTGTGGGCGTGGTTTGGTGTGGCGCGGCTTGGTGGCCATGTGACTGGGTGGGCGTGGCCAGTTTGACATCATTCACGTCACTCTGCTGTGCATGGGGCGCTTGGAGAGAGAGTGAGCAAGACAGCTTCCCAACCTCTGTGTGTGTGTGTGTGTGTGTGTGTGTGTGTGTGTGTGTGTGAGGGAGGGAGGAAGCGATCTCAAGCCAAGGCACCCCAACTTCTGGCAGCGGCGGGGCAGCTTCTGAGCAGCCAGCTCCACCTGACCTACTCCCTGAGTCTCGCCGTTCTCCTGCCCCCCCCCCCAATCAAGCAGCGGTTTCCCTGCTCAGCCCCAACAAGCTATGCATCCATGGTGCCCACACCAGCATCCTGAAAGAAACAGAGAAGATCATCGCTTGCAAGCAGACAAGCAGAGGTAGCAAGCGTATGCCATGCTGTGGGGAAAATGAAAGGTCCTGTTGTCCTGCAGAGCCTGCTGCTGCTTGAGCTGCGGGGGGGCAGGAGAACGGCGAGACTCAGGGAGTAGGTCAGGTGGAGCTGGCTGCTCAGAAGCTGTCCCACCGCTGCCAGAAGTTTGGGTGCCTCGGCTTCAGATTGCTCCCTCCCTCCCTCCCTCATACACACACGCACACGCACGCACACACAAACAGCTTGTTGGAGAGCTCTCTTGCTCACTCACTCTCCAAGCACCCTATGTACAGCCCTTTTGAGGAAAGGGCACAGACGGCTGGGTGCGTTTGGCTGCAGAAGGAGGCACAGCGCAATGGGGTTGTTTTGTTCACTGAGGTGGTACTTCGGGAAGGCAGGCGGACATCTGCAGCTGACAACTATAATGAATATGTCCATCTGCCCTCCCGAAGCACCACCGCAGCGAACAAAACAACTCCATTGCTATGGATGCATAGCTTGTCAGGGCTGAGCAGGGAAGCCACTGCTTGAGTGGGGGGAGGGGCAGTAAGCTGCTAGCTCCTTCCCTGCAGCCCTGCCATGCTTGCCTGCCTTCCACGTAGGCTTCTGCTTGCCTGCCTTCGCAAGCTGACCACCGGGACACCAGGAAGGCAGCATGGAAGGCAGGCAAGCATGGCAGGACTGCGGGCCATGGATCGGTTTGGGGGCGTGGCCAGCAAGCCATTGTTCCCGGTTCAGCGAACTAGCCTCAATCTCCGCTACCTACTCACCTGAGCCGGTCCAAAATGGGAGCATTTCACCCCTGCTTTCTACTAAACATGCACAGGTGTTGCTAATGCCTGGTCATGGGTTGCACTCTTAGGTGAGAGACAGAGATTCCAGGAGGAATGTGGGGGAGGGATTTAACCCCTTAAGCAGCCTACATTGCAACTGACTCTGAAAGTATATACATATTGATTTGAATGTGGATTTTAAAATGATGTGATAAGAATGATGCAAAAGATGTTACACTGCATATGCAAAAGAAACTGGTTGATGTCTTAATGATTAAAAGCAATATACAAATAACAAAACAAGACAATGACCAGGATAATTTTCTTATATTGGATTTATACAATGCACTCATTAACGCTTTGGAGAATTTTGTGAGAAGGGACAAAGAAAAAGAATAAAAAGAAATTAAGTTCTAGGACAAGAAAGGAATATACATTTATCTGTAACAATCCTTAATGGACTTTGGCTGACATCAGGACTGAAATGATCACTTTTTATGGATTTATTTAGATACAATATGGAATATAGGAAGAAGAGATATTGTTGCATTTTAAGAGGAGATGACAAGTTACTAAAATTGTTTATACAATGTGATGAAGGGGAAAATCACTTCTTTATACGGAATCCAGTAGACTTCCCAAAATCTGCCTAGAGGAACAGCAGATTTCAAATCCTCAAAGGTATTCCTGGCTAACTCGGCTGTCAGAAATATTGAATCGATATGGCGTAGGGTTCCCGTTGTGTGACACACTGAAGCAAGTTAAACAACGGATTAAAGATATACATGGGCAAATGGACATGGCAACTCTTTCAACTAATCACTCCCTTAAGCCTCTGACAGCAGTTAAAACAACTTTTACCCTGGAAAAATATTTACATCTAGAAATGCCATCAGTGGAGAGAGAGCTATTTGTCAAGTTTAGATTTGAACTTTTAGATACCAATGTCAAATTCAGCCGTTACCGGAAAATCCCATATGATGAAAGAACATGTATATGTGGGGCAAATGTCGTGGAGGATACGGCGCATATAATATTTGAATGTAGGTTGTATGCGGAAGTAAGAAAACAGTATCTGTCCCCAATTATAAATAAATTTCCCCCCTGGAATGTAAGGCATAAATTATCATTTCTATTGAAGGCAGGCTCTCCTCCCCTGGTAAGGGCGATTACTCGCTATCTTAAAAGGATGACAGCAATACGAGCCAGTTATATCGAAAAGAATTTCATTGATTGTAAGAAAGATGAGCTGAGTTAGAGAGGAGCTATCTTATTTGGGTTATCTAGTTTTGGAAATCTAGTTATTGAACTTCGATATTGTTAAATTTTAAATGTCATATATCACATATTTTTAGACTGTTATTTCTGTAACTGTTTATTTTATCTTTTTCTCTTTCTTTCTTTCTTTCTTTCTTTCTTTCTTCTTTCTTTCTTTCTTTCTTCTTCTTTCTTTCTTTCTTTCTTTCTTTCTTTTTGAAAAGGACTTTGGGCTATTCAATAAAAGAACACTTCTTTATATATATATATTTTCTTTACTATATTCTTTTTTTCTATTTTCTTTTCTGAATCTTCGATTTTTTTTATTTTTATTCTTTTTAAATTTAATTTTTTTACATCTGTAAATTAGAATCCTTAATATAATTACTGCAAATAAAAAAAGCAGTGATATAAAATACCCCTTTAAAAGAGGACAATTTCCTCCCTACTAAATCTTTCCTTATTACTGACTTTAAAATAATAGTTGGTTTAGCAGAAGACTACACTGAGATGAAATGTGCTACTCCATTTCTCTTTTTACCTTGCCTCTGTTTTTCTTCAAATGCTCTGAAGATAATAGCTAACCAAAACAAACATTTTAACTCAGCCTGAGGCTACATTTGAGCAGTGCCATAAAAAAGGAGATAAATACAGTTTAATAACATTATTGCTGAGGGCCAGCTTAAGCCTACCTTATTCATGGTCTAGGGATGAGATGAAGACAACATCATGGGGACACAAAATAAAAACAATGGTTGTGCTGTCTGTAGGTGCATGTGACAGAAAGTCCTCTGATAGTTTTCTTATTGCAGATATTTCATAGATAATACAACTTTGATGAAGATGAAGGTAGCACAACTGAAGAGCTGCTTTATTCTGTATGAGTGGCCAAATTTAGTTCTACTGGACTTTTCCTCTCTCTTTTCATCTCCATTTAGTTGGAACAATATTGTCCACTATTATATATATATATATATATATATATATATATATATATATATATATATATATATATATTCTTCTTTGAATTCTATATGTTAACTATGAATTATGCAAGGATATTTTTTTTCTTTTATATCTTCTAAATCAATTGTAAATTAATTTCAGTAGATGAACCTAAATTATGAAAAATGAGGGGTTTGTGAGTACGTATGGAGAATGTAATAAAATCTCCTAGTATGTGGTCATTACTTTGCCTTATTGTATAAAGTTTTATTATGCGGGTTCTTTCCTCCATTCAGACAATAAAAACCCAACATTTTTCTAAAGCAAAAGTGTTCCCTTATGCTTTCCTTACTTTGATACTTGTTTAAAATCTATGCCATTCTCATTTCCCTATAAGAATATTTTTTTTTTATTGAAAAAGTTTTAAAAACAAACATATTTTCCCCACAACCCCCCCCAACCCCCCTCCCCCTCCCCGACTTCCCAGAGCAGAACACAAGGTATTTCTATTGATCTTTAACAATAATCTAAATTGCATAACCAATCATTAAACTAACATCCCTATAAAAAAAATTCTTAACCCCCCATATATAAAATCCTATTTCTTAAACATAATACTTCTAATGTCACTTATATAACGCTTATACAAATAAAAGAAATCATTCATAAGCTATTTTATATTTTTTGGTCTGATACTTATTTTGTATATAATCTATCCATCTTCTCCAGTCCTGTATGTACCTTTCTTGTGTGTGATCCTTCAGATATGCTGAAATTTTAGCCATTTCAGCTAAATTAGTTACTTTCAATATCCAGTCATCAATAGTAGGCAAAAAGTCCTTCTTCCAGTATTGTGCTACCAACAATCTTGCTGCTGTTATCAAGTTCAAAATCAATTTAGTCTCTGCAACTGTACAGTCCGTAGTTATACCCAGTAAAAACAACTGTGGAGTAAATTTCAGTCTCTTTTTGAGAATATTCTGCATCACCCACCAAATCTTTATCCAAAATGCTTTGATTTTTCTACAAGTCCACCATATATGATAATAAGTTGCATCATCACAGTCACATCTCCAACATTTAGCTTGCACATTAGAATACATACATGATAATTTTTTAGGATCTAAATGCCATCTATAAAACATTTTATAAAAATTTTCTCTTAAATTTTGTGCTTGTGTAAATTTCACATTTCTAATCCAAATCTTTTCCCAAGTTTCCATCATTACTGGCTCTTGAAAATTTTGTGCCCATTTAATCATACAGTCTTTAACCAATTCCGTCTCAGAATCTATTTCCAATAAAGCATTATACAACCTTTTAATATGCATTTGTTTTTGATCTCTAATTTGTTTTACCAGATTCTCCTCATTTTGCACAAAGCCAATTTTTTGATCTTCCTTCCATCTAGCTTGAAGTTGACCATACTGAAACCATGTATAAGTTATACCTTCTTCTCTCAGTATATCTAAAGATTTCAAGTACATTACCCCCCTTTCCATAATAAGAAGCTCTTTATAGGTAATCACCTCCTGTTTTTGTTCTATACTTATATTTTCTATTGCATGTCTAGGATTTGCCCATAAAGGTATCTTATAATTTAACTTATATTGATATTTTTTCCAAACCCTTAACAAAGCATTTCTTAATATATGAACCTTAAATACTTTATCCACTTTTTTGTCATATAACAAATAGGCATGCCATCCATATAACAAATCATAACCTTCTAAATTCAAAATTCTCCCCTCAGTTAAATTAAACCAATCACTGATTTGTGATAAAACCGCTGCTTCATAATATAATCTTAAATTAGGCATTTTAAGACCCCCTCTTTCACGTGTATCTTGTATAATTTTCATTTTTATTCTGGGTTTTTTCCCAGCCCAAATAAAAGTATTAACACCTTTCTGCCATTCTCTCAGATTTTCATCTTTCTTAAGCACAGGTATCATTTGGAACAGAAATAAAAATCTAGGTAAAACATTCATTTTAATTGCTGCAATTCTTCCCAATAAAGACAACTGTAATTTTTTCCAATTTTCCATATCCTTCTGTACCTTCTGCCAAAGTACCTCATAATTGTTTTTGTATAATTTTGTATTTGAAGCTGCTATGTATACCCCTAGATATTTAACCTTTTTAACTATTTCAAAATCTGTTAATCTTGCTAATTTGTCTCTTTCAAATGTAGTCATATTTTTAACTATCATCTTTGTCTTATGTGAATTAACTTTAAATCCTGATACTTTCCCATATTGATTAATTATATCCAATATATATGGAGCCGACTCTATAGGTTGAGATAAGGTAATAACCAAATCATCTGCAAAGGCTCTTAATCTGTAATCTTGTTGTCTAATTACAATACCCTTCAATTTTTGTGAATCACGTATCTTATTCAGTAATACCTCCAAAGTCAAAATAAATAATAGTGGGGACAGAGGACACCCCTGTCTTGTTCCTTTCTCAATTTTAAAAGCCTCTGTTAAACCTCCATTAACTATGATTTGTGCTGATTGCTGTTGGTATATCGCTCTAATTGATTGTGTAAAATATTCCCCAAAGTGCATTTTCTCTATTATTTTAAACAAAAATTGCCAGTTCAAACGATCAAATGCCTTCTCTGCATCCAAGAATATAAACGCTGCAGGGACTTGATTATGTTTTTCCAAATATTCCAATAAGTTTACAATTTGTCTAACATTATATCTCATTTGTCTACCTTTTATAAACCCAGATTGATCATTGTGAATTATTTGTTGCATAACTGGCATTAGTCTATTAACCTATAAGAATATTTTCAAACCAGCTAAAGTATTATTTTGGTTTCTTTTCCTCTAAATAAGTGCCTATTGTGACTGTAGTGTAATAGTGGAGCAGCTCATACATTGAGGACATGTGAACTACCTGCCAAGACTTTTTTCTAAAAGGAAGAGATGAACAATACAATGAGGTGAAAGAAATATGGAGTATTCTTCCAAAAAGACACTTTATGTTCAAAGACTCCACCATTTTTTTCTTCTTCTTCAAAGAATGGCAGAACATATGCTTTCCATGCAAAGATTTTGGCTTTAAAAATAGCATTTCCTATCTGATGAACTGCCTAGTCCCCCTAGGACAAGCCCATTCTACTCATGCCAGAAGAAAGGGCCTACTTCAGAGCCTGTCAGTCAATGAATTCCATCTGTTGGGATCCAGAAGAAGAGCTTCTCTGCTGCAGTGCCTGCCCTTTGGAACATTTTACCCTCTAAGGTAAGATCTGTTCCCACCCTCACTTCTGCAAGAGCTTAAAGACCTGGCTTTATATGTCCTGGGGTCCAAATGGGGAAGTTCCATGCTGAAGGCGGTGCTGGATTTATGGCAGACTCCAGTCTCCCATCTTGTTCTCTGCTCTCTACCTATCCATCTTTCTTTTTTGATAATCATATTGTTGTAACCTAGGCTTCCTGAGTCTTAAAGCACACGAGTAGTCCCAAAAACCTCTTTTATTGCAACAGCTGTGAATTACTTTCATTCACAGCTGAGTCCCAATGAGTTGCAAAAAGTCCTTCAGGAGAAGTCCTTCAGGATAATCACCAACCTTTATCTCCCTTGACATGCTGCCAAAGACCTACTTGGCAAATCCACATGGATGCCAGAATCAAACAGAGATGCCGACTGGGAACAGAATTAACAATGTTGCTTTCCTGCAAAGAGCCCATGTGCCTTTGCTCCTCTTTTAAGCCTTATGGGAAGGGCTAATCATCTCCAGGCCTTACTCCTGAGTCATCTCTTTTGTTTTAACTATTCTTGCCTTCTGGCAGCTCTGCGCATGTGCACAGTAAGAACAGGAGAAGCCTGTTCCTCTGCCTCTCTGATGTCTGACTCTGGAGGGTCCGGAGTCCACACAGAACTCCCAGATGGCCCCGGCCCCATCTCTGCCTCTGACACAGAGCCCGCATCTGAGCCTTCTGCAGACTCCAGGACTGGCCAATGTTCCTCCCCAGCCTCCTCACTGTCCGCAGGCTGCTGGTGGACCACAACACATTATAGTTATTTCTCATATATATTTCTCATATATAGTTGTATTTCTCATTGTGGTTTTTTTTTTCATTGTTTTTTCATTGTTTATTGTATTGTTCAATTATCTTATTCTGTTCTGTTCACACTTCTTTCATTTCTTCTTTATTGTTGTAAGCTGCCTAGAGTAGCCTCACAGTGAGATAGACAGCAAATGAATTTAACAAATAAGTAAATAATAAATTTCCAGTTGAAGTTAGAGAAGAGAAATTCCCAAAAGTTTCAAGAGATGCTTCCACTGCTTCCTCTAAATTTCTGTATCATGTAAATAAATGAAATGTTACAAACTAATATGAAATCCCAAAATTCTCTCACTAAAAGGAGATTACAGTCAATAGCTTTGCCATATTGAGATCTGGAGAGCATATAGCAAATATAAATACGAAAAGAACACTAGCATCAGATTTTATGGGCTCTCTTATTTTTCCCCCCCAATAGTTAATAACCCATTTTACTTTTCAGCTTTTGCCTATTATTATGTTTATTTGTGCAGTACATGGTCCCAGGAAAATTTAACTGATTCAGCTGATTTTCTGCACCAGCCATGGGATTCCATCTCCAAAGGCTTATGCAAACAAATTCATTTTATTCCATTTTTTCTAGTTCAAAATGTCTTTTCTCTCTGATAGCTTCTGGTATTAAGTAGCAGTTCACCTTCCTGAAAAAAAAATGGATCATTGGCTGGGGCTTGACTTTCCATTGCTTCAGTTTCGTGCAAATTATAATGGCAATTTGATGCTTGAGGCTTTTAAAAATACATTTATGTTTAATAGCTACATTATGCAGATATGTTCACACATGGGGAAAAAAAAGACTTTACAACACATTTATGTGGCTATGCTGCTTTAGAAATTTAAACTTCTAAGAATGAGAGTTTAAATATGAATTGCTCATAGGGAAAAATATTTCAGTAATCCATAAAATGTTACAGATCTGTAATGAAAACTATTTTATATAGTATTGAACAATGATTCGTAACCTTTCCCTAGATTTAGGGTTGCCTGGGGAAAGAAATGGAGCGTTGTCATGCACCAATGATGGCAGATACTTATATAACATTCTCATCAATCTGCAGTTATGTTATCCAGAATACAGGAAAGTACAATTTAGAATAGGAGGTCTTGTCACCAATAACATATAGCAAGTCCAGAAAGGATTGTTAATTCTTTTTGGGCTCACATAATTTTTAGAAGATTCAGGCAACTTTGACATACATAAGGGTTTAAAGGAAACCCAAGACCAATCAGAGATAATTGTAATCAGGGATTGGATTTGCCTTTCCTTTAAGTCCTAACCATAGTTCTGTCCTTACAATGTTCATAATGCAGGGCGTGTGAATGTATACAAATTCACAATTTCATAAGAATTATACTGTGCTCCAATTATTGTAAGCTGCCAGAGTTATGGGTCAGTAAGATGGGTAGCATATAAATTAAATAAATAAATACATACATTCAATAAAATAAAAATTGTTGTCAAACTGGCTTTGTTTATCTTCTCTTTCTTTTTCAATATGTATAAACAACATTAAGTAACGATAGACTAGTGATATTAATAATAGTAATTGACTTAACTATTAATATTTATTAACACATGATACAGCCTGCAGTAGTTTTATAATAAGTGTGCTCAATTTTGAATAAAGAAACCAAATCCTGTTATGTTTATTAACACTGATATTTTAAACCCTAATTAAGATTGATAATATTTATTTCTTTTATTGAATATTCACTGGGTTAAACTAGTTAAAGATTAGTGCATTAATAATGTTTATCAGCTTTGTACAAATATCAGAGCATCAAAATAAATATGATATACAATGTGATTTTTACAACGATTTAATAAATAAGTAAAAAATCAATAATTTATTAAAGACATTGTAAGAATACAAGTGGCTGATGTATGTAAAGACAAGCAATATTTTTAATTATTCTATTTGGACTTTCAGATGTGTAAGAAATGCCAGTCAAACTCTTAAAACATGAAATGATAGGAATACAGTTTGAAATTTGCCTTTGAATCCAAAGCCCTGAACAACCAAGTTCCTATCATGAAATAATATGTCTTTTCAGTAAAAAGGAAATTTCCGTTGCTTCCCTGCTCCAGAATTCCCTATCAGGGTTGGAAGATAAAATGGGTCTATTTTATGGGGCCACTGGATACAGTTAGCAAGTTAGCCAGATTATAAGGTGGTTTAGAAATGGTAAAATTAAACAATTATACAAATGCTTCAATTTATGCTTGTAATTGTACAAGAAAAAGATTTAGCTTGCATGCTACTGGGCCACACTATTTTGTCCTAATATTTTTCTGCTGTCAAATGCACCAGAAAGCCATAAACTCTGTTATAAGTGCACCGTCCATATTAAAAGGGAAAAATAGTTTTGTTAAAGCAGCGGAATTATGGCTCATACTGCTACAATGCTTAGATAAATATATACAATTTATTTACCCTGATGCTTTGCCTCTTTATCTGATTAGGAAAAGAAAAGTTGTGCCTTTCAAAATGAAAGACTTTTATTGCAGCAATATCTTTATGAGACAATAATGCTGAGCAATGATAAAGTCATATTACACATAATGAATATAAATGAAAGATAATAGTTAGCTAAATAATTTGTGCTCCATAGATGTATGAAACCCTAATTTAAAAACTCAGCTGAACCAAAGGGAATTTCAATGTGAAATAACCTAGAGGTAGAAAGAATCATTTTGATGAATTGGGTTATATTAAAGAGGTTTCGCTATTTTTTTTTTTTTTACCCCTCAGCAACAGGAAAAGATAGAACTTTCATGTTAAGAGAGTAATATTTTTATCTTCAGAAAAATGAAAAATTAGAGCCTGCTCCTCAAGGGGAGAACCTTACATTAAAAACTGTTGGTTCCTTTAGACTCAATTTCAGCATAAAGGCTTTCATGCTAAACTAAGGAAAAAATAGTGCAAAAGTTCATTTCGTTCATTTGCTCTAGGGAAAAGTGAAAGATGAAATGCACATGGCCTTTGGTATTCCTATCACTTTTAGCTTGATGACATAAGAGTCTGATTGGTCTTTCTTACTCATCTGAAGAGACAAGTAGAATAATTAAAGTTGCTGTTAAGTCATTACATACTTAAGCCATTTGCATTTTTAAAGTATTTATAGACAGTTTTTCCTCAATGTTATCATTCTCTCCTTAGCAGTAACACAGTATTACTACACTCACGGATGCTAAAAAATTTCAGTAGTAGCAGGCATTTATTTTATGGTTTGGAGTCTAACACTTTTAAGATTATTAGATAAGCTGTGCCACACTAAGTGATCCTTTCAGAAATATTTCCTTACCTAAAAAGAGAAACAGAATGACGATGAGTAGGCAAAAAAACAGTCACATAGGAAATAATTTTCAACGTCCTACCCACTTCCCCATTAAGTTTCCTTGTAGGAAGTGTGGGGAGAATGAATCTTTCTTCCTTCCTTCCTTCCTTCCTTCCTTCCTTCCTTCCTTCCTTCCTTCCTTCCTTCCTCTCTTCCTCCCTTCCTTCCCATCCTCCTCCCTCCCTCCATTTCTGTGTTTCTCAATTCACTTTGCTTGTAGGAACCTTGCAAGGAGAAAGCCAGTGGGGAAGTCAGCTGTAAGATAAGTGGCTCCTGAAGGAAGGGAGGAGTGAAGGGGTTCCTGGGGGTATCTGTTAGGGATGGTATGTTGGGAGTGCATAAGAGGTGCCAAGTGGGTCTTGAAGGGATGCACACCTCAGGGAAGGTATGCAGATGGGTCCCGTGTGCAGGGAAGGATGTATGGGCTGCCCAAGAGGTGCTGTGTAGTTTGAGTAGGGTGCATGGGGAAGTGGTGCAGGTCAACGTGAGTATGTGGGGGTCGTGGCAGTTTATGAGAGCTTCGAGGCATGTTGTGGAATGCATGCTAGGGTACAAGTGGCGGAGGTTTGTGGGGTGTGTGCAAAAGGTGCTAAATCAGTCAAGAAAAATGAATGGGAGGACAGGGTGGGTCAGGGAAGCCCACATAGGAGTGGACTAGGCAGAGAAGGTTGTGTGAGGGTTCCTTCTTTCCTTTCCCCTCCTCCATTCCCTCAACAAGTAGCTAAGGGGCTGCTGCTGGGTCAGAGAGTGTAATGAAATTTGTGAAGAACCTTGAAGAAAGAGGAGAAGAAATGCTGTCTAAGAAAGAATCCAAAAAGAGAGGAAGGACTCCCTCCCAGTGACTTAACAATTACAGAAACACAGGAAGGACCCAGACTTAAGTAGTTAAGAGTGGTGGCAGGAAGTTGGTGCCTTTAGGTTTGCACAATTCTATTGATGTAGCCCAGTGGTGGGTTGCTCCCGGTTCGGTCCATTTCTATAGAACCAGTAGCAAAACTGGCAGGAGACTCCGCCCACCCGCCACAACATCATCATGGGTGTTCTGCACTACACTTGCGCGGGCGGGTGATCTCATTGCGAACCGGTAGTAAATGTAAGTAGAACCCATGATGTAGCCTTATAATAAAGTAAAATTAGTTCATCTAGTCCTATTTCCTGGACTAGCAGCTGCCCGGCAAAGCTGAAGTAGAAGCAGTCCAGCAGCACTGAAGAAGCCACAACTTTCCCAAATTTCATTTCCTGGATTTTGGTTAGTCCATTTGAGGTACCTTGGTTCAAAAATAGTTTTGGCCAGTTAAAGATTATAGGAATGAGAATTGTAGTGGTATATATATTAGGGAACTGAATTGGAAGGGAATATATTTATGCTTTCTATAAATGATTAATGAGCTCATCACATAAAAATAGATGTATTCAACCTTTTCCACTTTGTACAATTGTCACTTTTGTTATGTTTAACTTAAGGAATGGAATGAAATGGGAACAATTATCCTGTCTCGCTGATACCAAAATTAATCATTTTTGCTACAATACATCCCAAGCAAAAGTACAGAAATTCCTGACTTGTTTTTTTTAGAATGTCAGATTTCATAAACTAATTGTCTGTTTTGTTCTGAAAGAGTTCAAAGGATTCTTTCTTTGTACCAAATTAAAAAGAAAAGAATCTAAACATTACTTTGTATCTAAAGTGAGATGCCTGGATATAAAAGAGAATGTGATCCTCGGTCTCCTATTCTCATGGAAATTTTTGCATGGTCCTTTGGATCCTGACCCATCATTATACTTTAAATGATGATATAAATTAAGTTGTATTTAAATACTATTCAGAGTCTTGCAGTAATATCCTTAACATCCATTAAGAGATCTACCAATTTCAGCATATTTCCTCTACATAATAGGCCAGCTAGCCTTTAATCTATTCAGTTTCTTTTAATATCATCTAAATTCTATCCTTTGCTACTCCTGATGATATATATTTGTCTATTTTAACTTTGTTCAGTGTACTTCCTGTGTTTCAGTTCCAAATCTCTCCACATTTACTTTCAATGGATGAAAATTGGTTTGCCTATTGCAAGTGATTTATTTTCCCTATTTATACCTCCAGCTTCTACTATTTCATTGCTCCTATGTCACATTTTAAATACAGCATTTCAAAAATTTCATGTTTCATCAGTGATGGACACTATGGAAATGCCTGGTATTTTCCATTTTAACTAGACAGTTCCTTGTCAGACTTTATAGCAACAAACTATGTATCTTATGTGTGCAGTCTGACTGCATGCAAATTCTCCAGCTGTGTTTATTTGTAGGTAACAGTTTGTTATGTTGTCAAGGTACCAGGCTGTATTATGACTGGCATCTCTGATATAAAGCTAAAATGATGGTTTTTAAAACTGGGAAACAGTTATCTACTTTCTCACTTGCTGTGCTTTTCATCCACAGATTTTTATACAGTAACATGTTCACTGTTTGCTTCTCCCTCCCTCCCTGTCTCCCTCCCTCCCTCCATACAAACACATGACATATGTCCAAAATTTAATTGTTGATAAAACTGTTCTTTACATTTACAAGGGAACGAAAGTATTTCAGCCTTTAAAGACTAATTTATTAAACCAGGTTTTGTTAATCTGTCCACATACATTTATCTAAAAACAAATATGTTACTTTTTATGATGTCAAAAGCTTCTTTTGGCTGCCCCTTGGGTAACATCCATACATAAATTTGCCTCACTGGGCAAGACTATTGTTTCTTCTGCTCCATTATTGTCTATGGCAGGGGTAGGGAACTTTTACTACTTGTTGACTTCAACTCCCAGAATTCCTTGCTGGCTCAGGAACTCTGGGAATTGAAGTCCACAAGTCATAAAAAGGCCATTGTTCCCCACCTCTGGTCTATGGAGGATAGTAACAATCTGTTCTCAGTTGAACCAAGAACTTTCCTAGCTCAGTTAATTGAATCTGAGAAGTCTCTCTCCCTCTCTCTCTCCCTCCCTCTCTCTCTCTCTATATATATATGTGTGTGTGTGTGTGTGTGTGTGTGTGTGTAAAGTGCAAGTCAATATTTCAAGCAAGTATTTTTTTAAAAAAATCTTCTCAAATATTTTATATAGAGTTCACATGAAAATGCTAATTCAAATAAAATACAATTAAATAGCTCCCTTGCTTGCTTTATTTTTCAGAATCTTTTATTTTCCTTGGAATGTGACTTTTTAAAAGAGTTTGCTCTTCTCTGTTGTCTCCTTTGAATTCATGTGATGTCGCTGTCCAAACTAACTTCTCACACACTTATTACTAGCTAGCAAAGTGATTCCTCGGCCCTCGTGATAAGGACAACCTCATCAGTAGCATACCTGAGATTACAGCATCTGTTTCCCTTCATTTAAATTCCAGCCTGGCAACTATTCAGATCAACGTGCCTCAGTGTCCTGAGAAAATACAAGATAAATCTGAGGATAAATTCCTAGCAGATGCAAACTAACCATCCACCATATCTCTCTCCTTTCTAGAGGCGTATCACTCTGCAGTTCCTTGTCTTCCTTTCTGTTATCAAAGCTGTTACTTTCTGGTGACATGAGAAACGGAACAGCAGGTGATCTTATTTTAAAAGTAATAAACTGCAGATTGTTTAGGAATTTTTAGCATCTTTCTAAAGTTTAAGCATAAGTGGTGGTTTTATAGTGTTTTTTGTCTCATGTTTATTATTACTATTTAAAAAACTCATGTTTTTTCAAAGTAAAATAATTATAAGGACACTTATATGACTTAGTGCCTTCCCAGTGCCATTTATTACTATATATGTAGAGGTTAAAGCATCAGACTAGAAACCTGGAGACTGTGAGTTCTAGTCCCAGCCAGCTAGGTGGTTTTAGGCTAATCACTTTCTCTCAGTCCTAGGAAGCAGGCAATGGCAAAACACTTCTGAAAATCTAGCCAAAAGAACTGCAGGGTCTTTCCAGGCAGTCTCTGAGAATAAGATCCAATTGAATGGAAGAAAACACACACACACTCACACACACATGTGGGAGGGGAGGGAAGGAGAAAGAGAAAGACTGAAAAACAGAGACAAAAAAAGCTACTGTTTTTTCCCCCATGGAATTAGATTCTGTTGACTGAACTCAGGCATACAGTGTCTTCTGCAGAAATAAACTTGTTTTTTATATACATATAAATATAATCACACCATCAAGAGTCTTAATGGAGTCAGGCAGTCTACACATTACATCAATCAATCAATCTAAAGCACACAAATGAGCTCTGCTGATTGAGGATGAGATTGGGAAGTGGAAGAGAAGAAGCATTCCACTTAATGTTTCATAGCTTGCTGCCCAAAGAATATGACAATGATATAAAAAAAATAAGGTTTCCCACATTTTGGAACCAAAAGATTTAAAGCAGGATTCGGTACGTATACATCTTCTTTGAAGGTGAGTAACTGTGTTTCTGACTGGATTGCTTCCTACTTTTTTGCTCAGGCCTGCAAACAACAACAATGCTACTAGCATATGCAGTCAGTTTTAGAACTTTAGTAAAATTGTCACACACACACACAAAAGCAAGAATAGGACTATGTCATGCCTTGCAATAATTATCCAAGTTTCAATGCTTATCTTGCAGGACAATTAAATAATTTGGAAGATTTTGAAATCCAGACTTTAACTTTACATGCTCTATTCAGTAGAGGCTGAAGCACCTAAGGTTTCATAGTAAACATCCCATGGATAGTGAAAAAGTTAAGGGAGTTACAAAATCTGTCTTAAAAAACATAGATATATTAGACCACTTCATCCCAAAAGCAGAATGGGATTAATCAGTGCCCTGACATGCCTTTTGAAGAATTTGTACAATAATCAGGAAATAATAAGAAGAAAATGGAAACTAGTGGAAAATGGAATAACTAAAGGGTTCCAAATAAATGTCCCAAGAATTTATTCTCTTACTTTAACATATGTAAAATATATAATAAGAAATGCTGGGCTAGAAACTGAAATGGGAGTTAAAATTGTTAGAAGAAAATTTAAACAATCTCAGATATGCTGATGATACTACTTTGATGGTTAAGATTAAAGATGGATGTAACAATGAGAAGAGAAGAGTTGTTGCAGAAGACCCTGATTCTTGGAAATGTAAAGGCAATCAACAGAAAGGCAAAATAATAAAATTTGGCTAGATACTATCACCGATGACATAAACATATACCAGTAGTTACTGAACAAGTAGATATTGATTGTCATTCTTGATTAAATGAAGTGATAACCAGAAGAAACTGAATCTGTATATACGAGAACTGTGGTGGTACAGTGTTAGAATGCAGTACTGCAGGCTAACTCAGTACTAACTCCAGGATTTTGATTCTGAGTGGCTCAAAGTCATCTCAGCCTTCCATACTTTCAAGGTTGGTAAAATGAGTACCCAGATGGCTGGGGGCAATATGCTGACTCTGTAAACCACTTAGAGAGGCTGTAAAGCCCTCTGAAGTGGTATATAAACCTAAGTGCTATTGCTATACTGTACCAGGGGTGGGTTCAACTTACCTTTACTACTGGTTTGCTGTGGGACTGCACACACGCGCTCTTCTGCGCATGCACAGAAGCATTTTGGTGACATCGGGGTCGGTGGGTGGACCCCCCCCCGCCAGTTTTACTACCGGTTCTATAGAACCGGTGCAAATCGGGAGCAATCCACCACTGTACTGTACGTACATACATACATACATACATACATACATATATACATACATACATAAAAATCCATTGGATTATTAGAAGAAGTTAGTGTTGTTCTCCTACTAAAATTGTTTTTTTTAAAGGGACAAACATATGAAAATGAATGTACTATGCATTCTAATACAACAAAGGAAGATAATGTGCATTTTCATTTGAGACAAAAATAATGACATGAAAACATTTATTTATATTTCATGCAGTGAATTTTAAAAGGATATTAAGTGTATATGTATTTTAATCATACATGTATGAAGTGTATGTTAGGAAAATGCACATTAAAATCCATAGTTGGACTTTAGTTTGCATAGCTATCCTAATTATCGGCATGTTAGGAAAAATTATGAAGTACAAAGCATGTAGATTATATTCTAGTTTAAACAAACAAACAAACAAATAAATAAATAAAATTCTGGCAGCTTGAATGTTACTTTAATGTGGACAATACATTTTCATTTAAATTTGGATTCTTTAACCTGTATTTGCTAAGGATGTAAAATTACCATTCCAATTTTTATACTTGATTATTAGTTATCAATGATGGAGCCTCTTCCTCTGATATTCCTGAAAACTTATTCATTTTTTTTAAGGAATGCACATTTTAAAGTAACATCTTTTAAAACAGATGTTAAAGCATGACGAGGAATCCATGGCCTTGGCATTGTTATGGGAAGCATGGCCAACATATACGATTATGGCCTGGTCCTTTTTCATTTTCATATAATAATATATTTTTTGAGAAAACAATTTTAATAACTTAACAGTAAGGAAGTATGTAAGGATGAAACCTGCAGATTCTAAGGCACTAACTTTTCAAATCCATTGAACTGTCTTACTTTATGGGTCACTGCTATACAAGGCATTTAATGAATTAAAAACATCTGCTGGTTTTGTCACACTGTTTGATTCAAGAATCAAATCCAACTGTATTGCTTGTTGCACTGGACAATTGTTAGGTGTTCTTTGTTTGCTTGCAAGATATCTATTGCCAGACCTGGATAACTTCCCTGTTAAATATCCCTAGACTTAAAGACAGTCTTAGAAACATTTATATGAATTATTTGTAGATTAGAGTCAGTGATGAGGTTTTATCCCCCTTTAATGAAAGGAAAATGTCAAAGGGATCTTTCAGATTTTTTTTTAAGCTAGATATTAGCAATGCTGTTATGGGATTGGCAAAATCATGTGTTTTTCTTGTTCTTATGCAGCAGATTATCTTCTTAGATTGAAAGCTAAATGCTTTAAGGTAAACAGCATTAAAAGCAGTTTCGAAAACTACATAGCAGTCTTCTGAAAAGCTAAAACTCAGTGAGCTGCTTGTAAATAAGAAATGTTAGCATTGTCCCCAGTTTAAAAACAGATTAACCATGTCTGGATTCTCTAGCTAACCAGTTAATTTAAAGTAATGCATAGTGAAAAGAATTTTAATAGGTACAATCTTTCCCAATATCCTAGAGTTGGGACAAATTCTGTTTGGGGGAATTTTCTTTAATTCTATAATTTTTAAGCATACAGAAACTGTCTTGGGCTTTGGAACGCTGTCAACGCAATTTGACAGAGTATTGCTTAATATTCCTATCTGGAAGTCCATATTGTTTGTGCTTCCATGCATTAGATTTGGCTGGTGGCGAAACAAAGCTCCTTTAAAACATACGTGAAGAATAAATTGTGTTCCATTGCATGAAGTTTTGATTCAGATTAAATTTGATTCATAATATAAATATGCTATGCCTCTGACTAACTTATTTTCTATTTTATCAAGAATGGAGATGGATTAAAAATACTTCTGTTCATAAAAGTTGCTTAATTTTAATAACTTGCAATATCTTGAACTATTATCATTAATAATGTTTTATTTGTATAAACCACCTCTGATCTAATGTCCTCCATGTGCTCAAGTACAGTTTCCATAACAATCAATCTTCAGGCCTGTAGTCATATTGGCTAAGAGTGACATAAGGTGTAGAGTAACGCAAATGTTGCCAAGAGGCAACTGTCTCATCTAAATTTGTCCCAACTAAAGAACTCTGGCCTAATAATATTTTTTTGGGCATTATACTCTGATTCATATTTGATATCATATTGAGATTCACTATAATAACAATTGTTATAAGATCAGTGACTCTTTTACCTTCTATTTGAGTTTGTAATAATTTGAGATAGTTACATTTTAAAGATTTTGAAAATCCACTATCCACTTTCTGTCATTTGAAAGAAGGGAAATTTGTAAACAATATCAGGACTGTTGGTTAAACAACCATCTTAACAAAACCATCTGAAATGGAATCATTGCTAAACACTGTCCAAAAACACAACCAATATATTATAGGGGGTTTGTTCTGGATAAATATGCCATGTTCGCCCTCAACAGAGAAAAATAGTGAAAACTGAAACAATCAAAATGCCCAATGGAAAACATCAGGAGTCTGGATGAAGATCACTACAAATACTTGGCCATGCTTCAAATTGACAACATGACATACTTGACATCCTGAAGTCAAGAGAAGATTAGTAGACCAGAAAAATGATGACAATAAATCATGGCCTTCATCTACACAGTGGCATTGACAGACTCTATTAACCAAGAAACATAGGTGGATGTGGTATGTTGCAAGTGCACCAGACAGTTGAAGAAGAAAAAAAGACATTGGAAGAATTTTTGAAAGATAGTGAAGAAGATGCACTGAAGCTAGTATACCAGGAAGGCTAACTGAGTACCGGAAATACCAAGTTGTCTTACAAGAAAGACCAAATGAAAAATAGAAAAGAGATATGGCAAGGCAAAGTATTACAATGGATTAAACAGTGCATTAAAAAAAATAGCAGATAAGGCATATGATAATAATAAGACCGGGCAATAGTTAACAGAATGAAAATTGAAGAAAGAGACAGAAGGGCTAAATCTGGCTGCATATAACCAAACCTTAAGAGCAACATACAAATCCAGAATTGAGAAGACACCATCATACAGAAATTGATACCTCCACAAACAAGTTGAAGAAACAGTGGACCACCTATTTAGCTGCTGCAAGAAGATCACTCAGAATGACTAAAAGCAACAACATGACAAAGTAGCAAGAATGGTGCATTCAAGATCTGCAAGAAATACTACTTGCCTGCAAGCAATGACTGGTGAGACTACAAAATAGACAAAATAATAGAAAATGAACTGCTCTGTAACTTTAGAACTCAAACAGAGAAGCGCCTGCAACATAAGACCCCGGACTTAACATTTGTTGATAAGAATGACACACACAAAAAAGCTGGGTAATGGACATGGTAGTGCTTGGACACAGCTGAATAAAAGAGAAAGAACTGAAGAAAATAAGAAAATACAAAGACCTGCAAGCAGAAATAGAACAAGTGTGGCAAAAGAAAGCAAAGATAGTAATAGGTGCAATAATAATAGGTGCTGTGAGTGTAATCCTAACCCTACATCACTTGAACACCATCAGTATTTACAATCACTATCAGTCATTTGCGAAAGGCAGCTTACATCCTGTGACGAGAGCTTTAACACTATTCCAGGTCCTTGGGAAAAAGTCAATGGGTGACCAAAAATGCCAGATCCAATCTAAACATCTGAATGACTATGCAATAAACCAGAATAATAATGTGTGTGTATATTCAATAGCTCACTTTAGTTCTATGTAGATCAATAGACAGATAGGGTTTCTAGATATTTGTCTGTAATTTAAGATGGAACATTTCCATATGTGGCAAGAGCAAGACTACCTACCAGACGGTACCCAAGGTTCTGTTTATTTTGTAAACAACATTTTGCATGTTTAGTAAAAATAGAGAGTGAACATTTATTTCATAGATGTCAGGAAAGCAGAGGACTTCCGGCGGGGACCTCAGCGCGTTAGGAATGAAAGGACGGGGTTCCATTCCTGGGTTCCTAACAATCCCACATTCGGAGCCGAAACAGGCGCTATTGATCTCGTAGAGATCAATAGTTTAAAGGGGAACATCTTAGGACCTTGGAGGAGATCGCAACTCCTTCGAAGGTACAAGATAAATCCCTTAATCCAGTGTGAGGAAAAACCAGCCTTCTGGGGCTGGCCGGAGGCGCTGACAACTGCGTGAGTGGGAAGCGAGGATTGATAATGAAAAGAAGTCATCAACAAGAAACTAAAAAATTTAAAGAAAACCCAAAAATTATTTCATAGTAAGAAGTAGATGCTGGTGGTAGAGAATTGCGGAAAAAGAGACAAGAGAAGTGGCGACAGAAGGATTGATCAGAACGGAACCATTTTGAACGGAAACGTGACAGTGCAAAAAAAACTTGAACAGACGAAGTGTATGGAGAGAGCGTGAGGAAGGAATTTGTTAATTACGAAAAATAGAACTAGACTCATGCACGATCTAAACCTCGATACTATCGGATTCTTTTAATGTGGATAGGATCGAGTAGATTGAATTGGGCAAACATAGGGCAAGAACAGATCGTGTAATATTGAAGTGAACGGAGAGAGAGTGAGGAGTGTGGTGTGCTGGAGACTGGAAGAAGTATTCTGGATGGATTCGTATGAACTGACTGCATCAGATCTTATTGGCATCGATTGGATTGATTGGGCTGATTTGGGCAACCAGAGAATGAAACAGATTGTGCAATAGTGTGGAGAGAGGTGGGACAAATAGTGTGGAGAGAGGTGGGACAAACTACGGAACAATCTATTTGAGTGGATCTTTACAATTTATTGTTATTTCCGACATTTATGGTGACATTTCTTTCGAAGAGCAGGATATAAAGCGGCAGAGTTTTTGACTATTTGACTTTTAAACATTGAACAATTTGGATATAGCTTTGGACATAACTAGGACAGAGAAAAAGCAGTAGATCAACTGGACGAAAGCTTGGACATTCGGTGAACATGAACATACGAGGAGTTACATTATATTTTTGGATTTGGATTTGGACTTTGATTTAACAAGTTGAAACGTAGTGGATTATACAGACCAAATTGGACATTGAAACAAATTCAACGTGAAAAGGGCGATCCAGACTCTAGAACGGTGATTGATTGATTGGAAGAAGAATAAGACTATATAATAATAAAAAAGATAAAAGACTATAAAATAAATCCGCAAAGAGAAACAAACCGACAATAGTGGTCATTGCTGGTTTGGACTAAGTTTACTACAATATATTACAACGTAATAGAATTGTAAAATAATATTTAACAATTTATTAGCCTTTCTTCTTAAGTATCTATAACGGAATAATTTGCTTTTTTAAACTTAACCAGATAACTATAGCATATTATATTTGATAAGTTTATTTATTTGAAGTTAATTAATTTAAGTAACTTGATAGAGATATAATAATTAAGACAATTAGAACTTGATTGGTAAAGGGGTATATATAGAATATGGAAACTGATATTGACTTGATTCTAGAACTATTATAAAATTGTTAGAGAAATATATTTTACCTTGTAATTAATTGAAAAATAAGGTAATCAATGAATTGCTAGAAGTTTTCTTTTCCCCGTTGTTTCCTTCTCTCTTGCCTCCCCCCCTGCTTTCCTTCCTACCTTATTTATATTATCATATTGTTGATTAGAAGAATTCTAAAATAAGACCGCAATAATAACTGTATATTTAACCTATAAAGATTAACTAGGTGATTGATAATTTTATGAAATTGTGGGCAAGAATAGTAAGCATAATAGACATGGCACTTCAAGCACATCAACCATTATCAAAACAACTAAGAAGATATCCCCAACCCAAACATTATTGGTGGCCTCCCCTGCACAGCAGAAGACAGGTGAATCGATAGAGAAAGAGAAGACTAATACCATTATAGTTATGCAAAATATACAGGTGGCCCTTGCAATGATTCAAGAGGGAATGAAAAGAATGGAAGATAAGATGACCCTTAACCATGATGAAACCAAGAGGAATCATGAACAAATGCGATTAGATGTAGGGGAAATCAAAAAGATATTAGAAATATAGATGAGAAGATAGTAAAAATCCTACAAAACATTACAGAGAATGAACAGAGAATTTATAAAGTGGAGGAAAAAATGGAAGCCACAGCCGCAAGGCTGGAAAGGATGGAAAATCAACAAGCGACAAGGAGCCAAGATACTGAAGATGCACTGACATTTCTTGAAATGGAGAAGACATCCTTCTATCTTAGGTTTCAAAATATAGAAGAACAGAGAGATGAAGACTTGGGTGAAACCATGGACGAAATATTGGCAAAGGCGACACATAAAGATAAAGATGAAATAAGAAATGGAATCGATGAAATTTATAGAGCCTTTACAAACTATGCAAGAAGAAACAAACTCCCCAAAGAAGTACATATTAGATTTACGAAAAAAACAATGAAAGAAGAAATATACAAAAAAATGAGAGAGGAGACAGTTATGTACAAAGGGAGGGAAGTTCTGACATTAAAACAAGTACCGAGAAGGGCCAGGGATAGGAGAAGAGATTACAATTTCTTAACGAGACAATTAAACAAGCTCAAGATAAAATTTAGATGGCTCATACCGGAAGGGCTATCTCATGGGAAGGAAGAAAATTTCAAATAGACACCATAGAAAAAGCTCAAGACTTTGTTGACCAACACCTAGGATATGAAGGAGAACAGGAAAGCAGAGAGAGTAGAGAGGAACTAAACTCTAGTGACCAAGAGGTACAAACATCAAACAAGGAGGATGGGGAGCGGAGGAGGGGAAGGCCGGAGAAGGAGGAGACGACGGGGATCACACAAAGAGTTACAAGAAACACTACAAAACTTAAAAGTAAGGACAAATAAACATCAGTAGAAATGGAAGAAGAATTAAGGCTTGTTTCTATAAATATAAACGGACTAAACTCACCAAGTAAAAGACATCAAATATTTACCAAACTGCAAAAACTAGGGGCAGGCATAATTACATTACAAGAAGTACACATAAGAAAACAACAGAAAAAATTACTTGAAAATAAAAAATTAGGAACAATATATACATCTTTAGATGATTCCAAAAAAAGGGGAGTGGTGATATACGTCAGAGACCATATAAGAACCAAACTAATTCATACGGATAAAAAGGGCTGAGTGTTAATGATAGAAGTAAAATTGGAAACGAAAATAATATTGTTAGTGGCTATTTATGTTCCAAATGGAAACCAAATAGATTTCTACAAAAAATTACACAACAAACTAAAAGAGTTGGATTATGAAAACATCTGTATTGTCGGTGATTTTAATTCGATTGTAAACCAACGAGAAGATTATCATAGCAATAGGAAAAACAAAATTAAAAGGAAGACATTACCACAAACATTCAAGGATTTGGCACAAGAAATGAGTCTACATGACACTTGGCGAGAATTAAACACTAAAGTAAAACAATACACATATTTTTCTGGTCCACATCAATCATGGTCCAGGCTGGACATGGCCTGGATGACACCTCAATTAAGCAAAGAAACATATGATGTAGAAATTATGCCTTGTACATGGGCCGATCATAACCCTATCAAAATAGTTTGGAAAGGTTTCCGAAAACAGAAAAGATGGAAAATGGATACAAGTATAATAAAGGAAAAAGAGTACTTACAAATGATAGAAAAGGAAATGAAGATATTTTTCCAAATCAATACAAAGGATCAAACGTCGTTACAAAATCTATGGGATGCAAAAAGGCATCCCAAAAGGAAATGCAAAAAGGCCCAACAATATTGGCAAGACATCAAAAAAATTATTGAGGAAATAACGAACTTACAAGTTGAAAATAGTCCAGTTAACAGCACAATACTCCAAAGAGACGAAATACCTTATTATACATATCCTGACAGCAGCACGATTACTATTTGCTCAAAATTGGAAATTAGACCAACTCCCAACCAGAGATAAAATTATCTCAAAGATAACAGAATGTACCGAGATGGACAGATTGACGCTGTAACTCCAGGACAAGGAAGAAAGTGACTATTACCGTGTGTGGCACCAATGGTACCAATGGCTGGAAAGGAAAATAAACATAACCGTAGACGATAACAACTAGGGTGAAAGATTACAAGTAATAAGGAGAGGATGTAAATACATACTAAGTCTTAAGTAGTTAAATTAAGAATCTAATATTATTTTCTTATTATTATGTAAAGAAGAACACTATATATAATGTTGATTACAAAAAGTATATATGTAGAATGTTGTGTGGGTGTTGTGGGTGGTGGGAGTTTTGTTTGTTTTGTATTGTCTTTGTATTTGTGTTTATATTTTAAATATATATATATATATATATATATATATATATATATATATATATATATATATATATATATATATATATATATGTAGGTCTTTGGTTATTCGGGTCTTCTCCCACGTAAAATTGGGAGAAGACCCGAATAACCAAAGACCTACATACAAACACCCGCGAAAACCTGCGAAAACATTATATATGCATATTCTTTCTAGCCAGGTTCCACCTATGTAAGCTAAGTTGTTCTTCAGCCCTAGTTCTGTGAAATCTCATTCACAAGTTTCTGGGCTTTTTGTATCCTGCTGAAAAGCAACAACTCTGTGCTGCAATTTGGGAGTTGTTGCTTTTCAGCAGGATACAAAAAGCCCAGAAACTTGTGAATGAGATTTCACAGAACTAGGGCTGAAGAACAACTTAGCTTACATAGGTGGAACCTGGCTAGAAAGAATATGCACATAAAAGCCTATGAAAAAAGAAAAAGACATATATATATATATGTCTTTGGTTATTCGGGTCTTCTCCCACGTAAAATTGGAAGTGTCTTGGCTCTCACTGCTAGGTGGGAGACCTAAATAGATCCATTTCTAGCTCGTTAGCTGTCATCAGTAGGCCACACCCATATCCTCCCTGTAAAGGAGGATAAAGGAGGCCACACCCATATCCTCCCTATCAAAAAATTGATACTGTGCCTTTACAGGGAGGATATGGGTGTGGCCTACTGATGACAGCTAACGAGCTAGAAATGGATCTATTTAGGTCTCCCACCTAGCAGTGAGAGCTTGCTAGGTGTTAGAAAAGAAAAAAGCCCAGAACCGAGTAGATGAGATTCTACTGAGCTGGAGCTACAAAAAAACCTTGGCTACATAGGGAAAACCATCTGGAAAGCAAAAATACCCAAAATCAAACATTAGAGTATTATTCCCCTCCTCTTTTTGTAATTTTCATTATGAATTTGCTTCCATTATCATGTTGCAGTGATTATAAAGCAATAATATTGTCAGCAATTAATTTTTATATATGAGAAGCAAGGAGAGAAATATCCATATTAATTTGACGTTATTCTAAGACACTGGAATTGTACTGGTGGAATACTTGTTGCTTTACATCAGCTTCTCTTGAAAATAGATGAGTAGCTTCTATGAAGTAAACTTCCTATTCTTAACTGGTTTGTCATTTAACCAAGACTGATTAGTTAGCTTAATGTAAGAATAAAAAGGAAGGCTGTCACTGAAAATAGGAGGGAGTTAGAAGGGAGATGTAACTGTTGAACAGTTTTTGGTGAATAGTTCATGATTAGCCTCCCGAAGAACCAAGTTAAAGAGGCTTCTTATATTCTCTATAAGCAAAACATGGCAAAACTGGAATATAAGCTAAAGTAAATATGAGCAAGGAACATGAGATAAAGTAAATATGAGCAATCTTTTGCTGAAAAGGAGCCTTTGGAGAGACAAAGATCACTGGCCAATGAGAGAAAATGCTATAAATCATGTTTGTGACTATATCCAAGATTTCCTAATTATTTTCTGCGAATTGTGGTGAAGGTTTTAAGCATTTCTATTTTTATTTTTTTAAAACTGTGTTACACTTACATTAGAGTCAAGAATACTGTGTTCATGCTACAAAATGGTGGAAAACAATATTGTCAATTCTGGAAGTGTGTAAGTCTCAGAAAGCAAAGCATGAAACTGCAATCTTGCAGTGTTTGCTCTAGGGTGGAAATGAAATACTTATTGAGGTGTAATTGCTGCTCTTCTTCTTCCCCAAGTAGTCTTACAGTGAAATTTGAAATAAGAAAAGGAAAACTACACTATTAATACTATGGATATAGAAGTCAATCACTAAGGAATTGTTGGACTATTGTATTCTAAAATATATTTTTCTTGTATTATCTTTATTTCCATAGCTATACCTTCTTTCTTGGAATTCATACAATTTATTAGATTTCTTATTGTGCCAAAGCACACAGAACATAACATGATCTCTCAGTATTATGGGGTTTTTTTAGACTTCCTGCATTCCTTTCTTGTTTTGGCTGGAAACGTCTCAACTGTAGCTGATATTAAACAACTTTGGGTTATTCCATGTTGCAGCCAAAGGTGCAAGATTGGAGAACAGGGAAGCTACTATCTTTGAAAAAGATAGTTTGTTTTTATAGTCTGTCAAATTAAAAGTACTTTTCTAGTTAGACAAGACAGCACTGTGCTACAATGGCTTCTGTTTGTCTCAGAGTAGCCATCTTCTTTGCCTAATAATAAAGTCAGAGAAATCTAAACAATTACAGAAGAGTAAAGCATCAAAAGCATACATCATGAGATGTTTATAACATACATGTATTATGTAGAGAAAGAGAGAGAGAGAGCCATTTTAAATTTTAAAAATCTATGTGTAGATTTTTCTTAAAAGTAAGAAAAACAGGAGAATGATTATAATTATTCAAAAAATGATTATAATTCAAAAAGTGAACCTTCCTAATGTATGAATGATAGAGAGGAAGAAATCTTGCCCAGGAAACAATCAGGCAAGAGAGACAGCAACAAGAGAGACAGGACAGTTAGCCAGTCAGCTAACTATCAGAGAAAGAAGCTTAGGAAGGTCCCCCTTATGGATCAAGTCATTAAAAGTAGAGGCAGGATGTTTGTGCCTTCAGGTTTGCAAGTTTCTGTTAATATAGCCTTACAATAAAGTAGAATTAGTTTATCTTGTTGTGTTTTCTGTCTTGTTTACGTGGGAGGGCTGACATAAATAGAAGGAAAGCTTTCCAAAAACAAAAGTGAATGTCCCAGATGCCAGGTCTATAGGATATTCACCTATCCCAATTATCATATAAATTCCTTTTCTGGCTAGGCAAGAAAATTCTAAAAAATTCAATTAGGAGAAAACGTATCTCCTGTCCCAAGAATGTGGTTAGTCAGATGAAATCAACTAGGACTTTTCAAAGGTCTACACTTTCTTTTGTAGAAAGGCCCATACCTCCCCAGAATAAAATATTTCACAAAATAAGAAAAGAAGCAGAATAGAATATTTCCCCTAAAGGAGAAGATGAGAGAAATCTCCTCAACAAAGACAAAAAGCAGGCCCAATCTTTCCTCCACTAAAACAGCCTGCAGGCAAAACTTAAGGAAACTAAGTTTCATTCATAAAACAACGTATATATTGTAAAACCAGACTTGGCTAAAGCAATCTCCAAGAAGATGGCAGAATAGACCAGGAGCTAAAACCGACTATGCAAATGAGATTAAATCAAGAAAACAAAAGGCGAATCATGATCCCACATGCCACAATAGAAAATCTTGCAACAACAATTAAGATATTATATCCAGTCTAAAGAACATAGACGGGACACATTTTTGTACAAATACCAACACACCAATAACGAAGAATTCAGAAACATATAAAAACTCACTAACTCACAACCCCAGTTTGCTAGTAGCCCAAGAACTACTGTTGAGACTGCTGTTACTGGGCCAATAAACCTCCTTTCCAACTGCAGCCTGCCTTAAATTTTTCTGCCTCTATTTCTTTCCCGACTTGGAATAAGACATGGACTGGATTTAACCTCCAACACTTTCCATTCAATATTTTTTCGGACACAAGTTTATTATGATTGTTCTCAGAATAGGGTGGAAAAATCACAGAGATCTAAGTCTCGATTGTAGATATCGTTGTAGTGGGCAGGGGCTACTGTTAATTTCAGATTAGTTTTAATGATTTTTCCCAGCTGGATTCATAAATATATCCCTTTAAATATTATTATGCAAATGCATACTAGTCAAGCTCTTTGCTGAGAAATAGGTCTCATCCAGTGTGCATTAGCAGCCTTGCAAAATGGGCTAGTTGTCATGAATAAATCCTTGGGGATAGCAGGGAGTTAGGCATGCAGTGTGAAAAAATTATATTAATTTTCCCTTATCTTCTAGTATCAGGATGCCTATATGTGGTTTTATAGTGTGTGTGTGTGTGTGTGTGTGTGTGTGTGTGTGTGTGTACTGAAATATGGCAGCAGTTTAATTTATCAAGATTTTAAAGCGACTTTAAAGCTTTAATTTTTCTTTCTCCTGTCTCTCTTTTAAAGCAGGTATTAAGCCTCGGGGCCATTGCCACAGAGCTTCTCAGAAGTTAGTATTATTGTAGCAATAGAGTATGCTTATCTTGAGATACTTAAGTCTGCTTCCTTGCTTGAATAGAAAAGGCTAGCTCTTCTCTGCCTCCTGAGGTGAAGGGTACCAGAGGCTGAAGTGTCCTGACAGCAGGAATCTGACCTGAGCAATTATTAATGAAGAGGGCTCAATAACCATGGCAGAAAAAATATTTACAGAAAATGCATTCTGTGGATAGGCAAAGCTTAGTACCAGTAGTGGGTTTCAATTTTGTTCGCTACCAGTTTGTTCATGGGCGCATGTGTGCGCTCCACTTCTGCACATGAGCAGAAGCATGTGCAGAGATATCCGGCTGGGTGGGTAGAGCCTCCCACCGCCGCCGCTACTGGTTCGCCCGATCCAGGGCGAACCGGTAGCAACCCACCACTGCTTGATACCCAACTAACCATACTATACTCAGAGGAGTGTTGAAGCATAGGTGTGCCTGGGAAAAAAAGATGTAAAAATACTCGGACCCAAGCAAAAACCAGACATAGTGATAAACAAGTGCTGTAGTCACTTGTTTATCACTAAGATAAAGGGTAGTTCTCTATCTACCCTCTCACACATCTTGTAGTCATGAAGTTCTGGAAAATATACCTGTATCAAGCAGTGCCGGAGAAAGACTTGAGAACTTCAGCTGTGGATGGAAGGATGTAGGTTGCACCCCAGTGGTATGCTTGAACTAGCTTGACCCACTCATGAGAATCAAATGATGAATTTTGTGGCATTTTGTGTGCCAGTTGAGAGAGAGCTGAGTCACACTGGCTGGCACACTGATCAGCTCTTTGGCAATGCAGCAATGGCAATGAATCCAGCAGAGCTGACTGTTAAACATTTACAAGTACATTACTAGAGAAACATCACCGAGGATAACAGAAAATTAGACTTAGTTTACAGCTTTTTCAGAGGCAATTTTGCTATAGCACTAGCACTTAGACTTATATACCACTTCACAGTGCTTTTACAGCCCTCTCTAAGTGGTTTAGAGAGTCAACATATTGCCCCCAACAATCTGGGTCCTCATTTTACTGACCTGAGTCAACCTTGAGCTGGTGAGACCTGAACTGCCAAACTGCTGGCAGCCAGTGATCAGTAGAAGTAGCCTGCAGTACTACATTCTAACCACTGCACCACCGCGGCTCTTAATACTGTACTATATCTTGTATACAAATTTTGTTGTTGCCCCAATTACATTTCCTGGAAATAGTACTTATTATTCCAATGTTATCAATTTTTTTAAATTAAAATGTATATAAATACATTTTAATATATAATACAATATAAAGTTTCATGCCTGGGGAAGAGAGCAGATCCCTTTTTTGGGGCAAATTTTTCATTTTTCATTACTGTTCCATATAATGTGATTACATTTTTCCGTAGCCCTCCAAACAGTGGAAATAATTCAAGGACAATGGGAGAGTATGTGGATGAAAGGTTTAAAATTTATATTAAATTATAATTTAAAAGAACATTTCTATAGATGATGTATCACTGGTATTTAACACCATCTGAAGTTGTTCTCAGAACTATTGTTTGAAATGATAGGTAATTGAATGGGAATACAAAAGAGTGTACTCACCACACACCCACATAAACAGGGAAGAAATATTTTTATATGTGGATTAATCAACTTCTTTCATCTTAAGAGTTGTGGTGGCACAGTGTGTCAATTTGGGTTAATGTCAGGGTTCCAAGTAACACCCCCAATGAAAGAAAACTTTGAGCTTGAAACTCCTCAAAGCTACATTTTATTAGAGATGTCATATTGGCACATCTGGAAAAACCCGAATCTGAAAGTTTCCAGGTTTTCTCCACCCAAAGAAAAGTTCAAGTCCCTGCCCAACACCCACAAGTCCATCACATGGTCCAATCAAACATTGTCCCAACTGGGGATGCCCCCTAGGTCCAGCCTCCTAGGTACAGTTCAAGTTGGCCTTGACTTCTTGAGAAAGGAATGTTATTATGACTATATATCATGCATGCTCCATACAATCCACCCTCTCAGTTTCCCACAACGTGGGAGGTCTAAAAGCCTAGTGCAAAAGATGGTTTCCAGGCCTGACACAGTGGTTAGAATGCAGTATTGCCAGTACTGCTCACTGTGGGGAGTTCGATTCTGACCGGCTAAAGGTTGCTTAAAATTTCCATGATTCTGAGGTCCATAAAATGAGGACCCAGATTGTTGGGAGCAATATGCTGACATTTATAAAATGCTCAGGGAATGCTGTAAAGCACTATGAAGCATTATATGTCTAATTGCCATTGCCATTGTTATTGTTATTGCTATACTTTCTAAAAAAAATGTTTTTTTTTTCCTGAAGTAGTAGTAGTAGTAGTAGTAGTAGTAGTAGTAGTTGAAGGTGTAGCCACCTGCTCTTTCTTTCACCAGATTGTTTCTGTTTCCTCCCACCAGTGGTGGGTTTCAAAAATTTTTACTACCGGTTCTGTGGGTTTGGCTTGGTGGGCATGGTAAAGCTTGGTGGGCGTGGCTTGGTAGGTGTGGCAGAGAAAGGATACTGTAAAATGTCAATTCCCACCCCACTCCAGGAAAGGATACTGTAAAATCTCCATTCCCTCTCCAATCCAAGGGAAGGTTACTGCAAAATCCCCATTTCCTCCCGATCAGCTGGGACTTGGGAGGCTGATGGAGAATAGATGGGGGCGGGGCCAGTCAGAATTTTTACTACCGGTTCTCTGAACAACTCAAAATTTCCACTACCGGTTCTCCAGAACTGGTCAGAACCTGCTGAAACCCACCTCTGCCTCCCACGAAGAAAGTGCCCATTCTCATTGCTATCCTGTGCTTGATACAACAGAGGTACCAACTTAGTTCATAGGATATAGAATAGAACAGAACAGAACAGAACAGAACAGAACAGAACAGAACAGAATAACAGAGTTGGAAGGGACCTTGGAGGTATTCTAGTCCAACCGCCTGCCCAGGCAGGAAGCCCTACACCACTTCAGACAAATGGTTATCCAACATCTTCTTAAAATTTTTTAGTGTTGGGGCATTCACAACTTCTGCAGCATGTTGTTCCACTTATTAATTGTTCTAACTGTCAGGAAATTCCTCCTTAATTCTAAATTGCTTCTCTCCCTGATTAGTTTCCACCCATTGCTTCTTGTTCTACCCTCAGGTGCTTTGAAGAATAGTTTGACTGCCTCTTCTTTGTGGCAACCCCTGAGATATTGGAACACTGCTATCATGTCTCCCCTAGTCCTTCTCTTCATCAAATTAGACATACCCTGCAACCGTTCTTCATATGTTTTAACCTCCAGTCCCCTAATAATCTTTGTTGCTCTTCTCTGCACTCTTTCTAGAGTCTCAACATCTTTTTTACATCATGGTGACTAAAACTGAATGCAATATAAAGTGGGAAAAACATGGCAAAGGATATTTTGTTCAAGCCCGACTAAAACCTTGCACCAGTCCTGATTCAGTTTACTGTTGCAAATTTATTTAATTCATTTTGGAACAACAAAGAGGAGAGTAGTGCTAATTTAACACTACAGCTTCAACCAGCTATACTTGCAATTTAATCCTTCCTTTCTTTATCCCCTCACTGTTCAAAATAGGCTATTGAAACAGCTAAGCTTAATTTATTAATAGTGTCATATAAACTGAAAACATCTTAGGCCCTGAATGTAGACAGTTCTGAATATAGACATTACATATAAATAAATAAAGCTTTTTCCAAGGAGGCATCGGGAATCTTTTTTATCATGAATATGCTAAGTATTTGTAACATCTAAGCAAAAACATGATGTGAATTTTTGATGGCTCAATTATGGGATAATGAAGTTCCAGATATTTATCATTACATCACTGACAACTGTTACTGGTTTAAATTGAAAAGGAATTATTGATTTTTTTTTTAAGAAAAGGGAATAAAACAATAAGTAATCAGCAAATAAATTAAGAAATAAATTTCTAAGCATCCAAAGCTGGTTGCTAAGCAACAGTAACAAAACAATTTGATCTCGCTATTGGTATTTTTGTAATAACAAATGAGTTATTATTTTGACTTCATGCAAATACTGTCATATAAAATGCAGGAAAAAGTCATAATTGCGAAAGGAAAAATTAACTGGCTATGCAAAATCAGAGGCAATCAAATAGCCTGTCTCCCAGATGAAGATAAAGCCTTTATACTGGTATGGTTAAAGTCCCTAATGATTGCATAACAAATTTTTCCCTTTGCTACTGGCCTTATATTTGACTATGAAAATGCCATTTCAAATGCCCAAAAGACAAAGCAATACATTATATAATTATCTTATATTTGAGCAGGGTTTCTGTCCTTCTACTGGGAGGGTTCTTGAGTCTTCCTGCTTCCTGGGATTCCATCACAGAGACCTGCTGGCACGATTTTTAAAGAGATTGAGATCGTTCAAAGTTTTGTAGCAATGTAGTTTTGCCTCTGTGGCGAACACAGTAACACAAATTTCTTTTTTCTCCTTCACTGTGTATTGGAGAGTAGGAGTGGTTGATTGGAATAAATGATGTGTTTTTACACACAGATTGAGTGACAAGGCACTTAGTAACTTGCTGACAGTAAGTACAGATTGGCTGTTAATTCTTTATGCTCAGATTTTGGTCAGCAAGTATAAATAGTCACTGGCTAGTGATGCTTTGTGAACTTTTGAAAGCATATAAACATGTCTTTGTTCTCACAGAATTCTGAGTTATGCAAACCTGCCAAGTTCAAAATCTTATTCATTTATTAAATTTATATGGGCTCCATTTCATCACCCAAAGTGGTTATGGGTGATATAGTTACATTCAGGGCTGGGTTCTACCTACCTTTACTACTGGTTCTCAATGGGGCCGTGTGCATGTGCAGAAGCATTCTGATGACATTGGGGTCAGTGGGTGGAGCCTCCTGCCAATTTCACTACCGGTTCTATAGAACCGGTCCGAACCGGGGGCAACCCACTACTGGTTACATTTAACCTGGATTGGCTCTTCTTGGAAGAACAAAAAGCTGGTCATTTGAAAATGTCCCTAATAATAGAACATAAGGTTTAGAACAGGGGTGTCAAATTCGCAGCTCACAGGCCAGATGTGTCATGAGCTGGCCATGCCCACCCCTGGTTTAGCAAAGTGGAAAAAAGTAATGATACGTCACATGACAACAACGTGACACCGTGAGTTTGACACCCCTGGTTTAGAAGATAAATGGCAATATCATATAACAGCTTTTAATCAGTGGATAGAAAAGAAACAAGTCATTTCAAAATGATATCAGAGTATATCATAGAATCAAAAATATAAGAGGCAGAAGCACTTGGAAAGAAAAGGTCCAATCACCTGCTCTTGTAGTGCAAGAATTTACTACGACTGGCTCCCAAGTGATGAGTTCTATTTAAATACATTTGATAGAAAGTTCACCAACTTCCAAGTCAGTCCTATTATGGAACAATTGTTATCTTTCAGAGTTTATTCTTGATGTCCAGCTAAAATCTTCCACTTTGCTCTTTAATTCAATTGGTTCTTGTGCTATCTTTTAAAATAATTCTAAACAAGTCTGCCCAGTCTTCTATGTAATGTTTCAGATGCATTTAGATGTGTATCAAATCTCTCATAGTCTTTTCTTCTACAGGTTAAATGTTCCCACTGCCTCCAACCTTTTTTCATACACTTTTATTTCTAAGTCCTTATCACATTTGTTTTTCTCCTCTAGACATGCACTAATTTTTCAGTGTGTCTTAAAATGCAGTTCCCGTACTTGGAAATAATACTCTAGATGCGGACTGACCCAGTGGTGAAATGTAAAATTTGATACTACCAGTTCTGTGGGTTGGCTTGGTGAGGAGGGGGGGTAATGTGACTGGATGGGCGTGACCAACTTTTTTTTTTACTTTTAAAAGCATTTTTTCTACATAAAAAGCATAAAAATATACTTTTAAAGGGCTCTGACAATCCCAGCTGAGCTGCACGTTCTTCAGAGGCTTTTTTTTTTTTACTTTTAAAAGCATTTGTAGAAAAAATGCTTTTAAAAGTTAAAAAAAAGGCTCTATGATCACGCAGCTCAGCTGGGCATGGATGGGGAGCAGGGATTTCTGCTACCGGTTCTCCAAATCACCCACCGTCATTGCTACCGGATTGGGCGATCCGGTCCAAACCAGTAGTATTTCATCCCTGGTCTGACCAAAGTAGAATAAAAAGTAATGATAGCTTCTCTTAATCTCTACCACTGTGCATCTGGTAATGCAGCCTAGATTATATTTGCTTTTTTGCAGTTGATTGATATTTGACTTGCGATTCACCAAGATACTCAGATCTTTTTTAATGAGCTGTTTTCCAATATGATCTTTCTTATTCTCTGTCCACGACGTTTCCTAACCCCAAATGACTTTGCATTTACTGCTGTTGAAGTTTACTGTATTTTCTTGTTTTTTTTCATTGCTCTGGCTTGCCAGTCTTGATACTGAATCTTGATGCAGTGATTTATTTTTTTTATATCTGTGTGACATACTTAGAAATTGCTTCAATCATACAGTTGCAAAAGCCATTTTGACTTCTTTTGACCCCCATCCCCAAGATACACCTGTTCCAAACTACTGTTGCTAAGTAACATTAAAGAAAACTGTTTTCTACCTCAAAAATTATAATTAATTTGTTTTAAATAAATTTCAAACGAATGGAATAAGTCAAAGGTTTATTGCCTTGCTTCATAACATTGACAGGAACCATTGCTAATTTTCATTTCTAACTATATGTGCGCATTAAATTAGAGGGAGAACAGCCATCAAAATCTTCTATTCTGAATAGTAGAATGGGCTTGTTATTGTTGGCCCAACATTTTTTTACTGCAAGCAAACTGAAGGCTCTGAGCTGAGATCTTTGGATGATGATAAAAAAGCCAAAAGCACCAAAATATAACACATGTGAAGTGAGAATTAGTACATCTGACTTTCTGTGGAGTATTGGTTCAATGTTTGTTGGCTAAAAAGATAACTCAGGATTTTAAATATTCAAATGCCAACAGAAATCAGAAATGTTATTTGTACATCATACCAGGCTTTTTATATTCTCATTCAAAATATAACCTATGAATCAGTACTGAGTCATTTGCTACATAACTGTGATCAAATTAGTTATTAGAAGTCTTTATGCACACTTGCTGTCAAGGCACCCAGCTAGGAAATCCAGTTTAATTGATTCTGATTCTCATCTTTGTTAAAAACTAGTTAAATCAACTTGCTACTAAATTTATAGCCATCAATTCTGTACACATTTTTCTCGTTTCACCAAAAACGAGAACTAAGAAGTTCAATAGACAATATGCTAAAGGAATAGTGTTATCCAAAAAGCAGAGCTATTATTTTAATAATTACATCTCTAACTATAGTAATTGTAATAAACTCAGTAGTTTTTTCCCCCTAAATTCATTTTGAATTACAATGAACTTATGTAATAAGATTGTATTGTTAAGAAAACTGCTTTTTCAGTCCACATGTATTTGAGAGACTGAAATGTAAATTATTATAAGGAACCTCGGGCAAATTGCACATGTCTAAGGAAGTGTAACTTAGATGATTGGGGGAAAAAGAATTATTCTTCTGGAGTATATATTGCAAATTTCAGTGAACACTTTCTCACCATATCTGTAGAGCTCCAGAGGGAAATAAACTCTGAGATCACAGGAGGCAGGGCAACCATTTTTCTCATACAATTCAATTTTTATACATATAAGTTAACCAATGGCAGAAAAATATTTTCCCACCAATCCCATTTTGCCCAATTTATTTTATCATTTTTCATATGTTGACCTTTTTTGTAATTATAATTAGCATCATACCATTCAGAGATTTAAGATTAATTAAATGTTTCCCCTTCTATTAATGTTTTCCCAAGGTAGCATGCTATGAAAGCTGACAAAGAATAAAAAGTTCATATCTTAATATGCTGTGTTTTACCACAGGCCATTGGTCAGTTGGGAATTGTCATAATAATTGTCAAATAATCACTAAAACTTTGGGGAGTTCTGGGGGAATAGAGAATCAATTATTTTAATGAAACGGGACTGTTATTTCACCATTTGGAACAATTGTTACTTTGGGTTCTTAAAATTTTTTGATAACACATCACTTTAGGAACCAATGGTTTGGCCTACTTGAATAAGTCTAAAATGACTTCTGAAAATAGCATTGTAAATGTTGATAATACATAAAAGAAAACATTGTTCCTAGTGTTTTTACTTTCTGAATAAAATAATGAATTTACTGAGATATTCCATACAAAGTGTGATATCCCAAAGACCACTGAAGATGTCCAACTCTAAAAGCTGAAGCCACTGTGCTTATTCATTGAGACCAGACATTTCTTCAAATCCTGCCAAATAGGCATTGCTACAATCTACTTTTTCTACATATTAATAGGACTCTTATTTTTATGTACGTTTAGCTACAAAATTCATAGCTAGCATCTGTGATGATATATTTGTTGGAGATAATTAATTGCAAATATTTATTAATTCATTCATTTGTGACATTTGTAAAGCCAAAGCCACCAATTCTATCTGGGTTGCATGAAATATTAAAAACAATAAATAATCCCCCCCACAGAAAATATATAGTCCAGAAGAACAATTTTAAAAAAACTTAAAGGATTCCTGTCTACAGACTTTACTCAGGTCCTGAAGAAAGAGCTAAATATTCACAGCTCATTTAAATCCAGGCTAAGGGCCATTTGAATCCTTGGGGGAATGCTGTTCCAGGGGACAAGTGCTACGACAGAGGAGGTCTACTTGCTGATTTTCATTAGGTGGACTTGTTGGATGGAATCCAAAGCATGCCAAATTTGTTTGATTGTATAGGACAGGTAGATACTCAGGAATCTGAATAAAGCCCTCATTTTTTATGGGTTTTATAAGTGACAATGCCCCTGGAAGCCTTCTGGCAGTATTACACTCATAGTCACATGAATTGTGTTGGTATAATAAAACATGCTCATAACTACTTCTGGATTAGCTGCAGCCTCTGAGTAGTCTTCAAGGCAGTCCTATGTAGAGCATAATGCAGTAGTCCTCCATGCAACAGACCAAAATACAAGTGAAAGTAAGAAAGACCTCCTAGTTCAGAAATGTGTGCAATTGGCACACAAGGTATTTGCACAAATGTCATCCTTACTACCACTACCACTTATTCCTAGAATGGGGCTGTGAAATCAAGATGACTCCAAATTTCAGTCCTTTGGTCTCTATCTTTCTACCTCCCCTACATCTATAGCCTATGTCCACCCTGTTGATGTTGGTGCACTAATATGGTTAATGGAATTGATAGTCACTGAAGGGTTGAGGCTATGCAAGAGGTCATCAATAAATACCATCAATCTCTCCAAAGGGAAGGCTGAAGCCTGGACAAATGTTTTCCATAAATATTGGCTTCAGTGACGGCCTTGATATTATTACAGGAAACATCCATACATTTTGAAGTATAGTGATACAAAAAGGAGGCGATGTGTCTTAACATCACATTCAAAGGTCTGTTATGATGCATTCAAGTATATACATATAGATTTGGAATCAAGACAATCATCATCTTCAATCCCCCCTCCCCGCAGTATTCCATACTCATTCACCTATCCTTCAGTTCAATTATTGCCTGCTGTTGTGAGCATCACATTTTAAGAAGGTTTTGACAAACCCAAAAAACTGCAGCAGATAGCAAAGAAGGCAATCAGGGAATCAGGACCTAAGGACTATGAAAAATTATTATTGATTAAGCTGGGTATGTTACCTTTTTTTTTTTTAAAAAAAAAAAAAGAGGCTAAAGCTGGAAGGATGGGTATTACAACATTCTCAGATATCTGAAAGGCTATTATATCAAAGACTGTATAAACCAGATTTTAATCATTACAGAGTGCAGGGTGCGCTAGATTTATGAATGAACAGATAATAAATTAATGTTATATTAAAATATATATCAAAAGTCTTATTTTTTAAAAAAATCCTTGCTGTAAGAATTTATCAAAAGCTAAGCCTATGACTGAGATGGTATTATCCCTATTACTGAAGGTATTCAAGCAGAAAATAGACAACCATCTGTCAGGGATATTTTAATTTATATTTTAGCCCTGGATAGAACCCCATTGTTTAATAAAATTTTCTAAATTCATGATTCAATGACTGTGGCTTTCAATTACATAAACATTAAGAGATACTATGGATAGGGGAGCCCTTCACTATTCTGTATTTGAGAGATATACACAGGGAAGGGTTAAAGCTTATCTATACACCACAGCTCTGGGACTAGAGTAATTTCTTTCTCTCCAACTTTTCCAGTGGATTTAGACATTGAGATTTACTCTGTCTGACAATGGACTGCTATTGAAAGATTTGGTTTCTGCCATTCTTTCAACTTAGATTTCTGACATTTTGAAAGATGGCTGCACATGAGCAGTTTACTATTGGAATAGGATTGCACATAAATTAAACGGGGAGAAAAACAAAAATAAAACAAAATAAATAGAATGCTACATGGAAGCAAATGAATGCAGCTCTCTCAAACCTGTATTACTGGTTCTATCCATACTTGGCTATAATGAATACTTTTAAAAGTAAGTCAGAAATATAAGTGGAGATAAATAGTATAAGATAGACAATACTTTTGAGAGTCACATTATGGAAATGTTTCAGTTACTTTTCATATTGTAAACTATATCAGTTTAACATGCTAGTTTTAACATTATGTTGAAAAAATGTTTTAGACTAGTTTCTTGGCTCTATCCATATTCTCAAAAGGTTTCTTAGAGGTTTCTTCCTACAGAGGTCCTCCAGTAATGCTGATTAATCTTGGAGAGGAATTTTAAATAGTTCCTGGATGTGCGTGTGGAGTTTGTTCTTTGTTTCAAAGTGTGTGCAGTAGATAGAGATAGTTTTTGGATCTTTCCTGTTTCTGCTTACACTTATGCTGCTCGCATCCTGTACATAAATTGTTTCAACTCCTACCCTCAAAACGACGCTATAGAGCACTGCACACCAAAAACAACTAGACACAAAAGTTTTTTTCCCAGACACCATCACTCTGCTAAACAAATAATTCCCTCAACACTATCAAACTATTCACTAAGTCTGCATTACTATTAGTCTTCTCATCATTCCTATCTCCCATCTCTTCCCACTTATGACTGCATGACTGTAACTTTGTTGCTTGTATCCTTACGGTTTATATTGATTGTTTCCTAGTATGATTTGATGGGGTTTTTGTATGACTATCATTAAGTGTTGTACCTTATGATTCTTGATGACTATATCTTGTCTTTTTATGTACACTGAGAGCATATGCACCAAAGACAAATTCCTTGTGTGTCCAATCACACTTGGACAATAAATCTATCTATCTATCTATCTATCTATCTATCTATCTATCTATCTATCTATCTATCTATCTATCTATCTAGTCACCTTTAAATATATGTCCCCTGCACACCTAGCTAGATATCCATCCACTTGTCATTCATTGGGCAACTGAGAGATCCTGTTCATCAATCTGCTGAACATTAGTTTGGTGACGGCTTCAGATAGGACTTTTTCATGGACTATCAATTTTGGACTTTAAAAATCCAAATGACCAGCTGGCACAAATAGGTGATGATTTTCTGTGGCATATTATTGATGCCATCTTGTGATTGTCTTCAGTTTTAAATTGCAAGTCTATGCTTTGTCTTTCCCTAGACAGATACATTTTTATTCTTTTCTGATGTGTAAACTTGATATTTAATTATTTCAAACTGCTTTTAATTGCTATAGCAAAATAACTGCAAAATAAAAAGTTATTTGCATGATTGCTTCTATATTTTTATTTAGCTTTCCTCTGCATTGTCTGGCATCTTAACCATTAACTCTTTTTCATGGCATAAGTTTTCTCAGACTGCAACCAATTCATCAGATATTCTCTTTGTTGTGACAGGCCAACAAAACTACCCATCAGAAACCTGTTAATATTGTTTCTATTCATTGCTGTTACTATGCCAATGTGATTCAGAATATTAATTTATATTTTATATTGGTTTAGATTTTTGATAATAGATTGCAAGTCACATTTAGAAGGATTTTCTTGAAAGCAGTCTATGAAGCAAGAAGATAAAAAAAGAAAAAGAAAATATAAATGAATTCTATACACTGTCCAAGTGCAATTGTAAAAGAGGGTAAATACTAGCAGGTCAGAGTCTATTTATCTCCAAATTATAAACTGGAATAATAATTCATGTATGCAAAGATACAGAACTATGTTTCTGCTGATGTTTGTAACTTATAGAAATTGTTCAAAAAGAAATCACATTACTTCCATATTGTAAGGTATGAATTGGATATTACAAGTAATAAGGACATCTATATTTCTAAACTAGAGCAACTGTCTGAAAATGTACTAAAACTCAGCTCAGGCCATAGCAAAATTTGAATTTGTTACATGTAAACAAGCTAACCTTTTGAACACTCCATCAATTAGGAGCTGGGGACACAATCTTCCATGTACTGTTGCTATGCAACCATACGTACAAGCTCCACTGAAATGAAGGAATATTTCGCAGTATATTGCTTGGTTGGTTTTACCCAGCTGCAAACTGCCAGTTCCAATTAAACTTTTACTAACTATAATTTTGTTACTACACAGTTCACTATGGAAACATCATTAAGATAGCAGTGAGACTTTGGTCTCTGTAAAGCTATGAGGACTTTCTCTGTATCTTTACTCACCTGTAGAATAAAATGCAGGATGATCAGTGCTTCAAAGAAAAACAATTTGTGCTATCAAATAATGCATTAAGAAAATTCTTCTCATTTTGAGAATCATCTGTGCACAGAAGCAATTTCATTTCTCCAAAACTTTTCTTATTTGAATGTACCCCCAAGGATTTCTTTTTAAATAAAATCTCATTGGATTTTTGTTTCTCACAGCATTTTAGAAACAGCAACGTGAAAAATGCTTCTTGATTATATAGTATATGATTCTTTTTATTTATTTGCTTAATAAATGGATTTGCAAATAGAACGTCTTAAGATATGCAAACAGCAGTATGGATTTCTTGCACATAATCAACCTGTTCATCTAAAGATTTGTACTCCGTACAAAATACAAATATTTTCATACAAATGGTAATATTTCAGGGATGAACGTGAAATCTGAAAGGAATGATTATCAATAGTAATTATTAATTAAGTAGGCCTGTACTAAAGATTGCAGTGTAAATTCCTTTAATTCAGTGTTCCAGGTAGCAGTCTGTCAGAAAACTTTATTCCTCTTATTTTCTCTTCATATTTTCCATTCTTTCTACTCACAGACACATATCCTACAACAAATATTATTAGGTTGTAATTAGGCATAGTTAGTATTCCTTGGATTGTTCTGTTCAGTGGATTCTGTTCCCTCTACAGGTACAGTGGTGGATTGCTGCCAGTTTGCACCGGTTTGCAGGAACTGGTAGTAAAAATTTGTGGTAGTTTGGAGAACCGGTAATAACATTGGTTGGCCACGCCCCCAAACCGGTCCCCGGCCCGCGCGTTGCTCGCTTACCCCACCCACTTCATCAGAGACTTTTTTTTTTTTTTACTTTTAAAAGCATTTTTTCTACAACCTCTTCGGCCGAAGAAGTTGTAGGAAAAAAAATGCCTTTAAAAGCCTCTGGCAATCCCAGCTGAGTTGCCTGATTGTCAGAGGCTTCTAAAAGCATTTTTTTCTGCAACCTCTTAAGGTTGTAGAAAAAAATGCTTTTAGAAGTAAAAAAAAAAAAGTTGGCCATGCCCACCCAGTCACATTACCCCCCCACCAAGCCACACCCACAAAATAAGCCACGCCCACAGAACCAGTAGTAAAAAAATTTAGAACCCACCCCTGTACAGGTAGTCCTTGACTTACAACAGTTTGCTTAGTGATCGTTCAAAGTTACAAAGACACTGAAAAAAGTGACTGATGACCATTTTTCACACATACAACCTTTGAGGCCTCCCCATGGTTATGTAATCAAAATTCAAATGCTTGGCAACTGACTTATATTTATATTTGTAGTGTCCCGGGTTCATGTGATTCTGTTGTGGCCCGTCAGTGGCCTGTGCAGCTAGTAGCTGATTCCGACAGCGAGGAAGCTGGTATGGTGCTGCGCCAGCAGCCTGTGCAGCTGGCACTCGAGTCGGACAATGAGGAGGCTGGAGAAGATGTGGTGCCAGAGGCGGAGATTCAGCCAGGGCCTTCAGAACCTCCAGAAGCTTCCATGGATGAAGAGGAAGAAGAGAAGGAGCCTCTTCTCAATGCACAGGTGCACAAAGCTGCCAAAAGGCAGGAGTGGCTCTTCTGGAGGAGGTCTCCTCGAGAGTAAGGCTTCGGGCTAATTGGCCACTCCCTTAGCCTATTTAAGGATGGATGACAACTGAGGCAATTTGCAGGGAACAACTTAGTTCACTCTCCTTCGTGTCTGGATCTTAGTTCTTTTATCAGTGTCCTACAAATTGCTTCTGGGCTTTCTGCCAATCCTAGTAAGATTACGATTATTTATTCTTTGGATTCTTGTAGGCTGTTTGTTTGAAAAAGACTGATTTAATTTAGTAAACTAAGGTTTGTACAGACTTTGGGTGTGCTGCGTTCTTTGGGTCCATAGCTGGGGAAGAACAGATTCCCTTTTGCAACTATTTGACGAGCAAAGTCAATAGGGAAATAAGATTCACTTAACAACCATGCTACTAACTTTACAGTGGTATTGATCCACTTAACAACTGTGGCAAGAAAGGTCCTAAAGTGGGACAAACAAATGTCTCACTAGCAACCGAAATTTTGGGCTCAATTGTGGTTGTAAGTGGAAGACTACCTGTGTATATACTTTTTATCCTGAATATCTCTTACTTCTCACTTAGATTTAGACAGAAAACCACCATAAATACATACTTATGTACATTTCTATCACAAGACTTTCTTTCAGTTCATTTGTGACAAAAAGTATGGCCCTGCACTTAGATAGGGAAAAACAAATGCATAAGTATAAAATATGTGGTACCTGGCTCAACAGTAGGAACAGTGAAAAGGATTTAAATGTCTTACTGGATCACCATGAAATTGTGCAGAAAAGAGCAACAAAGATGATAAATGGTTTGGCATTACAAATGGCTGAGAGGCCTAGGTATGTCTAGCCTATCAAAGAGGAGGATTAGGGGTACAAGATTGCTGTCTTCTAGTATTCGAGGGGCTGTCACAGAGAAGAGGGGATTGACATATTTTCTATTGCACCAGAGGGCAGGTTTCTTGGGTGAAAACCTGTGGGAAAAAACAACAACCTAGAAGTAAGGAGAAATTTTCTGACAGTGAGAGCAATCAATCAGTGGAATAGCTTGCCTCCTAGAGTTGTCAGTACTCATCACTGGAAATTTTCAAAAATAGACTGGACAACCATTTGACTGGGGTGGTATAAAACTGCTGCCTTGAGCAAAGGGGGGGCGGGAGTTGGACTAGAAGACCTCTAAGATGCCTTCCAACCCTATGATAGAAATAGAAGTAGGAGAAAGTAGAGGAAGAGGAGGAGATGATACATACATACATACATACATACATACATACATACATACATACATACATATATATGTGTGTGTGTGTGTGTGTGTGTGTGTGTGTGGGTCTTTGGTTATTCGGGTTTTCTCCCATGTAAAATTGGAGGTTTCTTGGCAACGTTTCGACGAAGTCTCATTCGTCATCTTCAGGCTGGTGTTCTCGGCTTCGTGCTTCTAGGAGCAATGTGTGTGATCGCAGCTGTTTCTTCCTTTTAACTGCCAGTGGGGGTGTGAACTGATTGGGTGGGAGCTTGGCTGTGTTCTGATTGGGCAGAGGTGTGTTCTGATTGGTTGGGGGTTTGGCTGTGCTCTGATTGGATGGGGGGTTGGCTGTGCTCTGATTGGCTGGGTGTGTGTTCTGTTTAGGTGGGGGCTTGGTTGTGCTCAGGTCAGTCTGAGTAGCAGTGGGATTTGAGCTGGTGAGCTGTGTTGCTGTTGTTTGGCTTCGTGTTCGTGGCCGTGCTATCTCTTCATGGTGGGTGTCAGTCTGCTTCATGTATGGATTGGAGGGGTTTAAGGTGGCTAATGATGCAGCTGTGGTCTGGCTTCTGGTCTGGGGTCGTGCTTCATCATCACTGTGGGTTCGAGTCTGCTTTCTGCGTGGATGTGTGGTGGCTACATCCTGTGTGGCTCTCGTGAGTGTGGATCTGGTGTCATTCTTTGTGTTAGGGACTCGTTTGTCAATAAGAGCAGGTTTCCAAATGGCTGGTAGGCGGGAGGTATCTTCTCCATTGAGGGTGGAGACAGCAGCCAGACGTGGGTTGTGCTCATTGGACAGAGGTTGGACTGAGCCTGTAAAATCTTCTTAAATCCTTCCCCTGTTGCTAGGGCACCCAGTTTTTTGCTCAGTCATCAGACTGGACAGTTGTGTGGGAAGTGTTCTCTAGATTCTATTCAATTAGAATTATTTCACTACCTGCTTGATTCTGGATTTTTCTGGTTTGACTTAGGATTCCCTTTTGACTATTCTCTGTTTGCTGGATTGGATTAGGTAAATTTTATCTCAGCAGCTCCCTTGGAGCTGCTGAGGTTTTCTCCTCAGTTGCTGTCAGCCTCGAATATACGGTTAGTAAAATCTTTGAAGGAGCCTTTCGATCTTCCTTTGGGGAAAACGGGGGGTTTCTTACCCTATTATCTTTAATTAGACTCATTTACCTTGTGTCTGCAGCCTGTGGAGCCTTGCGCCCCCCCCATCTGCCGTTGACAGTTCATTTCTTTTATAATACATTGTGGAGTCTCGCGCTCTCCTGGGCCAGCCGCTTGTCGGCTATTGCTTGTCCTCCTCCTCTTATTGCTTCTGTTGGAGCCCGTTTACTGCCAGGTGGTCTGCTGGGACTTTAATCCGACGAACGCTAGTCGTTCAGTCCTTTCTAGCCGGCTTAGAGCTTAGGGCGGGAGACCGGAGCTGCGGCGTCCATTGCTCTGTTGCTCAGCTGTTTGGCGCTTAAGTTGGAGGCGGAGCGGCGCGCTCCCTGCCTTAGCCGCTTGTTGGCTTTTATTTGCAAAGATCGGCTCTGTAGCCTAGTCGGCGGTTTTTGAGCTTCGGAAGGGATTTCAGGCCACTCCTTAACTGTTTTTTTGGGATTCTCGCCCTCTCTGGCTCTCCTTTCTGTATTTAAGCGCCGAGAGCCTTGGTTTAAAGAAGAGCCTCGCGCTCTATCGAGCTTTCACTGGGCGCCATTTTGTAGCAGCAGAGCTCGATCCTTGCCTGTCAGTTCGTTGGGCGCCATCTTGGAGACAGCTTTCAAGGAGGGCGGAGTTTTGTGAGGCCTTCAGAGCCTCTTCTCCTGTCACATTATAGAGCCCTTCCTGACATTTACTGGGACTCTCAATTTTGGTATTATATTGTTCTTGGGCTTGGTGTATCCCAACTTAAACAGCCCGTTTTATTTAGTATCATTTGGCCTACCTGGTTCATTTAGTTTTCCTTTAATCATGCCTAAGGCGCAATCTAAATCTAGGCATGGCCGGAAGGCCTCAGTCCGCGAACAGTCCGAGGCTTCCTTGCGAGACAACCAAACTCAGGGTCTTGGCGAGGGGTTGCGGGCACCTGTCCCTTGCACCAAACAATCCTCGCGACCTTCCAAGGCGCCCAAGTCACAGGGTAATCTGGCCAATGAGAAATCCAAAAAGCAGACGATTAATAGAACCCCTATAGATAAAACCAGGGGTTCCTCTGAGGACTGGAGATGAGAGGTCTCTTTGACTCCAGATCAAAGGTCTTTGCAAGACTTTCAAATACCAGTCCCTTCAACAGAAGTCTGGGGATCAGCGCCCTTGCCAGGGGTTCATTCTCCAGTGGAGTCTAGCGCTCCCTTTCTCCCAACGGTTCTCCCCCCTGTCACTTCTGCTCCGGTCCGAGCCTCTATGGAGGCCGGCCCGGCCTCAGATCAACCTCCTGTTAATTGGCAGCCTGAGGACATTCAACGAATGATTTCCGTTGCAGTCCATCAGTCGTTGGCCACCCATTTTAATCCTGCCTCGGGGCCGCCCCCTTCTAACGCGGTCCTTTCAGAACCAGCTGCTTCTATGTGTGAGTTTGATATGGAGGATGCCATTTCGATAGCAGGCTCTGATTCTCCATCTGTTTCCGGGGTCAGTGATCACTCCAAGGATGTGATCATGGAGTCCCAGGATCCAGAGCTGTCAGAGGATGAAGGGTTGCCTCCGGACCAGCCTGCCTTCACTGGCCTTTTTCCCCAGTCACTTTTTAAGTCTCTGTTGTTTAAGGCAGTAAACACAGCTCAACTGGGGCCCACTTCTCTGCCAGAACCTCCCTCTTCTGCGGGCTCTTTGAATCCGCTATTTGCTGAGCAACCAAAGGCAGTGACAGCCATCCCTACACCTCCGCTTTTCCTGGAGGTCATTCAAAAACAGTGGTCTGCTCCCTCCTCGGTTCCAGTGCTAACCTCCACTGACAAAAGAAACTTCATTGTTTCTTCAGATCTAGAATCCCTGCTTCAGATCCCCTCAGTGGATGCTCCCGTGGCCGCGTTGCTCTCTTCGTCTGCCATTCCTGGTAATCCAGAGGAGGGGCTTCGCCCTGAGGAACGTAGAGCTGAACAGGTTCTTCAGAGGGCCCACCTAGGTGCGGCTTGGGCCATTAAATCTGCATCCACCGCATCGTTTTTTAATCGTACAACGATCCTGTGGCTTAAACAACTGCAGGAAAAGATGTCTTCTGAGGACTCTAGGCTGAAGCAGGACTTGAATAAAATCATAGCTGCAGTACAGTTCTCGGCAGATGCCACCTTGCATGCCACCCGATTTGCAGCCAAGTCTCTGGCCTCTTCCATCGCGGCCCGCCGTCTAGTTTGGCTTCGCCATTGGCAAGCTGATGCGAGGCATAAATGGCGGCTAACTTCGGTGCCTTTTTCAGGGTCAAAGCTGTTTGGCGAGCATCTGGACAAGTTTCTCGTAGAGACTAAAGATAAAAGGAAAGTCTTACCAGCTATTTTCCGTAGGGGAGAGCCTAGGGTTTTTCCGTACCCTCCTCGTTCGCAATTCCGTCCATCAGAAGGGGGCACGGGTCCCCACAGGAACACGGGTAATTTCTACCCTGGGTCTTTGAATTTTAGGCAGAAAAATTTTCAGGAGAGACCAGCTAGGGGGAAGAATTTTAGTTCCTGGCGGCCCTTTCGAGGGGGAGGGGGTCGTTCATTCCGTCGCCGGCGTTAGTAGTACCGGGGATCCTCCCATTGGCGGACGTTTGGGCTTCTTCGCCAAGGTTTGGGAGGGTACTACTTCAGATTGCTGGGTCCGGGCTTCCATCTCGTCTGGACTGGCCATTGAATTTGTCTCCACCCCTCCTATGTCCTTCATCCGGTGTCCTCTGTCCCACTTAGCCGAACATCGAGCCCTTATGGACTCGGCTATCAACCATCTTTTGGCCATTAAGGCTATTCGGCGAGTTCCTCACGATCAGATGGGACAGGGGTTCTATTCTAGGGTCTTTTTAGTGCCTAAGTCATCGGGTGGGTGGAGACCTATTCTGGACCTTAAACATTTGAACCGGTTCGTGGTCTATAGAAGGTTCAAAATGCAATCCTTGTCTTCAATTCTGGCCGGCGTACGGAGGGGCGATCTCCTCTGTTCAATAGATCTCACAGAGGCTTACCTCCATATCCCCATTCGCCCTTCTCATAGGCGATTCCTTCGTTTTTCTTATGCTGGGGTTCACTACCAGTACAGGGCTCTGCCCTTCGGTCTTTCCTCCGCACCCCGTAGTTTCACCAAGATTTTGGCGGCCTTAGCGGCCCATCTCAGGCTTCAAGCCGTTCGTCTCCAGTGCTATCTGGATGATATACTTATTATGTCATCTTCTCATCAGCAAGCCGTGTCTGATCTTCGTCTTACGATTCAGACACTGGCGTCACACGGTTTCTCTATTAACATAGAGAAGAGCCACCTAACACCTTCTACTAGGATCCTTCATTTGGGGGCTATTATTGATTCGTCACAGGGCAAAGTTTTCCTTTCCCCGGACAGACAGGTGGCCTTGAAATCCATGGTAGCTAAAGTCATGAGGGAGAGGAAGGTTTCCCTTCTTTCCCTTTCCAGATTACTAGGGACGATGGTTTCGGCCATCTCCATCGTCCCATGGGCCAGGTTACACCTTAGAGACCTTCAATGGTTTCTCTTGCCTTTTCAGAAAACGGGCAAGGGATCCTCCTTGACCAAGGTGGCAGTTCCACGGGGAGTACGGTCATCCCTTCGCTGGTGGACATCTCCTGCGCTCTCCAAGGGCTGTCTATTCCTAGAACCCCAGCGGGTAACGGTCACTTCCGACGCCAGCAAGTCCAGCTGGGGGGCCCACTGCGGGACTCGCTTCGCGCAAGGGACCTGGTCTTTCGTGGAAGGTGCCCGCAGCATCAATTGGTTAGAGCTGAGGGCAATTTACCTGGCTCTCCGGACTTTTCAACATCTGCTGTCCGGAGAACATGTGTTGGTTTTGACCGACAACACCTTGGCCAAAGCGCACGTCAATCGCCAGGGTGGTACCAAGTCACTTTTGCTGATGCGGGAAGCAAAGAGACTAGGCCTTTGGGCAGAGAGGCATCTGGCCTCCTTGAAGGCAGACCATATATCGGGTGTCACGAATGTAACAGCGGACTGGCTGAGTCGCCAGCACTTGGACCACGGAGAATGGAGCCTTCACCCGCTCCTATTCCGGAGGATAGCGGCACATTTTGGAAGCCCGCTAATAGACCTGTTTGCTTCACCTCAAAACAATCAGTTACCTCGTTTCTTCTCCCGCTTCCTGTCCCATCTAGCGGAAGCTGTGGATGCCCTACGCTCCCCTTGGCCGCAAGGCCTGCTGTACGCCTTTCCTCCGATTCCCCTCATCCCGAGGGTGATTCGGAAATTATTACTGGAACGGGCGGAGATCGTACTGGTGGCTCCGCATTGGCCGAGGAGGTCATGGTTTGCAGACCTCATTCATCTCTCAGTATCTCCTCCGTGGAAGATGCCGTGTTTCCCGGATTGTCTCAGCCAAGGGTCAATTGTTCATCCGGAGCCTCAGTGGCTTCAGCTGACCGCTTGGCGGTTGAGTGGGCAGCTATGCAGCGAGACCACATCCCCTCAGACGTGATCCATACCATCCAGGCTTCACGACGAGCATCGACAGAATGGATTTATTCGGCTACTTGGCGATCCTTTTCCTCGTGGTGTTCCTCCCAAGGTTTTTCTCCACTTCGAGCTTCAGTCTTGCAAGTTCTTCGTTTCCTTCAGTCGGGATTGGACAAAGGTCTGTCTCCTAATACCCTTAGGAGACAGGTTGCGGCAATCTCTTCCATCCTAACGTATAATTCCATACATTCATTGTCTCAGCGGCCTCTGATTCGGCGTTTCCTCCGAGGTGCATCTAATCTCAGTCCTTCTGTTCTACATAGGTATCACACTTGGGATCTTCCTCTCGTACTGGACTCTCTTATGGAGTCTCCATACGAACCCCTGGATTCGGTCAGCTTGCGTTTATTGTCCGGCAAAGTGGCCTTTTTGGTTGCAATTACGTCGGCGCGTCGAATTTCAGAACTAGCAGCATTGTCTATTAGAAATGATTTGTGTGTGTTTCATGAAGATCGGGTGGTCCTCAGATTGGACCCGACATTTGTGACTAAAATTAACTCTCCTTTTCATCGTTTGCAGGAACTAGTCTTACCAGATTTCTATCCTTCTCCTTCCAGTCCTGTAGAGATCCGTTTACACACGTTGGATGTCCGCCGGGCACTGAGTCTCTACCTCCAGAGGACTGCTGATATTCGGCGGACAGAATCACTGTTTGTTTCCTTTCTACCGTCTTCCTTAGTACAACGAGTGACTTCCTCCACGGTGGGGCAGTGGATCCGTGAGACAATTACAACAGCTTACGAACTCCAGTCGTTGCCTCCTCCTACGTCGGTCACGGCTCACTCTACCAGAAGTGCTGTGACCACGGCGGCTTGGGCCTCAAAGCCTTCCTTGGACGAGATCTGCAGGGCGGCAACTTGGACGTCGCCTTCACCCTTTATTAGACATTATAAAATAGATAAGTTTGCCTCGGCGGAGGCTGATTTTGGGAGGCGTGTGTTACAGGGTGTTGTCACTCGAGAGGGGTTTTCTGCCCAGATTGTTCCCGCCCGTGAAATGGGACAGTGATCTTTGGTATGTCCCACGTCTGGCTGCTGTCTCCACCCTCAATGGAGAAGGGGCGTTGGTCCTACCTGATACGCCCCTTCTCGTTGAGTGGAGACAGCAGCCAGCCCCGCCCGGGGTTTGTTTCCGTCTGGTCATTCTGTTGTTTGTTTGAAATCATTTGATGCTTTTCCTGTTTTTTTTTTTTTTTCTTTCCACACACCGAGTCTGTTTCCTTCTCCTTCGGCAAAAACTGGGTGCCCTAGCAACAGGGGAAGGATTTAAGAAGATTTTACAGGCTCAGTCCAACCTCTGTCCAATGAGCACAACCCACGTCTGGCTGCTGTCTCCACTCAACGAGAAGGGGCATATCAGGTAGGACCAACGCCCCATCTCGTTTATTCATGCTGTGTGGACGTTTTTCTATCTCGATGGCTTCTCTGATTATTCTGTTGTTAAAGTGTTCAGTTTTGGTGATAGTTCTGGTCTTTTTAAAGTCAATATCATGTCCTGTGGCTTTGAGGTGTTGGACCAGGGAAGAAGTTGGTTCCTCTTTTCTGACTGAGTTCTTGTGTTCTTCAATGCGTGCACTTATTCTTCTGTTGGTTTGTCCAATGTATGTGGTGGGGCAAGCGGTGCATGGGATTTCATATACTCCTTGATTTTCTAACTCAATTTTGTCTTTGGGGTTTCTTAGGATGGTGGATATTTTTCAGTTTGTACAGAATGCTGTCTTGATGTTGTGTTTGTGGAGGATCTTGTTGATTCTGTCTGTGGTGCCTTTTATGTATGGGAGGAGGGCTTTGCCATTTTCTTGTTCTCTGTCTTGGATTTTAGTGGGGGTTTCTTTTTGGATTAGGTTGGTAATCTTATTTCTTTGGAATCCATTGGATGTTAGTATGTTAGTGAGAGTGTGTAGTTCGGTTTTTAGGTGTTGTTCGTCAGCTAAGCGTTTTGTTCTGGAGATGAGTGTCTTGGCTACGGAGTTGATCTGTGCTGGGTGGTGGTGTGAGAGTGCATGCAGATAGCGGTTTGTGTGTGTTTTCTTCTGGTAGATGGTGTGTCCTAGGGAGCCATTGGATTTTTTGTAGACTAAGACATCCAGGAAGAGAAGTTGGTTGTTCGCTTCTGTTTCCAGACACTAACAGAATCAGATTCGAAATCACCAACATCCTCTGCACCAGCAAGCCACCCAAAAGCAACTTACCCAAAGAGGAACAGACAGCACTACTTAACCTGAAAAAAGACACTAGCATAATAATCCTACCAGCAGACAAGGGAAACACCACGGTGGTTATGAACACATCTGACTACCAAACCAAATTAACCAACCTACTCCAAGACTCCACATACAAACCCCTAAACACAGATCCCACCACCTACCTGGAAAAAACCACTAGATCCAAAATAAAAGCCTCCCCCATCAGCGAAGAGATCCAGCAAAGAATCATTCCCAGAGAGAAATCATCCAGATGCCCTAAGCTCTATGGTCTCCCCAAGATACACAAAGAAGGAACCCCACTTAGACCCATAGTCAGCTCCATAGGCTCACCTCTACAAAACCTAGCCAAATTTCTCGCCAAACAACTACAGCCCTATGCAGAATCCATCAACTCACATGTAAAAAACTCATTCCAGTTCATAGAGATCATAAAGAAACAAAACTTACAGCCCAGCGACCTACTCGTGAGCTTCGATGTCATATCCCTCTTCACCCAAGTGCCAATCAAAGAAGCCTTAACAGCTATCCAAAACAAATATAACCCCCCCAAGCACATCCTAGATCTGACCAACCACTGCCTATCCAACACATACTTCATCTATAACAGACAAAAATACAAACAAATAGAAGGAGCACCCATGGGATCACCCCTCTCACCTGTCATTGCTAACCTCTACATGGAACACTTTGAAACCCAAGCTCTAGAAAAAACTGATCACAAACCCAAACTCTGGCTCAGATACGTAGACGACACCTTCATAATCTGGCCACATGGAAAAGAAAAACTGGACAACTTCCTCACACACCTCAACAGCCTACACCCCAAAATACAGTTCACCATGGAAACAGAAGCGAACAACCAACTTCCCTTCCTGGATGTCTTAGTCTACAAAAAATCCAATGGCTCCCTAGGACACACCATCTACCAGAAGAAAACACACACAAACCACTATCTGCATGCACTCTCACACCACCACCCAGCACAGATCAACTCCGTAGCCAAGACACTCATCTCCAGAACAAAACGCTTAGCTGACAAACAACACCTAAAAACCGAACTACACACTCTCACTAACATACTAACATCCAATGGATTCCAAAGAAATAAGATTACCAACCTAATCCAAAAAGAAACCCCCACTAAAATCCAAGACAGAGAACAAGAAAATGGCAAAGCCCTCCTCCCATACATAAAAGGCACCACAGACAGAATCAGCAAGATCCTCCACAAACACAACATCAAGACAGCATTCTGCACAAACCGAAAAATATCCACCATCCTAAGAATCTCCAAAGACAAAATTGAGTTAGAAAATCAAGGAGTATATGAAATCCCATGCACCGCCTGCCCCACCACATACATTGGACAAACCAACAGAAGAATAAGTGCACGCATTGAAGAACACAAGAACTCAGTCAGAAAAGAGGAACCAACTTCTTCCCTGGTCCAACACCTCAAAGCCACAGGACATGATATTGACTTTAAAAAGACCAGAACTATCACCAAAACTGAACACTTTAACAACAGAATAATCAGAGAAGCCATCGAGATAGAAAAACATCCACACAGCATGAATAAACGAGATGATACCTCCCACCTACCAGCCATTTGGAAACCCGCCCTTATTGACAAACGAGTCCCTAACACAAAGAATGACACCAGACCCACACTCACGAGAGCCACACAGGATGTAGCCACCACACATCCACGCAGAAAGCAGACTCGAACCCACACTGATGATGAAGCATGACCCCGGACCAGAAGCCAGACCACAGCTGCATCATTAGCCACCTTAAACCTTAAACCCCTCCAATCCATACATGAAGCAGACCATGAAGAGATAGTACGGCCACGAACACGAAGCCAAACAACAGCAACACAGCTCACCAGCTCAAATCCCCCTGCTATTCAGACTGACCCGAGCACAACCAAGCCCCCCACCTAAACAGAACACACACCCAGCCAATCAGAGCACAGCCAACCCCCCATCCAATCAGAGCACAGCCAAACCCCCAACCAATCAGAACACACCTCTGCCCAATCAGAACACAGCCAAGCTCCCACCCAATCAGTTCACACCCCCACTGGCAGTTAAAAGGAAGAAACAGCTGCGATCACACACATTGCTCCTAGAAGCACGAAGCCGAGAACACCAGCCTGAAGATGACGAATGAGACTTCGTCGAAACGTTGCCAAGAAACCTCCAATTTTATGCGGGAGAAAACCCAAATAACCAAAGACCTACATACAAACACCCGCGAAAACCTCAGAAAACATATATATATATATATATATATATATATATATATATATATATATATATATATATATATATATATATATATATATATATATATTGAGAGAGAGAGAGAGAGAGGAGAGAGAGAGAGAGAGAGAGAGAGAGAGAGAGAGAGAGAGAGAGGCAAATCTATTTTATATCAGTGCACTTCATTATATCCATTAAAAATGGTTTTCACTATAAGAACATACTGCTTCAGATATTGCTTTCTATTCTTTTAAGTTCTTACCCTTTTCCTTCTGAGAATTTGCTCAGATAAGACTTTCTTGGTCTTCCTCTTTATCATTCACTTTTCTTGGATAGATTTGTTTTTCATTTCCATCCTTTCAGTCTAAACCACTTCAAAACATTAATTTTATATTGGTCCCTTACGTATTCAATCTACATTCACCCAGTACTCAATTTTTCTTGACCTTCTTTTTAATCACAAATTCTTCTTAAGTACCCTATTCAAGGTATTTTTATAATTTTCCAATATTCCCAATCCTCCTTGCCCTATAACCAAGTGAGCAAAAAACTCACTCTTATAGCCCAGCCATTTTTGCTGCTTTTGACAACTCTTTTTCTGTGCAACAGACCACATTGTACCTAATACTACAATTTAATATCTTAATATATAATCTCCTAAAGCTTCTCAAGATATAAAATTCATTAGCTGCTATGATTTTTCACCACTTAGGTGTAACTGGCTGCCATTCATTACATTTCCATACACAACGATCTAAGTCTTTAGTATATTTTCAAATCCATACTCCTTTTTGCATTAAAAGTGGTCCAAATTATAACAAGTGGTGCAAATTATAATCAGCTTACAACATGGCATTATCTGCATATAAAATATACATTTGTATCACTAACCAACAAATCTCTATTGTAATCCCACACATTCTATTAAAACATTAAGGGGATGTTATACATTCTTGTCTTGCTCCCTGCTAATGTTGAACTATTAATGAAACATTTCCTTTATTCTCGTGCAAGGCTCATGTCCTTTGTATACCCCTCATATCACACTCAGCAACTATTCTGCAAGTCTATATTTAAGAAAGCATTTCTTAATTAAAGCTATTTCACTTTATAACATACTCTCCCTAAATTCAAAACATACATCCTATACACAACTAAATTTCTCGTTTTCTTGACCTTTAACTTGGCAAAAGAGTGCATGTACTACAACAATATTTGAATCAAGGCATCTGAAATGGGCTAACTTCCAAAATGCCTCCAAAATCAAGACCCATACTTCCAAAGGAATGAAATTTGGGGACATTGCGGCTGCTTCAGGCTGCTGCTATGATCAGGCTGTGGCTGTGACCATTTGATGCTTATTTTGAACATTCTGTGACAGTTTCCTAATCACTCTTGCAATCCTTCATTTCCTCTCCCACCTAGCAGCACAAAATCATCTCATCATGGTCTGCATGCACCTTTCTCTAGCATAAAACTTATTGCTGCATTCAATTTATAGTCTCCTTGTTCACACCTCTTCCAGTTATTGGAAGAACTGCAAGTAAATCAGATGAAATGAAGTCTTTTCTAGAAATTGAAAACAAAAATCTACAGAACTCTATTCAGATTATTGTTGAACACATGAAGCCTATAAAAGCTCAACGTCTTTCTTTCTAGGTTTTGGTTAGGCTTTCAGAGAGAGGGTGGGGGGAAAGAAAGATTATTTCTTCTCTCACAAAAATACTCCAATGGTGATGGGGGATGAGAATGCAAAGATATGTGCAAATGCATTTTGGATTTCAGCACTTCCTCTGTCTACACTTATGAAACAAAATTTTTAAATTAAATGAGTCAAATGAATTATGACTCCTGGTATTTTTTTTAATGTGGGCCATGAAGCAAAATTACTAATAAATTGAATGTAAATTTTTGTCTGAGGGTCCTCTCTGAGTTTGGTTGACTTTTTTTGCAGACATTTCATTACCCAAATAGATAACAACATCAGTGCTAATTTTTTGTCTAACAGAGTACAGATAGTCTTTGACTTACAACCACAATTGGGACCAGAATTTCCATTGCTAAGCAAATTAGTTGTTAAGTAAGCCAGGCCCAATTATATGACCTTTTTTTTGCCATAGTTGTTAGATGAATCATTCTTGAGTCAATCATGCAATCCAGGGGTGAAATGCTCCCGGTTCGGACCGGATCGCTCGATCCGGTAGCAATGGCGGCGGGTGGTTCAGAGAACCGATAGCAAAAATCCCTGCACCACCGCCCCTCCGCCGAACTGAGCCTCACGATCATCAGAGGCTTTTTTTTTTTTACTTTTAAAAGCATTTTTCCTACGAATGTTTCTGACGAGAAAATGCTTTTAAAAGTAAAAAAAAAAAAAAAAGCCCCTGATGATCACGCGGCTCAGCTGGGATAGTCAGAGGCTTTTCAAAGCATTTTTTTCTGCAACCTCTTGGCCGAAGAGTTTGAATGCTTTGAAAAGTTTTTTTTTAAAAAAAGTTGGCCACGCCCACACAGTCACATTACCCCCCACCACCACCAAGCCACGCCCACAGAACCGGTAGTAACAAATTTTACATTTCACCCCTGATACAATCATTATGTGAATTTGGTTTCCCATTGACTTTATTATTGGAAGTGGGTTGGGAAGGTTACAAATGGCAATGCCATGACCCCAAGTTATTGCAACCATTGTACTGTAAATACATACTGATTACCATGCACCTGAATTTTGATCGTGTGAACGTGTGGATGCTTCAACAGTTATAAATTCAAGAATCAGTTACAATCACTTTTTCCAGTGCTTTTGTAACTTTGAACAATGATTGTAAGTTAAGGACTATCTGTAATTGCAATCATAAAATTTCCAAAGTTAAAGAAATCTCACTTTATAATGAAGTTAATTAAAAACAAATAGCTTAAGAGTCTGAAAATGAAACTATTTCACCAAATGGACACTGGGCAATAAGTGAAAGCTATACATTGTTCAGGAAGTTTGTCACCTTGGCTTAATATATAATTGGACTATTATATATTAAGTGCAAATGGGAAATAGAATCTAGAAGAGGGAATTCACTGGGCATGCAGAAGAAAAATAATTTCTATGCTTAATTAAAAAGAAGCTGAGAACCTCTGGGTATAACAAACTTACTCTTTTTCTCTATTCTAGAGAAACAAAATCAGTTATAAATCTGATTCCAAAAACGGAGAAAATGTAGGATCTATTTTAGGTTAGATCTTTAAATATGTATATCATTTAGATATTGCACCACCTAAAAGTGTCCCTTGCATTAATTTTCACTTCATTGCAAATTGCGCCAATTTACTTTAAAAGAAATGAGCTGGTCACTCAACAATCAAAGGGATCATACACTCACTACCTCCCTCTGATCAGCTGCAATTTTTAGTCATTTCAGAGCCCACTTTCATCAATGCATCTATTCACAATTTGGCTTATTTCATAAACGTGGAACTCTCTTCTCCACAGGGACTCATCAAGCCCATTGAGCATCTTTTAAGAAATGTTAATTTTTTTTATATGTGGATTAGTTCCTAGGGATTTCATTGAGCCAAAGTCTTTAACTGTATTTTAATTGAATTTTAGTGGAATGTTATTTATTGTCTCATATTATCCCATCTAGTTTCAAGGTGCTCAAGGCAATGTACATGGGGTTATTCCATTTTTTTCTCCCTTCAAAACAAATTATGAAGTTGGTCATAATGGGAGTTAATAGTTTGCCCCAAGGCCACCTTCTTAGTTTAATGATTAAGTAAGAATTTGTAGTGAATTCTCTTTTGTTGAAGGCCATCTTTCATCAATTACATGACATCAATTGTAATAGAATAGCTTGAATGTTTTGCTCTATTATTTAACTTGAAACACTAGAAAGGTATTCCATACTTCAGTATGAAAAACATTCTTCATCTCTTTCTAAAGAAAAATGTTAAATTAGATTGCAAATAGATACTTAAATGATAAGACTGTCATGAGGCAAAGCTTGTCCCAGAAGGTGGATGGCTCTCTATCTATTGCAAGAGGTTATATTTATACATAACCACTTGTATTTAATTGAATACTAAGTTCCAGCAGCTGAAGGACATCTTTGATTGGTTTATTCTGGAAGAAATATTTTCTCTCTTAACCTGGAAGCAGGTTGTATGTGATCATTCTAGTATATATTGATGTCCACAAGTGGAAGAATCCTGAAATGATATGTTCCATGTTGGTAAACTTGTGATACCAATTGGTTTTGTCTGTGTTTTGTGGGATTGCTGCCTTCAAACCAGGCTTCTAATTATATAATCTTTCTCCAATCCTATACTCTTTTGGTAAAAGGAAATCCAGAATTTTGACTTTTGCATCCAATTAAAATTTAAATAAAGATTTGAGATTCTTTGACCCATTAGTTCAAAGCCCTGAAACTGATGAGTCTATCTCAGCCTTAATTTAATTTGAAATTAAAACCTTTCTTACATCTTTGATAGCATTTTGATAGCTATGGTGGCACTGGGGTTAGAATGCAATATTGCAGGTTAACTCTGCCCACTGCCAGGAGTTTGATCCTGATCAGCTCAAGATTTACTCAGCTTTCCATCCTTTCAAGCTTAGTAAAATGAGGATCTAGATTGCTGGGGGCAGTGTGTTGGCTCTGTAAACCACTTTGAGAGTGCGGTAAAACACTATAAAGCAGTATATTAATCTAAGTGCTATTGCTATTTCTATTGTTATTTATTCAGGAACTGTACAAATCATATGACCAACTATGTAACTCTGTTCCCACTTAAAGATCAAGAGTTCAAACAATTGAAATTGAATAATTTCAAATTAAAAAAAGAATCAAATAGTCAAATAGGAAAAGGAAAAAGGACGAACATTCTGGGCATTAAATAATCAAGCTATTGTGCATGTGTAGTGAATATAGAGGATGGTCCTAATGAACAGAGAAAACTCTCGTAGAAAAGTAAAGATCAAATAAATGCGGCTTGAGTCCATACCAACACAAAGATTTTCAAAAATGTTTAAACAGTTCTCTTCTTCAAATCACATGATGAAAAAAGTAAAAGAGAGAGAAGTGGTAACACATTCAAACTTGCAAGTTTCTGTTACTATTGCTGATTTAATAACAGTGTTCTATACATTGTTGATTTCTCAGTCTGGTCTATTTTATAGGACTGACAGTATATCAATTACATAAGTTTTTAACATGTGGAAAGATGCTGGGCAGGATTTAAATTTCAGCTGATGGAATTATCAGTCATCACTCTTCTGTAGTGGTTTTAAAATTGTATGGACAGACAGAGAGAGAACAAACAAACAAAACTTGCATGGTAAAATGGACACAAATGTTCAAAGAAATAGACATAGCACAACAATGTAAGGTATTGTGGACTAAATCTATAAAATCTACTCCAAGTTATACCTTAAACTAGTAGAAAATTTATTACAAATGGAATATATATAATGTTATCAATAATGGCCAAGTGAGACAAATCATGATGTAATAAATGTTGGAAGGGCCATGAAATAGAACGAACATTGTACCCCTGGTGCTGGATGTGCTTAAAAAAAATCAAAAACGCAAAACTACTGAAAAGATATGCATAATGCATTTGCAGAAAATTTTGGAATTTAAATTTGAATGAAACATCAATTTTTCTTTCTAGGTATAATTCTAGAAAAAATAATCAACAAGAAACACCTCAATTTAATGAGATGCATGTTCACAGCAGTGAGAACAAACTTTTCCCACCATTGGAAGAAAAATGCAATTCCCAACAATATCTGATTGGGAACTTAAACTTGGAGAATATGCAACCCTGGCAAAATTAACAGTATATATTCACAAAAGACATTTAACCAAAATGAAGCAGGAATGGTTCCCATATATACCATACATCACACAGCATGGCAAATATAATGTCTTGCAGTCGGGCTTCTAAGAAGATCCAAATGTTTATGAATATTATAAATTAGCAGAAGCATAAAAAAGAGGAAGATAGAAATGGAATAACCTTATTTTTTCTCCTTTTCTTTTTTATTTCACTTTATCCTTTTGTATTTTAATTGTTAACAAATTTGCTCTGTTCTTCTTTTTTCAACAAACACAAACAATATTAAATACAATACAATGGATATCTTTATCCTACATAATTAGCTTAAGACCAAAACCTTTATTGTACAGAAAACTTTGATGCAACCTGCAGCAGCTTTTTTAATACAGTGTTCAATTCTGGATGAAAAAGCCAAATAATCTCATGTTCATTAACACTGACATTTTAAATCATAATTAATATTGATATAATATGCCTATTTTTCTTTTTATCTTCAATAGTTGTCTAAACATTAGAATATTAATAATCTTAGTCAATATTGTACAAATACCTCTGTATTGAAACACTATAATATATTATGTACCGTATTTTTTGGAGTATAAGACGCACCTTTTTCCCCCCTAAAAGGGGATGAAAATTTAGGTACATCTTATACAATGAATGTAGCCCTGCCCACCCACTGGCCCCCACCCTTTGGCCTCTGCCTCCCAGCAGTTTACCTCCTTGCAGCAAGCAGCAAGAAGAAACAGCTCATTTCAGCTTCAGCACAGCCTAATTAGCACAAGTTGATTGGATCGGCCTTCCGACTCTCAGCTGTTTTGCACGCAACTGTTTTGCATGGCCCTCTGCTGCTTGCTGCAAGGAGGTAAATTGCTGAGAGCAGATTTTTATTTTTTCTTGTGCTAATCAAGCTATACTGAAAACAAAAATGAAAGTAAAGAAGGCTATTTGTTGTTTGCTGCAATAAGACAAAATTGCTGGGAGGCAGAGGCAGAAGCAGATTTCTTTTTCTTGTTTTTCTCACCAAAAAAGGTAGGTGCATCTTATAGTCCGGAGCATTTTATACTCTGAAAACTACAGTAAGTTTCACCACAATATAATTGAATATATTTCTGTTTATATTTCTTTATGTATATAAAAGCATTGTATATAAGACTGCAGCACAATACTAACTGATTCTGGGTATGGAATAGAGTAACTCTAGTATGCTGGGAGAGTAACATGTTTTAGGACAGCAAAACTTCTTGCTGTCTCAAGAAAGGGAGAGGAGAACAACACCACAACTGTGGCCATGATCTGACAGTTTAGCTTTAATACAGCAATGGCCTCATTGGTTAATAAGGGTTTCATAAATCCACCCATCATTAGGCTGTGCCAAACTAAGACTCTTTTGACTGCGATACTATAAAAACTTATAATGCATGAATAAAAAGAATTGGACTATAACGTAAAATTAATCCAAAACTGTTTTTCAAATTCCAGAAAGAACCTTCTGCTTTTCTACCATATTTTCATAATGTTTTAGAAGGCCTTTTACATTTCTTTGATGGTGATGTAATGTAATGCTGCAAGATGGCAAAACGGTGGCTGTAATTTGTTTATTCTGTTACACTTCTTCAGTAGTCAATCAGAATTGAGTTGGAAGGTACCTTGGAGATCTCCTAATTCCCCTACTCAAGCAGGAGATCCTATACCAGGGATGGCTAACCTTTTTGTTGTCATGTGCCAAAAGTGGGGGGAGCGCGGCGAGGTTGCCCATGTGTGTGCCCACACCTATAATTCAATGCACCCCACCCCTACACATGTTCCCCCCCCCCTTTTAGCACATGATGGCACAATGGGCCCGGTAGGCCGTTTTTCACCCTCCCCAGACTCCAGAGACTTTCTAGGAGCCTGGGGAGGGCGAAAACAGCCTCCCCCCCTAGAGGCCCTCCAGAGGCTGGAAATATCCCATTTCCCAACTTCTGGTAGGACCGAAAGGCCCAAAAATCAGCTGGCCGGCGCACACATGTGCGCTGGAGCTGAGCTATGGCAACGCTCGTGTGCCAACTGATACGGCTCCGTGTGCCATCTGTGGCACCCGTGCCATAGGTTCGCCATCACGGTCCTATACCATTTCAGACAAGTGACTGTCCAGTCTCTTCTTAAAAACCTCCACTGAAGAAGCACTCACAACTGACAGCAAGCTGTTCCACTGGTTAATTGTCCTCATTGTTAGAAAGTTTCTCAGTCAACTGAGCTGCTCAAATTTCTTAGTTAAAAAAGCATGCTGGGAAAAAATTGCTTATTATGCCTAATGATTTGATGATTTGATAAATATCATGGGTATCTAATGGTAGTAGATTAAATTTGTACAATGAAATAAATAATATTCACATGTACTTCTTCATCATACTAACTACAGTAGGCATACTTACAATCCACCCGTAAACCACCACCCCCCCATCATTTTTGGGGGTAGGAGGGAAATCAAATCCCATTTCTTTCCTATCAAATAGAATGGGAATGCTTTATGAAATAAATGTCTAGAAAGTATGATCACAGAACTAATTAATTAAAAAAGAACAGAATAGTATAGTTTTCTGCCTTCCCAATAGTTTCATTCTTTATTATTCTCTCATTCATGTAGCAGTGAACAGAAGAAATATTCCAATAAAAAAGATAAATATACAGTACATACATTTTCTTTAACCAACAGATACAAGGGCTCTTTGTCAGCCAGGTATCTCTTTTGGAGAAAGGCCCATAACACTGGGTGTGTGAAGATCATTTCCCCTGCAATAAGCCACTTCACTGAAGAAAAAAAGGAATTGGAAAAAAATATTTGCAGGAAATAATGGGGAAACAGAGGCAGGTGGGTAACTGGAAAGATAAGTAACATTTACTGTCTTCAGACTTCAGACTTCAAAAACCATGCTTAATATAGACAATTTGGTCATTATCTTGGAAGACCCAAAGAAAATGGACTTAAACTAATTAGGAAAATAGAAGAATATGGTGAAGTTGCAGGACTGAAAATGAACAAAAAACCAAAATAATAGTTAAAAATGTTACAGGCATACAGAAAAAAGAATTAACAAGGAAAATAGGTATAAAGATAGTTAAGAAAGTTAAATATTTAGGAATTCAACTAACAGCAAGGTTTGTAACAATTAAAGAAGATAATTATTATAAACTGGTGAAACAAATTAGAACGGACTTAGAGAAGTGGAAAAATCTACAACTATCATTGATGGGAAGAGTAGCCACTATAAAAATGAATATTTTGCCAAGATTATTATATATATTTCAAACAATACCAATAAAACTGGAAGAAAATATTTTGAAGAATTAAATAAAACAATATTAAAATATATCTGTCAAGGGAAAAAAACAAGCTTGAAAATGTTGCAAGGTTCTAAAAATATAGGTGGTTTTGGTCCTACCAGAATTGTAATTATCAGCCTTCGATACTTACTTGGGTGAAAGAATGGATTGGTTTGAGGAACAAAAGATTATTGACATTGGAGGGACATGATCTTGAATTAGGTTGGCATGCCTTCTTATGGTATGGGAAAAACAAAATACGTAGCTATTTCCAAAGACACTATGTTAGGAATGCATTATTATCAGTTTGGGAGAAAATTAAAGAACAACACTATTTGAAAATACTGGTCTGGCTTTCAACAATGGAGGCACTGATTTATCCAAATGTTATTGATATAGAGAATGATATAATGATATTTTAAATGAAATAGGGGAATTTACAACTAAACAGGAATTTAGTGATCGAGGGATTGAGATAACATGGTGGTCATATGTGCAGATACAATCTAGATATGAGAAGGATGTTAAAACGTATGGTTTAAATAAAGAATTACCGTATTTTTCGGACTATAAAACGCACCTGATTATAAGACGCACCTTAGTTTTTGGGAAAGAAAAAGCTGATTGGCAGGTGGATCAGCCTCCCAACAGCTGATTGGGAATACCCCCAATCAGCTGTTCCCAGAGGTGAATTTTAGCAACAGGTTCCTTGTTTGTGAGCCTTGCTTTTTTTTGCTTTTTTTTCTGCTTCTGAAACTTCTGAAACTCTATTTCAGAAAAAACTTTTTTTCCTGCCTCTGAAAGCCTCTGAAACAGAGCTTCAGGAAAAAAAGTCTCTGAAGCTCTGTTTGGGGGCTTCTTTTCTGAAGCTCTGTTTGGGGGCTTCTTTTCTGAAAGTCTGTTTGGGGGCTTCTTTTCTGAACCTCTGTTTGGGATTTCTTTTCTGAAGCTCTGTTTGGGGGCTTTTTTTCTGAAGCTTCATTTCTGATGCTTTTTTCAAATGGAAGTTTTCTGAAACTTCCATTTGAGAAGCTGGGGAGGTGGGCTACATTCGGAGTATAAGATGCACCCAGATTTTCACCTCTTTTTTGGGGGGAAAAGGTGTGTCTTATACTCTGAAAAATATGGTAACAGAATTAGATCCGATATTAACAGGGACAGATGAAAAATTAATGAAACAAATATATTGCTATTTGTTAAGTATTAAGATGGAAGATGAACAAGGAAAAGAGACAATGATAGTATGGGCTAAAAATTTTGGCCATTCGATTGAGTTAGATCAATGGCAGAAATTATGGGATAGAAATTATAAATGAACAATGTCTACTGCATACAAAGAAAATCTTTATAAAATGTTTTATATATGGCATTTTCTGCCCACAAGGTTAGCAAAGATGTTTAAGGATAATTCTGCAAAATGTTAGAAACGTCACCAAATACCTGGTTCATATTATCATATGTGGTGGACATGTCAAAAAGTGAAAAAAAATTGGACATAAATGCATACATGGCTGGAAAAAATGATAAAACAACACAGGAGTGAAATGCAGCAGGTTCTGACAGGTTCTGGAGAACTGGTAACAGAAATTTTGAGCAGTTCTGAGAACTGGCAGTGGATATTTTGAGTAGTTCGGAGAACCGGCAAATACCACCTCTGGCTGGCCCCAGAGTGGGGTGGGAATGGCGATTTTGCCCACCATGCCACACCCACCAAGCCACGCCCACAGAACCAGTAGTAAAAAAATTGGATTTCACCACACAAACAACATAGACTTGAAACCAGAGACATTTTACCAGACAAGTATAATAAAGGGAATATGTATCTGATTTTACATGTATTAATGGCAGCGAGAATAGTATTTGCACAACAATGAAAAAGTGAAGAGATCCCAACAGATGAAGATGTGATTAGAAAAATATTAGAATGTGCAGAAGTGGACAAGCTAACACTTACAATTAAAGAAAAGAAAGAAACTGAATATTTTTTTGACTTGGGATTTATTTTATCAATGGCTAGTTGACAAAAACAGGAGCTTCATTTGGGGACATACGCTCTGGGTAAAACCAGAGCTCAATTTGCTGATCTAGGTATTAAATAGAATTATAAAACTGAAATGTCTCAAGGTTTTGATTTTCTTCCAATCATTTCTGGTCAGGATTATCAAGAAGGTGCTCAGAAAAAAATTCCCATCATTAGTCCTGTCTCAACAGCTCATTTAGTTTAGTCTGGGAAACCAAGTGATTGATGATTGTCTTCCTGTGGCAACAGATGTAAGCATCCATGCTGATTTTGTTAGGTTTTTCAGTAATCTCTGGTGTTTGGAACGGTTGCTGATGGTACCTTGTGGGACCGGACACATTCATCTTTCCTTGCTTAAAACTCAAAGGGATGCTAACAAGACCTTTCTATGTAGCATTCTGTCTTCTCTTGTCTTCTCACTTTGTGAGTTCTCTGCAGGAGATACCAAATACATGATCTGTCAGTATTTGCTGTTTTCCATTTGTTTCCTTTAGCTGTTAAAAGAAAATTAGCAAATGACCAAGATCCACGGGGCTGCCTAAATCTTCTAGTGAAAAACCTGTTTATCTGGATTATCCTACTAATTACTATATAACAATGATCTTATATCATATAATATGATATATACAACAAAATTTCATTTTAATATATGCTGATTAGTGTACATTAAAAGTGACAATAAAGTTATTCTAAGTCTAAATAATACACTATTAAAAGGACCAAAAGGAGCTGCAGTGGATCATCAAAGTAGGAAGCTGCATTGTATTTCAGACATCATAAAGTATAAACATACACAATATACATATGCACATTATATTACATCATTATCAGAGAATGGTAAGCTCCTCAGATATATGGTAAACTCCTCTAATAGTAAGCTTCTCCAAAGGGTTTTTTCTTTTCTTCAAAATGAAGAAAACCAAAACTATACTGAGTCCTAGTAGATAAAGAAATCCATAAAATATGGTTTTTAACTATGATAAATAATGTAAATGTTGATGCAAACACAGTAACTTGGTTAAAGACATTTAGCTTATCAGCCAAAAATCTTCCATCACTTATTTGCCCCAGCTCCTGCCCACCTAGCAGTTCAGAAGCATGCAAATGTGAGTAGATAAACAGGTACCACTTCAGTATCTATGTAAGCAGAGCACTGTTTACCTCAGTGTGTAGTCATGATGGCCACATGACTATGGGATTGTCTATGGAAATGTCTTTGGACAATGTGGCTCCCTCAGCTAAGAAACAGAGATGAGCATCATTCCCTAGAATCAGACATGACAGGACAGGGAAAACATTTACCTTTATACAGTTGTTTATCTGGATATCTACAGGTAAGAATTATTCTAGGATAAAGCTGTTTTTTTTAGCTGCCTTTCAAAAACCATTAAATATTTATTTTTTGTTATTTTTATGGTTGCCTTTTTATTGTTTTTATTTGTTTTATTCATATTTAATTTGTTTTTATTGTCAAATTATTTTATTGCAATTTTATTGTTCTCATTTGTGTACCACTTTGGGCTCCTTTAGCACAAAGTGCTAAACTAATGTCAGAAAATAAATAAGTGAAACTAATATCTATTCAAACGGGTTCCAATTCTCTGAATGTAATGAAAAATGATGTACGGCGGCTATACCAATGCTTTACTTCCTGCCTTTGACGAAACTATAAAGGAAACTTTTTGAATGCTCTGAATAATGAGGGTGATTTAATGACTTTGTACTTGGATGGGAAAAGAAAGAGAAAAATCTGGCTCTGCTTTTTGACCATTGCTTTATTAGCTTCATACAAAGGCAAGAAATATCCAAAATATAATATAAGCCATGGATATTGTCTGCAACATCTTGACTTTTGAAAAAGCTATTTTTGGACCTCTTTCAAAACTATTGTAGTCACGGAAGTGAGCAAATACATGATCGATAACGGCTGTGAAAAAACTATGCTCTGAAACTGGCCTGGCATGAAATTACGAAAGTTAGAGGGAGATGTTGGCAGCAGAAGCCTATTATGAATATATATCCATTATGCAGAGAAAATGCAACTGGCTGCAAGTGGCTAATAGAGTTGAACCAAGCAGACTAAGGCCAACCAAAAGATGGACAAATCACAAGCGACAAGGAATGAGCAGCTTAACATACTTATGAATCCACAGCCTGATTCTAGTCAAGCTACACACTCACACTAACAAATGATTGTTTTTTTTAAATAATTTATTTATTTATTTATTCAGTTTCTATAGCTACCCAATTTAATGAAATGATGCTTAGGTGGGCCAAGTAAGTTTTCATCTAACAGTATTTCTCAAACATTGCAACTTTAAGATGTGGGGATTTCAATCACCATGCTGAAGTTGAGAAATACTGAAATATTGAACAATATAGAATAGAATAGAATAGAATAGAATGGGGTGGGGTGGGGTGGGGTGGGGTGGGGTGGGGTGGGGTGGAATAGAATAGAATAGAATAGAATAGAATAGAATAGAATAGAATAGAATAGAATAGAATAGAATAGAATAGAATAGAATAGAATAGAATAGAATAGAATTCTTTATTGGCCAAGTGTGATTGGACATTTGTCTTGGTGCTTACGCTCTCAGTGTACATAAAAGAAAAGATACATTCGTCAAGAATCATAAGGTACAACACTTAATGATAGTCATAGGGTCTTTGCATAAGAGTGAGTTGAAGAATTTTGTCACCCACCCCACTCCAAATCACCTTTATCCTCTGATGGCTGGATCGAAAGATGTCTTGCCATTTTTCCAGAAATACATTTTCAATTTCTGACAGTGTCTTGACAGGAAAAAAAGACAATTGTTTATGTTTTGTCTTTCATAACATAGATACAGTAACTGTGTCTTAAATATAGCTCAAGACCAAGTATACCATGTTATATGGCACATATTTAATTAGCATTTTCAATTCTTAATTTGAAGCAATATTATTAAGTCAACTTTATTTTCATCAGTTTTCCTATCATCATATGATTATCCTTTTTTGAACTGCTGGTCCCTATTTTCAAAGGAGATATATATATTGTAATTTCTGAATGGAAGATTTTTCTCTCCCCTTCTCACATCTCTTGCTTCTCTTTTTTGACTTTTCTTCTCCAGCACTTATGTCAATGTCACATTTAGGCTGCTCCAAATACTCATTTATCATTTAATAAATTACATGAATAATGTATTTAAATATTTTAAAAAATCCTTCTCTCATTTATATATATATATATATAGTTCTATTTCTGATTCATTCCTACCTGCAACTTTACATGAACAATACACAGAGAGATTTAACCAATTTATACCTGTCATAATCACATAGGCTCATAGAGGTTCATGAATAATTAAGTGTAACAGAGAAAACAAAATTAATCATTAAATATATTACTCAGTTAATGATCAGTTGTTCAGCAACTGTTCAGAGTTAGGATGGCGCTGAACAAGTGGAGAGGGATTTACAACTGATCCTTGAGGTCCCAGCCATTCCAACAGTACTGCAGTTATGTGATTGTGGGCACTGGTAACTGTCTTACATTTATGACAGTTGTAGCTTTCTATGGTCACTTGATTGTGATTTGGGACTTCTCTGCTGGCCTTCCACAGGAAAAGTCAGTGGGGAAGCCAGCAGGGAAGATTGCAAGTTGCTTGGGTCTCCAACACCTGCATACCCTCACCAAGCCTTGCTGAAGTCAAGGTACATCTGGCCCTCTCCCAGGCATCACCTTTATGCATCCTGCCCCACTGGCACCAGTCACTCCAAATCCTACTGCACTCACACTGCATCTCCCCAACCATCCCTGCACCCCCTCATCTCTCTTCCACATGGCTGCAGCCACCAACCTGCTTACTGGCCTGCTTGCAAACTGCATGGGACTTGCAATTTCCTGTTGGTTTTCCCATTGATTTTGGTTGTTGAAAAACCAGAAAAACTTCAGTTGGAAGTTTAACCAGAAGGCACCAATAATGACCACAATCCTTGTTTAACAATGGTAACAGGGACTGCAGGGATTAATAAATTATATAATTTCAGACTATATATGTATGTATGTATGTATGTATGTATGTATGTATGTATGTATGTATGTATATATGTATATGTGTATACACATACACACATCTATCTATCTATCTATCTATCTATCTATCTATCTATCTATCTATCTATCTATCTATCTAATATTTATTCCTAAATACAAATAACATGAAACAATCACTACCACTACCAACAGTGCCTCAGAAACATAACATAAAATCAAGCAGTCCTTGTTATTCTGTCGCTAATGATAGGTTCTCCAAACTAATTCAGTTTTCAAAAGTTTATAAAAGGCTGAAACTGCTACATGAAGCTCATCACTTTGGAGGAATTTTATCTCCAAGGAAATGTATTAGAACTGGAATAGGGGCAAAGGTTAAAATTCCTTTTTGGCATTTCAGATTTCAGACTAGAATGTCAATCTGAATTAGGTTTATATTTATGCAACTTTTTCTAAACAGTAGTCATGCAAGAATCACTTATAATTTAGTAATATAATTTGACTACCCAATTTATAGAGCAAGAATTTCTTCCTTAACTAATGCAGATTCGTATGTGTCTGTCTGCCTACCTGTCTGTCTGTCTTTCTGCTACCCCTGATTATATCTAAGACAGTAATACAAACATTTGTGGGTGCAGGTTACAGTATCTATTAGCAGTCATTTTGTGGCTCTAAACAATATAATATATGGCTGGGACCAAAAAACTGGGCATTTTTCCCATTAGGAAAGTTAATGAGCAAAATGACTTTAGCAATTCACTCATGTTTTATCTTTGGGGGCAGCATTCTTCTACAATAAATGAGTTTCAAACTTTGTAGAAGTATCTCTTTTTCCCAAGAAGCCAAACACAATATTGTTCCAACTAAGTGCTTCAGGCTGGTGTGCAAGAATCATGAACATTTTTTTCCAAATCATAGGCCTGCCTGTCTACATACCTACCTTCCTACCATAACAAAATCCACAGACAATCAACTAATAATGTCTAAAAGTCCTGATGATGGTGTGTCTTTTTTAGAATAAAATACATCTTACCTAAAAATAATCAGTGGGTGTGGAAAAACAGGGAAAGAAGACAATTACCTTCATGGTTATGACCGATGCCCTAATTAAATCATAAGCCTCAAGCCAAGCTTCAAAAGAAATCCAGTTATTTATTAGGCGCTTCAACTCTGACCCCATGTAATTTACGTTCCAGCTCTGACCCTGTTTCCCCCCCTCTCCCCAAGGTGTGTCATCAGTCACATTCTCCAATGAAGCAATTTTGTGGGTTGTAGAGATCACTCCCCTCCACCCACTGTGGGTAATCGCAGAGACTGCTTTGACAGAGATATGGCTGAATGTGCTTTTGTTTTGACTGACATGCTGCCTTGCCACAGCTGCAGAGTTCATTTTCCCATCCCCCTTGCCTATGGCAACTCGAAAGCAGGCCAGGGATGCTTTGCAAGTTGACATCCTATGTCTGTGCATCTCAAATGCACCTGGTTCACCAATGTGACACAGAATCCTGAATTAAGTAGAACCAGCAGGGTTCTTCTTATTTCTTATGGATACTTGAAAATTTCTAATTTCACATGTTGAAAGTTCCTGTTTCCTCCGTAGTGTCTGATATGATTGCAATTGGTAGACAGAGAGTATCCCCAGGAAAGGATTAGTCCTGGAGATCAGATTGGAATGAGTTTTTCTATTGCCATTTCTGCTAAGTCTGCAAAGATATGTCTATTTATAAGATGAAGCCAAGCTCAGCTGCATATGACCTTAACTCTGAACTTGTTTAATTTGAGATCTTGGTGATGCAGAGAGAACAGCATTTCACAGTGCTGCCCTAGATACATGTGTCCAGAAAGAGACAAGTCTTTTAAATCCTTAAAAAAAATTAAGTCAGCCAAAACACAGCCTATAGACTATAGACTCACAGGAACTATATAGCTTGAGAGGCATAGTCATTTTTTCATATTGAACACAGAGACTGTCTGAACATCCTTCATACAAGCATTTCTGATGTCAGCTTGGAGACCTAGCACAGATATTCATTTGTATTGATACTGTACTAACATTTGCACTCTTTTTCTTTACAGATATAACCCAAATATCTGTTTCACCATCTGCAGTAAAAATAGATAAAAGGATAGCTAAGAATTTTTCCCATAAAGACTTGCTAAATTGTATAAATATAACATTGCATCTAATAGCTACAAAAATTAGGATTTCAGAAACAGTGTTAAACTGGTTTACAGTTACAGCTACCACATTTCTAGTGCAACAAAAGTGATGAAAGAGTCAATTCATCATAGGGTATAAACACAATATGGAAAAATTAGAAGGATGTCAGATTATATTCATGAACTGAAATAGAGCATAGCAACAGATAAGCCAATGAGGGCTGTTTGGAAACTGAAACATAGTATTTGTTTGTATGGGGCCATAAGAGACAGTTTGAGGTCTGGGCATGGCTTAGACTTTCTGAAATATATATAAGAGTTGGTTTGGCTTCTAATATCAACCTCTGTACAATATATTTGCATTTGTATCTATCTACTCTGTAATGATTTGCTTCTATAAATATTGTTTCTATGTTCCCGGTATTGTATGCTGAATTCTGTACAATACCTGTATGGTATTGTATATAAAGAAGTTTCTTAGGTAATTTGAATCCTGCTGAAGTTCATTTAATTGTGTCTGATTGTGTTTGCTGCAACAAACTCTGATAAAGGATAAGGTGAATTATGTACATGAGACAATTAAGATTGGAAACAAACAACAAAGACAATGCAGGAAATATTTAAGATACAAATATTAATAAAGAAACTGACTTGTCAAATTATCTTTATTGTGTTTGAGTATGGAGTTTTGAGTCCTGCATTCCAAAATAATAGTTAATAATAGTTATGAACAGATAATTGAAAGTATTCATAAGCAGAGTCTAGGAGGCAATAGTAAAATGTTTCAGACGTTTATATGGATGTCCATATAAATGCACATATATTAACACAACGTAATAATCTTTGTGATAAGCAATCATACCTTTGGCTAATTTGTTAAAATATGGGCACAAAATACTACATTGTGATGGTTTTCAGTGGAAAACTTCAGCATGCTCTTTCTTTTTCTTGAAAGCACTGGGATTTAAAATATGTAAATACGAAAATAATTCCTATGCTATGAAATATAGCTACAGACAAAATGATGAAGATTTGCACAAATATTTTTCTTACAACATCCATACATGGAACAGGTGTTAGACCAGTGTTTTTCAACCTTGGAAGCTTGAAGATGGGTGGACTTCAACTCCCAGAATCCCCCAGCCAGCGCTGGGTTGAGAAACACTGTGTTAGACTAATTCCGCTCTGAATTGAAAGTAGCAGTTCTGCAGTGTGTGGGTTTCTGTTTCATTTCTCTTTTCTCTTCCCTTTTTCCTTCTGTATTCTCTTTCTTCTGATTTCTCAAAGATTGAAACTGATGGCAAATAATATATAGTCAAAACCAAATTGTCAGCACTTCAAGCTGCATTTACTCTAGTGCTGACATAAGAAGGAGAAGCGGAGGTGTCTGGAAAGGGACGTTTGACTTTTCACCTACTTATTTTCCCTAATATCCCCTAGGAGATGGGATGGGAGTGGGGAAATTCCTTTGAGCTGGAGCGTTAGATTAGGGGTAGAATGACTTGGAAGATGGCCAATGAGTGCAGGGGAATGGGGAATGGAAAGGGAGGGTTTTGGGTCTGGAAGTCAGTGTTGGCTTTGATGGAGTCGGATTTAGAATGTCGTGCTTAATAAATAGGAGTTTTCCTTCAAAGACTTTGTTTGAAATGCAATTTATTTGAGACGACCTCGAAACCTGACACAAACTGTATTTTAATGTGACTTACTTCGGAATGTGTTAATCATTCCAAAAATAATTTCTTCTTTCACATCATGCTTGAAAGATGTCTTTCGGGGGTGGGGGGACCCCTGCATGTAATATTTGTGGGAGATCCATTTCTTGATCCATATCAGAGTTTTAAATACTTTGGAAATATATATAGACTGTCAAAACAACTATCAGTCTGGGGTCCAATGATGAGAGGGAAGGCAGAGTTAGAAAAGACCATAAAAATCCTCAGTGTTAAAGTTACCTCTTTGGTATGCATTTATTAAATTGTAGCTTTCTTAAGACTTCAAAAATTATTAAAAAGAAGATTAAAAGAATAGTATGGAAATCTCAAAAGTGGAGATGATTATCTGAGCTGCATTAATAAAATCAATTAATCAATTAATTATAATTAAATTGTATTTTATTCTTAATGTTAAATGCCAGTTTGTCTCTGAGTAGTACTTTTCAAAAATAAATAATGCTGTGTAACTATATCTCAATGCTTTGGAAGTAATACTTTGGTTGCACTGCACTTTCATCACAACCTTCTGACCACAACCTTTTGACAGATCTATGCCATGTGGACCACATAGAAACATAGGGGATAATCACTTTACCTTCTCCTTGTTCCAAGATTGCTGGCTTTGTCTTCTGAGCATTCTGACTCTTAATATGGTAGATATATCTCTCTATTCTATAAGGGGGCATGATGGTTCAGCAGTTAAAGATGCTGAGGTTGGCTGGAAAGCTTATAGTCTGGGTTCAAGACTCAAGCTCCATGAGACAGGTGAGCTTCCATTACTTGCCCCAGCTCCTGGCCACCTCACCGTTTGAAAGCATGAAAATTTGCCACATGACCGTGGAAATATGCTCAGACAACACTGGATCAGACAACCCTCAGCTAAGAAATGGGGATGAGCACCACTCCCTAGTATTAGACATGATTGGAAAGGAAAAATCTTTACCTTTACCTGACCTGTTGTGACACAGTGGTTAGAATGCAATATTTCAGGCTAACTCTGCTGACTGCCAGCAGAGATCCGGACTGACTCAAGGTTGACTCAGCCTTCTATTCTTCCGAGGTTGGTAAAATGGGGACACAGAGTACTGGGACAATATGTTGGCTCTGTAAACCATTACCATATTTTTTGGAGTATAAGACACACCTTTTTCCACCCTAAAAGAGGCTGAAAATTTGGTTGTGTCTTATACTCTGAATGTAGTTTTTTCAAAGCATTTTTTCAGCCCCAACGAGGCGCTAACGAGGCATTAGCAAGCAATATTCCCAGCTTTGCCTGCTCCCTCGACTCTCCGCTGTGCTTTAACAAGGCGCTAGTGAAGCAATATCCATGTTTTGTTCCGACTCTCAACTATTCTTTAGAAGCTTTTTTTCAAGCAGGGGATAAAAAACTAGCAAACTTGTTCTGCCACAGCTACGGGCCCAAGAAGTATAGCACACACACACAGCTCCAAAAACTCCGTTTAATACAAACAGACCCCTTTCAAAATGCAGGCTTTAACCACAAATGTCCTTATCAGCCTGCTATGAATTACAGAGATTAAACAAAGTCTGACAAGGGTTGGCAATCAGCCCAGAAACCAAGTTGTAACAATAAACTCACTCTCAAAATGCTCTGTGTAGAACTAAACGTTGTTTCCAGCAACATTTGCTATCTGTGTGCGAACTTAAATAGGCTAAGGGAGTGGCCAATTAACCCCAAGCCTTACTCTCAAGGAGACCTCTTCCTGAATAGCCACTCCTGCCTTTTGGTGGCCCTGCATGCTCGTGCATTGAGAAAAGGCTCCTCCACTTCACTCTCTTCACTTGAAGGAGCCTCTGGAAGTTCTGAAGGCCCTGGCTGAATCTCTGCCTCTGGCACCACATCCTCTTCAGCCTCCTTGCTGTCCAACTCAAGCGCCGGCTGCACAGGCTGCTGGCACGACACCACACCAGCCTCCTCATCGTCGGGATCACCCACAATCTGTGCAGGCCGCTGGCGGGCCACAACAAAACTAATTGATGAAGCTGACCAGACTAAGGATGCTAGCCAGATGAACACCTGGTAGGCAGGGTTTTTTTTGCTTTTTTCCTCCCCAAAAACTAAGCTGCATCATATACTCCAAAAAATATGGTAGCTTTTTCTTGATATAGTTATAAAAAGCCATTTCACTGGACTTTATTATAGGTAGATTTCAATTCTCCAGATACGCTCATATCCCTTCTCCAACAGATAGAAAATGTATTCACCTGTCAAAGGAAATGTATGATTAACAACAGTATAGTTGGAGTATAAGGATTATCCTGAGATATAGTGGAAATGGAAGAAATGACCATTTCACATTCTAATTAATAACTTCCTGTAATTCAGGATTTTCTCAATGTTTTAAGGCAACAAATTTACACAATGATGAATCTAGCTGTCAAAGTACAGATATATGAATGCACCATTATATAAATAAACATAGTCATTGAAAGAAGTAGGAAGATTTAAAATGCAGTGAAGGAGCATACGGTCTTAAATAAGTATGATCAGTAAACTGCCAATAGTGCAAATTAACATACAATCAAATGGAAATAATTACATCAAAAAGTTTTTACAATGATCATAATAGTATACACTTTTAAGATAGATTGAAGTAGTAACTTGCAATTTTTAGTTTATGATTATTATTTTAAAAATTTAGAATTGTTGGTTTTCAAAGTGGGAAATTAAGAATAAGAGTAACAACTAAAACCTGTTACAGAATAAAGCCAGCAAAACTTAATATATTTTAAAATTAAATTTATTTCATTGAAAGTATAAGAATATTCTAACAAATCAACTACAGTTTTTTTTTAAAAAAAAAATAGCTAAATTCAACTTTCCTTGTAATTAGGAAATGTGGAAAGAAAATTGAAGACCAAAATGTACACCAGATCTCTCCATTTCTTCCTGTTATTATTATTGCTCGTTGCACAGTCAGCCAGATGTTCAGAGTGGATTTGGCAGTTTTGTTCACCTATTGAGTTCTTCCCAAGGATCTGGGATAGAAGTTTGATGGCATTACATATATATTGTTGCAAGATGTAATTTGTTCCAAGCAAAGCTGACTTTTGCAATTGACTAATGGTGAATTTTTCAATGCTGTTGGTGTTCAAGTTGTGCTCCAGTTGTTTTGGGATTGTACCCAAGTTGCCTATTACTACTACTTGCTTTTTTTGCCACAGACATTCTATTTCAATATGTAGGTATTTGTATTTGGTTATTATTATGGTTTGTTGCACAGTTGTTTAGGCTGAATTTGGTATTTTTATACACCTCTATCCGTGATAGTGAACCAATGGTGGCATGCGGAGCCATATCTGTGGGCATGTGAGCATTGCCCTAGCTCAGATCCAGCGTGCATGCGTGCGCAGGCCAGCAGATTTTCAAACCTTCCAGGCCCATTGGAAATTGGGAAACAGGCTGTTTCTGGCCTCCTGAGGGCCTCCAGGGGGGGTAGGTAAGGCCATTTTCACCCTCCCCAGGCTCCTAGAAAGCCTTTGGAGCATGGGGAGGACCTTCCAGTCCCACTGGAAGTCAGGAAATGGACTGTTTCTTACCTCCAGAAGGCCTCCGGGGAGGTGGAGAAGGCTACCATCCCCCGGGGGTAAATGAGCCTACCAGGCCCCCCGGATCATCACATGCCAAAAGCGGGAGGAGTTCAGGGGGGTTGCGTGTGCATGCATGGAGGCAGGGCTCATTGAATTATGGGTATGGGCACATGCACGCGTGACCCTCCCCACTCCCCATGCTTTTCGCAAGCTTTTGGCAAAAAGGTTAGCTATCACTGACCTATATGGTGGTGGTTTTTTGGGGTTTTTTTTGTAAAAATTGGGTTTATAAATTTCTCATAAATTTCAAGATATTGAGAAAGTCCTTTATGTATTGCTTCAAGGGCCCCAATTAATAATAACAGATCTCTTTTTTTCATAAGTATTCAACTACAATCTGCAAGTTCCAATATTTCATAATTATTTCCAATTGTTTTTCAGTAATCCTTGCATCACTCAGAATAGCATGCCAATGAACAGACTTTCTTCATTCCAATAAGTGTTATGTCAGTCCTCCTCTTCTTCTTCTTCTTCTTCTTCTTCTTCTTCTTCTTCTTCTTCTTCTTCTTCTTCTTCTTCTTCTTCTTCTTCTTCTTCTTCTTCTTCTTCTTCTTCTCCTTCTCCTCCTCCTCCTCCTCCTCCTCCTCCTCCTCCTCCTCCTCCTCCTCCTCCTCCTCCTCCTCTTCCTCCTCCTCCTCCTCCTCCTCCTCCTCCTCCTCCTCCTCCTCCTCCTCCTCATTATTAGTATTAGTATTAGTATTAGTATTAGTATTAGTATTAGTATTAGTATTAGTATTAGTATTAGTATTAGTATATTTACACAAAAATGTGAAATCACAGCTGCTAGTTCTTTAGCTGGCATTGACACTCATATATATAAAGTTCTTTCAAAAACACATACACACACACATCCATATATATATATATATATATGGATCCAAGCAGGGTGGCATTTTGCAATTGACAAATAGAAATTTTGCAGATTTTTTAAGTGCTGTCCATGGTTTTTTTTTTTGGTATAGTACTCAGTGTGCTGATAACCATTGGTACCGCCACAGCCAGTTTATTCCATAATTGTTCAACTTTAATTTTCAGCTTTAATACTTGCTGATCTCCACTTTTTTGTGTTTATTCTATTATTTCTTCTACTATTTTCTTAGTTTGCCACATCAATTATCCACACTTTCTTGTTTTCAATCACAGTTAAATTTGGTCTGCTTTGTCAATAATCAGTTTATATTTGTAAATCACACAATATTTTAACCTGCCCATTTTTTTTTATTACTTTCTCATCTGTGTGTTCCTACCATTTTTTTTTTATTATTATTATTGGCAAATGATTTTTACAGATATATCAGTGAATCACTTTGGGAATTGTGTCATTGTTTTTAATCAGTTTGTGCAATCTTCTTGCACCAACTGAGAATATGATCTACCGTTTCTTCTGCTTCTTTGCACAATCTGCACTTTGAATCATTTGATGATTTTTTTTTTTTGGTTCTGCCCTTGATTGCATTAATAGAACTAAATCGAGCGAATGAATTAATGGAGCTGAAAATAGCAGTTGAGAAATGTCATTCAAAAAAGTAAGAGCCAAGAAATAATAGATTGAAGGAAAATGTCATCATAGATGAAACAATGGATTTGCTATGATTTCTTGGCCGTAAAGACATGGAATAGAAAAGTAGGTTTGGGAGACTAAAATCTATGACCAAGAAATTAAACTGCAGACAGGAGTGATAGGTTTGCTTAGACTGGCTGCAACCTAGTACTTGACAGGACTGCTACTCATTTCAAGTTCACGGAGTGGAGTTTTCTCAATTCTCTCATCACTTTTTAGTTCCCCAATGGTTCTGACATAAGCCAAAGGATAACAAGTGTTGATAAATAATCAGGAACATGAAAATATTCATTTCTTTATTTACTATATATTTTTAATTGGCCAGTCACAAGTTTGTATTCCAAATATTAGAGGGATTAGCATGACCAAATTAGTGCAGTTCTTTGATTAAGTTTCTAATCACTCTTCCGGGAATACTGTATAAAAACACAACAAGAGCCTCATCACAGGCTAGTAGGAGTTTTGTCTATAAAATTAAAGGATAGTGCTGATCTGCTGAGTTTCAAGAACTGCTGTTGTGGCTTCATTAAGTATAGAAAACTTTTTAGGGAGTTTTATTGACTTTTTTAAAAAAAATACAGACTTCCCATGAAATACATGTGGGTATAGCAAAGTGATTTCCCCGATTTTGCTTAAACTCACAATATTTATTTGTTTATTAAATTTCTCATCTTGATTGCATGTTTCCAGGCAGCTAACAAAAACAAATTCAAAACAATATTCTAAAAAGCACATTGAAAGATACTCCAATGGTGGGGAAGATCCTGGTAACCATAAATATATGTAGGAGAGGAAAGGTAGATAGACACCTTATAATTTTCTCTATTGCTTGAGCTCCATAGTGATATAGTGAGGTGGGATGGCCTGTTTTTAACATGTTGGGATTTTTTGGGTGGGAAGGTTGAAGAGGGTACCTGCTTATTTGGGAATGATAACATTTATTTATTTATTTGGAGGTAATTTAAGGGTAATTTAAGGTAATTTAAGATTAATTTTCTCATTAATCTCCTATGGAAAAAAGCTTGAAATGTTAAACATCAATCACTTTGGTAGCTTTTAAGGGGCAAAAGGTTTCTAAGAAGGACATGATTATCTCAACATGTTCTTAAAACCTATACTGTCAAAATGCTGAGGGAGGGAATAACAATCTTTTTTTTCTTCCTCCCTCCAACAGCAGCATATGTTCCAAAATATAAAGAAAGAATTTCCCCCTATGAAAGAGAAAACTGAGATTTAATTAAAGATACTCCTTTAATTAATTAATTAATTAATTTAGGCAAAGAGTTCTCTTATGATATTGAAGATTCTTAGTCATCCAGGTAAAGTTGCCTGAAAGTTGAATCATGGCAATTGGACTTATATTTCTTGTCCATTTGAGATGTTTCACTGCTCATCCAAACAGCTTTATCTACATAACTAACTTGAACTGATTGATAAAGCTGCTTAGATGAGCAGCGAAATGTCTCAAACCAACAGGAAATATAAATCCAGTTGCCATGACTCAACTTTCAAATAGTTCTCTTATGAGTTTCAAAGGGATTTTTTGTTGAAAACAACTAGATGTAAAAAAAAAATGAAAAATAAAAAAGCTTAATGTTTCAGTGGTCTATATCCTACAATAAGAAATTTTACTTTGAATAAAAGCATAACCAGGATAAAATAAAAACTATTCATCTTCCCTAGCTCCACATTTTTTCTTCTGGCTAAATAACACTTGAAAAAATTATCACAGGTATTAGATTTTTTTCACTCACCTACTTCACCATACATGTGAAATGCAGCCTCCATTAACACATTCTAATCAGATTTTGAGATCCCAGCATATACTGTATGTGTAGCACATGAACAATAACCTGCTTCTTCCACAGAGGTAAGCATATTTTTTTTAAAAAAACCATTAATTTGGACAGCTGTTTTTGTAATTTCTAGAAAAGGCCAGATGAATGAGCTTCTCTTGGAAAGGTTGTGCACGTTTTATTCTTCTTGTACTCTGTTGAATGATGTTGAGCTAATAGCAGAGATGATGCAGAATGCACATAATTATATACATTGGATAGACTGATACTTTAATTTTTCTATGGTTAAAGCCAGCATAAAATATTTAGGTTGATTTAGGTTGGCCATTCCTATACTGCAACTTTTCAAAGTATCCACTCCTGTCCCTTTGAGACTGGTCTTTGCTCATATAAATATGGTGAAACATAATGCTTTAAAAATAGATGTTAAGGGAAAATCTGTTGTGGTTGAAACCACAAGTTTTGCCTCATTTGAGGAATAAATTACATATTTTATGAGGTTATTCTAAACTATAATATTCATATTCATTATATGGTCATCATCTGCACTTTAATCTAGAATTACTTAATCTATGCCATGTATTTGTTTACTTTTGCCTATATTTTGACAACTGTCTCTATGTATGAATAAATTTCAAAGGTGTAAAAAAAAATGAAGATTGTCCAGTGACCTAGGAAACAAAACTCTCAAAATGAAAAGTTTCGTGATCCCAATCTTTTGCAAAGGACATATTTCAAGGTAAATGCATATGGGATTACATTCTAAAAGTCCTGGTTTCTAAAATTCCTGGTTTCTGAAAATTCTGTTTTCGGGGGCAGACAGCAAAGGTGGTGGGCTATTTTGTTCACTGATTATATATTATGTGTGTAATTTGACAATCATTTCTGTTACATTACTTTTGCTATATAGGTTTTTTTCTAGCAATTTGTGAAGGAAAGATTTTATCCTCCATTTAAAGTTTCTAGTTCATATTTAACTCTATCAATGTTTCCAGATTCTACATAGCAACTCTGAGCATTCCAGCAAATAAAATGGTGGCTAACTGTTAGCTAATACGTTCTTTAAAAGTGTGCCTACCTATCTAGAAAAGAAGGCACAGATAAACTTGAGAAGAAGAGTATAAAAAGAATGTTGAAATTATTCTCATTGGCAACTTCCAGGACATTCACTGGAATTTATATCCACAGATCATACATGTAAAAGCATAAGCAAGCCATTGAAGTGTATCTAGAGATAGATGCTTAAGATGCCAAAAGCCAAGTATCATACCAAGAAAATGAGGTGCTATAATATATGCTTCTCTGAGTCTTGATTTGTTTGTGTGATTTATTGCTTGATAGCTTAACTTTTCTTCAGGAGCCCCAGACAGCATATACCTCACTCCCTCATCCATTTTTCAGCAACAACAATTCTGTGAGATAGGTTGGACTAAGAAAAAAAGATTGGCTTTCTGTTTTTATAGTTAGTGGACGGAAGTTCTGGGAGCCTCTTCCTGTAATAAATAGGTGTAAGGCTCTTCTAGCCTTGGTATCTTCCATTCGTGGGAAAGGAGAGGAGAGTGCCCAAGGATGTTTGTGTGTCTTTATTTACTGTTATACCTCTTAATTCTCCCAATGGTAAATATGATAAATGGTGAAAAGTATTGCATGATTTTGGAACCACATCTGCAATAAAAGTAAATGCATATAGGATTTCTGGCCATATCCACAACTTGTTGGAAATGGCCAGAGAAGTCTAACCAGTTTGTGATTGCTTTTCTCAATAGCCATTTCCAATATGGCAGCTTGATTAGACATGCTACCGAAAGATAGTCCTCTTTTAAAAGGGCCCACAATTCTTTTTTAAAAAAAGTTCAAAGAAGTTGTTTCAACCTATGCGTAGGTTTTATTCAGTTCTCTTCTGTTATGTTGTAATAAACTCCTTGTTTTAATATAACACCTAAACTAAGTAACAAATGGATCCCATGGTGACAGACATGAATAGATAGGATTCAGCTTTTATTTCTCCAAAAGTTTATCCAAAGTAAAGGCAGAACTGAATGTGTGTTTATAATTCTGTCAAGGGTGGTTAGGAAAGGGGTTTATGAAATGTCTGATTCTCTGTGTTACTGCCTTACATTGTTTCCCCTTTATTTTCATTTTTTCCATATCATTTCATATAGTATGTATAGATTGGCTGCTTGGGTTTTATAAGGGAATTTCATATTAAAATCCTCCAGATGTACATGGTTACATAGGTAATCTAGTGACTGGGCTAAGGATTACATTCTGTATTTTGGAGCTTTGGGGGGAGGATTACAGCATGTTTGCTTCAATTTTTTGAAGTAGGTTGTAGGAAGGAGCCCAATGGAAGAGCTAAAAAATCTGCAACTAGCCAGACTAGACTGACTAGGGGAGGTCAGGGGTTTGAGACTGACTAAGGTATTTTCTCATAATGAGGAACCTTTGGAAAAAGAGATCTTCCACAGAGTCTTTAGATGATTCTCCTTTCCAGTCCAGCATATTCCTATTTTAGGTAAGGGACATACTTGATTCTATCTCAGAATTGGTCTTTCCATCCAGTGGAAAATTATCCAACTTGAAGCTACCACCTACATGGTGACTAGTCAAATGAACAAAAGCATACTAGAATGGGATGGAATGAATCATATTCCAGTAATATTTTTAGAAACAACTTTTTGCTGCAGTCCTTAACATTATTTTTTACTACAGGACACAGGATGATAGTCTGAGAGCAGTTAAATATGGATTTAAAAGAAACATATAAAATTGAAACAACTTTTTCTGGTTGTACTGGAAAGCAGGAAAAGCTCTGAAGAACCCAAGCTATATACCAAACCTGAGGGATAGAACAATCTCTTTCTTTCTTTCTTTCTTTCTTTCTTTCTTTCTTTCTTTCTTTCTTTCTTTCTTTCTTTCTTTCTTTCTTTCTTTCTTCTTCTCCTCCTCCTCCTCCTCCTCCTCCTCCTCCTCCTCCTCCTCCTCCTCCTCCTCCTCCTCCTCCTTCTTGATGTGGTATCCTTCCAATTATAAAATTGAAATGGAATGGAATAGAAGGGAGTAGGAGAGGAGAAAGAGTAAGGGTAGGGAGAGTAAGGGAGAAAGAGGGGAAAGGAGAGAGGGAAGTGGAGGGGAGGAGAAGAGGAGAAAGGGAAGGAGAGGGAAGTGGAAAAGAAGAGAGAGAGGAAATACAGAGGGGAGAGGAGAAGGAGAGAAGGAAAGAGGGAAGGAGAAGGAAAAAAGAGAAAGAAAGAGGGAAGTAGAAAGAAAGAGATGGGAGAAGGGAAGAGAGGGAGGAGAAAGAAAAGGAAAGGAGATGGGTTGTTGTTGTAAAATTGGGTGAAATATGGTGTACAGGAGAAAAGAAAACAGATGGGCAATTTCGGATTTTTTCTTCTTGAGGGTTGAAATTATAACAAAAGATAATATGGTGGATGTTGAAGTATATTGGTTTAGATGTTACTGCATAGTTCTTAATATTTATATGAAAATAAAAATTTTGTGTAAAAGATAGGGGTAAATAATATGGAATAAGGAAAAATGAATGTAATAATTATGAATATGTTTATCTGTACTGAAATGTATGATACTCAAACACCATACCATCCACATAATGATATGTATAAATTAAAAAAAAAACTTGATGGGGAAAAAAAACAATTATAAAATTTGAATAACGTGCTTTTTCCATGCACCTGCTTTCATTGCAGTGATGCTTGTTGTGCAATTAAGATTGGAAATATAAATTGTTATGGAAAATACAAGAAACTTCATCACCAGCACTGACATTGTTCATTCTAATTAAAGAAGAGCATGACTGACTAAAACTAGAGAGAATGGAATTTAAATATAAGGTTGTGTCAAATTCTGCTTTGGACTATTTGCCACTTTTCTTTTTCTAGGAACCCAAAGGAAAATGTTCTGATTAGACTGGCAAGACTGTTAATTTTAACAAAGCAAAAGAGGCATTCATAGAAACAGATTTTAGACCAATATGTGTCTGCTAACTAAACAACATTGTATATAACCTTAATTTGTATACTACTTGTCTTTATCATTTTGATACTTTTAAGTAGGCTCAAGCATTTTGATCATGCCCACAATGAATGTTAATGAAGCATTCTGCACATATGGAGACTAACTTTAGTTATGCACCATCCCTGTTAATAACAGCCTCTAATTAAGATGTCCATTAAAAGTCCATAATGTTAATTTAATGGAAAAATTCCAATAGAAGTCCATTAGGCTCTTTCTGTTAGCTTAACATTATACAAGTTTCAATAATATCATAATTAGACAAGACTACTGAAAAGAATATTATACAATTATAATTGGCCATCATTTAAAATTGAAAGTAGTATTCCTTATCACTACTACTTCATTTGTCATGAATGATAGATCTTTGAGATATTTGTAATGTTTTGGTGACTGGTGTCACATATCTAGGTTGACAAATAAATTTCCATTCATTCTACAGATAGGTGCCCTTGGCAATTAGTTCCTTGATAATACAAGGACAATTTTAGTTTTATTTGGAAAAAAAACTCACAAGTAATTCAAGATTACAGAATGAGGTAAAAGTGATATTCATTTCCTCAAAATTGCCTTTATCAAATATATTTAAAGTACTCACAGTTTAGAGCATCATGCAACTAACTGGATCAGAGAATGAACACTGGAAGGGGATGTTTAGTCTCTGAGTTCAACCCCCTGCTGACATAATGAAATAACATTTTCTTTCTTTCTCTTTGAGACCTTAAGGGAAGGTGGACAGTATATACAATTCTGATAGATTAAGTTCCATTTTCATAAGAGTCTAGTATGGTCTAAGTTATAGCACGGGAATTTAAATTTGTCTCAATCCCTTCCTGCTTTTATATATTTCTTATATATGAAAATCTTTCTTTATGTCCAGGGAAACCTCACATGTTTTAGTAATGTTTCAGGTTTCAGGCTTGAAGTGACTTTGACATCCCTGAGGGAGAAATGCCCAAAAATTTCAGCCAAACTTTTCCACGATTTTAGGATTATTATTTTTTACAAACAAAATAGGTATGTTAATCCTAGCAGTGGCTTGACAATAGAGTACCATGACGTGCTTATGTCAGTGTTTGGTGAGCTTGGCCAAATTGTACAAATATAACTGACTCTATTTTTAATGGTTTTTGGCATTATCTGTCCTCATATAATATTCACCAAAGCAGGAGGCATTTTTTTCCTAGAACTGTTGCTTAGAATATTAGGCACTTATATTTCTCTACTGTATATGAGATGATTTTGGAGCAATAGTTTGTGATTCTTAGTATTTTCATTTCCCCCCCAAAATTATAGAAAAATCTCAGAATGATTTCAATTAGAACCTTCTGTGAATATTCTCTGAAAGAAGAATTTGTGATTCATACCAGAATGGAGAAAAATATTGTAAATCTCTTCAATGACTATGTGTGGACATGTAAATATGCACACAGATATGTATGTATGTATGTATGTATGTATGTATGTATGTATGTATGTATGTGTGTATGTAGATAGGTACCATAAATAGGTAGTATGTATAATGAAAGAAAGTTTAAAAGCTCCTATTCCACCTTCTTGTGGATTTTGCAATCAATCTGCACCTCATTTAACTCAACACAGTAACAATGATTTATATGATCAGGAATGCTGCACAGCCAGAATTTCCATTTGTGCAATTTTCTGCATCTTCATTCAGCTGAATGCAATTATACTTGGCTTTCCATCTGTATTTCCATCCACATGAGGAAGTTGGATAGGCTGAGTTTGGGCTTGGGGCATACATTCCTAGCTCCCCTCTTCACATAGATTTAAAAAAAAAAAACCTGAAGAGAACTTTCATCCTTCAGTAAACCAGTAAAAATTATTTCAATTCACTTTGGTGAGAATTTCTAGCTGCAATATGTATTTATTTTGAACTAAGTGGAATCAGATGACAACCTTATATCCCCTTAAATAAGTTTAAGGCCCACTGACTTTAGAGCAATAGAATGCTAATTTTATTATTGTAGAGGGGAAAAAAGAGTTTGGGATGAGAAGGTACAGTACAGATTCCAAAACCTTAAGAAATATTCATTTCATTATTGGAATAGAAAAAAAGAAAAATGGCATCAGGATCAAAACATCAAATTAAGGATTAAAAATGAATAGAACACAGAGCCAAAGAAGATAGGATGGGATGGGATGGGATGGGATAGGATGAAATTATACATTTTAAAGACATAAACTCCCTTTAGACTAAGAATACTTTCACCTAGCAGAATTGTCAATATTTTTATATGAAATAAGGAGAAAAAATAGTCATGCGGACCTACAATTTAAGATTAGTTTTTCTTATAGCTCTAGGCCTGGACATATGAAGCACTTTTTTCATTGTCATACTGTATTGAAAGGTGATTGGGCAAAACAAATTTTATCTCTCTTCCAAATAAAATAAAATGCAAAAGTCTTCCATCCTTGGCAGTCTCTTATTTTAAAGATTTTATTATACTCTTTTGTACTCACATTGCATATTTAAACACTGTATCTCAGTTGGATTGCAATTTATAAGATGCCTTTCTCATTTAAAATTCTAGAAACATATTTCAACTAACATTTTTACTACAGAACTTTTACTGTTACTATGTGTGCAGCTTCTGTAGACACCAAAATTAAAGAGTATTTCTCCAACATATATTACCCCTTAGCTGGTATATGGCTTGAATGATGTTATTGATTAGTACTTACTTTAATTTCAAAAAGTGCATTTTAATAGGCAACTAAGAAGTAGGTATTTATACAGAAGCAGTATGCAACAATACTTAAGTTTGAATACAAACTTATTTTCCTCACTGACTGAGAAGGCTTACAAACATTACAACACTGTTTGACAGTATTCTATTTTTGTACATACATGACGATTCATTATATATCCCAAAGTGAATAACTTCAATATTACATTAACTCTTGTTTTAATTATAGAACAGCAACTTTAAATGTAGTGGGTCAGTGAATGTGGTAACCAAGAGAAATTTCATTGTCATTGATCCTGATGGCCCTAAGGGTGAATTAACAGTTTCAGTCATACTGTCATCCTTGCTACTAGACACCTCTGACACTCTCTGCTGAAGAAATATTTCTTGATGAAGAGCCCTCTGTTATTGCCAGCTGTCTGGAAGAGGAAAATGGTCCAAGAACTTTAATAAATGTCTCAATTATATACTGGTCTTCTTTTTCAGGATGTTTGGAAACATTTCTTTACAGAAGCAAAGGCCCAGGTTTTGAAAAAAGTAATGAGTTTAGAAAGCTACAAATAATTATTTCTGTGATTTAAGTTATATTCCATCTACCAAAACATGTTTGTTATTGTTTTCCAATGATATCTTTCTGAAGCATTGAAAATGAGTTAATAGTTTTTTTCATTCTTTTTGTAACTGATGCAGGCAATAGTTTGTTTTAATTTCAGTTAAAATGCTTCCAAGCAGCCAAAGAAGAATTATCTCTCAGTTTTAGCCTTCTAGTTATTCTACTCTTAGATATTTGCACAAATTTGACAGTAGGTTGAAAAAACTAAATAGGAAAATGAAAGAGCTACCTTGTGCTACCTCATATTACAATAATCCAACTATAAGTGGGCATGAATAAGTGTCTGAAGCATCTCCCAGTCCAGCAAATGGCAAAATCAATGAAAATGCTCCTTTGGCCACAGGTTCTCTCTGCTATTCAAACAGGAAAATTCAAGAGGATCCACAGATTCAAATCAAGAAGCACAGTCCCATTGAGAGTCAGCAATGGAATCACTATAGATTTGAGGGGCTCAAGTAGACATAGCCCCATAATTCCAAATATGACTTGTGTTAAAGTTAATAAAGTCAAAAAACTTTCACAAAATGTTATTTAATACTTGAATATGAGACTATTTCACCACATTTGTCAGTAGTTACATTAGTCAACCATTTGATAAGTATACTAAGCTTAAAATTGTTTAATGCAACAGAATAGTTTAAACTGCACTTAGTGACAATAGTTGTATGAATTGGGTAATTTTAAAAAAACCTCATTTATATAGACTTAAGGAACACTATATTTCTCTTCCCCTCTCAACATTGAGCATTCCTTGTCCCAATTGTGGAATTAATGTGACTGTGTAAGAAAGCTTCAATTTGTCACACTGTAGCTTAAAGGTGTTATTTTCTAGCTTTTAGACATAAACTGATAGAGGAACACTTTTTATGTCAAAGATCATTGAACCAAAGCACAGTTCTGTTGTATATATCAGCAATTTTGTAAACCAAAAGCCACTGAAGTTGTATTGACTTTTTGGTGGCAAGAATGAGAAGACAAAAATGAAATCAGAAGTAGTAATGGGATCCAGAATGTAGGACATACAATAGAAAAGTAAGTACTGTTATTACAGTTGATACAGAAGAATAGTAGGAGACAGTTGCAAGTTGCAAACCCATTTTTATTAGATGCAGACCATCAAAAACTGTGATAGCTTTATGAGAAATTAAAAATTAGGGTTGTGCATAGCTTTGAAAGAACACTTTGCTTTTATGCATGAAGAGAAGTTCCTTCTTCATATCTATTAGACACATTTGAACATTTTTAGAAAGGGTTGGTTACAAAACATTTTATATTTGAAATGTAATAGACCAGATTGTAGTACTAAGATGGAATGGTTATTATTATAGATGACCTCTGGAGGGCTAAACAGGGGGGTTGGTAAATCTATCTTGGCCTTTTAGACTCTTTTGGTTGCATTCAATATAATCAAATCACTTTATATTTCTAAACTGATTTAGGTGATTGAAAGTAGGGATGCACTGTCTGTCTTCCTTCATGACCAGTTCTTTTCAAGCTTGAAGCACCTTCGTGAGGGGACTGTTCCTCAGGGCTCAGTTCTTCCACCTCTTTTAATTTAACAACTAGATGAAGCCCATGAAAAAGGTTATTTGATGGCACTGGGTGCATTATCATAATTATGCCTGATGTTTCAAGCTGGAAAGGTGATATCATTCAGGTGTTTACCTGGAGGCTTTGAAAATTTGAATGGAGAAGAACTGGAAAGGATTCAGTCTTAGCAACATGAAATGGCTCTAGTTGTTGGGTATTCCAGAACTAGAGAGTTACTTTAACCCTTGGAGGGGTAGCATTCTCCTGAATTGAGATGGGATGCAATTTAAAGTTCTGCTCAAGGAGAGCCAAAGATGGAGCTTTTGCGCAAACTCATTTGTGCACAAATCATACCCATTTCTGAACCATGAGGCTGTGCTCTGGACCATTTCAAAAGAATCTACATTGGTTCCCTTGAAGGTGGTCCTTCAAAGACTGCTTAGAAAAATCAATGGCCCAGAATGAGGAAACATCTATTGTTCTGGGTATCCTGCAGTTTGTGGTTTCAATTCAAGGTCTTGAATTGAATAAAGCTGTGTATGTCACTGACATGTCCAGTTATTTGGTTGACTCAGCCTTCCATCCTTCCGAGGTGGGTAAAATGAAAACCCAAATTGTTGGGGGCAATATGCTGACTCTGTAAACCGCTTAGAGAGGTCTGTAAAGCACTCCAAACTTGATTGCAGAAAATACGACTTCACTAACAGAGTTGTCAATGCCTGGAATATACTTCCTGACTCTGTGGTTTCTTTCCCAAACCCTTAAAACTTTAACCTTAGACTGTCTACTGTTGACCTCACCCTATTCCTAAGAGGTCTTTAAGGGGCGTGAAGAAGCACACCAGCATGCCTACCATCTCTGTCCTAATGTTCCCTTTTACTCGTATCCATTTCATGTATTCATAATCATGTTTATACTTATATCTGTTATCTAATACATGTTTGATGAAATAAATAAAATAAATAAAAATAAAAATAAATAAAAAGCGATATATAAGGTTAAGTGCTATTGCTATTTGCAGAACAGCCTTTCTCTGAGGGCATCTACCAATCCTACTAGATTGGATAGAATGGGTTCATGCCCCTTTCTTAAATGTTTCCTTTTAATGGGACCTAGGAAATAAGCCTTTTTTTTTGCAGCCACCTTCCCCATGAAATGTGGAGGAAGGTGGTTCCTCCACATTTCATGTTCCTCTAGAAGCCAAGCTGGCTTCTAGAGGAACATTAAGACTTGGATCATGAATGCAGTGGAGCTGAACATTTGTAGTTTTGTGATAGGGTGCTATGGCATTCAGTAATATGAGTTAACTTTGAATTTTTTGTATTGTTACTAGTTTATATGTGATTAGCCGCTCAGAATTCTTTTATATAATACGGGTGGCCATACAACTCTTTTAAGTAAATAACTAAATAAATAGAATGAAGGAATTGTTACGATATGGGCTTGCCTCAGTGGTGAAATCCAGCCGGATCTATCCAGATCGCACGAACCAGTAGCGCCAGCGGTGGGAGGCTCTGCCCATCCACCGAGACATCATTACATCCCGTTTTTGACCCTCTGTGCATGCACAAAAGGCTCTGGGCATGCGCAGAAGAGGTGTGAGGTCACATTCCCAAACCGCTAGTGAAGGTAAGTGCATTTCACCGCTGGCTTGCCCTGTCAATCTTCTATTTTGATTCATTGTTCATAACTTACTTACGAAACAATGATTTTAGTAGTATAAGAGTACAAACTATTTTGCTGTGCAACTTCACTAATCCTTAGTACTTATGTAGTACTAAGACTACATAATTATCCAAAATGGCCTGATATTGTGCATATAGAAATACATTCAGCATCAAGTGGCACCACGCCTTAGTGTAGCGATCCCATCTAGCGAAAGAAGCTAAGGAGTCAAGAACCAAATTAAAAATTAAAGGAGACAAGGAGCAGTTTTGACTTGTGCCATTATATCATGGTACATTGAGGTCGAGAAACAAATCAAAGGCTTTCAATAAGATTAAAAAAACTGATCCTAATACAGTCTGCTGTAATGTCCAAAATATCAATCATCAAACAGATAGAAGCTTCATAATTTTAATTTTAAAAATCCAGACTGAGATGGATGAATTATTAACAATATTATTTTCTGTAACCTCTTGACAGAGGTTGTCAGAGTTAATATTTTAGCATAGACATTAAGCAATGTATTTGCCCATATCTTGGATATCTTGTGGGATATTTTTCAGATATTGTCACAGGCATTTTTGCCAGGACATTAAGAAGCTCTGCTAGTTCTGCTTTAGTGTTTTTCTAGCATATTGGAAGTGTTTTTCTTACTCTGGATCTTGGTGATATGCATTATTGCCTGATAGTTTTATTGACGGCTTTCAATTTTTCATGTACTGTCAAAGGTCAAAATGCACTTCAAAGAATATTTAAATTGTTCCAAATGAAATTGACCTGATTTAACCTTAGATATTATAAATACTTTATTTATTTATTTATTTATTTATTTATTTATTTATTTATTATTTTTTATTTATTAAATTTATATGTTGCCCATTTTACTGCGCAGTGATTCTGGGTAACTATTTGATACACGTAGTCTATGGAGTTCCTCGTATAAGACAAACATGAGTTTCTTTGATTGTGGTTTGGAATACCATTATTATTATTTTCCAAATAATTCATCTAATTTGTGAAAAATTAAATGCCAAATATTCCTATATGATGCCATTTTTCCAAAAACCAAGATAACATGGCTTCCTTGATTAGGAATAACAAGATGATACCAATGAAGTGAGCAGGATTTCCAGGGAAGAGATACCATTTTTTTTTTTTTAGATGGTTGGTCATAATCAAAATGTTTACAATTTTACATTTGTTTTTTCTAGTGAAAAATGATATTCTGTTTTGCAGCTGTTTAAAGCTTTGGAGATGCATGCATATGGTGGTATGTCAATTTAAATTTTTGATCTAAAGTAACATTGTATGGATGATACCCTTGGTTTAATTACCTGGACCTCTCAGTCCAATGTTTCAGGTGCAGAGAAGGGGTAGGAGAAATTTCTTTACTTCCTTACCTCCTCAAGAGAAGAAATAATATAGAATCTTCTTCCTGAACCAAAGTTCTTTGATACTTTTGTGATTTGTGTTGCTTATGAATACCAATTATCATGGCCTAATTAAGTCTTTTTAAAAATGAAATAATTTCTGGAGAAAGGGTAGAGGAAATATAGTCATTAACTACTGCTGTTTCATTTGAAAACTCTCTAAATATTGCTATAGCTGCATTTTCATTTAATGTTTGTCTAGATTAGGCATGCTTTTCATACATTTGCATTTTTTTACACTAGACCTGAGCTTTCCTATGAAGCATTGACAATAGCCCCAGCTTAATAATGAGAAAAAATGTGACTGATATTTTACATAAATTTATGCTCTAATGAATTCCATGTAAAATAAATGAACAAAAAGAAAAAGCTCTATTTAACTATCATTATATTTGTAAGGCGTATTGCTACTGAAGCAGATGAGTCTTAAAGCTGCCCACAAATTCAAGAACATTTTTCTGCTGGTGGGAAAATTTCTAATAGGGTATACACTATCATTGTTCTTCTACCATTCATGTGATCATTGAAGCTTTAAGATTATGCACAGAGATATAATGACAAGCACCTTAATGACAGATTTTCAGCCATATGCTATATGCATCCTGAAAAGATGATTCAATATGAAATGAGTAGTACAACTCACAACAGGGCTGTGCATAAGAAATTCTGATGAATTTCCCATCTCAGTGGGAAGGTTTGACATGTACAATAAAAGAGTTTTACTTGGCAGACTTCATGAATGATGTCTTGGCATTGAGCCGTTGCTATGGTCCTACAGAGTGAATAAATTCCTAGTATTTCTAACAATAACTTACTATTTTTGCCTTCTCAATCTAGGTCTAGCATTTATTGAAAAAAGGCCCATACTGATTTTAAATGTAAGACTTATCCAGTCATCCAAAATACCTCTCACCTTCCTTAATCTATATTAAATTACACATTTAAAAAAGTCAGTTGTCCAGAATGATACCAGCCAGATTTTTCCATATATTATATGGAAACTGTCAACTGGGAGTCAAGGATTTTTATTTATTTATTTGTAACCTACTTTTATTTATTTTTACAAATAAGTTAGGAAAGTTAACATATCTAACACTTCCCTCCCATTTTCCTCAGAACAATAACCATGGGAGATGGCTTGGGTTGAGAACTGGCTTAAGGTCACCCAGCTGGCTTTCATGGGTAAGGTGGGACTAGAACTCTGAAGAACTATGGTCTTCTACTTTCTAGCTTGGTGCCTTAATTACTAGACCAAACTACTAGACTAAACTGGCTCTCAAAAAGATAGTAAGAAATGGAAGGGGGCGGGGGTTTGAAATCAGTTGTCCAGAATTATATCAGCTGCCACATTTTGGCATATGTTATTAATTCTGGAAGTTAGAAATCCTAAAATCACAGAAGAATCTTTAAAGTCAGTGCTCACTCCTAGTGAAAGATTTCTACAAGATTGAAAGTTTCCCAACCTGACCCTTCAGGTCTCCGAATGCTGAACTTTTCAGCTCTGTAATTGATCATCCTCTTCTTCTACTTTCCCACCTTTATAGACTTTTCAAGGAGTTAAGTCTTGGTACAATGGGCCATTTTTAAAAGAGTGTCCATGAAGTCTACTTGATATTCAGCCATTGATTGCATTAAATATAACAAATGCTCAAGTACTATTATTGCTACAGAATACCCTTTCAGACTATGAAAGCAAAATTGCTAATTTTTGTTTATCACATCTTCAGTAGTAAACAATATGTTCTTCTGAAAGTTCTCAATTCCAATTCATTTTAATCTGCTAATAGTATCAGTGTGTACTTGAAAAAGGCTACCAGTGTTCATTCTTGCTTTCTATGTTCCCACAGTAATTCTTCCTTTATAGTTTCACTAGGTAACAGATATGGTAACATCAGCCATTTCATGTCCAAAATACTGTACTTTTCAGAGTATAAGATGCACTTCCCCACCCCTAAAAGTGGGTAAAAATTGTGGTGCATCTTATACACTGAATGTTGCTGAAGCCCGCCTACCAGCTGGCTCCCACCCTTTGGCCATTTTAGGCCTCCGTGCATCACATTTTTGGCTTCCGCATGCCCCATTTTAGACCTGTTCCAGGCTACGGGGATCGCTACAGCACATCGCCATCCATCGCTGCCTCCGCATGTTGCAATTTCAGGCTCCGTGCATTGCATTTTCAGCCTCTGCACATTTTAGCTGCCTGTTTTTAGCTTCAGTGTGTCGTATTTTTGGCTGGTTCCAGGTGGCAGGGATTGGCGGTGGCGGTGGGCAACCGGCTGAAAATGTGATGCATGGAGGCCAAAATGAGGTGTTCAGAGGCCAAAAACGAGATGCATGGAGGCCGAAAACATGACACACGGAGGCAGCGATGGGCTCTGGCGATCCCCGCAGCCTGGAACAGCTGATTGGTAGTATTCCAGGAGGCCAATCCAACTGCCAATCAGCTGTTCATGCTGAATCAGGCTGCAATAATGTGCTGAAGTTAACCAGGCTGTTGGCTGTTTGCTGCAAGGACACTAGCCAGATGAATACCGATGGATGCTGGTAGGCACAGGCAGAAAAATATGGTACTTTAATTAAGTCACATCATGGATATCATTAGTATCAAACGATCCTCAACTCTACTCAATAGCTTGTTTAGTATCAACTGACCTAAGAAGCCTATCATCTGGTACCATATCAACAATCAGTGTAGTTGTCAAAGCGTAATGTTGGCTTTTTTGGAGACTAAGCTATGGTGTATGATCCAGGAACTATCACTATGTTCAAAAGAAAAGCATTTAGCATCCTTTATGTGCTTAATTCCAGCTCATTGCAAGACAGCATGATTGACTTTCAGTAATATGAAATAATTATCTTCTTCTAACCATATATTGTAAATTTACTGAACAGGCATAATGCAAGAATTATGCATAAATTGTTCTATAGGATCAGAAAATCTTTATGGTATGAATCTGTTTCCCATACTTTATCTCCTCTTTCCTTTCATCTTCCTAACATTTGAAGAAGAAGAATGGTAAAATGCAATACCATAATTAAATATTAATAATTTTCATGCTTAACAATGCAGGGAAATATACAAGTAGCAAATGAAAAGAGCTACTCAAGTATTAAACCAACCTGGTAAGGTTTAGTAATTATAGATATTGATTATTTCAGGGCATCCTAGGGTTGACAGGATAAGAAAAGGTCTACTTGTCTTTCCATGTAGTCTTTTTATTTCTTAAGATAGATGAGTTAATAAACAAAGAACACTCCCATAAATTCAGCATCAGTAATATTTGTCACCTTCAAAATTGCTTGCAGGAGAGCAACATCTTTCATGTGAATACACAGGAGAAAAGTCAGCTGATTTCAATTGAAATCTGTACTTTTGTAATGATTAATATAGTGTTAAGTTTTAAAGAGACAAAACCATCCCCTGAAAGTAAGCCAGAAATAGTACAATAGTAAAAAAAAAACAATTCTCTCTTATTTTTTTAAAACAAAGTCTAACATTTCATCTATTTCTATGCTGCTTTTGTATATGTAACTTCATAAAGGGCTCCTTCTAAAATTGAAGCAAATATGTTCAAAACTGTACAGAGTGAATTTAAACAATATTGAAGATTGAATATTGTTCTCCATCGTGCCAAATTTTTATAAAACATAATAATACACACGAGGTTAAAATTATTTTAAGGATATAGATATTTAGTCAAGTGGGTCTCCAACCTTGTGGAAATCCTCCCACTAACTGTTCAATAGACTCTTCTGGTCTTTTGACTTTTTACTGAAGTGCTGGGAATGGATAGGCAGAAGGTATGGAAGGAAGGACCTATTGGGGACATCCCAAGGGGGACAGTTACAGTTTTTGTTTTATCATTTTACAGTTTTTGTTTTTATGATTGAATTATATATTTGTTTTATAGTTGTTGTAAGCTGCACAGAATTGTTTAAGATGGGCAATCATATAAATCTTTTTAAATAAATAAAAAGTTTATATGGCTTAAGTTGGGTTTAGGAGAGGATGAAGTGATTACAACCAAGTTAAATCTAGTTGATGTTGGTTGGTTTATTCTAAATATCTTTTTTTTAAAAAGCTGAGAACTAAAATCAATAAAATCAAATGGAATTTATCCAATATATTTAGACAAAATAGGTTTCTATTTTATTTATTTATTTATTTTGTTGCATTTCTATGCCGCCCAACTCCCGAGGGACTCTGGGCGGCTTACAACAGAGAATAAAACAATGCAACAATACAAAAGTTAAAAGAAGACATTAAAACATTAAAACATTAAAACGTTAAAACACATACATTCCAATTTGTGGCCGGGTCTTGCAGAGCTGTGGAGTCGGGAGATAAATGTTCCGACTCCGACTCCGACTCCGACTCCTCAGTTTTTTGTACTTCCAACTCCGACTCCGACTCCGACTCCGACTCCCCGACTCCGACTCCTCTGTATTAATATGCGAATGTATTTTATACATTCCTTGAAGGAAAGAAAGGCAACATACATGTCATTACCACAGGACTACTGGCTGGGAAGCCAACAGTCTACTGTATTGAACAGTTTAAGCAAAAGACAAACACAATGAAAACAACAAAGTTTTATTAATTTTTTTTTATTAATTTAATTAATCAAGTTGCTGGATAGTAGCAGCAGGCATAAACATCAGGAACAGGAACTTTACCAGTTCAAAAATACAAACCACATTATTTGGTTGTTTTAGAACAAAAACAAAGCTTATCTATATGAACCAAAAACAAAATCTGTAAAACCTAGAAATGGTTTATATTAATCTTGAAATGTAGTTATAGGCTTAGCAAATGCAAATCAATTCAATGTAGAGTTCTAAGGAAGAGAATTGCCTCTGCCAGATCCTCTTTCATAGAGGCTCTTAAGTCAGACTTTATTATTTTTAGGGCTGAAAATAATCTTTCGACACTGACTTGGGTGGGTGGCATTGCAGTAACTATTCTGGCCACATCACTAACGATCTCTGGATAAACAAGGATGGCTTCTTCAACAGTAAGTTTTGATGAGCGATCATACTTTTCAACTTCTTTTAGTGCTTTATAAAACTCCTGTTGGAATTTTTTTATTTGGACATTTACTGGTTCTGTAACGCTTATGCGACGTCGCTTTCCTTTAGCAACTTCCATTTTGTCTAAGAACGAATCAAAGTCTAATTCTTCGTTTGAAGAAGATGATTCTGAGTTACCACTATTGCTTAAAAGAACTCCATCCTCCTGTGGAGGTATTTCAGGTCGTAATCCCTTCATGCGAACTGCTACATCATAGAGGGCCTTTTTCCCAGTAGCAATCTGTTTACTGTTCAATAAAAGTCGGCTCATTGGGTCGACATAAATAGCCGCTAACAAGATTTCATTTTCCAGCAAAAGACTCTCTCTTTTCATCATTGAAGATGCAATGCCCTCAGCTATTAACCCTCCATTTTTGTTCAGGCGATATAACAGGCTCTTCCATTCCAAGAGGAATTTACCCGGGGTTAGATCATCACATTGCAACCTCTTGGTGACAGTGAAGGGGTGAGAAAGAAGGTTCTCCAGCTCTTTTGTTTGTGTCCACTGGCTTGCAGTTAATGCAAGATTTTCATTGTCCATTTCTTCTATGAAGTCTTTAAGTTCAAGCAAACGCTTCACCATTAAATAAGTGCTTCCCCAGCGAGTTGTTTGATCCAAAATGGCTCCTTTTCCTGCACGTCTTTTCAAAATTGCATCTGTTTTTGGGGCCCTGGCTGCAACAGTTACTTGCCGTAATTTGCCAATTAATGTAGCTGCATGGCGATCTTTTAATCCATCTCTTATGGCAAGTTGCAGTGTATGAACAGCACATCGCATATGATGAATAGTAGCAAGCTTCAATGCTTCTTCAACAAAGTTGTTTAAAAAAATGTCAGCATTCTCTTCAGTTTCTAAACTTTCTCTAATACTTGCAGAGCTGTCTTCCTCTAAGTCTAATATCTGTTTGATACCTTCTTCATCTGCCTTCATCTTCTCAATTGTGCTCAACATGTTAGAAGCGTTATCTGTCACAACACATAAAATCTGTTCCTTTTTAATTTCAAAATCTTCTAGAACACCCTCCACTAACTTCTGAAGGTAATCACTGGTGTGATGTGCCTGAGTGTCCTTTACTCCGAGGGTCCGTGTTATTGTTTTGTTATTTTCATCCACAAATCTAACATTAATAGCGAAATAATTGACTCTGTGACGTGTGCATGCATCCATTTTAAGGAAGACAAAACGTCCTTTCATAACTTTCTGTAGTTCTTCCTTTTTACATTTGGCCTCCTCAATTATAAGTTTCCTTATACTTTCTCTTTCCAGAGAAACACCAAGTTTTTTTGCCATTTCTCCATTTAGGCCTAAAAAGGCTGTCTGTGAAAAGAAGGATAGAGGTACACAATTCTTTACTACCATTTCAATAATGTGGTGTTTGAATTTTTCTGGTGTCATCCTTATGGTAACTTTGTCAGATATAAAGAATTTTCTTATTTGTGATTGTTCTCCAGTAGATTTCTGAATGTTTTTTGTCACAGAAGTAGATGCAATGTTTTCATTGCTATCTTTCTCATTCACGGCTTCTAACACTTTGGGATGAAAACGCTGTAAGTGTCTTTTCAAATTTGATGCTCTTGTAGGTGCATTTTTATCAGGCCCACTGAAACTGCTAATTTTTGCATCACATTGTTTTTCACCATCATCATCTTTTCTAATACATTGGCACACGTAATGTTTTCCATCACTTGATAATGCAAAGTGCTCATAAACAGTAGACTTTGTTGTGTTTGTTGTTAGCAGTCTTTTTGCCATTGTTTAGGATGCCTCTTTCCCTAAAATATAAAATATGTTATACTAACTGGCATATAATTAGATTTTTAATATCAACATACACAGTCTTGTAAGTTGTACGTACATGGCTTTATACAAACAAATAAGCTATATATCCCAGCACTAAACCTAGACATGATTTGTCCTATACAATATAAACACTTACAGTTGAATCCAAGAAGCTGTTCCACCAAGTTCTTCTAAGCCAGTGGTTCTCAACCTTCCTAATGCCGCGACCCTTTAATACAGTTCCTCATGTTGTGGTGACCCCCAACCAGGGGTGGGTTCTAAATTTTTTTACTACCGGTTCTGTGGGCGTGGCTTATTTTGTGGGCATGGCTTGGAGGTTATGTGACTGGGTGGGTGTGGCTAGCTGGTCATGTGACCGGGTGGCCATGGCTATGTGTATAGAGGGCTGAAAAAAGTCATTTCTGACAGGTCCTCGCACTTTTGACTGGTCCTCACACTTATGACCATCCTCACATTTATGCCCGTGCAGCATTTTTAACAACCATGTCACTCATTTCACAACTGCTTCTCTTCACCATGGTGACAAGATAGGGCAAAAACGTAAAATGTGAGGACAGTCGTAAGTTCGAGGACTGGTCAAAAGGGAGAGGACCAGTCAGAAATAACTTTTTCAGCCCTCTGAGTAGTCCATATACATAAAAGGATACAGCAATAGAGAGGGATGAAGGAAGGGAAGGGAAATTAGAGTAGGAGTGAGGGTAAGAGAGGGAGGAAGAGAGGAGGAGAAGGAGAAAGGAAGAGGAAGTAGGGAGGAGAAGAAGAGGGTGAGGAAGAGAAAGTAAGAAGGAAAGAAAAGAGAGAGGTGGTAGGTTTGAGGAGAAAGATTGCTGTACAATAAAAAAGATGAAAGGGAAGAAAGCCAACCCCAAACAAATATAAAGATATTAAGATAAAGAATGAATTGTTAAACTTTAAAGAATAAAAGAGAACAAATATGAATAAATAACAATAATTAGAAACACACATACAAACATACAATGTATTTTCTTTGAACAGAGTATTTGGCCGGTTCATAAATTTAAACAGTGTTTAGTCATGTTTAAAGTTTAAGCTAACAATCAGAGTTACAAGTTTTTATAGCCTTAGCTGAATGACAGCAGTTTTTCCAATGGTTTACAGCTTCAGTCTTGAACTATTGACCCTCCATTCCCTTCACTTATGCAAGTGTCTCTAGTCCTGCAAAAAACATATTTACTTAATCCCTTATCAGTGAGAGGCTAGGTTACCCATGGGCGCTGCGTTCCCTGTAACAGCAGAACACAACACTATGGAAAGTATAAGTATTGCCACTCCTAATTGTGCGTTGCGTGCCTTATAGTGAAGCACATGAAAAGCATGCTTCTTCACGGTCACTTAACGTGTTCATTTTGCGGTTACGTGAGGCACTGCATGCATTGGTCTTTATTCTTACAGTAGAGAAGTCATTAATTATAACTTTTTGTGAATTGGGACATTTAAACTTGCTTTTTTTAAAATGCCAATCTAAATTTAGTAGGAGTCGGAGTCGGAGTCGGTGCATTGTTTGCCGACTCCGACTCCGACTCCAGGTACCCAAAATTTCCTCCGACTCCGACTCCTCGACTCCGACTCCGACTCCGACTCCGACTCCACAGCACTGGGGTCTTGCAAGATCACTATAACAAGATCAACAGCCCCAGGCCTGCCGGAAGAGCCAGGTTTTCACTGCTTTCCGGAAGCCAATAGGGTGGGGGCAGTCCAGACCTCAGGAAGTAATTGGTTCCAGAGAGCCGGGGCAGCCACAGAGAAGGCCCTCCCCCACGGGCCCGCCAGCCGACATTGTTTAGCTGATGGGACCTGGAGGAGACTGACTCTGTGGGAACTATGTGGTAGAAGGCAGTCTCGAAGATAGCCTGGTCCATGTAGGGCTTTAAAGGTAATAACCAACACTTTGAATTGTGCCTGGAGACTGATAGGGAGCCAGTGCAGCTCACGGAGAATTGGTGTAATGTGGGTGTATTGAGGTGCACCCACTATAACTTGCGTGGCTGCATTCTGGACCAGCTATAGTCTCCGAACACTTTTCAAGGGTAGCTCCATGTAGAGTGTGTTGCAATAGTCCAACCATGAGGTGACAAGGGCATGAGTGACTGTGAGGAGAGCCTCCTGGTCCAAGTAGGGTCACAGTTGGTGCACCAGACAAACCTGTGCAAAGGTCCCCTAGCTACAGCTGTCTAGATAGATATTTGGAGAGTCCAAGTAATGTAATATGCAAGCAACGTAATCCACCATCCTTTTCATTCATGTGTTACATCAAATGTAATAATAAAAGTTACAACTAAAAGTAAAAGGTGGGCAGTTCAGCGGTTCAAATCCCTAGTGCCGCGTAACACGGTGAGCTCCCGTTACTTGTCTCAGCTTCTGCCAACCTAGCAGTTCGATAGCACATAAAAAATGCAAGTAGAAAAATAAGGACCACCTTTGGTAACAGCGTAACAGCGTTCAGTGCACCTTTGGCATTTATTCATGCCAGTCACATGACCACAAAGATATCTTCAGACAGCGCTGGCACTTCAGCTTTGAAACGGAGATGAGCACCACCCCCTAGAGTTGGGAATGACTAGCACATATGTGCGAAGGGAACATTTACCTTTTTAAAAGTTGTACTTGATCATACATACAGGTATTCGATTTCTGACCACAATTGAGCCCCAACATTTCCAGTTGTTAAAGAGAGTTTTGCCCCATTTTATGACCTTTCTTGGCACTGATGTTAAGTTGGTTTAAGTGAATTTGCACTTGATGCTGGACCATTGCAATTATCATAAATACGTGCTAGTTGCCAACTGTCTGAATTTTGATCCCTTGACCACGGGGATGTGCAACAGTCGTAAGTGTGAAAAACAGTTGTAAGTAACTTTTTTCAGTGGTTTTGTAACCCTTAAATAGTCACTAAATAAATGGTTGTAAATTGAGGACTACCTGTAATCTAATATGATGATTTCCATCACAGAATTGCAAAGCAGGTACATTTCAGAAACTCACCAGCAGAACATTAGGGCAATAGCTGTTTTCCACTCTTCCTATCTTGTGCTAACTGACAATACCCATAAAACAATTAATTTACAATTCTACTATTTTGCTTGAATAACTTTTAGGGTCACAACTGAGTCTTTTATTTTTGCTAAAAATAATAATATAATTTAACAGTTCAAGTTTACATATGAGAGTTCATTTAAATGAGAGACAAGAAGAACTAAAATGTGTAATAGAGAAGTGAGAGAAGAGGAGGAAGAAAAAAAGTCAAGGTTTCTGTATATGATGTGTAACAGGTAATTAACAGATGAAGTGGAAATTATTAAGAGAATAAAGATGTCAGCACTGTGACAATCAGTCAGGAAGTCTGGATAATCCTATAAATCCAATATAAATCTTCTTAAATGAATTTTCAGTGGAACTGGAGTCACATTTTTTCTTTTTTTATATAATATGAAACAATAACTTTCCTAATGCACAAAACACTAAGCCCCAAAGGACTGTTCTGATTTGGCTTTTCCACGGTTCAGTTAATAGATACAATTGTTCACATATTCTGATGACACTTGCTATCTCTCTGCTTATGTATAATGGAAATATTGTTATGTTCTTAATGCAAATGCTTCAACCCATCCTGCCCAACTAGCATAGCACTTTGTCATTGTGTTCCACTGCATCAACAAGGGAAATGTAATTACGCATTTCTGAGTTTTAGAAAGTTGCGTTTTTCAGAGTAAGGGTTATTCCAAATCATGCTGATTCTCAGGTGAATGTTCACTGTTGTTTTTTTTTTTTTTATTAAATAAAAGGCAAAATATACAGACACCATAAATTAGAAAAGATGCAAGGAAGTGTTTGTTTTCTTATGAAGCCCAAGCTAATCAAATTCAGCTCTAGGGAGCCCAAACCTAGCCATAAAAGGGAATAAAGTTGGAAAATCTCATTCTCTCTAAATATTGACTTGGTCAATGTTTTCATGGGAAATAGACCTTAAATTGTAAGAAAAGCAACTTCTATAAATAATTATTGTTTTATATTCCTGCAGGAGGATTATATTTTGGAGTTCTTGGCCCAAAGAAGTAACAAATAGTGCATTGTTCGTATGCTTTCCGTACAGTCTTATGTGAAAGCCCAATCAGTAAGACTTGGTTATCCCTTCAATTACAAAAATGGGTTACAGTTGCATTATGGAGATACTTGTTTCCAATAAAGGAGAATATTTGTAGCTCAGGGTTGAAATGAGAGCTCTTTGGTGCTCTCTGGGCTTGGCTGTTTTCTTGTGGATGTTTCATTACCCAAACTAGGTAACATCATTGGTGTTAGTAAGGCAAACTCCATTCCTTATTAGCACTGATGATGTTATCTAGTTTGCGTAATGAAATGACTATAAAAAAATAACCAAGTTCAGAGAGCACCAAGAATCACACTGATATTTGTTTGAACATCTTATAGACACGTACCTGCAACTCTGTAAAATGAACTATTTTATGTTCAGTTCAGCAATGAAATCCAATTTTTTTTTAATACCGGTTCGGGGGGCATGGCTTGGTGAGCGTGGCTTGGTGGGCGTGGTAGGGGAAGGGCACTGCAAAATCCCCATTCCCTCCCTACTCCTGGGGAAAGGATATTGCAAAATCTCCATTTCCACCCCACTCTGGGGCCAGCCAGAGGTGATATTTTCCAGTTCTCTGAACTGCTCACAATTTCTGCTATTGGTTCTCCAGAACATGTCAGAACCTGCTGGATTTCACCCCTGAGTTGGTTAACCCATGGCTATAGTTTGTAATTTTATTAGTAGGTAGTGGTTACAGCAGAGTGGCCCTGACTGTTTTACAATGGGAAAAGTCTACCACAATTATAAATTTGAAAGGTTGAGGGAACTCTATAAAGGTCATAGACCTCCCCGACCATATTTATTCACTCCTTTATTTTTATTTGCCAATTGTGATCGAAACCATGGTAGCCTTCTCAAGTAGCAATCATTCTCGTTAGCATCAATGTAAATTTACTGCTGTGTGTGTGTGTGTGTGTGTGTGTGTGTGTAGGCAAAAAATTAAAATCTCGGGTGTTTTCCCACGCCATGTTAAATAAGTTAGTTAAAATGTTTAAAATTCTGGTTAAAATCCTAGCTTAAAATCTTCAAAAATCCTTACAGAGCACTCTGCAAGGTTCTTTAAAACCTTAGCTAAAATCCTACCAGTACCTTAAAAGTTTTTCTTTCTAGCAACATTTCGACAGGCTCACAACCCTGTCATCTTCAGGCTCTTATTTAGTTTAGAAGTTATGGGTGTGTTGCGAGGTCAGAGCTGTCGCTTTTCTATGTTTGCTGCTGCTGACGTATGCTGGTTAGCCTGTAACTCTGTGTTGTGATTGGAGGACAGCAGTTTTTCTTCCTGCTTCCTCATCCTGGCTGTTTGGCTACATGTTACAGGTCTAACTTTTTCAGGTTCTCTATTATTATCTGTCTGCTGTAGAGGGGAAAGGATTCTGGTAGGCATCACAGAACCCTTGATTGACATCTTGACATCTTCATGGTGGGTGTCAGTTTGCTTCATGTATGGATTGGAGGGGTTTAAAGTGGCTAATGATGCAGCTGTGGTCTGGCTTCTGGTTTGTGGTCATGCCTCATCGGTGTGGATTTGGGTTTGTTTTTTGCGTGGATGTGTGGTGGTGACATCCTATGTGGTTTTCATGAGTGTGGGTCATTCTTAGTGTTGGGGACACATTTGTCAATAAGGGCAGGTTTCCAAATGGCTGGTAGGCGGGAGGTATCATCTCATTTATTCATGCTGTGTGGGTGTTTTTCTATCTCGATGGCTTCTCTGATTATTCTGTTAAAGTGTTCAGTTTTGGTGATAGTTCTGGTCTTTTTAAAGTCAATTTTGTGTCCTGTGTATCTAAGGTGCTGGACCAGGGAAGAAGTTGGTTCCTCTTTTCTGACTGAATTCTTGTGTTCTTCAATGCATGCACTTATTCTTCTGTTGGTTTGTCCGATGTATGTGGTGGGGCAGGCGGTGCATGGAATTTCATATACTCCTTGATTTTCTAACTCAATTTTGTCTCTCTCTGTATCTCTCTCTGTCTCTCTTTCTCTCTCCCCCCTCTCTCTCTCTGTATCTCTGTATGTGTCTCTCTCTCCCCCCGTCTCTCTGTATTTCTCTCTGTCTCTATCTCTCTCTACCTCTCTCTCTGTTTATCTCTGTTTCTGGCCTGGCCTCTTCTGCATCCCCCGCCATCACCCTTACCTTTTCAGGCCAGGCCTTCACAGCTCTCCGCACCACAGCAGAAACTCGGGGGCCCCCTCTGTCCTCCCTACACAGATGTTCTCTGGGGGCTCGACAGGGAGATGCATAGCATGGAAGGGAAGGGAAGGGAGGGAGGGAGGGGGTGCAGCAGGGGTTTGAGGCTGGTTTGGGGCTTCCCACCCGAAGAAAGTGGCAAAGCCAGGAGCCACGCACACCCCACTGGACCCCTGCTGCGCAGTTCTCCTCCCCCGCCTGCCAAGAGCAGGGAATGATTAAATCCCCTGCTCTTCCAGGCAAAAAAAACAAGGAGGGCTGGCCATCCTCCCTCCTGCCGGTTTCCACCCCCCCGAAGCCTCCCCGGAGCCCCTTTTCTGCCAGAGGCTGAAATTTTCATGTAGGCTCCGTGAACTGCCAGAGCGCCCACCTGGGAATCAAAGGTGGCACTGGTCAAAGGCGACCCCAAGGCTCCAGTTGCCTCCATCTCCCACTCACCAACCGGATTTGCATAGCGCTGGTTAGCAGCTGGTCTTTCTGACCTTGGGGCCCATGGTAGCGCTGGGCCAGGCGTGATTTGGGCCAGGCGAGGGATGGAGGGTTCCTGCTTGGCGGACCCAGGCAGCCTCAATGTCAGGTGTACTTTGGAGGGATTCCCGAGAGCGGCTGGTGAGGGAGATGGGCAGCAGTGGCAGGTGAGGTTAGTTCATGGGGTGGCCAGGGGAGGGGGAGGTCAGAGCCAAGCTTGGGCGGGCGCCACCCAGCTCTAGAAGCACTGGCTGCAAGGGCTTCCTGGTGGGGAGCCAGCTGCCTACCTGCTGAGCCTGGTGGCAGGATAGGGCCCTCGGGCATCTCTGCCTTCCAAATACGCAGTTTCTTGGAAGCAATATGGAGAGTCTAAATATAAGGAGCAGAAATCTGTTGAGCGTAATCAGGGCTGGGAGGCTGCCATGTTGGTTTTATGTCCAGCAGATGGCGGAAACGGAAATGAGCACCACCCCCTAGACTCGGGAATGACTAGCACAGGGGTCAGCAACCTTAAACACCCAAAGAGCCACTTGGACTCATTTCCCACAGAAAAAAAACACACCGGAACCACAAAACCTGGGTGGGAGTGGCCAACTCAATGTCACTCACTCCCACCCAGTCACATGACCCCCCTAGCCACGCCTACCCAGCCACAAAACGATGCTATCTCCCTCTCTTCCCCTCTCTCCCTATGTCTCTTTCCCTCTGTATCTCTCTCTCCCCCTCTTCCCCTCTCTCACCCCTCTCTATGTATCATTCTATGTGTCTGTATGTCTCTCTCTCTCCCCCACTCTCTGTATATATGTGTGTAAGTCTCTTTCTCTCCCCCTTCCTTCAGGTGACCGTCCTCCTCATCTCCCCTCTTCTCGTGATGCCCTGGTCAGCCATGGCTGAGCTGGGAGCGTGGGTATGCATGGGGAGACCACCCCCAAGCAAGCGCCAAAGCGGCTGCTTGCTTAGGAGGGTCTTAACAGACATGGCTTCTCTCCTGACTAATGCTCCGCCATTGCCTTGCCATTTCATCCCCCACCCCTGGCAGTTCTTCATTTTATTTTTGCAAGTTTTTATGAAAGATTCAGAGAGAAGGTAGGAAAAAAAACCCAGACATTTGTTTTGCATGATTAGTTAAAATAATTACCTGAGATCATTAGTATTCCAATAAATATGGAGGACAGCTGATTTAGAAACATGGCCAGATGCAGAGATTCATTGCTTCAGTACAGGATGTGGCTTCAGATGCTTTTTCTCAAAAGATAGCCCTCTTTGAAGATCAGCACAGCCCTGACATTTAAGCCCAGAGAAGTAAATCACTGTCTCTGACATGCAAACTGATATTGAGATCTCAACATTATAATTTCCTTAAATGAAATGATCTCCTTGAAACAATCATTACAACTATTAAAGGAACATTTGAAAAAGATATTAAAATGAGAAGTATTAAATATTAACAGATTTTCAGACTGGAAGGTACTCACTCAAGGGACTTTAATTGTCTGCCAGACAATGAGAATTGGAGCTAATTAAGCAGAAAATTAGTTCAAAGGTAGTGAGGTAGGGAACTATAATTGGGTAATGGATGATGAGTAGTGATGCCCCTTTAAATGGCTGTTGAAATTGTCCTAGTGGGTGAATATAGAAGAACAAGGCATTTGAACTGAAGATCAAAGCTATAAAAACGGCAATGTATTACTACAGATGACTACATTTTGGCTATTTTAAACTAGTGCCTGTAAACTAAAACAATCTAAATTTGTGTTCCTCTAGAACTATCCCTCTACTATTGTTTCAGGTAAAGATAAGCAAAACTAAAGTTCCCAGAATATTTTTATTTTCTCTTCTGCTCTAAGCTCATCTGTATTTACATGTAGACTTTAACTATGATCGCTGTCATAGTAAAATATGCATGTGCATTCATGAGAATTAGTTGGCTTTGGGGGAGATTTTGTTCAGTTATTTCTTTTCCAAATGGAAGAAAAGTATTTCTAAATCAACGAAAAAATATGATGAGCATTGGTGATGCATGAGCTGTTCCACATAATTTCAGTTGTGCTATTTGAAGCCTCCCATGTGAAATTCTGTTGCATCACTGGTACCTGTCAAGTGTCTACACAGAGCAAAAGCAAAACAAAACAAAAAGAATCACTAAATGATTCTGGAAGCCATTTACATTGTGAATTACTACCTTGTGCAATAAGATTAGTGAACTGTCTAATGCATATAGCTTGATGTTTTTGAGGAAAAAAGATTCGATCGAATTCACTTTCAAGAGTCGACTTCCTGAGTTTATAGAATACAATTGGGTCTATATCAGTAAGGATGGGAAAATTTTCTTTTTTATGTCATATTTGGGTATGTATTTTACACTAATAAATTAATTCGACAAGAAGAAGACATTTAATCTGTCATCCTAAATTTTTAAACTATGTGAATACAGGATGCTTATGCAGTCATGATAGTTGTACCAAAATTAAATGCTGGTTAAAAAAAAAAAAACCTAGTAGGAATTCAACAAAAATGGTAAGCAAATTAAAACTTGGAGCCTAATTAGGTCTCTAACAGGTTATAATAAAGAGAAAATAAGGTCTTCTGGATAAGACATTAACTGAGAGGAATAGTGTCTGCTGTTAGACAATAAAGTAAATTAAAGGTGAGGGTTTTGTCCCAAAAAGGAAAGAGGTAGAAACAGAATTCAAGAATTAGGACCGATATAAAAAGTATAGGATAGGACATATGCATGGGGGAGAAATAAAGCAGAAAATATCCTGTCTCATAGCAATACCGTGGGAAAAATGGGATGGGAAGGCATTGGGAAAAAGGACTGGATAGACTTTTCACACTCATCCTAATGAAATGAAAAGAGTACTCATCAGTATTGTTTGAATATGCATTTTTCGAAATAAAGACATTTTTGGTTTCTTGTGACCACATAGATGGTGGTTTCCAAACGTAATAAGGCACACTCATATTTTTACCAACATCAAATAAAAGAAGCATTGATATGGACATGGGGAAAGGTTAAAAGGAAACATTATATGAAATTGCCAAACTGGGTTTCACCAATGGAGGCAATGATTTATCCGAACACATTAGATTAAAAAAAAATGATAAGATATAAAGAACTATTAAATAGCCAGGGGAAGCTTAAATCAAATGAAGAACAGGGTTCTACAGACACAGTCGAGATATAGAAAAGATATGGAAGAATATGGAATTCAAGGGATACCACAACAATTGGATAGAATATTGACAGGCAAGGAAGAAAAAATTTTAACAAAAGCATATAAATATCTATTAGAAGTAGAAAGGGAAGAAGAAATAGTGAAGGGTCCAATGATAGCATGGGCACAAAATGTAGGCCATAATATAAATTTACAGGAATGGGAAAAATTATGGAACAAAAACTGTAAATTAACATTGTTGACCGCATATAAAGAAAATCAGTACAAAATGTTTTATAGGTGGCATTTAACACCAGCGAGATTGGCTAAAATGTACGCAAATATGAAGCTGGACTGCTGGAAGTGTAAATATTTTATCACATGTGGTGGCAATGCCCCAAAGCAAAGAAATATTGGGAACAGATAAGGAGATGGTTACAGGTGATAACAGGAGAACAAATTGAATTATTTTTATTAGGAATAATTAATCAAAAAATAAAGAAGCAACTTCAACATATCATTTTACATATAGTAACAGCAGCACAAATTGTTTATGCCCAATGTTGGAAACTTGAAAATAAACCAGCCAACGAGAGGATTATTCATAAGATATTAGAATGTGCCAAGATGTATAAGCTCATGTTAGAAATAAAAGGCAAGGAAGAAACAGAATTTTATGAGGTTTGGGATAAGTGGTATAAGTGGCTAGAACAGAGAAACAAAAATGTATAGAAATAAATTTAGATAACTGTAAGAGACATATGACACATAAATGCTTATTGTTATGGAAATTTTTTTTTTTTAAAAAAAGATAGTGGTTTCCATGACACTCTATCTTTCCTAACCTGTCTTTCAACTTTCCAAAGTGTACTCATTGCCATTGTAACTGAGCCTATCCACCTGCTGCTGGTTGTCTACTTTAGAGCCTTTTCCAGAGATTGGGTCTCTGTATAATGCATCTGAAGTAGGATAATTTAAGCCTGGTTATTTGTGTCTTGTATGAGAATTCTGGATTGATTTGTCCAATGATACATCAGTTTATTTGCTTGGCTATCCACAATAGTCTGCAGTTCTTCTCTGACACTAAAGTGTCAATACTCTTCCTATCCTGATTCTTCAAAGTCCAAAGTTAACTTCCAAAGACTCTCAACGAGAATATTATAGTTTATGTGCTTGCACACTTTGTCACAATAGATATATTCTAGCATTTGAATAACTTTTCAAGCCCCTCATACCAAGTGTAGTCTGTGGTGTATTTCTTGACTCCTGATTCCTTTACTATTGATGATTGAATCCAAACAGCAGAAGCTATCCAACACTTAAAATATCTTCACTGTCAATTAAGCTGGTTGTTCTCTATTACATTAATTTGCCTTTTTATATTTAATTTTAGCTCCATTTAATTCCATTTTTTTCACTTTGCTCCTTGACTTTTATTGCTGTAAGTTTCAGATCCTTTGCATTTCAGAGAAGTATCATCAGTATGGTGCAAATAATTGATTTTTCTTCTTCCAAATTTAAACCATGCTAAAACCATTTTTGCAATTTAACTTCTCTTAATATATATTCAGCAAATAGATTTTAATAAATAAGAAGAGACTACACATTCTTCTCACATTCCTTTGCCAATCTGGAACCAATCTTGTTCACCATGTTCTATTCACATTGTGGCTTCCTGACTTATAGTTTCAACTTGAAATATAGTATGTGCCAATTCAGGCATAAAATTCAGACATTTTATGGATGCTATTTTTACAATGCTTATTCATTAATCCAGCACCTAAAAATATTAATTGATATAACAAAATATAAAAGAATCATAGCAATTTAGTACTGGATGGAACTGCTGCATAGAATATCAGGCTCAGTGGTGGGTTCTAACCAGTGTTACCACCGGTAACCGGTAGCAACCCACCACTGATCAGGCTTTATGTTAGTCTGGAAAGTAAAACCAAAATAATACTGGTGGTGGTGGTGATGGAGGAGGAGAAAAAGGAGGAGAAGGAGAAGAAAAAGAAGAGGAGGAAAAAGAAAGAAGAAGAAGAAGAAGGAATACTTATCTAATAAACAATAAATACATACATACTTATCTATTCATTAAATTTGTTTGTCATTTTCTTGCCTGTGAACATTTTATGGATGTTCACAAAGTTACCAGGATTAAGCTGAAGTTGAAAGAGATTTCACTTTATTCTTTCTTTAAAATCTCCCCTGTTCCTTTCTCTAAGCAAAAGACTAATATTTTCTATAGACAATAATCCTGTTCTCTAACAATATCATTTAAATAATTAAGTAATGTTGTACAAATAATCATTCTGGACTTAGTTCTATTGCTATACTATCTAAGAATGAAAGTGATGTGTGCGTTTATGTGTGTATTTGTATAAATGATCACAGAGATTAGTTGTCGGGATGCAGTCTAGCACACATCTCTGTTAGCCTTCTTGGGCACATCAGACAGAAAATTTAAGTAGATGAACTAAATCTACTTTATCTTAAGGCTACATTAACAGAATCTTGCAAGTTTGAAACTATAAAACTTTCCATCACCACTTTTAACTTCTTAATTGATTAAAACAGGTCCTTTCCAGGTTTATTTCTCTGGCTGTTAAGCCACTTGGAGCTCCTGCCTCTCTTGTCTGATTGTTTCCTAAGTAGCATCTCTTCCCCTTCTTCAAGGTCATCCACACATTTCATTGCACTTACCTACTAGCTTCTAGCAGTGTAAAGCTTTACCTGTCTTGATGCAATGTTTCTTCTTTTCTTTTGAGATCTTACAGACAATTTGCAATGCCTCATTGATTTGATGGTGGAAGGTGGTCAGGGGATGAGATTTGTTCAACTCTTATTTACCTCTTTAGACAGTAGCAAATAAACCTCTTTCCCTTAGTCAGTAGACACTTTCCGCCATGGACATTTTCATGACCCCTGGATGCAAATATAGGAAGGGACACAATGACTCAGTGCTTAAAGATGCTAAATTTTTCAGCTGGAAAGCTGACAGCCTGGATTTGAAACCCGAGCAACACACAATGGAGTGAGCTCCCATTATTTGTTCCAGCTACTGTCCACCTAGCAGTTCGAAAGCATGCAATTGCAAGTAGATGAATAGGTACCTCTTTGGTGGAAGGTATAGTATTCTGTGCACCTCAGTTTATGTGTACCGCCCTTTAGAATTGGACTGAACTGGAGAGGGGAAACCTTTACCTTTACCATAATACATTACTGGGGATTATGTAGGTCCTAGTGCTCATCTGGAAAAGCACAAAATCTATTTTTAAGCATATATTCAGTGGTCTTTTGTAGGTAGACTGGATCTGACTTTAAAATGGGGAGCTGATGGTCTGGCCAATTTAAACTGAGAAAGAGAGCTGGGTGAATTATTTATTTCTGAGTGATTTTGTCAAAAAGGGCTTTTGTATAATTATCTTTTCTGCTGATGTTACTATTTTGATACAGCAGCATCTTGCCTTTTCTAATGTGATTTTGAGTATTCCATGACCACCTCCATGAGTGCTGTCAGTCATGACCACTTGCTTTAACACGGCCATTCCCTTTCAGAAATTATTGATGTATAAGATGTGGTGAAGCAGACATGAGTTCTGCCTGTCTCCTCTTTCAAGCTGAGCAGCAGGTCAGTTGGCTGTGATGGGAGGACCTTACTAGAGCACAAGATTAAAGCATGCATTCTAATTCTATTTTTTTCTTCCTGTAAGAAGATAATTTCCTCATAGCTTTTTAAATTTTACAATTTCATAGTACTGGCCAGACTTGCCATATCAATAAGAGCACGAGCAAGAGCTGCAGATTGGAATGTTGTTACTAATTGGATGGCATTGCAACAGCATATTTCTAGATAGAAACAAGCATTCCCCTTTCTTTAAAAAAATAACAATTTTATTTTTTTAAAAAACAACTGAATGAAAAAGAAAAAATAAATTGAATCAGGAAAAGTATTTGTTTCAAAGAAGCTATAAGGAACCAAACAGCTGTGTTTCCCAGAAGTGTCGCAGCGAGACTGGCTGGAAAAATAGCAGTTTCTGACAAGCTCCATGAAAATCCAGCCAGACAAACCGCTCTCGGGGGGTCTTCGGACTGTACGGACAGTGAAGAAGGAGAGCCGTCTCAGACTACCAAGAGGAACAGACAAGTTCCTCGGAAGGTGAGAGACAACTCTCTGGATCAGCGGCGGGGGTGGCAGCCATTGTAAAATGACTACTCTGAAGCTGGGGCAACTGGACTAGGTTTTTGAGCAGGAGAGGTGTTTGAACAGAGTGCTGGTACTGGGTGAGTGATTGTCCAACTCATAGGTAAAAGAAAATTTTGAATTGGAATAATAAAAGGTGTCCTGGAGTTTAAATGAGCAGCTAATTGGCATTTGGGAATTTCTATGGAGGGAGAAGAACAAAGAGGAGACTAAAATATCAAAGCCCAAGAAGATGTTTGCATCTATAATAGACTTTGGTTGAATTAAAAATAATAAAAGAAAAGAACTCCAGGGAAAGTATTTTTTATGTGGATTTAAAGTATTTTTTTTTATTGAAAAAGTTTTCAAATACATTTTCCCCCTTTTCCCGCCCTCTTCCCTAACCCCCCCTCACCACCCGTCCCGCCCTGTGACTTCTTCACAACATTAAGCTAATTCATAACTAATTACATAATATTTTAGCATTCCCTTACTCCCTCCTCAAAATACTGACCCTTAGCATAATATTCTTATAACCCCCATTTTCGCAATAATCTGCCCTTTTTCTCCTCCCCCAAACTTATAGTATATTATTACAACAACATAACATTTAATCTTTTATATATAATAATATAACATTTCAAAGCAGCCTTCTCCCCACATCCAAATTGAACATTTATTCGATTCTATCCAATTCCTCCACTCCCCTAAATATATGGCTTAAAAATCCTTTTTCTTAAACTAATCAATCAGTAAGCTAACCTATTTCAACCCAATTTCCCGTAAAATTACCATGCACTACAATTCTAAATATGAACCACTGCCCACTCTACTAAAATATACATATATCTATGTATACATTCCATTTTATAAAAAGAAAAAAAAAGACAATAACTTTAAATTTATAATCCATATAATATCTTCTTTGACGTCTTTCCACTGGATTGTTGAGTCCATCATCCATAATTGGGTAACATAGCATCCTTGTGCAACAGTTTGTTCAAAATCTTCAGTTATCATCTGCCCCCATCAGTAATGAATATCCTCATGTATATATAAAAGTAAAAACAACCACCCGAGTGACATTATGATTATATTCCATATAGTTGTAATTGTGGTTTTCATCAGGATTATTAATTCCCATCATCCTAGTGGGTAACAGCCAGATCTTCTGCATGCCCCAGCATGACTCTCTTGCCTTGTAACTCGAGATAGTTATAATATATTTATCGGTAAAAGAAATCCAAAATAGATAATTCAAATCCAACAATGTAAGGCTCTTTTCACATCCCAAAATCACGGCATTGCAGAGGTCTGCCGCTATCCTCAAGATAGTATTAAACAATACATCGCCTCCACTATTTTCACATATTCATTCATTTTCTTAAAGTCCCTGGCTTCACTGTTGCTTAGTTTAGAAACTACTATTTCTATGAGATCTGTTTCTTTTCTTTTTCTTTTTCTTTTGCGGGTTGAGTTTCCATCCTGGTTTCCTTTCTACAAATTATGTATCAGCTAGTTGATCTTGTTGGTTTTGTTTTATTATCTCGCATTTCTTTTCCATCACTTGTATATCAACTGGTTGATTTACGCACTTGTCTGTAACTTGATAATTCATCACATTGGAATCAGATGACACTGCTCTCATATTTATAGACAGTCCAGCTGGGGTATCCGGAGAGTCCAAAGACAATTTATCTACCACAGCCTCTATAATTTGATATTGTCCCTTTGTTTCCAACTCCTTTTGTTTGTCCTGTATTATGCCTAAAGATGTTAAATTCTTTTTTAAGATTTTTTGATAAAATTCTTCCGCTTTTTCAACAGTGTTCAGTTGGTATCTTACTCCTTGGTGTCTGAATATTAAACCAACTGGAACATCCCACCTAAATAGGATATTTCTTTTTTTTAACTCAGACACTAGAAAACCAAATTTCTTCCTCTCCATTAACATCTTGGGCGGGAGCTCCTTAAAAATCCAAAGCTTTCTTCCACAAAATTGCAAAGTGGAACTAAAAGAGTTCTGCACAATATCATTTCTTATTCCTTTATCAGTAAAATAAATCACCACATCTCTAGGCAATTGCCTTTGTTTTGCCAACCAGGAGTTTATTCTATAAATTCTGTCAATCCTGCGAAACACTTCATCAGGTTGAACCTTTAAAATCCCAGCCAGAATTTCAGAAGATATTTTCCTTAAATCATCTCCGTCATTTTCCTGCAGGCCTCTCAGTCTAATTGCATATTCTGTAAAATTATATTGAATCATTAAAACTTCTCTTTCAATCCTCTGTTGTACATTTTCTTCATTACCAATCTTTTGGTCAACCTCCATTTTGGGTTTATCTTCTGAACTATTATCCTGAATGTTTACCAAATCCTTTTTAATTTTTTGAATCTTGTCATCCAAATTCTCCTCAGTTTCTTTCATTTTAGACTCTAATAATTTGATATTTGCATCCAACGGAATCATAAGGTCTGCTAAACCATTAGCTGTTTTTAAAATCTTTCGATTCAAAAAGTCAAATTTAGATTTCACCAATTCACCAATTTCTTTAATTTCCAGCTTAAATTTTTCAAGTTGCTGATTCACAATCTCATCCCTTCTTACAATCTCCTTAAGAAGAAATTCTATTATATTAAAATCAGGTTTCTGAGACTGGAGAGTGAGAACTTGTTGATGTAATTTGTTAATGGGGGAATCCCCCCCCCACTGCCTGTTTGTCTACCTTTATAAGTCTCAGTGCCATTTTTCCAGACAGACAAGATTTACTGGAAAAGAGAAAAAAAAGCTTTTTTTCAACCAAGATCAATATCAGATCCCCAGGAAAAAAAAAAAGGAAAAAAAACAAGAGTGAGAGTGAGGTTTTGCCTTCAATTACAGCCAGAAGTATTCACTCCGCTACTTTGTAATAGAAAACTGAAGGACTTTCCCCTTCAGCCTTTCTTCAAGCCACAGCAGCAGCAATCGCCATTTAAAAAAAATTTTTTTCCTTTCACTTCTTAAACAACTTCAATAACTTTTCTAAAATAAGAAAAATACTTGCGCTTCAGGATCAGAGGTCCAGCTCACATCTTCTTTAATTAATTTAACAGATTTGCAGGCTTGCTTTTGCCCCCTAGCTCTGCGTATAGCAGAGATCTCCCAGAGCCCAGAGCATCGGCTGGGGATACGGGGAGTCTCTTCCGCTCCCTCCCAAAAGTAAATAAAAAACTTTTGGGATTAGGCAGAGGACTCTACCCACCCCAGCCAGCTCTATCTCCGTTTCCTAATGGAAACAGAGTTTTTTCGAGCCGCCATTCCGCTGAAAAAGGCGGCTCTTACAGGCAGTGGGTTCGACGATCCCGAAGGAGCGTCCGGCGGGACAAACAGCAAACCGGAAGTCTGGATTTAAAGTATTTTTGACAGTTTTTGTTGGTTTGAGAATATTGTGGGAGCTGCTCTGCTACGCACGAAACCCCGACCCAATATTGTGAATATTGTGGATTTAAGAGAGACATCTGTGGGTGGAAAAAGAGTACTGCAATACTTGCTGGAAGATAGGAGAGAAAGTAAGCTGTGACCTTGACTAATAAAAGATAACTTGGAAACTGAGAACTTTTAAGGAGTATTTGTCTTTCTACATTGTTTGGTTTTGGTCTTCAGTGGCTGTAGAAGATAATAAATTTTAAACGTGGAGTGGACTGGATAAATATTTGAACTGGACATTGTTTGAAAACAAAAAGAGACTATATGGGTTTTAAGTTTTAACTAAATGTGACTAATTCAAAAGCTTTAACAATCTGCTAAATTGGAAATATGGAGTCTTGGATGTGTGAGAAATTAATTGAGATGTTTTAAAATATGAGTGAATCACTAAAGGGTAATAAAAAGTCAGAAATTTTGCTGGAATACACAGAACAGGAAATAGGGGAGAAGGTGGTGAAAGAAAGCATAAATGAGGAGCAAGAAAACAATATTGAAGGAAAAGGAACTGAATGCAAAAAGCAGTTAGATGATTTCATTGGGTTTTACAGTTGCAGAAAAAGAGTTGATGGGGGAAATTTCCCCCAAAAAAGAATCAATCAAAGGATAAAGAGGGAAACAGTGGTAAGAGATTAGGAGAAATCTTGGGGAGAATTACTCAAATAATATATCTAAAAATTAGAAAAGGGATTCAGAATAAAAGATATAATAAATATAAAAAGAAAAAAAAAGAAGTAGTAGTTAAGAAAATGGGATAAAAGGAGAAAATTATCAAGAAGTGGAATTTTGGAGAGACCAAGAGAAAATGGTTAAAGAAGGGATGATTTGTGGATAGGAGGAAGTGAAATAAGATATATATTAGTAGATTTAAGAGACTTGTATTAATATTATTAATTGTGGATGGTCAACTAAGTTAAAGGGTTTTTATATAAGATCTGAATATGATGATGTATATTGCTTATAGTAAAACAGAATAGCAGATGAAATGTGAAATGGCAATTTGGTTCAATTTGAAGACAATTTAAATTAAGAGACAAAGTTGAAATGTTAAAAAGTGAGATGGGGATTTTGAGAAATATATTTAGTAATGGAGAAATAAGATAATTAAATGATGTAATTGTAAGAGATTAAGGACAGATAGTGATATTGTTTATGTATTGAGAAGAAATTAAGATAAGATAAAAAAAGTATGGAAAAAATATTATGGCTGAAACTGGAAACATGTAAAATGGACTTTAAGAAAATAAAAGAACAATATGACAGATAATGAAATAATAAGATATGGTGAATATGATTAATTTGTGATAAAGGATTATATAAAAGAGATGAATATGGAAAAAATGGGAAGATTGGAATAAATTATAAAGATTAATATGTATAAAATGTAAAAGATGTGACCCGGAGAGGATCTATGGGGCAAGCCTGAGGGAGAGAAGGGGAGAGTAGAGGCTTCTGTGGGGCCAACCTGAGGGATAGAAAGGGATAGGAGAGGATCTATGGGGCCAGCCTGAGGGAGAAGAGGGGAGAGGAGAGGATCTATGGGGCAAGCCTGGGGGAGAGAAGGGGATAGAGAGGAGAGGCTTCTGTGGGGCCAGCCTGGGGGAGAGAAGGGGAGAGGAGAGGCTGATCATAAACTCATTAATTTTCAAACTCTAAGTGTCGATTTATCAAGCCCGATCACATAGTTTCGTAGCGGAGCTAGTTAATATATATTCAGTGGTGGGATTCAGCCAGTTCGTACCTATTCGGGAGAATCGGTTGTTAACTTTCTAAGCAGTTCGGAGAACCAGTTGTTGGAAGAAATCTTATTTTGTTTTTTTCCACTTTACAGGGCTAATCCTGTAAGGAAGGCAGGAAGGAAATATTCTGGTGTTGCTTCTAGCCTAATCTTTATCACCCTGCTTACAGAAACTGCTTCTCTGGTTAACCCTTATTACTTTGTAACAGCTAAGGAGAAGCACCCATCGACATGAGTGACGTTGAGTTGGCCATGCCCACATAGTCACATGACCACCGAGCCACGCCTACCCAGCTGGTCATTAGGGCAAAGAACCGGTTGTTAAATTATTTAAATCCCACCACTATATATTGGTACCAAAATAAACCAGAAAGTTCTGTGGTGCATGCAATTTAAACTATGCGCCCTTTAATGAAAGGAACAGAAACACTTATTTTAAAAATGGCCGTTAATTTCAGTATTTCTGTAATGTGTGCAATTTATCACTTATATTGACATTATTGAAATAAACTTTTGTTCCTTTAGTTGAACCTATAACATTTACTTAGTTACTTATACCTCTGTGTGTATGCCCAATCACTGTTTCTCAAAGGAGCTTCCAAAGCATCCATTTGAACCTTATCAAAGTAACACTTTTAATAATTCAAAGAGGGGTACTATATCCATACCCCTGCATCTTGCAAACCACCTCATTTGAATGCTTTGCATGGTCATAAGCATCACCCTTAATACCAGAGGTGGGTTTCAGCAGGTTCTGACCAGTTCTGGAGAACCGGTAGTGAAAATTTTGACTGGCCCTGCCCCCATCTATTCTCTGCTTCCCAAGTCCCAGCTGATTGGGAGGAAGTGGGGATTTTGCAGTATCCTTCCCCTGAAGTGGGGAGGGAATGGAGATTTTACAGTATCTTTCCCCTGCCACACCCACCAAGCTATGCCCACCAAGCCATGCCACACCCACCAAGCCACACCCACAGAACCGGTAGTAAAAATGTTTGAAACTTACCACTGCTTAATACCCATCCATAATGGGAAATGAAGTAAATTACTAGCATATCTCACATTCATTTCCTTACTTCATATTGTACTCATCTCATGAAAAGAAAAAAAAATGAAATGATTCAGCTTGAAAGTTATCAAGTCATCTTTCCATTGAAATACTTCCAAGACTGTGAAAAGCCAGTTGTAAGAGATAAGGTGTGGCAGGTGTTATCATGGGTAAAGGAACAGTCCTTATTCTTTCTAGAGTCACAGTATTTCAAAACACATAACATAAAATTCTAAGTTTAGCTAAACAGAAGTTTAGCCAGAAATACAATGATTGTCTTTTCTAGTCTATTGAGATTGTGGGATCTTTATCTAGAGACATCCTGTATGTTTATTTACATTTATTTGTATCCTACGTTTGCTAGAGGAACTCAAGGCAGTCCTAGAGAGCAGTTCTACTGAAACCGTACCAAGTACAGATTTTGACAGAAGCATCCTTATCAGGGGTAGGTTCTACTTATCTTTACTACCGGTTCGCATTGTGCACGTGCACACTTTTGAGCATGCACAGATCACCTATGATGATGTCTGGGTCAGTGGGCGGAGCCTCCTGCCGGTTTTACTACTGGTTCTTGCGAACTGGTCCGAACTGGGGGCAATCCACCACTGATCCTTATCCCTAATTTGCTCTTCATCTGATTAAATGACTCTAAGACAAGAGAATTGCTCTGTTAATAAAGGGAAAATATACCAAATAACCCTTTGGCCATTTTGTTTCTCTCTGTTCCCCTTGCTTTTTGTTCCTTACGCTGAGAATGTAATCCCTGCATCAAGGGCAGTGAATCTGTAATGAACAACTGATGATTCAGCAGCCTTTTGATTTTTTTTCCCCAGGCCATGATTTACGGAGTATCTGAGTAGTACCATTCTCAAGCAGCAGGCCGTTGGCCATTCCTTAGCCATTCCCTAGTTAATTTAGTTGACTGCGTGGGATTGAGAAGGCCTAGTTTGAAGGTGCCTGATTTGCTGCTATGACGGATCATGGCACAAGTCTTTTTAAATAAGACACCTGAGCAAAATTGACAACGCACAGCTGAAGTAAACTGTCCCCTTTATAATTACTAAAATGATATCTTCTCTCCCCTCTAGTACAGTAAATGTAACAGTGTTGACACTTGTTTGGAGAAGGAAGAAACAAAAGCCTATGATGCTTTCATACCACCCAGGAGAGCAAGATAACATAGTTTCATTATTTATTCATGCTGGCAGAGCTTTTTATGTAGAGCTTTTTTTTCCCCCTGAAAACATGGAGGGAAGGATTCTTATTCCTGCAAAGAAAATAACATCTTCGGAATCTCTCAGGCTGCTATTGCATTATTAGAAGACTAGAATCCCAGCAGATATGTTTGTTTGGTGGTTTTTAATCATTTTCCTATAGTTGATTGAGGCAACTTTGTAGCCTTGAAAAGCCAATGTGATTTAGTTCATCATAGCCTAATTATCATGCTTAACTTGCATTAAAGAATTCATCCCCTTTGGCAATTTTCTGGGAAATGAGGTCAGATTTCTTTACAGGAATGATGAAAGCCAGCATGGAGAATTTGAGAATCACTGTCTGGGTTTTTCTTAAAAGATTAAGCATGAATAGAGATACCATGCCTTGTTATTTTTAAATGCAGGCTTCCATCATGGACCACACCAGTTTGATCCATATTCCACCATTTCTATGAATGTTAATGAATAATGCATAATATGCACAAATATTTATATGAACACCTCATTTATATGAACACTGGCACTCCAGGATAAGCTTTTGAATTCTTACATTTTGCCTTGGAAGTTAATTTGAATTGATTATGTGATGTCGGTTGAAAGATACAGTGTATTATTATATACTAGGGGTTATGTGATAGAAATTATGCTATTAAAATATAAATGCATATAAATAGTTAATTTCACTTCAGGAGCCCTAAACTCTTGGAATCCTACCTATCATAGCAAACTATAACATAAGCATAGCCTGAAAAAGCAATTTCCAATTATTCCACAAATTCACAATGTCTGAATAATCTTATTTTTTTTTACAAATTTTAATTTAATCTAATCAATGTTACATCTAACATTTTTGATTAATTATAGTAATTTGTTTAGATTTATGTCTTATAGTCAGGTCTATATACTAACATATCCTCTCAATATTAAAAATTGGGTGGACAAATAGGAAGGGACTGTAACTGGAAGTCACCCAATTAGCTTTCATGATTTCAATTAAACTTAAATTTGGATCTTCCAGTTCTAATCTAATATACTAAACATTACCACAGCATGGCTCTGAAAAGGTTCCAATTACAAACATAAGTGCACATACTGCAAGTATATTTCATAGTTGTAGACCAACCGATATAAATTTGTAATTGTAAATCTTTATCTTGTAATAGATATTAGAAGCTATCTATGCATGAAAGTAGAAATAAGCAGTTTCCCTAGAACTCTTTAAAGGAGGTACCACTTTTTATAGAATCATGTGATTACAACATGATTCAAGGAAAAGACACAGTTGTGTTAGAGAGTTTCATAAACCTGGCACATTCATACCCAATGAGACATTCCCAAGCATCTTTTTGTAAAAAAGTTAAGAGTTCAGGTTATAAATCGACTCATTTTTTAAATCTGTTTATAGAACTTGAATATGGAATTAGAAAAAATGCAAATTATTTAGTCTAATTAGATTATTTTTAAAAAAATCATGATGTTTTTTCTTCATAATAATGCTATGAGGATGGAAAAAGTTGATTAATGCATATAGGATAAATAAAAAAACAAGTAAAAGGTACAGATGAGATAAGATTTTTTGTGTTTATTTGTTTATCGTATTGTTTATTTGTCATCTGAAATCTGGCATGCTTCATCCATCATGACATGAAAATTTGATCTCTTCGTGATGAAACAGTAAACAAAGATGTTACAGCAATTTGTGTCTTTTCCATGCTAAATTATGAGAGGATGAAATTATATTTTTATGGGCATTGATTCATATTAAAGTCCTTAGACTACACTGTTTCTGATGCACCAGATCCAAACAGAATTAAGTGATTTCTATGAAAACATAATTCCATTAATTTCTAATTATGAAATTATAAATATAGAAACAGTTCTAATATTGCCTCTCACATTGAGAAAAATTCTTTAAACCTACCATTCTTAAGTAGCATTTACAAAACAAAAATAAAGGACTCTTGGATTGGAGAGGTACAGATTCAAAGTCTTCATTTGGCCACAATATTCACTGATTGATTTAAAGCAATATTCCTTCTGCCAGCCAACATAATAGTGCTGTGGTGCATATGAAATTAAGAGAGACTTCCATGAACATGCCCTTGGGATTCTCATTCCACCAAAAAAAAGAGAGGACAAGATATAAAGAAAATTAGTAGAAACCACAAATTGGTCCATGTGGCAGAATTTCAACAACCAAAGAATAATTTGGATATCTCCTTTTAAAATTGAAATGAGTCTAAAAAATGAAGGGGTAAAATTGATATTTGTATTGATCTAATTCTTTAGCTGTTTCTCCTAAATATTATCTATTCTATCATTGAAAAGAGGAAGTTTAGTACAAGGTTTGATTAAGAGGTTCTTAAAGATCTACCTTTGAATTAGTTAGTCTAGTTTCTTCCAATTTTTCTTGCAGTGGTAAAGGAAGAGGGGCATGTATCTTTCCATATTCACCTCTACTCTGTTGACCTGTCTCAGGAAATGTTTCAGGGCTTCTAACAGCAGCGTATTCCAACAAGGATTAATCATAATATACTCAAAACTTTAACGTTTTTCTGACCTTAAGAGTACATATTTAAATGATGGGTGTACCTGAATATTCATCTTTAGTATGGTATAGTTCATTTATCTTCAAGAAGGGTACCCATCTTCTCCAATCTTTCTTAACATTAAAATTAAAAAATGTCATTAAAGTCATGTCCGCACTGTGTGAGACTGGAAATGAAGTTAATAAATAGATAAGATAAAATAGATTGACTGCATATTGCACGAGTCAAAAAGAGGGCTGTGAAAATATTTACAGACCCTTCGCATCCTGGACATAAACTGTTTCAACTCCTATCCTCAAAACGACTCTATAGAGCACTGCACACCAGAACTACTAGACACAAGAACAGTTTTTTTCCTGAACGCCATCACTCTGCTAAACAAATAATTCCCTCAACACTGTCAAACTATTTACTAAGTCTGCACTACTATTAATCTTCTCATCGTTCCCACCACCCATCTCCTCCCACTTATGACTGCATGACTGTAACTTTGCTTGTATCCTTATGATTTGTATTGATATTGATTGTTTCCTGATTGCTTACTTGTACCCTATGACTATCATTAAGTGTTGTACCTTATGATTCTTGATGAACACATCTTTTCTTTTATGTACACTGAGAGCATATGCACCAATACAAATTCCTTGTGTGTCCAATCACACTTGGCCAATAAAAAATTCTATTCTATTCTATTCTATCATCTGTGTTCGCTACTTTTAAAATATATTTATTTTATGTTTTGAATGCTACAGAGAAAAGATACGAGTTTGAAAGATCTGGAAGCATTAAATTAAACACTGAATTAAAGCAACTTGGAAGGCTGGTGGTGTTCAAGAGGAACCTTTTAAATATATCATGCATTCTTTCAGGAGAATTGTAAACAAGTGTGAAAAATTATGTCACAACAGGGTTGCCCTGTGTATATAGCAGCTGCCAGTCAAAGAGATTTCACTCGGCAGCTCTACTGTCAGTTGATATAAAATCCAGGACTACTTTTGACATAAAACAACAGAGTATTTAACAAAGAACATACAAATGAATATGAACTAAGTAATATGACAGGGTGTCTTGAAGGAGGGGGGAGGGCAGAAACCAGATTGTTAAAGAATTCATTTTTGAAGGAAAGATCTTACCATAAAATTGACCTCTTCTGATCACCAAATAAACCTCATGTGTTGCCTCTGTGAACTTTTGCTATGCGAGTGGAAGAATATCTGAAATTTTCTATCTGAAGAGTGACACTGCTAGTATTGTATTTAATGTCTGGCAGCAGACCAAACATTGGACAACTTGAATCACCTTTGCAGTTGAAAAGTAGATGCAACATTGAACTGTTGGACATATTGATGATGGTGACTTTTGTTTGGGAACAAGAGAATGGTTTTCTTTTTTCTTTTTCATTTCAAGGTGTTTTCTTTTGTCTTTTTTCATCAACTGAGAATGTTCAGCTTTCTTCAGCTTTTCATCTTGTGTCTGTATGTGTATGTGTGCATGTGCAAGAGATAAAACTCATTCAAATTATGACTCACAAGTTGAGGGATTTTAGTATTGTACCATTGGGTACGTACAGTAATTAATCCCAATGTTCACAAACAACAGATCTGTTTGTTGTGTAATTAACAAGGCAGGGTTGTTCTCAAACAATAAAAACAGATGGTTTTTTGGTAAATTCCAATCTAGTTTTTCCTCAGCATTTTAGCTTATAGATATAAGGAACAGATACATCACGAGATTTTCTTATACTAGCAGAGTGATGGTCTAGTATCAGATACAGAATTTCTTCTTTTCTCTTATTTAAGAAAATCTAATTCAACTATACTGCAAAACGGGGGAATAATTTCATATTTTTTTTTAAAGATATACTTGGGTTTTCAAAGTATTGTTGGTTGTTTCAATTCCATGTTCTTTAAAACACAGGCTAAATTTTATATTTTTATTTTACAGAAACAAAATTACTAAATAGTAGTTAATTGACAGTTTGTATCATTAAGAGCAATTTACATCATGATTTGAAACTTAATATGTTATTTATACTGTGCTAATGAACATCTTTACCTTTTTATGCTATATTTTTTAAATTTATGAATAGAGTTTAACTTCTCCCTATTTCTTAGAGTAAACAACTAGAAAACATGAGAATTTAAACTAATTCTTAGTCAATGTGATTTCTAAAAATAATAAATGGAACAGACAAACATTTCACTTTTGAAGACTTCCTTTTTGTTGCAGCAAATTTAGTAACATACACTCTAAGTATATAATGATGCATTTCTTCTGCAATTAATCACTTGCTGAAGCATACAGTACTTCAGAATATATCCATTTGTAAAAAATGATTATACTTTAAAGGCAATGTATGCATCTGTCTCTCCATCCATCATCCATCCATCCATCCATCCTGCTGTGGCCCGCCAGCGGCCAGCAGATCTGGCAGCAGATTCGAACAGTAAGGAAGTTGGGGAGGAACATGGGCCAGTCCTGGAGTCTGGGGAAGGCTCTGATGAGGGCTCTGCATTGGAGGCAGAGAAGGGGCCAGATCCGTATGCCAGTTATCAGCTGCCTTTGGAGTCAGACATCAGTGAGACAGACGAACAGCTGAAGCCTGTTCCCAGTGTGCGCATGCACAGAGTTGCCAGATGAAGGGAACAGCTTAGAACAAGAGTTGACTTGGGAGTAAGGCCACAGGTGGATGATGAATGGCCCCTCTCAGAGGGAATAAAAGAGGAGTGAAAAGGGAGTGGAGTTTGCAGGAGACAATTAGTTCATTACTGCATTCTTGCCAAGTATTGTGGCATCTGAAAGATATCAGCCTGGTCACTCTCCTGATAAAGGTCAGTAATTGTTAATTGTTATCTTGAAAGACTGTGGGAGAGGAAAGACTTTGCTGGAGAGAAATTTACTGTAAATTAAATAAAAGGGGTTTATCGGGATGAGGACTCGGCTTCGTGCTGCTGAGGAAGCCTAGGTCAGAACACACCCATCCATCCATCCCCAGGATTCATAATAGATCTAAGAAGATATATTTATTAAATTTTATAGCACCAAGTCCTTTAGGTGATTCTGGATCGTTTACAACATAATATACATACACATCCCATCATATAGACACACACATACACACAAACATACACCAGTGTGTACACACTAGTACACTCCTATTAAAGACTAAATATAGAAGACTCCCAAAACCAGGCGGATCAAACAAGCCAATTCTTTTGTCAGGATTAAACCTGTTTCTTGCCAACCAGACCAACATAGCTTCCAAGTATTGGGTCAGAACTTTAATGATGTTGTTTTGTTGCCCAAGGTTGAAATGGGCTATTAATTGGATATCATTACCCTATTGATAATATTTCAACTCAAATTGATAGATAACCTCATTCGAAGTTTCATGCCAATGTTAAAAGTGTGTGTGTGTGGGGGGGAAACAGATATCAATATCTAGGTGAATTAGATATTTTTGTGTTTATTTCATTCTGAGATAAACAGGAATATGGTGTCAGTTTCCTTTCTTGCACTTTGTAGCCTTACTAGCTTTCCACGATTCCCTGAAATCCCAAAAGAAGATAGAAATTAAGAAATTTTCCCACCCTTATTTTAGATTAAGAAGTACAATCATGCAGATCTCAGAGTAATGAAAATAAATTAGGAGAATACAGTAACAACAGCACAATTGTACTCTTTGCCACCTCTAACAATAAATATATATATTCAAAAACTCCTCCAAGAGAAATTCTCTCTACCAAAGCAAAGAAAGAAAGAAAAAGAAAAGCAAACGAGGCAATTTTTAGGGATGGGCTCATTCCTCTGTTTTGGTTCAAAAAGGTCCCTTTACAGACAATGTTTAAAAATCATCCCTTGATAGATGCTTTACCTGAAAACAAGTTAGCTTTCATTCTTGGGTAACTCAAGGAAGGCCAGGAATATAAACTGTTAATTTGTTTTGAGGAGAGATATTGTCACCTAGGCAAAAGCTATACTCTTCATGCATGAGCCTAATTACCCAGTTATCAATTTATCTAGATTCTTGCCCAACCTGCAACATTTATCTGTGCATGTTTTAATCACTGGTTCTTCAACGTGATAAGGCATAAACTTTTCTTGAAACATTTTACCCAAATTATCCAGCTAGATAGTAATAAAACAAAGTCATGAAAGTCATTCTCTTATGTGCTCATTATTTCTATTACAAAGGGCCTTGTTCCAATTGGGAGATGAAAAGAGAGGCAGTATGTAAATATGCAATTCTTGATATTAATACATTCACTTTTTATTTTAAAAATATCATCAACTTCCACCTAATGATATTTTTCTACAGTGAAAAACACCCCTTCTTTATTTGTAAAATGTATGTATAGCTAATTTTTGTGTAAAGGTCTGAGTATTGTACTCAAAAGAAAGCATAGCATATCTGATCCATGAATAATTAGCCTTAACAGCTTTTTAAAATGATGCATTAATTTATTGCCATGTTACATCATTAATAGGAACTTCCTTATTCCTTTTTTTTAAAAAAAGGTAGACACTTCTTCAGTTCAGTATAAAATCTATGCCAAAATATTTAAAAGTTCAGTTCAGCAGCATTGTCCGAAGACTCACAGATTTCTTTGCTTTGCTTTGCTTTAATTAGTCTCTCACTTCATCTATATTACTTTATATCCATCAATGTATCCCTACCTATACTTTGCAAATACTTCTTTGGCTAGTCCTCTATTGATAGGAGATGAATATCTTTCCATTTGATGAGCTATCTAATCATTGCAGCAATTAATGTAGAAGTGATTTTTATAACTGCATAATTTTCAATAGAACTTTGATTCAAAATTGCATTTAAAGAAACTAATCTTTATTAATCCCACTAATATTTAGATTAAAAAGGTAAATACACTAATCTGCTGATAAATGATTTTTGAAAAAAATATTAAAAGCTTACTAGACAAGTAGCCTACATTTGTCACTGTGACTCAGTTATCTATGATGTCCTAAGTAAAGACACAAGGATAATAGGATCATATCACATCACATCATCTGGGTGCTAATTATCAGCTTAGCTCAGACAGGAAAGTGCTGTTTGTACACCTTATTATCTCAGAGCAGCATTTTTCTCTCTTATCTCCAAGACTTTGTTGTCTGAAATGACTGCGCTGTCTTGTCAATGTGCTTCTGAAAGTTTAGTACAATCATTTTCAAACTTTCGGTTTCCAGAAATAATGTTTATGCTATCCCTTTCCTGAATGTATGTCATAGACAGCATGCATTAGACCAAAGCTTAAATTACATTCCTTAGAATGCCTTTCTGTCTCAGTGCAGAACAACTGCTTTTGTTGAAGATTGCCCTAGCTTTAACAGAAATGCTAAGGAAATGTAAGAGACTGAGGGAAGTGGACTGAATAAAAGTGTCTTTCCTGATTATCTGAAGCAACAGCATTCCATCAACATAGTTAAGAAGTTGGACTAAAACCAAAGAGACCAAGACTCTTGGGGAGTCTTCAGGTGATTTGGAGTTAGTCATTCTTTATGAGCCGAGCACACCTCACTCACAATGTTATTATTGTTGAGGAAAATGAAAGAATTGAGTATATACAGACTAGACTAGACTAGACTAGACTAGACTAGACTAGACTAGACTAGACTAGACTAGACTAGACTAGAACTTTATTGTCACTTTAAATGTACACTAATCAGCATACATTAAAATATTAAAAATTTGTTGCAAGATAACCATTATACATATACCCACATGCATACACATATGTGACACAGATAAACATCACCATCTAGTTTGAATGTATATATATGCATGACAAAAAAAAAGAATCTTGCAAATTTACAAGAAGATGGCATAAGGAACAAGGCTGTTACAGAATCTAGTACTCCTGCTATAAATACTTTGAAACCTTCTCCCAGGGGAAGCATCAGAAACAGACCATGAAGTGGGTGTGTGGGGTCTCTAATAATGCTTTCAGCTCTAAGCACATAGCGCTTATAAGCAGTATTCTGAATAGCGGGAAGTGAGCTTCCTATAATCTTCTCAGCTGCCCTTACACTCTCTATATGGACCTTATGTCTGAGGCACTCCTGCCACCACACCAAACAGTGATGCAATTTGTTAAAACTCTCTCAATCGTGCCTCTGTAAAAAGTGGCCAGGACAAAAAGAGAAAGATGTGCTCATCCAACACAGGAAGTGCAAATCCTGGTTTGCACACTTCACTAAAGATAACATATGAAGAGACTAAGTCAGATTTTTAATTATCTGCACCTCCAGATACTTAGTACTGTTGACCACCTCTAAAGCTGCAGCCTTGATGCAAAATGGAATATGACTATGTGGGTTCTTTCTAAAATCAACAATGATCTCCTCTATTTTATTAACATTCAAAACCAAATTATTTTTTTTGAACCAGTCCACCAAAACCTTCACCTCCTCCCTATAAAAATCTTCATTGTCATCCCAGATAAGACCCATCTGTTGTGGCCTGCCAGCGGCCTGCGCAGATCGTGGCTGATCCCGACGACGAGGAGGCTGGTGTGGTGTTGTGCCAGCAGCCGGCGCAGCCAGCGCTCACATTGGACAGCGAGGAGGCTAAAGAAGATGTGGTGCCAGAGGCAGAGACTCAGCCAGGGCCTTCAGAACCTCCAGAGGGTCCTTCAAGTGGAGAGAGCGAAGTGGAGGAGCCTCTTCTCAATGCTTGAGCACGCAGGGCTGCCAAAAGGCAGGAGTGGCTACACAGGAGGAGGAGGTCTCCTCGAGAGTAAGGCTTGAGGATAATTGGCCACTCCCTTAGCCTATTTAAGTCACATGCGGTTAGTAAGTTTCTTGATGGAAACAACTTGTAATTATCATCAGAGCATTTTTGGAAAAGTCTTATCATATCTTGTTTTCTGGGCTGGTTGCCATCCTTTGCCGGACTTTGGTTTATTCTTGCTACTTAAATAAATTTGATAAGGACCGTTGGTGTGGGTCAATATCCTCGGAAATCCGGAGCTGGGGCAGAACACCATCACTGTGAAATCTTGAATGAAAGATGTGATAAAAATTCAACAAATAAATGCCTTTTGTCTTCTTAAGAGGGCAGTTGAGATAGCGGTATGACCTAATTTTTGTATTGGTAAAACAAATTCCAGTAATAATATAATATGGGTGTTGAGGGAATCTTGCTAACCAGGTCTCCAAGAGCATTCCTGAAGGAAGCAAAAATGGTGGTTCAAGATGGTGGTTGCAACTGTGTACTGTATTTTTTTGGAGTATAAGACACACCTTTTTCCCCCCAAAAAGGGGTTGAAAATCTGGGTGCGTCTTAAACTCTGAATGTAGCCCCCCCAGCTTCTCAAACAGAAGTTTCAGAAGCTGAAAAAAGCATCAGAAAAAAAGCTTCAGAAAAAAAGCCCCCAAACAGAGCTTCAGAAAAGAAGCCCCAAACAGAGCTTCAGAGCCTTTTTTTCTGAAGCTCTGTTTCGGATGCTTTCAGAGGCAGGAAAAAAAGTTTTTTTTGAAACGGAGTTTCAGAAGTTTCAGAAGCAGAAAAAAAAAGCAAAAAAAAAAAAAAAAGCAAGGCACAGAGCTCACAACCAAGGAACCTGTTGCTAAAATTCACCTCTGGAAACAGCTGATTGCGGGTATTCCAAGAAGCCAATCCACCTGCCAATCAGCTTTTTTCTTATTTTCCTCCCCAAAAACTAAGGTGTGTCTTAGACTCCGGTGTGTCTTATACTCCGAAAAATATGGTAATTAAAGGCAAACTCTTTTCAAATGAGTATCATGTGCATGATCCACTTTTTAAAAGTCAGCTTGTATAGTTGCAGCTTCCATCTTGAATTTTTGGACACCTCCCCATGTGTCCCTATTAGAATCCATTGAATATGTAGAATTGCCATCTCTCAGAATCTTCAGTCAGCTGTTGCTGTTTTGTCTGGAAATTTTGACAATTGGGATATTGCATATCACATTACAAAGGCTGGATTTATCCCACTAATTTGATTTAGCTGTATCCTGAGTTTTCCAAGCTGTTAAATTTTATAATTCTAATCACAGTATCAGAGTAAAAAGGTTACTTAGAAAAAAGTAGCAACAGGTCAAAAAATTTAACAGATAACTTCTGCCTTTAGAAATAAATATCTTTACTGAGCTTATTTGGGAATTCCAGCAGCTCAAATGACTTTAGAATTATTCCTAATGTTAAGTATTCTGTGTGGTAGAGGAAATTGATGGATTGTGCAATACCATTGTGAAATAATAGGAATATTCAGCTCACAGGAGCAAGATAGAACATGCAAGGAGATTAAAATCATTTTCCTTCTGCTGTTCTGAAATTTCAAAACTTCATATACAGATAATTCACAGTGCACATACAATGTAATACATCAATGACAAGCATGGGCCAGATATTTTTTTGAATATTCCCTGATGAATTACAATTATTTACTGATGAATCATTTGTAAAATTCACAGTATTGATTTATATTATGTGGTTGCAGCAGTGATTTAAAAGGTTAAAGAATGTACATAGATTCTGCTGTTCCCTCGATTGAAACTAAATTTACATTTTAAAGGAATAAACTACATTTAATGTAGTTTTCAATTATTGCATGTGGCCTAACTTTTTATTTTGACTCCATGAACACAGACTGAAAGATAGTATTCATTTAAAACAAATAATCAGAAATAACTTCACAGATAAAATAGCATTATACTAGTAATGGTGCAGCTGCTTTCAGTCCAATTTTTTGTCTTTCCTAAATGCATGGTTTAAGATAATAATAATAATAATAATAATAATAATAATAATAATAATAATAATAATAATAATAATAATAATAGCAACCAGAATTCTACTTGAATTTCAAGTTCCTAAGCATGAAGAAAAAAAGAAAGAATACAATTTATAAGGTTTGTTTTTTAAAGTGCACTTTAGGATGTCCTATTGTGAGAAAATATACAGAAAAACAGATAAATTAGACATTCACATGGGCTACTTCAGTCTGCTGATGAATATTGAATTTAGACTTTTCCCATTGACATTTAATTATTTGAATAAAATTGTGCCATGGTATACCACTCATATATTGTCCTGACTCTCTAGTTAAACATTCCTATTTTCTATGTAGCTTATCATGTCATCATTTCCATAGATTCTATGACAATTTTGATGCCCTGAAGTGCATAAAATACTAATAGGGTATAAATATATACTTTTTCCTAGATTGTGAAGGTTGAGAGTAGCTAGAACTAGCACCTCACATAAAATATCTGTCTTTCTCCTGAGATCAGCTTAAACAAACCCAAACCACTAGTTAGGTCCAGAATTGTACATAGCCACCATCTAAACATTAAAGTGGAGAAAATGCACTACTCGCTGAAAATTTGAACGTCTTTTGTACTTTGAAGACATTTTTCTCTTTAAAATATATTTTCGTTTGTGCCTTCCATCCTTTACAAAATAACGAAGGAGGTATTTTAATCTGCATAACAACCTGAGAAGTGTCAAGATACATCAATTAACTTAAATATAGGGAACAAATCAATTTATCCCTGAAATGGAGTTTTTTGTTCCTCAACAATGTAAATATGTACCAAAATCTCTTTGTCTATTTCTCCCTCCCTCTTTCTTTGTATTATGCATATATGTGTAATGAAATGGCTCCATGCTAAATTGTTATGGCATAGAAAAATGATATGTTGCAGTTTAGAGCCATAAAATATATGTTCTGTCTCTTAAGAAAACAGAAATTTGAATCTAAAGTGCTTAGTAAAGGCTTAAAATACTGTTCTTGTATTCAAGGATGATATAATGCATGGGGTTTTAAATGCAAGTATATGTTGTTGTTGTTGTTGTTGTTGTTGTTGTTGTTGTTGTTGTTGTTTTAAACAAATAGAAAATATTTACAACTTCCAATGCTAATAATTTGACTTTATATTGTTTAGGGGATGGCTCCTCACACATTACTTTTCAGGTTTCTAAATTTTTTTTAAGAGCTGTAACTATTAGAGGAGAACGCTGTAATTCCTCTCAGCCAAGGCTTTTGGTAGCCAACTGTTTATGATGTTACTTTCCCCCTGTTCTTTTGTAACTATATTTGTATTTTGATCTGTGACCGCAAATAAAAGTTGTTATTGTTGTTGTTGTTGTTGTTGTTGTTGTTGTTGTTATTATTATTATTATTATTATTATTATTATTATTATTATTATTTACAACTTCACAGTACTGTGAAAATTATTAAAAAGTTTTTGAAATGCCATTCATGAAATTTGCCTTAACTGATAGTCTGGTTAAACTACTTAAATTGCTAACCAAAGGGGACACATTGGTATGCACAGTCGGACTTAAAATAGTTTCACAAATCAGATATAAGAATAAAGGTAAGATTTGAGATGACAGTGTGGTTCAATCATGCATTTCAGAATTTTCCAATAGCAACATATGTACAAAAATCAACTTGGCTATTATGGCATTTTGTTTCCATTTGTGAACTAATACGATTTTAATTAGCTCTATTGCCCAATTAAAATCTTTTTCTTTGATAAGCTTTACAGCTCTTAGCCAGTCAATATATTGATTAAGGACTAAACATTATAGTTATTTGATATGTTTTACTCAATAGATTTCCCTGATCTTTGATTGTGTTTGGTTACTTTTAATCCTGATTAAATAAAAAGTCCTCCAATTGTTAGGTTAATCTTTCCATCTCAGGGGAGATTTTTAATGTTAACTTTATACAGCTCACAATTTTATTAAATGTTTTGTTTCCATATAGCAATATATCAGATGTACTGTCTCCTAGAAACTTCAGCAACTTAAAAATATTTAATAAATAATATTAATATAGTACTTAATATTTAGTTAATTAATAATATTTAATATTTATTTAATTAATATTTAATATTAATATATTATTCATTAATATAACATTTCTTCATGGCACCAAAGGACGGATTAGCACCAGCTCATTTTGATGTAAGACCCATAGGCTCAAAGTCTGATGCAATATCATGTAGTAGGATTATAATCTTAACATCTGATAGTTGAAATTTGTTTGTTTGTTTGTTTGTTTGTTTATTGGCTGCTCACCTCACTATCTTACTGGCTGTGGAAATTTTACAAATATCAAATTTTGAGACTTATTTCCAAATAAAAGCAGATGGGAGTGATACTATATGGACCTCTTATTCAATTGGTCAGCTCAGGCAAATGATAGATCCAACAAGGTTTCATTGGAATCCTGAAGCTCTCTGGCTTCACCTGATTGAGGCCTGATTGATTGTATTGAGGCCTCCTCCTTATGCCAGGATACAATTTCCCAATTGTATGTATAATGTCTTCTACTTGGGGTTACCTTCAAACATTTCTGAAGTTTCTGCTAGTCCAAAATGCAGAAACACATAAAGCTTCAAGTTTTTCCCATGTCACACAGCTGCTGTGCATGTTGCAGTTGTCCCATTTGTCTTCTGGGTGCAAATCAAGGTGCCAAATATCACTTTTAAAGGTTTGCATGGCACAGGGCCAGGTTACTTGTGAGACTACCTATCTTTAATGATTTCAGGTCATTTTACCAGATCTAGCAAAATGGATATGCCTTAGTCCCTTTTAGAAAACAATATAATATAGTATAATGTAGGAGATATGCCTTATCTATTGAGGCATTCTCTCTAAGGGAACAGCTTTCCCTTAATATCTAGATGCCCTCACCAATCCATCATTTTGTCATTCTGTAATACCAGGAAGACCTGATGCCACTCCCTCTTGGCATTAGGCCAAGGATATTAGTGAAGCCCAATACATGTATTTTGGTGTTTTGAATTAGATGTGTGGTATCGTCATTATTCTGGTTTCTCTTGTATAAATATTTTGCCTTTTAATAATTGTTTTTGTCATGTCTGTTAATTGCCCAGAGTTATCTGTTTAACTTGGTTAACCATATAAATTATATAAACAAATAAAGAAGCAAACAGAATTTCCTAATTAGTAAAACAAGCTTATGAAAAACATTGACTTTACATTAATTAGATAGTTCTACAGTCACCCATCAAACTTATCTACCAGCACTAATGTAAAAAAAAATCCAGCATATTTAAAATATTGCTATGGACTAAACATGTACAGTATTTATATACTTTCACTGAAATTCAAATAACGTACATTATGCATCCAAATTATTAATTACTCAAGAATATCATTAGATGGACTTCAGCAGAGTGACTGTGTCATATTTCTTCTAACATTAATTTTGTTGGTTGTTATATAATTTACTCTTTATTGCACCAAGAGATAAATTACAAAAATACTTAACATAGTTAGTACAGCTTGACTGACTTCTTTAGTGACAGAAATTCTATACAGCAGTTGGGAAAATCAATGCATAAAGCACCATTTGTATTAAATTATACTTGTATGATTGAATCAACTCTACATAGTTTTCTTAAGTTAATTGATCAGCTTCAAGGTAACAAACTAACAAGATGCAGAAAACCTATGGAAGAACAAATAAGTATAAGCAACAGTAGATAGGTAACCAAATCAGGTCAGATGAGGCCAAATCCATTATTATGTTAAAAGGTAATTAATCAATGGGATTTTACTTTAATGTTCTTTATTTAATGAGATGTTGTTAATATAAGATTTAAATTGTTAAAAAAAGTATATATGCTTGGAAACCTTAGTTTTATGCACAGATTTGCAAATTTTGCCCAAGGTTTGGGAAAATATGGATAACACTCTTGTTGAGTTATAACTCTTGTTCAATGTGCTTTGAGAAAACATTATTGCAGTGATGCAGAATGTTCTGTGGGCCTCCAAGGTAGCATGTATAGCATTGCTGTTGGGTGTATTGCATTGGCTACCAGTTTGCTTGCAGGCCCACTTCAAGGTGTTAGTTATCACCTGTAAAGCTCTTTATGGCATGGATCCATGGTATTTGAGGAGTTGCCTTGCCCAATGGGATTAGCTGACTCTACTCACTCCAGCAGAAGATGCTTGCTGCTAAGCAATTCTGGCTGGCAGGGTCAAGAAGAGCCTTTTCTTGATTCCTTCCTACCCTGTGGAACATTCTGCCCCTGGAAGTGAGAATTGTTCCATCCTTTTAGTCTTCCAGAAGGTTATCAAAATCTTTTCTTGGTTGTCTTGGGGCCCCGAGAGGATTGCTCGGCATTGAGGGTGATTGATAAGGTAAGAAGATGGATTGTACTGCATTTTATCACATTTTTAAGCTCCTTTCTCCTTCACAGAGGGATGGTGTGTCATCCCCATGCTATTTGTCTACTTGGTTCTATAGCTTTTAAAATTTTAAGTATCTCTATCTTTTTATTGTCTGTAAGCCATCCACAGCCATTTTCTAGGTTAGAGGGGCAGCATATTAATTAATTAATTAATCATTATCAGTGCAACTATTTATGTTAGGGACATGGTGGCTCAGTGGCTAAGACCCTGAGCTTGTTGATCGAAAGGTCGGCAGTTCAGTGGTTTCAATCCCTAGTGCCACATAACAGGGTAAGCTCCTGTTACTTGTCCCAGATTCTGCCAACCTAGCAATTCAAAAGCACATAAAAAATGCAAGTAGAAAAATAGGGACCACTTTTGGTGGGAAGGTAACAGCGTTCTGTGCACCTTTGGTGTTTAGTCATGCCGACCCATGACCATGAAGACATCTTCAGACAGCGCTGGCTCTTTGGCTTTGAAATGGAAATGGGCACTGCCCCCTAGAGTCGGAAACGACTAGCGCATATGTGCGAGGGGAACCTTTACCTTACCTTATTTATGTATTTATTACAATAATTCATGTCACACTCCCCCAGGATTCCAGGAGGTTTACAGAAGATAACATACAATGAAACAGTCCTCAAAAAATAACATAAATGAACAAATATAAAGCACATCTTCAAAAACCCAAGATAAGACAGCCCCAATATTACTTAATGTCCAAACGATGGAGCAAGACATATTTACCAGCAAGCCATTTTCAGGAAGTTGCTCCAAAGAAGGTTGGCTCTTAGGCTCTTGTTCCTCACCTTTCATGAGGAGCAAACTGCAGCATCAGGCTAAACGATTGACTGAATTTGGCCTTACTAGAATGTTGTTCCTTTAAATTAAACCAGACCATAGTTCAATTGTAAAACATACAGTATATGTTGGCTACAAGAATCAGTTTCATTCTCTGACATCTCCAGATACAGCAGAAAGAAAGAAAAACCTGTCTGAAAGCTGGTAAAACTGCCACTCAGTTTCAACAAAACTGGGAAAAATGAAACAATCAGATTGAAGTAAATTTTTATATTCCTATGAGTCAAATAAATATATTTCCTTGTTTGTGCATTGGCAAAGCTTTTTCCAAAATAAAACCTCTTTAAAAATTGTGTTTAACTGAACAATATGTGAGGAAATACTTTTTAAAAATAATTTAGAGGGTATGCAATGGCTAGATTTTTCTTTCAGAGGCTTTAAAGGATTGATGACATTCCTAGCAGTCTAATGTCACTTAACAGTTTGCTTTTACATCACATTTCACACTGTATGCCCTCCAGTTAGATCTTGCAAAGGAAGCAGGTAATTTATGTTGCTGCTCAAGCAACATAATTCCTCAAGACCCATCATGCAGCATTTCAACTCTTGTAAAATACCAAGGCCATGAACTGAATCTTATAGGTATATATTCTGTGGAAGAGAGAAGTCTGAGAGATAAAGTGCAGAAATCAATAATAAAGCATATGATTTTTCTGTAAAAAAAAGTGTTTACAGATACAATTTCTAGCATCTCTAGGTATAAGTGTTAGGATTATGAAAATGTCCTCTGGTTTCAATCTTAAAAGCCAGCATCAAAAGTAAACAGTAATGAACTAGATGGACAAATGCTAATGTCATGTATAAGCAGCTTGATTCATTACTACTGGAATCACAAATAGATTGGCTTTGGATAGTGCAAACACAAGCAAGATGATGAATTGTTTGACTGTCATAGGATTTATTTATTTAACAGCTACAGAACTTTGATTTTACTAATATAAACTCCTAAACTTACTTCCTACTGCTATGTCTTCTTCATTCTACTTCCGACTCCCCAGGTTTATGCCTACTGACTTATTTGTACTTTGCTTCTGTAGATTTTTTATAGTGTGGCATATAGAGTCTCATATGATACTTTCTAAGTTGCTCTGTCAGGCACATAAGCGCAGCTGCCTATAACATAAGCAGTGACATAGCCTCAGTCAAAATTAGTGACTCCTTGTTACTGCTGCTTCACTTCAAACCATTCTATTATCTTTCATTTGTTGTCTCTTTTTTCCTACCAGCTCACTACTGCTGTTGTGGTTCACTCTCTCTCAAAGATTCCTTTTCTTGTTACCTGCCATGTAAGTCAAGCGTCAACTCTTCTGACAGTGTGCTTCTTTACTCATAGTGTTGAACAATGTCTGGACTATTTTTCAGTCAGTTCTTTCCTTTGGTGGTCATTTCCAAAGCAATCTTCTTCTTAAAAGTCTCCAGTGATGGGTCACCCACAACCTCTTAAGGCAAGCCATTCCATTCTCACTATTAGAAAGTTTCTCCTTAGTTCTAGGTTGCTTCTCACCTTGATTAGTTTCCATCCATTGATTCTTGTTTTGCCTTCTGGTGCTTTGGAAAATAGGTTGATCCCCCTCTTCTTTATGGCAGTCCCTCAAAATTGGAACAGTGCTAGCATGTCATCCTATTCATATCAATCTGTTTTTCTATTTTCTTCCTACTTGGTTTGGCTTAACTTTTATCATTTTGTAGTTGATATCACTATCCCATACTACTGTTTTCATTGTTACAAGTCAGTTTTGCTTTCTTTCAGGTCACAGCACTGTATTGCTTGTCTTTTTGAACTCTGAAGATTCAGCTAGTCCACTACTTCACTCATTCCTTTTTAGAAGTGAGTCTTCCTTCTGATAAAACTGATATTCAGACTCAACGCCTACCTCATCACACTCCGTCAGAGTTATTTTTATCAGTTAGCTGGTTGTCAGGGAGGCGGGAGGAAACACAGAACTTCCTATTCCTTCTTGAACAACTGTCAATCAATCTGTTGCCAAAAAACAGGTTTATGAATTGATGGATTGAATATTTTATATGAAATTCCACTTGCTTTCTGCTATCCTCAATAATAGCAGAAGAAAAAGAAAAAAGTGAAAGAACACAAGATGTGTTCTAATACCATTTCTAGGAGATAAATAGGTAGGCAGGCAGGCAGATACAGTTATCTTGCAATACAGTTAGTATTGCAGTGTTATCCTACAATTAATCACAGTGTTTTTTAAAAAGTTTTATTGGATTTTTATTTTTAAATATACATCAATATCAATATATGAACAGTGTGGCCTCTGGGTATAGTTCATTTTTATCAAACAGCCATAATAATAATAATAATAATAATAATAATAATAATAATAATAATAATAATAATAATAATAATAATAATTGTTACATAAATCAAATTTATGTAATCCTAGTATTGTTATACATGATTGTTTTAAAGTAGTTATTCAATTTTTCAATGTTTTAATGCCAATGATATAGTAATACCATCTTTCAGCCTCTAATCTTTCCATCTAATTATTACTTATATTCAATTATATGAAAATATATATACTAATATTCCCTATTTCTTATTTCTACCTCTATTCTAGCTTCTAATCATGCCACCATTACAAATCCTAATGTTAATACACTAGGATACACTATTGTTATATTAAGACATAGTCCTTCATTATTTGTTGTTCAAAGTCACAATACGCCATTCAAGTACCAGTTATTATTTAAACATACCTAATAATACCCTCTTTCAACCTCCAATTGTTCCATCTAACTATTTCTTTTTCTTTTTCTTTTATAAAGGTGTGTGTTCTTATTTCTACCTCCATTTCAGTTTTTAATCAGGCCATCATTATATTAGAGAAAAAGAAAAAAAAATCTTTGTATCCATCATCTCTTGCCCATTTTAATACTTCAATTTCTATTCGTTTTTTGGCTTGCTTGTTGTTTTGGCTTCTGCTTTTTTGGAAAATATATTGCCCCCCCTTCTTTGTGGCAGCCCCTCAAAAGCCTTTTTTTGTGACCTGCCTATTATCCTCTTGGGCAAAGCATGTGAGCCATTTCCTTCTTTCAGTGGTCCATGAAAGTACATCTATAGTATGTAGATGCAGATAATAAAGTTGAAAAAAGGTGAACAACATTATTACAGAACTATAGATACATTGAGGTCGGGTGTGACAAGGAGTGGCTGGGAAGGGAGGGGCTGGGTTGGGCATCCCTCAATGTGAGTGATGTTGAGTTGGCCATGCCCACCCTGCCATGCCCACCCAGCCACGCCCACTCAATCACATGACCACCAAGCCATGACCACCAAGCCACGCCCACAGGACCAGTTGTTAAAAAATTTGAATCTCACCTCTGGACTAGTGGAGCTCACAATATACAAAGTGCCAGAATACTCAGAATACTGAATTGTCTCAGAAAAAGTACAGATTTTCTAATGGAATTCTACATATACACTCAAAGCAAGCTGCTAGCATATCATTATTAGCAACTTGATTAACAGGGACTAACAGAGAAATCAGTGTCATGAAAATGAAGGTGGGGGCTTGAGATGGTTTCCGATACAGCTCCTTGGATAGATCCAGCTGAACTACTACCTCTTATTCTCATTTTTCTTAACCGTGCTTTGTTCATTCCTGTTATATCAGGCCTGTCAAACTGGCAGCATGCGGACTGGATATGGCTTGTGCAGGCCACACCCAGTCCAGCTCCACAAAGACAAAAAACATCCCAATACATTGCAATATGGCCCAATACGTCATAATATGGTCTGCAATGCGATCAGGTTTGATACCCCTATGTTATATAGTTAGGTTTATCCTTTCTTAAGAGGTTGCTAGTTTATTAAATAACTTTTTCCTGCTTTTGTAATAACAGCTTTCTGCAAAGTTTGAGAAGATGAAATTGGAGGATAATAAGACATGTACCTTCTAACTAGGACACCTTGGCAGGGCATCTGGTGAGGGAGAGGCAAAGTATCAAAGTGGTGGCTATTAAATCTAACTATGGATGAAATCACCTTCATATACACAAACACACTGAGAGACACACAGAGTCACAAACACATGAGACAGAAAAAGGGAGAAAGGGAGGGAGAGAGGGAAAGAGGCAGGCAGGGAGGGAGGGAGAAATCACAAAAAACATTAATATCCTTTGAAGATCATCAGATTCTTCTGCTGGGTAAGAGAAAGCTATTGAGAATGAAGAGCATAACAATGTTTATGTCTATTCCACATATAAAATACCACAGTTGTGGCTTTTCCATATTCTGTACAAGTGCATGATAAAAAGTCCTTGGCAATATTTCTTTTCTTAATTTTCTTAAAACGTCTTATCATTTGTACCCATCTCAGAAAACCTTGGGTAAGATTAATGGATTTCTACAAAGATGATTTTTATTGGAAAAGGATGATTCTCTTTGTCTTTTACTGTTTAATTTGTAACTAGAAGTTAAAATGTAACATTAAGTAAAATGGTAAGATTCAGAGATTGAAACATATTGGCAACATCTGCAAAGAAATAATTTTCACAAATGGTATGTAAGTACTGTTGCTGAACCTAAATTCTTTATAGCAACATGTATAAATTTCAGTAATTGCTTTGGAGTCTCTTCTAGGTGTAATATTGATTGGTCTAAAGCAGAGCTGATGCCTTTGGGGATTATAAAATTTTTGCTGATATCTGGAGCAATCTCTATTTTGGACTGAAGATACTAGATCTTAATCTAACTGAATGCTTACATCAAACATTGCTATCATTATCTGCAGAATATTTGGCTATGCATAAATTGATTATTTGTGTTAAAACCAATGTTTTAGAAACAAATGTTTTCTCATTGGTATTTTAGATAATATGTGGCATCTATATTTTAAAGATTCCATGGTTGGGGGGAGGGATTGTTTCAGAAGCATATAAGGAAAATTCTCCTCTGTTTTCACTTAAGAAAAACAAGAAGCCAGTTATTGAAGGAAGTGTTGATTTGCCAGATTTAAGTTTATTTATTAAGTTTATTTGCCAGACTATGTTTATTTAAGGCAAATCTTCTGTGTTGAGCCAATAATTGGAAAATGTTGGGATATTCAGAATCAGGATAATCAAAGCCTCTTAAAAACTGTATGAGGTAAGGGGCCAAGTATTGTGGAAAATGTGGAATTTCTCCTCATTCTATATTAGCCTTATTAGTTGTCTGGCTCCCCAACATAGCTTTGTATAAAGCCTGTCTGGGAATGAATGAATTGGACGTAGAAAAAAACATTCTGTTTGTGGATCTCAATTCATTCATCCTTCAACTTTCCACAGTGGAGAAGGTAGTCCTATTAGCATAATCTATGCATTGAACACCAACAAGATGTGAATCTTTTTCTGTTTGTCTGAAACTCTGACAAAATTCTTTACAAACTTCCTGTTCTCAGGTTGGCTAAGCACTCAGCAATGCCATTAAACACTCTAGTATGTCCAAGGCTTTCAAGATGGAATATATACACCTTTAATATACACCTTGATGCTTATAAATCAAATTGCCTGTCAGCTGCACTGTTACAACTCATTTTCTATTCTGTTTATGTATCCATATTAATAGTACAAAGGCTTAATATGGGACAATGTGGAATGTATAGACCTGAACATTCTGAATATTCCTGCATGTTGAGGGTCCTCATTGGATCATCACATACTAAGATATTTTGATAGTCCAACACCTCCATGTAATTGCAAAGTCATTTGTTTACTATCATAGAATTGTGGGCTTGACATAACAGCTTTTCTGATCAGGCAGAAGCACTGAAGAATCATAGTTTATCTCATACAAGTTTCCATTCCCATCTAACAGCCTTGATCAGGAGCCTTCTCCATCTATCTCTTGAGAATAATATTGTCTGAAGATAATATCTTAGAAGACAGAGAATACTTGACTATGGGGCAATCTAATCAAGGACAGTTGTGATTGGGTAGAATTGGATTTTCTAGTATTTGCAAGCAATGGGGACACAGTAAAGTCATCAGAACTATATTAGATCATGAAGTTCTCCAAGAATTCATGTTTTAGAACTCCAAACTGCAAAAACCATTCCTTAGAATTTGATGTATTTTGACTTCAGCTATTTCATTGCCTTCTCCTTTGAAAACTGCTTGCTTTCTGCTTGGGGAATCTGCTTATGTATATGAATTTATCACCTGGAAATCAATCTGACAGATTTACTGCAGCCTAAACCCAAATAAATAATGCCAGGGTATATAGTACGCAAAGTCACTTTTGAATCATATGCTACCTTCAGTGGCTTACATGGACAGATCCTTCTTGTCTGGCACACTATACACACACACTCTCTCACTCTCTCTTTCACACGTGCACACATGCACATAAGCATATATACACATACATATACACACTTCATTCCATTATCTGGTTCTAATTAAGTTTATTTTATCTTTTTTAAAAATCATCCACTTTTCATTTCATTTTTAAACATTCAGTATGGTTATGTGTTATATATTGTAGATAAGCATGTGTATTGCATGCTTATATGTAAACATGTGATTTTAAAATTCTAAGCTGGAATGAAAACTCAAAAGTATGATACCAATACTTTGGAGGGGAAAATTGTAAATATAGTCTTTAGTGAAATAATTGAGTGGCTCCAGGTATAAATTTTGGACTGTAGTCCATCTAATTGGTTGTGGGATGGGAATATTTTTTTCCCAGTTTACTTCTTGACTACTGAATTGAGAGAAATAAAATATTATATTTTCTAAACAATGTAAAATAACACATTACCTACATCGACTCCATCTGGCCACATATATGTTAGTTGTGGTATGAAATATTATGCACCAACAGTGTGTCTTTCACTATTACTATTTGTATAATAAGGAATAAAAATGACTACTTCATATTTTAGACTGAGGTTTTTTGAGAATAAAAGCATGTTACTGGATTGGGTTTTTTTTTTAGCAAGTTCATTTACTGACACACATTAGACATCATTAGTGTGTTTTATCCATAAGTTATTCTTAATTACCTGAAGAATATTCCATTTACTTTTTCAATTTATGGCTTTATAAAAAATGAACTTGTAGAAGAAATGCTTTCCTAATTTGCATGGGCTAATTAGGAGAATATTAATTACTTATTTTACAATCAGTAATTTGATTTTTGTGTATGTGTGAAAGTAAACTAAGACAAGACACTATTTCTTATTAGCTAAAATTAAATTGTGAGGCAGCAAAGTAGGTTTTAACATTTATCCGAAATCTACCAAGGGAATAATTCACTATCTAAAGAATTGCTTTATATACTGTGGTGACCTCTGTAGTAGAGCAACATATGCTCATTTTTTCCCCTCTATTTCCCTCTTTCAAATGCAAGACCTTATGATTAATATCACTTGCTAATGCTTGCCTCTCCTGCTAAGGAGAAATATTGGGTGTTCCTTTTTAACTTCCCAGAATAGGAACACACAGAAACTCGAAAATTGTAGGTGAACCCTTTCTAAACTATTTTCTAATTGGTTAGGAATAGTGTTTGAAAAACTCAAGTAATTTCCCCCATTATTATAATGAATAGCATAAACTGTAATTTTTCACAGTAATTAACTTGTGTCAGCACCATTATTTTTCATTAATTATAAAGGGAAAAAAGAAGAAAAGAGCATCCACAGAAACAGATGTGTGAAATTGTCTCTGAGGTTCTGTCCTACGCTTCCTCCTTTCACAAATTGCCCTGAACAGAGGACTACAGTATACTGGAGTACAGATGGTATTGGCTTACCAGGGCAATAAAGGAAAAAGAATAGTTAATAAGCCTGCTGTGAGCATAGGCTATTGTTTCAATAGGAAAAGATCTTTCTAACACCAACAATAAATGGCAAATGCCAAGTAAAATATATAAAAGAGGTAACTGTTTAAAACTAGGAAAAAGTCACTGTGACACCCTCCTTAACATCTGGGTTACTAACTTTTTTGCTGAGCACATTGTAAGCCGCCCTGAGTCTTCGGAGAAGGGCGGCATATAAATCAAATTAAAAAAAAAAAAAAACCTTATCAACTGCAGTGATTCATTTAACTGGCAAGAAAAGTTGTAAAATGGGGCAAAATTCACTTAACAAATGTCTCATTTAACAACAGAAATGTTGGGCTCCATTGTGGTCGCAACTCGAGGACTACCTGTACTGTATTCCTTTCCACGAAAGCGAATCTAACAGAACTTTGTTGTTTTTATTTCATTTTTATATTTGTATAGCTGTCCATTTGACATGAAAGTGACTCTGGGTGGTGCACTATAAACAATAAATAGGTAAAAGCAGTCACAATTTAAAAATAACTATAAACAGGCACACAAAACAGGAGCGGATGATATTAACCATAGCAAGAGAACCTTCAGAAAGGTTCTCTTGCTGGGACCCCCATCCTTATAACATAGCAAGGTCTTGAGGGACTTGAGAAATGTTGAGAGGAATGAAGCTAATCTCATTTCTGGAAGAAGATTCCACAAGGCCTCCCTCCCAGGATCAACAAAAAGTAATTCCCTAGCAGAAGGGACCTGCATCAGATGTAAAATCTGATGAAGTGGGGAGAGGCAGTCTTTCACATAACCCTCTCCCATACATGAAGGGTTTTAAAGCAACAACTTGAATTGGACCCAGAAGCAAGCAAAACTGGCACCTAATGCAGCTTGAGGAGCAGCAGAGGTGTAATGTGTAGAATAGAATAGAATAGAATAGAATAGAATAGAATAGAATTCTTTATTGGCCAAGTGTGATTGGACACACAAGGAATTTGTCTTGGTGCATATGCTCTCAGTGTACGTCAAGAATCATAAGGTACAACACTTAATGATAGTGATAGGGAACAAATAAGCAATCAAATCATATTAGGAAACAGTCAGGATAAATCGTACAGGTACCAGCAACAAAGTTAGAGTCATGCAGTCATAAGTGGGGTGAGATGGGTGATAGGAGCATTGAGAAGATTAATAGTAATGCAGACTTAGTAACTAGTTTGACAGTGTTGAGGGAAGAGTGATGGCGTTCAGGCAAAAACTGTTCTTGTGCTTAGTTGTTCTGGTGTGCAGTGCTCTGTAGCATCGTTTTGAGGGTAGGGGTTGAAACAGTTTATGTCCAGGATGTGAGGGGTGTGTAAATATTTTCACAGTCTTCTTTTTGACTCGTGCAGTATACAGGTCTTCAATGGAAGGCAGATTGGTAGTAATTGTTTTTTCTGCAGTTCTAATTATCCTCTGAAGTCTGTGTTTGTCTTGTTGGGTTGCAGAACCAAACCAGACAGTTATAAAGGTGCAGATGACAGACTCAATAATTCCTCTGTAGAACTGTATCAGCAGGTCCTTGGGCAGTTTGAGCTCTCTGAGTTGGTGCAGAAAGAACATTCTTTCATACCAGTCTAGGACTGCATACATCTGCCCATGTTGTGCATTTTGCACCAGCTAAAACTTCCGGAAATTCTTCAAAGGCACTTCCACATAGAATGCGTTACAAAAATCCAAATGGGAGGTGACTAAGGCATGAATGATGGCAAACAGAGCTCCCTGATCTAGGAACAGGCACAACTGATGCAAAACACTAAGCCGTACAAAGGTCCTCCTACCCACATCTGCCATCTGCTTTTTAGTTAGTAGGACTTACCGCTGCATAGAGGGAAATATGGTCATCTTAACTTTCAAGGTGACTAGGGCATCTACTTTGATAGCCAATTAGGACTCTGATCTTGGGGAGGGAATTTTTGTTGGAGTTCCCTGCCCCTGACTTTGGAGCAATATTTTGGTGTTGGAGCTCACCACAATGACAAATAGGATAACCATTACCATCTGCTTTGTTTGAAAGTATGTCTTCTTATTGAATTACAACTGTGATGGTATACAATGAAATTCTGGTAATCCAAGAAGAACTAAAAAGATGCATCCTTGGATGTTTGATACCCGGAGATATTAGAAACCTAATAAACGAAGCTCATTCTTCTGAATTCCAGATGCTTCTTTTTTACTCCATTTTAATTCCATCCTATTTCTATCATTCTACTAGAGGAGAATTAGTACACTCCCCCTATTTTTATGTTGCCTTTGCAAATGAGCAGTGCATCTAATACTATGTGGGCATGATCACACAGCATGAAATCTGTTAGATATACGAGATATATGAAAATATTATTTAACTCGTTGGTTTATTATATTGCTAAAGAACCATAATGGCTGGAGAACATGGATTTGCAGTTTTTATTCTTGAATGAGCAACAACAACAAAAATGATTTAACAAACTTTTGCATGGGTGTACAAATTCAGATTCATGTAGTCATTCACATGCATATATTCTCGCGTTTGGCTCATTAACTTGAAATGACCACTTTGTTTCAGCTCTGTTGCTTTCTAATTTAGGGACACTGAATGAGAATAGGGTAATTAAAGAGAATTCTATAATTACAAGCTACTCTAAATGCAACCCTGGGTGCAGAAAGTTTGAAAAAAAGAAGTAATCATACAAAGTAACATAATGAGGTGGCTATTCTTGGGATCTTGTTGGATGAAGATGCATGAAAAAGCAGCTAGACAGAACTAGGCAAAATTGTTGTTGTTATAATCTGCATCCAGAGAGTGAAATATTTCTTGTCATCTGTATTCCAGCAAAAGTACATATTCTAGATAACTTTCAGATTATATTGTCTGTATCTGAAAAATAAAATTACCAATAGACTGAAAAACTTATTATAAGCATCTCCAATTCACTTCAATTTATTGTCTGTATAAAAGAAATAACCTCTGAGGTCCCATGTCTGCTTTTGGCTTTTATACCCTACATGGGGATTTAAATGTGGGGGACAGGTACAGTAATTCATGTAAGTTTTTGCCTATGCTTTTAGCAAAAGAAACAGCAGAGAGGAAGGGACTTGTCAGAAAAAGGTTATTCTTCAGTTGGTTGGACTGTTGTCCAAAGGTGTAAACAGGTTATGATGGGGAAAAAAGACGAGAGCCTTAGTCAGGACAGATGGGCATCTTGGTTATTTTTTCCCCTTTAAATTATACTAGGCAATCTTAGGATTCTTACTATGAGTTAAGTGGAATGGATATGTCATTTGTGAAATGTATCAAGTACAGGGGTGGGATTCAAAAATTTTAGTAACCGATTCTCTGCCTAGTTGCTGGGTGGGCATGGACATAGTGGACATGGCCTACTCGGCTCCCTGCACCTTTCCTTGAGCCTCTGGGAGGGCAAAAACAGCCTCTCCCAGACTCCGGAAGCCCTCTGGAGGCTGGAAATGGGCTTGTTTCCAGACTTCTGGAACTTCTGGGAGGCCCCCTTTTTTTTGCCCTCCCCAGGCTCTGGAGGCTTTCTTCGAGCCTCCGGGAGGGCAAAAATGGCTTCTCCTGGGTTCCGGAGACCCTCCGGAGTCTGGAAACAGGTTTGTTTCGAGACTTCTGGAACTTCCAGGAGGCCTGTTTTTCACCCTCCCAGAGCCTTTGTGCGGGCCCTGCACTTACCTGGCATCCAAAATGGGCTGCGTGGAGACTCCTGGGAGGGGCTGGGCAGGGTAGGCGAGGCCAACCAGTCCCTGCAACTACTGATTCATCAAACCAGATGTAAACTTAGCATCCAGTTCGCCCGATCCGGTCCGAACCATCTGAATCCCACCTCTGATCAAGTACCAAATTGATGCAATATTCATTATACTTATAAATAGCATCAAAAATAGATATGGCCAAATTGACTGCTTTGAGCAATGACAAAAATACAAATACTTTTATTTCTACTTGGAAACACTTCTGGACTTTGTGCTTGAGGTGGGGGAAAAATATAAAAACTTTGATTTTGGATTTTCCCGATTAGATAGATTTGTTGTTATAGAAATGGCTAGTTTAAACTATTATTTCAAAATAAAAAGTTGAGGTTTGATGTTAATGCCTTATTCTACTGCACCAGAGGGAGTCAGAAGTCGATACCTTCTTTTCCCCCTTCTTTTCCTCACTTTCCCTTTCCCTTCTCCCTTCCCTATTCTTCCTACTATTTGCTTTTGTATTTTTTTGTATGTTATAAATTAATAAAACTGTTAAAAGTTTTTTAAAAATAGAGCTTTTAGAGTTCAGTTCAAATAAAACTTGAGAGAAAGTACATGTAACATAAGATTAACCCTGGCCTACCCAATTTTGGCTCATCTGGAAAGCAGAACTGGAAGGTATTTGGATAAGGATCACCCAGGAAATCCAGAGTTGCAGGCTAGCTTGAGAAATAAAAAGAAACTTTCCAAAAAAAAAAAGTAAATAACTTTGCATATCATGCCAACAGAAATGTATATGTGTATCCATGTAAGTCATCAGGAGTGAATCTAATTGAAAATCTATAAAATAAATCCTTTTGAAAAACATCAAAAACATTAATGTAACTTTCACCCTGAAAACCAAGCCTGAAAAAAACTTTTTAGCAGGTGGCACTTATTTATAACAAAAATAACCTTAATGTAGATCATTTTGTCATGTTATGGCTTTGCTTCCCAAAATAGAATTCTTCCAGTCCCGGCATGTTCTGCAGCTGGAATTTCGCTTCTTTCCAATGTGTGATAGTGAACCTGAAAGTTGCAGTGACAGTTATCAAACTTTCCAGTTAATAGACTTGCTGCCTTTGAAGAACAATGTGGTTCTGTGATAACAAAGTTCAAGCCTGGAACAGCTGATCTGTGAGGGATATTTCAGATGAGAAGGGTATCGGGTAAGAATTGCAGTTCCCGTGCTTGAGGAAGTTGTGTTTCATCCATAGATCTTTGACTGTTGGCGTAGGTTTTTTCCCCTTGATCTGCAAGCTCTGTAGCACAGATAAAACTGTTTCCAAAGACTTCTGCTTCTTTTGTTATGTCCTGTCTGTTAGCATTAAGAGATGGCCTTGAGAAGGAACAATTGCTACTCAGCTACCTGTAGCTGCTTATCTTTTCAAATCCCATGTAATTATTCTGTATTATACCCTCTGTCATCTCTGCTTACTGCCCATCAAAGCAATAAGTTCACTGAAGCTGTCAGGAGAAAGGAGTTTTTCATTTGTGTGCAAATAAACAACCAAAAAAAAAATCCAAACCAACCTTCAAAAAATTTTATGTTGATGTCAAGTGATGGAAAAGTAACAACTGTCACTGGTATGGACATGTTCATTGCCCGAGTGTGTAAAAAAAGCAAATGAGTCCAAATTAAGATGATTGAATTCATACATTTTTAATAGGGGTCCAGCCTCTGAGAATTAAGGGTAATTTTAACATCACATTACTGTAATTTCTGTGTTGCTACAAATATGGGCATCATTACTAAGTCCATTTATTTTTCTTCTGAATGTGTAGCAGGATGCATGCATATATACATACATAATTAAAACATACATACATACATACATACCTATTCATCTTCTTTTTATTTTTATAAGTAATTCAAAATACTGAACATACATAATGCTACTTCAATCCTCCTATTTTCCCCACAACTATCCTGGGAGGTGGATTGGGCTGAGAGAGACTGACTGGCTCAGTGTCACTCATCTATCTTTCATCCTAAAATAGGACTAGCAGTCACAGTCTTCAGGTTTCTAGCATCGTGCCTTAATCTCTACACCCAACTCTCTATTTCAGAATAACCAAAGCTCAATAGTAAAGAAGGGGGAAGCGTGAGTAAATCATGGGTGGTTATTCAATGTAGGTCTTCGGTTGAATCTATAGACCTGGTTCATCCAAACCTCACAATTTCTATCAGCACACTAACTCTTGTGCTTACCTCCAATTTGATTTCATGGGGAATGTCAAACAAACATGTACAATTAAATTAGACCACAAACCCAGATCCATCAACCCATAGGAAGGAAAGAAGGAAGGAAGGAAGGAAGGAAGGAAGGAAGGAAGGAAGGAAGGAAGGAAGGAAGGAAGACGTGAAACCTTTATATGTTGACCATACAAATTTATATTAGCTTTTTCAATCAGAGGCTGCTTTTTGGAGATACAGTATGTAGCCAGTAAAGTGCTCACATATAATAAGTGGCCAAAGGACTACACCTATTATCTTGTAAGATCTTTACTAACCATGCACCAAAAGGCCAGCAACTCTTAAAGGTGGGAAAGTAATTTAAAATGAGGCATGGCTATCATCTCAGTCTTTCTGCCCCAATTTCATTCAGATCATTTTCATTTCATTACATTTAGCTGGCTCGCTGGACACAAAGTGAGTGGTAATGGTGACAAGAATGAGAGAGTAGCTTTGTTCATCACCAGTCAACCTAATTAAAAATGAACAACAGCGGTGGGTTAGATCAGCATGGAAGGGCATCAGGAATATTGCAGGCAAAGTGGAAGTTTCTTCCTCCGTTCAAGCCTATGGTGCCACTAGTCAAGAACAATAGTAAATTTGCCCTATTTCTTTAACAGAATAGTTGCCAATCATTTGTCAAAGCTACTAGTTTTCTCTTGATTACATGGCTACTGGTTAGCAAAATGGTGAAGAGCTAGAAAAAATACAAGGCTTTATATAGGTTTTTTTTTTTAATCCAAAAAAGATAGTAATTGCAGATTTAGGGATCTAAAGATTTATACAAGGAATGACAACAGAGAAAGATGGCAAAGAGTCTTCAAAAATGTGCTAAAGAAAACTCAGCATGACCAGTGGTCACAGATGGCTGCCTGAAGAGGAATGGAGCATTCTGGCACAAGGCACAGCTAATGACCTGAATGGCAGATCAGAAACATCCCATTTCAAGCATTTTGTTGCAAATTTTATTTGTATTTGTGAAGGGTGGTTCCAAGTCCTTCTGTAGTCAAGTAACTTTCAGGAGCTTTCAGATAGTGAAGTAAAGATTATATTTGTAATTGTGAAGTGGATAAAGTTGGATCCGTTTAATCTACATTTTTGGATGACAATTTTGGTCATATGACTTGGCCTTGAAGCCACAAGTCAGTATGACAAAGAAGCATAAAATGAATTAAATATTGTGATTTTAATACAAATGCCACAAAATGTAGCCTTTGAATTATTGAAGTCAGAAATTAGAGCGTTAGTCACAGTTGGTGAAAATAAGATGTGTAGCAAGTGTCAAAATCCATGACAAAAGTCAGAAACCTGGAAAGAACTGAATATAAATGTACTTGTAAATGTAATTATTTCAAAATGTTTGCTTTTTCTGACAGATCACTTGCAGGGAAGCAATGGAGTGGAATGTTGTACCCTGGTTTTTTTATATATATAAAAATATGCTAGATAAAAATCTCTGTCAATCTGACAGGGAAAAACATGTGCACCAATAAAGGGATGTGGGGGAAGAGCCCATCAAAGCTTCAAAGCAAGGTGCAGTGGATTTCTACCCTAGGTTATTGTACTCCATGATGTTGCTGAAGCAAATAAAGAGCTGCGTGTGTACATCAAAAATGCTATCTAATTGCTTTCTACTCTGCAAAAGTGTCTCCCATTAGTTTTTTTTTTAAAAAAAAATCATATTTCTAATAGAGTGCAATGCATACAGGTAGTCTTTCTTACAGACCACAATTGGGACTAACAACTCGGTTATTAAGTATCACAAAGAGTAAAATCACATGATCTGATGGGTTTAGGACCTCACTTTGATCCTTAATAGCCCTTTTGGTCATTAAGGGAGACATCAAATGAGTATGAATTAAGCATTCTTTCTATCTTCTCTATTGACTCTGCTTGTCACAAGCTGTTTGTGAAGCATACAAATGACATTATAGCAGGATACTGCAACAGTTATAAATGTGAGGATTGGTCACAAAGCTATTGTTTCAGTAATGTCATAACTTTAAACATCACTAAGTGAGATAGCTGGCATACCAGACAGGAAATAAACAGGTGAGCTATTTCTGCTATATTGTAGGGCTTCATTAACAAAATTTTGCAAGACTTAACATACAATCTCCTCCCATTTCATTTCTAATGTGAGAAGGGGTGTGTATGTATGTGTGGGGTCCCTTCTGAGCACCCATTATGCAGCCGAAGGCTGTACTAACTCTTCTTTGATCTTTCCCTAGGCAGCATCCCTTTGCTCATTTGTCAATATCGTGCTCACATACCACTACATTCAATAATACTTGTATGTGTGCAACTGCCTATTCAGTAAGAGGTCTGTTTGCTTCCCAGCCTTGACAACACATCATCAGCTAATTATGAACCAGATATCCCTTCAGCATCAATTCTGTGGAAATCTTAACACTATAGGTTAGAAAACAAACTTAAGAATCCCAGACGTTCAGATCTGAAACGCTAATCAATAATCAAGCAGTAGAATTTATTAAATCATATTTAAGACTGATAATATATGGGACAAACAATAAGCAGTTGGCAATTTATGGAAGATTAGGCCAAAGAACATTTGAAGCTGGTATACAAGGCAATCAAATAAGAAGCCACGAATAAGCCAGAAGAATGAAACACATTGTTCAGTTCAGTGGGGTGGGGGGAGGCGATGACTTCAGAGAACAGCACATTCAATTCAGTGAGAAAAAGGAGGAAAAGAAAAAAATTCTAATGTAGTACAAGGAGAAGATTATTGAAGGTAGGATGTCAGGGTTCCAAGTAATATACCCGTAGCATACAGAACTCCAAAGCAAGCAGGTTCCTCAAAGAACAGATTTATTTGATATATCATATTGGCATAGATTGGTGGAAACCAACTCTAAAGGTTCTCACAGTTTTCACCTAATTAAAAGCAAAAGTTTTTCCCCTTTCTCAAACAGTCACATGGTCCAATCAAGGTGCTGTCCTGTTGCTTGGAAGCTTCAATCTTCCTCTCTTCAGCCACCTGTGGGAATGTCCTTGGTTCTCAGGGGAAAGCATTTTGTTTTGGCTATAAAAAACCCAACTATCTCTATTCCCCTCTCCTCCCTATCCCTCATCACCATGGTGGTAACACTGAAGCCTTCAAGATGGCCTCAGTCAAGCCAGCTTCAGAATTGACATAGGACTTGGCTTTGGTCATAATACTGACATGTAGTTTTATGTTAAATGTAAATTATATAATTTAGTCTGGACCTGCCCACTAACTACCAATTTAAGGGATAAGCCAGCTGGATGACTTTCAGCCACTCATACTCAGCCTAACCCATCTCACAGGATTGCTGCTGTTGGGAATATAAAAAGAGTGAGATATGTTTGATATGTTCACCATCTTATTTGTAAAAATATAATAAATGTTGGGATACAAATAAATAAAATAAATAATAAATGATAAGTACGACCCAGAAAAAGGGCTACAAAAAGTTGCACCATAAAACTGTTGGAGCAATGTTTTTATTATTCTTTCACTCATGACAGACTTTTCTCCTACCACTTGCTTGTGTGCAAGAATTGTATAATTGGGTTTCAAATGCTATATTCATTTTTGACATATCCAAATCAGATTGAAAAATCAGAATCACTGACTGTAGGCAGATAATGAGCTAGTTGAATCAGTGATCTGACTTAGTAAAATCAAATTTGTATACACCTGGAAATTGGAATCACTAGCTATTCTAGAATTGAGGGGTCAGTGCTCTCTGAGCTTGGTTGCTTTCTTGCTGTTTCATGATCTAAACTAGACAACATCACCAGTGATAGACTGGCATTGTTGATGTTACCTAACATGGCCCCTTTATGACCTGTGGACTTCAACTCCCAGAATTCCTGAACTAGCATGTAGTCTTGGACAGAGAGGACCTCTGGTTTGAAAGAAGGGTCAAAGAAGCCATCTATATCAAAACTGAACAGCCTTTTCTCAACAGAGGGGGAGGGATATGACATCGTCTACCTCCAGTCTACAACACAGTAGACTTTCAACAGTTCAAAGAAGGCTCCACACCCATCAAGGTGCCCTTGATGACACAGATAAACCTCCAAGTGGCCTTAACAACTCACTAAAGAATGCAAATGACGAGCTGTCTGCAAGGAGTATAAATCCTTTCATTCCCTATCATCCACTCAGAGCTGAAGATGCTTCTTGTATGAGAAGTGAAATGTCTTCAAAGAAAAACAAGAACGTCCAGTGGTCTCTTGAAAAAAGCACCTTTAGGACAACCATGACCTGGATGACTGAGAATCTCCATAGACATAATGTGGAGCTATATTATTCATCCCTTTTTTCCCAAAACATTGACTCTGATAAGGCATATTTTCTTAGTACTACCTCTGATTAAAAAGAAGCAGACAATTTTAAAGAGTTGTTGATCATAGGCAAAAGCCCGTATTTCCCCTGATATTTGCCCATAAATGTATTCTTAAGAATGTTGAAGGGTACAGGTACTTAATAAAGCACTAGGACTGAAATCACAGTGAATGAAATAACTCAGAGTTATATTACTTTAGCACAGGAAATCATTTGTACTTGTATTATTGATGTGTATTATGACAATTTATGTATAAAGGCCAGAATATAAAATAGAAAATTGGAAGTCTGAACAAGTATGCAAAAGAATGTTAAAGAAAAGAATACCAGCATAAAATAAAATTGATAGCTATACACATAGATCTTATTGCTTCAAGGTTTTCGTTCAGTAACCGGATATATTACAGGAAAAAAAAAAGATTACAAGGAAAACTGCTTCATTATACTCAATCATCTCTACACTTGCAAATCACTATGTTCCCAAATTATAAAAAATTCTACAGCACAGTTCTAGTCCCATCCTTTTTACAAGAATAATCTATTATAAATACTCTGACCTGTTTTACTTCGGACCCTCAAATAAAGTTAGCTTCCCATTTTATTCATTCATTCATTCATTCATTCATTCATTCATTCATTCATTCATTCATTTATTAAACTTTTATTCTGGCAATATCCCCTACAAGGTGACTTTGGGTGGCTTACAAGTTATAAAACAAAATTTAAAAATAATTAAAATATTGATACATTAAAACTGCATAGCTTAAAATGTAATTAAAAACTGCACTAAAACCAGTGATGTGATTCAAGTAATTTAACAACCAATTCTCTGCCCTAATGATTTCTTCCAATAACCAGTTTGTCAAACTGCTCAGAAAATTAACAACCGGTTCTCCCGAAGTGGTACGAACTGGCTGAATCCCATCACTGATTAAAACTGAGATGAAGAGAGCTAAGAGATGGACAAGATGGAGATGAGTATTTTTTTTTTACACCACCAGTCACCTCCAGTAACAAGTGCCCCTCTTGGGACCCCAGACCTACCTACAAAGCCAAATACCCTTCCTGAAGGACAAAAGGGAGCAGGGAAGTTCTCATCTTTGGTGGTAGGACTGATATTCAAATCAGTTTAAAAAACAAAAATATTTACAACCCAATGGATGCAGTAAAACTGTCCAAACCAGGAAGAGATGAATCTAAGTTTAAGCTAATCTCAATCGTCAGCAATGGAAGATTTAGGTACGCAGTGATTAAGGAAGCAATAAAGAAGGTTTTGCTTAGTCCTTCTAAAATATAGGGTTTTAGTTTAAGCAGTTCTTTGGTAAGTAATGCAGAGGAAAATTGAATAAATGGAGGAAATAGAAGTCAGTTTTGGGAAAAGACAGTTAGCTCAGAATTCTACAGAACACCTCAAATTTGGGTGTGGCAAGGCAGAGGAGAGAATGGAAGAATGGAAAGGCATTGTGAATCAGACCCAGCAGTGAGCTCCCATTCTATTGGCAATGGGGTCATCTACACATCCTATTTACCGTAGTATGAAGCCAGTCAATTAAACATATTTTGTAATAAAGCACAGGCATGTCTCAATCCTTCTCCATTCCACTTCAAAGATAAATTCCTCCCATCTTTTCTCACTTGACATCAAAAGTATCTTTAAACAAACCATCTTTGGAATGAGTGCTATTGTGTTATCTGCCTTCTCTGCTTAATTTACTTGTAGGCAAACACCATTGTGCACACTGGCTACTGTCAGTGGTGGGATTCAGCTGATTCTCTCCTGATTGCACGAACCGGTAGCGGCAACTGTGGGAGGCCCCGCCCACCCACCTGGACGTAATGTGTGACTACTGCACATGCACAGAAGGCACAGAGGTGGCGCATGTGAGCGAAGCGAGAGCACATGCACACACACTTGCATTTGCCAACCAGTAGGGAAAGTAAGTGAATCCCATCTCTGGCTACTGTATACATCACAGGAAAATCCCTTCTATCTAGTCAATTGTTCTAGCCCATCGTCACTTTCTCATTTCATTTTGGACAGCTAAATGGATGAAACCCTTGAATTTTTTTTTGTTGGTTTGTTAAATATTCATAGTTAGTATCTTTCTGTCAAGCAGTCCAATTAAAAAAAAGATAAAGGAGTCCTTGCATATTTTACTCTGCTAGTTGTTGTCATCTATAAGGATCAGTGCTCATCTCTATTTCAGGACTATTAGAACTTGTTGTCAGACAACAGAACTAGTGTTGTCTGAAAACATTTCTGCAATCATATGGACAGCATGACATCACAGAATGTTACTGTCACATGGAAGTGGTACATATTTATCTACTCATATTTATCATTTGCATACTTTCGAACTGCTAGGTTGGCAGAAGCTGGGGCGACGATCACCGCATCACAGGTTGCTCAAGTCTCAAAGCTGGGCTGCCAGCTTTCCAATTAACAGGACCAGTGTTAGTGTTAGAACCACTGAGCCACCATGCTGCCCCTTGGTTCAATCAATGAACTAGTAAAAAAAGCCAATGATAAAAAATCATCCTTCCTTCCTAGATGGAGAAATGGTACATTTGCCAAGAGAGTGGAGTAAGTTGGTCTATTTAAGAATGTATTGTGTTATACAAATATATAGCACTTTTAAGAGACAGCTCAGTCTATTACATGAGATAGAAGACCAACTGCAAATTTTATCGATAGGATCAATAATGTGGTGTTGCTTAAAGTTACTACAGTACCTACCTGTTTATGTGTCCTATGTGCTATTTCCTAGGAATATGAACAGTAAAAAGTTCACACAGTTTTTTCTTGGCTGCCCAGGGTAGAAATAAAGTGCTAATTGTAGGCAGAGATATCCACTGAAAGGAGGATAAAAAAAATCAGGATGGTATCCACAACCAATGAATTGGAGCCCCACCTCATGTTTGTATGATCTTCACCATCTTCTCAAACTTTTTTACCCCCTTTCTCTCCAGCCCTGAAGGAAACTACTTTGTAGTCTCCTAATTGTGGCTGATTTGGCAGCAGACATGATGAAAATAAATTCTGTAGGAACTGAAAGAGACCATACACATGAGATCTCTGAGAGAATTAGCTGTCAAATTTAGGACTGACTTCAGTGTTAGAGCAAGCGCTATGGGTTTAGGACAAGGGTGTCAAACTCAAGGCCCAGGGACCGGATCCAGCCCATGGGGTACTTAGATCTGGCCCATGGGTCCACCCTGGAAACAGTGAAGGACTGGCCTGCGGTGCCTTTGTCTGCAAAAATAAAGCTTGGGGGAGCCACATGTGCCCCCCCAGTTCCATTTTCTCCGGCAGAGGGTTGCAGGAGGCCATCACAGCTGAAATGAAGCTCGGGGGCCTGTTTTCGCTGGTAGAGCGCTTGGGCCACCAAAGGCACCCCTGACACATGTGACATCAAGATGGCCATACCCACCCCAGCCTCCCAAGGTCAAACACAACCCTGATATAGCCCTCAATGAAATCGAGTTTGACACCCCCGGTTTAGGAGAACAAATATAGAAAACTTTCCAATAAAACACTACAGTTGTTAACTGTTGACTGTTTCAGCTAATGGGACAAATCAGGGGTGGGTTCTACTTACCTTTACTACCAGTTTGCATCATGCCTGCGCTTCTGTGCATGTGCAGATCACTTCTGATGACGTCCGGGTCAGTGGGCAGAGGTTCCTGCCGGTTTTACTACCGGTTCTTGCAAACCAGTCTGAACCGGGGGCAACCCACCACTGGGACAGATGCTCAAAATGGGTGGGAGTTACCTTAAAAATGAGGTAATGAAACATAACTGCAAACAATTCCAGTGAAGAAGAAAAATTCTTCCCTATGCAATTGTTTCTAATTTTTGTCATCAGTCAAATTAGAAAGACTAGTATAGAAGCTGACTCAAAGGCAATCACAATAAAAAATATTTTATATTACTGATGTACACGTACATAAGAAAAATGTGGGAGGCAGAAGAAAACACAATGTTCTTGCACAAAAGGTTAGTGATGATTGTAAAATGAAGAAAGATACATATAGGAGATAGAAAATAAGAAAGGTCACCAAATAATTGCACATATATGCATCTTGAAAATGTAGAAATAAGGTCAGGAAGGCTTAAGCCTGGAATAAAGTTGGTAAAAGATGCTAAGAACAACAAAAAGTTCTTCTTTAACTATGTTGAAAATAAAAAATAGAGAAAAGAATCAATGTACCAGCAGTTAAGTGAAGATGGCAAAAGCCTTATTATTACAAGGAAATGATATTCTATTTCAATTTTAGTTCAGACTACTTCAAAAAGATGTACATGTTTCATCAGGCAACCAGGAGCAGGGTGAAGGTTTATGATCAAGAGTTGAAACAAACCGAAACATGGCCAAAGAATCCTCATTCACTTTTAATGAGTGTAAATCTCCAAGGACAAATTTACATTCCAGGATATGAACGCAAGCTCTTGATAGTATCAGCAATCATTTATGTATTATCACTGAGCAATTCTTGAAGAAGAGTGAAGTGCCAGGTGATGTTGTTTCTATCTTCAAAAAGGGAAAACAGTAACAGAGAATTACAGACCAGTCAGTCTCCTCAGGAAAATTCTAAAGCGGATTGTAAAGAAATTGATGTGTAAACACATTCAAAACAATTCTGTGACACAGAACATCAGCATGTATTGATCGAGAAAAAGTCATTCCAAACTAATTATCCCATAAATATTGTGATTATAAAACTAGTTAAGAATGGACTGGATTGTGGAAAAATCATGCTAGCTGGGAAACATGTCTAAAATTTAATAGTACAACCTACCACAAATATCAGATAGAAAGAGATTGTTGTGGTCCGCCAACAGGCTATGGAGCTGGCAGCAGAGTAAGGAGGCTGGGGAGGAATATGGGTGAGTCCTGGAGTCTGGGGAAGACTCGGATGAGGGCTCTGCATTGGAGGCAGAGATGGGGCCAGGGCCATCTGGGAGTTATGCGCTGACTCCGGAGCCTCCAGAGTCAGACATAAGAGAGGCAGAGGAACAGGAGGAGCCTATTTCTAGTGCGTGCATGCACAGGGCTGCCAGAAAGCAAGAACAGTTAAAACAAAAGGGACAACTTGGTAGTAAGTCCTGTAGCTAATTGGCCCCTCCCATAAGGCTTAAAAGAGGAGCAAAAGCATGTGGGCACTTTGCAGGAAAGCAACGTTGTTAATTCTGTACCCTGTCGGCATCTCTGTTTGATTCTGGACTCCATGTAGCTTTGCCAAGTAGATCTTTGGCAGTGTGTCAAGGGAAATAAAGGTTGGTGATTATTCTGAAGGACTTCTCCTGAAGGACTTTTTGCAACTAATTGGGACTCAGCTGTGAATGAATGTAATTCACAGCTGTTGCATAAAAGAGGTTGTTGGGACTACTCATGTGTTTTAATGATTCAGGAAGCTTAGATCACAACAGAGATTGACGAAGGAAGGAAAATACTTCTTTGGATAACAAGTAAAATACAAGTAAGGCTGGAGTCGTAAAACCCTTAGTCAGTCAACAGAGCAACAAAGAAAAATGTATTGGAAATTGCTAATTTAACAAAGAAAATATGAATATACAGAAAATGGGAAAGTGTACACTAACATTAACAGTCACTATCAACTTATAGGACATACATAAAAGATGGGAGATTCAGAGCTTGGGTGTGCACACTGGAGGAAGTTTTGGGATTGGTAATTCATAATAAATTGAACATGAAGCAGCAGTATGACAGAGCAATTAGAAAGACTAATATAATCCCAGGCTGCAACATAAAAATCACTATATTAAATGAGTAAAATTCTGATTTTTATAATTGTATATAATTGTGGTTGCCATATTTCCAGAAGAATATTGAAGGAAAAAGAGAGGAACAAAGTTGATACAGAAACCCAAGAACCTGCTTTATGACAAAGGCTGAGGGCACTTGGAATATTCAGGCTGGAGATAAAAAATGTACTTATAATAAACCACTTGGATTTCACATAAGGTCCACTGGTCTATTAGTACAAGAGAATGTAGAGAATATTTCTGAAAAAGAAAGGAAGGAAGGAAGGAAGGAAGGAAGGAAGGAAGGAAGGAAGGAAGGAAGGAAGGAAGGAAGGAAGGAAAGAAAAAAGAAAAAGAAAGAAAGAAAGAGAAAGATCTTACAAAGATGACACTCTATAACAAAAAAAGAGGAATAATGAAAATAAATAGTTTCAGAAGAAGATGGATGTCAGACTTAGGGGTTTGGTTTCCAAGTAGGTGTGGAATCAGGGAAAATAATGAATGGGCCTGGATGAACATTACATTACACCTAATTTAAATTTAAAGTAACTTAACTTAATTAGATGGTCATTGAGGGATTTTTTTTCTTACTCACATGGAGCTTTAGAACGTTCTCATTTCAATATGGAATAGATGAAGCTTGTGTGATTAGAAAGAAGGAAAGATAAAATTATATTGAAAAGAGAAAAAAACATGCCAGTTTTTTTTTTATTTGATTTATATGCCGCCCTACTACGAAGACTCAGGGCGGCTTACAATGTGTTAAGCAATAGCCTTCATACTTTTGTATATTTATACAAAGTCAGTTTATTGCCCCCACAATCTGGGTCCTCATTTTACCTACCTTAGAAAGAATGGAAGGCTGAGTCAACCTTGAGCCTGGTGAGATTTGAACTTTCAGTAATTGCAGGCAGCTGATGTTAATAACAGTGCTTTAGTCTGCTTTAGTCTGCTGTGCTACCAGGGCTCCTGGTATTTATTAAAGTTATGCTTTTTGTAAATGGAAAAAAAGTTATAGTACAGGTGAAACTCGAAAAATTAGAATATCGTGCAAAAGTTCATTTATTTCAATAATGCAACTTAAAAGGTGAAACTAATATATGAGATAGACTCATTACATGCAAAGCGAGATAGTTCAAGCCTTGATTTGACATACTTTTGATGATTATGGCTTACAGCTCATGAAAACCCCAAATTCACAATCTCAGAAAATTAGAATATTGTGAAAAGGTTCCATATTCTAGGCTCAAAGTGTCCCACTCTAATCAGCTAATTAAGCCATAACACCTGCAAAGGGTTCCTGAGCCTTTAAATGGTCTCTCAGTCTGGTTCAGTAGGAATCACAATCATGGGAAAGACTGCTGACCTGACAGTTGTGCAGAAAACCATCATTGACACCCTCCATAAGGAGGGAAAGCCTCAAAAGGTCATTGCAAAAGAAGTTGGATGTTCTCAAAGTGCTGTATCAAAGCACATTAATAGAAAGTTATGTGGAAGGGAAAAGCGTGGAAGAAAAAGGTGCACAAGCAGCAGGGATGACCGCAGCCTGGAGAGGAGTGTCAGGAAAAGGCCATTCAAAAGTGTTGGGGACTTTCACAAGGAGTGGACTAAGGCTGGAGTTAGTGCATCAAGAGCCACCACACACAGACGGATCCTGGAAATGGGCTTCAAATGTCGTATTCCTCTTGTCAAGCCACTCCTGAACAACAAACAACGTCAGAAGCGTCTTACCTGGGCTAAAGACAAAAAGAACTGGTCTGTTGCTCAGTGGTCCAAAGTCCTCTTTTCTGATGAGAGCAACTTTTGCATCTCATTTGGAAACTAAGGACCCAGAGTCTGGAGGAAGAATGGAGAGGCACACACTGCAAGATGCTTGAAGTCCAGTGTGAAGTTTCCACAGTCTGTGTTGATTTGGGGAGCCATGTCATCTGCTGGTGTTGGTCCACAGTGCTTCATTAAGTCCAGGGTCAACGCAGCCATCTACCAGGAGATTTTGGAGCACTTCATGCTTCCTTCCGCAGACGAGCTTTATGGGGATGCTGACTTCATTTTCCAGCAGGACTTGGCACCTGCCCACACTGCCAAAAGTACCAAAACCTGGTTCAATGACCATGGGATTACTGTGCTTGATTGGCCAGCAAACTCGCCTGACCTGAACCCCATAGAGAATCTATGGGGCATTGCCAAGAGAAAGATGAGAGACATGAGACCGAACAATGCAGAAGAGCTGAAGGCCGCTATTGAAGCATCCTGGTCTTCCATAACACCTCAGCAGTGCCACAGGCTGATAGCATCCATGCCACGCCGCATTGAGGCAGTAATTGATGCAAAAGGGGCCCAAACCAAGTACTGAGTACATATGCATGCTTATACTTTTCAGAGGTCCGATATTGTTCTATGTACAATCCTTGTTTTATTGATTTCATGTAATATTCTAATTTTCTGAGATTGTGAATTTGGGGTTTTCATGAGCTGTAAGCCATAATCATCAAAATTATGACAAATCAAGGCTTGAACTATCTTGCTTTGCATGTAATCAGTCTATCTCATATATTAGTTTCACCTTTTAAGTTGCATTACTGAAATAAATGAACTTTTGCACGATATTCTAATTTTTCGAGTTTCACCTGTATATTGCTCATTTTCAATGTGTAAATATACTCACATACAGTAGAGTACGTGGAAGAATATTACTATATACCCAAAGATATACGAATACAGAAGAGGAAAAATCAGCCATAGAATTTTTATCTACATCAATGCAGCAAATAATAATCAGGCAAAAGGAATCCTTAAGTTGGAAGATACTATAAAAGAAGGTACAGATGATTTAAAGCCTATCGGCTGATATGTTTCTCCAAACCTTTGGATTGATGTTCCTTCCCTAGTGCACAAATCAGGGGGGGAAAAAGACAATTTTTAATTCCTTTGCTGAACATTGCCCACTTCTTGATGAAGTGCCCGTGAAAATTCTGGAGTTCAGCCATCTAGGTAGCCATGCAAAGTATCGGATGGAACTTTGATTTAAATAGCATTGCTCTCCTTCCTGTCCATCAAGGTGACTTGTGCAAGGTTTGTCTCTATGAATAATGTAATTGGCTGTCATGTGTAAAAATACTCAGCTGAACAAATATATTAAAAGTCATCCCCAGAAGAAAGTTAGTGCCATGAATGAAATGAAAATAATTCTGCACAGCTAAGTAACCTCTTATACCTTGTGTTCCTAACATTTTACATTAGTGTTCCAAGCACTTTCTCTGATCATAATTGGTCATATCACCAAACTGCTCTGTCGAATTGGTTTTATTATGATTAGGGGCAGAGGCTTACATAATAATCTCTTTGGTGCATCTCCCAATGTACACACTTTATTTAGTAGTTACCTATAATTAATATTTTCAAATCTGAAAGCACAAAAGCTCCAGGAACCAAACATTACCTAAACAGAGCAAATTAAGACAGAAAGAAACTGTAGAGAGGTTAGCAACAAAGGTTAATTTCTAGAAAATTAATTATCTGAGGGAAGCATCTATCATATTGTTGGATTTGCATGGAAAGATCTGAGCTTGTTCCCTTTGTCAGAAAATTACAGTGAGCAATTTTCAATTTAATTTGCACTCTTAGTCAGTCCTTATAACCAACTCAAAAAAAGTAGACACACCACTCAGTACAGCTAGCAGAAATACGGCATGGCATTTATTTATTAAAGATCAGTTAACTGACCAAAAAACAAACCAAAATGAAACCACAATAGGAAAAATATCAATCAGGAGCAGGGAGAAACAGACTTGAACAATAAACAAGAAATAAAAAGTCAAACAACTTTACTTCTCTCTCTCTCCCTCTCTCTCTCTCTCTCTCTCTGTTATGGCAAGCCGGCGGCCATGTTGCAAGGACGCACAGCTGATTGGTCCGCTGGCATGGCAACTAACTGGCGGGATATCAGAACATGCTTATTGGCTGAGATGTTGACAGCTCTGCTATAAAAGAGCTGTCAGCGCTGAGGAAACTGCTCACTCACCAGTGTTAGAAGTAAGGAGCGAGTCATGGTTAGACTTTACTGTTAATGATTAAAGAGCTGTTAATTGTTAACCCGCCATGCCTCCGTCATTATTGTTTAGCATTACAATAATGTCTGTCTTTCTCTCTCTCCCTCCCCCCCTCTCTCCCTCTGTCTCTCTCTCTGTGTCTCTGTCTTTCTGTCTCTCTGTCTCTCTCTCTGCCTGTCTTTCCAGTACCTATTCACTGCAGGCCGAAGGCTTCATCCTTCATATAGATTGTTTCCAACCAATGTAAGTCCAGAGCTTTTCTTTTACCAATTGGGCCAACAATATTTGCTGATGTCATAGATTCATCTTTAGGTCTTTTGTAGACATTTTATATCAAATGTGATCCATTCTATGACTTGATCCACCTGTCATCGGTTCTTCTTACTCTGTGACCAGACCATTTCCATTTCAATTATTTTACTCTCTTGATGATATACTTTTGTTTGCTCTCTAATCCATGTGAAAGTCTTTCTATCTTGTCTTGTAATGCTGAACATGTAATTTTCCATGGCTCTTTGCACCACTTGTAGCTTTTTATCAATTGTGAAGTTAGTGTCCATGTTTCACCAGCATATGTTAGAGGAGGTAGCACACATTGATTGAAAACTTTGCTCTTTAGGCAAAGTGGGAGGTTGTTCTTGAAAATTATGCTTAGCTTGCTGAATGCCTGCCCACCACATTTAACACGCCATCCAGTTTCCTTTATTTTATCATCTTCCATTTTAGATCCATTGGCCAAGGTATTTATAGTGTCTATAATACATCTAGTTCTTCTTCAGATATATATATATATTTCTTTCTTTGGTAAATTTATTAAACACAACCTGGCTCTTTTTCAAGTTTATTTTTAAGCCAAATGGTTTTCCTGCTTTATACAGCTCTTGTATGTGTCTTTGTATCTTTTCTGGGTCTTGTGAGAAGAGAACAACATCATCTGCAAATCTTAAGTGATTTAAATAGGCAGTATTGATTTTTATTCCAACTTTTTCCCAGTCTAGTTTGTGAAATACTTCTTCAAGGAAGCCTGAGAAAAGGATAGGCGATATTGTATCTCCGTGTTGTACACCTTAGTCTGTGTTGATTTCTACTTTAAGAACATTAAGCTAATTGTCGCCATTGTCTTTTCATATATTGATTGTAGTAAATTTATGTTATGGTTGGAATGCTAAATGCTAATGGTTACAGTTTAAACAAGATATTAACAAAATTATACTGGAAATGCCACAGAGAAGAAAAAACACCCGATGCATGGAAAAATATTGAAGTGATTCTTATACACAAGAAAGGGGCTTAAGATGATATAAAGTGCTATTGCCCAATTAGCCTTCTTTTACTGATCTGCAAGGTTTTCACCAAGATAATAGCAAAAAGAATATTGAGAATATTAAATGATGCACAGCCAAAGGTGCGGGCATGATTCAGAAGTAGCTACAACACAATGGATCACATACAGGTTGTTCAGCAAGTCATTGAAAGGCACAATAAGTACACCATGTCTCTGTGCATGGCTTTCATTGACTACGAAAAGACATTTGACTCAGTATTCCAGCAAACAATAATTTCTGCATTGCTCAACCAAGGCATAGAGACTGCTTACATAAACGTACATACTGTATATAGGCAACATTCTATGTTCTAAGCCAGTGATGGCTAACCTTTTTGCCATCGCGTTCCAGGACGGATGGGTGGGGAGGTTCATACCCACGTGTCCCCACACTAATAATTTTATGCCCCACACCCTGCACATGCATGTGCAACCCCCCTCCCCCCCATTCCTGGCATGTGATGGCCAGGTAGGCCTGTTTTTCTTTCTCACCTGGCTCCAGATCCTCTCTATGCATCTGGGGAGGGTGAAAACAGCCTTCCCCACTCCCTCAGAGGCCCTCTGGAGGCCTGAAATGGCCTATTTCCCAACTCCTGATTGGACAGGAACTGACATTTTTGCTGCCCCCAGCCTCCAGAGCTTCTCATTCCAAACAGAATGGCCTGCTATGACTATTCCAACTGCAGAATAGAGGCAGAAAGTTTAGATGCTCTCACCTTTATTCTGCACTGTGAATGAAACAATTGTGTGGACAGAGATGATGTATCCAACAGACTTGATCCAGGTCTACAAACTGTTTTGTTACAACTCTAAGAAATAGTAACATCAAGAGAATTTATTGAAGTGGTAAAACAAAGACTTTGCACAAAGCCACATCTCTATCTCTGTCTCTGTCTGCCTGCCTGTCTTTTTCATCTCTATGCAACATGAAATATAATGAAAATCAAATTTCAAAAACACATTATCGTTTATGAAGGAACAGAAAATTGAAATATTTTGTATTTCAGAGAATCATTTTCCTCCCTTTGTAATTGTCTCTTATTCCTGTCATCAGTCAGATTAGAAAGACTAATATGGAAGCTCACTCAGAGGCAATCATAATAAATAATACTTTATATAAATCATCATTGTATCATTTTATAAAAAGCCTGTTGTTCACTTACAGAGGAACATGTGAACAGCCCACAGTCAAACACAGATTTCCTGCCTGCTTGTCCATCCTTAATATCCAGATGCCCTAGGGCAAGGCAACCTTAAACACTCAAAGAGCCATTTGGAATTCTTTTCCACAGAAAAGAAAACACCAGGAGCCACAAAACCCTTCCCGTGCCTGGCTATTTCTTGAGCGGCCATAAAACTAGCATATGTAGTTGAATTAAATGTTCTCTTTTCTTCTGAAACATTTCTTTTCTTGGATTTATCTATGATTGGCCTACCAGGGGGTTCAAAAGCTCAATAAATCGCGTGCCGGTGGGTGTCACATATTGGTGGTTGTGACGTATAGTTTGAGTGACAGGGAGCCACAGCAGAAGGGTGAAAGAGATACGTGCGGCTCCAGAGCCGCAGGTTGCTGACCCCTGACCTAGGGCAACAGTAAACAGATCATTGCCCTAGTATTGCATGGTAAGCAGTGAATGCATCTTGGGCCTCACAGCAGTGGTGGGATTCAGCCTGTATAGGCCGGTTTGGGTGAACCAGTAGTAAAAATTCTGGCTGGCCCCGTGGAAGGCCTGAGAAAGATGTCAGAATAACAGAATAACACTTAGAAGGGACATTGGGGGGAGACCCTATACCTTTTCAGAGAAATGGCTGTCCAGTCTTTTCTTAAAAACTTCCAGTGATCGAGCACTCAGAATGTCTGGAGACAAGTAGTTCCACTGGTTAATTGTTCTCACTGTCAGGAAGTTTCTCCTTAGTTTTAGGTTGCTTCTCTCTTTGTTCAGATTCCATCTATTGCTTCTTGTTTTGCCTTCTGCTTCTTTGGAAAATATATTGCCCCCCTCCCCCTTAGTGGCAGCCCCTCAAAAACCTGTTTTGTGACCTGCCTATTACACTCTTGGGCAAAGCATGTGAGCCATTTCCTCCTTTCAGTGGTCCATGAAAGTACATCTATAGTATGTAGGTGCAGATGATAAAGTCAAAGAAGGGTGAACAACATTTTTACAGAACTATAGAAATGTTGAGGGCGGGCATGACAAGGAGTGGCTGGGAGGGGAGGGGCCGGGCAAGGTGCCCCTCGATATGAGTGATGTCGAGTTGGCCATGCCCACCCAATCACATGTCTACCAAGCCACACCCACCCAATCACATGACCACCAAGCCATGCCCACCCAGTCACATGACCACCAAGCCACGCCCAGCAAGCCATGTCCCAGCAAGCCATGAACGGGTAGTAAAAATATTCGAATCCCACCACTGCCTCACAGGTATTTTTAGACCATGAAAGTAGGGGTTATCTAAAGTCTACTGTTCATTTGGAAATGTGCCCCGGAAAAAGAAAGGAGAAAGTAAAGGATAATTGAAAGAAAACTGAGAAGATTAGAGAAGCTACCCTCTCCATTTTAGACCTCTCTCTGCATTCCCAAGGATTAGAACATAGAATAACAGAGTTGGAAGGGAACTTGGAAGTCATCTAGTCCAATACCTTGTTCAAACAGAAGAGTCCATACCTCTCTTCTTTAAATCCTCCAGTGTTGGAGCACCCACAAATTCTGAAGGCAAGCCATTCCACTGGTTGATTGTTCTCACCATTAGAAAATTTCTCCTTAGTTCTAGGTTCTTTTCTTGATTAGTTTCCATCCATTGGTTTTTGCCTTGCCTTCTGGTGCTTTGGAAAATAGTTTGTCCCCCTTATCTTTGTGGGATCCTTTCCAATACTGGAATACTGCTATCATGTTTCCCCTAGTTCTTCCCTTCACTAGACTAGACATAGATTTCTCCACAGTCCATTGCATTTGGAAATCATTCCCAGTATGCAGGAAAGTCAACCTGCATTTCTTTCATTTTGTTTTTACCAATTTATAATTGTTTATAGGAGTTCATTACTGCTAGCTTACTGAAAGCTTGGAAATATGGGGCATGGTCTAAAGTTTCTAAACTTTAGCAACTTTAAGTTGTCTGGATTTCAAATCCATGCTGGCCAAGAAAATCAGGGAGTTGAAGTCCACCTATCTTAGAGTTGCTAAGATTGAAAAACACTGGTTTAGAATAAGATTGTTTAACTGGGCAACCAAGAACAGCAGAAAACCATGTTTTTCCCAATGCAGAGGTAGCAAAGAGAACAAAATATATATTGAGTGGAAAAGCAGAAAGTGGTTTTAGCTGCTGGCAGAATGCCAGTAGTAGCTTGCTGTTACCGGGACATAAAGAGGAAACCTTCTCCAGCAGTAGATCAATGGTGAAATCCAACTTTTTTTTAGTACCAGTTCTGTGGGCATGGCTTGGTGGGCATGGCAGGGGAAGGATACTGCAAAATCTCTATTCCTACCACACTCTGGGGCCAGACAGAGGTGGTATTTGCCGGTTCTCTGAACTACTCAAAATTTCTGCTACTGGTTCTCCGAACTGCTCAAATTTCCACTACCAGTTCTCCAGAACCTGTCAGAATCTGCTGGATTTCACCCCTGCAGTAGATCATGGGTATAATCTTATGTGCTTTTGTTTGGGGTATTCTACATGATGCTAATGGGAAGTGATGTAAACATCATATACGTAACTAGTTGCATGAATACACTGGTGTGTGTGTGTATGTGTGTGTGTGTGTGTGTGTGTGTGTGTGTGTGTGTATGCAAGACAGAGACTTAAATGTATGTCTTATTTCCTAATCTAACCCAGTTGTTCTTATATGTGTGCAGATTTGAGCAGAAGCCTGGGTCTTTTCTCACTAAATAACTAAATATTATCTACGTATATTATCTATTATCATTTTACCTGTTTGTTATCCTGCCACTGTATTAGAATATACTATTCATACATTTAATAGAGTGGAATAGCACCATATTTTAGTTAAAAGCAGTATTCTCTTCTAAAGAATACTCCAAAAGCTTTAAAAACAAATTAAAAAGCAGTAACGTCACAAAATAACAAGGCCTTAAAATTGGGTAAAGACTTAGTTGCAATTTTTCACTGATTATAATGTAGAGTTTTAACCAGAACCTGTCAAAATAATCATAGTTTACAGTTAATATAGGGAAATTCAGCTTATAAATTGATTGTGAATGAAAAGTTAAATACAATCTATTTCTACTTTATTAGGAATATGTAATTATGATTCATTGTATTTAAATCATAGAAGCATGTCATAAACACTTCACTTTTTTTTCTTCTTAGCAAACTTGCTTTTCCAAATTTAGACTATTTAAGAAAATGTATAATCTACACTTAGGCATTATTGGTTAATAATACCTCTGCAGTAGTTTTAAAATTAGGCCTGTAGGGACAATACAAAATTGAGTTTAATACCACAAGTACCAGCCCTGCTGATTCTGTTATTAATTTCATACTTAATTCAAGAATAAGCCCCAATTTTAAATCACATCTGAAACTATCATATGACCTACAATGTACAGGTTTGGAGGACAATAAAAGGAGACCTCCTTGCTGTTAAATGCATGCCAGACAGATAACGCTGGCCACAATTCTAGTAAAAATTGACGGAAATATAAATGAGTGACTTAATGCTTGGGACTAGCAGTTCTGCTAGTGGAAAGATGTTAAGTGATACGTGTAACCTTGATACCACATGAAGTGGGATTAGTTTAAGCTTCTCTATCTGTGACTCTGAGAAGAACAATATCATTAAAGAGCACTGTTTACAGTTGAGCATGAAATAAGCTGCCTGAATGTTAACTAAATCAATCTCTCTTTTTAAAAAGGGAAATAGCAACAAAGCCTTAACTCTAATGTTACTGCAAAATGCTTATTTTAAATGCTTTCATTTTTCTATAAATGAAGATGTTTTTTAGAAGTGTACTTTCATCCTTTAAGTAATAAAATGCAAAATGAAGATTTCTAGACTACAGGTATATTTATATGTAAATTAGAATTTAAATTATGAGTTCTCCAAGATGACATTAACTGATCACTGAGCCGTGAGACAAGTGGGACTTTTCTAGACTTGACCACAGAAATAATAGATTTTAAAACTTTTTAAACATTATGAAGCCTGGAATTAGGACAGGGTAGTCAGTTTTTGCCTATTAAGATGCGGGATTCAAGGTCCAATCATCAAAAATTATAATGGTTTATGGCAGTGGTGAAATTCAAACTTTTTTCACTACCGGTTCTGTGGGCATGGCTTGGTGGGCATGGTGTGGCTTAGTGGGCATGGCAGGGGAAGGATACTGCAAAATATCCATTCCCACCCCACTCCTGGGGAAGGATACTGCAAAATCTCCATTCCCACCAGGGGTGAAATGCTCCCGGTTTGGACCCACTCAGGCGAGTAGGTAGCGATGATGGCCGGTGGTTCGGAGAACCGGTAGCAATGGCAGCTGGAGGTTCCGCCTACCCACCCCATTCCCCGGAGTTGGGGAATGCACCATTCCCCGACTCCGGCCTGGCCACTGAGCTGCTGCCTGCTCGCCCTTCACACCGCGGTGTATCCTACTGCTCACCTTTCTCCCGCGGCTGGCTGTCAGGGAAGGCAAGCGCCCAAAAGTTACTGGAATCGCTCACTCTCCTTGAATGAGCCGCTCTGGTCCACGCGCTGGCTGCGCAAGCACACACCGTTTATTTAATTCAGCAGCAGATTGGGTGTGCGCTTGTGCAGCCATCGAGTTAGCCACGTCCACTCAGTCACAGGACACCCCCCCCACCAAGCCACGCCCACAGAACTGGTGGGCAAAAATTTTACATTTCACCCCTGATTCCCACCCCACTCTGGGACCAGCCAGAGGTGGTATCTGCTGGTTCTCCAAACTACTCAAAATTTCCACTACCGATTCTCCAGAACCTGTCAGAACCTGCTGGATTTCACACCTGGTTTATGGCTGAGAAAATAGAATTGTACTTCATTCTTATTTGGAAGGATAGAAGTCCTCATCCACCATCCTTCACCAAATGATTATAATTTTTCTCAGACTTTGTGTAATGAGTATCTATAAAGTTCAAATACTTTTATATCAAATTTGCCCAGTCTTTCTTTTAAATAAGCCATGAAGACTAATCTCTTCAGAACAAGTCATAAGATACGTTAGATATGAATTATGATGAATGAACCCAGAGGGAAACAGGGTATTGTACTAACAACATTGCTCCCACTGTCCTTTGTGTTTTCATCAGAAGTCTGGAGCAACACATATGAAATGAGGAAGATTTGTTCAGATTTCATTTGATGTGAACTTGTCAATTTACAGTTCTTGAACCTGTTCATAACTGGAATAAAGTTATGAATTATGATCCACAGCACTTAGAATTTTTAAAAAGAAGAAACAGAGAAGAAAGAAAGAAAGAAAGACATACTGTATATATTAGAAAAAATGTGTGCACAGGTATGTATTATGGAAAAATGAAGATATATCCCACCAATTGTGCATATTAGGAAAAAATATGTTAAGTTGATTGGATCTGAAAAACAATCAAAGAAGCCTGTTTAGGTGATGTAAAATAAACTGATATAACATTCCATTTCTGAATGTGAAAGTAAGCAGTATAACCCAAACAAAAATAAAAAGTAAGCAAAACAATAAGAGATATTCAATCTTAGAAATCTATGTAATGAAGATATCAAGGATGGAAGCTAGGCTGAAAACACAGTTATACTTCAATCTATTTGTTATATCAGAAAGTAGGGATATATAGAAGGACACATCTAGTTTAAGAGAAGTATTGAACTTGCATACATACCTTTGTCAAAGTGGTCGTACTTTTAAAAATTAGGTACTGGTATGTTATTACTGATTCTGGGATCAGTGGGGGAAAAAAAGCTAGTGCCAAATAATCTTGTAGATGATTCTACAGTTCTCTGTGTGGATTCAGAACAAAATACATGGATTTTTTTTCTATTTTTGTTTTTTAATGTGAATGCTATTTTTTTTTTTACCAATATATGGATTTTCATAACAATGAACTTCATTATTTGCTTTATGATGTTCTACATGTTATTCAGTGATGGGTTGCTACTGGTTCTACCCAGATTGGCAAACCTGTAGCGGTGGTGGCGGGAGGCTCCACTCACCCACGCCGGACGCTTCTGCATAGGAGCGAACCAGTAGCGACGAGTTTTGCAACCCACTACTGATGTTATTCTTTTTTAACCAGTACAGTTATTTCTTTGCTTGTCATATTAGCCCAAAGTTTATTAATCTATATAACTGATACATTGTTGTTCTTTTTCTTAGCATGTGTCCAGCATGGTGGCAGAACCTCTTGCTTTTGCACCACACTAGTTCTAGTTGCTTTTTCTTACAACAAAGTTGCATAATGCATAATGCAATGAGAATTTTTTGTTTGGCCATGGTACCAAGATGATTCCACGCCTAAGGAAAATGGGGATATAGTCTAGCACCTTCACTCTTACATCATGCTGGCTGACATATACTTGATAAAGAAAGATATTGTTCCATGTAATATTAAAAAGGTAAAGGTTCTCCTCACACATATGTGCTAGTCATTCCTGACTCTAGGTGCTCATTTCTGTTTCAAAGCCGAAGACCCAGTGCTGTCCAAAGACGTCTCCATGGTCATGTGGCTGGCATGACTAAATGTCAAAGGTGCACAGAACGCTGTTACCTTCCCACCAAAGATGGTCCCTATTTTTCTACTTGCATTTTTTACATGCTTTCGAACTGCTAGGTTGGCAGAAGCTGGGACAAGTAACGGGAGCCTACCCTGTTACGTGGCACTAGGGATTTGAATTGCTGAACTGCTGTCTTTTCAATCGACAAGCTCAGCATCTTAGCCACTGAGCCACTGCATCCCTCATCTAATATTAGCTAAGGTAAATCGTAAGGATGTTGCCATGAGCATATGGTTCAATTCACATTTCTGTAGTCATTCTTACTGTTAATCATTGAACATTGCATTGATTGTGTCCTGGATTCAGCTTACTTGATAAAAAGGTACATGATTGACTACAATATGATTTTAAAAACTCAGTGCAGTTACTTTGTTTCTTGCAATTGGTTTTATTGTCTCTTGCCCTGACGATAGGTTATAAATAGCCTATAATTCTCTGTAATGGTTTATGATATAAGATACAAGATAACTCATGTAAGAACTACTAAAGATAGGCTATAAACTATACTGTCCAGATTTTAATTTGACTTGACATTAAATCACCTAGAGATGGGAAGCAGGAAATTACATAAGATCTTCTGATGTAGGAGAAAGACAAATAACTCCACATGTTAAGTCTGATTTAAACTTAGCAATTGCTGCCAGTCTCATAGGCAAGCCTCATATCTAATTATGAAGAGCATATTTTGAATATAGCAAAAATAAGCTCTAAATAGAGTACTTTATACAATGATTAATGTCCAGCTCATATTTAAAATAGGAAGGCACAACAAGGTGTGCCTAGCCAATCTCCCAGGAAAGCAGAACTTCATCCATCCATCTCATGGAACCAGAACCATGGTTATAAAGGCTAATCTTAAAAAAACCTGTCATAATTATTGCAAAACACAGCACAACATGTGAGTCTGCAGAGCTAGACTTCTTGCAAGCAATGGGTGTTAGCTAATGCTTACTCATATCCCTGTTCATCTTGGACATTTAAAGCACATATACTCAGCAAATCCTTATAAATGAAGTTTGCAACCTTCCATTTTATTCTATGTTACAGGTAGTCCTCAATTTATGACCACAATTGAACCCACACTTTCCATTGCTAAGTGAGACATTGTTAAGTGAATTTTGCCCCATTTTACTTTCTGGCCACAGTTGTTAAATGAATCACTACAGTTGTTATGTCAGTAAAATGGTTGTTAAGTGAATCTGGCTTTGCCATTGACATTGCTTGCCAAAAGATGATCACATGACTCTGGGACACTGCAACCTTCATAAGTGTGAGTCAGTTGTCAGGCATCTGAATTTTGATCACATGACCATGGGATGCCACAATGGTTATAAGTGTGAAAAATGATCATGTCACTTTTTCAGTACTGTTGTAACTTTGAACAGTCACTAAACAAACTGTTGTAAGTTGAGGGCTACCTGTATTTTGACTCTTGATTATTTCTAGACCAACATTCTGCCTATTTCTTGACATGGTACAACTTCTGTTGACTTTGGCTCTCAAACTAGGTTTGATCATTCCTTGATCTGATCAACCTTCTCTTAACCTAGACTGTTTGACTATTACTTGCTTTCTATAGAAAATACAGCAGCACAATACTTCCTAATAGTGTAATATAAAAACTGTCAGATGTTAGACACTATATATTTTTTCCGCATAATTAATTTGAAATTTCTCTCTATCAAGATGCAGAGGGATACTTCTGTGTACCCCAAATCAGTCTCCTTCTAAGGAGGACATACTGATGAAAAAATAGTGAGAAGTAAAATTGAAATACTTAATTCTACTGTGCACACACAAAGTTTTACTTATGATAAAATTTGAAACCCAGAGCCAAAGGATATATTATAGAAAAAATACAACTGGCAAATCATTTACAGTTTTTTTTAAAGTCATCTGCATTTTTTTTTAATGTGGGACATTATGAACAGTTACAATCCATTGTTCATGACAATGGATCTACACAGCAGCTGAAGTCCTGTGCTCTTAACAGTGCACTCTAAGTATATTGGTAATATTATAAATCTTCCTAATAATAATCTTCTCCAAAACTTTCTGCTCTATATTTATTGAAGCAGTATTAAACTAAATACCACAAGATTTACAGCTTGCATGGTTCGCCAATTTCAATAAACCAGTTGCTGTTAATAACTAACATTTTAAAAATTATAGCTGAAACAAAAGATCAGTGGTAGCTACTGCAGATTATAAAGTGACAAAGTAAATCTATATAGAAGGAAATAAAATCCAAGGCATTCCATTACAGATAAGAAGAACTAATGACCATCAAACTGAGATACCTAAAAAAGATCAGCTGAGTGTGATATGAAAAATGTATTCAAGTTAGTGAAGCAAGAACAGTTCTAAGAAGTAATCAATAGGGTTACTTACACTCCATAGAAGAGCAATGGCACAAATATCAATTCCAATAAAGATAACTGCAATAAAAGAAGAATAATGTCATTGCAGTCAGGAATTATAAATTCATTTGGTTACACGTGACCCAGTCTGCAGGTGGATTATTAAAGAATAGTAATGCATTTAGATGATGTTAGCCATGTTAAGCAGTCATCATTAAGTAGAGAAAGGAAAGGAGATTTTGCATACTTCTTGTTGTAGTGAAGGCTTTCTATTAAAAGAATGATTCATGCAATTTGGTCAGGATATTAAGACTGCAACTACCTCCAGACTGAAGCCTCATTTTTGTCCATATTGGCTCTTTACATGATCTCGCCAGGTGAGGTTCCCCCAATGCAAAGGACAACTGATTGTTATGATTCCAGTACAATGATAAAGTCTGTATTCAGACTGAAAAACCAGGATAAGAGAAGTATGGTAATCTACTGTGAACTGGAAGAGATCCATTGCTCACTGATAAATCTCATGTATTCCATGTGAAAAGGTTCAACTCTTGTCATTCCAGGTCAGGATAGGAAAAAGAAATCCGTTTTAAATCTTTAAACCACCATTATCATCATGAGAAACCAGCCTTTTGTAATCTAATAGCTTCTACTATTTCTGATTTCAAACCCTCTCATCCCAGCAATTATGACAATGACCATCTGTTTGGGGATAATCACAGTCATAACATCACATCTGGAAAGCACAGATATAAAAAGCTTCCATAAGCTAAATATTGAGGTAATGAACCAGTGATTTGACTCATTGTAAAGGAGAGAATGAGCATTAGTAGTATTGGAAGAAAAAGAAGAAACCACAATGTTAATGACAGCATTCAGCATTTCCATGAATGTCAAAAAGAGAATGCATATTTGAGGTTAAGAAATATAAAGAAGAGAATGTAAATAAAAAGAAGTGATGTGAAAGATACCCTGTTTTCCCCAAAATAAGACATCCCCTGATAATAAGACCAATCGGACTTTTGAGCGCATGGCAATAAGGCCAAGCACTTATTTCAGGGTTCAAAAAAATATAAGACAGGGTCTTATTTTTGGGAAAACATGTTATCAAGAAGCATGCTGTGGAAAAAAAAGAATGAAATAAAACTGGAGATCTTAAGAATACAAACAAAAGGATAACACAGAGAACAGCATATCTGACCTATTTTTTCTTTTATTCAAACAATAAAGTCCTTCATTTACATTGATTCCAATGGAATTTAGACTGCCATTGCCATTCAGAATTCGTGTATTTGATGTAATTATCTTAAATGATAAGATAATGCTACAGCTTTAGGATATAAGTAAAATCTTAGGAGATTCAAAAGCAATAAAAGTTGTTTTGCTATAATGCAAAATATTACCAGGGCTACAGTATATCATTGGAAGAAGGATAATGAACTGAGATTGTATGCAGCATTTAATAGCACTGAAAGTTAGTATGAAATAGTAGTTAGATGTTAGACTAGTGTGATTGAAAATCAGGATCAAGTCTATCCTCATCTCAGCAGTCATTTTCTCTGTTTCCAATTATTGCTGTAGTATTTCCAACTAATACTGTAGTATTCTTCAAAGTAATAAGTAGCCTTTCCTTCTTCCACCATAAGAAGCAGAAGAGTTTCTAGACTTCATCAGCTCACTAACACATATACAACATTTAGACATTCTTCAGACTTATGTCTATGGATTTGCTGGATTGTTTGCAAGTGCATTCTTCTTAATAGATCATTATAGAATCAGATGTAACAGAAGGTAGAATTTAAACTAGAACCAAATGAAGAGAGGCCTCAAATACTTTGCTTTCATATAGTTGCATATTAACAAGTGAACAGAACTTTTTCATGGGAGTTTATAAGAACTATAGCAAAAGCTTGAAACATACTGAAGTCAAGAAGATGGTTAGAAGTGAACACATCAGGTGACTGAAGATCTTAAACTCAAAACTCAGTCGAGAAAATACCATTCAGGCAATAAAACCTCTTTAGTTCTTCTGGAACTAAAGTCCTGGTAAGAAAACCAGCAGAATAATGACAATGAATCATACCTTTCATGTATACAGTGATGCTGAATAAGTCCACTTACCAAGGAAAATAGGTGAGTGTTGAATATTTATTATTTATTTATTTATTACATGTATTTATATGCCGCCATTCTCCCGAAGGACTCAGGGCGGTGAACACAAGTTAAGAAACAAGTACAATAAAATCATAATTTAATCCAAATAATTAATTAGTAGTAAATAATAAAGCCCAGAATCAGTCTCAGCCTATTTGTTTGAAAAGCCAAGTCTTCAAGTCCCGACGGAAGGAGCGGAGATCAGGAGCCATCCGGAGCTCAGTAGGTAATTCATTCCAGAATTACAATATTGCAAGTACACCAGATAGTTGAAGAAGTAAAAAGGACATTGGAAGAATATCTGAAGGACAATGAAGAAGATGAACTGAAGCTAGCACACTATGTTGACTTACAAAATACCAAAGAGATCAGAAACCAGAACACTCTTAGTTCTAGTCATGCCTTAAGCATAGAAGCTGACTGGGTAATCTGGGCCAGCAACAACAGGGTTGTTGTAGGAAAATGGGAGGAGGAAAAAGAGGTATTAGATACGTTTATTGCCTTGAGTTATTTATAAAAATAAAAAGATAGGATATAAATAAATAATTAAAGAAAAAAGAGACATGGAAAGATGAGGTATTACAGTGTGTGTGTGTGTGTGTAAAACAGGCAAAGCAGATAACAACAACAATGGCTAAGAGCAGGAAAGTTGAAGAAAGAGACATAAGGACTATGTATTCTGGTTGCACAAGAACAAGCCCTAAGAACAAAGCTATATAAAGAGGCAGCAACACACAGCAAATGTTGCCTTTGCAAAGAAGCTAAAGAGACAGTGGACACTTAATTAGCTGCAAGCAGATTGCACAGATTCATTACAAACAATAGTGTGAAAAAGTAGCAACAATGGTGCATTGGAAGATCTGCAAGAACAGCCATTTTTCTGCAAGCAAGATCTGGAGGCCCAAAAAGTAGACAAAGTCTATAGAAAATGAAGAAGCTACAGTGTTCTGTGATTTTAGAATTCAAACAGACAAGAACCTGCCACATAACACCCCAGACTTCACAAGATTTTCTGTCAAACAGAAAGACAAAAATGTTTGGGTAGTGGACATGGCAGTACTGGAGTATCTGGAGACAGCAGAATGGAAGAGAAAGAACTGGGGGAAAAAAATCACAAAATACAAAGTCTTGCAAATAGAAATAGATTGTTGCAAAAGAAAGAAAGCAAAAATAGGAGCAATAGTAATAGGTACCTTGAGTTCAATCCCAAAACATCTGGAACACCATGTAAATATCTTTATTTTTCTTTTTACAACCCTATAATCCCTTGATTAGGGGTAGAGTAAGGGTGACTAAACAGAGCTAAGCATTTATTGGCCAGATGCTCTTCCTGACAGCTACATGGAGTTTTCAGCAGATATTTTCTCTTTGTGCCATGAGAGAGAAACATCTGTTGCTATCTAGGATTGAATTTTCAACTTTCCAAGTGGGAGGCAAGCATCTTTAGGCCACCATGCCATTTACCTTCTAAATACAATTCATTGGCATCCTTCAGTCTTAAGAGACTATGGTATCGTGCTCTGGAAAGAGGTCCTAAAACAGCATCTAGTGTGACTAAAAAGGCCAATTCGAGAGTGGCAATCCCTTCCACACTGAGGGCAGATACATTCTGTCCCCTGCCCAGCCCCCAGATTTCACTGGTTCCAGGACTGCCTCTTTGCCTCAGCCTGCTGAACAAGCTTCTCTTCAAATTGGAGAAGGCCATGCTGCGTCTTTATACAAATACAATTAAGCATTGGCATATTGTGCGATAGTAGGAATGGGTACAACAACAGAGACTATCAGCTTGATAGGACTCACCATTTTAACCTAATCTACCTTCATGGTAGTTTGCGGAGAAGCTGGAGGAATAAGTACTATATATAACATGCTACTTTGGCATAGAAGGGAGGCAAGATATAAACACAGATAATGCAATAATAATTTTGTAATTACATATCATTACTTGTATTATTGCTATTCCATGTTATAGCCTAAAAACTGAAAGTTAATACTATCTCTTATCCCAGTGAAAACTGTGGAGGAAAGGACAGAGTGACTGGGTGGAGAGTGGAAATGAGTGTTCTACCCTAAGACGCTAATGCTTCCTTTCCTACTGCTTTATTATTCAACTTATATTTCATCGACATTCCTGTATAATATTTACTTCAACACTGCCCTTTACATATGTTAATGCAAGAGTTTTCCTCCCTCCCAGTTTCTGCTCTTTTATTGATTCTTGTGGAGAAGAGCAGTAGGACTATTAGCCTGTAATTTTCCCTTGAAAACCCTGTCTTAATTATCCAATATGGTTAGAACATTTCTATTTGCATTTTTACACAGATGAACAAATATAAAAGATAAAGAATGAGAATCAATGGCTAAGGAGGAACTTTCCAATTCTATTAGTTATTGACTAATGAAGAGGCTGACATTGTTTTGCTTTTCTAGCAATCTTCAAACAGAAACTGGGTGGTTATCCATCAGAGATGTTCTTAAAGTAGTGTTCTTTAAGCTTGGCAACTTTCAAAATGTAGGGTGGGGGGACTTCAGTTCCCCAAATTCCCCAACCAGCATGTTCTAGAGGATCCTGTATTGAGTAGACAGTTGGATTAGACAACTGATAAGGCCATTCCAAAAGGGTCAGGATTGACTATTTTGATCCCTGTGTAAATAAAACCTAATTATAGGGGCAAGGGCAAATATTTAATGGGATAATATTCTGCATCGCTTCACGAAGAAATAAATATGTGGGGGAGAGATATTTCAACTTCTTGCCTTGTTCAATATACAATAAAATAGTCATGTACCTTGATGAATCCTTGGGAATGCATTTGGTTTGGTTTGGTTTGGTTTGGTTTGGTTTGGTTTGGTTTGGTTTGGTTTGGTTTGGTTTGGTTTGGTTTGGTTTGGTTTGGTTTGGTTGCACCAATTTTATGGGTGACTGAGTTGTGCACCTATAACAAGTACTAAATGTTGGAGATGTGAATGTGATGATGCCACGTATTATCATATATGGTGGACATGTAAAAAAAATTAAGGCATTTTGGATAAAAATATGGTGGATTATTCAAAATATTCTCAAAAAGAAAATAAAATTTACTCCACAGTTCTTTTTGTTAGGCATAATTACAGATTGTACTGTTATAGAGACTAAGTTGATTTTAAATTTAATAACAGCAGCCAGACTCTTGGTGGCTCAGTACTGGAAGAAGGAAGACTTGCCTACTATTGAAGAATGGACACTAAAAGTAGTGAATTTAGCAGAGATGGCCAAAATCTCAGCGTATTTGAAGGACCGTTCAAATGAAAGATATATATTGGAATGGAGAAGATGGATTGACTATATTCAAAACAAATATCGGACTTAAAAGTTTCAAATAGCTTATGAATGAAACTTATACTTTCTTTTTGAATATGTTTAGTTAGTTGAAAGGAGTTAAAGAGCAAGAGGGAGTTTGGAGACTACAGAAAGTTAGCTTATTTTAGTTTATGTTTGTTATGCTATATCCTGTTTTTGCTCTGGGAAGTCCGGGGGGTGGGTTTCAAAAATATGTTTGAAACAGTTTTTAAGGGAAAAACTTGTTTTTAGGAATATGCATTTTGAAATACAATATGTATTTAAATATTTATACAGGTCACTGACTTTATAACATAGTTTTCTAGATGATTCACTGTTTATTTATTTATAATACTTTTTATGCAAAACATTTTCAAAACTACCCAACAGAAAGTAAATCCAACGTGTTCAGTATGTTCTTTTTAGTTATTTGATGATTTTAAATATGATGCAATCATTTTCTTTTATTGTGTGGTTCTCTACCCTGGTGTTCTTTGAAATAAAAGGTAGTTTAACTTTTATTTTTTACATTTTTTAAAATTAAGTTATAGAGTATTATAAAATGCAAAAGTAAATAGAACAGGGAGGAGGGAGCGGAAAGAGGGAAGTGAAACGAGGAAAGATAGAGAAAAGAAAAAGAAAAAGAAGAATTGATTTCCAACTGTCTCTGTTACAATAAAATAAGGCATTAACATCAAATCACAGCTTTTTGCTTTTCCATAATAGTATGAACAAGTCATTTCTGTAAAGATCTATCGATCTAATCTGTAAAACCCAAAGTCAGAGTTACATTTTTTTTCCACATCAAGCACGAAGTTGCAACTCCATCAACTTCTGCAACCACTTCCAACAAAATTCTCACCCCTGATAGCAAGATAGTTTAACTAAATTTATAAAATAACCTAGGCCTACACAAATTATCTGCTATGCCAGTACTCACCAAAGTTCTTCTGCTGCTTGCCAGATCATATAAACCAGTATGGATATAGGGATTGTGGTGAGGATGGCCATCTAGCATTTTGTAGATTTACAATTCATAGTCTTTGGATTGCATTTGGCTTAGTGAATTATGCTTAATTTAAAATGCTTTCATCAACTGAAGAAAAAAGAAAAATCCTTTAGAACATACCTTCTAGAAAAATAATCGTAATGGGATTCAATAATATCCTTAAAATAATATCTAGTATTTCATTTTTTCTGCTATCTGCCCAATCTTTGTGTAATCCTTAATCTTGTTGCATATATTCCCTGATTTGCATAATCATTGCATGTATACAATTGATTAATGGAGGTCTAATGAAAGTCATTGAATCCTATGCACCGTAACTGAAATATTTATGATTTCTTACAAGGTTTGGTTCAATGAAGTGCCATTATTCACTCCATCCTTTGTGACAGGGCCATGTTCTATGTTTCAGATGACTTAAAATGTACTATTTTCAGTCAAAATAATTAAATATATAACATACTAATTCATTAGTGTCAGAAGCCCTTTTTTGTTTGCTTAAGTCTGTTTTTACCTCTATTCTTTCAATGGTTTGCTAGATTGGAATAGGATCTCTACATGTAGGCTAGTTATGTTCTACCTATCGCCTTATATCAATAATATATTTTATCTCTCTGCAATGGGTTTGATGTGAACTTTACACATCATATACTACAAAAATCTCATTATGTGAATTACAAACTATTAATCAAAGAGATATATCTAATAGTTTTGCTGGTGGCAAGGAACTCATAATTATTTCACTCTAAAAGTAGTTTTGTAAGTGATGTTGATTAGAGTTTTAACCAATGTAGAAGCAAATTAAGAACATGGTATTAGAAAGACCAATGGCCTCGTTAAAATCTGTTTTTGCTAAGTCTGCATGCCCCACAAGTGCAAACAGGAGCAACAATTAGCATTAAAAAGCAACAATGAGACTTGATACTGTTAATTCACATATCCATGGATAATTTGTAGGATTTGTGTTACTCATTATTAAATTGCTTAAAGATGTGTTCAATACAGCATTGTGGAAAGCAATAGGTAGGTTATGAAAACAATGTCATGAGCTTGCTATCATCTATTCTTATTAAGATTCTCCTGAGAAGGAAGTTCCTTAATCAATGTTATATTTTCAGTTCAGTGTGAATATCTGTTTATCAGGCTATACATCTTCGAAACAATAATGTAGTAGAAATGCTTTAATAAGGCAGCTGAGAAATCTGTTTATTATACTGTCCCATTATACTGTCTATAATGTTTATTATACTGTCCCAGAAATTGTGAATGGCAACAATACAATGAAAATTTATTAACCTATCAAGAAAGAGGAGGAAGAGGAAGAGGAGGAGGAGGAGGAGAAGAGGAGGAGGAGGAGGAGGAGAAGGTGGACAAGGAGGTGGTGGTTGAGGAGGTTAAGAAACAGAAGAAGTGGAAGTGGAAGAAGAAGAAGTTGAAGGAGAAAGAAAACTACTACTACTACTACTGCTACTTAAAATGACACCCTGTCCCATCATCAGCAATTTTTAAATAGTACTTCAAATAATGCTCTTAGGAATCTGGTATGAATTGTATTTTACGAGCATTAAATGTTTGTTTACATATAGCAGGAAGGCATATATGATCTGCAATAGATTTATTTATTTTTTATTTATTTATTTATTTATTTGTCAAGAACGTATTAGGTTATATATATATAACCTAATATATATTATAATATATATATCCCTTTATTTCTTTATCAGGAAAATATATATATGGTATAAAAATGGTTTGTCGTGAATGCGACTGCTTGAGGGCTCCTGGATTGGAGCTGAAAGGCAAAAGGGAGCAGATATATATATACACTGCTCAGCCTTCAAGCAGTCGCATTCACAAGAAACCATTTTATACCAAATATATATATATAAGTATAAGCATGAATTGAATACATACAATAGATACAAATAGAGAAAACTGGGCCTGGTGGCTCAGCAGACTAATAGTGTTGTGATTAACACCAGCTGTCTGCAATTACTGTAAATTCAAATCTCACCAGGCTCAAGGTTGACTCAGCCTTCCATCCTTTCTAAGGTAGGTAAATTGAGGACGCAGTTTGTGGGGGCAATAAGCTGACTTTGTATAAATATACAAAAGTATGAAGGCTATTGCTTAACACATTGTAAGCCGTCCTGAGTCTCCGGAGAAGGGCGGCATATAAATCAAATTAAAAAAAAAAAACATTAGAAAAGGGACGGTAGGCAGGCTGGTGCTCTTATGCACACCCCTTACAGACCTCTTAGGAATGGGGTAAGGTCAATTTATGGCCACTATTGGAAAAAACCCTCTAATATGGTCTTAGGGCTAATGTTAGTCTTATCAGAAATAGATTTAATTTATTAATACCAGACTCTTGAGGATTGGAATGCTATGTTAAGATATTTGAAGTCTGTTATTCACTCTATGAAATTATTGCATACTTGTCTGTGGCATCTCAATCACTTTGAGAACCCATAATTTTGTTTTTGGAATCATTTATTGTAAATATTTATTTCTTACCTTTATTTTCCAGAGCCCACAGACTTCTTCTAAGACTGACTCAGATTAAAGGAAGACTGGTTATATCATTCCCATAGAAAAAACATGGCTAGCTGTCTATTATTAAGTTTGGATTGGTGGAATTATGTGGTGGTTAAGATTGGGACTATTGAATTTACATAGATATCAAAAAAGATTTCAAAATACTCTTTCACTCCTTCTGGGTTGATATCTCGGCAGAGATGTGGTGGTTATTATCTTGTGTGGCTTTGTGGTAGTGTTTCTGTTCAGCATCATAATTAGGCAAAGTACCGTACATATAATCTAATCTATAATCAACCATTTTATAGCAGAGGCTTCCTATAGGGGTGGGGGTCAAATGATAATTATATATTGTGAGGGAACTTATTGTGGATGAGAATAAGTGTGTCTGCATTTCTTTACTACAAACTGTAGGACGTACATTGATCTATTGTTGACCTACCTTCCCTGAAGCCTACTTGCTTGTCAATTAGAAATTACTCCTGTTTTGACCAAAAGTTTATAAAATAGAAAGTTCCCATATAGTTTGCTGGGAATAAGCAAGTTAGGGGGTCAACTGGATAGCTGGAGGGATCTTTTTTTAAAGAGAGAACAATTATGGAATGATTTCAATCTTTTGACATTTGGAATATGCAGTGGTGAAATCCAAAACTTTTTATCACCAGTTCTGTGGGTGTGGCTTGGTGGGTGTGGCAGGGAAAGGATACTGCAAAATCTCCATTCCCACCCCACTCTGGGGCCAGTCAGAGGTGGTATTTGCAGGTTCTCCGAAGTACTCAAAATGTCCGCTACCGGTTTTCCGAACTGTTCAAAATTTCCGCTACAGGTTTTCCAGAACCTGTCAGAACCTGCTGGATTTCACCCCGGGAATATGTCATTAATATATGAGAATAAGGAAGCCAAAGAGGAAGCCTGGAATCAACACTGACTTTTAACAGTTCATCAAATATCATTTCACAACTGATTTTTAATTGAATTGTAACTTAATAATATCTGAAGCAGTTATCTGTGACCATAGAAGAATACCATTCAATACTGAAATAAAATGCTAATGGGACAGATCTTACATAATCTTTGGTGGTATGACTAATGCTTGATTTGTGTTAATTTGTGGTCAAAGCAGATCACAAGAAGAATCCACCAAATCAGACTGCTGTTTGTTTTTCCATATCCGCTCTCTAGTTTCCTCTTCCTAGTGTGTCAAGTAATCAGTGGTATTAGCATGATTACGGGGGAACTCACTTACGCCATCAACTGATAAAATAGGTAATTCATTGTGTCTTTCAAGACCATCGGATGGAAGAAGGCAATTTGTGAGCATTTATAGATAAGTTGTCCATTTGAGCTGTATCACAGAATATCCAATATCAATATATGATAAATTTAAGTGGATGAAGGATAGTTTCTTTGGGGCCTGAGGATTTCTTTATTGCTTTTCTTGGTAATAGGTAAACTTGGAGTTTTTGTTCAAGTGGACTTGTACTAGAACAGCATGAAGTTTTGCTCTCTCTTGGATTTGTGCAAGTCTATCAATCTTACAAAATTTATGTATCTGTTCCTCTTTACTTATCATGCTGTAAGAGTTAATCAGTTCAAAAGAATGATATTTCCCTTGTATTGGAGATAAAGTAGAAGAAATTTTGTGGTTGTCTGAGATAAACACAACATTATAGAGTAACTGAGCAAATTTAATATTGTTTAATGGCTGTCTAATGTTTGAGCAGTGAACACCTAAATGGGAATAATTCTAAAAATCTTTAAAAAGTTCATTTTTAAAAGCATCAGTGGTATTGTTGTATTGTTGAAGAACATCTGATTTTTTTCTGTTAATTATAGCCAAATGCCAATTAAGAAGAATGAGATTGATGGCATTGGGCTAGCAAGAAAAAGAACCTCTAGAAATCCATCTTCCTTCATTAATGCTATTCTTATGAACCGTTCATATTGAAATATGAAGACAGAATCTTTTTCATTGTATTATCTGTACTTTAAAAGACTTAAAAGAAGTATAAGATTTACTGTTTCCAGCCTTTTTATCAGCAAATGGGATATCGAGCATATAGTGTCTTGGGAAATGGTGTGCATTCTTTATTTCCAAAATGTATCTACATGGACAAATATTTTCATTGAATCTACATTTTTAAAGAATTGTTAATTGTCCAAATTAGACTCTTACAGTCTGAGGAATTAAAAGACAATATTTAGCATATATATGTATGTATGTATATGTAAAGGTAAAGGTAAAGGTAAAAGTAAAGGTAAAGGTTCCCCTCAGATATACGTGCTAGTCATTCCCTAATCTAGGGGCAGTGCTCATTTCCGTTTCAAAGCCAAAGAGCCAGCGCTGTCCGAAGACATCTCCATGGTCATGTAGCCAGTATGACTAAATGCCAAAGAGTCACGGAACACTGCTGAACTGCTGACCTTTTGATCGACAAGCTCAGCATCTTAGCCAGTGAGACACTGCATCCCCATATACATAGACATAGACATAGACATAGACATAGACATAGACATAGACATAGACATAGACATAGACATAGACATAGACATAGACATAGACATAGACATAGACATAGACATAGACATAGACATATGGGAGTTTTATAGCTATAGTGCTTTTTAAACCATTGGCTGGAACACCATTAGAGACACAGATGAAAATACTACCTTCAAAATGGTCAGTGGACTTCCCAGAAGCAGTATTTCCCTGCAAGTCATCTTCCATAGGAGACTGTCATGTTCATTAAGGACAGGACAGTTTGGTGTTTCATTTGATGGCCAAGAGAGCCCTTAAGATCTGTTCACAGAATTCCAGAAGATTAAATCCTCAGTAGAAACCTCTGAGGTGAGGACCTCATTAATTTTCAGTTGTTTTGCTGCCTTCGGTGGCCTCAAAGTTCTAAAGCTGGTTCTATCTCCTTATGGCTCCAGGATCTTTTAAATTGCAGGCTGGGAGTTTAAATACATAAAAGGAGAAAATATTAAGATAAGAGAAAGTATAATGAGGTAAAGTGGAGTTTCAAAAAGAGAAAACAATAGCAGACCAGAAAAATTGAAAAATTGTATGGATAAACTAGAAGAACTGCTAATCTAGAGCTATCTTGGGTGGGGTGGAGGCCAACTTTTCTATCAAATTATAGCTTGAAGACATTATTTAGTAGGGCTTTGGGTCATTAGGAAATATTTATTTTAATGTAAATTTATATAATCCACCCCACTTTTCTTCCTAAAACAGATAAGAACAATTCCTCTCCCTCTCTCTCCTTCCCCACTCCCTCTGCCCTCTCTCTTTTTCTCTCTCTGTTTTCTCAGCTGTTTATTTCACTTGCAGGAAAATACTAGGAAGAAAAAAAAATTAATCACACAGTAATCTAAATAGCTAAGTGCTATATATTGAAGAAAGACATATCAATAATAAATATTTTGAATAAATTAATATATCTTGGGGAATTTGTAAAATTAAAGCAGGATCCACCACTTAGGGAATTTCAGTGCAGATTGTAAGGGTAAATAAATCTTATTTTACAACTGCATTGTTTTTGCCTGCAATTTTGCTTCCTTCCAATATCTCTGAATATGTATTTAAATACATAATAGATATTTCTTCTCAAAATATGAATTACATAGAATAATTCCACCCTTTTAATGAAGGAAGCTGGTGAAGTAGGAAGTAAGCCTTCTCATGTAGTGTGATATTTTGTCAGTTGGGGTTGGGAATATTCCTGGTCCCTCAAGAGGATGGCCAGGGAACTGTGCCTCATAAAAGGCATGAGGAAGAAACCTAGAATTTAGACTAGAACTCACAGTCTCCCAGTTTCTGGCCTGGTGCCTTAACCACTAGACCAAACTGGTTGCCCCCAATGATTATGACTTAATTGAAGCCACTTTTTTCCCCCTTTGTGGTCATCTGTTTTGTCATTTTTGCCATCTTTATTCTTTTGTTGTGGTTTCTTTGTTTAAAATGTTTCAACAATTTGTAAACTGCCCAGAATCACTGGGTCAGGGAGCGTATTGCTGTTGTTGTTTGTGTTATTTGGCTGGGAGATCACCAGAAACTCCTATAGCTATAAACTCAGTGGTTCAAAAAGAAGGAAAAAAAATAGAAAAAAGCAAAGGTAAACTATATCCAAAGTGCTGCCAAAAAAACTCTACCTGTTCTTCAGTATAACTTTAAGTTGTGTAAGATAAGAAGAGGAAATCTAGCCGTAAATGTGATAATAGACTTGAAATGTGTTTCTTTTAGCAAATTGTGTTATTTAACAGGTTATTCTGTGATAGATTTCAGTCAAAGCATGTCAGCATGTTAGCGCTTTAAACAGCATAATCTGCTGATTGAATTCCTGCTCTGCATACAGCTGATCTGGAATCTTGAAACTGCATTCCTTTGTAATCTAATCCACATGAAATGGTTTTAAATTCAAGTCAAGGAGGGAAAAGGTTTTTTTCTTCTTTTTAAAAATGTAATATTTTCCAGACTTGCAGAGAATGTTTAAAGCTGTTGGTTGCCTTTTCTTGGGGTGGGGGGAGGGGGGGGAGAGAGCTTCAATGAAGCTGAAAATTAAGAATAGAATAGAATAGAATAGAATAGAATAGAATAGAATAGAATAGAATAGAATAGAATAGAATAGAATGAAATAGGAATAGGAATAGGAATAGGAATAGGAATAGGAATAGGAATAGAGAGTTTGGAGGGACCTTGAAGGTCTTCTAGTCCAACCCTCTGCTTAGTCAGGAAACCCTATACCATTTCAGACAAATGGTTGTCCAATCTCTTCTTAAAAACTTCCAGTGTTGGAGCATTCACAACTTCTGGAGGCAATTTGTTCACTGATTAATTGTTCTAACCATCAGGAAATTCCACCTTAGTTCTAGGTTGCTTCTCTATCTGATTAGTTTCCATCCATTGCATCTTGTTCTGCCTTCAGGTGCTTTGGAGAATAGCTTGACTCCCTCTTATATATTGGACTGGTAAACTGCTATCATGTCATCCCTAGTCCTTCTTTTCATTAAACTAGACATATCCAATTCCTGCAACTGTTCATTATATGTTTTAGCCTCCATGAGTAGCTATGATGACAATTGAGATTGGGATTTCCACTGCTAAGCAATATGATCATAAAGCACAATGTCACATGACTGTATTGCTTACTGATGACAATCCCTGCGGTCCCCATTTACTTTGTTAAGTGAGGGTCATGGGTTGTTAAGCAAGCACCTCCTCACAATTTCTTGCCAGCTTCCAACAACCAAAATCAGTGGAGAATTCAGCAGGAAGCTGCAGGTCCCAAGAAGCTTGCAAACAGACTGGCAAGCAGATAAGTGACTACTGCCAGGTGGCAGAGTGAATGAGAGTGAGTGGGTGGCTAGGGAGATGCAGCAAGAACATGGCAAAGTTTGTATAGAAGGCACAAATGACGGAAAATTTGTGGTGCGAGCATGGTGGGTTTGGAATTTATTTATTTATTTATTTATTTTCAATTTATATACCGCCCTTCTCCCTGAGGACTCAGGGTGGTGCACAGCCAGAATTAAAAACATGAAATACAAATATTAAAAACAATTAAAATCTATATAAATTTGGCCCAAAATTTAAAAAACCACAAACCAATTAAACATTTAAAAATTTTAAAAAATTTCTTCCTAAGCCAGGCCGGCTTGCTGGAAAAAATGGGTTTTAAGGGCACGGCGGAAGGCACTGAGGTCTTGGATTCTCCTTATCTCTGGGGGCAGCTGATTCCAGAGGGTAGGTGCCCCCACAGAGAAGGCTCTCCCCCTGGGGGTCACCAGCCTACATTGTTTGGCTGATGGCACCCTGAGGAGGCCCTCTCTGTGGGAGCACACGGGTCGCTGGGAGGTCGTCGGTAGCAGCAGGCGGTCTCGAAGATAGCTAGGCCCTATGCCATGGAGCGCTTTAAAGGTGATAACCAACACCTTGAAGCGCACCCGGAAGACCACCGGGAGCCAGTGCAGCTCGCGCAGGAGCGGTGTTGCTGTTCTGGGGGGAGAGCAGGGGTGAAATCTAAAAATTTTCGCTACTGGTTCTGTGGGCGTGGCTTAATTAATGGGCGTGGTTTGGTGCTCAGGTGACTGGGTGGGCATGGCTTGTTGGTCAGGTGGGCGTGGCCAAGTCGATGTCACTTCTTTGCCCTTTTTTAACCTACAAAACACAATACAACACAACTGGCTCACCCCTATTGTAAAAGCAGCTGTGCTAGACCCAAAATGGCCCCTGCAACAAGCAGGAACCTCACACAGGCACAAAAAGCCCAAAAAAACCAACTTTCACACTTTACACACACACAACACAACACAACACAACTGGCTCACCCAATGTAAAAACAGCTGTGCTAGACCCAAAATGGCCTCTGCAACAAGCAGGAACCTCACACAGCCACAAAAAGCCCAAAAAACCAACTTTCACACTTTACACACACAAAATTCCACATACAGTTTTGTGAGATTTTGTGTGTTTGTGTAGTTAGAGTGAAACACTACAGAAACACACAAAATCTCAGAAAGCTGCACAAAGATTATTTTATTTTATTTTTATATAAAAGCAGCTAAATTTAAAACTTCCTAAACTTTAAATGGCTAGGTCTAAAAAAAGAACAACTAAAAAAAAAACCAATTAACTTTTTTTTTTAAAGCTCCCAAAGGAGAAAAAAACTTACCCAACAAGGCAGGCAGATAGAGTTGCTCACTGATGAGCTTGATTGCAGGCAGGGAGATTCAGTTGCTTGCTGATGCAATGGATTGCAGGGATTACAGCAAGCGAAGCAAGGCAGGCGTGCGAAGGTAAGCAAGCTGGAGGCTGAGCGGGAAAGGGATTTTTGCTACCGGTTCTCCGAACTGCCCGCCGCCATCGCCACCTACTCATCCGAGCTGTTCCAAACCGGGAGCATTTCACCCCTGGGGGAGAGGGAATGAGACAGTGTACAAGTGGTAAGGGAGGGTGCATGAGTATATGGGAAAGTTCGGTGCTAGCACAGTGGGGCTTAGGAAGGCTGCATATGGATTCACTGATGGTGAGTGAGACACAGTATGAGTGAGACTGGCTTAAAAGGAAGGAATGCAGAAGTGGTTGAGAAAGCATAGCATGGCTCAGCGAGGCTCAGTAAGAGTGCATGAAGATGAACAACTGGCCTGAGAGGTACACAAGTGGTTGGGAGTGGTAGGAAGGATCACATGAGTGCAGTGAGGCTTGGGGAGGATGTATGGGTGACTAGTGAGGTGCTTCACAAGTGCAGAAAGATTGGGGGAGGCTGTGTAAGTGGGGGAAACTGACCCAAATAATCTGAAACCTTCATCACTGTCTTCCCCATTGACTTTGCTTGTCAAAGGTGAAAGCAGAAAAGGTGACAAATTGTGATTATATGACTGCAGGATATTGCAACCATCATAAGTGTGAACTAGTTACTACATGTAGTAATAACTGCAGCCTTGATGAACTGTCATAAGCCTACTTGCCATTGTAACTTAAAATAATTCCTGAATGAGTGATCGCTAATTGAGAACTGCCTGTAGAATCATATTCTAATTCATAGAGCTGTCACATAACCTTTCACAAGTATCTGCCAATTCCAAAATATTATCCTTTTGGATCTTCCAGTCTTCCTTTGGTCTAATGAACAGTGGTGAGGCAATAAGGTTGCAACAAAAGTGCATTGTCTGACGAAGCTCTCTGGATGTTCAGCAGTGGGTGTTGCAATGGGTTACTGCTGCCAGCATGGTAATAAGAGATGGAGCAGGGCAGGCGGGCAGTGTTGTGGTTGGATAATTTATGTTCATGTTGTCCTTTTTATTTTGAATATTTACTTTTATTAGATTTAAATGCAAATTGTGTCCAAGAATTTTGGTTTTAATAGCATCTATTAAATCACTTATTTTATTCTGTTCAGTTACACTATATCCTTCCTTGCTCCTTCCCTCCCTCCCTCCCTCGGTCACTGACCAAACTTTTTAAAATAAATTCATAGAGGTAGTCCTCAATTTATAGCAGTTCATTTAGTGACTGTTTGAAGTTAGAAGTTACAACACAGGGGTGAAATGCTCCCGGGTCGGACCGGATCGCCCGATCTGGTAGCGATGGAGGCGGGTGGTTCAGAGAACCAGTAGCAAAAATCCATCTCTCACCCCCCCCCCACATGCCCAGCTGAGCCGCACAATCATCAGAGGCTTTTTTTTTTTTTACTTTTAAAAGCATTTTTTCTACAACCTCTTCGGCCAAAAAATGCTTTTAAAAGTAAAAAAAAAGCCTCTGATGATCATGTGGCTCAGCTGGGATCGTCAGAGGCTTTTAAAAGAAAAAAAACCCTTTTTTCTTTTAAATGCCTCTGACAATCCAAGCTGAGTTGCCTGATCCCCGAAGAGGTTGTAGAAAAAATGGTTTTAAAAGTTAAAAAAAAAAATTGGCCATGTCCACCCAGTCACATTACCCCCCCACCAAGCCACGCCCATAGAACTGGTAGTAACAAATCTTAGATTTCACCACTGTTACAATGGCACTGAAAGTGACTTATGGCCATTTGTTACACTTATGACCGTTGCAGCATTCCCATGGTCATGTGATTTACATTTGGATGCTTGATAACTGGTTCAAATTTATGACAGATACTGCATTCTGGATTCATGTGATCACCTTTTGCATCCTTTGGATCAGCAAAGTCCAACAGGGAAACCAGATTCACTTAACAACTGTGTTACTAACTTAACTAACAACTGCAATGATTCACTTACCAACCGTAGCAAGAAAGATCATAAAATGGGGCAAAACTCACAATAAATTTCCCACTTAGCAACATGAATTTTGGGCTCAGTTGTGGTAATAAGTCAAGGACTACCTGTATTCTGTTGTCTTTAATGCTTGAAATGTTAATACTGATGTCAAATTCCAGATGGTATTTGGCAGGCAAAAAAATGTGGCAACTTTTGTATTATATTTTGATTTTTAACAAGCTCAATTGTATTATTTAAGCAGAATACATACACCAAAAACATATTGGGAGTGCTTTCTGTCAGTGTGCATGTTTTTTTAAAAAAATTTGCAGTGCACATTTACCTTAACTGCTTGTTTGTCTATTGTGTGAAGAACTGAGGTGAGTTGTTCAATCCTGCCCATCCATCATTTCCTCTTTGTCATCCTTCCATAAGTGAAAACAAATTTCTGAAGCCAAAAGGGCCTTGTAATTTTGAATCTGCTTACATTCGTTCCCACAAGTTCTTAGTAAGGTTTGATAGGCTTGGAACTTAGTTATTATTCTTAAACTTTGAGTATGTTAGCTATACATCATTTGTATCCTTCTATAAACGGAGAAAATGGTTTTCCTGATCCTCCTTCCGAGAGTCTCTGGAAAGCTTAGATTCAGTTCAGCGTGGATATTAAGACTTCAGAAGCATATTGAAAACCAAATGCTGCTTTCCTTTCCTGAACACAATGGCCGTACATATCACATGTGCACATGTGCTCCGATGAATCATGAGATTGTCACTCCTAATAGGCTTCTTGGGGAAGAAGTTTGGCAGGCATCTTCATAAAAGCAAGCATGTTTTGACTTATATCTTCCTGGAGTTTCAAAATATTATTAACATCTTCTACCCTGCCTCCTGCCTGTGAAATAATGTCATTTGTGCAAATACATTTAGTATTTAGTACTCACATCATATTTCAAATTCTGAAAGTATCTGTCTTTCAAAAGAAACAGGCCAAGAAATGGAAGTTATTACCACTGCCGCTTTGGAAAGAATTCAGCCCCCGCCTTCTTCATTGTTTCTTTGGCTAAAGCATTCCCATCCATCTTAAGTTAAAAGCTCTTAAACAGACTTCCCCCCCCTAACCATTGGCACATGTTGAAGACCTCCTATATTACTGTTACTATCAAATGTTTAAGATTTTATGATAAAAATAAAATTAATTGCTAAGTCTTTCTGACTTAGCTTCATTCGTTCCTGTTTCATTCAGTCCTCTGTGCATTTCAAATCTTAATGCTTCTTTCTCCAGCTTCAGCCGGTATTTCACAGGAGTAATTCACAAGTTCCATCTGCTTGCTATAAAGTCATTGCATTCTTGGTTTCATAAGTTTGTAATTTCCATTTTAAGAATAATGTCTCTCTCTATATTTTTTTGATGTGACAATATCCCCACACCAATATTTTACTCCAGCCTGAAATTACAAAAGACTAGTTGATCCTTTGACCACATCATTTTACTAAGACTTTAACAGATCTATTTCTCATGAGAACAGAAAGTGATTACACAGTGAAAGCTGGAATTATGTGGAGTTGTTAAGTAGCCACTTTTTTTTCACCTTGTAAAATTGTTAACAGTGAATTGAAACAGAGACATCAGCAAGTTTCTGGGCTATGTCAGCTCTGAAATGACATGAATTTCTTCAGCTCCATTTCTACATTATTATGTATGGACTTTTACATTATATATACAACTAGTTGATTATGTGCTATCAAGTCATTGTCAATTCTTAGCAAGCACCTAGATTTCTTCATAACCTGGTCTTTCAGGTCTTATAAAGGTGTACTCATCACTGCTATACCCATTGCTGGTCCTTCCCTTCTTTTTCTTTTCACTTTCCCTAGCATTAGACCTTTCTCCAGAGAGCTAGATCTTGACATTTAGGAAGGAGGATAATTTTCAAGTAGTCATTTGTGTCTCGAGTGAGAATTCTGATTTTTCAATGAGCCATCATTTTCTTTTGACTGTCCACAGTATTCTCAGGAGTCTTCTCCAACACCAAAGTTCAAAAGTGTCTACTATCCTTCCTCAGTGGTGAGAGCAGTGCTCCATTGGGAGATTTGAACAAACAGGTTAGGGATAGATCTTCATGGAGAAATCCATCTAGGTGGCTAGTAGGACTTAATGGCACTTAATAAATATACATACACTATGTTCACATATAGTTTCAAATATTTTCTATGGAAAAGTTATAATGCAGATCAAAATCTTGTCTTGAGAATTAGAGAAACACACTGCAAAGCTCTTGTGTCATGTGAAGTTTTGCACGTGCATGAATTTTGCCCCTAATTTAAACTATCATGAATTTAGTCCTAAACTCATATTCTATACACTTAAATGAGAATATGTATAACCGAGTACAGCAATCTTATTTCTTATTTCCCAATACTACTGAGCTAAGTATATGTTTTTCTGAGTAGCGTTCACTATTGTTCACTTACTACATGTATCCTATGGTAGTCCAGCATATTTTTCATATTATTGCTCTTTCCATGAAATCTGGGATTAATAATGGATCAAGGAGGCTCACTGTTTATTCAGGTAGGAAAAGGGAAAATTTTAACAGCCACACATCTATACAGTCCTCACATTTTGCTGGGTGAATTTTGTCTCTAAATGAATATGTATTACAACTGAGACAAAATGAGTTGATTTGTGAGTGGAGTAGGTGAAACTAGATGGGAAAGGGCCTGCTACTGATGTGGAAATGGAAATTTCCACTTGTCCCACTGCGGTGACATATACATTGAGGAAGGAGCAAAGATATTAGTAATTTCCTCTTGAACTTTGGCTACTAGTGCAAAACACTCTTCTTGAATAGGCAGCTATGAGCAACCTATTGTAGAAAAGCATAAAAAGAACTTGCACTGGCAAACTCAACTGGACTATAACTAATTTCTCTTCCCTCTGATTGATATCAACATATTTCATAATTATGAAGAGATGGACATTGAATATACAATCCTAAATTGGGTTACTCAGAAGTTAATTTCATTTTTTTTATATCTAATCACATTTACTGGGAAGTGACCTCAATGAATTCAATGGAGCAAAGTTCTGTATAAACAGATTGTACTGTTAAGTCTTGTTTACTAATCACTGCTGCAAAGATGGAGAAACTGGAAGTCTTTGAAACTGGAGGAAAAAAACTTGATGAGAAAATCTTATTTAGTAACACAGTTTATCTAATTGATAAATCTTTTTTGCATGTCTAATTAAGATGCTGATAAGTTTAACAACCACACATATTTAAAATAAAAGTCTCTCTTTGGGATTCAAATTACATACTCTCATTGTTTATATATTTTTCCATCTTTCCTGATACTGGAACATTTTCTCAAGGGGGTTGATGATTTGGCAGAGATATTTTTACTCACAGTTTATCAAGTAGTTCCTTTGAGATCTCTTTCCTAAGACACCTTCCTACTATATATAGAATCATTCTCAAATGGTTAGGAATAATTTATAGTTTATTTATATTATTTCTTTTTCTGCAGCGATGTAGAGAAGAAAGCAAAGCATTCCTTAAAGAAATAATAATATTATTCAAGGAAATGACAACTAATGGAAATATATTTTTTAAAAATATTTTAAAGAAACAAATAAGTGCTCAAAATCCACTGTTTAATAATTTATTCCAGATTTTTGGCTTGGGTTTACATCAACTGTCTATAGTTATCTAAATAATAATCTTCTCCTTCTCATTTTCCTGCTCCTTCTCCTTCTCCTTCTTCTCCTTTTCCTTCTGTTCTTCTGGTTTTTTACTTTTTTGGACAATAGGAATAAAACAATATTTATGTTTCCCCAATTCTCTGGCATTGTGCCTATCCTCCATGATTTTTCAAAGATCATATTGCATGGTATCATGTTACTGCTCTTGTAATCCCTTGCCAATGAAGAGGAGAACCAGAAGGAAGAAGATGTAGATGCCATCTCTAAAACAAAGAAAGTTTATAACTTTGTCAATTTTAAGAATAACAAATGACATTTTGAGCTGAAACAATAACATCCCCCATTTTTTTGTCTTGGCATTTAATGTATGTATGTATGTATGTATGTATGTATGTATGTATGTATGTATGAAGTAGACTTATGTACCTACCTGGGTGTATTTATGTGCATATGCATGTTTAGTATTGGTTTAAATGTTCTCTTCAAAGCTCGAGCCAAAATTATTTTAAGACATATTCCAGCAACATAAACACATTTCTGAAATAAATATGACTTGTTTCATGAAATTTTCATAGTGGCAATCTGGACTTTAGAATCTACCTATAAGCTTCTATACATCCATCAGTTTTCTTCCACAACCTCCCTTGCAAACCTAGGAAGTCAAAACGTCCTTCTTGCAGTTATTCTTCAATGCTGTTTTAACATTTGATATTTGCAGTATCTGAACACATTTGATAATCTGTGGCTTTAATATGTTTTCCTATTTGGTAATAATTTTCTTGATTTTTGCATATGCTGACTTGTAACACATTCTCTATTTTTTCTAGTATTTGGTTTTAGTAGCATAATATTCAGCTTGAAATTGATATAGTATGGACTTTTATAAATGTTTGATACAATCCCATGTTTTAAAATATTCTTTTACTTATAGCAACTTCAAAATATGCTTTCTTAACTCTTATAGTTTCTAGCGACATTAAATTGATGTGAAGAAATACATCATTTCTGGAACAATGCAAACTACTTCTCCATTTTTGATGATAGATGCTATGGCATATAATTACACTAAAGGAAAAATAGCTAAATAGTAACTCAAGGACAGAAGAATAAGAAATTTGTTCCTGCACACATTTTTTGAAAGTCATGTTATTATATATGAAATAATGGCAGACCTAGTCCATTGTTTAAAATTGAGAAAATGCAGTATATTATCCATAACAACCTCCACTGACCCCCAGATAATATGATGATATTTCACTGGTGATGGTGGTGAATAGTAAATGGATCAAAGCATTTTTTCTTTTGTCTCTTCCAGACAAATATAGGATGACTCTAGTACTAACAGCTAGGGTTATTTTCAGAATTAATTCCTGGTGAAATTCAGCACAAGCATACCATAGAAACCTCTCATACAAAAGAAGTACAACAAAACCTATGAAGTGGTAGCAATAGCAGACTTCTATATTGCTTCACAGTGCTTTTACAGCCCCCTTGAAGCAGTTTACAGAGTCAGCATATTGCCCCCAACAATCTGGGTCCTCATTTTACCCACCTTGGAAAAATGGAAGGCTGAGTCAACTTTGAGCCTGGTGAGATTTGATCTGCCAAATTGCAAGCAGCCAGCAGTGAGCAGAAGTAGCCTGCAGTAGTGCATTCTAACCACTGTGCCACCGCGGCTCAGGTTACTGTGGTCCAGGTTACTTGAGGAAACATCTCACCCCTATGGGACAAGCTCAACTCACCCATGTTGGCAGAGGAGGCATGATGCAGATCTTATCAGTCATTGAATTCTGGCTGGTGGGCTCCAGGAGAAGAGCATTCTCTGTCATGATTCTGGCCCTTTGGGATGTCATTCCCCCTCAGATAAGATTGGCTACCACCCTCCTAACCTTCTGCAAGAGTCTGAAGACCTGGCTGCGCCAGTTGGCCTGGGGCCCTAAGAGGAGAGTACCATGCTGGAAGTGAACTAACAATAGATCCTACTTCCCCTGTGCATTTTGCTCCCTCCCCTTCCATCTTTTAATGATATATAGTTTTAATTATTATTATTATGGCCTTATCGCTTTTAACGTTGTAAGCCAACCAGAGTCACCCTGCATCAAGATGGGTGGCAAATAAATTTAATAAATAAATAAATAAAATAAAATAAAATAGATTTTTCCTCTTTCCTAAATTTTGAAAATTATTCTTCCATTCCAAATAATAATAATAATAATAATAATAATAATAATAATAATAATAATAATAATAATAATAATAAGCTGAACTGAATTTATTAATTGAAAACACAAAAGAATTCAGCCAAGACATTGGTATGCAGTTTGGAATTGACAAATGTGCAACAATAGCAACCAAAGCAGGCAAGATCATAGAAGAGGATGGAATAGAACTAGAGAATGAAGAAATGATAAAGGCAGTAAAATCAGAAGAAGGCTACAAGTACTTGGGGATTTTAGAAGCCTCTGACTTAATGCATAATAAAGTCAAGGAATTAACTTCAGCCAAGTACATTCGGCGAATTCGTAAGATATTAATCTCCAAATTGAGTGGAGGAAACATCATAAAAGCCATAAATACCTGGGCTATACCTGTGATTAGATACTCTGCAGGAATAATTGACTGGACCCAGATGGAATTAGACAATTTGGACAGAAAAACAAGGAAGCTTATGACAATGAATCATGCCTTGCACCCGAAAAGTGATGTTGACCGATTATATTTACCAAGAGCAGAGGGTGGTCGAAGACTCCTACAAGTAAAGCAGACTGTGGAAGAAGAAAAATGCAGCTTGAATGATTACATCCAGAAAAGTGAAGAACCAATGATTAAGGAAGTAAATAAAGGAGGCCTTTTAAAGACAACTAAAACAAAAGCAGAATATAAGAAAGAAGTAATTGAGCAGCGAGCTGAAAATTGGAAACACAAAGCTCTGCATGGCCAATACTTGAAAAATATTGAAGGCAAAGCTGACCAGAAACTAACTTGGAACTGGTTAAGATCAGGAGTACTGAAAAAAGAAACAGAAAGCTTTATTTTGGCAGCTCAAGAACAAGCCCTAGCCACAAACTGCATGAAGGCAAAAATTCAACATGTTACCACCAACAGCAAATGCCGCCTATGCAATGAGAAAGATGAGACAGTCGACCACCTGATCAGTGGGTGCAGCAAAATTTCACAAACTGACTACCTACAACGTCATGACTGTGTTGCTAAGATCATTCACTGGAAATTGTGCCAGAAGTTTGGATTTGAGTACAGCAAAAACCACTGGAAACATCAGATTGAGAAAGTTTTAGAGAATGAGAAACTCAAGATCTTGTGGGACTTTAGGATTCAGACTGACAGGCACTTGGTCCACAACACACCTGACATAACAATAGTTGAAAAGAAAAAAGTATGGTTCATTGACATTGCAATACCTGGTGATGCACGAATTGAAGATAAGCAGCAAGAAAAAATCACAAAGTACCGGGACTTACAAATTGAAGTTGAGCGACTGTGGAAAAAGAAATCGTGTGTTGTCCCGATTGTAATTGGAGCCCTTGGAGCAATACCCAAAGGGCTACCCCGCTATTTAGAAATTCTAAAATTGCCGGACTTGAACATTTTGACTCTACAAAAAACCACCTTACTCGGAACAGCTTACATCCTCCGACGATACCTTAACAGTTCCTAGGTCCTTGGTTAGGACTCGAGCTGCTGAGCTATTAACCAGCCTCAAAGGCTGTGAATCTCACTAAAGATTAACTAATAATAATAATAAAAAGGCTTGCTATATAGTTCAGCCCAACTTAAAAAAAAAGAAAATATCATTGACTTTTGAATTGGGCAGACTGCTGCAATTGTTATGTTAATTATGAAACATATAACATTTCCCTTAAAGGTGGAGAATTTGCCAGGTTCAAAGTTCAAGGATTAGTGGTAGAAGGATATATATTAGAAGTCCCTTTTAGAAACTAGCCAATGGTCTATTCTTTTCTTTCTCAGTACTATAAATTTTGTTAACACGGTGCCGTACTTAGTTTTGTACTTCCATTTTGCTTGGCACTTAATAGACCATTTGGTTTAAATGTTTTAATATAGACCTCTATCACTTAATTACAAGAAACTTTTTTCTACATAAACTAATACTGGAATTCAAATACCTATTTGAATTCCATATATTGCTGCAGGAAAGGTTATGGACCTTATCTATGGAGGCTTTCAAGTATAGATTATTGAGTTACGGTATAACTCATACTTTCATGTATGATAACTGAAGCTCTAATGAAGGATGATTTATAGGAAGTACTTATTACAAAAAGGTCATTACAAAAACCAGAAGGCTGATATAAGAGAAACAGACAGCCCAGAGCTACCATAAGTCTATTATTAGAAGGTGAGCAATTGATGCGTACAAGAAATGAGATGCTTTACAGAAAATACATGGAGGAATAAGCCAAAATAGTTTAAGAAAATTATTTAATATGTAATTTGGGAAAGTCAAAGATATGCAAGAACATAATATATTAGAATTGGCTGGGAAATTGTGTGAGGCTAGTGAAGAGATTAAGGAGAACTATGAAAAAGTTTAATTCTTTGTAGCCTAACTGAAGTATACAGTCATCTTATGAGTACTTTAGCAAACAGGTCCGAAGGAAAATTAACATTAGAAGTTGCTAAAAGGTGATCTGCAAATTAGGGCTTCAATATTTAGGCCATAAGAATCTGAAGGACCACTAGGTGGTCTGAGACTGAAGATGACAGTAGGGCCTTTGCTGCCATCTAGTGACCATCTGGAACTTTTCAGCCCAGTTGTAATATCACTCTTTCAATGTAGAAAGGAAGTTGTACAGGAAAATAATTATCAAACAAAGAAATGTCATGAATATTTAAAATAGCAGAGGATATATAAAAATAGAATTGCTGAAAGCGCAAACAGGTTTTTGTTCTATTTAGAAAGCAGAATAATTTAAAATAAATCCTTAATAATTTAGACAAAGGTGACGCAACAATCGGTAAGGAAGCATCTAATGAGAACACTGGCATTTTAAAGTTGTACATAACAAAAAATGTTAAAAGATAATAGAATGGGTATGAAGCTCTTAGGAAAAAACCCTCCTTAAACAATTAAACCTAAGTGACAAGGGAGAGGTTTAGGTCCTGATGAAAACAGTATTAATTGATGAGATACTCAAAATACATCAGTAATATCTGGAGCGCCCAGATTTAAAAGGAGGATTTGTCAATAAGATTAAGGGAAAGGTCAAAATACAGCTAAGAAGAGCTTTGATTGTATATGAGGTGGAAATGTGCTTTGAAAACTTTTCGGTAACAGAAACATAGGGATATGTATTGATGATTATTCCAGATTTTACAGTAACATGACATTACATTAACATAAAGATGGTATCTTCAAAAATTACAAGGTGTTATAGCCATAACAAGTAACGCGTGTCAATGCAAGGTATAAGAGGAAGAAGGACTGACAGTGATGGGGAATTTATAGGGAAAAGAACTGAAAAATCAGTCTTTAAAATAGCAGGGAACCTAATATCAGATAACAGTGCTCTACCGCACACTGAAAGAAAGAATACAATAGAAATGATAAGATGTGTGTTGACTGACTCTGGGTGAACAGAAAAATATTGGGGTGAGGCAGTAATGACAACCACATATATATAAAATAGATTGTAATCTGGAGCAATAAATAAAACTCAGATGTGTTTTGGTGTAGCAATATAAAAACAAAATGCATTTCATATCAAAATATTTAGATAAATGTATATATTCAAAAAACAATCTCTTTAAACTAGGAAATATAAAAATGGAAGCTATTGTAATTCAGTATTATGAGCAAACACAGTGTGATTTTACAGAAATCTCTCTTCTCTATATACATTTTATACATTTTTGAGTAAAACAACAGCAAAACAAACTCCCTCCAAAAGCTCAAAAGCAAATACTTGAATAAAATACCACAGGTAATCATATATGGTAAAGAGTAATACAGCACAACATTTAATCAACAAATTAAACTTTGGTCATGCAGAATCACGTCCAGGCCCATTTTGCCAAATAAAGAGACCAAGAGTTTACATATTTTAGGTGCACCTGTTTTTCTAAGAATACCTAGAATACCATAAAATATATTCACGGTTATACAAATATTTAATCAATATGAATCAACCAGAGGACATAACAAAATAATGTGTGTTAACATGAATCAAATTTATTGCATCTCCAATATAGAAATGAGATAAACAACATCTGAACCTGGAAGATAATTTCTGATGAAGAAAAGTCAGTTTAAGACTGTAAGACACATATTTCCTATTTTTAATACCTGAGATGATCAACTTGTTAGGAATGTTTTTAAATTATTTTGCTATACATTAGTTTTGGGCTAGCTATATTATTTTTGTAAATTTCCTAAAGTTTTAAATATATCATTAATAATAAACTGATCTAGAATATTAACCCTATTTTCAGACCAACTTCCAGGCAAATATATTTGAATATAGGGATCTTTCCAAAGACTCAATTTCTTTTTTGAGAACAAGTTTAAAATTTTAATTTAAATTCCTAGCAATATCTACATATTTTAGTTTCAGCTTGTTTACTCATATCTTAGGAGTTCCAGATAATGTTTTTATAATTATTGTACTCATTCAATTTTGTTTTTATTCCAAAACAAAGCCCACCAACATAACAATGCAAGCTACACATAGGTCTAGTGATGAAACTTTGGAGTTAAATCATCATTTGATCAGCATCAAATTTCCCCCGCATTTATTTATTAATTCGTTAAATGGCTGCCCATTTCTTGAATGTGTCTATGGATAGCTAATACTTCATTAAAACAATTTTAAAAACTAACGAAGACCGAGAAGCCAACAATGATGACCGAGGATGAACCCAACAAAATAATATAAAGAAATCTTTCAAAGGACCATCTAACCTCCTGAGGACGCACATCCAAGTCTTTAACATTTTATAAAAGACTAGGTTGAGACTAATCTGATTTTGGAGTATATGATGTTCCAGAGTCCAGGCACTGTGATAGGAAAAGCATGTTTCTAAAGTCTTATAAGATGCCACTATGTAACTGAAGGGAGTCAGATCACTTTCCTCTGTTCAACTTAGTGGAATGGATAGAACCAACTAGGGAAAGGCAGTTTCACAAATAACCTCATGCCATGGAGGTCTTCATAGACTTTATCACATATTGATACTTCACACTGTGCCACCTGACAACCTCACTCAGTGGTTGCTTGCAGATACCAAATAGGAGTGAAGATCACATCACATCCTGAGATACCCGTCAGAGAAGGAGTTGTGAGCTAGATATCTGTCCTCACTATCAAGAACAATTGATAGGGCAAGTTTTTTTTTTTTTTAAAAAAAGGATTTTTGTTTGTCCATTTTTATTATTGATGTCACTGCATCAGGCAATACAAAGGGAGAACGATCTCCAGAGGAATAGTAGAAAAAAAATGATATGGTACCATAGTAATGCTTATGGGATTGAAGATCCATCCTATATTTAAGTGTGTTATGATTGGGGCCATCATTTTGACTTTAAGTTCTGCTACAGATTATGAAAATCAAAACTTGGCCTTGTTGTGAACATAGATTTACCTTTTGTCTGATTAACTCATACAGTTATAAGCTATGTTGGATTTTAGCTAGAGTTACCCAATTTCAAAACATCTATATTAAACTTGTATGGATGGAAACCATTCTGACAAATTGCTGAATGGTGTGTTGAAAAGGTTTGCGTTGTTTCTTGCTTTCTCCGCCAGTTTTGTATGACTTTGATTTAGTTTAGTTTTGCTAAGTTTGTGAGCAGCTGAAACATATATCAGAGAGGGACCCCAGTAAGTTCCTCAATCATGATATAATTTAGCCTGACTAAGAGGCAGTGCCATACAAAAAAAAATCAAATTCCTGTGATGGTCAAACTATCTGTCCAGAGGTATAAACTGTTCAGTGATAAAGGGTCAGAGATAATCATCTTCTTCTATATTCTTAATGGAAAAATGTGTCTCAAAGGAGAAAGAGTTGCAATCCAAAAGGGTTTATCATACTAAGCCCATTATTCATAGCCCTTCACCTAGAAAAAGTTTTATATCAGTCACAGGCATACATTGTACTTTGTAAAATAATTTTCCTACAGCACCTTCTGTATACTGTGCTAGTTTTTATGATAATTAAATTATGTAGAGCGATGTTGCCATCCCACCCCCAAGAAATGACTTTATTATACCATTTAAAAACATCTTAATAAACTAGATGAGAATTTTTACTAGCAAGAAGAGGTAGACTTTTTCAAAGTAAATATGGAACAAATTAAATATTAGTATACAGGGAGAAACTAAGATTGATGATCTTTCAAAACCTTAATTAAAAAAAAAAGGAATGCTGCTAAGCCTTACTTGTAAATTCAGCTACACATAATTCAAAGACAAAATTAATTTGCTTTTCTTTAAGTGACAATAGACCAACTTTCTATCGATTATGCTTTCCATTTATTTTTCATCAGTACAAATGAGATATATATTTAAACTATCCAGTAAGAAATTGTGTTACTGAAGCTCTGTGCTTGCAATTTTAATTTCTAGAGATGCATAGAAAGGCAGAAGGATCAACTTCATATTGAAGCAATTTTATAGTTCATTTGAATGTTGCTATGTAAACACTGCATCTGAATTGTTTTAATTAAAGGAAATAAAATAATTGAAGTCATTGTCTCCCGAGCAGTTTCCAATGTCCCTCTGTCTAGTGCATGCTTCATACTTTAGTTTAAACGATATATTCCAATTCACACTTGTATCGTGGAATATTTGGTATTTCATTTACTTGTTAATTGTAAGCAGGTTTGAATACGAAATACAATGCTCTCAAATGGCAAGTATATCCAAATAATCCCTACAAACTCTCTGATAATTACATTCTATAGTGCCTGTAGACTGGAGAATACGTTCCCCACACAAGTCTTTTACTTATCCTTGTTTGCCAATTGTCTAGTAATCTTTAAATCTGTCTTGAACAGAATGCATGTTCTTCGCCAAGCAATAAGACTTTGTAAATATAGCTCTGGGTATTTTAGCAGGATATATTTATTACAATGCAAACGAAAACAACCTTGCTTTCATTTTTGTGGCCCTGTGAAGATATTGTACAGTTTTGATCTACAAGAATTGATATAATATGTGATCCCAGAGCCCCCCCCCATTTTTTCCTTCTGCTAAATATCTCAATCCTATTTTTATACTCCTCTAGCTACTAAAAGGGGAATAGCAGCATGTCTGAAGGAGAGACTAAAGAAGAAACAGCTGTGTCAGGCTACAACTCTGTGGAAAAGCCATCAGCGAGCAGACAATCATGCGTTTCAGCCAGCATAACTGCATGTCAAAGCTCCAGTTTATATCCTATGCATTACCCATAGAACTGCCAAGTCACCAGCAGTTCAAATCCCCAGACTTAAGTGCTGAGGTTTAGTGATATTATAGGCTCAGCATTTTATTTATTGTCTATTTATTATTAAATTTATGTCTCATCTTTCTGCTTACTCAGGCATTAAAAACAGATTACGACAGAACAAGAACATGAAAAATATAAAACATCACATTAAAATTAATTAAATACTAAAATAAAAAAAGATTATAGTAACAGTAAGTTTAGTGAAAGTGATCTTTTTAATTTATTCTCTTTCCTTCCCTAGCTTATTTCCATTGCAATAAAACAACATTTACAACGTGAACCACGTAAAAACAATTTTTGGACTAATTTAGATCAAGAAGTTAAAAAATTCAAATAATAGAAATAATAATTTTCTAGTTATGTCATGGAGGTTTGGAGAAGAATCACTTAATTTCACTAGGAAATAGAACTCAGAATGGATAATAGATAGATGTGAAGATCAGAAAAGTTAAAAACTCTCCTATGCCTAAGGAAATTTTAATTTTGATAAGAATTGAGATTTGCCCCTTTTTTTGGAGATTTTCCAACATCTTATCGATCTCTCCAAAATAACCAGTAATATGGTCATAGGAATTGCTTTAAGTTTATATATCAGACTTGAAATAGCAGTGGTTAGAATGCAATATTGCAAGCTAACTCTGCCTACTGCCAGCAGTTCAATCCTGACTGGCTCAAGGTTGACTCAGCTTCCATCCATCTGAAGTCAGTAAAATGAGGACCCAGATTTTTGTGGACAATTTGGTGACTCTGTAAACCACTTAGAGAATATACTACCGAGAAGCGGTATATAAGTCTAAGTGCTATTGCTATTCATTTTAACAATATGTAGTCTTCCTCACAGTTTTGTAAGGATATTTAATCATCTTTTAATATTAATTTGAGATTAACAATTAGAAATATTTTTGCCTACAAAAGAAAAGTGGAATAGGAATAATTGCTGGTGGACATTTAATAAAATGTAAACAACATATAAGACTAGGCATATGCAAATATTTAGACCCAGAATAAAGATATTAACATGCTGGCTATACCTATGAATGGCATCTTAACAGAAGCTACAGTTTTTGGCTTCAGTAATAGTTATATGGTGCCAGGAAAATATCTGTTTGAGTTAAGGAGCTGTTAAGGAGATAAAGATAGAGAGTGCACACATTTATTACATATAAAGACCAAAATAGCTTGGGATAATAATACAGGTGAAACTGGACTGATTTAATATGATTTCAGAAGTAAAACACTTAGAGAAATGTGCATAATAGATTAAAAGGTTTTATAGAAAGCTTTTATAAATTTACAAACTGAAACAAATATTGAATGTGCCAAAACAAACTTAATGGTGTGTGTGTGTGTGTGTGTGTGTGTGTGTGTGTGGGTGGGTGGGTGGGTGGATGGATGGATGGATAGATAGATAGATAGATAGATAGATAGATAGATAGATAGATAGATAGATGATAGATAGATAGATAGAGTTGCAACTTTGTGTCAGTTCCCGAACAAAGAGATTTTTTCTAGTCTCATTATCCAACTTACTGTAACCAAAGTCAAGCTGACCCTTTTGCCCTCTTGGAAATCTTAATTAATTACATTTATAATTGTAATTAATTACAATAAAACAGTTTACCCATAATATATTCATCATTAAATCAAATAGCTTCATCATATTAATTTACATAGAGTTTTTTATTAGCTGCACAGCACATGGCTATCTATTACTTTCAATAGAGCTGGATGACATCCATTGAGAATGTTGGAGTAGAAGATAAAAGACCAGGCTCCAAGTCAAATAAAACTACTAAAAGAAAGCAAATTTACACACAAAACAGCAGTCTCTTCTGAATTAAGTTTGTTGAATTATTTTTATCATTTTTATTTACATTTATTTTTGATGTCATTTATGTTGATAGTTTTATTATGGTAGCTTTAATTTTTATTGTAGTACACCTTGTAAACCACCTAAGATTGCAAGATTGCTATGGAACATATGTTCAATAGATAAAATAAATAAAGGTTTCCTCTGTCCAGTTGTGTCTGACTCTAGGGAGCAGCGCTCATCTCCATTTCTTAACCAAGGGAGCTAAGCCATGGTTATGTGGCCAGCATGACTATATGCCAAGGCACATGGAACATTGTTACTTTCCCACTGAAATGGTACTTATTTATCTACTTCCATTTGTATGCTTTTGAACTTGCTAGGTGGGCAAGAGCTGGAGCAGGTAACAGGCACCTTCGTGCGACGCTTGGATTTGGAACCTGGGCTATCAGCTTTCCAGCTGACAAACTCAGCATCTTTAGAATAGAATAGAATAACAGAGTTGGAAGGGACCTTAGAGTTCTTCTAGTACAAGCCCCTTCTTCAGCAGGATACCCTACACCACTTCAGACAAATGGTTGTCCAATCTCTTCTTAAAAACTTCCATGTTGGAGCATTTACAACTTCTGGAGACAAGTTGTTCCACTGATTAATTGTTCTAACTGTCAGGAAATTTCTCCTTAGTTCTAAATTGTTTCTCTCCTTGATTAGCTTCCACCCATTGCTTCTTGTCCTTCAATCAGGTGCTTTGGAGAATAGCTTGACTCTCTTTTCTTTGTGGCAGCTCCTGAAATATTGGAACACTGCTATCATGTCTCCCCTAGTCCTTCTTTTCATCAGACTAGACATACCCAGTTCCAACAACCAGTCTTTATATATTTTAGCCTCCAGTCCCTTAATCATCTTTGTTGCTCTTCTCTGCACTCTTTATAGATTCTCAACATCTTTTTTACATCGTGGCAACCAAAACTGGATGCAGTATTCCAGGTCTGGCCTTACCAAGGCATTATAAAGTGGTATTAACACTTCATGTGATCTTGATTCTATCCCTCAGTTTATGCAGCCTAGAACTGTGTTGGCTTTTTTGGCAGCTGCAGCACACTGCTGGCTCATATTTAAGTGATTGTCCACTAGGACGCCAAGATCCCTATTGGATAATCACTTGTAAAAGCTCAGAGGTTAAAATCATTTAACTTCTGAGCTTTCACCCCTCCTCAATAGATAAATAAGCAAACAAACAAACCAATAAGTGAACCCAGGAACAGGTTTGTGTACTTTTCTTGACAACAGTATAAATTGGTTTTCCATTGCCTTCATAATAAAAAACATCAACCGAGGTAGAATCTAAAAAGTCAAGATGGTGGTCAAGACCTGGTGACTGAAAACAGTCCCCTTTTTCATGAGTACCATGTGTGAGGCATCTAAAAGGAGAAAGCCAGGTTCAGTTGTCCTATATCCATCTTGACTTTTTAAACCCCACTGTGGACATTTCTGCTCAGAACACAAGACTAATACATATACAGTATGTATTCACACACACAAACATACAGACCACACTCAAAGAAATAAATAAAAAACTTCAGTGCATGTAAATCCCTCCTTTCCTTGCAAACGATCAGCTTTCCCCCAAAATAAATCCAGGCTGCAATATACATAAAGGTAAAAGTTTAAAAAAAATGCTCCTAAGTCAAGCTCTGGGGCTGGTGACTATATTGAGAGATGTAATATATTATATTGAGAGATTTGTAGAACAAATAAGATTTTAACCCATTTAATCATCCATCAACTTTTAATGTGGTTCAGTTCTCCTTAATTTCTGAAAAAAATACTTCCAGGCAAGCCCTAGGTCCACATTCACGAACCTATGTCACACGGGCCACAGGTGGCACGCATAGGCTTCTCTGCTGGCACCCGAGCTCTCACCCCAGCTGAACTGTATATACTTCCAACAGGAACAGGAAGTGCCTCACAGGAACAGATAGAGGTAAATCCTAGAGAGGCAGGAAATGCATCACTGAACAATGGAGAGGAATGCTAGAGAGGAATAAAGCTACATACAAGGCAAACAAAACACCTGTAACAGCATAGGCATGCAGGGGGGATGGGGGAAGCACGGGAAGGGGCTTCAGTGTCCCCCCGTACCCCAGTCCCTGTTTTTGATCCCTGGAGGCTTCAGGGAGGCCTGTTATGCCCAAAAAGGGGCATGGGGGGGTTGTGCATACATGTGGGGTGGGGGCAGGGAGAGCTCACATGAGTGACATGTGCATGCGCAGGGGGGCATTGTATTATGGGTGTGGGGATGAGTGCACGTGCTTTTGACATGCAAGGACAAAAAGGTTAGCCATCACTGCCCTAGGTAATAAATTCATTCCTTTGGAGAAAATGTGACATTACTAGGGAACTGTCTATTGATGACAAACAATAGAAAGTACGGTTTAAACAAGGATTGAACTTGATTTGCTCCATCCAGATCCATCCAGTTTCCATGGACCAGTTCAAGCATTTGATGGCATCTCTATTTTATCCTGGGATAAAAATAATCAATTGAATCATTAGGGTATTGATAACAGATCACCTGAACTGGCAAATGATACCTTCCACCGGTTTCAGATGTTATACAATATGAAGAAAGTACCAATGCTAAATTAAACCCACATTGGTGTTCCCACTATTACCATCAACTAGAAACCATAAATCTGTGGTTGATCCAGAAAGATACTGTGCCAATGGTACTAATTATACTAATTGTTGCTATGCAATCTAATAGGACTAGGAAGGTGATACTGTCCCATTAAGGTTTCAGTGGAGCCAATGCTGTTTCTCTCCAACAACTAAATATGAATCCTAATTGAAAAGCATTCAGATATTCTGTTTCATCTAGAATATTTTGAGGTGACATTTGCAGTAGGGAATTTGCTCTATTTGTGTCAATTTTCTAAATTGATTATGCATTATGCTATGAATTGGACCACAATTTTAAAGGGTTTCCTGCTTGAGCAGGGGGTTGGACTGGAAGACCTCCAAGGTCCCTTCCAACTCTGTTATTCTGTATTGTGTATGTTGTGGCCCCGCCCTCTGAGCCTGTCCCATCGGAGGAAGAAAGCTCCGAGCATGAGGAAGAGGAGTCAGCCAGGCCTCCCTCTCCAGGCCCCTCCCCTCTGGCATTGTCTCAAGTGCCGGCCGAGGGAGAAGAGACAGCTGATTCAAATCAGAGTGATGAGGAAACATCATTCCTGGACGCACGCCTCCGAAGGCATGATAAACGTTTGCAGCAGCTTAGGAGGCGTGCTAGGGATTAGAACTGAGTCACTGGACCACACCCCAGAGACTATATAATAGAGGGTAGTGGTCAAAGGATCCTTGTGACGAACAAAGCAAAACCTTGGATAGTCACTAAAGCCTCGTCCGGAGCTGCTGAGAGAAAGATTTAAAGTGTCGGACATTTGGACTCTGGAGTATTTGTCTTTCTGTTTTACTTTGAAAATAAAGTCACTTGGCAGACGGTGTGTCTATCGCTGCCAAGTGGGAGATAAGAACTGGGTGCGTTCCAAAGTGTTTCCTTAACCCTCGACTGGCTGTGTGTGTGTGGGGGGGTACGGGGACAGATCAGTGTATGTGCATAGGACTGCATGGATATTTCTATGCATATGAATATGGTGGAGTTTGGTCAGGAAAGCCTGGTTCAAATACCTTCTTGAGCATAGTAGCTGACTACAGCTGATCAGTTTCAAGAGCATTGTTAAAAACCTTACAAGTCATCTTAAGCTGTAAAAGAAAAACTGAAATCCAAGAGACAGAAATAAATACATTGAACTACACAATAAGCTATATACTAGCTAAAGCCACTATCTCTCCATAATACCCATTTCTCAGAAACTTTAAATATCTAACTCTAAGATATTAGCTAGGATGAAAAAAAAATATTCAAGCTTGTATCAATTATAGTTCTAAAGCAAAGTTATGCATATGAACATTGTAAATAGCAAGGCAGGTAAACAATTGTTGGATAGAATGTTGTAATATAATTGGTATGTCATGCTTGGTTGTTGTACATAAGTTGTTCATTTCAATAATGGAATACAGTATCAATTTTAATCATACTAAAAGAACAGTAGATATAAGTGGAACTCATGTTTTCATGTCTGGTTCTCACTTTCTAGCCTTCAGTCTAATTCTCTTGCTGGGCCAGTATCTGTCAATCTTGGCAACTTTAAGATGTTTGAACTTCAGCTCTCAGAATTCCCTTGCCAACGTACTGGCTGGGAATTCTGGAAACTCAAATTCAAATATCTTAAAATTGCCAAGGTTAAGAAACATTATGCTAGTCTATTATCTACCTTTCATTTCTACTATGAAACTAGAAGACCTATAGGCCAATCAAATATGAATTCCAAAACTTACGGTTTCATTTTGCTTTTATCCATTTTATTAAGATTTCAGTCACTGGTTGGAAGCCAGACAGTATGTAGTTAATATGTCAATATAAAGCAACACAGGTCTCACCTCAATAAATATCAACCAATACTAAGTGAACCAGATAAGTAACTGTTTGCAGATTTGTAGGAAAATGTCTCCCTGAGGCCTTATTTAGTGGTGTTTTTCTGGGTGAAGCAATTTGAGGATTTCATTTCCCGTCTATTGCTTGAACAGTCACCTGATTTACGTGCACATTCTGCTGGGTTTGAGCTTGCCTACTTGGGAACACCATTGACATTTTCATTCATTAAAATAAACAGCTAGCTCAACAACGGGGATTTTATCTTGATGTTTCCGATTCTGAAGTGTAGCTTAAGTAAGGCAATTCCGCTGGGCTCTTCAAAGTATATATAAAATTATAAAGCATTTGGCTTATTTTCAGATGTACTGTAATTCCACTATATAGGACTAGCTTACCATTAAGTAAAATGAAGTAGCTGCTTTGGGTAACAGACTGGTACAAATGACAAATTGGGCTATGTCCCTGACCGCTTGCCCTCTTAGTAAATACTTAGGATGTATAGTCCTCTATAATGGTTCTTCATTACATTATCACTCTCGGGGAGATCTCACAGTGATTCCTGGTGATACTTAGGGCATCCCATGTAGGGGATGGCTTGGCTATCACATAATTCATTACTTCAATCTCTCCTCTGAATGAAGTCAATAAGGCAACTGTTATCAAGGAGAAAACAATGAAGAAATAGAAATGCCTCTTAATGCCTCAAGTGGTTATCTCTTTGACTTGAGATGAATCCTAGTATTGCCTGTTGACAATATATGTAGGGCATGTATAATTGCAGTACATAAAATGCACATAAAGCATATCCTTTGGGTTGAAATGCAGGCTATAACTTGAAGGATTTTTGTCACCATTATCATCATCATAGTCATTATCATTGTCATTGTCATCATCATCCATTCTTAATCAGATCAAGAAACCTCCATAAGCCAGCATTACATTACAGAGGAAAGAGACAGAAGTCTAAGGCATGTAGCATGGAGATGTGTGCAGGTGTTGCAGGAGGGGAGATAAGTTCTGGTGATGGGCACTAGGGAAAATGGGTAGGCCAGAGAGGGCCAAGAGTGGCCTACAGTATGGCTGTGCTAGGGAGTGTAGATGAATGGGCAATTATACAAAGTATGAGATCCCTAAATTTTCATACTCTATAGTGGAGCTCCTCATGAGAAAAAGTGGCAGAAAGAACTTATAGGGCCAACTGGTGCCCCTATACCTTTCCTGCTAGTTTCCCCATTGACTTTGTTTGTGGGAAGCCAACAAGGAAAGTCAGAAATGGTGATCACAAGATCTCAGGGTGCTACAACTGTCATAAGTATAAGCTGATTGCCAAGCACTCAAATCTGGATAATGTGATCGCAGGAATGCTGCATTCGATGAAACTTTGACTGGTATATATCACTTTGGAGGAAGAACACGTGAAGGCATCTCTAATCTTGGGTATTAAATTGTTAAAGCTTGTGATATGCTATTGATACAAAAGTGAGGGTGAAGTAAACTGGGTTTTTTTGCAGTGTCTGATTTCCAAGTTAACTTGTTTCTTGTTGCTTGTGAAAATTCATTCATGGTTGGTTGGGTTGTTATATGAATCTGTGATCCAGTGCCTGAGAAAGTAATATGTCGGAAATGACAGCCAGAATCCTCTAACCCATAGGAGTAGCCCACAAATCCACAGTCAACCATTGCAACTAATTCTACATGGGACAAAAATCACATCAATTAAAAACCAGAATTCATGAACACCAGCTAGCAGTTGAATGTCATGATCCCAAATCCTTAATATCTACCCACACTGACACCAAACAACACCAGTTCAATTGGAGCAGCATAAAATCATCAGTCATGCTACCACCTACCAGACTCATGAATTTATTGAAGCCTGGCACTCCCCAAGAAATTCCATCAACAGACACAACCTACGAATCCCTCAGAATCCAAATCCAAATCAACCACACAGCCAACCAGAGGCAGCACCAACTCTCAACCAACCCATGCAAGCCTGCCCACCAGCAATTTACCTCCCAATGACTCTGACCTGATGTAATCTCCTAATCACAAGACTTACTGATGATTCGCACCTGACCCATCACAAGAACATCACTTGATACACCTACACTTGAAGCCCTTATAAACAGAAGAACACTGACATTGACAACCCCTAAACGCCACTGAAAATGTTATGTAGCCTGGTAACACTGCACTGCACTGGGTCTCTCTTACCAGTAAGGATCATGTACGTTTCCGCAGGAAAATGTCAGGACAGTGATTTGTCTTTACTGAAGCCTAGGAAGTGGCCAATAGGTATTTTGCAGTATGTGTAACTGATCTTTATACGAAAGAATTCTCTGCCTTGTGAGAGCTGCAGTCTAGATTTCTCCTGATATATTCATTTTAGTGTGATTTTATTGTCTCATTGTTGGGATGAAAGTGAATTCAATGTTATCTCATGACCTGAAGAGGTGCAGTTTAAGCTGAGGCCTTATTCATAGGAACAGGCATGAAATGACATTGACTACAAAAGGCACAGATTTGGCTTTTGTGTCCTTTGACAATTATAAAGGAGGAAATAATAGAGTGGGAAGATCATTAACACTGAAATTGTAATCTTTATTTTTCACTGATGCTCAAACAGCACAGAATTAGTCTATGAAAAACAGCCACTGGCAGTTCAAAAGAAATTTGTCTTAATATTGTTTCCCCATTTCAGAAATCATTGAACCAGTATTCTAAATGGAAAGGCTTGAAAAGTATGGAACACAGATACTTTCTCCTAATGTTGTGAGCCACCTAATAGTTATTTTTCAATATACCATTGAAATGTCCTATTGATGCTCTCACAACTAATTGGGTTTTACTCTGTTAACCGGCTGTTTCATTGTTTCAAATCTCAGAGAAGAATGTGCTGTGCACAGAGCATAACTCCAAAGAGATCATTTGTAACCAAGAACATTATGATTACTTTTTATTATTACTTTATTTACAGTACCATATAAACAGATTCTATCACATCCTTTGAAAAATGGCACTAGTGCAGCCTAGAATATAGACGTGTCTGAGTGCAAGGCATTGCACGGAATATAAAAGAAACAGGCCTTCCGTCTGCATTATCCATATAATCATGGTTTGCAAAACAAGGCAAAATGATAAAGGACTAGTATATGGGCTGACATAATTTCCCAAAAGTCTGATAAAGTGAATCAGCAAGTTAAAAAGGTAAAATAAGCTTTTACAACTTGGAAAACTCTAGTGTCATGCACATATGACACACTTTAAAAATAGGCAGAGTTTTGATCTCATTGTTGGAATTGCCATGTTGTACCGTATCCTGCAGATACCTATGATAACAACACCTTAATTATTTAACTAATGGATGATCTTTCCTTCTTCCCCATCATTTTATTGTTTTGCTTTATTTAAACTTTTAAACATTGGCACAGTCTTTAAGCCTGAAGGACCCTTAGACAACATTCCCTAACATTATCTCATTCTGTAAAACACTAGCATTTTACAGCAGATAATAACAAACCCTTGAAATAAGCATATGCTGACTCTTTACTCCATTAATGGCAGTTATGACTTCTGCGTTCAGGAATGGAGAAAAGTTATGTTCCATATGTATTTTGGATGATGATGATGATGATGATGGTGTTCAGTCAAGTCTGACTATTGGTGTTTCTATGGGCCAGGTCTCACAGCGAAATAACAGAATAATACAGTTGGAAGGGATCTTGTAGGTCATCTAGTCCAACCCCTGACTCTACAACATTTCTGACAGATGACAGTCCAATCTCTTCTTGAAAGCTTCCAGTGATGAAGCTCCCACAACTTCTGAAGGCAACCTGTTCTATTAGTTGATTGTTCTCACTGTCAGAAAATTTCCCTTAGAAAAACTTAGAAAACTTCTAGGTTGAATCTCTCCTTGATCATTTTCTCCAGATCCCATTTTCCCATTTATATTTTCTTGTTTATATTTCCCATTTTTCCTTTTATTGGATGAGAAAATGTAATCACAATTTAGTGGTGGAAATTAATGTAACACACCAAATGTCCATTCACTGCTCACCTTCTTCTATGAATACCGTGTCTGAATACCTCCCAGAGTTTTAGCCTTTCCTGAAAGCTTAAGCCTTTGTTCACTCATTACAAAAAGTCTATTCATCTCTGTTAATGCTGCCTTGCTTTGCCTTTCATATTCACTCACTGCACAGCCTCACAAGTGTTATAATCCTGGCACTTGGATCTATTGGATTTTGACTAGTCCGGATTCAGGTCATGCAACCAAGAACCTGTAAACATTAGCAAGTTTCTCAGACTTAATCTTTGTCCTCCTGTCTCCTTCTAGGGAAAGATGGTAAAAACTGTGGAAATGTGATGTCAGTGGCATTGCTTTCCCCCCTATTATAGAAAAGAGCAACTTCCTTTAGCTTGAGTGTAAACTGTGTAGGCCAGGACTTAGGCTGAAAGGCTAAGATGCTGAGCTTGTCGATCAAAAGGTCGGCAATTCAGCGGTTCGAATCCCTAATGCCTGGTGGCTCAGCATTGTAATTAACACCAGCTGTTTGCAATTACTGTAAGTTCGAATCTCACCAGGCTCAAGATTGACTCAGCCTTCCATCCTTTCTAAGGTAGATAAATTGAGGACCCAGTTTGTGGGGGCAATAAACTGACTTTGTATAAATATACAAAAGTATGAAAGCTATTGCTTAACGCATTGTAAGCCGCCCTGAGTCTCTGGAGAAAGGCGGCATATAAATCAAATTAAAAAAAAAAAATGCCGCCTAACGGGGCAAACTCCCGTTATTTGTCCCAGTGTCTGTCAACCTAGCAGTTCGAAAGCACATAAAAAATGCAAGTAGAAAAATAGGGACCACCTTTGGTGGGAAGGTAACAGCATTCCGTGTGCCTTTGGCGTTTAGTCAAGATGGCCACATGACCACGGAGACTTCTTCAGACAGCGCTGGCTCTTTGACTTTGAAATGGAGATGAGCACCGACCCCTAGAGTCGGGAATGACTAGCACATATGTGCGAGGGGATCCTTTACCTTTACCTTATGTCTCTTAAAATCCTGTGGAGTTTAATGGCAGTCATGCTGTCCCTTAAGTTCCCCAACCCATTTTTTAATAAAAAATGTGTTACTTCTTCCTAATTCAGTGTTTGAGGCAAATGGATCTGTATATCCATATATGTGACATGCTATGAATTCTGAAAGGTGCCCCAACCATCTGGTGCAAAGAATTTGGCAACACTTTGTTTTAGATTTTAATAGAGCGTGTTATTGATAATTTGTCATTATTGTGGATAGTAAACCAGAGGGTCTCTTCATCTACTCTTTTAGCAAAATGTTGGAGCCAGAATCTGTCTTCATGCCGAAGGTCTCATGAAAATCCTACTTAAATAAATTGGGTTTGTTTGGAAGCAGGGCTCAGGGCAGCAGCCCATATCTCACATCATTGCTCTGCTAACTCTTCTGTAACACCATAGTGGGATTTCTATCGTCCCAATCTGCAATTAACAAATCTTTTCAAAACTATACGCAGGATTTCTCATATCTATAATATAACCATTGGGCATTGGTTCTTAATTACAAAATTTCTCATAATCTCATTTTTCATTAGTTTGGAAATGAACCTTATGAAATCATTATTAGATTTTTGACAGGGAGTTCTCAGCCCTGATGGTTGATATGTACAATTGTTATTTCCTAAACACGTTCTTCTTGCCAGTCTGCTATATGAGTACTTTACAACAAATTTGTCCTTCTATATCTTTATGAGCTACCCATTACTATTAATTAAAGATTTCCACGACACACTAAAAGAGACAAAGCAAATGAAACAATGTTCTGTGCAAAAGAGAAAGCTACATAAATACCTTCTAGTTCTTTGGTTCTTCCCTTATGGCTGCTGAAAAATGCATCTAAACATTATTCCACTCTGCTAGCACAGTGACAACACAATGACCTTGGTCAGCAGTTTCAAGAGTAATGCATCAATATATGATGAAATTTATAAATGGATGTTTGTAGCTAAGACCATTTTTTGGTTATAAACAACTATTTATTCATCTCTGCTTTAGCAGCCATTCATTTGGATGCATTATACATACCAGTAAGTCAGGGATTGAAAATTAATATATAATATAAATTCTTCCAGTTTTATACACACACACACACACACACACACACACACACACACACACACAAATCTACTTTAGCATTTCCACAGCTTTGTCCAACCTTTTAGGATATATGATGCATGTATGACACATACATTATTTCCTAAACAAGTGAAATTAATATAATTTATAATATATTACTCACTGGGTGATTAATGTCATTGATAGTACATTTCAGTAGCTGCTTTAGTAATCTCCTGTAGTGCTGTAGAGGGGAAGGGCATTTATTTGCTATCAGCCATATTCTCAACACATACTTTACATGTCTAACACAAAAAGATGAAGCCTACTTTTGTTCCAGTGTTTATTAAAGGTGGGTTTTAAAAATTTACTTAAAAATTTGATAAATTCATTGTGAACTTTTTAAGTGCATTTACTATCCTTTTGGCAGAATTTCATTATTTTTCTTAGTTTTACAATATTTACAATGTTTTCATAGCCAGCGTTGAGCTAATCCAGGTTTAAAGAAAGTTCTGTGGGCTACATATATGGTCACACTGCTAAGACCTGTTTGTGCTGTTTTGGGAACTTTTTGTGGTGCTAATATGGCAGATGTTTATTCATTTTCTAAGGAATTTATCTCATTTTCAAATTTATGAACTCTTATGAATTGTCTCTTTCATCCCAAATCATGGTGAATAAGCAAGTTATGTCACCTTGAAGGTAATAAAATGAACACTTGTCAACAGGTGTGGGCTTCAAAAATTTCAGCAACAGGTTCTCTGCCCAGTTGCTGGGTGGATGTGGCCATGGTGGACGTGGCCTAGTCGACCTTCTGCACCATGGCAGGAGGGGGGGGGGTTGTTCGCCTTCCCCAGGCTCTGGAGGCTTTCCTTGAGCTTCTGGGAGGGCAAAAACTGCCTTCCCCAGGCTCCAGAGGCTCTCTGGAGGCCAGAAACAGGTCCGTTTCCAGCCCTCCTGAACTTCTGGAAGGCCTGTTTTTCCCCTCCCCGAGCCTCCACACGGGCCCTGCACTTACCTCGCATCCAAAATGGACTGTGAGGAGACTCCTGAAAGGGGCAGGGTGGGAGGGGTGGGCTGAGCTGGGCGGGGCCAGCCAGGGGTGGGATTTGGAGGTTCTCCAAACTGGCCACAACATTAGCTACAGGTTCTCCCGAGCCCAGGAGAACCTGTAGCAGCCCACCCCTGCTTGTCAATAAGATTGTATAAATACCAGTAAAGGAGAATATTCATTGCTCAGGGTTGAAATTTGGGGTCGTTGGTGCTCTCTGATCTTGCTTGTTTTCTTCAGATGTTTCATTACCCTAACTAGGTAACGTCATCACCAGGAGCCATGGTGGTGCAATGGTTAGAATGCAATACTGCAGGTTACTTCTGCTGAATGCCAGCTGCCTGCAATTTGGCAGTTCAAGTCTCACCAGGTTGACTCAGTTTTCCATCCTTCCGAGGTCAGTAAAATGAGGACTCAGATTGTTGGGGGGCAATATGCTGACTCTGTAAACTGCTTAGAGAGGGCTGTAAGGCACTGTGAAGTGGTATATAAGTCTAAGTGCTATTGCTATTGCTAGTAAGGAGTGTTGTTTGTTGTCAGTTTATATTCTATTAACTTGCTTCTCTGTAGGGGTGGGAGGTGATCTTAGAAATTCTTTGGTTAGACTGTTTACTGATGACTCCTGCATAAGTGATTGTATAAATGCCTATGGTACCTTCTTTCTGTAGCTCTATGTTTAAATAGAGCCCTTAATCTGTTTCCATATCAAAGCTACCAAATCTAGACTGCAATCATCTAAAGTTCTACATCTCACACCTGGGAGACCTAGTTTATCTACATTTCTATTTTAAAAGGTGATCTAATTTGATCTAAAGCATCCATAGATTTTTTTAAATATTTGTTTTTGGTCACGCATTCATAAATAATCCTAAAATTATATCCTATGCTAGGCCACAGTATATTGATTTTGGTTTTAGCAAAATGTTTGGTTACTACAATCAGACAAGCAATTGTAAACAAGAGACTAGCACAAGTTCATATTTACACTGTTTTGCCAGAAATGAGGTCTTAGAATTAGAATGGACACTTGTCATACAGGTATATATACAAGATATTTAAGATGAAGAGATGCTCAGCTTTCAAAAAGTGAAAAATAGCTGCCTCTTTAGATCAAAACTAAGGAGGTATGGCTTAAAGAAGACAGATCTGAAAAGACCAGAGTGGGATATGAAACAACATAAATTTATCCTTGATGTTATAAAGCCTATAGTGACCCTTCCTCCATAACACACTTTTACTAGCAAGATAATCTAGTCAAATTCCATTATTGATGATCATTTGGGCAGTATACAATTACACTAATTGAATCAAAAAAATATTTTTTTTTCCAGGAGTGCTACATATCCAGTAGGTTTCTCTGACAGATGAGCACTAGAGTCTCATGTTCTTAGCAGCTTTACACTGGCCAGCAAAAGCAATAGGTGTGGCTTGGTCAGCGCAGCCAATATATTGTCGACACAGACACCTACCTTGCTTTTTTAATGATTCTTTCTCCTTTTCTTGGAGGATCAGGTAGCCCAAACATGTCAATTGAGGTTTCCTATAATATGGTTGATAGGATGGAATGAATTGGATCCTGCACATGGCAAGTTCTAAGTTAAATGTATTCCATGGATATAACCTGACTGAGCCAGTTCACTCCCTTTTTATGTCCTCCAATGCTTTATTGGCTTGGTTGAGTGTGTTACAATAAAAGAATCAATGTGTGTTGTCTGGATTGGTTTAGAGATTAAAGGTACTCTCTGCACATTGTGCTATACATTTGGACACTACACAAACTATTACACCAGGTTTTAAAAATACATCAGATTAATCATTATAAGCAGATTAGTTTCATAAATATAACTTTTAAAAAGAGTAAGATTAATTTCCCTCTTTAGATAAACATTTCTCAACATTTTTCAACCAAAAAAAAGAAGATCCCTTACCAAATGAATTATCAGAAAAGTATATAATATTTCATAAACTACGCCCCCTTAAAATCATACCAACTGATTTATGGCTGTGATTTACTTTTTAAATCCTGAACAAGAGCTATTAAACACCCATTCCTAAGGGTACATTTTTATTATAAACAGATGGGGACTCTCATTCTTTCATGAAATATGGTTCTTGTTTCACCTTTCTTTATTCATTAGATATCTGTTGGGACTTATAGTGGGTCATTTGAAGGTTTAATCCCTTATTCTTGGTTCCTATTGTCATCAGTTCCCCTATTCATAGTTGCATTCTTTATCTCCCTTGATTATGATAATTATTCCTATGTAAACACTAGTTGATCTGTTTCCATGAGTGCACAGAATCTCCTTTATTTCCTGTCAACTTTGCCCTAATAAATACAGCATTCTTTTTCAGAAAAGGGAGGACACTTGATTTTTTTTCCCCCTTGCCTCATTTTTCAAGCAGAGTTTCATGACATTTCAAATTTTTAAGTAAACAAAAAGTTCTATTTTTCATCGTGACAGCAAAGAGCAATGATATATGAACCTGCAACATGTAATGGTTTATCCCTGATGATAGCCAAAGAAGCCCCCATATATATTTAAAATAAGTTGAAATCATTTGTTTTGGCTCAGTATTATTCTTTTTGTCGACAACCTACAGCTTTATGCTATTTTTTCATGTTTCACAATGTATATTTCCCTTTAAAAAATACATGACTGTCATAAACTAGCATCAGAAAATGCCCAGGTATTTTTGAAATTAGTGCATGGTATGTTGTTACATGCATTCCTTTGCTTGTTTTTTTTTTTTTAAATATCTATATTTCTTACTGAAACGTTGCAGATTAGCTAGGCCTGAAAATCCCAAAGGTGCTTTTTCGAAAGGCAACTGGACTTTGTTTTTCCTTGAAGACATTTTGCTTCCCATGCAATTCAATGGGGATTTACCAGTACAGTGTATTGGGTCACATTTTAAGATTCCAATAGCTGCTTTTGTTTTTATTATCACACTTCAGAGAATTTCTAGAATCAGCCTCAATGGTATTTCTTTTTATAAACTTATTCAACCTAGTTTGGGCCAGGAGAACCTATAAATGGCAATCTAATGCAATTGGGTTTCTAAGATTAATTTTTTAAGAATTTGCCAAGGAGCAGATGGCAATATTTGTATTTGTATTTATTGAATTTGTATACCGCCCTACTCCCGAAGGACTCAGGGCGGTGAACAGCCATAAAAATAAAACATGGAAATACAAAATTTAAAATAGAGATAAAACAAATTAAATAAATTTGGCTGAACCATATTTAAAACCCCAATAATTTAAAACCAAATTTAAAATTCCCATTTAAAAGCGGAGAAGTTTAGGTCAGGCCGGCTTGCTGGAATAGGAACGTCTTAAGCGTGCGACGGAAGGTACGCAGATCCGGAATCCTCCGTATCTCGGGGGGGAGCTCGTTCCAGATAGTAGGTGCCCCCACAGAGAAGGCTCTCCCCCTGGGGGCCGCCAGTCGACATTGTTTGGCCGACGGCACCCGGAGGAGCCCCTCTCTATGGGAGCGTACTGGTCGGTGGGAGGCTATTGGTGGTAGCAGGCGGTCCCGTAGATAACCAGGTCCTAAGCCATGGAGCGCTCTAAAGGTGATAACCAAAACCTTGAAGCGCACTCGGAAGACCACCGGGAGCCAGTGCGTTTTCCCAGAGGTGAGACAGGAATTCTCTTAAAATATGTTTGTGTCAACAGGTTCAGATATCTCCAGGAAGTGGTAAATTAGTGGTGTGACCACATTGTCTATAACTTTAAACCCTCTGCTAGTTTCTGAACAGTAATATCAACAAAGTGTTTTAAATGTAGATTTTTTAAATTTTATTTCATGGTTCGTTTTTATTGTATGCTGCCCAGAGTCACATTCTGTGATGTTGGCTACATAAATATGAACTAAATACATAAAGTATCATTTCATATTCAGGAGTGGTGGGATCCTCCTGGGTTAACAACTGGTTCAGTGATTGCGCACATGCGATCTTCACTTGAAGAAATCTTCACTTCTCGGGTTCTTTGGAGGAGTAACACAGCTGATTCACGCAGCAATCAGCTCTGCTGCATGAATCAACTGAGGAGATAAAGGTAGGAAAATAGCGCAGGTGGGCGGGTGGGCCCATCTGATCATTGCGGTGAACCAGTTCACTCCCAGCTGGTTGTTGGAGCTACCGGTTCACCCGAACCAGTCCGAACTGGTAGAATCCCACTACTGATACTCAGGTAAAGGACCAAATATGCAAAGCCATCATATTGTGTCATGGAAAAGCTATCAAAAAATTTATTTTCGATATACTAATTAGAGAAGATGTTATGTGTAAGAAAAGTCAATACCATTGCTGAAATCTAATATGGTATAACAAAGAAAAATATATTATTATCAGCCTATTCAGGAAAGCTATATTAATAAACAGCATAGTGAGATTTCAGATATGCTCTATTTGTAGCAAGGTATAAAAGTAGAATTTTAAAAGCCTATCCAATTTTCTCTCAGTCCTATTGTAACTTTGGATCATTTTCTTCACTATATGAATGAACAAATATAATGTTTTTAACTTATTTGTTTAAGTGGGTTCCCCTTATTGTTAAGACTTGTGTGGAGAATACAGATCACATTTGAAGTTATATTTTTGAAGAAATATTTGAAAATTCAAAAAGGATTCACAAAATTTTAATGCACGCACCACTATGTGTTTGCATGCATTCATGCAGATTGCATTAGCCCTTGCCTTAAAGTGGTTTCTTAAGGAAAAGTATAAACAACTTTCCAGTTTTTTAAAAAGACACTTGACATAGTATAACAAAAGCCTGCAAGCAGCATTTACTACCAGAAACTGGGTTATGAATAACAAGATTTCTCTTCAAGTTTATAACTATATTCAGGGGAAAAAAAATCCAAATGGCTTTTAAGATAGCATCTGCATGATCCATCATGCCAATTATTATTCTGGGAATGGGGGTGGGGGTTGTAATCCAGTAAAAAGTACGCAATGTTGTCTGTTTTAGGATAGCTTATGTAAATGCCGCTCAAAGAAGTGAAAAGGAATTTGAAAAACACATCAAAAGAAGGCATGCATATATTTGTCTGCCCAAAGGTTAAATCAAAATGATGCAATTAATAAGACACTGGGGAGTTGAGTTTATTGGGTGGGAGTTTTTGTAGGAAATACAAAGTGCTTATAGTGCTTATATGAAAATGAAATGAGAAGATGATAGCTGTATTCACCTTAAGCATGGGTTGCATGACATTGGAGTCCTCTAGCCTCCAAAGACTAGACCAAGATATTAGGACAAAGAATATAGCACACTCAGATAGTGAGATAGTATTTTTTTTTTTAAAAAAAGCTTCCCATGGAATACTGTATAAAATAAGTGGTGTGTATTTGTTGAATAATAGGAATGTTAAAACAAATTACTTATCAAGCTTGTGGTTCCATTATTGTGAGCATCTTCTTTATAGAAGTCCAAGATGACCAACCTTCCCCACTCATGTCTTTGAAAACTGTTCCATAACTTAGCAATCACATTTGCTTATTGGAGTATCAAGAACGTGTCCATGCAGAATAAATAATGCACTGACCTACTATATATAGCGAGGCTGGCTCCAGGGGATTATAAATACTTCATTGAGTGAGGGTGACTTCCCCGCCCCCTTGAAAGAGGCGGTGGTGAGGCCTCTCCTCAAGAAGCCTTCCCTGGACCCGGCAGTGTTGTCTAATTATCGTCCGGTCTCCAACCTTCACTTTGTGATGAAGGTTGTTGAGAGTGTGGTTGCGCAACAACTCCCCCAGCACCTGGATGAAACGGTATATCTGGATCGGTTCCAGTCGGGCTTCAGGCCTGGGTACAGCATGGAAACGGCATTGGTCATGTTGGTTGATGATCTCTGGAGGGCTCGGGACAGAGGCTGCTCCTCTGTCCTGGTCCTATTAGATCTCTCAGTGGCTTTTGGGGTGGGGGGCACTGTGTTGCAGTGGTTCTCCTTCTTTCTCTCCGACTGGCTGCAGTCTGTGTTGGCAGGGGGACAGAGGTTGACCCCAAGGCGCCTCATATGTGGGGTGCCATAAGCGTCAGTCCCTCGCCCCTTCTGTTCAACATTTATGTAAAGCTGCTGGGCAAGATCATCTGTGGTTTCGGGGTGAAGTACCATCAGTACGCTGACGATACTCAGCTGTACATCTCCACCCCGGACCACCCCAACTATGCCCTTGAAGTGTTGTCCCGGTGCCTGGAGGCCGTGCGGATCTGGATGGGGAGAAACAGGCTCAGGCTCAACCCATCCAAGACCGAGTGGCTGTGGTTTCCAACGTCCTGTTATAGTCAGTTGGTGCCATCACTGACTATTGGGGGCGAATCGCTGGCCCCCATGGAGAGGGCTCGCAACTTGGGCGTCCTCCTGGATTCACAGCTGTCTTTAGAAGAGCATTTGACGGCCGTGACCGGGAGGATTTTTCATCAGGTTTGCCTGATTCACCAGTTGTGTCCCTTTCTGGGTCAGGACTCCTTACGCATGGTCACTCATGCCCTCATCACTTCCCGCCTGGACTACTGCAATGCTCTCTACATGGGGCTCCCCTTCAGGAGCACCCAGAGGCTCCAACTGGTGCAGAGTGTGGCCGCGCGGCTGGTTATGGGAGCGACATGGCATTCCCATGTAACACCTCTCCTGCGCGAGCTGCACTGGCTCCCAGTGGTCTTCCGTGTGCGCTTCAAGGTCTTGGTTACCACCTTTAAAGCGCTCCATGGCTTAGGACCTGGTTATCTACGGGACCACATGCTGTCACCAGTAGCCTCCCACCGGCCAGTACGCTCTCATAGAGAGGGGCTCCTCTGGGTGCCGTCGGCCAAACAATGTCAACTGGCAGCCCCCAGGGGGAGAGCCTTCTCTGTGGGGGCACCTAGTATCTGGAATGAGCTCCCCCCAGAGATATGGAGGATCTCGGATCTACGCACCTTCCGCTGCGGTCTCAAGACCTTTTTATTCCATCAGGCTGGCCTGGCCTAATTTTTTCCTTTTTCCCTTTTTAAAACACAAATTTTAATTCATTCTTAATTTATTGGAGTGTTTTAAATCTGTCTTCAGCCAAATTGTTTAATTCGGTTTTATTCTTTTAAATTTTGTATTTATGTGTTTTTATCTTGTGGCTGTTCACCGCCCTGAGTCTTCGGGAGTAGGGCGGTATATAAATCAAATAAACCAAACTAAACTAAACTAAACTAAACTAAACTAAACTAAACTAAACTAAACTAAACTAAACTAAACTAAACTAAACTAAACTAATGTTACACCATAAATTGTGAAAGACAGGATGAAGGAACAGGATTGAAATTTGTGATTAATAGAACCATGATCAGAAAATATCCCCTAATTCGAATAAGCTTAAATTTCTTGTATAGTAAAGAAATCAGCTTCTTTGCAAACACACACATTATGGAAAATTGCTGTTTCTATTTTATTTTCAGGACGATTGAAAATGTCCTCCCAATTTTTCCAATGGGTGCTTCATTTTAGCCTATGTTAGAAGTTGTGAAGAGTGATATTACTGATATTTGTGGTTATACATCTTTCCCTTTTTCTGAATCCTCCACAGCTTCCCAAAGTTCCGTCCAGAAGTCTTCCTTTGGGGTTTCCACAAGAATTCAGGGAGACAGCAAATTGATGGAAACATGAATGAAATATGAATGAATTAAAAGAGAGACATGCACACCTTAACTACTTTCCAACTAAATAAGGCCAAAATCCTTGAATAGTTATTGAATTCATTAACCTGTATCCCTTTTGCATAAGCAGTTGCAAAATCTTCATACATATACCCATATTTTTTGTAGTATAAGACACACTTCCCCCCCCCCCAAAGGAGGGTGAAAATTTGGGTGTGTCTTATACACTTATACACTGAATGTAGCCAAAAATGCGAGGCACGGAGGCGGTGATGGTCTGTGGCAACCATCTGGAACAGCTGATTGGGGGTATTCCGGCAGGCCAATCCATCACCAATAGACATGCTCATGCTGAATCAGGCTGCAATAATGTGCTGAAGCTGACCTGGCTGTTTGCTATTTGCTGCAAGAACTCAGAGTTTGCAACAACAATCACATCAGAAAGCACACACAAATAACTGACTCAGCAGGATTCAATAACATCTCTTTATATATAATATAACACATCAAGTAAATATACAATACCAAAAGCAGGTTTTCCAACGTGGTAGTAAATACAAGCAAAACACAAGCAGAGGAGAGGAGTTTCAGTTTTGAGGAGCAGACTAATTTAGAGCTCAACACAGACTCAGAGCTGCAGAGCTAAGCCATGCCTAGGCTCCTTGCTTTCTCCTTCCTTGTTGCTCACACAGCAAATATGGTTTCAGTTTCCAAACAGTCCTTAACTCTCTCACACACTGACAGGACACTAGCCAGATGAATACTAATGTATGCTGGTAGGCAGAGGGAGATTTCTTTTTCTTATTTTCCTCCCCAAAAACTAAGTTTTATAGTGCAGAGCATCTTATACTCTGAAAAATATGGTACATCTTTCAATACTAATATAAAATTGATGGGAGAAAAAAGACATATTTCTTGGAATAACACTGAAAAATGGGATGCTCTTTTGAAAGAAACCATTCTGACTGGTCAAGCCCACTTTTATTTAGTCTGCTATTTTAATAAATGTCTAATTTGATGATGGTGTCTTTTAAAATGCCTTGCCCTTGATTTTTATATTTTTAATAGTTTTTAGTATATAGTGCCCTATGAAATTATTATTGGTTCATCACACAGTCCACCAGATGTACAGTCTGGATTTGGCATTTTTGTCTACCTTTCAAGTTCTTTCCAAGAACCTGGGATAGGCAGATGTGGATGTTTGATGGGGTTACAGATATTGTTGCAGGATGTAAGCTGTTCCAAGTAAAGCTGCCTTTTGCAATTGGCTGGTGGTGAATTTGTCAATGCCATTGGTATTCAAGTGGCACTCCTGTTGTTGTTGTTGTTGATGATAATGATGATACAAATTTTGGAAAGACTTAAAAATTCAAATCAAATGCAGAAAAAAGGATAGTATAAAGTGCTTTAAAATAAATAATAATTAAAATGTAAGCCACAGAAAGACGGAAAAAATCAACTATATTTCCCCTCTGTGATGTTATTGTTGATAAGTTAATTTTAAATGAAACATAAAACCATTTCCAAACAATATTTGATCCAACTATGATTATTACCTGGTAGTCTTATTAACAGCAGCATTTTGGATATGTAGAAAAACTGAGGAGGGGTTCTACAATAATATAGTTCTAGAAAGGATAACTTTGTGATAGCCTAATAACTCATGAAAACAATAACATCAATGTTGAGGAAGGAAGGAAGGAAGGAAGGAAGGAAGGAAGGAAGGAAGGAAGGAAGGAAGGAAGGAAGGAAGGAAGGTCTCATGTATATAATAGGGATTGCCAGCCTTGTACATTATATTTCGTTCCATTTTTTTTTATACAGTCTCCTGTTTATGAAGCAAAGTTGAGAACATTAGCAAGCTCTTATACAAAGCTCTTACTCAACTGCCACATTTGAAGAGATGCTAGTATTCTCAGAATAGAGAAGAATGTGTTACATTTGCAAGACATGGAGCTATTCATGATGAGGAGCCTAACAGAAAAAAAAGAAATGTTAAGTATAATTCAACTTCATAGCTGAATATGCCCAAGGATTCAGATATAGACTTTAAAAAGCTAGGCACTCAAGTGTTCAGAACCAGGGGAACAAAAGTGTAGCTTTTTTTCCCCTCTTGCATTACACTCTTGATGTAGCTCAGAAGGTTTTTTCGGCTTTTGCTATGAACAAAGCAGCATAGTTAATTCTAAGCAAGTAGTTCTGAAAGTCCCACCATGATTATGACTTTACTCCGAAGCTTTGGCATAGGTAAAGCTAGCTATGCTAAGAAATGAAATAGTCTGTGATATCCCATTTCCTTGTTTTGTTTCTCCAATCCCAATTTACAATATGCATTATAAATCTGTTCCTTCCCCTTTTCAGTTTTTTAAAAATACTTTTTATTAAACAGTTTTTTTAAATAAAAAAAAGAAATTTTTACAATTTTCTTCTTTACAATATTTTCGCATCAGTAATCATTTCTTACATATCCATTTTTCTCCCTTACTTCAATTTACTGTTTATACATATGATTCTAATATTGATTTATATATATAAAAATAACAATGTACTGAATTTCAATCATACATTCTATGTCAGTTCCATTTCCACTTGTTTGTTGTTACATTTCATCTCCTGTATCTTCCTCATTTAATCTTTCTTGCCCTTTATACCTCTCCTGTAACCATTCATACCATTTCTCCCATACCATGTAGTATTTTGTTTCCTCCTTATCTTGTATTTCTTTTGTGAGTTTGTCCATCTCTGCGCGCTCCAAAACTTTTCGGATCAAATTTTCTTCTGTTGGTATAGTATTATTCTTCAAATTTTGTGTATATGTTATTCATGCTGTTGTTGAAATATGCATAATTAAGTATTGTATTTTTTTGTCATATGTTCCTGGAAGTATTCCTAACAAAAATATTTCTGGCTTCATCCCTATACGCTGTCTGGTTAACTCTTCTAAATATATTCTAATTTTACTCCAATATTGTTTTACTTTGGGGCACATCCACCACAGGTGGTAATATGTTCCCTGATTTTGTCTACATTTCCAACAGGTTGATGGGGTATTGTTTTTAAAGCCGAAGCAACAAACTAAAATTGAATATTTCAGTGGAAAATGGTATATCTTAGTACAGACATAAATAAAACAAAAACAACAAAGTCCACCAACCTTAATGCTCTCTTTTGGAAGCCAAAATGAGCAAAAAACAAAAACAAAACCTTGTTTAATGGACTAAAAACAAGATTTCACTATATTCACAATATACTTAATGATGCTATCACTAATCCTTAAAATGAATCATCATCATCATCATCATCATCATCATCATCATCAAATAAATTGGGAATATGGTACATTAAAGATTTTTAATGTATTAAATTAATGGATTAAAGACTTTCTGATGGACCGGTCACAAACAGTGAGAGCTGAGTCTTTCACATCCTACTCCCTGAAGCTCAGAACTGGCTCTTCTTAGGGCTGTGCGCTAGTCCCTCAGTTCCTACCTGTACTCATTGTATACATACGACTGCATATCTTCTGATCCATCTAATGTGATAATAAAGTTTGCAGATGATGCCACCGTACTGGCTCTTATTACAGGAGGAGGCAAATTAGCATACAGAGAAGAAGTCCAGAAGTTATCCACATGGTGCTTAGAAAACAACTTGCATCTAAACACCAGCAAGATGAAGGAGATGGTGTTAGACTTCCGAAAGCAGAGAGAGGACCCTGCCCCACTCTGTATCAAGGGGGGCTGTGTGGAGAGGGTCTCCTCTTTCAAATTTCTGGAAGTCCACCTTAGCCAAGATCTCACCTGGAAAAATAACATGATCCAGGTGGTCAGGAACTAAGGAGACTCCATTTCCTTAGAAAAAAATCAGGTGGAACAATGACTGATAACTTCCTTTTATTGGTCTACGATAGAAAGCATCCTTACATATTGTATTATGGTATGGTATGCTGTCTTGACAGCTGCAGACAGAAAGGCATTACAGAGAGTGATTAGCACAGCACAAAAAATTATGGGCTGTCCCCTGACACCTGGACAAAATCACCAGGACCTGCTGCCCCAACAGAGTGAAGAAAATCCTCAGGGATGATTCACACCCTGGTCAGCACTTTTTTACTCTCTTACCATTGGGCAGGAGATATAGAAGAATAGCCAGCTGAACGAACAGGCTGAAAAATAGCTTTTATCCATAGGCTGTCAGACTTCTGAATGCAACATAACACCACAATTAGGTTTAATATAATAGACTTGCAGTGCCAGCGCAACATGCAACATGTTCATATAGATGTCTTCCGGGTGCGATTCAAGGTGTTGGTTACCACCTTTAAAGCGCTCCATGGCATAGGACCGGGGTACCTTCGAGACCGTCTTCTGCCACCAATAGCCTCCCACCGACCAGTCCGTTCCCACAGAGAGGGTCTCCTCAGGGTGCCATCAGCCAAGTTATGGCGGCTGGCGACACCCAGGGCGAGGGCCTTCTCTGTGGGAGCCCCAGCCCTGTGGAATGAACTACCCCCGGAAATACGTAAGATCTCCAACTTCCGGGTGTTTCGCTGCGCACTGAAGACCCTGTTGTTCCGCCAGGCAGGGCTATCAACATAATAATTTTAAATTGGAGTATTTTAAATTTTTGGGGTTTTAAATTCAGTTCTGTGGGTGTGGCAGGGGAAGGATATTGCAAAATCTCCATTCCCATCCCACTCTGGGGTCAGCCAGAGGTGGTATTTGTTGGTTTTCCAAACTACTCAAAATTTCAGCTACCAGTTCTCCAGAACCTGTTAGAATCTACTGGATTTCACCCCTAGCTTAGGGATTCTATTTCTTTCATTTATTGAGTTATTGAGATGTATTTTGTGTTTGGGGGGGGCAGTGGTGGGTTCCTCCCAGTTCAGCCTGGTTCCATCAAGCCGGTAGCAGTGATGATATGACTTCACGGAACCGGTTCTGCCCCCCTGCCCCCCGCCCTCCCACCCCTCCCACCCTCCCCACGTTATTCTTATCTTTTATTTGGCCCCACCCCCAATCTATTGCTGCCTCCTGAGTCCCAGTTGATCGGTTAGAAGGAAAAAAACTGTTTAAACTCTTGCCGCGGGGCTTCAAAGGGCCGCCCTACAGCTGATCAGTGTTAAAAGGCAGTGTGGTTGTAGACCGGTGCCTCCAAAAACAAATGAGTAGACTGGTGTCTGCAAAAATAAATGGGTAGACCAGTGCCTGAAAAAATACATGAGTAGACCAGTGTCTGCAAAAATAAATGGGTAGACCGGTACAGTTCTGCAAGCAGTTAAAAGCCTGGTAGACTAGTACCTCTGCTAAATCCTAAATAATTGTCACATGACCATCAAGCCATGCCCACAGAACCAGTAGTAAAAAAATTTAGAACCCATCCCTGGGGGGGGGGTGGCTGCACCAAGGGAGGCTCATTCAATTTATTTATTTATTTATTAGTTTGATTTATATGCCGTCCTTCTCTGGAGACTCAGGGCGGCTTACAATGCATTAAGCAATAGCCTTCATACTTTTGTATATACCTGCTTAGTAGGGCTTTCGGCCCCACCCTAAGCGGTGTTCTTTTTTATACAAAGTCAGCTTATTGCCCACATAATAAGCTGCCTTTGGTAGGTCATTTTACCTACTTCGAAAGGATGGAAGGCTGAGTCAACCTTGAGCCTGGTGAGATTTGAACTTGCAGTAATTGCAGGCAGCTGGCAACTAAGTGCTACTTTAACAGCACTTAGTCCACTGCGCCACCAAGGCTCTTTCATTATACATATACATACAGTTACATTTTGGGTCTTATTAAGAACTGTATAGTTAAGCAAAAAGTAGTAGTGAATTAATCAGAACTGTGTCTAGACTTATGCCCCCATCATATTCACTGCTATTTTTGTTTTATTTTAATCTTTGAATAACTACTCATAAATAGTAAGCATGTCATGTTTAATTTTGTACCACGTAGATGTGTAAGCTTCTGATCACTTAGGAATTAATTGAAACATATAATTTGACTGGGGATGCTGAATTTTTGTGTGTGACTGTGTATCAACAAGATTAGCCTTTAAATGTCTATCTTTAGAAAAAAGTACTGATGTTTAAAACATCATCAACTGTGTATAAGATTACATTTTTCATAATGTTTGCTTTTATGCCCAAACTTTGGGCAGCTTCGAGTAAAAAAAAATAATTAATTTTCCTAGAGGTTATTCCTATTATTGAGAGAAAGCCTAAACATAGAAAAAGATGCAATCCGGGTCTTTCGTGATAAATTTATACATTGCATAAAAAAAAAAAAATATGCACAGCCACGCAGCTAAAAAGAAAAATGCAAAGCAATAATGACAATAAATAAGGAAAGCATCTAAAGAAAAATAACCCATGGATTTCATATGGTTTGACCTTTCCCAAATGTTAGAACATGGAATTTTTAAATGCATTAAATGATGTCAAGGCATTCATCTAAATTGCTTTGTCCTATAGGTTTTGAACTAAATTTAAAAAGGCTAATGATCAAGAAGGTCACTAAGTGTTATTTTTCAAGCCATATATTATCAACTGCAGCATTGATGAATGCAACCACAAATGTTTTAGAATGCCCATGAGATTTGGACTCCCTCTTTTTTTAAAAAAAATCCATTTAAAAACTGGAATGGAATACTGTACTGAATATAAATACTGAATATGGAATACTGTATAAAAATTTGCATACTTTTCTCCTTAGACGAGCAAAACAATTAGAAATGAGTATTTATTCATATCCATAGGGATTTTTTCCCCTTGTTTAATGAACATTTATTTATTCAAGGAAGAAAATTATAGAAGAATAAGGATCAATAAACAAATTTGCCTTGGAGTGAAAAATCTGCAAAAACTATCAATATGTTGAAGGTTTGAAGAACTGATTATCAGTGGCTGGATCCTAAAGGCTATACCTTCATCCATCCATCCATCCATCCATCCATCCATCCATCCATCCATCGGACAGGAGCTGCTACATGACTCCTAAATCTGACAAGATGGGACCAAAGTGTACAACCTCTTGGAGCTTGTGCATATATTTGAAATATTGGGACGATATTGGGGTGTTGTTGCAAATGCCTGACATTCATTCTGAACAAATTAGTAAAACAAAGCAGTCCCCCAGAATTTTTAAGAATTAAGAATTAAGGCCTATGAAGAGACCAGAGGCATTTTTGTAAATGATGATAATTCTGAATATTGGCAATTTGCTTTGTATATTGTAGTTTAATTATAAGTTTTTTAAAAAACAGATGGGACAAAACGAAGATGGGACCAAATGTGGGAGCATGTGTTCCCTGATAGATTTGGGGGCCAAGCAGAAACAATGGGAGAAAGTCCTACAAATGGCCTTAGGCCATATAGGAGTTTATAGGCGATAACTGGCACATTGAATTCCACCTGGGAGCCAGCTGAGAGCCAGGCAGCAATGTTATATGAGCATAACAAGAAATGCCATAAATTGCTTGGGCTGCTGCATTCTGGACCAGCTGCAGTTTTGGAAAGCAGAATATGTAGAATATGTTTCCAGAGTCACTGGAAGTTGGATGGCCTATACTTTTAATTTATTATTACAATGGCTGTTCTCACAGTCAGCCAGATGTTTAGACTGGATTTGGCATTTTTATTCACCTATTGAGTATGTCCCAAGGATCTGGCATAGGCAGATGATGTTGTTTTGATAATACTAAAGGTATTGTTGCAGGATGTAAGCTGTTTCCAGTAAAGAAGTCTTTTGCAATTTATTGGTTGTGACTGTATCAATGCCAATGGTTTTCAAGTGATGCTGCAGATATTTTTGGATTGTATCAGAGTGCCTGTTGGTACTATCTCTGCTTTTCTTTTCCCACAGTCGTTTTACTTCTATTTCCAAATTTGTGTATTTTGTGATATTCTCTTCTATTCTGTTATTTCCACGTACTGCAATATCCACCTACCCAAACTTTGTTGTCTTTTTATTTTATCAACAATTGTTAAATTTGGGATATTAGATGACAGTGCTTCTCAGTTTGAATTGATATTCCAATTCATTTTATTGCTACTGTGTCATGCCATTGTTTGTAGACAATCTGAACAATCTTCTTGCAGCAGCTAACTAGGTGGTCCATTGTTCATTCAGCTTCTTTGCAGAGGCAGCTTTTGCTTTCTATTACTGTCTAGGATTTCTGACTTCATATGCCTTCCTATAGTTTTGACTATTTTCTCCCTGTTGATTATTTTTCTTTTTAAGATTTGGCCTTGTGCAGCCAGAATTATCTCCTCTGTTCAACTTTCTTCAACTTTTCTGTTCTTATTCACTGCCAGGTATTGTGTTTAGTGGCCATATACTGTAATATATTACATTACTATATTTCTTTTCTGTTCTTCATTTGGTGCTTCTTATAGGCCAGTTTAGTCTCTCCAATACTCAGTAGGCCTTCATGATGTATTAACACCAGTGCCTCTTCTTTACTATCAACCGAGGTGGCACAGTGGTTAGGGTGCAGTACTGCAGGTACTTCAGCTGACTGCTAGTTCAGCAGATCAGTGGATCAAATCTCACTGGCTCAAGGTTGACTCAGCCTTTCATCCTTCTGAGGTGGGTAAAATGAGGACCCAGATTGTTAGGGGGCAATATGCTATTTAGTATACTGTCTTTGGTGTAAGCCGGCCAGAGTCCTCGGAGAGTGGGCGGCATAGAAATATGACTAATAAAATAAATAAATAAAAATAAACTATTCTTCCAATGGCCTTTTTTCTTCTTCAGTTGTCTAATATACTTGAAACATTCCATGCCCATCTATTTTTATTGATAACTAGTTTCTGTCAACATCACTGCATGGATTAAGAGATGATTCATTGTCATTATTTTTCTGGTCTTCCTATCCAGGGCTTTTAGTTCTGCTTGAGTCCAGTCCACTATTCCAGTAATGTATCTACTGACTGGAATTGTCCATGTGTTAATTGCCTTGAAGGTATTTCTTCCACTGAGTTTGGACTTTAGATCCTCATTCTCATGAAATATCCACTTCTAACGTTCTTCTTGACTTCAATGTGCTTGATGTGATCAGTCCAAAAGGTGCCCATGTATTTGTAGTGATCATCTCCATCCAGACTCTTGATATTATTTTTATTGCACACCTTAATTCTTACAGTTTCAACTATTTTCCCCCTGTTGATTATTTTTATTAATAACACATGTTCATACAAGAGTTATGCCCATCTTCCTCTTGAAATGCCACAGATAGAACTTCCATTATATACTCATATGGATTTATAGTAGCTATGAACAACTGTTGTTCATAACTATTGTCAAAATACTCATGACTGGGAAGACACGATAACAAGGTCAGCCAATGAATAGGCATAGCAACTAAGTCATCCAATTGGGAGCTGAGACAGACTGGAGCCAGGGTGTGTCTTTGTCTGCAGCTTCTATTCTGTGCAGAGAAAACAAACTGAAACCAGTGTGTGTTAAGCTCTGAGCTGTGAAGCTGTGTATGTGAACTTGTCTACAGATCTGAGCTGAAATGACACTGTGAATGTGCTGTTGGTATTGTAAACTTACTTCATATATTATTGTGAATATAAAGAAGTTAATGAATCCAGCTTATTCAGTTATCTGTGTGTGCTTCTGGATTTGATTTTTGCAAGAAACTCTGACAACTATAATATGTTAGTATTATATGTTACATACTAATTAAATTCAAATAAGAAAGTATTGGAGTTTTGTACTGTTCTGGTTCAGTAGGAAAAAATGACATCATTATAAACAAATGCCACACTGAAGTATGTCTATCAATTTTCCAATAATTGTTTAATCTTGTCAAATGTTTTTACTTTTCTACTTAATTCTCAGGTTACTTTTTTTTTTGGGGGGGGGGAAGTATAGTTATTAGTATGTGGTTTTATTTAAATCTCCATCAATCTGTAGCCTGCCCTGGCTGTCCCTGTTTTCTATACCTGATGGGAAGCATTTCCTTATGATGTAACTTGACATTTAATTGAGCTGTGGGAAAGAAGAAAACTGTAGAGTATTACAGAGATGAATAAATGAAATGAAAAGTAGGATGCTCATACATACCTCTTGTAATTAGAATAAATCTATGAACCCCATATTACTTGCCACAAATGTCATTCCCCTCCCTATATGGGTGGGGAATTAAAAACTATTTATTTTCAATAAATTGAATAACAATGATGGATGTAAGTCAGTCAGAAGAAATGTCTATTGCAGCAGAAACTGTCTTTCTGAGGTTGAACAATGCTCCTGAAAGTTGTCTGTCTCTTTAAGCCTGCATCAGATGCTGGACATAGTTCTTTGTTTGGTTTGGTTAAATCTAGAAAGGAATTTTGAATTAAATTAGAGTTTGCTGTGACAGAGAAAACAGTCTTTAGAGTAGGCAAATTGCATTTCTCTGGTTCAGTGATTTTGCTATGCCACAGCTCCTGTCAGGAAGAGTTTTGCATTATTGAAAGCTGGTAGGTTTCCTTGTAAATACCCACCAGCCGTACACAGAGGAACCATACAATGGGTTCCTTGTCTACCTCTTATTTCTGTCTCAACACAGATGCACCAGAGCTCCTTTTACATGAACATAAAAATAAAACAAGAATGTATAAATCTCCATATAAAGTGAGGGTCTAATGAAGGGAAGGTATACCCATGTATACATGTCTCTTTGAGGAAAAGTGTTTTCTTTTTTCCTTTCTGTCTCAACTAGTTTCGCCCAGATAATTTAATATCTGGTGTTACACAATCCAAAGTGTTTTTAATGGAGTGCAAAGGCAGAAATGTTTCCTTCTCTTAAAATCATTCTGAATGCAAGCCTGGCACAGTTTACCTTCATTCAATTATAGCTAGAAGATCCATGCCAGCTCCAGCTATTTGGTCCCCAGCATGGAAAAGAGCACAGGTTTATCCCCCACTGGTATTCTGGCTGTATTCCTTTTGAGTACGGATGTTACTCCTATAGCCAGCATTGGACAAACTCTGAAATCTTTTCAACATTGAACTGGACAAGTCTAACACATCTGTGTCATAAATCTAACGATCTGTATCATATAGAACAAAACACTTCAACTTGAGCAGTGCTTAAGGAACTGGAAGCTCCTAGAAAGAATAACTTCACACTTATTAAATCTCAATCTTTACCTATGAAAGGTGAAGATTCTGCTTTTTTTAAGGGATTATTTTGCCTTCTTGGACAGAAAAGACTTGCTTGAAATATATTTATACTGTCTACATTTTCTTAGAGATTTCTGTTGGGGTATGAGGGAACTCAGTGATGCATCTGATATATTTGACATGCTTATCAGCATTCTTGCATAGCATCCCTACTACATTAAACAGTTGAGGTTTTGCTTCCTATTCCATGCCTTCAGAGGTACACCAGCTACAACATGGGGAGAATTTTTGGTTAGTGACTCACAGGTCAGCAGAGTCACTCCCAAGAGACACCACTTTACCTCCTTTAGAAACTGAGGCATTTCACAAGAAGTAATTCATGGAGTGCAGAAGTTGGAACTGCATGTGTATGACTCCAATCAGAATGATTATGGAAGAGAAATAACCAAAGTCAGATTTTCTCTTACAGAAATTATTATGCTCAATGTTAAAAAATGTGAGGCATTGTTGATCTTTGTCAGGAGGAATTTTCAATAATTAGGCCCCTACCATATCCTAGTTCCTACTCTCCATCATATGTAGATAACAGCATCTAGAGATAATTAAGCAGATCCATATAAGAAGTGGGATATCTCAAATAATAAGAACGACTACCTACAGTAGATGTCTCAAAGGAAAGACCACCCTGCAAGACAGGTTCTTATTTCTGCTAGCATCTTCATGGTACTTGCTTCTACCCATTTCCCAAAGCCACATCTACATTCTTTCAGAGAAGACATTTGTTGCTGCCTTGAATGTCATGGATACTATTATCTCTCTTATACTACTATTGACTATTCACCATATTTAATTTTCATGTTACTTGATTACAAATGTTTGTTTTTTGTTCTTTGACAAACACAGAAGAAGGATACTTCCTTTGGCACTATTCATCCAAAGTGTTGCCTCTTTGCTTCAATGATGCGAATGACATCTCCTCTGAGCATGAAGCACATTGACAATAATTTAGATTGTGTTACACAGGCCTTCTATATTACGTCTGAATTGTAGGATTGACTAATTTTATTCTGAAATAGAGGAGAAGCTTAGCACCATTTGGAACTCGGTCCCTATTTAAGTTGCACACAATCTGGGAGAAAAAATTTATTGTGGTAAACCCATACTCTTTATTAGGAAATTATACCTGCCTTGCAAAACGTTTTGTAGATTATCTTCCATGTGTGAATCCACCCTGCTACCCTTTGCCCTTTCACATTTCCAAGATAAGACTGCTTTCAGAAAGAAGAAACTATGCTAAGTTAGATTTTAAAACAGGTGTGTAATTTTTTTTTTTATTTTGGTTATGAGCAGACCTGAATTTTGCACTATTATGACTGGATGGGGAAGCCAGAAAAAAGCTATGAGCATAATTTAAAATTAAAGTAAAATAATTAAATACAATTAATATGATTGTGCCTTATGAATGTAATGCTGTTATGCTTAAAATTATACTTCACTTGGAGAATTTGGAGATACATCCAGGAACTCTAGCCAAGGTTTTTAGACATTTCATTTGTTCCTGATGCTGCTAGCTATACACTCCTGTTTTTAAGCATTCCCATTAAATATTAGGAAGTAAGACTCTGACAGGATCATTAACGAAAGAGGTTTTTTTTGCAAAGCTAGAGGCATTCAGTTGTTTCTAATTGCATAATTATATTAGCGAGCTTCACTATAATATTTGGTTTTTTAAGAGCTCCAAATTTGAGTCATTAGATTAACCAATTAAAATATATTGATTGACTAAAAAGTCACCCTCAATTAATCATGTAACACCTTTTTTAAAAAAAAAAGTTGCTTTTTTTAACAGTAGGTATTTAGAAGAATTTCAAGTGGCAATTTTTCTTCATTTTCATCTAGGAAACTGTTGCATATGTGCTTGATCCCTCTAAGAAGAGAATGCCTTATTTTTTGCCATAATTTTTGTTTTATGTTCATTCAAATCTATTTCAATTTAAGTGATTAAAATGAATTAACATTTACATGATTAGCTTATTTTTAAAAAATAACCTCAGTTTTATAACAAAGCAGTTAATTGGTGCTTAATACCTTATTCTTCATTGCTTTATTTTTCTACAGTTCTAGCAACTTTAAAAACAAGAAAACTTTGTTTTGCATTTGGTTGATCTAATACCTGTCATATTATATGTGCTTGTGTGAGATTTCTTCTGCCATAATGAACATTTTAATTCTCGTTTTTACTGCCCAAAATTTAAAATCTTGGAGCAATCCTGTTGTTGTTTATCATTCAATTTATCATTTAATTTCTGGACAATGGATCAATTGTAGTAAGCTACACTAGATCATCTATAAGAAATTGTTGATTCCCTTCAATCACATCTAAAAGGAAAGAAATATTTATAATAAGAGCCTTGATAGTACAGTGATTTAGTGCACCCTGTTATTAACACAGCTGCCTGCAATTTCTGCTGGTTCGAATCTCTCCAAGGCTCAAGGTTGACTCAGCCTTCCATCCTTTCTAAGGTAGGTGAAATGAGGACCCAGTTTGTGCGGGCAATAAGCTGACTTTGTATAAAATATACAAAAGAATGAAGGCTATTGCTTAACGCATTGTAAGCTGCCCTGAGTCTCCGGAGAAGGGCGGCATATAAATCAAATTAAAAAAAATAAATAAATAAGTAACAGTAAAAAAGAAAATAAATATTTAAAGAAATGACTACCAATCTTCATCATAACAATGGCAACAAATTTAGTAATCCTTCATCTTCTATAAACTTATATGCAAGTACTGCTTCTTCCTGTAATCCATTCCTTATCCATATGCAAATCCATAAATTATTAATATTACAGTCCTGGTGTCAGTAACAAATCCATAAAGGGTTCCCAGAATTTTATAGAAACATATCTTATTTTAACCATGGTCAAAGAAACTAATTTTGTACTCCTTCCTTTTGCTTCTAGCAGTCTTTATCTTTAATTCATTTAGATGTTGCAATAGGATATGATTTCTCTTCAGTATTTCTTTTCCCACAACAGTTTTTTCAAGACTTTTAGCAAAGTTCTTTTGTAAATACAGTAAGCAGTCATTATGCAGTTTGTTTTCTTGGCTTATCATTTCCACTTTAATTGTCATCTCTGTTTTATAACCCACACGTTTTCCCCTAACATTTCAACAATTTGTTTATATTCTAATAGTTCTGCATCACATGAAGTTTGTTTCAGATCTTTTTCCTGCAAATCTTCCAGGGTATTCTTTCTCACATCTGTCATTTCTCCTACAACATCATTTGGACATAGTCTATCCATAGAAACAGTCATCACTGCTGACATTGTTGCTGTAGTTTCTCTTCCGTTCTTCAAATATTTTCTAAAATATTTCAAGTGTCATTTCATTTTCTATCATTTTGTCCTAAAACTGATCTAAGACAAAAGGCAAACTTCATCATTTTCTTTTTCCTTTCAGTCTCCTTCTAGTATCTAATTTCTGAAACCATAATCTGTATGATCTTGCATTCTTTCCTTGTCCAGAAAGTTTCTTTAGCCATGGCCATGGCATGGTCTTCACTTGTTGGAGACATGCTAGTTCACCATTCCTGATCCAGGTCTGTAATTGATAAGGGTCCTCCTGAAGTAATAAAAATCTCATTCATGATGAGAAACTGGAAGACTGATTTCAGCAAAGTATTTATATAAACTCAGCTTATTGGTTGTGCCCCTGTGTTGTCAGTTGTCAAGGATATCCTGTGCCTTGATTGCATCCTCTATGGCAGGGGTCCTCAAACATTTTAAACAGGCGGTCAATTCACGGTTCTTCGGACTGTTGGGAGGCCGGAATGGCTGGGACAGTGTGACTAGGTGGTCATGTGATTAGGTGGGTGTGGCTAGGTCATGTGACTGGGTGGGCGTGGCCAATTTAACAGTCCATTGAATAATGCACACAAATTAAACTTTAATTTGTTTTGTCCTGGGAGTGCTTTATTTGCTTTTGTTTGCATGTTGCTCTTTTGGTCGTCTTTTCTTTTTATTAGATTGTTTTTTCAGTTGTTTAGGAGTCTAGTGGTCCACTTCAGGAAACTCAGTTTTGCAGCAATTCTTCTCAGCCCCAAGGAGCTTGAGAAATCTCTCTCTGTCTCTCTCTATCTCTTTGTCTCTCTCTCTTTTCTTCTCTCTCTCCTTCTCTTTTTCTTTTCTCTCTCTCTCTCTTTCTCTCTCTCTCTCTTTCTCTCTCTCTCTCTTTCTCTCTCTCCCCCCTCTCTCCCTTTCTCTCTCTCTCTCTCTGCCTGTCACTCTCTTTGTCTCTCTCCCTCTCCCTCTCCCTCTCTCTTTCTGTCTCTCTGTCTGTCTGTCTCTCTTTCTTTGTCTCTCTCCCTCTCTATTCTCTCTCTCTCCTTCTCTCTCCCTCTCTCTCCCCTATTTCTCTCTCTCTCTCCTTCTCTTTCTGTCTCTCTGTCTCTTTCTTTCTTTCTCTCTCTCTCTCCCTCTCTCTTTCTCTCTCTCCCTCTCTTCTCCCTCCCTCCCTCTCCCTCCTTCTCTCTTTCCGTCTCTCTGTCTGTCTGTCTCTCTTTTTTTGTCTCTCTCCCTCTCTCTCCCCCTCTTTCTCTCTCTCTCATTCTCTTTCTGTCTTCCTCTTTTTCTCTTTCATTCTCTCTATTTCTCCCTCCCTCTCTTTCTTTCTCTTTCCCTATCTCTTTCCTTCTCTGCCTCCCTCCCTCCCTCTTTCTTTCTGTCTCTCTCTCCCTCTCTGTTTCTCTCTCTCTCACACTCACTGTCTGTCTGTCTATCTTGTGGAGGTGGGGAAGGTGAAAAACGGGCCATTTTTGCCTGGTTTTTTGCCTTTTCACCGCCCCCCCCCACAAGCATTCTGCAGCCTAAAAGCGGGCAAAAATGGCTCGTTTTTTTGCCAAAAACGGGCCGTTTTTGCCTGGGTTTTTTTTTTTGCCACCTCCACAAGCATTCTGCAGGCTAAAATTGTTGAGCTTACCTTTTGGTTCCAGCCCTCAGGTCTCCCGAAGACAAGTCCTGCACTCTGCTGAAGGGTGGATGGGGTGATGTGGGCAGGGCCAATTTTGTGGTGCTCCGTGGGCCGGATTAATTGCTTCAGTGGTCTGTATGCAGCCTGCGGGCTGAAGTTTGAGGACCTATGCTCTATGAACTGATTCACATCACATGTAAATTTTATATATTATAATTTATATTTCATTACCCCAAGTTACTTTCTGAAGATCCTATTTCTTAATTATTGCATTTACAAATAATGGTTTATGCTCTTTTTCTCCTTCATTTCTTATTTTCAGTACTAATCTGCATTAGGTCTGAAGCATGTGCCATGACCCAGCATATAACTTTTATATACTATTGTTGCTCTCTAGCCCCATCTAGTGGCTGGAGAGACAAATACCAAGTATACTGTTTGAAGTTGACCTCAGCCCATTACCCATCAGTCTGCACTCTCAAAACAAGTGCTAGGAAGCCAGACTCCATTTTCTTTAACATTTGGAGAAGGCAGAAGCACAAAGAAAAATCCATCTTAATCTGTGGCAAATGATCATCCAAGGACAAACCCACATCCCATACACAGAGCATCCCTAGTGAGATTTAAATTGCTTGTATTTATTAATTGTTATGTTCAGCAGTAACTTAATACTGTCTATCTTGTAATTTGTTCTCATTGTATGTATCCCTATTTTTCCCAGTTTCACCATATCCTGTTCTTTCAATAAAACATTCAGATCTATGCACACAGATTGTTTTATTGGAGGATAGGTGGGTTTAGCTGCATATCAAGCTGTACACAGACTAGTGAGGACAGAACAGCATGCCTGGCTAATTTTCCCTTAAACCTCCATTTCTGTTGCATTTATATTCTAGAATGAACTCATTTTATCAGTTTTAGACTAATCTTTCACTTTTTGATTCCAGTTATAAAGCAGCACATGTAGCTGTTTTATAACAACTTCTGGTGTGCACGAATGGTTATAGAGGAATCAAAGCCATTTGCTAAAAAGTACCAGTGATGAGAAACGCCAGTCTTAGCTAATTATTTCTAATGTTTGACAACCATGTAAATTGTCCCTACAGAAAAGAAGCAAGAAACTGGATTAATTCCAATATATGCTTGCATGTGAAAATTAATAATAATATTTTTATAAGTCATACTCATCCATACTCCCCAGCATCCTAAAAAAGAACTAAATTCAAGGGTTATAGATGAGATCCTGGATATAAAGTTATGATTATCTTTTTTTAATCATATTGACCCTTGGTAATTTTAGAGCAGTAATCAAATTTTAGCCAGCACAGAGGTTTTTCCTGTGGGCTACATCAGCCAAGGAAAGCCATTTTTAACCTTTCCAATTGGGATCCTACATAGTTTTTGTTAAATATACTTTATTTTAATCTGGTGGCTCGATTCACAAATTACTGCAGGGTCTTTGGTGCTCTCTGAGCTTGGTTGTGTGAAAAGTAATTTTTATATCAAATTAACTCTATTCCTGCACTGTCTCTAACTTTCCCTAAACCATTAACATGATCCATAGAGATCCAAGACTATAAATAATGTTGCAAGCAAAGGTAAATACATCGTTGCAGAATATCGCTGAATTGTGTCTCCACTAAATAATTGACAGCTGAGCTGAAACTGATTGAATCAAGTAAAAATAGCAAACAGTGAAAATCCTTTACACAAACTTTCTTGAACCCACAAATGAGTTCCCCAAACTAATCCCACAAATCAAAGAAAAGGGTCTGTAAACATAAGAGAAATATTTAATGGAAATATTTTTGCCACTGAAGTTGCATGAACACCAAGTTAAACATCTTACAAGGCATGTATATACCCACACTCTGCATCCCACCTTCACTATGAATATTTCTACCCTCTGTACCCCTATGTGTAGCCTACCTTCAAGAGTGGGTTAGTTCAATGGTGAAATTCAATTTTTTTTACTACTGGTTCTATGGGTGTGGCTTGGTTGGTGTGGCAGGGGAAGGATACTGCAAAATCCCCATTCCCTTCCTACTCCTGGGGGAAGGATATTGCAAAATCTCCATTCCCACCCCACTCTGGGACCAGCCAGAGGTGGTATTTGCCAGTTTTCCGAACTACTCAAAATTTCCACTACCGGTTCTCCAGAACCTGTCAGAACCTGCTGGATTTCACCCCTGGGTTAGTTGCTCTGAAAATAAACTACCTTTTTCCATGCAGCATGTTTGGTGTAAGATCCAAACATGCTGCATGTTCGGGATCTTCTTGTAAAATCCCAACTTGGATTAGGACCTCAAAATAGTTTTTACAGTTGTTTTCTTGTAGACATTTCAATGCCAAACTAGGTAACATTATTAGTGCACCAAGGTTCTATGCAATTCAACCCTAACCTACAAATATTCTCTTCTAATAGTAACACAAATTATTGAAAGACAAAGCCATGATATTGTTTTGTTTATTTTACTGCAACATGGAAGGTCAACGATTGTGGTATCTAATGCATGCTTTAGGGCTCCATGTTGTATGTGAATCTGGCAATTATAGCTCAGTTAAATGATGATTTAAACAATGCACAGTTTAGTATAATTTGGAAAACTAACTACTGGGAGGAAAGTGCGGTAAAACAATTTATAAACATAACTGCTGGGATATTGTTCAAAGGAGTGCTTTTCATCCTCAACCATTTTAAGGTGTGTGAGCTTCAATTACCAGAATTCCTCCAGCCAGTGTGTGGGGGAGTTGAAGTAGAAACATCTTAAAGTTGCCAAGATTGAAAAACACTGGTTTAAGGTACCACTGTGGTAAAAGAAACTTGCTTCTCAGGGCTTTGTAATTTGGGGTGAAAAAAGAAATCTAATATAGGATTAGATAGCAATATGGTGATTGCTGGAAGCAGCCAAACTGCCTAACCCAGTTCCTGCATGTTTATAGTTAAAATGCAATGTTCCAGGGTTTTTTTAAAAACACGGCCATGATTTATACCTTTTAGGAGATATTTAGAAACACACAACAAAGGTAGTTTTCAAAATTACTTTGTGAAATCAGGAAGTTTATCTAGATGAGGAACTGGTTGGTTTGATTTGCTTAAGGACCCAAATTCCTTGCTTATCAAGGCTGAACATCTGAACTCTGAGCTTCACCCAATAATAATTTAAATTGACAGGGCTTTTGGTCTGACTAAGAGCTATATTGAATGACTGAATTCTGATCCTTGGAGGAAAGAAAACAAAGTAGAACAAAAAAAAAAAAATCTACGGCGTATCATACACACTTGATTTCTATGGCTTCAGCACAGGCATAAATTAATGGGGTAATAACAAGCAGCTGCAATAACAGAAGAGGAATGATGTGTCAATGGTGCTGGAAACCCATACTGTGCTTCAGGTTTTAATATATGAGCAGCCTTATGGCTCAAACTATGTTTCACCTAGTCCAGCATTTGTTCCCTAGCCTTGGATTATTTCAGGTCCTTCAGAGAAGGTGTGGATACTTTTATTTAGTGTTCTGCAGCTGACATGAGAGCTTTGGGGAAAGGCAAGAATACAGTTATAGAACAAATGTGTTGCTTGGTATCACTAAGTAGGTCTGGGAATAAAGAATAGCAATAAAAATCCTGCAATAAGCTGCATTGTTAGCCAGGGTAACCAATACTGTAGTAAGCTGACTGACCATAAACAACTTTTAATAGTCTCTACATCCCAAGATCTCGGAAATAGACATAGATTCTTTTTATTATTATTATTATTTCAATAGAAGAAGCAGATCTGTGCACCTAAATTGACCAATACAAATCACTTCCACCTTCAGAGATGAATAGCAAAGCCTCCAGACATTAAGTACTAGAATTATTTCCTGCATTATGATTTTTTTTTAACACTGTGTAAAACAAAAAGATATTTAGGGAGGGATCACACTCCCCATTTCCCATTTTTTTGTCTGCATTTAGGGGGGATCATGTATACCTGATTCCCACTGGACTTTTTCTGACTGAATCATTGAAATTTGGCAGCAAGAGAGCATGAATGATTGATTATTGTGATGTTTTCCATGGTTGCTACAGGGAGTCCTCAACTTATGACCTCAATTGAGCCCAAAATTTCTTTTGCTAAGTGAAATATTTGTTAAGTGAATTTTGCCCCATTTGACGACTTTTCTTGTTAACTGAATCATTGCAGTTGTTAAATTAGTAATATAATTGTTAAGTGAATCGGGTTTCCCCATTGACTTTGCTTGTTAGAAGGAGTGTCAGTGTCACAAAAGGACACTAAAAACAGTCATAAATATGAGTCAGTTGCCAAGCATCAGAATTTTGATATTGTGATCATGGGGATTGTTGTAAATTTAATAATGACGGAGGCGTTGCAGGTTAACAATTAACAGCTCTTTATTTAATAACAGTAAAGTCTAACCATGACTTGCTCCTTACTTCTAACACTGGTGAGCGAGCGGTTTCCTCAGCACTGACAGCACTTTTATAGTAGAGTTGTCAGTGTCTCGGCCAATAAGCATGTTCCGATATCCCGCCAGTTAGTTGCCATGCTGGCAGACCAATCAGCTGTGCGTCCTTGCCACATGGCTGCTGGCTTGCCGTAACAGGGATGTTGCAATGGTCGTAAGTGTGAAAAACAGTCAAAAGTCACTTTTATCAATGATGTTGTAACTTTGAACAGTCACTAAATGAACTGTTGTAAGTCAAGGACTGTACATATTTTTTTGTCTTTGTTATTGTAATGGGTTTTATTCTTACTTTTAATATTGTTTGCCACCAAGGGTTACTTGTAGATATGGGGTGGCTATGCAAACTAATTTACTGAAGTAATTATTGTGCAGCAACGTAATTTCCCATAAGTGTTTTGCATGCATATAATCTGTACTTTCCAACTCAGTTAAAAAGAAAAAAAAAAATCCCACCCAGCTTCCAAAACAAAACAGGAAAAATGTTTTCACTTGCTTTGCATCACCACTTCATTTCTTATAGCCTTCAGTTATGAAAATGCCAAAACAAAACAAAACGAAAAATCTACTCTTGAAAGAAATAGAAATGAATTGAGAATCTGGAAATGATTTACTAGGGGCATTTTTCTGCTACAGTGTGTTCCCTGTTCTTCACTGTGAAAAAAGGCAACCAATGGAGGGAGGGTATCAAAAAGCCATGTAAATTGCAACAATATGAGCAATGCTAAACTCCCCTTTAAGCCCATGCATGAAAGGTGTAATGTGTTACATTAAAAAAGACTGAGGACAGTGGTGGGATTCAAATAATTTAACAACTGGTTCTCTGCCCTAATGATTTCTTCCAACAACCAGTTCACCAAACTGTTCAGAAAGTTAATAACCGGTTATCCTGAAGTGGTGCAAACTGGCTGAATCCCACCACTGGCTAAGGATGTGATTGCATGATCACGGATACCAAAAATACCAGGCATAAGTGGTTTGTTATAGTGCAAATCTGCTAATGCATGACACTGAATGTAAATTTGTATACTTATATATGCACATATTTCAGCCAACTATTTATTGAAATGTTAAATTATTAATAACATTGCTTTTTGAATTGGGTCATGTCACTTCCAGAGAAGACCAAATTGTCCTAAAGTTATATCTAGAAAACATGGTTTTGGAGGAGCTATGTTTAAATCCCTGTTCAAACACTTGGTCGCTCAACTTTCTTTTCGGCTTCAGTCGCCGTCGCAAAATTGGCATATCAATAGCTAAGATGAATTGTGTTGAACTGAAACCGTGTGGTAACGTTATTTGAACATTGCAGCTATTATAACAACTGGGAGCAATTTCTGCCTATAAGAATAAACATCAGGAGGTCAAAATTGCTCCACTGGAGTTTGAAAGAAAAATATGAGTCTTGGAGTTTGGGACAATAGACTAGACTGGAAAGGATGTTTCCTCCCAGTGTAAGCTTTCTGTTGCTTTGTTTCATTATCTATATAATCTCTCTCTCTCTCTCCCTCTCTCCCTCTCCCTCTTCCTCCCTCTCTCTCTTTCTCTCGCCCTGCCTCTCTCTGCTCCTGTGCGGATGAACCAAAATGTCTAGTTTTATAATGCAAACAAATCCTTAGGAAAGAATGTGTGTATCTCTTTCTGCTGAAACAGATGTAAATTTTCAGATTTGACTTTCCAGACATCCTATGCATGGAGGGGAAGCATTGTGTGCAGGAAACAATGTTTGCCTAGAGCCATATGTGCTTTTCTGCTGTTAGGTTAATATACCTATTAGTCTTAATTGTCCTAGCTGAAGGGTAACATTTAAGATCTACTGCTTTGGGCATGTCTCCCTTCTTAATTTACACATCTCCTTAAATTTGTCTTCTTTCAGCATTTTTTTTTAATGCAGATTTTAGTCACATCACACAGCAATCAATAGACTGAATGCCAGTTAAACATTCAGTGACGAATGAGCATTTTATCATGTTAACTGAGGCTCCTGTCTTACACATGACAATGTGTATATTCATCTCTTATAGTTTTTGTCTCCCTTGTTAGTGGCTGTGCTATCTCTATATCAATGTTCTGGCTGGCTGCAATTACAAGTTTTCCCAGCTGGGAACTTGTTGATTTTATTCCCCTTTGGGCTCAGTGACATGCTGATCTGTTTTGAAATGAGATTCCAATTGTTTCACCTCTGTATTTTGCATCTTGTTACTACTCTGTATTAGAAGAGAGGGGTCTCATTTCCTCCCCTTTCTTCCATCAATGGTATACAATCTCTGCAAAGCTGAGATGAAAAAAAAAATCTGTTATGGCTAAATTGCAGTGTATAAACCAAAAATACCTTTTTGCCTTTTACAAAGCTTCTTCTGAAAAGTTCTTCTGGGAACTTATCAGTGGTGGGTTGCCCCCGGTTCAGACCGGTTTGCAAGAACCGGTAGTAAAAACGGCAGGAGTCCCTGCCCACCGCACCGGATGACGTCATCAGTGATCTGCGCATGTGCAGAAGGCGTGCACGCGAGTGAAGTGACCATGCGCGCACAATCCCATTGTGAACTGGTAGTAAAGGTAAGTAGAACCCACCCCTAGAACTTACCTACAGCTCACAATCCTAACATTAATTGGACTGGCAGTAAGATTATTCTACAGTTCATTTGTGATGGGATGGAAAACAATTACATTCAGATTAAAATCATATTTCCTTTCCAATGTTGAATGTTTAAATAATTTCCTTCCTCCCTCCCTCCCTCCCTCCCTCCCTTCCTTCCTTCCTTCCTTCCTCCTTCCCCTCCTGTGCTTCCATACTAAAATTTAGCAACCCATTTTCCTATAGTACTTTTTCTTGATTAATTTAAGATACATGTAGAATTCTGCCAAAATTTAAGAATCTGGATGGAGACACCAAAACAGATAATGGCATAGTGGGATAATACAATTTGCACAGTTTGGCAAAAGGCATGGAAGGAAGGAACCAGATGGATCTTCATGGGAACCTTGTTCTGTACTGTGAAATGCCACTATTTTGTCTGCACCCTATGTAAGTTTCACAGCAGGGGAACTCTAAGGACCTTCTTGATGCAATATCATATAGGATTTTATATGTTAAATCCAGTCTTTTGAACTGGGCCTTGAAGCATACTGGAAACCAATGGAGTGATTTTTTTCTGAGTTGATTTTATTCTGTGAGGCTCATATCTATCGGCAGCCTGACTACAAAGTTCTGTTTTCAAATAATCTCTTAATGGAATCTCACCTAATGGGTGTTAGAGCTGCCCAACCTATATTCAGAATATAAGGGAACAATTAATATTCCACAATACAGACAAAAAAAATAAAATAAAAGTGATCCTTTAGGTTACAGACAAATCATAGGTAATTTAACTCCCCCCAAATAACAGTTTAATTAATCCCTCCCAGAAGATTAAAAAAAATTAATTCTATTCCTATTGTTTTCTAAACAAAAGATGGGCCTAATAGCTTCACCATCTAATTCCACCTGCAGTTCTGCCATTTAAAATGCTCTCTTAAATTAATTTTGACAGCCCTTTGGATTCCCTGAACCTGTAGAATAAATTTGAATCTTTGTTGGCAACTGGCATAGATTTGGATTTAAAGTCATATAAGGTTTTTCTATTCAATAATGAGGCTCAATTGATTTAAACCAGAGGTCTTCAAATTTGGCAGCTTTAAGACTTGTGGACTTCAACTCCCAGCATAGCTGGCTGGAGAATTCTGGGAGTTGAAGTCTACAAGTCTTAAAGCTGCCAAGTTTGAAGACCTCTGATTTAAACAGTGCCTTATTAGAGCTGAAACAGCCAATTGTAGATGAAAACATACAGAATGAGGTTTCAGTCCACAACATCTGATAGTTTGAGTTTATTTGTAGGACTTTTTTTTTTCCGGCAGCCTTTTATCTTGCCAACATTATTTGCTAAATTCAGTGTGCAGCCGTATTGCCTATTATATGTTCCTACCTATTTCAGGAACTCACCTCACTATGTCCTTCTCCATTGCCCTTTCTGTTCAGTCAGGCACAAGGACCTAACTATCTCTTTATTAATTATGTGAGTTTTCAGAAGACAACCTTATATTTTTAGAGAATATTGATAAATGCTCAAATATTGTTATTGTCATTGCGGTTTGACATAGGATTGTATAGCTTTGTTTTTTAGACATGATTGTAAAGAGTTTTAATAATATTGCTTTATGTGTGAGAATTTACCATTTCCCCTAAAATAAGACATCCCCTGATAATAAGTCCAGTTGGGCTTTTGAGCACATGCACTAAAATAAGCCTCCCCCCAAAGATAAGACCTGTCCAAAAATATTTAAATGCAGAGCTGGAAATCAAGTAAGACAGCAAGAGGAGCCCCATCTTGCTCCATGTGCCCCAAAATAATAAGACCTCCCAAAAATAAGGCCAAGCGCTTATTTCGGGGTTCAAAAAAATATAAGACAGGGTCTTATTTTCCGGGAAACACGGTAGGCAATGATGGGTTTTTTTGGCTACTGACTCATATTTGGATTCCTATTCCTATTCAATTCCATCCCATTCCAGTTTATTCCTTCCCAACCTTGGAATATCAAATATTTTTTCAATTACTCTGGTCCTATTTAATTATTCATCTTCCTATACAAAACACTCTTGATGTTTTAACAGTATCTAATATCACCTTTTTCTGGAATATTTGCTAGAATAACTGGCTATAGTCCTATGAACACTTACTTGAGGCTATGATTGCTAATTCATTAAACAAAATGGAATATAGTTACATTTTTGTACGGGCTTCTTGCTTATTTTAGTTTCATGAAAAAAAAAAAAAGTAGTGCCTTCAGAGACAAAAAGAAGAATGAACTGAATGAGCTTGTGTATGTTTCTGCAGATCTATGATTGACTGCATCTCATATTTCATTTCTCCAAATTATTTTTTTGTGAATTAAACCATTCTATATAGGACAGAACAACAAAATGGAGGAGGATATTCTCCATTCCAATAGCAAAATAAAGGAGACTTAACAAAATGTGTGAACTACCACATAGAATCCCTAATTTCACATGGCAGAAAAATAATGCTTAGGATTATCCTTGGGGTTTAAAGACCTATATGGAAAAAGTGGTGTCAGATCTTCAATCTGTCTTTAGAGAAGAGCAAAGAACACAAAGATATTAATCCTGATGCACACTGTATAATTAAAAAGGCGAAAAAAAATAACAAAAAGAAGTAAGTGTGTGCTTCAATGATTACAGAAAGGCCTTTCGTTATGTCAAACACATCAAGCTATAGAAAGTGCTAAGAAAAATGGGAATTCCAGATCATCTCACTATCTTCATGAAAAACTTATATACAAATAGTAATAACACTTAGACTTATATACCACTCCATAGTGCTTTACAGTACTCTCTGAGCAGATTACAACATCAGTATATTGGCCCAGTGGTGAAATCTAAAATTTGTTACTACCGGTTCTGTGGGCGTGGGTTGGTGTGGGGGGGTAATGTGACTGGGTGGGCGTGGCCATTTTTTTTACTTTTAAAACCATTTTTTACATGTAAAACCATGTAAAAAAAATGCTTTCAAAAGGCTCTGATGATCCCAACTGAGTTGCCTGATCATCAGAGGGTTTTTAAAAAACTCTCTGATGATCAGGCAATTCAGCTGGGATCGTCAGAGCTTGGATCGTCAGAGCCATTTAAAAGAAAAAAAAATTTTTTTCTTTTAAATGGCTCTGACGATCCAAGCTGAGTTGCCTGATTGGCAGGCAACTCAGCTGGGATCGTCAGAGCTTGGATCGTCAGATCTTGGCTCATCAGAGCCATTTAAAAGAAAAAAAGCCTCTGATGATCACGCAGTTTAGCTGGGCATGGGGGGCGGGGGCAGGGATTTTTGCTACCAGTTCTCCAAACTGCCCACCGCCATCGCTTCCTACTCGCCTGAGCCAGTCCGAACCGGGAGCATTTCACCCCTGTATTGGTCCCAATAATTTGGTTCCTCATTTTACCAACCTTTGATTTTTTTAAGGTTGTTAGAAGTATAAAATTATTCTGTTGGATTTATAAAGCAGCATATTAAAATATTTATATTTTCTTTTACTGTGAATTCAGTATCAGGAGGAAACAATTTCTTTATACATTTATTTATTTATTTTTATTTTATATTGGATTTCTATACCGCCCTTCTCCCTGAGGACTCAGGGCGGTGTACAGCCAGATTAAAAAACATGCAGAACAAATATTAAAAACAATTAAAAGATATATAAATTTGGCCCAATTAAAACTCATTACCAATTAAAAACGTTTAAAACATTTAAAAAACAGTTAAAAATTTCATCTTAAGCCAGCCCGGCTTGTTTAAATAAATGGGTTTTAAGGGCGCGACGGAAGGCACTGAGGTCTTGGATTTTCCGTATCTCTGGGGGGAGCTGATTCCAGAGGGTAGGTGCCCCCACAGAGAAGGCTCTCCCCCTGGGGGTCACCAGCCTACATTGTCTGGCTGATGGCACCCCGAGGAGGCCCTCTCTGTGGGAGCGCACGGGTCGATGGGAGGTCGTTGGTAGCAGCAGGCGGTCTCGAAGATAGCTAGGCCCTATGCCATGGAGCGCTTTAAAGGTGATAACCAACACCTTGAAGCGCACCCGGAAGACAACTGGGAGCCAGTGCAGCTCGCGCAGGAGCGGTGTTACATGGGAGCGCCATGCTGCTCCCGTCACTACCCGCGCTGCTGCGTTCTGGACCAGCTGGAGCCTCCGGGTGCTCCTCAAGGGGAGCCCCATGTAGAGAGCGTTGCAATAGTCAAGGCGAGAGGTGACGAGGTGACATCACTTATCTTGTTTACAATCTTGCCTTCATTTCAATAAGATTTGGTTGGATGCCATCATTCATTTTTCCTCAATATTTGAAATAGTAATAAATAGAAAGCACATGCAAGCAAGATTATGCATATGGCTTAGATGTACAGTATATTCCTTAGGGAAATGAAAGCACTACAGAGCTTGATCAATGTTATTTATACAACTTTAGCAAGAGTTCTGTTTAGACAGTGGCATAATCAATGCTGTTCAATATAGACCCACTGCACAGGGATTGTGGTAATTAGGATTCCTGAATACTGTTTTATATGTTCATCTCTCTAAGCCGCAGAAAGTTTAGGGGTTAACTTTCCAAGATCTGTGAAACTATTAAAATCTCAATTTTTGTTGTCATGCTACAACATGGAATAATAAAAGGTGAAAGTGGTGGTAATAATAGGGGGAAGTAGTTTTTGAAGATGGGACCAAGAGTATTGTATCTCTATTGGAAGACTTATTTTTTTTCCCAAAAATAAGCATAATTTACTAGCTATAGTATAGGATCCATGTGTTTACAAGTTATTCTATAGAATCAATATTGTAGGTTCCATGCATATTATAGCTATACTACAGGATCCATGCTATAGGATCCATGCATAGTATAGCTATACTATGAGATCCAAGCATGATTTACTAGCTGTACTATAGGACTTTGAACTAAAAGTTGAAGTGTGGAATTCTGGTGCTCTCTGAGTTGGTTGCCGGAAGATATACGGTAGTTTTCTACAGGTAAATTTTCCAAGCAGACTTTAACTTGATTGCTCAATCAATTTGAAAATGTAAAGTAAAAGAATAGTCATTTGGGAGTTATAGAGGATGATGGGGCTTTTTTGTTTTTCATGAAACTCAGTGCCTTAAGTACGTAGATACTCCAGGTCTATAGGAAAATGTTTTGCCAATATCTGAGACAAGTGGTTGGTCAAGGGACTTGACTACCATAGCTCTTGAAAAGAACCATTTGTCAGTTCTCCAAACTACTCAAAATTTCCGCTACCGGTTTTCAGAACCTGTCAGAACTTGCTGGATTTCACCCCTAATGTGTATGTTTGAAACCATCTTGATTCCTGGTGACTAGATGAACAGGTACAGTTAGTTGTCTTGACCATATTTTATAAGTAATTAGACGTAGTATTCCACCTAGGGTTGAGAAGGAATGGTTGAATCAAAGTCACCCAAGTACTTTCTAGGCTTAAGACAAGTGTAAGGCCGCAGTCTCCTGACTTTTAGTCCAGTAAGACTAATTACTTTACAAAAACATTAGTCAATATTAACTTACTCTACAACTATTTAATGAACTCAAAGTTCTTACTTTCTTTACAGTATTTCTTACTACTCCTTGGTTTCCCCAAACTGGTTGCTGTTCTGCCCCAGCTAAGGATCCCAAAGAACACAGCACACACAAACTCTGAACAAAACTTAGTTTACTCAAATAACGCAGTTTTAGCAAATGCCAGCTGTTAATAAGCGTTCTTAACAGCCTGCCAGAATTCCACAGATAAGATAGTCAGAGTCTTACTGGAGTTGGAAGAAAGCCCAGAAACAAGGTTGCAGAGACATCCCAATGTGATGATTAATGAACTAAAGTTGTTTCCTGCAGCTTGTTGCCAGCTGCATTCTTTCTTAAATAGGCTAAGGGAGTGGCCAATTAGCCCCAAGCCTTACTCTTGAGGAGACCTCCTCCTGAGGAACCACTCTTGCCTTTTGGCAGCTCTGTGTGCCTGTGCATTGAGAAGAGGCTCCTCCTCTTCATCCTCTTCAATTAAAGGAGCCTCTGGAGGTTCTGAAGGCCCTGACTGGATCTCTGCCTCTGGACCACATCTTCTTCAGTCTCCTCGCTGTCCGACGCAAGCGCCGGCTGCACAGGCTGCTGGTGCAGCACCACACCAGCCTCCTCCTCGTTGGGATCAGCAACAATCCGTGCAGGCAGCTGACGGGCCATAACATTCCCATTATTGCAATGGGAATCTTGGCATACAAATTAAAAACAATAATCCCCAAATACTCCCCAAATATTTAAAATGGCAGTTTTGTCTCTCTGTGTTAGGCATGTTAGGGCATGCAATAACTACATAATTTATTTAAGAAAATTTCAGAAGAATAATCTAACATAATGGAAAAACTCCCACTCCCACCTCCACCCAAAAAAATTACAATCTTCTTTTAATGAAGTTTGGTTCTTAGTTATTTTAAGTTTGCCTAATTTTCTTGGCAGCAGTACAGAAATAATTTGCTATTGATTTCTTTTTGGATACCTTTCATTTCACAAGTTCTAGTACACTTTAGGAATGAAAGTCAGCTAGATAATTTAGTCACTCTCTCACAGCCCAACTTACCTCACTGGGTTGTTGTTGTTGTGGGGGAAATAGGGAAGGAAGAAGTATTAGGAATGTTTCTCACTGTGAGTTATTTATGAATAATTAATAAAGGTGGCATGTAAAGAAAAAAACAAACTTATTTTTGGTTGCGGTGACATTAGAACATACCTTACTTACTTAAGTGTTGCAATTTAAGAATGTATAGGAAGTCATATTGGGCTTTAAAATGCTTTCACCATTTTTTTAAAAAAGCTAACCTGATTAAATTGACCAGAAGATTATTCCAATTACATTGTAAGTATGGTTCAGAGCTAATTTTATGAAACTTTATCATGTTCATGACTCCAATTACATTGTAAGCGTCATTCAGACCTAATTTTATAAAAGCTTACTGTGATTTTTTTTTATTTATCTCCTTTCTGCGTTGCCATAAATCAGAGATTTTTGATGGTTTATATAAAATATAAACTCAAATAAAATTCTATACAATTATAAACAACAAAGCAACCTCACCAAATGCAAATTGCAACAATAGAAATAGAAAATACAGATGGCTTAACTGAAGTCAGGAGACTGGTTCTTCGGAACAAGTCAGTCTTTAAAAGCTTCTAAATGTTAGCAAGGATTTCCACTAGGAGGCTGATGCGCAGCATTGATGGTGCCACGGAAAAAAATTCCCCCTTGCTTTTGACGGCTCAAAAATGTGGGGTAAATAGCACTTTCTTGTGACTCCACTGAATTGGTTATCCACGATTGATAGGAGTATGTGATCCTGCAGATATTCAGGCATCCAGCTTTATAGGTTTAAACTAGCACCTTACAATACTCTTCAAATATGTATAATATACTGTATATTCATGATCCATTGATGGAAATGATATATTTGGCAGCACCACACATTTTCTCTATACTTTGCATTTTTCAGTGCCAAATTGTAGTTCTAAATAATCTTCACTAAGGTTGCTAAAGTCATGCAGAAAGCAACTGAAAGCTTCTTCAACAAAGGCATGCACATCTCCACAAGTGATATTACAGAATGCTACCAGATAAGTTTGAAATAGCACTCTAGACACACATGCGTATACATGCTATTGCAGTGTGTATGCATGTATTTTGTGTGTGTGAAAGTTTTAAATGGGCTGTAAATCAATGAAAATAGATTTCCTTTTTTCTTTATCTTTTTAAAAAGTCATTCTGTACAAAAGTCCCTCCAAAACAAACAGCATGCATTAGTAGATTCCCTACTTCATAACACATAAATACAACTCATCTCAATTCATTTCTGTTAACTGATTGGACAGAAATGCATAGCATCCCTATGAAAAGAGATAGTAATTATGTTAGATTCTACTCCTATAAAGGCCATTTACAGTAAACACAGCAGTGGGCTCAGAGTTAAATTAAAATTGATTACATGTGCAGTGGTTCTTCAAAGCTTTAGGGACTGTACAATTAAAAATTCAAATGTTGCTATTTGGTTTTCTTGTGAGATTGGTACTTGATTTAAGCACCCAGCAGGCCAGTGATGGGAAAACACAATGGGGGACAAAAATGAAGATATTTCGTTTCCAACACATACCTGTTAGGAAAATAGATAACCATAACTATCAACTAATTTCTTTAACTTAGGTACAATTAAGACTCATATTTTAACTTTTTAATGTCCCTCAATGTTAAGGATAGTGCGTCTATAAGCCATTTTAATTTTTAGTCCACATGAAATGAACAATAGCAAAATTCCATTTATTAAATGACCATACAAAACACATTAAAGTATTAAGGAAATTGTACTTTTTTCCTGAAAAGATTTCTCTATAGAAATCTTTTATTATCATTCACTGGAAAATAGGTCACATTTATGCTTTTATGACAGAATACAATTTGTTCATCATATGAACCAAAGATGAATTTTCAACATATGGTCTGGATAATATTGATTCAGATATTCAGAAAATAGGCATATTCCATTCAGTTGGATTTAAGGGCTACTAGATTAGCATTAGACCAAATGTAATCACAATTCAGAGATCTTTGTGTCACCTATTCACTATTAATGGAAACCAAGACACAAATAAAACAATCCTTTTGATGGGAAATAAAGGGATCAAAGTTGTGCTTTCATGAAGAGCCTTTGTAATACAGTGGTCTAAGGAACCCTGTTATTAAGCTGGTTATTAAGACCAGCTGCCTGCAATTACTGCAAGTTCGAATCTCGCCAAGGCTCAAGGTTGACTCAGCCTTCCATCCTTTCTAAGGTAGGTAAATTGAGGACCCAGTTGTGGGGGCAATAAGCTGACTTTGTATAAATATACAAAAGGATGAAGGCTATTGCTGAGCACATTGTAAGCCGCCCTGAATCTCCGGAGAAGGGTGGCATATAAATCAAATTTAAAAAAAAAAGAGAGCACCTAATGATAAAGCAATCTGTTTAAGATATCATTAAAATTTGATTCATTAAAAAAATACATTTTGATTTGATTCATTCATTCACAGATTCAATTTATATGCTACCAGACTCCCAACAAATTTGAACAATTAAAAGTGAAGTAAAGTACAAAACACACACAAAAAAGAATCATAAATGGCCCCAGGAACAATGTAACAACCTTCATGGTGCCATGAAACATAGGAAAATAATCAGATCTTTAATAGTTTCCTGAACATCATCAGGATGGAACTATTCAAGTGTCTGGTTGGGGGGATATCATTCTAAAAGGCAATGACTGTAACCGAGAACGGATGTTCCTGGGCCCTGCATGATGACACTTGATAGGACCCAGAATATATCCATTCTTTCTGATCAAACCAGATGTATAGGAGCAATTGGAGATAGGTGGACCCTCAAATATCCAGCTCTCAATGATCCTGATGTCTCTGAGTGTGGCCTGCCCTCAGGATCTTTCCATACCTTCTTCTGCCTATCCTGCTCTTCACACTTCTACACATCACAGGTGGAGTTTCAATCATATTGTTATGACTACAGCCTTGATTAGGTTAATCACATCCTATGGATACCCATGGATGAGCATCACATAGGAATTTGAAAACTACTGGTTAGACCAGGAAAGAGAAATTATTCTGAAAGATGGCAGTGGCAAATCTCAAATAAGTTTATTTCAAGAGGTTCCTTAGGTTTTAAATATACAATAAACTAGACCATTTGAAAAGAATATGCTCAAGGGTTGGGGAATTATAATAACAATAAATTAAAATAATTTTTAGTTCCACTTAATGTCACAAAAAGTTCAATAAGTCATGGTCAGATCACTCTCTCCTTCTCCTTGACCTTCAAACCGCTGCACCCCGCCGCAGGGAGGCGGAACCGATGAGATGGTACCGCCCCAGATGCCTGATGGAACCTGATAGGTTCCAGACGGAGCTTGGGCCAATTCCTGAGGTTCTGGCTCACGCCTCGACTGGAGACCTAGTGGCCGCCTGGGATAGGGCGGCCGCTGGAGCTCTGGATCGAGTCGTGCCTTTGCGACCTCTGACCCGGCATCGATCTCACCTGGCTCCTTGGTTTACTGAGGAGCTGAGGGAGATGAAGCGCCGGAAAAGACGCCTAGAGAGTAGTTGGAGGGCCAGTCGTACTGAATCTGACCGGACACTGGTAAGATCTCATATTAAGAATTGCCTAGTGGCAATAAAAGCAGCAAAATGCACTTATCTTGCTGTTCTTATTGCGTCATCAGATAACCGCCCGGCCGCCCTGTTTAGGGTGACCCGCTCCCTGCTCCACCAGGAAGCGAGGGAGGACCCCTTGGAGGGAAGAGCCGAGGATTTTGTTCAGTATCTGTATGACAAAATCACTCAGATTCGGGAAGATCTGGACTCCGACTGGGTAGATCCAGCGGGGATGACGGGGGCAGGTCCTGAGAATGTTATCTGGGATGAGTTTGATTCTGTGACCCCTGAGGACGTACACAGGATTCTAGGTAGACTGAATGCGACCACATGTTTGTTGGACCCGTGCCCCTCCTGGTTAGTGCTGGCTTCCCGGGAGGTGACGCGAGGCTGGCTCCAGGGGATTATAAATGCTTCATTGGGCGAGGGTGTCTTTCCCGCCGCCTTGAAAGAGGCGGTGGTGAGACCTCTCCTCAAGAAGCCTTCCCTGGACCCGGCAACATTGGCTAACTATCGTCCAGTCTCCAACCTTCGCTTTGTGGCGAAGGTTGTTGAGAGTGTGGTTGCACGACAGCTTCCCCAGTACCTGGATGAAACGACGTATCTAGATCCGTTCCAGTCGGGTTTCAGGCCTGGGTACAGCACGGAAACGGCATTGGTCGCGTTGGTGGATGATCTCTGGAGGGCTCGGGACAGAGGTTGCTCCTCTGTCCTGGTCCTATTAGATCTCTCAGTGGCTTTTGATACCATCGACCATGGTATCATGCTGCATCGGTTGGAAGAGTTAGGGGTGGGGGGCACTGTGTTGCAGTGGTTCTCCTTCTTTCTCTCCGACCGGCTGCAGTCTGTGTTGGCAGGGGGACAGAGGTCGACCCCAAGGCGCCTCATATGTGGTGTGCCATAAGCGTCAGTCCCTCGCCCCTTCTGTTCAACATTTATGTAAAGCTGCTGGGCGAGATCATCTGTGGTTTCGGGGTGAAGTACCATCAGTACGCTGACGATACTCAGCTGTACATCTCCACCCCGGACCACCCCAACTATGCCCTTGAAGTGTTGTCCCAGTGCCTGGAGGCCGTACGGATCTGGATGGGGAGAAACAGGCTCAGGCTCAACCCATCCAAGACCGAGTGGCTGTGGTTTCCGACGTCCCGATATAGTCAGCTGGTGCCATCGCTGACTATTGGGGGCGAAGCATTGGCCCCCACAGAGAGGGTTCGCAACTTGGGTGTCCTCCTGGATTCACGGCTGTCTTTAGAATAGCACTTGACGGCCGTGACCGGGAGGATTTTTCATCAGGTCCGCCTGATTCGCCAGTTGCGTCCCTTTCTGGATCGGGACTCGTTACGCACGGTCACTCATGCCCTCGTCACCTCCCGTCTGGACTATTGTAACGCTCTCTACATGGGGCTCCCCTTGAGGAGCACTCGGAGGCTCCAACTGGCGCAGAGTGCGGCCACGCGGGTGGTGATGGGAGCAACGTGGCGCTCCCATGTAACGCCTCTCCTGCGCGAGCTGCACTGGCTCCCGGTGGTCTTCCGAGTGCGCTTCAAGGTCTTGGTTATCACCTTCAGAGCGCTCCATGGCTTAGGACCTGGCTATTTATGGGACCACCTGCTGCCACCAATAGCCTCCCACCGACCAGTACGCTCCCATAGAGAGGGGCTCCTCCGGGTGCCGTCGGCCAAACAATGTCGACTGGTGGCCCCCAAGGGGAGAGCCTTCTCTGTGGGGGCACCTACGATCTGGAACGAGCTCCCCCCGGAGATACGGAGGATTCCAGATCTGTGTACCTTCCGTCGCGCGCTTAAGACGTTTTTATTCCATCAAGCTGGCCTGACCTAAACTTTTCCTCTTTTTAAATGGAATTTTAAATTTGGTTTTAATTTATTGGGGTTTTAAAATGTCTCAGCCAAATTTATTTAATTAGTTTTATCTCTATTTTAAATTTTGTATCTACATGTTTTATTTTATGGCTGTTCACCGCCCTGAGTCCTTCGGGAGTAGGGCGGTATACAAATTTAATAAAAAAAATAAAAATAAAAAAAATAAACAGTGGAGATTCTCAGTTATCCAGGTCATAGTTTTCCCAAATATGCTTTTTCAAGAGACAACTGACTTTCTTGGTTTTTTAAAAGATGTTTCACTTCTCATCCAAGAAGCTTCTTTAGCTTTGACTAGATGTTGGGGAATGGAAGGATTTATATTCCTTACAGACAGCTGGTCATTTGCATTATTTTAGAGAGTCATTGACGTCACTTGGAGGTTTGTCTGTGTCCTCTACTTGCACTACTCAGGTGACCTTGAGGATACAGCCAAATCTTCAAGTGGCCTTAACAATTCTCTAAAAGTATACAAATGACCAGCTGTCTGCAAGGAATATAAATCCTTCAATTCTCCACCATCCAGTCAGAGATGAAGAAGCTTCTTGGATGAGAAGCGAAAAGTCTCCAAAGAAAAACACGAACGTCCAGTTGCCTCTTGATAAAGCGTCTTTGGGACAATAAAGCAGTGATAAATTATATAGGTGGAGGAAACAATGGAAAAAGAAAGATTTGGTTTTCCAGCATATTATAAGCATGTACCCAAAGCTACAACTTTTCAGGTCCAGGTGTTCTAGTGAAATGGTCTGGCTCTTTGAAGGAAGAGGTATTAGGAAAAAAAAAAATCTTAAAAGGAACATTTGCTGCAGTTTATTTCAGCCTTCAGGCCTGTTCTTTATGAATTGAAGCTAGTGATCAGTCAAAAAGGTATAGTACTTTTTTCCACTCCTTGTCCTACCCTTGTTGTGTTTTCCTTACATTTTTTTTTTCCTAACCTCTTTCTTCATTAAGGTTGTATGATGGCTTTCTCTAGAACAGTGATGTGAACCTTTTTGGCACCTCATCGGGGCTGCACACTGGAAAAGCTGAACTTCCGGGTTCTAACACATATGCACACCTAATGATCAGCTGGCTGGTGTGCATGCACAGGCCGGTTTTCGGCACTTCCGTGCGCACGAAGGACAACTGATCATTGTGCACACATGCGTGCCAGAATCCAGAAGACAAATGGCAAGACCGCACATGCTGGGTGACATGGCTTCACATGCCACTTTGGAAAATAAAATAAAATAAAAATATTTTTTATTAAAATTTATATATTGATATTTTATATAAATTTATATTTATATTTTTTTTTATTTTTTTAAAATGAAAAAAAAATCATAAAATACATCTTTTCAAAACGAAGCTTTTGCTCCAGTCACAAATTAAAACAAATCATTAACAAATCTTATTTTCAATTAACACAACTCAATATTTTAAACAAATATTTCCTGCAAATCTATCTATATAAGTATGCCATTATCCCCAAAAACCCTTTACTTAAATCTTAAATCCTAACCAGTTATCAATTCATTTTTCTCTTTCATTTGCTTAGATGGATATTTTAACAATATAAATCATACAATTATATTATGTTAGATTAAACATTCAATAATTATTTAATTATTATTAAACCTAATTTATGCATTTTATCTTAACTATCACTCTCAACATACACCTCCTCATTTTAATTGGACATGCCATAGGTTTGCCATCATAGCTCTAGAATATTAATTTTCTGGGAAACTTTAAATAGATGTGTTTCACTCAATTGGGCTACTTCCCATATCTTTCTATTATGAATCTTATTAGTATTAAATTAAGCTGAATCTGGTATTTACATCTTCTTTGAACATGCATAGCCACATTCAGGCACTACGAAAACAGTAGCTTTTTCGGATTTATCATGCCTCAAATGGATATATGTGTTTTAGTTCCATCACTGAAAGTCTGTAACTATGGACGTTGATTTCCCTTCCTCAATTTCCCTCCCAATTTTCTGGCATCGGAAAAGAGTTGAGATGAACAGATTAGTCATGTAAATAGTTATTGTATCCGTCATTTCATGTCTTGTAGGTTCTTGTTTCCTGTTTTTGAATCAATTACATTCCCTCTCTAACATTTCAAAGCCTATCTGAGATAAAATAATATCCTGTTGTCTTTAGCGTACAAATGTACAGGGGCAGTTTGATTTTTGTTAGCATTTTCTATGTGCTTATCATCGCAATGACCTTTTATCAGCCGACATACACTGGGCATCATTTTATTGGTTTTTTTCCCCTCCCTCTTCTACCAATATCCTCCCTGTATAGTACAGCACCCAACTGAATATTGTTAGTGCTAATAATCTCATATTAACTGTCAGTCAAAATGTTATTCTGTGGACCTCTATAAGAGATTTATTAAATGATAAGGAGAAGAAGGGACCTAAACTGGAATACCATAAAATCTTGCAGCCTAATCCATTACAGTGCTGCAATTGCATAGCCTTGCTATCTAATTTTTATTCTAGCTTAGACTGTGTGTCTGCTAATTAGCATAAACTATCAATAGAAGTGGAGTGGTTACATAAATGGAAACCGCAAGGTTCACAATAAGGTTGTACTTCTATATGCAAATAAAGAAAGCCATTTTCAAATAGGCATAGACAAGTAGGAACTGCAAAAAATGTGGGAGAATAGTTGCTGTTTAAAAATAGTGTCCTTATACAGGATTCTAGCCAATAGTTACATCCACTTATATGAAATAACAAGGCCAGATATTTGATTTTAATTGAATTAGGATAACAAATTGAAACAGTTGGAAGAGACCTTGGAGGTTTTCTAATCCAACCTCCGGTTCAAGTAGGAAACCATGTTTCCAGACAAATGTTTTTTTCCAATCTCTTCTTAAAAACCTCCAGTGTTGGATGACCCACAACTTCTGAAAGCAAATTGTTCCAGTTCTCACTATTAGGAGATTCTCTCCATGATTTGTTTCCATCCATTGCTTCTTGTCCTTCCTTCAGATGCTTTGGATAATAGGTTAACCTCCTGTTCATTGTGGCAGCCCCTTAAATATTGGAACACTATTATCATGTCCTTCTTTTCATTAGTCTAGACATACCCAATTCTTGCATTCTTCATACATTTTATCCTCTAGTTCCATGATCATTTTTGTTCTGTTCTATAGTTTCAATAGCTTTGCAACACCTAATGTTGCCTTTCAAGCAGGCAACATTAGGTGTTGCCTGTCAAGCAGGCAACATTAACTGAGAAGTCAAGCTTCCTAGTTGCCATACCAATTACTCTAGACAAGTCTAATACAGTCTACATTGAGATGTAATTGTTTTCTATGATCTTAATTTCCTATTAAAGTTTCCACAATTCTGGATAGAAGAATCATCCAAGCTTTTATCTCCTCCAACCTTGTCTAACAGGAGATATTGGGAACCTTCATAAACCCAAAATATAATTACAGTGCTAAACTATGTTTGGTTCAGTGGTGGGATTCAAAAAATTTTACTACTGGTCCTGTGGGCATGGCTTGGTGGGTGTGGCAGGGGAAGCATACTGTAAAATCTCAATTCCCTCCCCAATTCAGGGGAAGGATACTGCAAAATTCCCATTTCCTCCCGATCAGCTGGCACTCGGGAGGCAGAGAATAGATGGGGATGGAGCCAGTCAGAGGTGGTATTTACTGATTCTCCGGACTCAAAATTTCTGCTACCGGTTCTCCAGAACTGGTCAGAATCTGCTGAATACCACCTCTGGTTTGGTTGCTATTTTCATAGCATATTCTAACAATCTGGTTAGAATCATAATATGCACAAAGATACTTCTTGTTTTTAAGAATTTCTATTGAATTGAGTCTAGTTGGCAGTAGTGAAAGAATGCATAGGATTGAATAGTATAACTAAACTAGGGGAAACTGAAGTGTTGAAAATGATTACAGAAAATGATTTTAAAAAATTCAGTCAGAAACCTAAAATAATATGATTTGGTTTGTATCAATTTAAAGTAAGTTTGTGCCATAATTAATACTGGGTGTATTGTAAAACAATAAAGTTCAACACAAGAGACTTTTTTTGTTGTCTCAGCTATTAGATATAAGAGTGTTAAAGCAAAGATTCCATTATGTTCTGATTGCAACTATTTTAAGTGCATGCTTCAGAGCAAATAAGTTTGCAATTAATGATGGTCCTTAGATTAAAGGAAATATGTTTACTCATTGCTGTGGAGCAGAAAGGCAGCATCTGCTTTTTCTGTCAGGTTGCTGAGGCACAGCAGGTGATGTCCAACAAGGTTTTATTACATAAAGATTTATGTGAATAACCAGAATGCTGATCTAATAACTACTAGGCCCTGCTGGTCTTCCTTCCTATTTGTTTTTTGAATTCATTTCAATAAATAATTGCCAGTATATAACGTTCCAGAAGCTTGAATTCAAAAAGTGGTATGAAAACAAGGAATATAGCAGAGAAATCTTAGATTTTAAACCTTCAAATTAGTATTTGGATGGCTCCAGTTTGCTGTAATGGATAAGGTAAGGCTACAAGAGATAACATGCTTTGCAATAGTGGTGAATATCTGTAGCTTGGGTGTAGGATGAGGGTGAAGTTCTTTCTCCGAGCTTATGGTTTGGTTTCCGAACATTTCATTCCCAGGCTGGGTAACATCTTCAGAGGAGTTTAGGGGATGTCAGTGTCAGTGTCCTTCTGTTTATAAGGGCTTCAGGTATGGTGTGTCAAGTGAAGGTCATGTGATGGGTCAGCTGTGAGTCATCAGCCCTTGTAAACAGAAGAACACTGACACTGACATCCCCTAAAGTCCCCTGAAGATGTTACCTAGCCTGGTAATGAAACATTCAGAAACAAACCCTCAAGCTCGGAGAAAGAACCTTCACCGTCAGATAACATGTTCTAGTCCTTTCTTAGGCACAAAACCAGCTAAATGATTTTGGGCCTGATACTCTTTCTTAGCCTTAGGCAAAGAGCAATGGCAAACTACCTCAAGGATTTGCCAAAAGTCTCAACTGTCTCAAAGCTTCCCAACCCTGAAGATGTTTCTACATAGGAACTCCCCAGGTAAAATGGAAAGAATTCTAAAGCAAATGGTATGAAGGACGAAATCAACTGTGATAGTAAGGACAGTCCCCCCCAAAATCATACTTTTTAACACTTTTTTGGGATGGTGGTGGTGAAGGATTTTATGGTGGAATTAAAATAAAGTAAAATTATATTTCTAAGTTCGCCTCCATCTTTTATTAAAAAGACATAATGTTTTATGCAACTTCCCCATTGTTTGTGTTCATGTCAAACTAATCTTAAGGTACAATTTTTTTTACAATGTTTCCAAAATATCCACTATTTGTTTCTGTTTGTTCTTTTTTAGGAAAGCTTTTCTAATGGATGCTATTTTATTTCTAGCTCTTCTCAGTGGATAGCTATGAACAGCACTAAAGTAGAAACCACTTTGGTTGGTCATGTTATTTTAAGATAACCCATCTCCTTCTACATTCCTAATTTAGAAGCAATTTCTGTTCCAATGTCCATGCTTTTTCTGCTGGAAGCTTGGGGGAAATAACCTCCCTCCTCTCACCTCCATCCTTCTTACTAATGTTATCTTTATAACAACTCTAAATGTATCATACAGGAAGTGGATAATTCCTTTACCTGCCTAGTGTAACCTTGTTTAAAAGCAACTTTATTTTGACAAGAAAATAGTTGACTGCTATTATTTGGATTTTAAATGATGATATTTAATACTGATGTCAGCAGCAGAGCTGAATTTTGCAGGGTTTTACCCACAGTGCATACCACTCCTTCTTTGGAATGGAGTTACTTCTTTTTTACTTTTACTTTATGTAGATCAAAAGATTATGATTGCAAATGCTGAAATGATTTATTCAGCCACTACAACCAAAATAAAAATGTTCCTGAAGGTCTTTTTTTTTTTTTTTACTTCTCTGAATAGTCAGCATGGGAGTTCATTGCTATTGTAGTAAACCTTTGAAATTATACTTAGCAGTTTCCTGCTTTGTAATCTTTGATCATGCCCCAATGAATGTGTAGACAACACAATTCAATTCACTTAAACCGAGCAAAAGGGGGGAAATAATAACTCAGATGTCTGATATGAACTTCATATTGTACTTCACTATCAATAACAAATGACCTAACAAAACTATTTCTCTGATGTTTTTGTTCTTTGCTTGTATTTCCTTCTTTCCTATGAACATTTCTAACATATTAAGTGGCTAGTTCCCTGTATACATACTGTCTATCATTGGTGGGGAACATATAAACACTAACTAGAAGCAAACGTTAATGGATGATGTAATTCTCCCCCACACCCAGTAGAATAGAAGTAATAACTGCTTACCTGTTATTTACTTACTACAGCTTTACAGTAACAAAAGCATTCCTTCCAAGATTGGGCAAAACATAATGAGCTGGTAGACCTAATCTACAAATAGATTATCCAGCTGCAAGCAAGGCTGCCCTGCTTATCTTGATACTATAATGATGTCACTCTATGTCCTTCCCCCCAGAATTTCAAGCTATGAATAAAAATGGGGGATGTAACCTTGAATGAAGTCAAGATTTCATTAACATTTTGGAATGTTAGAAGTTGGAATTAGAAAACCAGTGCTGGACTCCCACTACAGGAGATAGTTTCAGTTTTCATTGCCTCAGAATAGGAAAAAAATGAATCTGTTTATATTATTTTAGCCAGGATGAAAGGGCTTGGTCGGAATTAGATTCCAAGAACCAAGTGAGGAAGAGGTAAAAACCGATAATTGTAGCCACGGGCTAATCCAGCATTTTCAGGAACTACTTATTGGTCAGTCACGGCCATAATGGAAAGGAAAGACTGACAATTTAGGCAGCAGAGTCCTTACCTTTTATGGCTTCAAAGGCCCTTTTCCCACTGCCTGAGCAGCATACTCAGCTGCTGATTCAATCAAATCTCTGTGCTAATTTTGGCAACATAGAGTCACACTAATTGCATCAAAAGGTACTCCATTTGGGGAAAACAGATGCCCTACCCATTTGCTCCAAGAAATTCCTGCATGCTTTTATATGGACAGAAATGGTCTTCATCTCCCGCTTCTTCTCCATTAGCCAGCCTTTTGCCATTAAATGCCTTGGCCAACACAGCTAGTCATATTTGGGAGGTATATTCTAGGATACAAGCCTCTGTCTATGAATTCTATAATGAAGAAATTTGCATTTTCTAATTCTTATTTTCTTGGAGAAGAATACTGGAATATAGCCTAATAAACACAAAATATACATGCCATGTTGAGCAAAAGTGTCATTATGCTAGTTGACTCTCTTCTTCTAACAGGCAACATCTCCTAAAAGGGGCATAGAAAGAAATAATGGCAGTACATTTTCAGTATAGTTGGGAGACGGCAATGAAGAATCCAGCATTTTTCAATGTGCATTAGACATTCCAACAAAAATTTTATTGATAAAACATTCTGCTACCATATTTTGCTTGTATTTGTGCTTTTTTTTTTTCCTCAGGAGCATTTTGGGGAGATAAAGCACTATAATCAACTAATTTTGATGGTACCGTCTGATAGACTCTAAGAATGTCTTTCCCTTACATTAGAACAATTTTGCTGCTCTAATTTGCTTCAGGGAAGAACAATCTCATGGATGCCTGTATAACAACCATCTGTTATGGTTGCAATATTTGCTGCACTGCATGGAAAGAAGTGCCAGACTTTATGCATGGATCTATGGATTTTACATCTTCAGTTCCTTTAAAGTCCAAGGCAGTAATTTTTATTGTTCATCTATATAAAAACACAGGTAAATTGGCTCCTTACCAGATAATCTTGAATGCTTCTTATCAGGAAGAAATTCTCTATTAGAATTTCTATTACAAACTCCTGTTCAAGATAATGAAATCCTATGAATAAAGCTCTGTAGAAATAGCACATTCACCTTTTGAACTGGGACACTTATTAGCTTATGGTATTATTGTTTTTTTATCATTCTCTTCTTATGTGGGAGCTCAATTGGTATAAGGAGTCTCCTTACATTTACCACCAAAAAACAAAGCAAAACCCAAAACAGAACAGAACAGGAAAAAAAAAAACCCACCAAATCTTATAAAGGAAATTATTCTGGGACAGAAACAGAGGTGGTATTTAGCCGGTTCGAACTGGTTCAGATAAACCGGTAGCCTAACACCGCCCACCCGCCCGGGTGCAATCCCATCCTATATCGCTGTGGTTTTGATGCTGCACGCATGTGCGGATGACAAGCAAATTGCCATCTTGTTTGATGTATGTATATTTGGATGGCGTGTGCGTGAGTGAAGCAAGTGTGTGCATGCGCATGCTCACATTTCCGGTACTGGATGAACCGGTTGCTACAGTATGTGAATCCCACCTCTGGACAGAAAGACTAAGCCTTCTCAGTACAAGTGGGGACTTGGAACTGGATTTCCTCAGTCCAAGTCCAGTATTTCAACCACTACTCTAGCCCTTCTTTGTAGCAAGATGAGAATCATTGATTTATATGCTGTTCAGCATATTTGAGGAGGTTTAAAAGCCTGCAGAATGAGCCAAAAAGTGGAAGAAAATTGCACAGAGATTGAATTATTCATGATTCTCATGGGGATCGGATTTGATTTCACAGGCAACCTGATGAAGAACGAATGGATACAAATGAGTAAGAATGTGGATCTTATGGTATTTAATTTTGTGATTTCAAATATGGATCATTTTTCATTCACTATGCTTTGAGAATAATAACTTCTCTTTTTAATTGGCTGGGATGAATAAGCAGTTTAATATTGGTAACATTGATCTCTGGGGGGGGAAGTGCATGATTTAGATATGGACAATTCTTTTTCTTGTTGGACACTGAATCAATATACATATATAGTAGGAATGATAATTAAGAAAAGAATATTAAGAGTGCCCTAATCATGTTTACTTAGTAATCAACAAACATGACTATTTAAAGAAATATACTCTCTTGTCAATTTGTACTGCAACTTTTGTTCATTGTTAATCAGGCCTGGCCCTATTCATTGGTAAGTGAGGCAAGTGATTTGGCTATCTGATTTTGGCTATCCTGAATAGGCAGCATATTGATGATTAGTTAATTTATTATTGCAGTTTTTGTTTTTTTAATTGCAGGGATAATGAGACATTTTTGTTTGATTTCTATTCTTAACCATAAAGAAGGCTTGGCCTACCTTCAATATTATGTATCATAATGCATAAAAGGCAAGGGCAAACACAAAGGGAAAGAAAGAGAAGACTGTATCTTATCATATTGAGTCAGATATCATATGTCAAGCTACACGATCATGTCATGAAATTGAAATAGGCAGGCAGTATGTCACAGGTTGTGGCCTGCTACACTAATCAGCAGGAGGAGATGGAATTCCAGGGAAAAATATATTGGGGAGTGGACCCATAAAAGGGAATTCTCATTCCAAACAGCTGCTGCAGTATATCAGATATCACCTATGAGATTGGCCATTCAATCATCAACTTGGCTTACTTGCTGCTTTATTTTCATTAGTTGTTGGTTGACAGACCTTAGTAGTAATTTTATGTATGCTTATCCTAGCCTTCATGATGGGATTTCCTCATCACATTGTGCTATATTATAAAGGGCAAAATAAAATCTCTGGAAATAAGAACCAGTATCTCAAAAATGAGTAAAAATGAACACCATCATCCAAAGACAGCAACCACTATCTGGAAGGAACTGTTTTTTGTACACCTTCCAAAGAGAAATGGGGGTGAGGGGCAAAGTAGATATACCTTATAAGAATATATATATATCTACAGTATAGTAGATATACTGCGGAATAAGAATTACAGAGTTGGAATAGACCTTGGAGGTCTTCTAATGTTTAATCCCTGCTCAAATGCTTAAATTTAACTGGTTTATTCTGTCTAGTTTGTTTCTATTTGTCAAAGTTCTAAAATCCACTGCACTGATATCTAAAACTCATACATTAGATTAGAACTAAGGACACATAGCCTCAGGTTACTCTTCAACCATGAAAACTGACTGGCTTACTTTTGGCCAATCATTTTCTCAAGCATCCTATGTCACAGCATTGTTATGTGCATGAATAATGATAGAACCCATGTAAGTGTCTCTACACTTGTACAATATTTACATATCAATTTCTTCCACTATGTATTTTAGGGGGTAGAGATTATTGACCTTTTGTATCTTTTTTTCTGAATGTAGTGCAAGAAAGGTTTTTATTTATTAATGTCAATCCTTCCTGCCAATCCATAATACTTTTTTTAAAAAATGTCTCTGTTCCAGTTCATATACAATAGAGTAATCTATCTGGCATAGATAGGATATTGTAGTCCACACTTTGAATATTCAAATAAGTATTTACGCAGTTCTGGATTTTGATCATAGTTATTGTTTTGATTCAGAGCTGCGATCAGATGATTTCATCATACTGGTGTTGGGCATTCTAAGAGATCCTTATTATAGATGTAAATCAGCAAAGACTAGATTCCATCCAAATATATAATCTAATGATTGATGGATCTGGAGATGTAACATAAAGTGTATGGTACAATAGCCTCAGCAATTGTCAAAGAAGAAGAAAAAGAAAGGCAGGTCATGGAAGTTCCAGTTAGTTGCATTTGCAAAGGATTTTCTGGGTCTTTTGCAAATACTGCCTAATCAGCAATTGTTTCACATAATTGCACTATTCTATAGATAAACTGGACTAGCCACAATAATGTAAACTGAACTATATTCCAAAATATTTAATGATTCCTAATGTTAGGTTTTAAAACAAAAGAGGCAGTAACATGACAAAGCTATATTCAATATTTAACTGAAAGCAAACCCTAACCTATTTAGGTTCATATTGAATTACTAAAACTTCTTTATAACTTCCATAAGTTAGACAAGGGCATGTTAACTTTATCCAAGATATGACATTTTCCTGGTTTATTTTTTACATGGGTAAAAATGAAAAAGTATGAGAAATCTCACTAGGAAACCTTACATTTTTTGAAAGATTGCCAATCTGATTTTTCAAACAGGTTCAGCAAGATAAATTTATGTAAGCTTAAGATAAGCATCCAAATGCAAGGATGTTTATCCAAAATGAATGGAAGTGTGGTGCCTTTTTAGGTTCACACATCAGTAGTTAGGAGACTATCTTGTTTCGGTTGATTTTTGTAGTAAATTACTTTTCCTGTAGATCAGATATTTCTATCCTGACCAGAGCAACTTGTCTTGCTGTGGATTTGAAATAGTTCAAAATAAGATGGTTTTTAACTTCGGAAAGAAACTTAGTCATGATGATTGCATCAAACAAGTAAATAAAAACTTAATATGAATGCAAATTTATCTGAAATGCTTACTAAAATTCATATGATATAATGTTCAGTGACATTTGCAATTTGACTATTTCTGCAACTATGTGGAAGGTATCTTTTGGTATTGCAATATCCATTTTATGGGATTAATATTCACTTGCCTTGAACATATAATTCTCTTGTGTAGGTCTGTGTGTGGTTTAAGTCCTTGATTTTTTTTTAAAAAAAAACATCTAGATTAAAATGTAACTGTAGAATTTACAGCTCACTGTTTGTTCCCCATCCTGTTTCAGTAGCTATCAACATTGTTGATTTATTTCTATGTTCTACACAGTGCTTTCCAAATTAGATTCCTACTGTGGTTGCAAGGGAAAAGCAAAAAGCAGGCAGGATTATGAACATAGACTAATGATTTTTTTACATTGTTTCTTTGTGAAATCTATCTGTCTTGTCTGCCTGCCTGCCTGCCTGCCTGCCTGCCTGCCTGCCTGCCTGCCTGCCTACCTACCTACCTACCTACCTACCTACCTACCTACCTACCTACCTACCTATCTATCTATCTATCTATCTATCTATCTATCTATCTATCTATCTATCATCTATCTTCTAACATCTATCATCTATCAATCATCTTCCATATATCAAAATTAGAACACCTAACCTAAGGGAAAAATAGCAGAAATTGGTATCTTTAAGGAAGATTGTGGATCTGGGATTTTCTTCCACCTAAATGAGAAAATGTTGGGAAAGGTACTCAAAATTTATTTAAAATTTGGTGCAGCTATTAAGCAAGAGGCCTATATTACATTTTCCAACATGTAGATAGTATCCAACATTTATTTGCAAAAAAGCATAGAAAACTAAGATATGTAAGTAAATTGCTTTGATTAAAATGCATAAAATTGTTTAGTGTATGTGTGCATGTGTTTACATGAAGAAATATAAGCAATTTCAGTATTGGAATAACCAATATGGCTCATATAAGCCTTCCACTTCTTGAATCCTTCATGGTGATCAGACATTGCATTTGACTCCTGCCATCATATTATAATTGAAGAAAATTAATATAAATACCAGCATCCAAGCAATACTGAAGATCTACCAACATTTTCTTCTAAAGAAGTCTTACCTCTTCTGCACTTTGCTGTTATTTTTGCTGCAGCCATTGGAATTATTAAAAATGCAGCTAGTTTTCTTTCAAGTCAATCTGGAACTTTCAATCTGGAACTGCGCCACCTGTGGTATGATCTAAGCACAGTACACAAAATTATCCGCTACAGTGTCTTACCTGTCAACGACTTCTTCAGCTTCAACCTCAATAATACACAGGCAAACAAACGGTACAAACTCAAGGTAACAGAGTGGTCAATGCTTGGAATGCTCTATCTGAGTCCGTTGTTACATCCTCAAACCATCAACCTCAAACCTTCAACCTTAAACTGTCTACCGTGGACCTCACCCCATTCCAAAGAGGTCTGTAAGGGATGTGCATAAGCGCACCAGCTTGTCTACTGTCCCTATCCTACTGTCCCCATTTATTTGTATTCATTTCTTTCATTCATATCCATGTTTATATTTATACCTGCTATCTTGTACATGTCTGACAAACTAATAAATACAAAAATAAATACAAAAGTCATGTTCTTCAATGCTGTCAGTGTTTGCTGGCCAATGGTTTGGGTATAGAGTAAATAAGGAGTAAGTGTAAAATGAGACAGCCACATGAACATACTTTCAGATCAGCCAGTGGTTTTGTACCTAGCTGGCACCAGCTCTTTAGACTACATTTTTTTCTTTATTTAGACTTGAAATCGTTTAACAGGCATGATCCATCAAAATCCCAGCGTTCTTCTGAAAAAGTATTCTATTTTTTTACTTCTAAATTAAGAACTGATAATTAAAAGATATATTATGATACCTTGCCAGAATTACAACTGAATCTCATCTTTTTAAAAAATGAACTTGGGAAGCATTTAATCATATAGAACAATTCCACTATATCATCTGAAATGCCTTTGCCAGTCAATTTTCTAGTGGGAATTTCCTCAAGTAAAAATGAAACACCATTTCTTCAAAAGTTGCAGCTAAATGATCAGTGTTAAACATTAGAGAGAATACCTCCATTCCTTCTTGTCATAAGTAGTAATGAGGCTTCAGCTGCTTTGCCATAGACAGTGCTTTGCTGTTATCCATTATCCTAATTGCTTTTTAGAAAGACACATTTAAACATATTTTCTTTATTGGCTTCAATAAAAGTTTTATTTGGACAGGAAGCCTAAGGAAAAGTAACTCCTTAAAAAGACATGCCTTTATTTCACTAGAATTCTACTTGCAGGGGATTTTTGTCCAGTTCTTTTTAGTTCCATTGACCAACAACCGCCTACATTAATTTACATTTTAATCATCTTTTCTAAAGTCACTAAGTGCATTCCCTCTGAGCATTACATGGTGTCCTTGCTGCACCGTTTGACACATGATTAACAAGAGTGATCTTTAATTTGCTTTTTAAAAACTGCTTCTTTCAAATACAATTTTGTCCAAAATATCAACATGGGTGAAAAGATTAAAAGAATGCTATGAATAAAGCAATTAATTCTGACATGAAATTACAGAAATGACACTCTGTGAAGTCCATTGCTATACTGTGTACTTAAAAAAGAGACAGGAAATGAAATCTGATTGGATCAACCATTCAATATACTAATAAAATGCCTGTGGATTTTGTGTTACTGAAAACTTAGTCAAAGAATTTAATTAGGGATATTCAGCTGTTCAGTTATCTGTAAAATATTTGAATAGAATCTGAACAATGTGAAACCAATAACAACATAACAATAAAATGGACCAGTTTGAGTTATGCCATTGTGAGTGTTCCTATTATTTTAAGTAGAGTAAATATATGGTGGTTTTGTGGCTTCTGACTGAATTTTTTCTAAACTTTTCCCAGCCCACACAATTGTAAACAATGTTCTCTTGCTTCTTTTGGTTTAGACCAACCAAGATATGGGTGCATAATTAAAAGGGAAGTAAAAATTAATTAAACATATGGGCAGGCGGATGAAGTTTTTGAGACATTTTTGTCTGAGGACTATTGGGTAGACATGGTGGACAAAAGATGGCTCCATGAAAAATGGACACAATGGTCATGGTGGAATGAAGAGTAGAATAGCACTTCAGTAATTCCTCCCTGGAAAAAGAGACGACTTGACATTGCTCATATGTACTCCAGACAGTTACTCCTTATGAGAATCCTTCCTCTGGGAAAATGCTTTAGTTCTGAATTCTTTAAAAAAAAAAAAGCCATAATAAGACTTTTTAAGACAGGATCCTAGAGGGAACTAGAAGAACTAAAGATTATAATTAAAGAACACTGAAACTCAACTTACAAATATGGAACAAAGAAAAATATTTTAACATTGGAAATATTTTTGAACAATTGGCACAGAAGTTAATTTTAAGAATGTCTACATCTATAGATTGTTGTTATTGTTAGTTAGTTGCGAAGTCATGTCTGACCCATCACAACCCCATGGACAATGTTCCTCCAGGCCTTCCTGTCCTCTACCATCTTCTGGATCCAGTTAAGCTTACACCTATTGCTTCAGTGACTCCATCCAGCCACCTCATTCTCTGTTGTTCCTTTTTTCTTTTGCCCTCAATCTTTCCCAGCATTGGTTCTTCTCCACTGAGTCCTCCCTTCTCATTAGGTGGCCAAAGTATTTGAGTTTTATCTTCAGGATCTGGCCTTCTAAAGAAGCAGTCAGGGTTGATCTCCTCTAGGACTGACTGGTTTGATCACCTTGCAGTCCAATAGTTCATCTATAGACAGCCTGTATTTAAAAGATGTTGTGGAAGAGAAACAAGTATTACCTGACAAGATTGACACTTATTTAAAAGGGGCTTTAAAAATGACAAGCTACAAGTATGGCATGGAAAAAAGATGTTACAATGGACATACAAAAGAAACCAGGTGATATCTCAATAATTAAAAGGAATAACATACCAAGAGAGTGACCTAGATAATTTATCTATATTGAATATACAAAAGATTCCTATTAAAGCTTTGGAGAATTTTGTGAGAAGGAATGAAAAAAAAATCAAGTTCTAGCACACTAATTGAAGGGACTAAAGGTAAAGATTGATAGAAGCAAAAGAAAGAAATATAAAGCTGGTGTATTTGATGAATATTAAAACATACAGTATGTTGTATCTCTAGTAATCCTTAATGGACATTCTATTTTTATTCTTTTATTTGTTTTAATTTGTTTTAGTTTTTATTGTTGTAATTGTAATTTTTTAATAAAATAAAAATGGAGACCTGTATGTTTATGATATGTAAGAGTCCTTTTGGGTGTGGAGAGTCCAAAAAGTCATCACTTTTTGACATCTAGCCCTTTCTTATATATGTAAAACCTATTATTGCACTTACCAAGCAAGCATGTTCAAGAGATAAGCTGCTTTATGTTGTGAATGTGCCGGCTCAGGTCTTTTGCATTTATTTTAGAAATGGAAACTGTTCTAACTGTTAAAGTTAGAAGAGAAGGATGGTGGCCCTCCTAATACACTCTGATCAAAGTTACTTTTTCAGTGAAGCAAAGCAAGGATATATTTAATTGTAAATTTTAATGGCTTTAAATATAATTTTCAGGGGCACAGTGGCCAAATAGTTAAGATGCTAGGCTTGTGGACCAGAAGATTGGCAGTTCGAGACCTAAATACCATGTGATAGAGTGAACTCCAATTACTCTGCCATTCAAATCCTTAGTACAGGTATCCTGCGTGAGCAGGGGGTTGGATTAGATCAGTGGTGAAATGTAAAAGTTGTTACTACCGGTTCTGTGGGTGTGGATTGGGGGGGTAATGTGACTGGGTTGGCATAGCCAACTTTTTTTTTTATTTTTAAAAGCATTTTTTCTACAACCTTAAGAGGTTGCAGAAAATAATGCTTTTAAAAGCCTCTGAAGATCAGGCAACTCAGCTGGGATCGCCAGAGGCTTTTAAAGGCATTTTTTTTTCCTACAACCTCTTCGGCTGAAGAGGTTGTAGAAAAAATGCTTTTAAAAGCCTCTGATGATCCCAGCTGAGCCATGCGATCATCAGAGGCTTTTGTTTTTTACTTTTAAAAGCATTTTTTTTCAGCCGAAGAGGTTGTAGAGAAAATGCTTTTAAAAGTAAAAAAAAAAAAAACCTGATGATCGCGTGGCTCAGCTGGGCATGGGGAGGGGGGCAGCAGGGATTTTTGATACCGGTTCTCCGAACCACCTGCCACTATCGCTATCGGATTGGGCAATCTGGTCCAAATTGGCATTTATTTTACCCCTGGACTAGATGACCTCCAAGGTCCCTTCCAACTCTGTTAATGTTACTTGCCCCAGCTGCTGCCAACCTAGCAGTTCAAAAGTATGTAAATATAAATAAATATATACCACTTCAGTGGGAAGGTAATAGTGTTCCATGTACTTTTGGCATATAATCATGTTGTACCACATGACCACAGAAACATTTTTGGACAACAAAGGCTCATTGGCTGTGAATCGAAGATGAACACTGTCCCACTTGAGTCAGACATGACTGACTGGAAACCTTTACCTTTTAAAAAATAGTTTTCAAGTAAAGATTAGCTCAAAATGGTCCATCAATATATATATTTTAATCCAAACTTTTCAAATGCTGCTTATTATTGTACAAAAATTGTAATGTGACCTATTTCTGTTTGTATCAGTCCAAAAGCATTTTTGCTAGCCCTCTGGGACTTCTGCTGTCTTGTCATAGGTAGCCTAAACCAGTGGTGGGTTTTAAAAAAATTTACTACTGGTTCTGTGGCTGTGGCTTGGTGGGCATGGCATGGCTTGGTGGGCATGGCTTGGTAGGTGTGACAGGGGAAGGATACTATAAAATCTCCATTCCGTCCCCAATCCAGGGGAAGGTTACTGCAAAATCAGGCCGGATTGGAATGAAGGAGTTTTAAATGGGATTTTAATGGGTTCTTATATTTGTTATATTTTATAATTGAATTTTGTATTTATTGTTGTGAGCCGCCCTGAGTCCTTTGGAGCGAGGGCAGCATACAAGCCCAAATAATAAATAAATAAAATCCACATTTCCTCCCAATCACCTGGGACTCGGGAGGCAGAGAATAGATGGGGGTGGGGCCGGTCAGAATTTTTACTACCGGTTCTCCGAACTACTCAAAATTTCTGCTACCAGTTCTTCAGAACTGGTCAGAATCTGATGAAGCCCACCTCTGGCCTAAACATTAAGTGGTGTGATTCATTCTGTAATCCAGGTTATAAAGGTAGTTTGATAATGCAGTTCAGGAGTTTCTCAGTCTTTTATTGGACTATATAAAGTCTATGCTTATTTCCAATTTTATTGGAATCATTTGAAACTGAAAATTAAGCCTTGTTTGAATGTTCATTTTCATGGCTGCAATTCTTCCTAGCCAAGAGTTTCAATTTTACCACATCTTAAAATACCTGCTGTTATATATTTTCTAGAACTATGAATAATTATTTTTAAGTATTTAAGTCTTTATTTTTCGTCAAATAAATTTTCAGATATTTAACTTTTTAGCAGAAATATTAAATCTCATTATTTGATGTTATTGCTTTGATTCTTCAGTTAAATTCTATATTAACATTGACTGTTATCCTTATTAATTCAATACCTTGACAATAAACAATAACAGTCTGTATATTCCATAATCAATTTTAAAGACTACTTTGGCTGAGTAAGTGTACCACATTGTTAAGCTATACAGAAATTCAGGAAAAGCTCATTGGACTTTTGTCTGTAGATCATGTTAATAAGATAATTCACCAGGCATTTTGGTGTTGCATCAGCCAGCCAGTCCTTAATAGAAAAAGCTTGCTTATGCCTCCTTAGAGAAATGGAGCCCATTTCATAGTTGCTGAAGCTCTGAAAACAGACTTTTCATTGGAACATTGGACCTGCCTTGTATATTTATGAGCAGAGCCTGTCATTCAGACAACTTAAAAAAACAAAATAAAACTATACCAATACCTGCAATATTATTCAGATGAATTGAAAGTTTTTTAATCTATATTATTTTCAGAAAGTTTAAATTTGGTTTTGCTTTGTTTCAAATTTCTCTTGTTTATATTTATTACCTTGCTTTATGTTGAAAGTATGATGAATCACTTTTAAATCTTGCTGGTTGTCCAAACTTCCCAAACTCAAAAGACCCAAAGAAATATGACAACATAATATATGAATCCACTACCAGTTGAGTGAAGAATTGACTAGAATATTTTGGATACATAACCATATTCTGACCATATGATTCATATTTGTAATCTGATACATCTCTGTTTGAAGACTGTACTGAATTATGACTAAACATTTCATGTGGCAATCCATACCAGTGGAGAACAGCTCATACAGTTAAGAAATTCCCTCTAATGTCAACCTCCTTAACTTTTTAGTTCTGAATTTGGTCCAGTTTGTCTCTATCCTTTTTGAATTATGATACACTGGAACTGGGCTCATAGTTTGAATGGATCTGATTTGAGCTGGATAGAGTGGATTTCAGGGGTGAAATCCAACAGATTCTAACAGGTTCTCGAGAACCGGTAGCAGAAATTTTGAGTAGTTTGGAGAACCGGCAAATACCACCTCTGGCTGGCCCCAGAGTGGGGTGGGAATGGAGATTTTGCAGTATCCTTCCCCTGGAGTGGGGTGGGAATGAAGATTTTACAATTTCCTTCTCCTGCCATACCCATCAAGCCATGCCCACAGAACCAGTAGGGGAAAAACAATTGGATTTCACCCCTGCTTCCTGTGATTTAGACCATATACTTTTGTTTATTTTTTTCATAAATGTTCACACATATTGTTGGAACTTGTTTGACTTGTGGTCCAAAAACTATCCAGACTCCTTTTGCATAGTTGTAGTTTATATATGTATTTACATTTCTCATTGTTAAATTGAAGCCTACTCATTTTAGTCCATCGATCAAGACTGTCCAGATCAGTCTTACAGAACATACAGCTCATGGATACATTCAATTGCCAAGCATTTTTTTTTTTTTTGAAGAGTAGTAAATTCACTGCTGCCACCATCCCAAAAGACACTTAGCCAAGGATTTCCAAAACTCACTGCTGCCAACAACTCCAAGAGCTGCTGCCACCAGTTTGCTACACAGCTGAGGGTGGCACACCTGGTACTCATTTGTGGCACACAATGATTTTTAATTTATCAGTATGGTCCTTTCCCCTCTACAAGTTGCTCAGCCTGTTCTAGTCTTTTGGAGTTATCTAAAATAGTAGTCATCCCAAAAAACATAACTATCTGCAGACTTGATCACATCCAAATCATTGATAAAAATGCTAAACAGCACAAGACATAACACAAAGAGTAGCTTCTTTGGAATTTACCACAAAAGTGGGAAACCAGTTAGATTGGAGAAATAATTGCACAGTAACTGGTAAAAATGCACACAGACAGTACCTTCTTATCAAATTTAATGATATAAATATGAAGACAGCATATTGCATCCATATGAATTTGTCTCCTTTTTTCAAATACCACACATTCTTTTTATCAATTTATCCAAGAACTAGGAAAAAAAAATGTAGTAGGATTTTTCTGCATTACCAATAAAATATAGCTCACATCAGATCATGAAATATTGGAATATCCACAATCAGACCATATTGCTATATCATTCTATATAAGATTGTTGATTTACCAGATGATTGTTAGAACAAGATTTCTAGTCAACCGCAGGCATACAAAACTTTAGATATAATGAAATATTCAATTATGTGAGAGATTTATATCTTTTGAACTTTTGTCAGTTCTGTATGGCTTGAATGAAACATTCTTTAAAGAAAGAAGATGTTACCAATTTAAACAAGCCATAGGTCCTCAAATAACAATTGTTGAAAGACATGAGGATGATTCACATGCAAGAAATAAAATAACTAACTCAGGAAATTAATTAAGTGCTTTCATTTAACATATAACAAAACTTTTTTTTTCTTTTAACCAATAACTCTGTAATATACTCTGGGTTAAATCTTTCTCATCTGGTACCCTCTTCTGTGCTGACTTAGGAAGAAAGGACTTAAAGTTCATCACCTGTCTGAGGCATAAATTTGAGTAAGAGTATGCTAAACTATGTTGCATAAAATCAGAATTATTTATTTATTCAGTGTTGATGCTGCAAACTCCAGCCAAATTATGTTCATTATTTGGAGAGTTAAAGTGAGACTGTCCCTTGACACAGCCTGTTCATTGACTTTTCTGTCCATTTTTGTGTTGATAAGGCCCTGGTGATTTCATTACTTCTACCTGGCCCTCTTCTTCAAGTGCCTGGAGGCTGTACAGACCAGAATGGAAAGGAACAGGCTCAGGCTCAATCTTGAAAAGACTGAATAACTTTGATTTTTTTATTCACCTGGTTCCTGGAACTTTCCACTTAATTTTTAATGGGGTTGCATTATGGGGAGGTGCATAGGTTGCATCTATGAAAGATTAGCAAGCAGCCTAGAAATCCTTTTGGTTTTACAGCTCCTTCTTGAAGAACAGGTGGCAGCTGTGGCCAAGAAGGCCTGTGCAAAAATTTATCTTGTTTACCAATTGCACCTATACCTGAGCTGGGAGAGTCTCCAGACAACCACTTATTTCTTCATCACCTCAATTGGTTTCCTATAATATGCTCAACATGGCGCTGCCATTGAGTACCATACTACTTTGCAAACTGTGCTGATTGGCTTCCAGTTACAATTCTAGGTGCTGGATTATCATGAAGGGGATAGCTATGTAATGGACCACCTGCCTCCATAAGTTTCTGTCCATTTGATAAAATCGGCTACAATGAGCACACTTCATGTCCCATACATTAATCAGTGTAACCATGTGGGATCTAAATAGCATGTCTTCTCAGTGATGGCTCCTGATCTGTGGTATGATATTCTTTCCAGAATTCATACTGCTCCAGAATTCACCCTTTTGATTTTTTTTTTTTTTGTAAGCTGATTGTTCTCCAAAGTCCTGGAAGAGAATAATTGTTTGAGTCCTTTCCCCTCACCCCATTTGGCTCTTTGGGGGTTTGGACTCCAGTTAATTCTCTTGTCCCAAAGATGCTTTTTCAAGAGGAGACTGTACTTTCTAGTTTTTTCTTTGAAGACATTCTCTTTCTCATCCAAGAAGCTTTTTCAACTCACAATTTGCAAAGCTTTTTCTCTCGTAACATTGTATTGCTAACTGGGGCATACAAAACCTTTGCCAGACCAATTCTCAAATACAGCTTATCTGCCTGAAATCCACACTGTATATCAGACATTAATATGATTAAGCGGGTCCAGGGGTACTTCACAAGAAGAGTACTCCAGTCCTCTACTCATAATAGAATTCCCTATGTCACCAGATTTGAAATTTTGGGCTTGGACAATCTGGAACTGCACCGCCTGCGGTATGATCTAAGCACGGTACACAAAATTATCTGCTACCTGTCAACAACTTCTTCAGTTTCAACCTCAATAATACACAGGCAAACAATCAGTACAAACTCAAGGCAAACCGCTCCAAACTCAATTGCAGAAAATACGACTTCAGCAACAGAGTGGTCAACGCTTGGAATGTTCTACCTGAGTCCATTGTTACATCCTCAAACCCCACAGCTTCAATCTTAAACTGCCTACCGTGGACCTCACCCATTCCTAAGAGGTACATAAAAGGGGGCGTGCATAAGTGCACCAGCATGCCTACCATCCCTGTCCTACTGTCCCCAATTATTTGTATTCATTTCTTTTGTTCATATCCATGTTTATATTTATATCTGCTCTCTTGTACATGTTTGACAAACTAATAAATACAAATACAAATACAATTAATTATCTTCTTTTTTCCCCTTGATCGTTTTTTTTTTTTAATTATCTGTAAGACTCTGAGAGTTGCTATGGAATCAGATAGCCTTAAAATTGAAATAATAAATAAAACTAATCTCTATGGTACTAGCATAGAATGTAAGAGTTGGAAGACCTGGATTGTGGGAGCAATAAGCTGACTTTGTATATAAAAAAAAGAACACTGCTTAGGGGGGGCCGAAAGCCCTACTAAGCTGGTATATTCAAAAGTATGAAGGCTATTGCTTAATGCATTGTAAGCCGCCCTGAGTCTCCGGAGAAGAGCAGCATATAAATCAAATCAATCAATCAATCAATCAATCAATCAATCAATCAATCAATAAGAGACATTGGATGTCACCTAATCCAATCCCGTGTCCAGTGAAAGAACCCACTATATGTCCTACAGATCATCATCTACCTTCTGTCTAAAGAACTCCTGCAAAGGAGACTCTCTCCTGATGCTACCAGGAAAATCTGTTTTATTAGGGAATGGCTCTTATCATTGGGTAATTGTTCTTGTGTTTATTCAAATCTGCCTTCATGCAATTAAACCTTCAGGCAAGGCATGAACTAGGTTACACTATTTAAGCAGTGCCATTGCAAAACCACTGTTTCTTTATTGCTGCCTTGCTCTCTGGAATACCTCCCGACTGAAAGTTCACCCGATCTTGACTTGGAGATGATCTGTTTTTGTTTTTTTTTTCAAACAGGGCAGAGACCATGTGATCTGTAATCCTTATCAGTAGATATGCATAATTGGTATTTCACTATTCGAATTCATCAGTGCATTGTATTTGCCTATGTGGTTTCATGCTGTTTCAGGTTTGTACTGCGCGGTAATCTCTGGATTTGGCAATCTAAAAATCTAAATAATAAAGAAAGAAATGAATAGCTTCAACTATTCCTTTCTTTTTCTTTTTTCTTTTTCCTTTTCTTTTGTTCTAGGCCTATTATCTGATTGATTTGTTTTGTTATCTGATTCCAATTTGTTTTTGTCCTTGTTAAACTATGGTGCCCAAAATTGATTCAGTATTCTAGGTGTGGTCCAATCAGTACTATACTATGTTTCTGCTGATGTATCCTTTGGAGGCCCAAGGGGAACAGCCATTGCTGTGTCCCTTTTTTCCAGTTGGCTACAAAGAGTGGTTTGGAGAGAGAAGGATCTTTAAGGCTAAATACCATGATGTTATTAGGCCGTGGTTGGGTAGTGGTTAGAATGCAGTATTTCAGGCTAGTTCTGCTGACTGCCAGAAGTTTGATTCTCACTGGCTCAAGGTTGACTCAGCTTTCCATCCTTCCAAGGTTGGTAAAATGAGGCCCCAGAATATTGGGGGAAATATGCTGACTCTGTAAACAGTTTAGAGCAGGCTGTAAAGCACTGTGAAGTGGTATTAAAGTCTAAGTGCCATTTCTAATATCTCTTGGTGCCAAATAAGACTGTTTGTATTTTTAAGCCCCTGGGACATAATACTGACTAAACTGAAACTCTTAGCCACCGGTGAAAATGATCCTCATATTATTATAGGCAGAACAATACAGTGTGCTAGAGTGATACAGATTCAGTGTGATTTTTTTGGGACTGTATAGGGTTGCAAATATAGCACCTGTATTTGACTCATTAAAATAGCTTAACCTAACCCTAACCCAAATATTACAGGGTTACAAAAGAAGCCTCAGTCAGTGGTTGGACAGGAAGCAGCCAGCATTATTTTGCCTAACTGCCTCTTCATGTTTCATACACGCTTCTTTTGCAGCTAAGAAATAAACAAATCCAAGCCAGGCATTGTTGAGAAGTGTGTTGTGTGTATTATGTGTGAGGAAGAAGCCAAGGTGCCATTCTTCCTTGACTTTTGATGGAACAAGGAATCTTAAAGAATGAGGTAATGGTAAGGGTAATAATGGTAATATTTTCTGAGGAACTAATTAAAAGCCACCTCGTTCTGCTGCTTTGGAGTAAATGCTATGAAACTGTCACTGAAGCATTTTGTTTGGAGCAGGACTGAGCTGATTAAATTGAACTTGAAATTTGAACAATGGGAGAGTGGTGCCAATTTCAGATTAGCATGTTCTTTGCATCTGGAAGAGTCTTGAGAAATATCAGAGATAAATCCAAAAAGAAATAAAAAAGAATCAGTATTACGGCTAAAAGCTGTCCCTGTGAGCATACAAGACAATATTCTACCTTTGGCAATTACTTTAAAAAGTGTTTGGGCTAAAAAAAAAAGTTGACTGATAAGAGAAAAGGCAAAAAAAAAAAAGATTGTGTGTGTCTATTTAGATTCAGTTTATTGCTTTCTGTTGTAGACAATTCATGTGACCACCTTAGCATAACAAAGATATGAACAATCCCAGCAGCTTTTAGAAACTACATAGAAGCAGCCACATACAAACATTACAATATGCTTGTTGCATGATGTGACAGAGCATTTCTGACATAACCTCTGAACTCTCTCCTTAGTGAAATACAGAGATGGGCTGATCTGACATTCAGCTTCACAATTTTTCCTCAACCTCTTTTTGAATCCATTAATAATTGCATACAATTATATAAATTTTATATTCAGACAAATCAGCACCAATAGATCTATAGGAGATGACCAGGATGAGCATCAAGGGAGGGATCAAACACATCATCAGTTCCTTTGTGCCCACAAAAGATCTAAGTCCAGCCCACATTGAATTCCTTTGACTCTTATCTACTACCAATTTTCTTTGACCATTAGTAGTTCAGATTCTTGTAGAATATTTATTATTATTATTAGTTCAATTTATATGCCACCTTTCTCTGGAGACTCAGGGAGGCTTAAGCTTGCAATTAACCTTTATATTAATTTGAACTGCCCAGATTTCTGGATTTCCCAGGACTTGATAAAAACACATTTATACACCATTCAAAAGAAACAATAAAAGAAGGAAACAAAAACTGGACTGGACAATTATAACAATTCTGTTATAATTCTGACTGCTACCTTCAAGACATCTAAGACAAGCTTAAAAATGTAAAACAAAACTCCAACCAAACTGTTCAAGCTAAATCTTAGAAGCAAAGAGGTACCTGAAGCCAAATGGATAATCAACATGTCCAGCCACCACAGAACACAAAATCCTCCAGAAAGGCCTAAACTGTAACATAGACAATAAGTTAAAATTCTTTTCAGACTTGGAGGCATTTAAAACCATAGAACTTGTCCCAGGGAGCCAAGAAAACACAAGGCAGACAGAAATCATACCACAAACCAGAAAAATCAATGAAAACCAACTCAAAGCAGAGAATAAAATAGCCCTATAAAGAAGGAGTAAACCATCATAATCATCCCAGGAAAACCTAGAAATAGATGACCCTTTTAAAATTTATTTATTGCATTTATTTATAAAACACTAACTGGCAATGAGAAGACATAATGAAAATTCTTCAATCTCTCAACACATGCATAGACTCAACCATAGTTTCATCTAGAAAACTGAGCATCTTAGACTTAACTAAATTTTATTTATTTATTTATTAAATTTATATCCCGCCCTTCTCCCCGAAGGGACTCGGGGAGGGTGATGAACAGCCGAGAATTAAAATAACATACAATATAAAAGTTAAAATAATTAAAAATAAATTAAATTAAACGGCCACCCCAATTTAAAACCCCTAGCAAACAATTAAAAAACCCCTAAAACCTATTCAGGCCAGGCCAGCTTGCTGAAATAAAAATGTCTTCAGGGCCTTACGGAAAGTGCAGAAATCCAAAAATGCTAAAAAATTCTTGGAAGTTTGGCATTCAAATATATCAGTAGACATCTACTGTTCAAAAGAGAGAATAAAAAAAGCTAAGAAAGGAACGAAAAGACCAGAATACACTATCTCCAACAACCAACAATCAGATAAGCAGGTATTAACACTAGACAAAAAATAAAACAATTAAACAAACAGAAGGCAAACAAGAAACTACCAAAGCTTTGTGGTCCACCAGCAGCCTGCGGAGCTGCCAGTTGACTCAGACAGTGAGGAGGATGGGGAGGAACATGGGCCAGTCCTGGAGTCTGGGGAAGAGCCGGACAAGGTCTCTGCATCAGAGGCAGAGATCGGACCAGGGCCACCTGGGAGTGATGTGCGAACTCTGGAGCCCCCAGAGTCAGACAGCAGAGAGGCAGAGGAACAGGAGGAGCCTGTGCCTAGTGCATGCATGCACAGAGCTGCCATAAGGCAAGAGCAGCTAAAGGGACTTTTGCTCTAAGGGACGACTCGGGAGTAAGGCCAGGAGATGATTAGCCCCATCTCTAGTAAGACTTAAAAGACCTTCCTATTTCAGCAAGCCGGGCTGGTTTAAAATTTTAATGGATTATTTATGGGCAAAGGGTTTTAAATTTTGGGAAGCCAATTTGATTTAATTCTGTTTTAATTCATCTTAATTTTTAAATTGTATGTATTTTAATCTTGGCTGTTCACCGCCCTGAGTCCTTCGGGAGAAGGGCGGTATACAAATTTAATAAACCTAACCTAACCTAACCTTAAAAGAGAAACAAAGGCACTTGGGCTTTTTGCAGGAAAGCAACATTGCTAACTCTGTTTCCAGGTGGTATCTCTTGTTTGTTTCTGAACTTCGTGAGGCTTTACCAAGTAAGGCCTTTGGCAGGGTGTCAAAGAAGATAATTATGCCGAAGGACTTCTTCTGAAGGACTTGTTTTGCAACTAATTGGTACTCAGCTGGGAATGAACATAGTTCTCAGCTGTTACAATAAAATAGGTTTTTTGGGGGACTAATTGTGTATTGTAATGACTTAGTAAGCCTAGGTCACAACACAAAGAGAAAACCACACCCTCATGAATACTGGTAGGAGAAGTTACTGTGTATAAAAAAGGAGCATACCCCATACTCACTAGCAGTGATGATATTACCTAGTCAAGTAACGAATTGTCTGGAACAAACAACCAAACTCAGAGAGCATCAAGGACTCCAGCTTTTAAATTAATTTTCTAATATGGTTTCTTTTATTGATTTTGCAAACTTCCAATGTAATGTAAATTATAAAAATTTCTTTTCCATTTCACTCAATAAATGCTATGTCTTCCCATTCTTTGTGTCTCAGAATTCTGCTATACTGCATTTATTAAAGGAAACACAAAAATTAGACTATATTCACATCTTGGTTTTTATTCTCTGTAATTTGCAAAACCTCCTAAGGTTTGTAGACAAGATAAGATTATTATTCTAGTCAAACTATTATTTTTGACTTGGGAAAATCTAATCAATATTACTTTCAGAGCAATTACAATACTGACAATCTATACAGTAAGAATAGAAATAGCTGTAACAAAATGCCTATAATTCTAAATTAAATTGCAGGCAGAAAATAAATACAGGGAAAAAACAATAGTGATGGATTGCCATAAGAATTATGCAGATTAAAGAATCAAATTCTGCTATCATCTTACAGTTTGTGTGTGTGTGTGTGTGTGTGTGTATATATATATATATATATATATATATATATATATATATATATATATATATATATATATATATATATATATATATATATATATATATATATATATATTCTTTTCTTTTCGTAGGTCTTTATGTGTATTTCTCTTTAGCCAGGTTCTTCCTACGTAAACCAAGATTTTTCTGCAGCCCTAGTTCAGTGAAATCCCAATCCACTAGTTTCTAGGCTAGGGCTGCAGAAAAATCTTGGTTTACGTAGGAAGAACCTGTCTCTCTCTCTCTCTCTCTCTCTCTCTCTCTCTCTCTCTCTCTCTCTCTCTCTATATATATATATATATATATATATATATATATATATATATATATATATGTGTGTGTGTGTGTGTGTGTGTGTCTTTTTCTTTTTCGTAGGCTTTTATGTGCATATTCTTTCTAGCCAGGTTTACGTAGTTTACATAGGTAAAACCTGGCTAGAAAGAATATGCATATGCATATATATATATGCATATTCTTTCTAGCCAGGTTTTACCTACGTAAACTACATATATATATATCTTCTTAAGTTTTCACGGGTGTGTATATGCAAAAAATTAAAATCTCGGGTGTTTTCCCGTGTCATGTTAAATAAGTTAGTTAAAATGTTTAAAATTCTGGTTAAAATCTTAGCTTAAAATCTTCCAAAAATCCTTACAGAGCACTCTGCAAGGTCCTTTAAAACCTTAGCTAAAATCCTACCAGTACCTTAAAAGTTTTTCTTTATAGCAATGTTTCGACAGGCTCACAACCTTGTCATCTTCAGGCTCTTGTTTAGTTTAGAAGCTATGGGTGTGTTGTGAGGTCGGAGCTGTCGCTTTTCTATGTTTGCTGCTGCTGACGTATGCTGGTTAGCCTGTAACTCTGTGTTGTGATTGGAGGACAGCAGTTTTTCTTCCTGTTTCCGCGTCCTGGCTGTTTGGCTACCTTTCTCAGGCCTAACTTTCTCAGGTTCTCTATTATTATCTGTCTGCTGTAGAGGGGAAAGGATTCTGGTAGGCATCCCAGCACCCTTGATTGTTAGTTGAGATCTCAGCCTGTCTTCTGGCTCGATCCTCTCTCTCTCCCTATTGCTAGCCACCCTCTGCAAAGAAGGAAGAATTTTGGCAGGCCTTACAACACCACTGGTTGCTTGTTGGAATCTCTGCCTCTCTTCTGATGTTAACACTCGAGTTTCTCTCAGTGCAGGTCCCCAAATACTTGATAACCTAGAGGTGTCGTCCCGTCTCCTCATATTCTGTGGCCTCTTTTCAATTTCGATGGCCTCCCTGATTATTCTTTTGTTGAGATGAGAAGAGAAACCCAAGAAAAGAACAGAAGATGGGAAAAGCCATCCTGCCCTATATAAAAGGAACCACCGATAAAATTAGCAAGATACTATAGAAACAAAAAATAAAAACAGTGTTCTGCACAGATAGAAAAATATCAATGATGTTGAGAAACCCCAAGGATAAAATTGAGCTGGAAAATCAAGGAATATACAAAATACCATGTACCTCCTATCAGTCATCTTATATTGGACAGACAAATAGACGAATAAGTGTGTGTTTAGAAGAACATAAAAATGCAGTGAAAAAGGAAGAGCAAACTTCTTCTTTGGTACAATACATAAAGGCCACGGGACATAATGTAGATTTCAACAAGGCTAGAACAGTGGTAAAAGAGGAACATCTTAATAAGTGAATAATTAGGGAGGCTATCGAAATTGAAAAGAGGCCGTACAATATGAATAGACGAGATGACACCTCTAAGTTATCAAGTATTTGGAAACCTGCACTGAAGGAAACTCGAATTTTAACATCAGAGAATAGGCAGAGATCCCAATAGGCAACCAATGGTGTTGTAATGCATACAAGAACCCTTTCCTCTTTGCAGTTGATAGCTAGCAATAGGGAGAGAGAGAGAACCAAGCCAGAAGATATGCTAAGATCTCAACAGGCGACCAGTGGTGCTGTGATGCCTACTAGAATTCTTACAATTCTTTGCAGTTGACAGAGGGTAATAGGGAGCCAGAGAAAACTGGACCGTTAACATGCATTCAGGCTGCAGCTAGTATAATGAAGCATGACCCACAGCTTCTAAACTAATAATAAAGGCCTGAAGATGACAAGGTAGAGAGCTTGTCGAAACATTGCCTAACCTTTAAAGTGTTGGTTAGGATTTCAGCCAGAGTTTTTGAAAGACCTTAAAAAGGGTTTTGTTTGGGAATTTAGAGGATTCTGAGCTGGGATCTTAGCCAGGATTTTAAACATTTTAACTAACAAACTTATAATGACGCAGGAAAACACCCGAGATTTTAACTTTTTACATACACACACCCACGAAAACTTAAAAAGACTTAAGAAAGTTAAGTTAAACTTAAAAACTTAAGAAGACATATATATATCCAGCAAGCTCCTGGAAGCACGAAGCACGAAGCCGAGAACACCAGCCTGAAGATGACGAATGAGACTTCGTCGAAACGTCGCCAAGACACTTCCAATTTTACGTGGGAGAAGACCCGAATAACCAAAGACCTACATATATAAATATATATAAAAATTTAAAGCTTCATTTGTAAATCTTCAGATGCAGTAAGATTAATATATCTGAATTGGTAAACCAAGAAACAATTTTGAATATCTGCAGTTTAGAATATATTTTATATCAAATGAATAATTTATTCTTTTCCTCCCCTCCCAATCATCTCAATAATAATAATAAAAAAAAACCTCAGGTGCTATCACCTACCTGTGATCAATCCAATTCTATGCCATGGAAAATCTGACAAACACATTGTCATCCTCCTCCTGTTTTTAATGTGTAATTTATTTTTTCTATTTTATCTGTAAAATAAATGTCTACCCTATCCATTTCTAGCTCTAGTTTCATTTGATTTAAAGTCAGTGTTATATGTATCTACACTAAATGATGGAATGTACCTGTCTAAATTTACTGATAGGCATACAGGTATTTTAGCTTGTGTAAGAGAAATAGGAACTTCAAGTGTACTTGCATTATATTATTTACCTGTGTCATCACTATCTCATAAGAGAGAGGCTCTAGCATTGTATTTGTCTTTTGGTCCAATTGAAATAGAACTTTATATGTTCAGGAAATTTGATAAAGCAGGGTGACCAATCAAATGGACGTTTTAGTATGGAACTCTCTCCACTCATTTAATCTTTATTCCTCCTTCCTGATTAATGTTATTCACTTCTGTTTCAATAAATGTTTTTCCCTTTTTCTATTTCTTTCTGCAATCCTCACAGTCTTGGAGCTGTTGTATTCTATCAATTGCCAAGAAAATCGGAGTTGTAATCCAGAATAGACAGTGTCAGGCAAGGAACATAAGGGTGAAATAGGAAAGAAAATAAGAAAAATAAGAAAATAATACTGGTCTACAAGGAGAAAGGCTCGGAATTAAAAGTAGCTTAATTTTATCAGTATTGGGTTACTAATAAAGGGAAATTAAGTCCTGAGTACTAATTGGCTCCAGTTTTCAAGATACAGCTTCAGGTCAAAATTGCATCAAAATAATTCAAAATTACGAGGGGGATGTGCGATTATGCTCTATAATTTTTCCTGCAAAATGTGACATAGCAATGAGAATGGAGTCATACCAATCATTATAAATTTATCTTTTGATTAATACCAATAACATGACTTTCCATTCATTTATTGGTTTCTTCATATAACATTTTCATACTTTTTGCATGAAAAACTGACAAGCTCTAACATCAGATTAAACAACAAGGTTCTATCTTTACTTGGTATCTAAACTGTGCTTTTTGGTTTTTCTCTTGGGAACTGCAGTAGGATCATCCCGGGGGAGATTCTAGCAGTAATCAGCAAGCATGGATGGACTCCATTTCCCTTGAGGTCTTTTCTCCATACCTGCGATATCCTGGAGGAATCTCTCCCTATGCTCATCACTTATTGCCCCACAGTTCAAAGGGAAATACTCTAAATGCGTGTGTAAGAAGTGAATTTTCAGTGACATGTTTGCACCAAATGCTTTATAGGACCTATAAAAGAATTTTCCACATGTTTTTCATAGTCATCTGCCTTTCTCAAAGTGAAGATAAATTTATACACTTCCATGTGGTACTATTTTCATTGTTCTCTACTGTACTTTGTCGAAAAGTTACATGATCATTAGACACCTTCCGTCCTTGTAGGTAAATATACTTGTCTGTGTATATTTGTTTCACAAATATCTATTGTGAAATATCTTGAAAACCAACCAGAACCTTTATCACCTGTTTTCTAATCCATCTAATCAAAACATGTAAAATTAACACATTTTATCTCGGAGGTTGATAATTTCCCAAAAATTTGTGTAAGTGTAAATTATAAAACATTTGTGTGTGTTTCAGGTATCTAGCTACCTGAATCTAGCTCATGAAAAGTTCTTTCAGCACAATTATTTACAATGTGTATTACTTAGATATTTTGGAGAATTTAAATTTAAAGGTGATTTACAAATATTACATACTTTAAAAGAACTATAGGCAAATTTATTTATTTAATTAATTTCTATAGATAAATAAAGCTGCTATTTAAAGTTAAACTTCAGTATTGCTAGACTTGATGTGAAACATTCAAAAGTAATTTATCAAAAATCTTGTGTTAATAATGCAAACACACAGTCTTCATATAAAAAGTTTGATTACAATTAGCATCTAATAATTGCATCATGATCTAGGTTTTATTACTACCAAAAATCTGCAGCAGAATAAGCAAAGCAAGTGAAAGAAAAACCACTTTGTTGGACTAAGTTGAATGTGTTTAATCAGCATGAACTTTAAATAGAATCCAAAAGTTAGTCATTTTTAAAACATGTAATGAATTTCCTAATATCTTTATAGAGAAACAATATGGTCTACTTCCAGCCATCCATTTCGCTGGCCATGGTTCAGGAAAGCAACAAAAGATACAATTAGATTTAAGCATTTATTGGATTCTTTTCATGTTTTTTGGATATTATTGTTTAAATTTGCATATACAGAAATGATTAGTTAATTCAGCATGCTCCACTCTGATGCCCTCCAATTGTGTTGGTTTACAGTTTTGATCATCCACTGCCAGTATCTATAGTGTAAAGCCTTCCAGAAAAGGAATTTAAGTAATGTAAGTAACAGATAAGTTTTGAAGCTTTATAGCAATAAAAGTATCTTAAACTACTGATACGATCAGCGAACTATTTAGGCTAAGGGGAGTGGACATATTTAGGTACAGAAGCATGTACATCTATAAGAAATGTTTTGTTTTATGCAAGACTAGACAAGATAAACATCAGTATATAAAAATATATATACTGTACAAACTTAGTTCAAATCCATTCTGGCTATTTATCTTAAATTGTTGGAAATGGTAGCTTTTTATTTTGACTTAAATCCCCAACTGAATTCTTTATTTTTAATTTATACAGCAGAGGTATACATTTTAAAATTAAGTCAATGTGTTTATTTTTTATGTATTCAATGATATTCTATTTTGTTCATATTAAAAATTAAAATGTGGTAAATTTTAATTCAAGCCTCCTGGAGAACATATATGGCCTTGGAGACTCAGTTGTGCAACTCGGTCTTTCAAAATTGCAAGATAAATGGCTTTTATTTTTGCTACATCCTACAGCCATATTCATACAGAACAAATATTTACAAGAATGGCCTTAATTATGTAGATGAATTTCTTCAGATGAATTCTGAAGAAATTCAAAAGAACTTCTGCCCCTCTTTGATGAATGTTGATACAAATTTAGTTGCCTTTTTATAATTCTTCCAATCTGTAGCATAGCTCTCAATTAAAATATTAATAATGTATTTGATATAATACCTTTGGAATATATGCATGTGACTATAACACAAAATATATTAAGTAAAATGTTTTAAAAAGCATGTGAATATAACACAAAATATATTAAGTAAAATGTTTTAAAGAAGAAATGTTGCAAGGGGTTCCAGAAAGGCAAATAATTAAATTAGCATCATGCTTTTATGACAAAATCTCTACCCCTTTTGTTAATATAATCTGATGTCACAGACATGTACAAAATGGGCAGGGGAATATGCAGCACAAGAGTGAGATATCCCACTCACCATTTTTGATAAAAGCAACAGATCCTGTAGATGTCTCTGTTGGAACATATGAAAAACTGATGTCTAGATGGAATGGAATCATAAAGAGAAGAAAATGTGCAGCAGCCTAGAAAAGAGTTGCTTTGAACAGCAAGATGGGTATCATATAAATTAAATAAATTAATAAATAAAGTTCCAGGAGCAAGAGAAAGGGGGCAAAGATTATATCCCACATATTTTCCAGGGGCAAAAAGTGGCTTACATTTGTATAATGTACATACATTCTTTATGCAACTTTTTGGATGTATTTTGGACTGGCGGAATGTGACTTGCTCAAAATCATTAAATGAGTTTTCATAGCAAAGGGTGGATTGGAACCTGGGTCTCGCCAATTCTACTTTAAGCTACTTTAATGTACCCCAATGCAGTAAAAAATAGAAAATCTTGGCTTTTAGAACTCTTACAGTGTGAATGGAAATGCACAAAGTGATAAAATTAATTATTATTTATTGAGCCAGCCATGTTAGAAACTTATGGCATTTTGGGAAGCCAATTTCATATTAAAAAACAAACAAACATCCAGCATGAATCACATTATATTATTTAGCTGTTGATAGATTTTTTTTAATGAAAAAAAAGTAGTATGCATAGCAATCAACGTGCTATAGAATATTCATTAATGAGAAAAATTTTCAATTGGTGAGTCTGTAAATAACAGGCATTATTATTTGGGTCTAGGACAATTTGCCACAACCAACTCACCACAGCCATTTTGCCACAACAAACTCACCATGGCCAACTCGCCACAGGCAACTCACCATGTAAAATTCCATGAGGGATAACTCAACACAATAAATGTTATCTGCCATTATTTCTTTGACATTCTTTCCATTTTTTGTCAGGAAGCGGAGAATATATCTAACACTTTCCACTTCCCATTTTTCCCCCAACAAACCTATGAGATTGTTTGAGAGAGGGTGATTGGTTCAAAGTCACCCAGCTAGTTTTCATGGCTAAAAGCTGGACTTGCGCTTCCAGTCTCCTGTTTTTTCACTGGCGCCTTAACGACTAGCCCAAAAAGACTCTTAGGCTTTTAGACTATTTCATAATAGTAGAGTCAGGGTTACCCATATCTTGATCATTTAGATCAAGATCCTAGAATGTCCCATAAGTTGTTAGACAATTATTTATATTGATGGCAAACAATACAGCAAATATTCTTAGAAGATGGGTAAGAAAGTTCAAAAACATATGGAAGCCCATGTTAGAGAATGGAGGTTTTCAGGCCAGGTTGCAGATATATTGGGCTCGATCCAGCAAAAAACTTTACATGGATAGCACAACACATTTAGTCCACAGAATCAGAGGTGGTATTCAGCCAGTTCTGACCAGTTCTGGAGAACCACTAGTGGAAATTTTTAGTAGTTCAGAGACTGGCAAATGCCACCTTTGGCTGGCCCTGACCCCAATCTATTCGCTGCCTCCCAAGTCCCAGATGATCAGGGCCCAGCTGATTGGCTGGGTTCCCTGCACACAGAGCTGGAAAGCAGGTTAGTGGGGTGGGGAGGGAATGGAGATTTTACAGTATCCTTTCCCCTGGAGTGGGGTGGAAATTGAGATTTTGCAGTATGCTTCCACTGCCACGCCTACCAAGCCATGCCCACCAAGCCACGCCCACAGAACCGGTAGTAAAAAAAAAATGAATTCAACCACTGCACAGGATGTTCTGGTACAGTGAAGTTCTACTGGCTAAATGTGGAAGGGACAATTCCTACTATTCTACTGAAGTTTCTTATGTTTCCAAATAACTCTCCAGGGCAGTGACAGAGTTGGCACCCACACTCACAGAGCAACAAGTAATCAGCAGAAAATAGCTTTTCCTTTCTGCTCTGCTGACTTCCTTTGCCTTCATAGATAACAGGATTTACTCCATCTCTTCTGCATTCTAAGTAACAGAGAAAATGGACCCCAAAATTGAATATAACACCTTTTTTTTAAGTGTTAGTGTGTACTTAGCAAAAAGCTCCTCAATCAAAAAAGCAAAGCAGGATTGTAAATTTTATTTCCATGTCTTCTTATAAGAAATTGAATTTTTTCCAGTATTTCCTTCCACACTGACAAACTCTCTTATTTTTTTTTATTACATGTTACATTTCAGTTATAAAAGCCATGTAAGTTGATAGATACTATGGTCTCTTTATGTTTCATTAACAAGTAATCCCTATATTATCTAGAAATAATCCTGGAGTAACAAACAGTTCATAGTATTGAAACTGAAAACAAGATTGCACTGCTATCATCCAGCATTTATTTAAAGGAGGAAATGGAAAGGTTACTTGATGAGTATCCAGAGGCCTTTCAGTTCTACAGGTCTTATGGTATTCAAACAGTATGCCTTCAGAACAAGACAAAAATATTGTGGACTTCTTAAGTTTACCTGACCATCATGAGGTGACCCTGAAGTCTTTATATGCATGTCTTTCCACAATAAGACTTTTTCTAGTTCTTGAAATGTCCAGTTTTCAAGGTTGAAATCTTTTCTGAAAAAAAGACCATGGGAGGGAATACTTTAGAACATATTCCCTGGCCTTTACCTGAAAAGCTGGAAGCAAGAGATACTATCATTATCAAGCACAACTTTGAACCAGGAATGTGCAAACTGGAAAAAATGTTTATGTTGTTGTTTTTCCAAATATTGTGAAAATACTCTATGGATTTCTTGAAATATATCATTCAGAATAGGAAGAGGTTTGTGATTTTTCTGGTTATACCCTAATCGCTAAATAGCTCTTGTCAACTTGGATTCACCCATGTGTGTGTATGCATGTGTATCTCTGTCTCTGTATTATATTCGTTGCTTCTAAGAGCAATGAAGCTGAAAACACCAGCCTGAAGATGACAAATGAGACTTTGTCGAAACATCGCCAAGACACTTCCAATTTTACGTAGGAGAAAACCCAAATAACCAAAGACCTACAGAAGCGAACAACCAACTTCCCTTCCTGGATGTCTTAGTCTACAGAAAATCCAATGGCTCCCTAGGACACACTATCTACCAGAAGAAAACACACACAAACCGCTATCTGCACGCACTTTCACACCACCACCCTGCCCAGATCAACTCTGTAGCCAAGACACTCATTTCCAGAACAAAACGCTTAGCTGACAAACAACACCTAAAAACCAAACTACACACTCTTACTAATGTACTAACATCCAATGGATTCCAAAGAAATAAGATCACCAACCTAATCCAAAAAGAAACCCCCACTAAAATCCAAGACAGAGAACAAGAAAACGGCAAAGCCCTCCTCCCATACATAAAAGGCACCACAGACAGAATAAGCAAAATCCTCCACAAACATAACATCAAGACAGCATTCTGCACAAACCGAAAAATATCCACCATCCTAAGGAACCCCAAAGACAAAATTGAGTTAGAAAATCAAGGAGTATATGAAATCCCATGCACCGCCTGCCCCACCACATACATCGGACAAACCAACAGACGAATAAGTGCACGCATAGAAGAACACAAGAACTCAGTCAGAAAAGAGGAACCAACTTCTTCCCTGGTCCAACACCTTAAAGCCACAGGACATGATATTGACTTTAAAAAAACCAGAACTATCGCCAAAACTGAACACTTTAACAACAGAATAATCAGAGAAGCCATCGAGATAGAAAAACGCCCACACAGCATGAACAAACGAGACGATACCTCCCGCCTACCAGCCATTTGGAAACCCGCCCTTATTGACAAACGAGTCCCTAACACGACGAATGACACCAGACCCACACTCACGAGAGCCACACAGGATGTCACCACCACACATCCACGCAGAAAGCAGACTCAAACCCACACTGATAATGAGCCACGACCAAGGACCAGAAGCCAGACCGCAGCTGCATCATTAGCCACTTTAAACCCCTCCAATCCATACATGAAGCAGACTGACACCCACCATGAAGAGCTCGCACGGCCACAAACACGAAGCCAAACAACAACAACGCAGCTCACCAGCTCAAATCCCCCTGCAACTCAGATTAAGCTGAGCACAACCAAGCCCCCACCCAAACAGAACACACCCCCATCCAATCAGAGCACAACCAACCCCCCATCCAATCAGAGCACAGCCAAGCCCCTAACCAATCAGAACACACCTCCACCCAATCAGAACACAGCCAAGTCCCCACCCAATCAGCTCACACCCCCACTAGCAGTTAAAAGGAAGAGACAGCTGAGATCTCACATTGCTCCTGGAAGCACGAAGCCGAGAACACCAGCCTGAAGATGACGAATGAGACTTCGTCGAAACGTCACCAAGACACTTCCAATTTTACGTGGGAGAAGACCCGAATAACCAAAGACCTACATACAAACACCCGCGAAAACCTGAGAAAACATATATATATATATATATATATATATATATATATATATATATATATATATATATATATATATATATATATGTTTTTCTTCTAGCCAGGTTTTCCCTACGTAGCCAAGGTTTTTCTGCAGCTCCAGCTCAGTAGAATCTCATCTACTCGGTTCTGGGCTTTTTTCTTTTCTAACACCTAGCAAGCTCTCACTGCTAGGAGGGAGACCTAAATAGATCCATTTCTAGCTCGTTAGCTTTCGTCAGTAGGCCACACCCATCTCCTCCCTGTAAAGGCATAGTATCAATTTTCTTACTTCTTCGTAGGGGCTATGTGTGTTTTTCTTCTAGCCAGGTTTTCCCTACGTAGCCAAGGTTTTTCTGCAGCTCCAGCTCAGTGGAATCTCATCTACTCGGTTCTGGGCTTTTTTCTTTTCTAACACCTAGCAAGCTCTCACTGCTAGGAGGGAGACCTAAATAGATCCATTTCTAGCTCGTTAGCTTTCGTCAGTAGGCCACACCCATCTCCTCCCTGTAAAGGCATAGTATCAATTTTCTTACTTCTTCGTAGGGGCTATGTGTGTTTTTCTTCTAGCCAGGTTTTCCCTACGTAGCCAAGGTTTTTCTGCAGCTCCAGCTCAGTAGAATCTCATCTACTCGGTTCTGGGCTTTTTTCTTTTCTAACACCTAGCAAGCTCTCACTGCTAGGAGGGAGACCTAAATAGATCCATTTCTAGCTCGTTAGCTTTCGTCAGTAGGCCACACCCATCTCCTCCCTGTAAAGGCATAGTATCAATTTTCTTACTTCTTCGTAGGGGCTATGTGTGTTTTTCTTCTAGCCAGGTTTTCCCTACGTAGCCAAGGTTTTTCTGCAGCTCCAGCTCAGTAGAATCTCATCTACTCGGTTCTGGGCTTTTTTCTTTTCTAACACCTAGCAAGCTCTCACTGCTAGGAGGGAGACCTAAATAGATCCATTTCTAGCTCGTTAGCTTTCGTCAGTAGGCCACACCCATCTCCTCCCTGTAAAGGCATAGTATCAATTTTCTTACTTCTTCGTAGGGGCTATGTGTGTTTTTCTTCTAGCCAGGTTTTCCCTACGTAGCCAAGGTTTTTCTGCAGCTCCAGCTCAGTAGAATCTCATCTACTCGGTTCTGGGCTTTTTTCTTTTCTAACACCTAGCAAGCTCTCACTGCTAGGAGGGAGACCTAAATAGATCCATTTCTAGCTCGTTAGCTTTCGTCAGTAGGCCACACCCATCTCCTCCCTGTAAAGGCATAGTATCAATTTTCTTACTTCTTCGTAGGGGCTATGTGTGTTTTTCTTCTAGCCAGGTTTTCCCTACGTAGCCAAGGTTTTTCTGCAGCTCCAGCTCAGTAGAATCTCATCTACTCGGTTCTGGGCTTTTTTCTTTTCTAACACCTAGCAAGCTCTCACTGCTAGGAGGGAGACCTAAATAGATCCATTTCTAGCTCGTTAGCTTTCGTCAGTAGGCCACACCCATCTCCTCCCTGTAAAGGCATAGTATCAATTTTCTTACTTCTTCGTAGGGGCTATGTGTGTTTTTCTTCTAGCCAGGTTTTCCCTACGTAGCCAAGGTTTTTCTGCAGCTCCAGCTCAGTAGAATCTCATCTACTCGGTTCTGGGCTTTTTTCTTTTCTAACACCTAGCAAGCTCTCACTGCTAGGAGGGAGACCTAAATAGATCCATTTCTAGCTCGTTAGCTTTCGTCAGTAGGCCACACCCATCTCCTCCCTGTAAAGGCATAGTATCAATTTTCTTACTTCTTCGTAGGGGCTATGTGTGTTTTTCTTCTAGCCAGGTTTTCCCTACGTAGCCAAGGTTTTTCTGCAGCTCCAGCTCAGTAGAATCTCATCTACTCGGTTCTGGGCTTTTTTCTTTTCTAACACCTAGCAAGCTCTCACTGCTAGGAGGGAGACCTAAATAGATCCATTTCTAGCTCGTTAGCTTTCGTCAGTAGGCCACACCCATCTCCTCCCTGTAAAGGCATAGTATCAATTTTCTTACTTCTTCGTAGGGGCTATGTGTGTTTTTCTTCTAGCCAGGTTTTCCCTACGTAGCCAAGGTTTTTCTGCAGCTCCAGCTCAGTAGAATCTCATCTACTCGGTTCTGGGCTTTTTTCTTTTCTAACACCTAGCAAGCTCTCACTGCTAGGAGGGAGACCTAAATAGATCCATTTCTAGCTCGTTAGCTTTCGTCAGTAGGCCACACCCATCTCCTCCCTGTAAAGGCATAGTATCAATTTTCTTACTTCTTCGTAGGGGCTATGTGTGTTTTTCTTCTAGCCAGGTTTTCCCTACGTAGCCAAGGTTTTTCTGCAGCTCCAGCTCAGTAGAATCTCATCTACTCGGTTCTGGGCTTTTTTCTTTTCTAACACCTAGCAAGCTCTCACTGCTAGGAGGGAGACCTAAATAGATCCATTTCTAGCTCGTTAGCTTTCGTCAGTAGGCCACACCCATCTCCTCCCTGTAAAGGCATAGTATCAATTTTCTTACTTCTTCGTAGGGGCTATGTGTGTTTTTCTTCTAGCCAGGTTTTCCCTACGTAGCCAAGGTTTTTCTGCAGCTCCAGCTCAGTAGAATCTCATCTACTCGGTTCTGGGCTTTTTTCTTTTCTAACACCTAGCAAGCTCTCACTGCTAGGAGGGAGACCTAAATAGATCCATTTCTAGCTCGTTAGCTTTCGTCAGTAGGCCACACCCATCTCCTCCCTGTAAAGGCATAGTATCAATTTTCTTACTTCTTCGTAGGGGCTATGTGTGTTTTTCTTCTAGCCAGGTTTTCCCTACGTAGCCAAGGTTTTTCTGCAGCTCCAGCTCAGTAGAATCTCATCTACTCGGTTCTGGGCTTTTTTCTTTTCTAACACCTAGCAAGCTCTCACTGCTAGGAGGGAGACCTAAATAGATCCATTTCTAGCTCGTTAGCTTTCGTCAGTAGGCCACACCCATCTCCTCCCTGTAAAGGCATAGTATCAATTTTCTTACTTCTTCGTAGGGGCTATGTGTGTTTTTCTTCTAGCCAGGTTTTCCCTACGTAGCCAAGGTTTTTCTGCAGCTCCAGCTCAGTAGAATCTCATCTACTCGGTTCTGGGCTTTTTTCTTTTCTAACACCTAGCAAGCTCTCACTGCTAGGAGGGAGACCTAAATAGATCCATTTCTAGCTCGTTAGCTTTCGTCAGTAGGCCACACCCATCTCCTCCCTGTAAAGGCATAGTATCAATTTTCTTACCTACTGGCCTACTGACGAAAGCTAACGAGCTAGAAATGGATCTATTTAGGTCTCCCTCCTAGCAGTGAGAGCTTGCTAGGTGTTAGAAAAGAAAAAGCCCAGAACCGAGTAGATGAGATTCTACTGAGCTGGAGCTGCAGAAAAACCTTGGCTACGTAGGGAAAACCTGGCTAGAAGAAAAACACACATAGCCCCTACGAAGAAGTAAGAAAATTGATACTATGCCTTTACAGGGAGGAGATGGGTGTGGCCTACTGACGAAAGCTAACGAGCTAGAAATGGATCTATTTAGGTCTCCCTCCTAGCAGTGAGAGCTTGCTAGGTGTTAGAAAAGAAAAAAGCCCAGAACCGAGTAGATGAGATTCTACTGAGCTGGAGCTGCAGAAAAACCTTGGCTACGTAGGGAAAACCTGGCTAGAAGAAAAACACACATAGCCCCTACGAAGAAGTAAGAAAATTGATACTATGCCTTTACAGGGAGGAGATGGGTGTGGCCTACTGACGAAAGCTAACGAGCTAGAAATGGATCTATTTAGGTCTCCCTCCTAGCAGTGAGAGCTTGCTAGGTGTTAGAAAAGAAAAAAGCCCAGAACCGAGTAGATGAGATTCTACTGAGCTGGAGCTGCAGAAAAACCTTGGCTACGTAGGGAAAACCTGGCTAGAAGAAAAACACACATAGCCCCTACGAAGAAGTAAGAAAATTGATACTATGCCTTTACAGGGAGGAGATGGGTGTGGCCTACTGACGAAAGCTAACGAGCTAGAAATGGATCTATTTAGGTCTCCCTCCTAGCAGTGAGAGCTTGCTAGGTGTTAGAAAAGAAAAAAGCCCAGAACCGAGTAGATGAGATTCTACTGAGCTGGAGCTGCAGAAAAACCTTGGCTACGTAGGGAAAACCTGGCTAGAAGAAAAACACACATAGCCCCTACGAAGAAGTAAGAAAATTGATACTATGCCTTTACAGGGAGGAGATGGGTGTGGCCTACTGACGAAAGCTAACGAGCTAGAAATGGATCTATTTAGGTCTCCCTCCTAGCAGTGAGAGCTTGCTAGGTGTTAGAAAAGAAAAAAGCCCAGAACCGAGTAGATGAGATTCTACTGAGCTGGAGCTGCAGAAAAACCTTGGCTACGTAGGGAAAACCTGGCTAGAAGAAAAACACACATAGCCCCTACGAAGAAGTAAGAAAATTGATACTATGCCTTTACAGGGAGGAGATGGGTGTGGCCTACTGACGAAAGCTAACGAGCTAGAAATGGATCTATTTAGGTCTCCCTCCTAGCAGTGAGAGCTTGCTAGGTGTTAGAAAAGAAAAAAGCCCAGAACCGAGTAGATGAGATTCTACTGAGCTGGAGCTGCAGAAAAACCTTGGCTACGTAGGGAAAACCTGGCTAGAAGAAAAACACACATAGCCCCTACGAAGAAGTAAGAAAATTGATACTATGCCTTTACAGGGAGGAGATGGGTGTGGCCTACTGACGAAAGCTAACGAGCTAGAAATGGATCTATTTAGGTCTCCCTCCTAGCAGTGAGAGCTTGCTAGGTGTTAGAAAAGAAAAAAGCCCAGAACCGAGTAGATGAGATTCTACTGAGCTGGAGCTGCAGAAAAACCTTGGCTACGTAGGGAAAACCTGGCTAGAAGAAAAACACACATAGCCCCTACGAAGAAGTAAGAAAATTGATACTATGCCTTTACAGGGAGGAGATGGGTGTGGCCTACTGACGAAAGCTAACGAGCTAGAAATGGATCTATTTAGGTCTCCCTCCTAGCAGTGAGAGCTTGCTAGGTGTTAGAAAAGAAAAAAGCCCAGAACCGAGTAGATGAGATTCTACTGAGCTGGAGCTGCAGAAAAACCTTGGCTACGTAGGGAAAACCTGGCTAGAAGAAAAACACACATAGCCCCTACGAAGAAGTAAGAAAATTGATACTATGCCTTTACAGGGAGGAGATGGGTGTGGCCTACTGACGAAAGCTAACGAGCTAGAAATGGATCTATTTAGGTCTCCCTCCTAGCAGTGAGAGCTTGCTAGGTGTTAGAAAAGAAAAAAGCCCAGAACCGAGTAGATGAGATTCTACTGAGCTGGAGCTGCAGAAAAACCTTGGCTACGTAGGGAAAACCTGGCTAGAAGAAAAACACACATAGCCCCTACGAAGAAGTAAGAAAATTGATACTATGCCTTTACAGGGAGGAGATGGGTGTGGCCTACTGACGAAAGCTAACGAGCTAGAAATGGATCTATTTAGGTCTCCCTCCTAGCAGTGAGAGCTTGCTAGGTGTTAGAAAAGAAAAAAGCCCAGAACCGAGTAGATGAGATTCTACTGAGCTGGAGCTGCAGAAAAACCTTGGCTACGTAGGGAAAACCTGGCTAGAAGAAAAACACACATAGCCCCTACGAAGAAGTAAGAAAATTGATACTATGCCTTTACAGGGAGGAGATGGGTGTGGCCTACTGACGAAAGCTAACGAGCTAGAAATGGATCTATTTAGGTCTCCCTCCTAGCAGTGAGAGCTTGCTAGGTGTTAGAAAAGAAAAAAGCCCAGAACCGAGTAGATGAGATTCTACTGAGCTGGAGCTGCAGAAAAACCTTGGCTACGTAGGGAAAACCTGGCTAGAAGAAAAACACACATAGCCCCTACGAAGAAGTAAGAAAATTGATACTATGCCTTTACAGGGAGGAGATGGGTGTGGCCTACTGACGAAAGCTAACGAGCTAGAAATGGATCTATTTAGGTCTCCCTCCTAGCAGTGAGAGCTTGCTAGGTGTTAGAAAAGAAAAAAAGCCCAGAACCGAGTAGATGAGATTCTACTGAGCTGGAGCTGCAGAAAAACCTTGGCTACGTAGGGAAAACCTGGCTAGAAGAAAAACACACATAGCCCCTACGAAGAAGTAAGAAAATTGATACTATGCCTTTACAGGGAGGAGATGGGTGTGGCCTACTGACGAAAGCTAACGAGCTAGAAATGGATCTATTTAGGTCTCCCTCCTAGCAGTGAGAGCTTGCTAGGTGTTAGAAAAGAAAAAAGCCCAGAACCGAGTAGATGAGATTCTACTGAGCTGGAGCTGCAGAAAAACCTTGGCTACGTAGGGAAAACCTGGCTAGAAGAAAAACACACATAGCCCCTACGAAGAAGTAAGAAAATTGATATATATATATATATATATATATATATATATATATATATAGTACTGATATATTGATATAAATACAACTGTATTTGTATCAGTAGCTGTATATTTCTCTCTCTCTCTCTCTCTCTCTCTCTTTCTCTGTTTATTTATTTTCTGGGAGAAAATGGAAAGTTATAGATTTAAACAAGATTAAGCAAAATGAAATTACAATAGATATACAAGAATTTCAAAATTGTTGTCTTCCTGGAGACAAATAGTTTTTTTTTTTAAATCAAATTGCAGGAAAAAAGATGAAAAAATTGCATTTGAGGCCCAACAACAGCCAAAAGCTTTGCCACTAGCTGGTATAACAACTATTTAGGTTAAATTAGAACAGGAATGAACATCTTTCCTTTTTCCTTTCCTTCTTGTGGTTGCATGCCCTAAGGCATAATCTGTCAGAAACCAGGTAAAATATGTGTAGTCAATTACCTTAATTGGTAATTGAAGGTAAAGGTACTGAATTAAGCCATTTTCTCAGTGTTGTAGCGCGGGAATAATGAGAGGCACAAGGAGGCTAGTAACAACAGCTCTTTAATACAGGGTGAGACTTCAGCAAAAACTCACAGGCAGCAGCCCTCTTTATATACCTTCCAGAGGCGACCAAGAACCAATCAGGATTCATTGTACATTTGAATTTCCCGCACAAAATAGATACATACATAACACCCCTCCCCTCCCAGAAGGCACTTATTCTATCTATTTACATATTTACATACAAAATCACGCAGGTGACCAGGGCGTGTCTTAATCCTGGTTGACCTGCGCAGTTCAGTTGTTGGCGAGGCGTTGAGCTGGTCAGAGGGACCTCCCGTCTCTCCCGGCTCCGCCAATGGAACCTCCTGGATTTCTCCGGAGGTGTGGCTATCTCCGGTTGGGAATGTCGGCTCGCTGGGGCGGCGCTGGAACTCAGGCTTGCCAGATAAGTATTCCAGCTTACTCGGGCTTGAGGTAGCTGTGTCAGGAAGACTTGGATAGTTAGGAAACAAGTTTTCGTTTGGTAAACGTTTGCGCAATTGATCAATGTGTCTCCTCCAGATTTTACCATGCCCTATATCAACTGTGTATGATTTTGGACCGGTAATTCCTATGATGGTTCCCTCTACCCATAATGGCCCATTAGTGTAGCTTCTGGCAAAAACTGGGGAACCTACTTCGAAATGCCTTAGTCCTCCCCCTTCCCCGATGAAGCTATCGGAGGAGTAATTAGGATGCAGTCTGTCTAGCACGCATTGTAGTTTTTGGCCCATTAGAAGCTCGGCTGGGCTGCGGCCCGAAGTGGGGCATGGGGTGGCATGCTGTACTGCTAAGTACTCATCTATCCTAGCCTGCCAGTCCCCTGCATCGAGTCGGGAGAGGGCTTCTTTGGCCATTCTTACAAATCTTTCAGCCAGGCCATTAGAAGCCGGATGAAAAGGAGTGGATAATGCATGTCTAATGCCTAATTCAGTTAGGTAGCCTTCGAATTGAGTTGCCGTGAATTGGGGCCCATTGTCAGATACCAGAGTGTCCAGCAGTCTGTGTGTTGTGAATAGTTTTCTGAGAACTTTGATTACAGCCTCAGAAGTGGTAGATGGCATTAAGGCAATTTCGAGCCACTTAGAATATGCATCTACAATGATTAAAAAGTTCTGACCATGGAATGGGCCAGCGAAATCGATGTGAATCCTCCCCCATGGTCCTTTTGGTTTTTCCCATTCCCGAACGGGCGCTATGGGAGGATCCGGGTGGGATTCCTGGCAGGGCCTACACTTCCCCACCCACTCAGTGACATCTTGGTCTAGATGAGGCCATCAAACATAGCTACGAGCTAGGCCTTTCATCCGAACCTCCCCAGGGTGTCCCTCATGCAGCATTTCTAAAACCCTGTGCCTTAATCGCGAAGGAACGACCACCCTGTCACCCCACAACAAGCAGCCCCCCAACATTGACAGTTCATTTTTCTTGTTAAAATACAATTGGAAATCACCACCATCCACCTTGGTAGGCCAACCCCTTGTCACCCAGCCCATTACTGTTCGCAAAACAGAGTCCCTGGCAGAAACCCTTGCCACCTCGTTCGAAGAGATGGGGTCCGGGGAAAGAATGTCAAGCAGTAAAACCGGGGCTTCCGGGGTCGGGTTGTCCAATAGTTCGGGCAAGGGACATCAGCTGAGGGCGTCAGCATGTCCTAAGGTTTTGCCGGTGGAGTAGCTTATACGAATAAGCGGCCAAGAAAATAGACCACCTGGTCATCCGGGGGGAGAGAGCCGCCTGGGTTGGTTTATCGCCAGCCAAAAATCCCAAAAGCAGCTGGTGGTCTGTAATGAGTTCAAAGGTACGGCCAAACAAATACTCATGAATTTTTTTGACCCCCGCAACAGCTGCTAGTGCATCCCTATCTAGCTGGCTATAGTTCCTTTCAGCACTAGACAGAGTGCGAGAGTAATAGGCGATAGGTGCCTCTAACCCATTCGGCAGTCTATGGCCCAAAACCGCGCCAACGCCAAAGGAGGAAGCATCACAGACTAACACTAGAGGCAGTTCAGCGTTGTATTGAATGAGGAAACTGTCCTCGGACAAAAGTCTCTTTACTGCATTGAAAGCGGTCGCTTCTCGCTTGCCCCAAACCCACGGAACGTTTTTTCCAAGGAGCCTGTGCAGAGGCTCCGCAACGGTGGCTTTGTGTTTCAAAAACATTGTATAGAAGTTTAGAAGGCCCAGGAAGGCCTGCAGCTCGGACTTTGACTTGGGGGTGGGTGCGCCTTGGATGGCCTTCACTTTGCTTTCTGTGGGGTGGATGCCTGTGCCGTCGATTCTGTAGCCTAAGAACTCTACTGAAGGCACTGCTATTCTGCATTTATTTCGTTTGAGTTTAAGTCCTGCTTCTCTGAATCTGGTTAGGACTTGTCTAACCCTTTGGCCCAACTGAACTTCGTCTTGTCCACTAATCAAAACGTTGTCGAAATATGGAATGACACCTGGGAGACCTTGTAGGAGGCGCTCCATAGTACTCTGAAAAAGTCCCGGGGCGATGCTGACCCCAAACTGGAGCCTGGTGCATTTAAAGGCACCTCTGTGAGTTACTATTGTCTGTGATTCTGCCGTAGCATCATCTACTGGCAGTTGCTGGTACGCCTGCGCAAGATCTAGCTTCGCGAATAGCTTGCCAGGGCCCAGGGAGTGTAGTAGATGGTGGACTATTGGAACCGGATAGGCGCTCTGCTGCAACGCCTTGTTAATCGAACACTTATAGTCGGCACAAATTCTAATTGAGCCATCCAATTTAACTGGTGTAACTATTGGGGTTTCCCATTTAGCGTGATCCACGGGAACTAGCACCCCTTGGTTAATGAGCTTGTCAAGCTCCGCATCGATTTTAGCTTTAAGGCAAAGGGAACTCGCCTTGCCTTCAGTCTAATTGGTGCTACGTTGGGGTCTAAATTGAAAGAAATAGGGATCCCCACGTACTTGCCTAGAGTCTCTTCGAAAACGTCCCGAAACTCGTGAAGCAGGGTTTCCTTGAGTGATGATCCATTGATGTTGTGTACGTCCGTGAAGCCCATGCCGAGGGCCCGGAACCATTTCATGCCCAGTAGACTTGGTAGAGGCTTGCTAATGATGGTCAGGGGCAGCTCTTTCTGGAACTCGCCATAGGTGACCCAGAACGTGCCTACACCTTCGACGGGAACTCGGTGGCCCTGATAGTCGAGCAGGCGGATTTTCTGGCGGGACAGCTGGTTCTTCTGCAGTTTGGGCAGGAGTGCCTTGAGTGTTGTCCAGGACATGATCGATAACATAGACCCGGTGTCGATCTCCATTTCGCACAATTTGCCATCAATTTCTACTTTCGTGTAGACCTTCTCGTCATCGGTAGTGCTGGCTTGGCCGATTCTTGTGCTGTAGGTCTCCCGCTTTTGAGGTTCGCGCTGTTTTCTTGTGCCATCATCTTTGATTGGTTGTTTTGAACGAGCCGGTTCTGGTTGGTCGCGGTAGTCACGTGGCTTCCGACTATGCGGAAGTTGAGCTCTGCAGACTCGTGCTAAGTGGCCTTTTCTATCGCAATGCCTGCAAATGGCTTCTCTGTATTTGCACGACTGTCTCTCGTGATCTCCGCCACAGTTAGGGCAGTTCTCGTGGCGGCGGCCTTGTTCGCTCGATTTCTTTTCGGTGTGGAAGACGTTCTCATCTGACTCTTCCTCTGTGCTAGTTTGCACCTCTTCTCTGTGGACAGGGGCTGTTTTTGGCCCGTCCTTGCTTGAACTGGGACGCTGCAGCGCTTCCGACGCATTCATTGATGCCTCGTGTGCTCGGGCTTCATCTAGCGCGCCAGCTAGCGTTAGGTCTGGCTTGGCTAGAAGACGCCTTTGCAACCGGGTGTCTCGAACTCCGCAAATCAGTTGTTCAAGCAATGCGTCGTCTGTAGTCACAATGCGTTGCGGCTTTTCGAAGCGCGGCCACATAAGCACTGACCGGCTCTCCGTCTTTTTGAACTCTTTGCTGGAGTTCGTAGCGCTGAACAAATTTGGATGGAACTGGAGTGTAGTGGGCCTTCAGGTTGGCCTGAAGGACGTCCCAGGGAATCGTCTGGACTGGGGTTGGCTCGCAGAGGGATTCAGCCATCTCGAAGACATCTGGCCCACAGTGGCCTAAGAACAGAGCCCTCTTCCTGTTCGCTGACAGCCCTTGCATTTTGCTCGCTTCTAGGGAGCACTCGAACCTGGTCAGATATGAACCCCACTTCTCTCGAGTCGGGTCAAAGGGTTTTGGCGGAACGCAGACATGCCGTGTCTCCATGTTCGCTAGTCACCCTGGCTGAAATTTTAAGTTCTTTTTGGGTTGCCTCTTGTGTCCTCTATCCCACCTTCATCGCCAATGTTGTAGCGCGGGAATAACGAGAGGCACAAGCAGGCTAGTAACAACAGCTCTTTAATACAGGGTGAGACTTCAGCAAAAACTCACAGGCAGCAGCCCTCTTTATATACTTTCCAGAGGCGACCAAGAACCAATCAGGATTCATTGTACATTTGAATTTCCCGCACAAAATAGATACATACATAATACTCAGTTTCTGTAATACATTAAATCACAAGGAAACAAAAGAGAATATGTTATTCGCTAATCATAAGAAACCTGAAACTGAAATTTAAACCAACCAAACCTAGTCTGTCATATAGATGAGACCACTAGGCTTTTAATAGTCCTGATTAAGTATGTTTTGTGAATACAGCCAGATTGAATATAGAGAAAATCCACTGGTGAGAAGTCAGAGGCAAAACCAGGCAGATTCCATGCCTTTTATTCATATTTTGCCATACCTTCTGCTATCTTTTTCTCAGTCTCAGTAGGTGGGTAGAGAACATCAAATTGCTCTTGCCAGGTGTGAATTGTTTGCAGCTGAATGCACAGAAATAAATTTAGGTTCTGACTTGTCCACCTCTGGTAGAACACCCATCTCCGGATTGATTTCATAATAATATTTTTTACTAGCTGAATCCCATTTTTCCCCCTGCCATTTTTCTTCCTCTCTGAAACTGTTTGTTTAAAATCAACTTAGATAGGATAGTATTTCCAAATGTCCTTTTACTAGAGCGCTAAGAAGTTCTTCAGAATCAGGTGTCAGGCTGACTTGAATAATCCATTTCCAAATAGGTTATATTTATCATCGACGGCACCAAAATAGTCCTATGATACTTCAAGAGTGGCATGCTTATTACTGCAGAACTTTTGGATCACAATTCATTTTATCTGAGACATGGGAAATAGGATTAAAACACACATTCGGTTATTGTGAAGAAGAGAAAAATTGAAGGAAGAGAAATTATAAAGGGGGAAGTGAGCATTACCTATGTGACTATCCACAAAGAGCTGCAGATATTCTTGGTTTGAAAAATGAAGTAATCTTGAATGTTCTTCGATGTGTATGAAAGAGTGGTACATGAATTCCTTCTCTATGCTATAAAAATGGTCTTCAGAATTCTTTTGCTTGAGGATTGTCACATTGAGGTTTGAGATAATGTCCAAGAGTGGTGTTACTCAAATTTGCCAAATTGAAGATGTATGAGTTTAAATTTCCCAGAATAAAAGTGGATTCAATGAGTGCAACAGAATGAATAGCTGGCAAATAGATCAGCGCTTCATAATACCTCTCCAGAAAAGAAGAGGGCTTGAGATAACACACAAGTGCTCCAGACATTTGCTTCTCATGAGGTGACCACAAGACAAAATCTTTAGCAGGTTTAGAACTCTGGAAGATGAGGGAACTCCAAGATCAAACATGATTTAATGCAAAATATTACTATAAATATTATTTACTGGACAATATGGTAGTCCTTACTTGGAAAAATGTATAATTTAACTTTTTTTGCCTCTGAAATAATAAAAGAAGAGGAAGAAGAAATAACAAAGGAAGGGAAAGAAGAAGGCATATATTATTTGTTTCAAAAATCAATAATTGCATTAAATTTCAACTATAATGTAGGATGTTTGATAAAAAAAGTCAAAGAACAATACTAACTTCATATCTACTGTCTGGCCATAGTAAGTTATTTATTTATTTATTTATTTTTAAATTTGTATACCGCCCTTCTCCCTGAGGACTCAGGGCGGTGAACAGCCAAGTAAAAACATAAACTACAAACATTAAAATACAATTAAAAAGATATATATAAATTTGGCCCCATGATTAAAAACAATAACAAACAATTATGTTTGTTGCAACAATTAAGTTATGCTGCAAATGCCCTATAAGTGATGGAAAGATTCTGACAAATCTTGGTAGAACTATAGACATGTGGATCTACCACCACTAGTGTTTCTTCCAACGATGATGGAGTTATAGTAGTTCTTGGGCTTCTTTTTTACCTCATAGAAGGATCTAAGGCTCAGGTTTCCTTTTATACCACCCTGGATTTAACATAGTTTTCCTCCCCCCACTCACTCTAGAAGAAAATATGGGGAATATTTTTAAAAAAAAATGTAAGGAAAAGGCCTATTTAGAAGGTATTTAATCAGTCAGATTTTAGAACTAGCAGTCAACCCAACAACTTAATTTTTCTCATTACCTTCAGGATTTTTCAAGCTTTTGTCTATGAAATTTTTGTGTGTGAAATTCCAAAAGGTAACAAATCAATGTTCAATAACTATCATCAGACAGATATCAAATTCTACTGACAAAAGAAAAAAAAATCAAGAAATGAAATGAGTTGGGCATTGTGGCTAGAACAGATTCATTCAATGATCTCATATAGCTGGCCTGAAAAACATACAGAATTCATGGTAGTATTGTCTGCTTCACCAACAACTTCCTAGCCCAGTGATGGCTAACCTTTTTGCCATTTTTGCCTCCTGTGTGCCAGGAGAGGGGGGCGCGGGAGAGGTTCGCACGTGCGGGTGCGCACACCCATAATTCTATGCGCCCTGCCCTGCACATGCGTGTGCAACCCCCTCCCCTCCCGCTCCTGGCATGTGATGGCCAAGTTTCTCTAGGAGTCTCTGGAGGCTTGGGACAGCAAAAAAGTCACTTCCTGTCCCACCGGGAGTTGGGAAATGAGCTGTTTCAGGCCTTTGGAGGGCCTCTGAGGGAGTGGGAAAGGCTGTTTTCACCCTCCGCAGATGCATAGAGATGATCTGGAGCCAGATAAGAAAGAAAAACTGGCCTTCCCCACCCCTCGCCCCAGCCCCTCCGGAAGCAGGAAACAGCCTGTTTCCCTACTCCTGGTAGGCCCAGAAGGCCCGAAAATCAGCTGGCCAGTGTGCGCATGTGCACCAGAGCTGAGCTGGCGTGCCCACTGATATGGCTACGTGTGCCACCTGTGGCACGCGTGCCATAGGTTCGCCATCACGGTCCTAGCCAATTATTATTGTAATGTCTTATGTCTATCAGCAACAATTAATAGCAAAACAATAATATCACTTTGTATAGCTTATCATTATGCATTTGTTTATTATTGAGAAATAATAATTGTTGAGAAAACATAATATTTAAAATATTTCACGAGTTTAGATAAACCATAAGAATATGTTTTACAAAATAAATAAATAAATAAAATGTGGCTCTGTCTATATAGACCTAAACTCAGAATGGCTTTTGAAGAAAATTCACGCTTTTAATACTTGTCTTATCATTAATACTTGTCTTACCATGATTTAAGGGTCTGGGTTACCATATGGGAAATTTGGTGAATTGGACAGTCTGACAACAAGAAAAAGAACATATTAAATTGTTTTGCTGCTATCTATCTTTTGAAATAAATAATGTGTAGGAATGAAACATTAAGTTTTTTAGTCTATTTATATAGTAGATTTATTACCATGGGTAAAACATTTATTTTTAAATAGATACTGGCATTCAATGAGTTCAATTTCTTTTTGGCAAAACACACTACTTACCGTAGTTTTATGAAGACAAGAAATGCTTCCACAGCATGGGGTAGTCATTCTTCTAAGTGCAGGTTAAAATATGTTAATAATTGCAAATAGTATTCTACTATTAGTGAATTTACAGAATGATGTTCGGCCTTTATATAGAATAATTAGAAGATGTTTATGACTAAAAACCAAATGCAAGAATTTTTTTCCCCTAAAGAATAAGGTCAACCATGATCAGAGTCTGGTATCTTAATTCCACATTTTTAATTGAACACAAAATATTATTAAGTACCCTAGAGCAATTATTGTGCTGCATTTTCTCACTTGGCACACAAATTAGTAGAAATATTGTTAGATGAATAATGGCAAGCAATTAAGTATATTGTTTGGTTAAGGGGAAAAAAATTAAAATATGGAAATAAAATCCCTTTAAATTTGTAACTATGAAATTATTTCTGTCATTTCTTAAAAATATTTTTAGTACAGCAGGCTACAGAAAAAGGAAAGGCTATGTTTTTGTTCAAATATACCTACTGAAATGAGCTATCATTGATCTGTATTGGGGCTGGAAAAATTTTCATGATCAGGAGATTTACTTAAATTTATTATTTATTTATTTATTCATTATTTTGCCAGTGAACCAAGATGTGCCATGGGTGAAAAAATGAAATAAGGAATTCTATCGTGAATATGATAAAAGCCGATTTTTACAAGAATGATAGAGGAGTAGGTTTTTAAAAGTAGAACTACAAGTATATAATTACACTTTGTTGTTGCTGCAAGTTCCATCTACTAAAGCCCATTCAGTGGACTTCTGCATGTCAGAAATCAGATTTTAAATTCAGATTTCAGTATTTTTCTCTCAGCAAACCTCCTTTCAAGTAAAATGCTCAATCACAACTCATCAAGGTAGTGTTGATCCTTAGCAAACATCTAGATAGTCATTATTATTATTATAAGTAACACCAGCTGCCTGCAATTACTGCAAATTCAAATCTCACCAAGCTCAAGGTTGACTCAGCCTTCCATCCTTTCGAGGTAGGTAAAATGAGGACCCGGATTATGGGGGTAATAAACTGACTTTGTATAAAAAAGAACACCGCTTAGGGGGGCCCGAAAGCCCTACTAAGCAGGTATATACAAAAGTATGAAGGCTATTGCTTAACGCATTGTAAGCTGCCCTGAGTCTCTGGAGAAGAGCGGCATATAAATCGAACTAATTAATTAATTAATTAATTAATTAATTAATTAATTAATTCATGATGAACTGTCTAAACCTACCCTTTCAGATTTCCCAGTAGTGCATCCATTGCCACGATAAACAAGTATACTTTGCTGGGAGTTATCATTTTATCTTCTTTCTTTCCACCTTTCCTACCTCAAGTATTTTTAATAAATGACATATGCTTTATGCCACAGATCTAGTTTGTTGAAAGTCAAGATTCAAAATTAAAGTTCAGGTGTTATTGGATGTTATTGGTTGAATAACATCCAACAACATCCATACACAGCATTCCCCCCCTTTCAATTTAAATATTTTCAATATTTAATCATTTCAGGATTTTCAAAAATGAGACAGGAGAAGTGGTCATCTTGATGGTGGTAAACTACCAATGTCTACCCTTATTGACCATGATGCTTAGGAATGTATTAGTTCAAGAAAATATGGAAGAACACATATTCTTCATTGATGTACTCCAAAGGAGATGCAAAGAACGGCTTTCCCTGGAGACTGTATATTTGTAGTATAATTGTCTTTCAAAATTGTTTATCCTAACATTTCCAGGACACAAGATTGTAATCTTTCCTTCTATTAGTATTTTCTAAAATTCCTATCAGGTATTAGAAGGCTGCCATTCACTAGGAGTTACCATTTACATATCTTTAGAGTAAGGTATGTCTTGCTAACAGCTTAAATACGTGCTCTGATATGGAGGTGATGACACTTTAACTACACACATGTGTTATGAAGCTAAAAAACTTGAGAGACAATGTATTGTACAAATGGACAAAAATAACCGTGAAGATAAGAATGACCTCTTGTTTCAATGTCACTGATTTCTAATCTCCACAAAGTAGTTTACAAAATGAACAAAGACACACAGAGAGCAAATTGGTTACATCCAGCAGCCAAGCTCTGTTCCTACCTCAAAGTAGTCATTATCTCTAGGTGTGTTTAAAATTGACATTTTAAATATTCAAAGCTTTCATGTTGGTTTTTGTGGAATATTTGAATGTCTCTCTTTTAGGAAAGGAGAATACTTGATTGCTTTGTCTTTCAACAGTCAAGTTTTAGAGTCTTGCTTTGTATTGTGAAATAATAATAATAATAATAATAAAAAACTTATCCAAGAGGCAGCCATTTTTTCAAGAGTCCAACTCTTGCCCTCAGATTAACACCAGATCCTGACTTGGCTGAACAAATCATTATTTTGGCTAAAGGAATGTTATAAAAAAATAATGGTCTGAGAGGGACTCTTGCCAATCTGAATCTTTGTCTACACCAATCCTTTTATTTCAGTGAACAATCTAGATATGAACATGCTCCAAATACCAGCATCTGCAGATTAGATTCCAAAATAAAAGCAGCAAAGCCATTTTTACAGATTCAAGCCTTTGTTCCCTTACATGATTGGGAAGAAATGCTGTGCCATATACAGGGGTGGGATTCAGCCGGTTCGGATCAGTTTGGGTGAACTGGTAATTATTGCCAGTGGCTGGGCTCAGCCACCTGCCCCAGGACTATCCTGTCTTATACAATCGCTGTGGTTTTGATGCAGCGTGCATGTGCACAAGTTGTGCGCAAGCGAAGCGTGCAAGCTCACATTTTCGATTGTGGGTGAACTGGTTGTTAAATTATGTGAAGCCCACCTCTGGCCATATACTATAAGATAAGTCTCAGTGTGTTTAAACATATTTGTTCCATGGCAAACATTATACAGAGTCAACCATCATAAGTTGTAAACAAATAAATACAATATGATTAAAACCTACTTATCTGGCAGTAGTTTCTAGTTGGAATTGATTAATGCCTTCCAGAATTATAGAAGCTGTAGGTAGATACTGCAAAAAATAATTAGAAATTCAGTGCAAATTAGGAAGTTGCAAATAGATACTGTCAGTCCAGGGATGGTTCTACTTACCTTTATACCAGTTTGCATCGTGCAGATGGCCTATGATGACATCCGGATCAGTGGGTGGAGCCTCCACCAATTTTACTACTGGTTCTTGTGAACTGGTCCGAACCGGGGGCAACCAACCACTGTGTCAGTCATAACAAAAGCAAAGACCAGCTACACTGATATACTGTATGATATCTCAAGCTGAACAAGAATTGTTGGAATCTTAAAAGGATCCAGCAAATTGAATAGTTTAAATGAGAGTAATCCACATGCTTTAATCATGAAGCAAGAGCCTAGTTCCAAGGAGTAGAAAAGACATTTCCTTATATTTGTGCAGAAAGCAAATGATTCTCCTTTTTAATGTTTGGAAAGAATTGAACTGCTGTTTAGAGAAATCTTAATCTTTCGAAGAAAATGGGCCTTAAAAGACCATGGTAATATTTTTCATGTTCCCAGATAGCAAATGAAATAAAACTGACTCTGCTTGATAACTTATGCAGCTTTATCCCCTATTAGTATTTCATTAAGTTTGCCAAAATGTGCTTTAGTTCATTTAAATTTGCCTCAATTATTTTTATCTGAATAAAGATTGGTGCAGGTCATAATCCCCAATCAACATGTAGCTCTTAGCCCAATTTCAACTCCTTACCAAATTTACAACTTCTTTACTTTTAGTAAAAAAAAAAATATTTTATTCAGTATATGACGATGTCACATTAGTCAGGAGACTATAGTGCCAATACAAAGTAGTTGTTTAGCTGCCAATATTTGCTAGTCAATTCTGTTCATGCTCATGCATTATCCAGAAGGCACCATAGGAGCAAATTAGTTCCACGTTCATAAAGCCATGTCATCCTGAACTTTTTTCACCACCAGTGTCACTCTGTCTTCAGGTGTCACATCCAGGCTGGTCCAGTACTGGTCGAATTCGTACTGGTGCTCAAAGTGCTTTTTTCCCATCAAAGTGGTACCTATTTATCTACTTGCATGTAACAGCTTTCAAACTGCTAGGTTGGCAAAAGTTGAGGGAAGTGATGAGCGTTCACTCCAATACACAGTGTTAGGACTCAAACAATACAAACCTTCAGAATAGAAACCTTCTCCAGCATCATTAAGCCACTGAGCCATCGCATCGATCAAAAACAAATTATTACATTAAAAAGAAAGAAGAGAGTGATGATCAGAAAGAGGGAAATTGAAAAACTGAGGTAAGAAGACAGGAAAGAATATAATAGCAAAAAAGAGAAAGGCACCTAAAATTGTGCTTGTCATTCCTGAAGGAAACAGTCATTGGACTGAAAAATACAATCTGCTATATTTGCTTTGCAGTATTAAGATAGAAAAATTTGAAACTAATTAGTATTTTTTATCACTGAAGGGGGAAAAAGCCCTAATTTCTGCTAATACATTTTTTATTCTCAAAGCAACCAAGTAGTGTGGCCAATGTATATCTAAAAATATCAGAATCCGTTTTCTATTTTTTTTAAATCATAAGAAATATTTAAAAACCACTGTATTTACATTTTAGCTGATTATTCTTTTGGGCTAATAATTTCTTTAGGGAACAGTTAAGCCACAAATGGAGAGTTCATTTCATGTTTACCCAGTGTCAAAGAACATAAAATGAAACACAGAAAATTGCTCTGAATGAGAAGGAGACACCACTTTCATATCATAATGCTGGTGGACAGAGTCTAGTTAAACTGGATATGTCTAGCAATTCATAGAATGATGTGGTGAGTAGGCCTTTATGTCCAACCTATTGCGGTGAATTGGGACAGTGAATGAAAAGTAGGGTTCAAACAGATAATAATTTATTTATTTTTATTTCTGAGTGATATTGTCCATGTTTATTTCATATTCCTTGTTCCATGTTATCATTTCCATAATGGACAAAGAACATTTTTATTGGATCTTATAATGTTTATGCAAAACAATCCTACTAAGATTATTAGGGAAGTTCAAACAAGAATGTCTCCTGTTTGTTATCAATGTAGCACAGTTTCTGAAATAATCTTTCCAGTTGAAAAATGAGCTTTAAAAAAGGTAAATAAATGTTTTCTTTGCTTTATGAGATTTTCTGCAGTTCATTTTTTCCCTTAAGAAGTTTCCTTTGCTAAAGGAGCATTCAAGGTTCATATCAGCTTTCTTTTAAACATTATGAGCCAAATAGCATCTTAAAAGCCCTCATCACCATTAGAAGCAATAAACAGTTATAGCTTTTTATGGAAAGATATATGAGGGATAGGCTGAGATGGAGACAGAATTTCTCTTACAGATGCATAAAGAACAATTTGGATGGTCAAACTGAAACAATATCTCTTCTTTATTCTCTAAGAGGGAGAGCCATTCACTTTCAGAGTGGCTGGCACAGATTTTTTTTTTTTAACAAAATATCAATATTAGGCATGTATAATAAATAGAATGAAGGGATGCAGTGTCTCAGTGGCTAAGACCTGAGCTTATTGATTGAAAGATCGCCAGTACAGTGGTTCGAATCCCTAGTGCCGCATAACAGGGTAAGCTCCCGTTACTTGTCCCAGCTTTTCCCAACCTAGCAGTTTGAAAGCACGTAAAAATGCAAGTAGAAAAATAGGGACCACCTTTAGTGGAAAGGTAACAGTGTTCCATGCACTTCTGGCATTTAGTCATGCTGGCTACATGACCATGGAGACGTCTTCAGACAGCGCTGGCTCTTCGGATTTGAAATGGAGATGAGCACCGGCCCCCTAGAGTCAGGAAAAACTAGCACATATGTGTGAGGGGAACCTTTACTTTTACCTTTACAGTAAAGAGTATCAGGATTGAAAACAAATGCAAGATTCTCAACATTTCAGCAAGAGGAAAATAGTGTAGAAAGCCTTACAGAATCTAATGTGGAGCCTAATCTGGCCAGAGGAGGCCATGCATATCTGAAGGAAGACATATTATGTGAGACGATAGAGCTCCAGAAAGGGAGAATCTCATCCTGACTTTGCCTTTCTTCCTGCAAAAAGAATAATCCTTTTTTTTTCTTCAGAAGAAGAAGAAAGGGAAGAAGAAAAACAAAGAGAGAGAGAGAGAGAGAGAGAATGTGTGAAATCCCTTTCTTCATGCAGAAGAAAGGGAACCCTGTCTCTGCTTTAGGCAAAAAAGAGCTCTTATATCTGATCAATTCCTGTGTTGAGAAAAGGTTTATTTCAACATGCTGAGTTTGAAAAAAGAAGTTCTTGTCTTGTCTTGATCAGGAACTTGTCAGAAATAAGACAGTTTTTCTCATCTCAGGTCTAAGAAAGAGAGTCTTTGTTAAGGATTGAACAACACAGAGGGCAAGCCTGGGGAGAGTGGAAGGAAGCTGGCAGGTCAAACTAGAAAACTCCATAGAATTGAGTTATACATCAAGAACACTATCAGAACAGTACTAAAAAAAATGATTAATGAGACTTAAAACTATTTTACAGTTGATCATGTTCTTGCTGCTGGCAAACATAGATCTGATCAGATGAAAACATAAAAGTAAAATATGGTTAGTTACTGTATTTGAACTCCCCCAGTATATCTGAACAAATTTACATCCTTTCTTTGCCTATATAGTTAAGGGGAATTTTTTAATATTTTAATATAGCTAGTATTTGATTTAAACAACATTAGTTCTAAACAATTAGGTTTCTTATACAAAAGTAGAATGCATCTTGGTGAGGGTAATTTAGGTCATGCTTCTTCATGTGAAATCTTATCTGCGCCTCTATAAAATATGCAATTGTATATAAGCTAGCTAGATGAATAGACCTTCCCATAATAAGCAGAAGAGCTAAATAAATCACAGCACGTAGCTGTGAAATGCATGAAGGAATCTTAAATATCTATAAAGCATCTTCTTCTTTTGTGATTGGTTATTTAAGGATTTTACTTTCAAAGAGGAGAGGCATAAAATGATGATAGCAAGACAATGCCTGCAGCTGTAGGTCTACAGAGACTTGAGTTGAATTTACGCAAGTCTACAAGGCAAGTACTTAAAATAACATTAACCTCTGCTCGACATGCATTGGAATGTCAAAATTGGTATGTATCTTTCCTTGAAGAGCCTTAGGAAGCAAGAATTGATAGTTACATTTTTTTCCTTTTACCCTCCAAGATGGCTATTCTTCACAGAATTATGTTTTCAGCCATTCAAGTAATTAGCATTGGAGTAGAGCAGAAAAATAAATAAACTGTGATAAATGTTTCCGCTACAACTTTATAAACAACTGAGCCCATTTTACACCTCAGTGACAGATACCATTAGCATGGTTAGCACTTTATTAACACTGAAAATGTTAGGTAATTGTATTAGAAGAGTTCAAATATAATTCCCACTATTATCAGGAAAAGGGATGCACTGAATGAAAAAAATTCTAGCATTATGTACTTAAATAACCAGTAATTACATATACCTGCAGATTCCCAGGCTGATCTGTGAAATATAATAGATTTCTTTACAGTTTTCTTAATAAAACTCCTTTAAAACTTACTAGAATTCCCTCCTTTATTTATCTTTCCTGAAAATCTGGAATATCATAGGCTAAAAAATACATAGACTGCAATTTATATAGCAAAATTTACTTTAAAATGAAGCTACATAAATACATTTTGTTGTAACCTAGGAATTATGAATAATGTTAAGAAAATGAGGATTCAGATTGTTGGGGGCAATATGCTGACTATAAACCACTTAGAGAGTGCTGTAAAGCTTAGGTCAGGCCTTTAGGCCCAGCCTGGAAACAGCAAAAGACTGGTCCACAATGTCTCTACCAGAGAAAAGGGAGCCCAGGAGGGCCACGCGTGGCCTCCCGGGCTGCATTTTTTCCTGCAATGGCGTCCTGCCACTCTCTGTCAAAGAAAACTAAGCTCCAGGAGGCTGTGCGCACCCTCCCAAGCTATGTTTTCACTGGCAGAGAGATGCAAAAAGCTGTCATAACTGAAAATAGAGCTGGGTGGGCCATGCACAACCTCTCCAAGCTTTCTTTTTGCTGGCAGAAGCCTGCAGGAGGGTCTTTCGGCTGAAAATGGAACTTGGGAGGACCATCGTGGCTGAAAATAGAGCCTTGATGAGTGATGTTGAGCTGGCCATGCCCAGCCTGGCCACTACCCCCCTAGCCAACCAAGGTCAAACACAACCCTGATGCGGCTCTCAATTAAATTGAGTTTGATAACCCTGGTTTAAGTGGTATTGCTATTTCCAGAAATATATTTTTAATATTTAGCTGTCATGCCTCTGTCAGAGTTTGACTCTGAAATGGAAGAGGGACATCTGACAGAGAGCAAGAGAGTAGCTCCGTTGGCTGTGGAGGAAACTGGCAAAGTCAGGCTGGGCAGAGCAGGGGAAAGTTAGAACAAGGAAGAGGGGGTTCTGATGAAGACCAAAGCCCACCCCCTCCTCATCCTAGGGCATGCAGGGAAGAATGGAGAAGAGAGCGACATGGGTTGCATGACTTACGAGGGAGGAAAGGGCCCTATTTCCCTTCACAAGATACACCTGGAGCTGGAGTTTAAAAGGAGAGGCAAATGGAAGGGGCGGTTGTCGTGAACAAACACTGAGTTCATGTTCATGTTGACTGCTTTATCTGAATTCCTGACATCCTCCCAACTGGTTTAATTTATAGCCGTGCTACTTCAAATCTGGGATTCCTTATGTTGCGTGCCCTGCCGGATTAATTACCTTATCTTGCCCTGTGGATTTATGGTTGGAAGTTTTGTCTGCTTACAGGTTTGTGGAAGGGTTTTTCTCCAGACCGGAGAGTAAAGGGACGTGGGTGGCAAGGTTTGGAACTAATAAAGGGACTTTTACTTATTTTCTGCTGTGTTGCCTTTGTGTCACGCCTCGGGTCATCACATTAGCCTTTTATAAGATATGTACATTTATTATTAGATGACTAATTGTTTAAAATGCTGGAATGGAAGTTAGCAAAAAATGTTACTTCTGTTCTACACCCTACCCCATTCTCCATGTCCAAGGATTCTTTCGATGAGAGTGTTCTGATAAAATTATTTAGAATACCTTCTTTGCATGATCCAAATTAACAGAGACATATGATGTACCATTTAATATCCCAGAAAAGAACAAAAGATTAGAAGCTGGCAATCTACTTTCCTTATTTTGTCCCCTGAACATAAGGAAAAGAGCAGTGATGATATGACACATGTGTTTTAGTTGTGCATGGGTTTTTTTTTTTTTACATTTTTGTAGGTATATTAATCCTACTATAGAATCAATTTATCTATTGTAATTTAATTAATGATTTATGTAGAGCATCATCTGAAGATCATCCATTTCAGGTAGATACACAAAAATAGCAAAAGTAATGCTTTGAAAATAATGTACTGGTATGGGAAACAATAGTGCACGGGACTTACTCTGATGTTTGTTTGGTGGTAAACTGAAATAGACTCTGGGAACTGAACTCAGGGTTTGGATAATTGTATTTCCTGTGTGCCATGAGTTGCTGACCCTCGGACTATTACAAGTACTGCAACAGAATATCAGGCACATACTAAAGTTGAGGAAGAGAAAAAGGAAAATTCACTGAATTCAGAAATCCATAATCCTTCTCAAATAATCCAGTTGTGTCTAAATGAAAAATATCATCAAAATTGTACCAGAGTAGAAAGGATAATGAAATAATTGACAGAAACTGTACAAAATTGTCAGGCACATTATGAAAATTGGCAATAGATTTCCAGTGAGGCAACATAAGAATGATGAAACCAAACCTGATTAAAGGTAAAAGGGCACAAAGGCTCCATTTTAAAGCACAAGGACCACAAATCTTGAACTGAAATAAGTATTCTGACTGACTGTGTAAGATATTTGGTCTATGAAGGTTGTCACTGAACTTGAAATATAACATTTTATTACTAGATTAAGGATACTCTGAGACTCTAGCTACCCATTTTAAGAGATTATATAATTGCAAGGGAATGTGTTTGAAAGATACTATCTGATTTATCAAAGTTAAATGTAGGAAACAGAAGAGGGAAAATCCATTAGGTTCAACTGCAACTATTAGAAAAGTATTTTGTATGCGTATAAAATTGAAAATGCTCCATTAGCCATCTGCTTTGCTTTCTTCTCCTTACCCATTTTTTTTCCTAATAATCCCAGAAGAATGTCTTATGTAGAAATTGATGCAATGCATCTGAATTGGTCCCACTCTATTAGGACAAAATCTTAAAAGAGGAAATATTTTGTTTTTATTTGTCTCTTCTAGCATAACAGTACAGTCACACTCTAGCACATTTTATTTTTCTCCTAATATTCAGAATTAGGGCCCAGGTTTTCCGAAGATACAGATTTTATCCTAAGGTTCAAAATATACAGTTCTGAGAAAATTCTCCCTTTGGCAATAGCAAAGTTATCCTACAGCTTGTTTTTCTATGACAGGCTTCAAATAATATAATAATATATTATTATTATTATTATTATTATTATTATTATTATTATTATTATTATTATTATTATTATTATTATTTAATAATAATAATTTTCTCCCTAGGGAATCTTGAATACTCTAAGACAACCAGAATTTATTTTCAGGATCCTTGCCAAATCACAATACAATACAATACAATTGAAGAAAATAATCACAGTTAAATTTGTCTAGAATCAATATAGGTAGTAATGTGGCTGTGCCCAATACATTAGAAAAATCTACTTCAATCTATTTTCCATTTTCTAACTTTATATTATTTTGAATCATTTCCTTTGGTTGGAAGGGCTTTAGACAAACTGTACAGCTATATATGTTTCTTTTTCCTTTATGCAAAAGTAAATGTGAATGTAAAAGGTTTTAATCTAGAGCCACATAAGCTCCTCCCTTAACTTTGGGTGGACTCTCAGGTCTCAGCTGCCACCAATTTCTAAGCTTCAATGTAATTTTGGAGGAAAATCCTTAAATGTAAGGAAAGTAATATTTTTTTTAAGAAATTTACTTTTCTAAACTTAAATTATAATAAATTTAATTATTGCCTTACAGGCTAGCTGATTTCCACTACAATATTATTGGATTAAATTTATATTTTTTATTGAGGCTACAGTCTGTTATATTGTCTAAGGATTATTGCTTATTCCAGATTCATACCATGAATATTCCAGATTCATACCATTGATTTGGATCCTGGGAAAATGCTTAAAGGTACAGGATATAAGCAACAGTATTAATTATACTTTAAATTAGCAGATTAGAGTGAAAGGGACTGGAGATCGGCCAACATTACTGTCCATATTTACTTTAGGACTTTTTATCACAAACATAAACACACACACACCATTGTAGTATCTGTAAAAACCTGGGTTGGTTAGGTATTTGCTGTTTAGCTCCAATCTGGGCAGTCTATTTTATGATACTTCAATCAAATCACCTCATCAAAGCACACTTGGGAATAAAAGGAAGTACCATCTACTTTGGAGCAGTAATCCAATCATATGTGTCACGAATAGGCAAGTGGCCATTGCCTACTCACAAACAGTATGGTTTCAATTAAGCCATCTCCTGTTTGTAATTACCTGCAAGCCTTCCCCGCCCTAGATAATTGCAGGTTAACTCCCCATATAAGCAAGAACCTTTTCGCTTGCTACTCGTGCCTAGACTCCTCGTTTAGGCCTAAATGCACAGCTCCTGCAAGAAGCTCAGTGCAACGCCGCAGATGGGAGAAGAATGCAGATAAGGACTCCAGACGCCGTTGCAGAGAAACTCCCACGGATGCTTGCCTTTTGCTGTTTTGTAGCATGCAAGCTATCATCGGGACTGCTGTTGCTGGATCTTTTTCCTCCCACAAGCTTCAAGCAATGTTTGCTGTTTGAACTGTTTTTACTTCAGGTGACTTTCAGCTGTGAAGTTTGTGCTGCCCCCATTTTGATTGCCTTGATGATGTATCGACACCAAAGCTGCTTACCTTCATGCTAGCTTTATTCTCTTGTGAACTGTTTCGGTATTGTGGAGAGGGATCTAGGGAGATAGCCTTGCTTTACATACCCAGATAAGACTTTGTTTTTAATGTGCTTTCTTAAAGACATAGTGCTTTTTAAATGTTTTAAAGTAAATTATATTTTTACACAAGACGCCTCTGTCAGAATTATTTCAGTCTCAGTGTGTTTGCTCATGAGCTGGTTCACGGTCCGGGTTACCCCTCAACCCTATTTCATCACAGTTGGTAGCAGAGGATGGTTTAACGAACCTACGCTCATGTGGTAACGCGCTAGACTGGAATGTCTGCAGTTGAACAGATGTTGACTAAGGCAGCAGCAGCAGCAAAAAGTATGAAGTCACAAACTGGACTGTCTGGGGCTCAGGCCAAAAATGTTTTGGCTGAAGAACCCCAAACTCTAATTGATTTAGAGAATAGTGGAGCTGTAAGTTTTGGAGCAGAGGCCTTAACTTCTGAAGGGCCTAAGATAGTGAGTAAACCATCATCACCTAAAGAAGTAGAGACTGGAAGAATGCCACTTCAGGTCTTGAAAACAAATACAGAGGTAGATGATGAATTTAGGAAGGCAATCCTTCAGTTTTTAGGTTTGCCCACAGTAAGTCAGAAACTGACTGCTGATTCTAGTGGATTATTAAAGAATCCAGCCATGAAAGGAAAGAAGATCGAAGTCCTAGAAAACACCGGATTGGTAAGAGACTTTCAATCTTTTCCTAAAACCCCCACCTCAGACCATAAGTGGAGAATGGGGGATAACAGACTGCCAGATTCGAATGTTCCTGCTTCTTTGTTAAACTAGCATGGCCAAGTTGATATTGCGCCACCTGCTGTTGAAGCCATCATAGATCAGGCCATAAAGACTTTAGCTCCCTTGATGACATCAATGACTTCTGCTAAAAATTTAAGAGACTCTCATGTTGAGCGTAAGGTTGCAAGTGTGATAGAAACTTTGACAACCATTTTAGGCGATGGTTTGCAGGTGCCATCGGCTCAACAAATAGTAGCTGCACGTACCAATTTACCCCTGATGTCTGCGACTAATTCAGCACACGCCACAAGTTGGATATATCCATCCGTGACGACATCGATATCCAGGACGGTTCCGGAGGCTGCCTCAACCGAAGATAGGAATTTGGGAGCGCATCCAAAAATTCCTAGAGATGTGCACCAGAGAGGACCCTCGAGCCTTTGTGATCAAACCAGGATGAGCTTTGCATCCGCACAACGTGAAGTTTTAATCCCTCCCATTGGGGAGGAACGATCGTCAGAATGCCAGATGGAAGACACTGTGCTGTGTGCTTCCATTCCAATGCCTTATTGCCCGTTCCAGGACGGACCACATTTTGAACATCAATTAATGTCTGTTTCCATGTTTAATAATGTACAGGTCCTTCCTCCTAATTTTAAAAGCTTAAGTGTGGGTGGAGGAAATTTTAAGGAATGGGTTAAGAGTATTCAAGTAAGTTTAATGAAAGAGAATGTTTTATCCTTGTTGCTAAAACCCCCACCTAGACCATGGTCCTTAGAAGTTGATCTTTTACATCATAAAGCCTTTTGTATTTTATTGATGTCCATTGACCCTGCACTATATCCCAGTATACCTAGTAACCTGACCGCAACAGAAGTTTGGGTGAAACTGCATAAGCTATTTTGTTCAAAAAGCTCCCATGTTACAAACAGAGTTTATAGGGAGTTCTATTCCGCAAGGTTGAAGGCGGAAGTAGATATTAATGAACACTTATGTGAGTTAAACAGGTTAAGGCAGGAATTGATGTTGAGGGGAGAAACAGTGTCTGAACAAACCCTCATTACTGTTATACTCAATTCCCTTGATCCTAGCTGGGATAATTTTATATCGCAACTGGATAATGTTGATTGTAATAACTTATCTTTAGAAGTGTTATCTGGCAGATTGATTGCAGAAGATAACCTGCGAAAATGCAGGGCGGCTTTTCACAAAAAGGAAAAACCTTTAAGAAGGCCCGATAGTTCAGATAGAGCATATACTATTGGAGAATGCTTCAATTGTGGTTCAAGAGAACATTATAGAAGGGATTGCCCACAAAACGTGAATGCTAGGGCAAGTGTAAAGACACCTTCTGATAATAAATGTAAAAGGAGGTCACTTCCTCCAGGCAGAAAGCCAAGTGGAGATGTTCCTAACCACAGAAGGGGTAAAAAGCCAAATGGAGGCAACAAAGGGAACAATCCCAGGTTTAATGATAGTTCTGTAGGTATAGTGGAAACTACTGAGTCAGAGCTTACAAGGGAACAGCGTGAGCAACTATGGTTAATGGACAGTGGAGCCAGTAACCATGTTGTCAGTGACCGAAGGTTGTTTGTTAATATGAGAAGGCATCAATCCATGGTCAAAGTTGCAAACGGTAAAAAGGTGAATGTTGTTGGCATTGGAGATGTTTATATTCCTGGGATAGGAGAGATTCATGGAGCATTGTATGTACCAGAGATAGATCATAATTTGCTAAGCATAATGAGGATATGTGAGAACCCTAGAATGGAGATTCTGTTCTCAGGAGGAACAGCTGTGATCAAAAACAACAAATGTGTGATTGGGGAGGTTTTGAAGATAGGTGGCTTGCCCTATTATTCCCCCAATACGAATGCTGAGACCTGCAGTGATAGCAATTATACTATCTCATTTGGTAGTAACAATGAATCACAGTTAGAACTAGGTGATGAGGATCAAGACTTTCACCAGAGGAAGCCTTGTAAAGACAAATGTAAAGTTAATAAAAAGTTTTTAAATTTTAATTTAGAGTCAGATAGTAGGGAACCTGAAAATGCTAATGCAATTTCTATAGGAGAGCTGTTGCACAATGAATGTGCTCACTTGATGCATCGCAGGCTAGGTCATGTGAGTTTTCCTATAGTGAAAAAGGTAACCGAACACTCAAGGGGAACCAAGATCAATGATTGTAACACATTTCTAGATTGTTCAATTTGTAGGAGTGCAAAGTTGAAGGTGAAATCTGTGCCCAAGAGGTCTCAGAGGTACTCTGAACACCCGTTTCAGCTCGTCCACATGGATTTAGTGGGTCCATTCGCACCTTCCGTGGGTAAGAGACAGTACTTTCTTACCATAGTAGACGACCATAGCAGATTTGGATTCGTTTTTCCCCTAATGTCCAAGAGTGAAACGTTGACTAAGTTTAAGGAATTTTGTAACTTAGTCCAGAACCAGCACAAGGTCAGAGTTAAGAAAATCTTAACTGACAGAGGAACTGAATTTAATTCTAATCAGTTCTCCAGCTGGTTGAGGAGTAAGGGCATAGTCCACTTACGCACCGCACCTTACTCTGCATTTCAAAATGGCATCATAGAACAGCGCAGCGACATATTACAAACAATGATGCGGTGCGCCCTAGAGGATTCCGGATTAAACTTCGCGTATTGGGTAGAAGCAATTAGATACGCAAACTACACCTTGAACCGAGTGTGGTCTAGCGTGGTGCAGAAGACCCCATACGAGGTGCTATACGGCCATAAGCCTAGCTTGGCACACCTCCATGTTTTCGGAGCGATGGCCGATGTTCATGTCCTGAAGGAGCTCAGGAGAAAGGGAGACCGGATCTCTGTTAAACTGAGATTCGTTGGCTACAAGCAGGGTTCCAAGGCATTTAGGTTTGCCTACCCTAACGGGAAACTGATGATATCAAGGTCTGCCACCTTTCACGAAGGGGCCAACTGGAGTAAGATCCTTGCCAATGAGATTCTTACTCGGAACTCTTCCCGTAGTTGTTGTAGACAAGCGGAGGATGTATCGGAAAACCTATCCGAGGATAGGGATACATCTGGTTCTGGGAAGCGTGCATCCCAGGCACCCTTGAAAGGGGTATTGAAGCGTAAGATGGGGGCAGCCAGGAAGGATAGGCCCCCCAGCTTCTGAGACGCATAGTGATAGTCACGAGGTAGATGACTCATCAGACGACTCTGATGTGAGTGACACTCCTAAATGCAGACCAGTTAGGGCTACTAGAGGCAATAAGCCTAAGAGGTACGACGACTTTGTTATCTCAGTCGACCAGGTTTTGGCCACCCCTCAGTGATATGAGGATGTGTTGGCCTTACCTGACCATGAACGACAGAAGTGGCTGACCGCCATGGATACAGAACTAGACAGCCTGAAAAGGCTGGATGTATTCATGCCAACAAGATTGCCCAAGGACAAGAGGGTGATCGGCACCATATGGCTTTTCAAGCAAAAGCCCATTGAAGGTGGGAGCTTTATCTATAAAGCGAGACTAGTAGTGCAGGGATTCTCGCAGAGATTCCCTGACGATTATGAGGACACCTTCTCACCCACAGTGCACCCTGAGAGCGTGAGAACAGCTCTCTCTATTGCTACCATGCGAGGCAAACATGTCTATCAGTTCGACATTCAGACTGCGTACCTGCACGCCCAGTTAGACAAAGAGCTGTACGTGAGGATTCCTCAGGGAGTAAGCCATCGGGAAGACGATGTGTGGTTGTTGAACAAGAGCCTATATGGCTTAAAACAATCTGGTAAGCGATGGTACGAGTGTCTCACTAAAAGCCTGAGAGAGATGGGCTTTTTACCATCGTCGGCTGACGAGTGTGTTTTTGTCAAGGAAGATCAGGGCATTAGGGAAACGGTACTGTTGTACGTTGATGACATACTATATATTTGCAGATCAGAGAACAGGCATAAGAAGTTCTCTGAGGACCTAAGTAAGAGTTTCGCCTTAAAACCATTAGGTCACATTAGCAAATTTTTAGGGGTGCAATTCGTAAAAACCGAGAAGGGGTTTCGGCTCTCTCAGGAAGATAAAATTCAGGAATTGCTTAAAAAGTGTAGCATGGTAGAGGCGAAGCCATGCAATACCCCTATGGCAACAGACTTCCTTAAGAATATGTACACTGAGAGCACGGAGTTTGAAGATAAGACCCTTTACAAGTCCGTGATTGGGTCGTTGTTGTACATTGCAAATTGGACTAGACCGGACATCAGTCTAAGTGTAAATGTGTTATCTAGACATTCTGAACATCCCACACAGTACCATTGGAGCGGAATTAAATGACTCCTGAGATATTTAAAAGGTACTGTGAACTATTCATTGTTATTGGAACCAGAAGCAACTAGAGAATTAAGATTGAGTTGTTTTTCGGATGCCGATTGGGCAGGGGATGTTAGATCTAGAAAAAGTACCTCGGGGTACATCATATACCTAAATAGTAGCTCCGTGTATTGGTACTCTGGGAAGCAGAAGTTAATTGCAACTTCCACAGCGGAAGCTGAGTATGTCAGTTTGTCCAAAGCTTCCAATAACCTAGTTTGGTTTGACGATCTTCTGGTAAGCTTATGGAGGCAGCCCATGCAACCTATAAAAGTTTATGAGGATAACATGGCTGCCATTAACATATCGGAAGCCGATGCTGTAGGCCAGAGATCGCGCCATATTGATATTAAAATCAAACATGTGAGGCAATTGGTGAAAACAGGTTTCATTAAGACTGTGTATTGTGAAACTAAGGAACAGATAGCGGATGTGTTTACCAAACTGCTGCCCCATGACCAACACCTCTATCTTCTGGGTAAAATGTTGATGGCTATGTGAACGTACTTACCATTGATGTGTACATGTACCCAATGTAGAATGTATGTTTGTTAACGAGTCAAATAGCCACAGAGAAGGGGATTGTCACGAGTGTTTCCAGGATTGCTGTGGCCACTTGCCTATTCACAAACAGTATGGTTTCAATTAAGCCATCTCCTGTTTGTAATTACCTGCAAGCCTTCCCCGCCCTAGATAATTGCAGGTTAACTCCCCATATAAGCAAGGACCTTTTCGCTTGCTACTCGTGCCTAGACTCCTCGTTTAGGCCTAAATGCACAGCTCCTGCAAGAAGCTCAGTGCAACGCCGCAGATGGGAGAAGAATGCAGATAAGGACTCCAGACGCCGTTGCAGAGAAACTCCCACGGATGCTTGCCTTTTGCTGTTTTGTAGCACGCAAGCTATCATCGGGACTGCTGTTGCTGGATCTTTTTCCTCCCACAAGCTTCAAGCAATGTTTGCTGTTTGAACTGTTTTTACTTCAGGTGACTTTCAGCTGTGAAGTTTGTGCTGCCCCCATTTTGATTGCCTTGATGATGTATCGACACCGAAGCTGCTTACCTTCATGCTAGCTTTATTCTCTTGTGAACTGTTTCGGTATTGTGGAGAGGGATCTAGGGAGATAGCCTTGCTTCACATACCCAGATAAGACTTTGTTTTTAATGTGCTTTCTTAAAGACATAGTGCTTTTTAAATGTTTTAAAGTAAATTATATTTTTACACAAGACGCCTCTGTCAGAATTATTTCAGTCTCAGTGTGTTTGCTCATGAGCTGGTTCACGGTCCGGGGTACCCCCTCAACCCCATTTCATCACAATATGGCTTTGAAGCACTTCACAGATTTGATGGTTTTTCTTTGCTCCTGCAGTTATTGTATACAATTGTCTTAACTCGGTTATATATATTGAGATGCAAGGCTACAAACTGAGTGATGAGATGGATTCTCTGACATTGTCACAAGTAGTCTGCCAATCACTTTAACATCCTTCTTTAAATTATCAGCCTATGAGAGCTCCCTTTGGGGAGATATAGTTAAATAGATTTTGGGCTTTGTTCACTTTTTTAAAAAAAGCTTTCAACATCTTTGTTATGGCCAGCCACAGTCTTTCTCTTCCATGCTAATATAATATTATATTTCTTTACTGGTCCTGCCAAAACAACTGGGATGGGACTTTATTCTAAATATGCCCTCAAGGTTGACCTAACTATTTAATTTTGCAGAACTGGAACATTGTTGTTCATTCTCTTGACAATGAGTGAGTGGGTGCCAAACTAACACTTAAAAATACTGGATCAAACTTTTTGTTGCTTTAAAAGTAAAACTGGGATGGCAAGGCTATGAATGTATATATATATATATGGCCTGTCTATTTTTCTGGCAGCAAACCTTACTGCACAACCCTACTTTTGCTAGCCTTGCTAATTAACATGAAGAATTGGCAACAAATCATAATTGTAGCATAACAACTCCTACCAGCATTGAGAGGAGTCTTTTAAGGAGGGTCTGTGCTTGTGAACCAGCTATGCCAAATGTCCTGTCACTTCAAAAATGCAGAAGAATAAAGAGCAGCAAAGTTTCACCATCCCACAAGGTTATGCCAAAACTGACATCCCAGAAAAGTGAGGGGGGAAGATAAGAAAGAGTTTTTGTAGGACTGTATTATCACATTGAAGTTAGACAGTTACTGCATTTGTTTGTCCTATGAGCTCTTTGTTGGACAATTTGAAAACTGTTGCTTGCTATCCCTGCCCTAAGCAAAATACAGAAGGGATTTTTTTCAAAACAAACCATTGTGGTAAAATCTTTAAAGTTCTCCAACTGAAACTTGGCAAGATTGAGCAACTATGTTATTTTTATCCTGTTTGGCCAAAAAAATACAGCAGCTTCAGACATGTTGAAGTTTCCTCAATTTAGACTATATTTTAAAAAAACAAACAAATCAGGTATCAGTTTGAATTGTGTTTCTCTGAATCTTGAATCAAATCTCAGATCCTTCAATGTCAAATCTCCAGATCAAATCAGATCATAGTACTTAAGACAGACCTACTGTTTAAACTTGCCCCTAACCTAAAAACTGGAATGCATTATGAATTTCAGCTTTTTAATAGCAACATACTCTACTTATATTCTCTGCTTTTTCCTTTACTTTGTACATTTCTTAGATTGATTATGGAGGCAGAGAGATTGATTGGCTATATAAACTATAACTAGAGAGTAAAACAAAGATGAATAGGAAAATATACTAACCCATTATTATAATGGATATTGTCACAAAATATTGTGAACAAGTTTTTTTAAATTGCATTTTTTTCATGAAAGTAAAAATGACTAGCATCCCAGATCCAGAGATAATGCTAAAATATTCTCTACTCTAACTAAATTAGTTCATGATTCCCAACCAAAGCTCTCCAGGGTGTATTTTCCCCCAGTTATCAAATGATATCAAACAGGAGAATACAGTAATTTATACACAATGCATAAATATGCTGGGAAGGCATAGCTGTCTAAATAAATAATCTCTTATACCAATACTGCAATTATAGCCACAGACTGTAATTAACTCAGACTGTAATTAATTAAAAGGGAGAAATTCACCATTTAATATGAATCCAGTTGAAATACTGAAGAAAACATAAGCATTATTTAGTGTACAGTTCCATATCTAGATGTCTTAGAATAAGCCCCATTGAACTGAACAAAATTTTAGACTTCAGTAGACATAGACTACATGGATTACATTGTTAAACTTTTAAGTATAAGAATAAAAAAGTAAATTATGTAATAGGCTATAATCCTAAATCTTCCCTAAAACATTAGCCCCACTAAGCATAGTACAACATAAGTTTAAGTAGTCATACATTGAATTACACTATTAAGATATCTTTTTCCAAAGCTAAATCCAGAGAAAGTATTATGAGTTACCCTCAGAATGTTTCTCGTGATGAATCTCGTTCAAGACGTATGCCCATTTTTAGAGAATTTTCCATTACTCAGATTTAAATCTATGATATCAGTTTGCTTTTGCACATTTTACTGCTTAGAACAAAAATGGTTTCATTAAGAGTGGCGCTTACAAACCACTTGCCTGATATTATCTAGGAATAACTGGGAAAAAAAGTTCAACATCCCACTCACCCCAGCTGTCTTTAAGATGGGGAGTGTTATTATTTTAATTCATATTACTGAATACAGTGCTTTGTAAACCTATCCCCCATTGAGTTTTCTGTTGGAACAGCTCTGCATGTACAGAGACCCAAGTCAAATACAAAGTTGTACGCATCGCTGAAATCAATAGGCAATTATAAGACACTCCTGGATTAAGAAGCATGCAATGTATTCTATGTAGCAATTGAAGTGCAACCACATCAGATAAGACTGTTCATAGGAAAATCATGTGGGCAAGCTAGTGGCAAAAATAAATTATAGCCTTCTAGAATTCAACAATTCTAGGGTATATAACAGGAATATGTTATTCATCTAGCCAGTTGACAGCCTAATGGGAAAATAGAAATGGGATTACATTATATAGAGTGGACATCTGTTTTGATAACTAAATTAAGGCCCACTGGAAGGTGACTGGAACAAAGCACTATTAGTATGGCTTATTGTTCTCCTTCTCATTTTTTAATATACCATATCATAATGTTTTGGCTGATTTGTTCATATTTTGTGTTAATCAATTGTAAATTGAGAAGTTTTCTTTCTTTGACAAGATTTATTGGTTTAGTATTTTCTATGTTAAAGAGATATGGAGCCTCTTAATCATATTGAGTCATCCAAACTGAATTTTAAACAACCTCCAGTCATAATTCTGACCATTTGAAATCCTCCCCCCCGCTTCCAAATAGTTGCTCATGCCTTTTTGACTGTTCCATTTCTAATTTCTATGATATCTCTGTTTTTGTACAAAACATTCAAAAAGAGCTGTCACAGAAAGTGGCATCAATACAATATGATCAGAACAAATCTTTCTATTCCACAAGCTCTAAAAAATCCATGAGTAATTTGGTTTTACCTGCATCTTAACTAAGCAAGAGCTGCTCCTCAGAATTTTATTTCCATTTTTTTTAAAAAAAGGGGGGGGGGAATAGGTGTCTTTTCAGTAATATTCCTCAAAAGTTTCTAATCCATTCAAACATTTTAGGAAAATCTTGAAGCATAAAAATTGTTCATGAGTTTAATTGTTAAGAATATGCTTTTAAGAAAAGTATCAGCCAGTGCCCTGAAAAAAGGAAGGGAAATTATTTTTTAGCAAGAAAAATAGAGCTATGGTGGCACAGTGGTTTGAGTGCAGTACTGCAGGCTACTTCTGCTGACTGATTATTGCCAGCAGTTTGCCAGTTCAGGTACCACTGGTTCAAAGTTGACTCAGCCTTCCATCCTTCCGAGGTCAGTAAAATGAGGATCCAGATTGTTGGGGGTAATATGCTGACTCTGTAAACTGCTTAGAGAAGGCTGTAAAAGCACTGTGAAGCGGTATATAAGTCTAAGTGCTATTGCTATCAAACATGTGTAAAGCCGCAAAACCAACAGAGAAATTGTGGGAAACAAACATTTATTTGCCACTTATTTTGCTATCGGGCTACTATAGGCAGCTTACAATAACAAAAAGGAAGAAAAATGAGAAGGTGTGTAAACAGAACAGAAGTAAAATAATAGAACAATAAAGTAAACAATGACAAAGCAACACAGTGTGAATAAATACCTCAGTGTAATAACCAAAGAATGGATGGGTGAAGAGCAAGCAGCTGGAGGGGGGAGGGAGTCTGCCAACAATCTAGCAGCCACCTATAAACAAATATAAGAAAATATTATCCTAAGCATGGTTTTGTATCTGTAATTGTCATATGGTTCAATATAATATTTATACAAGGAAGTAAAATGGCCTATGAACATTTACATCATTTAAAAACATATTTTGGGTTCTTCATAGTCCTGATTTCTGGGAGATCGAGTTGATTTTCTTCTATCTTCTGGGTGAATGGGGGACAGGTATCTAGGCTCTCCAGGGTCTTTCAGAAACCATGAATGAGTGGAAATGGAATCCCACCATACTCTCAGATTTGCATGTGACATTTAATCTTTACCTCAGGCATTTGGGTAAAGAGTTGTGGGTATGGAGGCTGCAGTCCTGTATATGAGGATATTGGTGATTTGGAAATCTGTGTCATATAATGTTTTAGCTACCATATCATATACACTAACCATTTATGGCTGCAAGAATTTAGACAGAAACTAGATAGTAGCAAAAAGTGTTTTCTATAGTTCTTCGCTCCCATTGAATAGTTGTCTGCATCATTACAGCCCAGGTATAATAATTCTATACCCTACAAACATATTGATTTGTGTGTTTGTGCGTACGGGTGTGTGCGCACACAAGTGTTTATTACACGCATGCATGCACATTCACACATACACACTGCTTCTGAGGTATAGCATAAATTGGTGTGAAGTGCAAAGCCTGCTGTCTATCAAAAAAGGCTAAGTAATAAAAAAACCGCTTACTAGAAAAGATAGGCTTTTTTCCAAGAGCTATGCATCTCTTTAGTGAATGCTGAACCTCTTCATTCCCGCCCCCCCCCCCCTTCCTGGAACTGCTTAGAGAATCAACAGTCTGGCTAGTAAACCATCTGTTTGCTGGTGCTGAAGTGCTTGGAAAATTGGTTAGCTGATTGGTTTCCTCTTCTCTATTCCTAAAGGCAGTCCTAATTTAGGCAGCTTTTACAACCTTTCCAGCACCCTCCTTATGCCCATAATTATTACTGTCATGCTCCATTTGCCTCTGCCCACTGATTCCGATGCACAATGCTTAAATTGGACTCTAATGCAGAACAAAATGTAAGCCATCTCTCTCTTGCTCCTAGCATCACCTATCACAATAGATTTCTTCTAAGTTGAATGATTTTCCTCATATTAAGCCTGAATACTTAAGGCAAAGAAATTTGTCACAGCAAAATTAGGGGAGGGGGGAATGTTACTAATAAATACATGTGAGTGGAAAAGCTGAATGTCAAATTGAAGTAGAAAAATAGATCATGATGATGCGGTGCAGAAAGGACCGTATCTGATGAAATATTTAATGCAACAAATAAGAGAATGTCTTTGCAAACCTTTAATGTATCCAAAGATAGGAACATCCATAGGATACTCATTATTTTGACTTTCTGGAGATGACCTCAAACTGTAAAGGTTTCTTTAAAAACCTGGAACAAACCAGTTTTTGTTTCAAATACTGTGAGCTAGAAAGTGTCATCCCCGCAGAAAAGAAAAGAAAAGACTCAGGGGCTCACTGTATGTTGTTTACCAATTCCAAATAACATTCCAACTAATCTTTTCCTTCATTTTATTAGGAAAAGGACTCCACTTTTATTTTTTGTGAAGGAGCTGAGTCTTTTTTTCTCCTTTATCTGTAAAAAATCCACCACCAGATACAGTGAAATGCATCAGGATTGTACATACGAAAAAGTAATGTATTCTCCAAAATTGTAATGGCGAGAGTATTTAGAGTAAATACATGCAATCTAAACTCTCCAAAAACATGCTCATAGACATGCAAAAGGATGTGTGTGTTTACAACGATTATCTTGACTCTTTTACAGACATTCACACATCCAAGACATCCTGCCTCAAAATCTTGGTATCAGCCTTCCAGAATCTTCCAAATGGTCTTATAAAATTGTGTTTCTTAATAAGTAACAGGAGAAGTAATTATGACCTGAAAAGAAAGTAATAATGGCAATCATTTTAAATTTTAATTCAGTTTAAATCATAGGTTTATAACACGGGACAGTAGAATTAGAAGGATCATCTAATCCAGGGGTCTCCAATCCTGGCAGCTTTAAGATTTGTGAATTTCAATTCACAGAATTCCCCAGCCATGTCATGCTGGCTGGGGAATTCTGGGAATTGAAGTCTCAAGTCTTAAAGTTGCCAAGTTTGACAACCCCTGAACTAGTCTGACCTTCTGCAATGTTCAGGAAAACTCATTCAACCATAAAAAAGGTAGTCCAGTAGTTTCTTAAAATCTATCAGAGATGGAAAACATACAACATCCATATATAAAATCATTTTGTATTTAGTTTTCCCCTGGTTATTATGTCTCAATCAAGACAGGTATGAAACTATGCTCAGCAAAAGTTGTACATACCTGAATTAGAGATATTATAGTAGGGATGGGCAACTCTGTCCAGCTGTTCTAGGTCTATGAATTGGCTCTTATTTAATTCAAATTATTGAAACAATCAATTCAGGTCAAACATTTGAATCACATTTATGCTCTAAACTGAATTTGCATTGACTTTGAAATACTATTTAAACCCTTTGAAAAATTATTTAATTTTGTTTACAAATTTGCTTTACATAATCTAATACATATCATCTCCAAAGCACAGGAAAAGGAAATCCTTAAAACCCCAAACCCTGCCCTAAATCAGGTTGATGGAAGAGCATAAAAGTAGTGACTCTACAAAGCCTAAAGCATCCATTTTACCTCTTATCCCATAACTCTTCATGAAATAAAATAATAAAAAATGGTGAGTTAAAACTGCCTACTTTGTTGATGTCATATTGACATTGGAAGTCCCCAACAGAGTGTATCCCCAATGTGAAAAAAAGAAAAACATCACCATTTCCTGAACTGGAGGTTTAAAGGGTAGCCAAGAATGTCTGTCAGTCTGTCTGCCTGCCTGCCTGCCTGCCTGCCTGCCTGCATATCTATCTTCTATCTATCTATCTATCTATCTATCTATCATCAATCAAACTTATTTGCTTCCCATTTCACAGTTCCTCTCAGGCAGCTGTGAGCAGCTTACATCAAGATAAAACAACATATAACAATTATAAATATAAAATGGGTTAAAATTACAAACAAACAAACAAACAAACTGAAAAGCAATCATTTGGAGGGGAGAGTTGGGGTACTTTATCTATTAGCAGCAGCTTCCCCTTCAGGGCCGCATGCTAGCTGATAAAGCCATGCATTCTCAGGAATAGTTTTTAAAAATAGTCAAAGAAAGGAAGAGAATTGGAAATCAAAGTTGAGACCAAGTATGAGAGGGCAATATTTTACAGCAGGTATGGGCAGTCCATCCGTCTATCCCCTCCATTTATTCACTTATGCAGTTTAGTGATGGAATTTATCTATTGCTCCTATCCTTATAGTCTAGTTAGTTTAAAGATGTTAAAAACTGCAATCCATTAGATGCTATCTGTTGAGCAACATTAGCTGTGGCTGGGCTGAAACAAGCAACACATGGTAGTCACATCCAAAATGAAATGTGTTTTTTTTTTCCCTCTCTGGTAACCTCTTTTTCACTTTTTGTTATTCTCTTTTCTTTAGTTGCCTTCCAAGATTGGAAAAAGAAAAGTCTCCAAACCAGAAATCTGAACTAAACTCTTGAAAGGCTCTTCATGGGCCAAATGAAATGAGTTCAAAGGCCACATGTTGTTTTTCAGCCACACGCTGACCACCCATGTCTTTCATGGTCAAAGAGTTGAAAGATCAATTCTATCAGCATTTCTACTTGTTGAATAGGAGCCAGTGCCAAACACAGTGTAACTGGAGATGAGAACACATGTTATAGAAGATGCAGCAGTGCTACAGGAAGCAGCTTTCCTCTTCTCTTATGATTAAAAACATTTGTTCCACATTTGATGTCATATTTTCATTTTAACTGAAGAACACCCTTGATCTGCCTTCAACAAGGAACAACAATAGGGGGCTTTATTTGCAGCTAGGAAGAGATTCCCAGTGTCAAACTTCTTCCTTTGGCTTATAGTTTTCTTTCCCACCCTGCGTTCCATAACAGCCAGTGACTTTCTATGTTTATGTTCTATATCTCAAGAGAAAACAGAGTTTTCTCTTAAATTGTTTAAAGTACAATAGCAATAGCATTTAGACTTATATGCCATTTCACAGTGCTTTATAGCTCTCTCTAAGCAGGTTACAGAATCAGCATATTGCCCCCAACAATCTGAGTCCTCATTTTACTGACCTTGGAAGGATGAAAGGCTGAGACAACCTTGAGACGGTGAGAAATCTTTATGATTTTTTGAAAGTATTATTGTAGTAAGTCATCTGTTTCTAATTACAACAGTGGCAAAATGACAAAATGTGTGTCCCAATGGTGCACCCTAGTCTCTACCCTTTCACCTGTGCCTTGTAACATAACATGGGAATAGAAAAAGAAGCAGAGTTTGCACTGCAGCATCGCAATGCACCAGTAGTAGTAGTAGTAGTAGTAATTTTGGCCCTACTGGTTTGTTTGTGGGCATGCGAGCACTAGAGCATGCGTGCAACACCTCTGCACATGCGCAGAGACATCCGGGTGGGTGAGTGGACTCTCCTGCCACCACCGCTACCAGTTCACCTGATCCAGGGTGAACCAGTAGCAACCCACCACTGCAATGCACACATTCCTCCAAGCTTTCTATGTACATCAAGAATCTCAATCCAGGGCACATTCATATATGTACATGTTTGGTTTTATAGGGAGCTGAACCATTTGCAAGTTTTTGAGAAATGATTTGATGCTTCTTGCTAATTACAATACAGAATGAAAAGTTATACACATATTTAAACGATGACAAAATACTGTTTAGTAAAATGTGGTTCTTACAATACAACATGGGGAAAAAAAATCTTTACCTCCCAATGCTCAAATTTCCCCTTTTTGAAACTAATGGAATCCTTTTCTTGGTTACAATATTGCAAGTAATGCTTCACTGAGTTTTAGTTAAATTGACATACATTTGTCTTAAGACAATTTTAAGTAGTCTGACAAACCTTGATTCTTCCTCTGTGTTTTACCTCGATAAATCAATTCATTTTTAGTTCCATTATGCAAAAGTCAAAAAGTAGTTCCATTTTTAATAAGTTAGATGAACTACAATTCAATTCTATGAAAAGTAATGGAGTGAGAGACTCTTCAGCCTTGTTAATTGGGTTAAGTCAATTCAGCCTTCCATCTAAGCCAAGATATTCATTAAGAGAAATGCCATCCAGTGTTATAGAGCAGTGAAGTCAAAGAGGATGAGTTTCTCATTGGAGCTGAATAATAATGTCTAATCTACATCCAAATCATTATTTAAACTTAGAAAAAAGAGGCATGCAAGGCAATAAGTACAGCACTCAATGCATTTAAATTAATGTTCTAACTTGATGCCCATAGACAAACATCATCAAGAATCATTGTGAATCAGGATCTTTGACTCCAACAGTGGCCATAAATGGGAATTAATTTCATAAATTGTTACATTATGTAATGCATTAGCAGAAGTGAGGCACTGTTCACCACTGGTCAATTTCTATTGGACATCTTGGTACTAAGTAGCTCTTAAGATTTTTAGAAAGATTGCTAACCCTAATATATTTTAGAGCAAGATACTTCATACAGTGCAAATTCAGGATCAGATAACTTCAGTATGCTTCATCTGATTATAGCTTCATATTCTTTCTATGGAAATTTAAGAGACAAAACAAAAAAAACTGAAGTCAGCCAACCAATTTATTTCTACGTATTGATACACCTGGATGTACAGATTAGAGCAAGGATCTTCAAATTTGGCAAATTTAAGGCTCCCATAATTCCCCAGCCAGCATGGCTAGTATTCTGGGAGTTGAAATCTATATGTCTTCAAGTTGCCAAGTTTGGAGACCTCTGGGGTAGAGGGTACCTTCTAAAGCTCCTCCATGAAAGCTGATCTATGTAGTAACAAGTTATGGACAATCATCAGAGCAGCAAACTTTGATCTGGGTCCTTCTTCACTCAAACTTTGATCAGAGATCAGGTTATCTCAGAGACTATCTGTAGACCATCTTTGCATTAGAAAAGAAGGACTTCTCTTAGTGCCCCAATAAATATTTTTCAAGAACCCGGGGAGACTGAAATTGAATTCTTTTTCCAAAGCACCAGTACTTCTCTAATCTTCTCACACCTCTGCAACATAATAATTAATTCCAATTGTACCATGCTCAGTAAATATTTTCTCTCCTGTGCACCTGGAGTGACTTTTTCTCTCTTCTTACACCTGCTGCCGTTCTGGTTTTTTATGATGTTAGATGAAGAAAGAGCTTTTCAGCAATGGCACTGAGAAACCGAATCATTTCCTATGAAGATCTTACAAGCCTCTTACTGTTTCTAGAGAATTGGTTTCTAGAGAGTCTCATACTTTTCATGTATAGATCCTTAATCTGTGATTTTAGCAGTGTTCTGCTCTTCTGTTTTATTACATATACAATCATGTTTGTTGTACAGTGTTTAATGATGCTATTTACTTGCCCTTATTATTAAGTTATATAAATTACTTTAGGTATTTAAAAAAAATGAAAGGTGAAATGATAACAATAGAGGTGATGGAGGATTGAGATTGGGTTACTCATTCAGATCCCAATTATATCTGTGAGAGTAATTTAGGAAACATCCCTAACTCAAATCAATGCCTTAAGGGTTAAGGGATTTGTTACAAGCTCTCTATGCTGTGAGAACATGTGATATATTACTACATAAAAGATATGACTAAACTGATGAGATGTCTTTGCCAGAATACTAATATCCACTTGGCTGGTTAATCGGAAGGCATGGAAAAAAGCATGGGTAGTCAAGGAATGACAATGTTTTCCCTTACAGTCTCCACCATCATATACCAACCTACCATGACTTCAGACTATCATAAAGATCATCTTCCTGATTCCACTAAGATTAGAAGAAACAATTCTTTTTCCTTTCTTTTTTTATTGTTCAGCATGCCATCAATGCTGACTGCATTGCTTATATGCTATAACTGAGGCAGCAGGCTTCTGTCAATGAGGGAAGCCAGATTCTCATGATTCACTTAACAAAGTTTATAAATTAATTAATTAATTGATTAATTAATTAATTAATTAATTAATTTGTGAAACCTGTACAGATAACAAGTATAGGTATGAACATAAACATAAACAAAGGAAATAAATACAAATAAATGGGGACAGTAAGAAAGGGACATAGGCACACTGGTGCGCTTATACACGCCCCCTTTACGGACCTCTTAAGAAGGGAGTGAAGTCCTCTGTAAACAGTTTGAAGTTGAAACTGTGAGGGTTTGAGGCTGTAACAATGGAGTCAGGTAGAGCATTCCAGGCATTGACCACTCTGTTGCTGAAATCATATTTAGTTTGTCAACTCCTTATGTAATGCAATTGTAATACTGGTTAACATTACAATAGCTGGAATCTCAGCTTTGTTCTCCTTTTCTCTGCTAATATAAAAGTCTTAGCTTGCTAAAATCTTCAAGGAAGGGAAACTCCTCATTTTTTCAAACAAGTGACACGAGGCAGTCTTTAGATTTTATTTCCAGTGATTTTTTTTTTCCCAGACAGTATTTCAGAGAAAGAAATTGGGCAAAGAAACCGTGTAGGAGTTTGTGCAGGGATTAGAACCTTTTAAAGTGATTAGGAAAGCTTTAACCTTTGATAAGTTGGCTGAACTAGTTTTGACCTCTTGCATGGTAATAACAAACAGTGCGTGCTAGCCATTTCCAAGGAAGCTATTGAATAATGTTGATTTCATAAGGCACCATGCAGAGTCCACAAGAATATAAATGCTACACATTTCTCTCTGAAAAGAACCGTTGCTCATGTGTCGAATAAATCCTAACAGATCTGGAGGCTGGAGAGAGAATAAAGTACCATTCTACAAAATTATTCTAAGAGCTGTGCAACATTGATGAGCAAGAGGGCCTTCCTTTCACCTCCCCACCACCCACTCCCAAATATTTTGGCTTTCTTAAAACCACAGGAAAACCAGTGGTTTTTTATTGTGAATGGTTTTACAGAACTATTGCTGTGTGATATTTTGGAAATAACCATTATGCAATGGGTAGAAAGTAGATGACATGTAATAACCCCTAAATGAAGCTCAGAGGGGGAAACATTATCTAGATTATAACAGTCTTTCTTTACACAATGGAGCTGACCAAATCAATCACTCCCTTAATAGTTCATAATCACAGATTCTTGATCTAATAGAGAACACAACTACAGCTAGAAAATAATCACCTTCCTGTTCTTTGTTTAGCACTGATGTTTAAACCAACAGCAGTCCTCTTATGGACAGAACAGGAAAGATACAAGTCCCACTTCTTTCTGTCCACGTTCCACTCTTCACATGGCTGCAGGAGAAGAGTGAAAGACAAGACAAAAGAGTGAGGATTCCTTGAACAGATTTATTGTCACCATATTTGCTTCTGGGTTAGTAGACTGATTAGAACAGTGTTTTTCAAAACTGGCAAGGGTAAGATGTGTGGACATCAACTTCCAGAATTCCCTAGCCAGTATTCCGGCTTCTGGATTAGAAAACTAATCTTTCTGTAAAAGTCCCCCACCCCACCCTGACTTCCAATCTAATAAATTCCTGCCCTGGAATTTCCTGCTTATGTCCAACTCTTAAAGTTTAGCCCTGCTCATTATTAGATTTTTATCCAATCTTTTAATATACTGTATAACTCAAGGTTGAGAACATACCTCACACTCAGTGGTGAAATCCAAATTTTTTATTACTGGTTCTGTGGGCATGGCTTGGTAGACATGGTGTGGCTAGGTGGGCGTGGCTTGGTGGGCGTGGCAGGGGAAGAATACTGCAAAATCCCCATTCCCTCCCCACTCCTGGGGGAAGGATATTGCAAAATCTCCATTCCCACCCCATTCTGGGGCCAGCCAGATGTGGTGTTTGCCAGTTCTCTGAACTACTCAAAATTTCCGCTAGCGGTTCTCTGAACTGCTCAAAGTTTCCGCTACTGGTTCTCCAGAACCTGTCAGGTTCTGGAGAACCGATAGCTGGATTTCACCCCTGCTCACACTCCTTCCTCCTATTTTCCCAACAACCACCCTATGATTAGGTTGAACTTTGGTTGACCCAAAGTGACTTACCTGGCTAACTATCATGCCTAGAACTTCACACATATCCTTTCAGAATTTTATGTATCTTAAAATACATTGCCTGTTAGAGTTGTTTCATCTTTGTATTTATTAGTTTCCATAGTTGCACACATTAGAATATATTTAGATGAAGTTCTGTTAGTACATCCAAAGCAATTTGAAGATATAATCAAAGAACTTTATCTATTTGTTGCCTTCTAGAAGTTGTCTGGATTTTTGCAACCTCAATATGGTAGCCCTAAGTATACCCAAATCCCTTTCCAAATATTATTTAAAGGACATGTTGGGTGAACATTAGGGATTAAGAAGTCCGTCTGTGGCCTTGTGGTCTCATTTGATATTATTTGGCCTGTATCTTATCTGTACAGTACATATCTATCTCTAACACTTTTATGCTGTAAAGAAATCCATGAGTGAATAACTCTTCAAATATTAGCTTTCTCACAGTGAAATGCCCAATCTTTACAGCAATTCTAAGATCTGAAAGATTTAGCAGATATCTTAATTGAATATAACCTTATAGTATCAAATTGCTAAATTAAGCAAGAGATGGACACGTTCAGAGCCTACATTTAAATTCCCCTTTAGCAATCCCTAAATTCATATTTTTTTAAAAAATACACTTGAGGATTTTTTTTAAAAAAAAATCAAAAGCATGTAGCCAGTGAATTATTTTTTCCACCAGATGTCCCCATCTGAAAGTTTTATGGATGTAACTAATATTAGTAAAAACAGAACAAATTAGCAAGCAAGTAGTACTTCCAATTCTTATTTTGCTCACTACATTTGATTTGGAGGCACAGTGGTATTTAAAAGTCAAACATTCTTCAACTATGATTGTAGCTATGGTGATTATTTGGAGATTTAAGGTATACTAAACAAGTTGAAAAGTAAAATTGTTATGACAGACTAATGAAAGCTAGATTATGCTGTACATGTGAGCTGCCCTTCAAAAGTATCCGGAAGCTTCACTTGTTACAAAATACAGCAGCGCAGGGAGTTATGCGAGTTTCTAGAAGAACATGTTACACCTCTTCTCCACAAGCTTCATTGGTTACCAGCCTACTTATGAGTCCAATTCAAGGTGCTCCATGTCACCATGAAGCCCTACATGGCATAGGACCAGGTTATTTGAGGGACTGCCTCTCCCCAGTTACATATACACATCAAGCCAATCCAGCAAAGAACATGCTGCAGGTTCTGTTGGCTAGGGAGCTTCACTTAGCATGTCCTAGATGGTGGACCTTTTCTGCTGTTGCCCCTGCTTTATGGAATATTCTTCTCCCCAAAATGAGGCTGGTTTAAATCTGTTTAACTTTCCAGAAATCTCTCAAGATCAGTTTGGGTAATCAGGCCTGGGGATCCCAAGGGATTGGTGAAATATTAAGGTGACTTTAAAAAACAAACGCCTGCTGTTTATCTATTTTTTTTTTATGCTTATATTTCTTCAGTTTTTCATACTGATGTGTGTTTGTATGTATTGTTTTTAGCTTTGTCATATGGAGCCTAGAGTTACTAGTTTGCGAGTTGGGCATCTACATAAATATAACAAATGAATAAATAAAATATCACAATGTCACCATGCAAAATCTGCAAGTCTTTCCTACATATGTTGCAAGATTGCATGTCTGCCATTGCAGTACAATAATTCTCCTCTTCCTCCTCTTCTTTTTACCTTCTCCTCTCCTTTCCTTCTTCAAGTGAGATCCTAGGGATGCTGCAGGTAGAACATGAATACAGATATCTACCCTTAAAGTAGATTTCAATAAGGTAAACATTGATTCCCAAGTCAAGGATTTTAATACTGAATAATCATCCTTCTGAATCAGTCTAAAGGTCAATCTAATATACAGTGACAATATTTTCTTGAAAACAAATAAAAATAAAAACAAATCTGAAAAGGGGGCAAATCTGAAAGATACTCATAAGGGTAACTTATTAATTTGATTCATTTATAATTTATGAGTAATATATTTATGAGTAAATGAAATATTTATAATTTATTTACAACTTTGGTTTACAAAGGAAAATTCAAAACAAAAACCAAGAAAATAAATGTTTAATGTAAAGAAGTCCTTTCTGAAATAAAGGCCTGTCCTTTGTCATGAAGAGCTTATAATCACTGTAAATTAATATAATTTAATTTGGTATATTCTCCAATGGATGGAGAAGATTCCTATACCATATAAAACTGAATAGTTTCTAGGAAAGAAAATGAAAAATAGTAATTTGTAGGCTTAACCTTCTTTTCTGCTTTCAAATGCTTTTCAAAATACATTTGAAATAATTGTAATTATATCTCAATGTTATACATTAATTAAGCACCAAGTTAGAGGTAAGTATTTTCATGATAATACAATTGTCTGCTTCCTGTATATATGCAAATCTTTGATATATTCCTACTTATTTTCTTTTTTATAAGCTTTACAAACAATAAAATTAACATTTTTAAACCCTTACGTATTAATTTGTAATACAAATTACAAAATTATATAATGATATAACTATACTATGTTATGAAAGACAATTTACTTTCCAGAAAAAACCTAACATATAAAAATATGTAATGGAAAGAGAAAAGATAAGGAAAGTTGTATACCAATTGACTGAAGAGGTTGGGATGGACAACAGAGAAAAGATAATTAAAAAAGACAACAAAAATCCCAACAAAAGTAACAAAGCAAAACTAGAAACAACAAACACCTGAATTACATCTAACTCAAATGTAAAGTAAAATGTCAAAGAAGAAAAAAAACACCACCGGCTGTTAATTTTTTTTGTTTTTCAAGTCCAATGTCTTGCAAAAGGACAACTAATTAAAAATGATAATAAGTAAAAAACAAATTAAAGTGGAAACAGAAGAGCACACTGTAGGAGTAGGGAAACAGTAAAGCTTCAAAGTGATTAGTCTGCCTGTTTGCAAAGTACAGATTGCTCTGCAGGTGCCTTTTCCTTCTTTCAGTTTAGACAGCCCAGTAGAGTTATATTTCTTCCCATATTGACCATAATTTTCAACACACTTTGGTACCACAACACAACTATGAACCCATGCTGGCTGGGGAAGTCTGGGAGTTGAAGCTCACCAATCTTAAGTGGCCAAGGTTGGGTGCTCCTGCCCAAGATGCTATCACCCATCCACTCCTGTTTACAAGCTGCTGGTTAAAACATTAGGGAAGGACTTTGCAGATGAGTTCCTGCTGCAGGAGAACACAGAATTTCATTATTGGTTGGTGCTATCATTTCTGTTGTGCCTACTGGAAGTGCCATCTGCTATCCAATTTCATGCAGATATGTTTTCCCATATCTATGCCCATTTACAAATATGATTTTTTTTTTTAAAAAAAAGGGTTAAAATGGATTAGTCTACCATCATAGCATCTTGTTATGAGTTCTTTTATGTAACCCAAGTCAGTGGGCTCCAAAATCTAAGAAAGCCAACTCAATCACACAGGCCCCTAAGCAACATCATGACAAGCACTCCAAAGGCTAGTAGTCACAGCTCATTACTCCACTCTAACTCACTTCTTCTACACCCCTATTTCTACTCCTCCTCATTGGTGTTAGTGCTGGAGAACTGTTTTTTGTTTTTGTTTTCATTTCTCTTAGGCTGCTTCAGGATGCTTGTTTTTCCACAGACAACACACCCCATCAACCAGCTGCCTCTCTATTCCACTTTCACAGTTACTATATTGGCTAGCAAGAAGTCTTAAATAGACAGGGCAAGGCAGCCATTTTGTAGGTCGTTGTCCCCTCACACATTTATTCAAATAGAAACAAAGACTATGGAATGGGACAACATGCCACAGCCAACTCTCTGCAGCCAAATTGCCATTGCCAACTTGCCACAGCAACTTGCCTCAGCCAACTCATCATGGCCAACTTGCTGTGGGACAACTCACTGCAGGTCAAGTTAACAATTCTGTTTAATTATTTAAAATAAATTTAAAAATATTTTAATTTTGTGCCATTCACATTTCATTCTGCCCAGTGGTGGGATTCAAATAATTTAACAACTGGTTCTCTGCCCTAATGATTGCTTCCAACAACCAGTTCACCAAACTGCTCAGAAAGTTAACAACCGGTTCTTCCGAAGTGGTGCGAACTGGCTGAATCCCACCACTGATTCTACCCCTTCTTTTGCATCCTTTCTTTAATGATTCTATTCCACCATTCTTCAATATTAATGTAACTCTTGTCCTGCAGCAAGTTGTCCTGCAGCAAGTTGACCATGGCAACTTGTCCCACAGTGAGTTAGCCATGGTGAGTTGACTTTGGTGAGTTGGCCATTGCAAATTGCCATAGACCCATCAAAGACTTAGGGTAAACCAAACTTTGGAATGGAAAAATATCAAACTTCTGATTAAAATGCATTTTTATAATCTTAAAATATGCATTTGTACACATTTTATACATTATGGGCCAAGCAATGTGTCTCAACATTTGCTGAGATATATACAAAAGGACAATTATGCACAGCTCTCTTCATTTAACTGAGAAGGATGAATCTGGCCTATTTTCTTGAAAATATAGATTGAATGAAATATTAGAACACTGCTAAGTAAAAGTGAAGGCCAGCACTTTGATTTATGTTCTACAGCAGACCAGAAGCCAGTGCTGTTCTTATAAGACTGCCAAGGTGTGCTTTGTCAGCTTATTTATGTAGTAGGATTTTTTAGAAAGCTATCCAGGAGTTTGGGGAAAAAAACCATGCTGTTGTGAACAACTACAATGACATTAAAGCTTTGCTAATCAGCCTTGTCCATGGTTGTGATCCTTTGCATTCAGTCAGTCAGATCTAAGTGATCATAAAATTATCTCAGCCAACTTTAAAGCATCCCCTCCCCAAGAGTAGAAATTGCAGGCTGATCAATGAGCCTGAAGCAGTCACTTAAGGAAAACTATACACTTAAAGCTAATTTGTGCTGATTTTGTGCTCTCTAAAACTACATCAGAGGATGAAACTTGTAATTAGATTAGATGCAAATGATGTGGTCATAGTGACACCTGTAGGAGATCTAGATAGTTTGTGGACATATGCAGAATTATTGCACATTTTTCTTGTTGAAACCTCTGGGGGAGGGAAAGTTTTATTAAAGAAAGTGTTTTACTGATAGAAATGAAAGGGGACAGAGAGAGAGAGAAAAAAAACCACTGTCAATCAGCACCTGCTCAAATCTTGATGCCATAAGTTTTACCAGCGATGCTTGGAAGGATTGAATTCTACATTTTTTCCATAAAGCATATGGAAACCAGTAATATAGAAAACCAGTATCTTCCCACGCTTTTTGCAGAAGCAGGCAATGTGATCTATTTTTAAATCAAGAAAATGTGAATTTTAAGAGATTGCTCAGGGAAATTGGATAGACATGTGTAGAGAAAGCGGAAAAGGAAGATTTTTCATCTCTGTAGAGAACTTCCACATTGGATTTTGGTGCTCTTCTCAAATGATGGTTTGTCATCAATCAGCCCATAAACCATAGATGGTTTATCCAGCAGGTGGATTTTCTTCGAGCTGAGGTTCCAACAAATTCAAATGGCTAATCAAAGAAATTTCTGCCAGCCTTTGCCTCAAGTGCCATGACCCTTCTTCCATTGGCTATGAGGTAATCATAGCTTCACAGTACTCTTAGATTCAAATGTGAGATGTTTTTGGAGCCAGACCACCGATTTTCTGTTTTTGTTTTTGCTTCTTGGTTTCAGGAAGATGTGTAAGACCATGACACGGAAAAGCTGCTGACTAAGAGCCAATTGATCAGATGAAGTAGTTCAGCTGAACTATAGCATCTCTCACAACAGCTGAATTGGTCTAGTGGTTAAGGCACTAGGCTAGAAACCAGGGGATTGAGGATTCTAGTCCTCTCTTAGGCATGAAAAACAGGTGGGTGTTCTTGGGTCAATCATTTTCTCTTAGTGAAAAATAGGATGAGAAGGAGTATTATGTATGTTTTCCACTTTGAGTTACTTATAAAGTAATAAAGACAGAGTTTTAAAAAAATCTAATAAATAAACAGCTGCAGTGAGAATAATCATTTGGGAAATATTGGTGGCACAAAGCGATGAAAGTGGCATGAAAGCATCCCTAGAACCCGAGAAGCCATTTAAACTATCAGATCCAGCTCCCTGCTCAGCAGAGGAATCACAAATAAAGCATCTGATACATGTATCAGCCCAACATGTCCTATCAACTATTCAAGGCAGGCAAGTTCCAGAAACAAGCATGGTAGTTATTCCAGGAATGTTCTTTAATAATTATAGGATTGAATTACCAAATCTTGAAATCCTGACAGAATTTCTCTGTCTCTTCTTATACCAAACAAAATCAATGCAGAGTTATTTTGTGTTTGTTTTCACAGTTTTATTTTTCTCAGAACTGAATAATCTCTTCTAACATTCCCCCCTTTAAAAAATCCCCCATTCCTCCTCCATTTCCAGGGCAAGTCTACATTTCTTCTCCTCTCTCTAGGAATGTCTTTATACTCCGTTATATCTTTCCTCCCTTATTTCCTGTTGTATTCTGCAGTTATTCACATGATGTGGCTGTATAAACACTTTTCACTCTACTTTCCTCCATTGTTCAAGACCTAGTCTTTCAGTTATGGACAAATATTTAAGAAGGATATATACATATATACTTATACATATACATATACATATACATATACATATACATATACATATACATATACATATACATATACATATACATATACATATACATATACTCACGAGTGCCACACCTGATGTCACCACCACACATCCACGCAGAAAGCAGACTCAAACCCACACTGATAATGAGCCACGACCAAGGACCAGAAGCCAGACCGCAGCTGCATCATTAGCCACTTTAAACCCCTCCAATCCATACATGAAGCAGACTGACACCCACCATGAAGAGCTCGCACGGCCACAAACACGAAGCCAAACAACAACAACGCAGCTCACCAGCTCAAATCCCCCTGCAACTCAGACTAAGCTGAGCACAACCAAGCCCCCACCCAAACAGAACACAACCCCAGCCAATCAGAGCACAGCCAAGCCCCTAACCAATCAGAACACACCTCCACCCAATCAGAACACAGCCAAGTTCCCACCCAATCAGCTCACACCTCCACTAGCAGTTAAAAGGAAGAGACAGCTGCGATCTCACATTGCTCCTGGAAGCACGAAGCCGAGAACACCAGCCTGAAGATGACGAATGAGACTTCGTCGAAACGTCGCCAAGACACTTCCAATTTTACGTGGGAGAAGACCCGAATAACCAAAGACCTACATATATATATATATATATATATATATATATATATATATATATATATAATTTGTGATATATATATATATAAAAAAAAATTTGTGTGATATATATATATATATACACACACATACATAATTTATAGAGAGAGAGGCTATAGCCTGAGAAGTAGGGCAAAATGTAATCACCAACCAGGCAAGTAATACTTTATAGCTTATTGTTTTGTAGATTTTTATTTAACTGAATTGATTTATTGGCAATTTTGGTAGGAAGTAGGATTGCATGTTAATTAGTTTTGCTATTTTGGTGTGTCTAAATTACTTGGCGTGTTTTTGCTTAGTGTGTTAATGTGTGAAGATTTGTAATGATCCTTGGTGGCACAGCGGACTAAAGGGCTGTTAAGTACACTTAGCTGCCAGCTGCCTGCAGTTACTGCAGGTTCAAATCTCACCAGGCTCAAGGTTGACTCAGCCTTCCATCCTTCCGAGGTAGGTAAAATGAGGACCCGGATTGTGGGGGCAATAAGCTGACTTTGTATAAAAAGAACACCGCTTGGGGGGGCTGAAAGCCCTACTAAGCAGGTATATACAAAAGTATGAAGGCTATTGCTTAACACATTGTAAGCCGCCCTGAGTCTCCGGAGAAGGGTGGTATATAAAAATTGAACCAATAAATATAAAATCGAACCAATACTGGCTATCTTTGACATTAATTGTCTTCAATGGCCACAATTTTTGTGGCCATCCGGGAGTGCGGGAGGATCCCTTGGAAGGCAGGGCGGAGGATTTCAGACAATATCTGTATGACAAAATCACTCAGATCCGGGGGATTTGGACTCTGACTGGGTAGATCAGGGCAGGGTGACAAGGAATAGTCTTGAGAATGTTACCTGGGAGGAGTTTGATGCTGTGACTCCCGATGATGTGGACAGGATTTTGGGGAGACTTAGTGCGGCCACATATTTACTGGACCTGTGTCCCTCCTGGTTGGTACTGGCTTCCCAGGAGGTTACACGAGGCTGGCTCCAAGGTGTTATCAACACTTCGTTGAGTGAGGGTCACTTCCCCACTGCCTTGAAAGAGGCGGTGGTGAGGCCTCTCCTCAAGAAGCCGTCCCTGGATCCGGCAATATTGGCCAACTATCGTCCTGTCTCCAACCTTCGCTTCATGGCGAAGGTTGTTGAGAGTGTGGTCGCGCGACAGTTGCCACAATTCCTGGAGGAAACATCTTATCTAGATCCGTTCCAGTCAGGTTTCAGGTCTGGGCACAGCACAGAAACGACATTGGTCGTGTTGATTGATGATCTCTGGAGGGCTCAGGACAGGGGTTGCTCCTCTGTTCTGGTCCTGTTAGATCTCTCAGCGGCTTTTGATACCATCGACCATGGTATCATGCTGCACCGGCTGGAAGACTTGGGGGTGGGAGGCACCATGTTGCTGTGGTTCTCCTCCTTTCTCTCCGACCGGTCGCAGTTTGTGTTGGCAGGGGGGGAGAGGTCGACCTCGAGGCCTCTCATCTGTGGAGTGCCGCAGGGATCGGTCCTCTCGCCCCTTCTGTTCAACATTTATGTGAAGCCGCTGGGTGAGATCATCCGGGGCTTCGGAGTGAGATACCACCAGTACGCTGATGACACCCAGCTGTGCATCTCCACCCCAGGCCACCCCAATGATGCCCTTGAAGTGATGTCCCAGTGCCTGGAGGCTGTGCGGATCTGGATGGGGAGGAACAGGCTCAAGCTCAACCCTTCCAAGACTGAGTGGCTGTCGCTCCCGGCATCCCGATATAGTCAATTGACTCCATCACTGACTATTGGGGGTGAGTCTTTGGCCCCCACAGAGAGGGCTCGCAATCTGGGAGTCCTCCTGGATATGCAGCTGTCCTTGGAGGAACATCTGACGGCTGTAACCAGGGGGACCTTTTGTCAGGTTCGCCTGATTCACCAGTTGCGGCCCTTTCTTGATCAGGATTCCCTGTGCAGTCACTCATGCCCTCGTCACCTCTCGCCTTGACTACTGCAACGCTCTCTACATGGGGCTCCCCTTGAAGAGCACCCGGAGGCTCCAACTGGTCCAGGACGCAGGTAGTGATGGGAGCAGCATGGCGCTCCTATGTAACACCGCTCCTGCGCGAGCTGCACTGGCTTCTGGTGGTCTTCCGGGTTCACTTCAAGGTGTTGGTCATCACCTTTAAAGCGCTCCATGGCATAGGGCCTAGCTATCTTCGAGACCGCCTGCTGCTACCCACGACCTCCCATCGACCCGTGCTCTCCCACAGAGAGGGCCTCCTCAGGGTGCCATCAGCCAAACAATGTAGGCTGGTGACCCCAGGGGGAGGGCCTTCTCTGTGGAGGCACCTACCCTCTGGAATCAGTTGTCCCCAGAGATAAGGAGAATCCAAGACCTCAGTGCCTTCCGCCGTGCCCTTAAAACCCACTTTTTCCAGCAAGCCGGGCTGGCTTAAGAAGAAATTTTTAAATGTTTTAACTGGTTTGTGATTTTTAATTTTTGGGCCAAATTTATATATATATTAATTGTTTTTTTAATATTTGTATTTCATGTTCTTAATTCTGGCTGTACACCGTCCTGAGTCCTCATGGAGAAGGGCGGTATATAAATTGGAAATAAAATAAAATAAATAAAATAAATTTTTGGACTATCCAGTTGAATTTACACACATACATACATATGTCTATGTATGTCTCTGTAGGTATTTGTGTGTATGGGTGTATGTATGTATGTATCTTGTATCTTATATGTATCCTAACCATACAATTTTATCATGGCTTATCATATACCAATGGTTATTTGTAGACTCTATCCATTCTGTCTACAATACAGTTATCCATTTGTTTATCCATGATCTTTATCTTTTGCTGGTGAGCATAGAAATAGGAAGCCATCATGTCACCAGTTGCACTTTTATTTTAGACTTGATTTCTTTCGGTCATGGTTTTCTTCAACTGATGCAATATATATAACAGGGGAAGGAATACTGATATCCCTCAGATGTTTTGGGTCCAGTCCAATCAAAAAAGAATTTGATAGTCATAATCAAAAACATCTGTAAGGAAGCAGATGACCTATCTTTGGTGTTTAGTATCTTTGGCTGTTCTTTTTCTTCAGCTAATCAGAATTTATCCACTACCTTTCACTTTTTATGGATCATCCATATGAAAGACATGTGAAATGTTTGCAGGTTGAAGGAATTTGAAGAATTCAGTGGCAAAGATTGACTGAGAGCCACATGGTCTGATGGAAAACCTTGGGTCGATTTTTTTTTATTTGCATATACTCAAATGAAAATAAAAGAAAATAGAGTTATAAAAAAAGAAATGAACAGGAATGTCAACAGAAGGGCCAAGAGTAGAATTTTCAGGGTTGTTTTTTTAAAAACTAGGAGAAAGTGTTTGGGGGTTGTGGTTGTTTTTAAATAAATAAACTAGAAATAAAACATTTCTATTTGTGTGAAGGCTAACAAAAACATGAGGAAATTGTAACACAGTTTCTGACTGAATTACAATAGTATAATCTTGAGACCTCCAAGATTAACAGAAAAAGGGATTGTAGGATCTGTGATATGAGTTTGTTTCATGATGCTCTAGGCAGGCCTATTGGAAGAGAGTCAAAAAAGTTAAAATCGCAGCTTTAGTTGCATGTACCACAGAGGGATGGATTTTAATTGCATGGCCACTGCTACTATTTTCATTTTTTTTACCTCTCTCCTCCTTCCTCCTGAATGCCACTATATTGTTCCTCCTTAATAAGTAGTTGTCAGCATATAATTGCATATTCCTTCAACAACTTACTCTGATGTGCTCCAGCTTTCCTTCAGGATATCTTAGATTTAACAGTGTAAGCGATAACTCTCCTGGGATATTTATTTATGTATTATATTTTTATCCTGCCTTTATTACTTTATTAAAAGGCAGCACTCATAACTAATGTTCTTTCCTAATTTTCCCACAACAACAACCCTGTGAAGTGGATTGGTCTGAGAGAGGGAAAGAGTGATCCAAGGTCAGCCAGCTGGCCTTTATGCTAAAACTTACACTCTCCAGGTTTCTATGCCAGCACCTTAACTACTATACCAAATGGAATATGAGGGAAAATGAACTGCAAATATGGTGTGTGTGTGTGTGTGTGTGTGTGTGTCTGTGTGTGTGTGTGTGTGTGTGTGTGTGTGAGAGAGAGAGAGAGAGAGAGAGAGAGAGAGAGAGAGAGAGAGAGAGAGAGAGAGAGAGAGGGAGGAATAGTCTCCACCAGAAGAGCAGAAGGGAACTTTGCTAGGATTGTCTATCATACCAATTTTCCAAGCCTGACTGTACTTGGTCTCCCTTCCTTCTTATATGCCGGTGGTTTCTCAGGGAGAAACCTGCTTGAGTTTACTGTAAATCAGGGGTGTCAAACTCACATCGTCATGGCAGCATCACGTGATGTATTTGGGACCTTCTCCCCTTCGCTAAACCGTGGCCAGCGTGTGACGCATCCAGCCTGCGGGCTGAGAGTTTGACAGCCCTGTCTAAATGCTATTTTGCTTCCCAAGACTTAGATGTTTCAGTCCATTTTGCATATAGAGTATCCATTCCATATTATCTATTCTATCAGGATTATCTCCCTGATTCTCTACACATTATTGAAATCCATATTCATTTTATCACATCCAGATAATATTTTTGTTAGTGCACATAAAAGCTCAGTATTTTAAAAAATAAATAATATGTGTAACATGTAACATTTTTGTCTGTTCTTTAGATAAGAAACTAAAGATAACTTTTTAATAATTACATTTTTATATAAATGTACATTATATTGACTCACCGATGCACCCTACAACCTTTCCATGTATAAAATAAATTATTTGAATCTGTAATTTTATTTTTTTTATAACCAATGTTTATGATGACAATGTATTACTAATCTGTCTCACTAAATGTCACCATAATAAATGGCCTATAAAACATTTAATTTCATGCAAAATCTTCCTTAAAATATCGGAGTAGAATAAGTTATAATTTTAATATATTTTTCAAAATGTCACAATTTGTAAACCTGTCATGAAAACTCCATAAACCCACTTTCAATATATGTAACTCAGCAAGTCCTTTGAATAATATGGTAGTTTCATTAATGTACATAATTAGAACTGTAAAGTAAAGATATTAAAATCTCTATTTCTTCAGGCTAAATAATCCCCTGATGTCCAATAGGGACATAACTGTTTGTATATTTCAGCAGTAAAAACAAGAGAATATATTAATTTAAATATTGTGTCTGTCGGTGTGTATGCATTCTAGTGATATGCAAAAGGATTCAAAATTCACTTTCCATGTGAGAGATGAAGACGAAAACATATTTTAGGTTTCCTAGTAAAATTTCTATGAGATGATGCTCTGTGAAGGAATTTCTGAAACCACATTAAATAAGGCAAAAACAAACAAACAAGGAAAAGCTCTTCCCCAATAAAACTGAACTTGTAACCAAGGAGTTCAAGCCAGAGTATGAATGTTAGAATTAGGAGAACATGATTAGCTATGCTCTTTGGATTTAAAGGGCACTGTTCACCTTGAGCAGGCTTTTCACTTCCATTCAACTCTCACCCTCCCACTGTCTGTTTAATATCCCCTACCACTGCAAAAGGAAGTAAATTGAGAAAGGGAGTATCAGTAGGGAGTGGAAAAAATTTCCAGCAATAGTGGGAGAGCTCCAATAGATCACTCATTAGCAGGAATTGGTAAGACCCTTTTCTCCACTTGTGAATAATGGGCCAGGGTATGTGGAATATCATTTCCTGATATTCTTTGGTATTCTCCATACCTTATCAAAACTTCCTTTTGCAATTCTCTCAAGATATAATTTGTGCTATTTGGAGAGGAACACAAATGATACTAGGCCTAGAGATGGTCCTAACTGTATTTTGAATGCTTGGACATCCCCTTAAAGTTACCTTTGTATTTCTTTTGAATTCCCAAGGGATTTAACCCCTTTTGGCTATTTTGTGTAAACAGGAAAAAAAATGAACTTATTATTTTGATGATTAGATAGAATAGAGTATAGAAAAAAGAAAATTCTGTTGTAACCATACAATAAGAACTATTGTCAATTTAGAACTATACTTACAATTGATGTAAAAAAGTTTGGAAGGTACTTCTTTGAACTTTTTAAAATTTCTTTTCTGTTTTTGTTTTACTTTTTTATTTTCTTGCACTTCTATCTTTCTCTTTGATTTCTTTCTTTTTTTTTACCTTATATTTGTTTGCATTTTTATTCTCTCTCTCTCTCTCTGTCTGTCTCTCTCTCATCCATTATCTTGGGATTCAAAACACTTTGGTACAACAAAATAGGATTCAAATAATGTTCAAATCATCTTATGTACTTCCCTTTCAACTCAAGTCATGATTTATTTAAAAAAATGTCTATTGCTAAGGAGTTTTTGTAACACTCATCCTTGAAAAATGGTTCTACATAATTTATTAAAGACTGGAAAATGATAAGACTCAGGGGAGTTTGAAATATCCAGGTTTCTAAAAAGTTGATGAAAATTCAGACTCCTATCTTTTATATTACGTAGAAAAAATCACTCAGTTTACTAAATTCTTTGTTAGAATCATTCATTCATTCATTCATTCATTCATTCATTCATTCATTCATTCCTATTTCTAAATTGCCCATCTCCCTCAGATGAGACAGGAAGGGAGAAAGAGAGAAAAAGTTTTCCAAGGTGCTTCCTGGTTATTTCTTAACAAATGATTTTAAAAATATCATATTAAAAGGCTTTCAAAAGATGATTTAAGTGCAAATTTAAGTGCATAGTAGACCACCTTGCATCTGAAGATCACAGCTGCTTGCGAAATATCAGGAAATCTGTTGTCTAAACCCAATAACCCAACATTGCCTAACAAATTCCAGCCATTAAAGCCTACACCAGTATAAATGCAAACTATTTATGGACTTGTTAGATGTTAATAGTCATGTGTGATAAGCATTTTCTGGAAGAAATAATATTTAAACTCAAATGTTTTTTGGACAGTACACATCTCAACTTCATGAATTTACTCAGGTTATTCCTGTATGGTGCAATATTCAGAATTTTATTTCAATATCACAATCCTGAGATCTTCTGGTGGTTTTCCATTTGAGTATTAATCCTGTATATCTTCTTGATTGTCTAAAGTGTCTAGGGCTGCCAACTGAGGGGTCAGCATTACCCCAGTGAAAATAAAATCATATGTTAATATCACTGCAAATCCTCCCTTTTATCCCATTATTGGACACAACTACACAAATCATGGGATTTATGTATCAATTGGGTCATACACCTTTTTTTCACTTTCCTGGAGACTTGTGACTGCTACGTCCTGAAATGAATATTGTTCTTTTACCAAAGGAAGCCACAATTGTAATTTTATTTTAAGAATAGAAGGAAGTTCTATTTTACCAAAGCAAGCAATGTCCTCATAACTGCGATGCCTTTCTTCCTTTGTGGTACTTTCTTTGATGTCTATGCCATATTTCTCTGTTTTTCTCTTGGCCTCAATTGACTTTTGGTAATACAGCTCAAATATCTTACAAATCAAAGAAAACATTTGTTTCACAGATTGTGATGATGGTGGTGTGAAGGACACAGGCAGATCTTGACATGCAAGCTGCAAGAAAAACACTCTAGTAAGAGTTGAGATAGAAGAAGAGAAAGAGAAATAAGCTGCTCTTTCATTCAATTGAAAGTTTTCATCTAAGTGAGACTTGTGCTTTTTAGAAATACAATTATTATATGGATTGATTTGTAATGATTACAAGGTTAGTTTCTTTAGAACATATATCATCTGTCACCTTGAGATACAGCAGTTACTTCTCTCTCAAAAACACACAAGCAGCCAGCAAATCAAAATGTATTCTTCTGAAGCTGAAAAGTATTTTCCATCACTGCCTTGAAAAGCAGTCTCAACTCATATGAATAATCTTATCTGTTGCATCTGATCACATTCTTTTGTATAAGGCTAGTGTAAATTGTGCATTTTTGTGTGAAGCATGACTCTACAGTGTTCTGGGAAAAAAGAAACTCCAAAGTCACTTTGCTCAAAGGCCCAATGTAAAACAAGGAGGGTCCCTGCATTCTTATACAGCATATTCATCATTCTCTATGGTAAATGAATTCACTCTTGGCAGATCTTCACAATGATGATGGCAAAATGCAAATTTTTAGATTAGGCTTGTCAGGTGCAAAGTTGGAAGCTATTATTTAAAACACTCCTCAAATCAACAAGAAGGTATGCAGAAGCAATATTTTCCTCTCCACTGTGTCAGTGGCCAATTTGCTCATTCATCTCTCTTTGTAAAATTGCTAAAATTTTCATCACATAAAAAGGCATCATGCAGTGGTAAATCTCGGTCTTCCATTTTTGCTATTCATTGTGGAACTGGTCTGAAGCAATCTGATTCAGTAAATGCGACCTGCAGTCCTTCTTTATGCTGACTTTCAGGAATGGTGGTTATTTCACATACTTCACCAGAGGCTCCTCGATACATTTTTTTTTCCTGATTATCTTTATAGGCATAGTTTATTGAAGAATATGACCATTGGATTGCAAGATCAGATGCTGATTCATCAAGCAAACTTTGGTGGTTGAAGAGCATTTCAGAAAACATGGAAGTATGGCAGACACTGTTGCTTGGAGGAATTGTGAGAAGAAAGGGTCTAATTCAACCTTCCTTCAAGTGATCCAGATGAAGATCATTGGTTTCCTTTTTCTTTGGTCAACCAGGAAAGTGATGAGGAAATGTGGTTGGATGTTTTTTTCAGTTTTGCAAACTATAAACAGGCTGTGGGCATATTCATCCAACAAACTTTCATTATAGTCATCTGATTCTGTCCAGTTCTATATTGAGCAACAAGGGCTGCTCATAATGGTGGGGCAGGCTGTGAGAGGAGAGAGAGATGGGAGAGTTGCTGAGGAGAAGCAGCAGCAACAGCCCCCGCAAGCAATCCGGAAACAGCTTGCACGGGTGGAAAGACACCAATGGGGCCTCCTGAGAGAAGGGAGCACAGCGGCCGTGCCTCCACCTTATCCTCGCTCTCCATGCGCCTTCACTTGCCGCGGATTAGCCGAGCGGCATAAGGATCATGCCGAAGAGGAGGAGGTTGGTGCTCAGTGGCTAAGACGCTGAGCTTGTCGATCAAAAGGTTGGCAGTTCAGCAGTTCGAATCCCTACTGCCGCGAAACGGGGTTAGCTCCCGTTACTTGTCCCAGCTTCTGCCAACCTAGCAATTTGAAAGCACGTAAAAAATGCAAGTAGAAAAATTGGGACCACCTTTTTTTTTTTTTTTAAATTTGATTTATATGCCGCCCTTCTCCGGAGACTCAGGGCGGCTTACAATGTGCTCAGCAATAGCCTTCATCCTTTTGTATATTTATACGAAGTCAGCTTATTGCCCCCACAAACTGGGTCCTCATTTAACCTACCTTAGAAAGGATGGAAGGCTGAGTCAACCTTGAGCCTGGTAAGAATCGAACCTGCAGAAATTGCAAGCAGCTGTGTTAATAACAGGGTGCATTAAACCTCTGTACTACCAAGGCTCCTTTGGTGGGAAGGTAACAGTGTTCTATGTGCCTTTGGCATTTAGGCCACATGACCACAACGAAACATCTTTGGATAACGCTGGCTCTTTGGCTTTGAAACAGAGATGAGCACCGCCCCCTAGAGTCGGGAACGATTAGCAAATATGTGCGAGGGGAATCTTTACCTTTACCTTAATATACAATATTATATTCAATACAATATCAAGAAAGAACAAGGGAACCATTGCTGGCAGAGGGAGGTGATGGTGTTCTCAACCGTGTTTCAGTTCCTCTCACCCTGGAAGCAGCAGCTGCAATGCTTGTTTGTTGGTACTCTGAACATTTATTCATTTAATTTTATATATTAAAGACAGTGAATGCAGGAAATACTGTAATATTACAACAAAGAAGGCAGAGACAATGTTTCTGTTTATGGTCTCCTATAATAGCATTCTACTTACATATAGTATGAGTTTGAACACATGCACAGTATAATTTATGATTCCTTCATGCATTTTAGACAATTTTTAAAATTATTATATTCTTTGTTCTTAACTTCCTAGCAATCCATTTCATTAGTTAGCTTTTAGTTCTAGGATGAAGAACAGAGAATAAAGATGCCCTTCAAAAAGCTTTCATTTTTATTTGTACTATGACAGCCCTTTTCTTTTTCATGATCACCTGCCTTTGGTCTAAAATAAAAAATAGCACTGTGATAAAATATATTTGCCCAGTTTCCCAAAACATTGTTTCCCTTGATAAAATAAGGATGGTTTCCTTCTAACCCTTCCCCTTCTTTCTCAGAGAACTTTAGAACATCTTTCAAATGTCTTTCGGTGGTATTTTGGAATTTATTTTTATCATTGTGACATGATGGAGGGTTTGTTTGTTTGTTTGTTTCACAACTTTTCATTACTCTAGCTGCCCGTACTTTCTGGATGGAAAAAAAAAAATCCCTTGAGAGTCATTTCCTCAGGAGGCTTTCTCTTGGTGTTGAATAGAGCATGGGAGGCCAGAATTTATAGTCCATTAGAGATTGTCCAGAATGCTAACGTGAATCAGATTGCTTGCTTCACAAATAAAGTAAGGACTGAATCTTAAATCCACATGTGAATATTCCACCAAAATTATCCTATCTGTTAAAAAAAAAAATACAAAATAATAATTATCATCATTTTACCCTCTTCACATGGAAAGCAAATTATCTATCTATCTATCTATCTATCTATCTATCTATCTATCTATCTATCTATCTATCTATCTATCATCTCTCTATCCACATATGTACACACACACATATATACACATGTGTACATATATATTCAAACATATGTACAAACACATATACTTACATGCATACATGTGTATGTACACACACAACTTTTTGAGATGTTTACCTCTCTTATTATTACAATGACACATACAGACACACACATGTATGCTGTATACACAGCATAATAATTTGTCGTAGATTACTATATAAATTCTGTGAATTTTTGGTGTTATGTTTTAGATAAAAAAACTACCTTCATTTTAACAGATTTTTTTAAAAAGTGCTTAAATGAGGTGTAATTGTATCTTTAATTCAGTAAAGACATTTCATGTTTATATTTGATTTGATTGTTCTTTGTTGGTTGATTTGTTTTTGTTTTAAATAGGGGCCAAATTTAACCTTGGCATTTTGTCTTCCTTTGAAATATATTACTGCTTGCCTTTTGAGACAGACATTTTTGTCTATTTTCCAGAAATTCTAAGGAGTACAACATTCTAATGATCAGTGAACATAGTGGGTTGAGCTGAAATTCAGTCATCCTCCAATTTCAGCATATTGACATCAATTTTGCTTATATTAGTCATGATAATTTTAATTCCTATTCATTTCAGTGAGTTTCCTCTTAGATAACTACATTTGGATAAAACACACTATGTCTGATCGTTTCCATGCCACATTCTTTCCATTTCATAATCCTTGCAAATCAACTAGAAATTAACTGTAATCATTTTATTATTATTATTATTATTATTATTATTATTATTATTATTATTATTATTATTATATTATTATTATTATTATTATTATTATTATTATTATTATTATTATTATTATTATTATTTCTGCCAACTTATAAACATTGGGAACACACAGGAATTATTATGAGTCAATCAGTACTCATCTCCAGCTGACCAATAGAAGAATTCATCCAATCAATGTCCCACCACATAAACTACCGTTGACATTGGAACACAAATATTACTTGTCTCCACTGCAGCCTAAATAGACATAAATATAGCACTAACATCTGTCCAAAATTTCAATATATATTCTAGTTGCTCATGAAAGAAAAACCCTGAGCAATTTATATGAGGGTAAACTTTCTTGTCATGCACACCAAGAGTCAGTTCTTTATAGCATTTAGTAATCTCCTGCAAATGATAGTGTTCATAGTATGTTAGCTTTTCCTCCCCAAAGTTTCTATTTAGTCAGGATATCTTACCATGGTTACATGGTGCTATGGTAACTGGACTGGAAGAGAGGAAGAGGAAAAAGAGTCATTGTTTAGAATGTCTGCAAGAAACAACCAGCAGTAACAAGATGCGAAAGTTCCATACGAGAATAAAGGTTGCTGGATTCCAGGTGTAAGGAAACTATAATATGATTGAGCTATTGAAAAGGTATTTGCCATTTTGGGAGAAATTAACAGAATCATAGAATCTAGACCATTATTGATTTGTTGATTTATGTCAGAAGCACCACAATTAAAATAAGGCATACCATATAACATAAATTTAAAATATACAAGATTAAAATATGTACAAATTAAACAGATCTTGCCCAGAAACTAGCAATGTTAATTGTTTTCTGCCACACTCCCATGAGGTCCTCAAGTGAAAGATTGAAAGGCTAATCCTTTCAATCCAGAAACATCCCAATCCAACTCATGAGAAGTAATGAGTCCATTAAAGTCAGACTTGGTCAGATCTCACTTAGAACATTCCATCCAGTTCTGAGTATTACAGTCTAAAAAGGATAATGACAAGCTGTGATGATTTCAAAGGAGAGTTAACAAGTAATTGAGGAGACTGTAAACCAAATTATCTAAGGAATAGCTACATGATCTAGGCATATTTAGTTTGAACAAGAAAAGATTTGAGGGAAGAAAGAATTGCAGTCTTGTCATACAAAAAAGAAAGTGGATTTGTTCCTTGTAGCTCTCGAAAGCAAGACCAGAATCAATGGATGGAAACTATATGGAAAGCAATTCAACTTAGATATTAGGAGGAATTTCCTGAACTATTCAACCAATGTGATATGTTCCTTATGAAGTGGTATGCTTCCCTTCACTGGAAATTTTCAAATAGAATTAGAATGATGCCTTGATTCTGAAAGTATTGAAGGTCACGGTGAACAAAAAATAAGCTAATAAATTCCAGTCCACAGAAGAGAACAAAAAAGGAAAGAACACTGAAGGTTAATGATGGCTATGCAAAGTATCTTCACAGAAGAAATTTTGTTTTTGGATCACTGTCTCTGAATTATCTAGCGTTGGAATGAGACAAATTACAATTCACAGGGATCAATTTGCTTGTTCAAAACATAGGCAGTTTGACCAGGAGGGCCTTAAACAGAATCCTGCAGGGATTAGAAATTTAAAAAGCATGATAAAGAGTTTTCATTATTGAAGGAAGTACAGGTTTACTACGGTCATGAAAAAAACAACTCAAAAGCTTATGCCTTTTGTTGGTATATACTGTACACTGAAAAATAAGTAAAATGAGTGTCTACTTTCAGTACAGGAAATGCATAATAAGTATAACGAAACACTGGTACTAAGCACAATTGTAAAAAGCATCTGGATTAAAATCCTGGAGAAACACATTTTGTATATTTAGGTATTTATATATAATAACTGCCCTTCTCATGTTTGTGACCTAACTTTCAACCAAGAAAAAGATGTATACAATATTTTCCCAAAACAAGTTAGATATTTTCAGGAGATATGAAGTAATATTTAATTAAGCTAACCTGTTTGAAGAAAAAAACATACCAAGCATGTTTAGTCCAAGAAATTAAAAACCAATTTTGTAGACATCTTTGTCTGTCAGAGGGTAGAGTAGTATATATATATATATATATATATATATATATATATATATATATATATATATATATATATATATATATGTCTTTGGTTATTCAGGTTTTCTTCCGCGTAAAATTGGAAGTGTCTTGGCGACATTTCGACGAAGTCTCATTCGTCATCTTCAGGCTGGTGTTTTCGGCTTCATGCTTCTAGGAGCAATGTGAGATCATAGCTGTTTCTTCCTTTTAACTGCTAGTGGGGGGGTGAACTGATTGGGTGGGAGCTTGGCTGTGTTCTGATTGGGTGGAGGTGTGTTCTGATTGGTTGGGGGTTTGGCTGTGCTCTGATTGGTTGGGGGTTTGGCTGTGCTCTGATTGGATGGGGGGTTGGCTGTGCTCTGATTGGATGGGGGTGTGTTCTGTTTAGGTGGGGGCTTGGTTGTGCTCGTGTTAGTCTGAGTTGCATGGGGATTTGAGCTGGTGAGTTGTATTGCTGTTGTTTGGCTTCGCGTTCGTGGTCATGCCACATCTTCATGGTGGATGTCAGTTTGCTTCATGTATGGATTGGAGGGATTTAAAGTGGCTAATGATGCAGCTGTGGTCTGGCTTCTGGTTTGTGGTCGTGCTTCATCGGTGTGGGTTTGCTTTTTGAGTGGATGTGTGGTGGTGACATCCTGTGTGGTTTTCGTGAATGTGGGTCTGGTGTCATTCTTTGGGTTAGGGACTCGTTTGTCAATGAGGGCAGGTTTCCAAATGGCTGGTAGGCGGGAGGTATCATCTTGTTTATTCATTCATATATATAAACAGGAAATGTAGGAGTGTAAAGAGGGGCAGGTCAGTCCACAAAATAGTGGGTACAGCATTACAAACCAATTCCTGCCTTAGTACATTCCTGATACATTTCCCAACATCACACAAATGTTGAAAACATGTAGAAAAAGGATGAGGATTGGATTGTTATATTTCTCCTGTTATCTTCCAGATCTTTGGGCACGTCACCAAGAAGAATACATACAGATTGCTTAGAATTGTAGAAAAAGAATCCCAAAGGTTAAAATCGAAGTTGATGCCAAGATGAAAGGATTCTTCAAATAATAATAATAATAATAATAATAATAATAATAATAATAATAATAATAATAATAATAATAATAATAAAAGCATCAGTATAACTGTTGCTAAATAAAAATGGCAAAATGCTAATGCAGATTTTTTAAAAAGGGGGCAGAACTATTCAATTCCTATTTTGAATCGGTCTTTTGTGAGAAGAAGATACATATTTCAAAGGAATTGTGAAAAACCAGGATGAAAGGATTGAAGTTTAAGATTAATAGAAACACACTTCTGAAAAATACATTTAATCTGAACTTGTTTTAAACTTCAAGATATTAAGGGAATTTGCTGATGGTGTGGTTAAAATTTTATGTATGATCTTTGAAAACTGCAGAATGTGAAGAGCCAAGTGATTGGAGGAGGCAAAGTTGTTGCTCTTTATAACAATAAGAGGAGAAAGATTCCAGCCAGTCACAGTTATGCCTGGTAAATTTCTAAAAAGATCATATAATGATGACTCTGTGACCATTCTGAAAATAATATATTAATTACTAGAAATAAGCATGAATATATCAAGAAAAAATATCTCTATATCTACATACCACTAAAATTCTCATTCCTACAACTATTATTGATTGGTTGGTTGGTTTCCACAAAGAAACTCAATTAGGAAGCAAAACAAAATAAATTCACTATTTGGCACTTGTCATTCTGTTAAGTCTTCAACAGAGAAGAGTTCTTCTGCTCTGTTCTGATATATATATATATATTGAACTAGAATGAGTCTATAGAAAAACACCAAACAGATAATAGGAAAGGAAATTGAGCAAACCTTAAGCCTTGAGCTAATGTATTGAAGAATGCAGGATAATGATCTCTGTGGGGATCTAATATGGAGGGGATAAATCTGTCTAACAGGTGAATGTTTTACTTCCCCATTTTTACTTCAAGTACAGTTTTGAAAAAAAAAACAGCAAGGATTTCTTGAAAACTGTAAATGGAAATAAAGTGTAGGTTCCATTATTAGAAAATAAATCTTGCATCTCAAAAAAGAAGAATCTATGCACTTCCAAGTGATTTCATTCAAATTCAAACATTATAAAATGTATCATACAATTGTGTACACATTCACCCGGATTCATGCCCAAGGGAGAATTGGAAATTATGATCTTCCAGTTTCTAGCTGTGCTTCACTGCACTACACTACACTACACTAACCTGGATCACTATCAATTATTCACAATTTGTCATGGAGGAACATCCATGCACCATGTTGCAATAGTTGATTGTAGCATTTGTTGTCCTGTCATTCCATGACAAATTGTCTCTGTACTAGTACAGTGTTTGTCAACCTTGTTGAATTTAAGATGTAGGGACTTCCCAGAATTCTGGAGCTGTAGTCCTCACAGGTTGCAAAACACTGTTCTAGTACCTGGCTGGAAAATAATCCTCAAGTTACTTATAATTTATCATGTATTCATAAGTAAAATCATTCTCATATACACTAATGCATAGAAGGCAAATTGTTTTACTTATAGTATTCTTGTGAATCCAAAGTTATTTTTTTTAAAAAATAATTTAAGAAAATATAACAAAGGAAAAAATACTAACATCTCCAATACACAATTACTCTTGGAAACAGCAATCATAAGGTTGCTTGCAATCTGGCAGTGACATGACAGAAGCAGGGAAAAAGTCCATTGGCTTTGTAATTGCCAACAACCTTCTCATCCCCACCTGGGTCTCTACATTTAGAAAAATGTGCTTTCTAATATCTTTCTTTTCTGCTTTCCTTCTTCATTAGAGAAGATGACTGCTCACCATATCTCCTGCTGAGCACAAAGTAGCCACACTCCTGAAGAGGCAATTAATGAAAACAATGTGATAAAAAATAAGTAAGCTGATATTTTTTATCTTACAAATATCTTGCAATTAGAAGGATTGTGGTATAATAGGACCCAATGCCTGTTCCTCAGCTTTCTGTTCGCTTTTCCTATCTGTCATTTTTCCTGATTAATAGTGCTTGATCAATAGATTTATATTTTGAACTTTGCGATCACTCGTGCATGTGATTATTAAGATATCTCAAAATGCATAAAGTTTCTTGCAGAACAAAATGTAAGCTATATTTATTCAAACTTCCAGGCATGAGGCCAGCTTAGCAGAAATTCTGCTAAACATTGTTGTCCCTAAAGTGTAATAGTTTATCACAAAAGCCTTGATGTCAAAAGAAACACTTCAAAGTTTGTGTGAATGTACTTGTGACATTCTTGATAAGTTGAAAAATTGTATAACATACAATACATTTTAGCAAGAATGTGTCTTGTTCTCTTAATTTAAAATTCTCTTAATTTCTCCACTCCACAGTTCTTCCTTTTGATGGTGAATATTAAGACATAGCTAGCAAATATTCAGGTGAATAGACAAATTTCACTATTAACTTTTTTTTCTTTTTTTCAAAAACAGGAAACAATAAATGGCACAGCTGTGAAAGAGCAACAGAAGATATTAGTATGGGATTAGATTCAACATTCATTAGTTCTGTGATAAATGGTATATTGGAGTGCACCTGTCTTTGTTGGAACTTTTCATAGTCCTTGGCTTTGCATTTCATCACTTAATGCAAATGTCATCCAATCATTCCTCTGTGCTTAATTTCTCTATGTACATTTTGATATACAATTGCTGTTGTATCTATTAGCAATAGCTCATTTAGGATTTCAAAAGTTGTACATGTTAACATTACAAATGGCTCTTTCTAATGGAAGAATAATTCAGTTTGATATATTTAGGGAAGGTAGATTCTAATGCATTTCCCTAAGGTCTTAGTAATGTCTTTGGGGTACTATTAAACAAGAATAATATGTTTGCCATTATTAAGCATTTCTTGAAATATGAAAAGCACAAAAGGGTTTTAATCTTCCAAGTAGTTTCTGGTTACAAAATTCAACATACAGTGTAATATACTCAAAATACAGTCCTCCACCTAAGAAATAATTTGTCTTCAAATATTGTTTGATAGTAAATGTTTCCAGTTTTTGAAGATTATATAAGAAACATAAAACATGCTTTTCAGTATGAAAGAAGGTTTATCTTTTGAGAATGGGTTGTTGTACTTCCTAAGAGAAGTTTGATCTCAAAGCTTCTGCTGGAAAATCAGTTCATTTTTTAAAAAAAAATTGTGAATTTAAATTATTGTGGGTTATACCAATGGTTAATGTGTCGCAGTGAAAGCTACCTTATAGATTAAATTTATTTTGTGTTGGACAGGTTTTCCAATCTATATGAAAAATATAATTTAAAACTGTATAAATTCTGCTGATAAATTGCAGAACAGGCTGTTTTAAACTGTTATCAGTTTTAAAAATGGGCATTACTTGTTAGACATTTATTCTTATGTAGAAATATGTATATACACACACATGAAATGTAAATTTAAGGAAATGTAAATGGAGAAAGATATGCATGAAAGAAATGGAATTTCAACTTTGATTTCATTTAGCAAAGTACAATCAGTAATCTGGATAGTGAAAATAATAACTAAATGCTGTTATATCTTCCTCCCTCCCTCTCTCCCTTCCATCTACCTATTTACAATAAGAAAACAGATATTCTCTTCTCTTGGGAAACAACATTCACACACCTGCATTGTGTAATGAGTATATAAAACAATGGAATAAAAAGTTTGAAAAATCCACTCAATTTAAAATCATTAATATTGAAATTAGTATATTTTCAAGAGAAAAATAATATACTAAAATTAGTTTTCACTCTATTCATATAAGTTATTTTTCTCCCCAAGTATTCTGCTTCCCACACTAGCTGACCAAGCTGTCAAAGGAGTACATCAATTGGCCTTGAAAGCAATATCCATTTATGTCATTGTTTCCTAGCAACTGTATTCTCTAACATGCTATCTATTGACATAGGTCCTTTATGGACATCATCATTACTCTGTCTAATAGCAAACCATGTTGGTGAACAAAAAAGGATCATGGTCAAGCTAAAGCTCTATAAGGAAATTGAGCCTGAACTGGATTTGCCAGTACATCAGCAATAAACAAGAAATGGTGAAAGAACAGTAGATACAGATATTATAATTGCAATAGCTTGAAGGAGGGAAAAACCAGTTGTTCCCAGGATGGGGATGGTCATTAAATAAACTTTTGCACTTCAATGCTATGCCAAATATCTGTTAATTCATAAAGTAGGAGGAAGAATTTAAACTTCTGTGAATGCTATAGCTTTTACATCTTGGCACTAGGTATGGGTAATTAGCTGTTCTCTATGGCTTCAATCCAAGTAAGCAAGTTGAACTTTGAAGCGTCCACCTCACATTTCAGAAAATTGAGATATATCTGAGGTAAATTGGATTAAGACAACAAATGTTCAATATATTAGTTTTTAGACGATTGATCAAAATCTAAATCTGATCCCAAAACTTTAATGAGGGACAGAGCTGGTGACATCAACCTGAAAATCATAATCCTGCTTAGATTGACCCAATTAGTTCTGACAAACTAGAGAAGGGCTTGTCATTTCAATGCAGTCAAACCTGATGCAGGAACTGAAGATTAATGAGAAAAACTGGGGATGGTTCCTGTAGATGACAAAAGTATTTGTCTCTTATTTATTTCCATAAATAAATAAGACAATTATTATGTGTGAACTCAGAAAAAGAAATAGACAGTTCTAGTTCTTTGGCTGGTATCATAAATAGCAATGTAAATATTGTTCCGGAGTTATGTTATTGATTGGCCATCTGATTGTAAAGTGGTAACCCAATAATAGATGGCTATATTTGAGGGAGACAACTATGCCTGCCAGAAATGTGTACTGAACTGTAAGCTAATACCAGCTGAACTGGAATGCCACAGAGAAAATATCTGAATATAAAGAGAAAAAACTGTCTCCTCAAGTTTGGTCCTTCACAGGAGATTTAAAAAAAAGACATCTTACTGAATAAGTATACCATGACTAAAAAGCACTCATTTCCTTCTGTAGTGATGGCAAGTGTGCTACAAAGTCTAGTGACCCAGTTTGTCAGGAGCCTGATGGGATCTGAAGAGGTATCATGACTCCAGGAAACCACAGAATCAAATGATAAATGTTATAAACTGTGTTACAGTGGTCAAAATCTTCTCAGAGTGGAGGCCATCAGAATTATTACAGTACTGTAAGTGTTGCTTGGTTGGTTTACAATGCTGCAATTGATTAAACTCTTGATGGCTTACAAATAAAATAGGTACGATCACAATACAACAAAAATAAAAACAAAAATATACATTATCCACCCACCTATATCACAGGCCACACCTCTTAAGAGTTCAGTTTTTGTTTTTTGTGTTTTTTTAAAGGTGGCTGTGTTGTGACTAACTAAAATTTAATTTCAACTAGAGGGCCATTTCCATTTCAAGAACTTGGGCTGTTATTGAAAAGTAACAACACAGTGCATCAGCATCCTGACTCTCAGTCAAGTACCTCTGTTGACTCAATCAAAAAAGGTTGATTTGATTCCAAAGTCATAAGGGGTTGTATAGATTAAGACTTTCAATTGTAGTACTGGTTCAATACAGAATTAACCAATATGTGGCCTGTTATCCATGCATGTGTTACATCTACTAAAGCCATTGGAGTCCTGAATTTTTCCTTTACCAGTACTGATACAAGTCATGCTGCATAACCAGTCCTTGATACCCAAACAAAGCAAAAACCTAAACCTCCATTCAGGTTTATCCATTCCAGTTCTGCTCCCACTACTCTCTCCAACACCATCTTTTCTTTTCTTTTTTTTAACAAAATGAAGTATTCTGATAGATGACAATCATGGAAAAGTTACAATATTTATCTCACATACAGAACCCAGTGGAAAGTGCAATTGACCACAGTGTCTTAAAACCCAAGTACCTATGTCAAAACCTAACACCAGAGGTCATACTGATTTGATCTTTTCCAGCCTTGGTTTTACTTAGGAAAGGGCAATAACCAAGGATTTTACTTTCATCTTTATTTTCTCAGATATCTACACAATGCACAGGCACAATTGAAATCAAAACTGAAAGTGGGGAGCTTTCCACTCCTGAAAGCCAACTCTCATGAAGCTGGCCTCTCAGAACTGCATTATTCCAGGCCAAATCTGCTGGAATAAAGAATAATCTTTAGTGATAAAAGCCCTTGGGGGTAAAGACTTAGAGAGACAATATTTTATAATTTGCTGTAGCATCCTTCCAAGAATCATTGTGCATCAAGTTCAACTAAGCAATGAATTTGTTGAAGATAGATGATAGCTAGATGATAGCTGGAAAGCTGGATAGCTGGATAGCTGGATAGATAGATAGATGATAGATAGATATAGATAAGAGAGCGAGAGACTATGAAGTCACTCAAAAGGAATTCATTGCAAAAGGTATAGCATGGCCCATTTAAAGCAGTTTCAGGTATCAAACTGTTAAGAATCCTCACTCTAGTTTGATCATATCCAAAATGTTTTGCTTGTTGATATACAGTACATACAATGTCCAATAAAGTGACGAAAAAAGTCCTCAAAATTTTCTGACAGTACTTATTGAATGTTCTTCAAAATTTGAAGAAGTGCTTCAGAGGCTGCAAACTGCCTTGTTTTATGGCATAAAATTAAGAATAAAACATTAATGAGAGGCAAAGATAGAGTGAAGTTGTGAGTCAGCAAACAAGTAAACAATACAATCTGATTTACCAAGTGAAGAAAAGTAAGGAGATAATCCAATGATAGTCCCAGAATCAAGAGTCAGCTAAATTTACAAAGAGAAGTTACTGCTTTCTGAATGCCTGTCAGATTTTTGGTATGAAAATCATATCGGATTTTCTCTTTGTGAACTTAGCAAAGCAGGTTTGAATAACAGAACATAACTTTCAAGTAGTTTTCAGCAGGGAAATGCCTCCAAGACAGTAGATTTATACTAAATAAGTTCCAGGAAGAAACATTGGCTGGGACCTACAAGCTACTAGAAATGAAATCATACAAAATACATAATGAAGATATAATGGACAGGTAAACCTGCATATGTTTTTTTTTTTTGTAAACTTCCCTCAATAAATGTATTTTTACTTCGTTTTTTTTTAATATATGAAATTTATCCCACCTTGATTACTTTATCAATAATTCAAGGTGGCAAACATATCAAATACATCTCCTTCCGCCTTTTTTCCCCACAACAACCCGGTGATGTGAGGTAAAACCCAATAAAGGAGAATATTTGTAGCTCAGTGTTGAAATGAGAGGTCCTCGGTGCTCTCTGAGCTTGGAAGTTCTGTTGCAGACATTTCATTATCCAAGCTAGGTAGCATCATCACTTGAAATAAGGAATGCGGTTTGCCCAGCTGGCTTTCACATCTAAAGTGGAAATTGGACTCATGGTTCCCACTTTCTAGCCTGGTGCCTTAATCACCAGATCAAATTTATATTGTGGTATCTTTCAGAAATGAAGTAGTAATCATTCTTCCATCTATTAGTATCTTTTGCTCTGGGCTCATGTGAACCAAATCTCATGGCTAATGACTATCAAGAAGAATAGATTCTTTTTCCAGTGTTTCTTTTATGTCCCTGAAGGCCAATAGTGTAATTTGTATGACCGGCCTCAGGCTAGGCAAAATTGCTAAATTAATTCCCAACTGAATATATTTATTAAAATATCTAGCGGGGAAAAATCTTAAATTAATCGTTTTTTAAGTACATACAGTACAGAATTAACTACTTCTTTAACTACAATTTTCCTGACAGCATGAGTGTCATGAGCATAGCACATTAAAACAACTTGTTGAGGGAAAATTCACTGGGATTGGATCGTATCATGAAGTCTTTACTGCTAACATCTCAAAAAGAAAAGGATTTTGTTTAGTGTTCTTTTTTCAAATTCAGAAAGTGAGATTTAAAGAATTGTCTTAATGCAGTAACTGAGATGACATGAGCATGCATAGTCCAGTTGATGGACACCTTTAGACTCTATTTAACAGAAGTTTAACTCATGGAAAAGCAGAGCCAGCTTTGGTACACTAGAGAATACACTTTATGTATTTATTTATTTAAAAAGTATATTCTTGTTCAGAGAAGGAGGTATTAATTTGGCATGTAATGCAAATGTATTTCGGTTTGTAAATTCAAACTTTGCAGAAACTGAACAATACACCTCTTTTGGAATGTGTATTTATCTGAACTTTATAATGCTATTTGCCATGTACAGATATAGTTTAAATTTTGCACAAAAATTCATGTAGTTTGAAAATAATGTAAACATGCATCACATTGGGTAAAATTGTTTCCACATGTCTATATTGGATGGAAATTAAAAGAATAAAAAAATGCTGTGAGAAATTCCAAGAGTGTATATCAGACAGAAATTAAAACAAAACAAAATGATGTATGTGTGTATATCTGTCTGTCTGTCTGTCTGTCTGTCTGTCTGTCTGTCTGTCTGTCTATCTATCTATCTATCTATCTATCTATCATCTATCTATCTATCTATCTATCTATCTATCTATAATCGAAATGTTAGTGCTAACTTTAAAAAAAAAATCTCAGGCTAATACTAAAAATGGGGGAAAGTGAAAATTGATATTTTCCTTAGGTTAATCATAGTTTACATAAAGGTGAACTGATATGAAATCCAGAGGATTACCACAAATATCAAGGCATGCAGCGCTTAAAAACATATCATAGGTCAAAACGATAATTTAGACATGTGTAATGTGGAGACATATAATACTTATTTCTGTCTTTTGACAACTTTTATGACAAATGAAACACAGAGGAGCAGCCACCCTGACATTTCAACAATGATTTTTAAAATCTTAATTCTTATATTTTTTAAAAAAATAACAGTAGTGGCTGTGTATTTTTCTTCCATTCACTTGTGTCCAAATCTTGAAGATTGCTTGGACAATTTCCTGCAGTTTTCCTCGAAAGGATTTTCAAAAATGGTTTGCCATTGCTTCCTTCCTAGGGCTGAGAGAAAGTGACTGGCCCAAGGTTACCTAGCTGGCTTTGTGTCCAAGGTGGAACTATAACTCCCATAATTCCTGTTTCTATCCTGATGCCTTAACCACTGCACCAGACTGGCTCTCAGTGGCTATATAACTTACCTGAAATAAACCCAACTTTTTCTCTCAATCAGTTTTTATGATATTGGCATGATTTTGTCTGAGCATCATTTATTTTATTATTATTTGTTTACTTATGAAAATTCTGACATATGCCGACCATCTCACCTAAATTGCATTCTTGCCTTGTGCCAGAAGAGTGCCATGCATCAAGGAGTGGCATGGGTTTCTACCGACATCATCATACCCATTCCCCAATCCACCGAAAGCTATTTGAAGACAAACAGAGTTGCCTTTTCCTTGCAAACTTTGAAATACTAAGAACCAGTAGGAATTGCAGCTTCCACTCTATGAAAAAAAAAAGAAATAAATAAAAATAAATTGATTGCATTCCTACCACCTCCATCCATGACCTGATTTCATGTTGAATGCATTTATCTGGTTGGATGCTGAAAACAAGACAAAATGAAATCCTCCCTGTGGCTTCAAAAGGACATTAAGACACCTTGCTCAGGATCCAGGAAGCATGAAGCATGAACAACTACAAATGGGGAAATGGCAAGTTTTTACTGCCATTTCATGTACACTAAAGCTGGGCAGAAACAAACAGCATCAGCTTTCAAACACAGCTGGGATCATAGAAGTCCAGAGCTACTTTTGAACCAGCAGCCTTTGTATTTTTCCTGACTAGGAACTTATACTGTCTTTATGACATCCCCAGCCATTGCTGAGGTAATAAAAGCTCAGCCTCATTTCTCTTGTATCAGCACAAGAACAAAAGTTGAACGAGAGTCAGAAGACATTATAAATCACGAGTGAGGAAAATAACCTTGTTCTGGAATTCAGCTCAGTAAACATTGTTCAAGGTGAAGATGTGAAGACTTTTTCCCAGACATAGTAGCCCTATATGGGCAATACATTTGCTGCTACAGGGAATTCAGCTGAATTGATGGCATCACTGAAGAGTCATCCATATGTACAGAATGGTTGTCTTGCAGTGGGAACCTTCATACCCTCCCCACAAAAAAGCCTTCTGGCATGCTGAGATGGCATGATTGCAGCTCATGTAGAACCATTTAGATGCAAAGCTGGCTACCTGTTGTATAAAAATCATGTACAAGATTCTCATTTCTCAACTCTACTTGTACATCTGTATTTAAATGTTCTCTACAACTGCTTTAGAACATGCAGATTTTTTTCAATATGTTTCATATTCCCCAGAGTTTCTAAAATCCTTTAGGCAGTGGATATTTTACATTTAGATTCTACAAGAAAGAAATAAAGACATATCAATCTGCTAAAAATATATTCTCTTCATTATTCACTCTTTATATCTCGTGTTGGGTTATGATTTGTGTTGCTGCTGCTGCTGCTTCTACTTCTACAACTCCCCAGTGAAGTATTACTTTGACATGTTTGTGAGGCTTATGTGCTATGAAGAAAATGAGAGTTGTGCCAGAGGTTCAACCATATTGGACAAGTCTTATTAGAGGAGCCAGATGAAGAGTGTCTCTCCCATCAATAATATGGTGAGACATAATTCATAGAAACCCATACTGGATTGCTCATCACATGGGTCAACAAAGACCACACTAAGTGCTGGAGTTCCTGGACACCTGTTGACAAATGGGCTACAAGACTCAGGACTGTTGGCTGAGCAACCAGGGCCAGCAGCTGCAGGATTACTGGAAATGTCTTTTTACCTGGTGCAAATACACAAAGATTAAAAGCAAAGAAATAATTATCTGTTATTACAAATCAAGTCCATTGACAAAAGGATATCTGAAAAGAATGCACCACTTCACCATTCTTTTCAAATACCCTCTTTGTTATTCCTGATTCTGGATGGAAAGAACAGGCTGCAGAATCAGACTATTGTTTAACAGTCCTAATTATGACTGGCAATTCCATCACTAAGTCATGAGATCATATTGACTTATTCATTTATTGTTTCTTTGTTAAATTTATACACCACCCATATCACTGTCAACAAACTCTGGATTGCTTACAAACATCATAAAAACAAAACTACAAAACATTAAAACATTAAATATTAAAATGAACAAAGATTAGATAGGTTAAAAAAAAAACAGAATGCCATGGAGTGAATGTGGGATCATCTTTCTAGACCACAAACCCCCTCCAATATGGAATGTTGCTATCAGGACCTCTGGCCATTTGGCAGAGCCAGGTTTTAAGGTTCTTATGGAAGGTCAAAATGGAGTGAATTTCAACTGGAGGGGCAATATTGCAGACAGTAAAAATCCTGGCAGAAAAGACCCTTCTCTTGACCTCTGCCAACCAGAATTCCTTGACTGGTGGGGTCCACAACATATCTATTTCCCTGAAACAAATGGGCCTGGCCAATGCAATTGATGTGAGACAGTTCCTCAGGTCGCCTGGACCCATGCTATAGTTATGACAGCAGTTCTTGGTCATTAAGAGCCAAGGTGTTGCAGTGGTTAGAGTGCAGCACTGCAAGCTAATTCAACTGACTGCTAGCTGCAGTTCGGCAGTTCAAATCTCACTGAGTCAAAGTTGACTCAGCCTTCCATCCTTCCGAGGTCAGTAAAAGGAGGATCCATATTGTTGGGAGCAATATGCTGACTCTGTAAACTGCTTAGAGAGGGCTTTAAAAGCACTATGAAGTGGTATATAAGTCTAAGTGCTATTGCTAAGTGCTATTAAGCAAGATAAATAGATAAATAAATAAATAAATAAATAAATAAATAAATAAATAAATAAATAAATAAATAATTAAATAAATAAATAAATTTATTTATTTCTATACTGCCCTTCTCCCGAAGGACTCAGGGTGGTGTACAGCCTATTAAAAACACAAAGACAAACATCAGTTAAAAATAATTAAAATTATTACATAATTTTGGCTGAGATTTAAAACCCCAAGAATTTAAAACACCCAATTTAAAAATCATTACATTGATAGCTCGGCTTGACGGAACAGAAGTCGGCCTCGAAGGTACCCGGCTCCTATGCCATGGAGCGCTTTAAAGGTGGTAACTAACACCTTGAATTGCACCCGGAAGACCACTGGGAGCCAGTGCAGCTCGCGCAGGAGGGGTGTCACGTGGGCACAACGGGTTGCGCCCATAACCACCCACGTGACCATGACTTGCCACAGAGTGCCAACTTCCCCATTGATTTTGCTTATTGGAAACCACTGGGGAGGTTTATAAATGGCTATTATATGACTGTGGGATGCTGCAACTGTCATTAATGTTGCCAAGTGCCCAAATCATGATCGTAAGATCATGGAATGCTGTAATGGCCATTAGTACAAAGACAGGACATAAGTCACTTTTTTCAGTGCTTTCATACCTTCATACAGTCACAAAACAAATTGTTGTTAAGCAAGAACTACCTGTATAGAAAATAATCTATCACCAGTCTGTATATGTTATGAAAAAGAATCAAGAAGTACTGTATATTCTTACTGCCTGAAATATAGGTAGAATACAGAGTATATCTAAATGCATTTGTATATTGTTTTCAGTCTATATAACATTAAAAAAATAAGTATAAACAGAAACATAGAAGTTATGAAATTCAGAGATATCATATCTGGGTTGCAAAAACTTAATCTGTCATTACACAGCAACAGATAGCCTGTATCACCTGGATTTTTGCAGCCCAGATTTTATAGTCCTAATAAAATAGCAACATTAAAACATGTGTTCCAGACAGTGTTAAGCAGTTGAATCCATAAATCTGATAGATAAATTATAAGAACCTGTTCAACTTTCCTTTTGAAATTGGCAGGACTTCAAATCACTTCTGATCATAGAAATCCCTCCAGAGAGGTGGATATAACAGACAGTAGTTTCCAAGCCTGGTTGCAAGGCAAGAGCATTGAAAGTCTAGAAGATTGTCACAGCAATTGTCATTTCTTCCGTGGGGCTGTTCTCTTCACCTTTCTCTAAATTCATCCCTGAGTTGGGATTCTGCAGCACCTGTTGTTACTACCACCACATACTAAATCAGATGCTGACTATTGGATCCTAGCATTTGCAGTTGGCATTGTTTGTTTTTGGTCAGTCTACTGCTGTTGGACAGAGAATTGGCTTCCCTGAGCTACTGCCTGCCCAATATGTTAGGGGAAAAAAAATCTTCTTAATGACAAGGTCTGGAAAAGGAAAATGTTTCTGCACCAGTTTTGAAAGTAACATGGAGACTGAAAGTTTTTGCAGGAGAAATGATGATACACAAAAAAGGAGATGCAAGTCAGTTTGTTTGTTTGTTTGTTTGTTTGTTTGTTTGTTTGTTTGTTTGTTTGTTTGTTTGTTAAAAAAAATTCTCTTCCTCTTCATTACCATATTAGTCCAATTAAGCTACAATACTACACCAAGATCATCCCAAATCAGTTTTTTTTTTAAAAAAAAATAGTCGGATATGCTAATTTGGTATACAATCAAGTAATACAGTGCAAACCATCACATTTTCCATTGAATTGTAACTGGAAAAGAAATTACACTAAAATGCACAATTGTTGTCATCTGTTACTTTTTCTTTTACTATCACGTGACTTTTCCTAATACATGGATGAATGCTTCAGGAAGACCCAGATTTCCTCCTATTTTCTTTTGAAAGAGAAATGCTTGCAGTGGATTTAAGTGGCCTGAATCAAACTGGGATTTAGGGTTAGTATCACAATGGGTTTGTCCTTCCCTGTCAATTTTCAGGTGACTCCTATTATTTTCTTAAATTGTGCTTCAAAACATCCATGGGGATGGAAAGGCTGTATTTGCATTGAACAAAAATGGTTTATAAATAATAGAAGAGGGATAGTACATCTCATGTTTAGAATTTTTTTTTTTTACAAAGAATGTTTATTAGAATAAATGTAGAAGAGCAACAAAAATGATTAGGTGACTAGAGGCAAAGCATAAGATGAACAGTTGTGGGAACTAAGCATACCTAGTCCAACAAAGAGAAGAACTAAGAGTGAGTTGATAATACTCTTCCAATAGGGGCTGTCACAGAGAAATGGGGGTCAACCTATTCTCCAAAGCACCTAAGGGCAGGACAAGAAGCGATGGGTGGAAGATTATCAATAAAAGATCTAACCTGGAATTAAGGAAAAAATTCCTGTCAGTGAAAACGATCAGTGGAATGGTTTATCTCCAAAACTTGATGCTCCATCACTGGAAAATTTTAAGCAGAGATTGGAATGGACAGCCATTTGTCCAGAATGATGTAGGATCTCTGCCTGAGCAAAGATTAGAAGACTTCCAAGGTCCCTTCCAACTATGTTATTCTGTATTCTGTAAATATTTTTTTTTTAATTTTGTTTACAGGATTTTAACAATGATAAATACTTCTTTACTTTCCTTTGGTGATAAAATATGTATTTATGTAAGTAGAACAATATTTATTAAAGTGTTGGAAACTATGTAAATAATAGTCATTATATATTGACTAGATGCCACACAATTTATCTTGCTTTAACAGTGTTTCATGAATTCTGGTACCTAAACTGACATGCAGTCCTTATGTTTAAAATATGTGTTGCAAAGAAAATGGCAGAAGTTTGGAAAGCAATAAAACGAGTCCAAAATTCATTGTGCTGCTATATATCAGAAGATGGCATCTGTTTTCAACATATATAGATTATTGCTGACTCATCCAGGAGAAGAGTTTTCAGTATCCCATTTCCAATTTTATACAGAAAGAAGAAAAAAAATACTAATATTGTGACTGGAAAACTTTCCTCTGAAATGTGATTCATCATCTCCCTCTAGGGATGATTCAAAGAACTCTGGGAAATAAATGAATAAAACATGAATCAGAAAAGATTGGATTGTTTCTGGGCACATCCAGTATATGTATGTCAATATTCTAGTATATGTTATAACACCATGGAGTCATTTCGGTTCTCTGGGCATCTTTCTTCCACTGACTTTTAACCCATATTTCATGTAGGCATTTTCAGGGTGGCCTTAATTCTTATATAACAACTTTATAAGAAAGACAAGATTCTTGCTTGTGGGTGATGATAATACACAACATTGCAACTCACTAATTTCATCGTGTATAGTATTCCATGATATCTTCATTGATTATTTTGTGTCAGCTTTGTCAGATTATGACTTCTCTTGGAGGACTGTCAAAACAAAAGCACATAGATACAAATTGCAATAGTTTCTCAGAAATGTTCTCCTTTGAACACCGAGTGTCAAGTCTGTGAAATAAATTACTTTTGAATACTTTAGTAACAGATGTCAGCCATCTTGCTTATCACTGAACAAGCCACATTTGAACTAAACAGCCTAGTATCACATTGAGGGATGGGATTGCTGATTGAACACAGGTGTAATGGTTGATATACTGTCACAGAGTCTGACATTAACCTAAGATCTTTGTTGAAATACTTATTACTGATGGCACGGAATGTAATTGCTAATTTTCTGCCTGAGTGGTTACATATTTTCTCCAATTCTTAAGAGTTATTCATCCTTTTCCCACTGCCCATTTCTCAGAGTTTAAGGCAGATGTGTCATTGGTCCACGGACCAGTAATTGAACCTGTCACTTGCAATCTACTGACTTCATTCCTCAGAAATGTGACTACTGCTTCATTCACCTTCTTGCTTATTTTTTTTTCCTTCTAGGAATCAAATGTCTTACTTGAACCTGAAGCTAAGAGATGTTCATTGCTTGCCTTTAGAGATCTCTGATCACCAAGCAAAGAAACCGGGAGCAACTTTTTCTGATTGTGGCTTTGCATTCATCGTGCAACTCTGGCTCCAAATAAGCTGCCCTTTCCAAGTCTAATTTTAATAAATGAATCAATCAGATTGTGGGATTCAGTTCAAAACCCAGGAGACTAAAGTGCCTCAGAGGCTGTGACTGCACAAAATTCAGACATACCAATATTTTTGTCTAGAGTTAATCCCAGCAGCCGCCATGACCTTCCGACTGATGAAATAGAGAGAGCTGAGAAGTTTTGATGCCTAGTCAATCAGGTGTTGTTAACAATGCAATCTCCAGTGAACCTTCTTTTTGAGTTATTTTCAAAAAGGCCATGTGTAAAAAATGCCTATATTTATACAGTATTGTGTTAACTTCACAAAGGGAGGGGAATGATAAATTTTCAGGCATAAAGCTGCAGCTGTCATCAGCAATGCTCACTAATTTTAATCAAAATGTTTTCAAAGCAGCAGTCCTGATTTAGGGCTGAACACATGTTATACCCACTCCCTTCTTGAGGCTATTGTGGAAAGCAATCAACCAAGGGGAAAAAAAATCCTTTAAAGATGTCCAATTGATATCATTTAATGTCATGGCATACTTATATTAAAATCCTTTCCTCCAAGTCCACTTTTTTGATGCCCAATGGTGGTACTAAACAAAGTTGCTAGGCTGGATGACAGCTCAGTTCTTCCGTTTCTAAATTACAACTCTCAATTCAGTGCGAGGGGACCTACAGTGTCCTTACTTGTGATCAAGAGGAGTATCAATAGGTCTGAGGGGACCAGTTCATAGTTTGCACAAACTCTGTAGAAATAAATATTTGTGTCATACATATTCTGCCAGTGTTCTTATCAATTTAAAAGCATGTATATCTCATTTCTATAACATCCACAAGTATAAAATTAGGTCAGGTTATCCAGTCTTGTTCAATCTGTACATGATTATTATATCAGTGTGATGTTGTTGCTTTTCTATATATTGAAATATTTTTGATGGCTCTTGTTTGGAAACTATTTTGTTTTATGCACTTGACCATCCCAGAAAATGTCTTTTCTTACAAAAATAATTGGGCAACTGAACAAAATATAAAAGCAAGCTACATTTTTCTGAGAGCATCTTGAACAAGTTATTGCCATTTAAACCATGAACTTACTTTCTTTCTTTCTTTCTTTCTTTCTTTCTTTCTTTCTTTCTTTCTTTCTTTCTTTCTTTCCTTCCTTCCTTCCTTCCTTCCTTCCTTCCTTCCTTCCTTCCTTCCTTCCTTCCTTTCTTCTTTTTTTTTGCACATCCAAGAAGTGATTGGTAATGTTCTAATCTAGCCTTAGCTGGGCAACAATTTATAGCATATTGATAGCATATTATGCTTCTCAAATAAAATGCAGTCATACTCTTTTAGAGGTCAGAGCTCATTTCATTTACTTCCACTGATTTTTTTCCTATTTAATGAGATAGTATAAAAATGTTAGATCAGCACATGTACTTTCAGATATGCTAATCAAATGATAGTCAATTGCATATAGGTTGTAACAGAGACTAATATAGCACATAGTTTAGTATAGTTTGCTCACTCGACTGCTTCCAAAGCTTTAGTGAAGTTAAAATTTCTACTTTGAAACTTTCGGGAAAACATCTATAGACTGGAATGCTATATTTTCAGCAGCCCTAAAATCTGACTGAGAAGACTTCATTTGTTTGTTATTTTGAATATTTATCAGCTACTGTTCAGTCAAAATTTGTACAGCAGTTTACAATAAATAAATAATGATTCAGAACAACAAAAAGATAGAATAAAGCAAAACAGTAGTAAGGTTCTATCACAATGTGATAGAACAATCTAAAACAATCTACTACTGAACAATCTAAAAAGATTGGGCTAATAAAAACATTTCCTTTTAGCACTGAAAGGAGAGGAATATAAGATGATGCCTCAGGCAGCTCTTTGGAAAGATCATTTTAAGGTAACCACCAAAGTAGAAAAGGATCCTCCCACAATGCTCCCTCCCCTCAATTAATTCAGAGAATGGAGAAACTTGCTGCTACATCAAGCGATGATTGTTAATATTTAGGAACATTTATATAGGAGAATATGAATTTTCAGATACATGGCTTCATGAATCCTAGGGCTTTAGAACTCAAAATCTGAGTTATTCTCAAAAAATGTTGAGTAGCTGCTACATCTATTCCAACTGCCCAGATACAAACTATCATCAGAGTTATTGATAAAGAAGGTGTTCTTTTTAAAAATTAATTGCATTCTAGAAACATTCTTCAATGATAGTTTCCATACAAAGTTATTTTCAGCAGTTAACCTTAAATGATATTAATGCACTTGGTTGTTATGTCAAGCAAACTAACTTGATCATCAAAAGCAGGCATATTTATTTATTTATTTTATTTATTTATTTGTCAAGAACGTATTAGGGAGACTTCCGGTGGCTCCGCAGATCGTCGAGGACGGTCTTTATAGACCGCCAGCCACCCGATCTGTTAAAACCGCCCTGACAGCGCTAAACAGCTGTCCGGCGGTTTGAAAAAACTCTCCTTCGGGCAAAGAAGGAGAGGAGAGCCGGAGGGGGTGGGTAGAGCTCCCCGAAAGTCACTGGATTAATTCCAGGGACTCGGAGGGTGAGAGCTCCCCAGTTCACCCCTCCCATCGCTCCGGATCGCTGGTGCCTCTGTCTTCAGAGCAAGACGTCTGCGTCCAATTCTGCCGGCAAACAGTGAGTTTTAATGATTTCCAACAAGGCAGACAGAGCGGAAGCAAGAGTGCAAGCTTTTTAAGAGAAACAGAACTTAACTCTGTGAATACATTGTTGCAAACGGAGCTCTCTGGAGTTGGAGGCTGGGAGGAAGCCTTTGTTATGGGCGGAAGGGAAAGTGAAAGTTAAAAGGAAACTGCTTGTTAATAGCCCTCTGCCTGAAGAGAAAACTACTGGGTTTTGAGTATAGTTTGAAGAGAGGATTGTTTATTTCGGAAAAACTTTGGAATATACTTTCTAAGACTGTTCACAAGATTTTTTGGCTGTAAAAGGAAAACTTTTCTTTAAATAAAATGGCTGCTAAACAACTAAAGCCACCAACTTCTAAAGGGGGAGGAGGTTCCCCTGTAGTGACTCAAAAACAACAACTTCCGGCTGATACACAGTCACAAGACCTTAAAGAATTTATAATGGGTGCCCTGAATAATCAGACAGAAATGATGAAAGGATTCTCAGAGGAGTTAAAGAAACTTACAAGTGTGGTGGAGGAAAAACATGATGAAATAAGAGATGATATTGTTTATGCAGTTTCAGGATTGGCTACTCACATGTTAAAAATTGAGGAGAGAGTGCGGGAAATTGATGATGCTAATTTGGAGATTGCAACTAAACTGGGAGAGGTTATGATACAGACAGAGAAAGTGGATGACGAGATGGTTATGTTACAGTACAGGTCAATGGAATTTGCCCTGAGGCTGAGAGGTTTGAAAGAAAAGAGTGGTGAAAATTTAAAAGATGTTTGCTCCAATGCTTTAGCAGAGCTGATTCCAGAGAGGCCAGAAGATGTGGCAATTCAAATGGACAAAATTTACAGGGTCAATTCCTGGCTGGCAAAACAAAAGCAGCTACCAAGAGATGTGGTGATCTACTTTACAACAAGGAGAGTTAGAAATGACATTTTGCAAGCGTCTTATAGAAATAAGATTAAAGTGGAAGGACAAGAGCTGGTGGTCCTGAAAGAGCTTCCTCCTAAAATGTTAAGAGATAGAAAGCAGTTTGGCTTTTTGGTGAATGAACTAAGAAACCAGCAAATTCAGTACAGATGGGATGTCCCATTTGGGATAATAGTGCCATACGCTGGGCAAAGACATCGTTTAAACACAGTTGGAAAAGCAAAAGATTTTTATGCCAATGTTTTAAAGGCTGGAAGGCCACCCTCACCAGGGGGTGCTAGAAAGCAATTGGAAATTATTCAACAAGAGAAAGATGGAGGGCAACCACAAACCTATGCTCAAGTGTTAGCTGGAGGAGCTATTCTGGAAGAAGATCCATTACTGACTGGGGGTCCACCACCAACCTTGGAGTCATTAACGATGATTCAGCTGCCAAAAGATCAACGATTGACAAGGGCTACTTATAAACAACATATGGCACAACAGCCTCAAGATTCAACTCAACAAGCCCAAAAAACGCAAGCAGTGGGAGGAGCTAGGCCGAAGTCTAAAATGGCGGAGGAGGTTCAGCTGATGCTCTCGAAGCTTGGAACGCCCAGAGATGGCAAATAAATTTCTATCTTGGAATGTTAACGGTTTAAATTCTCCACAAAAAAGAAAGAAAATATTTCATTATTTGAAGCAATTTCAGAACGATGTTATTTGTTTGCAAGAAACGCATATTAAATCTTCAGATCAAAAGTACTTGATAAATTCGAAATTAGGTACACACTTTGTGGCATCAGCACCAGAAAAGAAAAACGGCCTAGTAATATATGTTAAAAGAGGCTTAGTGGCCAATTTAATTGAGGCTGATACTCAAGGTAGATATATTGCAGTTGAATTAACAACACAGAGTGGGAAGCTGCTTGTAATTGGGGTATATGCACCTAATCAACAACAAGATAAATTTTACAAACTTTTACATACTAAAATACTACAATGGGATTATAGATCCTTATTTTTAATGGGTGATTGGAATGGGGTATTAGATACCCAGAAAGATAAGAAAAGTCTTTCCAAGATCTCAATGCGTGCTAAGTTGCCTAAATCTTTTTTTGATATTTTGGAGGATATGGAGCTTAGAGACATTTGGAGAGAAAGGAACGTATTGGAGAGCGATTTTACTTTTTTCTCAGATAGGCACCAATCTTTTTCAAGGATTGATTTTATATTAACTACAAACGATCTTTTTTCTAGGGTGAAGAGTACGAAGATATGTCCAAGAACTTTAACTGATCATAGCCCGGTTTGGGTGGAACTAGAGCAGGAGAGAGGAGAAAGGAGGTCTTGGAGGCTAAATGAGAATTTATTCAGATATGAAGACAATTTGTGTGAGCTTAAAAAACAAATGAAAGAATTTTTTATTAATAATATGAACAAAGGAACTTCGATGGAGATGGTATGGGATGCGTGTAAGGCTTATATGAGAGGAACATTAATTTTTTTGAATAATAAATATAGATTAAAACAACAAAATAGACGGAAAGAGATAGAGGAGGAAATTAAAAAGAAGGAACAATTGCTTATAATTAATCCGGGAGATAAAAAGGCAAAAGATATGATTAATATTTTAAGAGAGCAATTTAATATGTTAATGGCGGGGCAAGTCGCAACTAGCATACAATATGCCAGACATAATACGTTTTGTAATGCTAATAAACCTGGGAGATGGTTGGCTTACACGATGAGGAAAAAACAGAAATCACGTATTATAGACAAAATAGAATTTAGAGGTAAAGAGATTTATCAACAGAATTTAATAAAAAAGGCTTTTTTGGAGTTTTATACAAAATTATATGCTAAAGAAGCAATTCAAGATGTTGATATTGATAGATATCTAAAGATGGAGATTCCTGAATTAACGTTGGAACAGAGAGATAGATTGAATCAACCTATAACTTCTGAGGAAATTGTTGGAGCAATTAAACAATTAAAAATAGGTAAGGCTCCGGGAACAGATGGACTAACAGCTGTTTATTATAAACATTTACAATCCGAAATGTTAGAACCATTAAAAATTTTATTTAATAAAATACAATTAGGAGGAGGAGTACCACCTTCTTGGAAAACAGCCTTTGTTTCACTAATTCCAAAGGAGGACCGAAATTCCATTAAGCCGGAGAATTATAGGCCAATTTCACTTTTGAATACTGACTATAAGATTTTTGCTAAAATATTAGCTAATAGACTAATGCCAGTTATGCAACAAATAATTCACAATGATCAATCTGGGTTTATAAAAGGTAGACAAATGAGATATAATGTTAGACAAATTGTAAACTTATTGGAATATTTGGAAAAACATAATCAAGTCCCTGCAGCGTTTATATTCTTGGATGCAGAGAAGGCATTTGATCGTTTGAACTGGCAATTTTTGTTTAAAATAATAGAGAAAATGCACTTTGGGGAATATTTTACACAATCAATTAGAGCGATATACCAACAGCAATCAGCACAAATCATAGTTAATGGAGGTTTAACAGAGGCTTTTAAAATTGAGAAAGGAACAAGACAGGGGTGTCCTCTGTCCCCACTATTATTTATTTTGACTTTGGAGGTATTACTGAATAAGATACGTGATTCACAAAAATTGAAGGGTATTGTAATTAGACAACAAGATTACAGATTAAGAGCCTTTGCAGATGATTTGGTTATTACCTTATCTCAACCTATTGAGTCGGCTCCATATATATTGGATATAATTAATCAATATGGGAAAGTATCAGGATTTAAAGTTAATTCACATAAGACAAAGATGATAGTTAAAAATATGACTACATTTGAAAGAGACAAATTAGCAAGATTAACAGATTTTGAAATAGTTAAAAAGGTTAAATATCTAGGGGTATACATAGCAGCTTCAAATACAAAATTATACAAAAACAATTATGAGGTACTTTGGCAGAAGGTACAGAAGGATATGGAAAATTGGAAAAAATTACAGTTGTCTTTATTGGGAAGAATTGCAGCAATTAAAATGAATGTTTTACCTAGATTTTTATTTCTGTTCCAAATGATACCTGTGCTTAAGAAAGATGAAAATCTGAGAGAATGGCAGAAAGGTGTTAATACTTTTATTTGGGCTGGGAAAAAACCCAGAATAAAAATGAAAATTATACAAGATACACGTGAAAGAGGGGGTCTTAAAATGCCTAATTTAAGATTATATTATGAAGCAGCGGTTTTATCACAAATCAGTGATTGGTTTAATTTAACTGAGGGGAGAATTTTGAATTTAGAAGGTTATGATTTGTTATATGGATGGCATGCCTATTTGTTATATGACAAAAAAGTGGATAAAGTATTTAAGGTTCATATATTAAGAAATGCTTTGTTAAGGGTTTGGAAAAAATATCAATATAAGTTAAATTATAAGATACCTTTATGGGCAAATCCTAGACATGCAATAGAAAATATAAGTATAGAACAAAAACAGGAGGTGATTACCTATAAAGAGCTTCTTATTATGGAAAGGGGGGTAATGTACTTGAAATCTTTAGATATACTGAGAGAAGAAGGTATAACTTATACATGGTTTCAGTATGGTCAACTTCAAGCTAGATGGAAGGAAGATCAAAAAATTGGCTTTGTGCAAAATGAGGAGAATCTGGTAAAACAAATTAGAGATCAAAAACAAATGCATATTAAAAGGTTGTATAATGCTTTATTGGAAATAGATTCTGAGACGGAATTGGTTAAAGACTGTATGATTAAATGGGCACAAAATTTTCAAGAGCCAGTAATGATGGAAACTTGGGAAAAGATTTGGATTAGAAATGTGAAATTTACACAAGCACAAAATTTAAGAGAAAATTTTTATAAAATGTTTTATAGATGGCATTTAGATCCTAAAAAATTATCATGTATGTATTCTAATGTGCAAGCTAAATGTTGGAGATGTGACTGTGATGATGCAACTTATTATCATATATGGTGGACTTGTAGAAAAATCAAAGCATTTTGGATAAAGATTTGGTGGGTGATGCAGAATATTCTCAAAAAGAGACTGAAATTTACTCCACAGTTGTTTTTACTGGGTATAACTACGGACTGTACAGTTGCAGAGACTAAATTGATTTTGAACTTGATAACAGCAGCAAGATTGTTGGTAGCACAATACTGGAAGAAGGACTTTTTGCCTACTATTGATGACTGGATATTGAAAGTAACTAATTTAGCTGAAATGGCTAAAATTTCAGCATATTTGAAGGATCACACACAAGAAAGGTACATACAGGACTGGAGAAGATGGATAGATTATATACAAAATAAGTATCAGACCAAAAAATATCAAATAGCTTATGAATGATTTCTTTTATTTGTATAAGCGTTATATAAGTGACATTAGAAGTATTATGTTTAAGAAATAGGATTTTATATATGGGGGGTTAAGAATTTTTTTTATAGGGATGTTAGTTTAATGATTGGTTATGCAATTTAGATTATTGTTAAAGATCAATAGAAATACCTTGTGTTCTGCTCTGGGAAGTCGGGGAGGGGGAGGGGGGTTGGGGGGGGTTGTGGGGAAAATATGTTTGTTTTTAAAACTTTTTCAATAAAAAAAAAAAAAGAACGTATTAGGTAATATATATAAGTATGAATTGAATACATAAAATAGATACAAATAGAGGAAAATTAGGACAGGGACAGTAGGCACGCTGGTGCTCTTATGCACACCCCTTATGTGCATATAAGATATATAAGATATATCTTATGCATATCCAGCATCTTGTCTATCCTCTGTCCCATGATCATTTTTAACCCCGATCAACAGATTGTTTATGTCACTTGAACACTGGTCACTTCTGTTTGTGCTACCTGGAATTTGAAACTAATACCTAACTTTGATTTCAAATTCATGGCAGCACTTACAAGAAATGGAAGTTGTTCCAGCTACAGATGATTAAGAACTGAGTGCAGTGGAGGAAAGTAATACGATGTTATGCATAATCTCATTTACTGTGCTTGTTAACTTAGTAACTGTTTATCAGGATACATAAATATTGAAGGTGGTTTATAATTACATCCAATAAAAGAATCTTGAGTCACTGAACCCATAGGCCTTCATAAATAAGATATCCCTGACTGCAACCTATTCAAAAGAGAAACAAGCTAGTTAGTATTTTGTAATCAAACTGAATTACCTACTCATAATATCTGTCTTGTCTAGTTTGAGTTTAGTGAGACAAGTTGCTACTAATTTACAGTGTAGAAGAATTAACGTCTTGATTTTCTACCATCTGTACAGAATCAGGGTGGTTCATGTGCTACAGAACAAAGCATTTATTAAAAAAAAATCCAAGGACAATGACGATAAAAGCAAATAGTAATTGGTCCATTTCCTATCTAATTCAGTAAGCGTCATCAAAATCTGATTAAATTGAATTTTTTTGTTGCTCTTACTCAATGCAAATGCTAATATAGAATATAAAACATTTAGAAGGTCATTATAGAATTGATCTGCAGTAATGCAAAGGTTTTCCAGCTTATTTATATGCACTGATTAATTGCAACAGAAATAACAACTTGGAACCTAGTCTGCACAAATGTTAACATTTTATACTAAGATTACAAGCTAGAATGATACCGAATAGGATATATGAAATGTTATAGAAAGATCTAGGGTAAGAAGAGTAGCAGTCTTATCTGTCTCTCTATATCTTTGCTGAAATCATGATTTCATTGATTTTGAATGAGTTTGTTCAGGAGACTGTGCTTCAGATGGGAGGTTAATAGCTCAAGTTAGACCAATAGCAGTACCAAAAGAAAATCACCCTTTCCCTAACAATGTTGCCCCATTTGAGATTTATCCATTTTAAAATACCCTTAGGTGAAGAATGACAAAACCAAAGTAATCTGGTTCTGAATTTGAGTGAATGTATGGACTCTGACAGTATTGAATGTTACATGTTGTGATCTGCCAGCAGCCTGTGGACCTGGCAGTAGAGTCAGACAGTGGGGAGGCTGTGGAGGAACATGGGCCAGTCCTGGAGTCTGGGGAAGGCCCAGACAACGGCTCTGCATCGGAGGCAGAGATGGGGCCATGGCCATCTGGAAGTGATGCATGGACTCCAGAGCCCTCAGAGTCAGACAGCAGAGAGGCAGAGGAACAGGAGGAGCCTGTTCCTAGTGCACGCATTCGCAGAGCTGCCAGAAGGCAAGAGCAGCTAAAGCAAAAGGGACAACTCAGGAGTAAGGCCAGGAAATGATTGGCCCCTCCCATAAGGCTTAAAAGAGAAACAAAGGCACTTGGGTCTTTTGCAAGAAAGCAACATTGCTAACTGTTTCCAGTTTATTTATTTATTTATTTATTTATTGCAATTTATATGCCGCCTTTCTCCCTAGGGACTCAAGGCGGCTTACAAAATGACAACTTCAATACAAATCACAATACAATACCAAATTAAAATCAGTAACCCAATTAAAAATGATTTAAAATTATACCAGTGTACCCCCAAACGGATCAGTTTAATTGGCGGAAGAGCCACGTCTTCAGCTCGCGACGGAAGGAAAGAAGGTCGGGGGCTGTCCTGAGCTCAGTGGGCAATCCATTCCAGAGGGTCGGGGCTCCCACAGAGAACGCCCTCCCCCTGGGGGTCGTCAGCCAACATTGTTTGGCCGACGGCACCCTGAGGAGGCCAACTCTGTGAGAGCGCACAGGACGATGGGAGAACGGCTGGAGATGGTCCTGCAAGTACCCCGGGCCTAAGCCATGAAGGGCTTTATAGGTGAGCACCAGCACCTTGAAACGTATCCGGAGTGCCACCGGTAGCCAGTGCAGCTCACGCAGGAGAGGTGTTACACGGGAGTATCTAGACGCCCCCGTAACTACCCGCGCGGCTGCATTTTGGACTAGCTGAAGCCTCCGGACACATCCCAAGGGCAGCCCCATGTAGAGGGTGTTACAGTAGTCCAACCTAGAGGTAACAAGGGCGTGAGTGACCGTGGCGAGGGCATCCCGGTCTAGGAACGGGCGCAACTGGCGCACAAGACGGACCTGTGCGAAGGCCCCCCTGGTTACGGCCGTCAGATGGTCATCTAAAGAATCCAGGAGGACACCCAAGTTGCGGACCCTGTCGGAGGGAACAAGGATTTCACCTCCGATCATTAAGGATGGAACCTCCAGATCCCGGGATGCCGGCATCCACAGCCACTCAGTCTTGGAAGGGTTGAGTCTAAGCCTGTTCCTCCCCATCCAAACCCGCACCGCTTCCAGGCAGTGGGACATCACAGAAAGGGCATCCCTAGGGTGGTCAGGGGTGGAGATGTAAAGCTGGGTATCATCAGCATATTGATGATACCTCACCCCAAAACCACGGATGATCTCACCCAGCGGTTTCATATAGATATTAAAGAGCAGAGGGGAGAGAACCGATCCCTGAGGCACCCCACAAGTGAGAGGCCTCTGGGAGGATCCCTGACCCCCCGCCCAAACAGACTGCAGACGGCCCGAGAGATAGGAGGAGAACCACTGTAAAACAGTGCCTCCTAACCCTATCCCCCTGAGCCGCTGCAGCAGGATACCATGGTCGATGGTATCGAATGCCACTGAGAGGTCAAGAAGGACCAGGATGGAGGAGCAACCCCCATCCCTGGCCCGCCAGAGATCATTTACTAGGGCGACCAATGCCGTTTCCGTGCTGTGGCCACGCCTGAAACCAGATTGGTAAGAATCCAGGTAGTCAGTTTCCTCCAGGAATTGAGGGAATTGCTGTGCCACCACGGACTCAACAACCTTCGCTAAAAAGCGAAGGTTGGAGACTGGACGGTAGTTGTTAAGTACGTCAGGATCCAGGTTAGGCTTCTTAAGGAGGGGTCGAACCACCGCCTCTTTAAGTGCAGCGGGAAAGACCCCTTCCTTTAGTGAAGCGTTGACAATAGCCTGGATCCAGTCTCCAGTCACCTCCCTGGCTGCCGAAACAAGCCAGGAGGGACAAGGGTCCAGTAAACATGTGGAAGACCCCAACCTACCCATAATCCTGTCCACGTCATCCAATGAAACAGGCTCAAACTCAACCCAGATGTCTCCACCGAGACTGGCCCTGTCACCTCAACGGACTCTGTCCAGTCGGAGTCCAACCCGGTCCTAATCTGAGTGATTTTATCTTGCAGAAACTGTGCAAAATCCTCAGCACGGCCCTGTAAGGGGTCCTCCCTCGCTCCCTGATTAAGGAGGGAGCGGGTCACTCTAAAAAGGGCTGCTGGGCGATTTTCTGCAGATGCAATGAGAGTGGCGAAATAGTTACGTTTCGCCACTTCCATCGCCACAAGATAAGACCTAATATGTGTTCTTAGTTGTGTTCGGTAGGACTCGGATCGGGAGGATCTCCAACCACCCTCCAGGCGTCTTTTCCGACGCTTCATTTCCCTGAGCTCCATGGTAAACCAAGGAGCCGCCCGGGATCTGCGTCGGATCAGAGGCCGCAAAGGCGCGATTCGATCCAAGGCCCCCACCGCAGCCTGTTCCCAGGCCGCGACAAGGGACTCAGATGAATCGTGGGCTAAGGAGGCGGGAAATGACCCAAGCTCCATCAGGAAACTTTCGGGTTCCATCAGGCGCCTGGGGCGGAACCATCTTACTGGTTCCACACCTCTGCGACGGGGGGTGGCGTAGGAAAAGTCGAGTCTAAGGAGGGAATGATCGGTCCATGACAGAGGGTCAATAGATAGAGTCCCCTCCCCACGATCATTTATCCACTGTCCAGAGAGAAAAATAAGGTCGAGTGTGTGTCCTCCAATATGAGTTGGGCCCTGTACAATCTGAGTCAGGTCCATGGCCGTCATGGAGGTCATGAACTCCCGCACCAACTCAGATGACTCACTGGCCGATGGCAGATTGAAATCTCCCACAACCAAAAGGTTGGGGAGTTCCACCGTCAATTCGGCTAAGACATCTAGTAGTGCGGGCAGGGCTGAGGCCACGCAGCTGGGGGAGAGGTACATGATCAACAGCCCAGACTGAACTCCAGGGTCCCATTTCAAAAGGAGGGATTCACACCCGCCAACCAGAGGAACAGTGACCTCCCTAGGCCTAAGACTTTCCTTAATAACTACCGCCACTCCTCCGCCCCTCCCCTGGAGTCGTGGCTGGTGTAGTATCCGGAAACCTGGGGGACACAAATCCATGAGAGGGACACCGCCCTCCGGCCCCAGCCAGGTGTCAGTGATACAAGCCAGGTCCGCGTCCTCCTCGTCTATAAGATCTCGGACGAGGAGTGTCTTGTTCACCACGGACCTGGCATTTAAGTACACCAGTCGGAGTCCAGGGCTCCGCACTCTGTCGCCGTCGGGGGAGCAGGATGAGCTGAGGGGGCAGGAGGGCACCACCGCTTGAATGAAGCGGCGGCGCCCTCCTAGCCCCCCCCTCTCCCGACCTCTGCGTCTCCCAACTGTCACAAGGATTGGAAGACCCTCTCTCCACTGAGCCTCTTTGTTCCCTCCTCCTCCCTCCCTCCCCCCACAACCGTCCGACGGGCCCAATTGCTGAACCGTAGGAGCCGCCCCCGGCTCAACCCTTACCACCCGCCTCCCGGGTCCCCTTAAAATTTGATTAAAAACATTAATTAAAAACCCCCTCAAACCACGCTTAGAAGCATGCCACCACTCGGGGTTCCAAAACCCGTCCTTGAGGTAGGCCTTTGATAAATTCGAAGGCCATGTCTGCGAGAGGGGGGCATCTCGCAGAGCAAGGAGGGTCGCTGAAGTGTAAGCCATAATAAATATGAGAAGTGGATGGAAAATAGCAACAGGAAACCGAGATGAGAAACAAGAGGGATAATGATGGTAAAATAGGAGTCAACCCAGGCCGGCATAACCACCGCTCTCTCACAGCGGTGGAGAATCCAAGGCTGCAATGAATGAGTCCCGCGGAACCAGCCACAGCCACCCTCTCACGGTGACTAGGTGGGGAACATCCACCGGCGGAGTCATAGAGCAGTTCCTAGGAACATGATGCAGCAGCAGTCCACCAGGATTCATAGTTCATCAGTCTGTAACTCCATAACTCTGACCAATACAACGAGACCAATAAGGCAGTAATAGGGGTGAAAAGATAAGGGTGACATCTCTTGTTTGTTTCTGAACTTCATGGGGCTTTGCCAAATAAGGCCTTTGGAAGGGTGTCAAAGAAGATAAAGGTTGGTGATTATCCCGAAGGACTTCTTCCGAAGGACTTGTTTTGCAACTAACTGGGACTCAGCTGGGAATGAACATAATTCTCATCTGTTACAATAAAATATGTTTTCTGGAACTAATTGTATGGGACTAATTTTTTGGGACTAATTGGGACTAATTGGGACTAATAATGACTCAGTAAGCCTAGGTCACAACACTACAAGAAGGAACACAGAACATAGAATAGTAAAGTTGGAAGGGACTTCAGAGATTTTTTAGTCCAATCCCTTGCTCAAGCAGGAGACCTTATTGCTCTCAGCATTAGGACATTTATCCTCAGTCCTAGGTTCCTTCTTTCCTTGATTAGTTTCCAACCATTGTTTCTTGTCTTGCCTACAGGAGGTTTGGAAAATAGTTTGACTGTTTTCTGTTTCTATTTAAATATTTAAATATATTTCTATTGACTATATTGCTGTCCTACAAAGTGACCTTGACTATGTGTTGAACAATTGGCAACTCCAAATCTCAACTAACAAATGCTCTGTCTTACATTGGCAAAAAAAATCAGAAAACCAAATATAAGCTGGATGGATATGATCTGGATAGATGACCCTCACTCTGTCAAGGACCTAGGAGTACTCATCTCAAATGATCTAAGCCCCAGAGCTCACTGTAACAGCATTACCAAAAAGGCATTAAGAGTTGTTAACCTAATTTTGCAAAGCTTTTTCTCTGGTAACACTGTACTGCTAACTAGGGCATACAAAACCTTTGCCAGACCAATCCTTGAATACAGCTCATCTGCCTGGAATCCACACTGTATATTGGACATTAATACAATCAAGTGGGTCCAGAGGTATTTCATGAAAAGAGTACTCCACTCCTCTGCTCACAATAGAATACCTTATGCCACCAGGCTTGAAATTTTGGGCTTGGACAACCTTGAACTATGCCGCCTACGGTCTGATCTAAGCATAGTACACAAAATTGTCTGCTACAACATCCTACCTGTCAACAACTTCTTCAGCTTCAGCCTCAATAAAACATGGTCGAACAATAGATGCAAACTCAAACTCAATAAACTGCTCCAAACTAAATTGCAGAAAATACAACTTTAGCAATAGAGTGGTCAATGCCTAGAATGCTCTACCTGACTCTGTTGTTGCTTCCTCAAACCTCCATAGCTTTAACCTTAAACTGTCAACCATGGACCTCACACCATTCCTAAGAGGTCTGTAAGGGGGCATGCATAAGTGCACCAGTGTGCCTACTATCCTACTGTCCCATTTATTTGTACTCATTTCATGTGTTCATGTCCATGTTTATACTTAATACCTGTTATCTCGTACATGTTTGACAAACTAAATAAAATAAATAAAAATCTTTGTTAATAGATCAGAGGAAGAAGGGGATAACACAAAATAATTTATACTTTTAAATGTAAATCAAGGCAAAGCAATTTATAGTAGCCAAGCATAGGGAATGGGGTATTGATTCCTATTATGATTTAATTCTACAGGGAAATATAGGATAAGAAATTATTGCTCTATTAACTATTTGTATTTATATTCTTTTACACTTGGGATGTTTTCTTAACCTATAATATAAAATGCCAACAAAAAATATAAATGAAGCCGACAACGTCAGTTCTCTTACTAATATTCTCTTCTTTATAACGGAACCATGCAAAACATTTAGAAAAATACCTTCAGATATCAAGTGCCTCAGGTATCTTTGTTTTTATATATGCAGCTATTTAGCCTCCCCTCCTGCCCCACTATTTATGTACTTAGCTTATTGTTTGGCATCTTTTCAAGAACTGACTAAATTGTTTGATTAACAGAATGATTTTTTTCTCTCCTTCCCCCGTACATCGTTATAATTTTATTATTCGATCCATTCCTTCAGGTCCATCTGAGTCATGATTACTGTTTATTCTCTTTTCCTTCTTCACTTTTAAACTATTCTCTTAATAAATTATTAATATACATACACATATACTGTACATATAAAGTATATATACATACATATACATATACATATACATATACATATACATATACATATACATATACATATACATATACATATACATATACATATACATATACATATACATATACATATACATATACATATATATATATATATATATATATATATATATATATATATATATATATATATATATATATAGTGTGTGTGTGTGTGTGTGTGTGTGTGTGTGTGTGTATAAAGTGTTTTTCTATCGAGGCATCTGGTCTACCCCAACAGGTGGGAGGGATCTTATTGCTTCCCTTTCACCTTTCTGCTCCAATCCAGGAGCCCTCAAGCAGTCGCATTCACAACAAACCATTTTATACCACACACACACACACACACACACACACACACACACACACACACACACAGCAGTAGTGGTCTGCTACTGGTTCACCCCCAATCGGTAGTGGCGTGGTGGGAGGCTCTGCCCACCTGCCTGGACATTTTTGTGCCCGAGCAAACCAGTAGCAAACAAAATTGAAACCTACTACTGATATACAACATATACATACATTCATATATACATATATTCATATATACAGACACAGACACACACATATATATATTAAGTGTTTTTCTATCGAGACACCTGGTCTACCCCAGCATGTGGGAGGGAGCATACTGCATCCCTTTCACCTTTCAGCTCCAATCCAGGAGCCCTCAAGCAGTCGCATTCATGACAAACCATTTTATACAAATTTATATTTTGCTAATAAAGAAATAAAGGGAAACTAGTATAGATCTATTTCAAGCTATTTAGCTCTCATCAGCAGTTGTATTAATCTCTGAGCCACAAGTTCTCCTCCCTTCATCAGCTTGAGCCAGGGAAGAGATTAAGTGTTTTTCTATCGAGACATGCTGGGGTAGACCAGGTGTCTTGATAGAAAAACACTTAATCTCTTCCCTGGCTCAAGATGATGAAGGGAGGAGAACTTGTGGCTCAGAGGTTAATACAACTGCCTAACATGCAGGCAGCCCAAGTTCAAATCCAAGTAAGGGTATGGCTAGCTGATGAGAGCTAAATAGCTTGAAATAGATCTATACTAGTGTCCCTTTATTTCTTTATCAGTGAAATATAATTTATATGTATATGTATATGTCGTAATTTACATTACCAAAATGGTACTGTAAAGAATTTACATTACCACTTTGATGCTTCAGGTGGCTTCTTCTGTGTGAAGTGAAACACCAATGTCTCACACTTTTATTCTGTTCCCATGGACCACTGAGTGCATCCCTATATTTCAGTCCTTTCAAACCAACCCCACCATGTTTAAGCATTAAATCTATGCACTTTATACAGACCAGGCCTATTTCTCTCAAATTAGAAATCATTATTCTCAACTATCATTGCAAGTTGTCAAACTCCCTTGCTGGGCCAATGTGACTGGCCCAAAGCTGTCCTATGAGTTTTCAAATTTGAGGGTATATTTGAACTTGCGTCTCCAAGGAGACCTTGTCCAATTCCTTAACTATTACACCACACTAGTTCACCAAAAGCAATTTCTTTCTTCTTCTTCTTCCCTTTTTAAAAAAAAAGTTTATACAAAGTAATTTTGAAGCTTTGGGGCCAATGTCTCATTTGGCATTTTTCATTCCTTCAAAATGGAAACTTGCTTGATTTTATGTCATCAAATTGATGTCGACTCTTAGTAACCTCATAAGTAAAAGAGGACTAGAAGATGTGGATGGATTTTGTTACAGTGCCAATGAAGGCACTGGAAGACTTGAAAGACCTTTATGATCATGAAGAAAATCTATTCCCTTATACTTTTCTTAGCATTAGAGGTCTTACACTTACGAAATTCACTTTGTTCTAACAAAATTAAAATGGATTATTTTATTTTACTCAAACTGCAATAATTCAGACTTGACTTGAATCAGGCTTTAATATGCCCAAATCTAATAGGTCTTTACTGTGGTGTCCATGGTCACTAAAAATCCACATTAGCTGTTCTAATATTTCTATCTGTTGAAGATGGCTTGGGGAAAAAAATGTGAATACATAAGAATTTACTGCACTGTGGATCCTAGGTAGTGGTGAAATCCAAATTTTTTTACTACCGGTTCTGTGGGCATGGCTTGGTGGGTATGGTGTGGCTTGGTGGGCATGGCTTGGTGGACATGGCAGGGGAAAGATACTGCAAAATCTCCATTCCCACCCCACTCCAGGGAAAGGATACTGCAAAATCTCTATTCCCACCCCATTCTAGGGAAAGGATACTGCAAAATCCCCATTTCCACCCCACTCTGGGGCCAGCCAGATGTGATATTTGCCAGTTCTCCAAACTATTCAAAGTTTCCTCTACCGGTTCTCCAGAACCTATTAGAACCTGCTGGATTTCACCCCTGATCCTAGGCCCAACCATTAAAAGAAAAAAAAATGCAAATAGAAAAACCCCAAAGTGTTTAACTTGATGAGTAAATTTGTAGAAAATGACAGTTATGATTAATCTTCATGCTATTGTAAAACAGAATGTGTTTCTCTGACTCACCTTGTATGAAATGCTATCAAATTCCATATGCATGAAATTCAGGGCTTCTGGAATAAGAAGTGTGTTTTGTAAATCAGATCCACAAGAAGAGCGATTTTAGTTCTTTATAATAAACCTCAGAATCTTTTTTTTTTTCCCGTACCAGGTACTTTGCCTTCCACAAGAAAGTCCACAGTGACAGATTTCCTGGTTGTCTTTCACAGCTAGGAATTTCTTTGCAGTTAGTTAGTTACTGGCTTGCCATGAAAAGCTTTGCAACATTATTGAACTAATGAGAGATTCTTATGCAACCTCTAGGCAAAATTTTAAGAAAAGAAGAATAGAGTTTTAAGAATAATTAAAAAAAAAAACCCCACATAATGGGTGGCTTTTCCACCCGTTTGTGAAAACTTTTCTCTTCAGACATGTGTTCCTGTTGTTCTATGTTCTACATTCAGGAAGACAAATTGTAGAGCATCCTACAATAGGAGAACTAGTGAGCTTTCTCTTATTCTGCCCTTTCAACCACATTGCCTGAATAAATTAATGCCTCCTTAACAATCATGACTGTTTTGTGAGTTCCTGGTTTTTTATGCTTCCTTTTAATGATATCAAGCCGTGAAATGCTCCTGTTTTTCGGGTCTCATTCTTTTTTGAGAAAAGAGAGGGCTCTTTAGAAATCTTTCAAAGAGAATATAATTTCAGAAAAATCCTCATGGCAGTAATGTGATGTTGGCACATATAGTTAGGAGGTGACAATATTAGAGCTTGCTATGGTTGGGAAGAGATAAAAGAGTGCATCTGCTAAAGAAAATGGATAGGGAGATCTGCTCCTCAATATTTCATAGTACAAGAACCTGGGAGAATCCAATGAGTTTGAGCAGGAAGAGATTTATGGCCAACAATAGGAAGTGCCTGATTCCAGCTGATGCAATGATGTTACAATGTAGAAAGCTTTGCTAAGTGATGAATCATAGTCATTATGGTAATTAATTATAATAATGAGTCACCTTCAGAATTAGAAATAGTACTGCTTGAAAACAATAGCAGAAGTTCACATTTTTCTCTATAAATTATATATTTAGTACCTGTGGGAACAGGATTTAGAATAGATGTGTTCTGATTCAATCAAGATCTTCTTAATTTTTCTTACAATATTATGTTTCTGTCTTTGGATCTGGGAGATGCACACAAAGAATGAAAAGTAAAATTTATCTATATGCCCTGAACACTTTCCTATCTCCCAATGTATACTTCTCAATAATGATAGCATTTTCTTCTCTAAATCTAGACAGTAGGCTGGTAAATAACTTTATGTCTAATGCAACCTGTAATCCTTCAAAAGTGCAATGACAACTATCATTGCTACTTAAAAAGGCAATGCCATAAATATTGAAATCATGGTGAATATTATTTTAAGCATAACAATTTTATTGTTGACATTGATTCTTAATTGTAGCAATTATTCTTATCTAGAGAAATATACTAATGCATCTCTCCAGTTCACAGTCTCTATTGCTTTTCAGTGTTTATATTCACCTATCTTTATTTTTCCTAAAATTCCCTAATAGCTTGTTTGAAACTTCGTAGCTGCAGCATTTGGCACAACAGTTCATTGGAGGATAATTGCATGAAAGATGGTAAACAAAATTAAAGTGATAGAACTTTTAATGATTTCCACTAATAGTATGCTTTCTAACACAATCGGGGGAAAAGATTTTTCCCTTTACCCATATTAATGATAATCTCTACTTTAGATATAATGGCAACTATGGTTTTCCTATTCCATAAATAAGGCAAAGTATACCTTGGACTTGCATATTGTACTATGTTTTCAACTCATTTTCATCCATCAGATAAGGAAATTGAATAGTTCTTTTTATTTGTCAACTAAGAACAATTTCACCTAATGTCTATATTCATGGCAATGTATTTTGCTTAAACCATGTTTAGTAAAAACAAGATAAGATCAAAAATAAAAAAAATTAAAATATCCCTCTTATAAACAAACCAATTAAAATATACAGTTTATCATTATAGTCTTATAGGAAACTATATAACTATATAGAAAAATACATCAAGGTATCATCTAAGGTTTGTTTCTTTTGTTTATATTAAGATAGAGGCATTTGTTTATATTGAGATAAAGCAAAAGGATTAGGCAATATAGAGGAGGAAGATATAAAGGGGACTTGTATTGTGATCATTTGAACATAAGTAGAATACAAGTGAGGAATAGGCCCACCTCAGAGTATAAGTCCCAATTTGGTTAGTGCTTATGTCATAAGGCAAGAAGTCAGGAGATTATTAACTCTAGTCCTGTCTTGGGCATAAAGCCAACTGAGTGGCCTTGGGTTCCCATTTTTTCTCAATCCTAAGAGGCAATGGCAAACCATTTCTGAAAAACCTTGCCAAGAAAACTGTAGGGATTTGTCCAGACAGTTTCTAAGAATCAAATATGATTTAACAGAAGAAGAAGAAAATGAAATAGGTAGTAATTCAACTAGGGTCAGCAAGAGTGCCAGATTTAATTTTGTGTTTTGATTAAGGCTTTTCTGATATTTATTTATTAAATGTATATCGCTGCCTATCTCATATATGTAAATCTGGGTAAATCTGGTGGTACACATAATTAAAACTACCACAACCAAAAAAGCAATCAAAATAAATAAAAGCAAACCCATTAACAATACAGTACAATCAAAATAATTTAAACTATAACAATAATGACAACAAAAACACAGTATGAAGGAATGCATACTGAGCTTAGCACAAAACAACTTTTTATGGGCTCCACATTTCCACTGAATTCTTAGCAGAACCAAGTTTTAAAGGCATACCAGAAAATCAATAGGATTGGGACCAATTCATCTTAAAGGGAATGATGTAACATGCTATGGGTATTACCAAATAATTTTATTAAAATAAATTAAAAGTAAGCAACTACAACATTGATCTGAGATTATATACTATACAGCACCATTTCTTCACAGATTTTCAAGCGAGGTTACCTTATGTGGACTATAATATTATTCTATATTACTCTTTTAGCTTGTGATTTACATTTGTCCTCCTTTTACTTTTAAACAGTATGTTAATTGTTTCACTCTATACTGGTTTTTGACTGAAATAAATTGTAACTGACAGGTTACATAATTTAATAGCTAAGAAATATTAAGATCTTCTTAAGAATGTAAAATTTTGCAGTGCCCTTCTCTTCGGTTAAATCTGCAGCTAAATCAGATGCAATCTAAGTTTTCAACTATGTTCACTTTTTTATATCTGTAAACACATTTCTGAAGTCTACAGCAAACATTTTTCCTCAGGTAAATTAATATTAGGCATATTCTGATCCTGAAACTGGTCAGGGAAGCCCTTAATGCTTGGGGATTATTATTTACCCTGTAGCTGGCCTGCTGTTATATAAAATCAATCCATTTTATAATCCACTGCTGTCCCACAAGTGGTGGCTGAAGCAACTATAGAAATTCATGTTTTTACAGTTTGCTTCCCTGGTATGGTACTATTAGCAACCAGAGTTTAAAAAAGCATTGTAATGTATATGGCTTATTGACCTCAGAAGTATCTGTATCCACATATATCCTAAGATGAAGAAGCTACAAATCAATGTTGACTGTGTTGTATTGACCATGTAATCAAGTAGTGTCATGGTATGTCTTGTACAACATTATTACATGCATACCAAAATAAACAAGCAAAGGCCATACAAAGACTTAATGATATGGTTTGTAAATATGCACTCTAGAAATACCATATAGAAAAGATGAGTTAAAAGGAAATCGTGGACAAGAAAGTCCTTCCTCAATTTACAAATTATTTTAATGGATATCTTGCTAGGATATAGCTGATCAACAGGATATAGCTAAATAACATTTCTTTCATTTAACCTTGTATCCATGGTTATTATTCTCAACAGCTCATGCAGACTGCAAATTAAGGAAGTTTATGTAACTACAATGTCTTTTTTTTCAAGCATGAAATATTGCAGGAGAGATTTATCTCACTGGAAATTAAAAAGGAAAGAACATGCTTAATTCAGTCATTGCTTACAGTAACAGATTCTTGCTAATAGTATGTAGAAGGAATTTTATTACGAGTTTCCTTTCAAACACAAATTGGTACATACCATTTGACCTCATGATTGAGTTGGCCATGCAATAGGAAAGATTGAAACAATCATTCTACTTCTGATTATTACTTGGCTCAACCTAATTCCAATTCATGGTTGGCTCAACCTAATCCGTGACAGGTTAGCTGGCAGATTGCTCAAGCATTAGTTGTAGTCCGCTTAAAGTTTATGATTTCTTAATCTCTTAATGTAAGAATGAGTCGTAGTTTTCAGAATGCAGGCTACATATCACCTTAGGTGATATGTTACGAGCTAATGCTTCCACCAAAAGTGAGTAGATTCATTTAATTTGATTCGAATGAAATGCAAGTATGATGTCAAGTACGACATATTTAATAATGCTTTATTCTTTGCTATTGTATAGTTTGGTTAAATTTTTTTGAAGGAGGTCTGGGAACCAAAGCTTTGAAGAAGCATGTTATGCACTAATTTTGAAAGAAAGAACTGGTGTAGAGATACACCAGTTATTATTTATTTATTTTTTATTTTATTTATTCGAATTTCTATACCGCCCTTCTCCTTTCGGACTCAGGGCGGTGAACAGCCAGATAAAAAACATCTATACAAACATCACAGTTAAAATAAAGTTAAAATAATTTATAAATTTGGCTCATAATTTAAAACTTGTCAATTAAAATAAATATTTAAAATTTTAAAAATTTTAAAACTAACCCTAAAATCAGGACAGACCGGCTAGTTTTTAGGGCCCGACGAAAAATCCGGAGGTCGGAGATCACTCGTATCTCTGGGGGTAGATTGTTCCATAGGGTAGGTGCCACCACAGAGAAGGCTCTCCTCCTGGGGGTCGTCAGCCGGCATTGTCTGGCCGACGGCACCCTGAGGAGGCCCACTCTGTGGGAGCGAACCGGCCGGTGGGAGGCTATTGGTGGCAGAAGGCGGTCCCGTAAGTACCCTGGCCCTAAGCCATGGAGCGCTTTAAAGGTGATCACCAACACCTTGAAGCGCACCCGGAAGTCCACCGGAAGCCAATGCAGCTCGCGCAGGAGAGGAGTCACATGGGAGCGCCCCGTCGCTCCCATAATCCCCCGCGCAGCCGCATTCTGCACCAGTTGGAGCCTCCGGGTGCACCCCAAGGGGAGCCCCATGTAGAGAGCGTTACAATAGTCCAGACGAGAAGTGACGAGTGCTTGAGTGACCGTGCGTAGGGAGTCCCGGTCCAGAAAGGGGCGCAACTGGCGTATCAGGCGAACCTGACAAAAAGCCCCCCTGGCCACGGCTGTCATATGCCCTTCTAAGGACAGCCGCGCATCCAGGAGGACACCCAAGTTGCGGGCCCTCTCTGTGGGGACCAATGATTCGCCCCCAATAACCAGCGATGGCGTCAGCTGGCTATACCGGGACGCCGGCAGCCACAGCCACTCGGTCTTGGAAGGGTTGAGTCGAAGCCTGTTTCTCCCCATCCAGACCCGCACGGCCTCCAGGCACTGGGACATCACTTCCAAGGCATAATTGGGATGGTCTGGGGTGGAAATGTACAGCTGAGTGTCATCAGCGTACTGATGGAACTCCACCCCAAAACCACGGATGATCTCACCCAGCGGCTTCACATAAATGTTGAACAGGAGGGGCGAGAGGACCGACCCTTGCGGCACCCCACAAACAAGGCGCCTTGGGGTCGACCGCTGCCCCCCTGTCAACACAGATTGCAACCGGTCGGAGAGATAGGAGGAGAACCACCGCAAAACAGTGCCCCCCACTCCCAGTCCCTCCAGCCGGCGCAACATGATACCATGGTCGATGGTATCAAAAGCCGCTGAGAGGTCTAATAGGACCAGGATAGAGGAATAACCCCTATCCCGGGCCCTCCAGAGATCATCCACCAACGCGACCAATGCCGTTTCCGTGCTGTACCCAGGTCTGAAGCCGGACTGGAGCGGATCCAGATACACAGCTTCATCCAGGTACTGGGGAAGCTGTCGCGCCACCACACTCTCAACAACCTTCGCAATAAAGCGAAGGTTGGAGACTGGACGATAGTTAGCCAAAATAGCCGGATCCAGGGATGGCTTCTTGAGGAGAGGCCTCACCACCGCCTCTTTCAAGGCGGCCGGCAGGACACCCTGTTTGTGTTTTGCTTTATCATTTTCCATATAGTCATGAAAATATTGCTAATACTTTATATATTTAAGGGATCATGGATCAATATACATTTTTATGTATTACCTTGTAAGTGTTTAGAAACTTTACAAGTATTTAAATTATGCATTCATTGTCAACTATAACTGAATCTGAATTTAAGAAACAAATATCCAGTTTAACAATGCTGGTAGGAACTATCCTGGGAGAGCTGAACTTAATGCATTCGATGTAATTTAGAAGTATTGTCACTTTTATCGACTGAACGGATTGCACAATGAAACACAAAGTGCTCAAAACAAACTGATATGGGGGGGAAAAAAAGACCATGCTTAGAGAAGTTAAGCTTCAAAATAAGTTGGAACATTAACAGACTTAATTGGAAGTGAGTGAGTATTATTGCTGTAATGTTCATTTCCGTTCCTTGAGTAATCGTTTCTGTACCTGCATATTCTTTCCTGCCTGAGTGCAACATGCAGATACTGTGATTTCTTTTAGAATGGGATTTTCAAAATTCTATGACTGCTTTACATGCAAATTAACAGGAAAAAAAGTAATCTTGCTGGCTGAGTATAGATTGAAAATACATTCATGCTTAACAAAAGGCAGTTATTAGCTAGCTGAATAGAAATGGAAATTGAATAGAAAGTGAAATAGAAAATGTTAGAGACACTGAAAAGACTGTGAAGTGATAAAGATACTTTTATTCATTACTACATTCATTTTGTGAAACAACAACAACATAAGGAGGAGACGACACTGGATAATATCTTTAATAAGGCCAGACTTACAATAGGTTATGAAACAGAGTTTTCATTATGTTCTCCAAAAGCCTTTAAGCAACTAATTAAAGCTGCAGGATGGGAAAACAAAATGGTGACTAGTTCACATGTACAAAATTTCCAGCAAAAGAAACCATTCCTTTAGAGAAACATAAAGTCAGTAAAGGGACAGGCTTTCATCAGAATAAAGAAGTACACTTGTCAGATAACCCTTGGATGTCATAATTTTATTCATTTATATATTTGATTTCTATGGCTGCCCAATCACTAAGCAACTCAAGGTGGCAATAATTCCACTTATAACAATCAACACTCAGCTAGGGTAGCAAAGAAGCCTGACTTACTGATCAGAATCATAAAGAAGGTATTTTCTTAACTGTGTTTTTCTAGCAGTTGCCTATTCATTTCACCAACCCTGCTCTATCTTAGGCTAACCTATTCACATAAAAGGGATGTTCTGAAAATAAAAACAGAAGCATCCAGATGGTGATAATGATGCAAAATCTGCCTCTTTTCTACTAGTGTCATACCTTTCTATGGATGAACAAAAGGGATGGGCTTGCATCATAGAGGCAAAATGCTTCTGTTATCATTTGGAGAAGAAACATCTCTGAATAAATAAGGTATGTCCTTATTGTTGTGGTCCACCAGCAGCTTGCGGAGCTGGCAGTAGAGTCAGACAGTGAGGAGGCTGGGGAGGAACATGGGCCAGTCCTGGAGTCTGGGGAAGGCTCGGACAAGGGCTCTACAACAGAGGCAGAGAAAGGGCCATCTGGGAGGTATGTGCTGCCTCTGGAGCCTCCAGTCGGACCTCAGCAAGGCAGAGGAACAGGGAAAGCCTGTTCCCAGTGTGCGCATGCCCAGAGCTGCCAGAAGGCAAGAGCAATTAAAACAAAAGGGACAACTCGGGAGTAGAATTGTAGATGATTGGCCCCTCCCACAAGACTTAAAAGAGGAGCAAAGGCAGGTGGGCTTTTGCAGGAAGTAAAGTTGTTAATTCTGTGCAGTATAAAGTCTGAAGCTCTGTTTGATTCTGGACTCCATGTGGCTTTGCCTATTAGGTCTTTGGCAGCGTGTCAAGGGAGATAAAGGTTGGTGATTATCAGCCTTATCCCAAAGGACTCTTTACAACTATTTGGGACTCATCTGTGAATGAACAGAATTCACAGCTGTTAAAATAAAACAGGTTTTTGGGACTACTCGTGTGTTTTACTGACTCAGGAAGCCTAGTTCAGAACACTTATTTATATTTAAGTGTGAGGCATGTAGATTTGATGGAGAGTTGAAATGTAATCTGATTATCTTTTATGTCATAGTAATGCACTCTATATCATTCCTCTAAAAACAATCAAATGGTCCCCTCAAAAGTCACATTTCTTGTTAAGAGTACATGAATTAAAGGGTTCCTAAAAGTAGAGTTGGTCCATTTGTTAGCTTGTAGTGAATGTAACTTGCCTCCTAAACCTTGGGACTGTAAATGCCAAATTCCACAAAAGGAACAGACAGAAGCCTATGATCCACTTAGTCCAAATTTTATCTCAAAGTTAGACTCTTTGCTCCTTGAAAATGATTTTTTTTCTTTAAAGAAAAAAGAAGATGCAAGAAAACATTGTATGCAATATGCTTCCTCCTGGAAATAAGCTGGATATCTTGATGAATATATACTATAGTATATAGTATATCTTTCAATTGCAGCTGACACCATTCAAATAAAATGTGTCAGCACAAGAGGGAATCTGATGAAACAATGTGTATGCCTACTTATTTAGGACATATTGCTTAAGTAACAGTTTCTACCAGTGGTGGGATTCAATTTTTTTTTTACTACTGGTTCTGTGGGTGTGGCTTGGTGGGTGTGGCATGTCTTGCTGGGCATGTCTTGCTGGGCATGGCAGGGAAGGATACTGTAAAATCTCCATTCCCACCCCACTCCAGGGGAAGGTTACTGCAAAATCCCCATTTCTCCCGATCAGCTGGGACTTGGGAGACAGAGAATAGATGGGGGCGGGGCCAGTCAGAATTTTTACTTCCAGTTCTCTGAACTACTCAAAATTTCCATTACCGGTTCTCCAGAACTGGTCAGACCCTGCTGAAACCCACCTCTGACATATGTATATATCAATAGTCCAAATTACAGAAAACTCTGTGTTCATGGAAGACCACCAAGAAACGTCATATCTAAATAAAGTTGCATAACAAATTAATGCAATTATTTGTCTATTATTTGTCTGGAAGTATATTTCATTGCATTGGCACGTTTACTTCTATGCTTTGAATAAACTGAATTATCACCTTTAGTTGTCTAGGGATCACTTTGAAAAGGACATCATAATAAGAGCTATCTTGCTTCCAAAAAAGTGAACCAGCTGCTAATTACACCATGCAGGAACAATTCTATTGAAAATCCTTCTTCCTGCTTGGATAACCACGCTACCACGTGCATAATTATACTAAATTTTGTTGATAACATGAGAAAACAGGAACTCGACCATGACCCATGAATCCTGCTGGGAGAAATCTTGGGTAGTCAAGCTAGAATTTGTCCTTCTCCTGAAAAAAAAAAAATGCAGACAGACACACAGTGGTTGCACTCATTATCAAAACAGATTGGTAATTTATCCTCAGGCAGGCCATTACTGAAATATATAATTCCGGTCTGGTCATTCTAGCAACAATTAGTACTTTTTATAAGAAAATGACATCTATCAGGAAATGTGTTTTCAAGTTGCATAGAAATGAACATACCTGTTTGTCATCTTCACACAAAAGTAATATTGTTAAGATTATATCTGCAATTAAATGCTGAAAGAGAGTTATGTTTTATCCACTATTACATTGGATCACTCAGGTGTACGGTTTAAACGGCAAGAGAATCCATGGGAAGGGATGGAAAACTGCAGAAGCCAAAATATATCCCAAACTCCTGAGGTTAGAAAAACAGATTCTGGAAAATGGAGGATGCTGGCTAGGGAGATAAACATTCAAAGTGACAGCATGTAAAGCACTTGATGTAAAGCAATTCATCCAGCAACTGGCAAGTGTATAAAAGTCTTTAAACAAAAGATTTCAGTGGAGCAACTCAACCTCCATAGAAGGACCCTGATGTTTTTGAGCCAGATATTTGGCCACATTTGGTTGCAATAGCTACACTAATGATTGGAAGAACGAACACACATGAAAGTCAAGGCAAGAATATTCTATTTCATTAAAGATTTGTAACAATGGAACTTTGTATAACTTTGTGTTATAGCTCACAAAAAAAGTCTGGCTTCTCTTCTAAAAAGTGCCTAATGGAAACCGCGAGCTGGTTGTATTATATAGATGTTATTATATATAACATAATGGTAATTTTATTAAAAGCTTTTAAAAAGAAGATTTAAAAAACTAATACAAACTAGTACAAAATTAGAAAGAAATCAAGGAGAAAGTTAAAAGTGCAAGTAAGCGGGGGAAAGATGCAAAGATGTGGCTTCTGATCTTTAGAGTAGTTACAAGTATAATTACAAATTTTCCTTTCTCTCTAAAGTTACACATCTTTTTCCAAAATCTATCCCGTCTAAACATCAAAACCATAAATCATAAGTTCATTTTTTCACATTTTCTGCAAAAAGCCCTTAAGGGCTTTCCATTCAGAAATAAACATAGATTTTCTCTAATCAGTGAATTTGGCCATCTCAAGTGAATTCCATCACTGAGTTTTCACCGAGCATTTCTCTATTGTAGGAATTTCTGAGTCTTTCCATCTCTCTGTATAAACTAATCTTATTATTGAAGATATCATACACAAAACCAACATTCCATGGCTTTTTTTCCCCTACTGTCAGTCCCAAAACAAAGCCTTCTGGTCTTAACATACTAATCTTTAAAATTCTCTGAATCCATGTACACATCCAATAAGCAGGGCAAAATATTTCTTCTTGGTCACATTTCCAACAAACATTTGAAGTGTCTTTAGATATTCTAGGCTAGGGCTGTCAAACTCCTGGACTGTGGGCCTGATGCATCACATGCTGGCCATGCCCATGCCCGGTTTAGCAAAAGGGGAAAAAGTCCTGATACGTCATGTGACACCGACGTGATGATGTGAGTTTGACACACCTGTTCTAAGCAGTCTGTCTGGAGACATATACCAATGGTGTATAATTTTATAAAAATTATCCTTTAGATCATAGCATAGTGTAAATTTCAGTTCTTTCAACCACATATTTTCCCATTGTTCCATTTGCATACTACAAATTTTTTAGCCTACTTTACCATATATTTTTTTCATTTGTCTGTTAAATCCATCTCTTCTCAGTTTCCCTTGCAGTTAGGGTCAGCAATGTGGGGTCAATGACAAAATGAACATCATGCCAACATTACCAGCTTTAGCATAACATTGCATGCCTGTATACACCCAGGGGCACCTGTTGTTTCACCATTCTGACAAGTCTGTCAGATTCAGCTGACACCTCTGGATGCAATTATTGTCTGGTATCAATACATATTCACTTTGTTGTTATAATGCAGCAAGAGCTATGCCACAACAATCTTCCCTAGCTTTTATGATCTTCATGAAACAAAGAAGCTTACTAAAGCAAGCAGGAAAAGAGACATGGGAGTACCCAACTGAACTGCTCATAAAATAGTTCAATGTATCATAGAATTTGATTACCCAAGACTCTCTTAAATAAAAATAGAAGCAAAGAGTAAGGTTTGGAGATATCAAAGCTAGCACAGTGGAAGTAAAGTGCTGCAGCTTTGTCCTCAGGAAAGGTGAATGTCACTTCAATAGACCTTACACAGCCTCTAGATAATTGTCATTCAAATAATAATGATACGATCCTTTTCATAGCAGCCTCATTTTCTGAAACATGAAGTGGGCTTAATGTATTCGTATTGAGTTTCTGACCGTTTCCTAAGAAATGGATTGTTGAAGTCAGTATCTGTAATGAAGAAAACTCCACTTTGAATTCTTGGAGGACAGCAGTGATACAAAATTCATACAGCATCTTGCTGGCAACTCATCCATTTTCTGAAGCGGGCAAACCACTGGGAGGTACTCACCTTCCTCTCAAACCTTTCCAGAAGCAAGATAAAAGTGTTGGACATCGAAGCTGTGGATTTTATACAGACCTTCCTCCCAGCTCTGGAAAATACACTACACTATTTTTTTTTTATCTGTAGGTACTTTCAACAGGAGTACAGGCTGCCCCTTTTGACCGGAGATGATGAAATCAAAGCTTAGATTCAGAAAGCTTTGATTAACAATTAAATGCATTTTGCTGAGAGAGAGAAACCAGTGCTTTGAAGTCTTAAAGCATCAAATGGCATGGAAATTAGCACACAACCACTCACTGCTTCTCACCAATTTTCTTCTCTCTTATTACCTCTATTATATGTCTATAGTGTTGTGGTTTTTATACAGGGGACCTCATTGTACAGGGAATCAATGTAAAACCATTGATAGAAATTTCACAAAATAATTTCACAATTATTTTGAGCATTAGAGGAAGAGGGAGGGATTATATTTATTTACAAATATGAACATTTAAAAATGACTTCTCAACCAATACAATCAGTGGCAGAGCTTCAGTGACTAAGCCACTCATGTGCAGATACTAGGTAATACTAGGTTACCTAGGTTACTAGGTTATATCTGCCAATCTCTCTATTGGTTTGTTGTTGTTGTTGTTTTTCCTTTTCAGCAGAGGAGGTTAAGACAAATTTTCAAGCTAGGCACTCCAAAGAAGTGTGAAGGTTTTTCTGTGAAGTTTGAAAATGTCACTCAGTTAATTTATATACGTTTATATTGAAGAAAAAGGTTACAAAGTTAAAAGCCACAGAAAAATAAAAGAGAAAACGAAGAGAAAATAATGTAAAAAGAAAAATAGAAAAGATGGAAGAAAAAAAAAGAGAACAGTACAAATCAAAGAAAGGGAAAGAAAAGAAAAAGAAAGAAAGAAGTGACTTCTGAACTTTTTTGCACAATTACAAACTATTTTAATCCTTCCAAATTACCTAGCATTGTTCCCTGTTTCTCATATGTACCCCTTTTTAATCAATAAATCCAGAGATCATCTGTTCATTTTTACTCATTTTTAGTAAAAGGTCCTTAAAGGATTTCCAGTCTTTTATAAAAATAGCCAGTATCACCTAGTGGTTAAAGCACCAACTACAAAGTCCTGCCTTAGGCATGAAAGTCAGCTGGGTGACTTTGGCCAATAACTCTATCTCAGCCCAATCCACCTCACAAGGTTGTTACTGTAGTGACAAGACAAGGAGGAGAATTAAGTATATTTTCTGCCTTGAGTTGTTTATAAAAATAATAAAGGCTGGCTAAAAATAAATAAAATAATTGGTCATTCCTTAATTAAATAAGTGAATTCACTTGACTAATCTAGATGGTTTTACACAATCAATAAAACACAACCAGATATCCTGTAAGGATTATCGCTTTTACATGAACATACACAGAAAACATAGACATGACTATTAGAGCTTTCTTACATAAGAATAATGTCTATCATTTTAAATATATTGAGTTATTGTATTTCAAGTTTCATTTCCTCCCATATTATTATTATTATTATTATCTCTTTTATTCATTAAACATGAAACAGTCAACTGAACATTTAAAAATGTGTCACAAATACCATTGACTGGTGCTAATGGTTGCTACGGGTTGCTGCCAGGTATCAATCAAGAATCTTCTTAAAATATATGATGTTCCGAGTAGTGCAGTTTTTTGAAGTTCTGCTGGTGTTATTGCAGGAAGCTGAAATTTCTTGATGTGTTTTGTAAAATTCTTGGACATGGTACCAAGTGCCCCAATGACAATGGGTATTACTGTTACATGTTTCATCCATAGCCGTGTCATTTCGATGGCCAGATCATGATATTTCATGATTTTTTCCAGTTCTTTTTCTTCGACTCTGGCGTCTTCTGGTATAGCAATATCAATAAACTGTATGCTTTGGTCCTTGACAACCATGATAGCTGGCATGTTGTTGTTGTTGTTGTTGTTGTTGTTGTTGTTACTGCCTATTCACACATGGTGACTCAAGGCGGCTTACAGAATATAAAACCTCATTTAAAACAATTAAACTAATAAAAAAGAATCAAATAAATTAATATAATATAATATAATAAAATCACCCCCCCAACCCGGAAACAGCAGATTGCACAAGCCATTTAATGGATCCCATCCCGCTTTGGGTTTCCCAGGCCCACTGGCAGAACCTGGTCTTCAGCACCTTCCAGAAGAGTGTTAGAGTGGGGGCCATTCTAATATCTGGGGGGATGATGTTCCAGAGAGAGGGAGCCACCATGGAGTTTCTGGGTCCAACAAGGTGTATCTCCCTAGGAGATGGCACCCACAGCATTCCCTGCCTCCCTGCTTGATGGGTCAGGTAGATGTGACTGGCAAGAGACGGTCCCTCAGATAACCTGGTCCCAAGTCATGAAGGAACCTCCTTGGCAGTACAACTGAAACATACATTAACTAAACAGGATTGCTTTGTAGTACGTACGGACAGACAGACAGACAGACAGACAATATTTAATGATGAAATTGTAGCCTGTAAAGTTGAACACAAAGAATTCTACAAAATTTTGGGGTTTTAATTTCTCAGGAAATCTATGTGGCTATTCAAATTATAATGCAGTTATTTTTTCATGTTAACTTCTCACTTCCAACCAGGAGTTAAATAAGCATTTATTTATCATAACAGAAAAGAGAGACAAAAGTAATTGATATAGAATAGCCTATTTATCAAGACTATGGCAATCAAATACAGTATATCCAAAACATAGCCACACATACCTTTAGCCAGACACATGATTATGCATGTTTTAGGTTATAAGCTTGTATACTAAATTCTTTATAAATTTAAAATGTATATAATACCATATGTAATAAATATAATCCATCCATGAATATGTGTGTGTCTGTTTTCCCTGATACAAAGAATGAATCAAAATGCAAATTTATGCATATCTATTCAGATGTAAATCCCTGACTTCAGTGGAGGTTATTTCCAGGTAAGTGTTTTGTGATTGTAGCCTAGACTGTGATTCTGCCCCCACTTAAATGGAAATTAATCCCATTGAGATCAATTGGGCTTCCTTCTAAATAGGTATATATAGAATGGTGCAGTTAAAGGAAATAGAATCTTTATCTAAATTCTTACTTCTGAGCTGTTGAAATCCCTCTGCTGCAGGGCATAACTATATGTATGCATAATTATAGAACAGTTTCCTTGAAATACTAAATGTTAGGTAGATATTCAAGAGGGAAGTTTCAGAATGTTTCACCTCCCTTCTTTAACTATATGTTATATCAAGAAACGTTGCTAATATGCTTAATCGTATTAGTCTTTTCCATTTTTTTCCTCCTCAAAAATGGTATGTTCTTATTATAGAAACATGTTGCAATTCTTGTGTAGGTCACAAATCATATGAGAACCACCGACTAAATTTCAGTATCAAGCTGAACAACCAGTTCTGTTGAGAAAATAAAATGATTTGCTCAGTGGTGGGATTCAAGTAATTTAACAACCGGTTTGCTGCCCTAATAATTTCTTCCAACAACCAGTTTACAACCGGTTCTCCCGAAGTGGTGCAAACTGGCTAAATCCCACCACTGGATTTGCTACAATCAGATGGTAACCTTTTAGCTAAAAGGCATTTAAAAGAAAAGGAACATGCAATTTCTGATCCATTTAACATAAAAAGTATTTTTTTTTCTATGTCAAAGTACAGGTATTTAGAGGAAACAGATTGACAACAAACTTTCTCCACTTCATGGTCAAACTTACTGCCTCACGTTGCTGTCACATGACATTTCATTATTTTTTTCCTTTAGTGGAGCTGGGGTGGATGTGGTCTGTGCGTGATGCATCTGGCCCCCGGGCCACCAGTTTGACAACCCTGTATCAGGGGTGAAATGCTCCCAATTCGGACTGGCTCGGGTGAGTAGGTAGTGATGGCGGCGGGCAGTTCGGAGAACCGGTAGCAAAAATCCCTTCCCCCTCCAGCCTCCAGCTTGCTTACCTTCGCACGCCTGCCTTGCTTCGCTTGCTGTAATCCCTGCAATCCATTGCATCAGCAAACAACTGAATCTCCCTGCCTGAAATCAAGCTCATCGGTGAGCAGCTCTATCTTCCTGCCTGCCTGCCTGCCTTGTTCCTTCAATTGGGTAAGTTTTTTTTCCCCCGTTGGGAGCTTTAAAAAAATAGTTAATTGGGGTTTTTTTTAGTTGTTCTTTTTTTAGACCTAGCTATTTAAAGTTTAAGAAGTTTTAAATTTAGCTGCTTTTATATAAAAATAAAATAAAATAATATTTGTGCAGCTTTGTGAGATTTTGTGTGTTTCTGTAGTGTTTCACTCTAACTACAGAAACACACAAAATCTCACAAAGCTGTATGTGGAATTTTGTGTGTATAAAGTGTGAAAGTTGGTTTTTTGGACTTTTTGTGGCTGTATGAGGTTCCTGCTTTTTGCCGGAGCCATTTTGCCCCTGCTTTTACAGTGTGGGTGAGCCAGTTGTGTTGTGTGTGTGAAAAGTGTGAAAGTTGGTTTTTTGGGCTTTTTGGGATGTGTGAGGTTCCTGCTTGTTGCAGGGGCCATTTTGGGTCTAGCACAGCTGCTTTTACATTGTGGGTGTACCAGTTGTGTTGTATTGTGTTGTGTGCGTGTGTAAAGTGTGAAAGTTAGTTTTTTGGGCTTTTTGTGGCTGTGTGAGGTTCCTGCTTGTTGCAGGAGCCATTTTGGGTCTAGCACAGCTGTTTTTACATTGTGGGTAAACCAGTTGTGTTGTGTTGTGTTTTGTAGGTTAAAAAAAGGGCAAAGAAGTGATGTCGACTTGGCCACGCCCACCTGACCAACAAGCCACGCCCACCCAGTCACCTGACCACCAAGCCCCACCCACTAATTAAGCCCCACCCACAGAACCAAAATAGCGAAAATTTTTAGATTTCACCCCTGCCCTGCATCTACTTACAAACTAAGAGATGCAAATTTTCACCAATATGAACCAATCTATCCTCCAATCTAGAAGGACCCAGAAGTTGAGAGAAGAATTCATTTACAATGTGTTGCATCGGTATGCTTGGAAGCACTGTCACACAGGCCTCCTGTTAAGAAGGACTGCACACACATCTCCCCTGAAAGACCTCAGAGAGGCTCGACCTGAGGAAATCGGGTGGTAGGGTCACATGGGGCATTGGTTCCCAATTACCTTGCTGGAAGCAATGGCAGGTGGAATGACAGGATTTCTCTGGAATCCAAAGCTGCCATGGTTGAAGACTTTCTAGGTTACCACCTGGGACTAAGGGGAAAGAGGTGCTTGCTGCTACTTGGAGAGTGTGAAAGAGTCACAAGAAAGACAAATTGGATAAGAATCACAAAAATTGCATGGCTCAATTGCAGGTGTCTTTTTATTTTGAAATCAGAACAACTATGAGACAGAACAGCTGTGGTCTATAAGTGTCCTTCCATTCAACTCTGTTGTATTTGCCATTTTAAAATCCAGTTACTGAGCTTGAGGTTGTTTTGAAGTTCTTTACAATTATTTTAATTATTCTAAAATTGAATTATAAAATTGCTAGTTCTGCTAATTTACTGCTAAATTATGTCAGTGACCAAACCCATAGACCCCAATTATGAATATATAAGAACGAGCCATTTACTACTGATGATATTTCCTATTGCAGACCTACATTGATTGAGAATTGAAATATACTGTAGCTCTTTTGCCTGCCAATATCACATGCAGGCCTCAAGTATTACTAAAGATGCTTGAGATTTTTTATTTCAGGAGCTGGAAATATTGGCTATAACTATATTGGTTTCAGTTTACATGGTTCTTAGTATAGTAAATGGCTCAGATCTCATGCTGTTGGTTGAATGATTGATGGGACATTTCTGGGAATGTTGAAATTTCATCATGCATATGTAGAGCTACCACCGAAAGGGTCACTGGAGTCTGGATTCTGGCCCTCTTTTTCAACCATCCAGGTGCCTTACCCTGCTATAGTCCAGTGTTATAACTTCCAGCCCACTCTGGGCCCTCGCTCAGGCATTTCCACTTGCCTGGGTCATTTGGACTCTGTTGTCTTGTTGTTCCAGTCAATCCCTTATGCAGTCTCCTCATAGCAGGCAGATCATATGGTGGTATGTCTCCTCTCAGCAGGTGGGTCACACAGTGGGTGATGATCAGATGACTGGTTGGCCCGTCTTCCTCTCTCTGCTGTCTCTCTCTTCATCCTCTCCTGCTGCTTGCTGGTCTCTCCTTCCATTACCTCTGCTCCTTTGTTGATTCCTCTGCCTGCCTCCCTTTCTGTCAAGCTCTCTCTTTCCTCTTCCTCGTCCACTTTTCTCAACCTTTCCTCACACACTTTTCCCTATCTTTCTCCACCTTCTCTCACACTCCTCTTTCTACCTTTCCACTTTTCCTCAACGTATCCTCAAGTATCACTTCCCTCCCCTCATTCATTAGGGTGGAGGCCAAGTGAGCTGGTAGGCTCTGCTTCCCTTCTCTCCCTTCTCCCTCAGGCTGGCCCCCAAGAGACTGACCTCTCTCTCTTGCCTTCTCTCTCTATCTCTTGCTCTCCTCCCCTTTCCCATCAAAGTATCCTTCTTTTCATTCCCCCTTCACTCAATGGGATTGAGGCCAGATCAGTTGATTGGTCCTGCTTCGCTGCTCTTTCTTCTACCTTAGGCCCATCCCCCAAAAAGATTCACCTATCCCTAACACCTCTCTCTCTTGCTGTCTCCCATTTTCCACCAAAATTTCCTCCTTTCATTTCTTTTTCCCTCTTTTCCCATGTTACACATACATAATATTTGTGGGTGTGGAAGGACCATTTTGAGTCCAAAGCTTGGCTGGATCTAGCCATGAATTGTCTTTTGTCATACCATCTTACCAGGAGCCCTCAATTCTATCTCAGGTTCTTCTAAGTATCACTGGCCATTTAGTTCATTGTTTCAAGAATTAAATACTTCTCCAAAACATTTAGGAAAATAATAATTGATACCACAATTGCCTGTCCCAAAGGTGCTTTTTCAAGAGGCAACTGGATTTTCAAGAGGGAACTGGACATTGCAAAACAACCACTTATTAGCTCCTCTAATTGGCAACACCACCCATCACATCAAAAATTCACAGGACTTCACCAGCAAGGTTTGGAGACTAAAACTGGACTCGGATGAGACCATGGTTTTCTATGTTGTGACTTCCATCTTAACCTGCATTCCAACAACTGAAGTTGCCATTGTAGTGAAAAAACAAATTAACCAGAAAGTCCAGTTGCCTCTTGAAAAAGCCCTTTTGAAACAACCATGAACAAGATGACTGAGAAACTCCACAGACACAATTGACTGTGTTTATAAGATATCAGTTGGATGAAATGGCAACATAGTCCTAGTGTTAGATGGGTAGGAAGCTTCTATGGGACAATACTCTTTAAGTGTGCCTATCATTTAGACGTCCACCTTGATCTTCTCCAATATTTAGGTAGAATTCATTTTCTTTTCACACTAAAGCCACTGGGGAAATAAAATAGTCAATCTCAGAAATTTGCATTATGAGTCCATTCTTCCCTCTACTTTCTTTCTTCAATTAAAATCAGTTCAGAAATTGTAGAAGAGCTAGATGGTGTTTTTGATTTGTAGCTCTGGGATTATCCATTGGGAAGTATCTCTAAACATATTTTATAGCGTGATAAGCAGATCTTGCTTTATGATAGAGGTCTTTCTTTTAGTTTTATAATCTGTACTAAGAAATCTATTCCCAGTTTATTTTATATATTCATGTTACATGTTTAAAGTGAGCACAAAAAGGGTTTTTCTTTTTTTAGTTGAGATGTCAAAGTTGTCCAAAGCTTAAAAACAAACTGTCCAGTATTAATAGTATGTTATAGTTCCAGTGCACCAATGATTGAATCTTTATGGAAGTCTCAAATGTGTTCATTGAACGGCAAATGCACAGTTCTTTTGAAATTTTTGTGGGAATCTGTGCTTAGTATTTCTACAGCTGGAAATACTAGATTTTCTTAAAATATGCTACTATTTGAAATGCATCACTTCAACCCACAGTCCCTGAAAGCTTTAATAAAAGACATTGTTTCTGATAATACAATTGCCTGTGTATGTTCTTTGAAAGTTCTTCTTCGCTCAGTTTCTGCTATTCAGTTTCTACCATTTTGTAAATGTAGGAGATAAAAGAACAAGTTTTAAATTCATAGAGATGTAAAGTGCATAATGGAAAATAGGCATGCCTTCATAGACATTATATAGTTTTTACATCTTTTGTTGCTTGAAATGACCATTAAATGCTGTAAAATAGAAGGTGATGTTATTTGCTCAGGTTAGCTTACCCTTACCATTTGTTTCTAGGCAACATCCATCATGCTATTTTTTTTTATTTGATTGATTTCTACTTTTTTTATTGGCAGAATAAAAAAGACCATTACAATAAAAGACAACTATACTAGGGAGGTAAAACTAAATCAAATGCACTACAGTTGGCAGATGCATTACTCTAAAAGAGGCAGTCGCTTAGGGCCACATAACTTCCTAGCAAAGACCTTGCAAGAAAAGTCAGCTCTTAAATTCTTTCTGAAAGCCAACAGACACAGGGTCATATGGACTTCGGGTGGGGTGGGGTGGATGACGACAGTGATAATACTCAAAAATGATCAGCAACAATAGAAAAGGCATAGGGAGTGGGGGGTGAAAAAGGAGTCGGGGGCAGCTCTCACGGTTCAGCAACCTAGCTCAACTGAAGTTGGTGGGGCAAGGGGGGGAGGGGAGGGGAGAGAAGAGGCTCGGTGGAATGAGGGTCTTCCGATCCCTGTGATGGTTGGGGGGGCAGGGGGTGTGAGAGAAGGGGATTTGGAGAGCGACCCCACTGTATCCAGCCAGTGGCTTGCTCTGGCCCCCTGGCCTCATCCTGCTTCCCTGGGGGTGTAGGAGAGTGGAGCCCTGGACTCCAGCTGGTGTATTTGAATGCCAGGTCCGTGATGAACAAGGCCCTCCTCGTCCGAGATTTAATTGACGAGGAGGATGCGGACCTGGCATGCATTATGGAGACCTGGCTAGGGCCGGAGGGAGGTGTCCCTCTCACCAATTTATGCCCCCCAGGCTTCCGTGTGCTTCACCAGCCACGACTCCAGGGTAGGGGCGGGGTGGTGGTGGTTGTTATTAGAGAAAGCCTCAGTCCCAGGGAGGTCACTGTTCCTCAGATAGGCGGGTGTGAATCCCTCCTTTTGAAGTGGGACCCTGGAGTTCAGTCGGGTCTGTTGGTTATGTACCTATCTCCCAGGTGCGTAGCCTCAGCCCTGCCCACACTGCTAGATGTCCTGGCCGAGTTGGTGGTTGAACTCCCAACCTTCTGGTTGTGGGAGACTTCAATTTACCATCAGCCAGGGAGACATCTGAGTCAGTCTGGGAGTTCATGGCCTCCATGATGGCCATGGACCTAAGTCAAGTTGTGCAGGGCCTAACTCATAAGGGAGGACACACACTCGACCTGATTTTTCTCTCTGGACAGTGGATAAATGATCGTGGTAGGGGAAACTTGTCAATCTACCCCCTGTCATGGACTGATCATTCCCTCCTCAGGCTGGACTTTCTCTCTGTCATCCCCGCCGCTGGGAGGTGGAACAACGAGACTGTTCCGCCCCAGGCACATGATGGACCCAGAAGGGTTCCTGATGGAGCTTGGGCCATTTCCCGCCTCCTTAACCCACGATTCGTCCGAGGCCCTAGTCGCGGGCTGGAAACAGGCCGCAGTGGGGGCCTTGAATTGAATCGCACCTTTGTGGCCTCTGACCTGACACAGATCCTGGGTGGCTCCATGGTTTATTGCGGAGCTCAGGGAAATGAAGTATCAGAGAAGGGGCCTGGAGGGTGGTTGGAGATCCTCCGGATCCGAATCTGACCGAACACAGTTAAGAACCCATATTAGGTCTTATCTTGTGGCAATGGAAGTGGCAAAACACCAATATTTTGCTGCTCTCATTGCATCTGCAGAAAACTGCCCAGCCGCTCTGTTTAGAGTGACCCGCTCTCTTCTCAATCATGGAGCGAGGGAGGACCCCTTGCAGGGCAGAGCTGAGGATTTTGTACAGTTTCTGCAAGATAAAATTGCTCAGATTTGGACTGGGTTGGACTCTGACTGGGCAGAGTCTGGCGAGGTGACAGGGGCCTGTCCTGATGGTAACATCTGGGATGGGTTTGAGCCTGTTTCAATGGATGAAGTGGACAGGATCATGGGTTGACTGGGTGCCTCCACATGTTTATTGGACCCTTGTCCCTTCTGGCTTGTTTCTGCAGCCAGAGAGGTGACTGGAGGCTGGATCCAAGTGGTTGTCAATGCTTCTCTGAGGGAAGGGTCTTCCCCGCCACACTTAAAGAGGCGGTGGTTCGTCCCCTCCTCAAGAAGCTCACCCTTGATCCAGACTCCCTTAACAACTACCGTCCAGTCTCCAACCTTTGCTTTATAGCGAAGATTGTTGAGTCCGTGGTGGCACAGCAGCTCCTGCAGTTCCTGGAGGAAACTGACTTCCTAGACCCATACCAATTGGGTTTCAGGTGCGGTTACAGCATGGAAACGACATTGGTCGCCCTAGTGAATGATCTCTGGCAGGCCAGGGATGGGGGTTGCTCCTCCATCCTGGTCCTTCTTGACCTCTCAGTGGCTTTTGATACCATCGACCATGGTATCCTACTGCAGCAACTCGGGGGGTTGGGGGTAGGAGGTACCATTTTATGGTGGTTCTCCTCCTACCTCTCGGGCCGCTCGCAATTTGTATGGACGGGGGGAGAGAGTTCCACCTCGAGGCCCCTCACATGTGGGGTGCCTCAGGGGTTGGTTCTCTCCCCCCTGCTCTTTAACATCTATATGAAGCCACTGGGTGAGATCATTCATGGTTTCAGGATGAGATACCACCAATATGCTGATGACACTCAGCTTTACATCTCCGGATCACCCTGGGGATGCCCTTTCTGTGATGTCCCGCTGCCTGGAAGTGGTACAGGCCTGGATGGGAAGAAACAGACTCAGACTCAACCCATCCAAGACTGAGTGGCTGTGGATACTGGCATCTCGTGATCTAGTGGCCCCATCACTTGTGATGGGAGGGGAGGTCCTTACTCCTTCAGAAAGGGTCTGCAATCTGGGGGTCCTCCTGGATTCACAGCTATCTTTAGAAGATCATTTGAAGGCCGTACCTTTGCACAGGTACGCCTGGTGTGCCAATTGTGCCCTTTCCTAGATCGGGATGCCCTTGCCACGGTTACTCATGCCCTTGTTACATCTCGGTTGGACTACTGTAACGCCCTCTACATGGGGCTGCCCTTGGGATGCACCCGAAGGCTACAGTTAGTCCAGAATGCGGCCGCGCGGGTTGTTACGGGGGTTTCTCGGTACTCCCATGTGACACCTCTCCTGCGTGAGCTGCACTGGCTACCAAAGTGGTTCTTTGGGTTCGTTTCAAGGTGCTGGTGCTCACCTATAAAGCCCTTCATGGCTTAGGCCCGGGGTACCTGCAGGATCATCTCCTGCCATCCTCCCATCGTCCGGTCTGCTCACACAGAGCGGGCCTCCTCAGGGTGCCATCAGCCAGACAATGTCAGCTGGTGGCCCCAGGGGGAGAGCGTTCTCTGTGGGAGCGCCTACCCTCTGGAATGGGCTGCCCACCGGCCTCAGGACAGTCCCTGACCTCCTCTCCTTCCACCGCGAATTGAAGACGTGGCTTTTTCACCAAATGGGCTGAATCCGTAGGGGTGACTTTTAATAATTTTAATTAAATTTTTAATTAATTTTAACTAATTTTAAATTGACTTTGATGTTTATGTAATTTTTTTGGTCTCCTTCTTGTAAGCCGCCCTGAGTCCTTCGGGAGAAGGGTGGCATATAAATTACATAAATAAATAAATAAAATAAGTAATTTTAGTTCTCATAAATTGACTTTATTTTATTGATAGGGCTCAGAGCATGGTAACACTGTCATATCTTCTAGATGAGTGGAGACAATTAAAAAGAGGAAATCCCACAAATACCTACGTCCTATGTTATGAAGAGCTTTGCAGATGACCATTAGCACTTTGAATTGTATTTCTAAGACCACTGGTAAGTAGTAAAGTTCACAAAATAATATTACACAACCATACTAAGGTACACCCACTTCACTTCATATTTTGGGCCAGTTGTAGCTTCAGAGTGTCTTTCAAAGACAGCCTGTAATAATGCAAGTTGCAGGAATTTGCTCATGAGGTGACTAAAGTATGACTGACCATAAGAAGAAATTCTGACCAGCCCAGGAATGGTCAGAATTTCAAAGCTCTGTTCAATATGCAGTTGTAAATTCTGGTAATAGCAAGACATTTTCATTATTGACATACTTAAATTTCAGTGTTTTCCCTTCCATAAGATATGAATTTCTACTATAATGGGATGAATGAGGTAGAAAATCCTAGGCCCCAAATTAAAATGCAGGGCTTCAAACCCAGATGCCCGTTGTTTTCCTTAAATGGGATTAAGGGAAAAATAATGAGTAACAGTGGCCAAAGTGATTTATGCTTTTTTTCCATCATCCATCTGGATTACTACAATTTTACATGTGGCTGCCTGCCTTTAAAATTGTTACTCAGAAACTTTTACCTGCTCCAAACTGCATTAGCCCAGTTGTTGACAGAGTCATACAACAGTTGAATTGGGAATGCTTCACTGATTACCAATGTTTCCAGGTAAAAATTCAATAATGTTGAATTGTTTTAACATACACAGCTATACATTGATTGTCTCCTCCAAACAATTCCACCGTGCTCTTTCTTTTTTACTGATCAATCAAAAAAATTGCTTTCTATACTTTCTACTGCTTCTTTTATTCTTTTATTGAAAGAATAGAAGACTTAATTCCATTGAGTTTGCAAGAATTCTGACATAGCAGTAGCCCAAGATCTAGATCACACATCACTTAGAACACAACATAGATCACAGACATGCTTAGTTAATAATCCAATATACAACATATCTAGTGTGTGTTCCCCTACAAAATCTGCTAGTGGCTATACACTGCTAAGAGGTGAATAACTATAATGATCAGGTTTTCTGTTTCAGCCCTCCACTACAGAATAGCCATCCTCCAGAGCAGTGGTCTCCAACCTTGACAACTTTAAGACTTGTGGATTTCAGCTCCCAGAATTCCTCAGCCAGTGCTGACTGAATGGGAGTTGAAGTCCAGAAGTCTTAAAGTTGCCAAGATTGGAGACCACTGCTCTAGAGCCCAGAAAGCACCTTGGCATCTGGAAGTTAGTAAAATGGACTTGTTCTGAAGGCAACTGAGGTTAGAAAGTAGCCACCATCTTTGTATATTAACAAAGTAACAAAATACAATATCATTGTTGATGTTGGTTTTTTATTTAGCACACTACCTACTTTTTGTTAAAGACATTATTAAATTAAAGTCACTACCATCTATCTAATACGCCTCATCCATGCACACAGACATCGAGTCTTTGCTCTTGGACTTTCTTTTTAGCAGTGCTATAATAGTTAGTTAGGTTTTAGATTTCAAGAACTCCTTGACAGATGGAAAAAGATTGCCTTCCCCAATTCACTGGATTTCAGTCTTGTGTTTTAAATATAAGAAATATGCTATTTCAAGCTCTTCTCTCCCTCCCTCCATCCCCCCTCTCCCTCTCCCTGTATGTGTATGTGTGTGTGTGTGTGTGTGTGTGTTGTTTTTGTTTTTAATTCTGCTATGGCACTTTACGTTTCGGAGTAACAAACTCTCTTTCATGAATCTTTGAACAGACTTCACTTTTCTGTTGGTGACCTATATGGAAATATAGAATGCTGTGTTCTGGTTGCATAAATATGCTTATTAAAATTAATCTTAATGTTCTTGTATTCATCCTTCATATATATTTTATGTTATTGTTTACTCAACTGAAATGCTTTTTGTGGACAGTACATTGTAAGCGAACATTTCCTGTACTTGTAATGATGGAAACAAAAGAAAATAGTTGTGTTTTCTGGGGGGCTTTGACTTAAATAGGAATATTTATTACAGTGCCAGTAATAAGAATATGTAATAGGAACCAAGTATCATTATGAGAGCATTGAATATGTGAATACACACCCAAACACAGGGAATTTTCACTCACCTTTCAAAATTCTTAGTGGGGTTGAATTATTCTACCTTCAAATCAGTTTTATGATATGTGTGTGTATAAAATTCTTCTTGGTTATCTATATTTTCTATACTCTCCTGTTCCCACACAGAGAAAAAGCTGCACCAAAAAAAAAAAAAAAACAATTCCCCCCCCCCCCTTTTTTTTTCAATTAGCCTTTCCTGGATGGTATGTTGCTGTACCATCTGGTGCTATTCATTTGAAGTGGAGTTAAGGGAGGTTAAGAGAGAAAATTTGAAAGAGGTGAAGGATGTTGATAGCTCTGCAGAATGACGGATATCAGCCTCAAGGCTATGATGCCTTGAGAGGTTCCTCCTTGAAAATCTGGCTTTCTCACAGCTCTCTTCCACACTTTTCTCCTCAGAGCCTGTTTTCTGTAGGGAAAGTATAAAGATTGCTAGCTAGATGATTTCATAGCAGGACATTGTAATTTCCACTGATGCGATTAATTTATTTGGAGAATATTTTTTTCTTGATACTACATGATAACTCCCAACTGATCTTTTTAAAAAATAAAACTCACTTCATCCAGGAGAGACTTGATTATAATAGAGGGCTGACTGCATCATGTATCTTAAGGAAGATTGTATCTTTGGGCTGAACATATACTTTATGGTTAGAAAGGCCATTGGGCTCTCCAGTGATCTCAGCAGATAAGAATTCTATTGTTGTTCAAATTGTTCTGTCATTTTCAACTCTTCGTGACCTGGTGGACTTTATTGCACCAAGATTATCAAAATGGCTTCTTGTAATTTCATGCTGGTGTCATCAGTAATAGTATGTTACCTTCTTGTCTTCTCTCAGTCGTTTTTTTTCAACTGACTTTCATTATTCTCAGCCTCAGAGTATTCTGCAATAATTCCTGCTTTGCATTTTTGTATCCAAAATATCCAAACTTTATATTTATTATTTTTTTCCTTTAGAAACAAATTACACAGCCTATCGGTGACGTAGAACCCAACTAAACTTTCTCTCTAATTAAAAAAAAGAAAAAAAAAAGAACACCCAAATCACATGAGATATCAAAATCTCATAATATCCCAACAATTTTGCACATATTGTCCTCTGGAACATCAACCCTTCAGACATCAAACTTGCCCCAATCCTGCTAGCTTTCATCAAGGCCTTAAAGACCTGGTTTAGCCATCAAACCTGAAGCTCTGATAATGTGGTTTGGTCCATTTCTTGGCTGTATTTATTTGGGACAATTGTTAGTGCTGTTCCTCACTTATTTTATGTTATTTATAATTCTGCTTATTTTTTATTCTATTTTTATTTGTTAGCAATCGAGTGTCATGTACATGAGATGGGTGCATGTGTACATTTAAATCATCATCATCATCATCCTTCCTTAAGACCTACTCCGTTGAAGGAAATAGCACTTGAGCCTATTATCTGATCAGGCAGTATCCTGTGTTGCTATGAGATGGAAGCCAGATTCACTCAACAAAAGAAATAATCAGTATGCTAAATTTTATATTAAAGGATAATAGTCTTTATGACTTCTTGATTTTGAGTACTTTGGTCACTATGCATTTCTAATAGTAGGGCAAATCCCAGGAAATCAAACAAAAAATAGTCTGCCTAGTTCTGCTGTGGTTTAATGCTAGGAACTGCTGTCTTAAGTTCCATTCTTCTAAAAGTTTATTGGTGTGTGTGTGTGGGGGGGGATTTTGCAAAAGCCTGATAATTGAAAAGTCTCCTTGCTTCTTGTTTCTTTATTCATTTGCACAACATCTTTTGTAACCCAGACTTTACAGCTAGAGGAAAACAGTGTGAATCTGAGATGATTCTTTGCTTGAATGGCCACAATGATACCTACTAAAGAATTCATATCTTGAGAGGATTTTTGGAGGCAAACAATTAGATGTTCTTAAACAGAAACAAACTCTTCTCCAAAGAGTCTGTGACTTTGGCCATAATACTGTAAATTCACTTACATTGACTATGTGACAGTGCAAACATTTGATGATCTTCCTGAGTTATGAAAGGCCAGCAAATGTGCAGTTACAGAAGGAGACTTTCTAGAAGTCACAATTATATTTATTAGATTTTTACAGCATGCAAAATAGTTTATCTTAATAAATGGTGCATTTATCACTTTTGATAGATGAATTCATTCAAGCTCTATACACATTTTGTTTTTCTCATATAACTTTTTTAGTTGTATATGCATTAGTTGCCCAATGCTGACATATATATATATATATATATATATATATATATATATATATATATATATATATATATATATATATATATATATATTTGTTTTCTCAGGTTTTCGCGGGTGTTTGTATGTAGGTCTTTGGTTATTCGGGTCTTCTCCCACGTAAAATTGGAAGTGTCTTGGCGACGTTTCGACGAAGTCTCATTCGTCATTGCTCCTGGAAGCACGAAGCCGAGAACACCAGCCTGAAGATGACGAATGAGACTTCGTCGAAACGTCGCCAAGACACTTCCAATTTTACATGGGAGAAGACCCGAATAACCAAAGACCTACATATATATATATATATATATATATATATATATATATATATATATATATATATATATATATATATGTCAGCATTGGGCAACTTTTCACTGGTTGGCAGCTGTGATATTTTAGGAAGGTGAAAGGGATGCTTCAAAGAATGTAAGAACAGTGACATGGAAACGCCAGCAGAAGAGGAATAGATGTAGCTGAATTTTTGAACACTCTTTGGGGGCATCTTTAAAATATTTGTTTTCTCAAGATAAATCACTCTGAGGTTTCAGCCCACTTGCTTTGATTGTTATATGCCACCCATAAATGTTTTCTGTGAGATGAATGTCTGTACAAATTTGATAAATAAATAAATTTGATAAATAAATTTTGGAAAATAATTGGAAATGAAAATACTATTGGCTTTTGCTGCATAAAACTGGTTGCCCATTTCTCACTAAACATGTGCAAACATCCACAAGATTTACAGTAGTCATGTACCATCCAGAATATAACTAATGTAACTAATGTAAATTTGTTGGTGCCTGATGACTGAAGTATTAAAAAATTCCAATAAATTCTTCCTGTGTTTTGTATACCTAGATGTTAAAAAGCAGAACATGAATTCAGTCAAAGAACACAGAGATATAACTTTTTTTTAGCATTCCATAAATAATATATACCTACATAGATTTGAGGTCAACCTTTCATTTTGCTGTGCCAGAAGAATTTGAGGGCTGATTGAGTGGCCCTTGACTGTCCAATGGTTTTAATAATCCTTTACCAACTATTTGGTATGTTAAGTGCAATGATCTGACAGCATGTTTGATTATTCATGGAAGGATATTCTGGAAGCATTGTGCCCAACTAATCAAACAGCAAGTGAGGGTCTAACTACTTGTCATCATATCTGATAATTTTCTGATTTCTGATGGTAAAATTGAGGTGCAATAGGCACTGTAGGCACAGATCTGATTGAACAAGCTCAAGTGAAGAGGGCTGAAAGATGCAATAAGACGACTGAAATTATGCTTGACTAAGTAATCGTACAGTTATTTTGACAAGAAATTGAAATGAAAATGTGATTGCTGAGATACTTTAGAAATGAAAGTTGACTACAGAAGAACAAACTTTTCTGTTGCAGTGTAATGCGTAGTATTTCAAAACAAACAACAGCTCTTTTAATGTTTTGAGGCAGCTATTGTATTCAAATTCAAAATATTATAAAACATAAATATGAGAGAATAGAATGATTCTCGATAAATAAATATAATGTAAACAAAAGAATGGCTATTCAGTTATTAACATATTTATAAGAAATAAGGAAAGCCACATGGTAAGTTGCATCAGAGGTGGGTTTCAGCAGGTTCTGATCAGTTCTGGAGAACCAGTAGCAGACATTTTGAGTAGTTTGGAGAACCTGTAGTAAAAATTCTGACTGGCCCCGCCCCCATCTATTTTCTGCCTCCTGAGTCCCAACTGATCAGGAGGAAATGGGGATTTTGCAGTAACCTTTCCTTGGATTGGGATGGGAATGGAGATTTTATATATCCTTCCCATGCCACGCCCACCAAGCCATGCCCACCAAGCCATGCCATGCCTACCAAGCCACATCCACAGTAAAAATTACTACACACCCAGTAGTAAAAAAATTTGAAACCCACCACTGAGTTGCGTATCAAAACAAATAGTATTCTATAACATTTTTATGTGAGAACCAATTTGACGTAGTGGTTACAAAGCCAGCTGGATGATTTTGCACCAGTCACTCTCTCTCAGCTTTAGGAAGGAGGCAATGGCAAACAATTTCTGAAATCCTGCCAAGAGATTTGTACAGGTAGTCTCTAAGAATTAGTCAGAAAAAAAAACATCTTTAAAATCAAATATATTTAAAATATATTTGCCCTAGTCATCTCCCGTATGGACTACTGTAATGCTCTCTACATGGGGCTCCCCTTGAAGAGCACCCAGAGGCTCCAGCTGGTCCAGAATGTAGCCGCGTGGGTGATTATGGGTGCAGCTCGTTGTGCCTATGTAACACCTCTCCTGCATGAGCTGCACTGGCTCCCGGTGGTCTTCCGGGTGCGATTCAAGGTGTTAGTCATCACCTTTAAAGTACTCCATGGCTTAGGACCTGGGTACCTACGAGACCGTCTTTTGCCACCAATAGCCTCCCACTGACCAGTTCGTTCTCACAGGGAGGGACTACTCAGGGTACCGTCAGTCAAATTATGCCGACTGGCAACTCCCAGGGAGAGGGTCTTCACTGTGAGGGCTCCAACCCTTTGGAATGAACTGCCCCCGGAGATACAGAATTGTTGCGTAATTTTGAGGATCAGACTCAATAAATGATTCAGGAACGAAGTATTTAAACAAAATACTATTTATTTACAGTAGGCATTCTATATTCTCTGAATGATCGTAGATAGAAGCAAGTGGGAGGTTCGTACGTCCCCTTTTATATCAATGAGGCGGAGTAATGGATGGGAGTGGTTACATATGAATACATTAAGAAGAAAGTATAAATTAACCCCTGATATTCTGTGAATATACATTTTCCCCATTTGAGAATAAGGCATTTACTCGTGACAAATCCCCCTCTAAATGCCGATTCGATATACAACAATAATTACATTCAGATTCAGAACAATATAAAACTTGTAGTTTAGAAGTTAAATATTTGTGTTGTTTAGATTGCAAAGACTTAGTCAATATGTCAGCTATTTGTTCTGAGGTTTCGCAGTGAATGGCTTTAATGAATCCATCTTGAGATAATTGTCTTACGTGTTTGAATTTGATATCTATATGTCTGGATCTTTGACCAATAGCATCAGATCTAGATATCTCTGTAGCAGCTTTGTTATCTTCATGTATGATAAATGGTAATGAAGGATTTTTCCAAACATCTGATAATAAATCATTAAACCATACAAGATTATTGGAGGCTTTAGACAAACAAACATATTCTGCCTCAGTTGTTGATGTGGCTACTAAATCTTGTTTTCCAGTATACCAGTAGACTGGACAATTGTTAAGAAAGAATATATAACCTGAGGTGCTTTTTCTGCATTTAGTGTCACCTGCCCAATCTGCATCAGCGTAACAAGTAAGAATGGGCTCTTTAACATTATTGGGTTCCAGTAGTAGGCAGAAGTCTAAGCTGTGCTTTAAATATCTTAATACTCGTTTAATGGCTTCCCAATGATACATTAAGGGTTTACTAACATATCTGGATAACAGGTTGAGGGGTAAGGCAATATCAGGTCTAGTCCAATTAGATATATACAAAAGAGAACCAATAACTGATCTGTAAAGTGTATTATCTTTAAATTCAGGGGATGATTCATCCATGTTTCTTAAAAAACGGCCTGCATTGGAGTATCACAAGGTTTGTAATTCAAATGTAATTCAAATTACATTTATTCAGGAGTTCTATAATTTTATCTTTTTGAGATAATTTAAATCCTTTTTTGGTCTTACTGATTTGAACTCCAAGATATTTGTTTACTTTTCCCAATGATTTTAAAGAAAAATGTTCATTTAGTTTTGTTACAAATGTATCTCTTTTCTCTTTATGTTTGCCAATATATAAAATGTCATCCACATAAATTAACACAAATTCTAATGAGTCACTTTCTTTTTTAACAAAGAAACAATTGTCTGCAGTTGTGGCATTGAAATTCATAGTTTTGAGTACGTTGACCAAACATTCATACCAACGTTTGCTGGATTGCTTTAGTCCGTACAAACTTTTATTCAATAACCAAGTTTCATTTTTGTTTGTGTATTGGCTATGAGGTGCTCTTACATATATCTCTTTATCGAGCTTTGCGTGTAAATATGCAGTCTGTATGTCATATTGAAAGACATCAAGATTAAGTGCAGATGCTATAACTAAAGCAGTCTTAACACTCTCAGTCCTCACTGTGGGAGAGTATGTGTCTGTGTAATCCTCAGGATATTTTTGAGCATAATCTTGTGCAACTAATCTAGCTTTATATAGTGTGTTACCTTCTTCCAGATTTTTAATTTTGAATATCCACCTGGTGCCTATAATAGTTTTGTCCTTAGGTGCAGGAGTAGGTGTGAATACATTTAATTCTCGCAAACTGTCCATTTCTTTGGCCATGGCTAATTCCCATTTTTTTCTTTCTTCAATGGGGAGCTTTAATACTTCCTCGTATGTGTTGGGTGTTGATGTTTCATTACTCATGTACATTATGTAATCCTTATATTTATTTGGCACTTGATTTCTGTTACATCTGATTATCTTTTCTGGTTTGCTATCGTTATCGTGTAGGTATCTTTCTTCCTTTTTGGTTAATGAATCTGTTTTTATTCTGGGGTGACTATTTGTCCATGTTTTATTTTTGTTTTCATGTGTGTTGTGATTGTGTTCTTCTCTTTCTATATTGTCTTGATGTTCAGTCTGTCTTTGTAGTTGGGAATATCTCATTAAGATGTATCTTAGACCAATTGGCCTGTTCATGAAATACAGCTGTTCTAGAGATTATGAATTTGTTGTTATTATCAATAAATCTGTACCCTTTTGTGCCTGTTTCGTATCCCATGAATCAGTCTTCTGGATACGTTCTCTCCTTTACGTCTTAATTGTTTTGGTATGTGTACATCCGCTGTGACTCCGAATATGTGCATGTGTGTTATTTTAGGTTTTCTATTGTACATTATTTCATATGGTGTTTTGTTTACAATGCTGGACCAAGTTCTGTTTTGAGTATAATTGGAATATAGTAGGGCTTCTGACCAGAATTGTTTTCCTAAGCCAGCATCTTCTAATGTACATCTAATCATGGTTTGTAGTGTCGAGTTCTTTCGTTCTACCACTCCATTTTGGAATGCAGAGAAAGGGCTAGATGTGAAGTGTAACATTCCTTTGTCTTTTAGCCATTGGGAGAATTCTTTTGACATGAATTCAGATCCCCTGTCTGTCATTATTTGTTTTATTTTAATATTATGTTGTGTTTCTACACGTTTGTAAAACTCTTTAAATTTTTGAAAAGTTTCATCTTTGTGTTTCAAAGTATAGACAAACCCATAACGACTATAGTCGTCTACAATAGTTAGAAAATATCGTTTTCTATATGTGATTGATGGGGTTAATGGACCAACTAGATCCATATGTACCAGATCAAAAATGTGATTAGTTGATCTTGTTGCCTTTTTTGGCCTGGGATTAGTTCTGAGTTTTGAGGACTTGCATACTGAACATTCCAAATAAGTTTTACAATTTTTTATTTTAACACCTTCAGCATGTTCAATCATTTTTTGTACTACAGGAAAACTAGCATGTCCCAACTTTCTATGTAATATATGTGCACATTCATCGTGAATTGGTTTTCCAATCGTAGGTTTTTTGTTATTGAGTGTGTCACCAATAGATGTGTTTTTGTGATTATGGTTTGTTTCATGTTCCTCATTATCACTATTGCTGTTATCTTCATTCTCTATGTTAGTGTCATCTTCCATGTTTGAGTCAATATTGTGTAGCCATTTTTCTTCTGTGATTAAATATGGTAGGCCTCCTTTGATAACCACACTACCCAAATTTGTTTTGTTTTTCTCTAGGGTTGCCTTTCCTTTTGAGAATACTCTATTTATGTCAGAATCTCTGCTTAGTTTTATTACACTAAGTATGTTATGAGGTATTTCTGGTATTAATAATACCCCCTCTATTTTCCCTAGACCGGGTAAATTTACATTTCCTCTTCCAATAACTTGAACTTTTTCTTGATTGGCTACCTTAATTACAAATTTATCTTCTATAAAGGAAGATAGTATTTTTTTGTCATGTGTTGTGTGATTAGTTGCCCCAGAATCAATGAGCCAAGCATTATCCCTTGGATTTTGTATGTTAGTTATATTATGTTTATCTAATCCATTTAATGATCCAGACTTTCTATCTCTTTGAATTATCTCTGCCCCCTCTACGCTCTCTAAAATTAGGAGAGCTTCTATATCTATATCTATCAATAGATGATTGTTTGTTATGATATCTGCTTCTATAGTCATGTTTTTGTCTTTCTTTAAGGAATTTAGGACAATCTCTTCTACAATGTTCTTTGGATCCACAATTATGACATTCAATTAATTCTCGATATTTTTTCTTGAAATACTACTCTCTTAGTTTGTCTATGTTCTATGTGTGTATTGCAGCGGCTTCTTCTTAGATTATCTTCAGCTATTAGCTTATTTGATAAGTTTTCTATGGATAAGTATCCCAAATTAATTGTGTCTAAATGTGATATGTAGTTATCCCATGATGAGTCTAATGAATTAATGATAACACTTTTCATTGTTTGGTCTGATATTATTTCTCCCCTTAAATGTAATTCTGCTCTGATTTTGTTTATAGAGATATTAAATGTTCACTTACAGTAACCCCAGGTTTTATCCTAGCTGAGAAGAAATCTTTAGACATTCTTGTTGTGGTTGCTACACTTTCACTATGAAACAACTTAAACATGCAATGAATAATTTCTGAGACAGTCAGGTTATGCTTAATACTATGATACATAGCAGGAGATATACTAGATATTAATAAGTAGAATGCTCTGTGGTGCAGGCAGTCCAATTTTAGAGTCCAAGGTTTTTTGGGAGGGTTAGTTATGAAAAATAATAAATTCTCTTTTAGAAAAACAACCTGAAGTTGTTGACACCATTCCTGTAAATTAATACCATCTATTCTCAGTTTTGGGAAATCATTGGGCAAGTTCCCAATATTATTTGTTCCATTACTTACAACTGGAGGTTGTCCATGATCTTGTAAATGTTGATAGTTGCAGAATGGTGTAGGTATGCTTGCAACGAGTCTGAATGGTTCTCTCTGTTCTTCATGTCCTCCGTAGTTGTCTGCGTGTGTTTGCGCATGCGCGTTGCTCATTTCGCTTCTGAAGCTGTCGGGAGAGGTTCTCGTCGCAGTAGCTCCCTCGTAGTGTTCTTCCTCCAATGACTCGGTCTCGGGTTCGACCTTGGGTGTCCAGGTGACGACTGGCGCTTGCTTCTTTTCACTGAAGTTGTTCCGGTTGAGGTCTCTGGCTCCTGGAAGCGTCTGCGGCGTGGGGGAGTATTTACAGGGTTCTCAGGGTTCAGGCGTTGGTGTTCTCGCCATCTGGATAGAAGCGGGTAGATTCCTAGACGTTTGCTTGCTTGCCTGTCTTTTCTTTATTCTTTGATCACCAGCTTTCATTGATTCTTTTGTAATTTTTAAATTTGGACCGAATGTTGCAAAGAGAGTTTTCATTGCTGATTCTATTTGTAGTTCGATTGAAGTTTCTTCGATGTCTGTATCGGATTCTTCTGAAGAGTAGACTTTTTCTTTTTTTACTTTTCACACTATGTAAGGCTTTTCGCGCCAGAGATTTTGAATTCTGTTTTCTGATTGGCTCTGCTTCGCTCATCTTAGTGGTCTGTTGAAACCAAGATGGCTGCCATTCGAAAATTTGTGCGGGACCGTTAGTCTTTCTTTTCATTATATTTTTATCTATAGGCAATTCGCTCACCATTTTTAGTTCTTTAGATTCATTTGTTATGATGTGTTTTTCTCTCGCTGCTCCGCTGTCTTTTATGATGTCTTGGAGGTTCACGATGAGATTTTTGTCACCTTTTTGGCTTTTCAGTAGTCTCAGTATCTCTGATCTGAGATCGTTGTTTTCTATCTCGTTCTCTTCTTGGTCATCAGTTTCATCGATTACCTCTTCGTTGTCTGTAGTGCAGTCTTCAGATTCTTTTGTTATTATAGTTGTAGATTCATCAATCATTTCTTTTTTTTTTTTTTTTATTGCAAAAGTTTTACAATTACATTTTCACCCCTTTTTTCACCCCCCCACCTCCCTCCCCAAACTTCCCATCCTCCCTAACCCTCCCTGACCCTCCCCCCCCCCGGACTTCCCTATTACATACTCATAACTAATAACATTAATATATAAGCCTGAACCCATCCCTCCCCCTATATAATTTTTCCTCTTTGTCTCTTTACATTAAAATATTTCTAATACATTATTTTCAAATAAAAGCTATTTGATACTTTCTAGTTTGGTATTTGTTCTGAACATATTCTATCCACCTTTTCCATTCCCATTCATAAGTCTCTTGTGAACAATCTTTTAAATACGCTGAAATCTTCGCCATCTCTGCAAAACTAGCCATCTTCAAAGTCCATTCCTCGATAGTAGGCAAAGCTTCATTCTTCCAATATTTACCTATCAACAATCTTGCTGCTGTTATCATATACAATATTAGTTTTATTTCACCCCGTGTAAAACCCTTAACTATACCCAATAAAAACAATTGTGGAGAAAATTGAATTTTTTTCTTCAAAACATTCTGCATGACCCACCAAATTTTTATCCAAAAAGCCTTAACTTTCCTACAGGTCCACCAAACATGATAATACGTAGCATCCAAACATTCGCATCTCCAACATTTTGGCTGAACATTAGGGTACATACATGACAACTTTTTGGGATCTAGATGCCATCTATAAAACATTTTGTAGAAATTTTCCCTCAGGTTCTGGGACTGTGTAAATTTAACGTTCTGAACCCAAATATTTTCCCATGTTTCCAACATCACTGGTTCTTCAAAATTTTGTGCCCACTTAATCATACAATCTTTAACTAATTCAGTTTCTGAATCCCTTTCTAGCAAAACATTATAAAGCCTTTTAATATGCATTGGACCTTTCTCTCTTATATGTCTAACCAATTCTTCCTCATGCAACATAATACCAGTTTTTTGGTCCTCTTTCCATCTCAATTGTAATTGATTATATTGTAACCAATTTAAATTAATTCCTTCATCCAACAGTGTCTGTAATGTCTTCAGCTGCCATCTGCCCGCATCTGTAAAAAGAACCTCTTTGTATAAAAACCCCCCGAGTGACATTATATTTGTGTTCCACAAAGTATGACCAAGATCCAGCCATAACGGTATTTTATAATCCCATTTGAGTCGGTGCTTCTTCCAAACTCTCATCAAAGATTCTCTAAGTATATGACTTTTAAATACTTTATCTGCTTTGTCGTCGTAAAATAAATAAGCATGCCATCCAAATTCAAGATCAAAACTTTCTGCATTCAGTATTCCAGTCTTTTTACTTCCAAACCAATCACTTGTTAAAGTTAAAGCTGCTGCATCATAATATAACTGTAGGTTTGGGAGTTTAAGGCCTCCTCTTTCTGGAACATCTTGCATAATTTTCAGTTTCACTCTCGGCTTCTTCTCGTTCCAGACAAACTTATTCACACCAGACTGCCAAACTTTCAGTTGTTTATCACTTTTAAGCACCGGAATCATTTGAAACAAAAACAGAAATCTTGGCAAAATGTTCATCTTAACTGCTGCTATTCTTCCAAGTAAAGACAGTTGCAGCTTTTTCCAAGTCTCCATATCTTTCTGGACCTCTCGCCACAACACCTCATAATTATTTTGAAACAATTTCATATTTGATTCTGCAACCTGAACTCCAAGATATTTTACCTTAGGTACAATTTCAAAACCTGCCCTCCTTTCAAGCTCATGTTTACGATCTTGTGTCATATTTTTTACTATCATTTTAGTCTTTTTTGAATTCAGTCTAAAGCCTGAAACTCTACCATAGTCTTGTATAATGTCGTTCATCAAGATTATTGATTCCATTGGTTGTGATAGGGTAACAACCAGATCATCTGCAAATGCCTTTATTCTGTAATCCTCTTGCCTTATCATTATGCCTTTCAAAATTTTAGAGTCCCGTATTGTGTTTAGCAAGACTTCCAATGTTAAAATAAATAAAAGTGGGGACAACGGACATCCCTGTCTTGTTCCTTTTTCAATTTTAAACTCTGTCGTCAAACTTCCATTAATAATAATCTGTGCCTTTTGCTCTTGATAAATTGCTGAGATCGCCTGTATAAATTGGTCCCCAAAATCCATCTTTTTTAAAGTCTTTAGTAGAAAATTCCAATCCACTCTATCAAAGGCCTTCTCTGCATCCAAAAAAGCCAGCACTGCAGGAATCTGTTTATTCTTATCAAGATATTCCAATAAGTCTATTACTTGCCTTACATTGTCCTTCATATATCTGCCTTCAATAAATCCCGCTTGGTCCTCATGAATCACCTTTTGGATTACTGGCATCAACCTGTTGGCTAATACCTTCGCATAAATTTTATAGTCTGTATTCAAAAGAGATATTGGTCTGTAATTCTCTGGTTTTTTAGGACCAACTTGTTCTTTTGGTATCAAAGATATATAAGCAGTTGTCCAAGATGGGGGTATTTTACCCCCTTGTTGAATGTTACAAAATAAATCTCTAAGTTGTCCCACCATTTCAGCTTGCAAAGTTTTATAATACACTGCAGTCTTCCGGTTTCCTTGTCTTCGGCGTCGGCGGCGCTCTTTGAAGCTCCGCCAGCCCCGCCGCCTGTAGAGCCGCTTCGAAACGAAGAAGCGGCTCGAAAACTTCTAAATCCTAAAGGATTGAAGAAGAGAGACCGCAGGGCACCAGTTGAGCCCCTGTAACCCCCCAGGGAAGTTTCTGGGGAGAGAACAGGCGTGGCTCCCTTCCAGCCTGCTGAAACTCCGGGCGACGTGGGACGATTCTGCTTTTGCAGAACAAGCCGGCTGCAGGAAACTTAAAGCGAAAGAACCGGCTTTAACAAACAGCGAAATTACCTGAATCCTGAAATTTGGAAACGCAAGTATCAGCACTCTATTGACTTTCAATTTGAGAAATCCGAGTGAGTGAAAGTGCTTTGAAAAGAAAAAAAAAATATGGCGTCTAGCCTTAGAGTTAACGAGCCAGTGAATGTGGATTGGTGAAGTTATCTTGTTTTGTTACAAAGTTTCCAAGTTGTTACAAAGTTGCCTTGCTTGTTATAAGAGAAACAACAATTTCTCCCTTTTTAATACTGGACTTTGCTTTATTTTAGTCTTTATTTGATTAAATCTGGGGGACTTTTTTAGAAGTTTTTGTGCAGGAGGGAAAGGAAAAGGAACCTCCCTCTTTAGAAAAACTAGATCACGAGCCAGGATGGCTTCAAAGAAGCAGGAAGGGAAGGCATCAGGGGGGGGATCCCCCACACATAAACATGAAACGCAACCTCCCCCTGCTCAACAGTTACAAACTCAGAAAAAAGAATTTGATGTGGGAGATTTAAAAGAATTTATTTCTAAAACTTTGGATGATAAATTTCAAAAATCTCAACAGGAGATAGATGATAAACTTCAAAAATCACATCAGGAATTTATGCAGGAAATTAATGAAGTTAAAGACATGGTGAATCAGAATCAAAAAAAGGTGACCAAAAAAATATCTGAAGTGGCGTCTGGCCTGGTAGAATTTATTGGGAAAGTTGATTTTAAAGTTGAAGAATTTAAATCAGAAGTTAATGTTAAGATGAAAGACAATGATTATAAAATTAATGAAGTTGACAATAAAATGCAGAGAATTGAAGATGAGATTGTTATGATACAATTCCGGGCGATGGAATTTGCTATACGGCTTCGGGGAATTCGAGAGGAGGAGAGACAGGACTTGAGATAAGTTTGCTCTGAAGCCTTGGCTAAGATTTTACAAGCTAATCCTGATTTGGTATTTCATAAAATAGATAAAATTTACAGAGTGAACTCTTGGGTGGCCAGACAAAGACAACTGCCTAGAGATGTGGTGATATATTTTACTGATAGAGAAATTAGAAATCATATCCTGCAAAAATCTTTTCACACTTCTGTACAAGTGGGGGGTTCACGACTTGAAATTTTTAAAGAATTACCTCCTAAAATGCTGAAAGCTAGAAAAGAATTTGGTTTTCTTGTTAAGGAATTGAAAAACTTACAGATACCCTTCCGGTGGGACGCACCAGCTGGGATAATTTTTAGATACAAGGGAGAAGGATATCGGTTGAATACCGTGGAGAAGGCACAACATTTTTATAGTACTATACTTAAGGAAAGAACTCCATCTCCACGCACATCTACAGTTTTGGAGATTAAGGAGAGTGAAGAGAGGCAATTGAAAGAACAGTCTAAGCAGGAATTAGAAACAGTGCAAGGTGCAGAAGGAGGTTTTTTGAGTGAACCCTTGTTGGATTCTTCTCCAATTTTGGATTTGATTCAGTTGGCTGAAGTGAAAGATCAACGTATAACTAGAGCTCAATCTAAGCTATTTAAACAACAGCAACAACAACAACAGGAAAGACAAGACAAGAAGGCAGTTAAGAGTACCGTACAAGAGAGTGGCGCTATGGGAGGAGCGAGATCGAAGCTTTCGGATGAACTTCAAAGATATTGCTCCGCGCTCCAGAAAGAGGCTGATGACCTTTAAGTGTCTATCTTGGAATGTCAATGGGTTGAATTCAGCACAGAAAAGGAAGAAATTATTTACATATTTGAAACAATTTAATAATGATATAATATGTTTACAAGAAACGCATATAACTACTCAAGATCAAAAATATTTGATAAACTCAAAATTAGGAGCACATTATATATCTTCGACTTCGCAGAAAAAGAATGGTGTGGTTATTTATGTAAATAAAAAATTAACAGCGAAAGTTATAGAAGCAGATCAAGATGGTAGGTTTGTAGCAATTGAATTGTCTACAGCAAATGGACTAATTCTTCTGATTGGAATTTATGCTCCCAACCAACAACAGGATTATTTTTATAAGATGTTACATACTAAAATATTGCAATGGGACTATAGATCTATTTTAATTATGGGAGACTGGAATGGAGTAATTGATTCTAAACTAGATAAAAAGAGCTTGGCAAAGTCTAGAATTAGACTACCACAGACTTTTTTTGATATGAAAGAAGATATGGAATTAAAAGATGTTTGGAGAATACATAATTCAAACGTATTGGATTATACTTTTTTTTCTGATAGACATAGATCTTTTTCTAGGATTGATTTTATCCTGATGTCAAATGATCTACTTGTTAAGACAAAAAGAACAAAGATTTTTCCAAGAACTTTGACTGACCATAGCCCTGTATGGATAGAAATTGAGATGGATAAGGTTGAGAGACGTTCTTGGAGATTAAATGAGAACTTGTTTAGATATGAAAAGAATACAATAGAACTTAAAAAGCATTTGAAAGAATTTTTTGAAATAAATTTGAATAAAGGTACTCCAATTGAAATTGTTTGGGACGCAAGTAAAGCTTATATGAGAGGGGTACTTATCTATATGAACTCTAAACATAGACAGTTCCGACAAAAGAAAAGAATTGAGTTGGAAATGGAAATAAAGAATAAAGAACAGCTACTTATTAAAAATCCAACAGATGAAAGAATCCGAAGTGCTATAAAACTTTTGAAAGACCAATTTCAAATGCTTATGGCGGAACAAGTTGCAACAAGCCTACAATATGCGAAGCATAATACATTTTGCAACGCTAACAAACCGGGCAGATGGTTGGCTTACACATTGAGGAAAAAACAAAGTATACGGACTATTGATAGTATTGATATTGGCGGGAAAGAAATCTTTCAACAAAAATTAATTAAAGAAGCTTTTGTGGACTATTATACTAAATTATATGCTAAAGAAGAGGTGCAGAATGGACTTATAGAAAAATATTTAAATGATAAGAGAGTTACAAAAATTACTGATCAACAAAAGGAAAGAATGAATTATCCCATAACAGAGGAGGAGATAACAGCAGCAATTAAACAGTTAAAAACAGCCAAAGCTCCTGGCACGGATGGTTTGACTGCAGTGTATCATCAATCATTTCTTGATCCATTTCCATCTCTTTATTGTGTGCCCTGGTGTTGGGTCTTTCTCTTTTGTTTTTGGAGTTTTCTTTCTTAGGCATATTTATTTTTATTGAGTCAGTCCAACCATCCTCTGCTACCAGATTGTTGTGTAATTTTGAGGATCAGACTCAATAAATGATTCAGGAATGAAGTATTTAAACAAAATACTATTTATTTACAGTAGGCATTCTATATTCTCTGAATGATCGTAGATAGAAGCAAGTGGGAGGTTCGTACGTCCCCTTTTATATCAATGAGGCGGAGTAATGGATGGGAGTGGTTACATTAAGAAGAAAGTATAAATTAACCCCTGATATTCTGTGAATATACATTTTCCCCATTTGAGAATAAGGCATTTACTCGTGACAAGAATATCCCTGATCTCCGTGCTTTCCGCCGTGCCCTCAAGACCCTGATGTTCCAACAGGCGAGGCTAAACATATGAACATGTGAATGATTTTTTAAAATGTTATCTAATTCTGGGTTTTATTTAATTGGCCAAACTAAGTAATAATTTTAATTAGCAATTTTATGATGTTTGTATGTCTATATTTTTCTTGGCTGTACACTGTCACGGCATTTTTTGTATTTACCAGCTGAGCTCTCATTTCTGGACTGTCAGACTTTCTGTAGCTTGCCAACTTCTTATCAGTAAGCTACGTGTATCTGCATTCCTTCACCCACATCTCTTTCCTTTTATTCTCTGGCCAGAAGTCCGACTGCTGAGAAGCAGCCAGCACGAACTTTTATTCAAAATGTAACTTATTAGATCAGTTAGGTGTTTTATTTTCTTTATAACAAATAAATGAGTTTAATTAGAAGATGTATTCCGGTTTTATTTTTCAAAAGTATACACAAGGAAAATGCCACGATCCAGGTAATTACCCCAGGAAGGTAACGGGGCTGATTGCCTCTGACAAAGATAGCAGAGGATGGTTGATTCATGGCTTTTTCCTTGCTTTGTTACTTTTGATGATAAGCACATAGGCAATTAGTTTTTAGCTACTGAGGTACGCTAATTATTTTTTGCAAAAATGCCGAGAAAGAAGAAAAAGGGCAAAATGAAGCCCAGAGCTTTATCCTCTTCGGATGAAGAGCAGGAGATAGAAAGACCCTCAAGATTTCAGCCCCTTGCTACAGCCACACAACTGGAACTAGAAGCCGTGGGAGAAGTAACAGACGAAATGCTCTTAAAAAGGCATCAGGAGAGAGATAAGAGAGAAACTGCTTTTGAAGATAACGTGCTACAACTGAGGTCAGTAGCGTCTCCTTCTGAATATGCATGCTCTCAAACAGTCCTCCCAGAGCCTTCTGATTTTGTAACGCTTGGTGCAAGGCCAAAGCATTCACAAACGGCCGAGCATTTTCACCCCCACGCAGAGAGAGAAATAATTCATTATTCTCCTCGCACCATTGAGCTCACCCTGGATGAGCTGACTATGAAAGCCTATCATGACCGTATAAAATTCTATGAACATGAGCTATCCCAGGAAAAAATGGCTTTATCTATGCTTGAGCAAGATAAGGGAGAATCTCGTGACTTCAAAATCTCTAAAAGCGCCATTTTGGCTCCTTCTTCTTCGGAGCCAAAGACACTCCCCCTGGTGGATTTTGTGTCAGGCCAATCAGAACAGAGAGCTGTGCCCATGTCACATTTGTCACATAGTGTTCTCTTTCATCAAATTACATACAATGCCATGTATGCAGGGAGATTAGTTGAGCTGCCCGAAACAAAAGGTGCAGCACCATCTGCTGGCGAAAGTAATTTACTAGAGAAAGCTGAAAGGCATTGCAGCCTACATGAACATTTTGAATTATTACAGCAGACTCTGGCAAACCTGTCACTAACTCACTCAGAGATTCAGGCTGCAATGCCACAAGTGTCTCCACAGGCTCAATCTCCAGCACCCCCTCGTGGCGCTGGTGTCCTTTTAGATGGAACACAACAACGCTTAATGCAGCAAAGGCAAATGACTGGGTCTCCAGCAGGCCATGTCAATATTGCAGCTCAAATGCCACAGCAGCCACAAATGCATGCACACATGCCTCCAGCTGTACAACCAGGGCCAGCTCCTGGTCCACCTCCAGTGCAACAAGTGCCTTTACTTCCACAGCCAGCACCTCAAATGCACATTCCTCACCAGGCATTTTCTGTTGCTCCACTAGCTGGTGAGTCAAAATTAAAGATGTCAGGACAGAATTATAAGGCCTGAGTCAGTGAGATTGGATTGCTACTTCGCAGAGAAGGCACTCACTGTATGATTTTTGACCCCCCTGCTCAGCCATGGTCCCCTGCAATAAGAGACTTAGAAATTAAAGCTTGCACAACATTATTGATGACCATGGATACTGAACTGCAGGTTACTTTTTCACCTGATGCAACAGCCCAACAAATTTGGGCCCAATTGGAAAATTGCTACAGGCCTGTTTCAATTGAATCTTCATGTTTGCTCATGTCTCAATTCCATGGTTCGAGATTGAAACCTGGTGAACAAATTGGAGGATATTTGACCAAACTGAAAGGACTCAGAAGAGAATTGAGAGAAAGAGGCTATAACATTGATGATATTCAAATGATCAGCATTATCATTAACTCTTTGAATTATGAATGGAAAGATGCCATTACAAAGATTAACCAAGTCCCTATTGCTCAACGCACAGTGGACAATGTATGCAGACTTTTAATTGAAGAAGAAGCACTCATGCTAGCCACTCACACTTGAGAGGACCACCCCCATCAAGAGCTCCAACTAGGTGCCCCTTCTGAGGAAGGACCTATGCTCCAAGGATGCCAAGATGCTACATCTGTGATTGTGTGGGACATGCCACCCGGGATTGTCCCCAACAAGTTCCAGCTCCCGTCACATACCAGCCCAGAGGAACAGACTCCAGAGGCAGAGGCAGAGGTAGTAGACAAGGTTGTCATGGTCCCCGGCATGATCCACAAGGTCCACTCGCCACATTAGCTTTAACCAATGATCCACAACCTCAACCAGAGTATGACAGACAACTCCTGTGGACTTTGGACAGTGGTGCAGCATTGCATGTTACCTACAGAAAGGAACTTTTTACAGAGATGCATGAGCCTGAACCTGAACTACGTGAACTTTATTCTTTTTCCAATCATCCTTGTCAGGTCAAAGGAAAAGGAACTGTTTATGTTGAAGAGCTTGATGCATTCATTCCTGATGTTTATTACATACCAACAGCAACTAATAATTTGCTTAGTCAGAGTCACTTGTCTAGAATGTTAAAGTTCCAGGTTCACCACCTTGAAAATGCAAGTTACATAGTTAAAGATGGAGATATTGTTGCTGGAACCATATTAATTGGTGGTGTTTATTACTTAAAGCCAAAGCCTAAACCACAAACACAGGCAAGTATACAAACTCCAAAAAGGGAGAGCACAGGCCCAGAGAGAGATGCTCCAGAGAGAGATCCTGTTGCTATTCCAAAGGCTCCTAAAGCCAACAAAAAGAAAATTGGGAAACAGATTGCTCAGAGCAAGCCTGAAGTTCCTCATAAAACTGTTAATGTTGAGAATTCACTAACTGGTAAACCTTTGCATTCTAGGTGTATCCATAAATGGCATAGAAGATTGGGGCATGCCAGTTTCTGTGTTCTTAGGAAGATGCCGGAGTTCGCAAAAGGTTTGAATCTAAAGGGGTGTAAGGTGTTTTTGGATTGTGCTGTCTGCAAAAAGGCCAAATCCAAAGCAGCAGCCATTCCCAAATGCGCTACACGCCTGTCAACACACATTTTTGATTTGGTTCACACTGACATAGTTGGTCCTTTTCCGCCATCATTTGGTGGTAGAAAATATTTTCTAACAATTGTTGATAATTACTCTAGATATGGATATGTATATCCTATGAAAGAAAAATCTGAGACCTTTCAGATTTTTAAAGACTTTGCAGCCCTTGTTTTTACGCAACACCAAGTTCGCATTGCCAGATCCAGAGTGATCGTGGTGCTGAATTCATGTCTCAGCGTTTCCAGGACTGGATGCATAAGAATGGAATTCTTCATCAGACTTCGGCCCCTTATACACCGGCTCATAATGGGGTCATAGACAGAAGACAAGGGGTATTGCAAACCATGATGCGTTGTCTCCTAGACGACGCCAACCTTGATATGATATACTGGGGTGAAGCTATAAAATATGCAAATTACATTGTCAACCGTACTTGGAGCAGTGTAATGAATCAGACTCCTTTCTTCATGTTGTATGGGTACAATCCTGATCTTAAAAACATCCATATTTTTGGTTCATACGCTATGGTGAACATTCCCTTAGCTCAAAGAAGAAAAGGAGGTCCAGCAGCAAAGAGACTGAGATTTATGGGTATTGATGATAACTCAAAATGGAGCAAATTTATTGACTCTAAACATGTAATTGTGATTTCCCAATCTGCTAATTTTGAGGAAGATATTGACTGGTCCAGGATTCATTCCAATGATCCTGGAGTTTATTTTCCTAGAGATGATACTGCTGATGCCACGCAGATTGATGATCAAGATTCCACTGGTTCTTCTCAACCCGATGTTCTGTCTTCGCAAGCTGTGGATGCTGATGCTAGCAACGAATGTGAGGATGAGGACGAAGCAGAAGAAGATTGGACTGTTGCTCCGAGATATTCCAAGAGGGCCACAAAAGGAATCCCTCCACAACGATATTCTTGGCAACTGACAAAAGCATCCTTGCCTTTGATTTGCAATGTTACACTTCCACCTGATAATTTCACACAAATCAAGCAGCTTCCTGATTCAAAGCAAGATAAATGGTATGAAGCAATGCAAGTTGAAATGGACAGTCTAAAGAAACTTAAAGTGTTTACACCTGCAAAACTTCCAGCAAACAAAAAGGTCATTGGCACTCGATGGGTCTACAGAATCAAAAAGAAGCCAAATGGTGAGTCATTGTACAAGGCCAGACTTGTAGCTCAGGGTTTCGCTCAACATTATCCTGAGGACTACACAAATACCTATTCACCGACAGTTCGAACTGAGAGTGTAAAAATTGCTTTAGCAACTGCAACTATTCTTGGTTTAGAAGTTTTCCAGTTCGATGTTGACACGGCTTATCTACATGCAGACCTAGATGAAGAGTTCTACGTGAAAGGTCCTCCAGGATTCCGACAGCAAGAAGGGGATACTTGGTTTCTAAACAAAAGTCTTTATGGTCTGAAACAGTCTGGTTTAATGTGGTATTTATGTCTTACTGACAAACTAAATTCAATGGGCTTTATTAAGTCCGAAACTGATGAGTACGTGTTCACAAAAAGATCTAACAATGCATATGAGATAGTTCTTGTTTATGTTGATGATATTGTTTATATTGGTCCAAATAAGCAAATGAGTGAAATTTTTGCCAAAGCTTGGCAGAGATACTTCACATTGAAATCATTGGGTCATATTAGCACTTATTTAGGTGTTCAGATTGAAAAAACACAGAAGGGGTTTAGTCTTTCACAAGAAGATAAAATTGAACAAATTTTGCATCATTGCAACATGAAAGATGCTAACACAACAAAGACACCCATGCAAACAGATTTTCACAACTTGACACAAGAAGCAAATCCTGAGTTCGAGGATCAAACACTTTATTGTTCAGTTATTGGGTCACTGTTGTACATTAGTAGTTGGACCAGACCCAACATTGCACTTAGTGTTAATCTCTTATCTCGACACGTAGGTAAGGCAAAACAGTTTCATTGGTCATGTATTAAGAAATTATTGAGATACCTAAAACATACTAAACACATGAAGTTATTGTTAGAACCAACCCATACTGATTATGCAGAATTATGTTGTTATGCAGATTCTGATTGGGCAAGTGATAAGAAATCACGTAAAAGTACTTCAGGTTATATGATGTTCTTAAATGGATGTCCTGTTTATTGGCAAGTACGTAAACAGAATTTTGTTTCTTGTTCATCTACTGAAGCTGAATATGCTTGTATTTCAGATGCATGTAATTCTCTAACTTGGTTTGATGCTTTAGTCACAGATATCTGGACACACCCGATCCGACCGATCACTGTGATGGAAGACAATGAATCGGTGGTTTATATTTCTGAATCACATTTCACAGGTTCTAGGTCCAGACACATTGACATCCATTATCAAAACATAAAACATTTAGTGAAAAAAGATTTTGTTAAAATGCAGTATGTATCTACACATGATCAGATTGCAGATATGCTCAACAAACCACTTCCAGCAGCTCAACACGAGTATCTGCGTAAGAAGATGTGCCTTATTTGATGATGTACTGATATTCGCTCAACTGGCAAAAGAAGGGGATTGTCACTGCGTTTTTTGTATTTACCAGCTGAGCTCTCATTTCTGGACTGTCAGACTTTCCGTAGCTTGCCAACTTCTTATCAGTAAGCTACGTGTATCCGCATTCCTTCACCCACATCTCTTTCCTTTTGTTCTCTTGCCAGAAGTCCGACTGCTGAGAAGCAGCCGGCATGAACTTTTATTCAAAATGTAACTTATTAGATCAGTTAGGTGTTTTATTTTCTTTATAACAAATACATGAGTTTAATTAGAAGATGTATTCCGGTTTTATTTTTCAAAAGTATACACAAGGAAAATTCCACGATCCAGGCAATTACCCCAGGAAGGTAACGGGGCTGATTGCCTCTGACATACACTGCCTTGAGTCCTACGGGAGAAAGGCGGTATATAAACATAATAAATAAATAAATAAATAAATAAATAAATAAATAAATAAATAAATAAATAGTAAGGAATTATTTTATCATTTAAAAAGTTTTAAATTCAACAGAGAGAAAGATTTTCTTTTTATTCTACCCTGTAAAATTCAAAACAAGAAAAACATGAAATATACCAAAGATTTCTATTCTGACTCCCCAAGCTTCCATTATTTTTGTAAAAGATAGTATAGTATATTGATTTATTTATGAGGAATAAATTTTCAATTTTATTCCAATTGCTAAGTTTAAAAAGTGTTGATTTGAATCTGGGCTTTCCTGAAGGAAACCTAATACCCTAATTGGTATGACACTTTGTCTTTCTCTATTTGCCTACAAAAAAAAGCACACATTGGATGTTTGATTATTTTTATAAAATCGTATTTATGAAAAAGGAAGATAAGTTAGTTAAAGTTACATTAGCAGCTGTCCTTTGAGGAAAGCTGTGGATGTTGATTGGAATGTTTGTAGCTTAGGGGTGAACTGTGGGGTCCTTGGAGTTCTCTGACCTTGGTTGTTTTCTTGTAGACATTTCATTATCAAACTAGGTAACATCATCGGTGTAACAACTAAACTCAGAGAGCACCAAGGATCCTATAAAGGAAAGCTGTGTTACCAAAATGTTCTGCAAAGAATATATATTTATTTTTATTTAAAAAAAAAATATTCCATAGCTGGTCATGAAGCTTCTTGGATGAGAAGTGAAACATCTTCAAGTAAAAACAAAGAAAGTCCAGTTTCCTTTAGAAAAAGCACCTTTGGGACAATCATGACATAGATAACTGAGAATCTCCATGGACTCTTGGCAAACTCCAGTTGAGTTTCTGCTTAAATAATAATTTAGAAACAGATTACTTCTCCCATCTATGCATTTAACTCCAATTCTTGGTTCTAAATCTGGATTTTAGAATCTCAGCTATAGATTTAGAATTTTCATGGGGGGGGGTTCTGTTTGTTTGTTTTCGTTATCTAACTATAGCTTGCTTATAAAGACAACTACCCTTATAGTTTTTGTTTTAACTTATGGCAATGCTGCTGCATGAGGAGCAATCTACGCGAGAGCTCATTCAGCTAATGATCATTGCGTTGTTTGAGGGATTTTAAAATACAGACCACAGTTCATTAGAGCAGGCTCCTGTTAATCTTAAACAACAGAATGGCGTATTGATGTAGCTGATGGCATTGTACACAGCGCATTAAAGAGAACAGAAAAGAAGCATTAATATAGTTGAGTGTATTGTACATATAGCATTCAACATATGCCTTTGACACAGTAGAGAGGAATAAAACGTATAGGTCATATAATTTTTATTTATTTGTTTCATGGCATTTTGTCTTAACACTAAATTGGATACAAGTATCCAAGTTAAGGTTTTGTTTTTTTTTAAAGTATGGAACAATTCATCGATTTGCAGGCTATATTAGCTTCTTTTGTGCACCTAAATTGCTATTGATCACTAGTAATATTAATTTGTGAAAAAATAAAGCGAGAAATTTTACACACCTTTGCTCTCCATTTTCTCTCCAGAAATAGTGTTTGTGTATCTGTAGCCACATTTGAGGAGATGAGAAAATGGAAGAAAGTCAAGTCCAACTAACCTAATTCTTTGAGCAATGTAAATCAGATAGTTCACTACAAAATATATTAAACATTCATAGAAACACATATAGCCCATCCTTCTACCAAAAAAATTGTTTATATAGACAATAGTGTTTGTAGGGTAATCTGAACTCTTTCCATCCAGTTTAATTCCTTGTGGTATAACAAAAGCCATAATGGTCAGGAAATTGGCCTTCAAAACATGATTTACAGTATTTCTCTATTGCTGATGTAATTCCAGGCAATAAAATTTATCCAACAGGATACACCTCTCCTAAACTTTCCCCTCTGCTTTGATATCTTGTATGCCTATAAGGCAGGCATGCTTACGGTATCCTCTATACCATAAGCATGCCTGCCTTCATAAGCAAAAATGGTTATTTTTCTATCCTATTTTTACCTGTTTTTCCTCATCTTCCGCAATGGTTTCTCTGAACCAGTCTACTGTGTATTCTTTCCTCTATCTACTTTTCTCTTTTAATTCAAAACTTTCCTTCTAAGCTTTATCTTTGTGTTTTATCTACTTATTTTTTCAAGGAGGCTTGAAAGAGGTCAGGGTGAAAAATAAATATGTAACAAGATTTTTTCATTTTTTCCTCTTTCTTCTCTGCCTTTTTAGCTTGTGCTCTTGTTAGAACTTTAGTGAGACTTTCTCTCACTAAAAGACAAAAAAGTCCAAATTATCTTAACAGGTTTAAAAAAAAGGGGGGGAGGGGGCTAAAGGTTATAGAATGAAATTTAATAGTGTTTCATGTCACTTCACTTAGAGAAAAGAAATCAAATATGCAAGCGTAAGATGTGTGAAAAAGGTCTTGAAACTATAATTGATCAAAAGCTGAATTTAAGTCAATACTATGACAGGGCTGCTAAACAGGCAAATATAATTTTAGATTGTATTAATGTATGTACAATATTAGTCTTATACAAAAAGTCAGATTATGGTTAACCATTAAGAAAAATGCAGTGACAACAGCAATTTGACAATGGAATAAATTGCTGAGAGGGATGGTAAGCTTCACTGGAGATTTTCAAATGGATGCTAAATGCCATTTATCAGAGAAGCTTTAAAATAAATTCCTGCTTGAGGAAGTGATTACTCCACATAGGTTTATGGTGTTATGTTCTTCAATGTTCCTTTGCTTCCTCCCATTTTACCTCTCTGTTAAATAAATTCTATCTCTTATTTTTATTTTGCTTAAATCCTATAATAAAATGCTTGTGTTACTGCTGTCTTTCAGTTTTAAAAATAGAGCTTTGTGCATTGCAACTAGCATCTTGGGATGTAGCATTTCCCAGTTCAACATAACCCTTTATTGTAAGAACCCAGAGTGCATAATTCAAACTATTGTAATTGATTATTGACACAGAAAATAGGTTTATACCATTTGGAAGTAATAAAGAGATAGTGATGTTAGTGTGCATATGAATATTACAAAATACCTCTATTGTATATATTTTAATAACTGCAATTGTAAAGCTGTATGTTAGTGAATTAATGCACCATTGGGAAAAGATCGTAACCTTAACTATACATTTTGTTATTAGAGACATGCTGTTGTCACCCATAATAAATGGTAAAATGAGAATGACAGATTTACAAATTGTTACATATACCCATTAGCAGAATTAACACTGGTGTATGACATAGCAGTACCTTTACTCTATTACCCAGTGGTGGGTTGCCCCCGGTTCGTACCGGTTCTATAGAACTGGTAGTAAAACTGGCGGGAGGCCCCGCCCACCAATCCCAACGTCACCAAAATGCTTCTGTGCATGTGCAGAAGAGCATGTGCATGGCCCAGCTGCAAACCAGTAATAAAGGTAAGTAGAACCCACCCCTGCTATCACCACTTAGGTCAATTCAGGCAATCAACAGATCACTTCCAGAATGAGCATCTATGTTTAAATATTACCAAATGGCAAACAATCCAGAAGCTGAACACAATTCTGAGATTGGTAATCATTGTATTAACTGTGGGAATATGCATTCTATTAGTCATATGCATGACACTCATAGATCTACTCCACAAATGTCTTTCAATAAATAGAACATTAATTCTCTTTGAACTTTGCTATTATTCCATGCAATTGCTACCAAGTAACTTCCTGTTTTGCTTGCTAAAACAGATTCCTTATCACAGGCAAATGTTGTTTGTGGGGTTATGTCTTTTGTTAATAAACCAATTGTGTTTCTTTGATTTTCTTTTCCTCAATGTTTGCTTTGCATTTTATGTGCTTTCACATCCATAGGTGTAGATTCACTGGTTTTTTTTTTTTTAATGTTTTGGTTAAAGATAAAAGGAAACCTTTAATATTGTACATGGTGTTTACTTAAATTTAATATTATAGGATAGCAAAAAAAACCCTAAAACATTTGGTCATCATTTGCATTAGTGTTATAATTATTATCTGTGACATACAACCATTTAGCAAATGAATTCCCTTAGTGACGGGTTGTCTGGATAATGAATACATCGTGTCAGAACAGCTTTTTCCTCTGCTCCATGCTCCTATTTCATTTTCTTTATTCAAATGTTTAATGCTTATAATCTGCAACCTTCAGAGACTACCATGAAAAATTAAGCAATTCAGTACTTTTATTCCAAAGATGTATTGAGCCACAAGATTTTTAAATGACCAACAACCCCATAACTCTCATTTCAAGCAATGGAAGAATAACCACAGGACTGGTGGAAATATATTGCAGATGGCTCTTGTATTTATTTACTTCAGCTTCACTGTTCTAGAAGGACATTCATTTACAAACAACATATTTATATATTTGTATATTTATGCATATTTGGCTACTCCAACTACTATGGAATCTTAAAATAATGACTAGGCTCAATGAGGGGAAAAAGAGCTTTCTGATTTTAGGCAGGATGAAGCATTTAAGACCACATTGCAAATGTTTGATGGACCATGAAACAGGAATTTCAAAATAAAATTAAGTGTAGCAAAGCCTCTGAATCTGAAAAAATATGAAATTACCATAAGGCAATGGGCATCCCTGGACATTTGATTCAATTAATAAGCTACAACTAACAAGAAGCCACTATCAGAAGATTTATGAAGACATATAGTGTTTTAGAATTAGAAAAAGTATGCAACAGGGCTGTATAGTGTCCTCATTTCTGTTAGATTTACAAACAGGGTAGTTTTTGGCCATCTTAACTTACAGAATGTGAATTAAACCTGGAATAAGAATTGATGGCAGAAATACTAGCAATTTTAGTTGTGCAACAAATACCGTCCCAGAGTCCCAAAGGTGCTTTTTCAAGAGGCGACTGGAGCTTCTGGTTTTTCTTTGAAGACAATTTGCTTTTCATCCAATAAACTTTTTCAGCTCTGAAGCCGAAGAAGCTTCTTGGATGAGAAGAGAAACGTCTTCAAAGAAAAAACAGAAAATCCAGTCACCTCTTGAAAAAGCACCTTTGGGACAACCATGATCTGAATGACTGAGAATCTCCATAGATACCATTCCAGTGACAGAAAATGAAGAGGATATGAAAACCAAGGAAGAAAGTGAAAAAGCTAGATTGCAAACTACTGTACAACATTTCATTACAGTACTCACCTTTTTATCTATATTACCATATTTTTCGGAGTATAAGATGCACCAGAGTATAAGACGCAGCTTAGTTTTTGGGGAGGAAAACAGGAAAAAAAATCTGCCTACCAGGTATTCATCTGGCTAGAGTCCTTAGTCTGGTCGGCTTCAGCACATTAGTTTGATGGTTTTTTATCCCCTGCTTGGGGATAAAAAACAGCTCCTAAGGCACATCTGAGAGGAAGTAGCAATGAGAAAAGCAGGCAAAACATGGGGTGGGGGAGATCGCTTTACTCAACTAGCACCTAGTTAGGGCTGAAAACAAGCTTCTAAAGAATAGCTGAAAGTCGAAGCAAAGCATGGAGATTGCTTCACTCGCTAGCACCTCGTTAAAGCACAGCGGAGAGTTGAGGGAGCAGGTAAAGCTGGGAAGATTGCTTCACTCGCTAGCGCCTCATTAGCACTGAAAAAATCTTCGAAAAAGCTACAGTCAGAGTGTAAGATGCACCCAAATTTTCAGCCTCTTTTAGGAGGGAAAAAGGTGCATCTTATACTCTGAAAAATATGGTAATATTGAGATAATAATTGATATTGATATAATAATTGAGAGTGAACAAACTGATTCAGTTGGGTTTTATTTTCCTGGGTTCCAAACTTGACTGAATGGGAGTTACTGAATCCAAAATTAAATGTAGGATAGCTATAGCTAGCATGGAGAAGATCTATTAAAACAGGGCTGTCAAACTCTCACCGCAGGCTGGATGCATCACACGCTGGCCATGGCCACGCCCATATTTAGCAAAGGGAGAAAAGTCCCAATACGTCACCTGACGCTGCTGTGACGACGTGAGTTTGACACCCCTGTATTAAAACAAGCGTATCAATTTAAATATCAGATGTAAAACAGGAAATGCTAAGGTTTTTTTCCTGTAAATACTGTTGTAAAAGATGAGCAATAAAAAAGGATACAAGAAAACTAGTCTCCTTTGAATCATGAATTTGGAGATGTCTACTGTACATAACTTGATTAAAAACATTATGGCTGAGGTTTTCATCTTCATCAAGTCACAAGTATCACCAGAAGCTAGCAATACCATGTTAAGGCTGTTTTATTTTATTTGTGGCATGCCATCAAATTCCTTAGAAAAATCAGTTAGGTTATGAATGATGTACTAGAAAACAAGATTGCCAAAATACATGTTGGGTAGCTGCCATCAACACTTGATAATGGTTTAAAACTACAAAACATAAATTAAAATTGAAAGATATAAGGCAGAATGGAGAATGCTAACCTATAAAGTCTTTGAAAATTAGATGTAATTGAATAGATAAGGGCAGACATCATTTCTGAAATAGCTCTAATCTGGAATGCTTATTGTGCAATACTATTAAACTCTGTGCCAAAGAAGACTATCAGCTGACATCAAATGATAGATTCCCTTTGAATGTGTTCATGCAAAACACTTGTGCAAAAATGAGCAAGGTGAATCCTGTCTAGCTACCTGTTGAAATTTGCATCCTCCCAAATTCAGACCCACATTGAAAAAAATGATTGGTTAATATTTTTTCTACCAATGATTGACATTTGATGGGAAGGAAAATGAAGGCATATGAATCCACAAATCACGACAACTGTCTAGACTTGTTACTGGGACAGAATAGTCCCATACTTAACAACAAAGTATGCTGATATACATTTCTACTGCAGGTTTATAGAAAAGAAATTTAACTTCTCCATATGAGGAGACTCCCTAGTGCCTGTTAATAATGAATATTTTCTGTATTCATGATTACCATTATCATTCAGAGAAATCTATCAAACTAGGCTGGAATCTTCTGGCTTCTAATTGAGCCTAACATCTCAGTTTGGTTCAGCTGGATTTGGTAATTTGGCTACTTAGGATTGTTTGTTTGTTTAAAAGATTTGCTTATAGATTGCTGTTAGCCAGGATACAATCAGGAATTATTTAAGGTATCATCTATATCCGTGATGGCAAATCTATGGGCTGTTTCCGACCTCTGGAGGGCCTGCGGGGGGTGGGGAAAGCTGTTTTCGCCCTCCCCAGGCTCCTAAAAAGCCTGTGGAGCCTGCAGAGGGCGAAAAACGGACCTACCGGGCCCACCATGCCATTGTGTGCCAAAAGCAGGGGGAGCGCGAGGGGGTCATGCATGCATGCATGTGGGGAGAGGTGCATTGAATTATGGGTGTGGGCACGCATTCATGCGACCCCTCCGCGATCTCCCCGCTTTTGGCATGCAATGGCAAAAAGGTTAGCCATCACTGACCTATATCATTGCTAATAGGGACACAGTAGCTTAGTGGCTAAGACATGGAGCTTGTCAATTAAAAGGTTGGCAGTTCAGCGGTTCGAATCCCTAGTGCCGTGTAACGGGGTGAGCTCCCATTACTTGTCCCAGCTTCTGCCAATCTAGCAGTTTGAAAAAACTTTAAAAAGTAGAAAAATAGGGGCCACCTTTGGTGGGATGGTAACAGCGTTCTGTGCACTTTGGCATTTAGTTATGCTGGTCATATGACCATGGAGATGTCTTTGGACAGTGCTGGCTCTTCGGCTTTGAAACGGAGATGAGCACCGCCTCCTAGAGTCGGGAACAACTAGCACATATGTGCGAGGGGAACCTTTATCTTTACCTTTACCTTTATATCATTGTTACCTCTGTTTCAAAAGTCAGTTTGAGAAGATGACATTACTGCAAAAGGAGAAAATGTTATTTTAGTAGCAGAATTATTTTGAACTGATGAAATTATGGAGAAGCAGAAGGATATTTCCATATTCAAGGCTAGAACATGCCTTAGGAATATTTGCTGCCAGTGTTCAGGGCCTCCCCTCCCATTTTGTTCATTGTTGTAATACACTATGTGTTGCTAGAAGGAAGACTATCGAGATAGAATGCATATGTTCATTTTGATGGCTTTTGCTATTTTTATCTAATGCAATTTTAAATATGTTCTTCTTAGAACACATGATTAGGTTTGTGCACCCAGCCAAGTTCTATATTTGCTGTGGTTGATGAAAAAGTCCTTGAAAAGAATGATAGGTGTCAAGTAATGTGGGAGCCAAGCAAGGTATTTTAATAAGGTGAGTCAGTGGTAACAGCTGGCTCAGGATCCATTTTTCTAGTCCATTTGGCAAACTATATTACTCTAATGGTTGATTTTATAAACCTGAGTGTCAGCCAGCAGTATGGTTTAAATTCACACTGCCAGCCCCTCCATTTCTAGATAGCAATGAGTTTCTGTTTAGTTTTTTAATAGTCATGACCTTGCTTACTATTTTCCAACAGTTTGTGGTAAAGTTTTTCTTGATAATAAAAATTGCAAATATTAAAATATAGAACATAGAATAATAGAGTTGGAAGGGACCTTGGAGATCTTCTAATCCAACCCCCTGCTCAAACAGGAGACCCCATTATTTCAGACAAATAATTGTCCAGTCTCTTTTTGAAAGGTTCCAATGATGGAGCACCCACAACTTCTGAAGGCAAGTTATTCCACTTTTGGTTGATTGCTCTCACCTTTAGGAAATTTCTCCTTAGTTCTAAGTTGCTTCTCTCCTTGGTTAGTTTCCAACCATTGTTTTTTGTCTTGCTTTTTGGTGCTTTAGAGAATAGCTTGACTCCCTTTTCTTTGTGGCAACCATTGGGATATTGGAACACTGTTATCATGTCACCCCTTAGTCCTTCTTTTCATTAGACTAGACATACTCAAGTCCTATGACCATTCTTCATATGTTTTAGCTTTCAGCCCCCTAATCATTTTTGTTGTTCTTATATTTGTTTGTAAATTCAACCAGTTTCAGAAAGTTATTTAGGAAGATAGTTGACACAGGTGACATTATATAGTAGGATTTACTTGCACAGTAAGATTTCTCATAATCTAATAATGTTGTCTGTACATTATTAGTTCATGTTGACTGAATTGCCTGGAGTTTTGGGTAAGGTTTACTGAATGACATCATCAACAATTATTGTTGGAATTATTTTTCCTCCCATTTTGTTACATGATTTTTAAAGAATATAAGAATGATACAAATGGAAGACTAAGTTACAGATAGTAAAATATGGAGAGTTAAGACTGAAATATCATAAAACTGTTATATTCTAATGTATCTTTAGATACATTATTATAGTAAAGTATTTCTTATCTATTTTGGAATCAATTCCCACATGTTGTTACTAAAATTTACATTAAAAGTTCAAATGATTAAAAAAGGACTTTTGGTAGTAGACAATCTATTAAACCAATACTGTAAATTGTACTTCAAATTAGGGTATGAACTCCAGAAACCAATTTTAAAGGGTTTTTTTATATGTATAAGTATTCATTTTCATTTTTTTCTTTTCTCTTTTTACCTAATAATAAAAAGATTATTAAAGGATGACAACATCTTCTTAGTAACCTATGACACTTCTATAATGAGTCATGTATTAAAGGACCTGACTGGTGATAGAAAAAAAAATATAGTTAGATTTACCTTTTAAAATAAAGCTATTCTTCACATTGAGCATACACCCACAGATTAATTAGCCATTATTCCCAAGAGGGAATCACAGATCTGTCTCCTTTAAAAAATCAACATTATATTTAACAGACCATACTGTTAGTATCATATAGCCTCAGGATTACTGGAGGCTACAGGAAAATAAATTGACTTAATTTTCCACTTTATAGGAATTTTAAAGGAGAATTTTCATTTGCCTATTTATGAAATTTTTAACGGGGATATTTTTTAAAAATGTCTGGACAATGTCTGGGCAACCACCAGTCTCTAAAAGAGTACTTGCCCAGCCAAATAACTTAGATCAGGAAATTTATTTTCAGTGAAGAAATCTGCAGGGCAATGAATCTGCAACTGATTTGTTTGTGATGGCTCTGTGCATAGAATAATTTCAGCTTCAAGATTATTCATGAGTTTCTCATCGGAATGAGTCATCATGAAACTGCTGCCACTTTTGTTTGCCATCTTAATCCTTTAAAGCAGAAGACCTGGTCTAGAGATAATCAACATTTTTATCTGAACATCTTTTTTTTAAAGCTCCAGGAAAATAAGCAAAGGTGCACAATCTTTGTCCAACTTAAAAATTTAAGAGCTGAAAGAGGATCTGTTTCCAACAGCATGCTGCAAATGGTTTTGTTGGTCTCTTGATTTATTTTGAATCTTAATTTATATTATAATTTATTTTTAATATGTTCTTAGGTTCATAATACATATCTGTATATTATATAGGGAAGTATTTATGATAGGCACAGAACATTAAAAAAATAGAAACAAAGACATTGGTTAGCATTGGTTAGCTTCTTGTTCCTTATCCTGATATGAGAAAATCCATGCATATCAGTAACTTTTCAAATGATGACTTACTTTTTTACACAACCTTCCTTATATATGTACTTTCTAGATATTTGATTTAAATACTACATTTATACAGTCACCCATCTCACACATACATGTCTATGAGTGTTGTATATTGCCTTAAATAACATTCTTGAGAGGCAATAAAGAAACACTATAAAGTATCCAGTTTGAAGGTCTTAGCAATGGACTCATTCTTAGCTCTATTCATATTAATCATGGCTATTCTGGCAGAAAGCTTTTTACAGAAGTTCCTGGTGATTGGGATTTGCTCACATAGATCCTTCCTCTTGCCCTTCATTTCAAATTCTTATTTGTAACCTTCAGAGTATGCTGCAAAGCCCATCTGTTTCTGAATTGCCTGGAAGGAGGTGGGTTGAAGGTTAAGGATGTAGAAGAGGAGACTGAAGGATTTACGCTGTTATTAATAGGTAGATATGATTACAGCCTTGGTGAGTTGCACAATGAGTACTCTCTGTCTCTTCCCCCCTTCTCTCCTATTATATTTCCTGATCATAAGTTCTTGTAAGTAGCTGTGGCTCAGGATAGACTCTTAAAAGCAAACTTCAATTAAATAAATGCTTGGATTTTTCCTTCCTATCTCTTTCAGGGTTATTCATAAGGTTCTTCATATATATACTGGAGATAATATACCCTGTTTTGCCTATATTGTAGACAGAACACATGTTAATATACTGTTTCTTCAATCTATATATATTGTCAAAGTTCCTGTAATATACATGCATTTAACTTCATGTCATAGCTATCCAGAACGCCAAATCAGTATATTTTAATGTATTTATTGACTAATTTATGTCCTATCTATTATCCAGAAGTCCTATTTAGTATCCATGTGTTCCTTACTCCTATCCCCTCCTCTTAGCACAGGGCTGTCAAACTCCTGGCCCGTGGGCCGGATGCATCAGGTTCTGGCCATGCCCACATCCAGTTTAGCAAAGGGGGGGAAAGTCTGAATACATCACATGACGATGCCATGATGATGTGAGTTTGACACCCCTGCCTTAGCACCTTGTGAGATTGGTTGGGCAAAGAAAAATACCTGACCCATAATCCCCTAGTGTCTTTCTATGACTGAGATGAACGGGGACATGGGACTCCACACTGCTAATCACAGACTTTCAGCCTTATGTACTGCTTTCTAGTAATAGATAACAAAGAGGCTCATATCATCCATTACTCTTTAAAGAAAAGCAAAGAAGCAGTAGATTTGCATTTCATTTCTAATAATCAAAGATCTCATTTATTCAGTATTCTTCTAGTCACTTCAGAGAAGATAAATCATCAGAAATATACCCTGGCATTGTCTTGCTTATGACTGTAACCACTTACTCTGTGGCTTCTTGTGTAAATATTGAATAACTGAACTGTGATAAGAAAGCTTACACCTGATAAAATCCATCATAACTTCTCCTGTTGCTATCGCATCAAGATCAGTTGAAACTGCAGAAACACTGCTGCTTTATGGAATATCCAGAGACAACTGGTTTTTTCCCCTTTTAAATCAAAGGAAATAAAACAATCTGTCAGTAATTGATTATAACTAGATATTACCAAATGTTATCTCTCCCTGTGCTGGGGGAGAGGAGATGAAGATGCTTAAACTCTAAAAAAAAAAAAGGCAAGGAAAGTTTATTAAGGAAGTTACTTTTCTCAATAGAGAACACCTGCATCAGTTAGTGGGGTTTTTTGTTGTTGTTACTCTATTGATGCCAGAAAGAAGAAGGAAAAAGCACTCTGTTCTCGTATAGTAAACAAGCTGATGGGGGAGCCTCAAGTTTATTAGTCTTCTAACCATAGGAAAGCACTGCACAAAGAAAGAGGAAATAAAAGTTCCCTTCCTTGCTATTTTCACAACTAATGTCCCAAATGGTCAATAGGATAAAAAAATACAAAATGTCAATATTTTCCAAGCTGTTGCTTCAATATAAATCATACCCCTTGTTTTTCCCTATCTCAGATCAACTGCTGTTTCCCTTTAAAAATATATATATATATTGGACAATCTTGTATTTCCCAAAATCTAGTTGAGTTTTCCATGTAAGTCAGAGACACTATCTTATTAGAGGTCGTGGATTGAGCAATGAGACCACTAGGTCTCCATGTATCAGATGGAATGAACTGTGGTTCGTGAAAGCTTATGCATTTTAATAATGTTTCTGGTCTGAAAAGCTGCTACTAGACTCCTAATTTTCAACATGGGACCATCTGGGTCTAGGCTGTTGCCTGGAGATTTCCTGTTGGTGATTAGCTGATGAATTGAGGTTGGGGAAGTGAGTGCTAGCAATTTCTTCTCATTTGTGTAGGAAGGTACAGAGAATTCTAATTGATCTAGGACTATTTCTTTCCCTTCCTTTGCTTATATACACCTTTCAGTAACCTATTCGTAATGTCTGTCTATACAGGCATTATTTGCAGCCTATTTTTCCTTTTCCTGTGCTCCAACTGCCACAGCAACTTGCAACCATGGTTACAGTTACTGGGGAAAACATCTGATTTCAAAATTGCCAGTGTACTATCCTTTCACCATCACAGCTAGCGATAAGCTTTTAAAAGCAATAGAACAATGGTTGCTTGATGCTTTACTGATGCCTCTTTATGGCAATTTCTTATAATGCAAATGGCCAGACAAGTGTTCTTGGCTATTGGTTGATCAATTGGACTGGTAGGCAAAGACAGTTTTGTTGTTCCTGGGCCTGCAGTAGCTTGGGTAGAAAGCTTACTGAATGATGTGCTTGAAATATTTGATTCAAATATTGAACACTATATGAAAATGTTAAAAGCATAACATGTATGCCTGCCAGTTTTGGGCTATAAAACAAAAGACAAATAAAAAAAACAAATGCTTGTACTTTGTACTTCCATTTTATCTCTGATGATTTTGATGTTTTTTTATAGTGTAGACCACCAAGAGTTGCTTCAAAATGAGATGGGCAGCAAATAAGTTTAATAATAATAAATAATAAAACCAGATGGCCACTAAAGTGCAGGACTAGAGATCTGGTAGTCCTATAATCACTGCAGGTTTAATCCCAAGCAACCATGGGGAGTAATTGGGGAGAAGGAGTTGGTAAGGTTGGGAAATCTGTGCCCTTCAAATAGTAGTAAGCTACAACTCTTAGTGCTACAATCAATTGTGATAAATGGTGAAACTGTAGTTCAGCATCATCTGGAGGAGCACAACTTCCTCAGCCCTATTCTATAGCCTTCTTCTGGTAGAAAATAGAAAGGCAAAATCAAACCAAATAGCATAGATATGCTATATATTGAACCCAGCTCGGGAAATAGAGGGTTTGCTATGTCTCAGGTCCAAAATAAGTTCCCTATATTAGAATATCCTTGGATTTTGTTAGTACTAATGTTCAGAGTTCATAATTTGAGATATGCTAATCCATACCAGAAACCCATGAAACATACTAATCCATAGAACTGTGGCTTAAAGCTGCTTTTGTTCTTGCCTATTTTATTTAATATGATTTAAACATGTGTTGACTCCTTCGTAAGTTGTTATGACTATCCATATACTTCAATTACATCACATTTAATGTTTTTCATTAGCTACTTTTGAACAAATCTAAATATTTGCTTCTTTTAAAAGTGTGTTCCATCTTTGTAATTACACATACATGTGACTAGAACTACAAGTGTTAGGCTGTATCTCCTAATTTAATTTGCATGTTTCATTACAAAATTCTTGCTCTGTTTATTTTGCTGGGTAACTGCCATCTAGCATAAATGTTTGAAAGCATAAAAGCTAAAACATTACACAAACCTCTTTGCATCCAATATAGTATTTTGCCTCTGAGTAAAGGTATGGTATAAGGCATACAAAGGACATCTGTAGACATATGGAAATACAAATTCTCTCTTGTTGATAATGTAAAATAGAAAAAGAAGTACAGCTGTGGCAAAGCCGTTTCTTGAATCTGTTACCTCACAGGACATGTTTCTGTAAGAACACACATGGCCTTGTGAATTTGGCTTTGGCATTAATTCATTGTGAGTGGATTTTCTTTTATTTTCAGCCAATAAATAGCATTTGAAAGGGGTCAAAGGAAGCAAATATGAGCATTCTCTTCAAAGAATACCTTTTGTATTGTAATTTATGTTTAATAACACTCCTTACCTTCGAAAATGTATAAAAAGGTAAAATACAATCCTAGGAAGTATGATGAAGCTATCCATGTAGTTTTCATGGCAACTATATAGATGTGTTTGCCACAGCCTTCTCTTGAAATTCTTGTTTCTTGAGTTCCTAATCTAACCGACAGCTCTGGGATTTCCTTGTAGTCATACATCCAAGAACTTACTCTATTTAGCTTCTGAGCTTAGAAAAAAAATCTTGATACGTAGTTAAAATATTCAGTATCTTTGCAGGTCTCAAAGATGTGCAAGTGTGGCAAAGGGGCAAATGATGATACATCCATAATTATGTCAAATTAATAATTAATAATTATTAATATAATAATAATAATTATTATTAATATAATAATTATGTCATCCATAATCATACAAATGAGGCAAGTGCACATTTATGTAATTGCACGTGACATCATGGCATAATTATATAATCTTACTATTTGTCCACTAATTTCAAGAGATATGACAGTTCAATGTTATTGTGTCTTGTCAAAGATTGCTACATATACATATAGATTGTTACACTGATTGTTCATATTATTACATATAAATTATGTAATATAAGCTACAGATCCTCATGTCATTTCGGAAAAAGCATTTCTGAAATGTGCGTAACTGAACTAGTCTAAAAGCTAATTAAAACTTTCAGCAGATCAATTGTATAGGTTTTTAAACAGGTGGCTCTGATAGAAATGTATTAAAGCCCATGATTTTGTTGGGAAAATGTTTTTTTTTTCTTTTTTTCACCTCTGAAATGCAATCTTGAACTCAATTCTGTCTTCATTTTTTAGTGGGCATTGGGTCAAAAGCAATACTAATCAAGCAGCTGTGCACAGCATAGGACACAACAGACCAATAAAGTTATTATCACCTCTTCTTACACTGAGGGACCACAAAAAAGACTAGGAAAAGGTTAAAGGTTAAGGATTTGTTATAATCTGTTTTGGGAGAAGGTATCCCTCTTTTGAATGATAACTCTAGAATCTAACATAGCAGCTAAGTGACCATTTTCTTCTGAGCCATATTTTTTCCCTCAGTACTTTAAAATGTTGTTTTTAAACTGAGTTAAAAGCATTCAAGAATTATTCAAAAAGTTTTTTTTCTCTCTGCTTTTAAAATATGACAGTTCTCATAAATAATATCAATAGTTATGAAATACAATTTTTGAATTTTTACTTTAGATACAAAAGTAGCCAGCTTCTGAGCACTTTTTCCTCAGATTGCCCATTTAATCTCTGTTATAATAGGTGCATTATTTCTAACAGCATGAAAAACTACACTTTACCTGCATAATCTAGAACCTTCTTTACACACTCTAACAATTAGGTTTCAATTTGTTATTTCATTTCCTAAAAACAAATATTCCATTTGTTATGCTGATTCATTCTCAGTAAGAAACCTCAGATGCTCTGTGTTCAATGGAAGACAAGGTTGCTGGTCAATGGTGATAGACTGGGAGAAATTAATGTCAAGAAAGAAATACTTCAAAGAGACTCACTATCACCACCACTGTTTGTCATTGCACGGATTCGTCTGTCACCAATATTCAATAATTCAGGCCATGGCTAACAAACATCAAAATAATCTCCCAGGATATTCCTCCTCCTTTATATGGACAATTTGAAGCAGTATGGAAAAATAACCAATTGAAATAGAATCACTGCTCAACACTATCCATATATATAGCCAAGATATAGCAATGGAGTTTGAACTGGACAAATGTTTTACACTCACCATCAAATGGAGAAAAATATTGAAAACTGAAGGAAACAATATGCCCTTAATGGAAATAATATCAAGTGTTTGGATGAAGATGGTCACTAGAAATACCTCGACATCCTCTAGGCTGACAACATCAAGCACACTGAAATCAAGAGAAGGATTAGAAATGAATATATTAAGAGAGTGAAGAAGATCTCAAAATCCAAATTCAGTGAAGGAAATATCATCAAGGCAATTAACACCTGGGAAATTAAAGTCAATTCAAGTCACCAGATACATAGCTGGAATAGTAGGCCGGACTCAAACCGAACTAAAAGCCCTGGATAGGAAGACCAGAATAATAATAATAATAATAATAATAATAATAATAATAATAATAATAATAATAATAATAAAAATCATGCCCTTCATCCTTGCAGTGATGTTGACAGACTCTACTTACCAAGGAAAATAGGTTGGCATGGAATGTTGTAAATACATCAGATGGTTGCAAAAGAAAAGGAAGAATAGTGAAGAAGATGCATTGAAGCTAGTATACCAGGAAGTCTTACTGATACTGGAGAGACCAAACTGACCTGCAAGAAATACCAACTGAAGATCAGAAAAGAGGTGTGGGAAGACACACTATTACATGGCCAATATATTAAAAGAAGAGCCAGATAATAAGACTCAGTAATGGCCAAGAGCATGAAAGTTGAAGAAAGAGACAGAGGGGCTAATTCTGGCTTTGCAGGACCAAGAATGAACGCATGCAAAGCCAGAGTTGAGAAGACACTGACAAACAGCAAGTGCCACTTATACAAAAAAAAAAAAAAAAAAAAAATATGGAAAAAACAGTGGACCACCAGTTTAGCTGCTGCAAGAAGATTACAGAGTGACTACAAGCAATGATATGACAAATTAGCAACAATAGTGCATTGGAAGATCTACAAGAAGTACCATTTGCCTACAAGCAAGAATTGGTAGGACCATAAAATAGAGAAAATGGCAGAAAACAAAGAAACTAAAGTGCTCTGAGACTTTAGAATTCAGACACACCAGCACCTACTACCACATTCCAGACTTAACAATTAGAAAGACAAAAAAAATTTGGATAGTGGACATGGCAGTACCTGGAGACTGCAGAAGGGAAGAACTGGAGAAGATAGCAAAATAAAAAGACCTGCAAATAGAAATGGAATGATCCTGGCAAAAGAAAGCAAAGGTAATACCATAGGATTAGGTGCCCTGGGTGCAATCCTAAAACAAATGTAGCATCACTTGAACATTATTGGTGTTGACAAAATCCCCATCAGTCAATTGCAAAAGGCAGCTCTACTTGGTGCAGCTTCCATTCTGTGACAATACCATTATCACCATCAAACAACAGCATCCTTGGGAAGGACTGTGTAGTATATAAAAATGACAAATCCTGTCTAAACATCTGTGCAACCAACTATAAGAATAATACATTTCTGACTTAGTCTTCTCAAGAGCTATAAATCTATTATTTCTATACATAGTTCCAATGAATTTGTGAAGGAAGAGAGGGGTTATATCCATAGTCTCCTTTCCTATGCAGGAGTTTGAAAGAGACTTAATGTGACAGTATAAGCCCAGCATTATCAGGATTCTTGCTCAACCATCAGAATCTGAATTGTGGATATAGATTCAGTGACATGGCCATTTTCTAGATTGCTATTGTGATTGCTATCACAGTAGAATGTGATAGTACAACAGCAATCAGGTTTTTAAGATGTGGAAATATGTGAGCCTAACTAAATGATAAATGAGATTTATTTCTAATTACAATTGGGACTGCAGCTGTATCCCTAATTCATACAAGCAGTATTATGACAGCTGCATTAAAAAGCAATTATATGAAATAGTTCCATTTGACTACTTTATACGTACCGGTTTACTATCACTGGGTAATTTAGTTTTTGTGATATAACTAAATCTTTCAGAATAGATTCTTTGAAATCATGACTGCCAAATGAAACTCTTAACACTACCGTTAAATCTGTTTGCATATTATTTATAACATATAAAGTAATCTAGTGACAAAGTTTTTAGCACTATATGGAAGGGTTTTTTCTTTGTCTCATTTCACAGAACTATTTCAAGAAAATAGTTGTCTAATTAATCAAAGGAAAAATCAACTATCAGAGGTAGTGCCAACAGACAGAGCAGTTAAAAGCACCTATGAAAGCAAGCACCAAGTGTTAGAAATTAAAAAGCATATTGGACTATAATACACTAAGGACCACTTAGGTATAATGAAACCATAAACTAAGTCTTTTGTTCACTTTGTGCCTTTTAATGAAAAATTTAATTGTGGCACAAATAACAGGTGCTTGAAGCATTTACTGCATTTTCCTAATCATCAGCAGAAACTACAAGTACATGTACATGCACTCCCCATCTCCTCCCCCACCCTTACACAACATGTTCTCCCAGCTACCATCTGGCTGCAATCAAAATTTTCAGGATGTTTGTGTGAATGTTTAAGAGGGGTTTTTTTTTAATTGATGGTGGACAATTCTAGAAATATTTGTGTAGAACATGCAGAATGAAACAACATAGAGGGCCTCAAATGAATCATATCTGGCAATTATAAATTATGATATAGCATTCTATAGTCAAATAAGTCTTAAAATCTCTGTGATTCTGCCAACTCTACAGGATTTGAGATAACTGAGGATCCAGAAAACTTCCACAAAAAGAATAACCTTTAATTCATAGAGACGGTGGATGGACACACCGCAGTGCTCAGAATTTCACCAAAGTAGAATTCTCTCTCTTTCTCTCCCCCCTCCCTATTTACCTTGTTGAGTGCATCCACCCTCTCTTCATTCTATCTTTCCAAGCCTTATAGACTTCTCTAGAGAACTAGGTTTTTGCATAATGTATCTAAATACTTTTCAATAAAGATGAATAAAATAAAGCCAAGGTCCAGGGTCTGTCCAGTGGTGGTATATGTACTTGATACTTTTAGACCTCTATGCGGTGCCCCTCCATTTGGGAACAAAAATGAGAATTAGCATAGTACTATGCACATTAGCCTATAAAATGCAGAAAGTCTCTAAAGTGAGCAATTTAAATAATTAGGAATTACTTCGTATCTTTAAAGGGCATGAAAAATCAACGAAGTATAGCTGTAACTGTATTTCCTGCTATTAACCAGAGCTAATCTATTATGGTTGATATATTTAATATATAAAAGGATACACTAATAGCTGCCATAAGACAGTATTTTTGTTTGGTTTGTTTATTTTTTAAATTGATGAATAAATAGATTCTTAGTTCAAGGATAATGTACCACTTCATACAAAGGTAAGGAATCTTTTCCTTTTGTTATAACATGTATATAAAAGTCCAACAATAATATCCTTGACAAAGTTGGTTACCTCTGCAGTTACATGAGGCAGTTCAGAAAGACTTTTCTGGAAAAGGAACAAATGCATGTGTTAGAAACTGAATCAGGGTTCAAGTGGTCTTTTGAATTTTTTCAAATTTCTGGGCAGAAAATTAAACTACCGGTAAACAACTTATCTACATCTCTCCAGGTTAGTTAGGGGAAATCCTCCAAGGCATTTCAAGGGCAACTCCAACTTTGCAACTGAAACATCCAAAATAGGAACAGTTTCTTCACCATTTAATCTAAGAGAGACTAGTATAAAACAGAAAACATTTGAGTATGTTATGGATTTAATCTCATGATAATTTTCCTGTAATGATACTTTCTCTCTGAGCATCAGTGCAAAACTTGCCATTTGGATGACTGCTATCGAAACAAATAAGTATGACTATTCTCGTACATAGAAGACAGGTGGAGGATAGACTTAAGAGGCTCTGTTTGATCAATGCACATGTTGATATAGCTGCATCTTGGTCTCACTGAGCTGACAATAGCCTCGTCTTCACAGGGGAAATTTTGGAAGGGGAATATCCAAAGTTTTGTTATGCAAGTACTTTGTACTTCTTTGTGACTGGAATAATGTATAGGTGCGCACATTGATATGGATCTTTGTGCCTTCAGTAACATATGCAATTACATATGGAAATAAAATACGATAGGCGAATGAATAATGAATAATATGGTTCAGAAATTGAAATAATTGCCTTCCACATTTCAGGAGGGGAGGGGGAAGAAAATAGGATCTGCAGTAACCACCAGAAAGTAAAGGTGTCAGAGTATTACATGGGAGCGTAATGCTAATTAAAGTTGTTACAAATATTAAAGATTATGGGTATGAGTAGAAATGTTTAATGTAGCTATTTGGTTCACTTCACAATAATTCTTTTTTAATTCCCCCTGTAACACACTGAAAGAATTTAATCATAAAGCTGTCAGACATATTACTTTATAAGAAGCAGGAAATGTTATTAGTTATGGTGCTGCACAATCCATGATTATACTTTTATCTAAAAGGCTGCTAATGTATCTTCCAGTAGCCTGATGTTTATTTCTCTACTGCATCTCATACCTAATTAATTTCAACTTACATTTTCACTACAATTGGAGGGGGGAGCATGCAACAGTCCAGAAAAGTGGCATTAAGGCTGATAGCCAAACACAATGCAATTGTCATGATTTGTCCTCCTTATTAACAACTTTATTCAGTAGATCCTCAGTGGACAAATGACTCAATAGAGACAATTGTCTTTCAATCATTTATGCCTGAATAAATTTGTGTATGTAATAATACTAGACTATGTTAAGTATAGCACAAACTTTTAAAATTATTGTGCTGTCACTTAAGCTTCCTAGCATCCATTGTTCAGGGGCAATCTGTAATATTACAAAACTACAATTATAAGCATTACAAATTATTTAAAACACTCATCAACTCCTTAGTTTAGTTCTGGATGGGAAGCACCCAGTGGAAAGGGAGAAGGTAAGTCAAAATATCAGCTGGAACATGATCAATAATTAGGAACTCTTAGGAGTTGATAATATATATATATATATTAACTATGCAATATCCCAGTATCCTCCTTAGTATCATCACAGAAAATAGAAAATAGAGAACATGACATCACCAGTATTTTATCCACAGTGCTAATGCACTCACACTCTTAAGGGTGGTGCTGACAGACCCTTTCCAAGCTTGGTGTGACCTTTCTTGATTAATTAGCAAGAAGATGGTGAAGCAGCATTTAAATCTCTTGTTCCAATTACTATATCTGCCTTACTATTAGGTTACATTCTTCAAGATGTAATTCATCCATTTCCAATTGCTTATGTGATATTATATTGTGGTTAATGTTTTCTGCAAAAGAATCACTGTGATATATTCAGTACTTAGTGAATCTAAAGGTACATTTGGGGCAAAGATGTCTAGCTATTGAGTTTTGTAATTCAATAGAAGTGCTATTACTTGTTCTTATGGCAAAGTACTTATTCATTTAGCTTTATGTGGGCAATTCTATTATTCTGTAGTTCTAGGTAAAGCATTTTAGTATATTCAAATAGTTTCAGTTTCCTAAATCCATGGAATATACACAAATTAAGTGGGAATTAAAGTATCTATAGTTTATGTTAGGAATGTTTTCAAAACTGTATGTAAATAAAATGTATTTATTCAGTCATAAGTGTCCTTATGTTTCAGTTCCTATATATTGTGTCATAGGAAGGAACTGAACGTTTCAGTTCCTATTTATTGTGTCATAGGAAGTTTTATAGAACACGTTTCTTGAACTTTCAAACAATAACTTTTTTGTTTTATCCTAAATATTAGATTAAATTTCTCTTACTGTTTACAAGGATATCATATGCTACAAACTCAGTCTGTCTGTTCTGTTCTCCTCTTAAATAATTAACATGAGAAAACTGAAAGGAAAGGTAAAAAGCATTTCTTTCAATAAACTTTCACCTGTTGCCAAAGCTTCAAACCAACTTTTAGATTAGAGATTCTTCCTTTTTCTACCATTAGCATCTTTATGAAGCAAATTTTCCATCCCGTATAAGTATCTGAGTACTGTACTGTACTTAACATTATATTCATTAAAGAAAGGAACTGTGTGGAAACTGAGGAGAAACTGAATGATATTTAACTTTATATGAAGTAAATATCATATCTCCCAAGATGAATGGCTGATTGGAGGGGATGCAATTGAATCACACTGCAATATTTTGGAAAGATCAGTCACATTAGAGCCAGTTTGATAGAGAGGTTAACTATCAAGGTAGAAATCGGGAGACCAGAGTTCTAGTCCTACCTTAGGCACAAAGTCAGCTGGGTGACCTTGGGCCAGTCACTCTCTCTTAGCCTGAGGAAGGGGGCAATGGCAAACCACTTCTCAGAAGCTTTCCCAAGGAAACCTCAGGGACTAGGTAGTCAAAAATTGATTCAAAGGCATACATGTCCAAGTTTCAGGGAGAGCAAATCACAAGAACAATATCATGAAATTCTGCTCATTATGTCTCATTAGTCTTTACCATCTCAAGGCTACGTTTCCCTGTCCATTTAGTGGAATTTTTGCTAAATGGTGACATGACTGGACCACATTTAGGAAAGATGCCAATATGACTTGTAAATCAATTTATGAATTAACAGTGGAGTTATGAAATCCCAAGTCATTTGAATTTCAAAACATGAACTTCATTAATGGAATCACCAATTTTACTTTGATGTCAAACACGTGACACTTTTGAATGTATTTTTTGAAAAATGTTTTCTCTAGCACTAATACCACACTCTTGTATTTCAATAGAATCAGAAAAACATATAAGGCAACAGAATTTTAAAGCTATTTTTGTATCTATATATTATTAATATATTCATGATAATGTTGCCAGGGTAAATAGACCGAATGCAGTTTTCAAGCACTTATAGTTTTATGTAAGTTCTTGCAAAAAAGGGCCAGTAACAGTGCTAAGATGGCCTTTGAAATCAGGGTCAACCAGCTTCATGGTATTTGTCTGGTTATTGGGAATCTCTTTAGGATCAAAGCAAGCCCAGCAATGCATGATCTTATTATTATCATTATATTGTGCAAGTCACATGCTTTTATGGCACCCAGCTATTAAATGGGGCAAGCAGCTATAGGCAGCCAAGTGTAAAATAATAAGCCTGAGAGCAATGAACCAAAAGGGGAAACACATTGCTTTTTCCTTCATAAAACCTTAGTATACTGGCTTCAAAAGAAGGTTGCTGCATAAATGGGTTCAAAGCTTTCAGATAAGCTTTGTCTGTAGTGAAATATGCATTAGAAAGTTTGTATTAAAGATTTTACCAATTACGGAACTATTATTCAAGCATACTTTAATTTAATGCAGTGATTTCAATGATGTTTATAATTTTTCCTCAAGTAAAAACAAATTCTAAAGTAAATTGATCCATTTTTGGAAGAATTATTGTGAATAAAATGAAGGCTGTTAAATATGTGTTGGTTACAACATTTTTCAATAATTAATGCCAGTCCTAAACACAGCTCCTGTACTAAGGTATGTGATTTGGATATCTAGATTTAGCAACCTATCAGATTTCATACTCTGAATGTTCTAGCAAAATTAATTACTCAATAAATGTATCAAGATACATGTAAAAACATTTGTCTTTAACCCAGAGTATGCAAGAGTAATTGCTACAGTCTCAGATGAAAGAAAAATGTGTAGCTATCATGGTCAACTATATACCTACAGGCGTGTAAATATGTTCTGTCCATTTTCTCCAGAGTTTTTAGATTCAGGATTTTATTCTAATTTTTAAATGAAGAATTATTATCTATACTTGATAAAGAAAAATAGGGTTTGCATTTTTAAAAATCAAGATAATAAAGAATTTGTTCCATTAAAAAAAAAATGTAGAAGCCTGGTGAATTTGGAGCAGTGATGAGCTCACCGTACACAAACGTCTTCCCATATTCAGTATCTCCTAGGCTTATTACATAAACAATATCACACGACAGGTGGTGATTCCAGGAAGCACCATCAATTTTTTTTTTTTTTTTAAATGGGATCAGTGCAGGAAGTGCTTGGTAAGAAGAAGAGGCCAGCTAAAAAGTAATCCTTGAAGATAATGATAATATCTCCAGAAATGATAATACTGATCTTGGTGATTGTTTGGGGTACATTTTAATCTGTAATAAATTATGCTAAAATACAAATTCTGAATCTGCTGCTAGAGAAATTAATGCTAAAATAATTTTACATTACATATTTCTCACATATAAATTATTTATTTATTTATTTATTTATTTATTTATTTATTTATTTATTTATTTATTTATTATTCAAATTTCTATACCGCCCTTCTCCTTTCGGACTCAGGGCGGTGAACAGCCAAAATAAAAATATCTATACATAACATTACAGTTAAAAATAGAGTTAAAATAATTTATAAATTTGGCCCGTAATTTAAAACTTGTCAATTTAAAATCAATATTAAAATTTTAAAACTAACCCTAAAATCAAGACCGGCTAACTGAAAAAAATAAGTTTTTAGGGCCCGATGAAAAGTCCGGAGGTCAGAGATCACTCGTATCTCTGGGGGTAGATTGTTCCATAGGGTAGGTGCCACCACAGAGAAGGCTCTCCTCCTGGGGGTCGCCAGCCAGCATTGTCTGGCCGACGGCACCCTGAGGAGGCCCTCTCTGTGGGAGCGAACCGGCCGGTGGGAGGCTATTGGTGGCAGAAGGCGGTCCCGTAAGTACCCTGGCCCTAAGCCATGGAGCGCTTTAAAGGTGATCACCAACACCTTGAAGCGCACCCGGAAGTCCACCGGAAGCCAATGCAGCTCGCGCAGGAGAGGAGTCACATGGGAGCGCCCCATCGCTCCCATAATCCCCCGCGCAGCCGCATTCTGCACCAGTTGGAGCCTCCGGGTGTACCCCAAGGGGAGCCCCATGTAGAGAGCATTACAATAGTCCAGACAAGAGGTGATGAGTGCTTGAGTGACCGTGCGTAGGGAGTCCCGGTCCAGAAAGGGGCACAACTGGCGTGTCAGGCAAACCTGACAAAAATCCCCCCTGGCCACAGCCGTCATATGCCCTTCTAAAGACAGCCGTGCATCCAGGAGGACACCCAAGTTGCGGTCCCTCTCCGTGGGGGCCAATGATTCGCCCCCAATAACCAGCGATGGCGTCAGCTGGCTATACCGGGACGCCGGCAGCCACAGCCACTCGGTCTTGGAAGGGTTGAGTCGAAGCCTGTTTCTCCCCATCCAGACCCACACGGCCTCCAGGCACTGGGACATCACTTCCAAGGCATCATTGGGATGGTCTGGGGTGGAAATGTACAGCTGAGTATCATCAGCGTACTGATGGAACTCCACCCCAAAACCACGGATGATCTCACCCAGTGGCTTCACATAAATGTTGAACAGGAGGGGCGAGAGGACCGACCCTTGTGGCACCCCACAAACAAGGCACCTTGGGGTCGACCGCTGCCCCTGTCAACATGTATTGCGACTGGTCGGAGAGATAGGAGGAGAACCACCGCAAAACGGTGCCCCCCACTCCCAGTCCCTCCAGCCGGTGCAACATGATACCATGGTCAATGGTATCAAAAGCCACTGAGAGGTCTAATAGGACCAGGATAGAGGAATAACCCCTATCCCGGGCCCTCCAGAGATCATTCACCAACGCGACCAATGCCGTTTCCGTGCTGTACCCAGGTCTGAAGCCGGACTGGAGCGGATCCAGATAGACAGCTTCATCCAGATACTGGGGAAGCTGTCGCGCCACCACACTCTCAACAACCTTCGCAATAAAGCGAAGGTTGGAGACTGGACGATAGTTAGCCAAAACAGCCAGATCCAGGGATGGCTTCTTGAGGAGAGGCCTCACCACTGCCTCTTTCAAGGCGGCCGACAGGACACCTCAGTCAAAGAAGCGTTGATGATCCCCTGGAGCCAGCCTCGTGTAACCTCCCGGGAAGCCAGCACCAACCAGGAGGGACACAGGTCCAATAAACATGTGGTCGTGTTCAGCTGTCCCAAGATCCTGTCCACGTCCTCGGGAGCCACGGGATCGAACTCCTCCCAGATAAAAATCTCAAGGCCTGCCTCAGTCATCTCGTCTGAGCTAACCCAGTCGGCGGCCAAGTCTTCCCGGTTTATGGAAGCCCAAAATCTGTATGCCAGTTGCTGTAGTTCCCCTCCCTGCTGCCACCTGATAGAGACTGATACAGTCCTTGGATATGTAAATGAGTCTTGACAATTTGCGGGAAGCAAAAATGGTTTGTAGTTCCAGAAAGGACTGCTACACCAAGCTAACTTTTACAAAATGGCTGAAATTGGCTGTCACCAACCAAAAATTGTGATAGATGTGGTTAGGTTAGATAAAAGGAGAACCAGACTATTTTAAGAGTATTTAAATATTTAATTCCAGACCGACTCAACAACTTTCCAGTCAGAAAAGAACTCCACGTACAAATGAAAGGGCTATCTAAAGAATCCCCTAGAAAAATCTAAGTTGTTTCTGGCTCTGTGAAGAGGTTCCCATAAGTAGGAATGTTTTTTGGGACAAAATTAGCTTCAAGAGAGTGGCATTTGCATGAATTTTAGGTGTCTCAGCTAATTAACTTTAAGTTCAGATCTTGTTTCAAAGGATGCACTGAAAAAGCAAATAACTGAAGGATTGTTGCACAGAAGAGGGAGTAGTCTTTTATTTGTTTATTTAAGAAATTTAAATGGCAACGCACTCACTCTCAGTGATTCTGGGCACTTACAAAAATAAAAACCCAATATACAAACAATAAAAAGCAAAAAACCCTACACCTCTGGCAAGAACAATCAAGCAAACAAGGCCACTTGATGGACTCACTCCCATTCTGGATTCCCCCGGCCTATTGACAAAACCAGGACTTCAAGGCCTTGCAAAGAGTATCATTTAATAGCAATAGCTCTTAGATTTATATACTTCTGCATAGTGCTTTACAGCCCTCTCTAAGGGGTTTATACAGTGGTGGAATTCAAATTTTTTTACTACCGGTTCTGTGGGCATAGCTTGGTGGGGATGGCAGGGGAAGGATACTGCAAAATCTCCATTCCCACCCCACTCCAGGGGAAGGATACTGCAAAATCCCCATTCCCACCTCACTCTGGGGCCAGCCAGAGGTGGTATTTGCCGGTTCTCCAAACTACTCAAAATTTCCACTACCGGTGCTCCAGAACCTGCTGAATTTCACCCTGGATTTACAAAATTAGCATATTGCCCCCAACAGTCTGGCTCCTCATTTTACCGACCTTGGAAGGATGGAAGGCTGAGTTAACTTTGAGCAGGTCAGAATCGAACTCCTGGAGTGACCAGTGAGTTTTCCTACAGTACTACATTCTACCCACTGTGCCACCATGGCTCTTAAAAGTGTCTCTTGTTCTTTATGGTTCCAGTACAATTATATTAAAGTTATAAGGAAGGAGATTCAGGCCAAACATCAGAAAGGTACTCTACTAGGTTCTGCTTGAACAGAAAATTGGCTTAATAGCCTTTAAGGTCTGTTTCAGTATTAAACTTCCATGATTCTGTGAATTTTACTGCCCTTTCTTAAAAGCTATGGGCCGGGTGATTTTCCACCCCTATTTTCTCTCTTCTCTCTTCTCTCACCATTCTATTTTTCTCAGTCCCCATCTTTCAGTGATTTTATCTACTTACCTGCACAATGTCCAATGATTTTCCTCTTCCTCTTTGAGAATGAAGAGAAAAATTAGGAGTCATGTTTTTCTATCTTCCTTTTATCCATCTAAAAGGAATACTGCTAGATCAAGAGCAATCTGCAGTACAGAAATGAGGACTCTCACTCAGTGGTGAATTTTTTCTCCTTTTGATTTTATTTTATTTTTAAGTATTTAAAAATAATGTGATAATGCAATACGATTAATGATCATCAGATGGTAGCAGGAAAGTGATGATGAAAGCTCTGCAATAAGTGGTCAGTATATGCTTGAAACTGATTCATAGAAAAACAAATTAACATTATTTATAATATATTTATTTAAATTCTTAAATTGCCCTGTTAATTCCCTTCACAACCCAGATTCAACACTTATATGTAGAGACATCTTGCCCTATTTGAACCATATGCAGACTTACCGCATTTTTACATGAAGAAACTGCAAAGGAATTACTATGTTCATGTGAAATAAGTTTTAAGTTAAGGGACTAGGCATGTCTATCATTGGTGTTACATTTTTCATGACAGTTTATGCAGTTAGTATTTTTAATTTCTCCAGCACTTTATCCCAATCGGAATAGAAAGAGAAAAGTCTACTGAACAATTTCTAATACTGTGTATAAATCAGCTGCTTCTCCTCTTTAAATACTTTTAAGATAAATTGTAACAGAGTAATCTGGTAATTTCAGAAATAAATCCTCATTATAACTGGATCACACTAATGAGTCCTGTTACATAATTATTCTACTATGCCTCTGTTGCTAAACCTCCATGGCATGAGTTCAAATGAGAGCTTATCCATTGCAAACTTTCTAAAACTTGGCAAATCCCCTTTCTCTCTCTCCCCCCACCATTTCTTTCATCGGTGGCTAAAATGTACATACTAGGAAATTCATTCCAGCATTTGTTTTCTTTTTCAAGAGATTGTTTGCCTCTCTCCCATCCTGGTTTAAATTTCACTTTGCTTACCTATAATATCAGCTCTCTTCTCTTTTTTATGGTCTTCAAAAATATCAGCTCATAATGCACAGTACTGGATGCAATGATTGAGCTGCAAAGAAGTATATGGGCACAAGAAGCCAGCAGTGTGAATCAATTTGAAGTCAACAGAATGTTTACCAGGGGATTGAATCACTTAACGTGTGGCAAAGCTCATTATTAACAACATGGAAATGTCCATGGCTATGTGATAAAACATATGTTTTGCATGCAGGAAATCCCAGGTCTAATTCTTGGCATGGCTGGGCAGGGATTGAAATCAACCACTTGAAACCCTGGATAGCATTTGCCAGAATTCCAACACTAAATGAGACTGAATGGCTCAGTATAAAGCAATCTCCTAGGTATAATTTGCAAACCCATAAGGGTTTAAGATGTACTGAACTTCCACTGCTTTTTTAAAAAACAACAACAACAACAAAACCACAAAATCTTTTCTCCCTCCCTGGTAATCTAAATGAAAACACACATTGCAAGTTGCTTACTTATTTAAGCGCTTGCTTCACTTTTGGTTCCAGCTTGCATCTGGTCAAAAGAAATATACTGCTCAAAAAAATAAAGGGAACACAAGCAGAAGACATCCGAGATCTGAATGAATGAAATAGCCTTATTAAATACTTTGTTCTTCACATACAGTAGTTTATACACTGCTCAAACAACTAAAGGGAACAAAAAACTACTGTATGTAATGAACAAAGTATTTAATAAGGCTATTTCATTCATTCAGATCTCGGATGTCTTCTGCCTGTGTTCCCTTTATTTTTTTGAGCAGTGTACAATAGTTCTGTAAGATGAAAACTACAGAACTAATTCACCTACATAGTCTAAAGGTAATTTCACAACTTCTACAAGGAGTAGTAAAATTTCACGAATTTGTCATAAATATCCAATGCTTTTGCAAACTGCTTAAAATCTGTATGTTTGGAAAATCAAATATCTCCACAAGAGATATAATCTACTGAGAACTCTTGTAAAATACATAACCCTCTACAAGAAATGACAGCTGAATAAGATCACATCTGATATCTTGCGTAAATCCCATTCACAGTAGATTTGTGTGCATGATTCTTACAAAGCAAACAGATTTTGTTCCGAACGTTGACTATAAACTTACTCAAACAGTACACAGTCACATATAACAAATGAATACAATGTATAAGATGCACAATGGACCAAACTCTTGATGGCTATTGGTTAACGTAATCATTATTAAAATATTGATCAAATCTTAAAATCACTATTCTTGCCTCCTTGAATGCTTGAAGATTTTCCTTAGAAATATTGTCTACATGTCTTCCTTGGACAGGTAGCTGGTAGTGTACACCAGCAACAGTAGTGTTTTTAGTCCTTCTTATCCTTTTTTCCATTTATTTTTATCCAAATGTTCAGTGGTGCCACCAAGATCATTGTCCTGCCTGGAAACCTTTGGAGTCTGTAATTCATTTCAAAAGCTGCAGAGGAATGCTACTCACCTCCCCTGAGGTGCTGGCCAAAATCTCAGATAATGTGTCACTTGCTTCCTTCCTCCCAACCATTTGCCAAAATATCAAGTGATGAAGAGAAAGAGACTAAATTATGTCAGTGGCTTCAGGATGGCCCACATTTGCTGAAGCTGTCTAGGGTCATAGTTGTATCATGGTGGGGATGATGCTAAGAAACTTATTTTGAGAAATTGGAAAAGTAATAACATTCTGGATATTAAGGGTTGGATTTTAGAAAGGCATGATCTTCAGTTTAAAAATTGTCTTTTTAACAGAACAGAATGGAATGGAATAACAGAGTTGGATGGGACCTTGGAGGTCTTCTAGTCAAACCCCCTGCTCAAGCAGGAGACCCTATACCTTTTCAGACAAATGGCTGTCCAATCTCTTCTTAAAATCTCCAGTGACAGAGCACCCACAACTTCTGAAGGGAAGCCATTCCACTGATTAATTGTTATAACATCAGGAACTAACTACTAATTAAGAATGACTCAATATGCTTGCTTTTCCCCTTATGGAATAAGTTTTACAATATTTGTGATGTTAGAAAATCATTATTTTCCACCTCCCCCGTAGATTTAGAAATCTGTTTGACAATTGATTAATATGTGACACATAAAGACAAATTATCTCCCCCCTCTCTCTCTTGTATTTTAAAAAGACTTCCTTTGCTTCATTACTGCTTTAAAAGTCTCATCCTACTTCCATTTCTAGGTTTCCAGATCTTTTCAAACAAATTTAAACTGGGCCAGTAATCTCCTCTCCATGCATCCTTAGAATGCTCACTGAGCTATGTTACTTACTTTATCTAAATGCCCATAACATTTGTTAGCTGTGACCTGAATTAAAACATGATATGGAATCAATACCATCCTTCTTCCTTGTTATTAGGCCTTCAGGAAGATCTTTAGATCTATGCATATCTTAAGAATGGCAGCAAGCAAAGTTGGCTACAAGGAAAAAATAAATAAAAGGAAACGTGTTGGAAGAAATGTCCATCTGGGTTCAGTTCTAAGTGGGAAGAAAGACACTGGAAACATGGAGATTGCTTGGGAAGATGGTTTAATGGTGGACAGGACAACATGCTTTGAGGTCCTGGGCAAAAAAGAACACATGGGTGAGAGAGGGAAAGAGATTTATACCCTCTCTTGGGCACCACCTTGGAGCTTCCTGTTCCTGTATAAGGAATGCACTCTGATTGGTTGTCAGACTTCCAGGTCTGGTGGAATCTTGCTGAGTGATGATGTAATGAAGGGGCTTTGGGCAATTCCTATAATGGCTTAGTGGCTTTGTCCTGGTTTGGATCTTGAGTGAGGGCTAATCCTATCATGTCCTGAGGGCCATGCCTTTTGTGTTGTAGATAAGCTGGCCCAGCCTTTGTCTTGTAGATAGGTTGGTACCAAAATAGCTGCTGGGGGTGGGGGGGCAAGGAGCTGAGGCTCTGAGTTTGTCTTTAGAAACATGTTTCTCCTTTAGGGAAAATACAATATTCTGCTTTTTAAATATTTCCTAGAATATTTCATTTTCCTAGGAGTTGGGTGGGTGCTAACTTCCTACACGTGAAAAGGGAAGAACCTTCTACCAAAGAGAACTATATTTCTCAAAACTGTGTATTAAACCATATTTGCCTAAAAATAATAGCCCAGTTGGAAACTACAATTGAAAGAGATTCGAAACAGAGAACAAAGGGAGGAAACCAGGTGTAAAGTATGTTAGTAAAAATCACTGGGATTTTTCTATTGTGGAGAAAAAAGTTGATAACATCCAAATATGCTTGCTTTCTCAGTTTAAGAAAAGACGGGGGAAAGAACTGCCTTCATCCAAGTAAAAGATGTTTGCATCAATTTCAGAAAAGTACAATCATTTTGCAAATGGTCCTATCTAAACCTCTTACATTATGAGGTAAGATTTTCACAGTATGACTATATGTTCTTATCATATCCAGGAGTAAATAATGAATACCTAAGTTAAGCCCCTTAATTTGCTCTTTATACATTTCCAATGATGCTAAGATTGCTTGAATTTTCTTCAAGCCTATTTTTTTTCTACTTTAGTTCACAGGAAATCTGTTTCACTAGATATTCCAAACTCAGTAGCCAACCTATAAAGCTATTCATCTCCTACCTGTTCTGTGAATTGCTGTAGTTATCACCTGGAAAGAAGTAAAGCCAACAGACTGCCCCTATTATCATACCAAAGAAAATGGACTAGGGCAATGAAGAGGGGGAAAAATAATAATCAAGCAATATAATAAATTTGTTGATCAGATAAGCAGGTGGTTAAGTTCTTAAATCTCATTTTATCAATTTCTGAGAAAATTTCTGCACTCTGCAAATTCTAAATATGCTGCACATTATAAACAAAGTTATAATAGAAGCTGTACAATTTTATCTGTGCAGAGGGACATCATGTATATCACAAAGTATGACTCAAAGATTTACCTATAGAGGACACCTACATTTCAATATGAAATGTAAATTGTGTGCAATATATAAAAATAGAAGTACATCATATATAAAATATATATAACAAAACAGCCATTCTCAGTTCTATTTGCATAAACTGAATGTGCCCAGATAAGTGACAAAATATGTTAATGATTTTGGCTAATGTCAAAAGCTAATCAGGGAAGGATCTGGTTATGCTTGGATGAAAGATCAACAGCTACTCCAAAATCCGAAGTGAAAAGCTGAGGGGTGTGTGGAAGGAGAGGTACCTTTGGTGGGGGGACCATAGCAAAATGTTTTTGCTTTGTAAAAAAAAAAATATCTATGAAATTAATCAAGGAGAGAAGCAACCTGGAATTAAGGAGAAACTTCCTAACAGTGAGGATAATTAACCAGTTGAACAGCTTACCTTCCAATGTTGTGGGTGCTTCATCACTGGAGGTTTTTAAGAAGAGACTAGACAGTCACCTGTCAGAAATGGTATAGGGCCGTGATGGCGAACCTATGGCACATGTGCCACAGGTGGCACATGGAGCCATATTAGTGGGCATGTCAGCTCAGCTCTGGGGCGCATGTGCATGCCGGCCAGCTGATTTTTGGGCCTTCTTGGCCCACCAGAAGTAGGGAAACAGGCTGTTTCCTGCCTCTGGAGGGCCTGGGGGTGGGTGGGGAAGGCCTGTTTTTTTTTTTTTCTTGCCTGGCTCCAAATCCTCTCTCTTTATTTTGGAAGGGCGAAAACAACTTTCCCACTCCCTCAGAGGCCTGAAAGGTCCCATTTCCCAACTCCTGGTGGGTCAGGAAGTGACTTTTTTTTGCTGTCCCCAGCCTCCAGAGACTCCTAGAGAGGCTCCTAGAGACTCCTAGAGAGGCTCCTAGAGACTCCTAGAGAGGCTCCTAGAGACTCCTAGAGAGGCTCTGGAGGCTGGGGACAGCAAAAAATGTCACTTCCTGTCCCACCGGGAGTTGGGAAATGGGCCGTTTCAGATCTTTGAAAGGCCTCCGAGGGAGTGAGAAAGGCTGTTTTTGCCCTTCCCAGATAAATAGAGAGGATCTGGAACCAGGTAAGAAAGAAAAACGGGCCTACCAGACCATCATGTGCCAGGAGCCTGGGGGAGGGGGTTGCACACGCATGCGCATGGGCATGGGCATGCACGACCCTCCCCCGGCCCCCCTCTCCTGGCACGCGATGGCAAAAAGGTTAGCCATCACTGGTATAGAGTCTCCTATTTGAGCAGGGGATTGGACTAGAAGACCTCCAAGGTCCTTTCCAGCTCTATTCTGATTGATTTATATAAGTCACCAGAGTTGAACTCAACTGAGAGGTGACTTGGTCTTTTGCCCAGCTAGATGATAATATTAGGTAACCTTGGTTCAATCTCCAAAAGTTAAGCAGGATTGAATCTGGATGAAATATGGATGGCAGCCCACTAGGTTTTCCTCTGGAAAAGCCTTCTTTTTTTCCTTCTTCTTCTTTTTTTTTTAATTTGATTTATATGCCGCCCTTCTCCGGAGACTCAGGGCGGCTTACAATGTGTTAAGCAATAGCCTTCATGCTTTTTTTATATTTATACAAAGTCAGCTATTGCCCCCACAATTTACCTACCTTAGAAAGGATGGAAGGCTGAGTCAACCTTAAGCCTGGCAGGATTTGATCTTACTTTAATTGCAGACAGCTGGTGTTAAATTACAGAGCTCTGTCTGTTGAGCTATCCAGGCTCCTACATTAACAATTAACTACATTAACTACATTAACATTAACAATTCCTTGCATTGTTAATTATCTTGTTTATTCAGAAGTTCCCTGAAATGAGAAAACTTGTACATTATATTGTAAATTTTCATTTGGCTTAATATAGTGTCTAAATATATATCTTCTTTCCCCAATATTGTTTGGGATGGAAATACAATAATAACAACAACAAAAATAACAAGATAGTGCTATAGGGAAGAGACATATTCACTTCTGGGTAATTGATTTGTGCTTATTTCTTTTAATGAATTCAGCCCCTAAGTTATCAATCTTTGTCAGAAACCATAACATACTGCAGTGTATATTCTTTCCCAGTCTCCTACTCTAAAAATATTTAATGAAACAAGCTCTTTTAAATAAGCTGTATGGGAAACACTTTTACTACCCAAGGGTTTTTTTGTTTTGTTTTGTTTTGTTTTAATAGTGCAAAACGTTGTAGAAATCATCCCAGAATTAAAGCAGCCAGGGAAGTGGTATTAAAATAATATGCTGATTGAATCAACAGATTCATGCACTAAGAAAATAGGATTGCTCCGTGGCTATCTATGGAAATGCATTTATTTGTCTGATTAGTATTTAAATTTGCTGCACACAGTGCTTTAGCAATATTGTCTAATGTGCAGAATAATAGCTGCATGTAGCCTTTGGGGGTACTATATCGTATATTAAAATTACAGCACCCCTTAGGTAGGAAGAGGGATATGATGATCCTAGGGCTTTTGGAATGTTACTTCAAATTGGAAGCTTATGGAAAATTAATGAGGGATTTAAAGGTGTATACTGGGGAATAAGCAAATAGCCGTTGTAAATATGAAGCCTCTGGTGGTAAGGAGCCAAGTTAATCTTTACCCGCTAGGCCCTTTTGACTATAATTAAATAATCTTTGTGGAATTATATCGAATGGTATTACAATGCAAAAATAGCCTGAACTAGTGCACTCGAATATTGCAGACATTTTCACGACCGTACTTAAAGCTGTAGTCCTATACACACTCTCCTGGAATTAAGTTGCATTGCCACGAGTAGACACATTCAAGATTGCATAATAAGTACCTTAGCCGCCTTCTTCCTCTTCCTCTCCATCATCATCATCTAACCAGGCAGTTTTGCACAATCCTTGGGCAAAAAAGGAAGCACTGGAAGCAGATTTAATTTTGCTTATTATTATTTCATTTATTTTTAATAACTTAACCTTGATTTTAAAACCTGATAATCTAATTATATTTTGCTACCTTTTCCTAATCTGAGGAGTTGATAAGGAAAACAAATTGCAGTAGCAGATAGCCACAATTATTTCTTTATTAATTTAACTCCACAAGTGGTTTTGTTCTGTGTTTATTCAACATTCATGTTGTAAAGATACAATATATATTGAAAAATGTGGGGAATCACTTAGCAATATATGGAGTAAATATTGGAACTACTTGCTAGGTAAAGGTAACATTCAAGAATGTTTATCTTGCATCTATGCCCTATTCAAATTGCTGGATCTGGACTGTATTGTTTCTTCTCTATTGAGTTTAATAACATGAAAGTCATTCAAACAAAACCAAAACAACGAGGAAAGGATCAGATATTCACATTATCATGTCTGTTCTCTAGGTATTTAAATAGTTTTAAACAATAATTTAATTAATAAATTAATTTAATAAGAAGAAATTAAAAAATGAAAAGTCTGGATAGTGAGCGTGGCAGTGCCTGGAGACAGCAGAATAGGAGAGAAAGATCACAGAATACAAAGGCAAATAGAAGTAGAACAGCTGTGACAAAAGAAAGCAAAGATAGTAGTATCTGCCTTGGGCACACTCTCAAAACAACTGGAGCATCACTTAAACACTATCAGCATTGACAAAATCACCAGCAATAGACAGCTTTGCTTAGGAAAGCTTTCATGCAGCAGTAATACATTTAACACCGTCAAAAAACAATATATGCTTATCTCAGTCCTTGAAAAGGATTCAGTAGGTGGATAAAAATGTCAAATCCAGTCTAAATATCTGACTAAAACAACAACAACAACAACAACAACAACAACAACAACAACAACAACAACAACAACATTAGTTAAGTTGCTGGCCTAGAAACCAAGAGACCAAGAAAATTTTATTCTGCTATAGGCTTGGCTGAATGGATGACTTTGGGCCAGTCACTTTCTTTCAGCCTAACTTACCTCACAGGTTATTGTTGCTGGAAAATAGAAGAGGAAAAAGTATGATGTATAATCACTGCCTTTAATTACTTATAAAAGTAATGAAGATGGGATAAAAATCTAATAAATAAATAAAATAAATTGAAAGCTCCAGTTTAGAAGTTTCCAATGCCTAGAAGCAGACGTTTTAAAACTGACATTTCATTTGTTTACATGCTTATCTTATCTCTCTATCAATCATTTATCTCAGTTTCTCATTTTTCATGTTGGCTACAATTCTACTTGTATGTTTTCTTATACTAAAAAGACCTGCACATTTAAGCACAAAGGGATTAGGACATTGAAATTCAGATATAGCAGTTTCTCACCCACTTGGTACATAAAAACCTTCAATTAACTAATTTTATAGTAGTGACTCATATGGGTGAGAGAAAAGGGTCAATTCAAATTGCAACTGCTGCTCCACATAATTTAGTTGCTCTTGATTTGAGGATGACCTTTTTGATTAACTATACTGTCATAAAGGAAAGTCCCTAGGAGAGACACTGACATGGTCAGCCATGAAACAGCTAGATGAAAATGGTCACAATGTTTAATTCTTGTAAGCAAATTTCTCGTTGATTTCTAAATGCAGTTGGAATTCTCAGCTCACAAGTCAAAGCTTACATAGATTGTATACAAATTACATGTAAATACAAAACTTGAAAGGAGGGGGCTGGAAATGATTATTAGTTTGGGGTGTTTACACTGTAGTCAGGGATTTCCAAACTTGGCAACTGTAAGACTTATGAAGTTCAGATCCCAGAATTCCTCAGCCAGCTATTCTGAATTCTCATAGTTGAAGTCCACAAGTCTTAAAATTGCCAAGATTGGATACCCTGGATATAGGTGTAACACTGAACTTGAATTATGGTAGCCAATAAGATGTCATAGGATTTTCTTGGTTGCAACATGGTAGTGGTGTGCCATTGCCATTTTCTGGGATTTTCAGGACCTTCCCTGCAATCTAGTTTACAACACATAGAGTTGTAGATCTTTAAAAGAGGCTTAAATAATATTATTAGTAGTAGTACTGTGGTTAAAATATATTGAGCCAGACAATACACTGTTCACTAAGCATTTATGGATGTTAAAGAAAAAACTATAAATAAAACTATTTTTTAAAAAAGGCTTAAACATCCCTGAGGAATATTGTATTTGATAAACACTTTTTTGTCCTGTCCCACCCCCCCCCCCCCCCGAAAAAATACACCTGAAAGTAAAAATTCCAGTCAAGCTGTTTCCTGATTGGATTTCTTGACACTTGTTTTGAATCTCATCTCCTGGGTCTGGCAATAATGCTTTATGGAGGATTTGTGATTTAGAAGTTCCAAAACGTATCAAATTGGCCTTTGAAACTCAAAATAAATACCGTTCATCTCAATAAAATTCAGGATCATCCAATTTTGATTGGGATTACTTTATCAAAGTTATTCCATTTCAGAAGATGGCTATCTTTTAAATTTAGAGTTATTCATAGAAGGAATTACATACAGAGACACCCAGTATATCTTGTAGAGTAATATCATTTTTGATCTTCAGAATTATAGTAGATTACTAAGTGGAGAAATTGTCACATTTGAAAATACATGGCAATGCTGAAAGTGAAACTTGTCCTATACTTTGGTCTGGTAACTGTTCAATATGAAAGAATCTCCATGGCCATTTTAATGTTAACTACATTTTACAAGAGTACAACAAAATGTATTTATTTTTTGCATAGATTTATGCCCTATCACAATTATTCCAGAGGGTAAAATGCATATAAGCATCCTGGAGCTTCACACCATTGAATTCAGTAGAACATACTTCTGACTAACTATCTATATATTTGCATTTTGTGCAACTCATATATCCTGTTATTTAGCTTTATCTCAGAATACACTAGTATTTTCATCTATTGAGAGTTATGTTCATAGACAATTTCAATGCAGCATTGAAGTGGGGAATTTGTCCCTGAAGTCATTGAAGCACATCTCACAGCAGTCCCGATCTTCATAGTCATTGGTGAAGATACTGCAAGTTGTGCTTAAAACCATCTGGAGGACTACAGGTTCTCTATTCCTGTCTTATTGTTTATTGGCATCAGTTTCCAGGAAATTTATGTCCCCTTTTCTGTCAAGAAAAAACCTGTTCATCTTGTAGTAGACAGCTACTTCTACCAAGTATTGTGTTATATAGCACACAAAGGATTAACTCAGACAGCAGCTTATCTCAGTCACCCATGTGCCTACTCAGCAGAATTCACTAGCTCAGCTTTCCAATTCAAAAGAAAAAAAAATACTGTTCTGTACTTTTGATCTGCAGATCACAGACCAAAACCAGCCAAAATCAAGTGATTTAGGTCTTATCCAAGGTGCTATATGCAGAGGTTAAAGGAAGAATTGGAAATGTAATGCTTCTTCCTAAGTAGTTGAGCCTATATTTTTCAGTATTGGTTTTTTGCAATTTTTTAATGTATCCTCACAATAACAGTTATCGACTGTATTCTTGTCTTTCTAGATACCTCATCAAAAGTTTGACCCTGCATTATATTCTTTTAGCTATTCCATTATTATACAATGACCATAGTAAGCATGAGTTCTTGATATTGCCATTTTCATATACTGTATACAGTTGGAAATGTTGGCCACAGAGATTGACAAAGGATAAAGTTCGACAAAGGACAAGCTCTTAAGCTACTTGATTTTTTTAAAACATAGGTAAACAATACAAGTCATGGTAATGTGAACAATGTAAATTGCATCAGTCATCTGAACGTCACAAATTATATAACTGGTGTTATTTGCTAGCTGGTGTTAGGGTACTTGCAATGTCACTTGCTCTTCTTGTTGGATGTATGTTCAGGGACAATAGCAATAGCATTTAGACTTATATATTGCTTCACAGTGCTTTACAGCCCTCTCTAAGAGGTTTACAGAGTCAGCATATTGCCCACAACAACTTGGGCCCTCTATTTACTCACTTTAGAAGGATGGAAGGCTGAGTCAACCTTGAGCCTGGTGAGATTTGATCTGCCAAAGTGCTGGCAGCTGGTGATCAGGAGAGGTAGCTTGCAGTACTCTAACCACTGCGCCACTGCGGCTCTTAATATACTACATCTCAAGATCCATTGCTCTTCCAAAACTTGCACAGTGTTAGTCTCTAGGTATTTTAAGCAGCATGGACCATACAGAGAGAAATTCAGCAGCTTCTGGAGAGCATTGATTATCCAACATCAATTAGAGCAGGGGTCCACAAACTCTTCAGCTCAAGTTCATTATGAAGTTTAAGATTATTCATTAACTCCCCCCCACCTCAAATATTTATTTTATGGGAATGATGTAATAAATACCACTATCATTATTAGCACTATGAATAATAAATATTCCTGCGACAATAGCTTTAATGCCACCATTAAACAACATCTGACCATACCAGATCCTTGAGATGGACTCAATAGGTGAATAAAAATGCCAAATACAATCTAAATATCTGGTTGTCTGTGCAACAAATCATCATCATAATCATCCCTGCAAATAGAAATAGAATGATAGGGGCAAAAGAAAGCATATGTATGGCAGTAGTAATAGTGCCTTGGGTACAATCCCAAAACAACTGGAGCACCACTTGAACACCATCAGCATTGACAAAAATCACCATCAGTCAATTATAAAAGGCAGCTTTACCTGGGACAGTTTACATCCTACAATGCTATATTTAACACCATCAAACAACAACCTCTGTTTATCCCAGGACTTGATAGGTGGATAAAAAATGCCAAATCCAGTCTAAACACGTGGCTGACTGCACAATGAACAACAACAACAACAACAACAACAACAACAACAACAACAACAACAACAACAACAACCTAGTGGATGTTGTAGAACCTGGAGACAGTATTTACTTACTAACAACAATTCCAGCAGTCTTATTTTCTATTGTAAACTCAGGATACTGTTGGTCATTACATGGGAAAAGACCTGGGTCCCAGGCAAGCTGCATGGGAGGATCCACATACTTACTGTGCCATGGGGAGCTGCCAAGAGCAGGCACTATAGAGGGCAAGGGGTGTGCAGGTGCCAAGGGTAGTGAGGTGTCTTGCAGGCAGGTCTTAAGGAAGGCAGGAAGGCTTTGAAGGCTGTGGGTGGGTGCTATGAACTGAGGGTGGGTTGGCAGGGGCTGTGGATGGGTGCTAGTGATCATTGACATAGTGGGGCATTCTTAAGGTGAACGTGCATTATGGAGTGTGAGTGAGCAAGGGGAAGCTATGGATTCCTGAAATCTTGTACTCCAAGGTGGGGTTTGTCAGAAGAAAAAGTTACAGCAGCAATTTGCTTGCAGCCTTACATGCTAGCTTCCCCATTGTGTGGAGAGGGAAGATCACAAGTAGTGATCATGTGACCATGGCTCACTGTGATGTCATAATTGTAAGCCAGGAACCTGAGTACCCAGTTTGCACTCATACTATTGTGGGTATTCTGCAATGGCTGCAACTTCATGGATCATTCATAAGTTCCCCTCGTTCGATGCCATAGTAATTTTGAACGGTGCTGACCATCTATTGACTCCATGGATAATCCCATCAATCCCTGAGGGTCAATATTTTTTTTTTATTAAAAAGTTTTATAAGAAATACAAACAATTTTCTCCCCCCCACCCTTCCCCTTCCCCACATAAATTATACATTTTCTTATACATAAGAAATCCTCCATATACATGTTTCCCTTAAAGAAAGCATTAAAATAAAACATTTTAATTATATTCGGAGTTGCTCTTCTCCTTCTTCCCTCCTTCCACAACAAACCTTCTTCTCCTCCTTTCTTTCCCGTCCCTCCCTCCTCTTCCCTCCTACCTCTTCTCCCACCTCATCCTACTTCCTTTCCCTTTCCCCCACTTCTCTCTTCTTTTCCCCCTTCTCGCCTTCACTCCTACTCCTGTCCCCTTCCCTTCCCTTCCTCCTCTCCTTTCTTCCATTCCTCTCCCTCCCTCTCCTCTTCCTACCCCCTCCTCCTCTCTCCTTTCTAACTTCTTTGCTGTGAAATATTTTCCTCCTTTAGTATCTGAGCAACTCCTATATTCTAGAATACACTTTCTTCTGCTAAAACATTTCTCTATTTATCACTTTCCCCCCCTCCCTTATCCCCCCCTCCCCACCCCACCCCTGACTTCCCAGAGCAAAAACAGGGTATAGCATCTAACAAACATGCTAAAATAAACTAACAAATTATAAAGTTCAAAGCTCCCACATGTTCTTTAACTCCCTTTGCTCCAATTCAACAACCTCCCTTTTATAAATTCTCAATACCAATTAAATTAAATTCATTCTTCCTACTTATATAGAAAAAAAAGAAAAAAAAAACCTTTTTCTTAATGCATAATCCGATACTTTAGCAGTCTTACAAACAATAAAAATCATGAATAAATTCCATTTCTATACCAAAAAAAAAACACATTCATCTTAGAATCTTGCACATTTTATCTCATATATCTTTTAAAATAATATAGTCTAATGTTAAGCATTTTAAAAATCTCTTAATACCTTTAAAACACTTATTTACCAAATATAAATTTCAGAATCTATAGGAGGGTATCTTTCAATTTTTCAATTAACCGTCTTAATACCTCTAACTTTTTAAAAGAACAACCCTTAACTATCCAAAACTAATTATCAGTTTACAATAAAATTCTGAGTTTAACATTAATCCTCTTCGCTTCAAAGGGTTAGACATCCTAAAAGCTTATACAATTTATTCTCATATATCTTGTAGAATAATATAACCTTATGTTAAACATTTTAAAAATCTTTTAATACCATTAAAACACATATTTGTCCGTTGCCAATTTCAAAATCCACAGGAGAATATCTTTCTTAATCTTCTGTTCTTCACTTCTTTTTGTATTTTTTCCAATCCTTTTTTTTTATAAATTCTTTCAACAATCCCCCCAGTTTTATTTTGGAAACTTTTAAAATAGTGATTTGAGGTTGATGTTTCTGAAATACTCGCTCTCTTCTTGAAGTCAGATTTTCTAACTTAAAATCCTCATCTCGTCTCTTCTGGTTTGTATAATCATTCAATCCATTTCTTTGTCCATATAGCCAAAATTTGTTGCCATAAAGATTGTCAGCTTGCAATAAAGAAACCATTTGTTGCTTTTCTGTCATTGGAATGGAAACGTCCACCAAAACCTTTGTTTCAGCTGTACCAGCCAATCTCTTAATGCTGTCCATTTCCTGATCTTCCAAAAACAAATTCTTCTGAATAATTTCCTGCTTATAATTTCCCAAGCTATTTTTTGAAAAAGCCCTTTTGATTGTATTCAACAGGGCTGAGGTAAAAAAGTCTAGAAGTTCTTGAAAAGCCTGGACAGTCACGGCTTGGGAATTTGCTGATTCACCAGCCCTGTTGTCAGCCATATTTCAGCTACTTTGTATTTATCCAGCTATCAGGACAACAATTCAACTTTTTTCCACACAGTATAAAGACCAGATTTTAGTTAAAATCAGAACCAAATTCTTTTCCTCAATACCAAATTCTTTTCCTGGCCGCTTCCATTTAAAACTTTCTCTTAGGGTGTAATCCAGTAGCTGTAAAGTGTTAACAAGCCTTAACGAGCACTTCCCCTGGTAGTTTCTTCCTCCCGCCCTCAGGCACCATTTTCTGCATATTAAAGCGGAGTTAAAGTGTTACTTGCAAATTTCCTTTTGTTTTCTCCTGATTTTCTCCGTCTGCGATCGAAGTAAAGATGTTAAAAATCCCCCCTGTTGATTTTCTGCAGATTCTGGTCGCAGCTTCTAACTCCGCTTCAGCGGAGTCGTTTCTGGTCCGGAGTGGCTTGACAGGCTTCAATAGGGAGCCCACACCCTTTGCACCCCAGGATTTCTCCTAGTGCACTTGGGGGGGCTCCACCCCCACCTGTTGACTCTTCTCTCTCCCCTTTGCCCGGGGAGAGGGTTCCAAGCCTCCAGACAGCAGTTTTTCGGCTGTTCTGGGGCTTTTACGGAACCAGAGAACGGGCGCTCAAAAAAGAGCGTCTTCAAAATTGCGGAGCCAGGCAGGAAGTCGGGTCAATATTGACCACATGGACAACCTTGGTTTAGAAAGTATTCATTTCTATTCAGAGGGATGGATGTTTATACCTTCTTAAAAGACTTTCAAGCAAGTTAAAATTGTATAATATGATAGAGCTTTTAGTGTCTTCTATTTGGTATTATATTGCATGATTCCCAGAGTACAATATAATGTAAATCAAGAAGTTATGCTTTTGCTTCTGCTGATTTGTGTTTTCAGCACTGGTCCTGCCCCCTTTAGTGAGTACCTTATTTGACTGAAACATTCTGAAAGACAGGAAAGTATTCCTGAAGGCTTAATTAGCATAGCTAGAATATCTTTGGATAAAGAAAATATTGCAGCAGTTTTATATTTCTTAGTGCACAACCGAAAGAGCTATTGCGATGCTAAAATATTCAAGAAAATGTGCAGCATTAGAATAAATATGTAAAACATCAAGAAAGTGATTTAATCATATACTAACTAAGGGGACTGCTGTGAACATTTCAAAAACGATTCAGAAGTGCTTTGTAAGTCAAGGGCAACTCTTTTCTGTTACTTGTTAATGCAACCTGTACTTTCAGGCTTCTGCACAATGTATTAAGAGTTAAATTAAGTTTAGTAACTTGACTCCTTAAAGCAGTAGTATTTTTTTTCTCCAGATTTGGAAACCCAAATAAAAGAGACCCAGCATTTTATTAATAGAAACTATGGCTGTGCTTGCATTCATCAAAACTGAAACATTTCTTTCAAAGTACTTTAAAAACTATCTCTAGTACAACTGGCCGAAAATAGTGGTGGGTTCTTAATTGTTAAACCATTTAATTTAATCAATGACACTAGGGTCATTTTCTAAACATATGGTAACAAAAAACCTCTGGGACAACTCAGATTGTAGAGGCATATGCTGCAAACCAACAGGCTGTTTGCCAGGGTTGGATTCAGGACAAGTGATGCCCTAAAGACAGTCCAAGAGTAGTGCCTGTCAACCCTTCTACTGTTTTACCGACAAGACATTAAGACTCAATAAGTGATTAAAACTAAAACTTGAGTGAGACAGTGAAAGAATTAAGGGCATGTTAGCTAGGGGAAAAATCTCTGTGGTGCCCCCTTTCCCTTGCTGCTCACAACACATCCTTATTTTTCTTAATAGTTATCCAAGGCTGCTCTATGCATCCTTCACAATCACAATTTCAAAGAGGCAGGGGGAGGGTTAGGGTTTCCCCAAATCCTTCCTGTCTACTGTTCAAATAAATGCAGTCTCCCATCCAGTATTCAAATACATGCATTATTTTCTTTGCAATTTTGTAGAAAGACGAAATAAAGATCTTTAAATGAATATGCTTAGAATGAGTATTCCTGTCAATGATCAAGGATCTGTTTTATGAATATTCTGTCAGATTACACCACTATTTTTAAGCACATTTTGTGAATTATTTAGAAGTCTCCAGCTTGATTAACTGTGTTAATGATAACTTGATAAACTGTGTTATACTATGAATACTCCCATGTGTATCATTTAATTGGAAATTAACTGATGGAGTTAGATAGTATGGAATATAGGTACAGTGCCTACACTCAATGAATTTGCTATATGTTATAGCATCAGACTGATCTTTTATTATTTATTGATATAGCTTGATTTGCAACCAAAGTATCTATGGACCACACTGAATCAGTATGTTTTTGCATGTGTTTATATGTGCATTTATCTACCCCCACACACAAATATTTCTTGTGCCAATTTTCAACCCATTATATTAAATGAAATTTAGTGTGGACATATAAGGCTGACCAGGATGTGCATGATAGCAATCTTGTGCATTACAAGAAAATTCATTTAAACTGCCCTACTTTTTCTAAGGGGCAACTGCCGTCTGGAACAAGTTCTATGACCAGTATTGGACATAGAAACTTTCCACCTCTCCTTGGTTCCACAAATTCTGCAAAGCTTATGTTTTAATTTTTTTTTTCCTGAGACCAGTTAACAATGAAGAAATCAAAGTTTTTCTTGTCCTCCAAATGGTCTTCAAAAACAGGTCTATCACAAATGTTGTATAAATTCTTTAAGCAAGTAGACAGTTGAAGCTTGGAGAATAATACTGATTTTAATGATAAGCAGGAGAAAATTAGGGTAGGCCAAAACCTTTTATAAAAACTTGTATTTAGTCTGTGTTTTTGTATTGAATAGATAAAGAATTTCAAGATTTCCATATCTCTGTGAGTAAGCATGTGAAGCTTCCCCTTCCATAGATATAAAATATTAAATCTTTATTTTTTTGCATGATCCTTAATTAACATGTTCTTGTTCCATGGAAAGTATTTGCTCATGATATTTAGTCAGTCTTTTTTTCTATAAAAATAAGTCAAGTGATTTAAGCAGCAGGGAGCTGAGCATTACATTAATGAGTATTCTGGTAAGCAAAATCAAAGATGGGGGAGAGGGAAACAGGATGCCATCTCATGGCTTTGTGTCATCAGCCTTATGCTGCTAGAAATATCCCACTTATGTTATTTGTTACAATAAATAAAGCCGGGCCCAGAATTCTCTAGGTCTGCTTACTGTATATTCATTCCGGGAAATATAATAAACTTGGGTACATTTAAGAAATTCAACAAACATGCAATCAGTAGGGATTTAAATATTAAATGTTCACCAAATCCATTATGAAAGAAAGTATTTGGTGGTTTTTTTCAATTCTTATTACAGAAGTTGCCCTATTTATGAACAGATTATGTACCAAGAGGCTACTCATAAATCTATTTTGTTCACAAGTTCAATAAGCATAACAAATATGCAAAGTTCAAATCTTGCCTTACATGGGTAGAGGTCGAGTGGGCTTTGGTTAGGGACAGGACAGGGCATGATAGGGAAGTCAGGAGAGGATGGAAGGGGGTTGGTTTCTGGTGTTCTGCATATGATTTCCAAGTGCAGATAAGTTTGTTCATGTTGGCAAAGTTCACAACTCAAAAAAATTGTTAGTAATGTCTGTAATGGCAAGAAGAGAAAATTGGAGATAAGTCCTAACCATAACTGCAACATGATGCATATCAAAATATTCATGGTTAGAACAATATTGTAAATATCCAAATTGCCAGTACCTGAAAAAGGAGAACTTGACATCAATCAAATATCCTAATCTCCAGAATTGTAAATATCTTTCAGAGATGTTGATTTTGATCAAGGAAAAACAAATGTTTTAAGATAGAGAATTAATATCTGACAGTAAGCCCTGACTTGACTAGGACTGTTTGTCTACTACCTTGCTCTGGTAAGATAGTTTATCACTGACATTTCCTAGAATGAAATGTAATAACATTGTTTGATGTAACTGGGAAACAATCTTTCCTTCTTCACCTAACAGCTTCTACTTTACCTCCAAATCTCTGGCAACTGCAATTCCATCCCAATACCTCCATCCCAAATGCCAAGGAATTTAAAAGCTACTCTATTAATAAAGAATATTAACAGTACAGGATTCTCTAAAAATATTTTTGTCATACACCAAGCCTTTGAAATATGATGAATCAAACCTGTTTTACACTTAAACTCTTACTGCATAAAAGTCTTTGCAAAACCTGTGCACCCACCTATGTTGAAAGCAAAGTTTAGGACCAATGCCGTGAAAAAAACCTATGAACATACATTGCCACCCCATTTTTACCTTTTACAGAGCTACAGTCCTCGTTAAACGACTGCCTCAGATGATGACCATTTGTAAACATAACAATTACAGTATGAAAAAGTCAATTGCAACCAGTGTCCACTTTAGCACCTTCACAGCACCTCTCTCTGTTATGCGTTCAGCATTATAGTCAATATAAACTGGCCTATGTCAGACTCATTTTTTTCTCTCTCCACCCCCTTGGCAGAGCATAGAGAAGCTTAAACAAGCTATCCCTTCTTGAGATGCTTTTCTCTGCTATGCAACACTTCATCAATGTGTTATTGCAAGTTAACAAGCTGAGCTCTATGACCTTAATTAGTTGATTAGAATCTTCCACTAGCTCACAGCTGCTACCTAAAATTGACAAGACTCTAATCAATTTCACAGTAAGTGACTTGTAGCTCACAGCTGGGAGAACTGTAGATCAACAGCCAACACTAGTGTACTTCCTTTGATGAATACTCCCCATTGTGTGCCTACTTACTTATTAATTCTCTCTTTCTAATTATTCCAGTGCTGGGGTGAACATTCCTAAGGGCTGGGGAAGTGTGTGTGAGGTTCAATAGGATTTGCCCTGTTACTTGACTTTCCAGAAATCTTCCCCACCACTTGGGCTTATGTGACTGCTTGGGATTGTATCATTTTTATGCTGTAAAGTAGGGGTGTCAAATTCATGGCCCAAGAATGTGTCATGCATTGGCCATGCCCATTCCTGGTTTACCGAAGGTGAAAAAAGTCATGATACATCACATGACAATGTGATGCCACGAGTTTGACACACCTCCTGTAAAGCAAAGGAAAGCTGAAGTAATAAGCAGAATCATGGTCATGTGACTTTTTACTTAGTCATTGTTAATCACTGAGTTGCTGGAATCAGCTGCTGTTGCTAAACAAGGACTATTTACCTTGCTATATCACAGTGACTGAATATGAATAGTAAATAGTAAAAAGACTGCACTCATATTTATCCCCAGATCTGTGCTTAACTAAAGAAGACATTAAGGGGTTTTTGTAGAATTATTGTGCATGGCAGAGTAATACTGTGTGTATATAGGCTGTGTGTGTGTGTGTGTGTGTGTGTGTGTATAATGCTATGGCATTATCTGATAAAGTCTTCAAAAGTGAAATAATTCCAAAATTAACCTTATAAGGTATGACTTACTCTTATGCACCTTCTCAGCTCCTTTCTATCTTTGCTCCCAATTTCTCTGAGCTTGCAAGAAATTCACAGCCCTATTAATGAAACAATGGAGTAAAGTACTAGGGTCCCTACAGAAGTCACCTTTCTTGACTTCTCCTGTGAACAAACTCTAATCAACTTGCCTGTTGGAGTTGAGACACAGGAGCTGAATAGTAAAATTGAAATTAAATGTCAAACTGTTTTACTGTTTTAATTAATTTAATTCCCCCCTCCCATCTTTACTATGGGATCAAGTATAGCATTTTCTCGTTTGCTGTTTAACAAGTAAAATTGAAGATAACACTGCAATATATGCTTCTCATTTCTGTTGTCAGTCAGAAATATTTTCTTCAAGCTTAACATTCATAAAAAGATCAAATTACCATCACATTCTACATCTAGACCTTCTAATAAATGACAGTATGCTATAATTCTCATGGTTGTCTTCTGATTACCCTGGAAATATCACTGTCTGGAAATAATATGATTCAATATATGAAGATATGGCTCTAGGATAGAATATGGCTAATGCTAATCTTTGAGTATTGTGTCTTCACACAATACTCCTAACCTGATGCTGAAAGTGGATGGAACATCATATATTCCTAACTTTTGCAGAACTATCTTAGAGGGGTGACATCGGAAGAACTTTCATGAATAGGATATGGGTAATATATTTCAAGAGAAGGGGGCAATTATTTTTCATTTTTTTTAATTTCTGTAACTTAAAGATTGATGTCAAAAGTTAAGTGTATTGTTTCCATGGGACATTATATTCAGCAGTGCTGCTACTTGCTGCATAGAAAAAAAGGAAATAAAAAGATAAAGATTGGAGGGGGAAAAAAGTTATTGGTTATTGAAAAAAATGAATAACTCGGAATTTTGGAGCATAGGATTTTGTCATCATATTCTGGCAAATATTTTGAAATCTACAATTCTTCTCTCTAGCTGCCAGAACCAAATACTATTATGAGAAGTTAGAACAATCCTAAAGCTTAGCATGTTTTTTTAAAAAAAACTAGTCTATTTTGAACTGATATAGTAAACTATGTTTAAGAATATGGCTTAAGCAGTGATGGAATTCAACCGGTATAACAACCGGGTAGCTGAGCATGTGCTTCACTTTGCACATGCACACACACACAGTCCATTAGAAAAGACCACTACAAGCAGTGTTAAAAGCACTAAAAACAGCTGAGGCGCAACAATCTGCTTTGCCGCACCAATCAGCTGGGCTTTGTTGTATTTGAGAGAATGAGGGTGGCTAAAGACTGAGGCGAGATGGATTTAAAGCAATTCCCTTTATTAGGGTAATATCTAACAATTAACAAGAATGCAGGAACCAGCAACTCAACTATAATGGAGCTGTCAATGGGGAGAGACCAATAGCGAGCGTCTGTGCTTCCCGCTGGCAGAGCTGTCACGCTCACAGCCAATAGGAAACATCCTCGTGTTGTTTTGCTCTGGTGCAGCTGAAGACGCTATAGGCTTCAAATGAATGAAATAAAGGAAGGTATAGCGCAGGGATGGGCGGGCAGGCCCAGCTGATGGTCGGAGCAAACCAGTTCACTCTCAGCTGATCATCGGAGCAACCGGCTCACCCGAACCAGACCAAATAGTCTGAATCCCACCTCTGGGCTTAAGTAGGATTTCCAGACATCAGGCAAAAAGGAGGACATGTCCTGCTTTTGGTCTTCATATCCTCCTTGAGCTGCTTGAGCTAATGCCTGAACTTGACAAGACCTAAATCAGTTACTTGTTGAAGGCTTTTGGTCTCTTAGCCAGCTCTAGCTGAAGCTAAAGCTGAAATACTTACACTACCATACAAGAAGACTTTTTTTGGGGGGGGAAACTGATGTTGGGAAAGATTGAAGGCAAAAGGGAGAAAGGGATGAAAGAGGATGGGATGGTTAGAAAGTGTTATTGACTCAGTGGGCATGAGTTTGGTGGACTCTGGGAAACTGTGGAGGATGGGGATGGTGGTGTATTGTGATCTATGAGGTTGTGGGAGTCAGACATGACTTAGTGATTGAACAAAATAACAACCAGGTCTAGCATATTTCTGCTTTGAAAACCAGTCTTTCTGTGGCTAGAAGCAATTAATTTTATATACACGTAGGACTAAATACTAAATACTAAATTTTTAACTCAGATGCCAAGAAAGTTGATGTGGCCTCCTTTTCTCCCTGGTTGTCCTCTTTTCAATTGCCCATGTTCTCCTTTGCTTGTTTAGATATCTGGGAAGCCTAAACTAGATTTCTTTTTACTTATATAAAACATTAAAAGATTCTTATACTGCTTAGTACAAATCATTCAGGATTATTCATTTTGGAAAGGGGGTAGATAAAAAAAAAAAACACCACAAGACAAAGTCATGACTGCACAAAGTCTTGCCACTTTCTTCTATCTCATGCATGTAAAAAGGGGGTGGGGCATTGATCACAACTGTCATCTTGACTTTTTTCACTTTCATCCTACTACTCCCCAACAATCTGGAAATCACTGTCAGTTTTTCCCCCCTAAAATGAATTGCTTTATTTTAAATCACTTTTTTTTCCTAATAACTCTGATGCATAAAAATTAATGGTATATTATATTTAAGGCCTTGCTTTTAGTGCCAAATTATATAACTTAATTACAAATAATATATAAATATTTTATTGTGGTTAAAATTAAGCTCACATCATCTTTTATTTTATTTCCTATATTATTATTGCAGAAAATTGAATCTGCAATGCAGCTCGAAGTAGTTTTGAGTGACATTCCCATTTTGTCTTATTTCCATTTTAGCAGCTAGTCTGATTCACTTTTCTAGAAGACAATAACTCAGCTTTCTATTTTCATCCCATAAACTAAAATAAAAGAAAAAAGTGGGGTTGGAATGACAATGTAAAACAGAACATGTCAGGATATTGAATATGAATGTTATCCCCAAGGAAAATTTTGTTAAACAATGATTTAAAAGATGGAATGAGCTATAAATGATCTTCTCAACAAAATTCATAGTATATAAACTTGCAATAGTATATTAACTTGTTAGTTAAATATGCAGTTAACTGTGAAATAAAATAAAGTATGGGTTGGAAAAAAAGTGGATAATTTGTTTTTATACTTTGTTCATGCCTCCCAAAAATATGCAGGGCAATGCAATGAAAAAAAAAATCCTAAAATAGATATAAAGATTCAGAATCAATAAGGTTTAAACAAGGCATTGGAAATTGTCCCTCAAATAATTCTGTGACACCTGGCAAATCTGGTGTAAGTTTGAAAGTCATATCTTTCAGAATAAATAACACTTTTTAATATATTCTCAGATAAATTAATTTATTTGGTGTTGATGTACTATGACAGCTCCTTAGCAAGGTCTGCCTGTTATTACTGTATACTGATTTGGTTCTAGCTAAAAGAGAAAAGTATATTTTCCTGTGATAACATAAGTTTTGTTAAACAGCCCAGAAATCAAGAATGAAAACTGGTTAAAAAACAAAACAAAACTGGATCTTTTCATTTTCATCTTCATCTGACTTGTTTACCAATGTCAATATCAAGTAATGTTATGTTCAATTAGTTCATGGTATCTCCATGTGAATCAATGTGCTAGGCAAATACCAAACAGTAATGACCCAATTAACATACACCAAGGTTATTAAATTAATCCTATAGCATATGTAGTATTTAATTATGACCCATCAAGTTGCTTTCTATTCCTAGTGACCACATAGATAGATTTTCTCCATGACAATCTATCCTTAGCCTGTTCTTTCAAGTATCCCACTGGCACCAGTGGGATCACCACAGTAACTGAGTCCATCCAATTTGCAACTAGTTGTCCTCTTCTTTTTATTTCTACCTTTCTCAGCATTAGAGACTTTTCCAGAGATCCTGCGTAACATGCCTGAAGTAGGTTAATTGATGTGAATGGAAGTAAATATGCACGTCCCAGGGTAATGTTGCAGAAATCCAATCTAATTTAGTCGTGGGACTAAAGGTTTATTATTCCAAGCTTTCAGGCTTGTGTTGGAGCTCATCTTCTCTCTCTCTCTCTCTCCAGAATATGTGCAATGGATTGTTCTTCATGTTGTATTTATATAGTTGCTGGTTATACCTAGTTTTTAATTGTTGATTAAGGCATTAATGGCTGGCTATTAAATTGTTAATTGTTGTTACCTTGTGCCACCCTGCCTTCGGCTCCTAAGTACCTGATAGACTGGTGGTAAATCAGCATCCCTATTGACTGACAAGGGGCATGTTTCCCAGGTTTCAATCATTTCTCTGGCTATATTTGTTCCTGCTCGGCCAACAATCATAATAAAATTGAATACATGTGCTTGTTCATTGCAATATGAGGCTACCAATGAGTTTGGCAGTTTGAGCCTGGTCATTTGTTCCTCAAGTAAGAATTCTGGGTTGATTTGTTCAATGATCCATTGGTTGATTTCTTGGTTGTCCATGATATTTTCAGGAATCGTCTTCCACATCATTTCTCTAGTCCAACTTTCATCTCTATTGAGTATCACAGGGAATACCTTGGCTAGCATGAGCCTGTACTCTGTAGGTATAGCTACATTGTGGCTTTGAATATCTTTTACAAGGCTGTCATTGCTGTCATAGTAAGTCCTAGTCAGTGGTGTATTTCCTGACTACTTGTTCCTTTGTTGTTGACAGGATTAAATTAACCCAGTCCTATCAGTTGTATATATCTATGATAATTAGATAAAGATTTAGTATTATAAAACATCTTGTTAACATTTCTCTGGCTAAGGGCTCATGGCATGCCAGGTCCTTCCTGGAAATCTATCCAAATAATACCTTTTAAATTCAGTCAGTGTGACTGTGTGTTGTAGAAAAGTTTTAAAAAAAACATTTGGTTAGTTTTGGTCAGTTTTTGACTGTATGTGGTAGGATCAAGAACCATGGGTGATGTGAAGTCACCCAGTTACATGTTTGTCTACTCCTACAAGTAGCAGTCAAAGTTGTAGAGAAGAAAAAACATATTCCCCATAGAGTAATGAATGTCATGTTGTTGTGTCATGACATGACATGACATGACATGTCATGTCATGTTGTGTCACATACTTTTCATTTATAGGTGTTGCTGTGGAAAGGAAAAGTAGAATGACAGCTTTTTCTAGTTCTCATCTCAACTATATTATACTTTTTAATGCAGCACTTTTGATTCACCATCACTTCTAATTAATTGAGCCATTAGTTTTATAGATATAAAGAGCACTTTAACAACTTATGGATAGGAATGGGAGCAAAATTTCCTTCACACGTTAATGTAAAGTTATTCACTTCATATATTCAGCCTTGTTCATGAAGTAGGCTTCAGTTATTTGAAGAAATCCACACGTTTCCACATTTGCAATAATTTTCTTAATTCAAAATGCATTGAGAAATGATGTGTTAGGGGAATTATGAATATGAACACACAAGAAAATTTATATTAGGAAGAAAAAACTTTAGAATTTGTATATAACAATATTTATTTAAAATGTTTTATATAAATACAAATGTACTATGTCTCTCTCCCTCTGTGTATGTGTGTCTGTGTTTGCAAAGGCGTAAGGCAGGAAAAATGACCAAGGAAAATAGCCATGTAAGGCTTCATAGGTGATAACCAGAAGCTTGAATTGCACTTGGATGCCTACTGAGATTCACTGCAGCTCACAGAGGGATAGTTCAATATGAATGTTCTGAAGGGCACTCATAACTCCCTGTGCCTCGACCCAGGGAACTTAAAACTAGTTGAGAAGAAGAAAATAGCCCAACACCAGTTAAACTTATTAGATCAGGAAGAATTGGCTACTAAAATTAGATGGGCAAAACAAAGACATTTTGAGCATGCAAATAAAGCAGGAAAATGGCTTACTTATAGACTGAAGAAGCAACAGGAGAGAAATAGGATAGTTTGTCTGAAAGACCAAAGGGGAAGATGTGTTTCGGATAAGGAAGGGAAAGGAAAAATAATACAAGAATATTTTACTGCTTTGTATTCAGCGGGAGATGAACAGGACCAGGAGATTAGAGAGTATTTGGCTAGAGCGGATTCCCGGAAGGTCCCACTCCCAATGAGAGAAATATTGAATGCAGAGATTACCTTGAAAGAAGTAGAGTTGGTATTAAGGGAACAAAAAGGGGGAAAGACCCCAGGTACAGATGGTCTGCCAGTAGAAATTTATAAGGCCCTCCTTGAGACTTTGGGGGAATTTTTGACCCAAGTATTTAATGAGGTTCTGGTCTTTGGTCAAATGCCACCCTCCTGGTCTGAAGCATATATTACACTAATTCCAAAGGAAGGTACTGATCCGCTTCTGATTAAAAATTACAGACCGATTTCCCTGCTTAATTCCGATTATAAATTATTCTCTGCGATTTTAGCGAAGAGACTAAAAATTTTCCTGAATGAGTACATCCACGGAGACCAGAATGGCTTCCTACCTCATAGACATTTGAAAGATAACGTGAGAACTATAATGAATATATTAGAATATTATGAGTGTAATTCTGATAAACAGGTGGCCCTGGTCTCCGTGGATGCACAAAAAGCCTTCGACAGAGTGAGTTGGAAATTTCTCTTTGCACAGTTGAGCGAAATGGAATTCGGGGAAAGATTTACCAGGGCAATCCGGACAGTATACGCAAAACAGACAGCGAAAATACTTATTAATGGGGAGGAGTCTGAAAAAATTGATATAAGTAAAGGTACTAGACAGGGATGTCCATTATCTCCACTTTTATTTATTTTAACCCTAGAGTTATTATTGAATGAGGTCAGAAGAAATCAAGGAATTAGAGGGCTAAGAACCAGAGGGGAAGAGTTTAAGCTCCAAGCCTTTGCGGACGACTTGATATTTGTCTTGGAAGAACCTTTGGAATCGGGACCAATCTTGCTACAGGAGTTGGAGGCTTATGGGAAAGTAGCGGGATTTAAATTAAATAAAGATAAAACCAAGATCCTAATTAAAAATATGACGAAGAATCAAAAAGCGCAGTTAGAGGAAGAACTAGGGATCCAGATAGTTAAAAAACTAAAATGCTTAGGAATTTGGCTTTCATCTAAATGCTCGACCATTAAAGAAGACAACTACCAAAAACTACTTAGTCAAACTAAAGAAATGTTGGAAGGATGAAAAAGTTTACAGTTATCATTATTAGGTAGAATTGCAGTAGTTAAGACGTATATCCTGCCTAAATGGATTTTTCTCTTTCAGACAGCCCCAGTTTTAGTAGATACAATTTTTTTTCATTCTTTAGATCAGTGTATACGTAGATTTGTATGGCAGAACAAAAAACCAAGGATTAAATTGAAAATGCTTCAAGAATCCCCTTCCAGGGGAGGATTTGGCCTACCTAAATGGGAGCTTTATCATCAGGCAGCTGTCTTAACTTGGATCAGAGACTGGATTGCCTTGAGGAGAAGGAGAATCCTTAGCTTGGAAGGCCACAATTTGCAACAGGGGTGGCACTATTATCTGAGTCAGGAAAAGCCCAAAAAACATAAATATTTTATGGACCACTTTATTCGAAAGGTTTTGATGACCATATGGGATCGAATAAGAAATAAATTTTACCTGATGACTCCGATTTGGCTTTCCCCTTTAGAGGCAATGATACACCCGACTCTTTACAACAGAAATAAACCATTAATTTACCAAGCTCTGTTGGATCCTTCAGGCAAAGTAAAATCTCGAAATATGCTGGTGGAATTAGGCTATGAGCTAGATTGGTGGTCATACAATCAGATCCAATCTAGGACAGCTCAGGATAAAAATAAAGGAGGAATCTATAATTCTCTACAGGAACTTGATAAGATCTTGTTGGGGAAGGATGAGAAGGTATTATCCAAACTGTATCAATTCCTCTTAATGGATTGGATCGGAGAGGAGGTCATCAAGGACTCAATGATTGCCTGGGGGAGAAATTTGGGATACTCGATTGAACTTGAAAAATGGGAAGAAATCTGGGGGTCAACCTTAAAATTAACAATGTCAGTTTCCTATAAGGAAAATATATACAAAATGCTGTATAGATGGCACCTGCCCCCGGCTAGACTATCGAAGATGTTCCCGGGGACCTCTCCGGTCTGCTGGAAATGCAACACCGCTATGGGAACTTACTTTCATAGTTGGTGGACCTGTCCCCGAGCAAAAGAATATTGGGCTAGAATTCAAAAATGGATTTTAGAAATCATAGGATGTAGAATAGATTTGAACCCGGAAACGTTTTTACTAGGCATGAAACCAGAGAACTTAAACAAATCTAATTGGTATCTCGCTCTCCACATCATCATTGCAGCCAGGATCTCGTTCGCGCAAGAATGGAAATCCAAAAATATCCCATCCGAGGCTACGTTAATTGCAAAGATCATGGATTGTGCAGAAGCAAACAAACTTACTGGACTTTTGCGAGATAGACAAGAGTCGGGGTTATATAGGAGCTGGGACAGATGGTATGCTTGGCTGCAAAAAAAGAAATCTTAAGAAGAATGAAAATATTAACCTTAATGTGAACGTGGGTAAATATTTACAGGAGTATTGCATGACAATTGAGAATTTTTTTTCTGGTTAAACTTTTCTTTCTTTTGATGAGTTAGCTTAATGGAAATTTGTACTTTCTCCAGGCGAAAATTAATACTTTAAAACTCTATATGTATTATATTACTCTCTGCAATTCTATCCATATTATTATATTTTTTTCTGTATTTTTTAATAATTTCCAATAATTTAAAAAAAAAAAAAAAACTCCCTGTGCTTCTTATTCTGGGCCAATTGCAACTTCTCAGTCTCATGAAGAGTACATGACAGGAATCCATTTGGAAGATGACTAAGGGATAATTGACCATGATTAGGACCACCTGATCCAGCACAGGGCATAACTGCATACATGTTTAATTTATCAAAGTTTCTACTGACCATGGCTGTCACCTGCTCCTTGAACAAGAGCTGCAAGTCCAGGAGGATTCCCAAATTATAGCCTATTCTTTTGGGGACAGCTGTGCCCTTTGCTGGGTGCAACTTTGAGAACTAAAAAGAGCTGAGTCTGTCCTGTCCCATCAAGACTTTGACAGCCTTCAGATACTGAGAAAGAGTTTCAGTAATATTGCTTGCTTGGTCTGGGGTACAGATGTAATTTTCCATTGCGCTGCTCCTCCAATCCATGGACGGGTAGTATCTCCTAGTTGCTGGGAAGAACTGAGTGCTAATCACTTCCCAATTGGCAGGCCACGCCCACCCTAACCAATCAGCTTCAGTCTTTCTCACTCAGTTGCTGTGAGAACTGTGGAAATTGAGTGCTCTCTAATTAATTTGATTCCTTCCCTCTATTATTCCCTTCTTTTATTATTTTTGTTCCCTTACCTTCCCTTCTAATATTATTGAGGAGCTGTTACGTGGGATTTTCAGGCTGCTTCAGCTCAGACGGGTTTGGAGCCTTCAAACCATCTGGCCTATTCCCCCCTCCATCGGGGCAGCAGCGCACTGGATTCTGACCCGGCTGGGCAGGTCCGTGTTGCCTCAGCCGCTGGCGATGTGCTAGTTTACCGGTGAGCCAGTTATAGTGCTGCCACCTCAGCTCCGTTCTTTAAAGTGGCTCTGGAGTGCCTGCCTGCTATTGGGGCAGACTCCGCTGTAATCGGTCAGCTGCGAGGCGCTAGGAGTTTCAGTGCTCGCAACTTCAAGCGCTGGCGGGAAGCTCATCTTCGCTGTTGGAGGCTGCGGAGCGGCGCCCGAAGCCCCTACCTTCTCAACGTGAGCCGTGAGCCCCCCCCTTAATTGTTAAATTCTGCAGGGAACCGCCCGACTCTTCACAAACTAGTCCTGACTGACTAACGGCCGCCATTTTAATTCGGGACTTTGCCGGCGTGGCGGCCGCCATTTTGAAAGGTGCGATAAACGGCGGTCTAGCCTGTTTTTCTCAGCGTGGGCCTGCTCTACTTGTGTCTACTGCCTCAGCGGTTATTGCGAAGCTGCGCAGTCAGCCCTTATCTCGCCTTAACATTGGCCTCCTTGAATTATAAAACCCTAATTTAGACTGTTGTTTTGGGTTTGAGCTCAGCAGTTTCTGAGCCTAATTTGACCCCTACTCATCTGAGTCTTCACTGCGGGCAACATTCCAATAGGTGAGCCTCAGTTTTGAACTCTTGTTGTGGGCTGTTGCTTCTTCTGCCTATCATCCAGGATGGCAGATTTGGCCTTGTCTTCTGATTCGGAGGGCGCCTGCAGTTATCCACAGATGCCCTTCCACCACTAGAATTTATGAAGCTTCATGGCATGCATTTTCTTCCTGATGTGTAGCCCATCACGTGGACCCAACATCTGCGGATGTCCCAGATGTGCTAGACTTCTTACATGATGGTTTAGCCAAAGGTCTTGCTCCAGCCATGCTTCGTCGCCAGGTGGCTGCTTTATCCACTGTCATCACGTGCGAGAAGCATCAAATTCTTTCGCACAATCCTAGGATTAAGAGTTTCCTACATGGGGCCTCCAACATCTCCCCTCCAGTGATACATAGGTACCCATCCTGGGATCTTCCGTTAGTGCTTCAAGCGCTTACCACCTCGCCATTTGAACCCTTGGCTTCAGTGTCTCTCAAATTTCTAACACTTAAGGTCACCTTTCTCCTGGCCATTATGTCAGCTAGACGTGTATCTGAACTCACTGCTCTATCCGTCCGCAAGGACCTTTGTATTTTTCATAGTGACAGAGTGGTGCTGCGCTTGGACCCATCTTTCTTAACAAAGATAAACTCACAATTCCACCGCGCCCAAGAGTTAGTTCTGCCTAACTTTTGTCCGAACCCTCGTCACCAGACTGAGTCTTTATGGCATACTTTGGACGTTAGGCATGGCCTCCGGCGTTATATCAAACGTACTGAGTCCTTTCGACAGACTGAATCCTTGCTTGTGTCTTTCACTCCTTCCTCAATGGGAAAGAAGGTGTCGTCTACTACAATTGCCAGGTGGATTAAGGCTTGCATCTCAACGGCCTACGATGTACGAGCACGCCCTCATCCGGCTAAGATTTACGCCCATTCAACACGCAGTGTGGCTGCGTCGGCAGCTTGGTCTTCGAATGCCTCAGTGACTGACATCTGTAGAGCAGCCTCATGGGCTTCTGACACTTCCTTTATCTGACACTACAAAATTGATCTGTACGCTTCGTCCGATGCATCCTTTGGACGTTGAGTTTTGCAACAAGTGGCCACGTCCCAGAATGAGGATTACAGTCAGCCTCCCGCCCTGGGCACTTGAACCTGGGTACATCCCGTCCATGGATTGGAGGAGCAGCGCAATGGAAAACGGACGTTGTGTTCCTGAACATCCATTTTCGGGGCGCTGCGACTCCAATCCATACCCACCCATTCGGCTTCCTGTTCTGTTGCTTACCTCTGGTTTACTGTTTGTTGCGGTTTCATAGGTGGCCTTGTTCCTGCGCCTTCGTGAGGAAAGACTGAAGCTGATTGGTTAGGGTGGGCGTGGCCTGCCAATTGGGAAGTGATTAGCACTCAGTTCTGCCCAGCAACTAGGAGATACTACTCGTCCATGGATTGGAGTCGCAGCGCCCCAAAAATGGACGTTCAGGAACACAACGTCCAATCTGATGATGATAGTTAACCTTGGGCCTGCAGATGATCTCACCTGGTGATTCATGTAGATGTTAAACAGGATCCAGAGAGACTTGAGCCTGAGGAGCCACATGAGAATGGAGTATTGATCCAGACCTTTTCCTCTTTACTACCATCAACTAAAATTAGCTTTGGAAGAAAATGGAAGGGAGGGAGGGAAGGAGGGAAGGAGGGAGGGAGGGAGGAAGGAAGGAAGGAAGGAAGGAAGGAAGGAAGGAAGGAAGGAAGGAAGGAAGGAGGAATATCAGTGTTGTATCCATTCCTTCTGAAACAGTCCAGAAGCATACCACAAACTGTGTTATTGAAAGTTTATAAGAGATCAAGAAAAATAAGGATAGATGTAGCACTGCCTAGTCTGTTCAATCATAAATCATCTACAATCACAATCAATGCTATCTCAGTCCTCTACTCAGGCCTAACACTTGACTGGAAAGGGTTCAGATCATTTATTTCCTCTAAGCTGAACTTATAACTGACAATAATTTTCAACCAAAGTTTCTTTTTGAGAATATATATCCTGAAAATATAGTGGAATTTTCCTATCATCCTTCATTTAAGAATTGAAATAAATATATTTATTTTTATATTCAAGTATTTCATTTTATTTAATATTTTGTTCACTTAATGCAACAAATGCAATCTTATGTATACAACTCCATGGACACATTTTTGTATGTGGTGTTTGAGCCAAATGCTACTTTTTCATATCAAAGTAAGAGCATAGTCCAAATGGAATCAAGAAAGTATGAAGAAAAAATACACACACAATGTCTTTGATAGTCCTTGTTTTAAAATATGATAGGTTAATCTCATTCATTCAGTTCTTTTTCTTCCCTTGTGTTAATATTTCTCTGTTGTTAGAGAAATATTTATATCTCTCTCTCATTGTTTTGACATACTTTTATATTCAATGGCATGATGGTCATAATTATAGTTAATATACAATTATTGATTGAATTAGGAAAATTTCTGTATTTATGCATCATTTTAGAAAAATTGCTACCATTTAAATATTAAGAATATACAATTTACACCAGTTTCACCTATCTATTTAACTACATATTCACCTGCTGTTCATATGCCAAAGTTCTATCAAATGTTTGATATTACACTGATGTAAAAAATGATACTGATGTAAAAAATGATACAGTAGGTAGGTAGGTAATTTGATATGGTAAGTGGCAAAGGGGGGAGGGAGAGGAAGGAAGGAAGGAAGGAAGGAAGGAAGGAAGGAAGGAAGGAAGGAAGGAAGGACAGGCAAGAAATAAATCTTAATATTTAAATTTCCATGCCCTGATCTTCTGCACTATATACTAACTATTAATAGCAATAAATGTAGTAATAGTTAGCAAAAGGGCTCTGTATTTTTATCCCCTTTTCTTATATAAAAGACATTTTTCTTATTTCAGATAATATGCTTTCTGTTTTAAAGTCATATTTTTTGGCATGGCAATTGACCAGTTGCTCCTTCCTTCTTTCTTTCTTTCTTTCTTTCTTTCTTTCTTTCTTTCTTTCTTTCTTTCTTTCTTTCTTTCTTTCTTTCCTTCCTTCCTTCCTTCCTTCCTTCCCTCCCTCCCTCCTTCCCTCCCTCCCTCCCTCCTTCCCTCCCTCCCTCCTTCCTTCCCTCCCTCCCTCCTTCCCTCCCTCCCTCCCTCCCTCCATCTTCCCTTCCCTTCCCTTCCCTTTCCTTTCTTTCTTCCGTACACTTCAGGTAGTTCCCTATACAGCAGTTTCTCCATGATGAAAATGTAATGGTAGAGAGAAAGCAGGAAGTGAGGCTTTTCCAATACCAGCTGTTTCCTAAGTATGGCTTATTATTTTTCTTTCATGTCAACACCAGCCAAGAATAATTGTATAAAAATTACAAAATAAAATTTAGCAATTCTGTCTCCACGCATTCTTTCTGGTGTATAAAGCTATCTGCAATCCAACTAAAAAGAAGTAATCTTATTATTGGTTCTAAAAAGCTTTGGTTATTATTTTCCACTGAACCAGGTTTTATGCTACAGTAGAATGAGTATTCAAATATTCAACTGGTTTACCCCAACTTTTGAAGCATAGATTTTCAGAAATATTCCACTCTAAGCACTTTGAGACAATAAATTGATGAAAGGCATAGGATTTTCTTGCATTTTCCTAGCTTGCCTAGAAACAAGTTGCAATGTCAGCTTTCCATGTAGAAGTATATAATACATTTCTGTGTTTCATTTTACATTTGATAGCTCAGAGTAGATTATTTTTAACAAGATGGTTGTAACTTCCACTTCTAGCAAGTTTGCACTTTAAGGTGTTGGTTCTCATCTTTAAAGCGCTCCATGGCTTAGGGCCAGGGTATTTGCGAGACCGCCTGCTGCTACCGATAACCTCCCACCGGCCAATACGCTCTCACAGAGAGGGCCTCCTCGGGGTGCCGTCGGTCAGGCAATGTCGGCTGGCGGCCCCCAGGGGGCGAGCCTTCTCTGTGGGGGCACCCGCCCTGTGGAATGAGCTGCCTCCCGGAATACGATTGATCCCGGACCTCCGGACCTTCCGTAAAGCCCTGAAGACGTTTTTATTTCATCAAGCCGGCCTAGCCTAAATGGTTTTTAATTGGGATTTTAAATTTTATGGATTTGGGGTTTTAAATTGGGTAGCCAATGATTTAATTCTTTTAAATTATCTTAACTTTTGCATTTGTATGTTTTTTAATTTTGGCTGTTCACCGCCCTGAATCCCTTCTGGGAGAAGGGCGGTATACAAATTAAATTAATAAATAAATTAATAAATAAATAAACTTGCTTTTAAAAAGAAGAGGAGGAGGAGAAGAAATGTAAGAAGTGAATAATTTCTTATGCGGATCGACAAATATTCCAGAGTAAACTATTCATGATGACTTTAAACATAGACGTTTGTATTTTTCTAATATGACTGCTTACATAAAACAGCAATTGTCTCATTCTCTGCAATCCAAAATATCTCTGCAAGGAGAACATGTTGATGTATATGTACACAAAATCTTTTCTGAAGACAACATAACATACTGTCTAGGGACTGATGACATGATTTGGAAACTAATGGTGTGATTTTAATTGGCTGTAATTCAAATGTACAACACATATTTGATGTGGGATAATTATACAAGTAGGGACCAGTATTATCTGAATATCCCTTGGACCTTTTTTTAGGAAACTAGAGTTAGTTCTTCTAAGGCTGGCTGTACATTTTTTTTTTTGTACAAATTAGCTAGATGTGCAAATAGCATTTATAAGCAATTCTCTAGAAGGCACATAAACTAAACATTTTAATGAACACATCTTTTTATAAAGATAATCCCAACTGGCTTTTCAAAATATACTGGGCATTCTTAAATAATATAATTTTACATCATTACTAACCCCTTAACCTTTCTTGAAGAATGTTTAATTTGAACAAATATAATTCTTATCCCCAAGTGATCACAGGCCAAATGCAACTAGCTATACATGTTTATATCCCGTTTTATTATTTCTTTCATTAAAAAGGGCAGCTTCTTTATACCAATTTAAACTATTGTGCTACCCAATTCAGTATTGTCTATACATGGAAACTATTCAAGGAGAGAAGCAACCTAGAACTAAGGAGAAATTTTCTGACAGTTAGAACAATTAATCAGTGGAACAACTTGCCTCCAGAAGTTTAGGCTCAAACAGTGGAAGTTTATTTATTTATTGGTTCAATTTATATGCCGCCCTTCTCCGGAGACTCAGGGTGGCTTACAATGCATTAAGCAATAGCTTTCATACTTTTGTATATACCTGCTTAGTAGGGCTTTTGCTGCCCCCCCCCCAGTGGTGTTCTTTTTTATACAAAGTCAGCTTATTGCCCCCACAAATCGGGTTCTCATTTTACCTACTGCAAAAGGATGGAAGGCTGAGTTAACCTTGAGCCTGGTGAGATTCGAACTTGCAGTAATTGCAGGCAGCTGGTGTTACTTAACAGTGTTTTAGTCTGCTGCGCCACCAAGGTTCTTAAGGCTCTTAAGTTTTTAAGGGTTTCCTGCCTAAGCAGCAAGTTGGACTAGAAGACCTCCAAGGTATCTTCCAACTCTGCTATCCTATCCTATCCTATCCTATCCTATCCTATCCTATCCTATCCTATCCTATCCTATCCTATCCTATCCTATCCTATCCTATCCTGATAGTATCTCTCCAAGATTTCAAATAATTACACCCCCTTCTGTCCTTTCTTTCTCATGTTTTTTTTTCTTTTTTAATTTACCAATGTAAAACATTAACTTGCAAAGTCTTCAGGCTAGGCACCACCCTTTTTCCCTGCTTAAAATTATTTGCAGTAAATGATATACCTTGTCACAGGAAATTCTGTGAATGAAGTCATCATAAACCAAAATATACTATATATGGCAATTACAATTTATACCAGTGTTTCTGAAATTTAGCAAGTTTAAGTTGTGTGGACTTCATGGCTGGATCAGGAATTCTGGGAGTTAAAGTCCACACATCTTATAATTGCTGAGTTTGAGAAGCACTGATTTAAACAAAGACTACAATAACTACAGATACATTACAAGTAATGTATATATCATAACATATTTGTAAGGAAAACTCTTTGCAGCAAATAACCACCTTTCACTCAGACAGCTACAAAAGAGCTACAAAGCATTTCTTGCATTTATTCAAAATATGTAGTACTTTCTTTTCTCACGTACAAGAAAACACATAATACATGACTATTAGATGAAGAAAGGAAACATGAAGTAGTCAACCAATCCCTAAGCCTCTTTTTGGTACACTAAAATGAAATTATTGTATGATTTTTCCCAGAACAATTCTACTGATTTATGCACATACATGGTTTAAAATTTATGACAAAGTTGCAAATGATTTCACTGTACATTAAAGAGAGATCAATAAGAGACAGCTTTTGTAGATAGGCATCTGATCTATAACTTGAACCTTTTTGTGTATTCTCAGTTACCGTCCTTGTGACTAATTGTGTAAAATTCAAGTCAATTCTTCTTCTTCCATGTACATTTTCAGCCTGTTGTTTCTCAAAACTTTCTCTTATTTGCAATGAGGAATTCAATATTCATTCAAAATTCAAAGTTCAAAATTGTATACTACTGAGTTCCATTGAGGACCTCCCAACATTACATGATTAGCCCTTCTGCCTCCTTCATGAATATGAAAAGAGTAACAAAAGGACCTTTTTAATGTTCTCCTTCTCAATATTGTGTGCATGTGTTATTTGAGTGACAGTGGGAAATAATTTCTAAAATTACGAAGAAATGCTTAAAATATCTTCTGTTCAGCATAGTCCTATGATGTCTGTAACATGCAAGAAAAACAGATTTTTTTTCCTGAATTAGGCTGAAAAAGAACAGAAGTTGTCAAATATAAAAGGAAAATTATCACAGGATGATCTTACTTTAATGTCGATTTCATCTTTAGCATGAGCATAGTTTTGGAAGATTACAAGTAACCTGAGTTTTTACACATTTTAAACAGATCAATGTTGGCAAGCAGTGGGTTCCTGTGATAATTATGGCTTGTGTACAGCATCTTAATGGCAGAACGCACATAAAACTATTCTGTGGTCGGGTTCATTATCATGCAGTGTGTAGAGGGAGATAGCTAAGGGTTTGTTGATAAATATGCTAATTTACACTAAAGGATTTATTAATATCTTGTAAAATGTCTAAAGTTTACCTTTTAAAAAATCCTTTTACTGGCATGAAAAGATGCAATGTATTGAAACAATATTTGCTCCTGATTATATATAAGCAAATGTGGTGGCTCAGTGGCTAAGAAGCTGAGCTTGTTGATCGAAAGATCGGCAGTTCAGTGGTTTGAATCCCTAGTACCACGTAATGGGGTGAGCTCCCGTAACTTGTCCCAGCTTCTGCCAACCTAGCAGTTTGAAAACATGTAAAAATGGTCTGAAAGTATATAAAAATGCAAGTAGAAAAATAGGGACCACCTTTGGTGGGAAGGTAACAGCATTCCATGCGCCTTTGGCATTTAGTCCTGCCAACCACATGACCACAGGGACGTCTTTGGACAGTGCTGACTCTTCAGCTTTGAAATGGAAATGAGCACCACCCCCTAGAGTTGGGAACAACTAGCACATATGTTACCTTTACCTTTACCTTTATATATAAGCAACATTAGACAAAAATACATAAGTTCAAAAAATGTACCTTGGGAAAGGTAAGTGGGAGGTACCATCTTTGGCTCTTGATGGATTGTTATCTAGAAAGAGCAGGCTCAGTTTCTAAGAGTTCTCTAGGACTCAGGATCAGCAAATGACTATTGTTAGGAGAGCCTTTGTTCAGCTTTAATTAGTATATTAGTTGGAGACCTACTAAAAACTGGATGCACTTAAGGTTCACTTAAGGTTCACATTCTTACCATTTCACAGTTAGACTACGGAAATTTGCTTTACATAAATTGCCCTTGACTATCTCAAAAAATTGGCATATATAAAATGGAGATAGGTACTTATCACAGCATTCTCACAGAAAACCATTGCTGTGGGAGCGTCATTGGTTACTGGTTTGTTTCTGAATGCATTTCAAGACATGGGTTTTCACCTATAAAGCCAAGTACAGTTTTTTAAGTAACTTACAGGTTGCTTGTCCCAAGTAAATGCTGCCCACTCACCTGGGTGAACATACTTATTGAAGGTATCCCCTGTCTAGAGATATGTAGAAGGGGCATGGGCATGAATTCTCAGTGGCTGTAACAATTTACCTCCAAGGCAAGGTGCATACCCTTCTTATCAGCTTGTGGGTAAGGAGTAAGACTTGGCTTTTCCAGAATAGATGCAGAAATTAACCAGTCAGAGTAAAATCTATACAATTAAGAAGATATTATGTTGTTTTTATGGTATTATTGCATTGTACTTTATACAGTTTCTAGAGGCTTTAAATTCAAGTGACTAATAAACTGAAATAAATAAATATATAAATAGTTTCAAAAGAAAATTCTGGACATGTAGACTTTTCTACCCATATTGAGTATGAAGCTCTACAAAGAGTTCATGTTACTGACTGCCACACAATCATATATCTGTAAAATCAGGGCTTGCAAACATATCAGCGTTTTTAACATAATTTTCACACTGAGATACACCTAGAATTACAGAATATTAAAATTCACACCTGCCTGATTCACATAGCATGACTGAATGGACAGTGTACATCCACGTACAGCCATTTAGTCCATTCCATCAACAGAAGTATCACCAGCATATTCTGTTGCTATTTCTCTTTTTACAAAAAAAAAAAAAAAAAAAACCCTTAGAAAACCCTTATAGAACATTTGCATTATTCCTTTCAAAAGTTTATTAAATTGAATTATTTGGGAACTTATTTGGGAGAATAAATGTTTCATTAAGGATTAATTACTATGGCTGGTAGCTTGGAGCATTCCTTGTAAAGTGAAGAACTGCCATAAACTCTACTAACCTTGGCAACTCTGTGAGAAATTGTTGAGCTCTGAAGAAAATAGAAAATTATCAACTTCAAGCACCTCCACCCAGCTTCCAATTATGTTATTTTTCAAGCAAATATTTTAGACTCCCAGGTTCATTTGTTTGGCATTGGATACTGCCAGGGCATAAGTCTCGATAACCCAAGACAATTTATTTATATATTTCCTAGACAATACGAATTATAATACTCATATTAAGCTCTTCCTCTATAACAAATCTACATATTTAAATGTATTAACATGCATTTCATGTCCATTATTCATTGTTGTTGCTTTGTACTGAATACTTGCATCAATATCCTATTGATATTGAGAGCCATGTTGGCTCAGTGGTTAGAATTCAAAACTGCAGGGCTAACTCACTGCTCACTCCAGGAGTTCAATTCTGAGTGGCTCAAGATTGACTTAGCATTCTATCCTTCCAAGATGAGTAAAATGAGGATCTAGATTGTTGGGGGCAATATGCTAACTCTGTAAACCACTTAGAGAGGGCTGTAAAGCACTGTGAAGCAGTTTATAAGTCTAAGTGCTATTGCTACTGCTGTGCTGCCTATCCATAAACAAGCTTTCGAACTTGGTTCTTCCTCTAGGTTTTCGGCTTAGGGTTGCTATTTAGAACACCTGGGTTAGGCATTCTAAAACAAATTGGCTATGTCACACTGCAGGCCGTCCCATTATCAACCCAATGTTATTTATTATTGGACCCTTTTTGTTCTCACTACATCTAATTTCAAGTGTGTTTAACAGACTCCTGTCAAATTGGGTTAATTGGGAACCCTCATCCAATCAATCACAGTTTAATCCAAGTTGGGTTTTAGCTAAATATAGAGAATAGCAGCTCAATCTATAGGAGAACATCAGCCAATTCACAGTCATTCTCCTTACTTATAGATGCACTTTTTGCATTTACAGCTTTTCACTCTATAATCTCAATATGGCTATGGTGGAACGAGATTACTGGAGTGCCACATCACACATGCATGCCAATTTACTTAAAATTGAAAGTGTACATAAAAATGGTTTACCTAGCAGCACTATATGGCATCAGCCAGAAATTGGATAATCACAAACATTGGATATAAAAGCCTTCATGTGAAGCAGAAACAATAGGGAGACAAATAGGAGTTGATTTTTAAACTGTGTGGAGAAAATTAAGTATTTGAGATTGTACTGCAGTTATGTTATTGGAACCTTGCAACTCAGGTGTTCACTTTGAAGGGAGGGGTTGCTGAGATTGTAAAACCATGCCAAGTTGTGGCTATTCTATTATTTTGATTCTCCCATATTTTGATTGTTAAGCAATTTGTTCAATGTATTCAAGCCAGTCTTGACTCTTGGTGGATGAGTCCCTGCAGTTTTCCTGGCAAGTATTTTTTGAAGTGATTTTCAGAAATGGTTTGCTATTGCGTCTTTCCTTGTGTTGACAGAGATGACTGGTTCAAAATCACCCAGCTTTCTTTGTGCCTAAAATGGAAGATAACTCACGGTTTTCTGGTTTCTAGACTGATGTCTTAACTAGATCAAACTGGCTCTCTATATTATACTACAAAAATATTTCTGTTTATAATCAATTAATATAATTTTCAAAATAATGTCTCCTCTCCTTTCCTCTTCTCTCATTTTATAGTAGGCTACCATTGTTTCAATCTTTCAGAAACTGGGTTCATAATTAGATCTTAAAACTTCACAATGTTCACTATGTTTCTTAAAAGTTTCTTTAGGAAGTTGAATGGCTAACCCATAGTTTACATAAGTCATGTTATTAAGAAATTGAAACATTGAAACAATGTTACAAATTGATTATCTCTATCTCTGTCTCTGTCAATATAAATATATAGGCAAAATCATCTGTAGAGGAAATAATACATAATATGGCCTCTCAGTATTTTTGTTTAATTATAACTCTTTAACTGAAGTGTTCCAAACCATAAAAAAAAAATAATCTAGATAATAAATGTGTTTCCTGAATTTGTAATAAGAATATACTGGATCCTATATTCTTGATTAATAATCATACTTTCAAGATGGGACAATATAATTTTATTTCAATGTCCATATAAAACATAGCTCAGAACTTGTATTCATGCACAAAGCATTTAATCTGATATAAACTTAGATTATTGGCATCAACTCATATTCAAGTATTCAATAATATAAATATATCAGCACAGCTGAAGGAAAAGCCATGAGTTGTAGAATTATCTGCAAAAAAACAAGTCACCTTAAGAGAAAGGGACAAAGATGACCTTAATTATTGGTTGACACTTCTCAGCAACTTCACATCTTTACTCCTTAGCATATAAACAATATATTTAGAGGGACAAATGAATGATGGACATATTTAATACACCAGATTCTTGCTTCTATTGCTTCACCAAAAATGTATTTCTGCTCTCAAGCAATAGATGTGGCCATTCATCAACTGTATTTCATTTGGGACCAATATCTGTTAAGATGTGGTTCCTTCACTTATTTCAGCTTTCACTGTTATGCTGCTTCTGTCATCGTGTCTATTTACTATAAACTTTTTAGAGGACAGAAATGTTATAAACAAATATTTTAAAAAGAAAATAAATCTAAGGAGCCTTAACTTTTTCATTCTTCTTGTAAAATAAAGGATTGTGATTCTGCTACCACATCTCTAATATAATCAAAATGAACTCACTGATTGAGATCTTAAAAAAAAAAGTTGACTTTTGAAAAAAGCTCATTGGAAGTATCAGTAGATTTTCTTGGTCATATATTGTTTCTGTTTCTTGATTAACTGGATTTTGATTAGTGAGAGAACCCTTTAAGTTTTATGTAATTCATAAATGTACCTATATTCACCAAGCAATTGCTCTTTGTATAAAATGTAGTTCTGCTACATATGCAATAATACTGCTTTTGAGGTACATTTCTCTTCCAGTAAAGATAGCAGTGAAATTCTTTAGATAAGTTGAATTATTGGAGTTCTAACATAAGTGTTCATAACAAAAAATGTAAAAAAAATTCATTGATCAGAATAACATAAAAGAATAACAGATTAACAGAATTGGAAGGGACCTTGGAGCTCTTCTAGTCCAAACCCCTGCTCAGGCAGGAAACCCTATACTATTTCAGACAAATGGTAGTCCAATCTCTTCTTAAAACTTCCAGTGTTGAAGCATTCACAACTTCTGGAGGCAAGTTTTTTCCACTGGTTAATTGTTCTAGCTGTCAGGAAATTTCTCCTTACTTCCACAGTAAGTTGCTTCTCTCCCTGATTAGTTTCCATTCATTTCTTCTTGAAAATGGATGCATGAGGGGCATGTTTCACTTGATGATGATGGTGTGCCATCAAACTAGATAGATTTTTTCCAGGAGGATGTTGGAAAATGCCCGTGGGTAATTTTCAGTTTAGTTTTCACCAAGCACACTGCCAGTGAATTCCTATTTCGACACCAGAGCATGCATATAGTACCTGTCATTCTATTTTATGGCAAAAATGTAGCTTGATGTTTATTTTATGAGAGAATCAGTTTGGTGCAGTAGTTAAGATGATGGTCTAGAAACTAGGTGACCATGGCTTTTAGTCCTCCCTTAAGCATAAGAGTCAGCAAAGTGATTTTGAGCCACTCACTCTACCTCAGCCCAACTCACCACCTCAAGTTGTTATGGGGAAAATAGAAAGCAGTAGTATTATGTATGCCATTTTGAGTTATAAAAATGGTATATGATTGATAATAAGAGTTAACTGGTATTCCTACAAAAAGTAGGAAAAACAAGGGGTCAAAAACAGGCAATATTTGTACTATCTATATAGAATATTCTTTATTGACCAAGTGTGATTGGACACACAAGGAATTTGTCTCTGGTGCATAAGCTCTCTGTGTTAATACAAATGACAAAAGGATAAATCACAAGATACCAATAGGAATAAATTAATAAGAAATATGAGAAGGATTATAGTGTCAGCGTTCCAAGTAATGCCTCTATTTCAAAGCAGAACCCCAAGGCAGGTTAAGTCCTCAAAGAACAGTCTTTATTGGAAGTAGCATCTTGGCCCAACTAGTGGAAAGCCAGTTCTAAATATTCCTGGGCTTTCCACAACCTTAAAAGAAAACATTTTTGGTCTTCTCACATTGTCCAATTTAGTTCCAGGAAGGAACTGAAGGAATAGCATAGCAAAGGGACAGGAAATTGATAGTAAACAGTATACTCGGGCAAAAGCAACATATATAAACCAGAATCTTTATGGACATTTGGAAAGTATGAAGTTGTTAAAACAAAAACCAGTTGTGAATAAATGACTACAAGATTTAATCTTGAGGGCAACATTAAGAAGGAAACTTCACCTAAAGAGATGGTGCAGTGGTTAGAATGCAATACTGCAGGGTACTTCTGCTGACTGCCAGCTACCTGCAGTTTGGCAGTTTGAATTTCATCAGACTCATGGTTAAGTCAGCCTTCCATCCTTCCGAGGTCAGTAAAATGAGGACCAGATTGTTGGGAGCAATATGTTGAGTCTGTAAACTGTTTATAGAGGGCTGTAAAGCACTATGAAGTGGTATATAAATCTAAGTGCTATTGCTATTGCTAAATATTTTCAACACCTTTACATAACTAAGGTTAATAAATCTCCATACTCAACTTTTTCACTATCGAGGGACATAAAGAAGGATTTTTTTTGCTGTACCCCCAAGTAAAGTATATCTTTTATGTCTATGTGGGGATAGAGATAGCATTACCTCTTAGAATGTTAAAATATTCTATAAAAGGAGCCCTGTCTGGAACTAATTTAGGAAAATAACTCCCTCTCTCCCTCTCCCCCCCTCTCTCTCTTTCTCTCTCCCTCCCTCCCTCCCTCCTTCTCTCTCTCTCTTTCAATATAGATAGATAGATTTCGTTGGGTCCCCTCAATCCAATTTGCTCCATTTTTCTCTGAAAGTGAATTTCTGCTTATCTTCATTGAAAACACATTTGGCTTTCTTCTGGTTGATGGAAAAGTCACTATAGATCTTTAGTTAGAATAATCATTCCAGCATGTAAAAATATATGCAATAATGCCTCGCTAGCAGAGCTTAGAAAGCTGTTATTTGTGAAGGAGAAGGGTAAATTGGAATTCAGAAATATATGTATATATGTTCCATCCACAATGCTTTTGTGCTATTTCTATATTCAGGAAATGGATTGCCTACTTATGTTGCCTCCCTTTAGAGACCTGGAAGGAAGAGAGTAATCTCTTTCATTTATAGTGATATACTGTATACAACATCATTTATTTTTCACAATACATAAATGAAAAAGCAATTTTAGTTGTTTATCACAGCATATTTATATATCAGTTGGCTAGATAGCTGTGTGTTCTGACCTAGGCTTCCTGAGTCAGTAAAACACACGAGTAGTCCCAAAAACCTGTTTTATTTTAACAGCTGTGAATTCTGTTCATTCACAGATGAATCCCAAATAATTGTAGAGTGTCAACTCTTTACAAGAGTTGGAGTAAGGCTGATAATCACCCACCTTTATCTCCTTTGACAGGCTGCCAAAGACCTAATTGGCAAAGCCACACAGAGTCCAGCATCAAACAGAGCTTCAGACTTTAAACTGCACAGAATTAACAACGTTGCTTCCTACAAAGGTCCGTTTGCCTTTGCTGTTCTTTTAAACCTTAAGGAAGGGGCCAATCATCTCCAAGCCCTACTCCCAAGTTGTCCCTTTTGTTTTAACTGTTCTTGCCTTCTGGCATCTCTACATATGTGCACACTGGGAACAAGCACCCCCTGTTCCTCTGCCTTACTGAGGCCCAACTCTGGAGGCTCCGGAGGCAGCACATATCTCCCAGATGGCCCTTTCTCTGCCTCTGATGCAGAGCCCCCGTCTGAGCCTTCCGCAGTCTCCAGGACTGGCCCATGTTCCTCCCCAGACTCCTCACTGTCCGACTCTCCTGCCAGCTCCACAGACTGCTGGCGGACCACAACAGACAGACAAACAGACAAACAGACAGACAGACAGACAGACAGACAGACAGACAGACAGACAGATATTTTTTGGACTATAAGATGCTCCAGAGTATAAGATGCACATTAGTTTTTGGGGAGGAAAACAAGAAAAAAAAATTCTGTCTTTGCCTACCAGCATCCATCAGTATTTATCTGGCTAGTGTCCTTGCAACAAACAGCACACAGCCTGCTCAGCTTCAGCACGTTATCGCAGCCTGATTCAGCATGAGCAGCTGATTGGCAGTTGTATTGGTCTCCCAGAATACTACCAATCAGCTGTTTCAGGCTGCGGGGATCACCACAGCCCATCACTGCCTCTGCACATTGTGCTTTTGGCCTTTGCGCATCACGTTTTCAGCCTCTACACACCCTGTTTTTTGCCTCTGCACATCGCATTTTCAACCAGTTCCAGGCATTAGGGATTCCTGCCACTGTTGCTCCCTGCCACCTGGAACTGGCTGAAAATATGATGCACGGAGGACAAAACCAGGGCAAGCGGAAGCCAAAAACATGATGCGGGAGGCCGAAAACATGACACATGGAAGCAGCAATCGGCGGCAATATGTTGTGGTGATCCCCACAGCCTGGAACAGGTCTAAAATGGAGTGAGCGGAGGCTGAAAATGTGAGGTGTGGAAGCCAAGAATGGCCAAAGGATGGGGGCCAGTGGGTAGGTGGGGCTTCAGCAACATTCAGTGTATAAGATGCTCCACAATTTTCACCCACTTTTTTGGGGGAAGTGATATTGGAAAACAATGTATTTTTGTTTTAGGCTTTCTTGAAATATTAAAGACAGATGTCAAAAATGTATGGCATATATATTGTTTTAGAATAAGAATTATATTCAGATCAATTGAAAGGAGAACTAATATTTGGGGGGGGAAGTATGATTGTTGGATTGATTCTGAAATCTTATCCCATTTTTCTTCTCAATGAGCATTAAGGATCTGTTGAGGAGGGGATAATATCAAACAATATTTTATATACTGTGCTTGGCAGTTTTCTTTTTCTTCAACATTACCATCAACAAACCGTCTGCTTTATTTTAATTATGTTGGTTTTAAGTGTCCATATGATTTTGCCATTAATACAATTACACTATATCTGACTTGAAAATGATGCAGATGTTGATCACTGAAATTATGTATTAGCAGCTACTTGGATTAAGCATTGATAAATAAAATTGATGTCAATAAGAACAAACAAAGAAAACAGCAACAGGGAAGAACAGCAGAGAAGAAAATAAAAGGGCCTTAAATGAAATTGTGTTTTTTTGAAAAATTGAATGTATAGGCTGATTTTGAAAGACATGGCTCAGATTTTCTTTATTCTGTATTTTTGAATATATAGATAAATAAACTCAGATACATGTCTATCTAAAAAGGAAGGAAATATAAGTACTGATACTGTATGTTTATATTGCCCAATGTTTCCAAGGTGAAATAGTGAAATAAATAAAGGTGAAAGTAGAAGCAATTCCTGGCATCACATATAATGTTGGGAAATGTGATCATATAAAGTCTAGCAGAAATATTATCTAAAAGAAGAATTGCAGGATTCTTTCCTGAAATAAGACAAACAATTTAGTCAAGAGCAATTTCCTACTAGATTGAAATATTGATGTTTTGTAGTTCTAATATGTTTATCTAATTTCACTAGATATATTGCTGATGTTCTCCAAAATCTGTTTAGATACAAATAGTTTATACTCATTACAATTATACAATTTGGGAAAGCCTTGTACTCAGAGAATTGTATGGTTCTCAATTTTGCCCTGGCTTTTCTCTCATGTTAGTTTATTCATGTCAGAAGCATCACAATTAAAATAAGGCATATTATATGACATATTTTTTTAAAAAAATTAAACAGTTTTAACCAATGTGACAATATGCAAAAATTAAATGCGCTATGATATATAATTATAACTAAAGATTATAATTAATTTTTCTGGCACTTGAAGCAATAAAGCACTCAGGTATAAAAAGTCTCCAGAACATCCAAATTTTTATGAGTTTCCAGAAGGTCATGAAGCTACAAAACAATGATACACTATATGTTTGTGCACTGAATTTTTGCCTCCAACTCCAATAACATTCAACATTAACTAGTACAGAAGAATCAACTTATTTCCAATTAATGTCTTCTTTGTATGATCAGTTATAAATTTCTTCCTCTTTTGCTATTTTTTCTGTTTCCCATGGGAAAATTCACATTGTGCACTTTGTGACCTATTCTGCCATAATATGCATTGTAAATACATTTTGATTAATGTTCTATTCTGCAAAGAATATCACAACATTCAGGAGCCCCAAAAGCTAGGGGATAGCAAAGTTTTTATTTCCCCATTAGTTCAAGAGACAATTGGTGGAATTTGTACATAAATGACAAATAACACACTCTGAAATCTCATTAATTTAATTTGTCTGATATCAGCTGACACAATTCTCTGAAGCAAGAACAAGCTGGCACCATCCTTCATTCCATGTGGAAAAAACCAGCTGCATTGGTAGCTAAAGCTTAGTTCACTACCAACTGCAGGAGAGGATTATCCAGGATAAATGGAGGGTAACAGGCTAGTTTAGAAGTTCTGGGCAGAGATTTTTTTTTTCTTGCCCTTACAAAAGAAATCCTAAGAAGAAACAATTTAGGAGCTTTCACAGAAGCACTTGGTTTGCATTGCCCAACAGGAGGACCATCTCTAAAAATTCAGATCAGGAGTAGTTACCATTTTATCCAGTATTGAGGATCTTCAGGATAAAAATTCTGGAGCATTCTGAATCATACTACTGAAATAATTCCTGTGTCAATCAACTCTGTTTTATTTTCATGTTCTGCTTATTCCTTAGTGAAGACTAAGGCTCATAAAGCCATAAATACCATTTATAAAATAATATAAGGGGATGAACCAGTGGTGAAATCCAATTTTTTTTACTACTGGTTCTGTGGGCGTGGCTTAGTGGGCGAGGCAGGGGAAGGATACTGCAAAATCTCCATTCTCATCCCACTCCAGGGGAAGGATACTGCAAAATCCCCATTCCCTTCCCACTCTTGAGGGAAGGATATTGCAAAATCTCCATTCTCACCCCACTCCAGAGGAAGGATACTGCAAAATTCCCATTCCCTCCCCATTCCTGGGGGAAGGATATTGCAAAATCTCCATTCCCACCCCACTCTGGGGCCAGCCAGAGGTGGTATTTGCTGGTTCTCCAAACTACTCAAACTTTCCGCTACTGGTTCTCCGAACTGCTCAAAATTTCTGCTACCGGTTCTCCAGAACTTGTCAGTACCTGCTGGATTTCACCCCTGGGATGAACAGCTTTTCTTAAGCAGTTCTATCACACAGTAGCCATATACCAGGAACACTCTGGTCAAAAGTTACTTCTCTGACATTAACTTCATAGGTTCCCTTAAGCAAGCCTTAAGCAAGTTTCTCTCCCTGACTCCCCATTTCTGAAATGTTGTCTCACAAGGCTATCAGACTCTGGCAAGAGGGAAATTAATAACCGAGTGCACAATCAGATTTATAGCTGGAGAAAATACCAAGATGCCTAGTGTGGTTTCAGCCACATTTGTATCTTCATCACAGGAAACTATCTGAATTTTTTTTTTTTTTTCAAAACTGAAAATATGATAACCTAATATTTATTTTTACATAAACAAATTAACAATGTTAAAGATCTGAAAGTTATTTTATTCTGAATCCAAAACTATTCTGGCCTGAAATAAATCAGTTGCATGAGTTTTGTATTACTATCTGCAAACCTTGCTTTGCTGGAATTTTATATATGAAACACGCTCAATATTTGACATGTGTTCCACATGTCTTACTATTGCCATTGATACTACTGCAGCAATTAGAATGAAGGAGCCAGTTTGGAATATATACTGCTCAAAAAAATAAAGGGAACACAAGCAGAAGACATCCGAGATTTGAATGAATGAAATAGCCTTATTAAATACTTTGTTCTTTGCATACAGTAGTTTATACACTGCTCAAACAACTAAAGGGAACACAAAACTACTGTATGTAACGAACAAAGTATTTAATAAGGGTATTTCATTCATTCAGATCTCGGATGTCTTCTGCTTGTGTTCCCTTTATTTTTTTGAGCAGTGTATAATTTACTATGTAAATCTGAGAGAAGGGTTAACTTTGTACTACCGAATCAGCTTTATTTTATTTTAGTATTTTATTTTATGTTTCTAAACAATCTCCCCTCAGCCCTACCCAAAAATAATAAATGAATGCTGCTTGGGAAATTGAGTTTCCATTGTTTGCTCACCTGTATAGTTTTATTCCTAACAGATTCATTCATTTATCACAGTTCTGAGAATAAACCAGGAATATGCTTGGCCTCATTATGTGTTTTATTTATTTTGAATGAAAAAGAACTCAAGGGAGAAAATAGAGAAAAATATTTTTTAAAAAAAAAATAATAATCAATATTGTTAAGTCAGTACTGTTTAAAATTAGAAATTCAAATAAATTATAAGAACAGCTTGTCAGACTCCTTAAATGTTCATGTTTTTGTACATCGTCTACAGGGAGAGGAGCTTCTCAAAGTCTTTGTGTTTTAAAAATCCACAAAAGAAGAAATCATCAAAAAGAAAGTGCTAGATCTTATGGTTTCACTGTTTTCTGAGAGAGTAGGCTATCATCTGTATGTTCATGAGTATACAGGTGATGATTCTACTTTACTTTACCACATGGGTTTCATGTCAATGTTAAAAAGAAGAGGGGACAAATTGGAGTTGTAACTTATACTCACCACCCAAATGGCTAGTTTAGAGCTGGATAGTGGGTAGTAGAATGTTGATTTTGATTAGGACTTCCCTGACTTTAAATTGAATTGCTAAAGAAAATTATTAATTTCAAATTGATAGGACATTGTTTTTTTTTTTTTTAGGACATAGTTGGGGAAAAACAGCCTAACCAGTTTATATTTATGGAATAACAAAAGGGTATGCATCTGATTTTTGATGCCTGCATCCAAATTATAGATATAACACAGGTTAATGGAAGTTGATTTAGAATATCAGGTTTGCCACATTAATATTATTATTGCTAATAACAACAATAACAACAACATGGATGTGCTCAGTAATACATTAATAGTGTCTAGAGAAAATTCTTGGACATAATACATCAGGATATTAAGTCATTACATCACATATACAGTATTATAACCACATATTTAAGTGTTCTCAATCCTTTGGAAGGATTTGGTAGTCAAAAGTATCAATCCAATCAGAACTATGTAGCATACCATACGACAACAACAACAACAACAACAACAACAACAAAATAAATATGACTTGTTGGTTGATCTATTCCTCTCTATTTATGGATAAATCTCTCTATATTTGACAGTAACAGTATTCCTTATGAGAATAAACAGATAGAATATCAGTTTCTAAAATTTCATCCAGCGAAGGCACACACACAAACCTGCATAGATACATTTCACTACAAAAAAAAAAAAGGTGATATAACTGAACAAATTTGCCTCTTCTTAAAAGAGAAAAGAAAATTACTTCAAACATGGGCATTTGGTGAGAAAAAGAATTAAACTGATGTCAAACCTTGTTCACTGCATTAGTATTTGATGGGGTAAGAGAGGTGGCCTGTACATTTTAATATCAACAACCTGACATTCTGAGATATTACCAACCATTTGAAGTGCAAAGAGCATGCTGTAAATACTTGTACTCTGTTTGGCTATATCTATGATGTAGGTTAAGTTGCATTCATTTTAAATGAACCAACCTTGATGTATTATATCTGACATGCTCCAAATTCTTTATATAGCACTTCAGCGGCTGGAAGAAGTACCTTACAATACGGCATATTTTCTGAATACTACCTATAGAATGGTAGACATCTCAAATATTATGCTAGTTGTTTTCTAATCAGAGCATAAAAATGCTAGCAACTGTATCAAATATCAGTGTAGTACCACTATTATTAAGAATTAATATTAAGCAGATCAACTTCAATTTAAAAAATTCACATAATTAATTATTTGGCCTTATGGCAGTATCACATAATTAGACCTACTGACTAGTTATGGCCAAAGCAACCGATTTAGATGGTTTTAAAATGAGATTAGTTAAATTCATGGAGGGTGACTCTATTTAGAACTGTAAAATGTGTGGGTTTTTTTCTTTCTTTCCTCTTGAAGCAGATTTGGAAATGAAGCAGGTTAGAGAATAGGCAGTTTAGCATGTGTGTCCCCAAAATTTGGACTCTTGCATGATTTTAGTAACATAGAATCTTTTGAGATAGAATATGTCGTGTGTTTCCTGAAAAAGGTACATTCAGGATGGATTGTAAGGAAAGCAACTAAATGTTGGGACTTTGTTTAAAACATCAAGAGTCAAGTAGTCAATTTTATCTATTTTTTTCAACTTGTCATGGTCATACTAGTTACTTCATATTGGGCCACATCACACACTCATATATTTAAAATACTTTTTGCAATTTTTTAAAGATTTTATTACATAAATGAATCTCTGCCCAAGAATGAGTACATTGATATTAGTCCATATAATTTGTAAAAAACAGTTTCATTTAAGAAATATTGTTTTCCATTTCTAAAATGAGAGTAAAATTTTACTGTTATGTCATAAATCCAAGAAAATATGACATTGTAACAGAAATACTACATTGTGTTATATATATCAGTGACCATGACAATGATAAAAACCATTTCTGCACAATAAAACAAGAAAATATGAATAACGTCAGGTAGTTCAAAAATTTCTTGGTATTACAGAAGAAAGTGTAGAGTTTATGATAGCAAATTGCAATTATTTGACTTTCAGTCTATTGAATATGATCTTCCAAATAAACACAACAACCTTTGAAGTACCAACTTATATGCAAATTCGTTCTTAGAAATCATCATGTTCTAATTAGTTAGAGCCTCTGATGACATATTAGCAAAGAAATTGCTGGCCTAAATTGTTCTTTATACACACCTGCCTATTAAAATGCAAAACTTGATCAAATCTGAAAGGATAACATTTCTGAGTAAAGCAGGGCAATTTTCCTATCAAGAGCAACATTGTTCCATGATTTTCTCCAGTGAAACGTTAGAAATCTCAGATCTAAACTAGGCTATTTTTTATTTTTTTTTATCCTGGGCCAATTTAGGCCACATCACAATGCTTGACCTAGTTTGAAGTGACTTACAGCTTTAACTGATTCTGTAACAAGAAGAGAGCTACATAAAATTTCAATTTGGAAATTGAGATCTAAAGTGATACAATCCAATCTCCAAATAAAATCAACTTTGTGAATTTAAATTAAAAGCCAAATCAAATATTTGAATTGTATCATATATATCTGAATGGGTTCAATTTATTTAGACACCAGTGAGCATGCACTGAAATAGTCAAGTTCAATTTTGTGAGTCAAACATTCAGACCAAATTGCATTGATTTTCCCCACCAAATTAACAGTTCAGACAATATTTTACCTTTTTCACATAGGTAAATACAGAAACTAAGATTGCATGTTTTGAAATCTTGGATGATTCTTAACAGGCTTAAAGAAAAACTAGGATTCCTAGAAGGACTAGGGGAGACATGATAGCAGTGTTCTTTTATTTGAGAGGCTCCTACAAAGACGAGGGGGTTAACTATTTTCCAAAGCACCACAAGGCAAGACAAGAAACAATGGATAGAAACTAACCAAGGAGAGAAGCAACCTAGAACTAAGGAGAAGTTTCCTAATGGTTAGAGCAATCCACTAATGGAATAGTTGGCCTTCATAAGTTGTGGGTACTCCATCACTGGAGACTTTCAAAAAGAGACTGGACAATGATTTGTCTGAAATGATATAGGATCTTCTGCTTCAGTAGGGGATTGGACTAGAAGACCTCCAAGGACCCTTCCAATTCTATTATTCTATGTTCCATGTTCTAATTTCCATTTTTATTTGCCCATTGATAAAAGAAATCTATTCATGCATCTATTTAACCTTGTCTCCATCTAGCACTTGATATTTCTATATACTTCAAGTAAAATAACAGTAATTAACTAATGGTAAAATCATACCATTTTTATACAAGATAGGAAATCATCCTTGTAAGAGGTGGGTTGCAATACACCCTCAAACGTTTGGTATGAATCTTGTATTACAGTTGCTTTAGTTTCCCCATAACACATATATTTAGACCATATAAGAATTCTGAGAAAAATAGTCTAATTCAAAAGCAGCACTTACTTGAATGGTATGTCTAGAATAAAACCGAGGTCATCTTACCTAAGATGCTATTTCCCCTATGGATAATGGGTGGCCCCACTCAGCAAACAGGTGGCATGTTGTGACTCTATTCTCTCTCCATTTAACTGACATTTAGTAACGGGCTGCTTCTAAAGATTAAGCAACACTTAGCCATGATAGGGAGAACTAATTCTTCATATCTTTAGTATTAAAATCAAACTAGGCATGGGTGATGTCATTTTAAAAAGTGCTTTATACATCAACTCTATTTACCAGATTGTTTCTTTCATGGAAGAGAATAGAAGGCTACAGCTGATGCTCTGGCTCTTGACATCAGGCAAACAAGTAAACTGTAGGATATCTTTCTCTTTGCTAGGCAACCAGGTCAAAGAATAGCAAAGGACTGGAAGGAATGGAAACAAAAGAATGGAAATGCTGGTCTACTGCTGAATTTGTTATGGAGAGAATTGCTATGAACTGCAATAAGTCAGAAGTACATTTAGATGTTTTCTAAATGTTGATTTCAATCTATTTAAAAAATAGGGAAAGAAAATGAGAAAAGTTAACGCTCTATTCTTGCAACAAAAAAATCAAAATCTGAAACCAGATCCAATTCTGTTTAATAAAAAAGCCAGTCCTGAAATTATTTTCAATTTACCGTAATTCTGAATAATTTCAATTACCAAGTTTCATTGGTGAGGTGGCATAAAAATACAGAATAAGCAAGCTGTATATACTAATACTCTGTTTGGGGACTCATTGTAACTTGCTCATAATTCCTTAATAAAATCTGATACCCAAATATGGAGCTAGATGCTTTAAAATAAAGCTTGCTGTTTTTCTTTGTTTGTTATAGAAAAAAATAATAATACCTAGCCTCTTTTGAATAATCTCCTAAAGGATAATCCCCTTTCTCCTAAATTTAAGGAAAAAGCTTCCTGCATGTTAGGCAGTTGAATTAACCTTCTGAGCCACAAGTTCTCCTCCCTTCTTCAACTTGAGCCAGGGGAAAGATTACGTGTTTTTCTATCGAGACACCTGGTCTACCCCAACATGTGAGAGGGGGCATTCTGCTCCCTTTTGCCTTTCAGCTCCAATCCAGGAGCCCTCAAGCAGACGCATTCATGATAAACTGTTTTATACCAAATTTATATTTTGCTGATAAAGAAATAAAGAGAGACTAGTATAGATTTATTTCAAGCTTTTTAGCTTTCATCAGCTAGTCATATCCTTACTCGGATTCAAACTTGAATTAACCTTCTGAGCCACAAGTTCACATGAAGGGAAGAGAACTTGTGGCTCAGAAGGTTAATTCAACTGCCTAACATGCAGGAATCCCAAGTTCAAATCCGAGTAAGGATATGGCTAGCTGATGAAAGCTAAAAAGCTTGAAATAGATCTATACTAGTCTCCCTCTATTTCTTTATCAGCAAAATATAATTTTGGTATAAAATGGTAAAAGATGGGGCAAAATAGTGAATGGCCTTGCCACCAGCTGATTGGGTGCAGGGGCCAAAGGGAGAAAAGAAAGAAGATGGGGATTTGTCCTCTTCTTTTCTTGTGCCACAAAACCTACAGGTTTATGGGAAGTATAGTTGGAGGTCATGATGGCACTGAAGCAGCCACAGCTTTGTCAAATTTCATTTCCATGGGACTAATGGGTTCAGCATTATGTGGCTTAGGCCATTTGAGTTACCTTGGTTTAATAAAGAAGACCATTATAACACTTTTTTGCTTGAACTCAAAAGAGTTCATTAACCTACCCTGTTTTCCCTAAAATAAGACATCCCCTGATAATAAGCCCAATTGGGCTTTTGAGTGCATGGCAATAAGGCCAAGCGCTTATTTCAGGGTTCAAAAATATATAAGAAAGGGTCTAATTTTCAGAGAAACACGGTATATGTAACAATAATAATCCCTAAAGCCAAAAAAAATAATAATAATAATTACCCATAACAATAAGAAAGCTACAATCCAAGAAAAAATCTCTTGGGCGAGAAAACAAAACTGGCTATGTAGTTAACTTTAAAAACCGCTATAAAGCCTTATGCCACCAGATTGTTGTGGCTCCGTTGCCTGAGCCTGGGCTATCGACAGATGCAGACTCTGAGAGTGAGGAAGAGGAGTTGGCAAGGCCTCCCTCTCCAGGACCCTCCTCTCTGGCAATGCCGCCGGAGGACACCGGAGGCCAAAAGATAGGCTCAGAGCCAAGCACACCCCCGCAGCCACAGGTGGACAGTGACGAAGGAGATAAGTGCTGGCTGGACCCTCGCCAGAGGCGCAGGGAGAAGCGTGCGTAGCAGAGGGGAAGGTGTGCCAGAGATTAGCTGAGTCACTGGACCACACCCCACAGGGTATAAATGTGGGTGCAGTGGCCGGTTCAGTTTGTGATGAGCAAAAACTAGAACCAATCCATGATTTCTGTGTTACTGGACTTTGCCTGCTTTATCGGACTGCATTTGGATTAATCCTTGTATTGTTGAAAACTCTGCCTGTTTTTTCGGAATGCTGGCAGGCTAATCTTTGTTTTGAGTGAGTAAAGTCTGAATTGGCAGCTAGCCACTGGGTTGCTGCCAGCTTTATTTTCAAAGAATTTTGTCATGTGGCTTATTAACTCCAGGCCATCTGTGGGGCTGTGTGAGTGGAACGGGGACAGAACACAGATAAAGGCAGAATGTACCAATCACCATTGCAAAGGAAGAGCTGTTACACTCGAAATCCCCCGAGCCTTCTATAATTTCATAAATGCCAAAATTTAAGGCTCGAAAATTATCCCACCCCTAAAAGGACCAATGGGGAAAACTGTAACAATAAAGCTGTTAAGGCCAACCTCTTCAATACATTCTTCAGTTCAGTCTTTGTCAACAGCAATGGCTGCTGCTCCACATTTCCTAGTTGTACCATAACTAACTGTAATGATTTACTACATATTGATTTTACAGTAGATAACGTTGAAATGGCACTACATAACCTAAAGCCATCTCTATCTATTGGCCCCAATGGATTATGTGCCTACTTCTTAAAAAAGCTTGCCACTGCCATAGCTGAACTTCTATGCACAATCTATTAGGTATCTTTCAGAATCAGCTCCTTGTCCGACCTATGGTCATTAGCCACAGTCATATCTATCTTTAAAAAGGTAGACCCTAATCTAGTAGAAAATTACAGACCAATCTCATTGTGTTGCATCACCTGTAAAGTCATGGAATCAATTGTAAATCAATCCCTCACCCTACACTTAGAGACAACCTGCTTTCTAATAAGCAGTTTGGTTTCAGAAAAAAATTGTCCTGTAATCTGCAACTCCTACACTGCAGAAACATTTGGACCACTCAGCTTGACCAGGGTAAAGCAATAGATGCAATTTACATAGACTTCTGCAAAGCCTTTGTTCCAGTGGTGCATGACAAACTACTGTTAAAACTAAGTTCTTATGACATTTCTGGATCCCTGCACAAATGGATAGTCGCATTCCTGACCAACAAGTAGTCAAAATAGGGAAGACCTTATCAAATCCAGCACCAGTTAACAGTGGTGTCCCCCAAGGCAGCATTCTAGGACCCACACTCTTTCTGCTTTACATCAATGACCTATGCGATCATATTAAAAGCAGCTGCTTCCTTTTCACTGGTGACATAAAATTATTTAACACCACTAACAATGCTGCTGTCCTATAAAGCGACCTTGACCATGTATCAGAATGGTCACACATTTGGCAACTCCAAATCTCAACTAATAAATGCTCTGTCCTACACATTGGCAATAAAAATTAGAACACCAAATACAAGTTGGGCGGAAACGACCTCATAGATGACCCTCACTCTGTCAAGGACCTAGGAGTACTCATCTCAAACGATCTAAGACCCAGCATTACCAAAAAGGCATTAAGAATTGTTAACCTAATTTTGTGAAGCTTCTTCTCCGGTAACATTGTATTGTTAATTAGGGCATACAAAACCTTTGCCAGACCAATTCTCGAATACAGCTTGTCTGCCTGGAATCCACACTGTATATTGGACATTAATATGATTGAGCGGATCCAGAGATATTTCACGCAAGAGTACTCCATTCCACTCCTCAACTCACAATAGAATCCCTTATGCCACCAGGCTTGAAACTTTGGGCGTGGACAATTTGGAACTGCGCTGGCTGCATCTGATCTAAGCATAGTACACAAAATTGTCTGCTACAATGTCTTACCTTCAACAACTTCTTCAGCTTCAACCTCAATAATACACGAGCAAACAATTGATATAAAATCAAGGTAAACCACTCCCAATTCGATTGCAGAAAATACGACTTCAGCAACAGAGTGGTCAACACCTGGAATGCTTTATCTGACTCCGTTGTTACATTCTCAAACCCTCACAGCTTCAACCTTAAACTGTCAACCGTGGACCTCCACCCCATTCCTAAGAGGTCCATAAAGGAGGCATTCATAAGTGCACCAGCGTGCCTATCATCCCTGTCCTACTGTCCCCATTTATTTATATTCATTTCCTTCATTCATGTCCATGTTCATATTTATACCTGCTAACTTGTACATGTTTGACAAACTAATAAATAAATAAATAAATAAATAAATAAATAAATAAATAAATAAATAAATAATCCTTGACCTATTTCACCCAACTGAAGGTTCCAAAAACATGAGAGTTTAAATTTGTATATAAATGGTGAATCTGCCTTGCCTTTGCCTTTGCCTTTTTGCCTTTCCTTTTTCCACTCCATTTGTTCTTGAAAACAACTTTAAAAGTGGATTAAACGTTAGTTTGGAAGACACATATTAGATCAATTTGTGCTAGAGTTATTGAGTATTGAATTTCTCAGATTTCTTGACTTCTATTCCTGTTCTTGATAAATACTGCCTAAATTCATGCTGCAGTGCCAGGTTATATTTAGATAAAGTTTACACTCACTGAAATGCTTGCATCATCCTAATGGAATAATCATTTCATTAAAAGACATCTTAACAATCAACAAAGGTTACATGTTTATTATAGATAGAAGATACTGAAAAACACTGACAATTTAGTTGTTTTAAATGGCTAGTTAACCTAGGAAGAAAAACAGTTGAGACTGTTATAGAAATTCAAATGTTTTCTCATTCCTCTAATTTATTTTGTACTATAAATTATTATAAAACATAGCAATATGTCCTACATAAAATGTACTCTGGTTATTGCTTTCCTATTAGTCTTTTTTATAGTTCCTATAATACCAGCAAGAGTGTCTTAAGTAACAAAACTTTGTTGTGTAATAGTTTGGATAAGGATTAAAAGTAAATTTAGTGAAGAGAATGAATTTTAGTAAAGATCTATTTATAGGCTAATATCCCATTCATGATCAGAGCATTCAGACATCAGAGGCAGAATGGATATTTCTACCTCTCCTTTCCATTTCAGATTTTTAAAAATGTTTTTGTTCTTTTGCAAATAGATTTAATTGGCCCAAGTTCTGTGCTGCTTTAGAAGAGTGTTGAAGATAGGAGACTATTCTGTTCAATGAAAACTATCAGTCCTTTGTGGACAAAATCTCCTTAGGGTGCTTCCCTATATCAAAAAATGGAAGGCTTTTAACATCAAATCCTCTCCCTAAGAGGTCAGAGGCTGGTCTGTAACCTCTGACTGGATGGTTAAAACCTTAATGTTCTTGGATGCTATTTCCAACATTAAAAGATTATGCCAATGAACACAATTTAAGCACCTTTAACAAAACTTAATTCAACAGATTTAATGCGACCAGTAATAATATCTCCTTTGAACTGATCTTGAGCCATGTCGATCAGGTAGGATTGTTGGCAACAGTACAAAAGTGGTTTGTTATTGCTTTCTTCCAAGAAGCTTCTCCACTTTTCCTGTCCAGCCAACACGGCCTCTTATCCATAAGCTAACTAGGTCTCATTCTGTTTCACTTTATTGAAGATCAGCCAAAATCAGCCAGATATTGCCACCCTAGTTGAGACTGCACCATTTTAAATCCAAATGTTCTGGTTTAATTGATTGTGGCTAAGGTTGTAAAAGTATGACGTTTGTTCCTTATTAACCTGTCACTCAGAATAATACTGGCCACACCTCTCTAGAGATGGTAGATAAACAAAGATTACAATAATTGATTGCTGCATATTCATTGCTTCAGTTAAGCATGAAATAATTATTTGCACAGTTTCAAAATTATGCTAATGCAAACATAACCTTTCCATCAAAGAAAAACAACAACTAGTAAAATGCAAATATAACTCCAACAAGTTCTGAAATAACTTCAGAAAGACAGTTTTGGTGTATTCGGGTCTTTTCCCGTGTAAGATTGAGAGTATCTTGGTGACGTTTCGACGAAGTCCCACTCGTCATCTTCAGGCTGGTGCCTTCGGCTTCGTGCCTGTGTGAGCAAAACATGATCAGAGCTGACATCTCTCTATAAAGCTCCGATCACGCTTTGCTCACAGGCACGAAGCCGAAGGCACCAGCCTGAAGATGACGAGTGGGACCTCGTCGAAACGTCGTCAAGATACTCTCAATCTTACATGGGAAAAGACCCGAATACACTAAAACTTGCATATCTCTACCCGTGAAAATCTACAAAAACATATATATATATATATATATATGTAGGTCTTTGGTTATCTCGGGTTTTCTTTTAAAATTTTACGTGGGAGAAAACCTGAATAACCAAAGACCTACATACAAACACCCGCGAAAACCTCAGAAAACATATATATATATATATATATATATATATATATATATATATATATATATATATATATATATATATATATATATATCACACACAAAGATGTTGATTTACCAAATCAATTGTTTCTAGGGCACAAAAAGAGTAGCAAAGTGGAAAATTTGTAATCATTTATACCGACTATTTAAGCATTCAGAAATGAAGACACAATAGCAAGCAAATTAATAAATCTCCTGCTAATAATATTATAGTTCATCATTCATTTGAATTTGAGAAGAACTCTTTGCCTGCAGATAAGAACTGACAAAATTGGTATGGTTAAAAACAAAACTAAAAATAAAACAAGCAAACAAGCAGCACATTTTGGTTTGAAGGTCAACAAATTGCTTTGCTCTAAAGAGAGCCTCAAAGTACAAGGCGATTTCATCTTGAGAAAATAAGTGTGGATTTTGGAGGCTTCTTGAAATCATGTTATACAGGCAAACCAATTTCTCTGTTATCAACTTTTACAGAAAACACCGGCTGACAGACTCACAGGGAAACCATGCTTGTTCAAACCATTCACAACTGATAGAAATCTGAAATCTTATATCCATGTATCTTACTATTTCCAGAATAGCTATTTTAGCCACTTGAAACAGAAACAACTAAGACTCTTGGACTATCATAAAGAAACAATACCTTCATTATAGAATCATTGTTTTTTAGGCCTACATCCCATGATTCTTACAGCAAAAGTCTGTTAATGATATTTTCAAAAACACTCAACACAGTAGACACATTAAAAGCAAAGGGCAAATAAGAAGCTGCTAGACTAAGTACAGAAATATAAGAATTATATTTTCATATTTTTAAATCAATGTTAGCCTTTGATTTTAAACACTGCTCTGTTTGTGTATGTGTGTGTGTGTGTGTGTATTTGTATGTGTGTGCATCAGTGGTGAAATTCAAAAATTTTTACTACCGGTTCTGTGGAAGTGGCTTGGTGGGTGTGGCTTGGTGGGTGTGGCAGGGGAAGGATACTGCAAAATCTCCATTCCAACCCCACTCCAGGGAAAATATACTACAAAATCTCCATTCCCATTTCTCTCTGGGGCCTACCAGAAGTGGCATTTGCCAGTTCTACAAATTACTCAAAATTTACGCTATCGGTTCACTAGAACCTGTCAGAACCTGCTGAATTTCAGCCCTGGTGTGTGTGTGTCTGTGTGTGTGCGCGTGCGGGCGCACACATAGGCACCTATATACATACATACATACATACATATATGATTTTATAATAATAACAAACATGTATAATTCTTGTGAAAAGAGATACATGTGAACAGGATATTCACAGAGATCTTGAAAAAATCAAGATGGTAACCATGATTACACACCAAGGCTCTTACCTGCATTGCATGTTTGACACACGTAAAAGGGGCTTTGATCACATGGTAGTAGCTACCATCTTGATCTTTTATAATCACTCTTGAGGATTTCTCTCCCTATGAAATAATATGAAAATCCTCTATTTATATATATTATAAGATTGCTGTAAAAATTTCAGTCAAAGCCAGGTTTGTATTTGCACTTGAAAATTTTGATTTTGTGTTTGACATGTTTTCTGTCTTGAGTTATTTTTAAAAACAATAAAGGCAGGATATAAATAAAATAAATAAATTTACAGGATAGGTTGACAGACGCCTTCTCTAGGGATGTCAAATAATAAGTGAGAGTCATACTTTGTTCTGTACAAACAGTATAGGTAGAAAAGAAGAGATATGGGATCCTTGTAGAGAATTTCAGACAATAGCTCATAGAAAGTGTTTCACTGGTTTTTCTTTCATGAGTTTCATCTAATGAAGAGAAATAGATAATATCTTAACTATCCCAGTCCAAGACCGTAACTGTTGCAAGTTAAGGTTAAGAGCAAAAATTTAGCTTGTACCAAAAGACTCAACACTTCAAAAGAGGTGAACTTCAAAAGAGTTGTTTATGTTAAATTAGCAATTGATGGTAAATTGAATAATATGGCTTTTTCCTTCATAATCCTAAATTAGTCATATTACTGTGACATATTTTTATGGGTTAACAATAAAGGTTTTATAAGATTTTGAACTGATATTTTGCAATTAGAAAATGATTTTTAATTGATAGAGAATATATAGAGAATAGGTTCTTATGGTCAAATTATGTAGTGTTTAATCACAAAGATGGACACTTTTGAATTATCCTATTTGTCAGGAGTGATACTGTCCTTTAATAAAGAAAATAAATACCCCCAATAGGTTTAGTAAATCAGACTTTGATAAAAGGCAGTCACTATAAGCATAACAAACAAACAAACAAACAAAAAACACCCCAAGCAAAGAAAGAAATCCCTATTGAGTACACCAAAATCTACAGGTAGTTTTAAAACTTCAGGATAAGACATGCATTATGCAATTTATGTTTCAAAAGTCTGGCCATTACACATATAGAGTCTTAGAATCATCTATTTCTCGGGCACAGTTGTTGGAAAGAGATAGGAGAGAGATTATATTGCAAATTGATGACATTCAAAACTTGGTGAATACGAACATAGTGGTATGTGAACTAGAGCTCTCTCCTTCATTTGATTGTTGTGGGCAAAATTTGGACTTCTGTTTTTCCAGTTACAATATTTTCAGAGCAAAATGTCCAATGCATCCTTCTTTAAACATTTGCTTTGGTGATTTCTATTGATTTTTGATATACATATATCATCACTGGTGAATGCATTGAATCCAACAGATTGATGAAATATATTCATTCTACCTTCTTTTCTCACAAACCTATGATCATTGTCTATTTTATTCCTCCGGTTTTTATATTTCTTTCCACGAAGGCCTTTAAAAGGGAGGCACATTAGCATACATTGGATCAAATATTAATTTGATGCAATAAAAATGAACCCTGATATACCATCATTATCTGGGTGGTGTTTCTAGTATGACAAGGATCTTTAAAGCTAATGGATTATATTAACAGCTTCATTCTATGTAGTTCCAATGTTGTAAAGAAAATCAAAGCAAATACATAATCAGTTAGACATTTAAATGCTAATGATTTCACTGATTGTCTGATATGAGACTTTTTAAAAAACCTGATTTTTTAAAAGAACTGTGAAAGAGGCATTAACAAATATAGAGCAGAACTCATTTACAACTAAATTGTGGTTGGCACAAGATTTCTGTGAGTCTCTTGGTGGTTAACATTAAAACTAAAATTTGTAACAATGCAAATGTTGGAAAAATAAAAACATAACATTAAAACAACAATGCTGTATTTATCTTGAAAAAATACCTTTAAAAGATTCAGTTTAACTATCAGTGTGTGCATTAGCCTGGCTTCAGAGAGAGATTTGTGTGTAGATTAATTTGTATATAGATACATTTATGAATTGGCATTATGGCTTAATGTGTAGTTCATGACCATTGTCATAATCAAAGGCATCTTCCCCATGGTAAATGGTAATCCTGTTTGGCATGATTTGTGAGCCTCTAATACAGTCGATATATAAGTGGCAAAAAAGCACCAAAGTTTTAGATTTGTAAATCATTGTTGGAAGAAATATCCATCTGGTTCAGTTCCAAGCTGGAAGAAAGACACTGGAAACATGGAGTCTGATTAGAAAGATGGTTTATTGATTAACAGAACCACCAAACACATGGTTTGGGTGCAGCTGACCACATGGAGTTGAGAGGGGATAGCTTTTATACCTTCTCTGGACTTTGCACTTGAGCTTCCTGTTTCTGTGCAAGAACATGTATTCTATTGGCTGTGTCAGACTCCCATGATGCACATAGCTGGCTCTATAGGTTGTCTGAGCTAAGTTTGGTTGAAGTTTGGACTCTCTGAGATAACGTAATGAAGAGGCTTCTGTTCTGAAAGGGTGTTAGACAATTCCTATTATGGCTTAATGGCTTTTTCCTGTGTTGGATCTTGAATGAGGGTTAATCTGCCTTTGTTCAGATTTTGCTGCAGGGAGTAAAGGTTTACCAAATCTGCATTTCTAAAAGGTGGCCTCAGCTTAATATCTGCCTGGGGACAGGGAGCTGGGCTCTGAGTTTCTGTCTCCCTTGTGGTTTTTATTTCTCTTTTAGGGAAATATTTTACGCTGTCTTTTTAATATTTCCCAAAATAGTTCATTCTTCTAGGAGGGGGTGGTGGTAGCTTCCCGCATCATCAATACCTGACTAAATAAATTAACGTGGGTAATTTTCTGTTCTGCCTTCCAGTCTTAGAATGAGCAGGAAGAACTGGTCATAATGTAATGTTGCAAATGGTCACGAAACAAAGGTGCAGCAGCATCCAGAAATGTTTTAAAATACACCCAGAAGTGGCAATGCAAGATGAAATATAGATTACAATATGAGGAGCCTCATGTGTGTAAACTCCAAGTTTTGTTAGAAACCACAGCTAGGATTTTCTTTTTTAATCAGCTGTAACCTAACCTAATCCAAGCTGGCCAGTCAGCCAGCAAAAGAAGCTAAAAAGCTAGGTGGATAGAAAAGGACAACAAATTACTGCCAGGATTAGTTTCTCTGATCCCTTGTGATTCAGGTTGTGGTGCAGGTCACTAAGCACGAATAGGTATCTTCTCCATTGTAAATGGTAATCATGTTTTAACATGGCTTGTGAACCTACAATAGATATATAAGTAGCAAAACGCATCACTCTAGATTTCTTATGTTATTTCCAGAACATATAAAGTAGCCACATATTTGCTACACTTTCATGCTATTACACATGCATATAAATAAAGCAATCTTCAGTGAAAATGACATTTGAGAAAGCTGCACAAGTCATACAGAAATTACAGTGAATTAAAAGCAACCAAAGGGGAAGAATACAAGATTTGTTTATGGTCGTTCCAAAGAGCTTAGGCATGCTTCAAATTAAGAACACTGCTGCATACTGACCCTTTCTTTCTAAGCAAGCAGAAAATTGGAGTCAGGAAAACGTATTTTTTGCTGAAACTCAGATAACTTTGGACTGCTATTGGTCTGCTGCAGCAGTATCAGCTGCTTAAAAACAAATATGCCTAGTTTCTTTGTTCTTTTTTCTCTATTGGAAAGCATTGAGTGGTTCTTTCCTTCATTCTCGGCCTTGCACTTTTATGTTTCCTTGCTGTCTCTTGCCATTAGGCAAAATGTCAATAAAATTGGTTGGTTAACTCCTGGAGCTCCTTCAGTTGTTTGAAGACAACCTTCTAATCAATTGTAGAAAGGCCCTTTGTAGCTTATTAGCAACATTCCACCCATTTCTGAATGTCTGGCATATATATATATATATATATATATATATATATATATATATATATATATATATATATATATATATATATATGTCTTTTTCTTTTTCGTAGGCTTTTATGTGCATATTCTTTCTAGCCAGGTTTTACCTACGTAAACTAAGTTGTTTTGCAGCTTGTGAATGAGATGCCATCGCTGAAAAGATTAAAAGATATGAAAACCGAGTAACTCAGTTCAAGGAAAACTCACAGTTCAGAGCAAATCAGCACCAGTTTTAAAATCAGCACCCGGAAATTCGTAAGATATCTGACCTCCGGGTGTTTCGCTGCGCATTGAAGACCCTGTTGTTCCGCCAGGCCGGACTATCAATACAATAGTTTTAAATTGGGGTATTTAAATTTATTGGGGTTTTAAATTTGAGCCATTTATTTAATTATTTTAAATTTTATATCATTGTTTTGTTTGTGTTTTTAAATAGGCTGTATGCCGCCCTGAGTCCTTCGGGAGAAGGGCGGTATAGAAATAAAATTAATATTATTATTATTATTATTATTATTATTATTATTATTATTATTATTATTATTATTATTATTATTATTATTATTATATTCTTTCTAGCCAGGTTTTACCTACGTAAACTAAGTTGTTTTGCAGCTCTGGTTGTGTGAAATCTCATTCACAAGCTTCAGGGCTTTTTTTCTTTCTGTTGACAAACTGCAACTCTGTGTTGCTCTCTGGGAGACTCAGATAGCTATTTCTGCCTTATAAGGCTTCGTCGGTGAGCCACACCCACTTCTCAGATATTCCCCCTGTAAAGGTATAATGTGTCTTTTTCTTTTTCGTAGGCTTTTATGTGCATATTCTTTCTAGCCAGGTTTTACCTACGTAAACTAAGTTGTTTTGCAGCTTGTGAATGAGATGCCATCGCTGAAAAGATTAAAAGATATGAAAACCGAGTAACTCAGTTCAAGGAAAACTCACAGTTCAGAGCAAATCAGCACCAGTTTTATAAGAATTTAGAAAATGGAAATGGAGTAACAACAAATGAAAAGCCTGATAAACAGAAAGCTCTGAAATTCTGGAAGAATTTGTGGGAAAACAACAAGAAGCACAACAGAAATGCAAAATGGATCAAACAGGTTGAGGACTCTATTAAAGTGCATAAAATAGAAGACGTGAAAATAACAAAAGCAATGGTGCAAAGACAGTCAAGAAAAGTGAAGAACTGGAGTGCACCTAGACCGGAGGAGCTGCATGGCTTCTGGTTAAAGGCACTTACAAGTCTACACAAAAGATTGGCAACCCAGATGAACCAGATCCTAAAAACACCTGAAAATGATGGATGGATGACAACTGGAAGGACCCTGGAAACTATAGGCCAATCACCTGTTTGCCAACAACATACAAGCTTCTTACTGGTATCATTGCAAACCAAATCTATGGATACCTGGAAAGAAATAACTTGCTTCCTGTAGAACAGAAAGGATGCTGCAAAAACTCAAGAGGAACAAAGGATCAATTGCTGATCGACAAGCTAATCCTAAAGAATTCAAAGAAAAGACGAACCAACCTGTTCATGGCTTGGATAGACTATAAGAAAGCATTTGATTCAGTTCCCCATAGCTGGATCAAGAAATGCCTGGAAATATTAGGCATCAGCAGCAACATACAAAAATTCATGGAATCTTCAATGAACCTCTGGAAAACAAAACTTATGGCTAATGAAGAAGAACTGGGTGAAGTTGAAATTAAACGAGGCATTTTCCAGGGCGATTCCCTTTCACCCTACTTTTTATACTCTCAATGCTACCACTGACAATCATTTTGAAGAAGATGAACTGTGGATACGAACTTGCAAAGAAAGGACTGAAAATCTCGCACTTGATGTACATGGATGATTTGAAGCTGTTTGGTAAAACAAAAGCTGAACTGAATTTATTAATTGAAAACACAAAAGAATTCAGCCAAGACATTGGTATGCAGTTTGGAATTGACAAATGTGCAATAATAGCAACCAAAGCAGGCAAGATCATAGAAGAGGATGGAATAGAACTAGAGAATGAAGAAATGATAAAGGCAGTAAAATCAGAAGAAGGTTACAAGTACTTGGGAATTTTAGAATCTTCTGACTTAATGCATAATAAAGTCAAGGAATTAACTTCAGCCAAGTACATTCGGCGAATTCGTAAGATATTAATGTCCAAATTGAGTGGAGGAAACATCATAAAAGCCATAAATACCTGGGCTATACCTGTGATTAGATACTCTGCAGGAATAATTGACTGGACCCAGATGGAGTTAGACAATTTGGACAGAAAAACAAGGAAGCTTATGACAATGAATCATGCCTTGCACCCTAAAAGTGATGTTGACCGATTATATTTACCAAGAGCAGAGAGTGGTCGAGGACTCCTACAAGTAAAGCAGACTGTGGAAGAAGAAAAATGCAGCTTGAATGATTACATCCAGAAAACTGAAGAACCAATGATTAAGGAAGTAAATAAAGGAGGCCTTTTAAAGACAACTAAAACAAAAGCAGAATATAAGAAAGAAATAATTGAGCAGCGAGCTGAAAATTGGAAACACAAAGCTCTGCATGGCCAATACTTGAAAAGTATTGAAGGCAAAGCTGACCAGAAACTAACTTGGAACTGGTTAAGATCAGGAGTACTGAAAAAAGAAACAGAAAGCTTTATTTTGGCAGCTCAAGAACAAGCCCTAGCCACAAACTGTATGAAGGCAAAAATTCAACATGTTACCACCAACAGCAAATGCCGCCTCTGCAATGAGAAAGATGAGACAGTGACCACCTGATCAGTGGGTGCAGCAAAATTTCACAAACTGACTACCTACAACACCATGATCATGTTGCTAAGATCATTCACTGGAAATTGTGCCAGAAGTTTGGATTTGAGTACAGCAAAAACCACTGGGAACATCAGGTTGAGAAAGTTTTAGAGAATGAGAAACTCAAGATCTTGTGGGACTTTAGGATTCAGACTGACAGGCACTTGGTCCACAACACACCTGACATAACAATAGTTGAAAAGAAAAAAGTATGGTTCATTGACATTGCAATACCTGGTGATGCACGAATTGAAGATAAGCAGCAAGAAAAAATCACAAAGTACCGGGACTTACAAATTGAAGTTGAGCGACTGTGGAAAAAGAAATTGTGTGTTGTCCCGATTGTAATTGGAGCCCTTGGAGCAATACCCAAAGGGCTATCCTGCTATTTAGAAATTCTAAATTTGCCGGACTTGAACATTTTGACTCTACAAAAAACCACCTTACTCGGAACAGCTTACATCCTCCGATGATACCTTAACAGTTCCTAGGTCCTTGGTTAGGACTCGAGCTGCTGAGCTATTAACCAGCCTCAAAGGCTGTGAATCTCACTAAAGATTAACTAATAATAATAATAATAATAATAATAATAATAATAATAATAATAATAATAATAATAATAGCCTTTACTGTCATTGTACATCATGTATACAACGAAATTGGAAAATACTCAGCTTTGATGGTGTTTAGTAAAATGTACAACAATGAAAACTTTTAGTTATGGATTTTGAAACTATATTTTGAAAGCAAAACAATCTTTTCCCTATTTGGGAATTTAGTTACATGGGAAACATCTTTGTAAGATCGTATGACAAAATCTACTCTGAGAATCTGTTATAGGACTTTTCCTCTAAATAACTCAGCAGTTCTGGACATGAATGATATAATTTATGAATTCCTATTATCTCCCTTTCTGCACTTCACCTTTTCTCTCTTCATTTGTTTTATATAGATTTCCAAGAGTGAGAATCAGAGAGAGATCAAAACCAAGATAAGACAAAAATATGATAGATGTATGGTTAACTTCTTTGTTTGTTTGCTTGTTTGCTTGCTTGCTTGCTTCTTTCAGGATAATATCTCTGTTTCTTATGTGAGAATAGGGTAGATATAAGAATTTGACTGGAAGGGTCATGGGCAATGCACAAGCCAAAACCATATTCTGCCCTTCTAACATTTTGAGCTGGTTAATGCAAACACTGTGACTTATACTGTATTCAATACATGCTATCAGATAATATCAGGTACACAGTTATACTAATCTGTAATGTGCTTAATAGATATTATTTTTCAATCCATGTTGCAATTTTGTCCAGTAATATTTATTGAAATTTGAATTTCACTTTTCTACAATCAGCATAGGTAATCTTTTTTCTATTTGTCCATCACTTTTGTTGCTTTGACATCAGAGGTTGATGAGAATTGTTAGTGCAAATGTAAAGATCAGACTTTGATTATCTGATGTTGAAATATTTAATGGAGACAATATGTCTCTGAATATAAATTTCTTGAATATCTATTCTGCAAAACATGGGGAGAAGATGGTGTTATGCGTATCTTGTAGAAATTAATGTCACATCCATTATGATGTCATCATAATTAATGGCACTTGTATGATCTTGTGATAAAATACTTGCCCCTTACTTGCTCCAAATGTACCCATGAGTATTATTAAAAGACATGTGTGATTCCTTTAAACAATGCTGGCCTGATAAAGTTATGATCTAATCCAGCATGACTATTCCTATATGTTAAAATTTTAGAATGGATTTAAAGGATGATATACAGCCTGAATGTTCCATACTACCATTTTGTAAATATTAATATAACACTGTGAATGTAATATTAGGTAATCTGTATAGTAATTATCTTGCTTCTACAGGAAGAAAACATTTTACTATCTGATGAATTATTTCAAAAAGCAGTCTGTCCCACTATCAATCAACCAATGTTTAGCCTAAATATGCTATCTTGAAATTTTTATCATTTAGTTCACATCATTCTATCTAGAGCAATGAAGAATACGTTAGTTCCATTTTTCTGCATAATTTCCCTTTATATACTTGAATCACAAACACAACTGTTAATAACATGCTTTCACTGTATCATGCAGGTAGTCCTCAATTTAGGACCACAACTGAGACCAGAATTTTGGTCATGAGTCATGACAGCTGTAAATTGAGGCCCCATTTGACTGGACCTAATTTTGCAACCATTTTACTATGGTACTAAATGAATTAGACAGTTGTAAATCCGAATCACATAGTAGCTTAGTAGTTTTTAAGTGTGAACCAATTCTTCTGAATGGACATTTTTGCCAGAAATTGACAAAGGAATTACAAATTCTTGTCACACGACCATGGGACATTGAAACCAGTCATAAATGTGAGCTGGTTGCCAAGCATCCAAAATGCAGTCATGTGACCACAAGGGAAATCAATATTGTACAACAGCTGAAAGTGCTTTATTTATTTATTTATTTATTTATTTATTTATTTATTTATTTATTTATTTATTTATTTATTTATCAAATTTCTATACCGCCCTACTCCCGAAGGACTCAGGGCGGTGAACAGCCAAGATAAAATACAGATAATCCAAATATTAAAAAAGTCCCTTAAAATTATTAAATATTTCAGCCGAAACACAGATTAAAACACCCAATTTATAAAATCACAAATTAAAAAATTTAAAAAATTTAAAAGATGGGAGTTAGGCCAGGCCAGCTTGCTGAAATAGAAAAGTTTTGAGAGTACGGCGAAACGTGCGCAGGTCCGGGATCTTCCGTATCTCTGGGGGGAGCTCGTTCCAGATGGTAGGTGCCCCCACAGAGAAGGCTCTCCCCCTGGGGGCCGCCAGTCGACACTGTTTGGCCGACGGCACGCTGAGGAGCCCCTCTCTATGGGAGTGTACTGGTCGGTGAGAGGCTATTGGTAGCAGAAGGCGGTCTCGTAGATACCCCGGTCCATATGTACCATATATCACCCTTTCTGAGACAATCATAATTCCAAACTGTCATTAAACAATCAGTTGTAAGTCAAGGACTACCTATAATTGAAAGAAGAACAACATGCAATTTAAACAAGGTTCTACATATCTTTTTCTTGGCTGAGGCTCTCAGAATGATTTGATTTTAAATAAATGTTGTCAAGCTAAAAGTAGTTTTCTTACTATCATATCTAAACTGCAATTGCCTAGACATTTTACCAGAAAACAGCTGTTGCACAAAATGTCATTGGAAAACAAAGGAGCCCTGAATGACATTGTTTGGGATACATTCTTCAAAGTAATTTTCAAAGTATTTTACATTACCTAGTGTTAACGCTTCACTGCTTCAGCTTACTAGTAAAATACTACCAGTACTTTTGAAATTTTAGACCCTGACAAGCAGATTTGCTGAATTATTTCAGATGGAGAAGTTATAATTCATCAAAACTGTTTTGTTCAATAAGATTATACTTGTTGAGAGGCAAACATTATGGTGGTATTTTATTTAGGGTCACAATCCTTTATATAAGCCAAGTTATTTCAGAATAAGATATTCTTACAAAATTAAAATTAACTGAGATCTGGTTTTAGTTCAAGAATATGAATAATCATACTCTCAATTAAAATATCATTTTGGCCATAAATTCACTAGTGGCATTGGACAAACGTATTATATGAGATTTAATCTGTCTAAAATGTGCTTAAAATCTGACCTATATAATTAAATTTGGTAAGGATTATAAAAAGAATTATATGTACTGTAGTTATTTTTTTTCTTTATCTTGAAATTCTTTTGTTTAATAATATATGATCCACCTTGCAATCTATGTTAGGAATACAAACTTTTCACCTGAAGGCTCTGCATTAGCTGAGAGAACAAATCATACCCATATCATTTTTTAAAAATCAACTTCATTATGTAGGAATTTAAATATTGAAAACAATTCACACACCCCATTTCTTCAAAGGTAAAGAGAAGAAAATCACTCTTCTGAGCAATTGATGACTAATTGGAAAAAAGAAGGGAAAGTGTAAACATCCCACAAATTTGGTATTGTATTATGTTGTGTTGTGTTTTGTTGTTTTGCCAAGATGTCTAGTTTTGAGATTCTGATTCCACTGTAATGTAAAGCAGGAATCGGGCTGCTAAAGATTTTGAAGAGAGTTTTGATTAATTTTTGATGGTTTCTTTAAGTTTGTGCATTTTAAATAGTGGAATGTGTTCCATATTGAGTCCAGTTAGTTTTTGAAGTCATTAAGAATGAATTTGAAAATAGCAGTGATCCATGCTTCAGACAATTAGTCCTCCAAAAATCACATTCAAATCATAAAGCTTTTTGAGAGCAGATAATAATTAAAGTGCTGATCTTAGCAATTAAAATGCTCTCTAAAACTTACGTCTTTGTTATTAATGTGATGAAAAACTCAAGCAAGCCTGAAAGGAATTGTCTTTCACTGTCATCTAGCAATTGAAATTTCTATTTCTCTTGATATTTTTTCCAACCTTCTCCTAATCTTAACTTTCCTACCTCACTGTGGTCTGTGATTGTCCCACATACTAAGGCATAAAAACGTAGTCTGATTTTATTTACTGCTACTATATATTTCACAGATCCCAAATGAAAACTCCTGGTACCATTTGTTTAGAGATCCACGGTGCTACCAGCTAAAACCATAATAGCGCATGTTTAATGCATTGTGGAACATATTATAGTGCAGGGGTGTCAAACTCATGTCATCATGGTGGCGTCACTTGACATATCAGGACTTTTCCCCACTAAAGTTCTCACTAAACCAGGTGTGGGTGTGGCTAGCATGTGACGCATCTGGCCCACAGGCCGGGAGTTTGACAGCCCTGTTCTAGTGCAAGCAATATATTAAAAAAAAAAAATTCCTCCAGAAATTGTTCTCATCAATAGAATACATTGCTGCTTTATTCCATTAGCTGACCTATTTGTACTGTCCTTGCATTCACATGCAAGGACAGATACCTGGAGACAGTTTTTGAAAAGTTATAACTGACTAATTTTATCCCACTATTGTATTTTCTGAAGTACCTCTTCTACATGCTTTAAAATAATTTTAAACACTAAATAATAATGAGGTGTGGAAAAGTGATCAGTGTCTACCACACTGAACCAATAGAAAAATAATACATATGGCAAAACTTTGACAAAAGAAAAAAAATACACCAAGATGTTTCAAACAATCCTCACAGTAGTACCAATGTGCCTTGGATAGCTTTTTGAATTACGGTGGCTTTTCTTATGCACAAAGGATGAGGAAAACTTTCCTTTTTCCCCTTATAAATGTTTCTAAAAAGGCAGCAGGCTCAATATATTGGGCTTCCAAATTTGATCCTGATCGATTGACTAAGTCTACTCAAATATTGAGTGTCTGTCATGAACAGAGCTGTCATTAGGACATTCACAGACAAAGGAATTAATTTCTCCATTCCCCACATACCTATAGTTATGTTAACTAAATAACATTTGGGGTTAGTTCTTAGTGGATAACACTGTCTTTTTAACTTCACCTAGCTGCAATCCAGAATTGCATATAGCCAATACAAATAAATAAATAAATAAATAAATAAATAAATAAATAAATAAATAAATAAATAAATAAAAATCTATGTCTGATTCCACTACTACCACCCTCTAAATTCCCTGACATCAACAGAAGGAAAATACTATATGTTTTGGAACAAATATAATTATTACTTTCACATTTTAGAACATTATTCCAGTGTCTGTGTAAAATGTTCTTATATAATAACTTCCTAGAGTAATGACAGGAACTTACCCCTGGGTGTCAACTACTGGCAATAGGTGATAAAAATAAATAGATAGAAAGATATATAGATAAACATACTTCATTTGTTCGTTCGTTCATTCATTCATTCATTCATTCCTTATAGCTCAACTCAACCAAGTGATCTGGGTGGTTTACAATCCTAAAATTATTATGTAAAATAATTTTTTTAAAGCTTTACAAAAGGCCAACAGGACTGGGGCCAATAAAAACTATGAGGGCAGAATATTCCAGAAAAAGCCCATTGTCTAGTTCCCGCCAGTCAACACTCTTTGGCTGATGGGATCTGCAACATGTCCAGTCTATAGGATCGAGTTGGATGGGTAGAAACTCTTGGAAAAAGAAGGTTTCTCAAGTGACTCAATCCCAAGCCATATCATGCTTTAAAAGTGTCAACCAACAACTTGAAACACACCAGCATCCAGTTCAACACTACAAAGTACATGTGCCATGTACTACCTTTAATAGCTATACCTTGGTCTTGAATGAAGATACAACTTTCAAGACAACAGTACAACTTTTTCCCCCTTTAGAACTTCCACTTTTATAAACAATGGAGGCTGAAGCTAATTGATTATCTCATACAATAAATTCCTTATTCTTTTTCTGTTCTATCTGATCCTGCTCACTTCTGTAAATGACTAATTATCTCCATTCCCATGAGTATATCGAAAAAATATGCTTAGGGTGTCTTTACCAACTTTATAGGTGGGCATTAATTGGAAGAATTGAAATTATAATAAATGTCCACATTTTAATGTAATTGATTAGAAAAAATGTAGTAGAAAATATAAATAAGTCAACTGATCTAATAATCAGTGAAATGGACAATGTAATATAAGAGTCCAATGGAAATATATCCCAGTACTTTGCTCTATATTGTCCAACACTATGATGTCAGCCAACATTTTGCCATGAAAGAATCTGCCAATCCCATCTGAAACTTCGAGAGGGCTGGTTGAAAGTCACTGCCCAACTTTGTAGAACTCCATCTTCTCTTTGCCCACTCCTTCAATATTACATGTTCTTCTCTTATTAATATTTTGAAAGCAAGTTGTTTATTATTATTCTCATAAAATATTGTTTCAGTCACTGATTGGCTCCTAGTCTTCTGAATAATGTACGCAATTTTTGAATTTTACAATGATATATTTGTTTATTGTCATTTAGTATTCTGAATCTTTTTGGCCTGCGTGAATCATGGGAAATCAGGGAAATACATTTCATTCAAAGGAATTCATAGGATTTATAGCATCTGGTTGATGATGTCCATGATGATGATTATCATCATCCATGGGTCTCTGTTGTCCAAGGGCTTATTTGATAATCTTTAAGTATCTCCATATGAGAGTTAGCAGTTCTATACTAAGATAATATCATAACCATTATTATTACTTATCAATGATTCCTGCAATCACGGGGTTATTTGAAAATTGTGCTCATAGTAATGTGGGAAGAAGGTCACATAAATTTTGGGTGTTGAAAAAATTCATTTGGAAACACACATAAGGCAAATAATGACTCCTACTACTACTCCTACTCCTCTTTCTTGTCCTTCTCCTCCTTCTCCTTTCTTCTTCCAGAAAACCATCGAGTCATGTACTTCAAAAAATTGGTGCATACAATTTTACTCACATTTTAATGATTATAGTTGTATTTATTTGTAGGGCTTATAGGATGCCAATAAACCATGAACATCAGACAATCAGATCTATAGTTAAGATTAAAAACTGGTGAGTATATCATTTTCAACCACAAATTGTTTCTTTCATAGTACAGAACATAGGAAGTTCACCTTTGTATCCTACTTTCTCTCCTTTCTGCTGCTATTATGTAATAAAAGGGTTAAAATGTCATGTTAATTACTCACAGTATTGTTTTCAGTGGCTCTGAAAATTTCAGTACCTTTTGATATAGTGATATGATGTGAATTGTTGCCTGGTGTTCATGTTTTCTGTTTCTCTGGTTTTGCCTCTCCTTATCCTTTTTTGCCAATTAACTGTTGCTATGTTTGTGATATTTCATAGCAATAGCAATAGCACTTAGACTTGTATACTGCTTCCTAGTGCTTTTACAGCCCTCTCTAAGTGGTTTACAGAGTCATCATATTGCCCCCAACAATCTGGGTCCTCATTTTACCCACCTGGGAAGAAGTCAATCTTGAGCCAGTGAGATTCGATCTGCTGAACTGCAGCTAGCAATCAGCTGAAGTAGCCTGCAGTACTGCACTCTAACCACTGAGGCACCTCGGCTCATAATGAATATCAAGATATACTTTTGCTAGTCAAATCTTGTAGCATGCTCTGATTGGGTTATATGCACTGCCTGTGTGCTGGGTAAAGACCAAACTGGAAAGTACCTAAGTAATTTGGAACAAAACAACAATAAATAAATAAATAATAGACATACCTGTTATTCAAATAAACTTGAAAATTAAACTTTATTATACCCAAAGACTACTATAGAACAATACAATATAAAAATATTTTTTAAAGAAAAAAAATACTTGATCAAGAGGGGAAAATTTATAAAATCAATCAGATTTCAGTACTGATAACCAAAATGATATTATAAAATCTATTATAAGCAATCAGTCCTTGCATAAATATAAAATGGGAAAAATCAAGGTAAAACTAGAATTATATTATATAGAATTATATTAGACAACCCATAAAAAGGGAAAATATCAGTATTAAAAAATGAATCTAAAACCTTGACCGAAAAAAATAGCATACATATTATTCAAGCAAAGTATTGTGAAGCTAAGTGTAATGCCTGACTTTTTTTCTTTTTTTTTCTTTCTTTCTTTCTTTCTTTCTTTCTTCATTTTTCTTTCTTTTTTTTTTTTTTTTGACAACTCAGGCTTAGCACTATTTGCTTATTAATAACTATTTAGTGAACAATCAGTAAATTCAACTTTTATAAACTTACGAAAATTGTGAGCAATGCATAAGACACAGTTCTCTTTGCCTGACTTGATAACTGGATCATGGTCAAAATAATTTCAGTTCTATCACCAAAAAAAAAAAAAAAAAAAAAGTAGAAGGTAGAAATCACCAGGCTCAAGGTTGACTCAGCCTTCCATCCTTTCAAAGGTAGGTGAAATGAGGACCCAGATTGTGGGGGCAATAAGCTGACTTTGTATAAATATACAAAAGTATGAAGGCTATTGCTTAACGCATTGTAAGCCACCCTGAGTCTCCGGAGAAGGGGGGCATATAAATTAAAGCAAAATAAAATAAATAAAAAATAAAATAAAATACCTTGCACGCACTTTCCTGAAATGAAGATCACAGACCACTAGTAAATTCAGTTTTCTTCACTTGCTAGCTCTTTCCCAAACCCCATTATTTTAAATATTACTTTAAATAACTTTGAACTTTGAAATGGTTATTTATTTGTGTGAGATTGTGAAAATAGCCTGGAAAATGAACAAGAATTTTATCTTTAGATTTACAGACAGATAGGTGGTTTTAGCCTGCTTTGGAACAATGTTTGTTTGAATCACTTATACATTTTTTTTCTCCTTTCCTTTCATTGTTCACATTACAGGATGATTAGAAAAAAAGAAATCTTTAGTCCACTGCTTCTCATCGGATGGCGACAGTCCCGATTGATTTTATAATGGGCTTTATGCAAACCAAAATAAATGGAGTAGTTAATTGGATGAGGAATTCTTCTTTCGGAGCACTGTAGATGTTTTAAGAACTTTCAGTCCTGATTTGTATCTGAGAGAATAAAAGCAGGAAGAGAATGCTATCTAGTTTGAGGAAAGCGATTTCTGTTCATTAAGAAGCACTCTGGTATTTTGGTCTGCAATTTCAATGTATGAGTGACAGTTCTGCCATAAAACACACATACATAGAGCAGCACTTCCATTAATGCCTCACAATTTATTTTCATGAAACTTAATTGACCATTTTAGAAAAGGAAAAGGCTGTTTTGATAACAACATAATGAAAGTGTGTAATTGACAGAAATACACAGGCTTTGGCAAGCGGAATCAACTTTTGGGCTAAAGACCTTACAAGACGACAGGAAAGTTTCCAACAGTTGTGACAAAGGTTGCCAAACTTTTTTTATTATTATTATTATTTAGCAAGACAAGGAAGAGAGATGCAAATTAGAGACTTTTCAAGTTTGAACACACTGAGATAAAGAAGAATTGCAATATTTCAAAACTGTTTTCCAATTATTCCAAATTGCTCATGATACATTGTGGAAAATGATATTATTTGAATGCTTCCTAGGATAATATTATACTGTCAGCATAAGTTTATTGGATGCCCACATAGTCAATGGACTTTATTAATAATTTCAGGAGCGGATATCTATCACATAAGGTTTGCAAGTGAATGTGGACAGATTGAAAACAGCTAAGGAAAACAAAAAACAACAGTTTCCTAGAAACTAAATTTGAGCAAACAGCACACTAATAGATGTTCTTGTTAGGAAAAATTAGCTAGACTTTAATCCACATGGAAAGACCTGAAACAGTTAAGACAATTTTTTTCTTTAAAAGGTACGAACAAGAAAAGAAATATAAAGAGCAATATCTGAAACTGTCACTAAAGTCTAGGTGACTGGAGAGTTCTTTGTACTCAGAGACATTGTAGAAAATATAATATAATATTATTGGAATTGCCTATCAACTATGCAAAGCATGAAAGCAATATTCGTCATTACACATTCATTAAATATACTTATTTAAAATAGTACATTCTATTCTCTTTATTGTTGTCTAGCCTAATGGGCATGGCACTATACAGTAGTCCTTCACAGAGTCTTTTTTTAAACACAGAATATATTTCCCTTTGACCAATTTATTTGAAAAGATGTAGTCATTTTTCTTTTTCAAGCAAACCCAAGTACATTTATACAAGCTTAACATATTGCACACTTGAGGCCATTATCACATCTGCTTATTCTTTTTAACCCACAATCATCTATCGTGAAACTGTTTCTTAACCAGCTGAGCTTACATGAGGGAACAGGGAATGAGGCTATGGCAAAAACAGCACATCCATTTGTCTTCTTTGTGAGCTTACACACATAATGCCCAGCTATCTCTGGAACAATTGAGAAGTGAAAAACAGGAACATGATAAGATAATTGCTCCCTGCTGAGCTACCCATGGAGAGAAGGAGTTCGTGAACCAGGCACAGTAAGTTGATATTTCATGGACCTATCTATCATGACTCTATATCTTTCTAGATCAATCACTGCTCGCTCAGAGGTCACAAATGTATAGGTTGAAATTTGGATGTCAATAAGCATCATTTCACAATTGCTTGCATTTTCCATTTAAAAACCCACTCATTCACTTGGAAAGATTGTGCACTTCTCCATCACTTTTACATCTTACTATCTAAACAGATGGGATCATCTGCAAAACAGGCAAATGAAACACTAATCCAACCATGAGTCACTTGTGCGCATCTCTCCTTATAAAAATGTATTCCCACTTTGTTTTTGTTTCTCATTATTCAAGTTCCACTTCCTAACAGCACTTTTCTTTTATCCATGGTTGCTACATTTGCCTGAAACTTTTGATGAGGTATATGGTGCCTTGCATTTTAGTACTTAGTGGAATTTTAAACTGATTTTCATTGAATGCAAAATCTTTGTGGAGGTCAAGGATGAAAGTCTATTTTCCAAGGCTAGAACAGTACTAAAAGATATTTACCCTCATTTCTTTTTGTTAGGTATAACAGTTACAAATTACACTATATTTTTCCTAATAACTTCTTTATCTACCAATGTAGCATGTGTTGTATATTTTTGCACTTGTTTAAAAATGCATTCATTTTTTTTACAAATAAATTAATTAATCTAACTCTCTGATACTGCCCAATTAGAGAAAAAGATGCAGAGAGTGCCAGTTTTGTGCAGTAGTTAAAGCATCAGACAGAAACCCAAGATTCTGGATTCTAGTCTTTCCTTAGGCACAAAGTCAGTTGGGCGACCTTGGGCCAGTCATTCTCTTTCATCCCTAGAAAGGAGGCAATGGCAAACCGCTTCTGAAAACTTCAGGGACTTGTAAATTCAGTCATCAGGAGTCAAGATTGACAAATATTAAAAATATAGAATAAAACTAATTTAAGAATGAAAACAGAAGCAGCTGGAAAAGTGGGAGTATATATAAATGGGTATAAACACACACAAATATATATTGATCTTAAAAATAAACACAAAAATCCATAGTTGGCATTCTGAACAGAATAATACTACAAATTAGAAAAGTCTAATAGAAAAAAAACCCTTAAGAAGTTATGGCAAAAATTATATTTCCTGTGAAATATAAGCAACCAGAATTGAAAACATTTTGATTTTTCAATTTACAATTAAAATTAGCAGCAGAGTAGATTTGAATTGATTTATTATATTGCATCACATATACACCTTCATGATATGAATAATGAACTAAGATCAGAACCAATTATATTAAAATGATAAATTTCCATGTTCTTAAAAAAAGGACTGGGTAATTGAATATTTCTATCAAAAATGGCATGTGCTCATACTTCAGCTACACAGTCCAGATTAGAAAGATTATAATTGACAGTATGGCTAGAAATTATTTTCTTGGTTGATTCCTGGTAATTTGTTGAAAGTAATTTAAATGGAATTCTATGCCACAAAGAGCATCCATGAAATTCAACAAGTTCAGATCCCAAATTATTTTGCTAGAATTTTGAAGATTTCAAGAAAACCTGTCTTCCTTACTAAGAGTCACAAATAACATGGATTACCTTCTCTTGCTATTAAATGAAGCAAATATTCTTTAGACATTATGCTTTAAATTGTATTAATAATTTTAATTACTGAACATTTGATATTTTATGAAAGAATGAAAATGAGCTATTTTCTGTATTTTACTTCAAAGTTGTATTGCTTCAACTCTTTTTTTTTTTTTAAGATAAAGATTGTAGTGTGTAGATTGATAAAATCTCTGGATGAAAAGAATTGTGTTAACTTTTTGACTTGATGAGGAAAATTGCACTGCCTCTATGATGCAGAGCATCTTGCCAAGGATAAGGTAAATTGTATTGAAAAGTTCTGAAGTTTCATAGTAATGTAGTTTCCAGCTGAAATTAATTTTATAAATTCTTCAGTCTTCTTATTCTTAGTAATAAAATATTTATCTTCATGCTTAAAAGGAAAACAATCTAGGAATTATAAGAGAAAAATCAGAAGAAGAGAAATATTCAAGGACCAAAACTTGTCTCCATCTTTTCCAAATGTCTGAAGTTAGTTTTAAATATGGGTTTACCATTATACATATTAATTTCTTACATTAGAGAAAATGGCTCCACCCTAAGTGATGGAAAATGCAATGCTAAACCATTTTGTTTTACTTCCTAAGGACATGAATTGTCTTTGTTGAAAAGCATCAAAATAATCCTTGTATTTGAAATATCTAGAAAAAACACTCATCATGCAATTGTTTTTACCTTATCATTTGCATAATTCTGGCATCTTTAATTTATGTAAAAAAAAAAAGAACATATTATTTGCATGTAGAAAATCTAGTGGTACTGAATGCAATTTCAAGTGTTTGGAATAAAATAGAATTTTAATAAGTATATTCATTAAAAGTAGAAACTAAACATTAATAATCAAAACTATTCTATGATTTAAGTAGAGTAGTCTAGTATTAAAAATAACAACCTCTTGTAATAGCTGCCCGCCAATATGTTCTCTAAGCTTAAATTTGTTTCATTGTCATCAGTTTTGCATTTATATATCATATTCATCAAAGGTAACATCTGAACACACTTCCGTATAAAATTTATATAATTCATCTTGAAATTGAAATACATATTTAAGAAAGATGAGTATGCTGTTTGCAAGCAATCTTTGAATATTCTTATTCTTCATAATAACATGTGCCAATATCTGTCTGATGATTGAATAAAAAAAATGAAAGAAGACATCCTTGTTTGCTGCCTCTATTTATTTGAAAAACATCTGTATCTAATTCATTGATGCTAATTACTGCTTGTGCCAGCAAGTAGAGCTGATTAATTATAGAAATGAATTTATGTCCAAATTCTAGTTCCAACAACGTTAAAAAAACCATGCTCAATTAGTAAATGCTTTGAAAGCATATGAAAAAGAACAAGATTTTGGCATGGTTATTAAAATGGGCCATGTATGTGTATATTTGATTAAACTTGATGATGTTGACGGAAAGTCTTCATTTGGTTTACAATATTTAGAATTTCAATTTGCTTCCAAGAGTCAAGCATGTCTGCACCTATGGGAGACACATATATTAAAAGCAATTAACACCTGGAGGCTTAATGAGTGTGGAGATTCTCAGATATCCAGCCAGGGGTGAAATCCAGCAGGTTCTTACAGGTTCTGGAGAACTGGTAGCGGAAATTTTGAACAGTTCAGAGAACCAGTAGAGGAAATTTTGAGTAGTTTGGAAAACCAGTAAATACCACTCTGGCCCACAGTGGGGTAGGAATGGAGATTTTGCAGTATCCTTCTCCTGCCATGCCCACCAAGCCACACCATTCCTACCAAGCCACATCCACAGAACCGGTAGTTAAAAAAAATGGATTTCATCATTGCATCCAGATCATAGTTGTCTCAAAGGTAACTTTTTCAAAATGTAACTGGACTGTTTTTTCTCTGACAAAGAAGAAAATTGCTAATGACCAGATAACTACAAAGAAGTGATCCTTCAAACCCCTCCCTTCCTTCATAGCTCCCACCAAACTCCCAGAACCTATGAAGCTTCTCGGTTGAGAAGCGAAACTTTTTCTTCTTTTTCCTCAGAAAAAATAGTCCAGTTGCCTTTTGGAAAAAAAAACACCTTTGAGACACCTGGAGGCTTATTCATTTTTATTCTCTGTAACCCAATAGAATGTAGAGAATAAATCATATAAAGGGACTCAGCACTCCATGTATTTCTCAGCAGGGTAAGTCTCCAAAAACAGAACAGAACCGAACCAAATTTAATATCACAGGAGAAGCTAGCAAAAGAAAAACTCAATTTGAAAAATGGGTGGATTTATTTTATTCACTTTATTACTTTTTGAAAGCCCAATAGCTGAAGCAAACTGGGAAGTTTATAGTGAATTGGTCCTACTAGGGGCTGGAGAGAAAGAGAGACCAGAGAAAAGCACCTCCTGCATTTCTTAGAAAGAGGCAATTGGGCAGCAACATTGTCCATTAAACTGCCCCATAATTTGAAACTGCCCTATTCTAAGCCTTCTTCCTTGTTCTGTGCTTCCCAGTACATACATACAAACAAAAATGAATGAGGAGAGCAGACATACACAAAAACAACACTTAAGTACCTGACGTGGTAAGACTCTCAGACAATAAATATGCACATAATCTAATTTGTCCATAAGGTAAAAATCCACATACACCAGTAGTGGGTTTCAATTTTGATCGTTACCGGTAGAATTAGAAATATTGACAGTAATAGACTTGTAGACAGTAATAGACTTGTAGACTTGTTTAGGTAAATGAGGAAGTGCCTTTTAAAATCTACCAAGGCTAGCTACTCTTCTGTACCTTCATCAAATTAGTTTAATAAGGAATTTTCTCTTCTCTATATTTTAAATTGCAATATATATATTAAAAAAAATTGATTCTGAATTTTAAAACCCCTTTATATATCCAGTCTTGAATAGATTCAAAATATTTTTCTTTTCCAAGGAATACATTATCTACTATAACTTCATCATCCTTTTTTTCCTAATCTGATAGAGGTAGCAAAAAAGAAAACAAAATTACCTCATGAACATTATGTCTTCCCCCTCCCCCATAATTTTCTGTACTTTAAAAAGCACATTGTATCTGTTAATTGCTTCTGCAACATTCTCTATACTTTCTATGCCGTTTTCCTGAAATCCCCATTGAATAATGCTTATAACTTCATAAAATGTACCTGAGATAGGAGAGAGAGAAGATCACAGATATGATACAGATAGTCTTCACTTAACAACATAATTGGCCTGGAATTAACAGATGTTCTAATTCCAATTCTAGTTGCCTGCATTAAGCAAATCTCATACTTTTCTTAAGTGCAACATCATGTGCACAACATCATTTCAACTTCCCCTCTGAGTTTGCTTGTGAGAACCCAGCAGTAAAGGACCTAAATGTGGACTACATTACTGCGCAATGTTGTAATTATGAGTTAGTCACCAAATACCAAGACTAGTATACCATGACCATCGGGATGCTGTAATGGCTACAACTATGAGGATTAAGGGCCACTCATTCAGCTAATCTTCAAACAAACCCTGAATTAGTTGTTAAGTGTGAACTACTTGAAGGTATCCATCCTAATTAAGTTGCTATTCTCAGATGGTTTATATTAATGAATGAACTTGGAACAATTTTCTCCAAAGGTCTGTTGTATATTTTATTAGATAGGTGCGATATCACAGTTTATATATACAATATAATTAAAGCACAAAGACATTGAAAATCATTTAAACTATAAATAAAGTGTATTTGAATGAGAAGTAATATAAACTATGCTTATCCTCAGAATATTGATTTCTGAAATTTCCTGATCTGAATATTTGTTCTTGGACAAGGCATGTTTTTTCTGTTTCCCAATTATTAATATTTATTATATTTCAATAGCAAGATATATCAACAGGAATCAAAAATTAATATGCATTTTAAATAGATTGTATTCCAGAGAAGAGATGTATATATAGAACAGTTTATACGAGACCGCCTTCTGCCACCAACAGCCTCCCACCGACCAATATGCTCCCACAGAGAGGGGCTCCTCAGGGTGCTGTCGGCCAAACAATGTCGACTGGCGACACCCAGGGGGAGAGCCTTCTCTGTGGGGGCACCAGCTCTCTGGAATGAGCTCCCCCTAGAGCTTCATCTTAGCCCTGACCTGTGCACCTTTCATCGAGCCCTGAAGACTCTTCTGTTCCAGCAAGCCGGACTGGCCTAATATGAATTTTTAAGGGGTGTGTGTATGTTTTAAATGTTTTAAATTTTTGAGACATTTTATATATTTGATTTTAATTGGTTTTAAACTTTGTAATTCTATGTGTTTTAATATGGCTGTACACCACCCTGAGTCCTTTGGGAGAAAGGCGGTATAGAAGTCTAATTATAAATAAATAAATAAAATATATCTCACCCATTATGGTTTTACACATTCTCTATATTTAGTCTTTATTGTTACATCTTCATGTAATCTTTTTAAAGAAAATATGAAATATATATTTATAATTTATATGTTGTGATATGAATTTTATTACAAAATTTCATTTCCTTAATATGCATTATATATTGTTTTGCATATGTTTTTTTTATCCTGAAGAGTCACATTGCAACATCTACAGGATGTGAAGTCTAAAAAGAACTGTATTCCAATCTACAAAATGATTTGGGAAATGTAAATTAAACCAATCCACTTAAAAATATGGACCACATTAAATTCGCTAACCTCTCTGTTCAAAATGGAAACAAATAATCTTAATGCAAGTAAGTGTTCTAATATATATGGGATAAAATTTTCCCAATCCTTATGCAAAAGTGGCCACAACACTACCACTTGAAATCTAAGTGTAACTGTGGACTGAAAAAGCATCATAATTCATCAGGGTATATATCTTTGGGGACTCATTATAATCAAGAATGACTCTATTTACACATGACATAATTATTACCAATTTAAAAGTCTTGCTATAATTGGTAACTGAAGATTAAACAACTACCAACTATTTTATACAGCAGCAGGTGTCAAAGTAGACCTCAAAAGTGTTGCAACCAAATTGCTGGCAATTAGAACAGATGTTCTAGAAGCTGTCAACCAAATTGTTTTTCTGCCTGACAAAATGATGCCAGAAATGCTCAGTTTTGTCTTACCTGAAGTTCAAGTTCACTGGTGAGTTCTGCAACCACCCATTTGTGGTAATAGTTACAGATTTCCTAATTCCATCAATCCATTCCCACATTGCTCGTTTTCTCTCTCCTCTCTCTCAATCAAGCCAACTTGTTAAGTCACATAACTCTCTAACTCTGTGCATCTGCTGTGAAGTCTAAAGCAATGTTTCTCAATCCTGGCAATTTTAAGATCGGTGGACTTCAATTCTCATAATTCTTCAGCATGCTGGATGGGAGAAACATGACAGCATGGGATAGGAAACCATTTGACTATGGAGGCACCGGGAATAGATTAACCAAGCATACTACATGGCGGGGCAGGGGGTAGTTACATATATGAATTTTTTTGACTTTATTGCTGTAAATAGCGTACTGTATATGAAGTATACATATGCATATATGCATGTATATATCAGGGGTGGGTGGGTTCTATTTACCTTTACTTCTGGTTCGCAACGGGGCCGGGTATGCTTGTTTCACTCATGCACGCATGTGCTTCCTGATGACATCGCGGTCAGTGGGTGGAGTCTCCCGTTGGTTTTACTACTGGTTCTATAGAACCGGTCCGAACCAGGGGCAACCCACCACTGGTATGTATACATGTGTGCATGAGCAGTGGTATGGCCTAGAGAAGAAAGCACTTGTCTCCCACTCAGAAGGTTAAGAGTTCAATCCTAAACAGTGACAGATGTTTCTCTATTAGGGTGTAGAGAAAATATCTGCTGCGAACTCCACATAGGAAGGGCATCCTGCCAGCTCATCCAAGTAAAAAGGGATTACAGGGTTGTTTAAAAAATGCATGTAATGCAGAGGTGGTATTCAGCAGGTCCTGATCAGTTCAGGAGAACGGGTAAATTTTGAGTAGTTCAGAGAACCAGTAAATACCACCTCTGTGTCACTGCGTTATTTTATTTACCAGCTGAGCCAATTATTTCTGGACTATCAGACTCTCCGTAGCTTGACAACTTCTTATCAGTAAGCTACGTGTTTCCGCATCCACCCACATTCCTTCACTTGCTTCACACTCTCTTTCCTTTGTTCTCTTTCCAGAAAGGTCCGGCTAAGAGATAGCCGGCCCGAATTACTTTCAAAAATGTAACAATTACTTTTCTTAGTTAGTGAGGTCTTTTATTTTCTTTATAACAAATAAATGAGTTTTATTAGAAACTTTTTCCTCGCGTTTCTTTTCAGATTATTGCAACTTGGAATAAGCCTCGATTCATCTCCTCTAAACCAGGGTAATTAGTCCCAGAGCCAAACATGGGATTAATAAATGCCCTGACACTCTGACTGGCCCTGCCCCCATCTATTCTCTGTCTCCCGAGTCCCAGCTGATCAGGAGGAAATGGGGATTTTGCAGTAACCTTCCCCTGGAGTGGGGTGGGAATGGAGATTTTACAGTATCCTTCTCCTGCATGCCCACCAAGCCATGCCACACCCACCAAGCCACGCTCACAGAATCAGTAGTAAAAATTTTTGAATCCCACCACTGATGTAATGCATGTGTGTGCATATGTATATCATGCTACTTAGTGGTGCATCCAGCCAAATGTGGCTTATAATTGGTTTTCAATAGTTTCAAGACACTCTTCCTAGCTCTGGTTCTGTTCCTGTTCTATATTGGTACTTTGTTCTACCTGCATGTTTGGCTGATCCTACCCGAAGATGGGTCAGCTTTATTGAAATGCAGGCAGGGGGTAGTTTTTGCATTTTATATTTCCATATATTTTGAATAATTTATGAACTGAATCTGAAGGACAGCAAAGTCTAAATCATAGAACACTTTTAGAACTGAGTAGATTTTAAAAACTGAAGGCTATTGCTTTGGCGATGTTGGTGAGTTTGCTCATGTATTCCTATCCTGCTGTGGTTCTCTTCAGTGTAACTTTGTTGATACATGTTCTCTATGTGTGATTGCTCTTCTCCTGTTGTGAGCTTTTTAAGATGCATTCTGCTTCTGGTTGCAATATGCTTCTTGCCTTTATTTTTTTGTTGTGGTGTGTGTGTGGGAAAGAGACACAGAGAAAGAGAGGGAGAGAATAAATAATAGGCAGAGTGCTTCGCTGCTGTGTGTTGATTTTAACAATATTTTAGTAAATAGTTTAAAAAAAAAAAAAAGAATAGATTTTGTACTGACCAGCAACGTTCTCTTATTCTTACCAAAGGCTGAGAAAAACTGCTGTTGTTAAGGTGCTAAATGCCTGTATTGTAATATGCTAAACTGGGTGTTAATGAAAATGATGTAAATAAGCAATTAGTTGTTTATATCAATTCAAGGTTGAGACCTTCAAGGGATTTATTGAATCAGCTGAAAATTCACTGTATTAGAATTTGGAGAAGAATCAGAATCAGAATGCAAGCTACTGCAAGTCTGTCCTATCATCAATAGGATTTAAAGAAGTGGGGTTTTTTTCAGTTTTCAGAAGAAAAATAAATAATCACTTTAGTGGGGTTTTTTTTACAAGTTTTCTGCTACCTTAAGTATCTTCAAAGCACCAAGGTAAAAACAAGAAGTCAAATATTGCATTGTCGTTGTTTCCTAAAACCAGAATGCAGATAGCTGTTTGATTGTTTTTTAAGTTTTGTATAAACATTTGAGTTTTAAATTTTGCTTTATAAGAAAGTTGCCAATTTGGAATGTTCTAACAAAGTTTTTTTTATTTCCTACGGACTATAGAAATTCATATGTCAAGCAAGATTGTATGTTGTTTTCAGTTTGATTGAATGGACTTTTCTTTTTAACTAAATTTTGGCATGCACAGAAATTATGATTTTCAGTTTAAATATTGTTGCTTAAATATGGAACTATTCTTATTTTTTTATTGAAAAAACATGTGGCAGAGAAATTTTTAAAAACCCACACTTCTTATTTTGCTCAGATCACAATTTACATATATAAATTTCAAATTTTGAGAAAGGGTATATTTTGTAAAGGGTACCTAAAATTATAAAAACTGTAGATCTGCCTTGAACCGTCTTCCCCAGAACTATGAAAAGGCTCACTACCCCTTTCATCTTTGAATTAGCTGCCAGGCCTGGTTTATGGATGGCTATCAAACATGATAGAAGATAGCACCAAAGAAAGAGACAAGGCTGAATAAAATTAACATTCCGGAACAAAACCTTTGATCTGTGGTAGATATCTGCATATTGCCCAGCCAAAATTTGCATGCAATCTGAATTGCTGATAAGGGAAAGGGGAAGAATAAGGGGAGTGGGCAAACCAGGAAGAGGAGGATGGGGAAAAAGAGAATAAGGGCCAGCTGAGAATGAAAGTCATGATAAGTCAGCACAATGGGGAGCCCGGGGTGAAGTGAGTGCAGCAATATCCCATTCCAGATTCAGTTATACCAGTTGTCTTCAGAGCCATGAGTGAATTTGCTCATTTATTTCTGATAATTCCTGTGAAAAAGATTATGGTTTTCAAGTAACACATTAATTCGACTCTCCCTCACACTGATGAATCATTTTGATTCGCTTTCAACAACTTTGACATTTTTTGAAGCGCCAGTTTGTTTTATCCACAATCATTTTAGGCATATTTTTAATTAAAAGTCTGCATACAAAACTTGTGCATATTTTCTTACTCATGTCCCAAATATGTATATATTTGGAATGCAATAATTCTTATAAACATTCATTGTGCAAGCAATTTTCACTTTCTCCTATTAGGTTATTCATTTATGCAGTTTCCCTATTGCACACATTTTAATCTACAATTTCTTTAAAATGTACATTGTTCTATGCATTTTTAATAATGAAACTCCATCATAAAATCTGGAGTGTGTAAACTGAATAAATAAATGATTCGCTCTGATTAATGTATTAATTCAGAAAGTGTATTTAATAGGCTTATATTTAAAATGCAAACCACATATTTTTTCCTTCCATTCCTAATCTAATTAATTAATTTTTAGGTGGATCTCCAAACTTTTCCATAAAAGCTCAAACAACACATATAGAATTCCTTCTCTTTCAATTTCCTCTAAAACCATAAACCTCTGAAGTAAATTGAATGAGATTTTATGACTAGCCAAATGTTATACCCTCACTTTTCATGGTTCCAGCATGCTAACCATTACTCTACTCTGGCTGTTTCATACAACTGCAAATAAGCAACCAAGAACATGTGTTATACCAATCTCTAAACTATATATTTAATATAATTCACACATATCTTACTGAAATAAATGTGAATTTAATAGTAAAAGTGCACAATATGGTTCAGATAAGATATTAATGTATTTAGCCTGCAGTCCTATATCTAGTTTATTGCAAATAATATACGTTGCTTTGAGTGAGACAAACTTTTTAGTGAATATCTCTAGGAATGTGGTATTGCATTCAAGGAAACTGGGCAAGGAATACTGTATACATTTAGCTGACAAAAGTAAAGATACATTTTCTAGTATATATTATATTTCTTTTTGCACAACCACTTATTCTATACCATTGTCTTTTAGTTATCTTGTTCAGGAAGAAGTCTGAAATCAATAAAGGAACTAATTGTATGGATCTCAGTCACAGTGTGTAGGATTCCCAACATGAAATTAAATAATTCACAAAAAGTTGAAGATTAAGTAATAGATAAAGAAAATGTTCTTGAACATATTTAAATTACCCACATTGAAGTTTTTGGCTTAAATTGCTACATTCCTTTAATAGAAGCAATATCCATATCACTTTAGACATAAGCATTATTTCAATTTCATTCATTTTCCTTCCTTTGACTGCTTTTCTGTTTAATATTTTTTTTTAAGAAAACATTCTCAGCCATGTTCCAGAAACAACCTTATCAAAAAGGCTTTTTCACAGCAGCCCTACATCAATGCTAGCCATGATTCCTGTTAGGTTAAATCACTGTAAGCAAGGCAACTGTGTAAGAAATTGGCTTTTTATATGCCTGATTTAATTGTAATCCTCCCCAAAGGTTATAACGGCACAACAGTTCATTTTTATTACTGTGCATCATTCTTTGACTTTTAGAATATTTTTAAAAGGTGGGGATGTTAAATAAAATAAACTTTTGTTAACCATAAAGCCAAATTATTACAATACCACATTATTACAGTTACACTTGCTTGACATAGAAAAATCTTACTAGCTAGCAGTTGAATAACTAAGCATCTGATATTCACACTCAGTGCATATCATAGTAATGCTGAAATTGCATGATCTACAATATATATATATATATATATTGGAAAAGGAAAAATCACAATAAAAATATTTTTTTAAAAAAAGAACTCTAAACCTACCTTAAGGCATAAAGCCACCTGGCGACCTTGGGCCAGTCACTTTCTCTCAGACTTAGGAAGGAGGCAATGGCAAACCACTTCTGAAATCTTGCCAAGAGAACTGAAGGGACTGGTCCAGGCAATTGTTATGAGTTATCACTGTTAGATACTGTTAGCAATAGGCTTCACTCAAGTCTGCTGAATCAGTGGGAAAATACTTAAACCTGATTGGTTGAGATGTCTGAAAGCCCCCTATATAAGGGCTAGCTGTCAGTCAGAGTATTGCTGGATAATACAGAGCTACAATAAAGAGCAGTTGTATGGGGAAAAAAAAGAAAATTTATTTATTTCGTCAAGCATATATTAGATAACAGATATAAGTATAAACATGATTATGAATAAATGAAATGGATACCAATAAAAGGGGACATTAGGACAGGGACAGTAGGCACGATGGTGTGCTTATGCGCGCCCCTTAATGTTTATATACTAACTTATATTGCTAACTAATTTTCCCATAGTTCACCAGAATTTGGGGGCATGATGGCTGACAGCCCAGGTTCGAGATCCGAGTGCATTACAATGGGGGTGAGTTTCTGTTTCTTACCCTAGCTCCTGCCCACCTAGCAGTTTGAAAGCATGCAAATGTGAGTAGATTAATAGATACCACTTGGGTGGGAAGGTAACAGTATTCCATGTGCCTTTGGCATATAGCCATGTTGGCCACATGACCACAGAAAATGTCTTTTGACAATAATGGCTCCCTTGGCCAAGAAATGGAGATGAGCACTGTACAGGGAAATCTTTATATTACTTTTTTTTTACCTTTTCACCAGAATTCAACGTTTAAAAATAAAATCAGTAAAATGAAATCATAGATTAAATTAGCCAATAAAATGGAACAAGTACATAAGACTTAAAATATTTGGGTGAAGAAATAGTTCTTAGCCTGATTACGAAAAGATCACATTACTATTGCCAAGAAGGCTTCTATTCCCATGGTTGACATCTGTTTCCATGTAGAAGAGGCATCAAGAGACACTCTTCAAGTTCAAGCAGATTGGTATGGGAATTGTGCACTCCTTCTAGGGAGATAAATCCCAAGCTCTTTAGGACTCTCTGGATAAGTACCAGCATTTTGAATTGGCTCAAAAATGAACAGCCCACCGCTGCGATTCTCTTCAAAGTGGCAAGTTATAATTCAATAATTCAAAGTCGGATAATTCTCGCAGATATTTTTTTTTCAGATGTTTAAAGGAAGCTCCTCATATAGTACATTGCAGTAAACTGAACTGAACTGAAATCCAAAAATCAGGGAATCAGCAGGAAGAATCTGAATTTAGACCCAATCTTATTTTTCCAAGTGTTACATAAAGATAACATTAGGTCAATAAAACAGACTTTACCAATTAAAGAGACAACAATTGCAATTGTAATACACCTATTTGAAGGGATTCCAAGATATATTGCAATAAGTAAATGAGCCCATAGCATAGAAATCTGATAAGAGAGCATTCCTGATGTGATTGTATCATTTTTTACCTCTTGCCTAACACAATTGCAGCCAGATAAAAACTGGTAAAGTGTTGTCAAAGCTATCTATGCCTCTCTGTGTTTGATCCATCAGTAGACAATAGATATACGTAAATGTGAACTGTTAAGGCTAGGCGAATCAGGCCATGTAAAATAGTAGCTTTGGAAAACCAGTACAATATGATTCTCAAATGTATTGTCAGATGATGTTTATTCTGTTACATTTCCAAACAAATGTAACAAAAACAATTTTTGTGCATATTACAGAAATATTCAGATAATCCAAATAAATATAAAAGCATTCTTTTTGACTACTTGATTCACTATTTTCTTTTTGCTTAATGTTGACTTTGAATCTGACTGATTTGCCACAAATTCCTTTGTTGAATTTTTTCATAAATGGATAACAAATATATGTACAGTTATAGCTCTTTATATAACTAAAAAGGGAAGAAAGTAAATCTCAACTTTTTCCTAGAAAACTGAAGGTTTTGTAGAGGTCACCTCTTAAAATAGACTGAGTAAATTTCTTTTTATTATCCAGACACTGAAAGTGAATAATTAATATCAAGAGTGATTGTTAATGCTGCTTATCAATTATTTAACATAAGTAACATAATACAGCCTGTAAAGAGTCTAGAAATTATGTTCATTATATACTATTAATTAACTATCTATGTATTGTCTTTTGCCAAAGAGAAATCAGGGTAATGAACTACAAATCTCATGACACTTGAGAAAATGATAGTAATAAGGAACTTTCCTACCTATTCATTAAAGTTCCTTATTCATTTATTTATTTAGTCCATTCTAGTAATGAATTATCCTCACATTCTCTGAATAAGTAACTGCCCCTATCTACTCAGTTGTGGAATGCAGTAGGATAGTAGTTGTTATAAATTGGTATATATGCTGATTTGTGCCAATCTTTGAATTCCACTCATGGGAGTTGAATCATAGAAAAATTTGTGTAGGTGTTTTAAAGAAATGTTGTGCAGCAAGCTCTCAAAAGTTTCATTCTTGAAGAATGCTTCCATTCTTCCGGCTCATTTCAGAATATGTCCAGAATTTGTATCAGTAGTATATAAAACTGAGGTCAAGCCCCAAACCAAAAAGACACATGACAATTCTTCCAAACTGTTTTTTTTTTTTATTGTTTCACACTGTTGAAAGAAATGTCCATCTGGGTTCAGTTTCAAGTGGGGAAAAAGACACTGGAAACATGGAGGCTGCTTGGAAGGATGGTATAATGCTGACCATATGGAGTGGAGAGTGAGTGTTATTTATACTCTCTTGGGCTTTGAACTTGAGCTTCCTGTTCCTGTGGCAAGGGCATGTATTCTATTGGCTGCTGTAGGGGTCATGTGCAAATCCTAGAAGTTTGTCTGAGATAAGTTTGGTTGAACCTTGCTGAGTGATGCAATGAAGGGGCTTGGTTGTGACATGTGGTGAGCTCTGCTGATAGATAACCCTATTATGTCCTGAACGGTCATGTCTTAATTCCATCACCCTGGAACCAGAGGCCTTTTATCTGGCACAGGCTCACCCATTGAGAAAGACTGGGCCCAAGCTGGAATTCGTCATTTTGTAAACCGCCTTGAGCCCCAGGGAGAAAGGCGGCATATAAATCGCAATAATAAATAAAATAAATAAATAAATGGGCAACAAATATGTACTGGGGGCAGGGAGCTGAGTTTCTGTCTCCCTTAAGATTTCTATTTCTCTTTTAGGGGAAATAGTCTGCCTTTTTAATATTTCCTAAAATATTTCATTCTTCTAGGCGGGTTGGGTGCTAATTTTCTTAAACACCAATAGGTAAAATCTTGTCAGACTGAACACTCTACTATCTGCATCTACAATATATTCTGTGAACTATTAGAGAGGGGCTGTCTTTACCCTCTTTCTCTTACAGATAATATCTGGGCTGTGTTACCTCTCATTTGTCTGGAGTGCATTCCTTCTTTATTGAGAATCCACCTCTTTACTACATTCCATCACAAGGGAAAAACAATAAATATAATAAAATCTAAAAATAATTAAGAACAAAGATATTCAAATAAATACAAACAATATACTGTTATAAAAAGTTCTAAACTAAGTAATGGTGTGGCAAATTGTACAAATGACAGCACAAAACTCAGTGACTTGGAAGGTTATTTTCAAGTCCTTGTCTGAAAAAAGTAAGATTAAATAGAAATCACATTCTCTATCTGGAAATTTCTTCAAGACAGGAGATATAAGGATTTGCCTAGAATCCTAATATAGGGAACAATATAATAACATATGCTTAGAGTTTGTATTGAATCAGCACCACATGCACATAACCAAAAGTGCATAGAAATATCCTTAAAACATCCAAAAAGGTCTCCTGAACATCCAACCTGGCTAAAGTAAAGATCTTATGAACTTTCAAAATTGGAATAGCTGATAAACAGAACACTGGAGGGAACCCTTTTGGAAGCAAATGATAAATATTGGGGTGTGACCCTTTACATAATCTTGTTTGGAGATCTATGTCCCAAATTTATTGCTTAAGTCCGGTTCTATTAAATTTAGCTAGCACACAGCTTCCATAAATAATTTTATCAAGCAAGTGAATTTTATCAAGAGCTTTTTAAAACCATGATGATTTAAAACAACCTCTAAATTCTAACTGGGCCAAAACTCTCAGAAATAGAATTAACTTTAACCAGAAGGTAAGAGGTATCCAATGACACTATGCCTGTTTCTATATGTAGAATGGTAATTTTGATATTTTTTTCAACCATCAAAATGGGTCTAATAAACTTCTTTTGGATAGTTTCAATAGAATTAAGCTTTGCAAAGGAGCAAATACGGGAGCCATAAAGAAGGTGAGGGACTACCTTAGCTTGAAAGACTTTGTAAGATACATGAATATAATGGGTTCCTTTTACACTAATTGGTAAAATCTTGTAATAGCTGCAGAGGTACTCTCTGCAACATTTGCCCAATAAGAAAAATGAGCATGCCAGGATAAGGAAGCATGAAAGTGCACTCTGAGGTATTTATAGGTATGCACCTGTTCAATCGGAGTTCCATTTATTTACCATTAGTGAATTTTATGATAATGTTGGGCAAAACTTAAGACTTTGATTTTCTGATAATCTGTTGATAAGTTTTTATTCTATGCAAAATAAAACTAATGCCCTAAGTGATTTTCTCATTTCCATCTGTGAAGTAGACATAATAGCAACATCGTTGTCAAACAGTAGTATTGGAATCGCATGATTAGTCAGAGTGGATGGATGATGGACTGAAATAGCAAGCACTTGAATTATTGGATTTAGTTATAAATGTAAAAGCAATGTAGATAATAAAAACATATACCTTTATAAGTTGGGACTGTTTTAGATAAATGTCTACAAAGGGTAAATCTAATTTTCAGGGAGATGTTTGAATAGAGTATCCCACAGTCTCTACCTTGATATTAAATTCAGAGTTGCTTTGAAATCAACAAAGGTTACATAAAGGGCAGCATGAGATGGAGCAGAATATTTTTCTGGAGTGCCAAACAATAATCTAACATTGATCATACCTCTCTAAATACAGCCTTTTCTTCAACAATTATATTTTTATTTTGTACTCAATCTACTAGTTTTAGATATAAATATCTAGCATAAAGTTTATTCACTGTGTTTAATAAATTTCTTCTTCTTCTTTTGCCATATCCATCATTTGACATTGGCAATCATGTTGGCGATCCTATTTTTATCAACAGCCGCACAAAAAAGTGCAAACCAGTCCCTTAGATTTTGAAGCCATGATGTTCTTCTTCTGCCTGGACCTCGTTTGCCTCCAATTTTTCCATGGAGGATTAAGTGAAGTATGCCATATTTTTCCGGGTGTCGCATCACATGTCCAAAATAAACTAATAGTCCTATAATTTGTAGGGTCAAGTATGTTTTTCTTTTGTATATCGGTACAATGATAGTGTGATTCTAGTCAGATGTAAACTGTCCTGTGTTAGTTATGTGTTTAAATAAGGTAGCCAAAACTGGTACCTACCAATCTTTATTTACTTTTATTGATTCTGTGGGGATGAAATAACCAGGTATTTTTACTGGTTTTAAGATCTTTAACTTCAGCTTTAACTCTTAGCCATTCTGGAAGATCACTACAAGAGGAAATCACGTCTGAAATTACTGCAGGTTCCTTTTGAAGATGTTATAAAAATGATCTTCTTTTATCTGTAGATAATTCTACATTTATCTGTAGATTAGTGTGGATGCATACACACACACACACACAGAGAGAACTTTCTTTATCTTTAATTATCATATGCAGTCCATCCCAAGATTTGGACATGGATCTGGAGATTCACAATAATTGACTGATACCATAACACTGCTTGTTCATATGAATCAGCTGAACACATCTGGCTATGCATTTGAAATGGGCTCTGAGTCAAAAATCCAGATATCATTTTTTGGCCTTTTGGCTAAGATAAAGTGTAATATCAATAATATGTAATTCAGTTTACAAATTGCTGAAAATTGGATAAAATCAAATCTTTATTTGAGTTGTGAGACTAGCAATCAGACAAAATATAAAGGAAGTAAAAAATGGGAGTACATCAGACTAAAAAGAAAGAAAAGTAATACAAATGTTCTAGCTGAAGGAAAGATGGATACTACATAGAGATACAGGAAATCTGGAAGAGTGGTTAACTAGGAGATGGCCGAATAGAAATCATGTTCATTTCCAGGAAAAGAAATGTACGAGATAGAACAAACAATAGTTGTCCGAGATTTCCTGCAAAGAGAGCAGTCAAAGAACATGCAATTCAAGGACTGAAGTTCCCCACAAGGGCATGTTTATGTATATTATGTAATATTTATATAATGCCTCAACAACAAGAAAGCAACATATCCAAAGTGAAGACAGCGAGAAAGAGAAACTAAAAGGGGAAAAATAGAATAAGCATTATAAGGTAGCTAAACTATTGCGTCCCTCCCCTCTGAAAATATCCTACCATTACTTGTAATTTCTAAAAAAAATATGTGGTAGGACTTGAGAGTTAACTGAAACATACAATGTGGTTGATATTCAGTTGAAACTCCTATGGAGGAGTTCCTTCATAAAGTCTTTGGTTGGGTTTAAATTAAGAAATCTTAAACTAATTTTTAAACCCCTATATAAAATAGCACCAGAAAATAAGATGGTAAACTTTCCTTACTAAGAATAGTTCTACCAATGTCATACAAAACAACTTGGAAAGAATAAACTCCATAACTACAGGACAATATTTAAGGGATGGGAGAAAAGAAAAGCAGAATTCAGACACGGATTCTAACCATCTAAAACCCATCCCTAGTCAACATTTAGATTTTACTTTTTCCTTTAGTTACTTTTCCTTGAATATATGCCACTATACCTTTTTCCAGCATGTGGGATGGTTGCACAATAATTTCGGCAGTCAAAGCATTTTTTTCCATATTTTTAATGATATTATTATAGGAGACTACTCCTTGTTCATTAAAAATATGAAAAAAGATATGCTTGACTGCCAAGATTATTGTGCAACCATCCCGCATGCTGGAAAAAGATATAGTTGAATGTAACCAATGGAACAAAATAAATGCTAAATGCACAGGTATGGGAAATGATCAGAGATCAAGCTTTTTAAATGTTACCATGGAAGTCTTATAGAAAACCAGATATCACCAAGATTAATAGTAGTAGAGGATTATTCTATTATTATGGTCAGCAAAGTGGTTGTCATAATCTGTGGAAGAGATTGGAATGCTTTACTTCATTGCCAAGTTTAGTCTTTGCACCTAACTGTAAAGGTTTGACCTCTTTTTAAAATACTACTACTACTGCTACTACTACTACTACTACCACTACTAGTACAAATATAATTTATAGGAGCACATATTGAAAACACTAAGATGCTGCTGAAATTTCTTGCATTTATAGTGGTTTTCTTGCAAGTTTTATTTCATTTTTTTAAAGTAATAGCCATAAGTTGTTTTCCCACACCATATTTTATATTACAGAATATATTTGATTAGGTAAATGATACTTAAATGTTTTGACACAATTAATGGTGTAATAATGGTATAACAGATATTTTTTTAAAAAATAGGCAACCAGGAAGGAATGGAATACAAACCAGAAATAACCTGATTTGTTAATCTTTATGCACTTTCTTCACTATCTTTCTTTCTCTTATTCTTATTCTGGGATGAAAAAATAGTATTTTACTCAAAGTTAGATTTTAATCTAATTTTGAGTAAAATATTAAGTGACTTGAACTTGGCTTGAGAAAAATATTTGTGCTGGAAAAGCACTATAATTCCCTCTGTAAGGTGAAGAGACCAGATGTTTACTCTGAGCCAGGGGTTTGCTTCCTTAGCCAGCCTACCATCTGGATGGGCATTTTTAGTAACTGACTGGAAGGTGTCAGCTCACAGCAAGCACATGCCTATTAGCTTATTGTAGAAGAAGTAAAGCAATGTGGCTGTTTTGTTCCTATAAATGTGGAAGAAATGTTTTCACACAAAAAAAAAGCTTCAAGGGAGCATTTTCCTTGGGTAAAGTACATCTCTGAAGATCAGCCCAGTCCAAGTTGTCATTTTATATGATGTCTGTATATAAGTCTAAGTCCTTTGTCACATATCAATATCAATATCAATATCAATATCAATATCAATATCAATAGTTTTTAGATTTATACACTGCTCCATAGTGCTTTACAGCACTCTGAGTGGTTTATAGTATCATCATAAATCCCCCAACCATCTTGGTCCTCATTTTACCCACCTTGGAAGAATGAGTCAGCCTTGAGTTGCTGAGGTTCGAACTCCTGCCTATGGGCAGAGTTAGCCTGCAATACTGCATTCTGACCACTGTGCTTTCACAGCTCTTGGCACATAAACTTGGTACATACTTTTCTCTGATCCTAACCAGAATCAGGTTCAGTAAATGCCTGGTTAGTAGATTACCTGAAAACCCTATTCAACACTTCATATTACTAGCATATTAATATTACATGCATAATTGTAATTAATAAATATTCTTGTATTGTTTTCATATTTAATTATTTTCCATCATCTAAAGACTCTTCAGTGAGGCACTGGTGATCCCTCAGGATTCACACAGTTTAACTATTCTTTCCTGCCATGTATTAATTCCTCTATATCTATATCTTGCTATCATTGTCACTGTCTAAACAATTATTTTATTATGATGATAAATGAATATATCAGTGCAAGCATATTTATTTTTCATGTCATATCCAGCATACAGCTTTCAGTAGTATATGAAACATAAAACAATATATTCTTCCTTTATGCAACTTCCAGTACGAATCTGTGTGGCCTTGCAGAAGGCTGCTAAAAACTGGCTTTTCCCAAAAACTTTAGAGTCAGGATGTTAGAAAGAACAATATATGTGTGTTTGGTCTTATAACATAGTTATGAAGTGATTTGGTTTTTCATCAGTGTACTGGATTATTCGTGCAATAAAGTAATACTTTTTTGGCATAAAATCTTTGGGGAGGTAAGTACTATTAGTAATCAAAGAATTGAATGCTACCCAGAGCTAGGCTTACTACATTTATTTACAGAACTAAACCATAAGCTTAAAAATAAAGAAATATTTATCTAAGTTTAGCATTTTTTTTTTTAATTTGATTTATATGCCGCCCTTCTCCAGAGACTCAGGGCGGCTTACAATGCGTTAAGCAATAGCCTTCATACTTTTGTATATTTTATACAAAGTCAGCTTATTGCCCCCACAAACTGGGTCCTCATTTCACCTACCTTAGAAAGGATGGAAGGCTGAGTCAACCTTGAGCCTTGGAGAGATTCGAACCAGCAGAAATTGCAGGCAGCTGTGTTAATAACAGGGTGCATTAAACCACTGTACTATCAAGGCTCCTTTTATTATTTATTTAAAATAATAAAAGCGCAACATTGGAAAACTCTAGATAACATAACAATTTACTTGTGGTTTAAGAAGGCCTGTTCAACTGCTTCATTGGGGAAAAAAATCACAATGTTAAAATAATAAAACATCAGAGGCACGAAGCACAATTTTATCAAATTTGGAAGTATTTTATGGTTATCTCAATTGCAGTAGATCGTAATCTGGTATACTAGTAGAAACCAGAAGACTGATTTCTTGCCTTAGTCATGAAAGCCCAATGGGTGATTTTGGACCAGTCAGGCACTATCAAGCCTGACTTCAGGCTTGGGCAACAAGTCAATTGGTCAATTCCTATCACAACTAATGGATCAATATAACAACAATAGTAACAAAAATCCTGCACTTGCATGAAAATACTGCAAATAACTAATATTTCATATATATATATATCTTTCTAGCATCTTTCTTTCTTTCTTTCTTTCTTTCTTTCTTTCTTTCTTTCTTTCTTTCTTTCTTTCTTTCTCTCTCTCTCTTTCTCTCTCTCCCTCCCTCCTTCCCTCTCTTTCATCTCTCACTGAGAGCTTATGCTCCAGAGAGACAAATTCCAAGTCCAATCACACTTGGCCAATAAAGATATTCTATTCTATTCTATTCTATTCTATTCTATTCTATTCTATTCTATTCTATTCTATTCTATTCTATTCTATTCTATTCTATTCTATTCTATTCTATTCTTTGATTCGATTTGAATTAATATTAGTTCCCACTGCTTTTGTTGATAAATGTTTGCATGCTTGGCTCTTGCATATGAATACTATTAAAAAATTCATGACATAGATTTTTTAAAAATGCCAAATAAGTCTAACAATTAACTTTCTGCAAATGGTGGTGATTGTTAAGAGGTGATTTTAAGGCTGTGATGGGACCAGTGATGTAGCCATTTACCTTAAATTCTAGTCCTGACACCCAGAGCATACATATTTAAAGATATGTTCAGTAAATTTGCAACACTTTGTCTTGATTTTCAATGAGGCACTGTCCTGGAAATTTTACACACTAGTCAGAAGCCACTCTAAGTACTAGAGACAATATTACAATGTCTCATTGCTTCCTACACTTCTTGGACAGCTTCAAGATTGATTACTGTCCAAATCATGATCACTTCCTACTAGCTTTAAATCTTCAACTGTTAGCTTCAGATTTATATGTGAAGAACCTGTTCCAGACAAATGTAGATGTAGATATTGGGTCTTCTCATATAAGGGGATCAAAAAAAAACTAATTTTTCCCTTTTGGATTATTTTAATTAACATTGCAATAAACAAGGACACACATTCAATTTCGCAGCTACTAAGATCTTTTGTCATGCAGGTATAAAATAGTCAGGGAAATGATTGGAGCCTGGGAAACAGCTCCTTGTGATTTAACAGAACTGCTGATTTACAACCAGCTTCTCAAGTACTTAGGAGCTGAGTGTCAGGGTTCCAAATAAAACCCCCAACCAAAAGATGGCCTCCATGGCTGATACTGAGGGCTTGGCAGCACAAGCGAACAAACAACAGTCAATCACCAGCAATCAACAGATCAATCAACCAATTGGAAGACACCACATAAATACGACTCACACAATAGCCCAAAACACATATTCCCATAGAAAGAAGTTCTATGAAGATGGGCTCCAGTATGAGTCCGAAAACTCAGAAGAGTAAATATCTGATCAACCCAGATTCGATCTTGCAACATTATCCTGGGACATGTATATTTGCTTTCATTCATATTGGAATTCCATCCAGCCTTTGCAGTTGGCTATGAACCAAACATGTATGGCTAATGTGTTACCTTATGAAAACCCATGTACAAATGTCAACTATCTTTAAATATGTATACCTTACTTTCACAATTCAAAATTCTGGTTTGGCCATGAAAGTGTTACGACTGCTACTTATTATCCCAATAATAGGATCCCAAATGCCATTTACACCTCCTAGCAACTCATGCAAAATAAAACAAAGAAAGAAAGAAGGAAGGAATGAGGGAGGGAAGGAAGGAAAGAAGGGAGGGAGGAAGGGAGGGAGGGAGGGAGGGAGGAAGGAAGGAAGGAAGGAAGGAAGGAAGGAAGGAAGGGAGGGAGGGAGGGAGGAAGGGAGAGATGGAGGGAGGGAGGGAGGGAGGGAGGAAAAATGAATGTATGATAGCAACAGAAAGAAGGTATTATCGGCAATTATTTTTGGCAACCAAGTCTAATGACTGCCTTTTTCTAGAGAATAGGGTCAGTGGGTTGTCCAAACACTGAACCACCATGGTTACACTGCCATATCCCAGGAGCAACATGGCATGTACATTTCCATGAGCTATATGACAATAGAACACTCTCATATAACAGATTAATAGAGTTGGAAGGGACCTTATGGGTTATCTAGTCCAACCCCACCCCCCCCCCTGCTCAAGCAGGAGATCCTACACCATTTCTGACAAATGGCAGTCCAATCTTTTCTTGAAAGTCTCAGGTGATGATGCTCCCACAACTTCGGAAGGCAAGCTGTTCGGACCTTGTGGGAGCCTTATCACTTGAGACTTTCAAGAAAAGATTGGACTGCCATTTGTCAGAAATGGTGTAGGGTCTCCTGCTTGGGCAGGGGTTTGGACTAGATGACTTATCAGATACCTTCCAACTCTGTTAATCTGTTATATGAGAGTTATATCATCTCTTAGCAGTCTTTGCACTGTAGCCCCCACTTAAATCCCTCTCAAAGGCATTTAACCTAAAGTCAGTTTAAAAACTGGTGAGACACTTAGAGTGAAATCCATTCCTCCTGGACTGAGCAAAAGAGCACGGAGGGGTGGGCTAATTCTGGCTTCTTTTTTATGTATCTTTGCTAGAACTCCAAATAGATGGGGCCTGGCAATCATTATTTCTATTTTTAAAAAGAGCAACAGAGACCACCCTGCCAATTATAGTGCAATCAATCTACTAAGCACAATCAATAAAATCTATGCCAGGCAACTATACAGGAAGCAGCTAAATTGATTGGACTCAAAAAACATCTTGGCAAGCTGGATGTAGAGCCTGTCATAGTACAATTGATTAGTGTCACATGTTAAATAATCTTGTAGAAAAATAGAACCCAGAGCTAAAGTCAGCTTTTTATATGGATTTTGTTGGTTTAAGAAAATCTTCCATCATATCCCAGATATGATAGGAGAAACTTAAAGCTATTGCAATCAATTATTACTTTCTTGCTCTCATATCACAACTTTATGAAGAATAAGATGTAACTTAAAGCTCATATATCAAGGATTGAACCCACTGTAACAGGAATTTTAAAAGAATGTACTTGCCCTATTCAGATTCCATATTAGCTTCATAGTGGCTTAACTAAAATAGGAATTAAGCCACCTAACATTGTGCCCGATCACAAAGCATTATTGTTAACATTAATGACACAGAAAATAATCAACAGGACTAGGGAGAATGTTGCAAACCCTAATTATTTATTCTAAAAAAAGAAGAGTTGTTAATGAATTTTGATAAAACCAAGGGTATTCTACCAAGGGCCTTGGTAGAACAGTGGTCTAAAGCACCCTGTTATTAACACAGCTGCCTGCAATTACTGCAGGTTCGAATCTTACCAGGCTCAAGGTTGACTCAGCCTTCCATCCTTTCTAAGGTGGGTAAAATGAAGACCCAGTTTGTGGGGGCAATAAGCTGACTTTGTATGAATATACAAAAGTATGAAGGCTATTGCTTAACTCATTGTAAGCCGCCCTGAGTCTCCGGAGAAGGGCGGCATATAAATCAATTTTTTTTTTAAAAAAAGTATGTTTTTCTATAAAATGGCTTATCTGGATTGTTAGTGTCAGTATGTACCACATCTGGAGTGCTTTATTTCTGTGGTAGTGAGTTTTCATTCTGTGGGTTGGAAAAACGTCTATGCCACTTCCATTTCTCAGAGTGCCTAACGGAATTATAGCTATCATGCTATTTCTTAAAAAGCAGGAGAGTCAGTTATGATTGCAGTAATATTCTTCATTGCTGTCCCTCTAGTACAAATTATATATACTGTAGTGCAGAACCTGGAGCGGGATGTGTATTATCCATCCATGGACTTCAACATGGCTTATTGACTCTTTTATAAAGATGATCATAATAGCATAATATAATTGCCTCTAACTAGGAATGTTCCTGGGCATCCTAATGAATTTTATGCTATCTTTGGGGCAATCAAAATTCAGATACCATATTCCAAATTGCAAAATTTTGTGACTGCACCTATTAGCCCAGGTGCCAATTTACGTTTGCACATCTGCTATATATTAAATTTTCCTGCTCATTGAGTTTTGATGGTAAATTTTATTACAAATGTTGGGTGGCATGACATTCTGCTGTTTCCTTAAAAGACCTATTGTCAAGTTTCCTATTGTCTAGCTATCATAAAGATGCTATTCCTTCCTAGATATCATAAAGATGTTACTCCATTCCTTCCTAAATGTTGACCAGATATAAAAGGCCTTCCTTGCTTGGGGGTATTTTGTCTGATGGAAGGACCTATTCCAAGGGTCAGCAACCTGCGGCTCTTTCACCCCTCTGCTGCGGCTCCCTGTCACTCAAAATATGCCTCACAACCGCCAATGTGTAACACCCACTGGCACATGATTATTAAGCTTTTCAACCCCCGGTAGGCCAACCATGGATAAATCCAAGAAAAAAAAAGTTTCAAAAGAAAATAGAACATTTAATTCAACTTCAAATGCTAGTTTTCGGGCCGCTCCAGAAATAGTCAGGCATGGGAAGGATTTTGTGGCTCCTGGTGTTTTCTTTTCTGTGGGAAATGGGTCCAAATGGCTCTTTGAGTGTTTTAGGTTGCAGACCGCTGACCTATTCTATTAGAGGAAGCTTTCTAAATTTAATTTATCACAAGTGTTGACTAGATCACTTGCAATAGTATTAATAAAGGGAAGTGAACCATAAGAGCAACTATTTTGTATTTAGGGAAAATAGTACAAACTTAGTAAGGCAATATAAAATAGTAATGCAAAGATTTTGCCAGACATTCCCATTTTTACTTACTATTGGATATATCATTCCTGTCCCACAAATTGTTTCATTCTTAGTATAGAATAAAGGAAGATCATCTGATAACGTACTTCTGATCACTCTTCTGTCACTACCCTGTACATAAAAGAATTATACCTAGAATAAAGAAAGACCCCTCCCTTTAGGACTATCTATAATCAGTGTTTCTCAACATTAGAATTTTTTGTGGACTTCAACTTCCAGATGAATTAAATTTAATTAAATTTAAAATCTAAAATTTTAATGTTGCCAAGTTTGAGAAACACTGATCTATACTTATTACCCATTGTAGTGTTTCCAGTGACTCTAGAACAGCGGTTCTCAATCTGGGGGTCGCAACCCCTTTGGGGGTCGAACGGCCATTTCACAGGGGTCGCCAAAGCCCTCTCTCGCCCCCCCCACACCTTCACTCACCCTCACTCTCTGCTCTGTTGGATCGCTGGCCGTTCGCTTACCCTGCCCACTCCCAATCTATTGCTGCCTCCTGAGTCCCAGTTGATGGCTAGAAGGAAAAAAACTGTTTAAATTCTTGCCGCGGGGCTTCAAAGGGCCGCCCTATAGCCAGTGGTGGAATTCTGCCAGTTCTAGGGGGTTCGGCCGAACAGTTTGTTAAATTGCTGACTTGTCCTGCCCCTCCGCACCACTATTTATTGCCAATAAATAGTGGTGGGCGAGGGGCGGGCGAGCCAGCAATTTAACAAATGGTTGGTGTTTTTTTGTAATTTTATTGGCCCGCGGAGCTTCAGCATAGGCTAATTAGCCTTGATTAGATTGGCTCCCGACTCTCAGCTGATATGCTCTCAGCTGTTTTGCTCAGGGCTCTGCTACTTGCTGGAGCAGATTTTTTTTTCCTCTAGCTATGCTGAAAAACGAAACTGAAAGTAAAGCAGGCTGTTGGCTTTGCTGTTGCTGCAACGTTGGAAAATTAGGCAGGCAGATTTCTTTTCTTTTTCCTCACCAAAAAAGGTAGCTGCAAACAATGGGAAATTTAGGGAAAAAGAGGAGAGTTCAAGATTTTAAAACACAAAAGAAAAAAAGCTCTATTTAACTAGGGAATTGTAATAATTGAGATACTATTAATTGTATATTGTGTTGAAAGCAGAAATGGTTAAGTTGTGGTTTAGAGGAATATATGGGGGAAATTATTTGGTTTATTATTATTGGTAAATATAATTAATTGATTTGTAAGAAATTGAATTGCATGGAAATAATTGGAATATTCATGTTCATATTGATTAATATACAAAAAAGATAGTTATATAACTAATTGATTTATATTAAAATGTTGAATTTGTATTAAACAACTGTAATATTACATAATTAACCAATGTGAGGATGGATATAAAAATAGATGACAATGGGAAGGGGTATAATATAGAATAGAAGGGAAAAATTGAATTTGATTAAGATTAGAGATGAGGATGAAGGGTAATATTGGTTTTTTACAAAAATAGATGAGGAATAAATATGGCAAAAAGGAAATATAGAAATTGTAAATTTAATTGAAATGACTAAACACTGTTTAAATTTGTGAACTGGCCAAATACTCTGTTCAAAGAAATTACATTGTATGTTTGTATGTGTGTTTCTAATTATTGCTATTTATTCATATTTGTTCTCTTTTATTCTTTAAGTTTAACAATTCATTCTTTATCTTAATATCTTTATATTTGTTTGGGGTTGGCTTTCTTCCCTTTCATCTTTTTTATTGTACAGCAATCTTTCTCCTCAAACCTACCACCTCTGTCTTTTCTTTCCTTCTTACTTTCTCTTCCCCCCCTCTTCTTCTTCTCCCTACTTCCTCTTCCTTTCTCCTTCTCCTCTCTTCCTCCCTCTCTTACCCTCACTCCTACTCTAATTTCCCTTCCCTGCCTTCATCCCTCTCTATTGCTGTATCCTTTATGCATATGGACTACTCAGAGGCTGAAAAAGTTATTTTTGACTGGTCCTCACACTTTTGATCAGTCCTCAAACTTACGACTGTCCTCACAATTTACGTTTTTGTCCTATCTTGTCACCATGGTGAAGAGAAGCAGTTGTGAAATGAGTGACATGGTTGTTAAGAATGCTACAATGGGCATAAATGATGACCAGTCATAACTGCGAAGACCGGTCAAAAGTGCGAGGACCTGTCAGAAATCACTATTTTCAGCCCTCTGGGTAGTCCTTTTGTGCACAGGGACTACTCAGAGGGCTGAAAAAGTTATTTTTGACTGGTCCTCGCACTTTTGACCAGTCCTCAAATTTACGACTGTCCTCACATTTTACGTTTTTTGCCCTATCTTATCACCATGTTGAAGAGAAGCAGTTGTGAAATGAGTGACATGGTTGTTAAGAATGCTGCACAGGCATAAATGTGAGGATGGTCATAAGTGTGAGGACCAGTCAAAAGTCCGAGGACCTGTCAGAAATGACTTTTTTCAGCTCTCTGAGTAGTCCCTATACACATAGCCATGGCCACCCGGTCACATGACCAGCTAGCCACGCCCACCCAGTCACATGACCTCCAAGCCACACCCACAAAATAAGCCACGCCCACAGAACCAGTAGTAAAAAAATTTAGAATCCACCCCTGGTTGGGGGTCACCACAACATGAGGAACTGTATTAAAGGGTCGCGGCATTAGGAAGGTTGAGAACTACTGCTCTAGAAAGTTCTCTCTTTCTTACTATATAGTTATAGATAAAATAATTTGATATCAAGCTTCCTGCCTTTTTAAATTTCTTACCTATTGTTCATATTCTGTTTTTCTGTTTTGTCTGTCTTTTATCCTGTTTTGCCAGGCAACTGTTTTTGATGTTCATTGTTGTTTTCTAAATAAACATCAAGCTATATTTTTGCTAGCAGAACTGACTGGAGTGTATGCTTGACCTGACCTCAATATAGGCACTGATTGAGGATTTGTTGGGTGCAAACTAACTTCATAATTTTAAGTTTTGGTAGACACTAAACCCACAATGCTTGTCAACACACAGTTCCAGAAGAAGTCTCATTTTGAGATTTCTGTTCAGTATAAAAGTCATTCTTGTTCTCATATCTGAATCAGAACAAAATTGACTGGTTGTATGTTTATAAAGGATATAATTGAATACTTTTGATAACATGCACTTTGAATGATGTTACTAAATAGGAGCTATTGCCAAAATTAAATTGTTTTAAAGATTAGATAAATTAATGAATGTAAGTCTAGCTACAGTGATTATTTCACCCAGGATTGTAATTTGACGATACATTTTTCTGCTTTTGACAATGTCAAAACAGGCAATCTCCCTCCCATTAGAGACACAATAGGACAACTTTGAAGTCAACCGGAAAGAGGAAAAAACAGCCTTCTAAATAAGGCTACAACTTGATCGCATCGAGTCTCTCCTGGCATTTTGGTGTAATTGCATTCTTTAGATATTCTGTTCTCTATTAAAAGCTTGGGTGGCATGCTGTCATATAATATTTATCCAGGGATTTGTATCTCAGTTGTTTCTTCCTATGAAGTCTTTTAACATTTATGAAATATCACCATTCAAATACTGTTTCAGGGGATCCAGAAATGGAAAAGAAATGTCCTTGCTTTGACAAGGTTACAGAAGCGGTACCTGTTGAGACACATTCTTTCTGCAAAATTATTATGTAAATTGCAGTTTTGCCCACTCGAGCCTGCACAGGGGTTGGCAATTTCTTTTGAGGAATTTTAAACCTAAGTTCAAGTATTTATACAATGGAATAAATCCCAGTCTTCTGAAAATGACCTTTAAAAGCAGAAACTCTTTTGTACAAATTATGTACAAGTATTGATATGTGATGGAATCTTGATACCAATGTTGAGTTCAAGTTTTTAAAATAGATATTAGGCTACTAGCTCAGTAAAGTTCATTTTTACTAAGTATGGCATATAGTTAGTAAAAGAAAAAGAAAAAAAGAGGGCTTACTTTTTCTCTAGAGTTACAGGGATGGGGAATTTATGGTGCTCCAGATGTTGCTAATATATTGCTCCCAGCATTCATTAGTAGACATATCGGTTGTCTGAGGGAGGTGGGCAATTAAGAAATATGAAATATAAATAAATAAACTTATCATTCTTCAGCATGTATTGCTGAGATAGATCTTTGCTGCTTTTCATTGTCAGAAAGACTCAATCTGTAATTATTGCATAAAATCTTTCTTCTTTTTAACCCATTATCCAGTTAGTTTCTCAAGTTTGTTATCGTTTATTCAGTAGTAGCACTGATAGCATGTATGCATTCACTCAGCATTTCTAAAATATATATCTGTATATTCTGAAACCTCATAATGCCTACGGGCATATTAATTAAAAATATAATTTAATAATCTGGTGGCCTACCTATATTCATATAATGTTTGGTTTACAATGATCACGTCAATGGAGTGCATATTTCAATCAGCAGCCAAGTATTCCAGTATTTGAGGGCTGTCACAAAGAAGAGGGGGTCAAATTATTCTACAAGGCACCAGAGGGCAGGACAGGAAACAATGGTTGGAAACTAACTAAAGAGGAGCATTAAGAATTAAAGAGAATTAAGGAGAAACTTCCTAACAGTGAGGACAATTAACCAGTGGAACAGCTTGCCTTCAGAAATTGTGGGTGCTCCATCACTGGAGGTTTTTAAGAAGAGACCTAGGCAGCCATTTATCTGAAATAGTATAGGTTCTCCTGAGCAGGGGACTTGAGCAGTCCCCTTGAGCTGGGGACTGGATTAAAAGACCTCCAAGATCCCTTTTAGCTCTATTCGATTCTAATAAGAATGTTCCACAGATTTAAAAAAATGCTTAATGTCATTGTATCTATTCGGTCCTATCTAGGAATTACATCACTCAAATTGTACAAATGTTACAATTTTAAGCTCCAATGATTTGTTCCAGACTCAAAAGATCCTGACAAATGCAAAGTCTCACCAGAAAAAAATAACATGATAAAAAAAAATGGGCTTCCGATTATGTAAAATAGTAGGAAATACATTTTACAGATCTGCGCAAAGATAATCTGAGACTAACTTTATATCCAGAAACATCAGACTCCAATACCCATTTTTCTTATTCAGGATTTTGAGGCAGGACAAAGTAGGGCCCTGCCATTAGGGCACCAGTGAATCAAAATTACCCCAAGTCTATTCCAGTCCAAACTGAGCTGGATGGCATGATAATTGAATGGCTACCTGAAGAATGTCCATAGACATTTCCTCATGAAATTGGAGAAGGCCAAGTTATGTGTCACAAGATTCCATCCTGAGTATTTTGTATTCTTCTACATTTTATTTTGGACTTGAATAAGGATGTGGAGGAATGTTTATCAGATTTGCAGATGATCCCAACTCTGCTATAGCAATACAGCAGAAGAAACAAACAAAATGCAGAGCAATGTTAATAGAGAAAATAATAGTGTGAGTTTAGCAGAGATAGATTCCTAAATTTAACACTTAGGAAACTGGAGTTAAATACAGTATACTTGACAATTGTGTTATGAAGAAATCCTTGGAACAGTTAGAGTTTAGAGTTTATTGGATTTCTATACCGCCCTTCTCCCAGGGGACTCAGGGCAGTGTACAGCCACATTAAAACACATGAATTTATAAAATTTAAAACCAATTAAAACAAATATATACAATTTGGCCCTCAAATTAAAACACACATACACCCACTTAAAATTCATATTAGGCCAGTCCGGCTTGCTGAAACAGGGAGGTCTTTAGGGCACGGCAAAAAGTACGCAGGTCGGGGCTAAAATGAAGCTCTAGGGGCAGCTCATTCCAAAGGGCTGGTGCCCCCACAGAGAAGGGTCTCCCCCTGGGTGTCACCAGTCAGCATTGTTTGGCCGATGGCACCCTGAGAAGCCCCTGTCTATGGGAGCGTATTGGCCAGTGGGAGATTGTTGATGGCAGAAGGCTATCTCATAAGGCTGGTCCTAAGCCATGGAGCGCTTTAAAGGTGGTGACCAACACCTTGAATCATACTCGGAAGACCAACGGGAGCCAGTGCAGCTCGTGCAGGAGGGGTGTTACATGGGCGTGCCGAGTCGCACCCATAACCACCCGTGCAGCCGCATTCTGGACCAGCTGGAGCCTCCGAGTGCTCTTCAAGGGGAGCCCCATGTAGAGAGCATTGCAGTAGTCCAGACGGGATGTGACGAGGGCATGAGTGACTGTGCGCAGGGCATCCTGGTCCAGAAAGGGAGGCAACTGATGCATCAGGCGAACCCGATAGAAAGCTCCCCTGGCCACGGCTGTCATGTGCTCTTCCAAAGACAACCTTGCATTCAGGAGGACACCCAAGTTACGAGCCCTCTCTGTGGGGGCCAAGATCTCACCCCCAATAGTCAGCGATGGTGCCAGCTGACTATACCGCGACACCAGAAGCCACAGCAACTCAGTCTTGGAGGAGTTGATTTTGAGCCTGTTTCTCCTCATCCAGATCTGCACGGCCTTCAGGCACTGGGACATCACGTTAAGGGCATCATTGGGGTGGTTCGGAGTGGAGATGTACAGCTGAGTATCGTCAGTGTATTGATGGAATCTCACTCCGAAACCACAAATGATCTCGCCCAGCGGCTTCACATAAATGTTGAACAGAAGAGGCAAGAGGACTGACCCTTGCAGCACCCCACAAACAAGGCGCCTCGAGGTCAACCTCTGCCCCCCTGCCAACACAAACTGTGTGCGGTCGGAGACGAAGGAGGAGAACCACTGCAGCACGGTGCCCCCCACTCCTAACCCCTCCAATCGTCACAGCATGATACCATGGTCGATGGTATCAAAAGCCGCTGAGAGCTCTAATAGGACCAGGACAGAGGAACAACCCCTGTCCCGAGTCCTCCAGAGATCATCAAGCAATGCGACCAATGCCATTTCCATGCTGTGCCCTGGCCTGAAGCCCGACTGGAACGGGTCTAGATAATCAGCTTCATCCAGGTACTGAGGCAGTTGTCGCGCTACCACACTCTCAACAACCTTTGCCACGAAGCGAAGATTGGAGACTGGGTGATAGTTCACTAATGTAGCTGGGTCCAGGGAAGGCTTCTTGAGGAGAGGCCTCACCACCACCTCTTTCAAAAAGGGGGGGAAGTAACCCTCACTCAAAGAAGCGTTAATAATCCCCTGGAGCCAGCCTCGTGTAACCTCCCGGGAGGCCAGCACCAACCAGAAGGGACACAGATCCAACAAACATGTGGCAGTGTTAAGCCTCCCCAGAATCCTGTCCACGTCCTCGGGTGTCACAGGGTCAAACCCCTCCTAGATAACATTCTCAAGATTCCCCTCCATCACTCCATCTGGATCTACCCAATCAGAATCCAGACCTTCCCGAATCTGAGTGACTTTGTCATGCAGGAATTGCACAAAATCCTCAGCACCGCCCTGCAAGGGGTCTTCCCTCGCTCCCAGATGAAGGAGGGAGTGGGTCACCCTAAACAGGGCTGCTGGGCGGTTCTCTGCAGACCCGATAAGAGCAGAAAAATAGTTAAATTTCGCCGCTTTTATCGCCATTAAGTAGATCTTAATGTGAGACCTCACCAGTGTTTGGTCAGATTCAGAGCGACTGGCCCTCCAATCACTCTCCAGGCATCTTTTCTGGTGCTTCATCTCTCTCAGCTCCTCGGAGAACCAGGGAGCCAATTGAGATCGGCACCAGGTCAGAGGCCGCAAAGGAACAACACGATCCAAAGCTCCAGCGGCCGCCATATCCCAGGTGGCCACCAGCTCTTCAATCGTGCCATGAGCCAGAGTCTCAGGGAATGGCCCAAGCTCCGTCAGGAACCTATCCGGGTCCATCAGACACCTGGGACGGAACCACCTTGTCGGTTCTGTCTCCCTACGGCGAAGTGTAGTGGTTCGAAAGTCCATGCAAAGGAGGGAGTGATCAGACCATGACAAGGGTTCGATGAGTAAATCCCCTCTTTCCAGATCACTCTGCCACTGATCAGAGACAAAAATCAAGTCCAGAGTGTGTCCCCACATGTGAGTAGGGCCTTGAACTACTTGGGTCAGGTCCAAGGCCAATTACAAATTGAATATGAGTCTATGACTCATAAGTGAGAGATGCTGCAATAAAGGAAGGAAGGAAGGAAGGAAGGAAGGAAGGAAGGAAGGAAGGAAGGAAGGAAGGAAGGAAGGAAGGAAGGAATTCTAGGCTGTATTAACAGAAATATAATTTCCAAATCACAGGAAGCAATAATTCCACTTTATTGTGCATTGGTCTGTGTTGTTGTCCAAGGTTGGATAGCCCTACTTAAAAAAGGTTTCTGAAGCTGTACCAATTTCAGAAAATATCCAGAAGGATCAAGAAACTAGACACTCAGTATTATAACACATCTCTAATACTTAAAATTATATCTCAAAGGTCAACACATATTCTCTATTATGGGATATAGAATAATGAATATATTTAAGAAAGCTGTTTCTAATTGAATGTTAGGAAAATATTACTGTGCAATAAAAGAATGACTTAATAGTGAACCAATCACTCAATGAAGTGACAAATTTTCTTTATTGGGTGTGGTCAAGTAAAGCCCTATAGTATGAATCTATTAATTTATATTCCTTTACAAAGCCATAGTTGGACTTAGTGACATCAGTTCATCCTCAATTGAAGCACAGTCCAAATATTTACATGAATTTGATAGATGATCTAAAATTTCAACCAAACTGAAGATGTGATGGCATATTGAGAAAATTATGAATTTTATATACATTTCACGTTACCTATGCATATGTTATTTTCCACTTTGGCTGACCTCATCTGTCAAACATGGATATTTTGATCAGATGAACATTGCTGAATGATTAGAAGACATTCCCTTCTGAGAAATAGTTTCAACGGGTGATTGCCTGATGTTGTTCCCATTTAAAAATGGTAGTGTGGTATTTTTCCTTGAGCTATGTGAGTTTGCAGATGGATTGATCAAAACTATTTGTGTGCTAGAAAACAATAAAAGCAAGTATCTGCTTTCTCTTTTAATCAGAAGCAGCATAGATACATTTCAAATACATAAATAAATTTGGGACTAGGGAAATGAAGAAACAAAATACTGCAGTTGAAAGAAGTTCAATGTAAAAAAAAAAGTAGTTGTGAGAAGAAGCAAAAACTGAACATTGAATATTCCTGACAGGTAGAGGAACAGGTCTCTTCTTTTCAGGAAATCTATGCATTTTATACATACTATACATTTTATTATATATTGTTCAATTTGTAAAATTTTAAATATATCCGGATACTTCTTAAATACTGTAAACTCCCCAGGATCTCCTTGAAAGAGAAGCCAGAACTAAAACAAAAACAAAAAAACACACCACCTCACTGCATCTGGTACCATATGCCTTTTTAAAGAAAAAGTATTTGGGTAGCATTTGGGTTGATATAACTTAAAATCCCAACCTAAAATCTTGGGGGGAGGGAAAGAATGATATGGTCAAATGGTTATCTATTATGGGTTAACTTACACAAATGATGATAAAGGTCTCAGGTACATTTGTATTTGTATTTGTATTTATTGAATTTGTATACCGCCCTACTCCCGAAGGACTCAGGGCGGTGAACAGCCATAAAAATAAAACATGGAAATACAAAATTTAAAATAGAGATAAAACAAATTAAATAAATTTGGCTGAACCATATTTAAAACCCCAATAATTTAAAACCAAATTTAAAATTCCCATTTAAAAGCGGAGAAGTTTAGGTCAGGCCGGCTTGCTGGAATAGGAACGTCTTAAGCGTGCGACGGAAGGTACGCAGATCCGGAATCCTCCGTATCTCGGGGGGGAGCTCGTTCCAGATAGTAGGTGCCCCCACAGAGAAGGCTCTCCCCCTGGGGGCCGCCAGTCGACATTGTTTGGCCGACGGCACCCGGAGGAGCCCCTCTCTATGGGAGCGTACTGGTCGGTGGGAGGCTATTGGTGGTAGCAGGCGGTCCCGTAGATAACCAGGTCCTAAGCCATGGAGCGCTCTAAAGGTGATAACCAAAACCTTGAAGCGCACTCGGAAGACCACCGGGAGCCAGTGCAGCTCGCGCAGGAGGGGCATTACATGGGAGCGCCACGTCGCTCCCATCACCACCCGCGCAGCTGCACTCTGCGCCAGTTGGAGCCTCCGAGTGCTCCTCAAGGGGAGCCCCATGTAGAGAGCGTTACAGTAGTCCAGACGGGAGGTGACGAGGGCATGAGTGACCGTGCGTAACGAGTCCCGATCCAGAAAGGGACGCAACTGGCGGATCAGGCGAACCTGATGAAAAATCCTCCCGGTCACGGCCGTCAAGTGCTCTTCTAAAGACAGCCGTGAATCCAGGAGGACACCCAAGTTGCGAGCCCTCTCCGTGGGGGCCAATGCTTCGCCCCCAATAGTCAGCGATGGCACCAGCTGACTATATCGGGACGTCGGAAACCACAGCCACTCGGTCTTGGATGGGTTGAGTCTGAGCCTGTTTCTCCCCATCCAGATCCGTACGGCCTCCAGGCACTGGGACATCACTTCAAGGGCATCGTTGGGGTGGTCTGGGGTGGAGATGTACAGCTGGGTGTCGTCAGCATACTGATGGTACTCCACCCCGAAACCACGGATGATCTCGCCCAGCGGCTTCACATAAATGTTGAACAAAAGGGGCGAGAGGACCGATCCTTGTGGCACCCCACATATAAGGGGCCTCGGGGTCGACCTCTGCCCCCCTGTCAACACAGACTGCGACCGGTCGGAGAGAAAGGAGGAGAACCACCGTAGTACGGTGCCTCCCACCCCCAACCCTTCCAACCGGTGCAGCATGATACCATGGTCGATGGTATCAAAACGCATTGTAAGCCGCCCTGAGTCTCCGGAGAAGGGCGGCATATAAATCAAATTAAAAAAAAAAAAAGCCGCTGAGAGATCTAATAGGACCAGGACAGAGGAACAACCTCTGTCCCGAGCCCTCCAGAGATCATCCACCAATGCGACCAATGCCGTTTCCGTGCTGTACCCAGGCCTGAAGCCCGACTGGAACGGATCTAGATACGTCATTTCATCCAGGTACCGGGGAAACTGTCGTGCCACCACACTCTCGACAACCTTCGCAACAAAGCGAACATAACTTTTAAATTTATTTTTTACTCGGTATAAGTAAAAAAGGTAAAGGTTTCCCTTGCACATATGTGCTAGTCGTTCCTGACTCTAGGGAGTGACGCTCATGTCCATTTCAAAGCTGAAGAGCCTGTGCTGTCCGAAGACATCTCCATGGTCATGTGGCCAGCATGACTAAATGTCAAAGGTGCATGGAACGCTGTTACCTTCCCACCAAAGGTGGTCCCTATTTTTCTACTTGCATTTTTTATAAGCTTTCAAACTGCTAGGTTGGCAGAAGCTGGGACAAGTAATGGGAGCTCACCCCACTAGGGATTCAAGCCATTGAACTGCCGACCTTTCAACAGACAAGCTCAGCATCTTAGCCACTGAGCTAACGCATCCCTTTCAGTATAAGTACAAGGATCCTTTTTCTGGAAGGGGGCCATACTGTGCAACTTGGGAACTCTTAAATGTTTTCTATTCAAGTCAGAATTCATCACAATGCAGCCAGTTTTTGTTTTTTTTTAAAGAAAGGATTTCTGAATGGAGATTCCTATATATTCAAATCATGCTCAGTGAAATGGGATTTTGAAATGAAGCAGATAATAGGATAAAGTTTAAGCATTAGTATAATGTAATATAAAATCTGACTTCTAGATAGAGATATTCATTGACGGTGATCCTCAGGTAAATGCTAAATGCAATTCTAAACACAATAGGCCTTTGGAGTAGAAGTATATAAGATTATGATTTGTACTATGTAAATCTAGCAGGCCCACTTCAAAATGTCCTTTTTATATTGCTGGAATAAATTTAATTTAGCATTCTAATCCCAAAAGGCGTAGAGTAAATTCATGTATAACCTTCAAGATACTTAATAGATCAGACTTCATTATGGACATATTTCTGAGAGTCTTCATCATAATGGGAAACATTTTCATTATCCTAAGACAAGACAAAGAACTGCTTCAAGCTCTTCATAACACTCCACTAAAAAGCTATTTAGTCATAATAACAATAATTGCAGAAGAAAGGTCACTCTTCATAATGTTCCTCTAGAAAGCCACAAAAGAAAATGGCTGAAATCTATACCTTTTCCTTTCTTTTTTTGCCTTCAGTCATAATCCATGTCTTAAATGATTTAGTCAGAAGGGCAATGTACAACGGGCTTCATTGATTTAGGCTATTTTTTGTCTGCTGAACACTATGCAATAATTTGCTAAGCTTCCTTGGCCATTTTAAATTCAGACAGATGCAAATTGCATAATGCAAAAATAAAATAAAACAAAACAATAAAATAAAAAAACATTAAAGCCCATTGTGGCTCAATACTAAATTAGTCTACATGGAAAAGTAAACAGAAGGCACAGACATAAGGGAAAAAAAGATGAGTTATAAACTCATTGATCATTATTTTTCTGCAGGATCACTTCCTTTAAAATCCCTGTAAAATCAACAGTGTTGAATGAAAATACTGAACTAACAATCAGCATGATTTAGAAACATTACTTGTTTTTTGAAATATTTGAACTAGACAATTTTCTCTAAAATGCAAAATATTGTTCTGTCAACCTTTCACCATAGTGTATTATTAACCTATAGCAGAGGTCTTCAAGCATGACAGCTTTAAGACTTGTGGACTTCAACTCCCAGAATTCTCCAGCCAGTGTAGTCCACAAGTCTTAAAGCTACCAAGTTTGAAGACCTCTGACCTATAGTAACATTCAGTGCTTATCTTGAAATAGTGTAATGTAATTATCATTGTAGATGCAAAAAAAGTCACCAATTCCATGTTGTATGAAACTGAAGTATAACAAGGAATTAGTTATATTTGAAAAAGAAAGAAAAGTCTGAAAGCAGACAGGAGGGAACACCAGGATCAACCTGGTTTGATGAACAACCAGCAACTATTTTATTGCAATATCACAACTACCTTGTTGGGATAGTTCTTTTCAATGTTTGTTTTTGGATCTTGGTGTTGAGAATGACATAGGTCAGGGATGGGCAACTATGGCCCTTTTACAACCTGTGGACTTCAATTCCCAGAATTCCTGAGACAGGTTGTAAAAGGGCCACAGTTGCCCACCCCTGACATAGGTGGATATATATATATATATATATATATATATATATATATATATATATATATATATATATATATATATATATATATATATATATGTGTGGCTCACTGATGATGCCTTAAAAGGCAGAAATAGCTATCTGAGTCTCCCAGAGAGCAACACAGAGTTGCAGTTTGTCAGCAGAAAAAAGGCCCAGAAACTTGTGAATGAGATTTCACAGAACCAGGGCTGTAGAACAACTTAGCTTACGTAGGTAAAACCTGGCTAGAAAGAATATGCATATATATATATATATATATATATATATATATATATATATATATATATATATATATGTATATATATATGTATATATATGTAAGTTTTCACGGGTATATATGTGTATATAGTTAATATTTCGGGTTTCTTCCCGTGTAATTGTGGATATATCCCTAAAAGGGTAGAAGCGATGTTTCGACAGAATCTCATCTGCCATCATCAGGCTTATGTGAGGGGTCTTTTGCAGAAAGACACACACACACACGCACGCACGCACGCACACACACACACACACACACACATGTGTGTGTGTGTATATATATATATATGTTTTCTCAGGTTTTCGCGGGTGTTTGTATGTAGGTCTTTGGTTATTTGGGTCTTCTCCCACGTAAAATTGGAAGTGTCTTGGCGACGTTTCGACAAAGTCTCATTCGTCATCTTCAGGCTGGTGTTCTCGGCTTCGTGCATACATACATACATACATACATACATACATATATATATATATATATATATATATATATATATATATATATATATATATATATATATATGAGCCAGTTTGGAGTAGTGCTTAAGGCCAGTATTGAAATCCTCCACAGATTGTCACTGGTTCGCAGCCCATGCATGCACACTGTGTTCCAAACACACACTGCATGTGCTTGTGCAGTGAACGCCAAATACATGCTGAGTGCGTGCACATGCACACTGCTTTGTGTGGAAAAAGTTTGTGCAAGCTTTGTGTGGAAAAAGGAGGCTTAACAAGGTAAGTAGAACAGCAATGGGGGCAAAGAGCTGTGCAGCACCATTTAGATTTGCTAGAAAGCAGAATTTCCTGCTTTCTACAAATATAAATCACGCAGCACAGCTGATCATCAGAAATACCGGTTTGGATGAACTGGTAGCTTTTATCACTACTGGTTCACCTGAACCGGTGCGAACTGGTAGCATTTCACTCCTGGTTAAGACATCAGGCTAGAAGCCAGAAGATTGTGAGTTCTAGTTCTGCCTTAGCCACACAGCCACCTAGGTAACTTTGGACAGTCACTTTCTCTCAGCCCTAGGAAGGGACAATGGCAAGCCTCTTCTGAGAAACATTCCCCCCCAAAAAAATGCAGGGACTTGTTCCAGCAGTCTCCAAGAATCAGACATGATTGAACAAAACAGAATATATATCAACCTTAGACTTATTCATCCTGCCCAGACCCAGACCGAATGCTCCCAATTCGGACCGGATTGCCCAATCCGGTAGCGATGGTGGCGGGTAGTTCAGAGAACCGGTAGCAAAAATCCCTGCCCCCCCCATGCCCAGCAGAGCCATGCGATCATCAGAGGCTTTTTTTTTTTTACTTTTAAAAACAATTTTTCTACAACCCCTTCGGGTTGTACTTTTAAAAATGCTTTTAAAAGTAAAAAAAAAAAAGCCTCTGATGATCACGAGGCTCAGCTGGGATCGTCAGAAGCTTTTAAAAGCATTTTTTTCTGCAACCTCTTCGGCCGAAGAGGTTGCAGAAAAAAATGCTTTTAAAAGCCTCTGACGATCCCAGTTGAGTTGCCTGATCGTCAGAGCCTTTTAAAAGCATTTTTTTTACAACCTCTTCGAAGAGGTTGTAGAAAAAATGCTTTTAAAAGTTAAAAAAAAAAAAGTTGGCCACGCCCACCCAGTCACATTACCCCCCCACAAGCCATGCCCACAGAACCAGTAGTAACAAATTTTACATTTCACCACTGGCTCAGACCCTGATAACCGCCATGCAATAAGACAAGACACTGATCACATCTCTTGTTTGAATTGTCATCTGCCCATGTTGATGTTACCACATTCCAAATCAACATATCACCTGTCCAAGGTGATGTTAAAAAGCAGGGATAAAAATCCACAAAGCTCTGTGTCATGCCACATAGGTGATCACTTGGCATATCTCTCCCCTTTAATTACTATCAACTGGTAAGGGACAAAGGGCAGAACCACTGAAAAAAAAATCCTCAAAACTTACAAATATCCAAAAAAGGGCACCATGGTTAATAGTGCCAAAAGCCACCAAGAGGTCTATATATGTAAAAAATGGCTGAGCCTAGGAAGAACTTTTTAACAAGGGGCATTCATTTAAGGCTGAATTCCTGAAATGAGGGAACTGCTAAACTTCCATTGGCTGGCCATAATGCACCCTCTAAAATTTCAAGGATGCAAGCTGTAGTTCATGAAATAACTGATTACACCTATGAAGAATCAAACTGGAAAATCTAAGGGAATTTCATGTGGCAAAGAATTGTGAAGTTACTCATAAAGTGTGGAAGTATTTCTCCTTGATGTTCTCCCTGCCTGGCCAGAAGGGAGTTGGCTACCCTAAACAAAGTTTCTTCCGAGCAGTTCACCCACTTGATATGAGAGAAGTGATGGCTGCTTGCCTCTCTTGTAGCTATGACATAAGACTGAATTTGACTACATACTTATCTTTGCTTTTCATCTTTTGATACTGGCATTCCAGGCACTGTTTCTGTTGAGTCATCTCCCAGAATATCTTAGTAAATAAAAAGCCATCCAGGATCAGCATACATTGTGAGACCACTTGGGAATAATTTCATCAGGAACCCGGACATGAATATAGTTTCTTTTCAGGCCTTCTTACACCATACCTAAAGCTTGAGAAATATAAATAGTGGATTAGAAATAAAGTTATAGAGGTCCATTCAAGTGTATTATCAACCAAATTATTGGATTACATTTTAATAACATTATGTGTAGGCTGCATACACATTATACTAAATTATAATTCTCTCACTGTAAAACAACCCATTCAGTTTTGTCTTTAATTACAAGTAAATATTTATTTTTTCATCTAGATATTGACTTCTACCCAAACTCCCTTTCCCACTCATATTGCTGCTCAAATATAGTGCAGCATTTTATAAATGTTTCTCAATTGATGCCAATATAGCTTTTCTTTCTTTTCTAAAGTCCTTTCATGCATGGAGCAACACTGGAAGGCAATATGAAATCTATCTTCCTTGTAGAATGAAGCCCTAATCCAAATTTTCAAAAAAAACACAATGAAAGAGCATTTGTCTAATGTACATATAAGTAGCAGAACCATTTTAGTTCTATATTACTTGTTCCCCCCAATGGACTATAGAATGAAAAAGGAATAGAATGCTTGCTTTAGAACTCTACTACTTAGAGTACTGAATTATAAGGCCTTTTAACTTGCCTAAATTCTAGATTACTCTTGGGTCTTGAAAAATTACTCCTTTTTCTTTAAATTGCTTTTCCTATATAATATAAGCTGTTTCAGAAAATAATATAAGTTTATGTTAACAAGCAGGTCTTCTTACAACTGTTGTACTGAAAATACAAGGGAGGGGGAATATTAAAATGGATAAATGAGCTACAAAGGCCTGCATTGCCAAAACAGGCCCTAATATGGAGTCACCAAGCATTTTTGCCACGCAGTTCACTCTATGTCATGGAAAGACATTCATATTGAAATACAGCTAGAGGTAATATTCTACTATTTGTCAAATCACATGCGTGGCTGTGTAGCAAGCTCACACTGAATATAATGGATTGTACCCTCCAGGTAGGATCACTTACTAAAATGGGCTTTGTTTTATTGTTTAATAAACATAAGTGAAGCCTGGTATCCTTGATTGAGGCTGTACATTCCCTGAAAGCGCAAAACTGAATCCGCTCTTTAAAATATGCCTTATCATGATGTAAACACATATTGTAAGTGTTTCAGCTCACTGAGCTCGGGAGAATGCCCTATTAGAGCTGAATGCAGATTTGGCATTTTGTGTTATAATGAATGCAAGTGCATCTTCCTTTATTTATTTATTTGAGGATAGATGTTGTTTTTAAAGTAGCAATTCTTGCTTTCCGTTCATCAACTTGTTATGGCTTGTTCAAGCTTATTTTACTTTTTATTTGCATGCCACCTTGTATATGTCCTTTTCTTCTTCTCTGTATTATTATTTTTTCTGTCGTATTTCAGCAAAGGAATATGATCAGAATAAATACAGATTGTAGAGCCGATTCAAAATCAAATGACATCTTTTCCCAATGTTGTACAGATGTCTGAACTTCCAGAATATGATATGATACTGGAAATTCTGTCCGGACATCCACATGTGGAAGATACTAAGTTAGGAAAAATTAGATTAAAATAATATAATTCATTTCTAACCACTTCCTTTTTATCATGGGGAACCATTCAGATGAAAGTTCTAAATATAATAACAAAATATGGAGCTGCTAAATATCTCATTTCCTATTCATGAAGAAAATAAACATTCTGACAGTGACTGCTGCCCAAAAAATGATTGATATCTATAAAAAAAATAGTGTCCTTATTTTATTCTATTATGCTACTCATCCTTCACCATTATTTACCATTAACCATTATTTACATTGTGGGCATTTCAGCTTTTGAAATGTTGAGTTGCTGTTAACAGTTAAAAGGTAGCTCACATCATTTCAGCAAAAAAAACCCACAAAAAAACAGATTCCTAAATCAAAATAAATATATTTCACTTTATAATATACAGAATGTAACAAATAATAATATAACTTAGACTTAGACTTAGAATAACTTTATTGTCACTTTGAATGTACACTAATCGGCATACATTAAAGTGAAATTCCATTGCATACAGCTCTCAAAGGCTCTCCACCTCTAATATACATTACATAAACATGACAAAATAAATAAATAAATAAATACCAAATTATACCCACATATATTATATGACAAGGTGAAACAACACAGTTTAGTTTGGATGTAAACATGTACATGGCGAGAGAAACAAATCTTGCGAATTTACCAGATAGATGGCATAGGGAACAAAACTGTTACAGAATCTGATAGTCCTGCTAGAAATACTTCGAAACCTCTTCCCAGAGGGGAGCAACAGAAACAGACCATGAAGTGGGTGTGTGGGGTCTCTAACAATGCTTTGACCTATAAGCACATAGTGCTTATAACAGTGGTGGGTTGCTACTGGTTCGCCCCGGATTGGGCAAACTGGTAGCGGTGGGAGGCTCCGCCCACCTGCCTGAACACTTCTGGGCATGTGCAGAAGCATCGCGCATGCGCGCCCATGAGCAAACAGGTAGCGATGGGTTTTGAAACCCACTCCTGGCTTATAAGCAGTATCCAGAATGACAGAAAGCAAGTTTCCTATAATCTTCTCAGCTGTCCTTACCACTTTCTGAATGAACTTTCTATCTAAAGCACTGCAGCCACCAAACCAAACAATAATGCAGTTTGTTAAAATGTTATCAATCTTGCTTCTGTAAAAAATGGCTAGTATAGAAGGAGAAAGATGTGCTCTCCTCATCTGACACAGGAAGTGCAAACACTGATTTGCATGCTTCATTAAAGATAACATATGGAGAGACCAGTTCAGATTGTTATCTGCACCACCAGATACTTATTTATTTATTATTTTATTAAATTTCTATACAGCCCTTCTCCCGAAGGACTCAGGGCGGTGTACAGCCAGAAATAAAACCATGACAATATAAAAATTAAAAGCAATTTAAAACAATTAAATAAATTGGCCGAAAACTCTAATAAAATAACCCATTAAAATAGTAAAATATTATTATTATTTAGGCCAGCCCTGCTTTATTTATTTATTTATTTATTTATTTATTTATTTATTTATTTTTCAGATTTCTATACCGTCCTTCTCCTTTCGGACTCAGGACGGTGAACAGCCAAAATAAAACATTTGTCCACAAAAGTTAAAATAGATTTAAAATAATAAAATATTCCAACAATTAAAATTGTTGGAATAATAATGTTTTTAGGGCACGACGAAAGATACGCAGGTCGGGAATCCTATGAATCTCCGGGGGCAGCTCACTCCAGAGGGTAGGGGCTCCCACAGAGAATGCTCTCCCCGGGGGTCGTCAGCCGACATTGCCTAGCCGACGGCACCCGGAGGAGCCCCTCTCTGTGGGAGTGTACCGGTCGATGGGAGGCTATCGGTGGCAGAAGGCGGTCTCGTAGATAGTACTTAATACTGTATACTGTAGATAGATACTTAATATTATTGACCATCTCTACAGCTGCATCCTTTTTTTTTTTGAAAAAGTTTTATTTTAGATTAAAAATAAAAAAACAAAAAAAAAACACAACAACAATAACATAAAAATATCATCCTTACAAACAATTATAGACAGCATCTCAATCGGTTAAAATCATTTCGTGCTTACAATTCTCCAAATCTCCTCATATAACAATTATTCTTTACTTAAACTAAAAATACATATTTAAACATTTCATATATGCTATCTCATCTCCATACTTTTTTATCAAACCATTGATAAAATATCTCCCATATCAAATAGTATTGTTTATCTTCCTGTTCTCTTATTTCAAATGTCAATCTACTCATTTCAGCACAGTCCAACATTTTCATAATAATTTCTTCATCGGTAATTATCTTCTCTCCTTTCCAGTTTTTGGCAAATACAATTCTGGCCGCTGTTAAAATGTTCACAATTAAGTATTGCAATTCTTTATTAAATGTCTCTGGTAAAATTCCTAGCAAAAATATTTCTGGTTTAAAGTCAATATGTCTCTTTGTCATTTTTTCTAGCCACATATGTATTTTAGTCCAAAATCTCCTTGCTTCCACGCATGTCCACCACATATGGTAATACGATCCTGGAGTTTGATGACACTTCCAACATTTCTCCAATTTATTCTTAAACATCCTGGCTATTCTTGTCGGGGGTAGATGCCACCTGTAAAACATCTTATACAAATTCTCTTTATATGCTGTTGACATTGTCATTTTATAATTATGTGACCACAATTTTTGCCATTTCTCTAAATCAATACTATAACCAAATTTTTTTCCCCATGCTATCATTGATTCTTTAACTTGTTCTTCTTCCAGTTTTGCTTCAAGTAAATATCCATATAGCTTTTTAATTATATGGCCATCTGAACCCATTAATATTTTGTCTAAACCAGTTGAAACACTATAAATACCTTCTTATTTAAAGTCTAGAAAAAGGTACTCGACAAGGATGTCCCTTATCCCCATTGTTATTTATATTGACGTTGGAAGTGTTGAATAGAAAGGTTAGAGAAGAAAAAGAGATAAAGGGAATGAAAATTAGAAAGGAAGAATATAAATTAAAAGCCTTTGCTGATGACCTGGTTTTTATTATTGAAGAACCACTAATATCAATAAATAAATTGATAGAAAAAATAGGTGAATTTGGGGAGGTTGCTGGTTTGAAAATTAATAAAGAGAAGACGAAGATAATGACTAAAAATATGTTAAAAAAACAAAAAGAAGAATTGAGGGAGATTTCCAAGACGCAGGTCACAAATAAGGTAAAATACTTGGGGATTCAATTAACAGCAAGATGTAGTTATCTTAAAGAAAATAATTATAATAAGCTTAAGCAACAGATAGGACAGGATTTGGGGAAATGGGGAAACTTGCAGTTATCTTTGATTGGTAGAATTGCAACTATTAAGATGAATATTTTTCCTAGAATTTTGTATCTTTTTCAGACAATTCCTGTAAAGCTGGGTAAGGAATTTTTCACAGATTTAAATAAAATGGTTTTGAAATATGTTTGGCAGGGAAAGAAGGCAAGGATAAAACTTAAACTGTTACAAGATGCTAAGATGAGGGGTGGTTTTGGATTACCAGATTTTGAATTATACTATCAAGCGGTTTGTTTAATGTGGATTAAAGAATGGGTGATATTGAAAAATACTAGATTATTAAATTTGGAGGGACATGATTTGCTGATGGGATGGCATGCTTTCTTATGGTATAAAGGAACTAAAATTCAGGGGTATTTTAGAAGGCACCAGATACGTGAAGCTTTGTTTTTGACATGGGAGAAGATCAAAAAGTACCATTATCTGAAGATTCCAGTCTGGGTATCTACAATTGAAGCTTTTTCTTATCCAGTGGTATTTGAAGGGGAACAAATTGTTAGATATAATGAATTATTGGATGAAAAGGGTGAATTTAAATTGAAACAAAACTTAGAAGATCAGGGAATTAAGATATATTGGTTTTCATACATGCAAATACTTTCCAGATATCAAGAAGTACAGCTGCATCCTTGATACCGACTGGACTATGACCATGCTGGCTCTTTCTAAAATCTATGATGATCTCCTTTGTTTTATTAACATTTAGAACCAGGTTACTTTTATTGTACCAGTCCACCAGAGCCTTCACCTGTTCCATATATGCATCTTCATTACGTGTATCCTCTGATCTTACTGTAGAGATAAAATAAAATAATAGGAATAAACAGACTAAAAGTTTTTAGAAAATGATATAGGATAACCTTAAGACTTAAGAAAGTATAATTAGGAAAAAAACAAGTATTACAATTCAGAGCTGAAGTTTACCATTCTGCTGAAAACTATTTCAATTTATTCATTATTATCTCTTCAGTTCCTCTTTCCACCAAAACTGTCTGCATACTTGTGATTCAATCACTTTGAATTCCATGTTGGTCCTACAGAAGCTACGCTGATGCACTTAAGAGCAGTTTTCAAGTTATATCCTGGTTGTTCATTTGCAACAGCAACAAATAAAAACCATAACAATAAAAGTTCCAATTGAGGATGATTTTTTACAAAATATAACTACTTCACTAGGACAAAAACAGTAGCATCAAGCAATCTTCTTTTATGTAGTTTAGAGCATCTGAGAGTTGTTGAAAATCCAGATTTGGATGCATTTCATACACACTCAAAGAAGTGAAACATGGTCATACAACAGCTGGCAAGCTATCGTGCATATTTCAGGATCATAAAAGAACTTGCCAACAACTGTTCATAGTTCACTGAAATTAGAACTTTATAAACAATGCAGCTTATTTCTCTGTGCCAGGAGATGGCACTCATTCTATTAAATCTGTCTCTCTCTCTCTCTCTCTCTCTCTCTCTCTCTCTCTCTCTCTCTCTCTCTCTCTCTCTCTCTCTCTCTCTCTCTCTCTGTGTGTGTGTGTGTGTGTGTAAGATATTGTTTTCCTAAAATGTATCTTTTTGATCAGTTAAGACAGAACACAAACGAATAGAAACTAATAATAATAAAAGAATGAAGGCACCAAAGGAACAGAGAAAGGAACTCTAAAGAAATAATGAGTTCAATATGTAAAATGTAAGAAATTTCTTTTTAATAAAACAAAAAATTATTTGTGTCTCTTATTTAAACAAATAAACATACTTCTACTAAATGTAATAAACAGAAGCTTCTTTCAGTCTCTTGATTTGTAGATTATCTGCAAACATTTTTACCAAAAGTTTGGAATATGCACAAAGCAAGTATCATGAAAAAGCTTTAAATATGCTCTATACACTGAGTTGCAAGGAAAAGAAAGGAAAGGAAACGGAGGGAAGGGGAGAGGAGAGGAGAGGAGAGGAGAGGAGAGGAAAGGAGAGGAGAGATCAAATGAAAACAAAACAGCTTGGATTAGATGATCTCCAGGTTCTTATCTAAACCTTATGTACTATGAAGGGAGATTTGTATCATTTCTACCATATATTGAATGGAAGTGGATCAGGGGTGAGTTCTAAAATTTTTTACTACCGGTTCTGTGAACGTGGCTTATTTTGTGGGCGTGGCTTGTGTGACTGGGTGGGCATGGCCAACTTTTAAAAGCATTTTTTCTACAACCTTAAGGGGTTGCAGAAAAAAATGCTTTTAAAAGCCTCTGACTTTTTTTTCTACATTTTTTCTCTTTGCCGAAGAAGTTGCAGAAAAAATGCTTTTAAAAGCCTCTGATGATCCCAGCTGAGCTGCGCTATCATCAGAGGCTTTTTTTTTTTACTTTTAAAAGCATTTCTTCAGCCGAAGACGTTGTAGAAAAAATGCTTTTAAAAGTTAAAAAAAAAGAAGAAGCCTCTGATGAGGTGGGCAGGGTAAGTGAGCGGCGACCAGGCCGAGGACCGGTTCAGGGGCATGGCCAGCCACTGTTATTACCGGTTCTCCGAACTACTACAAATTTTTACTACCAGTTCCTGTGAACCAGTGCGAACCGGGAGTAACCCACCACTGAAGTGGATGGATGTTGCAGGGCCATGAAGGCTGATCACAATCCATTACAGATAATTTACAAAGTAGATTATACAATGTTTTGTACAGGTGGTTTCTTTCTATAGATGAAGAAAAGAAAGAAAGAGAGAGAGAGAGAGAGAGAGGAAGAAAGAAAGAAAGAAAGAAAGAAAGAAAGAAAGAAAGAAAGAAAGAAAGAGGGAGGGAGGGAGGAAGGAAAGGAAGGAAGGAAGGAAGGAAGGAAGGAAGGAAGGAAGGAAGGAAGAATTGTGCTTTTCCTTTGTTCTATTTGTTCCCTTTCAAAATGACATTAGTACTTTTTCATTGAATGCAGAAAACAAGTAACCTCTTCCCAATGATTCTCTATCTGTCTCTATTGTCCAATCTGTGCTTTTATCAGCTCAGATTGCCTTGCCATCTTGATAGCTTTTGTGAAGGATTAAGTCATCTATTAACTGCATTTTCTCAGATAATTCCTTATCTGAAATCCCAAACATAAAGCTGTCTCTAAGATAATCTCCTTTCCGCTCTGCAAACTGAGTATTACTGGTTTGTACAGGCCTCTAACAAATGACCATACTGCCTTTTTGGTTTCTCTGCTCTTTGATAAAAACAGATCTGTTTATACAGTATATTTTTTTTAGGGATGAAATGGGCATCAGATTTGGCCATGACTATTTCATAATCATTCCTTTCAGCTTTAGAGATGTATTAGCTTCTTTGCCCATCAGATATAGGAGAAAGCTTACAGTACTTGTATTATTTCTTTTTTCCTTGAAGAGCTTCATAGCTCATCAGCAAAACTTCCTTTCCCATCCAATCATGTCAATGGAGTGTAAAAGCAAAAAGCCTCTATTGATGACAAGTAAACTGTAGCAAGGGGGCTAAATACAAATTGGCAATACCATCATCTGCACAAAGGGAGGAAACAGAACTTAACCATATTCACTGATTCCAACTTATCTTGGTCAGTCTACATATTGCTTAGGCCATGTACATCTCTTTACATTTAATTGTGAGATTTTGGAATTTATCTAAAACAAATGTCATATTTATCTATTTGAAATTCAGCAATTTCATCATTGGAAATTGCTCTCAAATTTTCATTTAGCATGGACAACTATAAAAAGTCACACAAAATTAATAAAATAATGAAAATGGCTAATAAAAAGTAATACACTAACAGCTCCCCTCCGTCTTAAACTTGATGATCTTTATTCCAGGAACTATAATTTTCTAGAATCTTACTAAACTGTTCCCTGATTCCATTTACCAGGTTTAAGGAATTTGCCATTAGTTCAATACCTCTGTTATGTTTTGACCTCCAAATAAAGTCAATTTCCAATTCTTCCCTGGTAAACTCAAGTGGAAGGAAATAAACTTCTTGGAAACAAACATAAAATCATCACAGCAATAGCAGTAATTCAGAATTCTTATAGCAACAGTGCAAAAAACAAATCTCAGAACAATTGTCTTCAAGTTATTTCAGTCTGAAGCAAGAATAACATTAAACATGACTGGAATCAGCGTAGAGAACCCTTTCTTTGACTTTATAACAGCAGAGTATGTTGACAAACTTGAAACTAACCATGCACCCTTGCTTCAGAGGTGGGTTTCAGCAGGTTCTGATCAGTTCTGGCGAACCAGTAGTGGAAATTTTGAATAGTTCGGAGAACAGGTAGTAAAAATTCTGACTGGCTGCGCCACCATCTATTCTCTCCCAATTCCCAGCTGATCAGGAGCAAATGGGGATTTTGCAGTAACCTTCCCCTGCCATGCTCACCAAGCCACGCTCACCAAGCCATGCCACACCCACCAAGCCACACCCACAGAACCAGTAGTGAAAAAATTTGAAACCCACCACTGCCTTGCTTTTACAATTGCATGGTCCAACTTCTTTCCCCAAGGTCTTTTCCGCTGAGCATAATCCAGCTAACCAATCCATAGGTCTTTTTACTTCATTGCCTTGAAACTTCATGATTACTTGAAACCTGCTTTCTCTTCCCAAATCTTTCCTATGAGCTATAGTCCATGTTCCTAGATCATCATCATCTCCCCCTCCTCCTCCTCCTCCTCCTCCTCCTCCTCCTCCTCCTCCTCCTCCTCCTCCTCCTCCTCCTCTTCTTCTTCTTCTTCTTCTTCTCCTTCTTCTCCTTCTCCTTCTCCTTCTCCTTCTCCTTCTTCTTCTTCCTACTCCTACTCCTACTCCTACTCCTACTTCTCCTACATCTTCTTCCTCGAATCCTTGGTTGAGTATGTACAAATTGCTTCAAATGGTCATAGAGAGAAGAATCCCATTTACCTCCTCCTTAAATTCCTTTTCTGCAAACACCTTTTCCTTTTTTGTCAAAGAGAAGGGGGAAAAACCCACATTAACAGTTCCATAACAAACAAACAAAAGAAAGAAAGATAAAATAGGATACACCTTCTCAAAATATATTTTTTCACTTTTTTTGCTGTAGCACTTTTTAGGTGTTCTTTCTTCTTCACTTTAACAATGTATATATCACTACCACCATGAGGTTTGTGTTTTTCTTCCTTTTTTCTTTTATTAATTAAAAAGTATTTAAAAAAAAAACATATTTTCTTTCTTTAGTCCTTCAGCCTCATACTCCTGTTTTTCAAACTTTCTTTTCCCTCCTTCAATCAAAATCTCTGGCACTGATGCCCAATCAGTTCAGCTGTCATTCTTCTAATCTTTTTATTGTTCTTGCTCAATTTGAGTTTCAATTTTCTATTTAAGTTTTATTTTTGAACTTTTCCCTTTTGGGGAAAATGCTTTCCATCCTAAACATTTTCCTATTTTTCTTTATAAAATCTTTCCACAAACTCACAGTTGCTAATTGCAGCCAAAGGCTTGCATAATTTTAGTAAATCAATAACTGAATATTTCTTATAAGAAATTAGAATGGAAAAGTAAAATATTTGTGTCTCCTTATTTGTATTAAAAGTGAAACTCAAACGTCCTTTAGATCAGTTCTCTTCAATGCTATTGCCCTCCAGTTGTCCTAACATCTGGAGGTCACCATGCTGGGAAAGGCTGATCTAAATAAAGAAAAGAGCTGATATCAAAACAATGTTTGTGGCAAAAAGAAAACAAATTTAAGCATTCTGCAAATGAAAAAATCTAATTATTTTACTGCTATCAACAGAAAATAAAAGATTTGCACTGATTGCACTGCTGTGATGATAAATAGACTCTGCTTCTTCGTTAATAATATTGTTTCTGTCTGCAGCACTAAAGGCTTGATAGATGATGTGGTTTATATTATTTGATATGTTGCAGATGGTTGCCCATAATCCCCAAACACCATAATTGATTTGACAGAATTTGCTGTGGACAATCCGGTTTGCATAGATATCCTATTCATTTTCATACAATATACTAAATCATAATATAAAAATATTGTTTTACTGTATAGGTAGGAGCAGGTAAAGCATTTTAATATTATAATAATATGTAAAATCAGCATTGCATATGCCTTTTAAATCTATAATTTTAGCCTGGGAACCAGCTGGCTCTAAAGCAGGGGTGAAATTCTACTGGTTCGGACTGGTTCAGCCAAACCAGTAGTGATGGTGGCGGGTGGTTCGGAGAACTGGTAGTGACGGCAGTGCAAAGCTCTGCCCACCCGCCCAATCATTGTTACTTCCTGGTTTTAACCAGGAAGTAACCTGTTTTTTACCCTCTGCGCATGTGCAGAAGGGTTTGTGCATGTGCAGAGAATCTGCGCGTCCACTTCCAAACCGGTAGGGAAGGTAAATAGATTAAGCCCTGCTCTAAAGCAGTGCTTACAAATTACAATGCATAGAGATGCTTCCAGGACATGTAAGAGAATTTAATAGGTAACAATCTTAAACCAAGTTTCACTAGGAAAATAACTAAACAGTTTCATTGGGCAACAATTGCTTAAGCACAAAATGATGGATCCAGTACTGGGAATCCTTTATCAACTTTTTCATTAGATTGTTAAATAAAGGTTGGCTCAGTCTTACCTCTTGTTATTTATTTTCAGACTGTGTTATGTAAAAATAAAACAATTTTAGAAAGAAAAGGAGAGAAAAAACCAAATTGAAAAGATAAATGTCAATACTATATGATATTTCAGAATCTTTTTCTGATTGTCCCTTTTCAGGGTAGTCCTTCCACCATAATTTATGTGTGAAATATATGCACTGGTTCAGTCTAAGTGAACTCTGTGTTTTATAAAATATATAAAATACAAGAGTATTACAGTAATGACATAATACATAAATCACTATAATCATTAAATAAAGCCTACACTGATGGCTTCAGAATCAATTCTGAAAAGTCATCAAGAATTATAAAAAAAGGACAGGTCCACCACATATGATAGTATGTTCCCTGTGTCTGTTTACATTTCCAACATTCTGGTGACCTGTTTGGGAACATTTTTGCTAGTCTTGCTGGCAGTAGATGCCATCTATAGAACATTTTATATACCTGTCCTTCAACAAAAAAGTACAAGAATTATAAAAAAAGAAACAGCATTACATATTTTTGCAAAGCTATGAGGATTTTGTCCCTTCTCACCTCTGATGATCACCTGTTTAATAGAAGGAAAGCCCCAAACAAAAAGGCTATCCTTAGGGCCCCTCCCAGCACATTTCCTGGTAGGTACAGGCCTTGACTTGTCAGCTTCTGTCAGTCCAGGTTGGATGGGCAGATTTGATTAGCAAATGGTGGTCTCTTAGATTCTCATCCCCATTTAGTAAAGGCTTTAAACACTAGAATTTCACTTGAAAAATAATGGAAGGTCTCAGAGATGGCGCAATATGGCATCACTGAGACTTAGACGGAAGCTAACTGGTTATGACACAGCTTTTAGCACCAATATTTTTTTTTCCAGCATCATCATAAAATCTTTTAAATAATATGTCTTAATTTTCTGTTGTTTTGCATTTTGTCTGGATCTATTAGTTTAAAATACCTGAGTTTCTAACAATTTTTAAATAATTTGTTAACATCGTGATTAGTTTTTACTATAAATTTGGAATGAGTATAACATTGATAACACAGGATTGATTTCTTAATCTCCATAATTTCATTTCAGCTAACTACAATTGTCATGTCCCAAAGAGAGATAACTAAAAAATGAAATGTTTTTTTAAAAAACTAGAGCTTTTTCTTTTGAAACGGTTTTGTAAATCTTTCCTTTGTCTAATACATTATTTTATTATAGCAGATGCAAAATATCTGGCATTTTGTTGTCTGGCGAGTTCAAGATTTGTCCTACATCAAGATTTTACATCTCTGTTCTCTATTTCCTCTCTCACCTGTGAATTTGAATGTGCCACCTAACTGCTGATATGAATGTCCCCAGAAGGTTAGAAAAACAAAAGTTGTGGTTAGAGCTTAATTTCATTTTTGAACAGATTGAATGGTCTCAGTGACCCCAGGGTCATTGCAGCTTTTTCACAAAGGTTGACAGATGTTCAGATTTGATAAAACTGCATGCATGGACATAAACCAGCAAATGAACACTTTAGTTCAAGATCTCTCAGTATTTCCGTAGAATTCTTAAGGTGTTATTTAGTATTATATAGCATTATAAATATGTTTATTGCTCAATATTTCTGGGGCATTACAAATAAAGCAGTTCCTAAAGTATTGTTGTGTTCTACTCAGTGTAAGGTAGATCTTGTTTTTTCTTTTATCTCATTTATTTACTGGATTTATTTATCATGAGAGGCTAAGAAGAAAGTGTAGAAAAAGAAAAATGATTTAAGAGAGGGAGATAAGAGAGATTATTTACAAACTGAATCCCAATATTGCTAATCTCATGAATTACAATGGCCTTGAAATGCCATTAGCCAGCAATTCTACACTGAGTCACATAAACTCCTATTGCATAAGGATCCTATTGGGGATCCTTTCCAATGTAAAGTTAGATGTTACCCACAAATACAAATTTTTAAACAAGCTACATTTTCCAAGACTATCATAACTCATTTGAAAGTTTTACAATAGTCCTTATTTAATGACCAACTGCTTAACAATTGTTTGAAGTTGCAATGGCCTTGCAAAGGGTGCCAACTGTCATAAAAAACATTCTGCCACTCTCTTGCAACCAGGTGACCATATTTCAGGTGCATGGCAACTGGTTCACATTTATGACTGGTTGCAGCATCCCACAGTCACATGACTGCAATTTGTAACACTTGTTGCTGCTTCCCGCAAAATCCTGTTGGATATGCTGGATTTTCTTAGTGAACATGTCATTCATTTAAGGACTATAGTGACTTCCTTTAAGGTCATCATAAAATTGGTCATAAAATTGAGTCAGATCACATGGTAGCCCACTTAAGAACTGCCCTGACTTATGAGCAATTAGGATTGTTAAAGAACTATCTATATCAATTTATATATCTTACAGCCTTGGCCTCCATTGACCACTTTCTTTATAGCAGTATCGTGACATGCTTTGTGATAGCTCAAAGCTCAGTCTTCAATATGGGGCAAAGTGGGACACTTTGAACTACTATTATGCAAACCATGCTGGATATGGGACAAGGCTTAGGGCTATTTAAGTAGACAGTGTCCACTTGCCTGCTTTTTTTCACTCTAAATTTTTTACCTGAATATTGAATTATCTAATTTGACTAAATACCTTTCTTTTCCCAAATCTACCAACAAGCCCTTATTTACCTCACCTTCTCAATTATTTTTAGAGAGGAAATTTAGGCACAGTGAATAATCTTGAGATTAATTCAATCACAGTTGATTTGATGGTAGGAATGCTTTGAAAATAATGGATAGGGCGTGACGTAAAGATTTTCAGAATATTAATGATAACTTGCTCAGGATTCAAGGACTCATCTTCATGCTAATTTGAATTTTATCTTGCAGACTATGCAAGATAAATGTCACCCAACTCTGTCCACTTACTTACCATCTCTGCTTGTAACTGAATTTAGCTTAATAAGTTGCCTACAGGAAAAAACAGATACAGTCAAAAAGTACATAGAGATGTACATGGATAGGACATGCCCTCTTGTTCCTTTACATAAATTAATAAAATCTCTTATTGTTTACATGACCACTGCTTGACTTCACCTGAATAAATAAAGCCTGACAGCTAATATATCTGAAGTACTTTTGAATTTGAAGATGCCACTATTCTAGTTGGTAGAATGATGGCTCTGTAAAAAGGAAGACTTGATAGCAAGTTTCCCTTTTCATGTAGAACAAATAGTATTATTGGTTGCTTATCAAAAGACATACTCCAGGAAAGGACAGAGCATTTGTCACAATCAAATCATGTTCTAAAGGAGTGTTTCTTTGAGTTTGTACATTAGTGTCAATAATAAATCTTTGGCTCCTTCAAAGAACCTCATTAATTAATGTCAGTGAAACTTTCTGAACTATCAAAAGAGTTTGGAAAATGCAGTGCAGACCTTCTGTGTTATACAATTAAGTGTCAGAAGTACAATTTATTGCACATTTGGAAAATAATAAATAAATGTTAGCTGATTCTAATTGTAATTTTATTATTAATTATTTGTAATGAATGATCTTATATTATAACTTTATTCACTATGTAAGGTTTTAAAACTACATATTGAGGTTCCCAATGAGAAGTTATTGTTAATATTATGGAGATCAGATGTTACAAGCATATGCTAATCTTAAATACATTGTTGATCCCTCTTCATGAAATCCAGTAAAGAACATGAGGAGCATTGGATTTTGCTTATAGAACACAATAGATGGCAAAGTGTATTGCATTGTTTTATACTATTCTAAGTATTATTCAGAGTCAGAAGTAAAATATGCTAAGTACAATATTTTTCCATGCTAATGTAGGATAGAGTAGCTACATTGAAAAGAATTACAGATAGTCTTTGTTAACAACCATTCATTCAGCAACAATTAAAAGTTATGGCAGCATTGAACAAGTGGTACTTATGCATGGTTTCCAAAGTTACAGCTATTGTAGCAACTCTGTGGTCACATGATTAAAATTCAAGTGCTTGGCAGCCCACCCACATTTATAAATACAGGGATGCTTCATTACCCGTTATGTAGCGCCAATATGTCTTGATGGTTACCTGCACCAGGAACAGGAGATGAATTCAAAGCACTATAAGTTTATTACTAGCTATATCTATAAACAAGAATCTGATCATCTAACCATCATGACAAATTGGTGCTCCATAAGAATCAACAGAATTCATGTGGGGACTGGACATGAAACTGCATAAGAATTCCAAACTGATGGCATGTTTGACCCTGCGTTCAGGCTTCTCCTGTCATCTCCTACAGCCTCCTATGTCTGCAGTTTTGTCTGTCCTGCCCAATGGCACTTCTTGACAGTAGTGGCAACCCAACAATGCTTGGGCTGAAATAGAGCCCCATATGGCCACTCCCACCTGTACGCATCCACTTCAGCCCCAGCACAACCAGTATCATTGTTGCCACCTCACACCTCATGCCATGGCCAGCCACTCCAGCACTATAGTCCCAGCTTCTCCCACCACCCAGTGCTTTGCTGATTCTGCCATCTCCAGTGACTTTTGCCATATTATTCCTGTCACTGCAGGCAAAACACACCTGGCCTGAAGAAGCAGGCAGCCTTGGAAAGAAGGTTTAGCACAGCCAGCACCTCATACAGGACAAGGTTGTAAGTAAGAATGTATTCTTACTAAGACCACACAATTAATCTTAGCTAAGGCAATGCAGCATGAAAACAATTTTAGAATATATTCCATAAAATGCTTTATGTTTTGAGAGTTCAGATGTTACTAGCATTTTTCATCTGATACATTTTCTTCACAACTTGTTAGTGAAATCTTTACTACATAGTCCTTACATTCTTTCCATAATTTAAAGCCAAATTCCTCCAATTTAAACATTTAGTTTTGGTATTCTAACAACACAATTGTGGGCCTCTTTCCATTTGCCTGCTGTTCTCTCAGTTCTTTGCCAGCACACACTTAACAACTATTCAATAATTTTGGAAAATCCTGAAAGTACTTTATCTTACATGTAGTTCTTGGGTTATGACAGTAATTGGGATTGGGATTTCTATTGCTAAACGATGTGGTATAAAGGGCAATGTCACATGACCACATTGCTTAATAATGGAAATCCCAACAGTTCCCATTGCCATTGTTAACCAAGTCTCATCAGCTGTTAGGCAAGGACTCATCCAAATCCAAGCAATGCCTGGCTTGGCCCCTCCCAGACTAAGCTTTGGCAATGTAAGGAACTGCATCCTCTTGAACTTCCCCACCTGTCTATCTCTCCCCTTTGCTCTTTTGCCCTCCCCCCCATTTGCTCCCCTCCCCCTTTGCTCTTTTGCCTCCTCAGTGGCAGTGGTAGAGCAAAGACTGTGACTGAAGTACCAACCTATAATTCTAAACCACTCTATATGGCAACAAGTACTACTGATTTCTTTGATATTTACTTCCCTGTTATAGAATGTTTAACTGTTTAACTCTTAATTTCTTTGTCTCAACTGTTCTTTGTTCTTATGTTCTTTGTCTCAACTGAATGAAGTAGACTTGTGTATGGATAAACTCCATTTCTTTGAATGACACAGCTATTTTTGAGACAAACTGAGACAAAATTTTCAGAACTGCATTTAAGTGACGAAAACGTGTTCCAAAATTTTAGTGATAGATCTTGAAGGATGATCATTAAAAGTTTTTTTGCTTAATTTATTACATTTTGTGTGTTCCACAGATATAAAATTGCAGACCAAGAAAAGGAAATTGAAAATACATATTGTGCCCTTTAGCAAAGTTTTTTTTAAAAATGGGGTAAGGAGGGGCTATATCTATACTTTAAAGAGGAAGTAGCAATAGTTTCTCCAAGTCTCTCTGCTTTTTGTGATTGGCTTTGTAGCTTTGCAAGTATTCAAAAATCATAATTAACTAGAAGATCATGAAATGCCATGTGCAATGTCTTTTATACTATAAATGGTGCATGATAAATGAAATTCTTTTGTTGATATGGGTAATTTTTGAAAAGGCCCATATTTTACCATGCAGTTTGAATCTTGCCCTGATAGAGGGCATTGTTTGTCAAACCCATAATTAGCTATTTTTTTCTGATTAAATGATCTGTTGTTCTTGGCCAACCACTTTAGGGTTCATTCAGTAGATAGTTGACATCAATGCCCAGTATATCTTTCTGCAGTTCACTCAAATCATTACAACCTGTATTAGCTCCTCCTGGAAGATAAAACAGTGCCTAGTCTCCTGAAAACTTATAAAAGAATGCTATTAGCAAGAGCAAACAGGGACAAAAAACATTTTAAATGTATAATCTCTATCTATGAGTTCTACATTTTGATAGCAGCAATTATTAAATCAGATTGAGATAGATAGTTTTAACTTATGAAAAATAGCATTGCAATTTTCCATTCTCTAATGAATTTCACCCATCCTGAGTTTATCAATTGTGAAGGAAGCTTGTTTGTATTATTATCTTGCTGCCTAAGCCTGTACTATCATTTGCTTTTGTTGTACTGCATTTTCATTTTCCGTGTCACAAACAGCCTAGAAAAGCTAATTATTAGAGAACCTAATTATTAGTAGTTTAGGAAATAAACATGAGGTTTAACAGTGCTGCATTTTAAACAACCATTTTAATCAAAGAACCTAATCAAGTTATTGAACATTGCATTAATGTATTTAAAAATTGATACCACATCTTTAAAATGCCCCCATAAGCAAAGCTCTCATGTTTCACTGTCATTATTCAGCTTTGGTTTATTATACTGCTCTAATTTTTAATCTGCTTGAAAGCTACTCATCAAAGTTCATCCATCTGACAGGCATACCTTAATAGTATGAGGGACCAAATTCAAATGAAAAATATTCATGCTCACAAAAGGTAGTTTAATATCTAATGTTCAGTAGATGCCATAGATCTACTGCTCTCAGCATGACATCATTGTCCAGTCTTGTCAGTTCAGTAGTTCAGCCTTGCAGTATATTATGTAGAAATAATGGAAGTTAAAAGCTCCAGCTAGGTAGGAATAACAACAATGGGCATCATACAGCTTTCATATTTCCAAAGATTTCTTACCACAAAGACCATAAATTAAGATATTTATGAATCAATTAAGATTCATATTCCAATTTACAATGTGATTCAAAGAACTAATTGGATTTGTAATATAGTTTAAAGAGTCTGGTTAATTCAGTTTATGTTTATGATTCAGATTGTTGAATCAATTCAGATCAAAGATCTAATTCAATGTGTTTCATTGCGTACACCAATGTTAATTAAGCTGAATTACCTTGTCAAATTAATTTGGCAATTCAATCAAATATTCAGTATGGAGGAGTGATTTGATTAAAATGCCAGTGAATTGAAACTTTCCATCAAAGTTTCCTATGGATTGGATTTAGCCCATTGTTTATGTAGTAATGGAAACAAAGATGGAGGGAGGAAAGGATGGAGGAAAGAAGGAATGAAGGAAGGATCACAAATAGCAGAGTATCAATGTGAAATCATTGTAAACATTATTATTTTCTCCGAGAGCAACAAAAGAATAAAATGAGAAATATACAGTACTTACAGCATTTGCAGTGTCATATTTAGCAGATAATGCCTGTAAAGAAAACTGGAAAGATGCTGTCAGATTTAGTGAGAAAAAAAAATTGGAAATCTTTTAAAAGTTTGGATAAGTCCAGGGGAATGAGAATAGGAGTTAACCTATTATATCTAAACCCATTTGAAGGATGCTAAGAGTTCAATTCCCCATATGGATATTGGTAAGCAGGTCCTTTATTCCAAAATTGCATTATGATATCACTGAACTGCTGTCCTGTGTTATTGTTATAATAGAGAATTTGAATATACAACTGCAATGCATATGTGAAGATCAGTGGTGGGTTGCCCCCGGTTCGCACCAGTTCTATAGAACTGGTAGTAAAACTGGCGAGAGGCTCCACCCACCGAACCCGATGTCACCAAAACGCTTCTGCACATGCGCAGAAGAGTGAGTGAGCAAAGCGAGCATGTACGTGTGGCCCCGCTGCGAAGCGGTAGTAAAGGTAAGTAGAACCACCCCTAATGAAAATATTTTTTTGCAGACCCAAATTCTTAGAGTTCCAGATTGTAACCTTTGTGCAGATACAAAGATTTCTTTCTCAGAAAATCATGATGTGTTTATTCATAAAGATTGCTTCTTTGCTGACATCACATACAAATTCATAGTAATAGAGAGTGGCAAGTTACCACTCAAATATTTTTGTAACAATTGAACAGAGCATCAGGCCCATGTAGCTTCACAAACTGCATGGACGATGGCATTTTATTTTATTTTTTTTAAAAAAAGATTGTAATTCAAAAGACATCAAAAAATATTCTGAGACTTCCGGTGGCTCCGCGGACGTCGAGGACAGTCTCAATTGACCGCCAGCCACCCGATCTGTCAAAACCGCCCTGACAGCGCTAAACTGCTGTCCGGCAGTTTGAAAAAACTCTCCTTTTGGCAAAGAAGGAGAGGAGAGTAGGAGGCGGTGGGTAGAGCTCCCCGAAAGTCCCTGGATTAATCCCAGGGACTCAGAGGGTGAGAGCTCCCCAGTTCAGCCCTCCCATTGCTCCGGATCGGTGGTGTCTCTGCTAGCCAGAGCCAGACGTTGCGTCCAATTCTGCCGGCAAACAGTGAGTTTCAATGATTTCTAACAAGGCAGACAGAGCAGAAGCAAGAGTGCAAGCTTTTTAAAAGAAACAGAGCTTAACTCCGTGAATACATTGTTGCAAATGGAACTTTCTTGAGCTGGAGTCTGGAGAGGAAGCCTTTGTTATGGGTGGAAGGGAAAGTGAAAATTAAAGGGAAACTGCTTGTCAAGAATCTTCCGCTTGAAGAGAAAATTGCTGGGGACTGAGAACAGACTGGAGAGAGGATTGTTTATTCTGAAAAACTCTGAAATAAACATTGTAAGACTGTTTATAAGACTTTGTGGCTGTTAAAGGAAAAACTCATTTTAAAATAAAATGGCTGCTAAACAACTAAAGCCACCAACTTCTAAAGGGGGAGGAGGTTCCCCTGTAGTGACTCAAAAGCAACAACTTCCGGCTGATACACAGTCACAAGACCTTAAAGAATTTATAATGGGTGCCCTGAACAATCAGGCAGAAATGATGAAAGAATTTTCAGAGGAGTTAAAGAAAATTAAAGATGTGGTGGAGGAAAAACATGATGCAATAAGAGATGACATTGTTTTTGCAGTTTCAGGACTGGCTAATCATATGTTAAAGATTGAGGAGAGAGTACGGGAAGTTGATGAAGCTAATCTGGAATTAGCAACTAAATTAGGAGAGGTTATGATACAAACAGAGAAAGTGGATGATGAAATGGTCATGCTACAATACAGATCAATGGAATTTGCCCTGAGACTGAGAGGTTTGAAAGAAAAGAATGGTGAAAATTTAAAGGATATTTGTTCCAATGCTTTAGCAGAGCTGATTTCAGAAAGGCCAGAAGATGTGGCAATCCAAATGGACAAAATTTATAGGGTTAACTCTTGGCTGGCAAAACAAAGGCAGCTACCAAGAGATGTGGTGATTTATTTCACAACAAGGAGAATTAGAAATGATATCCTGCAAGCTTCTTACAAAAACAAGATCCAAGTGGATGGACAAGAGCTGGTGGTTTTGAAGGAGCTTCCTCCTAAAATGTTAAGACCAACAGCTCCAGTACAGATGGGATGTCCCATTTGGGATAATAGTGACATACGCTGGGCAAAGACATCGCTTAAACACAGTTGGAAAGGCAAAAGACTTTTACACCAATGTCTTAAAGGCTGGACGGCCACCCTCACCAGGGCGTGCTAGCAAGCAATTGGAAATGATACAACAAGAGAAAGATGGAGGGCAAGTACAAACCTATGCTCAAGCTTTAGCTGGAGGAGCTAATTTGGAAGAAGACTTATTGCTGAGTGGGGGTCCACCACCAACCCTTGAGCCATCAAAGAAGATAGAGATGCCAAGAGAGCAACAATTGACAAGAGCCACTTACAAACAGCATCTGGCACAACAGCCTCAAGATTCAACCCAACAAGCCCAAAAAACACAAGCAGTGGGAGGAGCTAGACCGAAGTCCAAAATGGCGGAGGAGGTTCGGTTGATGCTTTCAAAGCTTGGAGGGCCTAGAGATGGCAAATAAATTTTTATCTTGGAATGTCAATGGTTTAAATTCTCCACAAAAAAGAAAGAAAATATTTCACTACTTGAAGCAATTTCAGAATGATGTTATTTGTTTGCAAGAAACGCATATTAAATTTTCAGATCAAAAGTACTTGATAAATTTGAAATTAGGTACACACTTTGTGGCATCAGCACCAGAAAAGAAAAATGGCCTAGTTATATATATTAAAAGAGGCCTACCGGCCAATTTAATTGAGGCTGACACTCAAGGTAGATATATCGCAATTGAATTAACAACACAGAGTGGGAAGCTGCTTGTAATTGGAATATATGCACCTAACCAACAGCAAGACAAATTTTTTAAATTTTTACATACTAAAATACTACAATGGGATTACAGATCTCTACTTTTAATGGGTGATTGGAATGGGGTAATAAATACCCAGAAAGATAAAAAAAGTTTATCCAAGATATCCATGCGTTCTAAGCTGCCTAAATCTTTTTTTGATATTTTGGAGGATATGGAGCTAAGAGACATTTGGAGAGAAAGGAACGTATTGGAAAGTGATTTTACTTTTTTTTCAGATAGGCATCAATCTTTTTCTAGGATTGATTTTATATTAACCACAAATGATCTTTTTTCTAGGGTGAAGAAGACAAAGATATGTCCAAGAACTTTAACTGATCATAGGCCAGTTTGGGTGGAATTAGAACAGGAAAGAGGGGAAAGGAGGTCTTGGAGGTTAAATGAGAATTTATTTAGATATGAAGATAACTTGAATGAACTTAAAAAACAAATGAAAGAATTTTTTGTTAACAATATGAATAAAGGCACCTCGATGGAAATGGTATGGGATGCAAGTAAGGCATATATGAGGGGAACATGGTACAGAGCCATGGTGGTACAGGGGTTTAAAGCACCCTGTTATTAAGCTTATTAAGACCAGCTGCCTGCAATTACTGCAGGGTTCGAATCTCGCCAAGGCTCAAGGTTGACTCAGCCTTCCATCCTTTCTAAGGTAGGTGAAATGAGGACCCAGTTGTGGGGGCAATAAGCTGACTTTGTATAAATATACAAAAGGATGAAGGCTATTGCTGAGCACATTGTAAGCCGCCCTGAGTCTTCGGAGAAGGGCGGCATATAAATCAAATTAAAAAAAAAAAAACATTAATTTTTCTGAACAATAAATATAGATTAAAACAACAAAACAGATGGAAAGAGATAGAGGAGGAAATTAAAAAGAAAGAACAATTGCTTATAACTAATCCAGGAGATAAAAAGGCAAAAGATATGATAAACATTCTAAGAGAGCAATTTAATATGTTAATGGCTGGACAAGTAGCAACCAGCATACAATATGCCAGACATAATACATTCTGTAATGCCAATAAACCTGGGAGATGGCTGGCTTACACGATGAGAAAAAAGCAAAAATCACGTACTATAGACAAGATAGAATTTAGAGGTAAGGAGATTTACCAACAGAATTTAATAAAAAAGGCTTTTTTGGATTTCTATACAAAGCTATATGCTAAAGATTCAATTCAAGATGTTGATATTGATAGATACTTAAAGATAGATATTCCCGAACTAACGCTGGAACAGATAGAAAGATTGAACCAGCCAATAACTTCCGAAGAAATTGTTGGGGTAATTAAACAATTAAAAATAGGTAAGGCTCCGGGAACAGATGGACTAACAGCTGTTTATTATAAACATTTACAATCTGAAATGTTAGAACCACTTAAAATCTTATTTAATAAAATACAGGTAGGAGGAGGAGTACCATCTTCTTGGAAAACAGCTTTTGTCTCACTAATTCCAAAGGAGGATCAAAACTCCATTAAACCTGAGAATTTTAGGCCAATCTCACTTTTGAATACCGACTATAAGATTTTTGCTAAGATATTAGCTAATAGATTAATGCCAGTTATGCAACAAATAATTCATAATGACCAATCAGGGTTCATAAAAGGGAGACAAATGAAATATAATGTTAGACAAATTGTAAACCTACTGGAATATTTGGAAAAAAATAACCAAGTCCCCGCAGTGTTTATATTTTTGGATGCAGAGAAGGCATTTGATCGCTTGAACTGGCAATTTTTGTTTAAAATAATAGAGAAAATGCATTTTGGAGAGCATTTTACACAATCAATTAGAGCGATATACCAGCAGCAAACAGCACAAATAATAGTCAATGGAGGTTTAACAGAGGTTTTTAGAATTGAGAAAGGAACAAGGCAGGGGTGTCCTCTGTCCCCATTGTTGTTTATCCTGACTTTGGAAGTGCTATTGAATAAGATACGTGACTCAGAAAAATTGAAGGGTATTGTAATTAGACATCAAGATTATAGATTAAGAGCATTTGCAGATGACTTGGTTGTTACCTTATCTCAACCTATAGAGGCGGCTACATATATATTGGATATAATTGATCAATATGGGAAAGTATCAAGATTTAAAGTTAATTCACATAAGACAAAGATGATAACTAAAAATATGTCTGTATTTGAAAGAGATGAACTAGCAAGAATAACAGGGTTTGAAATAGTTAAAAAGGTTAAATATCTAGGAGCGTCAAATACAAAATTATATAAAATATAATTATATAATTATAATTATATAAAAGTCCTTCTTCCAATGTTGTTCTATCAACAATCTTGCTGCTGTTATCAAGTTCAAAATCAGTTTAGTCTCTACAACTGTACAGTCCGTAGTTATATATATAATTATATATAATATAATTATATAAAATATAATTATATAATACAAAATTATATAAAAATAACTATGAGGATCTCTGACAGAAAGTACAGAAGGATATGGAGAATTGGAAAAAATTACAGTTGTCTTTATTGGGAGGAATCGCAGCAATTAAAATGAATGTGTTACCTAGATTCTTATTCTTCTTCCAAATGATACCTGTGCTTAAGAAAGATGAAAATTTGAGAGAATGGCAGAAAGGTGTTAATACTTTTATTTGGGCTTGGAAAAAACCCAGAATAAAGATGAAAATTATACAAGATACACGTGAAAGGGGGGGTCTCAAAATGCCTAATTTAAGATTATATTACGAAGCAGCGGTCTTATCACAAATTAGTGACTGGTTTAACTTAACTGAGGGGAGAATTTTGAATCTGGAAGGTTATGATTTACTATATGGATGGCATGCCTATTTGTTATATGACAAAAAAGTGGATAAAGTATTTAAGGCCCATATACTTAGAAATGCTTTGTTGAGGGTTTGGAAAAAATATCAATATAAGTTAAATTATAAGATACCTGTATGGGCAAATCCTAGACATGAAATAGAAAATATAAGTATAGAAAAAAACAGGAGGTGATTACTTATAAAGAGCTTCTTATTATGGAAAGGGAGGTAATGTATTTGAAATCTTTAGATACATTGAGAGAAGAAGCTATAATTTACCCATGGTTTCAGTACGGTCAGCTTCAAGCTAGATGGAAGGAAGATCAAAAAACTGACTTTGTGCAAAATGAGGAAAATTTGGTAAAACAAATTAGAGATAAAAAACAAATGCATATCAAAAGGCTGTATAATGCCTTATTGGAAATAGACTCTGAGACGGAACTGGTTAAAGATTGCATGATTAAATGGGCGCAAAATTTTCAAGAGCCAGTGATGATGGAGACTTGGGAAAAGATTTGGACTAGAAATGTGAAATTTACACAAGCACAAAATTTAAGAGAAAACTTTTATAAAATGTTTTATAGATGGCATTTAGATCCAAAAAAATTATCATGTATGTATCCTAATGTGCAAGCTAAATGTTGGAGATGTGACTGTGATGATGCAACTTATTATCATATATGGTGGACTTGTAAAAAAATCAAAGCATTTTGGATAAAGATTTGGTGGGTGATGCAGAATATTTAAAAAAAAAAGATTGAAATTTACTCCGCATTTGTTTTTACTGGGTATAACTACGGACTGTACAGTTGTAGAGACTAAACTGATTTTGAACTTGATAACAGCAGCAAGATTGCTGATAGAACAACATTGGAAGAAGGACTTTTTGCCTACTATTGATGACTGGATATTGAAAGTAACTAATTTAGCTGAAATGGCTAAAATTTCAGCATATTTGAAGGATCACACACAAGAAAGGTATATACAGGACTGGAGAAGATGGATTGATTATATTCAAAACAAGTATCAGACTAAAAAATATCAAATAGCTTATGAATGATTTTTTTTAACTGTATAAGCGCTATATAAGTGATATTAGAAGTATTATGTCTAAGAAGTAGGATTTTATCTATCGGGGGTTAAGAATTTTTTTAGGGGGTGTTAGTTTAATGGTTGGTTAAGCAATTTAGTTTATTGTTAAAGGTTAATAGAACTACCTTGTGTTCTGCTCTGGGAAGTCGGGGAGGAGGAGGGGGGGTTGGGTGGGAGGGTTGTGGAAAAACTGTTTTTTTTTTCATCAATAAAACTTTTTCAATATATATAAAAAAAAATATTCCAAACTGCAAGATAAAACATAGATTTTGAATAAGAGAATCTCGTTCAGGAACTGATCTCTTCCTATTTCATGCTAAGAAGTAACTTATGATACTAATGGTTCATTTGGTACCTTAGTATTACATAAAAATAGTAAAAAAAATCAAATTCTGATCAATCCACATTTCTTTCTTTAGGTCTGAAAGAAAGTTACATTTTAATAATTATATAAATGCAATACCACTTAATGAGATTCAAAATCTTGGGTTTATCTGAAAAGTGTTTTTCACAATTATCCACAGAGGTCTAATTGCAGTTATAGTCACACATTTTTATAGCTCTTGAAGCAAATATTAAATAAATTGGATCTGAAAAATACGTTATGATCATGCTGTTCCCATAGAAGATCATTATGCTCACAAATATTATTCAGAAACATCAACCTTAAGCTTTCCCTTATTTGCAGTTGTGAAAAGCAGCTTCAAGTCAAAGTTTCAATGTTGTGCTTGATACAGATATGAAAGTCTGATTTAAATCTATATTCATATTCATGCATATTCATGAAAATCAATGTGTCTACATTATAAAAAATAAGTACTTTGGTAAGAAGATAAATAATCTGTTGAATGGAAGACAAGATGTTTTTAGTGCCAACTTTATAACTATAGGCTTCCTCCCAAAAAGGTGAGCAATAAAACGTTGGTTTTTAGTGGTTATTAGTGGTTTTTAATGGATTCAGTGTATTAGTGAATATTTTAGTTCTGCCTCTTTCAAGTTTAAGGTTTAGTTTTTAATTCTATTGGATACGACTTGTGACTTTTTTTTCTATTCTAGAAATTGGTTTATACTTAGGCAAAAACTGATACATACTTAGGCAAAAACTGATACACAGATGTTTCTATAACTAAACTAAGCTATAACTCAAACATAAAATACAGTTGCTCTGTTGATTTATCAGTTATAAATTTACACCCACATGAAAACACACCAGTAATGTCACAACTGAACAAATAATCAGCTGGATGGTGCCATGAAATGCTGATTTCATTTGTGGCTGGGAGAATAAGAAAAAATAAAAAAAATTGCAAAAAGCAACACATTCTTTTCATTCTTGATGCTACAAATTGGTATGGAACTCCTCTGTTGCAAACACAGGAAATCTTATTAATTCTATAAAGTAATGTATTGACTCATCCTTCCATCCTTCCAAGCAGTGATGGGTTACTACTGGTTCACTCTGGATCGAGCAAACCAGTAACAGTGGTGGCGGGAGGCCCCGCTTACCTCCCCAGATGTCTCTGCACATGTGCAGAAGTGTCGCATGTGCAAGTGCGCACGCGCCCACGAGCGAACTGGTAGTAGCCGAAATTGAAACCCACTACTGCTTCCAAGGTAGGTAAAATGAGAACCCAGATTGTTGGGAGCAATATGCTGACTCTGTAAACCACTTAGAGAGGGCTGTAAAGTACTGTGAAGCGGTATATAAGTCTAAGTGCCATTGCTATTATGTCAGTGGCAGTTCTGATTATTTGCAACGAAATGAATTCCTGAAACCATGTGATACAGGCAAGTCCAACAAATTGGAAGAAGTAAGAAACTGATCCTGTCACAAAAGCAAATACAAAACAATAATGTATGGATTTTAGTTTGCTTTGATGATGCATCTCGGTGTGTAAGAGGAAGGGAAAGAGCAATGTAGATTGGTGGGATGGAGACAAGAGAGAATTATATCAAGCAGCAGTGTTAAAGGCAATTATCAGGAGTACATTAGATAGAGAATATCATTAACTGGAAACTACATTAGAAAAAGACAAACCACTCTGGGTTAAAAGGGGGAAAGGGAAAAGATTACAGTTCTACATGCTGCAAGCCATAAAATAGATATTTTGCTGTCACTGCAGCATTTACCAATTCAAAAATCTAAGTACATTCTGACCATAAAGAGTTTCATACTTTTTCATCTTTTTTTCTGTTGATCAGTTGATCACAGATAATAAAATATATAATATGCATTATATGCTTTCTATTAAGATATGCCATTTCTATTTTCCAAAAATACACCTAAAAATATCCTCTTTAGTATTTGGCAAAGTGTATTCCTTGTTGCTTGCTCTTTATGTAACACTTGTACACAAGACCTGCATTTTATTCTGAAGATTGATTTTTTATTAACCAAAACCATTTATATCCCACTAATAACATTGAAGAATGTATATATATATACATACAGGTGTTTCGACAGAAAAACATTATGTGTGTATGTATGTATATATATATATATATATATATACATACATACATACATACATACACACATAATGTTTTTCTGTCGAAACACCTGGTCTACCCCAATATGGGAGGTAGCATATTGCTTCCCTTTCGCCTTTCAGCTCCAATCCAGGAGCCCTCAAGCAGTCACATTCATGACAAACCGTTTTATACTAAATTTATATTTGCTGATAAAGAAATAAAGGGAGACTAGTATAGATCTATTTTAATCTATTTAGCTCTCATCAGCTAGCCATACCCTTACTCAGCCCAAGTTCGAATCCAAGTAAGTTATAAATATATCTAAGTTTGTGATGTCTCTCTCTCTCTCTCTGTGTGTGTGTGTATGTGTGTGTGTGTGTGTCACAAAGCTAATAAATGGGAAATCCTCTTGCTACACTCAAGATATCAAGGCAAGGCGGATACATTTGAAAAATTGCTCTAATACATCAGAAAATATAAAAATCAATATGCTATAACAGCTAAAAAGCGTCTTCAATTTTGAAATGGCACAAGGTTGCAAAAAGCTATTATACTTCTAGATGCGCACGGTGAGGAATATATGAAGTCCACATCTGGGCCTTTGAAAGGATACTTAAGAAACAAAAGGGAATTGGAATTTGCTCATTTTGTGGAGAGCAGGAAGCTCTTCTTGTAACAAGATGGGCTACAATAGTGCATGCACTTATCCCAAGTAAAAGAGAGAGAGAGAGAGATACCTTTTTATTCTCCTTCTCATCTTATTCCCTGTTTCCCTCATTCCCAGGCAAGCAAATAAGCACACTTTCCTCATACATTTCTTTTCACCTGTGTACCAAAATACCTTTTTTCCAAACTTGAAGGAATTGTCAGTGAACAGTGACCAAAATTTGAGATTTGTGTGTATAGATATATGTATACACACACACACACACACACACACACACACACACACACACACACACAGGAAAAGCGACAGCAACAACCAAAGCTGACTTGTGCAAAATGCCTGCATGTGGAGGCTGCACCTGCAGAGCACTGGATGAGAGTACAGAAGTGAATAATCATTTCCTTGATGGGAAGAAAATTCTGCTGGAAACTAAAGGGAGGGGGAAAAAAAGATGATGGGGGGAATAAAGTCAATGATGGCCTCATCTGTTCCAATGCAGTGATCATTTATCATTTTCACTTAGAGGGAAAATGAGTTGATAAAATTAGAGCGTCTTCTTACAAAGGCTTTGCTTCAGACAGGAGATAATTTACCAACAGAAGGATTTCAATTGGATGCAGCTGTTCCCCAAAACTAAACAGCAGAATCCATATATGAACATAAAGCAGAAAGAGCCATAACAGAAGAGTGCATTGATCAGTGCATCTTCCACATTTTGTGCTTTGTACATAGGATGGTTTCTCTAGTTCAGTTGGTGATAAATGGATGACATCATTGGTTTGGGAAGTTACACGGGTTTAATATAAATTACATTTCTCTCCTTGAAGTGCAACGAGCATGATATTCAATAAGTGTGCATGCTGTTTTCCCCTCATAAAACTGCTTCTACCTTGTCTGATTATGGTAGTAATGAACTACAGCAATTTGTGAATATAGATTCAATTCTTGGTTCCATGGTATTGCAGAAGTAGAAGAAAAAACAACTTTGGCTAATTACATATACTTTTAAATATACTCTTAAAATTAACTTGTTTTTGCTACTTCTAGAGTCCCATGGATCCTAGAATTGAATTCATATTCACAAATTGCCATAGCTCCTTAATTGTAATTAGCCACAGAAATATTTAGGAAGTAGTTTTTGAAAACAACAATGTACTTATTTCTCTGCTATCTGGGAAGGGAGTAGTTTGCTTCAATAACAAGAGGTCATTAGGAAAAGGCCAAGAATATCTCCACTCTAACAGTTAAATAGGGTTCTAAACTGAAATTAATCTAGTTGTTGATAGTTCTGTAACTTAATCCTTACTTTTTCAATACATCTTGCTTAAAAACAAAATCCTCAGGGAATGCTTGTTTTTTAAATGAATTGGTTACCAAGAGCCTGACATCAGAACATTTGTCTAAACAAGAGCTCCAACATCAGCAAATTCATTATGCCCCAACAGAGTAGCAGTTATGTTCCTCCTGGAATTCTTAAAAAAAAATGTGACTGTATGATTTCTTTATTAACTCACAGTTTTCACTTTGAGGATCTACATTTCCCCCCCACCATGGCATCTCATACATGTGGATTTCACCTCTCACAATTCTGAATAGTGACCACAGCCAGTGATGAAATCCTCTGCAGATTGCCACTGGTTTGCTGCCTGCGCATGCCCGGCGTGTGCCAAAAGCACGCTGTACATGTGCATGCACAATGCATGGCAAAAGCACACTGTGCGCGCGCATGCACAATGTTGCCAAAAGCACTCTGCACATGCATGTGCACTGCATGCAAAATGCATGTTGCACATGCACGCATGCATACTGCACGCGAAACACATGCTTTGCATGGAAAAAGGAGACTTAACAAGGTAAGTAGAATAGCGAGGGGGAGGGAAAAAGCTGTGCCACACGATTTAGATTCACTAGAAAGCACAGCTGATCATCGGAAATTCATCATCGGAGCTTTTTTTTTACTACCGGTTCACCTGAACTGGTAGCTTTTATCACTACCGGTTCATCCAAACCTGTGTGAATCAGTAGCATTTCACCACTGACCAAAGCATTACACAGTGTTACCCAAAATTTCTGTTGATAAATGAGACAGTTGTTTAGTGAGTTTTGCCCCATTTTACAACCTTTCTTGCCACAGTTGATAAATGAATCACTACAGTTGTTAAGTTAGTACACGGTTGTTAAGTGAATGTGGCTTTCCCATTGGCTTTGATTGTCAGATGGTCACAACATGTTCACATTACCTCAGGAGACTGCAACTGTCAGTTGCCAAGTGTCTAAATCTTGATCACCTGATCAGGGGACTTTGTCAAAGTCATAAGTATGAAAAAGTCTTATAAGTCACATTTTTCAGTGCTGTTGTAACTTTGGATGGTCACTAAACAAACCTTTGTAAATCCAGGACTACCTGTATTATAATCTGTTTAATTCGGTGGTGAAATCCAAATTTTTTTACTACCGGTTCTGTGGGCATGGCTTGGTGGGCATGGTGTGGCTTGGTGGGCATGGTGTGGTGGACGTGGCAGGGGAAGAATACTGCAAAATCTCCATTCCCTTCCCACTCCTGGGGGAAGGATATTGCAAAAACTCTATTCCCACCTCACTCTGGGGCCAGCCAGAGGTGATATTTGCCAGTTCTCTGAAGTGCTCAAAATTTCCGCTACCAGTTCTCCAGAACCTGTCAGAACCTACTGGATTTCACCTCTGGTTTAATTATACAGTGAAGGAAAATGCTTTTTACCCTTCAGATCATGTTATAGTTAGCCACAGCAGTTCAGAGCAGTATTAACAATGCTTACAAAGATGGAATGACCCACCTTTTAGAATTCTCCATCTGATACCCAAAAAACTAGCTTGGAGTATACTCTGAAAGCAATTTACTTTGCTCTGTGACATTTTTATTTCTTATACTGTAGAAATGAGAGCCCTTATGATTCTGATTTTAAGTTGAAATGTTTTTTTTCCTACAACCAATATATTTTCTTATTGTTATTCTTCCTAATTTTCCCCACTTTTAGAATCCCATCGGATTTGTTTATGTCATCTTAAGCATTGTGCTATCCTCAGCTCAAAGTATTCTCTTTAGTAATGAACTTCAGAGTCAGTTTGAGGTCAGGCTTAGACAGAAGCTAAGGAAAGCGTGCAAATGGGATTAATCCATTCTGATATTTTAAGAGAAACAACTAAGCACTGCAATCTTGAACTAGTCTTCTTAAATCTTGTGCAGTTTATGGTGAATATGGGAATGCATCATGAGAAGTTTTATAAAGAATATATCAGTGCTTTCAGCCAAGCAATGGTTCATTCTCAGAATAGGATTTAGAAGAATATGATTTCTGTCAGCAAATGAAAATAAAGCTGCATAATATATTCATCTCCTACTAGGCATTTCAGCAAAAAGCTGCAGTCCTAAATTATTATCATTAATGTGCTACTTTAAAAGGATGAAGACTTTCCTCTTCCCTTTATCACTGGAAAATCTAAAATAAACACAACTTCTCTGTGTTTTTTTAAAAAAAATGCTTTCTGTCATGCCAGAAATTCAGAAATATTAATTTGAGAAGGCTGTAAAAGGTTAGGTATAAATGGGAAAGTATATTTGATTGTGCCTTTTACTGTTCCAATGATTTAGAAAGGAGACTGTGTCATATGTCTTTCTTTCTTTCTTTCTTTCTTTCTTTCTTTCTTTCTTTCTTTCTTTCTTTCTTTCTTTCTTCCTTCCTTCCTTCCTTCCTTCCTTCCTTCCTTCCTTCCTTCCTTCCTTCCTTCCTTCCTTCCTTCCTTTCCTTCTTCCTTCCTTTCTTTTTTCTTTCTTCCTGATGGCTTGTTATATTAAAAACTTTAAATAATGCAAAGCTAGATGAGGTTAAAAATAATTCTGGAAAAAAGATGGGAGTGCATTGGAAACAACAATAACAACAACTGGCAAATTATCATTGATTCCAAGTAGAGTAAAATTGTCAAGCAAATTTCTTACGCAACTGTGGACCTTTTCAGACCACAATTGTGTTTTCAGAGAGGCTCGAGATGAATGATACAAACTGATAGCTTGTTAATTTTCATAAAGCTATTCTTAAAACACTTGTTTCAAAAGCAAGTAACTGAGAGAAGGGAAACAGCATCTGGACAGTGGAGATTTAATGCCATAACTGGTTTTGTCATAGATAAGGATGATAGAATTGCTTTGTTTCCTTTTCCCTATTTCTGCAGCAGGAAGTTTCCATGTGAATAAGAATTTTGAGTCTGACTTCCATTTTTAAATAACTCCAATTTTTTAAAAAGACAAATGGCCCTTGCAATTTACAGTAGGCACTTCGGTGGGCATCCATTCTAAATATTAGATAGTGGAAGATCATACTCTTACAGGAAATAATATCAAGTAAATTATACCACAATCTTGAAGGTTATGCAATACTTCAGTTTCAAAGACAAAGATTGGAGGAGGGGGAGCCATTTTTACAGCCCTTGTTGGCAACTCCTTAAAGCAGCCATGCCTTTCCCTGCAATTGTATCTGCTGCATAATCTCAAGAGAAAACACAATTGGGTAACTAGGGACAGCCAATAGATGTCTAGGTGATGATTTAAGCCAATGTCAAGAAAAGAACATTGGAAGGAAATTTAAAATGGCCAGGGACTGAGCAGTCATAATAAAAAATTCAAGATAGAGACTGAGATCACCAATTTGAAGACCTTAACTTTCTTTTAAAAATGAGCATTTTGAATACATCTTTCAAGTTTTATGCAGATATTCAGATTTCAAGAGAAAGTAGGAATTTATTATTTACTTCAATTAAATTTGTCATTTTTGTTTTCATTCTTGCATAACAATATTGCTATTATCTACTTTGGGATGAAAAGGTCATACACTTTAATTTTGCTTTCACATGGCCCACTTAAACCTATATTCTCCATAATTTAGGTTTATCCCCTATCAGTTAAATATATTATCCATGACTATGATTAAAAATCTAGTATGAGTATATTCACAATGCTCAGATGCTTTGCATAACATTAAGTCTTTAATGTCTTAATGACTGCAACTCAGTTGTAAATGCATGACATGTACACAGAAAATGTTGGTCAATTTTGCACAGGCTGGAAAATAACGTTAGGAAACGTTAGGAAAATAAGTCAGTATACACACAGCTAGTCAATATATGTTAAAGGGCACTTTCTATACTTGCTGTAGGGTAACACCTTTACCCTTTCAAAATCTCTTTGTTTCCTCTGCAATCTGACTACTTGGGTAGCTCAGTTACAATAGTAAAGAATATCTGTAGTTCAACGTTGAATTGCCATGCACTGAGCTGAAGGATTACATATGCAGAAAAACAAACAAGCTCAGCAAAGACCCAACTGTCCGTCAATTAATTTATCAATAAGTTGGCTCAGAAAGAAGGTGCACTTATGGAAGGGTGGGAATAATGGAACATGGCATAAAGTTATTATGCAAATGCCACAATTTATGTTGTTCATCAGGCATTAGGACATTGACACCTGTGTGATGGTATCATGCAGATTTGGTTGGATTTGTGACATCAGTCTGCTGCAGATGTCACTGGCTGAAGGAAATGCCCTCAAAATTTCAAAAAACAAAAATGTTCCTCATTTGACTAGAATCATAGTTTTCCTTCATATACATAAAGGTTATCTGCACAAAATTGCCTGCTTACATACTTATAATTTCATTCAAAGTTGGCTATTATTTGTCAATTATAAAATCTTGGAACAAAAAGATAATAATAATAATAATAATAATAATAATAATAATAATAATAATAATAATACATCCTACTGTGGGAATGGTATTTTCTTGATATTTATTTAAACAAAATACTCTGTAATTCTTGGAAAAATGTATAGACCATTCACCAAAAAGTGAATGGTAGGAAGATTTTTTAAAAAGATTCTTTAAAGTTGGTTAAATATATGCAACTTTTAAAAATGAGGTTTTAGACTAATTCATATTTCTTGACTAATGTATTTAGACTAACACAATCATTTTCATTTATGTTAAAACTTGAAACACATCTTGATTTTATTTCATTTCTTTATATATTTATGCATTGTGTTTTAGGCCACTTTTACTAGAGATGGTTATTATAGTAAAATGAATGGAACGTTAAGTTCAAATCACAGAACAGTGGCATAAAGTGTAGTTTATGAACCAACACACTATAAAAGTTTAGTAACGGTGCAATGGAGCACCTCAACTCTTTATAGCTGGATTTTATTTATTTATTTTTAAATAGGGACTACTGTGCTACCACTTCCAAACTTCTTGCACTTTTAAATAGAAAGTTTCTATAATTATCTGATGTTAGCGAAATATATTATATCATAAGAAGAATCTATATTTACAAGTGAAAGTTTGAGAAGGTAGTAAAAAGTTAGAACTGTGTTCCATACTTTGAAAAAACAGCATATGCATTTATTCTGTTATGCTCATTTATCAAAGAACAACTGCCTAAAGCTTTCTGGGGACTCCATTTCAAACTACAAGACCTGTTCACTGGAGTATGGACCATTGACCACCATCTGTCTAATACAGAGTTATCTACATGTCAATCCTTTTGAAAGCAATAATATTCAAAGAACATCAAAATTTGTCTTAAATTATCATCATTATGTGAACCAGGGTTGCAGAACAATAGTGAACATGTCTCAGTTGATGAATGTCATGCCTATTTGCTAATTGAGGGGAAAAATATTGCAATATGTAGAGTAAAATAAGAAATTATTAATCTTACCTGTGAGTAGTCATATTACTTTAAAAAGGGGCCACTTAAGTTAGGAGGGGGGAAAAGGCAATATTTTTACATCGTTTGTACTAAAGTATGAATCAAAGGCTTATTACCCACCACCACCATTCTTCTGTTCTTGATTCATAATTTTTGAGTTAATTTATTTCTCTTAATATCACCTTTTGATAGCTTAAAATATAAATTATATGCAGCACTAGTAAGGAAAATCAAGGAGCACAGTGAAAAATAATGGGACTAAAACTGAATTTAAAATTGGCCCAAGTAATAAGAACAGGTATGGTAATTAGCCTTAGAATTGACAATGAAGATATTAAAATGGTGGATAACTTCTGCTTTTTTGAATCAATTGTCGGTAGTACTCGAAGCATTACTATATCTTCTCTTATATGCAAATCATTAAGATTTAGATAAGATTATATCTAAAAATTATATCATAGAGTGGCACATTGTAGAGTGGGCATGATGCATTTGGAAAAGATATTAAGATGCCAGGATCTGCACCAGTGGTGGGTTGCCCCTGGTTCTCACCGGTTCTATAGAACCGGTAGTAAAACCGGCAGGAGGCTCCACCCACTGACCCCGACATCATCAAAACGCTTCTGCACTTGTGCAAGCGAAGCAAGCAAATGTGCGTGGCCCCGCTGCAAACTGGTAGTAAAGGTAAGTAGAACCCACCCCAGATCTGCACATATTACAAAGACAACATAGTGCAGGCAAAGGTTTCTTTTGGCACTAAATGCAAATGCTGAACTTTGAAGAAGCAGATCAGAAAGTCTATTTGCTATTTATATTGGACATTGGTGTTGGAGAACTCTTAAAAGAACATCATGGATAGACAAGAAAAATCTGGATCACAGAACAAAACAGACTACTCAGTCATGCTGTCAGAGTGCACACAGTGTGACTAATTTGAGACAACCAAGGAGCAAAATACAGTAAACAGATGATTGTCTTTCAAATAGTGGTTTATCTACAAGGAATATATACATTCACATACTAGGCAAAGTCAGGCAATCAATCATCAACTATAGCACGGAAGCACACATGTAGAGACAGATGCCATCTCAGGGCCTCTCTTATGTATACAGCCTGTTAAAGTTGTATCAGGCCAAAAATCTTGCTGATTCATTTCCTGCCTTATATCATTGAAGCAACTGGTCAGCTCTTAAAGTATTTCCCTGACACATGCCACAAATGATCAGACTTAAATTATCCTACTTAATGGACATTATGCAAAAACCAGACTCTCTGAAGATATAATGCTGGGAAAAGTAGAAGGAAAGAGGAGAAGGTAACTAGTGAGGTCCTTGGTGTTCTTTGAGTTTGGTTGTTTTCTTGCAAACATTTCTAACAATGAAATTACATTACATTTGTACAGTGCGTTGAAGATGTTACCTAGTTTGAAAATGAAACATCTGCAAGAAAACCACCAAGGTCAGAGAGCACCAGGGCCTCCACAGTTCAGTTCTGAGCTACGAATATTCTCTTTTAAAGGTAACTAGTATAAAGAAGTATCAATAGACTATTTCTCATGCAAGAGAAATTAAATTAACACCTCATAATATGAAAATAAACAAACATGAAAATAATTTTCAAGTATTAAATTATTAATTTAATGTGTAATGAAATAATCTATCATAAACCAATTCCTGTTGCTGTCACTTAAATAATATTTGCTTCAGGTTCCTCATTTGACATTATATGTTCTTTATATCCCTATTGTTTCTATTGATTGAATCCATAAATGACATCCCTTACGACTCTACAAGTTTCCATTATACTTTCCATGAAGCTATACACTTCTGGCTTTTACAAACATATATATAGGCTACCCCTATCCAGAAATCATTTATTTGTGTATTTTTTTTCTTAATGTCCTTTGCCCTGTTTGACTAGCTATCACATGCTTTGATTTATTTTCAGCCGCCTTAGACAAAGATTCTGGAAAGATACTTATCTCACTTTCTGGTTGTAACCAGAAGTAGCTAAACTTTCTTTCTAGCACAATCCAGATTCTGGACCTATGAACTGTGGAAAATGTTTTCTTATTATGTGGTCCAGGAGGAAAAAAAAAACTTTAAAAGATGTTCTCCTTTTTAGTTGTTGTTTTTTATAAAAACAGCATACAATTGATAAAAGATTATTATGAAACACACCTATTTTTATGATGTTCAAAACAGAGGTTTTCAAATTGCATTCTGCCAAATTTGCTCCGTTGAAGTGTCCTTTATTGTTTTTCACAAGAGCAAGATGAGGCATAGGAAAGCATTCATTTTAGCATTTTTGTTTCTACTACTTATTAATTAACCCTCACATTGGATAGCTTTGTATTTTGAAAGACTGTGTGTGTGTGTGTCTGTGTGTGTGTTTTGTGTGTGTGTGTGTGTGTGTGTGTATGTGTGTGAGAGAGAGAGAGAGAGAGAGAGAGAGGTGAGTTTCAGCAGGTTGTGACTAGTTCTGGAAAATTCTGACTGGCCCCACACCCATCTATTCTCTGCCTCCCAAGTCCTAGCTGATTGGGAGGAAATGTGGATTTTGCAGTAACCTTCCCCTGGAGTGGGGTGGGAATGGAGATTTTACAGTATCCTTCCCCTGCTATGCCCACCAAGCCCTGCCCCCCCACCAAGCCCTGCTCACAGAACTAGTAGTAAAATTTTTTGAAAACCACCACTGGTGTGTGTGTGTGTCTGTGTGTCTGTGTATGGAGACAGAGAGAGAGACAGAGACAGACAGGCAGGCAGGCAGGCAGGCAGGCAGGCAGGCAGGCACTTGGCCTGCTGTCAGATTACAGAAATCATTATTGTTTAGCATTGTATTGAAATCTAAAAATAAAATCACCTTTTCCTTTCATCGTTCAAACAGCACCTGCAGCTGGCAGGCCATCAGCTTTCCTATACGACTGTTATGAATCATTAGTGACTTACGATTTCAAAGTCCACTTCAGTGGGACTAATGATGTTGTGCTCTTATATATATCTCTATCTGGAATAAAATATGCCTTCTCTGTCATTAAGAGAGGTTTTGAAATAGAAAAGTCAGAACAGGAACTAAGCCCAGAAGAAAATCAATCTTTATAGTGCTGATAATTCTTGGAGGGTTTATGCACCATTTCAGTGTGCATAAGCTTTAATCAAGATGATACAAGTCTTTTCATGCTTAAGTGACATGGTGTGTGACCTGACTGCACACTGATGAACTGGCACCACTAAAGTTCTCTTACAGCTTTGCTTTTATTCTTGGCAACAGTTTCCCAGGCTTGCTTGGCTCTTTCAGATGCTGACAATTCAATAGAAAGATTTTGTTCTGAACAAAGAAACTCTGGTAATATTGATGCTTCAGAATGTACGGCTTACTTTATGACAATATCAATGAAAATTCCTTATAAAGTATTTAAATAAAGTATTTATTTCAAAGGAGGTTTTCAAGAAAGCAAATAATGCTTGATGGCAAAGCCCAAAGTAACTTCCTCAAATTCAATGAAGAAAAAAAAAACATTTGATGACAAACATTAATTACATGCATAAAGAGAGCTGAGATGCTAACAGCTAATTAGCCTCAAAGGGAAATTAAATTTAATTTCCTAAGTGGCAGATCCGATCTAGCAATATTTTCCTTAAACAAAATAAATTCTGTGATTTATCATAGTTGATATTTTGAAATTTTAAAGAAACCCATCAGGCATACAGAATGATTTTTTTTTAAAGAAAAACTAAAGCTAAAGTCTTATATTAACAAACTATGTTTATTGTTAAATGGTATGTATACAAAAACACACAAATGCTTATGGCTTCCAAAAAAGAGTTACCAAAAAATAAATAAATAGATGACTTAACAAATCTTATGAACAATGAAAACTTTACCGATATATCCCCTTCTGCCATCCCTACTTTTTTTCTCATTCTAGAACATTTCATAGTGAAGAAAAAAATACATAATAGTTTTTTTGAAGTAATCTACACATAACTATAAATCAATAGCGTTTCACTTCTCCCTAATAAATCTTTGTGAAAAAGTGAGCAGACATAATACCAACAGCACATTTTTATTGTATATCATTGTATGAGGAAAATAATGGTGAAATAAACGTATAAAAACAATATGCCAGATTTTGAAAGAACATGCCACAATATTTTTTTTAAAAAATATTTATTTGCCTTCCAAACACAGTGATATTCTTGAGATACAGTTTTTTTATTATTATTCTGTGTGTATATGTTATCAGAAATAATACATTTCAAGAGAAAATGTAGGTAGCTTTACTTCTAGAACAGCTAGGCAAAATAATTATTTTTCATTAGACTTCAAACTCCTATCAATGTTTTGTATTTCAAATGTCTCTAATTGACAGAAGATATTATATATATTCTTTTTAAAAAAAAAATAATAAAAGGAAAATGTATTGTAAAATTATATAATTATATATATATATATTATAATTATAAATTATACATATAAATTGTGTGTGTGTGTGTGAGAGAGAGAGTGTGTGAAAAATATCAATAGAGGAGAATATTTGTAGTTCAGTGTTGCAATAAGGGGTCCTTGGTGCTTTCTGAGCTTGGTTGTGTACTTGCAGACATTTCATTACCCAAACTAGGTAACATCATCAGTTTGAGATAGTTAGAGCAAGGGCTGCAAAACTGGATATATCCACATTGAAAAGCAAATTAAACAAATTGCAACCCTTTTCCTAGATTCCATCTCTGATAAATAAAATACATTAAAAGATTTGTCCTAAATTCACGTAAAAGCAATTCTGACAAATATAAACATAACTAAACATTAGTCATTGATTTGATAAAAGCACTAAAATCTTGTTTGTTTCAAGTGTTCTGTCCCCCTTCCTCACACAGGCAAACGTAATATCAAGCACGCCTGCCAATATTTTATTATGTAAACAGATTAGAATTCTTGGCAGACCAAGGTTTTGGCAGCAAACTGCCGAATGCCTGACAAGACCGTTTTCACTCCCATAAAACAGAAGAGGACTTATCTTCAGTCCGTTCCAGGAGCAACAAATTATCCATGAGACAAGAATTTAGTCAATGTTCAGTCCAAAATATATCCAAGCCGAATTTCAGAGATCATGATGTGACTTTCAGGGTTTAACTTTGTCCGTCACAAAGCCTGAAGAGCAATCCCACCCACTTTTATTCCTGGTGGGACATGGCTCCATGACTCAGCTCAATCTCTGGCCCTCCCACACCTCTTCCGTTGTTGCGTACACTTCTCCCTCTGACGCTGCCTGGGATCAAGCCAGGATTCATCATCCTCGCTCCCTATCAATTACATTGAATTACATCAACACATATTGGTGCTCCAATATGCCTTCCTCCTGGCACATCCCAGGTTGTTCCTCTTGGCCTTCGGATGGAACCTGAGGGTCTTGGAGAGGGAGGCCTTGTCAGTTCCTCCCCATCACCTTCTGAGTCCTCTTCCTCTGTTAGGACAGGCTCGGGAGTCGGGGTCATAACATCAAGCCTGATATTTTGCCCAATCAAGCAGAGTGGATGTACTCCAGGTTGCTTCAATTAAAAGTTGCCATTTTGCCATTTTGTGTGACTGAGGATGTATGCCTTCTGTGTTATGGCTTCCGCCCCCTGGAACAGCATCCTTCTCCCCAAGACATAGGGATGTGCCCACTCTCCTGGAGTCCCACAAAGCCCTTAACATTTGTTTTTGTCCAGGCTGCCTGTTTATATAGGTTTTAAGTGTTTTAAATGTTTTGTTTTTGGAATTTTGTAAGCCAGTCAGCATTTTTGAGAATGAGTAGCCATAACAAATAATAAAAATTTAAATTAAATTAATATGTAAGCTTATTTTTCTGTAATTAATCAGTCTTCTGCTGTTACCAATTAATTTTATAGTGAAGCACATATTACAAAATATACCATGAATGATGCCATTTCTTCCGTGTAATCAAAATCAGGATGTTCAGTTTGCTGCAGCGATGTTATCAATAAGTACAATCTGGTTGTTGTAGCTTTACTGATAACCACAATGCAGTTACTTTTCAATGGGGTTTTTCAGTTGTAATTTTGCATTCTTGTTTGGCTTTGGAGGCATTTTCTGCAATACAAGTTTACCAATTTTGGAAATAAGAAGTTGTAATATTATGAGTCTATTCTCTTTTTTTTCTACTTTTTTTTTTGGGAGAACTAAAGTTGTAATAATTGTATCCACTTTTTCTGATGCCAACTTATGGTATCCAGATATCTGGAAGATTACTAGCAATTTTAGTTTATATACAGTTCTTTTATCTAAGTTCGAGAAGTTGAAATGTTTTGAAGGAGGTGGAACCTAAATGGAATAGGTGTAGGAGAAATGACTAACTCAAATATTTTTTTTAATAAATTACACCAAAAGAGATTGAAAACAAGATGCTAATTATTGTTTCTGGACAAAGCTTAGCAAACTGTATCCAGTGTAATAAAAACATGTGTATTTCCAAAATAGGGAAGTGTAAATCAACCAAGGCTGAACAGCAAGGCTTTTTTGAAATGTTCAGTAAGTATCTAATAATTCAACTAAATTGCAATTATTTTCTTTTATCTCTGGTTAAAAAATAGTCCCCACATGAAGAGATTACTCAGTACCATTAATACTTGATGAATATTTGATCAATAAGTCCCACATTTAAGGGTAGATGCTTATATGGACCTGAAGGGCTTGGTTCCTACATGCTTCAATATATGAGATAGTTAGTGCCCGTTCAGAACAAAAGTAACAAGATAAAGTCCATTATGAAACAGAAAGATCTTAAATTTCAATATAATACATACTTTGCAGGGAATGGGAGACATTGAGAAAGCTGACTTTGTCACAGAGGTGGGTTTCAACAGGTTCTGACCAATTCTGGAGAACCAGTAACGGAAATTTTGAGTAGTTCAGAGAACCAGAAAATCCATCTATTCTCTGCCTCCCAAGTCCCAGCTGATTGGAAGGAAATGTGGATTTTGCAGTAACCTTCCCCTGGAGTGGGGTGGGAATGGAGATTTTACTGTATCCTTCCCTGCCACGCCCACCAAGCCACACCCGCCAAGCTATGCCACACCCACCAAGCCACACAGAACTGGTAGTAAAAATTTTTGAAACCCACCATTGCTTTGTCATCTTTCTTTCTTTTGTGTTGATATCTTTCCTATGTGAAGTCCTACTACATATGATTAAGGAGTCTACTAAACGAATACACCCATTAGGTATGCATGAAGATCACTGCAAAATATCTCCAGGGAATTACAGCCAGAGATCTGCTTGAAGTGTTTTTCCTCTTTTGAACTTTTGGCTTCAAAAATCAAAACCAGTTGATACTGGTTTCTGCCTGCCTAGGTCATGTGTGTTTCATGCTTACGTTAGGGTTTGCCATTTCTAATTTGTTATCAACTTGCATGGGAGTAATTAGCTTGCCTCCATCTGTTTTTTTCCTGAAAAGCTAACATGAAAGACTGGTTGGCTGAGAGAACACCAATCTGGCTGATGAAGTTTTGTTTTGAATATGATCTATTTGACACATCTAGGAAATTAAATTCTACCCAGATTCAGAGAGGAGTGTTTTGTTATCAGTGGATCCATCCTATAATAGAAGGCACAAATGAAAACCAATGGATGTTTTATTAAGAGGAAAAGAGAATAGAGCTTTCTATATTCTATATTCTATCTTTCTATATTCACTGCACAAATTATGTGTGCTATATTTGAAAAATCCCATATAATACACATATTTGATAATCAACAATTTTTCTTATTTTTTTTAGCTTGCATAAGTTGTTTGTGAATATAACTTTTAATAAAATTACTATTATAAAAGGGATAGTTATCAAAATCCGTGTCATTATCAGACACACAGACAAAGCAGACTTGTAAGGATTAATATATTATATTTCTTCTCTCTAACAAGAATTACTGAGTGGAATTTTAGTTCCAGGTGAATTTCTCTCATAGAGGACAAAATATTAGAGGTGGGTCAAGTTACTTAGCACACATTGGATTACAGAGTAGTTTTCAAAAGACTTTCAATTCTTGAAAACTAACAGCTTGACCCTGAGTCCAACCTGTCTCTTGAATGGAATTCACTTTTAATCTGTGAGTTCCATTTGCCTTGATATAGGTATATCTTGTTAAGAAATAATGCATTTTCTTATCTCCAGCTCAAAGTATCTCTCAGAGTATGAGATACTTTTAAAAATTACCTTATTTTTATTTATTTTTTTTGAAAAAAACATTTTATTACTACACATTATGACAAATACATCACATACAACATATAAATATATCCTCTTTTTAAAAAATGTTTCTTTGTGGTCTGCTTTCCACTGTGACTTCCCCCCGCCGCCCATGTCTCTCAAATTGTTTCATTTTCTTCATTGTCCCCTTTTTGATTGATTACAATGTATTTTCTAATCCTAATAGCCTTAATCTTATACATTTCTATATATTTGTTTCAGATGCCTGAAAAACCCATTAATGCTTAACTTTTTTTTAACCTTATTTTTAAACAACTAGGTAAGTCTTTCTTATTTTAAATAATTAAGGCTGCAGTCCTGTATATATCTGTATACACATTCTCTCACATACAATGTATATGCATATGTATATGCGTATGCGTATGCGTATATGTATACGTATACGTATACGTATACGTATACGTATACGTATATGTATATGTATATGTATATGTATATGTATATGTATATGTATATGTATATGTATATGTAATGTATATGTATATAATGTGCGTATAGGATTGCAGCCTTAATTATTTAAAATAAGAAAGACTAATGTAGTTATTAAAAATAAGGTAATTTTTAAAAGTATTCATACTCTGAGATGTATGTATGTATGTAATAAATATTCCCAGGTACCAGCGTGAATGGACTGAGGGGCCATTAAAGTCATAGCTGTCTCGAACATTTCAGGCCCACAGAAACTTAAAAAATACGCACGCTTCCTTTCACTAGACAAGTCCCGATAATCATTGGCTATGAGGAAGCATTCAAACCGGGCTACATATGCCTCCCATGACTCCGTCTTAGGGTTGAACGGGGCAAAATTCTGTGAAGCAGCCATTCTCTCCTCAGATCTCTGCGTTAAAGTCACGAGAGGACTTTCTCTGTGAATGCAGATTCTCAGACTGCCCGGACATGCTTCTTTTTACTCACGGATGGCAGCCAATACACATCCCATCCTCGTCGCCACTAATAAATACTTGCAGCCTGAACGAACACACTCTGAGGCGACATCCAACAGCAACCTTTTAACTTTATTAACGAACTGTAACAAGCATAGCAACAACAACTCCCGTGCTTGCCAGCTCCTTTTATACTGAGCTGTCAACGTCTTAACCAATCAGAACAGTTGGAGCAACCAGCCCTTCCACTAGAGGACACACCTTCATTTCCTTAATATGTAACACTCCTTCCCCCTATAATTTTGCATGCAATGCCGTCAGTCACAAACGTAGTCCCTTAAATACGCCGGTTGACACCGGACCCGCCCTGAACATCTAGGCTCCACCCCTTCAGCTAAGGCGGGCTGTGGTTTCGAGTACTCAGCACAACTCGGCTCCTCCCCTTGGGGTCTGGAATTTAAGGCTTCCCCTTCCTCCTGCCTAATCCGGTCATTGACAGTTGAGTGTTCCAATCTTTCCTGGCCTGGGGTGGGTGTGTCAGCTGGAGTCAGGTCATCAGGGTCCTCAGCTGTTGGAGCGGAAGAGCCTACCCCTCGGTCCTCCCTGCTAGATTGACCTGACACAATTCGCCGCGACCTCAATTGGTCCTTATGGCGTTTCCAAATCCTCCCCTGATCCACTTCTATGCGGTAGGAACAGGGTCCCAATATGCTTATGATCTTACCTGGCAGCCATAATGGCTGTCCACCATAGTTTCTGGCGTAAACAAGGTCTCCCAATTGCAATGGTCGGTACCTACTGTGAGAATCTAACGGTTTGCTAGGGCAATAAAGAGGGTGCAACCGGTCTAACTGTGTGCGCAGTTTGCGGCCCATTAAAAGCTCAGCCGGGCTTTTATTTGTCAGTTGGCATGGTGTGGTATGTTGCGCCAATAAGTATTCCTCCACCCTTTCTAACCAACTCCCCGGTCCTGTTTTTTTTAAAGCCTCTTTTGCTGAACGCACGGCACGTTCAGCAAAACCATTGCTAGCCGGGTGGAAAGGAGATATTAGACAGTGTCGGATCCCCCGGCTCTCCAGGAACTCCTGAAACGCTGTGGACGTAAATTGGGCCCCGTTGTCCGACACTAACACGTCGGGCAGCCCATGGGTGACAAACAATTGGCGTAGAGATCTAATTACGGCATCCGAAGTGGTGGAACGCATGTGTACAACCTCTACCCACTTTGAAAATGCGTCCGCAACCACCAAGAATGACTGACCCTGCATAGGTCCAGCCAGATCTATATGCAACCGAGACCAGGGGGCCCTCGGTTCCTCCCACACCCGTGGCTGATCCTTGACTGGCATTGCCATTTGGCTTTGGCACTGCGAGCATGTAGAGACCCATTCTGCGATGTCCCTATCTAGGTGTGGCCACCACATGTAACACCTGCCTAGAGCCTTCATTCGCACTACCCCCGGGTAGCCCAGGTGTAATTTTTTCAATAATGAGTGCCTGAGGGGGGGAGGAATCACTACATGATGTCCCCACAACAAACAGCCATTTTGGGTGGACAACTCAAATCGTCTCAAAGCATAGGGCTGCAAGTCCATTGCGAAGGGACCGGGTGGCCAACCCCGGGCCATCCAATCGAGGACTGTGGATAGGGTTCGGTCTTTTGCCGATAGACGGGCGACCTCTGCGGCAGTGACAGGCAGCATGGAGTCCTCTATCAGGAACACCGAAGAGGCAGGTACCGGGTCTGCGAGGAGAGTAGGAAGGGGACAGCAGCTCAGTGTGTCGGCGTGCACGATGTCTTTGCCCGGCCGATGAATCAACTTGTACGAGTAGGCGGCCAAGAACACGGAATAACGAGTCATTCGAGGTGACAATATCTGCGGGGCTAAACGGTCGCCGGCCAGGATGCCCAGAAGTGGCTTATGGTCGGTGTATAAATCAAACGAGCGACCGTACAGATAATGGTGGAACCGTTTGACACCGGCCACCAATGCGAGTGCCTCTTTATCGATTTGTGAGTAGTTCCGTTCCGCCGGGGCCAAGGTTTTAGAAAAATATGCTATAGGCAATTCCCGGCCATCAGGGAATTTATGGCTTAGAACTGCGCCCACCCCATACGGGGACGCATCACAGGCGAGAGTCAGCGGAAGATGATGACAGAATTGCGTAAGGACTGCGTTAGAGGTGAGCAGGCGTTTAACGGAGTGGAAAGCAGTTCGTTCCCTGGCACCCCACTTCCAGGCTGCCCCGCGGTCCAATAAACGGTGCAACGGTTCCGCTACCGAGGCTTTATGCGGGAGGAAGACCGCGTAAAAATTCAAAAGCCCAAGAAAGGCCTGAAGGTCGGCTTTGCAACGTGGAGGCGGGGCATCCATGATGGCGACGTCTTGGCAGCTGTTGGGTGAATGCCGGTGCTATCCACCAGAAACCCTAAGAACTCCACTTTGGGTACTGCAATGTGACATTTAGCTTTGTTCACTTTGAGACCGGCATTGCTAAATTGGTGAAGGACCTGGCGAAGTCTGTCCATCAACTCTGGTGTGCTGTTTGCGGAAACCAGAACATCATCAAAGTAGGGTACAACCCCGGGGATTCCATGTAGCAGTCGTTCCATCATGCTCTGGAAAATCCCCGGGGTGACACTGACCCCAAATTGTAGGCGGCGACAACGGAACGCCCCCCGGTGCGTCACGATGGTTTGCGCCTCTGCCGTTTCATCGTCCACCCTTAACTGCTGGTATGCCTGGGCCAGGTCTAGCTTGGCGAACACAGATCCCTGGCCCAGGGAATGTAGCAGGTGCTGCACTACCGGAACTGGGTAGGCGTGGCTGAGGAGCGCCTTATTTAACGTCACCCGGTAGTCAGCACAAATTCGGATCGAGCCATCTGCTTTTATAGGTGTAACAATCGGCGTCTCCCAATGGGCAAATTCTACCGGCTCGAGCACCCCTTGCGATATTAGTTTATCCAGTTCCGCATCTACCCTCGATCTCAGTGCAAAAGGCACCCGGCGTGGTTTGAGCCGCCGCGGGGGAACCTGTGGGTCCAGGCTAAATGATACAGGGGTGCCCTTATAACAACCCAGTTTGCCATCGAAGACTGATGGAAACTCGTGGATTAGAGTGTCTAGGTCGGTTGATCGGATGGCATTCACCCCATGAATGGTGAGCCCCAATGCCTCGAACCAATTCAATCCAAGCAAGTTCGGTAATGGGGATTCAACCACCACCAACGGAAGGCGGCCAGTGAACCCCTTAAATTTAACTCTGAAATGTCCACAACCGATTATTGGAATAGGGGTACCCTGGTAGTCTCGTAAGTACAGGTGACAAGGTGCGAGGCGGCTTTTAGCTATACGAGGAACGAGCTGCTTCAAAGTACTCCACGAGACGATGGACGTCGCTGAGCCCGTGTCCACCTCCATCAGGCAGGGCCGTCCTTCAATTGAGACTGTCAAGCATATTTTCTGACGGACAGGCAGCTTGGCACCAGGATATACCATATTCACTCCCCCCATCTCTCGGCCCCACGAAAAACAGCCTCCTTGGGCACCCTCTCTTCTCAACGGCGGCTGGCGATCACCTCTGAGGGGGGGGGCGGCGCTACTGGTTGCGGCGATCTGCAAACCCTGGCGATATGGCCTCTGCGACCACAACGGTGACAAATTGCCTCATTAAAACGGAAAACGGAGCGTGGGTGTTTTCCCCACAGCTCTTGCAGTCCCCTTGCTTCAACTTTGCTTGCCTGCTTGGCTGTTGTGTTTCTTTAATCCGATCGACGTCCCCCTCTAGATTCTCTTCCCCGTCATCGCTCCACTCATCAGCGTTATAATGAATAGCCTCAATTTTTGTTTATTTGACTGTTGGCCCCTGGGAAGGTCAGCGAGGGAGAGAGTGGCTAGCTCAGCGGCACATGCTTCATCAAGGGCCTCTTAGAATGTCAGCTCGGGTTTAGCAATCAGGTGCCGTTTAAGATTCTCGTCCCTCACGCCGCTGACCAGTCTATCTAATAAGTAGTCATCTAAGTCCACAAATTGGCAATGTCTCACTGCTTTCCTTAGGGCCGCCACATACTGACTAATTGACTCCCTCTCAGCCTGATCCCGATGATAAAAATGCTGCCTTCTCGCTATCCGGGATGGTGCCGGGTCATAATGTTTTTTTAATTTAAGCATGAAGTCCTCCCAGGTACCAGCGTGAATGGACTGAGGGGCCATTAAAGTCATAGCTGTCTCGAACATTTCAGGCCCACAGAAACTTAAAAAATACGCACGCTTCCTTTCACTAGACAAGTCCCGATAATCATTGGCTATGAGGAAGCATTCAAACCGGGCTACATATGCCTCCCATGACTCCGTCTTAGGGTTGAACGGGACAAAATTCTGTGAAGCAGCCATTCTCTCCTCAGATCTCTGCGTTAAAGTCACGAGAGGACTTTCTCTGTGAATGCAGATTCTCAGACTGCCCAGACACGCTTCTTTTTACTCACGGATGGCAGCCAATACACATCCCATCCTCGTCGCCACTAATAAATACTTGCAGCCTGAACGAACACACTCTGAGGCGACATCCAACAGCAACCTTTTAACTTTATTAACGAACTGTAACAAGCATAGCAACAATAACTCCCGCGCTTGCCAGCTCCTTTTATACTGAGCTGTCAACGTCTTAACCAATCAGAACAGTTGGAGCAACCAGCCCTTCCACTAGAGGACGCACCTTCATTTCCTTAATATGTAACAGTATGTATTAGTTTCTTCAATTTATTCGTCTTCCTTCTAATTTTTAAATGTTTTGTCATTGCTTTTAATTATGGGGCCAAATATATATATATCTTTTTAATTGTATTTTAATGTTTATAGTTTATGTTTTTACTTTGGCTGTACACTGCCCTGAGTCCTCAGGGAGAAGGGCGGTATATAAATTTGATATAAAATAAAATTTTAAAAAATGTATAGTATGTATATTGATTGTAGGGAGTAATCTTTCTAAGCAAATGTCATTTACAAAAATGTTAATTAGTTCAAAGAGCCACCTAGAACCCACAAAACATATAGCTCATGCATACAAATATAATCCTGGTAGTTTTTGTTTAGTGACTACCTCATTTAGTGACAATTCAGTTCTAATGGTGGTGAAAAAGTAACTTAATGATCTACCCTTGCATTTATGACCTTTGCAGGCATGTAAAGCAAAGAAAAGCTGAAGTAAAATTATAAACACAGTTGCAGTTTCACTTAGCAACTGCTTTGCTTAATTACCAAGTTTCCACTTCCAATTGTAGTTGCTAAAGGACGTCCTATATTTCTTCATACCACATCAAAGCATTGTCTCTTTATTTATTACTTTAACTATTTGCAAAAATTCTCAAGGGCATAAAAAAGTTTCTTCAATTTATCCGTCTTCCTTCTAATTTGCGAGGGAAATCACTTCATGAATCACAATATATTTTACTACTAAGCAAGCATATAGAAAAATGTCTAAGTTTAAATTTAGCATTAAAAAAAATAGTGCTAGCACTTTTAAATCAGACATACCTCCTAGTTTTTCCACAATTTTCAACCCAAACCAACCATTAATATTAGAAAGGCAAAAGAGTTTTATCTGATTTTTATTTTTCCAACATTTATATTTTCCAGATTATTATATAGCTAGGAACATAGATAGCCTTTACCTTGAACCTTTAATATGCAATGCCTTACTTGGCTCAAAACCCGAATATAAATAAGTACGTATATTTTAGGAAAATATGCATATGTTACAAACAACTACATCTGCAAATTATTTTTACTTGTTTTGTTTTGCCATTTTTCTTGCTGACATTTCACTAAATACACATGCAGAGGTCACATGGTGAATTATAGGATCGGTATATATTAGACTGATGCAATTTGTCTTTCCATGTAGTGAAAGTACCCAGGAAGGATCCAACTTTCTAACTAGCAATCCTAAAGCCTTTTCCAAATTTAAGAACTTGGTTAGATTAATTTAATTTAATTTAATTTAATTTAATTTAATTTAATTTAATTTAATTTAATAATTTAATTTAATTTAATTTAATTTAATTTAATTTAATTTAATTTAATTTAATTTAATTTAATTTAATTTAATTTAATTTAATTTAATTTAATAATTTAATTTAATTTAATTTAATTTAATTTAATTTAATTTAATTTAATTTAATTAATTTAATTTATATGCCGCCCCTCTCCGAAGACTCAGGGTGGCTCACAATACATTTTAAAAATCATTATAAAAAGCCATTGAAAAATTAAAAAACATTAAAAACTCATTCACACCATTCATGGCTGGATCTGTCCAGATCACAAGAGCGAGATCAACGGCCCCAGGCCTGCCAGAAAAGCCAGGTCTTCACCGCTTTTCGGAAGGCCAATAGGGTGGGGATGGTCCAGACTTCAGGAGGTAACTGGTTCCAGAGAGCTGGGGCAGCCACAGAGAAGGCCCTCCCCCACGGGCTCACCAGCCAACATGTTTAGCTGACGGGACCCGGAGGAGACCAACTCTGTGGGATCTTACCGGTTGCTGGGAGCTATGCGGCAGAAGGCAGTCTCGATGGAAGATGGCACAAGAGAAACAATCACTCTGGACTAATACCAATTAATAGGGAAGAGGAGGTAAGATTGAGAAAAAGGAGGAAAATGACCATGTAATGCTGGAGCTCTTGACTGTAAGAAAGACTAAAAGTGACCAAAGTTAATAATATTGGAAATACAAAACAAAGAAACAAGCCACATTTTTAGATTCTCAGACCAATGATAAATAGGATTCCACAACATGAGAAGCTTATTGGGGGAAAAGATGAAGATGTGTGGGAATTCCTAAGAAAGCAGCACCACGTTAAAAATGCTGTTATGAACAATTTCAGCAAGAAGAAGAAGAAAAAGCCAATGAGACTACACGAAAAGCTTCCTGGAGATCTGAAAACAAAAAAGGATACATATCAGGGGTGGGTTTCAAAATCCGTCACTACCAGTTTGCTTGTGGGCACGAACCAATAGCAATCCACCACTGATACATCTAAGTAAAGCTGAGATTCCTAGATCCCAAAATGAAAGTACAAATAGACAGTTAAGAACTACAGAGCTAGTGTTAAGAACACAAAAGTATGAGCTGGCTCCAGCAAAATACTGGATGTACTGGAGTTAGGTTTTCCTTACGCTTCTCTTCTCTTTTCATGTCCCAGTGAATAAATTTCTTCCCAAGCAAGCCAAAGTAACTCTAATTTTAATCTTTCTCATCTATCTATCTATCTATCTATCTATCTATCTATCTATCTATCTATCTATCATCTATCATCTATCTACCTATCTATCTATCTATCTATCTATCTATCTATCTATCTATCTATCTATCTACTATCTATTATCATCTATCTATCACACAACATCAGCATTTAAAAACTTTGGAAGGTGTTTATTTTGTTTAGTAAAATAGAATAAAAAATATTCTAAACAATACCAGGATTTGATTGATTAGAATCCTGGATTAATACTGTTGATATAATTGGCAACAATCACTGGTATCACAGTTGACAGCTGTCTTGCTGCCTGTGTAATTCTGAATTTTCAAGAGTCATTTTCAAGAGTCATTTTGAACCCTTGAATTTTGAAAATGTCTGGAGCTGATGCAAAAGCAGCAGCTAAACTGCTCATTGACACAAGATATAGAAATCTAATCCCTTAGATCCAAATGGCACCATTTCTGTTGACCTTCCAGAAGGTCTGCTTCATCCCCACCTCACCCCATTGCTCTCTTCTAAGTGCTGGGATCAGGATGTTAGTGGACCTAATATATGTTTTGTTTTTATGCTGTTAAATAATGATATGAAGAACTACTACACTTATTTTCAATTCAGCATGGCCTTACCCCTTAAACATGTTGTTTGCATGTTTTGTAAGCTAGTCAGAACTATTTGGTTAAGATGGTAGTCACATAAATTTGCTGATCAAAAGAAGGGGGACAGAGAGTGATCACATATTATGACACCTATATTGGAAACTATGCGTCATATTTTGAATGTATATTGGACATGATTTAGGAATTGATACTGAGCTTTAAGTCCAGCTGTAAACAGCAGAGGGCCTGACTGGAGCAGCTTTCCTGTTATAAATGAATCTATTTCACCTAGCTAGAAGAATCCCTCTTGAATACACCCCACTGTCAGGTATTGCAGAATTGGTGCAAAGTTGCATGCCCTCCATAGTTTTATTTGACCATGCTCTCTCGGCATTTAGAAAATGTGCAAAGACACATCTCTTTTGCCAAGATGATAACTGTTGGCTGATTTCAGCATCTGTGTTATTGTTTTCATTCTGTAAGTTTAGCTATTTATATTCTGGTTTTTTCTTTTTAAATATGATGAACTGGCCTCAGCAGAAAAATGGGTCAAATAAATAATTATGTGCATGTGTGCGTACTGTAAATGCATGTGAAATTGTAGTTCTACAGCACATTTAACCAAGAGAAAAATGACAGCGACTATCATTTGTCTTTCTTCACCTGTTTCTTGCTATCTCATTTCTAAGATCAAAACAATTGTCATTTGATAAAGCAACTGGGGACTGGAGGGAGGCAGGATAGGAGCGAGGAAGAGAAGTGGAAAAGTGACATTTAAGAACAGAACTTATCAGTGACAATTGAATGGAATTGCTGGTTCTCTGTCAGATTTCTAGGGACTTCCATTCATTTTTATACAGAGAAGGGAAGCAGATATTAGAATTTTTTGACAGAAAATATATTTCCCTAGAAATCAAGCTGCAATTGAAACTAAATTGGATCAACATCATTGTTTATACTGAATCCTACCAAGAAAGACACAGTCTGAAAGACAATAGCTCTAGGTTAGTGCTTCAAAACTGTTAAAATAACTTAGTCTGCCAAAACAAGCAAAACTATTTGGCAGAGCTACAGTATTTCTGTGTAAGCTTTTGAAGGTTTTAAGGGACAAAATGAGTGCTTCAATCACAGCTGTTTAAGACACCTATTTTAGTTGGGGGGGGTGAGAAATCACCTTACCCCAACATCACTTGTCCTCTTTTAGAGTAAAGGCCTTGAAAAGCTACACAAAGCCCACTGTGGTCCTTAAGCTACTAAACGTTGGGCACCCCAAATAACAGAATGGGAGAAAATGTGAGTAGTTTAGGCAGAGGAGAAGGAGTTGGAGAATTTAGTTCTATGAATTAATCTGAGGAAAGAATGGAGCAAATTGATCAATCTGTACATGAAACAATATAATAACACAAACCTGAAATACATCATTGGGTCCATTTTGGTAAACAACTAATTGTTTGGTAAACAATTAATTATATATTTCAGTAATATATCACTTTTATTCAACATCCCTTAATCTTTCTGTTAACATTTTGAGAAGAAAAAATATGTTTTTACAATGTTTTATTTCATCAAAGCTTTGCACCTGGATTACAGAAAAATATTTTCTTTCTTCTGCAGGTTTTAATAATATGCAAAATTTAGGTAAAGAGAAACACTCTATTTATAAGTTTGATTTTTAAAAAAGTTTAACCCTTTTGTGAACAAAGTCAAAAGAATTACAATTCTTCTGTTCTTTCAAGGGGAAAAAGCTATATTATCCTCCAGATCCGCTTCAAGGTGCTGGTACTCACCTATAAAGCCCTACATGGCTTAGGTCCAGGGTACTTGCAGGACCATCTCCTGCCTGCCTCCCACCATCCTGTCCGCTCCCACAGGGCTGCTCTCCTCAGGGTACCGTCGACCAGACAATGTCGTCTGGTGACGTCCAGGGGTAGGGCATTCTCTGTGGGTGCCACTGCTCTCTGGAACGAGTTACCCACCAAGCTCCAGACAGCACCTGATCTCCGTTCCTTCCGTCGGGGCCTGAAGACTTGGCTATTCCAACAAATGGGCTGATTTAGATTCTTGGGTGTTATTATTTATTATCATTCGATCTTAACTGGTTTTAATTGGGCTTTTATTGTATGTTTTTATCTGTTTATTTGTTTTTACCTGTGTTCGCTGCCCTGAGTCCTTTCGGGAAAAGGGCGGCATATAAATACTTGCAAATAAATAAATAAATAAATAAATACTTTCCAGCTTTGTTAAATTTTTACAGTTTGCTACAGTTAGAGTCACTTTATAACATGAAGCACTTTTCAATAAGATATTTCAAAATATCTTATTAATTGATTAATTAATATTGTATTAATTCACTTAATTTTCAAAACCTGGAAATAATTGTTTTCCTGAAAAAGAATGAGATACTCTATGGTTGGTTCCAAATTAAAGCAATTATGGATGTTAAAATTCCTAGGGCATACATTATTGTATAAATATTATTTATGGTTGTTACATAGTCAGCCAGATGTTTAGAATGAATTTGGCATTTTTATCTAGTGATTATGTCCTTCCAAGGAGCTAGGATAGGCAGATATTGTGTTAAAGGTAGTGTTGCAAGATGTAAGCTATTTATTATTTTATACACAAGGTGAAATCACAACTGCCAGTTCTTTACTTGGTGTTACCCTTCATACATACCAGGTTCTTCTCAAGAACATTGGATGCCATAATATATTGAAGCAGTATATGTGGTCTTTTGTAACTGATAGATGGAAATTTTGTCAATGCTTAGATTTTCTCAGTACTGTCCAAGCTTTTTTAGTATAGCATCCTGATAACCACTGGGACTACAATAGACAGTTTATAGACAGTTTATTTTATACTCTTTCCATTTTGATGTTCAGCTCTTCATACTTTGTGATCTTATCTAATTCTTTGTCTTCTACTGTACTATCTCCTGTTATTGCTACATTGATTTTCCATACTTTCCTCTTTTAAACCACAGTGTGTATCTAGGCTGTTATGAGCTAAGACAATATCAGTCAGTGTGCAGAAACCATACAATATTTTAACCTGTTCATTTTCAACTACTTTTTCAACTATATGTCCTCATCAATTTTTCATTTGACTTGAAGTAAACTTCTATCTCCATTTCTCTAAGGCAGGTATAATCTATCAATATTATTACATGGATATAATGCATAGTGAACAGTCATCAGTTTTCTTGTTTTTTAGTCCAAAATTTCCAGTTCAGTTTATGTCCAATTAATAATTCCAGCAGTATATCGTATCTCAGATGGTGTCTTTGGTGATGTCTTCACTGTTCAATTTAGTCTTTAGCAATTTTCCCACTCATTTTCTCACTCCTTGCATATATTTGTTACTAATCAGAATTTAACTTGTCCATGCTTTATGTTATCAAATATGTCCAGTTACTTGCAGGCTAAATGATGACTCCTAATGGTTTAGACATTTGGCATTTCAATTCCATTACTGTTTGTCTTACTATTTTTATCATTATTGAAATAGCTTCAAATGGGACTAAAAGAATGAATAGTAGAATATAAAACTATTTCTTCAGTGACAGCTGAAGCAAATGTGATTTCCCTTCAAAATTGATTTGTTTTGCCCCCTTGGTGGCTTTATAAAAGATTAAAATGCAATACAATACACTTTTGCCACTGTTTTGCCTGCAGCACCAGGAAAACATCCATAAGCTGTCAATATATTGTAATAGTTTGTGCCATTAGGCTGATAAAATGTCCAGTAAAGGTGATCCAAAATATTTATTTGTTATTTTTTGCATTTTTTCTCCTCAAAACAACTCCATATTATAATAATAGAAAAGCAGTTCCATGCATGTAAGAGAGGGTAATTTTGAAAACAGAAAAGTGACTATCACTTTTCAAGATGAAGTTATAATTCTGTTTACTTTTACTATGTAGCAAATTGTTGTGGATTTACTTGGTCATGAATTTTCAGCAAATACTCCAACAATATTCAATAATGTAATTGAAGGGTATCTGAGCATCTGCAAAAAAGACGATTCAGGTCATGTGCAATCTGAAAATGTGTTAATAGAATCAGTTTTGGAGCAGCAAATAAGAGTATAAAGAGAACCCAAGCTATTTTCCTCCAACTTTTGTCCCTGTTACCCTACATTTCATTATATGTAAATATAGGTTCTCAAATCTTGCTGCATATAAAAGGGTGCAATTTTCAAGTGGATTGTGATTGGATTATTCATTTTTACTTATTCTCCTAGGCTTCCAAGTAGGAACAAAATGGAACTGAGCAATGTTAGATGAACATGCTCACAATGATCCGATTGGATAGAAAATCTTCCTTAACTTTATCACAGTCTTTATCCAGCACAAGAGAATAGATATTCAAATATCCAAAAGATCCAAAACTAAATTGACCACATCAGGATAACTAGGAAAAGTACATGCAGATGATATTTGGGTTAAAAGACAATATTAAATCAAAATATGATAAAGACATTGCTCAGATACATTCATGCAACAAGGAAAAAAGAGTAAAATTAGGATTCCAGATAATTTCAATTTTGAAATAGTAGTATAAAATATACTCTTTGTACACACACACACGCACACACACACACACAAATACGTTACACAATATAAGGTTCATTCTTGAATATGTATCTTTGTACTGATGAGTGTATGTGTGTTTATATACACATAACTCTAAAAGAGGTATAGTAAAGAAACTGAAAACATTAAGTTTTGATCTCTTATCATTTATTTATAACTTAGAAAATATAGTGCTTATCTGATTTTCAAATTTAGCCAAAGAAATCTGAGCAGATTCATAATATGTACAAGTTAAGAATTCTTAAGGAATTATTTTCTGTGGACTCTAAAACAATATATGAGTGGAATTGGAAAAGTGTTACTGAAATATGCTATTTTTCATTTTGTGGGAAAATAATATTTCTTTCTTGAAGATTATTATGCAAATAAATATGCTTTATAGTAAAGGAATAACTAAATCATCAAATTGTTACATGTGCAGGAAAAATAATGCTGTTGCCTGAGGCCTAGAAGGAGACTTTCCAGCTCTTCTTGCTTGTGCCTTTAATAATTCTGCTTGTGTGAAGAAAAGCTGTTATATAGGGTTGTAAAAAATTCAGAAAATCACTTAATTACAGCCACAAATTAAAGAGATCTGGATTCCCCCCCCCCCAAATAGTTGTGTTAGCCAAAGTGCAGGTTCAAGTAGGAACCATAGTAGAAATGCAGTGTGGAAAGAAGAGGGAAGAGCCTGAACGCTGCTCTCAAGTTAGCCACAATTTCAATAACAGCAGCAAGCACTGTATCTGAAATCTTCTGTGGCCCTTCAAGGTACTCCAGAGAAGCATAAACCATGAGTATAGGTGGGATCTGTGAATTTTCTTGGATTCAAATCTAATGTTTCCTTTTTTAAAAAAAAAACCTCCTCGTCTTCTTTCTAATCTATTCCATTTGTGTCTCATCACTGAAAGTTGTTGGGCAAGAATTTGATATTTAAGCATGCTTAAATCCAGATGTGTATGTAGTTCATGTGGAATCAATGTATAGCCAAAATATTTACTCAAACCAACAAGAAAATAAAGTTCAACCTTTAGGAGCTGCTTCCCTTGAAGAAGTTTGCATTCTTAAGCACTAAGACACCTGTTACATATTATTTATGTAATCATTTTTATGCTGATTTATGTGTGGAAATATTTTATTTTTAAAGGTTGGTGGTAGGATATAAATATGTTAATTTAAGCTTTTGAAATGTAGCACATTATACGCTTATCAGCATTATAAAATGGTTGTATCTGTCAGGCTTGCCCAGCTAAGTCCCTAGGGAAGAACAACCCTTGACTCCATTTGATTGAAGCAATAGGTTCTTTTACTACGATTAGTGGTTACAAACAAAGCAAGGCTAAAACTAAGGTTTCCCATGCAAGGACTGCATAGTTTTCTCCTTCTCCCTTAACCAGATAATCACTGTCCAATAGCATGTCGGTGCAATGTTTTGGGAACTGCTCTGGTGTCGGACATTTCCTGCAACGGCTTTGCATTCTTGAGGCGGCTGGATCAATCCAGTTTAACAAACGGATTCCTGTCAGTGCCACTCCTTTCCCCCATACATGTATCTCCTATCTTTCCATCCTCCTGCACATCTCCCCCTTTCTTTACTGCTTTGACTCCCCCTCCCTCCATTTATGGCAGGACGCCAGCAAGCTTTGCAGAGGTAGTGAAGATGGCAGATCTGACATTATCTTATCACATTCGAAAAGAAATAGCTTTGCTATTTCAGCCTATAATGCTTTAAACACCTCAATCATTTTTTTTACATGAAGGAACACTTCCAAAGAGAATTAAATTACTTAAAGTATGTGTAAGAGAACAAATATTATTTTGTTAAACCTACTAATAATGTTGTCATAATGCTGGGATTCTATTCTCAACTATATGTATCATATACTGAATGTTAGAAACCATTGGTTGGTTGGAAAAATCTTTTTACCAACAAGTAAAGCTAAATTCGCGATAGTCAGTTGGAAGTTATTGTTGCTAAATGGATGCTTAAGGAATATTGCGTTGCAATGGCATTATTTGAGATCTAAAAGGCAAATAAATTCCACATTCTGCCGCAGGTCTAACTTGATTCAGCTCTGCCTTTTGTCCCCATTTGTGGGTCTGTCAGTTGTAAAAGCAATGGTTGACTAGATTGATCATTAATCTTATTTTTATTAAGGTCATTGATAGAAAAATAAGATCACCTTAAAATTAGCTGCTAATATCTATACGTCGTTTGCATTAATCAAGATAGCAGCATCTCTACTGAATTATAGAAATCCTATGACATAAAAAAGAGGCCAAATCAGTTATCCTTGAATTTTTTTTTTTATTTGATTTATATGCTGCCCTTCTCCTGAGACTCAGGGTGGCTTACAGTGCATTAAGAATAACCTTCATACTTTTGTATATTTATACAAAGTCAGCTTATTGCCCCTACAAACTGGGTCCTCAATTTACCTACCTTAGAAAGGATGGAAGGCTGAGTCAACCTTGAGCCTGGTGAGATTCAAACTTACAGTAATTGCAGACAGCTGGTGTTAATCACAATGCTATCAGTCTGCTGAGCCACCAGGCCCTTACTAATTTGTTATAATGCATCTCCTCTAAGACTATCCAATTCATCATGTTCTAATGAATATTACCAAAAGAATGTGCATTATTCTCTCTTTGTTCTGAAAGATCAAAAGAGAAGATATTTGGGGATGCAGAGAGATAAGAAGATTCTACCATAGGATCCCTTCATGGTTTAAAACTTTGAATAGACTGAATAGAAGTGATCAATTTGGCCGTCATGCAAAGAAAACTATCCTGGGCAGCGGTGTGGGAAAACATTCACTTCTCACAGTGAACAGCTTTTAGCTTCAGCAATCATCAGCATTGTGAAGTGCTTATCGGAAAAGAAGACAAAATGCAATTAAGCTAGATTTTCAATGGAACCAGAAATTACTATTCATACATCTCAGCTGTATGGAAAATACATGATTCTGAACCGTGACTTTTTTTGTTTTGCTAATTTTTCCCCTCTCCTTTCCCTGGCTCTCTTTTTCTTTAAACGTTTATAAAATATGTCAGTCATGATGTAGCACAGCTGAATAATTGTCATAGAGTCAAATGCTTGCAGATGGTTAATGGAAACAGAAAATTAAATGAACGGCAGTGAAGAAACTCATGCAAAATTAAAGAACCCTATTGCAAATTTAAAGGGTCATTTGGTTTCATCAAAAATCAAATAATATGAATATGTTATTCTCTGCATGAAAGAGACTATGTTAAATTGTTTTGAGTGCTAAAAATGAGCAATCAATGGTGTACTAATGGAATTTGTGAAAAATCAGGCACTATTGAAATATGTAGAAGTTGCCAAATTGTGGCTACAAAGGAAAAACTTCTTTAGGGAGGAAGAGGCTGAAAAATATTAACTTTTATTCCAAAAATAAAGATCAGATTGTGCAAACAACTCAAGGTACAGATAAAGATTATTTAAAATCAGGATTAAGCTGCACAATTTCCTTTAGCCGCTCACATCAAGGATTCTGTTTCAAAATTACTTGTCAAAAAACTATTCAGTTGGAGGCCCCTACAGTTTTGCAAAATGTAATGTTTCCATAGTACAGAATCAATTTCTGCATACAGTTGCAGAGACCTAGCATGATTTTATGAGTGTGAGTTGTCATCCACTTGGATTTCTTGAAAGATATAATTGATAAATCCTTTGTGAAAAGGAGATTTATCTTTTAGATACAAACAAGATATGCTATTACTCAAAGTATCACTTTGAAGTGGATATAAGGTGAAATTCCTCTTTTAGAATGGATTTCAAGATTTGAAACATCATATTCTCTGTAAACTGCTATTTATTTTTTCATCATGCTTTCAATTTTCTAGGAAGTCTGGAGTCAATATGAAGTATTTCAATTCCTCACCTGAATAATTTTGGGCTTCATGTCTTTTCATGCCAAACAAAAATAAAAGATATATTTGGTACTATTGCAAACAAAGCAGCCATACATATGTCAGGTCGAATTATATTTTGATTCTTCAAAAATGCAAAGAAGTTCCAGTGAGTTTCTATAACCACATTGTATGAACAGCATTTATAAACGAAGAAATAGAAGCCAGTATTTATGTATTAGATCTTAACTTGTGGCACATTCATATAGCACACTAGAGTGGCACACTCAATAATGTCATTGGGATAGGTGTAGGTCAATAGTTCTAAAGGAACATTCATTATATATCATTTTCTTTGTGATCAGAACAGACCAAGTCACTTCAAAATTAGACAGAAGTCAGTAAAATCAATAGTTACCTGAAGTTATATATGTACCTTGTGAACTCTAGCCATTTCTAAAGCCAAGGAAGATCAAATACTTAATGATGCCCTCTTAAACTCTTGGTCCAATTGTAGTCCTCAACTTGTGACCACAATTGAACTCAAAATTTTTATTGCTAAATGAGACATTTGTCAAGTGGGTTTTGTCCCATTTTATGACCTTTCTAGCCACAGTTGTTAAGTGAATCACTACAATTGTTAAATTGGTAACATGTTTGTTAAGTGACTCTGGCTTCCCCATTGACTTTGCTTGTTAGAAGGTCACAGAAGATGAACATGTGACAGTGCAACCATCATGAATATGAGTCTATGAGTCTGCCAGTTTTGATCACATGACCATGGGGATGCTACAATGGTTGTAAATGTGGAAAACGGCCATATGTTATTTGTTTCAGTGCTGTTGTAACTTTGAATGGTCACTAAATAGTAACAGAGTTGGAAGGGGAACTTGGAGGTCATGTAGTCCAACCCCCTGCTCTCGCAGGAGACTTATACTAGGGATTCAAACCACCGAATTGCCGACCTTTCTGATCAACAAGCTCAGTGTCTTAACCACCTAGGCAGGCAGCTGTTATAAGTCAAGGACTATCTTTATATGGATAGGATTTCTCATCTTGTAATGCTTGTTAGTTTTTGTTCAGACTAATTCATGACCAGTGAACTGCTTATGAAACAGCTACATTCAAATAATAAACCTATGTGTAAAATGCAGATTCCTTTCTTCTCTTGCCATACCATTCCTTGAAGAAAAAAAAAAGAAAAGAAATATCCAGGTTTGTACAGGTCAAAGCAGCTGTATCTGCAGGGAATGTAAGGAAAACCAAAAGGGTCAGAGTTTATTGAAAGCTGCAAAATCCTGCCTATGGTGAACCAAAACTGTCAGTTTATCAAGTTAGTTCAGATAAGAAATCAATAATATGAGTAAGGTACAGTACAGTACAAGTCTGAAAGCAAATCTCTCCCTTGCCTTTACTTTTCACAGAACTAGGGAGGGTCTCTTCTGAGATGCTTACCACCCCATACCCTATTCCTTTGGAGGACTGAGATATCTCTTATCTAACCATTACTTTATCTACCATTACCTCCTCCTGTCTCTAAAGGATATTACAACAGATCATTCCAAAAATCTGAATCCATATCCAAGGCTGATTTTCCTATGATTCGGTTTACACTAAATAATGTTGGAAACACCCAGAAGATGCCTAATCAGATCGTCAAAGTATTGATTAGGTACTTTGAATTTCTTTCTTTGTAAGCTACTCTCCCATTTCTAGGAAAGAAATTTGGTTACATGATCATGCTTTAATTGAAGGATAATGCCCTGCTCTGCAGCCTGACTGTTCATGTAACTTAGTCCATGATTTTCAGTTTGTACATTTGGTGCATGGGTATCTGGTATCTGTATGAACCATGGGCTTCTGCAGAAAATTGTATTATAGCAGAATAACAGATTTCGAAGGGACCTTGGAGGTATTGTAATCCAACCTTCTGTTCAAGCAAGACACCCTATACCTGTGATGGCAAACCTATGGCATGCGTGCCACAGCTAGCACGCGGAGCCCTCTTTACTGGCACATGAGCCGTCGTCCAGCTCATGTCCACTGCACATGCACACGTGCGCCTCCCACCGGCCAGCTGATTTTTGGGATGTGCAGGAGGTGGGGCGCATGTGGGAGACACGTGCGCATGTGCGATGGTCACACCTGCATGCGTGGGGGGGAGTGGTGTGGGTGTTCCAGAAGTGTGGAAACAGGCCCACGCAGGGGGTAGGGGTCACATGGGGTGCAGGTATGTGTGTGTGCACATGTGTGGGGGTGTGCACATTGCATTATGGGTGCCGGCATGCGCTATCGCGCAGGCACACACTTTTGGCACCTGAAGAGAAAAAAGTTAGCCATCACTGCCCTATACTATTTCAGACAAATGGCTGTCCAATCTCTTCCTGAAAAACCTCTAGTGATGGAACACCCACAATTTCTGGAGGCAAGCCATTCCACTAATTTGATGATGATGATGCTAGACTGGAACTAAATAGTATGGGTACATGCTCCTTTAGGTCACCTCAAGTTGAGCAGGTGTCAGGGTTCCAAGTAATAAATCCATAGCAAGCAAGACTCCGAGGCATGTAGATTCCTCAAAGAATACTTTTATTTGGAATTATCATATTGGCACTTATCTGGTGAAAACCGACTCTAAGGTCTCCTGCGGTTTTCACCTAATTAATAGTAAAAGTTTTTGTACTCTCTCAAAACAATCAATCACCTGGTCCAATCACAGAACAGGCTGACAGCCGGGTGACATCACTCCACCTTCTTCCAACCAGGTGTGAGAATGTCCTTGGTTCCCAAGAGAAAAATGTTTTGGCTATATGTTTCCCTCTATCTCAATTCCCCCCTCTCTATTCCTCAGCTCCAGTGTGGCAACACTGAAGCTGTAAAAAAAAAAAAAAATGGCTTCAGTCAGATCAGCTTCAGGGTTGACAGCAGGAAGAGAGCAGCTTCCAACACACTTTTATGATTCGAGTCCAAAAACAATCCTAATTCACCCCTTTATCAATTCCACCTTAAATAGATAAGCTTAGCATGCAGGTCAATTTTAGTAAGAAAAAAAAATCAGATGAGCTGTTTCTAATTGCTTTAACCACTTAGGATTGGCTATAGAAGTTTTGTATTAATTACACCCCCCAAGTAAGTACTTGCTGAGAAATATTAATATAATACGCAGTATTAGCAATAAAAAAAAGATACTAATATATTTCTTGCACAATAGCATATGCTGTTAAGAAGTATGGTTAGATACAGTTTAAAACAAAAGTTTATATGAACAGTGTTGTGCTCATATATATTAGTGGTAATATATGAGTAACTGAAGCACCTACTGATATTTTGCTCAGACACTTCAGATTTGTCAATATTTATATGACAGGTATATATTATATTCCATAATACATGAGTGATTCACACTGAACAGATGTAGCACATAATCACACCACATATAATAATAATAGGTTTTACTGTCCATAGATCTTTATTATATTAATAACTTCTACTAAATATCCCATGACCCATTGGGTCATCCTTCTTTTCACATAGATATGGCTGGTCCTGGTTCCTGTCCTTCGAGATCATCAGTAGAGGTACAATAAAGTGTCCTTCTCCTTCTTCTCCTTCTCCTTCTTCTCCTTCTCCTCTGATTCATGGAACTGCTTGCCATTTTGCTGGGGAGGACATAGCAAAGGAAGACATGGATTATGAAGAAAACTGCTCCCACTCAACATCCTGGTGTGCCTTCAAGGGCCCGCTCTCCAGGAAGGAAGATGGCTCATCCATTTACTACTAGAACCCACTAGCCAGCCCTACCTTTGCTAATAGGCATCAAAATCTCCTTTCCTCATAACTCACTGCCATTAAGGGATCTGCAAAGTTTGATCGCAATTCAAAGAAGCCAAAAAATGCCACTTGCCTATTTGGCCTTGCCTCCCATTCAGTTGTGTACAGGAGTAAGTGGGAAAGAGGACAGGGATATATCACTAGCCCCTTGCAACCTATGGGTTTCTGGGAAGTATAGTTTGGAATCACAATCACATGACCATGGCTAATTGTAGTGACACTGCAGTGGTTACAACTCTGTGAATACAACTGATATAAACATCCTTGCAATTTCAATCTCCCAGGAGTAATGAGTCCAAGATTTTGGTTGATTCAAACTAAGTACTAATTCAAAATGTTTTGTACTATAAGGCACTGTTTATTTGAAACATTAATTGAATGTTTCAAATAAACAAGCGGCAGGAGAGTTTTAAAGTTATATAGATTTCAAATATGCTGGTTTCTCAGTATTATGGATAAATGTTTTTATTTTGATAGCTGTAGAACTCTTTTATTCATTATAACTATTCAGTGGCACTCTGGTTAGATATTTAGTTTTAAATGGTTAATATTTCCTTCAAAGAATTTTGATTTGTTAGTCGTTGTGGAATATGAAAAAGTGTTAAACAATTTTTTGATTTCTGTAAACTTTTGGTTTTCCAAGACACCTGAAATATTCCTCTTCTGTGGATTGATCTATTTAGCTTGGTATTATGAGGAAAAAGATAAATCATAATTCATGCTGAATGATCAGTAAAATTCAAAAATTGTACAGTATGTGGTATTTTTCAGAAGAAAGGAAAACATGTTTGGGCCAAGCAAAACCATGACATATTTTTGTTTGTTTTGCATTACTTTGTATTGTTGATAGTTTAAATACACTATTTTATTACTCTATTTGCCAATTATAGACCAGCACGTTCCCTCTAAATCATCTGACAAGGTGTAAAGACATTGAAGCTATCAATTAGATTTCAAATTAGAAGACTATGCAGCTAAAAATCTGAGCTCATTAACCTTAAATGCATGCACAGAAATAGTAATTAGATTTCCTACTCATTGAATGAGGGCAAGGATGTAAATTAGAAATGTGAAAAAAGAAGTGGAAACAGAAATTTCATATACTTCAGGTAAGTAGAAAGAATGTCATGTAGGGCATGTTAGAGCAGCACTGTCTGTCTGTCTGTCTGTCTGTCTGTCTGTCTGTCTGTTTGTCTGTCATCTATCTATCTATCTATCTATCTATCTATCTATCTATCTATCTATCTCTAGTCTGTCCATTAATCAAATGGTATTGCATATAGAGCATGAAACATAATTTCATCCTAATTTCTAAGCATATAAGCAAAATAAATACTAACAATAGAAAATATTAGAATTACACCAAGCATTCTTATGTCTATTTAGAGCTAGCCCAGAGAACACTTTTATTTAAATCTTTTCATTCATGCTTAAATGAATGAATTGGAACTATATAAGAGATTTACAACCCCTAAATAACACAGTTTTAAAACAAAAAGATTATGGACCTTTTTTTTTTTTACAATTTTTAGTATACATTTATTGTGACATTAGAGACAAAATAACAGTTATAAGAAGCCTAAATACTGCCTGAATCAGAGCTGATGCAACTTTTTTCACGAATACATTCTTCAATGGTAGCAGACTATCCTTTAATTACAATTTTATGGTAGGCTAATATCTAGTGGTATAAATATAGTGAGATGTCAGCTCTCTCATGTAAAACAGACAAGAAACATGACAAGATTAACTAATTCTAGTCAATAGTAAGACTATATTAACCATCAATGATGCTAGGAACAGTGAGTGGAACAAGGGGCAAGCAAGGAACATGCTGGCTTGATAACATCAAAACTGATACAAAGATGAACATCCAACAACTGAAAGAAGCTGAGTTTAACAAAGTAGCATGGAGAGCATTTGCTATAAAGCCGTCAAAAGTCGGACATGATTGAATGGTTAAATCAACAATATTAACAAAATCTCTGAGGGCACAAACTTCCTGCTTCCACTTTTAACTACTTGATTCATTATGGGACATATTTCTTAAGTTTGTTTCTTTGACCTTTAAGTGACTATGGGTTCCTGCCTTCCTTATTTGTTTCCTAAGCAGCATCTCTTCCCCTCATTCCCCAAAGTCATTCATACATTCCATTATATCAAGGCAGGGTAGGCAGCCACCTTGGGCCTGCTGACTGCTATAGTTGCTAGTTATCTAGAGGTTTTCAACTCAAACACAGAGACCTAGTAGAAGCCTGGTAAAACTGAAGGAGAGTAGCACTAAAGGAACAAGGAAGGGGAGTTGCTGTAATGCTGCTGCTACCACTTTCTCTTCCACTGCCACTCCCAATTCACCTGTTATCTTTGGAGTAGTAGCATAAGCCACACACACTGGAAGTGAAGCCCATGAACCACAAGTTGGGCAGTAAATACATTTGATAAACAAACAAACAAACAATAGACAATAGACATGTCAAGATGTTTGCAGCTCAACTATCATCTTCTTAAGAAAGGATTTTTTTCAGGTGGGAGGTGAGACTTGTATTTTGAGAAGAGAATGTATATGAAATGAATAAAGGAAGTTGTACAGAAATAACAAAAATATAGGGTGATTGAGGAGATATGGGAAGATTTGGGCTATGCCTTTGGCTGCTGCAGGAACACTGAGAAAATGTACTGTGCGACTCTCCTCTTATTCCTCTCGCATCAACCATAGACTTGGAGTGGGGTGGGTGGGGATTGATGCCTAAGATCTCTTCCCATTGGACGGAATATATAAGAGATTTGCCTTAGGATTTGGGATTATTGGTTATAATCATGAAAGTATACAGAGATATTTGGGATCAATCTATTTTACTTCATATCTACCTGTTTGCATATCTATTTGATAAATATTACTTTACAAACATTTTATTTCACTTCATATCTATCTATACGCTAAATGTTTCTTTATGATCTAGAAATCAACCAATGCAGGATCAGAGTAACAATAGCCTTTCCCTGTTAGCTATGGCAGCCTTCAAATGAGAATTCTTTAGAGAACAGTCACTAGTGGACATGAACTAGGTTTCCACCAAATAATTTTAAATTCTCCTCCTTTCAATACCTGTTGTAATAATCAAATGTCTCTTTTAATTTCCTTGATGCTAAGAAAGATAGAGGCACTTTCCTCTTCCCCTTTCCCCTACACCCACCACATTTCCCGTCTCAGTCATCAATAACAAATGGTTCTTGTAACAAGACCAATTGTGTGGCTGCTGTTTTCACAGCTAATTTCTCATGAGGGTAAAGTTAGGCTGGCAAGCCAGCTGAATATCTAAGGGACATTTCTGGATTGCTTCTCTTAAGCTTGACTGCATCGCAATAGGTCCCATAACTGTTTCCTACTAAATGACAAAATGTAAACTAGATTATCATTTATCCTTCTTGCTGAAGCTATTGCTTAAAAGACCCTTTTATTAAGTAAGTAGGTAGGTAGGTAGGTAGGTAGGTGGTAGGTAGGTAGGTAGGTAGGTAAGGAAGGAAGGAAAGAAAGAAAGAAAGAAAGAAAGAAAGAAAGAAAGAAAGAAAGAAAGAAAGAAAGAAAGAAAGAAAGAGAAACAAAGCTAGATATTCCTTGATCACCAGTAATGCCCTAAACTGTAACCCTCAGAGCTCTCATAAAATGCCCTTTTCTAAGGCTAAGCTGCTGTATAATAATATTGTTCAAAAATATAAAGAACTGCTTTCGGCCTAGCCATTGTTTTTCCAGGTTACTTTTTCTTCAAAGCTTCTTCTGATTAGTTCCATTCATTTACCGATACTAACAGGAAATGAGTCAATTTGTCAATGACTTTTGCAATCACTGAACTATTTTGTGTTTCAGATTTATATTTCTTCACACATTGTTCATACAATAGGTTTATATAACAAAGCCTGAAAATACCTCAAGGCTACCTTGATATTTATACAAACTGTGGAGCACGTAACTGAAAGAAGCCTGCTTACATGCAGTTAAATGCCAGAGTATTCATTGCTAGTCATTAGCAAGTTCAATTAGAGGAATCAAGGCAAACTATTCTTAATTTCAATCAGGAAAATAAACCAAACCCCTGTGCTTATAAGGAGATCTTTTCATAATACATTTAGGGAATGCAGAGGGTTTAATGCAGCCCTTCTCACAACAATGTAAAGATATGTTAGATTTTCTGAGGATTAAAATATTCCATTAATATGGATTTTGGTTAGTTTTGGTTTAGCCTCACAGTAATAGAAACGGCAAGTCAACTGGTCCCAGTTCAATCCTCACTGTGGGGCAAAAATTCAAGAAATCTTTCCCATAAACTTATCTAAACTATAGGCCATAGAGGGCCAGAGTAAAAAAGCAGTTGTACCAGTGGTGGGTTGCTAGCAGTTCGCTTCGGATCAGGTGAACTGGTAGCGGTGGCAGTGGGAGGCTCCACCCACCTGCCCGGATGTCTCTGCACATGCACAGAAGCGTCATGCATGCATGCACATGTGTGCCCATGAGTGAACCAGTAGCCAATGAAATTGAAACCCACTACTGAGCTGTACCACATAATGGGACAAATAACTCCTGATAACTCAGGCAGGAAACTAATTCCACATACAAAATGTCTAACAATAATATTCTTAGACTTTGCAGTGTATTCTGTTGGGGGTAGGGAACTGATTGTGTTTATTTTTAATTACTTGGGAAAGAATGTGAAATTGTCAATATGTCTGCACTCTAATTTGATTGATTACACTGTAAAAATAAAGTCAGTTATAAAACTCATTGCCTGCTTTTGAGAAGACAATGGATAATTTAATCTTCCCTAACCTGCTTTTCATATTTAGCCTTTGGTTTCCAGGTCTATTAAGAACATTTATTGTTTCAAAATGTTAGTATGAATAAATAATGAGATATAAAAGAATACTGAGCATGTTATAATAACATTACAAAAGTCAGTGGCATGATCTCATCTGGAAAATAGTAATCCGTTTTTCACCTGTAATTCAGGGGCTTATTGTTAGAGGTCATTGAAATATTTACCAACATTGATTAGAGGCATCTTAAATAGGTGTCAGTACATTGTATATAACTCTTAGTTGGTGAGATAGGACTAACAGTATGTTGACTTGCAAAGTAGTTATAAATGAGAGATTCTTGCTTTCATAGAATTGCATTAATGTTTCTAATAAAACTGGGTGAGTCATGGAGGCATTGGAGGCCCTCAGTAGCAAACCTTCCAAGGATTGTGATAATGGTGCATGTATTACTTTCAATATTGGACCATCACATGCAATCCACAAGTCATATGTTGTGGAGCCTTTCATGCAGTGGTGGGTTGCCCCCGGTTCAGACCAGTTCGCAAGAACTGGTAGTAAAATTGGCAGGAGGCTCCGCCCACTGACCCACACGTCATCATAGTTTTAGTTTTAGTTTAGTTTAGTTCAGATTTATATACCACCCTACTCCCGAAGGACTCAGGGCGGTGAACAGCCAAAGATAAAACACATATAATATAAAATTTAAAAAACAATTTAAAATACATTAAATAAATTTGGCCCATACTGATTAAAACACCCCTGTTTTTTTTTTTTTTTAAAACAATTAAAATTAACAATTAAAAGGAAGTTAGGCCAGGCCAGCCTGTTGAAATAAAAAGGTCTTGAGGGCATGGCAGAAAGTGCGTAAATCCGGGATCCTCAGTATCTCTGGGGGGAGCTCGTTCCAAATGGCAAGTGCCCCCACAGAGAAAGCTCTCCCCCTGGGAGCCGCCAGTCAACACTGTTTGACCAACAGCACCCTGAGGAGCTCCTCTCTGCGGGAGCATACTGGCCGGTAAGAGGCTACTGGTGGCAAAAGGCGGTCTCATAAGTACCCAGGTCCTAAGCCATGGAGCTCTCTAAAGGTGGTAACCAGGACCTTGAAGCGCACCCGGAAGACCACCAGGAGCCAGTGCAGCTCACGCAGGAGAGATGTTACATGGGAACGCCACGTTGCTCCAATAACCACTCGCGTGGCTGCATTCTGGACCCTGCAGAATGCTCTGCATTCTGGACAACTGCAGAATGCTCTGAACTGCATTCTGCAGTTGGAGCCTCCGGGTGCTCCTCAAGGGAAGCCCCATGTAGAGAGCATTACAATAGTCCAGGCGGGAGGTGACAAGGGCATGAGTGACCATGCGTAAGGAGTCCCAATCCAGAAAGGAACGCAACTGGTGAATCAGGCAAACCTGATAGAAAGTCCTCCCGGCCACAGCCGTCAAATGCTCTTCTAAAGACAGCTGTGTATCCAGGAGGACACCCAAGTTGCTAGCCCTCTCCATGGGGGCCAACGACTCGTCCCCAATAGTCAGTGATGAAACCAACTGACTATATCGGGATGCTGGAAACCACAGCCACTCGGTCTTGGATGGGTTGAGCCTGAGTCTGTTTCTCCCCATCAAGATCCGCACGGCCTCCAGGCACCGGACATCACTTCAAGGGCATCATTGTGGTGGTCCGGGGTGGAGATGTACAGCTGAGTGTCATCAGCGTACTGATGGTACTTCACCCCAAAACCACGGATGATCTCACCCAGTGGCTTCACATAAATATTGAACAGAAGGAGCGAGAGGACTGACCCCTGTGGCACCCCGCATACAAGGCACCTCGGGGTTGACCTCTGCGCCCCTGCCAACACAGACTGTGATGGGTCAGAGAGAAAGGAGGAGAACCACCACAACACAGTGCTCCCCAGCCCCAACTCTTCCAACCGGTGCAGCATGATACCATGGTCAATTGTATCAAAAGCCGCTGAGAGATCTAATAGGACCAGGACAGAGGAACAACCCCTGTCCCAAGCCTTCCAGAGATCATCCACCAACGCGACCAATGCCATTTCCGTGCTGTACCCAGGCCTGAAGCCCGACTGGAATGGATCTAGATAAACCGTTTCATCCAGGTACTGGGGAAGCTGTCGCACCACCACACTCTCAACAACCTTCGCCACAAAGCGAAGGTTGGAGACTGGACGATAATTTGCTAACACTGCTGGGTCCAGGGAAGGCTTCTTGAGGAGAGGCCTCACCACTGCTTCTTTCAAGGTGGCAGGAAAGTCACCCTCACTCAGTGAAGCATTAATAATCCCCTGGAGCCAGCCTCGTGTAACCTCCCGGGAAGCCAGCACCAACCAGGGGGGACACGGGTCCAATAAACATGTGGCCGCGTTAAGTCTACCCAGAATCCTGTCCACGTCTTCGGGAGTCACAGGGTCAAACTCTTCCCAGATAACATTCTCAAGACCTGCCTCCATCATCCCTCCTAAATCTACCCAGTCAGAGTCCAAGTCTTCCCGAATCTGAGTGATTTTGTCATACAGATACTGCACAAAGTCCTCGGCCCTACCCTCCAACGGGTCCTTCCGCACTCCCAGATGGAGCAGGGAGCGGGTCACCCTAAGCAGGGTGGCTGGGCGATTATCTGATGATGCAATAAGAGCGTAAAAATAATTACATTTTGCCGCTTTTATTGCCACTAGGTAGGTCTTAACATGAGACCTTACCAATGTTCAGTAGGATTCAGAAAGGCTGGCCCAACCACTCTCCAGGCATCTTTTCCGGTGCTTCATCTCCCTCAGCTCCTTGGTGAACCAAGGAGCCAAGTGAGATCGGCACCGGGTCAGAGGCCGCAAAGTCACGACCCGGTCCAAAGCTCCAGCAGCCGCCCTATCCCAGGCAGCCACTAGGTCTTCAGTCAAGTCGTGAGCCAGAGCCTCAGGGAATGGCCCAAGCGCTGTCTGGAACCTATCCGGATCTATGTAGGGGCTAGAAGAGCACATTATTAAAATGAATAGGAATAAAAATAAAAATATGGAAAATAAAAATGAATATATTATGTGTTTATGGACACTATGGATCTGGACTTTCCTTTTTGTCCTCATTCTCCCCTCATCTCCAAATTAACTAGTAGGTGTTTATTTTCTTCTTCTTTTTTGCCCAATGTTTTTTTGTTATGTAAGTTTAAGTGCGCCATCCATTTGACTAGAGTACTTCAGTGTGTTCCAGGCTCATCCCAGCAGTTCGCGCGCGTGCACACACACACACACACACACACACACTACTTATGCTTTTGTTTCTTTTTTTTAAAAAAAAGTTCACATTGGGTGAAAGCTGTTTAGACCAGAATGAAACAAATTATGTTACAGAATACCAAAGAAATATGTATAGTTCTGCTAATGAGAAATATAAAAATTGGACAGGGTGGAATGGAAAAAAAAAAAAAAGGAAAGAGGTTGTACAGTTGCCATTGTGGGGAGAATCTCTGGGATAAAAAAAAAAAGAATGAATTGCCTGGAATGATGTTTTTGTTTCAAATAATACTATTTTGCTATTCAAGCAATGTCAGAAAGATACATCTAGGTTTGAATGGCAAAAGAAAACCTTAGGGTTAAATAGGCAGTCATCCAAAACTAAAAACGAGAAACAAAAACAAGGAAGATTGGGGTTTTCTATCTCAACATTGTATTGTGCAGCATGCTGGGAATTTTTTGGATGAAACAATGGATGCTGCTAAGAAATGAAAATAATTTTAAAATTAGAAAAACGCACTCTGAGGTTGGGATAGCACGACAGTCTATGGTATGATAAAGCTAGGTTGATATAGATTTCAAAAATCATATTAAAAGTGCCATATTGACAATAATGAATAGATATAAACCCAGACTTTACTAGAAAAGGTTTTATGAGTCTTAGCACAAGAAGCATTTTATAGGAAAGAAAGGGCTGGTAAAGAAAAATGGTTAACCTATTAGGAGTTGTTAGAACAAGAACATGGAGTATAAAATGAAATCAGGAGAACAACTGACTCCATAGGGATTTAGTTTTCAATGGTTTTCATATGCACAGTTACAGAAAAATACTATTTTTCACTTTTTTTTCTTCAGCTTAAAGTGACATACAGCTAACCATGCTGGAATACCGGTTTCTCCAGGTAAATCAGCCCATTTTCCATAGTTTGTCCTTGTGCTTTATGTACAGTAAGAGCAAAGTATGACTATTTTGGGGAAAGCATTTGTTGTAGACAAGCATCTTTGCCTTCCGATAAATTGAACATAATGTTTGGAATCACCAATTGTCCAGTGACAATTCCAGTTTATGTGGTGGTAATCCAAACAGTTCAATTGAATCAAGGAATTCGGTTGGAAAATGAGTAGCGTTAGCTCCTTCACTACCACATTGAAGTAACAATATTTTTTTTTCATCATTCAGAGAAACATCTAATGAATGTGGAATACAGATGTCATTTGCTTATGATGTGTCTCTCTAACTTGTGTAATATTTGCGTAAAGACTGCACCTGTTCCTAAGATTTGAAGATGTTGTATCTTCTCCCTATGCACAGGAATGGTAACACATTTTAATGAAAAACTCCAGGAGGATGAGTTTATTGAGAATGCCTGGGAAGCCGTTTGGCAGAATTCTGATTGAAAAGGTTAAAAAAAAAAAAGTGTCAATGAGTAATATTTGTAGAGCAGCTTTATGTTAGGCAAGGATGGGAAGACCAGATTTAATCTTTAACTGGTTTTTAAAGAACACAGGAATTTGAGAAAAAATAGTATGCATTTCTTTATTGAGAGAAATTATGTAATAAAGCGAATAGATTTGATTATGGATTGTTCTGCATGAATATGAAAATTGCTTGCTGGATCTGATAAGAGAAGTATATGATGAGGAAAAACATGTGTGAGAATAAATGCAATGCATAGTAAATGGTTCAGCATTGAGCAGTGGGTAAGACAAGCATGTACAATGTCTCGGTTGTTTAATATATTAATGGATAAATGTATAAGCATGTGATTTTTAATTTTTGGGCCAAATTTATATATATTTTAATTGTTTTTTAATATTTGTATTTCATATTCTTAATTCTGGCTGTACACCGCCCTGAGTCCTCAGGGAGAAGGGCGGTATATAAATTGGAAATAAATAAATAAATTGGAAATAAATGATTGTAGTGAAGTTAGAATGCAGATGTAATTTGGAGATATCAATATATATGTGTTTTACTATGCATCTGATGGATATATGTCTCTTTGTGTGTATGTATACAGCAGGCACACACACACGTATGTGTGTGTGTGTGTGTGTGTGTGTGTGTATCCAGTGTATATTTATGTGTATGTATAAAAACACATCAAATGCATAGTGTACACACGCACACATACATGTCATTAGCTGAAAATCTATGATTTTCAAGCACATACAGTATATTCTAGCCATGCAACAAGTAGTATAGATCTGAAAATTAATGTATCAAGGTCTAGGGTGGATATGCTTGACAGGGAAGTATAAACTTTGTGTATAGTACTGTGTTTCTTCACATTTTGCTATAGAGAAATGTAGTTAGAAATCGTAGGACAAATAGAGTGGAAATGAGATATTTGAGAAGCCTGGGTGGTAAGAAAATAGATAGACCCATGAATTTATGAATGCTTAGTGAAAGTCAATCCAGTAAAAAAAAAAAACCTATATTTTGAGTACAGAAGTATATTCAGTATAGAAGAAAAAATTAGGGTGAAATTCTATAAAATAATATCTATGAAAGAAGATTGAATGACTAAAGGAAAGGATAGACTGAGAATGGTGATTGAATGGAGTCTAAAGAACAAAAGGAAACATGTGAAAGCATGGTTTTTAAAAACAGCAATGTATAGGCAGATGAAGTAAATGACATTGGTGTAAACTAGTTTTAGGTTTTGTTTTTTGTTTTTAAAAAGCTTTAATTTCTTTGGTTTATTATTTCTTACTCCTTTTCTGCACCTCATAACTACTTACCCCAAATTGAATGTGCTTGTATAAATATATGTATCATTTATAATTGTAGTCATCCTAATCCTGCAAGCAAATTAAATTTTGTCATTTTTTATGCTCACTCCCTACATGTGCTTTTCATTACATTCTATATGCACTATCCTTTATAGTTAACTTTGCACAGTATTTTGTTCCACCCTGTCTCCTTTCTATCAGCATGCAATATAAGTGCCTTGGCACTCTTACACCGTTAGTAATCATATTTTACAGCCATCACGATTCCCTTAAGAGCACCTAAATTTTATATCCTGAGCTTACACAGCATACCATTCTTCATTTCACCAAATTTTCAGTTTGATATTGTGTCTCACTGGCAGTAAAAAGATGTGTCCTGATCTTGAACTGATACACATGAAGGCCATTCACTGGCAAACACCGCAAATAACATCTCATGATTTTCCCAGTCTGAAATTTGTGCTCAAGAAAGCTCTGTTTGCTTTCTTTTGGTTGTTGTTTCATTTTGTTTTGCTTCGTTATACTACATAATTCAGTTATAATTTTGTTTTGGCAAACTCTGCTGTAGCGGTGAAGAGAAATAAACAATATCTAGTTTCATAGCTTCAATTGTCCACTCGTAGCACAGGGACAATAGTCTGTTTTTAGTCACAATGGATTATCTTATTACAGCTATACTTCCTGCAGCATTTCCATAGATGCTAGTCATCCCCACTGTTTTTATGATAGAAAGATGCTGATGTTATTCTTTCTTCTTCTTTTTTTTACATTAACTACATTTTATTGTGTTGACTATAAATTAGTATATGACAAGATTAGTACAGCATATGACAATATAACACAAACACATTGTGCTCACATTGCAGCACTGGTCAAAAGGGCTCAGCAGATATTATACTACCTGAGATTCTCAGGAAACAACAACTGAATGAAAAACTGCTGGTGACCTTCTACCACTGCACCATAGAGAATATTTTAATTTACTGCACCTGTCTATGGTTTTTCAGTTGCACAGTGGCAGATAGGATAGCGCTCCATAGGATTAACGTCATTGCCCAGAGGATCATTAGTTGCCTTCTCTCCTCTTTGGAAGACCTCTATAGCTCCTGCTGCCTTAAGAAAGTTCAAAACATTCTTAAAGATCCATCTCATCCTGGGCACCCTTTTTTTGAACTATTACCATCTGGCAGATGGTACAGGATAATAAAAACAAGGACAAATAGGCTGAAAAATAGCTTCTAACCCAGGGCAGTAACTATATTGCATTCTACTGTATAGTGCAATGTTAGTGCAATATTGGGTTTTCGGTTCCTAATATTACCCATATTTTATTAAACATGCAAAAAATAATGTCTAAGGCAGTGGTGAAATCCAAAATTTTTTACTACCAGTTCTGTGGGCATGGCTTTGTGGGCAAAGCAGGGGAAGGATACTGCAAAATCTCCATTCCCACCCCACTCCTGGGGGAAGGATATTGCAAAATCTCCATTCCCACCCCACTCTAGGGCCAGCCAGATGTGGTATTTGCCAGTTCTCTGAACTGCTCAAAATTTCCGCTACCGGTTTTCCAGAACCTTCCGAACCTGCTGGATTTCACCCCTGGTTGAAGGATGCTATATCCTATTCTACTGTGTATAATGTTGCAGTCTTGTGTTTTTCATGAAGTGCATTGGGCAATGACATTTGGGACATCAAGATTCAAACTTGCCTATATCTCTATATTTTAGCCACAGGGCTACTGTGACAACAATCAAGTTTAAAGTGCTTTTACATCATTTTATAGACCATCACAAATCAATAATAAATTACATGGAGACTTCAGATTAGATGTGGTGTAATTCCAGCAATCAATCAATCAGAATAGAGGTAGAAGGGACCTTGGAGGTCTTCTAATCCAACCCCCTGCTCAAGCAGGGGACCCTATGCCATTTCAGACAGGTGGCTGTCGAGTCTCTTCTTAAAAACCTCTGGTGATGAAGCACCTACAACTTCTGAAGGCCAGCTGTTCCTCTGGTTCTCACTGTTAGGAAGTTTCTCCTTAATACTATATTAAATGATCATTTGTGTGAATTAGGAACAATAAAGGGGCCCAAAAGATTTGGCAGACTACTAAATTCCATTACTTTTAAATAAGCTTTCAATATGGACACTTGCAGTGTTAAATGGTTTGATTTTAAATTTGTAGGGTTTCACTATAGGTGGAAAATTGATTCATTTGTTAGATTGGGAGAATGTAATTAAATAGCAGAGGATTCACCAGAAGATAATGAGGAATAAATAGCTACTGGAATATTTTCATAAAAACAGCTGAAAGTTTTAAAATAAATGTGACTTTAACAGTGGGTGTTTAATCAGAAGATGGTGTAAGTTTCACATGAATGTAGAATTTGAACAAATATGTTTAGTAACAGAGTTGCTCATTTGGGAATAACTGATGAATATAATTTGAAGAATGGTCTGTTTCTACTTCTCTGTATATAAATTTACCTATTCCAATTTCTAAGGTGAGAAAAAAATAGAATTTAACTTGTGTCTCAAATTGCCTGGAAACAACAATCTACATATGTTCCATTTTAACGTTTAGTGTGTTATGAGGCAAAATATAAAATTATACAGTTAGAATAGAATAGAATAGAATAGAATAGAATAGAATAGAATAGAATAGAATAGAATAGAATAGAATAGAATAGAATAGAATAGAATTCTTTATTGGCCAAGTGTGATTGAACACACAAGGAATTTGTCTTGGTGCATACGCTCTCAGTGTACATAAAAGAAAAGATATGTTCATCAAGAATCATAAGGTACAACACTTAATGATAGTCTTAAGTTACTAATAAGCAATCAAATCATACTAGGAAACAAACTGAATAATATAAATCATAAAAATACAAGCAACATGGTTATACTCATGAGTGGGAGGAGGTAATAGGAAGGATGAGAAGAATAATAGTAATACAGTCTTAGTAGTTTGACTGTGGTGGGAATTAGTTGATTAGCAGAGTGATGGCATTTGGGAAAAAACTGTCCTTGTGTCTAGTTGTTTTGGTGTACAGTAGCCAATAGTGTCATTTTGAGAACAGAAGTTGAAACAATTTATGTCCAGGATGTGAGGGATCTGTAGATATTTTCTCTTTTTGACTCGTGCAGTATACAGGTCCTCAATGGAAGGCAGGTTGGTAGTAATTGTTTTTTCTGCAGTTCTAATTATCCTCTGAAGTCTGTGTCTGTCTTGTTTGGTTGCAGAGCCAAACCAGACAGTTATAGAGATGCAGATGACAGACTCATAATTCCTCTGTAGCAACTCTTTGGGCAGTTTGAGCTTTCTGAGTTGGCGCAGAAAGAACATTCTTTGTTGTGCTTTTTTGATGATGTTTTTGATGTTGGGTGTCCATTTTAGGTCATGAAATATGGTACAACCTAGAAATTTGAAGGTCTCTACTGTTGATACTGTGTTGTCTAGTATTGTAAGCGGTGGTAGTATGGGAGGGTTTCTCCTAAAGTCTACCACCATTTCTATGGTTTTGAGTGTATTCATTTCCAGATTGTTCTGGTTGCACCATGAGGCTAGTTGTTCAACCTCCTGATTCATCATTGTCTCGAATGAGACCGATCACTGTTGTATCATCTACAAACTTCAGTACTTTAACCGAGGGAACTTTTGAGATGTAGTCATTGGTGTATAGAGAGAAGAGAAGTGGACAGAGCACACAGCCTTGGGTAGGCCCTGTGTTAATTGTACAGGTATCTGATGTGATTCTGCTTAGCTTCACCTGCTGCTTCCTGTCTGTTAGGAAGCTTATGGTCCATTTACAAGTGTGTTCAGGTACCGCTATTTGGTTTAGCTTAGTTAGAAGAATGTCTGGAATGATGTTGTTGAATACTGAACTAAAGTCTACAAAGAGGACCCTTGCGTAGGTCTTTGGAGATTCAAGATGTTGTAGGATGTAGTGCAGAGCCATATTAACAGCATCATCTCTTGATCTATTTGCTCGGTATGCAAATTGCAGGGGGTCTAACAGTGGATCCGTGATGGTTTTCAAGTGAGACAGCACTAGCCTTTCAAAAGTTTTCATAACTGCAGATGTTAGAGCAACTGGTCTGTAGTTGTTCAGTTCCCTGATGGTGGACTTCTTTGGCACAGGGATGATAGTAGAGCATTTAAAGCAAGAAGGAACATAGCACATTTCTAGTGATTTATTGAAGATATGGGTGAAGTTGGGGGCCAATTGGTCAGCACAGACTTTTAAGTAAGAAGAAGTTATCTTGTCTGGGCCTGGAGCTTTTCCTGGTTTTTGTCTGTGAAATAGGTCTTGCACTTCCTTAGGACACAAGTAAGGAACAATTGGGCAATTAATTTAGGATAGAAATCTGGGATTGGAAAAAACATTACTTCTAATCTTTTAAAATTATACAGAATTAAATGTTTAAACTGTTGTTTACTTCGTAGGCATCCAGCCACAATAATATTGCACACTTTATGATGTCATCACACAAAGAAATGGGAAAGAAATTATGAACTGAAGATGGTTCTGATAAAAGCAGAGCTGAGTGAAATGAAAAGTTGGTGAGCTCATAATTCCTCTCCTGACAAGGAGAAGACCTCGGATAATCCACAAGTCTTCCACACAGTCTTTCCTTATAATGAGACTGCAAGACAATTGTCTCAAGCAGGTTTAGAACTCTAGAATATGAGGGAAAACCATCTTCACTCAAAACACAACTGGTGCCATTGACAGGACCCTGCGTTTGCATACCCCCTTTTCTAAACAGTTTCAGAAATTTCTTGTTGTAAAATGCAACAAAACTCACTCAACAACTATGTTGTTTAGCAACAGAATTTGGGACTCAATTGTACTCCTAAGTCAAGGATTGTCTATATTTTAAAATACCTTAGTGCAAAACAGAGAGTACTGATTAATTGAAGGACAAATTTCAAATGGCCTACACAAGCTGACTAACACCTGTTGGTATATCTATGGCAACGTGGGAATTGTAGTAAAAAGAACATGGAAGAGATTCCTAAGTTTAAGTTGAATGCTCACCAATTCCTATTGTCAATACTTAAAAGTTCAAGATATTACCTGACAGGCCTAAGAACTATGTTTTGTTTTACTTGAGCAGATTAATTTCTTACATTTACTCTTATCCTGCCACCCGAGGTCCCTTCCAACTTTGTTATTCTGTTGCCTGAACATTCATTTCTAACCCATTTATGAATGGCCACCATCTCTTCAGCCCAATAGTTTAGTCTGTCATAGTTATTCCTCAGTATAGAATCCATTTCTGTTACAAATATCATTTCTTTTATCTCAAAACAAAACAATGGGCAGGTTGTAGAAAATCAGAATTTAAAGATTCATAGTTTGAAAACGGGATTTCGTATATGCTTCCTGCCCATCAACATACATTGGACCAACAGAAGAATGAGTGTGCGCATCGAGGAACACAAAAACTCAATACAAAAGCAAGAACACACATCATCATTAGTTCAACATATAAATACAACAGGACACAACATTAATTTTAATAAAACAAAAACAGTTGCAAAAATAGAACATCTCAATGGCAGGATAATCAGAGAAGCAATAGAAATGGAAAAAAGACCATATTGCATGAATAAACGGGATGACACTTCACGTCTGCCTACTATTTGGAAACCTGCTCTCATAGATAGACGAATCTTAACACCATATATAAAACATAAACCAAACATTACACAAAAAAATCCCAACAAAATCATATTCAAACCAGCCACAAAGATGAAGCCCTGCCACCTAGTGGAGAAAAACCGACCATACACCCGAAGCCAAGCCAATAAACACATACTGGGACTCCCAACCAATCAGAATGAAAAGGTGGAGCCATCCCAGAATACCAGCACCAGATTTGAAATACCAACGTCAGTTAGTGCAAAATGACTGCTGACATAAGCCTGATGATGGCAGATGGGATTCTGCCGAAACGTCGCTTCTACCCTTTTAGGGATATATCCACAATTACACGGGAAGAAACCCGAAATATTAACTATACACACACACACACACATACACACACACACACACACACATATATATATATATGTGTGTGTGTGTGTGTGTGTGTGTGTGTGTTTGTTTGTTTTCTCAGGTTTTCGCGGGTGTTTGTATGTAGGTCTTTGGTTATTCTTCTCCCACGTAAAATTGGAAGTGTCTTGGTGACGTTTCGACGAAGTCTCATTCGTCATCTTCAGGCTGGTGTTCTCGGCTTCGTGCTTCCAGGAGCAATATATATATATATATATATATATATTGCACAGGCCTAGTATTTGTTTCATAAATGATAATCAGCAATCTGATCATATTATCTCTTTTTCATTTACCTAAATAAATATTATTGCTAAGCAACTAGAGAAAGGATATAAGAATCCAGCCATTCCAGAACACTTATTTCTTGTTCATAACATCATTTGATATTTTCTTCCCTTATTGATTCTCATTTAATAAATGAACAATTATATTTAAAAAGCACTAAAGAAGCTTATGAGTCATGCCACTTTCAGGATCCTAGTTGGCTATGTGTTTCTGAATTTTTTAATGTGCATTTCAGAAACTCCTGTCATAATCACAGGTGCTTGTTAATGATTTTAAAATTACAAAAGGAAAAGTACAATTAATGATGAATCATAACTACTTTGTGGTATATGTGAAAGATATGGACGGAAAGCGGAAATTTGGGAATGATATACCACAGAGCACATGTACAGTAGATCCGCTGAAAAGGAACAGATGATTAGATTAAAAACTGAAACATTCATCATTTTTTGTATCTTTATTAACATTTTCATTTTTAGTCTCTTTGACTTTCATCAATTAGTTCCTACGGAGTTATAGCTCTCATTGAGATCAGAACTAAAGCCTCATTTGCTTCTACTTTCTTTACAATGAAAGTAAATTGACCTCTAGTAAAATAACATTGTCAAATAATTAAGGATTCATTCCTAAATACTTCTGCAAGATGGAAGCTTTTTTCCGCTCTTCAATTATTAATCTTGTTTTAGTTCAACAGCTCACAATAGCAAATATCTTCTTTAATTAGTAAATTAAAAGAGGTTTTCAAAATGCCTTATCTTTTTAGCTTTATTATCCCATCTGTGCATGTGTTGAAAAGAGCTAAGATATGTATAATGCTAATTAATTTTGTACCACACTAGAGCTGTTAAGCTAGGTATTCAAATCCTCCACCCAATTTAAATGCATCCTGAAGCTTAAAGTTATTATTGTTAATTAGTATTTTAATTTACTTTAATTTAATTAAGCTATATTTAATTCAGTTACATGAAGACACTCAAGCAAACTGTGAAAATACATATGATAATAATAGCTATGAATTTAGAAAAATATTGTGTTACAAATGCTGTTTTATTACATATAGATTCACAGATGGATAATAAGTCCTGAGATTTACAACTACCTTCTCTAGCAGCTACCTGTTCTCCAGCATGAATAAAAACAAGTAATCAAAGTAATAACAAAGGTTACATTTACATATAAAATATTATTTCTGGGTAAACCTAGGTGATACATAGAGCTTAGTCTTTTCTCTATTTATGGAGAAAATGTTTGTAATAACATATTTTGAAAAAAATCAAAATAAAGATTTTGCTTGAATAACAATTGGGAAACATGCCTATTAAACTTCTTTGATGCAATTTCTTTTAAACAATACATCTGCATCTTCCATTCGTTGATGCCAAGTATATTCTAGTTTATGAAAAAGTGTAGGTTGTCTTTATTCTTTTCTTTTTTTCGTAAGAGAAATTTTCTGGTGTTAGTTGTTTCAACAAAATACATGGTTTGCCCACTCGTAACTATGCAGGAGTCAATGTTGGTTCATGTCAGTTGGATTTTCAACATCACTGCACTGGAAGCAAGACTGAACATACATAAACTATGATTAAGCTAAGGTATCTCAATTTAATGATGAGTCAAGAAACACACATCGCAAAGTTGCCAATTAGGATATCAAACAGATTTTAAATCTCTATTATTTTGGAATTTACCTTTTTTGCTTTCTGTGGTTCCTGGTATATATAATAGCAAAAATCCTATTAAACCATCAGATTAGAAACAGCAGTCAATGGAATATCACATATGGCAGATGTAAGAGAAATAAGTAAACTTTCCTTAATTTTAACGTTATGCAGAAAAAACTCGATCTCAAGTGATGATCAGAAGCTCATTTTGAGAGACACTGTATCTCTGTGGAATGGCAGCAGCACAATCTTTAGAGTTCAGCTAGGAGCAACTAAATCATATTTTATTTACCAGGGTAGCTGGAATGCAACATGATGAGATAGATATTTAGATTTTTTTTATAGATAATAGAAATATATTTTTTTATTGAAGGGTGTAATGAGACTCAGTTGGGTGTGGTAGTTAAAGCTCAAGGCTAGAAAATGGCAGCCCATGAGTTCTACTTCCACCTTAGGTACAAAGCCAGATGGGTGACCTTGGGCCAGGCACTCTCTCTTCTCTCAGCCCTAGAAAGGAGTTCATGGCAAATCACTTCCTAAAATCTTGTCAAGAAAGTTATGGGACTTATCTAGGTACTTGCCAGGAGTCAAGATCGACTCGAAGGCACACCTCCGCTCTGCAAAAATGTAGCATCTATATATTTTGTTGGCTCTGCCAGTGGGGTAAACAACCAAAAGATGCTTATAAAGATATTTATAATATCAAAGCACTGAAGAGTAGACTCAGTCTATTTATTTACTATTTATTTTGGCAGTATTATTTTTTAAAATATTTAAATGTTTTTTTAAAAATCAAGCTGAATTATGTATTTCTGCAATCTTATTTTTATGTTTACCAGGTACATTCTATTATAAGCTTCTTTTTTTTGTAGTAAATATGTCAAATATTTTCTTAGGAATTTGAATGCCTTCCTATATTTTCATCCCTCTGAAATACTGAGTGTCCAATATATGCAACAGAGTTGAGGGTAGATTGTTAGATAATCAATGGAATTAAAGGTAATTTTTTGAATTATTTATTTTGGCAGAAACTCTATATTCTACTCATCAGAAAAAGAAGAAGAACCAGTAGTCTGAGGTAACAATTTACGATTTACTTGTTTCTGACAAGCACTATTGTTTTAGTAAGGTACTAAAAAGGAAAATTTTAATATGTATAGCAAAGAACGACATTTTAGTTGGTATTTATTTCTTCAGCCTTATGATACAATATGTGCAGTGAAAAAAAAATCAACTATTTATCTCAATGGAGTTCTCAAAGCCCACCTTCTTTTTGAATTCTTCCCTTAATTCTTAATTCTCAGCACATAGTTTATGCACCTGTTTTCCAAGAAATTACCCAAATGTGAAGGATCTGTCTTCATATTTCTTACTTAACAAAAGAACCTATGCATTTTATTCATCAGCAGCAAAGAAAACCCTTTGCACACATGAGCTGCATACTGTGATTTAAATGGCTTACCTGCTGCACAGTGTTTCAGAACAATATTCCCCAGGTATTAAGCTGCTCATTTTGCTTTATCCAACCGAAGAAACTTTTCTACCCAAGGGTCCCCGAAGCAGCCTCTTGATAAGTCCACAGGAGCAACAATTAATAGCTTCACTGTGTGCTCAATACCATATCCGCCCAGTCGAAGGATTCCAGTTTTTTTTTATTGCTGAAGTTCATTTTATTTTTCCTACCATTAAATCTTTTCTTTCTTTCTTTCTTTCTTTCTTTCTTTCTTTCTTTCTTTCTTTCTTTCTTTCTTTCTTTCTTTCTTTCTTTCTTTCTTCCTTCCTTCCTTCCTTCCTTCCTTCCTTCCTTCCTTCCTTTCTCTTCCTTCCTTCCTTCCTTCCTTCCTTCCTTCCTTCCTTCCTTCCTTCCTTCCTTCCTTCCCTCCTTCCTTCCTTTCTTCCTCTCTCTCTCTCTGTCTCTTTCTTTCCTCTCTACACCTCTCCTCACCTTTCTCCTGCCCCACTCCACCCCACTTCATCCCACCCAACCCCATTCCTGGGTAATATTGGTCTTTCAACTCAGTTGTTTTACTTTCTTTTAACCTCATTGCTTTGCTGATCATAGAACAAAAGAACTCCTAATATGAACTCTAATTTCCCCAAGACTGAATTGCTATGATAATTTTAAACTAGAAACTTATTGACAAACTTATTTTGATATTAATTAGTGCTATGTAGAGGATGTATTGAAATTCTGGAGATTGCCCAACCCATGCTACCTTCTTCTGGGGGTAGGCTATTCTGATTAATTCCCAGTTTCAATCCATAATTTATGAAAATTGGCTTATATTCATTCTCGCTGAGACGTTCTCCTGCTATCATTAAATGAACCACTCATGTCAAAAATGGCATTCTTTCCTCTTTAAAGCATTGTAAGACAAATACTGCAATTCAGTGTAATTTTTTTATCTCCTCCTAGTCCAGATACCTCTTTACAATTTCTCTAAACTCTCTGAATAGCCAGACTTAATCTGAGACTTCAGATCTGCTTTCACCTCACAAACAGAACTCCGGATGTCTTAAGAAACATAAAACAGTCTTGCCATTTTGTGTGAAGAGGAAAGGAGACCATTACTATCCTGAATAATCATCTTGATGCTATCCCACTATTTTCCTGACAGAGACACTGCTGTCTCCCAAGATAGTGTGTGCCTTTACTCCAAATTTGGAATGTCCTGTTATAGACACATCATACTAAGTTTAGATTTATTTATCTTTTGACCCAGTTGAAACCACTTCCAGAGCCTCCCAGAATTCCCAATATGAAATAATGCTCACTCACAATCTAACTACAATTATCCCCCCGTTCCTGATGACCCTCCTTCTCTATGATAGGTTTCCATGCTTGCAACAACAGAGTTAATACAATTATTTATAAGTGTTTAAAATAAAAATACAAATTATTGTCATCATTATCATCATCATCATCACCACCATCATCATCACCTTTTACAGAAGAAGTATCCTTTTGTGAACTAAAATTAGGAAGATTTGTAAAGCAGTCATTGAATGGCCTTTTAGGTACATACATGAATGCTAATTTCACACTGTATGTGCATGCATATATACATATATACATATACATATATATATATATATATATATATATATCCCCATTTATATGTCGTGAGAATGGCTGATGGTCGGATTCTGAAAGTTCTCCTGTATGGAGAATTAGTGCAGGGAAAGTGCCTCAAAGGGAGACCACAGCTGCAATATAAGGATATCTGCAAGAGGGACCTAAAGGCCATGGGAATGGACATTAACAATTGGGAAACCTTGACCTCTGATTGTTCAGTTTGGAGGCTAAAGACGCAGCATGGCCTTCTCCAATTCGAAGAGAAACTTGTTCGGCAGGCTGAGGCAAAGAGGCAGTCCTGGAACCAGTGAAATCTGGGGGCTGGGCAGGGGACAGAATGTATCTGCCCTCAGTGTGGAAGGGATTGCCACTCTCGAATTGGCCTTTTTAGTCACACTAGATGCTGTTTTAGGACCTCTTTCCAGAGCACGATACCATAGTCTCTTGAGACTGAAGGATGCCAAATACACAAACACACACACACACACACACACACACACACACACACATATTCCAGCATTTTAAAGATATTTAATCTGGGATTATCTAGGAATAATCCACAGGATATATGAGACCTATTGATTAATTTAATTAAACCCATGGAAATAACACATGAAGAGAGTGTTCCTTTGTCCATCAGCCAGCTGTTCTTTATCAGTTAGCTGAACAGCATGAGGTTAACCTATATGATTCTAAATGTAAATTTCCCTTTGAGGTGCTTTTAAATTTAGGGGAAAAGTTAAGAGCACCCCAGTAGGTGATTGTCATCAGACTGTGAAGAAATGTCTAAAGCATGCATACAGTTCTGTCAGGGGGCGAACATTTAGAAAAGTCAATTGGAGATTAAACATATAATTTCAAGAAACTTCAGAATATTGTTAAAATATTTCTCAACACTTGTTGAAGAGAATATAATATACATTGTCTGGGAAATATGCACATAAATGGCAGATCAAATGCACATTGTCAGTAAGGCATAATAAATGTGTCAGGTGAATTGGTTTACACATTAATTCATATTTTCTTTGGCACGTATATCACACATGTACCATTCACTCAGAATGATTAATCCATCATTCAGTAGATAATTTTCTAACCTATGATAAGCCATATTATATGGTTAATATGGTTAATTTTTATGGTATAGGATAGTGATGGCTAACCTTTTTGCCATCGCGTGCCAGAAGAGGGGTGGGTGGGGGATGGTCGCGCGTGCCCATGCCCACACCCATAATTCTATGTGCCCTGCCCTGCACATGCGCGTGCAACCCCCCTCCCCCCGGCTCCTGGGACACGATGGCCTGGTAGGCCCATTTTTCTTTCTTATCTGGCTCCTGATTCTCTCTATTTTTCTGGGAAGGGCGAAAACAGCCTATCCCACTCTCTCGGAGGCTCTCCAAAGGCCTGAAACGGCCCATTTCCCAACTCCCAGTGGGACAGGAAGTAAGTTTTTTGCTGTTCCCAGCCTCCAAAGACTCCTAGACAGGCTCCTAGAGACTCCTAGAGAGGCTCTGGAGGCTGGGGTCAGCAAAAATCGTCACTTTCTGTCCCATCGGGAGTTGGGAAATGGGCCATTTCAGGCCTCTGGAGAGCCTCTGAGGGAGTGGGAAAGGCTGTTTTCGCCCTTCCCAGATAAATAGAGAGGATCTGGAGCCAGGTAAGAAAGAAAAATGGGCCTCCCCCTCCAGGCCCTCCAGAGGCAGGAAACAGCCTGTTTCCCTACTTCTGGTGGGCCCATAAGGCCCGAAAATCAGCTGGCCAGTGGGTGCATGTGCCCCAGAGCTGAGCTGGCATGCCCACTGATATGGCTATGCATGCCACCTGTGGCACGCGTGCCATAGGTTTGCCATCATGGGTATAGGATTGGCCTCCAGTTTCTGTATTAAGGTTTGTTCAGTAACTCTGTGTAGTTTCTCTGATCATATAGATGGATTCTGTCTTATGTGCTACACAATAAAGTTTTTGAGGGTATGGATATATAAAGAAAATTCTAATTTTAAACTTCCTAAAGCACACATTCTGTGAGGTAGTTTATGAAGAGCAGACTTTCTCAAATGCTGACAGATGTTCAACAAAAATTAAATTTTGTATGTGGTTTAAGCAAATTAAAATGAGATCCAAACATTGATTACATTTAATATTATCTTAGTGTAGTGTTTACAAATTCACGTATCATGCATGCTCAGTCTTGCATATTGTTAATACCACCTCATTGTACTTTTAACAAAATTGGTATTCTTTTTATATGGTATGACAAACACAATTTTCACAAGATTGAAAAGAAGATTCACCAATATGAAATCAAAAGCAAATTTAAATAAGATAATTAAACAATATTTTGTTAAATAGTTTAAAAATATTTTGATTGAAATTATTTTTTCTGAATCAAAGATAGCACAAAAAAATATTATTTTGGTTTAGGAGAAACCCACATTAAAATTATAAAATTTAGAAAAAAGACTTGAGATACCTGCTTGCACATTTCATACCTCCTCTCCTGTCCTCCCTCTCGTCTCCTTTGCTTCTCCCCTATCCTCTTCCCTCTTCTCACTTCCTCTTCCCTCCCCTTCTTTTGTCTCTTCCAGGAATACAAATCATACAGTTAAATGAATGATGTAGGTTAACAAGAAGTGTTACTTGAATATGTTAGATATTCAATTGCTCTAGTACAGGGCTGTCAAACTTGTGGCCCGGAGACCGGATGCGTCATGTGCTGGCCACGCCCATACCCAGTTTAGTGAAGGGGGAGAAAAGTCCTGATACGTCACCTGACACCATCATGATGACACGTATTTCAAAATTCAAGTTGCCAGTTATTTTTCTATTTCCAGAGTGTACCTGTAAATGCTTACACTGATTTTATTTGACCTTTAATCTAGTAATCAGGATTAAACAGGATGAGTAAATAGAAAAATTGTCAACAATTTAATATTCACCCATATCCTTTTTGAAGCTAATACTGTTCTTCTCCCATAAAAGTAAAACAAACCAATCTGATATAACTATTATTTCCAAAACTGGATCTCCCATGATATATAAGGGGGGGGGAGTCTGAAAGCACATTACATTAACAAGTGGAGACATAACATTTTATTTTAAATATTTAATTAGATGCAGATTTCTATAATGTATTAATGACTTTATAATTTTAGTTGAAGCAATTTAATACACTTTACTCCCTATATCTCATGTCCAATATGTTTTGTTCTTACATTGTTGCCTTATCAACCAAGCTAATAAAAAGCATATATTAGTTGTGAGGTAGCGGCTGACTGGGAGACAGAAATTCAATAAGTCATATCTCTTTTTTTCAAACTATTACACATAATTATTGTTATATTACTTCAATGCAAAGTGGCAACTACTAAAGGGAGAGTATAGATAGTCTCAGTAAAAATATTGTAGTTATTAGTTTTAATTTGGATCATACTGTATTGGCACTCAGTAATCTCTGATTAAAGCAGAAAGATTAGGATATCTGAAGAACTCCCAATGTACTTTGCAGATACTATAACAGGTTGTAAATTGAATTAGTTGAATCCACACATAAGGAAATGTTATATTTCAAAAATATTTCTGCCTGTCATCTATGAAAACAGACATGAAGATATACACAGACACAAACATGATAATGATTCAATAAACATTTAGATTTTTCTTGCTCTTAATTACTGTATTTTTGTATGCATTTTACCTTTATGCACACATCAAAACAAATACTTTGTATAAACACAACACATATTCTGTCTTTTACATCTATGTGCTAATAAATCTCATGAATCTGTAATCTTTAACTAGGTGAAAGATTAGCCATAAGGCAAAACTTTTTCAACCAAGTTACCTCAAATGTGCTAACTGTTATGTATATAGTTTGGTGGGAAACTTTGAACTTAATAGCCCACAGCTGATTGGCTGACTGCCACAGCTGCAGGGTATATAAGGAGAGCTGTTTCCCCAGGTTAGTTCCTGGGTTCTCACCCTATATTAAAGAGCTGTTGTCACTCACTGCCTGGCTTGCTGTGTCCTCATTCACCCAACGTAACATTGGCAACAAAGGTGGGATTTTGAGGCCAGAAGCCACGGAAAGAGCTGAAGCCATGAGCCGACAAGAGACCTGCTATACCGAATCCAGCCAGGCGAGCGAGCGGAGTACCTGGAGAAAATACCGATGATGTCTGCCTACGTACCGCCAGCACCTTTCAACCCAACAGAAGAGAAGTGGGGAATCCTACATGTCCTGCTTCGAATGCTTCCGGGTGGCCAGTGACCTAAAGGGGCTGCCAGACGTGCGAAAGAAGGCCCTGTTCCTGAGCCATTGTGGACCCAAGGTGTTCGACATGGCCAAAGCTCTGTCGGAACTGAACTCAGTCCACACCATCTCGTGGCAAACGCTCCAGATGCTGCTGAAGGACCACTGTGCCCCGACGCCATCGAAATACATCCAGCGGTACAAGTTCTGGCAATGAATGCAGCAGGAGGGAGAATTGATCAGTGAGTACGTCGCTGCCCTGTGCAAGGCTGCAAACCAGTGCGAGTACCGAGATCTATATGAGATGCTCCTAGAGCAACTAATCTGCGGAGTGAGAGATATTCGTTTGCAGAGCAGGTTGCATCTGAATCTAACATTGAACATCGCACTAGACGAGGCAAGGGCTCAAGAATCCTCCACCAAGGCAGCTGAGAGACTACAGGGGACAACACAGGTCAGAATGGCACAGAGATCAGCCCCAATTCATCAGAAAACCATATACGCAGAGAACGACGAGTCGGATGAGGAGGTCTGCCAAACTGAACAGTACCGGCAGGATCAGCGAGGTCACCAAGATGCCTGTCCGAGCTGTGGGGGACCCCACCCGTGCCAGACCTGCAAGTTCCGGGATGCCATTTGCTGGCAATGTGATCGGAAGGGTCACATCGCTAGAGTCTGCAGATCCAAGCAGAATCCCAATTACAAGCCACGGAGCAACACTAGCCAATCAGAGATGGCGCAGCGGAAGAAGACCAATTAGAAGGGTGGCCATAGGAAGGGCGTGAAATCCGAGGACCTCGAAGCCTGCACCATTCTAATCGGCCAGACCTGCACATCCCCCAGAGAGAAGACCTACACGACGGTCGAAATCGAAGGGCATGAGTGAGTAATGGAGATCGACACCAGATCCCCAATAACTATCATGTCCTGGGACAAGCTAAAGAAGGCCATCCCCAGAATCCAGAAATGGCATCTACGACACCAGCAGCTCGGACTGCGTGATTACCAGGGGAACCGCATCCCCGTGGAAGGAATTGGTGAGTTCCAGGTGGAGTACGGGGAATTCCGTGAGAAGCTTCCCCTCACCGTAGTCAGCGGAAAGCTCCCAAGCCTCCTGGGCATGGACTGGTTCAGGGCCCTGGGCATGGGATTCACCAGAGTCCGCAACGTGCAAAGCACCCTGAAAGACGACCTGATGCTGGAGTTTCAGGACGTGTTCGACAAGTGGCTCGGCAAGTATGTGTGGACCCCTATCTCATTCAACCTCGACCCCAATATTGCCCCCATCAGGTTGAAGCCCAGGCAGGTGCCATTTGCCCTAAAGCCGAAGATTGATGTCGAACTGGACTAATTGATTAAGCAAGGGGTGCTAGTGCCAGTCGATCATGCCTGGTGGGAGACCCCAATAGTGACCCCCATTAAGCCTGATGGGTCTGTGCGCATCTGCGCTGATTACAAATGTACGATCAATAAGGCTCTCCAACAGAGCGCTTACCCGGTCCCAATTGTACACCATCTGCTGCATTCCCTAGGGCCCGGCAATATCTTCGCAAAACTAGATCTTGTGCAGGCGTATCAGCAGTTGCCTGTAGATGGCGCTACCGCAGAGGCACAGACTATAGTTACGCACAGAGATGCCTTCAAGTGTACCAGACTCTAATTCGGAGTCAGAATAGCTTCCGGACTGTTCCAGAGCACCATGGAGCGACTGTTACAGGGGATTCCCAGAGTGGTTCTGTATTTTGATGGCATGCTCGTCACTGCAGAGGACGAACAACAGCTAGGGGGGAGGCTTAGACAAGTTCTAGGGAAGTTCAGGAGTGCAGGAATCAGGGTCAAATGCAACAAGTGTCTGATTGCAGTTCCTTCTGTGGAATTCTTGGGGTATTGGGTAGACGGAACCGGCATACACCCCACAGAGAGCAAGATTAGGGCGATCCAAGAGGCCCCCACCCCCAAAGACAAGGCAGAACTACAAGCGTTCCTGGGGCTGTTGAACTTCTACGCGATTTTCCTAAAAGACAAGGCAACAGTAGCGGAGCCCCTGCACAAAATGTTGACCAAGAAGTCCACATGGGTTTGGGGGAAGGCTGAGGCTACCGCGTTTGCTGCTGTAAAGAAACTCCTGTCGGCCGAGAGTTTACTAATACAGTACAACTCTACACTTCCTCTTGTCCTAGTCTGTGACACGTCCCCGTTTGGCATGGGGGCCATCCTGAGCCATAGAATACCAAATGGTCTAGAGGAATCCATTGCCTACTACTCCAAGACTCTTTCAAGCGCTGAATGGAACTACAGTCAACTTGACAAGGAGGCCCTTGCGGCCATCTCCTGAGTCAAGAAGTTCCATGAGTACGTGTTCGGCAGAGACTTCGACGTCATCACAGACCATTGCCTCCTCCTGGGTCTCATAGCAGGGATCGACCCACCCCGGCAGCCCTGTCTCCCAGGATCACACGCTGGGCCATCTTCCTGGCAGCATACTCCTATCGCCTTGTATATCGACTAGGGGTGAACATGGGCAACACTGATGCCCTCAGCTGTTGCCCATTACTGGACAGGATAGAAGACCCCACACCCGGAACCCCAGTCCTGCTGATTGACATCTTGGACTCGGGACCCATCACTTCAGCAGAGGTGGTGAGGGCTTCAACCAAAGATCACGTACTTAGCAAAGTCACGAGTTGGGTCATGAGGGGGTGGCCAGAAAAGACTGAGGGCGGGAAATTCAAACACTTTGCTAACAAAAGAGGTGTGCTGACAATGCAAGGGGGTTGTCTATTGTGGGGCAATTGGGTCATTGTTCCCTTGTGCCTAAGGGAAAAAGTTTTGAATCTGTTGCATGAGGGGCACCCCAGGATCATGAGGATGAAGGGGTTAGCCAGGAGCTACGTTTGGCGGCCCCAAATGGATAACGACATCACTGAGTGGGTAGGGAAGTGCCAGCCCTGCCAAGAGTTTAGGCCAGACCCCCCCACAGCACCGGTAAGGGAATGGGAGTGGCCTCAGGAACCATAGTCTAGGATCCATATCAATTTTGCTGGCCCATTCCATGGGCAGGTATTTATGGTCATCATGGATGCCTTCTCAAAGTGGCTGGAGATTAGACTTATGAAAGCCACTACCACCGATGCAGTCATTAGGGAGCTAAGGCAGTTGTTCACCACCCATGGCCTACCGGATACCTTAGTTTCAGACAATGGGCCCCAGTTCACACCCACACAGTTTGAGGGGTACTTGGCGGAGTTGGGGATCAGGCACGTACTCTCCGCTCTGTTTCATCCGGCTAGCAATGGATTGGAGGAGAGATTTGTGAGAACGGCTAAGGAAGCCATCTCGCATCTAAGCCCCGGGGACTGGCAAGAGAGAATAGACAGATTCTTAACGGCCCAACATGCCACACCATGTACTGCCACAGGCCGAAGCCCGGCAGAACTTCTAATGGGGAGAAAGCTCTGAGGAGTCCTGGACAGGCTACACCTCAGCTATTGCCTGAAAACTTCAAGGGGACCGACAGGAAGCTTAGAGAGTTCACTATAGGGACTCCGCTATACTCAAGAAATTACGGGAATGGGCCCCTCTGGGAAACCAGGACAATTACGGAGGTAACCGGGCCCAAGTCTTATAGGGTAGACATGGGAGATGGGAGGATGTTGCACCGGCACATCGATCAGTTACGGAAGTGATTAGTAGCCGACACAGAAGACATCTTTGATGAACCGCTCCCTAACTACCAACAGAACTCCAAGGCTAACTCAAGCCGGATTCAAGCAGAGGACTTAGCTGTGGGCCCTGAGATCCAGCACCGCCCCATCACCGAAGAAGTTGCTGCCCACAACGAAGTCCCGAAGGTTCCATTGGCAGAGCAGGGAGAAACAGGGAGTCCCTCCAACCCGCTCGATGCCACCCCTCCGACTGAACTGCACAGGTCAACTAGGGTGCGAACACGCCCTGATCACCTGTGGGACTACGTATACTAATATTCACCCCAAGTGACTTCTGGGAGGGGAGGAGTGTTATGTATATAGTTTGGCGGGAAAGTTTGAATTTAATAGCCCACAGCTGATTGGCTAACTGCCACAGATGCAGGGTATATAAGGAGAGCTGTTTCCCCAGGTTAATTGCTGGGTTCTCACCCTACATTAAAGAGCTGTTGTCACTCACTGCCTGGCTTGCTGTGTCCTCATTCACCCAACGTAACACTAACTTTCAGAATGTATCTAAAATCTGAAACTTACGACTTCCATGGTATTGAAAATTGGCAAATTTGTATAAAATCTTTTATGACATAAAATATATCATATAGCATTTATGACATAATACATGTCATCAAAAATTATCTGTACTGTACTATACTGTACTGATGCTTGACTGTACTATACAGTTCAACATGGACAATTTTCAAGGCATACATATGTCTGAATGTGAACCTTGCTGTCTTCAAAGGAGTGACTCTTGTCTTTCAGATGCAGATGGACTGAATCCAGTACTTGATGAGTTTGTTCTCCTATGTTGTGCCATGCATTTGTGAAATGGCTGTTTCTCCAAAGTTCTGTATGTTGCAGAATGCATATCTTGCTGTATTGTACTGAGTAGCAATATTGCTGGACAGAAAGAACAACTGGTTCAAAAGAGGAGTCAAAGAGGATATCCATATCAAAATTGAACAGCCCTTCCTCAACAGAGGGGGAGGGCTATGACACCACCTATCTCCTGTTTACAAGGCAGTGCTTTCAGCAGTCCCCAAAAGGTTCTATGTTTGCGCTCTGATTCAGGTGATTCTGAGGACACATAAAAGAGATAAAGATAAACCCCTAAGTGGCCTCAATGACTCTCAGAATGCTAACAAGCAGATGACTGCAACTCCTTCCAAGCACAAATCACATGGAGAACTTAAACTGGGGAATCCTTTCCAAAGATATGACAGCTATAGCTTTCCAAAGATATTACATGGAAAAAATAAACTCTGGGGTATTTAAAATTAAAAGAGATGAAGATACCATCAAGTCAAACTCAATTCCTTGTGAATAGTCACACATAAGAGAGTGTGTCTGTGTCTATGTGTATGTGTGTGCTTTGCTAGTGAAATGGAAGTAGATTGTGATTTCCTGCCATGTGTGTGTGTGTGTGTGTGTGTGTGTGTGTGTGTGTGTGTGTGTGTGTGAGAGAGAGAGAGAGAGAGAGAGAGAGAGAGGGGGGGGGGGAGATTGTGTTTGTGTTTATGTTTATGTTTATGTTTGTGTGTGAAACATGTATAACCGAAACCCTAAAATTAAGAATTAAACCATGCCTAACCCTGGATACCTTTCAAAATAGGACAAGGTTGGCAAGTTGTTGGCTTCAGCTGGAATCTTCTAAAACCATGACAGTGTAATTTTACAATCTAATTTTCAAAATTTTTTAAGTAAGTAAGTTAACTAAATGTTTAGGAAAGTTATTTACAGCTTAACAGTTCCCACGCTAATATAGCCTTTTTCATTTATTTGTCTTTTATCCAGTAAATGCTTTGTATAACAAGAATAACTATTAAATAGGTCTATGATGCATTTTGATGGAACATCAAATTATTTGTGTTACAGTAATATCAGTAACTTCTTTTCATGTCATTAAAAATAACTCTGCTTATTATACATAATGTATGTATATATAACTCTTTGTTTGCAACAGGTTATTTTAGTGAGCTTTTTTTTTACTCTAGGATACTAAGTAAGCTCTGAAATAATTTCTCTTGTGGCCTTTTTTATGTGTGTCACAAATTTTGATTTCATACAGCTTTGCTAATTATTCACTGCCTAATTGTTTAAAGGTTTGCTTAACCAATCCCTTCATGGCTCATTAGACGTACACAACAGGCTTGTATCAGCAACATTCATTTGCTGCTTCTATTTTATATTTATTAAATTAAAAACATTGTTTCTTTAAAAAAGAACCTACCACTTCATCACCATATATGAAATAATTAAACACTTCAAAAACTTAAAGTACACTAATTAGTGCTTTGCATTGCTTTAGTGAGGAACACAAGAGAGAGGCAGCAGGAAAATAAAAGGAAAAGGACGCCAGTCAATATGAACTGCAGTGAACAGAACAGACCACTTCATCACTATATATATAAAATAATTAAACCCTTCAAAAATCAAAAGTACACTAATTAATGCTACACAGGGCTTTAGTGAGGAACACAAGACAGAGGCAGCATAAAATAAAAAGGCAGTCAAGGTGACTTACCCAACCTGGTTCCCTTCAGATATGCTGCATATATTTCCAGAAATTTCTGTCAGTAAATATATTGGCTGGAAATGAGAGTTTAAATCACAAAATGCTGTGGAAACCAAATTTGGGGAACTCTTTAATTCAGTATTCCAATATCAATTTTGAAAAAGTCTTGATTTGGTATTTCTGGGAGGTACATGGGAAAAGAGAAGGAGATTGTTCATAGTAAAAGGTTGTTGTAAGCTGAAACTCCATGATTAGAGCTCATGCAGTGAATGATAAATAAAAAAAGGATGGAGGATATTGGAAAGCTGGGGAGAGAATGGTGTTATATGGCTTATTTTCAAAGATGAATCAGATTAGCATGCTCCATTATAACAGTTATCCTGTGAGTCACACAGCTCTCGAAAGATGTTATGGATTGTTACTTACAAACATTTTAGTCAGATCTTCATGTATATTAATTTACACAATGTTTATTTCATCCTACTTCACAGACCACTAGGCAGCTCAAATAAGCATTCTGAATATCCAAAAAATAGCTTAAAAACAGCAGATGTCATTTAAAATATATAAATACATTAAGTACCAATATAAGAGAATATTTGTAGCTCAGGGTTATCTGTGGAGTCCTTGCTCAGTGAGTACTAAGCTCAAAGAATGCCAAGGACTATACAAGCACATTAAGACCACTTAAAACATTAAAATAGTCCAAAGCAATAAGTAGCCCACAAAGTCCCCCCAAAAGTCTCATTCAAATAACTAATTATTGTAATTTCTTCAGTCTAGCAGTGTGACCATTACCTGGATCTCACAAAATCAAATATTCCAAAGATACAGGGCAGACCTGTTTCCAAATCTCTAATCCTCTAACCTCATAAGAAAGGGGAAACAAAGATGACTGGATAGCTTATCACTAAAACCCAATACAGATTGTCATTGCATAGGGCCCACTTATTTCAACTACCACATTTTAGGGTCTGCCCAACTGATTTGAGCTAGCAGGATTGATGTGGTTTCTGTTTTTCAATTAAGCAATGTCCTGTTTCAGGATTCAGGAAATGGACCTTTTCTATCACAGCACCTGCCTTCTAAAATAATGGTCCCCTTAAAATCTGGATGGCCTCCACTCTGGTGATGTTTGTGAGTGCCATAAAGCCCTGGCTATTCATCTAGGTTTTGGACTAGGGGGCTGGAATCTCATTTAGTGGATGGTAGATGTTAAGGTAGATGTTAGTAGAATGTTTTGAGGATTCTACTTGTTCTTATTTCTTTTTATCTTGTTTTACTTTGGGTTCATTGTTGGCTATTATTTAGTTTTTAGTATTGTTTGTTATATTGTGAGCCACTGAAAATCATTTTATCGTCATCACTTGTTTCCTCAATTTGAACAAATAAAAGAAATAAAATGTTTTAATTACAACATTTTGTTCACTTCAATTTGTTTCTTGAGGACCATGCTATATTACTATGAATGAAAACTTCAGTATTCATACCTACTCATCTATGAGGGCCTATACTAACTTATTCTCTTATTAAAATCTTTCTATACAACATGTTGGTAGATTAATTTTTCTTTTTTCATTTTAATTTTTTTCAACAATGACCCATCAAACCTCAAGCTCAAAGTCTCCGAATAGTTATGTGGAGAACAGATTTTGTTTGTTTGTTTTTAATTTCCTCTACATCTACTATAGCAGTCTGGAAATACAGAGGCTGAAGTAACCAGTGAGTTTAATAATACAGTGTGTTGTCGCAAAGGTGTTTTTTCAGGAGGCAACTGGGCTTTCTTCTTTTTTCTTTGAAGATGTTTCGCTTCTCATCCATTCTTGGATAAGAAGCAAAATGTCTTAAAAGAAAAAAACAAGAAAATCCAGTTCCCTCCTGAAAAAGCACCTTTGGGACAACCATGACCTGGATGATTGAGAATCTCTACAAACTAATACAGTGTGTTTTCATTGGTAGAGAACATATCCAATATGTTCTTCCTCCTATTTTCCCCACCACAACAATCCTATGAAGTGGTTGGGCACAGAGCAATTGACTGGCCCAAAGTCATCCAGTTGGCTTTCATGGCTAAGGCAGGACCTGAACTCATGGTCTCCCACTTTCCAGCTTGGTGCCTTAACCACTAGACAAAATTAAATTCAAAAGTTTACACCTCATCCCTAATAGGATAATTTCTTCTTATAGTGTGTGTGAGGGGGGGGAGGGAGGGAGGGGGAGGGAGGATGTGGATGTGGATGTGTAGAGACTCTTTTTTGTTGTTGTTTTTGCTTTATTCCATGATTTTTTTATATTACAAATAAACCCAGGTTTATGTCATAACTTTTATTTAAGCTACTTAGGAATCAATGTGAACTAAAGAAATAGTAACCATAAGGGCATAATGAATATTTGTAAGGGAATTTTTTTCTTCTTATGGTATAAAAAGTGTATATCTTCATATACTATATTTATAGTGATGGAAAAATGCCTTGCATGACATTTCAATGTCAAGCTGAGAAATTTTTCTGCATTATTTTTACTACCTGGTCTTATTCAATTTAATGAGAGAGAATTTGCACTTATTTACTCATTAAGTAGGGAAGCAATTGTATAATAATTTCTTCAACGATCTGCAGACTTCCTGCATTCCTAAAGAAAAATTGTGTTGTTGTACTTTTTCAGTACCAATACTAGTGTCACCGTCAAGTGAGGATCTTGGCTTTGAAAAATATCTCCTCCCTGTGGTAAACCCTGAGGAAATTGCTAACCAATCTCTCTGCTCAAAATTGGGTGGAAAACTCTGAACAGACATTTGTACTCAGTTTTGCTCTGAAACTTGACACATTTCCAAAGATCTAAAAGAAACTTATTTTATAATATGTTGCACATTAAGCCTATCCCATAAACTAGAACATCAAAAAGACTTCGATTGGATAAGTCTACAGGCCTATTAAATATCACATAGTTTGTCGGAAAGTGGCAGTGAAGAAAACTCACAAACCTGGCAGGGATGGGTTCTAAAATTTTTTACTACTGGTTCTGTGGGCCTGGCTTATTTTGTGGGCATGGCTTGATGGTCATGTGACAATTCTTTAGGATTTAGCAGAGGTACTGGTCTACCAGGCTTTTAACTGCTTACAGAGCTGTACCGGCCTACTCATTTGTTTTTGGAGGCACTGGTCTACCCATTTATTTTTGCAGGCACCCGTCTACTCATTTATTTTTGCAGGCACCCGTCTACTCATTTATTTTTGCAGGCACCGGTCTACTCATTTATTTTTGCAGGCACCGGTCTACCCATTTATTTTTGCAAGCACCAGTCTACCCATTTATTTTTGCAGGCACCAGTCTACCCATTTGTTTTCTTTTAATACTGATCAGCTGTAGGGCGGCCCTTTGAAGCCCCGCAGCAAGAGTTTAAACAGTTTTTTTCCCTCTAGCCGATCAGCTGGGACTCAGGAGGCAGCAATAGATTGGGGGTGAGGCCAAATAAAAGGTAAGAATAATGCAGGGGGGGCAGGGGGCGGGGGGGCAGAAGCGGTTCGGTGATGTCATATCGTCACTGCTACTGGCTTGGTGGAACCGGGCCGAACCAGGAGGAACCCACCACTGAAACCTGGGCTGCAGGCTGAGAGCTCTTTCGCACTGTTGCTTTCCAGCAAATGTTATTTAAGGCATGTTGACTATGATTTTACAGATAAATAAACTGCCATTAATAATAACAGCCTTTGACAATCTCACCCATTGGAAACATGTGAGATCATTTATAACACTACTGGCAGCAAATTCCACAGTTTAACTATTTGCTGCATTTAAAAAAATAAAATCTTCTACTTATCCTAAATCTCGTGGCATTTAATTTCAAAGAATGAATTTGTACTCTAACGTTATAAAGGAGTTTATGTTTCCCTTTTATCCTCTTATCATTGCAAATTCAAGAGTTCCAACTGTTGGGCCTTACCTTGAAGATGAACTATTTCAGCCCCCTAAACATAGTTTTTAGTTCTTGATTTTTTGTAAATATTGCATCTCTATTGTAATTCTTATTTAGATGTCAGACCTGAATACTGCCTATTATATCTATTGCATTCTTATCATAGATTTATATAGGGCTATTATTATACTGGCAGTTTTATTGTCAAGTCCCTTTTTAATGATTCATGGCACCGAATATGTTTTTTTTTACAGGTGCTGCCCTTTGTTGATATTTTAATTGAACTGTCCACCTTTATGCAACGTTCAAAATCGATTAATTTATCAGTGAAATTTGAATGTTTTGTGTCAACATATCATTTTGCATTTTTTTTTATGCCCAAGTGCATTCACAATTTTGAAGCCCATTCACATAGAGAGTTCCTTAAGAGCCTTTTTAACTTTCCTCATTAACAAACATGGCTGCCTCACCGATGACCCCTAATTCCAGAGAATGTTTACAGTTATTACTTTGGTATCTTCAGCAAATTAGCAAATATTGCAACCAACTCTGATGACTCAATGTAAGGGCAGCTAAATTATTTGAGCACTCAGAGCAAGGAACACATCAAATGCCTTAGAAATTTTATCATTCCATTGTTAAATTCTTGGATTATTTTGACCGTCACTTTTTTTAAATCATTTTTTACGTATACAACATTGTTTTTGTTTTATATGAATGCATTTTTGGTCACCACCTGATCTGCTCTACCCAACCAAAACACTCTGATATCAAGCAACAGCTGTGGCATTCAGATGATACTCATTGCTACTACTTTTTAATCAGAGTAATGGGAATGTTGCTAAAAGAAGAAGAAGAAAATGCATTCCTCTCTGAAAACTACAAGAGCATTTTGTAAAACTGATTTTTTTTTTATAAAACTGAAAAGGCCTAGTTCTTCTGAGCCAATGATTTGAAGGAGCATAAAAATGCAAATGTATTTGTTGAACAGCAGCAGCATGCTAAAAGAAAGGAGAGGCGATACATTGAAACATGATAAACATTGAGTGATAATATCCTAGGCATGAAATAAAACTGAATAAGACTGTAACATGTGTGAAAAATCAAAGAAGCATTATAAATGAATGCTTGGAATCTTATGTAAGACCTCAAATGATGCAGAGACACTCTACAAGATTTTCTCATAAAACATCCAATAATAACAAAAATGAAGCCTCTGAGCAAGAGAGGATATCTCCTAGTAGAAGGACTCCTTTTAATTCAATCTGTTATCCACAGATGCTTGGAGGGGTAGCTGAACATCTAAACTGTCTGCTTCTGAGCAAGTAGCACAGTCTAAATCAACAACTCAAGTGCTAAATCAAAACTGGCAGAAAAGGTACAGCATTGTTGATACCTCTTCTGAGATACCTGTGCTGCCACTTTTGATTTACTGCTAGCATAAGTGGTGTGGGAGCCACCATCTGGATGCCACCTTAGTGTCAGAACAACCAGAACCTGTTCAGATATCCAACAGACTAAACACCGTGTCAGACAACTAAACACAGTATGAATGACAAGCAATATAATCTCATACTCATGTGGTTATTTTGCTATGAGCTCTCTGTCAACGTTTTGTCTATTTTCATTCCTCTGAGCTAATCCTTTTCAAAGTAATTGCTCAATTCTCTATGAAGGAGAACATGCCAGCAATGGAGCTCAACAAATAATGTTGGGATTAAAAGAGAAAAAGAAAGGAAAAATTGTGAAGTTGGAACTAGGTTCTGTCTTGGTTTCTGCAGAAAAGTACTATCAATAGCTACATTTATTGAAAGAAAGCATTCTTATCAAAAGTAATTCTGGCATGCCAATGTGTTAATATGTTAGAATGAACATTCTAGAATAAGCACAACTATTTGAAAGAAGATCTTGGAAAAAATTAGTGGAACTGGTTTCTAAAGTTTTTGTCTAATTGCTGATTAATTACAACTGTGGAGGGAAAGGCAAAGGTTACATCTAACAATACAATTAAAAACATACCAGCAATCTTGTCTATGTAATATTCATATGTGAAATGTGTGTGGGGTATGTGTATGTGTATATATATATCAGGGGTGAAATCTACTTAGCTTCTTTACCGCTTCACTGTGCAAGCGTAAAACCTTCTGTGCATATGCAGACGGTAAAAAACACATTACTTTCTGGTTAAAACAAGGAAGTAACAACACCTGGGTGAGTGGGTGGAGCCTTGCGCCACCATTGCTACTGGTTCTCTGAACCACCTGCCACAATCACTACCGGATCACATGATCCGGTCCAAACCGGGAGCATTTCACCCCTGATATAGATAGATAGATAGATAGATAGATAGATAGATAGATAGATAGATAGATAGATAGATAGATAGATGTATTTCTCTTTAGCCAGGTTCTTCCTACGTAAACGAAGATTTTTATGCAGCCCTAGTTCAGTGAAATCCCAATCACTGAACTAAGGCTGCATAAAAATCTTGGTTTATGTAGGAAGAACCTGGCTAAAGAAAAAGACACATAAAGGCCTACGAAAAGAAAAGAAAACAAATAGATATATAGATATAGATATAGATATAGATATAGATATAGATATAGATATAGATATAGATATAGATATAGATATAGATGGAGAGAGAGAGAGAGAGAGAGAAATATATGATACAGTGAGGTATATATATTATACTATATATGTTATGTGGCTGTGAAAAATAAATCCTACTTTTTTGACTTTTCTCTTTCTGTCTCTCTAACAGAAAAGCAGAGGCAGCTGTATCAGGAGAAAATTCCTCTTCTAATCAAAAACATAAGTTATAAAAACAGCAAAACTATTATCAGATGTGCATTACAAGACTATTTTGAAAATGTGTTTCCGGAAGCATATGCAGCCTGCTCATTTTCAAGAAATTCTTGAACAGTAAAAGCATCAGAGTACATGCATTTGTACAAGAGATCCTGCATTTCACAATATAATTTGGCTACCTAATTATATTTGAAATGTTGTTCAGCAAGTAGGAAAGGCATCTTCTGAAACAGAACCTGCTCATACTGAACAACTTCTGCTTTTTTCCCCCTGTAATAATCTTCAACTATTGGTGTTTGAAATCATTTCTTCAGGTATCTGTCTTTCTGTGAGTGCCTATCAAAGGCGTTGACACAGTATCACCCAGTAATCCTGAGGCTTATCATCAAATTCCACACAAAACTCATTTCAGTGATGTGGCAACAGTTTGAAGGTCATAATAATCTCTGAAGGTCAATTTCCTGATGCATGGTTCAGAGCTTTTGCTACACGCAGGGGTGAACTTGGCGTTTTGCTGCAGCCTACTTCAATCAGGAGCTAACTTGTGAATAATCAAGAAGTACTTCACAAATACTTCTAAGCTCCACTTTCCTAATGCAAAGGTGTGATAGGGTGCAGCCAACCATGGTAATTCAACTTGGAACAAGTTATTATCAGATATAAAACACGATGGGAGGCTGAAAGGTGCTGGGCTCTTTAAAGACTTCAAATGCTCTCACCAATAGAATATATACTTTTCTGTTTGTCCCTTTTCCCAGAAATGTTTTTCAGCAGCATGGCTGAATAGCCAGTTCAAAATCTTATAAACAAATTAGGGAAAGCAACCCCTAGCAAAGCTATCCTATTGTCTGATATCACTGGTACTGCAACTGGATAGCTTAAAGAGAGGTTCAAGGAGCACATGTACTGTTTTTATTACCTGCATATCTGCATACACATACACATATCACTTACATACACACATGTGCCTTTCTTGCTACCTCTGCTATATTCCAGGTTCTAAAATAATTCTATAAAGCAGAAAATCCCACAAGTCATCTGACTTGACACTGGTAAGGTCTCATATTAAGACCTACCTAGTGGCGATAAAAGCGGTGAAATCTAGCTATTTTGCCGCTCTTATCGTGTCATCAGATAACCGCCCAGCTGCCCTGTTTAGGGTGACCCACTCCCTTCTCCATCTGGGAGCGTGGGAGGACGCCTTGCAGGACCGAGCTGAGGATTTTGTACAGTATCTGTATGATAAAATAACTCAGATTTGGGAAGACTTGGCCGCCGACTGGGTTAGTTCAGACGAGATGACTGAGGCAGGCCTTGAGAGTGTTATCTGGGAGGAGTTCGATCCTGTGGCTCCCAAGGATGTGGACAGGATCTTGGGACGGCTGAACGCGACCACATGTTTATTGGACCTGTGTCCCTCCTGGTTGGTGCTGGCTTCCCGGGGATTATCAACGCTTCTTTGAGTGAGGGTGTCCTGCCGGCCGCCTTGAAAGAGGCCTCCCTGGATCCAGCTGTTTTGGCTAATTATCGTCCAGTCTCCAACCTTCGTTTTATTGCGAAGTTTGTTGAGAGTGTGGTGGTACTTCCCCAGTACCTGGATGAAGCTGTCTATTTGGATTCACTCCAGTCCGGCTTCAGACCTGGGTACAGCACGGAAACAGCATTGGTCACATTGGTGGATGATCCCTGGAGGGCCCGGGATAGGGGTTATTTCTCTATCCTGGTCCTATTAGATCTCTCAGCGGCTTTTGATACCATCGACCATGGTATCATGTTGCGCCGGCTGGAGGGACTGGGAATGGGGGGCACCATTTTGCGGTGGTTCTCCTCCTATCTCTCTGACCAGTCGCAATCCATGTTGACAGGGGGGCAGCAGTCGACCCCAAGGTGCCTTGTTTGTGGGGTGCCACAAGGGTCAGTCCTCTCGCCCCTCCTGTTCAACATTTATGTGAAGCCGCTGGGTGAGATCATCCGTGGTTTTTGGGTGGAGTGTACTGGTGCGGGTCTGGATGGGGAGAAACAGGCTTCGACTCAACCCTTCCAGGACCGAGTGGCTGTGGCTGCCGGCATCCCGGTATAGCCAGTTGATGCCATCGCTGGTTATTGGGGGTGAATCATTGGCCCCCACGGAGAGGGCCCGCAACTTGGGTGTTCTCCTGGATGCACGGCTGTCTTTAGAAGGGCATATGACGGCCGTGGCCAGGGGGGCTTTTTATCAGGTTCGCCTGATACGCCAGTTGCGCCCCTTTCTGGACCGGGACTCCCTACACATGGTCACTCAAGCACTCGTCACCTCTTGTCTGGACTACTATAACGCTCTCTACATGGGGCTCCCCTTGGGGTACACCCGGAGGCTCCAACTGGTGCAGAATGCGGCCGCGTGGGGGATTATGGGAGCGACGGGGTGCTCCCATGTGATTCTCTCCTGCGCAAGCTGCATTGGCTTCCAGTGGACTTCCGGGTGCGCTTCAAGGTGTTGGTGATCACCTTTAAAGCGCTCCATGGCTTAGGGCCGGGGTACTTACGGAACCGCCTTCTGCCACCAATAGCTTCCCACCGGCCGGTTCGCTCCCACAGAGAGGGCCTCCTCAGGGTGCCATCGGCCAGACAATGCCAGCTGGCGACCCCCAGGAGGAGAGCCTTCTCTGTGGTGGCACCTACCCTTTGGAACAATCTACCCCCAGAGATACGAATGATCTCCGACCTCCGGACTTTTCGTCAGGCCCTAAAAACTTACTTTTTTCAGTTAGCCGGTCTGTCTTGATTTTATGGTAGGTTTTAAAATTTGATACAGATTTTAAATTGACAAGTTTTAAATTACGGGCCAAATTTATTTATTTAATTATTTTAAATCTATTTTTAACTGTAATGTTATGTATAAATGTTTTTATTTTGGCTGTTCACCGCCCTGAGTCCGAAAGGGGAAGAGCGGTATAGAAGTTTGAATAATAAATAAAAATAAAATCAATCAATAAAAAGTGCCACCTGGTATGTGGTGGTAAAAATATCAGTTTTTTAAAAAAAATTTGATTTATATGCCGCCCTTCTCCGGAGACTCAGGGCAGCTTACAATGTGTTAAGCAATAGCCTTCATACTTTTGTATATTTATACAAAGTCAGTTTATTGCCCCCACAATCTGGGTCCTCATTTTACCTACCTTAGAAAGGATGGAAGGCTGAGTCAACCTTGAGCCTGGTGAGATTCGAATTTACAGTAATTGCAGACAGCTGGTGTTAATCACAATGCTTTTAGTCTGCTGAGCCACCAGTTGTACAAGTGTGGGTCTTACTGATTTCTAGATCACTATTATATAAATTATATACATTTTCCTATGTTCTTATAAATAGTTTAATTTTGCATTTATGAAAGTGTTAATACTAATGGATTTTAACCACTTTTTTTGCAAATTTTACTACAATATCTAGCATGAAACATTTGTTTATTTCTTATTTTCATATCCCCTGCTTCTTCCCTAGCATTTATAATCTGAAGTTTTCCTCATCTGATCTAATTTAATAGTAATATATTTTCAGACAATTGGACAAAGCAACTGATTTTTAGAAGTGCATGCTTTTAAAAATATAATTGCTTTAAAATAGCCTGGTGAATGCAATTTTACATCTGCTACTTAAACAAACAGTGTCAGGGTGGCAATTAATCCCATTCTGCTTTGGGTAATTGCACTTTGATTAGAGACGGGACCATGGCTTTTTTCTTGGAGAATACTTTTAAGAAAATAAACCTGAGATATATTCTAATAAACACATTTTATTATAAAGAAGTAAAAACAGTCTTACTAGCTAATGATTACATCTTGAAAGCGTTCCTGCCGTACCTCTTGGCAGGCGAACAAAGAAAGTTAGAAGAAAGTGAAAGAATGTGGACATGCGCAGTAACTTCTGAGATAAGAGTCTGTCTACCGTAAATCTCAGGATGGGAGCCCAGCTGACAAATTACAAAAGCATAGTGACAATCCCCTTCTTTGTCAGTTGAGCGGACATCATTACATCATCAATTCAGGCACATCTTCTTACGCAGATACTCGTGTTGAGCTGCTGGAAGCAGTTTGTTGAGCATATCAGCAATTTGATCATGTGTAGATACATACTGCAATTTAACAAAACCTTTTTTCACTAATTGTTTTATGTTTTTATAACGGATATCAATGTGTCTGGACCTAGAACCTGTGAAATGTGATTCAGAAATATAAACCACCGATTCATTGTCTTCCATCACGGTGATAGGTCTGATCGGGTGTATCCAGATATCTGTGACTAAAGCATCAAACCATGTTAGAGAATTACCTGCATCTGAAACACAAGCATATTCAGCTTCAGTAGATGAACAAGAAACAAAATTCTGTTTACGCACTTGCCAATAAACAGGACATCCATTTAAGAACATCATATAACCTGAAGTACTTTTACATGATTTCTTATCACTCGCCCAATCAGAATCTGCATAACAACATAATTCTGCACAATCAGTATGTGTTGGTTCTAACAATAACTTCATATGTTTAGTGTGTTTTAGGTATTTCAATAATTTCTTAACACATGTCCAATGAAACTGTTTTGCCTTATCTACGTGTCGAGACAAGAGATTAACACTAAGTGCAATGTCGGGTCTGGTCCAACTACTAATGTACAACAATGACCCAATAACTGAATGATAAAGTGTTTGATCCTCGAATTCAAGACTTGGTTCATGTGTCAAGTTGTGAAAATCTGTTTGCATGGGTGTCTTTGTTGTGTTAGCATCCTTCATGTTGCAATGATGCAAAATTTGTTCAATTTTATCTTCTTGTGAAAGACTAAACCCCTTCTTTGCAAAGCTTTGGCAAAAATTTCACACATTTGTTTATTTGGACCAATGTAAACAATATCATCAACATAAACAAGAACTATCTCATATGTACTGTTAGATCTTTTTGTGAACGTGCACTCATCAGTTTCGGACTTAATAAAGCCCATTGAATTTAGTTTGTCAGTAAGACATAAGTACCACATTAAACCAGACTGTTTCAGACCATAAAGAGTTTTATGTAGAAACCAGGTATCCCCTTCTTGCTTTCGGAACCCTGGAGGACCTCTCACATAGATCTTTTCATCTAGGTCAGCATCTAGATAAGCCATGTCAACATCGAACTGGAAAACTTCTAAACCAAGGATAGTTGCAGTTGCTAAAGCAATTTTTACACTCTCAGTTCGGACTGTCGGTATTTGTGTAGTCCTCAGGATAACATTGAGCGAAACCCTGAGCTACAAGTCTGGCCTTGTACAATGACTCACCATTTGGCTTCTTTTTGATTCTGTAGACCCATCGAGTGCCAATGACCCTTTTGTTTGCTGGAGGTTTTGCAGGTGTAAACACCTTAAGTTTCTTTAGACTGTCCATTTCAACCTGCATTGCCTCATACCACTTCTCTTGCTCAGAATCAGGAAGATGCTTGATTTGTGTGAACATATCAGGTGGAAGTTGCAAATCAAAGGCAAGGGTGCTTTTGTCAGCTGCCAAGAATATCGTTGTGGAGGGATCCCTTTGTGACCCTCTTGGAACGTCTCGGAACAACAGTCCATTCTTCTTCTGCTTCGTCCTCATCCTCACATTCGTTGCTAGCGTCAGCATCCGTGGCTTGTGAAGACGGAATATCAGGTTGAGAAGAACTAGTGGAATCTTGATCATCGATCTGCGTGGCATCTGCAGTATCATCTCTAGGAAAATAAACTCCAGGATCATTGGAATGAATCCTGGACCAGTCAACATCTTCCTCAAAATTAGCAGATTGGAAAATCACAATTACATGTTTAGAGTATTTGCTCCATTTTGAATTATCATCAATACCCATAAATCTCAGTCTCTTTGCTGCTGGATCTCCTTTTCTTCTTTGAGCTAAGGGAATGTTCACCATAGCGTATGAACCAAAAATATGGATGTTTTTGAAATCGGGCTTGTAGCCATAGAACATGAAGAAAGGAGTCTGATTTATTACACTGCTCCAAGGATAGTTGACAATGTAATTTGCATATTTAATAGCTTCACCCCAGTATGGCATACTAAGGTTGGCATCTTCTAGGCGACAACGCATCATGGTTTGCAGTACCCCTTGTCGTCTTTCTACAACTCCGTTATGAGCCGGTCTGTAAGGAGACAACATCTGATGAAAAATTCCATTCTTATGCATCCAGTCCTGGAAACGCTGAGACATGAATTCAGCACCACGATCACTCTGGATTCTGGTGATGCAAACTTGGTGTTGGGTAGAAACAAGAGCTGCAAAGTCTTTAAAGATCTGAAAAGTCTCAGATTTTTCTTTCATAGGATATACATATCCATATCTAGAGTAATTATCAACAATTGTTAAAAAATATTTTCTACCACCAAGTGTTGGCGGAAAGGGACCAACTATGTCAGTGTGAACCAAATCAAAAATGCATGTTGACAGGTGTGTAGCATGTTTGGGAATGGCTGCTGCTTTGGATTTGGCTTTCTTGCAAACAGCACAATCCAAAAACACCTTACACCCCTTTATGTAAAGCCGCTGGGCGAGATCATCCGTGGCTTTGGGGTGAGATACCACCAGTACGCTGATGACACCCAGCTGTACATCTCCACCCCAGGCCAGCCCAATGATGCCCTTGAAGTGATGTCCCAGTGCCTGGAGGCTGTGCGGATCTGGATGGGGAGGAACAGGCTCAAGCTCAACCCTTCCAAGACTGAGTGGCTGTGGCTCCTGGCATCCCGATATAGTCAGTTGACTCCATCACTGACTATTGGGGGCGAGTCTTTGGCCCCCACAGAAAGGGCTCACAATCTGGGAGTCCTCCTGGATATGCAGCTGTCCTTGGAGGAACATCTGACAGCTGTAACCAGGGGGACCTTTTGTCAGGTTCACCTGATTCGCCAGTTGCGGCCCTTTCTTGATCGGGATTCCCTGTGCACAGTCACTCATGCCCTCGTCACCTCTCGCCTTGACTACTGCAACGCTCTCTACATGGGGCTCCCCTTGAAGAGCACCCAGAGGCTCCAACTGGTCCAGAATGCAGCAGCGTGGGTAGTGATGGGAGCAGCATGGCGCTCCCATGTAACACCACTCCTGCGCGAGCTGCACTGGCTCCCAGTGGTCTTCCAGGTGCACTTCAAGGTGCTGGTTATCACCTTTAAAGCGCTCCATGGCATCGGGCCTAGCTATCTTCGAGACCGCCTGCTGCTACCGACGACCTCCCATCGTCCTGTGCGCTCCCACAGAGAGGGCCTCCTCAGGGTGCCATCAGCCAATCAATGTAGGCTGGTGACCCCCAGGGGGAGGGCCTTCTCTGTGGGGGCACCTACCCTCTGGAATCAGTTGCCCCCAGAGATAAGGAGAATCCAAGACCTTAGTGCCTTCCGCCGTGCCCTTAAAACCCACTTTTTCCAGCAAGCCGGGCTGGCTTAAGAAGAAATTTTAAATGTTTTAATTGGTTTGTATTTTTAATTTTGGGCCAAATTTATATATATTTTAATTGTTTTTTAATATTTGTATTTTATGTTTTTTAATTCTGGCTGTACACCGCCCTGAGTCCTCAGGGAGAAGGGCGGTATATAAATTTAAAATAAAATAAAAATAAAATAAAAAATAAAGGTCCAAACCTTTTGTTTGGATCTAAAGGGGCAGCATCTTCCTAAAAACACAGAAACTGGCATGCCCCAATCTTCTATGCTGCTTATGGATACACCTGGAATGCAAAGGTTTACCAGTTGGTGAATTCTCAACATTAACAGTTTTGTGAGGAACCTCAGGCTTGCTCTGAGCAACCTGTTTCCTAATTTTCTTTTTGTTGGCTTTAGGAGCCTTTGGAGTAGCAACAGGATCTCTCACTGGAACATCTGTCTCTGGGCCTGTGCTCTCCTCTTTTGGTATACTTTCCTGTGTTTGCAGTTTAGACTTTGACTTTAAGTAATAAACACCACCAATTAGCATGGTTTCAGCAACAATATCTCCATTTTTAACTATGTAACTTGCTTTTTCAAGGTGGTGAACCTGGAACTTTAATGTTCTAGACAAGTGACTCTGACTAAGCAAATTACTATTTGCTGTTGGTATATAATAAACATCAGGAATGAATGCATCGAGCTCTTCAACATAAACAGTTCCTTTTCCTTTGACCTGACAAGGATGATTGGAAAAAGAATAAAGTTCATGTAGTTCAGGTTCAGGCTCATGCATCTCTGTGAAAAGTTCCTTTCTGTAAGTAACATGCAATGCTGCACCACTGTCCAAAGTCCACAGGAGTCATCTGTCGTACTCTGGTTGAGGTTGTGGATCATTGATTTAAGCCAATGTGGCAAGTGGAGCTTGTGGATCATGCCTGGGACCACGACGACCTTGTCTTCTGCCTCTGCCTCTGCCTCTGCCTCCTCTGGAGTCTGTTCCTCTGGCCTGGTATGAGATAGGAGCTGGAACTCATTGGGGACAATCCCGGGTGGCATGTCCCACACGATTACAGATGTAGCATCTTGGTATCCTTGGAACTTAGGCTCTTCCTTGGAAGGGACACCTTGCTGGAGCTCTTGATGCAGATGGTCCTCTCAAATGTGGAGTGGCTAACATGAGTGCTTCTTCTTCAATTAAAAGTCTGCATATATGATCCACTGTGCGTTAAGCAATAGGCACTTGGTTAATCTTTGTAATGGCATCTTTCCATTCATAATTCAATGAGTTAATAATAATGCTGATCATTTGAATATCATCAATAAGATAGCCTCTTTCTCTCAATTCACTTCTGATTCCTTTCAATTTGGTTAAATGTCCTCCTATTTGTTCACCAGGTTTCAATCTTGAACCATGGAACTCAGACATGAGCAAACATGAAGATTCAATTGAAACAGGCCTGTAGCAATTTTCCAATTGGACCAAATTTGTTGGGCTGTTGCATCAGGCAGAAAGGTGACCTGCAGTTCAGTATCCATGGACATCAATAATGTTGTGCAAGCTTTAGTCTCTAAGTCTCTTATTGCAGGAGTCCATGGCTGAGCAGGAGGATTAAAAACCATACAGTGAATACCTTCTCTGCGAAGTAACAATCCAATCTCACTGACCCAGGCCTTATAATTCTGTCCTGACATCTTTAATTTCAACTCACTAGCCAGTGGAGCAACAGAAAAGACCTGTTGAGGAACATGCATTTGGTATGCTGGCTGTGCCGGTAAAAATACGTGTGGTATTTGCTGTGCTTGTTGTAGACCAACAAATGGTCCTGGTTGCACGGCTGGAGGCACATGTGCATGCACTTGTGGCTGAGGCTGTTGCATTGGGATCTGCTGTGCTCCAGCTGCTATTTGTGCTTGTGCTTGGAGCTGTTGCATTTGAGCTGCAATATTAACATGGCCTGCTGGAGACGCAGTCATTTGCCTTTGCTGCATTAAGCGTTGTTGTGCTCCATCTAAAAGGACACCAGCACCACCAGGGAGTGCTGAAGATTGGGCCTGTGGAGACACTTGTTGCAGTGCAGTCTGAATATCTGGGTGAGTTAAGGACATGTTTGATAAAGTCTTATGCAATACTTGAAAATGTTCTTGCAAACTGCGATGCATTTCAGCTTTCTCTAGTAAATTACTTTTGCTAGCAGATGGTGCTACAATTTAGTTTCGGGCAGCTCAGATAATTTTTCTGCCTTCGTGGCATGGTATGTAATTTGATCAGAGATAACATAATGTGACAATTGTGACGTGTACACAGCTCTCTGTTCTGATTGACCTGACACAATATTCTCTAGGGGGTGTGTCTTAGGCTTTGAAGAAGAAGCTAAGATGGCGGATTCAGGAATTTTAAAAGCATGAGACTCTCTCTTATCTTGCTCGAGCATAGATAAAGCTATTTTTGCCTGGGATAGCTCATGTTCAAAAAATTCTATTTGGTCATGATAGGCTTGTATAGTTTGCTCATCCAGGGTGAGCTCAGACCTTCGAGGAGAATAATGGGTTATTTCTCTCTCTGCGTGGGAGGAAAAGTGCTCAGCCGTATGTGAAAACTTTGGCCTTGCACCAAGCGTTTCAAATTCAAAAGGTTCTTGGAGGACCCTTTTGAGAGCATGCATATTCAGAAGGAGACGTCACTCACCTTAATTGCAGCACGTTGCCTTCAAAAGCAGCTTTTCTATTATCTTCCTCCTGAAGCCTCTGTAACAGCATTTCGTCCGTTTCTCCTCCCATGGCTTCTCGTTGCTGGGTGGCTGAAGCAAGGGGCTGGAAACTTGAAAGCCTTCTTTCTGCCTCCTCTTCATTGGAAAGATCAATCAAATCATTTGTAGGGAATGCTCTGAATTTCATTTTCATTTTCCCTTTCTTCTTTTTTGGCATTGTTGCAGACAATTAATCAGCATTCCGTAGTCGCAAAAATAATCATCTGTCTAAACTAGCCTAGAGGTCTAATCATCAAAGTAACAAGCAAGGAAAAAGCCATAAATCAATCCAAGCCATCTTCCTGCTACCACGTGTCAGGGTGGCAATTCATCCCATTCCGCTTTGGGTAATTGCACCTTGATTAGAGATGGGACCGTGGCTTTTTCCTTGGAGTATACTTTAAGAAAATAAACCTGAGATATATTCTAATAAAGAAGTAAAAAACTTCTTTACTTATTATAAAGAAGTAAAAACAGTCTTACTAGCTAATGATTACATCTTGGCAATGTTCCTGCCGTACCTTTTGGCAGGTGAACAAAGAAAGTTAGAAGAAAGTGAAAGAATGTGGACATGCGCAGTAACTTCTGAGATAAGAGTCTGTCTACTGTAAATCTCAGAATGGGAGCCCAGGTGACAAATACAAAAATGCAGTGAGAAACAGCTCATAACAAACAAGATTCCTAAGCCATCAAATAAAATGTTCTCTTTTTTATTACAATGTTATAAATACGACATTATCACAGTAGCTATCAATATTTTTTATCAATTCAGGATACGTGAGAAGAGAAAACAAAAGAAAATAAAAGCTCAGCACATGTATTTTTGTCTAATTTCAGATTTCTTTGAGTACAAACTATAATTCTGAATATAATTATCTAAGAAATGAAATAATAACAGTAACAATTGGTGCACAATGGATAAGATACGGAATTTAAAAAGTATCAAATTTAAGACTTAGGTATTTTAACTGCAACATTTAATGGGTTCTTTAAAGATATCTTGGAGTTTATTATGAGCAAGTCAAATATTTTTAAGTGTACTTTGATTTGCATTTTTGCCTTTTCTCACTACTCAACAATAAAAGATTGCAGAGTAATTCATGTTGAAGATCGGCTTTCAAAAATGTAGCTTTCTCACTGTAACACTTCAACAATTTTAAAAAGGTTGTTCAAAGTAATTTATCTTAAAACATGTCAAAATTCTTTAAAGTGAAGACTTCTTTATTAACAGTCATTTTCAATTTGAAATTAACTTTGATATGTTGCCCTTCCTGTACCGGTTTCTGACTTGGAATGAATAGCAGGAATCCATAAATCATAAATTCAGACCAAAAGCTTGTTATCCATTGCAGATATTTGTTAAAGAAAAACAGATTTCAATTTAACTCATACACACACACACACACAGACACACGCACACGCACACACACACAATTGCTATCATCAACAAAAGCCAATCTCAACAACTGTTCTATATCATGTCTGCCTTATTTTGAAAAAGAGATTAAAACAGAATCATATCCTTGATAGTTTAGATTAGTTGCAAAACTTTCTGCAACATTTGAAAAGAAAACAGCCTCTGCTTGTGTACAGTACTCCATCCAAACAAACTCTGATGAATATGACAATATATTTTGGGTAATCAGAGAAACATTAATCTGATTTATTATTTTTTTTATGTCTAGGCCATTCAAATTCTATAAGTCATAATTAATGTAGCTCTTAAATTGTTTAGTCTTCTGTAGTAACACTTGATAAAGGCTTTGGCATGGCAGTGTCTACACAAAACTGTTAGTGCAGACTTATATGGTATTATGACCATCTAACCATTTGAAGATCTCCAGTGAGTTCTTGGCAATCTATGTCAATACTTGACTCCTCATACTGAAGAAGCTTTTTGTGACATTTAGATCAAACTTGTTTGCCATTTTAATCCATTGGTTTTTCTCCTGATTTGGGTGCTGTTTAATTGAAATTGATTTTCTTATATTTTGTCCTGGTCAATTTTATAACCATTTATTAAGTATTGTAAGCTGCTTAGAAACAAGCAAACAAATATATTCCATGTATACATCATGAAAATGCTATCTTACACTTTTTCTTTATAAGACTTCAAAAGAGTATCAGAATTAAAATACCAATCTCCCATCAATAAACTCTGAACAAGTATCTGAATTTTAATTCTGAACCTCTGTCCCTATTCTGAACTATATTTGCTAAAGGTTAATTGGTGTCCTTTCACTGAAATTAGCATTTTGTGTCTTTGGGACACTATCGACACTTCATTTAGAACTGCACAAATCTTTTTCCATTGCCTTAAGATCATAAATGCACCATTACCAAGAAGATTCTGTTCATTAGATACGGGAATTTAATCAATCAATAAGAAGATAAATGAGAAAGAAGGCACAAATAATGAAGAATCTTGAACAGAAAAATCTGGACAAGTTGTGCCAAAGATGATATAAAAAGAAAGTTTAGGAGCATGACACTATGCATATTTTGCATAGTTTTGCATATTTTTATTTTTTTTATTATTTATTCAATTTATATACCGCCCTTCTCCTAGTGGACTCAGGGCGGTGCACAGCCAAAACTAAAATACATAGCAATACAAAATTTAAAATTAATTAAAAGAATTATATACTTTGGCCCGAATTAAAACAGTGCAAATTAAAACCCATTAACAAATTAAAACTAAACAATTAATAACCATTAAAAACTAAAAAAGGGGGGGGCGGGGTTCACGCCAGCCCTGCTTGCTGGAAAAGAAGAGTTTTCAGGGCACGGCGAAAGACCCGAAGTTCCGATATCCTTCTTATCTCCGGGGGCAAATCGTTCCAGAGGGCGGGGGCTGCCACAGAGAAGGCCCTCCCCCTGGGGGTTGCCAGCCGACATTGCCTAGCCGACGGCACCCTGAGTAGTCCCTCTCTGTGGGAGTGTACTGGTTGGTGGGAGGCTATCGGCGGCAGAAGGCGGTCCCGCAAATACCCAGGTCCTATGCCATGGAGCGCTTTAAAGGTGGTAACCAACACCTTGAAGTGCACCCGGAAGACCACTGGAAGCCAATGCAGCTCACGCAGGAGAGGTGTCACATGGGAGCGACCCCTCGCTCCCATAATCCCCCGCGCGGCCGCATTCTGCACCAGTTGGAGCCTCCGGGTACTCCTCAAGGGGAGCCCCATGTAGAGAGCATTGCAGTAGTCCAGGCGGGAAGTGACGAGTGCCTGAGTGACTGTGCATAAGGAATCCCGATCCAGAAAGGGACGCAACTGGCGAATCAGGCGGACCTGATAAAAAGCCCCCCTGGCCACGGCCGTCATATGCTCTTCTAAAGACAGCCGTGCATCCAGGAGGACACCCAAGTTGCGAGCCCTATCCGTGGGGGCCAATAACTCGCCCCCAATAGCCAGCGATGGCACCAGCTGGCTATATCAGGACGCCGGAAGCCACAGCCACTCGGTCTTGGAAGGGTTGAGTCGGAGCCTGTTACTCCCCATCCAGACCCGCACGGCCTCCAGGCACTGGGCATCATTGGGATGGCCTGGGGTGGAGATGTACAGCTGAGTATCATCAGCGTACTGATGGAACTCTACCCCAAAGCCACGGATGATCTCACCCAGCGGCTTCACATAAATGTTGAACAGAAGGGGCGAGAGGACCGACCCCTGAGGCACCCCACAAACAAGGCGCCTCGGGGTCGACCTCTGCCCCCCTGCCAACACCGACTGCGACCGGTCAGAGAGATAGGAGGAGAACCACTGCAAAACAGTGCCCCCCACTCCCACCCCTCCAACCGGCGCAGCAGGATACCATGGTCGATGGTATCAAAAGCCGCTGAGAGATCTAACAGGACCAGGACAGAGGAACAACCCCTATCCCGAGCCCTCCAGAGATCATCCACCAACGCGACCAATGCCGTTTCCGTGCTGTGCCCAGGCCTGAAGCTGGACTGGCGCGGATCCAGATAGACAGCTTCATCCAGGTACCCAGGAAGCTGTTGCGCCACCACACTCTCAACAACCTTCGCCAAGAAGGGAAGGTTGGAGACCGGACGATAGTTAGCCAAAACAGCAGTAGTGGCCAAAATTGTGGAAACCTTTTGGGAAAAGTGTATTTTCTAAAACTAGCTAATAACACCACTTTTTTTTTTTTTTTGGAGTAGTACCATAAAATTATATATCAATGGAAAGATAATTTAATCAAGAATGTAATGCAGTAACTTGTATGAAAGATTTGGTATTAGAATAGCAGTTACAGTATAAAGAAGAAAAATGAAAAAATATCACCATAGAAAAAACGAGATATAAAAAAAATTATCACATCAGTTAATACTTAGTTGGGTAACCTTTAGCATGAATTATGGCCTTACAACATCTTCCCATGGAGTGAACCAAGTCTTTTAGTTCTGCAGCTGTTATAATGTGAAACCAAGATTGAATGATTGTTTCTATTAACTGGGTTTTATTGCTGGGTTGCTTCTGATTAACAAGTTTCTTTAGTCGGCTCCATAGATTTTCAATTGGGTTAAGGTCTGGGCTATTTCCAGGCCATTCCAGCAGTGGAATATGATTATCTTGAAAATTCAAAAAAAAAAAAGTGGTGTTATTAGCCATTAAACAATACACTTTTCCCAAAAGGTTTCCACAATTTTGGCCACTACTGTATTTTAAAAATACAATAAAAAAAACCATATTAAAAATATTCCATGGAATACAAACTCAGTTTCCTCAAGATTGATGTATATTTAGAACTATATGTACAGCTTATCAATATTTGAACATTATTTTTTCCTTCCTTTTTTTTCAGCAAAAGACAAAACAAAAGACTTCTTGAGCAATCTGATCACATGTTCTGAAAAGAATTTTATGTTACCCCTCTAATGAATGGTTTAAAGGCTTTAAGGTAGTTTTTGTTGTAATTTATACCCTAATTCTTAATTTTTGATGTTTTGAGTTATTAATATTTGTATAACATTGAAATATTACTATGATATTCAGATTTTTGTTTGCACACTTAGGTTACCACTGGTATTATTGTTTATTTGCTTAATAAGTAAACAAATACATAAATAAATAAGATTGTCTGAGGTTACCATTATAAAGAAAATAAAGACTTCTTTTTAAAGTAGAGGAATCCACCAAATCAAGAAAGATGATCAAGATTCTCAAATGTAGTAGACTGACTCATCCAATTTTGAGGTAAGGGAGCTAATGTCTATTACATCCAAATTTTATTGGAGGGGAGCTCCCAAAAAGCTATTTAGCCTAAAATTAATAAGCTGAACCTTTGAAGACAATAGCTCTCCAAATTAATAGAAAATGTACTTGCTACTATGCAGCCTGAGACTAAAGTTGCAAACATGAGCATCCATGGAGAAGTTAATGAGGTGCAGATGGCAAACATGCATGCCAATATACAATATACAATTATGCAAATATACTTGTTCTAGTTTCAGAATTCGGTATTTTGTTCTTATATCAGACATTGGGATGCAAATTTCCAAACACACCATTTCCATGAAGACACCGGTGAGAACATATCATCATTTATGGATCACTGTAGTATGCTGCAGATGCTATTGGTTGCAAATAAATTGTGAATGACAAGATCCTATATAGACCTCTTTCATTTGCATCTATAAAACGTATATCAGTATATAGAGTATAAATTTCTTCTGGAGTGGCTATTTCTTTATTCAAAGATAAAATAGATAATTTATAATAAGACCAAACAACAGTAATTATTTTAGGAATTAAGAAATAAAACAAGTGGAGTTACTCCTATGGTTAATATGGAAACATGACACATTGACCCTATTTTCAAAACATTGAAAAACAAAATAGGTTGTAATTTGATTAAAATATCAGTCTTAATATGAAAAAATAGTATCCCATGCCATCTGGAATTCATAAACCGTTCAATTAGTTTAGTTGTTAGGACTGCAATCCAAGGATAGTTCAATACAGTTTTTGTATGATTCCCAGTTTGGGTCCTTATTAAATTATTATGAACTCTAATACTTCTAGCTACTGACAATTTACTTGCTTTATTTAATCAAATGCATTCATTATAAATGTTCAACTTCAATGGGGTCTTGGAATTAATAACTTTGATGTTTCATAATTTGGCATTAATAGAATGACTCCATGGTGAACCTGGAATTCTGAAAATGCACAAATATTTTCACTTTCTCCTTTCAGGATTTTCATGTAAGCTAGGAAAACTCTGTAATACTACTTGAGGCCTATCTTCTGATAACCTTTAAAGATTGACTCCTTCTAAATCATTAGAGAAAACCCAAACAAGTTAAACTCAGTTGCTAGAAAATACTCGTTCTGTACTTGAACAATTGCCTCTTTTGATTCATTAAAAAAAGAGAGAAGAGGAGGAGGAAAGAAGGAGAAAGAGAACTCTTTATGTTAAATTGCTTTTATGAAGATCATGCTGTTACAGAGAATAGAGCCTTTTTTAAATAATAACTTAGTAAGACTATATACATCTTTTAGAGATGCTATTCGTTATTTTATTGCAGCATTTCAAAGGATTCATTTTTCTATTGTATTTAAAGATAATACTTTTATTATACATATTAAAATAAAGGATTGATGTATATAAAGAGAGGATCTTTCTTCTGGAATAAAATTATGTGACAGCCTTTAAGATTAGGACTTTTGAGTTGGGAGGGGGGAATTGAACTCACTGAGCTTCAAATACCACTTTCAAAAGCAATTCTGGTTCAGAACAAGCTTAAGGTACCCATCTCTAGTTTCTTTGCAAACAACTCTTGACAATGAAGAATGTGAAAGTATCAGTGCCCATCAGAAGTGAGAAACTGAAGGGACATAAAGAGATTTGAAAGATGAGAATTTAATTGTGAAAAGTAAAATTGGAAATATAGGATCTTGTGGTAAAATGCATGACTTATTTGTAAAAATAAGATGGAATATAAATTAATAAAATAAGAGTACAAGTAATATTACTGGAGCATAATAGGTTTAATAGTCATTCTTTTACTATTACAAATGCTTTAATCTGGCTTTTCTTGAATGTAACTAATTCCCCAAAACAAATGTGAACTCATCATTACTATTCACAGTTTAGAACTCATAAATCAAAGGCTGGAGTTAACCAAGATATAGAATGAATTCTAACCTATGGGGGAAAACAGCTTATATTGTAAGCTACTCAGACTCATTTAGATGATCAGTGTAGACATGTGATGGATGAATAAATAAATAAAATAAATAATTCTTGTTGTTAAGACATGTAATGCTATAATGTCAAGTGAGTAACTGGAGCAAATAGGAGTATACTAACTTCAGAGTTCCTTTACTGTACTCCCTGTCTTCCATACTATCTTCTATAGAAGACATTTATTTTAAACTCTTGGAAAATGATGATAAACATCTGGTTTCAGTTCAACAAGATAAAAAAAGTGTTGAGTGTTATTATTTGAATAGAAAACATCAAGAAATCTTAGGGCTATAGAATACTCTGTGGGTTGGAGAAGGGGCAACTGAAGGTGTGGGTGAGGAGAAGGTAGAGAAAGAGAAGGCCATTTCTTTACTGTTGGCAAGAAAATAAGATAGATACCTTGTTTATTTCCCCAGACACAGACATTTATCTTTTGTTCATATGGAAAGTCTCAACAGACAGAGAAATCCCTTACAATGGGATTTTGGTGGTTTCTTTGTTTTCTTGTGCCTTCAGATCAGTGTTGACTGCTGACAACACAACGAACATGTCTTTGAAATTTTCTTGCTATGGTTTATAAAAAATCTTTTATCAATGTCTGTTTCCTAAGGCTGAAAGTGTGTAAGTGGCCCAAGGTCACCCAACTGGATTTGTGACTAAGGTGAGACTAGAATTCAGTCCCCTGAATTCTAGCCTTATGCCTTAACCACTACACCAAACTCTCTTTCCAGTAGTTAGTCACACACACACACACACACACACACACACACACACACACATATATATATATATATAATGTGGAAAACAACAAAAATGATTGAGAAGAGAAATAATATATTCAGCTTTAATCTCAGCAACTGTAGATCTAACATACATTTCAATTCTGAAGAGGGTGTGTTTTTTAAAGCTTGAACTGATAACTTCTTTGTCATGGGAGATCTTGGAATAATCCAGACATACTCATTGTTCCCTGTAAAAGAAATGTATCATTTCTGCCAATGATGAGATTACCCTGGAAAAATGAGGGTTTTGTAGGCCTGGGATAACAGAATTTATATGCATCTGTCTATTGATGAATAAGTACATTGAAAAGGCCATGCTGATGTCATTGAGATCAATGCTAATGAATAGACTTCAGTTGACACAGAGCAATTTCACAGGTGAGAACTAAAAATTCTAGTTACTTGCAAGCAGTTCAATAAAATACAGTTGACTTAGGAGACCTCTCTTTGAATGCTATTTATTTTCTCATTCAATTTAGAATCAAGATTCAGAGTTCATCGGTAAACTGACATGGCTGTTACTGGTAATAAAAGCTTATGTCATCCACCAGAGATTTTAGAAGAAATTTGCTTCCATAATTTTTATCAAATGGAAAGACCCACTAAGTGGCAATCAGCGCTATATGTTGTCATTTCCAGAAACACAAACTGGAATGTAATTAGTCACTGATATTTCTGGAATTTGCAGTGTAGATGTTCAAAGAAAACTGCAATGTTTATTTCAAGTGAAAATGCATATTGTCAGGCATTCATTTGTGCACCACTTAAAAAAAAAAGAAATGCTTTATTTTGTTATTGGAAACATTTTTAAAAAGAGTATATACAGTTTGTGAAAATGGCATCAAAGTATCCTTTCTTATTTTGATGGTCATGATAATACCATCAAAGTACTTATAAATCATCATGTACCATTTTTTAAAACATGCCATACTGTTGAAGAGAAAGGAAAATTTTAAAAAATTATAATTTAACAGGTTAAGCAAATTCAGTTTTGTCAGCTTCTAATTTAAATCAAATAATAGAATTGTGTACCTTTCAAAGACTATAATTTGAATTTGAGTTTAATTTTTTTTTTAAAAAAATAACCTTTTATTTCTTTTATTATACTGTATATTTTGAGAAGTATCACTTGTAGCCTCTTGATTATTTGAATGATTTCCTCAGCACTTTCCAAAATTATGAATACTGGGCACAGAAATGAATGGATTATTCCTGTTATTCAGGGTTAAGCAGTTCATAGCCCAGATAATAGTTCATATTAACCCCATTTTCTGTGATTTATCAGGAATGATCAAAATTGGATCAATGCAACAGACAAACAAAATACATTTAGTAGTATGATTTTTGTTGTGTATATGTGTGTGCATATATAAATTGTAATATAGTAATTGTAATAACGTAGCACACACACACATTCAAAGTTGAATTTTGAAAAATTAAAAATGAAATTAGACAAGCAACATTTATAGTGGCAATGAGTTTTTTAATTAAGTTTCAATCAAGAAATTCTTCACAGAATAGAAACAATACAAATTTAAAAAAGGAAAAGGGAAGTAAAGAAATGTGATACATAAGTAAGCAACCCCCAATCTTTACAGCAGTTATACCTAAATATATTTATATTTTATCTTTCCTCTACAGTTATATGTGGCACCCTTTTTTTCATATTATACCCTTTGTAATCAAGCCCATGAATCATGAATCCACTCCCCCCCCATTTTTCAGCCAAGTAGGTCTGTTAAACAACTTATTTTGTTTAGCCTACATGAAAATCCAAAAAGCAGAACAATTCTTGCATCATTTTTATAACTCTATAATTCTTGGATATACCATCACTGATATACTGTTCTTGGTCCCAAAGACTATACAGCTCTCCACATTGGAAAAAAAAATGTTAAGCATCTCTGTGGTAACTAAGTAGGTTTCATCAATGTATATCTTTGGAGTACTGGGTAATCAACTCAAAATAGGATAAAAGCAAAAACATGTCTTTAATCTCCAAACAGGTAGTTAAAATGTTTCAAGTATCCTGCAAGGAAAGCAAATTATTTGTGTTCCACAAATTGTCTTTTATGACAATGATCCTGGTTTTTGAGTCAATGGATATGTAACTGCTTTGGCTCAATATGTATTGCCAAATTGATGTGTTAGAAAGCATAATGGTACCATTATTAGCTGCCTTTTTTTAACTTTTGATGGCCATGAACTGGAAAGAAATCAATGCAAATGCATTAACTAAAAAGACTGGGCACAAATCAGAACCACCAGTGATGCATTAACACAATTAATGTTGGTATCAAACTCTAAAGCAGAACCAGTATTATTATGAGCTGCAAAGCATTCAGTGCTAATTATAAGACTGAAATAAAATGGGTTACACTTAGTTTCTCTCAAAGATATGCACATCCAAAAAGTCTGTTTGCTAACTGCAGAGGGAGAGATATTTCTCCTTGCTCTATCCCAATGCAAGCTAACATAAATCCATCATGGATTAGTTAGGAGAACATGAAATAGAAATGAGAGCTCCAATCAAAGGAAAACACAAAAGCAATGTTAAGAAATATTGGAAAATAGTAGAAGAAGCTCAGACAGATTGACACACAATGAAAACAGTTCAGTAGAGGGGAAACTCATTTGTCACTCCTACAAATGTGAGAGAAAGGTCAAGCTTTTATTTTGGCACTGCCAGTGGAACAAAGCAAACCGTCAAGAGGCTGCGTTCAGTCAGGGACTGGCAAGAAACCTGCCACTAAATTGGTTTAGGTTTTCACACTACTGACAATAACTGAGACAGATGATGTGCTCATCATATTACAGATGGGTCATGAGTTTCAATATTGGTATTGGGAGGTAGTTCTGTCGGGCCTGATGTTAGGTAGTGAAAACCCTTGAAAAACAAATCATGATGCCTAAAAGGAACAGCCAAGTTGGCACATCACAACAACAGACCCCCTTATAGGAGTCAGCAGGAGGATAATGCTGGCACCAGAAAGAATGAATGGGCAATTCTGCTTAGAAAACGCTCCAGCAAAGCCTGTTCTGTAGTTCAAAATCTCCAAGTTATAGAAATGAGAAAAAGCCACAACAAGAGCTTTGTCAAATCCATAGCACACTAAAGTGACCAATAAAGATAAAATTACTGTTGTGATACATTTGGATGAAGTACATACAATACTTGGTCAGAATATCATGAAACCATCCAGCTACGTATGCTGAGAAAGCTTTGCCAGTGTTAAAAGGTGAGATGAAATGCATGCACATTACAAGCACATGGATTGTATCACGGAAACCTGGTTGGGCTTGGAGGGAGGTGTCCCTTTGATAGAACTTTGCCCACCAGGTTTCCGGGTGCTGCACCAACCTAGAGCCCAAGGTAGGGGAGGAGGGGTGGCGGTTGTTATTAGGGAGACCTTTAGTCCGCAAGAGGTCACTGCTCCTAGGATAGACGGGTGTGAGACCCTCCTCATGAAGTGGGGCCCACAGGGTCAGTTGGGCTTGTTTATTTATTTATTTATTTTATTTTATATTGGATTTCTATACCGCCCTTCTCCCTGAGGACTCAGGGCGGTGTACAGCCAGATTAAAAAAACATGCAGAACAAATATTAAAAACAATTAAAAGATATATAAATTTGGCCCAATTAAAACTCATTACCAATTAAAAACGTTTAAAACATTTAAAAAACAGTTAAAAATTTCATCTTAAGCCAGCCCGGCTTGTTTAAATAAACGGGTTTTAAGGGCGCGACGGAAGGCACTGAGGTCTTGGATTCTCCGTATCTCTGGGGGGAGCTGATTCCAGAGGGTAGGTGCCCCCACAGAGAAGGCTCTCCCCCTGGGGGTCACCAGCCTACATTGTCTGGCTGATGGCACCCCGAGGAGGCCCTCTCTGTGGGAGCGCACGGGTCGATGGGAGGTCGTTGGTAGCAGCAGGCGGTCTCGAAGATAGCTAGGCCCTACGCCATGGAGCACTTTAAAGGTAATAACCAACACCTTGAAGCGCACCCGGAAGACAACTGGGAGCCAGTGCAGCTCGCGCAGGAGCGGTGTTACATGGGAGCGCCATGCTGCTCCCGTCACTACCCGCGCTGCTGCGTTCTGGACCAGCTGGAGCCTCCGGGTGCTCCTCAAGGGGAGCCCCATGTAGAGAGCGTTGCAATAGTCAAGGCGAGAGGTGACGAGGGCGTGAGTGACTGTGCACAGGGAATCCCGATCAAGAAAGGGCCGCAACTGGCGAATCAGGCGAACCTGACAAAAGGTCCCCCTGGTTACAGCCGTCAGATGTTCCTCCAAGGACAGCTGCATATCCAGGACTCCCAGATTGCGAGCCCCCTCTGTGGGGGCCAATGACTCGCCCCCAATAGTCAGTGATGGAGTCAACTGACTATATCGGGATGCCGGGAGCCACAGCCACTCAGTCTTGGAAGGGTTGAGCTTGAGCCTGTTCCTCCCCATCCAGATCCGTACAGCCTCCAGGCACTGGGACATCACTTCAAGGGCATCGTTGGGGTGGCCTGGGGTGGAGATGTACAGCTGGGTGTCATCAGCGTACTGGTGGTATCTCACCCCAAAGCCACGGATGATCTCACCCAGCGGCTTCACATAAATGTTGAACAGGAAAGGCGAGAGGACCGATCCCTGCGGCACTCCACAAATGAGAGGCTTCGAGGTCGACCTCTGCCCCCCTGCCAACACAAACTGCGACCGGTCGGAGAGAAAGGAGGAGAACCACCGCAACACGGTGCCTCCCACCCCCAACTCTTCCAGCCGGTGCAGCATGATACCATGGTCGATGGTATCAAAAGCCGCTGAGAGGTCTAACAGGACCAGAACAGAGGAACAACCCCTGTCCCGAGCCCTCCAGAGATCATCAACCAACGCGACCAATGCCGTTTCTGTGCTGTGCCCAGACCTGAAACCCGACTGGAACGGATCTAGATAAGATGTTTCCTCCAGGAATTGCGGAAACTGTCGTGCGACCACACTCTCAACAACCTTCGCCATAAAGCGAAGGTTGGAGACAGGACGATAGTTGGCCAATATTGCCGGATCCAGGGACGGCTTCTTGAGGAGAGGCCTCACCACCGCCTCTTTCAAGGCGGTGGGGAAGTAACCCTCACTCAACGAAGCGTTGATAACACCCTGAAGCCAGCCTCGTGTAACCTCCCGGGAAGCCAGTACCAACCAGGAGGGACACGGGTCCAGTAAACATGTGGCCGCACTAAGTCTCCCCAAAATCCTGTCCACATCATCAGGAGTCACAGCATCAAACTCCTCCCAGATAACATTCTCAAGACTATTCCTCGTCACCCTGCCCTGATCTACCCAGTCAGAGTCCAAATCCCCCCGGATCTGGGCGATTTTGTCATACAGGTATTGTCCGAAATCCTCCGCCCTGCCTTCTAAGGGATCCTCCCGCACTCCCGGATGGAGCAGGGTGCGGGTCACCCTAAACAGGGCGGCCGGACGATTCCCTGATGACGCAATAGAGGCGGAAAAGTAGTTAGACTTTGCCGTCTCTATCGCCACTAGGTAGGCCTTAATATGCGACCTTACCAGTGTTCGATCAGATTCAGCGAGACTGGCCCTCCAACCGCTCTTCAGGCGTCTTTTCCGGCGCTTCATTTCCCTCAGCTCCTCAGTAAACCAAGGAGCCGCACGGGATCGGCATCGGGTCAGAGGCCGCAAAGGCACAACTCGGTCCAAGGCCCCACCAGCCGCCCGATCCCAGGCGGCTACCAGGTCCTCGGCCGAGTCATGTGCTAGATCCTCAGGAAATGGCCCAAGCTCCGTCTGGAACCTATCAGGATCCATCAGGCGCCTGGGGCGGATCCATCTAATTGGATCCGCCTCCCTGCGGCGAGGGGTCGCGGTTCGAAGATCTAGGCGAAGGAGTGAGTGGTCAGACCATGACAAGGGTTCCATGTCTATATCCCCTATAACAAGACCACTCAACCACTGGCCAGAGACAAAAATCAGATCCAGAGTGTGACCTCCCCTGTGAGTAGGGCCATGAACTAACTGGGTCAGGTCCATGGCCGTCATGGAAGCCATGAACTCCCGAGCCACCTCAGACGTTTCACCGACGGATGGCAAGTTGAAATCACCCATGACTAAAAGCCTGGGTGTATCTACTGCCACCGTGGCTATCACGTCGAGTAGCTCAGGTAGGGCTGTTGCCACACGGCAGGGAGCCAGGTACGTAAGCAACAAGCCCATCTGAACCCCACGGCCCCACCTCACAAGGAGGGACTCACATCCGGCTATCTGAGGCACAGTGGTCTCCCTCGGACCCAGATCCTCGTTAATAATAACCGCCACCCCCCCCGCCCCTCCCCTGAGCCCTCGGCTGATGGAATGCTCTGAAGCCTGGTGGGCACATTTCAACCAGAGGGACGCCACCCTCCGGACCCAACCAGGTCTCCGTAATACCCGCCAGGTCCGCTCCTCCCTCTTGTATAAGATCGTGGATGAGGGGGGCCTTATTGACCACGGACCTGGCATTGCACAGCATCAGCCGAAGGCCCAGCTCCTGAGTATCTAAGCCACCTAGTATCCGAGCAGAGCCTTGGGGACCGGGGCAAGCAATTGCTCTCAGACAGCAAGTGCGAGCCCCCAGCACCTGATGTGGTCCCCAGCTCCCGCCATATCTGCCCCTCCCATTCACCGTGCCGATGGTACAGCCCTCATAGATATCGTCCCCCATCCCTTTCCCAATCCCTCGTCCGGTGCCCCCCGAATCGTTACCCTGTGCCGGGCACGGCTCTGACCCTGGTGGATTTCCCCCCCAATCCGCCCTAGTCGTCTTCCCAATATCTTTAAAAGAATAATTACAACCCCCTCCCCCAGAACCCCTTAAAATCTTTAAAAATTTCCCTAAAAAGCCCCATAAATTCTTCCTTGCTCCATGCCATCTCTCCGGACTCCAAAGTCCGTCATCGAGATAGGCCCTCGGTAATGTGGGGGGCCAAATCTGCGAGAGGGGAGAATCTCGCAGGGCGAGGAGTTCCGACACCGAGTACATATAGCTATCAGGGGAAACAGTCCAAGGGTGGGGGACCACTGATGTTATAAGCGTAGGGAAAATTCCAGTCCATGGTCAGGCTGCCAAGCTCCACTGTCCTCTCATGACAGTGGCTAAGGAGGTGCATATCATTCGACCCCGAAAGTTTCCAGGGTGGCCATCTCTCACCAGGCCAATCCATGGAGACTTTGAAAGAAAGCTCAAGGGTGAGGATAGCCATATTCCGCCTCCTCGGCCCCATATCCATAGAACCAGTATCCCTCCTGGGATTAGCAGCATCAGGGAATCCAATATCCAGCTCAAAGGAGGTTTAAGTTCGTAGATGTTCGTCAGAGAAGTTCTACATGGTAGGGAATCCAGACAGGCCAGATGGAAATGGGAAAAAATTAGGAGTAGTTCAGCAGGCCAAGATGGATGGGAAGCTATGATCGTAGTAGGCCAAAAGGCCAAAACTCAGTCTGAAGGAAGGAGGGGGGGGATTCAAACCGCATAAGTTTGTAGTCATTTTCCAGCCCCAATAACCCTCAACCTTCCATTCTAGAGGATAAAGCTCCCCAATTTCGTCCCCCCCCCATCCAGCTCACCCTGGGGGGGGGTCTCTGGGTCTCCCTGGGGGTAACCCTTCCCTCAAGGGTCATATACTCTCCAGTCACCCCAAAATCTGACCTAAAACCGCTGCTGAAGAGTCCTGGGCCGTCTGTTTTGAAGTCTTTAGGCCCTTGGGAGCCGCCCCAACCTTAGGCGCCCCGTCACGACCACCGCCGCGGCCTCCGCAGTCCCCATCGCCATCGTCGCCATCGGCCCCCCCACGGACGTCCCCAGCCGCCCCCTGCCTCCAAAGATCCACTCGAGGCATCCAGGGGCGTGGGGAACCTCCGTAGGGTCCTCACAACGCCGACGTCATCCAGGAGCTGCCGCCGCCGCTGCCATGACCGCCCGCGACCGCCGCCTCCGGTGCCGCTCCCCTGCAGGCCGCAGACCGCCGTCACCCACCGCCGTCCTGACGTCATCCCCCTCAGCGCTGGGATGGTCCGGGGAGCCGACAAAGCTTCCAACGGGCTCCTCAGATGCTGCTTCGTCCGGGCGGGGGGTCATAGATGTTCGAAATGACCCCCCTGAGCCCCCCCAAGCCGAGGCATCGCCCCCAAGAAGCCGAGACTCAGCGCCGGAGCGCCATCTTGGGGCATGCGCAGAAGAATTATCTTGTTGATTGTGTACCTGTCTCCCAGCTGCGTATCAACAGTCCTGCCCAGGCTGCTCGACGCCCTATCGGGGCTGGTGGTGGAGTTTCCCAGACTTCAATCTGACATCCCTGGGTGGGGCGTCGGGGGTGGCTCGGAAGTTCATGGCCTCCATGGCGGCCATGGACCTGACTCAAATTGTTCAGGGCCCGACACATGAAGGGGGGCCACACACCCGATCTTGTTTTTGTCTCGGAGCAGTGGCAGGTGGAGTTCAGTGGGGGACTGACTTCTATTGATCCCCTGTCATGGACCGACCACCATCTTCTCCAGCTGGGCTTCCAGTACGCCGCCCCTCCTCGCTGGGAAGCGGAACCAACCATTTGGTTCCGCCCCAGGCACCTGATGGACCCGGAGAGGTTCCAGACGGAGCTTGGGATGATGCCTCTATCTCTCTCCCATGCCCCGGTCATGACCCTGGTGGATGCCTGGGATGAGGCCGCTGCTGGGGCTCTGGACTGGGTCGTGCCTTTGCGACCTCTAACTCGTCGCAGATCCCCGTCATTGGCCCCGTGGTTTACCGAGGAGCTCCGGGGGATGAAGCGACGTAGGAGATGCCTAGAGAGCAGTTGGAAGGCCAGTCATTCCGAATCTGACCGGCGAACCATCACTATTTCTCCGATGTCATCATGTCCGCAGAGAATTGCTCAGCTGCCCTGTTTCGGGTGTCCCGCTCCTTCTTGAATCTTGGGTGGTGGAAGACTCAATGCAAGAGTGAGCTGAGGAGTTTGGCCAGTATCTGCAGGACAAGATTGCTCAGATTCGGGACGGCTTGGACTCTGACTGGACAGGGTCAGACGGTGAGGAAGCGGCAGGTCTTGTGCTTTGGGAAGAGTTCGATCCTGTTACCCCAGAAGAGGTGGACAGGATCATGGGAAAGTTGAGTACAGCCACATGTGTACTGGACCCGTGCCCCTCCTGCTGGTTTATTCAGCTCAGGAGGTGACACGTGGCTGGATCCAGGTGGTGATAGCTGCTTCTTTAGAGGAGGAAAGCTTTCCTGCCACCTTGAAGGAGGTGGTGGTGAGGCCCCTCCTCAAGAAGTCTGCCCTGGATCCAGCTGTTTTGAGCAACATTCGTCCAGTCTCCAACCTTTGCTTTCTTGTGAAGGTTGTCGAGACTGTGGTGGCACATCAGCTCCCGGTGGCCCTGGATGAAGTGGAATACCTCGATCCGTACCAATCGGGTTTCAGGCCCAGATACAGCATAGAGACGGCATTGGTCGCACTGGTGGATGATCTCTGGAGGGCTCAGGACAGAGGTCATTCCTCTGTTCTGGTCCTATTAGATCTTTCGGCAGCTTTTGATACCATCGACCATGGTATGCTTCTGCGGCGCCTCGAGGGGTTGGGAGTGAGAGGCCCCGTTTTACAGTGGTTCTCTTCTTACCTCTCGGGTCAGACACAAGCTGTGTTGGCAGGAGGGTAGTAGAGATCGACCCTGAGGCCCCTCAAGTGTGGGGTGCCTCAGGGGTCGGTTCTCTCACCCCTTCTGTTCAACGTTTATATGAAACCTCTGGGGGAGATCATCCGTGGTTTCGGGGTGGGGTATCATCAGTACGCTGATGATACCCAGCTTTTTATATCTACCCCGAACCAGCCCAGTGATGCCCTCAATGTGTTGTCCCGGTGCCTGGAAGCGGTACGGATCTGGATGGGGAGGAACAGGCTTCAGCTCAACCCTGCCAAGACTGAGTGGCTGTGGATACCGGCATCTCAGTTCGAAGGTGAGATTCCATCACTGACTATAGGGGGTGAAATTTTTCCCCCTGTAGACAGGGCGTGCAACTTGGGTGTCCCCCTTGGTTCACGGTTGAGTTTAGAAGATCATATAACAACCGTGACCAGGGGGGCATATGCCCAGATTCGTCTGGTCTGCCAGTTGCGCCCCTATTTGGACCCAGATGCCCTACGCACAGTTACTCATGCGCTAGTTACCTCCCGTGTTGACTACTGTAATGTTCTCTACATGAGGCTGCCCTTGAGGACCACTCGGAGGCTTCAACTGGTACAGAATGTGGCCGCGTAGGTTGTGATGGGAGAGTCCTGATACTCCCATGTTACATCCCTCCTGCGTGACTTGCATTGGTTGCCGGTTGCCCTCCGGGTGAGATTCAGGGTGCTGGTGATGACCCATAAAGCCCTACATGGCTTAGGCCCAGGATATTTGGTGGATCATCTGCTGCCAGTAATAGCTGACCATCGCCCGGTGCGTTCTCACAGGGAGGGCCTGCTCCAGGTGCCATCAGCTAGACAGTGTCAGCTGGTGACCCCTAGGGTAGAGCTTTTTCTGTGGGCGCGCCCACCTTTTGGAATCAACTCCCCCTGGGGCTCTGGTTGGCTCCTGACCTTCGCACTTTCTGCCGTGAATTAAAAACATGGTTGTTCACATTGCCCAGCCTGGACTGAGAGGGCTTTTAGATTTTGGGGGTTTTAATATAAATTATATACGTACATTATGTATTTTATAATTTTAACTGATTGTTTTATTGTTGTGAGCCGCCCTGAGTCCTCGGAGATAGGGCGGCATATAAATTTTATTAATAAATAATAAATAAATAAATAAATAAATAAATAAATAAATAAATAAATAAATAAATAAATTTCCATAATATATTCTTGGTTCCCAACCAATGGAATGCTTGTAGAAACCAAGCATGCTGGTAGTATTTTATTAGTGCCTCCCAGAAAAATCAACTAGAATTTCATTTTAGCAAGATGATATATCCTTGTGGATCTTTCTTTAAAGGCTCAAGCAGCACAAAATAGAGTGTAGAAAATTGATACCATTCTTCCTGATATTGCAGGTAAGATATATCAAGTGTCAAAAACTGATTTAAAAAAATGGTAAAAAATAAAACCATTTGAATGCAATAATGCACAGCAGGTAATCTATGCTTTTAAAAAGCTGTTGTATGTCCTTCATATTATTATTGGCCACAGATTGTGTGCATCAGTTGAGAGGGTGGAAAATATAATATTCACTCTTCTTTTCTTTTTTCTTTTCTTTTTCATTCCTTAGCCTTTGTTACTGTACTTATCAGATGAATACCTTCACCAGGAAGATGAAGGGAGAAAAAGGAAGATAGAAGCTCTGAATCTATCAAATGTCTAATTTGGAATCCTTAAAATGTAAATAAATAAGAAACATAATAAAATCATCAAGGCTGCTATCCAAATTGTGAGGAAACATATGACGGTTTCATGGGAACAATCTGAGTTCTTTTTTCATGATCTATGTAAAACTGTAAGTCTATGTATCACAAAACTCAATTTGACTTTGTTTCATTCTCAATCTTTCATTTAATTTTCATTAAAACACTAAAATAAAGATCCATTGAGTATATAAAATCAATGTGTCCCTATTACCAAGTAACAAAACTAGTAAAAACAAAAATCCATTTACTTATATTAGTGGTTTTCATTAAAACGTATTATATTCTTCTCAAGAAACTTTCACAAAGGGTTTTTTTTTATTAAACTGAAGAAGAGAGCCATATCACTTTATCCAGGATAGTTAAACACTGAAAGAATTTATACAATGGATTGATATTTCAAGTGATTTTCAAGCAAATGTTCTCTCCAAGTAGTACCCACACCTGTAATTTATATTAGAATAACAAAAAGTGAAACTAGACAGTGGAACACTCAATATGATTTGATTTAGATTCCAACTGAGCCACAAATGTTTTACCCAAATAATAATTTAAGAAAATATAGATGATCTGAAAAGTCAACTGAGACTCTTCTGAGGGATTGTACTGGCAGAGTGTGTCTTCTGTCTGTCATAAGTCTCATATTCAACCTCTTCCATTTCTCTTAAATATTGAAAAACAATGCAAGTGAATGTAGGCACCATAGTCTTGATCAGATCAATGATCATATTCTTGGACTTGATCAGATCAATGATCATATTCTTGGACTAGTTCAAGTTCAGTGCTTGTGTGGTTACCTAACAGTTTAGAGTATAATGTGAATTATGCCCTTGAGTTTGTAGTTGATTGCTTAGTCTGTTGATTTGTCATGCTTACAATTCCTGCCAAATTGTCATGGGAAGCTAAGAATATATACTAAATCCATGATGGCGAACCTATGGCACCTGTGCCAGAGGTGGCACGCAGTGCCCTCTCCATGGGCACGTGAGCCATCGCTCCGGTTGAGTTCCACTGTGCATGCGCACGTGCCTCCCACTGGCCAGCTGGTCTTTGGGTCTCTGCCATGCATGCGCATGGTGTGTGTGTGTGTGTGTATGTATGGGGCCCACGCATGCATATGGGTGGCAGGGTGCGTGGGGGGCCCTGCGGCTGCATACGCATGTGACAGGCACATGTGGGGGGGGGGGCGCATTGCATTTGGGGAGTTTGGGCATGCATGCACACATTTGCTTGTGCATGTGCTTTGGGCACTTGGTCCGGAAAGATTAGCACCACTGTACTAAGTGAAATCTTTTGTCCATCTGACTAAGTAAAAGATAATCTAATGATATTTGATTTTTTTTCTATTACATTTTTCAAATGTTGCTGATTGTTTTTACTAAAACTTCAACTTAATGAATGTACAATCCCTGAATAGTTATCTTGAAAAATAATAAATTTACTAAATAAATTCATTGACCCAATTAACTCAGGATACTAACCTCTTACTATACTGGCAAAATAAGAAGCAGTCCCAAGTATTCTGTGGCTGTCTTTGGCAATTTTGTAAACTATTATCATTATGGTGCAAAAGGTGGAATTGTGCAGAATGCTTCACTTTAGGAAATCTGCTTTGCATTGATTTTATTATATTTCTTCTTAATATGCAAAGAACACAGTTCTGAAAATGGGACTGAGTTAGAATGGAATTCAGTTAGAATGGGACTGATCTCGTAGTTATTATCTGCGCTGCCTGGATAGGTCCGATATAAGCTGAATAATGATGGGGAGAAAACAAGACTCCTCCTTTCTGGACAGCATGCTGCAGATACTGTCAAGATTAATGTTTCTTGCTCTAGGAAGGTTGTTTTGCTTTCAAAAGATGATTTAAAAGAAATTTATAAAATAAAGAAATAACTGATATTCAAGAAATAAATTCAAATCCACTTATTTTTCACATGCGTGTGTATTCCTCTCTCTCAAAGAAAGAAAGGAAGAAAGAGAGAGAGAGAGAGAGAGAGAGGAAGGAAGGAAGGAAGGAAGGAAGGAAGGAAGGAAGGAAGGAAGGAAGGAAGGAAGGAAGAAGAAAGATCTAATGTTATAAATCACCAATAAATGACAGCATTGACTCGCTAGAAACTCTGGTGTGTTCTTTAGCATCTATTATTTCATGTCAGTTGATGGGAAATTGCAATGAGAAAAGGCTATACGGCTATTGTTCATGAAACAGAAACCTGCAATGAATATTTGTCAGTACACTTTAAGAAATGTGCCATCACTGAATTTGTGACTGCCAAACAAGTCCTGCCAAATTAAATTTACCATTAAATATTGTTTATTCACAGTGATGATTATGGTGATGTGAGTGCTGGGTATCACTGAACCAAAAAATGTAAAAATGGTACACTAAGGAGAAGCTAATTTCTGTGATAAAAAATGAAGTGGAAGGTCTATCATAGGAATTAATAAAGTTCACATGCCACACATTGATAAACTGATTAAGGATAATCAGATCTTTCAAAAGGAAATTGCTGTCCAGCTTGGGATTTTAAGGAACATTGGGGGTACATTGTTGGTCTTCAATATTGAAAGGCTTAGGCAACATGGATTACTTTCATGCTAACTGCAGATTTGGACCTTTCAAGAAATTTGCCAGCAATTGTTGTCATCTACAAAAATGAAGGTAAAAAGGTTTCTTCATCATTGTAGAAGTCTTAGGGATTCATCATTTTGTTTCAGAAATGAAGTGTCAGTTAATTAAATATCATTACAAAACTATACCTGCTTCCACACCACACCACACTGAGCCAGGCTAAGATTCGATATTGGGATAAAACTCAAATATTAAAAATCCAAATCTTTGGTCAAGACAGAACTGCCTCTTCCGTGCCAAGGTGCTGAGATGACAAACGGTATTTGATGTAGGTACAGAATTGTAAAAGAGCAAACTGACCCTAAACAGATACATCCTGTTGTTTAATGTTTATTACACCCCAAATGTCATGTATCTCCTAGAGAAGAAATACTGCTTTCCTTACTGTCCTCTTTACTGCTCTTTAGGTGCCTTTGAGCCCCTTATCTCCTGTTTTATTATGTCTTGAGCTCCGGAGCTGAGGACCTGAGCCTGTGGGAAAAGGGCTGTTATGTCTTTCCTAGAGATAGATTAAAGGGTAACCTCTACGTGTGAAATGTCTCACTCTTCGTAATAACTTTGCCTTTATACTGTATAAATATCTGGCTGAAAGCAGCCATCATTGTTCAGACCCTTTGCTTGTCTATTGGGCTGTTTGAACCATGCACAATAAACTCTTTCCTGCATTGAAGAGCTTGGCCTAGTTCCGTCATTTTTTTCTACAACAGCTGGCGACTCCGCCAGGACTAGGTGCAAGGCGATATTTCGCTGAGGGCCGTTTCGACCCCTCGGGACCATCGGGAGGTTGCTCCTGAACATTCTCCTGAACATTCTCCAGGTGCCGTCTCCGGGAGACAGCAGCGATATCCCTATGGGACCGACGGAGCTCTGATCGAGTCCAAGAACCCTGCGGTGCAGGAAAGGTGGTCTGAACAAATTCCTGGCCAGGAATCTACGGAGTGGGAGCGTTTTTAAGTGAGTATATTGTAAAAGAATTGTACCTGCCTCATTTGAAGGCAGACGGAGGGACTTGATCACTCCCTCGGACTCGGGGTAGCTACCCTAACGAAGTCCATGTCAGGTTGTGTGGGTGGTTAAGCCGTCGCATTTCTCGCTAGTGGCTGTGAGTTCCGGGGCTACGAGTCGGTGGCAGTGTGATAGAATGGGAGGGGCTCAGAGCGTGCCAAATACTCCGTTGGCATGCATGTTAAAAGGTTTTGACAAGTATTTTAGCAACCCTTCCTATCCGAAAGGATCAAAGGAGCGATTAAAATTTCTATGTAAGCATGTGTGGCCATTAGTGGGGACAGGGTGGCCCCCTCAGGGATCACTAAGGGAGGAAACAGTGGATAAGTTGTGGGGGGTGATTGTAGTGAATCAGGATAAATATCTTGATCAATTTCAATACATTGATCAATGGGCAAGAGCCCTAACAGAAAAAGCTGAAGATTTTCTGCAGTGTCAGGCTGAAATGGTCAGGCTATGTGTATCTAGATCTGGTGGAAAGATTAAAGGGAGGAGAAGTGAGCAAGGAAAAACTCAGGCAGAAAGAGCAGAGGAATATCCAAGAAGGAGAAAAGTATTGACAGAGGACGTGGAGGAGGTAGTTAGACCCCCCCCCCGTATGCTCCATTGTGGCAGCCCCCAGCGCAGCAGCAGCCCCCGGCACAGCAGCCGCCCCCAGCACAGCCCTAGACCAACAGCAGCAGCTGCAGGGAGCTGTAGGAGGAGAGGGAGGTGGAAATCAGAGACACATGAGCGATCCTGGGGCTAGACCGAAAGTTAGGAAAAGTCCCCTGCTGGAAGAAGGTAGTCGGAGTGAAGGAGAAGATCGGGATGATAAGGGGTTAAAGGAAGCAACAGGAGAAGAGCAGGTGGGGGTGCAAACTCACGCAGTGACAGCTAAATTGAAGGCTAGCAAGCAAGAAGTTACAGCACCTTTACGCCAGGTGGATCAGATAATAGTAAACCAGCAGGGGCAGGTGGAACGTCAGCCCCCTTTTCAATACATGCCGTTTACTACTACTGATCTTTTAAACTGGAAACAGCATTATGGGCCGCTGACCACTAAGCCCACTGAGATGGCGGACCTGTTTCAAACTATCATGTTAACACATAATCCAACGTGGCAGGATGTACAACAGTTGTTATGCACTCTGTTAACTCCGGAAGAACGAGAGAAGTGGAAAACCACAGTTAGACAGTGTGTGAAAGAGATGCTGCCAAATGATGCGGATGTGCAGCCGGAGGTGTTAGCCCAGGTGCCCGAAATAGATCCGGGCTGGGACCCAAAGGAGGAACCGGGCTGGACACGTTTGAGGGACTATCAGAATTTGGTGGTGCAAAGTCTCAGAAGAGCAGGGAAGCCCCCAGTAATGGGGGCCATCTAAGCCATCTTTAGTGATGCAGGGAGCGGATGAAAGTCCGGAAAGTTTCCTGCAGATATTGATTGAAGCATATGAGTTATATACACAGGTGGATCCACAGCAGGGGGATAATGCGCGGATGTTGAATGAAAGATTCATAGCTCAAAGCTATGAGGATATAAGGCGAAAACTGCAGAGAGTAGAAGGAGCACTTGGGAAGAACATGACTGAATTTTTGGAATTGGCACGGAAAGTGTATGTAAATAGGGATAAGGTGGAAAAGAAGGAGAAAGAAGCTAGAATGCAAAAGAAGGCTGAATTATTGGCAGTAGCATTACAGGGAGGAATGACTTTGGATCCTAACCTAGGGGCTCCCCTGGGCCCTAACCAATGCACCTATTGTAAAGGAGAAGGGCATTGGCAAAGGGAATGCCCCAGATGGATGATGAGAGGAGAGGGATGATGAGAAGACCGGAGTTGGGATCAGGGATGCGTGGGCAGTTTGCGGGGAGAAGGGGAGAGCGAGGAATAAGAGGGGGCTTGAATAGAGGATTTGGACAAAAAGGCTTGGGACAAGATTTTGCTAGAGAAGCCAGAGGGGGTACCAGACCAAGAGAAGTGGAGAGTATTGGATTGGCAGACATGGTGTGGTCGGATTGACGGGGACCAGGCTTGGAAGAACCCCCACCTGAGCCATTGGTTACAATGAGGAAAGGAGGCCAGCAGACAACATTTTTAGTGGATACAGGAGCAGGTAGATCAGTTGTAAATAAGCAAATTGCAGCCCCTGGACCACGTAAAATCCAGGTTCAGGGGGTATCAGGACAGATTATGGGACGGCAGGTCCTAAAGCCTGTGATGTGTGATTTTAAAGGAGCTGAAATCCAGCATGAATTTTTGTACATCCCTGAATGCCCTATTCCGTTGCTAGGCAGGGATCTCCTGAGCAAATTAGGGGCAACAATTTCTTTTGATGAAGGCAGTCAGAAAATGACCATAAGGCATTCCTCGGAGGAGATTTGGAGGTTGATGATAGGGAGACAGGTCGGAGAGAGAGAAAAGGAGGAAAAGTGGAGGATTTTTGATGTGCCAGGTTTGTGGGCAGAGGATAATCCACCAGGTTTTGCAGCACACCACCCTCCAGTAGTGGTTGAGCTAAAGCCAGGAACAATGCCAGTAAGAATAAGGCAACGTCCCGTTTCATGGGAAGCAATATATGCCATCTATGAGAGTATACAGAGATATTTGGAGGCGGGTGTTTTGGTGCCTACTCAATCCCCATGGAACACTCCAATTATTCCAATTAAGAAGGCAGATGGGTCTTACCGCCCAGCCCAGGACCTGAGACCTGTGAATTGCTTAACAGTTACCTTGCACCCAGCTGTGTCCAATCCATACACTTTGTTATGTTTAATTCCACCCCAGGCGGGGTGGTTTTCTGTAGTTGATTTGAAGGACGCCTTCTTTACAATTCCTATTCATCCATCAAGCCAGCCGCTGTTTGCATTTGAGTGGGACAACCATCATACGGACACAAAAATGCAATACACATGGACTAGGTTGCCATAGGGGTTTAAAAATTCCCCAACATTGTTTGGGACAGCATTGGCTAGGGACATGCAGTATTACATGCCTCAGCAACCGGGAGATACAATTTTACAATATGTTGATGATGTTTTGGTGACAGGACGGACAGAGGATTTATGCTGGGATAATACTAAAATGTTGTTGGATTTGTTACTAGAGTGTGGGTATCGGGTATCAAGGAAGAAAGCTCAATTAGTGAAAGAGAGGGTGAGGTATTTGGGATACGATATTGAGAAAGGACATAGAGCTTTAGGACCAGAGCAGAAACAGGCAGTTTTGATGTTGGCCGAACCTAGAACAAAGAGACAACTGAGAAGCTTTTTAGGGTTGGCTGGCTTCTGTTGTATTTGGATCCCTAACTTTGCTTTGATGGCAGCACCCTTGTATGTAGCCACCAGGGGCACCAATACGGAACCCCTCGAATGGGGGGGAGAACAGAAAAAAGCCTTTAAAGATATAAAAATTGTGCTAACCCAGGCTCCGGCGTTAGCCTTACCAAATCTGCAGAAGCCTTTTAATTTATATGTAGACACAAGCAGAAATATTGCAGTGGGAATGCTTACCCAACCGCTGGGAAGTTGGCAACAACCGGTAGCCTATCTGTCAAAACAATTGGATGGAGTAGCACGAGGCTGGCCACATTGTTTAAAAGTATTAGCTGCAATTGCAGAATTAATTCAAGGTTGTAATAAACTTACTTTTTCCTGTCCTATAATTGTACATTCCCCCCATGCAGTGCAGTCCATTTTGGACGCTAAAGGACACTTATGGATTAGCGGACAAAGGTTAGCAAAATACCAGGCAATTATGATTGAGAATCCCCAGGTACATTTGGTAATGTCCAGTAGGCTGAACCCTGCTACGTTGTTGCCAACGGAGGTGGATACACAGCATGATTGTATACAGGTATTAGAGAAAGTTTATTCTACCCGACCTGATTTAACGGATATCCCGTTACCCAATGCACAGTTTAATTGGTACACGGATGGATCCAGTTACATTGTAGATGGGTATCGGGTGTCTGGATATGCCATTGTAGATGATGAAGGAGTGGTGGAAAGTGGACCCCTAAGAAGTGGACATAGTGCACAGGTGGCTGAGTTGTGGGCACTGATACGTGCCTTAGAAAGGGCCAAGGGAGAAACATTGAATATGTGGACAGATAGTAAATATGCATTCCTTACTTTACATGCACACGGGGCTGTTTATAAGGAACGAGGGTTTAGAGATTCAGCAGGGAAAAGTATTTTGCATGGACATCTTATTAGTCACTTGATTGAAGCTGTGAATAAACCAAAGAAAGTGGCAGTGATACATTGTAAAGGACATCAGAGGGGAGATGATAAGGTAGCTATGGGGAATAGAGAAGCTGATATAGGAGCAAGGGAAGCGGCAAAGCAAGAGGGACCGCTGCCCGACTTGTCTGCTTGTGTAGCAATGGATTTAGGGGTTATATCCCCGGAAATCAAACCAACATATACGCAACAGGAAAGTGTGAAAGCAGTGACAGATTTGAAAGCCCAAGTTGAAGATGGGTGGTATGTATTACCAGACAGGAGGGTTTTCGTACCAGCCTCGATGGCATGGACACTAGCGCGCCTAGCCCATGAAACAACACACATGGGTAAGACGGCTTTAGAACTAGCATTAGGAAGGGATTATTATATTAATGGGCTGGCCGGAGTTGCTGCCGGGACGGTTGCAAAGTGTGTTACATGTGCAAAGGTTAACCCAAGGCAAGGGCCCTTACTGCCCCCTGGTGCCATACCCCGGTCATACATCCCCATGGATTACATTATGATAGACTTTACTGATATGCCTAGATGTGGATTGTTTAAAGCTCTGTTAGTTATGGTGGATATGTATATAGGGTGGCCTGAGGCTTTTCCAACGAAGACCAAGCAGGCATGGGAGGTGGCAAGACTATTACTAAAAGAGATAATTCCCAGATTTGGACTTCCCAGTTATATCTCATCAGACAATGGTCCTGAGTTTGTTCATCATATTAATCAGGCAGTTGCAACGGCGGTAGGGATAAAGTGGCAGTTTCACAGTGCATTTCGGCCAGAATCAGGTAGATGTGCAGAAAGAATGAACAGGACTCTTAAGGAAAGAATTACTAAGATTTGTACAGATAGTCATTTAAAATGGCCTGATGCTTTACCACTAGCTTTGTATGCAATCAGAAGCTCGCCAAGAGGCCAACACAAGTTATCGCCATATGAGTTAATGTATGGACAACCGCCAGGGTTGTTAAGAAGGAACTTGGCTGGGTGGCCAGATTTGGGGCATAAGGGGGGAGTTTGGAATAAGGAAATGGTGCAAGAACTTAATAAGCAAGTTGAGAGGCTCCAGCAATATGTGATGGAACAGGTGCCCCCCCTGGTTAGTAAACCATTGTCACCCATTTAAACCAGGGGATCAAGTATGGGTCAAACATTGGAAGAAGGAGCCACTAGAAGGACGATGGAAAGGACCTTTTACCGTTTTTATGCCTTCTCCCATTGCTATTAAGATTGCAGAATCAAAGTCGTGGATTCATTGGACACGAGTCAAGGCGGCGGCAGAGTCTGGCTGGAAAGTGACCATGGATAAACAAAATCCCACTAAGCTAACATTCAAGCGTGCTTAAAGACAGCTTTTTCTATTTTACATATAGGATACTTGGAGCTGTGACCAATTGTGGGGACCCGCAACAGATCAAAAGAGTGGACTGGATACCTGGGTTGGCGCATTATTTTGGAGGCTGATTAAAGACAAGCGGCTGAAGAATAAAGATCCATGTGGGAGGAGAGTTGGATGTGGGCATGTTGGGGATTGGGGGTATTGGTCCTGTCGATTATTGTGTTTTACAGGTATAAACAGTGGTTTTGTGGACAACCGAAGAGCATCGAGGCACCAGCTACTCCAATCCCTAACTGCCCGGATCTTCTTCTGAACACCCACATAGTATAAATTGTCTGCTTACCAAAGAAATACTGGTTGTAATAGGTGAAAGGCGATTCTCGAATGTACCAAAATTTTTGTCTTTCCAATGTGTTGGTTTTGTAATTGTGGATGTGAGTGTTGTTGTTGCGCTCATTGTATAGATTGTGTTTTATGCATAGGGTGTTTGATTGAGTGTGACATAAAGATCATAGAAGATGTCTAGAGCACTATTTGGTGATAGGTTTGGAAACATCTTATTATACACTTAAAACTAGCCCCACTATTGAGATAGCATTGAGAGATCGGAATCAAAAGGACTGGGAGGATGCAGAACATGGTGATTGTTGGACTGGAATTATGGATAAGTGGATGGGTAGTGGGCCTATGAAGTGAGTCAGATATTCCCCGGATAGAAGCAACAAGCAAGGAGAATTGTGACCCATGTATATGCACAACATTACAGGGAACACGGGTTTCTAAAACCTTGATTTATCACACTCAAAAACCTGATGGGTGTAAGGAACACACACCCCGAACCTGTCAAGTAAATAATACCGTATACCACATGTGTATACTAAAGGATAAGGTGCAGTGCTATAACCCAGCAGAAGCCAAACAAAAAACTACTTATGAAATGTCAATATACACAACAGAATGTGGGAGAGAAGAACTTTTGAACAAGACAGAATTTAGGAAGTTGGGGGATCCAGTAGAGATAACATTTGATGCTTGTTTAGCTATTAATCGTAACTGTGATGTCTGGAAGTCAACATGTGGGACATTAGAATGGGAAAGAAGTTATATGTTGGACAAAAAGTATATGTGCCAAAAGCAGGGAGAATGCAGTGATCGAAGCACATATAGTTATTGTCCATATTGGTCTTGTGCAATTATGTGGACAGGAGATCAACCAGGGGGTACCCAGAGATGTAAGTTGGAAAATGGGATAGCTAGTAGCAACTGCCAACAGAATGAATGTAATCCTATAAAGATCACATGTATCCCAACAAGACTATGGAAGGAGCATTACGGATTAGGAATCTATGCTAAGGGAAAAGATCCCCTTGTAACCCTTCGATGGTATGTTACTAAGGTTACCAGAGCAACACATGATACGAAAGGATTGTTCTGGTCATATTATTTGGAGATGGAGAAGTTGAATATACCCGAAATTCCTAGTCATGTAACAAATACCTTTGTCAAATTGGCAGAAGACATAGCCCATACCCTGAATGTATCAAATTGTTTTGTTTGTGGAGGGACTAACATGGGAGAAAAATGGCCATGGGAAGCCCAGGAATTAAATTATTCCAAAATATTAGAAATGGATCAGAAAGGTAACCTGTCATATAATAAGGATAAGGATGGAGACTGGACATTGACTACTAGTCTGGTAGGGAACGTGTGTTTTCAGAGAAAAATTGTGGCAGGCTGTCATCAGGTAGGAAACCTCATATGCACAGGCAAATGGGAAAGTAAGGTATGGTGGTCAGGAAGCAATACCACAGAGGGAACTGATGAAATGGCCCTGTTTCTGGTAAACGGGCTATCCTTTTTAAAGGATCCAGATAATCAGACCCTTGAATGGCTGGCTCCTGATGGACTATACTGGATATGTGGTAAAATGGCATATGGGGTTCTACCAAAATCTTGGTGTGGAGCCTGTGTCTTGGGATTAATTAGGCCCGGATTCTTTTTGCTTCCCCTTAAAACTCGACAGGTTTTAGGTGTCCCGGTATATGATGAGGTGGGGAACTTAAGACAAAAAAGACATGTAGACACATCTGCAATAGGAAAAGTTAAGGTCGGAGGTAACCAACGTAGTTGGGGAAGTGAAGAGTGGCCTGCAGAGCGAATTATTGAGGTTTATGGACCAGCTACATGGGCAGAAGATGGCATGTATGGCTATTGGACCCCTATATACATTCTGAACCGTTTAATTCATCTGCAAGCTGTGGTTGAAATCATCACCAACGAAACTGTAAAAGGTCTTACTCAATTAGCTAGGGAGAGTGTCAAATCAAGGACATATATTATGCAGAATAGATTAGCCTTAGACTACTTGTTAGCCAAGGAAGGAGGGGTATGTGGAAAGTTTAATTTGACTAACTGCTGCATAGAAGTTGATGAAAGCGGAAAGGTTATTAAGGAAATAACAGACAAAATGGTTAAAATAGCTCATGTGCCAGTCCAGACTTGGAAAGGCCTTAATTTACAGGATATGTTTTCAGGATGGTGGCCAAAGTTACCTGGCCTGCAGGCCATTTTTGGCCTGTAGGATTAATAGCTGCAGGGTGTATTTTTCTCCCATGTATCTTACCTCTGTTTGTTAAGACTATTTCTAAAAGTCTATTCTTGCTGGTGGAACGTAAGACAACTGCTCAGGTGATGGCTATGTGGGATTACAAATGGCTCCAGCAGGAAGAGGACTTGGAGGTGTGACTCGTCTGGATAAGACAGATGAGTCACAAAGGGGGGTATGAGCCAGGCTAAGATTCGATATTGGGATAAAACTCAAATATTAAAAATCCAAATCTTTGGTCAAGACAGAAGTGCCTCTTCCGTGCCAAGGTGCTGAGATGACAAACGGTATTTGACGTAGGCACAGAATTGTAAAAGGGCAAACTGGCCCTAAACAGATACATCCTGCTGTTTAATGTTTATTACACCCCAAATGTCATGTATCTCCTAGAGAAGAAATATTGCTTTCCTTACTGTCCTCTTTACTGCTCTTTAGGCGCCTTTGAGCCCCTTATCTCCTGTTTTATTATGTCTTGAGCTCCGGAGCTGAGGACCTGAGCCTGTGGGAAAAGGGCTGTTATGTCTTTCCTAGAGATAGATTAAAGGGTAACCTCTACGTGTGAAATGTCTCACTCTTCGTAATAACTTTGCCTTTATACTGTATAAATATCTGGCCGAAAGCAGCCATCATTGTTCAGACCCTTTGCTTGTCTATTGGACTGTTTGAACCGTGCACAATAAACTCTTTCCTGCATTGAAGAGCTTGGCCTAGTTCCGTCATTTTTTTCTACAACAACACCATCCCATTTAAAAATAAAAATAAAAATCAGGTTTCAGCAAGAAAAGTCATAATTATTGTTTTTGGGATGAAGATGGGATGAAGATGGTGATATTTTATTTGCATAGATTTCATTAACCTGACACCACTATCAGTTTATACAGAGTTATACAGTAATCTGAAAAAACTTTGAAACAACAATTAAACAGAGTTCAGGGACATTTTAATGAAATATGACAACACTAAGTCTCACACTTCATAAGTCACCTAAAAGGCAATTGGAAATTGCTACCTGTTCATCATTCAGTCTATTTGCCATGTGATTTCCATCTTTCTTCCCCTAAACTGAGGTAATTTTATGTGGGTATCTATTTGATTTACATGAAATGGTGGAAGAGATTGTCAGGACCTGGTTGAAGAGACAAAATTTTGTGACAGCTTTAAGAAGCTTTTCCATCATGGTGGACGTGTAACAAATGTGGATGATTAAATGAGAATTAAACCCAGATAACAAGAAAAATCCTTTCAGAGAAAATTTCCTGTTTCATTTATTTAAAAATCCTATTTAAATTAAAGTTAGGTATAGGGGCATTACTTTTCATTTAACTCCTCAGACCCACAAACATACACATACATACTCATGTATACACACACCAATGTATTTGAATTTCTACCTTTCTATCAGTAGTCTAACATTAGGAAAATATTCTGATATATGTTTAGTTACCTCTGCCCCTCCTCCCTTTTTTCGGGGGGGGGGGGATACATAATCTGAAACAACACATGAAAAATATATGAAGATTCCTGCTAGGCCAGACCAAAGGCTCATCTACTTTGTTATTTTGTTCCCAGAAAGATTATGCAGATGATTTAGGAAGTCCAAAAGTAGAAGTCCATTTATATCAGCATACAGTATATATGTGTGTTATTCCTGATATCCACCATGGCCAATAATTTTTGATAGATGTAGCCTCCATTACCTTACCTTTTCCACTCTAAAGTCATATGTATGACCAACTATTCCATTTATGGTAGTTTATAATCATTTGATAAATCATTTGCCCTCTTTTCCATTGTCCTGGCTACTACTTTCAACATCCACTATTCAGGACTGGAAACACCTCCTGTCATTACAAAGCACCACATGACACCTTGCCAGAGTCATTTGTGTGAGAGTAGTCAAAGCAGGTCAGGGATTAGACAGAACTGTAACAAAACAATGATGCAAAAGGTACTTTCCTTCATTGCTCACAGGCTGTTTTGTTCCAAATTATGGAAAATTGCATTTCCATTTATTTCTTATCTCCAGAAATCCTAATAGCTTTAAAAAAAATTCATGCCTAAATACCTGAAAAGGACTATTCCTAAACCAGCATGTAAATAGCTTCTAAAATAATGAAATCAAATCTCTTTAAAAATGTTTAAAACTCTTTTTGTTGTTAAATGAGCAAGAATATTATAAGCTTTCTCAGCTAGCATTAGCTGAATAGAACATTATTTGAACTCTCTCTCTCTTTCATTCAACTTAGAGTATCAATTAGAACACAGTGTTAAACTGTCCTAGCATCTGGTTCCTTGGCAAGATCCATAGACAACTGGCAGTCAGGGCTTAATGTGCCTGTCAGATGGTTAAAAGGCAGCTGATGGAATGCACCTGGATTGTTCATCCAAATACTGCTTTTCTCCGATAAAACCCAGATGATCAAAACAAGTGTATCTGTTCTTAAATATGTTGCTGTACCTGTATGAATGATATGATGATGAATAAAATGTACAACTTCAATTTTTTTCCACAGGGCCTATAGGGCAGGTGTTATGTATGTAGATTTTGGGTGGGCAGTTTGAATTAACTGACCATCAGCTGAATGGCTGACCACCACAGCTGCAAGGTATATAAAGGGAGCTGTTTCCCCTGGTCAGTTGCTGGGTTCTCACCCTACAATAAAGAGCTGTTGTCACTCACTGCCTGGCTTGCTGCGTCCTCATTCACCCAACCTAACATTGGTGACGAAGGTGGGATTTTGAGGCCAGAAGCCACGGAAAGAGCAGAAGCCACGAGCCAACGAGAGAGCTGCAAACCCGAATCCAGCCAGGTGAGTGAGCAGGAGAATCTACCGACGATGTCTGCCTACATACCGCCAGCGCCTTTCAACCCAACGGAAGAGAAGTGGGGATCCTACATGTCCCGCTTCGAATGCTTCCTGGTGGCCAGTGACCTACAGGCGCTACCCGATGTGTGGAAGAAAGCCCTGTTCCTGAGTCATTGTGGACCCAAGGTGTTCGATATGGCCAAGGCCCTGTCGGAACCGAACTCAGTCCACACCATCTCGTGGCAAACGCTTCAGACACTGCTGAAGGACCACTACGCCGCAATGCCATCGAAGTATGTGCAGTGTTTCGACTTCCGGCAACGGCTGCAGCATGAGGGAGAATCGATCAGCGAGTACGTCACTGCCCTGCGCAAGGCCGCAAACCAGTGCGAGTACCGAGACCTCGATGAGATGCTGCTAGAGCAACTAATCTGCGGAGTGAGAGATATTCGCTTGCAGAGAAGGTTGCTCGTGAAGACAAATCTCACACTACACATCGCACTGGACGAGGCGAGGGCTCATGAATCCTCCTCCAAGGCAGTTGAGAGACTACAGGGGACGATGCAGAGCAGAATGGCACAGAAGCCAGCCCCAGTTCACCAGGAAACCGTAGGCACGGGGAACAAGGAAGAGTTGGACGAGGAGGTCTGCCAGACCGAACAGGACCGGCAGGACCGGCGAGGCCACCGAGATGCCTGTGCGAGTTGTGGGGGACCCCATCCACACCAGATCTGCAAGTTCCGAGATGCCATTTGCAGGCAATGCGAGCAGAAGGGGCACATTGCTAGAGTCTGCAGAGCCAAGCAGAACCCCCATTACAAGCCACAAAGCAACACTAGCCAATCAGAGACAGTGCAGCAAATGAGAACCAATCCAAAGGGCAGCTACAGGAAGAGCGCAAAATCCAAAGATCTCAAGGTCTGCACCATTTGAATCGGCCAGACCTGCACATCGCCCGGGGAGAAGACTTACATGACGGTCGACGTCGAGGGGCATGAGTGCATAATGGAGATTGATACCGGATCCCCAATTACCATCATGTCCTGGGACAAGTTAAAGAAGGCTGTCCCCAGCATCCAGAGACGGCAACTACAGCACCAGCGGCTGGGACTACGCGATTACCAGGGGAACCGCATCCCCGTGGAACGAATCGGCGAGTTCCAGGTGGAGTACGGGGAATTCCGGGAGAAGCTTCCCCTCACTGTGGTCAGTGGAAAGCTCCCAAGCCTCCTGGGCATGGACTGGTTCAGAGCCCTGGGCATGGGATTCACCGGAGTCTGCAATGTGCGAAGCACCCTGAAGGACAACCTGATGCAGAAGTTCCAGGATGTGTTCGACGAACAGCTCAGCAAGTATGTGGGGACCGCTATTTCATTCAACCTTGACCCCAATATTGCCCCCATCTGGCTGAAACCCAGGAGGGTACCTTTCGCCCTACAAGATCAATGTGGAACTGGACAAATTAATCAAGCAGGGAGTGTTAGTGCTAGTCGATCATGCCCGATGGGAGACCCCAATTGTGACCTCCGTTAAGCCGGACGGGTCTGTGCACATCTGCGCGGACTATAAGTGTACGATCAATAAGGCCCTCCAACAGAGCACTTACCTGGTTCCGATCGTACACCATCTACTGCATTCCCTAGGACCAGGCAAGATCTTCGCCAAACTCGATCTTGTGCAGGCGTATCAGCAGTTGCCGGTAGATGGCGCTACTGCAGAGACACAGACTATAGTAACGCATAGAGGTGCCTTCAAGTGTACCAGACTCCAATTCGGAGTCAGCATAGCCCCAGGACTGTTCCAGAGCACCATGGAGCGACTGTTACAGGGGATTCCCAGGGTGGTCCCATATTTTGATGACATGCTCGTCACCGCAGAAGACGAACAGCAACTAGGGGAGAGGCTGAGACACATACTAGGGAAGTTCAGAAGTGAAGGACTCAGGGTCAAACGCAACAAGCGCATGATCACAGTCCCTTCTGTGGAGATCTTGGGGTATCAGGTAGATGGAACTGGCACACACCCCACCGAGAGCAAGATTAGGGCGATCCAAGAGGCCCCCACCCCCAAAGACAAGAACTACAGAACTACAAGCGTTCCTGGGACTATTGAACTTTTACACAATTTTTTTAAGGGACAAGGCAACAGTAGTGGAGCCCTTGCATAGACTGCCAAAAAGTCCAAATGGGTTTGGCGGAAGGCTGAGGCTACCACGTTTGCTGCTGTAAAGGAACTCCTATTGGCCAAGAGTTTTCTAATTCAGTACAACTCTACGCTTCCCCTAGTGCTAGTCTATGACACGTCCCCCTTCGGCGTGGGGGCCATCCTGAGCCATAGACTACTGAACGGTCTAGAGGTGCCCATCGCCTATTATTCCCGGATTCTTTTGAACACCGAACGGAACTAAGGTCAACTTGACAAGGAGGCCCTGGCAGCTGTCTCAGGAGTCAAAAGGTTCCATGAATACCTGTTTGGCAGAGACTTCGAACTCATCACAGACCATCACCCCCTTCTGGGTCTCATAGCAGGGGACTGACCCACCCCGGCAGCCCTATCTCCTAGGATGACACACTGGGCCATCTTCCTGGCAGCATATTCCTATCACCTGGTACATTGACCAGGGGTGAGCATGGGCAACACCGATGCCCTCAGCCGTTGCCCATTACTGGACAGGATAGAGGACCCCACACCTGGAGTTCCAGTCCTGCTGATTGATGTCTTGGACTCGGGGCCCATCACTTCAGCAGGGGTGGCGAGGGCTTCAACCAGAGACCACGTGATTAGGAAACTCACGAGTTGGGTCACGAGGGGGTGGCTGGAAAAGACTGAGGGTGGGGAATTCAAACATTTTGCTAACAAAAAGGGTGAACTGACAATGCAAGGGGGTTGTCTATTGTGGGGCAATCGGGTCATTGTTCCCTTGTGCCTACGGGAAAAAGTTTTGAATCTGTTGCATGAGGGGTACCCCGGGATCGTGAGGATGAAGGAATTAGCTAGGATTTACATTTGGTGGCCCTTAATGGATAAGGACATCACTGAGTTGGTGGGGAAATGCCAGCCCTGCCAGGAGTCTAGGCCAGACCCCCCCACAGCACCGGTCAGGAAATGGGAATGGCCCCAGGGTCCCTGGTCCAGGATACATATAGATTTCGCTGGCCCATTCCATGGGCAGGTATTCATGGTCGTCATGGACGCTTTCTCAAAGTGGTTGGAGATCAGACTCATGAAAACCACTACCACTGACACCGTCATTAGGGACCTAAGGCAGTTGTTTGCCACCCATAGCCTACCAGACACCTTAGTCTCAGATAACGGGCCCCAGTTCATGGCCACGCAGTTTGAGGGGTACCTAGCAGAGTTGGGGATCAGACACATACTCTCCGCCCCATTTCATCTAGCTAGCAATGGATTGGCGGAAAGATTTGTGAGAACAGCTAAGAAAGCCATCTCACGCCTAGGCCCCGGGGACTGGAAAGAATGGATAGACAAATTCTTAACGGCCCAACACGCCACACCATGCATTGCCATAGGCAGGAGCCTGGCAGAACTTCTAATGGGGAGAAAGCTCCGAGGAGTCCTAGACAGGCTACACCCCAGCTATTCCCCTGACAACTTCAGAGGGGCAGAGAGGAAGCTTAGGGAGTTCACAATAGGGACGCCAGTATTCGCAAGAAATTACGGGAATGGGCCCCTCTGGGAAACTGGGATAATTATGGAGGTAACTGGGCCCAAGTCTTATAGGGTAGACATGGGAGATGGGAGGATTTGGCGGCGGCACATTGATCAGTTACGGAAGCGTTTGACAGCTGACACAGAAGACATCTTTGACGAACTGCTCCCTAACTACCAACTGAACTCCAGACCTAACTCAAGTCTGAGTCAAGCAGAGGACTTAGCTGCCGGGCCCGAGATCCAGCGCCGCCCTATCACAGAAGATTGGCCAGCCGGAGAAGTCGCCACCCACAACAAATTCTTGGAGGTTCCATTGGTGGAGCAGGGAGAAACAGGGAGTTCCTCCAACCTGCTCGATGCCACACCTCCGACTGAACCACGCAGGTCAACTAGGGTGTGGACACGCCCTGGTCACCTGAGGGACTACGTATGCTAATGTCCACCCCAAGTGACTTCTGGAAGGGGAGGAGTGTTATGTATGTAGATTTTGGGTGGGCAGTTTGAATTAACTGACCGTCAGCTGATTGGCTGACCATCACAGCTGCAAGATATATAAATGGAGCTGTTTCCCCTGGTCAGTTGCGGGTTCTCATCCTACAATAAAGAGCTGTTGTCACTCACTGCCTGGCTTGCTGCGTCCTCATTCACCCAACCTAACAGCAGGCATGTCATTAAAAGTTGCTAGCCAGGTCAATGGCAAATGCCCCTGGAAAACAACCTCTACCAGATTAACACATCCATTTCTAACTCTGTTAAGGCTGTTTTCCATTATTTCCAAAGGTCTTTGGAAAGTCCATCCTTTATCTTGCAGTGGCACATATATCAGATCAGGTAATTCAAACAGATTCAGAAAATTAATTTGATTTAATATTTTAAGTTGAAGACCTGAAACAGGTCCAGTTACTTTTTCTGAATTAATTCAAAAATGTGCAAGGCACTTGAATATCATCAAGTAGATCTCAAAGATAGTTATGAATATTTGATGTAAAATGTCAGTTTGATTCCAAAAGTCAATCCGGTTTTAAGATCCAGTCAAATCACCTTCAAAATAAATCTCTGAATTGAATTCTATAAAGCCCTAATACTGAATGGTCTTATGGAACTATAATGTGTAACATTTGTTTACATCAGAGGATTTCACCAGAATTCAGGCTTCTGGCTTTGAAACTAGTCCTTTATAAAGTTCCCATTTCTATATTTTGATCTCAGACTCTTTCTATTATATTCTATTAAACAAATACTCACCAGACTTTATTTTTATCACCACCACTACCATCAATCATCATCATCATCATCATCATCATCATCATCATCATCATCATCATCATCATAATCTAAGTAGTCTAAGAATTAATTATCACAAAATGAAAAAGTGGTTTAGTACTCCAAAACTGTCAGCAGTTTGTTTTCCAGAAAACCATGCTATCCAATTAAATATGAAATTGTTAATTCCCATATTTGATTATATAAAAGTTTCAATAAATCCCAAATCTAAATTTTAGTACTCCTAATACTTCTGGGTAGCAGTTATAGGAAATTCAAATTTTATCAATATAGGTAGGTCAGTTTAAGCTCTATATTCAGTCAAAGCAAATATCCATTCTCTAACATTCTTCTGCATCATCTCCAATAGTTAGACCAGCCTTGTCAGCCAAGACACTATTTCACATCCCCAGTTTCAGAGTGCTTACATCTATTAGGGTATCAACAGCTAAGATCATGCCTTGAAAAAAGTTTGAGATGAGTTTAAACCTTCAGCAATTGTGAAACTTGATCATGCCTATCCACATCTCCCCTCTTGCACTATTTGATGATGATATTTTCTTACAGAAATAGCGAATGAAAAGCTAGATTTATGAGTTCAGCTTTCCCATTTGTAGATCTTGTACAAATTGCTACAAAAGGAAGCCATTAAACCAAGGGCCATGAATGTATTTGGAGTTTTTCCTACTTTAAATTGTGCCTGAGGCTAGATAACAGAATTGCCAATTGATACTAGGAAGCTAGACAACAATAGAGCAATACAAATTGGATGCATAGATATTGACCTTTAAATAGCTTATTTGATTTAGTGGCTCTCATGCCAGCTTCAGCTCCCAACACAAACAAAAAGGTATTGAGCTTCAAAGTAAATTCCTAAAAAACGATACACAACTCTTCCTTCTGAAAGTTAGCAAGAATGCCAATTCTACTATTATTAATTACTCATTTTTATTTAAAAAAAATAAGCTATTTTTTAAAATCTAAAAAAAAGATGCAAGTACTAATAATAAGGGTTAGTTGACAACACCAAGGAGAATTGGTGACAATGCAGTCAACTTGCCAAGAATCCTGAATCAATGAAATCTATGAAATCATTTATTTATTAAATTTAGCTGCTGTCTAAAGGGACTCCAGGGGCGGAGAAATAAATGAGGAGAGAAAATGAGTGCTTTACACATGAGAAAGGCAACCAAAAGGATCGGCAGCCTTTTTTATTTTTCAGATTCCAAGAAAGCCCCAAAGTTCAACATTTCATCTCAGGAACCTTCCTTGGGTTCAAACAAATTAATTAATGCACCCTGTAATTAACACAGCTGCCTGCAATTTCTGCAGGTTCGAATCTTACCAGGCTCAAGGTTGACTCAGCCTTCCATCCTTTCTAAGGTAGGTTAAATGAGGACCCAGTTTGTGGGGGCAATAAGCTGACTTTGTATAAATATACAAAAGTATGAAGGCTATTGCTTAACGCATTGTAAGCCGCCCTGAGTCTCCGGAGAAGGGCAGCATATAAATAATAATAATAAAAAAATTGCAACACTGAAATTGATGAATATAATAATGCAAGATTTGGCTTCTTGAAAGACACAAAAATTTTTCAACTGGCTGAATGGGTACTTGGTATAAAGGGAAAGGGAGACTGACTCTTAGCAAAAGATTAATACTATATTTCCTACAATATATCTTCTATGCAATTTACATAATCAGAACAAAAGAATAACAGAGTTGGAAGTATATTAACACGCTCTGATGCTAAGGAGTTAGATGTTCTAGTCCCCCTCCCCACCTGAAAAGTTCCAACTGCCACTTGCCTCACAATCCATTACCTCAGTTCAAACTGGCAGATGTTCCACTCCTTCACTCAAGAGTGGTCTGGGGCTCCTAAATGTCAGTATCTCACCAAAATGTCTACTCCTTCTGCCTATGGAACTGCTTCCGGACTCAAGGCAGCGGGATAGATATTCCCTTATGTGTTTCAATCACCAACCACCACTGAACTGAATTTCTCCTGCATAGTGTCCCAGCCCCAACTCACTTCTTACACTGACCTCTTCAGTTCAGACGAATCTGTTCCTTCTACTGTAACACCAGTTAAAGGGAAAATACTGTCTTTCTACTGCCCGGAAGTACAACGGATGCTTCAAAATGACATCTTTTGGGGCCAGAGAGGTGAAGGAGGGAAATGTTATGCCAGCATTCAAAGTGCAGGGGCAGGTCTACCACAGGATAGGGAGTATCACGGTGGGGCCTCAGCAGCAGCCTTCATTTCTCCAGATATACTTTGTTGGTGATGATGACAATGAGAGTCTGTCAAGACCATGGGGAGGCTACAATGGTCATAAGTGTGAAAAATGGTCATAAGTAGCAAAGCACAGGTATCCAGTTAGTATTGTATATAACACAATTAGTATCCCTGTTAATAGACTTGTGACCAAGGATTGATCAACTCCTGATGTTGCTTGCAGTAAAGAAATTGTTCACAGTGGGAATTGGAGGCAATCAAAGAAGTAGACACTGCTCACAGAGTGAACCATATAAGCAGCTTCATTTGAAAAAGCTAAAAGCTTTCTCATAGGTACATGATATGGCCAGGATATATAGCGTTAGAGATTGAAAAGCATATAAAACTAAATTGAATAATATAATATACCTTTCTGAATGCTGAGAGTGTTTCTTCAAGTTTACAAATGTAAATTGGCTTTTGAAAAAGGAGATTCAGAAGCATCACCTTCTTCAATTTTATAAATAGCTGACTTCAGAGCTAAATACATTACCTGCTTTTTAAATCTCTATTGCTTACTCTGAGCAATGGTTCAAGACAAAAAATGGTGTGGATCCATGAACAAATTACTTGGAAATATGCATTCTATTGCCTGTATTTTTCCCTACAGAGGAATTATTCTCCAATGAGAACATGACTTCTGTAATAAGATGTTTTATTCACTATTAGATTAGGAGGTGTTATAAGCCCTGCTCATCCACATGCAGTTATGAGTAGCCCCTCCGCTCTCTTTGTATTGCTGTGATGTTGTTGAGTAGCCAGTTATTAGTGGTGAGAATACAGTCATACCTAGTTAGAACTTTAATGGGGAAAGGTCCCAGCTATGTGGAAGTGTTCAGGAGGTACTCTGCTGTAGATAATCATACCGTGCCCCTGGATGTCAACTGTTCAGTGACACAATCAATGAAGACGATTTCCTCACAATTCTTGTGAAATGAATTTTATATAGGAATTTTACATGGGAACAGCAGCTATTTTGGGAGGAAATTAGAAATAGAGTCTACTTATTGATTGCCTCAACATAATGGATACTTGCTCCGTGAAGTAAGAGCAAACTCGCATTTAATTAATGTGATTATTTCTTCCTCATTCTCTGACCAGTTAGAAATATAATGTTGATTCCAATCTGTTTATCTGTGCATTTGTCTAATATTGGGGGGTGTGTGTGTATTTTAGGCAATGTATTAGCAAGAGGCTTCCTCTGAGACTCAAACATGGATAATTTGCTCTATTTTGAATTTATGTCATGTATTTTTTTTTAAAAAAAATGTCCTTTGCTTAGGCAGGAAGTCAAAATACATTTAGCACTGAATTATACCTCAGCCCACAAAATATGTTAATGAGGAGAGCTGAATAGTCATAATCTCAAATGTGAAGGTGATGACCTAAGGCAGGGCTGTCAAACTCCCGGCCCACGGGCTGGATGCATCATGTGCTGGCCACGCCTATGCCTGGTTTAGCAAAGGGGAAAAAAGTCCTGATATGTCACATGATGCTGCCATGACAATGTGAATTTGACACCCCTGACTTAATAATATCTGTTACTTAAAGTCAACAAAAGGAGACTCAAAAATTGAACTGCTATGTATTGAAAGAATAATGATAATTATTCTATTTTCTGCCCTGAGTTATCTTATAGGGGCGCTAGATAGTATATATATATATATATATATATATATATATATATATATATATATATATATATATATATATATATATATATATATATATGTGTGTGTGTGTGTGTGTGTGTGTGTGTGTGTGTGTGTGTGTGTGTGTGTGTGTGTATTCTGAAGGTTGTGTTTCAATTGTATTTATTTTCTTATTCCTTTAGCAAAAAATAAGTATGTGTATTTTCTATCAGCTTGAGAAATATACAGTATGTGACTTTGTGTGACATATTAAGGATCACTTTTGTTTCCATAGTAAGTAAGCACTTTTATATCTTATTATTTATTAATGTATATGTTCTTTTTTTAAAAGAAAGAAACAACTCACAGTGTCAAGCATGCATATAGTAAAGAGTGAGCAGAAAACCATGTTTCCCCAAAAATAAGACCAGGTCTTATATGAATTTTTGCTCCAAAAGACGCATTACAGCTTATTTTCTGGTTAGGTCTTATTTTTGGGGAAATACAGTACTAAATGTACCATCTGGCTGACAATCTTAACTGGGGCTTATTTTGTGGGTAGGGCGAGTATATTACGAGCATCCTGAAAAATCATGCTAGGTTTTATTTTTGGGGAAACAGAAGAAAATTGGGAAGATATAACAAGGCAGGATTACAGACTGAACTCAGTCCCCTGATGTCCATATACAACAGAAAAACTGTAAAGTTTCTTGATATAAAATAATATCTCAATAGGGAGTATGTTGTGGAATTTGAACGGCAACACAATATTTTCAGGTATGAAAATTGACAAATGGTGCTTGTATCATGGTCACATTACAGATTATTGATATATCAGTAATTAGGAAGATTTCTGTTTTTTGTGGATATGCTACCCAACTCAACATGAGGAACCCACATCGTTAGAAATGCAAAATCACAATAACAAAACTACATAATAAGAAATTCATGAAAAATGTAGTGTTGGAAAAATTGCAAAATAAATAAATGCAAAACTAGAATCAATAAGAGAGGTGATTGAGAGAAAGCTATAAGTAGTGCACAAAATGAAGCTATGCAAGACCCCTTCTAGTCACAACTGCCACCTTTTCCTTAATATTCTGGAGCAATTTGGCCTATTGATTCTTGTATGGTGAGGTGGCTCTAGTCCAGTTTCTTTATCTACTATGATAATTTAGATGAAACCACCAAAATGTGTGCTTGTTCAACCAGATAGATTTCAGTAACAAAAATCCATTTTTCTTTAGTTGGCTGATACTAGTATATGGTATAGAGCAGTGATGGCTAACCTTTTTGCCATCACGTGCCAAAAGCGGGGAAAGCGTGGGGGGTCATGAGCGCATATGCCCACACCCATAATTCTATGCACCCCACCCCCCCACTTGCACGCATGACCACCCCCATACTCCCCCTGATTTTGGTTTGCCAACTTCCGGTAGAACTGGAAGACCCATTTTTTGCTCTCCCCAGGCTCCAGAGCCTTTCTAGGAGCCTGGAGAGGGAGAAAACAGCCTTCCCAACACCTCCGGAGTGCCTCCAGAGGCTGGAAACAGGGTGTTTCCAGAATTCTGGTGGGCCCAGAAGGCCCGAAAATCAGCTGGCCAGCACACACATGTGCACCGGAGCTGAACTTGGGTACCCACCAATATGGCTCCGCGTGCCATCTGTGGCACGCGTGCCATAGGTTTGCCATCACGGGTATAGAGTCTTCTTTTTGAGCAGAGATTATTCTATGCACAAATCACATATAGTAAGGGAAGTATATATCTATATAAATAAAAATGTAAATGTCCGTTTGAACATAACCGCACATCTCTGAAAGTTCTTCACCGATTGCTTTCAAATTTTGACACAACGTTGCATTCGACTACGGGCATGTTTTTATATACCTATATTATATACATGTCACACCTGTGACAGGTAAAAACATGAAAAACATTGGAAAGCATTGACAGACATTGACAAACATTGAAAAACTTGAAAAACAGCGCCATCTGCTGGACGTAAAACCAACATGGCAGCCTCCCAGCCCTGATTATGCTCAACAGATTTCTGTTCCTTATATTTAGACTCTCCATATTGCTTCTAAGAAACTGCACATTTAGAAGGCAGAGACGCCCGAGGGCCATATCCTGCCACCAGTCCCGCCCAGCCTGAATCTGGCCACCCCACGAACTAGCCTTGCCTGCCGTTGCTGCCCATCCCCCTCGCCAGCCGCGATAGGGGCTTCCTCCAGAGAACACCTGGCAACGAGGCTGCCTGGGTCCGCCGAACCCTCCGTCCCTCGCCTGGCCTGAATTATGCCTGGCCCAGTGCTACCATGGGCCCCAAGGTCAGAAAGACCAGCCGCTAACCGGCGCTATGCGAATCTGGTTGGTGAGCAGGAGATGGAGGCAACTGGAGCCTCGGGGTCACCTTTGACCAGCGTCACCTTTGATTCCCAGGTGGGCGCTCTGGCAGTTCATGGAGCCTACATTAAAATTCTGGCCTCTGGCAGAAAAGGGGCTCCAGGGAGGCTTCAGGGGTGGAAACGGGCAGGAGGGAGGATGGCCAGCCCTCCTTCATTTTGCCTGGAAGAGTGGGGGATTTAATCATTCCTCTGCCCTTGGCAGGCGGGGGAGGAGAACTGTGCAGCAGGGGTCCAGTGAGGTGTGCGTGGCTCCTAGCTTTGCCGCTTTCTTCCTTCGGGCGGGAAGCCCCAAACCAGCCTCGAGCCCCCGCCACACCCCTTCCCTCCCTCCCTCCCTCCCTCCCTTCCCTTCCCTTCCCTACTATGCGTCTCCCTATCGAGCCCCCAGAGAACATCTGTGTAGGGAGGATGGAGGGGGCCCCCGAGTTTCTGCTGTGGTGCAGAGAGCTGTGAAAGCCTGGCCTGAAAAGGTAAGGGTGATGGCGGAGGATGCAGAAGAGGCCGGGCCAGAGACAGAGATAAACAGAGAGAGAGGGAGAGAGAGACATAGAGAAATACAGAGAGACGGGGGAGAGAGAGACACACACATACAGAGATACAGAGAAAGAGGGTGGGAGAGAGAGAGAGAGACAGAGAGATACAGAGAGGGGGAGAGAGAGACAGAGAGATACAGAAGGGGGGAGAGAGAGAGATATAGAGAGATACAGAGGGGGGAGAGAGAGACAGAGATACACAGAGAGGGGGGAGAGAGAGAGACATAGAGATACAGAGAGAGGTGGAGAGAGAGACACATAGAGATACAGAGAGAGGGGGAGAGAGAGACACATAGAGAGATACAGAGGGGGGAGAGAGAGACATATAGAGATACAGATGGGGAGAGAGAGAGACATAGAGAGATACAAAGAGAGATGGGGAGACAGAGAGGGAGGATTTTGTGGTTCCCATTGTTTTTTAGCAACCGGTTCTCTGCCCTAATCACCAGCTGGGTAGGCATGGCTTGGGGGTTGTCATGTGACTGATGAAAGTGAGTGACGTCCAGTTGGCCACGTCCACCAAATGTTCGTGGAGACTTTGGAACTTCAGCCTTGCTCTTTTAGCCCAGCAGAAGCACCAGACTGGGCCACAGCAACGCGTGGCCAGGTACAGCTAGTAAAATAATATGTGAAGAATGAAGAAAAGCATAGAGTAAATATGAAAATCACTTAAGAGCCCATGTTTGGACATATATTGTCATGATAGAAATGATGATAGAAAATTCTCCATTTTGTTATTTGGACTAGTCTTCTTCAAACCAGCAGCTTCTTTCAGATTGCTATTAGTTGGGCAGGAAGTGTGGGACAATATTCTTGCTGATCATTGTGACATATTTTTGAGGTTCTTTGCTTATTGTTCGATGCCACTTGGACTGAACTAGTAGTATAAATGGGATAATATCTTGAAATGTTATTAAGGATTCATTTAAAAGTATTGAGGCTACTCAAGTGGATATGAAATTCTGCATTTCTTCCTTGGTGAACTTCTTTAATTTTCTAGCACTTTGTCCAGCTCTATTTAGGAAAACAAAATTCTATCACTTTCAGTTCTTCATTCCAGATCAAAGGTTCATTAAGCATTCTGGCTGACATTACTTTTGATTTCCTAATATTTATCACACCAGATGGTTCTCAATTTATGACTGATCACTAAATGACCATTCACAATTATGATGGGCAGAAATGATACTTTATGACCCATAAACCACTTCTGCCTGTTGTAATAATATCAAGCAAGGCAGATAAACAAGACCTGATGGTGGCTAAGACCAGGAAGTTGAAGAAAGAGACTGAGAGGCTAATTCTAGCTGCACAAGACCAAGCTCTAAGAACAAATCGGTACAAAGCTAGATTTGAAAAGACAGCAACAGATAGCAAGTGCCACCTCTGCAAAGAAGCTGAAAAACAGTGGAAAATCTGGTTAGCTGCTGCAAGAAGGTCACAGAGACTAACTACAAACATTGGCATGACAATGAGGCCACAATGATGTATTGGAAGATCTTCAAGGAACATCATTTGCCTGTAAACAAGAAGGGCCATAAAATAAATAAAGTCATAGAAAATGAAGAAGCTAAAGGGCTTAATGACATATGATTACAACATGAATATGCACATATACATACATACATACATGCATGCATACATACATACATACATACATACATACATACAGTAGTGGGTTGCTACTGGTTCGCCCAGGATCAGGCAAAAACAATTGCGGCGGTGGTGGGCGGCTCCACCCACCCACCCAGACACTTCTGTGCATGCAGTGAAGTGCGCGCATGAGTGAACCGGTAGCAAACTAAATTGAAATCCACTACTGCATGCATACACACACACACACACACACACACACACACACACACACACACACACACACACATATTATATAAATATATAAATATAAAGATATATAGATATCTAGATATCTAGATATAAACTAGCAGCAATGCTCCATAAAAGATATCATGTGCTCCTAGCTATAACGTGGCCTACTTACTGTCTAGGCTAAAAATATATAACTGTCTTTACACCCTACAGAGCCTAAACTGCCTAGAGGTATGAAAGGATGCACTGTTCGCCTGCAATGCCTCCAGATGGGTCAAGATTGCAATTGAAGAACTGTGATGGGCTTCTCTGCATGGAAGATGAAGGCTGGAATAATCTCAAATTCCTTCTCTTTCCCATCAATGCTTTGTAACAGGAAGTGACAAGGCAAGGAAAGAGGAAGTGACAAGGAAAGAGGATGTAGGTAATAATCCCTGAACACTTCCTTGTCAAGGAAACATGCTACATTTATTTTGGCTAGTAGTGGTTAGGGTTGCTAAATTTTGCCTATAAACTAGCTAGATGCAAAACACATTACTCTTTTGAAGACACAGTACCATACATTTGAATGTAAAACAAGCAGTTACAACAGAAAGAAATTAATCCTGTTCTGCCAGAGCAGCAAATGCTCTGGAGATAGAACAGAAAGAACTGGAGAAGACAACCAATTACAAAGACCAACAATGTAGCAAAAGAAAGTAAAGGTGGTACCAATAGGTGCCCAATACAACTGGAGCACCAAAACACCATTGGCCTTGACAAAATCACCATCAGTCAGCTTCAAAGGGTAATTTTACTCAGAACAGCTTACATCCTTCAGAAATACCTTTATCACTAATAAACAACTTATTCCAAGTCCTTGGGAAGGATTCAATAGGTGGATAAAAATGCCGAATCCAGTATAACCTGACTGACTGAGTGACCAACCATAATGGTAATAAATAGTAATAGCATGTAGATATATATGCCACTTCACAGGGCTTTACAGCCTTTTCTAAGCACTTTATAGAGTCAGCCTACTGTCCACAATATGGATCCCCATTTTACTGACCTTAGAAGGATGGAAAGCTGAGTCAAGCTTGAGCCAATGAGGATCATGCCATATAAACTGATTTAATCCAAATGGGACAAATAACTTATTTCATCTTGGTAAATTTCAAACATACTTTCCAGAATATTTCAATCTCATTTGCGTTCTAACAGATTTGTATTTCATAAAAATATTTTCTGTAGCATAATCCTTATTTTACTTTAAATATGTTATAATGGCAAAATGCTTATAGGATTAAAAAAAAGAAGAAGAAGAAAAAGAAGAGTGATCCACAATATAGCTGTGATAGAGAACCATGCTATATTTAGGTATATTCTATGCCATAATAATCATCTGCAAAATTACTTTCATCTAAGCATATGATGCAGTGAATTGCAACAAAGCTTTGGCACAATACCACTGGATTTACTGTGCTTGTATCAAGGGCAACACACTCCTAGAGCAAACAACAGCAACCCAGGGATTCTAGCTACAAGAGGAAATGCAGGTTGCTATGTTACAATTCATGCAAGGCTTATAGCAGCAGATGGACATTTTGAACAGAACTGGTGCCAGTTTGGCTCCTGTTCACTGTATTTCCAGAAGTTGGAATTTTAAATCAAACCACCCCAAAATGTGGTTAGGTTGTACAACATGTGGCTCAACACATTTTTTTTGCATTTTTGCATTGTGATTAATGCCAACATGAATGTTCAAATTCTTATGAAGTTGTTTAAACCTCTAACCTTAATGTATTTCTATTCCACCCACATTTAATTGAAATTGATCCAATGACATGATCTCTTCAAATTCTATAAAAGAAAACCTGATAAAATTCAATCATGATTACTACTAAGCATGCATACAGTACAATGCATCAATCCAAATATAAAGAGAACTATTCTCTTCTAGGTTTTTGGGGAAAACTATGGCATGTCCCAAGACAGATTTTCTCTTCTAGGCATCTTTAAAATGAGGGGACTATATATTAACCTGAAAGAACCCTTGAGGTTCACTGTTGCCTATGTTATCATTTTTCTCTAATAGCCATGTATCCTCTTATCCATGTATCCTTTCTAAAAAGAAGAGGATATGATGTATTTAAAAATGGTATTCACATAATACTACACAACTTGTGGTAAGTTTTCTGGTTTTTTTCCCAACATTTCTCTTACCCCGCAGGGCTAATGAGCAGACACAGCCTACACATATCTAAAAAAAAATGTTCCTTCTTATGTTAAGGGAAGCCCATTTAAATCCAATAAATATATCCCATATAAGAAAAGGATTCTGAAACCACTTGCTTTAAAGTATAAGCATCTTAAAATTCGCTTTTCTGTATTCTGTGTGAGAATATGTCTTCTTTGTCCTTCTGAAAGACAATTGTTCTTCCTTGGAGGGAAAGCATTTTCACATCCACACAATCAAGCTACTTTTTGTTGAAGATGACACTCTACGCTTTACCAATGTCAAATATTACAGGTTGTCCTCAACTTATGACTACCATCGAGTCTGGAATTTTGATTGTAGGTTGTTGGAGTCATTAAGTGAGATGCTCACGTACCTCTTTGCTTAACCAATGCAATCCCTTGCAGTTGTTAAATAATCTTGTTGGTCATTAAGCAGACGGAGTTCCAAGTAAGGGGTGTATGGATATCTCAGGGAGGTTGGGAAGGCAAGGCTCAACTTTGCATGAGTTATGGGGGTGGCTGCAGTGTGGCATGATGCAGGAATGCCAAGGGGAAAAAAAAGCCAGGAATTTCCAAAAACCAGGGAAGCCTCCACAGTGAGGTGTGAAGCATCTATCCCTCCTCCCCCACAAATGACCAAAAGCCTAGGAAGCTCCACAGTGGGATGCAAAACAGCTGCTCTACAGGAAATTCCGAGTGTCCCAGAGAATCACAGGATGTGCACAGTGCAAAACAGCCATTCCCCCACCACCCAAAGTGCTGAATACCTTAGAAGCCCAACCCAGTCACTCTCACTGCCTAACACTCTACTATGAAGCTAATCTTCACAGTTTTCATCGTTCCACTGCTTAAGAGACATTCCCAGACTACCCTTTTGAAAAGTAGAAGAAGAAGAAATGCTAAAGACAGCTGCTCAGCTTCAGCCTCTTAAAACACTCCCTTTCCCATATTCTGGGGGGAAAACAGAGCAAATGAATCTGTTCGATGGTTTTAAGGAAAAATTTTGGGTTGACTTCTGTGGGCTAAAACTATGGAGCAGGTTCCTAGAGAAGATGCACTTTACAGGAAGCCATTTATTCCCTTCCTGCAACTGTTGAAGTCAATAAAAGGAATGAAATCACACTCACTCTATTACATACTGTTAAAACTAGATTAAGGACCCCAGATCATGTGTCTTCAGCCTAAAAAACCAAGAGATAGTACAGTAGCAGCAGTGACAGATTATTTCTTTTATGATCTGTTTTAAGAGAGCAGACATGCTCTGAATTGAAATACTAGCCTTTATGACATTTATGAACATATATTTTGTTTATTTCTACAATATATATAGGACCAGAGAATCTCTGGGGAAATTTAAGATAGCAGATGGAATTGGACTATACCTTACAACCATTTAATTTACTTAAAAATTAATAAAATTAATGTAGAAAGAGAATAAGCTCAGTTTGGAAGTTTTCTATTTCACTCTGCTGCCAACTACTTGTTATCTAGATCTTTGAAGGGATACATGAGTTTATTCCTTTATTCATTTTCTTAAAATGTTTTCCAGATGTCACCTGATTGCCCATTGATTTATCTTCAGAATCATAAAAGTAGAAATATTATGCATCTAGAATTCAATTAATTTCATGTGATCCCACTTCAGAGAGGACAGTAAGGATCACTTTCTATGTTCTCCTTATCTTAAAAAAAAGCTCTATAATTCTATGTAGACTCAAAGGATTACTGTAATACCCTTTTGCCTTTTCTCTCTTTCAGAACTTTAGAAATCTGGTGATTCAAAAATGACCAGGGATCATTAAGGACAAGAAACTGGCAGACAGAGATAGTGATCCAACTGGACTGTCCAAGCTCAACACTGTGCATTCTAAAATCTGTCAATTTTTTATCCTGCCAAATTTCAGACTTTTATGCATATCCACCACATTTTGAAATTATTCAAATCATAACCCTAAATTCTTCTGGTCTCTCACCTTGTCTAGAATATCATATTGTACTTGCTCTGTTTAGAATTTTTTTTGAAAGGAATTAAAACCCAACTCATTTGTTTTGTTTTTTTATTTTCAAAAAACTTTTATTAAAATTTAAAATATTAAAATACTAATACAAATACATCTGTAACAAAAATACGTCCATGCTAGTTGTACAATTCAACGTCGTTCCAACAGTACACAAATCTTAACCCTATTCATATATTCTCAGATATTCCTTCTTAATCGAATATATGTAAACACAATTTATGTCTTATTTTGATTTATATTTCGAAAATTAAAAAAAAAATAAAAAATTAAACCCAACTCATTTGTTTCCTTTCTGTTACTCAGTAAGATTTGATGGAGAATATTGAATTTCAGCAGGTTGTAAACCATTCAGTTTATCTAAAAATTAATTAACTAGTAGAGCAGCAAAACAAGTTATGAAAGATAAGGTAAAGGTAAAGGTTCCCCTGGCACATATGTGCTAGTCGTTCCTGACTCTAGGGGGCAGGAACGACTAGAAAAGCCAAGAGCCAGCGCTGTCCGAAGACGTCTCCATGGTCTTGTGGCCGGCAGGACTAAACATCAAAGGCACACCAAACACTGTTACCTTCCCACCAAAGGTGGTCCCTATTTTTCTACTTGCATTTTTTACATGCTTTCGAACTGCTAGGTTGGCAGAAGCTGGGACAAGTAACGGGAACTCACCCCATTACGCAGCACTAGGGATTTGAACCATTGAACTGCTGACCTTTTGATTGATGAGCTCAGCATCTTAGCCATTGAGCCTCCACATCTCTTTATGAATGATAGAAAGTATCTTACTAGGGATTTCTTTAATACCTGCAATACCACTGTCCATTCCCATCCTTCTGTTGTCACACTCAGGTAGAGGCATGATGTTTATCTGGCCTAGGCAGGTTAATTAACTTCCACTATTTAAAATATTTTTAGAAGTGGCTGAAGGCCACTATATTTTCATTACATAAAACTTTTAATCAGTACCTAACCCTAAACAGTGAGTCATTCTGAATATGCCCATGGTTCTGTCCATTACTATTATTTTAATGATAAAGCTGCTGAGTTTTGAAACAGGGAGTGCTAATGACAACCATTTAACCCTCCTACAAACACCTGCTGTTTTCAGAACTGGAATAGCAGTTCCTTGATTAATGATGACTTGGGTAAATAATAAATTAAACTGGGGGGGGGATTGTTTCATCAAAAGTATTGCCATTCCATGTTTGAAGATGAGATAGTTTTGAAAATGGAACATTTACAACTAGTAATACAGGGTAATTTTTAGTTTAATTCAGCAATTCATGAAGCTAAAAGCTCCAGCTGTGATCCTGCTACGGAATGCTAAAATGCATTCAACAATATCAAATGACATTATCTATTTCTTGCATTGGAAGAATTACACTAGTTTCATCCTTCCATTTTTCATATGATAAAGATGACTAAAACTTTCAAATTAACTTTTTCTTTTTTTTTGAATATAGTTTTATATAATGCAACAAGACCCATTGGGTAACAACTTTCAGAATATCTGCATTTTTCTTGCAAATAATGCTATCTTTTGTGGAAAGGGGAGTCTGGAACAAATGAAGTATAATATAATTGCATTCTGTTCTTTTATTTAGATAAGAAATTAACAGGGCAGCTGTCATAAAGAACCCTTGGTATCTCAAGAACAGAAATATGATGACTGGGAACAGAGAATTGTGCAAGAAAAGAAAGAAAATGTTAAATGCTGCAATTCTCACCATCTATTTAAGTCCTACTGTAATTAATGAGGTTTTATGCAGCACTGTCATCAAAGATTCTGCAATACTGAAAGCTTTTTCAGAACTAAAAAGCTTTATTCAATCCTTGGATTCTTTAAATAACCTCTAAGCCTTAAACTGGTACTCATCATTTCATTCCAGTATCTCAGACTTCAAGGCCGATATTACTTTCTTTTCTATGGCTCATATTTCTTGGTCCACTTAAAAATGAATCAAGGACTGAGTTCAGTCTTTAATTCTTGAATGCATCCTGTTGTCCTGAATATTCCCCGAACAACTGACATTGTTCATATTAAAATGAAACCAGCTCTTCAGTTTGAACAGTAACTGTTTCCTGAACAGTTTATCCTGAAATCCTGTTAGTGAACCATTTTGGTTTTACACAGGAGAAAAGCCTTTATAATACAGGAGTTCCTGGAGAAAGCTCACAACACTAATTCCTTATTCCTCCCCCACTTACAAACTGAACAAAACTCTCATTGTAGGAAATTGGAGCAAGACCATAAGGATTGTGACAAAAGACTGAAAAATCTTATAAATGTTGATTGCTTTGAGTTGAATGGATCCTGTCTTTCTAGGCATAAAAGTGCCCAGAGGTGGCTTCAAAGTGTCTCAAAGTTAATCTAGTTCCAATTCAGTCCTGTTTCATCTGGAATGCTATGTCCAGAATACTTTAGAATGCTTTGGATTCACTGGAGTTAATTCTGTGTCTAGTTCCGGGAATTAATTCCATTGTTGTTCTGTCACTAGTCCTCAAGAAGTGTTCTGTTGTATTATTGCTCAATAATGCTTTAATACTATTTCCAAAATGGATGCTGTTCTTCAATGCTAGACAGTTTCTTTCTCATTTACCATTAATATATTTTCATTGAGCTATTTTTTTTAGAAAAATAATCCCATTTCTCAAAAGTTTATATGGTGAACATGCCTTAGATCCATTTTGTTGTGTGTCTGGGTGTGTGTTTCTCTGCTCTTGAATAGTTGATGAATAACAATATTCAAGATAATGAGATTATGAGATTATCAAGATGATGAGGAAAATCAAGCCTATTGGACATGCAGCTTCTCAGTTTCTTGGATTAATAGAACCATTGAGTGTTCTATTTCAAGGGTCTCCAGCAATAATTCGTATACCTGCTGTTAGGACTCTTTCCTTTCCTTCTGCTGAATCCTCTATTTATATTGTAAATGTAGATAAGTAGCAGGAAAGTCCAGTAAATGTCCAGTAGCAGGGACTTTATGAAATGGTCCTGGATATCAGGAAATCTTCAGTCTTTCCTGTAAAATGAAATTTATTTCCAAACTCACTACCAATTTTCCAAACCCAGTTTTCTTCAGGAAACTGCTGAATTAAGTTTAGTTAAATTTCACAAAGTTTCTTTCATTCTGCCCATTATCCAGCAAACATGATATCTGCAAAGGCACAGATGACAGATGTGTGATGACAAAAATGAGCAAAAATACTCATTTGACCACTAACAAATAATTGTTGAACAACTGATAAGGAATACAAATGGGTTACATAGAAATCTGAACATTCTGTACCCAGAAAAAAAAAATGCTATAATGCATGATATGGGGAAAGACTGAATGTCAGTCAAGTTCATTGTTATTCTGTGTGGCCAGCATCTCACTTTGAAAAGAGAAATCTGTAAACACACCCATTATTAGTATTCTTGAGAATGTTTCATTTTATGGAGACATATAATTTGTGGGTCATTGTTGTAACAAAACCAGAAAGATACATGTCATGAGGGACTAGTTGTGGCATTTATATGAAGGCTAGCATGGAGATAAATTAACTTTTATGTTAAACAGGCCAGCAAAGACAGAAATATTAAGTGATCATCAGTGACCTTGGAATGAATGTATAGGAGGCAATAAATATTCCCTCTACAAAAGGAAGAAAGTCATGAACAGAACTATCAGTAACTGCATAGAATACAATTGATCAGATCACAATGCAGTTTATTTGGCAATGTCCAAGCATAAATGGCACTTGTGATGTTTAAACCAGGTATTTATGATTAAAAATTAATGTTCATGGCAAAATTGAACCAAACAAACAACTGCATCATTCTTCTTCCCAAATTCAAACTTTTGAATAACTTTTGAATTGATGAAAATCACTCAGTATGTAAACGATGCCTTTTGGGGGCACTTGCCTTAGAGCTTTTTCGATGCTGGCAAAGAAACCCTTTATTTCAAATTCTATTGCATCAATTGTTCGGGTGTAGATATGGACAACTCTAATTTTGAGTGGGTGGGTACAGATTTGGATGGTCATCATGCAATCATTAACTGTCATCAAGCTTTCTAATGCTTCTAGTTTGTGAGAAAATGTCAGCCTATTAGTTTTTTTGGTGTCATGCCCCAAGTAATGCATTCCTCAAACTGGAAATAGCAGTTGTCTGCCCAGTGTAAGTTACTAGCACTAAGGTGGTTGATTCTCAACAAGCAAATGTCCCATTTGTTGATATCCAATTTACTCTGATTCATTCCGCAGACATTCCATGTAGCTATCTGATGTGTTTTCATGCAGCAAAAATCCTTGCTTTTATCAATAGCTGCATTAGCAGCTAGGATTTGCCCCTGGTATTGTACATCATTACTGTCTTGACTTCTCACTGCAGGCCCTTGCTCTTTCTCTGTAGTTTGTTGCAGTGGTGAAATCCAATTTTTTTTTTACTACCGGTAAAAGGAGGCTAAAACATATGAAGAACAGTTGCAGGAACTGGATATGTCTAGTTTGATGAAAAGAGGACTAGGGGAGTGTTCCAATATCTCAGGGGTGACCACAAAGAAGAGAGAGTCAAACTATTCTCCAAAGCACCTGAGGGCAGGACAAGAAGCAATGGGTGGAAACTAATCAAGGAGAGAAGCAACTTATAACTAAGGAGAAATTTCCTGACAGAACAATTAATAAGTGGGATAACTTGCCTGCAGAAGTTGTGAATGCTCCAACACTGGACGTTTTTAAGAAGATGTTGGATAAACATTTGTCTGAAGTGGTGTAAGGTTTCCTGCCTAAGCAGGGGGTTGGACTAGAAGAACTCCAAGGTCCCTTCCAACTCTGTTGTTCTATTTCTATTTCTATTTCTGTGGGTGTGGCTTGGTGGGCATGGTGTGGCTTGGTGGGATGGCTTGGTAGGCATGGAAGGGGAAGGATATTGCAAAATATTTGCCAGTTCTTCGAACTGCTCAAAATTTCCACTACCGGTTCTCCAGAACCTGTCAGAACCCCCTGGATTTCACCCCTGGTTTGTTGGGCATCTTTTGACCTGGGGTCCTACTAATGGGCACCATATCAAGTTTATTTTAGAGTTTTTCCATTTAAAAAATCTTCTTGGCAAGGTTTTTGCAAAGTCTTACTTCAACTCTCCCCAATTATTCAAGCTTGGCATCCGTAGACATGTATGTGGCTGGATTAATATAGTGGTAATTCAAAACAATAAGTAAGAATGATAAGTATGATATAGATTTCATATATGCATACAGATCTTTGTAGATCTATATAAGGTAATGCAATATATGAAATCAGAGGACCTCTTTAGACTCCAAATGCCTATGTCCAGTAAATAGAGAAGTAAGGATACAGAATGTTTTGTAGTAAAAGGGAAAAGGTGTTCTAGAATGCATGGAAACACACCTAAAACATCCACAGTCTTTCTTGGTATCTGCATATTTATTTATTTGGGCTGAACCTTTGAGCAGAAGAATATTGTCAGAAAGGATACATGCTATAATTTTTCATTCATTAAGGATGAAATAAATATTACTTTAAGGAGTTCTCATAACTTCAGTATAACAAATACAATAATTGACCTGGAAATTCAGTAAGAGACTTAGAAGTGAGAGAGAATGAAAGGATTGTGGGTAAAGAAAAGTGATATCCCAAAGATAAATAGTGTAATAGCTTATTGTGCTTAAACTGATCTTTAAATTAAACTTTACTTTGGAATGAGCATAGCCAGACTTCAGAACAAATATATAGCCATCTAATTATCCTTTCTAAAATTCAATATTTTCATTCTAGACAATATGACTATCAAGAAAGAAAACGTTAAAACTGAAACAGAAGAAAGCACGATATAGGGGTTTTTGCCTTTACCGCATCTGCACAGCTATTGATCTCCCAGTTAAATTTAATCACCATAGTATGTAACCAATGAAATAATTAAATTGTCTTCTGTTTCATTCATATATATGTTAGTAGAAAAAGTAATAATTTGTTCATAATTTGCACCAGCAGTAGTTTGATTCATCATTTTCCACTGCTTTTTAATTAAAATATTTAATTAATATTTCAGCATATATTAAACTTGCCAATTCTTTTCATGAAAATGTAGATTGTTGAAAATTCCTGGGACGTAGACTAACTTTTACAATAACATTCTTCTGTAAGCTTACTTACAGAAAATAACTCAACATCTTCCAATTTTAGCTATTGGAATAGTAATGTTAAGTTTTCAGGAAACCTTACAATATCATCTGGCACTTTCCTCCTTACTCTCTCTTGCCATACTGATAGGATAAGGTTATTTGACTTTAAGCAAGTTGATCCCTTCATTCAGTAAAGCAGAATGAGGAAGGCTGATAGGATTATCTGTCTCTTCTTCTACCTGCACTAACCCTCAAGCTAAATTGATACCTAGTACTCCTACAATGACAGCAGAGGAAAAATAAAATGGCAAAATAAATTGTCCCTGCAATCCATATTAATAACTCCTTAGTGTTTGACTTCTCCTGTGAAACTCAGATTTTCTGTTGCTATTTCCTTTTGGCAGTTGAAGTCTGAGTATTAGTTCAACTTGCAGCTGGCAAATAGGCATTACCTTTCTACAGCTTTGGTAGTATAAACGAATATAATACTTCAGTTAGCAGAATAAAATGACAGTAGTGTGGGCTGTCAAACACTACTGTCAAACACAATAAAAACTTTATATTTGTCCTAGTTGCACATTTAGCTCAATAAAGTACTACAAATACAAGCAATTTTTATGTATTCATTTCTTTTCCTTTAGTTCTATAAGCTGCCCACCATGAGTTAGGTAGCCATGTAAATTTTCTTAATAATTTAAATACATATATTAAATACACAATTATATAGATAAATTAAATACACACAATGACATATTTATGAGTTAGAAGACTTTACAAAACAAAGTAATATGTATAATACACATCTGAGACCAATATTAATTCTCTTCATACTGTATGTAGGGTTTCTAAGTAGAAAAGAAATCAAGACTATGGATGAAATCACCTGCTTTCTCCCAACATTCAGTATTTATCTGGTAATCCAAAAGATGGCTACACTTGGTATGAAGTGAAGTACAGATCCTTGTGCACTCTAGAAACTAATAAATTAGAAATTACTTTGAGTAGCAAGTACAGATCTGTTCCAAACCCTCAGTTAAGTGTATAAAGGTCAGAGGAAGAAAAAGACGACAGAATGGACATATCACTAATTGATTTGTCTGCATTTCTCTATGCATTCAGATGAAGACCTGAAGAAAGCTAGGTTTAGAATGAGAATCTTCAGGTCTTAACAGGAAGCCCACTCTCTAGTATTCCAGTTCATGCTGGATTTGGGGTATCTACCTTAGAAGTGAAACATTTTGTCCTGATCCTGCTTATCCCTATCAGTTTTGAAGCACTATTGGGCAGGGGTGAAATCTACTTACCTTCTCAACCGGTTTGAAAGTGCATGCACATCACATGTGCGTGTTACCCTCTGTGCATGTGCAAACCCTTCTGTGCATGCACAGAGGATAAAAAACAGGTTTCTTCCTGGTTAAAACCAGGAAGTAACGACAACCGGTGGGTGGGCGGAGCTTCACACTGCCATCGCTACTGGTTCTCCGAACCACCGACTGTCATCGCTACCAGTTCAGTCAAACTGGGCCGAACCAGGAGCATTTCACCCCTGCTATTGGGTATGGATAAGAAATATTACAAAAGAGCTTACCTTTTTAAATATTTGTTCATCACCTAATAGTCTTCATGGTTGATCATATTTTGGCTTGTGTCTTTATGACACCATCTGGCTTATTTCTTTATAATGAGTTTGCCCTCTAATTTTTGTATCCTGAAGGCCAACTCCTGGTACTTGTTTTTTGGATCCATACTGAATGTTCAGCTCTCAGGCTCTAATCCAAATACAGATACATACCAGTTAGTCTCTTTAGTATGGAAGACAAAGTAGAAATCATGAAAGCCAGCCAACCTTTCCTTGTCTTGACCACACCAGTTAATGCGATGGCTAATTTTCTGATAACTGTCAGCTGATTCAGGATCCTGATCACAGGGTGAAACTAGCTAGCTCAGAATATAATTGTGACCAACTTTGCAGTGTTCAGATGGTATATTACAGGTTCCACATTGTGTGTATGTGTTTATTTTGGTTTTGTCTCCATGTTCATTTACAAAGGCATCATTTCATGAGTTTTCTCAAATGCAGGGGAAAAAAACAGGTCTGGTATTAGCAATATGTTCTTTGCTCATACAACACCAATTGTAAAACAATGTTGAGATATCACAGATTGGTGAAATTGATGCATGTTTGCTTAAGGACTTCAACTCTTTTCTGTTCTTTTACCTGATAGCCTGTTATTATGATGACTATGGGTCATTTAAAAAAAAATCCTGCTGTTGTTATTTTTGTAAATAACTTGAGACTTTGAACATACTTAGTCATTCTTCCTCCCACTATTTCTCCACAATATCAACCCTGTGAGATGGGCTGGGTTGAAAGGGTATGATTCGCTGAAAGTCGTCTAGCTTTCATGCCTAATGTGAGACTACAACTCATAGTCTCCTGATTTCCAGCTTGGTGCCTTAGACCAAAATGGCTCTTTTGACTTCACATCCCTTCCCAATTCATCAGCCAAGGAGCTGACCTGTACTATTTATATGGACATATTCTGGATCTGTTGGCACTAAGGACAAATGGAAGGATAGGTATATTGGACTTGGCATATACTGGGAATGCTCTGAAGATGGGCCAGATGGTGAAACAATTGGGTTTTATTTAAGGATGCATAAGATTCATTTCTTTTAAAATAAATGTGATTTTTCCCTCTCAAGGAACTTTCATTGACAGTTAGAAAGCATATCCTTAGTCTACTTTTTTGTAATGACTTTTTTTTTTTTTTTAGAAAAAAGAATAGTTGAAATTCTGGTTGATTCAAAATATGACAAAACTATGTGAAAACAGTACCCAATCAAGCAGTTTTTGATTAAGTTAGTAATTCTTTACATTTCAGGAAAAAGTGTTTTTGCAGAGCACTACTTGTTCCCAAGTGAGTTTCTTTATGGAGAAAAACAAATTTTCAAGAGAGTCTTCATCATTGCTAATATGTGTCAGAAAGAGAAAAAAATCTAGGGCACATTAAAAGGGTCATCTGGGTAATCAAGTATGTATGTATTGTCTGTCTGACTGTCTGTCTGTCTATCTAACAATCAAATGTATATAGTTATAGATAAGGAGATGCTGAGTGGTACATGTCCTATCTGCTGGGGCAATAAAAACCTCTCAGAAAAACAAGCTCCTTTTTTTGCTGGTGGATTATCTGAGTGTTTTAGAAATACCAAGCCAATTTCTAATTGAAGCAAGGAAAGTTTCCGGTCATTAGTGTTCATCAGGTTAAGATATGCATATCTCTTTCTGCATGTCTGTGCATTCTAGTTGGATCAAGGCAGATGAGATTAGTAGGAACTGACATCATAATGGGGCTGACCCACTCCATTTACCTCCCATTAGATGTCATGCTGGTATCACCAATTGCAATTGCCATGTATTTCTAGAGGATATATTGCTGATATTTCCAACAGATTGAATGTAAATGATGGAACACCAAATGAATTGATTGTGTGTCCTTAAGGAACAAAAAAATACCTATAGTTAAATAGTCTGTTAAATATGAAGTGCAGCATAAATAAATTTCCTGTTATCAAAGAAAGTTCATCTCTATGAGGACTGGCTTATACTGGCAAAATTAGACTTAATTAAAGATTCTGTACAGCTAAGTGGAGGACAGGCCTTTAGGGATTCCTACATCACTCAACACACTCTCAAAAGGCTCAAAAGGTACTTCATTAACACAATCCTTAGATTATGAAACAATTAATTAGCATGTAGGAAAAAAAACAGCAAAAGAGAAATACAAAAACAGCAGTGGCACTTGTAATGATATTTAATTTTAATGGGTGAATTCCTAGTGTGGCATTTATTCCCATAAATGTACAGTTTTACTAATGTTCATGATAGTCCCTTCTGAATGAAAGGTGGAAAATGTATTCCTGAAGCTTTCAAACTATTTGATGCCAAACCTTTAACTCCATTTGTCTATGGTTCACAGATGGCTTCTTATCCCAATTACAAACAACTTGAAATACTGCAAACTACATTTACTAGAGCTGTGTTTCAAGCACCTACTTGTGTAACCAATGCAACATGACAACTGCAGTTATTTGAGATTAGAGACTGAGCAATTAGAAACCAAGGAGCATGTCTGTCAATATTGACATAAATGACATTATTTCCTTTCATCTTCCTTATTCGATCTGACCACTTTCAATCTTCATGAATACAGATTTGAGTAAATTCATGTGGCCCATCTGTAGATTTTCCACACCTTTAGAATTTATTCAGGCTAAGGAATAATCAGAAAAAGACTTTTAAACATTAAATACCAAAATGAAACTAGTTTGGTCCACAAATATATTAGAGAATAAATAGAACATTTTAGATAGTATCTAACTTGTAATATTACATATCTTACATACCCTTGTGATTCCAGCATACTTGATTCAATGTATCACATGTTGGATGTTCAGTTGGATGAATTCATGCTAAAATTATTCCCTCAAATATGAACATTTTTATTACACACCAGAGAACCGTTACTCATTGGGTCATCCTTTCAGAGATATTTCCATATCAAATTCCTCAGTACCTTCAACAATGGCAGAACTTCTAATGTACTTGAAAAATTCTTTAAAATTTAGGGAGATATTCAGAGATGTATCTGCTTTCAAATTAGCTCATATTGAAATATACAGCACAGTCAAACACCAGGAGTTGATCACAGGAAATGTTTTATGGAATCTTGCATTGTGTCAGAAAATATGTTATAATAATTTAATGGTCATAAAATGTTTAATAAATGTTGCCAAATTTAAATTCCATGGGAGGCATGGATCCCAGATTTTGGATGCATTCTGTAAATTAGAGGTACCTGGTTGAAAAAAATGTTGTCCTATTATGCACTATTTTGCCAAGGTAATGGTTACAGATATAAGAGTTTTAATAACATTTAGATAACACCGCAAGGATGCTATCCTTATCTGCAAACTACTAACTTTAGGTTCCATTGAGGAAAAGTGTTTATTTAGCTTTCTTTAAGCATTTTTTATCTGAATTTTAAAAGTTACTCTATTCCTCTTTGTTTCTGTTCTTTATACAGATCTTTGAACAAAATAAGTTGGATTGGTTGAATCCTATTAATGGCATCCAAAGCAGCTTTTCTCCAAACATTTTCTTTCTTCAGAGCACACTGATCACATTATTATTATTATTATTAGAACTATTACTATTTATCGTAAGCAAGCCAAAAATCACCAGAAACCCTAATCCTGCATAGACTATTGTATTTCATTTAAGTTATCTCATTCTGAACACAGATAAGACTTCGGTTGTATGGAGATCTTTTCAAGCAGCCTGCTATATAGCGCATAAAAACAGAACTCAAGATACTTATATACCTAAAACTGTAGCTATTTATTGGCTTTGTCCAATAATAGAGATTGGAATTTTCAAAACCAGAACCCAATAATACTAATTGTAAGACCCCAAACTAACATGACATGTGATTCTTCCAAGATCAGTTCTTTATTGTTTTCACACCTATAGACAACATCTTGCCAGACTGAGGACTCTACTATCTGCATCTATAATATAATCTGTAAACTATTAGAGAAGGGCTATCTTCACCCTCTTCCTCACAGATGTAAGATCCAGACTGAGTTACTTTTTACTCTTCTGGAATGCACTCCCTCTCTCTGGGAATCCACCTCCTTACTATAGTTCATCACACTAATTTAGTCAAACAGATACAGCACTAGCAATTACTCTTAAATACCACTTCATAGTGCTTGACAGCCCTTTCTCTCTCTAATAGGTTTACAGACACAGCATATTGCCCCCAACAATCTGGGTCCTCTTTTTACTGACCTCTGAAGGATGGAAGGCTGAGTCAACCTTGAGCCAGTCAGGATCAAATTGCTGGCAGTCGGCAAAATTTACCTTCAATACTGCATTCTAAGCACTGATCACCATTGCTCTAACTCAAAACATTAGTTATCATAGCAAATAAACCTTATTAATGACAAGCATACCTGTAATGATTTATGATTTGTTGCTGTCCACCCCAAACAAATTTGATTTGTGTATGCATGTGCGTACATTTTATTTGTTTCATGTACAAAAAAGCTGAGGATACAAGGGGCCCTAACAAATGCAACAGTAATTTCAAGAATAATGTTAGTAACAGTGCTGTGGAATCTACATGAAGAGAGCAACAGTAATGGATATTTTTATGAGTTCTGGGATTGGATCACAAGGGGGCATATTCATACTAGCAGTTCATGTATCTTTGTTTACAGCATAAAAAAACACATCAAAGATGCAGTTTAGGTGATTTTTATTTCCTTTTATTGTGGAATTCTCTAAAAGTAATCTAACCAAAGAATGCTATATGTATAGCCTTCATAATGGTTAATAAAGTCCAGTATAATAAATGGGAGATGTATGAAAAGTGACTTCTGCAGTCAACATCTGTACCGAAACAGCTACAATGATTTATCTCATCTAATTTTTACATCACTCTTCGTTTTCCTGCTGTAACACTTTCAGTAAAACTCTTCCTGCTTATTTGATATCAAGGAAGAATGCATTTTCACTGCTTTAGTGCCATGACATTCATCTTTCAATATATTTTAATTTAGTCATTGGAATCTTTGTGATAGAAAGTGTTTCAATCAGTTTATCAATTACACCAGGATCTCATTTCAGAATGAAAAAGGAGTCTTTTGCATTATTATTTCGAGGTCAGCAATAATTCCAAGGCCTCTCTTTGAATGTAGAAATGCTGCAATATTTTAGTATATTTCTTCTATTTTCTTCACACCATGTTATTAGTTTTCATGAAGTGGTGTCCAACTTGCTATGGTTTATAATAAGCGCCACAATGAGAAGAACTCAACCATTTTTCCTTTCATCCAACTTGATCAATTCAATTGCATTTAGTATACAGGCTTTCAGAATGAATTCAGCTGAAGAGATAGTGGATCAGAAAAAGTCCTTACCATAAACCTGATGCAGTAAATCAAACACATTGCAATAAATTACTTCAGAAGTAATATTTAGGATTTTAATGACACTGATGGTTGCTATTTGTCAAAAGACGAATGAACAGAATTATCTCTGTATATTTTTACATGATTGTCTGCAGTACATAGGGATTAGCCAGTGGCATTCAGGGAGATGACAGGCCATTAAATCATCACATGGAGGAAAAAGTTAAATGACACTGTGAAACTTGGAAGCATCACCACAGTGCTGTGTCACTGAGCTTAAACTGAAGCAACGTTGTAAGAAGTGTGTGAAATCTAATGAAGCTCTTCTGCTAGGACATTGACCCTTGTTCCACATGCTTAAAATATTATCCTGCAGAGGACACAGTGGGCCAAGGGAGAAGAGAAAAAGTCTTTTCACTCAAAGACTTTCCAGTCAAGGTCAAGTGGACCTTGATGTGCACAGTAATAAAATTCAGGAAGAGTCCTTATTGTTGCTCATGTCAAAAATAAGAGTCCCAGATACCAGGCAATGTTGTAAAAACCATCTGCCTCCATCTGTTTATAAGAAAGAGCTGGATCTAGACTCAAAGATAATTTCAAGTGTCACAGCTTTAAAAGGTCTATGTTCAGCTACACCTGGCCCAAATAAATTTCAACATGTTTTCCCTCAAACTATTATTAAAAGAATGATGGGAAATCAAACTTAAATGAGTTGCGATTCAGTGAATCTAAGCACAATTCATTGGCTGCTTCTAGGGTCTCTGCAACTATGATAAATAACTACTCATAAAATTCTTTGAACTGAAAGAAAAGTTAGGAATGAATGAAAAACCTTATGGACACTTACCTACCCAATTTCACAAAAGTTGTTCTTTTATTGTTGCTTTAGAAAATCAAATCAGTTCATACCAAGTCAAATCAAATCTTTTTTGTAGGCAACGACCTGAAACTATGTACTGTTTTAAAAGTAATTGAACCAAATGAAATAAAATGATATATTAGTTCATTTTGTTTAATTACACACACACACACACACACACACACACACACACACACACTTACAAAAGGTTAAAAAAAGATAGAAAATAATTTGGTATAAAAATACAGATATAAAAAGAAATTTCTAGAATTTTGAAAATACCTAAATTCTGCTTTAGTGGTTATTAAAGTTTTAAAGCTTCTTAAAAGATAATCCAAGGGTTTGGGCATCATAACATAGTGCATCATATGTATTATATTAGTGTATTATACATTATAGTGTATTATATTATATTACATTACATTATAGTGTATTATATTATATTGCATTATATTGTAAAACTAAAACAATATATATAAAATTCTGCGTAGCAGGAATTATACCAGTTCATGTTAACCAACAAAATTTAATACTTCCCTGGATATAATTTCTGAAATATATACTAAAACAGAGAGTAAGGTCATCATCCATTTATAAATATCTAGAATTTTTGTGCCCAGCTGGATTAGAAAGGATAACAGAGAAGAATGTTAGTGACTGATTAAAATTCTTTTGTGGTGACATGAAGTGTCCGCAAAAGTATAGTATACAATTAGTATACTATTGATTCCTTCTTCCAAGAGGCCTAAAGATAGGACACTGAATCTGGCTAAAGTTCTTCTTTATGTTGGACAATGCTTATTAGACAGATTTCCATGCATCAAATGGACTGCCTAATATGTCTACACTGTAATTTTTGGGATGGAAATTAAGTCCTTGAGCAAATATAGAATCAGTAGAATGTTAGTATCAATTCCAGTTATATCCCAGTGCTTTGTCTCTGGTATAACAGAATATGTAGCCACTGGGCTCTAGTGTTTCCAAAATTACCCAAGTTATTATGCACTTGAAGCAAGACAAAATGTAAGGGGAGGGAGATTAATCTCTGTAGTTTTACTGAAGGCAGTTTTCAAATGGGCCTCAACCCTGTTCAATTTGATTACCTATATCAATTTCATAGCTTGAATTCCACCTGAAAGGCTAGATTTCACTAAACCACTCTCTGGACATCCATTTCCCCACCATCCATCACTAAAGCAAAAGAAAATAATGATTTTTAAAAGCTCCTGTCTCTAATTGTCATTCATGAAGAATAGATGACGCTACTCACAATGCAACTATGTAATTTAAATATCTTGGATTCTTTTTCTATGCCTCCAAGAGTTGGTTTGAAGAATGGAGATCACAGAATTATATAATTTATAGATTTCTTCTAATCTGATTCCTTATTCATTGCAGAAGCCACTAGAGCAAGGGTTTTCCAGATTGTAGTATCTCTTCTGTCATGGCATATCTCTTTCTCTATTCTTTCTAGTGTTAAGGGGTTGTTGTTGTTAGTTGCGAAGTCATGTCTGACCCATCGCTACCTCATGGACAACATTTCTCCAGGCCTTCCTGTCCTCTACCATCCCCCAGAGACCATTTAAGCTCATGCTGACTGCTTCAGTGACTCCATTCAGCTACCTCATTCTCTGCTGTCCCCTTCTTCTTTTGCCCTCAATCGTTCCCAGCATTAGGCTCTTCTCCAGTGAATCCTTCCTTCACATGAGGTGGCCAAAGTATTTGAGTTTCATCTTCAGGATCTATCATCTTTATTATATGATGATATCAGAAAAGGAGCCTTGTGTATCAATATAATATTGGAGTGCCATAAAGGTAAAGCTATAGATGCACAATAATATCAACAGGACAATTTAGTGTAATGGGAGAATACAAAATTGCATTCCTAGTACATGGATTCATGACTCCATTGCAGCCAAATATTTGCAACCTATGACTGAAGTGAGGATGGGGCACTGTTCTGTCCTAAAAACAATATGTCCCCATTAATTGTGGTCTATCTATATCGATTAATGGTTAGAAGATCCCTGTCCATATCCAATGGATTTGATCAGGTGGTTGACTCTGTCTACTCCATTGTATGGCAGCATTATTTAAGAGGACAAAGACTCTGTTCATATTATTTGTCTGTATTTGGTCTATTCATACCAATTAACATTTCTCTTGAATTAGATTCTGATTCATTTATTAACAGACATTCAGTGGGAGAAACTATTATTTCTCTACTCTTTGTTATAATTCTGACCAAAAGATTCTTTCTGAAGACATGACAAGTACATCAGCTTGACCATAAACCCTATTATTATGACAGTGCTCGCAAAATATAAACCTATTTGAAGAGCATGACTGTTTTCAATTGCTGTGTGTCAATAACTTCCAAGATAGAAACAATGGTGGCATGAAATTTGTTGTAGCATAATATCTGCACTGCATGGTCTTTTGTTCATGGATGTTGCGAGAGAACTAACTGTGGAACTAGAACAGTGCAAAATTGGCCTTTGCTGTGCATATAGCAGAAAGTATTAAGGTTTATCTAATCTACGTTAAGGGATTGTGAGTATCTCCTTTCGCTGAGACGCTTCTGTCTTCTATTCCCTCCTTCTTCTTTTACCAAAACTCACTGAAGCAGGTGTTTCTCTGTGCTTTCAAGATCAACAATCATTCACTGAGTTGATTGGGGAAAAAGAGGGGGGAGGGAAGAACCCTAATGTACACTTAAATGCTTTCTTTAAGCTGAATAGAAAAAGAAGGTACAGGAGCAAAGAAGTGTTATTTGCATTATAAACACCACAAAAGCACTATTACTTGATAATCACACTTTGAGAAAAGAAATGCTAGCATTAGGGCTGATTCCAAGAAAACGGAGCCACATTTCTAGAGTAACTCATTTTTCTACAGTGAATTTTGCAGACAAAATTGTTCAGACCTTTCCCCCCACATATTTATCTATGATTGCTGTAACAAACAAAGCCTTCTTTATGATAAGTAACATGTATGGCTTAACTACTTTTCTTGATTCATTCAGCTGCATTTTGGAGGGTTTTTTCCTACATTATTTTTTAATGAATCTCTTTTTTTATATATAATGTTATTGATTATAACTCTGGTCTTTGTGTTCCAGCTATGTATTATCTACATTGCCTTTTAATGTACTAAGGAAGGAAGGAAATGGTAAAATAGAATATTCATAAAATAACCTTTAAAAGTCTTGAATCACTTTTTAAGGAGAATTGCTGATATAGGTAGCCAAATGAGCCGGCCTTTCAATATGAGTGCAAAACTACAGAAAAACAGAATTTTAGATTTTGTTAGCTAACATTTTAAGATTATTGGGATCCTAAAATGACAAGAGAGAGGGAGGGAGGGAGGGAGAGAGACAGAGGAATGATACAAAAGAAATCCACACAATTGTAGATTTGTTTTACATAAAAATTCTTTGATTTACCAGACTGACCTTTTCTGTGGCATAAATAAAATCAATGGACAGACTCCTACACTCACAGTTGCTCTTAATATTTTTTGTTTGTTTGTTTTTTAATGAAGAATAGAACAGCATAAGACCACCTGTAACACTGATTCAACCATAATTTGACTGCTGGTGAAGTGTTAGCATATAAAAGAGTATGAATTGATAAATAGAAATGGAAATGGAAATGGGAAGGATAAACTTTCAATGGGTGGGAAAGCATTGTTGGTTTTTTACATATATAGGTACAAATATGGATGCAATTACAGATTGGTAATGGCTTTAGGTATTTAAATCTATCTATCAGTATGGTGTACTAACATGATTAATTTATAAAGTTTTATTACAATGCTATACTTTCTGTACCAGTATACTAGGATACTGACAGATCCTTTGCTTAGTTCAGAAAGATCAGAAAAGGCAGTGATGCTTGATAGAGTTTTGCAACCTCTTAATGAACAATACATTTCTTTTAACTTGATCTGACAACTGCCTAGTTATTATGGCCATTGAAAATATGCCTAGTCAGTATCTTCAATAACTCAAAAAAAAAAAAAAAAAGAATCCTAAATATGTATTGGCAGGGGAGGGGAGAGGGAGATAAAGATGAAGAGAAGATAGCATAGAAGTTCCATGAGAACGTGTAAGGCTATTTATTTCTGCACTCCCAGAATTCCCCACATCTTGTCTATCAATATAATTAAGAAGCAATATTCTGATGCACATTTTTGCCTATTTTTAACAACTTTAACCAAATGAATCTACCACATTTTTTACATAGAAAGAAAATTATAATTCTAAAGAAATCTTTAAAAGATTCTAAACTGGAAAAAAAAATCAATCTAAAATTAGTCTCCACATACTCTAGTGCAGTGATGGCTAACCTTTTTGCCATCACGTACCAAAAGTGGAGGGAGCATGGGGGGGGTCATGTGCGCGTGTGCCCATACCCATAATTCAATGCACTCCACGCATGCGCATGCTTCCCCCGTTTTTGGCACGCGATGGCACAGTGGACCCGGTGGGCCCTTTTTCACCCTCCCCAAGCTCCAGAGGCTTTCTTGGAGCCTGGGGAGGGTGAAAACAGGCTTCCCCATCCCTCTGGAGGCCCTCTGCTGACTTCCAGTGGGCCCAGAAGGTCCAAAAATCAGATGCACGTGCTGGAGCTGAGCTAGGGCAACACTTGCATGCCCACCGATATGGCTCCGCGTACCACCTGTGGCACACATGCCATAGGTTCGCCATCACAGCTCTAGTGGGATCATATTACTGCCACATATGTTTGGACACTATGACTAAATAATAATAACAATGTAAACTGTTGCCAGTAGAAAGTTCTCAACCACTGCTTTAAATAATATATCAAGGTTTGGGCATTTTAAAACATTATTAATCTGAAAGACGATTGCATAAACAGAGGAATAGAATCAAGATCACGTGAAGTGTTAATACCACTTTATAATGCATTGGTCAGGCCACTCTTGGAATACTGCATTCAGTTTTGGTCGCCATGATGTAAAAAAGATATTGAGACTCTAGAAAGCAGGCAGAAAAGAGCAATAAAGATGATTAGGGGACTGGAGGCTAAAACATATAAAGAACAGCTGCAGGAACTGGGTATGTCTAGTTTAATGAAAAGAAGGACTAGGGGAGACATGATAGCAGTGTTCCAATATCTCACAAAGAAGTGACAATATCTCACAAAGAAGAGGGAATCAAGCTATTCTCCAGAGCACCTGAGGGCAGGACAAGAAGCAATGGATGGAAACAAATCAAGGAGAGAAGCAATTTATAACTAAGGAGAAATTTCCTGACAGTTAGAACAATTAATAAGTGGAACAACTTGACTGCAGAAGTTGTGAATGTTCCAACACTGGAAGTTTTTAAGATGTTGGATAACCATTTGTCTGAAGTGGTGTAGGGTTTCCTGCCTAAGCAGGAGGTTGGACTAGAAGTCCTCTAAGGTCCCTTCCAACTCTGTTATTCTATTCTATTCTATTCTATTCTATTCTATTCTATTCTATTCTATTCTATTCTATTCTATTCTATTCTACCCCACCCCACCCCACCCCACCCCACCCCACCCCACCCCACCCCACCCCATCCCATCCCATCCCATCCCATCCCATCCCATCCTATCCTATCCTATCCTATCCTATCCTAGTATGAGCTTCTGATTGCCCGTCTTTTGAATTCTATCCCTAGGCAAATTTTCTTTTCAGTATATACTGATGATATTTGTGAAAACCAATTCAGGGCCACTGGTTACACATCTCAAGCTACTTGACTTCACCTTTCAAATTCACCTTGGACAAATGATTCTCTCATGTTTAGTACCTCTTCCTTTTTTCACATGGAAATGGTCTCAATTAGTCCATTTCCCTTTCCAACTTTTCCTTTTTGCTTTTAAATAATTGTTTCTCTTCCCTGAAATGTTATTGATTCATTCATCCAATACACCACTTATGCACAGAGATACATAGTGTCAGCTATCCCAGGCAGAAAAGACAGGAAACATGACCAGATGAGTTAATTCTAATTTATTGTGAGACTACCTTAATAGAATCTTGCAAGTCTAATAGTACAAATCTTCTGCCATCTCTTTTCCAGGCTGATAAGTTAGGGATGTGCCTGTCTTACTTTCTTTGTCTGTTGTTTTACAGCTGTGGCCTATAGCTTTTCTTAACTGACCAATTTCTACGCAGCATCTCTTCTCTATTTCCTAAGGTCATTTCCACATACCATTACACCAACAGAGATGTTACTACATACAGCTTGACTATTTTATCACCATCATTGCTTTCTCTATTATTATGATTTCTCCATTAACAATGCATGTGTTTGTGTCTCCATGCATTCACACACCTCATTTTATATTCCAAAACAGAGTGGAATTTTGTCCTTTGGGTTGCATTTCAATTGCCCTGAACGTTACCAAAAATGACAAATGTCAGACAGCCGAATCCTGACAATAATGTAAATCAATGAATAATGTGAAATCATATTGAGGGAGAAAAAAATCTTATGGTCTTCAAAATGTGGTTTCAATAAGTATGAACTGAATTCAAACGTAAAGAAGGTGGTATATTTTCATCTTTATTGCTGTTTACTTTTTCTTAGTAAAGTTAATCAAAGGGCTGCCAAGTTCTGAAATCAGTTAAAAAGGATAATACAATGCACTTAAAATGTCTTCTTTAAAGCTTATTCTTTCTTAAAATGAAAATTTTAATTTTTTAAAAAAACAGATATGAACTACAACTATAAATATGAATATTCTGATCTTTAAGGAACGTCTGTCTTTCAGTTGTCTAGAAATCCATGAGGAGTGATCAACCAAAGGTAAATATTGTTTGTCTCAACTCAGCACTGTATCTGGTCAGTTAATTACACTATATACATATGCTGAGATCTGTTTCTCAGCAAGAAGAAAGCTATTTAGAGACCAACAATCACCACATGGTATCTGCCACTATTGGTCAATAATTGCGTGATTTTCTTACTGTCATTTAGCCATAGTCAGAAGAGTTGAATGTAGAACACTTCTCCAATAATTCTTATTACTAGCAGAGGTACAATACAATTATAATATAATTTATTATATTATATATAGTAATATGATTGATGTATAAGGTGATTAAACTATTTGAGAGTATTTAAATCAACATGTTAGATATATGTAATAAAAAAATTAAATAAAATCACAGACATCTTTGTTTTGTCCTGCCCAAGGTACACACTTGTGCCTTTATTTTAAAATGTGCATGAGCCTATGCCCACCTGCTGTTTTTGTTTTTGTTTTCCATCAGGGTACCAATTACCTTGCTGTACATTATAACTCCAAAGGAAAAAACAACAACTGTGAGTTTTCCGTGGGCCGCCCATGAGGTCAATATTGAGGAAAGACTCGGACACAAGTTTTCTCGGGATGAGACGACCCAGATCTGACTCCGGGAGCCTCTTTTATTGTACACAAACAAAGGCAGGAGGGGTTTGTTAGCATAAGCCAATAATATATTACAGCATGTCTCATGTAATGCATACGTAAGTACAAGTAATACATGGAAGCAATGCCCAAATTTGGGAAGATCTACAATTTTAGCTTCTAGTGAATTGTTGCAGCCCTTATCTATGAGTTGTTGCAACCTTTATCTAGTTTTTTGCATACGCGGTACAGCATGATTCTCTCATGCCTGCGCTTAGCTCCTGAGCATGTTACAACATCTCCTACTTTTTGTTTTAATTTTTTAAACACGATCATCTTCCTCATCAGAGAGGACAGATAGCAATGCCTTTTGCTGTAGTATGTCGTTAATGTCTGTTTGGGCTATGTTAATATGTTTTTCTCTGGTTTGGCAAATATGTTTGTCATCATAGCAAACAAAGCAGGAATACATTGGATACTACAACATACAGAAATAAGCAAAGCAATGATCATGAGTACAGTAGACAATATGTTCTTCAGCCATCCGGTTTCTGCAAATGTTTGTAGCTCACCCATCCTTTTATTACGGTGAACAAAGTTAGTGGAAAAGTGGCCAGGAGATGTCATGCGAGGTAGGCCATCAAGTTTCTGAGTTGTATTCCAGTTATACATTTCCACAAATCGCTCGCACAAATTGTAAATCCATCCGGATCCAGGCACCCAAGAAAACCACGTCAGGAGTTTGTAACCTCTGAGTTATTCTGGAAGCCCTATCCTGTAAGTCCCAAGCACCTTCTCTGACCACACCTGATTTGTTCCTCCAGTTCCAGAAGGGCTGTGGTTTCACTTATCAGGACGTCCTTCCTATTGGAGGGAATAAAACCTTTGCACATTTGCAGAAGGGAGGGGAGACATTGGATACAGCAACAAAGCAAAACAAGCAGTACGATTATAAATACAATAGTTGGCATAATTGATTTCAACCAAGAACCATCCGGGAGCCATGACCAAAGGGCAGCCCAGATGTCAATGGCGCCAGATCCATTGGATGATAAGGGATTGTTTTTGATCAACTTTTCCATATGTTCTATGGTGTGAGTGATGTTATACTGATAATCAGATACATAGGTAGCTACTAGCATAATATCTAAGGCATATCGGTTTTGTAAGACCACCTCCCTGATTTCAGCCAGTTCTTTGTTCATCAGCTTCAGCACCTTGATAGTCTCGTTGAACGTATGTACTGTCCAGATATTTAATAAATGAAGATCCCGATAGTTCATTGCCACCCGAGATTGGGCAAGATGCCTCTGGATATCTGAGTTTTTAATGAGCCACCTGGTGTCAGCGGTGGGTGTGGTTTGGGAAATAGGAGTAGTGGAGTTTGTCCGATTAGCAGCTATTTGAATGTCTTTTATTACTGTCCCATCATGATTGAATGTAGAGGCTGCTGACATGAAGGATCATGAGATGTAGGGGCAATAGATGCAAGATCGTGACTTAATTCCAGAATCCGTGATATAGTCTCCTTTATGCAATTGTTGCAGAGGCCCATTGTCCTTATTCACTCCCCCTTCAGCTGGAAATGTCAATATGGGAACCTTAGGTGGTGGAGTAGACTTAGGTAGAAAGTAAGGACCTTGTGCATAGACAATGCGTTTGTGGCGGAAGCGTACTTGACTTGAAGTGTATGTATGTGGGGATTTGATGTTCCTTACATGGTCACTTGAGAGTCCCAAAGCTAACAATGTCCAAGGCCATAAACAAATCATAGTCACTTATACGTGTGAAACAAAATTACTAGCAAAATTAGAAAAACAATTACCCACAAAACTCACTCCTAAACTTCTACTAACATTAGTATGTGTAAGAAAGTGCTATAGTAAGGCTAATAAAATGTATATGTACAATGTGAAGGTAGTTTCCTCCTGATGAATCTTCCGCTGTGCGTTGAGAGTCTGTTGCCGGTAGGACTCAGCAAGGTGTTTTCTTCTTAAATCTCAGCACCAGGGGTTTCTCCTTTTTGTTGTAAATGAAACGGTCTTACGTGTCTTCTGGGGATCCAAATGATGCGATCTTTGTACTGGACAGCAGCGTATCCACGGCCCCAGGTAATAAGGTCAGCGGGCCCTCTCCATGCAGGATCAGGTAGTTGGCGGAAAGAGACCTTCGGTTTTGGGGTAGCTGATGGAGAAGCAGAAAAATGACGGGTCGCAGCCGATGTGGGAGGCTGTCCAGTCAGGTTAAGAAAGTTCAAAGTATATAAGCAAGGATTGAGTTTGTTTTGCATGGCTGGGAGGCCGAGGCATTTTTCCTCTTTCAATTTATAAGCCAAATTTGTGTGTGATGGACCACTTGTTACAAAAGTCTGCAAAGGCAGTACTGGTGTATGCAGGTCCATTGTCAGTTTTAAGTTCAATTGGGCGTCCCATCGATGCAGAAGTCCGAATACAATGATTTATTACATGTTTGGTTGCTTTTCCCCTTTGTGGGGATGCCATGATAAATCCAGAATAGGTATCAATGGTCACATGCAGGTAGTTCCATGGTTTAAAGGAGTCGTACCTTGTGACGTCCATTTGCCAAATTTCACAAGCTTTGAGACCTCTAGGGTTTACACCCATAGGGATAGAATGAGCTTGTTGACTACAGGTAGGACATTGTTGTATGATGGCAGTCGCTTCGGCTGCCGTGAGACCAAATTGCTTCGCCAATGCTTTTTTTTATTTTGATGGAAATCTCTGTCTCCGCCACCCACAATATCTATAACCTTCCAATAAACAAATCTCCTTATAACACTATACATTCAAATCCTTTTCCCACTGCCATTCTGGCTTCCAAGCCAGCCCAAGTCTGTGCAAACCAACTTACCTAAATGTCTTTTCTTACATGCACTTCCAAAAGTCAACTTTCTGTTTTCCTTCCCTCCCCACTTCTGGGTTAAAACCCTCAAAGCCATACCCCTACATTCCCTGTAACACTGGGTTCTTTGCATACCAGTCTTCATACAAATAGCACAATTATCTATTCACAGCCTACAATATCCAGTCAATCCTAGAAATTTCCTCAACTCTTCAGGTGTTATCTTCTTTCATTAATTAAATGTCCTATGTATTTTATCTCTCTGTCTACATATTGTAATTTCTAACTCATCTCTGTGATAATTCCTAAAAATGGCAGCAGTTTTTGCTGCTGACAAACAAAAAAACAAATAAACAAACAACAGACAAACAAAGAACAAACATGCCATCTGTTAAGTATGCAAAATGCACGTAGACATAAAAACATAAAGGAGTAAGAAAAACAGCTTCAAAAATAAAACAAACAATCTAAATGAGGTATTTTGAGTCAATACTCTGAAACTGCAAAGGCAGGTATCAGATATCACCCTTTACCCCGTCTTTCTCAGGCTGGTTCTCTGAGAGAAAAAAAATGGTGAAGAGAACAAAAACTCATAGCCCCCCTCTTGTGCCTCTCACCTCCCAGGGAAAAAAAGGAGGGGGTGAGAGAAAGGAAAAAACTTTTTTAAAACGGACGAGCCTCCCTCCTCCTGGGAGGACAGGAAGAGAAAGGAAAAAAAATGCTTATACACAAAATTACATTTCATGCAATCCAATAAATGTCTACATACACACCCATTCACATCTGTACTGCAATCAGACCTTTCGTATAAACCACTTTCACATAAAAAAATTCATTTAATGCGTCCTCCATGCAAATCAGTCATTAAAATTATTTCAATGAAGTAGCTTATTCCCAAAACTGGAAAAAATTTCAGGCAGCAGTTTTAATCACAAAAGGTGATATTGGGCCCATAACCATTGCCTGTTTTTCCACAGCCTTAAGTTCAAGCCCAGTCAATTTGCTGGCCAGCCAAGCATATCATAATTAATTCAACCACATACAATTCCACACACTATCATTATAGATGCACATCAACAAAATATTTTTAACAGAAATCACTTCAAGTTGATCAGTTCAAATTATCTGAGTCTTCCCATTTAGACAGGTTTTAATTTTATTACCTGCTAAACCCCGGGTGGGAAGAACAATAAACAGTTTACAAACATACTGAGAGTCAGAGATCAGATTGTTGAGGAAGGTTGTTGAGAAAAGGTGTGGAAAGCTGAGATAGCTGCAGAAGTGAAAGTCAGATTTTGAGATAGAAAGAACAATATTTATTAAATCAGTTCCATTTCTTCGACAGTCTGGATTACGCCCCAAGGTTATAATTTCAGCAATAGCTTAAATAAAGGGTAAAACATTTTTAGATGGTAATGAGACAAATAAAGCCATTCAATGCAATATACTTTTTGCTATTCTAAAGCAGCCAATACTCCTGTGGGTAGCTTACTAGTAGGAAATATTAACTGACAATTTCTATGAGGGATCCAATCCACAAACTGAATACTCAAGATGTTATTAATTTTCTCAACTGTAGCAAACAACTAGAGATGGAACTATAATTAAATCTCCTGGCTTTTTTCCTTTAGTCAATAACTCAAATAATGGTAAATGCATAGGTAAAGAGAAATATGAGCGGACCGAATTAATAGTACCCAGTAATTGTTGCAAATTTACTAAGGAAATAACTTTTGGTAACTTTATACAAGGGAAAGCCGGAACAGAAAGAAATTGCACATTCAGATAAGGAGTGTACAGCTGTATTTTTTCTGGGGCAATGTGCAATTCATTTACACAAATCATTTTGTATTTCAAAAAGCCAATTAGGTTGTTTTCTTGAGGTTTGCTGCCTGGTGATAAAGCAGTGCTAACAAATTGGTTTTATACAATGTTTCTATATCCTGACACACTTGAACCATATCTGCCAAATCAAGATCTTTTCCCAGCCCAACAATTGCTCCTCGGCATTCAGAAGTGGCGTTCTTTGTAGCTTTTTTCCTTATGTTAGAGAAGGCTTGTTGACGCTTGCCAAAAACAGGCATTTTTCTGAAGGTTTGATAAGCACATTCAGAAGAAACTTGCAAAGTTGCAGCCGATAGGAATTTCTTCTATATTCCATCCCCCACTTTTTTTTGTCTAACTGTTTCTTTGAATTCTGCTTAGTGGGGGTGTTACCAGCTCCTTCAGAAGGAACTTATGATTCAATTAAAGATGGTTTTGAGGTGACAATTTTAACTTTATAATCAGGTGGAGGACTTGTAATTAATTGTTGCTCTTCCAAGGCATCAGAGCTATATTTTCTATTCCTTGATGACATTAATCTAAAAAGGAACCATTATCAGTGTCCTGAAGGCTCTTTTTTTTTTCATGCATAATTAAACACTCTATAGCCAATCTCCAGAGTGCCAGAATTTTTCCAGGGCTCGGGGAGGTTCGTGGAGGCATGTTCCTATATGCTTCCACACTTTCACTTTTAAAGAGCCCTTTTCCGGATAAGCCGGATAATGTTGCCAAATGTATTTTAGTACACTGATTAGATGTTTTTTCGGGGGAATGGGAAGCGGCTTACCCGCCGCCTGGCTAGATAATTTGCAGATATCTCGAAGTTCATTGAGATGAATTGCCTGGTCCTTCGAGAAGCCCGATCCCATACTCACGATGTGGGAGGGTGCTCCGTTCACCAACGGCCGTCCCTGGGTGCGAGGCTATTCCCAGCCGGGGGTGAGATGGGTGGGCGACACGGATATCACGTCGGGGTCACCAGATGTGAGTTTTCCGTGGGCCGCCCATGAGGTCAATATTGAGGAAAGACTCGGACACAAGTTTTCTCGGGATGAGACGACCCAGATCTGACTCCGGGAGCCTCTTTTATTGTACACAAACAAAGGCAGGAGGGGTTTGTTAGCATAAGCCAATAATATATTACAGCATGTCTCATGTAATGCATACGTAAGTACAAGTAATACATGGAAGCAATGCCCAAATTTGGGAAGATCTACAATTTTAGCTTCTAGTGAATTGTTGCAGCCCTTATCTATGAGTTGTTGCAACCTTTATCTAGTTTTTTGCATACGCGGTACAGCATGATTCTCTCATGCCTGCGCTTAGCTCCTGAGCATGTTACAACAAACAACAATCCATGCATTTCACATTTTCATTACAGGTGTCAGATAATGATGGATTTCAAATCACTCTTTGCTATTATGGACTTGACATCAAGCCTGTGTAGCAATACTGTATATATAAAAAGTATCCATCTGTTTTATTTATTTATTAGTTATTAGTTTGATTTATATGCCACCTTTCTCCGGAGACTCAGGGCAGCTTACAATGCTTTTAAGCAATAGCCTTCATACTTTTGTATATACCTGCTTAGTAGGACTTTTGGCTGCCCCTACACGGTGTTCTTTTTATACAAAGTCAGCTTATTGCCCCCACAAACCGGGTCCTCATTTTACCTACCTCAGAAGGATGGAAGGCTGAGTCAACCTTGAGCCTGGTGACAATTGAACTCGCAGTAATTGCAGGCAGCTGGCAGCTAAATACTACTTTAACAGTAGTTTAGTCCACTGCACCACCAGGCTCCTTGGTTTAACACCCTTTATTTTATTTTTCTTCCCCTTTGGTGGTCTTGCATCATCAGTGAGATTAAAAGAGTCTAAAACAATGAAGATGTTTAAGATGTGTTAACTTACATGCTTTCATGAATCATGGTCTGTTTCAACAAATGCATTTACTAAAATTCTGAGAAATTATTCTATACACAGTCATGTTTCAGGAGAGAGTAAAAAGTCCCAGTGGTAATGGAAGTAAATAGTAAAAGAAGCGAGAGGCTGTAAAACTTACCTGTCATGATAACAACACACACACAATCACAATAATCTAGTCAATATAAGGAAACTAGGTATTTGTTAATCCTAAGGAAATGCTATTCAATTTTCTGATGTATTTAACTTCATTGTTTTGCACTGAAAATAGTCTTTATAACTTGTTGTCAAAGCGCTAGAGTAGAATGTGCTAGAGAAATCCCCTGCTGGTTTTTGAATGCTGCCATTTCTGAAATTGAATTTCTGTATTTTTTCCCCTTTTATATAGATATTGATCAGGTGGTCCACTGTAAAGTGCAGTAGGGCATGACCCTATGTAGAAAGACAATTCACAAAAATGCAAGATGAAGTATGTGAGCTTTTACGGTGCTACAAAGCTTTATTTGTTACAAATTCTTTATACAATATCCTATAATGACAAGGGCTATGCTGGTCTTCAGAGACCTATTTTCATTTTGCTGAATATTTATGTAAATTTTCTCGAGTCCTCCCCCACCCCACCTGCAAGCAAAGTAGCACTATGTGCAGCAAGAGAGATTACAGGTAGTCATCGGTTTATGACCCTTATGGTTCAGCAACCATTCAAAGTTACAATTGTGCTGAATGAGGGGAGTTTAATCATTGATCCTCAGATCCTTCTGGCTGCTGCAGGGTCCACAGAGTCATGTGATCACAATCTGAGCACTCAGTGACTCTTTCGTGATTACAATGTCATGGTGAGCCATAGCTATGGGATCATGGTTTCTGACATTCCTTGCTGGCATCCTACAAGCAAAGTCAATGGGAAATCTCACAGGAAGTTGGAAGTCACTCCCACTCCTGGCACTTTTGGGTCCCACCCATACTCTGTAGTACCTACTCAATGTCAATATCTGAGACAGCCATTCAGAGTTGCCACAATGTGCCATTGCAGAGTTGTCACAATCGTGGAGGGGGATGTATGGGTTTCTGCAGAACTGGGTGTTGGGTGCTAGGTGTTGGGATGGTCTCACTCTGGGAATGTGTGTGTCCAGAGGAGTGAGGATCCAGAAGAGGGAGGGTCCAGAAGAGCAAGGCAGCTGCTGCTGACTCAGAGGCCATGGATCCAGGCCCAAAGAGTGCTTGCTGGAGTAAGGGCAGGACGTGCCGAGCCCTCATAGCCAGCTGGCTGGCGGAAACCGGTAATGCTGGCTAGAAACACTTCTGCTTTGTTCACTGCATGCTGAGCTGAGAATCCAGTAAAGAGACCTGTTGAACCCACAGTGTGGCCTCTTCTTTTACTGACTAGGCTTGGAAATGTGATACCCAAAGCATTCCCTGCCACACCTATACTTCTACCTGTGGTTTGTAGTACCTGCCCATGGCACAACCTATCTCTCCATAGCACCCACACACCTGTGTGTGTTCCAGAATGCTTGCCTGTGGCATTTCCCACCCAGTCAAAGCAATTTAAGAATCTCATTAATTTGAATGAGATTTAAAGTACTTGTAGCGGCAGCTTTTTTTTCCAGCTTACTCCTAAGAAAAGCAGAAGGGCTTTAAGTATGCAAAGTGTTAAACAATTTTCCAAATCATTTCTGAAACGTGCATAGCTCTGATCTCCACTAAAATTATTCTTTATTCTAGCATCCTGCTATACGTTCTTGGTTCTGTTCTTGAGGGACACATATACATGTACATCTAGAAATCTTAAAAGGTGCATTTATTTAAAGTTTTGTATACATTACATATTCAAATATAAGATATTTGGAAATAAGTAAAGTCCTGTTTTCTAATAATTTAAACAAATGATGAAAATAGTTGAAAGAAATATACACTTTTCCCCCTTCATAATGGTAGCTTCACAAGACTGAGACATAATGCCAAAAAGCTGCCAAAATGTTGCTTAATCCTACCTCTCTGCTACGAATGCAATACAACAACATAATAACTTTTTTTCCCTCTACAAAACTACAATCTGAATATATAAATTCATTTATGCTTTTACATTCAAATTCAAAACTTCACTTCTAGCAGTACCCAGGATAGAAATTTGTATGAACCCAGCCTTGCTGGTTTGTGAAATATATGTATATGCAATCAGGAAAGTGCACAAATGTTAATAAATACTTTTTAAAAAAGGATTTAAAATCTATCTACTTTGCCATGCTACAGCAACTTTATACCAGAGCAGCTGAGGAGATCAACATTTAACTTATTGTCTTTTCAGCATAAAATGCCTAAGGGGATCAAATTTATGACAGTAAAAAAGCAGTGCTGTCAGTCTTCTCTTTTTCAGTTTGTTTGCTGTTCTGAGTCACTGGTCTGAAAATGTATAGAACTGAAAAAGGATAAAATAATAATAATAAAAATCTGTAAAACTTTTTCAGCAAGTATCACTAGACTTTCAAACCTGAAAAGTATTTGAAAAAGAATTTAAATTACATAAAATTAGTGGCCAATTCCTAAATAACTTGAAACAGATTTTGTTTTAAAGGAGGAAAAATAGCCTGTAGGAAGAAAGAGTACAATCCAGATTTCTCTATCTGCAAAGTTTTTTTTCATAAAACAAAATCCCTTAAAAATACATGCAGTCTTTGCGTTACAACCATTTGTTCAGCAATCATTCAAAATTACAGTGGTGCTGAATGAAGGGACGTGTGACACATGCCTGAAGCTATAGCCATGGCAATGGTACTGTGGTCACATGACATTGTGGACCAATTTGGACACATGGCAGCCAGGCCACGCTTAGAACCTCTGGGGTGCTGCAAACCCTCCACCACCACCTCCCCCCAACCTAAGCCACCTTGCACAAAGGACTTGGTGGCAGTGCTAGGGCTGGGACTGAAATAGAAGCATGGGGCCTTCAGCAGGCCTGCCACTAACTCAGGCCTCACCTTCAGCCCTAGTCTGCTATTGTTGTTAGGTGGCATTACTGGCCTCACCTTCAGCCCTAGTCTGCTATTGTTATTAGGTGGCATTACTGGCCTCACCTTCAGCCCTAGTCTGCTATTGCTGTTAGGTGGCATTACTGGCCTCACCTTCAGCCCTAGTCTGCTATTGCTGTTAGGTGGCATTACTGAGCAATGCCACCTAACTGTGTCTGATCTAGACCACCGTACACAGTGACAACTGGTGTCAGCACCAAGGCTAAGTTTTGAGTAAAATTCTGGTTCCTTAAATAGTCCTTTCCAGAACATCCCTACATCAGTGGTGAAATTCAATTTTTTTTATTACCAGTTCTGTAGTGGTGTGGTTTGGTGGGCGTGGCAGGGAAAGGATTCTGCAAAATCTCCATTCCCTCCCCACTCTGGTACTAGCCAGATGTGGTATTTGCCGGTTTTCTGAACTACTCAAAATTTCCTCTACTGGTTCTCTAGAACCTGTCAGAACCTGCTGGATTTCACCCCTGCCCTACATAGATGTATTGATGCAAAGTGTTGATTCATTCACAAAGCCTACCTTGTTTCCTAAGGATTCAGCTTTACCTGTTAAATCATAGTTTTGATTCATTGCATCCTGCTTCTTTTCAGAATTCATAATTGCTAGGTAGGTGCCAATCTCTATATAGGAAAGCTTGCCCAGTTATTATCATGGTTACTTATACAGCTGCCACATTCTAGATCAGTGGAGTTTTCTAAGTACTCCAGAAAATGCCACATCTATTAGCTGAATTTGAACAGGGCCTATGTAATTTTGAACAGGTAATATGGATCCCTTTTACTAGATTCTAAAATATTTGGTGAGTTGAATTACTTTTTTTTTGTAGGATATTAATCTTGGATATGTAAAGAAATAACTCTTTTAGATCCTGATAAGCACACCATATCTCCATTATTCCTTATTCTTCATTCCCCCCCCCCCACAGGCTTCTATACAAACCTAAAAGGATATGCATTAAAGTTAATGTTTTCTAAAGATATATCCTTCTGAGACCATAAAGCAGTACCATCTGAAAACTGCAATCACTTTTTGCTATCTTAAATATACATTTATTTTGAGATTTTAGTCCCATGAAATTATTCAGCAATAAATGTATTGTTAGCTTTAGTGTTAATGTATATTTTTAAAGGAATAAATATACATTATACTATGAAGAATAGGACTTGCTGACTCACAGGCAATATTCACTGTAGCTTTTAGCACCTAGAAATTTATTATTCTGAAATAATAGTGTAAAATCAAAGATTCATCTCAAAGGAAAAATGTATTGATAGTTCTAACCCAGTTGAGTAATACTCTATTGTCATTAGGTAAGAAACTGGTAGATTAATCAAAGAACTGGGATAAGTTAATTTTTTTCTCAACAAACTTTTTATTATTAAACATTTTCAATGTGAATAAGTAAAAAACATTTTATTATTTGGCTGACATATATATGCACTTTATTTTTAAACAAAGAAATGAGCCAATGACAATTTTATGTCTCTTACTTAATGTATGCCCCTAAATTAAATTAAGAATGAATGTGAAGTGTCAAAGAATCTGTTTGCTGTACACAACTCAAATAACCTGCCATATGAACAGATATGTTGATTAAAGCTCTCTCTGTTAGACGTGTCAAAATGTTTATTCTCTGGACTGTTCTCTTCCAATATATCTGATCTGATATATATCCATCAATCAACGAACTCATAAACTTGTCAATAACACAGCTAGGTTTAAAATATTGAACAATGAGATCTGCCCTTGTCTTTTGTTTGTCTTAATTTATTGGAGACACTATTTTTTATTATTTCAGTTGGAGATGTTTTTATATCTATATTTTTAGAAAGGACATATGCAATACAATGGCCCTGTAATTCTTTCTCCCTTGTAAATATGGCGCCAGGACTAGAGAAATGACACATATTTCATCTTAAAGTACTTGACCTACTTTATTTATTTATTTTTAAAAAAATTGGAAATTCTTCTCATAAAAATGCCACTATGGAAATTTAACTGACATCCTTTGTACTTTTCCTCATGTTATATATTTTAACTCCTGTCATTTTTACTTAATGCATTGAGGAAAATCATTCACCTTGTATAATACTGTCAAATTCTCTTTTATATAATCCCAGGACACATCATTGTGTCTAAATTGGGTGATTGAAATTTTGCTGCAAAATCTAATTAGTTTTCTTCTTTTTCATCTATTTATTCATCATTTATTACATGTCTATAAAAAATCAATTTTTCAGATTGCAGCATGTATTTGTGGAATAGAAGTTAATATTTGACCCACAATGAAACATATTAGCTGAACTTTGAAAAGAAGATGAATAAAATAAACATAATATTTTATGTTTTGAAAGTAACAATTACTCCATTTTTACAACAATATGCTTGTAAGAAAGCCTTAAATTTGGGAACTGCTAAATTTGGGAAATTGCAAAAAACCAAATCCTTAATTCTTTAGGATATCTTGATGAGCATTAAGAGCATAAATATATCTTCTTAAGGTAACAAATAGTAGAATTTGCATAATTCTTATTTTTTGGAATGGTATGTGGGTAAGATCTTGTGAGACAGGCTGAAAAGAGGCTGCCCAGGGAACAGTCAGATCAAAGAAGGCACAGCCTGCAGCTGGATAGGTAACAAGGCAAGAGACTCATAAAAGACTCATCATAAATTTTCCTGGCTTTAAAAGAAATAGGGGGAAATTTGTACTTGCAAGACTCTGTTAATGTAGCTAATAACACTTATGTAACCCACTTTAGCAAATGAGGGCAGAGGAATTGTTTATAGGTTTCATACTTTCTACTAACTTGTGAATCTAAGCAGGCTTAGCAGTTGGCTTCTCCGAGCCATAGAGTGTTAAGTGGCCTCTCCCTCCACAAAATAAGATCTCTTTCCCTTTTATAAAGATCCCTCTCTTGTCCCCTGCCCCCACCAGGTTAACAGTTAACGGTTCTGTTTCATCAACATATTGGAAAACAAAATACAGGATGACCAGAGCTATGAAGAAAAGTGCTCCAGCATTAAAGAATGGACTATAACTATAACTGTAACTGTAACTTATAGTGCTTGTGGCATATTTGTCTTCCTGCCAGGGGTTGGCTAAACTGGCATATATTTGCAGTCAATGCAACCTTGTTGCAGTCCTTGAGTAAAAGTCAAAAGATGGGACCTTTAAATTGACACCCTTCATTTGATAGAAAAGAGGTAGGATTTATCAATTGGAGGGGGGAAGCACAGTTCACAACAGGAACAGAAAGTGGAAGCAATTTTCCATTAAAGTTAAAGGTTCCCCTCACACATATATGCTAGTTGTTCCCGACTCTAGGGGGCAGTGCTCATCTCCGTTTCAAAGCTGAAGAGCCAGCGCTGTCCAAAGGTGTCTCTGTAGTCATGTGGCTGGCATGACTAAACACCAAAACGCACGGAACACTGTTATCTTCCCACCAAAGGTGGTCTCTATTTTTCTACTTGCATTTTTTACATGCTTTCGAACTGCTAGGTTGGCAGAAGCTGGGACAAGTAACGGGAGCTCACCCCATTACACGGCACTAGGGATTTGAACCGATGAACTGCCAACTTTTCTGATTGACAAGCTCAGCATCTTAGTCACTGAGCCACCGCGTCCCTTTTAATTCTCCATTAGGAAGACATAAACAGAAGAGCAAGCACAGAGGATGACAATAACAACTATAATTGCTGTAATAAATATTCTATACTGCATAAACTAAGAAATAATTTTCAGATTCCTGCAAGGGAGACAGGTTCTAAGTTTTCAGAGGAGGGAAAAAAAGATTTTACAAAATGGGAGACAGAATGGTGGATTCCTAAAGGGCAGAGAAGACATAGCTGTGTCCTGTAAAAGACAACAAGTCTTGATTACTGCTACATGGAATTGAAATAATTGAACTAATTGGAATAATTGAACTTGATCAGGGACAATGCAGGACAAATTCCAAGACATATTGAGAGGCTCTTTGTGTTAAAGTAGATAAAAGAACAAATAAAGGCAATATTGTTATTCATGCCTATTCAGTCTGTCTATTTAGAAAAAGATATTGTGATGCATTCTAAAATGAATTGTACATCTTTCAAAGTTTGAAGCGTTACTTATGGGAGACATTAATTAACTTGACAAATATTGGGAAATCAAATTTGTCAAACATGGCACTTTCTAGAAATTTCTGACTTGTCTCACTCATTTTTTCCTACATGGTAAAGAACAACCAAAGATCCTTAAATTAATATTAATCAAAAGAAATAACAGTCCTCTACTAATCACAGATTGAGGATGTATCAGTTAAAGGATTTAGAGTACCTTAATAGATATTATGTTCAACTCATCTCATATTATGTTCAATCCTTCCAAAAAGTCATCTCCCTCATTTCTGTTGCCAATCAATTGGAGCCAAAGAAGCAAGGACATGATAACTCTTCAAATACCTGAAATGATGTCATGTAGGAAAAAGTCAAAACCTATTTTCTCTTATTCTAGCTGCAGAGTTCAGAATAATGGATTTAAGTTACAGGAAGGCAGATTTTGATTGACTCTAGGAAAAACTTCCTAACAGCAATTTATTCGCAGAAATTTTTCCTCAAAAAAGTAGTAAGCTCTCCTTTATTGGATGTAGTTTAGACAGCTATCAAACTGGGATGTTTAATAGTGTTCCTGCACTAACCAAAGGGAATGGATTGAAAGGTCAATTCTATGATTCTATGAATGAACTGCAGAAGGAAGTTGCAGCTTCTTCTTTCACTATTTCTATACAAATAAGCCTTCGTGCTCTATTATCAAAGTCCTTTACTTCATAGAAAGTAGTATCCTCATTTGTAATGAAAGTGTAAGATTTTCCCAATATATCTGATTCTGTTTAAAGTGTGAAAATAATTCCATTGTTTTCATTGTAGTAACATCATCACCATGACTCTCATTGTTCCACACAATAAAATAATTGAAGCCATTTATCTTTAGAATATCTCCTCTATAACTCCATTATGGCTGTTAAGAAGTTTAATAAATAGTACTATGTTCTAGTTGGGTCAGTAGACATCAACCGACACAAATTTATTTCTTTTGAAAAAGTAACAATTTTTCTTCTCTTCCTAAAAGATATAATTTCTGGCATATCTGTTTTATGTTATAAACCAAGTCTTAAACTGTGCTAAATTTGTCTGAACAACAAATGTGAAAAATACAGCTGTACAAACTATAGATCTTATTGGGAAATAATTAAGCCATACAGTAGCTACCTCTAGGTCATCCTACTGAGGATGTAATTTAAGAGATGATCTATGCCAAATTATTTCAATATATTATCAGTATGAAGAGATGTATTGACAAATAAAAAGGGCTTTTTTCTAACTATTCTCATTTCTTGTACTGTGGTTGCTAAAAGAGAGGAATGAAGTAGGCCAACTGAAAAATAGGTACTCATTATCTGGACAATCTGATGGATACACTGAAGCATACTTGACTTATTATTAAAGCAAAAAAAAAAATATGAAAAAGACTTCCATGATCAATATATAGATACTGACAATTTTGTTAGAAGAATAAAAAGAAAAATGAGAGATGAATTCTTTTCTAAAAGAAGAGATTAGGGTTGGATGGGAATTTCCCCTTGTACTCCAGGGAAGTAACCTAGAAAGTACAACAACAGCACTTTTTTTTTTGTCTAGGATACAAACTTCAACTATCTCTGGCAGGACTGAGTGGCTCTGAATTTTGGGACCAACTGGTTCTAGAACTATGCTGGACTATGTTTGGTGCTGGATAGGGTTACATTGCCCCAGATAGACTTAGTACAGAACTTGGGGTCCTCCTAGAGTCACAAGGGATGGGGGGAGGGCTTTGCACAGCTTCTCATGCACCAGTTGTACCCATTCCTGGGTTAGCAGGCCCTGCTCACTATCAGTTATGACCTAATCACCTCCAGATTGGACTATTGCAATGCACTATACATGGTGCTATTTTTGAACAGTATCCAGAAGCTTCAGTTGGTACATGCTGCAGCAATGCAAGTATTTATGTGCATACTAAGAATAGTACATGCTACATCTCTGGTTTGTGAGCTATATTGATTGCCAGTTTGCGTTTGAATCCAATTCAAGGGGCTGATTTTGATCTATAAAGGCCTGTAAATATCAGGCTATTTAACAGACAGTTTTTTCTCCAGTTACACCAGCCCAATCCACTAGCTCTGGTAGAAAAGGCATGCTGTGGGTATCACTATTTAGGGACCTATATTTCAGGAGATGTGCCTTGTCTGCCATGGCCCCTGCCTTATGAAACATTCTTCTCCCTGAAATTATGTTACTGTAGCTTCCTCTCTTTTGATACTCTGGAAGACCCTAAAGACATGGTTATATTATCATTACTGTGGCTCCCAGGGAACTGGAGATATGCTTAGGTAGCATTATTGTTGAGCTGGCTATTTTTATTCTCTCTTCATCAGGGTTTGTATTTCAGTTATTATAATAGTTCCTGTTAATGTTACAGTTTTTATAAAAACTTTTTATAAAAAATAGGGCATTTTTCATTTCCAATTGATCTCTTCCTAGGCTATGTTCAATCTTTGGAATAATTCAAATTTATGCTTGGTTCTACAACTTCAGGTGCCTTTGTTCTAAGTTTTGCTCACAACAATTGGAAATCTTAAAGTACCTGTTTCCCTCCTTCTATTCTCAAAAGGTTCCCAAGAGATCCATTAGATCTCATGGAATTATTCCAAAACATCTGAAAACATTCAATTCAGACAAACAGTCTCAGATTAATGCCTATTATCATGCAAAATAAGTTAGAATGAGAGATTATTGCCAACCCAAATTTATCTAAGAAGTTTTAAGAATGAATTTTGAATAGAGTCAAACCAGATATTTCTGCTCCAGTCTAAGCACTATTCCATAATGTGTTTGTGAAATCCTGGGTTAGTTGTGGAGTCATCAGTGTAAGCATGAAAAAATGAAGTGAAAAATATGATGGAATAAGTGTTATTGCTTTGATTGTAATTTGCAAATGAAAAGGTATTGATATCGCTTACTGCTTTAAAATGTATTTGTATGATAAAAGGCTTTTATCATACAACTTTTTAAAAGAGCTTCTTTAAAAACATTGTTGCACAATCAAGCTGGTATTGGCATTAGAACATTGCAGTATTGGCTTACTTATCCAATATATGTTGTGGAAGCAAGTTAATCAATTGACTTTAATGCAGTTCACACTACCTTAATCATCTTCGTCCAGTTACCCTTACTAATAGCAAGGTGATGGTAATTAGTTATTGATGGCAATCTTTGATATCAAGAACACAGCTACAGATCCTATTGATATTGCTTCCTAAATCTCTGTAGACTCAAACAATACAAGTTATACATATACATAATGAATAAGCAGAAAAGTTAAAATAAAAAAGCTCATAAAGAGTTTAACAATTCAGAGACTGGTAGCAAAACCCCAGAATTAAGTATCACAATGGTAAGAGAATAAGCCTAAACCTTCCTTAGAACACTATCAGAATTGTAACTTCCTTACATTTCCCTATGAATTTTTGTCTATATCATAACTGAAAAAAAGAATGAGAAAAAATGAGTATTTAATATTGTTGGATTCAAGAATGCTGTTCTTCTGAATTTGTAAGTACAATAGTCAAAGCTGAATATGAATGCTAGTCACTAAGTGACATTATTTGCTGAGCCTTGCCAACAGTTTGTTGATTTCCAAAAACTTGCACTCTGCATGTGTCAGGGTGGAAAGTGGAGAATAGCAAGCCAGGAGCCAGAGAAGAACATTGCTATGTTCATATTTGTTCACGGTTTGCACTGAAATAAATTCACTGCCATTGCTTCCTTGTTAGTCAAAGTTCTGTTTCCATCATTGCCTGCAATAATATTTTGCTTTATTTGACCCTGTTTACTGCATGTTGATGGTAGGAGGCATTTTGTGACAGTGAGACAAAAGGGACTTACTCTGAGTTCCCATTGTTCCACATAATAGAACACTCAAAATATTTAATATTTTCTTCCATCTCATCAAGGAGGAAACCAGCAAGGCAGAAACATCTTATCTTCAACCAGGGAGGGCTGAACTGGAAATAGTTTGTAGGAAGCCATAATGAACAAATCTGAAAAAAGGGTAGGTAAAGGTTTAAAAGTGATCCTTGGGACCTACCTAAATAAAGAACTAGATCTTTAGATTTTATATATGTATATTAAGGTTCATTATATATGAAATAGTATTTATTATTCTTTGTTGCCTCATCCCGTCTTCCTCCAAAAAGTCCAGAGAAGAGGTTAAATCTCCTAGAGAGAATTTTATGGTAAGGGCCTGAATGCAAACTTGACACATCAATACACAACCCACACAAAATATTCCACTGGAATTTTCTAAGTGGGAATATTTTATTTGATTCTTTTCATTTTACTACAGCAAACTTAATGCCCTGTGTGTTAACAAGGCCATTAAAACTAATATAAAAATGTTTAATATTTCCCTGGAAAACTCTTCTATATGCTGTCCTGTTATAACCTAAAAATCAGATGGTGTCTCAAAATTTGATTTATATGACCTGTTTGGTTTACAGCATATCATTCCAATTTTCTCTGATTCTTTTCTTTAAAATGTCAAGCAAAATTCCAGAATTGCTAATTGGAGCAAATTACACATGATATTATCTTTTTAATAAAAAGAAGTCATGCCAATTAATAATGCAAACTTCCACTGAGAAACAAGATCTATAAACCATTTTTATTTGAAATTTCATTTAAGATTATTTTTTTTTTTTTACCATAAACAGAAAATACATTATATTGTATGACTTCCAAGTGCTATATTTTAGGCTTCCTTCCTTGAAACCTAAATAATCATGTACTATTGAAGAGGATTTTTTTTTAAGAGTTAAAGTTTCAGCATTTAATTCCTAGTTTGAAAATCTGGTTATTTTACTTTTTCTTCAGGAAATGTAGTTTGGATTTCTGTACAGTTTTCATTTCTAAGTTGGTATGTTTTCTACAGAAATGAATGCAACCACAAAGGCTACTTTTCTTGAGAAGGGACTCACTCAAGGCCACTTGAGAATACAGTCTAAATGTTGTCATTATGTTTCACAGAATATGCTGGCATTGTTTATGTGAAACTAGAGAAATGAACTAGCTAATGCAATTTATTTGAGAAAGTTGAAAATCAATGTACAATGTCCTTCAACGTAGACTGGAAATACTTGATAATAGTAGGCAAGAGGCCATCTGTGACATAAAGAGTCTAATAAAGCATTGTCTTTATTTATTTATTTGTTTCCATTTCTATACTGCCCTTCTCCAATTAGGACTCAGGGCGGTGAACAGCCAAAGTAAAAAACAAAACATACAAAATTTAAAAAACAGTTTAAAATAATTAAATATTTTGGCCGTAAATTAAAACAATCTGATTTAAAATCAATTTAAAATTTAACTCAAGCCAGCCCAGCTAGTTGAAATAAATAGGTTTTCAGGGCCCGACGGAAAATCCGGAGGTCTGTTATTGTACGTATCTCTGGGGGGAGGTTGTTCCAGAGGGTGGGCGCCACCACAGAGAAGGCTTTCCCCCTGGGGGTCACCAGCCGACATTGTCTGGCGGACGGCACCCTGAGGAGGCCCACTCTGTGCGAGCGTACTGGCCGGTGGGAGGCTATTGGTGGCAGAAGGCGGTCTCGTAGATACCCCAGCCCTAAGTCATGGAGCGCTTTAAAGGTGGTCACCAACACCTTGAAGCGCACCCGGAAGACCACTGGGAGCCAGTGCAGCTCGCGCAGGAAAGGTGTCACATGGGAGCGCCTCGTCGCCCCCATAATCCCCCGCGCGGCCACGTTCTGGACCAGCTGGAGCCTCCGGGTGCACCCCAGGGGGAGCCCCATCTAGAGAGCATTGCAGTAGTCCAGGTGGGAAGTGACGAGTGCCTGAGTGACTGTGCGTAGGGAGTCCCGATCTAGAAAGGGGTGTAACTGGCGTATCAGGCAAACCTGATAAAAAGCTCCCCTGGCCACGGCTGTCAAATGATCTTCTAAAGACAGCCGTGCATCCAGGAGGATGCCCAAGTTACGAGCCCTCTCCGTGGGGGCGAGTGATTCACCCCCAATAGCCAGCAATGGCATCAGCTGGCTATATCGGGACGCTGGAAGCCACAGCCACTCGGTCTTGGAGGGGTTGAGTCAGAGCCTGTTTCTCCCCATCCAGGCCCACACGGCCTCCAGGCACTGGGACATCACTTTAAGGGCATCGTTGGGGTGGCCTGGGGTGGAGATGTACAGCTGGGTGTCATCAGCGTACTGATGGAACTCCACCCTGAAGCCACGGATGATCTCACCCAGCGGCTTTACATAAATGTTGAACAGAAGGGGCAAGAGGACCGACCCTTGTGGCATCCCACAAGCAAGGTGCCTCGGGGTCGACCGCTGCCCCCCTGTCAACACAGATTGCGACCGGTCAGAGAGGAGAACCACCGCAGAACGGTGCTCCCCACCCCCAACCCTGCCAACTGGTGCAACATGATACCATGGTCGATGGTATCAAAAGCCGCTGAGAGGTCTAACAGGACCAGGATAGAGGAGCAACCCCTATCCCAAGCCCTCCAGAGATCATCCACCAACGCGACCAATGCCGTTTCCATGCTGTGCCCAGGCCGGAAGCCGGACTGGAGCGGGTCTAGATAGACAGCTTCATCCAGGTACCGGGGAAGCTGTTGCGCTACCACACTCTCAACAACCTTCGCAACAAAGCGAAGGTTGGAGACTGGACGATAGTTAGCCAAAACAGCCGGATCCAGAGAGGGTTTCTTGAGGAGGGGCCTCACAACCGCTTCTTTCAAAGCGGCCGGTAGGACCCCCTCACTCAAAGAAGCATTAACAATCTTCTGGAGCCAGCCTCGTGCCACCTCCCGGGAAGCCAGTACCAACCAGGAGGGGCACGGGTCCAATAAACATGTGGTTGCGTTCAGCCGTCCCAGGACCCTGTCCATGTCCTCAGGAGCCACAGGATCGAACTCCCCCCAGATAACACTCTCAAGACCTGCCTCAGTTATCCCGTCCGGACATACCCAGTCAGAGGCCAGCCCTTCCTGAATCTGAGCGATTTTGTCATACAGATATTGCACAAAATCCTCAGCTCGGCCCTGCAAGTTAGTACCAAGTTAGTGCAAGTTAGTACAATTGTCTTGGTACTAACAGTATTTTAAAATGACACTGTACATAAGATGGGAAAACATTGAATCCTTTTATACTTCTTTCACATTTGGTCTTTCAGTTTTTGTTTTTTTTTTCAATACAAAGAAACACCAGTGGCAAATTTCTTCATTAGTTTAGTAGCCTCTCCATCATATTGTGCAAAGTAATTAAATTATTACTTTAAAGGAACTGAATTAGGAGTTATTTTTGGTGTTCACAGAAGCTACCCATATCAATAGAAACTTAGTTATACAATAGAAAATCAAGACTTCTATATTTTACTGTTTCAATTAGCCATATTAAAGCTTATTCTTTTTTTCCCATATGTCACTTGAAATTGGAATATTAGATAAATCAGGGTAAAACCAGTGTCAGGTATATATGTAACATTTGTGTTAAATATTATTAGTGAAAATATCCACCAAGTTAATCATCAGGTATGTATAAAAAGTAATTAAAAACAAGATCATAATTTAACTTAGACAAGCTTGGGTAAGCTGATCACAATTAGTTATATTGAGACTGCCATGTTTCACTCTCAATTTTGTCTCTCCCCCACTTTCTGCTTGGCCATATTTTCAAATCATGCATTTGACTGCACCCATTCACTGTAAAAAATTCCATGAGACTTATGCCATGGACAGAAGCACTCTTAAAAATAATCAATGCAGATACATCAATGGGCACCACCTTTATATTCCAGGAATACATCAATCAGTTCATCCAGTGGCAATGAAGTTAAAGATCATTTTCCAAACAGATGTTTATCACTCAAGGACTTAGATTTTCATAGTGTTTTATTAACCAGCTTTATTAAGAGGGAAAAGTTTCATTATAGAAATCTGGACAACTGAATTTGTTTAGTCAAGCATAACATTTATTTTTAAGTTTTTTTTTTTTTCAGTAGGAATACTTTGATCATTTTGTAAACCACCTGGATAATATAGTAGGGAAGTGGCTACCAGTTTTCCTGTTAATAAAGGAATGTGCATATTTTGCAAACTTGTAATATTTTGCAAATTGTCATTCTTTCCAACTCTAAAAAATACATTACAACAATATATAATGGGTTAAAGATAACATGTTAGATATGGACAAGCAATCAATTTCTATTCTGATGCTTTTGCATTCATAAAGCCAGTCTGTCTCAAAAACATCTGCATAAAAGTTTTCAATTAAATACATTCTTAAATATGTTAATTTCGAATGTATCTTGCATTGAAATAGATTTCTTTATTTTTTAATCCCCAAATTCACATTGATTGGACATTCAGTCTATTTTATGAGCCAAGAATTGTACCCCAACACTCAGAAAACTTATATTCAATAGATCATTCATGCATTATTCCAATAAGTACAATCAGGTTTACATGAAAGCTCAAATTCTAGAAGAATCCCAGCTCTGATTGGATGTAATTATCTAAGTATACCATGGCCAAATTGTCACTTGGATATAGCATTCCTTTACCTGAATTAAGGTTAACCCAGTCCAATTTTATATTGTGTGTCTGTAATTACATCTTGCATACTTCCTCTTTAATTCCATAATGCTGATTTGTAATATTGTTGAATCTTTCATGGCCATCTTTGTTTGTTGATTTGCATAGTCTCACTGCTAAGAGAAATTTAGCATTCTACTACACAGGTTTTTTTTAAACTCTCTGCTTATCCCAATGTTTATTCTTCATAAGGTCACATTGAAGGGTTTAGTTTTTAAAGATAATCCATAATAGCTTTTTTTTTTTACCACAACAAAGATTACAAGATGTTCAAAATAGGTTCATTTTAGTAATTGTACATTACTACATTTTTACTTATATTAAAGTGGTGCACTAGCCAGAATTATGCATGTGAGATAAGCAGCCATATTATCCGTATAAATTGCATTTGGCATGTATGGCAATCTCCAGACATTTCTCATGTAGAATAAGTTGCAATAACTAATATGTTACACAACCAGGCTTAAGTGAAAAATGTTTGTTTAGTGGCCCACTTCATATTACATGTATATCATTGCAAATAATTCCTTGTAAAAATAATTTTATAACTAGAAAAAATAGAATATGTTTTTAATGAAAGATAGCGAATTCATGAAAATCAGATGATTGGTCTCAATTACATTCCTTGTACACTTTTTACATTATATTTAAAAATTCCTTTGTTTAAAATCTTCTTAATACATTGATTGATTGATTGATTGATTTTATTTGTCCTTTCTTTTAGGAGTTCCAAGTGGTATAGCATTCTGTTGTTCTCATAACACTACCTCTGTGAGGTAAATTCTAGTAAGCTTCTATGGCTGAAGGTATATTTAAATCTTGGCTAATCCCCTTTTTTCGCCTGATAAATATTAAGAAATACTAATTATTGTCCAACTTATTAGGAAAATCTTTTCCACTTTACTCTTTTGGGTAGAACTATAATAAAGCATGATTTTTAATCTTGTTTTATTTGTATATTATTCTAAATACATTACAGCAGTAGTGTTGTGGTCTGCCAGCAGCCTGCGGAGCTGGCAGCGGAGTTGGACAGTGAGGAGGCTGGGGAGGAACATGGGCTAGTCCTGGTTTCTGGGGAAGGCCCAGTCTCTGCATTGGAGGTGGAGATGGGGCCAGGGCCATCTGGGAGTGATGCACGGACTCCGGAACCTTCAGAGTCGGACAGCAGAAAGGCAGAGAAACAGGAGGAGCCTGTTCCTAGTGCATGCATGCACAGAGCTGCCAGAAGGCATGAACAGTTAAAACAAAAGGGATGACTCAGGAGTAAGGCCTGGAGATGTTTGGCCTCGCCCATAAGGCTTAAAAGAGGAGCAAAGGTATGTGGGCACTTTGCAGGAAAGCAACATTGTTAATTCTGTTCCCAGTTGGCATCTCTGTTTGATTCTGGAATCTGTGTGGCTTTGCCAAGTAAGTCTTTGGCAGAATGTCAAGGGATATAAAGATTGGTGATTATCCCAAAGGACTTCCCCCAAAGGACTTTTTGCAACTACTTGGGACTCAGCTGTGAATGAAAGTAATTCACAGCTGTTGCAATAAAAGAGGTTTTTGGGACTACTTGTGTGTTTTAATGACTCAGGAAGCCTAGGTCACAACAAGTAGTCCCCAACCTTTTTGGCTTTGCAGATCACATGAGGGGAAGAGGGAATGGTTCTATGTGAGTAGAGGACACACAGGCCTGTCACTTGCACAAATGGAACTTCACACATGCGCATACTCACCATTCCACTTCTCTGGCTTGGTTCGAAATGGGCTGTGGCCCAGGGGTTGGGAACCTCTGCATTAAAGTTCACATTTGTAAAAGTTCATTACACCAAAGATAAATAAATTCCTAAACACAAGATCTGAAATTATAGAAAAAGTTAAAAAGTTCTTCAAAAAATATGTGGTAAGGTTCATATTGATGATGAGAGCCTGAATAAATATATTGAAGATTCTGCAATTAAAAAAAAAAAAGAACCAATGAAAAGCATAGATATTTTTTAATTAAAAAAAACACTTTGAATTATTCAAGAAACACTTCAAAGAACCAATTTAACAAATTAAGTTTGGGAAAGTGTCAGACCCAAATGGGCTGATAGGTCAACATTACTAGGAACTGGAAAAGGAATTGTTAGAACCTTTGACAAAACCAAAACCACTTAAAGATATACAGGCAATACCACATACATGGGAAGCAGGGGTGGGTTCTACTTACCTTTACTACTGGTTTGCAACAGGACCGCGCACAAGCGGAGAAGCTTTTGCGCATGCGCAAAAGCATTTTCGTGACATCAGGGTCAGTGGGCAGAGCCTCCTGCCGGTTTTACTACCGGTTCTATGAACCGGTACTGGTTCAGAACTGGTGCAAACCGGGGGCAACCCATCACTGATGGGAAGAAACATATACAACTTTGATTAATAGAGAACATAATATCCAGAAAAAACACAGACACACAAACAAATCTCTTATTGAATGTAGATTATAAAAAGTGTTTTCAAATATGATATATAGTGATCAAACAGGTGACATAAGCAGCATAATGGGCCACCTTAGATTTAAAATAAATTTGGTAGAATACATCAACAAACAAAAAATAAAAATAAAAGTGGTAATATGTTTTTTTTAGATGCAAATAAAGCCTTTGACAATTAAAGTGACTGTACAAACCCAGGGTATGCCTGAAAATACTTTTCACAATCAATCAATGGAAAATTGAACTTTAAATTTCATGACAAATGTATACTCCCTGTTTATTGATGATATTTCATCTTTTTATCTTCTTTTTTTTCTCTTTTCTTCTTTTTTGTGGTAATTTGTGTGTGTGTGTGTGTGTTGGTAATTTGTTTCCTTTTTTCAAATGTTTTAATAAATAAAAAGAAAAGAAAAACATTGTTTATTATTCTTACGTTCTTGATAAGAAAGAAGTAGCAACTGTATAATAAAGGTCAGGATGCGGCTTCGTCTAAGATCTCTAATGTTCAACTCTTTAAAAATGTGTGGTGGTGCTGCAGTGCATCAACTATTCTGTTAAAGCGGAAATAGCTGCCTAGTCTAATAAATGGAAGCCTTTTTTTCTTCTTCCTCTAGGCTAACAGAGGTGAGTGGGAATGATTATTTTAATTATACAGAGACTTGCAGGTTTCTTGTAAAGGATCTTGAATTCATAAATAAGTAAATTGTTGATTTTAAAAAAAATATCTTTAGGGTCTACTTTCATCAGTGATGTATATATATATCTTGAACAAGAATCTATTTTTTAAAAGTCCTATTTGTTTAAAAAAAATGAAGTAAAAGATTTATACTTTATTGCTATAATAAGTATATAATATAGCAGACTACTGCTATAAATTAGTTTTACAATAACTTTATAAATTTACTTTTCTTTGTAACCTGTGTTTATTTCTACATTGGTTCTTATCCACATTACATTGAGTACTATTTTATGCATCATTTTATAGCAAGTTGTTATCATAACAACTTTTTGCGAGACCGCCTGCTGCTACCGATAACCTCCCACTGGCCAATACGCTCTCACAGAGAGGGCCTCCTCGGGGTGCCGTCGGTCAGGCAATGTCGGCTGGCGGCCCCCAGGGGGTGAGCCTTCTCTGTGGGGGCACCCGCCCTGTGGAATGAGCTGCCTCCTGGAATACGATTGATCCCGGACCTCTGGACCTTCCATAAAGCCCTGAAGACGTTTTTATTTCATCAAGCCGGCCTAGCCTAAATGGTTTTAATTGGGATTTTAAATTTTATGGATTTGGGGGTTTAAATTGGGTAGCCAGTGATTTAATTCTTTTAATTATCTTAACTTTTGCATTTGTATGTTTTTTAATTTTAGCTGTTCACCGCCCTGAGTCCCTTCCGGGAGAAGGGCGGTATACAAATTAAATAAATAAATAAATAAATAAATAAACCTGATCTCCAAAATCTTCATCCTTGTGTATAGCCTTCTGTTTGCTAAAGAATGGTTTATATCATAAAAGTTTATCAGTAGTCTTCTGTTACTAAATCAAAATATATACATCAGTTTAGATTGCACTGAAGAGTAAATGAATTACCATATTTTTTCGCTCCATAAGAAGCACTTGACCATAAGATGCACCTAGGTTTAGAGCAGGAAAACAAGACAAAAAATTTTCAGGTGGACCCTGAGAGGACCACAGATAGGTGTTCTCTCATGTTCCAGCTCTGCCTATTGAGTCTTGCACTGCGGAAAAGAGATAGAAGTGGCCGGCAATGGACAAAGACAGAAGAGGCAGGGTTCAGCACTGTAAAAGGACCCCGCTGCCATGGCCAGACTGCTATTCACCAAAGACGCACAGACATTTCCATCCACTTTTGGGGAGAAAAAAGTACGTTTTATGGAGCGAAAAATACGGTAATATAAGAAAAGTTAGAAACACATTAACACAAATCTTGCAGAAGTAATGCCTTTTATCCCACACAGTTTTTACAGGAACACTTTTTTAAAAAAGTGTAATAGAGCTGGATTGCTTTATTAATAAAGGTCATTAATGAAAAATAATTAGGCTATAGAATAATATTGATGTATAAAAAATGATCATAAAATAATACTGCTGTAGTAAGCATTTATGTATGTATGGTGCTATCAATTAGTCAATTTTTAAGGAAGTAATATGGCTTTCCATACCATTTTACTTAGACAAATGTAAGCAAATATTTTCCTTATTCAAATTCCTGGTCTATTTAGGATAGTCCAGTGGGTCCTTTTGAGCGGATTTAATAGAAGAAAAAGCTGTATCCTATGCATAAAATGGAAATATCACTGAATATATTAAACCACTTCTTTAATGTTTCTTACCTGCCTATAGGGGCCATGGTCTGCCCCAGGGGACCACCAGCATAAAAACAATTTAGCAAACTTATTATTACAACTACATTAAACATAAGCAACTCAAATAAAATGGATTGCAGTGCATTTTCCAATTTATTTTTTCATCTAAAGTGAGGAAGAATAAATTAGTTTTAAAAGCAAGTAATAAAATCACTTCCTAAAGAGTGGGAAATTTTTTCTATACATGGAACTTCTCTGTGGAATTTGAAATTAAAGTTCCAACTATACAGATCAGGAGTGGGTTCAAAATTTTTTTACTACTGATTCTGTGGGCGTGGCTTATTTTGTGGGCATGGCTTGATAGTCATGTGACAATTCTTTAGGATTTAGCAGAGGTACTGGTCTACCAGGCTTTTAACTGCTTGCAGAGCTGTACTGGTCTACCCATTTGTTCTTGGAGGCACCAGTCTATCCATTTGTTTTTGGAGGCACTGGTCTACCCATTTGTTTTTTGAGCGCATTGGTCTACCACCACACTGCCTTTTAACACTTATCAGCTGTAGGGCAGCCCTTTGAAGCCCCGCGGCAAGAGTTTAAACAGTTTTTTTTCTTCTAGCTGATCAGCTGGGACTCAGGAGGGAGCGAATAGATTGGGGCAGAGCCAAATAAAAGGTAAGAATAACGCGGAGGGGGGTGGGAGGGCCCAGCTCCCAAACAAAGAGAACCAGTTCGGTGACATAATATCACCACTACTGGCTCGGCTGAACCGGGCCGAACCGGGAAGAACCCACCACTGATACAGATATCCTAAAGCAGAGATTTCCAACTTCTCAAGTTTAATCTGAAGACAAAGGGGAAAAAAGAAGAGGAGCAGAACAGAACTCCATTAGTTCTTTTCTGACTCTCAAATATTATTTTAAATTAGCTTTAAACTATCCAAAATAGCTTAAGTCAAACATTTCCAAACTAGCTTACCCCAAAAGGACCCAACTGCATCCAGTCTCGGGACAAATGGAAAACATTTGCCAAATTTGCAATTACACTTGCTTTTTCTTGCTGTCCACTTATTCTTTTCTTTTTGTTAAACATTCTGAGCTTCCTAAATGGAGCATAGTTCTTTGTTTTGAAAATGTTTCTTTCGCTCTTTTAAACATTTTCACTGTGTGAAAGTATTGTACTTACTTTGTGTTCTTCCATATCTATACAGCCGAAATGAAAGGATGTTTGTGCAGAATGTTTCCTTAAAAAACAATACTGCTCTATCACACCCAGTGGGTGGACAGATTATTTTGACATTCCTCTTTTAATTAACTTGTCGTACAAACAAAGGCTACTAGATGAACACAATTTATCCCTGGCATATATTTTCAGCCAGGAGGCAGATGACTATTGCTCACAGATGAAATAATGTACTTTTACTTGCTCATGTAAAACAAACTTTAAATGTCATTTTATAGTCATGAAGATTACACAGCACAGGGCCATCTTAAAATACAGCAATTAACAGAAGAACCTCTCATTAACCTGAAGTTCAAGGGTCAAAAACTATCACCAATTGTTTCTAACACAAAATTAAATTGGTTTATGCCAAGTATAATGATCTTATAATCAGGAAAAAAGTGAAATAAAAAGAACGAACATTGCTTGAAGGATGCATTACAAAAGAGAGAAATATCATCCAATACATAAATATGACATTGTTCATAGTCATGACTAAAATGGTTATTGTATATTTCTTCTGTTTCTATTAAATTGGAACTCACTCTTTTGGCTTGGAGAAGAAGGTTTTCTGCTTGTCTTTGACATCAACCTTGGCATCATTTTTGAACCCTCTGAAATCTTCCTCATCTACAATAAGAGAAAATCCACAAATATATGTGAGAAGTTTTATATCCAAATATATTTCAATCTTCCCTTAAAATATTAACAGAATCCACTGTGGTCTGAAAATCAATGTCTCCAAATTTATCAAATTAGCAAACTTCCTCAAGCCCCAAAATAAGTTGCCTAGACCTAATCCACACTTCAAAAGATAAGGTTTGCAAACACAAATATAGTTAATTAAATTAAGTCTCCCAGCAGAACTGTATCTTCACAAGAATACACCCTTTCTCACACACGTGCACCTCAGCACATAGGCACTTGCACACTTCAGACAAGTGCCCCTTATAAAAGTTTGCTGCTATACCCCATTTCTCTGCAGCCTGCCCCTAAAAACAAACTCTTTTGCTTTTAGGAATAAATATTTCTTCTTTCACAGCTGTCTGGATCTCATTTTTATTTATTCTTGGAATCCCAAATTATTTTTCTGACAGATATACCATAGTGTACCATATATAGTATTTTTAACATGTGTTACTGGTAAATCTTAGTTAAAATTTAGCAGAACTGGATGAAGTTTGCAAATATTGCAGACTATTCTGTGACACTGGCTGTATTTTAGAAAAATAGGAATGAGGGGATTTAAAATATGAATTTTTAAGCTTTCAGCAGGTTTGCCCCCCCCTTTCCCCCCCCTATGTTCAGTCAATGTTTACTTGTACATGATACACAACATGTAGATTTCCATGAGTTTTCTTGCAAAATAATAAGTTCAGTTATCAAGTTATACATTAAAACAACATGTAAGGCTATTTAGAAGGAAATAAAAAAGAAATTTCTAGTCAGTTAAAAAAAAAAGTCCAGGAAGAATAAAAAAAAGAAACAAGAACTTTATGAAACAGAAAATTATGCAAAGCAACAGTAATACAATGGCACCAACTTTATAATCAGATATTGCCAAACTGACAGAGAGTAGGTAGTAATAGCAAAAGAAAGAGAAGCAAAAAAAAAAAATGTAGATTATGAATACAATAAAAGTTGTGGCCTTCTATATATTTACAAAGGTCTAACTGGCGGTATCTCTCAAAAGAGTCAAAAAGTCAAGATGATAGCAGTATCTGTGCAATCAAATCTCACCAATGTCTATTTTTGTTATATGTAAAAGAAATAGGACCTTATATGCTGTCACAATTGCCATCTTAACTTTTTTTAAACCCCATCCCCATGTATGTCCCAGCTGTGAGAATCAGTTTATAGTTGCAAACCAATGTATGATTAGTTTCATTTATATATTTTTCTATATACGACCATATTTATTTGCCATTCAGAGTCAATACGATAAAATTAAGGGAAAAGAGGCCATAATGGGAAAGGTGGGTGAGATGGAAGATTCTCACAGCTGGGGCATTCATGGGAAGGGAGGGAGTTAAAAAAAAGTTAAGATGGCAGTTGTGACAGCATATAAGGCCCAGCCTCTTTTACATATGACAGAAATAAACATTGGTGATTTCTTTGATTGTACAGGTACTATGATTGTGACTTTTTGACTCCTCTGACAGATGTCGCCACTCATAGCTTCTTAAGCTCTTTATATAGAAGGTCGCAATTTTTATTGTTTTTGAGAGAGAGAGAGACTGGTTTTTCCACTGGAGGATGGGAAATAGGGAAACATTGCCATAAGGGCAGAAAAGACACTTTTCTGAGACTATAAAAAATATCAAAGGCAAAACTCAAAAACTTTGGAGTTATTAGAGAAAATAGTTTGATTTAATGTTTTACAATAAATGTTTTTCCTGCAAGAAGTCTACAAAATACAGAATGAGGAAGTAAACAGCTTTCTGCAAGTATAGCACCAACTACCTTCTTTTAAACAGAACAAGAAAATGAATGAATGAGCAGCAGTTGAACTTTGAAATAAAACTGTGGGATACTTCCTGTAGAAAAAATAAATTTGACACATTAATTGGTTTTCTGTTATTTGAAATTTGTTAAATTTGTCTAAAAGCAAATTGATTGCACTGATTAACATCTATAATTTATGCAGTGTTAATTATTGGACTTTTTATATTTTTAGGTAATTTACAAGATAAGAACCCACTTACATTTAATTGTGTGCTTTAAAAAATATTGTCCTGAGGTGTTTCTCTCTCTCTCTCTCTCTCTCTCTCTCTCTCTCTCTCACACACACACACACACACACATGCATACACATGCACAGACCGAGAATTTGAATTCAGTGTTATGCTTGCCTACTATCTGTACCTCTGTATAATATACTAGTAGCATGTATGTGTGCTATACTATGTAGTAACTATGATGAAAACATATTCTTGTAAATGTAAAATATAATTTGCAACCAAATCACCCTTAGATGGAATGAACTATTATTATCTGCATGTGCTGCAGAATTGTAATGATTGATAAATGATTATAACATTGTCAGCATATTTAAAACAATAGGTGATGTTAAGTTAGCACTGGTGTTGTGTGAAGCTAAACATATATCCATAATTGGGGGCAAAGCACTGCAATTCCAATAAGCTGGAAGAGTGGTGGATAGTAGATCTAAGAAACCAAGCTTAAATTTTAGCAGTGTTTAGATGAGTACAGTTTAGCAGAGAATTTTCCACTTTGGGGGAAAATCCCATAAAAAAGATGTTTTCAAAATGGAGGAAAGTCCTCATGTACAATCTTTTCAACTGTTTCTCACTATGCTTATGTAACTATTAAAAAAAGAAAATAAATGAGGTTTTAAATATGTTGCAAGCAGAGGTGAAATCCAGCAGGTTCTGACAGGTTCTGGAGAACCGGTAGTGGAAATTTTGAGCAGTTCGGAAAACTGGTTGCGGAAATTTTGAGTAGTTTGGAGAACTGGCAAATACCACCTCTGACTGGCCCCAGAGTAGGGTGGGAATGGGGATTTTGCAGTATCCTTCCCCTGCCATGCCCTCCAAGCCATGCCCACCAAGCCACACCATGCCCACCAAGCCACACCCACAGAACCGGTAGTAAAAAAATTTGGATTTCACCACTGGTTACAAGGCTACTAAAAACAGATGAAGTGATAGCTTCCCTTTTTATATAATAAGCTTGAGGATAGAATTCATTTAAAAATATGGACAGGTGGAAGTTAGCTTGCATCTTCTCTATAATGTTTGGTATAGTTTGTACCATGTACTAGACGAAGAAAATTGTGTTATAGTTGGTGTAGACTGTAGAGTGATCAAAGTAAAGTATGTTCTATACACAAACTGGAATCTTTGGCTTCCGAAAGAGCAATCTTACACAGAATAACCTTTTTATGTACTCTTTGAGGCAACATCCAGTTTAAACTTCACAGAAATAGTTGTAATTGCTGTTTCATGTGGCTTTGACATCAGTTGAAAACTAGAAGGCTAAACTGTGCAGCTGGTGAGTCCTCAAGTAGACCTCATGAATCAATGGTAGATTACAGTGAGACACAACCGTTATAAGAAAGAGTGGATGATTTGATATGATGAACCATGCCAGATGCTGAGAATATAGGACCAATAACTCAAGCAGAATGCAAAGCTATTTTTCAGTCACCGCATATGTTTCCCGGCACAAACTATCCTTGGCCAATGAAGAAGAAATGAGTGGGTGAATTACATCAATGGAAAACTTTAATTTGTGATGAGATTTCTGTTCGTCTGTAATTTGAATCTTGCAGTGCATATGTGCAAAGTTTTAATTGGCCAAGATGATCTTATAATGATTGAAGGAAATAACAACTGCAGATTATTCCGTTGCTGAAGAAAAGATAATCTGTTGGCAATAGATAGAAAAATGGTTTAAGTGATTTAAGTGATTATTGAAAGGATGGTAAAGAGTACATCTGAGAGCTAGATGCTATATCACATGTTAAGAACATTATCAGGTATAGCCAGTGGTGGGATTCAGCCAGTTTGCACCACTTCGGGAGAACCGGTTGTTAACTTTCTGAGCAGTTTGGCAAACTGGTTGTTGGAAGAAATCATTAGGGCAGAGAACTGATTGTTAAATTACTTGAATCCAACCACTGGGTATAGCTATTGTTTTATGCATTACAAGTTAATATTTAGGGACATCTTTTACACTAGCGCTAGGGATTTTTTGAGAATATACAGCAATAGTGGAGGACATTTTGAATCATATATACATATATTGATTGTATATGTGTGTGTGTTTGATTTTGTATATTTATATATACAGAATACACAGACACACACACACACACACACACATATACATACACACACACATATAATATTGAAATATTATATAAATATATAGCTCATGTATATTTATATAATATTTTTCTAGGATCAAGCCCAGAACCAGTCCCTAGATTCCTAGAGACAACTTTTTCAAAACAATATTATTGTCAGTATTTGATATCATAGAGATTCATTAATAAAGCAGAAGAATTAAACATGTAAGAACACTGGCAAGGGTGCAATTGCACCAAAAACAGCACTGCTAGAAAGAGGCCTTGTTTTGATCTACTGCATCAGACTAAGAGAGCTAGTAGATGTGACATATACAAAATATATATCCAAGATAATGACAGAGAAACTATGCTCACATTTACCATCTACTATAAGGTATGGCAAGCTCAGAAATGAGTATTCTTGGCTGGATCTCCCCTGTGGAATATATGAGGATCAACTATGACAATGTTTAGAAAGTTAATGAAAAAAAATGGATATTTAAGCAGCATTGGGGGACTGACATGTAGAAGTATGTAGGTACCTAAGATAATATAGGGGCTGTTAAAGAGACTGTTCAAGAGACTGACATATTTTAGTATGTTGTAGCAGATTAGCTTTTATGAAAGGACCACTTGGAAAATCCATGGTGCAAATTCTAGATTAGGAAATTGAAAACAAAAATGAATTAGAGAAAGACTCTGCCAGAAAAGTATGCTGAAGTAACCAATGACAGTGATTGCTCAACTTGAGGGCAATTTCTTTTAAAAAGTTGGTCACAGTTTTTTAATGCAGCCACATTAGCCATATATTTTAGGGGGTTGGGTTCCATGTAGGAATTTCAATAATAAATGGGTTTGGGGGAATCTAGCAGTTTTTATCTTTAATCCAGTCTTACAGAAGCACCAGAAGGCTTTCTATTCCAATTTAACGTTCCTATGGGATTCAAAATTATATTACAGTTATCTCATATATTAGAATTTCATAAGGTGTATGTGGTAAGATGTGTTATAATAAAGAGACATGAAACAAAATAATCCTGTCTTTGAATAAAAAAGGACTCCAAATAATATTAAGAGGTAGCAAAAGATGTTTGGGCAAATTACAGCTACTCTTTTATTCATTATGTGCAACCATGAAACTACTGGGGTCTTGTAATGTTAGCTAATGAAGTGATTGTAACCAGGTCCTTACAGAGATTGCCAAAGGTTTGTCCTTAACATTAACATTTATACCATTTTAAATCTGTGATGCCATCTGCCATCTGTGACAGAGAAAACCTGCTTTGAATCCTCTTTTCACTTTAAAAATACCTTTTAGTCAGAGGCAGGGGTGGGTTTCACTTACCTTTACTACCAGTTCGCAGCGAAAGTACGTGCATTTGCTTCTGCACATTCGCAGAAGCTTCTGCACATGCACAGATCATCCATGATGATGTCGTGGTGGGTGGGTGGAACCTCCCGCCGGTTTTACTACCAGTTCTATAGAACCAACTGAACTGGGGGCAACCCACTACTGGTCAGAAGTAGTATTCAGGAGGTTCTGACCAGTTCTGGAGAACCGGTAGTGGAAATTTTGAGTAGTTTGAAGAACCAGTAAATACCACCTCTGACTGGCCCCGCCCCCATCTATTCTCTGCCTCCTTTTCTGATAGTTTCCTGAAGAGCACCTGAGTAAACAATATAGATAATTCCAACTTCCTCAGATATGCTTCCAACTATCTTGTCTGCAAGAAAGTTCAGAGTCCTTGAGTTGTAGCAAAATATAATACAATCCAAAATATAATACAATCCAAAAGTTCTTTGTCAATAAAATGGAGAATTAAAACAATCCTCAGAGGAAGAAGAAAAAATTGAATCCCAGTGAAAAAGATATTTTCAATAAAAGGCACAAAGGCTTAAAAATGTAAGACAGCTCCCAATTCTATCAATCCTTTTCAATCCAGACCCGGTCAAAAACAAAACAAAGATTTATTCCACCACCAATGCAAATGGTTTAAAAATAAGAAATAAATCCAGCTTAATTTCTCCGCTTAGTTTCCTTTTATCTCCAATTTAATTTCTACTTCAGTCTCAGGGTGTTCTTTTATATTGATTTAAATTGAAAGTCGCTCACTGCATCGACTCACTGTCCTTCTAATCTTCTTCCAGAGCTGTCCCAACTTCAGCAGCTACAATGGCTGCTGCCCCGCCGCTAGAAAAACGGCGTCTCCCAGATCAACCAGGGACTTTGCGGTGTTCCTGGGATCGTCAGGATGTGCCCTCCACTATCACAGTCAAAATGAGACTGTGAGGTCCAAAAAGGACCGTCTAGGGGCGGGGTTCTTGGCGGTGATCCTAGAACCCAGAAATCCTCTGACCGTCCCGTCGCGATGTCAGCTCCTCTGATCTATTCTCTGCTTCCTGAGTCCCAGCTGATCGGGAGGAAATGGAGATTCTGCAGTAACCTTCCCCTGGAGTGGGGAGGCAATGGAGATTTTACAGTCTCCTTCTCCTGGAATGGGGAAAGAATGGAGATTTTACAGAATCCTTCCCCCGCCATGCCCACCAAGCCATGCCATGCCATGCCCACCAAGCCATGCCCACAGAACTGCTAGTAAAAAAAATTTGAATCCCACCACTGCTTTTAGTGTTCTCCATTCTTCAATATTCCCCAAATTTCCTGCTGCTGAAATGGACTAACATAGGTTTATCTTATCTGACCTGGAAAAAAAAATTGGAATGATAACTAAATGACAGCGGAAAGTTAGATGTTTTATTGCATCATTTTGAGTCATCTGGATTTCTGCAGATATGGTAGCCCTAGACAAGGTTTGCCTAGCTGTCACCTCCACTCAACTGCAAAGGATTGTATTCTGCAGAATATCTCAGAAAATGTCAGTGCTTCTGACATAGGGTATAGCAAGGAAAAATATCTTCTGGGCAAGCCTAATAGACACCCAAATTCTTATTCCTCTCCCTATTTGCAGAGTGTCCAATTGTATCAAAAATATGGCTTATCTTCTCTCTTCCTGGACAGCATTTCAAGCCTGATGTTATGCAGTCCAAGCCATCTGTGTTAAATGTCTCACCCCTCAGATTGGCAGCTGCTGGAAAAATCAGCCTATTTTCTGAAAATGCCTATGACACTCAGACTTTACCGCAATGTTAGAAATAGAATTTAGCTCTTGTTTTAGCACCTCAGGTTTTCATTTAATTTAACTAATTAAAGGATTCAAAGAAAGGTGAGGAGACATATTGAAATTTACTGGTACTCCTTTGCTTGTTCATGCTCTAAGCACGGAGACTGTATTGAACAATCCATCAGATCTCCTGAATAGATGGAATATTTTACACACAACCTGAATCAAACAAGTTAACTGTCAATACAATTTAGATGTTTCTGCCCTAAATATATCAGCATATATTATTCATTTTTTTCCCTTGCACGTGAAATCCTAAACAAAGAGAGGGTTAAATAAGAAGTTATTCAACTTCAAATAATAATTTATAAAACAAATGTTAACTGTAATCCTGACAAATCAGGGTAGAACAGTTCTTTTGAAGAACATGCATTGTTCATGGGAGATAAGTCTCTGATGGAATTTATTCCCTGTTATTGGTATAATGCCATTCTAATTGATTATAGTTTTATCAAGAGTTATTAAGAACATCATTGTTGATCTAGAAAGCAACAGAGTGGCTTGAAATATATGACAATAAGACCCTGTCTTATTTTTTATTTTATTTTTTTTGAACCCTGAAATAAGGGCTTGGCCTTATTGCCATGCGCTCAAAAGTCCGACTGGGCTTATTATCAGGGGATGTCTTATTTTGGGGGAAACAGGGTAGATGATAGATAGATAGATAGATAGATAGATAGATAGATAGATAGATAGATAGATATAGATATGCATGTATGTTTATGTATATATGTGTATACATATATGATTAACTGATTTTAGTTTTAGCCACTCATAATAATTGATATGAGATGAGTAGCATATAAATTCAGATCAATCAATTAACTTGGTAAAAAGTTCTGCAGATGAATACTGTAGAAACTACTTTCCAATTTTTTGCTCAATGACAAATTCAGATAAGGATAAGGGCATACAAAGAAAAAGAAATTGCAGCATATGCGCTTCTGAACTTGTTGCTATTCTTTATTCAGAAGTAAACTAAGTTAGAATTTATACACAGATATTAAGGTGAGACTAGCTGGTACAATGCCAAATATTTACTTCAAATGCCTATGTCTATATTTATAACCATCTGAAAAAAATACAAGTTTTTAATAATACCACTTTATGGTTATTTATTTAATTTTGTTTACATTGCTGCCATTCTATCATTCTTTTTAAAAATTGAGCTATTTTCCCACCAAGGTTTATTCTAAGGGGTTTCTTTTAGCTACTTCTCTTTTTTCAGTTAACTGTCTTAATTTATAATATTTTATTTCATTAAAGAATAAAAGGCACTTTAACAATGGAGTGCTGATATAGATCGTTTAATGCTCAGCTGTATCCATTATCATGAATTAAAGGAATTATATGTAGACTAGTAATCCCATCAGAGCACAAGGCTTAATTGAATGGAAGTAGACTGATAAATTGACAATTCTATATGAAGTTATCATTTCCTAGAGCATAGCTCACATGAATTGGAGCAGGAAGCATTCATGAGTAACATTTATTATTTCATACTGAGTTATTTTAAGGTTTGCAATATGAAATGTAAGCATGGATTCTTTAGAACAACCCAGCCATATAACTCCTATTCACATTATAAACCCAGAAGCAATACATTTATTGCTTCTTTTGAAGTAAGAACTGAATATAAACTGCAAGCATAAAGAGCACAATAAGCCTCTTAAGATATGCTTTGAGCAGACAAGAAACTTTCATTATATAAAGTAGATGCAAATTATTTTTCAAAAGGTTAATGTTATAGACTAGGTATGCCTATATTTCTGTGCATTTGAGTAGCTGCAATATTTTATATATTTATCTCCAGAATTGTTCCCACTTTTTAACAATGTGGGCCAACCTTGGTAGATTTCAAAGAAATAAATAGTGCCATACCAATAGGTAGGGAAGCATTAAGAGATACCAGGCTCTAGACTAGATAGACAGAGACATTTAGTCAAAGGGTACTGTATTTTTATATAAAATTTATATTCCATAATATGTATACACCAGCCTCATATTCTATCTCTGAGAAGGTAAGCAGAAACATCTGTCAGAAACCTGTGCATCCAAATGACAATGTGAATGCTGTGCTGTGGTAACACAAACTCTGCCTCACAAGCTCTCCCCACTCTTTGTGCAATGTTGTATTGCATATGCAAAAGTGGCAGAACTTGCCACAGGATGATGCAACACAGGTTCATCATTTGCTCTTTTTTTTTTTTTTTGAGTATCTTGCAGAGACCTCAGATAATTGAATAGAACTAGAAACAATCCTGTCCAAACTTTACGGATGTGATACTAGTTAATATAAATTCCATTTCTCCAAAAGTGAGTTTTAGACTCAGTGCATTTGAAAAAGTCCAGTTTGGGTGAGATGGATGTAGACATTTTACTATGTTCCTGACCATAGGATTCCCCACTCTGAAAATCTTTAAAGCTGATGACAGTATTTTGTTATATGGTTTGGAAACTTCAATTACTTTCCAATTACTTTGGAATTTGTCTGCTAGGCACCTAACTACCTATCATACATTGCAATTTCAAAGGAATAACACCTGATTCCTTTGGTGAGAATCATTTAAATAAGAAAACAGACATGTTGGACTTTTTCTTAAATCTAGTTGATACCACTTCTATGGTATGATTGCTTGTCTGACTGAAAGTAAACATAATAATTGCAGTCAAGCTTCTTAGCTAAAAGGCACCCATTTTTTTGTGTATGTATGTATGTATGTATGTATGTATGTATGTATGTATGTATGTATGTATAAAATATTGAAGTGAAACCAGTTTGGTGTAGTAGTTAAGACACCAGAGTTAGAAACTGGGAAATTCTGAGTTCTAGTTCCATTTTAGGCATGAAGTCAGCTAGGTAACCTTGGGCCATTTGATATCTCTCACTTGCAGATGATGCTAAACTGGCAGGAATAGCCGACACCCCAAAAGACAAGTTCATAATCCCAAAGGATCTTGACAGACTTGAACAATGGGCCCTATCCAACAAAATGAAATTTAATGTGGAGAAAAGCAAGGTTTTACACTTTATACCAATAATAAAAGTACAGATTAGGCAAAACCTGGCTTAAAAGCAGTAGCTGTGAGAAGGACATTAGAGTCCTAATGGGTGATCATTTAAATATGAACCAGCAAGTGTGGCAGCAGCCAAAAAAGCTAATACAATCCTTCATTGTATAAACTGAGGCATAGAATTGAAATTACATGAAATATTAGCACCACTTTATAAAACTTTAATAAAGTCACACATGGAATACTGCATCCAGTTTTGGTCACCACATTTACAAAAAAGGTGTTGAGACTTTGGAAAAAGTGCAGAGAAGAACAACTGAGGTGTTTAAAAGCCTGGAGACTAAAATATGTGAAGAACGGTTACAGGATTTGGGTTTGGCTAGTCTAGAAAAAATAAGGACTAGGGGGAACATGATACCAGTATTCCAGCATTTGAGGGGCTGCCACAAAGAAGAGGAGGGTCAACTTTCCAAAACACCAGTGGGCAGGCAAAAACAATGGATGGAAACTAATCAAGGAGAGAATTAAAAAGAAACTTTCTAACAGTGAGAACAATTAACTAGTAGAAGAGCTTGTCTTCAGAAGTTGTGAAGAAGCTTGGCTATATCACTAGAGATTTTTAAGAAAAAATGGGACATCCACTTGTCTGAAATGGTATAGGATCCCCTGCTTGATCAGGGATTGGAATAAGAAGACCTCTATTCTGAATTCCTAAAAAGTTGCCAATGGCAAACTGCTGTAAAAATCTTTGCCAGGAAAATGGAAGGACTAGCCCTTGCAATATCAAGAGTAAAAAAATAATAATCAATGAAATAATATTAATGTCAACTCGCAAAGCATCCCTGGCCTGCTCTCAAGTTGCCATAGGCCAGGGGGAATGTCTTTGCTGCGAAGCAATACAGCAGCCAAAGACAGATGCACATTCCAGACTTATCTCTCTCAAGGCTGTATCCCAGGGTTACCCACAGCAGCTGGAGTGGCATGACCTCTATAACCTGTGAAATTGCTCCATTGGTGAATGTGATTGATGACACACCCTGGAGGGAGGGGGAAAACAGCGTCATTATTGGGGCCCTGACAATTAAATGGTCACACATTGTTGTTGGTTAAGGACTATTTCAATGTCTTCTACAAGAGAAGGAGACAATATACTGGTACCTTGGTGGCAGCAGGGGCTACCAAGGTAAAGTTTTCCCCCCTTTATCTCTTGGAAACATGGAAATTGCAGACTCAGTATATCTAAAGGGCAAAGAATTGGGATTTATAAGATACTACCACAAAACAAAGGCCAGTGTGGTCCATAAATAAACAAAAAAAGGCAAAACAGAAGAAGCTATTCCTGCTCTCTGCAAAAACAACTCCCAGCTCCAACTCCAGAAATATGCGTGTAAATATAACTCGCTATCAGAATTCACAACTCTGAGTATCAGGTTTTTTTTATTCCTTGAAGAGTCCTTTCTCTGTTGACTTACAGGTAGTCCCTGACTCACAACCATTTATTTAGCTACCATTCAAAGTTACAATTATGCTAAAAAAAAAGTGATTGACAACCAGTCCTTGAATTTACAACTGCTGCAGCATTCCTGCAGTATGTTGGGCATTTGGCAACCAGCATGTATTTACCATAGTTGCAGAGTCCTGGGATCATTAAATCACGATTTGTGATGTCCCAGCTAACTTCTGTAAAGCAAAGTCAATGGAGGAATCATATTTGCTTAATGACCATGTTCTTACCTTAATAACTGAGGCAAAAAAGATTAAAAATGGGTGTCAGTCACTTAACAACTGTCTTACTAAGCAACATAATTTCCAATCCCAATTATAATCTTCAATCAAAGACTCTTTGTTTACAAATGGAGGCACAGAAATTATATTTAAGGTCACAAAATGGTAAAGAGAGGTGTTAATAGCATTGCTACTTTACTCCTTTCCCTATTCATTCTCTCTTTCTCTTCCTTTTTCTCTTTCTCTTCTTTTTTCTCTTTTTCTTTCTCTCTCTTTCTGTCTCTCTCGTACACACACACACAAACATACACACACACACATACATAGAGTGTTATTACAAACCGTACTGTCCAAATTAGTAATGTGCCCAGTGTATTCAGTTTCCGCTGTCCTCCCTTCTGCTGGACTTTTAAAATACATTTCACAGTTAAAAAAGTAGTATAAGGGTTCACAAAAGGGGCAAAAGAAATAAGAGTTTTGGACAAATTACACATCAATTTTATTTTATTTTATGACTTCCAGAATTCCAGCATGAAAATTGGGAAGAGAGAGTACAAAAGCAAAGTATTGAATAAAACAAACATTATGTTTCTTTCTCAGATTTACATAACTGTGTACACAACAATTGGATCTGTGCTGTTTCAACTGGAAGCAAAGATTTGGCACACACACTGAAATAGAACTGAAGCCAGCTGGAGTTGCAAATGGAGAACAGAGGCCCTTACTGTATTAACTTTTTACAATAATAGAAATTTCCTATCCTTGTTTATTCAACTGAATTTTGACAAAAATCCTTCACTTTTAAAATATTTCCCTCTCAAAAAACCTAGATAAAATTCTTTTGGAATAATAAATTTTAATCATGTTTTATAAAGCTTCCAGATGAAGGTGTGATTAAAGCCTAGGAAGAAGATATACCTTGAAAATGATTTAAACAGAGTTAAAGATATATTTGGAAAAGAATTTAAATGGAGAAAATAGATGCTTTGAAAGGAAATATAAAACATAACTAGGTAACACCATCCAGTGGCCATTCCCTGAAGCTCATATATGTTTTTTTGCTTTTGGTACTTTATACATCACAATTCAAACTTGCTTATATATGGAGTGCATCTTTCTTTTCAGAAGACTGGACAATTAACAAAGGGAAGCAAAGCCAAATTATCATTTCTGCCCCTGCATAAATAGATTAAAACTCAGTAATTACTTTCTGGATCCCGTATTGTCTTTTACAAACAAAATTGTGCTATCCATTGTTTAAAGATTTGGTTTTAAAATGAGTTTCATCTTTCTAATAATGAAGTTTTAGGTTGCTTAAGAGGACAAGTCAAATTGCCTTTTGAGTTAGCGCTCCCAATCTGGTAAACCTTTTCTCTAGTGAGAAAATGGAGAATTATCTAAATTGTGCTCAGGACAATTCCTTCCTTCCTTCCTTCCTTCCTTCCTTCCTTCCTTCCTTCCTTCCTTCTTTCCTTCTTTCCTTCTTTGTTTCTATTCTTCCAATTCTTCTGACACATAGAAAGTAACTAACTCAGCCAGGGTATATGTCTGTCAAAGGCCCAGAATTCACAATCTTTTGTTTTGTAGATCAGCACCTACTCCTACATTAAACTGCCTCTCAGTCATGCAGATAACACAAAACCCCTTACACTGAACTGAATTTGGGATGTAAATATTATTACTTAATCAACTCAGTATATCATATCACTGAGCTATCATCAACAAAACATTCAGTAAGAAGGTGGGAGGAAGAATAATATTTAGAATAAGTCCTTGCCAAGCCCATTATGTCTGAAGACACTTATAGTAATCTTCTGTTTTATGAACCCTTGAATGGGAACACTTCCAGGGGTGAAAAGTGGTTGCCTCTCCCACTACACAACACATTCTTGCGTGAGTGGCGCAGGGGGGGGGGGGAAACCAAGAACACACAAGTTTTCCTCAGAATAATGGGATGAAGATGGGGAGGGCGATATTGGCCTGTATTTCTGCAAAATGGTTAGAATAACAATGCTTTTCTATATTGAAGGGAGGGAGAGAAATAACTGTGGTTTTCTGACTTAGTTATCACAATCATTAGCTTAGGAATTATCCAGATTTACTTGTTAAAGCGGCAATGGAACATCTGTTAGTCTTCAGGCAGCAAAATATCATAGGCTTTCCTTCTCTCTCTCTCTCTCTCTCTCTCTCTCTCTCTCTCTCTCTCTCTCTCTCTCTCTCTCTCTCTCTCTCTCTCTCTCTCTCTCTCTTTCTTTCTTTCTCTGGAGTTGGGTGACTATGGGGACAATATTTCAAGATGTCTATCCTTAATTCATAATACATAAATTCAGCTTTAGAAAAAGTTAACAGATTCCAAACTATATTTTTAATAACATTAGGTTCCTCATTTATTCAGTGTTTCCATCTTGTCTCCCTTTTGCAGATGCTTGCAAATGAAAGCCCAAATGATTTACAATGGTTCCAGCTGCAATATCAAACAATATTAGAAAAAATGAAAGAGGCAAGAGAGACACCTGTTAGAAATATGTTCACTATAAACTTCCTGTAGTAGGATGGCAAGATCTATGTGTACTTCCAACTTTTTATTTGCACATGTCATGATTATCCAGAGCACACTGGCAGAGTCGGTTTTAATTTTACTGCAAAACAATTTGCCAGAACACGTTGCCTCTTCAATTTGTCAAACAGTTATTATATCTCACCAGTTGTGACTCATGAATTTTGGCATAAAAAGGGGTGAATGGGTTGATACAGGGAGACAGAAACATTTAAATGCTTTAAAAATATTTCTACAAAACATGGTGTACTATAAGTATTAAAACAATCTACATAAATGTATGTCAATCACTTAATTCAAAAATATTAATAATATAAAACTAGGACATGCATATTAATCTTAAATTTTAAAAAAAAGTTCTATAAAAAGTGCTTTAACAATTGAAACTAGAAGATGCTTATATATGTTTTTTCTATATTTCATGGCAATTAAAGTTCTACAACATTTCACAAAATAAACTTATCTCAGTACTTGCCTTAAAAAGGAATTCTGCTTGCGTAAAATTCCATAAGATTCCAGTTATTTAAATCTATTAAAATAAAACTAAGCATGAACTTAAATGCTTGGAAGTATTTAACATGTCTGTTTCATTTAATTTTTATTTTGATAACAGGGAGCCCACACAAGATTGAAATGCAGATATACATGGCAAGTCATGTCATATATGTCAAGTCATATCCAACTCCAGGAGGGTGCTGCTCATCTGATTTCTTAGCCGAGGAAGTCAGCGTCTTCCAAGACATTTCAGTGGTCATGTGACTAGCATGACTATACACTGAGATTCATGGATACTGTTTAAATAAGTGATACCTATTTATCTACTTACATTTGCATTCTTTCAAACTGCTGGGTGGGCAGGAGCTGGGACAAATAACAAGAGCTCACCCCATTGCATGGCACTCAGATCTCAAATATGAGCTGTGAGCTTTTCAGCTGTCAAGCTCATTGTCTTTGACTTTATCTCTATCTCTATCCCTATCATTTCTCTATCTCTATCTATCTATCTATCTATCTATCTATCTATCTATCTATCTATCTATCTATCTATCTATCTACATACACACACACACATGAAATAAGATCATGTCCTGCATGGTGTGTATGTATAAGTTACACATGCCAAGTTCATCATCTTTTTAAACAGAGGATAGAGGGAAGAAAATTAAGATGCATGCAATGGTACAACCCCACATACATATAGTACATACCTTGAAAAGAAAAACAAGTTCCTAAATACATAAAAGCAGAAAAACAGGCAAGAAAACACATTTGTCTTCTTAAATTCCTGGCAAATATAAATCAATATTTTTATTTTAAAGATAAATTGTATCAGATGAAAAACATCAAATTTTCATTTCAGGTAAATATAATGCTTAGTTAGATCAAAATATGTTCAGGTTGAAAATCTGTTTAGATTCCGAGGTAACAAAGATCTATGCTAACTGCATGTTAGACATGTGCTAAACTGCAAGCTGTCAAGTCAGAAAAATGTTGGCAAGGTTTGCAGGACTTTTGAATACAGGAAAAAAATAAATGCAAAGACTTTTTAGACTGCTGCCAACTTTTGTCAATGGGTACAAACCTGTTCCAGTAAATAGGTTGGTCTTTGGGTGGCTTGTTTGAAGGAGATTATGCTCTTGAATTATGGGCGCTGCCAAAGCAACACTTACTATATTTCATTTTCTATTAAATTTGATTGTAATGTAATATAATTAATATAAAGTTTACTTTCTAATAGCATATTTAATATCTATATTATCCTAGATAATGGCTAATCTTTTTGCCATTGCGTGCCAGGAGGGGGGGCAAGGGAGGTTCAGGTGCGTGCATGCCCACACCCATAATTCCATGCGCCCCGCCCTGTGCATGTGTGCGCAACCCCACTCCCCCCTGTTCCTGGTACGCGATGGCCCGGTAGGCCCGTTTTTCTTTCTCACCTGGCTCCAGGTCCTCTTTGTGCATCTGGGGAGGGCAAAAACAGCCTTTTCCATTCCCTCGGAGGCCCTCCGGAGGCCTGAAATGGCCCAGTTTCCAAATTCCAGTGGGACAGGAAGTGATGTTTTTTGCCATCGCCAGCCTCCAGACCCTTTCTAGGAGTCTGCATGCCAGAGCTGAGCTGGCGTGCCCATTGATATGGCTCCGCATTCCACCTGTGGCACACGTGCCATAGGTTCGCCATCACGGTCCTAGACCATGGCAACAACTTTTCAATATCTAAGGGAGTCTTTAATCCAAGTTTATAAAGCCAACCTAGAAAATCAGGTTGCACTCCACTGTCTTAGAATACAGGATTTCACTGGGAAGGTGAAAATAGGCAATATGATTCTAGCAATTGAGCAGTGATTGGATCTTTGTAAAAAGGAAGCAGGGCTTTGATTACGTGGTTCCACTGCCATCTTGCTTTCTTTTAACTCTTTCCCAGATGCCTTAGTAAAAGCTTGAATATTGGAAAGTATTAAAAGCTACTAGCATAAACATTTACAAATGAGCAGACAATGAATGAAGGTCAGAAAGAAAAAAAAATGAAAAATACATTTTTCGTGCATGCCTCTGGGAGAATATTTGTACAATCTGTTCCAAATTATCTTCACAGTGGCAAAGACATTAACATTAAATTAGCAAAACATTAGCAAAAACTATGACTGATCAATTAAGAGTGCAGATGAAAGATGCATAGAAACAAATGCAATTATGTAGAACAAAAAGAACTTATATTATGGAAATGTGTTTATTCACAATATCAACATTTTTCTATGGGTGGCTCATAACACTAACATTGACTATCCTAAACATAATAAAAAGATAAAATCAACAAAAAAATTCTCTAAGGTAAAAGACAGTAATCAGACACCATATGTAGCAGCTATCTTAAATCCCCAAGTTCTAAATTTAACAAGCCCATATAATACAAATTAATATAATAAATAATGATATGACAAAATTGTATAAAACTAATTTACCAGTTTTATATTAATATTTAGATAAATAGAAGTAAAAAAAGTAACTACAGTATACATAACATTTCATAGAAGGAATTAGACATCCTCACAAATGTAAATAACTATAAACTTCTCAAGACATGAATTTTAACCAAATTGAATTGATTCAGGGGTGTCAAACTCATGGGCCACAGGCCTGATGCATCATATGCTGGCCACGCCCATGCCCACGCCCGGTTTAGCAAAGGGGAAAAAAGTTGTCATACATCACGTGACGATGTGAGTTTGACATCCCTGAATTGATTCATAATAGGTTCATTTAAGATCAAAGTCAAAGAAGAATTCCTACAAATGTTTCCATATTCTGTGGATCTACAGAATTTTTCCAGAGTTTTAGTATTTGGGGGTTCATAGGAACATACAGACGGGGACAAAATACATTTTTCTCAGGTCTTCAGTTCAATAAAGCATCATGGTTGTAAATGGGGCAGAAACATAAAAGAATAGAGCTTTGTATTTAAGAACTTTAACTTTTGATCACAATGAGCAATTTTGTCCTAGATATCTACTCACAGTTTTGTGGGATAGATCCTGAAACAAAATCATTAGCCTAATTCATATTTTCAGTGAATTGTTGTCTTATCTTCACCAAACTTTATCAGTAGGGTGCAGTGGTCCATCCTCTCCTTGCGACTTTTGCACATGATCAGTTTTCACAGCCCAGGCAAAGGTGCCCTTCTCATTAGCTTATATAAAAAATTACCTATAAAAAGTAAAAATTTACATGTTGCTAATATTGATTGAACATGGCAACGTCTCCCAAAGCAAAATCTGGGAAATAGAGGTGAGCATGAGTTGAGCTCTTATTTTCAAAGGCAGAGCATAACTGAAGCCATTTCTCATATATGAGCACTAAATTCATATGAATGAACAAAGATGCTGTTTTTAAACATTTCAAGGGAGTGCACAAAATACTGCACTTTTCTAACTTACAAGCTTATTAAGTGATTTAAGAAGCTCAGTTTGAACATTATTCAAATTTATTAAGTAAATCTTAGGCCTGAAATGTCTTTACTGATCATGTTTTGAACTTATTCTTGCTAAGCTTTATGTCTTCATAATCCCTTTTTTTAATTCTACTTGTTTAGTTAGGAATTTAAAAGCTTGCTGTATTAAAATAAATAGCTTACAGAAACAAAGAGGACTTGTGCAAAGGTTTTATCCATTTAAGGACATACAATGTCAATGGATGGGAGAGAAGCCTATCTAATTCCTCTGTGAGGAGGAATATTTTACTGTATTACAAAATCATATTTGCAATTAAGTCTAGAGTATCTTAGCCTGATGGTTTTCTTCTTTTTTAACTGTGCAATCTTATGCATGCCTACACTGTAATAGTCCATTGAGCTCAAATGAATTTACCTCCACAGAACTATGCATAGATTTTCAGCCTCAGTATCACAGAGATAATATTTGCTTGTATATTGACAAAAAAGATACACTCGCAGTAGATATTTACCCATATATTTGCTTTGCACATACTTCATGGCTTCTGGTAAAGTTCTCTATGATTAATGTTAAATAGAAACAAATGCTTCCTTTCCCCAAAACTTTATATTTGATACTCCCCTTCCTTCTAGGCAAGGCAAATCAAGGGAAAGTATGTGTTAGAGATTTTTTTCCCCAGGATGCAAGGTGTCTATAGTAAGTATAGGATAAGAGCAGGCTGAATTGAAAGGCAGGATTAAGCATGTCATTAGCTTGGAACATTGCATTGCCACAAAAGGCCTAAGTCCACCACCACCCACCCCTGTTGACTCTTATCTATCAGTTTTGCCCATTAGTTGACTAGATTCTTGAATAGAGGTAGCAATAATAAACTCTTCTGTGCTTTGAACTCAATGAATGCTCCTGGTTATTTGGGCCTGATAATAAGTACTAACAAGTCCAACCCTTCTTAGCTTTTCTGAGATCAGCCAAAAGCAGGTAGAAGCTGTCCTCAGCAATTTTAAAAACAGGTTGGCAAAATGCTCATTTTGTTGTTGCTAGTCAATCCCAATTGCAGCACTGAAATTTGTGTATAAACTATTATTGACATATCCCCCTGATTTTCATTCAATGAAAAAAGGAAAACAAAGAAAAAATTAGTTAGGTTAAGAGAGACTTAACATACCTTAAACAGACTTAAACCATTTAAAATCATAAGAAAAGAGGGGCCGCAAATACTTTTGCTCTCCATATATCACTGCATCATCCAAAGCAACCCTTGGCTGCCAAATTAATAAAGGGAAGAAAGGGAGAAAGGGAGCAAGCTTGCAATAATAATTGAATTATAGGTACAAACAGGTACCAGGTTGAATATCTTTTTCCTCTAGTGGGAATAACTGTTTGATAGATCTTGAGAAATCCTTAACTCTTTTGAAAAATGTAAGTAATGTGACACTTTTTATTAAAGGAATCCGCTACTGAAATTATTACTTTCCTTGATCCCCATTTGACACACAATTTATCTTCACCATGACTTAGCGTTTCATTCTTTAGTATTTCCAGGATTTATTATGATTGGAAAAATGTCATTCAGCTATCAATGAACTTGGTACTATTTCAGCATTTTAAACTCAGTGCCTCAAAAAGCAACAAACAGTAAGCTTGGTTATCAAAGAAAAGAAAAAAAATATCCTAATTACAAAATTTAGATATAGTGAAATTATAATTTAATAAAATTATTATAGTTATTTACTTTATTCATTAAACATGAAATTCGGTCAATTGAACATTCAAAAATGTGTCACAAATACCATTGACTGATGCTAATGGTTGATACGGGTTGCTGCCAGTGTCCTAGGTATCAACCAAGTACCTTCTTAAGATGTATGATGTTCCAAATAGCGAGTTTTTTGCAGTTCCACTGGTGTTATTGCAGGAAGCTGCAATTTGTTGATATATCTTATAAAATTCTTAGACATGGTACCAAATGCCCTGATGACAATGGGTATCACTGTTACATGTTTCATCCATAGCCGTGTAGTTTTGATGGCCAGGTCGCAATATTTCATGATTTTTTCCAGTTCTTTTTCTTCGACTCTGACATCTCCTGGTACCACAATGTCAATAAATTGTATGTTTTGGTTTTCGACAACTGTGATATCTGGCATGTTGTGTTCCAAGTGACGATCTGTCTGTATTCGAAAGTCCCACAAGATCTTCACCTTTTCATTTTCTATAACTATTTCTACTTTATGTTCTCATGACTTTTTGGATACAGTAAATTGTATTTTTTACATAATGACCAGTGGATTAATTTAGCAACTCAGTCGTGTTTATTGTTGTTGTTATTGTTGTTGTTACATAAAAATTGGTTACATTGTCTCTAAAAGGAATAACAAATGTTTGGATCATAGATTCAGTTTCAATAGAAGTCACAGCCTACTCATTAACTCTGAAATCTAATATACATTTACTTTGGAGTAGTGCATGAAAATTACTTTTAAACAGTTAAGTATAATTGTACTGTAAGTCCAAATAAGATGTGAAGGCACTGTGACTCTGCAAACACCATTTTGACATATAGATAGGTACATTTGGTATAGGGAAAGTTCAAAGTATAGGGTTAATTTTTAAGGAATTTTTCAGGAAAGAGAATTATTTACATTCTGTTTCCGTTCAAGCAGGAAAACACATTACACTTGTGTCACTTAAAAAAACATTAATACTGTCAAAAATGGCTGTACTATTATCTCATGCAGATGAGTTATTGATACGTTGCTGATGTTTCTTATACCATCAAAGTAGAACCAAGTTTTTAGCTACAAATGACATTAATTGTAGTCTCCTTTTAATAGCAGCAGTTAAATTATCTCTTACATGATGATCTACTGTATATTGCATCCTTAGGTTCTATCCAAATTCTTTAGCCGCTATAGATAATTTTAAATGAAAGGACTCTTGCTTTCTCAAGTTACTGCTTTGTCTGCAGTAATTAGATACTATTAAAGTCACTAGTTTGATTTCATTCAATTAGTTCGACTGGAATAGAGAAAGAAAGGTTAATTCTCTCGTTTACTTATATTAAAGAAAATTGATAAATAAATAAGTGAAGTTCATAAATAAAAATGCAGTTTATTAAGGAGTTTTAGCAGGGCTAAGGAAGTTTATTGTTGAATCAGTAGTGTTTATATATCACTATAAGATGAATATTGTTTGTATTGTGAGCCAAATTGTGTCAGAACAGAATTTACTGCTTTCACCGATTATAAGAAGTACTACACATTTATCAGATTAATAAACTCAGAATATATTTTACAGACGATTTCTGAAGCCTGGCTTCACTTAAAAGTAATGAGATTTCTTATAACTGATTTTAGAGAAATCCAGAGCTGTCAACTAATAGCCATTAAGAAAAAGACAGTACTGTATATTTGATAACAGTACACTGGACACTGCAATTCAGTTCCGTGCTGCATTTTTTTTTTTAAAAAAAATGAGGCTAAAATTCAATCAATTCTGAAAGAGACAAGAGCCTACTACAAAATGATAGCTGACAACCACCAACTACTTCTGGGTGGCAATTATAAATAATTCTAATACTTTTATCATCTAAAGCAGGGGTGTCAAACTTGTGTCATCATGGCGTTGTGACGTGACATATCGGGACTTTTTCCCCCTTCGCTAAACCGGGCAGGGCCGGGTCTAGCGCATGACGCATCCAGCCTGCGGGCTGCAATTTTGAGTCCCTGATCTAAAGACAACATCTAAAATCTACCTGAGCCATTTAAGGGTGACCTGGATATTCTTACAGCTTTGGAACATTTTAAAGTAAGAGTTAGTTTTTTGGTTCATTTAAGATGTTGCAGAACTGAAGCAAACTGAAGCATTACAAGCTCAGGATATTTACTATCACTTTTGTCATGGCTTCCCTCTTGGCTATTTTCTAATATTATAATGTGATGTAGAGGAACATGAAGAAGGAATTCAACAACTGTTAGATAAATGCTAATCTACCTCTGGAAAGAAGGAAAAAATGAAAAAGAAATGTCCTGCCTTTGGTATAAGAAGTAGGAGAAAGAATCTCTGTCAGATTTTCAAGATTCTTTTATTATATCCATTAATAATAAAACAGATTTCCAATAGTTCCTGTGCTGCCTATTTTCTTACCTAACCTACCTTCAAAGAGTTGACATATTGTAAAATACACTTAATCCTCAATTCTAATTGTTGGGCAACTCCCTCCCATTTTAGCACATCTTTTAATTAATTTTCACCGACTTACCCAAAAAAAATCACCCTCCAGTTTTATTTCACACATTATGCCATCAATTAACAGAACATTTTATAGAACTGTACCAGAAAAAAAAACCTGATAACTTCTTGAGTTGAGCCTCTTCTTCCCATTGCATGCATTCTGTGCATCACTTGATTGCATAACTTAATTTCTGTTTTTATGTACACATGTGCATATTTGTGAAAACTTTGTTGATTCAAACATGTCATCTTTTCAAAGAAATGGAGTCCATAATCCATTCCTGCAGAACAATTCACCTTTTTAAGAAGCTTTCATGTGACTCCCTTTGACTTCAAATTAGCATATTCAATAAACAAAAATTAAAATTAAAAATACCAATCAATGAAACTCAAACCCAATCTTGAACTTTTGAAATTCTCAGCTAAAATAAAAACAAATGTACCATAATACTCAGACCAGGATTTCATCAGATACCTAAAGTGTGCATGTACAGCTTTCCTTCAAATGAGAGATAAGCACTAACTTGCTATTAATCAATTGTTGAACTCAGCCAGAATCACTGTGAATATTACCAACATATGATCTAAATCTCAGCAAACGAAAGCCTCGTTTTCAGTTGATGTAACATTTCCTTGATAAAAGAAAACAACTGTATTATGTGGGAACATTTTCTCCCTTCCTGATTTGGAGAATACTGTATAGAAGCCAAATCCTAGAAAAGAATGCATAGCTTTGTTATAGATCTACAGGCTTTCACTGAAATCAAGTAGGTTTAGTGGTTTCTGCTCAAAACTGAAAATTCTTGTCAAAGCAATATTCCTCCAGCTTGCATAAACTCATGCCAATTGTCTAAAAGTGTTTTCTTATACAATATGAACACATTTGATCCACATGCAGTTGAAGGGATCTTTTTTTAAAGAAACAACAAAGCTTGGTGCTCCTACTGTTATCAATACTAATAATGCTACCATGCTGAAGGGTAGATTTAATAAAATACAAAATCTTAATCATTTTGTAGATTTTCATTTGATTTTTAAATCATTTTTCTAAAGGCACGCCCAAGAAAGGGCTGAATTCATTCTAACCTTCTATTTTTGCTACTGAATATTGCAAGTACCATCTTTTGCCGCAGTTCTACTGCAGGAGGTTTAGTAAGGATGCTGTTTTCATCACATAAAATAAGATCTGAGTAAAAAAAAAAAGTTTCAGTAGTTATTGTTCTTTGCAGTGTATTAACACAGTTATTCATCATTGCAAGAAAGTATGCATGTTTCTATTCCAGATTTAGTAAATGTTCCACTTGTAAATAATTGAGGAGCAATTATAGGGTCATACAGATGCATTTTGTATTCGATAGTCATTTGTAACTTGAAGAAGAGATAACCCAGTCATTTGTATTCATATTAGACACTCATAAAAATTGAACTTCCCTAGTTGCAAAGTATATAATTTTTCTGTGTTCTTTTAACTTTTTTTTAATATAGTTTACAACATTCCAGCAAATGCTTAAAATCAGCAAATAATTTTCTAGAGGGAGTAATGTGGGAACCTTAAAATGAACTAAGACTATAACAGGAAGAAAATTAACTCACTGAGGCTATTCTTATTATTGCACATTAAATTATTTCTTGACAAAGAAAACCTGATCAACAAGAAGCAATTCTACCCTGATAAAGCATCTATATCTATGGAATCATGATAGCTTACATTAGTAAATAATAGGTTGTATTTGAAAAAGAAAGAATCAAAAAACAAGCAAGCAAACAAAGATGCAAGTCAAACGCAAACACAAGCTTTATCTCTTTTTACTACAAGTGTCAAGCTGTCACTACAATACCTAGTTCCTATATTTTCTTATATAATACCAGTAATACCCAAGGGTAATGAATTGCTTTTTCAGCAATAGCACAGCATATGCCTATATAGCAAAAATGATATTGTGGGATAACTAAACCAGTGTATTGATGCAATCTTAAGCATAGAGCAAAAGAAGAAAGGAAAGAGAAAGACATTGCAGGCCACAAAAAATTTGGATCCATATATTATAGGAAACTGATTGGATTCCCAGACAAATCTAAAAAAGTTCAGTTGTATCAGAAAACAGCACTGTAAAAAATGAAACTCCAACAAATGAAGTAGGATTATGCCACCTCAAGACAATGTCTATTTATATTCAATGCACAAGAACACAATCCCCCTTCTTTTACATCTGGTTGCTCTAACTTAATAAGAAACATCAATTTTAATCAAGTTTCTCCTCTAAAGGAACCTGAACAGAAGATTGCAAGAAATAGTCAAAAGAGGGGATTGTGCTACACCATTGAATGCTTTGATTAGATTTACATACCACCTTTCATTCAGGAAGTCAATACTAGCTTCTTCTATTTTCACTCACACCAACAATTCTATGGTTAGGCTCAGCCAAAAGAAAAGAACTAGGACAAAGTGACTCTGTAAATGTCTGTGGCTGAGGAGGAACTAGAACCTGAGTTTTCCCCCTTCTAATCCAATACTAGCCAGTGCTCTACAGTAGCTCTCATTTATATTAGCCATTCAGTCATACATTCAAAGTTCTCATCACATAGCATCCCCTGACTTCCCAAGTTATCTAAAATCATTTATTTTACTGAACATTATTTTCAGCACCAGCTTTCATTCCTCTGTTCTCTTTAATCCTATATTCAATGAAATAAAGCAGGGGTCGGATTCGTCAAGCGATGGCCACATCCGGTTTAGCCAAGGAGAAAAAAGTTGTGATACCTCACGTGACGAAGCTGTGACAGTGTGAGTTTGACACCCCTGAAATACAGCATACTTGGATGCTACACAATAACATGGCCATGACGTTGATCTGCAAGACATCCATGTCACCTTTCACATATGGACCAATAAGCACCATGTTCCTCCTTGGATATCTACTCAGATAAAATAATAAGTTATATATGCAGAGGTCTACTTGCTAAACAGGTAACTCTTGACTTACAATAGTTTGTTTAGTGACTATTCAAAGTTACAACGGCACTGAAAAATGTGACTTATGACCATTTTTCATACTTATGACAGTTATGGTCGTAAGATGCTTGGAATCTGATTTATATTATGCAATTCAGATGCTTGGAATCTGACTTATATTTATGACCATTGCAGTTTCCTGGGGTTATGTGATTCCCTTTCTGACAAGCAACGTCAATGGGAAGCCAGATTCACTTAACAGTAGTGTTACTAAGGAAACAACTGCAATGATTTACTTAACAACTGTGGCAAGAGAGATCATAAAATGGGGCAAAATTCACTTAACAACATAAATTTTGAGCTCATTTGTGGTCATAAATTGAGGAGTACCTCTATAGAACATGGAATTTTGCAGAGAAGCAGGGTCATAAATGGGACATCTGGAAATCAAGGTTATCACTGTTAGTTGGCAGGTTCCTTTTCCTCAGTTTAGTAACATCTACATTGTGCTTTGATGGTCAACAGGACAAGTTAAAAATGGCAATGTTTATGTTTGCCATTGACATTCTTTAGCTGGAAGGCAAGGGTAGGAGGGGTGAAGAGACGTCAATTCTAGATTTCTACTATAAAACTTTTCACACCTGCATACCTTTATTTTTGCTTCTTTGCTCTTTTAATCCAAAGGTTAGATTTTTCATGGTTAGATATAAATTAATCATACATATCAACTTATCTATTTTTAGGATTTCAGAATAGCTTTGCTTGTTATTCTAAAGTGAGAAAGCAGAAAAAGATGTATGAAACTTGAATATTTTTCCTCCCAAACTTCCAAGGAATATGCAATAGAATAGCTAAATAGAATAAAGCAGTTTAGAGGGGGAATCTCTCAGATGAGATGCAAGCTGTCTCCACCCAAACTAGTCAATATGTTATTGCAGTTAAGAGGTATGGATCCAGAGGTGGGTGAAATTTATGCCTAGAAAATCAATAGTGGTATTCATTTACCTTCATTACTGATTCGCAAATGTGAGCATACGCCACCTCTGCACATGCGCAGAGCATCCGTGATGATGTGTAGGTGGGTGGGCAGAGCCTCCTGCCAGTTCGCCTAAACAGGGTAGAACCGGTAGAATCCCACCACTGCATGGAATACTTATGTTCAAGCACAATGCATCAAGGAAAGTGAGAGTAAAGAAAAGTAGCATTTTCACCTGGCCTTTGCATGGATTGATATTATCAAAGGCATATCTAGGAAAGCATGCATTGGGGAACAATCTGAAATGCTCCAATCATTCAGTAATGGTTTTATAAGCTATTATGCTGAGACTTGACAAAGAGGTAGTATTAATATTGAAAGTATTAATATAGAATATGGAGTTGTTTTGAATACACTGGTTGTGATCAGTTTGCTCTGCTGTTTCTCAATAAATATGAATATATACAAGGGCACATACTTTTTAAGGTAGTTTTATCTCTTTTATGCAAACATTTATGTTCTTTATTGATTGGTACTGGTGGGAAATGAAACACATGAAATAAATATATTTCCACATTTAGGGTATCATTCATGTCCCCAAACCTGCCCCAGTACAGAATTTATTTTAGTTTCACTACAGAAATAACATTAGAGAAGAAACAGCTATATTTTATAACTTTTATTTGCTAGCTTACATAGAGTTCAGATGAGAACTGAAATTGATGGTGCAACAATACTTGCATTTTCGCCTTACATCGTAATTTGTAAAAATGATACAAAACAACCCTATGGGTTCATCTATGCTTTCAAATTTCTTAATGATAAAATTCCACAACTACTGAGGTATTATTCTTTGTATGAATCACCTCCTTGGGTTATGAATATTAGATCTTTCTAATAGTCTTTCTAACTTCAAAACATGTGTTTTGCAAAGTGTTTTAGCATGAGAATTTTACATGTAATGTAATGCAAGAGAGTAATGTAATGTTAAAGCAAGATACTTCTACTGTCACAGCAAGAAAAGCGAAGTGTCAGTTTTATATAAAGTCTTATGTGTGTGTATTGGGAGGATGTGTATATCATCATATAAAGACATATAAATTTACAAAACCTGGACTACTTTAATGCTTTCATGAAAATTAATATTCCCTGCCAAGGCCACTTTTACAATCTGACATGAGTACATTTGTTTGTTAGTTCAATTTATATGGCCACCCATGTCAATAAAAGTCTAACCTGTAGTTATAGTGGAATCTGATTTATCATAGTATGCTTTTTGCGAATTAAAGAAAACTAGACTGGTTATGGAAAGATATTGAACTGAATTTCACAATGAGAAGGGAAGAATAGCCATCCATTACTATTGTGACATAAGCATAGGAGTGATGGTAATAGACTATTCCTGGCTAACGTTCAGGAAATTTCATGACATGACTCCACATAATTTTGAGAAAATTATCATTGAATAATGATCAATAATCATTGAATGTAGAATGCAAGTTTAAATAAATATTGAAGGAAATAACTAAGCTTTGGTCAATATATTATTTCAGAAATGTAGATTATGACAACTCGTGTAAAAACATGGGAGCTGCTTTTCCTTTATCCTTTTGCATGTGATACCAAAACAATAATACTCTATAACTGCTACTAAAAAGAAATGACATTGATTCTGATAGGATTTACTCCTATTTTCAGTCACTATAAATAGAAATTATATGGTGCAGGAGAGGGAGATTATTGCTATTTTAGTGTGATCTTTCTGGGAAGAACATATATTGCCTACCTACTTTCTGATTCTTTTCATAGATCTTTTCATGTATAATGAAGACAGTACATTTCAAAATAATTTCCATATTTTACAAAAATAAATATAACTAAATCGCTTTTGTTCTAAACATTAAAAATGAGAAGTAAAATGAAAAAAAAAAAAGCGGGATAGAAATATGTTAATTGCCTTATATAATAAAGCTGTTTACTTAGAAGATCTCCCAGACGGACATCAAATTATTGAAAAAGAAACTCTATCACTTCACAAACAAATGCAGTCCTGTACATTTTTAAAGCTAGATGTATCTTCTAGTAAAATATCCGAAAATTTTGGATTGGAAAAATCTTTAAAATCATCTGCATTAATCAAAGCAAATAAAGAGAGATTCTAATCATCTGCATATTAAGTGAAAGTATTACATAACCTTGACTGAACTGATTGTGTAGTTGAAAACAGTAATGGTTAGTAGAAAGAACTTGGGAAAAAAAGTCATTTCCCCAGCCTTGGAGGGGAATTATTTTTTTTAACTAGTTTTAACTACTTTAACTACATTTTTAACTAGTTCCAAAAAGAAATAATATGTCATGCTTACTTTGAGCTCTTAGAATGTAATATATCTTTACCTCAACAGAAAATGTGAAACATGTTTAGCATTTAGACATGTATAGTCTGTAGGAATAATTTACCTAGCAATAGCAACAGCAATAGCATTTAGACTTCACAGTGCTTTTTACAGCTCTCTCTAAGTGGTTTATAAAGTCAGCCTAACAGAGAAACTATCTTTTGAATCTGCCCCATAAGTCACATAACGACCTCAGCATCTTATACATTCAATGTAGCTACTGTGAAGACTTCTAGGTGTGTGTGCATGCATACCAAACATTGGTGCTGGGAATCTAGTAGAAGGATATTTTTGCCAATGAGATGCATTGGCAGATGTACAGATCTATTTTTAATATGCAGAAAGGTGTAAATTAATTCCAGTACATTTTTAGCCTCCTAAGAATGGGGAAAAATGAATGACTGTTTTTCCGACCCTGTAGTCAGGGTGAGGTCAGGGTGACTGAATGGAGCTGAGCATTTACTGACTGGATACTTTCCTGATGTCTATATGGAGTTTGCATCAGATATTTTATCTCTACGCCCTGATAGAAAAATATGTGTCACTGCCTAGGATTGAACTCTCAAACATTATGAGTAGGAGACAAGAGTTTTCACCTCTAGGCCACCACACTGCTCTGCAATGTGGAATGACTGTATTGACACCTATATCCAGGTATCATGCATCTCAACATGTCCTTTCCAAATAACAAATGATATTTAGAAAGGAACTTAGAAATAATATAAGGATTTACATACTGGTCTATCAGCAAGAGATCTTCTTTGGGCTCAGACACTAAGATTAAGTCCTCTTAACAGTCCACAAATTCCAGCTCTATAGCCATGATTGGAAAAAAGGCAACACCAAATCATTTCCATGTTGTTGCCAAGAAAACTGCATGACTTTTTTTCCATATAGTCACCAGAAGCCTAAGTTGATGGAGTATTTATCTTATCTTATCAACATGTTTTACCTGGAGCACTCCAGTTATGGGGAGAACCATACATTGTTCAGCAAAAGGTAAACAAATGAAGGTCAAGTTGAACGACCAACACTTAGCATTGTCCAATTTCTTTCTATTTTTAATGCTTCATATTGTGGATATGCATTTTTGAGACTTTGCAAAACTTTCACGATAACCCTGTCGGTTGTTAGAATTCTATCCTATAACTGAAACAAAATTATTTTGTCTTCCAATATCTAGGAAATGGTTAGCACATGGAATTATCAAAAACATAGACAAATCTGTCTGAAGTATTTATACTAAGTTCAGCAGAGGACCTAGAGGCAATTAAAATCACAAGTAGGATCAAAAGAATTACATTTTAATGGACAACTGTTTCCATATGTGTCAGAATAGGTTTTCCAGGTCACCTTTGTTGGGCAGGATAGCATATTTAATGGAACCATTAAGAAAAGCAGAATGGAAGCCAGAGAGATCTGAACCTTAGCACACTCTTCAGTGTTCATCTATACATGTTTCACTGACATGAATGGAAGCTCTATAAAAACATGGAGGTGCGCTTGTAAAACTCCTGTTCATTTCCTTAAGGCAAATGGAGGAAAATGCCACAAGGGATTGCATTTCATGCTAACTTCTGTGAAGCCACCCTGAAATTAGAGCTAAAGAAATATGATCCAGAACTTTCGTCATGCAACAGAGACAGAACATAATTTGAACTTCCTGCCATTGCTGATAATGAAACATTCATGTTTCCACATGTGAGGTCAAATGTACTGAGGGATTCCTGCCATACATTTTTATTATTCTTTTTAAACAGGATGGTATAATTTCAACAATTTGAAGGATTGCTTAGTAGAAGAGGTCATAATTTGTGTTTTACTTAGGCATCATATCCCTCAGTGCTTAAAAAAGGTACTTTAAATATACCTTAATTATTTTGATTGCTTTACTTAGCTACTAGATAGCTGGCTGATTTGCAATAGGCAAGAAATGCCCCTTGTAAATCAAGGGTCACCCTTCACTGTAATCACAAATGACAGAATGAGTTTCATTAACAACATTGGCTTCTATAACTGATTTTTTCCTTTTTCTCTCTCTCTCCTCCCCCTCTCTGAGTCTGTGTGTCTCTGTGTTGATTTTTTTTTTTTTAAAAAAAAGGGAATACTACTAAAATTTAGATCTGTTACAGAATTCAGGTCAAGATTCAAATGCATTGATTGATAGAGCTTTATAAAGAAGTCAAGGTAAAATAGATTCTCTGATCTTCTGGCATTTAGCCAGCACTATCAATCTTCCACTTCTGCAAATGATAATATTAATCATGTACAATATATTTCTTCAACCAAGGCCCTTAAAGTACCTCCTAAAGCATTCAGACAATACAAAAATAATAGAATTTAGTATGGTAAAGTATATAAAAAAGAACCAAGCAAGATGAGAAATGCCAATTTTGATAACCTTGAAACTTAACTTTGGAGCAAGAATGGAGGAAAAATCATGCCTTCTTCAAACTTTAAGAATCTAATCTCACATCTGAATATTAATGTGTAAATCTCTGAGTAAGTTACTGTACCAACCAGTTCATCACTAATTCATTAGGACTGGCATTTGATCTTATACAGCAGCTTAAAATGCCTTTTGAAAAGTTAAATCAACTAACAGTAAAGAATCCAAAGTGTCAGGCCCTGTCAAGCACAAACAATGTCACTCTGGTTAGGCAAATGCAAGCATTGATAATCCTTTGCAATCCCCCTATCAATTTTTGAGCTAATTTTTTTTTCATATCATATCAGTGGAATAAGAGGAACGTAAGAGATGATTGGCCCAAGAGAAGACATTTCTAGCACTTTGAATATGATACATCTTCACTAATAGCAATGGGATCCAACCATACATTAGCCTGAATCTAAGCTTTTCAGTGAATCATGATGTAGTTCAGTACAGTACATCAGCAACCGATTAAAGTACCTAGAAGGTTGTGACAGTTCCATTCCTCAGTTAGGCAAGGATATAGAATGGCTTGATGCCCAACAGATATTGTCCATCCAAGATTTATAATCATCTATTGAGACACCGGCCAGCTTTCCATGGCTACATAAAAGAAAAAGAAAGAAATCACATAAAGTCTGCATCATCCAAGCTTATTGTCATTTCAAATCCTTACTCCTCTTGAGTCCTATGTCTTTGAACATATATTAACATTTCTCAGTCTTCTGCCCTTTAGATGCACTGGGTCAAAATTCACAAAATTTCAAGCTACACTGTTGCATGGGTATCAAGTTGAAAAAATACTACTGTAATATTTCTTGAAGTTTTCAAATAAATGTAGAAGAATCTCTACAATCTGGGACTCTCATAAATTGCTTTTCCTCTTTTCAATTTTCCCAAACAAACCTTTTTTTCTGTCATTCTTTTTTCCACCTCCTGGTTCTTTTTGTAATAAATAAAACTGAAGTATTCCCAGTGAGTCAACTATACCAGAGCAAGACATGGTGGAGTCATGTTGTAACCATAAATTAAAAGCAGTGGTGGAATTCAATTTTTTTTACTACCTGTTCTGTGGGTGTGGCTTGGTGGGTGTAGTGTGGCTTGGTGGGAATGGCAGGGGAAAGGCTACTGCAAAATCTCCATTCCCACCCTACTCCAGGGGAAGGATACTGCAAAATCCCCATTTCCTCCCCACTCCTGGGAGAAGGATATTGCAAAATCTCCATTCCCACCCCACTCTGGGGCCAGCCAGAGGTGGTATTTGCTGGTCCTCTGAACTACTCAAAATTTCCGCTACCGGTTCTCCAGAACCTGTCAGAACCTGATGAATTTCACCCCTGATTAAAAGGTAAATTTATAATTTCACTTATAACTGCTGTAAAGAAGGTCAGAAGCTACTTCTTTATACCGTTTTTTTTCTTTCTTTTCTGTTTTTCTTTTACCTTTTGAACAACTTTATTTGAGTGTCCTTCACTAAACCAGCACTGAATTTCAAATAGTAAGCAAGAGGGCTAATCAGAAGTAGATACTTATTTTTAAGGTCAAGTTCATTATTTTCAAGAGTTGAAAATTAATTAGTCTTTAGTTTTAAGAAGAAAAATAATACCAAAGTTAGGATAGTCACAGTTTGCAAATGATGCTGCTACCATTTTCTAATTGCCTGGGAATTAGAACAACCTAAGAAAATTAAATTAGGTTAAAGTACTCCCAGATGTTTTCACTGGTCACTGCCCTGTTATTAGAAAAGCAAGCTTTAAAATTGTTTGACAATTAGAAATCAATTAGAATCTTTTTTCTTAGAACAGAGAAAGTACATATATAAGTATGCGTATGTACAATATATATATATAAATTTTAACTGATGTGAGCTTAAAAAACCAACATGATTTAGTATTTCCACTTATTAATACTATGCAAATGGACATATTTCCCATAGGAAGAACAGTATATATATCTGATCTTTAACTATTCATACTTAAATGCTTAATGAGCTTAATGGAAATTTTAATGAGTTTTCCATGACTCACTTAGATGGTTAATTAAATAAAATATAACTGATATAGTCATGGATGCTGTCTTTATGGCAAATCTGTTTTTGACGAAGGATTTGGTTTGCTTGATGTCTGTCATGAATAATGTCACATTATCTTGATCTGAATCATCAGCCTGCTTAAACTGAATCTGAACAGATTTACCAAAGTAAATCTCTGATTACTGGAAACATACTTCATTTGTATTGTTGTCATATCTGCATATTGCAGCATATGGATAAATCACATTCCTTAATTTAATATGCATTTACCTTGACTGACTTTTTTTTTAATGTTAACTAATATGTTTACAATTTAACTGCATAGAGGAAGAATTTATATTATGTGCTTTGAATGGCTCCATGGCGCCAAACAGAAATAGCTAAAAGCAGAGATTCTTATGAATCTGACTTTGTCGTTGCAATTACAAAATCAGCTTTTGCAACATCACAAATGGGATTTCTTTCTCCTTGTGTAGGTATATATGATGTCATGACACTTGTTTTGCCGTTTTCTTCCTTTCTTTCATGATCCTCCAGCACCCAAGGCTGATATAATCTAGAAATAATGTTATTAATGATCTATAAATAATGCAATTGTATTTTAATTGAAAACCAAATGGAAATTTGTTCTCTCCTCCATTCTTCATGCTGGCTGCATTATTTTCGAGAGTGAAAACCCCAGCAGACCTCTCAGCGGCAGTGTATCAATCATCCTGAAAAATGTATTCATCCCTGGTTTAGATTGATTGACATAACTCTCCAGTGCTTCAGATAGTAATCCAGAATAAACCTGGGGCATTTGCATGAAAAGCATGTGTCCAGCTATTGAGCTATAGCTTCTCTCTTGATGGTTCATAGAATATAGTCATTGTGTATATTGCAAGGATAGAATCTTTCAAGAATTTACCAGCTATATTAAAATTTCCAAGGTGATTATTTGAATTTCTGTGTCATGTTGGATGTCACCCGCAAACTTGCAGCAAATAGCTTTGAAGTGGCGACTCAATGTTTCTTTTCTGATCCATTGAATAATGGTATACAGTATAAGCATCTATATTTATGTTGGTTTAATGGGAAATTTAATTGAGAAATTCAGACTTAGGCAGAAAGGTTTAGACAGTTGTACAAATTTAACATAAAACATAAAATAGGACATTCTTGAAAATAAAGTAGTATTATCTAATCCTGCACTCTTCCTAAATTTAAAATTACAGTACAATTTAGGCCCGTTGCCTTTGCCACATGAAGGTGTGCTACAATGAATTGAGGGATGATTAAGATCTGGGTAGGGCTGTTTGCCTCAATGAGAAATTCTGGTACAATGACAGGAGTTTTGACACTTGTGCATTACATGCTTAAAGGCCCATTAACTAGTCAAATAATGTGGCTGTTCTGCTCCATTGTTTAAAAGCAAGGTGCCACATTGTTTTATAGTTCTTCTCTGAAGGAGTAAATGTGACTTTGATGGAGCAACATTCTTTGCAAACCTTAAACTAGTTTCAGCCTTGGCAGTCATTAATAAAGTGTTTATATTACAGTCAAAACCATTGATGTATACAAATTTTGATTCTCACTTTCAGGGAGTGAATACACAAACTCTCTCTCTCTCTCTCTCTCTCTCTCTCTCTCTCTCTCTCTCTCTCTCTCTCACACACACACACACACACACACACACACACACACACACACGTAATGGTGTGTGTGTGTGTGTGTATGTATGAAGGTAATTTTAAGTGGAAGACAGCAAATGAATCATAAACTTTGGTTCTCACTATTAAGCTACTATTAAATGTGTTTTTGAGAGAATGAACAGACATGATAAAATTTGAGACTTAGCGATGCCCAACATCCTAAGTAGGAGTGTCAAACTCCTGGCCGGTGGGCTGAATGCATCATACGCTGGCCACGCTCCACCCCAAGTTTAACAAAGGGAAAAATAGTTGTGATACATCACATGATGACAATGTGATACAGCAAGTTTGACAACACTGCCCTAAACTCTTATTAGAAATGGATAAGTGGTTTGATCAGCAAAAAGATATAAGGCAGGGCAGCAGAATAATAATTTTTGAAATTTTGTTTTATTACAAAAATTCTATTAATCTAACTCCTTAAGATAATGACGTTGTGCGTGAGTACTATCAGAGATCTGATGGAAAAATAGATATCTGTTGTCTGGAAGAGGTCGGAGTTTAACTCTCACCATTTATTAAAGTACTATGCAATACCAAAGTCACATAGATATCCATTTGTCTTTAAACATTTTTGCCAATTTTTCCGGAGGCATATGCCATCTATATTGATTCTCTTTATATGCAGTGGACATTGTTAGTTTATAGTTCCTTTCCCATAACTGTTGCCATCTATCGAGCTCAATTGAATATCCACAATTTTTTGCCCAAGCCATCATTGTTTCCTTTACTTGTTCTTCCTCTAATTTCATACTAAGCAGAAAGCTATAGATTTTTAAAATTATTTTATCCTCTGTTCCCATGAGTATCTTATCCAAATCTGTCATTTCTAAATAAAAACCATATAATTTTGCATCTTTTTCATACCTTGCTTGTATCACAATCTATCACAATCCTTGTTCTTCCATTTCCTGTTTCTATCACAATCCTTGTTCTTCCATTTCCTGTTTCCCTTTCAAATCCCCCTTGTCTGTAAGTAAGTCTTTAGATCTAAAAATATTTCTAAAATTAACCATATTTGGGTGTATCAATGCTTCCATTGTTGATAACCATATTGGAATTTTCACATAGTATTTATCTCTAAACTTCTCCCACACTAATAACAATGCTTTTCTTACATAGTGTCTATGAAAATACATATGCATCTTACTTCTACCATACTATAAAAATGCATGCCATCCCAATTGTAAATCATGTCCTTCCAAAGTTAGTAATCTTATATTTCTTAATTCAATCCATTCTTTCATCCACGTCAATGCTGCTGCCTGGTAATATAATTCCCAATTTGGCAGTCCAAATCCTCCCCTTTTTCTTGCATCTTGTAGCATCTTTATATTAATTCTTGCCTTTTTTCCCTGCCATCTAAACTGCCTCGTTATCTTGTTCAGGTATTGAAAATAAGTCTTTTCAATTTTTATAGGAATTGTCTGGAATAAAAATAATAACCATGGTAATGTATTCATCTTGATTATTGCTATTTTTCCCATAAATGATAATTGCAAAGTTTTCCATTTTCCAAGTCTTTCTCAATTTGTCTTTTTAATTTATAATAATTATCCTCTTTTATTGTTACACATCTTGAAGTTAATTGTATTTCTAAGTATCTCACTTTTTTCACAATTTGTATATCCATTTTCTCCCTTAATTCTCTTTTTTGTTTTTCTGTAATATTTTTTACCAATATTTTTGTTTTTTCTTTATTTATTTTTAAACCTGCTACCTCTCCATATTCCTCTATTTGTTCTAATAATTTGGGTCCTGTTTTTTTGGTTCCTCCAAAATAAATACTAAATCATCCGCAAAGGCTTGTAGTTTATATTCCTCTTTTTTAATTTTCATCCCTGTTATTTCTTTATTTTGTCTTATATTTCTATTTAGCACTTCTAGAGTCAATACAAATAACAATGGGGATAATGAGTCACATAGATACACATAGAGAATCAAAGATTAGCTGATACTTTTCCTATAAGACATATTAATTATGATTGTATATCATTTTTTGAAAAAATGTGTATATAAATAATTTTGCAACAATGATTTATTAGATTCAGTGGGCTACTGTCTTTTCCACAATGGATAATTATTGATTTTTTTTTTCAGCATTTTTCCAATTCAGTATTTTTCCCCAAATGTAATAATAAACAAAACACATCAGAAATATCTCTGAAAGATTACAAATGCTCATTATCCTGCTAACATTAATCTGTATAAATATGTACATAATTTTGTAAATACATACAAAAGGACAACTTTAGAGGCAGACTGTATCTAAATACAAATGTAAGGTATCAAATGCTAATGTTCAAAATATTTAGTTTAGCATGCCATTTCAAGTGAAAATGAAGGTATTTTGTGTATACATCTCATATAATTTTTAATTATGTGCTCTACATGAGCTGTGACAAGTAAGCTATTTGAATGCAGATGATATTGTTCTTTGTATGAGATCAACTGCCATCGATAATTTCAATGACGGATAACAGTCATTAATTGATTTAGTATCCAAACCCTTTGTTCAGACAAAGATATTAATATTAAAATGCCAAAATAAATAATACAATATTTTTTCAAGGGATTTGTGTTAAACCAGGAGAAAAATTACAATATTTTGATTGAGTATTGATGGATTGTCCTTGATATGATGAATGAAGAACATTTATATGATATATAATCAGAAGCATGTTTTATCTATAAAATATTATTTTCAGTGTTTCAGAAGTTAAAAGAGAGCTGTGAGCTGGCTCTGAGCTGTTGGATAATCTTGGATAATGGTGATGCAAACTATGTGAATGAGAATTGCATTAGAAGCTGTGAAAAAAATGTTTGGTTAAGCTAGCTAGGTAAGCCCCAGAGCTCACTGTAACAACATTGCTAAAAAGGCATTAAGAGTTGTCAACCTTATTTTACTAAGTTTTCTCTATGGTAATGCTATACTTCTAACTAGGGCAGTGATGGCTAACCTTTTTGCCATTGTGTGCCAGGAAGGGGGGGTGGGGAAGGTTCGCACACATGCGTGCCCACACCCATAATTCTATGTGCCCTGCGCATGTGTGCGCAACCCTACTCCTCCCCCCACCCTATTCCTGGCACGTAGGCCTGTTTTTCTTTCTCACCTGGCTCTAGATCCTCTCTATACATCTGCAGAAGGGTGAAAACAGCCTTCCCCACCCCCTCGGAGGCCCGAAACGGCCCATTTCCCAACTTCTGGTTAGACAGGAAGTGATGTTTTTTTCTGTCCCCCGCCTCCAGAGACTCCTCAAGAGGCTGTTTTCACCCTCCCCAGATGCATAGAGAGGATCTAGAGTCAGGTGAGAAAGAAAAACGGGCCTTCCCCAACCCTCCAGGCCCTCCGGAGGCAGGAAACAGCTTTTTTCCCTACTTCTGATGGGCCCAGAAGGCCTGAAAATTAGGTGGCCGGCACGTGCATGAGTGCTGGAGCTGAGCTGGTGTACCAGGCAACATGGCTCTGTGTGCCACCTGTGGCACATGTGCCATAGGTTCGCCATTACGGTACTAGGGCATACAAAACCTCTGCCAGACCTTGAATACTGCTCACCTGCCTGAAATCTATACTGTATTTCTGACATTAATACATTAGAGAGAGATCAGAGTTATTTTACAAGAAGAGTACTCGACTCCTCTGCTCACAATAAAATTCCTTATACCACCAGGCTTGAAATTTTAGGCCTGGATAACCTTGAACTATGCCATCTACGTTCAGACCTAAGCTTAGTACACAATATTATCTACCTTAAAATCCTACCTGTTAATGACTTTTTTAACTTCAACCACAATAACACAAGGGCTATCAATAGATTCAAACTCAATGTAAATCACTCTAACCTTGATTGTAGGAAATACGACTTCAGCAATAGAGTAGTTAATGTCTGGAACACTCTACCTGATCCTGTTCTTAGTTTCTCTAACCCCCGTACCTTTTACCCTAAACTGTCTTCTGTGGACCTTTCATGTTTCTTAAGAGGTCCCTAAGGGGGCATGCATAAGCGCAACTGCCTGCCTACCGTCCAGGGGTGGGTTCAAGTTACCTTTACTACTGGTTTGCAATGGGAGCGCGCGTGCCCTTCTGCACATGCACAGATTGTCAATTATGACATCCGGGCAGGTGGGCGGTTCTACTGTCCCCATTTATATGTAATCATTTTATATGTTTATGGCTATGTTTTACCTATTTATATCCATTTATTTGTACCATTTTTTTCAGGTGTCCATGTCTATGTCTATACTGATACTTGTTTCCTTGTACTTGTTCACAAACAATTAAATAAATAAATGAATGAAAAATAACTAGATATGTTTATTAGTCTTTCTAATCTTCCATGATGGCTAGAATTTTTCAAGTCCTGTTGCTATAAAACTGTTTAGCTGTAACAATTTCAGAAGTAGGACACATATTGGTGGTGTCATATAGAGAGACTTAAAATGACCCCCTCACTGGGAGATGTATTCCTGATCCGACCCCCCCCCCATCCCATCCATAATGAATAGAGCTAGACAAGTTGTTTGTTAAAAAAAATGCAAAGAAGCAGAGGTTTTCCTTCACAGTGGGATCTATTTTTGAAAGTTATACAGATAGTATGAATATGTACATGAAGAATTTCTGGCAAAGGATGGATTGCACCTGACAATGAAGAATGTCAACTTCTCTCCCCCCCCTCTTATTTTTAACAAGGCATTAGTGATGATAAAGTAAAGTGAAGAAATATATACAAATGAATTGTAGAATGCAGAATAGAAATGAAAAACAGAAGAGAACATATATAAGAGACCATGTATCATGTTTCTTGGAAAATAAGATGAAAGAAATGTTGCCCAGGAAAGAGAATTTTATTTATCTTAGCTTCTCCTAGAAAGCATGACCTTAATTAGAATAATTAATTCTGAATATCTATATATCATCCCAGTTAATTAGCACAAAGCCATATGAGACAAAATATTACAACAGGACAGGTTTCACGCATACCTGTTCAGAAATAATATATTTTCCATTAGGTTCAAGGGTCTTATTCTTAGATAAAAGAGACTTACACAGGGAGGCTTATATAAGAATACATTGTGAATGTATTAATTGTTTATATTTTCCTGATATAGCACAAATGTAAACCGAGGAGAATATTGCAGAAGTTAACTTCTGTTTGTCATTTTTCAGAAGGTAACAGTGTTAGCCTTTTTTGCAGAATCAACAAAAACCCTTGTGGCACTTTAAACCATATCAAATCTATTATACTATAAGCTTTCACAGGCTGGAGTCCTGATTCCATAATAAATGTACTTTTTTTAAAGAGGCTGCCAGGCCCTTTGTTATATATTGTGCAACATTTATATTATATAATTATTTCTATACTAAATTGAAACCTCTTTTCATGGTTCAAAAAGGAGGGCTTGAAATGGGCACTTGGATTTATTTATTGTATATTGGTGTATCATTCTAACTTTGTAAAGATATAAAGGCATTTGGAATGCCTTTCTAATTTGAAGGAGACTTTATTGAGTAAATCAATAATAATGGAAAACCAAGGCAGAAAAACAAAATACAATTTCAACAGCTTTTCTTGGTAGCCCTACAAAATAAAGTTCATGCAAAGCAATAGGATTCTATCTCAGCTTTTATTAGAATATTTCAAAGATGATTCAGAACCTTCCAACCAACACTGGAAGAAAACAAAGACAAATGAAAACTAATGACTTTGGAGGGAGGAGGAACAGAGGAAACAGATTACAGAATATAACTGCCGGCATATTCATAGACATAGACATCATATTCATCAGCCCTTATGACAGTAAATGTGAAGGCAACAATTGGATAAAGGAAGGAAAATAGCCTCAGGTGGGTGAAGGAACATGGGATGAAATAAACATTTGATCTTACGTAAAGTAAAGAAGGTCTGTTTGATATCACACACTGCTAATCTTTCTCCCTAATGCTGAATAAGTGAATTTGTGCAATTTGTGCAGTTGGCTTAATTTACTTCCACACTATATGCTATTATAATATTGACTACTGAATCTCACAATGTAGTAATTTTCCTTTTTATATGTAAATATTTACACATTTTTTTATTAAAAAAACCTAAGACATTAAGAAAATATCATTTAGCTACAAATATAACATTATTAGACATGTCATGCACTTTTGAATCATTGTTTCAGAGATACTTCCTTACCTAAACAAAAACAAAATGACCACTGATGGGCAAAAAAATGGTGAGAGTGGGAGTGACCACCGATTTCTCCTTGGCTTCCCTGAGTTTACTTGTGGTAAACTGGCAGGGAGCATCAGAAATGTTCCTTCCTTCCTTCCTTCCTTCCTTCCTTCCTTCCTTCCTTCCTTCCTTCCTTCCTTCCTTTCTTCCTCCCTCCCTCCCTTCCTTCCACCCTCCCTCCCTCCCTCCCTCCACCATTTTGTCATTTGTCATTACCTCCCTCCCTTCCTAAAATTCCTGCAGTCTTCCCCATTTTATTTAGTTGTGGGAAACTTGCAGGAAGAAAGTCAGTGAGGAAGCCAGCAGCAAGTTGCAAGTACAAGGCCAGCAGGTAAGTGGTTACTGTCAGGTGATACATGACGGGCTAATAGGCTCAGCCTTCTATTTTTCCAAGGTCAGTAAAATGAAGGCCCAGATTGTTGGGTTCAATATGCTGACTTTCAGTAAACCGCTGACAAGCACTAGGGAGCAGTATATTGTAAAGCACTAGGGGGCAGTATATAATAAGTAATATTGCTATTGCTATGTAGATTGGGGACAGTGCTCAGGTGTGAAGATGCATCAGGATTGGTGAATAGGGGTTCATGAGAGGTGCTGTATGGGACAAGATGAGCGCACGGGATGTATCTGGCACAGATCAAGAAGGATGCATGAGATGTATGAGGTGTTACTATGATGACCCCCTTGGATGCTTCCCCAGATTTCTCTCCAAATATCAGTTCAGAGGAAGATGAACCAGTTCAGGCATATTTGGAGAGGAGTTGGTTAATGACACAAAGCAGCCTTCTGAGAGGGATTTGTCTCAAGCACAGCTACAGCAGGACAGCCCTGAGGCTTCAGATGGAGAAAGCACACAGCTGCAGCCAGTCAGAGATAAGGAAGAGGAACTGACTTCTGTCCCTAATCCAAGGGCACATAGGACAGAGAAAAGGCAGGAGCCAAGAAGGTCAGCCAGATTATTTGTAAGGAGAAAGCCTTGCCTTTCTTGATGGGCTGCACTAGAAGCTGACTATTTAGCACAGTAGACAGATGAAAGCAATTCTGGAAACAATCTGTTCATTTCCTAGCTGTGAGTCTTCTGGTCATTGTGATTCTTGCCTTGCTTTGGATTGACACGTTGTGAACTCTGAACTTTTCTTGCCTTAACTTGGATCATGCCTTGTATACCCTCTTGTATTTTGGATTTAATTTTGCCTGGTGGGTTTACTTTGATTGGGAAACTTTCAAGTGCCTTGTAGACTTATTGGCCATTGCTCTGTGGACTAGCATTGGTCTACTTGTGGCTGGACTTAATTGGGACAGTTCTGGGGTTTTTTTGTTAATAAACCCACTAAATGACAGTTACGTGTATGTGTGTGTATGTGTGTGTGTGAGCAGGACAGCACAGTTAGGCAGACAAGGTAGGGAGCCAGGGGATGGTGTGGGTTAGGAAGGGTGCATGGGATGTGTAAGAGGTGCCACATGGCTTAGGAGAGGTGTGTGGAAGTACATAAGGCATGCCATGTGGGTTGTAGAGATTTAATCCATTGAGGTTACTGAATTCACAGATTTAATGTTTTGTCTCATGAAGGTTTCCCATATGCTGCATGTGATATAAGAAAACATATATGCTTAACTGAAAATTTTTTAATCTGCCAAAAGCAGAAAGTAGGGGCAAGATCTGAATCAAAACAGGAAAGGGAAGGGAAGGGAAGGGTTAAATTTGTTATAGCTATTAATTTGATGAATTGTTTTGTATAGGTTGTCCATAATTGTTCTTAATACCCTTTTTTACTCTTTTTATCATTAAAATATTCTAAGAGGGTTTTTTTGGGAGGAACTTTTAAAATAAAGTCACAGCTTTACTTTCGTGCTTATCTGCATCATTTTCATATCTGTATTTCTAAGAAGTGAGATGTATCAGCAAATGAATGGCCCCCCATTTGTTCTATAATTTTGGCTGTACACCCTTCTTTAGATTTGCATAAGCCTTAGGATGGCATTTCACATAAGAAGCCCATGATTCTTAAATATCTCTTGACAGTGAAAGTAAAATAATTCCAAGCCAATTTTCTCCTTCATCACACATCTTCAGAAAGAAACAGCATGCGATGTATGTAGGACATAGAACTGCTGTGACCAGGGAACAAGCAACTGATTATAACTTTGGCTCATCTGCTTCTCTTGTTCCACTTGGCAGAATAGATTAGCTTTTATTTCAAAGTGAGGGTATTGGATAACTCTCCAGGATTACTCTGCACTCTGTTTGTAATTATTCATAAGCACAAATTAAATATTATACTCTTCTACTCTTTCAGACTTGGGCAAGACAATAATAGCTCAGGTTCGCATTAAATTGGGCTTTCAGATTGGGCTTGAGATCAAGTATAGTCCTTGCATTAGCGAGCTGCTTCTTAAACAAATGAAATATTATTCAAGAAATAAGCCACTTTATCATTTCCCACTTTACTGTTGCTTGTGAATATCTTCCTTTCATCTCTGCATCCCCATTAAGCTGCAGGCCTTTGAAATGTATTTATTAAAAATGTGTCCGTGGCATGGTATTTAATGAATCTTAACTAAAAAATAAGCTAATGGCTTTAAAGGTGTTTAAATGAATGAAACAACATTAATAAAGGATGTTTCTATAGTCTTAGATGTCTCGGGATCCTTAACCTTTATGCTTGAAACTGCTGCACAATATCCCTTCATGGCTTTTTGCTTTGTTCCCATTATTGCCCATGGAAAGTTAATTCTAGACCTTTCCCTCTCTCTCTCCCTCTCCCTCCCTCTCCCTCCCTCCCTGTCTCTCTCTCTCTCTCTCTCTCTGTGTGTGTGTCTATGTGTGTGTGTGTGTTTCTCTCTCTGTCTCTCTTTGTGTCTCTCTGTCTCTCTGTGTGTCTCTCTCTGTCTCTCTGTCTGTCTCTGTCTCTCCTTCTGTGTGTCTCTCTCTGTCTCTCTCTCTCTGTGTGTGTGTCTCTCTCTGTCTCTCTGTCTCTGTTTGTGTCTCTCTGTGTCTCTCTGTCTCTGTTTGTGTCTCTCTGTGTCTCTCTGTCTCTGTCTCTGTCTCTGTCTCTTTTTCTGTGTCTCTCTCTGTCTCTCTCTGTCTCTCTCTCTCTCTCTCTGTGTGTGTGTGTGTGTGTGTGTGTGTGTCTGTGTCTGTGTCTGTGTCTGTCTCTGTCTCTGTCTCTCTTTCTGTGTGTCTCCCTCTGTGTCTCTCTCTTTCTCTCTGGTCTCTCTCTGTCTCTCCCTCCCTCCCTCTCTTTCTCTCTTTCTGTCTTTCCCCCCCCCCCACCCCTTTCTCTCATTTTGGGAGGAAATATTGTGAAAAAAATTTTTTACACAATATGTAAAAAAATGGATTAAGAATGTTCCCCAAGGTCCAAATCCTGTTTCAAGGTCTTAGTCCTGCTCATCTCCCCCTATTATTTACCCTTTTAATTTATTTGAAGCAGTCGCATTGTTCAAATCTATTTATTATTTCAATATTTATATCCCTTGGATACACGATAAGCTGTCAAAGCTGCTCCCAAGGCAATGTACTGATCAATAAGTCTTCCCCTGCAAAACAATAGAATAGAAGAGGACTAGGGTTAGATTTTAAAAAAACAGTAATTCAAAAATGTTATAATGCAGACAGAATGGTGTAATGTTTACAACGCAACCAGATTTTTTAAAATCAGATGTATAGCTTGCTTTTGTAAAATTCTGAATATTTAGGACAATTAACCTTGGAGAAGGCCAAATCAATAGTAAAGGAGAGAATCAGGGATATTTATCATCAAAACAATATCACTAGTCCCCTTGAACTTTATCTCCAGTCATTAGATAGTTGCAAACCCTCTATTGTGGGGTATTTATACATTTATACACATGGGCCATTTCTAGATCCTTATTCGATGCCCTCCCATCAGCTCTACTGGAGAGAAGATTTCATGGGATTCCTTATTCAATGAATCTTTGCCCTTCATTGAATAAGGAATCCCATGAAATGTTCTCTCCAGTAGAGCTGATGGGAGGGCATCAAATAAGGGTCTAGAAATCTTTGCCCTTGGGAATCCAGGGACGTAAAAATTCTTGCCCATATCCTCATCTGGTGCCCTTTCTATTATACCTTATTGCTCAATCATTTCCAAATATGAGGGCCATACCGAAAAAAAATTATGTGTATTATTTTTAAAGGTATAACCTTTATACTCTCTCTCTCTCTCTCTCTCTCTCTCTCTCTCTCTCTCTCTCTCTCTCTCTCTCTCTCTCATATATATATGTATATGTATATATATATATATATATATATATATATATATATATATATATATGTATATATATACACACACACACACACACACACACACACACACACACACACACACACATATATATATATAGTATAACCGTATACTCACATATCAAGTGGTCAAATATTTTCTCCAAGTTATGCAACTGCGCACATTTTTAAATTAGATATGCAGTTTTAGTGCCTATTTTTTTCTTCCCCAATAACTAATTGCTAAATTAAACTATTTCTCTTTTTAATATACTATTTTATTGCAAAGGCTGGTCAAAGACCATAATAAAGATATTTGATTTGACATTTGTTAATATCCTGTCGTCAGTCTTTTGCTAATATAATAATCCAAACAAGAATTTGTCACATGTTTCTGCATCACTATGGATAGATTATTTCTGATCAACAAATAAACTTAATGCACCAGACAACACTGATAGTGATATTTCATGCTGTTGGGACAAATTGGCCACAAAGAAGTAACAATGGAACAAGATGTATGCCTAAGGTTAGATACATATCTGCTGTTTCAGAAGAACTTCATTCTTCTTCTATTTCTAGTCTAACATCTAGTCTAACTAATCTTCCTAAGATTTTGTCTCATGACACGTATCCAGTATCTATGTAGGCTAATCCAACTCAGTTTATAAGGAGAAATATAGCCACATCATACTAATGAGAGCTTGGTCATCATTGCAATGGCTTTGTAAAGCTATTAAAACTATGATACATACAACAAAATCTGTTGCATGCATTAATATGATACTTAACAATTTTATAATGCCCAGAAATTACAATTAGATATAATAAATACCAACATTTATTATATCAAAAACCACTTAGAGGTCCAGAAAATTCACTAAAGTGGGATTAAGGTGTTAAATTACTGAAGCTCAGAAAACATTATGCACCATGTTGTCTTCAGTTCTGTTTCTTCTAGATTCCATGAAATGTGACAGGGATATTTCTTCATTAGCATTTCTATTTTATACATAGCTATGTAGCCATAGATGTCTTTCTAGTCTTGCTAAATTCATAAACCTACTACTCATTATTAAAGTAAAGGATTTGGAAACTAATTGGTCCTTTTCCATTATGGCTTCTTCCTTCCTCATGCATCTAGTTAAATTAACTACAGGACAGAACTGGTTGTTCTGTCTAAGGACTTTGTCAAAATGGTGTGATTCTTGAACCCATAAGCAGAGAAAACAGAACATATTTAGGAAACTAAAATATAGCCATTATTGTTGCTCCACAATCTCTTTGGGCTCCAGTTAAGATTTTCACATAACTACTAAGTGTGCTTGATCACTTTGTTTCAGTATATTTATTTTTACAACATATGCTGGAATGATGTACATGTATTAGCTTACAAAATTTTATCTTAAGGGTTAAACTCCACTGAAATGTCCTTTTACTGAATGCCAATAATTGAATTGGCATGACTATTTCTCTAAGATATCCTTTTTCCACCCAGTTTTCAAAGAACTTGGCAACAAATTGTTAGATTATTGTGTATCACTGCTCGGGCTGCATCTTACATCTTCAGTGTCAAGCTGTAATATTCTGGTGTCTTTATTGGTAAGGAAAAGTCATTAAAAAAGTCAAGATCACTTAACCCTGAAATTTCAGATAGCTCAATCGATTGTTACTCACACAGCATATATATTATTACTTAACTCTTGGGAAGGAAAATTAAGTTTAAAAACCCACAATTTTAACTTCATACTAGGTTGTTTTTTTTAATCTTCTGTAGACTAAAAATAATGAAGCTATACATCAATGTCACATAATTAGAATAATACAATAAAAGTGAACTACCCACTTCCATATTAAAATAAATGTCTTCTGTATAAAAAGAATGACCAAAGTCAAGAACCATTTAGTGCTGAGATCTGTGTTGATAGAATGAGATGAGGATGGCAAATGTCAGGAATACAGGATCCTCTTTCAGCATCAGCTTTATTTCTACTTTAATGGTCAGACTACCTGATTCTATTCCAGGTATTCCTTCAATGTCCAGTCTAGTATTAGAACAAAGGAGAACATTATCTATAGATCAAGAAAAGCCTAGCTGTGTCTTTGGATTGTAATGGACTAAACTTCCATGAGTCTCAAACAGATGGCCAATAGTCATGAATTATGAAAGTCACAATGTAAAATATCTGAAGGGTAATAAATAGCTAACTGATAGCACAGGGTTGAGATCATTTTATTGTCTGTGTGTGTGTGTGTGTGTGTGTGTGTGTGTGTGTGTTTGTCACACTTCAAGGTGACAAACATGCCAACACTTTTTCCTATAAATTAATTTAACATCTGATTTTTAAGATTTTTTTTTTTTACTGGCAGTCATAACTAAGAGGAATATGCAGAAAACATCTGTCAGGACTGGACCTTGTATGATGAGATAAGGCATGGAGTATAAAAAAGACTAGTCAATCACAGAAAGTCCAGGTTTTAAGTGCTCCCAGATTCAATTCAAAATTCAAAATTAATTTACAAAATCCATTTGATTTGTTAGAACAATCTTGCCCAATTCAGTGGTTTGAATAGACAAGAAAATCACATTGCTTCAGTGCTGGTTGTTTTATTCAGTTTAAAATAAAGGTCATTTGTGCATGTGGAAAAGGCTGTCGAATGTCTTTTGGGGTCAATTTGGAAGTGTCTGATTCAGTTGGACTCTTTGAATTGTTGCAATGAATTGAATTAAAAAATTGAATTCAATTGCCAATCAAACTGAAAATGCTAGAAGCTCACTATATTTAAGCATAGTTGGCACTAAGATCCAATTACGACAGTGAGGCTACTCAGAAGAAAGAGCCTATTTCCATCCTGTTCAATATGCTACCGACCTAAGTTGTTTCTTTATACAACTGAGCACTACCCTCTGGCTTTTCATTTGGTGGTGACACCATTCACATGAACTGGGTGGTTGAAATTTAGCTCAAGCTAAGATGTTTATAAAATGAGTCTGTAGGTTCTTATAGAGGGAGCAATACAACAGGACATGAGCTGTTTCAATGGTCTTTTGTGAACAAGGACACAACCTCAGCTCATATGGAACATTTTTATAGTGGCCCTCTGATTCTGTTCTCTGATTTCAAATTCTGATCTCTGATATGCACAAATTGATTGATTGATTGATTGATTGAAATTTATATGGGTGCCCAACTCAATCTCAGTCACTTTAGGCAATTTTCAAAGTTAAAAATCTCATATGAAAATAATAAAAAGTGATAACCCCAGCCCCCTAGAGACAACAGTCAAAAAGCCACTTTATGGGCTGCATGCCACTCTGGGTTTCCCAGGCTCGTTGGCAAAACCAGATCTTCAGGGTATATGTATCTCCTTAGGAAAGGAAACCTCCAGTATTTCTTGCCTCCCTGCTCTGATAGGTTGGGTATATGTGATTGGGAGAAGACTGAACTTATCAGATTGGTATGATATCAATGGTGGGATTCAGCCGGTTCTGTCCGGATCGCGTGAACTGGTAGCGGTGACTGCAGAAGACTCCGCCCACCCACTCGGACGTAAAGCGCGACTACAGCGCATGCGCATGCGCACACTCACATTTGCGAACTGATAGGGAAGGTAAGTGAATCCCACCTCCGTATGATACAGTTTCTCTGAACAAAGCTAGGTTTTGCTACATTGTAACATTAGGCAGACCTTGCTCACCCACTGATGGTTTCACCATCAATTGTAATATATTACTATGCTCTGTCCTGTTCTGTTCAGTTTTTTTCAGTCCTGTTTTATTTTATTTTAATGTTTAACATTTGTGCTTAACTATGACAATAATAAAGATTGATTGATTGATTGATTGATTGATTGATTGATTCAATCACTCATTCATTCATTCATTCATTCATTAGCTCATGGATATTGACTTTGGGGCAGAGTCAAAGACAATGGGACCTGGTTCATCTTATCACAACTGTCTTGTCCAGTTTCAGGTCTGGGGTCTGACCTGGCTTCCTTCTTCCTCCAGTGACATGTTGTATATCAAGGCAGTCCTGGCAACAAAGAGTATCAGAAAGCTGTAAAGCTTTGCTGATATCTCATGGTATCTGGATTTTGCAACCCATATGTTATAATATACAGTATATGCCAGGGACATGACAAATGACCACCAATTACAGTATACCTAGTGACTTTGTCTCCCTGATTTGTAGTACAGTGAGGTGCTCTATTATAAAGAGGAAAAATGCATTGTCAAATGAATGCTGCAAATTCACCTAACCTCTCTCTCTCAAAAAAAAAATAAATCTGAACAAACACATAAGGATAGACCTCTGGATTAAGAATTCAGGCTTCAAAACTTTATTTTTTCCAAATCCAACAGATATTTCTTGAATTCTAGATTTTTGTGGGTTTATAACTGAGGGTAAATTTGGTTTTGTTAATTTCAATAAGACTTCAATTTATACTCGAAGATTTTTTACTCTTGTTTCTTATTCTTGTTTGCAAAGTTGATAGCAGGCAATTCATTTTGCACTGCAGCTTTACACCCTTTCCCAAAACCCCAAAAGTTTTTTTAATCTAATGAACTATATAGTATATTATTTCTAAGTGAGAACTAAGGATTTTCCCCAAAAAATAATGTATCTAAAAAAATATGAGGATTATACTAAATTCGCTGATAATGCATTAATGGGGATGACTGTATGTATGTATGTATGTATGTATGTATGTATGTATGTATGTATGTATGTATTTCTCTTTAGCCAGGTTCTTTCTAGGTAAACCAAGATTTTTATGCAGATGAGAGTCTTGGCTACAGAGTTGATCTGTGCAGGGTGGTGATATGATGTGAACTCCCCTTTCTGGATGTCCTAATCTACAAAAAACCCAATGGCTCCCTAGGACACACCATCTACCAGAAAAAAACACACACCAATTGTTACTTAAACGCACAATCACATCACCACCCTGCACAAATCAACTCCATAGCCAAAACTCTCATCTCCAGAACCAAACGCCTAGCCGACAAAGACCACCTGAAAACTGAATTACACACTCTCATAAACATATTAATCTCTAACGGATTCCAAAGAAACACAATTACCAACCTAATCCAAAGGGAGACACCCCTCAAGAACCGAGACACAGAACAGGACAATGGCATCGCCCTCCTCCCTTACATCAAAGGCACCACAGATAAAATCAGCAAAATTCTCCACAAACACAATATCAAGACAGCCTTCTGCACTGACCAAAAAATAGCAAACATCTTAAGAAACCCCAAAGACAAGATCCAGCTAGAAAACCAAGGAGTCTATGAAATACCATGCAAAATCTGCCCAGCCACATACATTGGACAAACCAATAGGAGAATAAATGCACGCATTGCAGAACACAAAAACACAATCAGAAAAGAAGAAACTCCCTTCCTCCCTTTTCCAGCACCTTAAAACAACAGGACATGAAATTGACTTTGAAGGAACCAAATTAATCTCCAAACAGAACATTTCAACAAGAGAATAATCATGGAAGCCATCGAAACATAGAAACACCCCCATAACATGAATAAACGCAACGATACCGCCCGCCTACCAGACATCTGGAAACTAGCCCTAGCCAACAGAAGAGTCCCAGCCACAAAGATTAACACTGGTCCCAAGATAATACATGACACCACCACCAATCATCCTCACCAGATTCAAACCCAAACCCATCCCATAGACGAAATACAACCACCATCTAGAAGCCAGACCATGGCGGCATCACCAGCTGCTGCACCCCCTTCTGATCCCCACACAAAGCAAACTGACACACGCGATGAACACATGGCAAGACCTCAAACTCGGAGCCAAACCAAAGCCCGGGATGTGGCATCACAGCCATCTGCTCAGGATATCACAATACTAGAACTCAGGATGTTAACACACAGCCCATTACCCAGGTCGTTAAAACACAAAAGACTAATGGGCACACATCAAGGACCTCACCCACACAGGATGTTATGAAACAGCTGACTAATCTGCAAACATCAACTCCGTCAACTAATCAGGATGTAGCAACACAGACAACCAACCCGCTCACAGCAACAAAGCCAGCACCCTACACCTCCCCACCAGTATTTATAGAAAAGCGCAGCTCCGATCACGCTTTCCTTGCACAAGCACGAAGCCGAAGACACCAGCCTGAAGATGACTAGTGAGACCTCATCGAAACGTCGCCAAGATACTCTCAATCTTACATGGGAAAAGACATGAATACACCAAAACTTAATTCAAACTCCTAGAAATCCCTATTAGATCATAACAGATATTATGAACCTGTAGGCTTATCCTTTCTACCTCTAGGAACATAAATCTATAAAGGGTAGTTGAATAAATCCCTGAGTAAAGGCAATTTCTTTCTCTTTATCGTTAAATAACAAGGGAAGAGTTCGCAGGAGCATTTTTTTTTCTTTGAATCAGTATGGCAGACCCCACAGTTTCAGGTTTTATAATGAGGCGAATTACCAATTTACAATTTTTAGTGTGTGCTTGTCTGTGATGCTTTTTGATGATCCATAGGTAAATAATTATGGACAGCTTGCTCTAGATGGGGAAGCAGGGAGGATTCTTATCAGACTTCTAAGCTTATGCTAGGAAAATAGCATCTGGTTTATCATTATTGCTGGAGGACAGTTCTAATTACATGTATTGAAAATCCCAACATCTGACTGAGAGTACCATTAGGGTCATAATAACTAACAGTCACCAGCTATTTGAAAATTCCCTTTCCGTGTATGTATTACAAACTGTATTTTAAACTAGCAAACACTATGCATCATAATAAATTATGAGTAAACAGTGGCATGTAGATTTTTTTCTCCTAACAATGTATTTGATTAGTTATTTGTTATCCTTTTCAAAAAAAAATCTATATTTTCACTTAGTGGGAAAATATAATACAGATTTATATACATCTGATGAACATTCATTTCATAGCTATCACTTTGACCAATGGGATAGTCAGTCTAATTAAAACCTAAGAAAAAGCTTTAGGTCTAGGTTTAGATCTAGAATTAGTCTAGGTCCGCCTCTCTACCTATCTTATCCCCTTCCTCTGCTCCTTATTGACTTCATATATTTTCTCCAAATGTTATCAGGATTAATGCCTATCTGTGGTTGGAATTATTCAATATCCTGCTTTTATTTTTATTATTCTAATTAATATTTCTTATTTAAATTTCTTATTGTCTTATTAAGTTGTTGCTTATACTATTCATCGATTTAAATACTCAAAAAATATTTTCAATAGCATATTTGCAGAAATACTTCATCCAATGAAGGAAGTCATTCTTGATTATTTATCATCCTTCCAGGGCAGATTTGAATCAACCTGTAAATACTGGCATATTTTCTTACAAAGAAGTTTGCATTGGACATTTTTTTTTTCTTGAAGCAGTTTAAAATGAAGGAAGCATATTTAGAGCCCCTGAGTACAAATGTGCTATGAAAACTCCCAAGGCACCTAGTGGTTTTTTTTTTTAAATTAATTTAAAAAACTGCCTATCATAAGAAATTACAGGTTTTATTTCTTATAAACATAAGTATGTTTGCTTATTAACATTTGCCTTGGTTTCAAATTATGAAATTATTTATACAAGCATCCTCTGATGACTCTGACATTTGTTCTGAAGAAATTCTGTCTACACTGAATAGTTTTCTTAGTTATCAGAAGTCAGAACTGCTTGGGATTGCAAGATCCACTTTAGTTACCACTTGTTCATTTGATAATTACCACTTCCTGTTTTCTCTTTTGCTTCTTCCTTATTTTTATTTTTTAAATTCAATTGTTTGGTCTTCTATTTTTTTTTTCATTGTCAGCCGTTTTTATTTAAGGGTTAAGAACAGTAATAATTTATTGAGTTTTATCTTACCCAACTCCTAGGGACTCTTGGTATTATTGGTGTAGTAGTGTTGAAATATTAGAGGAATGTGGTGGCTCAGTGGCTAAGACACTGAGCTTGTCGATCGAAGGTCAGCAGTTCAGCGATTTGAATCCCTATTGTCGCATAACGGGGTGAGCTCCTACTACTTGTCCCAGCTTTTGCCAACCTAGCAGTTCGAAATCACATTGGCGTTTAATTATGCCAGCCACATGACCATGGAGATGTCTTCGGACAGTGCTGGCTCTTCAGTTTTGAAACAGAGATGATCACCAGATAGTGAATTCTGACTGGCACACTCTTTCTAGAGAAGAAGGGATCATGAGGTCTTCAAATTGGATTCTGAATAGGTAATCCTTGTGGGACAACAAGAACTGAAGGTTCTGCGGTAGACTCAGAAGTTGAATGTCTTAGGGTTGAGAACTTTAAACATGGCTCATAGTCATAATGCAGCCTATACGAACACAAGGTTTGAAATAACCCCACTATTGAATGTGGTCAATTAACAATAAGATTTTCTGAGCAGCAGGATAAAAGAAAGCAACACAGTGTTAAAACATTTTTTATGTTTAAAATGTTCTATGTTTATGGATTAAAGAAGGAGTGGTTGAAATAATGTAAATTATTAGTAAAAAGCTTAACAAGAATTTGATGTAAGACAGTTTAAAACAGATAAAGAGGACAGTAATGTTGAAAGATTAAACATGAAAATGCTTTGGAAAATCCTGCAATTAAACAAACAAACAAACAAACAAACAAACAAACAAGAATTTTATTTCTTTAGCATTAAAGAGTATAGATAACTGGTGGGTTTTACAAAATAAAGATAAATGTAATATGAGTCAGATTGTGATGGTGACTTTAACTATGCAGTGCCATTTGAGATGATAAGTATTAAGAATACAAAGACAAAAAAGGCAGGTAATCTGTCTTTTACTTTTCCTCTTGTAACTGAGTTCCTTACACTTTTAGATTAAAATAGAATATCACCTACCAGAAAAGTGGCAAAAAAGGAGAAGGGTAGAAGAGATCATTAGAGCAACCTGAAGAAAGAAATTCAGAACTGCTTTAGAAAATGTTTGCAGAATTAGGCAAAAAGCTGCCTGAATCGCTCAATACTAAATTGACAGCTTTTGATGAGAGAATGGATGAAAGACTTGTAAAGTTAAAAGAGGAGGTGAAAAAAGAGGTTAAGAAGATGAGAAACTCTGTAAACAGGTGAGTGGAAATGTAAAGCAGATTAAAGATAAAAGTTATAATTTAAGAGATAAAAATAGGTTTAGATAATCTGACATTATTGGAGTTGAGAGAGATATAATTTTGCTTGATTTGGAGTGATACTAGTGGATTCTGATGAAGACGTTAGAGAAAAAGAAAATTAAAGCCTTTCCCCATTTTTTGAAGTATAAAATATATCCCATTGTATTCCAGAGCACCAACAACTGTATTAGAGAAATACAATGAGCCTACAGCTACTCAGGAATGTAGGTACCAATAAGATAATAAGATAATTTTTCTATAGCAAGTATTTATAATGTATTTTATTTTATGTATAGGAGAAAGTGTAGTGCAGCAGATGAATCAATTCAATGCCATAATCATTGACCAGTTTGATTATATGTGGGGTGCCACAAGGGTCGGTCCTCTCGCCCCTTCTGTTCAACATTTATGTGAAGCTGCTGGGTGAGATCATCTGTGGTTTCGGGGTGAAGTACCATCAGTAAGCTGATGACACCCAGCTGTACATCTCCACCCCGGACCACCCCAATGATGCCCTTGAAGTGATGTCCCGGTGCCTGGAGGCTGTACGGATCTGGATGGGGAGGAACAGACTCAGGCTCAACCCATCCAAGACCGAGTGGTTTCCGACATCCCGATATAGTCACTTGGTGCCATCACTGACTATTGGGGACAAGTCATTGGCCCCCACGGAGAGGGTTCGCAACTTGGGGGGTCCACCTGGACTCAAGCTGTCTTTAGAAGAGCACTTGATGGCTGTGGCCGGGAGGGCGTTTTATCAGGTTCGCCTGATTCGCCAGTTGCGTCCCTTTCTGGATCGGGACTCATTAAATACGGTCACTCATGCCCTTGTCACTTCCGCCTGGACTGCTGCAATGCTCTCTACATGGGGCTCCCCTTGAGGAGCACCCGGAGGCTCCAGCTGGTCCAGAATGCAGCCGTGCGGTGATTATGGGAGCGACGGGGCGGTCCCATGTAACCCCCCCTCCTGCACGAGCTGCACTGGCTCCCGGTGGTCTTCCGGGTGCGCTTCAAGGTTTTGGTTACCACCTTTAGAGCGCTCCATGGCTTAGGACCAGGGTATCTATGAGACTGCCTTCTGTCACCAGTGGTCTCTCACTGACCAGTACGCTCCCATAGAGAGGGGCTCCTCAGGGTACCATCGGCCAAACAATGTTGACTGGTGGCCCCCAGGAGGAGAGCCTTCTCTGTGAGGGCACCCGCCATCTGGAACGAGCTCCCCCTGGAGATACGGCCGATCCTGGACCTGCGCGCTTTCCACCATGCCATCAAAACATTTCTTTTCCAGCAGGCCGGCCTGGCCTAACCTCTCTTTTAAAAATTTTTTAAATTTTAAATTTGTCTTATGAATTGGGGTGTTTTAAATTTCATTTTTCGGGCAATTATTTAATTGTATTTTAATGTTTTTTTAACATTTGTATTATATGTATTTTATTTGGTTGTTCACCACCCTGAGTCCTTCGGGAGTAGGGCGATATACAAATTCAATTAATAACAACAACAACAACAACAACAACAACAACAACAACAACAACAACAACAACAATAATAATAATAATAATAATAATAATAATAATAATAATAATAATAATAATAATAATAATAATAATAATATAGTGGTAGGGTTGTTGTTTTTTCTAATTCAGAATTTTTCTAATTCTAAACTATCCTAAGAATATTAACTACATTCATATATGAAATTAAAACCAGTGGTTGAAATGGAATAAAAGGCAGGTGTTCACATTTAAGAATGTATGAATCAATGTCAATTTATATGCATTCCATCCATATTTTGGCATTTCACTATATTATGAAACCTAAAACTGGTTAGAATAAAAAGCTTGCAACTTTTTATTCTTACATTCACTTGTCAGTTTCAGAAAACATAGGGGCATGGATAGAAATATAACCATAATAATGGATTAAGGTTAAATACCAAATAGAAAAGTTACTGAGCAAACTGCAGTTTTAATCTAAAGCAATACTGGATGGAAATAAAAATTCCAGAAGATGAACAGTCATACATAAATGCTGATTGCCATTGTACTCCAAACTACTCTGAAATGATTAATGTGGAAGGTTTTCTGGAAGGAGACATATGAATGCAAAAATAAAGATCTTAACAATATACAAGGCTTGAATAATTTTACTCATAATTCAGGAGATACAAGATCTTAATATTAGATTCCTTTTCATTGGAATGATTCCCATATGTATTTAAAAATCAGTTGAACTATAGGAAAATGGTCAGCTGTCTTTATAATCATTAGTCTTTTTAATAGTTCAGGGCATATTATATACTGTATAATACTTAACATATCAAAATCATCATCATAATCATCAAAGTACCTTGTCCCATTCTGAGAAAAAGAGCAAAAAAGGTACCTCTTATTATAAAGTACCACAACGGTTACTCTTCTATAAGGCTGTAAAAGTGAAGTACCTTCAGTCATTTGAAACCTGATTTACGGAGTTGCTCTGCTTTCAGAAAACAGAGAAAGTAGTCAAATTGTGTTTTACAGACACTGTAAAAAGCATTTACTGTTATTGTTAATAGAGAACTCATGAAAAAAACTTTCAATTATTCTGCATGCATTTTGCAATTTTTTTAAAAAAAAACACTGCAAGCGGCACTGCATGTCACTTGAGCACTGTCTATCAATAAAGTTATTTTATTCTCTGAATGCCAGATTTATTTTTCGTGCAATAGATGTTCACACTACCCAAGGTTGTTAATGGACATCTAAGGTCTTTAATAATGTGGTTCCAAAGAATAGCTTTTTATAACTTTCTCTCTCTCTCTCTCTCCCTCCCTCCCTCCCTCCCTCCCTCCCTCCCTTCCCCCCCTCTCTCAGTCTGTCTAGCACTACCCTGTCACCATTTTTATTTTTTTCATTTTTTTCATTTTTTTTTTTAAGTAGCATTTTTTTCCTGATGTTGACAAGTGTTAAGGCTTGAACCTTAAATGCTTTGAGTCAAAGTTTGACTTCCAACTGCAGGGAAAAATGTCTATGTGAAATGCAAAAGGGATAAAGCTATATATTTCTCCCCTCTTGATAAATGAATTCCGTGAAAAAAAAAGAAGTGAGGAAAATGAATTCACTTCCTCTTTCTCACTAAAAGCAGAGAATGGTCAATTTGTTAATCCAAGGACAACTATTAAATTATATGTAAAGTCAGCTTTTAATACAATACTCCATGATACTGATGACTGGGCAATTATTTGGGTGAAACAGACAGTGGGCAAAAAAACCCCTTTCCCATCAACTGTTTTCAGAATCACACAGGACCGCATAATGAATTTGCCACCTTTCAAGCTCAGGAAGCATTTGTGTCTCTCTGCCCTTAGACTTCTCACGCTGACCTTTTGTGTCACCAATCCTTAACTCAATCTTGTAGGTTCAGAAAAAGTCAGACATGGTGGCTTTCTGCCATGGGGAGAGTGACAAGCACTTTATCAGGGTTTAATTAGATTTTCTTCTTTACAACCAAGAACTCAATATCCCTTTCATAAAATACTCTCTTTGATAACATGAGTCTGCTGAGGCTCAAGAGAGCTCCAGAAGTGCAGCTCACCTCTTGTCTAGCGACATTAAGGCATCAAAGTCAAGCACCGGTAACACAGTGAGAGAAAAGTAGATTTGATGTGAATCAAGTCTATTTCATTTGTAACTAACAATTGGTATATAGATTTTGTCAATTAAATCATCATTCCTTAGGCTGGCCGCATCACCGGATAAACCTTCTGCTCCATTAGTGTATCTCACCAGAACTGTGAAATGTTTTCAGGTAGTTACACAGAGAAAGATAAAGCTGACAAAAATAATGTTAGGATTATCTTTTATCACGACTAGAGGGCTGTATCACTAGAATCAAAGGAAATCAGTAGCTTAGTAAAGCTGTGAGCTGAAAGGAAACATCTTGAGTAGCAAAAACAACTGTTAAGGAACAGATAGCTCTCTTCCATTACATAATTTACTTTTTTATATGGTTTCCCACTCGAAAAGAAAAACTGTGGAGACAGGTTTCATGATTATGCTAAACATAAATATTTTTCAGATAAGGGTTTATCTTCAAAATAAACTACAAAAAAACATTGACATTTCTGTAGACCTCTGCAGTTGCAAAGCTTAACCCTGGAAAATAGATATGTGTGAAATCATGGAGGCTTTCTTTTTCTTTCTCTTATCCTCTTGAATCCCCATCCTAGAAACTGAAGTCTTGCTCCCTACGCATCATTTCACTCTCTCTAGTTCTAAATATAACAATATTTCAGCATGTTAAATTCTTTTCAGATAAATTATTTTAATCAATAAAGTGGGATGTAATTCACTTCTAATGCTGATAATTTCTCTCCTGTTTTATGTTTCCTACATATAAAGAACACTGGTTAGAAAGCATATAAATGTTTCATAAATATGAAACTTTATTTCATTCCTATGACACTCATATCTCATGGAATTGAAAAAGTTGAGCAATAGTGACTTGTGAAGCATCCTATGACCTTCGTTTTCAGGTAGGAACTCTAGCACTTTAATCCTAATAGCTCAAAATATTTCTTTCCCAATGTATATGTCCTGTTAATTGGCCAAAAAATCAGAAAGGACGGAGGGAGGGAGGGAGGGAGGGAGGGAGGGAAGGAGGGAGGGAGGGAGGGAGGGAGGGAGGGAAGGAAGGAAGGAAGGAAGGAAGGAAGGAAGGAAGGAAGGAAGGAAGGAAGGAAGGAAGGACAAATATTCAAAGACTGAAGATTAAGTATACTGATTCTAGAGTCAATTATCAAAATAATGAATGTCCTAGGGAACATTATAAGATCTAATATGGAAGCCGGATATTGTAATGCATTTACAATCTCCTTTTCATTAATTTAACAATAAATTACAGAAAAGATGATTCGGAGGGTAACTCAAGTTTTTCTTCTTTTGATGGCAGTACCATGAAAGAAAAGCTATTCAGAGAAGATAGAGCACAAAATATATACTTCAGTCAAGGAATCTATTATAAAAACAGTCAGAGAGTGAAAAGAAAGAAAGATGTTGATTTATTGCCCTTCGAAAATTATAAATAGTAAATCGCTTTTTAAAAAGTCATTATCCATACTTGATGCCTGTCTTGCGTAATTTCTAGTATTAACCAGATAATTTTTCTAGGTTCTTTTTTTTTTCATGTTCTGTTTTTATGACTTCAATTCAACAGGTTCAAGAGATAATAATGTATCACCAAGTTTTTCTTAGCAAAAAAAAAAAAAACATAAGCATCTGTCAATGGTTAAAATGCTTAAAAAGTGTGCTGAGTATCTATATACTTTTTTGATATTCAAAATTGAACAGTCAACTTTGTATGAATTAACTCAAAACCAATTGGAAGCAACCTTCAGTCCAATAGAAAAGCATTATCTTTGTTTATATGTATTGAATGTATTTATGTTGCTTGGAGAGACATGCTCAAAGCACATTATCTTTGTTCTATTCAGTTCTATAAAAATGGAACACTGACTATCACAATGTAGCCCATTTTATATATTAGATTAAAAGCTAAGTAGCTATCTGATTTTATGGATGTGATGTCCCTCATTTTGGTGTGTGTGTGTGTGTGTGTGTGTGTGTGTGTGTGTGTAAAACCATAAATAAAATGTATCTTCCTTTGCTATTTGATATAAACCAGGATGCATAGGTTCTATCTTTACATTTTCCTGCATACTAATGAAGTTATATTTATTTTATTCTGTCTTAATTAATTTCACAAGAATCATCAGAATTCTGTTTCTCAAATGAATGAAATTGTGGAACGACCTAACTATTAAGTTTAAGAAACCATTTCTATTTCTTTTAGACTAAGATTGATATTTCCTATGGAAGCATGTTGGCAATAACCAAACATGTAATTAGGCAAAAAAGAAGAAGAAAAAGAATATATTCACGTTGATGCCTCCTTGATAGAGAGCCACAACATAGTCTATGGGTGGTTTGCTGTTTCTTCTTTTTTTAATTTTTATATCACATAGAAAATTTAAAAGCACCCATTTTGTTAGGATACTTTGCTTTTTCTATTAAAAGTTTTACACAATTTTGATTTGGGGATTTTTCTTTTTAACCATCCAAATGGGAAAAAAATGCTTTTCTTTGAAAACCCCAGATTTTCTGTTCATTAGGGTAAATTGTATGCCGTATGTGTGTTTGTCATCAACGCACACAGTTGGGAACCCAGAGAAAGACCATTATTTAAAAAAAAAATCCATGAATCATATTAACTATTAAAAAAACAGCATGAACATCCTGAAAAAAGATCAATGAAAATCAGCATTAGCCATATGGTTTATCTTAAAAGCATTTCGTGTAAAAGCTTTCCAATGAGTGGTACAAGCTGCACATCCCAAAGGAGAAATTGAGCATTAGATCTAAATATTTCTGTGGTCGGTAAAGATAATTTTAATGAGTTTATCACTGTTAGAACATCGTGGTTAATTATAATTTAATCTAAATTTAGAAGATCAGATTGAGAGGGAAATTCAGGGCACCAATTATAAAATACAAGGCAGTATCAATTGAGATGAAAGCAATTACACACAGACAAACACACACACACACACATATGCATACATACATACAGAGAGACATATACATATACATACATAAACATATATACATATATATACACACATATATACATAGACATACATAGTCATACATACATACACACACATATATATACATACACACACACATATATACACACAGAGAGAGAGACACACATATCTACATATACATACATACACACATATATATATACACACATATACATATACGTTCATAGACATACATACACACACACACATACATATACATACACATACACTATACATGTGTGTGTGTGTTAGAATAGATGCTCTTAGTCTACTTTTAATGCCTACATTTACATAAAACAACACTGCAGAATAATGATAATTCTGTTTGTTTTTCGTTCAATTCTGTTGGGAATAACTTAATGTCTAGCTTAACAGAACAGCTACTAGTATAATGACTAAAGTTCAGTAGGTTGCTTGTAATGTAAGACAATATGGAAAAATAAAAGAATGCAGACAACAGATTTCATTTAGTTCATTTTTAAATCAGAACTGTATTTACTGTAGAATATAATTGCTTCAACAGCAGAAACAGCAGAAAATAATCATCATAAAAACCAGAAAAATCATATGTACATATCAATATGTAACTTTGATCTGAGTTTATATTTCAGCTTTATTTTGTAGCCTTCCAGTATTAACTATATTTCAGTGCAATGTAGCAAGAAATTAGCACTTCACCTTCCGGTTACAATCAGATGGATCCCTTTGAATGAAAGAGAACATTCTTATTTTACTTTAGAATAACCCTATACATATGTGATATATATATATATGTAGGTCTTTGGTTATTCGGGTCTTCTCCCACGTAAAATTGGAAGTGTCTTGGCGACGTTTCGACGAAGTCTCATTCGTCATCTTCAGGCTGGTGTTCTCGGCTTCGTGCTTCCAGGAGCTCCACTTCCAATTTTACGTGGGAGAAGACCCGAATAACCAAAGACCTACATACAAACACCCGCGAAAACCTGAGAAAACAAATATATATATATATATATATATATATATATATGCATGCGATATTTTTGCAATCAGGGTTTTTTTCTATGTTGAAAGATGTTAAAGTGGCCATGGTGGGATGAAATCTCTATTCATCGCTTTCAGGCCTGTCAGAAATTTTAAAATAAATTTTAAAATTAAAATAAAATTTCTGACAGGCCTGAAAGCGATGAATAGAGATTTCATCCCACCATGGCCACTTTAACATCTTTCAACATAGGAAAAAACCCTGATTGCAAAAATATCGCACATTTATACCTATGAATCAAAAGATATATATATCTTTATATATATATATATATATATATATATATATATATATATATATATATATATATAATCAATATAAATAAAATACAAAATGTCAACATTCAACTTCTTATATCAGGAAGAGCCATTTTTACAATTTTTGAAGTAGGATAACATTTTATCTCAGTGACATGTGATCAGTTTTCCTGTTTTGTCACAGCAGTATTTTAATTTTACTCACAGTTTGCTCCTGGAGGTAGTACAATAGGTTCTACACTTTCAGAAAAGGCTTGTAAATTTGTAATTGAGCCATAATTTATGAGCAAGAATCACAACAGAATTATGTTCACAGTATAAAGCAACATCATGCAGTGATTGCTTCATTGTGGAAGAAAAATGCATACTTTCCTTTGAGTCATTCTAACTGTGAAAAACCTAGAAACAGATGAAAGGTGAAGATATGAATATCAGAATGGGAAAATCAGGAAGGAGAGAACAAAGAGAAGAGGAAGCTTCTATTTATATAGAAAGAATATAGTATTTTACTTCAAATGTACAAAGATTTTACAGACATAAATATTTAAAATTTGTATGCATTCTTATGTAAAAATAAAACATTATCTTATTGTACATATACTTACTAAGTCAGAAGATGACACTAAAGATTAGCAGTAGATGTAATTTCAATTTGTGAAGAACACCAGGCTTAAGAAGGCTGCAATATATTCATGAAATATTATGCCATTTCTAAAATTCTGCATAAATGCACTATTATTGCATAACACAACAATAATACTAAAAAAAACTCTGCATTTAAGCATAATACCTAAATGTATGTATATATTCATTGCCTTAATAAGTCTGGATAGAATATGCCTATCTTGGATTTTAAAAGAACAAAAAACAAAACTGATTGTTTGATTGATGTCTTGAAGAAATTCATCTAAATGCATGCTTCAATACACTGATATAAATTACAAATTTGTTTATAAAATATAGTACTAGTGAAAAGCTACATGGGACATAACTGTTAGCTGGAACATTTTGCTAAATTTGGTATATTTTACTACTTGAGTCTCTGTGTTCAATATTGACTGGGAGAGGTTAATATCAAGAGAGGAATCTTTCAATGAGACTCACTATCACCACTACAGTTTGTCATTCCATTGATTCCTCTGTCAGCAATACTGAACAAGTCAGGCCATGACTATCAAACATAAAAATATCTGCCAGACTATCTCATCTCCGCTACATGGATGATCTGAAGCTGGATAGAAAAGCACTATCTGAAATTAAAGCATTGCTTAACATTGTCTGATTTTACGGCCAATGTACTGAAGTGGATTTTGGACTGGATTAATGTGTCACCCAAACCATCAACCAGGAGGGGGGGGAGGGGAAATAGTGGAAACTGAAGGAATTAAGATACCCTATGGAAACAACAACAAAGATCCAGATAAAGAAAAATTACAGATATCTGGCATCCTTCAAGATCACAACTTCAAACATGCTAAAGTCAAGAAGAAGGCTAGTAGTGTGTACATCATGGCAGTGAAGATCTTGAAGTCCAAACTCAGTAGAGGAAATACCATCAAGGCAATTAACACCTGAGTAATTCAAGTCATTAGATACATAACTGGAATAGTGGACTGGACTCAAACAGAACTAAAAGCCCTGGATAGCAAATCCAGGAAAATAATAGCAATGAATCATGCCCTTCATCCACACACTGACATTGACAGACCCTAATCAGGAGCATAGCTGGGCATGGACTGTTGCAACAAAGAGTTAAAGAATAAAAAGGGAGACATTGGAAGAACATCTAAAACTGGTTCATCATGGAGACTTATTGAATATTGGAAAACTGGCAAGGCAAAATATTACATGGCCAGTGCATTAAAAATAGCAGCCAAAGTAGATAACAGCAAGAGTTGGAAATGTCTAAGACCGGGAAAGTTGAAGAAAGAGATAGAAGGGCTAATTCTAGTTGCAGAAGGCCAAGCCTTAAGAACAAATGAATACAAAGCCAGAATTGAAAATCCAACAACAGACACCAAAGGCTGTCTCTGTAAAGAAGCTGAAAAATCAGTGGACTATGTAGTTAGTGGTTGCAAGACAATTACACACACAAACTACAGATAACACCATAACAAAGTAGCAACAATGGTACATTAGAATAACTTCAAGAAATACCATTTGCCTGCAAACAACAATTGGTGGAACCACATAGTAGACAAAGTAATAGGAAATGAAAACGCTAAAGTGCTCTGGAATTTTAGAATTCAGTACAGACAAGCACATAACAACTTATTTAAGAACTGTAAATAAGAAAAATATGGTGGATGTGGTGGTACCTGGATAAGAAAAAGAACTGAAGAAAACAATAAAACACCAAGACCTGCAAATAGAAATAGGATGGTTGTGAGGGGGAAAAAGCAAAGATAGGGCCAGTAGTGCCTTGGGTGCAATCCCAAAACAACTGAAGCACCATTTGAATATTATTGGCATTGATAAATCACTATTAGTCAATTGCAAAAAGCAGCTTTTCTTGGAACAGCTTGCATCCTTCAAAGATACACTTAACACTATCTGACAATAAGATCTGCCTCTGCCAAGTGCTTGGGAAGGACTCCATAGGTGGATAATGTCAATCCAGTGTAAACATCTGGCTGACTATGTGACCAACCATAATACCTCACCAACTCCAAGATAGAAATATAACAACTGGTATTCCCAGATAAACAAGGACAGAATTACATATATACATTCTCATGATATATTCCTGTACTCAAAAGTTTACAGTTTAAACATTGTGTATTTCCTAGCTTTTGTAGCAATTTATTTTTTTGTATAATTAGACCAATTCTTGCAGTTCCTTTTCCATTAATTTTATTATACTGTATTTATTTCACTTTCTAGAAAATAAATCTTTGAACTGGGATGAAATCGCTTTCAGAGGGGAATTATACATAAGTAGTAAACAGCAGCATAAAAGCAAAAAAAACTCCTATAATTTATGATAGTAGTGGACAGCAAATACTTTATTTTCCCAATACAGTATATTATCAAACAAATCTAGTCCCTCTGGTGGGTATACTGTAGTCAATCATATTCTCTGTTTAGTATTTAAAATTCTAGAACTAGCTTCTTCATAGTTTTTGAAATCTGATGTTGACATTTACTTTATGATATTTATGAGCCAATAAAAATGAAAGAGTCTTCATTAATATTACAGTACCACCTTATAATTTTACAGCTTTATAGGCAAACCAATAAAATATGACTTGAGATGGGATATTAACATACTATCAACTGAAGCTCTGTTTCCATCATCACCTTCTGCAGAAACTACTTCTAAATGGAGGAGATAGTAAAAGTCCCAGACTGGCTAAGTGTTTGAACATATTTTAGGTTGATATGTAACTGTTTATGAATTTATGAATTCAATTTGGATAAGCACATCTAGTAAAAAAAATTTTAAAAAAAATCTGTATTACTTCAATTTTAACCTCAATGTTGGAAATGACAGTCATTTTAATATTTATTGAACCATTTTTGGAGGAAATATTGTTAATGATAGAAGTTAGCTACTTGGAGTTAGAAGCGTGTATCAGGGAACCTTCCTTAAAGCTGCTTAGATTAAATACTGTTTAAGTCACTATTTCTCAATTTTAGCAATTTTAAGATGCATGGACTTGCTATCTGATGAATTCTGGGAAAGTCCATATGTTTTTAAGTTGCTGAGTCTGAGAAACGCTGGTTTAAATGGTTGAAACTTACCTCCATGATGGTTGCTTCATGTTTCACTGTTTTCTGAATACAATGGGCTTTCTTTGGTTAAGGAAATCAGTCAAGGTATTTTATTCTAAAGTGAAAAGAGGACCCACTTTTTAGAAATAAATAACCCAAAGCTGGTTTTTTCAAGAAACAACTGGACTTTCTGGTTTTTCTTTGAAGATGTTTCGCTTCTCATCCAAGAAGCTTCTTCAGCTCTGACTGGATGGTGGCAAATGGAAGGATTTATACTCCTTGCAGACAGCTGGTCATTAGCATTCTTTTAGCAGATTTTTAAGGTCACGTTAAGGTCACGTTAAGCTCTTTGTGGCAGCTTCTCAAATACTGGAATATTGCTATCATGTCCCCGCTAGTCCTTCTTTTCTCTAGACTAGCCAAACCCAAATCCTGCAACCTTTCTTCATATGTTTTAGTTCCAGGCCTTGAATAATCTCAGTTGCTCTTCTTTGTACCTTTTCCAAAAAGTACATTTATGTTTTTTAAAAAAAGTATATTATGATTGATACATTTGAAGAATTATATGGCATTTCCTGCTGCAGTGGCACTTTGTCCAGGCTTCCAGATCTGGGGTGATCAACTAGTATTTAGAATTTCCTTTGGTGAAAACTAGAGAATGTTATATACTGTATTTGCAAACCGTATAAGGTAATCCTGTCATAGTTCAGACTCATTATGTGAAGAGCTAAACCTTTAGAGAAGTCTCTATTGCTGGCCAAGGTAGAACAAAAGTGAAGAAGAGGACAACAAGCAAGAAAATGACCAGAGATAAAGTGATGATGTGGACATTGGAAGAGCTGAAAGATCAGGCTGGGACAGATGACATGGAAAAAACATCTTTATGGTCAATAAAATGCTGGTCTAGAAACTATGTGTTCTAATCTTGCTTTAGGCATGAAAATCTGGCTGGGTGACTTTGGGACTTTCACTGTCTCTCAGCTCAACCCACTTCAAAGAATAGAATAGAATAGAATTATTTATTGGCCAAGTGTGATTGGACATACAAGGAATTTGTCTTCGGTGCATATGCTCTCAGTGTACATAAAAAGACAAGATACATTCGTCAAGAATCATAAGGTACAATACCTAATGATAGTCATAGGGTACAAATAAGCAATCAAATCATACTAGGAAACAATCAGTGTAAATATAAATCGTAAGGAAACAAGCAACAAAGTTACAGTCATGCAGTCATAAGTGGGAGGAGATGAGTGATAGGAATGATGAGAAGACTAATAGTAATAGTAATGCAGCCTTAGTAAATAGTTTGACAGTGTTGAGGGAATTATTTGTTTAGCAGAGTGATGGTGTTTAGAAAAAAACTGTTCTTGTGCCTAGCTTTTGTGTCTTTTGTTGTGCAGTGCTCTATAGCGTCGTTTTGAGGGTAGGAATTGAAACAATTTGTGTCCAGGATGCAAGGAGTCTGTAAATATTTTTACAGCCCTCTTTTTGACTCGTGCAGTATACAGGTTCTCAATGGAAGGCAGATTGGTAGTAACTGTTTTTTCTGTAGTTCTAATTATCCTCTGAAGTCTGTGTCTGTCTTGTTGGGTTGCAGAAGCAAACTAGACAATTATAGAGATGCAGATGACAGACTAAATAATTCCTCTGTAGAACTGTATCAGCAGCTCCTTGGGCAATTTGAGCTTTCTGAGTTGTCACAGAAAGAACATTCTTTGTTGTGCTTTTTTGATGACGTTTTTGATGTTAGGTGTCCATTTTAGGTCTTGAGATATGATAGAACCTAGAAATTTGAAGGTGTCTACTGTTGATACTGTGTTGTCTAGTATTGTAAGAGGTAACAGTATGGGAGGGTTTCTCCTGAAGTCTAACACCATTTCTACAGTTTTGAGTGTGTTCAGTTCCAGATTGTTCCAGTCACACCACAAGGATAGTTGTCCAACCTCCTGTCTGTATGTGGATTCATTGTTGTCTCTAATGAGACCAATCACTGTTATATCATCTGCAAACTTCAATAGTTTAACAGATGGATCGTTTGAGATGCAGTCATTGGTATACAGAGAGAAAAGAATTGGAGAAAGCACACATCCTTTGGGGCTGTGCTAATTGTACAGGTATCTGATGTGATTCTGCTTAGCTTCACCTGATGCTTCCTGTCTATTAGGATCTGTTATGATCCACTTACAAGTGTATTCAGGTACCATTAGCTGATTTAGTTTAGTTAGAAGAATGTCCAGTATGTTGTTATTGAATTCTGAATTAAAGTCTACAAAGAGGACCCTTGCATAGGTCTTTGGAGATTCAAGATGTTGTAGGATGTAGTGCAGAACCATATTAACAGCATCATCTTTTGATCTATTTGCTCAGTATGCAAATTGCAGGGGGATCAAACAGTGGATCCGTGATAGTTTTCAGGTGGGACATCACTAGCCTTTCAAAGGTTTTCATAACTACAGATGTTAGAGCAACTGGTCTGCAGTCATTCAGTTTCTTGATGGAGGCTTCTTTGGCACTGGGATGATAGTGGAGCGTTTGAAGCAAGAAGGAAGATAGCACATCTCTAGTGATTTATTAAAGATTTGGGTGAAGATGGGGGACAATTGGTCAGCACAGACTTTTAAGCAAGAAGGAGCTATCTTGTCTGGGCCTGGTGCTTTTTCTGGCTTATGTCTGTGAAATAGATCTTGCACTTCCTTTTCTGTGTTGTTGTAGTTGTAGTTATGAAATAAATAGGGGGAGGAAGGAGTGTCAAGTATGTTTGCCACCTAGAGTTCCTTGTAAAGTAATGAATGTGTATGAAAATCTAATAAATAATTGAATGTATGACTTGAAAGCACATAACAATCCTTTTTTTTCACTAAAAACTGTTCTTAGAGAACATAAATAAAAATATATTATCAGTATGCTTTTTTTCTTTTTCTTCTTTCTTTTTTCTTTTTGGATATTACAAACACACCTGTTTTACTCCTAGAAAAAAGAAGCATGTGAAAAAATGTGGAGTTGGGTTTATTTTAACATGACTATTATTATGTTCATAAAAGCTTTTATGATCTACATTTAAAGAATTTGAATGCAATAATAGCCTCTGTAATGAAAAGCACAGTAAGCCTCTCAAAGAAAATCACTTTTTAATTTTAAAATGAAACAATAACCATAATAATTAAAGCTACAGTTCTTTAGTAGTCAACTGGCATGATTTTTAACTTATTTTTTTACCTTTAATTATGTGTTTATTTAAGACACACTTAAGGCTTACAAAATCAAAACACAAAAAAAAAGGAATAATTTCAAGACTTAAAAACAGAATCATAGAAGAACTTCTCAAGCATATATACAAATATTTAAAGTACCACAGAAAATGTAATGGTATGTGTGGATTACCTTGGGAGGCCGGAGAGAGAGCTACAGGTAGGACAACCAACATTTCAAAACTGTCTCAGCCCACAGAAAGGGAAATGATATAGGAAATGTGGTTGGTTTTTTTAAAAAATCCTCCCTAGTTTTTCAAAGTGTAAAAGGAAAAGAGAGGAGAAATATTTTCAATCTTACAAGTTTCTGTTAATGCAACCATAACAGTTCAATAAAAATTGATCTAGTACTTCTGGTTGTACTTCTTGTTTGAACCACCCTGAAACAACCATATATACAAAAAACTAACAGTGGTAGACTGTTAATCATAGTATTAACTTTCATAATACTATAGGAAACCTCTAGTCCTTGCCAAATAGAACCTGAACGTTTCCTCAGCTCAACTCACAATGTTCTCAAAGCTGACCATGACTTCTTTTCACCAATGGGAGTTAGTGCTACCAGGTTTCAATACAAACAGTGCCCAAAATGCTTTTTTCCTTTCTTCAGCCTTAAGATTTCACCATTATTCTTTCCTTCCACCTAATTCGTTAGCATTTTTCATACACACATGCACTTGAATATGCACATACAAATACATAGGGCAAGAGAAAGGGCAACAAACATTCTGCCTGGCCCAGTACTCTCTCACAACCTTTGCTTATTAATTCTTTCTGAAGCTCTTTGGGACTCCTTGTTAATGTTATATCTTCAAAATAGTTTCTTTCTTTCTGATTTCTGAGGATTAAAAGAAAATTGAGCTGATCACATCAAAGCTTCAAAGAGCAAACAGTTGAGAATTAATTAGTATTGCTTTGTGCATCTATAGAAATCCTTAGCTGGGCTCTTTGTTAATCTGTAACCATTAGCTCTTGTACTTTTGAATTAGCCTTCTTCAGACTTTTGAGAAACTATCTTAGAAAAGGAAAAAAGAAGAGAGAAAAAGTAGGCATCTAAAAGGATGTGAGAAAGTGGATGTGAGAAAGCATACCAATTGAAAAACAAAAAGACAAGATGGACTAAGAAGAATAAATGGAAACAATATCAAACCAATATCACTAAACATAGCATGGCCCATGACAATGTACATTTCAGGGTACTGACATCACTTGTCCCTTGTCCAGTGAAAATACCGAATTCAGGACTCTCACCTGGCTATTGAACTGTTTATTCTAGAGAGTAACAGAAGAAGATTGCTTATCCAATTTGGGCAGAGAGTGGTCATAAACAAGATTTGGCCAAACTTTTGCAAAAACCCCTCTCTGTAACATCCAGCAGCAATGACATCTGAAGTCAGCTCCATGTAACCTGACTTGATGGAGTTCACCAGGGTTCAAAAGGATCTCAGGCAACTTCATTGCCAATTTTGTAAGTTAACAAGTATTTGACTCCAGTTTTCAACAAACTGAGAAACTTTCTATTTTTCTCATTGTTATTTTTGCAAATTAAGTATTCTTTTCCCAAAATCATTATTGCACATTCATAGTAATTTAGCTAGACAGCGTATACATTATTTCCTACACAGAATTTATAAACTCAGCATAAAGTCCCATTAAACCTTGGGATTATAATAGAAATGTCCCTGCATACATTCACTATGATAAAACCCGTTTAATCTCAATGATCAGAAAAAGATTCATACATTGTATAAAATGATAATTCTTCTGTGTTTTAGTGCTCAAGAGTTTTGTAGATCTTTGCTGGCAGAAATATATGTAACTATAGTTTTTAAAATGATTAAATTTGAAGTATTTCTCAGTCTACAGTGGAGATATTTAAAATATTAATCAAATACAATATTTCATCCATAATAGAATTAATGGAAAACTCTTTTGATAATTATTGATTACATTTTTAAATTAGACAACTCAGAATAGGAAAATTTATATGCTAATTGCATCTCAAGATTTGTCACATAGATTTTTATTGCTAGACATTTCAGCTATGTTAGCACAGTCCACCAGAAACACATTTTGAACAAGAAAGTTAAATTAAATAGAATTTTACTACTGTATGGTTTTATAGAATTTCAATTTATTCCAGAAAAATTAACATGCATTTCACATGGAAAATATACCTTTATTCTCAAGGATAATTATTCTTAAAGTTCTTAGGACACCCTTCCCTAACATGGCATTTTCCTGATGTGTTATGGTTACCTCTCCAGAATTTTAGTCCTTTGACTCTTGGGCCCCCAAACCAAGACAGACACATGATGATTCTTCTAATAATCTAATAAATATTTAGAATAAATAAATAATAGATAATATAATAAATCTAATAAAGATTTTGCTATTACTCCAACCTATAGATAGAAACTTGCCAAACTGAAGCACTCTATTATCTGCATCAGATACACTCTGAGAACTATTAGTTAGGTGTTGTCTTCACCTTTTTTCTCTCACACAAAATATCTGGACTGAACTTCTTCTCGAATGAAGTCCATCCCTCCAGAGAATCCAAATTACTGCATCCATCACTCTGACTAAGAATTCAGAGAGAACATTCCCAACATTACAAAAGTGACAGTTTGGGTTGGGATGCCTGGATTATACAACTCATGTTGCATTCTTATCTTGTAGATTGCTTCCAACAGAGATGTCTATGTTTTTGGAGTAAAAAGAAGAGTGTTGTTGTTAACACTTACTCACTAAATAAAGAACAAGTTTAATCTTCTATCTGTCTGACAATCTATAAACTGGGAATTAAACTTACTTTTAAAACTGAAATGTTATTCAGTATAAGTTGGTTAAAGTAAAATTGTATTTTTGTTGGTAAAATACATTGTATGTAATATATAATAGAGATTCAGGAGTGAAAAAGAATTTTACCACTGTACATTTAATTCCTTGTTTGACCATATTCAGAGTTTGATTGTCCTGTAGTGGCAGCTACTTATTGCAATGAACAATTGCAGAGTCCCTGTCTCAATAGAATAAAGCTGCAAAAATTAAGAAACATGAATATATTATTAAATTAGAATAATTGCAAATTATTTAATGAGTTGCTATCATTATTGTTGTTAATATCTTGGCATATCTCTGCAATTGCTCAATTGTATGTGCTGTCACTACACTATACACAAAGCAGCTTTATATAAATATAAAGTTGATATATTTGATCAAGGTTACAACAAGATATGTTGTTACTTCTAGAAATCCTTTTCTGGACTTTCTGCTTAAACCAGGACTGAAAGGTTTTATGCATTTGTATTTAGGTAAGAAATTAAATATGGGAGGAAGACAGAGGTGGGTTTCAGCAGGTTCTGACCACTTCTGGAGAACTGGTGGCAGAAATTTTGAGTAGTTTGGAGAACCAGTAGTAAAAATTCTGACTGGCCCCGCCCCCATCTATTCTCTGCCTCCCAAGTCCCAGCTGATCAGGAAGAAATGGGGTCTCAGCTCTCTCGCCGTCACCCGTAGTCGGAAATAAACCACGCTGCAAGTCAATGGGTTTTTGAAGCAGGAAACGGTTTATTCGGCGTCCAAAGGTGGTGCAAATAGTTGCTGAGTTCAGGTGAGGATAATACAAAGTCGGCGTTGGGCGGCGGCGCCACTTAATGCTGTTTAAATAATCGCGCCCCTTACCGCCCTTCTAGGCTCCTCCTTGCCGGCACACCCCACTCATAAGTGATAATGCATAGCAGCTGTTCCACACCCTACCGCGGCCGCCAGGTGACCGTCCGCCTGCCTCCCTAACACCCCCTCCACCAATCCGTGTTTAGGATACTTAACCCAACCCCCACCCCCATAGCCTCATCGCATTGATCTCTCATCTGCAGGAGCACTCGTCGTCAACGTGTCGAGTGTGGGATCTCGACATGGGGATTTTGCAGTAACCTTCCCCTGGATTGGAGAGGGAATGGAGATTTTACAGTATCCTTCCCCTGCCACACCCACCAAGCCATGCCGACCAAGCCATGGCACGCCCACCAAGCCACACCCACAGAACCGGTAGTAAAAAATTTTGAAACCCACCACTGGAGGAAGAGATAACTGTTTGTAACCTTAGAGAGGATGAACAACAAACACATTTATTTTTATTTGTAATGAAGGGAACTACTTCATACACAGCATTTCTTTTCTCTTCCTTTATTATATTTTCTCTTTCTTCTTTTTGAAGGCTTGCTGACATGCCATTGTCCATTTCAACGGGTACCCTGACCTAGGCTTCCCAGCTAGGTTTTTGGTTTTTAGGAAGTCAGTGAGGGCGAGAGCCACTCTCGCAAAGGATGGGATGAATTGGCAGTAGAAGTTTGCAATGGTCAGTGGTGCAAATTGAAAGCAAAGTGTGTGTATGTTTAACTTTCATCAGTTAACAAACTGAAAGTCCTCTTTGCAATAGCTGGTTCTTTAAAAATAAATTCCCTATGCACCTCCATATAAAACACAATTCCACAAACCACAATTTATGCACAGTGTTTAAGTTTCCAGAAAACAGTACCCTGTTTATTTTGGATTCAATTCTTTCCTAAACATGAAAATGAAATTCCATTGCCTGTGATATTTTTGACATATTTCAGAAAACTGCTCAGGTATTGTTTGGCTGTCCAGTGGACCACAGTCTTGATTATTTTCCTTCAAATGTTTTTTTTTTTTCCTCTTTGCCATGCATTTAAAATCTGAGCTGTGAGTTGGTAAACTTTGTAAGGACTTTTTATTGCACAGGCTGTTAATCCTCTTTCTGAAACAACTCTGTCCAAATAACATTGCTTGACCCATTTTTTTTTTAAGACCATGCACACTTCTAGAAGAGTAAGCAAAGTATTAAAAAAAATAATATGTCTGAGTTGTTTTTTAATCTCATTTCTTTTAGCTAAAGAGCTGGCCTAAGCAGATTTCAATTACTTAATCTTTATTTATTTTTATTTTTTTAAAAAAAAAATCAAATTAACAATATCAAAAAACATAGAAAAAAATCATTGGAAATGTTAAAAGAAAAAGGTTTACAGGAGTGCAGAATAGACTATATTGTACTAAATATATAATCAAATATACCTGGGTTGTCCCAGGAAAATCATATACTATACAAATTATAAAAAGGGGGCTGAGTTTTCAAAAGTCAGGATGAAATGATATAAATGTTTTATTCTTGTTATTAAAGTTCATGTGATGTTAATAGCACAAAAGGCAAATGCATTTTATAACAAGCACTTTATGAAACAGACTGTGTTAAAACATGTAAATAAATAGACAATTCTTAATTAAATTGCCTTACCTATTAATATTTCCCTGCTGGTTAACAGATATAGCACTTTGAGATATAATACATTAAGGTCAGATGGTATGAATAGAATAGAATAACAGAGTTGGAAGGGACCTTGGAGGTCTTCTAGTCCAACCCCCTGCTTATGTTTTGTCACCCAACTATATTTTATGCATAAAGCTTATATTCAGATAGTATGGTCGGATAATATTTTTAGTTGTGGCAGAGGGAGTGCTTCCAAGTCAGTTTTGACACCTGGCAATTGCCTGGATAAGTCACTGTAGTTTTCTTGGCAAGATTTTAGGTATGCCATTATTAAGAGTTAGATAAAGGTCACCTATTTGGCTTTATGCCAATGTGAGATTAAAACTCATGATATCCCACTTTCTAGCCTGGTGCCTTAACCACTAGACCAAACTGGCAATCCCCATATAAGGTTTATGCAGTGGTGGGATTCAATTTTTTTAACAACCGGTTCTGTGGGCGTGGCTTAGTTGGGGGTGTGGCTTGGTGGTCATATGACTGGGTGGGCGTGGCTAGCTGGTCATTGACCAGGTGGGTGTGGCTATCTGCATAGGGACTACTCAGAGGGCTGAAAAAAGTCATTTCTGACTGGTCCTCGCACTTTTGACCGGTCCTCGCACTTATGACCATCTTCACATTTATGCCCATTGCGGCATTCTTAACAACCGTGTCACTCATTTCACAACTGCTTCTCTTCATCATGGTGACAAGATAGAGCAAAAACGTAAAATGTGCGGACAGTCGTAAGTTCAAAAGGTATGGTATGGTATGGTCAAAACATATAGTCAAATGTGTGAGGACCAATCAAAAATAACTTTTTCAGCCCTCTGAGTAGTCCATATGCACAAAAGGACTACCCAGAGGGCTGAAAAAAGTGATTTCTGACTGGTCCTCGCACTTTTGACCGGTCTTTGCACTTATGACTGGTCATTTATGCCCATTGTAGCATTCTTAACAACCGTGTCACTCATTTCACAACTGCTTCTCTTCACCATGGTGACAAGATAGAGCAAAAACATAAAATGTTAGGACAGTCTTAAGTTCGAGGACTGGTCAAAAGTGTGAGGACCAGTCAAAAATAACTTTTTCAGCCCTCTGAGTAGTCCATATGCATAAAAGGATACAGCAATAGAGAGGGATGAAGGAAGGGAAGGGAAATTAGAGTAGGAGTGAGGGTAAGAGAGGGAGGAAGAGAGGAGGAGAAGGAGAAAGGAAGAGGAAGTAGGGAGGAGAAGAAGAGGGGGGGAAGAGAAAGTAAGAAGGAAAGAAAAGAGAGGGGTGGTAGGTTTGAGGAGAAAGATTGCTGTACAATAAAAAAGATGAAAGGGAAGAAAGCCAACCCCAAACAAATATAAAGATATTAAGATAAAGAATGAATTGTTAAACTTTAAAGAATAAAAGAGAACAAATATGAATAAATAGCAATAATTAGAAACACACATACAAACATACAATGTATTTTCTTTGAACAGAGTATTTGGCTGGTTCACAAATTTAAACAGTATTTAGTCATTTCAATTAAATTTACAATTTCTATATTTCCTTTTTGCCATATTTATTCCTCATCTATTTTTTAAAAAAACCAATATTACCCTTCATCCTCATTTCTAATCTTAATCAAATTCAATTTTTCCCTTCTATTCTATATTATACCCCTTCCCATTGTTATCTAGTTTTATATCCATCCTCACATTGGTTAATTATGTAATATTACAGTTGTTTAATACAAATTCAACATTTTAATATAAATCAATTAGTTACATAGCTATCTTTTTTGTATATTAATCAATATGAACATGAATATTCCAATTATTTCCATGCAATCCAATTTCTTACAAATCAATTAATTATATTTACCAATAATAATCAACCAAATAATTTCCCCCATATATTCCTCCAAACCACAACTTAACCATTTCTGTTTTCAACACAATATACAATTAATAGTATCTCAATTATTACAATTCCCTAGTTAAATAGAGCTTTTTTTCTTTTGTGTTTTAAAATCTTGAACTCTCCTCTTTTGCCCTAAATTTCCCATTGTTTGCACCTACCTTTTTTGGTGAGGAAAAAGAAAAAGAAATCTCTCTCTGCCTCATTTTGTCACGTTGCAGCAAAGACCTGCTTTACCTTTGGTTTCGCTTTTTCAACATAGCTAGGCTAGGGGGAAAAAAATCTGCTCGAGCACTCTTTGCAGAGAACAATAGAGCCCTGGCAAAACAGCTGAGAGCAAATCAGCTGAGAGGCGGGAGGCCGATCTAATCAACTTGTGCTAATTAACCGATGCTGAAGCTGAAGGGGCTGTTTTTTCTTGCTGTTTGCTTGCAAGGAGGTAAGTGCTGCGAGGCACAGGGCAAAGGGTGGGGGCCACCCTCCTTGCCATTTAGCCCCTCCTGCCACCCCCCTTGCCTCTTACCGCCCCCTAAGGCATTCCACCGCCTCCCAGGGGGCAGTACCGCCCACTTTTTCAACCACTGGCTTAACTACTTAACTACTTAACAACTGGTTCTACCGAAGTAGAATCCCACCACTGGGTCTACCTATTTATTTTTGCAGACGTCGGTCTACTCATTTCTTTTCTTTTAACACTGATCAGCTGTAGGGTGGCTCTTTGAAGCCCCACGGCAGCTGCAAGGCCAATAAAATTATAAAAAAACACCAAACCGTTTGTTAAATTGCTGGCTCGCCCATCCCTCGCCCAGTGGTGCGGAGGGGCAGGGCAAGGGGTGGGGCAAGCCAGCAATTTAACAAACGGTTCGGCTGAACCACCTAGAACCAGCAGAATCCCACCACTGGGTTTATGGAAATGATAAGAGAGACCAGATATGTAGGTCTGCTCAGTAAATCTTTCTGGAACATTTAAGAAATGCAAACTGATTTAGAGAGTCATCTGCATGAAAAAGTGGGTCATTTTAAAGGTTCTGCATTATACATTAAGTGTGTCAAACTTAGCAGTTGCTTATTGCAACTCTTTTCAGTCATTTTTTGATGCTAAAAGGGGGAAGGGAGGGAGGGAGGGAGGAAGGGGGGAGGGAAGGAGGGAAAGAAAGAAAGAGAGGAAGGAAGGAAGGAAGGAAGGAAGGAAGGAAGGAAGGAAGGAAGGAAGGAAGAAAGAAAGAAAGAAAGAAAGAAAGAAAGAAAGAAAGAAAGAAAGAAAGAAAGAAAGAAAGAAAGAAAGAAAGAAAGAAAGAAAAAATTAACAGTATTTTTCCATTGAAATCTGATGGCACAGATTTGGGTGGAATGGACAATCTTCAAGGCCACTAAAAGGAATTGTGGGCTGCTCTGGCTCATATTTCATGGGTTGCTTGATTGTCTAGTTAGTAGATGTTGTTATCATCCCCTATCCTTACCTTTTAACACAAGAGGTAATTCTGGAGAAAGCTGAAAGCAATTCACATGAAAAAGTAGTGATTAATACAAAATTTTATCATGTAATATTTTTTTAATTACAGGTTCCTATACATGAGAAATATAAGTACCCAAAGGCCTTACTTTAATCCTGATAATTTGTTTCTTTGAAAGCTCATATAATTCATAAGCTCGTCATAGTAATATCTGAGAGAAACACTTCGCTTAAAACTTGATTTATCACAAAGTGATTATTCGTGCATAATTGTCCAAATAAATTCAACCTTTTAGTCAAAGTGATAATGATGAAAAGAGATTAAGGTGGTTGAAAATCTCTCTCATCTATCGTTTTTGATATGCATTGAGAATAGTTCTTAGTGGAAATCTATATAATAAAAATGCCCAATCCTCAGTTTACTTAGCAAGTTAATTGCTAGTTCCTGAACATGTTTTTCCAAGGAAAAAAGATAAGACAACATAACCTATTATAAAATTTGTTTCACCTTTACTATTGAGGTGTTACAAGATCTGTTGCCAACCCTTTTCATTATTTTTCTTTCTAAAATAATTATTTTTGTTGGTAACATTTTTTGTTAAAAACATTTTTTGTTAAAAAAATGTCCCCACCTTAAAGGAATTTGATTCTGTTAACTAGATATCACAGAAAAAAAAACTATCATGTATTTAAACATTGGTTTTCTACAATATTTTCAAGTCTTTCTCTTTGAAAAGCTTTTCATGCATAAAAAAAAATTACCTGGCGAGTTTGCTAAAGAGGACTGCATGAAGACCAAATATGATTGATGGGAAGATAGAAAGATATATTATGAAAGTCTTCACATCTGCATCTGGCTAATGCCAGATGGTTCTGCTTCATCAAAGAAGTGAATGTAAATGGCATTATAAATACTAGTTTATTAACAGGTATTTTCTGAGGGATGTTTTTCCTAGATTACTGGAGTGAAAAGAATGCCAGTACTTCAGATACAATTGGGTGGGAAGGGGATGGCAGGCATTGAACACAAGTGTCCTGATTTACATATCTACTTTATCTCTTACAACTCATTGGAGACTGTCTATTTTAATCCTTTTCTTCTACAGACAAACATGCCCTTGGTGTACTTGTTACAGATTCAGTGATGTTCTCTAATTGACAATTGAAGATCTCCACATGCTAGGTTTTCTGTCCCAATCCTCAAATCACATTTAAGACTCCTGTAAGCCATAATCAGGCCAAGGACATTAAGGTCTTACAGTTTGTGGTATTTCTTTGATATTAAGCCTATCTATATGCAAAAACAATTGTTCAAAAACTTCAGAACAGTCATGCTGAGACATGACCTTTCCATTGGTGGTCTTTCCAGTTCTGAAGGAAAAACGGTCAATTTGAAATTCAGCCAAATTCATATTTTACAAAATGATATATTGAGTCAATAATTTGTAATCTTGTCTGAGACACTAAAATTTGTTCGCTAACAACATGAAATGAAAAGTCTGTAAGATGTTTCAAAGTATAGTTGAATCTTTCAACATAGACACAATGCATATACTCACAAAAAGTTTTGAAATAAGTGTTTTACTATATGAGGTGGTAAGTTAATAAATAAATAAATAAAAATGTGTGGCAGTGTTAACAAGGTGATACATCTTTTTTTATTTATGCACATAATTAGTTCTTTCCAAGTGCATTCTTTATCATTATACAATATAGTATAACACATATTATTAAAAAGAAGTTGAAAAAGGTCATAGCTCAGAAATAGAATGTATACCAAGAACTTTTTAACACAAATATTTCAGGATGATGAGATAGTGGGTTGTAATAGATCTTCTCTCCGTATTGGTGAAGTTGCAATGTGAAATCTAATTATAATAGGGATAGAGTGAACATGGTTACAATGTAATAGAGAGGAAACACTAAACAATATGAAGGTGGGGTCAAGGTATAGCACCACTATCTAAATTGTGGAAATGAATTTGAAAACTTTCATAAATTTTATTTGTGGAATAAATTTTATTACAAAAATTGGCTCCTGGGTTTATACTGAAAGGAACATACAGAAATTAGAGCTCAAAACCTTCGGACCAAAACAGTAACAGTGATGAACTGGTGGAGATTGAAAAGGAGGTGAATTTGGTGCCATGTTTACCTTAAAATAGTTAACAAGTTTCTCCAAATTTGGGTGAAAATTGCTACCTCACCTCTATTTCAATTTCTACTAGCATAACATTTTTATTTATATTCTTTGTTGTTGTTAGTTGCGAAGTCGTGTCCGACCCATCATGATCCCATGGACAACTTTCCATGGCCTTCCTGTCCTCTACCATCCCCCAGAGACTATTTAAGGTCATATCGACTGCTTCAGTGACTCCATCCAGCTACCTCATTCTCTGTCGTCCCCTTCTTCTTTTGCCCTCAATTGTTCTCAGCATTAGGCTCTTCTCTAGTGAGTCCTTACTTCTCATTAAGTGGCCAAAGTATTTCAGTTTCATCTTCAGGATTTGGCCTTCTAAAGAGCAGTCAGGGTTGATCTTCTCTATGACTGACTGGTTTGATCACCTTGCAGTCCAAGGGACTCGCAGGAGTCTTTTCCAGCACCATAGTTTAAAGGCCTCAATTCTTCGATGCTCAGCCTTCCTTTCATTTATGATCTAAGAGGTTCTTTTTTATGTTTTATTTGCAGTTTTTCTTTAACAAGCAACATTTTTTGTGGACAGTGTAATGACTGGGTTAATATATTTTTTCATACAATGGTCACAGTAATAGTACAATTACATATACATAATTTTTATCTTCCAACTTCTAACTTTAATGTGCTCATTATAATTATAATATGTTCATCTACGTATCAATCTATATTATACTATTTTCCCAATTTATACTTATTTCTTTATTTTTCCATTTGTTGGAAAGATATCTCATTATCTTTAAACAATACTATTTATGATTTTTTAATCACTTTCTCCAAAAGAATATGTAAACAGCAATAACATTTCTTTATACAATATACTTATTAATCCCTAATATTTTAATATTATAGATTTTGCTCAGTGTTCCACCACATTTTCAATATCTCAATTTTCAATAAACATCAATAAAACCAGTTGTCAATAAGATTTAATCAGTTCCAAGGTTATATCTCCAAGTCTCCTGAATTTATAGTCTTTGAAAACTATATTTTCCACTATATTTTTTACATCCTGTTAATCATAATAATACATTTAGATATACCTAATCCTGGTCTTCCACCTCCTAATCTTAATATATTTATGTTTATAAGCTCACAGAATTGCATTTATCTTAATGAGCTGATAAAGACAATTACTTCAGTTAACTCTTTGTCAGACTCTTGCCTGGACTTTCTCTTGGTGAATGCAGTTAATTCCCAATGTGTAATTAAAGAGGGTTTTTTCTTTGCGGGGAGTCTGTTTCTTGCTTCTGCAAAGGCCGGGTCAGAACATACCATCCCTCCAGGCCTGTAGGGATTCCCAGCAAGCAATTTCCAGCTGCATTTCACGGAGCCCAGCGGAGCGCTGCTATTTTCCAGCTGTTCTCACTGCAACATCAACCGGATGTCCCTCCAGACACTCTAAGGCAGTGATGCGAATCTTTCAGGCCCATAGGGCCCAAACCGGAAGGTGTATGTGCGTGTGCCAGAGAGTCAGAAACCTGACTACCAGCTGGCTGAGCTGGGGCGATGGCGCACATGCTCACAGAGAGGGCTCTACGTGCCACTTCTGGCACTCATGCCATAGGTTCGCCATCATGGTTCTAGGAGGTTCTGATGCTTTACTTTTAACTTTAGAAGAAGGCTACCAACAGAGACAGAAGTGGCAGAATTTTTTAAAAAATATACTTATTTTAATAGATTGTTTCCTTATTGGCAACCCAATGGGTTCTGAAAATTCTACATGCAAGATTTAATTTGGTAAGAGATTCTTTCTCAATGGGGTTGATCTCTTTTTCCTATCCTTTTCATTTCAACTATTCTTGGGATTATTCTGACAGTAAATATTTTGCTATTACCCAAATACTTGGAAAACCCAAACATAAAATGATCTAACTCAGTACTTGCTATAAGATTGTAATTTCATTGCTCAAGCAAAAACTCAGCTGGAGTGACATTCAGTTTTAAAAGCAATGAATAATTTTGAAAACTTTGATATAAAGGTTGATATAAATGTGAAACAACCTATTACATAGAAAAACTAAAATAATTTTGCAATGACTGAAGAATGATCACTCCAGGGGCAGTTCAATGATATAATGGAAACAGCAGATATCCTAGGCCACCCTAGGGAAGAGATTGAAAAGTCAGTTGTGGTTCTTCTTGATTCCATGCACAGTGTAATTTTGGGTTGTCCCACCTAAAATTTTTGATTTGATTTTTTTTTGTTTATTCTTTATTCATATTGAGGGAACAACAACACTCTAAATTCTATATCTACCACTCTGTATAGGCTGCTATATAAAATGGAAATTCAATGTTTAAATCTATTCGCATACATCTATTCACATCATCCTCTATAGCTTTTCTTTCACCATAGCATCAGACCAGAGATGGTATTCAGCCGGTTCGGACTGATTCAGGCAGACCAGTAGCAAAAATCGTGGGTGGGCCTGCCCACCCGCCCCGCCACTATACCATCCTATTTAGGCATGTTTTTGAGGCCATGTGCATCAGAGGTGGGTTTCAGCAAGTTCTGACCAGTTCTGGAGAACTGGTAGGAGAAATTCTGACTGGCCCCACCCCCATCTATTCTCTGCCTCCAAGTCCCAGCTGATGGGGAGGAAATGGGGATTTTGCAGTATCCTTCCCCTGGATTGGGGAGGGAATGGAGATTTTACAGTATCCTTCCCCCTGCCACGCCCACCAAGCCATGCCCACCAAGCCATGCCATGCCCACCAAGCTACACCCACAGAATCAGTAGTAAAAAAATTTGAAACCCACCACTGGTGCACATGCACGGAAGGCCATGCGCATGCATGGAAGTGGCGTGTGAGAATGAAGTGAACATGCGCACATGCATGCTCACGTTTCCGAACCGGTAGGGAAAGTAAGTGAATACCACCCCTGCATCAGACCTGTGATACAGAACAAATCCAGTAAAAGTGAATCCTGTAACCCCTATAAAGCAAGCTCCATGAAAGATTCCTTGCTAGAAGATCCTATGACAACTCTGCCAAGAAAACTTCTTTGCAGGAGTTCTCTTCAACAAAGAAATAGCAATGGGAGTTTACTACATGATGCTCAAAGAGTAGGTGGTAGACATCTTTGTGTTTGACACCAGGCAAGAAAATGTAAATTATCCATTTCTAAATTCATCACACCCCAGGATATAATGCAATCGGTAAGGGTCCAGGCCACTCAAGAAATTGAAAAGTTGGTTGTGATTCTTCCTGATTCCATGCTCAGGGTATTTTTGGGGTATCCCATCTGACAATTTTGAATTCTTATATTTATCCTTTCATCATATTCAATAAATAACAACAATATTCTAAATTCACCCAGAAGACAAGTTTGAAAAGGATAAACATTTCTTTTAAAAAAAATCATTAAGGGCCACATCCGTTGTCATAGGTGTTAATAGAATTAAAATAAAATAACAGAGTTGGAAGGGACCTTGGAGGTCTTCTAGTCCCTACTTAGGCAGAAAACCCTACCCCACTTCAGACAAATGGTTATATAATCTCTTCTTAAAAACTTCCAGTGTTGCAACATTTACAACTCTGGAGGCAAGTTGTTCCACTGATTAGTTGTTCTAACTGTCAGGAAATTTCTCCTTAGTTCTAAGTTAGTTCTCTCCTTGATTAGTTTCCAGCCATTGCTTCTTGTTCTACCCTTAACATTAATGTTAATGTTAACACCAGAGTTAACATTAGCTCCCTTTCTTCCCACTATAAATTTGCACCCAACACACCCCAAATTATCCTCAAACATTCCTCGGTTATCCGAAATTTCTAGAAGGGAGAGTAGGATTGAGAATAAAGTTGGATTTTTTTTAAGTGGGAGATTGTATCCACCAGCAGCAGTAATTTAACCAGCAGACAAACACAATTGAGTACAACTTTGTATTCACACTTTAAATAACAAAGGTTTTCACTAAAACAATTCAGAGTTTGGCTAGATTTTAGTAAAAGTAGTTCATAATATTTCTAAGTATTAAATTAGAAATGATTTTGTTATCTTTATTGATAGCTCTTCACTTGACCTATGAATCTTATTTTTAAATGTCCATCTAAATTATTCTTGCACATGTACATATTAAAACTATATTGATATTACCGAATGCAAACTAAAGAATGAAAATTTAATTAATGTATTCTTTTTAAAACAGGATACCTAAAAACTTAAAAGACTCTAATTTTAGTTCTTCACACTGAGTAGTTTTGAATATTAAATCATAATTTGGTAATAAGATTAGTTGTCTGTCACCTATTTCATCCTAATCTCTCAACTTGAAAAAATAAATTCAAACCTTCACTTGGAAAATGAAAATCAGAAAGCAGCTAGGATACTTATTTCATTATAATGTAACACAATATCATTCTAAGAATTAGATTAAATATATTAAAATTGTACTCCTGGATTTTATAAATTTATTACAATGTATATGTAATTTTAACTTGAATTATCTGTTTTTAACCTCAAATTATGAATCTGGAAAGTTGTATGTTGCAAAGTTTGATTCACTAGAGTGGCCTATAAAACTGCAAGCAAGCAAACAAATATTATAAAGATGAAAACATATGTGCGCAATTACTGGGAGAGATTACATTCAATTACAAATGGTGTGACATCAATATGCCAAGAACATCAGATCCGTTCATAAATAAATGCAATGGTGATTAAATGAACTGAGGCTTAATTCTCAGATGACAAGATGCATCAAACTGCTTATTATATTTCAAGCTGTATTTGACCTGACACTTGCTGAATTTAGGAATTAGCAGGTTCTCTTCTGTCTGCAAGTAATAGCTTGTTTCTATCAGTTGATAAAGATTGGAAGGGCAAGCCTATAGTTTCTAATGGGTGGTGGCACCAATTTAGAACTTCTTGCCATTAATATGGTTCATGTTACTCAAAAAATTAGAGCCATTTTTGGATATTATTGTACAACATCTTAGCATTTGGGGATGGTTATTTTTATTTCTAATTTTAGGCTTTCACTATCCCTTATTTATATGAATTTGTGTGGAATTTTATAAAAGTTTTCAGTTGTAAGTTATCAGTAGATGCAAATAAGTTTTATGATCTTTCACCTGTTGAACATTACCTCATATACTGGCCCTACATGGTATATGTAGTTTTAGTTTCAAACAAATATATCAATGGATAAAATTGTCACCATAGAGATTATATTCTGATTATAAATTCACAACTGTTTCTATAGTCATGTTAGCTTTAATGAGGCACGTATGATTTATGCTAAAACCTTTTTGTGAAGAATATTAATATGCATTCATTGACTTGGAATCCCATGCGCTTATTTACTTCTTCACAGTTCTTTTGATTTGTAACAGACGTAGTCATTCTATTAATTATAGTCTTTATAAAATGTTTTTAAAAAAAAGAAGGAAGGAAGGAAGAAGGATAAAACCACATATGATGCAGAAATATAGCATGATACAAAGGAACAGAAATTTAACAAAATGAAATGATGAAAAGCATTTTGGCTTCTTTATGTAAGTACCATAAAAAACATTTTTTCACATTTCCCCCCAAATGCTTCATTCTATGGTTAATATTCTAGTCAGATACTATAACAAGTTTCTTTATTGGTTAAAGTAGTACAAAGTTGACCAAAAGAACATGAAAAAGACTTCCAGTTGCAGTCTCTAGGCTAGCTACTATATCTTAGTTCTGCTACCTCTATGCCATTTACAATCCCAAATGCCATACTATTACCAAAAAATGACACATGTGTGGATTTAATATGTGAGAATAATTAGTCACAAATCAGCAAATGATGTAAATAAATATAAGCACATTTTTAAGAAAACCAGTTTGATCTAGTGATTAAGGCACTAGGTGAGAAACAAGGGGACTGTGAGTTCTAGTCCCACTTTAGGCATGAAAGCCATCTGGATGACTTTGGGCCAGTCACACTCTCTCAGCCCAACTCACTTCACAGATTTGTTGTGGGGAAAACAGGAAAAGAAAGGACTATTAGGAAGATTCACTACTTTCAGTTACTTATAAAAATAATAAAAGAGAGCTTTAAAAAAATCTAAAAAGAGAAAGATTATTAACAAAGAAGCTATAGATTTACAACCAATAAAAGTAGTATTCTCCCTTGAGTCAAATGCAACAAATGAAGAGCAGTCCATGCAGTTTTCATGGCAATAGCACAGGCGCACAATGTTGTTCCTTTATTTCCATTGTTTTTATGCTTCTCAAACAAAAAGTCCTATTTCTTCATTATCTCCCACCTGGCTACTAGCCAGGCTGCTTCATTTTAAACTTCCAGGCCCAGATTAAGGTCAGTTAGTGCTGCTAAATGGTGAGATCCATAGTAGTAGTAGCAATAGCAGCAGCAGCTATAACTTGTGCAATTGGAAAGAGAACAACGAAACACCTTTAAAAAAATATGTGTTTTTAATTCTTTTAAGACATCCTAGTAATTCATATCATAACAGATTTATTCAGTTAAATTTCGTTTTTTTGGTATGACGACTGACCTTTTCCAATCTCTTGGCCACTGTGCTCTCTTCTAGTTTTGCTGGCATTCTTATAAAGAGGAAAAGTCTTCTAAACTATCTTGAATGTTGAATGTTGACATTTCTACTATACTGAAATTCAGTACATTCGTCCCATTATTGATTAGTCAGTTTCTGTTCATTGGCAGGCTTTAGCCTACTAGTTGAAAGTTGGAACTTCTATCTCAAATACAGAGATGTATTGAAAGGCTTCCTTTTTTGTTCCATGTTTTTTTCTATCTGCACAATCATCTTCAGTGCTTCTTGTCTCTTCTAACAGCTCTCTGGAATTCTTTGTTTAGTTCATTCTTCATTTTGGCTTCTCTTCTTCACAATTTCCACCATTTATTCTGACATCATGCTTTTTTTCTTTTATTTCTTGATCTTTGGCAAACTCTTTTTAAATTCATTCTTAACAAATTTTTGATTTCACATAATAGTTCTTAACAAGTCCTTCATCTGCTTCATTTCTATTCCCTACGCAATACAGCCAGTGGTGGGATTCAAATAATTTAACAACCAGTTCTCTGTCCTAATTACTGGCTGGGTAGGCATGGCTGGATGGGTTTGTGACTGGGTGGGTGTGGCCAATGTGACATCACTCATTACACCAAGCCCTGCCTCTTGGCCACTCACCTCAAAGGCCTCAATAAGATAAATTTCCCTCTCTATTTATTTACTATTACTGAACATCCGATGTATACATGACATAATATAGAGTATGTATAGACACATAAAAAGATACATTAGGTACTAAATATACTGTATGTGTATGTACACAGACATGCCCACACAGATAGAGACAGAACTCTTCTAAAACTATACATATTCAACCTCACACACCCAGAGTCCACTTTCTGCCATACATTTAACTATAACTTCTGTATTAGAACATTATATGCATTTTCAGATTTACTTCCCTAGCCTGCACATGGCCAGTAGAGCCAAGAGATGTCATGGGCATTACCAGAGAACTCTGGGCAACGAAGGGGGTGTCAGCCAGCGGCGACAGTGGGCAACCAAAAGTGAATGGCTGGGGCTTACACAGCCTCCCTCCCCCTCACCTTAATGAAGCCGATGTCCTCAGCATACTAGCAGAAGTACTGGCAACACATGTTGAGGCCATAGTTGCTGTCCATGCCGGTTGGAGGAAGAGAGCCTAGGTGAATCGCACCCAGATGCTTCCCGGTTCCAGTCATTCCCTTGTCCCAGAAGCACCAACCTCGCACTCCCCAAGCAGTAGCAGCTCAACCTAGCTCATCTTCCTTTCAGCCACCAGCTGCAGGAGGGCAGGCGGGGATCAGGGGGCACAGCCAGCTGGGAAAGCTGAACCGCTGCCCAGCCCAAAGCTGCTGGTCTGAGTGGGCAAGGCAGGACCTGCGGGTCGCACCTGGCTTTAGGTTCACAACCCTTTCTTTCTAAAACTGCCCAAAAGAGGGAGGGGAGGAAGCCCCCCACCTGGCTCTTTCTCCCTGTACATGACAGCAACTTACCAGGCAAGAGGCGAAGGCAGGCAAGCAGGGAAGGAGCTGGATAGCAGCTGGGACGAAGGCAAGCAAGGAAAGAAGGAAGGAATGTTGAAAAACAGCCTGAAAAAAGGCCCAAAAAAGAGCCGTCAAATGGGCCAAAAATGGGCTGGAAAAGGGGCTGAAAAGGAGCTAAAAAAGAGCCAAAAAATGACCCCAAAAAAGGCCAAAAATGGGCCAAAAATGAGCAAAGCAAGTGAGCGGCCAAATGATGTGGCAAGAAAAGGAGTGGCTGTTAGAGTCAGGGCTGGTGGGGCAGGGCAGGGCGGATGGGGCCAGCCAGTGATGGGATTAGTCGGTTCACTGAACTGCGCAGAATTTTAATAACCAGTTCACCCAAACTGGTCCAAAACAGCTGAATCCCACCTCAGCTTATAGCCCAACTATGTTTTCATTATGATTTCCAACACTGGCATTTCACTCTTCAACCACAAATTACATAGTTTGCTTTGATGTCAGTTTGAACTTCAGCATAAGATTCATTAGCATCCTCTTTGATTGCATTAGTGATCGGAGCATAAATTTGTATAACCATTATATAAAATAGTTTCTGCAAATTCTAATTGCTATTAATCGTTAAGTGCATTCTACTCAGTGCTGCCTATCTTTTCCCACTATGATAGCACTACTATTCCCTCTTTGTTTTTCCTGTCTTTCAGTGTAAATAGTATGATATTTTGACTAAATGCATTTAAATTTGTTGATGCTTAAGATATCAGTATGTAGTCAATTCATTTTATTGTGTGATAATTTTATGGTCTTCATGCTTCTTACATTCTTGTTCTCTCTTTGAAGCACCACGTTTGTTTGTTTGTTTTTTGCTTACTTTGGATAGCAATATCAGCAATTATAGGATTTAATTTTACCGAGTTATAAACTAGGGGTGTCAAACTCATGTCATCATGGTGGCATCACGTGACATATCGGGACTTTTTTTCCCCTTTGGTAAATCAAGCATGGGTGTGGCCAGCGCGTGATGCATCTGGCCCATTGGCTAGAAGTTTGGCAGCCCTGTTATAAACATTATTAGTGCTCCAAAGGATCCTCAAATCTTCCTCAACAGCAAGTTGAATGTAACTCATTCTGAAAAGCCTATCATCTCCCATTCTAAAAACATAGAAACATAGAAAACTGACAGCAAACCTGACAGGGTGTTACTTGGAAAAGTTACTGACAAAAAGACCCAGTGGTAGTCTGCCCTTTGGGTTTTTTTATTATAATTTTTTTATTATTATTATTTTTATGATTTTTGTTGGACGATAGACCTGTGTTTAACCCAAGCATGTTTAACCTTAGTTATTGATGATTAACCCACTACCTTTGCTGGAAATTGGTTCCAAGCTTCCACTACTCTTTCTGTGAAGTAATATTTCCTAACATTACTTTTGAACGTCTATCCTGGAAATTTGAAGTTATGCTTCTGTGTTCTTGGTTTTTTTTTTTTTTTTTTGCTTAATATTGAAAATACTTCCTTTTATTATATCACCAATCACTTTATATTGTCTGTCCATGGGATTATCTGGGTAAAATAAAGAAGTATTATCATTTTCTTCTCCCATGCATTATGAATGATGCTTTTGATATATTCACTAAAGTTATTATCTGCCTTCAGCATCTTCGTGCAACATTGATGCCCAATTATGGTTCCTGCTGGTTTTAAGTGGACAGCTGGGTTAATCTTCATATCATGAGTGATTCTATAGCAGATAATACTCTTGATATAGACACCCAGAGTTTTTCATTCAACCTTTCAAGGAATAACATCTAACAAAGAGAAGGCAGCATAGCAAGACTTGAGGAAGAAAGAACTATTACTATGGAAAGGAAAATCACTCAAACATTACTTTCAAAATAAATAATTTCCTGCATCTTTACCCATTTATGTGATAAAACAAAAATCTTCTTGGGAAGGAGAGGATATTTTTAATCTAAATCTCATTCTGATTTTTGAAAATTGCAGGAATATGTGTAAATGCCACAATAATAAAATCAAATGCTCCAGTTATGGGCAGCTATCAGTTTCTAAGGGTGACAGATAAACATGAAGGACTGTGGAGGATGAATTGCCATTTTTGTTTTTTGTTTTTGGCTTAAACTTGTCAAAGTGGGGAAATTTTTCCTAATTTTTCTGGAAAACCTGCAAGTTGGACCCTTGACTGATTGAAACAAGGTTTCTAAGGAACAAATTAGGCAAATTGTGGAGTGGATAAGACGGGGAGATCTTTCCTGGACCATAGTGTCCATAGTGAATCCTACTGGAGTTACTGAAAAAGCTGAAAAGCAAGAAAATTAACATTGAAGTGGGAAGAGGATCATAAAATATAACATAACATAAAAAAGATTTATATAGTTTTCAGGAGAGCAACTGAAAAGAAAGATGGGTAAGTGGTGGCTAGAAAAGGAAGAAGGCTGGAAGAAAGAAGGCAGATTTGGACAAATAACCACAGTGAAAAGAAAATGGTATTTCAAATGCTGGGGTAGGGGGTTCATGAGGTTAGCTAACAAAAGAAACACACATTTGTGTTTCCTCTCTCCTGGATAATTCAAAGTTACTTTTCCATCATATGGAACTATAAATGAATATATATTAGATTTATTAGACTTTTAATTAATAGATAGACACTCACACAAAAACTCAAACAAAGACTTAAAGGTTCATACATGCACATATGTAAGATAAATAGAGGCATTGTAATTAAACTCCATTAGCACATGCTTTTCATTATATGGTTCTTTATATAATAATAATTTCACTTTAGTTATCGTATCAACTGACATTTACTATCCCTTCCCATTTGTCTGACAAGGACAAATATGTCATAACTTGTATTCAAAACAAGTGATCATATAGCCTATTACCATAATCAAAAATATTACCTAAACCATGCTGAATGGCAATTTCAGGTAGGTTCACTTGCATTAGTTTATGTCACTAAGCAGTGAGCATATAATTGGTAAATGGAAATAGAGAATTTTTAGCATTTTTCCCTTGCTTGTGTTTTTATTGCCAATATAATGGACAAACAGTTCATTGCTTCTCTAGCTGCTGGCATATGGCATCCAGGAGGACAAGTCAGACCAGACAGCCCATCAGATTAACCATGTAATAGACCCAGAAGCAGCTTTAAAGCTGTTAAACAAAATTGCTTATGGAATCTGCCAAAGTACCAGATGCTGCTGTTGGAAGAAATATTTTCCAGTGCTTAGCATCTGGGATCTGAAATTGCTGGTAAAAAGGCAAGAAGTGCAGATCTGCCATTTCCTCTCTGGGTCTGTAGATACACTTACTATTTTGTATATAATAATAAACAATGTTCGCATTATTTTTGCTATTGTTAGCATTATTTTTGCTGTAAGCTGCCCAGAGTCCCTTGGGAGTTGGGCGGCATAGAAATGTGATAAATTAAATTAAATTATTTTTTTAAAAAATAACTGATTATTAAATGCATATATGCTGAGCCATATATATTATCAATCTAAATGATTTCTATTTACCTTGATAACATTGGGGTATATGAACAAATTAATGAAAAGATTGTCTTCACACACAAAAAACAACAACATTAGATTAGATAGCTATGATTGAAAATAAATATTGTAGTAGACAAGCCTGTTATTAATGCTGTAAATGAACTGATGAGAAGCAGCCTAAAAAGTCTGAACATAAAATAAAAACAGCTCACAGCTGACAAAATGATATTTGCCTTCCAGATCTTACACATCACTAACAAAATTAAGTTCTGCACTGATAATCTTAACTTCACTGTTGGTTTGTTTTCAGTCAAAAAAATAACTTTTGTTTACATTTGAAAATAGCAAGTTATAAATAAAAAATACATTTCTATCTCAAGTTCTTAGCAATTCATTTGCATCTCAAAAGCCTTGTGAAATGAAGGTGGGAGGGAGGTAGAAAAGAAAAACATGGAAGAAAAAGGAGGAAGGGAGAAGGTAATGGTATGTCTTTATATGAAATTCAGGGAGCTGTTTCCTGATGCAAATGTACAAGGGGTACATAGGAGGAATGCAAGGTGATGAGAGCTACAGGGAAAAGGCAAGATTCAGGTTTTCCCTACTTTATGATCTAACATCCTGTTTAGGATGAGAAAGAGGCTGTAGAGATTGATCTATAGGAACTCCATCACTACGTCCCCTTAATGTATCCAGTAGAAAAAATCCATTTTGAATTAAGTTAAAGGTGTGAGCCTTAATCCAGCCAGAAACAACTAGAATTTTTGAAAACATTCAATGTTGTGCTTGATTAAGAAGAATTATGTTCAGTTCTGCCATCAGCCATGCAAGGTTATTGGTGACTTAAGGTACTGCTCACAAGGTTGGTTGTTAGGAAAATTAGGAGGCAGTGCTATGTGTATACCTTGAAGTCCAAGAGGAAAATCAGCCTACACATCTACAAAACTGACAAGGGAAGAAGGAAGGAAGGAAGGAAGGAAGGAAGGAAGGAAGGAAGGAAGGAAGGAAGGAAGGAAGGAAGGTTTATGGAGTATAATTATATTAAAAGAATATGATAATCCTGTTCAATTTATATGAAATTATTTTCTTCTTAATGTGTACTACTACACATTAATTCATCCAGCTCCATATATTTCTTTGGTCTGATCCCATCTATTTTTAAAATTCTAGTCCCCTATATTCTCCTCAAAGTCTAAAGGAAGCTTGTAAGATTTCTCTTACAATCATGTTGTTGGGTGCTCCATCCCCCATCTATTCCCTAGAATTAAAAATGTTGGAAGACTGAAACCTGGAAGAATAGGTCTTCAATAGGAAACATCCCTTTCTTTACCCAACCACTTTTCATAAGTAGAGGTCACTTGTGAAGATCATGGCTAAACCTGATGCTGATAGTATTTGTCTTACTACAAATATACTTGATTTTTACCATCAGCAATTCTAGTCCAAGGGTACCACCAATTGGAGAAACAATTTTGTATTACTAATGCTGCTGTAACCTCATATTATAATATACCCCATATATTATAATACAGTATTTCCTTTAAGAATTACTTTTATTCGGGAATAAAGTAACAGGAAGTTTTTATTGTACAAATAAATAGATGTAAGCAACTGTTTATTTCTTAAACAGGTAATTATACTTTGCCCTTTTTTGGATATACAGAATATAGTCAGTATTTGATTATTAAAAATTAAAGTAGGTTATTAAACTCTTTCGCAGGGTTCTAATAGTCAATGTATAGAAATTTCTACCTGGTCAAATATTGTAGAAGTAAATGATCTATGGATATATGACTTTGGAAATACTGGTTTCTAAATCTGCTCTGCAAAGATGAGAGAACTCAATAAATTCCAGGTTTGAGGTATTGTCTTCATTCAATAGTTGAAAGATGATCAAGAAGTAATGCCAGGTTTTTTTCTACCATAAGTAATGAAACCAAATCAATGTATAACATTTAATGAGATAATTTATGATTTAGGACAGAAGTTAATAAAATGACATGAAATCAGAGAATGCAATAGATTGATAAATTAGGAGAGAGTGAGAGAGAGAGAGAGAGAAGGAGGGAAGGAGGGAGAGAGAGAGAGAATGCAATAACAAACAAAGCATTTTTTTTCAGCACACTTAGGATTGTTAAATAAGAAGCTGAATTTGACCACCTTCTAGTGGAGATAAATCCAGAGATTTGCAGCCAACATCTAATACTAAATGGCTTTTCAAGATAGAGCAAGGAGCTTTTTTCATAGAAATCCTGTGTAAGTGGAGAAAAGAAAGGGCTGCAATAAAAGAGTCAGTTTAGTGTAATGGTTAAGGCACCAGGATATAAACCTGGGGGTTTTGAGTTCTACTCTCAACTTAGGCACAAACCAGCTAGGTGATCTTGGGCCAGTCACTTTTTCTCAGTCCTTAAAAAGGAGCTATTCGCAAACCATTTCTGAAATCTTGGCAAGAAAAATACAGAGACCTGCCCAGGTATTGCCAGCAATCAACCTTGACTCAAAACCACCAGAAAGAAAGAAAAAAGAAAGAAAACAAATTTATTTTTTAAAAAAATATTTTAGATAATTGAATGGAAAAAATGTGCTTATGACTTTTTTTTTTTAAAGAGAGGTCAGAACAAAAATCCAGAAACTGGCAGCTATTTTAGTTTTCACATCTCCAGTTGACTCAACAGGAGTCAAAGTTAATTTTCCTTCAGTCCTTTGAAGAACAAAGATACTTTTCTGACCACTGCTAGAATTAGCTGTAATGTGCTGCCTCTTTCTCCTTATTAGTTTCAAGTAAATGGAACTGTGTTAGAAGAACACCACAAATTATTCAATAAAGTCAATACTATTGATGGCTTCAATGGATGTGTAGTGTATTCCTGGCAGGAAAATCAGCAAGCAGTTGCAGTAGCTTTATTTTCAAGGCATTCTTCACAACTGGATCACAGTTGTCCAAAGTGAGAAAACAACTTTAGTAGTGTAGCCTGTAGAAAACTGAATGTTAAAAGCAAGAAATTGAGTAAATATCCAGGGCTTGGTGAAGAAAACCAGCTGCCACAATCTTTAGGGCATTTAAAATATACTCTTCAGAGTTGTTTGTTTTCTTGAAATTAGCTTATCATGATGAAAGTTGATTAAAATGAAAAAAAAATTACCCAAAATTTGTGGGATGAAAGGAATGTGATAGGTCAACACTTTCTAATAGGAAGTGGTCTTTTTTGCTGTCTTTGAGAAAGCAGTTATGTGACCCATCTAAAGTGAACTTCCTTGGATCCTGCATTATTGGGCAAATACCACCTATTTCTAGCTTTTCCTTCTTAGGGAATGGTTACCAAGGTAGTAGCTACAAGTACTCTAGTAGAACAAAATTATCAACATCCCTTTTGATCATGGGACCGAAAGAACACTGAGACTTTAGATGGTGTCGTTCCTTGGAACTTCAGTGAATGTACTTCTACTAACTTCAGTGGCATTTGATATCATCAATTGTCAATTTTTAATTTCCTGCAAAAATTGGGTCTGCCTTTTGGATCTCTTACAAAGATTTGGCCTTCCTTGCCTTGCCTTGTCTCATCTTATCTCATTTTTTTTTTAAATGTGTCTCCTTGGCGTAGAGGCCTACAGTAGGAGATAATAGTTTATAATTTGTATAGACCAGGGATATGCAGAAAAATATATTTATATCTAAATATGATATATTCAAGTGACTAATGGACCCAATTGGATTCTAGAGGGAACTTGAGTTATTTTGAAATTCTGCTACTTATTCTGATTGAAGCCTTGGCAGCTGCCTGGAAAAGCAAAGTGCAGTGGACAGAGCAATGCTAAAGTTTGATCACGTTCATTTTAGGTTGAACTCCAGCCTTAGAGCAGCATCTATAGAAGTGATGGGTGCTACCTCTTTCAAGATGACCTTGGAAGAGTTTGAGCCCATAGAACCTGAGGAAGTGGACAGCTAGTTCAGCCACTTGTATATTAGATCCTATTCGCAACTGGGCCTCATGAACTTCATTTGTGTGAGCTGTGGGTGCCAGTGCTTGCAGCCCCACTTAGTGCCAAAGATTTGGGTTGTAAGAAAGATATAAAATCATGCTGGTTTATAATCAAGAATTTCTAAATATAACAGGCTTTAAAATTCAAGCTCAATTTAGAATGTATGGTTTAAGTAAATGTGTATAAAAAGATCACGAGTCTCCTCTGACAAGATCTGGCCTCTTCACCAATCGTTGAAAAACATTCATCTTCTTTTCCAAATAAAATTTCAAATGATTATCTCCTTAGACTGATAGAGAGCAACAGAAGTTCATTATCCTATGGATCATTCATCTCTTTAAGCAGCACTCTTTACTTAGCTTTGAACTTTAATAGTGTACTTTAACAATGAGTCCTGTTCAAATCTATTTAGAAATAGCTCCCACTGTGGCTTCCAGAGGAAGTATGGTGAACTGAAGATGGCTCTGAAACAGTGGAACCAACAATGTCCGCAAAGATCAAGGGACCAGTGAATAGATCATTCATTGAAACCTCTCTAGATAAGAAAAGGACATATTTCCCACATGTGCTCGGGATGGCTATACCTTGGGACAGTAGTTTTTGTGGATTAGAACAGCAACAGACAATGGGATTAGTTATCTTGCTTGCAATTACAGCAGTGCTTTTTAAAGGATACTAAATTTGCTTTTTAATCACTTATGGAACTTGTTTGTTAACTACTTCTAAATTGTTAGCAACCTTTGCAATATAAGCTTGAAAAACTGAGTTTTCCTTCAGTCCTGAATGAAAGAAAATTTTAATCATAAACTTAAGAATTTAAATAATCTGAAATAAACAGCAAAAAGCTCAATAAAAATTTAATCGTAAAAAATTATAAAAAGACTAAGGGACCAGATAAATTTGTAATATTGAATATTTTACAATAGGATTTTGGAATTAATTATAAATATTTAACATGTGCTTTACAAAAATCTGCAGATAAATTGCTACATCAACAACACTAAATCCTCCAATACATAATATATATAAGTATTTTCCTTGTGCTAAAGTGGTACAAAAATGTTATTCTGGCAATAAAGTGATAGAATTACCTTGACAAAATTTGCTAGTGTTATTATTACTATTCCTGGTATTTGTCATGTTATTTATAAGGAAGTTAAACATGCAGGAGTTTTGTCTTCAAGATGCAAGTGCTCATTTTTGTTTGTCTAGCTGCCTTTCGGTCTATCTATCTGTGTATGTGTGGGTAAATTCTGTCACAAATGCAAATATATTGTGCCACTTAGTAAGTATGCATTTGTTGTCCAGATATTAAAGTAGTTGATGTAATTAATATCTAATTTGCAATTTACTTCATAAAAATAAATTTATTATTTAATTCTAATAAGCATACCATACATTAAATGGTTTAATCTTTAGATATGGGTGTAAGCCTGAAGGAAAATAGTTTTTAAGAGGTGTTTAGAGCTAATAGCTTTTGAAGATCATTTGTAGCTTCTTTTTTCTCCATTCCCAAAGTACCTTTGCCATACCCCCCCCACCTTAATCTCCTTTTCAATCCTTTTTTTCCTGTTCTTATTCATTCTCCTGAGAACAACTGCCATAAATAATTCTTTTATGGCCTCACAAGTTTCATGTCTTTATTATTTTTCCATTCACCTCCTTCTGCTTCTTCCTTTAAAAAACAAAATAAAAAACCAATAGCAGTAGTTTGGCTACATACAAAAATAAAATCATGAAGAAGAAAAAGATCAGGAGAATATAGCAATGAAACCAAATGGTTAATAAAACTTAATTTAGCCAACAACATGGGAGCAATGGAAAACTTTTCTGCTACTGCCTTTGACAACTATCCAGAAGCATATTTCATATCTTTTATTTTTAGTAAAGCCTGAAATTTATATTGATAATTTACATGAAGTGAAATTCAAAAGTTCCATTCTAGGTTATTTATAAAGTGTTCACAACTTTATTATTTCCTGTTTTTAATCAGTTGGGAACTCTTAGTTGGACATATCTTGCTGAAAAGTGACAGAACCCTTTACCTGAACAACCTCTTGGTCACTAGTTGGAATTCATAATGTGTATAAACTTCCCTTTTTGGTTTTAGCAAAACTATTTTTGCATTTCACAAGCAAAAAATTTATTTTGTGTTGTGAGGCAAAATTTGGGAGTTGTCAGAAGCTTCAATAGCCAATAAATTTTAATGTTTTTAATTAAAAATTTAATTAATCTTTCAATGAAAAAAAATGTCCTCATTACACTAATAAGTTGGTACACATAATAAGAATGAAAAGAACAAAGGCCTTTTTACAGTATATTCATATAAAAAAATCCAGCTGCATGAGAAAGGAAAATACTAGCAGGAAGCAAACAAAAGGTAAAATTATTCCCTCCCTCCCTCCCTCCCCCTCTCCCTCCATCCCTCCTTCCCTTCCTCCCTTCCCCCTTCCATTTATTTTGGTAGCCACCCACCTCAAATATATGACTTTGGATGGCTTACAATATTAAAGTAGGGAAGACATATAAAAAGATTCTGCTGTAATTTTCTCCAACTTATTAATTTTCACATCTTTGTGAAGAACAGGATAAAGGGGACAAATGAAGCTTGAGATTGACATAACCATACTCTGGTCATTGCTATTTAATTCAAAATTCCAGATTAGATTAATCAATGTCTTTTCTATTAATGTCCCTGCTCTCTGATATAATATCTTCCCTAAGATGAGACCTATTTCTGCTCCCAGACCTGGAGATAACAGGTCTGTGAAGTCTCCATCATGTTTTTATGGGTCTGCTTATTTTTAATCTGGGCTGCCATGTCTTATTTTATGTACTGTTTTTTTATGAATTATTCATTTGGTTATTGTAAACTGCTCAGAGGCTTCTGAAATGGGCAGTCGTAATAAGTTAAATTCATTAATTATCCTAATATATTCAAAGTATTTTTTAATGCAAAGTATCTTTTTGTATTAATTTCAAAAGTCTTGGAGAACTGATGAAGTGTCAGGCAACTAAATCAAAAGTGAGTCTTATCTTTGTCTTCTAACAGAGAAAAAAGGACGGGGAGCAATGGACTAGTAAATTTGATCTTGATATCAGATTCTGGAGTAGATCATAAAGAGTTGATTTATAAGCACCCTGAGAGCAAAGTCAAAGTGGATTTGTCAAGAACAGTTGACAAAGCAGTTAACAGCATTAGTAAGTCAAAATATCTCATTTTAAAATCATGTAACTTTTTTTGTGAAAATATTGTAATATATCTCAAATTTAGCAAAATGTTTAACAAAATAAAGTATCCCATGAATTTCTGATTAGAAAGAAGTCAGAAATGAAAATCAAAGGGACCTTGCTTAAATGCAATCTTTGGAAGAAATGCATTATTTTAAAAATATTAAAGTATTCCTCATTAACTTTGATTTGGAAAGAAGGAAGGAAGGAAGGAAGGAAGGAAGGAAGGAAGGAAGGAAGGAAGGAAGGAAGGAAGGAAGGAAGGAAGGAAGGAAGGGAGACTGATTTACTGAATCAGAGGCAATATGTACTTTGTCTAAGGATACTTAGACAAAGTACATATTGCCTCTGATTCAGTAAATCAGTCAATAATATTAATTTGCTTCCTTGTAAAAGTACAAATAATATTAATTTGCTTCCATTTAAATTCAGAGACCGATAATTGATCTGATCTTTCCCTTTTCCTAATATCTTTGTTTTATGTGATTCAATGAATATTCTATATTAAGAGCATAAAGGAAATTCATTTACAATTTAGCAGACATCAGAGATTTAAAATCTATCTTGTCCTTAACTATTTTCCAGATATTCTTATAATTTTAACACTTTTTTCTCTTTTTCCCATGAAACATGTAAAATACAACCATGAATATATCTCATACACTTATTTAGTTTATAGATTTATATTTTTTTGGAAAAAAAAAATATTCAAAATCTTGTTTTATATAATTTTGACAAAAACTATATTAATTAATAATGTATTTATATAGCCATCTGAAAAAAATAGAATGACTTTCACCTATAATATACAATGGAATAATATTTATTTTATTTGTGTCCCATCTTTATTATTTTTACAAAAGGCTTGAGGTGAATTTTTCCTCCTCTTATTTTCTCCATTATAACAATGCTGGGTTTTTTTTAATCCAATTTTATACAATGAACTATAGATAAATTTACTAAAAATAATCAAGTTGGAAACCAGACTGATTTGTTTATGTGTGTGTTTGTTTGTATCAGGGATTTAATATTGCCATAAATCGATCAAAGTTAAAAAGATGAAAAATCACAAATAGGAAAAAATAAGCACGCTAAATAGAAAAACACAAAATAATAAAAGGCTAAAAAAAGGAGGACAAAGTTAAAAGAAAAAGAAAAACTAAGTCTATTTTATATAGACTTCCATCAGAGACATACAGAAGATAAATACAATAAAAGTAGCTCATCTTACTTTACAAAAAGTTTCAGATGAAACAAAACAAAACAAAAATCCCAAGGATAAAGGAAAAATGTTGTAAAAAGTGGAAAGAAGTTCTGCCAAATTGTCAGTCATTAGTTTGTTTTCTCAATCATTCCTTTTATTTTTTAAAAGGAGGAAGATCCTGTTATATTTTTTACATTCCATTCTAAAGATCCTTTTCTAAAAGACATGGGTTAAGAACCAGTACAGAAGATCTACGAAAACTCACCACAATAAATGAGGTAAGAATAAGAACTGAATAGAAACAAAACTCTACAAAATAGGCAGGTTCAATTTGCAAGTGGCATTCCAGATACAGTGAAAAGATCTCACATGTGCATTCTTCATAAAGAGTGCTACTGACTGAATTTGTCATCATTGTAAGGAGTGTTTAAAAATTATGTTTTCTGAACAGTACACCCAGAAATGGGCTCTTAATTTTGAACATCTCTTTCAGACTTTGACTATAAATCAAATATCAAAATAGAATAAATCTTGAACATCTTTACTTATTTTTAACACAATCTCAACATCAATGTCACATTATTTATCAGAATTCTTAGGTAAGTGACTTTTTTCCCCCTGAATCAATCATTCAGGCTTTTAACTCCACATTTTCTGTTCTAAACTTTGGCTTCATCTTCACAAAATTCCATTGTACTGAATCCACTCACATAACTCAATCTTTCTAAAAGATTGTAAATTGTGAGAAAGAGCTATTAAAGAAATAAGCAACTCCGCATAACTTTCTCAAGAAACTTCTGCTAACTTCTCTGCTACATTTTCTTAAGTTCAAAGAATATAGCAATATCAGTAAAGGAGAACATTTGTAGCTCAGGTTGAAATGAGGGGTCCTTGGTACTCTCTGAGCTTGCTTGTTTTCTTGCAGAAGTTTCATGTGACATCATCAGTGCTAGTAAGGATTGCTGTTGGTGTCAGTTTATATTCTGGTGTCTTGTCTGTCTGTAACTTATATACCATATATGTATATAGTATATAAGGTATATAAGATATATTTGACATATGTGACTTATATACCACTTTGTAGTGCTTTATAGCCCTCTCTAAGTGGTTTAGAGTCAGCATATTGCCCCAAACAATCTGGGTCTTCATTTTACCATTTTATGGAAGGCTGAACTCCTGGTAGTCAACAGAATTAGCTTGCAATACTGCATTCTAACTGCTGCACCACTATGGCTCACTAAATATATATTGAATATTTCATTCATCTTCAGTTCTGATCAACTATTTCCAGTGGTGGGATTCAGCCAGTTTGCACCACTTTGGGAGAACCAGTTGTTAACTTTCTGAGCAGTTTGGTGAACTGGTTGTTGGAAGAAATCATTAGGGCAGAGAACTGGTTGTTAAATTATTTGAATCCCACCACTGACTATTTCCCTTTAGATTCTTGCTTTGTCTATCTTCTTAAATCTTAATTTATCACCCCAGAACAGTAATTCAAATGAAGAAATGCAGTTTTCTATTTGAAATCATAAATTCAGCATGTTGCCATTAGTAACAGTTCTGTAGTCGAACCCATTACACAGGAAGATGTTGAGGTCTCCTTTATTGGTTGTTTTCAGTCAGGTGTTCAGGTAGACAGTAGACAGCCATCAACTGAGGATGGCTAACTAGGTTTCTTTTCTTATTAAAAATGGTGTAGATATAATTATTGGGAACTAAGACACAGAAATCAAGGGGATTCTGGAAAGAGATGGCAGGATTCTTTCAACTGCTCTTATCAGCGCACCTAACAATAAACAGAAGGGCTGGCCAATTGTCTTGTATCAAACACTTGCATATGTTATTTCCATTTCTTTCCTTTCATATTATTCCCTCCCAAAGGCCTTGCAGATTGCTCTAAACATGTTCCTGTCAAATGAGAGATCCATAATGCCCTACTTTTTGGACATCTGACAGGCTCTATCTTGATGGGTTTTTTTATGAAGTAACGTTTGTAGTAATTTAAAACAACAAGAACTACATTTATTTTGCCTTTGATACATATTTACCTTTGGACAAGAGTAAAGGGTGGCAAAGACAGCAATAGTTCACAGTATACAATCATTCAGGATGAATTATTTGCCACTTCCTTATTTCCATTATATAATCTCTGTATCTATCAATCAGGCTTTCCTGTACTTTTCTGTATGACAGTTTGGAACTAGACAGAAAATAGATGTTTCTTCCAAGCGGAAGTGGGATTTATTCCTGATTATGTATGTGTAAAATTGCAGCCTAGTCAATCTGAATTGCCTATCTACTTGTCTATCTATATGAGCATGTATGTAATTTGAAACTATCAGTAGTACCTAATCAGTAATAGCAAATGTGTTTGAAAAAAAAAATTGTGTGCCTATAATTTTGCTGGTGAATAGGCTGAAATGTTACAATGCTTATCAGGTAGTAGTCAGGCATTAAAGTTATCTTTAACCCATCAAATGAATGTGTTTCTGTTAGCTTGCATCAAGCTCTTTAGTTCTTCCTGAAATACAAGGTTAGCCTTTGGTGTAAAAGTTTCCCTTTTTCTTTTAATGTCCCCCAGGTAACAATTTCATGTAAAAATTGCTAGGCGGTAGAGGTCACCACTCTAATCCCCCCAGATCAATACAGAGCCCCCCCTACCTTTTTTTAAAAAAAACTTCTTCAGTGACCAAAATGGATCGAGTCAGGCTGCAGCCATTTCTCTGTGCATTAGGCTGTGCAATTGATTTCAAGATAACAGACAAGGAAGAAAGGTTTGCCAGGCCTGACTGCCCTCTGTCACTGTGGGAAACTTGAAATAGTTAATTCAGCATTTGTTTGTTTGTTTGTTTTTTAATGCCTTACTTGTCATGCAGCATGAGGGTACTGTGGGAACCCACATGCTAGATCTTGAAGATGTTTAAATAAGAACTTAGTTTTAAAGATGGAATAAAGTCTGGTAGACAAGAAGTAGAAGTTATAAACTTAAATGAATGATGACTGTTAGTATCAAGATTGGTGTCAGGTACATTGATAGCAAGCAGAAGATTTAAAGTTACCCACCAACAAATAACTTCACACAAAATTGCACTTCATCCTGTCTGTTAGATTTATTTTGTTTCATTTTGAATTAAAATTGATAAAGTCCTCTGGCATCATCTTTCTCTGTTCTTCTTCTTCTTCTTGGGTGCTGTCTTGTTGAGCTGATTCTGCTGCTCTCACCTGAAATCTCTCTGCACATCCACAACAAATACCAACTATTCTTCCTAACAAACTCACCCAGGGATGGAAGCCTGGGTAATAATGTTGTGTCAAAGTGCCAGATGGGAAGGAAGGACAGTCTTTCCGCCATTTGAGGCCAGCTAATGAATTAATGGGACGCGGTGGCTCAGTGTCTAAGATACTGAGCTTGTTGATCGAAAGATCGGCAGTTCAGCGGTTTGAATCCCTAGTGTCTCATAATGGGGTGAGCTCCCATTACTTGTCCCAGCTCCTGCCAACCTAGCAGTTCAAAAGCACATTAAAAATGCAAGTAGAAAAATAGGGACCACCTTTGGTGGGAACGTAACAGCATTCCGTGTACCTTTGCCACATGACCACAGAGACATCTTTTGACAGCACTGGCTTTTCGGTTTTGAAATGGAGATGAGCACCGCCCCCTAGAGTCGGGAATGACTAGCACATATGTGCGAGGGAACCTTTACCTTTACCTTTAATGAATGTCCATCTTTGAGTTGCAAAATCCATACATCTTTAAAGGAAATGGTTTTCTGTGGTTTGTCTGTATATTTGCTTTTTTGCTTTTCAATCGTAGGTTACCTGTACTGTCATGTTGCAAATCTTCATTTAATGACCCCATAATCCCTTGTGGGGTGGAGTCTGGGCAACTGAATGGAGCAAGCCGGATGCCCTTCCTGTCGCCAATGTGGAGTTTTTTTCAGCAGATATATTCTCAGTGTGCCCAGAGAGAGAAAAATCTGTCTCTACTTAGGATCGAACTCACAGCCTCCTGATTGTGAGGCAAGAGCTCCACCTCTAGGCCACTGAACCATTCCATGTTGCAAATTTTAATACACATGCATATTCTGTATTTAAGAACAAATATTTCAGAGAGCCAAAATATTCCTAAATATGCGCATAAATGGGTTATTCCTAAATATGCACATAAATAGGTTAAGTCCAGATTCTTAAACACCCCTAGATATGCTGTTACTTTTAATAACACAAGGTTTAATAAACCAAAGCAGAAAAGGAGACAATAAACTAAAGCTTGTTTGGAGTAAAGAGAAGTGCATTACAAGACGAACAAGGATCCAGAAAAGCATTTAAGGAGCAAATTGATATAAAGATCATGTAGTCAAAATACAAGGAATTGTATTTCTATTTGAATAATTAAGCAAATATCTTCATATTTTATTATGTGTCCTTTCCTTGTCCTTTTGGTGATGTGAGTACTCATTTTTGGCAATCCACAACTAGCCAATTTAATTATATTGATGGCTTACCATGTGTTCACAACTACTAAGTGGTAAGATTTAAGAGTTATCCATGCTACAACATGTAAATTAACCTTAACCTCTATTACCATTAATCTGTCAAGCAGGTTAACCGAAGAACATACAGGATAAAATATTTAGGAACAATACAAAGGGCAAACTGATGACTGAGCTATGGGAAACATGTGCTGGATCTGCTCCTTAAACAAATTTAACAAATTATTTCCCAAAGCTGCAAGCAAATAGCATGAAAAAAAAATAGCAAAAATTAATTGGAGGGACTATTTTCAGTCAATAAAATGACAAAAGAACTCATGTTCTTTGAGATACTCAGAACAGAAATTTCAGCTGTGATTCTGAATATCCCATTCCTATAAGATACTGCTTTCTTTCCACTCTCGCTGAAGAGTAGAAAATAGACTGTAAGATATATCCAATATACCAGCTTCCTTAAAAAAAAGGGGGATTCAGAATTTTGCTTAAATGTAGGACTACTATTTTGAGTAAAATATCACATTTCCCAAGTGTAAGCATTCACAAATATAAATACTTCACATTTCTACACTCCCTAATTTTGTCGTAGTTCCCAATTAGGAAACCACCTTTTAATGCCACTGATTCGTTTTTATAAACATCAATTAATAGCACACTCACTGAGAGGGAGAATGATGCAAAAACTGTAAAAGTGCTATGCAGATTAACAGGCCAATCCAATTAACCACTATGCTAATAAAATGATAATCAGTTCTGGGTGCGGAAGGATAATCATTTCAGTACACTGATAATTACAACTTTTTATAACTGATCAGTGTTACATCAGGTAGGGACAACTTGTGGACACATTACATCCTCTTATTTCAGTACATTTCTCACTGGTTACATTTCAGTTCATTTCCCAATGAGAATCAGCAATTATTTGATTTCTCTGAGGATTTCAGGAGAGAGCCGCTTAGAACCAATTTAATGTTAAGGGTGTGTCAGATCTGCCATCACATCACTTGCTTCACTTCAATGGCACCCTGCCATAAAAGTGGGGAAGGAAGAGTAGGAGGATATAGGGAAGGGGGATGACAGGATGACAGGAACCAGAGGTGCCACCCTGGAGCAGAGCCTGGCAGATCCAAGGACGGAAGTAGAAAATGGAGTGCAAACATCCACCAAAGGTGTGCCAAATTTAGGACTGCTACCAAAACACCTAAATTAAATACCATTGGACTTTCACAAAAGGACCAAGGGGGAGGGGAAAGTACTGAGTTTACATGAGCATATTCAAATCCGTCTTTGCTTACACTGTAACCACTTGGCTTTAATAAAAGTATGTGTTTAGCTACAAATGGAATCGAGGGTCTTTCTTTCCTAAATGCCCAAACTGGGACAGGCCTGGCAGTGTGTTAAATCATCTGGAGTAGGAGAGCATCTTTAGGATTATGCCCGTGACTAGCCTATGTATTTGATTTATAAGAGTATGTATTCTTTTTTGTCATGACCCCATCTCTATATTCCTTGATTTTTCAAGAAGGACTTTTTCTATGTTATCACTACATCCTTGGATGTTCTTACTGTTCTGGGCATTTAGCTGGACCTACAGCTGTGCTACACAAGATTTAGCATGTTTCTTGGAAAGGCCAAGAAAAGATTAGCTTTCCTTTATGCCTGTTTATATTCTTCTCTGATTTTGTAAGGATTTGTCCTACAGTGAGATATTTACTCTCTGTTCAAGTAATATCTGGATCTATTCCTAAAACTATGCTGGAATGCTGCCCATTACAAGTAAGGAAAAGAAAGGGAGAAATTATTACAGCCTATAAATATGAAGTGGATTGAATAGTCGCACAGCAACCATCTGGATTCAGGAATGAATAATGCCAGGACTGTAATAGTTGGGTCTTGTTTTATGGATCTGTGTGCTCTGTCCATGATTTCTTTACCCTACTTTATAAAGCCAACACCTTTTTTCAAGTATTACATGTGATCATTTTTATTTTTATATTATTTTATAATAAAAGTAGAAATATAGTTCTGAAGCAACCTTAGGCATAAACTGCCATAGTAGGATCATATTATGTATTATATTTATTTATTTTATTTTATTTTATTTAGTTTGTCAAACATGTACAAGATAACAAGTATAAGTATAAACATGGACATGAACACAGGAAATGAGTACAAATAAATGGGGACAATAGGACAGGGATGATAGGCATGCTGGTGTGCTTATGCACATCCCCTTTATGGACTTCTTAGGAATGGGGTGTAGGTCCAAGATGGACAGTTTAAGGTTGAAGCTGTGAGGGTTTGAGGATGTAACAACAGAGTCAGGTAGAGCATTCCAGGCATTGACCACTCTGTTGCTGAAGTCATATTTTCTGCAATCGAATTTGGAGCAGTTTCCCTTGAGTTTGTATCTATTGTTTGCCCGGGTATTATTGAGGTTGAAGCTGAAGTAGTCATTGACAGGTAGGATGTTGTAGCAGACAATTTTGTGTACTATGCTTAGGTCAGACTGTAGTTCCAGGTTGTGCAAGCCCAAAATTTCGAGCCTGGTGGCATAAGGGATTCTATTGTGAGCAGAGGAGTGGAGTGCTCTTCTCTGGACCCACTCAACTGTATTAATGTCCAATATACAGTGTGGATTCCAGTCAGACGAGCTGTATTCAAGAATTGGTCTGGCAAAGGTTTTGTATGTCCTAGCTTGCAGTACAATGTTACTGGAGAAGAAGGTTCACAAAATTAGCTTAACAACTCTTAATGCCTTTTTGGCAATGCTGTTACAGTGAGTTCTGGGGCTTAGATCATTTGAGATGAGTACTCCTGGTCCTTGACAGAGTGAAGGTCATCTATGAGGTCAGCTTGTATTTGGTGTTCTATGTTTTTTGCCAATGTGTAATATATTTATATATTTTATATATAAACACTGCATGCAATCACCCCTACAAATTAGGCTATTGCTATTTTGGCAGGTTTTCCTCAACTTCAGTTCTACTTCATTCCTTCCTTACTTTTATTGCCAGGTAGAATAACAATGGTCATTACTCTTTCCCACTACAAACACCATCATGTGATCACACGCAATATCTTTCTGACCTTGAAATTTCACAAAGGTTTACACGAGAATTCTGAAATTTCAGGAGCTGTCAACATTCTTGTCTGAAATCTCATGACATTTGATGATCTACTGAGATTTTGTCATTTTATTTAATTTCTAATTTAATTTTGTGGATCCCAGAATATAACTTAGAATTTTTATAGCAACTTGATTAGTGCAAGCCTACATGTACAAGTCCCTGAGATAAACCATTTATATTTTATACTTATTCTGATTATATCTATTGAATCATTTTCTATTTTACTCAAATAGCTTGAAAAGAAAGTACTCTAATTCAGGAATAGTCATCTCCAGATGTATTGGAATTCATGAATCTTAGAAAATATATTTACTACTTGATAATTATTAAAGTGCCACCCAGATATTTGGACAGCATCAATTATCATTAAATTATTACTTTAAAAAAATATTTTTTTTAGCTTTTTAAATTGTCAATGGGTTTTAGTTTGAATGTTTTAAATTTTGGGCCAAAGTCATGTAATTCTTTTAAAAATTTTAAATTTTGTACTGGTATGTGTTTTAGTTCTGGCTGTGCACCGCCCTGAGTCCACTAGGACAAGGGCAGTATACAAATTGAATAAAATAATAAATAATAAAATAAATTAATATGGAAGCCAATTCAACTAGACAAACTCATACAACCCAGTATGCTTTGAGTCACATATTTAGAAAGTCCTAAAACAATGGTTTTAATGTAAGAAAAAAAAATCCTGGAAATAACAAGACAAAAAAAATTCCTTTTCTTACTACTTTTTCTGATGGCATTGGTAAATTTAACCCAGGATAAATCCTAGGTAGTGAATTTATGTATAATTTTTCAGTAAGGCAACTGGTGGAACAGATTTTTCATCTCTGGACTCCCTATAAATTATTTCTGTAAAAATTAAATCAAGCCATATTTTGTGTAAGTACACACAGTACATTTTATGGAATTTTACCAGGTTTAAGGGATGTAAATAACACACAAAGGTGTGCCCAAATAGCTAATCTATTTTACTGAGCTACTGGACACTATAATTATCCATATGCACAAGAAGGTTTTCTGATCAATACACAGTATTGCCTTCCTGCTTCTTTTCTTTTTTTCCTACCCTCACCTTTCTGAATTTTGTTCAGCATCTTAATCACTAGCAAAAGAATAGAACCATGAATCAAGAAAGTCTGATCACCATTGACCATTTAAATCAAATTGTTCAGCAATTGGTTATACTGAGTCACTCGAATGAAAAACTGGATCAGTCAGGCGAAAAGTTATTATTTATAGCCTCATTTGTTTATTTGAGGTTATGCATACAAAAATTAGCAACCCCTAGCTGCAAAACTCAGGCACATTTCACAGCATAGTCAGGGAAAAGGTGCACTTAACCCATGAAGTGATGGATTTGTTATATTACTGAAGCAGGTATGTCATTATCTAGGTGGTGCAGTTAATGTTAGTTTGTTTTTCCTGTGTTGGGCTAATAAACCTTACGGTAATCTCAAATCTCTTATTTGAAATATGATTTTTTTCTGTATGTATCATATATACTATTCCTTTTATTGGTTGGAGGAATAATAATTTTACCTTGACTTTTAGAATGATAAAAGTTGTTTTAATTGAAGTTAGTTAATTGCTTTAGAGATTTGGCGTACTTAGTTCTTTGAGTTCATCTATTATTTGATTGTTTTCATGTTTCTACCACCTTAACAGGTTGGTGGACCTGCAACAGAAAGTATATAAAACTTCTCTTTCCAAAGATATATTTTGAGCATGAATGTAAAGATGCATGACACAATGTATTTTTATTTATATTAAAAGTAACACTGTAGCTCCCTACTCCCTAGCCATATAGATATTAAAAAACAAGTGAGGAACTAAACTTCCTTTCCATGGTAATGAACATTTTCCTACTCACCAGTTACTCAATAAGAATGGTAACCATAAGTGATTAATACAGGGAAAATTCATTTTGATGACATTTAAGCTATCTTGCATTATACTTTTTTTAAAAAAACTTCATTGAACAAGGCTTTGGAGAAAGCAAAGAATAAAATGAAAAATACTGTTATGGGTTTTTTCCCCCCAAAAAACAGGGAGTAAGGGTAGGATTTCATCCTAAATGAAATCAAAATAAGCTAATTTTAAAATGGCAGGAATGGCTACAAAATTATCCTTTTCAATTTAGTTCAACCTTACTAATAAAAGATTTATCCTTCATGAAATTGCCTAATTGCCTTTTGAAACCTATTAACTTGGCAGACCTCACTAAGTAGGTATCAGTAAACTGTATAATTTAACTATATGCTGGTTTTATATGTACTTAGGTAATTTCCCACCATTCAGTATCATCAGAGTATTCTAGTGGCAAGAATGGGAGAAAAAGTGGTTGTGTATTTTTAAATTTCAATCTGCTTAATTTTATTAATCTTCACCTTATTTGTCACATTCATTTAAATTAAAAGTCTGGAAAAATTTAACTTTTCTCCTGCATTGTTTTATCTAGTGACACTGAGTTTTCTTGGGCTGCAAAATCAATTCAACTTTTTGAGTTCTCTTAAATATTCTTGTATGTGTGTGTACTTTAATTCCTAAATTAATACTATAGATACATCCAAATATCCTTCTATTAACTAATGACAGTATCTGCCGATGTTCTTTTCTTTAAGGAAAAAAGGAATGAGAAAGAGGTGAAAATAGAGGGTAAAAAGCTTTCTGAGTATAAGGTCATGATTTTCATTAAGAATTTATTAATTTTCCTTTACCATGGATATGTCCAACCTTGGCAACTTTAAGACTTGTAGACTTCAACTCCCAGAATTCTTAAAATTGCCAAGGTTGGAAAGTCCTGCTTTACCACATATATTCCTTCTCTTCTCAATTGAGAAAGGTATTATTGTGGCATAGCAATAACAGAGTTAGGTCCAAGAAGGTGCAGATTAAAGCTATACCACACTATTTTCACTACATATTCACTGAAAAGCTGATTGAAGCTTTCCTAACTGGTTCTCACTTCTTTAGATCTCAAAATACAAATGCAGACAAGTAGAAACATGGTCTTGAAGAAGGAATTCAATTGCCATTACAGTATATTAGCCCAGATAACAAAGAAGAGGTAAGGAAAATTTCAAAATTGTACTGTCTTGATTCTTTTTTAGTATAGAGGGAAAGGAGAAAATCTCTACCAGTCTTTAAAAAGTCTATTATTTCACCCTATAAAGGTCCAGTAGTCCTTGCAGTGTCTGTTTCCTAGCAACATCTGCCCTAAGAACAAACAGAGAAATCCCAAAGAAGTTGCCCTCCCAATGCCCAGAAAAGAGTAAAACTTTCAGCCCTGGATGAACTATAAATATTCTAGAGACCAACTCTACTTCACTCCTGTTCAACATTAAAAAAAAAGAAATAATTATGCAAATACCTTAGACACCACCTTTTTCTACTATAAACTTTGGGACTGGATGCGTTCTGAAAACTTCCTGGCCTGACAATAGGGAGAGTTTAAATTAGCTATTCAACTACGGTACAATATAAACATTACACCATTTATAAAATTAGCCACAACAATCAGCATTTCTGTGTTGCATTTAAAAGTCTCTTGAAATCTTTGAAAGTAAACGAATAGCATGTCAGCATTTCCGGTGGATACTAATTTTGGATGGATGCTAATAGTGTGCAGATGTACATCTAAAAGAACATTTCCAAACTCAGAAGTTATTTAACCTAAATTTTTAAAGGCTATAATCTGGTTCCTTTTCCCACATTTAATCTCTCTTACTCAGTTCAAATTAGGCTGCATCTCCTTTTGGATATATCTAAGGCTATGCCACCTCAGATACTGCTCTGAGGCCGCTTCTTGGGAAGCACATTTGGCTTACCTTACCTTATTAGATAGATTTGAGCCTTTCTTAAGAAGAAAATTTAGCCTATTGTGATTTTCACGTGTGGGCATTAATTGTTTTCTAGATCTAAATTTATAGTAAATTTATGGTGTACATTTGTCTGGTTGTTTGGAAGTAGGGAACCTGACAAAATCTGAGTGGTTCCTTTGAAGAAAGTGCTCCTGGATTCAAAGATAGCACTTCTCTATTGCATTTAAAAGTCTCTTGAAATCTTTGAAAGTGAAAGAATAGCATGTCAACATTTTTGTTATATGCATTTGCTCTAATATCTGTAACATTAGTTGTGGCTGGAATGGGGGAAAGAGATAGGAAACTTTCTAAACAAGTTGAAGAAATTTTATTCGGATAAATATGTTAGTCTTTTGTTCCATTGCCAACCTAGTCTTTTGAAAACATGCAAATGCAAGTAGATGAATTTAAACAAGTGGGAAAGTAACACTGGTCCGTGTTTTATTGCATGCTCTGTCTCTCTCTCTCTGCAGTAGGGGTGAAATCCAGCAGGTTCTGACAGGTTCTGGAGAACCAGTAGTGAAAAATTTCGGAGAACTGGCAAATACCACGTCTGGCTGCCCCAGAGCGGGTGGGAATGGAGATTTTCAATATTCTTCTCCCAGAAGTGGAGAGGAAATGGGGATTTTGCAGTATTATTCTCCTGGAGTGGGGTGGGAATGGAGATTTTGCAGTATCCTTCCCCTGCCACGCCCACCAAGCCACAGCAATCAAGTCACACCATGCCCACCAAGCCATGCACACAGACCTGCTCTGCAATATACCAGCCACATGACCACAGAAATATCTCCTGATAATGCTGGATCTTTGGTTTAAGAAATGGAGATGAACACCACCCCCTAAAACTAGTCACAACTAGTGGGGCAAAATGTGCAGAGATACCTTTCAGTTACCCTTCGGATCATTGGTGGCACTGAATTCCCACCAATAGGCTCTGCAAAGCTACAGTTTTAGTAAAGGGACCAGAAAGAAATAAGAAAGAAAAATCTGATCTGGTATTTCATGATACACAGCATGAACTTTGTCAGTTTGGGTCTCAATGTTTAGATTTGCTTATGAACTTGCAATTTACAGGTGGCCATTGAGTTCATTTTTCCTTAGTTGCTGTTTGAAAAATGGCATTTGTTAGGATGCAGGCCAAGTAAGAAGTTCTATTTCTCTATTGCTAATATGTAGGTGGAGCTGATGAAATTTACATTGACTTTGGGTTAATATATTGTATGTGTCTTTGCTTTCAATATTAATATTGCTCTCATATGTTAAAGACTTTGAAAATCTATTTCATTTGAATGGCATGTGGTATGCTTTAATGCTGAATCAAGACAGTTAACTAAGTTCTTAACTTACTGTGGTCTACATACTCAAGACACTCTGCAAAGGGTTATATTGTTAACTAGATAAAGTTTAAACCATTTATTTAAGCAGTTTCTATTCAACTCTGGAGGCTGAATAGGTGGAATTAAAAAGATTTTTTTTCAAAAAATAGTAACTCAGTTCATATGATCAACTTGTGATTTTTAAATGTATTAATTGATAGGGGAATGGAAGGGATTCAGCTGAGGTTGGAAATAAGAAGCTGATGAAATTACATTAAATTGAATTTTTAATCCAGTTCTTATTTAAGGCCTCTGAAGATAGTCATTATTCTTCGAAATCCAATGTATAGTTGAACATATGGCTGCAAGATATAGAATTATTCTGAAAAGCTAATTTTAAGCTTCTTCTTCTTTAAAAAAAAAATCTGCTTCTATCAACAGTCCCTGTTCACAGCTAGTTCATTGTCAGATGTAATATATAGTGAAAACTAGAAGGAGGAATGGCCTAATTAGGTCCCCAAAGCTTGTATATAATATTTGCATCCTGTTAATCTAATAAAAGCTCTTAACTTCAAGCTTTTGTCATAGATTTATGTCTAATAGGTAAAGTTGAAGCTTCCAGGATAATGAATTATTAAACACCCACAGCTCATAAATTGAGGTTTCATGCAAAACTACTTACAATAAAAAGTCCAGGTATTTCAAATTAAACTGCACTTATTATATGATTGTATTGGCTATAAGTTTAAAGTAAAAGTTGCATTCATCATTGAAGTATTTATGAAAATATCTCACTTTATTGATATTGTTGCTAGTTGTCTATAACCTACCCAATGAAATATATTTCCTTTAAAATTGATTATTTGGAATAATCCATCATTGGTTTCATGAATGTTAGCTTCAGAACACATACAGTGTAATCCTGCATAGGTTTCATCAATAGGAGTCATTGCAGTGCAAGGGTTATTCTCAACTAATTTATGGCAATTTAGTCTTTGTCTGATCCTCTCTTTAACAGATACATATACATGTTGCCCAAAGAAATCAACCTCTTTTCTTAAAAATTAAGTTAAAAATTTTCAATAAAGCAAATTGAACTTGGATTAACAGTTGAAAGTATACAGTGGTAAAATAATTAAAATATGTAACCTTGCCTATAATAAAATGTTTTGAATAAGAAGAACTCTACTAAAAGATAAATTACTTTTTTTAAAAAGTCTAGTCTGGAAAAGTTAACCATACAATCTCCTGGGCAGAACAGTCTTGCTGTCTTGAAGTAAAGGAGAATAAAGTTTCTCAGACTTTCTATTCAAGTGTATAATCCTAAAAACTCTTATAAGATCAATTTTATGGTACAATATCCAATTTGGAGGTTACAGTATATAAGAAAATGGGAATTTTGTTGGAAGAACAAAGAATATTTCTCCCTTCAGGCTGTTTACTAAGCTGCGGTACTGCCAAGGTTTAGCAGGAATTCCCATAACATGGATTGCTAGCAAGGTTGCAGTAGGAATGAGGACAGGATCCCAAATAGCTTCAATTAATTAAATCTTATGGGGAAACTACATAAGTCAAATTAACTAATAACCTCTAACTTGCAACCACAAGCCAGTCCTTAGAGTTTAAGTCACATTGGTCCTGAAATTGACAACCTGTGTTCTTCTAGATGTTGTGAAACTATAATTAATCATATCCTAGTTGGCATAACCAATTATGAAGCATGCCAAGTTCTGTCATTCAGCATTAACTGTTTCTCCAACCTTCTTTAAATAAAGGTAGAATATAAACCTATCTGATATGATCCGATCCAAGTTAAGAATTCTCAGTAGAAGAGCAACTCACAACTCTGACTACCTATTGCAGCCGTAGGTCTTAAAATGCTCTTAGACACATTTCATTTTGATGTAGCTAAATATAATAAAAGTTAATGGTATCATTAATCCATTTTCTCCTTCCTTGCTGGTAAAGAAGTAATCAAAGTTCTTTAGGTTCAACCAAAGAAAGAAAAATGCAAGACTTTTGCTTGCCATCCCAAGAAGAAATTAGTGTGCAAGTATATCAGTGTGAGGAATCAACTGGATCACTTTATTTGCGACCTATTTGGATTTGACAATTTCCCTGTATAGGTTGTCTCTGATATAATTTATAACATAGACTGTCTATAATACTATACTATAAGAGAGGGTAAAAAGAAGACTCTTTCATGAGCTTTACCCTATGCTCATGTCACATGCTTTGTCATTCTCTGGAAAATGTATGTATGTATGTATGTATGTAAGTATGTATGTATGTATGTTTTTTGGTCCAACTACTATGACCAACCAGTTGTTTCTTTTCCCATTTCATTTATGCTCTTTCACATCAGATGGATCTTGTCTCACTGCCAGAACCCTAGTTAACAAGATTTTACATTGCTTTTTCTAACCACTAAACACTGTTGTCCTGAATAGTTCTGGTTTTAAATCCAGAAAAATGTTTTGAATCAGTTTAAAAAAAATATTCACACTCAAATTTCTAATTACAAGTATTTGAACCAATCATCCTGCCTCTCCCCAGAGAAAGAAAATTAAAAAATATTTAGAAATTAGATATTCAAGAAATGCTGGCATTCGACTTTTGACATTCATCTATGTAGTATTCAATAGTCACTTTGATATAAGTGCACTTGAAAAACTTATCTCTTAGAAACTTAATTTCATTTCTTTAGACATTCATTTGCAGATAATCTCTATGTTGAGTGTCCATGACACTGAAGTGAATGGGAGCAACTTCCAAACTAAAAGCTTATTTCTCGCCAACTTGAGATATTGAAATAGGATTTCAGTAGTTGATAAATCTGAGTTTCAATTGTATTTGAACGTAACCTCAATCACACAGGCTGAAGTCTTCAACACAAAGACATCAATTTCTTACATGGCTTTAACTGAATATAATTTTGTGACATCTTAAATCCCTGTCCATTTATCTCCACCTCTATTGAACAATAGAATTTTCATGATAGTCTGGATAGGGGTCAAGTATAAGGCTGTTGGCTACATGTAAAGTGTTGATTTTGAAAGTATTCATGCAGTCTGTTTTGACAATTTCTTGAGTCAAATCATTATCAAGTAAAAGTCCATACAAAGCAAAATAATGGATGTTTTTCTCAGCATGCCTAGCTTTTCCATTTAAATAATCAATGTATTCCTGCTGTGCCAAATGAAGCTAAGCATACACTTCTATATTTTACTATATCTTTAAAATGAAGGGAATCTGGAAGTGAGGCATAGCAGCCTAAACACATAACTGAAGCTGATTTCTATGATGCTCAAAATGATTTAAAGAAAAACAAATTCAAACTTCCAAATACAGTAGACTCAAATGCTGCATTGTCCTTCAGACAAACGTGTAAATACTTTAATGGAAACAGCTTGATTTTTTTTTTTTACTCTAACATGTGTGTGCACAAACACTGAGTTATCTGCTGTATTTAATAGCTTATAATGAGCTTTGAGGAAATGTGGCTACTGACTATTGACTTGCTCCAATGAAGGTTGATTGATGTTTAAGTTGGTTTAATGAAGAGGAGGAAAAAACAATTGGAGATTTTGCCATTCCTGTTGGTTTGAAGAAGAAAGAACAGTGATGTTTTAAATAATTCCAAGCTCAGCATGCAGATTATAAAGAGATATAACAACCATATTGTATTTTTCCAGCATATTTTCCAAAGAAAACTAAATGAAGGAGATCCTATTTGGAGAAAATGGGTATGTATTGTGGAGAGGGAGGAAGAATGTTTTTCAACTCTTCTCATTAATGGGAGGTGGGGGAGAAAACATTTGGGAAATGTTAATGGAAGGATTTGAAATCATTTCACTTATTTTAGTTAAAAGCTGTCCTCTGGATGCCCATTCCCATGATAACATGGTTTACAAATTTGTTGATTTTATACAACCACATTCCAGGATAAATAAGACAACCAGCAATATATTTAAAAAATAAACATTAAAACAAGTTAAATAGTAATGCAGGATTCAATCTGGGTCAATCACTGGGACCAGTGGGGCCACCTTTTGTCACGGTGACCAACCCAGATTGGATCCTGAAACATTATCCTGGGACACACACACACACACACACACACACACACACACACACACACACACACACACATATATATTTGATTCATATGCTGCCCTTCTCCGGAGACTCAGGGTGGCTTACAATGCGTTAAGCAATAGCCTTCATACATTTGTATATTTATACAAAGTCAGCTTATTGCACCCACAAACTGGTCCTCAATTTACCTACCTTAGAAAGGATGGAAGGCTGAGTCAACCTTGAGCCTGGTGAGATTTGAACTTACAATAATTGCAGACAGCTGGTGTTAATCACAATGCTTTCAGTCTGCTGAGCCACCAGGCCCTTGCTAAAAATATGGAACGCTTCACGAATTTGCGTGTCATATTTGCCTTCATTTGTCTAAAATGGTAATACTCATTGGATCCCTGTGAGTCCTAGAGACATAAGGTTATCACTAATCCACTAGGTCAGCAAAGCCACAGTCTTTGCTTAGAAATTAAACAATAGCTGTGAATCTAGAAGAACACAAATCATGGACTTGGTCCTTGGAAAATTCAGATCTACTCAGAATCAAAATAGGAACCACAGAGCTAAATGATTTCTGGTTAATCTCCATTTTTAAAAATTTCTTTAAGACCCCCTTCCCCCTGAATTCTCTCCAGATACTAAGACGTCATCCACATCTTCCCAAGATGGAAATGTATAGCTCAATTTCATTGACATATTCATTATACCTCACCCTCAACCCTTAAGGTAACACCCTTACAAGCAATTTAATGTAGATATTAAAAAGCCGCACCCAATAGCACTTCACTATACAGCAACCATGGCTATCTTTCCCCCACCATCTCAAAATTCCTATTTAGAAAACAGTATAATCAATACAAAACAAAACACTTCTAATTGTCAGAAGCAGACTATCAGGATGCCAAGCTCAATTGTATCAAAGACTACTGAGAGATCTGAAAGAACTGGGATTACCAGAGAAAGGTTACCCACCAGAGTAACTTTCTGAGCTTCAATTCTGCCTCAAAGAGGTCCAATTAATGTTCTCCACAATATCCCTACTTTCTATACTTCATGTTATGGAAATCCTGGCTTTTGTTTTGTTTATTTTACAAATGAAGGACCAGGCAGCCTTGGAGTTCTGAAGAATAATGAAAAGATGCATAAAAAGCCTTCTTTCCACAAATTTCATTATTTCAAAAATATAATTTTTTAAAAAATAAAGTGAATTTGAAAGAAATTCTAATGACAACAAGGAAGCAAGGATCCTTAAATAATTAAATATTTAATCATCCATATAATAACAGCAGCACAAATAATTTTTGCACAAAATTGGAAGAGTAGTGACACACTGACAGAAGATAGAGTAATTAATAAGATTATGGAATGTGCAGAAATGGACAGACTTACAAAAGAATTACAAGATAAAGAGGAACATGATTATTATCTAGTATGGGAAAAGTGGTATACCTGGTTGAAAAATAGAAAAAGGAAAAAAAGAATAGGGAGTAATTGGAGTTACAGAAACAGGAACATAAATCACTAACATAAATTAACAATGAATCATAAAGATAGATATATGAGTAAGATCAAACAAGGAAGAGTCAAAACACAAATAAGAACATACATTACTGTTGTTTATTTGACAATATATATTTGACAAAATGTATATTTGAAATCTTTGTTTACATGTTTTGTTCTGTATGTTTTGTTGTCACTAGTTCTGTTTTGTTTGTACTTTTAAACAAATAAAAATTTATTTAATTAAAAAAAAGGAAGCAAGGATCCTTTTTTACAAGGATCAAAAATAGTCAAAAATAGAAAACATATTTGGAAAAAGGATAGAAAAACGTAAGGGAAGGCTGTCACATGATTATGACATTAGCAGCTTTTGTTAACTTGAAATACTCTTTTTAATAACTTTGCAAATAACATATTAAGATCTCCCAGACCTTGCATATTATAAAACAGTGACTATCAAAGCTCAAATCTTATTAATATTCCTTTATTTCAATTTGATGGCTTTACATATTCTTCACAAGAGGAGTTTTGTAATCCGCATGGTCAGAAATAAGGACCGCTTCTTGAATCATTAAGGTTATCCCCACCTGCCTCCTGTACATGAAACAACCTGAGCCTGGTGAAATATAGGATTGCATTATTGATTCAAAAAAAGAGGCTCCAACACATTGTGAAATGCCTCTTCAAAGAATTTGCACAACCCTATTAAACACTATTTTAATTTTCTCTTCCCAACACTTTACCGTAGAAAGCTTAAATCTTATAATCCTGTGATCATTATTTTTCAAAAGAAACAACACTCCAGAGAATGTTGTTATCAGAAAACAGCTAGGAAAAATGAAGTAAGGTGAGTGTCACAGAATCAGGGTTCACAAATCTACTTGCTCCTTTCCATAAATATATGCTGATCAAAACATATCTAAAATCTTTAAAACCAACATGTATAGTTGAAATTGATTAGTGGCGAGACACTATGTAAAATCTATACTTAGTGAACTGAAACAGCCTGTCTCAAATGTCTGGTTCAAAAAGAAGCTTTGATTTTATTGATTTTTTTTTAAAAAAGAAAACAGTCCAGGATTGATGTTCTGGTATGATGATTGACACTTTTATTTGAAATACTCCATTGTACATAAGAAAGGACTGGTAGCATAATAGTAACATCACAGAGCATGATTGTCTATTTTTAAATGTTTGTATAGGAACAGTAAACAGAGAAGTAAAGAACAGTAATGGTAATTCACTAACAATAAAATCCTTACCATTAAAAATGTCTTTTATGTGTTTTAGTTTCTGCAGGAGGCATCAAAATCAGCAAGATGGCGAATGGAACATCTCAGTGCATGGCCTCTCTCTTTATAAGTGCACTGATGTCATATATATGATCAAAAGGAACATCTGTCAACTTGCCAATTTTGACCCAACTCCAGCTCCCAGGTTGGTGCTGCTTGGATGCAAGAAAAAGCAAAGGTAGCAGTTTTGAAATTGTCATGGTGAAAAAAAAAGTGAATTTGAAAGAAATTCTAATGACAACGAGGAAGCAAAACAAGCCTTTTTTACAAAGATCGAAAATAGTCAAAAATTGAAAACCTATTTGGGAATAAGGATAGAAAAACATAAGGGAAGGATGTCACATGATTATGACATTAGCAGCTTTTGTTAACTTGAAATACTCTTTTTAATAACTTTGCAAATAACATATTAAGATCTCCCAGAAAAACATAAAACATAAAATTTCATTTTTTGAAATTGTAATGGTAAAAACAATCATTGCAAAAACCAAGAAACTGGAGAGAATACAAACAATTTTTTAATTAATCCTATTCATTGGTTTCTTGTACTCAAAATGTCCATATGGTTGCATAGGTCTTATATAGAATGTTGATTAAAGGCAAACCAATTATGTGTATACACGAGCAGAAGATCCCAAATAGAATCACAGAAAGAATTGCTTTATAGCAAAGGATCTGGTTAAAATTATCATACTTTGCACACTTTAGACAATATCCTAGTTCTCTGGATAAATCTATAGTACTGGAGAAGTGGAAGGAAAGAGAAGAGGATGACCAATATCTAGGTGAATGGACTTAATTATATCAGTGACGACTGGGCATGGGCACCACTTTCTACTTCATGTACGTAATCAAATACAACTAATGTATATCATCAAATATAACTCACTCTGTATACACTAATGATAGTTTTCGAGTTTGGACCATTCAAGTTACTGAAGCTCTATTACTCTTGAGCACAGACTTCTGAAAAATAAAGCTACTGTTACATGTATACATGTTTTAATGTGTGATTTTACCAATAATATTCCCTTAATATAGTTTATAGATACTTTTTCTTAAGGGATACTTTTGTGTTAAGGGATACTTAAAAAGAAGGCTATTTTTAAGATGGAAGTTGGGTCAAAAGAAGATTTGGGTGCATGAGTTATCTTTAATTTCTGTGTGTTTGTGTGTGTGTGTGTGTGAGAGAGAGAGAGAGAGAGAGAGAGGGAGGGAGGGAGGGAGGGAGGGAGGGAGGGAGAGAGAGAGAGAGAGAGAGAGAGAGAGAGCACATGTGTGCATGCAAAAGTATTTACTTCAGGATTAATTGATTGATTGATCTTTCCTTCTTTCCTTCTTTCCTTTTTCCTTCTTTCTTTCTTTCTCATTTCCAGCATTTTTAAAAAGGAAGTGAGACTTTCTTGAGTTACTGCCTGTCATACATCTGTGATTAACTTTCAGAAGTACATATATTTGAAAGTAGCAGGCAAGTAGATCAGACTACATTTTTAAGCAATTGAAAAAGAAATCAGAAATATTCGAATCATTTATCTATTGGTTATGCACACCTAATATGCACTTTTGAAACAAAACTGGAGAGTAAGCAAATCACTGGATATCCTACCAAGATGCCAATACGTTTCTTGGAGTAATTTAAAATGTTGGATGTAATCTACAGTGTAAAACTCAATAGTTTGATAGTAAGGTTTTTTATGGAATCACCTATATGAACACTCACTGTCCTATATGAACATCACAGGTAATAAGAAAATCTTGAAATTTCCCCTTTCTGGATAATTAAAGATATGATGATTAAGAGATGTTTTCTGTCAAGGTCTCCTCGCTTTGGGATAATCTTTCTGAGAGGTAAGATTCACTTCAACTCTTTTGACCTTCAAGTAGCAAGATAAAGTAGAACTCTTTTTGGATGACTTTTATAATTAGGAAGAAAATGCCACAGGGATGCTATATGCTATTTTGCTTTGGAGGGTTCATTGCTATTGATTTTATTATTATGGCATTTGTGGTTGTATATTTGAATGTGTTATCTTTTTCTACCACCAAATGTCATGGTGACTGTGGCAGAGTAAAAATGAAATAAATAAATATTCATAGTGAATATTTATGTGAACTATGTAAATAGTTACTGAAGACCAGCACATTTCAATTTCTCTGAATTTTTTTTTTTTTTTTTTTTTTTTTTTTTTTTGGAGACAAAGCTTGCAATGCAAAAATGCATCTGCTTGCTGAGATACCATTTAGCGTTTCCAAGACAAGGATTGCTTGAACAGATGCTTATCAATATTCTGACCTGCACTTGTATTGCAACCAAATCCAAATGTCTTCATAATCTTATTTGTATTTTACAATTTCTTTCTTTTTCATTTCTTTTTCATTTTCTTTTTAACATTTTGTTAATTCTTCTCTCTATCTAAAATCCATACATCTTTTTTTTTTGGACAAGTGATGAATACTAGGATTCATTACTTTGTTGCTTACATGTTGACAAATGAATCAGTTATTCATTGCAATTTCTACATCATTCTATGTCATTAAAATCCTCTAAAGCGTGTGTGCATTTCAATAATACTTTCCTTCACATGGAATTTGAATAAACAGTACTTCCAAATTTTCCATAAATATTATCAATATTACCATTATTAGAAATTTTCTTCAATATATGTCATTTTATACACTAAGGTTTTTAAATGAAGGAAATGCAGCACAATACCCAGAACTATGATAATAGAACAATAACTCCTTTAGTTTACATATTTGTTTATGAAGAATGGATTAGGATGCAACAGATAAATATTATTATTTGTTCCTTCTTTATAAATAAAGTCTGCCTCACCTTCCATCAATGTTTCTAGTAGCTGAGGATCCCCTTTGCAAGAATTAAAAAACAAGCCAAAGATAACGTCATGCTAAACCACCCAGTCACCTTGTAAGGCAGATAGGCAGCATAAAAAATAAGTAAAAATAAGGCCCAGCTGAACAAATATAGTAACTGAAACACTGTTTGATTTCTGCGAATAAATTGACCAGAAATGAAGTCAAGTTAAGTAATTTCTGTCCAGATGTAAGTCCCTTTCTCTGTTTGAGGCACAATAATGTACCTGAGTGGTCAATTCTTCTGCTTCTCTACCTCAAAACATGTGCTAACTCTGTTTCTTTGACTTCCCTGATATTGGATGCACCTTCCTACCAGGAGGGAGGGAGGGAGGGAGGGAGGGAGGGAGGGAAGGAAGGAAGGAAGGAAGGAAGGAAGGAAGGAAGGAAGGAAGGAAGGAAGGAAGGAAGGAAGGAAGTCATTTCATGTTTCGTCAATGAATGTATAAGAAAAAGTTTAGCTGTTCATGTTTTCATTGTTGAACATGTAAAAACAATGGTATTGGAAAGCAACAACCAATGTGAGAGAAAGAGAATGAGAGAGCAGAGAGAAGGAGACCGTCTTGCCACAGAGCACAGTAGCTAGGTGAAGCCACAATTTGACTGCAGTGAAAAGAAGCAGAGCAGGCAACTGGCGAACACTTCTTGTGGTGACAAAAATACTTCTTCTGTTTCGTATGTAGCAGAAGAAGTTGAATAGAAGTAGCTTTAGTGTCTTGAAGAATGGACACAAAAGCCCAAATTATGTCCTCCCCTGAAATAATAGTCTGTGGACTATTGTGGACTTACTATGACTTAGATCATAGTGAGCTGATTGTGAGAATTAACCTATTGTATCCAGAAAGTATAAGAACAACGTGATCAGACCATTATAAATTATAAACCTGTTTTAAGATTTTCTTTTACTTTAAAAATTAACTTCAGCTTCTCATATGAATATTTTCACATATTTCATTCAATTTGAATGTGAGAGTAACTCAGAATAAAATCTTCTTCCATGCTCATTTGTCGGAACTCATCACAATGTCAAAAGTCCAAAAGCATTCTGATTTTAAACATTTGTATTACAATAAATTTGCATTATATCTTTTACTATCGCCATAAAATATCTTATAACCCTCTCACACATATAAGCAATTCTAAATATAATGTACTTCTCTTTCACATATACAAATAGCAAACCTTAACAGAGTTAAGCAACAGCAATGTTTTTCAAAAGTGGCAATCCAAAAAAGCAAAATAAAAAAACCAAAAAAAAAATCATCCTGTTCCCATCAGGACCTACAATCCTACAAAGAGCTGCAATTAATCAAACAAGAGAAAAGAAGATAAACAAGTTCTCAAAAAACATGATGGGCTTTTGCTGCCCCCTTAAGACAAGTAAATATAAATAATTGTAAGCACACTATAAGTGCCTGATCACGTTTTCTCTAAAAGGCTTTTTTCAACTGAACTGTCACAGGATGATGATAATAATGGATTTGTTTAGTAGAACTTTGAATAACAATAAATCTTGATTTTTCATGGCATCTCTTATAATATCAATGAAACGAGCAGAGATTGTTCAGTCAATTCATGTTAAAGCATTTAGAAAAACAAACTTATACTCTCGAGGCAAAATAAATGATAGATGATAGAAATAGATAAAGAGATCGACAGACAAATAGATTGAGAATAGATTGAGAATTTCCAATCAGAGTAATTAGCAGTGAGACAAAAAACTGAGGGTCCCCTCTCCCAATGCATTGTATTATGATACATTGCATAAAGATTTAGTCGTCTGTGAAATGATAATTGAAAAAGCATACGAGGGATGAGTTATTATCATCACTTTCTGTTCTGTTAACCTTTGAAAGGAGACCTGATTAATGGATGGTCATTGACTTCACTCTTTAAATCACATTTAAGTTTTTTGATATTAGGATATTAATACTCAAACTCCCCTTTGCAACTTTCAGCATATTATTGATCCACTGTATCATTGTTTGTCATTGCTATTTTAAGTTGCCAATTTTCATTGGCAGCACTGAGTACTGTTTGAATATGTGATTCCTCCTGGCAATGAAATATGTGTCATAGAGATCAGAATCATTGGCACTTTGTATGAATTATGTCAGAAGTTGTCTTACACCTCTTCACTTGATAGCTCAGGAAAATGGCTAAAGTGGCAGTTGAAAACATATTTGAGCCATTATGAGCACTGCTATAATTTAGAAAAATGTTAGGCTTGCTTCACATTTGTTCTGAAATTTTTAAACAAGGAGACATGTTGTCCTGACAGATACCCTGTTTTATACACTTTTCTCATGTGTGTATGTGTATGTGTATGTGTATGTGTATGTGTATGTATGTGTGTGTGTATGTATATATCAAATTTATATTTCGCTGATAAAGAAATAAAGAGAGACTAGTATAGATCTATTTCAAGCTATTTAGCTCTCATCAGCTAGCCATACCCTTACTTGGATTCAAACTTAGGCTGCCAGCATGTTAGGCAGTTGTATTAACCTCTGAGCCACAAGTTCTCCTCTCTTCACCGGCTTGAGCCAGGGGAGAGATTAAGTGTTTTTCTGTCGAGACACTTGGTCTACTCCAGCATGTGGGAGGGAGCATACAACTGCCTAACATGCAGGCAACCCAAGTTTGAATCCAAGTAAGGGTATGGCTAGCTGATGAGAGCTAAATAGCTTGAAATAGATCTGTACTAGTCTCCCTTTATTTCTTTATCAGCAAAATATAAATTTGGTATAAAATGGTTTGTTGTGAATGCGACTGCTTGAGGGCTCCTGGATTGGAGCTGAAAGGTGAAAGGGATGCAGTATACTCCCTCCCACATGCTGGGGTAGACCAGGTGTCTCGATAGAAACACACACACACACACACACACACACACACACACACACACGTGTGTGTGTGTGTGTGTGTGTTTTCTATCAAGACATTTCATTTATATTCTGCCTTTTGGTTTATATACTACTCAAGGGAGCTTACATCAATAAATTAAAATACATATATACATACGTACATACAAATATAGCCCTAATCCTAATGCAAAAATAGCCCTAATGCTTAGGGATAAGTTACATAGTATGCAAAAAAGAACTACAAAGAACTAAAAGAAAGAAATGAAAAGCAGAAGATAAAGAAAAAAAAATGGAATTAAATCGAGTTTATAGCAATGCTGTGTATTGTACATTCTCATGCCTTTCTATGTGAACTAACCTTGCTTCAATCATGTTTTGTATCTTTTCATATTTGAACTTCTCACCCGTCTTTTTCTGAAGACTCCAGCTCCTTCTTACTATGACTTGCTTATTCTTCTCCTTCCTCTCAACCTAATCACTCTTGCTTTATGTATTTGTTTGGCAATTCCGTCTTCATCCATCCTCTTTATATGACACAATGACCTCTTTATCAAAGCACTTCAGTGTACTTCCTTCATACCAGTCACTCACTTTAGTATTTGGTTGGCATTCATTCGCAGCTTGTATATTGTATATTTTACCCTTTTGAAAAACAGAACAATACACTGACAAATAAAACTCACAGCTTTATTCTAAAAAACGGTTTGTTCTGCCCTATAGTTCTAATATTTACTGACATATCCTGTACTCAACATTACTTTTTATACCTCAAGTTACCAATAACGATGTCATATTAGTCCTTGATATTTAGAATAGAAAAGCAACATATAAAACTGTAATTTGTAATTTGTGCCAATTGAGCTCCTATTAACTCTTCAGGTGTTTTCTGTCATATAACAATGTACCAAAAATCAGGTCCCATAAGTAACATATTGTATAAATCACTTTAAATGTTTGAATTGATTGACATTTTCTTTTATACACTTCCTAAATTATTCCATGCATTACCTTTGAAAATTCCTAATACAGTGGCATTTTTATTGGAAAAACAAAATATAAGGTAATTGACTTATGGGGCTTGACTGTTGGTACATCCTGTATATCTGTTATTGGCTTGATATTTAAATGCTTTTATTAATAGCAGACATAAAATTAGCATTTTATTTGCATTACTTGATCTTCAAGTCTATTTTTGTTCTTCAAGTATAGTATTGTTAAGAAATCATCATAACACAAGCAGATTCTCACATTATAAGGCAATTTGTGGATGGGAGAAACCGTTGTTTCAGGGCATTTCCATAACAGCTGTTCCCACTGTCCAATTCCTTGAAAAACATTTATAAATGAACCAATGGGACATTTACTTCAGTTAATTCAGGAACAGAGTTAGCAATGCTACCCTGGACTTTTAAAGACCTTTCAATAAAGTGAAGTGAAGTGAAAAGTGAAGTGAAAGTGAACAAAGTTACACTTAAAATGTAATTCCACCACCTCTGTTCAAAAATGGTATAGAAGAAAATCACCCAAATGCTTTGCATGCAATTAGTATTCAGCTGAAGAGACAAGAGGGTCTTTTTGAAATATATCTCTTACTCACTCACTCCTGAGAGGGAGTTCCAAAACCATCAAGTTAGCATTCGTATCAAAAGATCTACTCACCTGGCAATTTGCTAACTTTAAGGATAGGTAAATTCTGCTAAGTTTTATTAGCTGGTTCTCTTTTTTTCCTCTGCCTTAGTTTCCTTCCTCACTTTCTTCTAATTCCCTTTTATTCTAACCATTTAAACATAATTTTATTCTAATTTTACATCAGTTCATACTTCATTGATTTCTTTAAAAAAAAGAATATGTATTTATCAATCCATTAATATTCATGGATAGAATAATAGTTTAATATATAAACTGTGGAAATGTCAGTCCTCTGTAACCATGTTTATTTGCTTGCAGACATTTCATTAATCATTTAGATAATGTCATCATTGCTAATGTGTATGGGGTTTGCTCTCTATTTAGATACATTGTCTTGCCCTGCCATTGGTGGATATATGGTTTCCTCCTAGATAGTTCCTTGATTAGAGTATTTTTTCCTACTTGATCATTTGTCTGGTATTTATCCCTGCTCCTCCAGAGTGAAGGCTGTGTTCTGGTCTTTTTGTTTTCTTCTTAGCCTCTTTATTGTTTCTTTTGAATGGTATGTACATGTGGTTTATCTCTATGTGTCTATTGATAGCTGATTTGTCTGAATGCCAAGCTTCTAGGAATTCCCTGGCATTTTTTGGACTTTACTTGGTCTACAATATTTCCAGTTTCCAAGATGAAACAGTGGTTTCAACCATGATTGAAAGATTACTTATATTATTACTTATACATCAAATTTTCATTGAAATGTAAGTCAGACTAATTTCTGATTTATCTCTTTTAATTTCTGATTTCTTCTAATTTCTGATTTATCTCATCTCAAAAAAGATGAGCTTTCAATAAAATACTTCCAAGGACACAGCCATAACCTGTAATGATGTGCATACAGTTCCCTGAAGGACAAATATAATCTTCTGGGAAATGAGAGTTAAATTAAAAAATGGTATTATGAGAAGATGAAAACTTCCCCTCTCAACACTGTTTGCTTGCTCTGCATGAAGATTTACACTTTTTACGGTCATTTTGGATGCTGGGATAGGCAGGAAATCTTGCTTTACTTTTAATTATGGATTTACCAGCATATAGTGCCCTCATTTTAAATAGTTGTCATGTGTACTGCAAAAAGATCATTCTACTTATGCTGTTGTTTTCATGGCAATGCCATGGAATGTCAGTAATATACAACTGAGTCAGATTATATGAGCTTAAAGTAGACCACTAATCTTTTTTTTAACCTTCAGTAAGGTGTATTTTAGACAACATGTATATTATGGTATCTCACCATAAGCTTAAGCAAAGTGAAGAGATAGATATTTTTTCCCCTCACACACACTCTAACAGGCTTTTTTCAATCAAGTGGATTTTTTTTTTACCTTTTGTTCCTTGGAGATAAAATATAGCAAATTTATGGAAAGAGTAACAACGTTAGAAAAGCACTCGACGTGAGATCAGAATCAGGTCTACTGTTTAATAATATAATGTATCATCCAGCTTATTTTATATCATTGGCTTGAAAGCCTTAGGCTATTTTTTTTCCATATGTCATCTCCATTCTTGCCCTCCATTCTAAGCTTCTATTTCCCCTTATCCTGTCATTTGCAGTATTTCTCTCTTTTAAGCCATGCAATAGGACCTCAGCCAAATGTGATTCTCTGCTTATTTTTTATGAAGGAAAAATAAATCAGTCACAAGCAACACACATTTATGCTATACATTTGTTTAGGGTTTTTTTTTCTTTCATGTTGCAAGTTCTGTTTTCAGTATTATTTTTCCCACTTGTTTTGCATTTTCTCATTAAGCAACAGATTGATTCATTATATTAGCCATCAGGATAAAAACAAAAGGCAAAAGTTGGTCATACAGTAGTTGGGTTTTTAATATGTCTTTGCTGAATAATTGTAGCTTTGCTGCTTTGTGGCAGTGTACCTACGCTAAATTTCTCACATAAAGGTGAGAAAAGGTTTCCCTCGCACATATGTGCTAGTTGTTCCTGACTCTAGGGGGCGATGCTCATCTCTATTTCGAAAGTCAAAGAGCCAGTGCTGTCTGAAGATGTCTCCGTGACCATGTGGCAGGCATAACTATATGCCAAAGGCACACGGAACACTGTTACTTTCTCACCAAAGGTGGTCCCTATTTTTCTACTTGCATTTTTTACGTGCTTTCAAACTGCTAGGTTGGCAGAAGCTGGGATAAGTAATGGGAGCTCACCCCATTACACGCCACTAGGGATTCGAACCGCTGAACTGATGACCTTTCAATCAACAAGATCAGCGTCTTAGCCACTGAGCCACCGCGTCCCTTAAATTTCTCACATATTAAGTGGAAAATAGAAAGATTCATTCATTTCAAGGCCTACACTAGATTTTGGGCAGCATATTGAGGACAACATTCATCTCTAAAAGATAGGAACACTGGAGAACATTTTGGTATAAGAACAGGAATTTCAAGAGGTGGAAGGGGGGTTGCTTTGCAATTTGCTAATCAAGAAAACTCAGATCAAAATATTCTGTAGAGAAATCACAACAATAAATCAGCCTTCTCAGATAAACCAGACAAGAAACACTAGACTAGATGAACCAATTTAACTTTATTGCAAGATTATATTATGAATTTTCCAAGTTTGAAGGTACAGATTTTAATTATGTGATCCATTAGGGTGACTCCTTCTTAAGTTTCTTTCCATTACCATTAAACCACTGGGGGACTCTAACTCTCTTGTTGATTGTTTCCTATCAACAAGAGTATCTCCTCCCGTCTTTCTCCAAATCTCCCTTCCCTGCCCATACATCCCATTACATGAACAGACCAAAAGCCCCATGAAATGGACATTCAAATAAGTTGGAAGTAACATTCATATAGATTTTAAAGCTCTTTTTGAAGCCCCCTTCCAATCACCATTGTTGAAAACTGTTTGCAGTTCTAATGTTGGTGTAAAACCGTAAAACAGGCATAAAATATATTAGTAGCTGTGTAGGCCATAAGAAAAAAAACCCCAAAATCCCTTTATTAAGTTTTGTGAAAACACTGCATAGGATTTCGGGCTTACAAAAACATTATACAAGATAGTTAGATGGCAGAAAAGTAAAGGGAAGGGAAAGTAAGGAAAAATGTGTATTATAAATATATAAATATTTTAAAAAATAAAATACTAAAATAAAATAAAATATAATAAAATAAAATAAAATAAAATAAAATAAAATAATAAAATAAAATAAAATAAAATAAAATAAAATAAAATAAAATAAAATAAAATAAAATAAAATAAAATAAAATAAAATAAAATAATAAGTGATTGATTCCCAAGATAAAAATGGTTAAGGAACAACCAAACTGTTTTTGTTTTTTTGAGAAAATGTGAAGCTTCCAAGTCTTCTTTATTTTACAATTGGCAATTGATTTCCTTTTTTATGTTTCCAGAATTTTACCTGGTAATCATTAGATGCCTGCTAGGAATTTAGGTTCTCAACATCTGAAAGCAAATGTGGAAAATAATAATCAAACAGTGACTTCATTTCTTTTTATTATTATTCCCTTCTCTGGTTCTGAATGAAATATCATCAAGCTTAAGTCAGTTTATATTTGTAACAATCAATAGGAGAACAAACTTCACTGCCTTCAAGAAATACATTGTTCAGATTTCAAAGCATGTATTTTAGTCTCAATGTAGTTATACTTTTTCCTCCTCATTTGCATGTTTTAATTTTCTCTCCTAGGTGAAAACTCAAAAGAATAATTTCTTGAAGCTTATTTTTCTTTAATTTCTGCTTTTGTATGCCATCAGGTTGTTAAATATTTTCCTCATATTTCAGTCTGAATCCTCATTTGAAATAAAGACATAATCAAAGCTCTGCATGTTTTTATAAGATGCATTTGACAAGCTAGTTTATTTTCTGCATGTTCCTGATGTGTATTACTTGGTGGTATTAATTTGCAGAATTTTCTCTTTCTATAAATGTTGACACAGGGAGATTGGAAACCTGTTTTAATCAACCTTTTCATTGTTTCTCAGTTTTTCAGTTATTGGAACAGCCATGAAAGAAATGAATTATATTTTGGTTATTTGATATTGCACTAGTCCTCTCCTACATATAATCTATTCCCATTATCAACATCAGCATCATCAATATCAACATCACCTTCTACCAGTATCTGAAACCGTATGAGATTTATACAAATGATAACAAACCTGTCATACTTCTCTTTTGGCACCCTTTTGTTTCTTTAAAAAAACCAAAACAAAACAAACTTATTCAAGTTTTACCTGACATTCTAATACAAAGCATCATCTTTTTCTCTACTTTACCCTAAAGTATACAGATAATTCACACTGTACTTAATTCAGTAAATTAAATATGATTATATCAGTGTGATTTTGTGATGATACCAACTTAATGGTGTGACATTTTAAAGACATTGAAAGTTTCACATCTTCATTCACATGACTTCTTGCTTCATTAATTACTAGAGTGCAGGAACTGATGATACTCTCCTTTCATTCCCAGCCTAGAACAAATTTACCCTATTCCTGTGTTTTCCAAATCTTAGCCATCCTAAGCACTTTAGAGCAAATGGTCTGTGGCACTTCAGTATGTTCTAATAGTAGCTCCAGCTGTGAATTGGTGTGGTACTTAGCATGCCCACTCCCCCCAACAGCTGATCTCTACCCCATGCAGCCCTTTTAACCCTATATAGACAACTGCGATAAAACATAATATGCAGATAAAGTAAAAATAACAACATCTTAGAGCCACTGTCAAAAGTACCATGCCAACATATTCTACAACACTCCATTGCCTGGGAAAAAAAATTCAATCTTCACAGTCTTCTGGATAATCAGCAAGTTTTGGACCATCTGAATCTCTAGAGCAAAGACAGTTGCATAAGACAGCTCTAATGAGAGACACATCAATGAGTCCAACGATGGCCCAGTAAGTCAATGAACTATCTTAAACCAAAGAAGCCAATAGTCAATTCAATCCTTGCATATTCCAATGGGATGAAGTATCCACAGTACCGTAAAGCTTCCTTTCCCTTCATTTTGTAAACATTTTTGTTTTAAAACAAAGCTTCAGAACACTGTTACTTTGTTTCTGTGAAGCTAAACTCTCAATTCTTTCTTGCAACAAAGGTTTCATGTTCTTCAACTGGAAGGCAGAAATGAAAGAACTACCTGTTCTGTTGTATCAGGACAAGGATGATCCCCTGAGTAGTTAAAATAATAAAAAGAAAACAAGGATGCTTTAGTATTAAGAGACGTAATGCAGGAAAGGATGGTGGTGCCAAGATCCAAGCAGGAAAGTAAAGGAATTATATTGGAAATGGTGGAGTGGGAACTATCCTTAAATGGTAAAGCCAGACATCGATAGTCTGATACACATAGCAGCCAGACAGCAAAGCCTGCCTTCCTTGCATGGATGACAGAACAAAGAAACAACCAGTCACCAGCCATTGTGGTGGTTGCACGCAATAAACCAAAGGTCCCATTTGCTCCTATTGCCTACCCTCTCAATCTGAACTACAATTTGACTGCCTTTTCAGCATGGCAGCTAAAAAACCCAGGCTGCACTGCCAAATTTCCTTTAGGTTGCATCCTCTTTCCCTCAAGAATATCATCTTCTCCAAAGCTACTCCTACTTACCGTTTAGCTATTTCCTCATCCTTGTGGGCCCTGCAATAGCAACAACAAAGGATTGTTCAAACTCTTTTGCAGATATTAATCTTCTAATAACATTTAAATTTGCAATGCTTTCCTGACAAAACTCAATATTAAAAAATTATAAAAACTTTTCAGCTAGAGCCCAAAATTTAGATATATTTTCTATCCCAGATTTATACTGTGTTGACCATGAGCCCTTGAAATAATCCTAAAGATTTATATCAAGTTTAGAAATAATAAATTAGGCACTATGTACAAGACTCAATAAGACTTAATGTTTTTTCCTTCTACAACATTTGGTAGTGATTTGAAATCTACAACATGAATTGTGGGTGATAGTTTTCTTTAAGAAAACAGAAAAGCAGAATATCAATGTTGACCATTAAAAAGAAAGATGAAGTAATGTATGATGTACAATAAGTAAAATGCAGCCTGGTAAAGTAAAGAAGTGGAAATTAATCTATTATTGTTAATTTTTCTCATGCAATTATTCAACCTCTCAGCTTTTCTATAGACATGGATGGATTCTACATTTTCTTTGATATATACTTTACTGATTTGCTATTCATTATTGAATGGAGGCTAATTGATATTGATTTTTCTGCCTTGCTTATTATCTGGTCTAGGAAGGAAGTGGGTTTGAAGATAGTGTGTTTTAGAGAGAGGTGTGGTGCTAAAGGCAAAATCAATATACCTAGGAAAAGCTGAAGAAGTGGTTATATCTTGTGGCTTATTGTTCGAAGAGAGATGCACTTTAGGGACATATCTAAAAAGTCTCATCAAATGAAATTTGAAAAACTCCTCTTTGGGCAGAAGTAGTGTAATCCAAATCCATTTCCAAAACCTAAAAAACATTGGTTTGTAGAATATATATTTGTTCCTAAAATGTACAGGAGTATGAAAAAGAAATAAAAAAGAAAACAGAATCATTGGTCTATCTATTTGGTAAAAATCTATTATTCAGACAGTGTAATGCACTTTATATGCATTATTTCAGGTATGTTAATTATAATATTAATGATGGTCAAGGTATTCAAGGGTTAGAATCATTTAGTTGGAGGGGCTATTTAGGCCACTGATTCAAATTCATGGCTTAATACCAATATCTAAATTAAATCTCTAAATATAATTATGGAATGGAATCATAGTGTTAAAGGCTTTTGGTGCTATGCTATGAGCTACTTCAGTAAAACAGTTATACATTGAATCCAAGAAATAGTTTTTAGAATGACTTAAAAGTGGGGCCTTCTTTCTTAAATAATGTTGTGACTATAGATATTCAATTAACAAATGGCAAAAAGTATATGTTAATTTATATTCATACAACTTTCGTATTACTAGAATTTAAATTTTATAGACGGCAATCAAGTAATTTTTAAATCCAATTTATTTCAAATAAATTCTTCAGTTAGTTTCAGTTAGTTACTCCCCAACTCATCCCAACATTTTTCTTCAATTTATTTTCACTAGTTAACTTCCCACCAAAATCTGAACCCTGAATCAATTACTGATTTCTAGTCATCAAAATAGCTTTTTTTTTTTTTTTGGTTATACCCCATTTTAGCAGCCTGACCCCAAATTTACCTCCTTTACAATATGCCAACATATTTAGATCATGGGGGGGGAGGGTTTGATAGTAAAGTTAAATAGTATATATATCACAAAAGGAATGATGAATAATATTTAAAGGAAATTTTGCCATGAGGTCCTTGTACTGAGGTAATAACAAAAATGTAAATACTTTCACATGTTCTCAGAAAAAAATATATACATATGTATTCTCTGAGAAATCTAAATTCAAAGGATTAAAAAGGAGTAAGGGGGGAATTGTAACAAAGACTCAATAGCCTGATCATGTTGTTACATTATATCTAAGGATATACAACTTTTGTAAAAGGACAAGAACTCTCAGGAATTCCACCCACTCACTGGTATAGATATGTGGACAATACTTGGGTCAAGGTCAAAACACAGGAATTGGAAGCGTTCACCAAACATATCAATTCTGTGGACAGATACATCAAGTTCACACAGGAAGATGTTAAGGAAAATAGTTTAGCCTTTCTGTACTGTGTGGTACACATTAAGGAAGACAGAAGCCTTAACATTGAAGTTTACTGAGCTGAAGAAGTAAACACTATGTAAAATGATTTGCATAGCGAAGAAGAAAACTTTACAAATAGCTCTTTGTATCACTTAAGATCAGTTTTGTTCTCAGATAATATTCTGCATTCCACAGGTCTTAGTGAAGACTTAGTGAAGACCAAATTGGCTAGTGTGTGAATTACCTTATTCTAAGAAAAAGTAGAAGCTAAAAGTAGAGCGACAGCTCCGGCCCCGCAACAGAGAACCCATAGCTTCTACATGAAACAGAGCCTGAAGATGACAGGGTTGTGAGCCTGTCGAAACGTTGCTTTAAGAAAAACTTTTAAAGTCACTGGTAGGATTTTAGCTGAGGTTTTAAAGGACCTTGCAGAGTGCTCTGTAAGGATTTTTAGAAGATTTTAAACTGGGATTTTAACCAGGATTTTAAATATTTTAACCAACTTATTTATAATGATGTGGGAAAACACCCGAGATTTTAATTTTTTGCATATGCACACCCACGAAAACTTAAGAAGACACACATACACACACACACACACACACACACATTGTATGTAGGTCTTTGGTTATTTGGGTTTTCTCCCGCGTAAAATTGGAAGTGTCTTGGCGACGTTTCATGCTTCTAGGAGCACGAAGCCGAAAACACCAGCCTGAAGATGACGAATGAGACTTCATCGAAACGACACCAAGACACTTCCAATTTTACATGGGAGAAAATCCAAATAACCAAAGACCAATAATATATAATTATTCCCAAAATATCCCAACATGAGAAGCAATAAAGGCATAAAAATTTAAAAAGTAGCAATTAAATCAAGAACTGCTAAATAGTAATGCATAAAGAATCTAAGAATTAGAAATAATTTTCATAGTATTTCTATTCTTATATTTGCCTTATTTTCCTATAAATTCATTGTTCTATGTAGAAATAATAAATATTCTTTTCAATCACTTGGATTACATTAACATTATCTAGGCTTGTACCCACTCTTTCCATTGCCTTATCTTTAGCAAGTTAATTCCATCAAGCTTTCCCTACATGTATTATGTTTATGTATCTAATTCCCTCTTGTTTATCAACACTTCAGTACAGATAAGCACAGAAAACGAAATAAAAAGCCCTCATATACAGTTTTTTCATTCCTAAATAGACAACTGCTTTTATTTTCTCAGATGTTTTCTAAGTCTGTAGTGGATCCAACATGGAATTAGATGGATCTGTTTTGAACTTCCTCTAATATCTGGCTCTGAAGATGAGATTTTGAAACCAGCAGTTTCATGAGATCTTTGGGGACATTTTCAGGTAATTCTTATGGTAAATTCTAAAAAGTTAAATCTTTATAAATGCAGGAGTTCCTGCTTACCTATCAAATTGATATCCATACCAGGAGAAATGGAATGAATGGAATTTGGAATAATATTCAAAAACATTTACTCTTTAAAAATCTTTTGAGATATGTATAAAGCATGAAACTACAATAAGCCTATATTTATTTATTTAACTCAGTTGTGTATTTTTTTCTTTTCCAGAAATAATGAAAAAAGGTACAGCTATTGCTCAAAATGCCAATACAATAATAGCTTTCTTCTTTCACTTCCTCTGTATTTCCCCTTTTCTCTATCTTACATAGCACATATGCATGCACACACATTTTGATTGTCAAAACCTAATGAGAAACAAAATATATCCATAATCTTTAAAGGTTCCAAATCACATTAAGCCTGATGTAAATTAGCTTAAAATAGGATTGGCTCTTTAATGGTAGCCATTATGCTAATGAAAAAAGACATAAAACAAAGTGAAAATAGGCAGCTCTTCTTCTAACAGTTAAGAAGTAAGAATACAAATTATTAAATTAATGGAAAGCCATGGAGGTTGTTAAATAAGACCTAGTGTTTGCAATTATTATAATTTTTTTACTATTCATATATAGTTACACATTTTTTTTTCCTCAAATGGGAATTCTTTGATGGTCAGAAAAATTCTTGAATAATTTTAAAGACTTGTTTTAATGGGAAGATCAATTTAAATATTTTACTTCCTACCAATAGCCCTATTTTGAAAGGGCTAGGTTCCTATTAAGAAAATGTTTTGCTTTGTGTCATTTCCTGCACTTCCTGCAATTCCAGGTACAGATGAGAAAAAATAGCCTGTTTTGGAGAGAGCCATTGCCTCTGAAATAAACAATACTAAGCTTGATGGACTAGGTCTGCCATTGCTGAGTTAGATAGATCAAAGCAATTCATTATATTGTTTCTTGCTTGAATTTGAGCATGAGATTATATATAACTGAGAATGATTATGCCAGGGATTTCAAATGTCAAGGCCTGAAAATGAAATAGCTAAGTTTGCTATAAACATCAAATTATTGCTAAGGGGATTGCAACAGGTCTTTCTTTAGATATGTACATTCAAACACTTCAGAAACTGTTGATCAAAAATTTGATTATGGTTTTGTTATTATGTATTATACCATTCCATACTAAACTATAATTTACTACAATATAGGAGTGAAACATAGATGTTTACCTGGAGACTTAAATAACTTGGCAAATTTATAATCCTTATTAAACTGTCAACCAACTTTCAATTAATTTGTCATCACCAAGACAACCGTATCTGGACTGCAAACATTTGATTGACCACTACTGAGTTTGCTACCATTTAGAGTCATCAGATTTGTGTATCCCTAAAGTAGTCATAAACATCATCAAGTCTGTAAACTATATATAAATAAAACAGCAGGATACACTTCAAATCAAGACATTTTAGCAGTCGTATGAAAATAGGAAGGACCAAGCTTGGTTTCATTCTGTTACACATGATCAGACTCAGGAGTGGGTTTCAATTTAGTTTGCTATCGATTCACTCGTGCTCACGTCCAATGCTTCTGACATGGATAGAAGCTTCTGTGCATGCACAGAAGCATCTGGGTGGGTGGGCGGAGCCTCCTGCCACCGCTACTGGTTCATCTGATCCGGGGCAAACCGGTAGCAACCCACCACTGATCAGACTGCTAAGAAGGAAAAACATACTGTATCTAGAAGAAGGCAAAAAGGAAGTAATGGTATTAAAATAAATTAAATAGTTGCATTTAAATGATGGTGCATATGGCCATTATTATTTTCATATATCGGTAGTAGGTTTAGAAACATATAGTATGAATGGTTCCTTTGATGCTAAGCATTTAAATTGTCCAACTTTAATAGTCTTGTGAAAGAAAAGAAAAGCTGGTGGCAGGAATTGTTCCCTCTCGATAACTGATTATAACACAGTAATATTGACCTAATGCTATGGTCCTAAGCTCTTATTTTCTGGTAGATCAGATCCTGAGATTGAATGTTTAATGTGTATTTTTTTTTTCATATTTGAAGAGACTATTTGCAAAGAAATACTTTGCTCAGAGTGATTGAAAATGGTGTAGACTGTTTACCAAAGGCCGAGAGGTAATTGCAGAATCAATACTTAAAGGTGTGCTGATTAATATTTTATATGGCAAAAGAGATGACAAGTGAATCTCTCTGTTAAATGTTATAAAACAACAGAGGATGCACTGACTATTTCAAATAAAGGCTTAACAGTACAGTATTATAAATGCTTATTTAGAATTAATCTACTCATTTTGTCAAGCATGCAGTATTCTTAATCAACTGAATATGTAATTGCCCCCATATTATGACAAGCTCATTTGTATTTCCCATTTTTGAAATTACAATTAAAATAAATAAATAGAATTACAGAAAATAAGAGATAGATGTAAAAGGTGCATAGTCAAATAGGTGGCAAACACATTTGATAATATTGGATAAAACCAAGAAATCTTTTCCCATTATCAAAGAAATAAACCATCAGATTCAGAAGAAGAGTGGATAATAAAGGAAGAATTCAGTCTTGTTCTCAGATGACAAATCATAGTTAATACCTATTCATAAACCATAACGCAGAGCAGAGAAAAAAATTATTTCTTTAATCTGTCCCAGCGATCCCAATAGCAAGAAAGCTCTTGATTGATCTAGGACTGTGATGGCAAACCTATGGCATGTGTGCCAGAGGTGGCACACAGAGCCCTCTCTGTGGGCGCATGCACCATCGCCAGCTGGTCTTCTGGTTTCCAGCCAGCTGGTCTTCGCAAGTACAGCGGCGCCAGAAAACCAACCAAAAAACAGGCTGTTTTCAGGCCATTTTTGGCCCAAAAACCAGGCCTGAAACTGGCCAAAAAACAGGCATGCGCACATCAGCCAGCTGGTCTTCGAGTTTCTGGAGCTCTGGCGTGAGCACATGCACACGCATGCATGATGCGCGTTCCAGTTTGGGCACTCAGTGCCGAAAAGGTTTGCCATCACTGATCTAGGAGGTTATTGCAAATTGGCAGAATAGTCAGCTCTCTTCAACACATTTGCTGATGACATCATTTAGTACCCCCTCAAAATAAGATCTGAGGTGATTACAGACAAACTAACATTGGATAATGCTACTTTGTCAATTAAAATCAGTGATGAAATTAAATATACTTCAGAGCTTCAAAAAAATATAACTGTGTGGAAGAAATTATGGTCTTCTAGATAGTTTTGGATTACAATTTCCATTCTCTCTGACCAGTTTGGCAACAGGGCACATCCATGCTGCAACCTTAAGCTTCTCCAGTCTGGTACGACTACTAACTGGACTTTAACTGGCTTAAGAAAATTTTATTTAGCTGGGAATGTTTTAAAGGACACAGGTGTTCAGTCCAGATTGCAGTCTACCACACATTTCCACTGAAAAATTACCACTGTACCTGATAAGTAATTGCCAATTATTTCCATGGACAAATCTAGTGAACCTTTTTTTGGGGGGGGGGGGGCAGGCGGGCAGGATGGTGTTTACAAAATTAAACATCAAAATGAACGTTGATGCAGGTGCAACCACGACCATGCTACTGTAACACTATTCGTAATGGTAACTGCAAAAGAGATGAGGAAACCAAACGTGAGATAATTAAAGACATTTTTTTCTAAATGGTGTGTAGGGCAGTGCATTCATTTAGGTTGTTAACAGGATGTTTTTGTCACTGAAATGGGCAGGGGCTTCTCTAGGACAAAGTAAAAATGTAATAGACAAATCAGAGGTGAAATACATGGGTAGATATCACGTATATCGTGGGCTGGGGGGAAGTAGGAAGTGATAACATTATCCATGCCTTCTAGAATCAGCTAATGTCATCTATTTATGATGGGGCAATCTGGGAATGGTGTGCATGGGGACTGCAAAAAGCATTCTTCCAGGTCCATATTAGGTTTACCTATTAAAGAAGATGAAATATTTTTCTTTTACCACTGATGGTAAAAGCACTGATAGGCATTGATAATGTTACCTAGTTTGGGTAATGAAACATCTGTAAGAAAACAACCAAGCTCAGAGACCATCAAAGACCTTTCATTTGCACTTATACAATTTTGTCTAAGCACTAAGCATGTCTGTTCATGCCCCTTTCGAGTACAAATAATATGCATTGTTTCATAATAAGCAGTATTTGATTGTCTTTCTTCTCGTCATCAGTTGAATTGCCCTTGCTTGCCCACTTGTTGAGTGTACTCTAAATTAACGTAACAGCTATCAAATGTTCCAACCTCTCTATTGCTTCCCTTTCTCTGCCTTTCAGCTAAAGACTGAAAGAGCCAGTTTGAATTATGCCTCTTCACTTTTGGATTGGAGGTTTCCCTTAATTCAGCTTCCCCTTTTCATCCCCCTCCTTTATGAAATAATGGTGGGGCAAGAAATCCAAGATAAGGCTTGTCACTCAATTTGTAGGAAAGGAGGGAAAAGGGGAGGGTGACTGCAGGGAAATGATGAAAGAGAAATAATTGCTAAATTGAAGAAGAGCCATTTGACTTTTAAACAGTGCTTCTGATTTAAATATAAGGAAGTCACCCTATCAGGATATATTCATAGAGTTCAAATGAGCTTAGAGCATTCAGAAATGAATGTTATTAGATAAGAGTAACCCTGTGTGAAGTTTAGATCACCATTGTTTCAACCCTGTCATATGCATAATGAAATGGGCAAACCGTTTCACTAGAATGCTAACAAAGATTAAATACATTTAAGTGACTCTTTATCATTTTTGCCTTTTACTGAAAAAAAGTCCCCAGGTTATGCAGCTCAAGCAACAAAATTCAAAAGCTGAAAATAGGATTGGGACAAATTTATTACTCAGAATGCTCCAAAGCCATGTTTCATGTTGTGCACTCTTTAACAGGATGCCTCTGACATTCAAAAAAATTGCCATTGTTTTCTTCTTTTTGTCATTTAATCTGCTTAAATCTGTGCTTCAGTCTGACCTTACGGCTAAACATATTGCTTCATTTTAACTAGCCTTAGAAACCGTAATATGTTTCTATTTTTATTTATTTGTTTATTAGGAACAGTTTATCATTCAGTAGCCCACACTAAGCCCTTCTCCAGGAATAGCTAAAAGCTATTTAGCTCCAGCCATAGCTAAAAATTTCAGAAAAGGCTGTTTGAAGAACAGAGAGACTTGTTTTGAGTTATGCAGCTTTCCTGATACTGGATATACTGTAGACCTTTGTACTGTTATTCTCCAGGAGTCTGTAAAGTGATGTCAGGTTTTGTTTAAAGGACTTCATGAAGCCCATTTTTTTTTCTTTTTGTTTCTAACAATTCTAACAATTCCAAGAGTTGTGCACGAACATCACAACACATATCTTAAGCAGCTTGTTGCAATTCCTTTCCAGAATATTTTTTATTGTTGAATGTTTGTTTGTTTTTTGAGTAAATTCCTTTCTAAAAGTTGATCAGGCAAAAGGAAAAAAAATTATTATGCAAACTGAATAAGGAGGAGGCTTTTGAGCTGGTCTTAGGAAAGAAGCTGCTTTTTTTTTTATCGATCTCTCTCATTAGTCTGGCCTTTTCAATGGCTAATTGAATAAACATGATCAAATCCATGAACTTAAGGAATTGGTAAACTACTTGATTGAGAAGTAAAATAGTTACACATCCCAAATTAACAGACCTGCTTTCCAAAATCCAATTCTCCGGCAGATCAGAGGAAGGCTTGGGAGGAAGATATATAAACTCAGGATATCCTAGAAAAAACAGTACAGATATTTTTTTGTCTTACCCTGGTTTCTATGCGATGTAAATGAAAACTGTACTCAGTTGTCTGTAGTCAGAATGATTCCTAATTAAATTAACCCTGTTTACTTCTTGGCATGATTTTCTATCACAGTGTTGTGGTCCGCCAGCAGCCTGCAGAGCTGGCAGCAAAGTCGGACAGTAAGGAGGCTGGGGAGGAACATGAGCCAGTCCTGGAGTCTGAGGATGGCTCAGATGAGGGCTCTGAATCGGAAACAGAGAAAGGGCCATCTGGGAGGTACATGTTGCCTCTGGAGCCTCCAGAGTCAGACCTCAGCAAGGCAGAGGAATAGGGGGAGCCTGTTCCCAGTGCATGCATGCACAGAGCTGCCAGAAGCCAAGAACAGTTAAAACAAAAGGGACAACTCAGGAGTAGGGCTTGAAGATGATTCCCATAAGCCCCTCCCATAAGACTTAAAAGAGGAGCAAAGGCACATGGACCTTTGCAGAAAGCAACATTGTTAATTTTATGCAGTTTGAAGTCTGAAGCTCTGTTTGATTCTGGACTCCGTGTGGCTTTGCCATTTATTTATTTATTTATTTATTTATTTATTTATTTATTTATTTATTTATTTATTTATTTATTATTAGTCATATTTCTATGCTGCCCACTCTCCGAAGACTCTGGGCGGCTAACATCAAAGACAGTATACTAAATAGCATATTGCCCCCAACAATCTGAGTCCTCACTTTACCCACCTTGGAAGGATGGAAGGCTGAGTCAACCTTGAGTCGGTGAGATTTGATCCACTGATCTGCTGAACTAGCAGTCAGCTCAAGTAGCTGCAGTACTGCACTCTAACCACTGTGCTACCTCAGCTCTTTATTAGATCTTGGGCAGCATGTCAAGGGATATAAAGGTGGGTGATTATAAGTCTTATTCCAAAGGACTCTTTACAACTATTTGGGTAAGGTGACCAGACGTCCCGCTTTTGGCGGGACAGTCCCGCTTTTGAGCAATTTGTCCCACGTCCCGCGGCGTTTCAAAAAAGTCCCGATTTTTCTTGAGCCCCAGCTGATGGCTAAAAGAAAAAAAAACTGTTTAAACTCTTGCCCGGGGCTTCAAAGGGCCGCCCTACAGGCAATCAGTGTAAAGCAGTTTTTTTTCCCCCTAGCTAAGCTTCAGAAACGAAACCGAAACCAGGGTCTTTGGTGCAGCGTGACAAAATGAGGCAGAGAGAGATTTATTTTTATTTTTATTTTTCCTCCCCAAAAAAGGTAGGTGAAAAACTGCAAACAATGGGAAATTTAGGAGGAGAGTTCAAGATTTTAAAACACAAAGGAAAAAAAGCTGTATTTAACTAGGGAATTGTAATAATTGAGATACTATTAATTGTATATTGTGTTGAAAGCAGAAATGGTTAAGTTGTGGTTCGGAGGAATATATGGGAGAAATTATTTGGTTTATTATTATTGGTAAATATAATTAATTGATTTGTAAGAAATTGGATTGCATGGAAATAATTGGAATATTCATGTTCATATTGATTAATATACAAAAAAGATAGTTTTATAACTAATTGATTTATATTAAAATGTTGAATTTGTATTAAACAACTGTATTACATAATTACATAATTAAACAATGTGAGGATGGATATAAAAATAGATGACAATGGGAAGGGGTATAATATAGAATAGAAGGGAAAATTTGAATTTGATTAAGATTAGAGATGAGGATGAAGGGTAATATTGGTTTTTTTAAAAAATAGATGAGGAATAAATATGGCAAAAAGGAAATATAGAAATTGTAAATTTAATTGAAATGACTAAACGCTGTTTAAATTTGTGAACCAGCCAAATATTCTGTTCAAAGAAAATACATTGTATGTTTGTATGTGTGTTTCTAATTATTGCTATTTATTCATATTTGTTCTCTTTTATTCTTTAAAGTTTAACAATTCATTCTTTATCTTAATATCTTTATATTTGCTTGGGGTTGGCTTTCTTCCCTTTCATCTTTTTTATTGTACAGCAATCTTTCTCCTCAAACCTACCACCTCTCTCTTTTCTTTCCTTCTTACTTTCTCTTCCCCCCACCCTCTTTTTCTCCTCCCTACTTCCTCTTTCTTTCTCCTTCTCCTCCTCTCTTCCTCCCTCTCTTACCCTCACTCCTACTCTAATTTCCATTCCTTCATCCCTCTCTATTGCTGTAATCCTTTAATGCATATGGACTACTCAGAGGGCTGAAAAAGTTATTTTTGACTGGTCCTCACACTTTTGACCAGTCCTCGAACTTACGACTGTCCTCACATTTTACATTTTTGCCCTATCTTGTCACCATGTTGAAGAGAAGCAGTTGTGAAATGAGTGACATGGTTGTTAAGAATGCTGCACGGGCATAAATGTGAGGATGGTCATAAGTGTGAGGACCAGTCAAAAGTGCGAGGACCTGTCAGAAATGACTTTTTTCAGCCCTCTGGTTAGTCCTTTTGTGCATATGGACTACTCAGAGGGCTGAAAAAGTTATTTTTGACTGGTCCTCACACTTTTGACCAGTCCTCGAACTTACGACTGTCCTCACATTTTACATTTTTGCCCTATCTTGTCACCATGTTGAAGAGAAGCAGTTGTGAAATGAGTGACATGGTCGTTAAGAATGCTGCACGGGCATAAATGTGAGGATGGTCATAAGTGTGAGGACCAGTCAAAAGTGCGAGAACCTGTCAGAAATGACTTTTTTCAGCCCTCTGGTTAGTCCTTTTGTGCATATGGACTACTCAGAGGGCTGAAAAAGTTATTTTTGACTGGTCCTCACACTTTTGACCAGTCCTCGAACTTACGACTGTCCTCACATTTTACATTTTTGCCCTATCTTGTCACCTTGTTGAAGAGAAGCAGTTGTGAAATGAGTGACATGGTTGTTAAGAATGCTGCACGGGCATAAATGTGAGGATGGTCATAAGTGTGAGGACCAGTCAAAAGTGCGAGGACCTGTCAGAAATGACTTTTTTCAGCCCTCTGGTTAGTCCTTTTGTGCATATGGACTACTCAGAGGGCTGAAAAAGTTATTTTTGACTGGTCCTCACACTTTTGACCAGTCCTCGAACTTACGACTGTCCTCACATTTTACATTTTTGCCCTATCTTGTCACCATGTTGAAGAGAAGCAGTTGTGAAATGAGTGACATGGTTGTTAAGAATGCTGCACGGGCATAAATGTGAGGATGGTCATAAGTGTGAGGACCAGTCAAAAGTGCGAGAACCTGTCAGAAATGACTTTTTTCAGCCCTCTGGTTAGTCCTTTTGTGCATATGGACTACTCAGAGGGCTGAAAAAGTTATTTTTGACTGGTCCTCACACTTTTGACCAGTCCTCGAACTTACGACTGTCCTCACATTTTACATTTTTGCCCTATCTTGTCACCTTGTTGAAGAGAAGCAGTTGTGAAATGAGTGACATGGTTGTTAAGAATGCTGCACGGGCATAAATGTGAGGATGGTCATAAGTGTGAGGACCAGTCAAAAGTGCGAGGACCTGTCAGAAATGACTTTTTTCAGCCCTCTGGTTAGTCCTTTTGTGCATATGGACTACTCAGAGGGCTGAAAAAGTTATTTTTGACTGGTCCTCACACTTTTGACCAGTCCTCGAACTTACGACTGTCCTCACATTTTACATTTTTGCCCTATCTTGTCACCATGTTGAAGAGAAGCAGTTGTGAAATGAGTGACATGGTTGTTAAGAATGCTGCACGGGCATAAATGTGAGGATGGTCATAAGTGTGAGGACCAGTCAAAAGTGCGAGGACCTGTCAGAAATGACTTTTTTCAGCCCTCTGGTTAGTCCTTTTGTGCATATGGACTACTCAGAGGGCTGAAAAAGTTATTTTTGACTGGTCCTCACACTTTTGACCAGTCCTCGAACTTACGACTGTCCTCACATTTTACATTTTTGCCCTATCTTGTCACCATGTTGAAGAGAAGCAGTTGTGAAATGAGTGACATGGTTGTTCAGAATGCTGCACGGGCATAAATGTGAGGATGGTCATAAGTGTGAGGACCAGTCAAAAGTGCGAGGACCTGTCAGAAATGACTTTTTTCAGCCCTCTGGTTAGTCCTTTTGTGCATATGGACTACTCAGAGGGCTGAAAAAGTTATTTTTGACTGGTCCTCACACTTTTGACCAGTCCTCGAACTTACGACTGTCCTCACATTTTACATTTTTGCCCTATCTTGTCACCTTGTTGAAGAGAAGCAGTTGTGAAATGAGTGACATGGTCGTTAAGAATGCTGCACGGGCATAAATGTGAGGATGGTCATAAGTGTGAGGACCAGTCAAAAGTGCGAGGACCTGTCAGAAATGACTTTTTTCAGCCCTCTGGTTAGTCCTTTTGTGCATATGGACTACTCAGAGGGCTGAAAAAGTTATTTTTGACTGGTCCTCACACTTTTGACCAGTCCTCGAACTTACGACTGTCCTCACATTTTACATTTTTGCCCTATCTTGTCACCATGTTGAAGAGAAGCAGTTGTGAAATGAGTGACATGGTTGTTCAGAATGCTGCACGGGCATAAATGTGAGGATGGTCATAAGTGTGAGGACCAGTCAAAAGTGCGAGGACCTGTCAGAAATGACTTTTTTCAGCCCTCTGGTTAGTCCTTTTGTGCATATGGACTACTCAGAGGGCTGAAAAAGTTATTTTTGACTGGTCCTCACACTTTTGACCAGTCCTCGAACTTACGACTGTCCTCACATTTTACATTTTTGCCCTATCTTGTCACCTTGTTGAAGAGAAGCAGTTGTGAAATGAGTGACATGGTTGTTAAGAATGCTGCACGGGCATAAATGTGAGGATGGTCATAAGTGTGAGGACCAGTCAAAAGTGTGAGGACCTGTCAGAAATGACTTTTCAGCCCTCTGAGTAGTCCCTATACACATAGCCATGGCCACCCGGTCACATGACCAGGTAGCCACGCCCACCCAGTCACATGGCCTCCAAGCCACGCCCACACAATAAGCCACGCCCACAATGGTGTCCTTCTTACCAATGTTAAAATCTGTTCACCTTACCCTATAGACATAGCCATGGCCACCCGGTCACATGACCAGCTAGCCACGCCCACCCAGTCACATGACCAGCTAGCCACGCCCACAAAATAAGCCACGCCCACAATGTCCCTCTTTACCAATGTTAAAATCTGGTCACCTTATATTTGGGACTCATCTGTGAATGAACAGAATTCACAGCTGTTAAGATAAAACAGATTTTTGGGACTACTTGTGTGTTTTACTGACTCAGGAAGTCTAGGCCAGAACACACAGCTATTCCAATGCCGTGCTTGAACGAAAGATTTTTCAGCCATTCCATATTATTTACACCAAATAATGTCTATTATAGAACAGTGGGTTAAGTGTGTTCCTAAATTCACTCACACATTTTGCTTTGAGCAGACTCAAACACAATTAAACAATATATGTATTTTGGAGGTACAGTGTTTCAGTAATGAATTTTGATCTAGTGCTAATCATGTAGTTTTGAAAGAGCTGTAGCCATTGACCAGAGTTTGTTAGCAAGCTTAACAGTTTGATAACAAAGAATAGTTGTGTTCAGGGCTCTATGTGTTGCTTCAGTTTTACCTACCACAATACAACATGCACTTTACTGGATCAGTAAAGAATACACTGCTCTGTTTGTTGTGTGCCAGGTAGTAATTTTACAAAATAGTCTTTTATAATTTTCCAGACTATTCCTGTGGAAAACCTGCTATTGCTTTCTTGAAGAAATTCATTTGTGTGGAAAGAAGACTGACAGCAGACAGGTATCAGTATGATACACTGGCAAACTTTCAAATAATTCTTATCTGCTTATTATTTCATTGAAAACTCTGTTGAGGATGCAGATGTTATGAATGGAGGCACATTTTTCAAATGACAATCTCTCTTCACATTTTCCTTGCATGATACCGGGTTGAATCAATTTTGTCGGCCAGCCCAGTGCCAGAGGAGTTAATTACTGCTTCCTCATATACTTTATCACAGAAGATAAAAATGGATTATAGAAAAAGTTGGTAGAATCTTGAAACTATGGATAAACTTCATTGGCAATGCAAGCAGACATTAGTAATAAACCAGACTGGAAATTGGAATGTCGCACACTTCTTTTTCTATTCCTTTCCTTCATGTTTCTAAAAAGCTACAAGTTAAATGCCAGTCATGTTGATTGATTGTGTGTAGGTCAGTAACAATAACCGAGTTGGAAGGGACCTTGGAGGTCATCTAGTCCAACCCCCTACTCATGCAGGAGATCTATACTAGGGATTCAAACCGCCAAACTGCCAACCTTTCTGATCAACAAGCTCAGCGTCTTAGCCACTCAGCTACCTATAGCCAGGTCCATATGTAGTCTGCATAGATAAATGCAGCCATAATGAGATCCAAGTATTTCATATTTATTTTGTCTCCTGAGAATGTTGTCAATGCAAATGTAAAACAATGAGTTTTTATCAGAGAAAAGGGGCACATTTAGAAAAAAATATTGGGATTACCTGTAACTTGCCCTATCACTGATGATCTTAGATCTTGGATAAGGCTCAAAATTTATTCACTATCCTCTAGGTATCAAATTCCAACTTATTGACTTTGTTATATTAATACAGTTTAATTTCTAGATGTTTCTCAAAATAAAAGTAATATAGAATGTGAATTATTGCTTTCTTTGCAGCATGAAAGTTATTTTAGTATTTTAATAAAATCAACTTTATACATTCATCTCTTTGCAGAATTTTTTTTTTTTTACAATAAGGAAACTTTCTCAGTTATTTCAATTATAGAACTACCAGGCATTCACACAAAAGAAGGATCTGCCAGTTATCTTTTTAAAAACTTTGCCCCATGGGATGCATACAAATGGAAAGGAAATATTGTCATTCTACCTGCTTGTCTAAATCAGCTTATATGCTTATTATTGATCTTTTTATGGAAAGTATATGTGGCAGAAAGTGGTTGTCAATATATTTTACACAAGATTATATTTTTGAAGTAAAAATATTGGTTTTTACCTATAATTTTCAGTACTTAATTGAGCAACTATATGCATTTTTTTTAATTCCATGAGAATTAAAGATAGATGACAATCAGTAAGATTTACTGGTGAATAATATACTTTTCCCCCTAATTATCTAATAATCACTTATTTTATCATATAAGTTTACATTGTTATTTATTTGTTGGGTTACCTGCAATCTCAAAAATATATTAAATATTATTCTAGCTATGCATATATACAAACACAGTCTTATTTTAACTACATAAATCAGTAGAAATGGTTTCAGCCATAGAATTTTATGAATAGCCTTTCAGAAATGAATAAATGATTAGAATGCAAAAAAATCTATTGAAAATAAGAGTTTGTTTCCTCTATGGAGGCAGATATCTAAACCGTTTTAAAACTGTTCTTTATTGCAGAGTAATCATTACTATATTCATATTCTCCACCACACAGTCATAAATGCATGGATGAACAGAGCTGTATCTACTCAATTGTTATTATATACTCAACAATGTGAAATTACAGCTGCCAGTTCTTTAGTTGATTTTGGCCTTCATTCACATCAAGTTCTTCCCAAGAACCTAGGACACCAAAATGTATCAGCGTATACGTGCAGATCCAAGCAGTGTAGCCTTTTGTAATTGACAGATGGAAATTTTGGCAATGGGCAGATTTTTTTCATTACTGGCCAAGATTTTTTGGTGTAACACCCAGTGTGCCGATAACAACTGGGGCCATTGTGGCTGGTTTATGCCATAATGTTTCAATTTTGATTTTCACCTCTTGATATTTCATGATTTTCTTCAATTCTATTATGTGATCTTCTTGCATGAACTGAGTATATGATTGACTGTTCCTTCTGCTTCATTGCACATTTTGGGTGTTGAATCATTTGATGATTTTTCAATTCTGGCCTTGATTGCTTAAGTTTGAATGACTTGCTCTTATATAGCCAAAAGCAAACCTTCAATTATTTTTTTTACGTTCTAGTTCATTGCCGGGTTTTATCTATACCTACTTTTCCCTTTTGTAGACATTGGCCATGTAATTATTATTATTTCACTGTCATTACCCAGAAGATAAGAAAGAATTTGTTGCAAGCCAATCCTTTATCTGTTTTTCTCTTGGGACAGCTAACCACAAGTGTGTGCATCTAGCATCTTTAAACACCAGTCCCCTGCAGCATCAATCTAACAAAACTCTCAGTGAAACTGAAACCTATGGCTTGAAAATGATAGTTATTATTTTCAGTGAATGGATCGGGGCACAATTCTGATTCCATTCCATTGGCGCAAACATATCTATCATTCTAAGTATACTTAAAATTCATGGTTTCCTGTGCATATTCTCTACTTAAACATAGCTGCATTAGACATTCTCAGGAGACAATGGAGGTTATGAGTAAGAGGTCTTGTCTGTGCTGTTACATTTAAGTACTCATGAAGTCATTTCATACAGAATCATTTTAAAACAGTATGCTACTTTTCAGTCTGCAAGTGGACAAGATGTATCCAATTATTAGAAAATGCTTCCAAAAAGATGTTTTCATCCTGTAACCCTTTCGGGCAACTTTAAACCTGAAACAAATTTGCACCTGTTGAAGTGTGCCAAAGGATTGTAAAATGAAGATTATGGCCTACACTTGACTGCCGGTGCATGGATTGCTCTACTAGAATTGCAAATGATCTAGTGTACATGTTGGCAGTTAAGATACTCTTGATATTATGGTGTTAAAAGAATGTGAATATATAGCAGGTCGTGACTTGCTACTGCCAATCAAAGCTTAGGTATGCATGATTGCTCTAATAAGACAAGATTTTGAATGCAAAGTAAAGGAAGAAAAAAGATAAACAAGCAATCGATGGTAAATGCTGTTTGAGGACTATTAAATGAGTAGTTGTTAAACTACTCTGGAAGAATTTTCATTGCTTTCTCTATTAGTACTTGTTAGCATATATGGATGTTGATAAGTGAAATAGCTGAATTTCTAAAATGTATGTGTCTGTCACTGATTTAGTGGCAAACAAAACCTTACCTTTCTATTTCCTAGGTAACTTTCTGAACCAGTGAGTCACTATGCTGAGATATAATTTACAAAGGTACTACACTAAGCAGAGGCCTGGAGCAAATCTTCATTTAATACTTCCTTTAGAACAGGGGTGGGGAACAGTGGTCCTCTTATGATCTGTGAACTTCAATTCCCAGAATTCCTGAGCCAAGAATTCTAACCCCTGCTTTAGAACCCGACACAAATGATTATATTACTATACAATAGCAGTATAACTACTACGTGATATAAAGAAGGATTATAATTCAGTTATAGGACTCAGATTTTTTTCTCACTGAATAGCAATAGGAAGTAGGTGTTGTGACCCAGGCCCAAGTAGGTAGTATTGATGAAAACAGTTCCAAAACAAACAGACTTTATTAGAACAACTGAGAATTAACTCATTCTCAGCATAGTCCAAACTAAATTAAAACAAACTCTTCATAACACAAATTCTTCAGTCTAATCATCAACCTTGGTATAATTAGGCAAGCTGCCAAAGGCTTCTCTTGGCAAAAGTTCAAAAGCCGAAGATGCCGACAAGAGATAAATGCAGCAATAATATCAACGTTGTTTTCCGACAGAGTCCAAGAGCCATTGCTGGTCTTTTAAGCCTTATGGGAGGTGCCAATCATCTCTTGGCCCTACTCCAGAGTCATCCTCTTTGCTTTAGCTGGTCTTGCCTTCTGGCACTCTTCTCATACGTGCACTAGGAACAGGTTCCTCCTGTTCCTCTGCCTCTCTACTGTCAGCCTCCGGAGGCTCCAGAGTCCGCACATCACTCCCCGATGGCCCTGGCCCCATATCTGCCTCTGACGCAGAGCCCTCATCCAGGCCTTCCCCAGCCTTCAGGACTGCTCATGTTTTTCCTCAGCCACATTGCTGTCTGAGTCCGCTGCCAGCTCTGCAGGCTGCTGGCGAACCACAACATTAGGTAACAGGAAAGTTGTGAACCTGAAATATAAGAAAATACAGATATTTAACAAAATAATATTAAGTAAAACGGACTAAAACTTTGTTCATGTAGCTTTCTATTGTATTATCAGGAGTTAAATTTTTTGTTGTTGTTTCCTTTCAAGACATGATATGGGTCACAGAAGATCTTGTAGCAAAATTGTAAGCTAACTGTTATTGTGGTGTTGTGCCCAGGCTGAAGTACTAGTAACTTTATTTTACACCTATAACTAAGTATATTACAAGAAACATAGTCTACAACAGGGATGTCAAATTCATGTCACAGTGGTGTCATGTGATGTATTGCGACTTTTCCCCCCTTCGCTAAAGCATGCGTGGGCGTGGCCAGCACATGATGCATCTGGCCCATGGGCCGGGAGTTTGACAGCCCTGGTCTACAATTTAAGACATAGAAAAATAACTAAAATGTACAGCTGAAACTAACATTTAGTTCAACTCAACGCGCATACTTGCATTAGAATGACCATCTTTCCATGATCTTTCTCTTTCCCTCTCCCTCTTCTTCTCTTTCTCCTCTCTCTGTATGTATATCTGTGTATCTGTTGGTCTATCATTGCAAGTGTGGCATAACTAGTATTTTTATTTATCACATTTATATAGCTGCCCATCTCATGCATGTGACTCTGGGCAGCACGCAGACCATAAATCTTTTTCTGTATGGAAATCTCATAGTCCCAGGTGCTTGTATATGATGCTATGAGGGATTGATTCTTTGATCCACTCATACAGGTTTGATATTTTGTGCTGAATGCAAACTATTTTGCAGGTAACTGTTTCCCCCAGGAACCAGGTTCAAATCAGTATTTAGAATTTATTAGTTGTCTTCAGGCCAATCTTCAGTCTTCCTCAGACTGCCGGGAGAAAAGCTTCTAGCAGAATATGTAAGACCCTATTTAATATTTGTTTTTTGTTTTTTTCAAACTCAGAAACAGAGCAGAATATGCCTGCCCTTTATGTTGCTTGATTCATTCAATGAATGAATGGTTGAATATTTGAGTTTCAGCAATGCCATTATTAAAGTTAGGGCTAGAGCTTTAGCAATTTTTGTATAAATCAAAATGATTTCATCTGATAACAGGGCTATGTTTAAACATGGGTTTACTGTATTCCGAAATAGAATTGGAGCATGTTAATACAGAATAGTCTTAAATCTACAACATTTTGAACAGATCTGTTCAAAACTTAAAAAACAAATGAACAGAGTAAGCTTAACAGGGCCTGAACTTTTTGGTCTAGCCATCTACCAAAATTTGCATCTTTCTTGGCCCATCCTGTGTCAAAGAGAGTAAATTGTGCCTATTTCTCCTGCCATTTACTCTATGATAGGAAACAAATGAAACCAGTAGAATCTATCATTCACTTAACTTACTGCTTATTAGAAATGTAAAGGCAGCACCACACTTCAGCCTTATAACTGAGTGTGTAAAAAAGCATTTTAATGAAGCCTTGAAGACAGACAGACAGACAGACAGACAACCAATGGAGTTGCGCACCATTCATTAAAAAAAGGTGCATATATTTTTCTGTTGCTGTGTTTTGATTGTTTCTTTAAAATTTTGCATCCATTTTGTCATACAGTTCTTTATTTATTCTGCCTCTATGTTGTATGTAAGCAGGATTTTATATGCACCCTAACAGAAGGTATTGGTTTTTCTTTAAACATCCCTCCCACATTCTTAATATCAGACTTTATCTTCCCAGCAATTTGTAAATTCATCAACCATAGTATGTTCTGGTCTTTGCTGAATAATTCTCACAGTGTCTTTAATTTATTCATTGAATCTGAGTGGATCATGTCTGCATAATTACATTTTTCTTACTATAATTATCTCTAACATAGAAGGTATTTGATGAAATTGTTGGCTCCCTATTTTACTTTTAGAATTCTATAAACTTTGTCTAATAAGATGTGCTTTAAAATTTTTATCCTCCTTTGTGACTCTGTGCCATTAATATTTGTGAAACTCATTAGCCAGGCAGCTTTCTGCAGTACAGGCAATTCTCAACTTACTACTACAATTGGCCTGGAATCTCAGTTGTTGAACAAAGCAGTCGTCAAGCAAGATGCTGGATGACTGCTTCACTCAACAACTGCAATCTTGGTTCTCCCAGTTGTGATCATTAAGTGGAGTACTGCACATCAGAGATTGCATATAATGATTATGCAATCATAGGCCACTTGGCAATGTGCCCTAAATGTGAACACATTGTCAAGCACCCAAAATGTGGTCTTCTGACTGCCCCCCCCAACATAACACTTGCATTTCCGTGTGAATGGTCTGTGAATGCTCATTAAACAATTGGTTGTAAATTGACAACCACCTATATTGCCATTCTACTACTCAGGAATTTTATCTACCATATTATTTGTAACCAGCAACTTGCTTTTATGATTGGAATTGATTTATGATTTACAATTTGGAAGAGCAAGATCACCTCTTGTCTTTTGAAACTTTTATTAAGCTTGACCAGACATTTTGCTTTGTGACAAAGTTCCTTGGCATCTATCAGTCTTCCTGTCCATTTGTTGTTGTTGTTGTTTTCATCAAAAAGATGCTAATATGTTTGTATAGGTTTCATAAATGTTCTTAAAAACAGAAATAGTGACATAATGAAAATTCTTTCTGAGATTGTAATAGTTGGAACTAACTTAGACCTAAAGACTAACTTAGACCCCTGTAGGGAGGAAATATCGATTTTAGCTTTTTAAAAATATATTAGTTTTTTAAAAATATATTATAAAGCTACAAACTGCATTATAAACAAATGCTTAGATTATTCTACAAAATAAACTCTAAGCGACTGAGAAGTTGATGACACTCCAAAATTTTTCATGCAAGGGAAACACATTTGTACTTACATCACCTGTAAGCAACTGTCAAGAGTATGATATCTGTCAATTTCAAAGCGTGATTTTGCTGTTACAGCCATTGTTGCTTTTCAGCTTGCCACAATAATAGGGGTGAGGGAGAGCCATCTTTGGACTGCCAGTTCTAGGCAGCAGTCATCCTGTGGGAACCAAGATCATCTAAGCAGAAGTTCAACAAAGACTTGGACGGTTTCCATAACAAAACCTGTGTCAGGCAATGTGGCTAATCAGACCATTTTTTTCAGAAATTATGCCCTTAGAAAATGTTGAAACAGTATTTAAAACATCTTGCAGTTGACACTGAATAGCACTTAAAAAAAATGATTCAATAGCTTCAGAAACCTACATTTCCCTAATTGGTAGTTATTTGACTTTACTCCAAACATTATGTTTTAGACAAAACTATATATAAAGGAATTGAATACAAATGTTCAAACTAGTTGAAGATAACCAATATAGTTCAACACAAATGAATATCTTTTACTCTATTATATTCCCTGTATTAAATCACCAAACACAAAGTCAGTTTACAGGTCTAAAGCCAACATTATTGGGAGCAATGAAAAAATTGAAATGAACTAGTATTTTCAGTACTGACCTGATGTGCATCTGTGCACATACGATAAGTTATCTATAAGTCATCCTGATGGCCAATTCAGTTCTGTAATTTTTTAAATTGTCTTGTGGATGGATCCTGTAAATGACCCCATCCTACCCCTTTCTATCTTTCCAAACTAAATGTCATCTTCATGCTTGTTTGGTTTGTCCCCAGAGCCATTGGATGGAAGAGAGGCAATATTTTTAATTCTGATAGTTAGCAGAAAAAAAAGCTACTAATAGAACATAAACTGAGTTTCTTATATTGATTTGAAACTACCAACCATATATTTGGCTTCAGGCATCTAGTTTGTTTTGTGAAAAATAAAAGCATTAGAAATATATTAACCTGAGGGAGAAAATAGTTACATGACATTTCCATCAATAGGTGAAAAAGTCCTACTGGTGAATAAGGCTAACTAATTACGAGTCACTGTGTATATTCAGAACAGACAGATATACATCATCTTTATTTCACTGGCTAAGTAATAACAAGAGTAATTTCCCCATTTGTAAGTGAAAGAAAAAGGTTTTTTTTTTTTTCATTTAGAACATCTTCAGCATTTGGTGCAACATCATTTAACAGATCACTTACAATGATACTTGAACATTGAAAGGTTATCCTGTGAAAAGAACTACAGCTCCTTGACTAATGTACTGGGAAAGAAGAGCATAGGCTGATGGGTATAAAACAACCAGGGATAGGTATGCCAGGCATAAATGGGATGAAACAGATTATATCCTAAACCCATAATAAATTATGCTACCAGTAGTATTATAATAGATAAAGTTCAATGGAGTTGGATCATTTTTTTTTCTAGTTCTAGAGAATTAGTGGTAATTGCTATTAAGGTTGACTTAATCATGTACCATGATTGGAATATATCAATTTATTTATTTAAGTTTAATTTATTTTGAGATTTAAAAATAAATCCAACTTAATTCAAAAAAGTCAAGCAACCTGGGAATCGACATTGATTCGAACTAAATCTCCAAATCAGATTTTATCTGACTCAATTTAAATAGGCCTAAATCTTTAAAACATATCTGTGTGTGAACATAAAGAATTCAGAACAGTCTCAATCAACAGACATATAATATTTTCAATTTATAGATCAAATTAATAACTTAATTTAATAAATGACTTGACTTACCAGCAAATGGAAACTTATCCCATAACCACCAATCTGTGGGCAACAGTTTTTCAATCCTAAATAATTGTCACATGACCATCAAGCCATGCCCACAAAATAAGCCACGCCCACAGAACCGATAGTAAAAAATTTTAGAATCCACCCCTGTAATGGACGATGAGGAACCCGCCCCCGCCACCAATTCTGTCATCAGCGATGATGAAGCTCCCAATGAATTTGATGACCAGATACAATCTACATCGTGCAATAATTTAAATGGCAAGAACAAATTCAAATGGTTTTCTGCACCTTTTGGAAGCAATAGATCCAGAACTGCTAGTCACAATGTTGTGCAATTACCTGGACTACCAGCTAGAAATCTCAGAAATTCACCTAGAGATTTGGAAATTATTATTTTCTAAAGAAATTTTTAGCGCCAATATAAAAATTAGAGAAGGAAGATTGAAGTTTAAGGATGGAGAAACAAAAAGTGACCTGTATGATGTGGATTTGATAGACATCAATACATTTTTTAGTTTACTACTCTATACATCAATTTTTAGATCCAACCATGAAAACATCAAATATCTTTTTGATACTGAGGTCATTATGACCTCATGTCTGTAATAGCGTAGCCGAAATAGTATGTCTGTGGTTAAGGGTTAAATTTTTCTCAATGTCATATGTACCACTGGTACTGAGAGAGATTCAATTCTAGTTTACATTTATTGTAAACCCTGAAGCAATTACAAAATAACAGTTAAAATACAATGATACAAACAAAAACCATATTAAAATAGCACATTCAAACAGAAATAGGGGAACTGGTGAATTGTAGAACTGCTAAAATTTTGAGATGGATATTTGGTAATGTGGGACATTATGATGTAATGACGTAATGATGATATGCATGTTTTTGTATTTATGACCTCAGGCTGTAAGATGGAAGGGTTCACAAGAGCAGCTGATTCCCAGGTTAGGTAGGAGAGGAACCACATTCCTCAGCTACTCACTTACTCCTGATAAGCAAGCTGGTAACTTGGGTGAATGTACAAAGGGGAAAACAAGAACAGAAAAGTCTCCTATGACAACCATGCTGGTGTTTATTTTGTATATACACACACACATGCACACATACATACATACAGTACATACATACATACAGTACAATACATACACACAGAGAGAGAGAGAGAGAGAGAGAGAGAGAGAGAGAGAGAGAGAGAGAGAGAGAGAGAGAGAGAGAGAGAGAGAGAGAGAGTTTGCACTCACTCTTTGTCCTAAACGTTAAGCATTTATTTATTTTTATTTTTTGGTACAGTTAAGAGTTTTAAAATTGTCATAAAAAGGATGAATTTCATGGCATTTTCAGTTTTCATTACAATCTTGAGACGGTTAGGAAAATGGATTAATTTTGCTGCTTTTTCTGTCCTCATTACAGCCTGTTATGAGAATGGATTAATTTTATGACATTTTCGTCTCTCAAAGAACTATAATCTTTGTTATGGGAATGAGAATATTCAGAGAAAATGAGAACACATCAAGCATTAAAGAGCTGTGAGAATTCATGACAAAGACTGAAACAACAATAGGAAATGGCACCCAATCCATTTTTCTGACACTCCATAAGACAGGAAAAGGAAACTATAATATACTATATTTTCTTCATGTTTTTGAGTAAATTAGAACTGGAGGTATGGGATTCCTCATTATAACAAAACGGATGTTAAATATATGTATTTTTTACTGTATTTAGCATGGTACATATAATGTGACTAGCATACATACACAAATGACCATTAAACTGTTTCTTCTGGGGATAAGCCAGGCTATGCAAAATGAAGAAAAAGAAAAGAATAAGACATAGTCAAAGATATTAAAGACACAAAAAAAGATACATGGCAAAATCTAATTGACATTCAACATTATTCATAATACAACTCTCAACCTCTCCATATTTGCAAACCTTTGTTTTCAGCATATCCATATCCAATAGTCATACATTGCCTCCCATTCTTTAAACTTGTCATATCTCTCTGAGGATCTCATCAGTTCCATCTAACCATGATTTTTTTTCAGGTTCCTCCTTCCTCTCAACCCACTCACTCTTTTCCCACATGTTTGCTTGGTGTTTCAATCCTCATTTATTCTAAATGACCCAAACTTCTCATTTTATATTCTCCTTATGGATCACTTACTTATGTATTCAGTCCACATTCATTCATCCCCCATAACTTCCTAAGCTTATCTCTCCTTGTTTTGCCACACACACTTCTTAAGTAAATTATTCTCACTGCATTCAATTTATTTTTAAGTTTCTCCAGACATAGCTAACTCTTACCCTTAGGCAAAAGCACACTCTTATAAACGGTAATTTTTGCTTCTGTTGACATTTTCACAACAGTTCATGTTCTATCCATTACTTTTTTACCAATATTTGTGTATCTAAATTTTATTCATCCCTTCCTGCTTGAGGTAAACATTCCACCAAGGCTCACAAGTTAAAATAATTTTTCACCTAGAAATAGTTGATGAAATATTCGTCGTATGATAGTTCACTCTGTTTCCCCTGTGAAACAGGGTCAGGTTTATCTTTGTTAAGTTCCAGATCATATTAAGTTTCAGATCCAAATTCCTCAAAGAATTATGCAATCTATCTAATATTTGAGAAATCATTTCATTTTTTTCAGTTTCATTTATTTGCACACAATAAGTGCACTTGTAAATCACTACAATAATTTATCATATATTAAAGAGCCAAGGATGTGTTACACATATCTCTCTTACTCCCTTTTCAATACTGAGGATTTGCTAAGCATTCCATTCTTACTTATACTTTATGTACTACATACAGGTAGTCCTTACAACAGTTACAACAGTTTATTTGGTGACTTTATTTGGAAAATTACAATGGCACTGAAAAAGTGATCCTCATAATCATGTGATCAAAATTCAGATGCTTGGCATTTGGTTCATATCTATGATCATTGCTGTGTCCCAAGATCATGTGATCAACTTTTGTGACCTTCTGACAAGCAAAGTAAATGGGGAAACCAGATTCACTTAACAATCAAGTTACTAATTTATCAACTGCAGTGATTCACTTAACAATTGTGGCAAGAAAGGACGCCAAATGGTGCACTTAACAAATGCCTCACTTAACAACAACAAAAATTTGGGGCTCAATTGTGGTCATAAATCGAGGACTACCTGTATACCATAGCATTTAGCTACAAATTTTCCAGTCCATATTGCACACATGTTCCATCATACAAACCTATCAATAAACATTCCATAAATTTTCTTTTCCACATGTAAATATTTCCCAGAGATTTGTTGAAGATGAAAAATCTGCTGTTACAGCCACTGTCTCTTATAAAGTGTTCCCTCTGTCTCTCTCTTTCCCTCTGTGTGTCCCTCTGTGTCTCTCGCTCACTCGCTCGCTCTTGCTCTCTCTCGCTCTCATTGTCACCTTTCATATCCTTTTAATTGTGAGGGCTGTAGCTGCCAAGGTTTGAAGCAAGGAGCCATAAATCACACTGGATGATTATAAAAATGAGGCATAAGAACATCCTTTTTCATACTTTCCATTAGCACAACTTCTATGGCACTTTGTTGCATAATCCATTTCATTTAGTTCCAAATAGTGTCTGCATCCCTTTCTTTACATCCATTTTGACTTCATTTTCTTGGAAGATTAATCTTTTTATTAATCTAATTCTTTTTCATACTTTCTCTTCTTACAGGCAGCCTAGTCCCATTCTAGTATTACATTGTACTTTCATTCCATGTTCCTGTTTGTTTGTTTGTTTGTTTGTTTTTCAGTATCTGAAAATTCCCACATCCAGGACTCTTCATTACTCTTGTATTTTCCAATAATTTTCTAAACTGCTCATCATAGACAAGCAAATCATCAAAGTAATTTGAATCATTCATTTTCTATGTATATGCATGAATAGACTTCATCTTAAATCATGCACCTGAAGCATGAAATGTCTTCTTTCCTAAGCAGATACTCAGAAAACATTCATTTGGAGATCACAGAACATCCCAATCATGTTTTCTGTACTCCCCTTTCCAGTTTTCATTCATCCATTCAGGTCACTTAATATAATATTTATCCTTGTCTGGATTGCATGAATTCAGAAGATTGCAAAATGTTTCTGATATCCTGAAAGTTTATATCCTGAAACTCATCAGGATATAAAATATAAATTAGATAGAGAGAGAGAGAGAGATAGACACACGCACAATATACATATACATATACATATACATATACATATACATATACATATACATATACATATACATATACATATACATATACATATACATATACATATACATACCGTGTTTCCCTGAAAATAAGACCCTGCCTTTTTGCCATGCGCTCAATAGCCTGATTGGGCTTATTATCAAGGATTGTTTTATTTTGGGGGAAACAGGGTATACACACACACACACACACACACACACACACACGTATAGTGCTTATGTTTGGAATGTTTCAAACTTTTTTGGTCTCCCTCCAAAGCAATTCAAAGATACACGAACCATGTTAATGCTTCAGATAAATTTAAAGAATGATTCAAGCAAGTCTTTATCTAATCTAATGGAATCATTTGTCTGAAGCTTTGCAAAGGTCTAATAAACAATGTTAATATAATGCTGAATGGTTTTTCCTAATTTAGCAAACTGTATGGCTAGATAGTACATCACACGCTACATTATAAGAAATGGATATAGTTTAACATGAAAATGATGAAGTATACTCATAACAGAAAGAAAGGGATCTATTTATTCCTTAATTTAAATTTAATTTAAATTAGAACCCACCATAACACTAAATCATGTTGCATATTTTTTCTGTTTCCCTTTTTTTTCAGAATTATTGTATAAAACATAACCACATAGGCAATTATGAATTCATTTGAATATATATAATCACAGGTTAAACATGTACAAGAACCAAATTTCAAAGACATTTTCTTGATGTATGGGTAAACTGAAATTATTAATTTCTTGTCTAAAAGCTTAAAATGTTATATATATAAAACATAACTGAGAACTGGGTAGTACATGGATACAAAACGAGCTACAATTTCTCTGCCTGCAGGTTTTTGTTGCTTGTTTTACTTTTTCACAATTAAATGAAATCCTTTCAATAGTCTCTTAGAACACTTACTCTTTGGACTAACCCCATTTTCCCTAGCAGTGAATCTTTACAAAAGGTGATTATACTCACCATTACTATTGCATCAGCCATTGCTAAACAGTAACTTTCCAAGGAAAGTAATGCTGGAACAAATCAGAGGTGGGTTGCAGTAGGTTCTGACCAGTTCTGGAGAACTGGTAGCGGAAATTTTGAGTAGTTTGGAGAACTGGTAGTAAAAATTCTGACTGGCTCCGTCATCATTTATTCTCTGCCTCCCAAGTCCCAGCTGATCGGGAGGAAATGGGGATTTTGCAGTATCCTTCCCATGCCACGCCCACCAAGCTACGCCCACAAGCCATGCCATGTCCACCAAGCCACACCCACAGAACTGGTAGTAAAAAAAAATTGAAACCCACCACTGCAACAAATGTGTACTTACATATTATTAGCAACGGTTTTGGAATCACTGATAACCAACAGTTTGGGGCCCATGTGTAGCCAGAGCAAGCATCTTAGAATTTTCTTTTTTTAATACAGACTGTTTTTAATCAATGGTCTTTGTACGTATTTCTCCTAACTATTCAGATATTGTTCAGCTTTGGATATTTGCATGTGGCTGACCACAATAAAACCTTTCAACAGTTAGAGGCTGATCCCTAATCCCTAATCATACTGCATAGCTATCTAGGGACACTTCTCTTTTAACAGTTCAGGCCAGAAGCTTTCAAACTATTTTTGACAATGCCCTCTGAAATAAGTGTCATATTGTTATCTCTGGATGCAGACTTACAAAGAGCTTTTAAAGTCTACTCCCAGACAAATATATGCATGCCAATTATGCATGGATATTTTATTATTTTATTTTATTTATTTGTTTATTTTCTAAAGCTGCCCAACTCAATCAAGTGACTCTGAGCAGCTTACAATTCTAAAATGATAAAACAGTTAAAAATAGCAAAATGGTAACAATGTCCACAAAATAAATAAACACAAAAGCATGAAGATTAATCAACTAACAGTAAAGCCAAGTAATAGGGCCCTTAACACATTCTGAGCTCCACGACTGAGTTCATAACTACATTTTTAAAGTTTTGCAAAAGACCAACAGAATTGGTGGTATTCTAATCTCCAAGGAAAGAATATTCCATAATGAATAGCAGAAAAAACTCATCTTCTAGTTCCTGCCAGTCACATTCTTTGGCTGATGGGCTCTCTCTCCCTCCCTCTCTCTCACTCTTTCTCTCCCTCCCTCCCTCCCTCCCTCTCTCTCCCCCTCTCTCTCACTCACTCTCCCTCTGTCCCTTTCCTCCCTCCCTCTCCCTCCCTCCCTCCCTCTCTCCCTCCCTCCCTCCCTCTCTCTCCCCCTCTCTCTCACTCACTCTCTCTCTCCCTCCCTTTCCTCCCTCTCTCCCTCCCTCTCTCTCCTTCCCTCCCTCCCTCCTTCTCTCATTAGATTGAAAACTAATTCTAACACATCCTTGACTATTATTAAACCCTAGAGTCGATTATTGCAGGAAATCCACTGCTAATGGGGGAAATTGTCTTACAAAGCAATAATGCCAAGCGTTTCTTTTGGCCAATCAGTATCATTGATACTGATTACAGAGCTGTTCATTAGTGGCTGCTTTCCTGGAACTTGATCAATTAAGAACAGCCTTGAGTTAACGCAAAGCAAACAAAGCAAACAATTCCACTCCTTTTGAAAACTTCAGGCTTCAGTATTTTTTTAGTGATTAACAATCAGAATAATCTAAGCATTCCATCTTTTAAAAAGTGGCCAAAATTAAGTTCAGTTTGAGTTTGTTTATTAGCATTACATGATTCTATTTCTAAAGGAGTCAGGTCAACTGTTGTAGAGCTAAGTTTGAAAGCCTACTGAATAGCTTCAATTTTTGAGTTTGCATCAAATAAATCTACATGTTATCAAATTGAGAATTAATGTCTGCTTCAGTACAGATACTTTTACTGTCCTGTTGTGCTTAGAATTTCCTGCTAACACCTTCTGATATCAGATCATTTTCTTTTTGTAATAGTCTTCTGACTTGAGAAAAATCAGTTTAATTGGTTCCTTAAAAAGTGTTTGGGTGAATCTCACACCTTTGCTTGCCAAGGTCTGCTTTCCAAATAATTGCAAATAAGGAAACCTCTCCCAGCAACTCAAAATAATCCCAAACTGTACAGATAATATACAAGTTTTCCTTTGAAATTATAATCACAATGTTACCTTTCCTATTTTTTTTCTAAATTGATTACACAGTAAAGTTGTAATCTTTTAATATTAAAGATATCAATATTAAAGATATTAATATTAAAAGATATCCTATTCTTTTAAATATCTTTCTTTTTTCCTTTAAAATGTAGATAAGGCAAGAAAAGGTGGTACAAACACTCAAGTGTTTTGCATATACTCACAAAATGGACATTTTAGAATTGCAGAAATGTAGCCTGTAACAATTCTGCTATATACAGTATTTCTTCCCAGAATTATAAAGGAAATAAGCTCCTATTATAATTCACTTAATACTTTTTGACTCAAACCCAGACGTTACAGGAATCTGATCATAACCAAATAATAAAACTTTAAGAAAAGTTAAAACTAATCTATTGTTTATTACTGCTTTATTTGTACACCACTGTTTCTCATAAACCTCCACTAGTATTATAGTGTGGTGGTGCAGTGGCTAGAAGGCAGTATTGCGGGCTAATTCTGCTGACTGTCGGGAGTTCAATCCTAACCAGCTCAAGGTTGACTCAGCCTTCCATCCTTCTGAGGTCAGTAAAATGAGGACCCAGATTGTTGGGGACAATATACTGACTATGTAAACCACTTAAAGAGGGCTGTAAAGAACTGTGAAGCGGTATATAAGTCTAAGTGCTATTGCTATCTGGCAAATAATATTTGTAGTGAATTATATTTATATATGCTGATTACTACAGAAAATAGCAGACAGTAGGATTTTTATCCTAACATGTTTGAAGACAACATATTGACTATTAAGTTTACATTTTGTCATAACTAAGATGCTTATAAGCACTTTCAATCTGTTTTTTTTAACTTTTTTTAAAAATAATCTTTATTTACATTTATAGTTAAAAAAGAAGACAACACACCAAACAAATAACAGAACAAGACAACAAAACAAAAAAACATAAGTGAATGTAAATAATACCTTAGTAACTTACTATTTAGCACAAACCTATACAATAAATTCATACTACATTCCGGGGAGACAGAACAACCTATTTTAAATTTATAAATCAATCAGGTCTATCCGACCTCACTTTATTATGTAGTAAAATATTTTCAATAAATACAATGCCTATTTATATTATTCTGATTTTGATTTTTGTTTTCTTTTCGATAGCCAAGTATACCATTTTTCCCAAGATAAACATGTTTGCGTTTGGTCTCTATCTTTCAGTTTTTTTGTCAATCTATCTGCTTCCGCACAGTCCAAAATCTTCTTTATTATTGCTACATCTGGTGGGATATTTTTGTCTTTCCAGAACTGAGCAAATGTTATTCTCGCTGCAGTAATAATATGTAATACGAGGTACCACGAATCTTTTTTAATGTTTTCCGGTTTGGAGCCGAGCAAGCATGTCTCTGGTCGCAATTCAAATTCCTGATTTAAAATTTCCTTTAGCCATTTTTCATTTTCTTCTAGAATTTAATTGCTTCTGGACACGTCCACCATTGATGATAATAAGTACCGCGTTCGAGTCCACATTTCCAACATTCAGTGGACTGTCCAGTAAACATTTTTGCCAATCTGTCTGGCGGGAGATGCCATCTATATAGCATCTTATAAATATTTTCCTTGTATGTAGTAGATACTACTAATTTCACATGACACAAACAAACATCAATCTGTTTTTTTATCACTGTTGTACAATATATAATGCTCTGATATTCAGTAAGACTGTGTTAAAAATAAGGATGAAGAAACATATCAGAGCTTAGCCTTTCTCCAAAGATATTTGCAAAATCTATAATTCACAATTCCCCACAAATCTAGGCATTAATATCCGACACTGACGTGAAACAATTTTATTTCCGATCATCATAATTTTAGGAAATGTAATCTCCAATCACTTACTTTATTCTGAATAATTGATTGAATTTTTGCTATTATCTTATTTTCATAATGCATATTTAATCTCCAGCATGCTATGCTATTTCTAAAGATGAATAGTGTGATTCTGTATTATATTTCACTCCCTTCAGTAGCTTAATGAGTTTAACCCTATTATAATTTTTGTCGGCATTTCTAAGTGACACCACAATAATTTACCTTTGCAAGGCAACTCAATATGCTGCCTTCGTGCAGCTGGGAAGCCAGTGGCAGTTTAGGCTGATCCTTGTTGTTTGCCAATAGTAAAGAAAGAACAGATGGTGAGTCAGCCTCTATTCAACTTGACTGCATTATGAAAGCATTTTTCATTATATATATATATATATATATATATATATATATATATATATATATATATATATATATATATGTTTTTCTTCTAGCCAGGTTTTCCCTACGTAACCAAGGTTTTTTGTAGCTCCAGCTCAGTAGAATCACATCTACTCGGTTCTGGGCTTTTTTTCTTTTCCAACAGCTAGCAAGCTCTAACTGCTAGGTGGGAGACCTAAATAGATCCATTTCTAGCTCGTTTGCTTTCATCAGTAGGCCACACCCATATCTTATGTATCCTCCCTGTAAAGGTACAGTATCAATTTTCTTACTTCTTCGTAGGGTTTATGTGTGTTTTTCTTCTAGCCAGGTTTTCCCTACATAACCAAGGTTTTTTGTAGCTCCAGCTCAGTAGAATCACATCTACTCGGTTCTGGGCTTTTTTTCTTTTCCAACAGCTAGCAAGCTCTAACTGCTAGGTGGGAGACCTAAATAGATCCATTTCTAGCTCGTTTGCTTTCATCAGTAGGCCACACCCATATCTTATGTATCCTCCCTGTAAAGGTACAGTATCAATTTTCTTACTTCTTCGTAGGGTTTATGTGTGTTTTTCTTCTAGCCAGGTTTTCCCTACATAACCAAGGTTTTTTGTAGCTCCAGCTCAGTAGAATCACATCTACTCGGTTCTGGGCTTTTTTTCCTTTCTAACAGCTAGCAAGCTCTAACTGCTAGGTGGGAGACCTAAATAGATCCATTTCTAGCTCGTTTGCTTTCATCAGTAGGCCACACCCATATCTTATGTATCCTCCCTGTAAAAGTACAGTATCAATTTTCTTACTTCTTCGTAGGGTTTATGTGTGTTTTTCTTCTAGCCAGGTTTTCCCTATGTAACCAAGGTTTTTTGTAGCTCCAGCTCAGTAGAATCACATCTACTCGGTTCTGGGCTTTTTTTCCTTTCTAACAGCTAGCAAGCTCTAACTGCTAGATGGGAGACCTAAATAGATCCATTTCTAGCTCGTTTGCTTTCATCAGTAGGCCACACCCATATCTTATGTATCCTCCCTGTAAAAGTACAGTATCAATTTTCTTACTTCTTCGTAGGGTTTATGTGTGTTTTTCTTCTAGCCAGGTTTTCCCTATGTAACCAAGGTTTTTTGTAGCTCCAGCTCAGTAGAATCACATCTACTCGGTTCTGGGCTTTTTTCCCTTTCTAACAGCTAGCAATCTCTAACTGCTAGGTGGGAGACCTAAATAGATCCATTTCTAGCTCGTTTGCTTTCATCAGTAGGCCACACCCATATCTTATGTATCCTCCCTGTAAAGGTCTGAGCTGGAGCTACAAAAAACCTTGGTTACGTAAGGAAAACCTGGCTAGAAGAAAAACACACATAAACCCTACGAAGAAGTAAGAAATATATATATATATATATATATATATATATATATATATATATATATATATATATATATATATATATATATATATATATATATATGGGTCTTTGGTTATTCTAGAAAAATCTGATCACAAACCCAAACTCTGGCTCAGATATGTGGACGACACCTTCATAATCTGGCCACATGGGAAAGAAAAACTGGACAACTTTCTCACACACCTCAACAGCCTACACCCCAAAATACAGTTCACCATGGAAACAGAAGCAAACAACCAACTTCCCTTCCTGGATGTCTTAGTCTACAGAAAATCCAATGGCTCCCTAGGACACACTATCTACCAGAAGAAAACACACACAAACCGCTATCTGCACGCACTCTCACACCACCACCCTGCCCAGATCAACTCTGTAGCCAAGACACTCATTTCCAGAACAAAACGCTTAGCTGACGAACAACACCTAAAAACCGAACTACACACTCTCACTAGTGTACTAACATCCAATGGATTCCAAAGAAATAAAATCACCAACCTAATCCAAAAAGAAACCCCCACTAAAATCCAAGACAGAGAACAAGAAAACGGCAAAGCCCTCCTCCCATACATAAAAGGCACCACAGACAGAATAAGCAAAATCCTCCACAAACATAACATCAAGACAGCATTCTGCACAAACCGAAAAATATCCACCATCCTAAGGAACCCCAAAGACAAAATTGAGTTAGAAAATCAAGGAGTATATGAAATCCCATGCACCGCCTGCCCCACCACATACATCGGACAAACCAACAGACGAATAAGTGCACGCATAGAAGAACACAAGAACTCAGTCAGAAAAGAGGAACCAATTTCTTCCCTGGTCCAACACCTTAAAGCCACAGGACATGATATTGACTTTAAAAAGACCAGAACTATCGCCAAAACTGAACACTTTAACAACAGAATAATCAGAGAACCCGCCCTTATTGACAAACGAGTCCCTAACATGACGAATGACACCAGACCCACACTCACGAGAGCCACACAGGATGTCACCACCACACATCCACGCAGAAAGCAGACTCAAACCCACACTGATAATGAGCCACGACCAAGGACCAGAAGCCAGACCGCAGCTGCATCATTAGCCACTTTAAACCCCTCCAATCCATACACGAAGCAGACTGACACCCACCATGAAGAGCTCGCACGGCCACAAACACGAAGCCAAACAACAACAACGCAGCTCACCAGCTCAAATCCCCCTGCAACTCAGACTAAGCTGAGCACAACCAAGCCCCCACCCAAACAGAACACACCCCCAGCCAATCAGAGCACAACCAACCCCCCATCCAATCACAGCACAGCCAAGCCCCTAACCAATCAGAACACACCTCCACCCAATCAGAACACAGCCAAGTTCCCACCCAATCAGCTCACACCTCCACTAGCAGTTAAAAGGAAGAGACAGCTGTGATCTCACATTGCTCCTGGAAGCACGAAGCCAAGAACACCAGCCTGAAGATGACGAATGAGACTTCGTCGAAACGTCGCCAAGACACTTCCAATTTTACGTGGGAGAAGACCCGAATAACCAAAGACCTACATACAAACGCCCACGAAAACCTCTTCTCCCACGTAAAATTGGAAGTGTATATATATAGTATTTTGTGCTGATGTGCTGCAATCCTACTCTGCGAATAACTGCACAACTACTATACTGGTCTATAATGTTGGCTTCTTACTAAATACACAAATTGGCTTCCTAATTAGCCATCAAATCAAATTATTTATTTATATTCCTAAATATCTGTACCCTCATTTATTGGTGCAGTATTTGTGTACCAATGAAACATCAGTAGAAAATTTAAAATATAGGAAAAATTCTCAAACCTGAAACATAATTAAAATAGGATATAACCTGGCTTTTGCAAGCCATGGTTATTGTAATGGTATATGAATGATTTATAACAGTAATTCTTATAACAATAACAGAGTTGGAAGGGACCTTGGAGGTCATCTAGTCCAACCACCTGCTCACTCAGGAGACCTGTACTAGGGATTCGAATGGCCGAACTGCCGACCTTTCTGATTGACAAGCTCAATGTCTTAGCCACTGAGCCACCTAGTCATGCCAGCCTTCCCAGGTAGATCAGTCAGGAAACACAACCAGATTAGCTAATTCTATTTTATTTTAAGATTTTATTAATAGAATCTTGCAAGTCTGAAAGTCACTTTTACAGCTGGAGAACTGGGGTGGGGTGGGGAGAATATGTCTGCTGACCCTCTTTCTCTACTCATTACGCAGCTGCAGGCTCTTATCTGAATATTCATTAAGCAGTATTTCTTCCCCATCTCCATTGCGGCTACTGCTAGAAACTTCTCAAGTTTTGTAGTGGTTGTCCAAGTTAGATTCTGCAGAAGGAAGATTATAATTTGTTGATCAGAGAGACAACTAAAAATTTTGATAATCAGATTTATAAGTGTACCATAATAGGGATGAATGATTTTGGCCCTGTCAATTTGTGTATACAAATCCCAAGTCCTCTGCTAAAGCTAATTAATGCTAATTAAGTAAGTTAATATGCCAGGTCAGAATCAATTTGCCTTTTTAGATATGAAAGAAATCTATCCAGCAGGGTAATGTGAACCAAAAACTCATCTCAAAGCATGTGTTTCAGCCAAAATTTGAGATGGGAAAATTTCAGGCAGTCCCAGGGGAAATGAAGTAGGTACCAGCCAAATAAGGGCATTTGAGGTTGAATGAGGTACACAAAGTATGTCTTTCAGAAACCTAGCAGTCTTAATCATTAGGTTTCTCCCCAACCCCCCAACCCCATTATTGATATAGGATTGATGTCTCTAAAATTCTTTTTTGATGGCTAAAGATGGCTAAATTTGTTCATCTTGTGCTCAAAACTGTGGAAAACCACTGTCCCATAGTCTCTCATGGAGAACAGTGTCCTGGCCCCATTGGAGCCCACTTCAGAGGAGGAGAAGGAGTTGGAACTGGAAACATCTGACAGGGATGGCAAATCTGCCTTTGCATTTTTGGAGAGGTCAGAGGCTGAGGACAAAGCTGTTCCAGGCCCCTCAGGCATTGGGGATGTGGTCAACCAGACAGAGAGCTGCCTGTCTGCACAGACACAGGGGAGAATAAGCTGCTAACAGACAGTGGTGCTGATAGGCAGCAGATCTCCTCTGATAAGGAACAGCTGCCTAGTCCACTGTTCCAAGGGCAAGGAGAGCTGAGCGTAGGCAAGCCCAGAGAAGGGCTTCAAGGCCACTCCAGAGGAGGTCACCCCCACCTCTCCTCACAAGGAACACTTGGAGTGCAGTAACTTAAGGAGAAGCCATGGGGAATTAGTCTTTGCCAGGAACAATTGTTGGCTTACACTCCCCTGGCCTTGCCTCACTTGGAAGATTGTTCTTCACCTTTTGTCTATGACATAGCCCTTTTCTTGTGGACTGCTTTTGGCCTTTGCTTCACTGTGTCTTTGGAACTGCTTGCAAGTCTTGCCTTGGATCTTTTCTTTGCTCTGAAGACTGCCATTGTCTTGTGCCTGGACTCTACCTTGTGGATTGGATTTGAAACCCTGGACCTTGCCCTGTGAGCCTACTACTAGTCCATAGGCTTTATTTGTAATATACGGGGTTGTTGTTTGGAAAACTAAGGGTGGCTGCCTTTGAGCTAGTCTTACCAGTCATTGGAGGGCTGTTTGCTGGAACATTTGTTGAGAGAAATAGAAATAGCACTTAGACTTATATACCGCTTCACAGTGCTTTCACACAGCCCTCTCTAAGCAGTTTACAGAGTCAGCATATTGCCCCCAACAATCTAGGTCCTCATTTTACCCACCTTGGAGGGATGGAAGGCTGAATCAACCTTGAGCCGGTAAGAATCGAACTGCCGAACTGCAGGCAGCCAGCAGGCAGCAGAAGTAGCCTGTAGTACTGCATTCTAACTGCATTGTCCACCACCATGGCTCTTGAAATGAAAGATTCTCTAGAGGCCTACCGTGCCTTGACCACTTGGGTCATAACAAACAGCTTCTGAATCACATTGTGCAATCTCCTATCATCTTCTTAACTGGAGAGGTTCCAAGCAGCTGCTCTACTTACTTTTCCCCTGGTCTTTGCTGTGATCATTGGTTCTGCTTTTACAGAGCCATCTTCAATTTGTGATGTCTTCTCTGGAAGCCCAACAGTAGGTTAATTTCTGACGCTGCTGCCTTGTACTGTTTAACCTTTAATATTAGTTTCCACCTTGATAGTGATCATTTACCATTAAGTAGGTTCCTTCTTTTCTTCAGCTCCATAGAATGACATCAACTTTCCCAGATTCAGACTTACCCCTTATCTGTTAGATACTTTTGGCCACTATTGCCAGGAAATTGTCAGTTGCTGCAGTCCAATTTCTTGAATTGTAGTAGGTCAACCATTTTACCTACTATTATCGGCATAACTACTGATATTCATTATTTTTTTTATCATTTTTCTAAAAATGTCTGATTTAATTCAGTGCTGTTTAATAGCCTGCTATTTCTTTAATAAACATTCCAAACTTGGTTGGATAAGGACTGTATTCATAGCAAAGCTATGATAATTTTAGCATATAGAAATACCAATTCTGTAAAGATTGTCCCACTCATGGCATTTTTCATTTACTAAAAAAAGGAATGTAAAGACTTCTGAGGGAGAATAGACAAAACTATTCATTTGTGAGATGGACATGGCTCTCCCAAGCCATGTAATAAATAAGGGTGATCATCAGTTCAGGCATTTTGTTTCTTGGTCTTTGATAAATCTAGCTCCAGTGCCAGTGATTTAATCTTTCCAGAGCACAGAACAATACATTTGGGCAAGTTTTGCAATACATTTTTTTTTACTAGTGATTGTCTCCCCGCCCCCTTTATCTAATCCCTATCCCATTTACCACCACCCCATCTCACAATCAGAAATCCTCAAACTAATTGCTTAATTTTTCCCAGATAAATATGCCAGAATTATGAAAATAAATCCTGATCGATGGTTTCAATATTTTCCAACACCCACGCACCCCAGTTTACTAGCATTAATATTCTTTACTACTACCCAAACAGTGACTTAATTCTATTACTGTTCTGATATATAAGAAAAATGGCAGGATTATTATCAATAATTAGCAAGCTGTCCACTTTTTTGATCATAAACCTTTAGACTGGATGTGTTCAGAAAATAATTTGGCTCTCCCAAAATATTTGACCAAGTACAGATATGCAATTTTGCACCTTTTAGCTAAGAGCCAAGTTCTTAACTCTTAATTCAAAGCCTGTCTCCAAGATTAGAGATTGGGTGGACTAAAATTGAAACTAGTATTTAACAATGAGTTTTACCCTTCTGGCTCAAGATTAATTTAGTCCTTATAGAGTCACTGTCATTAATTTTACAGCAGATGTTGAAATCAAAATGGTGGAATGCTATTACTGAGTGGAACTACCTTGGTAAATAACCTGATCTTTTGCTACGGTTAGAGTGAGAAAAGGTTAAGGGGATCATTAGACAGTGATTGAAGGTACCGAACTTCAGAATAAGGGAACACAAACCCACAATACCCTCTCAGAGATATGCTGAAGTCTTTCCCAGCAAAATATTTATACATTTTATCCTACATTAAGTAGTTAGTAGGCTAGTAGTCTTGCTTCAAAGCCCATTTCAATGGCTTATCCTTAGCAGTCTTGGAGAAACACAAATAAAATACCATTATCCAGAAGTTATCTCCAAGTGGATTAGGCAAAAGAAAGCATATATCTGTACATTATAAATTTTATCTATGTGAGAGAGAGAGAGAGAGAGAGAGAGAGAGAGAGAGAGAGAGAGAGAGAGAGAGAGAGAGAGAGAGAGAGAGAGAGAGAGATTTGAAACAAAAAGGTAGTAGTCAAAAACTTCAATTTACCTATATATATTGTATATTATATGAACAATATACAAATGTTAATAAACAGGATAAGAAGGATTTAAGCCTGATGTACATGGACAATGACAATTTGTTAAGTTTTATTTTTATTATTAGTTTTAGTTCTATAACTATTATTTATAGTTTTTATGTTATTATTTTATTTTGTATATTTGTTTTGTCTGAATTCTGATCTATGACCATGATTATTATTATTATTATTTATTTAATTTGTATACCGCCCTTCTCCAACAGGACTCAGGGCGGTGAACAGCCATGGTAAAACACAACATACAAAATTTAAAAGCAGTTTAAAAGACATTAAATAACTTTGGCCATCAATTTAAAACAACCCAGTTAAAACCAATTACAAATTAAAACCGCAAGGATGGGATCAAGCCAGCCAGGCTATATGAAATAGATGTGTTTTCAGGGCCCGACGAAAAGCACGGGCCCTGAAATGATAAAATTGTGTCTTGGTTGTTTTTCCTCATTCCTAAAAAAATCCCTTTCAGATCTATACCATAATAATTCCTGGTCTGTTCTTCAGTCCCACATGGTATGGATTTCAGCTTTCAATAACGAAGAGAACAATCTTTCAAAATGATGGTCACTATTCCTGTATACCGATCAGATCATCCTAAAGTGAATGTGACTTTACATTCAATTTAGGAAACCACGATACAAATCATAAGCATGCTTGAGCGGGCTGTAGTTGGAGCTTGACAGGAGAATAATTTCACAGGATCATTCTTTAATATTCCCTCATCAGCAAAGTCTTGAGAGAGCAGTTGTCTTTCTGCTATCTCTCTTTTTCTTACTCACCTATGAACTGCTGATCAGTGTTGTCAATACCAATCACCTTAATAGGGAAGGAAAAAAACACAATGTAGGAGCTTACTTTATTACTTCAAAGATGTCTTTGGAATGCCTAGAGTTAAAAAAAAAAATCATTCTCAGGAACAATACTACATGCTATGCTGAAATTCAAGCATACAGTATTGGTGATTAAGATCACTTAACGAAGGGTTGACTTCTCAGGCTGCTTAAATCCATATTCAATCAGAATTTTAATTGGCCCATTGAAAAAGTTTCTTCTAACAAGATTTAAAGGAAGTTTGGCAGTTTAAAAAGTGAAATAACTGAAATGGTATACTTTTTATCCCACCCCCCTTTTTGCTCTACTCTGTCAAACGTAAATCACATAAGTTTTAGATTTCAAGGTAAGTTTAGAGAAGCAAAGTTTCCCATCACTTTCTCAGTTCTAGAGCTTTCTGTGATTCCTAGACGAGGAATTTTTTCCCATTAAATTAAAGGCATATTTAATTGACATATTATCTAAATCTAATGTCAGGTTTCGATGCTAAATGCATATGTCTAAATGACATATTAGATATAAAATTTTATTGGCTAAACGAGGAGTATGAAATTGTCTGGTAAACTTCCTAAATTTAATATATTTTAAAGCACAAGCACAATTTTGATACAATTCCTCCTTCCAACTTCAAAAACTTATTAACGGGACTTCCTGTTTGCTGCTGGCCGCCGCCAGACGTTCCTTTGGGATCGTCAGCTTCCACTGCCTGTCAGAGCCGCCTTCACAACGGAACGGCGGCTCGAAAAAACTCCGTTTCCATGAGGAAACGGAGATAGAGCCGGCAGGGGTGGGTAGAACTCTCTGCAGAGTCCCAAAAGTTTTTCTTTTTCTTTTGGGACAGAGCGGATGAGATGCCCCATATCCCCAGCCGTCGCTCCGGGCTTTGGGAGACCTCTGCTAATGCAGAGCCAGGCGTCAAGAGCAAGCCTGTGAATTTAACAGATTACTTAAAGAAAATGTGAGCTGGATCTGTAATACTGAACCGCAAGTATTTTACTTATCTTTTAAAAATAAAAAATAACTTAAGAGAAAAGAGGAAAGGAAAGGAGGGGAAAAAAGTTTTTTAAAATGGCGCTTGCAGCAGCTGGAGAAGAGGCAGAAAGGAAAAGTCTTTCCGTTTTCTATTATTACAATGTAGCGGAATAAATACCACTGGCTACATTTGTAGACAAAACCTCGCTCCTGTGTTTTTTTTTCTTTTTTTTTCCTGGAGACTTGATATTGTTGTTGACTGGAAAGAAGTCTTTTTTCTTGTTTTTTTTTTCTTTTTTTTTCTTTTTAACAAAGCCTGCCTGGGCGGAAACATGGCACTGAGACTTACAAAGTCAGATAAACAAGAAGGGGGGGGGGAATTCCCTCACCCACAATTTAAAGGAACAAGTTTTAACTCTTCAGTCTCAGAAACCTGATTTTAATATAATAGAATTTCTCTTAGAGGAGATTGAAAGAAGGGATGAGATTGTGAATCAGCATCTTGAAGAATTTAAGCAGGAAATTAAAGAACTGGTAAAATCTAAGTTTGACTTTTTGGAGCAAAAAATTTTAAAAGTGGTTAATGGTTTTTCAGAATTTATGATACAGTTGGATACAAATACTAATTTACTAGAGTCTAAAATGGATGAAATTCAAGATAAATTGGACAATAGAATTCAAAAAATTGAAAATGATTTGATAAACATTCAGGATAATAGCTCAGAAGAAAAACCTAAAATGGATGCTGACCAAAAGTTTGGTAATGTAGAAAATCTGCAACAGAGGATTGAAAAAGAGGTTCTAATGGTTCAACATAATTTTACAGAATATGCGATAAGACTGAGAGGTTTGCAGGAAAATAATAGAGATGATTTAAGGAAAATATCTTCTGAAATTCTAGCTGGGATTTTAAAGGTTCAACCTGACGAAGTGTTTTGTAGGATTGACAGAGTTTTCAGAATAAATTCCTGGATTGCTAAGCAAAGGCAACTGCCTAGAGATGTGGTGATTTATTTTACGGACAAGGAAATTAGGAATAATATTGTGCAAAATTCCTTTAATTCTAATTTGCAATTGTATGGAAGAAAAATATGGATCTACAAGGAACTCCCACCTAAGATATTAGCAGAAAGGAAGAAATTTGGTTTTCTGGTGTCTGAGTTAAAGAAGAGAAATATCTCATATAGGTGGAATGCCCCAGTTGGTATTATACTGAGACATCAAGGAGAAAGATATCAGTTAGATACTATTGAAAGAGCGGAAGAATTTTATCAAAATAGGTTGAACATGAATTTAACATCTTCAGGAATGATACAGGATAAGCAGAAGGAGCTGGAAATAAAGGGAAAATATCGAATTACAGAGACTGTACCAGATAAATTGCCTTTGGATTTACCAGACACCCCAGCTGGATTATCTACAAATTTGAGAGAAGTGCCATCTGATTTTAATGTGATGACTTATCAAGGCAAGCATGGAAACCAATTAGGGGATATACAAGGGATAAAAAAGAAACATGAGACACCAAAACAAAATCAACACGACCAATCTACAAAGCAGAATGAAAACCGACCAGTTGACACACAATCTGTAGAAAGGAAACCAGGATGGAAGTCAAACCCACAAAAAGAAAACAAAAAAAGAAATAGGTTGTATAAAAATAGAAATTTCTAACTCAAGCAACAGTGAAGCCAGTGACTTTAAAATATGAATAATTATGTGAAAACATAGAGGAGGCGACATATTGGTCAATATCATCCTGAGGATAGTGGCAGATCTCTGCATTGCCGTAATTTTGGGACGTGGAAAGAGCCTCAAACTGATGGATTTGAATTATCTACTTTGAAATTTCTTTTTGTGTTGATAAATATATTATAATTATCTTGAATCATAAGGCAAGAGAATCATGCTGGGGCATGCAGAAGATCCGGTTGTTACCCACTACGATGATGGAAATCAATAATCCTGATGAAACCCACAATTATTATTATATGGAATATAATTATAATGTCACTCGGGTGGTTGTTTTTACTTTTATACATATAAGAAGATATTTATTACTGATGGGGGCAGATATGATTGAAGATCTTGAATAAACTGTTGCATCAGTAAGCTATGTTACCCTATTATGGATGTTGGTTTTAACAATCCAGCGGAAAGACCTCAAAGAAGATATTATATGGACTATAAATTTAAAGTTATTGTCTTTTCTTTTTTTTTATTTAGATATAATGGAATATATATATATATATATTTAAGTAGTGTGGGCAGTGAATTAAAGATATTAAGAATTGTTGTGTATGGTAAATTTGCAGGACAGTGGGTGAATAAGCTAACTACAGACTGATTAGTTTAAGAAAACGGATTTTTAAGTGATATATTTAGGGGAATGGAGGAAATGGATAGAGTGGAATAAATGTTAAATTAGATTTTAAGGGGAGGCCGCTTTGAAATGTTATAGTAATATATATAGAAGATTAAATATTAAAGTAGGATTTATCGTATAGTTTTAAAGTGGAAGGTGGTTTTGAATTGTTGTAATAATATATAGATATAAAACACTATTATGTTAAATTAGAAGTTATTTTATAATAGTTATAGTATAATGTTTTTTTTTTTTTTTTGTTCTCTTCTTTTCTGAAACGTATGGATAAAGGGGGATGTTATGATATTTATAATATTTTTAGTAAGTAAAGGTCAGTATTTTGAGGAGGGAGTAAGTAATCTGTTATGAATTAGGGGTTTTTTTGTTACGAAGAAGTCACAGGGGGGGATGGGTGGGGAGGGGGGGTTAGGGAGGGGGAGGGAGAGGGGGGGGGGAAAAGGGGGAAAAAATTTGTATTTGAAAACTTTTTCAATAAAAAAAAAAAAAACTTATTAACAATATTAACTTATTAACAATCGAGAGATTTTTTTTAATAAGAGTATCTGCAAGGATAAGGGAAACTACATTTGCTTTAATCTTATTTTTACACATTTGGATGGCTGATGCAGTCTTCAACAAATTAATTTACTTAAATTAATATTCAGATTGGTTGCATCCATTTTTATGATTGTCTTTGGACTGGTGAACCTGCAGCTCTCGAAATCTTGCTGAAATATAAATCATAATTGAATGTATTGCTTAAGATTCCTGGATATTGTACCACCATTGGCAGGTATTTATTTGGTATAAACATCCCCTCTGTCTGTCTCTTTTGTGTGTGTGTGTGTGTGTGTGTGTGTGTGTGTGTGTGTACATGTGTGTGTGTGCACCCAAGAATATAAATCAATAATTTCCATATTAAGAAGGAACCAATCATTCAAAATTCTTCAAGATTTATTTTAAAGTCTCTTTTCAGTTCAACTCAGTTTTACTCCTTGAGTTCATGGATACCCATGCCTTTTTTTCTAGCAATAGTGTGAAAGTGGTTAACAATTGATTTCTTACACATTTTTTTTTATTTTCAACATTTCAATCTAGCCAACAGCCTTGGTATTTCTAGGTTGGCTCCTTTGCAGTGGTGAGATTCAGCCAGTTCGCATCATTTCGGGAGAACCGGTTGTTAACTTTCTGAGCAGTTTGGCAAACTGGTTGTTGGAAGAATTGTTAAATTACTTGAATCCCATCACTGCTCCTTTGCATATGCTGTCTAGGCTAGCTTTGTTAGTTTCTAAGCCCAGACAAAGCTAGCCAGATACTGCCATCTGAGTTTAATACAAATGTTTTAAAAGATAATGTTTGAATGCAAGTTACAGATCAACCTTCATTAGTGTTACTTTTGAATATAGACTTACCATATCTGGGGTGCAAAACTTTGTTCATTTTAAACAATTGTGCAAATGTCTAAAATCAGTGTAAAATCAGAAAGCTGTTTTAAGAATGGACTCAGACAAAGGTTTTGTAAAGGAAGCCTGTGATTTCCACCTGAACGAAACCAGCAGTGATTGCAGAGGCTAGACTATTTTGGAATAGCAATTTGCTCCCAAGTAGAGCATTAGTTTCAAATAGATGTGGCTTCCAATTCACTTTGTATTTCTTTGTCCTTGAAAAATTGAAGGAAGTTCTATGAACTCGTGCTAAGCTGCAACAATATTGAATAGGAATTAGAGACACTTTACCTCACTTTCTCGCTTTTTTTCTCAGAAGAAGACTTATCTAAAGGAAGGACAAAAAGGGCATGGGTGATTGTATGGAAAGACAAAGTAACTTTTGATAAATTCTGACTTTGATTCATAAAAGAATAGTTGGATGCAACCTGCTGTTTATTCTTGATGTTTTTAAAATGCACTCCTTTTTAAAGATTAAATTGTTTCTTAGAGCATCTCAGATTATTTGGCTCTGAAATCCTGTTCGCCAAGCTTGGAGAGGATGGAAGTCAGGGAGTGTCCACAGGATACATAAAAAAGTCAAGATTCCTTTTTTAATATATATCATATGTATGTGTGTGTGTGTGTGTGTGTGTGTATGTGTGTGTGTGTGTGTATGCAATTGAGTTTAAAATTTCAAAATAAAAAGTTCTTATAGATGATTAGGCCATCTGATCTGATATAGTTTATTAATTTTCATTTTATATCCTAACTAATAATTTTCAATGCACTTTTGCCAATACATGGTATCTCAGATGCTTCTTGGACGGAAACTAAAAGTCAGAATGACTTTTGAAGTCACTTGTAAGCTGACTAAGAGCAGGAAATGTCATTTTATAACTCCCTCTACAATTGAGCTAGAGATATTCTGACAGAAAAGAGCAAACTGGAGTTCAAAGTGAAAGTAAAGAATGGGGATATACATGCAGAAACAAAAGGTGAAAATGTCTAGATGCTGAACCTTTGACTCTCAACACATCTAACATTCAAGAGAACTATTCTTTTACTGATACAATAGCAAAATAATAATAATTCAGCACTGGAATGCTGGGGTATTTGTTACAATAGGAGATGAAGAAATGAGTAGAAGGTCGGGCTGTATCAGACAATGAACAAGAAATACATTTCAGTGTCCTTGTGAAAACCAAAGAGATTCAGATTTATTTTTGTCTTAAAAATAAGAAATACATATCACATTGCAATGTCCATTACTAATAATCTCCCAGATATTTATTTTAAAATGATAAACAAAACAAAATTGTACATAAATGTTTGTTCACAGAAAGTATTTCCATTGCCTTTTAAATGCTTGGTCAAACTATTAGAGTCAGCCTCATTGTCTGACATCTAATTTGATGAAACATTTCTGTACTTGAGAGATAGCATTTGCATCATGTAATGAAAGATATATGATGACAATTATTTCTCTTCACCGAATATGTAAGTAAATTGAGCTTGAAAATTCCCATAAATAGGATATGTGGACGTTATACCTTCCCACAGGAGGCTTAACCCAAATATCAATCTTTTTGTCCTTAGTAAAAATGCAATCATTTTTATTTTAATAAGTGTGGTTTGCACATTTTAACACAAACTAAGAATCCTTTTCCCTTCAGATTTTAGGCATTTTTTTTACTTACTGGTCTGTGAATTAGATTCTAAAATGCGTAATAGTTATATTTACACATATGAAAATAAGTTAGATAAAAATAATGAATTAAAACATAAAATTAAAGTAAATGCTTTTTTTTCTTTAAAGCATTTATTTACTTTGCATGTTACTAAGAAAGAGTACTTATCACACCGTATTTGTTTTTTTTTTGTTTTTTTTTTTTTAAAGCAACGGTTTAGGATAGATTGAAAAACCATAGTGGACATTACAACTAAACTACACATTCCATTTTAATTCCACGAAGACTCTAATATTTTATTCTTCTTCAAACAAAGTAAGAAAGCATGCAGAGAATGACTTCTGCAATAATTTCTAAACCATGTGTGCAGGAAGGTAGCAGATAGTTTAAATTTGAGGAATGGGCCAGGGGTGGATTCTACTTACCTTTACTACCGGTTTGCAGCGGAGCCGTGCGCATGCGCAGAAGCATTTTGCATGCACAGAACCATTTTGATGACGTCGGTGTCAGTGGGTAGAGCCTCCCACTGGTTTTACTACCGGTTCTATAGAACTAGTGCAAACCGGGGAAAAGCCACCACTGGAGTGGGCATTCCATACTGGAATCTTCTGTAAGGATATTTTAAGGATTTTTTTAATGGATTTTTTTAATGGATTTTTTTTCCCACTGTAGCTCTTACATCAGTGTTTCTCAGATGTGTCATCTTTAACATGTGATGACTTCAATTCTGGCTGGGGAATTCTGGGAGTTAAAGTCCACACATCTTAACATTGCCAAGTTTGAGAAGCACTGCTTTGTCTCAACTGTTGTGTTTCACAATAGAATCAAAAAGAATATTGATGATGTAGGCATAGAAATGATTTTATTTTAGGAAGGCATGCATACACACCCACTTTGCTTCCATGCTCGTTTATTAAACTATTTTGCTGGTACAAATTGAGTTGAGAACATTTTCACAATGATTTGTCTTCTCAGGCCTTTTACTACAGTAAAAGACAATGGAGTTATTTAAGGAGAAATTTCCTGAAACAGGATTAAACCAGCTCATTATATGCAACTGGCATTATAAGGTAAATGATTGGATTGTTTTGTACAAAAAAAATAATAATAAAAAAGAACGAATGAAAGAAAGAACCAGCCCTATCAGACAGTGTCCAGTTACAGACTCAACTTATAGATAAGAAATCATAGACAACGCAGCTGTCTATGATTTCTATGTCTTTATAAACAAATAAATCCTGTTGAATTTGTAATATTTTTGTGGTGGTATCTGACTGGAAAACAAAATATTTTATAAAAGGTAAAGAATCATGCACCCAACTAATCCAAACCTTGTTTGTAAATATAGGTACTTGGAATGCTAATGATAAGTCATATAGCCATATATTGACTTTATTTAGAATTATGCAAATAGCAGGGACAAATAGCCAGTTATCCTGCAGCAGAACAATTGTATGGAACAAAGAAAAGTATCTAATCAGGAGCCTTTTATCATTTTGTTGATTTTTTTGCCCCATTTGATTTTTTTTTTGTCCTCTCCTGCAGATATTTCTTGTCTAGTGTATAATATATTTGACCTTTTAAGAAGTGGCATAAAATAAAGAAAACAGTGAATTAAACATTTAGCAGAATTGAAGGAGAATTTAAAGAAACAGATTTATTGAATACCGAGCTCTTTATACTGAAACCGTCCTATCCAGTACTGGAAACTCTACCTTAGAAAAGATATAATTGCTCTCAAAGGAAATCCTCCTAAAGCAAAACAAACAAATATAAAATTCAAAATGTAATATATTATGAAGTAGGGGAAAAAAGCTGTCTCAGTGGAAAAGAGAAGATGCTCACAATGAACTTTTTCTTAAAATTATAAAGCAAATCAAAATGAACATGTTATTATTTATATGCTTAAAATCTCGTGTAGAAAAATATCAGAAAGTTAAGTGAAGAATAAAGTGCTCTCTAGTAAATCAGATAATTTTGTGTCACTAAGACAAAAAAATAATACTTTTCCTGCATATGTATCTTCTGGATAAATTTACTATGTTTTATAGGCTATATCAGGAGTCTGCAAAACGGCATGGTGGCCTAGTGGTGAAGATACTCATTTCCCACTCAGAAGGTTGAGAGTTCAACCCTAGGTAGTGGCAGATATTTCTCTCCTGAAACAGATGTTTCTCTCCTGGGGTATGAAGGCATTCGACCAGTAACTGCTCAGCTCCATCCAGTCACCCCGACTCTACCCTGAATTAAGGGAGTACAGGATTGTAAAAGGAAGTTAAAAGAGAGTTTATCAGGGGTTCCAAACTTAATTAATTAATTAAATTTTATGAGTCACTTGGGTGCAATGGAAGTACAAGAAAGATTTATGCTTAAAAGTATTGCTGAGGTATAGAGGAAGAAGGACAGAAGGAATAATTGCTAATAAGGCAACAATCATATAGAAGGACCCTGAGCCAGGCCAAGAATGTTGCACAAGCAAACATCTTTTAGAAACCTCTCTCTAGTTCACACAAAGAGCAAAGGAAGAAGGCATAAAAGCACATTATACTTGCAAGATTCTGCTACTACAGCTTTACAACAGAAGTAGTACTGACATACTTGGCATTGGTTTCCTAGACTCTTCTGCTTGAAAGAACTGACTGAGACTCCATAAAGGAAAAAGTACCAAGTTTAGAGACTCAGAGGATGGGGAACTCATCATCTGGACTATGGCTGGAAGATTGATAATCTAAAAATAGCCAGGACAAAAACAACTGGGAACTAGCTGGAAATTAGGATAGGACATCATTTATTGAATTTTTAGGACATTTCAATGAGTCATGTCCCATGGACAGATCGTCTTCTGATCACCTTGAAGCTTCCCAGAATTACTAACCTGTACAAACATGGAGGACTGATTAGAATGTATCTTGTGGGTTTCTTGCAGCTCCAGGAGATTTCTAGTGATCCACAGGAAAGATTCTCTCTTAAATTTACAGTTAGTGGGACTACTGGACAAAATTGTCTCTGAGTGTTATTATGCTGATCTAGGGTACATTATGGTTTAGGAAAGAACTTTAGACAACAGAACCTTTATGAATTAAATATTTTCTGTTATTTAAACTTTTGTTAAGGCTCATTTGTTGTTGCAGAAGTTATCACTGCTGTTATTTTGTACTATTTTAAATGTTCCCTATAGAGATACTTTAATAGTATTCACATTTTTTTAAAAAAAATATTTTGCTGAATTTAACCACAGCAAGTCTTTGTCATTTCTATATTATGTTGCTTACCTCAAAAAAGGAATAACACAATGAAGCATTCATGTACATAATGTCAGTAATAGTAACATTCTGAAAATGACTGAGGAGAATAAAGCAGAAAATAAAACCAAAATAGCTGTAGACTTACAAATATATTTAAATCCTGTAAATAAAGTGCATTGGTGAAATCCCAAGACATAGTGATTTATCGTGATTCTCCACATATTTATTTTCTGTCAGTTTATTCCATAAAATGCTGGCATATATTTGCGCTTTAATATTATAAGCCTTCAAGGTGCTCTTACTGTAAGTTAGAATACTCAGATTTATTTGGCATGCAGCTCTATACCTGTTGACTTAAACATAAATCCAACTCAGTACTCTAAGATGTACTCTCAATTAAGGCTGTATTGGTTCAGAGACTTAGTGATTGTGTGCAATTCCACTGAATGCCCAGGTACACAAAGGTATGACATATTCCTTTTTTACAGAGCCGAGAAAGTGCTTATTAACATAAGTAAATATCAGTTGAGACTTTCCTATGGGAAAGTTGTGACTGATTTGGGTAGGTTAGGGATTATACATGTGCTGGGATTCTCTCTGCAGGCAAAACACTTGAACCAAATTAATATGTTGCATGCCTTCTAATCAAAGCATTATGGAACTATCACCCTCATGATCTAATTTAGACAGAATAATGAGTTTTCTTCTTATGTATACAACATTCTCTGTTTCCTGAATGTCCTGGGTCTTGTTGAGTTTGTAAGTGATTATTGGGTATAATCTACCATGAAAATGAAGAGTAACTCATCACAGTTGAGATTGTTTTTTGAGATGAAAGGAAACATCAACGTCATCTCTTGAAGTATAACAAAGAAAATACCCTCCTTCAAGATAAACAGACAGCTTTCAATTAAAATAATCGCTTTTCTTAAGCAAGATTTACCACCAGCAAGTTCTCCGGTATTTCTATCTGTCATGGTAGTGATAATTTATGATGCAGTACCATAGTTTATATCTGATGTCATTACCGTATCTCAAGAGGACAGCTGATGTGAAACAAGTAGAAAGCCAGAAACCCACATTTCCTGCTGAGAAAATGAACTCGTTCTGAGTACAAAAATCTCTGGAGGGAAAAATAAGTAAGTAAGTAATCTTTTTGTGTTGAAATGTTTATGTGTTAGAGTTCTTATCCCTATAGACAGATCAGTGAATGCCATTTTCTGCACAGTTCTGTTTCAGTGCCGAAATCCCAATATTTGTAAAGACTCAGTATTTTTTTGCTACAAAGCCAAATCCTAATAAAACAAAAAGGAGACAATCTCTAGAGGAAACTTTAATAATAATAATAATAATAATAAAAACCCACTATCCTTCAATATATATTTCTTTTGAAAAAAAAAAATCTATGCCCTATCCATAAGTTTCAAGCAATACTTTAGAATATCAGAAAATAGGAGAAAGCCATTGTTTTACAGAAGACTGGTAATACAAAAAGTCATCTGATAATGCTGATAACAATCTTTATTGTATAATCTGTAAAATAGTAAGAAATGCTGGCTTTAATTTTATTTTATGCATTTTTTTACAAATTTATTGCTCTCTGCTCCATATACTTTTTGGAGAAAAGCAGGTTTAAATGCAAATAAATATTAGTGTCCAGACTTCAGAAGGACTTTTTTTACTCATTCATTTGAAATTTATTTTTCCAAAACAATCCATACTGCACAAAATCTATTCTGGTAATTTTATTTATTAGCATAGTTGTTAAGCAGGGGAAAAAAAAACCCTGCAGAGTGCTATTGGACTAGTTTCATATTTTGTGAAAAACAAATAGAAATAAACCTCTGAGAATACAATAGAAAATAAGGTACAATGAAATATCATAAACACATTGTATAATACTTTGCACACAAATAAAAAAAAATGCTACTTGTCAATTGGGCTACAAATAACAAAAAGTATCACAATTCATAAAACACATTTTACAAATAGAAAAATTCAAACATTATGATTTGCTGGAAATGTTCCCTTTCTGTTCCTATTGTGTTAGAGAAGGTGATTGAAAATCTTATCTCATCTATTGTTTAGATGAGAAGGGTTCCCCCCTCCCATGTAGCAAAAAAGAAAAGGAAACTGAAAATGCATGTATGTACAGTGTGTATATATGTAATGCACTATTACAATTTCATATTCATCTTTTGTTTTCATGACATAGAAAATATTGAAATTTCTTTCAACCTAATATCTTCTAAATCTGTGGATTACAATTGTAGAATTTTTACCATGTTGGCCAAGGTAGGTTAGAATTTGGGAGAATCTTAGATTCAAATTATTTTGCGGATACAGTTCAGAAAAATTGACGTACAACTAAATACTTTATTTTGTGTGATTGGGCATTCTAATTCAAATAACATTTGTCTATTACAGTATGCTTTTTTCTGATTTCATTTCTGAATCATCATTCAATCCTGAATAGGTGAACTTTTTTTAAAAATACCCATTGATGCCCATTTCATTTTTTAAAAAAAGTTCTGCAGGAGAGTTGGGTTTTGGAAATGTGAGAGAAAAAATATTTTCATCAGTCCAGGTATAATAATCTCTATAGATAGGGATTCCATGAGCATATTGAAGAATAATGTTGACAAAGTTAGGAGTGCACTGTATAACTAACATAATTTTGTAATTTAATTTAAATCCCTGATTTAGCTTTCAATTCTTAAACAGAGTTCAGAAAAGTATTCATTTGAATTAGATTGGTTTTCATCAATCTTGAATTTCCTCCCCACTTTACATTCTTGAAAGGAAAATGAAAATATTGGAATGGAATGTTTTGAATGTCTCATTCATGTTTTACGGCTATTTCTATTGGCATGTGAAAAAAAGATGTTTTTCATCAAATAATCATTAAGGATTCAAAACAGTATTTTAATCAATTTAAGGCTGCTGCTGCGTGCCTTAATGTTGACAATTGAACTTAGTACAAGGTTGAGCCACAGCTAAATCTCTACTTAAAAGTATAGCAATGTGTAATATACATTTATTTTATTTATTTACATAAAGATTTACAGGCTGGCTCCATCAAGACAGTCATAATGCAGTTGACAAAGAACAAAAACATTAAAACAGAATCATACTGAATCTAACTCACATAGCCCACATAATTATACAGTGCACTCCTGCCTTTGTCAATGTTAATATATTAACACCGAAATAAGCTGCCCAAATAGTAACATTTCTGAAACCTTCTTAGAGCCCTGTGAGTTGGGGCATTCCTAAACTTAGGTGGCAGGATGTTCCTTGACAAGGGCTGCCACAGGGAAGCTGCATCATCAATCCTTGACATCCTCATTCAAATCCACCTCATATTTTGATCAAAAGAAATTAAGATTTATGCAGTCATGTCAATTATTATGTACAGTGTTTTTATGACCTACATCTTATTGACTGGCTTCTAGAGTTCAATTTTCCTTTGGGTTTCTGAAAATCTTGGCATAGACTTTTAAAAAACAGAGATTTTTTTTTTTACCAGCTTCATTCCAATTTAAAAATAGCATGAGAACATGCTATCAAAACCTGCAAGCCTTCTCAATTTGGATTTATCCAACAGATCGTTGTGTAAAGAACAGCAAGCAAAGGCCAAAAAAAGCTTTCTCAATCTGAAACAGCCCAGAATTCCTAACTAGTAAAAACAAAATGTAATCTAACACCTCCAGAAGGAAAGAGGTTCTGAAAGGGAGCCCTATACATCAATTTTAACAACTAACAGTGTGTGAATTCTATAGTTTTCAAAGCACAATGCACATGAAATGTGAAATTAGGTGAAGAATTCCATTGTACTTCCTTTTTCCTTTACCGATGTATTCATTAATAAAGCTACAAAGCCCATAGTATACATTGAGCATTTCACTCTCTGATTATTGTAATCATCCTCCTGACCTATTCCAGATATTTTTTTTATTTCTCTTCCTCTGCCCTTCCCCTCTCTCATTTTTCAATTTCAGTGCTGCCCTTTATAGACATCTCAAAAATAGGGCAGCAAAGATCAAGGTATTTCCTTGTTGAAGAAACAGGAAAGAGCTTTCTTCGTGCATGTAGTTATGGCTAGTTCTACATCTTATGAAAATAAGTAGGAGGGAAATGAACTATTTTGTGCTGATAGCTCTGGAGGAACAAAGGAGCAAATACAACTGGCAAGGAGCAGGGAAATCTATCACAATTATTTTGAGAGTGAATTGACATAATATTCCAAAATAGATTTCATGATGGCACTTACACATGTAGGGTGCACATAGAGTGCAAAAAGTGCAGCCCAAGTGGGAACTTAACATGTAAGAAAAGTTTTTGTCATGGAGTGATAATATAAAACTTAATATACTGAGGAAAGCTATGTATGAAAATCTATATATTGCAGAAATTTACAAAGGTCTGCACATAATGTAAAGGTATAAATGATAATTGAATCCAATTGTGTTATTTTTAGCCACTGAAACTTTGACAGAATAGAATAATGCCTAAAACCCTGCAATGCTCACATCGCCAATCCATAACCTACTTCTACGTAATCTTCAGCAGCCTCTAAGTCAACTGTGACATTGCCCTCGGCGTAGTTCTTTGGGATATATTGATGACAGATACTTTTATCTCCATCCATTATGAACAGAATGTTAGCAGAAGCAAACAACATGCTCCTTGAAGCATGAATTCCATCTTCCTACTAATGACTTCATACTAAATGTGGCATGGGTTGCAGGCCTGGTTTCTGTGGCATTCCTAAATAAAGTGCTTAATAACTAGGCTCATTAATGCTAATAGTAAATCAGTGAGATTAAATATTTCTATAAATCATTTTATTAATAAAACAGGAGGGCTCATTAAAGAATTATTGGGCTGTTAAGCCACAATATTTCAGCTTTTCATAAACATTTCAATTAGTCCGAGTTGACAATGCAAGATGGAAGGCAAAAATTGCCAGATACCTATAGACTAGAAAGTCATGTGTGGAATCAGCATCTTGTCATAATAATGGCATATATAATTTCTCTAAAGTTGCTTTTTATGTATTTTTGTCCATAGCATGCTGGCTGTCTGTGAGGGAAAAAAACAGAGTGAGGGTGTATATGTGTAAATTATCTCTGTTCAATGACCTTCTAAAGGCCTGGATGTAACTATACTAAGTCATTTTACAGCTATCCTTCAAATGTTAGTTGTCAGCAGCTTGAAATGAGTGCATACTTAACCACACAAAGAATAACGATGCCTTGAGTTTGGGAGAACAAAGAATGAAGTGCCATTCCTAGGAAAGCTTAGCATGTATAAGTCACAAAAAATGATAAGTTAGATCTGAGAAGGTCGGTGAGAAATGCAAAGCTAGAAATTATGACATGATAATTATTACTAGGACATCACACATACACTATGCTTCCTCCTCCCCACACACACGCTTGCACTTATTTCAGATTCCCCAGCCCCTCCTTTAAATATATTGTTAAGAAAGATATTTTGATGGATGAATAATATCACAAGCAGAAGAAATGAGGAAACTGCTGGAGGATTTTAATTTGCCTTCAAGGCTCCTTCCATGCTCCATTTCTGTGAATTAGTTATTTGAAAAGAAATGAGTGTTAACTTTGAATAGATGAAGAAGAGCTGCATGTCAGGATAAGGGAAAACAAACTTTGAAAGACTCATTTTCTATTACAATTCTTCCTATATTTTTTTACAAAAATACAATTCTGAGAGCAGAAGATAGAAGTGACAGGTACAAGTTCCTTCTGCCCAGAGTCTCTCACAGCAAATGACACCAGCAGTTGTCACTCTCATCATTAAATTAAAGGTTACACTATTTAAAAGTGATTTCTTATAACAAAACGAGTCGATCACCTTGCACACATCTCCTCAAAGAATCCAAAACATTCTTTTAATTTAAGAGTGAAATATTTTCATTTTAAAACAGCATGTGAAATGTTCATAATACAAACATATATGAAGAGGAAGAAATAGCTATATTAAAAAATAAAGTAATAAAATGTAAAGGTATGGGATTAAACAAGGAAACATAACTAAATGTAGTTTACACCAACAACATTTATTCTCCATGTCTTTCTTTCACTACAAATAAGCTTGATTTCACAAATGAAGGCAAGTATACATGTCCCAGGATATTGTTGCAGGATCCAATCTGGGTTGGTTACCAGGGCTAGAGGTTTAGTTTTCCAAGCTTTCAAATTCATGCTTGAACATGAATCCTCGGGGAACTTCTTTCTACTAGAATATGTAGTACAGAATGTGTGGTACCAAAACTTTTCTGTATCAGAATAAACATTCTCTCTAGCAGAATGGTATAGAGCCATGATGGCGAACCTATGGCACACGTGCCCGAAGTGGCATGCAGAGCCATGTCGCCTGACACACCAGCCATCACCCCAGCCCAGCTCCACCGCGCATGTGGAAAACCTGCTGACCAGCTGGTTTTCGGGTCTCTGCTGCATATGCGTGGGGGGTGGGGTGCATGTGCAGGGGGCACTTGCATTGCATTTTGGGGGTTCATGCACGTGCGGCCCTATCCCGCACCATGTTTTGGGCCTGGAAGGCCTCCTGCACCAACTTGGAAGCCAAAAGGGGCCCAGGGGTCCCTGGAGCGCATGCACAGGGGAACGGGGCACATGTGCGGGGTGCATGCATGGGGATGCACGTGCATATGCGGGAGTGGGGCGCATGCATGGGGGCACTCGCATTGCATTTGGGGATCTGGGCACACACTTGTACATTTGCATGGACGTTTGCGCACTTTGGGCACTCGGCACCAAAAAGGTTAACCATCACTGGTATAGAGTGTTTGGTACCAGAACTTCTCTCTACCAGAATACAGATTCTAGAAGAGACATGTTCCCAGAGGATGGGTTCCAGAGTCCTAAAGCTAGGAGGCCTAAACGCCTGATCCCAGTAACTGACCCAGATTGGATTCTGCAAGCTTGACTTCTACCATGACCATAAACCACTTCCAGCAATGCCTTTTGTTCTTTGAACTTCTTACCTTTACCTTTTTGGGAATCTCATCCATTCTATACAATCACCTTTTTCTTGAATTTCCCCATCTCATCTTCATATATTTATTTTGAAATTCTGTCTCCATTCATTCTCTCTAAATAATCCATATCAACTCAACATACCTCCTAACCAATCTATATTTATATAGATAATCCTCAATTTACAATTGAACCCAGACTATTGGCTGTGAGTTGTTGCAGTTGAAAGTTGAATTACCATGTGATCAGACTCAATTTTGCAAGTATTTTGGTAATGGTCATTAAATGAATCACATAAATCCAAATCCAGCTTATCCAGAAAATGGCAAAAAGCATTGCAAAATCAATGTAAACATGAGCCAGTTGCCTAGCACCCAAAATGCGATCACATAACTATGTGCAACAGTAGCAATGTCAAGGATGTGTCGTAAGTAACTTTTTTCGAGTCTGTCGTAACTTGTTTAGTTGTTAAGTCATACATTGAGGACTATCTGTATACAATGTACATCCATTCATTGCCCTCCATTTTTGATATTATTTCATTTACAATACAACTTCTTAAGTAATGATTCCCACTGCGTTTAGCCGATTATTGTATTTCTTTTGCCATACTCAGGTTTCTCTTGTATTTAACAAAGAAGAACACTTTTATTCAGTCATTTTATAAGAGCTGCGGTGGTGCAGTACTGCAGGCTACTTCTGCTGCGTGCTGACTTCCTGCAATTTGGCAATTCTGACTTCACCAGGCTCAAGGTTGACTCAGAGTTCCATTCTTCCGAGGCCAGTAAAATGAGGACCCAGATTGTTGGGGGCAATATGCTGACTCTGTAAACTGCTTAGAGAGGACTGTAAAGCACTATGAAGTAGTATATAAGTCTAAGTGCTATTGCTATTTTCATTTTATTTGATAGACTTCTATTTCATGCAGAAAGTCACATACTGTACAAAATTATAACAGCATTTTTACATCTTAAAAATTCTCAATCTTTTTTCATATTTTTAGTAAACTTTCCATCTAGACGCACAAATTCATCTCATAATCTCCCTTTCTTGCCATCTTCCTTTTCAGGTCATCCCATATTAGAAGTTTGTTTCTGCAAAATGAATTGTTGCTTTTCTATTCACATTTATTCCCAGGTTGGATGAGCAGCTGGGCGGGGGGGGGGCAGGAATTTTTGCTACCGGTTCTCATTCTCGCTACCGGATCGGGCAATCTGGTCCAAACCGGGAGCATTTCACCTGCCATTGCCTCTTAGAAATTTGGTGTACAGTGTTTCATATGTAATGTAACATATTTCATATGACAATATAGTGAAATCTTTTCAATAAGTTTTATTTGAAGATAATTTTTAAATACATGATCCACCATTTTTGTAAGATACTGTTACTCACTGCAGCACTGTTCTCCATTCTCCAACAATGAGTGAGAATGGCTGATAGCAAGGGCATATAAAAATGGAAATGACTAGAAATGATGCATTTCTTTTCTCCATAAAATATGAAAGTCCCAGAGGAAAAAAGGAAAGAACTGAAATCTAAAAACAAATGAACATTACAAACTCAAACTCCCAAGAAGCCTTTTCAAAGGTTGATTTCCATCACACTTTGTCTAGATTATTATTCTTTCCTGTGGACCAAAAAGCAAAATGCTGAACGTTGGCCAGGCTCAATTTGAGATATGTGTCTGCATTATTACTGATGCATTGCTAATGTAACTGGCAACATACTATTTTATTCTTTGATTTGGCTTTTGCTTCTCTTTCTGCCAATTCAGGATAAAGTACTGTAGAGGCAGTTTTCTTGGCAGAACAGAAAAAAGCTAGTTTACCATCTTGGGACAAGAATAGATTGTGTGTGTTTCCTTTTCCTTTCAGTTGGACTTAAATAGATAGTACAATTACATCAAAGCCAGTGGCACTTTACGTCTTCCTTACCCTCTTGTCCTTTGTAAATCCTAGTTCCATCCTTTTGGAGATGGTAGTCCTGTACAGATACTCAGCTGTTCAGGAATACAATTGAAGTACAGTTGGGCAAGGATGTTAAGGGAAAAATCATCAGCATTATTTAATATTCACTTTATAATATTAATCTATTTAAAATTCCTTATGCCCTATCCTTACTTTTATGCTTAATTCAGATATGCTTTTTTAATCTACAAAAGAAATGGATTAGTGATGAGACCTATTGAGCCAACTAAGAATTCTATTTTGAAGAGTATTCTTAAACTCAATGATCAGTCAGAGGTAAAATAATAAGAATCTGTGTATGAATAGATGAATAGATGAAAAAAGAGGTATAGGTATTACCAAAATATTTTCAGTTAGGTATTTGATTTAACAATAAAAATTTGATAGAAATTCATTTATATTAACATTAAATTTACAAAATTACCACTGGTTAATATTTAATGGTTAACAATTATAACCATCTTTGTCTTTTTAAGGGGGTTGCGCACAGTATTTCAAAAAGGTATTTCACAAAGTATGTTGTATAAGACTGGTTTTCCTTGAAGTTTTAAAACAGCCATATCCTTGTTGCAGACACCAAGTAGACGTCTGCTTTGTGTCTGCTAGAATTGAACCACTTCCAAAGCAAGGTGGCTATTCAAGCATTTAAATGCCCAGATAGATCCAGAAGGTCTTTGAAACAGTCACACCAAGGCTTGCAGAAAACAGTTGCATCAACATGTCAAGAAAGGCTGCAATGTAATTCATAATTGCCTTGTGTGGGCAACCAGATTTTCAGATTCCTTGGGAAAGAAAAAGTCCACAAGTAATTTTAACAGCTAGAAGAACAAAAGAACAAAACATCGTTTTAGGTTAAAGTTCCTTAAGAAAAACATAGCAGGCCAGACTGTCTAGTCTTTGGTTTCCTTTAGAGGAAAAGGAACAAAAGTCTCAATGAATTAGTATGTCTCAAGAATATGTTCTCTGAAGAGAAAAAATGTTTCCTAGACCTCAGATAGTTGCTGTGATGATTCAGGAGGCTTACAGTCAGAAAGAGAATGTAGGCAAAGGGATCAGTGAAAACAAATCTCAAAGAGATTCCTGAAAAATTAAAATTGGTTGACTAGATAATACAAAATCATATTATAGAAGTCACAAAAGAGCCAAGAAGGAAAACGTAAAATATTAGGAGAGTTACATATACTTTCTGATCCAACTACTCTCTGTTGGAGACAACAAACTTGGGAATTGAGATAGTTTTCCTATGAAAACTGTGTACTGGTCATCTTATAGGCCAGTGATGGTGAACCTTTTTGGCACCGAGTGCCCAAACCAGAATGTGCATGCATGTGTGCACACCGGAGCACCGGAAATTCAAAGACCAGCTGGACGGTGTGTGCATGCCTATTTTGGGGGCATTTTGGGGGCCGTTTTCAGGGCCGTTTTTCATACCATTTTCCAGACTGTTTTCTGAGCTGTTTTAAGGCCATTTTCTGGTTGTTTTCAGGTTGTTTTTCAGGCTGTTTTCCAATGTTCCAGTGCCCATGAAGACCAGCTGGCTGGTGCACATGTGCACGCTGGAAACCAGAAGAGCAGCTGGCGATGGCATGCGTGCCCAGAGAGAGGCTCTCCGTGCCACCTCTGGCACACGTGCCATAGGTTCACCATCACGGTTATAGGCAATAAATGAAGGTTAGTTCACTCCATATGGAGATTACACGACACTTATATATATCAGGGATTGTCTGGGAGTATCTTTCTTTTTTAAAAAAGCACATAATTCTCTTCAGAAGAATTATTGGAAGAAACATATAAATAATTATAGTCTGGTTCTTCTGCAACTGAAGGCAACTTCTTTTCTTTTTAGAAGTTTTTGGACCCTACTTATTTTTTTCTGGAAAACAATGTTATCCAAGCTGTCAGTGTAACACCAGTGAAAAATACAAAACACAGCTATGTGAAAAAAGAGAACTTCCTGAAGTTCTCAATAACATAAGCTGCTTTATGTGAAATGCTCCCAACATTGGTGTGAACTTAGAAATGACACTTTGAATTATTGGGGTGCCTATGTAAATACAAGAGCAGACATTTGAGACAAGGCAAATGGCAAAATTACAAATGTTCTCTTCCAAAGTCTTTAAGGACCTTCTTATTGGCTTTCTGCCTTCAGGAAGGCAGGCGGGAGGAAGCAGTTTTTCTTTCTTTGAGAGTTGTATTTTAGAATGAATTATTGATGTTTACTTAATAATATAATCCACAACATAACAACACAGATACATTAATTTCTTTGCAGTGTAACATTGTGCTCTATTCTGGCTATGTTTTCTATGTCCCCCAGAGCCTAGAGGGGAACAACTGAAATAGTTGTTTTTTGTGTGTTAAAAATTTTCATGGAATTGTGTTAGGCAGTAACAAGCATATTAGTTTCTCACAAAGTAGAAGGTGTGAAATCTCTGTTCTAATGAAACACGCCTGGAGCTTTTGTCTTACTAATGTCCTTTCAAACTTTCACTGATTGTGTTAGTTGATACACATGCATGGCATCATTTCCCTCTTTTTTTCTGCAGAAGGGGACATTATAAGAGAGGATGCAAGTACATCGGTGGCTTTGTTTTGTTTTTGCATTAGGTAATTTCTTAGAACAATAGTGTCTAATAGCAGCTCAGCCAAAGATGCCTCCTGCCAACTTTACACTGGGGAAATAATAGGAACTTGGTAGAAAGCCTAATTAAACTGTGTGTTAATGTGACACAGACATGATGTTAAGGGATTTATTATTCAGTGAAGTAATTTCTTTTCAATGCATAAATGCTTTGGCACAATCCGTGTGGGAATATTTTTAAATAAATAATTCCTTTCAGACAAAAAAATGTGCTAAGAAAATGCTATCACCATGGGCATGGGTGCAGGGTGCTATTCCCACGATCAGGTAGGCCAGTCTCAAGTTTATTACCAAAAGCTGCTATCAGAAAGAGCAGAAGTTCAAGATACAAGTATGAGGAAAGAGTTGCCAAGATAAATTCAGAGAACAGTATTCTGTTTACACACAACACCGTGGGAACAGGTAAAAAGTTAGGAAAGATAGCAGGGTTTGACAAGAGGTAGCCCTGAAACGAAATTATTGTTTATATTTTACCAAAATATTTTTTTAGTACTTGTTTGTAGCTCTGTAAGCTTTCCACTATTTTTTTTCATAAAACTATGCAATATATTGTTTTTGGCTCCATACAGTAAGAATAACCCTATATTGGGAATGTCTGAAGAAAAGCAGTTGATTCTGGTTTCAAGATCTCATCTGAACTAGGTTGTACTTGATAAAATAATAGCTTAAATGACAATCAGAAGCATATTTTGCCTATTGGGTGGTAATGTTATCCTTTATACTTGTAGAGAAGGCCAAGAATAGGCCTATGCAGAGCTTCTGCTATCTTGAAGAATCTTTTTGAAAACATTTAAGAAAATGAAGTAGTTTAGAAGAAAGTCATATGAATAAGAGAGAGGAATATCTTTCCTCTACTACTTTTATTGAATGACTTGAAACCTATAAACAGGCAGAAATTACATTATTCATTAATAATCCAAAATTGGATTCCTAAGAATAGGAATTCACACCACAATAATAACAATAACAATAATTGCAGCTTTCTGCTATAACACCAGCAGAATTGCAGGTGCTATATAACATATAGCAGTGTAATAACTGCTATAACACAGTTGCAAAAAACTGTGCTACTTGGAACATCATACATTTTAAGAAGATACTAGGTTGATACCTAGGATCCTGGCAGCCACACATATCAACCATCAGCGCCAGTCACTTATATTTGCGGTATATTTCTAAATGTTCAGTTGACTGAGTTTCATGTTTAATGAATAAAATATATAATAATAATTAATAATAATAATTAATAATAATGACTATGTGACACCTATTCAAAATGACACTCATTTGATCCCTTCTTCTTGATCTTCCAGGGGTTGAGTTGATAGAAAATTAAAATCCAAAACAATTTGAGATGACATGGCTTCCTATATAGAACTAGAAGTTCTTGCTCTGTTAAAGCCTGTGAACTTCTAGCAATTATGCTATAGAGATGAAATTATTTAGAGCTCTCGGTCTGCAAACCACCCAGTCTCTTAGGAGTTGTGCAGTATATAGCTCTAAATAAATAAAGAAGTCTTGTAAACTTAAATACGCTTACTTCAGTTTTATTCGCAAGATTGGAAATAGCCTATGAATTTATTATTAAGCTCGATTGATTGATGTCCAAATCAATTGATCAAAGGTAATTTTCAACATTACCAGCCTCAAGCTGATTTATCAACCCTTCATATTATCTTAATGGAAAGAAAAAAAATCTTGACAAGTTATACACCTTGCCTAGATTCAAACTACCTAGAATAAACTTAAGTATAACATTATTTAGCTTCTGAGGTATAGTATTTCAAAATATATTCAATGTAACATTATACAATAACATTATAAAATATTTAAAATAGTAAAGTTGCATAAATCTTCTGGGCGGGGGGGGGCTCCTTTTCTTCAACAAAGGATCAAGCCAAGCATCTCCTTGAGGCTCCAGCAATCCAAACATTTCACATCAAAGAGTAAGGAGATGGCACTGATTCACTTTCTTTATCTCAGCTGACACTGAGACAGGCAGGAGAGGCTTCTATTATATGCAGAAGCCTCTGCCAGTTGTTGCAAGTTCCAGCCAAGGCAAGCAAAGCCATGAAATATGACTCCCTTAAGGCACACCGTGTTTCCTTTTTTATCACTGATTGCTTCCTGGAAACAATGCTGTGTTTTCAGAAATGCCTGAATACCTTGACCCACTCCGTTCCATTTCTTTTCTTACATCTTGAATCACCATTCTTTGGGGATAGAGGAGAAAATTATCCCATTGTGCATGTACTTCTCTTGCCAGACAGCAAAATTCAAACATTTCCAGTGTGTGTCCTTTCATGGAATCAAGAGCTTTATGAAAGGCTAGAGATAGGACTTGTCACATATTAATGGAGCAATTTCCTCACCCCTCCTTCTCTGAGGAAAAAGAGGTAGAAGTTGCCAGATAGCAGCTAGAAAACAAATGGACCACAGTTTCTCCTCAAACAGCCTCTGTTATACAGCTGGATTCTCTAGGAATCAATAGGGAAGTAGCGGCAAATAGAAAAATCACAAAAACGTCTGCTTAAAGAGACTTTTATTTTTGAAGAAATGGGAATTTCTAAAAGGAATTTACATTAGAGTTTTAATAATTGTTCAATGTGAATCTGCTAAGTCTAATACTACACAATTCTATGTATAAATTTGGTGTTTAAAGGCAACCTAGAATCATATATACTTGAATATAAACTGCATGTTCCAAACATTTGTTTTCTTTTTAATATATTAGGAAGAAGAATCTCCTGCTCATTTATCTGTTTATAGCAGATAAAGGGCATCTTGAGATCTACTCCAAGCATTACATTGTCTGATCCATTTTCTTTCTTTTCTTCTTTCCTTCCTTCCTTCCTTCCTTCCTTCCTTCCTTCCTTCCTTCCTTCCTTCCTTCCTTCCTGTCTCCCTCTCTCTCTCTCTCTCTCTCTCTCTCTCTCTCTCTCTCTCTCTCTCTCTCTCTCTCTTTCTTTCTTTCTTGTGAAGCTGTTCTTCTTTGGTAATCTGAGCAATGTTATTCCTCTTTTTCAGTATTGCATAGTTGTATATAACTTTTAAATACTAGTATTTAAAGTTTAAAATCAATGTTTATATTTTCTATATTCCTTCTATTTTTGTTATAAATTTTTCTTTATCTCTTGTGAGATTGATCTGGTGTTTTTTGGATTATCTGTCACCATTATTGGGAGAGAGAATACCAAGTGAGATACCGCCTGAAAGAGCAAACAATATCAAAAACCACTGTGCTATTGACCCAAAGCAGGAGGCATAGCTGGCCAACATATTTCAGGTAGAGGGAATTTGAGACCCCAGCATTCCAAACTACACCCTCCACTTTCAGACATCAAAAACGTCAACAATCATTTTCTCAATGAAATAGCTACTAATCAGAAGAAAGGGATTAGTAATTAGTAATTCTAAATCTTCTGCCCAAACTATCATTTCAGTATCATAATCTTTCTTGCTGTTAATTCCATCTTTATAAAATATCTCATGAGCTTGATACAGCTTCTTTCCTCTTATTTAACATAACTGTTTCCAATATGATTTAACAATGCCCCAGACTAAATTTGCTCTGTCAATTACAGAGAATAGAGATCTACTAAGATAATAAAAGTGCAACTACACTGCCTGCTTTAATTGTTCCATTATAATTTGAAGTTCAGAAAAACCCCAGGGATCTCAGTACATAAAATGATTTTCAATGACTCAGATGTGCAATTTATTGTTAGAATTTTACCCATATTTTTAAGAATGGGGATCCCAAGAACACTGGCATCATGTCTGTACCTTGAAGCTGAGGAACATTTTCAAATATACCTTAAGTTTCAAATATTGTTCTATTTTGTGAACTAGGAGAACCAAAGAGAAAGATGTGGGATCAGAATATTTTAAGCATAGCAGTAATATGTGGGCATTTATTTATAAATAATTCTCATCAATTTCTCATCTAATCTTCCTTAAATATTATCAAATAATATTTTTGGTATTTATGCTAATTAATAGTGATTTTTTTTTTTGCTTTATTTGCTGCTTTACAACTGAATAAAGATTTCTGAACATTTATTTCAAGAACTTGTATTTTACATGAAGCGAGATGACTCATTTGTTGGATTATATCTGGAAACTTGTCAAAATTTAACCATGAAAGCTAAAGCAAGAGCAAATTATGCTGAATTCGAACACAAAAAAATATTTTACAAATAATATTTTTCTGCTTGCAGCTACTTCCTGGGCTTCGAATATTTGAAATGACTTGAAATACATGTGTATACAGATTCTGAAAAAAACCTCTCGGGATTTACATTGTTAATGTACTCACCCTATTGCATCCATATCTGTGTCTCTCTTTTGTAATGAAAGTCAACAAATATTTTCTTGTTTAGTATCTTTAAAAAAAAGAAACCACTTTCAAGTATCAACAATTTCACAGGGAAAGTTTAAACGAAGCTAACACTGATTAATTCAAGTCCTTACTAAATCATCTATGGGACTATAGAACATCGAACAGTCTGGAAATACTTGTTAATTACTCAGTTGTCTTGGTAGCTAGTAGCAACCACTCTTGGTTTTGCAAAACAAGAGATCACGGGTAAAATATTAGTCCTATGACAAATTGATGCCATAGGTGCAAAATCAGAAAGATATTTCTGATTTTGAAATATATTGGTCTATCTTTTGATTGATTTCAGGACATTCATGTTCTCATCCTGCTCTTCATTTTGACACTGGAATTCTGTTTCACAGTTCTATGGGCTCTTGGAGCCATCATCTTAGCTAGCATATTTATTTCAAATTTTTTAAGTCAGAAACCTTGAATTAGTGATCCCAATGTTGCTTTTTGCAGGAGAGAGGGGGGTGGTTTTTGTGTCTATGAGTGTTTGAGGGAAAATGAATATGAATATATAAATTTAGCAGGTCAAAGAAAAGGATACATCATTGTCTTGGTTGAAGCTTGTACAATTTTCTAATTGTAGGAGGTTTTTCAGATGAAACAACATTCTGACACAGATTTGTTAATCTGGTCCTTAAAGTGCTGTTTGATATAGGTAATCCTCAATTTAAAGCCATTCATTTAGTGATGGTTCGAAGTTATGGCAGCATTGAAAGAAGTGACTCATGACTTTTCACATATGACCATCTCTGCATGTCCACAAATATGTGATCAAATTTTGGGTGCTTGGAACCAATATATATTTAAAATGCTTCTAGTATCTGAAGGGACCAGGGAGGTCATTTGTGTCCTTCCTTGACAAGCAAAAAGAAGTCAGATTCATTTAACAACCATGGGATTTGCTTAAAGACAATGGTGATTTACTTAATTATCATGCCAAAAGTGCCAAAAAATCAGATGCAACTCACTTAAAAACTATATGAGTAATGAAAGTCCTGGTTCCAATTCTGGTTGTAAATTGAGGACTACCTCTATTATATTTAAATTACCGTGGTGGTATAAATTGGAACTATATCTCCAGTCTAATTGTCTTTAAAGTTCCAATTGTCAATGAAAGAATATTTTTTTTAAAAAAAAATATTCTTTTAAAGGAGACTAATCTTAAACACATTTACCTCATAGTAGATCTCATTTTCAAAAATTGGGCTGATTCTGAGAAAGTTTATTAAAAACTCCACTTTAATGTACATTTATAATTAATTAGTTATAGAGAGATGTGTGTGACATTGATTCAGAGACAGTATGCTCCTTCCCCCCTTCTCAAAATTATGTCCTCATTGATGCAATATGTTTTCCCTTGTGAGACAGAAAGAAAACTGGCAATAGGCCAATAAATGACTGTTTAGCATCACATTATTAGTTCTACAATGATTAATTAAAATTATTTTAATGAGAAAATTTCCTGGGATGGAACTTGTAATTTGCTAGAAAATGTTGCTTGAAAGACAATTCAATAGGACTGTCAAAGGAAGTCACCTTTAACTGTAAGTAGACCTGATAATGATTTGATTTAATTACACAAAACAAACTGGAAAAAAATAATGACAATAATTACTGTATCAAAGTGAGCATTTGTCAACTAATTTATTTGTGTTACTATGATCTACATTTTTGACAGAACATGCGCAACTCATATTTGTATGTGCACATATATGTTTTCACAAATACAAACATAGAAAGTTGTGCCTACAAAATTCAAAGTTCTATATGGATAAGGGTTAGGCTAGCATAATTGTTTTTGATCAAGCAATACAAGCAATGCAAGATACAATTTTTATGTAACTAGATGGACAGAAGGAGATGTAGGCTACTCTCAGGAAAGGGAGTTTGGCTTTGTTAGGTCAATTCGCATTTATAGACACCCTCCTCTCTGGCCTTGGTTACAAGGTTACCAGATTCTCATGACCTTATTGTAAAAGGGCAAACCATGCCCTGTATTACCAAAACCTAATTGGGGGCAAAAGAAAGTCTTCCCTCTTGGAAATGTGCCCATTGGATTATATCTGAGAGACTCAGTTCACATCAAGGGGCCTTGTTCTATACATAACTAGCTATGACACCTAACTGGCAAAATTGGGCTCTAAGAGCAAGATGGGAATGCTGTTCATAAATTATGTTCTCATGCTGGAGCTGTTGCATCTTATTGAGAGTTGGTGGTGGAGTTCCAAAGGCTGATTTTTTTTTCAGTGACTTCAACCTGCCTTCCCTAGAAGAAGTCTCAGAGATAGTCCAGGAGTTAATAATAACTCCAGATAATATTACCTAGGCCGATGTAGTCAGTTGGACATCAACACCCATTGTGTGATAGACAATTGCGTTAACATGGTCATCCACTATTTACATTACATTGAGATTTGAGCCAATGGAACCTTTCCATCTGAGCCAATTTTCTTTGCAGAAAAACATTTTTGAATGGCTCTCTGAATCATGAGGAAAGATTGTAACTCTTTTCCCATTTACCATTTTCTCAAGATTTTTCACCTCCTTTTTATTTCTTTATGACTCCAAGTGATATGCTGAAGAATATAAGAAAAGCTACACATTGCTTTATCACATAGGCTTGGTTTTCATGTTTCTCTAAATTTTCTGTCTTCTTTTCTTCTCTTCTTTCTTTTCCATTAGCTTTCCTGCATGCATCATATAGAGTTATATCTCTTTAAGTTCTAACATGTTCTTTGGACATATATTAGATTATACAGAATATTCTATATAAATATGTTCAATGGGATGGACAACATAGATAACTCATATAGGCTAAGACTTTTTATTTGTCCTATTCTTTTTAAATTATAATCTCAGTTCAACAGTCCAAAATGTTATGCTTCCTTTTCATTATTTTTTTTAAACATATGATAAATGTCTAAAATTTTTACTAGTTTTAGTGGGATGATGATGATGATGATGATGATGATGATGATGATGATACTATGTCATTTATGTAATTCAAATATTATTTGGATGCCAAAACTGAAAACTAATATTTTGAGGATAATGACCTTTTTTTTTTAATTCAATAGGTTCAAAAGAAAAATAAGGACAAGAAGAAATAGAAGGTGAAAATGATGGGGTGAAAATTATGTGTTGATTGAATGCAGATGAGAAATGTCACGATTCACATTTGTTTTTCTAATGTGGATCATTTCCTGATGTGGCGCCAGCAATATTCTTGTTCTCATATGGCTGAATTTATAAATCTAATTTAGAAGTGGACCCTATTGGTCTTCTATTCTCTGTGTTTTCATAATACTGTCATCCATCTGGACTGACTCTTGGTGGCATTTATATTGCTATAAAGAAAGAATCAGCAGGGTTTATTCTTTAAATTAGTTTTGTCATCTAAACTTATAATTCTGATATGATTAACTCATCCAAAGATGTTTAATTTTATCAATCTGTCCAATTCTCTCATTTGAGGTTTAGCCAGAGCAGTTAAATTTGGCAGAGAGATTAGCCCAATGATACTTGAAATGGATTGTATTTCCTTTATTCAAGAGAATTTAAACAGAAACATTTGGCACATCAAAGAAAGCACACCCACACAAACTGAAAAGGAAAATTTCTCTTATTATGAAAATAGAGAATGTGTTTTTTTAAGCAACTATGCAGAATCCCTGGGGAAATTACACTTCACACAATATGTGCCAGACATTTTGTCAGTCATTTCTACTGACTGACATTTACACACACACACACACACACACACACACACACACACACACACAAGTTTTATTAAATAATTTGAGTTTAAAAGACTATTATTAATATAGTCTGTGCAGATCAAATGTGTTCCAGGGCTGTAAGAACAAAAATGTCTGCAGCAAGCAGTTCAATTGTTTTCAATCTAAGTGGCTAAACTCCAAAGACCAATTGTACATTCTTATTAAGAATGTATACCTTCCTTTCTAATTTGAAGAATGTGATATAGCAATTTTTTCCCCCATCAGCCATGTTATTTCATGAGATCTCATTGTATTCTTATGGTTCAAGGTTTGACTGCATGTGTTTAGAGGACAGGAAGGGTAGAATGGACATTACCACTTGCAGTTGTAGATGAACATGAGAAGTTTCTGGAATTCTTTCCAACCTATAAAAATATACCTTCTTGAGATTACAAGATTGGAAAAAACGAGTTGGAAAGGTCTAGAATGAAATGAAACAGAAGCTTTTCAAGCCACTGCCTGGCTACCTTTCCCCAGAGATACATTGATTATTATTATTTTTGGATTATTTTTTCTCCCTAGCCAAATTTAGACCATTTTTCAAGCTCAATCTTTCTTTCACTGTCTTTTCCTCCCACCCAAAATTTGGTCATATTCTTATTTGTTTTGCAGCATTATCTGGATGAGAGACAGACTGAAAGTATCTCTAGCCCTTTTTTATATTTCTTTCCAACTTTCCACTGAAAAATAATAAATAGAAATAGAAACCTAGGAAATCTGGGATGTGACTGTTAGAAAGTTTCTTCCTCTGGGTTTTTATTCTACTTTCACTGTGAGCACTATTGTATATTCTGTTGAGCCGACAATTTCCCATCAGAGTAGCTAAGGTTGGCAGACACAGTTAATTTATATTTAAAATCCATTTGGGTAACATCTTATGAAAGTCTTAGTGATAGAAACAAGGGCCCCATCCAGTCACTGAGCCTGTATTTCTGACATGAATATTGAGTATGGAATGCTCTGAATCATGTAAAGAGAGTAAGGAAGATGATTGTGATGGAAATGTGCAAGAACTATTTTATTTATTATTAAATTTATTTGCTGCCCATCTCTGAGTTCTGACCTTTACCTAGGCAAAAGGGACCGAAACATTTTTTAAGTTCAGAGCAACCAGATAACTTCCAAATTGACTCAGGTAGATATAACCTGAGTATAAGAAAAGGGAGGAGCTACAGCACATCCAGATTCTGTTCTTATAGCCAATGTCAACAAAGATAGTTTTAGTTTTTCTGTGGAGTTGATTTCCTGGTCTATTAGGAACATTGGAAGGCAGGGGAAAGATAAAGAGATGTGGAGCTGGAATGGTCCTAGTCAACTATTGGCATATTTGAAAGTCCACAGGAAGGAACATATGAAACAAAACATTTAGGTATTCATGTAGTGATTCCTGCTTATTCTAATACTAATTTATGCTGGAGGTAAATGTAATTTATATAAAACCGTTTGAGTGCCTGGAGAAGAACTTCAATTTTGTAAATATTTGAATAGTTTGGCTGGTTACACTTGGAAGGAAATGTTAGGTTTCAAAACTGGTTCTAAATGATAGATTTTGCAACCAAGAGAGAGTTATTTTAATCAAGTGAACATTTATCATTTTAAAGGAACATTAAAATCCTTTGGGAAGGGAAGGTTTTAAATCATTTGAGGTGTTTGCTACAGTTTTGTCCCTAAAACTTGAAAAGCTATGCACTATGAATCAAAAGTTGAATAGAGGGTCACACAGAGACCTGGATTTTAGCACTCACTATAGCAATACTATAGTAATATCTTCCAGGTGAATACATTCTGTGAATTGATTTTTTATTTTAAATGCTGAGCTGCTAAAGCAACTAAAATAATTGTACTTAGATTATTATGCTATTATGCTGGTTCCATTAAGGCTATAGCAGGCTGAATGAAGTAAAAAAAAAAAACTTAATCTTTTTTGAAAAAAAGCTCTGACATTTGGCCTTCACGTATGCCCTTTCATGTCATACTGCCCAGATCTCCTTTAATTATTATATTTTAGCCAACATACTTTGTTGCCATTTGGATTTTCAATACCTGGTACAAACATATACTCTGACATTTATAGTCTCCTTTAAAAAGAAAAATAAGAAAAAAAATGCTTAATTTTTACTTAAGGCTTTTTATGTTCAGCACCCTTTTTAAAGTAATTACTGGAAAGCTATTAACAAGACTAAGAGCCAAAGTAGTGCCTTATTGAATACAATATGTCATCAGACTAGTTAAGGCATTGGTTTAAGTTTGGAGAGATACAGATATGGATTCAGATATAACCATGAAAGCTCTCTTGGCAACTTTTTCTCAACTCAATCCCCTTAATGCATGGTTTTTGTGGAGAAAGAGTTGCTATACAATATATTCCAGGTTGAGGTCCTGAAAGAAGATAGAATGTGAATCAAATAAACAAATTTGTTGCATAAGTGAGAACTTGCTGACTCTTAAGCTATAGTATATTGAAGCAACCTGACAGCCACGTGTTTCTTCACCTTCAACATGTTGTGTTTTGCATTAAGAAAACTCTAAATAATCCAAGCGTTGCTCCCCTCACAAAGATTGCACAGATAAAGATTGCATATGAAAATACATTAGCAGCAGGTTTCTAAAGAAACAAATGTTTTTTTGCCTCTTAGTATCTGTTTTTGAGTTTCTGCCTTTACTGACAGGTCTGAGTACAATATGTCATCAGGCTAGTTATTATCAGTCCTAGGAAAGTGACTGTTGAAGCAGTGCTTTTAGGAGTGCAGAAATGAAAATAATGAGGGCATAAAAGCTTCAGCTACTACTGCACTACTTACAGGAACAAATTCAGTGCTGGTACTACATGATTGACCTTTCCTGATAATGAAGCCTGGCCCAAGCAAAGAACTCAGATTTCCTGAACCTGTTTTTGCAATATGCTTTGTTCCAGAAAGTAGAAATATAGAAGACCAATTTCCTGAATATTGAGGCTACCAGATTCAGGTTTCAAAAAATCTGGATGATAACTCGATGAGAGCAAAGGTAGTGGTGGTATTATTATTATTATTATTATTATTATTATTATTATTATTATTATTATTATTATTATTATTATTAATTATTATTAATTATTATTATTATTATTATTTAATCTTTAGTGAGATTCACAGCCTTTGAGGCTGGTTAATAGCTCAGCAGCTCGAGTCCTAACCAAGGACCTAGGAACTGTTAAGGTATCGTCAGAGGATGTAAGCTGTTCCGAGTAAGATGGTTTTTTGTAGTTTTTATTGTGTTTTTATTGTGTTTTAGTGATTATTATTATTATTATTATTATTATTATTATTATTATTATTATTCACTTTTATTCACCAAACATGAAACTCAGTCAACTGAACATTCAAAAATGCATCACAAATACCATTGATTGGCGCTAATGGTTGATACGGGTTGCTGTCAGTGTCCTAGGTATCAACCAAGTACCCTCTTAAGATGTACGATTTTCTGAGTAGCACAGTTTTTTGCAGTTCCACTGGTGTTATTGCAAGAAGTTGCTATTTGTTGATGTATCTTATAAAATTCTTGGACATGGTACCAAGTGTCCCGATGACAATGGGTATCACTGTTACATATTTCATCCATAATCACGTAGTTTCAATGTCCAGGTTGCGATATTTTGTGATTTTTTTCCAGTTCTTTTTCTTTGACTCTGGTGTCTCCTGGTACAGCAATATCAATAAATTGCACGTTTCGGTTTTCGACAACTATGATATCCGGCGTATATGTATTTCCATATTTTAAACAAATTAAACCTTGTACATCTGAAAATAGATTTATTAGCATTTCAATGGAAACAGTGAAATTGCTTCTATATGTAGAAACAAACACATCCTTTCCAACTGTTACATTCTATAGTTCTGTGATTCTAACTCTTTTTTTAAAAAAGAGTGCTACATTCTGTAACTTACTCCATTTTTAGAACTCTATTCCAAATACCACTTGGTTGGAAAGTCAAATTTAGGAAATTTAAATGATAATTTAAAAATCTGTAGATTGGAAAACTAACAACTTCAGTCATAGTGTCTAATTTATTGTGCAAGTGCCACTTGAATCAAATCTTTCTAGGGACATTTGAGTGAGCCAAGTCCTTAATCACATGAAAGATATTAGCTTTCTAAAACAAAACCAGATTCCCTCTGAAGCAATCAAGCTGAAACTGAATATTCCTGAAGCTTTATGAATATTGGGATACTTTGAAAGGATGCAAATATGTTGACAATATGTTTTGAGTGATATGTTATTTTTGTCTTCTTTTGTTTTTGCAAATATGGAAATACCAGGATGAAAGGTAGTGACTGAAGATTAATAATGCTTCTTGCAGTCTGTTCTCTGCTCTTTTAAAATTTTGTCTCATCTGAACAAGAATCATCTGAGTACTAATTGGCTGTGATAGTTAGCTACAAAATTACCAGTAGGTTGTGGAGCCTCCTAGGGTTGGAGAATATGGCAACCAAAGTCATGATAGAGTCATATTAAGCAAAGACAATAATGAGAGAGTACTGTATAAAAAAATGTAGGCTAACTTTAAGAACTCAGTAACTTCAAAATCTTGAACAGAAAGCAAAAGATTGAAATTGAAGGGTGACAAAAGACACAAATACAATCCTTTTCCCTTTTTTTCTTTAGCTTCCAGAACAATCTATTCTGTAGTCTAGATAAAGTAACTTCAAAGTTACAAGCATAAAACAGAAAGGCAATATAGGAGTATCTGAGATTTTGCATAATTTTGAAAACTGAGGGGAAATGTTTTCAAAATACAAAATTAAAAAAAAAAAGATTAGGAATTCCTCATCCAGGAATTAACATTATATATCCACTCCATCTACTATGTCTCAAACTATCTTAAACATACTGTAAAGTTTTTCTCCTTCTTTTACATATCTGGAGCATTACTGGAATAACTAGGTAACTGTGGTTGTGATACCATTTATTTGTTGAAATGGCTTGATTTTGACCAATCACTATATAGATGGAACATTGTACTTTCTATAATTTTTTTGAGTAAATACTATTTAATATATTTCAAGCTTAAACACCATAAACACACAAATAAATAGTAATCTGCTAGAAATTCCTAGATTTTGCACTGCTGACAGAGAAAACAGTTTCCACAGATGTGAAACTGAAATCATCAGTGGCTCAAATTAAAAAGAGTTTGTTTGATTCATTTAATTAAAAAATAGATTGGAATGTGTTTTTTTTTGTTTTTATTTTTTAAATTGAAGGCAGAATTGCATGGTATCCATTTGATGGCCAAAAGCCAACTAATTTTCATATGAATCCTCCAATCCCTAAGAATGCTCCTGGAGGGATAAATTTTAGTTTTGGATATAATCAAAATCTATTCTAATTAGCTTGCTTTGGTTTGGGATTCAGGATTTAGACAGATGTCTATGTCTATCAGTTGAAATAACTAGAATGCAATCCAGATCCATTTTCCAGTTTGGGGATTTCAAAATAAAAATAAAAGCCTGAACCTGATAATGTCCCAATCCTTTTCATTAACAGTAGAAAATTATTCATCGCACAATATTCACTCACAAGAGAGAGAGAGAAAGAGAGATAAATTTCATAAATTAACATAATAGGCTTCTATATATGGGGGTGTATTAAGTATTTGCTGCATGGAAAAAACTATCACAATGAACTGCAGAGAATATTCTCAATGGCTATTGAGAAGGACAGCTAAGTGACATGTCAGAAAAAATAATGAAGATAAAATAGAAACAGGGGAGACTTTGAGAACAAATGATCATCTGCCTTTTCTAAATCACTTCTCCTGAAGAGAAGAAATTAGAATCTCTGATGTATGAAAAATTAACAATAAAGAAGAATGACCACTCATCTATAGCTCATTTTTAAAATTAACACAAGATTTATGATGAACACCAACCCTGCGATGTGACCCCTGGAAATACCTACAGCTGTTGCTGCAATCAAGAACATGTTCACTATTTGCTAGATGTTTGCAGGTATAAAATAAAAAAGAGATAAATCATAGTTATTGCTACAAAATAGGGTTTTAGAGCTCTGAGACCTGGGGCATTAGTAGACTCACATACAAAGGTTTCCACTGAGCTGCAACAAAATTGCAGATCAGTGCTTGCTGCATTGCCCTATCTTGGAGCCATCATTTCCAGATTATTAACCTAATCATTTAAAAAGAACTTTTCACAGCATTAATCCCATTTAAATTTAAAGATGGAACCATTCAGTAGAGGAGAAGCTCTATTAGCTGCACAATGTGAAACAAATGGGAACATGGAATGCAGCTGAGCTAAAATCCTGAAGAAAAGTGAAACATTGCTTAGGCATTACTTAGCTCCTAAATATCAAATTAAGATGCAGTTTACTTAGCAGGTTGCTTCAGTGTTGTTTCTGGGCTAAAATATAAGAAAAAGTACATGTCATGCTACCATAGATCATTTAGAGAAGAGTGAGTCAACAGTCAAATACTGAACAATTTCTGCAATAATATACAATGGATACAGTCAATGTGAAATACAGATAGTCCTTGATTTATGACCACAGCTGAGCCCAACATTTCTGTTGTTAAGTGTGACATTTGTTAAGTGAGTTTTGCCCCATTTTACGACCTTTCTTGCCACAGTTGCTAAGTGAGTCACTGCAGTTGTTAAGTTAGGAACACGGTTGTTAAGTGAATATGTCTTCCCCATTGACTTTGCTTGTGAAAATGTCGCAAAATGCAATCGTCAGTAACAGGACACTGCAACTGTCACAATTACCATATGAATCAGTTGCCAAGCATCTGAATTTTGATCACATGATCTTGGGGATACTGCAATAGTCATAAGTGTGAAAACAGTCATAAGACACTTTTTCAGTGCCATTGTAACTTTGAATGGACACTAAATCAACTGTTGTGAGTTGAGAACTACCAATATCTGGTAATACGATTTGTATCATGGAAAAGAATGGATCAGGGGCATTACCAAATTTTTTGGAGGATAAGACGCACTGTAGTATAAGATGCACCATAGTTTTTGGGAAGGAAAATAAGAAAAAAGCTGATTGGCAGGCAGATTGGCCTCCAGAATACCCCCCAATCAGCTGTTCCTAGAGGTAAATTTTAGCAACAGTGTTAGATTCAGTGATAGAAGAGACAGACACAGTTCTTCAGTAACAACAGCTCTTTAATAGTAGACCAGTACAACCCAACAACCTGCTTGTCTGGCAGTGTCTGGCAGTGTATATAACAAACAGGTTCCTTGGTTATGAGTTCTGTGTCTTGCTCTTTTTTTTTTTTTTTGCTTTTTTTTCTGCCTCTGAAACTTCTGAAACTCTGTTTCAGAAAAAACTTTTTTTCCTGCCTCTTAAAGCCTCCAAAACAGTGCTTCAGAAGAAAAACCTCTGAAGCTCTGTTTGGGGGCTTCTTTTCTGAAGCTTCATTTCTGATGCTTTTTCAGCCTCTGAAACCTCCATTTGAGAAGCTGGGCTGGGCTACATTCAGAGTATTATTTATTTATTTATTTATTTACTTACTTACTTTATTCAATTTGTATACCGCCCTTCTCCTAGTGGACTCAGGGCAGTGCACAGCCAAAACTAAAACACATACCAATACAAAATTTAAAATTATTAAAAGAATTACATACTTTGGCCCAAATTTAAAGCAATTCAAATTAAAACCCATTGACAAATTAAAAGCTAAAAAACCCTAAAAAACTAAAAAAGGGGTTTCATGCCAGCCCTGCTTGATGGAAAAGAAAAGTTTTCAGGGCACGGCGAAAGACCCGGAGATCCGATATCCTTTGTATCTCTGGGGGCAAATCATTCCAGAGGGCAGGAGCTGCCACAGAGAAGGCCTTCCCCCTGGGGGTCGCCAGCTGACATTGCCTGGCTGATGGCACCCTGAGGAGTCCCTCTCTGTGGGAGCGTATTGGTCGGTGGGAGGCTATCGGTGGCAGAAGGCGGTCCCACAAATACCCAGGTACTATGCCATGGAGCGCTTTAAAGGTGGTAACCAACAGCTTGAAGCGCACCCGGATAACCACTGGAAGCCAATGCAGCTCACGCAGGAGAGGTGTCACATGGGAGCGTCCCCTCGCTCCCATAATCCCCCGTGTGGCCACATTCTGCACCAGTTGGAGCCTCCGGGTGTTACTCAAGGGGAGCCCCATGTAGAGAGCATTGCAGTAGTCCAGGCGGGAAGTGACGAGTGCCTGAGTGACTGTGCATAAGGAGTCCCGATCCAGAAAGGGACGCAACTGACGAATCAGGCGGACCTGATAAAAAGCCCCCCTGGCCATGGCCGTCATATGCTCTTCTAAAGACAGCTGTGCATCCAGGAGGACGCCCAAGTTGCGAGCCCTATCCATGGGGGCCAATAACTCGCCCCCAATAGCCAGCGATGGCACCAGCTGGCTATATCGGGACGCCGGAAGCCACAGCCACTCGGTCTTGGAAGTATAAGCCACACCCAGATTTTCACCCTCTTTTTTGGGGGAAAAAGGTGTGTCTTATACACTGAAAAATACTGTAAGTAGTGATCCAAAAATAACGTCTAGGCATACTTGAAACATAGTCTAGCAAATCATGGAAAAAGATAAATATAGTAAACTGAGGACATATTAAATATTTTCTGTGCTCATCAGAACTTCTTTTGTGACAAATGTGGTTTTAAATATCTAAACTATGTTTGAGAGACAGGGGTAAATCTTGATATCTATATCATATTATCTGAATTCTGCCACTCTGTTTCTCCACTTGCATTGTTCTTCCCACTGCTGTAAACATCTCTAGAACCTAACTATGCACTTCCCTAGCCTTTACATTTACAACACAACATATGTATTTTATTTTTTAGTTCTGTTGGTAAGACAATTGAATAATTCTACACAAGAAGCAAATATATGAAAGCTAAAAGATAATTATCACATCTGTAATTAGAATGTATATATATATATATATATATATATATATATATATATATATATATATATATATATTTGTTTTCTCAGGTTTTCGCGGGTGTTTGTATGTAGGTCTTTGGTTATTCGGGTCTTCTCCCACGTAGAATTGGAAGTGTCTTGGCGACGTTTCGACGAAGTCTCATTCGTCATCTTCAGGCTGGTGTTCTCGGCTTCGTGCTCCTGGAAGCACGAAGCCGAGAACACCAGCCTGAAGATGACGAATGAGACTTCGTCGAAACGTCGCCAAGACACTTCCAATTCTACGTGGGAGAAGACCCGAATAACCAAAGACCTACATATATATATATATATATATATATATATATACAGTATATACCTCATAAGCGGACACATCTCCTATATATACATATGATAGCTGAACTTCTTTAAAAAAGAAGCAATACTTACGGTGTTCCTTCTTTCAGGGAAAACAAAAATTGATTTCTGTGTTATTTCGATGCAACAGTTTTCTACTTTTCTAGCCTTTTTCAGAAACAGAGATTTCTGTTGCATCACATTAAGCAGATCCCCTGACAAAAGAAAGAGTCTGCTGTTGCCATGAAAGATTTCTTGCCATTTTAAAAGTGCTAAATCCTTCCTCCAATGTTTCACCAATATTATCAATTTGAAGGGACAGTCAGGCTGACAATCTATAGAAAGAAGAATTAACTTTTGCTGGACAGCACTTCAGATCAAAACCTCTGAATGATGAAGCTGCCACTATTTCAGACAGGTAGCTGGTATTAAATCACTGCAAGTCACTTCAGGTAAGTAGATAAGTTTTAGAAATTGATGGGATTTCTAGATTCTTCCTTGAGAGAACATTGAAATAAAATACAAAACAATAACTATGTAATGAGAATTATAATGAAAAATATTTCTGTGACATCTACTGGGGGTTGAGAGATTATTTGTATATTTCATATTTTAACATAACATTTGACCATATGAAAGCTGTTAACAAAATAAATGGTTTGTCTTTCTCCTGTATATTTTTAACTTTTCCTCTATTACAGATATTGAATCTGTGGCTGAACAAAAAAATAAAATGGATGCATTTCCAAATTGCAATAAGCCATAATATGGATAGTTTGGTTAGGGTTTAGTGTGTTGGATGAAACTTGTGGTTTGAACATCCCTGTTTATGAAGTATCACGTTGTCTGAACCCAGCCAACTGTGATTTTTTCAGCAAATGATGTGTGATATGTGAATTTAAAAACTATTCTCATAAACCTTTATGCAGCATCCCATACCAGCGTTTTTTCCCATGGCTACTTGCATATTCAGGAAACATAGATTCGTATCTCAATTGGCTGCATTTCTTATAAAGGATAAGTTGCTAAGAACTTCTTGTTTTCTATATTGTTCCAGATAATTAGAGTTGCCCATGTGACTGATTCAATACTTAGTCTTAAATATTACACCAAAAATTATGTAGTCTGTACATTGTGCCTACGTATATAATGATGTTGGTTCCACAAAATGAGCTTCAGCTAGCCAAGGCCATTATTATTTGTCTTTTCACACGGTCAAATCCAAATACCTGAATTTATTTATTTATTTATTTATTTATTTATTTATTTATTTATTTATTTATTTATTTATTTATTTATTTATTTTATTAGATTTCTATACCGCCCTACTCCCGAAGGACTCAGGGCGGTGCCCAGCCAAACAATAAAGCACATACATTTAAAAGTAGAATAAAATCAAATTAAATAATTTTGGCCCCGACAAATTTAAAACCCCAAACTATTTAAAACCAATTTTAAAACTGAATGTATAAAATACTAAAAGATATTTAAAAATTAAAAAACTTTTATAAAAGAGGGAGAAAATTAGGCCAGGCCCTCCTGGTAAAATAATAAGGTCTTTAAAGCGCAGCAGAAGGTGCACAGATCCGGGATCCTCCGTATCTCTGGGGGGAGCTCGTTCCAGATAGTAGGTGCTCCCACAGAGAAGGCTCTCCCCCTGGGGGCCACCAGTTGGCATTGTTTGGCCAACGGCACCCGGAGGAACCCCTCTCTATGGGAGCGTACCGGCCGGTGGGAGGCTATTGGTGGTAGTAGGCGGTCCCGCAAGTACCCAGGTCCTAAGCCATGGAACGCTTTAAAGGTGGTAACCAAAACCTTGAAGCGCACCCGGAAGACCAGCGGGAGCCAGTGCAGCTTGCGCAGGAGAGGTGTTACATGGGAATGCCATGTCACTCCCATTACCACCCACGCAGCCGCACTCTGCGCCAGTTGGAGTCCCCGGGTGCTCCTCAAGGGGAGCCCCATGTAGAGAGCATTGCAATAGTCTAGGCGGGAGGTGACAAGGGCATGAGTGACCGTGCATAATGAGTCCTGATCCAGAAAGGGACACAACTGGCAAATCAGGCGAACCTGATGAAAAATCCTCCCGGTCACAGCCATCAAGTGCTCTTCTAAAGACAGCCATGAATCCAGGAGGATGCCCAAGTTGCACGCCCTCTCCGTGGGGGCCAATGATTCACCCCCAATAGTCAGTGATGGCACCAACTGACTATATCGGGATGTCGGAAACCACAGCCACTTGGTCTTGGATGGGTTGAGCCTGAGCCTATTCCTCCCCATCCAGATCCGCATGGCCTCCAGGCACTGGGACATCACTTCAAGGGCATCGTTGGGGTGGTCTGGGGTGGAGATGTACAGCTGGGTGTCGTCAGCGTACTGGTGGTACTTCACCCCAAAACCATGGATGATCTCGCCCAGCGGCTTCACATAAATGTTGAACAGGAGGGGCAAGAGGACCATCCCTTGTGGCACACCCATTGACCTCTGCCCCCCTGTCAACACAGACTGCGACCGGTCAGAGAGAAAGGAGGAGAACCACCGCAATACAGTGCCTCCCACCCCTAACTCTTCCAGCCAGTGCAGCATGATACCATGGTCGATGGTATCAAAAGCCGCTGAGAGATCTAACAGGACCCGGACAGAGGAGCATCCCCTGTCCCGAGCCCTCCAGAGATCATCTACCAATGCGACCAATGCCGTTTCCGTGCTGTACCCGGGCCTGAAGCCTGACTGGAACAGATCTAGATACGTCGTTTCATCCAGGTGCTCGGGGAGGTGTTGCACGACCACACTCTCAATAACCTTTGCCATGAAGCAAAGGTTGGAGACTGGATGATAATTTACCAACATTGCCGGGTCCAGGGAAGGCTTCTTGAGGAGAGGCCTCACCATCGCCTCTTTCAAGGTGGCAGGAAAGTCACCCTCACCCAGCGAAGCATTTATAATCTCCTGGAGCCAGCCTCGTGTCACTTCCCGGGAAGCCAGTACTAACCAGGAGGGACACGGGTCCATTAAACAAGTGGTCGCGTTCAGTCTACCCAGAATCCTGTCCATGTCCTCAGGGGTCACAGGATCAAACTCATCCCAGATAACATTCTCAAGACCTGCCTCTGTCACTCCCCCTGAGACTACCCAGTCGGAGTCCAAATCTTCCCGAATCTGAGTGATTTTACCTCAGGTAAAATGAATAATGCAGTTAACTGAGAAACCTTTATTAGAATCCTTGTTATCAGAAAGTATCAGTTGATTTCAAAGGTAGGTAAAATGAAGACCCAGATTGTAGGGGCAATAAGCTGACTTTGTATAAAATATACAAAAGTATGAAGGCTATTACTTAACGCATTGTAAGCCACCCTGAGTCTCTGGAGAAGGGCGGCATATAAATTAAAAAAGCAAAAAAAAAAAAAGAAAAAAGAAAAAAGAAAGAATCAGTTGATTCCCACACCAAAAAGTTATTTGTCTTATTCTGTCTACATAAAGTAGTTGACAAGGTGTTCTGAAATCAGGAAGGGGTACATTTGCCAGGCCTGTCAACACCTGTAATGAAATCTGTCCTGGGAAACTCTTAAAAGTACTAAATGCCAAGTCAAATCTTTCCACTTCCTAATTAAATCAAGACAATGTTATTCAATTTGGTTGCTGAGAATACTGAGTACATGTCTGATTTTCCAGTTGGCTTACTCATTCCAAAGCTGGAGACATTTTTCCATTATGTGTCTGGAAATCTTCCTTCCAGTTTCTCATTGTAAACATTCTTAGCCTGTTAAAGATGATCTTGCACTCTTTCAGTCTTGAACTCTACCCTATGATCCTTATCCATGCCTTGCTATTTTGGGGAGCTCAACCTGACGCTGAAAAAATTTCTCTTCTCTCATAATTGTTTTTAGAAGAGAAAGGAAGGTTGAGAATATAATTTGACTATCTCATTCTACATTATTATCTACCTCTTTTTATGTATGTGTGTGTGTGTGGTTCTTGTTTCTTTGCTTCATCTTTGTTTTCCAAACTTCCACACATTAAAGTTTCACTTAACATTTCCCTTGGGCTTGTAATCTCATCTCTCTCCCTTCCCTTCTCCATCTTCCCCTTTTCCTACCCAATCTCCCCCCCTCCCCCCCACGCCCGTCCCTGGGACAAACCTTCAAAAATATTCTTCTTTTATTTATGTCATCAGGCAAGGATATTTTTATCTTCAAAGGTGAGCTTTAATTGAGGGTTGCTTATTTCTTTTTATTGAACTGATTTTATTCATTTTAGTTTCCTTTCTGTTTTAATTGCTCTGTACATTTTTATAATACTTCTTTCCTTATCTGTATTTTTATTATTACCTGGAATGCCATTTTGGCCCAAAGGCAGAGCACAAAATCAGAATATAAACAAACAATATTTTTTTTATGAATGTTATTGAAATACTATATTGTGTAAACTAATATTCCTAAATTATCATGCAACACTATCTGTTTGATAAATGTTTTTTGTTTCTACCATATCAACAGCAGCCTGGATTCAACCCCAAGAAAGCTAGAGACACTGAGGGGAGAGGTCTACCCCAGAATTATTACCACTTTCCCTGCCATGTTCTCATCAGAAGAGACTCTTATCTCCTAAACAGATAAAAGTCAATAACAATTGCACGGTAGCAATTGCAGAAGGACTTTGCAGAGAATGTAAACTTCTGTGCCAGAATAGATATATTTTCAAAGAATCCACATGACTACTGAAGTTCCCTGGGCTCAGTTTTTGACCTGAAGACTTTGCATTTTTACCTCCTCATCATAATGGAACAGAACCAAAGGAACAATCTTTCATTTGACCTGAGGCTCTTTTCTATTTGACCTGAGAGTGATGCATATTCATCAGGCTCTTCACTGTCACCATCTGAAATGTTTATCAGGCTTTACCATTTCCATAAGCCTTCAGCCGCCTCACCACGTAGTTCTTCATGTGACATAATAACATAATGTCTCATTTGTAGACATTTCCAGGCTGAATGGAATCCATCTTGCTCACTGTATTACTAATATTCCTGCATGCTGATTTATGATTGTAATAAAGATTTGATTGATTGATTGATTGATTGATTGATTGATTGATATTCCTATGTTTGTAAAGTCTTTGCCTAACATTTCTGCAATCATCTGAATAATCTTTGAATCACACTTTGGAACTTTACATTGAGCAATATATTAAAACGGATACAAAATGGTTGAGGAAATTGGCACTGGAGCTTTTATCTGATTCCCATTCATTTTCCATGCTATATCTGAATGTATAGTCCCACATTTAATGTGTTCCATTACATTTAACATTTAAAGAGAACAGACATTTTGGTATAGTGGTTAAAGGTATCATACTACAAAGTGAAGAGTATGAGTTCTAGTCCTGCCTTAGGATAAAGTTAGCTGGATGATTTTGACCAGTTACTCCCTCTCAGCCAGGGGTGAAATCTACTTACCTTTCTTACCAGTTCAGAAGCGCATATGCTGCATGCAACATGTGCATGTGCAGATCTTCTGTGAATGCGCAAAACTTTCTAAGCAGAAGGTAAAAAACACATTACTTCCTGGTTAAAACGATCTGGCCCGATCCGGGGGCATTTCACCCCTGCTCTCAGCCTTAGGAAGAAAGCAATGGCAAAACAGTTTAAAAATGTTGCCAAGATAACTGTACCTATAGAGTTCATTTAAGAAATATTTTTAAACTACTATTATGTTTAAAAACATAGCATTATTTTTAAAACTCTTTAAAAGTGTTTGATTTCATTTTTTTTAAATGAAAGAGTCATAGTACTTGTGAATATTAAAAATTCCAGGAATATTAAAAAATTCAATAGCACACCAAGCTAAACTTTAGATATTTAGCATTAATCAGAGAAAATCACTGGGCATCAGTATTTCTTATTTTTATTCCAATGTTTTATATCTATATGAAAACAAAATATATAATGAAGTGCCTACTTAAACCCATATTAACTATAATCAATATGAGATGAAATCAAGGCGAGACAAAGTGTTTGTCCTTTGCAACTGTCTGTATTATTAAATCAAGAAGGGGAAACAAAAATGTTGAAAAACATTTTGGGAGTGGGAAATCATGTTCCAATGGATCCTTTTCTGGAGAATCAGAGTTGCTGCTGATGTATGTCTAAGAGCTGATGTTACCAACACTTCCCATTTTTTCATATCAGAGAAAATATCAACAGCCTTCTTTTTTTATGTTATTACAGGAAATGTAAAAGTACCAAAACTTTCAGACAGATTCTTGTTTTAGTATTTGCCACAAAACCAATCTTCAAATGCTGAAGTACTAGTAGGATAATGAGGAACCTCAACATTTAGCTTCCAATGCAATCTTATTCTTTTCATATTATGAAGCACTTGTGGAAGTGCTATAAAGGTTAAGACAAGCACCTTGGTATATATCTAATATTGCCATGATTTGGAAAAGTAAAGAAGAGTTCACAGCATGCATTAATTTGTGCTCAAACTCAACTATATATTGTGCAACTCAACTATATATTTAATTGTTTTCAGAAGTTTCCTAGCAACAGGTAAAATTTGTATTGGATCTATCACAATGGATGGTATTTGTATATAGTATATTGGATATATAATATACTATTTTATATTTTTTAGATGTATTGAGCCTATTCTATTTCTATCACAGGAGTCTGCCAGAATCTCAGCTAGACAAGTTTACAAGAATGAAAGCCGTTTGAAGATTTTCTACATGTTAAATAAAATGAGATGGTTAACTAAGGTTAACTGAAGATTAGTTTTAATTTTAGGATAATCTGTTGGCTTTCTCTGTGTGTGTGCGCGCGCGCATGCACACACATCCTCCAACACATACACACATTCATGTGCAGGTATACAGATGTTGGGTTGATTCAATTATTAGTTAATTAGATTTCCACATCAGAGATATTTGTTTATGTAATATAGTATTTTTTTTAAATACAGATATGAAAGTTTATAACTATTTGTAGACCCCTTATGTAAGGGGAGGGGAATATATCAGATTTTTTATGTATCTTTCAGCATTTAGCCATGTTTTTTTTTTCTTCTATTTAATGTTAGATTTATTTGATACTTAGTTTTGCTTAGGGGTTTTTTGCACACATTTTTTTTCTTTTTATTGTTAGTGTTGGATGTTGGTTAGTCTGATTTTTCCCCTTTGTTTTGTATTTTATTTTTGGTGGAAAAGAATAAAAAAACATGTTATTTAAAAAAGAAAGAGGTAGGCTGACTCTCTGATAAATAGATAAACAGTATGTTTGCAAACTCTGAATGGTTACAAAGATGGCTCATTACATTTATGATGTGCATTGAACATTTTAAGAATGAATGCTATACTGCCAGTACCACTATATATTACTAATACTTCATACCATAAAGAATGCTAAGTCTGTTCACAGATATGCTACATCACATTAGCATCATGTAAGGGAATGTAATAATAAATCAGTTCTAGCATCTTCATGTCTTAAATCAGAGATGTCAAACAAATAGATTTTGAGCTGCCTTCAGTCCCCCAAAGACCTGTTATAGTCTTGAGAAGTTCCTTCAAAACTACTGAGGTTAACCATACATAAATAATTAATTAAAAGTGGGGCTGGCTATATTATGGAATGTTCCTTAACTAAAAGCCAAATATGGCTGTCAGCACCAGCAAAAATATCCTTATATTAGGGAATTTTAAAAAAATATATAGCAAAGATCTAGTTTTATTTTTGTAGGTTAGAATTTCCCAACCTGAGTACAACTCAGTTATGTGAACCTCCAATCTCAGAACCAACAAGTCCATATTGGGAACATATGAAGCATATACAGTACATCCAAAGAACTTCAAGTGGAGAAGGCCATTATAGATGGTCCATGTGACTTTGAACAGTATGAAATTAGGCTGCCAATTATTTGCATACATTTGTCTTTATGTAGAAGATGTTTATCCCTGAAAAAGTAGTCCCTTCTACACAGGGGTGAAATGTAAAAAAGTTTGCTACCGGTTCTGTGGGTGTGGCTTGATGGGTGTGGCTTGGTGGTCATGTGACCGGGTGGGCATGGCCAACTTGACATTACTCACTGTTAGAACCAGGAGTTACACATTTTGAAGCACATTCTGCCCTTCTGAAGCTCCAACACTTTGAGTTTCCCTCCACCACCCAAGCAAACATCAGAGCCTTCTCTTGCAGAAGAAGAATCCAGGCATCGAAATGGAAAAACAGGGCTGTGTGGGGAGGACAAGGTGTAAGAAACAGAATCCAGGCACAGAAATGGAAAAACATGGGGGGGGGAATGGGGAGGAGAAGGTGTAAGAAGATGTTTCCTTAGATCGCTGATGCTCCCAACAAGGAGTTTGGCAGAGATCTAAGGAAACGTCTTTCAGCTCTTCAAGATCAACTTTAAGAGTGCTGAGAAGCCAACAGCAAAAGTAGTGGCAGCGGGGGTGACAGGGGCATGTGTGTGTGTGTCCCTCCGCAAGGGCTTGGAGGCAGACACCGCCCCTCTGAGGAAAAAGGAGGCAGCAAAGCCCTGGCTGTCACCTGGGAGAGGAGGACTATGGAGGGACAAACACCCACACCCACACCCACACATACCTATCGCCCCTGCTGCCGCTACTTTTGCTACCGGCTTCTCGGCACTCTTAAAGTCGATCTTGAAGAGTTGGAAGATGTTTCCTTAGATCGCTGATGCTCTGAATAATGAGTTTGGTAGCATGGAAGGCAGGCAAGCATGGCAGGGCTGTGGGTCGTGGACCGGTTCGGGGGCGGGGCCAGCCAGCAATTGCAACTGGTTCTCCTGAACTGGTACGAACCGGTAGCATTTCATCCCTGCTTCTACACTTTATGAGTTGGAAATGGTAAAGAATATTGTCTTTCTCTTCCTCTTTTGATTTCTTTGTTTATTTCCAACACAACATAATTGTATCATTGCTACTGGTATATATTTTTGGCATTTAAAGCATTTCAGAATATCATGCACAGTATAACATATTGGAAATTGCATATTTACAACTGAAACGTTTAGAAACAATTAAAGAAAAATATCAAACATTAGTAATTTATTGCCTCTAGCTTCAAATCTAATTTTTTTATGCAAGAAGAACAAAGTTAATGAATAACGATTAAATTAGTATGTACTTCCATAGTCTCACAAAGTAAATGATAAACTCTGAACAACAAAGAACCTTGTTAGCATTTATTGAACTTGGAAGGTCATCAGTTCCAATGAAAATGTTAAAGCATTCAGAAATTTGAAAGATATGTTGACAGTGGGTGTGAGAAGCTGTAAGCATATGATTTTTGCTTTGCATTACAGTATACTGATGCATTGTGGTAACAATAATCAACCTATTGCAAGAGATATAGTCATTTAGTGGATTCATAACTCTTTTTAAAAAAGAAAATCACTTCAATCAAAGACCCATCATGAATTACTGTACTGCCTGAAGGAGATGAAAAAAGGTAATTGTTGAAATAATTGTGTTTTGTTTTCAGTGAAAATTATTAACCAATATCTATTTGCTGATCTACTGCAATTTCATGAACATCTGCTAAAACTGTTTCTTAATTAGCAAAGTGGTTATTTCAGAAGAGGGGCAAGGAGAAGAGATTACCCAGCTGTCAAATATGCAAACCCTCTGAGTGAGGGTGACTTTCCCGCCTCCTTGAAAGAGGCAGTGGTGAGACCCCTCCTCAAGAAGCCTTCCCTGGACCCAGCTGAATTAGCTAACTACCGTCCGGTCTCCAACCTTGGTTTTGTGGCGAAGGTTGTTGAGAGCATGGTGGCACAACAGCTTCCCCGGCACCTGGATGAAGCTATCTATCTGGACCCGTACCAGTCGGGCTTCAGGCAGGGGTACAGCACAGAAATGGCATTGGTCGCATTGGTGGATGATCTCTGGAGGGCTTGGGACAGGGGTTGTTCCTCTGTCCTGGTCCTATTAGATCTCTCAGTGGCTTTTGATACCATCGACCATGCTATCATGCTGCAGCGGTTGAGGGGGTTAGGAATAGGGGGCACCGTTTTGCGGTGGTTCTCCTCCTTCCTCTCCAACCGCTCACAGTTTGTGTTGGCAGGGGGGCAGAGGTCGACCTCGAGGCACCTCACATGGGGAGTGCCGCAGGGGTCAGTCCTCTCGCCCATTCTGTTCAACATTTATGTGAAGCCGCTGGGTGAGATCATCTGTGGTTTTGGGGTGAGAGTACGCTGATGACACTCAGCTGTACATCTCCATGCCAGACCATCCCAACGATGCCCTTGATGTGATATCTCACTGCCTGGAAGCCGTGCGGGTCTGGATGAGGAGAAATAGGCTCAGACTCAACCCTTCCAAGACCGAGTGGCTGTGGCTTCCGGCGTCCCGATATAGTCAGATGGTGCCATCGCTGACTATTGGGGGTGAATCGCTGCCCCCCACAGAGAGGGCTCACAATCTGGGTGTCCTCCTGGATGCACGGCTGTCTTTTGAAGAGCATATGATGGCCGTAGCCAGGGGGGCTTTTTATCAGGTTTGCCTGATTCACCAGTTGCAGCCCTTTCTGGACCAGGATGCCTTGCGCATGGTCACTCATGCCCTTGTCACCTCCTGGCTGGACTATTGTAATGCTCTCTACATGGGGCTCCCCTTGAGGAGCACTCGGAGGCTCCAACTGGTCCAGAATGTGGCCACACGGGTGGTTATGGGTGCAACCCGTTGTGCCCATGTGACACTCTTCCTGCACGAGCTGTACTGGCTCCCAGTGGTCTTCCGGGTACAATTCAAGGTATTGGTTACCACCTTTAAAGCGGTCCATGGCATAAGACCCGGGTACCTTCGAGACTGACTTCTGCCAGCAGTAGCCTCCCACCGGCCAGTTCGCTCCCACAGAGAGGGTCTCCTCAGGGTGCCATCGGCCAAGTTATGTTGGCTGGTGACACCGAGGGGGAGGGCCTTCTCTGTGGAAGCCCCAGCCCTGTGGAATGAACTGCCCCCGGAAATGCGTAAGATCTCCGACCTCAGGGTATTTCTCTGCGCCCTTAAGACCCTGCTGTTCTGCCAGGCTGGGCTATCAATGTAATGATTTTAAATTGGATGTTTTAAATTTTGGGGGGTTTAATATTGAGCCAAAAATATTTAATAATTTTAAATTATTTTAATTGCTGTTTGTCTTTGTGCTTTTAATAGGCTGTACACTGCCCTGAGTCCTTTGGGAGAAGGGTGGCATATTATTATTATTATTATTATTATTATTATTATTATTATTATTGTTGTTGTTGTTGTTGTTGTTGTTGTTGTTGTTGTTGTTGTTGTTGTTCATTCAGTTTGAAAGTTGACCTTTTATGAGAGCCAGTTTGTTCTAGAAGTTACAGCACCAGGCTAGAAACCAGGAGACAGTCAGTTGAAGTCTTGTCTTAGCAATGAAAGCCAGACAGGTGAGTTTGGGCTAGTTACTCTCTCTAGTCCAGGGGTCAGCAATCCATGGCTCTGGAGCAGCATGTGGCTCTTTCATACCTCTGCTGCGGCTCCCTGTTGCTGGTCAGCTCCACAATTGAAAGGGTTTTTGGTTAGGACAGGTAGAGGAAAAACGATGCCATACTAGGAGGAGATTCTTTGGTGGGGGAATCGACTTCCAGTCAGCAGAGGAAAAAGGACGCCATGCTAGGAGGAAACTCTTTGGTGAGAGAACCGACTTCCAGTCAGCAGAGGAAAAATAATGCCATGCTAGGAGGAGATTCTATGGTGGGGAACCGGACTTCCAATCAGCAGAGGAAAAAGGATGCCACGCTAGGAGGAGACCCTATGGTGGGGGAACCAGACTTCCAGTTAGGACCTTTGTGACTCTTTGAGTGTTTAAGTTTGCCGACCCCTGCTGTAGTCCAACTCACCTCACAGGTGTTGTTGTGGGGAAAATAAGAGGAGGAAGATGTGTTTGGATATATTCACTGCTTTGAGTTACTTGTAAAAGTAATAAAGGTGGGATACAAATAATCACATAAATAAAATCAAATAAAAAATCAAATTATGCAAGACTAAATTGATTTTCAGCTTTGTTTATAAATAATTTGATTGTTTTCTTCTAAGATTTAGTGTTCCTACTTTCCTTTCCCTTTAAACTGCTCTTCCAGTTGTATAAAATGGGAAGGGAAATATTACAGAAATTCTAACATTGACCAACTATCTTGACAATTGGAAGCTTCTTAGATTTTCTAAATAACTTTTGCATTTTCCGCAAAATACTTGCATTTTCCAGAATCCCTCCGTATTGACTTGCTCCCTGAAACAGACAAGCAAAAGATGTTTTTGTCTCTCCCTCCCTTCCAATCATCATTAATAGTAACCAAGACTGACCAAATTATTTTTGCATCTGGCACGTCTTCCTAGAGAAAAGAAAAACAATGCCCTGAAATCTTAAGAGTGACAAGAAGTATAGCAATAAAAATATAAGAAGGAGGAACCTGCTGTTGTCATTTCATGATACTGCAAACCAGCTGTTTGAGGCAGATAGCGTCTCTTCAGAAACAATATTATTGACAATGTGGTAAATGTTATCATGGGTACGTAATACAGAGATATCCTCATATGTGATCACATAAAAACTGCTTCTATTAATTTTAATATTAACTTTCAAAACTTTCAAAGTTTTCCAGTAAGGGAAGTATTGGAATAAAGCCATAAACAATGTGTAGGTGTTACCTAAATGTAAGAAAATTTTCTAAGACATCTCTGGAAAATCTCTGAAATAACAGGTTGATATGAATTGTATTGGGGAATAGGAGAATTCCTCCCCGTCTTTAAAACCATGAAACATTTCTTTAAACTTAGAAATAATAATATTTTTTAAAAATATATTTTAGTGTCATCTAGCTTGTCATCAGTGCTTGCTTCCTGGGAATTTGCTACAAGCTTTGTATCTCATTAAGCAATTCATGATTCAAAATCATTAGGATTATAGAATTAATGAAGGGTTTGTTTTGTCTCAAGCTGTCTATTAAAACCAACCAGCAAATTCTTAATGTGCTGTAACTTCCAATTACTATTTTAAGGTCACACTACAAAGTAAAAAAAGAAGAAGAACTGGTGCATGCAGTTCTTAGACATTTTTACCATCCGTTTGGTTATTCAGTCAAGAATCCCTATTACCTTTGCATTTTTTTTTCTTCATGATTTAATTGGGAAAAAGAAGGAAAAGAAGCCCAAATCCTGAAATCAAAGCTATGTATCCCAAATTAACCAATTTGAATATTTCTGCTTATATTGTGTTTGAAAGTATTTTTTTCCTTTAAATCATAAATATGTTCCCTGGGGACTGGAAAAAAACAAACAAAAAATGATGAGTAAAAGCTTTGAGGAAATTCAGTTGAACAGTTATGGGAAAAAGGGGAGAAAAAATATGTTTTTTTTATAGTTCAGAAATGTTTCAGATACATGAACTGAAATTTTAAAGCTAATTAGATTGTCATAGTTAATCTTATTAAGATGTTTTTAAGAGATTAACATGATTAAATGGTTCTATGGGAATGAGCAGTGAATACACTCTGAAAGGGCATGCTCGTAAGTTTTAATGTAGAAAATCAGTTGCATACACAATAAATGATTATTTAGTCACTTTGGTCCAGTCTCTCTTTTTCCCAAGTAGATTTATTTCATATTTTATTTGAATTGCAATTAATCCCTTGAATTCTCACTTACAGCCTGAAGCAATATAATCCAGTGATCATGTTACAACATAACAATCACCCTTGATTTATCATGACAAGAATAAATTTATCTCTCACACACACACACAACTCGTATTTCTTTCCCTCTCCCCCCAGTCTATGGTTATGGCCATAAGGATTTCATTTAAAATTAGTCATCATTTCTAATGTAATTGGAATAAGACAAACTATAATGAATAATAAATAAAATTGAAACAAGACAACTTCAACTCCTAGTTTAGCTATCATCATTAATGTAAGGATAAACACCCATTATGATTCAAGGTGTATATCAAAACAGTAATTAATCAAAAGCAAAATATTCCTTGTGTTTCTAATTACCCATATATAAATATTCATATTGTATTTTCCTCAATGCATATAATGGGTCATTATATGAACAGGAGATCTTAAAAGGTTTCAGTCTCAAGTAAATTGGGCTTATCTGGGAATGGAAGATGAAGCGTGAAATTTCTAATTTTAAACCTATGACTAGAACCTTTACTTTCTTTTTATGTAAGTGTAGCAAAATGTGCACTGAATGATAATTTCAGCACAAATATAATTGACATTATTACAAAGCCAGAATTCCCAAACATTATGAACAAAAATAGCAATAACATAAAGGAAGCTTTATCATTTAGCAGGATTTGTACTTTTACTTTTTTTTTTTGTTTGTTTTTGGAATTTCTTTTGCTGTCAAGATATTACTATAAAATATCAACAACAATATCAAGTGTGGAAGCGATACATGGGTAAAGATATAATCCTGGACAAAATATTATAATGTGTTAATCTTTAAATTAAGTATACAGATTACATTTTATTGATTTCTACAATTGGGTCATCCGCATCCATAGAAGTCATTCAGATGTTTAATTTTTCTGTTTTCATCTTTTGGAAGAAAGATCTTGTTCTAACAGATCATCTCCTCTTCAGTTTAGCTGTTAAAGATACATGGAAAGGTGATCTTCGTACCATATAAGATTTGTTTCTTGAATATTCAAATACATATTTTACATCAAGCTTTTATCAAAGATGCTCAATGTTTGTACATTTCTATACAACTTCTCTTGACCCATAGTTCTTCACCGAAGATGTGATCATATGCCAATGAAATAGAAAAAGAAAAAAAAACTTAGATTAGTTGAATGGAATCTAGTCACATTGCATAATTAATTTATAACCTCCTTTTTAATTATAACTTTTTAATGTACCCTTAACAATTAGTATTTAAATAGTGATAACAGGTAAAATCTTTAGAAAACAAAATGGCTACTGTCTGCTATTCTTCCAAATTGTTGTTGTTGTTAGTTGCAAAGCCGTGTCCAACCCATCGCGATCCCATGGACAACATTCCTCCAGGCCTTCCTGTCCTCTACCATCCTCTGGAGTCCATTTAAGCTCACGCCTACTGCTTCAATGACTCCATCCAGCCACCTCATTATCTGTCATCCTTTTCTTCTTTTGCCCTTAATTGTTCCCGGCATTAGGCTCTTCTCCAGTGAGTCCCTCCTTCTCATTAGGTGTCCAAAGTATTTGAGTTTCATCTTCAGGACCTGGTCTTCTAAGGAGCAGTCAGGGTTGATCTCCTCTAGGACTGACTAGTTTGATCACCTTGCAGTCCAAGAGACTCACAGGAGTCTTTTCCAGCACCATCGTTCAAAAGGCCTCAATTCTCAATTCAATTCTCAATTCAACTTGTAAAATTCTCAATTTTACAAATTTTACAAATTTATAAAAATTCTCAATTCATGTTGTAGCTTTCTTTAAATTTAATACTGAAGTGAACATCACAAGCTACATTAAGCTTTAGTTTACATTGTTAAGATTGTTAAAATTAAACATAAAGTGAAGCTGCACTCCCTAGCAAAGTGATCTGGCCGTGAGTTCTATTGAACAAAGATGTACAGTTAATTAGATTTCTTCTAATGCTATGTAATGTATCTTTTTTCCCAACATTTCTTGAGTTTTAGGAATAGAATTTTTCTCACAGGACATCAAAACACAGTTTGTTAAAAAATAAGAACATGAACGCTTGGAAAACATTTGGGAACTGAATTCCTGACTTCAGATTTTGTTTTTAAACCAGATTTTGTTTTTAAAACAGACTGGTTTATTATTATTATTTTAGTTAAGTATATATGGAAAAACAACAGCTCAGAATTGTATTCTGAAGTTAAGTTCAATAATTATCTCCTAAAGATAAGCTACATGTCTTTTTATATTTTTAGATATTATTGCAATTTAACATGCTTTCTCTTGCAAAGGAAACTTTCTGAAGAAAATTTATTTTATGTGCTCCTACTTCAAAAGTAGTTAATAAAATATAATAACTATGCAGTTATAGAGTCATTTGAGAATAAAATATATGCATTACCTTTGTTGATATCCATTACCCTAAATATTTCTGTTAGTAATTCAAAGGTATTAAGATACTTTTTAATATCTTAATTAAAAAGTTAAAATATACAACCCTTTGTTCTCAGAGCCTATCATTTTATCACTGCTTGATTCCTGTTTATAATTGGTCATTTTAATTCTCAATGAGCTATGAAGAAAAACTATAATGTCTGTGATTACATTAAGGGATATGCATTCAGCTACAGGATTTTTCAGTTCCATAGAAAAATCCATTTTCTTAAAAACAAACAAAAAAGAATTATGATACATAAAATTCATCTGTTAATACATTATAGGCAATTGCTATGTACTCCGTTGTATTTACAACTTGCTAAGACTTTATTCTAAAATAATGGCATCATTTCTTAATGCAGATTTGTAGAAAAAATTATATATTGCCTGTCATGCCCCAGCATATAACTTTTATATTCTGTTGTTGCTCTCTAGCCCCATCTAGTGGCCGGAGAGACAAATACCAAGTATATTGTTTGAAACTGATCCCACCCCATTACCCATCAGCCTATACTCTCAAAACAAGTGCATGCTGGGAAGCCAGACTCCATTTTCTTTAGCATTTGGAGAAGGCAGAAGCATAAAGAAGAATCCATCTTAATCTGTGGCACATGGCCATCCAAGGACAAACCCACATCTCACACATAGAACATCACTGATGAAGTTTAAATTGCTTGTATTTATTAATTGTTATGTTCAGCAGTAACTTAATACTGTCTATCTTGTATTTCATTCTCATTGTATGTATTCCTATTTCCCCCAGTTTCACCATATCCTGTTCTTTCAATAAAGCATTCAGATTTATGCATATGGTCTGTTTTATTGGAGGCTAGGTGGGTTTAGCTGCATGTCGAGCTGCACACAATATGCATTATGCTATGTGGCTATGAGTCAGTCTGTAATGAACTATAATTAGGCTGGAAGGTAGGGATGTGGGTGTGTTATATTTATTTTATTTATTTATCAAATTTCTATATCACTCACCTCATCTAAGTGACCCTTGGTGGTTTAAAAAAACATCATAAAATAATTTTAAATCTTGACTAAAAGCACTGTTAAAAACAGAGTTAAAAACAGGGTTACAATGTAGAAATTAAAAGTAAATAATCAAAGTTAAGAAATTAACGAAGCTAAAAGGTTAACAAGATGGAGGGAATGCCCTCAAGCCCCAGATGTATCCCTGGTTGCATAGTAGTCAGTCCCCATGTTAAATGGCAGAGCCAGGTCTTAAGACTCTTTTGGGAGGCCAGAGAAAGTGGGGTCACCTCATTCTGGGAGCAAGATGTTCTAAAGGGCAGAACAATGGCAAAGAAAGCCTTCATCTCCCACCAATCAAAATTCTTTACCATCAGGATCTGCCGCTTGCCCTGACTACTTGGCTTGGTGGATTAGGTTGATAAATTAGGATGAGACAGTTTCTCAGGTAATCAGTTTCTCAGGTAATCTGGTCCAATGCCATAAATAGCTTGAAAGGTGATAATCAAACACCTGGAGTTGGACCTGTAAGCAAAGTGATGCAGAATGCAGTAGTGTGAGCAGTTCTGTCTCTAGGGTGGCACATATAACACCTCTGCATAGCAGAGGGATATCTTGAACTGCTCACGTCACTGCATTCTGTACCACTTGCAGCTTCCAGATATTCTTCAAGAATAGCCTAACAGAGAACATATGTATGTATGTATGTATGTATGTATGTATGTATGTATGTATGCATGCATGTATTATGTATATAAAAACCAGATAGTACTTAAGTCTTGAATGTATATTTCTTTACTGAATGCTTATTTAGCTAGTAATGAAATGTAAAAACTAGCTAGATAGTAGCTCAATAAATGTTCAATGTATTTTATTCTTAGTCCCAAGTAATTTTTACAAATTAAAAACCACATTCAAATGTTGATATTTGCAAAGCTAAATACTCGTAAACTTAGCAAAATGGAAGATTTCTTCATAAAAGGAAATAAAAATGTTTTAGATGTTGCAGAACAGAAAAACTGTAATGAGTAACCATTTTATCTACCATTTTCATATTTATATTTAAGAAATAGTTTTAACTTCACCTATCAAGGTATCTTGTTTTTTTCGGAACTATTCCCATGTGGTACCTTGGTTTGATCTATCTGAGACACAAATCACGTGAATAACATAAGAGAAAACAAAATTCACCCAGCCTTTTGAGTAAACTGCTTTGAAACAGGCAATAAAATTTTCATTGGAGCTTTTAGCAGTGGATGAATGACCGCCTGTCACATAAACTAAAAGATGCCCATGTTTTCTTCAAAAACAAATGGACAAAGTGATCATCCATCAGCACGCAATTTCAGAGAAGTTCATGGATACAAAAGTAACTGAGTAGCAGACTGAATTTCCAAATACATGTTTCACTTCAGTAACAGGCTAAAGTTTATTAGTGTCTTGACATGCTGCATAGGACAATTGGGCATTTTTCCACATTTGGTGGATGTATACTGATGGACTTGTAGCTGCTGTATACCTATTAATTAACAGTGGCCTTGGAGAAGCACTTGCATATTTAATTTTCCCTTAACAACAAGCACAGCTGAAACAAGGAGACAAAGCCTCCTCCAGTGGAACAAATAACCATGAGATTTCCTTCAAATAAGAAAAAAAAGTCACAAAAAAGCTGCTGGTGGGGTGTTTCAGGCATGTAATTTATAGCAAGTAGTGAACATTTCACCAAGAGCATGACGTTATGTGTGAGCCAAAGCAGTTGTCTTTCAGCATCAGATCTACTGAACTTTATGAGACTTGTTCAATATTCTAAAGTTAATAGGGACATGAAAGGAACCCCCAACTGGGCTTCCCTCAGGGAAACAGCGATGTTACTGGTTAATCCTTTTAACCTGGAAGCGCCTCAGTGCTGCTGAAATGAACACCACAACAACAAATATTGTGAAGTACTGACAATTTCTGTAGCAAATGGCACTCAATTAATAATAACTTCAGAGTGATGTCTATGTTTTTTGAGAATTATGGAAGTCAGCAATTCAAAAACATAGGACCATGCAGGGAACAAGAATGAAACAATAGAATGAATATTTAAAAATAATTTGGAATAAAAGTCAGTAAATCATGTACAAGAAGATCTACACAATAGATCTATTATGTTGCTGCAGAGTCCTGCATTTAGCCTGTTGCATTTTCATTCATTAAAGTGCATATTTTCATGTTAATTGAAAGTTGAGTGACCCTCGCATTGATTTCTAGTTTTCAGTAATCCATGGAAATGGGGAAGGGTTAATTTATTTTCACCCATTCCTAACTACCCCTGATCACCAGAAAAGTCTCGATGTGATGTGCTTGAAAAACACATTAATTGTAAGAGCTGTTTTCAGCAATGCATGTCATTTAGAATTTCCCAGGCTGATGGGTCATCACTACAAAATGTCATGCCTAGTTACCTCTGTCCGATACTATTATGTGACATGGCTGATGATACTGCTTCAGCCCAAAGAAAGTGAAAAACAAGTAGATTAAATTTTCAGAAGTCTGTAGTTAACAGTTTCAGAAAAACAAATTACTCCTAAATACTATCCTTGCTTATAAAGAGGAAAATACATGCTGTGCAGAGAACAAGATGTGAGCAATATTTATTTCCAAGACCACTGAAAGCAGCATGTCCTGCTGTGTTTGTCAGGTGTAAGTTAACCATAGAAAAGAGCTATAGAAAGAAATCACCATTAGGATATTAACGGAGGAATGGCTACAAGCATGTGGAAATTAAAGATACTTGGCAATTGTTTTCTTCCCACTTGCCAGTAGATAGAGTTGAATTATCCATCATGTTAAGTAAGCTGCAGAGTAAGATATTGGCCAAATTGGACCCCCTGATGTGATATAACTATCTGAAAGTTTCCAGTTGTAGAGAGTTGATTCATTCTGCTCCTCTCATTCTACTTTTAGGCCAGACACTGATATCCAAGACAAAGGTGTTTTGGTTTACTTAGTCTGTGAAGCAAGATAGCTCTTCCAGTTCAGAAGGATTTAGCAGGTTGTCACAACTGTTGTTGTGACGATGTCATTTAACATTTTTGAAACTTTGGCAGAGGAGAAGATGCAAATTAGACCCATGGAAATCTCAGAATGTTTCAGCAAAGCTCCTCCCACACACAGTCAATGCTAGGAAGGCAAATGCCCACAGAAAATACACATTTTGGTGAACTTCTGCCAATACCATTTCCTGATAATGCAACATTGATTACAACTATTTTCTCACTAGAGATTTATAGCATTTTGTAGTATCATCAAATTATCACTCCACTCACATAACAGTAAAGAAGAAGTGAAGTGTTATATTGCCACAACAATGGTTGGATCATGCTAGAACACCTATATATCATTAGTGTGGAAACAGTCTTAGTAACTCATTCCAGAGAATCATAGATTTGAAAAGAATCCAAAGCTTAAATACAATTTCCTAAGGATTTGTTCTGCCCCAGCTATGGACCCCAAAGAACGCAGCACACACAAAGTCTGTACAAAACTTAATTTACTAAAATAACTCAGTCTTTTTCAAACAAAGGCTGTTAATAAACTTTCTTAACAGCCTACAAGAAACCAAAGATAAAGTAATCACAATCTTACTATGGTTGGCAGAAAGCCCAGAAGCAATTTGCAGAGAAACCAGACATGAAGGAGAGTGAACTAAAGTTGTTCCCTACAAATTGCTTCAGTCGGCGTTCCTCCTTAAATAAGCTAAGGGAGTGGCTAATTAGCCCCAAGCCTTTCTCTCAAGGACACCTCCTCCTGAGGAGCCACTCCTGCCTTTTGGCAGCTCTGGCCGCCCATGCATCCAGAAGAGGCTCCTCCTCTTCGTCCTCTTCACTTAAAGGAGCTTCTGGAGGTTCTGAATGCCCTGGCTGAGTCCCTGCCTTTGGCACCACATCTTCTCCAGCCTCCTCACTGTCTGACTTGAGTGCCAGCTGCACAGGCTGCTGGCGCAGCGCCACATCAGCCTCCTCATTGTCAGAATCAGCTACAATCTGCACAGGCTGCTGACAGGCCACAACAGGATTCAGGAAAAACACTGTTCCCAACATCCTTTATAAGTAGCCTTCAACGTCTGCTCAAAACCCTTTAATATAGGAATATGACTATATCTTCATTATCTTCAAATGTCTAATAAAAATTGAAAGCAAGTATTGTTCAAATAAGAATAAAGCTCATCTTGAAACCAACACAGATAGCATACAAATGTCAGACCAAACAATGAGTTCTTAAGTTGTCTCCTGAAAATGCAAAATGGAGAATAGCAAGGCCAGGGATCCAACAGCCATATTTTTAATGGAAAATGTTTCTAATACAATTAATATATTCCAATCATATTATTCACCTACTTCTTCTAGCCATGATTCTTAAATTTTAGAATATATTAAATTTGATATGATCAGTATATGCTGTTATAGTGTTTTGTTGCTACTTTTTCAAGAAGTGGGTTTAAGCATAATGAAATCAATTTTCAATGAAAATCCTTTGCTATATTTGTAGTCAGAGTTCTTTTCCTATTCTGTTTAATCTGAAGGTGATGATAAAAGTTTTCAGTATACTTTGGGGAAAATAGACAATTGTGCCATTTCTTTCAGTATTGTAAATCTTCAAGCTTCAAAAATAGATAGCTGAGTTAAAGTGAATAGAAAAATAAATGCAAGAAGTCGAAATAAATAAATAAAAATGGTCAAATTGTTAAGGCATCAGGCTAGAAACCAGAGCTTGTGTGGTCTAGTTTTGTTTTAGGCATGAAAGCCACTTGGGTGACTTTGAGCCAGTCACTGTCTCTCAGCCCAATCCACCTCACAGGGTTACTGTGGGAAAAATAGGAAGAGGAAGGAATATTAGGCACGTTTGTATTTGTAAAGATAATAAAGGTGGGTTTAAAATCTAAAAATCTAAATCCAAATTAAAAAAAACTTATTCATTCAACATAAAAAAGTTAACAAAACATAAACAATTGTCTTGATGTAGGTCTGATGCAGGGGAGGGTTCTAAAATTTTTTACTACCTGTTCTGTGGGCGTGGCTTATTTTGTGGGCATGGCTTGGTGGGGAGGTAATGTGACTGGGTGGGTGTGGCCAACTTTTTTTTTTTTTACTTTTAAAAGCATTTTTTTCTACAACCTTAAGAGGTTGCAGAAAAAAATGGTTTTAGAAGCCTCTGACAATCAGGCAACTCAGCTGGGATCGCCAGAGGCTTTTAAAGGCATTTTTTTTCTACAACCTCTTCGGCTGAAGAGGTTGTAGAAAAAATGCTTTTAAAAGCTTCTGACGATCCCAGCTGAGCCGTGCGATCATCAGAGGCTTTTTTTTTTTACTTTTAAAAGCATTTTTTCAGCCAAAGAGATTGTATAAAAATGCTTTTAAAACTTAAAAAAAAAGTCTCTGATGAGGTGGGCGAGGTAAGCGAATGGCAACCAGGCCAGGAACCGGTTTGGGGACGTGACCAGCCAATGTTATTACCGGTTGTCCGAACTACTACAAATTTTTACTACTGGTTCTTGCAAACCGGTGCAAACCGGGAGCAACTTGTCTGATGCAGTCACATTGGTCACCGTATACTGTATGAATGTTGGAGAATTGAACTATATTTTCTTTAACATACCAGGCTGGCAAATAAGAAGGTGTTTTCTGAATTGGATCCCTTAAGGAGGGCTATGATTTGCCTCAAGAATTTGTGATTTGCAGTATTTGTGTAAGCCTAGATGTAAAATTAGTGGCAAGTCAGTGGGAGTGCATTAAAAATTATTAAGAATTATAGAAAAACTGATCACAAGATTTCCACAGTAGCTTTAGATTGGTTTCTGAAAGTTGAATTCTCATTGCTATTGATTCTTCTTATACTTTATCTTAAACAATAAAGAAATCCTATTTTAAAAAGCCTAAAAGTAGTGTAAATTTAGCTTTCAAATTAGTTTTATTTAATGCTGTATTTATGTTTTCCTTCTTTAAGAAAAAAAAAATAACAGAATAAAATTTGCCACTCACTGTAAATTTTGTTTTCTCACTCATAGCAAGTTGCCACATTGAAGGTGAGTCATTCTAAAAATTCAGTCAGGTTTATTGTTGCTGGTTGGAAAACATGATTGTAAAAGGCATCTAATTCTAACACCTTCCCAGAATCTGTACAAAGATAATAGGGTTATGTAGATAATTCATGAACAAGTGAATGAAATGGACAAGATGAAAAATGCAATTCCAAGTGAGTAAGCGTATGAGTGAAGGCATGGAACATTAGACTGATTTTAAGTGGAAATGTAAAATGGGACATTCTAAAAAATACAAGTTCAGTTAGATTATACAGATAAGTCAAGAACAGCTATGAAAATTGCTAAGGCACTAAACAAATTCCCCATGAGGAAAAGATTATAGCACGTAGGACTTAATTTAAAGAAAAGATTGCTAAATGGTAACATGGTAAAATATACTAAATTATGCGATACATCAAAAAGATGGATAGAAAGAAGTTTTTCTTGCTCTGTCACTACTGTGAAAATGGTGTATGAATTACTCTATAATACTCCTGCTTTCTTTAAAAAATATCCTCTTTACTATAACTGAAAATAACAGGAAGACATTGAATAATCATTTACTGTTAAATATTCTAAGTAAATATTTAAATTCAGGAGCTTAAATAGATGGCATCTATGGATGCCAAGGTAAATTCCCTGTTTCCCTTCCGTCACCTCCAAACAAACTAATTGATTGCAATGATTTATTTATTATGTGCGATCAAGTCATTTCTTTGTTTTCTTGGCTATTAATGGTATTCTCACTTCATAGCTACTTTATGAAATGCTAGACTACCACAAACATTATTGCAGGCTACTTCTGCTGACTTCCAGCTGATTGCAATTTGGCAGATCGAATTCCACCAGGCTCAAGGTTGACTCAGCTTTCCATCCTTCCGAGGTGGGTTAGATGAGGACCCAAATTGTTCAGGGCAATCTGCTGACTCTGTAAACCACTTAGAGAGGGCTGTAAAAGCACACTCACTTTTGGCACGCAACCACAAAAAGGTTAGCTATCACTGCTATATTGGGATATATGTGGGGAGCTGTGTTTTTGTTTTTGTGGTTGTTTTTGTTTTAAAAAGATTGTCTGTCCAGCTGTCTGTCAGTGTTTAAATGGCAATCAGAATTGAAATCTTTGCATACTCCAACAATCTCTTTCCTTCAATACATATCTAATACATTTTTCATTTATTTTCTCTCTCTTACTCCTTAGTTCTTGTCTATATACTGAACATACAGCATAATATACTATCATTGTATAGAAGACACATACTTCAAGAATATGCAAATAATAATAATCCACCTCCCCAAGGTTCCGATTAGTCAAAATATTTGCAGTGAAAAATTAATGTTCAGACATCCTGCGCAGCGCATTTGGGAGAAATGAATTTGTTAGAGAAGATTTCAGATAATGTAAATTGCTTCTAATTCTCAGTGTAAATAATACTACTTAAAAGCAAGATTGGGCCAAAGCATTATTGCTATTTCCTTTCATTTCATATAGGAAGCAGTTCTTTATCAGTCTGTAATGTGGATGACAGAATAGCATTTTCATATAGGAACAGCAAACAACTTTAGATGCAACAATTTCAATTTCACATTTCAAAAACATTTCATTTTTTTCCCCAACATCTCCTGGTCTACCCTTTCCTGAGGCCCTTGAAGACCTCTCCCTTCCCAGGCAGCTGTTTGTGTTGCCTAATGGAAGATCAGAAATATAAAGGTATGTATTTTACTTTGGCCATGTTTTTGAATTTTATTTATTTATTTATTTTGTCTGTCATGTTCTAAAAATCAGTGGAGCCAGATCCTGTTCTGGGAGGAAACTCAGGAGTTTTAAGAGATTGAATGTATGTACTTGCAGAATCTAATGTTCCCCTTTCCACATTTTTCCCCACCCTATATGTAGGTGGATCTCTCTGCAGGCATACTTTAAACATATAAATATATGGTATTTCAAGCAAGGCAAAGTGATGAAGTTTCGCTTTCACTTTTATTTACAGCCAGAGGTTTTGTGGATTAAAGCAGCACACAGGAAACATAGCTTTGGGAAGGTTTATTTCTGAAATCTTTATTCTTTCCTGCTGATCTCTTCACTATGTTATTTTTGATGGTTTCATTGTGTCCACATATGGAATATGTTACAAAGATTTTGGAAATGGTCATACAGTTTTATTTTGGGCATGTATTACAGTTAGGAGCACTGTTAAATAAGAACACTGACTAATAAAGATATAGTTGCAGTCGTCACTGAAAACTAATGAGCTTCTATATAAATTTAATGAAGGAAACCAGCTAAAAAAAGTGCCAATTTAAATATATTAAGAAAACTTATAGGGAAAATGCCTGCTCAATTAGCTTTTCTTTTCCTTCTTTTCAAAGTAGCCACTTTGCCCTTAACCATAAAATAGTTTTCATGAGAATACAGGTGAGTGTTTTCATGACTTTAAACAAGGTAGATGACACTGATGTGTACTCTGTCTGCTGGCACTTGTCACTTGTATTAAGTTCAAGGCAAAATAATTGTGTCCTGCTCAACCTCTGTGTTTGAAGAAACATAAGAGAAATCACAAAGGTATACAGAACAAGTATGAGGTGATTCTTGTGAGATTAGTTGTCTAATCAGCTTAAAATGACACCAGGCCTGTATTATGCTGCAGCTGTGAGGACAGCAGTTAGATACACTACCCAGCAGATTAAGTGATTTTCTCTTCCTGGCTTGGCAAGGTTTTATTTTCCATTTAATCCATCAGAGTTTAATTTGCAATTTATTTTTAGGTAAGGAGCCAATTCTCACTACACATTGCCCTTCCTTAATGAGTTGTATTTGTTTAATGGTATAATGAGGTGATGACAAAGTTTAGAGAATCTTGATGATCTCTTGTTGTGTCTGATTTCTACCATATATCATATCTGTACATTTTCCTTTCTTGATGAGAATTGCCAATTATGAAATATTGTATGCAGCATTTAAGGTAAAGCTAGAACTTTTTTTTTACTTCAATTACTCAGTAATTTTTTTACTTCATTACTTCAATTACTCAATAATCACACTTAAACGTTTATATTCCATTGCTCACAATTTAATTTATTTATTCAAAATGTTTCTCCATATATATACGGAGATGTTTTACAGTATCTTAACTGCTCAGAATAGATGTCAGATGGTATCAAGGCACTGGTCTGAACAACTATCTAACAGAAGTTAAAGTTAGTGAATGAAGTGATTCCTTGGATTGTCCTCTGACAGTACAACTGTTATTTTTTCTCCTTCCTGATTGACATGGCACAGTCATTATTATTATGCTCCACAAAATCCAGCTGGATTCATCCTGGACCTAGACTGTATTCATTCAAGCTTCCTGCCTCATATTTCAATACTTGCAACATTATGGATATCATGGACCATTATAGGCAGCAGTGTCAGACAGAGATCATTGCTCAGAAATCACTGTATCCAGTGCTAGAAGGTTTCAATAGTTCAGGCCTCTATCAACTTAATGAAAACAACTTAGATACGTTTGAGAAAATATTACTCACAGCTGTCAGAATCCACCAGGATCCCATCATCACCCAATTTGGACCTTGTTCTATGCTGTGGAAGATGGTACAACAGTCCAAATTCCTCAGACTAATAAATCACTTCTAGGATTCTCATATATGGACTAGCCAAATTACTACCAACGTCATACATTTCTGAAATGAATAATTACTATATATTAAGGCAAAAAAATAATTTCTATTAAAAAAGCACTTCAGATTTCAGTTTCACCATGATGGTGTTGTTGATTTTTTCCCCTCTTTTAATGACACTGTGATATATTTCAGAAGTCCCATATTTGTCAGACAGCTTTGGTGAGTTAGATTATTTTTTAATGTATCATCAATAAAAGTCATGCTTAGACTTTCTTTCAGAACTGCTGGACAACCTGTCACTGTCAGTTCCTAGAACTTTTCTTGGAGCAATCGTTCTTTCTCCTCTCACCCCCTTTCATATTTTTAGACCAAAAATTGTAGTTTGCTATGGATGTCAAACTTGATTCATCTATAAAATCATAGCCTAGAAATAAGTACTTTTCCTCAAGCTTCAGATGGACCTGCACAGAATAAGAGTGAGACCTAAATAAAGATAACAATCATTTATACAATAGACAGGACCTATGACAACTCATTCAACAAAGTGCTGAAAGTATTTTCTTTGAACTTCCTTTCCTAGTACCATTGCAGTTTTATAGAAGAATGTTCTTAATGGCTAACACTATTGGCATCTATTGACCACACATTTTTAAAGTACAATAGTCATTGACTTACAACCATTTATTTAATGACTGTATGTACCATATTTTTCAGAGTATAAGACACACCTTCCCGCCCCCTAAAAGGGGGTGAAAATTTAGGTGCGTCTTATACACCGAATGTAGCCCCGCTCACCCACTGGCCCCACCCTTTGACCTCTGCCTCCCAGCAGTTACCTCCTTGCAGCAAGCAGCAAGAAGAAACAGCTCGCTTCAGTTTCAGTACAGCCTAATTAGCACAAGTTGATTGGCTCGGTCTCCTGACTCTCAGCTGTTTTGGTCTCAGCTGTTTTGTGTGGGCCTCTGCTGCTTGCTGCAATGAGGCAAAATTGCTGGGAGGCAGAGGCAATTTTTTTTCTTGTTTTCCTCACCAAAAAAGGTAAGTGAGTCTTATAGTTTGGTGCGTCTTATACTCCGAAAAATACGAAAGTATAACGGCACTGAGAAAAGTGACTTATGTCAGGTTTTCATGCTTATAATCATTGCAGCAGTCCCATGGTCACGTGATCAAAATTCAGGCACCTGACAGCTAGTGTGTATTTATGACAGTTGCCCCGTCTCATGGTCATGTGATCACCATTTGTAACCTTCCCAGCCAGCTTCTTACAAGTAAAGTCAATGGGGGAGCCAGATTTGATTAATGATCACATGATTCATTTATCAGCTAGAGTTAACAACATATAACAACTGTGGCAAAAAGGTCATAAAATGGGGTACAACTATCTTGCTTAGCAGTGGAAATTTTGGAGTCAATTGTGATTGTAAATTGAGGTTACAATCACAAATCTACATGTATCAATATATAATTAATTATTTTTATAATAAAATGTTCTCAATTGCCAAGTATCATTATTTGTATTCTCATTGTTAGAGGCACAGATCAAAAAATAAAAGAATCTTTTAAAAGCCAGATGGAATATCAAAAATCAACAAGAACAGGGACTGACTCATTTATCTTAATCCACACATATCAGTTTGGTGTATTTTTCTCCAACATGTGTAATCTAGGGGTTGCATTTCTTGGTTTACTTTGTTCATTACATACATTTATATGGCTGGCAATAGCCACTTGGCTGAAAATCATTGGGTATCAGTCAGCATATTGCTAATGCCAAACTGACAAATGACCTCACTCAGTGGTTTCATTTAGATGTCAAACAGAAGAAGTGATAATGACAAACGCCATGGCACCCCACAAAGGAGGAGCCCGAAGGAGTAACTCTTCCCTTGTCAGCACCAAATGGAACCAGCTATTAAGGAAGTAAGGACAATACCTTCACTATCCTGGAAGGATAGTAATATTTTCAATGGAATACATTTTCTATCTGCCATCTCCTCTGGCAGGCCCTGCTCTGCAATTTGTTCTGAAAGTTGGGGAGTTTTTTGGAGAAAATTTGGAGAGATCTGGAGGTGCAGGAGATAAGAAAAATAATTTTCTTCTTTATGGTTTTATTGGCAGGTTTATTACAATTACATTAGTAACACCACTAATGTCTCACATTCAAGATTTTACATCACATTGAAGAACAAGAACGGTGATACATTCATGTACACTGATTGACATTTTCTTTTTTTAATATAGAATTGCATAAATATTTCATTAATTAATAGACTGTATATTATGAGTGGGACAATCTGTTTAGATAATTTTGCTTTGTCAGAAACACAGAGACCATTATTACTTACTATTTATCTTCTTTTACATATCAGACATCAGCATGTATACCCACATATAAATACATAATCTGAGAGTATGTGAAGTATAAAATGTTTTTCAATATTTACATGATTGCCAGTGAAGTACAGAAATAGTTTTACATATAAAAAAAAGTTGGATGAAAGCCTGCCTCTGCATTTCATTAGCTGTTACAAATTAGTGTATTATTTTAGCTTACCTTCTCAGTCTCCATAAACTAATTTAAACTATTTCTCCTGTCCTACTTTTAGAATTATCCTTACAATTTCTTATAGCAACAAAAACATTTTCAGGACACATCTCATAATTCCATTCAGAAATATATCCGAGACACAGGAATATACTGGATTTAATTGTACATTAGTATTGTGACAGACAGTATCCACAATACAGACAGTCCACACTCAACAACCAACCCCTTAGTAACCATTGAAAGATATGATGGAGCCCCACCCCAAAGGTACTGATGGCCTGATTTCCAATGGCTGCATACCCACTCCAGAGTCACATTGACTAATTTTGTGTTCTTGGCAACCAGCTCCCATTCATGGTCCATTCCACAGTTATGTGACCATGATTTTTGGTGTTTTTTGCCAATTTCTAGAATTGCATCCAGTTTCTGGCAACTTAATGGCCATTCAGTATAACATCCCAAAGGTGCTTTTTCAAGAGAAAACTGGACTTTGTTTTTCTTTGAAGACATTTCTTTTCTGACGTAGGCTTCCTGAGACAGTAAAAAGCACATGACTGTGAATTATTGTTCATTCACAGCCCGTAATAAGTCACAAAGAGTTGGTAAAGAGTCCGTCAGAAGTCTGTCCACCTTTATCTCCCTTGACACACTGCCAAAGACCTAATTGGCAATTAGCTTTAGAAGGCCACACGGAGCTTCAGAATTTAAACCGACAAGCATGAACAAAGTTGTTTCCTGCAAAGGCTCACGTGCCTTTGCTCCTCCTTTATGTCTTATGCGAGGGGCCAATCATCTCCAAGCCGTACTCCCAAGTCATCCCTTTTCTTTTAACTGTTCTTGCCTTTTGGCAGTTCTGTGCATACATGCAGTGGGAACAGGGTCCCTCTGTTCCTCTGCCTCTAGAGGCTCCGGAGGCAGCACTTAACTCCCAGATGGTCCTGGCCCCCTCTCTGCCTCCGACGCAGAGCTCTCATCCGAGCCTTCCCCAGACTCCAAGACTGACCCATGTTGCTCTCCAACCTCCTCACTGTCTGACTCTGCTGCCAATTCCGCAGGTCACTGGCGGACCACAACAATTTCGCTTCTCATTCAAGAATCTTTTTCAGCTCTGACTGGGTAGTGGGGAATGGAAGGATTTATATTCCTTGCAGACAGCTTGTCATTTGCATTCTTTTAGAGAGTTATTGAGGCCACTTGGAGGTTTGTCTGTGTCCTCAGGGTCACCTGAGTAGAGCAACTGACTGTGGAGCCTTCTTGGAATGCTGAAAGGACTGTGTTGTAGACGATGTTTTCTGCAGGATGTTTTCTGCCCTGTGTCCCTTCACTGTTGAACACAGGTGCAGGATGTTGGGGATGAGTCTATGTTGTCTGCAACTGAAAATGAAGCATGTAGTCTACAATTTTTTTTCTGGAAATCGGTTCATGCGTCTTCAAAGAAAAACAAGAAAGTCCAGTTGCCTCTTGAAAAAGCACCTTTGAGACAACCATGACCTGGATGACCGAGAATCTCCATACACATTCGGTATAACAGATTTGTTTAATTAGTGCAAGTGCTAATTTAATGATCACAGTGTTGGCTTAACAACCACCACAAAAACGGTTGAAAAAACTGACATGGTCATATAGTGACCCGCTTAATGGCTTCCATGACTTATGACCATAGTTCTGGACTCAATTATGGTAATAAGTCAAGGATTACCTGTAGCATATGCTGAACTAGTGAGGTTGTACTGGCAAATTTCTGTCCTTTCCACTGTAACATTTCACAAAATGTTGAATAAATCAGGAATGGATGTGCATACAGATTCTAGATATTCTATACCCAGAATATCTACAGTGTGGACATTTTGATTAAATCTTGCCCCTCACTAGTACACTCAAATGTTTTTAAGGTAAAGGTAAAGGTTCCCCTCGCACATATGTGCTAGTCGTTCCCAACTCTAGGGGGCAGTGCTCTTTCCATTTTAAAGCCAAAGAGACAGCACTGTCTGAAGACATATCCATGGTCATGTGGCTGGCATGCCAAAGGTGGTCCCAATTTTTCTACTTACATTTTTTACGTGCTTTCGAACTGCTAGATTGGCAGAAGCTGGGACAAGTAATGGGAGCTCATCCCATTACACAGCACTAGGGATTCGAACCGCTGAATTGCCAACCTTTCGATCGACAAGCTCAGCGTCTTAGCCACTGAGCTACTGCATCCCTCAAATGTTGTTAGTGTCCTGTAAATATCACATGCTTAACATAATTGCCTCCTGGGAGGAAGCTGATATGCCTCCTGGGAGGAAGCTGATAGTTTTGGGTACATCGGCTTCTTCTCTGTATAATGTCTCTATTCCTGGCTAATTTAAACTTTTACCAACAGTTTAATGCAAGAGATTGTGCCAAGTTAATAATACTAAGAGCTTATTAATGAAAATTTCCTCATCAGAGTGATTCCTCCCACAATCTCTGTGATCAGCCTAAATTAAGGAGGAATTGCTGTATCATCTGCTCACATAGAGGTTGCCACAAATCTTCTGTAGCCCACCAGTTCTCCTCCATCCCTTGGAATGTTCATTCTGATCAGGAGAGGATTAATCAGAAATAAATTAGATGTTTTCTGTACTTAGAGTCTACTATTTAAAAAGGGAAAGAAGACAGGTGAGCAGGCAATATACAGAAAACTATAGAATAACCCAAGCTCTATGCCTTGTTAAGATGTTTGGCAGCAAGGAGTGAATGGCATGAAAGGTGAAAGGAACCTACTAACTTATTAAGGTCAAAGGAGGGAGGTTGTTAGTTCACAGCTTGTGCTTGGTAAGGAAGCATTGTGCCCTTAAGAAAGCAACTTAAAAGCTTGCTTAAGCAATCTCTCTTCCAGGAGTTAATTGAAAAAAATGGGTCAAACACAGGACAGCCTGCAAGAAGCTGATATAATTTCTGTAATGTTAGTGAGGTGCAGGAGGGTTATCTGGACTACTTACATCTTCAGCAATAACATCTGCATAGAAGGAGAGTTATGAATAAATTGATGCTCATTCTTTTTCTATATGTAGATGCATCATGAAAAGGGTTTTACTGCACTGCTGCATTTGGGGCACTGAGATAACCAAGCAGAACAATCTTGTAGATGAACAAAACCATCATGGTGTGGTTGGGTGATTTATTTCTTCTGCTTCTCTAAGGGTTAGTCAAGGATTTCAGGTAGAGGGAAAACAAATGAGGAAAAAAAACTTTTCTGCATTCACAACAATGGTAACTGTAACCATGATTTTTTTCTGCTGAAGCCCTGGATGTTGCAGGGAGAAAGTTGGTGGGAAGGCAGCAGAAAGCTACAAGTCCAAGGCCAGTAGACAGTATCTGCTGCTGGGTGCGGAAAGGAGCACCAGTTTGAAATGTTGGATGGGTTGGAAAGAGTATGCTTATGTGTGCCAGAGATGATGCATCGGTGGGCAGATGTGGGCAGAATAGGTCAGGAAAGGTGCCATGTATTGTGTAGGTCAGGTAGGGTATTTGGAGAGACAATAGCAATAGCACTTAGACTTATATACCGCTTCATAGTGTTATTACAGCCCTCTCTAAGCAGTTTACAGAGTCAGCATATTGCCTCCAACAATCTGAGTCCTCATTTTACCCACCTCAGAAGGATGGAAGGTTGAGTCAACCTTCAGCCGGTGAGATTTGAACTGCCAAACTGCAGCTAGCAGTCACCTGTGCACTCTAACTACTGCGCCACCTCGGCTCATGCCACCTCCCATGTTTCATTTGACCTGCCTGGTCCCGCTTCTGTATTCCCAACACACCTAGGCACGCTGTCCAGTGTGGCACTCTCCAGGCCCCTTTCCCAACCCATGCCCCTCACATGCCATCCCTGACACAGCATCTCTAAGTCATGCCTACAACCCCCATGCATTCTTTTTAACATGGATCATCACTCTGTGTGCCCTACCCAATCCATGTGGCACATCTTGAACAACAGGAACACATCTTGACCTATCTTCCCTCTAGGTACCCTACCTGACCTATTTTTGTTTTCTTTCATTATCTGTTCCAAAGAGCAGTATATCTTTGGGAGAGTGATCACTTTTTGTGTACAAGCATAAAGACAAAGGGAATTAAAAATGTATTGCATATACATTGCCTGAAGGATTTCTTAATGAGTCTTGATGACATATGCTCAGGCTTATGTTTCCTCTTCGCCCTATGAGATACTCAACCAATCAGGGCGTTCTTGATTTAGTTAACCATGAATATGTAAACATAAGCACAATGTAAGGCCATCAGGTTGCTTCTGAATGAGGTGTCTAAGGAGATTCTTAGTCATCCAGATCATGATTGTCCCAAAGCTGCTTTCTCAACAGGCAACTGGACTTTCTTTGTTTTTCATTGAAGACATTTCACTTCTCATCCAATAAACTTCTTCATTTCTGACTGAAGGGAATGGAAGAATTTATATTCTTTGCAGTCTTCTGGTTGATAGCACTTTTTCTGACAGTCATTAAGGCTACTTGGAAGTTTATATGTTGCCCTTAGGGGAACCTGAATATTGCAAATGGGTGTGGAATTTTTTTAGAACTGCTGAAAAGACTGTGTTGTAAACAGGAGATAGGTGGTGTCATATCCCTCTCCCTCTGTTGAGAGAAGGCTGTTCAATTTTAATGTAGATAGCCTCTTTGATCACCCCCCCCTTTCAAAACAGCAGTCCTCTCTATCCAAACTAGCCTTTGTCTTTCAAATGCAATTGAACTGCTGAATCTTATCCTGATGGGTTTGTTCTTCTATGTTATGCCATGTGTTTGTGAAATGGTTGTTTTGTTCTTCCAATGTACAGATATGCACATGTCCCATTGCATTGTACTACATATATCACATCTGAATGAGGTGCTCTTCAAGCAATGAATTCTATCTTTTAAAGATAATATTTATCTAACACACTAGCAAAAAAAGAGGTTCCTTAGGCTAACCCTTGCTTGATTTATGCAGTAAGTATTGATAATTAGCTGTATGTTTAATATCTGAATAATTAATTGATCATTAATTTCCAGAGGCTTAGAAAGAAAAAGCAAACATGTAAAAAGTCCAGTAGGATCTATTACCAGATTTAGTAGAACAAATGCTCAAGGATAAAAGACATCCTTTGCATATAAAGATGCACATTACATCTTTGGTTTAAAAAGAAGAACAAAAGTATTACTTCCACCTTGAAATTTCAGCCAATCATAGAATGCTCTGAAATGTAATTTACCATAGTTGTTGAAACTCCCTTTCCCTGCACTAATTTCCATACTGCAGGTATTCGCTTATTTAATTTCTGTTGTTATATGCCAAGTCACTTCATATCCATGATTAATGTTCCTAGACAGATATGAGATTGTCATAGTCCACACTGTCTCTTTCTTCTGTAACAGAAGTCAGATATATAGTTAATAAAAGAGTGTTGTGAATAAAAAATAAGAGCAAAAACAATTGAATATTAGAGAGCATTCAGTCCTAGGTTGCTGAAGATTTGGCTTGTTACTGAATGTTCTGTTCATATGTGTTTACAAAACCAGTAGATGTAAGAATTCATACTTGGTACATTTTACACTGCTTACACTATGATTATACAATATGAAATGGGAAAATAGCATCACCTAAATATTAAGGGTAAATAACGGACAGTGAAACATCACTCACTTAACCTGAATGTTATATTTGAACTGGTTTAGAAATAGGCAGGCAGCCTTTTGATATCACAGTAGACTTCTTGTGAAAATTCATAGTGCTGTTGTAAAGAATGAGAATAAGGGGTATAAACCTGTTAAGTTTTCTTTTTTCTAAAACTGGATGGTTTTTTTTTTTTTTTTTTAGAAAGAAAAGAGAAAAGGTCCCTATTATGAAATTAAATAGGCTGAGAAACAATTAGAATAATAGTAAGGTCCAAATTCATAAATATATAATAGATACTATCATTAATGTTGATTCATGATATGGAAAACCTAATAAATCACCAGGATGAAGATTATTCTACAAGGACCTCAGATTTGACATAGATTTATAATGCCTAAATCACTGGCTTATGAAAACAATCAGAATTCTCAGATAAACAGATGTCTTGTTCTATGATCTGTTACCCTAAAATTGAAAAACTTCTGCCCTATTCAGGCATTGAAAAACAGCATTCACCATCTCTGCCAAGATTGCTCAAATTACTTTGGCTGCTCTTATCAGCCGCTTGGCCACTATGACTGTCTGCAGGGAGAGGCCCCATGCATACTGAGAACAGAAGTGGGTTTTTCATTTGCAATTGTCTCAGGTACACCATGGGTGAGAGAAATAGATAGAACTCTTATGAGTTCAGCCCTAATGAAAAGAGCTTGACTTTTTCTTCCCATTAGTGTTCTACACGAAACCAAAGATACTGACTCATATTCAAAGGAATATGAAAATTAAGTTATGCATTCTAATTTATGTGCCAGTTTATAATCCACTAGGATCAGAGCTCTACAGGAAAAAAAGAAATTAGAAGTTTAGCTACCTTATCAGAACTCTGCGTCTTGCAAAGTTCTGACAACCAGATTATCTCCTACAATAAGGATTACTACAAATTACCCCAGAATTAATTTCAACATGTTTTACAGCCATTATTTTATCACTTTTCAACAAAAGAAAATGTACTGTTGAAGGGAAATACATATAGAGTATTATGTGGGCCGTTGTTACTGTTTTCATTCAGAAATGCACAAATATCGAAATCTTTCAGCAAACTTTTTAAAAAAATCATAATTTTAATATTTGGCTACTGTTTCTTAAAATGAAAATCCATGGAGTTTTCATTCATTCGAAAACATACGTGTTTACAGATATTGAGCATTTCTGAAGTTCATAATGGCTTTGGGATCTCAGAATCAAAATCACAAGGAAAAAAGTATAAAGTTATTAAAGTTCTACCATTAAAACAATGTTGGTATTAGATATGACATTTCTAGTGATATAACAAATAATTTATTTAAAAAAGAAACATTTTTTTTAAAGGAAAAGACTTGAGAATTAGAGCAACCGATGTGGATGGAACAAGGGTATCTTTTGTGTGTGTGTATGTGTGTCTCAAAACAATCCATATGTAACTGCAATCATGAAGGCCCATCAATTTTTTATATATGTCATGAATCAGTGTAATTAAAAAGGGGTTGGACTGCAATCTGGATTTTTCTGACTCCCCCTCCCACCAATTGTCAATTGTGTAAAGTAGTTGAAACAGGAAGCAGGCCCATGTGAAACAATTCCAATTGTAAATCTGTTAAATCTGTTATTGTAAATTTTAACAGATTCTTGCAAATCTAGATATACATTTCTATCTTGTTACCACTTCAGAAACTAGAGAGGATCCCTTAGTAGACATTTGCCATGTTTGCTTATATTCTTTCTACTGCTTATCTGACCATTCCCCTCACTGTGGCTCTCTCCCCTGTCTCTGAAAGTCAGTCAGTGGTGGGTTCTTCCCGGTTCCGCCAAGCTGGTAGTGGTGACGATATGACATCACCAAATTGGTTCTGCCCCCCTGCCCTCCACCCCCACCCCTACCCCCACCTCTTATTATTCTTACCTTTTATTTGGCCCCATCCCCAATCTATTGCTGCCTTCTGAGTCCCAGCTGATGGGCTATAAGGAAAAAAACTGTTTAAACTCTTGCTGCGGGACTTCAAAGGGATGCCCTACAGCTGATCAGTGGTAAAAGCAGTTTGGTGGTAGACCAGTGCCTCCAAAAACAAATGAGTAGACTGGTGCCTGCAAAAATAAATGAGTAAACCAGTGCCTGCAAAAATACATGGGTAGACCAGTGCCTGCAAAAATAAATGGGTAGACCAGTGCCTGCAAAAATACATGAGTAGACCAGTGCCTGAAAAAATAAATGGGTAGACCGGTACAGCTCTGCAAGCAGTTAAAAGCCTAGTAGACCAGAACCTCTGCTAAATCCTAAAGAATTGTCACATGGCCATCAAGCCACGCCCACAAAATAAGCCACGCCCACAGAACTGGTAGTAAAAAAATTTAGAACCCACCCCTAAAGTCAGTGCATGGGATTTGGGTGGTTTATATATTTAATAAATTATGACTGGTTACACAGTGAGGGAGATGTTCAGATTAAATTTGGCATTTTCATCTACCTCTTGAATTCTTCCCAAAGACCTGGGAAGGGCAGGTGTTATTTTTCATAAAATTAAAAGTATTGTTGCAGGATGTAAGCCAGGAGTGTCAAACTGGTGGCCTGTGGGCCAGATGCATCACATGCAGGCCACACTTACCCCAGCTCCACAAATAGGAAAAATGTCATGAAATGTCATGTGACGGCAACATGACATGGCTAGTTTGATGTAAGAAGTTCCAAGTAAAGCTGCCTTTTGCAATTGACTGATGGGTGATTTTGTTAATGCCAGTTGTGTTCAAGTGGTGTTCCAGATGTTTTGGAATGGCATGCAAGGTACTTATTACTATTACTACTATCTTTATTTTCTTTTGCCACAGTCATTCTACTTGCAGGTCTTTATATTTTGTGATACTTTTTTCTCTTCTATTCTGTTGTCTCTAGCAATGTCCCCTATCCAGACGTTTTATCTTTCTTATCAACAGTTGTAAACTCTGGGCTTCTGTGTGGCAGATGTTTGTCTGTTTTTAATTTTAAAGTTTTAATTCTAAAGAGCACTTTGGCTTCTTTGTTTTCTACTGTTTTTCTATTCCACCAGTACTTCCTTGCAGGCAAGTGATATTTCTCCCAGATAATCTAATGCACCACTGTTGCTACTTTGTCATGCCGTTGTTGATAATCAGTCAGTTTGATCTTCTTGCAATAACTAACTAGCTAACTTGGTGTTTCTTCAGTTTCTTTGCAGGGGGAGCATTTGCTGTCTTTTGGTGTCTTCTCAATTTTGACTTTATATTCATTTGTTCTTAAGACTTTCTTAGTCACTGTCAGGTTTTGTTGTTATTTACTTTGCCTCTTAGGGTTTTTTTTTTAATATAGTGGTCATGTAATAGTTAGCCTTGTCATGTCTCTTTTCTATTCTTAAGTGTTAATCATCTTGATGATATTTTTGCTACTGAGTTTGGACTTTAAGAATTTCTTCATTCTTTTGATGTATTCCCTATTAACCTTCTTCTTGACTTCAGTGTGCTTGATGTTGTCAGCTTGAAGGATGCCCAGGCATTTGGAGTTATTTTTGTTATATAGACTCTTGATTTTTTTTCATTGTGAGCTAGCCCTTCAAATAACATGCAATAACAAAGCCCAGTACAAGAGTATTTCTATAGAAGGCAATATATGTAACTCAGTGTTGAACTGTGGAATCCTTGGTGCTCTCTGATGATGTTACTTAGTCTGTTCACAAAACATCTGTTTGCATGTGGTTTTTTCATTATCAGACTAGGTAACATCATCAATGCTAGTAAGTAGGATGTTTGTTCCTACTTTATATGCAGTAGCTTGTCAGTGGTGGTGAGGTTGTGGTTTTCTCATTAGAAGTTCCTTGATTGGTGGGGTTCTGGGGAAGAAATGGCAAATAAAGATGACTCCACTAAAAGTAGAGCCAATTACTGTAGTGGAATGAGGAGACATTGGGTAGATCAGCTTTTTGTAATTCCTTTCTGGACAAGGAGAGGACCAGCTATTGGTCGTAACTGCTCCATTTAGTTACTCCTTTGAGGAGACCACAAGACAGCAATTTCTGGCACCAGGAACACCAGGAGACCAGAAAATAGCTATTTTGCTCAACCCATAGGCAACACTTTTAATGACACTGGATTTAAATACTTCCTTTTTTAATCACTTTCAGAAATTGCTTGTTAACTGCTTTTCAGCTATTAGAAACTTTGAGTTGGCAAGTTTTACAGCACTGGGTAAGTTTTCTTCAACCCTTAGTGAAAGAAGTTTAAATTCTAATTCAAGCATTAAAGAAAAATTATTTTGGAATAAAGAACAAGGGGGTGATTTGATTTTGAAAAGTTACAAACAATAGTTCCTTGATTAGGGCTTTTTTTTTTTCAACAGAGATGCTTCCCAAGGCAGCATTTCTTCTTTCATAGGAAGGCTGTGACCTTCTGTTTGATTTGTGCATAATCCTTCTCCTAAGAAAGCAAAGGATTGAAGTAGCTACAGGCATTTAGAAAACAAATAGACCAAACCCCATAAGATTGCTGTGTTCTTTTCACTGTTTATGTCTATATGCTTCAAATACAACTCTGAACTATAATAAACAGACTGAAAGGTCTTATTTGATAAGTAGAAATCTCTCTCCTCTCTGGGCAAAACAGAAAAGCCGTTTTTACACAACCGCACCTTCAGCAAATTGTGATGACACCAAAGTGATATGTACACAGAGAATTGTTGTCACATAATTGTGACTTATGTTCTTGCATTCAAAATGTCTAATGCAAGTGAGTTGTCATATTTGCATCATGACTCCGTGACAATCATTCTCTCTTTTTCCACTTTGACTATTCCTCCAGAAGCCCATGCCTTCACATTTTCACTCTCAGATTCGCTCTCGGCTGGAAGTTCAAGGAAGCTTAAGAGAAAAGCTGGATTATGGATTGAAAAGTAGAACATAAACATTGAATCATAGGGTGGAAGGGACTTCAGAGTTCTTTTAATCCAATTCCGTGCCCAAAGCAGGAGAGCTTATACCATTCCAGTCACCTTTACGTTTATTATATTATAAGCAGTTGTTTTTACTTAATTTGTATATTATCCATTTCTGTTGGTTGCCTGGAAGACTTTTGGCTGAGGTTTATGATAGTCAGCACTGTTGATGTTTCCTAGTTTGGATAATGAAACATCTGTAAGAAAACAACCAAGATTAGAGAAGACCAAAGACATCTCATTTCAACTCTGACCTACAAATATCCTCCTTTATTAGTATGATAGTTAATACATAGTTTATAAAAGGGGATTTTCCCCCTTTCTCCTTATTTTTCTATCATCTTTTTCTTAATAATGCTTATTCTAACATAATGACTGACCATTATATGTCTTGCACTATGCTGATGTATATTTAGATTCTGACAAACATGATGAATATTAGCTTTATGGAATAACTTGATAAATTACATGGCTGGAATCTGGAGTCATTTTACAGAATTCTGTCATGATAGTCAAAATATTGTTTAAAAGGAAGGAAACATAACAAAAGCATCACTTTCTATTGTTAACAGCGTACTATAATGTAGTAAATTAACTTTGCTATATTCTAGTATCAGAGGAAGACAAGTACATGAACACATGCAGGCATGGCTTTGAGATTTTGAGTTTCAATTGGCCTTTCTGAAATTGTCCTGGTGACTCTGGTGTCTAAAAAGGATTTAGGTGAGGTTTGTGCCATTAGGGCTGAGTATAAATGCATTGCCTTATGGACCAGACTTAACTAAGGGACTTGAAGCTGACAGGACAACATATTAAACTCTCATGAGATTTGTTTGTGTTTAGATGAGTTGTGTAAACCTCAAGATAGTCTTTTTTAAGAACCCAATCAATTATAGTAGTAAAATAGTAGTCAAACAAAAAATGGTTTGTCATCTTGTGTAAAGACACATCAAAAGTTTTGCTTATTCTACACTTAAATCATACTACATCTGTACATCTTGAATGAATGATCTCTGAACAAAATGACTTTGATTATATAATCCAGACAAGGTCTGAAAAGATTCCTTTCTACAGACCCCAAGCCCTAATGAAAGCTTTCTTATAATTAGCAATCGAGGTCCAAAGGCTCTGATTATGTGATTCAGGTAAACCCCAAAAGATTAATTTCCTGGGATTCCAAAGCTTGTATTCTGCAGAATCTATGGTGCCTCTGAATACTCATCAGTGACTTTGCTTATAGTTGCTATTCCCATATTATTCTGTGATTATGACTAAGCTCCTTAATTAGAAAACAGCCATTCCAATTACTATTCTAATGCTCTTAGGATCAGTGTAAAAGAGGCAAAAATCCCTATTTCTTTAAGCCAATATATATATACGCTATAAACAGCCATTTTTTATTTTGTGTACAAATGACAAACAAATTATCATTTGTAAAAAAATTAACTCATGTTAAAAAAATCATGTTTTAACTGAATCCTCATCAAGTGCTATATATGTGTGTGTGTGTGTGTGTGTGTGTGTGTGTGTGTGTGTGTGTGTAGTTAATATTTCAGGTTTCTTCCCGTGTAATTGTGAACATATCCCTAAAAGGGTAGAAGCGACGTTTCGACAGAATCTCATCTGCCATCATCAGGCTTATGTGAAGACCCTTCACATAAGCCTGATGATGGCAGATGAGATTCTGTCGAACGTCGCTTCTACCCTTTTAGGGATATGTTCACAATTACACGGGAAGAAACCTGAAATATTAACTGTACACACATATATAGCCGTGAAAATTTACATAGACATTATATATATATATATATATATATATATATATATATATATATATATATATATATATGTATATGTATATATGTGTGTGTGTGTGTGTGTGTGTGTGTGTGTGTATCTGTGTGTGTGTGTAGTTATAGATATAGATATACATTTAAATATAGAAGAGGCGATAGACATCACGATCTCCGGAACATTTGAAAGTTTAATTTTTTTTATTTTAAAACTTGTGCTAAGCTTTCGTCGGCCCCTACCGACTTCGTCAGAGTATAAAATCCCCATTGAGGAGCTGCTTGCTTTTATGTAATGCTGATCAATTTGGTCATTGTGCGTGTAACAGGCCCACACCCTTTGCTTCCCCTGTAATTATCTTATTTTCTGCCTTAGTCATGCTGACAGATGACGATGCACTTTCCCCTGCCTCCTGCCCCATTGTGTGTTGCCTCTTTCTCTCCCTGGGGGGTAACGTAGGGTTATCAGGCATTGCTTTGAAGGTATTTCTCCTGGCTCCCTCTCCCTCATTGTTATGCCTTTCCCTTTTAGGCACACACGTTGCCTCCTCTAAACCCATTTGTTTTACCCATGATCTTGTGATGGGTCTGCATTGTTCTTCCTTACCCCCCCATCTCTCTTATTCTGCTGTTTCCCTAACCTACTCTCTTGCCCTCTATCAGGGTTTATCACACCTTCATTGGGCCACTCTCCATGCCTAAAGGAGGAGATTTGTCCCCGATCTCCATTCAGTCTTAGTGATCGGTCCTCCTTAAGTCTTTCCTGGCGCCGTAAAGCCTGGTATGCCGGTGGTATGTCAATATGTCTATTGAGGGAGTTGTTGTTAGAGAACCAGGCTTCTTTCAAGAGGCGCCCTCCTTTTGTTTCATTGTGGGCAACGACTTCAGTCTCTTGGAAGTTGAACTCATGACCATGCTCCTCCATATGCAAATCTGGGACTGCTATTCCTTACGTCTGACCGCTAGTTTGTGCTCATGCACCCTCGTTTTTAGTTGTTTTGATGTTTCTCCTAGGTAATGACCTGAGCAATTGCTGCAGTTAATACGATAGATTATTGAGGAAGTCTCCTCCTTTGGCAAAGCTTCTTTTGGGCGCATTACTCTCTTCCTCAGTGTTTGGTCAGGTCTGTGTGCCACTTTAACCCCATGTGGTGCAAGGATACGTGCCGCAGTTTCGGACACCGCCTGTATGTATGGGAGCACCCTCCATGTTGATGTTCCGCATGTGCCCTCCATGGGCTGCCGGGCCCTGGGTGTAATACATCGATGGATAAAATCCCTCAAATAGCCATTGAGAGTGCAGACCCGGTAAAGATGTGCACGTTCTTTTGCTTTGGCTGCCCGTGTGCTGCAATGGGTATCTATCCTGCTAAATAATGCCCGAATGCAGCTAACTTTGTGTGCATTAGGGTGATTGCTTTTGTTATGTAAAATGCGATCCGTGCTTGTGGTCTTTCGGTATACTTCTGTGTCGATGCTCCCATCTGGGTTGCGGCTGATTTGCACATCCAGGAAGGCTAATTTATTATTGGCCTCCTCTTCCATCGTGAACTGGATATCCGGGTATATGGAATTGAGGGTTCCCATAAACCTGGTGCTATCCTTTTGTTTGATGATGGTGAATGTGTCATCGACGTAGCGTGCCCAAAACTTGGGTTTGTATATTTTCATCGCTTCCTGCTCTAACCGCTGGAGGACTGCCTCCGCAATCACCCCCGAGATTGGTGATCCCATCAGTGTGCCCTTGGTTTTTTCATACATTTGGTCGTTAAACGTAAAATAGGTTTTGAGGCAAAATTTCAGTAGGTGGATGAGGTCATCCGTGCTGGGGATTTTGGGGTTTTTCGGTTCTGTTGTCAATAATAAATCTTGGATGGTCTGTATTGCTAACCCCTGGGGGATAGATGTGAATAGTGAAACGATGTCAAAAGATACCATTATCTCATCCCCCCACCACCACCACTCCTTTCAGCCATTGTAAAAAGTCCCTAGAAGATCTGACGAAGTCGGTAGGGGCCGACGAAAGCTTAGCACAAGTTTTAAAATAAAAAATTTTAAACTTTCAAATGTTCTGGAGATCGTGATGTCTATCACCTCTTCTATAACTATACCTGGAACTCGCATCTTTAGGACAATTCTTAACATTTAAATATATATTCTCCTTTACCCATCTTTTTTCCTTTCTTTTTCTTGTTTATAGTCTCCCTAGTTTGTATTTTTTTTTTTTTGGTAATTTTAAATTTCAATAAAACTTGGTTGTCTTTTTCTTAAAGGTCCTAAAACTACAAGTCTCTTTCCTTTGGGTTTCTCTTTAAGTTGCTATGGGCTTTATATATTCTGCCTATGAATGGATCATCAAAAAGAAAAATAGTAATCAACAGGTAGCTGTCCTGTTCAAAGTAATCAACAGGTAGCTGTCCTGTTCAAAGCCTGTTGGTGATTTTAGCTTTATAATTAGTGGACACAGCATAGTCAGAAGGGAGCCTAATGTCACAGCTTCTTTGCTTCTGACATAAATCCAGGATGAGGTGAGCATTTGAAGACTGACACTTCTTATTAGGTATTATGTAGGAAAGACACACACAGAATGACCTGCAGAGGGAAATTACTAGGCACAGAGCTAGTTAGGATACTCTTGTATAGATGCCAAGTTTGCTTGACTGTCATTCAGTCAAACAATTTAATTCTCAGATTATTATTTTTTTTTAAAAAAAAAAGGAACTCAAGAAAGACCTTTTATTTAAAATCCTTCAACAAACCCAACATGTCAATAATATTTACTATACCTGTCGTTTGCACAAACAGAAAGCACAAAGACTGCTAAAACCCTCTAGCTGACTTCACACTGTCAGGTGTAGTAGCTCTATTATCTTTAGTATTGATTTAATGAGCCTGACAATGTTTGGATTCATAGTGGCTGAGAGAAGGCTGTTTCAGAGACATGGTGACTGTGGTACAAAAGGGCCTCCCAGATGATACCAAAGAATGGACTCTTGTAGCAACAAAAATCTAGCAAATGTACTAAAGCATGATCTAAGTCTGACTTAAGTATAGTACACAAAATTGTCTGCTACAATGTCCTACCTGTCAACGACTACTTCAGCTTCAACCACAATAATACACCGGCAAACAATAGATACAAACTCAAGGTAAACCGTTCCAAACTCAATTGTAGAAAATACGACTTCAGCAACAGAGTGGTCAATGTCTGGAATGCTCTACCCAACTCTGTTGTTACATCCTCAAACCCACATAGCTTCAACCTTAAACTGTCTACCGTGGACCTCACCCCATTCCTAAGAGGTCCGTAAGGGGGCATGAATAAGCACACCAGCGTGCCTACCATCCCTGTCCTACTGTCCCCATTTATTTGTACTCATTACCTGTGTTCATGTCCATGTTTATACTTGTACCTGTTATCTCATACATGTTTGACAAACTAAATAAAATAAATGCACATTGCACATTGAGGGAGCTGAGGGACCATCCCTCTATTTCTCTTCATGGATATGTTGCCAGACTGTAGCTTTCCATGGGGCCACATAAAATCAGTTTTACAAAAATGTGTGATGGTGGGGGAAGGTAATGTATGGTATGACAACTCTCTTTAAAAATCATGAATGAAAGTAAGTCCAATATTGCATTCACTTTGGGAGAAGTGTCTGAATCCTTATGCTACCCGGATCCAATATATCATTTATAATACTGATGTTTTGCCTATCAATAATTACTTGTCTCCCATAACGTGATCTTCTATTATTCTGTTGGTGGGATTTAGCTCAGTTAAACAGCCAGAAAACTCTCTGAAGCTTCTTTTCATCTTCCTGGATCAGATAAACCGTTTCTTTTTCTGTTGTTTCTGCCTCATGCTAAGTATAGATGTAACTATTAAGTTCTTAGTATTCTGTTTGAATCCTGTAATTGCCCTGTGCCTTGGCTTCACTGCCTTTTTGAAAACTATCACTCTGGCTGCTACAGATCTCTTTGTTCTCTCTTTTTTCCTTACTTTTTAAAAATATAAGCCATATCAACTATTGATATGTGTTTAATATCATTTAACTAGTGTTTCCATTCCTCTGAAACAAAGCTGTGTTAATTAATCATACTGTCTAATAATCACATTTTTCATTTTAATGTGAATTTCCCCATATATACAAGTATCTTCAAGTACTAAAATATATATATCTTCATTGGGTATTTAGCTGCACATACTGAATATATCTGCATGACTAAGCATACATGATTATATTGAGCATATATTTTACATTCCAAAGTTCTCCAATTCAGACTTCTGCTGGAAACTCTGGAGCGGTACAATAGACCAGGTAACTAATAGACCTAACCAAAATAACTTAGGTAATGTTTGGTAAAGTAATTTACACTATAGGGTAACATGATTTGCTTCACTGAAAAGACAACCTGAATTGATTCATTGGATGGCCTTGAGAAATTATGGGTCACTGCTATAAAAGAAGAGTCTTCTCAGCTTTCTCCCCCATGCTGTTCAAAATGCTTCAAGGCTACAGTTTTGGAACTGCCCAGAATATATAGAGAAACTATCCAACCTAGAAGGCCTTGGTTGCAAGAGTTTTTTTCAAGGTACCTGGACCAGACAGGTGATAAATTTCTCTGCAGCACTCACCAAAGCTTTCATGAGCTGTCTGGAGGAGGCTGTTTCCAAGCTAGGCTATTCAGTATTCACTGAAGTTGCCCAGCTTGCAAGACCTTCAAGGCACACTATGGATCATGCCACAGTAGAGCAAGGTGAAACAACATCATTACTTCACTTCTTAAAAGCAATGGCAAAATTTATAGCATACACTAATCAATGAAACAAAGTATTTAAAATTGTATGACATTTGTACATTCTGTTTATTTACTTACAGTTTGTTTTCTATCCACTCTGTCCTCTTTTACTTTCTTCTTAGTTATTTATTTTATTCTTTAAATCATTTTTTAAAAAAGTAAACCTAAAGGGGGGAAAAAAGAACAAGAGAACCACATTTCTTTGGGAAGCAATTTCAAGAGGATACTTCCTTCAAAATGTTATCAAAACAAAGCATCCCTTTCAACTTTCACACTGTAGATGATTCTCAGCTGGAATGATCAATGGTTGTGTCTGAAAGAAGATAGCTTCCCATATCGTGATAATTTTTGGTGAAACAAACATTTTCTTATTCATGATTTTCTTCTCTACTAGATATAAAATATCAGCTAGAAAAAAATATGGTGAAGTACTGCACAGACTGATATCATGGATTTCTTTGGTCATATTTTATAAAATGCATTGAGAGGAGAAAGAATACATCTGCAGTAGCTGTGCAGTCTCTGTGATATATAGTTAAATTCTAATTTATAGTCCTCGGGATTCCATGGAGGTCCTTCTGTTAAAGCAGATATTAGGAGGGTAATTCAACTGAGCCCACTCCAGGCTGAATGTTACTCCTTTGTTTTTTCCACAATTTATATGAATAGAGTGTTCCTGCTTAATACTGCAAAATGATTGGGGTGCCATCAATTTCTTGCAAATTGCTACCATTATGCACACAATGCTTAATGCTGAATTTGGACACATGCGTCCCCATACCCCCTCTCAAGCATAGTTCGCATTATTTGTTACATGCTGTGTTTCACGTGATAGCAGCCAATATCTTTATCAGCAGTGGTCTGAACATTTCATAGGCTGGAAATAGATTTTTTTAATAGCAAAATGGAATAGTTACTCTCTCTCTGCCACCCTATATTCTGGATTGTTGTTTTAAAATAAGAACAATGCATCGAAGGCTTTTCATTCTTTGTGACCCTTTGTTTAAACTTTCCTGGGGTTCCCTTCTCTGATTCCTCATTTTCAAGCCTGCCCATCTTGTTTCTATAGCAGGTTATGATCAATCAATAAACTGACTTCTGCCATCTGTCCTCCAGAAAGACATGGCAGAATCATACAGAAAGAGACCAGGGAGGATTAGAGTCTTTGTCTGTCTATTTGCACAGTCACTTTGGTATTAATTGTTGGTGTTGTTTTTCACAGCAGGTATACCTGTAGGAAAGCTGGCACTCTGACTAAATCCCCTTCATCTGGCACATGCCAATTTGCCAATTGATGAGTCTCTCAACTCTGCAAGCAAGGATGCACCTTGAAAGCTCTTGGCTGTCACTCAGATCCCCTAGTGCTCAGTAGCTCCTGTTCCTTTATGCACCTGGATTTCTTATTAAATGACAGATCTCAACAAATGCTATTGTTTTGCACTTACACAGTAATAGGCAAAGACATCTGGCAATAAAATGTTCAAACAGTGCCTCACGAGCAGCATTTGTTAGTCCTTTTAAAAAAAGGAATCAAATTACCCTGGATTCATTGTTATTACTTTTCAGATGCGAGATTTTTCCATTGTGCAGCCTATTCAACAGGTATCTGAATAAAGCTGTAAATAATTAACTTGCCTTCAAAAAGTGACTTATCCCTAGACCTGTATTGATCACAATACACATTAGGTTCAAGACTGATGTAATGCTTTAGCCAGTCTCTCAAGGTTTTTGTTTAAATTTCTAAAAGCTATATGTGTCGCTTCTATCAAACAAGACGGCTCTGGTGAAAACATTTCATCTTTATAAGGCTTAGACTCAGGGAGAAAAAAAAAATGCTAGTTTCATACCATGAAGAAGAACAGGCAGGTTAGAAAAAACAGTACTACTGTTATCAAAGTAAGGATTTCTTCAACAGCTAAAAATTAAAAATAATAATTTAAAAATAATGCTGAGAGAGATAATCATGGATAATCTGGACAAGAAACAATGGAAACAAATCAAGGAGAGAAGCAACCTAGAACTAAGGAAAAAGTGCCTGACAAATAGAACAATTAATGAGCAGAACAACTTGCCTCCAGAAGTTGTGGGAGCTCCAACACTGAAGATTTTTAAGAAGAGATTGAACTGTCTGAAGATTGTCTGAAATGCTGCAGGATTTCCTGCTTAAAAAAGCTTTGGACTAGAAGACTTTCAAGGTCCTTTCCAACTCTGTTATTATTCTGTTATTTGGTTCTCTGAATGTCCTTCTTTAAAAAGCAACATGCTTATAAGAGTTCCACCAAACTCAGCTTAAGCCTAGATAGGAAGTTTCTGTCTGCAAGATAGCTTAACTTTTCTAGAGCTTTTCTTCTTTGTTTATAAACCATTATTATTTTAACATTGAAAAGCTTCCTTGACCAGTGATTCAGATCACATCAAAGAAGCAGATAAACTGGCATGGATAAGACTTCAAATTCCTAGTTACATCATAAATATCATTTCCCCTCTATTATTTGCATTCTGTAACACATAGCAACAATCATAACTTATAGGTGAATTTATAGATTTCTTATAGGTGAATGAGTTCAGATTGATTTATTCTTAGCTGATAGTCATTTTCTGAATTTTTAAAAATGGCAACATGTTAAAATATGACAAACACTGAGAACAATAACATTGTAGTATCATGTGATGACCCAGGACTGGGCATAGAAGCCACACAGCTGGAACAAAGGCTTAACTCCCCTTTATTGCTCCAACTTCTCCCAAAAGTCCCACCGTTCACTGCAAGTCAAGGAGAAAAGCTCTAAACATGCACCTCCAATAGTTCCTGGCTGATATCAGTCCATAGGAGCAGCACAGTTCTGAGAGCAGCCACAGTTCAGGGAATTTGGTTCCAGGAAGTCTTCGTCACAGGAAGAGTTCACTGGCACTGCAGCACAACCCGGAACAGAACTGTGTCACTGCGAACTCGCACATAGCCAGGCCAGGCAACCAAGGCAAGCAAAGCAAGCAAGGCAAGGTGCAACAAAGTATCCAGACATCGGTAACAGCACATGAGATTGGAAAAAGGCAACGCTTGTTCCCGACAAGTACCTCTCCCAATGGCATCTCTTTAAATCTCATTCCCAAGGTGAGCCTTGTGAAGATCAGTGGGGTGCCCTCTTCCTGAGTCATCGGGTTGCCCTGCAGTGAACCCATCTGTCCATTCTCCTTGCTCTGAAATCAGGGGAGGAGTAATTGCTCATCGCCGGAGCGCCATCGCTCTGCTGCTCTGTTGCCTGCCCTCCCCTCCCCCTTTGCTTGATTGTCCTGCACTGTCTCTCCTTCACTGGCAACCCTGCCTTGTCCTCCTCCTCCTCTGGTCATTCCTCCATCAGCCCTAGCTCCGTCTTGTCCTCCTCCTCAGACTCAGGCTCTGATGGGTCCATGACGTATCAGTTCTCCTCAATGACCTGAACTACCCCAACTTTCTTTTGAAATTTAGTACTTTATAATCATAAGTTCTGTTTTTTCCTCTCTAGAACAAATGAACTAGAAATTATTCTCTTACCATCTGAACACAGTTCGCCTCCCTTCCTTATCAAATAATGAAACAATATCTCCAGTAAGCTCCATGTTAATTGCACATTGCAGATGATCTCCACATATCCATTATCAGTTGGTAAGAAGGAGCGCAAATGTTTCTGTTATGGTGTCATTTCACTGTACACATTTCATGAACACCACCACATACCTCTGATAAACTTTGAGACCTAGCATTACTTCTGTCATCTCACTTTGACAAATAATATCTTCTGTCTGCCAGAGGGCTGCTTAAATTGACCTTCAAGAAATGCCATCCTTCGGAGAAGATATTAAAAATTGTACACTATTTGCCAATATTAGAAGGCAAGAAAGATTTTGTAATATTTTGAATCATAAAATATGTTGAAAATAAGCTTTGTCATCCCTGAAGCAAGAATAATAATCAGAATGCCTTGGAAATCATAAGAAAAGTTGATCCAAGGATACCTAAAATTCTTGAGTGAATGTGAACAGGCTCACTACAACATAGAATGAACTTTTTATAAAAATCATAAAATATGAAAAACTTAAATGCTAACACTGTCAAATGGGAAAAATTGAACCTTTAATGTATAACAAAAAATATTTCCATCTAGTATTTTAAGCATTGTTTTACACATATGTAATCAATAAAAATTTGATAGAAATGTGATTTTTTGGGGTATATTTTTATTTAAGAGTAGTTAAATGAATAAGAAATGCTAGCATGCTAAGGAAACTAGTGAGTGACATTAAATGGTTGACATAGTAATCATATATGATTTCTAATAGGATACTGACCAATAAAAGTTTTTCTTGCAGCTTCACCTTTTTTTGAATAGTGTTGGGATATGTAAATCTGTAAATCTCAGACATCAAGGACATACATATAAAAACTAGGGCTTTCAACTGGGATGCAGGTAAAAATAGGCTTCTAGACAAGGTCATATGGTTTGTAAAAGTTTGCCAAATAAGTTTGGTTTCAGTGTTCCACAAATGATAGTTTCTTGACTCTAATCCAAGTAGAAATATTGAACCAAACCAATTTCACTATTCATCATGATTTAAATTTGATGAAATAGATTTAACTTATTTTTTAAAAATCAAAAAGACATCTTTTTCAATTCAATGATTCAATTCGGAAGCTAAATTTAATTTCAGGTTTAACACAATATGGCTCTGTATCAACTCTAGTACTTTCCAAACTCTTTTGAAGACAAGTTCATGTAAAACAGGGGTGTCAGACTCATGTTGTCATGGCAGCATCACGTGATGCATCACAACTTTTCCCCCCTTCGCTAAACCGGGCATAGGCGTGGTCAGCATGTGACACATCTGGCCCGCAGGCCGTGAATTTGACAGTCCTGATGTAGAATGTATTGCTATACTGTTAATGTTATATGATTGTCCAATGTTCCTTCCCAAGGAAAATAATTGATAAAATAGACAATACTAATCAAACTTTAGCATTGACCTCTTAGGTGCAAGACTATATTCAAGAATTGTACATTTAATTTTTGAGAGAGAGAATTAGAAGTTCTTCCAGTCTTACAGTGGACTATCGATTGATTAACAAGGTTCCTACATCTGTCTCTCTAGCTTCATGTAATTCATCTACATTCAGTCTCTTACTGTTCTCAATCAGTAATTCACAATTTCCATATCCTCTCCGGCACTGGTTCAAAACAAGAATAGAATTGGATATGAAAAAAAAAAATCGGGGGGGGGGATCTAATAGTGCCATATTGCCAATGTTGTGGGAAATAATTGGTTATCTTTGCTAATGGATATTAGCAATTTTTCTGGGTAGAATTACTAAATTAGTAGATCAGAGGAACACTATAGAGTATGTAGAATACTTATATTTCATCAAAGCCTTTTACAAAGCTTCTCATGATAGTTTTCTTAATAAAATGGATTAATGTTGGCTGGATGATATCACTCTTAGATTAATAAACAGTCTGTGGAATGGTGACACCTCAAAGTGTATTCATTAATACTGTAGCTCCACTTCAGTTTGGGGAAAAATATTTTGTGCTTTACGTAGTATTCCGCACCAAACCCTTTGCTGTTTAACATTTTTATCAATGAGTTAGAAAAGGGATTTGAGGGGACACTTTTCAAGTTTGCATATGATAAAAACCTGTGAGGGGAGTCTGATACTTTGGAAGAAGAAAGATTCAAAACAGATCTAGATAGGCTTGAAAGTTGTATTAAATAAAAAGGATGGGATTTAACAGGCAACATAACTCCTAGGTTGGAAACAGCACATATGAAAGAGTTCTGAATGTTCTTATCAATCAAAAATGAGCTGACAGTATTATATCAGATGCTTCAAAAGTGTGGACAAGAGAAAAGATGGTGACAGTAACATCTCCTGTGCTGAGCCCTGTATTGATTGTTGAATTTGTGGAACATTAATACCAGCATAATTAGCATTACTTTCTTGCAAACATGAAAAAAAAAAAGAGATTAAGAAATATAAGAGATTAAAAAATAGCTCAGGTGTTAAAGATATCCTTGATACCAGAAACGCTTCCAAGGTAAGATTAGTAAAAACATCTCTACATTCAAAAATTCAAGAAGATTGGACTTCTTTGAAATGGTTAGCAAATATATTGCTTCAAAATGTGATTTGCCACTAGATAGTGAAACAATCTAATGATTCTACTTTAAATCCAACTACATTTCAACCAGAAGCCATGCAAATAGGTCAATCTAGCAGAAATTATTGAAGAATTGTGTAAAGAAAAAAATTCTGTTACAGGATTTTGGCAATAAAAAGAATTTTAAAAAATAGAAAGATAGTAGCAGCTATAGCATCTTGAAGTCTATCAGATGTAGCTGCTGAAAAGGCAAATGCTATATTGAGTAAGTTATTAGAAGCAAAGAGTTCAAGTCCCAGAAATAAATTATTGAATTCTGCTGGTTAGATCCTATTTGAAGTAACTGTGACCAGTTATGGGCACTGCAGTTCAAAAAAGACAGTATTCAATTTACAAAAAAAGATGACTTAGGTGAGATATGAGAATAATCTTCAAATTGCTGAAGGATGGCACACAGGAAAACGGAGATTGGTTGGTTGGGTTGGGTTGATTGATTGAGTATGTGCTATTACAAAAGAGTGAACATTCTTTATTGCCCCAGATAGCAGGAAGAGAACTAAGAAGTCTTAAAAGTACTGTATAGTGAAGAAAGTTTAGATTAGACATCAGGAAGAATTTCCTGACTATATAAGCTATCAGTCAATGTAACAGACTGCCACATGAAGTGATGACTTCTCTTTTGCTACAAGTCTTCAGAGGCTGGATAGTTATCAGTCAGAAGTTTTATTGAATCTTGCATCAAGTAGGGCATCAAATACATGACCTTTAGGGTCTCTTCTAACACTACAATTCTAAGGAAAGCTTGCAGTATTAATAAATCTACAGGGATTAAATTGAAGTTTCCCTTTCAATACACTGCTCTAGTTTTCAGCAGTATAAATTACAAGGATTGTATGAATACATTTTTAAACATTTCTCTTCAGAGGGTCTTAAGATAAACATTGTTTTTTTAAAAAATGGAATAATCCTGAATGATTGACATGGCAAGTTTATAAATCAATAGAAATAAATACAATTTTAAAAGTATAATTGCTCATGAAAATGAGTATCACTTGACAAACAGAATTGCATTGGCACTTTATTGATTTTGCTCATGTATGTAATTTAACCTGGATGCCATTTATGAATTATAATTTTATTTATTTAATTTGTATCCTACCTGTTTTCTTTTTATAAATGACTCAAGATGGCCAACATATCTCCCTTCTCCTATTTTCCACACATCAACAATCATGGAAATGAGATGGGCTGAAAGAGAGAGACTGTGTGATTACTTCAGGTCATGATACTGTAGAACTGGCAATGTATCATGCCTAAAAGAAGAGGTGACTAATAACAAAATCTGCTTTCCCTAGTTTTTGTTATGAACCTAACTCTTCTTCACTTTTTAATGATTTAAAATGTTTTAACAAAACCCAGAACCCTTATTTGACAGTTGCATCAAATCTTCAGGGTAGTAAATTCAATACATTGAGACATATTCATTATTCTTCATAGAATTAAAATGTTTAAAAATAAATTCTATGAATGCATTTCCCTTATAGCAGCCTGGCACAAAATAGCCCAGTTCACTCCTAATGCAGGCATAGAAAGGCTAAAAGTGAAATCTTGGAATTATCAGGACCAATTTTTCTACTCTTCATTTGCAGCTATGGAAACAGCTATCAAGATTTAATTTTAATATGTTGCCATTTTTTCCCATTTAGATCCAATAAATAGCTGCAGGATATTCAGATAGCTTCTACCAACTGAGACTTGCATAATGTTCCAGGGCAATTTACCTGTTATTTTCAGAAAACCAGATTAGCTGCATGTCTGATTGAAAGATGTTCATTTTAAGGATATAGGCATACCAGTTCAAATGTTATTTATTAGGAAAGAAAATAATTGCGAAGGAAAAGGTGAGTCGCACTTCACACATGCAGACACAGAGAGCCTACTGTCAAATTTAAGAAAACTTTGACTAATTACATTGTCAAAAAATAATCTTACTAAAGGACCAGAGTTTGTAGAAAATGTGGATTCAGCAACGTATGTTTTTTTATCCAATATCTAACAAGAGATATTAATAGTTCTGAATTAATGTGTGGTTTAAAGCCTCCTCTTATCAGGAAATTGCAAGAAATCATATCTGACATTCAGTCTTTCTTTTCTTGCCTGGTTACTTTGATTTCTTAGCCAGTGTGAGTTCTTTAGGCAGAGTGGGAAAACAAATCTAAAATCAAAATATTCTTATATGCAGTTTTATACAGTATCTTTTCTTTCCTTTTTTTATTTTTGGGGGAGGGGAAGAGAAGACACTGGTCCTAATTCAAAAACCACCTAGGAGTGTGGGAAGTCCAATGTACATATTTAGCAACTCCATAACCACCACCCCAAACTATGAATACTTCCAAAATTACAGAAAATTGAGGATGTATTACTCATTAAGAGTTTTACATGTGACACAGAATTAGATCTCAGCTTTTAATTGGACATTTTGATTGAACTGAGATAAACATGAACTTTTCTTTATGAGATGCTTTTCATGTGAATTTTGTCAGGCTGAAAACTCTGTTCAGTTACATCACTTTTTTTTGTTTCATTTCTTTTTTCAACATCTTTCAAGATTAAAGAATGTGAGGAAACTGTTTGCATTGGAACAAATGTTTGCTAAAGTTCAAACTATCGTCTCAAGACAATCTGTTTGACAATCTAAAATTCAACAATGAAAGATTTGTAAAGACAAAAAAATAAGAATGAAAGGGAAAGAGACCATGTCATTGCAAAGCAGCTATGGATATTGAACTCAGGCTTTTGCTGTTTCTTCCTGAGTGCCAATGTCATCAATAACTCTAATGCTTTATGTTTGGTGTAGATTACCTTTTAGAAAAAAATGGCATTCCAATCAGGCAGATTCATCATCTGACCAGAGCAAATTTCTCCAAAAATAATTTTCACTCTCACATGCCATTGTGAGGGAGGGAGGGAGGGAGGGAGGGAGGGAGGGAGGGAGGAAGGAAGGAAGGAAGGAAGGAAGGAAGGAAGGAAGGAAGGAAGGAAGGAAGGAAGGAAGGAAGGAAGTCAATTGGTGCAGCATTGTATTGTTTTTTTTATGTAAAAGCATTTTTTTCCATTTTCTAATCATCTCTTCAATAGTTCCTTGCATTTCCATTAAGTCATGAGTTCCATTCTGCCATTTGGGCCTTTTCAAAATGGGAAGTGGCATAACTAGGAAAAAGATATGTAAACTGAAAAGCTTCACCAAAATGTATCAAAATAAAGTAGAAAGACTAATTTTTTTCTTTTTCTCTTTCTTTCTTTCTTTCTTTCTTTTTTTTGACAAAGAAAGAAAACCAAGACACTTAAAGTAAGATTTCAACATAGTATTTTTTTCTGTGGAAGGAAATTACCAGATGCCTTTGGACATTTCAATTCCAGGATCTCAGTCCACCAATATCTCAGATTCTGACCCCTTCTTCTAGTGGAAAAAAGCTCTGAGATTCAGCCACCAACTAAATAAAGACTCCCAGAGATCAGAAGCAAACCAAGTTGCCTTATACTGCAGTCAAGACAAATAAGAACTAAAAAATGTTTATCCTAATTGGTTGAGTCATTTGAAAAGAAATTGCTCATTGGAGAGGAAAGGACTGCTATTTTTTGATCCTCTCCTCCCAAAATAGAGAAACTACCCTTTTTCTACCCCCACTGGAATCATTTTTTAAAAAAAATCTAAAATCTATTATTAATATCAGGACAAAATTTTTTAGTCTGTAGAATCCAGAAGTACATCTTTTCATATAAGAACAATTTGTAAATACAAACAACGAGAGACTTTTAAAAGTTTAGCCCATCTTTACAGCAGAATGGCAACAGCCCAAAGGGATTCATATATTTTGAGTAGTTTGAGACTATAAACATATACACATTCATTTGAGAATCTATATGATTTGATTGCAATATCAGTCAGCATCTTATCAGAGTTCACCTCTCTCTGGCCTCTACTATTAATGTATTTCCTGGATAAAGGCCTCTGCACTCTGAAAATGTTCATCCAGAGTTCAGCTCAGTTCATTTAACAGATTCAGTTTAGAATATGTACTGTAGTAAAACTTTCAATTGTGTTCTATTTTATAGGGCTATTTTTCAGATATACTACATAAATCTCAAACATCAGCGGGCATGCTTAAGAGTGCCAGTGCTCATTTTTTAATCAATGGAGGGAAATAGTTTGCAGGTTAGGAAAAAAAAATATTAACATTGTGCATTAATCAAGCAGTTCCTGACCAATAGATCACAAATACAAGACCACTCAAGTTGTGCTGAAATGGAAAGTATTGAATGTTTTTCAAAATATATTCTACCCACTGCTACATTAATGAAAGCCAATCTTAATAAAATTAAACATGATGAAAAGAAACCATATTTAAAGCAATTCTTCAGGAAAATAGAAAATATTCTTTAGTGAATTATTGCTTAGCTTGAATCCTTCAAATTTCAATCTTTCCAGTTTCAGCAGAAGTTAAATCTCTTTTACGAGTTTCTTGCTACAGTAAGTTTAAAGTGAATAGGTTCTATTTCTCGGTGATATAAGAATTAACAAGGATTTCACACTTTCCATCTCCAGAAAACTAATTAAATTGCATTGATTGATTATTGGTTGGTTGATAGATAAATAGATTATGGGCTATCACATTACTGTCAATTCTTATCAATCCCTTAAAAAGATTTTTTGCAGGTCAGTCTTCCAATGACCCATCACTGTTGTCATTGAGTCCATCCATCTTGCTGCTGGTTGTCTTCTCTTTCCACTTTCCAAGCATTACAGGCTTATATAAAAATGTGTAAAAAGTGTGATAATTTGAACCTGGTATTTAGTTTTGAATGACAAATCTTGGTTGATTAGTTTGATATCCATTAGTTTGTTTTCTAGGCTATCCGTGGTATTAGGAATCTATTCTAATCCCAAAGTTAAATAGTTTCCAGGGAGTGTCAAAAAGAGATAATTGTCTACACAAATCTGATCTTTGTAGATATAAGTCCATTTGAATATTCAAGGCCTTGATGGCTATTCTACCAGGCAAGACTATTGTGTTATATATCTTCACTACAGATTCTTTACCGTTAATAGTTGATGCCAAAAAGTAGCAGCTTTCCACCACTTCAATATCTTTATTGTCAGCCTGAAATAGCAGCTCTCATAACACATATCCACATTCAAAACACTCTGTCTTTTTTCCCCATGAAACTTCTGGCCAATCCAAATCTGACTCTCCTTTGGTCAACCATCTCCTTGAAGACTCTTACATTTTTGATTCTTTAGATGCTTCCCCACAGCTGAGACTAAGAACTACCCATCTTAAGATCCCACCCCCCCAATTCCTGAAACCAAGAATTCAGAGGGCAATTAACAACCTAGCTTAAAATCCAGAGAAGTCTGCTATCACAAAACATCATTAATAATGAAGCACATATATAGACGTATTATATTTCAGATTTTATCTGTATTTCAGTAGGTGATGTGTTTAAGATCACAAGAAATCTTTGACTGAATGAAATCAAGGGTGCAACTGCAACCCTACTTTTTGATTGCTCAGGTCATCTGTATTCTGGTTTATAATTTCTGGTGAGAAAACGATGAGCAGCTGTGTTTGAGCAGTGATTTGTGTTTAATTAAAGGAGACTGTGACTGTGTTGTTAGTCCCCTCCTCACCAGAAGCTTTTCATGAACCCAGATAATTATTTTAATAATGAGCTTATCACACATCTCAGCTTTGGAGAGATGAAGCCTGAGCAGACACTACCCATAAAATATCAATCAACTTGGATAATTGTATCGGGGATGGGGAACACATAATCCATCAGAATTTATCAGACTTCATATCCCATCCTCTCTCAACTGAGTATAATGATTAGTACTGAACAAAGTTAGAGTTCAATAACTGGAGGGTAAATACATTGCCTTTTCCTCTGCTAAATCTTTTTCAATCTGGTTTCCAGCCTATATTTTGTACAAAAGCTGCTTTGATCACTCTTTCTGCTAACCTCTGTTGTCAAGAAAGAGAAGGTACAATCCAGTCAGACTCACTATCAATAATGTCTAATATTAAGGGATAATGGATAAAGCACTCCATTTGTTCCACTCGTATCTGGGCAGATGATTTCAAAGTGAAATTGCAGGCAGGCTATTTATCTGTCTAATATCAGTTGTGGTGAGGTATTCCACAGGGCTGCTTTCTATTTTCAGTGATGCTTAATATATATACCAAAACTGCTTTTTGCTAAAATCACTTGGAGTGTGAGAGTGAGATGCTATCAATAAAGTGATAACATCAGGATGCCATTGGTATGTTGATAAAATTCAGGTCTAGCTCTCCTTTTTATCATAGTTAAGTGAGCCAGTAAATACAGTGCACTGAAATGAGTTTGAAAGCTCTTTGGCTGAGTTTTTAAGCAATAACTTCCCAAATAACATGAACCCACTCACTCCGACAAAGTAGAGATCTTTTTTGCCACTATCAAACTACTAGCCAGTATGGCACAGTGATTAGGTTATCTGACTAGGACCATGGGTGATGGTGTACATCAGTCAGCATATCTATTCTACACCCTTAAGCTGCTCCTATCCTGTACACATGCCAGCTTGATTCTAACATGGTGAAGAAAATCCTACCTGGTCTGAGATCCTTTGGCAATAGTAAGATATAGAGTAGTAGTGTCAAACTCCCAGTCCATGGGCCAGATGCATCATGTGCTGGCCATGACCACACCTGGTTTAGCAAAGGGGGAAAAAGTTGTGTTACATCACGTGACAATGCCGTGATAATGTGAATTTGACACCCGTGATATAGAGCTTTACAGCAAGCTACTGCATCTTTCCATTGGTCAGTGTCCCTGCTGCCCTGCTCTCCCACTTTTTCATTCAAAAAGGGAATTGACTGTGGGTGCCCCACTTGGCATTACATACTTTTATACTTGTGTGTATGTTATATGTTATTACATTATACTATATTGTACATTACTGTACATATGCTGTTAAATGAAATACTCACACAAAGTTAAAGCATGAAAATGCTTAAATACATGCAAGGTTGACATCCTAATTATTTACAAAAAACCTTTACGGTCCTCTGCAATGTCTTCCTGAGCTACCTTTACCAAGACAATCAAAACAGCATAGTAGCTATATTTGCTTTGTAAATGCAACATTGCTTATCTGAAACCTAGTATTTTTTAAATCATTATTTTTTCCACAGGTTAGCTGCTTTTCCATAGACTTTATGTTCAGTAGTTTTCTCATTTTTGACTTACCTGAGGTAGACAGGTTTACCCTCTGACTCTGAATAGTTCTATTCTATTTCAAATGACTAAAAAAGCAATCAAATGCTGCACCAATTGATTTGCATTTTAAACATTTTAAAAAATATTCCTTTCTTCCCTCTTTCCTTCCTTCCTTCCTTCCTTCCTTCCTTCCTTCCTTTCTTCCTTCCTTCCTTCCATCCATCCATCCATCCATCCATAGACCATAACCATTGGCCTCCTGTAGCATCTAATGAAGAAATCATAACAGAATAATAGAATAACAGAATTGGAAAAGACTTTGAAGGTCTTCTAATCCAAACCCCTGCTCAGGCAGGAAACCCTATACTAATTTAGATAAATGTTATCCAATCTCTTCTTTAAAACCTCCAGTTCTGGAGCACACACCACTTCTGCAGGCAAGTTGTTCCACTGATTAATTGTTATGTCAGGAAACTTCTCCTTAGTTCCAGGTTGAGTCTCTCCTTGATTAGTTTCCATCCATTGCTTCTTGTCCTGCCTTCCCATGATATCCCATGATATGATGATCTCCAGCAGTTCTTAAGTAAAAGTGGAAAAACTCTCTCTACAGCTTTGCAGAACTGCTGTCAAGCACTGGTCTCAGAATCTGGAGGAACAGAAGATGGCAACTAAAGTTCTTGTGTCTAGGCTATCTAAATGTTGCCTTTAATCCACTGATCTGATAGCTATCCCAGTATCTGACCTATTATAAGGTATCTATCTAGATTTCTACCAATTCTTTCCCTCCATTGTGGGATACTTGTTCACTGAAAGACTGAATACATTACAAGTGCCCAGGTTTCTATGTACTTTCTTTCAACATCTGATCCTTCTTCTGGATTTTTGATAAGAATATTAGTATCAGAACGGATCTGGTACCATCAGCTAGACTAGTGTCATCTAACAGGTGTTCTCCTGGATGCTCGGCTGTCCCTAGAAGACCACCTGATGGCCGTGACCAGGGTGGCCTTCGCACAGGTTTGCCTGGTGCACCAGTTGTGCCCTTTCCTGGACCGAGATGACCTTCGCACTGTCACTCATGCCCTGGTTACTTCCCGCTTGGATTACTGCAATTCCCTCTACATGGGCCTGCCCCTGAGATGCACCCGGAGACTCCAGCTGATCCAGAATGCAGCCACACAGGTTGTTACAGGAGCCCCTCGTTACTCCCATATAACACCTCTCCTGCATGAGCTGCACTGGTTACCAGTGGTTCTCCGGGTCCGCTTCAAGGTGCTGGTTCTCACCTATAAGGCCCTACATGGCTTAGGTCCGGGATATTTGCAGGACCTTCTCCTGCCTGCCTCCCACCGTCCTGTTCGCTCACATAGGGCTGCTCTCCTCAGGGTTCCGACGGCGAGCCAATGTCGTCTTGCGGCGCCCAGGGGTAGGCCGTTCTCTGTGGGTGCTCCCACCCTCTGGAATGAGTTGCCTACCGAGCTCTGGATGGCTCCTGATCTCCGCTCCTTCCGTTGGGACTTGAAGACTTGGCTGTTCAAGCAAATAGGCTGTCTCTGATTCTGGGTTTTATTATTTATTAGTTAATTTGATTTAAAAATGGGATTTTGTTGTACATGTTTTTAACTTGTGTTCGCCGCCCTGAGTCCTTCTGGAGAAGGGCGGCATATAAATACATGAAATAAATAATAAATAAATAATTATAGATGATTGGCCTGCAAACTGAATGGCTACTTTTCTGCCTCTACGCTACTGTTAAGCTAAACTCAGCTTGCACTTAAAAGCAATTATTGTCCTTAGACAGCTGTTTGAAACATCAAGCTTATTGAGAATCTACACCTTTTCCTTGTTGCTGCTGCAATCTTGGTGCAGCCTCATTAATAAATGCTTGTCTCTTACTTCCAATTTTTAGTTTGTGTTGATCTCTCAAAGGTCTATCGTGGCCAGCTCTTTGTCGCTTGCTGTGGCAATTTCTTTTGCAGGAAGAAAAAAAAGTCAATACTAAACAAACAGTGGAGTAGCACTTAAAGCCACCACCTGCTGTCGGCTGACAAATACCCTGAAGCAAAGGAACACAAGTGACAATGTAAATGATAAAATAAAAGATGGTCTCCCGGTAGCAACACTTGCTGCATGCATTTTTGTAGCAGTAACATCCACAGGAACAAGACCGCAGGACAGTATTGATAAATGAACATTCACTGCATCTGTGTGTACTTTTTGGGTTTAAACTGTTGTCTTTCCATTGTGCTCATAATCTCTTTCTTTTGTGTTGAGGGGAGGAAAACAAAAGGGACAAAATTACGCCTATGATAGAGGGCTTAATAGTGGATCTTATTCATGTGCCTTTTGTGCAAGCTTTTAATCTAAACAAATTGATTGGCTTTTTGTTTTAATCATTTGATAAGCCATAGCTTGACAATACCTGAAGGATATAATTTCTGCACCAAGGGAATAAAATTTCACTTTGATTAATCAATTATTTAGCCCTGTAATGCTGTTGTCTTTCTAGCCATGACGGCTTGAAGCTCGGTGGGTAATAGAAAATGTTATTCAAACAGCACCGCCCAAATACTGTACAACATCCACTATAGTGCTCAGTCTTGAATAACAAACATTTCCTGGACTTTAATGACATGAGGTGCCCATTTATTTTTCTCTCACATAAAAACTACATGTGGAGGTTTAAAGTACAACCTGCCACTGAGGTGAATTATAGTTTTGGAATGAGGGCAATGTTGGACTGCAAATACAATGTAGCCAGCAAGATTTAGTTCACTTGCAACCTTTACACCCACCTAAATCTATTCTAACATCCCAGACATTAATAATTTTGTTTGAGAATCTGAAGTTCCTCTACTTCGATTTGCCACCGATAATTTCAGAGTGTGACTGCATTTTCACAAAAATAGCAAGGAGGTGAATATACAGTATACACACACACAATTCAGTGGTATATTTCTTCTTAATCTTTAGTCCCTTCAAATAATATCCTACCATATGATTGCATTTTTTTTTTCTTTTACCTTTTTCACATAACCATTCAAAGATTTAATTTTGAAGCCTCATTTGTAAATCCAGTATGTGAAAATTATCCAGGTCACTCTTTTAGTTTGTTATTGGTATACCTCTTTTGATAATATTAAGGCATCATCCTCTTTTTAAAATTTATCCAATGTAGTACATTTTTCCATAATATTTTTGCAGCCTGTCATTTTAAATCTACTTTCAGCTCAGTCTCAAATCTTGTCAGGTAAAACTTCCATAACATGTTTTGGATACAGTCTGTTTATAGAATCAGGTGGCCTTAAAATAAACTTCTGGATCCATTGTTCAAAAATATCATTCAATATTTTGATTTTAAAATATTTTGCTTTGAATTAGTAAGCAGATCTACTTGTTTTTCTTTAATTGTGATCTACACTTCCTAGTGGTTCTTTCCAGTGTCCAATATTCAAAATCTCATCCTATCATTTTCTTTTCAGAAGAATTCAAAATGTAAACATTTTCACATGGGATGAATTCTTACAATCAATTCCAAAATATTCCTTCAAATCTATCTGGGCCCTTAGTCCATTTCTATTTTTCCAAAATCAAAGTACTAATTACCCTTTTCTTCTTTATTCCAAAAATACCTTTAAATCTTTAAATTTGTATTTAGAAGTTTTTCACTAATGATTGAAGTCAATTCACCTGGTGCTGTAAAACTGTCAATCAAAAAGTTCCTATTAGTTGAAAGTAATTTCCAAAAGTGATTAGAAAAAGAAGTAGGTGAACCTAATGAAGATGTAAATCATGGTTTGAGCCAGATGGTCATTCCCTTTTCTCCCAGAGCTCTAAACCCACCAGACACTATTTTCTAATAGTCTCCTTATAAGGAACAACTGTCTGGAGTATTTAAAGGTGATCACAGATCTTCTCCTTCTCTGGAGAGGATTTATAAAGAGCTTGTCAGCTCTTCATTCTGCCACAGTTGTGAAGCCATCTTCAGCTTGGCATTTGCATTTCTTCAATGAAAATTGCTATTAATTGCTCTAGTAATATATTGCATTTTCAGAGAAATCTGAGGCCAGTTGAATGCTAACCAGTCAAACTATAAGTCTGGCTGAAGTCACAGCATGGAGATTGTTCTCAGAATATATTAAATATTCCAAATTGTCTTCATGGACAACCAACATTGTTTAATTCCTGGTGTATGGGTCATTGTCGCTATCTTTGTTATTCTTGTTCAGGGTTTCCTATGCTTTATACAAAAATAGCATTTAGCAGTAGCTAAATTAGCTTACCATTACTATAGTGCTTCATAGCATTTTCTGGGTAGTTTACACTGTAAGCATTATTTGCTTATTGCCCCCAACAATCTGGGTCCTCATTTTTACTGATCTTGGAAGGATAGAAAGCTGAGTCAAACTTCAGCTACTCCAGGATCAAATTCTAACTGTGGGCAGAGTTTGCCTGCAATAACCCCTGCGCACCACCAGGGTTCCTTATACACAAAATAAGTCTAGGAAAAGGCACTTGAAACCCCTGTGGTTTTTGATATAATTCTAAAAACAAGATTTGTGACAGCTGTAACTTGATCATAAAGCATGCCTTTTTAATACAATGCACACTTTCAAATGCATTTCATTTCATTTTGAAATTACACTGAACAATTCAGTTTTTTAAATAATTTTTTTAAAAAAAACTATTATGCCTCGAAGATTCATTCTGAAACTGTAGATCTTGTAAATTAAGAATGAAATCCACTAAAAATAGTATACTGATCCATAACTGTAAATAATTGGTCCTTCCCATTTCACACCCAATAAAGAGAATGTGAGATCATATTAAAGTGCCAAACTATCTCATCTGAAATTAAAATGACCTTTTCTTATTCTACTTGGATCCTCACACACTGCTAAATCAGAGTGGTATATTGTCTTTGCTGTTTCTTTTCATCCCAGCACTCATCTAGCAAGTTTACTGGGAATGCCAATTTTATTTGGCATAATAAGTAATAAAACAAGAGGGTTTCCATTGTACCTGCCTGAGATGAACTGACATTTGGCAGTAAGCAACCTTTCTAAAGTTCAGGAACTGCATTAAAAAGAGGATTATAAAGGGCATCATTACAATTTAGCAAGAGGAAACTGTTATTCCACTTTTCAATCACTGAGCTCCTTGGCATGGCAATGAGAAATAATAGACGCAAATTAGTATTATTGAATGCTCCTAAATATCCATTTAGCAGCCTAAAAATTGATCTGGATCCTTAATTTTAAAACAATGCAAAAAAAAAGAGCCACCTATTTGTTTGACAATCAGTTTTTTCTCAACGTGTCATTTAAGAAAGGTTTTATCAGTGTGGAATTATAGTCTTACAACATCCTCCTTATTAGCCTGTTTGCAGCTCTATTAACATTTACTCCACTTTTTCCAGTGCAGTGGGCACATGCAATATATTTAAACTAACTTACAAGTTATGGCCAAACAAAATAAACAAGACTTCTGCTTTCACATAATTTTAATTAGTCTGCAGAGACTACTACTACAGTACCTTGGCATGTATAATGCCAATGCCATATTTCAAAATACATACTGCTAACTCTATTGTCATAAATCACACTAGATAGATGAGAGAGAGAGAGAGAGAGAGAGAGAGGGAGGGAGGGAGGGAGGGAGGGAGGGAGGGAGGGAGGGAGATTTCTGGTTTCAGAACTAGTTAGGAAAAGCCTATAAGTTATGGAATAGTGATTATCTAAACTACACTTTATATGTTTTTAAACTAAAAATGTTTCACACCTGCATTTATTTACTATGTTTTATACAGGGGTGAAATCCAATTTTTTCCCTACCCTGATGTTGGGAAAGATGGAAGGAAAAAGGAGAAGGGAAGGGCAAGGATGCAATGGTTAGATAGTATCATTGAAGTGGTAAATATGAAATTGGTTAAACTCTGGGAAGCAGTGGAGGATAAGGGAGCCTGGCATGCTGTAGTCTATAGGGTTGCAAAGAGTTGGACCCAATTTAGAGACTAAACAACAAACTTAGAATTGTTTGTCTTTTCTGCATCTTATAATATGACTGTTATTTCAATAAATAATTAGCCAGAAATGTGAGGATCTTCATTTACACTTGAAACAGTGTATTTATCTGGAAGCTAAAGTAATGAGTGCTAGGAAGCCTGTTTTCTATTGTTTTTCTTCTTTGAAGAGATCTAAGAGCATTAGTGGTCTGAAACTAGTTATACTGTCCTGAAATGTTACAAACCTTACTGTCTATGGGTCATGGGTCTGCTTACTTTTCTCTAGCACTATTCCTTTAGCATTAATGTACTATTCCTGACATATTTCCTCTTCATTAGTTATTCATTCTGAAAATATTTTCCCGCTTATACCATTCTGATCCTTCTTGTAGAACTTCTGAAAATTTAATTGCTATGTCATAATCCATACTTCACCCCCCCCAAAAAAAATACTGAAGATCGGAATGATTTATTAATTCAATTTATTTATTAATTCAATTTGTATGCAGCCCCTCTCTGAAGACTCAGGGCGGCTCACAATGCATTTAAAATCATTATAAAAAACATTTAAAAATTAAAAACATTAAAAACTCATTCACACCATTCATGGATCTCACCGGATCGCAAGAATGAGATCAATGGCCCCGGGCCTGCCGGAAAAGCCAGGTCTTCACCGCTTTTCGGAAGGCCAATAGGGTGGAGATGGTCCTTTCATCATAAGTGACCAAGTGCACTTATGATGAAATGCACTTCTTCCTTCAGTATCTGGGGACAGAGATTGAAATGGTTACATGAAGAGAAGAAACAATGATAGGAGGTACAATTTGGTTAGAAAAAAAATAACAATTAATGTAATTAATGTAAAGTAATCATTTTATTAGCACAACCCATACTACTGATAATAGTTTATCCTTTCTTACACAATTAATATTTTCAGAAAAAGAAGATAGGGAAGTAAAAAGAAAATATGTATTATATATGTAAAAGGTAAAGGTTCCCCTCGCACATATGTGCTAGTTGTTCCCGACTCTAGGGGGTGAGGGTCATCTCCATTTAAAAGCCGAAGAGCCAGTGCTGTCCGAAGATGTCTCCATGGTCATGTGGCCATGTGGCCATGTGGCCAACATGACTAAATGCCAACGGCGCACAGAACGCTGTTCCCTTCCCACCAAAGGTGGTCCCTATTTTTCTACTTGCATTTTTTACGTCTTTCGAACTGCTAGATTGGCAGAAACTGGGACACATAACGGGAGCTCACCCCATTATGCGGCACTAGGGATTCGAATCGCTGAACTGCTCACCTTTTGATCGAAAAGCTGGCATCTTAGCCACTGAGCCACTGCATCCCTTATATATTATATATGAGAAAACATTTAATCATAAATGAAGGCAAATTATATATAAGATAATGTGGCACGATCCAATCTGAGTTGGTCACCAGGACCAGAGATTTTGTCTTCCAAGCTTTCGGACTCATGCTGGAGCTCATCTTCAGGGAACCTCTCTCTGACAGAGTGTGTGCCAGAGAGACATTCCCTGAGGATGGGCTCTAGCACAAGTCCGAAAACTCAGAAAACAAAACCTCTGGTCCCGTTGACTGACCCAGATTGGAACCTGCAAAAAGAAATAATATTCCTAATTTTATAGTACTTTCTGTTACCAGGCAATGAATAAATGTTATTGAAAGGAACAAAAAGCTCCAAAGTAAAATAACTGCATCCACAAATGGACAACTTCACTAAAGAACTACCCAAGAGAACCTTCATTATGGGATCCTAATAGTACCAGCTAGTCACAGTCACGCTCAAAAACCAATAAATCTGCAATGGTAGACAGATAGAAACAGAATTATAAGCTTCTAGGTGAAATGGAAAATGTTTTATTAAAAATCTGCAATCTTTCACAAGGGTTTGCTTGCTTTAATAAATGAAAGTAAAAGGTTCATTCCATTCAGAAGTAATGTACTCTGAAATTGAAATGAATCTCCCTTCTTGCCATCTGAAAGACTTGACATTTCTATTGTTACCCTGGAGCCTAAGAAATAGACAGCGGTAAAGATAGATAAATAATTAAAAAAAAAAAACTTGTCAGAATTTGCACTAAAACAGGCTCTTAAGATTTAGAGTAATTAAATTTTAGACAGGTTGGATAGAGAAGTTCTGTCACTTATTTCAGTATCAATATTTGTCAGCTTCTTTCCAAGTTATAATATCATCAAAATTGTCCAGTTTTAAATATAGATTTTCAGTATGGCATATAGCTTCAAGCTATTATAATTCAGTAAGAATTAGTGACAACCATGTTGTTAAAGTATCTAAAATGACTCCTTTACCAAAACTCCTTGGATTATTTTAAAAATGCAGTTGCCTTTTATGGGTTGGTGGATCACATATACCCTTGTCGGTCCAATTAGGCATGATGAGACAGGTTTCCATAGCAAATTCTGTTAAATTGAATGTAGCACAAGATCAGTCAAGCTGTCACTGGACTTTTGATGATGGTGCAAATTAAAAAATGAAATCAATAAAAAAGGTTGTTAACACATTTATATAACTATTTGAAGATCTCTGTTATAAATATCAGCATAGAATGGTCACGCTGTATTGATATAAAAAGAGATTGGGGTAAGTTATATTTTATTTTCCAATTTGACTGGGTAATTTAAATTGTCAGGTAAGGTTAATAAGTATGACTCAACTTATTCTTAAATAATATTTTTTCATTTTCAGTGAGCTTGTAATTATTTATAATGCATTTAAAGACATAAACAGAACAACTGTTAATACACATTATGCAATTCCAATCCCATTTTTTAAATTTGTTTCAGTGCAGGGTTGTTGTTGTTGTTGTTTTGCATCAACAAAAAAATTAAAAAAGAACAGTAGACAAAACCATGATTTAACTTAATTTAATTTCAACTGAGTTAAAACTATGTAAGTTAATATAACTTGTTATGCATTTTTAATAATACCTCTTCTCTGGGCTATCAAAAGTTACAGTAGATTAGCAGCTTTCATAGAGGCTTTGTGCATAGTATCTGAAGTTGTAGAAGATGTCACCTCATCTTTTCTCATCTATAATTAACCAGTACGCCATCTGGTTTGGGCCTACCATACATGATAAGATGGAAGCCTATTCTTGCTCCCTTTCCCTTTTAACAAACAAACAAACAAACAAAAATTACATATCCCTCACATTGCTTCACTGATGACAACTGACTTTTTAGAAAACTCTATTCAGGGAAAAGGACTAATGGTTGGAACATTGCAATAAATATCATATTGGGGTGGGGGGAATCCAAAGGAACCCTGCCATATCATTATTACAGACTACAATATATTATGGTCTTGAGAGCTTGCATAGATAAATAAATCACATGAAATAATATTTATTTTAATTTTAATTTTCAAAATTTTAAAAGCTGTCCAACTCAGCAATAACTCCGGACAGCATACAGTAATAACAATAATACTATAAATGCAATTTTTTTAAAAAACACAAACAAATCCAAATGCTGGAAGGACGGAAACTATTAAAATGGCATATAAATTAAATAAATAAACAAACAACTACCAGTAAAATGCACAGGAACCACAGCGCTAATCCAAAGCCTAGTGAAAGAGCCTGGTTTTCAGAGTTCTTTAAGGACAGCCAGAAGAGAGCCTAGATGTATCTTGGAGACAGTTGGTGATCCAGGTGCTGCAATGTGTTACACAAGAACAGCAATAGCAATAGCACTTATATACCACTTTATAGTGCTTTACAGCCATCCCTAAACAGTTTACTGAGTCAGTATATTTCCGCCAACAATATGGATCCTCATTTTACTGACCTTGGAAGGATGGAAGGCTGAGTCAACCCTGAACAGGACAGGATCAGGGGCCACAGTGGCTCACGTGGTAAGACGCTGAGCTGCAGTCCGCTGAGGTCAGCAGCTCAGTGGCTTGATTCTCGTGAGCAAATAAACCACATAGGGATAGGAAATGAGCCTCCCCTTACTGGCATTCAGGTGTCCCGTGGTAAGATAACACCACCCAAAAAAATCCTTTCACAGAGACAGCCAGAAACTTCGGTGATCCCTGGCTAACATGTGCCATACACTAAAAAAAAAAAAGAAGAAGAAGAAGACAGTATTGACCTTCTGGCATTGAGCAGTGAGTTAGTCTGCATACTGTATTTTAACCACTGAGCCACCAAGTCTCAGAAAAAGAAACTCATCAGTCGCAAACAGAAGACAATGTTAACTTTTTATTATTACTTTTAAATCCTTCATGACACTAGAGCAGAAATGGAAATAGGGGGAAGCCCTTATCAAACTCTTGTATAACTTTGGTTTAAAAAAGCAAATTTAATTTCTACTCAATTTTTACTCAAATTACAGACTTTGCTGAATATAAGTATAGGGTTTCCTGCCTGAGCAGGGGGTTGGACTAGAAGACCTGCAAGGTCCCTACCGACACTGTTTATTCTATTCTATTCTATTCTATTCTATTCTATTCTATTCTATTCTATTCTATTCTATTCTATTCTATTCTATTCTATTCTATTCTGTATTGTATTCTTCAATTGAGTAGGTTTTTGTTTTTCTTGCGAAATTTGTAAAAGTTGCAGCAGATGCATTCAAGATGAGACTAAGGTGCACTATATGTTTTCCATATGTATGTATGTATGTATGTATGTATGTATGTATGTATGTATGTATATATGTAATAGCTAGAATATAGACAAAAAGAAACACATATTTTAATTCCCTCTGTTATTTTCCTCTCAATTATAACTGTTCTTTTTATCTAAAATATTACTTCTTTTGGGAACAAAAATTCTGTAAAAAAAAAAAAGAGTAACACATGAATGCCTAATTTGACAATTTCAGAGAAGGCTTTTGTGCCCTATTGCAATGGAAGTTACTTCTCCAACAATCTGACCTGCACTATGACTGACTTTTTTTATCATAAAGAGGAAGCTCATATAATATCAGCAGGGCAAAACTTTTTTATTTTTACTTTTGATTTCTTTATAAATAGAAAGGAAGGGAAGGGAAGTGCTGTGTGACTGAATTGCACCAGGAGTGCAATGCTTTCCCAGCCATCAAGCAAAATAATCCTTGGCCCATAAGCAATGTACTCTGTCATTACCTTGAAAAATACAGGCAACCTGTAGAAGCTAAAAGATACTGGACTAAAATCCACACATGGTTGGAAAAAATGACAAAAAAACATATAGACTTTAAGCCAGAGATTTTTTTTATTAAGGATTGTGCCAGAAATATACAATAGAGAATCAAGATATTTGATTGTGAACGTTTTAACAGCTGCTAGAATTGTGTTTGCTAAAAACTGGAAAAATGAGAAAATACCAACGCAAGATGAAATTATTAAGAAAATCATGGAATGTGCTGAAATGAATAAATTGACATTTGAAATTAGAGAACAAGATAAACAATACTGCAAGATATGGGATTTATTTTATCAATGGCTAGATAATAAAACATGGAAATGAAATATGAAATATGAAATGAATGTTATAAATATAATATTTGAAAATAATTTTTTGAAGCGACAAAGCCATAGTTAAATAAATGGTAAATGAAGATGTTGATTTGTTTGACAATATGAGAAATTAGATAATTAGTAAATTCTGAATATGGGGATGAAGCACAAAAGATTTGTAACCGACTGACACACTGTTTGCAACTGTAATGGATGATGGATTTGTTTTATGTTTTGTTTAAAAAATAAAAAATTCTTTCAAAAAAAAAGAAAGAAAGTAAAATACAGGCAACCCTTGCTTGCTGACCACTCATTCAGTGACCATTTTAAACTTATAATGGTGCTGAAAAAAGAGACTTATAAGCAATCCTCACATTTGCAGGCATCTCAAGATCCGTGAAGTCATATGATTGTCATTCAAGTGCTTGGCAGCCAGTGCACATTTAGAATGGTGGCAGCATGCCATAGTCACATGAACACCAACAAGCCAAATCAGTGGGGAAGGCAGCAGGAAGTCAAAAATCACATTCACCTGATGACACACTTCGTACACAATGATTTGCTGAATGACTGCAGCCAGAAATGACAAACTGACATTGAGGTTGGGTGTAATCATATGACTTTTCACTTTTCGACTGCATCACTTAGCAACTGGTGCTAAATTACTGGTCCCAATTGCAGTTTTTTTTTTAACTGAAGAAATTAACATGATATTGTTCTCTGCAGGACTTCGTTAAGTCTTAATTGTTTTGAGTAGCCAGCATGAAAGTCTTACCAGGTTGTTCCTCCAGGAGACAATCAGTGGTACTAAATTGGGACAGATAGAAATCTTCCTAATGCTCCCCCTAATCATGGTATATTTTCTGGAGCTATGATAGCATCTGTTGATGCTATCACAATGAGTACATTACAGATTTTCTGCTAGCTAGAAGTTTGGTATGGCTTTTACTCTTTTTCATTACTTTGAGAGCATTGGAGTTTTGGCTACTAATTTTGCCTACTGGACAGGATATTTCCAGGTGCTGCCAGCCACAGCTTCTCACTGTCAGTTATGCCATTCCCTTGCAGCATAAATCATGGATATAGCATGCTTGTTATTGATTGTTCCCCTTCCACTTTATCCTGCGCTCCTTCCCACTCCCCATCTGCAACCTGTCAGTTTGGAATATTTTGGCTGTAGCTTAATACTTGCTTCATGTTTAGATATTGCTTGACAGACAGGCCACATGCTCACAACATTTCCATGCATTGTCTTTAGGTAACTTGAAATGTGACGATATCTTTGATCGTGTGCACTACCTACACTCACTCTGTTCTGGACTATCACCATTAAGGAGAGTGATTGGTTGTAGTTGATCCCACAAGTTAAGAAATGTTCAGTGGAAAGAGAAGGAAAATCAGAAAATCCACCAACTTTCCTCATAATAAAATTGTTATGACAGCACCAGTTGCCAGCCTTGTTCTTAAGGCAAAAAGGGTTTGACATCAGAGCAGCACTCTTGATACTAACATACTTTTCTGCCAATTTAAGACCTACTAACCTAGCCATCTGAATACCCAGGGAAGACAAGCTTGTTTTGGCTTTTGCAGAATTTGTTACCTGTTCCATAAATCATTCTTCCTTTGAAGATCCCTCTTCTTCACCATACGATACCTGCCATTGCAGTTTTCATGTGATATTTTTCAAAGCACTGGTCAGAAGCATACAAAGTAATGCAGGCAAATACTTGCTTGGGGTATGAGTGTGTGTATGTGAGAAAGGGAGGGGAGAGGGAGAGGCAGAGGGAGAGAGAGGGAGTGGGAGAGGGAGAGGGAGAAAGAGACAGAGAGGAAAAGTGAGAGGGAGAGGGAGAGAGGGAGAAGGAGAAAATCAACTGCTTACACTACAAAAAATGAGTGCCCAGGTTTTAGAACTTTATACCAAATGTTCATGGAGTGGTTTTTCTTCATTTTTATGAATAGACAGTATGTAGTTACATAATAAATATTTTATTAATAACATGCTAGTATCTTAGATAGCAGTTTTGTCCCTACTGTATTCCAAAGAGCAAGCTGATTCCCATAATTCCCACTGGAATAGTCAAATATATATATATATATATATAAAAGTTGGTTGTGAATTGATTTTGGATACAATCATAACTCTGCATAGCATTTTTTCCCTTACTGAATAAATATCAGGATTTAAATTTCAAATGAGGCTGATAAACAGTGATTTTGTACTTTCCAGATTTATGATGCAAGCTATAACCTGTCTTTCTTCATCCTCTTTTATTTTCCTTCCTTTTTCTTCCTTTTTCACTCAGATCCCTATTCTGATGTTTATTCAGTTTACTGAAGTTTAATGCCATTCAGCTCAGGTGATGAAGAGTGCAAGGAATCGAAATCAGGAGCAAGAGATCTTGAATTATGAACATTGCTTCAATATATGTCTCCAGAGAAGATTTTGCTATTCTGAAGAGATACCCTTCTGTTTCACGAACCACATCTGGCAATTTAACCCTTACTTGCACTGCTTACTGAAGTTACCATTCTCAAACTGAAGAAACATTGAAAATCACGTTCCTAAATTTAGGAAAGCATATGTGACTTTAAAAAAAAAAGATGTCAAGCTTTATTTAAAATATTACATCCATAGTCCTAATTAAGCTTAATTTGCATGCAATGTGTGGATTTATCTAAGACTGAATGTATCCTTGTTTAGATATAACACATATTTCTATCCATTTTACCCTGAAGGATAGCATGGAGAATTTTAGAGGCATGAGCTAGCATGCTAATTTTAAGAAAAAGAAAGATCCAGTGAATGAATGCATGGTATAAAAATAATCCCAAAGAGAAAGAACTTCAAATACTACTTAGGAATAACCCTTTCCTCTCAGGCTGAAGGAATTGTTCCACATCCTCTTCAGGGATTCAAAACAATCTACTACACTCTTTATTTCCTCTTCTTCTTCCTTTCTCCCCCCCCCTTTAATTCTTTACCTTTATAAGTTTCCTCTTCTCAGAATGTTTTTAGCTTTGCTCTTATTTAATTAAGGGCTGCTGCAAGTATAAAATTTTTGTGTGTGTAAGTACGTATGCATTTATGTATTAATCATGTTCCAGAGAAAAATATATTTATACCTCTTAAGAAGATCTCCATTAAGCATTAGCTGTATATATTTAAGTAGGTACACTTTGGAGAGTGAAACAAAAGTCTTAAAATAATAAGCAACATTGAGAATAATAGGACATATTTTATTAAATGATTACAGACAGTGGAAGAACAATTCAATGTGTGCTTGTTCCTTGTTAATTTTCTGCCTGTTGACTCATAAATTCATTCCGATGTTTCCTACATTAAATTGCAATTTAATCTAAGGGAAACTTTATATTTATATATGATGTTTACTTTGATTATTTTTTTAAAAATGTATGTAGTGCATTCTTTTTAAAATGCATGTTATTCCAACATGTTGGAATAGCAAAATCTAACTTAAATGTACCCCAAAAACATGGTTGAGCCAATATGTTATAACACTGAGAGACTAGTAAAATCTGATAGATAGCTAGGTTCCAGCCCATCCATTTTTCTTAGAGGTACACAACTCATCAGTTTCTCCTGAAAATGGCAAAGATTTCAGCCAGCAAACATCCCTAAAGTCCTTCCTAGATTGAGAATAACAGAGTGAGCTGGCTATTCCTGAGCCTTAAATGTGCAATTCAGAAATCATTACTGGGTTGGGTCTATTGTGAAATAACATGCCACTCTGTCAACTTTTGCTACTGGCACTTCTACTGTTCCAGAACATTGATAGGTCATATGGAATGCTGCCAAACCTCCTCAACCATGCTTTTTTTGTGACCTGATATACTTCTTTGCTTTTATGAAGTATCAGGCAAAACGTAAATAGCGATACCAGATCCTCTTCAACCTCCAATTATATTGATTGCTAATTATTTTAAGTTGATATAACTACTCACCTTAAACTTCAGAATATAGCTATATTGGTCATGTCCTCCTTTTTCCATATGTGATCCTTTTGCCAGAGTTGTCCCTGGGGAAGAGACTGGAGCTTTTCCCAGCAGCTATAGCATTGCAGCACATGTAAAGAAGGGTAGGGCTTCTATCACATACTTGTCAATATCATCTTGACTTTTTTTGATACCCTCCCTGAAGACACTTCAGGTTCTAGCCTGTATTTTCCTCCTATTTTTAAGTTCGATTTCTGTAATATGGGACGCCATCAGTTTTACAATATATCCTGGGTCTTTCTTTATTTTTGTGTTTCTGGATATTTAGAAAAGATGGGGGCTCTGAAAGTAAACCAAAGAGGGAAGGCGCAAGAAGAAAAATATCTTGTTCAAGAGTGTAACAACAAAGACTGTTTTGTTATTGTTGTTATTGTTGTTAGTATCATTTTAAAAGTAGACCCTGATATGAATTTAATATTTTCACTATAAGAATCCACTGAAATTATATTGTCAAATCTGATCAACAGAATTGCATCAATGAGTCAGATGTTCAGAAACATCCATATTATTATATTACTATTATGTGATTTCTATACATTAATTATATACTATGTTTTATATTGGCCCAAACAATTCCTTTTCAATCAATGCAGCCCAGGTACAGTATATCAAAAGGTTGGACATCCATAGTCTCTTGAGTTTCAGAGATTTTCAGAAGAGATGGATATGTAGCACCACTATTCTAACAGAATCCCCTGTTTTATCAGAGTTTGTTGCAAAAATCAAATCCAGAAAGCGCACACAGATAACTGATTCAGCAGGATTCATTAACTTCTCTTTATATACATAATAACACATACAATATCAACAGCAGATTCTTCCAATGTGGTAGAGAGTTACAAGCAAACACGGGCAGAGAGGAGAACAGTTTTCAGTTAAGAGTTGTAGACAGACTAGTTTCAGTTCAGCAGTCTAGTTTCAGTTTGAATTCTCAGCACAGCACTCAGAGCTACAGAGCCACGCCCAGGCTCCTTCCTGCCTCAGTTCCTATTGGCTGACCCAGTTGCTATGCCTATTCATTGGCTGACCTTGTTACCATGTCTCCATTCCATTCCAGTTCATGAATATTCTGGCATGTTTTTCCTAAATATTTGATATATCCTTAGCTCAGGCAAATAATGGAAACTTTTTTTTTTTTGAAAAAGCAGCCATTCTGCCTATTTCCTTGATAATATAGCAACTGCAATCAGTCCTAGAACACACCTGAAACATTGGCTGGATCTTTTCCAGACAAGAAAAGAACTATTTTGGCTTCCGGTTTGGTTTCCGTCGCCACCAGACGGTCTTTTGATACCACCAGCCCCGTCGCCAGTAAAGAGCTGCCTTTACAGCTGAAAGGCGGCTCAAAAAACTCCATTTCCTTAAGGAAATGTGAGATAGAGCCGGCGAGGGCAGGTAGAGCCCTCTACGAAGTCCCCAGAGTTTTTGTTTTACTCTTGGGGACGAAGCAGGATGAGGCTCCCTATTTTCACTCGCCGTTGCTCTGGGCTTCGGGAGAACTCTGCGCTTTGCAGAGCCAGGCGATGGGACCAAACCAACTAATGAAACTAACAGATCATCTGAACAAGTGGGATGAAATCCGCCTAAATTGCAAGTATTTCTAACAACTCTAAGACTGATTTTAAAAGTAAAGAAGAGTGAAAGGGGGAAAAAAGAAAGTTTAAAATGGCGACTGGCTGAGGCTTGAGAAGAAATCCGAAAGCGAAAGTCCTTCCGTTTGAATAGTTTAATAGGTTACAAAGTAACTGAGACAATAGCGCTGGCTAGAAGTGAAGAGAAAAATTCTTACTTCATGCTTCTTTCTTCTTAGAGACTTGATATTGATATTGTTTGGAGAGAAATCTTTTTCCCATAAAGGGGAAAAAAAATCTGCTTGTGTGAAAGGATAGCGTTAAAATTGACAAAGCCAGACAATCAAGCTGTGGGGGGGGGGTTCCCCCATTTATAAACCACATGAACAAGTTTTGAGCTTGCAGATGCAGAAGAATGGCTTTAAAGACTTAAAAGAATTTGTATTGGAGGAGATGGCAAGACATGATGAGATTGTGAACCAGAACCTTGAAAAATTTAGACAGGAAATTAAAGAGTTGGTTCAACAAAAGTATGATAAACTGAAGCAACATATGAAAAGTTTCTTAGAAACAATTATAAAGATGGATAAAGATATCAATTTAGAAATAGAGTCTAAAATGAAGGAAGTTCATTATAAGATTTATAATTTGGATAATAAAATACAAAGAATTGAAAATGATTTAACAATGATTAAAGAAAAAAGCTTAGAAGTAGAGTCTAAAAAAATAAAGGAAGCTGACTACAAGACTTACAATGCAGATAATATAAAACAAAGGATTGAAAATGAAGTCACAATGATGCAATTCAGATTTATGGAATTTGCGGTCAGAATTAGGGGAATACAGGAAAATAAAAGAGAAGATTTGAGAAAGATGTCTGCTGAAGTTCTGGCTGTGATTTTAAAGGTTAGTCCTGAAGAGGTATCCTGTAAGATTGATAAGGCCTACAGAGCAAATTCTTGGGTGGCAAAGCAAAGGCAGTTGCCTAGAGATGTGGTGATTTACTTTACTGATAAAGGAATAAGAAACGATATTGTGCAAAAGTCTTTTAACTCCACTCTTGAAATGCATGGAAGGAAGATTTGGATATATAAAGAGCTGCCGTCCAAGATGTTAAAAGATAGAAAGGATTTTGGATTTTTGGTGACTGAACTAAAGAAACAAAACATCCCATTTAGGTGGGATGCTCCAGTTGGTATAATATTGAGATATCAAGGAGAAAGATATCAACTAAATACTGTTGAAAAAGCGGACGAATTTTACTACAAGGTTCTTAAAATGGATTCAACATCTCCATGTATAACACACAAGGGGAATAAAGAAAAGCAAAATCAACAAGAGATTGAAACCCAGGCTAAGCAGATGGAGATGGAGGTAATGGAAAAACAACAAGTTACAGAGGCCTTTTTGGACGAGCCGATTTTGGATTCTCCTTCAGAGGTTATAGTTGGATTACCTATAAACACAAGAGAGGCCGCTTTGGATCCTAATGTGATGTCTTATCAAGTTACAGACCAGCATGGAAATCAAACAGCTGATATACAAGTCCTAGAAAGGCAATCAGGATGGAGATCTAAACCACAAAAAGTTAAGAAAAGAAGAAGCAGGTTCTATAAAACTAAAAAATTTTAGACTAAACAACAGTTTAATGCCAGTTACTTAAGAGACGATTAAATACATGAAAATATAGCTGAGGCAAAGTATTGGTTTATACTATTTTGAGAAGAATGACAGATCTCTGCAGTGCTGTGCTTTTGGGATGTGGAAGTTGGCCTTTAATTGAGTGGATTGGAACTTTCTATTTTGGTCTCTTTGACAAATGGATTACATTTATGTTGAGCTACAAGAGAACTATGGGATTGGGGCATGCAGAAGACCTGGTTGTTACCCTAACACGGTGGTTGGAATTAATAATCTAGATGAAAAACATTACAGAAGATACTATATGGAATATAAATATAAAGTCACTCGGGTGGTTTTTTATATATGAAAACACTTATTATTGATGGGGGCAGATGGTAATTGAAGATACTGAACATACTGTTGGAACTAGAACTTGATGTTACCCTAACATGGGTGATGGAATTAATAATCCAGTTGAAAGACACTACAGAAGATATCATATGGATTACAAGCTTAAAGTCATTTGAGGATTTTATTTATATATGGAAATATTTTTTAGTGGTGTGGGCAGAAGAACAAAGATATTAAAAATATTATGTATGGTAGACCTGTAGGAAAGTGGGTGGAGATAGGTTAGTTTACTGATTGTTTAGTTTAGGAAAAGGGATGTTACGTTCAGATATTAATATACGTAAAAGATTTGAATTAAGAGATATATGTATGGGGGTGGAGGAAATGGGTAGATTATGAGTTAAATAAATGCCAAATTAGGATTTATTATATAATTTTACAGCTGAATGTTGCTCTGAAATGTATAGTATAGGGGGGATATAATAATATTGTTAGAAAGAAATGGTCAGCATATGTGGGGTGGAGTAAAAGGATGGTAAAGTATTATATTATCTGTTATTAATCTGGGTTTTATTTTGGAGAAGCCACAGGGGGAGGGGAGGTTGAGGGGGGGTTAGGGAGGAGGGGGGGGGAAAGGAGGAAAAATCTGTATTTGAAAAACTTTTTCAATTAAAAAAAAAAGAAAAGAACTATTTTGTTCCAATTGATTTAGAGAGCATGTCCTTAATAAAATCTCATAGATTACAACCAACCTACTGTAAGCCTCCTTCTGCCCATGACAAACACACATTGTAAGTCATGCCAAGGATACATTTAATATATTCTGTTAATTCTGCCTTTTTGCCATTGGTGTTAAATCGAACCTCTTAAGAGTTAAGAGAAGATTCAGAATACATTTATTAAGCCTTTTAATTGTTGTAAATACTTCTAATTGTTTAAACTATTTGTTGATTTCTAATGCTTTTATGTGTTACTTTAATAGTGGTTTAAAATGTACTTTTCCTTAATTGTACTTTTATGAACCACTGAGGGAATGGGCTTCATAAAAATATACTAAATAAATAAAATAAATGAAGCTTACCATGAATGAAGTATACAACCGCATTGTAGTGAACATAGGACATGAAGTCCAGGAACCCATTCTGCAAGCATACAACTTGTACAATATTCTGGTTACCTTACTGGAAAGGATTCAAGGCCTAGATAAGGGATGTCCAACATTGGCAACTTTAAAACCTGTAGACTTCAACTCCCATATTCCTTAGCCAGCCATGCTGGAGTTGAAGTCCAGAAGTCCTAAAGTTGCAAGGTTGGATACACCCAGGCTTGGGAACCAATCAGTGTTCTCAGCAATCCATGAAAGTCCTAATTGGCCTCCCAGGCCCAGATAGTTTCTTAATGAAGCTACCCTATGAAGCAATGGTGGGTTTCTACCGGTTCGCCCTGGTTCAGACAAACTGGTAGTGTGGCAGCGGGAGGCTCCGCCCACCCACCCAGACATCATCATGGATGCTCTGCACATGTGCAGAAACACCACGCATGAGCAAAGTGAGTGCACACACACGCACACTCACAGTCCCGAACCAGTAGCTAAGGTAAGTGAAAACCACTAATGCTATGAAGTCTATGTGAAGTTTGTATGGTCTCTGTGAGGATAAAGAAAGATGTGAGTTTCATTTTCTTCAACGAGGTGCATATACACACTTATAATTAAAGCTGCTCCTGGTTTATACTCTAATCAGCCTGACCCTAAGTCAGTTTAAGAAAATGCTGTCCAGACTGAGATAGTAAGGTAGCAGCTTGCAAGTTATTCAGTTGTGCAAGATAACAACTGAACTTCTTTTGCTGCTATATCCTTTAAGATTTTGATTTCAGAAAAACAGTTATCAATCCTTTTTTTTTTTAGATGGATCTCCCTGAACAAATTAACGTCTTCTGTCAGTACACACAGAGAGTAAGCTAATGTATATATTCAAAGCAAAAAAGCATCAAAATTCAGATATATGCAAGAACAATTTTTTTAAAAAACCTTTTTCAAACAGCATTCTTATCGTTTCTATACCATAATTCTTTTTATAAGATTAAAGAAACAGCATAGTTATATATATTCTTTTCTTAGCATAGAAAGATTGCTAGAATGGAACCTGGCAGAAACTTTTTTAGTTATTAAAATTAATTGATTCTTGTCATTAATATTTATTTTCTCTCTCCTTTTTTTAATAGCTAGATTTTCCCCTGGGCTTCCCTTTATGGAATCTATTTGAGCAGAGACATTTGTTGATGGTGTTTAATTTGGATAACTACACTGAAATGAGATTGACTTGAAAAGCTAACTGACCCTTTCAATGCTGTGGTTCTAGTAACATGGTAATTCTACTAAGTCAGGATTGCAAAAGTCAAAACAACCACTGGATGATAGCAGACAAAAACCTTAAACCTTAAAATGTGGCATTTTTAAGAAACTGATGTTAAATAAAGATTTGACTCTTCTCCATCTGTATTTAAAATGTCATTTATTCCAGTTTCAGAACCTCTCCAATGTTTCCTAAAGGCTAAAATGCCTGTCAGCTGCAGGAAATCAGGAACCAGGATATAACTCAAAAGCATTATAAGTTATTTCATGCAACCTATACACAAGAATCTGATCTATTAACAATCAAGCCAAATTGGCACAGATAACAGTCAATGGATTTCGGGGTGAGGGACTGGACTTTGACCTCTTATGAGGGATCCAATGCCAAGCTGATGATGCGATTGATCTTGCCCTCAGGTTCAGCTGGGTCATCACCTATATTGCCCATAATAGAGGCAGAAGTGTTTCATTTATAAAGCAAAATGTTCGTTGAAAGGCTTTTGTTTCTGCTAGGAGAATCTTTGAGAAGATACACGACACTTGACTTTTCTCAGGCTTTATATTCTAAGCAACAATCTGATTTATATACAAGTATACAGTAGTGGCCAAAATTGTGGAAACCTTTTGGGAAAAGTGTATTTTTGAGGTCTGATGGCTAATAACACCACTTTTTTTTGGAGTAGTACCATAAAATTATATATCAATGGAAAGAAAATTTAATCAAGAATGTAATGCTTTTCAACCATTGTTTGAGAGATAAAAGTGGCTTTTTTCGTGGAATTCTAGATTTTAGGCCTGCAGTCCTGCAGTTCCTGCAGTCTGCACCAAATAGTCCTTGCTCTCAACTTCACATTGCATTGCGCCATTTCATCTTGTATACACCCAGATGATTTTCTCTGTCACATAGGCACATTCTCTTAATTCTTTTATCATCATTTGCTGTTATGCATCTTTTCCTGCCTTTACCAGTGTAGTTTTTGTAGTGACTGAGTCTCCTTATACCTCTTCAAAAAATTAGAAATGCCACCTTTGGTTAAGTTTCCACAAATTTTTCTTCTAATTTCTCTATAACTGTAGTCTTATTTACTTAATAATACTATTTTACGTCACTTTCTGGGCGACCAGTCAACTCTTTGCACCAGTGGTAAAATCTAAAATTTGTTACTACCGGTTCTGTGGGCATGGCTTGGTGGGGGGGGGGGGGGGGGGGGTAATGTGACTGGGTGGGCGTGGCCAATTTTTTTTTTTACTTTTAAAACCATTTTTTCTACAACTTCTTTAGTGAAGAGTTTGTAAAAAAAAAATGCTTTCAAAAGGTGATCCCAGCTGAGTTGCATGATCGGCAGAGGCTTTTTTTCTTTTAAAAGCCTCTGCCGATCAGACAACTCAGCTGGGATCATCAGAGGCTTTTAAAAGCATTTTTTTACAACCTCTTCAGCTGAAGAGATTGTAGAAAAAATGTTTTTAAAAGAAAAAAAGCCTCTGTCAATCAGACAACTGAGTTTGGATCGTCAGTGGCTTTTAAAAAATTTTTAAACCTCTGAAAAGGTTGTAGAAAAAATGCTTTTAAAAGCCTTTGACGATCCCAGCTGAGCCACATGATCATCAGAGGCTTTTTTTTTTTACTTTTAAAAGCATTTTTTCGGCCGAAGAGGTTGTAGAAAAAATGCTTTTAAAAATTAAAAAAAAAAGCCTCTGATGATTGCGCAGCTCAGCTGGGCATGGGGGGTGGGGCAGGGATTTTTGCTACCGGTTCTCCGAACCACTTGCCTCCATTGTTACCAGATCAGGCGATCCGGTCCGAACCAGGAGCATTTCACCCCTGCTTTGCACCATTACTTTAATTTTATTACGTTTTACAAGCTCATTAAATGAAAGAACACAAAAAACCCCAACCAACTTGATAGCAATCACATAAGACACTGACAAATGTCCTCCTCTCAGCTTCAATACATGACATCAATAACTAACTCCTAGTGTGATCTGATTGGCTCATCACCAAAACAAGATGACACCTGATTGGCTCTCTAAACATTCATGCTCATTGGTTACATCAGATGAAGGAAAGCTACCTGATATCAATCTAAGCAAGTTGTGCTTCCTTTTTCTGGTTATTAGGCTATAACTTTTCATAAAATACAGATAATTGAACAAACTTTGTTGCATTACATTCTTGATTAAATTATCTTTCCATTGATATATAATTTTATGGTACTACTCCAAAAAAAGTGGTGTTATTAGCCATCAAACCTCAAAAATACACTTTTCCCAAAAGGTTTCCACAATTTTGGCCACTACTGTAGGTATGAGTCACCAACTAATTTTGGGCCCAGTGTGTGCTTTGTTCATCTGAGATGACTGAGAATTATGTTCTTCATTTAAAATGAGTTATTATCTCAAGACTAAAACTATGATAACATTGTATTCTCCATAAATATTGTAGGAGATTTGCATTTTTTACTTTAGATTTATGATTAAAGCTAAATATTTCACCTATGTACAGGATTTATTGCAACAATGGCTGAATTTAACGTACTGACAAAATTCTTTCTTATTTGTTCTGATTAAAATATAAATTTTAAATAATTATGAACTTCTCTGTATAACAAATTGAAATATTCCAGCCAATTAGAGACTCACACAGAGAACATATTTAGATTATTGTTTTAATCAAATTTAACTGTATTTTTCTTGCACTTTATTTTTCTGGAAATACACTGCCTGGTTCTAAGAAGTACAGATAATAAAGAACAAATTGGATTATATTCAAAGGGAGGCTACAAAGAGATTTAGAAACCATACCCTATTAGGAATGGTTAAGGGATCCTTGTATACTTAACTTACCAGAACAGATGAGTGAGGACAATATGATAGCAATCTTCAAACATCTCAAAGTTTTATCACATAGAAGAAGGAAAAAGTTAGTTTCTACTACTCTACTCAGTGGATATAAAGAAACCAAGTGGCTTAAGGTACAAAGAAATAAATTCAGTCTAAATGTCAGGATTGAATTACATGATTGCTAATGCATCTTCCAAAGCATTACTATGATTACAAACTTTTAAAAGTTTGAATTGCTAATAATTAGTTTTTAGGTATGTGGGATTTTTAACCTTGACTGATTTCGAAACATTTTTTGTGTTCCTACCTGAAACTGGTGAGTTTGCTGTCTTTAGACTTTACTCTTTAGCTTTCCAAATGTTTTGCTGTTTCTGCTGGTTTAATAATATATCTCTTATTTTCCTCTACAGCCTTTAATAATGTTGACTGTTAGAACTCTGAAAACAATTCAGGAGAGCTGAAAATATATGTATAAACAAATAAATCAATGCAATACCCACCTGTTTGCTAGAATTGCAGTTCAGTCAAATTATACTTCCTGTTTTAAGAGGAGACTACTAGATAATTTCCCAAGAGAAGAGAAACTGTTCCTAATATATAAAAATAATGTCTACAAAGAACAGAGTGTTAATCCAATAATTAAATGGGAAAGACACGTTATTTGATATTTTGCCTATTCGTAAATTAGAATAAAAAGAGGTAGAGGCAAACAAAGGATTTTCAGCAAGTCAAATATCCATCTGTTGAATTTATGAAAAATCAGGGGTATCACAATATGATTTCTAGTCTTTTTATGGAGGTCAAAGTAAATTTTTGGGAATTTGCTTTTGGAAAATGGATAAGCGATAAATTATCTGAATTCTTCTTTCATTTAGCAGATCAACTATACATATACATGACTAAGAACAGAAGTGCATTTTAAGCATGAACTATTATCATAACATTTTGAGAAGGGCAACCTGAGACTTTTCTTTGATTCTGTGCTGTGGTATTTGGAGTCATTCAGGACAGATTAAAAAGAACTATACTAGGCATAGATTTAAGCAGCTTGTTTCAATCTTTTTACATTGGAAAACACTCGAATGTTCAGGTCTCAGAAAATTTCTGCTTGAAAACTGAACAAAAGTACTGACCATATTTTTATTCTATAGAATATTCTTTGGTGAAATACATCTACAGAGTATTCTATTCTCTGTAGAAGAGAATACAATTCAATTCTAACTGCACAAACACCATTTTACAAAGTTATTACAGCAAAGTGTAGGTTGTTAGTGGTGCATAAAAATTCCCATTACTTTGAGCACTATATGCAAAATACTAAGATTTTTTTTTTGGTCACAATCAGTCATGGAACCCCGGTTGAGAAATATTTTTTAAAAAATTGAACAGCAGATTCTATCATCAGTCAATTTTAAAAAAAAATGATTCATCATATTACTGAGGTGTGAATTTAAAAATTTAAACTCTACTTCTGTGAAAATCTTCTCTTAAACATTCTATCTACTTTTTCTTCATAAACAAAATATGCCACATGTCTTCAATTTGGTCATGTCCTGAATAGTAGAGAAAACACTAAGTGCATCATAAGGCTCATAAGGCTGCAGATGGATGAATAGAATTGAAGTAACAGAATTTGGGGAAAAATGATTTAGAGTAAAGGGCATGAATTAAATTAATTATCACTGAGAAGGTGTGACTGGCTATTACCTATATTTTTATTTTTATCTGTGATGTCCTTGGTGGAGAACTCTGCACTCCAAGGATTCCACTGTTCAACCCTGAGTTACATATATTGTCATCTATTTATTTATCTCTATTTATTTATTTGTCTGTCTGTCTGAAACCCACCTCCAAAATGATTGAAGATTTTTAAAAGCAGGAAAATATTACATAAAAAGAGCAGTGTTCCCAGATGTGTATAAAAGGAATAAAAAAAAATAATCTTCCCAAGTTTCCACCACAAAAACTCTTTGTTGTCTGCGATATTATGTGATCCTGTTTGGATTTAGGATTTAAGGTTACAACCCTCCTCCTGCTCCGCGCACCAAAAAAAAAAAAAAAACAACCACTAGAGAATATTGAGGATGTTTTCTGTAGGCTTTAGTCTTTGCTCTCCAAATATCAAGGGAATCTAAGGGGACTCACTTGGGTAAATACACAGTCTTAATAGAATGTGAAGCCATTCTCTATAGCTTTTTGTAATCCCACAGAAGCATGGACTATCATTCTGGCAAACATGGTTATACCTTACATCAGGAACTTTCTGTAAACAGGACAAGATCACACAAAAGAAAATACATTTTGAAAAAGAATTGCATACTGAGAAATGGAGGTTAGATAAGGGTCATAATTTGTTGCAAGCAAAATGGCAAAGAAAATACCATTGCAGATTCTGTGCAATGGATGAAACAAATACAGCATTTTAGAAAAAAGGGCTATTTTTCTTAATAACAAGGTGTTGACAATTATTCTTAAGGCTGTTCATTTGGGAATAAATTCCATTGAACACTGAGAATTTACTTTTATGCAGATATGTAGAATTGAATGTACAATATCCTTAGCTCAATTGCTAAACATCTTAGTTAGAACCAGCATACAGAATGTAACTATTGTCATATTAAAGTTAAAGCAAAAGGAAAATAAAATAAAAATTGTAAGAGCAGGCCTAAGATTTACAGTTATAATTCTCTAAAATATGTAAATCAGCTAGCATTAAATGATAACAAAGAGCAGATAGTATTGCAGAGGATTAAGACTTTTCTTGCTATGCAAAATGTACAAATGACAATTGTATTACATAGAGATGACCTATGTAATCTCAAATTCACTTCTTTCTGTTGTTCTGTAAATGAATATTCAAATTCTGAAGAGTCCCCTATTATTGCTTTCCCTGATTTTCAGTACTCTTATCAAAAGCCTTCTGCTTCTGGAGAGAAGTCAAGATGTAAATCTAATGCAAGATGGCCAGATTAAAAAAACACATAAAACATTCATTGTGTTGCATTACTTTATTTTTTTTCCCTCTTTAAGCACAAGGGTGTGATTTGCATCAGGACACAGGGGGAAAGGTAGCTTTCCCTCTAGCAAGGGAAGAAGGGGACAAGCCTCTTCTGTGGATGTGAGATTCTTAAATATTCACATGGTGTCAAAAGATTTTGTTTTATCAGTTTTGTTTTTTAATGCCCAAGGCTTAGTGGATCAATAGGCACCTCTGAAGTGTATTTATGCACATCTGGTCTATGCTGACACACAGCATATCTCCAAGGTTTTAGGCAGGAATCTTTCCAACATTACATGGACACGATGGGGACTGAACGTAACGTATTTTGTATTAAAAAGAGTTTGACTGGTGGCTTCATATTCATGTTGAATTCAGAGTTTTGTTACTTGATCTGCTGATGTTAAAGCTTTTAAGATTAACCTACAAATTGTGTTTAATTCTTTACTCTTTTGCTTATATTTCTGTCTGTTACATTTCAACATCTCATCATAATATTGCTCAAGGCAATAATATTTTATTCCTCTCAGATCAGCCTTGAACATTCTTAAGAATTTCAAGGTGTGATATTTATTTATAAATCATATTTATCACCCATCACTCAGAATGTGATTTTTTAAAAAAAAATAAAGTATAGACATTACAAGTTTGTTTTGCTAAATCCTATTTCTATAAAAAAAAATTCTTTAAAGAGTATTCTAGTCAATAGATTACCTTGCTATATCTAAAAGTCTGCCCTGAATAAACTAAGATGTACATACTCCAATAGTTTTGGAGATGAGTTTCCAGGAGTGCACTATGTTTCATCGGCATTCCTACGTATACATACATCTCTGTTTTGATTAGGCAGGCAATAAATATGCTATTACAGAGATCATTCTATTCAGTCACTCCCTCCTGTGTTAAGCATTGTTTGAAGGTAAGCCACACACACAAAAAAAAAGCTTTCTGCTTTGAAAAGTTAAGCTGAACTTTCTAAATAAGATTAATGCCCATGGTCTACACAAATTATTCCTATGTCAGTCGGGGCTGCCTTTTCCCCATGTACAAAAAACAGTATTACTCCTGGCAAGTGTACAAACGGGCTTTGAAATGTATGAAGGCAGGGACTGCTGTCTGAATTTTGAATTCAAATTACAGCCTGCATTAATTACAAGTAGTAAAAGTTTTCTTTGATTAAGATTAATGATGCTGGCTCTCAGAGCTGATAGTAGGACAATGGTATTTGCATTGTAAAACATGTATCAGCATATATTATAAACAGCACTTTACAAGAGTGATATGCACTCGCCAACTTGGGTAAAGGCTCAATAGTGCAAGCCATGTCCTTAAAATTCCAATTCATTGCCAAAAATAAGATATGATTTCATATCATGTTCACTGAAATTTTATTTCTTTTTAAGAAGGGGAGAAAATCACTTGGCTTCTTTCCACAAAATCTTATTTAAGAATCCTATAAATAATAAACAGTTGAAATCAGATTGATTTTGACCTGATTAGGAAAATGTACCCATAATGATACCATCTGACTGTGTGTCTGGAATTACAATTAAAACAATAAAATCTTCAATGTAATATAGTATCATCAACAGTTTCCCACAGAATAGCATCATTATTTGCTAGCTTAATTATTACTTCATTCTAAGAATAAAAGATATATTATTTGAATTAAGTTTGCAGTGAAAAAGGACAACCTCTACAAATTTATCCATTTACCTGGGGGTAGTTTTTGGAAATGAAGGAATTTAGTTCTAAATATCCAAGCAAAATATTGCAGTGAGAGATAGCCTTTTTTTGAAAAGGGAATAAATAAATTAATTAAATAAATGAAATAGAATAGCAATATTCTATTATACACACTGAATAATGAGTAAATCCTATTGAATTTAGTCTGTCTGTCTGTCTGTCTGTCTGTCTGTCTGTCTCTCTCTCTCTCTCTCTCTCTCTCTGTTATAATAGTATACAGATAAATAAATAAACACGTTACCAGAACTTTTTATTCTCACATATTTTTTACATAATCAGAAACATGTAAATATCTGAGATGGAATTAGATTTATCTATTTGTTTATGAACAGCAGTATTTACAATGCTGTGAAATATCCTGACACTAAAATATTTTAAAACAAAATTACACCACCAACAATCTTATTTAAGCAGCAAGGATCAGTCATCTTAAAGTCCAGCCTTAATTTTATGCCAATCTTCCAGAAACTATTCAATTGTCATATTTCACACTGCTCTTTTTAAAAATTTTTTTACTAATAATTGTTTTATGGCCTATTTACATTATATATATTATGTATGTGAAGTTCATTTATTACATGCATTCTTTCTAAAGGAAGCATGAAACCCCATAATCTCAGCTATCAAGTTCTGGACACAAAGAAGAAAAGCAGAACAAATTGATAATTTGTTGGGGGGGGTTGCATCTATTATTCAAGCGATTATATAAATATACTTTGTGTGTGTGTGTGTGTGTGTGTGTGTGTGTGTATTTAATTAAAATCACAAGGAGCTGTACTGGAAATGAACAGGATTGTTCACTACATCATAAAAATGTAATACAAATGGTAATTTATTCTCTCAAATGCCTAACAAGCAGGTGGGGGGGTATGGTTCCACCAGATACAACAAAAGAAAAAAAATACTATGGGTTGACCAGTGTTGATGGATACTTAATTTTAACAGTAAATTATAAAACAGAGTCAAGGGAAACGCTCCTGAATTGGATAAGGTATTATGCCGAAACTGGGGGAAAAGCTTCATCATTTTCTATTAACTGAGGTCTGTCCCATTAAGGCATAAAATGCATTCTTTTGAATTTGTAGCTCTGGACAAAGCCTTAGCAGGCTTCCTAATTAGGAGTTTTCCCCAAGTTAGATGTTTGATTGAGTTGGTTGTCTTATATCTTAATCATTCACACTCTGTTGGAGGAATGAAATTTTGTATCTGCTCAAAGGAAAATGAAATCACTCTCTCTGTGTGTAAAACTAAATGTGGAAAAATTACGCTTCATCAGAAAATGTTTTTTATCTCGACAGGTGCCCAATACTTGTTTAATATCCTCCTATTACTTTTACTCCTTACTTGTGTCTACTTTTTTAATCTCCATTTATCAAGGTTTTTTTTTTCTTTTTGCCATGGGAGATTCAAAAAAGATAGTATGCTTTTGCTATTCATAATTATTGTGAACTTCCAAAGGCTGTTTAATATTTTTATTTCCCTTGGAAGTACAACATTTATTTTTCCCTGCCCCTCCATATCATTCCCATTTGTCTTTTTTGTACCACAAAGCAACTGCAGCAACTGGTAAACACAATAGTCTATCAATCCTTTACTGCCGATCTATTCATCCCAAAAACACTTCTTCAGTCAACTCTCTGCCAGCAATCCATCTTGTCTTCTCTCCTGATTTACCAATCAGTTCTCTGGTCCCTGAACTATTCCTTGCCTCAATCCATCTCCTGAATCCTGGAACCCTAGATAAATCCTTTCTACCCACTGACCCCTAATCAATTTTCCAGTCCTTTGTTTACATCGCCTCTAGGACATCCTCTATCTACTTCAGTCAGTCCCAAATGTCAATTTATTGTTTTGGTTTTTTTAAAATATATATTTCAAAAATATATGTTTCAAATACACGCACATACACTTTGCAACAGTTAAATCCAGTTGAATATTTATTGGATAGAAAGAAGAACTACAATATAGTAACAAATTTTGTTTCAGGTTGGAATTTCGCAGAAGAATGAATTATGTGACCTGGGTCTAAATAAATAAAAAGAGGCATTCAATAAATTCTCACTTAGTTTGACATTTAGCTATTACATCTTTAGGTTCAACGTACATTAAGATAGGGCTGAAGAATCAATGGCCACAGAAAGCATCTGATGATCTGTAGTCCAGTTGAATGATTAGGACATGTTATCATAGACAGCAGCAAGAAATAGCTACCAGATAATTTTTATACCTAGACCTAATCACTCTTTTGGAAAGATTTGTAGAATTTTGTCATAATTCACCATATATTGAAAGAAGCATTCCAATATAAGAAATATTGGAATATTTAAATTCCATGAAGACTTTTTGTAAATGCTGCTACTAAGGAAGATTTGGGTTAACATTTGTAATTGTAATTCAACTATCCTAGCTGATTAAGGTTATAGTCCTACATCAGAAAAATGATTTTGTGATGCATCAATCAGTCTAAATCTAGTCAACCCTTTGAATTTTGAGCAATGATATAGATTTCATAGGCCATGCCTGGGCTCAGCAGCTTAACTAACAAACAAAAATTTAAATCCAACATTAAAAAATTGGGGAAAAGATGGTGATATGGGAAAAAAATGGATGAAAGTAGAGATACTGACTTTGGATCAATTGATAGATGATAAGATGATTTTTTTAAACATATGCTGTGCTAAGAGCAAATATCATCTATCAGATATAACTCAGTGGTAATATGTACAGCTACAGCATGTGTTAACAAAGTTATTTGGACAAGCAACTTTTTCAATTTCTCAGAAACTCAAGATACTAGAACTGGTAAAATATTATAAAACTAAAAACTTACTATACATTTCTATAGATTTGTTATCAGTAAACCAATTTGACATGTAAATGGAAGAGATGAGTTGAATAAAGAACTCATAGAGGTTCATATATTGCCTAGAAGGGGACGTGGTGGCCCAGTGGCTAAGATGCTGAGCTTGTCGATCAGAAAGGTTGGCAGTTTGGTGGTTCGAATCCCTAGCACTGCATAACGGAGTGAGCTTCCATTACTTGCCCAAGCTTCTGCCAACCTAGCAGTAGAAAAATAGTGACCACTTCGGTGGGAAGGTAACAGTGCTCTGTGCACCTTTGGCGTTTAGTCATGCCGGCCACATGACCACAGAATTGTCATCAGACAACACTGGCTCTTTGGTTTAGAAATGGAGATGAGCACCGTCCCCTAGAGTCGGGACCGACTAGCACGTATGTGCGAGAGGAACCTTTACCTTATATTGCCTAGCCAGTGGGAGAGTGTCTTGACTTCTATCCTAGAGTGTCAATAGACATTAAACCACAAATTATACAACAAAAATATTTACAAGTATTTCTTTTTTATATATAATTTTTTAAAATTTTATTTTATAAACAAACAAACATACAATACATAATCAATCATTCAGTGTATCATATAGGTGTTTCTTTTGTGTCTTCTTCTTCTTACTCCTCCATCATTTCTTGATTTTTCCCATTTCTTTATTATGACATTCTCCCCATACTTCATTTATTATAACATTTTCTTATTTACTATCAATACCTTTATCTAACCAATTGTAAAATTGTCTCCATATCTTGTAATATTCCGAATCCTCTCTTTCTTTAATTGTCAAGGTCAGTCTATTCATTTTTGCACAATCTAATATTTTTTAATGAATTCGTCTTTTGAAGGGATTTTCTCTACTTTCCATCTTTGCGCAAATACTATCCTCACTGCAGTTATTACATGTATAATCAGATATACCTTTTCTTTGCTAATTTTCTCTGGAAGGATACCCAAAAGGAACAGCTCAGGTTTTAAATCCATATATTGTTCAAGCATTTCTTCTAACCACGTTTTAATTCTAATCCAATAATTTCTCACTTCTGGACACGTCCATCATATATGAGAGTACAATCCTGGTGTCTGATGGCATCTCCAACATTTAGGTGATTTATCTTTAAACATTTTTGCCAATTTTTCAGGTGGCATATGCTATCTATAAAACATTTTATACTGATTCTCTTTATATGCAGTAGATATTGTTAATTTATATTTCCTTTCCCATAGCTGTTGCTATTTATCTAATTCAATTGAATATCCAAAAAATTTTGCCCAAGCTATCATTGTTTCCTTTACTTGCTCTTCTTCCAATTCAATACTAAGTAAGAAGTTGTATATTTTTTTGATTATTTTATCATCTGTTCCTGTGAGTATCCTATTCAAATCTGTCATTTCTAAGTAAAAACCATATGATTTCGCATCTTTTTCATATCTTGTTTGATTTGCATGTGTGTATACCAATCCATCTCAATCCCTTACAAGTATTTCTATACACATTGTCTAAAACAGCATTTTTGAGATGTAATAAGGATGTAATAATACATACTTTACCATGTCGTATATTTAGTAAGTTTTGGGAGAAAGAAGAATTAATTTCAGATATTAACTAAAAGTAAAATAAATTAATATTAGCTTTCTATCCTAGGCTCACCCACTTCCTTGTTTGGTTTTCAACCATTTCTTTGAGGGCAGATTGTACAGCTCTTCAATAGCAGCATAGAAGGGAATTACACACATGTCACAGCAAGAGTTTTTGAATAATGTAGCATTGTACTTGCATCAGAAGTTATGATTACATAATTATATAATTTGCACAATGAATATAGCACACAGACATTTTTAAGTTAAGAACATAGAATATAAAATAATAGAGTTTGAAGGGACCTCAGAGGCCTTCTATTCCAACCCCATGATCAAGCAGGAGACCCTATATCATTTCAGACAAATGGTTATCTAGCCTCTTTTTGAAAGAATTCACTGATGGAGCACTCACAACTTCTGAAGGCAAGCTATTCCATTGGTTAATTGCTCTCACCATTAGGAAATTTCTCCTTAGTTCTAGGTTGCTTCTGTCCTGGGTTAGTTTCTAACCATTGTTGCCTGTGTTGGCTTTTGGTACTTTGGAAAATAGTTTGACTCCCTCATGAATGACATCATAATAATTGTGCCTCTACTTTGATATCACTGTAACATGTCATGACACTAATTTTCCTACTGACTAGTATTTCAGTCTTGACTTTGTGCTTGTTTAAGGCTCCAGGCTAAAAAGCAGGAGACAGCAAGTTCAAATATAGTTGTAGCCAACAAAGCCTACTGGGGGACTTTGGGCCAGTCACTCTCTCTCTCTCTCAACCCAACTTACGTCACAGGGTTGTTGTTGTGGCAAAATAGGAGTAGGAACGTGTGTAGATATGTTGAGTTATTCACATAAATAATAAAGGCAGGATAAATAATATAAATTAGAAATGCTCTTTCTAAACTGATTTTTTCCAAATAATTTTTATTCCTTTATATATTTTCCTCATTTTTTTCCTCTTTTAGAGGACCCAAGATTGAGGAAGATACATATCTGTCATCATAATGGTGACAAAATATTTTTATATATACAGTGTATAATATTACTACTTCTGAAAAACCTTGCCAAAAAGGTTTTTGCCAAAAAAAAAAAAAACCTGCAGGGACTAAACCTGCAGAAGTAATCACTGACTTGAAGGCATGCACACAATTAGGTCAAATATACAGTAATTGATACTTATAGAATGTATGTAAGTCAGTCTTGAACCATGGAGTCCTTGGTGCTTTCTGAATTTGGCAGAATTCATAATTAATCCAGCTGAAAAATCAGGCCCAACTAAATTTAGAGGTTTCCTAGATCACTCACTCTTCTGTTCTCCCAGCCTTTTAATGTACATTTAATAAGTGAACATTTTTGTTAAAGTCACTGACCAGCCTTTATTTAATAAAATTAAAGTACTCTCGGCTATCTTCCTCAGATCAATCTAGTACTGTTATCTCTGGGGTTGAGTCTGACATGAATGTTCCTAATGTATCAAATTATGAATTTACCAAATTTACTTCATTGATGAAAATAAAATGTAAAAGTTCAAGAACCCACAAATCACATATTAACTTCCATTTCTTTGTTCTTCACTCTGGTGAGGTAAATAGCTATCAAATGACTACAAAGAAATCACAACATTATACATTCTTTCACTGTGAAAGAATGCTGCATTTCCTTACAGTTGAGCATAGTAACAATTTCACAAAGTTTATTCTTACAATAATATCTCTTTATTTATAACTGAATTACTCCTGCTCCTACCTACTTTGGTTTCAAAGTTGGAACATTCTTCTCCTGGGTATCAAAAATAGTAAAGAATTGAAAGAAATGAACTGGTTGCAAATTATGAGCAAAACCATATGACAAAAGTAATTGTTCAGATCCCTGAGTTGTAAAACCTGTCGAAGCATAGTTAATAATGACTCTGTGAGTTATTTCTCTTCATACCTAGAACAAAAATATAAAGAAATATGGCTTTCTGTTGGGAGAAAACTGACTAGTAAAAATGTTCTTGTTTTCCCTTCTGAACTCCTCTTAAGGTTGGCTTCAGCAGCCCTTTAATGACTTGTATTTGATTCATTATGAAAAGATTTAGCACAAGTTTATGTTTTTTAAAGTCCAGTAGACAAAACCAAAAGGGACTATACTTTTAAAACATTTGTTCTGCTCTCTTCTTCCAACTTGTAAATTTAAAACAAGATAGTAAGAGGGGCTCCTGCTAATAAGATAACTGTTTTGCTATTAAAATCTCACAAGAGGCCGTCTCGTCCTAATAGTTAAGGAAATTGAAAATATTTTAATAGCCATCAGGGACAGACAACTTCTTGTTAGTCAAAACAGTTTCTAAAATAATATTATTTCAGTCTTTAATGACTGCAAATGATGTCACTATGGCCAGATTTAAAAAAGTTTCCCCTATTTGGGGTTTTTTTTGGGGGGGTGACTATTTTGAATGCAAAAGTGATGTAATGCAACATTGGTGCAAAATTTTCATTTTCACACCGCTTCAAAACAAGACTACTTTAAAAACTGCTTCAGGTCTCACTGTGATTCTCTTACTTTTGATTGGCATTTGGCTTCAGTCTATCAGAATTCCTCTCAGCCTCTGCCTTTGCAGCTGCATTACAGTTAAGTGTTGTCCAAACTATGTGAATTGGATACATACTGTGGACAGTCCTGAAGCCATTCATCCTGAAATTTTGGGCCCACTTGTGAAAAATAAATGTTTCTTTTCATACAGTGCAGTCCTGAGGTGGCATAATGCTACCTGAATTGCTTTGTCAAGATGAGTCAGGTGGACTTTTTGCTTTAGCAAATATTGTATTACTTCCACAGCCAGAATCACTTCACTAATGCAAATCTATAGCACTTTGCAGAGGCTTACTATGCCTTGTCAAAGTTCAACACGTGACTTTTGCATTGCACATTTCTAATGGAAAATGTTCCTAACTGAACAGCTACAGTGATTCACTTAACAACTGTGGTAAGAAAGGTTGTAAAATGGGGCAAAACTCACTTAACCAATGTCTCACTTAACAACAAAAATTTTGGGCTCAATGGTGGTCATAAGTCGAAGACTACCTTTATTGATTTAGCTGTCCTTTGATTGTGAGACCACCCCTGTCAACATTCATCCCAAAATATTTTTACTGCAGGTAAAAAATTAAAGAGGGACAATCTGATATAGCATTACAACTATGAAGCTTCCAAGGAACACACAGAGATGTGTTGATAGCTGTGTTGATAGTCAAGAGTTGATAGCTCTTGAATAAAGACATTGAATAAAACAAATTTCATATACTATGTCACAATGGAATGGTATCCTTTCTTCTGTTACTTACCTCTGATTATTTTCTTTTGGATTTTATCTTTGGAAGAGATGTAACCGCATGAATTGCTACTATTGCACAGAAGTGCACCACATCCTTATTTCTTATCTTTCGTGGAAATGGAGATATCTTCTGGGCATTAGTGTGCACTGTGTTCTTCTCATTCACAACATGTGGCATTAGAGATACAGTTTAGGGAGCACGCTAACTTTCATTTCTAAGCTGATGATGGCACAAATTTTAATTTCAGTTCATAGCTATTAAAAGTCCAGGAACATATAATTTAAGTTTCTTTGGATAAATCCATACTGGCTGAAAATCATATATTTTCCAACAACAGAAACTACATATAAGAAAATGTACAAGTGGTGCTACAGCTGGTGCATTGTATGTTAGCATAATCTATACAATGATAACTAACATTAGCATTCATCACAATATCGTGTGTCAGCTGATTTTTACAGTACTAAAAGGAAAATCTTAGAGGATTTAAAAGGATTTAAGAGGGACTAGAGAGTACTTAGCAAGAAATCTTAGAAGGAACATACAGCATTTAGAGGGAAAATATTTCCAGTAATACAAACATTAACTCTAGAAAAGTCAGACAAAATTGAACAGAATTGTCTAATTCTGAACTATATATTTAAAAATTGGGTCAACATAGTCTCTGAAAAAAACCACAACCCTGAAACATAATGTCTTCTACCATATGGCAGTACCCGCACATAGTTTTACTGCTTTCTGAGGGGATTGTAAAATTTATTTTATTATTTTCTTTAGACTGCACTTCTCTTTCAGATAACATCTGTTTTAAGAAATTCTGGAAATTCTAGGTATTGATGTTTCCACTCCTGATGTCTTTGTATTCATTAATATATTATATCTATTAATTTGATAGACAAAAGAAACAATATGTGATACATAATGTAATGAAACCATTAATAAATGGAAAGTATTTTCATATTTTTTGGGTTTTAATAAACATTGATGACACTGCATAAAATATTAGCTTTTTTCCATGTTTATAAAGTGGGCCATAAATAATCCTTTAGAATATTTCAGAGTACATAAAATAATTGATGCAATTAAGATGATATAAATATGTACTGCTTTCTAAAATAAGATATGACTGGGAGAAATTGTCAAGTAAATGTCCATGTAGTTTTCCTAGCAGTCAGAATTAGTTTGCATCCCAAATTAGCCTCCCATCTAAGCCAGTGGTGGGTTGTCCCTGGTTCGCACTGGTTCTATAGAACTGGTAATAAAACTGACGGGAGGCTCCGCCCACCGACCCTGATGTCATCAGAACACTTCTGTGCATGCGCAGAAGAGCGTGGGCACAAGCGAGCAAAGCGAAAGAGCGCACACGGCCTCGTTGCAAACCAGTAGTAAAGGTAAGTAGAACCCACCCATGATCTAAGCATTAACTAGATCAGAAATAGTTTAGCTTTTGAGCACAAATAAGGTTGCTATCTCTTGAGTCTTAAACAGTATTGCCCTCTCAATCCAAGTGCTGGATTGTCCAGATTTTTTAAGAAGGAAGGAAGGAAGGAAGGAAGGAAGGAAGGAAGGAAGGAAGGAAGGAAGGAAGGAAGGAAGGAAGGAAGGAAGGAAGGAAGGAAGGAAGGAAGGATCTTTTCATTTTCAAACCAAATGTGAGATTGAAGTACTATCCTGTTTGCTTTTTCCTTTCAAAACTAGTCTAACATGTGGTTGTCCAAATTGATCTGAAAAACATCATATAAAGATTCTGTTAATATAGTACATAATTTTATCCAAAATGCTTTTTTACCTCAAATTTATTCTCATCCACATATCTAGATGTAGTACAGTTCTACTCTAACTTCATCTATATTTGCATTTTTAACCATTCTTTTTATCTCTCGTTGTCACTTTCCCTTTTCCCTCAGGATATTAGTGTACATATTTAGCTTACCTCTGATCAGCACCATTGAACATCATGCACAAGGACATGGGAACTTTGAAATATGCAACCAATAGGTCACCTGGGAATATAATCTCTCCATCACTTTCATTTTATGCTGATCAGACTTACAGTCTGAAAGTCACATTCAGAACATTATTTATTATGTCTTTCCTTTGTGTATTATTAAATTCAAAGGTGACTTCAAAGGCTTTTAACCTGCTATATTGTCTATTCAGGATTCTTCTGAATAGAAGAATTATTCTGGAAAAAGAGGTTCTTAGAAAAATGCTCCACCGCATACAGCTACATATATCTTCAGAAGTAATGATCTACTATTAGACAGGACATTTTTTACATCCTCTTTTCACATCATTAAATTAGCATTAGTGCCTATTGACATTTCTGTGCTAAGAAAATGTTCCTTTTCCTACACCAAGAATTAAAAATCTAATTTACTAAAACAAACAAGCAAGCAAAACAAGGCAGTGGCACTTTAAAGACTTTTTAATATCTTGTGTCATGAGTCTCATGGACAAACATCCAAGCGTAACAGTCACATGACGTGAATTGTGAAAATATTAGAAAAACATAAGTACAAATAGATCTAAGAAGGAAAGGTATAATTTTTTTAAATAGATAAAAGCTATATGTCCTAAAAGCAGAAATATCACAGATGGAACAGTCAATTGCTATCAACAAAAGTAACAAACTGCATTCTACAAGCCCAAAGGTGTAGATAGGATATCGTACTTATTAACATAACCCTGTGAAGAGATATACATCAAGATCATCTTGATTCAAGCAAGAACTGGACCGGAAGAGATAGGGCAGCATGCATATTATAGTCCCCCTCAAATTTCTTAATGCCTGAACTAGAAGTGATACTAAAATGGGCAACATAAGATATGGCAATGATGCTTAAGTGATATGTAGAAATAACAATGCACAATAGTAGGCTTGCAATAGTTGTGCTTCTTCTCTTCTTCTCTTATTGTCACAGTAATCCATTAGCCTAGTAGAAGGTAAAAGATTCTTGTTTGCAAGAATTTTTTTTATATTGAGCTATATAGGAAAATATGCATCACCTCAAATACATGTGTGAATTACAAGATTAAAAATATCTATACATGGTAAAAATGGACTGAGGCAAAAACTCCATGAACAGAGGTTTCGAGGAAAATAAATACTGTAGGGTTCTTGTCCCTTTTGTGCTTTATTGGTCTCTCAATCATTATTTTATTTTATTTTTATTTTATTAAAATTTATATGCCGCTCTTCTCCCGAAGGACTCGGGGTGGCTCACAAGTATAAAATGACAATAAAAACAATATCACTAAATAGCATTAAAAGTCCAATTTAAAATCCCACAGTTAACTAAAAAACCCAACCAGATCAGGTGATTTGAGTAAAAAGCCAGGTCTTAAGATCTTTGTGGAAGGAACGGAGGTCAGAGGCTATCCGGAGCTCGGTGGGTAATTCATTCCAGAGGGTCGGTGAGAACACCCTCAATCTGGGGGCCACGAGCCAACATTGTCTGGCCGATGGCACCCGGAGGAGGGCAGCCCTATGTGACCACACTGGGCAGTGGGAGGCCGGTAGGAGGTGGTCCCGCAAGTACCTTGGGCCCGTGCCTTGTAGGGCTTTATAGGCGAGAGCGGATTTATAGACGGATCCGAAAGGCCACCGGCAGCCAGTGCAGCTCACGCAGGAGAGATGTTACATGGGAGTAATGAGAAGCTCCCGTAACAACTCACGCGGCCGCATTCTGGACCAGCTGAAGCCTCCAAATGCACCCCAAGGGCAGCCCCATGTAGAAGGCATTACAGTAATTCAAACAAGAGATAATGAGAGCTTGAATGACTGTACGGAGGGCATCCTTGTCCTAGGAAAGGGCGCAACTGGTGCACCAGGAGAACCTGTGCAAAAGCCCCCCTTGTCACGGCCGTCAGATGATCTACCAAGGACAGCCAGGAATCAAGGAGGACGCCAAGATTGCAAACCCTTTCAGAGGGAGTCAGCAACTCCCCTCCCATCTGCAGAGATGGGGATACTAGATCAGGGGATGCTAGCATCCACAGCCACTCAGTCTTGGAGGGGTTGAGTCTGAGCCTGTTCTGACCCATCCAGACCCGTACCGCCTCCAGGCACTGGGACATCACAGAAAGGGCATCCCTGGATTTGTTCGGGGTGGAGATGTAAAGCTGAGTATCATCAGTGCACTGATGATATCCCACCCCGATTAACATTTATGATTAGTTATCCAGCTGATTGAACAAATTGATTTAATTCTGAATATTCCAACTTTGTTTTCAGTACAAATATATATACATATATATACATATATATATATATATATATATATATATATATATATATATATATATATATATATATGTATGTATGTATGTATGTATGTTTTTCTTCTAGCCACAGTTTCTTGTTGTGGTGTCTATTGGCTCTTAGTTTTATCTTGGGAAACTAAAAAGTAGAGTTAATTTTCAACTCCTATATAGGACTATAGTGCTCTATAGTGGAGCAGCACAGAGATTTAGCTCAGGTAACCTGATTACACAATGTATTCTGATTAAGACTTTCCATTATGATCAGAAATTTGGATCTATAAGAACTTCAGACCTCATCTTAAGTCTAATTTTAATATGACTTAACCTGTTATACCAATTTATCTATCTGAGGTGGATAAAAAGAATAGCCTTGCTTGAAGGACAGAAGGGAAAACCTTCTATCAAGATTACAGTCTGATAAATGAAACTTGAGAACAGCCAAGAAAGTCATTTATGAAAGCATCTTAGTGAGGACACCTATTAACTCTCACTATGTTAAAAGAGGATGAAAAGGTAGCACATTCTATTGCAAGATTCTGTTACTATAGCTATTCCAATAAATGTAACTTTAGATCTGCATGTCTATGGAGATTCTCAGTCATCCAGGTCATGGTTGTCCCAAAGATACTTTTTTAGATCTGCATAGTGTCCATTTCTTAGTCTGGTCTATCTGTTGGTGCTGTCATACATCACTATATGATAGAAAGATAGTGTTGATCAACTCTTTGGAAATAGTTCTGTGGAGTCTCACAAGTTTCCATTATTTTTCATAGCACTGTGAGGATAATTTCATAAGACTTGAAAATTTGGTACTATCAGTTCATTAGTCCATTTTATTTTTATTTTGTCAGACAATGAAGAGAGGGTGATGAAATCTTTCAGATGAAAAGATATTTCAAACAAATACATTCATCAGTTAAAATATATATTTCTTGCTTCCATTTCTGGATTGCAACCGTGCCAAAATGCCAAAGAGATTATCAATGAAATATCTTCACTGACCATGCTAGTAATCAGTTTGAGTTAGTTCTGCCAGGGCAAGCATCTGCTTCATACTTCATGTATTATGGCATATGTGAAGATCTATGGAATAGAACTATTTGGTTCTAAATGTGATTTATTCCCATTTGTTCTGACATTAAACCAAATCCCTTAGATAACCTTCTTTGTAACCAGTTCAGATATTTTGCAGAAGCAAAATAAAAAAAATAGTGTAAAATTGAAGAGCTTCAGTTCTGCTACCTACAGATAAAATGTAAACTTAATGTAATAAAGGAAATTCTAAAAATGCAATGTGCTTGCTTTCTTAATATCCTTATAGTTTTTTTCTGCTATAAATTCACAATTATTACCAATTGACTGTAGAAAGCCAAAATATGAATTTTAGACAGCTGATATTTCAGGAACGTTCCATTTTGTAGAAGTCATTTTAACCAGAGTGAATATTTCTTAATCAATATACTGCAGTTCAAAAGAGTATTTTATACTCTTGTCAGAAATCATTTGGTGCATGACCAATATCCAGTTAGATGATTTTCGTTTCTCTTTTTATGATTGCCTTAGACATACAGTAGCTGTAATAATCACAGATCTACAGCTAGTCTTTTCTTCTTTCCTCTAATAAATCCTTAAAGTTACTTTACTTGAATCTTGGAACATTTAAATTCAAGTGGCAATGACTGAGGGTAGAAAATGTGTGCCCAAGAAATTCTACTGCTAGAAATAATTCATGTGAATATTTAGTTGAGTGTGGAATCTGTTTATAACTTCAATATATTACAGTTTCTGTAGGTTTAATCCTTTGTATAATTATGTTGTTCAAGGGACTATTCATACTTCATTAACTTTTCTATTTGTCTTCAACAGATAGTGAGGAGAAATAAATAAACAAATAAACAAAAGATTTAACGTGTTCCCAGGTAGGACAAGAGGTTTAAACACACTTCTTAGCTTTCCACAAACATTTACTTCACATACTTGTTTTTTGTTTGTTTGGGGATAGAATCAATAATTCTGAAGAAAAATCAGGGGAAAGTGTTTAATTTTTAATTGCATGCATTTCAAGTTTTTTTAAAAATACAAAACAAACCTGTAATCTCTTTAGTTGTATAAGCTTGAGTTTCTCTGGTTTCATCCCTTTGAATAGAATTGTAAAGAAAGCTATAATTATGGAAAGTCATAGGATTTTCACAGCGCAAGGAGTCATGGTAGGAAAGGAACCTATGAAGTGATAATAGGAAAAGAAATGGAAGCTCTCTCCGTTATATTACAGTATCAATAGATGATAAAAAGCAACATTTAAAAAGATGCAAAGAAATGACAAAGCACCTCGGAAATAATTTTAAATAAAAGTTTGTTTCATATAGGCAAAGAAGCTTTAGGAAAATTGGATTGCAGCATAATATTATCAAACCAGTTTCTCGATGAACAGATATAAACATAAGTAAATAATTACTATATGTACAGTATATATCTAGTAAAAGGTTGCTTTTTTAAAAAAGCAACCCTCCCTACATTTTTATATTGTCACCAAGCTTATATACTTTGATATTTAGCAAGATTTCATCTTGGAAAAATACAGTTTCTTTTCACATGAAGCTGTGTGCTATTCAGCTGTTCTGTACTGTCTCCAAAATACTGTAGCACAACTGTCTTTAAAATAATAACAAACCTCTTTATATTACTTGTTTATTCCCATTTGGGTGCCTGAAGCTGCTAGTGCATTGATTGTGTCACCATTTTCAAATGCCAGGAGTTGGATTGCTTTATCTTGGTCCTTGAGACACAGAGAGCTGTATAATATTCATTATAATTGCCCTTTATTTCATACTTTAGTCTAAATGTTCTAATAATCAGATTCTAGCAAAAATGTCAGTTCAAAGTGGCTGTTAAACAAAATGAGGTCTCTTTTTTTAAAAAAAAAAATCTTAATGCATTTTGATGTACACTCCAAAGGAGGAGAGGGAGGGAAAGTCTTTTAAAGTTACCAGTTCCAGTACTCAGAATTATTAAGTGTCATCATTTTCTGGGCTGGAAAAAGGAATTATGTTGCTAATGATAAAAGAGCTGTCCCTCTCTCTTCTCTTTTCCTGCAGTTTGCCATTTTCCCCTTTTCCTACTGAATATATAAGGGATGAGGTGGCTCAGTAGCTAAGACGCTGAGCTTGTCGATTGAAAGGTCGGCAGTTCAGCAGTTCGAACCCTTAGTGCCGCGTAATGGGGTGAGCTCCCGTTACTTGTCCCAGCTTCTGACAACCTAGCAGTTTGAAAGCACGTAAAAAATACAAGTAGAAAAATAGGGACCACCTTTGGTGGGAAGGTAACAGTGTTCTGTGTGCCTTTGGCATTTAGTCATGCTGGCCCACATGACCACGGAGATATCTTTGGACAGTGCTGGTTCTTCGGCTTTGAAATGGAGATGAGCACTGTCCCTTAGAGTCGGAAATGACTAGCACATATGTGCGAGTGGAACCTTTATAGTAGCAGTCAAGCAGATCCAGAGTGATTTTGTTGTCCAGAGCCATATTCTGGGAAGGAGATCCTTCTTCAGATATGGCACTGAGTACCAAAATGGTTGTAGAAGTCTTAGGAATACCAATACTATTATTCCAAAAAGAGATGCCACCTCATGAAGAATAGTCACAAAAGCAAGCTCTGTCTAATCTTTAATAACAATTCCAAAACCTGATGTGACTTCATTGAGATAGTTGAGAAAAATTCAGTCAGTTTGAATATTTCAGTGACTACATTGGCTTTACATCCAATGAATATATGAAGAACTCCAAATGTAAGGGTAGGCCAATCAACAACTTTTTAAAGAATTTTTGACAAAGTCATTGAAAAATGCATAACTGAAGTGAAAAGACCCATTAAAATGTATCAGAGGCAAGGATCAAAATGACTTTTTTAAAAAAAATTTGATTTATATGCCGCCCTTCTCCGGAGACTCAGGGCCGTTTACAATGTGCTCAGCAATAGCCTTCATCCTTTTGTAGATCTATTTATAGTTCGTTTGTATCCTCCCTTTACAGGGAGGATACATAAGATATGGGTGTGGCCTACTGATGAAAGCAAATGAGCTAGAAATAGATCTATGTAGGTCTCCCACCTAGCAGGAAGAGCTTGCTAGCTGTTAGAAAAGAAAAAAGCCCAGAATCGAGTGGATGTGATTCTACTGAGCTGGTGCTGCAAAAAACCCTTGGTTATGTAGGGAAAACCTGGCTAGAAGAAAAACACACATAAGCCCTACGAAGAAGTAAGAAAATAGATTTTATATATATATACACACAGTATATGAATATTCTTGCACTTTTTACTGTCAATTTTGTAATCAACAGAACTGTCTGTACCAAAGTATATTCACTGCAAAGAAAAAAAATTATATGGACACTTTCATAGAGAAGTTTTTATATGAAATCCTCTTTCATCTCTTTAGTAAAAAGATAATTGTACATTGCTTTGTGCATCTAAAGTTAATCCCTTTTTGAGATAACCAAGACCTAAATAGCTTGATTTATTTTGGTACACAAGTAAGGAAGTCTTCTGAAAAAACCTTTTTTTTTTATTATACTATCTTTAATGAGCTTTTATCTTTTATTGAATTTCAAGGAAGACCTTGAATCTGTTTTGTTCTGCATTCAAAGAAGTAATCTAACATACATTAGGAACAGCACAACATGTCAGAAAAGAGATGTGTATTAATAAACTGGAAATTTATTTACCATTTCTGTTTATTTCTTGTTATTTGTATTAGCATACCGGTTGGGCAAATAACATTCAGAATGTGCATGCACATATATAAGCAATAAAGAGTAAAATCTGTTCTTTAACCATTTTATGAAAAAAATCAAAAGACATTTAAATGGTACCTGTACTTTTTGTTTTAACATCTGAGGTCTTCTATTCTGTTCTTTCATTGGTGATGACTCTTGCATACTTTTCAAGGACAAAACATTTTGAAATAGAATCCAAGATGAAATGGATTGAGATAATGACTTAGATTGTTAGAATCACTGAAGAGATATTGGGTCTGACCGAAACAACTGGGCCTCATTAAAAAAAAAAATACCTGAAATCTGGTCCCGTTTTTAAATATATATATATATATCACATGTCGCTGGGATATAATAAACAAATGTTGGAACACTTTACCCTGGATTATAAGGAACTGTGAAGCATATTTCAGCAAGTATTTTCAGTGCAACCTGTTCCAGATCTTGTTGTATCTAAAGAGCATTTTCATATAAAACTAGGTCTGCCAACAACATGTAAAAAAAAAAAAATCCCAGTTTGAATCCATATTTTATTCAAAATAATTCAATGTGGGTAGATTGCTTCTTTTTGTGCAAAAGCACATTGAATGTCCAAGGATTTCATTCAACAAGAAGTGCTTGCAGAAAAGTCTGGTATGGCAATGAAAAAAAATTGAGCTGAGAAATTCTATGAACTTTAAGCATCCTCCCTGGGTCACAGTCAGTGGTGGGATTCAAATAATTTTAACAGGTTCTGTGGGTGTGGCTAGGTGGACATGGCTAAGTGGTTATGTGACTGGGTGGGCATGGGCAACTCAATGTCAGTCACATCAAGGGGTGCCTCACCTGGCCCCACTCCTCCCAGCCATTCCTTGTCACACCCAGCCTCAACGTATCTATAGTTCTGTAAAAATGTTGTTCACCTTTTTTCAACTTTATTATCTGCATCTACATACTACAGATGTACTTTCATGGACCACTGAAAGAAGGAAATGGTTCACATGCTTTTCCCAAGAATGTGATAGGCAACAGGCTTTTAAGGGGCTGCCACAAAAAAAGGGGGGGCAATGTATTTTCCAAAGAAGCAGAAGGCAAAACAATGAGCAATGGATGGAAACTGAACAAAGAAAGAAGCAAGCTAAAACTAAGTAGAAACTTCCTGACAGTGGAACTGCTTGTCTCCAGAAGTTCTGGATGCTCAATCACTGGAAGTTTTTAAGAAAAGATTTACTGAGATCTACTCAGATTTTGGCATCTTCAGTTTTCCTAACTGAGCAGGGCGTTGGACTAGAAAACTTCCAAAGTCCCTTTCAAGTCTGTTATTCTGCTATTCCTGACCTAAATAGCTAAGACCCTCATTGGGACCCTATCTCTTTTGTTCCCTCTAGACTAATGAGTTAAAGAGCTGCCTCTAGACATTCATTTTAATAAGAATTTTTAGAAACCTGCAGTTGAAAGTTCTTCATATCTCCTTACCCTGAAGACCCAATTTCATTTGGAATTTAATCCCAAACTCTTGATACTTCTCCAAAATTCACCCCCAAGAAGCCACATCTCCCTCCCTCCCTCCCTCCCTCCGTCCCTCCCCCCCCCCTCTCTCTCTCTCTCTCTCTCTCTCACACACACACACACACACACACACACACACACACTCAATTTAAGCAAATTCCCTTGTCTTGGAGATTTAGAATCATAGGCTAGAAGAAGGTACCTTGGAGGTCTAATAGTTCAACCTTCTGCTCAAGGCAGAAGACCTCATATATACTTGTAGGTTTGCAGACATCCTGGCTTTGGCTGCAAGAACTGCAGGAAGCCTTCCCAGCTACATGCTTCCTCATCCCGCTGCCCCATGCGAGGCGGGAGGCCCAAGAGAAAGCTCCTTGTCTGGGCACACAGCCTTTCACGACAGAGCCCTTCCTGGGGAGCAAAGCATGGCTTGGATGAATTGATCCATCCTGAAGGCACGCTCCAGAGCAGCAGCGGCTATGGTAGAAGGAAGAAAGCGAGCTCCAAAGTGTGGCAGTGAAAGGAGAGCTCCAGAGTGGTGACAGCAGCAGCAGCAGAAGAAGGCGAGCTCCAGAGCAGCGGCAGCAATGGAAGGTAGTGGCGGAAGGTGAGCTCGAGAGTGGCTGCAGTGGTGGTGCTCCAGGAGGGCAGGCGGATGTCCCGGGGCTGCACATGCACACCACAGTGGACCAGCAGCATTGGCCCCAGTGCAGCATCTCTCTCAAGGGCAACCCACTCACCTGCTGGCCGGGCCAGCCCAGAAGCAGTGTGTCCCTTATCATGGCTAGATGCAGGACCCGAGATGGAGGGGAAGGCAAGTGGGTGGCAGTCACCCGGATCCCCGTGGAAGCTGAGTATGCCAAGCCCAAAAGATGAGTGAGCTCACCATGTCCGCCCTGAGGCGGCTCTTTGGCTGAGTGCAGCCGGTCTCCCTTGCCCACCTCCAGTGTCAGCCTTACCTTCTAGATCTTCCATGCATCTCTGCCAGCCTGAATACCATGCCCTTCAGATCCCAACGGGGCCAGCGCTATTGGCAGATGGCCCTCGGGGGAGATGCCACCCTGGGGCCAAAACTGCTGCTCTTCTGCGGTGCGTGCATGCAGCCCCAAGACATCTGCCCACCCTCCCCAAGTGCCACTGCCACCAGGCACTGGCCCTATTGGGATCTGAAGGGCAGGGCACTCGGACCGGCAGAGGTGCATGGAAAGTCTGCAGTTCCTCGAGGCCTTTAGGACAGATCAGATTGTCCAAGGCTTTGCTCCCCAGGAAGGGCTCCATCATGGAGAGCTGTTCTTGAGGCTTCTAAGGCCTTAAGAAGCAGTTGGAGGTTGAGGGGGAGGAACGGATTGAGGTGGAGAGAAGTGGTAGGAGGTGGAGGGCAAGAGAAACAGGAGGCTTTGGAGATGAGTACCCTTCCCAGCCTCACTTCCCCAAGGGGGTGCCTGGCCATGCTTACCTCTTAAGGCTTCTGCTGCTGGAGCAGGTGGGAGCAGGTCAAGGCAGCTGGGTGAGTCTAGTCTAGGTGAGCAAGGAGGACAGAGATCGATGAAGAAGGCAGAAAGATGGGCCACCCACTCCATGTGGTAGGCCATGGCGGAAGGCAGGCAAGCTGGCTGGGCCATGTGGAAGGCAGCTAGGCTGGGATTCGGGGCTTACTTGCAGGCTTACCCAGGCAGATCAGGGGCTGCTATTCTGGGCTGTCGGGAGAGTGCTGCATGGGATGCAGCCATGGCAACAAAGGCAGGCAAGCTGACTGGCTCGCAGAGACTGTGTGGTCGAGGCAAGTAAGGGAGCCAGACAGAGAGCAGCAGCAGCTATGCCAGGCAGGACGGGGCCAGCACAGAAAAAGAGAAGGGGAAAAGAGAAAAGGGAAACAGATTAGGTGGGAATATAAATCAAAATAAGCAAGTAATGGACTTAAAAGGAAGGAAACGGGAAAAGATATAAAAATTAGAAAAAGAAAAAAAAGAAAAAGAAGAAAATGAGGGAATGGAATAAAAGAAGGCGAGTTGTAAGAAGGGGTTGGCTAGATGGACCAGGAGAAAATGATTAAAAGTAGTATGAAATATAAGTATGATAATTATTTATTTATTTATTTATTTATTTATTTATTTATTTAATTTGTATACTGCCCTTCTCCCAGAAGGGACTCAAGGCGGTAAACAGCCAAAATTAAAAAACATACAAATACAAAAGTTAAGATAATTAAAAAGAATTAAATCACTAGCTTCCCAATTTAAAACCCCCAAATCCATAAAATTTAAAATCCCAATTAAAAACCATTTAGGCTAGGCCGGCTTGATGGAATAAAAACATCTTCAGGGCTTTATGGAAGGTCCGGAGGTCCGGGATCAATCGTATTCTAGGAGGCAGCTTATTCCACAGGGCGGGTGCCCCCACAGAGAAGGCTCTCCCCCTGGGGGCCGCCAGCCGACATTGCCTGACCGAGGCCCTCTCTGTGAGAGCGTATTGGCCGGTGGGAGGTTATCGGTAGCAGCAGGCGGTCTCGCAAATACCCTGGCCCTAAGCCATGGAGCGCTTTAAAGATGAGAACCAACACCTTAAAGTGCACCCAGAAGACCACCGGGAGCCAATGAAGCTCGCGCAGGAGAGGTGTTACGTGGGAGCGCCATGTCGCTCCCATAATCACCCGCGCAGCTGCATTCTGCACCAGGCATGACGTGACCAAGGCATGAGTGACTGTGCACAAGGAGTCCCGATTAAGAAAGGGGCGCAACTGGCGTATCAGGTGAAACTGATAAAAAAAAACCCTGGCCATGGCTGTCATATGCTCTTCTAAAGACAGCCGTGTGTCCAGGAAGACGCCCAAGTTGCGAGCCCCCTCTGTGGGGGTCAGTGACTCGCCCCCAATAGCCAGCGATGGCACCAGCTGGCTATACCGGGATTATGGCTATACCATTAATCATAATGGCATTATAATTAATATTAGTGATTGTAATATTTGAATAACTTGAAATATATTCTTTAATATATTTAAAAGAGGTTAAGATAAAATTATGAATATAAGGATTTATCAAGAAAAGGGGGAAATGATGATATAAATTGTGAAATATAAAATGATTTATGTAGAAGGGATATTTTTACTTAAAAAAGATGATGTGGAAAACAAAACTGAAGAAACATATTGTTAAAAGGGTAAAATGAATATTAATATTGGTGATTGTAATATTTGAATAACTTGAAATATATTCTTTAATATGAATGGTAAATATAGAAAAATAATGGTTGTGAAATATAAAATGATATATTTAAAAGAGTTAAGATAAAACTGTGAAGAAAAGGAAATTTAAATGAAATGGAAATGGAAGATAGGTTTAATTTAATGTAAAATGATAATTTGAAATTATTTAAGGGATTTAGTTAGAAGATGAAATGGAAAAAATTGAAAATGATGTGGAAAATAAAACTGAAGAAATATATTGTTAAAAGGGTAAAATGTTTAATAAGGAAATAAAATATGCTAATCTGGTCCACTTTTAGAAAACAATGGATATCTAGAAATAAGTGTGAAATATGAAAATGATGTGTGTAAATTAAAGGGTTTCAATAGAATAAAGAATTATTGAAAAATATGAAAATGATGTGTATAAATTAAAGAGTTCAATAGAATAAAGAATTATTGAAAAATATATGTGAAAGGGAGAAATAAAAGAATGAAATTAAATTGAATGACGATTAAGATTAGGAGATTAGGGATGGTAATTTTGATTATATATTAAATATAAAATAGAGATAAAAAGGGAAAAATGGAAAAAATATAATGGCAGAAATTAAATTATAAAAATTAAATTTGGGGAAAATAAGCTGTATGACTTTTGAATACTCTATTCAGAAAAAAATGTATTGTATGTTTGTCTTTAAAAAATAAAAAAAAAGTTTACAAAAAAAAAAAAGAATTTTAATAATCGATTTTCCCGAACCGGCTGAATCCCACCACTGGTCACAGTGCTTAAAGGCTTTGTTAAGTATCTTAACTCTTCAGAAGGAAATGTTGATATAGAATTTTCATTCATTCGAGAATGGTTGCCCTTTAATTAATTGACACCTGAAGGTCTTTCTATCTTCTTGATGTTTTCGACACATTTTAAACTGAAAGACAGAATGCTCTAAAGATTAGTGATATTTACTTTCAGCTCCACTGTGCTATTCCTCGAAGGCATAACTTTGCATCTGTTGTTTACTTGAGGCAATGTGTTTTAAAAGCTTCTTTATTTATTCAGTACATTTGGTAGAACATTGGCCAGGACAAAATGCTTGTTGTCAGGCTGATGCTGCACTTCCATGGCTCAATAAATCTGTCATCATCTTTTGATATCTATCACTATCTCCCTCCCTCTTTACGTTTAGCCTTTTGCTGCCATCTCTTTAACATTTGTGTATTTGCGTCTGGAAGAGAATGTGCTGCTTATCTGTTTGTAATCCATAATATTTGGTAGGCCACAGAGCACAAGGGAGACTGTCAGCATTTTATTCCAAATACTGCCATTTATATTTGGTCTCAGGGAACTTTCACAATGCCATCATTTTCACTCCCCAAATGCTCAGAAGCAGTTGATCAGGAATCTATGATGATAATTATTGTGACTGACATAAAATGAAAAGGACAAAGAAAACAGGTGGGGGAAATCTCTGGCCCACCTGTAGATCCAGAATTATCAAAAATCCTTTTGTGCTCACTCCATGCAAATGGGGAAGGAAAGAAATAGTGCCATACTACTTTACATGCTAGCTTCCATCCTGAAGAGAAGAAGAAACAAATAAAAGAAGAATCAATTGAACATGCTATCTTAACTTTTAAGAGCTATATAGCTCTTAAAGGCTGTAAAGGCTATTACAGGCTGAAAAGGTGAATTTTATATACTTTATCTACTGATTGATAAAAACTCAACAGGTGACCTATTTTGTAACCTAGCAACTAGGGTTCACAGCAGTATGGTATTCCTTAAGACAGAAGCTTAATGCGGATAAAATACATTGTAACTGAAGTTATATTAGCTATTAAAATTTACGTTTTATGGATGCTTTAATCATGTGTCTTTTGTTCTAATACCAAATAAAGTATTTTCTGATTTGGTTTCACTGTGGAATTGCTCATTCTAAGTTGGTTGTTTTTATAACATTTCAGTGGAATCCATCTTCTATAATCTAAAACAAGATTTAATTATTTTTATGTTTTCCTACCTTGCAATACAAAGAAAATGCTTTCCTGAATTTTGAAGAAATTGCAGGACTGAAGTTTCTCATGTTCAGTTTTAAAGGATGCATTACAAGCGAACATATATATTTTGAACCTCTTTTGACCATTCAAAATTCAGATCCCCAAATTATCAGAACAAACTCATAATTAACTAAAAAAACTGCTTACTCTTGAGTCATAGTAATGGGAACATCTATGGGGGAAACAAACTATGAAAAATTGGAGGATTGTTCAAATTCAATAACCTAAAATCATATAAGCTTAAGAGAGCTGCTCCACCTGGTATTCACCTCTGGTGTTCTGAGATTACAATTTCCAAAATTCTGGTAATGCTGATTTATGAGCACAGAGTTTCCATGGCTTAGAACTACATAGGAGCTTAAAAATAAGGACTTGGACAGGGGAAGTATTTTTTCTCATCTTTATCTTCCAACGCAGTGGTCTGTTTATTTTTGTTCATATAATTCTGATAAAAGAAATAATTCATTCAGATCACTATAGTAACAAGTTGTAAAATAACATGGTAGTTGAATTCAGTGGAGATTCTTGGGTCTGTTCCCCCTTCCTTTTTGGCATGCTAGAGTTTGCAACCATTCCTCCTAGTGCCATAGACACTAGCATGGCAATAAAATTTCCATCTGCTTATCACAGATCTCCCACACCCTGATTTTCTCCTCAGCTGTTAAGAGTATCATTTATAGAGACAATTACATTTTATTTGCTCTCACAATCCCCTTTCCAATTGCCCCCCCCAGGTGACCTTTCTTATCCTTTTTAGGATAAAAGCTTTGCAAAGTTTTAGATTCTTGATTGTTTCATCCTCCTTGCTGTGCTGTCTCAAACAGTTTTGATCTAGTGGCAGATTTAACAAAACTGAATACAAAAAAACTCCTTTCATAGCCTCCCCCAAAAATGCTCAGAGATAAAATAAGAATCAGTGCTGTAAATATCCATAAATATTCCAGGTGGGATCTAAAACTTTATGCAATTCAATTCTTCAGATAATAGAGTTTGCCATTAAAAAAATGTGTCAAGCTATAAATTAGCTAGATATAAGTTGCATATATCAGAACCAAATTGAGCTACATTTGTCCATTGACAAATTCAGCATTATTTCAACATCATAATATTCTTAGAAGAAGAATAGCAATAGCAATAGCAATAGCAATAGCACTTAGACTTATATAACACTTCATAATGTTTTACAGCAGTGGGGGGTTGCTACCAGTTCTCCCTGGGTTGGGCGAACCAGTAGCAGTGGCACCCACCCACCTGGATGCTTCTGTGCATGCGCAGAAGCGGCCGTGCAAGTGACGAGCAAACCAGTAGCAAACTAAATTGAAACCCACTACTGCTTTACAGCCCTCTATAAACAGTTTACAGAATCAACATATTGCCCCAACAATCTGGGTCCTCATTTTACTGACCTTAGAAGGATAGAAGGCTGAGTCAACCCTGAGCCTGGTGAGATTCAATCTACCAAATTGCAGGCAGCCAGTAACCTGCAATACTGCAGTCTAACCACTGCACCACCACAGCTCTTATGCTTTTCTAAAGATGCTCACTGTGCACATACATAGACAGAAGATTAAACTTCTAGTTCCAGTGATCCACCCAGATTGGATCCTGCAACATTATCCTGGGATACACATATTTGCTTTGATTTGTGCTGATCAAACAGATTAATTAAAAAAAAAGCATATAGAAAAAAAGTAAGCAAGTCTTGTACCTAAATTAAAAATATATTTACTTATATATTACTTATATATAGAAATATATTTACTTATCAGTCAAACTTATTAGGAAACTCTTGCATTTTATTTCTACTTGCCAAGTCACCTCACATCCTCTAGTCATTTGGGATTAGGAAAAAAATTGTAATGTTCACTTTTAGAGCCAGTTTATCTCACTGTTGGAATGGTTTCAGGAAAAAGAAAATATTTGTCTTATTTAATTGCTAATAGCCTTACACTTTCAAGTTGTAATTTTAACCATTTCAGTGGGAGATGCACCTGGCAAATAAATAACTGAAACAGCTAGCAGGAATAGAAGAATAATGCATGCAACCCCAAATCTAACAGTACATATTAGAAACTTCCAAAAAAAAAATAGCCATGAGCAAATGGATATATTTTTCCCAAGTAGAAGCAATAAGAATTTGGCAGGGCATTTGCCAGCAGAATAGCTTTCCCTTTACTGCTTGCTAGTCTTATTGTATTGTACATGAGGAAGGTTAATGAGTCAACCTAATTCTTCATGCAGAGAAACTTTACAGTTTTTCCTTTGGTTAAGAGCTAATGGGCCATCTGGGAGCTGCTAAATGAATGACCTGCATATTGGATAACTCTGCTGACCCAGGCACTGGGATACAGTATTTGGTAAGGAGGCAAGATGCAGTGGATAAGCAGCTTTTCCATCTACACAAAAGGAAAGTGATTAAGATGACAGCCACTGAACAGACTTTAAAGTTATAGGACATTCCTTTCAACACCCTCCACTTTTAGAAAAAAATATATACTTATACTATTGTTATATAGTGACAGCTTTAAAATCAGGGCCAAAGTATATATGATTTTAAAGGCCTTCACATTTGACCCAGATAGCAGAAAGAGGAGATGAATATGAATAGGGTCAGAATAGTAAAGACAATGGGTTTTAATCCTTTCCTTACACTGTAGTCCAAGGAAATATTGCACTATTTCCTCTTCTAAATTTGCTACCACTTGCAAAATATTTTTTTTTGTCCAAGTTGGTTTATTAATATAAAAGAAAATTTTAAATTCCTTTTCTGTGCTCTTTTGATCCTATGTATTTTGTTATTGTTGTTAGTTGTGAAGTCATGTCCGACCCATCATGACCCCATGGACAACGTTCCTCTAGGCCTTCCTGTCCTCTATCATCCTCCGGAGTCCATTTAAGCTCACACCTTCTGCTTCAGTGACTCCATCCAGCCGCCTCATTCTCTGTTGTCCCCTTCTTCTTTTGCCCTCAGTCTTTCCCAGAATCAGGCTCTTCTCCAGTGAGTCCTTCCTTCTCATCAAGTGGCCTGCGGTGACGTCAGCGTGTAAGGAGCGAGGGGAACGAGGCTCCGTCCCCGAAGCTTCAATTTTCTTGATTGGAAGCCGTTTTTGGCACTATCGACCACGGAGAGGTCGACAGAAAAAGGAGGACTCTCTAGGACCTCGGGGGCGACAGCAATCACCCTGAAGGTTCAGAGGAAACCCTCCTAATTCCAGCCAGGAAAAAAACCAGCCACTTTGGCTGGCCGGAGCGCTGTCAACCGATAAGTGTGGAAGCGAAGATTCAAGAGAAACATCGGTAAAGACTAAGTAGATTGAGATATAAAGGTATAATCATAAGGACCTAAATACATTGGCGAGAATAGGACTCCAAAAAGCGGCGGCAAGATCGTCAAGCAAGCGGCGAGAGACAGTGATCGGAGCGAAGCTCAATACACACAATGACAATGCAGATCTGACAGGCAAAAGGAACGAGTGACAGACAAAGAGGATTATAAGTAAGCGGTGGATTATAACTTTAAAATAACACAATTTGACTTAACAGAGGAAAAAAGGATTATTTAAGAGAAAGATTGTAGAAAGTAAACCTAAAGAACTGAGACTTTTTTAAGATCGTTGTGAGCGGAAGGAAACCAACTGAACAGTAGCGAATGGCGGACTGAGGATTTGGAGAAGGAAACTTTCACTTTGTATCCAGCAACAATAGTAAATTCAACTACAGACACGAGACGTGTAGTGAGACATTAGATACATTGACGCTGTTGCCAAAGGAGATACAACCTGCTACACAGGAATATTGGAACAATTGATTTACTTGATTTACTTATGGATTTAATAGAGGATATTGAAACAGAACTGGGACAGCTGAGTGAAAAGAGGGCGAACTGAAGAACGAAGGAAGAAGGAAAGGAGAAGGAAGCAACCCCAATTGGTTTGAGAGTGATATACTTGAGAACTTTAAATATTAAACTACTAAATTTCATCTATTTTAAAACTTACTTAACTTTGCTTAAAGAATATTAATATCCAATTTGAAATTATTATAATACATAATAAGGAATTGATTTAACATTACTATTATTATTATTATTATTATTATTATTATTTTCTCTTATTGTCTTACTATTTCCTACCCTATTGAAACAACTATATAGATTGCAAAATAATATATTGATTAAGTGGAATTATATTGCATATTGACTAGAAAGTTAGATATTAATATAGACATTGCATAGAGATTGTTATAGATATCATTAAGGAATAATAATTGTAATAATTAATATAGGTAGCATATATTGGTAACGGTGATACAACTCAATAGAATACTTTAGATGATTTACAGAGAACTTTAATCCCATTGATCTATTATAGAAAGGTTATATAGAGATTGTTTAATTTTAAAGTGAATTTAGGTATTGTGATTATTTAGTATTTAAGTATTAATTGCATTATATTGTTTAGGGATAAGAATAGAAGAATGAATTGTTAAAATATTGTTTTTTCTCCCTAACCCCTTCGAATTAATTATCCTGATCCTTATATAACGATATTTCACCCACCCCCAACCAATTAGTATATGAAAATTTGGGGAAAATTAATACAAAAGACAACGATGGCAACATCTTCACTAACAATAACTAAATCAGGGAAAAAATTAACAACAAACCCAATACCTACACAATCTTCACCCGCACAACAAAAAACTATAGACACGATGTTAACGACAGACAAAGAAAAAGCTGCTAGTGCACACAGCATACAGAATATACAGTCTATACTAGCTATGATTCAGGAGGGGATGAACAAAACCCAAGAAACAATTGCAAATAACCACGAAGAAACAAAAAAGAACCATGAGGAATTGAAATCAGAAGTAGGACAAATAAATGATAATATTAAAAAAATGGACGATAAGATTGAGAGAATACAACAAAACATAGTTAAAAACGAAGAACGAATCCAAAACATGGAAGCCAAAATGATTCTAACGGAGAAAAAGATGGACAATATCGAACAAAATCAAATGGAGTCAACTAGAGAACTCGAAGAGTCAATTACCCATTTAGAATTAGAAAAAGCATCATTCTTCTTACGATTTCAAAATATTGCAGAAACAAAAGGAGAAGATCTAAGAGACCTGATGACAGATATATTAGTAGAGGCTACCCAAAAGGAAAAAACCGAAATTAGTAGGGAAATTGACGAAATATATAGAGTCCATACGAACTATGCTCGTAGGAACAAACTACCTAAAGAAATACATGTTAGATTCGCACGTAAAACTGTAAAAGAAGAGATCTACACGTCCATGAGAGAGGGAAAACCCTGCTACCAAGGGAAAGAAATAATAACCTTAAAACAAGTTCCAAGAAGAATAAGAGAATACAGAAAAAACTACAACTTTTTGACAACCCTACTGATTCAACACAAAATAATGTTCCGCTGGCTGGTGCCAGAGGGAATCTTAATATCCTGGGACGACAAAAAATATAAAATCGATACGATAGAGAAGGCACAAGAATTCTTTGATACTCACTTTATAATAGAAGAGGAACAGGAAACTAGACGTGATTCAGATAATGTAAACCAGGAATACCCCACGGGGGAAACAAAAAAAGGGAAGGAAGAGAAGGAGCCTAGGGAAAGGGAGAAGATGGAGAGAGAAGGGGCTAGGGAGAAAACGCATATGGTAACAAGAAACACAAGTAAACTTAAACTAATAAAGAAAAACTAAAGGAAATGGGACGAGAGTTGAAATTAATCTCAATTAATATAAACGGCCTTAATCTACCAACCAAAAGAACACACACTTTCAGAAAACTTCAAAAATTAGACATAGATATTATCAACCTACAAGAAGTACATATCAAAAAACAACATCAACAGTTACTAGAAAACAGAAAACTTGGAACACTATTCACCTCACTATCAGATCAAAAAAAAAGAGGTATCGCAGTATACATTAAAAGCCACATCCAGGCAAAACAAATCTACACAGATGAAGATGGCAGGATACTAATGATAGATATTAAGATGGAGACCCGAAATATGTTATTGATATCAATATATGCCCCGAATGGGAGCCAAAAAGAATACTTTAAAAAGATACACGATAAAATTAAAGAATTAGACTACGAACATCTATGTATAATAGGGGACTATAATGCAATCGTTGATATGGAATATGACTACCAAAGTAATAAAAAAAATAACTCTAGGAAAAAGACACTACCTGATTCTTTTAAGGACATGACTCAAGAGTTACAATTGAAAGATGCCTGGAGAGAACTGAATAAAACTAAAAAACAGTATACTTATTATTCAAATCCCCATCAGTCCTGGTCCAGACTAGACATGGCCTGGATGACCGCAGAATTAAGAGAAAATATAAAAGAAATTGAAATCACACCGAATATATGGGCGGACCATAGTCCTATAACAATAGTCTGGAAAGGCCAACCAAAAAGGGGACGATGGATGATGGATAGAGAGATCATTAAAGATAAAGAATACATAGAGATGATAAAGAAAGAGATGGAGATATTTTTCCAAATAAATAACAGGGAACAAACATCATTGCAAGTCCTATGGGACACTACAAAGGCATATATAAGAGGATTAACAATCTCATTTAAGGCGAAGAAAAACAGAGAGAAACAGCAAAGAAGAAACGATTTATTGACGGAGCTCAGAAAACAGGAAGCAGAATTACAGAACAGACCTGACAAGAAAGAGATCAAGGGGAAAATAAATCTCATCAAACATGAAATAAATTTAATAACAACAACAGAAATAGCTAGGAAAATCAAAATGGCAAAACAAAACCAATTTGAATTCGCAAATAAAACAGGACGTTGGTTGGCTTATAAACTAAAGAAAGAAAAGGAAAAAAAAATAATACACCAACTACAAGACGAACAAGGGCAATTACAGCACATGGACGAAGAAAAAAAGCGAATCGTAAGAAATTTTTATCAGGAACTATATGCACAGGAAGAAATTCAATTGGAAAAAGTGAAAGAATATATAAATAAATCCAACATTCAAGAAATAAAGGAAACTCAAAGAGAACTCTTGAACAAACCAATATCGATGTCAGAATTAATGGAAGCAAAGAAGAAGCTGAACAACAATAAAACACCAGGTCCAGACGGCATCCCAACGGAATTTTACAAAATTGAATACCAGCCAATAGATGATATTTTATTACAAGTCCTAAATGAAGCAATCTTAGAAGCCAAAATTCCCAAATCATGGATTGAAACAATCATCACTCTGATACCCAAAGAAGACTCAGATCTCACCCAAACCAAAAACTACAGACCTATATCACTTCTAAACGTAGACTATAAACTATTTACATCAATCATGGCCCAGAGAATGAAGAAAATTATCGTGAATTACATCCATCCTGATCAAAATGGATTCATTCCAAACAGGCAAATTAACAAGAACACAAGAACAATAATAAATATACTGGAATATTATGAGCAAAAATCGAATGAAAAGATGGCTCTACTCTTCCTTGACGCACAAAAGGCGTTCGACAATCTTAACTGGGGATTCTTAATACTACAATTAGAAAAAATGGGAACCGGTGACAAATTTTTAAATATGATTAAAACAATATACTCAGACCAAATTGCAAAAATATGGATAAACGGAGAGACAACAGACCAATTTAAAATATCTAAGGGAGTGAGACAAGGATGTCCCCTCTCTCCTATATTATATATATTAGCATTGGAACCACTGTTGAATGAAATCAGGAACGACAATGAAATAAAAGGATTAAGAACAAAAAACCAGGAGTATAAATTACAGGCATTCGCAGACGATGTAGTATTCATTTTAGAACGACCAAAACAATCAGGACTGAATTTACTAAGGAAGATAGATCAATATGGCGAAGTGGCAGGATTGAGAATTAATAGGCAAAAAACAAAACTACTAACCAAAAATTTGACAAAAACCCAGGAGAAAGAATTGGAAGAGACATTAGGAATACAAACAACAACCAAAATAAAATATCTAGGAATCTGGCTCACCAATAAGATATCATCCCTCAAAGAAGACAATTACATCAAATTGGCCAAACAAATCCAGAAGGACTTAGAGGTATGGAGTAAGTTGAAATTATCACTACTAGGCAAAATTGCTTCAATTAAAATGACAATTCTACCAAAAATACTATATCTATTTAGAACAATACCGATAAACCCAGGAAAATCATACTTCAAAGACCTTGACAAAATGATATTAAAGTATTTATGGCATGGAAAAAGAGCCAGGATTAAACTGAAACACTTGCAGGACACTAAAGAAAGGGGTGGTCTGGGACTACCAGATTGGCAAACCTATTACACTGCAACAGCTTTAACTTGGATTAAGGATTGGATGACACTTAAAGATAAAAGAACACTAGCACTAGAAGGATTTGACCTGTCAAAAGGTTGGCACGCATTTCTATGGGAAGAAAAGCCCAGACAACATGAACACTTCAGGAGACATTATATCAGAGGAGCACTGGCAAAAATTTGGACTGAAATAAGGAGAAAACACTACGACAAAATCCCAAGATGGCTATCAACCATGGAGGCCCAAATCTACCCGAACACAATGGACACAGACAGGATGAAAACCTATGACGAATTGTTGAACACAGAGGGAGATATGAAAACAAGAGAGGAACTGAGACAACAAGGCACGGATATTGATTGGTGGCCGTATTTACAGATAAAATCAAGATATAAAAGTGATATGGAAAAATTTGGAATCCAAAAAGAAAGAAATGAATTAGATAAAATTATAATGCAATCAGATGACAAATTAATAACTAAAATATATAACTATCTATTAAAATACAAATTGGAAGAAGAAGTGGTGAAGGAAAATATGATTATTTGGGCCAAAAATTTTGGATATAATATTAACCTAGAGAATTGGGAAAAAATATGGAAAGTAAATACTAAGCTGACAATGTCCGTGCCCTACAAAGAAAATACGTACAAGATGTTTTATAGGTGGCATCTCCCCCCTGCACGGTTGGCAAGGATGTTTCCCAATACTAATCAGAACTGTTGGAAGTGTAAAATACAGAAGGGGACCTACTACCACATGTGGTGGTCATGCCCCAAAGTCAAAAAATTTTGGAAAACAATTCAAAGTCAGCTGGAAGAAATTACCGCCCAAAAAGTACCCCTCAGACCAGAAACTTATCTATTAGGTATACTGACAAAGGACTATAAAAAAGAGACACAATATTTGATAATACATATCCTAACTGCAGCTAGAATTGTCTTCGCACAAATGTGGAAATTGGAAAACACGCCACCAGAAGAAAAAATAATACAAAAAATTATGGAATGTGCAGAAATGGACAAATTGACCAAAGAAATACAAGGAAAAGAAGATACAGACTTTTACTTAATTTGGCAAGAATGGTACAAATGGTTAGATAAAAAAGACACGAAATAAGAGATTACCACCCAATACTACAAAAATAAGTAAATAACAGGAAATATCGTTATATAAACATTGATACAAGATGAAAGATAATATATATAGATATATTGATATATAATTACCGAAGTAGCTCTACTTTCAAAGTTCAAGTCATGCGACTTGATTTCATTGTATAGTTAGTTTATGTCTAGTTTGTTTTAATGTTTATGTCTATATGTGTATGTTTGTTTACAATAAAAAATTTAAAAAAAAAAAATAAAAAAAAAAAAAATAAAAATATATTTACTTATATATTACTTATATATAGAAATATATTTACTTATCAGTCAAACTTATTAGGAAACTCTTGCATTTTATTTCTACTTGCCAAGTCACCTCACATCCTCTAGTCATTTGGGATTAGGAAAAAAATTGTAATGTTCACTTTTAGAGCCAGTTTATCTCACTGTTGGAATGGTTTCAGGAAAAAGAAAATATTTGTCTTATTTAATTGCTAATAGCCTTACACTTTCAAGTTGTAATTTTAACCATTTCAGTGGGAGATGCACCTGGCAAATAAATAACTGAAACAGCTAGCAGGAATAGAAGAATAATGCATGCAACCCCAAATCTAACAGTACATATTAGAAACTTCCAAAAAAAAAATAGCCATGAGCAAATGGATATATTTTTCCCAAGTAGAAGCAATAAGAATTTGGCAGGGCATTTGCCAGCAGAATAGCTTTCCCTTTACTGCTTGCTAGTCTTATTGTATTGTACATGAGGAAGGTTAATGAGTCAACCTAATTCTTCATGCAGAGAAACTTTACAGTTTTTCCTTTGGTTAAGAGCTAATGGGCCATCTGGGAGCTGCTAAATGAATGACCTGCATATTGGATAACTCTGCTGACCCAGGCACTGGGATACAGTATTTGGTAAGGAGGCAAGATGCAGTGGATAAGCAGCTTTTCCATCTACACAAAAGGAAAGTGATTAAGATGACAGCCACTGAACAGACTTTAAAGTTATAGGACATTCCTTTCAACACCCTCCACTTTTAGAAAAAAATATATACTTATACTATTGTTATATAGTGACAGCTTTAAAATCAGGGCCAAAGTATATATGATTTTAAAGGCCTTCACATTTGACCCAGATAGCAGAAAGAGGAGATGAATATGAATAGGGTCAGAATAGTAAAGACAATGGGTTTTAATCCTTTCCTTACACTGTAGTCCAAGGAAATATTGCACTATTTCCTCTTCTAAATTTGCTACCACTTGCAAAATATTTTTTTTTGTCCAAGTTGGTTTATTAATATAAAAGAAAATTTTAAATTCCTTTTCTGTGCTCTTTTGATCCTATGTATTTTGTTATTGTTGTTAGTTGTGAAGTCATGTCCGACCCATCATGACCCCATGGACAACGTTCCTCTAGGCCTTCCTGTCCTCTATCATCCTCCGGAGTCCATTTAAGCTCACACCTTCTGCTTCAGTGACTCCATCCAGCCGCCTCATTCTCTGTTGTCCCCTTCTTCTTTTGCCCTCAGTCTTTCCCAGAATCAGGCTCTTCTCCAGTGAGTCCTTCCTTCTCATCAAGTGGCCAAAGTATTTGAGTTCCTATGTATTAAGCTGATACAATCTGTTTTGGTTTGGGGGGGGGTTAACTTCAGGTTAAAGTAAGGTTGCATTTAAGGATCCAAATCTTAGCTTTCAATTAACAAACTTTATTTATACTAAATGTCAGTTAAAATGCCTACTAAATAAATGATATTACTGCTTTAAGAATGGGTGAACTATATATTCTTGATCTGGGAAACTCTTCTGCAAATCTTAATTGTTTATATTAGGACCTGTTTGGAAGAACTACATAAATATTTGAATGTAGGTGATCCAAAGGCAACATTCATATTTTCAGAAAAGTAAAAGTTAAGATAAATTGGAGACCAGAAAAAAGGGAAAGCTAAACTGAACACATAGCTTTAGTTCTATGACAATCCACTACAAAGCACCATAAAAATAAGAGTTCTCTCTGCACACATTTTGCCTAGAGAACGCAAACTCTTGTGCTGACAATTGCTTTTCTAACATTGTAGCAATAACTAACTCTTCAAAATGCTTTTGATCTGAAGAAAAAAAATTATGTTACTAAAAAGATCGGATGAGCTGTCCTTACCTAGAGGACCATCCACCAGCATTTGAGAAGTAGCAGCATCTGTGGGTCTGCAGATTCGTCAGCATGAATCCTTGTGAGATGATACATAATTATCTGTAGTAATTCAAAGAATAGAAAATGTTTCACAATCTTTGGCTGTCCTTCCCATGATGCCATATCTGATGCTCTGTCACATTCACTTTGTCATCTATTTTGATTCTGCAAAATTATTTAGTTCCTTCACTTTTATTGTCAATTCTACACTACTCAACATTTAGGTACTTCGACAGGTCAGATTTTTTCTGCAAGTACAGACTGTATAATATGTTCCTCCAAATTTATTAATTCACTTTTACTATTTACTGCCAAATTTTCTAACAAAGATTGAAGAAAAACTGTAATTTGAACTAAGAAGTCAGTTTGGAATCCAAAATGCTTTCTAAATTTTGTTGGCAATCATAAAATATTTTTTTCTGTTACACTTGAAGAAAAAAATCAGGATTTTACAGCTGTTTGGAGAAGGAAACTTTTCTGACATTCATCTAGAAGCTTCATTGGTCAAGATACAAGTGCTACTAATAGGGATTATGTTTGAGTCATCTTTGGTCAGAAGAAGTCTTTGGTAAATTACCCTCCAACTTTCCTCCTGCACCATCTGGGGTGGTTGCAGGTGCTTTTTAAGGTATTATTCTATTAAATGCAGTTACGCCGATGAGATGCGAGACGTCCATTTGTTGCGGGATACACTAATTTTATCTTGAGAGGGTGCACGTGCTTGTGGGTGTGAGTGGGTTTGGGATTTAAATTATTAGAATGGAAGGAGTGGGTTTGGAGTGGCTGGAATCAGGGAGAATGAGGGAGCCGAGGGCAGGGAATGGAGTCCCGTCTGCTGAGTGTATAAGCAGAAACAGATGGGGGCTGCGACAGGACCCCTGGTTCACTATGAGTGGAATGCCTTGCTTGCCAGGGCGCTGAGGTGGGAAATGGGATCTCTAGGGGGATGGAGAGCTGGGATATTACGGTCATGACTGGGAGAGGTAGATATGGCGGGAGCCAAGGGGTAGGCCGCTGTCAAGGAACTAGGACTCGCTGCCTCAAAGCGATTACTTGTTCCGGCACCTTTGGTTTTGGTTCACAGGACTCACTTTGTATACCTGGTGACTTGGGATGTCAGGCCCTGGCCTCAGGCTGCTGCTATTTAATGCCAGGTCTGTTGTCAACAAGGCTCCCCTTGTTTGGGATTTAATCCTGGAGGAGGGAGCCGACCTGGCATGTATAACTGAGACGTGGCTGGGCCAGGAGGGGGATATGCCCCTCTCAGAGATGTGCCCAGATGGGTTTCAGATATTGCATCAGCCACGACTCCAGGGAAGGGGTGGAGGAGTGGCAGCTATTGTCCGGAAGAGTCTTTGTCCTTGCAGGATCCCTGCCCCAGAGATCGTTGGGTGTGAGTCTTTCCTCTTGAGGTTGGACTCAAGGGTTCAATTGGGCTTGTTGTTGACATACCTGCCTCCCAGCTGGGTGACAACAGTCCTGCCTGCACTGCTAGAGGCAACAGCTGGGTTGGTGGTGGAATTCTCCAGGCTTATGGTACTGGGGACTTCAACCTATCATCACTTGGTGAATCCTCAGATGTGACTCAGGAGTTCATGGTTTCCATGACAACCATGGACCTGACCCAAATAATCCAGGGTCCGACCCATGAGGGGGGAACACATTTCTCTCGGGGCAGTGTAGACAAGATCTGGAATTAAGGGGTATAGAGGTCTTTCCCTTGTCATGGTCAGATCATTTCCTGTTGAGGTTGGACTTTAAGATGCCACTCCTCCACCGCAGGGAGACAGAGCCGATTAAGTGGTTCCACCCCAGACGCCTAATGGACCCTGAAGGGTTTCAGAAGGAGCTTGGGGAGATACCTGACTCCCTTGTCCACAGTCCGGCCGAGACCCTAGTGGCTGCCTGGAATAGGGCAGCGTCTGGGGCATTGGACCAGATTGCGCCTTTGCAACCTCTCAACAGCAATGGATCCAGGAAAGCTCCCTGGTTTATTGAGGAGCTCTGGGAGATGAAGTGCCAGAAGAGATGTCTAAAGCAACACTGGAGGACCAGTAAATCCGAATCCGACTGAACACTTTTGAGAGCCTTTATTAGAACTTACTTAGTGGCGATACAGGCAGCAAAATGTTCACATTTTTCTGCACTTATTGCATTCACTGATTCTCGCCCAGCTGCCCTGTTTAGGGTGACTCACTCCTTCCTAAAGGTAGGGGGAATGGAGGAGCCCTTGCAAGGTAGAGCTGAGGAATTTGTGCAGTTTCTGTCATATAAAGTCACTCAGATTTGGATGGACCTGGACTCTGATTGGGCAATACCGACTGAGATGATGGGGGTGGGTCTTAGTCCTATTGTGTGAAGGAGTTTGAACCAGTGATTCCTGAGGAAGTGGACAAGGCTGTAGGAGCGATGAATTCCTCCACTTGTTTGTTGGACCCATGCCCCTCCTGGCTGGTTTCGGCCAGCAGGAAGATGACACGAGGCTGGCTCCAGGCTTTAGTTAATGCATCCTTGAGGGAGGAGTCCTTCCCGCAACCATTAAAGGAAGCGGTTGTAAGGCCCCTCCTAAAGAAGCCTTCCCTGGACCCAGCAGAATTAAAGAACTTTTATCCAGTCTCCAACCTACCCTTTGTGGGAAAGGTTGTAGAGAAAGTGATGGCACTTCAGCTCCTGTGGTCATTGGATGAAACGGATTATCTGGACCCTTTTCAGTCTGGCTTCAGGCCTGGCTACAGCACAGAAACTGCCTTGGTCACGCTGATGGATGATTTCTGGCAAGCCCGAGATGGGGTCATTACTCTATCTTGGTGCTACTTGATCTCTCAGCAGCTTTCGATACCATTGACCATGATATCCTTCTGGGGCGACTAAGGGAGTTGGGAGTCGGAGGCACCGTGTTGTGGTGGTTCTCCTCCTATCTCTCTGGTCGATCACAGTTGGTGTTGGTAGGAAGACAGAGGTCGAGCCCTAGGCCCCTTGTTTGTGGGGTGCTTCAGGGCTCAGTCCTCTCTCCCCTTCTGTTTAACATCTACATGAAACCACTGGTGAAATCATCCAACGACACGGGGTGGGATATAAGCAATATGCTGATGATACCCAGCTGTATATCTCCATCCCTTGTCAGTTCAGTGAGGTGGTGGATGTGATGTGCTGGTGCCTGGAGGCTGTGAGGATCTGGATGGGAGTCAACAGGCTCAGACTTAACTCAGACAAGACCGAATGGCTCTGGGTATTGCCCCCTAAAGACTATGTCGATTGTCCATCCTTGGTTCTGGGGAGAGGGAGAAAGTGCCCCCCTCAGAATGGGCTCACAATTTGGGTGTCCTCCTAGACTCACAACTAAGATTAGAGCAACATCTGACAGCTGTAGCTAGGGGAACCTTTGCACAGGTTTGTCTGGTGCACCAATTGCGACTCTACTTGCTCTCCTCACAGTCACTCATGCCCTTGTCACCTCATGGTTGGATTATTGCAACGCGCTCTACATGGGGCTACCCTTGAAAAGTGTTCGGAGACTACAGTTGGTCCAGAATGCAGCCACGCGAGCTATTCTGGGTGCACCTAGCTACACCCACATTACCCCAATTCTCCACGAGCTGCACTGGCTCCCTATTGGTCTCCGGGTGCAATTCAAGGTGTTGGTTATTACCTTTAAAGCCCTACAGTGCCCCTAAAGCTCAGTGCCAGGCTATCTTCGAGACCGCCTTCTACCGCATAGCTCCCAGCGACCGGTAAGATCCCACAGAGTCGGTCTCCTCTGGGTCCCGTCAGTTAAACAATGTCGACTGGCAGGCCACAGGGGAGGGCCTTCTTTGTGGCTGCCCGGGCTCTCTGGAACCAATTACCTCCTGAAGTCCGGACTGCCCCCACCCTAGTGGCTCTTCCGGCAGGCCTGGGGCCATTGACCTCACTATCTTGCGAGACCCGGCCACGAATTGGACTGTATGGGTTTTAATGTTTTCTTTTAAACTTTTGTATGGGATATTGTTCACATTGTTTTATTCTCTGTTGTAAGCTGCCCAGAGTCCCTCGGGAGTTGGGTGGCATAAAAATGTGACTAATAAAATAAAATAAAAAAATAAATGCTGATGCTCATCTTCCTTGCTTGCCAATTTCCTATTTTTTTCTTTTCCAAGCCAATCAAGCCAAACAGGGTTCAACAATTGAAAATAGACATGGTAATTATCAGTTTGATGGTCAGCAGGATAATACCAACTATTTCAAGGGAGGGATTTTTAAAATATATTTTTAAAAAATCAATCCCAATGGGTCATTAGCAATTTATGGATCTTATCTCTTCCCCTACAGTACATATCAAGTGTTGATTTTAGGCTCTCTTTTATATTGACAAAATATTTACTCATATTTTATCATTAACCTTGTACATCTTTAGTATCCAGGGCTGTCTAGATTAGAGTCAGCAATCAATTATCCCATATCCCTTTCCTGCAGCCCCCAAAATCTCTTCTGACCATGAAAGATAAAAACTGATGGCAATTCCCTGCTATTGTGAAGCAAGAAATCCACACAAAAAAACTTAAATGCTGAAATATGCTTATTTTTTAAAAAAAAAAATACCCTAAATTTTATCCAAAACTAAAATCTCAGCCCTGCCTCCATGCATAATGGTCACTTTCTATCATAGTCCTACCCTCATAAATGTTAAAAAGAGACCATGGCCATTTAAATGTGTCTAACCTTGATCTAAATGGCAACTTTATAAAGTAGTAGCAGCATTTGAGAATACTGATTTAATGATTTTATTGTCTGGGTTTCCATACTGAACCTATCGTACAGCTAAAGAGTACAAGATAACAATATTGGTTTTTAGAATATAGGTAAAATGCTGGTAGAATATAGGCAGAATGGACAAGACTCAGCAGCACTTTTTCGTGCGGCTGTTGATAAAAATAGGACCGTTAACGTGATTGCCAATATCCAATGACAAATATGGCACAACAAGAAGAAGAAGGAGGTAGAATGCACCCCACAACCTACTGGCTGGCTCACATTTAATGAAGTCACACATCTCAGATGAAGAGCAAGATGCCTTTTAATAAATAACAAATATATGTGATTGCTTGCTAAGTAAGAGAACAGAACTATGTCTGATTTTTCTATCTCATAATGGCACATTAACTTAACTATCCCCAGATAATATAGTCCTGCATTCCACTGTCCACTAAACATTGATGCGCAAGGAAGTCTTCAAATTAATGACACAGAACAATCTTTCACTTTTATACATATCCAAAGATATAAATGCATAACAGATTAACAACCTTTACACTCCAGGCTTGTGTAAAAAGTTCATATGGATTTCCTTCCTCAATATGTTATTATACCATTGTCAATTATGGAAGATTTACACTTTCCTGTGAAGCATCTGGCACCAGCCATCACTTGAGATGGGATTTTAGTCTGAAAGAAAGTTCTGTCTGATGCGTTTAGCCAAGCCACGTGCTTTGGTCTGTCTGGAGATTTATCCACCTGATTCTTCACAATACTCACAGCTGAACACACACAGCTTGCATTCATTTCAGACTAAAAATACCCACCTAAAATAATTGCTGATGGTCTTCACCATATGTTTGTGATGCTCAGCAATAACTCTTCGGATTCCCAAATCCAAATATTTAAGATGAGAAAATTTCAGTGTATTTCAGCACAATGATTTTAATGGAAAGAGAGAGTTAGAAAGAAGCAGCAATGATACCTTTTGCCTGATTAAAACACCAAATCAGTGGACAAAGAGTGAAACATTTCACAAATGAACAAGGTTTTAAAATATACTAGAGTTACGATTAAGTTACAACTGCATTCATTGTTTGACTTTTTTTTCCCCCTTGACCTACTAGCGGTAGAATGAACCAGTTTACATGCCTTCTTTTTTTTTTTTTTTGGTAAAAAAATAATATCCAAAGCTAAAGTAGATGAAAATCAATTGAAAAAGTTATAACTGGTAGTGGCTTACTAAACTGTTATTACTTTTTTAAAGGCTGCCTTGCCTTTAACGAAAGATATTAATTGTCTGCAAAAAGTGAATTCCCAGTTCATGCCAGGATTTATCTAGATTAGCATTTCATTAGAAATATTAGTTTAGATTTAGTTATATCTCCTTTCGGACCTGTCTAGCAGTCAATTTCTTTTATTTCTCCCTTTTCTGTATTTTGCATATCGTTCTTTAAAGGAAATAATGTGTTAGGTTTGGAATACGTTACTCTTTTCGATGCTGAGGTATTTTAAGTACATAACAATGTTGTCCTTTTAATTTATTATAACCAGTTGTGCCACAAATAAACATACAATTATGATTTTATCTCTGATCTATTCCAATCAGGAATAAACCTCTCCGGTTTGCAAAACATGTCCAAGAAAGTAAATGATGGATTGAGGCTTGTATCACTCAGAAGACAACACCTGAATGGATTGCAGCTGGATTGTGCTTGCTAGGAATTGCATTGTGCAAATATTCTCCATGTGAGCCTGGGAAGCTTTCTTCATTACCAACCTATGTTTGGTTCATTTGGTTTGACATATTTCACAATTAAGAAAATTTAGATCTATTTAAACCCAACTATGTAAAGTACCTGCCTTGCCATCCACAAAAGAAAACAGAAGGCCACATTTAAACTTTAAGCAGCATGTCTGGACCTCCATTTGCAATATTAGGCACGCTCAAGATAAACGTAAGTAAGGTTATACATTTAGGCAAGAAAAACAAAATGCACAGGTAAGTATATGTGGTACCTTGTTCAATAGTAGTAACTGTGAGAGGGATCTTGGAGACCTAGTGGACAACCCTTTAAATATGAGCCAGCCGTGTGCAGCAGCTGCCAAAAAAGCCAACACAGTTCTAGGCTGCATAAACAGAGGGATAGAATCAAGATCATGTGAAGTGTTAATACCACTATATAATGCCTTGGTAAGGCCACACTTGGAATACAGCATTCAGTTTTGGTCGCCACGATGTAAAAAAGATGTGAAGACTCTAGAAAGAGTGCAGAGAAGAGCAACAAAGATGATTAGGGGACTGGAGGCTAAAACACATGAAGAATGGTTGCAGGAACTGGGTATATCTAGTTTAATGAAAAGAAGGACTAGGGGAGACATGATAGCAGTGTTCCAATATCTCAGGGGCTGCCACAAAGAAGAGGGAGTCAAGCTATTCTCCAAAGCACTTGAGAGCAGGACAAGCAATGGATGGAAACTAATCAAGGAGAGAAGCAACCTAGAACTAAGGAGAAATTTCCTGACAGTTAGAACAATTAATCAGTGGAACAACTTGCCTGAAGTTGTGAATGCTCCAACACTGGAAGTTTTTAAGAAGATTTTGGATAACCATTTGTCTGAAGTGGTATAGAGCTTTCTGCCTAAGCAGCGGGTTGTACTAGAAGACTTCCAAAGTCCCTTCCAACTCTGTTATTCTATTCTATTCTAAATTGGAACAGGACAAAACCCAATTATAAGGTATGTTAAGTGTTATATTATGACTGATAATTGGGTAGAGCTTCTGAAGATTTTACTCCCAATTGGGCAGGGCTATAGATCAGTTACTCCCCCAGCAATAGGCATTGGCATTTGTTTAATATTCTGACAACATTTTATAAGAATTCTGTTGTGTAAGAGTAGCTTGAAAGTGCATTTTCCTGAAGAATTTTTTTTTCCAGTTTCCTATTTTCTTAGAGAGGACAAATATTGTCATAGTTTCCCTCAGCAGCATGAATTACTGTTCTAAAGCAAAGCCTGGAGTCCTTCATGATTTGAGAGCTTTCTGGTACAACTATTCTTTAGGACAGTCTTAAGGTTTGAAAAAAAAAAGTTTTACAGGCTTTAGCTGATTTCCCTGTGGAGCTTTTATGCAAGATTCAGGCTGCACTTGGCCTAGCTACAGCAATCTAGCAAGAAGAATTCTTTATATAGGTGCAAAATATAATGGCTTGGAGTAGTAAAAGGAAATGAATAAAGGCTAAAATAAAATGTAAGTATTCCACATAGTGGAAAACCAAAATCTACTTTGGACTTTAAATGCTACAAGCAAAACGATGCTCTGTTGTTACAGTTCAAGGTATCTCTGATTAACTAGCAATGGAAAGCAAATCATATCAAAACACTTATATTAGCGGAGACAGCTCTGCTGTGATATCTAGGTCATTAAAGCATCTATGTTCAGGGTGATTAGATATAAGATTTTGTTTGAAGAAGCAAGACCTCATGCTAATTCAAATTAATACCACTGAAATCTGGGGACAGGCATTTTGTCTCACAAGTCATCATTTTAGGATCTGCAACTGGCATTACTGTATCTTCTAGTTAAACTGCAATATTTGCTTGACTTGCTTGACCTGGACATAGTTTTATGTTCATTAATTACACCTTGATTAGATGATTATACATCAGGCTGTCCTAAAAACCAATTGGAAATTTCAATTAAAGCAGAATTTTGTGGCTACAATTCCCACTGGGGTTATGTGACCTTTTTATTGCATTAGTTTTGCAGCTGCCATTCATTTCTGAGTACATTTCAAAGGGTTCATTATTACTTATAAATGTAGACTCTTATCCAAACAAATGTAGCATCTTTAAAAATGTGTGTGTAGAGGCAAACCATTTGGTAATGAGGAACCTCATAGGAGAGAGTAAAAACCAAACTGGTGGGTGTCACATGGGTGTCAAACTCCCAACCTTACGTTGTCGACACGTGATGTATCGTGACTTTTTTCTCCTTCACTATACTGCGGGTAGGGTGGCCAACATGTGATGCATCTGGCCCGCAGGCCATGAATTTGACAGTCCTGGGCTAGGACAATATTAGAAGCTTCACAAGCATATGAGAAGGTTTATGATTTTCGGGGGGGGGATCTAAATCTTTTTGAATTGGTAGATTAAAAACCTGCCAAGATTGTTTTACAGGTTACGTGTACTCTGTAAATTGTGTGTCTGTGGGTTTCCTGCCTCAAAATGGCATAAAGCAAACATTTTGAAGTTAGAAGAGTTTTTATTGTGTCATTATGGCCACCATAATTATAGCTGCTTGATTTTATTTTTTTTAACCATGCCCTGTGGGCAACTCTTGGAATTAGAGGTGTGTAATTCCTTAATTATTTCCATAACAAATAATACATGGGAAGATTTGCATCCATTGAAACATGCCCACCAATGCACAAAGGTGGTATTTTCTGCCTCTAAAGTGTATGATTGTAGATGTATCAAAGTCTGTATCTGGACAGGTGCATGCCTGCTCACATTTTTTTCTTTTCATTGCTTTGATTTGTTTGCCAAGCAGGCCTTCAATAACTTTGAAGGTGTTGTGTTTGCAGAGGAATTTGGGAAGCATTTTCTTTCCTCCCAAAGGTAAAGCTCACAAATGCATCAGTCACTCCTGTCTCTTTCTGACAGTTCAAGTCACTGAAGGCAGTTGGTAAACTTTAATCGCTGTCACAACTGTAAAGTTTACACAGGGGAGGAAAACACATATCAATTACAGAGCCTGAACATGAGAACAACTGTGCCTATGTGTAAATAAAAAGGACTTCATGGAAAAGAAAATGCTGTCATTTCTCTTTTATGTAAGTTAAAAACATAAACTGCCCGTGCAGCCCAAGAAGACTAAAAAGCTAAAGGTGCATTTGGAATACTGAAAAACAAAGGTGTAATTATGTTTAAGGATGAATAAATCAAAGACTAAAATAAAAGAGTCCCTGAGCTGCAAGCAAGCTCCTTCATAGTTATTACATGACATGAAAATAACTACAATAGTTTCAGCAACAGCCCTGAGTCCTGTTGTACCAGGAGTGTATGCCAAAAATAGATAGTCATCCAAGGCATGAAGGTCACCCCAACTGCCCAACTAAAGCAAGCAAGCAAGCATCTATATTGGCCAGCAGCAATACAGAAAGATGCTGGGGATAGATGATCACTGTAGTGACAATGATAAAGGCATCCTTTCATACTACCCCAAAGAAGGCAGTGGCAAACCATTCCTGCAGTACTTCCCAACCTTGGCAATTTTAGGCTGTATGAACTTCAACTTCCAGAATTGTCCACCCAACATACTAGCTGAGGAATTCTAGGACTTGAACTCCATACAGCTTAAAGCTGCCAAGATTGGGAGACACTGCAATACTGCATTTTACCCACAAAAGCATTTGAATAAATAATATAGACAGCCAGTTTGGTCTAGTGATTAAGGTATCAGGCTAGCAAGCACCATGAGTCTTGCCTTAGCTATTAAAGCCAGCTGAGTGACTTTGAGTTAGTGACTTTGGGGCCAATCCACCTCACAGGGTTTTGACAAAAATAGGACGAAGAAGATATGTTAGATATGTTCACTTCCTTGGATTATTTGTAAAAGTAATAAAAGTGAGATACAAATAAATAAATATATAAAATTATTGTCAATAGAGTGCTGGATGATGGGCCTTTCAGATCACACACCGTTCAATATGTTACTAAGGAACAGTTAATCATTTTTTTAGAACACCAATGTTATTTATAATGTGGCTCAATTAAAGGCTTTAGGACATCTAATTGCTGAAGTTGCAATACAAAAAAGTAAATCTGAAGCTGCAAAGGCAGAAATAAATTAGCAACATTGAATATAAGAAAAATAAATATGGAAAAGATCAGTACGGTGAAGAATGAACAGACTGAGACATCAGTAAATTAAAATGGTCTGTAATTGGACACTTCAGTCTGAATATCAGACTGCTTACTGATGTGGACATAATAAAAGAAGAAATTGTTTTTCTTATAGATAGGAAGGATATAGCAAGAAAAATGCTTGGTTACGTGGTTGGCAATCAATGGCCAAATAATATCATTTAAATCTCATGGACTATTCTTTCATATGGAGTATTATCCATATTTATGTTCCAACCATTAATGCAGAAGATGAATGGTTAATGGGTTTTATCACCACTTTCAATTTGAAATCAACTGAAGATTCAAGGAAAAATGTCATTTTTGTGGTTGGATACTGGAATGCCAAAGTTGGAAATTTTAAGAAAGAAAATGTAGTTGGATTGTGTACCCCAGGAAACTAAAGTAGAGCAGAAGGACTTAACTGTTTCTGCCAATTCAGTGATTTGGTCATTGCTAACACAGTCTTCCAACAATCAAACTGACTCCTACATGCAAGGGCATTGCCAGATGGAATACACAGAAATCAAATTGATTAGAAATAGGTAGATAGATCATCTGACAGAACAATTTCAAATAACAAAAGGAGTAAGACAAGGGTGTCCCCTATCTCCCCTCCTATTCATATTAACATTGGAAATTCTCTTAAGGGAAATTCGAAGTGATAAGGAAATACAAGGTCTGAAGATCAAGAGGGAGGAATACAAGCTCCAAGCCTTCACAGACAATATCGTACTTATTGCAGAACAACCAATAATAACAGGCACCAAAATATTAGACAAAATAGAGAAAGTAGTGGGACTTAAAATTAATAAACAAAAGACAAAGATACTAATGAAGAACCTTACTAACCAGCAAGAAAAAGAATTAGAGGATAAATTAGGTATACTAACTACAAAGAAGATAAAATATCTAGGAATATGGCTCACCAATAAAAGTACATCAATTAGAAAAGACAATTATGATAAACTTATAGGACAAATCAAAAAGGACCTAGAAACCTGGAAAAAAATACAATTATCTCTGTTGGGAAAAATTGCTTCAATTAAAATGAACGTCCTTCCCAGAATGTTATACCTATTCCAAGTGATTCCAATAAAGCCAGGGAAGAATTTCTTCAAATTAATATTGGATTACATCTGGCAAGGCAAGAAAGCAAGAATTAAAATCAAATACTTACAAGATTCAAGAGAAAGAGGAGGACTTGTATTACCGGACTGGGAAACATATTATAAAGCATCAACATTGATTTGGACCAAGGAATGGATGGAGCTAAAAAACAAAAGATTGTTAAATCTAGAAGGATTTGACCTACAGCGAGGATGGCATGCATTCTTGTGGGAGGGCACTGATAAACAACACGGATACTTTCAGAAACATACTGTCAGGCAGTCATTATACCACACATGGCAGGGTATCAAACAAGCACATTATTATAAAATCCTGGAATGGTTATCAACCATGGAGGCCCAGATCTACCCAAATGCCATGGACAGCACCAAAATGAAAACGTATAAGGACTTACTAAACAACCAAGGAGAGCTAAGAACAAGACAAGAACTGCAGGAGATGGGTACAGACATCGACTGGTAGCCCTACTTACAAATAAAATCAAGATATCAGAAGGATTTGACCCAATTTGAATTCCAAAAGGCCAAAGCGAGCTAGACAAAATCTTACAAGGACCACAGGACAAATTGATTAAAAAAGTTTACAACTATTTACAAGCATACAAACTAGAAGAAGAGGTAGTCAAGGACAACATGTTAAGCTGGGCAAAGAACTTCGGGCCATAACATAGAATTAGATAAATGGGAAAAACTATGGACAATAAACTACAAATTGACAATGTCTATACCCTATAAGGAAAACCTGCTTAAAATGTTTTATAGGTGGAATCTCCCCCCAGGCCAGGTTGGCAAGAATGTTTCCCAACACATCTCCAACATGCTGGAAATGTAAGCTACACAAAGGAACCTACTATCATACATGGTGGACCTGCCCAAAGGCAAAATGTAGCTATTTTGCTGCTCTTATTGTGTCATCAGATAATCGCCCGGCCGCCCTGTTTAGGGTGACCCGCTCCCTGCTCCACCAGGAAGCGCGGGAGGACCCCTTGGAGGGTAGAGCCGAGGATTTTGTTCAATATCTGTATGACAAAATCACTCAGATTCGGGAAGATCTGGACTCCGACTGGGTAGTCTCAGGGGGAGGGACTGGGGCAGGTCTTGAGAATGTTATCTGGGATGAGTTTGATCCTGTGACCCCTGAGGACATGGACAGGATTCTGGGTAGACTGAACGCGACCACTTGTTTATTGGACCCGTGTCCCTCCTGGTTAGTGCTGGCTTCTCGGGAGGTGACACGAGGCTGGTTCCAGGGGATTATAAATGCTTTGTTGGGTGAGGGTGTCTTTCCTGCTGTCTTGAAAGAGGTGGTGGTGAGGCCTCTCCTCAAGAAGCCTTCCCTGGACCCGGCAATGTTGGTAAATTATTGTCCAGTCTCCAACCTTCGTTTTGTGGCAAAGGTTGTTGAGAGTGTGGTTGCGCAACAGCTCCCCCAGCACCTGGATGAAACGACGTATCTGGATCCATTCCAGTCAGGCTTCAGGCCCGGGTACAGCATGGAAACGGCATTGGTCGCGTTGGTTGATGATCTCTGGAGGGCTCGGGACAGAGGGTGCTCCTCTGTCCTGGTCCTGTTAGATCTCTCAGCGGCTTTTGATACCACCGACCATGGTATCATGCTGCACCGGTTGGAAGAGATAGGGGTGGGAGGCACTGTGTTGCGGTGTTTCTCCTCCTTTCTCTCTGACCGGTCGCAGTCTGTGTTGACAGGGGGACAGAAGTCGACCCTGAGGCCCCTCATATGTGGGGTACCGCAAGGGTCGGTCCTCTCGCCTCTCCTGTTCAACATTTATGTGAAGCCGCTGGGCGAGATCATCCATGGTTTCGGTGTGGAGTACCATCAGTACGCTGACGACACCCAGCTGTACATCTCCACCCCGGATCACCCCAATGATGCCCTTGAAGTGATGTCCTGGTGCCTGGAGGCCGTACAGATCTGGATGGGGAGGAACAGGCTCAGGCTCAACCCATCCAAGACCGAGTGGCTGTGGTTTCCGACGTCCCGATATAGTCAGTTGACGCCATCACTGACTATTGGGGGCAAATCATTGGCCCCCACGGAGAGGGCTCACAACTTGGGCGCCCTCCTGGACTCACGGCTGTCTTTAGAAGAGCACTTGACGGCCGTGACCGGGAGGATTTTTTATCAGGTTCGCCTGATTCGCCAGTTGCGTCCCTTTCTGGATCGGGACTCGTTACACAGGTTCACTCATGCCCTCGTCACCTCCCGCCTGGACTATTGTAATGCTCTCTACATGGGGCTCCCCTTGAGGAGCACCCGGAGGCTCCAACTGGCGCAGAGTGCGGCCGCGCGGGTGGTAATGGGAGCGACATGGCGCTCCCATGTAACACCTCTCCTGCGCGAGCTGCACTGGCTCCCGGTGGTCTTCTGGGTGCGCTTCAAGGTTTTGGTTACCACCTTTAAAGCGCTCCATGGCTTAGGACCTGGTTATTTACGGGACTGCCTACTACCACCAATAACCTCCCACCGGCCAGTACGCTCTCATAGAGAGGGACTCCTCCGGGTGCCGTCAGCCAAACAGTGTCGACTGTCGGCCCCTAGGGGGAGAGCCTTCTCTGTGGGGGCACCTACCATCTGGAATGAGCTCCCCCCGGAGATATGGAGGATCCCGGATCTGCGCTCCTTCCGCCGTGCTGTGAAGACCTTTTCATTCCATCAGGCGGGCTTGGCCTAATTTCTTCCCTTTTTAAATATATAAATTTTAATCTGTTTTTAAATTATTGGGGTATTTTAATCTGTCTGGGCCAAAATGATTTAATTTGATTTTATCTGGTTTTTAAATTTTTTGTATTTATGTATTTTATTGTTGGCTGTTCACTGCCCTGAGTCCTTCGGGAGTAGGGCGGTATACAAATCAAATAAACCTAAACCTAAACCTAAACCTAAAACAATACTGGCGAATGATCAAAACACAAATAGAACAAATCACACAACATAGAATAGAAATGAAGCCAGAAACCTTCCTATTAGGCATTATATCTGGACAATATGAAAAGGAAATAAAATACCTAATAATCCACATAACAACGGCAGCATGTATATTTTTTGCACAAAATTGGAAGAGTAATGACATACCAAGTGAAGAAAGAGTAATTAGGAAAATCATGGAATGTGCAGAAATGGACAGACTCACAAAGGAACTTCAAGATAAGGAAGAACATGATTACTATTTAGTATGGGATAAGTGGTACACTTGGTTGGAAGATAGGAAAAGGAAAAAACAGGACTAGGAGGTAGCCAGTAGAATCTAAGATAGATATAGAAACACAAATTATTTACCGTAGGCCAATAGTGACTTAAAAAAGTTTAAACACAACATAAAAGACCCAATGAGGGAAGAGTCAAACATACAAATGAGAATCATATAACAGACTACAGTTGCAATAACTTTGATAAGATTATACCTGATTTCTTTTTTGTGTGTGTGTGTATGTTTTGTATGTCTTGTTATTACTTGTTTTGTTTTGTTTGTATCTTTAAATAAATAAAATTAATAATAATGAAAAAAAGAAATAGGTAGATAGAGGTGGAAGAGCTCAAGTAGAACAGCAAGGACTGTGCGTGATTCGTATACAAGCTAAGGCAAATCAAACACTTTTCATAAAATAATCTTGACAATATCCCTAAAATTTAATAGAAAATGCCAAAAAGAAAAGTCAAAGACTCTAGTAAGGAACTTAAAATTTTCATGTAGCTGTTAGAAAAGACAAGGACTGATATTAAAAGCAGAGATGGGAATATACCTTGGATATTGAATGTTAATTTGGATATTCACAGTAGAGATATCACCGTCCTAGATACTTTAAAAGATTTTTAGTTGTTTATTTGTTTAAAATATCTGTGTGGCTGCCCATCTTACTAATAATGTTCTTTGGTAACTAAAAATGGAAATGATCTGCTAATATAAGTCAAAGGAGCATAGTGAAAAAATGGGATGAAAATTAAACATAAAGAAGACCAAACTAATGATGACAGCTGCAAGATTTTCATTACAACAATGAAAATATTGAAGTGGCAGATATTCTGCCTTTTAGGATCATCAATCATAAGGGAACCAGCAAACAAAGAGTAGGCTGCAGGTTAGGACTTGAAGTGTTTGGAAATAATTTTCAGGCACCAAGATCTATCTATACCTACAAAGAATCAGAATTGTGCAAGCAACTGTTTTTCCTATGACACTTCCAAAAAGTGTCATAGGAAAAGAAACAGGATAGAAAGAGTATTGATGCTTTTTATATTTGGGGTTAGATAATACAATGAACAGCCAAGAAAGCAAATGGATTATCAAATAAATCAATTTATTTCTCCTGAGGCAGAAATAAACTGCTCAAATATACTTCAGACACATTATGCAAAGACCTAACTCTCTAGAGAAGTCCATAATATTGGGGAAAAATTTTTAGAAAAGAAGGACCAGCAGCAAGATGGATGAACTTAGTTAAACCAGTGATGGGTGCACTATTGGAAGAGTTGAAATACCAGCTCAGGACAGATTTTCCTGGAGAAACTCTATCTGTGTGGTCATTAAGATACCAATATTGATTTGATGGCGAATAAACCTCTGACAACAGTCATATGTTTTGGTTAAGTGTTGCCAGAAGTTTCAATCCACATTAGAAAAAGAGCAAATGCTTTCACTAATTGTTGTTGTAAATTAGATTTGCCCTGAAACCAATGTTGGTATCTTAATGAAAATGTGGATGATTCAAAATACAAACAAAACTCCAGCTTTTTAGATTCTCAGTTTCTTGGATATAAACAAGAGTTTTCTTTTCTGAAAATGATGAAAGCTCTGTTATGCCCCAGCTAGCAGCTGGCATCCAGACCTATTGTAAATCTATTTTACATGTGCTTCTTTTTTGACTACCCCAAGAAAACATCTCCGAAATAGAGAAAAGCCCTCCTTTTTTCACTCAGAGAAAACATAACCTAGGTAAACCCAAGCTTATTATTGTAATCTATTGATTACAATATTTTAATATACATGGGATCAGATATTTATCTTTGGATAATAATATAGGTCACTACTCTGACAAGCCACTGAAGGGTTTTCAGGCTAGAAATACTTGCAATAGTATTCTTTCCTTCACCTTTTTCTAGATGAAGTCTAGCTTTGAAGTCTATTTATTATTCAGAGTTTAGGCTTTGCATGAAAGTCCTCACATTCCTAAGTAATGTAAGACTGCAAAATCCACCAAATAGACTTTTACAATCTCACTTATAAGCCTCAAATGGTCACAGATAACAGATTCTATTACTAGGCTTTGGAATTTACTTGAAATATATTTTGCTCAGTGCAGCTATGTGTTTTCAAAGTTTGTGGGCCATATTATATATAATGAAATAGCACAATAGAAATTAACCTTCTGTAATAATTCAGAGGTCCTCTATAAATATGGTGCCTTGGGGGAAGAGCTTTCTGTGTTTCCTACTTTCTCCAAAATATTGTGAATAACTCCCATCCATCCAACTGAGAAATTAGATGGTTTACAATTCTTTAAGATAATTGTGATCATTAGGTAGTTTTAAAGTTAAGCATATGTGCCTGCATTTTTATTATATGCAATTAAAATTGGGGAGGAGAAATAAACATGAATTATCTTAAAATATTCATCAATATGAATTTATGGCATTATCTCATCATGACATTACAAACCAGAAGCTCCTGGCTGTTTTCCTCCATCAAATCAAGGGAGTTTTAATTATGTCATTCCAGTAGCAAATATCGCACCCATCCATCACAATCTATTGAATATTTTTCAGCCAATGATTCATAGAAGCCAATATCTCCATTTAATGATAATGCAGAATTACAAACTGGATTATACATATTATATGCATATTGGGACAATCTGTTACTAACAATTAGATGATTATCTAGTAATTTTAAATATGTCACCTGACTACCACTGTGTGCTATTTTGGAACATGTTCTATATTCTGAAAGCACATACATATTTAGATAATTGGTTTAGATCAGGAAAGCCAGTAAAGTGATAGTAGTCATTAGAAGTTTTGGAAAGATATTTGTCAGCAGCATTGGTCAATGACTTGGATACTCTACAATATTGAATAAGAAAATGAGGAACTGGATATTTATAAAATCTTAATTATCACTTTCTATTAATTTTTTTTATTAATTTTGAGCATTTTGTTGTGACTGCAACTAATAGAAACATGCTCCCTAACCACTCAATGCTTCATTCAGATATAGAACATATGTAAATATTTGGCTTTTCCATTTTTCTGTAGAAATATTGATGCTTACTTTTAGCAACTGAATGTCCTTATTCTGAAAACCAATGGAAATAAACCAGTAAAAAAACAACAACAGATTTATTATCTGATTAATGAAGCTAAATCTCTTCATGTAAAGGTGCCAGCAAGTTTAAGAGATGTTTAGACTCGTTAATATGATGTTTTCCTTAAGATGATACTTAGAGGCTACAGCAGGGGTAGAAAAAGTGAAATTCCAGATTCTTGTGCAGTCTCAAAACCTGTTTTTGGAACATCCAGAGCCCACCTTCTACCCATCAGACCATGACCTTCAAAATTACTTGGCACATTCTGCCTCAGCTCCAACCAAGCCAATTATTTAATTCAAAAATTTTCACATTTCCAATAGATCAAATGAAACCTCATTCTGTTTTAATTTGAAAGAAACATGTATACATTTGAGACAGACTTTTTCTTCCAGTCAAGATAAGCATATTTGGAGTGGTCATGAAGATCATCTAGGCAAGAGAGGCATGCTACAACATCCCCAAGAAACTACTAGTTGTGTTTGAATATCTCTGGCAAAGAAAACCAGCCACTCAGTTAGGCAATTGGTTTCATCTTCAAGAATTATAGTCTAATGTTTAATTTGCTGCAGAAGGAAGTCATATTCTTTTTTTCTCTCTAGTACTGGGAATCATGATCACATCGGGAATCAATTATTTCCCATCCATCACTGCCTGTGCACCAGGGTAGTGGCAAGACAGAGCTTCCTGGGAGAATGTTGGAAGCAGTTATTACCTGTCCCTCTCCCTATGGAAAAAGAGTCTACTTTCTATTACCCTCAAACAGGCAGATAGTAATTTTTCCCCAAAATTGGATTTTTTCAACATACCATCTTGATGGAAGAAGTATACCAAGACAATGAAAAAAAGCTTTACAAAAAAGGAGTTACATTTCCCTCATCCTCTTATATTATCTAGTATTGTGTGTGAGAGAAAGAGTGAGAGTGATTGTTGGATTTCACTGCCCCAGTGAATGGCCACCAAATGGCCACCAATTTGAATACCTTAAAAACACTTTAGATAAATTCTTAAACAATATTAAAATGAGTTAATATAAAGAGATAGGAGAATCAGTTGCTACTGAACAAATTTACCCAAACTATAATATACTGAGATAGATAGATAGATAGATAGATAGATAGATAGATAGATAGATAGATATTATAGGTATTTTCAGGATAGTCATCCGTATAAATTAATTCATATCCTCAGAGGTATTAGTCTTTTATATTTCTTGCATTATATCAACAGTGGAAAAGAGATGTCAATTACATTTCTATTTGTTGAAATTAAAGAAAATATTAAATCTGATTAGGAGATGAGAGAGAAATTTCAATTGGCATTTTCACTCTGATGTTACTATAATGTCTTGAGGCATTTTGCAATGATATATAATAAAAGGCTTTCAAAGCCATTTTAGAGTTGTCTCCTGCTTCAGCAAATCATTTTCCTCATATCTCGGTTTATCTAAAATAGTCATATTTTTCAGTGATTAACTAGAATTGCAAAAGAAGCAAAGACTTTAATAAAATGCAACCGCATAGCCTTTTCTTACAGCAGTGTCAATTTTGGTGCTTACATCCTGGCCCGCTAAAAACTAAATAAATAATAATTTAACAGTATATTTATTGATATCCATGGACATTGCATTTTATTTTATACACAAATTTGTCAATTATCTGTATTTCAATGTATCATACATTTTGTTTGTATAGATTCTTTCTATATTGGTATATTGTATTTGTGTCACATTTATTCTGAACATCATTTCACAGCCCATAACCAGTGGTGGATTGCTACTGGTTTGCCCCGGATCACACGAACTGGTAGCGGCGGCGGCAGGAGGCCCCACCCACCTGTGAGCATGCACACACCCACAAGTGAAGCAGTAGCGACAGATTTGTAATCCACTATTGCCCATAATATATATGGTTACATCATACATGCCTCTTTTTTGGCATTGTGTCTAACTACATAAATTGTTGTTACAGAAAACAGTATCTACAAAAAATAGCAATGACCAAAAAGCACACATATATTGAATATTGTTAGCAAAAATGTTACCTGCAAACAATTCCCTATTTACAAAATGAAGGAATATATAATTTCAAGTACAAAGCTTTCATTTTTACTGAAATGAACAGGATTTAAAGGGAAAATTACAGTGCCTACTATTATTTCAATAGGCTGTTCTGCAATTTAAGGATCAACAGCTCTAATTCTGATGCAGATGTATTAAATATTATCACATCATCATTAGACAATGCATATTTTTTTCATTTAAACAGCAATAATATGTAATCATAGGAACCATTCCAATCTTTGAGCCTAATCACTGATATTGCAATGATGGCCTATATTTGTCTCTATCTGAATTTTGAGGATAGAAGTGGACATTGGAATTCAATTCATACTTGTAATATTGGGGCATACAATATTGCTGAAAATGTTGAGATCAATCAGCTATTCTTGACCAGAACTTCATGTTCAGATGTCCATGTCTAAGGATAAAGCTTATATGCAAATCTTATCTCAAGGGTGACACCAAGAGAACTGCCTTGCTCCTGTGCAGCTACTGTACAAATGAGAAACACCGGCACTAAACTATTATCACTGCTTGTGTTGAAGAAACAGAGGTCAGCAGAGGTTATTCTTTTCAGGACAAAAACAAATGTCATGCCCCTGAATCCGTGGAGCCTGAATCTGCAGAGGAAGACGAGCCGAAACTGGAGCCGATGGAGATTGAGCGGTGGTTTCATTGGCTTTCAAGGAATAGGGGGAGGAGCAGGCCGAGTCAGGCCAGGGCCTTTCAGGATTGAGACCTTGTAGGCAGGGAGTAAGAGGGGCAGGATGACCAAGAGAGGCTAAGCAGTGAACATGAGAAACAGAGCTCAGGCGATGAGCAAAGACTACCCCCTCCTGATCCTTGAGCACAGAGAGTGGAGAGAAGGCAGGAACAGCACAGGCTGACCCGACTACTCAGGAGGAGAGCACCCCGCCCTTCACCTGGGGACTGAAACTTAAGGAGACACTGTGGGGAGGGGCATTGTCAGGAACATATGCTGAATTCATGGAGTGTTGTGTGCCGTTGCTGATGTTGGACATTTCCTGGACTTCTTGCTTTGTTTCTTTGCTTCCTGGATTAATTGCCTTGTTCCTTTGCTTCCTGGACTAATTGACTTATTCCCTTGCCCTGCTGGATTTCTTGTTTTGCAGCCATTGTGCTCACAGCATTGTGCTGGACTACTTGCAGCCCAAGGCTGCTGGAGGTGTGTGTGTGAGTGTGAGTGTGAGTGTGAGTGTGTGTGTGAGAGAGAGAGAGAGACAGAGAGAGAGACACAGAGACACAGAGAGAGATCACTTTGCTCTGGGACTTGCCAGAAACATGGGAGCATTTGGGGGAATTTTTGGAGCAATAAAGGGGAGGTTTGAACTGTCAGCTAACTGTATTGCCTCTGTGCCATGCCCTGGATCACCACAACAAATTGGGTGAAATTTCTTAGATATAATGTCTTTGGATAAACTGTGAATATTGTAATGTGATGCTCGAACTATAAAAATGGAAACATAAATGCCCTTTTAATTGAGATGGTGTATTTCACAGATACAGAAAGAAAGAGATGGAAGAAATAATGAAATGCTAATGCACTTTTGTAGTTTTTTTTAATTACAGAAAATGTTTGAACATGGGAAATTGATACATCACATAAATTGGTTAATATTTATATAAAACAGAATGCCCCTTGGTAGGTTTTTTTTTTAAGATTGAAGCTAAATATTCCAACCTGATTTTACTAGGTAAAATTCTCCTTGGATTCTTCTTCTTTTATTTTTTAAAGGTACTTTATATTCTTTGCCTTCACCTAGTGGCTATGTAACAATTCAATTACTGAAGTCCCTCATCCAGAAAGTGCACTTGATTTCCTATAATTTGTATTCTGTTTGATTTTATTTTAGCTTATGTAACAAATACCACTTGGAATTGACTGAGTTAAAACTCAGAAAAAAAAGAGGCAGGATAAGTCTGCCAGCTGCAAAAGGAGAAAAGGGGGAGTTAATAAAATACAAATAGAAATGTAAAATAAAATTAGATGTGATGTTTTTGACCATCAGGATATTTTTATGCAAAGATTAGATTTTTTTCAAAAAAAACCAAAAAAAAAAGACAAGGTCAGCTGAAGAAAAGTGAAATAAGATACCTAGGAAGAAAGTCACATGGAGAGCATGACTATAAAGAGCAGAAGGAATGTGAGTATTTAAGTCAGATAATATAGGAAAAAGCACTCGGAAAAATCAGACAATGAAATAGCAATTAGCAGATCAAAAGGGTAAGAAGCATATTTTAAAAGAAAAAGGTGATAATGTAAGCAGCATGAAAGGAAGCTGCAACAATGAAGTGAGAAAATCAGGCAGCAAACTGGAAAAATTCCTGTGTGGATTCCTTTTACTCAGGGAATAAAAAAGAACTGAGAACAAGGAAAGAAAATTGATGGTCTGTTTGCATATTTTTTTTCACAACAGGTTTATTGTGTCACCCTTGAAATCTGTAATGAAATTTGTTTGTGTAAGGAGAAAGACTTAGAAGGAGGGGAGCTCTTCTCCATCATATACCTAGGAGAATTTTTTTTGGTATTTTATGAAATGATTTTGAAGCATAATATAGGTGTGGGGAGGGGAGGTATGTTCTTGCTTTCATTGCTGGTTTGGTCAAGAACACCTGAAGGGGATGACAAGCTAGCCAGTCATAAACAATGGGGAATGTTTTTATAAAACTCCTTTAGATAGTTTTCTTATATTGAATTGTGGAGAAGACTTTAGCTTCTTTCCTTGTTATCCCAGCAGGTATTCTGTGTTATATAACTATTTTTGTCATGTCTGGTAGGCACCTAACAATAGTGAAACAATCAAAGACCCATAGGCTACTTGTAGCAATGGAAGAGAGTAAACAGTCGAAATATTGGCCAGTGTTCAGAGTAACAAAAGTCATACCATTAAGCCCAGAAATTCAGGCATGGAATCATGTACATACATTGATTGCATTAGAATCATAGGAGGACAAGGGTACAATAAACTTTTTCAACAAAGACTATTAAACAGATTAATAGAGTTGCAAAGCATCTTATAGGTCATCTAGTCCTTTCTATTATTTATATTATTCTATTCTACTGTTTCTATTAGAGTTTCTCCCCCTCCTATCATCTCCTCACCAGCTCAACTAATATATATTTTACATTTTATCAGAATGACAAGTGACCCAAAAATAAGAGTAAGGAACTCTTCCTGTAAATATTATGCTTCTGCTTATTTCAGCCTTTTACTATTTGACTTGGCATCAATGGTGTTCTGGTGGTTCAGACAAGAATGTGAAGAAGTCGGTCATCTTAGGAGAATTGATCTTTTCTATTCCCTATGGATCTCTGTGGACTTATTAGCTTCCAACTTCAGTATCTTCAAATAAGCAGTATAGTATTTAAAAAAAAAAAACTTTAAAAACAAGGAGAAACACCTAGAGACTTGATTGAATTTGAAAATCTTACAATAGTTTGGAGATTTGCTTGACCTTTTTTCATTCCTTCACTCCCAATAACTATACATCAATGGCTCCACTCAAAGAAGAAAGTGTCAGGTCGTGTACATCAGGACTCTAGGCCCTGTGCTATTAACTTCTAGCTGTGTTTTATATATATTCTGATATATAAGTAGTTGTTCTTTCTGGGAATTCCAAAGTTTAGCAGAAAAGCAATGTTATGCCTTAAATAAATCAGACAAATGAATCCAAATATCACAAGAGAAGATCATTATCAATGATTAAGCTTGTCAACTGGGCCAGTGGTGAAATCTAAAATTTGTTACTACCAGTTCTGTGGGCGTGGCTTGGGGGAGGTAATGTGACTGGGTGGGTGTAGCAATTTTTTTTTTTACTTTTAAAAGCATTTTTTCTACAACCTCTTTGGCGAAGAGATTGTAAAAAAATGCTTTCAAAAGGCTCTGACGATCCCAGTTGAGTTGCCTGATCGGCAGAGGCTTTTTTTCTTTTAAATGCCTCTGATGATCACGCAATTCAGCTTGGATCATCAGAGGTATTTAAAAGAAAAAAAAAGGCTTTTTTTTTAAATGCCTCTGACGATCCAAGCTGAGTTGCCTGATCAGCAGAGGCTTTTTTTCTTTTAAATGCCTCTGACGATCCAAGCTGAGTTGCCTGATCAGCAGAGGCATTTAAAAGAAAAAAAGCCTCTGCCGATCAGCAACTCAGCTGGGATCATCAGAGACTTTTAAAAGCATTTTTTCTACAACCTCTGAAGAGGTTGTAGAAAAAATGCTTTTAAAAGTAAAAAAAAAAAAAGCCTCTGATGATTGTGCAGCTCAGCTGGGTATGGGGGGGGGCAGGGGTTTTTGCTACCGGTTTCCGAACCACCCACCTCCATCGCTACCGGATTAGGTGATCCGGTCCAAACCGGGAGCATTTCACCCCTGAACTGGGCCCTTACAAGCACATAGGCATTTAATAAAATAAAATGTAGAGAGTCTAAACTCTAGTAGAATTTTACTAATCTTCCATTGGGGAGGGGAATAAATTTTGTTGGGACTGGCAGAGAAGGTCGAGGGAAGGTAGAAGGAGTGTTAGGAAGCAATATCCGTTTAGAACTTCAAATGTGCCCATCAGCCTAAACAGATTGACTGCTGCCCTGTGCTGTCTTAGTCATATTTTGCCAAAGGCTATCTTCAAAACATAGATCTTATCTAAAATTCCTATTGCACTTCTTGAATCCCTCTGGCTGAAAATTGGAATTAGATACTTGGAATAGTAGCAGGAAGGGGGTAAAAGCCATTCCTTCTCAAGTTGCTGAGTCTTTTCTTTAGCAATTTTATTTTTCTGGGAAGGAAATGTTGCAGTTTTGATCTTGCACACTGCTGCTGAAGACCTGTTCTGCATATATTTATCTTGAAAGAAGCATGTCATTCAATTCCCTGGGCCTTCATAAAAGAACACTATTATCTCTGCTGACTATAAAACATTGGCCTCCATAGAAGTAACTGTTGGGTTCCTCTCAAAAGATTAGTTTTGCATGGCCCATAGATAAGATATGAGGAGTTGTGCAACTATAGTCTTCCATTTCCTTTTTGTTATTTTATCTAACACCCTGAAGCCGAGTTCTGCATTTTGAAGATAATCATCTTAACAATGAGATACAATGTGTCTCCTTGAGTAAAATGAAAAAGGAAGAGCTGAGATGATAGCTTTTGAAATGTTTACTTGATAAAACTTATTTTGTGTCTTATGAAGGAGGAAAAAGGGCAAGAGGGAAGACCCAGACGAGAGTGACTCAGAAGCTTATAGCACACTGAAAAAAATAACAACTCTCTTGAATTCTGGAGTAGTTAGTCCTTTGATGAGTCCAGGGGAAACTGTATGTGAATCATTCTGATAGTGAGTTCCCTGTTGAAAATAAAATAGTCAGGAAAAATATCAACAAATTGCAGAATAGAGTGGAAAATGAGACTTACATTCCTCTTTTTGACAGCAGCTGAAAAAGCTATTCAGTTGAGTTAGATCTAAACAGAAGGAAAAGTCCCAGATACTAAAAAAAAATAAGTGGGATTAGTTTGCCTAGCTATATTGAAAACAGAAATGTGCCCTCAGAAAAGGTCACTTCTCCTCTGAATTTCTTTGCAGTTTGTAGTTACAAATTGTCTGAAGGGATGTTTGAGGGTGGAGGAGGTTACACAAAGTGGAAACGCAGTGATGTTGACCTTTTGTAGACTTTGAAAATGTTTTTTTTTTTTTACATTTGATCTTAGCCAACGATAGAAAAATATTTTTTAATTTTTCGCCCCCAGGCAAGGTTGTCACATGCACCTGCTTAGGGAAACACTGTGAGTTAATTGTACTCAGAAATTAAGTTTTTCATAGATGTGTTGTTTTGTATGGTAATATTTTTAATTCTTTTTTCCCCGTTTTGAAGATATGGATATTTTTCCTGCTTATCTATCTGGTACTTTGCCAAATCTACGGGATTTCTTAAAGATAATATTTTAATTGATATCCAATACCAAAGAAGTAGTACAAGATCAGAAGATGTAGAGATAGCTGGCCCATAGACTTGCCAAGAATCAGACAGGACTGAATGGATAACATCATCATCATCATCACAGTCAATACACCATCATTTTCTTTCAGTCCCCTAGGATGCAATTTATCCTGCTAGACTAGAGCATGGGTTTCAAACTCGCTGTGTCATACTGCCATCCCATGATGTATCATGAAGGTGGGGTGGGCGTGGCCTCTGTGTGATGCATGCAGCCGGCGGGCTGCCAGTTTGACACTCTTGTGCTAGAGAAGCACAAACATTGTGAACTTCAACTCCCAACTTCTCAACAGCTACGGTTGAGAAACCCTGTCCTAGAGATTTAAATTCATTCAATTTGTTTGTGTCTTTCCTTGTTAATCTATTTCTCTTTTCACTTTCTGTATAGCATTTTTTTTCTCCCCAGATCTTTTTTCTAGTAGCTACATTGGCTTCTGTCCTTGATTGTCATCTCATTGGAATTGTTTGCAAATGTGTTCATTTTAAAATGTCCTTCCTAAAGAACTGCCAGCTATCTTGATCTCCTTTCTCCATTAGCTGCTTCTCCAGTAGAATCCTGCTTATTATTGTTCTGATTACAATCATGCTTCTGAACAGCAAAGCATGTTTAATGTCACTTCCCATAAAAATAATTAACTTCAGTGTAATACAGTCACTTTCCCCCAAAGTTTCTGTTGATCCAGGCTTCTCTAATGTTTAGTATCAAGTCAAGGATAACTGGTCCTCTAATGTGTTTCTCCACACTCTGTAAGTTATAAGCAAATTATAAGCAAGAAAGTTATAAGCAAGACAAATCAGACATTTCCTGAAGGGATCATGTATAATTTTATCTTTGCTCTAACCAGATTAAGGGAAAACCAGAATTTTAACACAAACAAATTTGAAAGTGACATGAGGTCTCAGAACATCCATAATAAAATAATATAAACTGATATATTCTCTCTACTTACTGCATATAGAAATATGGGTGCATTGGATTTTCCTTTCATCCTGAGAGGAAATGTGCTCTATTTTTCTTCCAACAACTATATTGCTTTAGGAAAAGAAAAGAAAAGAAAGAAATCAGGTAAGCTAGTAAACTCCTTCCAGGCTATTTAAGCTCAGTGGAGAAGTTTGTGCCTAAATTTAACAAAATTTCCCTCTTAGACTGCCTCGCTAGACATGAAAAATGCTAGGTTACAGCATCTTTTCTGTTCTATCGTTTCTATCAACATAGATTTTGAAGAGCCCATTTCAGTATTAAAAAATAAAACCATTTAACTTTTTTTTTAAAACAAATGAAGCAATTTTGGCACTAAAAGAAATACTAAGGTATTTCCAGATAAAAAACACAGCAATTTAAAACAATTATATTATTCTTTTTTAAAAAAACATCCAAACAGAACTTCTTTTCTTTTATTTAAAGAAGAATGGTAAATACAAATATTAACCCCAGAATTATTATTTTTAAACAAATTCTCTAAGATACACTAGATGTAAAATAAGGATGACACAGAAATACCAAACATAGAGAACAAGATATCTACTGGTCCATATAATATCTTATGCTATTTTTCAAAGACACTTTGAATGTGTCTATCTTTTTTTTAAAGGACAAAAGCTATCAAAGCAACAGTATGGAGCTTTTATGTTTCCTAAGGTCTCCTAATAAAAGATAGTAGAAAAATATTCCTGCTAGGCATTCACCACAGGGATTTTTCTTCCGCAAATTGAAATAGGAATTTAATTTTAAATAAATGGAATAATTTTCTTCCCATACTTATATACATGTAGAGATATGCTCTCATTTTTCTCAGCCTGTTTGATTTGGGTCTTGATTCAGTTTCTCGGTGAAACTGACTGAAGTCTGAAAGCTGCATTGTGACCACATCAATATTATTGCATCAATAGAAAAAGTGTATTTTATTCCATCAGTTTGTAACAGGGAAAGTTAATAAAATATCACAAAGGCTAATTAGTGAGTACTGTAGTAACTCTTCACACAAGAATAATATTTCCTAATTTTTTTTAAAAAAATTGAACAGTTGGCCTTACATATCTGAACAACCTGAGGGTACCCAAAAATATTTAACAGGAACAAATGTTTCTTTCCAACTAAATTTAAATCTTAAATAGGATATTTACATGCATAAAACTGATTTATATTTGGTGTAGTGATTTGGAGTACTGCAGTTTGGAAGTACTGACAGAAAACTCTTGAAGCAAATGTATTTAGGTATTCCAGATTTTAAATGCAATTACAAGCCATGCCTTACAATTTTTGAGGTATGGAAAGAGGACACAAATAATAACTCTTCTGTTTTTAGTCCAATCAAAGCCAGTGTCCATAATGGGTGGAGCTCATTACTTTGAATCTAAAGATCAAAGAAAAATAATATTCAATAAGTATTATGGCAAAGATCAATAATGCTAGGTAACTTAATATTCAAGCAATCCAAGGTTGCACAGATCAAAGGAAGGACAAGGTATTTATGAAGTATGGCAAGGAAAGGGCTATAGGAGTATGTTGTGTCTTGCACTTCTTTTGGAGTTAAGGGTAGTTTAGTAAGTGATGAAAATGGGGAATATGAAACAAATGTGAATAATGAAGAGCAAAGCTATTTTATAATTTATATTTTAGAAAACAATAAAACCTGTGTCTTGAAAAAAAAAATAAGGAAAAAAAGTCTTCTTGGACCATATTGTGATAGGGATCAAACTAGATACAGGTAGTCAAAGACTTACAAAGGCAATTGGGACAGCAATTTCCATGTATAGAATAGAATAGAATAGAATAGAATAGAATAGAATAGAATAGAATAGAATAGAATAGAATAGAATAGAATAGAATAGAATAGAATAGAATAGAATTTTTTATTGGCCAAGTGTGATTGGACACACAAGGAATTTGTCTTGGTGCATATGATCTCTGTTATGTCTGTATATGGGCATCCCCGCCGGATTGGCTAGTCCACCGGCGGGAGATTTGAAGATCTGTCTTTGGCCGGCTTGCCTGCCGATTCCCTTTATAAGGCGAGCCCGGCAGCACAGTCGGCTATTCTGATTCTCTTAATAAAAGTGCTGAACGGACCACTCGCTGCTCGCGTATTCTTTTGCCCTGCGTCAATCTAACACTCTGAGTGTACATAAAATAAAAGATATGTTCATCAAGAATTATAAGGTACAACACTTAATGATAGTCATAGGGTACAAATAAGCAATCAAGAAACAATATCAATATAAATCGTAAGGATACAAGCAACAAAATTACAGTCATACAGTCATAAGTGGAAGGAGATGGATGATGGGAACGATGAGAAGATTAATAGTACTGCAGACTTAGTAAATAGTTTGACAGTGTTGAGGGAATTATTGTTTAGCAGAGTGATGGCATTCAGGAAAAAACTGTTCTTGTGTGCAGTGCTCTATAGCATCGTTTTGAGGGTAGGAATTGAAACAGTTTACATCCAGGATGTGAGGGGTTCTGTAAATATTTTCACAGCCCTCTTTTTGACTCGTGCAGTATACAGGTCCTCAATGGAAGGCAGGTTGGTAGCAATTGTTTTTTCTGCAGTTCTAATTATCCTCTGAAGTCTGTGTCTTTCTTGTTGGGTTGCAGAGCCAAACCAGACAGTTATAGTGGTGCAGATGACAGACTCAATAATTCCTCTGTAGAACTGTATCAGCAGCTCCTTGGGCAGTTTGAGCTTTCTGACGTTTTTGTGACTTTTTGATGTTTTGCGACGTTTTTGATGTTAGCTGTCCATTTTAGATCTTGTGATATGGTAGAACCTAGAAATTTGAAGGTCTCTGCTGTTGATACTGTGTTGTCTAGTATTGTGAGAGGTGGAAGTATGGAAGGGTTTCTCCTAAAGTCTACCACCATTTCTATGGTTTTGAGTGTGTTTAGTTCCAGATTTTTCCGGTCACACCATGAGGCTAGTTGTTCAACCTCCCATCTGTATGTGGATTCATCATTGTCTCGAATGAGACCGATCACTGTTGTGCCAACTGCGAACTTCAGTAGTTTAACAGATGGATCATTAGAGATGCAGTCATTGGTATACAGAGAGAAGAGAAGTGGGGACAGCATACAGCTTTGAGGGGGGGGCCTGTGCTAATTGTACAGGTATCTGATGCGATTCTGCTTAGCTTCACCTGCTGCTTCCTGTTTGTTAGGAAGCTTATGATCCATTTGCAAGTGTGTCCAGGTACCTAAGCAATGTAACCATAAAATGTGAGCACATTATTTAGTCACAAAAATTCCTGCAATGCTGGTTGCTATCTCTAACTGAATTTCACAGTTGTTAGGCTATGCAACTTCCTGCGAGTTTCCTACAACCAAAAGCAGTTGCCGAGAGCATGGCATGACTCAAGGAGTGTGCACAAGAGTGTGTGAGATGTGCAAGCACAAAAGGGTTGGGGAGAGTGCATTGGTGAGGGACACTTAGCCAAGTAACTTGCAACCTTCTCTACCAGGATCCCCATTGACTTTAGAGGAAGTTGGCAGCAAAGGCTGCAAATGGCAACCACATAATCATTGGTAGCTTGGCAACCAGTCATAAGTGCAAAGAGATAGTCAAGCACCTAAATTGCAATCACATGGTCGTAGGGGTGTTAAGACAGCTGTAATTCTGAGGACTGGTCATAACCACCATTCATTCAGCACTGTTGTAACTTGAAAAATGGTCATAAGCTGGACACTACCTGTTCTATATAAGACATCTCTTATTAGGTACGTATGAAGTATGCCCCCAAACTATTTGGTTTTATTGGTTAATATTGACTTTAAAAGAACAGAAAATTACAATTAGCTCAAGTGTTAAATAGCATTGATCACTGATTTCATATCTGTCTCATAAAATTGTTAGTTAGAAAGTTATTGAAGTGGTCAACACAGTTCAATCACCTTATCAACGAATCAAGTTGCTGATTCTATTTCAAGAATACAATTAGGTCCTGCCTGATCCAGAGAAAGAATATCAAAGATTGTTAGTTATAGGTTTCAAAAGACTAAAGAATTTTGAACAATACAGTTCTCTAGGATTTCCCTGAAGTTCTGTTATGCCGAGAAATAAAGTAAGCAATTAAAACCCTTACAGTGGCTCTTATTTTCCCAAAACTATAGCAACACGGACAGGGAGAATAATAGTTTATAACATCACTTTTTCTGACGAGCACTTTAATTTCTACAAGATAAGTGGTTTTTATTTCTACTATCTAGCAGAAAAATCCTTTTGACACAATCAAAAGAAGTTTGCAGGTACTTCTCTTAATTTAACAATGAATGAATGTGCACTGGAAAACAGTCTTAGCCATTTTTCTCTGGAACAAAATGAATGTATATGCAAGTCCTGAGTCACAGTCTCTGTATGATATCAAGAACAGCATAAAACAAAGATAAACCTTCCTCCCAAACACACACAGGTCGGTATGCTGGCTTAGTGAAAATCAAAGAAAATCACCAGCCCAGGTTTAAGTCTTGAGTACCAGTGGTGGGTTGTTCCCGGTTCGCACCGGTTCTATAGAACCAGTAGTAAAACCGGCAGGAGGCTCCGCCCACTGACCCTCATGTCATCAAAATGCTTCTGCGCTTGCGCAGAAGAGTGTGCACGTGAGCGAAGCAAGCGCGCACGTAGCCCCATTGTAAACCAGTTGTAAAGGTAAGTAGAACCCACCCCTGTTGAGCACCATGCAATGGGGTGAGCTTCCATCCTCACTCCAGCTCCTAACCAACTTAGCAGTTCAAAAGCATGCAAATGCAAGTAAATAAATAGGTACCACTTCAGTGTTTTGTCTCACCAGCATGTAGGAGCACACCATGCCTGAGAATTCAGTATGTTTTTGCTGAGTATGAAAGTAATTTCAAAGATCGTGTCAGCCCTTTTTCTTTGGAACTTCAGGACTGCCACATTTAGCGGACAGATTGTTGGACAGAAAAAAGAAACAAGCATAGCCATGTCCCATCAGGAAAATAAAGAACTATCTCTAGCACTAGTTTCTGAATTATTTTTTAAGTTCTTACATTTTAAGTAACTGGACAGCACTTTTTGGCTTGAAAGACACTTCAGAAATCATTTCATAAATAAATAATACCATCCTTTATTCATTAGCATGGAGAATTTCCTGTCCTTAAGATGTAGTATTACAGTGTTGCTGCTAAATACTTAGTTTTCTGAACTGCACCATTTAATAGTTTCTAATAAAGAAACTGTCCTGCTTTTATAATTGTTTAATATGAAGCTTTTTATGTTAACATCATGATTATATCAGATTAGGATAAGTATCAGAAAATGCACATGGACCAGGAATTCTGTTATAATTTTATTAACGTTTCACACATAAATTATTTGAATCAGACATAGATTAGATTAGATTCATTCAAGTCAGAATGCTCTTAGTCACTGCAATTAACTTGTCCCACTTATTTCCCTTGGTCTAACCTAATCATGGTTAAATTTGAATCTACCCCAAGGTTTTCAGTGAACACGAATCAAAAATTAATTTGGTTGACCACATGGTAAATTTTGATTGATAAACCTGTCCTAATCTGATTTTATCAAATCTTTATAAAATGAAATAATAGTTTTTTTAAACTTGATCAAAGTGATATCACTGTTAAAAATAAGTGTTTCTTTAGTTCTTTGCTTGCAAATACTTCATGAAAGCTGGAGCTAAGCAGTTTTTCCTTTTTTGTGATCTTAGCACAGATTTGACTAAAACTGGTTTGACATCAGTGGTACAGTATGGGATATTCTGTGGATATGGCAGCTGCTCTGCATAAGTCTTTGGTATTATAACTTTCTACAACACCATAATCCATGAAAGCTGATCCCAAACCTTAGCACCTGATGGTGTACACTACACCAGTAGATAATCCCATTGTAAACAGTGACTCACTCTTGTATATAAAACAGGATTAGCATTTCATATTTCCAAGGTAAGCCTTTTTTACTCTGCCTGGAAAAGAGAAAGCTTATGGATTGGGAGGTCACTTCCCTTGTGAATTCCAATAGTTACAAAATATCAGACATCATTTCGTTTTTCTGTCAAGAGGATCTGGTATTCAGGATGGTGGGCAATTTAAAGCAGAAACTCAAATTTGTTTATAAATAGCCTTTTGCTATAATGAGAACTGTATATCTAGCCAGGTGATGACAGTATTCCAAATTGAGGACCTCAGTGCCCATCTACATTTGGTATATTTAATTAATGTCACCATTTTTGCAGCATTGATAGACTTGGTGGAGCATCCAGAAGGGTCAAAAATAACAATTACAAAAAACTCATCTAAAAACAATAGCAAAAAACAAACAAACAAGCCCCAAACCTACATACATACCCGCCCCAGCCCAAGGGGATACCCAAGTTACAAGCTAACTATTTTTGGGAAAGGGCAAGCCTATACTATATATCTCAAGATATATAGGAACTTATAGGAATTTAGTCCTGGGGAATTAATTTTTTTAATTTATTTTGTCCCTTCCGGACTCTGGTAGTCCCCAGGCACCAGTTTAAGATTTTGAGTGTGTCTCCAGTTTTACTTGGTGAACAGTAATACACCAAACTATTGTCAGCATATTTAAACCAAAGATGACCTCCCACAGCAAGATCTTATAGATGTTAGCATGGAGAACTGTGTCCTATCCCATATTGGAACTGCCATGGCCTCAAATGCAGCCATCCCCCATGACTGGAACCACCCATTCAATTAGGAACACTGAAGCAAGGATCCTAACTTCCAAACCTTGAGGCAACCCAGCAAGATACTGTAAATGATGGCATTAAAGGTTGCTGAGCAGTCTAATAAGACCAAGAGAAAATATACTGCTCCTCCCATCAAGGACCTGACAAAGACTTGGTTACTAACCAAGTAACCAATACCATTTTCATGCCGTGGCCAGGTCTGAATCCTCATTATAAGGGATCCAAATAATCCATTTCCTCTTCTGATAGCTGAGGCACGATAACCTTCTCAACAACTTTCTCCAAAAAGGGGAGGTTGTCTTCAAGAGAAGGCTCATAAGTGCCTTCTTTAAGGCTGGCAATGTTATAGCCTTCCTCAGAGAAGCATTGATGATTGTCCTTCACACCCTGCCTGCTTGCTCAAAGATGTTCAGCAGACTAGTGACAACCCATACCATAAAGAATTCTACCAACTTTCACTAAAAGCAAAAAAAATCAAAACAAAACCCCACCCAAAACCAGGTAATAATACAAGGTCTAACATCACTTTCACAGTCTACTCAGCTGGCATCCAACACAGAGTGGATATGAATGCTGCAAGAGGAAGCAAAACCCACATAAACATCCAACAAGCCTGTACATATCTCCTCTAGTTAGAAGAAGTAGACTTTTAAAAGATGTAATAGAAAAACTAGGAACATTTAAATATTCCACTGGATTCTGTGGAGAAGTTACATTAAAATTAAGTGCATGTTAAACAAGAATGGCATGTTCTCCTTTCCAATTTACAACCACTATGAGAATAAGCTATGAATTTCACTGATAAACATGCTGAATTGGAATTACACTAAAACTGCTTTCTATATATACTAACTTAATTAATTTAAATCATTGTAATAACATTTGTCATGATCTACATCATAATGATTTCAGTGGGAACTGTAATTTAGGGCAAATCTAAATCTATTTTGTATGAACAAAGCACAATTTTCAGCAAGTCATTAGGGATAGAATCTGAAGGCTTTAAATCTTTTAACTCTGCAACATGTCTTAAACTACTTTAACAACAGCAACAAACAACAATTCAATAACTTTAGTGCATAAGGAAAAAAGGATACACCATATAAAAACTATACAAATATAATTTATAAATAAATAAAACCAAGCTGATTTAATCCTGTAGTTAACCAACAGGAGGGAAAAAAGTATCATTCCCACATCAAAATAGAGGGTTATGTATTTAGCTCAATCCTGTTCTAGCGTCTGCTGAGCTATACTGTTAAAAAATAATTAAGAATCATTCCTTGATGCCCAGTGTGTCTCTTCATGTTATAATGATGTTGTATGAAAAATTTCATGCTGGAAAGAACAAGTTCCATAAAAGCCAATTCTAGGATAATTGTTGAAGGATAATTGATTGAATGGATAATTGATTGAATGGATAATAATCTGTAGCAAAAAAGCATCAACAAAAAAGCACTGTAATATGTACTCTGAAGTTTTTATTTTGTTTTATTTTCCAAAAAGGATGTGTTAGCATAGTAAATCAAATAAGATGAAATAATCAAAGAAAAGATGAGTCGACTAATGGTATGTGAGGAAAAGCAATAATATTTTTTCCATGTTACTTTCTTCCAAAATGAAATTCTCTTCCTAGTAATGAATTCAGCCTTTCATTACTGCCAATCATTTGGGTGTCCAGCTACTAATTTTGGGTTTCATTATTTATATAGAATATTGAAATCAAAGGAAATAATTAGCCTTTCAAATTAAGAGGAATTCAAGCATAGCATATGCCTAGGCTCAAATCAGAAAGCATAATCAGCAGAATATCTTTCAACATCACTTTCTGGGGGGGGGAGATTTGGTTAGTACTATCTTTTGTACCCTGACAGTTCCTTCATAAGTATTATAAAAACATAAAGACCAATGTGACAAGCTGTAAAAATATTTTTCATCGATGCTTTCAATTTAGATAAAATAAAAGGGAGATGGTAGTTTTTAGTTTCACCCAATATTGTGAGTCTAAGATACTGGTATAATGGATTTCTAAATTATTAAAATGGGTTATTCATTGATGGTGTAAAACTAGAGTTAGTAACAGACAAAACAGTCTTGTGTATATTTAATCAGAAGTGAGATCCATTGTGTTCCTAGATTTTTAGATGTTGTTGTGCCTATATTATATCAAATTTCTCTCCCATTGCCCTTCTGCATTCTAAAACATTTATTTCTGACTTTCAAAAACACCAACAGATGGTACAATGAACATGAAGTGTTGTGAAACATTTTTCAGTCTGAACAAGTATAAAATTTTTCCAGCTCTTTTTTTATAATTTAAAACTATTGCAATATTAAACTGGGATGGTTTAAATAACTTGCTTCCTATTTCTGTCTTCTTCCTTCTTTCTGCTCTGTGAACCTGTTTTCAATGCCTTTGTCATCTCTAGTCTAGGTTGGAAGTTTCTTCCAACTTTTAGCAATAGCTAACATAGAGTTAACTGCAAGCCCAAAGGGCAGTCTAAAATGCTCCAAGATATTTTCATGATGCCATAATTTGTCAAGTGGAAGTCAGTCTGTTTATATTGTTTTAGGTCTATTAAATGTTAAGCATGCTGAAATATCCCAAAGGTGCTTTTTCAAGAGGCAACTGGACTTTCTGGTGTGCAAATAGTTCCTTTAGTCTGCAATTTTTTCTGAAAATCCGTTCATACTCCTGCACCATTCGAAGGGTGTTCATCCCAAAGTGCATAGCTAAATGTCTATAGAGATTCTCAGATCAACAAGAGCCTGGTGGCGCAGCAGACTAATAGCCTGTTATTAACATTCAGCTGCCTGCAATTACTGCAACTTCGAATCTCCCCAGGCTCAAGGTTGACTCAGCCTTCCATCCTTTCTAAGGTAGGTAAATTGAGGACCCAGTTTGTGGGGGCAATAAGCTGACTTTGTATAAATATACAAAAGTATGAAGGCTATTGCTTAACGCATTGTAAGCCGCCCTGAGTCTCCGGAGTAGGGCGGCATATAAATCAAATTAAAAAAAACAAAGATCATGGTTGTTCCAAAGTTGATTTTTTAAGAGGCAACTGGACTTTCTGGACTTTCATGATGAAACATGCAACAAAAGAGACCTCAACTGATTCATTTCACCCTATGATGTAATCATCATACAGCAGCATCCTTTTGTTCATTCTTGATAATATCAAGAGACAAGCCAGTTTTGGAATGTCTGAAATAATACAGTAAAAACAAAGGAAGGAACTAAACCTCTAATTCCCATGGCATATTGGGCTAAGGGCCTAATGTTTGGGGACAAAAGAACTGGAACAGCAGTAGTTGCCTGTGATTTATTATAATAATGTATCAGGTTGGTCTTAAGCTGTTGTCCTCTGATCTTGACATATCTAGCCCTCACATGATCTTTTTAACAAAACAATATATATTTTTGGAATGTCATGTTCCAAAACTCTTATTTTCTTCATAGAACGATAACATGTAAAGGTTGGACATGGCTAATAAAATCATTTAGTCCTATCACCTGCCCAGCGAGGTAATGTATTAGTATGCTTCCTGCTTCCTTCTTTCTATTACAATCATCCTTTGTATGTGTGCATCTTTGAATCATTCTTGATGAGCCCATGCAGTTTTCTTGGCAGCATTTTTAGAAGTGATTTGCCTTTACCTTTTTTCTAGGACTAAGAGGGAATGACTGCTCCAAAATTACCCAACAGGTTTTATATCAAAGATGGGACAAAAACTCACAGTCTCCCAGTTTATAGCATGGTGACTTTAGCCACCTCTAAGCTTGTAGCTGATTAGTTACTGAACATACCACTACTCCATCTAGCTTTCCTGGATATGTGTACTTAGTGTACTTCAAATGGGGAAAATGTACATACACAGGGTATCAGGGGTTAATTTATTCTTCCTTCCTTAATATATTCATATGTAACCACTCCCATCCTTTACTCCGCCTCATTAATATAAAAGGGGATGTATGCACCTCCTTCCTTGCTTCTATCTACGATCATTCAGAGAATATAGAATGCCTAATGTAAATAAATAGTGCTTTGTTTAAATACTCTGTTCCTGAATCATTTATTGAGTCTCATCCTCAAAAATACGCAACACACACACACACACACACAGAGAGAGAGAGAGAGAGAGAGAGAGAGAGAGAGAGAGAGAGAGAGAGAGAGAGAGCCATTTATATATATATGTATAGCAGGTACACACACACACACACACACACACACACAATTGTAGAGAAAGAGCCTGATATAACACTATCTTCTTGTGAAAGATTTATATAGTCATCCTGAAATCTCCCTGCAATGTTTTCGCATTCCTTTTTCATGACTTTTTGTCACTTTCTTTAAAACTGTTATCCCCAAAACCAGATTGTATTAACAACTCTGACACTTTAGTTTTGATGGTTCTCCCTGTTTCTGAGATCACTGACATAATACCAGACAAAAGACCATATGTTGCTTTCTCTCAAGTTCATTGTCCTTGTCTTGCCAGAAATCTTTCCTGCACTTCATTCAGCCTATAAAACTGAATGCTATTTCCCTGAAGAATATATGAATTTGATTCTACATTATCCTCTTCCAAATCAGATATTTCCAAATCTCTTGAGCAGATTAGAAAAATAGCGCAATGCCACTTAACAATAAAAGTGTTTTTCTGGCATTGGATCCTATCATATTTCTTTAGCAAAGCTACATGAAACAATTATCATGCTGTGGATGAGTCTAGTGTTAACATGATTTATATATATCTGAGTGGTAAAACTTCAGATTAAAGTATAAAAGAGACTGTATGCTAGCATGCAAAAAAAAAAGTATTAGATTCTCTATGTTGCATAAAAGTTAGATCTGTTTGAATCTATCATTCAATATGTAATTTTTTTAGAGATTTCCCTGATTTTCCATGAAGATTTCTACTGACCAGCAGTTAAAGGATAGTAATTTGAACCATTTTAAGGCATATCAAGCAGTATTATATTTATACCAGTTCTAAACACAAGCACTGTGAATTTCAATAGCTACACAGAAGAACGAACACAAAACATACCGTACTCATGGTTCATCCAATGCAGTCTGACTTTTTTTCAGAGGTTGGTTGTTGTTCAGTCAACTTGATGGAACCCACACATGCAAAGAAGGATGGGATGACTCTAAAGATTGGAAACATATAAAAATATGTAGATGCTTGATTGCAGAAAATATGACTTCAGTACCAGAGTGGTCAATGCCTGGAATGCACTACCTGACTCTGTAGTTTCTTCCCCAAACCTCCAAAACTTTAAACTGTCTACTGTTGACCTCACCCCATTTCTAAGGGGCATGCATAAGTGCACCAGCGTGCCTACCGTCCCTGTCCTAATATTCCTTTTTACTTACTCTTTTCATGTATTCAAATTATGTTTATACTTTTACCTGTTATCTTATATATGCTTGACAAATAAACTTATGACTATAACTTATGACTAAAAAAATAATACTTTCAGTAGTCATTTCTGAATGTGCAAATCAGAAATGTGATTAGAGATAAAAAATGGAAGGCCAGAAATGGATGATCAGGAGAAACATAAGAGTTACTTGTTAGGTGGTAAGATGTTTGATTGAAAGAAATTAAAGGATCAAATATTGGACCAAGTAAAGGATAAATAACTTAAATTAGCTGATTGAGAATGATTATCTTTGAAATTCTAAGAGAATATGCTCCGACTTACCCATAGTTTCTACTGAAATTATCTACTGAAACATGCTGTCTATATAGCATGGCCCAGATGCCTTTTCCATTTCAGAAATATCTGCAGTTCTGGGTTCCTTAAGAGATACAGTGTTGATGTAAAACTAACAGTTCAATTATATATTCTGTAGAATAAAAAGACAAGATGAAAGCTAGCATTAATTACATACCTGAAATATAAAATGAAAAATTGAAAACTCCAGTTTTGGAAAATCAATGGACCCAAGTTTTAATAAATGTATATGATATTTTTATAATATAATAATATTATATTTTAATACGTTATTTCATCATAAAATATTATTGTGTGTTTCTAAAATCCAGCAAAGAATGTTTTTAAAAGAATGGGTATTTTGTCAGAGACTTGTAAGAAATATGGAAGTTTTTGATCCTTTGGAGGCACAGTTCCATTTTGGGATCAAATTATAACAAATGCTGTTACAATTCAAAAAAGAAATAGTAATTAATGTGACATTAAATTATATTCCCTAAATGCTGCGTTTTATGAACAACTTTGACCTTATTGAGCCTGGAGTTGGTAAAGTGGATAATTTTATATAAATGGGAAGAATTTTTCTAATATTAACAAATGGTTTCAAGATGGCTGCTTGTTATCTTTTGAAATAACCTTATATTCCATCTTTTTAAAAAATGGAACAATATGTTTCAGGCTTTAAAGACTGGATATACTGATAAATTTAACGATTGAAGTAATCATAGTCAAAGTATTTTTTTTTATTTTGTGTGATCCTACTGTATTTAATTACTGTTGTTGACTGTTATGGCTCATAAATATATAAATAAATAATCATTTGTTTCCCACTACTGGATCTAAGATGCATTTATGTGAGATAAAAGCTCAATTAGTAACAAACCTAGAACTTAAACATTTGTAAGTGAAAATAAAATAATTTTACATCAAAACATAAATGACATAATTTTATTTATATAAAAAAAGAACCATTTATTTATTTATTTATTTATTTATTTATTTATTTATTTATTTATTTATTTATTATATTTCTATACCACCTTTCTCCCGTAAGGACTCAAGGTGGTGTACAATCAAGAAAAATATAGATACACAAACATCATAAAATTGCTAATTAAAATTATTATTATAACATAGTTTGGCCCACTTAAATAGAACCTAAAATTAGATAACATTTTAAAAACATTCACATGTTCATATGTTTAGCCCCGCCTGTTGGAACATCAGGGTTTTGAGGGCATGGCGGAAAGCATGGAGATCAGGGACATTTCATATCTCAGGGGGCAGTTCATTCCAAAGGGTTGGAGCCCTCACAGAGACTCCCCTGGGAGTCGCCAGTCGGCATAATTTGATTGACGGTACCCTGAGTAGTCCCTCCCTGTGAGAACGAACTGGTCAATGGGAGGCTATTGGTGGCAAAAGACGGTCTCGTAGGTACCCAGGTCCTAAGCCATGGAGCACTTTAAAGGTGATAACTAACACCTTGAATCACACCTGGAAGACCACCGGGAGCCAGTTCAGCTCACGTAGGAGAGATGTTACATGGGCACAACAAGCTGCACCCATAATCACCCACGCGGCTACATTCTGGACCAGTTGGAGCCTCCGAGTGCTTTTCAAGGGGAGCCCCATGTAGAGAGCATTACAGTAGTCCATACGGGAGGTGACTAGGGCATGAGTGACCATGCGCAAGGCGTCCCGATCCAGAAAGAGATGCAACTGGCGGATCAGGCAAACCTGATAAAAGGCACCCCTGGCCACGGCCGTCAAATGATCTTCTAAAGATAGCCGTGAATCCAGGAGGACACCCAAGTTGCGGGCCCTCTCTGTGGGGAGAAAGATCTCATCCCCAATTGTCAGTGATGGTACCAGCTGACTATACTGGGACGCTGGAAACCACAGCCACTCGGTCTTGGAGGGGTTGAGTCTGAGCTTGTTTCTCCCCATCCAGATCCGCATGGCCTCCAGGCAATGGGACATCATAGCAAGGGCATCATTGGGGTAGTCTGAGGTGGAGATGTATAGCTGTGTATCATCAGCATACTGATGAACACTCACCCCGAAACCACGGATGATCTCGCCTAGCGGTTTTACATAAATGTTGAACAGAAGGGGTGAGAGGACTGACCCTTGTGGCACCCCACAAATAAGGTGCCTCGAGGTCGACCTCTCCCCCCCTGCCAGCACAAACTGTGAACGGTCAGAAAGGAAGTAGGAGAACCACCAAAGCACAATGCCCCCTATTCCTAACCCCTCCAGCCGGTGCAGTAAGATACCATGGTCGATGGTATCAAAAGCCGCTGAGACATCTAATAGGACCAGGATAGAGGAGCAACCTCTGTCCTGAGCCCTCCAAAGATCATCAACCAACATGACCAATGCCGTTTCCGTGCTGTATTGTGACCTGAAGCCCGACTGGAAGGGATCCAAATAGACAACTTCATCCAGGTATCGGGGTAGTTGTCGTGCCACCACACTCTCAACAACCTTCGCAACAAAGCGAAGATTGGAGACTGGACGATAATTTGATAATATAGCCGGGTCCAGGGAAGCCTTCTTGAGGAGGATATATATGAATATATTACAGAATATATGTAACTTGCACATACTATAACATCTATTTTCATACAATTTCTCCAAGCTCATTTCTCAACTTTCAGGAAAAATATAACCGAATCAAAATACGATAGAAAAATATGCAAAGCTGGCATATTTAACCCAGAGCTCTATCCATTTCTGTCTATTTTATTTTGTTGTTTACACTATCTCATGCCTGCTTAAAGGCCAAAGTAAAACCTTTCCAAAGATACAAAATTCAATGAAACACAAAGGATGATTTAGTATTTTTTTAAAGGCCTTATACAAACACTGCAATATAACTGGCTTGATAGCCTCGAACTACGCCGTCTATGTTCCGACCTAAGATTAGTTCATAAGATTATTTACCAAAATGCCCTACCTGTAAATGAGTACTTTAATTTCAACTGCAATAACATTAGGGCTATCAATAGATTCAAAATCAATGTAATTCGTTCTAATCTTGATTGTAGGAAATATGACTTCTGCAATAGGGTAGTTAATGTCTGGAACACTCTATCTGATCCTGTTGTTAGTCTCTCTAATCCCCATACCTTTTACCTTAAACTGTCTGCCGTGGACCTTTCATGTTTTTTAAGAGGTCCCTAAGGGGTGTGCATAAGCACACCAGCGTGCCTACCTTCCCTGTCCTACTGTCCCCATTTATATGTACTCATTTTATGTGTTTATGACTATGTTTTGCTTATTTATTTCGTTTTATTTGTGCCAATTTTTTTTCATGGGTCCATGTCTATATCTATACTGTTACTTGTTTCCTTGTACTTGTTGATAAATAAACAAACAAACAAACAAGTAAGTAAGTAAATAAATAACAACAACAACTGGACAACTGGATCTGCAAAACAAAACAGTATAACAACTGGATCTGCAAAGAAAAAAATATTAAAGGCAGAGATTACAGGAAGAATAATTTATGAATTTTCTTACATAAAGATTTTCTTTTCTTTTTTTGTTTTGTTTTGAACGTTTTTTAAAAAACATTTTAAACTTTTTTTTATTATTTTTAATAGGGCAAGGGTAATTGTAGTCTTCTATTTAGAATTTAAGCAGTAAATAAATGTTACTTTATGATTGCTCATATAGTTAAACAAGCCATAATTTATTCATTTAGCTTGTATAATATAAGTTGTTGGAAAAGGGCATAATTGCTGAATCAAACATTTACAGAAGGCAGATCTCTTGAAAAATTTTGATAGCATCATTAGAACAAGCACATAAAATCTGAAATTTACACAACATTTGTGGAAGCTACTGTATTGAACTTTTTAACAACTCTTATAAAATAGATAATGTATTATGCTTCTGACTTTGTTCCATATCAGGGGTGTCAAACTCAATTTCATTGAGGGCCACATCAAGGTTGTGTTTGTTCTTGGAGGGGTTGGGTGGGTGTGGCCAGGATGGGCAGGGCCAGCTCAACATCACTTGTGTTGGGGGGGGGGCCTGTGAAGGCCCAAGCACTCTGCCAGCGAAACGGGCTCCCGAGCTTCATTTTTGGCTGCAATGGCCTCCTGAAACACTCTGCCAGCAAAAACAGAGCATGGGAGGACTGCACACAGCCCTCCCGAGCTCCATGTTCACTGGCAGAGGCACTGCGGGCTGGTCCTTCACTGTTTGCAGAGTGGCCCCATGGGCCAAATCTAAGCACCCCTGGGCCTTGAGTTTGATGTGGACCGTTTTATTTCATATGTAAAATAATACTGTACACTTGCTAACATTTGGGAAATGGTATTTCCTTACCTGCTTTCTATGCATAGAACTAATGGTGGAATGGCTGTTGATTTTCTTTAGCTTTACAACAGAATAAACCATAGTATGATAAGTAGAGATGACATGATCTACATTAAGATGAAATTCAGGTCGACAAAGGAGAAAGTTCTAGAAATTATGTTATAAATGGAACAACTCCGAAAATCATTGCTGCAAAGCCTTCTCCTTAGTACCATTGTGGGGGGAAATAATTAAAGTATTGAGAAACAAACTTTATTAACTATTAGTTACTAGATACCATGTAAAATTGATACTTAAAATAGGACCATGAATAAGATTTAAACTGGCAAAACAAATTGAGACAGAACTGCCTTCCAGATGTTGGGCTGAAAGATTTTCATTAACAAAGAGAATGGAGAGATGCAATGTTTTGATCAAAATCTACAAAATCAAGTCTATAATTCTTTCAGAAACACTTCATAGAATCTGAATGAATTCCTGTCTATTTATCCATTTTCTTCTATTGATTCTTCCCTTCCACTTCATATACACACCCAGATATCTGATTTTTTTAAAAAATAAATTCCTTGAAAGTCTGGCCAACAAACTTTGACAGTTTTACAAGGTATATTTGAAAAGTACCATCTACTTTGCCTGGCTGCCTAGGCAGTATAAACAATTAGATAGTTTTCTTTTTGACCTACTTCTTCCTATATAACTTTGTTATATAAAGATGCTGAACTTGTCAGCTGGAAAGCTGACAGACTGGGTTCAAGACCCAAGTGCCACACAATGGGATGAGTTCCTGTTACTTGCCCCAGCTCCTGCCCACCTAGCAGTTCGAAAGCATCAAATGTGAGTAGATAAATAAGTACCATTTCAGTGGGACTGTAACAGCATTCTGTGAGCCTCGGCATAGAGTCATGATGGCCACATGACCACAGAAATCTCATGGAGATGCCCCTAAATTAAGAAATGACTGGACAGAGGAAACTTTTATCTTTTTATAACTTTATAACTTTACTAGAATCGCCATCTATTTTTATGGTGAACAAGCAGCTGTCTTCTTCATTGGTTGCTTAAATTATAATCAACAGCTTAAACAAGTTATGCCATTATAAATTCATTAGCGTTATAAAAGGATCCCAACATTCTTTTTCTATTTCTGCTGCAAGCACTACAGTTTTAGAAAATGCTGCTATTTTTTATACATTAAAGCTGTGGTTGGGTTATCACATGGTTTATTTCATTGTCATCTCTAATTCCGTTTTACATATTAATCCCCCTCTCACATGTATTCCACTCTGCCCTCTGAGAATAATGTTTTCATGAATCAAATGAAGTTGCAACTAAAGAATAATTATGTTCCAGATATCATTGCTGAAGGATATAAGACCTTTCAGGTAATGTAAGAAATTTTTGCAACCAGAAATGAACTATTTTCATTATGATAAATTTTATTATGTTTACAATTTATTTTCATTATGATAATGTTATGTTTACAATTTATCAATTTATATTTACAAATAAACTTACACAACTGCAGCATTTTTAGCTTTTCAATTCTAAAAAAAAATACACTATGGGTAATTTACAAAGATTTTTATTTCCATTGAGCCCCAAAATGGCATTAAATTGCAGAACTGAAACAAGATGTCCCAAAAATGTTTATTTTGTTGGAAGTACTGAAGCAATAAAAGCCCCTCCAATCCAAGAAAACTAAATAAGTGTCACAAGATAAATGAAAGCAGTCTCAGCTGGTATTTTGTATACAAGATTACCTATCCTAAAATTGCTCTAAATTGGCACTAATTTGGAAATCTCAGCTTTGATATGCTCCTAGCTCAAGTGTCTGGAGATTAGAAATGAGAAGGGGGGGAATATTCACCCCAGGGTTGAAGAAAATAGATTTACAACTCAGCAGGAGAAATGTTTTATATTATTCTCTCCCTTGTCAAATGACTAACGCCAAGCGGAAAGACCCAGAAGCAAAGATTATTATGCTTTAGCACCTTTGCTTTACGTGATCAACTGTAAAATAGCAATTTCACATTAATGAAAATAACAGCGTAAAAACTTGTTCCTGTCTATTTTACACATTACTTTGAAAGAAAGACATTGGTGGAGATGAAATGATATGCATGTCAAGCTTTCCCATTTTTAAAAGAAATGTCAGAGTTCATAAATAATAACTATTGCTGTGTTAGGACTAGGGAGAATTTGCTTTAGATTCCCCTGAGTACCTGACACATCCTGACTCTTTTGTTGCATTTAAGTGGATAGAGCATTTTCATCCTGGATAAAACAATAGATTGTGAATTGACATCCTGTAGTCAAACAGAGCAAGTTTGAAATGCTTATGATGTTGAACTAGAATTGGGGAGTTCCTGATTTAAGTCCACCCTTAGCCAGGGAAAATCAGTGAGTATCTTTGGGTGAGTTGCTCTCCCGTGAAGAAGCCACAGGGTTGTCGTGGGGAAAAAATGGGAGGAAGGAGTGCAATTGTGTATGGCCTTGAGCTCCTGAAGGAAAGGAGTAAATAAGTCTAGAAAATAAATAAGATCTCCTAAAATACATAATTTTTAAATGTAGAATATATGATTAAATTGTACAAGGCATTACCATTGCCTATTCCATTGATAACAGAGAATAACAGAGTTGAAAAGGATCTTGAGGTCTTCTTGTCCATCTCCATGTTGAAGCAGGAGACCCTATACTATTTCAGATGAATGATTGTCCAATCCCTTCCTAAAAAGAGCACCCACAAGTTCTGAAGGCAAGCCATTCCACTGATTAATTGTTCTAACTGTCAGTAAGTTTTTCCTTAGTTCTAGGTTGATTCTCTCTTGATTATCCATTCTATCCATTGCATCTTGTCCTGCCTTCAGGTGCTTTGAAAAATAGGTTGACTCCACTGGTGGGATTCAGCCGGTTCTCTCGGATTGGGTGAACCTTTAGCGGCGACTGCAGGAAGCTCCACCCACCCACCCACCCAGACGTAATGCGTGAGCACTGTGCATGTGCAGAAGGCCATGTACATGCGCAGAGGAGGGAACTGTTCCCACAGTTCCCATCATAACACCCCAGTCATTCTTTTCATAAAACTAGACATATTCAATTCCTGCAATTGTTCTTCGTATGTTTTAGCCTCCAGTCCCCTAGTCATTTTTGTTGCTCTTCAATGCACTCTTTCTAGAGTCTCAACATCTTTATTATATTGTGGCAACCAAAACTGGTTCCAAGTGTGATCTTACTAGGACATTATAAAGTGTTACTAACATTTCATACGATCTGTTTGCCAAATTAAAGAGGGCTTTTTACAAAGCTAGTCAATAATAATAAAAAATGAAGGCATCTAAGAAAACTTAACGCAGGAATAAGCATGAAGATCTCCATCTAGTACTGGTAATACTTGGCATTGAAAAGGGAGATCCCACATATGGTTATCATAGGGGCCAAGGTGACAATAGATGCATTGTGATTTATCCTAACAAAATATCTTTCCTATTCCTCATTCAATGTATAACATCATTTGACTTTGGAGATGGGACTTGACACAAATGTATTGTCCTTTGGATCTCATGAGGCTAATGATGCAAACAAGAATCATTTTGTGAGATAGGCAACTATAAAATTTTGAATAAATACATACAAACATACATACCCAAACAGATCACTTAGAACAGGAATGGAATGATATGGAATTGAATGGAATGGAATGGAATGAAATGGAGGCATTCTTCTCTTTTGTTGCAGACTTGGTCAATATACTAGAAATGAAAAGGCCACAATAAAATATATAGATTAAATAATGATGTAACATATTAAATGCCACAAATAAAAAAACCTAGTAAATTTAAATTTCCTAAAACATGTAGTTTCCTGAAGCTGCTATCCCCAGACTACTGAGTTTCCACAAATTCCCTTACCTAACTTAGAATGTAAGTTTAACCACCATTAGGAATGCAATGTCTAGAGAGAATTTGGGGTGGAGGGAAGGGGAGTGCAGTATGTGGGAAATGATCCTCTATTATATTATGGAGTTGTCATTTATTCTGTGTTACAGCAGCTGAAAATAACCCTTAGTCTCATGTGGAAATGCCCTGAAGCTAGAAAAATGTATTATTTTAATCATATCGTTGGCACTTACCATTTGTTCAGCAGTATTTATGCAAAGTATAGAATTTATTGGGATGAGGCGACTGTTTACCTGAAGGAGTTTTCTTCTCCAACACCGTGATCAGATAGACAAACACACACAGGAGCCTGCCATGTAATGCAGTCATTTGACATGTTCTTCTTTTGTCATTGCTATAGGCATCAGATCAGCTCAGATGTTGCTGAATTGAGAATAATGCAATTTGAATTTCAAGTCCCCTACAGGAGCAAAACAATACATATAATAAGGTAACTCTTGAACAATAAATTGGCAAGGTGGGTGTTTTGAGTGGGGGATGTCATGTCTAAAAATGAGGACTTTTAATACAAAACTCCAAATTCAGAGCGCGGCATGTTTAAATAAAGGTTTATGTTAAAGGCTCTTGCAAATTTTCTGCTTGCAGGCACCTTTAACATGGAAACTATGTATATTAATTTAAAATGCTTGTTTTAATTATGTGAATTCATTTGATTTTGGGGTGTGTTTTTTTTTTTTGTATGTGTGTGTGTGAAGGTAATTTTCCCCTTGCAAAATATGAAGGACCATCATTTGTCTGAAGGACTCCTGGGAAAGGAAGCTTTCATGCAATCTCAAGTATATCAAGAAAAGATACCAGCCTATTATGTATCAACAAAGGCCTTCCAATCATCAACTGATCAGCAGCATGTACACATTGTATCTTATTCATTAACGGTGCAGCAACGTTAACCCTGCTTTACTAAGAGGGATCAGAGGAAAAGAGGTTAAGGTTTCCAATCCTGATTGCGTAGAAATTTGGCAATCCCATTTTTATTGGGAGGGTAGCAGAAATGACATATGGAAAATATTCCATTAAAAAATGGAAGAGCTCAGTTTTCATGTCCATCTGCTTGTCATAGATGCCTTACAATGCTTCTTTGTTCCATATGGCTTTGATAAATCAGACGGGAATCTTAATTCATTACATATGCTTCTAGGGAACAGTTTGGCAATGGTGGGCTTGAAGCATTTTAGGACAGTGAAACACATGCTCTTACTGAAGGAGGGTTACCTGGTATGAGGCTAAACTACCAATTACATTTTATGCACGTATAGCATGTAAAATCAAGAAATGGGTATTTTGAAACAAGTCATTTTGATTTACTGTTCAGAGACCTGTAATGGTAACCCATCATAAAACCTCATTTGCTACATATAGTAATGGCAAAATCCCACTAAGGAAATCTCTTAATGAAGAAAAAAAATACTTTCGGAATCTTTAATTTAAGACACGTCTTTCTTCTCAATTATAATGCTTCATTTAGACATTTTCTTGAATTGATTGCTGCTATTTATTTATTTAGTCTTTTTTTTTCAGTATCAGTTCTCATACAGACATATTTTAAGCTAGCTTGCAATAAGATCAAAACAAATGATTAAAATATAAAGTAGCATGCAATAAACTAAAATGGTAGTCATATTATATTTGTTTAAAAGGAAGAGATGAAAGGAAATAACTGTTCTTCCATATCATTACTTATGTATTTTAGAAAGCCAGAGCAGAGATAGATTTTCCATAGGTACCTAAAAGATTTAATAGTAAGTCTTTCTTAGATTTCATGAGGAAGACTGAAAGTAGGCAACTCCATAAAGCACAACATGTGATGACAAATTGACATGTCACACATACCACAGAATCTATTTTGTTGATCTTAATGATCAACCAGATTTTTAATATAAAGACAGTCTTTCAGGTATTAAGATCCCAAGTATAGGAACTTTTGTGTCAGACACAAAACTTTAAACTTAGGAGCTTAGGAGGTAATTGCCAGCTTGTTTATTTTATTTATTTATTTTGTCAAGCATGTAATAAGTAACAGATATAAGTATAAACATAATTATGAATACATGAAATGGATACATATAAAAGGGAACATTAGGATAGGGATGGTAAGCACGCTGGTGCGCTTATGCACGCCCCTTAGAGACCTCTTAGTAATGGGGTGAGGTCAACAGTAGACAGTCTAAGGTTAAAGTTTTGGAGGTTAGGAAAGACACCACAGTCAGGTGGTGCATTCCAGGAATTAATGAATCTGTTACTGAAGTTGTATTTTCTGCAATCAAGTTTATTGCGTTTTACCACAAGTTTGTATCTATTGTGTGCTCATGTATTGTTGTAGTTGAAGCTGAAATAGTCATTGACAGGTAGGACATTGTAGCAGATAATTTTATGTGTTACGCTTGGGTCTGACTGAAGACGGCAAAGTTCTAAATTATCTAATCCCAAAATTTGAAGTCTGGTGGCATAAGGCATTCTGTTACGAGCAGAGGAGTGGAGGACTCTTCTCGTGAAATATCTCTGGACTCGTTCGATTGTATTAATGTCTGATATGCAGTGCAGGTTCCAGACAGATGAGCTGTACTGGTATAGCAGAAGTTTTGTATGCCCTGGTTTGCAGTTCAATATTACTGGAGAAGAAGCTACTCAATACTCGGTTAACAACTTTTAATGTTTTTTTGGCAATGTTATTACAGTGAGCTCTGGCACTTAGATCATTTGAGATGAGTACTCCAAGGTCCTTAGCAGAGTAAGGGTCATCTACAAGGTCATATCTGCCCAGCTTGCATTTAGTGTTTTGATTTTTTTTTTTGCCAATATGTAGTACAGAACATTTGTTGGTTGAGATTTGGAGTTGCCAATTGTTTGAACATTCTGATAGATAGTCAAGGTCTTTTTGTAGGGTATTGTGTAGTTGCTTCAACAAGGGTATAATGTACAGTCAGCCAGGTTCTTCATTCAGTCAGTTGCAAAATTCTGCTTTAGCTGTAGCTGCTGAACTAGGTTCAAGGGTAGCCTCAGCACATTATAGTAATGTGTGAGATTAATAGTTCACAAACAGTATTGTTCAAGAAAACAGGTAGCAGATTAAAATTAGGGAACAGACAGAAATTGAAACTTGTGTTATGTACATCTGGTCTCTGGTAACAATGATAATTTTATAAACAATTCCAAACTACATACATATTTTTTCTGAGTGGATGAAACTCCATTTTTAACAGGCAAACTTCCCAATTCCTGCAGCTTGGAGACCATCGACATGATTCTCCATCTTGTCAGTTCTTAGTATTCAGACTCATTATATGTGCTCCAAGCTCACTCATTATATCCTGACATTTGTTTCAGAACATTCAGAACATAAAGAATATTACAAATTGGAACTTTGCTTATGCTTTGTCTTATGTTGAGGTATATATGCTTTCCATTTTCCTTGTTTTAAACCAGCCCAAAAAATAGGTAGGTGTGGCTGAGATTTCTTGGTGCACAGATCTGGTCAACAAATGGAAAATCTGATGAGGAGTAGACTCACACTTTTTCAACAGAGATATAATGATTAAAAAGGGTACAGGAGCTAGTTAAAGATGCTGAGCTTGTCAGCTGGAAAACTGACAGCCCAGGTTGGAGACTTGATCACCATGTGATAGGATGAGCTCCCATTCTTACCCAGCTCCTGTCCACCTGTAATGGTCCCATTGGAGCCCAGTTCACAGGAGTAGGAACTAACTGTGACCATCCAACAGGGATGGCACATCTCCCTTGGCATATTTGGAGAGGCCAGGGTCTGAGGACAATGCTTTCCGGGCCCTCAGGCATTGGGGGATGTGGTTAACCAGATGGAGAGCTGCCTGCCTGCATAAACACGAGGGAGGTTTGGCTGCTGACAGGCAGTGGTGATGACAGGCAGCAGATCTCTTCTGATGAGGAACAGCTGCCTTTTCCACTAGATCCAAGGGCAAGGAGAGCGAAGCATAGGCAAGCCCAGAGAAGGGCTACAAGGCTATTTGGGAGAAAGTCACCCATCCCACCTCACAAGGAACACCTGAAGTGGAGTGATTTAAGGAGAAGCTGTGAGAAATTAGTCTTTACCAGGAACATTTGTTTGGTTTGGCTTACACTCCCCCAGTTTTGATTTGTGCTGTTGCTATTTGCCTTGCCTTGCTTTGGAGATTGTTCTTATCCTTTTGCCTTGGGCCTTGCCATTGTTTTTGACTGCTTTTGGCCTTTGCTTTGCTGCCTCTTGTCTGGGACCTTTTCTTTGCCCTGAGGACTGCCATTGTCTTGTACCTGGACTCTGCCTTGTGGACTGGACTTGCAACTCTGGACCTTGCCCTGTGAACATGCTCCTACTCTTGGGACTTTATTTGTAGTATGTGGACTGTTGTTTGAGGGACTGAGGGTGGCTGCCTTCAAGCTTGCATGGGGGTGGAGCCTTACCAGTCATTGAGGGCCATTTGCTGGACCATTTGTTGAGATAAAAGGACTTTCCAGCTCTCCCTTGATCATCACCTATGATCTTGAAAGCATGCAAATGTTAATAGAAAAATGCATACCACTTCGGTGGGAAGGTAATACTGTTCTTTGTGATTGGCATATAATCATGTAGGCTCCTTCACCTAAGAAATGGAGATGAGCACTGCCCCTTAGAATCGAACATCACTGGATAGGTGAAACATTTTCCTATTTATTTATTTATTTATTTATTTATTTATATATTATATTATATTTATATACCGCCCTTCTCCTGAAGGACTCAGGGTGGTGAACAGCCAAGATCAAACACATAAATATAAAAATTAAAAACAATTTAAAACCAGATTAAATACTTTGGCCCATAATTAAAAACATCCCATTAAAACCCAATTTAAAATTTAAAACCGTTAAAATTAGGCTAGCCCGGCTTGCTGGAATAACAAAGTCTTCAGGGCACAGCAGAAGGTGTGCAAGTCCGGGATCCTCCGTACCTCTGGGGGCAGCTCGTTCCAGAGGGCAGGAGCCCCCACTGAGAAGGCTTTCCCCCGGGGGGTCACCAGTCGACATTGTCTGACCGACGGTACCCCAAGGAGCCCCACCCTGTGGGAGCATACTGGCCGGTGGGAGGCTGTCGGTAGCAGAAGGCGGTCCCGTAAGTACCAGGTCCTAAGCCATGGAGTGCTTTAAAGATGTTAATCAACACCTTGAATCGCACCTGGAAAACCACTGGGAGCCAATGCAGCTTGCGCGGGAGAGGAGTTACATAGGAGCACCCTGCTGCTCCCATAATCACCCGCGCGGCCGCATTTTGGACCAGCTGGAGCCTCCGGATGCTCTTCAAGGGGAGCCCCATGTAGAGACCATTGCAGTAGTCCAGTCGGGAAGTGACGAGGGCATGAGTGACCGTGCTCAGGGAGTACCAATCCAGAAATGGATGCAACTATACCTTTATAATGTTTTAAAAAATGCTGTAACAAAGTATCAGAATAAATATTGAGATTTTTTTGCACCAACAATACACTGCATATGCACATTCATATATATCAACTCTTCTCTATGCTGATCTGTGCTGGCACTAGTAAAAGCACCAGACAAGAGCCTGGTGGTGCGGCAGACTAAAGCACTGTTATTAATAGTTATTAACATCAGCTGCCTGCAATTACTGCAAGTTCAAATCTCACCAGGCTCAAGGTTGACTCAGCCTTCCATCCTTTCTAAGGTAGGTAAAATGAGGACCCAGATTGTGGGGACAATAAGCTGACTTTGTATTAAAATATATATATATACAAAAGTATGAAGGTTATTGCTTAATGCATTGTAAGCCGCCCTGAGTCGCGAGAAGGGTGGCATATAAATCAAATTTTAAAAAAAGCAATGGAGAAGATATAATACTTATCAAGATTAACATATTCTAAACATAGTTGACTTTTATTTTATTATATTTTAGTCAAGATTCCAATATCTTTTATTATCTTTATACCCTTCATGTTAATTGGCCAACTGTTTTTTTCCAGACAGTTATTTGCCACATCTGTTTTCCATCAACATGGCTTACCATGGTATGGTCATTATCTCCTTGCTTAGACACTTACTGTTTACTTTCAACCTTATCAACTTCCCACTAGAAAATCACAGCCCACTTTCTTCACACTTTTAGTTCATGCCTGAGTTATCATGGTTTCCCTTTTGCCCATAACAAGAACTCCCTGAATCCTTTGATATGGAGAAATAGTCCAAAGACATATTGGGGGGGGGGACATGCATTAAAAGCTGGCATATTGAGCAATTCTATAATCAGTTGGTTAACATACAACATTTGTGTTAATAAGTTTATCCATTTATATATCAAACTTCTTAATCACTCATTTTCCTCATAGAAAGGCACTGTGTGATATACAGTACAATTTAACACCTCAACTTTATTTTTACATTTCGGAAAACAAAGATCAGCTTTACTTGTGTGTGGGGGGGTCTTTTATCCTTATAAATATCCTAGCAACCTATCGCTACTCTGATCTGTATAAGTTCTATATTTGTCTTTAATTATATACTGTATTGCTTTTAATTATACACTGCAGGTTGAAAGGAGATGAAAATCACTAAAAATGAAATCAATAATTATTATTTTCCTACAATATTTATTTGGTAGCATCACAAATATGACATCACCAATAGCATAAATATGATAAGGAATTCATTTAATTAATGAGCTGCATTTTCGAGTAAAGCTATACTAATGACTACATTAATAAAAATTACTGGGATACAAAACAGGAAGAATGTTTTCCCCCTTAGAAATCTGGTTTGCATAATGATTCAGTATTTTAAAAAATCCATGAAAATAAACAAAGGATTTTTAGAGTGAAATACAAAATAAAAAGACAATTCACTCATATTAGGAAGAAAACATAAGGGAACTGACTTATTTTTCTTTGCAATTTGTCTTAGAGTGCTATGGATCACTAAAGCTCTTCTATTTTTTGGCCATGTTATGCACATCCAAGTTTGCACATGATACCCCTAAGTTGTATGACAATAGTATTGTTGATCTGCTTTTTTTCCCTTTTAATGAACCAGCTGGTTCCTTTCAAAACTCTTTTTCCATAAAGACTGACTCGTCACAAATTTCTGCATAAATCATTCCTACTTCATGGCAGTGAAGACCAAAGAAAAGGGTTATTTTACAACTGCTACTATTTCTTCAAGCAGTCATCTAGCAGAAGAGTTTAAGATCATCTAACCTAGAAAACCCTATGCTGCCATGTTTGGCCAGCAAAATTGGCTTCTCAACATGAAGGGGAGAAACAAAGGAGAACAAGCATATTGATTCTTTAGTCGCTTGTAATGATGGAGTACCTAATACCCAATGGCCACTTTGAAAGACAAGGAATAATATGTACAAAAGCAGAATTAGATTGGTGGCTTAATCAAAATCAGGATACAAACTCTTGTTATTTTCTGACCTTCATTGAATGCTTGCATAGCATTTGTAGATTCTCCATTTTTCTTCTCCAGTTAAAACTTCTAATAAAAATGTTGAAAAGTACCATATTTTGAAAATGTTTTTGAAGTCATATTATTTCAGGACATATAAATTTCTTAAATAAATAAACAAACAAACAAACCAATCAACCAACCATTTATTTCAGCATCAGAAAGCACAATAGTAATCTCACTTCAGATAATGTTATAACCATTCAGGTGAGTTATGCCTTAAACTGCACCGTGTTTACCAGTTTTATTACAAGTAGCCTCTATTTCAGCTTTTAAACTAAATGAGGCAATCAAAAAGATTCAAGCTCTTGTAATACAGAAGGAATATCAGTTTCAGGGATAATATCCTCTGATGTCTGCAAAATACAAATATGATTTATTATTGCCTATGCTGCTCTACATACCTCTTGTTTAGGGAAATGTTAATAATCTTCTATACAATAGTGATTATTTTGAAATGACTTTCCAAAACCTATGCACTGAATCAAAATTACTTCACCTGATTGCATGCAGTTACTTATGAAATATCTACAATGTGTTCAGTAGCCACAAATAGATCTTCTGCTGGTTATATCAAATGTGTTGAATAGAACTGACTGAGTTTCTTAATACATTGTTCCATCCAGCCTAGTTTTCTTCATATGTGTTCAAATTCACAATCAATGAAGGCAGCCACAGATTAAGAAAGGATGTGACAAATATTTTGAATGAGAAAAAAAGTCCTCTATGTATATTTTATACTAATTGCTTAAATCAACCATTCTAAAATGCTAGTCTGAATCTGATGGACAGTAAATTCCCTTTTAGGTCATTTCACATGATTATTCTTCATAATAATCTAGTAACCTTCTAATAAAAAATTACCCTAGCAGAAAACAAAATCTCCAAAAGCAGTCCTTAAAGCAGTGTTTTTTATTTTGGATTATTATGGATAATTTGGGTTATTAAGGATAATTATTAAAAAAAATATCATCTCTCTTAATATATCCATACATATTTACTTATTTAAAATCCAGAATTAACCAGTAGGTTAACTAGCTTATCATCTGAAAACTTCAAGCAAGTAAAGTCTTTATTCTTTGAAAGTTTAATTGATTCGTCCTAGAAATTGACATGTGGGATTGTTCCAAAACCTTTGGGGGTCTCATAAATGAATCTGCATTGCTGTTTTCATTCAGAAAATTTGAAGTTTGTCAAGATCACACATGAATCCTAATATTTAAAACACTTGCCAAAAAAGGGATGCAAAATTGTTCCAAGTTAATAATTGATGAATAGCTTAAATATATTCAAATATATAGCAACATTACCTATCATCACAGCAGTTTTGTTCTGTGAAAAACAATTGTGACAGGCAATTAGTCTAATTGCACTGCTTATTTTGGCAAAACCATACTGAGATTTACTTTTGTTCTGAAGTATTACTCAATCCTCAGGCTGTGTTGGTGTGTGTGTGTTTGTGCGCACACACACACACACATTAAGAACTGTGTATGTGTATACAGAGAGAGAAAGAGAGAGAGTTATGAAAACCACCATCTTCTGAAATGGAACTTTAAAGTATGACCCACAAGCCAAAGCAACCAGCTATATAAATGAAGAATGATTTTTGCCTTTCCAATTTAGATATTATAATGAATTTACTGCCCTCACATGCTTAAGGCAATATAATAAAGTTCTTTTAGGAGCAACAAATAGAGGGAAAACATTAAAAATTGTAACCTTTCATCTGTAGTCTGAATTAGTGTAGTCCATCCTTTAAAACTGTATGTGGATTGTAAACTTGAATTGCCATGAAAGCAATGGATAGATGGATTGATGGACTGATATTTTAAAAAGAATTAAGACAACAGCAATGTTATGTAAATGAAAATCACAGAGATAATTTAAGTACTGAATGATTTTGTAAAACCTTCTTTGGGACAGCATTAGGCACCACTACTGAAAAGGGATTTTTCCTCTAGTTTTTCACCCACTCCTTTTGGAGTAGTAGGCTTCTCTTATACAATATCTTTCCAGCCCTTTATTGAAGTAAATTCTGCCCTCTGGACATAAATACCAATATGAAAAACATAGCATTCTATAAAGCCTATTAATAATTCTTTAAAAAGAATAATAATTGCATTGGCCATGAGAAAGAAAATCCAGACCAACAAAAATAATAAGTTTATTAAGGAAAATCAAGTTTTTAACACTTATAAGGTTTTGAATTACAAATATTGATTTTGGTTCTTCTCTCTTCTTCCTTATATAGACACAATCATAAAATGTATGTAGTTTTTTTGGGGGGGGAAAGACATTTCAAATGAAAACAATTGTTAAGGTAGCTTAGTGGCATTAAAAATGGTCCATAATTTCTTAATTAAATTCTTCAGGTGACAACCCTTGCTGTATGTAAAGATATGATTTGTGAGATGTTTCAGTGAATAAACATTAAAAGATGAAACAAGGCCTCCTTGTTTGCTATGCATCAGGAAATTATAGTTTCATATAATAGCTTAACAGACTAAAGTTTCAAGTGTTGCCTAGTGACACTTGCAGGTGTTTATTTGCTCTTCATCTCTTCACAAAAGAGAACATAGAGTAGCCAATTTGGCATCACTGCATAAAATGAGGAATAAAGTAATCTGGGTTTCAACGTATGATCAGGAAGCCTCCATATAGAATAATAAATGCTGCCTCTATACCAAGAAATTATAAGAAAGAAGAGGGAGGGAGGGACGGAGGGAGGGAGGACGGCAGGAAGGCAGGAAGGCAGGCAGAAAGGAAGGAAGGAAGGAAGGAAGGAAGGAAGGAAGGAAGGAAGGAGGGAGGGAGGGAGGGAGGGAAGGAAGGAAGGAAGGAAGGAAGGAAGGAAGGAAGGAAGGAAGGAAGGAAGGAAGGAAGGAAGGAAGGACATAGCATCTGAAGAACTTTGGGTATCACCAACTATTTTTATGGTGAACAAACAGCTGTCTTCTTCACTGGTTGCTTAAATTATAATCAACAGCTTAAACAATGCATGCCATTATTAATGCATTAACATTATATAAGGATCACAACATTCTTTTTCTATTTTCTATTTCTAATATATAGTGGGGATAAATGCTTCACTCAACTGCCAGTAGCTAATAAGAAAAACAGCTTTAGAAGGATTTAAAAGGAGTTGGTATGAATGCCCTCAATGAATGCCTATGAAGCAGTACAATGACTGAAGAAAGAAAAAGGAAAGGGATTTTCTATAGGTTGTGAAAAAAATATAAAAGCAAGAAAAAAGAAGAGAAAGAAAAAGAAGAAGGAAGGAAGGAAGGAAGGAAGGAAGGAAGGAAGGAAGGAAGGAAGGAAGGAAGGAAGGAATTAAATGAATTGGTGTCTTACCATAGAGAATTTCTGATAGTGACAATGCCCATGGATCTTGTGAAATGTTTGAAGAGATAATCTAGACATATTTACCTGAATGGGCATAGCTCTGTGCCATTGAGCATGAGTTGGAACCCTGATCATCTAAATTAATAATAATACAAGAGTCTATGTATTCATTTAGCTTAATGTGTGAAAGTTTCTTCCTTGGGGATAAGAAACAATTTATCTAGGAAGCTACTAGCCAATCCCTTATTCAGTACCAGACAGCTTCTTCTTCCAGTTTCGTCTGACAAATTGTCTTTCAAAATGATGGAAATTAAGTGTGTGTCAATTCTTCCCTAGATATGTTTATGACACTTAAAGATTTAACAGTCTATCTGTATTTATTTTTCATCAGTTGCTCTGGGCTTCTTCAAATGGACAGACAGAAAAGTGATTGCGCTTATTCATAAGGCATCCATCTATGCTGAAAGACAGCCGTCTATCCTGTTTGCCTGGGAGAAATTGTGCTGTTCTTTAAATTTTTCGTTCCATGAATATATTGTCTTTCCTGTAAACTCACATTGCTATTTTTTGTCAGCAACTCTTCCTAATTGCCTTCTTTAAAATGATCTTGTGAGACTTGTACTACAGCTACCGGTCCACAAATCCAAACATAATGTACATCTGGAGCTGCTTCTGCAGCACCTCATCAAATAAATAAATTACCATTTTGGAAAAGAGTTTATTTAGTCCTCAGTTTTAATTAAATTATTTAACTTTAACTAATTCTCCCTTCTCGGAGACGCCTGCAAATTCGAATAAGTTATTCTACAGAACGCTTATTTGCATGAATTGTGCAGTTTTCTGCTCATGAAATATGGAATTAAATTGTATATATTAGAGAAAGTTAACTGTAAAAAGTAAAGGAAATTGAATATGAAAAGAAATGTGATTTGAACATTTAAGTATTTTTTTTAAACAACCCCAGAATTCTTAGAAATGAATAAAACAGGTTTATGAATGAATTCATGCAATATAGATATAATTCATAGATCAATTTCTGACTATATATAAAATACTCTGAACTGTCAATCTCTTCATAGGTACTTTTTCTACAAACATTTAGTATCTGATGACATATCTGTAGTAAGCCATATATTTTCACTAATTACCTTTCCAATGTACTTTCTAGATTTCTAATTTATGCCACTAATCATGTATACCAGTATGATCCCTTCTGTGTATCTTTAAAAAAATAATAATTAAGCACACAGTTGGATTATCTGAAATATGTAAGCTTGGAAAACTGAAACTGACCACTAAAATGGGACATAAAAATTTGTCTTTGGGGTAGAATAAAATAAAGTGCTTGTTCCGCTTGCCTTATTCTTTTTACGTTCATTTATATCTAAAATCTAGCATTAATCATGTGCACTAAGCACATTTCATCTCTAAAACTAAAATTGCATTATAAAATTCCAAATTACTGCTTTGTACAGCAAAGGTAATTCTTACTTTTAAAAAAAATTAGGAGACAGAAAGACACAGGGGGCAGTACATTAAACCAGCTTTCAAAAGAAAATCTAAAAAGCAGTCAGAAGCACAGAAAGGTGAAATTACATTAGATTATTTCACCTATTAAAAACAGAGCTTTAACCCACTATTAAGTTAAGGAGTGTTCATTTAAGCAAAAGTTTTAAGGTAGCACAATGAAACTGGCTTTTAAAAATAAATCAATCTCATATCGCAGATTTGATAATTGCAGTATCAATATAGCAGCATCAGCAACAGCAAAGCTCTCTTGGTGCATGAAAAATTCAGATTGATATCAATAGTATCATTTTATTTTGTTTCCTTCCATCAGATTACAATTACTCCATGAAGGGTTTAACTTAAATCATTTTGGCTTGGGTATAAAATAGTAGGATTTAAAGTTGTGGGGATCAATACAAATCTGGTCCATTCTCTTTTCACAGTAATATAGCAGTATTTCAGTCCAGCAAATGTTCTTATCCATTCTTCATTTCTGCTAGCTGAATGAAGAAATCAATTTGTGGAAGAGAATATATATATATATCAATAATCTTTAGCAAGCATTAAAAGTATGAGATGTGATAATACTGTTCAGGTATCTGAAGAGCTGTCATAGAGCAGAGAGATTTCCACCCAGGGTTGACATATAGTGGTGATTGGCAACCTGGGACCATATGCACTAAGTAATTTAGTCTAGATTTCAAAATGTCTTAAAATGGTAATCAAGACTTTGAAATTCTTGCAGGTGTCATTGAGAATTTTTTAGGCATACTTGACTGAATTCAAAGAGTGAAAGCATTCTACCGTACAGTATGTTTTTCAGGTCTGTCTACACTGAAACATAACTAGTAAAAATTTTATAGCAGTGATACAACCTCTGATGAACTAAAATATTTTTTGGTTTTGTTGACCACTGCTCCAGGTCATTGTAATTTCATAAGTGGTATAGTAATCTTATTTAAAATACATTACAGGCAGCTGAGAAAAAGCCACTACCCATGAACAGATCAATATGCATTGTGTGCATTCAACTGTTCAATAATCAATTGAGTCTTGTTATGAGAAAATAAATGCTAAAAGTTTTAAAAGTTAATTTCTATTGAAAGCTTTTACGAGGCTATCAAATTATTAAAAGTTTTGTGCTTTTTACTCTTCTTTTCAAAAATATGTAAGCTGTGTATTTTTATTTTTATTTTTGAGACAAGGGTACATCTTAATTTTCATTTTAAATCCTGCAGAAATGGAAAACTTTTAATGTAATATTGCTTTGCTATAACTTCCTTATACCACTCTAAGTACAGCTAGTCTAGAGAAAAGAAGGACTAGGGGTGACATGATAGCAGTATTCCAGTATTTGAGGGGCTGCCACAAAGAAGAAGAGGTGAACTTGTTTTCCAAAGCACCAGAAGGCAAGACAAGAAGCAATGGATGGAAACTAACCAAGGAGAGACACAACCTAGAACTAAAGAGAAATTTTTGACAGCTTGCCTTCAGAAATTGAGGGTGCTTCATCACTGGGAGGTTTTAAGAAGAGACTGGACAGCCGCTTATCCAAAATGGTACATTCCAGTTCTATTCTGATTGACTCTACTAGCCATGTTGGTTGGTGCAATGGGTATTGAGGCTCATCTCTACTAAGTGGTTTGCAATCCCCCACAAATTATTGACTCTTGCAAGATGGTACTTGCAGCTCTAGCACATGTCTGGTTCAAAGAAGAGACTCCTTTAGGTAGCTTCCATTTAAAATGTTTGGGGGAAAAAATACTTGTCCAAAATGCAACAATCTGTCTCTCATTGATTTTTCTGTCTCCAAATTCAGAGACATCTGCTTTCTGATGCAGACACACAGACACACTCCTTCTCTCTTTTTTTTTTCCTCCCTCCCCTCCCTTTCCCCACACGTTCCTATGTCTGTTCTTTGGTGAAAACAAGCCCTCTTCTGGATCAGGTGGCTTGTGCACTCAACTTAATTATTAATTCAAATTGCTAGGCCAGTTGTTTGGACAAAAGTGCCAAGCAGAGAACAAATCCCAGAAGCCCAGCTACAGAAATTTACACCTGTTGCTGCATCACCAAAGCCATCGAAAAAGACTGAGTTAGTGGTAATGAAGGAAAGCAATGATGGGAAAAGAATGATCTCCTATATTCCTTTCCAGCTAACTTTAGGACCTGTCACCAGCATCCCAGGGATGTTGACATGAAGGGGAGGGTGTGTGCATTAGAAGAAACGCAACTTTCCACTTAGAAAAATCCAAACCAGTGTTGGGGAAAAGTGGACATCTCAGAGGCACCAGACAGAGAAGGGGAAGGATTGGAGGAAAGCTTCTAGTTACTAGTCTGCAGTGACAAGGATTTGTCAAGTGGTAAGTAAACTTGGGATAGTGTCAGACAAACACATACACAGTGTAAATTCAAACATATTCATGGTTCAGAAAAGAATATCTTCTTCTTCTTCAATGAGTACATTCAATTCTGAACCCTCAAGCAGAATATGTAAGAACTGCAGTAAGCCATTCTCAAAGAGCCATGTATATATTTGCTCTAGTCCCAGAAAACTGTCCCTACAACAAGAATTCTTCCGTATCAAAATTACAATGATAAAGTTGGCCCTGCAATATACTCTTGCTCAGCTTCTCCGCTGTTGCAGTTAATGGTGTTTTTATTGCTGTATTATAAAGACATATTTCATTTGCTGAACCATAAACAATACTCAAACAGGCTTCCACCGGGGGTATCTCATCTTTGCTTCCTGCAATCTGAAAATGAAGGGCTTACTGTCTCTCATTGCTGGCCTGAGATTTGCTGCTCTCCATTCATCATGCAGTTGCAATCTGTTCTGGGAAGCAAAATTAAAGCACTGAAGTGCAAGCAGCAGAATGGTTAGTACTATACAAGAAGTCTGTTGATCCCTTGATTTAAATTGGAGTGTGCTGTGCACGGGAGAGAAATTCCTCACTTGATGGAAGAAATGTAATAGCACCTTGAAATTCAGGCTGATTTCAGGGGGCAAAAAGTGGACCTGGAGAATGTGCACCCAAACGCCAGGACTTAGAGAAAGGAATATGAATTTGCATACAAAATACAAATGATGAAGAAATCGGATGACTCGAATTTAAGTCTGGAAAAAAATGACAAACTGAATAAAACTGGGAGTTAGCACATCCACTGGGTCTCAATAATCTAATGTTTGGTGAGCCTTTCTTTATTAGGAATCTGGTTATTCAATCTATTAGTTATATTATATACCTGGCATGAAGTTCAGATATTTAATGACTATAACACTCACATTTTGTAAATACAATTCCACATACCTTCCAGAGAGTTTCATTTCTTTGAAAAGTGAATGTGATTTGAGCTACCAGGCACCAGTAAGGAATGTGTTCAATCTCATCAAAAGCAATTTTCCCAAAGATTAGTTGTGTGAAGGACAGCAGTCCCAGGGAGCATGGTGTGAAACTGAGAATAATGGGACCAATGGAGAGGCCAAGGTTCAAAGACCCTGACAGGAGACCACATCTGTAGTGCTCATGATTCTAAGTGCATTCAATTTATAAAGCATTTGAGGAAAAAGCAATAAGAAGCAATATCTCAAGGTAGCTAACTGAAACTTGGTGGATTCTGTTCAGCATTTTTGTTCTATTGATGATAGGAAGATTAGGTTTATGGGGGGTGCTTCCACAAATGAAAGTGCAGTTCTTGATTCACTGGGCAAAAATGTTGGATTCAACCCAATGATCATACCCAAACTTTCTCTTTAGGAATCCTAATAATATTTATAGGAATATCTTTATGGGTTAACAATTCCTTTTAGCAGAGTGTTATTGATGGTTTAGCAAAGTATGCTTTGATTTATTTTTGAAGATTAAAAGAAAAATTACAAACGTATCTCCAAGTACTGTTCCTCAATTTAATCTCCAAAGATCTTTCAGGCTTTCTGCATTATAAAACTAATTAACCATCAAGGTAGCTCTTCCCCTGAGATTTAAAGGGTAACAAATTCAATCTGCCTGTCTTCTTTTGCATTTCCCTCAAACATCTGTTGCAGAATTCCGGAGTCGAGCATTTGGCACACTTCGGTATGGAAAATTCCTATATATTGTAATTTGTGCAGTGAAATATAGTTGATGGTGTTGATTTAAGGATCACATTAAAACATTGCTGAAATATTACTCAATGTTATGAGTGACAATAGCTAAACTCTCTAGATAAAGCCCACTTTGATAGCTTGACTTTTGCACTTTTGGAGAGAAAAGTTAACAAATACCAGAATTTCTTTTTTGACCCTTATGGATCCCCCTAGCTGGATGACATTCTTCCTTGTTTGCATCTATTCAAGTCAATAGAATAGTAATAGGCAGAAATTAAGTATTACACTGTTGGAGTTTCTTCCTTCTTCTCCTTCTCCTCCTTCTCTTCCTCCTCTTCCTCCTCCTCTTCTTCCTCCTCCTCCTCCTTTTTTCTTCTTCTTCTTCTTCTTCTTCTTCTTCTTCTTCTTCTTCTTCTTCTTCTTCTTCTTCTTCTTCTTCTTCTTCTTCGTAACTTTAATAATAAATACTCAAATCACGCTTTGTGATTTTGCTCTATTATTTGCAAATATTAGAAATGGCTTTACTGAATAGATTAACTGTTAGGTTAATCAAGGTGCTGATGAAAAATCTGACTGCTGAATAAAGGCTGCAACTTCAAGGTGATTTTTAATACAAATCCTTTGATGAAGATGAGAAAATGTTTGTTGGGTTATAACATTACAACTTTTCTATTTGAACTTCTTATAGAATGGGAAAGGGAAAACCTCTTATAGACCAGAGTGGGAAAAGATTACGTATGTATGCAAAATAGAAACAGACAGTTCTAAAGATTTGCCTCATTGCTACAAGGAGAACATATAACAATGTGAGATTTTAAAAACCTAATGCTAAGGTATCATTTTGACATTACATTTTCAGTATCAGTGAAAATGGCTGAAGTAACATTTCATACCATAAAAACTTTAATCCCCTTCTAATCAGGACTAGTTAGTCCCACCAATTGTTAGCGTGTGACTGTTGGCATATTCCAGAAAGCCTGATGTGACCCTTTAGATAAGAGAAGACATGCATTACTAGTCTATATTTTAACATTAAGATACTTGGAGAATGACTTTCAGATCTTCCTATTAAGATCAATAGGACGGGCATTTTTCAGTTTAGTAATTGCCTTGGATAGCAACTATTCACCCATAGAAAAACATTTTCTGACCAATGCACATACTTACATCTAATTTCTGTGTCTGACAAAGTGCATTCTTGTACAAGGGACAAGTGACCTTCATAGTCTCTCTTCGCTTTCTTTCTCTCTCTCTCTCTCTCCCGCTCCCCTCTCCCCCCATTCTCAGTTTGCTTAGCGATCATGTCACCTACCAATTATTTTGCTGGAACCAATTGTGATTGCTAAACGAGAACCACCTCTATTTGGTCACATTTGGGCAGGACATGTGACAAAGTCTTCTCTTTAGTTTCCTGGAGTCAGGAATTGTCTACATGTGGGGATATTTAGTTTGTTTTTTCATTGTCAGAATTGTGAGTCTATTACTAAAGACAATTTTTATTTCAGAATATATTTTATCCACTTTATAACTGAGTTTTGTTGATTCCATTTTTATTTTTTTTGCATTTGTTGCTTTGCCTTTTAGCATGTTGGCTTTTATTGCCATTATATTTTATTATTAATTTTATTATTATGTTTGTCTTATATTTAACAGTGAAATCCTATTCAAATCTACTCAGAAAAAGAGTTCTATTTTTAAGTGAGCAAAAACTACCTCAAGCTTTCACTCCTATATGCAGAACATACTACATATCAGTATCAGTCTAATCTATTGTCCATATTTCTCATCTTCCTTTAGCTGTATTGATTGCTATTTTCTGCCTCTCCCTGCCTTGGATTCATTTAAGTTTGGAACATATTAATCAGATGAAGATTTCAATGTGTTTTGTAATAATCTCACAGCTTCTGTTTTTTAAAAAGCAATTTACTGAGCCAAGGTAGAAGTGGTACTATTTGACGTAACGCAAGTTATCCATGAAGTTTGGTGCCACATGTTCTATCTGGATTAATCACATAACACAACCATTTGAAGCTTATGCATTACAATAGAGTCTGCAGTTACACCAGGCAAACGAAAATAAAATTACAAGGACCATCAATCTACATGCTTCAGGGTATCAGATAATCACCAGCTGGTGTGAGAAAGAAATTTACCTCCTTTGGTATGAGTCTCAAACCACAGGAAACATTATGGACTTTATACTGTGTTCTCTGAAAATCCATGTTGATGTCTTGTGGAGAAAGGCTATTAAAATTAGATGGACTCTCATATGCTTTTTCTAAAAGAAAAATGTATTTCCATTAAATACAAGACATCTCAAGTAGACCATTTTCACTTCAGAAAATGCCAAATCTCTGATTACAAATCTTCAGAAGAATTGGATGGTAACAACTTTTCAATGCAAAGCCAGCCAAATAATTAAATTCCTGGGATTAAAATTTAGGGGTTTGGGGTGGCTGTGTCTTTTGGTGGGGGGAATCCTTTAATTGACATTAAGAATTTCTGTTTGTGATACGTCACAAACAAGTTAAAAGCCTGTATTATTTTCTCCTCATTTAATCTTTGCATGATGGTAGCGCAAGTTACAAGTGACGGATAGCAGTGGTGCTCCCGATTCGGTCCGGTTCTATAGAACCAGTAGTAAAACTGGTGGAAGGCTCCGCCCACCCACCACAACATCATTATGGGTGATCTGCACATGCACAGAAGCATCTGCGCATACACAGAAGCAAGCAAGCGCGAGCGAAGCAAGTGCTCATGTGCGCTCCCACTGCGAACCAGTAGTAAAGGTAAGCGGAACCCACCCCTGATGGATAGTTCTGTGCACAATCCTGCTAATGGAGACAGACAGCCATAGCCACAACTTAACAGCAGTACATTAAGTCTGTTGCAGAGCAATGTATTTTCCATCCAGCACAACTGCTATTCCAGTAATAATATCATAGGATGTTATTTGTGCCATCCTAATGGCACTGTCCTGGGACCGTCATTCTATTTCATCATTACCTCTCATCAACATGATAGCATCTTCAGGGTATTTCGCACTGCCAGGCAGTGGCAGGCACACCTGCCTCAGTGTAAGTAACAACCCTAAAGCTGACATGCATCATGTTTATGCCAAATGCATACATTTACAGTGACTACTTCAGTCCACAAACTTGCCAACTTTCCTCAATATTGAGAAAAGAAAGAAACTCTTGTCAGGCATTAAAAATGAAGAGCTTGGAGAGGAGAAAAAGACAGTCGTTGTTGACAAGGAAAATCTACAATGTTACTGAGACTGTGTTTTCTTTATTCTTTTAGCAATTATGATCATAGAAATCACTGTATTCATATCCAGCTATTACAAAGTCACAATTAAGCCCTCCATCAAATTCAGGAGCTCATAAATACAGTAAAGCAGGCAGACATTTCCATTTCCTCCATCTCTGCATTTTTTTGTATGTCTATGAAGAACAAGAGGAGAATTCCCACTTCCCTAGCTACATCAACCTGAGGTTAGGTGAATGCCACAACTCTTCTATTTTATCTATACATTTCTAGGTCCAAAATATTAATCTGACTAAACTAACCAACCAACCCACTTTATCTCCAGGCAACTCATCTAAAGCAGATTATGGAGTACATAATAAATTAAGATCAATTTAACCTTTTTGGTTCAATTAATCTAATCAGATCTCTACCAAGAAATATAACTATCCACACCGTAAATTGCATGTCATTAAAGAAAGATTTAGGGTGGCGTATTCCAGAATATTGATTTTTTTCCCTGCAGCTGCTTATTTATAATATTCTCAAGCACCACAGAAGCAATAAAGTTTGCCTATCTAGATACAGATCTACATATTCTACCTCGCTGGGGAGGAAAGATACCTAGAGCAGAGATTTGGGCTCTAATGAAGAAGTTCTGTTTGCCTGCCAGAAACAACAGATAAATGACAAAGCAATTTTCACACTCCTTAATGAGATCCCAAGATACTTCGTCAAATTCCACACTGTTGAATAGATGAATTTAAACTCGGGCTGCTTTCTTCCAATCTTAGAAATTACATCCTTCTCCCTCCTCCCCCAATGTGAATCAGGGAAGCTGGACAGCAATGGAATAATGCATGGTTCACACACCTAGGGGTAACAAGATCTGCTAACAGTAGTCCCAGCATTGATTAACGGTATCACAATGAATAAGAAAGGAGCGAAGAATGATTTGTCACTTTTGAAATGCATCCACAATTGTTTTTCAGACTTTTTTCAAAAAAAGAGGAAAGGTGCCTGATTTAATGTAAGCCTGCTGGGCAATTGAATGGTTAGCAGGTTAGTAGGACTTCCAAGGAAAATTGTTCAATTCTCTTCAGACACAATAGTCCAAATGTGACCCATGGTAATCACAAACCCACACTTTGCAGCAGAAAAAAAATAAATTAGAATCTATCTGAAAAGTAGTCTGAAGTTTTTATTATTTGATTTGATAAGCCGACATGTTTTTGTTATGGATGAGCTATAGTATTTCCAGTTATTTACAGTGATTTGAAATTGATTATAATTTGGTTACCTTATACATTAACTGCTTGTGTTAAGCAGTTGATTTGTTCTGGAAGCACTGATTTGTTCTGGATTTTTCAAATAATTCATTTTATTTCTTTTTACATTTTACTGAAATCCATATTTTTTAAAAAAAAAAAACATACTTGCTTTCAGCTTGTTTCAATCATTAATGCCTGATCTTTATTTTTTGCATATGTTGTTTAATTTGTAAGAAAGAATTGTGTAACTCTTTCTAATAGGAACAACATTTTGCTAAAATTCAGCATTCTGCTTCAGCTTTTTTCTAATTATTTTTATTCACTTAATTTTTTTATTAAACTTATTTGTTTGCCATTTCACCTAGACACAACTCTTGGTGGCTTACAATCAATAAAAGCAACAGGATAAAACATTAAAATAATAAACATTAACACTAAGATTGACTTAAGAATTAACAAAGATGGCAAGGAAAACAGCAACTTGCACACAGGGAGGAGATGGGGTTTTATCTTAGTCCATTAACCAACTCTGGTATGTCATAAAAGCACAAAAACATGTCTGCATTTGTCAAAAAGTCAAGATGATGCTCATGCCTGCATGATCAAAGTCAACCCCCTTTTAATAGGTGCCACCCAAATGTAAAAAGGAATAGAGCTTTTGAGTCTGCCGTCTATTAAAAAAAACGTCTTTGTTTGCTTGCTTGTTTATATCCTGCCTTAATTGTTTTTATAAATAACTCAGGGCAGCAAATATACCCAATATACCTTATATTTCCTTATATTTTCCCCACAACAATAACCCTGTGAGGTAGAGTTATCCTATTCTGGTGCCCTTTGGTTTTATCCATTATCAATTATTCAACATACATCAGCAATAATGTCTCACATTGTTGACATTTTTCAAAAGCCACTTGAACATCTTACATCTACCTTTCCCTGTAAGGAATTATCTAATCTGGTTTAGATAATCCTATGCATTATTTTGCTAACATGGGAAATTAAGAATAGTGCTTCAAAGTTTACACACTCTATTAAGTCTCTTTTCTTTGGGAATATGTAGATTTGCCTCTTGGTCTATGAGCTAATATATTGTTCTCCGGATCTGCTTATATAGCAATAGCAATAGCATTTAGGCTTATGTATCGCCGCATAGCATTTTATAGTACTCTCTGGGTGGTTTACAATGCAAACATTATTTGCATATTGCCCCCAACAATCTGGATCTTCATTTTACTGACCTCAGAAAGATGGAAAGCTAAGTCAACCTTGAGTTCTGTCAGGATCAAACTCCAGGCTGTGAGCAGAGTTTGCCTGCAATACTGCACTTTAACTACTATCCACCAGGGCTCCTTGGTTAGAAGCTTCACTTATGCTTCTCTTGCTCGGCATATTTCTGTAGCTATTCTATCCCAGACCTCACTGCAGCAAAGCAGAATTGTAAAATATGGTTTTTAGATATTTTATTAGTGTTTTGAGAATCCGTCATTCTGGTAAATTGTCATTATTTAGTGGTAGTTAATTGCAGAGACTGATCCAGGGAGGGTCCAGGACTGAACACTGTATCAGAAACTATTCAGATGAATTCTAAAGAAATCAATAAAACCGAAAATTAAAACAAGCAAGAATTATTTTTGCATTCCTACAGATTAAATTCCTTTTGAGAAGTTCAGATACATTTTTCCATTGATTTTTTTTATTTTTAAATTATTATTTTGTAAGAGAGAGAGAAATAGTTAAACCACTATATAAGAGTTAAAGATATGAAATTAGAGGAAAAAGAACTAGAGCAGCATGTTAGAGAAATAAGCGAGAACAGAAATAGTGCAGTATAAAATGAAAATAAAACCAAAACTTCAATGAATACTAATTCTAAAATAGGTGTGATGGATCCGTGGCCTTCAAATTTTGCAGAAATGCAACAGTTGGCCACCCTAGCATTGGCTATTTGGGCTATCACTTTAGAATTGTGGTTCTGCAACATTATTCTTGTAAAAACAAAAAAAGTTTTTTCTGCACTTAGTGATATCCACAGAGTATTTTTGTTTGTTGTTCCCCAAAAAAACAACTAGATATTTTGGAAAAGTAGCAACTGGATCAGTGGTGGGATTAAAAAAAAAATTACTACCAGTTCTGTGGGTGTGGCTTTGTGGGTATGGCATGTCTTGGTAGGTGTGGTTGGTGGGCATGGCAGGGAAAGGTTACTGCAAAATCCCCATTCCTCCCTACTCCAGAGGAAGGATACTGCAAAATCCCCATTTTTTCCCGATCAACTGGGACTTGGGAGGCAGAGAATAGATGGGACCAGTCAGAGATGATATTTACCAGTTTTCGAACTACTCAAAATTTCCACTACCGGCTCTCCAGAACTGGTCAGAACCTGCTGAATATCACCTCTGAACTGGATGCTTAAAAGAAGAAGGAGCAGCCCACATTTGAAGAAACAAATATGTCCTAAATCCAGCTGTATCTGTAATATATTTCCAAAGATGGCATTAGAAACAGAAGAGAGGTGACAAGGTAACGGATTCCACTAGTTCAGGATTTCAACCCAGTTTATAAAAGAGAAAAGTAATCTCTGTTCAATCTAGGCTGAATCTAAATCTATTGGTGATTAGGGTTAATACTTCAGTTGGGAGAACTGAAACTCCTGTTTTTGAACAATTTGATTCTCCGAGGTGTGTTGTCTACTTTTGCTTCTGCTCTTCTATCTATTGATTTCTGTGAGTCCTTCTATTGTGTTGCAATTCTTTTGCCCAAAATTGTCATGTATATTGGTCTTTACTATAATTTAAATTTTAAAAATCTTAAAACAGTAGGTTTCAATATCTATAATATCTGTAATATCTATTTCCATACATAACAACTTCTTTTCAAATTCTTTCAATTTGTGCAATTAGAAGATTTGGGATATTTTTTAAAAAAATCATTCTATTCTAATACTTTCTTACAATTATTTCCTTGAATAACTGTGTTTTGGGTAAAGTCAAAGAATATTACCTTCTCTGTGTTAAACTTATTTTCAGTATATCTTTTCTCACTGAAAATTGTTATTGTACACTTGCACAACAAATACTATGATCTCTAAATATTTCTCAAAATATACATTAAAAAAAGCTTATCATAATTATGACTATTGCTTTGCTCCAATCAACTGATTTGAAATAATTCTGCAGTCTTAACCATAACTGAAGCACTTTATTGATGATAAGCATAATAAATGTTTTCTATAACAATGAAGTTACAACATGTGCTATTATATTTCTCTTTTTCAATCCTAAATCTTTGGACCTTCACCTCCATCTTTCTCAAACTACTTTTCTCACAATCTAGGTTGTGTTATAAATGATGAGGCGTGTGGTGAACAAATTGGAAAGATATGCTTCATCAACAATAGTTCCTTTGTGAGCCATTATAAACCGAACCAAATTAAAAGACCAGCCAGGTGTCTAAATTTGCTTAGAAGAGAGTTTGATTCTTCAGAAATTATTTTTTTGTTTATTTTAAGCAAAGGCGTCCTGTTAATTCTTCATAGATATCCCATTTACAGTATGCATATTGGCAATTGGCTCAGATTATAACCTATATTTTAACATATGGTCATCTCTTACCTCATGCTTTGTAAATAGCAACTCTTTTAGGAATCACCCTAATGATAAAAAATGTATGCAGTGCCTATAGCAGGGGTGTCAAACTCGTGTCGTCACAGGAGTGTCATGTGACATATTGCAACTTTTTCCCCCTTTCCTAAAATGGGTGAGAGCATGGCCTGCATGGCCTGCATGTAATGCATCTGGCCATGGGCGGCAAGTTTGACACCCCTGGCCTATAGGATACAGCTTTGCTCAAGATTGTCTCAGAATGAGTCATATCAAGCATCAGTGCTAAACTGGAAAAAGAAATTAGAAAACTTCAACTCATTTACTACAATTATTTAACTACTAGATTCTCTTTGTTCAGTAGCACCTAAGGAATAATGCACTTTCTGATGCTGTTTATGACAGTTGATGAGACTTTAGGACAGAGTGTTGCATCTATGTTGCATCTGAGACAATTTCATGATACATTAGTCAAATGAAAATATTTGTGACTAGAAAATATTTTATTTTCTTATTTATTAATTAAATTTATTTGTCATCTATCTTGCCATGGGCCTACACTAGGCACCTTACAACAATGAAAAGGCAGAAAAAGTAAAAGGTGTGTAAACAGAACAGAAGGAAAATAATAGAACAATAAACAATGACAAAGGAACACAACAAAAATAAAGTCATAATAGGATAACCAAAAAGAGTGAGTGAGGGAGGGAGGGAGGGAGGGAGAGAGAGAGGGAGGGAGAGAGAGCAGAGAGCAAGAGGGGAGGTGGAATCTGCTAGTAATCCAGCAGCCACCTCCAGTGTGGAACTCCTCCATTTGGTCCCTAGGCCAATCAACAGAGCCAAGTTTTCAGGCTCTTGCAGAAGGATAGGAAGATAGGCAAGATAAGAGGGTAAGAAAGATAGGAGGATTTTCTTAAAGCAGAAGTACCAGATATCTTTTATTATAGATAAATAGATCTTTGTATTCTACAGGAGTCAAAGTTTCAGGCTTTTTTCACAATCTCAAACAGTATTAAAACAGTAATAAAATTTATTATAGTATTGGCAATAGTAGAAATGATATCAATGATAGGACATATACTAATAGCCTCACCCAGATTACAGCGCTATAAATAAAGTGCAGATAGCCTAATATTTTTCCTAACAACTTTGTAATCCTCTAGTTGAAAGAAAAAAAATCAATTGTTGCAATTTGCCATATCAGTAAATTAGATAGTGTTGAATTTTTCATATGGTGATCTAAAATGGCCAGTGTTCAGGTATAACAAATTATTTATCATTTAAGATTTATTTCAAATGAAACCATGATAATCCAGAGGAAAAAATTACCTCAATAAATTCAGTAGGTATATTCTAAGTATGGCTAAGCTGTATCCATTCCATGTACAAACACACGTGTATTCATTTCTATTTTATCCATGACAAAACAGGTTGTTTTTCATGACTCCCTTGATAGAATGCGCTAGACCTCACAGAAGGAATTTCTTAAAGAGTCTTGTCACTGATAAATGGGATGTTGCCTAGTGGAAAAGACATAAGAGACTATTTCTGAGGGTAGGCAATGGTCTTTAAAAATATTTAGATACTGTCATTCAAGATTCCCACAAGCAGGAATGTATGAAAGTCTAATTTGCTTGTGATTTGTGGTGGGAGAATAAAAAGGCTTGGGTTTTAAAGAGTTCCATTTGCTCTGCATTATATTGGTCAAACACAATACCATTACTATATAAGTCACATGTGATATGATGGGGTGTGTGGAATATTTCATGAGTAAAAGCAGTGTTTTGACCTCAAATTCTCTCAGGCCCTTTTGCTTCAAATGAGATATAATTGTCACTCAGAAAATTGCAAGCAGATATTCCTCCTGAAAAGCAACAGTTTCTCTTATGCCAAACTATACAATGCCATGTTTTAAGTTAATGTCATGTGAAAATAATGACTTGATCAAAATATGAACTTTTTAGAATTATAGTATAATTTCCATAATGCTGTAGGGTCAAAGGAGAGACACCACAGGCTTTTAATTAACCAACATGATTTTTTTTTCCATTTGATTTTAAATTCCGATTACATATGTCTGTAAATCTTAAAGCCATCCAGTTGGTAGCTTTCTTGTGTAAAAAAAATCCTCAAGAATATGCCATAAATAAGTTGGTACATTCTGGCTTTTGTTCATTCGTGATCATTCCTAACTCTTCAGATTGATGTATTTCAAAAGAGAGGGTTAAGTGGATATCTTACAAATGGTTTTTAAAAGATTGATTCTGATTTAAAAGAGCAGATTTCATAAAACATCCAAATTTATAAAAAATGAAAGTATAGTGTGAGCCATACGGCATATTAAGAAGAACAGGTGCTTTGGTGCTTGAGGTAATAGCATATCTGGTAGAACATTAGAAGACAGCACAAAAGACAAGGAGGAGGAAGACGGGGAAGCTAATTTAATACAATTTGTGCTTATGCTTTGGAAGACAAAGTAGAAAAGATGCTAGCATAGTCATAAGGTTTCATAATAACACTTAAAGTTTTGGGTGGGTGAGTTAGATGGTAGCTTAAGGCACAAGAGAAAAGACTAAAGAAATGTGGCTGGTTTGTGTTTCGTTAACCAAGCTCAAGGTTTAGTATGTGCCATTTCCTTTATTCTTCTATAATCTTCTTTTCTAAATCTTTTCATTCAAGGCCTTTCTTGCTGTCTTCTTTTGATACCTTAATAAGTACTGTTTTCTCCTACTTTCATTGCATTACATTTTCTGTTATTGTTCCTTGAATTTTGGATACTAAAAAGAAAAAGCAAAGCACATACTAAACCAAGATAGAAATACTATGGGCACATGGCATTATGCAATGGTGGCTCAACCTGATAGTGGATAGCCCTCTCAAAGCAAAGCCTCATTGGTCTTAGCACAAAAAGAATCGCCACCCCTCAGAAACCATAAGGAGTGAGAATGAGTGTTTAGAAACCATGATTTATTTTTAACAATTAGCAGGTCTGCTGCAGAGGTGATACTTTGGAGATCAGTGATGCCTAAGTCATCTATCAGGAAAAGGATAATGTCTGGAAAGAGCCTAAGAGGAAGAATCAGGCTCTTGGAGTTAGATGCTAATCTTATATACACTTATGATAGGTCTCATTTATTATAGTGCAATTTACTTCTACAAGGACATGGTTTGCAGTGTTTAATACTTTGAAATTGATAGTGTGTGTGTGTGTGTGTGTGTGTGTGTGTGTGTGTGTGTGTGTGCTTTCTATGCTATCAAAACCATCTACCATACCAGGTATGCCAGAAAAAGTTAATCCCTTGAAACAATCCTTTATTCTGACCTCTGAAAGAGAATAGCATTATGAATGAGCAGGCCTCTTGAGTCTCATTTTCCATCTAATGCATTCACAAATCTATTCAATTTATAACAAAGAGGGAAGAATAAACAATTAGGCCTTACATTTAGCAATGCTGTTACACACCTGGCATCAATTAAATGCTTTAATTAAAAGTCATAGTAGAGAGTATGCCTGTATAACCTTTTCAGAAGTCACTCAATAGTGTGCATTGCAAAACCTTCCAGTACAGTGTTGAGCATCAACTTTTATAGCATTTCTTCATAGTCAACAGAGCTAATGACTTGGAAATGAAAACCCAATAAGGCATAGTTATTCTGACACCCAACCTTTAATTTTCCTCCAAAGAAAAACAAATTAATTACATATTATGAAGTGAAAAGCCAATGTCAGCCAAATTTATAGTAGACTTTATATGGATTTTGGAGACATTTTATGTACATTTCAATATGTTAGAAGAATATAACAATAATCATGTCCTAACATTTGAGGAACAGAACTTATCCTTGGAACCATTATTCTTTTAAAATAAAGTCTCATAAAATAAAGACACCTTCAAGTTGAATTTGACTGCTAGTGACTTAATGTATATGTCCACAGTTTTCTTCGCAACTGCATAGAAATATCTTGGCATTGCTTCTTTCAATTAGTTTGTATATCCACTTTTTTATTTTTTCTAATTTTTCTTAACATATTATATCCCAATATTGTTTTTTAAAATCAATGCTTTTCAGTTGTATGAATTTTTACTTATTTCTTCACACTCATTTACTGACCTCTTCTATAAGGTATTGCCACTTATTTATTTTATTTTGCATTTTATTTTTACCGTGTAAAATTAAAGATTTTCAATTGTGTGTGTGTGTCTATGTGAGGTTATGAACTAGTGTTACTGGACAAATTAAAAATGAAGAAAGCAGTTAAGACTTACTTATTCTGGCAAAGAATTACTGGGAGCTTTGAAATAATTGTTGTAATGTTCTGAACAAATGATCTGCAACAGTCAAAAGGCCAAGTAACGTATGGTATAAACTTGCATACTGAAGTCTCTGAAATTTGTAACATTTAATCTCCATCTAATAATTTTCTCAATCTATAAATTTCTACCCATTAGGGTGCAACACAAGCATATTTTAGAAGCTATCATAAACCAATTTTAAGGGATTTAATTTAAATAACTGTACAAAATTTGACAAACTTCATTCTGTCACAAACCCTAAGTTTTCTGGAACTTTATCTTGTACTACTAAAAAGAATATTAGAGACATGAGGCATCTTTATTCCTCCAGTCTAGGAAAGGGGAGGTCAGAGCTTCATTTTTCCTAAGGCATGACAAGACAGGGTCAGCTCTTCCAGAACTATCACAAGGCAGCTTCGAGCAGCTCTGGTTTGGGTAAGTGATTGGCTACACCTTAAAAATAGAAAACTGTTGATGCTAGAAGGACGTGACCTTCAAATAGGGTGGCACACTATCATCTGGAAAGAGAAGTATAAGGTCCACCAGTACTTTCAAAGGCATTATATTAGGAGGGCACTTTTAGATATTTGGATCAAGACCAAAAGAAATAACTATATAGACATCCCCAATTGGATATCGACAGTAGAACTGCTCACACATCCTAATCTTCTCAAAATGGGAGGGGCTATTACATATAAAGAATAAATGTGAAAGGAGAATTAAAATGAAGGAATAAATTAAAGGAAGACGGAATTGAATTAGAATGATAGATATACCTACAAATACAATCCAAATTTATGAGGGATAAAAAACAGCGGGATATAAAATTAGAACCATCAGAACTGGATAAAATTTTACTAAGCACAGAGGGAAAGGCCATAAAAATTTGTACCACTATTTATTAGAACAAGATATGCTCAAAGAACAAGTTAAGGAGATGATGATAACTTGGAGTAGATGTTTTGAGTACAGTATCAATTTGGACAATTGGCAAAATTTGTGGGAAAAGAATATTAGAATCACACTGGCAGCTTCTTATAAAGAAAACCTGTATAAAATGTTCTACAGGTGGCACTTCCCACCCACAAGATTGGCAAGAATTAGTAAAAAATACTCCCCAATTTGTTGGACATGTGAGGTTGATCTAGGGTCATATTACCGTATGTAGTGGGAATGCTCAAAAGCCAAAAGTTTCTGGCAGCAAATAAGGAGCTGGTTAGAAGAGATGTTAATGTTTAAAATAGAAGTTAAGCCGGAATTTTTCTTACTGGGCATGACAGATGGCAAATATGACAATAATGTATCTTATTTAATATTGCATATACTTACAAGACTAGCATTTGCTCAAAAATGGAAGTGTAAAGAAATACTCTCAGAAGAAGAAGTAATACACAAAATTTGCAGCTGTGCAGAGATGGACAGACTTACTTTAGAACTCAAAGACAAAAGTGAATCAACATACTATAAAGTCTGGAATAAATTTTACAATTGGTTAGATAAGAGGAAGAATGCCCAAAACAAGGGATAACGAATGTCTGGAAATGTATATATCAATGTATATCAATATATCAATGTATATTGAATTTGTGAATGTAATATAGGTTTATTAAATACATGCATAGTTGTTTAGGAAGTAAAATACTGCATACTTGATATATAATGAAATAGGAGATATGTAAATTTGTATGTAGATCAAGGAATAGATTACTTATTAACTTGATTTAGATGCAGATGTTAGAAACCAGAGACGTTGAGCAATGTTCATTGTTTTACTTTTAAAACTAATAATTTTTTATTTATTTTTTTAAAGGGCAGCTTCGGCTGTTTTCACAGCTGAAAATCCATCTATGAGCCAGATTAAATGGTCCTTGCATAGCCACAGTAATGAACTCTGGTTTCTGAAAATATTTTTAGCCAATTTTATGGATGCTTTGAGAGAATAGATAGAATCAGAATATATTGTACTTCCTGCTTCATAAAACAAGACTAGGCAATAGGTTATAATGTATATGACAACATGTGTGTGTGTGCGCGCGCATGCGTGCGTGCACATACATGTATGTGCATGAAGGCAGAGACAGAAACCGATACATACAGACAAACATAAACACGTGATATATATATATATATATATATATATATATATATATATATATATGGAATGTAGGTATGTAGGAGAGACTTACTGATGTAGCATTCTTGAATATGTTTATTTAATTTATTTGTATCCCACCTTTATTATTTTTACAATAATTCAAGGTGTCAAACATATTCAACGCATCTCCTCCATCTCTTTTTCTATATATTTGAAATACAATTTTTGAAATGGTATATAAAGTACAAAGATGTGACAATCCTAGAACAAACCCTAATAGTCCAGGGAATTTCTAGAAGCCTGAAAATCTGACAAATCAATAGACACATATACATTAACAACATCTACAGATGTTGTTAAAGAGACAAACAACCAGCCCAAAAGAGAACAAAAAAAGACTCCAGCACATCTCCACCAGTAATCAGCATCCAGGTCAGTATAGATTACTCCAAAGTTAACTTCAGACCAACAATCAAGTAAACAATACCCCAATTAAGAAACTGCCAAAGAGCCATCAGCAAACAGACCAAAGAATCTCTAAGACCGCCCCCATCCATATAGGCAAGCAAGTCACCAGAATATAAACTGACAGCAAACGGCACTTCTTACTAGCACTGATGATGTTACCTAGTTTAGGTAACGAAAAGTCTTCAAGAAAACAAGTAAGCTCAGAGAGCACCAAGGGCCCCTCATTTCAATCCTGAGCTACAAATATTCTCCTTTAAAGTACAGAGATGTCAGATTAATTTATTGATCATATAAATATGTGTTTGGAAAGAAGCCATACTGAGACTATAGTTTAATTCTAGATAAAAAGAAACCATAACAATGTACTATATTTCAATGTTAATTTAAATATAGATACTTATCAGGGAAACATTCATGTGCCATTGTTGAACTCATCAACATTTATCTGAGAGGTTTACTGCATACATAAGCATTACTTTTGATCTAGTATGCATATAACTGGGTTGCATAAATGACTTGTTAATCCCAAATGGACAATATATATCTAAAAAAAGTAAACAATTCAAAAATATTGCCTTTTTTTAGAAACTGTCATGTCTATACATCCATATTGAATTTCATGGCTCACTTTTTAATAAATGTGTTGGAACCCTGATTATGTCAGATGCATCAGCCACAGCATATCAACAGCTGGCCATTGTGTTGACTTACCATTTTTTTACCTTCCTAGGAGCTCAGCTTTTGTTACCATGCTTTTATAGGCCTGACCCCCTTTCTCATTTGAGTGCATATCTTCAGTTTCAGTCTGCCTTCCCATGGGAGGACAGGTGTTCCAACACGAAAGCCCTTTGATGTGAACAACAACACAAGGAGACGATTTGATTCATCTGTTTCTTGCCTAGGATGCCTGGACTGTTTCATTTCTGAATGAAAATATTTGTTCCAGGGGAAAAGAATAACTGGCTCTGTTTTCCTTTTGAAAAGACTGTGCTTACCTAAAAATGAGGCAATATCTACAGCAAAGGTAATGGCATGTAGTTTTTCAATGGTTCCAATTGTGATGATAAAATTTCAGTAAGACCTACTCTAGACTCACTTACAGTAGTGGCCAAAATTGTGGAAACCTTTTGGGGAAAGTGTATTTTCTAAAACTAGCTAATAACACCACTTATTTTTTTGAGTAGTACCATAAAATAATATATCAATGGAAAAATAATTTAATCAAGAATGTAATGCAATAACTTTTATGAAGGATTTGCTATTAGAATAGCAGTATAAAGAAGAAAAGTGAAACACGTAGACAAAAATGAGATATACAAAAATTATCACCATAGAAAAAACGAGAAATACAAAAATTATGACCATGTCAGTTAATACTTAGTTGGGTAACCTTTAGCATGAATTATGGCCTTACAACATCTTCCCATGGAGTGAACCAAGTCTTTTAGTTCTGCAGCTGTTATAAAGTGAAACCAAGATTGAATGATTGCTTCAATTAACTGGGTTTTATTGCTGGGTCGCTTCTGACTAACAAGTTTCTTTAGTCGGCTCCATAGATTTTCAATTGGGTTAAGGTCTAGGCTATTCCCAGGCCATTCCATCAGTGAATATGATTATCTTGAAACTCTAAAAAAAAGTGGTGTTATTAGCCATCAAACCTCAAAAATACACTTTTCCCAAAAGGTTTCCACAATTTTGACCACTACTGTAACTACAAACTCTATAAACAGAAGAGGGGAGAAGTGTGCAGTACATTAAAATTTCTCAATAAGGGTTCATTTCCCCCTATAACATTTCCCCCCTACATGAGTTGGATTAAAACTCCCCTCTTCACCAGCCAGAAGGAAGTTGGAGTAGATCCTCAAGAGGATCCTCTTTTGTAGTTTCCCTTTTTGCTTTGGCCTTTCTCTTTGAAACTTCTATATAATTCAGGAGAGATAAATTGTAATGCATATACAGGTAGCCCTCAACTTAGAACCACAACGGAAGCCAAAATTTCCATTGCTAAGCAGGACAGTTGTTAATTTTGAATTTTGTCCCGTGTTACAACCTTCCTTGCCACAGTTGTTAAATGAAATCCCTGCAGTTGTTAAATTAATAACATGATTGTTAAGTGAATCAGGTTTGCCACTGATTTTGCTTGACAGAAGTTGTGACCTGTCACAGTGATCACATGATCCAGGAAACTGCACTGACATAAATACATGTCAGTTGCCAAGGATCCAAATTTTTTTTACATGACCACGGGGATGCTGCTATGGACATAAATGTGTGAAAATGGTCATAAGTCACTTTTTTCAATGACACTGAAACTTTTTTTTTTAATTTGATTTATATGCCGCCCTTCTCCGGAGACTCAGGGCAGCTTACAATGCGTCAAACAATAGCCTTCATACTTTTGTATATTTTATACAAAGTCAGCTTATTGCCCACACAATCTGGGTCCTCATTTTACCTACCTTAGAAAGGATGCAAGGCTGAGTCAACCTTTAGCCTGGTGAGATTTGAACTTGCAGTAATTGCAGGCAGCTGATGTTAATAACAGTGCTTTAGTCTGCTGTGCTACAAGAGCTCTTTGAACAGTGGCTGTTCAAACAAATGGCTATAAGCTAAGGACTATCTTTATATTTATAAAATCTAACCGAAGAGAGGAGTTGTTCAAAACAAATGAAAATTTATAACTGCTGCTAAAAATTTAAGTCTAATTCCAGTTTCTCTGTCAGTCCTAACCATGAATAGAATCAAGCTGTCAATAAGCCTACATCAAGAAAATTATATGGGTGATCAACTAGCTTTCATTCATCTAAACAATTCTATTTTTTTAAAAAAAAGATTATCTTAACCAAGAAATTGGAAAATAAACCCAGATTTATCCTTGGCTTTATTAGTAGAAAATGACAAAGCCAGTAACTAGTTCTGTAACTTAAAAACATATTTACAACAGCTTCAATTTCATTTTCTAATACTGAATTATACCATTTGAAGGCACACTGCTGACTGAATGCTGCAGTGATTTCTAAAAATTTACTGAGAAAAAGGTATAGCAGCAGATTTTGAATTTGCTTCTTCTGTTTAGTCCCACAGCACTTCCAAAACTGTTAAGAAAAGCACTCAAGCATCCAATTGTCCATATGAATAAATGCAATTAAATAGTTATAAAAAAAGTTCCTCTACTTGCTGTGGATTCATCACATTTATTTAAAACCAACTATTTCTGTGGAGAATACGTTTAGGAAATAGTAACTAATATTTCCTTATATGCTCCATTTCCTGTATTTAGAATAATGTTTCTAAATAAATTCAGAATCATTGTTTATGACTTGACTTCAAAAACTGGACAGCGTCACAATCCTAGAAGGATTATATATATAACCCCATCTGTGAAATGGTGCATTCACACTGAATGAAGAAAAGACTATTAATATTTAATATAGTAAATACTAAATTATACTTTGTGGCAATTGCACTGTTAATGATCATTCCATGTAAGATATTTGACAATTTGGGGGGGAAAAATTGGATACACTGCATGAAAAGATCCAAATTAGTTTGCTCAGGATTATTATTATTTTTTTTAATGATGTTAAATGCCTTCAGGATTTCTGTTTTCTTAAAACAGAAGGACATTTTATTTATTTTATTTAACAGCATGTTTGTATGGAAGACTATGAATAACTATTGGTTACATTGCATTCTTCGGAACCCGTCTCAGCCTGTCTGTATGCTAGATAGATAGATAAAGGCTATCAAGTTGTATCTGTTCTCCTGTTGATATCACATAGTTTATGAGATAGGGGAAAAAATGGACAAAACCAAATAAACTACTGTAAGATAGTCTAAAATAGGTTCTTTGTTTTACCCGAAATAGATTTGACATTAGCATGTGTGATTGTTTTCCTCCCAATTAATAAAAGATTGTAGTAATGTGTTGGCAATTAAAAAAAGCCATTACTGATCTGCAAACACACATGCTCACGCACACATACTCTCAAACAATGAAACATCTTTTCCTTGATTTGCACATTTAGATTTTTTTTTTAAAAAAAAAACCTGTCTTGTCTCTCTTCAATTAAAAACTGTTGCTCTTTGAATTATGGGGTAATAATTAATACTGACATGTACTGTTTATGTTTATTGGATGCTAATTGGAACTTTGATTTTATTGGTTGATAGTTCTTTATACTTTTATCACAGAATATGTTTCCTTAAGCAATAGAGTATGGCAGAAAATTCTTATAAATCTAAAATTACATAAGGGAATAGACTTAGGAAATGAGTGTTTGTTGAAAAAACTGCTACATAAAATTTGCAAACGTTTAGACAAGTAAAATTATGATTTTAAAAAGGCCCTATCCAAAGGCATTTGGACAATACAAAATGGAAACTTTAACAATCTTTAAAGTTTCCATGTTATATTGTCTAACTGTCTTAGGATAAGGACTTTTAAAAATAATAATTTTACTTGTTTAAACAGGTAACTTGACAGTATTGCAAATAAAACTCAATACGCTCCGGCTTCAAAGAAAACAGAAGATTAGTAGGACTGCTGTGGCAGATAGTTCTTGCTGTTTGTTTAGCTCCAAGGTCTGGTTCAGGTGGAACACTTCTTCTCTTAGTTATCTTTTGTTCAGTATGCTTAGGCATGCACAAACCATCAGGAACACTCTAATATGGATTTTGAAACAGCCTCCAAGCTGACTCTGTATGTCAAACAGAATCTCAAACTGTCTTTCCATCCCTGGCTTAATTGGACAACTGCAACAAAGAACTTCATATGGTATCAATAACAGCATGGTCCTCAAATAACTTGTCATAACTCATTGGAAAAGCCACTGCAAGATACCACTGTCAGCTTTTATTGAGAATGTGCACAACTAAAACATTTTACGGTATGCTTTACATATTTTATAACACAGCAGCCATATTAAACCAAAGACATTAATAAGCACCTGTCACCTATTTTTGGGACCCCATCTTTTATGGCCTGATACTACAAAATGCCTACAGGGACAGCATTTTTCCCAGAGCATTGTACATTATTAAGAAATAGCTTGAAGACTAGGAGCGGGTTGGGTGGTGTTTAAGCTTACCTGGAAGACAGCTTTAAAATATTTCTAGGCCATTATATACAGTCAGCATCAATATAACCTAGGAATCTTATTCAGATGACAGTATACATTGCCCAAACTGTTAAAAATGGCAACTCTAGAATAGATGTGGCATAGTGATGCCATGTGCACACCTTTAAACATATTTTACATGCCCGTGCAGTAGTTGAAGTGACCAGTAATCTGGGTTTCAGCTATGAAATGAGATACAAAATGGAACTTCACCTGAAAATGTGTATGCAGCCTCAGTCAACTCTATGACAGGGGCTATAGTTTTAGAACAGCCTTCACCAGATTGATGTCCTTCAAAGATTTTGGAAAGCTACTCCAGAATTTGCAGCCAGCTTCTAGGAGGTGCAGTCCATACTATCTGGAGAGTGGAAGGTTGGGAACATCTGAGATAAAACATATCACTGACAGTTACAAATTGAAGCAATGCTTTTCAGGTTTAATTTTGGGACTCTGGCAATACATTGTCTATTCTCCATGTCATCAAAGTCAGTGGCCATGTAATATGATTATAGGAGCAGTAAAGGACTGAGTGCAGTGGTGAAATCCAAATTTTTTTACTACTGGTTCTGTGGGTGTGGCTTGGTGGGTGTGGTGTGGCTTGATGGCTGTGGCAGGGGAAGGATACTACAAAATCCCCATTTCCCCAAAATCCCCAAATCCCCAATCCAGTCCTGGGGGAAGGATATTTCAAAATCCCCATTCCCTCCCCACTCTGGGGCGAGCCAGAGGTGGTATTTGCTGGTTCTCTGAACTACTCAAAATTTCCGCTACCGGTTCTCCGAACTGCTCAAAATTTCCGCTACTGGTTCTCCAGACCCTGTCAGAACCTGCTAGATTTCTCCCCTGACTGAGTGCCAAGGAACTGAACAATAATCTAGAGGCAAGAAGTGGTAATCCAAATTTACCAGCATGGCATTATTTGTAGAGCTTGCTTTTGAGGTTGAAACTGGCGTTATTTATCAATCTAGTCTAATATGCCAGCAACAATATGTTCAGAATATTGGTGAACATGGAAATATATGCTTATGTAATATTATGCTTAGATGACCACGATATAAAACTGGCTTCAATGTCTAACTAGAAACTTTAATTTAGGTTCCTGTCTGTAAAAACCAAGTGGGAGGGACAAGAACATGATCTATGGTCATAATTCCCCTATAAATGTACAGGTGAAACTCGAAAAATTAGAATATCGTGCAAAAGTTCATTTATTTCAGTAATGCAACTTAAAAGGTGAAACTAATATATGAGATAGACTCATTACATGCAAAGCGAGATAGTTCAAGCCTTGATTTGTCATAATTTTGATGATTATGGCTTGCAGCTCATGTTCTTCTCTTCTCTTATCCCAGCCTCTTACTTAACTTACTTTCACAACTGCCTTCCTTACAAGACAATGAACTTTTTTGCACACACACGCACACACACACAACCAGTGGTGGGATTCAAGTAATTTAACAACCGGTTCTCTACCCTAATGATTTCTTCCAACAACCAGTTTGCCAAACTGCTCAGAAATTTAACAACCAGTTCTCCCGAAATGGTGCGAACTGGCTGAATCCCACCACTGCACACAACCTATTGATCACAGAGCCGTGCAGAATGTCTTCCCGCCATGTACAATTTTCAACTACTCCAAATAAACTAACTTTTGATACATGAATTGTGATTACTCCCCTTCCCCCAAAATTGGAATTTCATTTAGAAATTATCCCATCCTTTGAAAGAAATCATGCATCCCATTGAAATTAAATAAACTGACAGGAGTTAAAGGAAGCAGCTGAGATGGGCATGTAATTATTTTATTTTATAAAATTTCTGCCCTGCCTTTTTTCTTAATTAAAATAGTAAACACTTTAAACTCATTCTAGGATTGGCCCATGCATGGGATTATTGATTCAGCAGGATACTGAATGAAGTAACTGCTGTGGTTGCATATGCAAAACAAAACTTAAGAATAGAACAAAAGGGAATTTATTGATTTATTTATCTATCTATTTTTCCTCAAAGAGTGAGACTCAAAGCAGAGGCCAAATCTTATAAATCCATATATTTTAGAAGAAAGCACTTGTTTCTCCAGGAACAAACTAGGTTATATTCTCAAATTTTCACAAATAAAATTACTCCATAGAAACATTTTTTTTCTGTTTTCTGTTTTCTTTTTAGCTAATTCCAATCTATGCAATGTGAGCGTATGAACAGTACAAATGCAACATTCTTTGGAGATATTTCTTTCACACTTTACAGCTCAGTCATCTGGAAGTTCAGAAATAATATGAGAGTTCACTTTGGCCTCAAAGAAATAATTATATGATTCTGAACAGGTTTTCTTTCTTTTTTTTCCCCCTTCTCTAAATAATGTATCTTATGCAGAAGTTCTTTCTCTAGTAAAAAAAAAAAAAAAACTTCCATGAATCATAGGATGTTACCTTATAATTTTTGTGTCATTTCTACTGAAAAGCTTTTTATACCTGTTCAGGAAGAGTTTTTAAACTTTTTACTGCAATTATTACGCAGAGATTAAGTATACTTTTTCAGCTCTTATTTCCTTTCACATGAATGAAAGAATGTAGCATTAAGTCATCTTGGTTATAACTTTAATCATTCTGGAATTTAAATGATACTTTTGATAGTTAGGGCAAAATGATTCTCTTGCTGCCTGAAAGTGGTGATTGCTGTTTTCCCTTAGATGGCTGAAATTACTCAGCTGTGTAAATTTCCAAGTGGTATTGGTTTTATAACAGCCTTTTTCTCTGGTTTCAAGAGAACCATATCTCATTCTGTTGAATTTATTCTAGAAAGCTGACTTTCAGTAATTAGATGAACTCAAAGAACTTCCATGCCAGGGGAGCTTGAGCCAGGAGAGAGCTGATGAAGGGAAGAGATATATATATCAGGGATGTCAAACTCAAGGCTTGGGGGCTGGATCCGGCCCGCGGAATGATAGATCTGGTCCCTGGGGCCACCCTGGAAACAGCAAAGGTCTGCCCCGCGGTGCCTCTGCGGTGAAAACGGAAATTGTGAGGGCTGCATGCGATCCTCCCAAGCTCCGGTTTCACTGGCAGAGGGTTGCAGGATGCTGTCATAGCCAAAAATGGAGCTTGCAGCCCTCCCAAGCTATGTTTATGCTGGCAGAAGGTTGCCACAGCCAAAATCAGAGCTTAGGAGTCAGTTTTCACTGACAACGTGCTTGGGCCCCTGACATGAGTGACGTTGAACTGGCCATGCCTACCCTGGCCATTCCCACCCAGCCTAGGTCAAACACAACCCTGATGCAGCCCTCAATGAAATTGAGTTTGACACTCCTGACATAGATTGTCTTTAGAATTCAAACAGACAAGCACCTGCATATAATACCCCAGACTTAACAACTGTTGATGGGAAAGACAAAACAAAACAAAAAGTCTGGATAATGGATGTGGCAGTACTTGGAAAGAACAGAATAGAAAATAAAGAACTGGAGAAAATTGCAAAATAAAAAGATCTGCAAATAGAAGTAGAATGACTGTGGGAAAAGAAAGCAAAAATAAGTCCCATAGTAACAGGCACCTTGAATGGAATCCCACAACATCTGGAGCACCACTTCAACACCACTTGAACACCATTGATATAGACAAATTCACTATCAGTGTCGAGCCCCGGATGGGTCTCGCCATTGTTGGGGAGGAAGATGAGAAGGGGCCGAGCGGCTGTAAACTCCGGTGACGTGCTCCCAGCTGTTTGGAGGGATCTTGCCACTCAAGCACAAAAGAAACGAATGCTTTCATAGGAATTTGGTGGAGCATAAAGCATGCGAATGGTGCCTCCTTGTGATGTAACAGAAGCGTGCCCTATCGTCGAGCAAGCTAGTGGGAAGGGGTGTGTGGTGTTAACTGTTTGATTGCCAAATGGTAAATTGCTTGTTACTAAGTGTATAAAGAGCGCTACACAGTGGCTGCGTGTAGCGCTAACTTTAAACGTCGATGCCGGCTTGTGCCTTACTCCTGCCTGTGTTGTGGTGCTAAACCTGATTAAAGACGCTGCAAACCGCTTCAATTCCTTCAGGTTGTTGTTTGCTTCCAGAGCGGTTGGGTGGACAAGCCGAGAATCAGTTGATTGAAAAGGGCAGCATTATTTAGAACAGTCCTGAGACAAGGTATATCTATTAATATCCTGAGACATGGTATGAATATCTTGAGACATGGTATATCTATTAATAACATGATATAATATCTGCCTATCCAAGATCCTTGAGAGAGACTCTATAACTGTATAAAGAAAACAAATCCAATCTAACCATTCAGGTGATTGCATGATCAACAACAACAACAACAACAACAATAACAACAACAACAGCAATAATAATAATAATAATAATAATAATAATAATAATAATAATAATAATAATAATAATAATAATAATAATAATAATGTTCTGGATTTCTGCAATTCATTTGTTGTGGGATTTGCCACATATCTATCCATTTTTAAGCTATTTTGTACAGCACTATACATATCTCTAATTCAATATAGCATTCTGTACAATTGAATTATAATTACAATTTAGTGAGAGAGGTCATTAATACTCTTCCCCGATTTTATGATAGAGAAATACTAGTTGCTTAATTAAACTGAAACTAGGTTTTATATACAGGTAGTCCTCGATTTATGACCACAGTTGACCTCAAAATTTATGTTGCTAACTAAGAAATTTGTTAAATGAGTAAGTGAGCCCCATTTTGTGGCTTTTCTTGTCATATTTGTTAAGTAAATCACTGCAGTTCTTAAATTAATAATACGGTTATTAAGTGAATCTGGCTTCCCCATTGAGTTTGCTTGTCAGAAAGTTGCAAAAGGTGATCACATGATCCTGGGACATTGCAACTGTCATAAATGTGAGTCAGTTGTCAAGCACCCAAATGTAAATCAGGTGACCATGGGGATGAGGCAACAGTCATAACAGTATTGGATAGTATTGGATTGTTATTGCATAACAATTTCAGCCACTACCAGTTCGCTCGCCATCAGCAACCCACCACTGGGTCATAAGTGTGAAAAATGGTCATTTGTTTTCAGTGCCATTGTAACTTTGAACAGTCACTAAATGAACTGTTATAAGTTGAGGAACTACCTGTAAGGTTTTGAATTTTCACCAAGATTTTGGATCTACAACTGTTAGGATTCTGCATATGGACTTTGGTACATCCTGTCACAAGGATTACAGAAAAATATTTTGCATGCACTGACAAATTTAACTGGACTGTTAAATTTGTGCAATTCAGTCACAAACATAATTCAAACCTTTTCCAGTTTACTGTTAGATTGCTTAGCCATAACTCTTGTTGTGATAAATCAAAATTGGTTAAAGCTGTTTTATAAATGCATTATATACACTACTTTTCCTTGTGTGATTAATGTTCCTAGTGATACAGATTTGCATGAATGAGTGTCAGTGTGTTTTCTGCCCAGAACATTTCCTCCTGGCTTCAACTCAGCCCACTTGACATTTATTACAAATAATAGCTAAATATTCTTGATATAATGGCTGCAACGGCTCTACAGCTGAACGTGAGGTTTATAATATAGGTAGACAGGCCTATTTTGTATAAAAAAAATATTAATCAGTGTATTTGTGGTCATAATGGACACAGTTACAACAGTAAAATGGAATGACACTTTTTTAAAAATGCAGTTGTTAAGAATCCAAGTTCTAGAATACATTGACTTTGTTTACAGTAATCTTTTAGAAAGACTAAGAGGAAGAAGCTGACAAAAGCTAAAATAATGTGAAAATAGAATGATGGATAGATAGATAGATTTAGTGATAGCTTTAATGTTGTGAGCTATTAAGAGTTACCTTGTGGTGAAATGATAGATAGATAGATGATAGATGATAGATGATAGATGATAGATGATAGATGATAGATGATAGATGATAGATGATAGATGATAGATGATAGATGATAGATGATAGATGATAGATGGATGGATGGGTGGATGGGTGGATGGGTGGATGGATGGATCAGTGGTGGGTTGTCCCCGGTTCACACCAGTTCTATAGAACCAGTAGTAAAACCAGCGGGCTCTGCCTACCGACCCCAACATCATCTAAATACTTCTGCGCATGCACAGAAGAGTGAGCGAGCGAGCAAAGCAAGCACACACACACGGTCCCATTGGGAACCAGTAATAAAGATAAGTAGAACCCACCCCTGGGATCGATGGATGGATGGATGGATGGATGGATGGATGGATGGATGGATATTGATGGATAGCCTCATCTCCAGCTTTATGGAGAGATTAAATAGAAAAAGGGAAAAACTAAAGACTGGAGGAACCCTACAGGACAGTAGACTTGGAGTCAACTACTCCCTACTGTGACCAACTGTAACTGGCTCCTAAGAAAGGAAGATAACCACTGTAAAATCATGGTTACCATTGCCAGGCTGAATTACAGTTGTATCCTGAGGACTATCTGTAGTTCTTTATGCAATTCTTTACCAACATTACATTAGATATGAAAAATTATAAAATACAGGGGACAAAAATAAAAAGTTAACTGAACTGCCAAGCACTGCAACCCAAGTTTTGACATCAGGGGAAATATACCATACATGACATCAGGGGAAATATACTAGATAGTGGACCTATGGTGATCTCACAAATGTTATGAACAGAAAAGGTCAGATTTCCTTCAAATATGTAGTATTTTGTGCCCTGAAGATATTAGTCCTGCAACTTAGAACATTGAACTTCAGGCATGTGATATGTTGTCCAAATATAGTAGTGTTTCAACACTACTATATTTTACGTAGGTGTATATATTTTCCAACATCACTGATAATAGTAAAATAATTAATATTTCAAAATCAATCTTCACTGTTTTTTTATTAGATTTATATCCCACCTTTATTTTTCACTACTCAGGGTAGTATATATAATGCCCTAACCTCTTATTTTCTCACACCAAGAACCTTGTGAGGTGGGTTGACTGAGAAACAGTGAATAGCCAAAGTCAACCAGTTAATTTCCATATCTAAAGGAGGACTAGAATTCAGTATCCTAGTTTTTGCTTAAGCCAAGTTTCATATGTGATGAAACCCAGTACACATAGTACACAAAGCCAAGTTATTCTGCCCCTAAGACAAATGATCCAGTAAGTGCTGCCCAGGGGTGGGTTCTACTTACCTTTACTACAGGTTCACATGGCGCCCACATGCGCTCTTCTGCGCATGTGCAGATCACCTATGATGATGTCCGAGTCAGTGGGTGGAGCCTCCCACCAGTTTTACTACCAGTTCTTGGGAACCAGTCCGAACTGGAGGCAACCCACCACTGGTGCTGCCTCACATAACACCCTACATCAGCTGCCCAAGGCAGCAACCTGAATCAACTCAAAACTTTCCACACTCATTCCAAACCAGTCATTGATTTCAAGCACACAAGGATAAAAATGCCCGGTGGACACAATAAACATACAATAGAATCCTGTGCAGGTCTATTGAGAAGTCCTATAAAGTGAAATTAAATTTTATTTCGGTGAATGCATATAGCATTGTAGCCTTCCAGTCATGCCTATTTTTATCCATGATAAAAAAAAAATATGTTGCAAATCTTTGTTTTAGACAAAGCATGGGTAATCATTATCCTACATAATAATTTTTTTTCAGAGCTAATTTACAATCTGAACTGGAGAGTTCATAAGCACCCAGGCTAAACTTGTAAATAATAAGTTCTCTTAGGAGCAGACCTGTTTTATCTATATTTATTGCTTCTGTCTGACTACTTATTTATATTTCCCCTAATAGGCACCAGCAAAGAATTGTTCACATCAGAGGTTTTAATTACTTGAAATACTTTTTTATTGATCACAGATAGCAAAGCTGTTTTTTCTGTTAACCTTTCAAAATATCAATTTTTAGTTCTCTCCCTATGGATGATTCATACTGTGTTCAACCATTATTATAAAAGGAAGCTTTGATTATATAGCAGAAATATGCTTGAAAAGAAAAAGTGATAAAGTTCATAAGCTATGTGAAATCTAATGACAGGTGTGTCTTTCTCAAATTTGGAAAACTGGTTGATGAGGATTGTCATTGCTGTTTTCCTTGAAATGGGTAAGTTTAATGGCTGTCAATTTATTATTTTAATTAAATATGGACCAGAGGGAACAGAGTTCTGAATCCCAGATCTGCTACTGGGTAAATGTCAGTAAGTTTCTAATAACTCAGCACTTGGTACCCATCTGTATGCAAATAAAAATGTCCATCCTCGGAGTGTTAATAAAGCTGTAAACAAGAAATAATGCCTATATAAATCTCCTACTCTTGTAATTATCAGCATTGATCATATGCAGTTCAGCATAGCCATTGCTGCTCCTTGCTTCCTCCCAACCCAAACAAGCTGTTTTCAGAAGTAGCTACACACAGGAACACTAGAAAGAGGAAAGAAAAGAAAGGATTAAATAGATGTCTTTCTTCCCTGCTGTTCTGTTGCCATTTCCCCTCTTCACTAGCCTAGCTCAGCCTGGTCTGGTCAACTTGCATTGCAGAAGACTTAAGCTTCAAGTGCCTCTTTTATTGAGTAATACACTGCTATCAGTATTTTTGTGCAGGGTGTCAGGCATCTGCAAAAAACCCCTCAGCCCCCTCTTTGCGGCTGAGGCGGGTCTTGAGAATGTTATCTGGGACGAGTTCGATCCTGTGACTCCTGAGGACGTGGACAGGATTCTGGGGACCACATGATTACTGGACCCGTGTCCCTCCTGGCTGGTACTGGCTACCCGGGAGGTTACGCGAGGCTGGCTCCAGAGGATTATAAATGCTTCTTTGAGGGAGGGTTTCCTGCCGCCTGCTTTGAAAGAGGCGGTGGTGAGGCCCCTCCTTAAGAAGCCTTCTCTGGATCCAGCTGTTATGGCTAACTACCGTCCTGTCTCCAACCTTCACTTTATTGCGAAGGTTGTTGAGAGTGTGGTTGCGCAACAGCTCCCACAGTACCTGGATGAAACCGTCTATCTAGACCCGTGCCAGTCCAGCTTCAGGCCTGGGTACAGCACAGAAACGGCATTGGTCGCATTGGTTGATGATCTCTGGAGGGCTCGGGACAGGGGTTGCTCCTCTGTTCTGGTCCTATTAGATCTCTCAGCGGCTTTTGATACCATCGACCATGGTATCATGCTGCACTGGCTGGAGGGACTGGGGGTGGGAGGCACCATGTTGCGGTGGTTCTCCTCCTATCTCTCTGACCGGTCGCAGTCTGTGTTGGCAGGGGGGCAGAGGTCGACCTCGAGGCGCCTTGTTTGTGGGGTGCCACAAGGGTCGGTCCTCTTGCCACTCCTGTTCAACATTTATGTGAAGCCGCTGGGTGAGATCATCCATGGATTTGGGGTGCGATGCCATCTGTATGCTGATGACACTCAGCTGTACATCTCCACCCCAAACCACCCCAACGATGCCCTTGAAGTGATGTCCCAGTGTCTGGAGGCCGTGCGGGTCTGGATGGGGAGGAACAGGCTTCGACTCAACCCTTCCAAGACCGAGTGGCTGTGGATGCCGGCATCCCGATATAGCCAGTTGGCACCATCACTGGCTATTGGGGGTGAGTCATTGACCCCCACAGAGGGGGCTCGCAACTTGGGCGTCCTCCTGGACACATGGCTGTCTTTAGAAGAGCATATGACGGCCGTGGCCAGGGGGGCTTTTTATCAGGTTTGCCTGATACGCCAGTTGCGCCCCTTTCTGAGTCGGGATTCCTTATGCACAGTCACTCATGCTCTCGTCACTTCTCGCCTGGACTACGCTAACGCTCTCTACATGGGGTTCCCCATGGAGCACCCAGAGGCTCCAACTGGTCCAGAATGCGGCCGCGCGGGTGATCACGGGAGCGACATGGCGCTCCCATATAACACCTCTCCTGCGCGAGCTGCACTGGCTCCCGGTTGTCTTCCAGGTGCGCTTCAAGGTGTTGGTTCTCACTTTTAAAGCACTCCATGGCTTAGGGCTAGGGTATTTACGAGACCGCCTGCTGCTACCGATAACCTCCCACCGGCCAATACGCTCTCACAGAAAGGGCCTCCTCAGGGTGCCGTCGGTCAAGCAATGTCGGCTGGCGGCCCCTAGGGGAAGGGCCTTCTCTGTGGAAGCACCTTCCCTCTGGAACGAGCTACCTCCCGGAATACGGCTGATTCCGGATCTCCGCACTTTCCGTAAGGCCCTGAAGACGTTTTTATTTCAGCAAGCCGGCCTGGCCTGAATAGGTTTTAGGGGTTATTAATTGTATTGCTAAGGGTTTTAAATTGGGGTGGCCATTTAATTTAATTTATTCTTAATTCTTTTAACTTTTATACTGCATGTTATTTTAATTCTCGGCTGTTCACTGCCCTGAGTCCCTTCGGGGAGAAGGTCGGGATATAAATTTAATAAATAAATAAATAAATAAATCTACATAAGTGCATAACTTACAACCCAAAGATGCAGATTACCACAGAGTGGTAATATTAATAGGAAGAAGAGTCCTCACAGGTCAGATCACTCTCATGCCTTCACAGGACAAAGATTTTTCTAAAGTCACACTTGAGGCTCATTTAGAAGGGTTCTATCCCAGAACCCTTCTAAATGAGCATAAACAAGCATCAAGAAAGAATGATCTCTGTAACAAATTAACCCAAAGAACATCAGAGAATATTCAGTGTGGCTGAGATATCCCTCTGCTTTGTACAGGTGCTAAGTCCTCTAACTCTACCTAGAGCACTAAAAAATTTCAGCTGTTCTGCAAAGGTTTTGGGAATGCATTTTTCGCTGCTACTTTCTCAAGCCAATTACCAAGTAACTGATAGGCTTACACCTGTACCATATATGGCTTCATGCATGACTGGTAGTATCAGTCCAAAATCTTAACCAAAAAAAAAAAATCATCTTTTGATTCTTGTTTCTTTTAATGGATTCTGCTAAAAATGTAAACTGGACCTACTAATTATGTGCTACACGACTGAATCTGTCTCTTGAAATCCTTTCTATTGTATCATCCTAGGGGTTTCCTCACAGGCATGTTTTTCAGGGCATATAAAGTACATATTAATCAGTGGTAGGTTCATACAGTGGTAGTAGCAGCAGTGGTGAGAGGCTCCGCCCACCTGTCCAGATGCTTCTGAGCATGAGCAGAAGCTTCTGCATGTGTGCAGAAGTATTGTGTGTGAGCAGAAGCATTGCACATGCACAGAAGTGTTGTGCATTCACGAGCAAACCGGTAGCAACAGGTTTTGAGACCCGCCCCTGATATTAACGATTGCACTGAAAATGTGAAAATTTTATTTAGAAAATATCCATGATGAGTGGCCAGCCTTAATTTCTATAGTATGATAGGGCTAGTTTTTTGAGCCATTCCACTAATTTGGAACAAAGAGAAAATTGCCTAAGACAAGAGTATAGAGGCAGAGAAGTCTGATGAGAAGTTGATTTGTGTTATAATGAGGAAAATTTTATATTCTAAATGTTTACAAGCATACACATACAGTAGATACAGAGTTTCTCTCTCACACAGAGAATATGTGGTTTGCAAGATTAGATAGCCTAGCATATAATAGCATATGAATTATGGGGATAAATCTGGGTTTTGGGTATGCTTGCACTAGGAAAATATACTGAAACTGATTTATACTTTCCTTGCTAACGGTACAAGAATACCATTAGGCATGGACTTACTAAGAGTGGTAACCTAATCTACATGTTCTCTAGCTTACTAAGAGGCATGGGGCATAGACTTACTAAGAGTCCATGGATGATGGACTTACTAAGAGTGGTAACCTAGTCTACATGATCTCTAGCTTACTAAAATGCATTATATGAAAGTTGACCAACCAAGTTGACCTCAATAGAAGGTGGAGGTCCATACATATAGACACAGAGACTACAAACTAGGCAGAACACAAATGAAGTGAGGTGAAGTATTAGAAGGCAAATCGTGGTCATAAACAATCCAGTACACACTCTGAGCAAACTTGCTATTCTCAGATGAAGCAAAAGATGCTGCCTCATTATCATTTATTGGCAATATTTATGTATTGCATGGAAGATGATTCTCTTGTAAATATGATTCTGGAAGCAAAGCATTTCAAGGGCCCTATTTTTCCTCTTTGTTGCCCTCCTCACAAAGCCATGGAAGAGGCAATAAGCAATGCCAGCAATTGCTTTGCCTCAAGGTCCAGTTCTTTATCTGTAGAAACAGCTTACATTCCTTTCTTTTCTGACTTGATATCTATCACGTTAGACAAAAATCATTAGAAGCCCAAAACTTGGAAGGAGAATTAAATAAGCAGTCCTTCTATAGGAGATGGTAGGAGTGTGCAAGGTTGTAGAAAAATAATGTGCATAAATCTACCAGATGTTAAACAGGAAAGAGGCTGTGCAGCAAGTAAAGGTTTAAGATAAGTCTTTGTTTTAAAACATGAGGGTCAAAATGCAAAGCCACCTCACAAGAAATGAAGTGTGGCAAGAAGCGATCATTTGTGTATTTTTTAAAAGGAGTGACAAGTTATTAAAATGGTTAATATTTGTTGTAATGAAGGGGGAAGCCATTTCTTAATATATTTCTTTTATTTTTCATTACTGTATTGTTTCTTTTTTCTTTCTTTTCTATTTTTCTTTTCTGCACTTTTGATTTTTCCTTTTATTCCTTTAGTTGGTATTAGTTTTGTCTTTTTAATTATAATGTTTAATAAAAGTTAAATGAGTCACATCATGATAAATATTTGAAAAAACATTGAAAAAATGATCGTATACGCTATGTGATAGTACCTTTAATGTGTGTGTCTCTCTGTGTGTGTTTCTGTGTGTGTCTGTGTGTGTGTGTTTATGTGTGTGTTTATGTCTGTATGTCTGTGTGTTTTTAGAGGGGGAGTACTATAGTAAATGTCTACAGAAGACAGATGTATGAATTGAAGAACAAACTTCATATGTGTGAACTCAAGAACAAGTTTGGCATGTTGAACTCTGCCAAAGTGGGCAGGATTCAAGGATTAAGGGAAAAGTGAGGGGTCCTTGGTATTCTCTGAACTAGGTTGTATTTCCTACCACTACTGATGATGTTTGGATAATGACAAGTCTGCAAGAAAACCATCAAACTCAGAGAGCACCAGGGATCCATCATTTCAACCCTGAGCTACAAATATTCTCCTCTATTGGTAAAGGATGAGTGTCACACGAGAGTTAGTGATCAAATAATGAATGGTTAACAAGTCATGCAGGAGATTAAAGGACTATATGTATAAAGCTGCATTAAAATACAACACCTTCCAACACAAACTCTGAAGGGATAGAGAATTTAAGGAAATGTTTCCTTAAATAAGATGAAATATAATCTCTTTATTCATGCAATGGTCCTATACATTTTGATCAGATGGATGGCTATTGACCTTGATCTGTAATGTTGAGGTAGTCCAGCAATCAAACTGAGTAAATCCAGCGTTTCTTACAAAAGAGAATTGAAGGGAAGATAAATTCAAAGTCTCCATTAAGGTTCCACTCCAAAATAACTCTCCCAGACTTCCAACTCTTTTTGTCTTGATTAGCAAATAGCAACCACTTTTTTAAAATGCATATGAATGATTGAGAAAGCAAGTATGAAATATTTTTATTGGGGGCACAGATCTGAGTGGCAAAGTAACTGAACTTTACAAACTTCTTAATCTGCCATAAAGTAAGGAAGCCATAGCTTTAGTGTGAGTTATCCAGAGTCACCTTGTGATGAAATGTGTGGATAGATAGATAGATAGATAGATAGATAGATAGATAGATAGATGATAGATAGATAGATAGATAGATAGATAGATAGATAGATAGATAGATAGATAGATAGATAGGTTCAATTTATATTCCGCCCTTTTCTGGAGACTCAGGGCGGCTTACAATGTGTTAAGCAATAGCCTTCATACTTTTGTATATACCTGCTTAGTAGGGCTTTCGCTCCCCCCCCCCCAAGCGGTGTTATATTTTTTTATACAAAGTCAGCTTATTGCCCACACAAACCGGGTCCTCATTTTACCTACCTCAAAAGGATGGAAGGCTGAGTCAACCTTGAGCGGGTGAGATTTGAACTTGCAGTAATTGCAGGCAGCTGGTGTTACTTAACAGTGCTTTAGTCTGCTGCGCCACCAAGGCTTATAGATAGTAGATAGATAGATAGATAGATAGATAGATAGATAGATAGATAGATAGATAGATAGATAGATAGATAGTCATTTTTTTCTGAATTACAGTTTCTTAAATCTCTTTCTTCCATGCAGGTTGGATCCTGGGAATTGCCATCCCAATTCTTCTAGAAAATTTTCCCAAATTAAAAAATTATGCTTTGGACCCACATGTTACAGTGACTGCCCATTGGCTCGCAGCCTGATATAGGTCATTTTATCTTCTAGGAAGTGCTGAGACTCTTCAAAATGTTATTGAAACATGAGTTTATGAAACAAGAACACAGGATCTTTTAAGCAAGCCCAAAGGAAAGATTGTGCCCACAATCTTTTCAGACCTCTCCTGACCCATAACACTACTGATAACTAATACTATAGAGACAGCTTTTTTATCACACCTTGCAGCTGATGTATGGTTAAAAAAATATCTTTTCCACTTGCTTGGAAGATATAAATGATCAAATCATCCTTAGATGAAATAGCACAGTCAAGGCAATTTCATTATCTATATCAACCTTCCCTTCCTTTCCACATGTCAATGGGATGATACAGAGCCTTCTCCATCCTGAGTGCTCTCCAGCACATGAATAATTCCCAGGATTCCCCAACTAGCTCAGATATTGCTGAAAATTCTAGTAATTGAAGTCTATATATCTTGATATTGTCCAGGATAGGGAAAAGGTAATTGCTCTCTGATGATGAAGGCAAGAAGGATAAAGCAGCATTAAATATTTATTCAACTCAAACGGTTGTATCAGAAATGCCCTTAATGTAAAGTTTCCCAATGTAAACTCATATACCACTTTTTTTAACCTAACTTTCAAAAGTATGCATTGTCTTTTTAGACATCTCATTTACTAACAAATTGGTGTTTTTTCTCTGGAAGATTTCTAAACAATAAAAGAGAAATGCTAGCAGATAATGATGCAACTTTCCCTGTTTTGTTGGATCTTACAATTCTGTCTCTTATCAATATGGAGGGAGATTTCTTTTACATCTCTTTTGAGGTATTTTATATGTCTTGTTCTTCAGCTCATACAGTGTCTATCCTATTTAGGCAAGGGCAGGATTCAAAAATTTTAGCAACCCATTCTCTGCCCGGTTGCTGGGTGGGTGTGGCCATGATGGGTGTGGTCCTGCACCACAGCGGGGGGGGCATTTTTGACCTCCCCAAGCTCCAGAGGCTTTCCTTGAGCCTCCAGGAGAGTGAAAATGGTTTCCCATAGGCTCCAGAGGCTCTCTGGAGGCTGGAAATGGGCCATTTCCAGACTTCTGGAACTTTCAGGAGGCCCATTTTTCACCCTCCCAGAGCCTCCGTGCGGGCGCTGCACTTGCCTGGCATCCAAAATGGGCAGTGTGGAGACTCCGGGGAGAGGAGGGCAAGGTCAGCCAGTCCTTGCAACTACTGGTTCAGCAAACCAGATGTAAAATTAGCATCCTGTTCGCCAGAAACGGTCCAAAGCAGCTGAATCCCACCCCTGTATTTAGGGAATGGCCATTTGTTCGGACATGGTATCAGTGTATGAGAGTTCATGAATTGGAATAGACATGGTAACAGCTCAGCCAATGGGAACTGTTTGGTGACTCAGATGGCTCAGAGCCTGGGCATGGCTTAGCTTGACTGATCTGTGTGTGTGTGTGTGTGTGTGTGTGTGTGTATATATATCAATTTTCTTACTTCTGTTCTACAAAAGAAAGCCTTGGCTACGTAGGGAAAACCTGGCTAGAAGAAAAACATATATATATATATATATATATATATATATATATATATATATATATATATATATATATATATATATATGAGTTGCTTCTGTGATTATTGCTTCTGTGAATATATAGCTTCTGTGCTTCTGTGCTTCTGTGATTTCTGGTTCTGGCTTCTCCTGCATGGGTATTGTATACATGCATTATGCTTTATATTACTGTATATAAAGAAGTTTCTTTTATAAATGAATCCTGCTGAATTCTTTACTTGTGTGTTGGTTGGATTGCTGCAAACTCTAACACATGGTGTGACTGGAGCTTTCGTCCAACACCTTTGAAAGGCTCCAGGTTGAGACAGACTATTGTTTTGCCAAACAAAAATACTTGATTGTGATTTAGGTACAAACATATGCAATAATAAGCATACTCACCCAAAGGGGCTGCAATGTTTGATAAAAACGTAATCTGGGTTCCCACAGCACCTTGGACTACTGTTAATTCTAAAGTGTCAAAACAGCCTCAGCATGAAGCAGTGACCTCCATATTGTAAAACAATGCACCGTTTCTTTGTCTCCAGCTTCCATTTCTACCATGTGTCCACTCTACTGTCAATTTGCCTTCTCACTTCAGATGCAAAAGTATTTACAGCTGTATTGACAATGTTCCCCAGTGTAAGAAGGCCTGGTGAAAGTATGGTGTGAACACGTCTGGTTGTTGGCATTTCAAAATAGGAATGATTTGGACAAATCAAAACACTCTTAAGTGAATGAGATTTCTAATGAATTTAAAATAGAGCTGAATTGTCTTGCAACAGTATGTGCCAGAGGAACAGGTGTCACACTTTACTACAGATACAAGTATTTTCTTAGTGGATTTCTGGAAGACAATTGTTGAAATAAGCTCTGCTCTTCATTTGACATCTGCCTCTCCACAAATCTGAAATATTATCAAGGGGGGCTGATTTAGTTAAGGATGAGAAGGACAAAAGCAAGGCACAGCAAAAATTGACTGTCATTATTTCTATACAGTAAAAACTGCTGAAGAAGGAAATAGCAAAAAGTACTCTGGCTCCAGAAAGCTATTTGGATGCATAAAATCTATAGCTTCTGAACCTGAATTTACATTGTAAGGAGATGATGTAAAGGCATTGTGTGTTACATGTTTAGATTTTATTCTGCATAAAATATGCTGGAAATTCCAAAGGGTATAGTATTGAACTACATTTATCATCCTGAGAGGAGTATGTGGTTTTTTTCACCAAATAAGCCTGAAGGGAATATATGGTAAATATCTTGTAATGATTTTCATAGCATTGGTCTCCTACTGACCCCTACTGGACAGAAATAAAAATATTCCATTTCATACAATCATCTGGAATCAAACTCAATTCCAGTGAGACTTTGCATGACATACCTTAAATCTTTCTAAGGAATTGATACAAAATGTGTTCACATTGTTGTGTACTTTACTATAAGCCTGTATAAACTGTATGAAAGTGAAACCCCTTGGGATGGCATCATTTCAGTTCATTCTGTGGCCAATGAGGATTTACTTAGTTCAATAAATGCAGGTCTCCCAATTCTTATTGTTAAAGAGAGAAATATATATACATAGCCTTTTATCCCACATACTTCACTTTATAAATAATATTATATGCCCAATTTAAAGCTAAAAGAATGTCTGTCAATTACAAGACAGTTATTAACAAAGTGTGCATGCCAAAATATGCTACACAAGTTTTCCTTTTCTACTGAGAAAATCTTAGAAAACACAAAACTATGAACATAGTCTTCATGCAAGGAATCCCATACAATTTTGTATGTAAAAATAATATTGTTGGCTGTTAAATTAATGTCTTTATTCCTATATTTAAATACTATTCCAAGTATAATGTCTTTTGTTTAGTTTTTAATCTCCTAACTAACGTTACAATAAACATGCAAAAAAAATTCAAAAAACCACAGAGCAAAATAAGATTTGTGAGTGCTCAACAAAGTGTGAGATTTTTATTCTTCCAATTCCAGAACAACATCACACCTTCCTCTTTCATTTTCTTGTTATAAGATCTTTGAGCTAGGGGAGACAATCTTTTCTCTTTCTTTATTGATCTTCTGAAGCCAGTGTCTTACTATTTTAGGGAAAACCTATACCTTTAAGACACATTTCATCTTGCTTTCAATAGGAATGAGAAATATATATCTTGCTAAGCTATCATATGCAGAAACAATGATAGAGTATGAGGGAGGGAGGGAGGGAGGGAGGGAGGGAGGGAGGGAAGGAAGGAAGGAAGGAAGGAAGGAAGGAAGGAAGGAAGGAAGGAAGGAAGGAAGGAAGGAAGGAAGGAAATTCCCTGAACTTTTGATGTCCAGATGATACTTTTCAGGCATTATTACATTTGGGCATCCTAAAAGTTTTTTTAAAAATATTCCAAGGAAGAGAAATAAATTTACGATAGGTCTTGGACATTGACGAGTCACAATATTTTCTGGAATGTCTTCAGAAATTTTGAGCAAGTGCTTCTTTTTAAAGAGTTCTCATTTTACAAATAGACTGGAGAGAGTTATAGCTTAAGCTTTCTCTGTGAGTTAGAAAGTGCCAATTCTCTGATGTATAGATGACATGAAGGTCATAAAATAGACAGAGAAAGAGAGAGGCAGAGAAGTCATACAGAGTGGTTCAAGACACATGACCCAGAGCCCATTTCTATGGCTTTGTCTAGTCTCTGAAAAACAGTGAACCTGCATATAATAATAATAATAATAATAATAATAATAATAATAATAATAATAATAATAATAATAATTTTATTTCTATACCGCCCTTCTCCCGAAGGACTCAGGGCGGTGTACAGCCAGTTTAAAACACAAGACACAACAATAATTAAAAATTAAAATAATTAAATAGATTTGGCTGCTTTAAAAACTCTAAAATTTAAAATACCCCAATTTAAAATTATTATATTGACAGCCCTGCCTGGCGGAACAACAAGGTCTTCAAAGCGCAGAGGAACACCCGGAGGTCAGAGATCTTGCGTATTTCCGGGGGCAGTTCATTCCACAGGGCTGGGGCTCCCACAGAGAAGGCCCTCCCCCTGGGTGTCGCCAGCCGACATAACTTGGCTGATGGCACCCTGAGGAGACCCTCTCTGTGGGAACGGACTGGTCGGTGGGAGGCTATTGGTGGCAGAAGACGGTCTTGAAGGTACCCGGGTCCTGTGCCATGGAGCGCTTTAAAGGTGGTAACCAACACCTTGAATCGCACCCGGAAGACCACCGGAAGCCAGTGCAGCTCGCGCAGGAGGGGTGTCACGCGGGCACAGCGGGTTGCGCCCATAACCACCCGCGTGGCCGCATTCTGGACCAGTTGGAGCCTCCGAGTGCTCTTCAAGGGGAGCCCCATGTAGAGAGCATTACAATAGTCCAGCCGGGAGGTGACAAGGGCATGAGTGACCGTGCGCAAGGCATCCCGGTCCAGAAAGGGCTGCAACTGGTGGATCAGGTGAACCTGATAAAAGGCCCCCCTGGCCACGGCCGTCATATGCTCTTCTAAAGACAGCCGTGCGTCCAGGAGGACACCCAGATTGCGAGCCCTCTCTGTGGGGGGCAGGGATTCACCCCCAATAGTCAGCGATGGCACCTGCTGACTATATCGGGACGCCGGCAACCACAGCCACTCGGTCTTGGATGGGTTGAGTCTGAGCCTGTTCCTCCCCATCCAGGCCCGTACGGCCTCCAGGCAGCGAGACATCACATCAAGGGCATCGTTGGGGTGGTCTGGGGTGGAGATGTACAGCTGAGTATCATCAGCGTACAGGTGACACTTCACCCCAAAACCACGGATGATCTCACCCAGCGGCTTCACATAAATGTTGAACAGAAGAGGCGAGAGGACCGACCCTTGTGGCACTCCCCATGCGAGATGCCTCGAGGTCGACCTCTGCCCCCCTGCCAACACAAACTGCGAGCGGCCGGAGAGGAAGGAAGAGAACCACCACAAAACGGTGCCCCCTACTCCTAACCCTCTCAACCGCTGCAGCATGATACCATGGTCGATGGTATCAAAAGCCGCTGAGAGATCTAATAGGACTAGGACAGAGGAGCAACCCCTGTCCCGAGCCCTCCAGAGATCATCCACCAACGCGACCAATGCCGTTTCTGTGCTGTGCCCCTGCCTGAAGCCCGACTGGTACGGGTCTAGATAGATAGCTTCATCCAGGTGCCTGGGCAGCTGTCGTGCCACCACACTCTCAACAACCTTTGCCACAAAACGAAGGTTGGAGACCGGATGGTAGTTGGCTAATTCAGCTGGGTAATTAGTTACTGGCCAATTCATCTGTCATCACAAGTTTATAAAGTGAAGTACAGTGTAGGACCACAATGCATTCTGTATGAATCAGCTCTTAGAAACAATTCAGGAACATCAGATGGCACAAAAGGTTATTGCTTGTTGGTTGTTGAGAAGAAAAGGAAAGCATCACTCTAATTTTGTAGCATATGCTAGCTATCTTTTAGGGGGCAGAAATGTTGTGTCTTGATAATTAAATTCATTATGATTTCACCCAATATGACCCCCTCTACCACTGAAAAGCTAAGTTCCATCATTATATTATGGGCAGGGACAGGACAGTTTTCCAGTCCAAGTAGTCTTTGCTTAACTATAGTAATTGAGACTTGAATTTCCAATACTAAATGATATGGTCATACAGCACAACATCAAAGAAACCATATCACTTAGCAACAGCAATTCTAACAGTCCCTGGTTACAGTAATTAAGAGAATTTCCATGGGTCTTTAAGCAGGGATCTCACATGCAATACCCATCTGCAAAACTGGAAAGGTTGGAAAAATCAGAATTAGAGGAACTGAAGTTTACTGTTTTGCTGGGATTATGATTTCTTCCCTTTGCTATCATCCTTATTATTGAATATGTCTTTCTTTTCTTTTTTTGGGCGAGGACACAGTGTGCACTGTTTCATTGTATGCAGTTCATAAGCTATTTTGGCTGTGCAAAATAATTTATAGGACATCTTAGAACTAATTTTAGTACTAATTATGTGAACATACAAGTTTCTCAAGTGTCATGGGACCAAAAAAAAATCAATTGAAATTGGCCCTTCATTTCCCATATTTTAATTCATTATTTTATTTTATTTTATTATTATTTATTAACTATCTCTACTTAGTCAGTCAACTGATGTAGCCAACCAATTGGATGAAGCTATCACCATGATGGACTAAGACTAACAGGCTCCACCTGTATCAATCAATCAATAACTTTTTCAATGATATAGTTAGTACAGTACATTGTTCTGCCATTTCCACAGTTGTTCAGGTATGGATAGATACAGTATTTCACAGATCCAGCACTTCTAATGACTTTTCAAAGATGTGCTGAGGATTTGCTTGATTGATCTCTGCCACCCACATAAGCTAGTTAGCCTCCTTCCACCATTCAGATATTTATGAATATCCACTAGCACAGCCTGTGATTAATGATTGCTCTATCAATCTTGCAAGTCTGAAGGATCTTTCCTAAATTTCTTCCTCTCACTGTTAAGCCACTGGAGGCTCCTCCTTCTCTTTTCTGGTTGTTTCCAGGGCAACATCTCTTCCCTCATCCCCCAACATCATCCTCACATACCATTACCTTCAGCTAGTATACCTTTTTACACTGTATTTTTTTAAAAAAAGATATGTAATCTAAAATAATTGGGACTACATACTTAAGTTGATTGAGAGAGCAAAAAATAGTTTGTTCTAGCTATCATAGTGGACTCAGATTTGAGCCAGAGGATGGGATTGATAATGAGCAGCCAGTTCCAAAATGACTGAAAGACAATGAGCAGCCAGCTCTGGTGCCACCAGACAGACTGCCATCTGAGCAAAGAGAGAAGGTGGCTCAAACCAGTACCCAGCAAACACAGCTGCCATAGCTCTCTGAAGATAAGGGTGCAGAATTATTACCCCCTTCCAATTCAAGAGCTCAGCAGACTGGAGAGAGAGAGTAGAGCAAAGGCACTCTGCAAGTCTGCTTGCATGGGAGCATCTCGCCCCACTAAATAAGGTACACCAGAACAGTGGTGGTTTGCTACCGGTTTGCACCGGGTCGGGCAAACTGGTAGCGGCAGGAGGTTCCGCCCACTCGCCTGGATGCTTCTGTGCATGCACCCATGCGAGCCCACACACACAAGCGAACCGGTAGCGATTGGATTTGGAACCCTGCACCAGAACTGTTTCTATTAAAATGGAGCAGAGAGCTCAAGTTTTCTATTGACAACAATAGAACTCCCATTAACTCCCACTTCATGTGCCTTGATTTATGAACCTTATAACCCTTACTTTGAACCTGGACTAGCTGACAAATCTAATACAAGCTCTGACTCTTGGACTTTGCCTCTTGGACTATTCTTCTACATACCGCTTTGATTTGGAATTGTTGTAAGCCATACTTGGAGAGGGGACAGGGGAACTTGTGTCTACACTGCAAATGTGTGTATTTGCAAGGCTCGTTTAATAAAGAAAACAAAACCACAAGTGTCTGTGTGTTTGGCCTGGGACAAGACACTAGCTTTCAAACCACTTTTAATGTTAACAAGAAGACACAATGATTGTGTCTAGCTTACTGATAGGCACAATTCAATAAAAATTGATATTTCTCAGACTTTACCAGTATCATCCAATTACCATGACAAGAGCTTTTAATATAAACTTACATTATTGACAACCCATATGTAATTATATAAGATTTTCCAATTATGACATTAGTCAATGTCACAAAACTTCAGATTAGAACCTCACACATCACTTCAGTTTGTACCTATGTGAGGTTTTAATCCAGCCAAATTGACAAATTAAACTGTAAATTACTTTGTTTTCTGAAAAGCTACACGGTCTGAAGCATCACCACAGTTCAATCTTTCAATGTTATAGTTTCACTCCCACAGCAGTGATGGATTAAGTTAAAAATAAAAATAAATTATTGAAGGTCATGCCAATAGAACAAAAGAAATCAAGCTGCAATCATCTAAGCAAAATAAGACAGAAAGTTTGATAGGAACTCTGGGATGCATACATGTACACACCTATCACATTATTACCTTTTTTAGGTAAACTATAGTAGTAAGAGTATAAAAGGACAAGTAGAAATAGAAAACCAAAGAAATGAAAGATGTGATATAAAGAAAAATTTAAGAACTAGAATTAAATTGTTTTACACCAACACAATTCACTTTACTTCTCCACATCTTTCTTTCCCTGCTTTTACCACATCCTTATAGCTCTTCAAACATTGGAGTTTGCCCTTTGACCTTCTGATGCGTCTTTTTCTGAATAGTCTAACACAGTTTTCTGGGTCTTTCCCTTCCAATGTAGAAGTTGAAGCCCAAGAAACATTTGGGCCCTAATAGAGCATTCCTTATTAATTTGACATCCAGCACTGTTGAAAAGAATTTTAAAAGGCAACATGACAGCATATATCAATATGGCTATTGCTCTATCACACAGTTGCAACCACCACTTTGACTTAGTGCTTTGTGCTGGAAGGATATAGTTCCTGTTACTTGTTGCCTGTGTGTTTTACAGGGCCTACATCTTCCATCCATTAATGCTACACCTGGATTGACAAGATTTTATTTCTTTAGAGAGGCTCTTGGCCTTTAATACAGTACAGCAGTTGCACAGCAATTCAACAACTACAGATCTTTAAATACAGGGACTGGATTTGTTCTTTCTTCCTACATACAAAGCCACTGTTAATAACATAGAAAGGTGTCTGGAGAAATGGAAAGGTTACTATACTTCCACACAAAGGCCTTGGACGTTGTCTCATAGTTATACGGTTTTTGTCTGTGCCATTTCTTTATCTCGTCTCCATCACTTGGAAACATTTGCGATTGCCCAACAAAGGTAATAGCTGACTATAACAAAAGGAAAGGATTATATATATTAGCTTTTATTAGAAATGGTGCTGCAGCCATTTTTTCAAGCTTAAGTCATGACTAAATTAATACCAGGGAAAAATTCCTACTTTAGCCACTGACAAAAATAATGTGTGATGTAATGGCAGGTGGGATTTTATTTATTATGGTAAAAAATCTTCAAAGTCTTCCTGCCTGGAGCTGCCATAGATCAGTTTTTGCATTTTTGTAATTGTAATGACTTGTTCTTAAAATGCACTTTCTGTCTGGCTTTTGCATATGGCAGAGGAGGGGAAAAAATCCAGAAATCAAGTAATATTGTATATGCTTCTTTGTGTGATATGGTCTTAACCATTACCTTATATATTCTGATAGATGTTCAAGGTTATGATAATGAGATTGTTAAACATTGTTAAGGAGCCAGGGATCCAATTGGTTCAGAAATGTCATGAGTAAACTTTATCCTAATAAGCAGTGGGAAGATACCAGTGAGAAGGGTCATCTCACATACTCAACAGAAATGTTCTTTAAATTAATTTCGTATTGAAGGGTTTCCCTTATATTAACAGTAGCCAACAATTTGCAGTTTCTTTTTAAAAGAATTATTATATTTATTAATATTCTTTAAAGGTAAAGGTAAAGATTCCTCTCACACATATGTGCTAGTCGTTCCTGACTATAGGGGGTGGTGCTCATCTCCGTTTCAAAGCCAAAGAGCCAGCGCTGTCCAAAGACATCTCCATGGTCATGTGGATGGCATGACTAAATGCCAAAGGCACGGAACGCTGTTACCTTCCCACCAAAGTTTTCTACTTGCATTTTTTACATGCTTTCAAACTGCTAGGTTGAGAAGCTGGGACAAGTAACAGGAGTTCACCCCGTTACGTGGCACTAGGGATTTGAACCGCTGAACTGGCGACCTTTCGATTGACAAGCTCAGCGTCTTAGCCACTGAGCCACCACATCCTTAGTGGACTTATTCCTTAGTGGACACTATTCCTTAATGGATAATAAATCAGTTATAGCCTCTTAATTCATAAGGTACCAACTTTCTGAAATGTTTTCTTATGAAAAAAAAGAAAGGAAGAGAAAGGAAGAACAAGAGACATTAGCACAGAAACTAATGAATAAAATTTAGCAATTTAATTCTGAAAATATATTCGGAAGGTCTATTAACAGTTTGATATGGTTCTGGGGTTTTTCCCCCTTTTCTGAAATTCCCAAGGACTTTCTTCGAAGGCAAAGAATGTCCCCGTAAAGTTCAAAGTGCTTCTTTTGTACATGCAAAATAAGAAAAGGGAACAAGAGAAAACTCAATAGAAAGAAAATATGGATGACACAGTTACAAACACCTCAAGGGAACCAGATCATAAGTTGCAACAGGAAACAAAATGCCTGCAAGGGGCTGGCAAGTCATGTTGTAAGGAGGTGGGGTGATAGGTTCCATACACTGAACAGAACATATCCATTTTCATGATGGCAGTGAGAAATTCTCTGCATCTGTTGCCTTAGCCTAGAGGAACTCTTTCTCGCTGCCATCAATAACCATGCAAACATTAAAAAAGAAAAAAAGAAAAAGAAAACCCTAAAGCAAAGATTGTTTTGACTCATCTGGCACAAGTCATTCTAAGAAAACTGAACCAGAGAGTGAGCTACAGACTGGCTGTTTGTTTCTCCCCAATGTGAGAACACATGTTTCCTGTGAGATCCTGTGAAGAAAATTTGCAACTAAAATCATTGCACTTACATGTATTTCACATCAGGAATTATTCATCAGTTCACTCACTTATTCCTTGCTTCTCTTCAGGAATACTGTCTCTAATGGTACTAACTCTAACCCATGTAGTACACAGGAAATCTTTTCTTACATTTTTTACCCCTACTAATTCTTAATGTTAGACTTTGCTTTCAAAATTTATTTCAAAGGAAAAGTTTGATGAAATTCTCATAGGTGAAGGGTGGTACTTATACACTTATTTAATTATAAGGTGTGAACAGATTTTCACTGCACAATCACCTTTCCAGCTCTGGCTTCACACACACTAATTAATTCCCAAGGGAAGGTTCATAAAGGAATTTTTCCTATGAGGCTCATTCAGAGAGGAAAATTTGGGTCTGGGAAGACTTCAAAGTGATGTAATAAGGTATAATAGAAAATATAAACATCAACATAGCATCTTCACCATATCCATCAGGAATCTATACCCAAAAGCAACATCAAAAGGAATTCAAAAGAAATTCTCAAGCAGCCTGAAAATAAGGTATTAAAACTGAAACCTTTTTGACAGGAAGGAAAATTTTCTAACCGCAAAGTAGATTTTTACTGAAGCATTAGGAAAAGCATTATTCTCATTTTACCTCCACTTATTCTTCTGGAGAGAATTTAAGGTTGCTTTAAAAATGGAACTGCTTTGTCTGGAAGATTCTTTCTGTTTAATTCTTTGGGGAATCCTCCTATAATGCATTTGAGCTAGTCGGGGGTGGTTTTTTGTTTTTGTTTTTGGTGTGGAGAAAACAGAAAGGAAGACCTCAAAAAGAAGTAAAAAGGCATCTGACAGTCTCATCTGACTAAACCAAATGCATACAATGGTCCAAAGCCTGGAATATGAATTAGACATGCCCATCTAAAAACCAACCGGCAGCCTACAAATGTAAAAGTAGGACACATTAATGCTAATGTGTGATATCATATAGAATCATACCTATTGCAGGCAAATACATACTGTATATTGTATCCACTCCTAGATTCCATTATTTGTATGTATTCCATGAGAATAAGAGATATAGGCAACTATTTTTGTCTTACATGGTGAATGATATAGCAATCCAGGAATTACACATATAATAAGAGCTGTGTATCTTCGAAAATGTATTCAGGAGTATGTCAGATCTTGCACGAATGTAGACACAGCAGCTCTCTTTAAAGATGCCCATATTTTCAAACACTTTAAGCGAGACTGAAAGAAGGCAACCACTAGTGGCTACTTTAGCAGATGCATTAACTTGATAAATCAACTAGTTCAAACGCTTGCCTTGTTTTTCAGGCTGGTAGGGAAGCTTTTATGAGGGACAGAGAGGTATTGTACTTATATAAGATCCAAAGCACTTCTTTTGATTTTTTTATTCTTTTTTTGAAACATACTACAAAGTAAAGGTTTCCCCTGTCCAGTCGTTTCCAACTCAGTGGTTGTACTCATCTCCGTTGCTTAGTCAAGGAAGCCAGCATTGTCAAATTCATTCACACCCATAATTACAAATACTCCATGAATTTCTCCTTTCATTTCATCAGAAAAGAAAAAGTAAAGACTATCTGGGAATGATATTGGATTCTCCTGCTGGACAAAGAAGGATAGAATCATGCTTCTAGCTCATAGGAGTATAAGTGAAGATAAAATGCTAGAAGGTGATATTTAAAACTAATGACAATAATTGGGGCTGCTCTCTCAATTTTCAAGCACCAACACCTGCTCTCTCTCTAAACTATCTGAAAGTCCTAGATGCACACACAAGGATCAATGTATAGCTTAAACTGTACTCAGAAATTTAAACTAATGGCTTAATATAAAAAAAAAAGGTATTAGTAATGATTCATATATTGGAGATATATATACTCATCTTGGTATTTGGGATATATATATATATATAATACCAAGATGAGTATCTGCAAATAGCAAGAACAACATCTCAAACTGGTCCCAATTTGAACATCAGAATCAATTATTTCCAGAAACATCAACTATCCCAAAAAGCATATTCAACCAATATTTCACCTGTTCCTATAGTTTATATAAAACAGTGATCATAGGTTGATCATAGAAATCAATATGATATTCCAAATAAAGGACTATCTGCTTCAAGTCTTATTGCAACAGAGTAAATATGATATGGTAAGAATTACTGAAATTTGGTGGCATCAGCTTCATGATTGGAATACAGTACTGGAAGGATATATTTTTTAAAAAAAAAAAATCAGATCCAACTATATAAAGAATGATTTCACTGGGTAAAGGATGAAAACCCTACTAAAAGTGTGTGGGTGAACATTAAAGTATAAAAGGCAAATTGACTTTATTGTGAAAGTATACTACGATTGGCCTAACTATGCAAATAATATAGATGAAATATTTGCAGAGCAAATGACCAAGATAGCTAGGGGAAAGCACCACTGTGTTAATGAGAGATTTTAAATATCCTGACATCAACTGGAAATCAAACTACTACAGGCAGGAAATCCAACAAATTCTGGATGTGCCTTCAAAAAATGAAGAAGGGAAACAGAAATCAGCTAACTTGGATTTAATGTTTTTAACAGAAAAAAACATGGTAAATTTCATTAGCCCAAAGACAAGAACTTCAGGTTACTGTTCTAGATACCAAGACAGCTGACTTCAACAAGCTAAATGGGTAGTAAGGATAAAAATCCTGAAAAGTTCAATAATTACAGTCCAAACACAAAAAATAACAAAGGGGAGGGGGTGAGATGAGACTAGAATTGCTGCGTCAAGATCTTTCTGAGAAACTGAGAAACCAAAAGGACAGGTTTAAAAATTGGACAAAGAAGACAGAATATCAGGAAACAACTGCAAAGATGGCATCAAAAAGGCTGAAGCCCAGTATGACTTAAGGCTTGTTACAAATGTCAAAAATAACATAATGAAAAAAGGTACTTTAGGTATGTGTGGAATAAGAGGAAAGTCAAGGAAACAGTTGATCCACTGGTTGAAGAAGAGGACAAGATGATGACAGCAACAGGGAGACCAATGACCTGCTTAATTCTTATCTTGGATTTGGAAATGCAAAAGTAATCTGTAACAAAAATTAATTCAAATAGAGTCAGTTAAAGTCAAGTTGGATCTTAGACATGCTATTCCAAATATTGCAGAAATAAAATCCCAAATTTCATCTTCCCGCACTATTCCTTTTATCTGCTCCTGTTCTTGCTGCCATATGTGTGGTGGACCTGCACTTGCCACTACCTTCTTGCAACTAAATGTGATTTATTTGAATATCCCCTTAGGCATTTGAAATTTAAGATGCATTAAATGCATTGTACATTTCAGAGATAAAATACCGTATTTTTCAGAGTATAAGACACACTTTTTTCCCTCCTAAAAGAGGCTGAAAATTTGGGTGTGTCTTATACTCCAAATGTAGTTTTTTCGAAGCTTTTTTTCAGCCCTAATGAGGTGCTAGCGAGTGAAGCGATTTCTGCTTCCCTGCTTTGCCTGCTCCCTCCAACTCTCAGTTGTGAAGCTTTTTTTCAGCCCTAACAAGGTGCTAGCAGTGAAGCATTTTGCCTGCTCCCTCCGACTCTCAGCTGTGAAGTTTTTCTTCATTCTCATTGCTTCTCTCGCCAAAGATCAGTTGTGCTTTAGAAGGTGTTTTTTATCCCCAAGCAGGGGATAAAACCCAGCAAACTAATGTGCTGAAGCTAACCAGACTAAGGACGCTAGCCAGATGAATAGCTGGTAGGCAGATTTTTTTTCCCTATTTTCCTCCCCAAAAACTAAGCTGCGTCTTTTACTCTGCTGCGTCTTATACTCTGAAAAATACGGTACTTTTTTCAAGATGCACATAGGCTCCCTTTAGATCTAGAGAGGTGTCATTTTTACCAATAATAATAAAAAGAAGAAGAGAAACATATAATCCAGACTGATTTTGTTTTGGAATTAATGAGAGGCTCCTTCATTTCATGCCTGAATAATCTTGGTTCCCAACTCTTAAAATAAGGAAATTTTAAAAGTGGCTAATTGTTTACTTTTTTGTTCAAGTGAGCAAATAAAAAATTGATGCAGGTTAGTGGTTAGTATGCTATGATGTATGAAAGTAGGAGTGCAGTCATAAACTTGAAGAAAGCAGTCTCCCACCTCAGAGAGTTCTTATGAGGCAGCAGAAGATACAGATGGCACAATCCTTTGCATACGTGAGGAATAAGAGATGGTAATACTGTGAATTAATCTTCAGTATTTTACAAGCAAAAACAGGAACATTCCTAGGATGTTAGGCAATTTTAGCCATCATTCTCTTCCTTCTGGAATCATACATGATTGCTCCACTCTTCAAAATATTTCTTCAAATGTGTATTTTAACAATATAACTAACCAATGTCTGAAAATTGCATTGCAAAGTGCAAACACTGAAGTATAAATTCCTGTCAGCCCATTTATTGAAGATATATGGATCGGGTGGATTCTTTAACATTGGTATTCTTCCCCTAAGATCTAACTGTCTTGCTCAAATAATACTATATCTTGTCAAAGACTCTCCGGTCCCCTGCTGTGCCCTGGGCTCATTTATAGTGAAACCACCTGTTCTTTCCTGATTGTTAAAACAGTGTGATTTTTTTTCCCCTCTCTTTGTTAACATTCCTCATAAATTGAGCTGTACAATTAAATTTGTTATCTGTCCTCTATCTCCTACCATTGAGTTTCTATTAGGTTATCGAATAGAGCCCCTTGGCAGACTTCAGGTATCAAATGTTCAGTACTTCAATCAGGAGGAGCAATTGGGGTTTCTTTTCTCTTACCAACCATTTCCTAATTCTCTCTTCTACAACAGGAATGCCCGCCCTGAGTCCCTGCGCCAAATTTCAACAGCATTTTAATGCTAATAGCAATCTACACCATCAGACAGGCAGGTCTCTGACAAGGTGAGAAAATAAAAAAGATGTCGGAAACACATAGGGAAAGAAAAACAAAAAGAAAGAGGAAATGGAAAAAGAAAGTCGGGACAAACAGACTTTTGCCTCTTGCTACTCCTTGCAATGTGCTTTAACCCTGCCAAGGGGCATCCACAGAGCTGGGAGAAAGAGTAGTCCAGTGTTTCTCAATCTTTGCCATTTTAAGATGCATGGACTTCAACTCCCAGAATACCCCAGCCAGCACATGGGTATTCTGGGAGTTGAAGTCCACGCATCTTAAAATGGCAAAGTTGATAAACAGTGGTGTAGTCAAAAGGGTCAAGGCAGCAGAAGTGGTTGTGGAAGTGTTGTCTATCTCTGATCTCTACAACACACTTGATTTTCTTTTGTTTAATTTGACATTTCATGTTATGGTTTGATGATTTTTGGTAGAACCAAAGGAAGTCAGTTTGGTCTAGTGGTTAAGACACCATGCTAGAAACGAAGAGACTCTGAGTTCTAGCACCACCCTAAGTATGAAAGGTAGTTGGGTGACTTTGGGCTGGTCACTCTGTCAGCCCAACCCACTTCCAAATATTATTGTTATGGGGAAAATAGGATGAAATAATAGGTATGTTTGCTACGTTGGTTTATTTCTTTTTGAAAAATTCAGAATCAAGCCAAATGAAAACTTCATGTGGGTCCTATGCTACGAAGTCAGAGGATTCACAATGCTGGAAGAAAGCTCTTACTTCTGTGTAGAAACTAAGTTGCATCAAAAGAACTAGTAGCATTTACCTACATGAATGTTATCTTTGCCTTTATGTATTAGCCAGTCTAATAGTAAACAATCACTACAGAAGGGTAATTATAAATCTAAATAAAGATGCAGCAGAGAACAGATTATAGCCATCATCTACCATGGAGTAATGCTGCAAAAATGTAATTAAATTGGTAACACCAATGGTAGGCGATTTTTGCTTTTGCTTCAACATGCTGGCAGGTATAGCTACTTGAATGGAGCTGCTAGAAATTTATCTGGGAGGAAAGATTGCTATGATCGGATCTTTTTGTGCTGTAAATCTGCCTGTATTTCTCTTGAAGGTCGTCCTTGAATGTCTAGTTTTACAAGAAGTGCAAATAAAGTTTAGCATAAGAATAAACAAAGGTTAACACTAGAACCTGGTTTGCTAGATTTACAAATCAGGACTCAGGTTTAAAACAAACTGGTTGAATTATTGCCTGAGGACAAACTTGAATTAATATAAACAGGTTAGGCAATACTTCTGGATCTCTGTCTGGGAAGATTAATACCCCATCCCTAACTGACCGACATTGAAATTGCTAGGAAACACTTTCCATCACCCTAATCTCATTCTATGTATTCCAGATTGTATGCCATTATGCTTCCTTAATGAGGTAAACATATCCACTCAGTTGTTGGAAATTATTTACATTCCACATTTTATTATCATTTATAAACAGTTGTAGTACCTGTGAAGCACAGACATTGCTCATTAAGAGAGTTTAGGCAGATGCTCTTCTTGGGGTATTCATTGCTTTGTTTAAGCTGTGACACTTAACAATGAACTTAAAGATGATTAGTGATTCCTAATCAAGGTTAATTTATTAAACAGAATGGTTTTAATTAGCTTGTCACATAAACTTCAGAAACAAAAATAAGACAACTGCATATCTAACTTTCAAGGTTACAGGTCTGAAAATCAGGATGAAAGATAGTGGAGTTTATCACTTCTAGCATTGAATTTACCATCTGCAATAATAAATGAAGTGCAATACTAAGCAGGCAACTCAGCTCTTCTATTGGTTTAAAACTGCCTGAGGATAAACTCTATGTATCCCTTTTGTGATGTTATCATTCAAATAAAAAGGGTTCCATGCTACTACAAAGCTTCTACCTTTATCCCATGTATACATATAGCCGCCTTGAGTCTTCGGAGAAAGGCGGCATGCTAGTTGAACAAATAAATAAATAAATAAATAAATAAATAAATAAATAAATAAATAAATAAATAAATAAATAAATAAATTCACATCTATGTTTCTATAGGTACAAATGGAAATCTAACTAATACATGTGTCACCTATGTGTAGAATGCAGACAGAACCAATTATGTTTATCCTGCTTAATCTCTCAACCCTAATACCTTGCAATTGTCATCATGGGTTAACAGTCTGAAGGCCTGCAACAGTGTGAGAATAGTCTCCCAGGGATAGAGTCAGGAAATTGTACTCACTAACTATGTCTCTTCACCTTACTGTTATACTGTAGATCGGAGGTCCTCAAACTATGGCCCGTGGACCGGATATGGCGTGCTGAAGCCATTAATCCAGCCCACATGGGAGCATGAGGCTGCCCCGCCCACGTCATCACAGCTACCCACTGCCCCCCACCACCTTCTGGAGGCTGAGAAGGCCAAAAACAGGATGCACAGAGGCTTTGGCAGCTCCCCAGCCTCCAGAGAGAGAGAGAGAGAAAGAGAGAGGGAGGGAGAGAGAGAGAGAGAGAGAGAAAGACACACACGCACACACACATACACACACACACACAAACAGAAGTCCCTCACACACACTCCAAGGCAGCTACATCCCTTCACTAATCTGCTTTCCACCCCCCCAGGAGCATAACAAATTAAAGTGTAATTTGTGTGTATTGTTTAATGGACTGCTAAATTGGCCAACCCACTCAGTCACATGACCACATAGCTATGCCCACACAGCTGGTACGGCCCCCCCAACAGTCTGAGGGATCGTGAATTGGCCCCCTGTTTAAAAAATTTGAGGACCCCTGCTGTAGATTGTCACATTCCAATGTTAGTTCTCATCAAGTGGAGGCTACTGAAAGTGGTAATATGAAGTGATTGATATGCTGATGACATTCACCTCTACTTTTCTGTCTCCTGAATAAAGAGAACTGTGTATCAAATCAAACTTTTTACTACAGTCATCTATCAGTGCAAGGAATATAGTCATTTTTAAAAAAGCATAAAGGATATATCAAGAATAAAAACAAAAATGTAAAAAAAATAAAAGATATACAATATATGTGAATTAAAAACTAAAAGTATATATAAAAAACAAGGACCTGAAAGAAGGGGTAGAAGTGTGATAGTGGCAAGTATCTGTAGCTCGGGTGGAGGCTCATTCTCCAAGCTTGTGGGTTGGTTTCCGAATGTTTCATTACCAGTCTAGGTAACATCTTCAGTGGAATACCCATCACATGACCCATCACAAGATGGGTCTTTACACAGCCCACACCTGCCCTATCACAAGATCCATCACAAGACCCTGACTTGATGTGACCTTCCCCTCAGGAATGAAATGGTCCCGGTTCGGACCAGATCACCCGATCTGGTAGCGATGGAGGCGGGTGGTTCAGAGAACTAGTAGCAAAAATCCCTGCCCCCACCCCCCATGCCCAGCTGAGCTGCACAATAATCAAAGGCATTTTTTTTTACTTTTAAAAGCATTTTTTCTACAACCTCTTCCACCGAAAAAATGCTTTTAAAAGTAAAAAAAAAAAAAAAAGCCTCTGATGATCACGCGGCTCAGCTGGGATCCTCAAAGGCTTTTAAAAGAAAAAAACCCTTTTTTTCTTTTAAATGCCTCTGATGATCCAAACTGAGTTGCCTGATCAGCAGAAACTTTTTTTCTTTTAAAGCCTCTAACGATCAGGCAACTCAGCTTGGATCGTCAGAGGCATTTAAAAGAAAAAAAAGGTCTTTTTCTTTTAAATGCCTCTGAGGATCCAAGCTGAGTTGCTTGATCGGCAGAGGCATTTAAAAGAAAAAAAGTCTCTGCCAATCAGGCAACTCAGCTGGGATCGTCAGAGCCTTTTGAAAGCATTTTTACAACCTCTTCACCGGTTTTAAAAGTAAAAAAAAAAATTGGCCACGCTCACCCAGTCACATTACCCCACCACCACCAAGCCACGCCCACAGAACTGGTAGTAACAAATTTTAGATTTCACCACTGCCTCATCTGACATGATTTACAAGACCTACTGACTACATGAAGCCTTATAAGCAGAAGAACACAGACAATGACATCCTCTAAATTCTGTTGAAGATGTTATCTAGCCTGGTAATGAAACATTCAGAAACCAACTCACAAGCTCGGAGAACAAACCTCCATCCTCAGGGATAGAGAAGTATTAGATAGATATAGAGGAGCATAAAATGTTGGTATGTGGACAATATGTATCAAATTACAAGGCATTCTAATATAGGTGGTTGTCAAATCCAGTTTATAGCAGAGCTCAAGATCAGATAAATTTTTAGTGCTGTTCCATAGAATCTGGCAATACTGTATATTGGAGTCAAGTTGGTATCTGAAAGAGTGCTGTAAAATTGTGCTGATATTGGGTATAAATGTCTGTATTATACAGACACTGGAAAAGCAGATGCTTTATTGTTTTGTTGTGGGGAAACTATTCCTTTTTTTGAATCCATGTCAGAACACAGGGATGAAACTGATCAGTATCAGTTAAAAAACAATGAATCCTAATGAAATGAAGACCATCTGGGTGGTTACAGAACATGGAAAGTGAAGAATTTGCCTGTTCTGGATGGGTTTTCCTTCATTGAAAACTCATATTATGAGTGGCTATTATAGGCATTAAGTATATAACCAGCAATATTCTTTCCTAGATAGATACAACCTACAGTAAATGAAGTGATCCATACATGGGGTGCTTATATTTCAACTACTATAATGATTTCTTTGTGGATCACTTGATCTCAAAGGTGCTAGGCAGGCACTGTTGATACATGTGTTCACACTATTGCTGAAGCTTGACATATAAGACCTGGAGAGGTTGTCCTACACATGTCCAGATTAAAGAATACAATTTTGAGTTCCTCACTTTCGCTATGGAATACTTTCCCTCCTCAAATAGGATGTACCTCTATTTACATCTTTCAGGCACTTCTTAAAAATCTACCTTCTTCACCTAGATTTTCACTCAATGAATGCAACATATACGACTTTGGTTTATTTTTGTTCTCCTTCCTCCCCTCATTTTAAACTAAATGAATATACTAAAAAGTATATTCTATACTTTTTTAAATAGACATGGCTTCATAGGAATGACTCCATCAGGTATCTAGAACAAATTATCAAAATGTGCACACTCAATAGTTTGGAAACACAGAATTGCCACAATTGGCACCAGAATTCATTAACTCATCGACACTTTTAAATAAAGTTCTAATCACCACAACTTTTAAGTGTTATCAGGAGGCAAGGAGGTGTGTGGTAGAACAGTGCACAGACTCAACACCGACACAGAACAGACATTTCCTCCCAAAGATTTACTTTTTACTTTGTTAAAACTAGTTTTCTTTTTGGATAGCAACATAAAAAAGACTTTTGGAAGTTAACAAGACTATCATAACCATGAACAATAACATATAAACTTTATTCCCAGGATATGGTTTAGAAATCTATTGCCTCTTATTATAAAGGATGCTTTGCCTTAAATCCTTTATTTTATTGAAGCTTTTTAAAGGTTACCCAAGCTAAGGACCAAATAATTAACTCTCTTTAGCAACACTGATAACTAACCAGATTTGAATTTATTAGAGTAATTCACTGTTGAGATCTCTTAGGCCAGGGTGTCAAATTCGCATCATCACGTCATTGTCACGTGACGTATCACGACTTTTTTTCCCCTTTGCTAAACCGGGGATGGCCAGGACATGAAGCATCACCCTCTGTCTTAGACTAAATCTTAGTCCAATCCAAATTTGAGATGAGTAAAGTTCCTTACTGATGGCTAAGTTTCAGGGAAAATAGCAGAAAGCATTGTTTGGTGAAGGATCAAGAGTTTCAGAGATGAAGTGTAAATACACAGTGTTAGGTTATTCCAGACTGTGACTGCTTTCAGGTAGAGCTTTTTTTTTTGCAGGCAGCTTAATAGCTGTTCTGTATGTTTCAGAGCAACACCTTTCTTTCCATAGCAGCTCAGCTGCAAAAATGAAATCCAAAGCGCTTTTAAACACATATTTTTATCATGTTTCTTTCCTCATTGCCATTTATTGTTTTAAAATGGTAATCCCCTGCAAATCACTTGCCATTTTGTGATTATGATTACAAGGTCAGGAGAAAAATGTCTACTTGAAAGTAGAAGGCAAGATTTATTGTGCTGACTGGCAGTAGTTTGCTCAGAATATAAGGTATAGAATGAACATGAAAAATAAACTAGATACATAATCTACTTTTATGTAAAATAACAGCGCTTAGCATTTTGAAATGCATCTGTGCAAAGTTAATGATGAATACTCAACATAGTGAAACCAACACATCTTGTGCTTTCACTGTTCAGTATTTCAATGTGCCATTTCACTATTTAGGCTATTAATTATATATTTTCTCTCACACAAAAGCTGTATGAATGGGCGCCATAGACTTCAATGTTCTTGGTTATCTATAGTATTAAATTTCTGTAAGGAAAATGGATCTCATTATGATGAGAAAGACTCTAGGAAGATTGCTGTCCTATCAACTCTATTCCCTAATAGGCTTCCTCGGTCATTTCCTTTCCTTCAAATTCACACTGCTGGCTCTTTTGAAAAGCCAGCATTTATCTTTCCAGGTATCTATGGTAACTGCTGTATCTTCTATAGCTGAAGAAGGCTCCATGGTTACCATAATTACCAGAGAGCAATAGGCTTGTTTAGTGGCACAGGACTAATTTGGTAGCCATATGAAGATAGACATCCACTTACAACTCTTAGCCAGCAACTTTTTCGACATAAAGACATTCTGTCTGATTCTCATGAATACAAGATAATGCTGCCAGTGCTGAAACTAGCAAAACTGCTGAAATTATTCGACAAAATCTAAAACCTGGGAAGACAGGAAAACCACGCTTGGCATTATCACCTGAACTGTCTCCTTCCTCCACGACTAAATTTTACATGTGTCTGGTTCTGACTAGGTCTGACCATATTACCAGGCTAAGGATTAAGAAACCTGACTGGAAAGAGTTACATCAGAAGAAACATGAAACACAAGTTGTTTGCCTTTTCTATTTGCTACCCTATTGTAATACCTGAAGATATATTTATCACCACCATCCTTTTCTTTGGATTTGTGGGTATCTTGTTATTGTGTTAGGTTTCTTTGTTTGATTGATTGATTGACTGACTGATTGATTGATGTTCCACCCATCTCATCTAGGGAGGACTTATGTATATTCACTTTCAATGGAGCATAGATTTTAAATGCTATAAATATGGACAATGGAAAGCCAATGCCATTCACAGACTCAGCAGTATTTCGTATAAATCCAATAGCCTTAACTTCCCCATGCAGCTTTTTCTTGAAATGTTTGCTTGGCTTTCTTAGTAGTTATTTTTAACATGTGTGTGTGTGTGTGTGTGTGTGTACAGTATATGTGTGTGTGTTTTGTATATGTAATGTGTATATGTGTATGTATATCTTTTCATATTTTAAAATAAATGAGTATTTGGGATGAAGGCAAACATTGTAGTATGAAAGGAAAATATTTATGAACATAGGCAAGATGTTTTGTAGCTTTGGGCACTTGGACAGTGTCAAGTCCACAAAGTTGGCAAACCAAGGAAGCAGGAACTACCAGGATTTGAGGAACGTGTCTTTTATAAATCTTGGAATGCTTAAGAGTGAATTCCCAGCCAGTGAGCTGATTAAACTGGAGCCTGTTTGAAACGCTTTTTTTTTTCCATGTCTGGAAAAAAATAGCAATAATAATCATTCTTAATTTTTAAAATCTCATTGCAAGGCCTCTTCTTATAAAAAGAATCTTCATCTTCCTCCATTTTCTTCATGTAGTAGTCTTGCAGATAGTGATGACGGTCTACCCTATGTTACAGAATCAAAATGATGTGTCAACTTAACAAGGGCATATCCACATGTACTATCTAGGCAATTCCTCCCCTGTACTCATGCCAATTTGAATCAGTTTAAAAAATAAAAAATAAAGTCTGGACAGACTCTTTGACAACAGTTTACAAGACACTCAGTCTGGACTAAAGGCTACCATGCTTCTCATTACTAGTTGTCCTTCTGCTATGCCCTCCCACCTTTGTGATCCAGGAAACAGTGGTGGATTTCAAATTTTTTTACAACTGGTTCTCTGGGCGTGGCTTGGTGGGTGTGGCATGGAATGGCATGGCTTGGTGGACGTAGCTTGGTGGATGTGGCAGGGGGAGGATACTCTAAAATCTTCATTCCCTCCCCAATCCAGAGGAAGGTTACTGCAAAATCCCCATTTCCTCCCAATCAGCTGGGACTTGGGAGGCAGAGAATAGATGGGGGCCAGTCAGAATTTTTACTACCGGTTCTTCAAGCTACTCAAAATTTCCGCTACCGGTTCTCCAGAACTGCTGAAACCCACCTCTGCCAGGAAAGCCATTGCCAATGAATTTCCTTCTTATGGGTAACTTTACCTGGACAGTCTATAGGTTATTTATGCTATTTGGAAGGTGAGGTGACATAGAAATGGTGAAACGGTGCACTTCTTTCCTTATAAGTGCAAAGAAAGTAGTAAACTTGAAAAAAGAAAAAAGCATAGTTGAAAAACCCCTATTCTGTAGGTTTTGAATCAGTAACCTTCTACTAGTAGTCCTTGATGTATGACCAAAATTTCTATTGTTAAGTGAGTTTTGCCTCATTTATGACCTTTCTTGCTGCAGTTGTTAAGTTGTAGCTGTTTGGTTAATAACAGAGTTGTTAAGTAAAACTGGCTTCCCCATTGATTTTGCTCACCAGAAGGTTGCAAAAGGGGATCACATGACCCAGGGAAACTGCAAGCATCACAAATATGAGTCAGCTTTCATGCACCTGAATTTTGATCACATGACCATTGGGATGCTGCAACTGTTGTAAGTGTGAAAAGTCACTGAAAAAGTCACTTTTTTCAGTGCTGTTGTAACTTTGTATGCTCATTAAATGAACCTTACAGGTAATCCTCAACTTACGACCACAATTGAGCCCAACATTTCTGTTGTTAAGTGAGACATTTGTTAAATGAGTTTTGTCCCATTTTATGACATTTCTTGCACAGTCGTTAAACGAATCACTGCAGTTGTTAAATTAGTAACACTTAGTTACTAATTAGTGAATCTGGTTTCCCCACTGACTTTGCTGATCAGAAGGTCGCAAAAGGGGAATCACATGACCCCAGGACACTGCAACTGTCATAAATGTGGGTCAGTTGTCAAGCATCTGAATGTAAATCATGTAATCATGGGGATGCCGCAAAGGTCGTAACTCTGAAAAATGGTCATAACTCACTTTTTTTCAGTGCCGTTGTAACTTTGAGCAGTCACTAAATGAACTGTTGTAAGTAGAGGACTAGCTGTATTTGCAAGGGAAGAATTGTAGCCATTCAGCTGTTGCAGTGTTAAAAGCAGCTTTTAAATGTATTAGGAAACTCGGTAAGCAATCTCAGCTGAAGAGGTTTTTTTCCTCTTTAAAGGAGTCGAAAAAAGTGCTGGAGTTTGACGCATTCTCCAAAACAGGCAGAAGGCAAAACATAAAATGAAAAGATGTACTTTATAAATGGACTATTAAAAATATACCCTGAGTTTGTTTTAAGGGTAGAGCTGTTGTCATCTGTTTCTGCCATCCAGAAATGGATACCTACGCATTCTTGTGAAGCAGAAATCATGCACTGTAGATAAGTCATAACGTTGATCTTTCATTCCATAATTGGTTTTGCTGAGCATGCAGCTGCTGAAATGAAGCTTTTGAAGCTTCCTAATCTTTTTCATTTGTTCACTGATAGTCACTATTCCAGCTGTTTTCTCAGGTGGAAAAAAAAATACTGGTATATTTTTCAATTGGGGGAAAAATAATATGGAAAAGTACAGGAAAAGCCCTGGTCCCAAAGCTGTTCTTCTGATACAAATTATATCCCGTTAGCTGCAGTGGTGGGTTGTCCCTGGTTTGGACCGGTTCTATAGAATCAGTAGTAAAACCAGCGGGAGGCTCCGCCCACCGACCCTGATGTCATCAGGAAGCTTCTGCGCATGCGTAAAAGCGCGAGCATGTCCCCGTTGCAAACCGGTAGTAAAGGTAAATAGAACCCACCCCTGATTAGCTGTCCTTGTATGTGAAAGACAAGAAAAAATAAAACAGCAAACTATTGAAAACTATGTATAAAACGCATTTCCATCTCAAAGTCCTATTTTATTTAAAGAGGCAGGGAAACATTTATTTTGTAAATTCTCCTAGTTGTGGTGAGAAAAGCTAGATGCTACATTGGGTACTACTTTTTTCTGTCCTAATAACTAGAAACTTATTCAGTAACAGTCTGATTCTGGATAGTCCTTAGCTACTTTCAAGCATATTGCCAGTCTTGATGAACAGAAATTTGTTTGAAAGGGAGAAATAAACATGGAATTTTGCATTATTTTACAATATACAACATTTTATTCAAAAAGTATCCTAGAAATTATTCCAAACTACTATATGTCTTGGCAATTGCAAACTTCTTATGGATTTTTGTGTAAAATTCTTCTTTTTCCAAATATCAATATTTTACCAATTTTTTTATAACTATGGAGGTGTACTCATTTAAAGGTTACATTTTACTCCAGTATAAAAAACTGCTGAGCACTAAAACCCCTTTTATTTCTTATTTCAGTGTTACAATGTGCTGCCCATAGATGATTATTATCTGTACTTTTATTTTTAGGAGGGAGTTCTCTGTAAACCACAGATCATAGGATGGAATTAAATGGAATTGAAAGCTCTTAGGCATTTGAGTTCCTTACCTTAAGTTCATGTGCTTTTTTTCTGAGCTTCTCTACAAAGACAAGCAGCCAATTGCATTTTCAAACATGATCCCTTTTACCTCAGTGTATGTAGTATTATATGTATATTTTAAGGAGCAGTAATAATACATATACCCCAAATTCTTGGAATATCTGAACTAGCCCTGTAATTTACTTATTTTTTAAAAAACAGTATATTTATGACAACAAAACTAATAATAACCTGATTCACACTAGTTAAAGAAATTCCCCCATCATGTTAAATTGGGTGTTTCTATTTGATCAAAGAATCAATATTCACTTTACCTCAATCTGCCCTTAACCACTTAACTATTCCTTACAAGTTTTCTCATTTCATTGAGTAATCCTTTTATCTTCCCATGTTTTAAACTGCCTTCAATTATGTTGCCATTTTTCACTGCCCTGAGTTCCCAAAACAGCTTTGTATTGTTATGCATTTTCTTCATATCAGATATAGAGCTCTCTGTTGGAAAGTACTATGGTAGTTGCTCTGGCACCACTCTGAAATTTGATTATTTTCTATTAAAGGGTCCACATATATTAAAATAATACAATAACCCTCCCTTAAATTTCTGCAAAAATACAATGTTTCAGTTAGATCCATAGTTAACTGACTTTTATCCATCATCCTGATTGTCTTTTTATCCTATCAATCAATATTATTTTCATTTTCTCCTTAACTGAAGTTAACATCCTCCTATTCATCTTTTTCTTTTCACAGACCGATATTGTCTGGGTTTGTGCAATATGCTAAACTGATCAAAGAATAGATGTTTTGATCATATAAACTGCCACCTTGAAATAAATAAGTTTAACTTACAGAATTACAAAATAATAGGATTGGAAGGGACCTTGGAGGATTTCTAGTCCAACACTCAGCTCAAGAAGGAGACCAGCTTAGGCCATTCCAAATGGCTATCCAAACTCTTCTTAAAAACCTCCAGTGATGGTGCATTTACAATTTCTGGAGGCAAACTTGATTCAAGTATGTTTCTTCACATTAAGAAAATGTCTAGCTTCCCAAAATATATTTAATCACATTCTGCCCAAAATGCAGTTTGGCATGTTTTGTGAATCTAGTCAAAAACTGATAAACTCCCTAATAAACAAATAACTTTCTTGGAAATACATTTGTGGTCTTCTTCAGATCATCTACTGTGAAATCTGTAGATATAATCTACCATATAGTTTCCTCTTGAACCATAATTAAAATTTCACGAGATGTGTCCCACTGCTAAGCAATAACATTGATGAAACTTCAAAACATATTTTCTCTGTTGCAGCACTAACTTTCTGGAATAACATCCCTTGAGAGCACTACAGATATTGAAATCTTTAAAAATGTAGCCTTTCCCCCAAGCTCTAAAATAGATTGTGTCCATTTGGTGTGTAGTTTGCACTACTACCGAATGTTGTTCCTTCTGCTGTAGCCAGTACTATATTTTTATCTGTTTTTTAGGTACCATGTTGGTGTCACATTATTTGTCATACAGGTGTCATTTTATTTGTCATATACAGTAGGTCTCATTTTAATTATATGTTCAGAGCAGAGGTGGGTTTCAGAAGGTTCTGACCAGTTTTGGAGAACCAGTAGAGGAAATTCTTAGTTCGGAGAACCGGTAGCAGAAATTCTGAGTAGTTCGGAGAACTGGTAAATACCACCTCCGACTAGCCGCCCCATCTCTTCTCTGCCTCCCGAGTCCCAGCTGAATGGGAGGAAATGGGGATTTTGCAGTATCTTTCCCCTGCCATGCCCATGAAGCCACGCCCACCAAGCCATGTCACGCCCACCAAGCCACAGCCACAGAACCGGTAGTAAAAAAAAATTGAAATCCACCACTGGTTCAGAGCCATACAGCTGTGGCATGTATACTAAGAAACAATGAGATAAAGACATCTTCAAATTCTGGATTTAGAGATGGTTACTAACTCTATCACGGATCACAAAAAGAACAAACCAATTAAGGGAGAAAAATGATACTGTCTGTTCATTCAGTTGTGCAGTGATGTAAATTTTTGACAGACTTGCAAAAGTAGATTTGCTTGGCAAAATTAAAAGAACTAGAAGAAGGGAAGGCAATGAATAAGAGAATGATCAGAATTAAATCAATTATAGGCATTTTCTTCAAAAAGATACATGCTATTTCTCTGATCAGATTGTCATCACAAGCAATTGTCCATACAATCATTAAGAGTCAAGCCCCAATTAATGGCTTCCTGCATCCTTGCTTAAATGAAAATCCAAAAGGATAATATCTGAGTGTGCTTATAGAACAGCAGCAAGAGATTATTTTTGCAAACTGGAATGGTGTCCACCTTTATTTCCCTAAATAAGCACATGGTTGAAAGGTTTAATTAATGATAGCAGCCAAAGGCTAAATGTATCTTAGCCAGATTGTTCTGGATTTGGATTTCTGCTTCTGTGATGTGGACAGATACTCACTATAGATGTGCAGACTCATTTCAGTTTACAAAGTCAGCCAGGTTTGTGGCCAGAACATTAAGGGTTAAAAGGTTGCAAGCAGCATCACCTTTTGTCTGTAGTTAGAGAATGTGAAATAACCTGAAAGCCTTTATTCCAGAAATAGCATGAAACAAATTTACATTAAACATTATTCACTGTTAAAAATAAAAAGTATTCTGAATAAAGAATTGGGGGTGGGGGGAGTTCATCTAGCCTAAAAACAAAGGGCAAACATTTCATCTGGAGAAGATACTGGTTCCATACATAATTGCTAAAAGTTCCTATTTCTAGCTGCACACCTCCCACCTCCTAGAATAGAAGGATTGCTGGATAGACAAAGAGATAGCAATAGCAATAGCATTTAGATTTATATACTGCCTCATCGTACTTTACAGCACACTCAGGTTGATTTTCAAAGTCAGCATATTGCCACCAACAATCTGGTTCTCATTTTACCAACCTCAGAAAGATTAGGTTGAAGAGCACAAAGGCTGAGTCAACCTTGAGCCATGTCAGGATCGAACTCCAGGCTGTAGACAGAGTTTGCCTGCAATAGTGCACTTAACCACTGTGCCACTAGGGCTCTTACAGATACATGTTCAGTATAACTTTCCAAAAATTGTATTTCTAACCAAGGAAAACAAACCAAGTTTCCTGAACTACTTGTTGGAATGCACATAGCAGTAGCAATAGCAATAGCAATAGCATTTATATACCGCTCCATAGTGCTTTACAGCACTTTCTGGACAGTTTACAATGTCAGCACATGGCCCCAACAATTTGGGTCTTCATTTTACTGACCTCAGAAGGATGGAAGACTGAGTCAACCTTGAGGTCATCAGGTTCAAACTCCAAACTGTTGGCAGAGTTAGCCTACAATACTGCATTCTAACAACTGTGCCACCAGTGCAAATATTTTCAAATCACTCAAAGAACAAATTTCGTCCTGAGTCCAGAAACAATTGCTTGACACTAATCCAGTGTTTCCCAAAGTTTTTTTTTCATTACCAAAATCCACTTATCAGAAATCTGAGGATCAGTCATAAGTCTTTTCCTTCAGCACCATCAAAACTTTCAAATAGTTGCTGAACAAATGAGCATGGTTTGAAGATTGCCTGTTTTATAAAAATAATATCATTGAATAATCTTTATGCTATTTCAATAAATTACCATCGGTAATTTTACAGATGTTCATTTTAATAGGTATTTCAGAGATTTTCAAATATATTTTAGTCCCCAAGAGGTCCGTAAGGGATATGCATAAGAGCACCAGCGTGCCTGCCATCCCTGTCCTAATGTTTCCTTTAATTGTATTCATTTTATGTATTCAATTCATGCTTATATTTATATATATTATCTAATATGTACTCGACAAAATAAAATAAATAAATAAAAAATAAAAATCTTTAAGTCAATTTAAATGTCCCTATTGTGCTTACCGATAGTAAGGGATTTGTGTGTGTTGTTACCCAAAGAAAAACCACTTACAATTTACACAAAAACCAAGTACATCAACGTTAAAAGTAAGTTATTATACAACCATTAACAACTGCAGCCGATATTACTCAAATTATAAGTTATAAACGGAAATAAGAGTTGCAATAATTTCTGCCTAATATTCAAAATTTGTCAAGTTTAAGAAAGCAGATAAAATTTAATACTATAATTGTATGTTAGGAAAAACCAGGATTGCTGCAATCTTAAGTACATTTAACCTCAATTTGACAGAACTGAAATGTCTTTCTCAAAAACCTGTACTACTGGAATCTATTTATATACTTCCTTAAACTGGCTTTAACAACTAACTTCTTTCTACCTCTCATTTAATTGCAGGTTCTATAGTGGTAATGACTTCCGGTAAGTTCTTGAGAAAAATCCAGGGTGCTGGCTGTCCCCTCTAAAACCCTTTATGGCATGGGGCCAGAGCAGGGGTGAAATCTAAATTTTTTTGCTACCGGTTCTGTGGGCATGGCTTAATTAGTGAGCAGAGCTTGGTGGTAAGGTAACTGGGTGGGCGTGGCCAAGTCAATGTCACTTCTTTGCCCTTTTTTAACCTACAAAACACAACACAACACAACTAGCTCACCCACAATGTAAAAGCAGCTGTGCTAGACCCAAAATGGCCCCTGCAACAAGGAGAAACCTCACACAGCCACAAAAAGCCCAAAAAAACAACTTTCACACTTTACACACACAAAATTCCACATATAGCTTTGTGAGATTTTGTGTGTTTGTGTAGTTAGAGTGAAACACTACAGAAACACACTAAATCTCAGAAAGCTGCACAAATATTACTTTATTTTAATTTATTTTTATTTTTATATAAAAGCAGCTAAATTTAAAACTTCCTAAACTTTAAATGGCTAGGTCTAAAAAAAGAACAACTAAAAAAAAACCCCAATTACCTATTTTTTTTAAAGCTCCCAAAGGGGAAAATAGAACAGGGGTCTCCAACCTTGGCAACTTTAAGACTTGTGGACTTCAACTCCCAGAATTCCTCAGCCAGCTTTGCTGGGAGTTGAAGTCTACAAGTCTTAAAGTTGCAGATAGAGCTGCTCACCGATGAGCTTGATTGCAGGCAGGGAGATTCAGTTGCTTGCTGATGCAATGGATTGCAGGTATTACAGCAAGCGAAGCAAGGCAGGCGTTGCGACCAGCAGCTAAGGTAAGCAAGCTGGAGGCTGGGGGGGGAGGAGAAACTTTTTTCTTTTAAATGGGTCTGACAATCCAGCTGGGATCATCAGAGCTTGGATTGTCAGAGCTTGGATTGTCAGAGCCATTTAAAAGAAAAAAAAGGCTCTGATGATCGCACAGCTCAGCTGGGCATGGGGGGCAGGGGCAGAGATTTTTGCTACTGGTTCTCCGAACTGCCCACCGCCATCGCTACCTACCGCCCGAGCCGGTCTGAACTGGGAGCATTTCACCCCTGGGCCAGAGTCCCTCTTGTCCCAATGGCCTCTGTCTATTTCATCATCTCCAGCAGGGTGGGTATGTTCCAGATCTCTCCAGTGAAGTAGTCTCACTGGGCATAACCTAGGAAGTATCACTCCTCCTCAGTCATAGTGTCTGCTTTGTGGAATAAGCTCTCCCAAAGATTCAGAAGGCTCCAATTCTGTTGGCCTTCCAGAAGGCCTTGAAAGACCTGCTTTTTGCCCTGGGCACTGAGGCAGGGATGTTAACAGATGTTAACAGATGTTAACAGAATGGGCTTGTTTACATTGCTTGAGAAACATTTTATAGTGTTTTAAACTTTTTGTTCAATGCCCAGAATTTCATTGGTTAAAATGGACGGTCACATAAATGTGTCACTTATACATACATTCTAATGAACCAATTAATATATATATAGGATGTTTCTTGCAGCTGTATCTGTTATATTTTTATGCCTAATGGATCCAGCCATCAAAACCAAACTTCAGCAGCAATGTGCCAGGTGTTTAGTCAAGGTGGGTGGCTATTGCTACCCCATTGGACAACTCTTCTGCTGCTGTGGCCTCCCTTTTTGTGGCAGGAAAGGAATTCCCAATCACTTTTTTTTTCTGTGGGCAGGTCTAAGAGAACACCATTACTAACAGTAGCTATAGCCGAAATTAGAGACCTGTAAGATAGCAAGCACCAGGCCAAATACTATTACGAACAATAGCCACTCAAAGTGCAGGATATACCGTGTTTCCCCCAAAATAAGACCCTATCTTATATTTCTTTTAAACCCCGAAATAAGCGCTTGGCTTTATTTTCAGGGACTTCTTATTATTTTGGGGCATGTGGAGGAAACCAGAGGAAATGGCGGGGACCGGCTGTGCATGCATTTAAATATTTTTGGGGAGGGCTTATTTTCAGGGGGGGTTACTTTAGCGCATGCGCTCAAAAGCCCGATTGGGCTTATTATCAGGGATTTCTTATTTTCAGGAAACAGGGTAGTCTAGAAGAAAGTAAAGCACAGCAGATGAACTGGACAGTAATGCTTAAGATGAAAAAATCCTAGTTCTAATGCAGAGCAGGAAAACGTAGGGAGAATTTTCCTACTCCATTCATGGTACGCCATTAAAGGGTCATCTTTTCCTGTCACACTTAACATTTGTCTTGTATGATTACAGTTCATTTCCTTTTACACTACATTCAACTAGTTATTATAAGAAAACTATCAATTTGTCATACAAACATGGGTTTTGTTTATCAGCCAGTTTGTTGCAATTTATTGTCCTGATTTGGACTAAGAGGGAATGACTAGCCCAAAGTCATCCAATTGGCTTCTGTACCTTAGAGAGGACCAGGACTTAGTCACTGCATCACATCTCATGGATAAAACTTATTCTTGCTTTATATTTACGATATAACAACCCAGCAGGGTAGAAATTACCACACCATATGCAATTGTCTGTTTGAGCGGGTGAGTGCTTGTGTGTATGAGGGTAAAAATTTCCACTGAAGGGATTTTTAAAATTTTTGTTGTAAAGTGCTATCCATTTTTCCTGGCAATTTTATTTCAGAGTTCCGTTCTGAGAAAGTTATAAGTTGGGTGGCATTCATTTCTTTTGGCTGTGATCTTTTAATTCATTTCTTCTACTCCTTTGATAGTCTTGTCCTGGCATTTCCTTGTGCTAGGAGTCAGGCCAGGTGCCCTACATTTGTTTGCAATGTCCAAATCTGACTGTAAATTACATAAAATAATTGGTTTTCTCTATCTGGCCCAGAATTCAATATCCAGAAATAACCTGCTGAATGTCCCTATGGGGCAAGGTATGAGGACAATCACTTCCACAAATTGTACATTGGGGATAAAGGAAAAACCAAGCTATGCAAGGCTGAAACAAATGTGATATTGGTTTTAAGCTGTTTTATATTATTTTCATATTCCTTTAATTCTTTATACATTTGAACTGACTGAATTCTCTCCAAAGAATTTCTGGTGGTTGACTGGAATGAAAAGACAATAAAAAAGCAGAATAGCAGAGAGAAAAAACTGAAGTTACACATAATCCTGAGCCATACTATCTTTTGTAAATCTAATACACAAAATACCAAGCTATATTTAGTGAGTCTGTATGGCATACTAAGCAAAAATATTTTTGTTTATGATTACGTGTGAACTAGAATTGCACAAGTGCATGATTTGCTATTTTTACAGTGAAGATAAAAATTGTTTTTACATTTTTGTAATGTATAATTAAATTTTACTGTATACGGTACAGTAGGATTTTGCAAAGGATTCCAAAATTGTGGTTTGCAAAGTATGTTAGTAGTAATAAAATACTCTGCAGAAATGTGAAGTATTTTCCTTGAGTAAAGTGTGTGATTGTTGATTTTAAAAGACTTCAGTCCTGAAGGTATCCGTGTGTGTGTGTGTGCACATATTATTCTGCCTTACATAATCTATTATGCTGAGGAAGAATCATCATTTTGGCTTTTTTCATTTAAGTAATTTAACCAGCTATAAAAACATTAAACTTCATTTTTTTAAAAAAAGTAGAAAGAAGAACATATAGATTTCAGAAGAATTCCTTAGTGCTAGGATTCTACTGATTTATAAACTTTGGAAAAAGAAACCCTCTAAAATGCTATGATTGTTTTTATTTAATTCCATTATAAAAAATAACTATTTTGCATTTACTGTTTTCAGGAGGGTTTAGAAAGAAATATGTTAATTGCTTAAAGCCAGTGCATCTTGCATACAGAAACAGGTTTAGACCTAATTCAAATAATTTAATTTGAATTTAAACACTTGTATGTTATGCAAAACCTTTCCTTTTGGAGAAGGCTCTAGTATAGGAAAGATGGAAAGAACTAGAAGAGAATGACCAACACCAATTTGGATAGACTTATTTACAACAGAGATAGCTGAACTATTGGAACTCTTAAAGAATGAAGTCAGAGGCAGAGGCATGAGAAAAATCTATCGATATGGTTGCTAGGAGTTGACATTGACTTGATAGCACATAATCAATCAATTGATCAATCAAGAATCAAGTCGATGACACATAATCAATCAAGGTTTTTTGGGGGTTTGGGTTTTTTTTTTTTGTTTTTTTTTTTGCAACTTTGGGCCACTGAATATTCAAGGACCAGGGATAGAGAGATATTATAGGCAGATTATTGTTTTGTGCAATAATTGCAACTATTGCAATATTTTTAATCCAAATAAAATGGTGCTGAAGCTGTTATGAAATTGTCAGAATTCATAAATTGTACTGATTAATTATTTTGGGACTCGGTAGTAGGATGAGTTACAATGGTAGATTTGGAATGATGCAGTGGTCTCAAGGCTAAAGGTTTTAGAAGCTTCATGCTCATTAAAACACTTGTCATATAGCTAAAAACATATAAAAGGACAGAAGCACAGAGTATTGGAGAAGGACGTTTCCAGGAACTCCAATAGCTGTTTTGTACAATGGACACTGGCAATACTGTGTATATCAAAGAGATGTCTGCATCTGGAGACCCATCTAGAGCAAGCAGAACCCGAGAGAACAATCTTTTGAGAAAAATGGATTGTAATTTTTGAATAATGGACTAGATGTCAGCAAGGGCAACTTGTCAAAAGTTCTAGAAGCCAAAAAGTCCAGAAAATAAATCATTATCATTCTTCTTCCTCTTCCCCCTAGGAAAAGTATGCTCAGAAGTGAAAGAAGAGAAAAAGAGAAGGAAAGACAACAATAGATAAGACTGTAAAAAAAAAACCCTCACTTTGAAACTGCTTTTATAGATCTGTATATGGATAGTTTATATTAAAGATAAGGTCACTGTATATGTTAAATATTAGGGTAAACAGAAAAGAACTGTAGTTCCTGTCCATTTTGGCCACCTTCTGATAGACTCAAAATCCATTTAGCTGTTAAAATAACTTCTCTATTTGACCTTGAAAATGAACTTGTACTTTTTCCTCCTGCCTTTGTTTGTCGCTTCTAGTTTAACTTTAATCCCTTTTGTATCTCCTACTTCATCTTTGCAATCTGTAAAGCAGCAGCTTCAGTTGGTTTATGCACACAACTGTCTCCAAGCTTCCCATTTATAAACACAGATAAAATATTTGGACCAGATGCACAATTCAGTTCAAATTATAATTAGACCATCAACACTTTATCAGTTTATGGCCGTTTTGTTTTTTCTTTTCTTTTAAAAAAAGTAGGTTCAAGGAAAACATTGCAATATAGTAAATGGCTACTTTATAACTACTTCCCGGGGGGGGGGAAGGAAGGAAGGAAGGAAGGAAGGAAGGAAGGAAGGAAGGAAGGAAGGAAGGAAGGAAGGAAGGAAGGAAGGAAGGAAGGAAGGGACGAAGGGGGAAGGAAGGAAGGGGGGAAGGGAGGGAGGGAGGGAGGGAGGGAGGGAGAAGGAAATCAGGCAAGTTTATGTTTTTGGTAATTTACATGTCAACTCTCAAATCAGAACGATCCTTGCTATAAGACCATTATTATCCAGCCTATAAAGATATGAATGAAAAAATTGTGGGCTCTTTAGTTTTAAGAAGTGCTTTAAGAGATGAAATCACCTTGTTGTTATTGTTCTTTCATTTGGAATAAATATTTAATTTAGCTACATCAACTGACCAACCTCACCTAGATATTGATTTCTTTTATTGAAATTGTGAGTTTACTTCATATATTTGTGTAGCAATATTTTATAATCAACTCTGCCTTGTTCTAAAAGGATGTCTTATATTTCTGTCAAAAATCCCCACCCTATGGATTGACTCCACAAACTGTCTGGAACTTGGTGCCAGAGTTCTCTACAACAGGGATCTCCAAACGTGGCAATTTTAAGCTGGAGGATTTCAACTCCCTGAATCCCCCAGCTGGCTGGGGAATTCTGGAAGTTGAAGTCTGCCAGGTTTAAAATTGCCAAGGTTGGAGACCCCTGCTCTACAACACAAATGACCACTGTTGCAAACTGAATTTTGCAGTATATCCCATAAAAACAAAGCAAAAATCAGTAAAAAACAAGCAAATGTCAAGAAACACTGTTTGATGATCTCTGGACTAATTTATGTGAAAGTTGGTATATGTCAGTTCACTATGGAAACACAATGGTTAGAATCAGAGGTGGGTTTCACTTACCTTTACCACCGTTTCACCCCATGTGTGTGCTATCCATGCACGCACCCGGCCTTCTGCACATGCCTTTGCTCGCTCACGCGCCTTCCACGTATGAGCCCAGCCTCAAAAATGTGCCTAAATAGCACAACTTGGAGCTTAGGCAATCAATCACAATCACAATCAATCAATCACAATCACCGCTAAATCGCCACTACCAGTTCACCCGAACCGATGCGAAATGGCAGAATACCACCTCTGGTTAGAATGCAGTATTGCATGCTAATTTTGCTGACTGCCGATTGTCAGCAGTTCAGCAGTTTGAATCTCACCAAATATGAGTAAAAACAGAGAAATTAGAATTTGAGGGCGAATAAAGATGTTGTTTATACAAATAAGCATAAAAATTTTAAGATATGATCAAAAAATGGAAAAAGAAGATTTTGGCAAAAATTGTAACTGAGTAAAATGTATTTGAATAAGATAAATTGTATAAGTTATAATATGGCCAATACTCTGTTCATAAAATATGTGGGTGAATGTGTGTGTGTGTTGGGGGGGGGAATAATAAAACTTGATTTAAAAAAAAAAAGAATCTCACCAAAGTTGACTCCGACTTCCATCCTTCCGAGGCAGTAAAATGGGGACCCAGATTGTTGGGGGCAAGATGCTGACTCTGTAAACCTATTAGAGAGGGCTGTAAAGCACTGTGAAGTGGTATATAAATCTAAGTTATACCAGTAAATTTATCCCATTTCAATGAAAAGGAAACATTAAACATGTGTAAAACAGTTAACATGGGTATATTTAATATGGGTAAAACATTTATGTTTTGCCCATGTTAAATATAGGAACATGGAACTTTTTTTCCCCTAAATCTTGTTCTGGATCTGCACAACACAGCAAAACTAAACTATCTTTGGAACCACCTGGAACTGCAGACCTGGCTCCTAAACTGAATTTGATATCTCTGTCTCTCTTTACTTTAAAACAAATAATTAGCTAAGAAATTGCCACATGACCTTCTAATAATCGTTGACAGAAATAACTTTAAAAATCGCCTAACTTCACAGTAAAAATGTCCGCTGATAACAATTACTATGAAAGATAGAAATGCATCTTTGACATTCTGGGAACTTCCTTCCTATAATTGGATGCTTGGAGACAAAGAAAAGAGAGCTATTATTATCTCACCCTGTTTGTGAGTTTCCCAGGGGTATGTGAATGATGGCTATAAAGTCCTAAGAAGGCCTCAGGTTAGATCCAGCATCATATTCCTTGTATTGTTATCATTCTTCATCCAAATGCAGCAGAGCTTAACATTATGGTATAACCTGCAATTATATAAATTTTGGCTGTTTAAAAGGCATAATACTTTATTTTACTAATTTTTATTAAAATTCAACTTAACTGATTCTCTGATTAGCAGCACTTAAATACCGCTGCCCCTTTATAAGAAAGAATAAATTACAGTAGAGTAGTAGGTACAGTATATGTTGACATTATTTTGATATAATCTATATGATGGTAGAATATAAACAGCTAAAGAGGAAAATCTCAGTTGACTTGCAGTATAGTTATGCCAAAAATAGGCTTCACACATATCTTATGTCCAGCAACAAACATAAAAGAATTATAAACAAAAGCACAACTAATTCAGACAATGAAGTATGCTAAACTACCCCATGCATCTGTCTATAGAGATTCTATTTTCTATTGTGGATATCAAAAGAACCAGTTTTTCACTCAAAACAAGTCCTGGCATAGTAGACGTAAATGAAACCCTCAAAGGAAACATTGGTGATGTATCTCAAAAGTGCTTTTTCAAAAGGCAACTGGCAACTATATGTGAGTTTTTTTCCCCTTGAGGAAGAAGAAGTAGATGTTTTGCTTCTCATTTAAGAAGCTTCATCATGTTGGTGGGGATATGTGGAAGGATTATATTTATTTGCAGTTATCTGGTCATTAGCAGTCTCTCTGTTGAGATCACTTGATGGTTTATCTGTGCCTTCAGAGTCACCTGAATCAGAGTGCAAATGGGTGTGGAATCTTCTTGGAACTGCATTGTAGACAGGAGATAGATGAAGTTGTGTTCCTCCCCTTCTTTTGAGGGAGGGATGTTCAATTCTAACACAGCCTCTTTTACCCATCTTTCAAACCAATGGTCCTCTCTATCCAAAATATGGACTTGGCTCTACAAAAGAGTGACCTTTGTCTTTCAAATGCAGATAGGCTGCTGAATCTTGTCCTGATAAGTTCAATCTTCTATGTTGTGCCATGCATTTATGAAATGGTTGTTTGGTTTCCCAAATGTACAGATCTTCACGTGTCTCACTGCATTGTATTGCACATATCACATTGCTTAGTTTGTGTCTGGGTGTTTTATTGGTGAGGTGGACACGTTTCTGCCTTATTGTATTCTTGAGTTTAAGTGTGCATGTATGCTGTGTTGGTTGAAAATCCTCCTGCGCTTTTCAGATATTCCTGCAATGTATGGAATGACAATGTTGCTTCATTTGTTGTTCTCTTCTTTCTCAGCTATGGAGGACATCCTGTTGGGTCTGAATGATACATTGATACATTGCTGATGTATCATTTATGACATGATATCAACTCACAATGCTGCCCACGTTTTAGTTTTGAGATTTTACAAAGTACTTATCAAGAATCTCTCACCCCCATTGCTTTATGTATCATTTTGGTATTGGTCTTGCAACTTTCAGAAACACGGTGTTTAAAATACATTGAGTGTTCTTTCTGTGGTACTGTTAAACCTCACTAACATATTAACAGTTTTAGACTTTCTCCAATCCAATAATTTTAATAGCTTTGTCTCTACTTAGCAAGGAAATGGAGCCAAGATTATCACTCATCAGTTATCACAATTATCACTAATTAGGATATATTTTTAATTGAGAAAGTAGGCCCTCAGTCATCATGTATCCCATTTCACCAAAACTGAGGACTATTCTGCCCATGGTGTTGTCACCTAAGAAAGAGAATAAATCCACTTTTGGGTTACTGCTAATGCTTATTATTGTTATCTCTCTGCTCCATCTCTGATGTGGCTACATTTTTGTAGCATGTGCTTCTGGGAATCTATAGTCAAGGTTCAAATCCAGAATGTAACATCTCTTTTTCAATCTATTGGGTTCTACATAGAGCTATATGGCTATGATCACCAGAGACAGTGGTGGATTTCAAAATTTTTTACTACCAGTTCTGTGTGTGTGGCTTGGTGGGCATGGCTTGGCTTGGTGGGCATGGCTTGGTGGGCATGGCAGGGGAAGGATACTGTAAAATCCCCATTCCCACCTTGCTCCAGGGGAAGGATACTGTAAAATCTCCATTCCCTCCCCATCCAGGGGAAGGTTACTGAAAAATCCCCATTTCCTCCTAATCAGCTGGAACTCAGGAGGCAGAGAATAGATGGGGGCGGGGCCAGTCAGAGGTGGTATTTACCGGTTCTCAGAACTACTCAAAATTTCTGCTACCGGTTCTCCAGAACTGGTCAGACCCACCTCTGACCAGAGAGGACATCATGAGCTAAAAGTCGTCTGTCTGCTGTGTGTTTATACAGTAGCTTCCTAAAATGGAAGATCTGTGTTCAGATCCACAGGAAGCACCTTCTGAAAACCACATTTAGCCCAAAGTTGTTCCAGGCAACTGTTTTATTTTCTAATCTGTAACAAACATTTTGTTATTTGGGGAAAATTGTGAAAGATCCCATTGTCATCATCTTTTATTTACAGTCTAGACTGACAGACAGATCTCAACAAGAAAGAAAAAGAATAAAAAATAAAGGAGGGAAAAATATCTTCTAACTCTTTGAACTAAAAATCAGATAACTGGATAGTATCCTGAAGATTCGAATTCCCATTGCCACATTGCTTATTACGTCATTCTTTTTCACAGAGTGTTATGATGTTTATTTTGAGTAGCTTATGAGTAATGTTTACTTTTCCTTTTTCTTGATAAATGTTTTTCCAGTGGATTGTACTAAAGTCATGTTTTTTGATGAACCTCTGGTACTATAAATAGAAAATACATCTTTTTTTATGGAAGAAAGATCCACGCCTTATTGGAACCCAATGAACTTATCTTCTCTATTCATTTCTAGAATGAATTGGCTTTCAGACTGGAATAGCAGAGCACTTCTTTCCCCCTGGCCTGGACTCGTTCTTGGCAGATTGTTGCTTGTTGGGTTTGGACTGACAGGAATTTGGGCTCATTGGGTCTTGTAGTAAAGATGCCAACTCCTAACATTCAAACGCTATATTGGGAAGCTCTTGGGAAGATGCAAGAGCTCTGTCTAAACGTTCAATTCTATAATGTTGTCAGACATCCCTACTTTGGGGCAGTACCACAATGAAAAACTTTATGAAGCCAATTTCAGGTGGTGAAAGTGTAGATATCATTACCTTATCCCTTCTATTGGTGTATGTTCCCACCCCCAGTCCAAGCAGGGAATTCATAAGCCTGATGCTAGCTTATATATATAATGCCTATAAAGCCTTAGCTTGTACATCATCCCGAAGAAAATCTATGTTGTCAGCAATTAGATCCCTAGAATATTGTTTCTTCCATTTACTAGTTTAGCTTATGTGTGCAAAGAGTAATCTGACACATGAAAAGTACAAATCTCACTTTGAACTGGTAGATAAAAAGAACCCAAGAGGAAAAAGGGGCAACCTGTTTATTACAGTCAGAAGACAGAACAAAGCTCTTGTTAAAGTCACTGAATAGAGCCAGAAAAAAAAAAGTTTATTCCTAAAGTGCCTTTTGTGCCCTATAAATAGCTGGTACCGTGACAGTCTAGGAAAATTATGCCATATATTTCTTTCCAGAACAAATATGGCATTAGGAGAGGAGCAGTAGCAATATACAATTCTGTATGGATTCATAGGTTTGTATAAGATACATTAGTTTCTCTCTGGAAAATTACTTTACCATTATCTTTTATCTGTGTGTCTATTCACCAGCAACAGTACATTAAGATGATAAATTAAGGAAATAAGATTATATGACAGAATTAGGCAACCTGGCATCTCCAAACATTTGCACTGGCCAATAATAACTGGCCATTGATTCAAAAATAATAGACACTATAGTCTAAAACACAAGGTGCATCCTACTCTGACTAGGAGACATACCTTTGTTATAATGTAGAGCCAGGGTGTCAAACTCAAGGCCCACAGGCCAAATCTGGCCCACTGGGTGCTTAAATGTGGCCCGTGGGACCACCCTGGAAATAATGAATGACAAGCCAGTGGTGCTTGTGCCAGTGAAAATGGAGCTCAGGAGCTCTCCTAGGCTCCATTTTTGCTGGCAGAGGGCTGCAGTAGGCTGTTGTGGCTGAAAACAGAGCCCACACACAGCCCTCCCAAGCTCCGTTTTCACTGGCAGATCCCTGGAGAATCCCCCTCCCAGCCCTGACCGGACCACCAACATGAGTGACGTCAAACTGGACACACACACCCTGACAATACCCCCCCCCCGGTCCCCCTAAGGTCAAAAACAACCCTGATGCAGCCCTCAATGAAATCGAGTTTGACATCCACCACTGGTATAGAGTATTACAAAGGGGAGATTCCCACAGTACCATTTTGGTTGGGATTTCAGTGGTATAACTTACAAAATGGCTTACAAAATAAACATAAGGGAGTCATAACGGGGCAGAAATGACAGGGGACAAGGAAAGTTGTACATGGTAGTTGGGAAATAGAAATAGAAAAGTTTTTTTCTATTTAAATAGAAAAGTTTTTTTCTATTTAACCCAAACAAGATTTGCCACCATAAAGCTGATCAAATTGAAGTGGGAAAGGAAGTAACAACAGCAAGCTGAAAAGCAGCCATGTAGTGATCTGACGATAGCAAAGGAGTGATAGCAAAGTTCTCTGCCTGGAAAACTGCATATTACAACTGCCCTGAGACAGCAATCATCTCAAGTCAGTGATGGGTTGCTACTGGTTCACCCCGGACTAGGCAAACTGGTAGCGTCGGCGGTGGAAGGCTCCCTCACCCGCCCGAAAGCTTCTGCGCATGTGCAGAAGTGTTGTGTGCATGCATGAGTGCACACGCACCCATGAGCAAACCGGTAGCAATGGGTTTTGAAACCTTCCCTGGACCAAGCATGCTACCACTTGTGTTGTCTTAGGTCAAACTGATGGTTGCTGTGGTAGTCATGAATTCCATAGTTGCATCAGACTTTACATAGTGACACAGAAACTTAAAATCTCCCAAAACTTTCAGTCTTGTGGGGTTCTTGGTGCTCTCTGAGCTTGGTTGTTTTCTTGCAAAAGTTTCATTACCAAACTAGGTAACATGATCAGTGATGATCTTACATAGCTTGGTAATGAAATATTTGCAGGAAAATAATCAAGCTCAGAAAGCACCAAGGATACCACAGTTCAATCCTAAACTACAAATTTTCTCTTCTATTGGTATTATGAGTGTTGTTGGCATTTACCTCCTAAGGTTGAACCATTTTTGAGCCAGATTAGGAGTACAGTTCGTAGAAGGGGGGAGCATATCAGATAAAATCCAGGGCCATCCAAATGGTGATGAAATTATAGGCTAATGGTATCTTTTCTTCAATATATATATATATAACTGCCCATGCAAAAAAACTCCTTATATAACATTATATATTGATGCAAACTTTCAGATATTCAGAATATAGAGCAACTTAAATATCTTAAATAGCAGTGGTTGGAATCAGTATTGCAGGCTAATTCTGCTAACTGCCAACTGCCAGCATTTCGGCAGTTTGAGTCTCACTGTCTCAAAGTTGACTAAACCTTCCATCCTTCCAATGTTGGTAAAATGAGGACCCAGATTGTTGCGGGCAATATGCTGACTCTGTAAACCACTTAAAAAGGGCTGTACAGCACTGTGAAGCAGTATATAAGTCTAAGCGCTATTGCTATTAAGTTCAAATGCAATTGTTGAGTTTAGACTAAATTACAATAGATTTTAAAACAAGGTTTATGGTTTATCACAGTAATGGTTAACCTTTTTGGCACGAGTGCCAAAACTGGAGCATGTGCACGTTAGAGTGCCAGAACCTGAAAGAAAGCAACAGGCTGTTGTGCATACATGTGGTGGCCAGTTGCTCTTCCAGGTTCTGTCACACGCATGAAAGCCAGACAGTTGCTCTTTTCCGGATTCCAGCACGCATGTGCGCAATGGAACCTGAAAGAGCAGCTGATGGTGATGGTGATGGTGTGCATGCTCACAGAGAGGGCTCTGCGGGCCACCTCTGGCACACGTGCCATAGGTTCACCATCACAGGTTTATCAGGTGCTTTTATTATAGTCATAGGGTGCAATGTAAGCTAGCTTCCTTGTGGTGCACTCTAAGCAACCTGACTTTGTCACAGCTAAATAGTCTACACATTCTCGCTGCTGGACCTCATAAGGATCTCCCAGCAAGAAGCAGCAGCATGAGTATCGAAAATACTGTAAAAACAATGGTTAATGCTGTATTCTGTTACACCATACCAAACTGGAGTGTATTCTACTTACCTTTACTACCGGTTCACAATGGGGCCGCGCGCTCGCTTTGCTTATGTGTGCCGCTCTTCTGTGCATGCACAGAAGCATTTTCGAGGTCAGTGGGCAGGGCCTCCTGCCGGTTTTACTACCAGTTCTATAGAACCGGTGCGAACCGGGGGCAACACACCACTGATACCAAATAAATAAATCATGGTCATGACTTAACCTGAAAAGCCTATCACATAAAGTATACTATAACTGTTCTGTCAAAATCCTCATGACCTCTAGATGGAGTTAAAGAGTTAGAATTCCTGTAGACACTCCTGTGAGAAAGTGTCATAATGCTTATGTCTGATTTTGTCTGTGAGACTGTCTGCATAATTTTAAAGCAAACAAGACCAGGCAAAAATTATTTGCAATATATACCACATGATATGATACAGAGCAGAATTTAGACCCAGATGATACTGATTGTGAGTTCTTCACACATAATCTGAGTTGTGGAAGTATAATTTACTTGTGGCATGTTCCAATCAAGGGCAAATTGTATCTCAGGAGTTTTTCTCACACAAGTAGCACCTACAGCCTGATTAAATACCAATCGGATAGGAAATACACTGATAATTGGATAGCATCATTCGCATTCAGTCAACACTCTCGTGGGATGGCATCATTGAAAAACTACTACTACTTTGCTGTCTGTCAAAGCGGCCATTGAAAGGAGATTAACAACAACTGAAATTAGCTAAAAATGCAGAACTTCAGCAAAAGCCAATTTCACACACTTTAAGCAAATTGCTGATGAGCACTCTGTTACAGCATGTTCCCTCAGTGTATATATCTATATTCAATTATAAATGAAACCAGTGTTGACTGTTTTACTTAAATGTATAGTTTACAAAAGAAAATGCAAGTAACAGAGGAAGTAAATACATCAGGATATATACCAAGCATGATAATAATGCTGGCTCTACTTGAACCGTGATTTGTTTAAAATCTTTTTTCACTGTAAGGTTGCTGGAACAACTAAAAACATAGATGAAACATTAAATCAGAACTTTCAGACACATCTGCTTAAAATCTGCTTTATCTTCAATGGAAATTAATGGAAACTAATTAATAATCTGAGGGACTTGATGCATAACTGTTTTTATTGATACTTTAAAGCTATAATCTTATAAACATGGAAATAAAACCCAATGAAATCTGTGAGATTGTTAAGAAACAATTGTAATGAAAAGATAAGATGAACAATCTTATAACAATAAGATGAAAAGATAAATATATACCAATGTATTAGTGGTCAGACCAATTAAAGAAAAATTAATCCTAGGTATAAACTGGAAAATTATAATAGAGAATTGCAATACTTAGTAATATTAATTTCAGAAAATAAATATTTTTAAAAAGTTTTTGTGCAACAATACCGTAATAAAAAATTCACCCAAAATATTTTTTCTCATTATATTGCTAATAAACCCAATGCACATTTAGAAGTAATAGCTATAAAATGCAACAAAGCAGACAAAACCTAAAGTATGTGTATGTGTGTGTGTGTGTGTATATATATACACACACACACACACACACATACATATACATATACATATACATATACATATACATATACATATACATACATACATACATACATACATACATACATACATACATACATATATATATATATATATATATATATATATATATATATATATCAATCAGGGGTGAAATGCTCCTGGTTCGGACCGGATCACCTGATCTGGTAGCGATGGCGATGGGTGGTTCAGAGAACCAGTAGCAAAAATCCCTGTCCCCCCCCATGCCCAGCTGAGCCGCACGATCATCAGAGGCTTTTTTTTTTTTTTTTTACTTTTAAAAGCATTTTTTCCTGCAACCTCTTCAGCTGAAAAAATGCTTTTAAAAGTAAAAAAAAAAGCCTCTGATGATCGCGCGGCTCAGCTGGGATCGTCAGAGGCTTTTAAAAGCATTTTTTTCTGCAACCTCTTAAGGTTGTAGAAAAAATGCTTTTAAAAGTAAAAAAAAAAAGTTGGCCACGCCCACCCAGTCACATTAAACCCCCCCAAGCCACGCCCACAGAACTGGTAGTAACAAATTTTACATTTCACCACTGATAGATAGATAGATAGATAGATAGATAGATAGATAGATAGATAGATAGATAGATAGATACATACATACATACATACATACATACACACATACACACATACACACATACACACATACACACATACACACATACACACATACATACACATACATACATATGTGTTTTCTGGCTCTAAGGCCATAATGAAGAAGGAACTAGTACAATTTATGAATCAGCAAGCTACCTATATTACCCATTTGTGGCAACCATTTTTTAAAACCCTAGGCAGAAAGCAAAAATCATTAATATAGCTTGAGACCTTCATGTGGAATTAAGACAGGACATAACAGAGCACTTTAATCTAGTGTCATCCAGAATGGTTGAAAAATAGTACAATTTCACTATGTTTGGAAGATGGGGAAACAGAAATCCATCCTAAAGGCAACTTTTGGAGAAAAATTAATGATAATTCAACATGTGAATACAAGCGATCTGTTTGACCAGAGCAAAGGTCCATCTAGTTCATTGCTATGTCACCAATGGCCAACCAGATGCATTCAGAAAATGCCTAAACCACTGAAAGAAGAGCAATAGCTCTTTGTCATTGTTGCTCACCAGCAAATCATAAAGTGTATCAACAGATATACAGTGGGTTCATTTGGTTCACATATTTATTTTTAATATAAATTTGTTGAGCTCATTTCTACCTTCATATTCAAGTAACAAGTTGTTGTGTCTATATTAATCAATTCAATGAAATTATTTTAAGATCAAATAGAATTTCTGGATCACCTGCACTACTACCAGTTCTGAGAATTAATGTCTGGAAAAATTGCCAGATTACCTCCAGAAAGTTCATAACTGGCACAATCCAGAAGTGGAATAGAAGACTCACGAGACCAAAATGTGGTATTCCTGGAACAATACATTTTATATGCATCTTTAAAAAACCCACCCTTTCTTGTTATTATTCATTGCAATATTTCAATTCTTTGTTTCCGTATGCAAGGGAAATAGGCCCTTTTTTCAATATTTTTGTTATTTTGTGTGCCAAAAGACAAATAGCAAAAGCTTACAGTATTTGTGTATCAAAACTGGTCTTATGCATTTGTGTCATGTATCTACAGTTTACTTAACAAGAGAAAGCACTTGGATAGTACATCTTAGTTACACTTGCATCCTACAGACTAATTTTTACTTCACGAAATGGAAATAGATAAAGATCAAAGACAAAGGACAATTATGGCTATTTATATCTTTTGAAAAAAATAAGTCAGAATGTATGGAAGCATATATGAAGTGTCTCTTCTTCAATCATTAAAGTTGTCCTTCCCCCCCCCCCCCAAGACTTGTATAGCTATTTGAAAAACTACTTCCAGCCACCTTCTCATGTGTATTTAATATATGCATACTTTGTTTCTATTTTTCCCAGCCTAGGGCAGTTTCTAAAACAGCCACACAAGTCTTGAAAAAGATTTAGCTGCCTAAAGAGTTCAGAACAAAGAGTCCTTTGCATGCACTTGTGTGCATTCCAAATACTTTTTTTTTTTTTGAGGTTTTAAACAATCCTGATAGCTTAGCTATGTTGGTTAAAGAGAGGAATAACTCAGAACTGTACAGGGATAAATGATTTTCTTAGGAACATCCAAAATGTCACAAAAGAGAGTGTTGGCTTCTGAATTATCCAGTGTAATATCATCCTAGATCAGGGCTCTCTAATTCATAGCCCGTGCAATACTGAGGCAATAATAGCAGAATTATTGTCTAGTTTATATAGAAATATTAGTTTTTCGAGTCATTTCCGGTGCCTGGAGACTGCCTGGACATGTCCCTGCAGTTTTCTTGGCAATATTTTTGGAAGTGATTTGCCATTGCCTCCTTCTGCTTAGGGTTGAGAGTGGCTGGCACACAGTCACCCAGCTGATTTCATGCCTCAGGTGGGGCTAGAAGTCCCAGTCCTCCAATTTCTAGTGTGTGCTTAAACCATTACACCAAACTGCTTTTCGGTTTATATGTCCTGGTTATTGCACTTTTTTTTTTTTTTGAAAAAGGAGAAAATAGAAGGTACACATAGGTTTTTTTTCTCCTGTTTATTGGTAGTTACTCAAGTAATCTTTCTTTTTCTTACTCTTAGAAATACAAATTACTTGGAATAATAATAGCTGGGTTTATTGTACATATTTTTATTTAGGTTTCTCCAGGTTTAGGTAATTCAATACAGTGGTGAAATGTAAAATTTATTACTACAGTTCTGTGGGTATGGCTTGGTGGGGGGGTAACATGACGGAGTGGGTGTGGCCAACTTTTTTTTTCTTTTTTTTTACTTTTAAAACCATTTTTTCTACAACCTCTTCGGCTGAAGAGGTTGTTAAAAAAAATGCTTTTAAAGCCTCTGACGATCCCAGCTGACTTGTCTGATTGGCAGAGGCATTTTTTTTTTTTTTTTAAAGCCTCTGACGATCCCAGCTGACTTGCCTGATCGGCAGAGGCTATTTTTCCTTTTAAGAACATTTTTTCTATAACCTCTTTGGCCAAGAGGTTGTAGAAAAAATGTTTTTAAAAGCCTCTGATGATCCCAGCTGAGCTGCACGATCATCAGAGGCTTTTTTTTTTTTTCTTTTAAAAGTATTTTTTTGGCCAAAGAGGTTGTAGAAAAAATGCTTTTAATTTTTTTTAAAAAAAGCCTCTGATGATTGTGCGGCTCAGCTGGGCAATGGGGAGGGGGGCAGGGATTTTTGCTGCTGGTTCTCTGAACCACCCACCTCCATCGCTAGCGGATTGGATGATCCAGTCCAAACTGGGAGCATTTCACTCCTGATTCAATACAGAAGTGAATCTTTTGCAGATGTTTCACCTTTCAGGAAGACTTCAGCACAGTAATTCAAAAGTGAAGATGGCCTGCATTTTTTAGTAAGGGGTCTTTGGTGCTCTCTGAGCTTACTTGTTTTCTTGCAGATGTTTCATTACCCAAACTAGAAAACATCACAAATGCTAGTTGAAGATGTTATCTAGTTTGGATAATGAAATGTCTCAGTCGTGAAATCCAAATTTTTTTACTACCAGTTCTGTGAGTCTGACTTGGTGGCGTGGCAGGAGAAGGATACTACATAATCTCCATTACCACTCCACTCCAGGGGAAGGTTAATGCAAAATCTCCATTCCCTCCCCACTCTTGGGGGAAGGATATTGCAAAATCTCCATTCCCATCCCATCTGGGCCAGCCAGAGGTGGTATTTGCCAGTGCTCTGAACTACTCAAAATTTCCACTACTGGTTCTCCGAACTGCTCAAAATTTCTGCTACTGGTTCTCCAGAACCTGTCAGAACCTGCTGGATTTCACCTCTGAAATGTCTGCAAGAAAAGAATCAAGTTAAGGGAGCACCAAGGACTCCTCATATCAATTCTGAACTACAAATATAGTCCTGCCAGGTTCTACTAATGAAACAACCAAGTTCTTAAATAATTTAAAAATAATCAACAAATTAATCTTAACAACTTTTCTGTATATCAGGCAAAGGATACTTAGAAACTAACAAGCTGCTTTTCAAAGGAGCCCTAGGATTAAGTTCTAGTCTTAGGACAACTAAATCTGTCAATTTTTAGGATAAAAAGAACAGGCTTTAATGCACTTTTAGTGCAGATTTTTCAGCAGCCAGAGGGACCTCAATTTTTGTTTTCATGCCTTCAGAGACATCTTTGTACAAGAAAAGTGGCAGCACAGTTGCTTGCATTCTGAGATAAGAAACAGATGAAAACTATTACATAACCTAAGTTCACAAATTTGGGATTTTGTAAAGGAAAAACTTTCCCTCCAAAACTCCACTCTCATTCTCAGGTGTGATATACTCATTTTTGAGTGACTGTCTGTCACTCAAAAATGTTAAGTGTGATTCTTTGGTCCCAAAAGGTTTCTTATTCCTGCATTGGGCTATTTGGAGCACAGATTAATTGTTTTATTTATCCTGTCTATAAAATAACTTAAAGGATACTTAGAAACTAACAAGCTGCTTTTCAAAGGAGCCCTAGGATTAAGTTCTAGTCTTACACTAGATTTCCAGTGTACAAGCATGAAACTTACAATCCATTGTTAACTAACATCCCATCTATGGCCAATGGCAAAAAAAAATGGGTATGCTCAGTGGTGAAATCCAAATTTTTTTACTATCAGTTCTGTGGGCATGGCTTGGTGGGCGTGGTGTGGCTTGGTGGGCATGGCTTGGTGGGCATGGCAGGGGAAGGATACTACAAAATCTCCATTCCCACCCCACTCCAGGAGAAGGATACTGCAAAATCTCCGTTCCCACCCCACTCTGGGGCCAGCCAGAGGTGGTATTTGCCGGTTCTCCGAACTATTCAAAATTTCCACTACCAGTTCTCCAGAACCTGTCAGAACCTGCTGGATTTCACCCCTGGGTATGCTAACCTGGTAAGAGATTATACAGATATCAGATATAAGACTTACTGCAATTTCTCCCTATATTCAGATGGCTTGAAAATGCAGGTAAAATGAAAAAAGAGAATATTTAAGTAGTTTCTCTGAGTAGCATTTGATTATCCAAAGGATGTAAGGTAATCAAGTGATCTAATATTCTAACGTATGCACTTCTCTGCTCACTTCACAGCATGAACAAAGGAATGGACTGAATATAGTTCCACTTGTTACTATAAATAAAACATCACTTTAAGGTGTAAATGCTTGACTTTGCCACCAACAAAAATGCTGTCCTTTTAAAATGGTTATGTATGTAAATAGGGCAGGTTTTAAAAAGCAATGTTTTTATTAATAATTCAGACAGAGGAGCCCATGGCTGAATTATTTTCTTGAGCTCCATGGCTGCCTGTGTTTGTTTTATCCAACTTGCAATGAACCAACAAACCTTTGTCTTACATCTCACATTCAGGATAAAGCATTAGCGATAATTCACAACGGTTTCTATAAGAGTTAGGGTACTGAGGATTTCATGGGATTCTTCCAGTGGTGGGATTCAGCCAGTTACTTGAATCCCACCACTGGATTCTTCATATGGAAGAATCTTTGAATCTTCATACATAAGATTCCTGGACACTTTGTCCCTGTCTAATTCAGCCACAGAACAGTTTCTGGACTACAATTTCACTCATTCATAACAAGCTAAAAAATCTGGATAGCACTAACAGGAAGAGGATTGATATATCTAATCTTAGTTTCCCTCAAATCAAATATGCCTCTTGGCATAATAAGCAATTGTGTGAAAGCTCTCTAGCGTCTGAATGGACCTCATATAGATGAAATATTCATGAGAGATTAATAAAGCTGTAGCCCCTTTTTTCCCTCTGTAATCACAGCCTGGAATAGAGACTGTACTCTTCTTTGGGCCTAAATGGCTCTTCCAAGTCTATGAATTCTATGTAAAATCAAACAGGAACATTTTTCTGTTGAAAAATCCACCTCACCAATCTAAAGTGTACAATGCCTTCGATTGTGGAAGGTGCAATTCACTGCAACTGGAGGGTGTCTGATTTTTTTTTTTAAAAAAAAAGATTTTCTAGGATAAGAGACTATCTATAACCACCACATATTCCTTGCAGTGACATATTTTAATTTCTACACCAGTCTGAATTCTTCTATGGATCCCACTTGTATCCATGAGAGCCACAGTTGTTTGCAGGGACTGCGATTCCCTTTGTAGACCTCAGCATCTGGCTACAATAAACTGAGAGGTAGGAGAGAGTGAGTGAGAGAGAGAGACTAATTATGAAGAACAGACATGACTCACTGAAAGAAGACCATTCAAAAAAAGGCCTCTCCTGGGTTGTCCTTTAATTTTTCCTAAACTGTTCAGTCTGAACACCTGCAGTCTATTTTGAGCTATTTGGTGTGATCCAAAATCCTTCAGCACAAATCATGACTGTAAGATAAAATGTGCAAGGGAAGCGGAGGGTGCCCTGCTACCCTTTAAATACTCCATCCCTTTCAACCCACATTTGCAAAAGAAAAAGAAATAAATGCTATCACAGTAAAGAGGAATTTCTTTTAGTCATTTTTGTTTAATGTTGAAAGTATTCATCCTGCTTTGATCATCCTACGCAGTCTATCCCAACTTTATTCTCTCCCCACCCCCTGCAAATTCCTGCTTTGTACTCTTGATAAAAATGGTAGATATTATTCACTATATATCAAACTCCTTGCACATGTTCAAGCTGGAACTAATAGAAAGGAATGATTTATGAAACAACATGTATATAAATTATTTAGGATCAATCAAACCAAAATAGTTAAGGTTGTGTCTTGCATACCATAGTCTAGGATAGAAGGGACCCCCACTTTTTTATACTTAAACCTTTGTGACAAGACTTTATGAAGAACAGTTTTGCAGTAGCTCTTGATAATCTGTCCGTTTTTACATAGCTATGAAAACCAGATCTGGACTGCAAAAATCTGGATGACCACTAGATGGAAGCAAAAAGATATAACATGTTGGAATCACTTATACATTTGCAGCCCAGAACCAGTATCTTTGTGCACATCCCCAGTGGCAGCTTTCTATTTGAACATCCACAAGAAAATTAAGAATCCCTGAGCTTCATTATAAATATTCTGACAGGAATAATCAAATGGCAATACAGACTAAACAACAAATTATCAAAACACCAAGAATAGTCAACATAGCACAGAACAGAAAAGGAAATAAATGATTAAACATACAAGTATGCAAACATCAGAACTGATTTGGAATAAGAGTTTTGGGTCTCACGTAAACATAGCACCTATTTACCCACACAACCTGACTTAAAAAAAAAAGGCAGCTGCTTTAAGAATTGCCTTGTCTTTACTGCATCAGTTTCATAAAGTGGCTTTAAAAGTCTTCCTTCTATCGACTCTGCTTGCAAAGTAATTCAAGGAAGCTGAACAAGGCGACCAATTTACCATTGTTGAAATAGTATAACCAAAGCTGAAGAAAGAAAAGATACAAGACTCCCAGACAATGCAGCTCTACCCAATGCCATGGACTTCAGGTAGAAGTGCATCCTGGGAACTGGATAATCCCTGGGAGAAGAGATTCAACTGGATTGTCTCAACAGCATTTCCATTAGTCTCTCTCTCACACACATACACTCAGCCATCCCATCGGCTCCCATCGGGTCAGCAATACCGTATTTTTCGGAGTATAAGACGCACCAAAGTATAAGATGCACCTTAGTTTTTGGGGAGGAAAATAAGAAAAAAGCTGATTGGCAGGTTGATTGGACTCCCGGATTATCCCCAATCAGCTGTTCCCAGAGGTGAATTTTAGCAACAGGTTGTTGGTTGTGAGCTCTGTGCCTTGCTTTTTTTTTTTTTTTTTTTGCTTTTTTTCTTCCTGAAACTTCTGAAATTTAGTTTAAGAAAAAACTTTTTTCCTGCCTCTGAAAGCCTCTGAAACAGAGCTTCAGGAAAAAAAAGCCTCTGAAGCTCTGTTTGGGGGCTTCTTTTCTGAAGCTTCGATTCTGATGCTTTTTTCAGCCTCTGAAACCTCCGTTTGAGAAGCTGGGTGGGGCTACATTCGGAGTATAAGACACACCCAGATTTTCACCTTCTTTTTTGGGGGAAAAAGGTGTGTCTTATACTCTGAAAAATATGGTAATTGTCTGTTTACCCAGTTGCATTGAAAGGACTAGATAGTTCTCCTACTTCAAATGCTGAAGTGGAGACAAGGGTGAAAGCAACAAGAATGTTCTCAATCGTTCATTCTCCCATCAGTTGCAGAATGGATTAAAAAAAATGCAAGAATCAATATTTGCCAACTCCAACACTACCATCCCTTTCTAGTCTGTTTTAGCTTTGTGATTTTCTTACATTTCTCCCATTTGTAGACTAGATGTTTTGGTTTTTGGAGTTTTTCGGTTTCATCAAGTCTTTTTCTACCATATAACAATACTATTTTTTTTTAAAAAAAAAGAACGTGGGTTCAGAAATGGAGGACATGTTGAGAAAAGTAAACAGAAATATGTGAATGTTTCTGTTTGGGGTGTATATATGTGTATATTGTGTGTCTATGTGTTATCTATATGTGTCTATATGTGTGTTTATATGTGTGTGTGTGTGTGTGTGTGTGTGCATGTATGTGTGTACACACACACACAACAAAAAAGGTGGCTTTAGAAGCCACTTCAACTTAATCTTTGTTACACATGAGGCTCTGTGTGCAGTGTCCTTAAGGACAGTTTTCTATCAAAATAGCAAGTAAGACATTAATTTCAGGCTGAAAGAGTTTAAACTGAGCAATGGGATGGCAACAAGACTGATGATGCAGTGTGAAAAGTTACCTTCAGTACACAGTGAGTCTCCTTCTTACTGCAGCAAACAGAACATATAATTGAATCTAAAGATGTGATCTGAGTTCTATCTATATCTCACTGTCCCTTTTGGTCAAAAAGGTTTCAAAGAAATGAAGTGCTCGTTAAGTCATGTTGCCAACAAAACAGTCCCCGCTGGCTGGGCAGACTGACTAAAACCAGTCATGATATTTCTCTGTGTTTTTCAGTTGAAGGATCAGTTGTTAACCTTCAGAAATTGGGAAGGAGGAAGAGAGGGCAGGAGAAGGAGAGAGAGAGAGAGAGAAAGATAGAGGGCCACTCTTTGTAGCTTCTTATACTGTTTAAGAGGCAGCTAAATCAATAAATGAAATAGAAATTAATGCATGGAATAGGTGTGAATCACATTTCTTTCTCTGCTTAGTGAAGAAAAAAAATCCATATAGTGGTGATAATATTTGAGTATAACTATGCAAGCCATGATAAACATAATTAGTCTATTAAGAATGACCATTTTTTCCTCCATTTGCTTCTCTTTTTGGTAAATAAATGATCAAAGCTGCAGTTTTAACCTGCACTTTTAGTCTAGATTAAACAGAGTTTGGGATACACATTAAAAAGTGAATTTGAAGCGCCACCTGGCTCATGAGTGAAGCCCTTTATTGAATGGTTTGCACAGATGTACTATTAGAGCTTAATTCCAAAGGCTATCAATATGACCTTGATAGAATTATTTCTCTGTGGCCTTTTAACATGTCATTAAGGAATGGAAGGAGAAGGTGTTTAGCTGTTGGCACAATACCTGAGTCTTCGTGGAATTAATTTCCCTTGCACACATGCCAACTTCCATCTGAATACCTACAATTATCAACCATCCTTAGATAGAGTGAGCTTCATCCAGGGAATCCAATAATCAATGTACCATTGGCAGACCCATGCATCAGACATTTTTCTATGAAATCCAGGAGCAATGAACAAGTATTCAATGTGGAGGGACATTTCAGATATTTCATCTGAAATGTTCAAAGTACGGGGTCCAGTGATCTATATACCATGTTTCCCTGAAAATAAGATATCCCCTGATAATAAGCCCAATCAGGCTTTTGAGTGCATGCGCTAAAATAAGCCCCCCCTGAAAATAAATTTCTCCCTCCCCAAAAAAAATTTAAATGCATACACAGCCAGTCTCTGCCATTTCCTCTGGTTTCCTCCACGTGCCTTAAAATAATAAGACCTCCCTGAAAATAAGGCCAAGAGCTTATTTCGGGGTTCAAAAAAATATAAGACAGGATCTTATTTTCGGGGAAACACGGTACGTATATCTTCCTATGGATTATTAAAGCTATATAGGTTTCATCAAATTAAGCCTAGCTGCATTCAGTGGATCTTGATCCTTTGAAATGTTACTCTTTATCACTTGTAAGCACTGGTTCATGTAATATTTTTAACTGGATCAACTTTGAGCTATGTACTAATATTAATGTACAAGATGAGAATAACTTATTATTTAAGCATATATGAGTGGTACTTCTGTAATGTAAGATGTTTATCATGTCAAATCAGCATCTCCTCCAAACATCCCACATGCACCCAAAAACATCCCAAAATCATACAGCCTCCATTGTTGGGTTTTAGTATCATCTTTTAAAAGTTAAAGTAATGGTTTCTGGAAGATCAATTGTTCCTATTCTCATCTTCAAGCCCTCGCTCAATTTCTTCAAAAGATGAAAAGATAGTCCAAAAAATTTCAGGCCTGGGCATGGATCAAGAAAATAAATTGCAACCCCATTCTGGAAAGCATTTTCTGTTCCTGCTTCAAATTTAGAGAAGAATTAACCAAGACTTTAATTTCTGCTTGATTCACGGGAAAGTCTAATCCATTTATATTACCCAGACTGTGAACAAATAAACTAGTTGCAACTTTCAGAAGGCTTGTGCAGCTGTTTCTAAGATTGTGCCCCAAGGGTTTAGGCATATGGGTACATACATAAACCACTTCCACTGGAGCTGTCAGTGGAGAAACAGCCTTCAAAGCAGCCTGTAGATTCCTCCAAAGGTAATAAATATTTGAACACTTTATAGAAAACTGTTTCATTCATGCTAATGTGTTTTACATTGTGCTAATGTAAATAATCCCACTGCAAACTCTTAATTCAATTGATTTGGCCCACTGAACTGTTTTGAAGCGCATCTTATGAAATCCGCTGCCATATTTTTATCCACTTACTCATTCATAGCCCATGTTTCAAGTAGTTGCTGTCCACCTGACTTAGGTGTTCCCTATTCATAGAACTGGGCCTTTTCGGTGACTGCTCTGTCCTTTGAAACAGTTTATCACCTGAGATTTTAAAAAGGCCCATACCCTTACAGCCTTAACGAGAATAGTCTTCCAGTTAAACCTTAGCTTTTTCAGAAAGAAAAAGAAAAAAAACACACCCTTAAGTGATAAACAGCGGGACAAAATCGGGATCATCACTGGTAGTTATTTATGGGGGGGGTAACGTTGCTTCTGCTGCATTTTGATTTTGTGCACTGGCTACAGCATCCAATGATAAACACTCCCATGCTAAATGCAAGCCATATTTCAACCCTATGACAATGCGTTTATATGCCTATTCTAGCAACCATGCATTAGGCATGTGAAGGCATTATTAAAGGAGATAAACCTTTCTACAGCCAACAGAAACTTGAGATGTGGCAAAAAGACATAGCAGCTCTGAGAAAAAAGAATGCTCTGCTTCAGAAGCTCCACATTAAGTAATTTTAGATGACTAGTAAAGATCATATTGGAATTATTTCTGAAGAACTCTTGTAATTAATCTGTCACACCGGACAGAATTTGCCGCCAACTGGATAAGGGGAATTTGCAAAATTAGCGATTTACAGTTTTTCCCCTCAAAGTCAAAAGGACTGCAGAGAACAAGTTGCAAAAACATATCAAAGCATGAACTGAACTTTCCACTGCCTTTGTGCTATAGGGCTTGACATCTCTCAAAACCACAAGAGTGAATGTGGTGACAATTTTTCCAAAGGCAATGTTGAAAAAAAGAGGGGGGGGGCAATCTAAGGTGAAAGTTACCCTTAGCAACATGTTATAGCAGGAGAAAGAAAACTAGAAACACGTACATCCCTACAAATACCTGACTTTCTCCGACAAACATCTCCTGGCTCTTTACAGAATAATTTAAACAGGAGGACTTCTTTTAAATGTTACTGTCTTCCATCAATGCACAGGTATTGTGCGCCCTCTAGTGGAACAGTGGTGTACTTCTAAGCATTTCAATCCACCATAGTGATTATAGCTATACAGTCACAATGGGATTCTTTTGCTTATATTTTATGCACGGTTCTAATTAGGCTTTAACTAAATACAATAGGTGAGCTTATTAATAATCAGGTAGTTGCTGAGTGGATACATTAACAGTTGAATTAGCTGGCTGTGATAGCAGTGACTTGCATATACAACCGTACTTTTGGTAAGGTTTCAATTTTAATGAAGGTCACTAACTCCATCTTTATACAATATGTTTATTCATTTGTAATAAAGGAAGGCTTACAGAGGCTCTGGGGACTGAGCATTAGCTCACCTGCTCTATCGCGTGGAATGACACTGGCATCAGTTCAAGGCCAGCAGCTATCATTGTTACTGGCACATCTGTGGTGTCCCTGAGTGTACACCTGAGAAAGGGATGGTGTTATACTGCCAGTAATGTTTGTGCCATTCCAGCTATAAGCCAAAACTAGAAGGCTAAATGGCCTGTCAGTTTTCATTTCAAAATCAGGGTCTTTTTTTTTTCCTGCTAAAATATGCTCTTGGATGTTTTTATCTGTGCTCTTTTCATTGGCACTGTTTGCTTAGTAGAAGAAGGAACTGAACAGCCTTGTAAAGGCATATATAGGAAGAGGCAATTTGTGCTACCTGGATTTTATTTTGTTCAAGCCGAATCCCAAAGTTGCAGTTTTAAAAGAGAGGCAGAAGAGGATGTAGTGAGAAAGGTACTCATGAGACAGAGCATGTCGAATAAGTAAAGTTGCCTGGACTTGGATGACAGAAACAAAGTTTTAGCTTGTGTTGCAAAATATAAGGCCAGCTCCATTCCAGTTGAAAGAGATCGTGGTAATAAATAATATTGGGAGACTTTAAAAGAACTATTGGTGACTTAATATTTGGCAGCTGCTGCTGTTTTTGTTTAAATCACTACTTAGTCTTTTAATGGTAAATAACAATGACAAATGATAATCATTCTTTGTCATAATAGAGAAACATAATATTGCCAGTATATGACAGAAGCCACTAGGCAAATGGCTGGTTGATCATACAGTCAGCCAAAGGTTTAGACTGGATTTGGCATTTTTATCCACCTAACGAGCCTTTCCCATGGATCTGGGATACACAGATGTTGCTTGATCATGTTAAAGGTATCCTCTTATTTGGCCCCGCCCCCAATCTATTCACTGCCTCCCGAGTCCCAGCTGATCGGCTAGAAGGAAAAAAACTGTTTAATCTCTTGCCGCAGGGCTTCAAAGGGCTTCCCTACAGCTGATCAGTGTTAAAAGGCAGTGTGGTGGTAGACCAGTGTGCTCGGAAAACAAATGGATAGACCGGTGCCTCCAAAAACAAATGAGTAGACTGGTGCCTCCAAAAACAAATGAATAGACTGGAACGCTCCAAGAACAAATGAGTAGACCGGTACAGTTCTGCAAGCAGTTAAAAGCCTGGTAGACCACTACCTCTGCTGAATCCTAAAGAATTGTCACATGACCATCAAACCACGCCCACAAAATAAGCCACGCCTCTTTTACTACCACAGAACCGATAGTAAAAAAATTTAGAACCCACCCCTGGTCCAGTCGCAGTTGAGGCAGTACTCATCTCCATTTCTTAACCAAGAGAGCAGCAGTAATAATAGTAATCTACAATTAGATTCACAGTTTATGACTGGTAAAAACTATTGTTATTACAGTATTGTTGTAAAATGCTGGCCTTAGGATTCAGAGGAAGGAAATAGAGGGTTTTGTGAATGATGGTGTCTTTAAGATTTGACATCAGTACTTACAACACATTAAGAAAAATAAATACCCATAAAGATACCATGTAGGAAGGGGGGAGGAAGTTTTGATCTGCCTGCTAGAATTTTCAAAAAAAAAAAAAGTCTTTTGGTGAAACTGAGTTCAAACTTTATCACACTTTTAGATAGGTGTTGGCAAGAGAAACACTATTGTTCATATCATTTTGTCATTATAGATGATGCAAATTAATACATATGCATAATTTCTACCATAACATAACTCATGCAAATTACATACAAATTATATAATTTTCTCACCTTTGTGTGTGATATTACAATAAGTCTATGGACATATGTTCTGACTTTGTGTGATACATAAGGTAGCTTTACAACCCTCCTTGCAGGATCTGTAGCAGAATCACTTTCAATTATTAAGTAGAAAGACTGTCAAGCAGAGAGTATGTATTTCTTTATTAATATATTCCATTCTTGATAACTCCCATCTTTCTTGCTATGTACAGCACTAGAGTTAGAGATCATCCAGCAAAATTGAAATCCTAGAAGAATAAAGACAGACAAAAGGATTTTTTTTTTTTTTTTACACAATACCTTGTTAAACTTTGGAATTCACTATTATGAGATGTGGTGCCAGCTAGTGGCTGGGCTGGGCTGAAAAAAGGGGTGGATCAATTAATGAAAGTTATGGAGATCACTGGGAGACCCATGAATTTCATTGTGCAGTTGATCAGCTTCTTTTCCCTTCCCTAATAACTACTTGCTGTACTAAACTATTTCTCTTTTTACTGTACTCTTTTATTGTAAAGGCTTGTCAAAGACCGTAATAAAGATATTTGATTTGATTAGGCCACTGTCAAAACAGATTGCTGGACTATATGGATCAGTGATCTGATCTAGCAGGGCATTTCTCATGTTCTGTCTCCCAGCATGAAACATAAGAATTAGATATCCTTTTGACCATCATTTTAGTCTTAATGCCCCATCACTGCAACTTAAATTCCTTTTAAAAATACATGATGCTACTCTAAAAACTGCATGATTGATAGACTGATAGGCAGGCCGATCTTGACACCAAAAGGAAATTTTCTTACAGAGCTAACTCATTGCCTTAGCTATTCCAGGGATTCCAAGCAGTCTGAATCCCTGGTGGTGTCAGATATTCTATTGAATCTGATATTCTCGAGGCATAGAATTATAGTGTTGGAAGAGACCTTGGAGGTTTTTTAGTCCAACCTCCTGCTCAAAGAATGAATCCTTGGACTATATTGGAGTCCAGTTCCCATCATTCTTATCAAGCATGGTGAACAATTATGCTGGCTGGGGAAGGCTTGAAGTCGATTCAATATGCCTGAAGAACATCAGATCAGCTAGCAATGATCTGTGATAAATATTTTTAAAAGCATTTAAAACAATGATTTACAATTTTGGGGAACCATAACTTCATCTTTTAGCACCTCTCTATAGTTACATATAAGGGACACGGTGGCTCAGTGGCTAAGATGATCTTGTCGATCTAAAGGTCGGCAGTTCAGCGGTTCAAATCCCTAGTGCTGCGTAACAGGGTGAGCTCCTATTACTTGTCCCAGCTTCTGCCAACCTAGCAGTTTGAAAGCACGTATAAAAAAAACGCAAGTAGAAAAATAGGAACCACCTTTGGTGGGAAGGTAACAGCGTTCCATGCGCCTTTGCCGTTTAGTCATGCCAGCCACATGACCACAGAGACGTCTTCGGACAGCACTGGCTCTTCAGCTTTGAAACAGAAATGAGCACCACCCCCTGGAGTTGGGAATGACTAGCACATATGTGCGGGGGGAACCTTTACTTTTATAGTTATATTCCAAAAAATTGACAGGACCAGAACAAAGATTAGAACAAAAATTAAATTTGATTCAATTCAAATTTAATGTGATAAAAGACAGCTAACATCATTACTGACTATTCTCTGTGGACTATTTTTAAAAGCACTGTCATTAACTGCACACAGAACTCAATGTACACCGGTCTTTTACTGCGACGATCATCATAATTCCATTCTTATTGTCTAATATTTTAAAGCATTATTTTTGGGGGGCTACATTGTTCTAGATACACAGTATGATCCTCTGTTCTTCATCTGAAGTCTCCCAAATCTATCAGCCATCTGATGGGTGCCAAGAAGGAATAGGACCCATCACTTCAGCTGTTCCGCCTTAGCAATCATGATTATTTCCTAGATGGTTATAGGATGTCATCATAAGCCTACAATTCTATGCATATTTACTGGAGGTATAATAGTTATACAACTTAGTAGGATTTACTTTTGTATGGAAATAGAAATATTTTGTGCCTATATCTTGCACTCAAATTAGTTTTGGCTCTATCATGCTCATTTTCCCTAAGACAATAGTTTTAAAACAATGTATGTTTCAAGAAGCAGTTGAAATTATCCACACAATGGTGAATCTGCTTCAGAAAGTTAGACTTTATCAAGTTAGCAAGCTAAGTTTTAAATTAAAGCACAACTCACTTCAGATCAATGAATTGATTTGCATGCATTTCAAGCAGGACTGCTTTCTTTGGATTTTGAGTGCTCAATGGCACTGCAGTTGAAGCCTCTGCAAAATTAAATCTATATTTGCAATATTTACCAAAGTGTTGAAACAGGAATTTTAAAAGGCAGAAAGTATCCATTTGTACAATAGTTAATACAATATTTTACAAAAGTATTTCCTGTCTGAGTTTGGAAACTATTTTTTAATGCAAAATGCTGCTATGAAACTGTTTAGTATAACATGGATAAAGTAAATTTTAGCCATATATTGTCTTTTACCATTGAGATCCACATGATCTAAATTGTTTTCAGTGATACCCTTTTTGAAACCACCTCTGAGTAGCAACAATCAATGAAACATATTTCGACAATGCAGAACATTTCTGTTAAAATGTGTACTTGCAGATGGGTTTTTTAATTACTAGTTTTCAAACAAAAACCATCTAAGGAGCTGTCTTAAATTCAAAAAAGAATTTCAGAAGAAACATGTATAATTAAAGGTGAGAGCCAGGAACAGCATTTTCACTCAATGAAGTAGATCATCATAAATTCACTAGGTTTGACAGAATAAAAATTTCTGCTCTGCTTTCAAAGAAAGATAAAGGCAGGACTTATTAATGTCCTGGAAATACAATGAAAGAAAGTCTCAACAGAAATCATAACAAAAATCATATGGGAAGAAATAGATCCAAGCTTAGTCAAAATGAATGAATATTTTTATTATGGTCATTGACCACATTAAAAATGAGATGATGATGATGATGATGATGATGATGATGATGATGATAATAATAATAATAATAATAATAATAATAATAATAATAATAATAGGGAGAGGGAGAGGGAGAGGGAGGGGCAAGAGGAGGAAGAGGAGAGGAGGAGGAGAAGAGGAGGAAGAGGAGGAGAAGGAAAAGGAAGAGGAAGAAGAGGAAGAGAAAGAGAAGGAAGAAGAAGAGGACGAGAAGGAGGAAAAGGAAGAGGAAGAGGAAGAGGAAGAGGAAGAAGAAGAAGAAGAAGAAGAAGAAGAAGAAGAAGAAGAAGAAGAAGGAGAAGGAGAAGGAGAAGGAGAAGGAGAAGGAGAAGGAGAAGGAGAAGGAGAAGGAGAAGGAGAAGGAGAAGGAGAAGGAGAAGGAGAAGGAGAAGGAGAAGGAGAAAAAAGAAGAAGATATTGCAGTTGGTAGTGGGTTTGTCAATGGTTAATCAAAGTGTAATATTACAGGCAGTACAAACAACAAATTTTAGCTACATTCAAGGAGACTGAATCATACTGATCTGATGATAACAACTGCACATAAAAAAAATCAGAACTTTCCAAGTTATTTTTTTACCAAGTATGGCATTATGAGGTAGTTCCTTGGGTATGAAGAGCACAGAGTAGCAGGACATGTGCTATAGTTTCAACAGCCCCTTATGCACAAGGTCATAGTATCAGCTCATAGGGACTTTTTTGTATTGGCCCTGCAAAATTACTGTTGGGGGAGCGTTGAAGCATGCTAAGGCTAGTTGTCTACATTTGGACCAGCTGAAAGCTCATGAACATTTTTCAAAAGCAGCTCCATATTCAGTTCATTGCTGTAAACAAAACATATCTATAGTAATCATATAGCATAAACACTGAGGCATATGCAAGTATGTCTGTCCATCTTCTCTAGACAAAGGCACAGTTGAGGCACCAAGCTAAGCTTAGCAAAAACTCTGCTGCCACAACTTCCATCTGAAAATCTGGGAGCAAAGCCAGGTCCAGGAATGCTTCCAAATTGCAAACCTCTTCCTTGAAGATGATTGCAACATTGTCCATAAAGGCAAATAATTAAATTTTACGATCACATAAGCAAACAACAAACTGAAATTTCAGGCACTCCCCAAAATTATTGTTTCAATGAAACCTATGGTGAAGAGCAAAATGACAAATAATACTGTATAACCAAAGTAATGTTTCTAGTATTCTAGTATTTTACAATGTCTAATTAGCAAAGGCAGGAGAAATCTCAGTTTTTGTTTAATTTGAAGCAACTGATTTGGAATTTAACGTATTTCTTTATCTGATTAATTTTGTATTATAATCTTGTATATATTTTGTTAATATATACAAGAAGAGGATAATGGACATGTAGTCCCACACATTTAGAGGATATTAAGTAGGGAAAAAGTAAGTTATAAAATATTTTGTTATAAAAAGTAAGTCATTTTCAACATAAGCTCTTTTCACACATTCCTTCAACAACTGACCATCTCTGCTTTGAGATACTTTTGCAATATTTTTTTAAAAAATGTAATAGTGATTATTTCTCATTTGGATTAATTTGTGTGTATTTAAGAGGGGGGTTTCTCAACACTGAGATTTATGAAATGAAAGTCTTTCAAGATCTATAGTGTGACCCCTCCTAGGAGAGGGAGTTATGAATGGTGTGATTCCCAGAAATATGGTTGTTTCAGATTTCATAGAAATTCTTTCAAAGCTAAGTAAACATAATTTGATTTTGTGGAGAGTTACAGACATAATTTATATTAAACGGTAATACAACTTATCCAGATTGATGGCTCTGAAATATACTGAAATTTCAACTCCCCAAATTCCAGTCCTAGTATGAAATTCTTGATAATTGTAAAACCAACACATCTGGATAGGAGCAGCTTGGTATAATGGCACACATTAATCAGCATTCAAGAGAATCTTACTTGATATGTTAACTCAAAAAACAGTATTCACCAACTTTCATTTCCTCTAAGTTTCATGGAAAAGATGAATATCTGGCAGTAAAATTTATGTTTATATAAGGCTTTACAAAGTGGGGGAAAGGGACTGAAATAAAAAAGACACCAAATTGTAGCATTGTCATATTTACTGATGTACAGTCAGGTCCAGAAATATTGGGACATCGACACAATTCTAACATCTTTGGCTCTATACACCACCACAATGGAGTTGGAATGAAACAAACACAATGTGCGTTAACTGCAGACTGTCAGCTTTAATTTGAGGGTATGTACATCCAACTAAGGTGAACGGTGTAGGACTTACAGCAGTTTGCATATGTGCCTCCCACTTGTTAAGGGACCAAAAGTAATGGGACAATTGGCTTCTCAGCTCTTCCATGGCCAGGTGTGTGATATTCCCTCATTACCCCAATTACAATATGCAGATAAAAGGCCCAGAGTTCATTTCAAGTGTGCTATTTGCATTTGGAATCTGTTGCTGTCAACTCTCAAGATGAGATCCAAAGAGCTGTCACTATCAGTGAAGCAAGCCATCATTAGGCTGAAGAAACAAAACAAACCCATCAGAGAGATAGCAAGAACATTAGGTGTGGCCAAAACAACTGTTTGAAACATTCTCAAAAAGAAGGAATGCACTGGTGAGCTCAGCAACACCAAAAGACCTGGGAGACCATGGAAAACAAGTGTGGTGGATGACTGAAGAATTCTTTCCCTGGTGAAGAAAACACCCTTCACAACAGTTGGCCAGATCAAGAACACTCTCCAGGAGGTAGGTGTATGTGTGTCAAAGTCAACAATCAAGAGAAGACTTCACCAGAGTGAATACAGAGGGTTCACCACAAGATGTAAACCATTGGTGAGCCTCAAAAACAGGAAGGCCAATTTAGAGTTTGCCAAACAACATCTAACAAAGCCTTCACAGTTCTGGAACAAGATCCTATGGACAGATGAGACCAAGATCAACTTGTACCAGAGTGATGGGAAGAGAAGAGTATGGAGAAGGAAAGGGACTGCTCATGATCCTAAGCATACCACCTCATCAGTGAAGCATGATGGTGGTAGTGTCATGGCGTGGGCATGTATGGCTGCCAATGGAACTGGTTCTCTTGTATTTATTGATGATGTGACTGCTGACAAAAGCAGCAGGATGAATTCTGAAGTGTTTCAGGCAATATTATCTGCTCACATTCAGCCAAATGCTGCAGAACTCATTGGACAGCGCTTCACAGTGCAGATGGACAATGACCCAAAGCATACTGCAAAAGCAACCAAAGAGTTTTTGAATGGACAGAAGTGGAATGTTATGCAATGGCCAAGTCAATCACCTGACCTGAATCCCATTGAGCATGCATTTCACTTGCTGAAGACAAAACTGAAGGGAAAATGCCCCAAGAACAAGCAGGAACTGAAGACAGTTGCAGTAGAGGCCTGGCAGAGCATCACCAGGGATGAAACCCAGCGTCTGGTGATGTCTATGCGTTCCAGACGTCAGGCTGTGATTGACTGCAAAGGATTTGCAACCAAGTATTAAGAAGGGAAAGTTTGATTTATGATTATTATTCTGTCCCATTACTTTTGGTCCCTTAACAAGTGGGAGGCACATATGCAAACTGCTGTAAGTCCTACACCGTTCACCTGAGTTGGATGTACATACCCTTAAATTAAAGCTGACAGTCTGCAGTTAAAGCACATTGTGTTTGTTTCATTCCAACTCAATTGTGGTGGTGTATAGAGCCAAATATGTTAGAATTGTATCGATGTCCCAATATTTCTGGACCTGACTGTATTTATTTATATGTTATTTATTACATATTTATTAGCTCATATCTTTTTTTCTGTGCCCAAAATTATTCTTAAGTCATAGGAGCTTACTGTCAACATTTCTCAAACATTAGTAAAAGAGATTAAAGCCATTACCACAGTTTATAGAAGTTGATAGAATCACTTCACTCCCAGATAAGTATCCCTTCATCAGAAGGAAACATGACTGCCACCATCCTGCCTTAATTCTTCAGCTCTCCCTGTTAAGTCCAGGGAAAATCACTAGTTGCCTCTCATTGGTTCCTGCCCAACAGGATGACAAATGAAGCATGAAAAGGGATGTAGAACTTCCTTTAATCAAAAGTGCAAGGACATTCTGTTTATTCTCACTTGCCCCCCCCCCAATGGCTAAAGTGGACAAATGTATTACAGTTAAAAGGTCAGGCAGGGGTGGGCTGCTGGGGGTTTACAGGGGTTTGGGAGAAACTCTAGCTAAGATTCTGTGCACTTCAGAGTACCCCCAAATCCCACTTCTAGATGGCCCCGCCCCTCCCACCCCTCCCAAGAGTTTCCACACAGCTCGCTTTGGATGCAGGTAAGTACAGGGCACGTGCAGAGGCTTGGGGAAGGCGAAAAACTGGCCTACCAGAAGTTCGGGAAGGCTGGAAACAGGCCCATTTCCGGCTTTCAGAGGGCCTCCAGAGCTTGGGGAGGCTGTTTTCGCCCTCCCAGAGGCTCAAAGAAAACCTCTGGAGCACAGGGAGGCAAAAACACGACCCCTGCCATGGTGCAGAAGGCTGACTAGGCCACGCCCACCATGGGCACACCCACTCGGCAACCGGGCAGAGAACCCTTTGCTAAAATTTTTGAAGCCCACCCCTGGGGTCAGGGCAATGGAATAACTTTTTACAATGCCCAAAGTTAACAGTTCCAGGAAAGAGAATTGAAACTCAAATAATTCTGATAGAAAGATATTATTTAAAAGGTTTAAATCATAACAAGGACAGCTGAAGGAAAAAGTAAAAAATATAAACTACAAAGCAAGTAAACTAGCTAGGAAGCTAACATTTAATAGGCTGTTTAATATTATGAATGCACCAAATAACAACAAAAAGGAAAAGAAAGATATTATAGGAAGATATTATAGGAATTAAACAAGAAACCAAAGAGGGTTTCAAACATAGATTATAAAAATAATAACAGCATATATTCTAATTTAATGACAACCAGACTTGGTGCGAAGAAAAAAAATCAACTGTTCGTCATATTCAACCATTGATACAGAGCAATCTTTATGCTCTTCAGTCCCAGAAGATCCAACTATGGTTAACCACTAATGCAGTAAATATAAGAATGTTACTACTAATTGTTTAATATACCTTGGAATCCTATTATGAATTGGCCTTCATAACTTATCCACAACCTAAATGAATGTCATTTCAGTTGGAACAGAAATTAAATTTCTACTGATTCAATATTTAATTACACCCATCACTATAAATACATTTAGTAAGGTCGAATACTATTTTAAAGCAATAGTTAGGTTAAAACACAAGAATTCTATTTATTTAATAAAATCTATCGTTGTATCTGTTTTTTTTTTAAATGTCAGCCAATTGCACATCAACCCTGCAAATTGAAAGATTAGCTAATCAAACCATTAGGAAAAATAATTAGCAACACAAATCAAGCAACAAAACATAAACAGACAAGTAATCCAGAAAGTAGGAATCATTGTGCTATTTGGACAAGGCAGGATTACTAGATCACATTGATTTTGAAGATTGACTATTTTCAGTAGTCACAGAACTGGTAGTAAAGGTAAGTAGAACCCATCCCTGGTACAATGGTACATAATTGTGCTGGTGAATTCAGATTTATTTGTGAGTGGGACACCAGCATGTTAGATTACTGATTAACATTAACCAATTGGTCAAATTATTTAAAGTCAGGCTTCAGATCACATAGTGATCATCAAGCCATAATTTTAAGTTTTGTTAACCAATGATAAAGATGTCCATCTGACCCAACATTATTCACTGGATGTTCTTCAGGAAAGGAATTTATATTGCTGGATTACTTGGGCAGAACATTTAAGTAATTATTTTAGTCAGACTTTAAATTCTACTCAAGCTTTAGATTTGAGAACATCTATAATATGTTATAAATAATAAAAAAATGGGACTTTTGCAGAAAAAAAATCTTTTAATATTCTAACAAATCTGATCAATTAAACTATAGTATCTGCATCAAATCAAAGAAATACTCAAATGGGTATTATTTCCTGTTGGTTTGATGCAGGTAAGAAAAAAATTAAATGCTTTATTTTTGTCATATAGAAAGTGTAATTTACAATAACCTCCCTTTAAGATATTAAGAGTCAAAAATATATAAGAGATTAATACATCAGAAGAAACAGAAGCAGAGAGATATTCGTAATTATAATTAATAAATTCTTCTCTGTAAAAAAAAAGACTCCAAAACCTTTTGGAAATTAATCTCCAGAGCTCTCCCTGTTCCCTCAGTCCTAGATTGCTGTATATTATTCAGCTTTTAAAAATGTTTTAAATCAATGTTTATGGAATTTGGCAAGGTTCCATCAAACTCCTTAAACAAAGTCTAGTTTGGGGGCGTCCTTTATTGGTGATACTATTCACTGCAGTATAGGTAGCCCTTGACTTGCTATCACAATTGAGCCCAAAATTTATGTTACTAAGTGACACCATTGTTAAGTGACTTGTCCCATTTTTTGACCTTTCTTGCCACAGTTGTTAAGTGAATCACTGCAGTTGTTAAGTTTGTAACATGGTTATTAAGGGAATCTGGCCTGTCCATCGACTTTGCTTCTCAGAGTGTTCCAATATCTCAGGGGCTGCACAAAGAAGAGGGAGTCAAGCTATTCTCCAAAGCACCTGAGGGCAGGACAAGAAGCAATGGAGGGAAGCAACTTAGAACTAAGGACAAATTTCCTGACAGTTAGAACAATTAATCAGTGGAACAACTTGCCTGCAGAAGTTGTAAATGATCCAACACTGGAAATTTTTAAGAAGACGTTGGATAACCATTTGTTTGAAGTGGTGTAGGATTTCCCCCGCCTAAGCAGGGGGTTGGACTAGAAGACCTCCAAGGTCCTTTCCAACTCTGTTATTCTATTCTATTCTATTCTATTCTATTCTATTCTATTCTATTCTATTCTATTCTATTCTAGTGATCAAATGATCATGGGACACTGCAACCATCATAAATATGAATCCGTTGCCAAGTGTCTGAATTATGATCACATGTCATGTCACTTTTTTCAGCACTGCTGTATCTTCAAACTGTCACTCAATTAACTGTTGTAAATTGAGGACTATAGAAAGCTCTGATTTGATCCCGTCAAGCTGGAATAGGGCTATAAGATTCCTGCTATATAAGAATGCAGTTACAGAAAAATCTGCCAATTATAGGACAATCAGCTTGCCATCAGTCCTGGAGAACTTTATGGAAGACATTTAAATGAAAAATTAATTTTTTACCTTGAAGAATATTTTGTTTTAAAAAACATTGAGGCTCCTTTTAGAAAGGGCAGGTCAACAATTGATTAATGTATCGAGCAGGAAATGTCTATTTCCCTGAAAGGTAAACGTTTTGTTTTCATAGATTTTAAAGCTGTTTTTGCTAATAGAATAAAACTGGGCCAAATTAGAGAATTTTATATTAGATATTACATATTTAACAAAGGCACCGTATCAAGATAGTATAATAATTAGATACAACAGAAAAGGTTCACCTACAAATGATATTACAATGAATAAGTGAGACTAATTTGCTTCCTGACCCCCTACATCATAAACATGTAGGCCAAATCCTTTTTTTTTTTTTTTTTGGTCATGAATGTAAAGAATATTAAATAGTGTATCCACCTCCTCCCATTTTGTCCATGTCTTCTTTTGCTTCTTGAGATAACCCTAAGTATAAATGATTTGGTTATGCAACCTCACAAGATGTTTGCAAAATATGTTGATTTTACTGAATCATCTTGTAATTACTAAATTGCTCTCTTACTTGGTACATAAAATCAGATTGAACTGGCTCCAAACCGGGAGAAAGACGCTGGAAATAAAATGAAGGCTAATTGGAAAGAAGGATTCTGTTTATTTGGATGCCAGAAACTTCAGTGACAGCAGCAATGTTTCTGGGGTGGGTGTCCAAATGACTGAACCAGTGGATGCATCTTTATAGGCTTCTGATTGAGATGCTCCAGGGGGTTGTGCAATGTAGTGAGCCTTGTGCCTTTTGCTATTCTAATGGTGGTGGATAAATCCTATTACGTCCTAAATATCATGTCCTGTCTTTGGAGGAGTGTAAATTCTTAATCCCATCAACTTTCTGGTAGCTGGACTGAAGGCCTTTTATTTATGAATAGGCTGTCTTGGATTTCTTAATGGGCACAAAATATCCATCACTAAAGATTTCAGGCATCTGCTGGAGGCTGTTTCCTATAGCAAGAAGACTGGGGTTCCTTTCTGCCTTTAAGAGCATGTTTCTTTATTTCTTCTTTGGGGAAATATTCTATCCTGCCTCTTTTAATATTAAGACAAAAGAATATTTAATCTGGGGCAGGGAGCCTTCATTGGCAGTCAGCATGCACTTTTTCCCAGCCTTGAAAAAAACAAACCTCTCTTAAAATAATGGGAAAAAATAATGAAAATAATTTTCTAATTTGGTGGCATTAAAATCCTTTTCATTGTATTCCAGATATAAGATCAGAGAGCAAGCTGTCCAAAATTATCAGATTCAAAGTAGACTTATAACAAAGTAACTTAAATTAAGATTGATTTAAACCAGTCACAATCTACACATGGCAAATAGGAAAAATTGAATTTTCACTTTTTTGGGGGGAGGGGGGGAGATCCCTGATGAATTAATGGGAGTTTCATCTAGTGGGAATCCTGATGCTTCTGGGAAGCCAATACACAACAAACGATTTAGCAAAAAATTTAAAAACCCATACATCTGTATGTCTGTGTGTGTGTGTGTGTGTGTGTGTGTGTGTTTCCATTGTTTTCAATGAGCTTGAGCCTTTTGTTTTTGAAAATACGCAAACTATTATGAAGACAACATGCCACATCAATTTTGTTTAATTTGCTTGTCTTCCTAGTAATACATCTCAGTGAATTCATTAGGAAAGCATTTCAGCCTCAGCATATCTTAAATCACCCAAAACAAATTACAAGTTACAGTTTGCAGCCAATTCAATGAATGCTTCCCTGGAAATACAACCTACCAGGATACCAGAGGCTGTTAGAGAAAGGTGCCTAAATTTATATATATACCCTTAAAACAGTAAGGAATTTGCAAAACAATAGCCAAGCAACTGCTGTTGACCGGGCACAACTCTTTAAATGAAACCTAGATTTGATTTGATTTGATTTGATTTGATTTGATTTGATTTGATTTGATTTGATTTGATTTGATTTGATTTGATTTGATTTGATTTGATTTGGTTTGGTTTGGTTTGGTTTGGTTTGGTTTGGTTTACGTGAGGCCAAGCACACTAAAAGCGTCTGCGCGGGAGCGAGTATGAAAGAGGACTATTTAAAATACTGCTGAACTGCTTTCTCTGAGCAAGAAACTACAATTCCCAAGATGCAAAGCTTGACGCTGGATGCGTCTCCGGAAGGACGCCGTGCAGGTAACCGCAGCGGAGTAGAGGTAAACGGAAAGTCTTCGAGGAACTTTTATGTTCCTTACGCAGGGGGGGGGGAGGGGGGTTCCCGCTCCTTTGCTGGACTTAACCGCACTCCCCTTCCCCTTAGTTCCGCAGATCCTCTTCATCGTCCGTTGAAACGAACCCAAGTCTGAGCCTGCAGGCAAAAAAAGCCTTTACCAAGCGTCCATTTCCCAGTGTGTTGCGGTGGATGGAAAAACGAAGGGAAAGCTTCTTAAAGTTACAGAGAGAAATCCAATATTGTTTCAGACAGGAAAAGTGCAAATGTCGGACTGATATACAAGTTCCAGTTCCTGGATTCGAAATGGACTCTAGAGCAGTGTTTCTCAACCTTGGTAGCTTGAAGATGGGTGGACTGCAACTCCCAGAATCCCCCAGCTGGCTGGGGGATTCTGGGAGTTGCAGTCCACCCATCTTCAAGCTACCAAGGTTGAGAAACACTGCTCTAGAGCCTCGTTTGTCCTGGAAAAACTAAGGATCAAACTGGGATGGGAAGCCACGAGGAAATCTTAAGGATGTAGGCTTGGAGGCAACTGCAGTTCTCTCCCTTATTGTAGCCAAGAACATTTGAAGTTGAGTTTTTTAATCCCAATCTGACTCCCTGCCTGGCAATTAAAACTCACTAGAAGCCTGGCGCCTATGAAATAAAGCCCTCATTTGTCTGAGGACTGAGTCCTTGTGGGGTGTATTTTCAGACACAAAATGCAAGGTTGTTGGGGTGGGGGAGGTGCCTTTGAATCAGTTTTGTATCCTAGTGACTTGGCAAGGATTTTGGAATTGATTTGTCACTGCTTGTTTAGGACTGAGGGTGAGTGATTGGCTCAAAGCCACCTGCTTTGCATCCATGCCTAAGACAGGATTTGAACTCAAGACGCCTTGTTTCTAGTCTAGTACCTTAACCACCAAACAAAACTAGTTCTATTACTAATGCTTGAGAAGCATTAGCCTACATCAAGCAGATCCTATAAAATCACTTTGAATTTATTCCAATACTAAATGTGTTAAAATCTAAGGAATTTCAAAAACAATCTCAATAATGCATCTATTATTCCTGCAGAGCAGAATAATGTTTTTTGATGCTTGAATGTGCTGAGAAAGAAAAGTTTTCAATACGAGTCCCAGAGACGTAGCGATAATGCTTTTATTACACCTGATTAAGCCATGTGAAATATGAAGTCCTAGTATGTTATTTCTGCATTAGTAAGTTATACGTAGAGCAGCCATTATCACTATGATAGCTAACATCATAGAGCTAACAACTGGCAAGAGAAGGGATTTATTTTTGATAGAAGTATGGTAGCAACCAAGAATCAATCAAAAGCTGCAGTCCAAATTAGCAGCCTGCACAAGAAGAGAAGTGGTAACAGCAAGTGGTACTTTTCAACTCTGCTTTTGTTAGACTTTTGCTTACTGTTCATTAAGTAGAAAGCTTTATTCCAGAAGAATCACTTTGAATTACTTTCTTTGTAGCCTCTTGTTTTGTTGAATTATTTATAGGCCATGTCTGTTGTCTTTTGAATTTGGTTACCCTATAAATGTGAAATCAGATCAACATAATGTACTTTGATCGAGTTTTTCAGCCTATGTTACCTTTTTAATCAAACAGATTATGGAGAATAGTGAAGGAAATCCAAAAAAGCAACTGATTTCTGAGCTTCACCAGCTTGCTGCTAATGGAAACAAAGCCAGGCTTACAACACTTCTGGATCATGCTCCTTCTCTTATCAATGAAACTGCTAGGAATGGTTGGACGGCCCTAATGTATGCGAGTAGAAATGGTCACTTTGACATTGTGCGAGTTCTTCTTGATAAGGGGTAAGGAAAAAAAACAAAAATAACATTGTTCAACTTGTCTAAAGTTACCGCCTTTTTGAAAATTACTACTCTGTAGAGGTGATGCTATTTGCTAGAGCAATACATTCATTTAGATCAGGGGTGGACAACCGTGGCCCTTTTACAACCTGTGGACTTTAATTCCCAGAATTCCTGAGACAGCCAAGCTGACTCAGGAATTCTGGGAGTTGAAGTCCACAGGTTATAAAGGGGCCATATTTGCCCACCCCTGATTTAGATTCACACAAGTTAAAATGAACAAAGCAAAAATTACATTAAATGCAGCTAAAATGAAAAAGAAAACATGTATATTTTGCCTTTTCACTGGGAATTCAAGGCAATGCACACTGGGTTATTTTATTTATCTCATTTTATTAACTTATAGGCAATAGTGTGAAGTAAGCTGAGATAGTGACTGGTTCAAGATCATGACTAAGTGCTGTGAACCTGGGTTTACATAGACTTGAGTCCTAGGAAAGTGGGAAGTGTGATAAAGAAACGAAAACTAACTGCATCTTGATTCTGTTTGGTATAAAATGGAGTGAAAAGAAACTCTGGCATACTTTGAAGGTTTTGATACTATACCTATAACAATAAAATAGAATTCCTGGAATTATTATCATGTCTAATTGTTGACCTGATTTACTTCAAAGGGCTAACAACAGTTTTGAAAGACTCAGAATTATTTTCAGCTACTTTGTCATGCTTTCTATTTTCTAAGGACTGAGTTGTGTTTTTGACTTCTTTAATGATCATTTCTCTACCTGTTGTTTTATCACTGCTCAAAAATATATCTTCTTGTTCCTTATGTTCTGCAATGAAGACTTGTGGTAGTTCAAAATCCTAACTGGGCCATGATGTACTTTACTGTGTTCAGTGTTGATATTATATCACCAGTGAGATTAGGATATTTTTATGTTACTTCATATCATATGACATTCTGTCTGAAAATGTTGCCACGAAGTAACTTTTGAATTTTTTTGTTTTAAAGGTGTGACAGGTTCAGAACCAATACTTCAAACCAGACTGCATTGGATATTGCTAGATTTTGGGGCTATAAAAACATAGCTAATTTATTAGCTAATGTGGAAGGTGGATTGGAGCCATTTTTCTTCACTTATCAAGTCAAAGAACAGGAGAATTATTTTTGCAAGACATTTTTGGATAGGAAAAGTGAGAAAAGATTAGATTCAAAGTGGCTGAGCATGAAACAGAAGGAACCAACAACCATATACATCATTTTTTCAAATTTAAATCCTTTAGTTATATCAGATAATGGTGAACGTAGTTTCCAATATCCAAAGGTTCAGCTTCGTAAATTTTTCTACAAGGATATAAAGAGTTATCTGGAGCAGACTAAAACTATCACTACAATTTTTATGGGAGTGGAACCTCAAAGAATAAATACAAACGATTCACATACAGGCAAAGAAGATGAGAATGGCCTAATTACCTGGTTTGCACTTAGTATAGATGCTACAGCGGCTGATAGTTTTTTACAAGAACATCCTGGTTGTTATTTTCTTCATCCACCAATGCCTGCACTGTTGCAATTATCTGAAAATGAAGCTGGTAAGGTTCTGCTTATGTAGTGGGGCAAAAGTAAGGAAAGTCTTTTGTAACATTCCTAATACAGGTTGGGTCACTTTGTAGGTATTTCACTTTACTTTGTGCAAAATCAGTCTAAAAATCCCTGCTTTGACTTACGATTTAAGGGATTCTGATGCACATCCTTAGTTGGTTCTAACTGAACTATCTATAGCAGGACTGTCAAACTTGCGGCTCGTGGGCCAGATGCGTCACTTGCTGGCCACACCCACGCCCGGTTTAGCGAAGGGGAAAAAAGTCCCGATAATGTCACATGACGCCGCCATAACTACGTGAGTTTGACACCCCTGATCTATAACAAGTATTAGCTCATGTTATCTCATGTCATTTCTATGCGATTATTACACTCTACTGTAATAGATTGCCTTAATTTCTAATGTATTTGCAAGTCTACAAATTAGGCATTGATAATCTATTTAGAGAAATTGTTTGGCTTTCTTGTCTCGTTTCCTTTTTCGTTAAATTCCTTTTATTTTTTTCTTATGGTTTAGGATTATGTTTTTGTTAATAGCTGAATGTTAGAGAATTGTTCTGGTTACATTTCTATTGATAACTTTTAGCCTGCTATTATTTAAGGGCTAGACCATTTCAACGTTCTGAAATATTACAATGTAAAGGTAATGACAAAAAAAATCCTCTGAACAACCGTTAAAAGCAAATTTTTGCATTGATTGTAATGTTTGGAAAGTTGGTGTTGTCGTATCTGCAGAAAAGAAGCTAGGCATTGACCAAATGTTTTATATGACCATTTTTAGGAATCATCGCTCAGGCTAGATCTGTGCTAGCATGGGATAACCGGTATCAATTTTGCCCAACATGTGGCAGTGGAACTAAATTAGAAGATGGAGGCTACAGGAAATTGTGCTTAAAAAAAGATTGCCCCAGCCATCAGGGAATTCATAATACATGCTTCCCAAGAGTTGGTAAGAGAATTTCTAGCATGTTGCTATTTCTTTGCTAATAGCAGTAAGAAAAATCAGAGTAATATGTAGCAATATGAATTCTGATTTGTCTCTGAACTCAAGTATTAAACTAAAAATAAGAGAGCTGCAGGTTAGCAAGTAGAACAACTATGTGAAAGCATGGCTTTTGATGTTTTAAAAACATTTCCATTGTTATTATTTAATGTATGATGAGAACATGGCAGAAGCATATATACACAGTCCACATAATTACAGGTAACCCTTGATTTACAATTCATTTTTTAAAAAAATTGTTTTATTGAATTTTTACAATTAAACAATCATTATTCAACTCTTGTGCATTATTGTGACCACTTACACATCATCACACTAGTATTCATCTATTCTCTATATATTTTTACTAAATCTACATTCTATTATTTTCCTTTTTTTCTATTTTTGATCCAATTATACCATTTCTCTCATATTATGTAAAAATCCGAGTCCATCAATCCTTTCAATTCAAGGGTCATTTTGCCCATCTTGGCACAACCCAATATCTTTTTAATTATTAAATCTTTAGAGGGTATATTTGAGCTTCTCCAACATTGCGCGAAGGACAATCTTGCTGCAGTTGTCATGTGTAGAATAATATATGTTGGTTTTTTTCTGTATTTCCTTTTCATTATTCCTAGAAGAAACAATTCTGATGTGTATTCACATAATTACAGGTAGCCCTTGACTTACAACAATTCATTTAATGACCGAAGTTGCATCATCACTGAAAAAAGTGAAGTATAATTGTTTTTCACACTTACAACTATTACGGCATCCCCATGGTCATATGTTTAAAATTCAGATGCTTGGCAACTGACTCATATTTATGACGGTATAAGTAAAACGTCTATGAGGGTATGGCAATGGCCTTATAACCGGATGTCCGATTCAATCGCCTTTGGCATTGCTTCATGCAGATCTTCTGGGGAACCAGGGAGCATACATTGTGGACAAACTTGCATAATACGTTTAATAGTTTGCATATCAGCACCATAATCACAACAAGGGGAACCTTTCCATCCCTACTGATACAGGTCAGAGGCACTTTTTCCAGTATCACACTTAATTCTGTTCAGTTTCGATCAGACAAAGCAAGGCAGGTCAAAACCAGGTAGTTTTGTAGAGGGATCATTAATGATCAGGTCACAAGAAGTCACCTTGGACCATTCCTTTCTCTAGGCATTTACAGGGTTTAAACCAGATAGATGTTAAGTGAATAGCTGTTTTCCAAGCTGGCCTATGGGATTTCAGTCTTGTGATGGGCTGTTCATTGTCCTGGTGAATTGGGAGGGCCTTGTTGTTCAGCCTCTTGGACCATAGAAAAATGACTGCTTGTTGTCTTCTAATGTGAGGTGGGAAGGTTTTGCTAAGGAGTGGGATGCAATTGCAGAAATGATACATATTATCTGTGAAATTGGACATCAATCATTTGGTTTGGGTGCTGTTAAGTCACATGTTGGCACAATATTCAGCTGAGGAATAAACCAAAGCCATTGTTGTTGTTCATAGGGTGTTAGCATCAGCACCCCAGCATATTCCAGCCAGTCTGTTTAGTAAATTGTTGTGGCTTTTCAATTTTTATAGATTTTTTTTCCAGGTTTTACCAGGTGTTAGTGATCTGTCCAATGTTACTCCCAGATACTTCGGAGAATCATTACATTGTAAAATACAATTCCAGAACTTCATTAAAGGCTGATAATTTGCGTACCTATTGCTGAAGTGGAATGTGGCTATTTCTGTTTTTGTTAAGCTTTGTTGGAAGTGCCAACAAAGAGTTATGGTTGATTTACAATATTAATCATTAATTTTATTATTATACTTATTAATAGATAAGCCCTTTGCATCAGTGTATTAATGTGTATTCAAAATTTCTTAGCTTTCTCACAAGTCCACCATGCGTGAAACGTTTTCTTGTGTTTTTCATATAACCAACATTGTGTTTATACATTTTTGATAATTTAACTGGTGTCATATACCAATGATAAATCATTTTATATATTTTTTCTTAAATTATGACACATTGTAAATTTAATATCGGTTACCCACATTCTCTACCAAGTGTCTACCTCTGTGGACCAAAATTAATACCATTTTATCATGAGATCTTTAACTTGTTCTTCTGTTTCAAATCAATTGATACATTTTTGCTATTATATGTTCATCATTTGTGGATAGCCAAACTTCAAATTATTTATATTTTTCCAATTGTCTTTTTATCCATATTAAACCTTTCTTTTAACTGTGTAGATAAAAAACACTGAAAACAATTTCCATCTACAGTCAATTGCTCTCTTGACTCCAGTTCTTGTCTCTATTCTGTATTTCTCAATCTTGATATATTAGCCATTTCTCTACTAAAGAATGCTGCTTTTGCTGAGGTTAATAAATGTATCTTTGGGCAAAACTTGAGTTTATATTTCTTTCATACATTAAATATGGCACTTCTTACACAGTGATTTCTAAAAACCACATTAACTTTAACGTACCATAAAAAGTCATACCACTGAAACCTTGCAATTATAATATTACTTTATTTTTCTTTCATCCAAATTAAACAGGCTACAAAATATATAGTTTTTGTACATTTTTGATAAATATTTGCAAGTACAAAAATAAGGCAATAGACATCATTAAAATTAGATTCTCCCTTTTTATTAGTATCGTATGTGCTTATGGATAAGCTAAATTTGTGGGCTGATGTAGCCTATATTAATAAACCTCCTACCATCATAAAAATACTAATGTTTTCCTCCTCTGGAGTTGAAAAACAAGACTCAGCAGTGAAATCCTCTGAAGTCTGCTACCGGTTCTGTGAGTCTGCTACTGAGCACATCCTTCTTGCGTGCATGCACGCCTGAGGCACACCCGCACAGCACTAAAAAAGGAACATTTTGAAGCCTCCCAAGTCTATAAAAGTAAGTAGAACAGCGAGGGGGGGAATCCGCTGTGCCACACAATTTAGATTAGCTAGAAAGCAGGAAATCCAACGATTCTAGCTAATATAAATCACGCGTCACAGCTGATCATCAGAAATGATCAGATTCCCAAACCAGTAGCATTTTTTTACTACCAGTTCGCCTGAACCAGTAGCATTTCACCCCTGGCAAATCTGCTTTATGCTTGCAAACATGTCGGGATTACAAGGTTACCTCATGTCCTGGGTTATGGATGAACTAAATGTAAGATCAAGTATTCAGATGTCTAAAAGCAAACATTTTAAAAATGTGTTTAGCCACATAATTATAGAAGGAGGATTCATTTGAGAGTACAAGACACAGTAGAATCTGCAGGCAGACGATAGAGGTTAAAAAAAGGCAAGCTAAAGAAATACACATGTATGTGTGATGCATATACATAAAGGATTAGCTTACATTTCAGCTTCCTTGCCAGTTTTTATTCCTCTCCCCACCCTTTCTATGGATGCTGATGGCAAAACAATACAGTACATCTGATTTACTATTCTGAGTAAACATTACCACTATGTTCTCTCTAGAGATTTTGCATTCCTTCATCTTCAGATATAACCAAGTTTAAAGTATTTAAATAATTATTCCACCATATACTGTATATCCTTGCTTGTTTTCATCCTTATGTATTTATTTACAGGTCATTTTAAAAGATGCATTTATGTTTTTATTTAGATCAGTTTTACATAACTGCTTACTATTAATTTCCTGTTTATTTTTTGTTAACTTCTTCACCTCATTCTCAAAGTGTATTATAGATGTGTTTCTTATCTTTTTATTTTTCTTTTGGATCTTGGATGATGCACATTCCTTATATTTCCTATGAGTTAGTTGAAAGTAGGAGTAAATATCTATTATATATTCAGATAACTAAAAAAAAATGTGATCAGGATGTGATATGCAAGATCGCTGAGCCAACAGTTGGTAATTCCAGTAAAATTTCTTTAACAAAACATGTAGTCAGCAAAATTTGAAACTCCTGCTCAATACTTTGCAGCATATAAATTTGCCACAGGTCATCAGTCTTTGAAGCATATTTACCTAATGGATTGTCATATCTGTCATTTTGAGAGAATAAGATGAGAAGCCAACAGAAAGAGGGGGGGAAATGAAACAAGAATATTGAATATAAAAGTATGAAGGAACTGGGTTGTGTATCTATACTTTTAAAAAACCATTAAAAATGCAAGTTCTGAGGCAGAGTAACGATCATATTTACATCACATTTTTTACCATACCTTTTGTCTGTTTTCTTTTACCCCACTTAAAAGTCCTACAGATAAGCAGAAGAAAGAGTGGACAAAAGGAATGGTCTATGTAGGGATCACTGGTTGAAATCTGTCTCTTAATTTTTTTGAAGGACATCTTTCTGAATGAAAATGTCAAAACCTGACAAAAGAGACAGGACAATGTAGCAAATGCAGGTATTAAGATTGTGGAAAAAGATTGGTAGAAGAAGAGAGGAAGAAGTGGGGAGAATACAGAATGGGAAGAACTAAGGAGAAAAAAAATTATCATACAATGAAGAGCTGTTATATTTTGCCTGTTTTAGAAAATATTATTCCTGAAAGGGCTACAGTAATAAAAGTGCAGCAGCTCTGATTTCAATTGTGTGTTTCTAGCCCGTTCTTGGATTCTACCAAATCTGTTGTTTCTGTTTATAGAAACAATCAGATAGTCATGTTTTTCCATTATTTTCTTCTTTTTATTATTAACAGACCATTTACATGTTGCCTTTTTGCTTCAATAATTAATGTCCAAAGACTGGTCTGTTTAAAATTATAATGAAGGGAAAATTACAAATTACACTATACTAATCAAGTCTTATTGTCCTTTAAACATTGCATTTGGAAATCAAAACATTATCACCAAGCCATTCATTAATAACTGGAAGGTCCGGAAAGCAAAAATTCCTGCTGATTAAATTGCTGATGTATATAACTCTGGTCACTATTCCAGTGTTTTTATCAAAATCATGCAGCAGACTCAGGCAATTTACCTCCTGAGTCTTGCTTTTGGCCTAGGTTTCCAGAAGGCATCAATGTTAAAAAAAAAAAAATGATTTAAAAAAAAAAAGAATCCTGCAGTAAGTTTGCCTAGCTACAGGGCTTCTTGTGAGAACTGGGTTTCAAGCAGTGAAAGGAGATAATAGCAATGCTAAATAAGAACGGATAGGCTTATGCTTCTTGCTGCTTTTTGTAAAAGGGATTTAAATATTTATGCCTCTGCTTAATTTCTGTTTCAGATCCTGTAGTAATAATGCAAGTTATTCATCCAGAAGGCAACCATTGCCTTTTGGGAAGAAAAAAAAGATTTCCCCCAGGCATGTTCACTTGCCTTGCTGGATTTGTAGAGCCTGGTAAGTTTTCTTTATATGTATACTGTTTTAAAACTTTTTTTGTGCAGGTGGGGGGGATGACAGGGACACAGTATTGAACTGATTTCTAAATAGCACCTTTTTTGACAAAAGCATGTTACCATTTCTGCTCCTGAAAAATGACTGAAGTTCCAGTCACATATATATTGAGGATCTTTGCAATATATATATATATATATATATATATATATATATATATATATATATATATATATATAATACTTTCATTCAGGCGCAGTGGCTCAGGGGCTTTAAATACCATGAAAAAAGTCTATACTTCAGCAGTTCGAATCCTGCCACCACATGATCGAATGAGCTCCCCTCATTTGCCTCAGCCCCTGCCAACTTAGCAGTTCAAAAGCATGTACCTGTGTTCGCCGCCCTGAGTCCTTAGGGAGAAGGGCGGCATATAAATTTTTGGAAATAAATAAATAAATAAATAAATAAATAAATAAATGTATATACAAGTAGTTAAATAGTTACCACTTTGATGGGAAGATAACAGTGGTTCGGTGTTTCACTGTATGCTTTGCACTATGGCGTGATGTCATGCTAGTCAATGCTGTGGAAATGTCTTTGGACAGTGCTGGCTCAATGGCTTAAAGAAACAGAGATAAGAACCACCCCCTAAAGGCAGCTATGACTAGCAAATTAAAACCCATAGGGATTCCTTCTCTACCTTCATTCAGGAATTCAAGGTAACATACATAGTCTTCATTTCACAGAGTGACAATTCTCTGAGGTACCTTGGCTAAGGAAGATGACAGGCCACCAGTTACCCTGATGAGCATCTGTGGTTGTGGGTGGACTAGAATCTGGGTCAGTCTTCAGTACTTCCTTTTAAGGTAGAAATTCAAGAATTCAGGTTAGAAGAATACAGGATGAAATGAAATGCAAGCAGTATATCTTTTATTTTATGTACACTGAGAGCATATGCACCAAGACAAATTCCTTGTGTGTCCAATCACACTTGGCCAATAAAAAATTCTATTCTATTCTATTCTATTCTATTCTATTCTATTCTATTCTATTCTATTCTATTCTATTCTATTCTAAATTACAATTGGAAAATAGGGAGATAATGTTTGGGCATTAATTATATGAACATGGTTGGGATCACTAGTAATTTGAACAGGGATTCCTAAAGAATTTGACTTTAGTCAATTTGTGGTCATCTGCTAATTAGCTGGTGGTGAATCCCAATTCAACTTAGAGCAAAGGCAGCTTTTTAGAGACAACATCAATTGTCAAATACCATTTGTCAATTCAGGTAGATTGACTAAGGAACTTGTACATCAGTATGTCATCGCCTTTTGCATAGTGACACCTCAAATTTTAAGTTAGGCACTTTATCTGAGAAATCCTTTGAAAATGTTTTTAAGCTCATATTTCATTATATTATTCAAGTTCAGCCACTGAACAACTTCACAGCAGCTTTCTTGGCAGTTTTTCTCTTTTCTCTTGTATTCCCTGCAGAGGAATAAATAAGAAATATTTCTCCGTATTGATAGTATCTGGTTCTAATTGGGAAGCAAGATTTGGATCCCTTGGGGATAATACAAGAACAGTGTGGCAGAAGTTTTGTCGTGTGCAGATTCAAATAAAAATGAATAAAATTGGTTTGCAGGGAAAGTAATTAACATTCTTTCATGCAGAAAGCACAAAAACAGAAATCATATTTAATTGTGCCTGGAATAGATTCATCAGAGGAGTCAAAATAGCCTCCTGTTCACTGAATAGGACTTGAGGATAGGTAAGAAAGCAAAGCAATTTGGAAATATATGACTCTTTTATGTCTAGCAGCTTTAAAAGACCAAAATAAGTTTGATGGGCATGCTTTATTAATTTAGTTATTCATTTAGTTATTTATTCATTTGGCCAGTTGAGAGTTGCAGAACATGGGCCAGTAAGATCTTTATATGGCTTTTATTGTCACTTTGTTTTGCTCTTGAAATAACAAATATAGAAATTCTGCTGAACTGTTTCAGATTTGCTGCAGTTTGGTAGTAGTAAAATCCAGAATATTTTATTCATTCTGGGTTTAATCTGAAACATATCAACATATTAATCTGTGGCATATCACAGTAATTTTCCCAACCATATCTCCCTGGACGGCCCATCCTTAGTCTTCCCAACACCTTCCCTAATGTTGTCCCTCACTTCTTGTAATTCCCTATTAATACACTGGACTCCGTGCTTCTCCCTTTCTGATACCAATAAAGAACAGCCCCCAAAGCAGAATATCCCACTTTCTTGTCTGCCAGTGATTTTCTCTATCCTTGCCCAGTTGCTCTCAGTTTCTGCTTTTCATGCAGTGTATCCTACTGCTATCTTCTCAGTGCTTTCTCTTCCCTGCTTCAGATATCCAGGAAAGCCCTTTTACCATGCCCTTTCCCTCCTCTTATTTTGCCCCTGCCTCAACCTTGAACTACTGTGCTTCAATTCATTTTTGGAACAAAGCAATCCTGTTTCAATCCAAATACAGACCAGAGTAGCTGATTACAGATAAAGGGGGGGTGAGGGTGAACTATTCAGAACTAGATCATGCATAGAGCTTTTTGCACATCCCTAAAATATTTATTATTTGGCTGAAGATGCTTAAAAAAGACATATAAGGCATATATGGTGCTTTTGGGTCCATCGATAGATGGTCATGGAATAATACATCCACTGTTCTTGAGGGACATCAGGGTACCCAGCAATAAGCATTGCTTGGACAATTACTGGACCAGGATTATTAGTTACAGGGGTGAGTTGGTGGGTTTGGACCAGTTCACAGTCAATGGTGGGTTGCCCCCGGTTTGGACCAGTTTGCAAGAACCGGTAGTGAAACCAGCGGGAGGCCCCACCCATCGCCCCAGATGTCATCATCAACTGCGCATGCACAAGTGAAGCGAGCGTGTGCGCATGATTCCATTCCGAACTGGTAGTAAAGGTAAGTAGAACCCACCCCTGAGTGAAATGTGTAGGAAACACCAACCTCTAGAAAAATCCTGTGATCACTAGATTGTTTTTCCTATATATAAGTGTATACAGCCTCCAGAGTCTTCCCCATATAATGCTATTAAACTTCATAGCATGCTGTCAGAATTCAATTGCAAACTGCCGTTTTAAGTATTCTACTACTGTTGGTGTTTTTTATTTGAATGTTTTAATTTTTTTTTTTAGATTTAAATGATTCCCTGCCCTCCTTCAGCTATGTCAATTTTTGACTGTACGATATGTCTATCATTTAGTAAGGCAGTTTGATTCTCAGCATGAAAAAGATTGTTCAGTTCTGCTATATATTAAAAATGCCATTAATGGAAGTCCATGTGTATCGAAAAGCATTTCATTAGTTTGAACTTAATAGATGCACTGAGCTAAAAATTAAAGAAATATTAAAATATTTGCATAATTACGATCTATAGCTGTTATTCTCAAAGCAGTTTGTGAGTCGTCCTTTCTTTATTTGAACTGGGGCTGTCAACATGCTTTGAAATGCAAAGATCCCAGGCGTCAACTCTTGAAAAATGATGTTCAGATAATTACAATTGAGGTTTGAAATCCATAAAGCCAAACAAGTAATTGAAAGCTCATTGCAGTCTTTAATTAAGATTAGCATAAAAATCTATTAAAATTTCCATTAATACGATTTTTGCACATCTTTTTCCAAAACAGGTCTGTTCTTTAGAAATTTAAATTATTAAAACTTATTCCAAACCTTAAGATACTGCAAGACATTTGTTGTGGCAAGTATTCCCTCCCCTTCATAGACATGGCAGACATGGCCTGTTACTCTCATTTTCAGTGGCTCCCATGAGCTGTGTGGATTCAGTTTCTTTATCTTGCTGGATATGAGTTATCCATATACAGTAAATCTGGGGGGGCGGGGGGGGGAGGTATGGAAATAATTTAATTAGACTTGAAAAATACGCTCATTGGTAAAAGCACTGCCAGGGAGGGAACCAAAGACTTGCAACCAGTTTACATCTTGGAATTATTAGCTTATATTGCTTTGACATTCTTTTGCTTTTTGAGAATGAATTTTTCTGTTGAAAAAAGTTTACACTCTGATGTTTGAATAGCCACAAATGATTGCTCAAGAAAGTTTCATATCTTTTGGGGCACTTTAAAGCACAAGATACAATCTTTGCATTAAGCGTGTCAATTAACTGTTCTATTCTTTCTTTGATTAGGTGAGACAATTGAAAACGCTGTTCGAAGGGAAGTAGAAGAGGAAAGTGGAGTTAAAGTGGGCCGTGTTGAGTATGTCTCTTGTCAGCCATGGCCAATGCCCTCCTCCCTAATGATTGGATGCATAGCAGCTGCAGTGTCTACCGAAATTAAAGTTGACAACATTGAAATAGAAGATGCCCGCTGGTTCAGTAGAGAACAGGTAAAGTTCAATTTAATTTCCTTTTCTTATTGATTGTCCTCAGAATGCATTGGTTAGGGCATACAATATGGATGTGCTTTTTCACTCAAACAAATTAAACTTCTTACTCTCCTTATTGTACAGTGATTACACTGAAATTGAAAATTATATGTTGGTCAAAGAATTGATACAAGCAATTGTTTCTCTGTTGAGCCCATAGATCTTGCCAGTAAGTTGTGTAGGTACATTTCATTGAAGACTATTAGAAATACATGGTTTTCATTCCAAGCGTAATGATCTTCCTGATTCAGTTTTACAATATTGTCTCCTTGGAGATATCAGATAAATGAGGTGACCATTTTTATTAGGACGAGTTCTATTTCCATAAAATATTTCAGGCTGTTGGCGATGAGGTAAAATACCGCTAAAACAATTATTTCATAAAGTGATTTGCCTCCCATGTTTTTCCTTCATATTTCTCTTTAGTTGTTTTCTTCATTACCAAATTTGATGACCTGGCAGAGTGATCAGTGACATTCTCTGGTTTTAATGGATGCTTTCCATTTGTTCATTTTTAATTGTTCAGAGTGAAGAATTATTAGCAGATATACAGTACATTGTTTCTTTTTTGAAATTTAGCTTGTTGAAACATATTGTGAAATATTATATTGATGTTTCAAAAAAAGGGATCGATGCTTTTAGTCTTTGGTTCTTTCAGAAGAACCAAATTGGTTCTTCACCAATTTTAGAAATAAAACAGGGAGTAGATCATTCCAGAAATAGTAAACACTACCTATATAAGAAGTAATGGACAGATATGATATTTTCCCAATGTCTTCTATCAACAACAGTTGGGTATTGTTCTTAACTACTGATTTTCAATTACTGTGTAAGGTGAGTTTCTTGTTCTGATATTTTTTTTTATTTTTTTTTTGCATTTCAGATAATAGAGATCCTCAGCAAAAAGAACCAAAATATTTTTGTGCCACCACATCAGGCCATCGCTCATCAGTTGATAAAACATTGGATTGGAATGAATGCTAATCTTTAAATTCAGCAAGCTATATATTTGCATTGCATCATAACTGCATCTTTTAAGATAAAATTAAACTTAATGTAATTATAGTAGTAATTTTAGATTTCCAATTCTTTCATTCCCCACACTCCTGTAATTACTCCCTGTAATATTTATACTTACAGTTCTTTTGACAAATTTTATCAAACTTTGCCTAGTTTCTTGATAAGAAGGCTCATAAAAGTTTATTTTATTAGGAAATAAGTTGGGTGTTCTCATAGTAAGCACTGTACATATAGTTCCTATAATAGCCTGATTAGACCCATTGACCTCCAAAGGGTTTTTTTAATGTAATTAAAATTTTAAATGAGAAGTGTCCAAAAATCTCATAAGCCAAATCTTACAAAATCTCTACGTTGTTACCCAAGCTCATATCAATTTTTGAGGGGAAGGGGCTCATAAAATTGCATACTTGAAATGATTTCTGATGCCTGGTATAAAATATTAAGTAGTATTTTATCATTAGTTCATTAAACACAGTAAAATTGTCAATATAGTATCAGTATAATATTCTTACCAATGTACTATGCAATTCTTAAAACAAAATTGTAAAAATCCTATTAAAAGAATTAGACATTGCATTACCAATGCGAACTAAAATCTCATTCTTATAAGAAGCTTGCTGTGTTTTGCACAGCATTACCAGTAGCATTGCTAAATCATAAAGTTATAATTTGGGTTTTCTGGATATATTTGCATTAAGCAGGTTCCTACGTTGCTTCAACATACCAGATTAAGAATTGTTCTAAATGTGTCATCAATATTACATTAATATTATTAACTGTTTAAATTGAGAGAAGTTTGGAATTAGCAAGATGACTTTTGGCTTTTTTTGTCCCCTGGAGCTCTTTAATAAAGTCTTCTAAACCCTTCAGCTGTGTGACATCTATTAAAAAGATTTTGCCTCCGTAGAGAGTTCACTAACAAAGTTGTTCCCTGCATTTTCTTCGCTCAATATCTCTAGTCCAATTATATCAAATTGAAGTTAAATGTATTGCGGACTAACACTGAAACAAGAAAAGTGCAGGAAGTAGAACAAATGGCACAATCCAAGTTTTAACCAGCAGCTATGAACCTGGTTTCCTTTTTGTACTGCAAGATGAAGGATGCTCTCTGGAACTCAGGAGAAAAATGGAAATGTTGACCCTGATTGCTGCAGGTATCATTACCTTTTGTCACTAAGTAACAGAGATGTGGTCTTTTTGAGAAACGAGAATATAACCTGCAGTTATTTCTATTTCTGTTTCTTTTTTGATTGCCAATTTGGGACTTTCCTACCTTTCCCATGGGAGAGCTGAGCTGTCTTTTTTTCCCCAAGTAATCTGGATACAATTCCAATCAAACAACCTCCTGTGTTAGGCTGAACGGGCCCAGCCATTTCCAGACAGTCCATTTAAAACCCCATAACTATCACATAGTTTCTCCATACCCATAAAAAGTAGTTACAATCCCTTCCAATTTAGTTTGGCTGTTCTACAGTTTAATTCCATTCCTTCAGTTATTATGGGTAAAGACTGTAACCTTCTTGCACAACATTTGTACTCCCATCATATTGTGTATATTATTTCTAAAATGCTGATATGTCATCCTTTTTTCAAACGGGGTGGGACATCCCAAGTCTGAGAAAGTATGAGTGAAACTTGTCCATTCTTTCAACATTTATTCTTTTTTTTAAAGCAGTGTTTGTATTTTGAGCCACAGTCCTTTAATTAGTTGTACTGTCATAGTCACAATGTCACAGGAGCAATCCTGGTCAGAGAATATATACATGATTACTGGAAAGGAAACCCCATTAAATTCAGTGAAACCTCTTCCCGGCCTTAAATATCTCCTGGTTGTTGTTGTTTTTCTTCTGTTATACCAAGGCAGGAATGTCCATTAAGCAGTTTAAAAAGTCAAGATGGCAGATGATACAATCTGCCAGAGCTAAATCACGCCAACTGTAGATCCCATCTAGACTTTTTTGACCCTCCATGGATAGGTCAGAATGGATAAACTCCATGGATTCCCCACTATAATAAGCAAAAAAAAACCCTACATTGTAGCAGTCAAGTATAAATTGGCTGCGGTTTAATATTCAGTCTTTTTAAATGTCTGAAAAATTACATTTGATTAATTTTCAAACATATTAGAAGAAGAAAATTTATTCTGTTCTGAATCTGTCTATACACGTGAGGGGAAAAGAGAGTAGGTATTTGTAGGCTGATTAAAGGTAGGCCATTCTTAATAATCTCGGGAATTAAATAGCTTAATCCGATTCTGAGTTTAAGGAACAAGAATAGAAATATAAAGAAATAGAGCAAGCCAATCAGGCTTAAGATTTGACTAGTCTTTCCTCTGAATGCAAAGTCTTCCTTTCAGAAAAATAGGAAGACGATACAATTTGCATAGGTGAGTTGCTTTCCCATTGCTTATGGTGTGAGGGAGGGGGGGTATAATTTGGACCAATAAGTATAACATACACACCCATACTCCATCGATCGAAAAACTATAGCTACCTTTGTGTGTTGCTATTAGTGTTCTGAATTGATAATACAGAAAATAAGAAGAAAATGAGATAGGTGAGAGTTTTGAACTGTGTTTTATAATCTTTATATCACAGACAATTATTTTGTTCTTTCCAGTGTGATCAGAACACAGCTGTATTAATCAATGAAATTGATTTTAATGCTTAGCCTTTGTAAATATTTACACGAATCTATTCATTTTCTGGGTTATTAACAAAACACCAGCTACATTTGCTGTAATAGAATTTCACAAGATTTGTTCCAATAAAAAAATATTCTATATTTTTCCCCTCAAAATAGGCTAGTTTCTTTATCTTAGCATTACTCGGAACCATATGATTCTAAAGTTGTAACATTGAATTTTGAATAAAGACAAAGTTCTAGTGTACATATCAACTAAATATAAGAGTTACTTAAAATTTTATTTCATAAAGATGTGTGTGTGTATACACACACAAACTACATACATACTGTGTGTGTGTGTGTGTGTGTGTGTGTGTGTGTGTATCTGATGAGGCCTTATAAGGCCGAAATAGATCTATCTTAGTCTCCCAATGGGCAGCAAAGGGTCTGCTGGCTGCCAGAAGGAAAAAAAAAAAAAAGCCCAGAAACTAGTGAATTGTGATTTCACTGAACTAGGGCTGCATAATATCTTGGTTTACGTAGGTAGAACCTGGCTAAAGAGAAATACACATAAAACCTACGAAAAAGAAAGAAAAACATATATATATATATATATATATATATATATATATATATATATATATATATATATATATATATATATATGAAAATAGATACAGATGTCCTTTGTCAAGGTACAGGAACAATGTATTTCTTCAATCGGGGGTGCATTTCTTTGTTTTTGTTTTTTGAGGAATGAATCATTACATTAATAGAATTCCTTTTTAAATATGTTTTAATTGCTTTACTTCTATTTCCAAAATGTATTTACTCTGAAGTAGGTAATTCATTTTGAATGTTTAAGATTATATCAGAGTCCCACTGATTTTGTTCCTTTATGAATATACATTATTATAAAATATTAATATTAGAAGCACTAATGGCAAAATTATTCAATGGTTTTGCTAGCCTGAACTATATTTTCTCAGAGAATCTACATTTAGAAATTCTTCAGACTTTAAGTAAACTGTAATCATTTAAGAAAATACAATTTTACCTTCAAAAAATTTATTTCTACTTTTATCTGCCCTTGATGACAGTTTATAATACTAAGATGTTTAGCTTATTCTAAGAGGTACTATATCCATAATTTATTTTTAAATGGAAAATAAAAATTGAAAACAGATTCTGATTAATGTTTAAGTTGGAAAGAATGCTTATTGTCTGAAGTAATGGTGATGAATGATGATACCATTTTTAGATTGGATTCTGTGGATGGTGGAAAAACACATTCTGCTGATTTATCAAACTCTCTGAAGTTCCCACTGCCAACTGTCATTATGTCCTGGAAGAGCCTTTAAGCATCCAAAAATTATTTTTGTGGTCAATGAAAGCTACAGGACCAGAACAAAGCTGAGGGAATTTGTTTTGAACCAAACTACATTTAAAAACCAGTATTAAAAATCACATCAACTGATATAAGACACATAAAGAAGACCAAAAAAAAAATATGATGTAATAAAAGGAATAAAGATTGGTAAAACTATATGCAATTTCCAAGGTCAAGCCCTCTTTATTCTGGAATAGCAAGAAATCTTTGATTAAGCCAAGAGTGAGTTTATATTGTATAATGAAGGAAAAATGCTTTATTAGCTTCATTTGTCTTGCATAGCAAGATCTCTGCATCATAACTTAATAAATGTGATATTGATAGACATATCAAAATGCTATGGATTTTTAGTGATAATTTATAGCCAGTTGTAGGCTTCTCTTCCTTAGATGGCCTTTTACTAAACTGAACATAACTCACAGCTTATCAGCCTATTTAATTTCCTATTGTCCTTCAATTAGGTTTTTTATTTTATTGTTAAGCGATGTCAATTAAACAGGTTACTTAACACTATATTATTTCATTTTCATCTGACCAGGATAATGTATGCATTTTTCTTAATGTACATTAACAGTTCAACATCAAGATAATGTCTTAAAAAATGTTTAAAAGATAAAATCAGAAAATGGATGTTGTGTCTGCTTTCGCTTCACTTTTTTGATACATTCATGTGTACTCTCAATTTAATATACCTTGAAGCCCTAAAAATGCAGTGATAAATTCCACCAACGGATTTTTGATTAAAGACCTTTTGCAACTATAAGATTCATACAGTTAACCTTCTTTGGCATGTTATATAGCCCATTTAAAAAGTTATTCCCAATGAAGTAAAGTAAAAAGACATTTGGGAAAAGGGGTTAAGAATTAGTGTGGCTCTTCAGTCTCTAAGAATGATGAATTATGGTGTTATTTATATGGAGCTTTCAGAGTTGTCAATTGAAGTTGGTCCTTTTAAGATAGCTGTGCATTCAGGACATATATATATAGTCATATGCTGTAAAACTGCTATTAAGATTTGTGGTGGTGAATGGGGAACAAGCAAACTGTTTTTTCATTATCTGACAGTTTAAAGTGTTCCATTTTTAAAAATAAAGATTTTCTAAGTATCATGTCAACACGTGCAACAGAGCTAAAAACTTCCTATCAACACCTTAAAAAAAGATACTTTGTTTGTTCCATTGCTGCAATAGACACACACACACACACACACACACACACACACACACACACACATATTTTCTCTGGTAATACTATCAATTAACTTCTTTGTATCTCAGATTTTAAAATCGCATTGCCAGCAGACAATGAGCCTAAGGCCTGAGCCTTATATGATTTTAATCAGTAATTTTAAATGCTATGTTCAATATCCCAAAGGTGCTTTTCCAAGAGGTAACTGGACTTAACTGCTTTTCTTTGAAGACATTTCGCTTCTCGTCCCAAAAGTTTCTTCAGCTTGGATAAGAAGCGAAATGTCTTCAAAGAAAAACAAAATCCATTTGCCTCTTGAAAAAGCACCTTCGGGACAACTATGACCTGGATACTGAGAATCTCCATAGACATTTAATTATGTTCAATACTATACAAACAGAAAAGGTCAAAAAATACAGTAAGAACCCTGCTGGATCAAGAATAGAAAAAGTAGGTTATTCATCTGAGAGTAGCTATTCATAAGCTCTCAAGGCCAGAGATGCCTGATCTATGATCATTGCTGTCTAAAAATATCCTGAACAAAAGAGTGAAGCACTGTGATTTCTTTCCTCAAGCTTTAGCAGCTTCAGCTCAAATCCCAGCTTCGGCTGCTAAACTACTTCCCAAAGACAATATTAGGAAATTAGACTTTTCCATTCTAGAAGTCAGATATGTTCTAGTGTGGACATTTTGGTATCATTCAAGTCCTGACTTACAATACAATATTCATTTTAAGGAACAAATTATACATTACACCATTTTGATCTCATTTAAAATGTACTCTTCGGTATTCCTAAAATGTGGTAGCAAAATTAAACACTGAGAGTCTATTACCAGTTTATTGTCCTTTGTATTTTATCCATATGTTCATTAATTTCCCATGTTTTCCTCTGTCAATACTTACATATAACCTACAATTATATAGAAATGTGATTTCATATTTTATTACTTTTTTAAATATGAATTCAATAGATTATAATCAAAATATCTAACTTTATTGGGAAAGAAGCATAGACAATTTTACATTTCAATAAATAAAGTTGACTTTTTCTTGATCCAAATTAAAGCAACAAACTTTCCCAGTTTGGTGATCTTCCAAGGTTCCAGGTTACTTGTAAATTATGGTTACTGGGAACTCTGACTGTTGTAGTTCAACATGTCTGGGATTTCCTGCTTTTCCAAGTAAAGGCTAATGAAAAATATATTGGAATAAACTTAGGCAAACAATCAGCATGCATGTACCTCAATCACAGTTGTTTCATATAACCGTGGTGGCGCAGTGGTAAGAATGCAGTATTGCAGGCTAATTCTGCCAACTGCCATCAGTTCAATTCTCACCAGCTCAAGGTTGACTTAGCCTTCCATCCTTCTGAGGTTGGTTAAATGAAGACCCAGATTTTTGGGAGCAATATGCTGACTCTGTAAACCGCTTAAAAAGGGCTGTAAAATACTGTGAAGCCCTATATAAGTCTAAGCGCTATTCCTATTGCTAAAGTAGTTAAGTGGCAAGATATTAAAAAGAGGAACAGAAAGCATGTTTTGTTAAAAATGTAAACTAATAGGATTATAGACAGTGTGGGAGTCAAAAAACTGAAGATGGCAGCTATAGTCATGGGTTTATTGACATCTGTCTTTCTAACATGCTTTGCAATGACACACATAAAATGGGTGAAAGGTTTCATGTGATACCCTGTTCTGGGACTGATGCCTTCCATGGTGCTTGTGTATGTATGACTGTTATCCTATTGCATACCTGACACACAGTGATGTAAAAAATATAGACTAATGTGCATAATGCAGACTATAAGAAAATACAAAATATGCAATGAAGAGCCACTCATATAAGACCATACAGGGCCAGAAAAACAGTGAAAAGGAACCGCCCCTTATAAAATATATTTATTGGAGAAAATGAAATTATTGGGCAGACTAAGCACAGAGACTAAATAGAATAAAGTTAAGACAAAATGAGTTAGTGAATAAGGAGAGAAGAGTGTGGAAGTCAGAGTCTGCAATGGGGTGGCTATTTATGCACTCAAAGCACTCAATCTCTCCTACTTCTGCAATGCCAGAAAAAAATATGGAATCTGAAAATCAGCTTTGAATCTCAAAAGTTTATCCAAGTATCAATTCCAATATATCTTTTGAAGGAGTGATGTGTCCTGGAATTTTCTCAATTGTATACCATCTTATACTACAAGTGGTGGAATCCTGATGAGGTCTAGGGGACCATACAAACTATCTGTGCTGTACCAGTTGATAATTTCAGTCCCAGATGGTTCCTAGACCTTTTTGAAAAGAAAGCAACCATCAGCAATTTATAATTATCAGAGTTGCAGAAGAATCAGGATACACTAGGGTCCTTTTGTAATCCATTAAAAATTATCATTGACCTGCCTAATATGTTTAAGCAGTCTTACTTTCAGAATAGTAACAGAATTCTTCTCTTATTTTTATTCTTCAGATAAGTTTCAACTGATGCCAGCAGAAAATTGAAAACAGGTGACAATCCAAGAAACACCAGATTTCATCCATGAAGCAACGGACTGAAGTAGAAACCATCTTATATGGAGTGGAAAAGAAAATAACACTGATTTTTTATTTTATTTTTTTTGAAGGCAATATCTGATAGTTGAAAAAAAGGAAAATGAGGCTCTTTTCTGCTCAGCAAATGATATTGTTACAGTGTAAATATTGATGACTTAGAAAAGCCATCAAAAGGAATATAATTCTGTGGTCTGCTGTACAGAGAAGCGAAATATGATTTCTTGTGTATGAAAATGAGTTGTGATCCTCATGAAGAGCTACTGTATGTCTTGAAAGTCAAATCACTTTTTTAAAAAACTCATCACAAAGAACACTGTTTCAATTAGCAAAAGGCCACTAATTTCTTGACTAATCTTTCTGAAAAATCTGAAACAGCCAAATACACAATCTAAATTGCAGGTCTATCAATGAAAATAAGGATTAGTAGGAAGGAAAATATATTGGTAGAAAGGAGTTATTGGTTAATTCTGAGCCTAATGACGAAGTAAATACGCTTGGTGTCACATTTCACGTAATTTTGAAACTGTACAAAAATATTGTGTTTCACATTTTTAATCATTAAAGTATCTTGCCATTCAAATTTTGGATCAAATTTTGACTTTCAAGAGAAACATTTTTTAGTTGCATAAATACAGAATGGTACATTCTTACATCTACTCCAGCTTTATTTGCTGACTCTGTGGAAGCTGCTTAGATATTACAATTAAGATTATTAGATCCTTAAGATAAAATGGATGTACCAGAAACATACTCAGTTGCCTTAAACTGGGAAAAAGAAAATGCTTCTTGTCAAGAGAATATGAAGGACTGCACAAAGGGAAAAGATTTCTATAAAGAAATGGCTTTTTCCAAATTCAGCTATTCTACAGAAACCCCACAAGAAAATTACAGTTCCCAAGAAATCCATTTTAGAAAAAAATATAATAAAGAGATGAGTAATGTGCTACAAATAAGGAACAACAGCTTATTTGAAACAAGGACTGCTATGCTAATTTCATCCAAGGAGTCAAAAAACATAAGAAGATATTCTTTTCCAGTTCCCTCTATTGATGTATTGTCATTACCTCAGCTTAGAAGAGACTCAGGTTTTTATTCCATGCCATCTTTATCTTTAAAACTCCTTTCTATCCCATTCAAAATAGTAACTACTTATAAAATGAGTACTAATAGATGTGTCAGCTATACAAAACCTTATTCGAGTTTTACAGCATTGTCTGGTACTGTCACAGATCTTAAATCCTCACGTTGCTACGCTTTTGCTTCCTGCGATCACAATATGAATGTGTGTCATGCTGAACAAGAAAGCAAATTCAGCAATATTTTTTTGGATGACAACTATTTAGAATACAGACAGAATAGTAAGGAAACAGGGCAGGTGACAGTAGAAGACTTTCATTCTATTATGAATTCTTGTCAAGCTCAAAAGGAGAAATATAGACCCATTGAGACACCAACAACACCAAAAGGAGATGAGGAACATATTACCTTTGAAAAAGATGGTTTTGCTTGTGAGGAAGTTCTGAGAAGCAAAGACCAACAAGTTCAAGTCCATGAAAAACTATCAAACAAAGTAACTGCAAATCAAGACTCTTTGCTTTCTGAAAGGCTATCAAGTGGCAATAGCAATAATAACATTTCTGCTAAGCTTTCTGTGGAAGACATTCAGGGTCAAGAATCAGTAATACAGTCAAACGAAAATCTTCTGCAAAGTATTTTTGAGTCTAAAGAAATGAAAAAAAACCAGAGAAAATCAGTCATGACTGTAATAACTGGAGAATTGGAACAGAAGCTCATCATTCCAGGTGACATTAAATCTATGGCAAATTCATTTGGCTTGGCAATAAAAAAAGAGCCCAGCAGCAAAAAGGAAACAGTATTTATGTTGCCTCTTTTGGATACTGAAGAATCAAATCAAGTTAATGAATTCCAAAATTGTACTGCCATTCAGAAAATGTCTGAAAACATTCCGGAAGATTCTGATTGCCAAGATTATTCTATACAGACTGAGCATCTTTTAGCTGGGGACTCTTTTACAGATGCTCCAGAGATGTTGTCCAGTGAACAACACATAAGTCTCTCTCATCATTCTGGAAGTGATTTAGCAGACGTTCAGACAGAGACGTTATTCAAATCCAGCTCTGAAAAACGAGATGAAGAAAAGGAAGCAGATATGAATGTAGTCATGACCTCAGCCACATTCTCACCAGTAAATCAAGCTGATCAGATAGGCAAGTAATTTTAGCTTTCTCTGAAACAATAAAGGCAATCTCTGCAAAGGCAAAGGTGACACTGACACAGGACGTGATGATTTTAAAATGGTCATCAGATTTTTGATTCATATATAGAAACTCTTCAAACATAACCTGTGCAGTTTTCAATATTGCTCCTAATGTGATGAGTTATATATTTTTCCTCAACTATTAATTTATAGTGATATTTTCAGAACATCTAAATAAATTTTACATTAACCGCAAATTCATATATTACCAAAATTAAGTTGGCTTTAGGAATATTGGCAATGATATTCAAAATATTTTTATTTTTCTATGCAGAATTTGAGTGCTATTTCATATGTAAATAAAACAGCACATGAATGCACAAAGCAGTTCTGACTTGTCTCCAGAAATTGTGAATGTTCCAATACTGGAAGTTTTTAAGAAGAGATGGGCAACTATTTGTCTGAAATGGTATAGGGTTTCCTGCCTGAGCAAGGGGTTAGACTAGAAGACTTCCAAGGTCCCTTCCAACTTTGTCATTCTATTCTGTTCTATGTTTTGAAAGAGTGGAAGAAATAATTGTGTTGTGACTCCGACTCCCGAGCCTGTCCTCATAGAGGAAGAGGACTCAGAAGGTGAGGGGGAGGAACTGACAAGGCCTCCCTCTCCAGGACTCTCCTCTCTGGCAATGCCTCAGGTTCCATCCGAAGGCCAGGAAGAATAGCCTGGGATGGGCCAGGAGGAAGGCATTTCGGAGTACCCATTGATAGAGAGTGATAATGATGAATCCTGGCTTGATCCCAGGCAGTGTCGGAGGGAGAAGCGTGCGCAGCAAAGGAAGAGGCATGGGAGGGCCAGGGATTGAGCTGAGTCACTGAGCCATGCCCCACAAGGGATAAAAAGGGGCGTGATTGCGTGGCAGGCTTTGTGATGGACAAAAGTTTAAACTCTAAAGAGTCACATCGTAAATCCTGCACTTTGGCTCAGATATATTTTGGACTAAACTCTTGTGTATAATTTGTCACTCTGGAAACGGACTGCAGATAAGGCTTCTCCTGCTTTTTGGGAGTACTAATTGGACTGGGCAGTTTTACAGTTAGCTGCCAGAACTCTCGTCTGCCAGGAATTCTGGTCTGTTTATACAATAAATTATTGGCAGGTGTGTTTGATATTGCATTTGTCTGTGTGAGGACGGGGGACAGAACAAATTGCCTTTATTTAGAATGTAAGAATGTTGGAAATGTGTTGCTGTGCACCTCCAAAATATATGGAATATAAATAAATGGAGCCATTGTAACTTCCACTTAGGATGAAAATATATTTGGCGGACTGGAACTCTATTCAAGATGGTACTTTCCCATTTTTATAAACTAGTTCTTTTAGTTTGTATTTTCAGTAACTGGTATTAAGCTAACATATCTGCAACAGGGGTGAAATGCTCCCGGTTCGGACCGGATTGCCTGATCCGGTAGCGATGGAGGCGGGTGGTTCGGAGAACTGGTAGCAAAAATCCCTGCCTCTCCCCCCCATTACCAACTGAGCCGCACAATCATTAGAGGATTTTTTTATATTTTTAAAAGCATTTTTTCTAAAAGCTCTTCGGCCAAAAAAATGCTTTTAAAAGTTAAAAAAAAAGCCTCTGATGATCGTGTGGCTCAGCTGGGATCTCCAAAGCCTTTTAAAAGAAAAAAACCCTTTTTTTCTTTTAAATGCCTCTGCAGATCTAAGCTGAGTTGCCTGATCGACAGGCTTTTTAAAAAACTCAGCTTGGATCATCAGAGGCATTTAAAAGAAAAAAAACTCTTTTTTTCTTTTAAATGCCTCTGACGATCCAAGCTGAGTTGCCTGATCGTCAGAGCCTTTTGAAAACATTTTTTTACAACCTCTTTACCGAAGAGGTTATAGAAAAAATGGTTTTAAAAGTAAAAAAAAAAAATGGCCACACCCACCCAGTCACATTACCCCCCAAGCCACGCCCACAAACCAGTAGTAACAAATTTTAGATTTCACCACTGATCTGCAACCTATATAAAGTAGAATGTTGTAAAAGGTAATCTGGCTTTAAATCTTGTTAGGTGTACAGAGTGTTTCTTTTTTTCCTCCCACAAAATATAGCTAAATCACTGAAAGACACGAGCACAGGATTATCAAGGGACCAAGTGCTGAAAGATGCAAGGACAAAGAATAGTTCTCAAGAGGAAGAAGAACCAGACCGTTGGACTAGACGAAGGAAATGGTTCAAAAGCAGCAAAAGGCACCCTTCATTTAGAAAGAGCTCTAAGAATAGCAGATTCACCAAAGGATCCAGTAAGTACTGCATTTGCTTTATGATATGAAAAAAAAAAATGCCAAAGATTTGCAGATAAATTCATCACTTGGGAGTTGTCTCATTGCAGAATATATTTTTTTTATTCAAAGTTTATCAGGTCCAGAGGGAAAATTGTATAAAGCAACGTGTTTAGAATGAGGGCCATATGAAAGAGCTTACTATGGCTCCAGATCAGTGGTGGGTTTCTACTGGTTCACCCTGATTCTGGAGAACCGGTAGTGGCAGCAGCAGGAGGCTCCACCCACCCGCCCGGACGTTATCATGGATGCTCTGTGCATGCGCAGAAGCGCTGTGAGCGAAGCGCACGCACGTGCACAATTCCAAACCGGTAGCAAAGATTAAATGGAACCCACTACAGCTCCAGATACCTCCAAAATCAGTTGCTAGGTTATAATTTTTAAAGGAAAATGAATAAGGAGGAGATGTGTTGCAATATTTTCAGGATCAGACTCAATAAAGATAATAGAAGTTATAGGTTTAAATATAATTCTCTTTAATCATAATAGGCATTCTATATTCGCTGAATATTCAAGATAGAAGCAAGGAAAATGGGGAGGATGGCTCCTTTTATATACAAGGGGCGGAGCCAGGAATGGGAGTGGTAAAATATGAATACATTAAAGCTCAAGTAATAAGTTAACCCCTGATGTTCCATATATACATTATTTACACATTAGAGAATAAGGCATTTACATCTGACAAATCCCCCTCTAAATGCCGGTTCGTTATACAACACCAGTTACATTCAGATTCAGGACAATATAATACATATAATTTAGAAGTTAAATATTTGTGTTGTTTAGAAGGTAAGGGTTTTGTTAATATGTCAGCTAATTGTTCAGAAGTATCACAATGTATTGCTTTGATGAATCCGTCTTGAGATAGTTGTCTCACGTGCTTAAATTTTATATCAATATGCCTGGACCTTTGTCCAATTGCATCGGATCTAGAAATTTCAATGGCCGCTTTATTATCTTCATGCATAATAAATGGTAAAGTAGGTTTCTTCCAAACATCTGTGATCAAATCATTGAACCATACAAGGTTATTTGCAGCTTTAGACAAGCAAACATATTCTGCTTCTGTGGTAGAGGTGGCTACCAGTTCTTGTTTACCAGTATACCAGTAAACTGGACAATCGTTCAATAGAAAAACATAACCAGAGGTACTCTTTCTGCATGATATATCACCAGCCCAATCTGCATCAGCATAACAAGTAATTTTTGGTTCTTTGTCATTATTGGGTTCCAATATTAAACAAAAATCTAATGTACTTTTCAGATATCTTAAAATTCTTTTGACAGCTTCCCAATGATACAAGGTTGGTTTGCTAACATATCTTGACAATAAATTGAGAGGTAATGCAATATCTGGCCTAGTCCAATTAGATATATAAAGGAGTGAACCTATAACTGATCTGTAAAATGTGTTGTCTTTAAACTCAGGGGAAGATTCATCATTGTTTCTAAGAAAATCAGTTTGCATAGGTGTGTCACATGTTTTGGCATTATTTAAGTTACATTTGTTTAGGAGTTCAATGATTTTATCTTTTTGAGTAAGTTTGAATCCCCTTTTTGTTTTGTTAATTTGTACACCAAGGTATTTATTCACTCTACCTAGTGATTTCAATGAGAAGTGTTCGTTTAACTTATTTACAAAGATTTCCCTGCTCTCTTTATGCTTTCCAATATATAAAATATCATCCACATAAATTAATACAAATTCAATATGATCATTACTCTTTTTTACAAAGAAACAGTTATCAGCAGTGGTGGCGTTGAAATCCATGGTCTTTAGTACTTTTACCAAACAATCGTACCATCTTTTGCCAGATTGCTTCAATCCGTACAGACTCTTATTTAGTAACCAAATTTCGTTCTTATTAGTGTATTGACTGTGTGGTGCTCTTACATATATTTCCTTATCTAATTTTGCATGTAAGTACGCAGTCTGTATGTCATATTGAAACACGTCTAGATTGAGTGCAGATGCTACTACAAGAGCTGTTTTGACACTCTCTGTTCTCACTGTGGGTGAATATGTGTCAGTATAGTCTTCTGGATATTTTTGTGCATAACCTTGTGCAACTAGTCTGGCCTTGTATAAGGTATTACCTCCTTCTAAATTCTTAATTTTATAAATCCACCTGGTACCTATAATTGTTTTATCCTTAGGTGCGATCGCAGGTGTGAATACATTTAATCCTTGTAAACTTTTCATTTCTTTTTCCATAGCTAGTTCCCATTTTTCTCTTTCTTCACGGGGAAGTTTCAATACTTCCTCATATGTATTAGGTGTTATTTGTTCTCCATCCATATGCATAATATAATCTTTGTATTTATTTGGTATTTGGTTTCTATTATTTCTAATATTTCTTTCAGGTTTGCTATGGTTGTCATGCAAATATCTGGCTTCCTTTTTTGTTAATGTGTCTGTCTTTATTTTATGCTGACTATTTGTCCAAGTTTTGGTTTTGTTCTTACTTTTGTTAATATTTTGATTTTCTGTTGTTCCTTCCTCGCAAGATATATTATCTTTGCTTTTATTAGGAAAAATTTCATTAAGGTGCAACTTAGACCAATTGGCCTGCTCATGAAACACAGCTGTTCTGGATACTATAAATTTGTTATTATTATCGATGAATCTGTACCCTTTGGTTCCAGTTTCGTATCCCATGAATCTTAATCTCCTGGATACGTTTTCTCCCTTTCTCCTCAATTGTTTAGGTATGTGCACGTCTGCAGTAACTCCAAATATGTGCATGTGTGCTAATTTAGGTTTTCTATTGTACATCACCTCATATGGTGTCTTATTCACAATACTGGACCATGTTCTATTTTGAGTGTAATTTGAATAATGTAAGGCTTCTGACCAAAATTGTTTGCCTAAACCAGCATCCTCTAATGTGCATCTAATCATGGTTTGTAGTGTGGAGTTCTTTCTCTCTGCAATCCCATTTTGAAAGGCAGAAAATGGATTGGACGTGAAATGTAGCATCCCTCTATCCTTTAACCATTGGGAGAATTCTTTAGACATGAATTCACATCCCCTATCTGTCATAATTTGTTTTATTCTGATATTATGTTGTGTTTCTATGCGTTTGTAGAATTCCTTAAATTTCTGAAAGGTTTCATCCTTGTGCTTTAATGTGTAAACAAAACCATAGCGACTGTAATCATCCACTATTGTTAGGAAGTAACGTTTTCTATAGGTAATTGATGGAGTTAATGGACCAACTAAGTCCATATGTACCAAATCAAAAATATTGTTAGTTGATCTGTTAGATTTTTTTGGTCTAGGACTGGTTTTTAGTTTGGTGGATTTACATACTGAGCATTCTAAATAATTTTCACAATTTTTTATTTTTACACCTTCTGCGTGTTCAGTCATTTTTTGTACTACAGGAAAGCTTGCATGTCCTAACTTCCTATGTAAGATATGAGCACACTCATCATGAATTGGTTTACCTATTTTTGGTTTCTTCTCATTGTGTGTATTTTTGTTATCATGAGTTATTTTACATTCATCATTGTCACTGTTACTGACATTTTCATCATCTGCTTCAATACAATCTTCCATATTTGAATCAATGTTATGTAACCATCTTTCTTTGGTTATCAGATAGGGTAGACCCCCTTTTATCATCACAGTGCCTACATTTGTTTTGTTCTTTTCTATAGTTGCTTTCCCCTTTGAGAAAACTATATTGATGTCAGATTCTCTGCTTAGTTTTATAGCACTTAGTATGTTGTGAGGTATTTCTGGGATTAATAATACCCCCTCTATTTTCCCTAAACCAGGCAAGGTCACATTTCCTCTGCCTAATACTTGAACCTTTTCTTGATTAGCTACCTTTATCACAAACTTATCTTCTGTAAATGAAGATAATATACTTTTGTTATTAGTGGTGTGATTTGTTGCACCAGAATCAATAAGCCAATTATTGTTCTCATCTTGTTGTGTTTTGGTGCTTTCTTGTTTATTTAGCCCATTTAGTGACCCAGATTTTCTCTCTTTTGAATTTTCTCTACCCCCTCTACTTTCTCTGTAGTTTGGTGGACTTCTATATTTGTGTCTATCTGTGGAAGATTGTCTGTAATTGTATTTGCTCCTATATTCTGGCCTATGTCTCTCCCTTGGGACTTTGGGACAGTCTCTTCTACTGTGTTCCCTGGATCCACAATTGTGGCATCTAAAGGCTTCATTACATTTATCTTGAAAGACTACTTTCCTAAAAGATTTGTGTTCTGTTTGGTTACTGGAACGATTTTTTCTTGAATTGTCTTCTGCTATCAATTTGTTAGATAGACTTTCTATTGATAAATATCCCAAATTAATGGTATCTAAGTGTGACATAAAGCTATCCCATGATGGATCAAGTGAATTGATAATAACACTTTTCATAGTTTGATCTGAAATCACTTCCCCCCTCAATTGCAGCTCAGCTCTTATTTTGTTTAGATTTATCAAATGTTCACTTATAGAAACCCCTGGTTTCACTCTAGAAGAAAAGAAATCCTTAGACATTCTTGTGGTTGTGGCTACGCTATCGCTGTGAAATAGATTAAACATGCATTGAATTATTTCTGATACAGTTAGGTTTGGTTTGATGCTATGATACATTGCAGGAGACACGCTAGAAATTATTATGAAAAATGCTCTATGATGTAAACAGTCTATTTTTAAAGTCCAAGGTCTTCTTGGAGGACTAGTTATAAAGAATAGTAAATTTTCTTTCATAAAAATAACCTGAAGCTGTTGGTACCACTCTTGTAAATTAATGCCATCAACTCTAAGTTTTGGGAAGTCACTGGGTAAGTTCCCCACATTATTTTGTCCATTACTTACAACCTGAGGCAGTCCGTGGTCTCTCAAGTGCAGGAAATTACAGAACGGCATTGGGATGCTTGTAACGAGTCTGCGCGGTTCTCTGGCCAGTTCAAGTCTTTCGGGGCCGTCTACGTAGTTTTGCACATGCGCGTTGCTCATTTCTTCTTTGGCGCCGTTGTGGAAGGTTCTCTCCATTTCAGCTCTCTCGATCCGCTCCTCTTCAGATGAGTCGGTCTCTGGCTCGGTTTTTGGGGCTTTGGTGATGGCGGCGGTTCTTCTCTTTCTCTTGTGTGTGCTGGCACTCGATTCTGTCTGCGGTGTAGGACGGAATCGGCATGGCTCTCTGGGCTCGGGTGTCGTCGTTTTCGAAGTCAGGATGGGAGCGTGCAGGTCTTGAGTTGTCGGTTTGATTGCTTGCTTCTTCGTTGATGTCTTAGAAATTTTCAATCTTGGCCCAAAAGCAGCAAAAAGTGTTTTCATTGCTGACTCTACTTGAGACTTTGTTAAATCGTCTTCACTTTCTGATTTTGGTTCATCTGAAGAGTTTGAGACTTCTTTTTCACTTTCTTCGTCTGATAGCGTTTTTCGCGCCAGAAATTTTGAACTGAGCGTTTTGATTGGCTCTGCTTCACTCTCTTTTGAAGTTCGTTGAAACCAAGATGGCTGCCGTTCAAAATTTCGCGCGGGGTCACATCTTTTCTTTTTTACAACTATTTTCTCAGTAGTCATTTCACTCACAGTTTTTTGATCTTTGGGTTTTTCTTTAATGATGTTTTTCTCTCTCGCTGCTCCGCTGTTCCTCAGCATCTCCTGGAGGTCCGCGATGAGGCTTTCATCATTCTTTTGGCTTTTTAGTATTTTTAATATTTCTGACCTGAGTTCGTTATTTTCTATCTCGATTTCTTCCTGGTCGTTATTTTCACTCATCAGTTCTTCTTCTTCAGTGGTGTATTCTTCGGATTCTCTCGAAATCGCATTAGTGGATTCGTTGATCATCTCTTGATCAGTTTCTATTTCTTTGCTGTAGGCCCTGGTGTTGGGCCTATCTTTCTTGGACATTTTTAATTACTTATTGAGTCAATTAACCATCCTCTGCTACCAGCTTGTTGCAATATTTTCAGGATCAGACTCAATAAAGATAATAGAAGTTATAGGTTTAAATATAATTCTCTTTAATCATAATAGGCATTCTATATTCGCTGAATATTCAAGATAGAAGCAAGGAAAATGGGGAGGATGGCTCCTTTTATATACAAGGGGCGGAGCCAGGAATGGGAGTGGTAAAATATGAATACATTAAAGCTCAAGTAATAAGTTAACCCCTGATGTTCCATATATACATTATTTACACATTAGAGAATAAGGCATTTACATCTGACAAGATGAATAAATACAAGATAGAAGAGCAATCATAAAAACTATTTTAAAATGTTAGTTACAGTTAAAAGTATGAAGGCTATTTCTTAACGCACTGTAAGCCGCCCTGAGTCTCTGGAGAAGGGCGGCATATAAATCAAATTTTTAAAAAAATGTTAATGAAGTAAATTGTAACTTTAGTCCTCTTTCAACTTCCCATGTATGACTCATTATGGTGGGGTCTTTAGCACATCATTCAGAGCCCAGGATGCTTCTTGATTCAAAAAAGTTTAGACAAACCAGTTTAGACAAACCATCACAGAAATCCCCAAGCTGTATGTTAGAAGAGAACTGTAGGCCTGACACTAACAATATTTTTACACTCTAGTAATTACACATGAACAACCCAGTGCCTTTTGACACGATCCAGCTCTTTAGTGTGCTTCAATTTAATTAGGGAGGTTTTAAGCTGGCTCTTCAAAACAAAGAAACTGTTTTAAATAGCTGATGCTAAGGATATAAGGAGAAGACAGCAAATATTCATGGTTTAAGATATTACTAAAGTTTTGCTGTATTTTAATATCACAGAAAAATGGTTTTCTGTCATAGATTAGGAAAAAATAAAATAAACAGTAAAATAAAAACATAGATTAAGGGTGTGGGGAGAATCCTCCCAGCCCTTTATATCTATCTATAATAGTCTAAATGAGGAAAAAGATAATGTTTTGAAAATGTATTATCAGTAAGATATTTTATTTTTATTCATTTTGCTAAAATATAAAGTTCATAACTGTCTTTGAAAAGCATAATTTCCCCAAAAGAATATATTGCTGAAGCTTTCTATTTATTTGCAGTTGTTGCTTAAACTTGGCTAGACTTGACTAAGTCCTACACTCTCATGGACATGGTGCTGTGACATAAACAATAACTTGTTGCTTGAAAGCGCTGTGTTATGAATGCCATTATCCCTTATGTAACACCATGTTGATGAATGCTTTCTGGAGTGATTGAATTAACTGTGAATCATTCATCCATATGATCTAAGCTGCTCTTTGAAAACTCCTCTTCTCCTTAACTGTGGAACTATAAACAATATTCATTGAGCTTTAAAATCAGTGGATTTTGATAAAGATCAATGCATAACACATGGACCTTCTCAGGTCAAAAGGACAACAGAAAGGTAAGGTCACCTGGGCTTTTATGTGAAAGTCTGTTTGTAATTTTCTTTTCTGTGATCCAGCAATGGTAATGTTGAATAATTCATTTGAAGGGAGTTAATGGGGAGAAAAATCTAAGGGGGGGGGATCCCTTCTGTTTTTCTGTAACATTCTGTACTAAATAAGAGGAAATTATCAGATATTTATATTGTATTAATCTGTAATGAAAATAACACAGGGTTCAGTATTAAATATATATATATACATTTCTAACGTGATGATGTTGAGACAAAGAAATTCATATTTCTTTGTAAACATATAAGAAAAAATGAGTTAATATGGAAGGAATAGTAATCTAAAAGCAGTAATTTTGATAAATTGTTTTTTTAAACCTACATATAAAAATCAAAGTTAAAATTTATGTTCAAATATCAAAAGCCTCACTTGTGATATTATTTATTTTAGACTCTCCTTTTTGCTTCCCACACAAAATCCACAGCTTGGCGGTTTCTATTCTTAACATTAACAAGCATTCAGAATTTTGGCTCATAAAACTAAACCTTCAGAACTCATCTGCTTTCCTAAGCAATAGGAAGGTATGTGAGCAAAAACATTCCTTACATAATTGGTAAAAATTCAATAGGATAGAACAAACTTGGAAAATGTGTTTGGGATCAACTTTACGTGGTTTTATACGATCCTGAAATTTAATATGTCCTAGATTCTGAGAAAATAGCAACCTTTATTTTGTGATACAGATGTAGCTATTTTAAATGAATGACTTGAAATGATATGTGCCTTCTTATTAGCCAGACTGCATGCACTTGCTTGTTAAGTTCGTTTGAATCTGGCTAAGCCTCCTTTTTGGCTGCTTATCTGGGACTACAGAAGCAATAGCAACAGCTAAGGTATATCCAAGTTACAAATCAAAGGTTTAATTAGGGGAGAGAAGCTGAATTATCAAAGCAAAACCTTTTACTCCTCTCTCTCCAATTGATAGAATGCAGATGTTCAGCATTGGGACACTCCTGAGACCTCTCCTCCTGAAAGCCCACTTTGAGCCCCTAATCAGGGTCACATATCATTTCTAAACATGGAAGCACTGACCTAGCCCGAAGGGTGATCAGAATCATCTAGTCCTCAAGGCAGCTTACGTTACTTTACTTACTTACTTTACTTTACTTTACTTTAAATATTTAATACAGGTAATAAAATATTTAATATAGCTTATGAAGTAATAAAGAAATAAAAGAACAGGATGAAGGCTGAGTTGCAACAATGTTTGGTCTGGTGCCTAGGGGACTGGTACCTTTGTTTTTCACCATGTTTTATGGTTTGTTGTGAGCCACCTAGCATTCGTCATATGAGATAGTTCTGTCCATATAAGTCTTGTAAATAAATAATATAAATAAATAAACAAAACTAAGATGTAACTTTATAAAGACATAAAGAACAAGCCATTTAAATACTCAATTTATTTATAATAATGAGCAGAAAAATCATGACCAAGACATAAATGGAGGTGGAGGAGCCTTTTTGTTTTTAAGCATTTTTTTACTAGTAGATTCTAATTTCTCTTCATCTTTTTTGCTTTTAATAACTTTGTCACTTTCTTGATGACACCAACAAAAACATCCGATCTTTCCAAATCTGCCTTTTCCCAATTCTTGTCTCTTTCCAGTGAATTCAGAAGATGGTTGTCCCTTGGATCTGGGACCTCACAGAGTGAGGGAAAGTGAAGAGCGAGGATTCTACACAGAAATGTTCCACTCAGCTTCATGGGTGTTCCAAGGGGATGATGCTAATGCAGACAATAATATCAGATGTCTTAGCAAAAGGCCAGTCACTGGTAAGTTTAAAGAAGCATGATATGATAAGGCAATTAGACATTTTTGTCATTATCAATTGCAAGATACTATTGCTTATAAAAACAACAGTTGATAGATTGATTGAAGAAATCTCACTGTGTCAGGAGGGATATAAAAGGATATTCAGGGATGCGATATGAAGGGGATCTATGAGAGGTAGGAAGGGATTTAAAAAATCAAGATGGTAGCCAGGACTGCACTATCAAACTCCACTCTTTTTACACAAAATGCAATGAAAAAAAACCAAGTAAAGGTGAGGGCTATCATCTTGACTATTGTTATAACCATTCCAGACATTGCTGTGGAGTCCATATGTATAACCACTCATTTACTTGAACAATGTACCTAAATGTACCTAACAAGGTTAAGTATTTCAACGAAATCACAGTTACCATTCTGAAACCTATTGGGTACACTGTGTGTCTCATAAGAATGTCCCAAAGGTGCTTTTTCAGGAGGCAACTGGACTTTCTTGTTTTTCTTTGAAGCTTCTCATCCAAGAAACTTCTTCAGCTCTGACAGGATGGTGGGGGATGGAAGGGTTTATATTCCTTGCAGACAGCTGGTCATTTGCATCCTTTTAGGGAGTCATTGAAGCACCTGGAGGTTTATCTGTGTCCTCAGTATCACCCTAGTAGTGCTAATGGTTCCTGTAGTCTGCAATTTTTTTCTCTGGAAATCCATTCCTACTCCCATACCATTCAGAGGGTGTTTGTCCCAAACTGTATAGCTAAAAGTCTTTATGCCCAATAAATGCCCAATAAAAATATGAACATGGGCATTTTATTTCCCTTTTGTTTTCTTTGTTCTGTTTAGTTCGGGAGCGAACTGTGAGGATTCCTAAAGGAATGGGTGACTATCCTTGGGGATTCCAAATCCAGTTCTCAAAACCCATCTTGGTGACCAAAGTGGATTTCAGTAAGTGACATGATCATCCCCAAAGCTCCCTTCCTTCATGAAAAGATTCAAAGGAGTTTCTAAATGTTATGGTGTTTAAAATAGCCAGCAAAGAGATAGCAGGTATTTCAACAATTCTAATTTCTTTTTATTGCGATTACAATGAAGCATATTTTTTAGAATTCTATTGGATTTCTATAATATGGAAGAAAATCCTGCTGTTACTCTTGCAAATAGACCTACCATTGTAATAATAATAATAAAAATCCTTATGGGAGCAGTTTTCTTCTCTTTTGCCACTGACTTTTGGATGAAGAATCTTCCTTGATTCTGACTTTCATTTAATCAAACTAAAAGGGTCAGCTGTTGCCTGAGGCAATTACTTCCCCTCTGTTCTACTTTATACTCTGCTAAAAAAAATATGATGATAATGACAAAAAAAGGTCAGTGTGCCTTGGCAGTTAGGGAAAAAGGTGGATTGCTTGTAGTTTTGCCTGTCTCTTTTTTTGAATAAGATGTTTTTTTTAAACATCTGACCTCTTCTTGTGATAATTCAGTTTGACAGAACAAATGATTAGTTGAATACCTGCCACCCTGACATGTCTCTCTTTAGAAAATATTTGATATTGGGAGTATCAAATTCAGAGCCACCTACTCTTTCTTCTCTTTTCTTTCATCACATGAATTTAAAAACGTACATTTCAGGCTTAACTGAAAGTAGAACCTGAATAGCTTGTCCACCAACCCTGATTTCAGGCCACTAGTTACACTTATTTGCATTTATATGAAGTGTGGACATTATCCTTGCAGAAATCATTGCTTCTAGAAATTCACTTAAATTCAGTTTTATTTGTTGCTAATAGATATTTGTAATCGCTATACATGAAGAAAAGACACCATGCTGGAGTCTCATGCTTTACAGCAGGGGTGTAAAACTCGCGGCCTGCAGCCTGGATACATCACTCATTGGCCACATCCACTCCCATTTTAGCGAAGGGAGGAAAAGTCACAATACGTCACGTGACAACATGACAACACAAGTTTGACACCTCTGCTTTACAGCATAGAGAAGCAATCTACTACTTTCCAGATGTTTGAGCTGGTTCTGCATAAGTTGTAGACCAGGTATCTTATTCTTGTTTTAGCATTACACCTACAATTCTGTAGGATACTGTATCTTTGATGGAAACTGATTGAGATCCAGTTCCTGACTGCACTATTGGTATTTATTTACCTTTCATTATCCACAGATGCACCTCACATCTGTTGTGTGAAGAATTTTCTGTGGATTATACAAGTTTTATGGGTTGAGAAGCAGTTTCAAAAGACATTCACAAATAAAACCCAGAAAAGTTCAGAAGTATAACATGCTTTCTTTGAAATTCCTTTTTGGCATTTTTAAAATTTTCTAAATGGCAGGAATGAATAAACCATGAGCCAGGTCCATCAAAATGACTTCTTTTCTCGAAACTGCAGTAAATGGAGATGGTGATAATAATAAAAGTTACCCCCCAAAAAACCTTCAAAAATATTGAAATGGCTTTGGAAATGTAATGTCAAATTTTTGGATGTATCAGTCAAATGCAAGATATATTATTTGATGAGCCATAATCTGACATAATTTAAGATATATTATTTGATGAGATTTTATGAAAAGAGCACAAGCTCCCAGAACTCCTGAGCCTGTCATTTCTCTACTAGCTTCTGATTTTTTCTTCCACTCCTTCAGAAAAGAGCTTTACACTGTTCAGATGCACTTTCTAAGGCATGGGGTACAAGAAAATTTAGATTACTTATATTAATTAAGGACCTCTGTATTTGTGTTTTCTGGAAGAAAATACTTCAGAATACTACCATATGACATGTAATTGTATGCTGCCAAGCAAAACAAAGGAAGAACATTATTCTGAGAAACACTGAGGAATAATTCATATCATAGTGAATTGACAGACCTGAACTGAACATATTTTCTACATTTCCTTCTGTCCCTAGCATGTCTTCACATAAAAGCAGGCTACATCCATCTGTACCACAGACATAATGTACATGCATATTTAAGATACTGATAATAATCCAGAGGATAATTTAGTACTTCTGGATCAGACATATTTTTATATGCTTGGAAATCCCACCAACCATTGCTTATCCATAACAATTATTTTCAAGCTCTCAATTCTTCTAACATTTGTTTAGCATCTAATGTCTGTGGGAATGCAAAGTGGTTAAGGTGTTAGATTAAGACTAGGGAAACCCAGATTCAATTGCATTCTCAGTCACTGAAGCTCACTAGGTGATTTTGTGTCAATCAGTCTTAGCCCAGTTTATCTAATAGCAATGTTACTGTAGGGACAACAATTGTATTACTGTCTTCTTAGTCCAATTTATTATAGGGAATACTTGGAGCTATATATGCTGCCTTGAGCTCCTGAAGAAATATCTGAACACTTCCATAGAACCATCAGGTTCCTCTGGTCTCAGAAATGCAATCTTGTTTTCCTACAACTACAGGTAGTCCTCAATGTATGAGCATAATTGAGCCCAAAATTTCCATTGCTAAGCAAGACAATTGTTAAATGACTTTTGCCCATTTTTATGACCTTTCTTGCCAATATTGTTAAGTGAATCACTGCAGTTGTTAAGTTATTAAGTCATGGTTATTAAGTGAATTTGGCTTCCCCATTGATTTAGCTGGTCAGAAGGTCATAAAAGATGATCACATGTCCCTGGGAAACTGCAACCATCATAAATATCTGCCAGTTGCCATTTTGATCACATGACCATAGGGATGCTGCTACGATTGTTGGAAAAGGGGTCATAAGTCACTTTTTTCAGTGCCACTGTAACTTTGAACAGTCACTCAACTAATGGTTGTAAGTTGAGGGCTAACTGTATTTGTTTTCCAATGAGCTGTCCAGCTTCTTCCATTAAGGGAAATCATAAAAACATGCACTCAGAGCTTCACCTTCCAATCCTCAACATTTTGTGTTTAATTTCACATCAAGGTAAAAGCAAAAAAAAAAAAAAAGCAGAATCACCAGGTGCTTTTTGTTAATTCAGTTCACCTGGTATTTCTGGGCAATGGGCACATTTCCTAACCAAGCACCCTGCCACAGATCACATTGTCTTTTAAGTATGTCTGTGAGATTCAGAGGGATCTCTGCTTTGCTTTGTACTTTGCCATGGGTTGAATGTTAGAGTATGGTAAGGAGTGATAACCTAGGGAAATTCAAGAAGTACCCTGAAAAAAAAAATAATCCTTTCTCTATTGCTCTTTTTTTTCTACCATTGCCTCTGCAATAATTCTTTTTTTATGTCACAATATGAAACCAGGATTGTATTATGGAGCCGAGGTTCATTGTTCATATTCTAGCTTTTTCAAATAATCCATGATGTCGTTGTGTAATGATCTCATGCACTTAAAAATCAAGTGAATTCTGTTCGAGTTAGACTGTGAGTCTGACCTAATAAAAGAGAGGGAGAGCATATAAATCCCCTTCCTCCCTTTCATTTTAATCAACCTCAAGCAGAGAACAACAGATAGCAGTCTGTGTGACCCAATACTAGACAAGTTCAACTTGGATTGCCTATACAAAACAAGGGAAAATCTTAGGAATGACTTTTCCAACTTCTTGAGAAGTGAATTGCAATGGTGGATGTAATGAGAATGAGGCTGTCTCCTTTGTGTTGATACAGTATTATACGAATATTGCTAAATGCTGAGCATTTTTTTTCCATTCTGTGGCAGATAGTACAGCAGAAGAAGCAGGCCTGCAGATTGGAGACATAGTGATGGCTGTCAATGGCACAGATGTCACCAGCATGCCTCATTCAGAGGCAGCAAACCTAGCAAAAAAGGGTAAGTCTGCTCAAAAATATGAACTTTTAACGGATGATTTGTAAATGGTGTGGACACCCACAATGATAAAAGACGTTGGGTTTATGCAAATTTAACCAGAAATAATAGCTGCAGCACAGAGTTACAAAGTTTCATACATCTTTTTTAAAAACCCTTGCATTACCATCATTAAAACTTTCATCTCATATTTCAGGAGACCACAATCCTGAAAATTTTTTAAAAGTTTAAGACATATTCTAATGAATACTGTTTTGATAGCATAAAGTTGAAATAAAAAGTCAAATCAAGGGGTAAAATGATGGGTTGGTTTTTCAGGCTGTGTTACTCACCCAGTGAAGGGATCACAATCAATACAAAAAGTCTCTGATTTAGCTCTGACTGTGCTTACTCAAATTGGGGCATAATCTTCTCAGCAATGGGAAAAAATGCGCAGTTTGCAAAAATAGAAAAAAATGAGGGGCATCTAACTCGACCACAAATATCAGCATTAATAATAAATATTGGGCAAGCATCTTCTCTGCAACATCGAAGTACAGTAAATATTAAGTCCCTGATTTTCTTACTATGTGCAATATGACTCATAGTATCTAATATATTCAGCTTCCTTCAATTCAACACAAATTATTTTCTTCAGTCTTTTTTATTCTCAATAAAATACCATGAAGAATTTGTATTCATGAGTCTTTCAATTCTCTACCTTCAAACTATCTTCCTTACAATAGTGGATAAGGTCCTATTGGGTCATTTTTGGTTCGCCACTTCTCTAAGATTTTTGTCCTATCTACATTCTCCATTCACATACTTTCTAGAAATTTCCTATTTGTGGATGAGTTCTATGTTTTCCAAAATATGGTTTCTTTAGTCACAAATGGTTCTTTCTCACAACATGGAGCAGTACACTAAGATAAGAAATAATGGATGGAAACTTGTCAAGGAAAGTTCCAACCTAGAATTAAGGAGAAATTTCCTGACAGTGAGAACAATCAATCGGTACAACAGTTTGCCTTCAGAAGGTGTGGGTGCTCCATCACTAGAGATTTTTAAGAAGAAATTGGACAGTCAATTTGTCTAAAATAGTAGACAACTAACTCCCTGTCAATTCTGGGCTTTTTTCTTTTCTAGCAGCTAGCAAGCTCTTCCTGCTAGGTGGGAGACCTATATAGATCTATTTCCAGCTCATATGCTTTCCTCAGTAGGCCACACCCATATCTTATGTATCCTCCCTGTAAAGGTATATTATCTATTTTCTTACTTCTTCGTAAGTAAGATACATAAGGGCCCGGCAGAGCAGCTTCAAGCCATAATATACATGGGGAGCGGGGAGCGGGCTGGACCAATTACAAGATCACGGGCAACAAACAAATTTGGTTGATATATCAAATGTGCCTGTGAGGCAGAGGACTAGTGGTGTGTGGAAAGGAGCCAGAAAGAATGCTGTCAAAGCAATATCTGACAGTTCAGCATCATTCTCTGGGGATGGGGAGCCCAAGCAATTTGCGATAGGGGAGGAAGCAACAGGAGCTGAAACTCTATCGATTAACATGTCTGAAGTAAAAACAACAGAACTAATTATAGGTGGGAGGTGGGTGGATGGGCCTATCACGCACGAAATGGCCAAATTGATTGATGATGTATAAAGGCAAATATCTCTTCAATGGTAGTTTTTACACTCTGACGATGTTAGCAGAGACTAACAAAAGCTAAGTTGAAAACCCAGTTGAAGAAATATATATATATATATATATATATATATATATTTATGTAAGTTTTCATGGGTATGTATGTGTGTATAGTTAATATTTCGGGTTTCTTCCCATGTAATTGTGGATATATCCCTAAAAGGGTAGAAGCGATGTTTCGACATAATCCCATCTGCCATCATCAGGCTTATGTCAATAGTCTTTTGCACTAACTGCCGTTGGTATTTCAAATCTGGTGCTGGTATTCTGGGATGGCTCCACCTTTTTATATATATATATATATATATATATATATATATATATATATATATATATATATATATATATATATATGCCATTACCTTAAGTATTTAAACACAAGTAACTTTAACTTTACAGTTCATTAACTTTTCCTTTTTTGAGATTTCCCCCCCCAAAAAATTACAACAGGCAAGGAACATATCAAAAAGAGTTTAGAAAACATCAGCTGCCATTTCTATTGTCAGGGAAGTTGAAATTACCATAAATATATCTCATATAATACTTTGGCCACCTAATGAGAAGGAAGGAAGGGCTCACTGGAGAAGAGCCTAATGCTGGGAAAGATTGAGGGCAAAAGAAGAGGGGGACAACAGAGAATGAGGTGGTTGGATGGAGTCACTGAAGCAGAAGGTGTGAGCTTAAATGGACTCCAGAGGATGGTAGAGGACAGGAAGGCCTGAAGGAATGTTGTCCATGGGGTTGTGATGGGTCGGACACGACTTTGTAACTAACAACAACAACAACAAAATATCTCATATCTATAAAACTCTTTAGAGGACAAAATTATTTTTGAATAATACCATTCTGGTGCACTGAAAAAAACTGACTTTGACAATTAGGACAGATTTAGACACATGGTAACTGATGTGATAGTAGTAATGATCCAAGAGGAAAATGTGAATTAGATTTTTTTAACAAATTATTTTTCTGTATGTGCCAGCAATTACTATTTTTACCTTCCTACAGAATCACCTATATCTAGGCCAAATGTCAGACAGAAAGAGCACATTTAGGATTCAGATAGATGAGATTTGAGAAGAGTGTCCAAGACATCAATCTCCTATTTTCTCTGGAGGAAAATTCATCATTGGCTGAATTAATGCATTAGCTCTTAGCTCTTCAGCCAACAAAGAATTTTTTTCTGATAGTAAGAAAAAAGGGGTTTTTTGCCACCAGTAGAAGCACAATAACATTCATATTAATATGAAATTTCTTTTAGGAGATATATATTTAAAATTCAAACTATTCTTGGATGAGGGCTAATTATACCCAAGGGATTTTAATTTCTCAGTAGCACTGTTTTGACAGAGATAAAAATGTTTAACAAATACAAATTATTAAGATACTGACAAATTTATTTTAGTATATATGAAATTTTTAATTGTGGAGATGGAATTCACACTCTTCTTTAGAAAAACTAGAATTCCTTTTCTAATTATTAAGAGGAAGTTTGAGAATACACTGCTCTTATTCCCCGAATGTGAATGATACGAGCTCTTTTCTACCAGCCAAAGCACAGTAACATTCATATTAATATGTAATTTCTTTTAGGATATATATTTAAAAGTCAAACTATTCTTGGGTACTGCTATTCAAAAATCTTTCTTTTTTTATGAGATTCTGTCAAGGATGACTTCAGGTTCCTACTCCTCTTATTGGAATAACAAAAGCACATTTGATTGGAAGTTCTGTGTGTGAATTTTGACAGCACAATGCTATTTTGGTCAAACCCATACACATACATACAGTACTGCAGACATGGCAGGATTGTGTTTCAAAGAATAATTTCCACCTGACAGTCACAGACACTCAAAGTATATTTAGAGATGCTTAGAGGAGATCTTAGAAATATTCAAACATGTACAGTAATTGTCATTTTTTAATTTTTTTGCATTAAAAATATCTATTACGATATGTAAAATATTTGGGGGAGGTAGGTTTATAGAATGTGTGAAGCACTGAAGCAGCTTGCTTACACATCCAACAGCTGGATCTTCTGGAAGGCTCAGCATGATGAGTTTGAAGACTTTTCCAAAGTTGTCAGCACACACCTGTACTCATATAGATAATTCTTCTACTAAGAATGCTGGCACAATAAATAAATAAATAAATAAATAAATAAATAAATAAATAAATAAATAAATAAATAAATAAATAAATAAATAAATAAATAAATAAATAAATAAATAAATAAATAAATAAATTTCTATACCGCCCTTCTCCCGAAGGACTCAGGGCAGTGTACAGCCTATTAAAAGCACAAAGACAGACATCAGTTAAAAATAATTAAAATTATTAAATAATATCGGCTCAGATTTAAAACCCCAAAAATTTAAAACACCCAATTTAAAAATCATTACATTGATAGCCCAGCCTGGCGGAACAGCAGGGTCTTGAGGGCACAGCGAAATACACGGAGGTCGGAGATCTTACGCATTTCCAGGGGCAGTTCATTCTACAGGGCAGGGTCTCCCACAGAGAAGCCCCTCCCCCTGGGTGTCGTCAACCGACATAACTTGGCTGATGGCACCCTGAGGAGACCCTCTCTGTGGGAGCGGACTGGCCAGTGGGAGGCTATTGGTGGCAGAAGTTGGTCTCGAAGGTACCTGGGTCCTATGCCATGGAGCGCTTTAAAGGTGGTAACCAACACCTTAAATTGCACCCAGAAGACCACTGGGAGCCAGTGCAGCTCACGCAGGAGGGGTGTCACATGGGCACAATGGGTTGCGTCCATAATCACCCGCACGGCCGCATTCTGGACCAGCTGGAGCCTCCAAGTGCATTACAATAATCCAGCCGGGAGGTGACAAGGGTGTGAGTGACCGTGCACAAGGCGTCCCGGTCCAGAAAGACCTGCAACTGGCGAATCAGGCGAACCTGATAAAAAGCCCCCCTGGCCACGTCATATGCTCTTCTAAAGACAGCCATGCATCCAGGAGGACACCCAGATTGCGAGCCCTCTCTGTGGGGGGCAGAGATTCACCCCCAATAGTCAGCGATGGCACCAGCTGACTATATCGGGACGCCAGAAGCTACAGCCACTCGGTCTTGGAAGGGTTGAGTCTGAGCCTATTTCTCCCCATCCAGACCCACACGGCCTCCAGGCAGCGAGACAGCGAGACAATGCAGGAACTGTGAGGGAACATTTAGGAAACAACATGAAAAACCCCTCAAAACAGCCCTATAGAGATGAAGCTTCTTCAATATTTGAGGAAAGAGACTTCAGTCATAGTAACTCATTTTGTTAAGGACCCCTTTAAGTGCTCGACCCGCTATTAAAATATTTTTCACTTTTACTTTCTGTCAGATGCTGTTGGACAAGCCCAGCAAAATAATGTCCCATATAAATAATTGACTATAAGCAAATATAAAATATAAAAGCAAATATTTTTGTTTGCAATAATCGTTATTAGCTCCATTACCAACCAAACATCTTTTCCTAACTGAAGCCAGTCTTTAACTAAACATGCCATTCATATTCATGCCAATACATTCCATTTTTCTCTTTTCTGACCTTCTAAATAAATTGATTAGAGATACCAAGTCAAATAAGGCACTTAGAGAATATAACAGATAGCATAAATCAAAAGGAGGAGGGGTATCACCCTATCATAATTTCTATTACCCCAAGTTCAAGGTTGCAGCCATCATCGGGGAAGAACCCTGCAGAATCATTGCAAGCCAGAGAAATGTTTTGACACACTGTATTTAGGTTGGATCTATAGGAAACATTAATATAAATAATGCAGCAATGGCATTAAAAAGTTTGAAGGACAATAACAGAGAAAAATGACGTTTTCTAGTAACAGTCTCATTATCAGAAACAGCCTTATTATAGAAAACGCTGTCCGTATCACTAGGTAAGTTTGTTTGTTTCATATTGCGTAGTTCTCGATACATTTTCAGTGAATAGTGTCTTGCTATACATAATAAATCAGCATCAGTAAGGTTGATAGTCACCAAATTTTTTATAAATGTAAGATTTTTTTAAAAGCAATTGAAGCTTTTATAGGAATAGAATTCACTAAGTCTGTTTTGACAAGATATTTTCTCAACATTTAGAACTTTAGAGTAAAGCTTTAGTATATTAAACTAGGATAAAACATTTTCTGTTTTAATTACTTCGTAAGTAAAGTAATTAAAAAGGTAAAGGTTCCCCTCACACATATATGCTAGTCGTAAGTAATTATTTATGTGCAATAGAAGAACCTGATTTTTTTATTTTGCTAATATATTCCAGGTCCTGATATCTTGAACTTATTGGTGGGTTCTGATATCAGCCGTTGCCCCAACATCCCTCGTCCAACATGTCGAGGATACCTCCACAAACGGACTCACTCTGGTATCCTGAAGGGCTGGAGAAAGAGGTGGTTTGTATTAAAGCATGATGGCTCCCTGTATTATTACAAACACAAAAAGGTAAGACAAGTGCAAAATTATTATCTATAATGCTAGGGTTTCGTGAGATTTAATATAGAACTATATTGATAATTATATCAAATAGAACCTTGGAATATGTAGACACTGCATACAAAGCATAAAGGTTTTGTTTTTTGAACAGGTACTCCTAAAGATGTAGTTTTGTTTAATACAGATGAAATTTTAGCATGCATTCGGTGTTCACATGTACAGAAACTTCCCATAATAGACATTAAATTATATATTGTGTTTTGGTACAAAATGAGATTATCTTGAGTGCAGGATGCTTCACTTTCATTATCTATCATACCCAACTTCAAAAGTATTGGGGGGGAAACGCTAATATATTTTAAAAACTATCTTAAGAGTAGATAATACTATGTTAGATCAAAGATCAGTGTTAAGCAATTTCTTATATTTCTTTTGAGATACGCTTGAGATACATATATTTATTAAAGATTTACTTAAAAGTATAGGTTGCTTATTAAATGAATTAACCTACCACAGACAACTGAGAATTTTAATATGCCTACCTGCTGTTTTGGTTTAATAGAACAAATGTTAAACCAAATCTGTTTTGTTCTTTTATTATTGTTGCACTCAACAGCAAGCACAATGTTACAAACTTAATAATTCAGATTAGCTTGAATATACATGCAAATTGGTTCCAGGATACAAGTTAAAAAGATTATTTTTTCTTACACATACAGTATAGATATACAGTATATGAATTATACTATTCCATTTTGAGATGTTTGCAAAGTGCAGGAAAAAACTAAGAGTTAACAAAAGAAATTGAGAAACTCTAGTTAAAATCTAGTTTACACCAACATTATTAGCTATACCTCTCCATAACTTTCTGTCTTGGTAAATAATTTTCACTGGGTCCATACACTAGTTCATATATTGCCTTTCATTTTTAAAATCTCATCTTTTTATTTCTGTGTATCTCATGAACTCCATCCAATCCTGACTTTCTCCTCATTCCATTCCTCTCGCCTTATTTATTCTTTCTTCATATCCTAGTTAATAATATCAAAAGCCACAGAAGCAGAGACACACTTTTCTGGTTATGCTCTCTTAACAAATCAACTATAGGGGAACTAGTAAAATTCCTGTGGCACTCTACTTTCTCTAATAGTTTTCCATTTATAACTTGAACTTTTGATACATTCATTTTCAGATGCATTATTTTTATTGCAACGAACAGTCTCTATAATATTTGCTGCAAATATTTTAGGCTATCAGCCAACCATGTGGCATCATCTGTATACCACAAGTACTACTTATACATTTATCTGTAAAATCATTAAACAACCAAAGGAACATCACAGATTTCAATTTTTATTATTTTTAGCTATCTTCACTTCCATCATATATTACTTTTATTCCATTTAGCAAGAAAACTTCAGTACCACATTCATACATACCATTCTGGAATCATATTTTTTTTTTAATTAACAGATAACACATTTTTTCCATACATTCATACCTTCCTCTCTGATTTGTCGAAAAGCAAAAATCTGGCCTGTACATTCACAGCCCAAAACAGAGTTTCACTGCACTTCCCAAATTTTGTGCATTTTATTTCTCAGATTTTTCTGATGTTGCCAACATCTTTCCAGGTAAACGTAACAAACTAACCTTTGCATGATTTTTAAACTCTTCTTAATTTTTCTCTTTTCATATGTCCACTTGTCAAGCACAAATACTGCCTTAACACACACTTTCACACACAAATTTCCCAACCACTATAATCATTTATTACCATAGTTTATGGCTTCTCCAGTTTCACCATCTTCCTTTGCAACCTTACCTATTTTTAAAATTCTTACAGGATTTATGATTTTCAAATATCCCTGTAATTTCAGTGTTCCTGTATATCTGTGTGGTTTATGTCCCAATTACCCACAACAATAACAAAACTTTATACCTCTTGCAATTTGCTGTAGCATTCCTATGATCCTACCATGGTGGAAACTCTTATTTCTGACCGAATCTTGAAGCCATTAAAACCACCTATTTCATTGGTAATCTCACGGAAGAGGCTTCATAGTAAACAAAGAAATAAATTACAGTAAAGTATAACATCATAATTACATCCAGGATATATCTATATGTGTTATCTTCTTCAATATCTCATCCTTAATTTTAGCCTACAGTTTCCATGCCTTTATAACCTTAAATTATTACTTGGAATTCAGAATATCAAAAGTGAGTCAGAATTTGTTCCAAATGTATAAATGATTCTGTATCTTTTTCACTGTTAGATCTTTCACATTTAGAATAGAATAGCAGAATTGGAAGGGACCATGGAGGTCTTCTAGTCCAACCCCCTGCTTAGGCAGGAAACCCTATACCATTTCAGACAAATGGTTATCCAATCTCTTCTTAAAAACTGCCAGTGTTGGAGCATTTATAACTTCTGGAGGCAAATTGTTCCACTTATTAATTGTTCTAACTGTCAGAAAATTTCTCCTTAGTTCTAGGTTGCTTCTCTCCTTGATTAGTTTCCACCCATTGCTTGTCCTGCCCTCAGGTGCTTTGGAGGATAGCTTGACTCCCTCTTCTTTGTGGCAGCCCCTAAGATATTGGAACACTGCTATCATGTCACCCCAGTTCACCTTTTCATCAAATTAGACATACCCAATTCCAGCAACAATTCTTTATATGTGTTAGCTCCAGTCCCCTAATCATCTTTGTTCCTCTTCTCTGCACTCTTTCTAGATCATCTTTCTTACATTGTGGAGACCAAAACTGGATGCAGTATTCCAAGTGTGGCCTTACCAAGGCATTATAAAGTGGTAGTAACATTTCACGTGATCTTAATTCTATCCCTCTGTTTATGCAGCCTAGAACTTTTTTGGCAGCTGCAGCACCCTGCTGGCTCATATTTAAATGATTGCTCACTAGGACTCTAAGATCCTTTTCACAGTTACAACTATTGAGTGAGGTATTTCATCATTCAGGGGTTTTTCTTTTCATTATGAATAATGTATAAAGAAACTAGGTCTTGCATTTACTTGATAATGATATTCCAATAAGATTAAAAGGATTACATTTTACCCACTCAGACAGAATTCTGTATCTTCTATTACAGTGATATGAATGATAATTATGGAAATCAAGCCAACATGTCCTGTTCCTATACTTTTTTGAACTTCAGTTTGGTGGCTCAAGGAGAAAAGGCTTGTTTCCATTTTAATATCAGATTGTCTACTTATCTGATTTATGCCAAATTTCAAACCATAAAATCTGATTTTTAAAAGAATCGTATCTAAACTATGGTTAAACTAGTAAATATGGAGTTCTGGTACAGCACAGCTAGAGGGCACTTTACTTCACTTTCAGCAATGTATCCTTATTTTACAGTACAGTGCTTTCTTAAAGATACCATGTTAGTTACAAACAATGTCCAGCAGGTGGAGAACTTTGATCAGAAATATTTCTCAAAGCACTGGAAACAAAATACAGGTAGTCCTCGACTTACGACCCCATTTGAGCCCACCATCTATGTTGCTAAGTGAGAAATTAAGTGAGTTTTGCCCGATTTTACGACTTTTCTTGCCACATTTGTTGCAATTGTTAACTTAGTAACATCATGCTTAAGTGAATCTGGCTTGTCAGAAGGTCACGAATGACCCCAGGACATTGGAATTGGTTAAATAATATAAATATGAGGCAGTTGTAAAGCATCCAAATGTAAATCACATGACCATGGGTATGCTATGATGGTCATAAGAGTTAGGTTACTTTTTTCAGTGCCACTGTAACTTTGAACAATCACCGAATGAACTGTTGAAAGTCGAGGACTACCTGTATATATACTGTCCAAAACCAGATAATACAAGATTGATGAAAGTGGGAGCTAGTAAATCAACATTCTGAAAATGTACAGCAGGACTTCTTGTTTCTTTTTGGTTCAAAATTAAGATCTTTAAATTGGAAACAATATTTGCAGAATTAAGTATTGCTTATCTCTCAGCAATTCTCATTAGATATGATTGATCAGCTAAATAACGATAATATCATCCACCTTCTATTTTGCCATTTTTCTCTACTTTGGTGAAGTCAAGGCATGCTACATCCACATTCAACTACACTGGTCACTCACTCTATAAAAAAAAAAGGGAAGATCAGATTGATTTTGTATGATTTTTTTTTTCTTGATAAACCTACTCTGGCCCCTTCCAAGCATTGCAGACTTTTTTGAATGCTCACTGATTTACTGCTTGATCTTCTGTTTCAAAATTAAGGCAAATATCTGCATCAAGCAGACAGACTGTAGTTACAACCCCCCTCCCTTTTTTAAAGATAGCAACAGCCTTTTGCCTTTCTACAATCCTCTGGCACCATGACGGTCTTCCATGATTTCTCAAAGATCACCGAAGGACATTCCACTACTGCTCACTGCTATCTTTTATCTGGGCATCTGATTTTTCTTGCTTATATGTCGCTTCAATACATATATAATCTTGTTTCAGTCTTTTGAGCTGTTCATAATTTAGCAGGCTTCTAGATCAGGGATCTCCAATCCCTGGTCCATGGACTGGCACCAGGCCCCGCCATGCCAGAAACCGGGCCGCACAAACAAGCAAAGCCCCATCCACAGGATACAAGCAATACGTGAAACTACGCCCCCTCTGGTCCATGTAAAAACCCCTCTTCACAGAACCAGTCTCTGGTGCCCAAAAGGTTGGGGGGCGTTGTTCTAGATGTTTCTCTAAATTTCTTTTCCACATGCACATAAACACATCATTTTTAGATCAGCATCCAAATATTCAAGAAGATGACAATGAAGTGGATCCCTTGGCAATTCTTTTGTTTGTTTACTTGATTCATGCTTAACCGAATGGGGATTCATCTGTCAGACTGGAAAGCTGACAATCATTCTTTATTGTGCAAGCATAGACAAAGCATTTCAATCATTTAAATAGGTTTTAAGCCAGTATTAAAACCATTGATATCTCTATATCTATATTACATCCAGCATAAAACATTCCCACCCAACATGGTATGTCTGCTGGTGAGAATTGTCAATGTAAACATCTGGTGGGTAAATTACAAAGAAATCAGAGAACATTGTCCAATTCTAATCTATTTCATGTGCTATTTCCCAATTGTATTGAATAAATTAGCAATCCAATGCAGCCCTTTTTATTTTTTATGTTCAGGGGAAACCAGAGGAGATAATACTGCTTTATTGTGTATAATCCTTTCACTCATGCCCTTCTTCCTTCAAGCCTCTATATTCATTGCTAAGTGCTTTTCCTAAAAAAAGGCTTAACTATAAATAGATTTTGGTCCAAGCTGTTGCTCCAAGAGGTACAGTGTACATTTGCATTACATTCTGACAAAGAGCTTTATCCGCCACAGGCAGAGAGACATCTATTCTTTACAAGCATCCTACTATCTATTTCATTTACAAAGCTTCTGAAATGGCCACTGCCTATCAATAGATTTGCTAATTAATTTCTCAGAGTCTATCTGGGCTGTAATTCACAGAAGTGTAAGTCACAATGTAGTTTCCAGTTGCCATGATTCTTCCTTCTCTCTCTCCCTCCCTCCCTCCCTCCCTTCCCATCCTTTGTCTTATTAGGAAATTATTCATTTTCTTTATTGATGGAGACAACAATGTACATTTTGAACGTTTGGCTTAGAAAACAAACAGATATATGAAATAATAGATTGGAATGTCACTCTTTTCTCAAAGAGAGTAGGTCCCATTCATTTCAAGTCCCTGAGTATCAGAAGCATTACAAGTATTGAAGAAACTATTTTATATCCCAAATGAGTGGGTCCTGTTATATGTACATCATCATCATCCTCTTTTAACGACCCCATAATCCCTTGTGTGGTGGAGTAGGGGCAACTGAATGAAGCTGAGTGTTTACTTGCCGGATGCCCTTCCTGTCACCAATGTGGAGGTTTTTTTTAAAAAAAAGCAGATATATTCTTGGTGTGCCTAGAGAGAGAAATATCTGCCTCTACCCAGGATTGAACTCACAGCCTCCTGATTGTGAGGCGAGAGCTCCACCTCTAGGCCACCACATCACTCGATGTCATGATGTACATTCATATTTTAATCATTGTAATTAAGAATAGATGCCCATGTCTGCATTAAGAATAGATGCCCATCTCTGCTTATTCATGAAAGCTAAGCAGAAGCCCAGTTTCTCTCAACTCAAGCAGATTTTCTGAACATTTATACCTATTTTGAAATATTAAAATCAAGAATCCCTCCATGAATCACCTGCATTTCTGCATTCTCCTCTTCTTGAGGCAAACAAATTCTGATGAGATCATGTCACACAACATGTAGTAATAACTGTAACAAATTAATCACAACATGCAGATAACATACGGAGAGATATAGTACAAATGCTATATGTTTTCCTTGCAGCAAAATATTTTGCTATAGCATAATGTTCCATTGGAAACAGAATAGTTTAGTTTACCTTAGCTTAATTTATCTTATCTTAGTTTAGTTTTGGTTATATAAATTAAATAGAAACAATCCTTGGTATATATTTTTGTTACTGAAAACAAATTTGGCCCATATTGTCTGGCAAAGTGTTGTTGTTTTTCAACACTTGTTTCCCAATAACAGGATCCCCAGATGAACTTTCATGAAAAGCTAGTTAAAGTCACACTTCCTCATCTCTGCACACTGGTTTCCATCCAGACTGGATAGATATTAGAAGTAGAATCCGCCACTGTAACCCTTCCTCCTCTATTTTGCCACTTGAACTGACTTCCTCAACTTGAGGGTCCTCCAGAGCTAAGGCCTTCCACTCCCATAATTACTTAGCTAATGTAGCCATTACTGACAATTCTGGAAACTGGACCTAAACTTCAAGAGAGCATCTGGGTTGGAGAGGCTGCACCTGACTACCTCTTAATCAGGCATTCACAATCAAGTACTTTGTTTCTAAGCTATTGTACTTTCAGGAAGCACTTTGGATTTTTCTTTAGTCATTTATAGTACAATCCTGAGAATTCTTATTGAAATGTAACTCATACTAATCTCAGGGCACTCTATTCTCTAGCCAGCTGATGCGCAGAGGCTTCTTAATATCTTAATCTCCCATGACTGATTCATAGAAAATGTGAAACTGCTTTAATATTAAGAAATATAATTGGTTCCTTTAATTTTCAATTGTATATAACAGTATAGCTCAACCTTAGCAGCTTTCAGATGGATGGACTTCAAACTGGCTGGAGAATTATAGAAGTTGGAGTCCAGCCATTTGTAAGCTGCCAAGATTGATAAATGCTGGCCTAGAAGTTGATCAGGAGAATCTCTGTTCCAATGTCATAAAAAAAAGCATAACTAACTTTGTAAGTGATCTGATAAAGTACCTCTACCACCCCAGACAGCATTATTCAAATAAATTCTGTTCATAGAAAATAAATCTTGATATTTGGGTTGCAAGTTTTATGATTTCCATATGAATCAGGAGCCTACATTGTAAGGTGGCAACACTTGCATTTGTAAGTAGGACTTGCGACTCTTCAGAGAGTCAGGTATCTTTTCGGGTCTACCTAGAGATGTAAAGAATTAAATAGAGGACCTCTGGCATTTAAAACAGAAGCTTTGTTGTTGCTTTCATCTTGCTTCTAAGTTATTGGCCATTTCTCTTCATTTTTATTTCACCTTTGGTTTAGATTTGGGTTTCAGCAAATAAAGCTAAATATCTTGAGATAGTTTTCTTGTTTTAAAAAAATATGATAGCCTCATTGGGATTGTAAAAGGAGTTCTAGGCAAATAAAATCCCTGTTCATAGCATTATAATAAAAATGTGCTGCTTATCCTTTGGAATTTTAGAAAAAGAAGAAACATACTGTGCAAGCATCAAACAAAACTCCTCACATTGATGAAATCACAGCTGTCCAGTTTTATTGTTTATTTTACCTAAATATAATAATAGATAAATAAAATGCCTTCTGAAACTACAGTAATCTGGCTAGAATTAACCACAAGATTTGTTTGTGCATCTGTGTATATAAATGCATAAGCATTTGAAGTGAACTGCTTTCTAAGAATTTGTCTAGCCAAAATTTGTAATAATTTAATTTAATTTAATTAGTTCAATTTATATGCCGCCTTTCTCTGGAGACTCAGGGCGGCTTACAGTGCATTTAAAAAAAAAACCCATTATAAAAACATTTAAAAATTAAAACATTAAAACCCACTCACACCATTCATGGCCGGATCTCACAAGATCTCAACAGCGAGATCAACGGCCCCAGGCCTGCCGGGAAAGCCAGGTCTTCACCGCTTTTCGGAAGGCCAATAGGGTGGGGGTGGTCCAGACCTCAGGAGGTAACTGGTTCCAGAGAGCTGGGGCAGCCACAGAGAAGGCCCTCCCCTGCTGGCTCGCCAGCTGGCATTGTTTAGCTGATGGGACCCAGAGGAGACCAACTCTGTGGGATCTTACCAGTCACTGGGAGCTATGTGGTAGAAGGCAGTCTTGAAGATAACCTGGCTCTGAGCCATGTAGGGTTTTAAAGGTAATAACCAACACCTTGAATTGTGCCCGGAGACCAATAGGGAGCCAGTGCAGCTTACGGAGAATTGGTGTAATGTGGGTGTATCTAGGTGCACCCACGATAGCTTGCGCGGCTGCATTCTGGACCAACTGTAGTCTCCAAACACTTTTCAAGGGTAGCCCCATGTAGAGCGTGTTGCAATAATCTAACCGTGAGGTGACAAGGGCATGAGTGACTGTGAGGAGAGCCTCCTGATCCAAGTAGGGTCGCAATTGGTGCACCAGGCGAACCTGTGCAAAGGTCCCCCTAGTCACAGCTGTCAGATGTTGCTCTAATCTTAGCTGTGAGTCTAGGAGGACACCCAAATTGCGAGCCCGTTCTGAGGGGGACAATATCTCTTTAGTTTTTACATAGGAAAGCTGTACATCAAATTCAATAATTTATAAGAAACTTCATCAAAATCTGAAAGTGAACATTTTACAACTGGACACTTTTGCACAAATTATATGATTACAGACACACACACACAAACAAACACAATTAACCTAGTGGCGCAGCAGACTAATAGCCTGTTATTAACATTCAGCTGCCTGCAATTACTGCAAGTTCGAATCTCCCCAGGCTCAAGGTTGACTCAGCCTTCCATCCTTTCTAAGGTAGGTAAATTGAGGACCCAGTTTGTGGGGGCAATAAGCTGACTTTGTATAAATATACAAAAGTATGAAGGCTATTGCTTAGCAATTGTAAGCCACCCTGAGTCTCTGGAGAAGGGCGGCATATAAATCAATTTTAAAAAAAAAAAAACCTACCATATTTGCTATGATTACTCAATAAAATTAAGCCAGACTTGAATAGACTAAGAGCCATTCTAAAGCCTTTTTATATTTGCTTTGCTGCAGCAGAATTTCTGGACCCATATATATTTATGCAATGTCACAAGTTTAAAATAGCAATGTCAATATATTTTTATTAAGTGTTGCAGTAGCTTGAGGGAAAGGCATTAACTGAATGATGATTTCTCATCATCCAATTGGTCAGCTGGAAGAAACACTGATTGGCTGATAGTAATGAGCATACACTTAGTGTTCAAAAATTAGAGAATTGAACATGAACACATGGCCAGTTTTCAAATGGATTCAAGGGACTGTGGACTGGAAATGGTGTTGGAAGAAAACAGTAAACTAAAATTCAATAAAGTAAAACATACACATTGTACTCAAATTTTATTCTGTATTTATAAAATGTGAAATGCCATACTATCTGTACAGTTTTCACAGTGCTTTGCTAAATCCTTATGATATTGTTTGATCAATGAACCTTGAATTGCAATTTAGTCTTACAGAACCCCCAGAGGAAAATAACTAGAGCAATGTTTCTAAAAAAAAAAAATTCTAATGCTTTGCTGTCATCAAATAGTTGTCTTAATTTATTCAACCCAGACACAGTGTCTTTATTTAAAAAAAAAAAACACTTTCCTACAGCTAAAAAAAAGCCATATAAATACTCTGGTTCCATGCCATATAGAGATTTATAAGTAATAATCAGTATCTTGAATTGCACCCAGAAGCAAATTGGGAGCCAGGGCATTTGACAGAGCAAAAGTGTAACATGGACTTAATGGACCATCTGAATCTTCTGAATGTTCTTCGGGGTCAGCCCTATATACAGTGCAATGCAGTAGTCTATTTGGAAGATTACCAAAGCATGAATGATCATGTATGGGGCTTGCTTATCCAAGAAGAGGCACAACAAAGAGCTATGGGAAAACCCTTGGTTACATCTGTTACCTGCTGTTTGTAGACCCCAAATTGTGCAATAATACTGTCTGATGCAGAATTAAAGACTGGAAATCATCAGCTCCAAGATACCCTAAAACCCAAAGTACTCCATCTTTCTGTGATTGAACTGTATCTTCACTTTTTCCATGCAGAACCCACAGAAACCAGGCAATGACATAAAACCTGAATTGCATCATTTGGTTATTCAGAACAGAAAAATGGAGCAGGGTATCATCAGTGTATTGATGACACCACACCTCAAGATGTTGCATGACCTTATCCAGTGTCTTCAAGTAGTTAAACATGAGCAGGGAGATAGTTGAGCCCTGAGGCATTCCACACAATAGGAGCTGTGAGATATCCCCACATCCCTCATTGACACTGACTGGAACAAACTGCAGAGGAAGGTTGAGAAGCAGCATAAAACAATATCCCAATTCCTAACTCCTGGAACTTGTCCAGAAGGATACCAGACTTGATAGTATCAAAGGTTGCTAAAATGAACACCGTATTTCCATCCTGCTTCTTCCGGAGATCATTCACAGGTGCAATCAACACTGTTTCATTCAGGGCCCTTTGATGGCAGAAGGCAAACACCTTTTCAACAATCTTCCCTGAAATTTTGCCCAAAACAAAATTTAGGTTTAGGAATGTTTCATGAGGAGAGATCATGCCCGTGGTCTCTTTAAAGGACAGCAGAACTGCCTCCCTCACAAGGATGTACTCATGCTGCTTAGACTTACCATACACAATTTCCCAATCAGCCTTGGCTAGCTCAGTTAAGGATAAAGGTGAGATGGCCAAACTTTAAACTCTAACAATCCTGCCCACTTCCTCAAGATTAACAGGACCAAACTCAGCCCTAATAACTGAACTAGGATGTATTTCAAGTCTACTCCAAATGACATGCACTAAAGCTAAGATCTAATTTATGCTAACCATAGTTAGGAATTCATTCTATAGTTTTAGCTTCAGATTTATGCTTCCATTTTGTATCCGCTCAAGGCTCAGCTCCATAAAGTCATAAATGCATTCTCATTATACTGGTGGGACAGATTTTTGAGACAGAGCCTTCCTTTTCAGTCTTAAATTTTAAAAAATTGTTTGCTGGCATCCAATCAAGTCATAATTTTAAAGTACCCTAATCCAAATAGTCTGTTTATAAAAAAATGTTATGAATACTGACTATAATACTACTCAATTTGAGATCCCTCCTTTTCTCTCAATTATAAAAATATATTTTTGATGGCAAAGGTTTTGAGTTATGTTTGTTCCTGCTACCTCTTTGGTTAAATATTTATAACTTAATATTGATCAACAAACATCAGCATGTAAAATGACCAAGATTGAGAAAGAAAAATTGATTGCTGAAGAAACAGAACCCGTCTAACATTTTGAAGGGAATTTTTTTCCTAATCACTCTTTTTAAATTCAATTGTAGAAGATTGGTTTGCTTAATAAGGGAGAAGGGACAGGTTCTGATATCCCTGGTCTATCAGATTTAAATCCTATTCAATTTCAACACCATATTGGACTAGTTCTTTATCTAAACTCTATTTTCTGACTATTTGGGAATCACAGTTGATTTACAAACATGTTGCAATAATGTGTAAATTATAAAATCAAATTACTATTGTCCAACTAGACTGAAAATATTAATGTTTGATTACAAGGCAACATTATATGGCCCATTGTCATCCAACATATTCTGTAAACTTTAAAAATATTATCATGGCACTGATGATGAAAGTGGAGGAATATGGCTGGAGGAATTGGCCTTCTCTTTCCAAGCTGTGCTATTAGAAAATATAGAATATTGAGATATCCTATGTGTAGGACCATTAGACAGAAGCATAAGTGTTTCACAATTTGTCTAAATTAGGATTAGATAAACAAGTCTTGCTACATAAACAAGACTTTGCCTTTCATCCTCCAGCAATTAAAGTTGCATCATAAGCACTCTTTAAGCTTGAATTTGTTGATTTTGTTGTAGGACGAAGGAAAATGCAGACCACTGGAAGTAACAAAGGTCGAAGGTGCTGAAATTGGCATGGATAACAGCCTGGGCAAGCCTTTTGCATTTAAATGTGTTCCTCGGGCTGGAAACAGGGTTTTTTATTTCCGTGCTACATCAGCCCAAGAAATGAAGAGGTACATTCCACTCACTAAATTAATATGTTTTCTCTTTTTTTGTGCTGCATTTATTAAATTATGTAACAGGAATACTCATCAGCCTGTTGTGGAAGGGAGAGAGAACAAACATATGGCACTCTGACTTAATTACAGTTCTCTCTTTCTCTGGCAAGGATTGTCTCTGTTAGCATTTTGTTATTCCCAGTAGGGTGTGGTTTGGGGGGGGGCTTGGAGTCATTTCTCTTTTTTCTTTAATGTAGCAGTTGTGTTAGATCACATCAGAATTATATCTGGTCCAAGTGTCGAGCGTCAAGAAGCACTCGACATCATGTCCATGCACCGGCAGAACATGGATACCCGGCTGGAAGGGGGGGTTGAGCCACATGGGTGATGGTGGTGGAATAGGCTTCCGAGTAGGCGTTTATGTGCACGGGTGCCTTATGGGGTCGCGTGGAATTAGCTTACTACTCTGAGAACACTCTAGAAAAGTGACGGCATCCCAGTACGTCCGAAGGAAATGAGGAAGTACGAGACCTTCCAGCTGAATGTAATCTGGAAGGAACTATATAAGGACTCGCTTGCAAGGGCGTGACAGCTGCGTCTTTGTTTTGCTAGCTTTGCATTCCGGTTTCTGTAAGCGCTGATTGCCACGATTAAATGAAGATACACCAGCTTGGCTTTAAGGGTGTTCTTTGAGCGTGGACACAGTCCTAGGGGAGCCGAGAGGAAGACGCAGCTCTCCCTTTTCACAAGCCGTTTTGGAGCCGCTGCCCCCCCCCCCGTGAAGGAAGGAACGGGATGGCAGAGGGCGTAGCGGCCGACGTGCTGCTGGAGGATACAGCGGAGACCGTGGGCGAAGCGGAGGAGGAGGTTGACGCCGGGATGGATGGGGCGGCCAGCCCGCCGGTGGTGCGGCCGAAACAGCATGAGCCCGGGGTCGACGGCGCCCCTAGTGAACGAAAGGAACGCGAACACAACGCCCGGGAGACGCCCGGCCCAGAGACAGGTGGGATGCGTCTTCAAACCCCGCCCTATGCCGGTTCCCAGTTCCAGGATTGGAGGGAACGGCGATGGCTGGAAGACGAGGAAGGGGACTGGAGCCACTCCACTGGCCTGGGGCCTTCCACCCTAGAGATCCTACGCGACCGTTTTGGTGAGGCGAGCTTTCGTGACGCGCCCTCCTGGCAGCCATGGGCGCCCAGCATGGAGGGAGCCACCTCCTGGTCGGGAGGCGGTACGGCGGGTGGGAGTTCTGACAGCAAATTCCGCCTTGCCAGCCCGAAGCTGAAGTTGGAGGGGCGTGAACAACGCTGGGTGAGTGGAGAGCGGAGACAGGCTGTACATTCATACGGTGGGGGCGAGGGCAGCCACGCAACTCCCGGTGCCGCTACACAGCCCGGGAGAGAGAGGAGAGTAGATCCCGTGAGAGACGCCCCTCGACAGCTACCCGGCACAGGAGATAGGCCACCACCACAGCGTTACAGAGACCCGCTACCGGCATGGGGCCACGGTCCCTGGACACCCCCCCTCCAGCAACATCCCTGGGGATTACCGCCTCTGCAGGCTGCATTTGATGGAACTGCAGGAAAGGTGGCACTGTTCCTGAGTCAGGTAATAAGCCATATGGACCTTTATGGCAGATTATATCCTTCGCAGTGGTCCATGGTCGTGGCGGTCACAGCAGTGCTAACGGGGGAGGCAGCTGAATGGGTCACCGATTTACATAGTGAACATGCCCGCGAGTTAACAGATCTGGGCCTGTTCCTTGAAGCATTACGCAATAGGTTCGAGGATGAAACTCGGACCCAGGTCATCGAAGGTGAATTGGTCAACCTACGACAGCGTGGTCGCCCTGCCAAGGATTATGTCAAGGAGTTCCGTAATCTGGCAGGAAAACTCCATTCGTGGCCAGAGCGATTACTTATCCACCAATTCCAGGCAGGGCTAGATAGAGAAATAAAACAGGCCTGTGTATACCGGGGTCTAGGCCCACGATTGTCCGAATGGTACAAGGCAGCGGTGAGCCTAGACGTTGGTTTACGAGAATTCAGGCCTCGGAACACACCACCGTTCCAGTCCCGTCGTGGTCCAGGTGGCAGATCCAGTGACCGCGGGGCGTTTAGAGGAACCCCGGCATTCGGGCCGACCACTACCGAGGCGAACAGATGCCCGTTCCGGTGCTTTCGATGCAACCAAGAGGGTCATAGAGCTGCGGACTGCCCCGTCGCAGCCCCACGACTGTCAACTCCCTGGCCATCCGTTCCGACTACCACGCCACGTGACCGACCCCTACGAACACCAGAACGCTCTAGGGCGGCCACGCAGACGCCCTCGTTAGAACCGACAACCCGGTCCAGTAATACCATGCCAGGGACGGCTCGTGTCCCCGACGCATCCGAAGAAAGCGACAACGGAGATGAGTTGCAGGATCCTATGGTAAGTGACCCTGTACACCCCTTCCTGATACCAGTGACCCTTAGACATCCTGTCACTAAGAAGGAGTGTGAACAAAAAGCCTTAATTGATACAGGCTGTACTCGATGCCTTATGCGGCAGTCGGTAGCTGAGGGCTTGGGCCTTCGGATCCTGACTCTTCGTACCCCCATTAAATTCGAGCAGATGGATGGGTCCATCCTGGGAGGCACACCTACCGCCAGTGTTACAGAACCCGTATTCCTGCAAATAGGAGCCCATCAGGAAATGATCCGGTTCATTGTAGTAACCCGGATGATCGAACCCATCATTCTTGGGCTCGCGTGGTTGGACAGGTGGGAACCACACATATGGTGGGAGGGGAGTTATCGTAGGCTCAGACTGCCATGTACAAAAGAGAGGGTGGCTCTCCAGCAAGAAACAGCAAGACAAGGTACATACCCCCAAGCATATAATGACCTCGCCCAAGTATTTAGCGAGGAAGAATGTGACATCCTGCCCCCCCATCGGGATACGGATTGTGGTATCGAAATACTTCCCGGAGCCCGGTTGCCAAAACCCCGTATGTACTCGATGACACCACAGGAACTGAAGGAATTGCGAACGTATATAGATAAAAACCTGGCCCGGGGATTTATTCGTCCCAGTCGTTCGCATTTAGCGGCACCCGTCCTCTTTCGAGGTAAGAAGGATGGCAGCTTACGTTTATGTGTTGACTACCGGGGATTGAATGCTGTCTGCGTAGAACCGTTGTACCCCCTGCTGCTGATAACTGATTTGTTGGCTACCCTGGCGTCAGGGAAAATCTTCACGAAATTGGACCTCCGCGAAGCCTATTATCGGGTACGGATACGTCAGGGAGATGAGTGGAAAACCACATTTAACACTCCCCTCGGCAGCTACCAGTTCCTGGTGATGCCTTTCGGTCTACAAGGGGCACCAGCGGTGTTTATGCAGCTTATAAACGGTATTTTACATGAACACCTATATCGGGGCGTCTTAGTCTATCTGGACGACATTTTGATCTACTCTGATACAATGGAAGAACATGTCCAGCTGGTTAGACAGGTCCTGACCAAGTTGCTGGACGCACATCTTTTTGTAAAACTCTCAAAATGTGAGTTCCACCGGGAGGAGATCGATTATCTAGGTTTTCGAATTAGTCGTACTGGTATCCAGATGGACCCGAAGAAAGTAGCTGCGGTCTTAGAGTGGAAAGCTCCGCAAACCCGTAAACAACTGCAAAGTTTTTTAGGTTTTGCAAACTTTTATCGACATTTCATTCCGTCCTTTGCAACAACAGCATTACCATTAACGGAGCTATTGCGAACAAAAGGTGTGGTGGCCCCTGGGAAAAAGCCTAGGCCGGGATACAAACTACAATGGTCATCTGAATGCCAACAAGCCTTTGAAAATCTTAAACGGGCTTTTGCCACTGAACCCGTATTGATACACCCTAACATGTCACAACCGTTCGTAATACAAGCGGATGCTAGTGACGTGGCAGTGGGAGCTATTCTAATGCAGAAAGATGCGAACGGTATGTTAAGGCCTTGTGCATACACCTCCCGAAAATTTACAACCGCAGAAAGGAACTGGGCAGTGTGGGAGAAAGAGGCCTATGCCGTAAAATGGGCGTTACAGACATGGCGGCACCTACTGGAGGGTAATCCCATACCGTTCGAGGTCTGGACGGATCACAAGAATCTACAGGCCCTCCAAACACCTCGGAAACTGTCCCCAAAACAGGTGAGATGGGCACAATATTTTCAGCGGTTCCATTTTGCCCTCGTGTATAAGCCAGCTAGAGGAATGTTTTTGGCGGATGCGTTGTCACGGATGCCGCAATATCACAGTAAATGAGATGAGGGTTTACAAGCAGTAATCTCACCCCTAAAAGCGTATGTATTGACAGCCCCGCAGACCGAGGATTGGCTCACGCTTTTACGGAAAGCCATTCGGACGGACGCATGGGCACAAAACAATGCAGCATCCCTAACCCACCATGATGGCCTAGCGTGGTGGGGAGATAAACTCTATATTCCAGCAACATTGAGACAACGAGTGTTACTCCAGTGCCATGATAGGAAAACCGCCGGACACTTCGGGTTCCTTAAAACCCTACATCTGACGCGCAGACAATTCTGGTGGCCTAAAATGAGGAAAGACATTGACCAATACATCCGGGGATGCCACACATGCGCGGTATCCAAGCCACAACCAGGGAAGCCACTGGGCTTATTACAAACCGTAGCCGAACCAAACAGACCATGGGAGGAAATAGCCATGGATTTCATTGTAGACCTTCCCAGTAGCAGAGGTTATACCGTTATTTGGACAGTAGTCGATCTTTTCTCAAAGCAAGCCCACTTTATTCCATGTAAAGGCTTACCCTCTGCCCGACGCCTGGTACGTTTATTCCTACAACATATTTACCGTTTGCATGGAGTGCCTAAGAGGATAATATCAGACAGAGGGGTACAATTCACCGCCCGATTCTGGAGAGGGTTTCTCCGTGATATAGGATCAACCCAGGGCCTTAGTTCAGCCTATCACCCTAGTACGAACGGTGTTGCTGAACGCACGAATGCCATGATAGAACGATACTTACGCTCCTACGTTACCTACCAACAAAACGATTGGGTTGATTACCTTCTATTTGCTGAAACGGCATACAATAACGCAGTACATCGGAGTACCGGATTTACTCCGTTCCGGGTAGTCATGGGGAGGGACTTCCCTGCTATCCCAGAGTTAGACCTTTCCCTCCAAAAACCTATGACTCCCAACGACTGGGCTACTAACGTGAATGCTGTGTGGCCTCACGTAAAAACCGCTTTGACACGGGCAGCCGATGAATACAAGCTCCAGGCAGACAAAAGGAGGGCTACATGTCCATCTTTTCAGATCGGAGACCTGGTTTATTTGTCAACAAAATACTTAAAGCTACGATTACCAAGTAAAAAACTAGGACCCAAATATATAGGCCCATTTCCTATCATTAGAGTAATTAACCCCGTAACATTCATGCTAAAACTACCCCCCTTATTGGGAAAGACCCATCCGGTTTTCCACTCTAGCTTGTTAAAACCGGCCACTACACCCACTATTTTTCACATGACCAACAAGAGCTCTACCAAATGTTCAGAAGAAAAAAAAGAAGGTTGTAATGCTTTCCTCTATACTATTCCTTGTCTATTCATAGACATATTGTGTCTGCCAGAACTCCCATTAGTGTAATTCCTCGGTGTCATGTGTGTGTGTGTGTGTGTGTGTGTGTGTGTGTGTGTGTGTGTGTATGTACTCCAGAAGCACCATCCCTGTTACTGACCACTAGCAGTACTGATGATCAAGATAATAGCAAGGAGTGTTCCTTTCATTCCATTCTGTCTCTACAGATAACCCTCATTTAGTGACCACAACCAGAACCAGTAACTGGGTGTTTAAGTGAAGTGGTTTCTAAGTAAAACTGTAATTGTGCCTATGAACTTCACCTTTCTTTTGCTTTGCAATGTGAGGATTGGTCCTAAAGTTACTTTTTCATCATCATCATTATTGGAAACAATTATTAAACAAGACAGTTGCTAAATGAGGACTACCTGTACACTGCTTTTGTCTGATTGAAAGATTGATACTTTTAGGCACTGTCTTCAGCCTTCCACCTACTGAAAGAACAAAATATTCTTCCTTCTCCTCTCCACACCCTCACAATGAGGATGCAAGCATTACCTCAAAGCAAGTTTCTTAATATAAACAGTTTTGTTTTATTACCTGTCTCTAGATAATCTTAACTGCTCTACTTACGCACAATGTGGGTTTGTTTGTTTGTTTGCTTGGTGCTTTGAGTCAGTGTTGACTCATGGTAACTACCTAGTTTAGTTCTTGCAGTTACCTTGTCAATATTTTTGGAAGTGGTTTTGCATTGCTTGCTTTGTAGAATTGACTGACAGTGCCTGGCCCAAGTTCATCCAGTTAGCTTCATATCAGGGGCAGAGGGTGGAGTGGCTTGAACTCACAGTCTCCCAGATTCTAGTTACCAGTTTATGCCTTAACCACCACATCAAACTTACTCACTTGAGCAAATGTGTATGCTAAATTCACAGCTCAGAGAAGGAACTAGGTGTTCCAGTGAGTTACCATCCATTCTTTTGGACTAGACAAGTAGAGTAATATCAAATGTGCACAGCTCAAGAGGCTTCCATCTTTTCTTGCATAAGCCTTTCAATTGCTGTTAGTCAATGCATTACTCTTTTCTTCCAGACAAAACTATACCTTTTTGTATTTTTCCCCAAAGGTGGGTAGATATCATGGAAAAAGCTGCACATCCTATTCATCAGGTAATATGATTTTTAAAATATTAAAAGTAAATTTATTGTTTGATATAGAGGTTAGGGGAGACTGGAACCTCAGGGGAGATATGAAAGGATGCTGGGGGTTGAAGATGCTAAGCTCACCATCTGAATTACAATCCAATGTCCAATTTATAGGACCTCCTCTAAAAGCCAGGTTACAACTGGCTACAATTCTGGCTGTTGAATGCCAGGTCATTCTGTAATAAATCTGTCCTCATACATGATTTGATAATGGATGAGAGAGCTGACCTGGTTTGTATCATTGAAACCTGGGTAGGCCAAGACAGAGCTTTTCCCTCTCAAAGATGTGACTACTTTGGTTTTATGTTGGCCCTCAGAGGATCTGCCCTGCAGATAACCAAGTGAGAGACTATCTGAAGAAGACTGTTGCTGTTGTACTATCCTCCCTGCTGCACAGTATCTTCCCTGCCTGAGCTTCTGGTTCGATTGCTGGGTTGGTGATTGAAACCCAGGAGTGAAATCCAGCAGGTTCTGACAGGTTCTGGAGAACAGGTAGCAGACATTTTGAGTAGTTTGGAGAACCGGCAAATAGCACATCTGGCTGGCCCTAGAGTGAGGTGGGAATGAAGATTTTGCAATATCCTTCCCCTGCCACGCCCACCAAGGCACACCACGCCCACCAAGCCACACCCACAGAACCGGTAGTAAAAAAAAAATAGGATTTCACCACTGTTGAAACCCTTAGCCTTGCCATACTTAGAAATTTCAATTTGCTGCCCAGTGACATTGAGTCTGGAGTAGCTTAGTAGGCCATGATTTCCATGGCAGCTATGGACCTGTTCGAGTCATCAGGTCCCAAGCATACTGAAGGTTGCACACTAAAGCTAGTTTTTGTCTTGAGGCAGAATCACTATATTTTTTTGGATCAACATCTGGAATTGGGGGTGAGAGGCATTGTTTTACATTGGTTCTCCTCCATTCTCTGTTTGGTTTCAATTAGTGTTCATTATTAGGGAAAGATTCTGCACATGACTCCTCACCTGTGAGATCCTCAAAGTTTGACATTCTCACCAATTCACTCAGTGTGTGTGTGTGTGTGTGTGTGTGTGTGTGTGTGTGCATGTACTGCATTCAAACACATGCACACACACATACTCATAAGCTGCTCAGAGGTATCTGAAGAGGGATGGCCAGTCAATGCAATAAAAAAAATAAACTTCTGGAATAAATGGCATTATCATAGCCATTTTGTTTTCTTCCTAGTGTTTTCTCACACATGCAGAGTCCCCCCTCTTGCATATCCCCAGATCCTTGGGAAGAACTGAAAGGTGGATAAAAATGCCAAATCTAGTCTGAATATCTGGCTGACTGTGCAACAAACCATAATAAATGCAAATGTTTTATGGGTATTTCAGCTCAGGCTTGAAACATGAGTCAGTATAACAAAGCTCATCCTTGACAGTGAGAAATAACTGCAACTGGATGCTCAATCATCTAATTGTGTCGATGACAGGGCTGCCCCTTAGAAACTTCTCAAACTTCTGTGACATTTTAAAGGTTAGGAAACTTACGTGCAATAAAATATCATGGATTAAAGTTGCTTTATCAGCTACAATCCACAGGAATTTATGATAAATTATTTTTTTTTCAAGAGACTTAGATATCATGAAGTTGATTTATAAGCAAACTCCGGAATGAACGTTGATACCTAAAAATAGTTTCTGGGATTACATTTTAATTGCCTCATTTAAGGGCCCTATTTAGGAAGCATATCAAATAATTATCAGTTGAATTAAGAAGTACCTTCCTTTAACAATAACTTTATTGTCATTGTATGTGTATACACAGTATACCCATACAATGAAATTCACTTAACACCCAAAGACCAGGTCCAACACACATAACAATTCCCAAACACACCACCACACAGCACAAATTTCCCACCCCTAAACCACCCAAACATCCACACAACAGACCAAGTAACGCTGTCCAACAGCTCACTGATGGTGGCCCTTTAGTTCATTGTTGAGTGCAATTATAGCTCTGGGGTAAAAACTATTCAGAAAACATGTGGTCCGAGTTTTAATTGTTCACTATTTAAGCAAAATTTCTACTACCATTAGATATATTTCTCAATATATCTCAATATATCAAATAAGTGTTTCTTGACGTCATGAAATGGTCACTTATAGCAAATGTAATCATGTTTAAGAATTGAATGTAGTAGACATTCTTGTGATAGAAGGGCACAAATTGGATATGACAGATGTTTAGCCCTAAAAATGAAAGGCATTTGTTGTATACTGAACAAATAATTGATTAGTCCACTTTTAAACACATGTAGAGATGTTTCCATGTCAGCAGTTTCTGTACAAGTGGGAAAAATTTAATTATTTTCTAATGTTAACATACAGAACCATGTGTGGGAAGATGTCACCATGCACAATACAAGCCTTCCACCACTTGCTATCAAAAACCCAGAGTGCCTGGGGCTCCTTCACCAGCTGGACAAAACCAAGAATATATGGGTTCAACATTATTGCATTTTGAAAGATGGCTGTTTATATTTTTATGCTAGCATACGTTCTACACATGCTGTCGGTAGGTGGATCTGCCTTTCTGTTTTGCATCCTTTTTCCTCTTTAGAGAAATTCTCCTCAGTTACATAAAATAGTTTATAATATCTTGTAATATTGTGTTAATGGTAATATTATTATAATTCTAATGTTATATAAACTTCCATAGCATTTTGAATTATGCTAGAAAAAGCAATGATCTAATTTATTTTATATCCTTCTTAAAATATGTAAGGTGGTTATATAACATACATATTTAGACATCATTATAGCAAATGGGACAGCTGATTGCATCTTCCATATGCTAAATGTGTGAGGACAGCCTTCTATTTAGCATCTGTGTATATTAGAGCCGAAAAAAGATTGTGGTAAAATATAGAGAAATGTAGATGTGTAGATGGTGGCCATAACCACATGACTTAGAACATACATACATACATGCATACATACATACATACATACATATATATACACATAATTATATATATATATAATTACACTTTTTTTCTTATTTTATATATATATATAATAAGAAAAATGGCCATGAACACATGACAAGACCTCAGACTCGGAGCCAAACCAAAGCCCGGGATGTTGCATCACAGCCATCTGCTCAAGACAATACATCACAGAACTCAGGATGTTACAACACTAAAGCTCAGGATGTTACAACACAGCCAACTACCCAGGATGTTGAAGCACAGGACTCAGGATGTCACAACACTAGAGCTCAGGATGCTACCATACAACCCATTACTCAGGTCGTTACAACACAAAAGACTAATTGGCACACAGCTAGGACCTCGCCCACACAGGATGTTATGAAACAGCTGACTAATCTGCAAACATCAACTCCATCTACTAATCAAGATGTAACAACACAGCCAATCAACCCGCTTACAACAACAAAGCCAGCACTCCATACCTCCCCACCAATATTTATAGAGAGACAGCATCTCTCTCTCTCTCTCTCTCTCTCTATCTATCTATCTATCTATCTATCTATCTATATATATATATATATATATATATATATATATATATATTAGGAGCATAATATTGTAGTGTTTTTCTTTCACTGTGGTCAGTTTCAGTCATTTTTGGCAGAAGGTAGAAGTCAGAGCCAAGGGCCCTGGTTTGTGGGATCCCTCAGAACTATGGCATGCTTTGGGTCCTATCTATTACGCAAATCATCTCATGGGCTCCAACAGGGCAGTTATCTCTGCTGTCATGATTGTGACTTTGTTGTTTTAACTTTTATAAACTGCCCAGAGATTCACGGCTGAGTGACTAGCCAGAGAAATTAAATGTTTAAATAAATAAAAATAATTAAATTAAACTTAAGTTAGTCACGTTTATATATTTTATAATTTTTTCCAGATTTTTCTTTTATATCTCCTGAAAGCCCAGGTTCATATGTTCATTTTCCTCACACTGGTGAAACAGCCTCTTGAGATAGAGTAACTCCTAGTTCCATGGTACAGTAGACTCTTGAGACAGAGCAATCCTGCTTTAAAATACTAAAATTCAGAATTGCTGAATTTATTTATTTATAATTTAATTTATATATCCCCCCCCCTCCTGAAGGGTGGTGTACAGCCAATTAAAAACACAAAATACAACAACAGTTTTAAAATAGTTAAATGTATTAAATAATTTCGGCCGGAATTTAAAATCCAAAATTTTAAATACCAATTTAAAAATCATTTACATAGATAGCCCTGCCTGGCAGAACAGCACGGTCTTAAGGGCACAGCGAAACACACGGAGGTCGGAGATCTTGCGTATTTCCGGGGGCAGTTCATTCCACAGGGCAGGAGCTCTCACAGAGAAGGCCCTTCCCCTGGGTGTCGCCAGCCGGCATAACTTGGCCGATGGCACCTTGAGGAGTCCCACTCTATGGGAGCGAATTGGCCGGTGAGAGGCTACTGGTGGCAGAAGTCGGTATCGAAGGTATCCAGGTCCTGAGCCATGGAGCGCTTTAAAGGTGGTAACCAACACCTTGAATTGCACCCTGAAGACCACTGGGAGCCAGTGTAGCTTGCACAGGAGAGGTGTCACATGGGCACAACAACTCGCGCCCTTAACCACCTGCGCGGCCGCCTTCTGGACCAGCTGGAGCTTCCGAGTGCTCTTCAAGGGGAGCCCCATGTAGAGAGCATTACAGTAGTCCAGCCGAGAGGTTACAAGGGTGTGAGTGACTGTGTGTAAGGTGTCCCGGTCCAAAAAGGGACGCAACTGGCGGATCAGGCAGCTACCTGTATTTTATGAAGCAATTCTCTGCAGCATGAAACTCTAATTCAAAAGTCCTTTCCCAGATTGGTTTTCAGGCTTTTCATAACCCAAATATAATAGTGTGAATTAACTGATAGCCTTAGTAGCCTTTTAAACAATGAGTGGGAGTCTTTTCCATCACATCTTTTGGAGTTTTTCCAGTATCCTTTGCCATTTACATATTATCTTTTTTTTAGGGGGCATTTATTTGCAGGGTTACACTGTGAGTGAACAAAGCCTTGGTTCCAGAAGATATGTGATTGAAGTAAAGCCACCTTCAGAAGAGTTTACTACTTTCTACTTACGTGCCGAAAGTGTCAATGAAAACCAACGGTAAATCATTTCACCTTTTTTCCAACTATTTGTTTATTTTTCCCCCTCTGGTATGTTTCTACTTGCCTACTTTATGGTAGGTGCAGAAAATAGAATAGAATAGAATAGAATAGAATAGAATAGAATAGAATAGAATAGAATAGAATAGAATAGAATAGAATAGAATAGAATAGAATAGAATAGAATAGAATAGAATAACAGAGTTGGAAGGGACCTTGGAGGTCTTCTAGTCCAAGCCCCTGCTTAGGCAGGAAACCCTGCACCACTTCAGACAAATGGTTATCTAATCTCTTCTTAAAAACTTCCAGAGTTGGAGCATTTATAACTTCTGGAGGCAAGTTGTTCCACTGATTAATTGTTCTAACTGTCAGGAAATTTCTCCTTAGTTCTAAATTGCTTCTCTCTTTGATTAGTTTCCACCCATTGCTTCTTGTCCTGCCCTCAGGTGCTTTGGAGAATAGCTTCGCTCCCTCTTGTTTGTGGCAACCCTTGAGATATTGAAACACTGCTATCATGTCTCCCCTAGTCCTTCTTTTCATTAAACTAGACATCCCCAGTTCCTGCAACTGTTCTTCATATGTTTTAGCTTCCAGTCCCCTAATCATCTTCCAAATAAGCCTCCAGTCCCTAGAAAAGCCTAATTATTTAAAAGGGAGCTCTAATTGTTTTCAAATAAAAATATGAATATTCATACTTATACAAAAATAAATAATGTTGGTCTTTAAAGACAATTTTTGTAGTTGTCACTTCATCGAATAGAAGCATTATCCAAAACTGACAAATTTTATGTATTTATATAAAATGGGTTTTAAAGAGCTTTCTCTATAAACTTACATATGTATAAACAAATATTAGGAGTATCCTTCATGTTGTGCAATGCAAAGAAGTATCTTATGTAATACCCAATTGCAAATAAATTCAGCAAGTTACTGTATACAATAGCACTAATTGAGTTTCTATTATCCATGTACTTTAATCTAACATTTAACATTGAAAAATCAAGTAGAAGTGCTAAGAGAGGGCAGTCAAATTTGCTGACAAAATGAAATTTAATAGTTCCACAGCACAGTCTTCCTTCAAAGTTCTGCTTGGGTAAACTTTGGATCAAATTCAAGAACAAATGAAGAAATATAAGCTCTTTGTGAAAAAAAAATGCAAAAAATGCCCTTCAAATATTAAGTAGTATATGATACATTCATAGAAATGCTAGGAGATCTGCAAATGATTAAACCTGTTCTTCAAAATAAAGATCCTACAAGGTATTAAAAATTAATAAACTGAATATGACCTAAATTTTCCTGGAGAAATTCTTAAGCCAGGCTGGATAACCTTAGATCTAAGTGACAATATGACCCCCAAATTTCTTTTTCTCTCATATGTTCTCAGAAATGACTCAAGGACAAAAGTACACTAATCTATCCTGTTTGAGTCAGAGTCATGAAAATTAAGCCAAACTATAACAAAACCAACGTTGAAATATTCCTCTGTTCACTGCACCCCAAAGCATTATCTTGCTCCTTTATGCTTTCATAGAGTATCTGTATAGAGTAAACTTGGTAGCCTCCATAAGTGTTAGATTTCAGTTCCCTTCAATCAATGCTAGTAGAGATTTACTAGGGATTTTGGAGTTATTGTGATAGCAAAGGCTGGCATAATAAACCTAAAGATATATTAATCTTTAAAAGGGATGTGTGTCTCATGATATAGATAGCTATACTCTTGAGAAGTCTTTCACACAGTCAACTGAATCCCAGCTTTAGCCATATTTATTTGGCATAGACCCAATTAAAATAATTTACATATTGTGGATTTAAATGGGTTTATACTAAACTTGACTTTATCTGGATTCAACCCATCAACTCAGATGATTTTTTTAAAAAAAAAAATTAGTCAATTGAATAATCATTTAAGCAAGCTAAGATACAGCTAGCACTGTGAAAGAGCAGGAGGATTTTTTCATCTCTTGGCTCGAATTTATTAATGCTTATGTATTTTCAAGGTAAGGCAGATATCTGTAGTACTGGTAAGTAAAAATATTGCAACTTGTGCAATCTTTGCAAAGGTTAGCTACTTTCTGTAAACTGATCCAAAGAATGAAGTGTGATGGTAACAAATGGATATGACACATTTTGAAACTCTAGATCAAGAATTTCCAATCTTGGCAACTTAAGATGTGTGGACTTCAACTCCCAGAATTCCTGGCTGGGGAACTGAAGTCCACACATTTTAAAGTTGCCAAGATTGGGAACCTCTGTTCTTGGTGATACAGTTTTGTTTAAAAGGTATGTTTGATATCTCATTTACTATGTTGTAATTACATGTGTTTTAATTTGCAGTTAGATAAAAGTCCATTCAATTAATGATCAGCTTTGGCTTGTCCTTTTTTCCAGGTGGATCAGTGCCTTGCAAGCTTCAGTCAGTAAATGGCTTCCTTGGAACAAGGCCACAGAAGACTTCATGCATTGATTGCTATAAGAAGTACAATGTGAAAGGAAAACTCAGACTTCTGTACAACTACTGGTACGGGCTTTTGTTACGAATTTTCAGAACATGAACGCAGCTGCTGGCATAAATTCTTGATCGTGTCCTGGTATCCCATGAGTAGCAAATCCTCTATTTGTTGATTTTTTTTTGGAAGCATAATGAATTAAAGACTTTACCCTCGAATGTTCCTTTATTTATTTCAGCATCTTCTCTTTCATTATTTGAGACTACCCACTGAGTACCTGTATCATTTGTATACAACTTGTTATGCTCTCATTTTCACCGTTAAGAACTTAATTCTCTTGATGAGGCTTGCTAGTTTCTCCTTGGAGTTGTCATTTCCTTTTAGGGGATTAAAATGAAATTTTCCTGAATAATATTGCTTATTTCCACTAACCCCTAGAGTTTTTAGTGTGTTCATGGGACAATAGTTGTTATAAATAGCAGCGTGTAATTTTGTGCTCATGCAGTGCTGCTGACTTAATTATAGGTATCTCTTGTTACTTGTAACATCTGATGTTTCTCACAGTGGTGGGATGGTATGCTCTCTTCACAGTTTCCTCCAAATTCTGATAAAATCATAAGGGATAGTTTTAATGTCTGGGGATGTATCCAAAAGGTTGCTTGAGTAGAAGATAGCTCAGCTGTCGGTTCTTTCTTTTAGATCCTGCCTTCACCAGGCGGTATGTAACATGAGAAGAAAGAGGGATCTTCTGCCATTTTCCACCCCTTCTGGTTTTTTTTAAATAATTTTATTAAAATTTTAATTACATTAGTAAAAAAAAATAATACAAACTAAAAGAGAAAACTAGAAAGGTGCAAGAAAGCAAATATAAAAGAAGAAAATAAATAAAAAGATGGGGGGAAAATAAGAAAGCAAATTTCCACCTCATCACAAGCATAAACAATTTTACCTCCTCTTACTTAACAGATATAAAGCTCTTCACCCATAAGTCATCTCTTGACTGAAGGCAAATCCAATGAATAACATCTGCGCCAATTCAGTATGAGCAAAAAACCCCACAAGAGTGCTAAAATAACATTAGTTAACATATATAAAATTAAACATTGCACATCTTAATTTTAGCTATAAGTACATTTAAAGGCATAAAGTCATCCTGAGATCCTAATGTAAACAAAAGACTAAAGTTTAACATGACATCTCTCCTTTAAAGAGAAGGAGCTCACAAAGATGTCTTATTTTAAGTGGAAAGACAATTAAATACAAAATCAGTTTAAATCCTGTCAGATTAAAATATATAAATTAACTGTAAGAAAAAGTTTAAAATGTAATACATAACATTTTTCCATTCCAGATATCAACAGGTCCAAAGAGAACAACACCAAATAACAATATGACCCATTGTAATATTTATTGTAATAAACATTCCATATTTCAATTCATAACTATAAGCAAATCCACATTTAGAAGGCATAAGTAGTTCCAATATTCTAGTATGAACAATAAAATGTAACATGACAAAGAAGGATAATTTCTCCTTTAAAGAGAACAAGTTCACAAACATTATTCAGCTTAAAGGGCAGATATAAAGCCAATTTAAATGTTATCAGATTAGGATTCATAAAGTAACTGTAGAGGAAAAACTTTGTTAACTGAAAACAAATCTATACAGAACATTATTCCAGTCCAGATGTCAGAAAATCCAAAAAGAACCTCTCAAAATAACATGTCCCCATTTTAACCCTGATTAAATTAACCAACTTTGTGGTCCTTTGACATAAACCAATTTTGCTCTTTAATCCATTCAGATGATTGATGATTCTTGTTTTGAATTTCTCCAATACTTTAAAAACTTTTGTGGGTCCAGCAAAGGAAATTATTCTGATTGATCTCTGGGATTATCATTATATTTCCTTAATTCTTAATTCCTCACCCATTTTTTTAATGTCTAATGGCAAATTCTTGTTCAAATTCTTATTCACATTGTTTTATTTATTGAATTTGGGGACTTCCCAGTAAAAAAGAAAGGATATCCAGGCTGACAGAAGTGGGACAGAATGACAAGAGAAATGTGAGTAGAGAATTGACTGATTAAACACCATATTTTCAAATTTCACTGAGCTGTTCGGTGCAGACAGAGACCTGGCATACAATGGGAAAAGAGCCCTATCTGAGCCTTTCACCTCTTCCTGCAAATGAAAGTCCTGGAAAGGAGTGTCTAAGATTGGAAGAAGAGGTACATGCGCATAGGAGCCCAAAACTGGCCATCCACCCAGCTCTTGACCACTTCAGCCATCACTTCCTCACAGATTGTGCCTACAGAAGAATTGTGGCAGAAAATGGAAAATACTACTTTAAAACTGGAAATATGTAATAAACTTGCCTCAGCTATGGATTATGCATGACACAAAGGTGACATCATAAAGACATGCTATTTAAAAATGATTAGAAGGACATTCTCTGATTACCAAAACATGAGGGACTCCTTAAGCTCCACTCTTAAACATAGTTGCTAGGGAGAAAAAACTACTGATGATATAATAGCTACCCCTTACATTTCCCTAGACAGAGCTCTCTGCCAGGAGGATTCAAACCACAACCTTCTTCCCATCAGTAGCTTTGCCAGAAGGGAAGACTTGTGCTAAAGTGTGCTCTCTTTTCTGAAATAAGCATTACTGATTCAACAATAATTCAGAATCTTTACTATATAAATCCCAGAAGTAGGAGAATATTGGAAGCAAACAAAAACAAAAAGGAAAGAGTGGCAAAAGAGAAGAGCAATGACTTCTGTGGAGAGTGATCTCAGCCGGCTCTTTCCTCAGCCTAGGATTTCCTATAACATAGACAGGGAGGGAGGGAGGGAGGGAGGGAGGGAGAGGGAGGGAGAGAGAGAGAGAGAGAGAGAGAGAGAGAGAGAGAACAAAAACCCCATTGTGAAACATTGCTCCATAAAATACAGTAAAATTGAATCTATTCTGCATATATCCAGTACTGTTCTTAATCTCTTGTACATAATTCTGTTATCTCTAATCCAGATTTTTATAGGTTAGGTCATCTTTTCTGATGTGGTTTTCAGCCAACCTTGGGCTTGACATCTCATAGGAATAAAGACAAAAGACAAGGCTGAGCCCTCTTCTAAAAGCCCACCCAAAAGGGGAAAATCCCACTCTTGACTGGCTTCTCAGCATCTGATTTTGCATATACCAAAGCATTCTTTTAACTCTTCCGGTATCTGAATATCTTGGAATGGAGTTTACTATACTATATATGTAATTGTTCATCCTTCCTCTCTAGTTAACGAAAGGCACGATAAGAAAAAAAAAAAGTGTATTCCTTTTCCCATTCCTTTAGCTCCCCTGTACATTTATTTTATTGAACAAGGTAAAACTGTTTTAAACAGACAGCTGTACAGGCTAAGCTATTCCAAGACCTAAATTATCATTTCTGGTGGCTTTTTGGATAATTATCCAGTTGTTTTAAATGAGACTTCAACATTACATCTATATGACCAATTGCTCTATTGATATAATGCCCATTCAGAAAATTGCATGAAATGTTTCACTGAATAAAGAAAATGTATTGGTTTCTAGAAAGTAAAATGTAGACAAATTATGTTTAGTACACACATAGAGTGACAATATTAAATAAGCTGCACTTTATGTAGATGTTATTTAAGGCATAACATTTAGAAATTAAATATTTAAAAATTAATATTTTACTTATTTTTAAGTTTTCTGGTCACATGCAGTGTTAATGCAAGCTTTAGATCAGTTGTTGCTTCTTGTAAATTCTTACACCTAATTTGGCTAATTGCTTGAAGTTTCATCCTGTTGCATCAGCTGGTTGAAGTGACTGCCAAGCTCATGCTAATGTTACTACAGAAATTTAAAAATGCATTAAGAGAGCTCACATGAATGTGAAGATACATTGTTCAGAAAATAAATGCTGAAAATCTGAGTTTCATGCTTTAAAAATGAAATTAATTGCATGAGTTGTGGGATGATTGCATATAGGAGATCTATTTGGCTTAGAAATTCCTGAAGACACATTGTCCTAGCAAAAATTGAACCATTTAGACTGGTTGAAAGTATCTAAATGGGTAAAGGTTTTATCCCATCCTTTACTCTTGTCAACTTAATATTTTAATATTAAACAAATAGCTCATGATATCAAACAAAATATTTATCTTTATTTTTAGATGTCATTAGCTTTACTTTTCTAACAAGGAAGGAAGGAAGAAGGAAGGAAGGAAGGAAGGAAGGAAGGAAGGAAGGAAGGAAGGAAGGAAGGAAGGAAGGAAGGAAGGAAGATACAGCATGGAGATTGATACTGTTAGAAGATACTCTTTAGTGTTGCCAGTAAATTGGCTGGAACAGCAGGTTATAATTTAAAGTGAACAATTTGCCATCTGCTACTAAGTCAAAAATATATACCAAGGTCTGATCCAGTGTAGCATAGCTGAAAAACAAAACAAAGACATATAACTTTATCATTGCATGTTCATTGACTTCCTTGTAATGTACTTTAATTTCTAGATTTCATAATTTCAAGATTCATATAACATTACATCTATTAATATAGGCCCATGGCGTGACTGGGAGTTAAGCTGGGAGACTTTATATTTTCACCAAAAATTGTGCTCAGAGTATGAATAACATGCAAATACATAATATAAAAGTACATTTTGAAAACATAAAAACCATGAATATATAAATCTATTAAAAACAAGGAGTACTCATCAGGTTAACATCTACTGCAGCAAACAAGTCAGTTTAAATGTCAATGGAGATTCTCAATTATCCAGGCCCTTGGTTGTCATAAAAATGTTTTTCAAAAGGCAACTGGACTTTCTTGGAGGTTTTTTTCCCTTGAAAATGTTTTACTTCTCATCCAAGAAGCTTCTTTGGTTCTGGCTGAATGTTGGTGAATAGAAGGATTTATATTCCTTAGCAGTCACCTGGTCATTACCACTCTGAAGTTTGGTCATTAGGTACTCTAAGAGTTGTTGAGGATACTTGGGGGCATATCTGTACCCTGAGAGTCACTTGAATCAGAGTGCAAATGAGTGTGGTACCCTATTGGGACTGCTGAAAGAACTGTGTTGTAGATAGAGGATAGGTGGTGTCATATTCCTCCCTCTCTGTTGAGAAAAAGCTGTTCAATTTTAATATAGATGGCCTCTTTGACCCCTCTTTCAAACCAGTGGTCCTCTCTGTCCAGAATGTCCTGATAGGTTTGTTCTCCTGTGTTGTGCCATGTGTTTGTGAAATGCCCAGTGTTCTTTTTTTATCAAATCCAGGGAAAGATTCAGCAGGAACTCCTCCATCAGACAAAGAAGAGAACAATAAACAAAGCAACATTGTCATTCCATACATTGCAGGAATATCTGAAAAGCTCCGGAAGATTTTCAACTAACACAACATATGTGTACACTTTAAACCCAAGAATACATTAAGGCAGAAGCTGTCCACCCCAAGGATAAAACACCCAGTCACAAACTAAGCAATGTGGTATATGCTGTGCAATGCAGTCAGATGTGTGAAGACCTGTACTTTGGTGAAACTAAACAACCACTTCGTAACGCATGGCACTGATTACTGGTAAGTTAATATAAGCACTCAGCCAAAGATGATGAACTTGCAATTACTGATCTTCCTTTTCCTAAGTCACCTTCTAGAAAATGAGGAAGTGGGATGATCTTCCAGTCTCCTACATTGATTTTATATACTACATACACAAATAATATTAATAATATTATTAATAATATTATTATTATTAATAATAATAATAATAATAATAATAATAATAATAATAATAATAATAATAATGATAATAATGATAATAATAATTTTATTTCTATACTGCCCTTCTCCCGGAGGACTCAGGGCAGTGTACAGCCTATTAAAAGCACAAAGACAAACATCAATTAAAAATAATTAAAATTATTAAATAGTTTCGGCTCAAATTTAAAACCCCCAAAATTTAAAACACCTAATTTAAAATCATTACATTGATAGCCCAGCCTGGCGGAAAAGCAGGGTCTTGAGGGCACAGCGAAATACACGGAGGTCGGAGATATTACGCATTTCCGGGGGCAGTTCATTCCACAGGGCAGGGGCTCCCACAGAGAAGACCCTCCATATACATATACATATACATATACATATACATATACATATACATATACATATACATATACATATACATATGCATACAATAATGTATATGTATAAAATGGAAAATCAGGATAGATTTATGCCATCTCCATTAAATGATTTACTACTTTTAAAAAAAACAGATAAGCATCCAGCTCAGAAATCTATTTTGCCAAAATAAATGCAACAAGGAGATCCTAGATGGAAGGGGAGAAGAATGCAAGCATTCTCCTACGTGTCTCTCTGATTTTGTCTGATTGTTCAGTATTAAAGACTGGAAAGGCTTTGGAGCAGGGGTATCAAACTCAAGGCCCTCAGGCCAGATCTGGCCCATGATATGGTAGGATCTGGCCTGTGGGGCCATCCTGGAAAATGTAAGGAGCTGGCCCGTCTTGCTTCAGCCCGGTCTACCCAATGCGAAGAGCAAACATGCCAGCAGTTTGGGGAGTGACATCAAACTGGCCAAGCCCAGCAGTTGGCCACACCCACCCAGTTGCCCCCCACCCTGCCCCCTGAGGTCAGCCACAGTCCTGATGCGGCCCTCAATGAAATTGAGTTTGACAGCAATAGCTATGCAATTCACAATGTACTTCTGTTTGCCCTTGTCATTTTTAAAATAGTACTCTAATGGGAGAAAAAAAGGCTTCCCACATAGACTAGAAAAGCAAGTCAGAAAAGTGGGGGTTTAATCTGGATTTGTTTAGGCTGGGATAAAGACAGACAGGGCATTCAGATGAACTGCCAGACACTTCCAGTGAGCAGTGCAGAGTCAAACAATCTAGACAGTGGCTATAACCATAACAGTGAAAAGCACCTTTCCCTCTTTTATATTTGCCATGTAGTGTTTTTAATCCTGGGTCTATGCATTTGATTTATCCTACCCAGAAGCAGGACCTTACAGGGAGGACTGAACATGGATGAATCTTTCCCATTCAGCAGGCCAATGGCCTCTTAATGTTTCCTGTTTTTTGATATATATCTCAAACCCATTTTGCATTCCTCACCAGCCTTCTCTCATTCTGAACTTTAAAAACTACCGGTTCAGTTATTATCTCCTCTTTCTATTTCTTACACTGTATATCACCTTTTTACTTCTCAACTTATCTGTGACTCCTGTAATGGGAAGAAGGAATAATCTTGAAGAACAGGAGGTAGAGCTGCAAATGAGACAACAATCTGATAGAAGACATCTGAATCAAGGGCAGGAATGTAATTTGAGAAAGTGCCTCAGGTGTGACCCTCTCTAGTTTTCATGAAGATAAAAGGAGAGACACATTCAGACTTTCAACGTTCTGTTACTATACCCTTATAATAAAGTGGCATTAGCTTGTGTGTCTTTAGCTTTCAAATTTGGTCTACCTTAGAGGCTGGGAGCTCTCTATCTGTCCTTATCAGCCTCTTAACATTTCTTCCCATATTTCTTTTTTCATGAGAATAATTTGTATTCATTTTTCAGGATCTCTCAATTATATTCAACTTGAATACCTTCATGATTTTGAGCACATCCTTTGCTTAAAAATATCATATGCTGCCCCCCATTTCCAATCTCTGCTCTACCTCATTAAAATCTGTATTCCTGAAGTCCAAAGGCCATGACAAACTTCTCAGCATTTCCTCCCCTAGTTATCTTGAACTTTGGTGAGATAAGCTTGCTTTCCTTCATGGTGTCTGACAACTTTAGTCCATCAATCAATTCCTCTCAGATGGTCAGGATTAGGTCAAGGCTGCCTGACCTCTTGTTCTACCTTCTGAAAAATTAAACTGTCACCAAGAGAGATCAGATGTCTGTTAGATCTAATCCTTTTAGTGAGTTATTTTTCCAGCAGATCTCAGGGTAGTTGAAGTCTTCCATTGCCATTATAGCCTCCATCCTTAAAATCATGGAGAGTAGAAAGGCACACTTCATATCCTTTGCTTAAAAATATTGCTTTCAGTAAATTCTCCCAATGGTACTATTTTGTTTATACTCCTTTTCTTCTTCCCCAAATGCTTTGAACTTCTACATTCTGAAATATGAATTACTTAACGGGCAAATGCATATTAAGATTAGAAAGCCAAAGGACTTTCTTTTTACGGAGTCTATTTCTTTTGAATGAATAATATCTGAGTTCTACATTACAGCTATGATTCTCATCCCACCATATTTCAATGAAACCTAAATTACATTTCCTAGTGAGATTTTCATTTTCTCCTGTTATTGCCTGGAGATTGGGGATAACACTGCTTGCTGGCCTCTTTACTGTTGTGTTGAGGATTTGAGTACCCTCCCATGCTCTTGCCTTGTCCACATACTTAACATCCAGCACTTTTCTATCCATGTCTATGGGCCTCTGCCCCTCTTCCTTCTGTTTAATTTGCAATAATTCCGATTAAGATTACAAAGGACTTCCCCCCCATCCCAAATATGCATTTCACTTATATTGTAGAGTGAAGCCATCCTTGCCTAGGAAACCCTTTTATCGGTATTGTATATCATCATCCAATTTAATGTTACAAAAACTTGACTAACAATAAGAGCAACAATATGACCAGTTTGATACTGATACGAATTATTCAGAGAGGTCATGGAATCCCCTTTACTGGATGTATTATAGAACCTAAATGCCTTTCATTCAGCCGCACAATTTTATATTCTAGGTATGAAGAATCTATGGCCTTCAGTTGTTAGATTATAATTCCACCTTCTATATGTGATGGCAATAAATCTGGTTATTCATCTGTTTCCTTTTCCACTTCCACAGATTGTTTTGGAGTCAATAGCAAATTGCAATGAAATTCTTTAGATGTAATGATAGTTGCCAGTATAACAAAATTGATCATGGAGTGCAAATGAACCTTTTAAGTAATGGGATATTTATTGGAAGGTTTTCCTACTGTTCCATTAATTATTTACTTTTGAAACTGAATTCTTTTAGTATCTGCTCTCTGGCTGCCAAATTTTAATTGTCTTTGTCTGCCAGATTGCAAAGACAATTAGCTAGTATCAGAAAACTCTTACTCATTCTGGTATTAATAGAATGGAACATCATCAAAGAGCAGAAGAGAAATAACATATCTCTGTGAAGGAAATCATGAAAAAGCATTGTAGGAAAATTTGATTATACTAGCAGGCCACATAGAATAAATAGTTTATGGCTACGTTCTCCTATTCTTTTGTCACACTACATCAAAATTGACTCCAATTGATGCATACCCATAAAACAATCCATGGTTTATTTTCCAATCTCTGCCTATCACACAAAATCTCTCAAAAAATAAATAATAGTTTAGGAAGATGCATTACCCCTGCCATAATACTGAAAGCTTGGAAATAGGAAAGATTATGGCTTGAGTCCAGAGTAATATTCTCCAACTGAATGTGTCTCCAAATCAGATTTATTCAGAATGTCCTTCGGTGCTGAAAGTTTTGTCCTTCTTCTTCCTGGAGCTCTTAATATCTGCTCCTTAACTATTGAAAAAAGTCTCCCAATTTGCTGAAGCAGGTTTTCAGTGATGTAGGACACACCACCAATTGTGGATTTTTTAATATAACATTGTTTATTTTTAATTTTGAGAAGCTTCCCAAAGTTGTTTGGAGTTGGTATAACATTTCAATAAATAAATATTTATTTTTATATTTATCCTCCATAGTGCTCCTGCAAATGATGAGAACCCCTTTCTATCCTCAGTAAGTCTACGGTTTTGAAACACAAAAAGCTAGAAATGTCTGCAGACTTTAATTATTCTCTCTTTATTGAAATAATCTTTAACAAAATAAAAATCATAAAAGAAAATAGAGATAATAAAGAAAAATAGTACATAGTGAAAAAATAAAATAAGAAAGGAAAAAAAAGATTAAAAAGAGATGGCTTCTGATCTTCCTGATAGCAATTATAGGTAAAGGTAAAGGTTCCCCTTGCACATATGTGCTAGTCGTTCCCGACTCTAGAGGGCAGTGCTCATCTCAGTTTCAAAGCCGAAGAGCCAGCGCTGTCCGAAGACGTCTCCATGGTCATGTGGCCAGCATGACTAAACGCCAAAGGCGCACAGAACGCTGTTACCTTCCCACCAAAGGTGGTCCCTATTTTTCTACTTGCATTTTTTATTTGCTTTCGAACTGCTAGGTTGGCAGAAGCTGGGACAAGTAACAGGAGCTCACCCCATTATGCAGCACTAGGGATTCGAACCACTGAACTGCCGACCTTTCGATTGACAAGCTCAGCGTCTTAGTCTCTGAGCCACTGTGTCCCTTACTTTATAGATACATTTATATTTTGCATTCTCTTTCCCCTCCCCCCCTCGCTAAGGTTACATCAACATCTTCTTCTTTCCATAGCCTACCCCTTCTAATCTTTTTTTCCCCTTCTAATCTTCAAGCTTATACATCACAACTTCATTTTTTTCTTTCTTCAGCAAAAGGTTAGAGGTTTCCTATCACTGGATCAAGGGAGGTATTGATCTTTCTCTAATCAAACAAGTTAATTTTGCCATCTCCTAATTCTGTTGTCTTTACCAACCATTTGTCCATTATAGGTATTTCAGAGTCTTTCCTTTTTGCACATGTAATAGTGGAACAGCTGTAATCATATGTAAAAATAATCTTCCATGACTCTTTTCTAAATGGCTGTCCATTAAACACAGCAAGAAAAGTTCTGCTTTGAGTTGAATGTTGATCTTTGTATCATTATATGTAATTAAATGCAGAAATTTCTAGCTTTTTTACAAGTACAACTACCCAAATTAATCTAAACTTCAAGTTATTTAAAGCCTTCTATTTGAGGTCTGATACAAAATATTAAATTTAGCTTATGATTGTAACAGAAAAAGGAACTCTTTAACTAGTAGGTAAACAATAGCCTCTTTTTTCAAAACATTGTCCATGTTTATTCTTCTTTGGACATACACTTAGCCCCTTCTCTCTTAGCCTGCATCTCAATGTCTCTACCACAAATTGCTCTTCATAAGTATGGTTGTACTCAATCCATAAGGGACGCAGTGGCTCAGTGGCTAAGATGCTGAGCTTGTCGATCCAAAGGTCGGCAGTTCAGCGGTTCGAATCCCTAGAACCGTGTAATGGGGTGAGCTCCCGTTACTTGTCCCAATTTCTGCCAACCTAGCAGTTTGAAAGCATGTAAAAATGCAAGTAGAAAAATAGGGACTACCTTTGGTGGGAAGGTAACAGCGTTTCGTGCACCTTTGGCAGTTAGTCATGCTGGCCACATGACTATGGAGACATCTTCGCATAGCGCTGGCTCTTTGACTTTGAAACTGAGATGAGCACCGCCCCCTAGAGTCGGGAACAACTAGCACATATGTGCGAGGGGAACCTTTACCTTTTTACTTAATCCATACCACATCTTCTTAGGCAGGGGTGGGAAATTTTTCCAAGAGGCCACATGAGAAACTGGGATTGGGGAAAGCCGAATCAATAGGACTGTGATTTGCAAGCATATGTACAAAAAAAAAAAAAAAAAGTAGCAGCCATCTTCAGAATAAAAGCAATCCCAATGCATTTGGGAGGGAGGTTCTAAAATGTCCAAGTCAGCCCTTAAAGTCTTAATTCTCTGGTGATTAGTCAGGTGTTCAAGCCATCTGATTTTAGGAGATCCCAGTACACCATTTGTAGAAGAGATCCTGACCACCCTCCATTAAACAGATGTAATCCTCAGGACCAGCAGCTGTCTGAACCTGTTTTACTACAAACTTTATTTTTAAACCTTTTCATGCCCTGTCTCTCTCTCTCTCTCTCTCTCTCTCTCTCTCTCTCTCTCTCTCTCTCTCTCTCTGTGTGTGTGTGTGTGTGTGTGTGTGTGTGTGTGTGTGTGTGTAGCAATCATTTCATCATATTATCTGATTTTTGTTCCACGTGACAGAACCTGCACCTGCATTTTCTACAGGTTGAAAGCCTTGAGACTGAACCTGTTATAAACAACAACAAAAAATATTTATTTGGACTATAAGACAATACCATGGAAAGATAATACTGGCTGAATAGTGAGAGTTCAGACGTCAGATTTATATTCTCATGAGGTCAAAATAGATCCTGCAAGTTTAAAACAATAAATCTGCCCCCTCCCCATAAGGAGAATGTACAGAATAACTCAATGAAAAATCATCTATACAACTGGGACCTGCATATTTTATTTAGAGAAGCATAGCTGGTGAAACCTGACAGATTAAGTGTTGTCTCCATGTTTCTGCCTTGAGATGACCTTGGGCTAATGTTGACACTGCGTAATATGAACACATCAATTACCCACAGCAGAAGGAAAAGTCTGCTGAAATCAGCCACTTGTAAAAGGCACTGGCAAAGACAAAAGGGGTGAGAAGGGGAGAGAGAGAGAGAGAGAGAGAGAGAGAGAGAGAGAGAGAGAGAGAGAGAGAGAGAGAGAGAGAGAGAGAGAGAGAGAGAGAGAGAGAGAAAGAGAGAGAATGTGTTCACCAGAATAGAAATATCCACTGTCATTCACATCACTAAATAATGTCCTTTTCTATGCACACCATTTAGTTGATTTGCCAGCAGTGACTCATTGGAAGGACTATGTGGTGAGAGGTCAAAAATTCACTCATTATTTGTTGCATTATATCATTCCCTTGAAGTCCTGTTCCAAACAAAACCTTGGTATTCATGGCATTGATTCAGAATCCAACCTTTCAATCACAAACTATAAGATCCCCTGCTGTGAATAGAGGAACTGACAGAGGACATTTCATCGTTAGCTGATGTAATATTATGCACTTCACTTGACTTCCAGTTCCAGATACTCTATTCTGTAATTGTTCATTTTGAGTAAGAAGTAATTGGGGGGAAGGGGACGAAAACAATTTAAATTAAATTAAATTAAATTAATTTACCTAGCCGGTTTGGTCTAATGGTTAAGGCACCCAGGTTAGAAAACTTGAGACCGTGAGTTTTAGTCTTATCTTAGCCATGAAAGCCAGCTGGGTGACTGGACCAGTCACTCTCTCTCAGCTCAACCCACCTCATAAGGTTGTTGTGGGAAAAATAGGAGCAGGAAGGTGTGTGGGATATGTTTGCTGCCTTGATTTGTAAAACATAATAAAAAGGTGGGACATCTGTTAGGGTGTGTGTAGAAAGTATTTGTTGCTTGTGCAACGAGCAGAGCAGAAACACACAGGGAAGGAGATAAACGTCCAGCTCATGTGAGAATAATACTTTATAGATAACAAGCAGTCTCGGTGTAAGTAAAACAGTCCAAGGTCATAAACAGTAATATCAGTCCAGTAAGTATCTTCCCTTACCAAAGCAAACAGACTTTAGTAACTCTTGGTATACAGTACCATATAATAGATGCAGTAAGCAACAGGATACAATCAGGTATCAATCCAGAAGAAGCAGGAAGAACCAGGAAGAACGAACGCTTCTCTGTGCTGCTTATTTATGCACTGTAGCCTAATTACAGGGTTCAGCAAACCCTGATTACGTGGCTCAGTTGTTTCTTAAAGAAACAGATATTGCCTGACCAACAAGTTAGGAGTAAGCTGCAAGCTGAACCTAACATTCTCCCCATTGGACAGGACAATATACACAATAGATACAGAAACAAAAATGCACATCCAAATCATACATTGTACAGTGGTATCAATTACATTTCAGATTCTTAATCCAAATCTTTCACAACAATTGGTGTGTTTAATGGCACCTTGCGCTTTGGTAAAGTTATCGGCAATATTGTCCTCTGATGCGCAATATTCCAATGTAATCATGTTATCCTTAACACATTGCCGAACATTCAGATAGCGTATATCAGTGTATTTAGTTCTTGTCTTTACAGCAAGATTCGTTGCCATTTTAATGGCTGCCTGGTTATCCTCATAAACCGTAATAGGATAATCCATTTTGAATCCAATATCTTCCATCAACTGTTTATAATAAATCAGTTCAGTACATGTAAGTGATAGACAAGAAAACTCCGCTTCCATGGTAGACAAACTGATGTGTTTCTGGCGAATTGATCTCCATCCAATCAGGCAGTTATCCAACATGATTGCTATTCCAGACGTAGATTTTCTGGCAAAACTGGCATCAGCATATGCCTTTAATATCATATTGGCATTTGGTTCTAAATACATAGCAAAATGCAATGTTCTTTTAAGATACCTAAGAACACGTTTAGCAGCCTGCCAATGCCTATCAGTAGGCTCTGAACTATATTGTGCTAGTTGATTAACACTAAAAGCTATATCAGGCCGTGTCCAGTTGCTCAAATACGACAAACTGCCTATTAATGATTGATACAGTTCTTTACTGAAATGTGGACTCTGCAAACTATCCTGTTGGAATTCTTGTGCCATAGGAGTCTTGGCAGGTTTACATAATTCCATCCCATATTTTTTCAACAATTTGCAGATCTTATTAGACTGTGAAATTTTAAATCCTCTAGATGTTTTCAGGATATCCAGCCCTAGATAATGCTGTATCTGTCCTAGATTTCTAAGTTTAAATTTTGTTTGCAACTGACCGATAATCTCTCTGGCCTCAGCGTCAGTTCTGGTAATTATGGCAATGTCGTCTGTAAAGAGTAACAAGAATGAAACACATCCATCCTGTTCTTTTTTAAACAGACATTTATCTGCTACGCCCTCATAGAACCCAATGTTATGCAATTCCTGCACTATACATTGGTTCCACTCGTAACCTGATTGCCTTAAACCATATAGGCTTTTTTGTAGCCTCCAACACTCAGTTCTATCCTGTGTATCATAACCAGGAGGTTTCTTCATATATATTGTATGCCTTAACGGAGCGTTCAAGTAAGCTGTCTCGACATCTAAATGAGTAATAGAGCATTTATTTCTAGCTGCCCAAACAAGCATCGTTCTCAAAGTGCTCGCTCGTAAACTTGGAGCAAAAACCTCATCATAGTCTCTATCTGTCTGTGAGAACCCTTGTGCAACAAGCCGAGCTTTATGGGTTACTACCCCATCTACACTTTTCTTTACCTTATAGACCCACCTACAGCCTATAAGTTTCTCATTTGGTGGTATTCTTACAACTTCATAGACACCAAGCCTCTTCAATGAATCAATTTCTCTATCCATTGCCTCTTGCCAAGCTTTTTGCTCCTTTTCTGGATATAATTTTATATCATGATAACTGGATGGTTCGATATCTACTTGGCAAACCACTGTGGCTTTATAGCGATCTGGTGGATGCCGGTCCCTGGAAGATCGTCTAGGCATAACAGGACTAACATCAGGTATATTGGGTTCATCCTCCCCTAACCCTAATTCCTGTTCCTGTTCTTCAACCTTAATAGATGGTTTATCATCCATCTCAGATGAACTATCATCAGGAATATGGTCTACCTTAACATCTACATCTGTAAAACCATAATCTGCTTTTTCTAACCTGTCCCAGCCTTCATGTTCTAGAAATTTAGCATTAGCGTTACACAAAACTTTTGTTGTACCTTTTTCCCAGAACCTATAGGACCTATGGTTAGCCTCATAGCCAACAAAAATCATTTTCTTTGCTCTCTGTTGGTCCTTCCTTCTCTGACTAACTGGTATATGCACCCAGGCTGGTGCACCAAAAGTATGTATATAACTTAAATCAGGCTTCCTCCCGTGCCATAAAGTAAAAGGTATTTTTCCTGTAGAGGAGTGCACCACATTATTTAAAATATGATTGGCACATAGTATTGCTTCTCCCCACAATTTATCAGGTAAACAAGCATCAGCCAGCATAGTCCTAGTCATAGCTTGTAGGGTCTGGCCTCTTCTTTCAATATATGCATTATGTTCTGGCCGAAAAGGGGCAGAACATTTATGCTGTATCCCAGCATCCTTCAAAAACTTAGCCAACTGATGATTAGTAAACTCAGTTCCATTGTCAGTAACAATGCATTTCACCTTAAACCTCTGCTTCCTTTCAACAAAACGAAGCCAGTTTGTGATACATTGGAACGTATCACTTTTGGACTTCATAAGGTAGCAAAAACCATATCTAGTAAAGTGATCAACTATACTCAAAATATAGCATGCTCCCCCTAAACTGGGTTTCTTTGGCCCTATTAAGTCTAAAAAGACTACCTCCAAAGGTTTAGTTGTTTTAAACCCATTGCAGCGGTTTGCAGGTGTAACTTTACTTTTATGCTGGTTACAAGTATTACAGTTCAGGTATTTGCTGCAAGCCCTTAATTTTATGCCGTTAGACTGCTTAACAGTCGAATTCAACAACCTGAAATTCAGATGACCAAGCCTTCTATGTAGTAAATGTACGCATTCATCATGAGGCTTTACATTTCCAAATTTAGCTTTTGACTGAACTAACAGTAATGACTTATCCCTAATGACAAATAAGTCGTTTTCTAATTCTGCAGTAACTACAGTGCCTTCACATTCCAGCAAACATTTGTTGTTTTTAAAAGTTACTGTAAACCCAGAATGTAGTAATGACTTTACAGATAAAAGGTTATATTTCAAACTAGGGATATAAAGCATGGGTAAAGGGTGCTTACTAATAGAACATTGAACAAGTCCCTCCCCAGCTACAGTCACATTCCAGCCATTAGCTAATTTGACCTTTTTAGTACTTTTCTTCATGTTTAGAAACAGTTTTCTGTTTTTTGTTATGGATTGAGAGGCACCACTATCAATCACCCACCAATCATCTTTTATATTATTAGATGAACTGGTTGCTAAATTACACCCTTTCCTGGGTTTAGCAGAGTTTCTAGCAGACACTTTCTTATTATTACAATATTTTGCAATGTGCCCCTTAGCCCCACATGCATAACAGCGTTTAACAATATTAACATTCTCATATACAGCTTCCACTTTTGGTTGCTGTTGCATCCTTAACTGGTCTCGTTTTTGCCTACGTTTGGCCTCATCCAGTAACCTACCAGTTATACTGGCCAATGTTAGTTCATCTCTAGACAATACTTCTAATGATGAAACAAAAGAGTCATAACTGTCATCCAACGATGAAAGAATAATATAAACTTGCTGCAGTTCAGTAAACACAAGGTCTTTCTCATGTAGCTCCTGGAAAAGCCCTGTCACGGAGTCCAGGTGAGCCATCATGTCTCCTCCTTTCTGAAGATGTAAGCGAAATAATTTCCGTGTCAGGTAGATATGGACACCCACAGAGTCACGAACGTAGAGCTTCTTTAGCTTTGTCCAACACCTCGCAGCAGACTCTTCGCCCCGGAAATGGACAAGTTGCTGGTCTCCCAGTGTCAGGCCAATGATGCATAAAGCACGCTCGTTGTCCCTGTGAAACTTCGCTATCTTTTCAGCATCTTCTTCGTCAGCAGCATTCAGTGCAGTTATGTCCGGTGGATTATTAACCATGTCCCACAGTCCTTCTTTTCGCAAAAGTAGACAGCATTTTGTGGACCAGGTAACATAGTTTGTTCCATCCAACCGGGTTATGGTAGAATAACTTGTACCTTGCTCAAAAGCCATCATCTTGACTACTACACCCACTGCCTGCACTTCTCACTTCCACAAAAACAAATTAAAGAGCCCTGGAACGTTCTGGGCCCATAACCAATGTTAGGGTGTGTGTAAAAAGTATTTGTTGCTTGTGCAACGAGCAGAGCAGAAACACACAGGGAAGGAGATAAACGTCCAGCTCATGTGAGAATAATACTTTATAGATAACAAGCAGTCTCGGTGTAAGTAAAACAGTCCAAGGTCATAAACAGTAATATCAGTCCAGTAAGTATCTTCCCTTACCAAAGCAAACAGACTTTAGTAACTCTTGGTATACAGTACCATATAATAGATGCAGTAAGCAACAGGATACAATCAGGTATCAATCCAGAAGAAGCAGGAAGAACCAGGAAGAACGAACGCTTCTCTGTGCTGCTTATTTATGCACTGTAGCCTAATTACAGGGTTCAGCAAACCCTGATTACGTGGCTCAGTTGTTTCTTAAAGAAACAGATATTGCCTGACCAACAAGTTAGGAGTAAGCTGCAAGCTGAAAGCCAGCTGGGTGACTGGACCAGTCACTCTCTCTCAGCTCAACCCACCTCATAAGGTTGTTGTGGGAAAAATAGGAGCAGGAAGGTGTGTGGGATATGTTTGCTGCCTTGATTTGTAAAACATAATAAAAAGGTGGGACATCAATAAAATAAATAAATATAAAATAGATTAAAATGGAAATGGAAGGGTATTCTAAGATGTTGTTTTTTAAAAAATGGTGAATACTTTATTTATTTATTTATTTATTTATTTATTTATTTATTTATTTATTTATTTATTTATTAAATTTATATGCCGCCCCTCTCCGGAGACTCAGGGCGGCTCACAATACATTTAAATCTACCCCCCAAAATGTAAAAGCCTGTACAAGATATAGAATGGCCCCACCAGCTGTCTTGTAAATGATTAATTTGTTACTAGCCATGCCCGTGATGGAAACCATTTTGTACAGACAAGCTATCTACTTGTGAGTGATCATTTTATGAGAAATACTAAAAATTCAAAACATGCCACAAGCCCTGTTGCTTTAAATCTCTATTACAACATGTGTGCTTAAAGACCATCTCCCTTATCAGTGTACCAAAGGGCTAAGGCTGAGAATCCACGTGATTCTGGAAATGGCCGCATCAGCTTTAATGAGCCACAGACAATGCTGCCTTCATGCTTTTACACATTTCAAAACACATCTTCCAAATTGAATCTGAAGCATTGCATAGCCGAGGACCAATGTACACATGATTTAAATGATATGGGGTTTTTTGAATTAGGGTTTTTTTTTTTGTTTCTTTCATAAATGGCCAGCAAGGGCATACTGTTTAAAATTGGGGTCGGGTAAACACCAGGGGCCATAAACCTTTCTTCCCCACATATACATATTCTGATATCTAAAAATTGGCTTGCATCCTTTGCACTTGTTATTTGCATCATGGAAAATTCCTTATTGAACTGAAGCTACCAGAAGCTTTTTCTTCCTGCAAATGACAGATAACTTCTTCAGAGGGAACCTTTTGAAGCTATATAGCCTCTCTGCATGATTTAAAACTTTAGAAGATCAAGGTTTTAAATTATACAAGGAAGCCTTCAGGGCTAGAGAAAACTCCTCACTGCAGAAAGTATCCTCAGCAAAAAACCACATTGAAATTCCTATTGCATCTTTATGCCAGTTAATATCCAAACAGAAGATAACAACAACAGGATTAAACAAAGTCAGAATATCCTTAGACAAGAAAGATGCATAGAATATACAAAAACCAGGTCAGTACTTGTAATAATGTAAAAATATTTATTGACTGTAAAGTATTCAACCATCTTGAGATATTCTAATGTAGCACATTTCATTCAAAATGAATGGAGAGAAATGCGACTGCATATCTTGCCTCTGAAGTGTCCCTTTATCCCAAAGAATTAGAATCTGAAGCACAAAGAAATCACTGGAGAAATACCTCCACAGTTCTAAAAACATAATTATTCTGACCAGAGGTGAAATGCTACCGGTTCACTCCGGTTCGGGTGAACCAGTAGTGATAAAAACTACCGGTTCGGGCGAACCGGAATTTTAAAAAAAGCTACCAGTTTCTCTAAACTGGTATTTCTGATGATCAACTGGGCAGTGGGGTTTAGCTTTGCTAATAAAGCAGGAAATTCTGCTTTCTAGCAAAGCTAAACCGTGCTGCACAGCTGATCCCCCCTCCGTTATTCTACTTACCTTCCAAAGCCTCCTTTTGCCGTGTACTGCACATGCATGCGCACAGCACACATCAAAAGAATGCTTAGGAAGGTAAGTAGAACAGCAGGGGGGGAATCAGCTGTGCAGCGGGGTTTAGTTTTTCTAGAAAGCAGGAAATCCCTTGCTTCTACTTACCTTCCCAAACCAGCAATGGGTAGCAAACCGGTTCAGATTTCACAATTGATTCAGACACAGGTTTTAGCAGTGTATTAGCAGTGGCACATTATATCACCAAAAACATACACATTTCTTTCATATATGACAAAAAGCTTCATTTGGGAAGGTTTTTGTTCTTATGGAAATAGAATACCAGCATTTGGAAGGAAGAATTTTTCAGCAGGAAAGGTTATGGTTTGTATACAAATGGACCTTGTTCCCGTTTCTGTCACATATGACAAAAAAGTTCATTTGGAAAGGTTTTTATTCTTACGGATAATGAATATCAGCTTTTGGACAATTGTTCTGTAGGAAGTTAGCACCCACCCCCTCCCTAGAAGAATGAAATATTTTAGGAAATATTAAAAAGGCAGAATATTATATTTCCCTGGTTGAGAAATGGAGAAACATGTTTTAAAGACAAAGCAGCTCCCACCTTCCTGCTCCCCCACCCTTTGTCAATGGACCATCATCTGCAACACAGTAGGACCCATCTAGCAACAGAAACTCATCACATGGCACCTGGGAAGATTACATCAGTCAGCAAGGCTAGCTCCCACCCCCTGGGAGTCTGACAACCAGTCAGGATACTCTTCCTGGGCCCCAGGAAGTTCAAAGCCAGAGAGAGAGCATAAAACCAAGGCACGCTCAGCATCTCTGCCTTTTCTGTTCAGGAACTCAAACCATATGATCCTGTCCACCATTAAACCATCTTTTCAAGCAGTCTCCATGTTTCCAGTGTCTTTTTCCCCACTTGGAGCTGAACCCAGAAAGATAATTCTTCTAACAGTTCAATGAGAAAAATCACAGTTTATATACAAATTGGCCCCAGATTTAAAAGCCACCACTCCAATCCCAGCTCATCTCTTTTCTGAAACACTGGAAAGCACCAGGTGAGACTGACATATTTATTTTATTTATTTATTTGTTTATTTATTTGCATTCCACCTTTATTATTTTTTACAAATAACCCAAGGTGGTGAATACAGTACATCTAACACACCCACCCCACAACAATAACCCTGTGAAGTGGGTTGGATTGAGAGAAAGTGACTGCTTCCTCTGCTTTGTTTTTTTTAAATTGTTTAAAATACAATACACCATCCCCCCTCCCCCAGCTTAGGAAGGATTTATTTTTTAGAGAATACTATAAATCATCACATTTATTAATTTAATGTGTTTAAATTCCCTCTACAATATTAATCAATTTTTTAAAAAATTGATTATTTCCCCCACAGATTTTTATTTTTAGATTTACATTTTTATTTCTTATGTACCACAGCAGTACTTCATAATGAACACCACTAGTGATATAGACCAGGGTTCACTGGTGGTCTGCGAAAAAATTTTGGTAGCCCACAGAAAAATTATTTGCATTTTTTATATTGCACTACATACTATTTACCTTTGTTTAAAAAAATCAAATTAGTGGTCCGAGGGATTTAAAATTAAGAGTTTAGTGGTCCTTGAGGTCTGAAAGGTTAGTCACCCCTGATCAGGGGTGAAATCCAATATTTTTCCCTACCGGTTCTGTGGGTGTGGCTTGGTGGGCATGGCAGGGGAAGGATATTGCAAAATCTCCATTCCCACTCCACTCCAGGGGAAGGATACTGCAAAATCTCTATTCCCACCCCACTCTGGGGCCAGCCAGAGGTGGTATTTGCCAGTTCTCTGAATTACTCAAAATTTCCGCTATCAGTTCTCCAGAACCTATTAGAACCTGCTGGATTTCACCCCTGCCCCTGATGTAGACAGCATATAAATTTAATAAATAAAATAGACAAATAACATTATGTTACCTCATTAAAAGAAAATAACAGTGCTGGACAGCAATAAACTCGGGGGGGGGGGGAAATACCAGTAGGTAACATGTTAAAGCTTCTTTCTAGTTTTGACGCATTTCCCCAAGGCCAAGCAGTAACAAAAGAGAAACTTTATCATTTATTGACAGGAGATGAATTATACATGAATTGTATACATTACAGAGGGAGTCTTGTTTAGTGACTGCCTCAGACAGCAACCGTTTGCAGTTACGATGCTGATGAAAAAATAACTTTGCAATCAGTGTCCACATTTATGCCATTCAGTGTATATCTCAGTGACATGTTTGCAACTGCAGTCATCACAGGTTGTCCTGTGCCTGACCCATTTTTTCTCCCCCATCCCCAGAGGAGAGATTGCTTAAATAAGTTACAGTATCTATTCCTGAGCTGCTTTTCCCAGCAGCAGCACTGCCTATAAAAAAAGCTAACCGCAAGTTAACAAGTTCAGCTCTGTGACCTTAATTAGTTGATTGGAATACTCTGCTGACTGACAAGCTGCTGCTTGCAATTGACCAGACCCTAATCAGTTTCACGTTAAAGGCTTTTGTTTGCCTCCTAAGCAGCTGAGGGCTCAGAGCTGCCAGCTGCTAAGTAAACAGCTAGCATTAGCACATTGCTTTTGGTGTATATTCCCCACTATGTACCTGCTTATTCTCTTGTAATCTCATCTGCTCTGAGGAATAGAAACACAAATGCTAATTCCCTTCTTGCTAATTGTCCCAGCACAGAAGTGAGCATTCCAAAGGGTGAGAAGTGGAGGAAAGGGGCTATAGGATTTGTCCTCTTACCCTGCTTCCTTGTGAATCAAGTTCTGGAAAATGTCCCTGCCATTTGGACTCGCCTGCTGTTTGGGGTCATGGCCTTTTGATGCTGCAAAGTAAAAGAAAGCTGAAGAGGCTCTTTGGCTTACTGGTTAAGGTCCTGATCTATAAACTAGAAGATTGTGAGTTCTAGTTCCAGTTTAGTCATGAAAACTGGCTGGGTGATCTCAGTCACTCTCTCTTAGCCCAGCCAATCTCATAGGGTTGTTGCTTTGGGGCAGGAGTGTCAAACTTGCGTCATTATGGCAGTGTCACGTGACGTATTGGGACTTTTTCCCCTTTGCTAAACTGGACGTGGTCATGGCCAGTGCGTGACACATCTGGCCTGCAGGTCACGAGTTTGACGGCCCTGATTTTTTTTTTTTAATTTGATTTATATGCCGCCCTTCTCCGGAGACTCAGGGCGGCTTACAATGCGTTAAGCAATAGCCTTCATTCTTTTGTATACAAAGTCAGCTTATTGCCCCCACAAAGTGGGTCCTCATTTAACCTACCTTAGAAAGGATGGAAGGCTGAGTCAACCTTGAGCTTGGTAAGATTCGAAATTGCAGGCAGCTGTGTTAATAACAGGGTGCATTAAACCACTGTACTACCAAGGCTCTTTTTGGGGAAAATAGGTTGAGAAAGGAGTACTATGTATATTCACTGATTTGAGTTACATATAAAAAAATGGTGGGGTAAACTATTAGATCAGGCCTGTCAAACTGGCAGCCGGCGGGCCAGATATGTCACATGCAGACCACACCCACCCCGGCTCCACAAAGGCAAAAAACTTCACAATACATCACAATATGGCCTGTGGCGTGATCGAGTGTGACACCTGTATATTAGATTATAAGTAAATTATAAAGTTATGGTTACATGAGTTTTCATTCAGTGATCACTTCCTGGTCCTAGTGTCAATTATGGTTACTAAATAAGAACTACCTGCACTGCTAAATAAGGATCATTTCTTATATTATAAGACAGGTGGAAACCAGTGGTGGGTTTCAAAATTTTTTACTACCGGTTCTGTGGGTGTGGCTTGGTGGGCGTGGCATGGCTTGGTGGGCGTGGCATGGTGGGTGTGACAGGGGAAGGATACTGTAAAATCGCCATTCCAAGGGAAGGTTACTGCAAAATCCCCATTTCCTCCCGATCAGCTGGGACTTGGGAGGCAGAGAATAGATGGGGCGGGGACAGTCAGAATTTTTACTACTGGTTCTCCGAACTACTCAAAATTTCCGCTACCGGTTCTCCAGAACTGGTCAGAACCTGTTGAAACCCACCATGTTATTCTCACAAGAGTGCAGAAATAGCAAAATAGTGGTAATGACTGAAGCCATGTCTCCTTTCCATAGGAATGCAAAGGAAGTAGAACTTCGATCATCCTGCTGTGACTACCATCTTGCCTTTTTCTGAACCCCTTCCCCACGGTCACTGCTGGGTACAGTCTAACTTGTACTGAGTTATTGCTATTAGTTTACCCTTGTGGTAGTCCTAAACAGCATGACTTAAGTAAAGACTTCTTAATTCAAGCTATTTGGGGGGAGAAAAAACATGCCAGGAGTTGTAAACATCTGGGAATTCTGATCTTTGGCAATTCCAAAACAACACCCACATTTGAGAGTTGATAACAATGCCCCATATTAAGCTGGCTTTCTTTGGCATCAATCTGAGGCATTTAAAGTTAAAATGAATGGCAAGGTCAGGATTTAGCAGATTGTTTTGCCTCTTGCGAAAAAGAAAAAAAGAAAAAATGTGGAGAGCAAATCTCTGATGCAGTCATTTGTTGTTAAGCAGCTGAAATAGGTCATAGTGCCTAGAGCAGTCAGTAAACTTTTAAAGCTGCATTAGCTTTTACATCAGCCACATTACATGCTGGGGTAGACAAAAAGCTTTTACGCACATTTCTACTACGTACATCCAAGATAGTGGAACTATATTGTAGATTCAAAGTACAATACAAAAATATATTAAATTATAAACATTAAAAGGAAATGTTAATATATACCATTTAAAAATATGTAACATTCAAAGTTTTGAAAATTGAGGGATGGAATGCCTTCATTGGTATTTATTTTGTTTAGGCAGTTGGGCAAGTTGTGTCAATATACAGTAGGTTAAAATGCCATTCATTTTAACTTTAAATGCCTCAGATTGATGCCAAAAGAAGAAAGCCAGCTTAATATGGGGCATTGTTATCAACTCTCAGAGCTCACTGGCAAATTGAGAAGTAAAAAGATGATATATAAGAAACGAAAAGAGGAGCTTATAACTACATGCTTGTAGCCACTGTCTAGTGTTTAGCTGACTGGAGAATTCTGGGAGTTGGTCTACTCATTTTAAAGTTGCCATGGTTGAGAACCAATATCTTAGTGTTTTTAGTATTTGTGGTTTTGCAATATAACAAGCCAAAACCTTTATTTGGTACAATAATAATTCTGATTGAATGCCGATAGGAAAACAAGTCCACCATTTCCAGATGACATGATCCGATTTGTTGTTTAAATGAAAGGGAAGAGGAGCAATGCAGGAAAAGATCTTGAGTTATTCTGATTCAAAATAATTCCTCCATGTTTGTTTTCTTTAAAAATCCAACTTGGCCTAAAAACACTTATCTTCCTGAACATTGGATTGCTAATATAAAAGTAAATCAGCAATAATTACTGAATACTATAATAATGTTATACCCTAGACCAGGGGTGTCAAACTGGCGGCCCACAGGCCAGATACATCACATGCAGGCCATGCCCATCCCAGCTCCCCAAAGGGAAAAAAACATCATGATACTTCACGTGACAGCAACATGATGCAGCGAGTTTGACACCCATGCCCTAGACCCATGTTGGCGAACCTATGGCACGCCTGACAGAAGTGGTACGCAGAGCTATTTTTCTGGGCACGCGCATTGTTCGACACTCAGTAAGTAAAAGGTTTGCCACCACTGCCCTAGACTATATGTAGTTTTACCTATAGTATTACATTGTTTTAACAACTACCTACTCCTCTTAGTTTGTTTAAATCAATTTCCAAATTGTTTTCCAAAATTTTCTTTCTTCTGTGATTCAGAAAGAAAGCAAAACATGACATGTTCTGCTGTCATATATATTCTAGGACTGAGAATTTTGAATTCAGTAGAAATACATGTGAAAATACTGAATTTCTTTTTTATAAATGAGAACATCTTCAACAACGGTAACTATATTGTAGGGATGTTGTGTGCAAAAGTGCTGCTTAGCAACCACTTGTAGCTGGGAATATCTGTCCTGCTCTATTAACAAAACAAGTCTTTTTAAAACAGCAGCAATTGTAATTATACAGAGCATCATGAAATGAACTAACCTTCATATGACTGATATTTTTTTATGCCACCATTCTAATTAAGAGTGAGCAGAATTTCTCTTCTATTTGGACTACAATCAATAGTTAATCTCATTTCTCTCCATGTATTTTATATAGGAGTTTCTAGTGTACTGAGGCAGGATGAGACTTAATCTCCTTCAGAGGCGATTCAGTGTATCTGATTAGACTGATTGCACTAAACTGTTAGGAAAAGCTGATGTGGAGGGATGACCTATATTTTAAGGAGTGTTTGTATCTGTGAGTGCTTTCTACTTGAAATTTCTTATTAAGCTCCAACAGTATCATAAATCTCTTTACATCCAAGAAGAAACCAATGCAATATTTGTTTTTTAATATTCTTTTGCTGTTGACAAATTATTTTTTGGCTATGTAAGAGCTTTCTTTGAAATACAGGAAAATTTTACTGAATTCTTTGTATTCATCAAGTAAGCAATAACCACATTCCAATGGTTTCTAATATTTCTCTATGGTGCTGTCTGTTTAGCATATCTTGAGTGTCAAATAGATTAAATATATGTGAATTAAGAGCTGGCCCCTTTAACTGTTCTCAGGCTACATATTGTTATAAAATTTCAGGGGTGTCAACACAGCACTACTTTGATAGCAAATATATGGATTATTTACAAATAATGTAGTGATTAAGACACCAGAATAGAAACCAGGAGACTGAGTTCTAGTCCCACCTGGCTGGGTGACTTTGGACCAGTCACTCTTTCTCAGTCCAATATTAACTTACAGAGTTTTTTGTTGTTTTTGTAGAGAAAATAGGAGGAAGAAAGAGTATTGTGTAGGTTTGCCACCTGGAGTTTTATTAAAAAAATAATAAAGATAGGTAATAAATAAAAAAAATGCATAACATTAATATTTCCATAGCTCTTCAGCAACTTTTCATATCCTAATTTTGACACAAATTTATTAATAATATTTATTATTATTTATTCCCACCTTTGGCCACTGAGGGTGAAGGGGCAAAATTAGTGGTGGGATTCAGCCAGTTCGCACCACTTCGGGAGAACCGGTTGTTAACTTTCTGAGCAGTTTGGCAAATTGATTGTGATTAACATCTTTATTTGTGTAAGTTGTTGTGAATTACAGATCAACATTGTTGTGAAAGAGTAAAGAGCAAGGGAAATTATGAAAAGCAGAAAAATGGCATGGCTTTTAAAATGACCAGAGATAATAAAACTTGAAATATATTATATGAATCCTATTCTCTGCTTACATTTAAAAAAAGATCGTGTAGATCAGGGTTCTACTTACCTTTACTACTGGTTCGCAATGGGGCCACGCATGCACGCTCTTCTGCGCATGCACAGAAGCATTTTATGATGTCAGGGTCAGTGGGTGGAACCTCCCACCAGTTTTACTACCGGTTCTATAGAATCAGTGCGAAGGGGGGGGGACCCATTACTGATGTAGATCCAGAATAGTTAGCAATGAACCCAACCCATTTCTCTGCAGCAAAGGAAGAAAAAGCAAATTAGGTGAATCCAGTGACTTGCTGGACAGCAGCTACCTTTGGTTCTCTCTCTTGTCTTTCATGTCACTTAGCAGCATCAGAAAGCAATGAAACAGGCAGAGCCCAGTTCAAGCTGAGACTATGCCGAAACATTTGCTATCTTTAGCTCTTTATTTACCTCAACACCAACTCATATTTAAAATGTAGAGTTAAGTGGCATGGCAGCTAAACCTAATTAGTAAATTAGTTAATTCTGACATAAATACAGAAAGAAAGAATGTGACTTTCATGAGACCTGACACACACAGTCTATCAATGAGAATCCAGGAAATTGACCACATATTCTGATCAGGAAAACAATGACTAACTAGATTTCATGAAACACTGCAACAATTACCTTCCCCCAGTCACAGCTTTACTGGAAAGGCTTTCGTTCGAATTGATGCAAATGGATATTTAACCCTCTTCTTGCAAGTTTAATGTAAAATATCACTTTAAAAATTCAGAATAGAAGATAACCTAGAATTGCTTTGATCACTGCACGTTTTCTGATCCACCCCCAAATGATTAAAACTGAACTCAGATGTCAGAGTTTTGACTACTCCTGTATATAAATAGTCAGCTACTATTAAATGACAATGAGCTTAATTGTGTCTGGGCATAGCTAGGAGTTTCCTGCTGCTCTGTTGTTTACAGAAGACTATAGAACTCAAGCTTAGTTTCCCAACTGGTATCATCCATGGCATATTCTTAAATAAGAAAGTATTATGCCAGTGGGAAGATGCATTCAGACAACTGGAACTGTTATAAAAACCAAAGAAAGTTGAATTATCTCTTTAGTTCCATTTTTGTAGCCATTCTGTTGTGTCCAATTCCTCTTCCAGAGCATTTCTAAAACTTAAATCTCAGCTGCTTCCTCTTGATGGGTCTTTAGAAATAGCACTTAGCACAGATGTACATGTTCTTTTACTTTAATGAGCTTAAGAACTGTTTCATGTTTTTTGACAAAGGAAAAGAATCGTAATAGGTTTTAATCAATATTATTTCAAACAATATTACATTTATAATGTTTTTAGGGAATTCAATTTTCTACCATTGAGGCAGAGTAGACAGATGTAAGGAAAACAAGCAAAAGAAATCCCATTGATGATATTTAAATGCCTTCTCAAATCGTGCTCTCATGCATTTCATTATCAGCATCTTTAAGAAGGCTTGCTCTCCTATCCCAATTAACATTCAAGCCACTCTTTAAGATCTTAAATTTTTCTGTGACTAAGAATACATAGAGATGTTGATTTAGTCATCAGCTGCTTGATATGAATAAGTTCATTACACTTAAACAAAATACGAATGAAAGCTGCTAAGATGTTAAGTAACACTGAGTTTATCATTCAAAATAATATATGTGTGCTGTTATTTTTATACCATTTCCTTGTTCTGAACTATGAAATTGTGTCAAAGTTCTTTTCTTAAACCTGTAATTCAGGAAGGCAAGCAATTTACTCTGCCTTTTAAAGAGTCATAACACATGCAAACTGCTTTAGGAGATCTTTAAAATATCCTGCAGAATACAGCTAGAAGTATACAAATTGCAAATAAAGGGTAGATAACCTACATCTGCAGAACTAAATTTTAAGTAAATAAAGCGCTGGAGTCTTGTTGTAATCCCCGGGTGTCAAACTCGCGGTGTCATGCTGTCACGTGACATTTTGCAACAATTTTCCCAGAGCTGGGTGGGCGTGGCCTGCACATGATGCATCTGGCTGCCAGTTTGACACCCCTGTTGTAATCTCATGTGGATATATAAGATCAACGTATTTTTTAAGCTTGGCAAGTTTAAGGTATGTGGACATGCTGGCTGGGGAATTTTGGGAATTGAAGTCTACACATCTTAAAGTTGCCAAGTCTAGGAAATTGGTTAACCCATGAACTGCAGCTGACTTCTCAGTAACAGTTTATCAGTTTGACTGTTAGAAAGATACATAGGTAGTCATCCAACCCCCATTCCTTTTATACACGCTTCCATTAGGATAGACCCCTGGAGCAGTGTTATGTAGAGCAGAAATAATCACCTGGTTTGGATATACCAGTATTTCTCAACCTTGGCGACTTGGTGAACCTGAAACCCCAATGGACCAGCTCCCTTTCTGGAGAAGAAGAAAGTCATTTGCCCCACCCCGTCAGTTAAGACTGCTACTAAAAAAAGTTTCTTTTTTGTATCAGACCATACTTGGTATTGTTCAGCCTGGAATATATCTAATTAGAACTGATTTAATAGGATTTGAAGGCTCGTATTACATAAGAGACATAGAATCTAATATTCTATGATTCATCAAATCCCATTAGATCAGCTGTAATTGGATATATTCCAGGTAAAGCAATATTAAATGTGGTCTGCTACTAAAGCTGAAAGTTGTGCCTTCTAATGGGATAAATGGGGGGGGAAAACATTAAACATGATAAATAATTAAAATTTTGATTTGAAAAACCATTTAGTTTTAGTCCTGGCTCTTCTCATTTGTTGGAAGGCAGCTGCTGATTCGAAGTTTAAAGTTGGTCCTTTGGCTCAAAAAAGGCTGTGCATCCTTATGCTAAGTACAGTTGTTCTGATCCTGAAAATGATACAGACCTTGGGCAAGCACAGCATCTCTCTTGCTATTCATTAAAAAAAAAGTCTTCATTTTTTTAGATGTCTGCAAAACCCTAGGCAGAAAAGGTGTGGCTGCTTTAAGGAGTCAATTTATTAACATTACTGGGAATTTCAAAGCAGCCACATTTTTTTTTCCAGGGTAACAGAAGTTCTCCAGGGCTCTGTGCTATGGTAATTGGAGCCCCTTGTGAGTTCTGTTGTTTATTTATTTTTTAAATCTCATCTTTAAGTAATTAAAGGTGGCAAACATACTCCTTCCTCCTCCTATTTTCCTATTTGGACAAAGAAAGAATGACTGGCCCAAAGTCACCCAAACACATTTATGCCTAAAGTGAGACTAGAACTCACAATATCCTTGTATCTGCCTGGTTCCTTATCTATAAACTAAACTGGTTAAAGGTCATTTTGTTATTTTGCCTTATCTATTTTTATTGGACTTTTTAATAGCATACTTTGTATTTCCATTGTGAGCAACCCAAAGTCGTTTTGAGTTGGGAAGCAGCCAAAGCAAATAAATTACATTAAAATTAAATTGAAATGTGTTGGTCTATCTGCTTTATTGAGAAACAGGCATGTTAGACAGATTCATGCAAGGGTGATGCAAGGATTCTATGCCTGGGTGTTATTCTTTGATCTTCTTATACTATCTCTTCATTCATTTTAGTGTATGTGTGTACACATATAAGTGCATCTTTTACATTTAATGTGTTGCATGATGGTGTAAGTTTTGCAGACACCTATTTTATCTAATTATAAAAAAAGCTACCTGATAAAATCAATAAAACAGTGGAGCAATCTCCCTACAAAGGTCATGAGAGTTCTATCTCTGGAGTTTATGAAGAGGCTGGATACCACCCAGTGGTGAAATCCAATTTTTTTTTTACTACCGGTTCTGTGGGCATGGCTTGGTGGGCATAGTGTAGCTTGGTGGATGTGGCTTGGTTGGCGTGACAGGGGAAGGATACTGCAAAATCTCCATTCCCACCCCACTCCAGAGGAAGGATCCTGCAAAGTCTCCATTCTCAACCCACTCCAGGGAAGGATATTGCAAAATCTCCATTCCCACCATACTCTGGGGCCAGCCGATTCTTGGTGGTATTTGCCTATTTTCCGACCTACTCAAAATTTCCGCTACCGGTTCTCCAGAACCTGTCAGAACCTGCTGGATTTTACCCCTGATACCACCTCATAGATGGTTTAAATAGTTTTCTTATACAATACAGACATTATATTAGATTATCCTTGTGACCCCTTCCAACTCTACAGTTCAATGATTCTATGCAATAATGCACACAACTGATTTTAAATGTAATTTAATTTTCTTTTGTTTCCTTTTTTTGATTCTAAGTGTTAAGAATTTTATTAATAACTTTAAGTACAATAGTTCCTAGCTAAACTTGAAGGCATTAATAAAATGTAGAATACAACTAATGTATCTGAAATAAATTTGTGGCACAGTTTTCTTTTTCCTGGGTTTTTAACACTCTTGCTTTATTAAGAATTCTTGGAAACTCAAAACCTGGCATGTTAGGCCTTCAGTTGGCCTAACAGATGAATTGCCATCATGTTGAAGTTGTTTACAATTATGATTATTACTACTATCACTATGACTATTATTACAGTTCAGAATAGAATTTTATGAGTTCTTTATTTTTATTACTGTTCAAGATAGTAAAATATAGCTATTCAGTTCCAAATGAGTTGTAATCTGTACACTGTATTCTACATTATCAAGACTGTATATTAATCATTAACTGAATTTAAAGTTGGGGTTTTTTTTCCTGCCTATGTTCTTTCAACCAAAACATTTACAAATCTAGAACATATTTTCTCTCTGTTAGACATGAACCAATTAAGCAGGCTTTCAAAGTCAGTCTAAATTGTTTCCAAATTTGCCCTCTAGAAATGGCTCACTAAATTGATTCACATTTTTTCCTACTAACTCAAGCTTGGCTCATTTAATCAAAGAAGTCTCTCCACTGGACTGGGCAAGGAAACCTACAGCTGTTGGGAAGATAGTTCAGTGCTTAGAAAAATGGGAGATGAAGAAATTCAGATATGTCTTCCTCCCTCCCTCCCCCCCCCCCCCAATACCCTCCATCTTCCTTCTTATGGGATCAACACAAATTATTGGTAGTGTAGCAGCTTCCTTTTGCTGCAGGTCCTCTGGTTTTAAATAGGCTTCTATTGAATAAATTGATGCTTGTTTAAAATTTTGATGCCATCCCATGGCTGTGTTGTTCAAGATATTTCAGTGTTATACCTTCGATAAGACAGACAAGATTCAGAAATTGAACATGCAAGAAAGGAACAGGAAATTATGAATTCAATATAACAAAAGGAGATAGACTAATATGATAAAACTAGAGTAATATTGACATAGTAAAAAAAAACACACCCTGCAGTTCAAACATAGAACTATATACCCTATTTAAACAAACAGCCACACCAAGTTTTTTTGTAAGAAACAAGGAATATCATTTAATTCAGTAGTAGCAGTTCAGAACATGTTGAAAAGAATCATTCTAATTAATGTTTAGAAGATCACCGAAGCAGCAAAAGTGAAGCATTGCTGTAGTTTTTCTTAATAGTGCTTATTAAATTGTTTGTCCAAAATATTCCTTTTCCCAATTTTGACTGTCATTACCCTCCAACCCAACAGATTCTTCTTTCACACAAGGGTCTCAGCAGCAGCAGTTCCAAACTGGAAACTCACAAACAAGCAATCCCAAATTGTTCCATTCCCCACAGTATATTCCCAAATTATGCTATCCCTTAGGATAATTACCCCTAGTTTAAGAATCACTGTCCAAAAGCTATGTAAAAGTACTGCACAACTTGACTTTGTAAAACTGCTTCAGCAGGATTAGTCAACTGAATCACCATCTCATTTAACCAATCTATTGAAAGTCTTTGCTTTCTTTACTATACTCTTTCCTAGATAGTATAGGGACATAGAACAATTTCTGCCCTTGGTACAGACTAGCACGTAGCACAGCATAGATAAGAAATTGCTTAGTTTGTATTTTTCTAATACATGTGTTTATCTTATGACTTTTATCTATATCCAAGTACAGAGTTTCCTGACACCTTCCCTGTCATCAATAATGGCTTTGTAATTTAAGTCTCTCTGTTCTTATAAAGTAGATATAGACTGTTTTTGGTGGTGGGATAGGGTTTTTTCACTTTTGAATCTTGCTAATGTGTCCTTTGTCTGACTTCCAGACTTTGCAGACCCTTCCAGAACCTTGCTATAAAACTGCATACTTTAATGTGACAGGAAAATATTGTCTTTTATTTACATATACATTAAACCCATTTTAGTTTGTGTCCTAGCTCAGCCCACTTTTTGGGCATATCACGAGATCTCTAGGTTTCTACTTAAAACCTAAATGCAACCTTTTCCTGAAGAAAAAAATGTACTCCAGCTGTGGGGTCATGTTGAATAGCTTTAAAAACAACTAAACAACTTAAAAAGAATCATATATGTCTACCCAAAGCACCCAATGAATTCTGTAAGGTTCAAGGCATGCTTTGAGTGTGAATTTAGTAATAAGAGTTTCAAGAGAGTGTAGAAGCAAAACACAAAGCAGAACAAATGGATACTCATGGCATAAGTATTCGCTATATTACAGTATATGGCTTAATATTGAGACTGCCCTTCACAAATAGATTATGCCTAATTCAGACAATCAAGAAGCACTTACTTAGGGTCCCCGTCTGCAAACTGGTGCTGTGGAAGAAGACTCAACTGTGAATAATCACTATGGGAAGTTCTTTCCTATAGGACAGCTTTTTTCCAAAGAGAATATGCCCTCCCATACTTGGGCTCTTCCTGAAGATGGTAAGGACTTAGTGTTTCTGGAAGATTTTTGGTACTTAGCTGTGAAGCCATCAGCACCAGTGGTGGGTTGCCTCCGGTTCAGACCGGTTCGCAAGAGCCTGTAGTAAAACCGGCAGGAGGCTCCGCCCACTGACCCGGATGTCATCAGAAGTGATCTGTGCATGCGGAACTGCATGCATGGGCACGATGTGAACCGGTAGTAAAGGTAAGTAGAACCCCCCCCCCCCCCCCCCCCCCGATCAGCATCTACAGTCTAATGCAGTGTTTCTTTATCTCGGCAATAACTTCAACTCCCACAATTTTCTAACTGGCTCAGAAAGTTTGGAGTTTAAGTCTAAACATCTGTAAAGTTGCTGAGTTTTGAAAACTCTGCTCTAATATATATTTTGGAAACATTTTGTTATTCTTACTGTTTTGTTATTTTATTATTTTTAAAATATTTGTTAAATATTAACGAATCGCCTAGAATCCTGCAGGCTGAGGCAAGGATAAATCAGAAAAATTCATTACTGAGTTTTCCTTTTAAGTTGGAACTAAAGGAAATCCAAGTGTTCATTTCTTTGGCTAATTCACTAGAATGTCTTCACATTGTATATATTTGTCATATTTAATTTTTATTAATAGTCCTTCCCTGGATTTCTATATTTTACCAGATTTTTCATCACTGTTCACTCATATCAGCAAATCTTGTATTATTGCTAGAGTTGCATTTCTTGTTTATAATTGCAGCAAACATTGTAATAAATATGCTTATCATTTCAGACGTTGCAGAAAGTATAAAAAAGCTGAGATTTAGCCAATTATTTTAATCTGCAAGCAGAAATTTTGCTATTCCTTCAAAAAAAATACCAGGAAAATGATTTAAAGAAACTTCAAGAGGAATAACCATGGAGCAGCATTTTTTTCTAAATCTGTGACTGTGGTAATAAAAGAGAGCATTTGAAAGACTGGTATAAGCACACAAGTACTTTTTCTTATAGTCTATGTTTAAGAAGTGATTATATAAAGTATGTTATGATAACTGCTTGATCAGTTGACATGCATGCTGTATTTCTAATATGACTAACAGTTATTGTAATAAGTAATTTCTGAATTATGAAAGCACTTAGTCCATCAATATACTGTTTAAGAGGGTATTTAGTCCTTTGTAAATTCTTTACAATCTTGCCTACAAGTTTAAAAGTAAAAGAGGTTATTTTGAGGTTTAATAGTCTGAGGAAGCTGCAAGTTTCCTTTGTGATAACAAGGACAGGTTACCTTTTTGTGGTTAAAGGCTGCTGCTGCTGCTGGTGTTCCAGCTGCTAAGAGGCACAGAGATATAGGCAGGGATGGGCTTCAAAATGTTTAGCAAGGGGTTCTCTGCCTGGTTGCTGGGTGGACTTGGCCATGGTAGGCATGGCCAAGTCAGCCTCCGGCACCATGGGGGGGGGGGGTTGCTCTCCCCAGACTCCAGTCTTTTTTCGAACCTCCAGGAGGGCGAAAATGGTCTCTCCGGGCTCCGGAGGCTGTCTGGAGGCTGGAAATGGGTCCTTTTCTGGCCTTCCCAAACTTCCAAAAGGCCCATTTTCACCCTCCCCGAGCCTCCGAGTATGCCCTGCACTTACCTGCATCCAAACGGGCCGTGTGGGGACTCCTGGGAGGAGCGGGGTGGGGTGGGTGGGGCCAGCCAGGAGTGGGATTTGGGGATACTCTGAACTGCACAGAATCTTAGCTAGAGGTTCTCCCGAACCCCTGCAAACTCCCAGCAGCCCACCTTTGGGTATAGGCTAGAGAGATCATCAGAGAGTGCAGGTATTTTTACTCCTTTGTAAACTTTTGGGATTCCCCCATCTCACCCTCCTGCAAATAAATAGATGACTTAAATCTCTACTGGAGATTGAATTTATTTTTATCTAATGTCCCAAATTGTGATTCAGTGGCATAATCTTAATTCTAGGGCTACTCTAATTAACACAGTAGTACTCCAGTACAAACTGCAGTATACTCCTGTGTGTATCATCAGGTCAGGATTCTAGCATTTATTGCTAGTTTAATGTGTATATAATTGTACAACAGTAAACTTCACATGAATATATTAAAACAAACCTTTTCTACCCTGCTAAATCAATCAACCTAAGTACTAAATTAATGGTGGGTTTTGCAAGAGTTCAATTATTATTAAAACTATTTTTAAAAGTGCTATAATAGTATGCTATGCAGAATAATTCTTAGCATAATGCCCAGTAACATTTCCTAATCTGACTGCCATAAAGAATTGTAGTAACTCAGATTGTAAAACTCTGTTAAGCCTTGATAGCATTACTACTCTTATTCATTGCAAATATATTTTATAGTGTATATACATATTCACCCTGGGAGTTACTAAAAGAATGCATAGTCCTTGGTGATTCTGTAGTTTTGGCTCCAAAATTAGTCCATCAGGAATGGTTTTATTGCAGGTGTTTACTTTTTATGTTACCAAGACCATTGGGACTACATAGGAAAGAGAAAATGCTAGTGAACATGAGGAGAAAAAGAATATGAAGAATAGAGGATTTCAGAAAAGGTTTGGTGGAGAAAGACATAATGGAGTCTGCTGGTTGGTGAATGAAGATGGACAGGTGAACATTTGAAATGGAACTATCAGCATTGCTTTGGGACCTGATTATGAATCTGCCTTGGATTCTTCTGCCCTCAGCAAGTTTATCAGAGGTGAGCAAAGTGGCTGGCGCTGCTGACAGGAAGACTGAGTGGGTGAGGAACACAAACTATGACCACTATTATCTACAGTGGCAGCCAGGAGGATATCTGGAGTAGGAATGGTAAACAAAAAACGGAATCAGAGATTCCTTAGAAAAGTCCTGGCCCAATAGAACCCTTGTCAGGTCCAGAAAGATTTCACTGATGGGATGAAAAATTTCGTGTCTGCAGGTGCCAGAATTGAAGAGAAGTGCTGCCAGGGTAACTGCAGCTGCAATTAAACTGAGTCTGGGAAGCTTCTGAAGGTTTATTTTAGCATCTATCAGCTGTCTTGGATTTAAATATGAGTATGTTCTCCCAGTAAGTTAGGGAAAACTGAAGTCAGCTTCCCATCCCTTCCCAGGCAAGAGAACAGGAGTGAAATGAAGGAATTTTATGAATGTTTTAAACTTCTTCCCAAAGTTAAAAGCCCCAAGATGTGGATTGAGCTGGGGGGGGGGCGGTTCTGGAGACTAAACAGCAGGGGCTGAATAATAAGAAAATGGAAATATGGCAGGGAGTACTGAGTGTACTGTTGGGGAAGGGGATTCATATATTAATTCAGGTTCCTTCGAAGACAATGGTTCCACTTCTAGAGCCAGATTAGCAAATTGAAAGTTGCTTTAAGTCTTCAACTGTTGGTAAATGTCAGGTTTCTCTACAACAAAACTGCATCCGACATGGTGATGGACAAATAACTCGATCTCATACATTCATAGATCCTAGGGGGAGGGGGAAAGCTTCAAAAACTTCAGGATGGTGAGTACAGCATTGTAAATGGAAACCTGTCCTTTTTGTATGTGTGCGCTGTGATCATTCATGTGACTCTTGAGAGACAGGGAGAACTGTCTCAAACAGAACCAGATGCAAGTGCCTATATATGGAGTTGAGTCATACTGATGAACTAGGGCTGGTGTCACAAGCTTCTGGATCTCATCACAGTGCAGGTGATGGAGTTCCTGAGACTGTTCCTTGAGTAATTTCATTCTCCATGTCCTGGAAGAGGAATCTGGTGTAAGCTTGTAAGTCCATGTTCACCATGGGCTTGTCACAAGAAACTGCAGATCCAAAATACAGGATGATATATTTGGTCTTCACATTGGAACAGGTGATATTGACAGAGAACGTTAACATCTGACCTTTGCCTTGATCAAATCAGGTGTCAAATTACAGATCACAGATAAGACTCTTGCAAGAATAATGGACCTATTACAATGTTGTAGAGTAAATTAAGAGAAGGGAATGTTGTATATATATGCCATGAGTGCTGGAGGAAAGTTGGGATACAAATAAAAGAAATATTGATACCCCAGACTAAGCTAGATATGCTATGGAAATTTTGAATTAGTTCATTTGCCTATATATGAGAACTATCATCATAAGTGAACATTAACATATGATTTTTTTTTTTAAAAAAAAACAGATTTATTTTTATGTATTTTTTCCTGTTATTCACTGCCAGGTCTGTCTGGACTGGGGCAGGATAGAGATTTTATTAATAAAATAGAAACAAAATAGCAAGGGACCGTTTAAAAAACAGTTTTAAAATTTATTTAAAATTTTGGAATTTAAAAAATAATTTAGAAGTTAGCAACATTTCAAAAATCTCTAGTATTTGCTTCCCCCTCTCAATGCAAGAGAATAGTGCTCATATGTTGAGAATAATGGGGGTTTCTTTGCCTTTGCCATAAAGGTAACTTATATTTGATCAAGGTCACCACTCCACTCTCTAATTTGGCAAAGTATAAAGTAGACCAAGTTACACAAAAGCTCCTATCTGTGATGAAGAGCACTTTCAAACTTTGCCAGATACTGGGATGGGATGAATTTCCTCATCATTCCACCTCCGTTTTATGAATATCTTTTACTTAGGTAAAAAAAAAAAAAGACATTTTTTATAAAGAAATCCTGCTGTAGAAGAGAAAAATCCATATTCCTAGTATACTTCAATAGTTTGTTAATGTTTTGTGGGAATCAAGAAGAGAAGAAGCCCACATGGAAGGGGTAACAAAGCATGCTCTCTATGTATCTAGTATATGCCTGTGATTAGTCTGTAAAAATCCACATATAAAAGTACCGAACTCAATGAATGACTACTTGGTAAAAAAACTTCAGGTCATAATTTTCCATTCAGGTTTTACTTTCTTGGTAAGTCATCATTCAATATGCAATTCAAGGTAAGTTTATCTAATAAAATGAATGCATTAATTTAGCATTAAAAGCATTTTTGCCCCCCTCAAAAATTCTTTAAAACAATTAATAATAAAAGAGCAAACTCCAAGCAATGAATTCAATCACTGAAATTACATTTTCGTACAAGACAAGAAATTGATGCGCTATAGCTTAAATAACTTTTAGAACAATTCTTAAAAATAGTAGGGAAAACATGTCAAATTTGTATTTTCCCACTTTTATCCCATAGAGTGTCAGCAATGGGCTGATTAAATTGCCAGAGAACTGACTTAAGAGTTGCAGAGACTTTTAGAAATTAAAATAAAAAAAAAAATTAAATTTTTTTTTTCAAGAAAATAGGTCAAAAGTCACATAAAGGGAGGCCAATCGTTTACTTTATAAGCAAACTTTATAATAACAAATGTGAGGCTTCTCTTATATGTATTATCTATCTCCCAAAATGCAGTTATTCATTGCACACCATAACAAGAACAGATTCATGCATATACCATGGCTATTTGTTTCCAATGGGCAATTTTTTCTCAGATAAAAAGAAAATCACAGAGAAACCTCCATTATAAAGTGAGCTGTAGGCAAATGCACCTGTTTCTGCTATTACAATGGCAAGGAAAATGACTAGATTGTAGCAGTTCTCTGAATATTGTGTAGTAGATTCCATGTCATAGTTTCTGAAATATGTAAACTAAATTCCTTTCGTGTGTCAGGGTCTACAATATATATGAAAATATATAAAATCAATGTAACATTTATACATGTACATTTTTAGGAAAGAATGTAAAATGATATATAATCAGGCAGATTTCCTTTCCAGGTTTTTAAAAGAGCAACACATACCAAGGGCCATAGAAAAGTATGGATATAACCCTTTTATTTTCTAGTCAATGTTGCTTCATAGATAAAATCAATTAATATTTATTATTTATGTTTAATCAATAAATGTAAAAATCCTTTCTTTGGCATTGGACAGTACTCTTCTGTTTACACTAGAAGGCCATGCAAAGTAGTTACTTAGGGAATCATTTTTCACTATAATACAGCAGTGCAACTTGTAAAAATTTCAAGCATCTTCTCAAGTGAAACAAACCTGATCCATAGTTTATGCACTGCCAGTTGAGCACAATTTTTGTACAAGATGTCAAAGAAGAGACAACCCTTATGCTTTCAAAGCATATGCTCTCTGTATTCTTTCTTAAGAGACGAGTCTTTTCCAAGTAAATCAAATCTGTGCAAGGAATGGTTTTAAAAAGGCTTGGTTTCATAAACAATTTAAGCATTCCTTACTGTATCCACAAGAGTTAAGCTTTCACTTCTAAATAACTTACAGTTCAAGAACATAACATGATTGCACACTCTTTCAATAATAAGCAGCATATCTTAAAAGAGAGGAACAATAATAATAAATATTAAAATGTAAAATATGATTTGTTTGGAGATGATTTACACCAGTACATTTGGAGAAATTAATAATTTAGTTGTAGCCTGAAAGGCTTTTCAAGAAAAACAAAACGACAAAGTTATAATTATCAGTGCTGTAAATAAATTGGAATGTTCCAATGCAGTGCTAAAATGTCATAACAACCTCCCATCATACCTACATAGTACTGTTACTGTCAACTCTAAATGCTGAATATCACAAATGCAAATGCAGTTTTCCACATTTGTGCATGTGTGCATGTGTGTATATGTGTATATATATTTATACATATATATTCATACATACACTACACACTATAAAGGTTTTCTGTGTTAAGATAATTATTTAAAAAAACATACAAAATTAAAGTCAGTGGTTTTCTTTCAATATTTTTTTCTTCAAAACACATTTTAGGATTTTTTTAAAAAAATTACACTGAAATTAGTTTGAAATGCAAGTAGTAATTCAATTATACATTTAAAAACAGTCAGCTCTAGTAATGTAAAGTACTGAGGCTTAATTTCATTAGCAATTTTTTTCTTTTGTTGCCAGTGCAAATCCAGCTACAGTGAGTACAAACTGGATTATTTTAAAGAACACATGGTTTTAGTGAAACAATTTGTCCTATAATGCAAAACTCATTGCATATGCACATATGATTAATATTAAATAATATATTTCAGTGCTTCTCCATGAGTAAATTCTTACAGCAAGCTCAGTCAGAAACATAATTCACATTACATCAATTTTTGAGTGTTAAATTGCCATAAATTTCAGGTATCCATGTGCAAAACGTTTTGTTTCGTTACACTATTCCAAATAAATTTCTTGTCAGAACTTTTCAGTACTCCTTTCTCTTTCTATGTAGTTTCCACACACGCATCTGCACACGCACACACATGCACAAACATACACACAAACATACACCTCATCTTCCTATGCTATGATCTAAGAAAACACTTTTCTGATCCAACCAGGTACCAAGTGCATGATTGCCTACATTGTATAGACAATCTTAATGCAGTGAAGAACGAATGATGGTTTATGTTCATGTGTTGTTCCTAGCAAACATACGGTCCCCTCTCAGGGTGAGGTGCTGGAGCTGATACTGAAGCACTTCTGTATCAGCCGGTTCCTTGATGTTCATTCTGTCTAAATTGAGGTAGTCTAGGGATTTTGAGTGAGCTCTTTTACCTTTGAAAAGGCAGAGAGGCAAAGGACCATGAAATGCCTTGTATGGTTCATAAGGTAGTGGCTTGCTGCATTTATCCCCTGAGCTGGGCATCCGTCGTCTTCTACGGCCATTGATCGCTGGGATCTCATAAGGCTGGTAATATCTGCTTCTGGCTTTGCACACTCGGGAAGAACGAGAAAGTCCTGAATCAAGCTGTTTGGAGCGCAACGTAGGCCCTATCATTTCAACTTTATTCTGTTCTTCTACAGTGCACTTCTGAGCTAATTTCAGGAGCTCCTCTCCAGTAGTGAAGCCAACCAAGTAATTAGAATCCATGTGGAGGATTTGGTAACCTGAAACAGTTTGGCGCATTGGTGAGCATGGGGTGCTGGAGCAGCGAGGTTTCTCGTTGTCTGTTTTGCTTGTAGCACTCACTTCAGCGATAGGCAAGGGGAGGGGGGCTAGCATAGATCTGGCCTCTCCATTAATGTCAACTTCCATTTTAAGTAAGAATCCAACAACCTAAAAATACAAAAGAGTTGTATTAGCAAGACACAAGCACAGGTGGTATCAGTTGAGAAGTGGCAGTCACTTCTGTATTTAGATCTTACTTTGCAGTCTTCACTGTAAAAAAATAACAAACAGATGACTGGAGCTGGACTTGCATTCCATTTTTGGCAAAACACTAATATGTGTCTTTGCCTATCTACCCTTCTTCTTTCCTACCAGGTTCAGCTCCCAACCTTTATCCATAAACTGAAAATACCCTCTCATTTTAGTACTACCTGTGGACAGTAAACATAATGATAGTTCTGAGTATAACCATATTTCAAAATCACCAGATCTTACCCTAATAATAGAGCCACAAGACAACAAATTAAAGGGAATCGTACAGCTGAAAAAAGTAAAAGCAAGAATTATCTTCAAGATAACATTTAAAATGTCTTTTTATTTTCACATGTTACCACCAATTAGGGTCCAGTTCAGTGTTCAATTTTCTTCATTACATGCAGGAACATGTAATGGAACAGGAACATGTAACAGGAACAGCCATGTTTTCAGAAGATGGCTTCAACACTGTACAGAATTCACTGAAAATAGTTTTCCCTGAAGCAACTCTGCTCTTGCTTATCTCCTTCCATGTTATACTGAAATGAATATAATAATTCAAGTGCACAGCTAAGCAACAGCTAAAAAGCCTAGTATGTTTCTAATTACTTTCAGTGGGAGCTGTTGTTTGTGGGGAATCCCCAACTCAATTTCTACTTCCTACTCAACCACAGCACATGACCCTTATAGCACTGAATTTAGCTCAGATAGAAAACAAAGTGATTATGTCTCATATAAACCCCTTAATAAAAATTGCAGTGATCCAGACATTAGGTTGATGCCCTTTTGTCAGTAGGTTAAGCTGTTCTTATTTACAAAGGGATATTCTTAGTTTGCCACCTTTTATAATATAACTTTATAGTATAACTTATCTGCCACCTTTTATAATATAATTCTTATTTGCAATTATTTGCTTTTGTGGTATGGTGTTGTCATGTACTGACAATAGAAGATGTTGTGAAGTTTAGCTGCTCTAAGTGATGCTTGAGAGTTTTGGAAGGCAGAACTGTATTTTCAAAACAAACATGTTCACTCATGCAACTCTTGGCCCATAAGAAAATCAGCCGTCTTTAATATTCAACTATTTTCTGATATGCCAAAAGGTAAATGAATGGATAATGGAGATTCTTGTCCATTCAAAACATTCAGAAGATGAATAAGCCACTATTATATAACCCCATGTACAATTAACAGAATAACAGAGTTGGAAGGGACCTTGGAGATCTTCTAGTCCAATCCCCTGCTCAAGAGGAAACCCTATACCATTTCAGACAAATGGTTGTCCAATCTCTTCTTAAAAACTTCCAGTGCTGGAACAACAGAACTTCAGAGGATAAGTCATTCCACTGAATGTTATAACTGTCAAGAAATTTCTCCTTCATTCTAGGTTGCTTCTCTCCTTGATTAGTTTCCATCTATTGCTTCATGTTCTGCCTTTAGGTGCTTTGGAGAATAAGTTGACCCCCTCTTCTTTGTGGCATCCCCTGAGATATTGGAACACTGCTCTCATATCACCCCTAGTCCTTCTTTTCATTAAACTAGACATATCCAAGTCCTGCAACCATTCTTCATATGTTTTAGCCTCCAGTCCCCTAATCATCTTTGTTGTGCTTCTCTGCACTCTTTCTAGAGTCTCAACATCTTTTTTATATCCTGTTGACCAAAACTAGATGCAATATTCTTAAAATAGTGCTAACACTTCACATTGCCAGGGTTGGGAGATTTTCCGTGTCTGTCAAAACTTTGATTTTAAACTCCACTTCTGATTACTAGAAATGGTAGTAATTTTGATTTCACACAATCTCGAGCAACCTTAAGATTTTGACCATGTTTAAAGGACCATGTAGGGAGAAAAGAGCAGTGTGCACCTTCTCACTATCTAGCCTATGTCTTATCATGATACATGTATTATGTTTGACAGTTACACTAAATATACTACCAGGGCCACAAAAATAAAAAATAAAAATAAAAGACATTAGTGCACCTACTAGGATTTGCCAACCTCAAACGAAACAAAAAAGACCAGCAAGTAATAGTAGCAACTTACACCTCTCTCTCTCTAAGTGGTTTACAGAGTCAGCATATTGCCCCCAACAATCTGGGTCCTCATTTTACCCACCTCAGAAAGATGGAAGGCTGTGTCAACTTGAGCCAGTCAGAATCGAACTCCTGGCAGTGAATAGTGAGTTAGCCTGCATTCTAACCACTGCGGCACCACAGCTACTAGAATCACTTAATAACGTCTATTTGAACTGATTTTGAATGAACAAGATCAGGAATAGGAAGGTTTTCCTTTTCATCACAATCATAGGGAAATCATGCACTGATTTTCACAGAAGTTACTTTCAATCTGCAGCCTGTTTTACAAAATACATACCTAATAAACAATGAAGGGAACAATATACAATCCATGTGTATAAATTGCTATATGTGCCAAACAAAAAGTTTCTTATCCAGAAATGCTATTAAAAAAACCTGTGAAATAATATCCACAATACATAGAATTGATTTTTTTTAAAAAAAAACCCCAAATTCTTTACCTCCAACCTCAGAGGAAAAGTGCATTAGAAAAAGATATTTATATTTGTCAAATTCAACAACATCCTACAGGAAGAAAGAGCCAAACTGTAATTCCATTAGTGCATGAACCTGCTGTGGTTGTCTTCATTACATACATGTGCTTCTTATGCACACCATATAAAGTAAAATAGTGGTAATCTTCACAGAAAACACTTTTGTTAATTTAGCCTTCACAACACTACACTCCAAGTCTGAGGATCTCATGCTGTCTGGGAATTATGAGGCTGCAGTAGAAATATATTTTGAAAGCACTAGATATGAAAGGTTGTAAGATTCTCTTATCCAGCTTTCTTTTAATAAAAATAATAGCTCACCACTATCTTAAAGAAGATGGGATACTTGAAGTGCTTTGTGTAAAACAATCCAAAATGAAACTAACTGAATGTAATCTCCAAGTGCAGATAATAATGAAGAGTAAAAATAGGTACTTTCATGGTTAATTACAGATATGCCCATTTATACATACTGGGCAGTCTCAAAGCATATCCTTTTATATGTGTAAGGTTTATTAGGAGTATAATTCATAGAGAGTGTATTCCGTCTTTCTATCCAGAAGTTTATGATTTATATCAGTGGTCCCCAACCTTTTTATCGCCGCGGACCAATCAGCCTTTGATAATTTTACCGTGGCCCGCTGAGCGCGCGCAGGGGTGGGGGCTTTGGGCCACACGTGCGTACCTGCGCGGGGCTCTCTTCCCTGGAGCCTTTGCGCACGGCCCAGGAGCTTTTGCGCACGGCCCAGGAGCTTTTGCGCACGGCCCAGGAGCTTTTGCGCACGGCCCAGGAGCCTTTGCGCTGCAGCGTTCATGTCCCCCGGCCGCTGCGCGGCCCGGTGCCAGGTACTCCACGGCCCGGCACCGGTCCGCGGACCGGGGGTTGGGGACCACTGATTTATATAGCAAGTATAATTGAAGATCAGTGAATTTTAAATCACAACTGAACATTTTACTGAGTAGATAGCCAAATCCCGGATGTGTTTGTAGTTGATTCTGGTTTTTATTTTTGGTAAAAATCATGTAGTAGGACTTTTCCTCATTTTTCTCTACCCCAACTCTTCTGGATAACTGGGGAGAATACTCTGGAATATTTTTTTTAGGGTATTCCCAACAGGTCAATCATTCTCATCTAGTTTTATTAATAGAAATTTATCAATGGAATTTTCCCTTTCTTTTAACGTTGTTATTGTAAGCCTCTTTTGTCAACACTTGGAACTAAAAAATAAAATTAGCACAAATAAAATGCAGTATTCTTCACAAAATCCTCGGCTCTCCTCTCTTGTATCATTGCCCTTCATAATAGTTGTTCTTTCGAGATTTTTTTTTAATTCTAGTATTGATTTGTATGTAGCATAAGACCAGAAAATATCTACTTATATAAGCATGACACATTGACCTGCAGTTATGATGGATGTATATTAGCAGGTCTACATAACCTGCGGCCTACCAATCCTCTGATGGCAGGAAGGATCCACCACTGCCTAGGTTTTTGCATTACCCTTCATCCCAATAGGCACTCTGCTGAGTACCTGCAGTACCAACACAGCCAGTTCCATTACTGCTGCACTGCTGAAGAGTTGATCTGCCTGCCAGCTATTCCTTTGTGACCTGTAATTATTTTTAAAGTGGTAAACTTTCCTTTCTACAAGTTATGTAGGCCTGACATTAGCATGGTAATTATACATCTGTTTGTGCAATAAATCATGGTGATGCAATATTGCTGTTAATATGGGCCAATGAACTTGGAAAGTACATTTGTCACGTTGAACCTGAGTAACACTTGCATTTTCCTTGTAGACTGTGGAATATTACAAAGGACAGCTGGCTGATTTTTTCTTTGCTGATTTGTACAAATAATTTTGAAGGTCAACAAACTTTCATTTTCAATGTAAAGAATAACATTTTAATATAAAATTCTCTAACATTTAGCATGATGGCTGACAAATGTAGAAGAAAGCTAAATTTCTCTAAATTTATATTTCTCTAAAATGTAATGTTTATATCACTTGCTGTTCCAGAAAGGCAGCAAATCTCACACAAAAGCTTTAAGAATTAAAAAGGCAATGTCTGCAAGTCCTTACAACTTCCTTATCCAACCTAATGGTCTCCAGTTATGCTGGGGCTACAGTTCCCAGAATTGCCAACCAACCCATATAAATTAGCTAGGAATTGTGGATACTGGAGTTACAACATATTTGGGAGGAATCATCCAAGTGAAGGATGTCTTACAGTATTAATCAAATAGCATATAAAGGTTATGAACATATGGATTAATTATTTATTGACTAAAATCTATATGCCATTCAACAAAACAAACTCTTTGTGGCTGTCAAACTTATATTTACCCATTCTTCAAAAAACTCATTGTCAGTGAGCTTTAATTCAGTTTTATTAATTTTATTGTTCAAGATGTGCATGTGTGAGAAAAAAGGTAATAAAAAAATATTCCGGGGAGTATTTTCTTTTTGATCTCTTCTAGACTGCACAACTGAAAATTACCTCCCCGATTAAAGGAGCATTTCTAAGGAAATGCTAACCAGAAACAAAAATGTTTAGAATTTCACAAATTATGAACTGTTTCAGGAAACCCCAACAAAAGAGAAGCAGGATGTATGATTTTTCTAAGTCTTGAGTAGTCAGTCAGCTGTATGTAGGGTCATACTTGATAGGAATAAAGTACTAGCCGTTTAAGGATTCAAGAAATTGCAGCTTGGGTAATGGAGCTATTACTCATAATGCTTTAGGCAGAAATTTCTTCTAATGTACAATTTCATAGAACATAACATATACAATATGCAGTAGTTTTTTTTTACCAACTTGTCTCTCTCTAATTGTAACTGCCAACATTTTCAGAGAGCAAAGATCTGCTCAGAGATCATTTTATCCAAGAATGCTATGTGTTTCATTCCATATGCATCCAGCCAGTGCCCGATTAGGAAAAGCAGGTAGTAAAAAAAGAGTAGGATTGTCATCCTCACTGGGGTATTGTTCTATAGAGAAACTGTAATCAGAGCATGACTCAAGCAATCATAAAATCACAGCAGTGGTTTTGCCATTTACGTAATCATTTCTGTACTTGGTATAAAAATCCAAAGTTAAGAAATTCATAGAATGTTGTTGTCTCTACTTCTTCTTTATGTAAATACTTTTAAACTCTGTTAATGTTAAGACATACTTTCTAATATTCAGCCAGTTCTTCCTGCAGCTTAAATTATTTCTACCCTGCATTCTTAAATGACAAAGCTTTGACCTTCTGTGTGACATTCTTTCTGGGACTCAAAATATTCCCTTCCCCCAGAAGTCTAAAGTCTTATATTGCCAGTTCCTTCCATCTTTTCTTGCAGAATTTTCTTTTTACCCTCCTGTCATCCTTGTGATTTTCTCTTGACCTGTCCAGTTGATCTGAATCCTTCTTAAAAGGATTTTTTTTTAAAATTGACATATTGCTGAAAATGGGATTTGACCAACACAGAATAAAATGGCATTTGTCTTATTCTGCAGGCATATCTCATTGCTGACCCATATTGTTTGCCTTTAACTGCTATTCTAAGAACATCTTCACATGTAATGTCATTCAGGCAGGTAACCTGAACTCGTGTATGTGATTTCTATTTCCTAAGTGAAAAAGTGCACCTGTCTATATTTAATTTCATTCTGTAACTTTCAACTTATTTCTTTTAGGATTGGATTGTTTTGAATTTTCTTTCTGCTTTCTAGAGTATTAGCTAGGCCTCTCATTTTTGCATGAAATCTGATAAACATTCCCTCCCCCTCTTTATCCAAGTCATTAACATGTTGAAGAATATCAATAATAAAAATGTTCGATATTTCAATTTAATGAGAACTCACTAAACAACACAGATTTCCTGCAGTTTCAAGCCAGCTTTATCCATCAAGCAAACAGGATATAGCTGAAACATTCTAGAATTTTTCTCCACTCAGCTATAACAGAAAAATACCCATTGATAGAAGTGTGCAATTTTCCTAAGAGAGTAATAGTATGAGAAAAGGATAAGAGGGGTTTCTTTTTTGCCGTATCACCCATGTAAAATATCACACTCAAATCATTTTTGTTACGGGTGATAATTAAGCCTGGTTCATTGTGAAAATGAGATCACATCAACCAGTCTTAGTCCCTAGTGATTATTCTCTCCCTAGCAACAGATGTTTCCTAGAAATATTTTCAGTGTACAGATGTCTGAAAATATTTATGCAGTTCATACATATTATATTTTGTAAGATTTATTCTCCAGAATCTCCATCCTATGTGTAATTCAACATTTCCTTGCATATTCATATATGAAATTTTCTAAAATTTTTAGCCAGTGGATATTTTCAGAATACATATAGAGCTTACGACAGAAGAATTGCATGATGGATTTGCTCGTTTGTGAAATGGCTAAAACTATAATTATAACCAGTTTAAAAACAATTCCAAATTATGCTAACAGAGATATATTCTTACTCAAGAAACAGCTGAAGTGAGGGCTTCAAAATAACGATCTTTTGAATCTAGTTTTTCACTTTTAATTTTTTGTAAGAAAAAATAAATCTAAAATCAAACTGATGAAGTTCAAAGACAAGCAAAACCTTACCCAAGGAGAAAACAACACATAGGCAAATATATTTCATTATGAATAAGAGCAGGCAGACAAAAAATAGACTACACCAAAACAAAACCAACAAAACCAGCCAAAAACTAAAACACAAGACTGGCAAAATGAGAGCCAGTTTGTTCTAGTGGTTAACGCACCAGGCTAGAAAACAGGAGACCCTGAGCTCAAGTCCCATCTTAGCCATAAAAGCTAGCTGGGTGACTTTGGACCAGTCACTTGCTCTCAGCCCAACCCATCTCACAGAATTATTCTTGTGAGGAAAATAGGAAGAGGAAGGAGTCCTATGTAAGTTTGCTGCCTTAAGTTACTTATAAAAATAAGTGGGGAAGGAATGAATGAGACATGAACAAAACAATGTCTTCTTCCTACATCCTCACCCTTTATTTTTCAAGATTTATCTGGGGTCCATGGAAATCCCAGAGGTGTTCCTGAAAATATGGCACAGGACACTGGCAGATCCACCATACATTTCCCTCTCCTAGATTACAAATAAACCTATAAATAATAAGGATTTTTTTTCCAAACTGGAGTCTGGTGTGTCTCTCCGATAACTTACATTTGCATGGGATTATATTAAATCTTACTCTACTGGGCCCGGAATCAGATTTATTTTTAATTTTATTTATCTATTGATGCCTTGTTTCCCTCTTTTTACATATTTGGGTGTTTGTATGTATATGTATGTGTATGTACACACACACAGACATACATAATTGTCACAATAGTAACAATAATTAAACACTAGATTTAGAGAAACAATATACATACAACACATATGCGCAGACACACACACACACACACGCACACACCCACCCACAAAGAGGGGTGTCTTCAGTCCTAGTCTTGATACCTTCTCAGATGTTCTTCATGGATTCATGATTAAATATCAAGAGAGACAAGCTACAAAACTATGATGCTTTGGATATTAACATCCCTTCACCCTCTGGCTGTTCTGACTCAGCAGAACGAAGAAACAGACTTCTTGTTCCGAAAAACCCCTCTTTATTTAGCTCTTGTGAATTACTGGCATCCACACACTGAAAAGTCCAGGCAATAATTCTTCAAACGGTTAATTGCAGTAACAGACAGTATCAGTTCCTTGGGATACTTGTCAGGCCCGGAGCTTCCAGTTGCAAAGCTGTAAATTAAATTCTGGCAAGCAGTCTCTGAGGCATGAACCACGATTAGCAAATCTTCCAAAAGAAATACGAACGGTTGTCTCCTGCAACCATCCCTCCCTTTTCCTCCTATTTATTCCCCAGCCAGGGAGGGGCCATTCAGCATTTCTTCCTGAGTTGGCTTCTTGTCCTCAGTTGTTCTCGTCTCCTAACAGCTTTGCACATGCGTGCATCTGGAACAGGCCCCAGCTCTTCATCCTCCCCACTTATCTCCGACTCCAAAGGCAGCTGGGAAATGTCAGATGGCCCTGGCTCTATCTCTGCTTCTGACGCAGAGCATCCATCAGAACCTTCCTTCCCCAGACTCTAGGAGTGGCCCATGTTCCTTCCAACCTCTCATCGTCCGAGTCTGCCACCAACTCTGCTGGCACTGGCATTCAAACACTGGCATTCAAAAGGGCATAACATGTATAGTATACTCAGATTTTCTGAACTTGTGATGTATAATGTTAGAAGCAGATCTCAGGTTTTGCATGTTAGAAAATTACTTATGGAAATGGAAACAGCAAATAAAAACACAGCTTAGCAATTTTATATCAACACAGAAAATAATGTATAATTTTACTAGATTTCTGGGTATGATTTTGGGCCACAATGTTCTTAAATTTGGTATTATTGTTGGGCTTAATGTTTTAATGTTACTGTTGCCATTTTTATGTTATGGTTAACAATTGTTTTAAAATATATTATTGTAACTATATACATACTAAAATAGCTTCCCCCCCCTTTATTTTTTTTACTGTAAAAGTCATCCTCAAAAAAACCCAAAATTTAAAAGTGAAACTGCAGAACTAAAAATCCTGGGATTATTTAAAAAAAAAATCAGGTGAGAAATAAAATTACTGCAGGAAAGTATTTATTTATAGCATGCTGTCTTTGCTGAAAATATTCAGCAGTCATCTTATCTACAAAAAAAATAAAAACAAAAATAAAAACAGCCCTCTAGCATTGGCATGATTTTTTAACAACTTTGCTGTTGGTTGAAAACATTACATTTTTCCAAGCCTAAATGCCAAATCCATTTTATTTGCAGCCATTCTGCTGAGATTCATCACATAGATCTGTTTTAGGGAAGCAGTTCTACAAAGATACATTTGAAGGCAAGCCAGATGAAAGAGATCTCTCTGTTATGCAGAGAATCTGTAGCTGCCAAGAGCTCTCCATAGTGCTACTTCCTTTTATGGACAATGAGGCAAGGCAGCAGTACCATGGAGAGTCCTTGAAGCACGTGGGCATACATACGCACAGGCTTAAAAACTATGCTTCAGAATCAGCTCTATTCCTCAATGGGAATAGACGGTGGTGCCATGAAGTATATGCTGCAAATAGCGGATGGCAAAACGTCCGAGTTCCACTACCTACTATGAAACTGCAAACAAAAGAGAAACACAAGTACATCAAACATCAAAAGCTGCACATAGTCTGAAGCTCGCTCAGATTTGTGGTTTTGCTCCCAGGCTTCTTAAAGTCTTATAAAATCAAAGCTTTAATACAGTCAAATGACTTAAATTTAAGAGCAGGATTCTATATAAAAGAATCACACTGCTTTCACATTTGTTTTTCAGTGTAAAAATATTGACACATCCTACAAGGTATATCTCCTCCCTATGGAAAAGGAAAAGTATATGTAGGACACAGCAAGGATCAAATGCCACTGAAACCAGCAGCATGTTTAAATAGAGATGGGGACTGCTTCTCAGAATGCGAATGTTATTTAATTGAATAATTTTAATCTTGAACCCGTTCATAAAATATATAATACGCAAAGGGTTTGCGGTCCAAGAACGAACGCCATACAATGTTATGAAGCTACACCAAGCTTAGATAAGTATACCTGACAGTCAAAGCGCACGTATTCATTCACACGCCCACAACCTACACCGGGCATAAAAGTAGGCCAAAAGACGGCTCGCACTTATTTTATAAATACCCCACGCGCGAATTCGACCTCCACGCATTCTTCCGAACGAAGCCCCACACAACGCGTTGCTTCGCTTCGCCTCGCTTCGCCACAGCCACGCAGACACAATGAAGCCTCTGCTGCGTCACGGATGCTCGAGAAGGCGCGCGCGCGCGCGCACACAGGGATTTTCTACGCTCGCCAGGGCTTCGACGGGCACCCGCAGCAAAACCCGGCCAGTGTTTACCTTACAACCGCGCATAGGTGACCTCTAGAAAACCGGCGACCTCAATCTCCGCCGTCGGGAAGCTCAAGAGGCAGCGTCCCAGGCAGCCACCAAGCCGGCGCGCCCGCTGTGTTTTTACAAGCACTGGACGGTTGGCGCCCACCCACCTATCGCTCCCTCCGCCAAGCACACGCGGGGCTGTGCCACAGGGACGCCCGCACCGCAGTCAGCGGGTGGGAGCGCGCCTGCTCTCCCTTCGCGCCGCCGTTCCTCCCTCGCCCGCTCTGTCGCTGCCGCTGCCGCCTCGCCCACCGGCTCTGCAGCTCTTACGGCTGCCGGGGCCCATCCCGCCCGCAGCCTTGCAAGGGCGGGCCGCAAACCCTCCGCCGGCTCAAGCGCCGCTGTTGGTCTCGCTAGCGCCACCAACCTTCCCCTCTCCTCCCCAGGCCTACCGGCACCATCCCGCTCTCCTACCTGCGGTCCAGGATGCCGGTCGGGGCCTGCGGGCCTCGCTCCCGCCGCCCGCGACGCTGAGCAGCCGAAAGAGCAAGCGAGAAGCAAGCGGCAACCCCTCCCCGCTCTCTTATTTTGCCGGCTTGGGGCGGGGATTGTAGTTGGCGTGGCGAGGCGGAGAGCCGCTCCTCCTGCCGCGGTCCCGCCCACCGGTGCCCCTGTTAAGGCCCTGCCTTATTTCCCAGCCTGGCTCTAAGCGTGGGAAATACGGAGCGCGTAAGCTTGTTTTAACAGCGCTTTCTCACCCCACCCCTCCGCACCCGTCCCTGCTCCCTTGGTGGCCGCCGCCGCCTTTCGCGCGTTTTTGTTCGGTCAGAGCTGATGGAATTTGTGAAGTCATAAAAGAAGGAAAAGAAGATTCCGGGCACTTGACTCTTTTTCTCCTTATCTCAATGCAGGACATTCTTAGTTAGAAATAAAGTCCATACGTTCTCGGGCACCTATAGGCCTCCGTGAGGGTGTAAGCTTTCTTTCATGAAATCTGGGACTACGATAAAGGTGACAAGCTGTTATGACATCCGTTTGCTGCTCAGCAGGTGGCTGACTAGCTTTAGCCCTGTTAGTACTTGGATGGGAAACTTCTAGGGCAATTGGTGGTTGGGGAATTCTGGGAGTTGAAGTCTACGCATTTTAAAAGTTTCCAAGTTTGAGAAATATTTAAAGAATATCAGGGCTGGTGGACTTAGCTGTAAAATTGAAAACACCCTGGAGGAACACATGATTTGTTGTTTTTCCTGTTAAGAAAGATGGCTGGACAGATCAATAAAGTCACCAGGATTCAAAGTCAACTCTTCCCCTTTAGAACAATGCTTCCCAAACCTGAGTAAATTGCCCATAATTGGGTAAAAGTGGTTTTTTCCTCCTTTGTGTAACAACCCATGAACCCATTACCCACTGTGAGGGATATTTTAATTGACTTAAAAGACTGCCAGATTTACTATATTCAAAACTCTTCCAAATTATTCCTATTCAGACAAAAAATGACCAATTGGTATTTTGTTGAAATGACATGATCAGTCAGGTTTTTTTAATAATGCAGGTAGTTCTTGAGTTATGTTTATTTAGCTATGTTAATGCTGAACGAAGGGAGATATGACCTTGAAATTTGGTAACTTTCTGATAAGCTGTTTTGGGTAATGAGGGGAAATGTTTTGGAAGCACTACTTCAGAAGTTTCCCTCTTTTTTGAACTGAAAGTTGACAGTTTTGAAAGTCTTGATATTGAAGGAATTATTTCAATATTTTTAACCTTTATTTTATTGTTCTTTCAGTCATCATAGATTTTCTGGATTTAACTAAATATTCCTATGCCTTGTCCCAAAGGTGCTTTTTCAGGAGACAACTGGACTTTCTTGTATTTTCTTTTTAAGACGTTTCACTTCTCATCCAAGCTTCTTCAGCTCTGACAGAATAGTGGGGAATGTACAGCACTGACAGAATAGTACAGATTTAGCTATACAATTTGGGATGAACACCCTTGGAATGGTATGGGAGTAGGAATGGATTTCAAGAGAAATTGCAGACTAAAGGAACCAGGAGGACTACTGGGGACCCTGAGGACACAGATAACCTCCAAGTACTTCAACAACCCTCAAAAAGGATGCAAATGACCAGCTGTCTGCAAGGAATATAAATCCTTCCATTCCCCACTAGCCTGTCAGAGCTGAAGCAGCTTCTTGGATGAGAAGTGAACATCTTCAAAAGAAAAAAAAAGTCCAGCTGCCTTCTGAAAAAGCACCTTTGGGACAACCATGACGTCAATTACAGGCCTCTCTCATCTTTTTAAGTGGGAGAACTTGCACAATTGGTGGCTGACTAAATACTTTTTTGCCCCACTGTATATTACTTTTACTTCTAATAAGACTTAAAGATTAAAAACTTCTAAGTCTTAATCTTTAATTCAATCAAATATCTTCTTTAGCTCATTGAACAGATTTCTTCAAGGTTTAACAAGCTACTTTTATAGATTCAGTATGAAAACATTTTACAGGTCATTCTCTTGTTGTATTATTTGTATTTCCCTTTTAATTTTTAAAACTGAAACCAGTTTCTTTTGTATATCCAGCAAAGCATCCTTTTCAAAATCATTCTCTTGGCCAGACATTGGTAGTACCACATTCTGTACTTTGTCTTGTCAGATAAAATTTGTTCTATATCTGTTATTTCATTTACATCTTTTAAAAATAACCCATTCATAGAAACTGATATTGTTGCTGAGTGTTGATACTGTGGTTCTAGCTACATTCTTCAAAGATCTCCTTTAATATTTCTGATACTACAGTGTTTTGTATCATTCTGTAAATCCCAGTGTTAACTGATATCAGGCTTGTATTTATTTTTCTTCTGCTTTAAATCTTTAGTTCCCGTTAGCACTGTTTCTAAAATCATCACTTATCTTTTCTAAACAACTTATGTGATCTTGATATTATCTTTCTGTTGATGCAGCCTAGGACTGCACTGAATTTTATGGGCAGCCCAGGACATTGCTGGCTCATATTTAAGTGGTTGTCTACTAGCTAGAACACCTAGTTTCCTGAGTTACTGCTATTGAGCCTGATACCATACCTGTGCATTTAGTTTTTCTTGCCTAACTTTTTCTCACCACTGAATTGCATTTTGTTGGGTAGTGCCCGGTTTCGTCAAGATCCTTCTGCATCTTGAGTTTATATTCTAAAGTTTTGTTATTTTCCCCAGCTTGGTATTGTCTGCAAATTTGATATATAACCTCATCTAAATTATTTATGAAAATGTTGAAGAATACTGGCCTAAGACAGAACCTTAGGATATTCCATTACATGCTACATTAGATGTAGCTCCATTGAGGACTGTTGAGCACGGTTGATCATCTAGTTGCAAATCTGGTAGTGATGCTGTCTGTCCCATATTTTTCTATCTTACATAGAAATGGGCTATGGTCTACTTGGTCAAATACTTACTGAAGTCTAGTAAACTATGTCCGCAGTTATTTCCTTGATTCACTAATTTAGTCACTTTGTCAAATAATGCAATAAGGTTTGCCTGGCATGATCTATTTTTAACAGATGTTGACTTCTAGTAAATAATAAACCCCAAAACAACTGAAAAACTACTTGAACGCCATCAACATTGACAATATCATCAGTCAATTGCAAAAGGCAGCTTTGCTTGGAATAGCTTACATCCTGTGACTATATCTTTAATAGTATTAAATAACAAATCTGCCTATCCCAGGTCCTTGGGAAGCACAAAATAGGTGAATAAAAACATCAAATCCTATGTAAACATTTGGCAATATTTACTATGTTTATTATGCAAACCACCATAATAATGAACCATGATTTAAATAATTGTGACAGATGTCTCAGACAAGTTCTAAAGTGCATTCTTTGCCCGATGACTTTATGACACAAGGTATTCTGACATAATGATTTGTTGTGGACACTACTATCTTCTTGCTTGATAATTTATTATATTGCAATATATAATTATATGTGAAATAGCAAATTAATGCAGCAAAATGAGTAATGTTACATTTGTCCTATTTTGAACTTTTTGAAAAGTATTTCATATTTAAACAAAAATCTGATGCAATACACAATTATGGCATGTAATTTATGAATGCTGAATAGCAATGCTATATATTGCACATATGTTATTCTTCTACCAGTTGCTATTTTTAAAAGAGATCATTCACATACTGCTTCTTTACAATTATACTTTTTTGCTTTATCTAATTCATTTCTTAACTTGGGCTGATTTCTAGAAAAATAGGTCAAGCCAAACTCAGATGGATTATTGTTTGAGCAGACTATGTTTCCATTCAATTGTTTAAGATGCTTATTACAATCTTTGGCAAATAAAAATGCCAGCTTTCATAGTTACTTTGGGGTCGTGAAAATTGAGAATATCTACTCGATATTATTAAACTTCATAAAAAAATAATGAAAAATAGAGATTTAGAAACATTTTATAAATTGTGATTGGCATTTAGAAATTTATTTTTATTTGCAATTCTATAGTTAATTTGCAAAATCAGGGCTCTTGTATTGGCAGATGATTTTCCCTCTGCCCTTTTCACTATCTTGGGTGAAGCCATTGCTTGCAACTAGCCAGATTCTTTCTAGCCTTCTGAGGTTTGGGGCCTTGGGTGGAGTTTGTCTCTATGGGTTTTCACACTCCAAATAAGAACTGGCACTTGTCATGCACACTTACTTCTCTTCTCTCTTTTCGCTCCAGCTTCTCCTTCCACTGCAGCAATAAACCTTTATTCTCCACTCATTTTCTCTTTTTCCAATTTTGGGTTACTCCAGCAGCTTGTCCTGCAACTACTGAGGAGGTACATATCTTCCCAGGCAATAGTTTTTAACACTTATATACCAATGGGATTGCTCACTCAAAATCTCCCCTTCCTGTCCCTGGCTAACAGCCAGGTCAGCTCATCCATAACAGCCCAGCTATCCTTCAAGAACACATTTAAGCTGGGTGGCGGGGTGTGCACGCGCAGCTCTACTTTTTCCTTCACCCCATGTCTGGCTCATACCAGCAAAACCCCAGTCACAACAGGCCTTAACATCCATACACCTAAACATCTCTTCTATGATTCCTATGCTTTTACAATTGTATAATGGATACCACTAATAATCTGTGGGATACTATGTTTACTAATCGTATCTTCCTGTCACACAAATCTAATGTATCGTAATTATATTCTTTGAACTAAATTTAAAAAATGAGATTCTTTACTGGTCAGAAATACAGTCCTATGAACAATTTAGCATCCCATCTTTGAAGATTATACAGTGTATCTTATAGTGTCTGAGTTGAGGACATGGAAACTCACAATCTACTGGTATTTCAGGCAGCAATAATTCTCATAACAGTATAAACAAAAAATATATACCTGTTCCGTTATGATGTCATGGTATTACTTATGCCTCTGTAAATTAAAAGGTATGTTTCATTAATAGTTTCAATCATTAATGTAGCTATTGAGCATTTTCTTTAAAGCTGTTTCAAAATGTCACCAAAATATAGAATAAGGTAGTATAAAATTTGGTACAAACCTATTAATGGCTTTAATTCTATTGCAGTGAGCTAAAGTAATAAAGTAACAGTGATCAGCAAAGGTGGCTGTAATCTAAAATGAGACTGACTTAAAATTGGAATTTCTTTTTCTGAGAAAATTTGAATTTAGTCTATTTTGTGTTGCTAGCAATGGAACTACAGAGCACAGAAAGAAACTTAAAAATATTTGATGTTGATTAATGAATGGGTTAGACATTCCAATGTTGAAATACTTTATCTATGATATAGTCCTTTTTTACCATTCAAAATTTTATTAATTTTTTACAAAGCATAAAATACAAAAATATAAAGAGAGATGAAAGTAAAATAGGGGAGGAAAAGGGAAAGAGAAAAGTGTAGGATAGAGACTTTACAGTCTTGTGGGAAGATCCACATTAGGGATAGAGCAAGAACCATCTGTTTACAATTAGATTTAAAGGAGACCATTCAACATTGTTAATCTAACTCCCTTGTCACTAACAACATCAATGCCAACAATCCCAATAGGTCACTGCCTAAGCTTTGCTTGAACAGATCCAGGGAACAGAACCCACAACTACTTGATTAATTGGATCTATTGTTAAACTGCTCTAACTGTTAGGAAATGGTGTTCTAATAATCAATCTGCCTTCCTATAATTTCCATCCATTACTCTGTGTTTGGCACTCTTATGTAATAGTAAACAAGTTTTGATCTACAGTATTGCATTCTTTCAGATAGTTGAAGAACAGGATATCCTGAAAAACATTCAGAATATTACATGTATCTATCAATTAAAAGAGATTATCCCTCTTACATTTTGCATTATGGCTCAGAATGACGTGTGTCCTTTATTTATTTATACTCACGCATAAATGTATACCAAAGTGTCATATTATTTTGATAACAATACAGAGCAGCTGTTTTCAACACACTATTATTGAAGGAAAAGGAATGGCAGAATCAAAAGAATCAGCCTAGCGACTACATAGCCACAAACGGACTAAGTTCTGAACCTCTTGAATTCTGTTTGTCCAGCACTGTGAAGATCATATTGCATGGATTGATCATAAAGTTACTATTTTATCACTGTTGTGACTGAATAGTTGCTAAATGAGACAGTTGCTAAATAAGAACTACCTGTAATGATAGCTCTTATACTTTATATTTACTTAAGACTGTAGTTCTGTATTCAGTCTCTTAGGAATATTTGTCAAATAGGACAAAAAATCATGTTAAAGATCAAGTAGAATGGATGCTGCTTTTTTGCGGACTCTTTTATTTAAGAGCACATTGAATTTTTATGCCAAAGCTTTGGTTGACTGGAATGTTACACATAATTAAACAACATTTTGTATAGAAAAACAGAATATAACATATACATTCATAGATGAGCAAGACAAACATTGTCCATATTAAAACCTGTATTTTAGAAGATGAAATGCAATGAGAATTGTGAAGTCATCATATATTTGGTATCTTAATTAATAATTGCTTATATAATCCCATATAATATGCACAGCAATGCCATGGCAAGCTTTATAAGCAATTACACTTTTATGGAAAATTACTGAATGAGAAGTATTTTTATTCTTATAAAGGCACTGAAACCAGGCCTCTTGCAGTATAAAGGAAACTATTGCCATTCCTAAATTACAGAGTTACTGCAAAGACTGAAAATATTCAATAATTGAACATGACATAAGGGAAGTCAAAAGACAACTAATATATAGATGTTGACAAGCCTGAATATTTTTTTAAAAGCAGAGTTCCAGTTTTGGGATGTCTGATAACGCTGATTATCTTTAAACATTGTCCACCAGGAGGCATTAATAAAAAATCAATGATATGCCTATTTTCTATATGGGGTTACGCCCATACATTCAATGATGAAACAGTAATTTCATAAAATTGGTTTTGTTGCAACTTCTTTTCATTTGAAAACACGACAAATGACAGCATGTACAGATATATAAAATTACAATCATGAATGTAAACAGACCAGCTGTTTCTGCTTTTATAAAGCCCTGTTATCCTTCTATAGGACTATACTTTTAAACAGTATTCTGCAGAAACCTATGTGGCAAATAATTTTTTTTTTTAAAAAAAGAATCTTTGGATAGTATGTAAACAGGAAATAAATTCATAAATAATGCAATCAAAATTAATTCATGCCCTATACTAAAGCATAGGTTAGAATAATCTTGCCCAAATTCCAGATATTGATGTAAACAAAGAATGTGGTAAATCATGTATATACTGTCCATAACTGATTCCCAAAATGTCTCATATCCAAGTAGGAAAAAGTAAGAGGTACTTCTACACCAAGACTGAGCAGGCCAGGTGTCATCTTAGGGCAAGATACTAATTTATATGACTTTTTGGACAGTACCCTATTTAATTACTACTGTGAAATCTCATTAGAGGTACCTCGATATAATAGGAAAGACATGATGCTTCCAGAAGCCATATTTAAATTGAAACATGGAGAAAGATTACAGTCTAAACCTTGCACTTGACAGATGAATGACTATACGGAATAGAGAAAAGACCAAGATTTTGTTCCCTATACAACTACTGCTGACAGAAAATAATTGGCATAGAGTGAGAATGAGTTTTTAACTTAGTAGTGAGCATGCATGAAATAGAAATAAAATATTTTGTTATGAAACCATTAGCTCTGCTACATTAGCATTAAAAATGTTCTCTTTTTAATTTGTTTTTTGGTGGCCCTGACTCGTCAAGTTAGAATAAATCTTCAGTGAGGCTAATCTGTGAACTGAAACCAAATTTAACTTTTAACGATACAATTGTACAATATTATATAGATGCTATTAGTGCTTATATGACTCAAAATATATCACACATTAGCTTTAAGAGTATTAATTTCTACAGCAGGTTGTTCAATTTTCTTTGCATTTTCCAAGTCCCAGAATCTAAACAGTTTTCATCTGTAAGTCAAACAACATGCAGGAGTACTAGAAATAAAGTATAAATTACTAAATTCTAGTTTAGGGATCAGTATTCAGAAAAGTAGCCATTAATCAGAGCCATGTTAATATTTCTTGGTAATGAAAAAAGGCCTACTGTAAACTTTAAAAGGCCTATTGTAAATCTATCCCCAAATAACAGCCTTTCATAAATCTTTGTCTTTTCTCCCTTTCTGCAATACAATACAATACTATACAATGGCAGGCAGTTTTGGTTTTGCATTGTGCGCATATTTTAGACAACAATGATGGAAATACTTTGTGCAGTTTTTACATTTAAGATATCAGTACCTTAAAATTGTAAGTGTAAACTTTGTTGCTTTTTATATTTTAGAAAGGAAGTCACCTTCAACCTGAAAATATACAACTTATGCATTCCAGAAGTTATTTTATATACAATGAAACACTCTGTGTGGCAAATGTGATTTCAATAACTGCCTTTTTCTGTAAGGATTTGTTTGTTATAGAAGAGGCAATGAAGTGTTCCTTCAAGTTTTGACTGAAGTGCTTAATTCCTTTTCAGAAAGCATTTCACTACTAACATCACACTACTATTATTTAAATCCTTTTTGTCTTCTAATGGTACAATCAAATATCAGGAACTGAAGAGCAAGTGGCATCTGTACAGAAACAAAATACTATTTCAGTCAAATTTTAAGCTAAATTCATAACGCCTCATTTTGAGTTCAAAATAATTTGTACAAATGAGTTCAAAAATTTCTATACTACCCAGTCCATTGAAATTTGCACTGTACTGTAAATAACTGGGTTTAAATTCAGAATGGTGCTTTGTACACCATTAAAATACATGCTTATGTTTTGTGAACAAAACTAAATCAGAACAGCTGAAAGTACTCTTAAGGTTTAAAAGTAAGCTCCTTGCCAAACATGACTAGATCAAGAGTTTACTCACATTTTTCAATTATTTATATGTGTACTTATCCACTTCTTCGAATCACTCTTAAAACTAAAACCTCTGGATATGTGTTTTATATCACATATCAATTTAAAAATTGATAATCCTCCGCTGTTTACAGAATTGGCTTCACATATGGCTTTTAATCTGAATTTGCAATATTTAATGGAAATCCAAGAAAGGAAAGGGGATAGAAGCAAACTGAACAGTTTTGGCAAACGATAGGTAGTAAGAAAATCAAGATACTATGAGCCACAATGTCACACAAAATATTTTCAACTATAGTCAGTTAAATCAAGATCTGAAAGATATGGGGGAACACTACATCTGGAACATTCAAAACAAGTAGAAGACCCTGAAAATGTGCTGAGCTTTATATTAAACATGATTATTATATAGGGCTGTAAAGGGCATCTCTTTTTCCAGTTTTTTCAAGTCACTGGTGCAAACAAAAAAAATGGTACAGTATTTCACTTCCATAGGTCAAACTATTTTTTCCATGTGTGTATTAACTGACTAAGCACAATTATAAACACAGATAGTCCTTGCTAAGTCCTTGCTTAACAAACATTTGTTCAATGATCATTCAAAATTATGATGCCCCTGAACAGAGACTTGCAACCCGTGCAATTATAGCTGTTGCAGTGTGTGGTCACATGAATGCAATCTAGGTGCTGGCAACCTTATAACAGATTGTCAAGTGCCGCACAATCATGTGATCGCCATTTGAAATCTTTCCTGCTGTCTTCCCTAGAAAGTCAATGGGAAGCCAGCAGGGAGGTCCCAAGGACTTCCTCTGGTTTCTGGGGGGCTGGAAATGGTCTATCCCAAAATCCATTTGCAGCATGGGGTGTTTGCTGCCAGCCCCCAGAAACAAAAGGTAATGGGGGCTGGCTGCAAAGGCCCCATACTGCAAACATTCCATGCCAAAATCCTACTTGGATTTAAGGATGGACCATTTTCAGTCAATCCTTGCAGACAAGAGAACCTGTTTTTCTCTGCAGAACAATGCAGCATGATGTGTCTTCCGATCTTGGCTGCAAATACTCTGCAAACACTTATGCCAAAATTTTGCTGGGATTTTTGGATGGACCTTTTTCGGCCAGCCTCTCTTGAGAGCAAGACAGAATTTCCCCAGTAGGCAGTTCTTTTGAGAGAAAAAGACTTGCCTATTGGACGGATGCAAGCCCATGTAGAGCATTATTTTTGCTCTGTCCACTTAATGATCTAGGAGATTGCTTAATGACCACAACCAGGATTGCCAGATGACCAATTGTTGAATAAACGAGTTGTGCTGCTTTGCTTAATGACTGTTTCACTTAATGACTGAAGATTGTGATCTCAATTGGGTCTATAAGTCGAGAACTACCTGCACTTATATGTCAGTTAAAGTCAAAAAGTGTTGCCTACTAATGAAACATTTCTCATCTTTTTAATTCAATACTGATCAACAAGTTTAATTAGATAAAACAGAAAATCAGGTTTGTAAAGATTTCAATTAGATTAAAATTATATAAATTTGATTGTTAAAAGAAAAGTATGACCAATTAGAATCTTATTGATAGACAAGTCGCACCATGTCTAATGTTTTTAAATTGTATATTTAATAAAATTTATTTTTTTAAAAAAGCTTATTGATATGATATGATGTAAACTTTTTCAAGCATTACTTACCTGAGGGCCTTCTCTCAACAGATCTCCGCCTTGCAGAGTCTTCAAATGTTGTTGGTTGGATTTTAGCAGGGGTATATGTATTTAAAGAACACTTTCTTTCTGTCATGGATTCAATAAATGATGGAGAACCTAAAAGATTAATGGGGGCAGGATAAAACCACATTATTTTTTTGAGCATTGCTACTAAGGAGAAATTTCCTAACAGTGAGAACAATCAACTAGGGGAATGGCTTGCCTTCAGAACTTGTGGGTGCCCCATCACTAGAGGCTTTCAAGAAGGGACTGGACAGCCATTTGTCTGAAACACTCTCCTGCTTGAGTAGGAGGCTGGACTAGATGACCTCCAAAGTCCCTTCCAACTCTAGTGATTCTATGTATGTAAATCTTTAGGAAATAAAATTACTCAACCGGACTTTGAGATGCCTCTTCTCTTTCAGTCCCTTAGATCATGAACCACACCACTGAAATGTTGGATAGATCATCTTTGGAATGGTAGTGGAAGTACACTTTCTGAAATTTTCAGTCATCAGTATGAGCAGCTGGATATTGTTCACTGTTGTATATTTAGGTTTACTCTTTTTTAAAAATTCATTAGATTTATCTGTTGTTCTTTCAGTATACATTATATATATTATCTTCTAGTGATTTTCCAGGGAATGGAATCTGGGTCTTCCATTCTTGGTCTACACCTTACACCCTGTATATAGGTAGTCCTTGACTTATGACCATTCATACAGCGACTGTTCAAAATTACAACCAAATGGACTTACAACCCATGCCTGAAATTATGGCTGCTACACGGCCTCTACAGTTGTGAACAAAATTTAAGCGCTTGGCAATCCACAGACCACAGGGAAGCTTGCAGCACCCCCCCCTCACCTATCTCCCCTCCACCGTCCCACCTGATAACAGCAGGCCTTGGGCCTGCTTCCCACCCAGCTAGGTCCCACACTTTCCACCCCACCTCCCATTATGGATTGGTCACTCACTTTTTTTAAATAGCTCTCTGGCAAGCAGCCACTCTTCCATGGGACCTTTCTATACAGTGGAGATCATGTGACACCATCCTGAAAGTGGGTGCCATTTTGGAACAGCTACAATTCATTGTAGCCACTGCCAAAATGGCACCCACTTCCAGGCTGATGCCACATGGCCTCCACTGTTTAAGGAGGCCGGGTGGCAGAACAGCTGTTTACTGAAGATCTATCAAAAGATAAATGACTAATCTGTGATACGGGTGAGGAAGAGAGTGTGAGACTCAGCAGGTCAAGAAGCAGAGCCAAGGCCTGAAGGGACTCAGGTGAGAAAGCAAGTCCAAGGCCTGTAAGAACTCAGTGTAGTGGGAAGCAGAGCATAGGGTGCTGCAGGAAGTGGTGAAGGCTTAGGACAGATCACATAAGAGCTGTGAAGATGCTGCAACTGGAACAGGGAGAACAGGGATTGGGTCATTAAGCAAGATGATCACATAGGTGTCTCACTTGACAACCATCACAACTTGCAACCGTAATAGGTAGACTCCATTACAGTTGTAAATCAAGGACTACCTGTATTACAATATCACATAATTAGTACATGGAAAAGTTTGTAAATTCTGCTGGGTCTTCAGAGGTAGGTGAAGCTGATTTAAAAAATAATCTTGAACAAGAGAATGTTCAGAGGTGGAATAATGAAAGCAACTTAACTTTGGGGATCTTCAGTATTTGTAGAGGTGGAAATAACCTTTGTTATTATATATTATATTCTAAACATATAAATCTGACACTTGTATAGTATCGTTGCTAAGCAAGATTCAGCTGAGTTAATCTATCAAAATGCTAAAGCAAAGGAGAAATAAGAAATGCATATTTGTTTGGAAACTGTCTGTCATCCACTAAAGGACTGGCCATCAAAACCTGAGTTTTTCAACAAGCCTTAGGATGGAATATGTACTCCACATTGTTTGGAATCAAGTATTTTTAAATCTGTACAAACAAACAAGCAAATTAATACAATTGTAAGCTAGCCCCTTCTGTAATTGGAATTTCAGGACCTTAGACACTGTTTTGTACTGTATCTGTGTCTTAGATTCTGTTCTTCTAAACCTTAGATATATAAAGAGATATGTAAGCAATTCAAAGTGCTAATTCTGATATTTTAATGAATTGTTTACACTTAGCAATGTTTTGCAGTTTGAAAAATAGAACATATAGTAAATAATTACGAAATGAAGCTGTAGATGTATGTGGAAAATTTTCACACGAGGTTGAGGCTGTAATTGAGGCAAGAAATTCATCCACTTGCTTTAAAGACAAGGAGTTATGGAGAGTTTCTAGAGGACAAATTGAAGGCACCATGGAATATAATTCAAAGCCTAAAAAAGAAAAAAATCGACAGATTTTCACCATAAAAGTCCAGAAGCACTGAATTCTTTTTTGGATAGTAAAGTGATCTACAGAATTTTAAAGCTACAATAGGGAAAAAAACAACAACCCTAGGCCATGTGTAATGAAATACTTTTCAACACAGCAAACTTCTGATTTTGACAAATCTTTGTTCTCATCAAGGTAGTTCCAAAATTTTGCCTGATTCTACAATGTAAATTTTCAGAGATATTGCATGTCAAACATGAGAATAAAGAATGGCCAAAAATCACTCTGACTCTCACTCAAATATATAAATACATTGAATATACCAGTAAATACACTAACCACTTCACAAACTAAAGTAATACTTAGACCAGGTTATTTCACATGAAGCTCATAATTTTATATAAACTTAATAAAACATGCATTTTTAAATTAGGCAGCTATTTAACCATCACTAATACAGCTGTAGTTACAGTCACATATATATATGCATTTTAGCAGAAGCTCTATTTAAGAATCAATTAAGTTAATGATGCAATATATCCTAAGACTATTTCTATAACCAATAAAACTGCATTTCACACCCAAATAGGAAAATAATTTGGAAGTTTTTAAATTATACAATTCTGAGTTAAATTTTAAGAACGATCCTTTCATAAAACATCAACATGCAAGATTTAACATGTATTAAATATTACCTGCTTCATTAATTATACAAAAACTATTTTAGACAAAACTACAGGTATTCTAGTATTTAATGAGTAAGAAAACTTAACTAACAAATAAATATTTGATTGTGTGGGTATGTATACATACAGACATATATGAGAGATTTGAAGGAGTTTCATGAACTGATTGTGACAGTGCCCCACAAAATGATGTCCATATATTATATTGTTTAAAGAACGAAACTGAATTTCATTCAATTTAGATTGCCGAATTATTTTCAAGGCATTTGTTTCAAAAACAGGATTGTAACTGAAGTAGTTGTTCAAGGACACATTTAAAATGTAATATTAATGTTAACTCACAATCTCTCAATGATTTCAATACCACTTTTGCCTCCTTAATTTTTTAAACCTATAATATTTCATATGTAAAGTAATATTTATTAAAGATATTTGGGAATTTGGTTTAATCTTAGCAGTTAAGTTTCTACGTATAATTCAAATTAATTGTATTCAATGCTTGGTAAAATAAACTACAACAGTATACATGCAACAAGCGCAAACCCTTTCTTTGCATTACAGTAAATTCCACAAGAACTGCAGCTTTTCTTTACCAGAGAAAAATCTATAAGCACAAGTAACTCAAGGATTACAAGAAGGAATTTTATAACAAACTATTTTTTTGTCTTAAAGAGACCATGCCTATCCAAATGCTTAAGATATCAGTACCTTGGAAAAAATGTATAGGAAAAATGTATTATAATTAGTGTCTCTCTGTGGCTATACAGTGGGAACTAAGTAGTCACACATATACTCAACCTTTAGCAATTCTATTATCTAATTATCAAATGCTTTTTAGATATTTCCTAAGAGGCTGTTTCTGTGAAAAAGAAAAAAAGAAAACTTTCTTCTTAAGTTTATGTCTTTAAAACAAGCCCAGCTTTAATTAAACAATAGTTCTAGAGTAATTTTTATTGCAATACATATCTGTATCTCAACATGGAAGACAATGAAAGGGTTAGCGCAGCAACAAAAAGCCACCCTACCATCTTACATTTGAAAGCTATAAAGACATACCACTGGAGCCTAGAAATTCCTCAGAGGAAACCGACCAGCACCTATAGAGGTCTGGATGCTCTGCATAAGAGGCCCAGAAAATAAGGTAAAGCACTGTCAGTAGGTACTGATTTCACCATATTTCTTGTACTCAAGATGAGAAAAGGGGAAAGACTGAAAAAAGGTTAGGGTTACCAAAGTCGAGAGCAGGGGGTGGGGGGGGGGGGAAAGGCTCCAATGAAAAGGTGAAGAAAAGACAATAAATCACACTTCTGTCCCTAAGAGTCACTACGAATGAATTGGAGAGTATCTTTAAGGTTCAAATAAATACCTAAAGCATGCAATAAATTATTAAAGATACTAAGAAACATATTAAATAGATCAGAGAAAGCTCTGTAATGTAGTTGTGCATAATATACAAAGTATATTAAGAACACAATTTAGGTGAAATGCATTTAGCTATTAAACAGAATTTTCTTAATTATGCAAATACCGGTATGTAATAGTTAACATTAAAAATCCAACTTTGTTGCTTTGCATGACTGCACTAAGCTTCTCTCTCTTTTTAGATAGTTTAATTTTAAGAGTTCAAACATGTTTTTAAATTTCCAAATTCATACAGTATTTATAATATATAGAAACTGTCTTTATAAATATTTTTCATAACTAAAGTAGATCTGTTATAAGTAGTCCTTGCTGTCTGACTGCTGTTTAACAACCATTTGAAGTTATGATGGATTCAAAAAGTTACAACTGTCTTCAAGTTACTATTGCTGCAACACTCTATGGTCACATGATCACAGTTCTGGTCAGTGGTGAAATCTAAAATTTGTTACTACCGGTTTTGTGGGCATGGGTTGGTGGGGTGGTGGTAATGTGACTAGGTAGGCGTGGCCTTTTTTTTTTTTTTACTTTTTTTTACTTTTAAAACCATTTTTTCTACAACCTCTTCGGGGAAGAGGTTGTAAAAAAATGCTTTCAAAAGGCTCTGACGATTCCAGCTGAGTTGCCTGATCAGCAGAGGCTTTTTTCTTTTAAAAGCCTCTGCTGATCAGGCAACTCAGCTGGTATCGTCAGAGGCTTTTAAAAGAAAAAAAGCCTCTGCCTATCAGGCAACTCAGCTTGGATCGTCAGAGGCTTTTAAAAGGAGAAAGGAGGTTGTAGAAAAAATGCTTTAAAAAGCCTTTGACGATCCCAGCTGAGCCGTGCGATCATCAGATGCTTTTTTTTTAATTTTAAAAGTATTTTTTTTGAGCAAAGATGTTGTAGAAAAAATGCTTTTAAAAATTAAAAAAAAAAAGCCTCTGATGATTGCACGGCTCAGCTGGGCATGGAGGGGGGGGGGCAGGGATTTTTGCTACCGGTTCTCCGAACCACCCGCCTCAGTCGCTACTGGATCGGGAGATCCGGTCTGAACCGGGAGTATTTCAGGTGCTTGACAATTTACAACCTGGTACACTATTCTGTGGTCACATGATCACGTTTTACAACCTTTTTTTGCCATTTTCTGGCAAAAAACACCCATTGGATAAGCTTGGAGTTACAAACGTGATTTGCTTAACCACCATTTAATTTGTTTAACAACCACAGTGACTCACTTAACAATCATTGTAAAAACAGTCATAAAATCAAGTCCAGTCACATGGTGATTCGACTTCTGACCACAACGACTTCTGACAAAAGTTCCAGGCTCAACTATTATCATAAGGCAAGTACTTCTTGCATTTTTAGATTGTTTCTAATAATCAAATGTATCAAAGAGTTAACTGTAGTTCTGTAACTTCAGTATGAACCCACATTTCTTTTTACATATTGACGTTTCTTACTTAATACTACTGGAAAGTTTTGAATTATGGTTTGAGGGCAGCATTATTATTGTGGGGCAGTCAGTTCAGTTTCTGTAATAAAAGGATTGACTATGGCAAAGTTTGTGCAAATTGTTTCATATGGGAACAGAAAAAGGATGTTTTTCCACATCATCTAATTTTAACAACAAAACCAGTTTTGAATTTGTTCACAGTCTTCACGGGAATGCAACTATATATTGATTAATATATATTGATTAAAAAAACCCTGGATTCACCATAATGAGAAAAAGATTGAAATAAGGGGAACAACTTGTGTTATTGTTAGTACAGTGTACCGTTTTAACTTTTATTTTAATGCAATGCAGTTTCACGAAAGATGATTGATAGATTTCATTTTAAATGACAATTTAAATTAACAGAGTGCTTTTATTGATAGCTGTTAATGAAATTAAATAAACAGTACCCCAAGTTTAAAGGCAGTGTAGCTTGGGGTGCTAGAGACAAAAAGAAGTAGAAATGCCTTTTCTTTTTTGCCTTCTGCAATTCCCAACACCATTTGATGGTTGCTATTGGAAACAAAATGCTTAAGAAAATGCACTTTGACCTGATTTAGCAAGACATTTTTTTATGCTGTGGTACAAAGGTTCAGATGAAAATATCTAATGCAGCAAGAAGGCAAAGAATATTATGAAGAGAGTCCAAGGAGCTTTAAGATCCGAATGTTTTTAAAAAAACATGTATTAAGATGTATTCATTGTGTCAGTCATTTGGATGAATGTGTATAATTAGATCTGAATTATTCTTTCATATTATTTCCCCAAAAGATTTGATATGTGAATTAAAAAAATGAAATTAATATATGAAAAGGGATTAATCAATTGCCATACCTAATAATTGGACAAATGTCTTATGTGCTTAAGATGGAATGTAGAAAGATAGTGGGATAATAATATCCATCCCATTTTGTGGAGGATGAAGCAAGGGAATATTTTTTTTTTTTAAATAAAAGCAAAACATACCATTGGTTGGGTGTCGAGCAAATGTGATAGAAAACCTTTTAACAGCAGAACCACGTGTGGTGTCTGAGAAAGAGAAAAACAGGTACCTGAAATTCAAACCAGCTACCAGAAGAGGGACATTTCAAGAAAAGACAGGAAGGTGGGAAGAAGGGAAATAAAAAAAGGTTAGAATTAAGTGGCATGCAAAAGGTATTGGAAAAAGTGCACAGGCCAAATAGATTTAAAAATAACCTTTGCTTGATATTAACTAGGATTTTAATGGAGTGCATGGACTTAAAGGAGTAACTGCAAATTTGATGCACAAAATGATGCGTGATTGGCATTTAATGTTCAGGTAGTGACAGCAGAAAAAAAGGTGTATGTGTTTTTTATCCTCAAACATGTTAGGAAAATGTTGCAATACCATTCAAAATTTGGTGCTGTCATTTCCATTAACTGTCCAAAGCCTAAACTATAATTTAAAAATATTTATATTTTTTATTGTTTCATTCCTGACCAATTTCAAGAATTTCCAAAATATATTTTTCAAAACACTTTTGAAGTGATACTTCGAAATGTTAATATTTTGTACAGATTGTAGCTCTTAAAGCTTTTATTCAGAAGATGATATATTACAGAAGAATTGAAGAAACATTAACTTCAACCTAATGCTGAAAAGATAGGCAGTAAGATTCACTGTATTTAATAGTGACAAATAATAACCTACCCTTCTTCTCAGTCAAAAGATTTAGGCCTTTTTAAAAAGTGTTCCTCAGTGTGCAAGATAGTGGGCATGTGTAAATGTAAATGCATGTGCGAATGTGTGCACATACCATCTATGCAGCCAGAAGTAGTCAGCTTTTTACGATGAGTACGAGCATAATCCTGTAGATTGGGTGCACTTGAAGACCCCCCGAGCACTGAGGCGCTAAACAGGCTTGCACAGTGAGACCCTGATGGGAGTTAGAGAAAATACATACAAAAACCAGGTGTTCTTCTATTCACATTGGGATGCATGCAGCATGCAAGCATTTTGCTCTTACCACACAAAAGGCACCTTGTGGCATTGCCTTGGATAGATCTGCATTATGCTTGTAGCATCTTAGTGATATTTACAGTAATTTCCTATAATAATTTATGTTTAAAGTTCTTTTTACCAAAGATAAGGCTGTCCTTAAATGAAGGATAAAACAAACTTGGCAAAGGAAAAAGGTGGCAGTGTAAAATAAAAAAGATTGGAATTATTAGATTTCAGAAACTGTACTTAAACTGGGAAAAAAAAATGAAGACAGAATTCTAGATGCAGCAGAACTGAACACATGTTCATATGCAAATTTTCCTGGAATTCTTAAGTATTTCTCAAACAATCTGCTTGTGGCTTATGTCCATTTGGGTCTTTGGTAGATGGATCCCATGAAATATGCCCAGTAGCTAAATTCAGTCTACTTGTATTGAAATATATTAATTTCAAATTAATATTGAAATTGTATAAACAACTGTGTTTTTGCTAATAATTAAAAAATCTTACTTATAAAAAGTAATATTGATATACAATTACAAGGTTATTTTTCTGTAGCATATCTATCACTAATTTACATTTAAAAGTTACAAAAGAGGCTACTGTAGATGCAATTTATTTTTTTAAACTATTGATAAAATGTGTTTCTCAATGGAACTTGTAACAGGAGAAATTTCCTATTTAAAAACTGGTCTATATCATTTTAACCATATGCCCCTAACTGCAAGGAGTTGCAGTAGCTATTAATGACCTAACCAACATTACTAGCACCTGTAATGATGAAACTCATCCAGTGTTGAGTGCCACAGCTGTAGCAAAAAATTTTGAAGCAAAGTTATACCTTTACTTATACATATAAATAGATCAGGCGGTTTTTCTTTTACCCTGATAATGTGATATAGCATAGAGATGAAGACTGAAAATTAGAAAAAGTAAATTCCAAAAACCAAGAGCACCTGTTGCATATGCATTTTTCTAAGGAAACTTCTGATATGATTAATACCAAATAAAGGTTGCATTGAAGGAGTACAGAATTTAGCAGAAAAATTACAGAATTTTTAACCGGTTACGTGTCAAGTTATTTGACAATATTTATAATTTTGTATGTTCTGAAAGCGTTATACAAACTGGATAATCTATATCTAACAACACAAATCACTAACAATGTACTATTGACAAATATTAGGTTGCAGAAAGTAAATGCTGAGCCCGAAAACCCTCTACATTTGCTGTGTTAGACCAGTTTCACTGAGCTAGTTCTCATTCCCATTCAAAAGAGTGTATAAAAAGAGTTTTTAGCCTTGAAAACTGGTAACTTGTGATGACTTTTTCCTCTCTTCCTTCATCAACCCTTTTTGGTTTTGTGAAATCTTTTACTATAAATCTATAAAGCACAAATGGTTTTGTTGGCTTCTGATTTTATTGCAACCCATCCTGGAAATCATTTTAGATGAAGGAGGAGGCAATAATGCTTTCAATAATATTACCGATAATACAGTAAAGTATGATTTAATAAAGTATCCTTTTGCAGTACTATTTAGAAAACAGTATCTGGACTAAAATAAAATGTGCTATAAGACAGCAGTTACAATAGCTATCTATGTTTATACATTGAAAGCTGTAGTTGATGGAATTTGGGGTAGTGCAAAGAACTTTTACTATTGTTTTAAAAGAAAAGGGAAGATAGCAAATAAAAAAAATTAAAAGGAATGGCTTGATTTTCAAGAGCATCTTACTTGATACAAAGGAATATCAACCCAGTAATCTTCGTTTGTTTTGTTATTGATCCAATAATCAGTTGGTATTAAAATTACTGTGATGCCAAATTGCAAACCTACAAGGTTATCCGAACAATATTAAAAACCAGGATACTTCCATTTCAAAGAATCAGGATTTTATTAGATGTACATACCTATAGTACTGGTCTTTTGTTCCACGATTGTTCTTGGAGGTCGAAAGAGACTATTATTTTCTGATGGTGCCTGGACATAAGAAAGAGATAAATAAGGAAAGCAGTCTAATGGGCTGGTTGAATCCATTAAACTTGAAACAGCCACCTGCTAAGACAGACAAGTATTAAAAAGCCATACAATGGGTTAGTAGAAATACCAACATAATATGAAAGATCATGCAATTATTGCTGAAGGAGTTCCATTTCACTCATGAGATCCTTGCAATGAAGTGGTGCAAGCAGGCATTCATGATAAAACAGGACAGACACCAAGAAAATTATGAAAACATAGATAACTGTATCGTTTTAGTTTAGTTTACCAAATGAATACTCCTAAACTGCGCCTGTATTGGAAGGGGGGAAAAAAAGAGGAAATACAGACAGGCTGATGAAGTCACCATACAATCACTGAACCATATGCAGCCCTACCAGAATGAATTTCTGATGTTCAAAATTAACACTTATTCTCTACATCAAAATATTTTAAACAGCCAAGAACAAACAGAAACAATGTAGTTTCTAAAGAAAAGTTTTCACAACAGAACACCATCCATTGTTTAGTATAAACCATACAACTGCTTTAAGGTATTAGCCTTTTGACAAACATATTTAACTAAATATACAATGTTGTATTCATTTTCCCATTTCAGCATATTTTACATGACAATGGGTGAAGTGCTGAAGGAAGAATGAGGAGAAGAAGGAGAAGGAGAAGAAGGGAAGGGAAAGGAAGGGGGAAAAAAGTATATTCAGTTAAGGTGTGGAGAAAATAATGATTAGTACTAATGATTTTTTTTCCTGCACAGTTAATGGCAACTGAAAATATTATCTATTTCTAACCCCAAATTATCATAATCCAATTATTTCCAATGTCACAAAAAAAAAAAAAATCATTTAGATTTGCCTGCCACCAATTTAGATGCTGCTGCTTTTATTTCTTTAGGAAAAAGGACAGCTAAGACAGAGCTGTTTCTGTCTGTTTCATTAGGCTACAACCCATAATAATCCATATAGTGCTGGAAGCAACCAATTCCATAACCAATTCCGTGAAAATTGTGTAGGAAAAAACAAACAAAAATAAGACATGCACTTGCTTTTTTCCCCCCAGGCATTTTTGGAAGTAATTATTATTTTTAAAATCATATTTTAATGACAGGTGAAGTAATTTACTTTGAACAAAATCCAGAACAAGGGATTAGATGTCCTTAAAGACAATTGGTTCCTGCTTGGAATGCACAGTAACGTTTAATGAAGTAAAGTTTAAAAACCTGTTGCCATGAGCCAAAAATACTGGATGTGAAAGCCAATGATTTAGGGGAGACAGGGGAAGAAGTGATTTGTTCCCCTGATCTGCGTCTTCGACGCCCAGTACCCACACCACTGGTATAATGCAGCCACTCTGGGCTAGACACACTCAGGGGGCTCTCTTCCTGGAAATGAGAAAGGGGGCAAAAAAACAGCAAAGCATGCAACGTTAGAGTCAGAGCTAAATGGTAAGAAAATAAAATATAGTTGCACTCTTTTCTAGATAGCTCGATTCTAACCAAACAAAACCCACCAGCAACTGCAACTATTCAGCTACTGGTTTTGCTACAGTTACAGTACGTCAGCAATATTAATGGTGATTTTTAAATTCTACGCGGAAATGAGTAAAGTTGTGTGTGTATGTGTGTGTGTATTTCAGGCACAAACGTAATACTTATAAACATACATACAAACACATACATACATACACTTTTGCTGCATCCTGTATCATTAATGCAATATTCTTATGAAATAAAATTAAAAACTCTTTGGAAATTAAATAGCGAACTTTGATAGCAGTAGCAGGTAATTTCTTAATGCTAAAGATATATTTCAGTAACTTTTTCTAATGTCAGTGAAATTTAGCCACATCGATTATTAGGTCAAGCCTCATTCTTCCTTTAGTTTTAAGTGTAGATAAGTGAATCAAACCAGCCACCAGTAAAAAAAACTTTCACATCAACAATGCTCAATACACACAGATCTCAATACAGTATTCCATTTGAAAGATATCAAGTATCTTAACACAAAGATAAAGTTCACAAGGAATATTTTTTTAAAAAAATGAACAATTTTTGTTTATAAATGATAAAATTACAGATAATTTATGTTGAAACACAGACAGTAACTTAATAGCATCTAGAGAGTAAAAGTCTTTTTATCAAATTATTTTTTGTAACCAAAATCTTTTATTTTAAATGACAGTTTTCAATATTTCTCTTTGAGATAGAAAGAATTTGACAATGTTAACAATGTTGACAGTGTTTAAATATATGTAAATAATGCCTTCAAAAGAAATGTAATATAGTGTAACAATATTTTCAAGCTTCCCATATTTAAGTTTCAAATAACTATGTTCAGTAAATTAAGATTTTAATTGGTATAGAACTAATAGAACTCACATGTATAAATCAAAAGCTAGAGAGGATAGGTATAATACTGTTATAGCAGATCTTTTTGCATCCTGAAAGAAAGCATGTTTCAAAAATATTCATATGTCATTAAAAATTATAAGCAGTTGAAATTTAATAAAAGTATTTATGCTATTACAGTAATACATTTTTCCATTATTGTAAGTGACAGATGTTATGGAAATATAGTAAAGCAAAGACAGATTACAGAATTTGCTTTCAACAGACTAGCTAATTCAGAAGCGTTCTTGTGTCAAAAGAATTCAGTGCAAATGCTAGACAAAAGATGGGAGGGCTCAAAATAACAAGACATACAATTGTTGGAAAATAGAAGTTTATGTAACAAGATTTCATAGTAATGACCTGTGAATCCTGATTCCCTGGAGCTAACACTGAATTGTCAATTGACAGAAGGAAGAGCCCCTACAGTAAGGATTTGGAGACATCTGCAGCAACAGTTACTGGCTTTAAAATGAATGTGTGCAATGCGTGTAAAGCACATTAAAAGAAGGCAGGGCTTTCATTTTGAAGCCAGTCACTGTCACCGTGGATGCCACTAAAGGTAGCTTACCTGATTACCAAAGACAGGATAGTTATGACAACAAATGCAAAGAGGAACATCAATTCTTCATATTTTTGCTACGTTTAAGCATCTTTTAAGCAATTATATCTCTGCCAAACTTGAGCTACTGCTCTTCTAATGGTTACCAATAGACTTAAAAGGAAGACAGAACTTGCACAATATTTTTTTTAAAGACTGAGAGCAATCTTAAGACCTACAGCAGATAAAGGATTCAAGTCATGCCAGAAGAAATACCTGTAGACAATTTGGAATACTAAACACTTCTGCTGTGGAGTACAAAGCAGAAGCAAAGGAGATTTGCTGTCAAACCACTACTTTCAGATTATCTAATGTCTTATTTTTTTCCTAGATATACAATGCTAATTACTCTTAGCTGTTTGGGTTTTTTTTCCTCTTGAAGTCAGTTTTTGACCACTTGCAACTGCCTGGTCTACTCCCTGCAGTTTTCTTGGCAATATTTTTCAGAAGTGGTTTGCTACTGCCTGTTTCCATGAGCTGAGAGAGAAGGACTAGCTTAGGTCAGCCAGCTGGCTTTGGGCCTAAAGTGGGACTAGAACTCATAAACTCTGGCTTTCTAGCCTGATGCCTTAACCATTGCACCAAACTGGTTGCAGCATTCCTACTTAAACCAGTTAAAAATACTAAAATTCAGTTATATAAAGTTGCCAAATCTTTTGGAATTATTGTTATATTAATATTACTCTTTCCTCAGAATAAAAATGTAAAATATTAGCATACAGGATATGTTGTTCTTTAGATCTTTTTCTTCTGCCACTGAAATATTAATGATAGCAAATCTTTCTTCCCGAGTCATACACTTCATGTTACAGTTTTTGCTAATCCCCATTCCAAATGTCTAGGAGCATCTCAATTTTTTTATTGCATATAGAATCAGGATTAAGTTCTCTATAGGGTCACATTGCAGTTCTATAATTTAAAATTATTGCTGAAATTTATTTTCATTTATGGATTGCTTGTCTCTCCGATTTTTCTGGATACATCATCTTGAAGAAACTTATCATTCTGAATTTAAAATATTGTGAACTCTCAGCCCAATACTTGGCTTTCCTTAGTTTTGAGTTAAAATGGAACTGAGATAAGTATATATTTGGCAATGATTACCAGAAAAAAATTAGAACATCATCCAAAAATGATGACAGTAGTCTGTTGGGAAGAACTTTCAGTCTATTAATACTGCATTTCTGCCTTACTAAAGAGTGCTTAATTTGGCCAGATAAGATGCTATGCCATCCCTATTTGATATTTTATACATTGTAATTCAAAGATTCTCAGCAGGTTATAATCATGTCATTAAAACATCCACAGTACAAAAACAAATTAAGTAAGCAATTGTAAATAATCTTAACAAGTTTAAACTAAAAAAAAAAATAGTAGAAATAATCAACCAAGCAATCAAGAAAGGTGACATCATCTCGACATAAAAAAGACTTCTGAATTTATTTTTAAAAACCTAATTAGGGACAAAGAATGGAGGGGAGTATAACCTTCTGGTCCAAGAGTACTCATGCCATACCTGGTGAAGGAAATTGAACAAGTTATGCATTTATTGCAGTGTTGCCTGTTTTATGCAGCCAGAAACACTGATTTAATATTCCTACTTTATCTAATTGTGCTAATAGGGCTCATGGCTGATTAGTTTCCAGAAATCTACAAAAGGTTTACTAATTCTGTTTTATAACTATTGTTCAGAGATATGTAGACTTTCTCTACACGTACTTGATTTTCCCGTTGTTCCTGATTAAGTATAATTAAGTAAACTGTATACAAGATTAATGTGGGAATGTGTGCACCATTGGAACACCTCAAAGGCCAGGTTATGGATACACTGTTATGTAGTAAATCTATCTTTATGGTTGCTAGGAGTTGACAGCGATTTGATGGTAGGTGATCAATCAACTAATCACTGTAATACTAGTATGTTTTATAATTTTTCAGTACCAAAATCAATTATATTGATTAGTTGGGGAACAACTCTAATTTAAAAAAAAATACTGGGATATCTAAACTTACTTCTGCTGATCCCATTTTCCTGGGTCTTGAAAGGGGTGACTTCCTGTGTATATGAATTGGATCCGACACCATTGGCTTGAACATCATTATTGAACGATCCGTCTCATCTCTTTTATAAGCATGGGGGTCATCATCATTCTCATTTTTATGGGATGTTTGCTTTGAATCATCATTCTACAAGAAAACAGATATTTCATGTGATATAACATTTCGTCAAGCAAACTAAAAGCATCATTCCCTTGAATATTATATCATGGCCTTAGCTAAAAATGTTCAGTGTTGCGACTATGACACACTTACAATGTCATTCCCATTCAGTTATCAATCAAGTGATGTTAAGAGACATCACATGACTACCATTTGTGATTTTATTGCTAGCTTCTCCATTGACTCTCCTTATTGGAAGCCAGTTGCAAAACACACAAATGGAAATCACATGACCGCAGGATACTGTGACAGTAAATGTCCGCCAGTTACAAAGTGCCCAAATTTCAATCACTTTACTGTGGGGACTTTGTAAATGCAAAAACAGTCAGAAAATTACTTTTTCAGTGCCATTATAACTTCTAATGCTCAGTAACCATGACAGTTGTTAAGCAAGTTCTATTATGCCTTCTCCATATTGAAAAGTACACTAAATCAAACATACCTAATAACAAAGGTATCAATTCTGTTATAACAGCACTCTAATTCAATTTGTAATGCAAATCCTTGCTAATTATCACTTAATAGATTGGCTTTTATTTTATATAATTACATGGAAAGAGTGTAATACTGTCTGACTTAAAGTAGTTAAATACATCTCCAAATTATTTGGGAAGTTTCTAAATTTAAACCAAAAACTAGAAATTTTTAGTTAATCAACCAAATGCTGTTAAATAACATGAAAAGTGCCCTTTAAGTTTCATATGCAAAACATTTCTAGAAGCATTTACCTCCCGTGAAGCAGGTCTGTATCCAAAACCTGATGGTAAGTTTTTATCTTCTTCACAGCCTTTAGCTCCTGGACTAAAATGTAACTCTACATGGAAGCGTTCTTCTGATGAGACCTCCTAAATAAATGGATAAGTCAGGTCATATTCTGACTATATGTAATTGGATTTTCTCTTAAATTATTGTTTATTGTTTCCTTACCTTATTTGGATCTTCATACAGCATGATAACTATTTGGGTCATGTAATTGAGTTCACTAACAACATTAAGATAATCCATAGCTCTCTTCCACTGTTCATCTTTTGATGCCTTAGATGAAAAATGTAAATACCACTTGTTTAGTATTGTCTGTGTGCTGATCCCCCTTTATACTCTAATACTTAAACTAATTGTAAGTTGCAATCTTAAATGTATTTACAATATAGATGCTCTGAATGTATCTTCAGTTGATATATTTTATAATTCAGTGTTATACATTAACTTATCAAGTGATGACAAGTAAAACATCAGAAAAATGAAGACACATTACCAGCCAGAAATTAATCCTAAAGCATTTATTTTTTGCATATAACTTTTAACTTATTAGCAAATCCATTAACATGCACACCAGACTATGAAACTTGTTCAACAAAACATGCCTTTAAGTCTTAGTTTAGTTTTATATATTAACTAGTATTTTCATATGTTTTAGAGCACAATGAAATCAGAAAAAGGTAACACGATTTTTGCAAAGTAATCAGTCAATGTTTCCATTACTGAAACCATTAGAAGTCAACTATGATGACTCTTTAGAGAATCTTTCAGGTTATTTGTGAAATAAAAATTATTAGTGAATAAGTAGTGTATTGAGTTGGTTAGTAAATGTATCTTTTTAATTTGTTTTAAACTATTTTTAAATTTTGTATTCTATGTATTTTTATCCTCGGCTGTTCACCGCCCTGAGTCCTTCGGGAGAAGGGCGGTATATAAATTTGAACAATAAATAAATAAATAAATAAATAAATAAATAAATAAATAAATAAATAAATAAATAAATAAATCCTCTTATCTTTGGTGATTCTGAAAAGGAATGCCATTGAAACCCTTACATCGCATAAAGAACCATAGCGAAGAGTTGAAAGCAATGAATGGACATGACTCTCACTGGTGAAATACAGCCTAGTTCGCACGTGACGTTCAGGAGACATAACCCCACTAGAATACCTAAAAATAAAATTGCATAAGTGAGTAAAGGGAATCATACATTGCATACACTATTCAACAAACCTAAAAATTTAAAATTTCTAGATCTAAAATCTAAACATTAACTAACATTTTCACAGTTTTCTACTAATAATAATGAATTAGGCACACCGTTTAAGCTTCTGTATTAATTTTCTCCTGTTCATGATTAATTAACTTAGGCATAAAACAATATATTTTTGTTTTTGTGCTTAAATTTTATACAGCCTTTATGAATCCATACTTATTTTGGACCTAAATCTCAAATTGAAGGAACTCTGGAATCTTAATCAGTGCTACATTTATGTTTAATAAAAAATAAACTTCAAGCTCTGAATTGTCTCAAATTGAAGGAACTCTGGAATCTTAATCAGTGCTACATTTATGTTTAATAAAAAATAAACTTCACGCTCTGAATTATCTGAAGTTGAACCCTTGTTTTAAACTGCAGAATATGTTGTTGTTTGTATTTGATAATCTGTGCATCCTTGATCAAAAATAAGAATCTTACCAGAACCTTTGCCTAGAAGCTAAACTGTGTGACATGTGAGATACTAAAATATAATTACCTTTGAAAATAACAGAAATTAAGTACAAGTGCCTCAATTTACCATGTTTGTGATCATATATATAGATAAAGATATATAGATAAAGATCATAGGGTTTTTTTAATGCTAAAATTATATAGACTTCATAAAAGGACTGGAGGCTATCATTTTAACTAAATATTTAGCTAAATTTATTGTTATATAAGGGCTTTAATAATGTTGAAAAAATGGTTTAAAAAACTTACAAAGGATGGAGTTTGTTAACAGTATCATCATCCTGAGTCCTCTGAAGATCAGACCGGATTTTCCTCAGTAGTGGATTACAGTAACCTTTAGCAATCTCTAATTTTTCGGCCTCAGTAATACCATATTCCTTAAGTGAAAAAAAATGTGAAAATAAACTTGGATACTCTTGAAAATTCCCTCTCAATCTGTAACTCAATTTGTTAGATAAGTACCTATTTCTACCTAAAGAAATATTTCTTCCTGAAGACAGGAAGGCATGTCAACTCAGAGAGCAATGATATAGACACGAACTCCTAGGATTAACCTACCCATAACACAGAATGGGGCCTAAGCAATGACAGCAGCAGTAAAAAACTTGTTTCAACCTGAGTCCACATAGCTTTGAGCAGGGCCATATGTTACTTAGTAGGACCATATATCAAAACAGGTGAGGCCACTTGATATGAACAAGCAGCCCCAAGTACATTTTTAAATAGATTCCTCCAGAAAATGCATCCACTGGATTCACTAGATATATTTTTAAAGCCTTATTTTATTGCAGGGACAAAAGGTAAAGGATAAAATATTCGCTGGAGGGAGAATCAGTTATTTCCTCTTTACCTCTATACTACAATAAGGCTTTAAATCACCATTGGATGCAGCTGAGATATGTAAAATGGAACTTCTCTGTAATAAAGATGTTGTGGAGACAAGCTCATTTTTTGCAGACATTATGGCTAAAAACATGCCATTTTTTTGCTTAGAATATTACAGGGGATCGTTTATGTTCCATCATCTTAATACCAGTATCATGAGGTGATAAAAGTGTTCCACTTCAATTCTTAAACAATTAAAACAAAATAATTGATTAAAATAGGGAGGGGCAAACCCATGAGAGGTGGGGAAGAGCTTTAGACAAAATGAGAGGATACCAGTCCCGATATGAGTCTCAATTTTGGTCACATTGGCTTCCTGATGCAAAAACACCATGGGGGGGGGGATTATAATATTGCCTATCTGCTAAGGTCCAAATATATTGCAGTTATATTGTTCCATAAATATTATTTTATTTTGTATTGTTATTTTGTTTATAACAACAAATTTATATTCCTCTTCTTCCTCTTCCTCTTCTTATTACTATTATAAACTTTTATTCATTAAACATGAAACTCAGTCAACTGAACATTTAAAAATGTATCACGAATATCGCTGACTGGCTCTGATGGTTGATATGGGTTGCTGCCAGCATCCTAGGTATCAACCAAGTATCTTCTTAAAATGTATATTGTTCCGAGTAGTGCAGTCTTTTGCAGCTCTGCTGGCGCTACAGCAGGAAGCTGCAACTTCTTGATGTATTTTGCAAAATCCTTGGCCATGGTATCAAGTGCCCCGATGACAGTGGGTATCACTGTTACATGTTTCATCCATAATCATATTGTTTCGATCGCCAGGTCGTAATATTTTGTGATTTTTTTTCCAGTTCTTTTTCTTCGACTCTGGCGTCTCCTGGTACAGCGATATCAATAGATTGTACATTTTGGTTGTCGACAACTGTGATATCTGGCGTGTTGTATTCCAAATGATGATCCATCTGTATTCAAAAGACCCACAAGATCTTCACCTTATTTTCGACATGTGTCGTGTATATAAATATCAGACTCCTCAATTGAATAAGGTAAAGAGGTACTGCTGTTCAGTTTGCGATAGTTCATAAAAACTGCTTTATGAACTACAAATGCAGATCTGAGACAGTAAATTTAGTCATTTCTAATGACTGGATAACATAGCCATTTTATTATAATGAGAGTACTATGTAAGTGGCAATGTACATACCTGAGGGATCACAATATCAGCCAACGCCTTTGACAGTCTGTACAATTCCATTGTATTTTCTAGCTTTAAAGAGACATTATGCTGAACATCGTATTTTATGCAGTCATAGATATCTGGGATTTTACTTATATCATATTTTCCATTCTTTGTTTTAAAGTCTTTTTCAAGCTTGGCCCACCTACGCAGCATTAGTTCCAATGTTTCACTGTGATAAAGTTGAATATCTAGTTGCACAATTATTAAAAAATAACAATGAGAATTAATTAAAGTAAAATGAAGGGACGTTACCATAGACATTAAAGAAATATATCCACCCATTCCTTAAGCTTCAGAGCAGCCAGCTTTGCTTACAGCTTGGTTTTGTTTTATTTTTGTTTTCTTTTACACACGCACACACTGAAATGGTCTCCAATTTTGGTACTTAACTAAGCCTATTGCTATCTTCTTTCCTGTGCAAGGGTGATTGCTATTTTACTTACATAGCAATCTACATCAGTGAAGTTAATTTGCTATTAATATATTAGAGTAGCTAACAGTTATTGGGCAAACTATTACAATTTTTTATTCTGAAAGTTGTTCCTTAATTAATAAAAAGGTTGTCCTAACAGTTAATTATAAAATAAATATGCACAATTTAATATTATCAATCCAGCCTGATCAAGCAAACTATTTACCTGCAAACTTGGGATCTTCCATTCGTTGTTTGATTTGAGATGTCAAACTCTGGATTATGGAATATACCTTATCACATGTCTTAATAGGATTTTTTATCACTTGCATTGATTTTATCAGAGATATGCTGCCAGATGGTGTCAGCTGTAGTACCAGACCAAAAAGAAATATGTAAGCTATAATACTTATAGTCTACATGTATAGCATCTGATATCTAATCCCTGAAAAATATGTATTTTTAAGTGTGCTATCCTAATGAGAAAAATTTATATATATATATATTTTTGACTTATTATCTTTTAAACACAGGTAGTCCTTGACTTACAACAGCTCATATAGTGACCGTTCAAAGTTACAATGGCACTGAAAAAGTGGCTTATGACCATTTTTCACACTTATGACCTTTGCAGCAGCCCCATGGTCTTGTGATCAAAATTCAAACACTTGGCAACTGCCTCATATTTAGGACGATTGCAGTGTTCTGGGCTGATGTAATCCCCTTTTGCAACCTTCTGATAAGCAAAGGCAATGTGGAAGCTATATTCACTTCACAACCATGATGGTAACTTAACAGCTTCAGTGATTTACTTAACAACTGTAGCATGAAAAGACGTAAACTGGAGTAACACTCACTTAACAAATGTCTCACTTAGCAACAGAAATTTTGGGCTCAACTATGGTCGTAAATCGAGGACTACCTATATACTACTCTAAAATACTAATTTGAAATAATTACTATATCCAACAATTTATTATATTTATTTATATTTTTTTGAACCCTGAAATAAGCACTTGGCCTTATTGCCATGCGCTCAAAAGCCCAGTTGGGCTTATTATCAGGGGATGTCTTATTTTGGGGGAAACAGGGTAGTTCTAGTTGACAATATCTGAAGTCCATCTTTGCCTTATTATCCATTAACACTCCTATTTAATATTTCAAATCATGTAACTACAGCTACATATTAAAATATATTATTTAAGAACTCCAGAAGGCCATTTTGACCAGACAAATAAGTTTAGACTAAGGCACATCATGAAATTTGTATTCCTCGTGTTAGTAAATGATCTTTGGACGTACAACCTTTTTAGTTTCCTGATGTCTCAACAGCTTTCCATATGATCAACCACAGTACCCTTCTGGACTGTCTCCAGGGGATGGGGGGGGGTGTTTCTCCTTCTTCCTGAGGGGAGTTTGTATTTCTTTTTTCCCTCCCTCCCTTCTTCCATTTACACAGCCACACATCTCAAGTACATGACTCTGGATGTCTTACAACTTACAAACAGCCACATACGTAAACAAAATGCAATATAAAAAAGACATGAAACTATATAAAGCATCCATGTAAACAAAATGTTAAACCTAATCAGCAATCAGATTTCAGAAATACGGATTCAGAAGGATACCATAGTTGATGGTATCAAAGGCTACCAAGATGTCCAAGAATGAATGCAGAAGTCATCCAAACATGACAACAGTGCTGTTTTAATTCCATACCCAAGTCTAAAACCTAACTGGAAGAGATCTGGATAATACTCTTCTTCCAAGGTTCTCTGAAGCTGTTGTTCAATGATCTTCTCTAAACATGTAAAGCTGGAGACTGAACAAAAATTGTCTAGTATGATTGGGTCTAATGGATGGCTTGTTGGGTGGGTGAAGCAGCATTTCTTTAAGAAGAATTCACCACAGCCAAGACTTGGTTAAATGTCACCTCTTAGGATGCAGGCAACCTGGGGACATGAATCTAATATACAGGCAGCAATACTCACACTGAAAAATCTGTCCATTTCATAAGGCCCAACAGGTTCACACTCCCATCAGATAACACAGGAAGACTGCACCTAGACACTCCACACGGCCCGTATAAAGGCTGGTGTCCAATTGGGAGTGGAATCAAGAAACTTTGTCCAACAGATGCCTGACATATTCCTCTAAATAGCCTTGTGCAACCTTTCCTGTAGTCTTTCACAATTTCAATTTATCTGTAGAGTATTTTCTAACCTTTTCATAGTCCTCAGAAGTAAAGTCTCTATCTCTTTGGAGAATTTCATTAAGGCGTGCCTTCACACGATGTTGGCAGCTGCTAAGAGAGTCACTGTCACTGTCCAATAGACCATTCATATTAGCACTTTTGACCATCTGCACAAGTATAGGTGTGAGTTCCCCTTCCAATGCCAATAGACCCTGGGGAAAATAAAGTTACTGAATAGAAATCTCAAACTAAACAGAATATATAAATTCTATAAATAAGTCTTACCCACTATGAATTTGACAGAAGAACTGCATTACAACTTACACACAGATAAAATAAATAATTCTAAAACTGCCCAAATTCAAGTCCATTACAACACGATACCAAATATCATATTTATATTTGCATTGAGGAAATACTGTTTTAATCCATTATGGATTTATCATCTCTTCTTTTTATGTGATGATTCTAAGCTTGTATTATAATAGAGAGAGGGAGGGAGGGAGGGAGGGAGGGAGAGAGAATCCTGTTCAGTTTTTCTACACTATGTTTTATTTCAGGTTCCCTTACAACTTCTTTTTTTATCTTTTTAATAAGTTAAAACGCTATAAAAATTATGTTTTGTCATAGAACCATTTTCTTCAGCTCCGTATCAATTTTGTTTCTGGGCACCATTTTCAACTGTTTAATTTGGCTTTGGGATCTGATTACCAAAATGAGGGGCAATATTCCAACCATTTCAAACTGCTGAAGACTATTCAAACTTACAAACTGTTACACAATAAAACAAGCATTAAGCAAAACAAAAACAAAAACAATCAATCACAATTCTGTTCGACAATCTGCCACACTCATTATATACACGTTGTGCTAAACAATAAGATTGTCAAGTTTGGAGGTAACATATAGCATGAATTTAGCCATTGTGGTTTGTAAAATAAGGTTTGTAGCTTGCCATGAAGTATGAATTCAGCCAATTGTAACACAAATTAATAGACATAATACGTTGAATGAACAGCCACTGAGATTTTCACTACCATTTCTAAATCACTTCATTTTGATCGAAAGGCATTTTTTTAATTTGGTGATTGGATGTTCAAGTATTAATTTGCATATATGAATAGGACAAAACAGATTGAAAATTTTTAAAATGAATTAGTTCAGGAGAGCCAGTTTAATTAGTGGCTAAAATGCTGGAATAAAAACTGGGACAGAATGACTTTTAGTACTCCCTTAGGCATGGAAATTGGCTGGGTGACTGAGTCAATTACACTCTCTCAGCTCAATTCACCTTACAAGGTGGTTCTTGTGGACAAAGTAGGAAAAGGAAAATCACACACACACACACACACACACACACAATATTAACTAGAAATGGATATGCCATGTTACGTGATCCATTGTGAAGTTTGTGCAAAGGATTTTGTGTGAATTAAAATTTCAGTCTGGTGGGTTCCAAGTTTCGGAAAGACTGGTTGAGAATATCTACAACTCATTATCTAATTTCAATTCAAAATATATTTCTAATAAAGACGTTCTATAAATCAAATTAAAAAATCTTGATAGAATTGCTATCTAATTGCTATGTTAACTAGGCTCAGAGAAATACATGCATGCAATTTTTATTTTTCAGATCTATTTTTGTATTATATTGCATGCAATTCCTTATGCATACTAAGATATATTTTTCTACTCAATAAAGTAGCAATTTATACATTTCATGCAAATTGGCTGAAAAATGTTGATGCTGATTAAAGACTGATGAAGTAGTCCATTTTGCATTGAAAGAATGGAAGAAGTTATCTTTTCTATGTATAAATATAAAAATGCAAAGGAGCTGAACTCTTCCTGCAAGTAACCTATACACATTTCATATTTTTTGCTGACGTTATACTACCTTTGCAAAAGCTGCCGCTGTCATTTGAACTCTTCCTTCATCAGATGCATAGATTTTGAGATCGTGCCGATAGGTACTATGCAATCTAAGTAGACCACATCCTGGAAATCCTGCATAGTCACCTACCAAAGCAAAAGAGTGAAGTTTCTCATTTGCTTTCTTAGATCTTCTCTTTTCATAGATATGGCTTCCAGCCATTAAAAAAAACAAAAAAAAAAACAAGATACCTTGTCCACCTGGATACATACATCGGAAAGCTCTTCCTAGTTCCTCTGCCTGAACTCTACCTGCAGGTGTCAATTCTCCTCCCCATTTGAGAACTAAGAGTAGAGATGGCTCTTGTTTGCGGTTATCTAAATACATACAAGGCAAGTAAAAGATTTTTTTTTTACTTATGTTCAAAAGGTAAGGTGAAACCAATGTTACTTTTCTACAGGGATAATCCAAAGAATATTGATATTAATTCTGTATGCTGTAATGAACTGAATTTGATTTTGACACAGCAGTACTTTATGCTATATGGAAAATTATTCTGAATTAAAGGAATGAAGGGATGTTATCTGATGCATGCAGAAATAAGTAAAAAGCAATACTGAAAATCCTATACAGAGCTACTCAGAAATATGTTTATAGATCTTCAATGATCTTATTTCCTATATATTTATTTAGAATTGCAGTTTGATTATATTAGATTTTGATTATAAAGTTGCTTTTTGACTTCTAACCAAGATGAAGAAAATATTATAAACTGAATTAATGTTTTGATATTAATCAATTCAATATACCTATTGATCAATTCAAGAATAATCAGATTGGCCCTAACCCTGTTGACCTTTCACAAGGCTCTAAAGGCATAACTGCGTTCCTAGGATTAAATAAATAAACTAATTAATGCAAATTAGTTCCTAAAAATAACCAAAATACCTTCTTCTTCACTAGATGTTTTAGGACAACCATGAGGAAGATACGTCAGCTGGACTTTGCGATTTATGCCAGAAAAATGTCCATACCTACAAGCAGCAGTGAAAATATTATAGATCACACAATACTGGTAAAGGAAATACAACAGATCAGATGAACTGATAATTTAGGATATTGCAATACAGCTATAACGAAGAACCGATGGATTTTAACTATATTTTACTATATGGAGAGAAAGCAACCATGTTTACTGTTCAAATTTTTAACCAAAACACCAACAAAAATGTGCCACCCACAGATAAGACAACTGTATTTTTTTAACCATGTTTTATTTCGTCTGTACTTTATCATATATACTCATGGAAAAATCTATCTGTGATAAACTAAACCTGATTTTTTTGGATGCATTTTGGCAACTAAAATTCTTCCTTATCTGTGGGCTAATTGTCTTATATAATTAGCAGAGATCAAGAAGAGCAATAAAACGTATTATCTTATCTAGTTTTCTGTCCATCCTTTACTAATGTAATAATAATTAACATAATTGAAATAAACTGGCCTCATAGAAAAAGATTTCATGCATGCAGAAAAAGTTTAATTAATGAGTGTAAAGTATATGTATACAGGTAGTCCTCGTGTTATGACCGTAATTGAGCCCAAAATTTCTGTTGCTACATGAGACAAATTTTGCCCCATTTTACAACCTTTCTTTCCACAACTGTTAAGTGAATCACTGCAGTTGTCAAATTAGTAACACGGCTGTTAAGTGAATCTGTCTTCCCCAATGACTTTGCTTATCAGAAGGTCGCAAAAGGGGAACATATGACCCTGGACACTGCAACCATATGAACAAGTTACCAAGCATCTGAATGTTGATCCCATGGCCATGGGGATGCTGCAATAGTCCTAAATGTGAAAAACGGCCATAAGTCATTTTTTTCAATGCCGCTGTAACTTCAAACAGTCACTAAACAGATGGTTGTAAGTCGAGGAGTACCTGTATAATATGGCTTAGAAAGTATTGCTGTTGTCTGATTCAGCAGAAATCTCAAATTAAAATGGGGAAGGAAGAGTGCAGGACTTCTTTAAAGTAACCATATATTTCTGCAGGCTTCCAGACAAGCTTGAAACAGATGCAATTGCTTTAAAGAATCATACTAAAGATGGCTACTTTAATAAATGACCTCCTGTTTTTCTGCTCACAGAAAAGGCGTGAGTGTCTGCAAAAAAGGCGTGATTGTTCTAAAGAGGTCCTGACCTCTTGCACATTCTGAAACACATATTCCATCACCTATCTCACTTTCTTGTTAAATATATCCCACTCTGAAAATCCAAACAAGTTTTTAACTTTGCTTTTATATTTTGCTCAAAACAGAAATGGGAGCCCCAATTTTGAATGTCAAGCCCGAATTGATTGGGGTGTGGGATTGTTTGTATCCTTGGACATCCTAGTGTGAATTCAGCTTGACACAGCTTGGAACTGGAGGGGGATGGAACGTTCAGTCAAAACATCATTCCTAACTGATGAGTCAGCCACATTCCACCGTCTGGTTGGGCAGAGAAGAAGGAGGAGAGATGTCACTGAGCAACCAGTTCCCATCTTGGTTGGACAATGTGACCAATGTTTTGGAAACTTGAGAAACTGAAAACGTATATTGAAATGAAAAGCCCGGGAATGTTAGTACTGGCTTTTCACCAGTTAGTGCCAATATGATGTACTGTATCTAAATAAATTTGTACTTTGAGAAAAAGGAATGCCTCGGAGTTCAATTTATGAAGGATGCATTACTTGGAACCTGACATTGAAAATATCATGATTACTCCAAAAGGAAGGCTACCATGAAATGAAATTAAGAGGTTGACCCTGATCCTTTAAAGCAGTGGTCCCCAACTGCTGGCGGCCCGGATGAGCAAAGGAAAGAGCAACTGGGCTGCACAAGCGGAGGGCCAGCACACACATGTGCTCACACTGTTGTGCTTGCGCAAGTGGAGCTAAACTGCGCACATGCACCATCCTGCCACTTGTGTGAGTGGAGGTGAATGCACACATGCATGCCGGCTCGCCTCTCATGTGGCCCAGTTCTGAATAGGCCACAGCCTGGAGGTGCGGAGCCCTGCTTTAAAGGAACATTAGAATGAAAAAAAAAAAATCTGCTTTCTTTATCATTGTCTCAGTGAATCTAATACAACCAACTTCCTTTCAGAAAAATAAAGCAACAGTCAGAATTAGGTTTAAATTAGCAACTGATCTAACAAGGTAACTTGAACTACCGTATTTTTCAGACTATAAAACACACTGGTGTATAAGACGCACCAAGATTTCAAAGAGATAAGTAAGAAAAAAAAAGTTTTTTGCTCTCCCCGGCCCCCAGGAGCACTCTCTAGGCCTCCCAAACCCTCTGCGCGCCCTGTTTTTTGCAAAAATGGGCCTGTTTTTCAAAAAAACGGGGCCGTTTTTCGTAAAAATGGGACAAGGGGAGTGGAGCTTCTGTAGGCCAAAAATAGCTGTTTTCAGTGTTTAAGACGCACCAACATTTCCACCCTCTTTTGGGGGGGGGGGGAGTGTGTCTTATACTCCAAAAAATTACGGATGAAGGTGATCTTTACATAGTCGTCTTAAAATGTGTTTTTATTACATCAAAAAACTTGAAATAAAATACTTACATCTCCAATACAGTCTTTAACTGTTCAAGTTTAGATTTGTTTTCTTCAATTTCAGAGTCATTATTCTGTCCTAACTCTATTAAGAGCTGTCTTGCAATATCAAGTACTTCCTAAAAAACAGTGGTAATACAAGCAGTTCATGAAAATGGATAATTATACAAGTGTCTAGAAAATATTTTTTTAAAAAGAAAAAAAAAAGAAAAGAAACCTTACCTGTAGCTGCCTAGGCTTCTTCAGCTTTAACTTCCCAGACTTATACCCATTGCATTTTTCAAAAAGATCAAAAAACCTTTAAAAGAAACAGAATGATTAAATTATTTCACCATATAATCAGATACACATTCTAGCATTAGCTAGTAGCATTAGTCCTTCGGGAGTAGGGCGGTATAGAAATCTAATAAAATGAAATGAAAATGAATAATGGCACAAATATCAACTTCCCATGAATTGACTCATAGAACTGGTATCTGTTTCATTTTTTAAAAAAAGGTATTTGCTGAATACTATCTCATACCAGAATTAGGATTACCTGAAAATTCAGTGAGCTTTATATTTATAAATTTTTAAAGAAAAGTTCAATTTTTTTTAAAAAAAACCCTTCCTTCCATATGGCAGTCCATCTCATCATGATGACTTTTAGCAATAATTAAAAACAGTGTTGCAACATAATAAGCACATAATCCATGGTAAAAACCATCCCACAGGCTGCACCACATTCTGACCCCCATTCCCAATGACATAGCCAACTCTTCAAGACTTATAAAAAGTAAACAGGCTTAGAGCTAATCTATGCAAATCTGGTGTGTGAGCCACCACAGAAAAGTGTGTGAGCCACCACAGAAAAGAGTCTCTCTCTGGGTCCCACCAGATGTAACACTTTAAAATGGAGTCACAGCATGCCTCTTCCACCAGATTTGATAGGAAAGGTAAACACAATTGGTGAGAGGTGGTCCCCAAAATAACCTATCCCATGCTATGATATAAGTACCACCACCTTTATCTGAACCCAGAAGCACAATGGAACCAACACAACTCATAGAATAAAATGTACCAGTCAAGGAGCACACATAAATGAAGATGAATATATGTGTCCCAGGATAATATGGCAGGATTCAATCTGGATCAGTCAACGGGACCAGAAGTTTTGTCTTCCGAACTTTTGGACTCTTGCTGGAGTCCATGGTGAGTCGTCCAGATTGGATCCGACACATAATTGCCCATGCTGCATTATGAACCCACAGTTTCCAGGTGCTTTTCAAGAGCAGCTCAATGTAAAGTGCTTTGCAATAGTCTATTTGGGAGACAACTACGGTATGCATGACTGTGAGCAAAACATTTCGGTCCAATAATGGTTACAGGTTGTGCATAACAGAAAGCTGGGCAAAAGCTCTCCTGTCCGCAGTTACCACCTATTCCTCAAACAGGAAACAGTGACCAGAAAGACATCCAAACTGCATTGCATCTGTTTGGGGGTACTGCAATACCCTCCAGAACTAAAGATGGAAAACCTTATATCTTGGAGGTTTTAAAACCAGAACCACTCAGTGCGCTGGGTTGAGTTGAAGCTTGTCCTTCCTCATCCAGACCACATAGTTTCCAAACATGGAGTCAGAATCTCCAGGGTACTGTTGGGTCATCCATGGGTAGAGATAAATGATATGATACATATACTGTATAACTGATGATATCCTCACCCCATACCATCAGATGACCTTAACCAGTAGTAATCATGTAGATGTTAAAAGGAGCAATCTGACCACGACAGAAGAGCAATAAAAGTCTCCCCCAACTCCAGTTCATGTTGCTACTGCTTCAGCAAGAAAATCACAGATGTGTGACTATTGCCATGAATTGGGTCCTTGATGACTTGTATCATCCCTAAAGCTATCATAGTGACCATGAACCTCATGCTGACCAACCTCATACTGACCATGCTACCTCACACTCCATCCCGAGTTTTTTTTTTTTTAATTTAAATCAAGCAGGTAAGGTAGGAAGATTGGTCCATAGCAGGGAGACTGGTATAATATTAACAATCCCTAATGATCCCTAGAACCCTAGAATAAGCAGGGCCTTGCATTCAATAATCTATGAATGCCACCAATCTTGGATAACCATAGCCCCTCCTCCACCTTCTGTCCTTGGTTCTTGACTGGTGGCACAAAGTAAAATCTGTGTGGGTGCATCTTCAAGAAAGGAACACCTCCCTCAGATCCCATCCAGGTTCTAATATTAAACACCACGTCACCCCTCTTATTTGTGATAGATCACTGGTGAAGGAGGCCTTACTGCAGACTGAAGTCTGATTCAGAAGCAGCAACCAAGTCACGACCCCTGAAGGCCTGTTGATCAGAAAATGGGGTCAAACAGTGTGTGATAATGTAACACCTGTAAGAAGCATCAGGGCTATGTTTCCCAAGTAAGCCCCCTCCCACTATGCCTTCCTCATCCATTACCATAAACATCTTCTAGCCTACCCTTAACACACACACCCCAGATCCCTCCTTCTCCCCCAATTCACTGGCCCATCTCTGGATTAAAGAGTCTCAATCATGTCACAAATCAGGAAGTCCATCCCCCCCAGGACACTTCTATTCATGCCATCAGCTTCTCTAGCAGCCTTAGACCACACATTTCACATAAGAATTTCATCAAATTTAGAAATAAATACCTAGGGGGTTTTTCCCAATGTGAGGTCCCTCAGTTATGATTAAAGTATAATCCCTAGGATTCCAAGTCAGCAAGCAGAAGTAACAGTCCCAACATATGTGGAAGAAGACACTTGTTGTATATTGCCTCTTAGTTCAAACCTTAATACTAAATTACAAAAAAGTATTCAACTTAAATATTTCACTATTTCTTTTTATCACCAGATACTTACTTTTGGTGTTTAACTTCCATTTTCATTTTTTGCTTCGGTGTCCGATCTCCATGCCGTATTACAGCAATGACACACCTAAGCTCCATCCTGCAAGTGATTAGGAATGTGATTAGCTGTATTTTATTACTGAAATTAAACAATCTGATTTAGTGATAAGCAAAATATATACAGAACTATGGAAGACACCAATACACAAAGTCTAAAAAGACTTAGTAAGCATTTTCTTAAATTGGAATAAATAGTCAATGGCAACTTGTTCCATAAAACAACAACTATTTTGGAATAATTATCCAGAAAAATGATGGGCTTGCCTTTACTATATGCTATATAGTACTATACTATATACAATAAGCAGAAGCTACAAGTATCATACTGTAGATGCTTTATTTTGGATTCCCAAACTGAGAAGGGGATAGGACGAAAACCTTAAATGTCGTCTTCCGACTCTATGAATTTATGAAATGAACAACGCTCAGATTTAAGTTAAGATTACCTTCGGACTTCCGGTTTGTTCGCCGCCAGCGAAGACGGTCTCCTTTTAAGGACCGCCAGCCCCGCTGTCTGTAGAGCCGCTTCGATACCTAGAAGCGGCTTGAAAACTCCAAAAATCCGAAGGATTGCAGGAGGAGAGAAGGCAAGGTACTGATTGAGCCCCTGTGAGCCCCCAGAGAATCGCTGCTGGGGAGGAAACAGGCGCGGCTCCCTTTCAACTTGCCAGACTCTGGACGGCGTGGGACGATTCTGCTCTCCGCAGAACAAGCTGGCTGCTGCAAACGTTTTATTTGAATGAATCCAACTTGAATAATCAGCGGAAGTATCAACTTGAACCCCCAAACTTAAAAACTGCAAGTATTGATGTTTTGGTGACTTTAAGAGAAAATACGAGCGTGTTAAATTGATTTGAAAAAAAATGGCGCCCAGCAACTGAGCTAACGAGCTAGTGAAAGTGATTCTCTGAAGTTACTCTGATCAGTTACAAAGTTACTCTGCCTGTAACACAGAGCAATAGGAGAAGAGGAAAAAATTTTTTCTTTAAAATCTGAGTTTGCTCAGCTTAGTTTCTATCTGATTAAACCTGGGGGACTTTTTTAGAAGCCTTTGTGGAGGTGGAAAAGGAAAAAAGACTTCCCTTTTCAGAAAAACCAATCTACGTGGTAGGATGGCTTCAAAGAAGCAGGAAGGAAAGGCAGCAGGGAGGGGATCCCCCACACACAAACATGAATCACAGCCTCCCTCTGTTCAACAAACTCAGAAAAAAAACTTTGACTTTGAAAATTTAAAAGAATTTATATCCCAGGCTTTGGATGATAAATTTCAAAAATCCCAACAGGAAATAGATGATAAACTTCAAAAATCTCAACAGGAAATTATGCAGGAAATTAATGAAATTAAAGATATGGTGAAACAGGATTATGGCAAGGTGACTAAAAAAATATCAGATGTGGCATCTGGCCTTGCAGAATTTATTATTAAAGTGGACTCTAATGTGGAAGAATTTAAATCAGAAGTCAATGTTAAGATGAAAGACAATGATTATAAAATCTCTGATGTTGATGATAAAATGCAGAGAGTTGAAAACGAAATTGTAATGATGCAATTCAGGGCAATGGAATTTGCAATAAGGCTTCGAGGAATTAGGGAGGATGACAGACAGGATTTGAGACAGATTTGTGCTGAGGCTTTGGCAGTGATATTAAAAATTAATCCTGATGTGGTTTTTTACAAAATAGACAAAATTTACAGAGTGAATTCCTGGGTGGCCAGACAAAGACAACTGCCTAGGGATGTGGTGATATATTTTACAGACAGAGCAATAAGAAATGACATCCTGCAAAAATCTTTTCTCACCTCTGTGCAAGTGGGGGGCGCACAAATTGGAGTTTACAAAGAACTACCACCTAAAATGCTGAAAGCCAGAAAAGATTTTGGCTTTCTAGTAAAAGAACTGCAAAAACAAGAGATACCATTTCGGTGGGATGCCCCAACTGGTATAATTTTGAAGTATAAGGGAGAAAGACATCGTTTGAATACTGTTGAGAAGGCGGAGCATTTTTATACCACTATTTTTAAAGAAAGAACACCATCTCCACGTACATCTACAGTGCTGGAGATTAAGGAGAGTGATAAGAAGCAACTCCAGCAAGAATTGCAAGAACAGTCTAAGCAGGTGGAGTTAGAGGAAACACAGGGTGCTGAAGGAGGTTTCTTGGAGGAGCCCCTGTTAGAATCTTCTCCAATCTTGGACCCGGCTCGGATGGTTGAAGTTAAAGATCAGCGCATAACTCGTGCAAAATCTAAGCAACTTAAAGAAAAGCAACAACAGGAAAGACAATATAAAAAGGGAGCTAAGAGCACTACACAAGAGACTGAAGCCATGGGGGGAGCAAGACCGAAGATTCCGGAAGATATTCGGTTATTCTGCTCGTTGCTTCAGAAAGATAAAGATGATGATTAAATGTTTATCCTGGAATGTGAATGGGTTGAACTCAGTACAAAAAAGGAAGAAGTTATTTGCATACTTGAGACAATTTAATAATGATATAATTTGTTTACAAGAAACTCATATTACAACTCAAGATCAAAAATATTTGATAAACTCTAAATTAGGAACACATTTTATATCTTCAACTTTGCAAAAAAAGAATGGTGTGGTTATTTATGTAAACAAAAGACTAACAGCTAAAATCATAGAAGCAGATGAAGATGGTAGGTTTATAGCAATTGAATTGTTTACAGTAAATGGTCAAATTCTTTTGATTGGAATTTATGCTCCCAACCAACAACAGGATCATTTCTATAAAATGTTACATACTAAAATACTGCAATGGGACTATAGATCTATTTTAATAACGGGAGATTGGAATGGAGTAATTGATTCTAAACTAGATAAAAAGAGTTTGGCGAAATCCAGGATTAGACTACCACAGACTTTTTTTGACATGAAAGAAGACTTGGAATTAAAAGATATTTGGAGAATACATAATCCAAAAGAATTGGATTATACTTTTTTTTCCGACAGACATGGATCCTTCTCTAGGATTGACTTTATTTTGTTGTCAGATGATTTACTTGTTAAGACAAAGAGAACAAAGATTTTTCCAAGAACTCTGTCCGACCATAGCTCAGTATGGATAGAAATCGAGATGGGTAAGACTGAGCGACGTTCTTGGAGAGTGAATGAAAACTTGTTCAGATATGAAAAAAACATAATAGAACTTAAAAAGCATTTGAAAGAATTTTTTGAAATAAATTTGAATAAAGGTACTCCAATTGAAATTGTGTGGGATGCGAGCAAAGCTTATATGAGAGGGGTGCTTATTTATATGAACTCTAAACATAGATTGATTCGACAAAAAAAAAGATCTGAATTGGAAGTAGAAATAAAGAACAAAGAACAGTTACTTATTAAAAATCCAACAGACGAAAGAATACGTGGTGTTATAAAACTTTTGAAAGACCAATTTCAAATGCTTATGGCGGAACAAGTTGCAACAAACTTACAATATGCGAAGCATAATACATTTTGTAATGCCAATAAACCGGGCAGATGGTTGGCTTATACATTAAGAAAAAAGCAGAGTATACGGACTATTGATAATATTGATATTGGAGGGAAAGAAATCTATCAACAAAAATTAATCAAAGAAGCTTTTGTGGACTATTATACTAAATTATATGCTAAAGATGATGTGCAGAATGGACTTATAGAAAAATATTTAGATAATAAAAGAGTTACAAAAATTACTGACCAACAAAAGGAAAGAATGAATTATCCTATAACAGAGGAGGAGATAATGATAGCAATTAAACAACTAAAAACAGCTAAAGCTCCTGGAACAGATGGATTGACTGCAGTATATTATAAAACTTTACAAGCAGAAATGGTGGAACAACTTAGAGATTTATTTTGTAATATTCAACAAGGGGGTAAAATACCCCCATCATGGATAACAGCTTATATTTCTTTGATACCAAAAGAGCAAGCAGGTCCTAAAAAACCGGAGAATTATAGACCAATATCTTTACTGAACACTGACTATAAAATTTATGCAAAAGTACTAGCCAACAGGCTGATGCCAGTAATCCAAAAGGTGATTCATGATGATCAAGCGGGATTTATCGAGGGTAGATACATGAAGGATAATGTAAGGCAAGTAATAGACTTATTGGAATATCTTGAGAGGAATAAACAGGTACCTGCAGTGCTGGTCTTTTTGGATGCGGAAAAGGCCTTTGATAGAGTGGATTGGAATTTTCTATTAAAGACTTTAAAAAAGATGGACTTTGGGGACCAACTTATACAAGCGGTCTCAGCAATTTACCAAGAGCAAAAGGCACAGATTATTATTAATGGAAATTTGACAACAGAGTTTAAAATTCAAAAAGGAACAAGACAGGGATGTCCGTTATCCCCATTGCTATTTATTCTAACACTAGAAGTCTTGTTAAATACAATACGGGACTCTAATATCTTGAAAGGTATAATGATAAGGCAAGAGGATTATAGAATAAAGGCATTTGCAGATGATCTGGTCGTTACCCTAACACAGCCAATGGAATCAATAATCCAGATGAAGGGCATTATACAAGACTACGGTAAAGTTTCAGGTTTTAGATTGAACCAGAAAAAAACTAAGATGATAGCTAAAAATATGACACAAGATCGTAAACACGAGCTTGAAAGGAGGGCAGGTTTCGAGATTGTACCAAAGGTAAAATATCTAGGAGTTCAGGTTGCAGAATCAAATATGAAACTGTTTCAAAATAATTATGAGGTGTTGTGGCGAGAGGTGCAGAAAGATATGGAGACTTGGAAAAAACTGCAGCTGTCTTTACTTGGAAGAATAGCAGCAGTTAAGATGAACATTTTGCCAAGATTTCTTTTTTTGTTTCAAATGATTCCAGTGCTTAAAAGTGATAAACAACTGAAAGTGTGGCAAACTGGAGTGAATAAGTTTGTCTGGAACGAGAAAAAAACGAGAGTGAAATTGAAAATTATGCAAGATGTTCCAGAAAGAGGAGGCCTTAAACTTCCAAACCTACAGTTATATTATGAAGCAGCAGCTTTGACTCTAGCAAGTGATTGGTTTGGAAGGAAAAAGACTGGAATACTGAATATAGAAAGTTTTGATCTTGAATTTGGATGGCATGCTTATTTATTTTATGACAACAAAGTGGATAAAGTATTTAAAAGCCATTTACTTAGACACTCTTTGATGAGAGTTTGGAAGAAGCACCGATTCAAATGGGATTATAAAATACCGTTATGGCTGGATCTTGGTCATATTATGTGGAATACAAATATAATGTCACTCGGGGGGCTTTTATACAAAGAGGTTCTTTTTACAGATGCGGGTAGATGGCAGTTGAAGACATTACAGACACTGTTGGACGAAGGGATTACTTTAACTTGGTTACAATATAATCAATTACAATCGAGATGGAAAGAGGACCAAAAAACTGGTATTATGTTGCATGAGGAAGAATTGGTTAGACACATAAAAGAGAAAGGTCCAATGCATATTAAAAGGCTTTATAATGTTTTGTTAGAAAGGGATTCAGAAACTGAATTGGTTAAAGATTGTATGATTAAGTGGGCACAAAATTTTGAGGAACCAGTGATGTTGGTAACATGGGAAAAAATTTGGGTTCAGAATGTTAAATTCACACAGTCGTAGAATTTGAGGGAAAATTTTTATAAAATGTTTTATAGATGGCATGTAGACCCCAAAAAACTGTCGTGTATGTACCCTAATGTTCAGCCAAAATGTTGGAGATGTGATTATTTAGATGCTACATATTATCATGTTTGGTGGACTTGTAGGAAAGTTAAGGCTCTTTGGATAAAAATTTGGTGGGTCATGCAGAATGTTTTGAAGAAAAAAATTCAATTTTCTCCACAATTGTTTTTATTGGGTATAGTTAAGGGTTTTACTTCGGGTGAAACAAAGTTGATATTGTACATGATAAGAGCTGCGAGACTACTGATAGGTAAATACTGGAAGAATGAAGCTTTGCCCACGATCGAGGAATGGACTTTGAAGATGGCCAGTTTTGCAGAGATGGCGAAGATTTCAGCATATTTAAAAGACTGTTCACAAGAGACTTATGAATGGGAATGGAAAAAGTGGATAGATTATGTTCAGAACAAATATCAAACTAGGAAATATCAAATAGCTTTTATTTGAAAATGTTATATTATGATAGAATTTTTTTTAATGTAATGAAGATGAAAAATTATAAGGGGGAAGGAGGGGTTCAAGTTTTATACAAGTTTTATATATAGGAGGGGTTTTTTTATTTATTTTTTACTTAACATGAGTATATTGTGCGGAAGTCCGGGGGGAGGGGTGGGTTAGGGTGGGTTAGGGAAGCTGGGAAGTTTGGGGTGGGTTGAGGGGGGGGGAAAGGGGTGAAAATGTAATTGTAAAACTTTTGCAATAAAAAAAAAAGATTACCTTCAACAAGTTAAGCTTGGGAATTGGGGAAGAACTCAATACGGCACTGGGCAGTGGGTAGAGGCCCAAGTTTAAATGCATTTGTTTGGAGATCTAAACTCCATTCGAAATATTTTCACTGAACTCAAGAAAGTTAGAAACTCTTAATTGTTGCAAGTGTAGCAACATTTGATCTTGAACATAAAATATTACTTTTGTGAATAGAAGTCTGTGTTTATAATACTGCAGGGGGTGACCCTTGTGTTAGATAGTAAACATTCAATCTGAGTGAGGCATTGCTTTTGATCATGTATGAAGATGGATTATCTCTTACCCAGAGATAGTAAAATTTAGAGCCTTTTTAACAAAGGGAGCAAAAGCTGAAAGACCACAAATAATAGGGGAAATATTTGGATGTTGTCTTTTTCTTCAGCAGCCTTGAGCTTTGGGGAATATGAGTAACTATTACTTTTGAAATGATATGTAAAATGATTAAGAACATTGTGTTAAATGTAATCTTTGTTTTGCTGTGTTTTACTAAAGTTTCCTATCATACTGTGTATTGTGTGTAGGTAGTCTTCAACTTATGGCCATAATTGACTCTGGAATTATGGTCATGTCATGCAGGTTGTCATATGTCCAATTTTATCTTTTTTTGTGGTAGTTGTTACACAAACAACAAGATTGTTAAACAAACCCATTGCCCACAATGGGTGTTTTTTTGCTGGAAACTGGAAGTCCCTGGCATGTAAGCCAAGGATTAACTGTATTTCAGACTGCATTCATGACTTTATCATTAGAAAGTATTATTTTTGCTTAGAATTTTACGCTCTAGATTCTGAACACAACGGTTTTTCTTTTTCCAGTAAAATTTCATTTTATCTCCTGTAAGAATAGTTTATTTTCTACAGAGGGAACAAAATGAAAGATTGCATCATCTAGCCTCATGACTGTACGTCACACAGGGGCAGTTTACATTATCAACATCATTTATTTTTTTGCCATTTTTAAGATGTAGTTACACAATATAAGTCAGAGATGTCAAACTCGCATCGTCACGTGACATATCGTGACTTTTTTCCCCTTCGCTAAACCGGATGTGGGCGGGGCCAGCATGTAATGCATCCGGCCCATGGGCCGCAAGTTTGACACCCCTGGGTATAGGTTGTGAGACAATTACAAACCCATAACCTAAAGCAAAGGGTTTAACCATAATGTGAAGTCCACAGGCCTACTTGGGGAGGAGGACTGGAGATATCTAGCTTTCCACTTGATAGGCTCAGCTGTTCTGCTATAGCTATGTGGTGGAATGTGATGTATGAGGAAGGGATCTTTCCCAAGGAACAAAGAGGCAAGTCAGCCTGGAATCTCTGGCACGCAGGAAGAGGATCCTCCTTAACCTTTCACAAGGTTTATCTAATAGTTATGCAGATTGTGCTTCAGTCTTTCCAAATTCCTGGTTATTGGTGAGCAATAATAAAGAAACTACTCTGAGCAGATCCCTGTGTTGTTCTTGGTTTCTTGAGCCTGACAAGTTATATCTATGGAATATGTATATTTACAGAACCTAACACGGATAAGAAAAAAAATCTTGGTGCAATTTTATGCAAATATTTTCTTCTTACATTGTTCCTGAGGTGGTTGGCACAATAGGAATATCTTCTGCTTCCAAAGGTATAGACCAAGGGATCTGAAATTGTGGAGCAAGTTCTCTCATAACCATATTTCTGAAAGAGGAAAAGAAAATGATTTCTTGAATTAAAATGTTTTAATTTATCTAAATAATATTTACATGCCATGAAATAAATAATTTGTAGCAATAATATCTAACTACAATTTTAATAATTAAATATATTAGCTTTTTTACACCTCAGTAAAGAAACTCCTCTGAACAATTTTGAGAATTGCCAATCATTATCATTCGACAAATTAAGACTTCTGGTTAAAAATGATTATGTGAGACATATTTATTAAGGCTGTCAGGAAGTCAAAAGCTATAAGCTATGGAAGTTGCTTATTCCACAAAAATCACTTTCAAAGTTAGACTTCTAAAATGTCCAATTGTCACATTATATATGTATGTATGTATGTATGTATGTATGTATGTATGTATGTATGTATGTACTTGTTTGCACAAAGTAAGCACATCTTAATAACTCTTTTAAAAGTTGACCTCCTGAGATTTTATCCAATATTGTTCCCCCAAAGCATCACTAGAAAATTATTTTTTTTTATTAATTGAGATTTTATAGCACAAAAATGACAAACATGGGAAATGGAGAAATCTGGAACTCAAGTCAAACCAAGGATCCTTATGGGTCAATAATAGTGTCTCAAACCCACTCAAGTTCTTTAAACTCTTACCCAAGGATTTTAGCGCAATCATCATAATACTTCATAGAATTCTTCACAAAACTGAAGCCATTGACATCACAGACGTAGGACTGCCCATTTGCACGCAACAAGTCAAATCCACAAACTGTTTGCTATCAGAGAAAGCAATAACATGCTCAAAACTTGCAAAATATTATCCACAGACATGTAAAACACAGTAACTATGTAGCAGAAACATATTATTAATCTAAAATATCACAGGATAGTGTTCTGTTGTCTTGTATCTCTTTAAATATTTATCCTGTCTTAATCTATGTTTAAATCAGACATTTGGAAAGGCATCTTTTTGAATTTTAACATTCATCTAAATTCTTCTCCTATTCTTGTCTGAAATTTCAAAAAACCTTTATAAAACAGGTTAACAGTAGAAACAGCTCTAAGAAATGCAAAACATCTATTTATAGGGGCTTGTTCCCATGTCGATGTAAAGAGTTTTCGTTTATAGATTTTATTAATAGATTTTTTTCAGCTGATCAAAGCAGGAGGAAGAAACACAGAAAAAAACAGTAATAATTGGAAAGCAGGATATCTTCTATATTAAAAAGAACAAAAACAATTTTCTGCACATTTTTCATACCAGGGGTCAGCAATATGATCTTACCAATGCCGAACTGCTTGCCATATCATAATTGTGCTATTTTGCAAAATTGAACATTTTTTTTTAAAATGCCTGTATCTTATGAGATTACCATTCTCATTTTAAATTTCATGATATTTGACCATCTGGGGGGAAAGGGTTATCTGGCCCATCATGTGAAATCATTCAATTGTATCCAAGGCCTGAAAAGGGTTCTGACCCCTGGAATAGGCAATAATTTCAGAAAATGATAATTTGCTTTGAGATGTATGTTATTGTAATCTTGTTACCTTAAAAGCCAGGCATACTTTCCAAGCTATTAGCTTTTCCCGTGCATTAAGTATCACTGGGTACCTCACTTCTTTGCCTTCACTATCACGTTCCACCTTGCCATCCAGAGCAGGGGATTTACGTGCTTCCGCATGTGCATAATCTGGACCTACAGTATACACCTATATTGGAGGGTAAAGGGAAAGATCTTGGTTAAATACATGGCATTAGGTATAGTTTCATGTCGTAGCCAGTTCCATTTCCAAGTCTCCTGATTTATGCTTTTACATTTCCATAGTGAAAAAAAGAAACAAATTTTAATGCACTAGAATGTAAATAGAATGGACGTTGTCTTACCTGAACGTCCCTTTTCTGGACGCTGCGTACACTATCCATGAATGGGTTAAATCCTTCAGCCTTTGACAATAACTGAGTGAGAGCTAAACTCCCCTTTCCTGCTGCCACACCACGCCCCCAATCCCATGATCCCCAGTCTGAACAAAGGCGCAGCAGACCAGAATTTGTCAGGTAAAATAACATAACTTTATTAATAACCAAACAGCAATAATGAGAACGATCACCAGGCAGACAGCCAAAACCAAGGGAAGGGTATGGATAATGTACACAGCGCCCAGAAAAGGGACGTTCAGGTAAGACAATGTCCATTTTCTTGTGCGCTGCTCCCACTATCCATGAATGGGATATACCCAAGCTCAAACCCCACAGGCGGGAAGCTGACTGCCTCCAGTGTCCTCCTCTGCCAAAACCCTTTGAAGTACCCTGCGGCCGAAGGACGTCTCTGCCGAGTTATAAGCGTCAATTTTGTAGTGGCGAATGAACGGTGACAACGAAGACCAAGTCACCACTCTGCAAATATCTGCTACTGACGCCTGTGTTGCCCAGGCCGCCGTCGTAGCCGCACTGCAGGTGGAGTGCAGTAGAATCCTTCCGGGCAGTGGTTTGGAGTTCAAGTTGTATGCCAAAGCAATACAGGCCTTAATCCACCTGCTCACCGTGGAGGCTGAGATCTTCAGGCCCATGGAGGCTGGGTTGAAAGATACCAAGAGTGCTTCCGTACGGCGGAATGCCGCAGTCCTGTGAATATATAGGCGAAGGGCGCGACGAACATCGAGGGTATGCCATTGTTTCTCCCTGTGCTTGCGAGGGGACAGGCAGAAATCCGGCAAGATGAGCTCCTGAGCCCGGTGAAACCAGAAATTCACCTTGGGGATGAACGAAGGGTCTAGGCGCAGGATCACCGTGGTGTCTCTGAAGATGCAAAGATCCCTTCTGACTGAAAGTGCCGCAAGCTCTGAGACTCTCCTAGCTGAGGTAATGGCCAGAAGGAAAGTCACCTTAAAGGATAAGTACTTGAGAGCGACTGAGCCCAACGGTTCAAACAGGGGGGACATCAGGGCCCGCAACACCAGTGGAAGATCCCACGACGGATAACGGTGTACTGTGGGGGGCGTAGATTTGTGGCGCCATGCAAAAACCCCGATGAGTGGGTGATGTGACAGTGACTGGTACGGTGGACATGAGATGACCATAGACAAGGCCGCTGTCTGACGTCTTAGGGTAGCTGGGGCCAGCCTGTTGTCCAGACCAGTCTGTAGGAATTCGAGGATGTCTTGAACCGCTGCAGCTATCGGGTCCACATGGTGTTGGGAGCACCAGCGACAGAACGCCCGCCATGAAGCCTCATATATGCGAGCCGTCGAGGGCCGTCTGGCCGCCTGGATAGTGCTGACGACCCTATCCAACAACTTGTCCCTCTTTAGAATGACCCTCTCAAATGCCAAACGGCCAATTGAAGCCACTGAGGTTCTGGATGACTGACCGCCCCCTGGCAGAGCTCTACCTGATGTGGCAGAATCAGCCACAGTTGGCTTATGGATAGTGCTACGTGGTCGGCATACTACGTTCTTCGAGGCCAATTGGGAGCCACTAGTAGTAGATTGGCTTTCTCGGCCAGTAGCTTCTGAATGAGACATGGCAGGAGAGGGATTGGCGGGAAGGCGTATAACAGGCCGCTGGGCCCCTTGCATCGTAGTCCTCCGCCTGTGGCATTGGGTAACGAGATATGAAGCGCGGCAACTGTGCATTGGCCGGAGTTGCGAACAGATCTATCTCCGGAGTCCCGAACCGGGAGCAGAGGTCCCGAAATAGGTGGGGATGGAGTTGCCACTCTGCTGTATCTATCAGTTCCCGACTGAGCCAGTCCGCTCTGACATTGGTCGATCCCGAGATATGATCTGCCCTGATCGAGAGCAGATGTGTTTCCGCCCAGGTGAACAGAGCCTCGGACTCGAACATCAGCGCGCGGGACCTCATGCCCCCCTCGGTTCACGTGAGCCTTTGCCGAGATGTTGTCCGTCAGGATCAGGACAAGATGGCCTTGTACTGCAGCTTGAAACTGTCGTAGAGCCAGTTTGATCGCCCAGAGCTCCAGGAGATTGATGCTGCTGTGACTTTCGCATCGGAACCACTGGCCTTGCGCCACTAGGTTGCGAAGGTGAGCGCCCCACCCCCAAAGACTTACGTCTGTGGTGAGTATCAACCTGTCCGGGTCTAGGAATTCACAGCCCTTGAGGACCAAGGGAGATGTCCACCACCTGAGGGAGAGACGAACTTGAGAAGGTATGATCACCTTGTGTTTCGAGTTGGCTTTGCCCAACCTTTGGAAGGGGAGTAGGAACCATTGTAGAGACCGTAAGTGTCTGCATGCCCATGGAACGATGCCGAAGCAGGAGACCATCTTCCAGAGTAGGGATGATAGTTGCAGTAAGGGAACTCTCCCCCGTGTCAAGACCTGCTGGATTAGGTCTCGAATGGGGACAGGAATGGGGACAGGAATACCTGGCCTTTGGCTGAGTCTATCTCCGCCCTCAGGTGAAGAAGTCGGGTGGAAGGCTGCAGCTGGCTTTTCTCGAAGTTGATCATGAAGCCATGGTCTTGGAAAGCTTTCAGAACCAGATTCATGTCTCTGCCCACCTGGTCGTGTGACGACGAGAGGATCAGAATGTCGTTGAGGTAACAGAGAACTCGCACTGGAATTGCTTGGAGTGTGGCCACCACTACCGCCATCAACTTGGTGAAGGTGTGAGGTGCTGATGAGAGTCCGAAAGGCATTGCGCGGTACTGGAAGTGCTGACCCGCAAACTCGAACCTCAAGTACTGACGGTGGTTGGGGTGAATGGGCACATGCAAATAGGCTTCTCGTAGGTTGACCGATTGGAGCAGGTCCCCCTTTCTCACTCCTGCTAGAATTCATCTGAAGGAGTGCATTTTGAACCTGCGGTACTGGACCGCCCGATTCAGCCATTTTAGGTTTAAGATGCCCCTCCAACCCCCAGAGTTCTTGGGTACCAGGAAGAGGATTGAATAAAACCCGGAGCCGTGTTGATCTGACGGCACTGGTTCTATGGCCCTTATTTCGAGCAGGTGTGTGATCTCTTGCGCCATCAGGAGTCTGAGCTCCTTGGAGTGTGGAACCGGGCAACGTACAAAGCGACAGAGGTCCGGAGAATTATATGGAGAGCCCCGATGAAATTGTGCGCTGCCCCCACAAGTCCGCTGTTGACCAGGCCCATTTCTGGTGGAAGAAGTGGAGTCTCCCACCGATGGGACCCGCAGCTCGGGCGTCACTTCCCCCTCCTAGTGGTTTTGAACCCGGACCCCTGAAAGGGTCTTTTGGATTGTTGGGACCAGCCATGGTCTTGAAATTGGTGTCTGTCTTGCTGTCTATCGCCGCTCTGAAATTGAGTGTGCTGTGATGGGGGCCCCCTGGGCCCTGAGTTGAGACGAAAGGGCTGCTGGTGAGTATATGGTGTGTATCTGCACTCCTGCCAGCGGTAAGCCGACGCGAGTACCTTCCTCTTGTCTTTGTCCTCGACTAGGACGGGTTCTAAAGCTGCCCCGAATAGTTCGGGAGCTTTATACAGGGCTGCGGCCAACTTCCATTTCGCCTTAAGGTCGGCTTTCCAGGGACGTAGCCAAAACAGTCTTTTTGTCGTGACAGTCGAGGCAAGTGCCCTTGAGGCAAACTTCGCGGAATTTAAGGATGCATCTACGGCTTATTCAGTGGCAGCTACAATCTTGTTTATGTCTTGATATAGCCTGGTGTCCTCGGGAGGAAGTCTTTCCTGTAGTTGGCGTAGCCAAATGAGGGATGCCCTGTTGAAAAAGGAAGTTGCTGTTGCTGATCTAATCGCCCAAGCCACCGCCTGATGTGACTTGCGAAAAGCCCACTCTGTCCTTTTGTCCTCAGCTTTGAGGCCGTCCAAGACATCCGTGGAAATCATTGAGGAAGATGACAAGGTCGCTACTGGCTGGTCCACCGATGGCAGTGCCAATAAGTCCTCCAGTTCCTGGGCTGAGCAGTAGAGCTTCTTGTCCAAGCTGCTTGGAGTCGTTAGGGAAGCCAGCTGCCCCCAGGGGTTCTGGATTATGTTCAAGAACAGTTGTGGGCAGGGGATACAGTCCTTTTCCGGCTTGGAAGATTTGAAGAGCGCATCGTGGAGACCCGCGGTCGAAGGCGAAGTTGTTGTGACCTCCCCAGGCACTCCCAAATTAGTCGTGAGACGCGCCTTATGGAGGAGAGACTTGAACAAGGCAGGGCAGAACAGACCCGTGAAAGCTGGCGTATCGGGCATCAAGCCCTTGTCCTCTGAGAACTCGATGTCCTTGGGCCCCTCCTCTGCTTGATCTGAGTCTTCTGAAGAAGATGCTCGAGTTTGCGAGGTTGAGCCTGCTGTTGCTGTGGTGCCCCCTGGGCCGCCAACGGCTGTGGGAAAACCCCTGCGGTCTGCTGCAATCCTGCAGCCAGGAAAGATGATAATGCAGTTGAAAACATGGACTGAAAATCCAGATAAGTTGCTGGCAGGGGCCCCTCTGGTGTTCGTAGGCCAGCTGCTGTTGGTGTAAAGGTTGCCTCTGCAACGAAAGTGAAACTGCTTTGGTACGGAATAATGCTTGGCCCGACTTGGATGGGTCTGGGGTTGCCGGTGTTAAGGCCAAATCAGCCAGACTTGTAATTTCGGGCTCTGTCCCCCCAGTGCCGGAGGTGTAGCTTTAGGCAAACCAGGCTCCTGAATTGGTGTTGCCACCGCTGCTTTCTAAGCCTTTGCACACAGGCGTTCTACTGCCTTATGGCGTCTTAGGGCATCCTTGTCCTGCGTGGGAGGCGCCTTTTCTGCACTGGCTTTGCAGCTGGACTCCGCCCACTTCCCCGAGTGCTTTCTGGTAGATTTTGCCCCCTTGCGAGGTGGGCTTGTTTCCAAACTCCAGGTCAGAGGAGAGAGGGGAATCTGACATGATTGTTTAGTATAAGATGAGAGCTGTCCCCCCTGGTAATTTTTGCCTTGGGCCTGTGGATCGAGTAGATTGCTCCTATGCTTCTAGGTAGATGAGGCCCGAAGGTCCCCAAACTGCCCTTAATAGTAATAACTCCGCAGTTGATGAGATTCACCCCTCAAAGTCCAGGAGCAAGCAGGCTGTAAACTGCTGATTTAATAGGAGCTGGCGGCAATGAGGTGACAAAAATGGCGGCCCGAGGGTCCACCAAGATGGCGGCCGCACCTGGTGCGGAAATCCAAGGGGCTGGAGAAGCTGCGATCTCACAGTGGCGGCCCGAGGGTCCTACCACATGCCACGCACAGCCCAAAATGGCCCGAGGAGGCTCCTCACAACAAGGGAAGGGGGGGTTGATTTCCTCACCGCCGCTCCACTGACAAATTTCCGCTCTCCGCTTGTCTTTTTAAAACCTCCGCTGCTCCCTTGTGCGCCGGGTGAGAAGCCGCGATAACGGATGGCTGCTGAGTCCAGCCACCCACCGCTGCTGAAATGTGAGCCGGGCTCGCTCTGTGCGAGGTGCAGACCGGCAAGGAAGCGAAGCAGCTGCCGAGCGCTGAGGCGTGGGCGGTTGGAGCTCCGATGCCGCCACTCAGCTGACGAGGCGATCCTCCTTTCTGTGCCTCGAAGGCAGCAATCCCTGGTAAAAATCAAATAATCAAAAATAAAGTAAAACCCAACACGAAAGCTCTCAGGAAAAGGAAAACTTTAGAAAATAATCTAAGAGCTCTGAAAAACACTTCAGCGTTTGCCAACAACTGAGTGAAGACTGGGGATCATGTGATTGGGGGCGTGGCGTGGCAGCAGGAAAGGGAAGTTTAGCTCTCACTCAGTTATTGCCAAAGGCTGAAGGATTTAACCCATTCATGGATAGTGGGAGCAGTGCACAGGAAAACTGCCAGATCAGGCATGGTGAGAGAGCACTTAGCTATAGAAGGCTATAAGGTAAAGGTTCCCCTCGCACATATGTGCTAGTCATTCTGACTCTAGGGGGCAGTGTTCATCTCCGTTTCAAAGCCGAAGAGCCAGTGCTGTCCGAAGACATCTCCGTAGTTATGTGGCCGGCATGACTAAACGCCAAAGGCGCACGGAACGCTGTTACCTTCCCACCAAAGATATTTTTCTACTTGTATTTTTTATGTGCTTTCGAACTGCTAGGTTGGCAGAAGCTGGGACAAGTAACAGGAGCTCACCCCGTTACACGGCACTAGGGATTTAAACTGCTGAACTGCCGACCTTTCAATCGACAAGCTCAGCGTATTAGCCACTGAGCCACCGCATCCCTTAGAAGGCTATAGTGTGTCCTATATTCTTTGACCAGAAGAAGGAACTAAAGAATAGAAGATCAAGCAATATCAAAGGCCAGACAGAGATTGTAAAAATTATTCTGGAGTATTTAGATATAATAATTCACTTTATAAAACAACTGTTCCAAATTTGTCCAAAAAGGAGCAAAGAGAACAAATCATTCAGGTAATTCAAAGAAAGATAAGTAATTCAGAGAGGCAACTAAGTGTAGAAAGTTATCAAATCACTGAGACTACTGTACAACTATTTGATAATAGAAAGGTCATATTTTTTTTCTCTCCTTTTTTAATCCTGCACTCTTCTCCCTTTTAATCTTTATTTTCATTGTATTTTATGCTATAATATACCTTAATATTTATTTATTTTTTTTACAAACCGGGGAGCAGGTTATATGCAGCTGTGCAACACAGGGAAAAATGTAACTATTTCAACAATTCAAAAGACATACTTCATTTGCACTCTCATGCTCTTCAAAATATATTTTTAATTTTCTTTAGGAACAATTAATTTTCACGGAAGAAAAAGCATGTAACTGTTTCACATTTAATTACAGCAATACTTTAGCAGTAATAATTGTTTCACAGAGTTGCTAAGTTCCTTAATCATTTTGACTGTCCCAAAATTAAACCTAAATATGCAAATTATACCTTCACATCAGTACCATCTGTAGGCATGAATTCCTCATAGATGTATGAACCAGTTTTTCTCACGTTGCTTTCAGGAGAGTAAACACTGCTTCTGCTACCAATCTGAAATACATTATTTCCATCAATGTTAATTTATGCTAAAAATACTCACACACATTTTTCCTTCTTAAAAACTCCTTTGAAGGGAGTACAACTATATTTATAAATGTTTATAAAAACAAAATACAACATTCTTACCATACTATACCGTGACAGGATAGGAAGAAAAAAGGAAAATACACTGGTTGTGCAAACTGAAAAAAAAAATTGCTTTTAGGAAGGTTTCCTGAGATATCTAAATTTATAAATCAGAGTATTTTTTAATCTCTCCTTCTGAAAAAGATCACAGCTCACTCTTCAATCTTAACTGCATTTAATAAATGGAAAGAGGCAATTAGAAAAAACTTTGGCTTTATCTTTGATTGAAGGCATTTTAAGTGGCTTAGCAATTGATATGAGAGCAGAGGAGTTATTTGGAACAAAGCCAGGGTCTCAAATACTATTTAATTTTTTTTAGAAATTCCTATTATTGGATTGAGGGGGTTGACCTTGGCTGATTCTCCCCACCAACAATCAACTCCCAGATGAGCAGAGATTAACACCAAGATTGATATCAGACCACCAATCAAGCATTAAACAATACCACAAATAAGCTAACAGTAAACAATCCAATAAAGAATCACCAAGACCACTCCCAACACTGAGAGGAAAGGCCATGGAGTATAAAATGTGACCAAACCCCACTCCCTATTACCTTGTTTCCCCCAAAATAAGACATCCCCTGATAATAAACCCAATCAGGCTTTTGAGCGCATGGCAATAAGGCCAAGCACTTATTTCAGGATTCAAAAAAATATAAGACAGGGTCTTATTTTCAGGGAAACACGGTAACATTGATAATGTTACTTGGTTTGGGTAATGAAACATCTATAAGAAAACAATCAAGCTCAGAGCACCAAGGACCCCTCATTTCAACCCTTATAATTGTTCTCCTCTCAGTATTATTGGATTGACTGATAGTACATGACTGATACTTTTAATGTCATGCTTCATTACATACAGTATACCTATTTTTTACCCTATTGTTAACATTATCCTTTATTTTTATTTCATTTTTCTGAATAAAACAAAATCACTATTCTTAAAAAGAAACTCACTCTTTCCCCCTCCCTCTTCAGCTCAGATTTAAGGAAACCCTGCTCCTTGGAGTTGTGAAACTTTAAAAATCATTTGGAAATGTTCAGATGAAGAAAAGAAGTTGAGAATAGCATATTTTATCCTGTTATGAAGAGAGAATTTACTTTAAAATAATTTCTTCATCTTGAACCTGTTATGGGAGAAAGGTAAAAAGCACTCATCAGGCTGATAGGAATACTGTAATTCAGTGGTTCTCAACATTTTCTTCACAAACTCCCTTTAAATACCTTGTGTGGCCACGGATCATGGCCATGGACCATCAAAACTTAACTCAAGATTTAAATCATAATATTTCTTCAAGCCTTCACAGACCCCTTGTGATGACATCATGCCCCTCCAGGGATCAGTGGACCACAGGTTGAGAATCATGCTATAATTGATGTATTCCTAATATTTTCTTTATTTGTATAGTGGGGAGGGGAATACATTCAATAAAATTTCTTTTTGCAGAAAGAAGGACTATAAAATGAAATCTAAACTAAACTATAATCTAATCACTTGTTTACAGATCAACTCTACTATGATGTATTTAGCAGCCATTTTTTATATCCACTATTTCCACTTCATTCTATCCCACCTCTAATTATGAAGCCCAGAAATACAAATTACCTGTAATTCTTCAAATAATGCAATTTGCAAAATAACTCTCAGAATGGAATGCTACTCTTTTCAATCCAATCATCACCACATAATCACAGAATATTTACAAGAAAGGGCAAACTAGATTTGTGTAATTTATATTAGTCTTACTTTCCGAAAGAGCCTCTGACTTCCCCCACCAGCAGATGTTGGATAATAAATATACACATTGTGGTCCTCTGCACTAACTGGTTTTTCCACAAATGGCTTTTGGAAAACTTCCCCATTTACTTCCACATGATCTTCTCCTTCAATCAAATTGCATTCTGGAAAAAGAACATAAATAAATGCAGACTTCAGGCTTCAGTCACAGATAAAAAATCCATTATAAATTAAGACAAGAAAATCTCTAAATGTATTTGAACCCATGAACTTTAGCAACTTTGAACTCAACTAAGCCAGGGAGAAGCAATTTTTTGCCCCTGCTGAGGCCTACGTAGGGATTTACAGAATATGTATATAGTTGTAAATGTATGTACAGATTATCTTTTTACTCTGTTTCCCTAGTTATTATCATAAATCAATTTCGAAGTGCAAATAAATATTTCTTCCCAGCTTTAAAGTGTACTATTATTATCACTACCATAAAAATCAAGCAAACAAACAGAAAAAGTAAGTGGGAAGTCACAAGGCAGAACAAATGGGACAGAAATAGGACCATGATAATGCTTGGGAAGGAGAGGCAAATCAGAATGAGTTGAAGAAGAATTGCAGGAAGAGCTTTAAAAAGCAAAGAAGGGAGGTTGTGGAAGAAAATGGTAATGGGACCTGTTAAGCATTTATTGAAGCTTAGCTGATTCTTCATATGCTATGATACAGTGACTCATTAAACAGTCATATCTCCCCCCGCCCCAAATTTCAGACATGTCTGAAAAAAGATGTGGTTATTTTACAGAGATGTAACAATACTTTTGTTGTGCAAATGAAAGTATCTTTTCCAAATAATTCTGAAAGCATGAATAGCTCTAGAAACGATGCCTAGTAGTAAATGGTATGGAAGAACAAGATTAGAAAGATATTAGAAAGAGCAGACAGAATAGTCTAAATTGCCTGCACTGCCAAATTTTACTTCACATAGAACACATTTGGACAACAATCAGTGTGCCAAAAGATTTCTCTTTCCAGCAACAACATGGATACAATTATCTACTGACTACTTTTAGATTGCTATGTTGTTTGAATAGGTGATAGCCTTTTTGGCCACAAGCCAGAAAAGGAAAATCAGAAGACATAGGTTCCCTCTCTTGTTACATTTAAAAGGGACACCAAGAATGAATGATACGACAACCTAAAAACAAAACATACATTTATGATTTGCAGTTTCATTGTTCATAAGGAACAAGCTGTTGATAAAATGCAGTTTGCTTGTAACCATAATGCAGTTGAGTGTTGTGGATAAAATGCACCTGATTTTAGCTACATTGCCTTAAAGTGTTATTTGGGAAACTAACATTTTAACTGAGTCCCTCTTCCCCAGAACAGAAATGACGGCTATCGGCAAATATAAACAAACAAACAAACAAACAAAACATTAAGAGTGTTGGGGGCCAAAATAAATAAGTGCCTAAAAACAAAATAAATCAGCAAATACCATCAAAACGTATGATATTTTCTGTATTTGACCTAGATATTATAGGAAACTGAACATTGAAGGATATAAAAGGAGCAATGGAACCGATTTTTCCTAACTAAAGGACAGTTTAGTCTATGGAAAAGAATATACCCATAAAACACGAATCATTTTGACACAAGCATCTACTTCTAAAGTTTTCTGAAATAAACCATTGTACTGAAATAACAGCTTGTTTAGCAAGTCTAGCAAAAGAAAATGAAATTAAATATTTTTATGAAGTAAATTCCTATAGAACTTTATTTTGAAGTTCCATTGGATTCAGTGGATGGTTTAAAAAAAACAACTATCACATACTATCAGTTACATAGTTCTTTTTCTTTTTAACCTTGTAACAAAGACACCCATGTGACCTTCCACTCCCAATTCCTATGCTGATTATAGTCACAAAAATAACATTTTATTAAACAGACAAGAACAACTGTTTGTAGATGAGTACTTTGAAATGCCAATATAATAATTACCTTGGGGATTATTTGGATCCCGGTTTAGGACTGCATAACGAGGAAGTAAAATGCCTTCATCTTTAAGGATGCCATAAACTTCTCTCCTGAAAAGAAATAATATATCCCACAAAACATGGCAATTACTGGAAAAACAGGAAAATAATTCCTAATTAAAATCACAGGATAGTCAGACAATTTTATGTAAAGTTGCAACAAATGTCTAATTAGAAAGTTACACTATTAAAAATGGGACCTGGAACAAAATGTTGCAAAGTGTAGAATCTCTAGTCCAGTGATGGCTAACCTTTTTGCCATCGCATGCCAGAAGCGGGTGGAGTGCGGGAGGGTGGGGGGGTGTCACACACGTGTGTGCCCATACCCATAATTCTATGCGCCCTGCCCCCATGCATGCACGCGCGACCCCCGCTTTTGGCACGTGACGGTATGGTGGGTCCGATAGGCCTGTTTTTTGCTCTCTCCAGGCTCCAGAGCCTTTCTAAGAGCCCGGGGAGGGCAAAAATGGCCTTCCCCACCACCACAGGCCCTACGGAAGCAGGAAAGTTTCCCTACTTTCGGTGGGTCCGGAAGGCCGGAAAATCAGCTGGCTGGTGTGCGCATGCGTGCTGGAGCTGAGCTCACGTGCCCACCGATATGGCTCCGCGTGCCATCTGTGGCACACGTGCCATAGGTTCACCATCATGTCTCTAGTCCTAGACACAGTATATTTATAATTCCGTTTTAATGCATTATACATGCCTATTTGCACAAGAGAAAGAAAATGTGATGGTGGGAATTATAAAAAAGCCTCCTCTTCCAAGATACTGTGCATTTTGATGCAGGACAATCAGATTACAGGATAATTGTACAACTGAATTTGAGCACTTATTTCTTCAGGTTAGCATTACCAAGATCAAATTCTCACTGAAGATAATTGCTGCATTCTAGAAAATCTGCACTTCCTCTGCAACAGCTTGATGCTGATAGTAGGAATAACACAGTGATATGGCCTTGTCAAGGACATTCATATGAATGTGTACAATCAAAAGAAAAAAAGAAGAGGAGGAATCATTTAGAAACACTAAAGATCCTTGAGAAAAAAGGATCTTATGTTTACTAAATAAACATAATAATATGTTAATAAAACATAATAAAGACAAACAAAATACATACCTTGAAAAATGTAAACTTGAAAATTAAACATTTTCAGATGTACTTTTAATAGGAGGATATTCTTTACAAATACAGTAACTTCTACCTTGATCAGCCTGGTACACTAGAAGTACACTTCAGGTTTGCAGTTAACAAAATGCAAGAAAAATACCAAAACAGGCGTTTACATCTAGGAGGCTAAGTTATTTATTTACCTGTCTTGTATATGATACTGCATATTCAAATCATTAATAACAAATGGATTCCTGAGTTTAGAATAGGCAACTGCTTTGTCCAATGGAAATCCTAAACAAAATGTAGTAGGGAAAATATATATTTATTTTTTACATAGTTCTTAAATGCATAAGAATTACAACTTATAATTGGAATTTCACAATTGATACATTCTAGATAAATTTTACAAATTATTTTAAATTCCTTTATCTGTATAATCACCTGGGTTAGTTTCATAGCTATTTTAAAAGCTTTCCCCTTTATTTTGTTTACACCATTTTGTTCAACTGAAACATCAGGAATCCTATATCAGTTAACTATCAATTCAAATACAACAGAAAATCAGCAATCTAGTATTTAATTAACATATTTTTTTAAAGTCAAGGGGAAAATAACATTACAATAATTTAAAGTAAATTTCACTGAATTGGACTCATTTTTGACAAAATATTAGGGTGATTAAGCATTCACTAGAATTCCAATACTGTTTAAATAGCAAAACAACAAAATAATGGGGAAATAAATAATAGCAGAAAAAATAATTTAAATCAATTTTAAAGGAAGGCTCAAAAGGTTTTGCTATACATGTTTCCATGCACTATGTACTTACTTCCAAAATTAGCATTAGCATAATTTGACATAAATTGTTTCTAAGATTAAGTGTTTTTAACTGTTGTGTAAAGTGGACCAATGTCATTTTTCATCATTGTAATGTTAATCAGTCCATGCTGCATTTATATTGAAACACTGGACTCTTACATATCACTAGATAATTCCGATACATTATTCTTTAAATATAGTTCAGTGTAAGAAAGATTTCAATAACACTATTCAATATTATTAAAAATAGACAATACAATACAATAAAATTGTAACCAAATGTCTCAGAGTGTGAAAAATTTTATATTGTTCTGAATAAACAGCAATCACCTTTAGAATGAAAAGAAATGAGACAATCACATAAAGGCCAGTTTTCCACCAGTTCATTCAAAATTACATCTTCTTCAAATATCACTACTGTGATATATTTAAACATGGAAAGCCGTTCAAGGATTTCATTCATTGGTTTTGATTTTGATTTTTTTGCCATAGAACATATTCCAACCATGATCTGTCTTTCTGGTGGCTAAGAAAAATGATAATTGTTAAGATCAATTATGCTATCAATTAAGGGAATGTTTCTATCCTTGTTTGATAAACAAATTTCATGATTCTATTATCAGGTTCATGTGTTTATTAAGAATAAAATATGAATTGGAAATCAGTGCTTAATTTTGCATAACATATACAGTAAAATTAAGAAAGAAGAAAAATGTTTTAATACTTCTTGCATAAAGAAAAAAACAATAATGCCCATTTCACAAGATTTAAAAATATTATATAAATTTGAAGTTACCACTTGAAAGTGAAAACATCTTTCAGTGCATTAGGTTATTAAATTATAGAAAGCACAATCTGTAGAACCACCCTTTAATGGGACTTGTAATGAGTTATAGTAAAGTTATGGTAAGAAGCATTGTTGAATTGTAGCTACATAGTTTGTATTTAATGCCAGTTACACTACTTAACTCCACAAATGGAGGAGAAATCTGAACTACTTGCAACAAAAAAGAAACTATTTTTTATGCAAAGTATGAGTAACATGTTTTGATACTATAGGAATCAGATTAATTTTAGATACTAGATTTTACTTTTCTGTGGCACAATCAAAAGTCCATTTAAAAAAACAAAAAACAAAACTTAATTTTAAACAGTCTTCCAAACTCTGATACGTAAGTCACTTGTAGCATATTACTAAAATCCCTAGATAACTCCAGATAATGAAGTCTAAGGACAAAACTATGGGCAGATATATAAATGTTTTAAATAATAAAAATAAAATAAACACAGTACGTACAGAATCATACTCTTCATCATCATCATCATCCTGATCATAGAAGGAGACAAAATCAGAAGATCTGGCACGATCCAAAAGTTCTTCCCCATCTTCACCGCCCACAAAAAATCTAGGAATGTCACTCTCTGTGGCATGAACAGACATTATTATAAATCCTAAAGTGATTTACATAGAAACTGTAGTTACTCCGAGTACTCAGGCACTGCACATAATTTCCAGTGCCTGGAATAGTAAAAATCCTTGCAGTCTGGATTGCAAATTGCTTACGTAGTTGCTTGCTGTCTGATAGTCAGCTGCCAAAAGCAGTTTAACTGATATCATCTGCCCATTGTTTTCATTTGTTACATTGGTGGAAAAAAAATCCAGCAGATTATTTCCCTGAGATAAAGTAGCAACTTTCTATCCTAGAAAAGAAAGAAAGAAAGAAAGAAAGAAAGAGAAGAAAGAAAGGAAAGAAAAATATTCAGCATATTTCATTACCAAGAAATAGTTGAAATAACATTCTGAAAATATTTACATTATTATAATTCCAAAAGCTATTCTGTATGTTATATAAAAAAGTATTACATGAGGAAAATAAACATGTAAGGGAAGACTGGGTTTATGTATCATACTAAACCACACTGTGATTTGTTTAGTTTCACTAATTATGATGTGGTAACTCAGCCACAGTGCTTTACAAACCATGATTTGGCACTTATCCTTATGTGAACCAGGCTGATCTGGGTTTTGTTTTTCAAACCATATTTAAAACAAATCCCGGCAGAGTGTGGAGTGGACAACCTATGGCTCTTGACTGAACAATAGGACAAATAATTGCTACACAGAGTATTAGTTTTTTTGATATTTTTTTTCTGCCTCTCAGTATCAGTCCAGATTTTTGCAATACAGTTCTAATGGCCTTACTAAATAAAATGAGGAACTAATAAGTTTTAATAATGAAGCAATAGCTTAAATAGTTTAGATACATAATGCAAAGACAACAATAATTGGAGAAGATCTTACTACTTGGAAAAATTGAAATCAAGTAAAAAATGAGGCTGAAAGAGGGAAAAGGTCACTAGATGATTGATGTCATTGTTGACACAATGAAGAGGTTACAAGAACTCAAAGAAGTTACTGACAGAAACTCATGGTGAAATGATGATGTACAGCAGAGTCAGGATGAATGATAAGTAAAAAGAAATGTGGGAATGGAAAAATGAAAGCAATGCACTTTCCCACAGTAACGGTCAGACTTTTTCTCAAATTCTCAAACCAGAGTAAGTATATAAACTTTTTTCTTATACTTTTAAATTTCATATATTATACCTTCCAGGTTTTAACTCACAACTCTTCATCAACAATTATTACAATGGATAGGAGAGTATCAGAATATATTAGCAAGCATGGCAAACATATTAAGATAATATGAGCCACGGTGGCGCAGTGGTTAGAGTGCAGTACTGCAGGCTACTTTTGCGGATTGCTGGCTGCCTGCAATTTGGCAGTTCAAATCTCACCAGGCTCAAGGTTGATTCAGCCTTCCATCCTTCCAAGGTGGGTAAAATGAGGACCATGCAATAGTTTATTATCATTTTTTGTGTAATCTCTACTATTTTCTATGTATTATAATAAAGCTTGAGCACAGTTAGACTTGTTAAAAACATTTCATATTATTTCACTTTTCATTTTATATCTTGATTATAGAAGTCCATATTCTTCCTCTTTATGCATAAACTAAAGGATCAAAGGATAATTATCTATTTGAAAAAATAGATAAAAAGTGCCATTATCCATAATCCACAGGATTAACTTTTATTAAAGTTCAGAAACATTTTGTTAATTTAGCAGAACAAGCACTGGAACAAGGAGAAGGAATTAGAAACATCAAGTTACACAGACAAATGACATGAGTAGAATTGAACCTAAAGTTAGATGTTAGCCAATGGTTTTTATCCTCTTTGCCTCAAAGTTAGCTACCACATCATCCAATCTACCAATGTATTTAAATACTCACTGCTCCTAGGATTAATATTATAGTTTCAATGTCACTATTATTATTTAGCACTATGTTGATGCTTCTTTAGCATCAACAAAACAATATTAAATGTGTCCACAGAACAAACTGAAGACTGGCAACAATTAAAAAAAACATGTATTACAGATGCTTCCAATGTTAAGTATAAAAGTACGGAACCTAATGAGCTATATTTTTATAAAGCATTAATCATTTCTTTTTTCATCTCTAATACTTCTTCCTATCACCTTTGAAAGTCCATAGTTGGAAAACTGAGCCCATAGTCAGTATCAGGCATTTAGCCTAACCCTAGGAAGGATGACATCAACAAGCTCAAAGGGCAGTTATCTATTACCTCACTGTTAATATCTAACCAACAAGCAGCAGCTTTGCAAGAAAATGGTTATAATAATCAGATGACATATAAGGTAATATTTTGCATCTGCGTCAATTGAATATCTATGACCACTATATATTGCCCATATCAACAGCAGAAAGCAATATTCAATTTACTTTATTTCTCTCTCCATTTCCAATATAAATCATTCCAAGTTTACCACAACATTCATCTATTCATCTGCTAGTTTGCATGTAGAAAAAAAAATAAAATAGAATACCATGCCTTCATTTATAAGAAATTTGGAGATCTGATGAAATTCCACATTTAGATACTGTTTTTCATACAGCTCTACATTTACATTCCGGATCCTTAAAAAATGAGGTGTTAAGATATCCAATCTCCCCTGCCCTCTCTTTCCCACAAGGCACAGCAGATAGGGTGGGTGGAGGGTTCTCATAGTACGTTCCCTGGCGGCCAATGGCAGCGGGTTCAGGATCCATTTACTATTCAAGACAGACAGGAAGGAGAAGTCAATATTTTTCTTGCTACCTCTAGGCAGCTGTTGTATATCAGCAAGGAATACAACAGTATGTATGTTAAGGTTCACAAGACAGCGATAGTAGGCTCAGAATCCATGATGGTCATCCTTTCCAGTCATAATATATAAAGTTGTATGATTTTGTCATTCTGAATTAAGTTTTTCACTATGGAATTTGGGGTATATTAAATAACCAGCACTGTTTCTAGGAAAAAATGGCTCTTAGATTTCTGAACAAAATTCCTAGAATACACTTACCTGTTTACCGTAATTTAATAAGCAACATGCTTTTTTCTCTTCACACAAAGCTATCATTTCTCTTCTCCCTCTTTTTCTCGCATTCTCTCATTCATTCACTTCCACACACACGTAACCTTCTTAGTTGTTTCCTTACCATCCACCCTCAGAAGTCACACACACCCCAATTACTAAATGGGACTACAAATCTCTTTGTTGCCAATCTAATGGTTATCTATAAAGTCCTGCAGATACACAGTCCTTGCTCTTCAGGAGCCACCATTACATCGGCTGCTAGCATAACCTGTCTTGTTTCTCTTTCACTGCTTAACTCGCAATTTCTTCATCCTAGCAACTTTTAAGATGTGTGGACTTCAATTCTCAGAATTACCCTGAAAGAATACTGTGATCTTTTGTTATTATACATAGTAACACTGCAGAAAATATTTTAAGTGTAGCTAGAAAGATATAATATCTCTCACAATGAAAAAAATGGATGGGAAAAATGGAGATGGCTATGTAAACTTTTTTTAAAAAAGAAAAGAGAACATTTTATTCAGTCCTGTTTCCATTGGGAAATCACTTCTGTTCTGGTTTTTATTCTCAAAATAGCAAAAAGGAACTTAGACTTTAGTTTGAAGATTGAATAATTGTGTAGTTATAGAAATGGTTTGTAATAACTAAAATATTATTGCAATTATGGAAAATGTTGATGCTGTAAATGTAGCGGTAGTTAGTATTCACTGTACTGGAAACAGTGGGAAGTCAATGTTTTTTCCCCCCTTTCCCCCCCACCCTGTCCACCCTATTTTTAAATCTTAATTTTCATTGTATTTTGCACTATAATAAACCTTAATAAAACATTTGGAAGAGAGCAATACTGCTCTAGCTTGATGTATTTAGGGAAGAATACTGTGGTATGCAGTTTGAAACTCAGCCAGGAATGTAGCAGGTACAAGACAAAAGACTGGCAGAGCTGTATGCCAAAGAAAGGGAGTGTGATGTGGGTAGAGTATTTGTTCAAGCAACTATTCCATTTTCCTGGGGCTGTGTGCAGTTGTATGTACTGTGAACCATGCAGAATATGCTGGAGTTCACGTGGAAACCCAGGTGAATTAAAATATGATTGGTGACTAAATGAATATAAAAGATGTAACTGGCTACTTTCACACTAATGAACAAACGAAGTATACCACATGATAATGCAAGCAATATAAAATACAACTTAGTTGTCTCTAGGAATACAAACACTGCATAAATTTAGATTCTTTAAAAAAGAGAAAGAGAACAATAGATATTGGGATATTGTTGCCAAGTACATGACATAAGCCTGCTACATTGTGAAATGATTAACAAAATATTTCTTGTATCATATGGATTAATTAATTACAGATAACTTTGATCACATTGAACTTCAAGCCAAAGGGAGAGGATAAAAGAAAAAGTGAAATGTATGCACATGTATACTGAAAGAACGTGGAACAGGTTAAGAAGTGGCTAGACAAGTTGGAAAAATATGTGTCAGTTTTAATTATTGATACTTACCTAGATTCACAAAGAGACCCGCTCATTAAAAAAAAACTAGCCACCTACATGTTTTAAAATGGTATTTTTTAAAAAAATTGATTTTTTAATCAGAAATAACTTTCATAATGTTGATGTACAACCAATGATATTTTCAGGTGCAATCTGTAAGACATTTGTTAATAATGAAGCTAAACTTAATGCAGTATTTTAAAAAGATGTTTATATGATTTTTAATTACAAACTGAAACTTTTTTAATGGTAGGAAAATTGAAACATTTTTCTTTTCTTCTTCTCTTACATGACTCCCAAGTCATGTAATAGTGAATCACATTTTTTACATTTTTTGCAGTTAAGCAAACCTTTAAAAATATTGGTAAGTTATCATTCACAAAATAAAAAAAAATATCTACAATGCTGTTCTCAATAACTTGCTTTATTTCTCCAGCAACATATCTTAGTTATTCCATAATACTCAAGTTCTGAACGAACATATACAACTTTATTACCATAGAAAGGGATTGTACAGATACTAGGAATGGGAAACATTTTTGTATTTTTGGTTTTATAACTGATTCATGCTATCCTGAGAGGAAAGATACATGATGCTGACTGTTTGGTCCTTTTATTTTTAATGATCATGTAATTGTCTTGTCACTCATATATTATTTCTATAGTAATAAGTGATTTCAAAAATGGCCTGTTCCAACTTCTAGCAGTCAATATACAGGTAGTCCTTAACTTACAACAATTCATTCTGATCTTCAAAATTACAAAGGCACTGGTAAAAAAAAAAAAAGACTTATGACCAATTTTCACACTTATGACCATTGCAGCATCCCTGTGTGTGATCAAAATTTGGACCCTTGACATGGGATGGCATGGATTTATGATAGCTGCAGTGGCCCAGGGTCATTTGGTCACTTTTTGCAACCTTCTGACAAGCAAAGTCAATGGGGAAGTCAGATTCACTTAACCACCATGTTGCTAAGTTAACAACTGCAGTGATTCACTTAACAACTGTGACAAAAAAGATCATAAAATGGAACAAAACTCACTTAACTGTCTTGCTTAGCAACAGAAATTTTGGGCTCAATTGTGGTTGTTAAGTTGAAGACTATCTGGAGGTCAAAATACTGGGAAGAGAAATGTATATAGAAGAGAGATGTAGATACAGAAACATCTGGAATTACAAAAATGGAAAAAGCAACAAGCTCAAAGTTATAAAGAACCAGACGTACAGTTGAAGTTGTAGTTGAAGTAAAGAGACAAAACAGTGAGAAACTTTAAGCTGCATTCAGCTAAGTAACCTAATGAATGACTTAAGGCAACTTTATACTGGACATGATCCTGATGTTGTCAGTGATAGAGCACTGTCTTTAAAAAGGTAAAATTTAGAGAGCACCTAAAATCAAACTACCTTACAACTCCTTTCCTCAGCCTCAAAACCCCTCAAAATTTTCAATAATGGACATAGTGACTGGAGTATTAATTAGTATTTGCACCTAGAGATAAATTTAAGAAAGTATACTGAAAAATCTGTGATTTCACAAATATGAAAAATACAATTGCACATATTTTCTTACCAAGAATTTAAAAGGAAAGCTAAAAAAAGTAGAAAGAACCCATGAGATAGCATACTGGCTCAGCTCCTTAGGTGCAAAACAGTACAGGTAATCTTCAACTTACAACAGTTCACCGTTCAGAGTTACAAAGGCACTGAAAAAAGTGACTTATGACCATTTTTCACACTTATGACCATTGCAGAACCCTCATGGTCACATGATCAAAACTTGGACACTTGGCAATTGGTTCATACTTATGACTGTTGCCAGATCCCAGGGTAATGTGATCCCCCTTTCCAAACTTCTGACAAGCAAAGTCAATGGGGAAACCAGATTCATTTAATAACCGTGTTACTAATTTAAGAACTGCAGTGATTCACTTAGCAAATTTCTCACTTAGCAACATAAATTTTGGGCTCATTTGTGGTTGTAAATTGAGGACTACCTGTATATTCATCTTTCAGTTACATAGTTGGCACTGCTTTTCATAGAGATAATTTCCTAAAACAGAGGAAATAATCAAATATAAATAAATTCCAATGTATTGCTGGGGGAGTTAAATCATTTTTAACTTCTCTCATTCATTTGGCTTTTCTCTCTTTTCCTATTTATTAGCTGTGAGATTATTTTAAACTACTAAAACATATCCTGAAATAAGCACTTGATGTTTATTTATCTTCATTGTTATATACTGTACTTCTGAAGTAATAGAAGTATTCCCATTGCTCCAAGTCCTTATGAAAGACTAGTAAAGCCTGAAAGTCCACTGCTTCAATTCATTTAGTTATGCTTGAAATAGTTGACATATAAATGAGCAGACAAGAGCATACACTATGCATATCCTGAACATATGTAGTTTAGTTATTCAATTTTGGTTAACCTCCAATTATTTAAAACAAATTGTTTATTTAAAAGGTTATGCTTATCTAGGTACCACTAAGCAGGTGAAATAAACTAGGATTTTTTTTTTGTATATTTTTGGTAGTTGGGATTTTTTATATTTTCCTGCAATTTTTTTTAAAAAAACATGCAATATATAAGCCACTATAGAGCCATACTTAAAGAATTATTTCATTATAGGATATCAGGAACTATTAATTGCTACCATACCAAGATTGGAACAATTATAATTGTTTTTATTTTAACATTATAGAAAAAATACCTCAGTAAAACAAGACAGGTAACAGTACTGTAACTTATCTATTTGAAATTCCATAGTAAAGAAGTAATAACCAAATGTTATCTTAAACCAACTAGTGAACAATGTCGCATCACAACAACTAAGGAAAAAACTGAATAAAACATAACCAAAGCAATTTACACTTTTTCTATTAACACAGTCAAAAGAACTATATAGGGGATTCTAATATAGTTTCTGAGAGTTTACAACAAAATGTTATAAAGGTTTTCTTTAACATTCCCAAACTATCAATGGTGCATCTTCAAGTCTACTTCAACGGCAGTTATACAGTTCATTTATACAGCACTATGTTACCTAAAACTCATTATCATATATTGTGCTAAGACAAATAAATTCAATGCCTATAGAATTTCAACTTTAGTAAACTCTAATTGGCTTATTTCTTACTGCTTTTTTTAAAATTAACTACTAATTAATGTGCAGCAAAAGTGTAAATTTAAGTATCAATATTTTCTGTTTATTTTTTAAGTTTTACAGAAAGGAATAACAAAAAAAAAAAAATCCCGAAAGTGCAAAAAGGAAAAAGAAAGGAAACCAAAAATGAAATGCTTGGGTATTTCCTGCAGATGGCAAATGTGCACTTTTAGCCTGAGGTATGCAGGAAAGCAAGAAGGTCAAGAGTAGTGCCTTTAAATGTGCCGAGGTTAACAAACACTGCAAAGGGAGGAAAATTATGAAGCATCGCTCAGTGTTCACCCGACATACTAAATCATACACCAAGATTCAGAAAGCAGCATCTGAAAATCAAGCCTTTTTGGCTTTGTATTTTAGCACGATGCATGCAGCAAGCCATCATAAGATGTCTTAAAAAAAAAAAAAGTGTTTCTTTCTTCAACTGCCTACGTTACACTACAATCTGCTTCATATACAATTCAGGTTCCTATGTTAGGGCAATGCAGCCAGTAGGATTTGTTAACTGCAGAGCGCTCGGTTGCAAAAACGACCCGGAATCTCAAATAATCGATGCTACCCCGTGACATTGCCCGACCGCAATAAAACTGGCACCAGTTCTTCCTGCTGCTTTTTTTTCTGCTTCGAAAGAAGAAGCGATTCAACCTCCAGGACCCGGCAACGCCTTTCACGCCTCCGGGCGGCTTATATTATAACAACAGAAGTCCCAGACACAACTACTATACTATTCCCCCCCCCGACCCCACCCCTGAGTCAGGGAGGCCAAAAATGCATGAACGGCGGAAGTTTATTCTGTGCTCCGGAGAGAGAGGGAGGGAGGGAAGGAAAACACCTGAGCTCAAGAAGCACCTTCGGGTTTTCTCCTCGGCTGCGCCCGGCGACACCGCAAGAGACGAGCAAAAAAAAAAAAAAACTCGCAGCAGCATCGGCGCTCAGGAGCCACGCGCGCCTTTGCCCGGGGAGGGGGCAGCGAGGGTAGAACGCGCGCGCGCCATTCACCTTTTTAACCTAACGTTCCAACCCCGATCCACACACCTGACACACGCTCGCGCCCTGAACCCCGCCCCTCGCTTCATTGGCGCCTTCCAAGGGAGCAAAGAGCTCAGGGAGGGAGCGGTCCGCGTTCACCCGCCGGGGGAAGAGAGGGAAAAAAAAAAAAAAGAACATCCGCCCCACTCTCGACCAGCAAGACAGGCCCTCTCACCTGCTCCCCCGGCGGCTGCCATAGCGTGCCCGCATCGTGCTTTACTTCCTTTCCCAATAGAGGGGGAAAAAAGCCGAGGCTACCGTGGTTACCGCCACCACGCCCCTTCTTACCCTTGACCCGCTGCTCTTTCTCCGCCCCTCTCTCCTGCGTCATAATGTCGGTCCTGAGGAAGAGTGATGCCTCTATCGGCCGCATCAAAGACTTCCAGGTTCCTTTCGAAACTTTTTTTTTTCTCTTGCTGCGTGTTCATTCGCGGGTTGCGGGGTGTAATAATTCTAAAACTCTTAACTGGGCTATCCAAGTGGCCGCGCTTAGCTGGCCTTGCCTAAGGTCAAAAAGGTAACTGGGATCACAGCTTGGAGGCCGGACGACCCGAAAATGTCAATGCTGGACTTCGAGGACAATAAAAACTTTACAAAGAAAGAAGTTTTTTTCCCCTCTCTTGTCAAGAAAAACGTTGTCATGATGTCCCCAGTTTGAGTGTGTGTGTCAGCCAAAGGAATCGCTCTCTTAAAAGCCAGGACAAAGAATTGGCATGCTTCCTCATCTCTATTAGAAGGAAGAATTTAAAAAACTACATTTTTAATCTGGGTTTTATTCTATATTGCAGGCTACGAAGCAGGGGCTGAGAAAGGGCACCTTGCAACTGTTCACCAAACCAATTTAAGGAACGTTGATAGTAGGCCTGCCTGAAGATTATTTATAAATGAGCTCATATCTTTTCTAGGATTATCAGGCTGGGATTGTAAAAGTCCAAATGGTCCCTAGAGTTTTCTTTGCTGACATCTAGTAACTTGTTGGTCTTTTTCAGTCTAAATCTGGTAGTCCTAATTTACACTTAACCTATAGGTTATTATCATTATTAACAGATATTGTTATACCTTTCAGGCTAAAAAACTTCTGAAGATATCTTACTGGTTTCACATTTAAAATTATTATGATGTATACATTCTTTTATTGTATTTACTTCTCAGTCCCACAATAACTTTGCAATGCAATGTTGCATGTACACTTGGACCATTTCATATATCATCATTCCTTTGCTTAAATTGTTTCAGGAGTGGCCTAGCCAGTTTTAATTTCAAAACAATAACAAACGAATGTGTGATGCATCAAGGCTGGAACTAGGGCTATCATATCTGAATTGCAAAAATCAAAACAACCTCTAGATGCATCAGAGTGATACAGAAAATATACTCTTTAAAATATCTAAATGGTTCTATGGAATTTTGCAGCTAATACCTTGGAGTCCTACTGGAAGAGATGTATTGAGGTAGTAAGATACACCTGTTCTAGAGGAAACTTGTTTCTATGCAGGATTTTTCTCTAATGGCATTGATCATCTCTAATTATGGGTGATTGGTGAATTACATTGGCTTTGTTTAATTAAGAGATGGCTTTTCTTCTTCCCTGTGTGGGCATTAAGGGATTGACAAAAACAAATTCATATAGTTACTTCTGCCTATTCCAGCAAATTTAGATGGCTTACAATGTATGAAACTTAAGCCAAGTCAAAATTGGGACAAAACAATTTATGATTTTAAACGAAATATTGTTAAATAAAAACTATTGCAACTTTAAGGAAATTCTTCCTCCCCAAATACTTTCCCAAAGAAAAGGAGATGGACAGCTGCATTGAACTCACAGCAACTTCTGAGTAACCTTCAGGAACAGCCCCATATAATGTGAATTGCAGTAATCTACCCGAGAGTCAGCAAAGACTTGAGCCTCATCTGTGGCAACTTTTGCTTTAGGAAAGAATTCACATTTCTGGCCATTGTCCCAAAGATGCTTTTTCAGGAGGCAAGAAGCTTCTTCAGCTCTGACAGGCTATTGGGGAATGGAAGGATTTATATTCCTTGCATACAGCTGGTTGTTTGCATACTTTTAGAGAGTCATTGAAGCACTTGGAAGTTTATCAGTGTCTTCAGGGTCACCCTAGTAGTGCTAATGGTTCCTGTAGTCGGCAATTTTTCTGGAAATCCATTCATACTCCCACACTATCCATCCCAAATTGCATTGCTAAAAGGCTGTAGAGATTCTCAGTCTCAGGTGAAGGTGCTTTTTCAAAGGCAACTGGACTTTGTTTTTCCTTGAAGATGTTTCGCTTCTCATCCAAGAAGCTGCTTTAGTTGAAGAACTGAAGAAGCTTCTTGGATAATGAAGGGAAACATTTTCAAGGAAAAAACAAAGTCGAGTTGCCTTTTGAAAAAGCACCTTTGGGAATCAACTTTAATTTAAAATTAATTGTATCCCAGGCCATCTCGCTTTTGCATCATACCCCCCCCCCCCCACGCCCTGAAACACCACCTGGGCAATCCTCTCCCAGCCTTACAGCCCCGCTGTTCTGCACGCTGATATATTTCCTCCCTTCTTTTTCTTTTCCAAGCCACATGTTGCCCTTGTTGGAAAATGAAGCCTTCGCTTAATGCAGGAGTCTCCAACTTTGGCAACTTTAAGCCTGGAGGACTTCAACTCCCAGAATTCCTCAGCCAGCAAAGCTGTCTGGGGAATTCTGAGAGTTAAAGTCCTCCAGGCTTAAAGTTGCCAAAGTTGGAGACCCTTGGCTTAAAGCCAACCAGGGCAGGAAGACATGGCTCTATTTTTTATCTCTATGATTTCGACGGAGCCCGCCCTTTCTTCGACGTCACTTCCGTAGCGCCAGAAATGTCTTGAATCGCTGCAGTGGTTCCCTTCTATGCATAAAGAGCTGAGCGTTGCGGTACCAACCTTCCGCTGCATGGGAGCTTTCTCCCGGCTTGGGGAAGGGGAGGGCTCCGTCGCCGGAGAAGCGCGCCCTCTTTGCTGCGGCGAAGCAGAGTCCGAGCTCGCGAAGAAAGAATCTGCGCCGGTCTCCTTGCATTTTTTTGACGCCAAGAGCGCTTTTTAGTTCAGTATTTTTCAATCTTGGCAACTTTTAAGATTTGTGGACTTCCAACTCCTTAGACTTCGCCCTAAATATTCTGGGAGTTGAAGTCCAGTCTTCTAAAAGTTACCGAGGTTGGAAAACAACACTGGGCTAAAGCGACAGTTGTCGGTCACCAGCAAAAATGAGCCGCATATCATGGTGCAATGCATTTCAAATAGAATAAAATGACATTCAGGTTCTTGCGGGGGGGGGGGGTGACTATTTTATTTATTTATTTTATTTATTTATTTTGTTAAGCATATATAAGATTACAGATAAAGGCATATATAAGATTACAGATAAAAGTGTAAACATGATTGTGAATACATGAAATATATAAACATGATTACGAATGCACGAGATGGTTAATAAATAAAAGGACATTAGGACAGGGACGGTAGGTAGGATCGTGTTATGAAAACGAAGGGGTGCAAAAAAAATAATGGGGAAAACATTCTTAAACTTTTGTTTGTTCGTTTATATTTTGCAGTGATAAAGATGGTCAATAAATGACAACCTTTGCCTGGGCTTTTAATAACGGGGTTACTCCCCGTGGAAGGGAAGGCTGAGGTTAAAGATGCCCTTTTCTGTGATGCGCTTTTCTGAAGAAGAAAAAAAAAAGTCAATTGGAAGTAAATCCTGATTTTTTGAAGCAGTAGAGTATTTTCCCTTGTGTCTTCCTTCATGTTATAAGGCTCAGTGCTTTGTCATAATTTATTTTAAGACGAGATTGTAATCTCCATTTGTTTCATCTTCCTCCCTAGATTTTTTTTTTGTTCCCCTTATACATAATTCTGATTCGCCTCTCAAGTGTATCCAAGCAGTCATTTTTTGCTGAATTTGTTATCAGCATGTGATAAATTGCATCCATTTGTTATGGTTGCTATTTATATAATGACCTTGTTATTTTGAATAATATGCAACCTAAGCATTTGTGTAGGGTTTTTTTTAATGGAAAATTTTCTAAGGTGCTAAATTGAAGGCTGTACTCCATATTTTATTCTTTGGTTACAATACACATTGTTCTTTTTATTTAATACTATATTTATATAACTTCAAATTGTTACATCACACTAGATTTTGAAGATGTATAATATCAATACACTATACCAGTATAAAGATATTCTCTCTTTTTCTATCAAATATATTCTATGTATTGAAATGTCAGCAGGCATTTTTTTTTCCTGCCTTCTTTTTTCTTTTAGGGGCAGTTGTCCAATAATATTCCTGACTATTTCTTGCTCTTTTTATAGATAAAGCTTTCTTTCCTAAAAAAAAAATCAGTGTTCCCAGTCAAATGTGAAGATGACACCCTAATTAATTGTCTCTACTAGGTTTCTGTATGGTTGGCAAAATTTGCAGGTTTTTGAGCCAGCTTTATCAGGATGATAGCACTTTGTTGCTTAGTGGCACAATGTCAGTTGAAGGGATTCTCTTAATATTGTAGACATTTTATATTCTTTTTCTTGTTAAATATTACAATTCCATATTTCTGACTGGTGTATTTCTGAAAATTGAATGATAGCAAGTTTCCTGTAAGCCAATGTATTCATAGATGTATAAAAGAAACATCAAAGAAATAGGTCCAGGGCAGGGGTGGGTTCTACTTACCTTTACTACCAGTTTGCAATGGGGCTGCGCGCACTTCTGTGCATGCGCAGAAGCTTTCTGATGACATCAGGGTCAGCGGGCGGAGCCTCCCGCTGGTTTTACTACCAGTTCTATAGAACCGATCTGAACCAGAGGCAACCCACCATTGGTCCAGGGTAACTTCCAAGCTGACTTTTTGATGATTTGGACAAGGCTACATAGAGATTCAGGAAGAAGGGCCAGACCAGCATACCTTGTCACCAGCAGGAGAAGAAGATGGTGAAGGTCTGCTGTGGGAATGAGGGCAAGCTGAGACAGTGAAATGCAAGATGGCCAAGAGGGCAAAGATGGAGGACGGGAGGAAACAGGGAGATGGAGGGAACTGAAACATCCTTGCAATCTTAAATGTGGGTGGACTGCCAAATACTTGAATTTTGATCAAGTGACCATGATATGTTGCAACAGCCATAACTTTGGGGAGCAGGCAAAAGTATCATTCAGTGCCACCATAACTTTAAACAATCATTTAACAATGGTCATTAAGCAAGAACTATCTGTAGACCTCTTCAGTTTTCTATTAGCATTCCAGAATGGCTTGTCTTGAACATGAAAAAACTCAAGGTTCCTTTAGAATAAGCCCACTATATCCTGGGAACTTCCTTCTGAATACACCACTTCAAAGTGGATAGTACATCTATCTGAAGAGTAAAGATCACAATTATATCAGACTATTTAGGAGTCAGTGTTATGTATTTTCTTTGTGAATCACATCTTGCATATCAATTTTTCACTTTTCCATGTTAAGCTGACAGTTTCTAGATGCCTTTTGGGCCCCATAATGTGCATGTGTGTGAGAGAGTTTGAGGAGACAAAAAATTATTACTAATTTTTATATTTTTGATCTGCCCAATAAAAATGTGCTTTTTCTATTACAATAAAAAAGAGATTCCTGTTCATTTCGGTATATGTGAAATATGCTGTATGTAAAATACAAAAATGAAATAGGTGTCACATTTTCAAGCAATTCAAAGGAATATAACATCATCAACATCATCACATAGTTACTTAAAACACAAAGCATATATGTTGTTTGAATTGAAAATAACAATTTCTTTCCAACATGTGTGGTAGTTTGCATTTGTCAATGAAAATGAAACAAACAAACATATTACAAGGCAAAATTCTGAAATCAACATATTTTTGAGTGGCCACTAAAGAAAAGCCAAGAAGCTCAAGTGCAGTTCCATCACTTCATAGTGAAAAGATCTGATTAGCTGGAGTTTTTTTAACCTTTTCACTTAATTTTTATTTTTATGGTTTTTAAAATTATTTTTCTAATGGATTATTCAAGCCAGTAAATACCTGCCATTGATTTGGTGTGGAACTATTGATGAACCTTCACTGAACGCAGTTTTCAAGAGAGTTGTGAATCTACTATTTTTCTAGCCCCTTTTCCTCAGAAAATGTCATGTTTTTACTCATAAAACCAATATTCACAGTCTTTACTAGAAAAAGTATGTGAAGTCACGAAATACTCAGTTCTTTAAAGGGAGTAATTTGAATTTGATGGTCCAGTTAGTGCAAATTCAATCAGATGTGAGATTGAATGGCCCTTCCCTTTTAAGAAACATAAATTAGTTTCCACTCTTGGAATCTTGCTTTTCATGAGCAGGCTTGTAGAACTAAATTATGCCCCAATCCAAAAAGATATATGTGGATCTCGGGGAAAAAAAGATAATTAAAGATCATGAGTCTAGAAAGAGCTATAAACCCACTGATAAAAGCTTGGGCCTCCATCAGTCCATAGTCAGATAGATTTAAAGAGAGACAGTATAAATGTTCCCCTTCCTTAGAGTGGTTAAAAGACAAATGGTATTTCAGTAGTGGCTTGCTCTCATGACAGTAGCATAAATATTGCAACTCGTGTTTCGTGTAATGAAAACGTACATCTGCCTCCATGTTATTAGAGTTATGAGAATATTTTTGAAGATTTTGAAGCTACATAATTTATTAGAAGCAGTCAATAGTGCTTATGAAAGAGGTGCCTTAAACATCAGGTATTCAGCAGTTGCAACTGAATATAGTTGTTTTGAAAATATGTGCATGTTATATATCAATTATTAATAGTTTGGGACAGCACAGTTATAAACAACAGTTTCAAGTTTATTTATTCATATTTGTATACCCACCCATCCCACATAGTGACTGTTGCTATTTCAATAGCAATATGAAGATTTTTAAAGCATTCCTCCTATTCTTAAAGATCAACAGTAAGCTGTTTGAATGAAGGAATGAATCGTGCCATATCCTCAAACCAAGCACAAAAAAGAAATTAGCAAGCCAATCAGATCTTTCCTTCTCAAATTTTGTATGGAGCACAGCTGGGAGCGAGTTGGACAATCATTTTCCAACTATTGTATAGATGTTCAATTTGATTCATTCAGTATGTATGGACACTGTTGTATGAACTGATTGGTTTTTTTTAGTACCACAATATAGATAAGAATGTGTTTCTTTTTAAATCCTTTGAAAAAAGGACAGTAATTCAAATACACCATATTTCAAAATGTTTCACAGAAATCCTGATATCCACCAAATTTACAAGAAGGGAAAAACATGTTCACAAGAATTGCAACTGCAGTTAAGCAAGTCAAGGGAGTAATGAAGAAAAGGTTGCCAGATAAGTCTTTATCTCATAAAACAGATTCAGTACTCATTGAATATATTGTGGTGGTATAATTTTACTTGATGCAGTCCTTCAGCTTTTAGAGTTAAAAATGGAGGATTAAAATACTTTTCTAAAATGGCCAAAATGTAATAAGGCTTACCTACGCTTCCAGAGTCTATGGCAAAAATGTGTTCCAATCTTTGGTCCTATTTTTTGGAACAAGTTGTCTACCGTACGTAAGTTTCCAATTGCCAGTTATTAATGAAGAAAAGGAAAAGCAATGGACCTTTTCATATTTTTGGGGGAGAGGGGGGGATTTGCTGGAGATGGCCATTAGCATTGGGAGACCATGCCAGGGAATTGAGTGACCATCTGGCTGTTAAGAATGAGAATTTTTAAAACTTAGAATGGCAGGAAGAACTAACAGATGGTATTTTATCACCTAGTGATGTCCTTGCTTAAGACACCAATAAGATGAACTGCCAGCTAACAAAGCTGCCTGGAGTTGGGCTATGACAGAATGGCTATTTGTCAGCTCACTATCAGAATTGGAATGGCTGACATTGTTAGGTAGGCAGAGCTTGACAGTGAGAGATTTAAATGGAGAACAGGAAGGTGCAGAAAGATAGGAAAATGAAGCATAAGGAGCAACTTGGAAGTCTGTCAGACTTCGATGCTATCTCAAAATAAATGAATTTCCAAACTGCCAATCTTTAAGGAAATCTTTTCTTTAATTGAGCACAGCCACCGGATCATGACTCGATGCAGACAAGACTGACCTTTTGCCCCCCAATCCCTCCCTTTCCGATCCCCAAATCTCTGCTTCTCATTGGCTATCTTCCAAGTCATTCTTCAGACTTCTTGCCTCGTCATTTCCCAGGAATGTCTCCCCCCCTCATTTCCACGACAACCCGACTTCAAAGGGATTTAGCAGGCAAAACTTCAGAGTTTATCTCTCTCTCTCCTCTGCTCTCTATGCCAGCGTCGAAGCGCTGACACCTGGATTATTCCAAAATTTAAGAAATTTGTCAAGAGGGAGTTGGTCTTCCATTGGGAGAGATAAAATTGGATTAGCTTACACAGTGAGGGAGACAAATGAGACCATCAAGTTAGCTTAGAAGATCCTTGAGGGTTGGAGGAATGGAAGGCAAAGAAGAAAAGAGACAACTGGGATAGAAGGACTGGCACAGCATTTTGCAGTCTCCTCAAACCCTTTTATATGCTTTAATCTGGAGTTCATAATGTTTGGAACCTGCATGAAACATCACGAAGTTTCTAAAAGCCAAATTTTATCAATTATGAAAAACTGCATGTTACCTGTTTGTGCTTAAACATGGATTTATGATAGAGTTTTTAATAATTTCCATATGGAGGAAGCCAAAAATATTATATGAAAAAAATGGGTGGTACTTCTTGCAACATTTTTTTTTTTAGAGAATTGTAAATTATCCTCTATGCACTACAATCCAACATAGATCTAATTTTAATTCTTGGCAAATGCTCAAAACTAGGAATCTTATATACATTAAGTACAGCAATGTCATCTATAGGAATTATTTTAGAGAGAAAATAGAGACTGATCAGTTATTTAGACAAATATAACCAAGAATGAATGTATGTTTTATATACACACATAATGAAACAGAATGATTGCATCAAGTTTATATATATCATAGATTCTGAAATCACATGTTAATCTCTGAATACCTTCCGCCAAAATAGTCTAACTAAAAGATTCTTTATTTTCTTAGAATTTGAAGAAAATAGATGTGGATCCAGAGAAGGAACAAGGCCCACATTAGAAAAAAGCCTGAACAGTTGAATCTTGTTTTCTTAAAGTTAAACACGATGTCCTTAAACAAAAGAAAACAAAACAATGCAAAGATGGGTGTTCCCAGCTTTCCATCTGAATAGGTTAGCCTCCTGCATTATATACTGCACCACTAATAATGGATGTGCAATACTCAAGAGATTGTGCAGGCTCAGAATTGAAACAATCCATCAAAATATCTCAAACCATCTATAAAAGTATCACATAATCAAAGTAAAAGTTGTTTCTGATTCTTTGGGTGGGGGAACAGTTTTATTATAGAATAGCAGACAGATTAACAGAGTTGGGACGTAAATGAAAAGTCAATTCTGCATCCTTTCAAAAAAAAAAAAAACATAGTCAAAAACCATGTTTTTGATCTTGTGCTTCTACTCTTCCCCCAGTTGGCAATACTTTCTTCCAAGTTACTGTTTGGGGAAAAAAAAAATCCCACATGAAATTAGAGGTGTGTGTGTGTGTGTGTGTGTGTGTGTGTGAGAGAGAGAGAGAGAGAGAGAGAGAGAGAGAGAGAGAGAGAGAGTGAGAGAGATGTGTGAACAGATACTGTCCACAAACAGCAATTGTTGAGAGCTCTGGATTTCATTATTATTATTGCTTTACATAATTTCTGATGACAGCACACCAGTACTAAATAAGATATAAAAGATGCTCCCTGTCTTTATTTTGTCCCTAAATTTAAATCATTTTGTCTAATCTAGCCAGTAAAAGTAATGGATTTTTGAGTGCCTTTGTTGGTACCTCTTAAAACTATTTTATTCTTTTATTGAGGGGATGAATATCTTGATGTCAGTAAGTACTTCACAGAGAAGGCTTTTGATTTATTTTTTGTACTACTACAGAGAAGATTATAGAAATATTTAATTTTAAATACCAGTTTAGTTGTGATAGATTCAGCAATATCATTTTTTTCTTGTGTTGTTTCATTCCCTTTAAATTAGTAATGAATCATTGAACATGATCATTAGAAAGAAGCCAAATAGTAACATAGTTTAAAGATCTATTTGCAACACAGTGTGTGTATTTTTGCGGGCTTAACTCTAAAATGTACTAGTGAATTATTTATTTATTATTTTAGAAAGAAGCTTCTCCATGGTCAGTTTAATTGCTAGGATTCTTAAATGAATAAATGTTCTCTTAATTTATTTCTGTTAAGAAATAATGAATATGTAGTTACATTATTAAAGGAGGAGAATGTGTGAAAGTGTGTTATACAAAGCTAATGATTTTGGCTTTCTATAACATAACAACTTGCAGTGTATTCAGTCATTACTTTTACTATGTATAGTGCTTTCCAGAGAAATTTCCACATATCAATCTTTTTTACTTTGTTTCCAGTTTTTAATGGAAATATCTTAGATTTCTTGTGCCCGCCATAAAATGAAAGAAAGAATTGCCTGTCCTGCTTTATTGTTCTTGCTGTTTTTATATGAAATGTAATATATGTTTTAGGCATTGTTTTGGGGTTTTTTTGTAATTTAAAGACATTTGTCATCCTTACTGCCAAACTAAAGCATGGTCAGTGGAATTTCTATCCTGTTAAATACTTATGATGAGATAAATGTACCTTTAATGTAGATCATGGGTGTCAAACTGGCGGCCCGTGGGCCGGACGCATCACACGCAGGCCATGCCCACCCCAGCTCCGTGAATGGGAAAAACATTGTGAAACATCATATGACGACAACGTGATGCCGCGAGCTTGACAACCGTGATGTAGATCTTTGCCTGTTGCAGATAGCAGCTATGCCTGACAAAATGCCATTGTGATTGACTGACAATGTTGGTTCATTGGAAACTTCCACAAAGCAGGGCAGAGCAGAAGTATTCTCTGCAAAAGGACCTTCTACCCATGGTATATCCTTCCTGAGGAAGGACCTTCTTTTTTCAGAGTGTAAAAGTACTTGGAATTTGCACATCCAAACTACTATTTTGAATACCAAGCAATGGTCTGCATTTCTTTTGGACTTATAAGACAGCCTGAATAAAATATGGTATAGACTTCATTAGACAAAAATGGTTTCTGAACTTGTCAGTTGAATGCAAATTACTAAGTCTTTGTTTAATTTCCTATTCACTGGGCTACTCTAGGTTCAGCTGCTACCACCACACATACCCATACTTTAGACTACTCTTCTGAAACTTGGCCAGAAATAGTAACTCTGCTTGCAGATTCTGTCCAGAACCATCAAGGAATAAAAATATTGGTAAATTCCTTTGAAAAATAAATATCAATATTTAAAGATTCCCAAAGAACACACATAGGTAAAACACACCAATATGTCTGAATTCCCTGTACTTCAGTTTTTTTTAAAAAAAAGCCATTACTATAAAATATGCCAATATAGCAGATTATAGGTGTCCATTGACATACCCAATTCCAGCGACTGTTTTTAATATGTTTTAGCTTCCAGTTCTCTAATCACCCTTGTTGCTCTTCTCTGAACTCTTTCTAGAGTCTTTTTTATATCATGGTAAATATATTTAGGTCTGAACCAAAGGTTTACAACAGGGATGAAATGCTCCCGGTTCGGACCGGATCGCCCGATCCAGTAGCGATGGCGGCGAGTGGTTCGGAGAACCGGTAGCAAAAATCCCTACGCCCCCCACCCCCCCTCCACTACCACCATGCCCAGCTGAGCAGGATCATCAAAGGCTTTTTTTTTTTACTTTTAAAAGCATTTTTTCTACAACCTCTTCCAACGAAAAAATGCTTTTAAAAGTAAAAAAAAAAAAAGCCTCTGATGATTGTGCGGCTCAGCTGGGATAGTCAGAGGCTTTTCAAAGCATTTTTTTCTGCAATCTCTTGGCCGAAGAAGTGGTAAAAAAAAATGCTTTGAAAAGTCTCTGACGATCCCAGCTGAGCTTCCTGATCAGCAGAGGCTTTTCAAAGCATTAGAAAAAATGCTTTGAAAAGTTTAAAAAAAAAAAAAGTTGGCTACGCCCACCGTCACATTACCCCCCCCACCACCACCAAGCCATGCCCACAGAACCGGTAGTAACAAATTTTACATTTCACCCCTGGTTTACAACCTAGGAGAAAACATTCTAAGAAAATTGTTCCCCCCCTTTATGTTTTTTGAGCTAAGCAACTAGCAAAACCCTATTCTCAAATAGTTCAAGAAAATTATCTGGAACATTTCAAGCCATCACATAAATAATAACTGAAGAAAACTAATAGTTGCTTTTAATCTCACTGTTCCTTTCCTAGCCTGATAAAGAATGAAAGAGAAATTTAGATATCTTAATTTGAAAGATAAAAAGCCAGTGAGGTAAAACAACTGTTTGTAATTTCATTCTGTTTCTCAAATCCATTTTTTTAAAGCAAGAATCTATTTCATAATTTTTTTTAAAAAAGTGCATTCCACTGAAATACAACATCGAAATGTGATTTTACCATTCAGAGCTATATTTCAAGAAGTGGCACATTTTTCATTTTAGATGCAGTTTCCTTTATCTTTTGGACTCGGCATGTCAAAAATCTGAACAATGCCTAATTTAACTCTGCTGGAATATTACCCTCCCCCCCCTCCAAAAAAGAGAAACAATTCCCTATCCCCCCTCACCCCCATATGGGCCACCTTGAACAGCAGCACCAAGGCTGGGTCTGAAATGGGTCTAGGACAACTCACCACAGCCAACTTGCCACAGGAGAACTCACCATGGGACAATTCAACGCTGTATTAATCATTTCATTCAGGTGCTTGTATTATTTGTGACCACGTTTTCACTGAAATTATTGTAACTGTTATATTTCTGGATTCAGAAATATGTGTCATGAGGGTGTTACTGTTTTTAAAAGCTCTCTGCATTCTTTTTTAATTAGGCTTTTAGGGGGATTGGGGAGGGGGTGGGGTTATGAGACCCGATGGGTGACAGGGGGGGTTTCCACGGTTTGTGGGCAGTCCAGAAAATGGAGAACCGGTAGCGGAAATTTTGAATAGTTCGGAGAACCGGTAGTAAAAATTCTGACTGGCCCCGCCCCCATCTATTCTTTGTCTCCCAATTCCCAGCTGATCGGGAGGAAATGGGGATTTTGCAGTAACCTTTCCCTGGAGTGGGATGGGAATAGATTTTACAGTATCCTTCCCCTGCCACGCCCACCAAGCCACACCCACCAAGCCATGCCACACCCACCAAGCCACACCCACAGAACCGATAGTAAAAAATTTTGAAACCCACCACTGCCTGCAGATTCTCATGGCATATTCTCTCACTTAGAAGTAATTTTCCATGGCTGAGGTCTTGGTCTGACATTGCTTTTTTGATTCAATGCCACTGTCCTGCTGTGAGATTTCTGGCCATCAATATCTGAATTTGGAAACTTACAGTAGATACACTAATTCCTCATGTTTCAAAAGAAATTCAGTTTCTACGGCAATTCAAATATTACATTTATCTATCTCTCTATCTCTCTATCATCTCTCTATCTATCATCTGTTTATCTTTCTGCCTGTCTAGAATAGATTAAATACTAATTCAGTTGGGTGGCATAAACTCTCTATGGTACATAACTGTGTACCTACTGCAATGTTCATCCTAGCACAAATTTATAATACATAACAATCTGTGCTTGGATTATTATCCAATCAATAGGGATGATCATTTGTACTAAAACCAGTGGTGGGATTCAGTCAGTTTGCACCACTTTGGGAGAATTGGTTGTTAACTTTCTGAGCAGTTTGGTGAACTGGTTGTTGGAAGAAATCATTAGGGCAGAGAACCGGTTATTAAATTATTTGAATCCCACCACTGACTAAAACTTCCTGCGTTTTTTTGTTTTTAGCCATTCTAGGTGGGGTTGCTGGGAGTACAAGGAAGTCTCAGAGTAAATTTGTGTCTTACCAAAGCTTATGATTAATTATTTTGGAGAAAAAAGAGACAAAGCCCTGCACTAACTTGAGTCTGTTATGTATGAGCAAGCATATAAAGCTTATTTATATTGTTTAAATAAATTGTTGAACATTTAAATCCATAACTGACAAGCAGTCAAGTTCCTGGTGCATCATTATTATACAAATTAGGAAAAAAAAGATATTTTGATTGACTTCAGAGGGATTAGTGTGACAGTAAAGCTTCATTCAGTCTTCAGTGCAAAATATAAGTTATTCTTTGTCTTCTTAACCACTAGGTGTCAATCACTCACTGAGTCTCAGGGTTTCTGGACCTTTTAGCTGAGATCAAACATAGTGGGTGCAGCATTTAATACCACTATAGTTTTAGTCATTACTACAACAGGAAGATAAACTTAAGATTGGTTAAATGGTACCATTGACTATGAGATGTATACTATACCTATTCCCTGCAGGAGAACTAATTCAGTTGATTGGGGTGACTAAAGACAGCATAACTAATTCTCATTCACCAGATTAATTTACTGTGAGTTTCATAAGAAATAGCAGCTAAGTGACCTAGACAAGTTTTCCCAACTTCCTAGGCACATATTTTGCCAAAGTTTGGGCTGTTATATTTATACTTTGAGCAGCATTTCGATTCACTTAAAATAATTCTTCTAGGAGACTTATCTGTTAATAGAATGGTTGCCGCATAGAACATGATTAGTTGCAAATCACAGATCTTTCCTCTAGTCCCCTTTCTTGAACGTCTATTCTGTTTAGGAGCCTTGGTGATGCAGTGGACTAAAGTGCTGTCAAGTAGCACTTAGCTGCCAGCTGCCTGCAATTACTGCAAGTTCAAATCTCACCAGGCTCAAGGTTGACTCAGCCTTCCATCCTTCCGAGGTAGGTAAAATGAGGACCCGGATTGTGAGGGCAATAAACTGACTTTGTATATAAAGAACATCGCTTGGGGGGGGGGGCTGAAAGCCCTACTAAGCAGGTATATACAAAAGTATGAAGGCTATTGCTTAACGCATTGTAAGCCACCCTGAGTCTCCGGAGAAGGGCGGCATATAAATTGAACCAATAAAATAAAATAAAAATAAAATAATAATTTAAGTTTTCCAGACAAGTAAGCATATTTTTCAAACAAAGCACCAGGTCACCCTTCATATTTATATTTTATGTTGTTGCTTTATTGCATTTTTGCTTTTTAGATCCATGCTTGGGGGTAGGAAGCTATAAGAGGCATGGTAAATTGTGTGCTTTGCAGCATGGTAGCAGTTGCATTATTTATTTGCTTATTTATTTATTTTTAATGCAACAAACCAAGAGGAGCAGGGGGTGTGGTGAGTAACATGAAGGTAGTTCTAGGCACATGTAGTGCCAAATTCTAGCTGTAGATTGATTTCAAGGCCTGAAATAATTTCAAGAATTACCTTAATACTGTTGCTGTTTTGTTTCTTACCCAACCTTTTAAATCTGCTATTATTTTTGGCTACAAAAATTTCCCATTTGTAATCTACTTGCTTATGGATCAGTTTTTGAAGGATAAAATCTACATGGATTGCATAATCTTCCAATGGCCACTGTAACTTCTCAGATGGGGAGAGGCTGGGACTATTGATCTGATGAAAAACTGTATTAGACCCTCAAACATAATACAGTATATACTGTATTTTATTGAATTCCTATTTCATTAAATTATCTTTAATCACAACAGAAATAGAGGCTCACTCTCTCCTCCTTCAAATGCTGCTGCTATAATCAGTCAAAAACTACAGTTATAGTAAGAAAGAGGAAACCTGGTTTAATCTTGATGTTGCATTATGAATAGCATCAAACTTGCCCAAGCAATCCTGGATTCAGATGTAAAGTAAAACTTTCATTTGTCTTGCACCTTTTATAAATAGCATGTTTGTCATCCTGATTTGGGGTTACAGGAATTAGTATCAGAAGTGTTAGTTAGACATTATGAATTGAAGGAATACTCATAAATCAAACTAGGAGAGGTAGGATAAGGATAGGGGAACAATATAGACACTATACCATGCTACTCCAATATACCACATTGATCTATAAATTCTGATTAACTACTTTAGTGCTTTGCTTAATTGGAAAACACTACTTAATCAAGATGCCTCCCAGGGAACCAATTTCCACCTAATGATATTTGATGGCAAGGACAGCTGTTTAATTGGGATGGTAATTCCACATAATTAGAACACCTTCAGGTAACTGCATGATGCTTAGGTTGGCATGCGTGTCTGTGGTGCCTTGGGCCTTATCTACTCTTGTGGATAAAGGGTGGGATCCTAGTTAATTTCAAACTCTATTGTATCTATCAGCCTATCAGTAGAATCTGATCAGGTTTCATAACTCCAATATTAGAGAGGATGAAAAGTGTTATACTTCAGCAGTGTGTAAACAATGCATTATTGGTTTACTGCAGCTATAACTCCCTTTCTATAGCAATCTCCACTGCTGACAAGGCTCTTCCTCTTGTTCTGGCCTGATGACTCTACTTTTCCTATTTGTCACTAAAATTCTAGTTAAAGGTGCTTTGTTGTACATAATTTGACATTTATTTTCTTTTTTGGGGATGTGTATGTGTGAAGAGTTAAAATACTATTGCAATATCTTGCACAGCATTACTCATGTGGGGACAAAATAAATGACATTTATTTGGCTTTTGCTAAAAGTATGCAGAATGGCCAAATAAGCTAAACATTTGTGAAAGTAGTATAGACTTTTAAGATTCAGAAAAAAAGAGGTAGGAGAATGGCTGAGACAATTCTAATATTCTGCATATTTTCTCCTCCACTTCAAAGAATTTATTTACTCTCTCTTTCCAATTTTTCTCTTTGCATAATGTTGGTTTTACAAAGATACAAAATAACAATCAACAAATCTCTTTTGTTACAATTTTGTTTTATCAATAAATTTTGATTCCACCTTTGTTTGAATGGCTTCAAGAAACTTATTTTCAAACATCACGAACAATAGATCTGGACGTATGCACACAATTGTTATCCTTTTCTATGACAAATCATCATTTTTCAAACAATATATTTTTAAGCTTTATATGGCTGCTCTTAAAAGTAAATTGATAGTAATACAACCCTCAGTAAAAATAGAAAGGTTTCAGAATTAGGCCTTTTGATCTCCACTCTCTTTGTGAACGATATGAAGAATTTTGCATGGGACCCCTTGTTAAAACAGATGTGGCCAGAATTTCTTGAAAAAGAAGAGGATTTTTAAATATTTAACTTTATTTCTTAAGATTGTGAAATACAAAAGAAGAGTCTACCAGTGTCTCTCAGAGAAACCTGGTGTGGAATATGCAATGGAGCTTGTCCTATAAGATGGATGTAGGACAGTGGCCCCCAACCTTTTGGGTACCAGGGACCAGTTCTGTGGAGAATGGTTTTTCCATGGATCCGAGGGTGTGTGGTTTTGCCTGCTGCCTGCTTCCCATGGATAGGCCTTCGCTTGTTTGCACGGACCAGTTTCTGACATGCCACGGACTGGTGCCAGTGCACGGACCGAGGGTTAGGACCACTGATGTAGAACTATCACTGGAGATTAGATGAAACCACCACCATAGAAAGGGGCCTTGGGGTTCCTAAGCCAAAGAAGCTAAAAGGAAGCATATTGAAGAATAGGGAAGTAGGTTGGAAGTACACCCATTCCAAACTGTTTCCTTGATTTAATTTGCTCTTTTTCAACACGATTGTAACCTCAGGAATATTTTTCTTTTCTTTTTTTTTTTTGAAGATAAATATACCTTTTTAATGTTTGCTATGCTTTTCCTTCTTTTTTAGGTTAGTATTACTACTATTGAAATATCTTTCCATGCAAGCATTTATGTGACTTGGCAAACACAACACTACTTTATAATCACATTGTCACAACACTGATGGAAATCTTTGAATATCTTCAGATGCAGGCTTAATATGGGCTTTCTTCTTTGATCATATCACTGTTCTAGTTCTCAAACTCTGTTATGTAGAAGCATATAGCCTATGTATGATACTCATACATAGCCTATGTATGATGGGTATATAGCATATAGCCTATGTATGATGGGTATATTAATCATGTATCAATGCACCCATATTTTTTTCAGTAGTGAAGAAAACTGGGACTGTTTGAAAAAAATATTATTTCCACACACAGTGAGACTTGCTTCCAAATAGACCTGCCTAAACTTTAATGACCAAATCAGGAAGCCCTACTTCAAATAGTATATTTGCCACAAATTCCCTTTTTGATATTTAATCCATATGCAAATGAACAATATTGGTTGCTGTGTGAACTATTAGAATATATATCAATTAAATATTTTGAGCATTCTAAAGTGCTTTAAAATGCCAAATTTAAAAACAAGCTGACACGATAATCATATGTGATCTCTATGGTATAACTGAAGAACAATACGGGAACAAAAACAGTTCTTATGCAAGTTGACACACATTTCCTGTTCCAGCAATGTTTTATTTTGGCATCTGCCCTGGAGGAAGGATATACAGGCCAGATTTTTTTTTAAAAAAAAAACCACCTCCCTACAACATGAATTTATACAGGTAATGGACTTTTAACTTTTTAATTTGTTTTTTTTTCTCTTTTTTAAAAAACCACTCCTTAACAAAATATCTTCTTTCATACAAAATAACATTTGAGTCATCTTTTCAGTTGCTGTGTTTTTTAAAAAACTGTTTTGCACCTTCTTTGGGGATTGATGGTTTTTTTTAACTGGGCTGTCTCCAAAGGCATTTCCCCTTCACCCCAAATTCAAAAATTCCACTTTGACAGCTGATGCTCTGCGAACACTTTATTACACAAGTTACATTCAGCTTCTGAAAATAGTGTTCTAACAGTATAGCCATCTAAAAATAAGACATCCTGGAAACACACAAAGTCTGAGCAAGAAGAAGGAGGAGGAAAAAAAAGATCCAATTATAAATAGAGACTTTTTAAAATCTTTCCCTTAAAGTAATAGAATACTTGTGATATTTCTTTAAAAAATAGGAGATTTAGTGGCTCTGTTTCATTGTGGCACTGTATTCTCTCTTTTCTGTGATAGATTAAGGGCATCAAAAGTGAAAAGGCACCAAAGAAAAACTGAAAACCAAAGGTATTCTTAAAGCTGAGACTGGGACTTATTTACAAATATAGAGACGGTCCCTAATTGAAATGAGTAAATATTACTATTTTAAAGCATTACTGCAATTAAAATGGGATTGCCCTGCTTTATTAAAAGGTTCACATAAAACAATGGCACTGATAGGAAATGTTCACACTCCAAAACTGAACTGAAGCAAAAGGGGAGGGAACGGAAGAACAAAAACAAAATTAAATCTGTGTACAGCCTCACAAAGGACTAGTACAGTTTACAATTAAATACGTAAAATCTTAAAACGTGCTAAATCTGGCAATCTTTGTAGACTCAGACCATGTAGCAATTAAAGGCCAGTTTCAGGAAGAAGATGAAGGTATCGCTGGAGGCTGAGGGACAGGTTCTTCCTCTTCTGAATCTGTGGCATCCTCTTCTTTTTCCTGGTCACTCCCTTCGGTACTAAGTCTGTCAAACCCTTTTCGACTGTAACCTGCCCGGCTTGCGAAGAAATTCCCCAGATTGAGGCCTCCGCTGCCTTTTCCTGCAATGGAAATCAAGTTTAAGATATGGTTCATGTTATCTTTCAGACATTTTTTATTTATTACTGAACATATTGGCTGCCCATCTTACCACAGGGTAATTCTGGGCGCAAATACTTTGGCCATCTAATGAGAAGGAAGGACTCACTGGATAAGAGCCTAATGGGCGTCCTCCTGGATGCACGGCTGTCTTTAGAAGAGCATATGATGGCCGTGGCCAGGGGGGCTTTTTATCAGGTCCGCCTGATTTGCCAGTTGCGTCCCTTTCTGGATCGGGATTCCTTACGCACAGTCACTCAGGCACTCGTCACTTCCCGCCTGGACTACTGTAATGCTCTCTACATGGGGCTCCCCTTGAGGAGTACCCGGAGGCTCCAACTGGTGCAGAATGCGGCCGCGCGGGGGATTATGGCAGCGAGGGGTCGCTCCCATGTGACACCTCTCCTGCATGAGCTGCATTGGCTTCCAGTGGTCTTCTGGGTGCGCTTCAAGGTGTTGGTTACCACCTTTAAAGCACTCCATGGCATAGGACCTGGGTACTTGCGGGACCGCCTTCTGCCGCCGATAGCCTCCCACCGTCCAGTACGCTCCCACAGAGAGGGACTCCTCAGGGTGCCGTCGGCCAGGCAATGTCGGCTGGCGACTCCCAGGGGGAGGGCCTTCTCTGTGGCAGCTCCCGCCCTCTGGAACGATTTGCCCCCGGAGATAAGAAGGATATCGGATCTTCGGGTCTTTCGCCGAGCCCTGAAAACTCTTCTTTTCCAGCAAGCAGGGCTGGCGTGAACCCCGCCCCCCTTTTTTAGTTTTTAATGGTTATTAATTGTTTAGTTTTAATTTGTTAATGGGTTTTAATTCGCACTGTTTTAATTCGGGCCAAAGTATATAATTCTTTTAATTAATTTTAAATTTTGTATTGTTATGTATTTTAGTTTTGGCTGTGCACCGCCCTGAGTCCACTAGGAGAAGGGCGGTATATAAATTGAATAAATAAATAAATAAATAAATAATGCTGGGAAAGATTGAAGGCAAAAGAAGTATGGGACGACAGAGAATGAGGTGGCTGGATGGAGTCACTGAAGCAGTAGGTGTGAGCTTAAATGGACTCAAGAGGATGGTAGAGGACAGGAAGTCCTAGAGGAACATTGTCCATGGGGTCGCAATGGGCTGGACATGACTTTGCAACTAACATCAACAACAACATAATCTGGACGTCTTACAAAAAGACATATTAGTTACTATACATTATTATTCTGATTTTTCAGGTTTCAACTTTGTTAGCTTATCAGCTCCTTCTGGTCAACATCAAGGAACACCTTAAAAGACATACAGTAGAACTGTCCTCTGATCTTTCAACCAAAGGCAATATGTACCTTTTTCTATTTCCTTTCAAGTGAGACATGACACAGGCACAAAGCAGAGTTTGGACTTCGAGGTGTCAAGCAAAACCTATTGGTTTTGCTTTCTACCCACTACCCCAAAAACCTTTTGCCCCTCCTTGCTTAAAATTAGCTCAGAGATATTTAGAATTTAGGTTGACAGAAACTACTACAGCCAATATTTTTCTTCATTTTAGATAAAGGGCAAGTCTGGGGGGAAAAAAATCAATTTCTTGGTCCTATTATTTGCTTTGCCTGTGTTCCTCTAAGAAATCATCAGTTCCCAAAGGCTTTGTCTGGTATATAAGTAGATGACTCACCAACATCATTACAGCTTTCTCATCATGAGTAACTGCTGGATTCATTATCAGAGGAAAGACAACGCATACAAGGGAACATGCAAGGAAAATATCATTTAACTTTTAGAAAGGCAACGCTAATTCTTTTATTGCACTTACCTCTAAATCTGCCCAGAATTCTACCTGAGCTTGAATCAAGTTTATGATCAGCATCAGCTATAAAATTGAGAGACATATGTAAATTAGAAGCAAGAATTATAAATTGAAATTACATGAAGCAAAACATGGAAGAGAAAGAAAACTAGAGTATTACCATTAAGGCTGTGATTTACAAATGATTTTAGACTGTCACTGATTCCTTGAACTATATTTTACTTCTCAAGCTAAACATAAAACCACCTTGTCTGACTGATACTTTTTCTGATGTCCCTGAAAAATGTCAAAGTCAAATTAAGAAGTTGAAACAATATAAATTGTTTTAATTTCTTTTTATAATAAAGGTAAAAGTTCCCCTTGCACATATGTGCTAGTCGTCCCTGACTCTAGGGGACGGTGCTCATCTCTGTTTCAAAGCCGAAGAGCCAGCGCTGTCTCTGTGGTCATGTGGCCAGCATGACTAAATGCCAAAGGTGCATGGAACGCTGTTACCTTCCCACCAAAGGTGGTGCCTATTTTTCTACTTGCATTTTTTACGTGTTTTCGAACTGCTAGTTTGGATAAGTAACGGGAGCTCACCCCGTTACACAGCACTAGGGATTCGAACCGCTGAGCTACCGACCATTCGATTGACAAGCTCAGCATCTTAGCCACTGAGCCACCACTCAGTGTAATATAAAATAATTATTTAATAATTATTTATTTATTTAATAACATAAAATTATTATTTTATAATAGACACCAGTTAATCGTTAATTGATAATTGATATTTGTCTTTTCTTTCTCTCTCACACACAAACACATAGCCTTTTAAATGTAGCAAAACTAAGTTGGTTTTTGTAATACAGTATTCAAACTCTCTTAAAAATTTAATAACCTTTCATATGACTTCAGATACTTAAAAATATTTTTTTCCTGAAAAATCTTATACTTGGCGAGAAAACTGCATGTAGAATTTGTGAATCCAAGCTCGTAAGGTCTCTCTTAGTTACAAAATGTTTCTTGCATAAAGTATGGCTTTCCTCATAAAAATTACACTTATAGTAATACTCAAAAGATTTTGTATGTTCAATTGGGGGCAATCATTTTCAGTCCAAGGGTAACATATATATACATTATATAGTGTTTTGGAGTAGAAATACACACAAAAAATTGAGCATTAAAAAGTGTGTGTTTCTGGTACTAATCACCCATCCAAATCTGAAATTCAAAGCTTCAAAAATAACATCTCAGGTTAAATTTGGAGATAAACTCTGATGGTGAATTTTGACAACAATGAATGGGGTTTGGTGGCCTACAGGAGAACACAGGAAGAAAAGGCATTTGTGGCCTAATAAAGGTGATGAGAGGAGAGGATTAGACATCTTATGTGCTTTCATCCCTGAAGCTGTCTTTGCTTAACGAACTAGTATGGAGTTTAAAGAGGCATTTGTCCACAAATGCAATTATTTTCTGAAAATAATGCTTAATAATTGGATCGGCACATTTATAGAGTTGGCTAGGGAACAGATTTTAACAGTTTGCCTTTACCTTTGATGCTGCTGTGTGTATTTTTAGAGCACACTGCTCCAAGTTAACTGCTGCTATAATTTTGGAGCATTGCAAGCACTGTTTTACGAGAGGTTAAAATGAAAAGTAGCTGTCTTTGGCTGGCTCAGAGAGAATCAATGCCAGAATAGATTCTAAAGAATACAGGAGAAACATCCGAAGGAATGGGTGTTTCCACTCTGTCTTATTCAGGAAAAGCTAAACAAAGCAGCAAGACCATTTCAACAATCCTTTTTATTCAGTAGACTTATAATTTCCCTTTCCTAATAAGCAATGCTATAAACTCAAAGTATTATCTCATCCCAGAAACCACAAGAACATTCATCCTAATTGAAAACTGAACTGAATGAAACAAGAACATTACAATACATCCTAATTTCTCAGGACAAAGATCCCATGATGTATGTTTTTTGAAGCCGGTTAACATGATCAGAAATTGATTATGCTGCGGCAGTGGAAAATAAACACTTCTGAAGTTCTTCTGTGTTATAAAGGCTTTGATATCAAAAGTACTTGTTACCAGGTTAAACACAGATTAATTACCTCCATAGATTCTTGTCTTTCTCCACCAAATAAACATGGCAATTGCCAAGAGGACAACTACTGGAATAATTAGAAGTGTTGTAATAAGAACAAAAGAAACAGAACTGCTAGCCTGCTGGACAACTTGATGCCTTTCTTCTTTCCTTAAAAATTCTTTTGATGTGGGTTTCTTTGTCAGTATGCCTTCTATAATTGCCTCTGCTTTTTTTGGAGAGAAGAAAAGATTAAACACAGATTAACTCTTTTGATCCAGGCAGAATCTGCTACAATATAACAGTTCATTTCAGAACACATATTGCCACTTTTAAATACCAGTTTTTAGATACTTGAAGAAGGCAAGTATGATAACTTCCTAACAAAAAGACAAAATTATTGACAGTGCAATCAATTGTTTGCAATTCCTCTTACGTGCCTTATGTAATTACTGGAAATTTCTATAATTGTCTTTGGTAAGATACATGATGGATTTGTAATCAAGGCTCGCTAAACAGGAAGAACTTTACTTGTTAAAATCCATTCTTTGTGAATAACATGAAGCACTGCTTATTTATCCTCACAAGCAATTTATAAAGCGTGTTCTTCAACAATCTGTATATATGGTGAGTTCTACAGTTCTATAGGCAGCAATTCGTGATTTTGAATCCTATATGTTTGTGGCCCAAAACAGATGGAAGAGAAAGAGGATGAATATTTACCCACACAATTCTGTACAAATTTTGTTTTTAAGGCTACCTAACAGTATAAAATACTGTTGTTACTTTATACTAGATTTTTTCCAGTGGCCAAATCATATTTTTGCAGCTATTTTTCAAAGAACTATAAATAATACAATATTAAAACAAACTTTATAAGGATTTTAGAAATAAAAGTATTATTCTCTTAATGTTCTTCCTCCTTATAATTCATCACATTCCATTCTGCTACTGTCACAATTTTTGGACCAAGGACACTTAGTTCCTATCAGTGGTTGTAAGTCATTGCCTAAAGAAGCTGATCATACAATTTAATATTTAACAAAACTTGTGCATGTCAAGCTATATCCCTTTATTTCATATGCACAAGTATTTTCCAGACAAGCATCTATATAATCAAAGAATGTCATTTTGCAAGGATAATTCTAGTCTAATCCTCAGCAATATATAGGAAACCAATTAGACTACCAATGAGAGATAGCTGTACAGACTCTTTAATATCTCCCAAAATAGAGAATCTACAATCTCTACAGTTATACTCTTCCATTTTATATAGGTCTAACCATCAGGAAGTTGTTTTTCTTATACTTAAATGAAATGTAAGTAACTGCTATTAATTCTAGCCCTAATTTCTGTAGTTTTAGAAAATAATTATTGATGATCCTTCCTGTAACTTCCTTTAATCTACCTGAACATTATTCTTCCATTTGGTCATTTTTTTCCTCCAGGAGGAACTTTATAAATTCCTTCAATCTGTTCTTCAGTGCAGGACCCTAAGTTCCTGTTTTATTTTCCTTGACCTCATTTAATCTCTCTCTATTTAGTCAATATCCTTCTGGAAATGTGGCACCCAGAATCAACACAGAATACTCTTGCTTTAGTCTCAGTAAAACTGAGAATGGCAGAATAATAACGTCAAACATCTTAGACATGGCGTTTCTTCTAGACGTTTCTTCCTCTTCTAGCCCAGAACTGCACTCACCCTTCATGCAGCTGTCTCCTACTGCTGGCTCGGTTCAATTTGTTGTCAATTAATACACCATTGTCTTCTCAGCTATAGTGTTTCCAAGCCAAACTTCTCTCTTCCAAATTCAGTAGAGATTGCATAATTGCATATTTTAGAAGGGAATTCCTGTGTTGTGTGTTGAGGCTTTTGCTGGCTCTGAGTTTTGCAAGCCAATCCCAAGAATTGTGTAGGCTGTAAGATCAAACCCAATCCACCCTGATTGTTGGAAAATAACAATGGAAAGGCTGGGACAACCAGTCTTCAAACTACACAGCCACACGCGAACTGTTTCTATTGCTCTAAGCTCTACTTCAGGGCGATATGGACCACTTAGGGCGCTGCTCGCAAACTAGAAAGTACAAAACATTCTTGATGCTTTGGGGATGGATATCTTCAAAGAGCATTCATGCATAAGTTAGAAAACAATTGTTGACCACAGTGCTCAGAACAATTGCAACACTCAAAGCAATTCCTCTCGTAACAAATAAGTTCCATTTCATGCTTGGGTTTTGTTCCAATCTTGAAACTAAACTCTCAAAACACAAAATCATGGAAATCAGAGCAGCTTCTTTGTGGTCAGAATGTTTTAAGCTGAAGCACTTTGCACATTCCAACACAGAATCAGCACGTTCCCCTGAGCCTAAATGGCAGAAAAAAAGACCAACCTTTTATTTCCTGTATTTCAATCCCAGCTTTTTTAACAGACCGATGCTCCATTTCTGAAACACAGAAATTGCTTTTGACACACTGTGATGTCTATGATTCATTGAACCAGTAATGGTCACCAGTTGTGATACATAATTGATGTTGCAAGTATAAGAATGCAAGCAGCTCTAGAATAGCAGGGGTTATACTATAAGTAGTATATAGTAAGTAGTACATTTCTTTCAGAATAAATAATGAAAGGTTTTCTACCGAGGAAATCAGAAACATAAACCAAAATGTCAGCACAAAACATTTATTCTTGGCGTGTAATAGGTTGGCAGATGATTTATAACAATCACAAAAATTGTGATCTGGGAATCCTTACAGTTCTTTCATTCTTACCTATTTCTACTTTCAAATTTCTTCACCTTGTTGTTTTATTATGCTTTTTAAAAATATAAAATGAAAAAAAAATATCTACAGTAGAATTATTCCTTGATGACTTTAAGCAGAAAGATACTGATAGAGACACTTTCAGCCAAGAACAAGTGCCAACTTCAATGACCAAATGACAGCAAAATATTCCAGTGGGTACAACTTATTTAGGTTAACAAGATGTGAAAATGGCACAGGAAAATGAAAATCAAACCATTTGCACAGCAGAGTGACTACGATTCTCAGCTGGCCTGTCAATGGACATTGCATGCCAGATGCTAAGGAACAACCTGGGATGAAGAGCTCTCTTTAACAAGATCATAAAGCCACACATGGCAACACAGCATTTAATATTGCAAATCATCTTGGTGAATCTCTAAAAGAGCAAAAGTAACAATCCCCATTGGTCTTGTTTGGATTTCATTACAAGTTTAGACTCTCAGTTAGTCTAGCTCTGATGGTTCAGAGCATTACTTTTCCTTACCAACATTTCTTACTAACAGTTACTGAAAAAAATAGCCGTGTATCAACCACATTTTAATTCACAGTAGTTTTAAAGAGGCTTCTGAGAAATACAGGAAACAAACATTTATTAGCTAAAAAACTGGTCAGTTTAAAACATTATGAATACATAATTTAAAAACATAGTTAAAACATGACTGCATATATAGAACAACAATGATAACTTTTTAAAAATCATCTGAAAAAATCAGTTCACAAACACCTTAACAAAATAGAGCTTTAGGAGCACAGAAATCTTTGGTTAATCCATCAAATAGCATTACAACCTTTTTACAAAAATCTTGCCCCACATACATTGAGACATAATGCACAGTAGCTTTAAGAATATCATCTTTTTATATGGGAATATTAATGCATTGATGATCTAAGGCAACAATATCTTACTTTCTGTGGATGTGAATTTCCACACCGTGTTGGCATGAGCATCGCCAATATACACCAGTCTGTCTTCTGAAGCAACAATGTCATGTGGCATCTCAAAATTCTGTGAAGGTAAATAGCCAACGTATTAAAATAAGGAAGACATTGGAAATTATTCAGTAATTCAAGAGGACGAATTATGAATGCAGAGGCATTTGACAGTGTTTGAACTTTTAATCATAATTTGTATAAATTGTGAAAGATTCTTAGCAGGGATGTGATTGAGGAAACAATAAAATATACTTTGTAACTATAAATGAAAGACTGCAGGGAGTCTTCATTCTCCAAAACTTCCTAGATTACTTCTAAACCATCATTCTTTTAATAAGATACATGTTTGTGGGGTTTGCTTTTTTTTTTTTTTTAACTAAACAATGTTTTTTGTTTCCTATTCTCAATAATCAGAAAAACTCATAGGTGGAAAAATTTGAATTTATTCAAGTGCACTTGACATTTGTTTTAAGTTTTCAAGGCAGACAAAAACCTAGAATACTGATTAATTTTAATCTGATGGCAGGCTGATTCTACATGCATAGTGGCAGCTACAGACAAGCTGAAAATAACAGAAAATACTATTACAATTTACTGTATTGCCCTCAGTGAAATATCTCTTCTCTCCCTACATTAACAAATCAAATTTATTTCTTGGCCTGTACTCTATCTCTTTGTGGCTGTAGCCTAATTAAATAAAAGCCTTTCCATATGAGGCAATAAGCCACTGTGTGCTGCATAAGCTCTGAGCCAGATATTGCATGTAGTATAGTTAAAGCTAAGTAGAAAATGGAGAGAGTTCACTGAAATATATTGGGAGACCATTTCCTCTTTCTTTCTTGAATTATTTTGCAGATTAAAAAAAAAAAAAATCCAAAGAGGACCAATGCATGCCTTTGAACTGTTACAAAGCATCAAGGTGAGGCTATTAATTTCTATTCTTTATTTTCATATTTCTAATTCTGTATTTCATGTAAATCATACCTATAAAACTCAAATCAACAATAAGGCAATCAAGTCAAGTCCAGTAACAGAATATAAAACCCTAATTTCCAAATGTATTCATGCATGCCCTGTTAGGTTTACAATATACTATTAGGATCCAGAAATCAGAATTCCATATAGATAGCTTTTCTCTCTTGGGAAATATTTTTCTCTCAGCTGGCATTCTTGCTTTAAAGTTTTTCTAATAGTGTTTCTTCATTCTTTGGCCACAGGAATTTGCTGATCATCGGTAGATACAGATTAATGAAGCTGTTCCATTAATTAATTTAAATTTACCATCCTTTTGTTCTAATTTTGGAAAATTCAATTACAAAATAAAAAGGGCAATCCAAAAACTGCAAAACCATCTGCTTCCTGTCCAGCAACTAAGCATGCTTTCAGAATTTGAAAAATAAAGTTATTGAATTCACTATTCTCCCCCCCGCCCACATCGAGGAACATCCAAAGTCCTTAGAACTCTAGATGTAATCCAGTCTTCAGTGCATTACATTTAAGGAAGCATCTTATGCAACAATTGATGCAGTCCAATGGACCACTTAGTGCTCATGTAAATCTTTAAAGAGGAAACATATGCTGATTTCTTATTGTCTATTGCCACTTTATTATTAAAATAGTATTGCAGTAGTTTGACTTGCATATTAATTTTTTTGGCTGAACTCTTTTAATAAATAATTCAAAACAGTTTTTCTGAAATATCAAAACCCATGCATTGTTAGGTTAAACATTTTAGGATTAAGTATCAGGTTGCACTGAAATATTATTCAATGATATTGTCTAATATGAGAATTCCATTACATGAATTAGAGGAATAATTCCATAAAACATTATTTTAAAAAGTACCTAGGTGAGATTTTTCATAATGAAATTTGAAATGTGCACAAGATGTAGAAAAGAAAAAAAGAGAGCATTCATGCATTTTTAATAATACCAAGTCAAGTTTCACAATGTGTTACCTTTCTAAGTGGAATGAAAGTGTCAATGATTTCTCCAGTTGAAAAGTTCATCACAAACGCTTGCACTGGCTCCCTGTCTCCAGGGTAAGGCTTTCCATTAACTGCATACAGGAGGCCACCTATAAACACACATTCATATTTTAATACTATGCATATAATGAAAGGTTTATTATTTCTTACAATCCAGTCTAAGCACAACAATACACAAACGAGGAAAGTTACACATCTATATTATTACTATTTTCATTTCTCCAATGCTCAATTGCATGTTGAAAGCCATCTGTGATTGTTTTTAACTATTGCTCACTTGAAATTCTAAGAACAAGGAGAATCCACCCTGACCCACCCTGCAGATTTTGCAGGAACTAAAATCCCATTTTTTAACTACTCCATTTAAGAAAAAGTACAAGACAACAAAAAGACCATGCTTTGCATTTTGGCTGATCTACTATACAGAAGGGGCAAACTGACAAATTTCATATTCATTTTGTTTGGAATGCTGATAAAAATGCTAGGATTTCCCCTTATAGGGACCTGAATATCAGGAGGAATAATGAAACAAGTGTTCTCTCGGTTGGAAAAATCGAACCACAATGCTTCTAAAATCAGTAAGCCAAGTACTGCAGAATGCTTCACTGTTCTTCAACCAAGTTTGGGATTTCAGAACTGCAGAACTCTGAAGTTGTTTCTGTCTGACAGAATCTATTTTGAGGATGTACTCTTAAAAGCAACAAAACTACCAATATATATGAGATTGCTTTTGCAACAGTGAATTAATAGCAACAATCTTGTACCATCACACAAATATTAATCCTTTAAGCTATGACTATTAGGCAATAATTAACACACCTCATGGAGTACAAGTAGTATAATCTTTAAGGAGAAAAATAAACTGGAAAAAGATTAATTGCTGCAACAGGATATTTATTATTAAAAATGTACACATCACACATCTATCACATTGTCTGGGGTCTAACTAGTATGAATAGAGATAAAGGGTAGACGTTCCCACCCTTTTTTGCCTTTCCAGGGGGTTGAAGAGCCTCTTGAATATTAATGAAAAATAGGAATGGAATCTTTTACATTGTCCCAAGAAATGTTACAATTCCATTAGGTTCCCTTTACTTCTTCTCTTTAGGATTCAGGGTATCATTTACATCTTGTAAATGGATAATGTTTGGTTCAGGGATGCTGATAAGACAATGTTGTAATGGCTTTACAGAAACATTTAGTTCTAAAACAGTAGAAGCAAGCACTTTACAAACAATATGCTCCAGTATCAAGGATGAACTGGAACCCAGACTGAGGTAAAACTCATACCCTTCCAAGTCCCCCCTCCCCAACTTTTGAATTTTTAACAGAGTTTATTTTTTCATTAAATTGACTGAAAATTGTAAACAAAACAAAACAGGTTTCCAGTAAAGCACTATCACAAAGAACCTGGTTAGAACCTTAATCAAGATAAGCCCACTGAACATAAGAGGGCAGCCTTGTCACAATGTGTTTTTACAGTAGAGTGAGTGACTGATAAAATTTGTGGCAAGATATTTTCTACAAATAAATACTGTATAATGGCCTAAAATTCTTTGTGGGATTCAATTATTATTCTAAGTTCTCACCACTGCATCCTTTTAAAACTCTTTTAATATCACTTAACAACCTATTAGTCTTAAAGGGATGGTAGGTAGGTAAGGACATAGCTAACAAAATATAATAAATCCAGCCATGTCAGTAAAATATACTTAGGTAAGTAAAATAATGCTTCACTGCATATATTAACACTAAGGTAAGGAATCAAAATTAATATTTAAAATTAGATAAGAAAAACAAACATTAATTTTAAGTGAATTTTAAAATTTTATCCTCAGTGTATTAACCCGCAATATAGTAACAGTGTAAAAATAAATTGTACTGTGCAATCTAATGATCTAAAATATGTTAAATGTATAAATGATATAATTGCTAATTTATTCATATGGGACTAAAGATTGATAGAACAAATATGAAGGCACTTACTTATGTAGATCAGAAGTTGTTTGCACACATTTATAACTTTCTGTGACTTATTAAACACAAGGTCTTTCTTATTTTATATAAGTAAATTAATCCTCAGACTGACTTGGAATATGCAACAACAAAGGAAAACTGAATTTTCTTCAAGTATCGTTATAGAAAGCAAAGTGTAATAGTACATGGAGGATAGGTTGATTCAACTGAAACATCAACACAAGGCCAGGTTCAACCAGGTATGGAAACCAGCTATCAAATCTCTTATTTAAAAATAGAAAGGAAGCTATTCAATCCCAAGAAAAAAATCTTTGTTGAAATGGGGATAATTGATGTCATCAACTGGTTTCTACCGGGAGTTGTTAGATTGTAGTTGCATAAATGCTAGGAGAAGGTTTCTTTCATCTGATATTCAATATCTAGGAGCCTAGATATCTATTCTCTGATAACTCTCTTTAGCCTAAATAAATTTGAGAATGGAGACATATTACATGTTTATAGTATGTCTCACTTGAAAAAATAGCATTCTTGACCTTTGGAGAGAAATCTGTATTTATAGATGATTCTTGCTTCTTTGTCAGATAACTATTAAGACCTATTAAGGAAAGATCTCAAATGAAGAGATAAAATTATCTCTGTCTTTACAGAAAAAAAATCTCCCTAAACTTTAGTTCATAAAACGGTTAAATAATCAGTAAAAGGTAAGGTAAACGAGTCCTTGTGGATTTTACTCTGCTAGTCATAGCTGACTTTACGGAGTGGTACCCATCTCCAGTTAAAGGCCATTTAGGCAGCGCTGTCCAAAAAAAGTTCCATGATCATGTGACCAGCATGACAACACACTGCAGAGTGGAAACATGGACTGCTGTTACCTCCCCATCAAAGTGGTGCCTTTTTATTTATTCACATTTGTATGCTTTTGAACTGATAGGCTGGCAGGAGCAGGGGCAAGTAACCTCATCGTGCAGCACTTGAATCTTGAACCTGAGCTGTCTGCTATCCCACCAGCAAGCCCAGTGTCTTAACCGCTGAGCCATCGCACCACCTAATCAGTAGCTGCATCTTTATGCTTTGTTTTTCATGCAATAGCAATGTGGTATGAATCCTATATATTGATGTTTAAGAATTGGAAAGAAAAAGTATATATCTCTCATTACTATTTTTCTTACAGGCAAACATGACCTACAATTTGCAATTTAGCTTTCTAATATAAAATTAGGAATTAATGAAATGTCTCATTTAGATTAAGTTCCTCCATGGCCCAAGTCCCATTGTCCTACGTTCCACTAGTCAGACCTGCAATTTACATTAGAAAAATAACAGATAGTCCTTGATTTACAGCAGATTGTTTAGTGACCGATTAAAGTTACAATGGCACTAAAAATAGTGACATATGACTGTTTTTCATAGTTACAACCTTTGCAGCATCCCCATGATCAAAATTCAGATGCTTGGCAACTGGTTCACACTTATGACGATTGCTGTATCCCAAGGTCATATGATCCCTTTCTGTGACCCTCTGACAAGCAAAGTCAATGGGGAAGCCAGATTCACTTAACAACCAAATTACTAATTTATCAACTGCAGTGATTCACTTAACAAATGTGGCAAAAAATATCCTAAAATGGGGCAAAACTCACTTACCAAATGTCTCACTTAACAACAGAAATTTTGGGCTCAAGTGTGATTGTAAGTAAAGAACTACCTGTACAAGAATTCCAACCGTCTTGTGCAATTTAGTCTTTCTATCCTGACACATTTCCACAGCAGTATATTTCTACTAAACCAGGGCAACAAAAGATAAGGACGAGGCTAAAAAACTAAATAAATTTGATTTATTTAGGATGAGTTAAAACAGATTACTTGATATATATTTAGTAATTTTCCACTTCTGTCACATTACAATTTATAATTCAGCAGGAGCTTTTGAGGGGCCTCTGAGGGCCACACCTTAGACTGGGGAAGAGAGGCATAGATTATGCGCTTCTACCCAAGTAAGTTTCTCTTTTGGGAAATGCAACATTTAGTATACCTCAAACTAAACTAGAATTATTTTCCAAACATATTGAAGCACTATGTGATTTTGATCAGGAATTTTAAGATACATCTTTATTACTTGTTTGAATTAATATATTTAGCTTTATTTGAAACTCAACATTAAGAAAACTAAGATCATGGCATCCGGCCTTTTCGATTCCTGGCAAATAGATGGGGAAGAAATGGAGGTAGTGTCAGATTTTATTTTCCTGGGCTCCAAGATCACCGCAGATGGGAACTGCAGTCAAGAAATTAAAAAACACCTGATCATGGGGAGGAAAACTATGGCAAATCTAGACAGCATACTAAAAAGCAGAGACATCACCCTGCCAACAAAAGTGTGTATAATCAAGGCTATGGTTTTCCCAGTTGCAATGTATGGTTGTGAAAGTTGGACCATAAGAAAGGCTGAGTGCCAAAGAATTGAGGCCTTTGAACTATGGTGCTGGAGAAGACTCCTGCGAGTCCCTTGGACTGCAAGACGATCAAACCAGTCAGTCCTAGAGGAGATCAATCCTGACTGCTCTTTAGAAGGCCAGGTCCTGAAGATGAAACTCAAATATTTTGGCCACCTAATGTGAAGGAAGGACTCACTGGAGAAGAGCCTTATGCTGGGAAAGATTGAGGGCAAAAGAAGAAGGGGACGACAGAGAATGAGGTGGCTGGATGGAGTCACGGAAGCAGTAGGTGTGAGCTTAAATGGACTCCAGAGAATGGTAGAGGACAGGAAGGCCTGGAGGAACCTTGTCCATGGGGCCATGATGGGTCGGTCACAACTTCGCAACTAACAACAATTTAGCTTTATACTGTTCATCTGTGTACCTGCAAGTATTTTAAGTACTGAATTTAATTAAGGCTGAGTTTGGGAAGAACTGGTCTGGATTTTGTATTAGGAGCAGCATTTTATTCATTAAAACAATCCAACTTTTATAGGTTTCTACATGTTTGAAAAAAAAAATGGGTTGTGGCTTTAAGAAGTTGAAGGAAGGATTCTGCTGAAAGGACAGAATACAACTTTTAAAAAATGAGCTCTCTCCTAGTATATTCTTAGACAAATCCTGTCATTTCTCTTACCAGAGATATTGTCTATTTCTTAATCTTATTCTTTGAAACAAATCATGCATCATAGAGATAATTCAAATCAGGTCAATATCCTGAAATGTGTCTCAGAGAAATGTGTCTACACAAATAATGAAGATAACATGGTATGATCTGAATATGACAAAGATCAAGCAAGCTAAATGACTCTTGCAAGTATTTGTAAAAACCTCAATAGGTGAAGCATATATTCATCTTATTAGAGGCAATAATTAATAGCCAACTGTCTTCAAAAGGGAAACAGCAAGTCAGGGTAGTTAAGATAACATTCTGTGAATGGTGCAGAAGAATAAAGTTTGCTGAAGGAAACATTCTAATTATAATATAATAAAGATATCCTCAAGCAGACTTGACTCCTGGGGACTGCTTCCATGCAGTTTTCTTGGTAACATTACAAAAAAGGGTTGTTTTGTATTTATTTTTTATTTTATTTTTTTTATTCAGCAGTCTACCCTACAGCACTGGAATCTCTAGTGGTCTCCCACGAAGTACTTAGGGCCTTATAGAATCTCTTTTAAGTCTCCCAGAACTCTATGATTACCTCTATTAAAGCAACTCAGGGCACCAGCTCTGAATGCATTGTAGCTTGAAACAATGTGAGAATCAAGCTTCTATCTCCCTTATCTCCATGGTCTTACAGATAACTCCAAATTCCATCATTAGTTAAGTGAAACCAGCATGCTAACTATCACACATCTAGGACAAAACTCAGCCAGACTGCATTCTGCTAGCTAGGAAAATGTAAAGTCAAAGCAGTGACCTGCGTGGATGATGATTAATGTCAGAAACTATGAGAAAAATGACAGCTTTTCATGCTATGACAGAAAAATGAAAATGCTACTCAAATGGTAACTTTAAAAAAAAGACGACAAGCTAGAACTAAAGAACTAAAGGAATGCAATAAATGATGCAAACATACATTCTGTGAAGCACAGCTTTAAAGATATTGAAAATAACAATGACTTCACAAATGAGAAAAGAGAGGAGTGTTTAGACTACTGAATAACAAAGGAAGAATGAGTTTGCAAATAGATTGTTAAAAATATTTGATATGGATTGAGAAAGATCTGCTTAACTTCCTATTTTAGTGTGAACCAAGCAGTCTCTCTTTCAGTTCAAACCTCACATGGCTAGGTTTTTTTAGGGAGAGATAAATAGGAGAGACATTCTGTTTTGCCTTGAGTTAGTAGTGAAAAGGTGGTATATAAAAGCAGAAATGAATACATATCTTTGCAGGTTCATTATACAAGATATGGGACTGATACTGAAAATAGCAGCTCGTTTTCAAATAAAAATATGCGAGGAATTAAGGCTGGTAGTGGTAAAAACCAATTCAGCAATGGTACAACTTTCCATCTTAAAAAAAAAAGGAAAACTGAAGCAAAGTTATACTGTGTGTGTGTGTGTGTGTGTCCAACCCCCAGCTAAAACAAGAGACTCTATACCATTTCAGACAAATGGCTATCCAGTTTTTTTCTTTAAAACCTCCAGTGATGAAGTATCTACAACTTCTAAAGCAAGATGTTCCACTGGTTAATTGTCTTCACTGTTAGGAAGTTTCTCCTTAATTCCAGGTTGCTTCTCTCCTTGATTAGTTTCCACCCATTGTTTTATTGTCTTGCCTTCTGGTGCTTTGGAAAATAAGTTGGCCCCTCAAATAATGGAATATTGCTATCATGTCACCCCTACTCCATCTTTTCTCTAGACTGGCCATACCCAATTCCTGCAACCATTCTTCATATGTTTTTGTCTCCAAGCTCTTAGTCATCTTAGTTGCTCTTCTTTGCATTTTCTCCAAAATCTCAACATTTTTTTTGTAATATGGTGACAAAACTGGTTGCAGTATTCCAGGGTGGTCTCACTAAGGATGTACTAATACTATACTCACTAAGGATGTAGTAATAATGTACTAATTCACATGATTTTGATTCTACGCCTCTGTTTATACAACCAAGGATTGTATTAGCCTTTTTGGCTGTTGCTGCACACTGCTGGCTCATATTTATATAATATACATTATAAATGTAAACATTATTGTGCATTTAATAGAGAAAGTAGTGTTGTGAGAGCAGTTTTTCTTTCTCTAAGATATAATACAGCCAGATGTCAGTAAATGAAGCTTGAAGGAATAAGCAGTTCTCCACTCGGAATTTATTTTAGCGTAGCAGTATATAGTAGTTATGGTAAGCCACTAACTTGGGTGTTAGTAGACAAATTCTTGGAATTTAAGACTTAGCTCACTTAAAATAATTCCCAAAAAGTAGTATCAAGAGGTATAATACCTCTCAATATCAGATGCTAGAATATATAAGTGGAGGATGCTGTAACTGTGACTTTCCGTTGGCATCTATTTAGCCATAAAATGCTGGAAGATTTTATACATTGTATGGTTCTTAAATTTTAAAGTTCCCTAGCTAGAATTGTTCAATCTTTGGGTAGTTCATTGTAAAGAAAAGTCCTCCATCTGGAAAATAATACATAGAAGCAGCAAGCTGGATGGAATGAAAACTGCTATGTTCCTTAGAACTATATAAAAAAAAATAAATCAAAAGGTTTAGGAGAAAAGGTGCAAATTAGGAATGGTATCAAACAGAACATATGACTACAATACTATGAAGCCTTATATACTGTAGCTTAGGAAGAAACATCATCTTAGGAAAAAAGAGTTTGGTTGAAAAGATACAAGCCTTTCCTCTCTGCCCTTTCTCTATGTCTTATTCATAGTCTATTATGTATACATTTAGACTCTGTTTTTCTCTCTAATAAAAGTTCTGGTTTGGAATTCAATTTCTCTCCTTAACAAATGGCTAACATAGTTTTGTTCATATATACAATGAAAGCACCCCCTGCCCACTACAGTTTTCATGAAACTCAAGCACTGAAAAGGAAAGTCTGATTGTGTTGACAATAATTAAAAAAATATTTTTTAAAAAAACTGTAAAGGAAAAAATATTAAAGAGTCACAGAGACCAAGAGAAGAGATGATCAGTGCAACACTTTTTTATATTTACCTGGAGCGTAAGCAACTGCAAAAACTTCTCTTCCAAATGATGGATGTCTGATCTCTCTTACAAATTTGCCTGTATCTGGCTTAAAACACTGAATCCGACCATTCTCTCTGTCTGCTGCACATAGCTGACCAAAGTCAGATGCAAGAGTTAAACTGTGAGGGATGCTGAACTGGCCCGGTTTAGCATGACCTACCGAAGTCTCTGAAAGAAGAGATATTCATTTTAAATATGACAAAACTAAAGTCACTCTTAATGGTTACATTTGAAGAAAAGCAAAGTAAAGAAAAAATGTGAATCTTTTCAACTACTGCAACTTTAAGTCTCTGAACAGATATAATTAAGCATCCTTTCCCCTTGTTCTTGGGTTAGTGACTGAATTTAACAAAAAGCTGTATGTAAAAAAATAAAATATCTGTTATCTTGAAAAAATCCAGATATGTAAATGATTAAAATATGGTTTAATACTTTTCCACCATACACTCAGTTTTTACTGATAAATCCTATTTCTAGAGTTGCATATACTCAGAATGTAGGTGGTATCTCAACAATGGAACTTCTTACCCATTTAAATTACCAATGGTAATTTAAGTTCCTTATAAAATAATAATGTCTTAATATTAGAAATATATTATAAAATACATAACGGTCTACCCTCTGAAAACCTTAAACCAGTATTTATCAGCCTCAGCAACAGTGGTGGGATTCAAATTTTTTTACTATCAGTTCTGTGGGCGTGGTTTGGTGGGCGTGGCATGGCATGGCTTGGTGGGTATGGCTTGGTGGGCATGGTAGGGGAAGGATACTGTAAAATCACCAGTCCCACCCCACTTCCAGGGGAAGGATACTGTAAAATCTCCATTCCCTCCCCACTCCAAGGGAAGGTTACTGCAAAATCCCCATTTCCTCCCGATCAGCTCAGGAGGAAATGGGGTCAGGAAGCAGATAATAGGTGGGGGTGGGGCCAGTCAGAGGTGTTATTTACCGGTTCTCTGAATTACTCAAAATTTCCGCTACTGGTTCTCCAGAACTGGTCAGAACCTGCTGAATACCACCTCTGCTTAGCAACTTTAAGATGTGTGGACTTCAACTCTTCAAATAGGCTAGGAATTTGGGGAGTTGAAGTCTGCATATCTTAAAGTTGCTATAGTTGAGAAACACTGCCTTATACCCACAGATCTTTAATTTCAATCAGACTTAGAGGGAGAGGGGGTGGCAAAATCTGAATTTTATTTTGTATATACATTGTTGTAGCCATTCTCCAAGGGAAAAAAAGAATTAACTTTCTATCCTATACCTTCTCCCCACTGCATGACAAATATTCCATTTGGAGAGAACTGAACAATACGACTATTGCAGTAGCCGTCGGACACATAAATATTCCCAGTTGCTGGATCCACTGCCACATCAGTGGGTTGGCAGAAGTGATAGTTGTCGCTTCCAGGTTGCAAAGCCCTTCCTAAAGTCAGCAAAGGAGATTCTGCACCATTTGATGCCAGTTTGAACACCTAACAACGTAAAAGAATAAAGAGCTTCAGTTAAGTGAGACTAATACAAAAATGCTATAGCTTACAGGAAGATCAAACATTTGACCTGGAGAATATATCTTTCTTTAGAGAACAGCTGTATAGACATTAATATTCATGAGATCATTACACAGATCCATTGTAAGAGCTGGATTCACAGTTTTGGTTTTTGTTTTGTATAAAAGTCAACCCATGGGTTGACTGTGTTTTACCCAAACAGTAAAAAAAATGACAAATATTTTCCTCAAACCACACTAGATTAAAACAAATATTATACCCAAAGTGTTAGTTAGAGGCAGAAAGACAGTAGATTTAGGTTTTCTTGCTAATATAGAAACTATTTCTACATACCTGGTGAAGAGCTACATCTGTCACCCAGTAGTTACCATTATTATCTATACTCAAGCCATGAGGTAAATAAAACCTGAGAATAAACGAAAGTAATGTTAATGAGGAAGAAAGCAGTATTAAAAACAATTGGTTTTGTTTAGTTGTTTAGCTGTTCCAAGAGGTGGAACTAATGTTATCTTATTTTGAGAGAAATGTTATAGCTGCCAAAATTTGCAGCCCTTTTCTTTTTTTTCACTTAGTTCACCTGTCTTTAGTATTGTACCTGTGACAGATGCGAAAGGTCAGGTCCACACATCAAAGTCCAATTAAACCGATCAATTAAACCTATTTATTGTTAATCGTGCCTATGCACAGGAATCCTTTCAAATAACAGTTAGCACCTGCTTAGATTTAAATAAGGGTCAGCAAAATTCAAGTGGGGTTGAATTTAATTTGCTTGTAGCTACATAGAGTTTCTAGTCTGATCTCACTTTTAACTCCGCCCCCAGGTTCTGCCTCTCCTTCTCCTATGACTTGTCATTTGTTCAGAATGGCATAGGGTCTCCTGCTTCAGCAGGGAGTTAATCTAGATGATCTCCAAAGCCTCTTCCATCTCTGTTATTCTGTATTCTGTAATTTGCAAGTAATTGATTTTATTTAGTGTCAACATGATGCTATAATTACTATACTTCAAAACTGATAGTCAGATAAAGATCACTAGGAAAGGAAACATTCCATCCAGGTTACGTTAGAGGAAAGCAGAGATACTTTCTTTCCATACAATTGATGTGTAAAAAGGAACAGCCAAAATTTCAGGGAATTGTATAATCCACAAACACGTTACTGAAACCAACCTAGTAAACTCCCAACTGGAATTGACCAGTCATGCCTCCTGCTCCTAAACCCTGCAGCTGATCTTGAAGCATATTGCATTTGACAATATTGAACTGCTGAATTATGTCAAGAACATTAATTTATAGACAAAAAATATCACTCCGTTTATCTGAAAAGTTTTCTTTCCCTAATCCTGCCAATATATTAGATTAACTAAGAATATGTAAAAGAAGCAGGAAATTTTTCTATGTAAACTAACTGATGGAAGTCATCTTCCCCTTGAATAAACTTGGTATTTGAACCTTTTAATTTGGGTTATTAGAGATACAGTAAACAAATGATTTAAGAAAGTATAATCTTCTGCAGATATTCAACTTGCAAAAGCATTGGTTTAATTATTTTATGAAAATATGCAAAGAGTATGCAAAGAAATCCCAGCCTCAACAATTTCCCAAGACATCTGTATTCCTTCACGTGTTAACAATCAATGTTCCCTGGATAATAAAAGCATGTTCAGTGAAACATGTTTATGGATTTCATTGAAACTGAAAGCCCTGGTAAAATAGGATTCTTGATCATGGGGAAATCTTGTAAATGTATTCAGCTTAAAATTCCCTAATGAATCTTAACTGACAGTGGAGAAAGCTTTGCAAAAATGATGGGCATGCAATAACATTCAGGGTAATTTGCAGGAATAATTTCACTAAAATCTACTTTGAACCCTGATGCATGCAGACTGAAAAGTTATCAAAAGCTAGGAGAGTACATTGCATGTAAAGAAAAGTCAATCTTGTCACAATCTTTATCTCAAAAATTCTATTAGATTTGATGCTGTGACTCAAGTATAAGAATGTTTTGGAATTGCACACTGTTTACAGGATGCATGCAAACAAATACATATCTAGAGGGAATACAGAATACAGAAGAGAAACAATGCCTACTTTGCTTATTAGAGTGATCTAGGATAAAGGATCACACCTATTTCATGCCTAGGAACATGTGAGATATGGTAGAAAAGCGATTTTTGCACCACATTGAAGCAATAAAATAGAATATAGGATGACTTTCAACCCATCCCACAGTACTCAATTGAATGATAGAAGTACATCCACCTCACATAATATTTATAGCCAGGTCAAGTGTAAGCAGACATTTAGCAAGACTTCTGTGTCCCGGCTTTTTTCTCCAAGATAGATATAGCTAGAGATAGATAGCTAGATAAACAGAGAGATAGGCAGGCAGACAAACAGGCAGGCAAGCAGGCAGGCAGACAGATAGTATATTTTTATTTTTGATTGGAGTTGTATTTATATGGATCAGTAAACAGTCAGTGGAGGCAAAAATAAGAATTGTTTCCAAAGACAGTAGCCAAATTGAAGAAATTTCAGCACAAAAATAATTAGTATACACAAAATAAAGCAGAATTAATCAGTTCAAACCAATCAAACATAAAGAATATATCAAAGTTGTGTGTTTTTCTTTTTAAAAAAAGAGCTTACATATTTCTTCCTGTGGAACGAAGAATTGTTGAACTACTAGCTTCTACTACAAGAATGGTATTTTCTTTAATTGGTCCAAGTCCTTTTTGTTGATAAACATAGCTACTGTTGAATGAACTAAAGTTAAAAAAATAAAAGAAATATATATTAGTATACAACTGTCTTCTCAAACATATATTTGTTGGACCACATTTTAGTTAACATGAATTAGAATTCTGGCCTGGAATATTAATTTCTGGCCATTCGCTACCGTGTCTGCAGTAACAAGGTATTTTGTGCCTGGCTATGTTCAAGCATTTTAGAACTATCTAAGTAAATACGGCAGTAAATCTGTGAGCATATTGTAGTACATTGCAATAATTTAAAGTATGCCTATCAGTTCCAATGACCAAAGACTCCCATAAGATCTCAAATTGACCTCACAATCCCTCAGGGTTTTAATGTTTTTCTCTATCTGCTTCTTTTAAACCATGAACTTTCTTTTAAGTACTTTAGATTCTATTAAAACTTTTTTTCCTAGCTCAGACTCTTTCTTTAATAACTATTTCTCACTCAGACAGAGTTTTTTTAAAAGTCTTTGGCTGATTGCTTGCAGACATTTCATTACCCAACTAGGTAACACCATTGGTGCCTGACAATAGCTAGAAAGGTAGGAAGATAGCGAAGGTTGACATCCAGTGTCTGCTTTTTTCAGGAACTCTCCATGTTTCACCCTGCAAGTCTTTCTATTAAAAGCATAATTTCTTCCTGCATTAAAGATCTATACCATCCCCTTCTCACTGATGTGACTCAGAGCTTACATTTTAACAAACGTACACACTTGAACTTTGTATTACAATACTGTCAGCAGAACCTTCACCTTTATGGAAACAGCTGTCTAGTAACAACTTTCTTTGAAGGCTTTTTTCGTGACTTTTCAAATATTATATCAGATATAACAAAAAGTCATGAAAAAGCCTTCAGAGGAGGTTCTTACTAGACACTATATGCATACATAAACACACTTACAGAAAGCAAATATAAATCTTAAAACTGTATGTTCTTTCTTCCTCCTCCTCTAATTTCTACATCAAAGTAATATTTGATTTTAAATGCACTGTAGACACAGTAAGATAACCTTTAAGTATTTCAATCTATTTTAAACTAAAGTATTTTGAAAATTCTACTAGGATCTTTTATGAGTTATAATCTTGATATAACGCACTCATGCCATTATCCTCAGAGAAATTATTAACTATATGTAGCTATATTTCCCTATAATTTCAAATAGTGTTTTGATATAAGCATTAGGCATTGACTGAAGTTCACTATTCTGGGCACTGTATTATTCTTTCTCATATATTTATAATGCTAGAATGCAACACAAAATACAAACAATTAAAATTACATGTAAAGTAATATTGTAAGAATAAAAAACGTATTTTTTACTTTCTCCTTACAGAAACAATCCACAACATAGTAATTAAGAAAAATCCACAGGAGCTGAACAATTACAGTTATTTTACATAAATTAATTGACTTTTAAGTATATTTTTATTATTACATTAATTAGGTCAACGTTCTTATTTATAGAAACCCTTCTGAAGAAATGCTTAAAAGTGACATTAATAAACCCAGGGCACAAATTCCACATAAATTCAAGAGCACCAGATTGACTTAGTTCACTATGAAGTTGTGCGACTAAATAATTTCAGTTTTATTTTTAAACAATGAATGTTTTCTGGAAAGCCACGAAAGGGAGCTGGGAGAGAAGAGCAAAGCAATGTAATGTAAACTGTTAACATAGTGAGAGATAAAAGAAACATATTAATTTAAGTAGCATCAGATGCTATTCCAAGTAAGACTAAGTTTAGATTTAATAACAGCATATTAAATATATTTTATTTATATACAAAAAGTCTTATTATGGGGGAAAACCCAGTATTTTTGAGATATACTATTAATATCAAGATGGATAACGAGGTTACAAACAGAATTTTCAGACTTGAGGCATGTTCCAAAAACATTTGTTTATCTGTTATTTGGCAGGATTCTCTTGAAGTTGCTATCTCATCAGAATAAAGGAAAATGATCAAGAAAAAGAGCATGCAACCCCAAAGGCAGCAATTTAAAGAACAGATTGCTTTGTAAATTTGACAGTGGCTTAACTTGTTTGGGGCAGAACACTGATATAGACACACAGCACCGGATCCTGATCATAGAACTCTATGGATAATACTAAATGAAGTTGCCTAATATTTTCAAGCAGCTGCTACATTTACTTGTAGGGATGCTCAGCTTTTTATGTTCATGTATTATTAATATATTGCTGCCATTTTGTACTTTCCCTGAAGCACTGATAATCTGTTTGCATCTTTCTTGTTGTATGATGGGGAAGCAATCAACCACAAAGAATGAACTGAATTCCTTAGGCTAATAATTGAGTACCTCTATGACTGATAAAGAACAATTAATAACTGTGCATTAATTTTCTGATTATGTGCATATTTTTAGTCAAGGCTGTTAATGAAGGCCAACTCTCAAGGGGGGAAAAGGAAACTATTCCATATGATAATAAACATTATTTCTTCTATGTTATTGCCTTCCTCTTATTAGTAATACGCTCTTATTAAAAATTTTATTTACAAATCTCTGAGGGATTCTCACTGCAGAAATGTGCAAGACTCTTTTATTTTCACTTACTACTATTTTATGCTATGTTGAAAAGGTAACTGAGTTATTTCTAATCTCTTGATCTACCTGAAATAAAAATGCCATCCTTGACAAATATTGACATGCTCATGCCACTGAAGAGTCACATGATCATACTACAAGTCAGGCAAATATAAATCAAAATATTTTGCTTATTTATTTTGGGCTTTGAGATGTTTGAGAGCTACAATAAGGATATTTTAGAATAAAAATAATAAACAGTCAATGAATTACAGGGGTTAAAACGTAAACTAGGAAGAATCAGAATTAAGATATGCTCAGTCCTGAAGCTCACTTAGTAATTTTGAGCCAGTTACACTTTTCTGAACCAATCAAGCAAACTTATTATTGGGGACAATATTCAGCGGAACTTTTTGAGTTTTAAGAGGAGCATAAATGGAAACCAGAAAAAAAGTAAGTACATTGGTAATGAGCATCCATCTATTCTCTTACAACTTATAAATCATTCATTAAAATGATCTATCATGCTTTTTCTACATTTAAGCAGCATTTTGAAATACTGCAAAATCCTGTTTAGTGCCTGTTACTACATGGTTTTACTACATGGATGTAGTCCTTGGTTTAGTATCTTTTCTATATGGTAACTTTTGCATTATTTGCGTAACTTTACTTATTTTTCAAAATGTTATAAAGGATTTGGAATATGTATTCTCAAGAATGTTCGAACTCTGAGGTGCCTTTTATCTGTTGTCACTATCAATCGCTATCATTACTTCCACAGGAACTTGCAACATCTCTCAAATTATGAAAAACCAAAATCCCATTAAAGAAATTAAGAAATAAGAGATGAACATCATGCCTTTTTTTCTAGATGTATTCAAATTAAGAGCCATTGAATTATGAAACCTGATTATGAAAAAATCTTGTTCTTTTATGTATTTCAAATAAAATCACCTGCTTAAGCAGCTGATATAATTTGATCTCACACACAAAGCGCCAAAAGAGTGAGATTTAAGGGTAAACATGAAAGCATAAAGATATGTATATGTATATGTATATGTATATGTATATGTATATATATAGGGAGGGAGGGAGGGAGGGAGGGAGGGAGAGAGAGAGAGAGAGAGAGAGAGAGAGAGAGAGAGAGAGAGAGAGAGAGAGAGAAGGAGAGACTGACTTAGGTTTGCTTACTTTGCATCCCACACATGGTCACCTCTGTGAAAGATGACTAAATTGTTATTAGGATCCAGGGCCAACCCAGAGACTTGGCCTAGTTTGAGGGTTATGCCTGGCCAGTCAGCTACTTCTTCTATCTTTAAACCTGAAAAAAATCAGCAAGGAATATATTTATTCTATACATCATGATAATGTGTGTGCTTCATACAACACTTGTACAGGTAGTCCTTGATTTACAATCACACATTTAACAATGGATCAGGGTTACAAAGGCCTTGAAAAACATAACTTACAATCCATCCTCAAGTTACAATTGCTGCACCAGTCCCAAAGTCACCTGATCATAATTCAGGCTCTTGTCAACTGGCTTGCATTTACAACAGTTGCAGTGGCTTCTGGTCATGTGATAGCAACCAGATTCCAGCTGGCTTCTGACAAACAAAGTCAATGGGGGAAGCTGGATTTGCTTAACTACTGTGTGATTCCCTTACCGATCTTTGATTCACTAAAAAAAAATTGGTAAAAATGGACATAAATCGGGCCCAGTGACATGATGACTTGCTTTATGACCACAGCAACATATGACAGAAATTCAAGTCTCAACTATGATCATTAAGTTGAGGACTACCTGTACTTTTGCATGCAATGTTATAATGCATATAGAGTAATAATTACAACATAGGTAACCTCAAATTTTAAATGATTTTCTGGACAACCATAATGGCCTAATACTCAGACTGGTGACTGGCCAAAACTCTGCAAACCATAATGTTGTTATATAACTGCAATGAATGAACCTGGCCAGTGTTTTTTTATTCTTTAAAAAAAAAACCCCAGTCTCAGCATAGATCCCTCAGGAATGTTCCCCAGCAGTTTCCAAAAGCATGAAAACCATATCTTCTTTTATAAGCGTAATGTAAAATGAACTCATCTCAACCTTCTTACTATATCATCTATGCTGTAAATGCCAATATTTCAATATTCCAATAAGTGAGCTGTCAGTAGCAATATGCCTGCCTACGACAGAGGGAGACAGCAATTGCTCATTCCATCAATTTGGCAGGAATAGCAGCAGCCACAATTTGATGACTCCCCCTCAGACTCATTTCCAAACAAACTGTCTATAACAACTGTATAAAAATTATGCTGAATTTTATTCATGTATCCATTCTCTTCCGACACCCACTCTCAAACAAGAGTTTTTTGTTTGAAACCTTGCATACACAGAATAAAAACAATTCCAAATATGTTTGTGCAAAAAAATGATTTCAGTAGAATACTTCCAAATATGCATGCTTCAATTAGTATTCCCTTGATTAACCTTGTTTGGTTAATGCCGTGTATTTCAGGATTCTGGATTTTTTTTAAGTTACTGAACTTACTATTAGAAAAAGCAGCTTAGCTACAAAAGTAAGAATACAATTTGTTTCCTACTTACAAACCAAAAGAAAAAATAAACTTTCAATAAAAATAAAGCACCAAACAGATAATTTATTTATACTAATTTGAAAATAAGTTCCAAACATTTGAAGGAAATATATCCAAGTAAATCAGCCCATGAATGCAATGAAATTTATTATATTTACAAGTAATTTATTTACAGTATTTCTTAACCAATACAATCAAGTGCAACATAATCATATGATTATGTTATGCTTGATTGCATTGGTTAACAAATGTATATATCAGGGTAGGGTTCCACTTACCTTTACTACCGGTTCGCATGCACAGATCGTCAGTGATGACTTTGGGGCGGGTGGGTGGAGCCTCCCGCTGCCATTACTACCGGTTCACAAGAACCGGACCAAACCAGGAGCAATCCACAGTGGTATATATGTATGTATGTATATGAGCAAACATACATACATACATACAAACAAACAAACACACAGTATATTCATTCCATAAATGAATGTACTAGATATTGGATGTCTGTTAAGTGCAGACAACATGGTAGGTATATCTCAAAAGTTAATAAATTCTTGCAATAATTAAAATTAGTTTAAGTGATAGAAATAATAAGACTAGATTTTTTTTTCATTAGTCATCATGCCATAACAAGGATAGAAGGTTGTGAATATTTATATAACATAAGATATAATATAAGAGTTTCAGGTATTGTATGTAATTTGTGATCTTATTCTTGATAACAGCAAAAAGAAAAAAAAAAAAACCCACAAATTACCATACATACTCCCAATACATGAAACTCTTATGTCATATAAACATTCACAACATTATTTTCCCCAAATAATTACAATTGCTTTTCAATAGAACAGAGATGCCCATCCATTTCTTTTGGGGAAAATTCTTTGAGGTAACAAAAGGCAGTGCTGTTTTAAATCAAGAGTACAAAACACATGGCCTCTGAATTAGATACATCTAAAACAGGAGGCAGGCTATGGCTGCAGGAATTGTAAATAACAGAATAACAGAGTTGGAGGGGACCTTGGAGGTCTTCTAGTCTAACTCCCTGCTCAAGCAGGAGACCCTATATCATTTCAGGCAAATGGCTGTGCAGTCTCTTTTTTAAAGCCTCCAGTAATGGAGCCATCACAATTTTTGAAAGTAAGTTGCTCCACTGGTTTATTGTTCTCAATATCAGGAAATTTCTTCAAAGTTCTAGGTTGATTCTCTCCTTGAGAAACTAAGTAAACTAAGTAAATAAAGCAGAATTTTTTCCTCTCTTTATTTTTGCATTTTTGGTTCAACTGTAGTTCTTAGTCTTCTCCTGGGAAATGGAAGCAAAATCAATACTACTTTTCTAATCAGGAAAAAGAGTTGCTGTTTCGTACATTTCTTTTCTCTGATTTATGCTATTCAGCATCTTGACTTATTTCCATAGATAAGCTGGCACCAGCAACTTATGCACTAGCTCTAGGCTTCTGGGGAAAACAATATTATATACAGAACAATAATGCTTACACTTTTGGAAAAGTAACATATAAATAGAAATGCAGAAAGTACAATCACATATTTCATGTAAGTGTGAAATAAATATCTGTAAGGAAAAAAACAGCATTTGTCAGATATAGCTAGCTTTCTCACTTTTTACCCTTTTTCCTTTTTGTATCCCATTCTTTCCCTTTTTTGTTATTTTGTATTTTATTTTCTCTTGCTCTTTAATTAAATTGTTTTAAAAACAAGCTTCAGCTTGCTTTCATTTAAAAAATATTTTTCTTTCAGTTTGGTTTGCCACTGATATCTCAAAATAGTAAACAATATAGTATTTCTCAATTAGCTGCCCAAGTTATAAAGAAATTATCTAATGATGATTAAATAACTAAATAAAATTGTGACAAGACTATACAGTTTAGATGTCTAGAAAAAAAACATACTAGTCCTCTGGGAAAGAGAAATACAATATGAACATCATTTTAATAATTCCTGATGACAATACTGAACGGAATGCATTTTTCATTTAAACGTTTGGTACAAGGAGTGTCAAACAATATATTTTTAAAACTCAGTCCCAAACACATCAGTTCACATTTCCTCCTCACATTGCACAGAATGGAGCACAGTACTCGATAGTGAAAGATAAAAAATACTCCAAACCACCTACCTCCTGTCTGTTCTTTTTCCCAGCTCCCTACACTGGGTTTATTTTGCTGCAAAACAACATGCCTGTTTTCCGGTGGCCTCAGAGTTGATTCTAATCTGTGAAATTTATGGATTCTGTCTCTGACAAGAATGGTATTAGCCCTTTTGTCATTCTTGGGAAATGCTCTGGCATCAGGCCAGCCAAGATCCTTCTTCTGGACTACATTAGCAATCTCGGCTACAAAATCTGATTCAGCATTTTCTGCAGGGTTATATTTGTGCAGGTGAACCACATCTTCCCTTTCTCCTAGCAGTCTGGAAATGAGGGAATAGAAATCACCTGTGTAGAGAAAGAGAAAGAAAAGGGAGACGGGGAAAGAATGGCAGGCAAGTCAGGCAGGGTGCAAGACGCTGTAGCAAAGCTGACAAAGAACAGATGGAAAAGCAGCAAGAAATGTTTTCTCTAAGTTCAGCAAAGTTCCTCAAAGCTTACTTGGATTACAATTGTTATAACTTTATAAATTTTTGGCATGAACCAGAGATAGATACAATATTTACATTGTCAAAATAAGGCCATGTCATAATCCAGACATGGAAAGACTGTCTGGAAATATTGTCAGTAGAGTGAACGAACCTAGTTACGTTAAACAAGAAATTTTATAAGGAATATTTGGTGTACAGCTACACTTACCTTTGAAACTTGTTTAAACTGAATTAGACCCTGAAATGCAATGACCATTTTTCCCCCATTCTCCAAAAATTAAGTGAAAACAGTTCAAGAGAAACTGTATTTGCTTTCTACTAAATACTGGGGAGAAGTCATGTACAGGTAACTCAGGGGTATCAAACTGGCAGCCTGCGGGCCAGATGTATCACATGCAGGCCACACCTATTCCGGCTCTGATAAGGCAAAAAACATCGCAATATGTCGCAATATGTCACGTGACATGATCAAGTTTGACACCCGTGATGTAACTGATCATATCTTTGTGTATCTCAATTTTGTGGCACTGTGTTTAGCAGATGGTTATTGTTACTATTACTTTACTAATTTGATCTTTCCAACTAATATAAATTCTTTTCTATGTAGTAAAGGTTAAATTTAAATTTAAATTTAAAAGGTTAAATCAGTTAAATTCTTAGTGATTACTAATAGTATTTTGTACTAATTTGTAGATATGGGGTACCTGCAGACTCCCAAATCCATTTTCACATTTTCCTCAATGTTTTTTGGTGGAAAACAAAAAATAAATAAACCTTGGAACACATATATAGTAGAGTATTGCTATTTTTGAACTTTGGTGTTGGAGAGACTCCTGAAAATACCCATTGACAGCAAAGAAATCAAACAAAACGGATCATCAAATATATCAATCCAGAGTTCTAATTTGAAGGATAAATGATGAGGCTCAAATTATCTTATTTCAGACACATTATGCGAGGACCTGTCCCTCTGGAAAAAGCTCTAATGCTGGGAAAAATGCAAGGAAAGAGAAGAGAACGACCAGCAGCAAGGTGGATAGATTGTTATAGTAGCGATGAATGCACCTGAAAGACCAGGTTAAGGATAGATAGTTGTGAGAAAATTGGGGGTTGCTGGGAATCAACAGTGACTTGATGGTGCATAATTTATCTCACGTTATTTACTGAAACTTGGGGGGGGGCAATCTTTCTTGGGGGAAAAAAAATCTGACTATGCCTATTTATTTGTCATAGCCTACTTAATTCATATCACCATCCCTTTCTTATTGTGGACCTCAGTAAAAAAAACAAGTATGATTCCTAGTCTATGAAAGAGTGAGTCCAATTCTGTACATAATATTCTATTTAATTTTGAACAAAACAATTTTGAACAAAAAACCCTTCAAAGGGTTTCTGAAGCCCATTTCAAAAACAGTGTTGTTAGATAGCTTCTCTTTCCTAACCATTATGTTGAGCTTAAGAATTGCAGAAAAAGACATTGCCCATTCTTATCAACCCTGCTTTTACTCAAACTAGTTTCCAATAAACTAATAATAGAAATATTAGCAATAACAGTAATTTAGTCTAAACAGCTTTTTCAATTTATTGCCTTCTCTGCAATAGAAGAGAACTCACTGAAACTTGTAAAATTCAAGCATTGTATGTACTGTATGTATGTGTATATATGTATATAAATGTGTGTGTGTGTGTGTGTGTGTGTGTGTGTCTGTGTGTGTATATATATATATATAATTTCATGATTTATATGTCATTTGAACAGTATCAAATCTGAACAAGGTACCTTTCCCTTGACCAATCTGTACTGTAGTAAAATCTTTCTTATATCAGTAACTATTTGCAAATAAATCACTGTTATTTTACTACCCCAGGAGGAGCATCTGCAGGGATAGATGTAAAAAATAAAAGTTGATCATAGCCATGTAAGCAAAGCTCTGCTACTTTTATGTGTATTACCCCTCCACTCCCACATGTACAATCCTGCAGCATAATGCAGCTCTGGATTTTTTTATCTTTTCATGGAGGATCTAAAACAGTGTTTCTCAACCTTGGTAGCTTGAAGATGGGTGGACTTCAACTCCCAAAAACCCCCAGCCAGCAGCGCTGGATAGGGGATTCTGGGAGTTGAAGTCCACCCATTTTCAAACTTCCAAGGTTGAGAAACACTGATCTAAAAGAAGATAATAAAATGCACTGGAAATAATAAAAATTTAAAAAGAAAATGCTTAAGCACAAACATCAGTTATATTTTGTCCCCTTTAACAGCAAAATTCAAGGCATGTGCATGTCTAGATTTGTCCTAAACTTATTTCTAAGTTTCCTATGTATGAACTAGAATGATCATTATTATCAATGAGCATATGTTTTATTTCTGCTTTGAACCCTAAATCTGAGTAGCGAGGAGGAATACCAACTTCACCATAGCTTCACAAATATGCTGGTTCAAAGGCACTTCCGTAAAATTTAAAGGATAATAAAGGGAAATTTTGAATATTTCTAATAGCCTTTTTTAAAAAACTGTGTTCATGGAATTATGTCATAAAATATGTTAAAAGTTTTGTGCAAAAACAATAAATGCAAATAATAATGAGCTAAGCTCAAGTGTTTTGTAGGAAATCTATTATTAAGAACCAGCAAAGAGGAAAATTAAGTCTTTTTAGAAACAACCCTAAGGAGGGCTTGTCATGTTTATAAACAGTCTTGTCTCAATGCTTTCTACCGAATTTGCAGCTTTACTCTTTTGACAGGGAATATCCCAAGTGAAATCTCCTGTCAAGAAATAATTATCAGTTAATATGGCCAATTTTGATGAAATTAAACAAAGCAAATTGGAACTGAACAAAATGTGTTAAGCCAACCTTGATAATACATTTGATAAAGAAGTCAGTGTTAGCCTGCTTCCCTTCATTAGCTCCTCTTGGAGCTCTGATTTAAAGCATTTCTCACATGGTATTTGGTATTCTATCACACACACACCAGCGGTGGGTTTCAGCAGGTTCTGACAAGTTCTGGAGAAATGGTAGTGGAAATTTTGAGTCGTTCGGAGAACCGGTAGTAAAAATTCTAACTGGCCCCGCCTCCATCTATTCTCTGCCTCCCATGTCCCAGCTGATTGGGAGGAAATGGAGATTTTATAGTATCCTTCCCCTGGAGTGGGGTGGGAATGGAGATTTTACAGTATCCTTCCCCTGCCACACCCACCAAGCCACGCCCACCAAGCCATGCCATGCCCACCAAGCCACTCCTACAGAACCGGTAGTAAACAAATTTGAAACCCACCACTGACACACACACACACACGCAAACAAACACTGAAGTTCTTTTCTTCTTTCCTGTTTCCTACTCTAACTGCAATCAATCTGCTCTGGAATAGCTTAAAATACGTAGTAATCAGGATAAAATAATTAACTGCTTATTCAGCATGTCAGGCCTGAAAATTAGATTGGCTGAAGTCAAGAATATAGGAACATGGTTTCTGATATCAAGCAACGCATGATAGGTGTCATTATTATCTCCCCAACATGGGCAAATTATTTAAGAAAAATAGGATAGTGGCATAAAGCCAGGACTATCAATCTCTTCCCAAACCCTTCTTGTTTCTTTAGAGCAGATCAAATAAGAAATAAATCTAAGTGACAAAGGAAGAAAAATTAAGATCATATTCATCAGAAAATTATATATCCCACAGAGAAAATAGACTTCCCAAGTCTTACTGAATGGAATATGGAACTATTTTCAGTATTTTAATTGCAAGTACTTAGTGTCCTCTAATGCTTCCTGTGTAGAAGCCAAGAAAGTCGGGAAGCTCTCCTGACAAGTGAGATGACTATTTTTGGGTGTAGAGACTCATGTCTGAAATCCTCTGCTTAAATCATTAAGCAAGTCCTCCGATGACTTTAAGAAAAATAGAAATGCTTCCCCTCCCAGTTTTTGCCTTTTTGCTATGTCTTGTACAACTTACTTGCACTTTGTGATATTAGCTACATTTAATTAAAAGATGCAATGCATTTACTTTTAAGTAAAATATTAATTTGACAGTATCATAGAAACCCTATTTGCTTTCCGTATCTTTCTGGCATTATTGCAGTATTTCCTCAGTTACATCCAGGATTTTATATCCATAATGAGCAGTGGTGGTGCAGTGGTTAGAATGCAGTATTGTAGGCAAACTCTGCCCATCGCCTGTAGTTTGATCCTGATGGGGTTCAAAGCTGACTCATCCTTCGAAGATTGGTAAAATAAGGACCCAGATTGCTAGGGGCAATAAACTGACATTGTAAACAATTCAGAGAATGCTATAAAGCACTATGGAATGGCATATAAGTCTAAGTACTATTGCTACATCAATGATTTTGTTTAGGCATAGAACTAGTGTGGGGTGTGTTTTTAATTTTAGTTTTGTCTCATCTCAATAGGCAAATGCATGTTTTGTATAGAGATCACTCTAGTTTTGTATAAGTATTTAATATAGCTGATTCTGCATTGCTTCAAGCCTTAAACAAACTGCCACTGCAGCAAACTCTGTTTCTCGTTGAGCACTATATTTATACACCTCATCTCCTGCACTGAAAGGACAGAATATGAAATCTGACTTAGGAATAATGAAGCAGATGGCTGGAAGATTTCAAAAAAATGTTACAAGGCTTATGTATCAAAAGCTAGAAATTTAACTTTACTGATGGTTTTGTAGGTTTTCATAACCTACAATCCCAAGCCTACTGCATAAATTCATTTCAGTATTTTTCAGATACTGCATACAACAAGGCATGGTGTCACTGGTGTTTTATCTGAAACTGGAAGTGGGTTACATATGTACTAAGGGTACAGTTTACATTCAATCACAGACAGAATTCTGAGAGTGGAATAATTCAGAACACACAGGACAGAACAGATGGATCTGAACTAAATCCATTTTAGATACAAGATTTTTCCAAAGTTCTGGTCTTGACCTGTTTCATTAGCTATATAAAATAATTAATTTTTTTTAATAGTATTTTGTTCATGTATAGGTTTGTGCAGTTTTATCCTTTTAACATCGTAAGCTACCCAGAGTTATTCCGAGGTAAGATAGGCAGCCAATAAATGTAATAAGTAACACATAATAATAATAAAAATAAAGGTGGAAAAAGTGAGGAAAAGTATTGGATTCAGGGACTAAATTATCTGTCCTCAAAAGAGAATGAGGCTTAAAATCAGACTTTACTTTGTGAACAGATCCTCAAAAAGATATTTTTAGTTTTTAATATTCATGGATGCACAATCTCTGTCCTAAACAATTGTGTGATAAAGCTGTGTAAACTGTGATAATTAGTTGACTAGCTTAATGGCTGCTTTATTTCATGAAAAAGAACAGGGAGTTAATCTCTTATTGTTTGTCTCAAACAGCTCTACCATACTGAGAAAGAGCATAATGATTTTATGAGCTATCTTTCCCTCTGAGTAAACCATAAATCTGTCATACTAAATGTAACACAGGTATACCTCACAATCTTACTATATTTTATTCTACGTTTTTTTTAAAGTGCTTTAAAAAGTTTCTTCTGGTGCTTTAACTAGTACATCAAACTGGTTCTCAGTTCCATGTTGGTGTCATACAAAATAGTTACAACCATGTGTATTTCTAAATGCTATTTAGGAACTCTGGAAAAAGATATCTGTCACTTTCCTGTCAATTTACTGCTTGGGAAAGATGTTGCCGGATTATAAAAAAACTGGAAAGAGGGACTGACCAATTTATGGTTCACTTGTGCCATAATTGTTATCCTATAGACAACAAATTATCTGGAGAAATATATCTTTCACTAGAAAAAAAAACTGCAACTCCCTGAATTAGACAATATATTGCCAATAAAACATTCAAAATCAATCCATTAGCTAACGGGGCCTTATCCATGGATATGAATTCTTGAGAGAATTATATTAATTTAATACCTTTGTAATTAGCATTCTAAGTGAATATTGGCTTTATATATTTTTTCTTATATATAAAACTAAAACTATTGCAATAAAATTCCATGGGAAAAGATATTTTATATCAATTATTTAAAAAATTATAGGAACTCATACACAGTCTTAAGAATTTTGAATTCTTTCTTAGCCAATTACAAAGAATGTGTTGCCATATAAGCATGTATACATCTAAAAAGCAGAGATTTTTATTGAATAAAATAATAATGTAGCATCTTCTTAAAATAATGTTTTACAAGAAAAATCCCAGAAGAAACTTTCTAGTGTTTTTTTAATGCAAAATTTTCTATTAATATCAATACCATACTGAGAGTCCATTAACTGCTATATTAAGCAAGAATTCCCAAGCAAGAAAACGCTTTAGAATATCACATTAAAATCTGCAGGATTTACTTCAGAGGAAACCTTGCAAACAAAGGCCTATTGGGTGATACTAAGCCACTTGAGAATAAGAACACACAAGTGTTCAATGCTTATGCATGGTGTCCGTTCTAGTTCAGTGCTAAGTTATAATATAATTTATAGAAACATCTGACTATTTACTCTCCCAGCTTTGAAGCCATATTGTAAAATTTCATTCTATTGCATATTACAAATTGCTGTCTTTCAACAGGTATAAAAAAAGGTCAAGAAGGACTGTCCCAGCGATGAAATCCCTCTGGTTCTATCCGGCTCGCCGAACCGATAGTGCTGGAAGCGGGAGGCTCCGCCTACCCACCAGGACATCATTACGTCCCTTTTTTACCATCTGTGCACGCACAAAAGAGGTGCATGCATGCATAGCACGTTTGTGCTCCCATTCTCAAACCGGTAGCGAAGGTAAGTGGATTTCACTGCTGGACTGTCCCCAAAATTGTTGTGATTTGGAGTGGGGTTGGTGTTTTGCTGAGCATACAGCACAAAGAATATTTTTATATGAATGAGAACAAAGAAATGGGTAGGCAACACAAATAATGAACAACATGCTTGAAAGAGCTGTCAGAGGAGAAAAGAAGCTGCTGCCATTCCTTCAAAGAAGAAAAGTGTGCACATTATCTTTCTCTCACTGGCATGTATATGTATAGCAGTATTTCTAGAGATCATGATCATAACTGAGAATTCTGGCTGTCGATTCATATCTGGAGATTGTCCAGGATGGGAAATTCTAGTAAGGAAAGTGTTTATCTCAGAAAGCCTCCCTAAAGGCTGTCCGAGCTAATAGAGATTCATGAAAATTAGGATCATTAATTACTAGAGACCTTAAAACTGAAAGAAGTGTCTTCCCTCTGGATATGATGGAAAAAAAGGAGGAAAATAAGCCTTAGCCTCCTATAAATATGTTCCTGGAAGGAAGAGCCATTGAACTCCACCTCTCTTTCCCTATGGGAATTACTGTGTTCTTCTATTTACTTATGCAGATGAGTGGACCTGTGGACTTGTATGTACTTATGTGTGTGAAAAGTGATTGTGGGTATATGCAAATAAGTGATTAGATAATTTTACAAATACTTAATTTTCATTAGTAGGCATATAATCAATTAATATAAAATTTTCCTCTTGGCTCTGCTCTATGGGAGGGGGGGTTGACGAACACATATGTAAACATACCCATGTTTTCCTGAAAATATGACCCTGTTTTATATTTTTTTTGAACCCTGAAATAAGCACTTGGCTTTATTTTCGGGGAGGTCTTATTATTTTGGGGCACGTGGAGCAAGATGTGGCTCCTCTTTCCATCTTACCTGATTTCCAGCTCTGCGTTTAAATATTTTTGTGATCTTATTTTTGTGATCTTATTTTGGAGGGGGGTGCAGACCTGACAGGTATTACAGGGACCTGCTGGGCCACGAGGGCGGGGTTCCCTCGTTGAAATGTGCCCACCAGGTTTCTGTGCATTTCACCAGCCAAGGGCTCAGGGGAGGGGTGGGGGAGTGGCGGCCATTATTCGGGAAAGTCTTAGTCCGAGGGAGACCACTGTTCCTCAGATAGCTGGATGTGAGTCCCTCCTCGTGAAGTGGGGCTGTGGGAGGCAGATGGGTTTGCTGACTACGTACCTGGTTCCCTGCCACGTGGCGGCGACCCTGCCCGAGCTGCTCGACATTATTGCCGGGGTGGCGATTGATACCCCCAGACTTATTGTCATGGGGGATTTCAACCTGCCATCTGCAGGTGAGGTGTCAGAAGTGGCTCGGGAGTTCATGGCTTCCATGGCAGCCATGGACCTGACCCAATTAGTTCAAGGCCCTACTCACACAGGGGGACACACTCTGGACTTGATTTTTGTCTCTGGTCAGTGGTTGAATGATCTTGGTAGAGGGAACTTAGACATTAAACCCTTGTCATGGATAGATCATTCTCTTCTTCGCTTGGACTTTCCTGCCGTTTCCCCCCACCGCAGGGAGACGGAACCGGTTAAATGGTTCAGTCCCAGGCGCCTGATGGATCCCGAAAGGTTCCTGATGGAGCTTAGGCCATTTCCTGAGACCTTGGCACACGACTCGACTGAAGACCTGGTTGCCGCCTGGGAGAGTGTGGCCGCCAGGGCTTTGGACCGCGTCGTGCCTTTGCGGCCTCTGACCCGATGCCGACCTCAATTGGCTCCTTGGTTCTCCGAGGAGCTGAGAGAGATGAAGCATCGGAAAAGACGCCTAGAGAGCATTTGGAGGACTAGTCAATCCAATTCCGACCGGACACTGGTGAGGTCTTATATCAAGACCTACCTAGTGGCGATAAAAGCGGCGAAATCTAACTATTTTTCCGCTCTTATCGCATCTGCAGAGAACCACCCAGCCGCTTTGTTTAGGGTGACCCGCTCCCTTCTTCGGGGGGGGGGAGTGCGGGAAGATCCCTTGCAGGGTCGAGCTGAGGATTTTGTGCAATTCCTGCATGATAAAGTTGCTCAGATTAGGGAAGGCTTGGACTCCGACTGGGTGAGTCCAGGGGAGGAGACGAGGGCAGGTCTTGAGAACATTATCTGGGAGGAGTTTGATCCTGTGGCTCCCGAGGATGTGGACAGGGTTCTGGGTAGGATTAGTGCCACCACATGTTTATTGGACCCGTGTCCCTCCTGGTTGGTACTGGCCTCCCGGGAGGTTACACGAGGCTGGCTCCAGGGGATTATAAGTGCTTCTCTGAGTGCGGGTGCCTTTCCCGCTGCCTTGAAAGAGGCGGTGGTGAGGCCCCTCCTCAAGAAGCCTTCCCTGGACCCAGCTGAATTAGCCAACTACCATCCGGTCTCCAACCTTCGTTTTATGGCAAAGGTTGTTGAGAGTGTGGTGGCACGACAACTGCCCGGGCACCTGGATGAAGCTATCTATCTGGACCCGTACCAGTCGGGCTTCAGGCAGGGGTACAGCACAGAAATGGCATTGGTCGCATTGGTGGATGATCTCTGGAGGGCTCGGGACAGGGGCTGCTCCTCTGTCCTGGTCCTGTTAGATCTCTCAGCGGCTTTGATACCATCGACCATGGTATCATGCTGCAGCGGTTGAGGGGGTTAGGAATAGGGGGCACTGTTTTGCGGTGGTTCTCCTCCTTCCTCTATGACCGCTCACAGTTCGTGTTGACAGGGGGGCAGAAGTCGACTTCGAGGCGCCTTGCATGGGGAGTGCCGCAGGGGTCGGTCCTCTCGCCCCTTCTGTTCAACATTTATGTGAAGCCGCTGGGTGAGATCATCCGTGGTTTTGGGGTGAGAGTCCATCTGTACGCTGATGATACTCAGCTGTACATCTCCACTCCAGACCACCCCAACGATGCCCTTGATGTGATGTCTTGCTGCCTGGAGGCCGTGCGGATCTGGATGGGGAGTAATAGGCTCAGACTCAACCCTCCAAGACCGAGTGGCTGTGGTTTCCGGCGCCGTGATATAGTCAGCTGGTACCATCGCTGACTATTGGGGGTGAGTCTTTACCCCCCACAGAGAGGGCCTGCAATCTGGGCGTCCTCCTGGACACACGGCTGTCTTTAGAAGAACATATGACAGCCGTGGCCAGGGGGGCTTTTTATCAGGTTCGCCTGATCCGCCAGTTGCGGCCCTTTCTGGACCGTGACGCCTTGCGCACAGTCACTCATGCCCTTGTCACCTCCCGACTGGACTACTGCAATGCTCGGGGCTCCCCTTGAAAAGCACCCGGAGGCTCCAGCTGGTCCAGAATGCGGCCGCGCGGGTGGTTATGGGCGCAACTTGTTGTGCCCACGTGACACCCCTCCTACACGAGCTGCACTGGCTCCCAGTGGTCTTCCGGGTGCGATTCAAGGGGTTGGTTACCACCTTTAAAGCGCTCCATGTCATTGGACCTGGCTACCTTCGAGACCGTCTTCTGCCACCAGTAGCCTCTCACCGGCCAGTCCGCTCCCACAGAGAGGGTCTCCTCAGGGTGCCATCGGCCAAATTATGTCAGCTGGCGACACCCAGGGGGAGGGCCTTCTCTGTGGGAGCCCTTGCCCTTTGGAATGAACTCCCCCCAGAAATTCGCAAAATCTCTGATCTCCGTGTATTTCGCTGTGCCCTCAAAACCATGTTGTTCCGCCAGGCTGGGCTATCAATATAAAGATTTTAATTGGTTTTAAATTGGGTTTTTAAATTCGGGGTTTTATAAATTGGGCCTACCATTTAATAATTTTAATTATTTTTAAATATTGTCTGTCTTTGTGTTTTTAATTAGGCTGTACACCGCCCCGAGTCCTTCGGGAGAAGGGCGGTATAGAAATAAAATAAATAAATAAATAAAAAATTTTCAAGAAGAGACTTATTTTAGTGCATGCGCTGAAAAGCCCGATTGGGCTTATTATCAGGGGATGTCTTATTTTCGGGAAAACAGGGTACATTTATAGAGGTGAGGTCTAAATGCTAAAGTGGCTGAAGTGGTTAGGATGCTGAGGCAAAAAACCAACAACACTGAGACCAAACTGGGTATAGCCTGGATTGATTATAGGAAGCCTATATCTTAATGCCACACACATGGATCTATGAATGCCTGGCAGTATACACAGTCAACACAACATGAAAAACCTTCCTCAATAACTCAATCAGATTGTGAAAGACAACACTGAAAATCAACTCAAGATAGCTCACACAAATGGCTATCAAGTGTGGAATATACCAAGGTGATGCACTGTCTCCACTGCTGTTCTGAATATGTTTGAAGCCCTTCAGCCTTGGAGTTTAAGGGTTCTACACAATATCTTAGCTGTTCCTAACATTGCACTTTTCTGGACAGAGAGTTCTGATGTTGTTACCAGGATCTGTTGGAGACATGGGTCACAGCCATAAGACCACTTTGGCATTTATTTTTCTACATCCCCTCTAAATCCTCCTTCAGGTCCAGGTACATCTTTAACTTATCATAGTTCTTCTTGATATTGCTGTCATGTGGCATTGCTACATGTATCATATCATGAGGACCCAAATTGAGGAAGACATATACCTCTCACAGGGGTGAGAAGGGAATTTTTAAATTAATTTATGCACTGCTAACTGCCAATGGACTCTGGGAGACTGTGTACACCAACATGAGCTTCTGAATGAAAGGTGGGACATAAATCTGTCTAATGAGTAAATAAATCATGTGCATATAAATATATAACTAGACCATGTGCATGTATCTTGGAGCCTAGTACCTAAATTACTGATTTCACTGGACATTGGAAATTCTGGCTGACAGAGAAGGAACATGGGAAGTCTGTAAGATTTTGTGTCAATTTATAAACCTTTTCACTCTAATTTTCCTTTTTATCTGGGAGAAATGTCTTTTTTCCTTTACCTTCAACTTTGCTTTGAATAGAACTGTACTTTTCCATTTTTTTTATCAGTCCCATTAGCAGTAACACAACTGCTAACACAGAAAAACATTTCAAAATTCTACACTTAGCAAAAGGGCATTCACTGAAAACCAAAAACATTAGACACTCAACTTGTTGAAATGTCTACAAAAGTCGTATTTTGTTTTTTAATTTATAGCAATTTAAACAGCATAGAATTATGGCAAAGAGGAATATCAGGGCAATGAAGTACAGGTAGTCCTCGACTTATGATCACAATTGAGCCCAACATTTTTGTTGTTAAATGAGACATTTGTTAAATCAATGTTGCCCCATTTCATGACCTTCCTGGCAACAGTTGTTAAGAGAATCACTGCAGTTGATAAGTTCACTTAAGACAGATTCACTTAACATAGTTGTTAAGTGAATCTGGCTTCCCCATAGGTTTTGCTTGTCAAAAGATTGCAAAAGGTGATCACATGACTTTGGGGCACAACAACAGTCATAAGTATGAATCAATTGCCAATGATCATGGGGCTGCTACAAAGGTTGTAAGTGTGAAAAATGGTCATAAGTCACTTTTTTCAGTTCCGTTGTAACTTTGAAAGGTCACTAAATAAACTGTTGTAAGTCGAGGACTAACTGTATAAATTTATCCGTTTAAAGACAGTACCACTTATCAGCTAATTATCCCTGATAATCTCTGGAGAAGGATGACCAGCAACCTAGGTTGTTGAAATATGAAAATGCACAATTAATCACTGAATTACAAATATAAAGCAAAGACTTCATCAGAATAATATCAATTTTTTTTCCACTGAAACATTTCACAGACAAATAAAGCATCACAATTAATTATTAGTTGCTGATGCTTTCTCCTAGTACAAACATTTTATATGATTTCAACTAATAGAGACATTTTGCATTTTGTTCTCATAGATAAGAGAGACAAACACCTTCACAAAATAACGATTGCAAACACATTTAAGGTACTGATCGAAAAAATACAAGCAAGGTAATCTTCCCTTTGCATATTGATTGATATTGATTGACTGATTATGTATGCATGAGTAACATTATATATGCTATATAAGGAACCTATAGCTATATTTTTATAAGTAAGTATTATATAAATTTAATTCCATTATCCATTCTTTGGCCTACAGTGAACCACAAGAAATCATACTCCCCCCCCAAGAAAACTTTAATAAAACCCTAAAGATATTAATGTTTGATTTGTTTACTATAAGCCTTGAAAAACATGCAGTTAAACCTATTTCATACATTTACACTGAAATAAAATTAATATTAATATCAAGTATTAAAACACAGAAATATATTTATTTTGTGCAGATTTCAAGTTTATTGCCAAGCTACTCCACATTAGGGCAAACATAACTAAATTTTTTATGTTATAAATATAAGTGTCAAAATGTACTGCTTACATAATATGTATGCATTATTTTTCTGTTATTATTTTTTGTAACCAAAAGCTACAAATTAAGTGTTAACTATTTGGAATATAGTAAAATCTAATAATAGTTTTAGATTATTGGATCAGATTATTGCATTATTACAATTATACAAATTAATTAATTAAATAAATAAATAAATTAACTTTGAAAAATCAAATTAGGTTGTGCTAACGGAGGCATTTGCAAGATTAGAAGTTGGTAATCAATTGCTTTCTCTTAAAAGATTTGGGGCACTACAACAGAGTGGCTTTATGTATTAGCAAAAAAAAAAAAAAGCTTCAATATATTTATAACACTGCAACAGCTTTAACACTAGAATTATAAAACACGGTATGTATTTAAAGGGACAAATGTAATACATACCCTGATCTAAAACCTCCTCCTCTTCTCTTTTTGGCTGTTGTATTATCATACCCGTGCCTTCATTTTTGATTTCTAAAAAAGAAAATGAAAGAAATTTCATCAAAAAATGTCATAATACAAATATGAAATAAATTACTAGAGAAATTCATAGAAATACTTATTCTTCTACCCAATGACATTTATATCAATATCCAATCACCATGAATCTAGATGTAATCAAGCATGCAAGAGGATCACAAACCTGTCCCACCCCCCAAAAAAAGATACTGGCAAATGATTAGGCCTACTGAATTTAAGCTAAAAATTTGGAAGACCAAATTTGCATAGTCTTCCTTGGCTGCATAGCAATTGCTTGGAATTTTGTAAGTCTAACAGGATGCTTATAAAATGAAGGTATTTATACTGGTTTAAAGGAGCCTTTCTTTTGTCTTTAGATGCACAGTTCAACCATTTCTTGACCATAGTCATACAATTTGGGATTTCTGGATATGTCACTATAGGGAAGAGAAATAAAGAATTCTGCTTCTTCTGGCTAATCTATATGCACCTACATTTAGGCTGAATGCCATGAAGAAACAGAGCAACTATTAATTTCTGGAAGAGAATTATTATATTTGAGGATTTGATTTAATTAATTAAAATATACTATTTATAATTGATTTATAAGTATCTGTAACTTGGCTCATTCCTGTCCATAAGTTATTATGCCACTTATTCTTTAATGATTCATAGGTAACCATATGTGAGAATTCAGGCTAACAATGGGTCTTCAATTGAAAGAACACTGCAATGTATCAAATTCTTATCAAATAAATTACTACAGAAAGGGCAGATGTACTAGTCAATGAATATTTTTCTCACAGAAATAAGACTGGATATAAAAATTAGAAAACATTTTCTTTTTGGTTACAATTATTTTGACCTTCACAAGAGATTATTGCAATGTTATCAATTATTTATAATTGTTGTGGCCCGTCAGCAGCTTGTGCAGTTAGTAGCTGATTCCAACAGCGAGGAGGCTGGTGTGGTGCTGCGCCAGCAGCCTGTGCAGCTGGCGCTCGAGTCAGACAATGAGGAGGCTGGAGAAGATGTGGTGCCAGAGGCGGGAATTCAGCCAGGGCCTTCAAAACCTCCAGAAGCTCCCATAAGTGAAGAGGAAGAAGAGGAGGAGCCTCTTCTCGATGCACGAGCGCACAGAGCTGTTAAAAGGCAGGAGTGGCTTCTCAGGAAGCGGTCTCCTCGAGAGTAGGGCTTGGGGCTAATTGGCCATTCCCCTAGCCTATTTAAGGAAGGATAACGACTGATGCAATTTGCAGGAAACAACTTCATTCATATTCCTTCGCATCTTGATTCCAAAAACATTTGATTCGGCTCTTGTTTATCTTTTGTCAGTTTTCCTACAAATTGCTTCTGGGCATTCTGCTGACCACAATAAGATTACGGTTATCTGAAATACTGTGCCTCAGAATTGAGTTATTATTCTTTGGATTCTTGTTGGCTGTTAATGAAGTTAAATTAACAGCCCTTGTTCAGAAAAGACTGATTTAAACTGTACTTGTGTTCGAACAACTACTAAGAAAGCTCATTAGTAGTCCTTAATTAGTAAACTAAGGTTTGTACAGACTTTGTGTGTTCTTTGGGGTCCGTAGCTGGGGCAGAACAATAATATAGATTGTACTCTGGAAGATATTTTGGTTAATTTTATAACCAAGTGATCAGTGGTGGATTGCTCCCAGTTCGATCCGGTTCTTGTGAACAGGTAGTAATGGTGATGGGAGGCTCCTCTCACCCACTCCGACATCATCACTGACGATCTGCACATGCGCAGAAACGCGTGCTCCCATTGCGAACTGGTAGTAAATGTAAGTGGAACCCACCCCTGCAACTGATATGAAATTGTTTGGAATATGGAAACATAGTCATTCTTGCTCTACTCTATCCTGATATATCACCTGATGTTAAAAGGCATTATCTCAGTTTAGATATGGCATTAATGTAATAGTTTCTCTTCTGGAAAGTTTATGAATACAATAGAATGGAATAATAACTTCATTGTCATTTTGAATGTACACTAATTGGCATACATTAAAATGAAATTTCATTGCATACAGCTCTCAAAAGTTCAACATCTCCATTATATACCACATATATACTACCATATTTTTGGACTATAAGACGCACCAGAGTATAAGACGCACCTTAGTTTTTGGGGAGGAAAATAAGAAAAAAGCTGATTCAGGGTGGATCGGCCTCCCGGAATACCCCCAATCAAGTGTTCCCAGAGGTAAGCTTTAGCAATAAGTTTGTTGGTTGTGAGGTCTGTGCCTTGCTTTTTTTTCCACTTCTGAAACCTCCATTTCAGAGGCTTTTTTTTTTCAGCCTCTCAAATGGAGGTTTCAGAGGCTTTTTTTCCAGGCTCTGAAACGGAGGTTTCAGAAGCTGGGTGGGGCTACATTCAGTGTATCACCCAAATTTTCATCCTCTTTTAGAGGGGAAAATGTGCGTCTTATACTCCAAAAAATATGGTACATAAGCATGACTAAATAAATAAATAAATAAATATATACCCACATATATTATATGACCTATTAGTTATTTAATCTTTACTTTAGTTCCTTAAAACTATGGTTTATTTAAATAGACCTAGATTAAAAATATCTTTCAATCTTCAGTACATATTATCTTAAAACTGTAAGTTTGGCCCAGTTTCAATATAACAAATTTCAGTTAGTTTAATCATAGAACTGCTTTTTCCGAAATATTTATGTTTAACAGAGAAGAAAGGGGAAAAGAGAAACATTGGATATATGATAATCAAGCAGGTGTATTTCTATAAAATTAAACTGTATCTTATCTACATATTCAACTGCATTTACTAGTTAAACAGAATGTAAGGAAGCTTCATTTAACTTGAATCTCTGCATTCTTTTAAATTTTTATTTCACTTTTTCACCAATCTGGATAATAAAGAAAGCTAACACAAAAGATACGAAAAAGATAAAAGAACAGAATTAAAATTCAATCAATAAACATTAACACTCTTTTTAATTTTACATAGAATTAGACATATGGGAATAACAGATTCTTATTTGAGTTTGGTCCAATTATTAATATTTATTTCGCATATAGTAAGATGTAGAACCAAGTAATATGACAACTGACTCTTAAACTATTAAATACTACATAATGCCATAACAGCTGAATGTACTGTTCACTACCTGGAGGACTGTGCTGGATTTTTTGGCACATTTTTTTTGGCTGCATATCTAAATATCAGCACATTTACAAAGATATCTCAATCACTTTGGTTGACTTCCTCACAAATACTCAGCCACATAATTCTTTCCCGTAGTGATATTAGCAAAGGAATAAACATTTTTACCTTCATTATGTCCATGGGCCATCATAGTCATATCAGGCTTGACTGGAATAGCGATATTTGCTTCTTGAGGTATGCTTTTGAATATCTCTGGCTTAATGTTCTGTGTACAGGTCATGGATGAAACTGCATATTTGGCTTCCATGTAATACATAATATAGAAATTGCACATTTCATCCCTGGCTGTGCCTCTTCATCAAAATATGTGTAGAGAGAAAAGTTAAAATATAAATTTTAGCTACAGAGGAAACACACTTATAAAAATTAATGTAAAATGTAGAAGAGAGAAGGACATCTTCCAATTACAAAGTCAGATAGCACTATTCTTTAAAAATATTTCACATTAAACATGCATGGGGCTCTTGAAATAAAAGCTGTTATCTCAACTGTTTGCTTAGCATTTATTAAGAACATTGTTTTACATAGTTTTATGAAGTATATTAGATCTTAGTAGAAATAGCACCTTCAGCCTTCAAAGCAAACTTTTTTCCACTGACAGATTCTTAGTTATCACTCAGTCGTATTAAGGCTATGCCTGCTTAACTGTGGCTTCTATACAATTCATTTTTGTTTTATTTTTGCAGATATATTTCACAAGCTTCCATCAAAATGCATCCAGCAGTGCAGATTTCAATCAAGATTACTTATATGGAATGCAACAGTATAAACTATTTATTCTTTCCTGAAGAATTCTCCTCCACCGTCCCACCACCCATCCAGATGATATATTCCATTTACAAAATCATTAATAATTTACTCTTTTAATTTAGGGCTCTTCTATTTAATGCATGCCAGATTCATTGTATTGCCTCTCCCTTGTTCTGCAAGGCCACAAAGTATAGATCCAAGTTAAAAAAACAACAACCCTAGTTTCATTATGTTATTATGGGACACTAATTGTAGCATCTTTTATTTAGATTAAGTGATGCTATAATAGTGATGCTGCAATTTTCCCTCAAGCTTAGATTGCAAGCCTTTTCCTTTTCTTTTAAAGAATTAATGCAAAAGAAAATTAATGAATACAGTATCAGTGTTTTCAACATGACAAATCCATTTATTTATTCATTAGAAGTATTTCCATGCCACCCAGCTCAAAACATACACCTGACAGTTTACTCAAAATATTAAATATAAAAGCCAAAGGAAATTCAAAACAAATACAAATCAGTGCCCACCCAAGTAATAGTCAACCACTAACCCACAAATGACGGCTCCAACAAAATTGTCTGCACTAGACCTAGCTTGCAGAAAGCTAGTAGAGAGGATGCCAAGTGCACCTCTGGGAACAAGGGATTCTGTAATGTCTTCACAGACAAAAGAGGAGGATTACTTAGGATCTGTGTTGATTGTTATTCATACAGAGACAGAAGCATGAACATTATTTCTCTGCCTGTCCAGACATAGCAAATTCCATCTAGAAAAAACAGTCCTTAAGGAACACCAAGCTATAGACGGCTGTATCAGTCAAATTTGTAATTTTAAATTGGAATTTGAGATAACCCATCCAGCGGCCAGATAATAGATATAATATTTACAATGGGAGCACTCACCCACTAATCACCTTAGTTGCCTCCTTTTGTACTAACTGTAATTTCCAAAATAGTGGCATCTGGAAAGTGTTACAGTAATCTAAGTGAGTAAGTAATAAGAACATTGCTAGACTATCTTGGTCCAAAAGAGGCAAAAATCAGTTTATCAATTTCAGCTGGGGAAAGACCATCTAGAGCAAAATTTCCACCTGCTCTTACAACTTTATGGAGAACATAAGAATAGCCTGATTAGATTATACCTAAACTATCTAGCTAGCATTCTGTTTCAAACACTACACCCCCAGATACACCTAGAAGGCAACAAATAGGAGACCAAGGCAGCTGTTCTTTCCCATTGTTGCTCTTGCGTATCTAATAAGTGAAGCCAGATTGCATCTGTATTTGGAGGCAGCATTCAGTAATCAAGGCTAGTAGGAATTTCTCTAATCTCCTTTTCCATCAGGTTAATTACATGCCAATGAAGACACTTTTCTTCTTATCAATTTCAAATCGTCTTATCAGTCACTACATAATTTCTAATTCTTGTCCATATGGTCAATGATAGACAAACATATTCTTTGTTCAATTTACCACGCATAGTTATATCAATCTGAAACATTTCCAAGTACTTTTTTCTAATGTAAAAATCATTGCTGCCTATGCTTACATGGAAGGTGTTCATGCCGTCTGATCGATTGCCTTTTCTGTAGTCCCAGATATATATCTGTATATATTTTTCAATCCGTTGATATCTTTTCTTTAGATCTAATGACCAGAACTGTACCCCAGATACTAGATGTGCCATAATGTTTTATAGAGACATTAACATATTAGTCGACTTATTATGTATTTTCTACTGACCCTTATCAAGGAAGTTGTCTTCTTTACAAATTTGCACATCATGTAAATGATTTCATTTACTCCAATATCTCTTTCTTGATTGACCACTGGCAATTCAATCCTCATTATTTGATTACACAAATATGAATTCCTAGCCCTAATGTGGATTACTTTGTACTTTCTGATATTGAATTGCACTTGCTTTTAATGTCCTGGTTTAATGTCCTAAAGAGAAGCAATTCACAGTCTATTTGTTTCTTCACTCCTTAACTAATTTTTTATCTCGTCAGAATCAAAAACTGAGAGTTGGAAACTGTATAAAGTTAATTAATTAAACAAAGAAACAAACTTTTGCAACTCACAGGATATATTAGATTAATTTGTATATAAACAGGTTGAATAGCACCGGGCCTGAAACAGATCCTAATGATGCTTACTTCTTATATGTTTCCACTGTGAAAACTGCCAATTTATTCCTATTATTTTCTTTTGTCCAATCTGTTACTAATTGCTCAGCTGGCCCAAGAGTTTTTGATCAAGAAATTTATGAGAAGCTTCTCGAAAGTGTAAATATACAATGTTAGTAACCTTATCTAGAACTAACAATGAAGCAGTTGTGAAACCAGAATGTTTGTGAACAAACATAAACTCTGTCTTTTTGGGATTGAGTTGAAGCTTGTTTCTACCTCTCTAGTTCCTCATAAAGTTTCAGATATTAGGCTTAGATCCCCACAGCTCCTCTTACCCTGCTTCACCCTAGATATAATCGTATGTTACTTTACTCTGGAGTGGTGAAGTAGCATACAATTATATCTTACATAAACTAGTGATGATTTCTCCCAACAGATTTATATAGCTGTTGAAAAGCAATGGGAACAAAGCTGAATGTTTACCCTTTACTGTGGCTGTTCCTTATCTATCACTGCTTAGTAATAAGTACCCTTTACTATGGCTGTTCCTTATCTATCACTGATTAGAAGTGTCTACTAAGTTAGGTAGTTTTGAAGAAGCAGGATAAGAAGACAATTGAGTCTTTTGAACTTTGACATAGGGAAATATTCTTGAGAAGACTATAGACCTGGGGTGTCAAATTCGTGGCCCATGGGCCGGATGCATCACGTGCTGGCCACCACCACCACCCCGGTTTAGAGAAGGGGAAAAAAGTCATGATATGTCATGTGACAACAACATGTCGCCATGAGTTTGACACCCAATATGGACAGTCAAGAAAACAAACCAATGAATTACTAAATGACTCAACCCAGAGCTCTCACTTAAGGCTTAAATGACAAACTCAATTATGCTACATTGGACATAGTATTCAAAGATGTAGCTTCTTAGAGAAGGTTCTAATATTGGGGAAGATGAAAGGAAAAAGAACAGGATGACCAGCAGCAGCCTAGATGAAGTTAGTTACTAATGGTGACATTATTGGAAGATTTTAGAGACCAGATTAGAGACAAATCATTCTAGAGAAAATCTTTGTGGTTGCTAGGAGCCAACATTGACTTGATGCCACATAATCAATGAATACAAACTAAGGTAGAGTGTAACCACTATAAAAGGTGTCTCCAATCTTCAATCCCCATAAACCACAGGTATCAAACTCACTGTATCACATTGCGGTCATGTGATGTATCATGACGTTTTTTCTCTTTGTGGGGCTGGGGTGGGTGTGACCTATGTGTGACACATCCGGCCTGTGGGTTGCCAGTTTGACACCCCTACCATAGGTGATCCAGTACCATGGCTGAAATATTGAAAGAGGTCTAAAATGATTGCTGTATCCTGAAAATATTATCTATTAGAACAGCTAGTACTATTTCTATTCTGTGTTAAGGCCTGAACTCAAACTGAAAAAGATCTCATAATTTGTTTCATAAGGAATATTGCTTCTTAAGTAAGAATCAATAGAATATTTAAACATCGTTCTTCAGAAATAAAAAATGTATTCCTGCATACAGAATATTTAACATTTGCTTCAAGAGGTTTATACTGATAATGCACACATTTTGAGATCATTTTGTTAAGAGGGCTCAGTGGAAAGAAAAAATGTATGAAACACAGGAAGATATAGAACGGGGAGTGAAGAACAGTGAAAAGCTTTGTCTATCTCTCCCCCCATCAATTAGTTTTTGCAATCAAATCAGTCAGCCTACGCTAATAGAATGATGTGGGGGTGGACTATGTGCAGCTTCCAAAGACATCAGTGCTTACTCTTATCCTGTGGCATCATGCAGCATTCATTTATTCACCATAGCAACAATAATGACATCTGTCAGGAAGTGAATGAGACCTTCCCAAAAGAGAATTGGTATCCAGCCTTTTTAAAATATGGAACCGTTCCAGAAAGCTGTTTTGCCTCAGCAAGATTAGTGTTAGCCTCCTCCTTTTTATATTCATTTCCTCTCCTTCAAGTTGATTTAGATAGCTGTCAGAAAACTGCCACCTCTTTAAAACATAAATAAAACACTGAAGTGTAATTGAGGAATAAAGCTAACTTTCCTATATGTATTAACAATATCCAAACATTGTCAATATTTTTAACATAGCACATTTGCCATCCTTGGAAGATATAGAAGTAGGCTATTTGTTATAACTTTAGTTATTAATGAGAAACAAGATATCAGTGGCAGACAAAACTGCTTTTTTATATTTGCTGAAAAATAATGAGCAATTAAACACTTGCTCTACAAATATGGATGGGGAATCTTTTTCAACCAAAGGGTTGTTTTTTGAAAGTAACTTTTCAGAAACCGTGTGTCGAGAACAGATGGCAAAAGAAGAGCTGGACATGACAAGCTCTGCCATACAAATATGGCGTCCCCTAAATTTTTGTGAGAATTATTGATGGCAGTGTACCAAAGTTAACTACAAATACAAATCCCAAAGAAAACAACATAATTCATTAAGTCAATTCATACCATAAAATCATCACTAAACTAAAACATCCAACAACTACTCATCAAGACCAAAAATCTGGAAAAAGAGCCAGGATTTGACTACCCTTCTAAAGACCTGCAAGTTCAGGACCAACTATATATTTGGTTAGTGAATAGACTTTGGGGTATGTCATCCTTATGTCTATCCGTCCTCGGGATGGCTAGATACCGAGAGAGCAGGGTGAGTCCTGCAAATAAATCCTTTTTATGTCTATTTATTTAAAATATTTGTTTGAGTATCCATTTTATATATATAATAACTCCAGGAAACTTACAGCCTAGCAATAAAATGTAAAAACAAACAATACCACCAACAAAAATTTATCTCACAGTGTGTGATGGAATCTGGTACAGAGTCACTAGATGGAAGAAGTCTTTCAGGAGGACCAAAGAACAAATCAGCCAGATTTGCCTATGTAGGAAGAGTTGTAGTGTGGACCCTCCTTAAATGTTCACAGGGTATATTTGATAGTTATGTACATTGTGTTTTAGTCCTGCAAGATTCCTTCTATAGGTGAAAGACAATAAAGAAACTACTCTAGTAAAATATCATGTTGTTCTTGGTTTGTTATACCTGACATAGTGCTCCCAGGACATCCCTTCTCCATACTTCCACTGGCCTCCACTCCCATTTTAGCTCAATGCTTAGGAGAACAACCAGGTCTTTATAGTCTTGTGGATGGCCAAAATGGTAGGGGCCCTTTGGATTTCAGAGACGAAGCTGCTCTGAAGGGTAGGGTCAGTTATGGAGAAGGTATGATTCACCAGACAACATTTAAGGGAAGAGAGTGTCTGTCATTTGTGTCTAGATTTTTAGCCGCTTTGTTAGAACAGAATGTTGCCCAGGGTATACCATCTTGGAGGTAGGCAATACTTCATACCTCAGGTATGCAATACTGGCCTAGAATATAGATTGAATATGTCACAAACATTAGAGATAGAATAGAGCCGTGGTAACACAGTGGTTGGGGTGCAGTATTGCAGGCTAATTCTGCCCACTGCCAGGAGTTTGATGCTCACCTTGATGCTCAAGGTTGACTCAGCCTTCAATCCTTCCAAGATTGGTAAAATGAGGACCCAGATTGTTGGGGACAATAGGTTGACATTGTGAACTACTTAGACCCTATCTGTCATTTCATTTCATTTCATTTTGCCATCCTCCCCAGCAGATACTGGGCAGCATATAAAATCTAGTATTAAGTTTAAACAAAATCATAGTCAAAACAAAATAGCTCACACTAAAAACAGCCATTAAAAGATATTCCAAGAAGGCCCCCTTAAAGGGCTTTATAGGTGATAATCAGCACCTTAATTGCTTCTAGAAATTTACTGTGAGGTATCAAAGGTTGACAAAAGGTCATGGAGGGCTAGGATGGATGAGTACCCACATCCAGAGTCCACCACTAGTCAAAAATAAGCACAACCAAAGTACTGATTTGCTTCAAGATCACAGTACAAAGGACATTGTTTGAAGGGTGTGTTAATGTGATGTTTCACTTAACTGTGTTGCTTAGCAATGGAGTTGCCAGTCCCAGGTGCGATTGTTAACCCAGATCTACTATAGAACCAGGTTCTATACATACTGTATATTTTGCATTAAAAAAGCTCTTATATGGGTTTAATAAGGAACTCAAGCAAGAACGCTCTACTCTACTCTACTCTACTCTACTCTACTCTACTCTACTCTACTCTACTCTACTCTACTCTACTCTACCCTACCTTACCCTACCCTACCCTACCCTACCCTACCCTAGAAATTTTACAGTTGGTGAGATAGGAGATGAAGTAATCATTTTTGTGCCATATTATATTAACTCTATGAACGAGGTACAGATACTGTATTTTAGAAACGGCATCTTCATCATGACACATGTTTACTACTAGAACACATTAATTCTTTATTCCTTGCAAATGAATCTATTTCCCATAATCACTATGAATGGTAGCATATAATGCCTTTAAAAATGATCATTTATACATCCAAGTTTAATTGGGATATGTGACATGATATACACAAATTGATCCTAGCTGATTCTACTAAGTTGCAAAATAGATGTCATTGTAAGTGTTTCACACATATACTGTGTGTATTAGATCAAATATGTCAGGCTTCAGAGGGTTCAGCAGCAAATGGTGACTCTGAAGACATATAACCCTTTATTCATTGCTTGGCTAATCTTGGCAGATGACTCTTAGAAACCTCAGCTAGATTAGAGTCTTTATTGGAAAAAGATTAAAGCCTGTAACACAACAGCTGACTGTCATAGCAGAATAAGGAATTCTGACCCTGTTATGTCTACCCTCTAGGATTTAAACACTTGGCTTTTTTTTTTCTTGCTTTTCTCAGCCAATGGAAACTTGGTCAGCCTCTTGATAGCTTTGATATAAATGGAACATGCTTTCACAATACTTCTCGCTAACCCCAGAACTGATGATTCCAGCTTTGTCAGTTACACTATTAGCCACAACAATGATTTGATTAATGTGCAGGTGAAAAAAAAATATCTTTGGGGAGTCTTCACATGTAGTATCAATACCCTAGTCTGTTTTCACTGGCAAAGCATAAAATATTAACAGTTAAGACTTTTCTAGCCATTTTTCTCCCATGTGGAGCAACCATTTTGATTCTCAACTTTTATATAAACATTAATTGAATACAAATATTAACACACATACCCTATATACGTTTCTGAAGATCTGCCTTCACCAGTAAAGACGCATCTTGCTGCCAGAATATCACCATACTTGATTTCTACAGGATTTTCCACAGGATAAAATGCCTGAGAAATGAAACAACAGGAATAATAATTTCAAGCTGTTAGAAAATTGTCTTTCCTCTATTACTTTTCATAACCATAATAACGTATAAAATGTATCACTTGAGTATGCTTTGTATTTCATACTTTGGGTTTCTTTGGTGTATAATTTAAAACACATTTTCTTTTTTATGTTAATATATTATAATATATTATTTTATATCATGAAATAAGCTTAATTCTCTTTATTAATCAAAATTTATTATTTCATGCCTAAAGATGGAAATTCTGCTTTTTTGCCACTTTCATTCCATAACATCCTGTAAAATGAATCATGTTGGGTACTTTAGTAGCATTGGTGTTGGCTGAATTTTGTAAACCTGACTTATTGGCAAGTCAGAGACTCACTGGGTATGGTTTTCACTGTGTCAAATGATCTATTAACGCACAGCATGCAAACACTTTAAAACACACAAACTTTTCCTATGAGACACAAAACAGAATAGAGACTATTTTTTATAAAAAGAGGAGAGAAAGGTAAGCCTCCAGGTTACCTTAAAAAATACTTGATTAACAGGTTAGGATATTCTCTATCTGTATTAATTATGTGGCATTAAATTATATAAATCGTAATTTATTTATTTATTTTATTTCGAATTTATATACCGCACCTTCTCCCAAGGGCGGTGTACAGCCAGATAAAAACATACAATACAAACATTAAAAACAAATTAAAAAGATATATATTAATTTGGCCCCAATTTAAAATAACAAACCAATTAAAAATATTTAAAAAATATATTAAGCCAGCCCGGCTTGCTGAAAAAAGAAAGTTTTAAGGGCATGGCGGAAGGCACCGAAGTCTTGGATTCTCCTTATCTCTGGGGGCAGCTGATTCCAGAGGGTAGGTGCCCCCACAGAGAAGGCCCTCCCCCTGGGGGTCACCAGCCTACATTGTTTGGGAGCGCACAGGTCAGTGGGAGGTCATCGGTAGCAGCAGGTGGTCTCGAAGATAACTAGGTCCTATGCCATGGAGTGCTTTAAAGGTGGTGACCAACACCTTGAAGCGCACTCAGAAGACCACTGGGAGCCAGTGCAGCTCACGCAGGAGCGGTGTTATATGGGAGCGCCAGGTGGCTCCCGTGATTACCCGCGTGGCCGCATTCTGGACTAGTTGGAGCCTCCGGGTGCTCCTCAAAGGGAGCCCCATGTAGAGAGCGTTGAGGTAGGCCAGGCGCGAGGTGATGAGGGCATGAGTGACTGTGCACAGGGAATCCCGATCAAGAAAGGGCCGCAACTGGCGAATCAGGTGAACCTGACAAAAGGTCCCCCTGACAAAAGGTTGATTAGAATCTGATTAGATGATTAGAATCTTACTGATAAAGTTTTATGTAATTCTGTGCCAGTAAATGGGATATTCTATTATGACCAGTTGTCAACAGTGTGCCTAAGTACCATCCTCATTTCCTTTCTATTTTCCAAAAATAGAAACAGTAAAAGAATCAGATGAAACAAATTTAATACCAAAATGAAATACTTGATTTGTACTTAACTATACAGTAATACATACCATTTAGTATCAACTGCAATATTAACGATACCCGACTACATATTAAATAGTCTCTGTATCCCTCCATATTTTTTTCACATGCATATTAAATATACATTAGGTGTCTGTGTGTGTTTGATGTATATATGTATTAAACAAGCTCCCTATTTTCACCAACATTAGAGCAGTTCATAGCATTTTATATTCTATCCTTGAAAATTTGTCTCACTGAACATAATGGTGCTTATTTCTGACTAAAGTGACAAAATAATAGTCTTTCTACATCAAAATTTGGCTACATGAATAAGGGAAAAAAATGGAATATATATATCTATATCTTGGATAGCTTAATCATAAACCCTCTGCAAATATGGAAGTGAGCAAAGCAGAATGAGAGATACAGACGTTTGTCGTATGAAAAGGAAAAAAAAATCTGTAGTGTTTTGTCTCTATTTTTCTTCAGGCATGCTCATCATTTTCCCTTATCTTGGAGCCTGATGTAAGATAAAAGGTCTGCTAAAACATTTGAGAAATTATTAATGAATATTAATAGCTGCCTGTGACATTATTTTTGTCCATGTTTTATATAAGGTTGCAATCAATTCAAACTACTTATCTAATGTGCTGTTTTAATTTTTTTAGGTTTAATCTGCAACTACTGATTTAGTGACATTAGTAATAATAAAAATAGTTTTATTGGGTAATGTGCTTATATTTAATTTTGTCTTTAAGCAAAGCCCTTGGACAAAGAAATTGACTCTGGGATCTAGAAGGTCAATGTCTGCCTCTCCACAAAGCTGAAAGTCTTAAGAGCTGTGGTTACCTTTCTCTCCTATGTGGATGTGAGTCCTGGATACTATACTGATGACACATGACAAATTTCACATGTGCATCCTACATTCCACTCTTGGCAAAATCATGTCTCCAACTTGGAGGTCTTCAATTGCACAGAGTTCACCAGCATTGATTCCCTGATTATCAGAGGCCCGATGCAGTGGTGGAACACATCACTGGAATGGACCACTATGCCTCACCAGTTGCTCTATGGTGGACTGGAGATTGAAGAGACCTCGAGGTCATCCATACAAGTTCTACAAAGATGCTGTGAGGGAAAACCATACACTACTGTGACGGGAATTAGAAGCTGTTGCTGCTGACACAACCTGCTGGCAAGCCCTATGCTATGAAGCCTGGAGTAGCTTCAAAACCAGGGTCCACCAAAAACTGCATCCAGGCTGGGACTGCAGAGCCACCTGCGTGTTGACAAATGAACTATGCAACAGCATATCTTCTTTGAATCCCAAAAAATTATCTATTATATTAACGTATTTTCCCACCACATTTCTGTGAGATGGGTAAGGCTGTGAAAGGAGGTCCGTTTCAAAGTCTTCTAGTGACCTTCCAAAACTGTGTATAGAACCTTATTTTCCCTATTCCTTTTCCAACATTTCAATCATTATATCATGATGGTTCTGCTGTTTACTTTAACAGTGAAGCACATTAACTCAGGATAGCTTTAAAATGCAAGTAAACATACCTGTGGCAGTTGAGGACTTTGGTGGCCAATCGGTGTCCACTGACCATCTCTAACTCGATACCCACTTACTACTTTTCCTGCAACAAAATTAATATGTTTAGCAAAATAAATATGCAGAAATAACAAAAAATACTTTACAAGTTCACCATTTAAATCAATTGACAATGCTAAAAGTTTGGATCATTGATATTTGCTCTATATGATTTACTCCTTAGAAATCCACAGATCATTTTCACATATTTATGTTAATATTTCAGTACATAAGATTTTATTATATAACATTTAATAGATTTAACTTATAAGGAGCTATCAGAATTAATTGGACAAAATGTGTATTATTATGCATCAGTTATATAGTAGTTGTTTATACTTTTATGTTATAATTGTTTCTGAATATGGCAACCTGTCTTCAAAAAATCTGCACTTTCAATAGTTTTAATCACCTAATCACTGTAAAAAAAAAAATCTAAAAGAGTAAAATTGGCATTTGTACCATCTGTCTAAAACTTATACTGGCAGAACTGGATTCATAGAAAAAATCTGGACCAGTCCAAGAAGAGATGGTTTAAGTGTAACACAACAATGAACAATGAGACAATGAACTACCGGGCCTGGTAGCTCAGCAGACTAAAAGCATTGTGATTAACACCAGCTGTCTGCAATTACTGTAAGTTCGGATCTCATCAGGCTCAAGGTTGACTCAGCCTTCCATCCTTTCTAAGGTAGGTTAAATGAGGACCCAGTTTGTGGGGGCAATAAGCTGACTTTGTATAAATATACAAAAGTATGAAGGCTATTGTTTAACACATTGTAAGCTGCCCTGAGTCTCCGGAGAAGGGCGGCATATAAATCAAATTAAAAAAACAAAACAAAACCTCATTATGTAGTGATTTTTGTGGCTGACTCTAACAAAAGTACTATTTCACTTGGAGCGCTTGGCTTCATATACCATATACCATTAGCTTCCTTTGCTTAGGACAATTGGATCTGGTGTAAACATCCACTAAATTCATAATTTGGATTTTCTGTACAGGTACTCCTCACTTAGAGATAGTAATTGGGGGTGAAATGTCTATCATCATTAAGTGATGTGGTCATAAAGCTTAGTGATGGCAGTTCAATCTCCAGTTACCACTGTTAAATGAATCTCTGTGAGTTGTTAAGTGAGGACCTCGCTTAACAAGTCACAGTGATCAGGACTGGCTTTCCCACTGACTTGGCTAACAGAAAGTTGGCAGGGAAGGTCCCAAATTATGATCATGTGACCGTGGAATGCTGTGACATTCAATAATCCAGTCTGGTTACCGAGTGCCTAGAACACAAAACCACAGGCGTGCACAACAGCTGGAACTTTGAGGATTGACTATAAGTAGCACTTGTTCAATCTCATCAAAAATTTGAATGAGCACCTCATTAAATGTGGACTATTATATCTCTTTACTGCTATTTAGTGTTTACCTGGATTTTTGCAGCCCAGATATGGAAACTGCATACTAAGTAATATGAATATCTACCAATCTGGACCAGATACTTAGCACATGTATTTAAGAGGATTCCTGCCCTAACATTCTTCAGTTTAAGTAAAATTAATATGCATGTGTGTATGTCCATGTGTTTGTGTGTATAGTGTGTATGTCCGTGAGTTTGTGTGTATAGTGTAGATTCAGTGTCTTGAAACAAATCTAGCTGAAGCCATATTTTTCTTGCTTTGTTTCTTAGTTGCCATACTTATGGGGGGGGGGGGGAAGGGGACTTATGGAATGTAGGATGACATAAGACATAAGATAAGGCTCTGGAGAACCAAGACCAGATCAACGTGTCCTAGAAACAACAGGAGGGAGTGCTGAGAACCTCATCACCTGTGACACGGGGGGGGGGGGGGTGCAGTATCTATTCTTTAATTATACCAAAAACGTGGCAATTATTCAGTGTTGGTTTCACATTTGACTGTGCTGATATGATGCACCCAATAAACAGGATTTTTGAGGAAACCAAGGCCTCAGAGTCTTGAATTGGTTGGGAGCATTACTCAGAACCATGACATAGATATTATAGAATAATTTACATTACAATTAATAAGCCAATTCCATCTCGTAGCATTCAATAGGCTTTACTATCTCAATCAGGATAACAAAAAGTGAGTATAAGAATTAAGCCTAAACTACTAAGGAAAGGAAATAATCAATTAATGTAAAGACTTACCTAAGTGATGGGTGTGCACTCTATAAGCAAATGGATGCATTGGATATGTTTTATAATGGCAAGCAATATCAGCATTAACCTCTGTTAGAAAACAGATATGAAGGTCATTAAAAATTATGCTTACATATTGAAGACATTTAGAACTATGGTTGCAAAGTTAAATGAAATATATGGCAATATACTAATACCAACAGGGCTGTAGGCATAAAATTTCCTTGCATTTATCCACAAATAACTTTGCACAGTCTTTCATTCATGCAATGATATTAATGGTTATTGTGCTTGATTAACTGAAGAAACATGTATGCGTATATTCATATGCATAATACTGTTCTTACCTTACAGAGTCATGTAATCAATCCACAAATACATGGAATTATATGGTTTGAGGGATAATGTTAAACAGATATTTCCTGGCAAAATATCCTGTTTTGAAGTTTTAAAAACCCTCAGTATTATAGAATTATGAGTCCATAATTAGAAAAAGTAGGGGAAAGACGGGGAAGAGGCTGCAGATTTCAACAAATCTGGAAACAACCAGTGTAACAAAGAGAAGTTTAATTAAAACCTATGAAACTAAATTGATTCAGAAAATCACTGTAAATATTAAGTATAATTTCAAAGTTGGATTCCATGATAAGGTTACTTAATCATGGAAGTGAAAATCTTTGGTCTTTTGCTTGCAGCCAATGAGACAAAGAAGCCTTAAGCTGAGCCATATTAACTGGAAGTTATAGTCTATTGTGAAACTTGGGTAATAATTAAGAGAAATTAAAGTTAGTATATTGCATACTGTATGATTTGTTCCTTGGTTATGCTGAAATATTTAGGATGCTCATTAATTTCTCTGTACATGTATGTGTGGAAATTCATAGAGAATGAATATGATGACTTACAACTAAAATAACTACCTAAAGCATTAGAATTTAGTGATGCAGCCTTTATGTTTGAGTACAAGTGCATCCTTATGTATATTTCCATTATTAATTGGAAAATTGGAAAAAGTACTGATTAAAGGAATACAGCCCCGTAGTCCCTAAGTGGTAATAATAAAAACATGTATTTAGAAGTCAGTAATGATCAGAATTTGATACTTTTTCTTAGATTGCAATGTTGATGTTTTGATATGGCAATCAAAGAAACTAGTATCTTAATTTGTTCTAACATTCTTCTAATAAAGCTTTTAGTATTAAAAGTCCACACCAGTACACTGTTTGAACTGAAAAGAGTGCAAAGGCTGAGGCAGGGCTGGGTGGACAGGAAAACTTATTTATTCACCTTTTTCTCCAGGTGGTATAACAGTATCCACGGACATCATAAGATACATGCCAGCAATCAGAGGCTGCCTTTGAAAGAAAAAGAAGAAACTTGTATCAAATTTACATATATTGCCCTGTTTTATTAATTACTACGTTATATATTACTTTGCTAATAACAAGGTAAGTTTAACTGAATCGACCCAATCGGCTTGCTGTTTTTTTTATAAAAAGAAAACAGCTATTAACAGCTACATATACAGTAGCACCTTTAAAAATTCAAAACCAGTATACATATCTTTATATACTGACACAACAAAGAGTTTATGGACAGTTACTCAAAGTCAGAAAAACTATTAAACAAATATAATGCACTTATAGTAGGGAGGTATGAAGCTTTTACACCTTTTGTGGTGAGACAATCACAAGTGTCATGGCTCTCACACATATGGCATACAATTCTTAATTTGAGACTTACAACTACTTGTAAGCAAATTGTAAATTTACTAATTGTAAAGCAGTCACAACTCACTGGTCTACAAGGCTTACATATCCACTTTTCCCAGATTGATTATAAGCTAGTTTTAAAAGACATTTTGGCATTCACCATGGGGGAAAAGATTAAGAATTAAAATAGTCTTTCAGGGTTCTTTATTGGCCAGTAAGCATTCTCCCTGATAATTAATTGGTCGCATCAATATTTTTTTCCATTTCTGTGTCAATAACCTATGTTATTTTCAAACAGCTCTTGTTCACAGTCAAAGTATCAGCAGATAGATTCCCCCCCAACCTACCTCCTTTCACAACGCATCTGCCCTCTAGAATAGCATACCCCCAGAGGTCAAGGCCCCCCACCCTGCTCTATTTTAGAAAACGTGATCTCTTTCCAGACTTTGGCCTAAGATGACGATGTAAGTGTGTTGGAAGAATGTGGGGTGTTCTCTCTGGGTTAACCATCATCTGTTGCTGATTGGGTAGGTTTCTTTTCTGTTTTATTCTTGTACAATGACAACACTGCTTGGAAGTGGATATGTTAAAGAAATAAATGTTTACATAGACTCCTCTTAACCCCCATCTCAAATGAAAATAAATGAATCCATTAGTTGATGGATTAGTTAACTGCAGGTGAAAAGAAAATTAAAGGACATGTGACGAATGCATATAAAGTCAAATATCCTCTTTGCATGGGGGCAGGAGAGACGGTGGCATAACTGAGGGGTAAAATGAAACAAGCAAGCCATGTTTTATAATTAAAGAAACTGCGGTTAAAGAACAATTCATAATCAAGCAGCAAAAAGTAACTAGATTTGTGCTAAATAAACTTCTTACCACTGAAAGCTAAAGATAAAAAAAGTAGTAGTTGGCAATCCTTTCTAAGGAATATTTACTTTGGCTACATATGAAAAAGTCAAACATTTATTTTTCAAGATAGAAAAGACAACAAATGTACTTTGCTCAAAACAGCCTTTCTACAATTTTAGAAATATATTATCAAGTCACTTTGAAGAATGTATTCATTAAATAATCTGTCTTGTTTACAGGATGTACCTGGACTATCACTAGAATTCTATTCTGTTAAAGCTCATATTAATCTTTGCAAAAGAATTGGAAAAGATATTTAAGAAACTACATGAAATATACTTACTTTTGATTAGTCAACTGTAAAGTCACTCCTGAACAGTCTTTGTGTTTATCTGCAAAAATAAAATATTAGTATTGAGTACAATAATTAAGTATATGACTAGATAATTGCTTATTGGAAATATCAAGTATGAAGACCAAATGTTTATAGTCTAAAAAGACAAGAAGCCAAAAGAGGGGATTAAAAAACCTTTTCTTTAGTCCCCTCCTTTGGGCTTCTTGTCATTTTAAACTATAAACATTTTGGTAGCTCTCCTCATCTTTTAACCATATGGATTGCTTTAAGAGACAATAGTTTCTACACAAAATACTTTAAATAGCTGGAAAATAAACAGTTGCTAGTTAAAGAAAAGCTTAAAAAAACAAATGAGTAAGGAAGATCATTACAGAGGTATGGAAAAATAGAATTCCTTTTAGAAAATACAGATCACATTATAACCATTCTTATTTCATCCTAAAACAATCCTGTGAAGTAGTTTGCTTTCATTTTACTAAGTCAAAGATGTTCCACTGACTGATTACAATTTGCCAAGAGCAACTCATTATCTTTAGCCAAGCAAAGAACTGGATAGTTTTTCTAGATCTAGTCAGGCATTACTGATCCAGAAAGGGCAGATGGTACAAGAAAAACAGAAACTGCATTGGAATAGAGAATGTTCTACATGCATTTACTCCAGATTCAATGGTCTTATACAAAACATTCATATATTTCAATTCTTGATTCATTAAAAAAAATTCAAATCAAATGCAGAAATCGACAGTTTATAAAACAGCATTGCAGGGGATTTCTAAGGAGGTAAAATGATATGTAATTGCTAGAATCTGAAATTTACTTCACCCCAAACTATATAAGATTATAGAATTCACAAGCAACCATTATCACATTTTCATCTGTAGTAAATAAAAACAATATGAGAATAAACATCACAAGCAAAACCCCGGGGAAATAATTGCTCCCTTTAAATCTATACAGCTATATACTGTACTTCAGAAAAATTGCCTGGTGTACTAAAGCAAAATAAAAACTTCAGCTTTGCGTAACAAATAGGTCTCTTTTTTTTGCAAATAACATACTCCTATATTAAATACATATGATGTACAAACTTTCTAACAGAATTCAAACATATGGACCTCTCTTTTTTTGTTCTTATACCTCGATTTTCAAAAATGGAAATGTCTAACCAATTTTGTCTTGAAAAAAAACAAGATCATAAAATTTCCTTTCTTGGCAAGTACTACATACGCTACATGGGTTGCCTGAACACAATGATCCTTATAGAGCGTATGTTCGTCCCCATTTGCCTCTCAGTCTAGGATAACTCCTTTGATTTTTGCATTTCAGTTAGACAGCAAGTATATATTCCTTTAGAACAAATGAATTATTAGCTTCTATTTGCCCTATGGCAATGAGAGGAAAATATATTCAACCTACTCTCGGAAGCAGATTTCTTTCAAACTGATTCTCTAGGCAGCGTTTCCAACAGAGATCAAACAAGAATCTATGCTTACTACTGTGGATTTAATAGCACTTCTGAACTGCAGAGTCTCTATAGCAAAATCCATTGTGATAGGAGTATCAGCTCCAGATTCTTTGATCACTAAAAAAAAAATAAATGGTAACTGCCACTCAAACGATACATTAAAGGTTTATAAAACTAAAAAAATCCTAAAACCTACTTATTGTACCATGGTTATGTTTTTTAAAAAGCCCAGAAGAAATAGAAACCAATTTTCCATTCCTGACTTATTTGTGAAATATTACACATGGAAGTGGTGATAAATGTACCCAATGTTAATAAAAATAATTTGTTATTGACTTCCGGTGGCACCGCAGGCGCCAAAGACGCTCCTTTTGCGAGCGCTAGCCCCGCAATCTCGTAAAGCCGCTAGAACAGCGCAAATCAGCTGTCTAGCAGCTTGAAAACTTTCTCCCCAGGAAAAGGGGAGGAAGAGAGCAGATGGGCGTAGGTAGAGCTCCCCAAGGAGCCCCAGGAACAATTCTGGGGCTCGAAGGGTGAGAGCTCCCTGGAAGCCCGACAGAGCTCCGGATCCGGGACGTTTCTGCTTTAAGCAGAAGAAGACGCTGCGACCATCCCTGCAAACAACGCTTGGAATAAACATCATTCGGAAGCAGGCTGAGCAAACTCAGGAGAGATCAGATTTGCAAGTACTGAACTTTAACTCCAAATGTGTATTACTTCCTTCTGATTCATTAAGGGGAGAAAGTGAAACCAAGATGGCGATTGAGCTTTAATGGGGCGTGAAAGCAAAAGTTAAAAAGGAAAGTTTCGTTTAGCGCTGGTACCTCCTGTTCAAAAATTAGAGATTTTTGCTTTTAAAAAAAAAAGATTAAAAGCTAAAAAGACTACAGCAGTGATTTTTTAAAAAAAGGATTGATATTATTTAAAGACTGAAAATTTTTGGATTTGGTGGATTTGTTGTACTGGCTGCTGAATAAATTCAAATTGGAAACTAAAAATGGCTTCAAAACAAATAAAGGCTATGGTCCCCAAAAGTGCTGGGAGCTCGCCAGCTCAAACATCTAAATTGCAATCTCTCTCTGTTCCAATGGAACCCTCAATATTAACACTTGAAATGTTGCAGGAAGCCCTTAAAATACAAGCCTCTGTTATAGAAAAAAAAATTACTGCGGTGTTTGAGGATAAAATTTGAGATGTTGCTGAGGAGATAGTTCAAATTAAAGAGATTATTCAAAAACGAAATCAAGAAATTAGAGAAGATATTATCATGGCAGTTCAAGGTCTGGCAGGCCATATTGAAGCAATAGGTGAAAAAGTGGAAGAAATCAAGCAGTCTAATGAGAACTTGGAAAATAAAATGGGAGAGGTGCAGAATAAGATGAATAAGATCCTTGGATGAGTACGGACAACAAATTATTAGCTAAACTATTTAGTAGAACTATTTAGTCTAACTATTTAGTAGAATATGACCTGATGGAAGAAGTGGTTAAAGACCTGATGGAAGAAGTGGTTAAAGACCCAATGTTAGCATGGGCCAAAAATATTGGGAAAAATATAAATTTGGAAGAATAGGATCAAATATGGAACAACAATATAAGACTTACTAAGGCAACTACCTACAAGGAGAACCAGTACAAGATGATCTATAGGTGGCACCTAGCACCAGCTAGGATTGCCAAGATTTATCCCAACTTAAATCCAAAGTGCTGGAAGTGCGGACACCAGCAAGGTACTTTCTACCATTGCTGGTGGACCTGCTCTCAAGCAAAAAAATATTGGAAGATGATTGGCAATTGGCTTTCAGAAATAATAGGTGAAACCTTTGAATTAGACCCTAAAATATTTCTCCTGGGAATTCTCAAGACAGAAATGGCAAAAAAAGAAGAAATACTTGGCAGTGCATATAACAACAGCAGCAAGAATCGCCTTCGCTCAACAATGGAAAGAGAAAAAAACACCAACTAAGGAACAAGTAATCGGCAAAATAATGGAATGTGCCGAGATGAACAAATTAACGCTAGAAATTAATGATAGAAAAGATTCTGACTATTATAGCGTGTGGGACAAGTGGTACGGGTGGTTAGAGAAGAGGAAGATGAAATAAAAAATGAAAGAGATCAGAGTGAGTACAAGAAATAGTTAAATGAAATAGAAAGAGAAGATGTACTGTAGATGGTAGAAAATATAACGAGGCAAGGAAAGGTTACATGGGTAAGCAAAAGATATGACTTATGTATTTATTAATTTACCTTTATATATATACACATTAAGAATGTTATAAGAACATATTTTTATACCATGTAACTGTCTAGCATAGATTATCTATATGTACAAACATCTATATTTTTATTTATTTCTTTTTTCTACACTATGTAACCGGATGGATAAAAATTGTATTATTATAATTTCTTAACAATAAAACACTTAAAACCAAAAAAAAAAAAAAAAAGGAAAGACCTGAGGCCTATGTGATAATGATACAATATAGAGATATGGAATTTGCTTTGAGAATAAGAGGCCTCAAAGAAAATAAGCAAGAGAATTTGAGAGAGATCTTTTCAGAAGCATTTACACAGATAATGGGAGATCAAAAAGCAAATCTTGAATGGCAAATTGACAAAATTTACCGTGTCAATTCATGGGTTGCCAGACAGAAACATCTAGCAAGAGACATTGTAGTCTATTTTACAACAAGGAGAATACGCAATGAAATCTTACAAGTCACCTTTAAAAACAAACTTCAAGTGCAGGGACAGGAGGTTTTAATACTGAAAGAAATCCCCCCCCCCAAAATGTTGAGAGCCAGAAGGGATTATGCCTTTCTGGTGGAAGGACTGAGAAACCATCAGATACAGTACAGATGGGAGGTTCCAGATGGACTAGTGGTGAACTATTCAGGAGAAAGATATCGTCTTAACTCAGTGTGGAAGGCAAGAGATTTTTACACCAATGTACTAAAGGCTGGATGCCCACAGTCCCCAGAAGCTAGAAGGAAGACGGAAGCAGAGGGGGCAAGAAAGGGGGAGAAGGAAGAATCGTTGGCACAGGCCCAAAGGGGAGCTTTGATTACTCAAGAAGATTTAATACAACTTTCAACTACTGCTCAAGCTTTGGAGGTGTTCGACAAAATAGAAGAACCTAAGGATCAAAGACAGACCCGAACCGCAGCCAAGCGTCAAGAAGAATTAAGACTGCAGCAACTACAGATGATTCAAGAAACTAAAAAAACAGAAGCAGTGGGAGGAGCAAGACCAAAAAGTAAAATGCATGGAGATTTCCAGCAGATGTTCCAAAAGTTTCAGGCGGCCAAGAATGGCAACTAGATTTCTGACTTGGAATGTTAATGGCCTAAATTCACCACAAAAGAGGAGAAAAATATTTCATTATTTGAAACAGTTTAAAAATGATGTAATCTGTTTACAAGAGACTCATATTAGAAGTAAAGATCAAAAATATTTAATAAATGCAAGGTTAGGTATACATTTTGTTGTATCTGCTCCCGAGAAGAAGAATGGTATAGTTATATACCTAAAAAAAGACTTAATTGCCAAATTAATTGAAGCAGATGATCCAGGAAGATTTTTAGCAATTGAATTTTTAATAAAAGGAGAAAAAATACTTTTAATTGGAGTATATGCACCGAACCAATAGCAGGAAAAATTTTATAAGCTTTTACATTCCAAGTTACTACAATGGGATTACAAATCATGCATTTTATTGGGCGATTGGAATGGAGTGTTGGACACTAAAAAAGATAAGAAGGGGCTCTTGCAAAATATCTCAACGCGTGCTAGATTGCCAAAATCGTTTTTTGAAATGATGGATGATATGGAGTTGAGAGATATCTGGAGAGAGAGGAACTCTGAAGAAAATGACTTTACTTTTTTCTCTGATAGACATCAATCTTTCTCTAGGATTGATTTCATATTAATTATTAATGATCTTTTTTCTAGGGTGAAGAAGATGAAGATCTGCCCAAGAGTTTTAACGGATCATAGTCCAGTTTGGATGGAATTAGAGTATGGAATGGTATTTAAGAGGTCTTGGAGGTTAAATGAAAATCTGTTTAGATATGAGGAAAATGTAAAAGAATGCAAAAAAAATTATGAAAGAATTTTTTATTATAAATATGCATAAGGGTACATCTATGAAAATGGTTTGGGATGCAAGTAAAGCATATATGAGAGGTATTTTGCTATATTTGAATAATAAACATAGATGTAAACAGGAAAAAAAAGGAAGGACTTAGAAGAGGAAATTAAAAAAAACGAACAAGCTTTGATATTGAACCCAGCAGACAAAAAAAAAGAGAGAGGCAATTAACTTACTGCGAGGGCAATTTAATATGCTAATGGCAGATCAGGTCGCAACTAATTTGCAATATGCTAAACATAATACTTTTTGCAATGCTAATAAACCAGGGAGATGGTTAGCATATCTGTTAAGGAAAAAAAATAAAAGTCACGGACCATAGAGAAAATAGAATATAAAGGTAAAGAGATTTATCAGCAAAACATGATTAAAAAAGCATTTTTAGAATTTTACACGAGGTTGTATGCTAGTGATAAAATTCAAAGTATAGATGTAGATAGATACTTACAGAAAGAGAATATTCCTATAATTACAAGACAGCAAAGGGAGGGTTTAAATCAACCAATAACTTCCGAAGAGATCATGCTTGCAATTAAGCAGTTGAAAGTGGGTAAAGCCTCTGGGACGGATAGTTTGACAGCTGCTTATTATAAACACTTGCAGTTAGAAATGGTGGGACCACTCAAAGAGTTATTTATCAACATACAATCTGGAGGAGATGTACCCCCATCCTGGAAGACAGCTTTTATTTCTCTGATTCCAAAGAAGGAGCAAGACCACACTCAGCCAAAAAATTATAGGCCTATACCACTTTTAAGTACAGATTACAAGATTTTTGCTAAAATACTAGCAAATAGGTTAATGACAGTCATGCAACAAATGATTCATAATGATCAAACTGGTTTTTTAAATGGTAGACAAATGAAGAGTAATGTAAGGCAAGTGGTTAACCTATTAGAGTATTTGGGGAAGAACAACCAAAGCCCTGCGGTGCTAATATTTCTTGATGCAGAGAAAGCATTTGATCGATTGAATTGGCATTTCTTATTGAAAACAATAGAAAAGATGCAGTTTGGAGCATATTTTACACAATCTATTAAGGTAATATATCAGAAAGAAACAGCGCAAATAATAATTAATGGTAGTTTAACAGATACTTTTAATATAGAAAAAGGAACAAGACAAGGATGTCCCTTGTCCCCATTATTGTTCATCTTGACTTTGGAATTTTTGTTGAGTAAGATACGTGGGTCGGACAAAATAAATGGAATTAAAATTAGGCAGTATGATTACAGAGTACGAGCATTCGCAGATGATTTGGTTGTTACTTTAACCCAACCATTACAGTCGGTTGTAGGTTTAATGGATATAATTAAGCAATATGGGTAAGTATCTGGATTTAAAATAAATGCAGGGAAAATGAAGATAATAACTAAAAACATGACTACAAATCAAAAAGATGAATTAGAAAGATTAACAGGATTTGAAATAGTAAAAAAAGTTAAGTATTTGGGGGTTTATATTATGACATCAAATGCGAAATTATTCACGCATAACTATGATCCGTTGTGGCAAAAAATACAGAGAGAGATGGAAAACTAGAAAAAATTACAATTATCCTTGTTAGGAAGAATAGCAGCAGTAAAAATGAATGTTTTGCCTAAATTTTTGTTTCTTTTTCAAATGATACCAATACTTAAAAAAGATGAAAATTTGAAGATATGGCAGAAGGGTATTAATAATTTTGTCTGGGCAGGGAAGAGACTGAGAATAAAACAAAAAATAATGCAGGATATACGTGAAAGAGGAGGTCTCAAAATGCCCAATTTAAGACTATATTATGAGGCAACTGCCCTATCAGCAATGAGTGATTGGATGAACTCAACAGAAGAAAGAATATTGAATATTGAGGGATATGATTTGATTTACGGGTGGCATGCTTATTTACTATATGATAAGAAAGTGGATAAGACTTTTAAAAGTCACATATTAAGGAATGCTTTATTGCGTGTCTGGAAAAAGTATAAGTATAAATTAAATGAGAAGTTACCAATGTGGGCAATACCCAGACACGCGATAGAGAATAAAAGTGTAGAGCAAAAACAAGATGTGATTACATACAAAGAGCTTCTTAACAAGGAAAGAGGTATACTACAACTAAAATCTTTAATCAACTAAGAGAAGACAGGATAATTCAAACATGGTTTCAATATGTACAGCTGCAAGCTAGATGGAGAGAAGATCAGAAAATTGGTATTTTGCAAAATGAGAACTTGGTAAAACAGATTAGAGATCAAAGTCAAATGCATATAAAAAGGTTGTATAATGCATTGGTAGAAATAGATTCAGAAACGGAGTTAGTTAAGGACTGTATGATAAAGTGGGCACAAAATATTGAAGAACCAATAATGATGAATAATGATGTAAACGTGGGAAAAAATATGGGTTAGAAATGTGAAGTTTACGCAAGCCCAAAACTTAAGAGAGAATTTTTATAAAATGTTTTATAGATGGCATCTAGATCCTAAAAAGCTAGCCTGTATGTATCCAAGTGTGCAACCCAAGTGTTGGAGATGTGAATATGATGATGCCACGTATTATCATTTATGGTGGACATGTAAAAAAATTAAGGCATTTTGGATAAAAATATGATGGATTATTCAAAATATTCTCAAAAAGAAGATAAAATTTATTCCACAGTTCTTCTTGTTAGGTATAATTACAGATTGTACTGTTATAGAGACTAAGTTGATTTTAAATTTAATAACAGCAACCAGACTTTTGGTGGTGCAGTATTGGAAGAAGGAAGACTTACCAACTATTGAAGAATGGACACTAAATGTAGTGAATTTAGCAGAGATGGCCAAAATTTCAGCGTATTTGAAGGACCATTCAAATGAAAGATATATATCGGAATGGAGAAGATGGATTGACTATATTCAAAACAAATATCGGACTAAAAAGCTTCAATTAGCTTATGAATGAAATCAACTTTTTCTTTTTGAATTATGTTTTGTTAGTTAAAGGGGAGTTAAAGAGCAAGAGAGAATTAAGAGCCTACAAAAAGCTAGCATATTTTGATTTATGTTTGTTAAATGTTATACCCTGTATTTGCTCTGGGAAGTCCGGGGTGGGAGGAGGGGGGTTGGAGGGAGAGGGGGGATGGGGGAAGGGTGGTGGGTGGAGAACAGAAGGGAGGGGAGGAGGGACGGGGAAAAAATTGTTGTAATATTTGATAAAATTTGTTATTGACTGTTCTAAACTAGATAAAAATATAGGGCAAACATAGTCACAAATAAGAAAATGATAAAAACGTTTACTTAAAAGTTTATCTTAAATGTCATCTCTTGCTACATAATGTATGAAGGCATGTGGAGGAATGCTTGTAGATGCACATCTAAGATATATCTATAAATGCACATTTCAAAGATTAGGAAAGAGTCAATATATTTAAATAGGAAATGGCCACTTAAAACAAAATTATCTTTTTAATTAAGTTAATACTTATGATAAGGAATACAATGGATTTTGTTCTTCTTTTGAAGTTTTGCCAATGTAGTTTATGATGAAGACCTAATGAATCTTATGAAGACCAGTTCCTGAATAAAGAAATAGTGTCTTGTGTATCACAAACTTTGTTAAATTAAACAGCTGGAAATACTGACGTGATATCTCTGATGGCAATTATATGGAAATGGTTAAATTTTCCAGTCTAGCCTAGAAGAAATTCCTAGCCGTTTCCCATTCAAATAATAACAGTTTCAACATTGTCTCATTTTTTCAGGAATTATCAAGATCAGCTGTGAAACAAATTTACTAAGAGTGGAAATTAACATAGTTTAAAAACAATGTCTAATTTCTCCAGTCCCTTATAAGCTCTTCATAAGAATGTATTTTTACTATAAACAAATTTGAAGCTGTTTAAATACACAATAAAATATAAACATTAAAATAAACAGAAAAAAGTAATCAGATTACTTTGGAAGAAGAAAATCACATATATGTTAACTAGGTATAATTACATGGATCAGAGAACATGTTGCGAAGAATAATAAAGACTACTATAAACTCCCCAATGCCTTCAATTTAGCCTTCAAGAGAAGATAAGTAAGGGGAAGATAAGTAATCTACAAAATATTATCAAAGTGCAGTTTAAATTAATTTCAACTGAGCTAACAATAGTTACTATGAATTACTGATTTGCTGCGCTTATCAAAAAGAGGTCCTTGGCATTTATAAATCAGAATCCATTTTCACTTGCTAAAACCCACAGACACAAGATACAATCATTACTGGAATGTACTGCAATGGCATGCTGTCACAACTGTGAGATTTACATGAACAAACTACCAAAATGGTCTATAATATTTGAAAAAACTGAAATAGTTTTTTTCTAGACACTAACAGAAATATAGTGAATAAGCATAATCTTTTCTTAATTTAACATCCATTTTATTTTATTCAATTTAATTAGTCTACCACAGGGGTCCTAAAACTTTTTAAACAGGGAGCCAATTCACGGTCCTTCAGGCTGTTGGGGGGCCGGACTGGCTGGGTAGGCTTGACTAAGTGATCATGTGACTGGGTGAGCATGGCCAATTTAGCAGTCCATTAAACAATACACAAATTAAACTTTAATTTATTATGCTTCTGGGGATAGAAAGCAGGTTAGTGAAGGGATGTGGCTGCCTTGGGGGGAGGTATGAGTGACTTCTCTCTCTCTCTCTCTCTCTCTCTCTCTCTCTCTCTCTCTCCCTCTCTCTCTCTCTCTCTCTCTGTGTGTGTGTGTGTGTGTGTGTGTGTGTGTGTGTCTTTCTCTCTCTCTCTCTCTCCCTCCCTCCCTCTTTCTCTTTCTCTACAGAGGCCGAGGAGGCCAAAAATGGGCCCGTTTTTGGCCTCCTTGGCCTCCATTACCACTCTGCCGCCCAAAAATGGTGCTGTTTTTGGCCTCCAGAGGCCTCTGCACATCCCAGTTTTGGCCTCCTTGGCCTACAGAAGGCAAGTGGGAGCCGGCGGGTAGGGTGGGTGATGCGGGCGGAGCAGCTTCTTGGTCCCGCGTGGGCTGGATTAATGGCTTCGGTGGACTGTATCTGGCCTGCGGGCCGTAGTTTGAGGATTCCTAGTCTACCATCATGATTTCAGAAGACTAGTTAAAAAGAAAAGATTGAAAAAAGGAAAGTACTATAATGGGTACTTAAAATTTAATTCTTTCCTTTAAAAAAAAGGTTATTTAAATTTACTGAGTCTAACATGAAATTGATTCATTTTGCCCTAGTTCTAAGGAGATATTCTTGGTATTATCTCTCCTGCCTGCCCAAATCTTAATATGGAGGAGGATAGCAGGAAGAATCTCAAGAACTTCAATGGAAATCCTCAAGGATTATGTGTTTATGGATCTCAAAAGAGGCCATGTTAACTAGTATTCAAAACTGAGACTTGTTCATTCTCAATTATGCAGTGAAATATGAGGACAGAGACTGGAACTATCACCAGTTAGAAAACTTCCATTGTGTTCCACCAAAATAATTTTGGAAATCTATCAGCCTATTGAAAGATTTATTCTAAATTTAATAAAAGAAGCTCTGCCATCTCATAGTAGGCACATTTATTTATCTTACTCATAACAGCAAGAGTAAAGATTTTACATACCTTTGAATGCACCAATATCCCCATAATGGACTTGGAGAACAAAATATTTGCTCCCTGTTTCTCCTCCAACTTTAAACCCAACACCTTCAGAGGGAAGAAAGGGTGAACTCACTTTATCATATTCAAGCATATTCTTAAAGGAAAAAAAAACTAAAATAAAGAGCATATTATTTTAAAGATTTAAGATACAATGCAACATTTTGCATTTATATTCTCTGAAGAAGCTATCCCTAAAGTACGTGCTTCAAGGAAAATAAATATTGCAACAGATAATTCTGCATGATAGTTCTGAATTTGTCTCTAGTTTAAGAAGAACAAAATCAAATAGAAATAGTGAGATATCCTGGTTCATATCTGATTTACTTATTTATTTTTATTTGTTTATAATGTGGAAATATGGAAACTGTTATAAGATTTTGAAAATCACCTTCATTTTGAAAATATTTTTGACATATCCTGCTACAAGCCAAATAGATTTACTAATATTTTATAATGTATTAGCCATAAAAGGTATTGGCAACTGCAGTTAAAATAAAAAAAAATCAGCAGGAAGATGCACTATTTAATGTGTTCAGCTGTACATTAAAAGTATGGGGGGGAGAGAATTCCCAAGCACCCCTTTTTATAGTAAATTGCTAAGTGAGCAATTTAATTCTCTGAAAACCTAATTATTTGAATAAAAATATTCACTACTATTACAGTAATACAGAAATTAGTGCACTAAATGGCTTTTTCTATTATTACATGTTGTGTAGAATACTATATCACAAAAAATCTGATACCTTTTGGCAATCTTGTTGGTGGTGCATTTCTTGCCCAAGCATATAAGATATCACTTGTGTCCGTACATGTTTCTCCATCACAATTCCTAGAAAACATACACACACAAACATAAACATAGAATCTCTTTTAAGTTGTGTCCCCCAACCTCATCAGACCTCTCATTTCACATCTCATTGGAAAAGCTACTTCTATTATTAGGCATCTTCATTTTAAAAAAAATGCTTTTGAACCATGACATATTTTACAACCTATAATCAATTTTTAAATGTTTTTCAAGGTATTGAAGCACTTGTCCTTGTTGTCATCATTGTCATCAGCAGTAGCAACATATCCTGAATGTGGAGTATATTTATTATATTCATAATCTTCCATTCTACCGTTAAATTTAATATAGTTTATATAGCCCTATCCTTTGAAGCAGCTTCTGAAGTAGGTTAAGATAAAACAGAACCTGATATAAGGCTGTCCCAGGAAATGGATTAGAATAGGAAATGGATAAGAATTGGAATCTTTCCAATCAGATCCTCTAACTACTATAGCATATTGGCCCACATCAATCAATCAATCAATCAATCAATCAATCAACCAATCAGTCAATCAGTCATACTTCTTATCACAGTTATATGTGTTTCTTGTTTATATCCATTTAAAGATTAAAGTACTACAATATGGATATCAGAAAGGGATTCAATAAGAGAAAGCAAAAAAGAAAGACAGACTTATGTATCTGTCATAAATTGTGTCATAATTTAGCTGATTCAGCTGATCAAAAACCTGAACGATGCTGATCACATTACTCTGATAACTGAAGGTACGAATAATCTGGGTTGTCTGGTAATAAAAGACAGGGTATGCTGTGAAAAATGGCATTAATATTTAAGATACAGAAAACTAAAGCAATGAGAACAGGTAAAGCAACCAGAATTAAAATTCATACCGATAGCTTCTGTTTTTGAAGACTACTCTGTGAAAAAGTCAAGAACTACACCATAGACTAGTGCTAGGTAGGAATGCAATGAAAGCTTTGAAAAGATATTTAGATCAATTGATGTAAATACTTAGGATAGAAATATATACTTCTATATACTTAGGATAGAAAATATATTGATCTTTTGAAGTTTGGTGTTGGAGAAACCACCTGAAAATACCACGAGTAGCCAAGAATTTAAACTAAAGGATCACTGAACAAATTCTAGAGTTCTAACTGAAGGCACAAATGACTAGGCAGAAATATTGTATTCTGGGCATTTTATGCAAAGATCTGTTCCCTTGAAAAATCCAAAATGTTGTGAAAAATGGAAAGCAGGAGAATAAGAGTTGAATTAGCAGCAAGCTGGATATACTTTTATAGTGGCATTGGGTGCATTTTTTGAAAATCTGAAAAGTCAGGTTAGAGGCAGATCATCCTGGAGAAAGTTTATCTATATAGTTACTTATAGATACTACTGACTTGATGACACATAATCAATTAATTACATATCTAACTGAACTCCTATTCAGTTGACCCCTAAAGAACTTAGTCTTTAGAATCACAAATTTAATTTGAGTGAACATCATATCTTTTCATAAGAAATGACTTAGCTTTCCCCTTGGACTGACACAAGAGCAAATATGCTTTTTTATTCTGAAATTAGTTTCTTACTTACGTGAAAAAAGTATGACATTTTGAGTAGTGCCAGTAGCTACTTCCACATATACATCATTTTAATACTTGAGATATATAAAATGAATAGTTTTGTTAATGTTTAATCAAGGAAATCATATATCTATTTTAGCAATTTAAGAATTTTATTATAGTATCAAGTATCAAGTATCATTATTATAGTATACATCAACCTGTGTAAAAAGAGCTGAAAGGATAAAATGTAGGATAGCTAATTGTAGAATCAACAGTAACCATAATAATAATTACAACAAATAAATTTGAAGATCTAGACTATAATTTAAAATCTTGAATGAACCATCTGCCTTATGTTTTGAAAGCAATTTAAAATGTTTTGTTAATTAATCCAATGCTATTGCACTCATCCATTCATCCATCCATCTATCATCTACCTACCTACCTACCTTCCTACCTAATTTAGATATCTCACTCACAATGTTTTCTGGGCAGTTTATAGATAAAAGTATAGTTTCTGATACATTGCCAATCGTAACTGAAATGATTGAGGTAGCATTTCAAAGACCAGATGGTTTGGTAAAGAGCTATCATAATTCTTTCCATATAATCATGTCTGTCCATTGACATAAGTAGAGGAGGTTCTGGATTATGCTATTTTTTTCCCCAAAAAATTATGTTAGATCAGCAGAATATACTAGGCATATTTCCAATTCTAAGGAGGTCCTTATACTTTTTATAAAGTTGATTATCTTCAGGACTACCATTCTTAAAGACAGAATTATCTCTAGTTTGGTGCAATTTTCCTCCAAATATTAAGCACAGAATAATAACTATGGGAGAAAGATATGCCTCCATTTCCTGCACCTGGTTAGCCGCTATGGTAAACAAAATGCTTAATTAAGATGGCCTTGGCCTTAACTAACAAGAGCCTTGGTAGTACAGGGGTTTAAGGCACCCTGTTATTAAGCTGGTTAAGACCAGCTGCCTGCAATTACTGCAGGGTTCGAATCTCGCCAAGGCTCAAGGTTGACTCAGCCTTCCATCCTTTCTAAGGTAGGTGAAATGAGGACCCAGTTTGTGGGGGCAATAAGCTGACTTTGTATAAATATACAAAAGGATGAAGGCTATTGCTGAGCACATTGTAAGCCGCCCTGAGTCTTCGGAGAAGGGCGGCATATAAATCAAATTAAAAAAAAAAAAAACTAACAAAGCTGTTCTTATGTTCTTTGAAATGTTGCTTGTCCAAGTCCAGGGTTGTTGCTAGTCCAGGCTAAGAACCGCATGTGCACAAAAATATATGAGAAGGTGATTTTTGGAATTGCCCATCCACAATTACATCTGGAAAACAGACTGAGTGAAAATATATTTATCCGGCCACCCCCAGTATGGTGAGATGTAATGAATTATTTAAATTATTATATTTCAAAATTGGATATAATTATCTACAGTAGCATATACATGTTTTATGCTTCTTTTCATTAATAATTTTAATGATACAGCCATGCGATAAAAAAGGACCACATTTGTAATAGAATCCATTTTGTGAGATCCACCTGCTTCTCCCTCACAATATTTTTATTCATGCTCTTTTTATTCTGCCAAATCTTTGACCCAACTCAATTAAGGTTATTTTTTTAATCTGTTTGGTTTTTTAATTAGATAACTACCAAAAAAATGAATTCTCATTTTTTTATTATCACCTTCAGCATCTTTAGAAGATGGAAGACTGTTTTGAGTAATAAATTGTGACTGATAACTAGTAATAAAGTTCCTAATTTTGAATGGTAAATGTTGTATATATAAAAAAGGATCAACTACGTAAGATTTCAATTTACTATATCTGAATAGTTAAATTAAAAATTCAAAGACATTATTTGAACATGACATGTTTTTGTACTTTCTTAACAGCAGAACACAAAACACCCAATAAAAGTAGTAATAATTCAAATTATTTATTTATTGCTGGATTAGCAGATACATTGATTTATTATATTTATAATGACTGAGACAGTATACACTAATAAAATCATAACTAATAATACATAAAATAGGCGTTCAGAAAAGAAAAAATCTATTTATCCTATAAATAGTACCATCTTCTATCCAGTTTAATGCAAGGTCTAGCAAAAGAACGAGGTTTTGAAGGCACTAAACTCTAAAGGTACTCTTCATTGAACAACTACTCATTCAGCAACCAAAGTTACAACAGCACTGAACAAGGGGGATTTATAACAGATTGTCATGGCTGCAGCTATTCACAGCTTCCCCATGGTCAATGAATCAATGATCAATGATCATTGATCATTGAATGAATGAATGAATCAATGGTCAATGAATCAATGGTGATTCAGATGCTTGGCAACCAACTTGCAATTACAATGTTACAACCTCTTGTGGTCACATGATCATCACTTGCAATCTTCACTACCAGCTTTCGATAAACAAAGTTAATGAGGAAGCTGGCAGGAGGTCAGAAATGGTGTTCATATAATAGTAGGATACTGCAATTTGCAGAATTAGCTTGATTATGGCAATTGGGATTGCTAAAACTGTTGTTTTAAGTCACAGCAGTTACATGATGTTGCACTTTATGACTGGTCCATTTAGCACTGGAGCTGTTGGTCCAAATTACCATTGTTAAGCAAGGACTACCTGTACATGAGAAGGATGGCAGCCAGCCAATGTCAGGGGCAAAGCTATTTCAGAGGGCAGGTACTGTGAAACCGAAGACATATGTCTTAGATCCCAACAGATGACACTGGTTAATGGATAGAACATGAAACATCAATGAAGATAGGTAGAAACTATGAAAGATAGATGGTCCTTCAGATAATCAGGATTTATGCACTTATAACAAGCAGCTTGAATTGTACCCATAACCAGTATGTAGGCCATGAAACAGAGGTGCGACATGTCCATAACATGTGACACTGCATTCTGGAACAGCTGCAGCTACCAAATTGTTTTCAAGAAAAATCCCATGTATATTGCAATACTCCATACATGAGGTGACCAAATCATGAGTGACTGTCTGAAAGCCCTCTACTCCAGGTGGGAGCACAGTTCTCCCTAAAGATGGATTTGGTGAAGATTCTTTTAACTACAGCTGCCACCTGCTTCTCAAGCAAATTGCACAGCACTCCTGATATGATTCAAAACTCCACAACTACTCAAATTTGTCAGTGTTGAGTTTGAATGTGTTCCTCTCCATGTGCTCCACCCACCCAGCCTCGAGACAATGGGACAAGGCTTTGACAACAACATCTAATCAGCCTGAAGTTGAGAGTTATAAATGGCTATCATCAACATATTGATGATATTTGATCTAAAAAGAAGTTAACCTTGTCTAACAATCTCATGTAGATGTTAAAAAGGGGGTGGGATAAGACTTCGAAGGGACCACACACATTAGGCATGTGGGACTTCATATCTCCCTCCCCCCAGCAACTAGATTTGACCACAGAGAAAGAAGAAAGTCCACAAAACCATGCCTCCAAACTCCCAATACTGAGATGAGTCAGAAGTATATCATGATTGGCAGTATTGAAAGCATCTGAGACAGTTTCTTAGGTATAATCCATTCTATTCATGTTAAACAAAATATTTTAAAAGCATATATGTTCAAATCCCCTGCAACGCATTAGTCAGAAATGCCCTACTCCAATCTTACCTGTATATGATGGCCTGATGCTATCAGTCTGGATAGACAGAGGCTAGTAGGCAGCAATAGAGGTAGACAAGGGGCATAGCTGAGCGGAGACTTTCCTGATAAGTGCTGGCTAAAAATCATTCAAGGCATTCAAACCATTTCACTGAAACAACCGGAATGGCCTTTTCACTTTAGCAAAACCAAGCAGACTGCTTGAATCATGTTGGCAAAGCCAATCTTAGTCACTTTGCACAGGTCTATGCAATAGAGTTCCATAAGAGGTATACAGTATTATAATTGCAAACATGACTCATTCTATGTAGCATAGCTCCTCTTCAGTATGTCCATGTTGATTTCAAATATTTTATGGATTCAACCACAATGAAATAGAAATTTCATCACTAAAACAATTGTACAAAAAAGACCTTCTCTCTTAAAATCTTCTGTTTCACTGATAGAAATCACTTTCACTTTTGCACAGTCCATGAAGCATTTCATTTAGCCCACTGAGGTGCAAAGGCAACCACAAATAATAAAAAGCAGCTCAACAAGAATAGCATATGAACAAGAGAGGCACAGTAAAGAAGAGATGATGGCAAGTAAAAATTATATCAAATCCAGCCTATCTTAGGAGAAAACCCAAACTATACTTTTACTTTAAGCATTTTGTGATGTATGTCATTAATAAAATTAAGTGAAAAAACTGAAAATACAAAGTAACCCCAATTGTGTGTGTGTGTGTGTGTGTGTGTGTGTGTGTGTGTGGATAGATAGATAGATAGATAGATAGATAGATAGATAGATAGATAGATAGTATAAACTAAGTTTATCAATTATGAATAATAGAAATGTGCATGAAGTATTGAAAACAAAAAGTTGAATAAGTTGAGTATAGCTTTAATAAATATATTTACTGAATATATTTTCAGTGGTATATAAATAGAACACCTTTCCATTTTCAGAACCCTTTGGGGTCTTGCTAGCATTTCTGGTTACTTGCTTTATAAACTGCCCTTTTCAAATATTAATGGCCCAATCAAAATTTAAAAGGCATTTCAAAGTTCTTATTTATTAATAGCAGTATCTTATTGATGAGAAAGAAGGTGCAGATATTTGCACCTGTTTGTATTAGCTGGGAATTTAAAATTGGAGTTGCAACCTTTTATCTATTTAAACATAAAAGCAATTCATTTTAGTTAATTAATTCATACGGTGAATCATAAGTGAGTGACTAACAGTACCGTTTAATGGTTGTTTTCTTTGTTTATTTTTAGCTTCAGTGTATCGCAGTGATGTAACATTTTTAATAAATACAGCTCGAATTTCTGTTCAATAAGTAGCTGAGGTTTATTAAAGTTCTTTCTATGAGATGGTGGCCATATGGATGGATGGATGGATGGATGGATGGATGGATGGAAGGAAGGAAGGAAGGAAGGAAGGAAGGAAGGAAGGAAGGATAAAAATTGTGCATTTTTCCTCCTTACTTCAAAAGAGTAAAAATGATCAGTTTATCAGTTGATTTAGACTCCAACTTGCTGGAGAATTTTGGGAGTTGGAAGTCCACAAGTCTTAAAGCTGTCAAGTTTGAGGACCCCTGATTTAGACTAATCAGCCTGAAATACTAGAGAATGAACACTTTTAAAAACATTGTATTAACAATTCATATATGCCTTAAAACTCAGCATGTTTAGACACAAGCAACTCTGTCTTCTTGCATCATTTTTCTATTAGGGGCCTGGTGGTAATACTTTGGGATAGTTCTGTTCCTATCTCTCCAAATATAATCAGAAGATGGAGGCTCATAAGGTTTTGTCTTCTGTGCCATGCCATTTAACATCCGTATAAAGCCATTGGAAAGAATTGTTCATGGGTTTAGAGAAGGCAATCATCAATGCTGATGGTAATTATATTTTTCTTTTTCTGTGACCTAGAGGTTAGATTTCCTTTAGGCTTCTATGTGCCCAGATTGAAAGGCTCTGAATGGATAAAATGGACTAGAATTCAGGATAAATGACTATTCTCAACAAAGCTGCATTTCCTCTTACTGATCAGGTTCACAGTCTGGAGTTTTTCCTGAATTCAGCATGATGCTGTCAATCATATATCGTCAGTAGCAAAGAGAGCTTTTAGTCTTTGACCAGTTGTGTCACTATCGGAAGAACAAAGGCCTAGCTTGGTGATTTATGCACTGCTAAGTTAAATATGGATTGTACTGCATGAAACAGCCTTGAAAAGGCTCAGAAATTGCACTTAGCTCAGAATATAGCCAAATATGTGAGAATTGGTGCCTCCTAAAATTTTTTCCTAAATCCCATCTACCAACAACTTCACTGGTTCCCAAGACCAACTCACAATTCTCATATGTATAAAATGCTCACAGAGCTTAGAATTGGCTCTTTATAGAATTACCTATTCCTGACCTCTCCCTCAAACACTCTTAGAACATCAATGTAGCCTCTTTTGCAGTTTTATTGTGGATTTATTTGACATCTACACTTAACTCTGTTTACTCTTCGGCAAATCCATGTTGTTAAACAATGTTATTGGAAATCAAGCAATCTCTTAAATTTCCTGTGTCTCCTGATTGCTTCAACTGTCTTAATACTTATGAAATGCATTTTTAATGCTATAAAATTTATGTTTATTGTATTTCTGCTCTTGTAATTCTATTTCTGTAAATGGCCCTGAGCCTTTATGCAAGTGTTCTTGAGAGGAATGCTTCTCAGTTTTTTAGGGAATAATAAAAGCCAGTTTACTTGAGGCCCAGAATCATTAAGGAATTGAGCAGTTTCAAAATTGGATTAAATAAATAAATAAATAAATAAATAAATAAATAAATAAATAAATAAATACAGTAATAGTGAGTTACATGTTGCTCATTACTAGAATTGTAACAAAACATGTATTTCTATTACTTAATCAATGGAAGTGGGATATACAGAATATAGTTGCAGTAAGTAAAACTGGTAGTTTCCCATTAGAAAAAAGAAATAAATACACTACAAAAAACCCTCAGCCATTTTTGTCTTGGGATATGCATAACTGCAGTAAAATGAAGATTAAATTAAGTATGTATTCGAATGCTTTCTCTGTAAATTTGTTGACAATATTGTGCTTGGAAAATCATAAAAACATGGATCAAAAATGTATGTCCATTTTTCTGAAAAAATGTATTTCTAGTTCTTCTGGAATACTTGTTTTTGTATAACTATTTTATTAATGTAATTTGAACTTTTCAATTTTAAAAGGTAACATAACTATAGAGATTGTATAAAAAACAAATGAAACTGAGAAGTTTTGCCTTACTGTGACCTTGCAGTAATGATTAATCACTACCAAATTTCTTATAAGAAATGATGATTTTCTCTTATCTTTATCCTTCACAGTCTCTCTACTAATCCCTCCATCCATAGGTTCACTACATTGTCTGCCTTATATGCAAGCTTCATCTCTTCCTTCTTCACTGAGCAATTGTAAATACTGAATATGGAGGCTAGTAATAAGGACATACAGGTAAGTCCCTGATCTACAACCACAATTGAGCCCAACATTTCTGTTGCTAAGCCAGATAGTTTGTTAAGTGGTGGCACACTATTTACAGGCTAACTCTGCTCATTGCCTGGAGTTTGACCCTGACCAGCTCAAGGTTAACTCAGCCTTCCACCCTTCTGAGGTCAGTAAAATGAGAACCCAGATTGTTGGAGGCAATATGCTTACTCTGTAAACCACTTAAAGGAGTGTGATAAAGCACTATGAAAATATATAAGTCTAAGTGCTATTGCTATTGCTCTATTTTATGACCATTCTTACCACAGTTGTTAAGTGAATCACTGTACTTGTTAAGTTAGTAACATGTGTAACATATAGTAATATTAAGTGGCTTCACCATTGACCAATATGCTTACTCTAGTCAGAAATTGCTAGTCAGAAATTATAAAAGGTGATCACACAAGCCCTGGGCAAATGCAACTGTAATAAATATGAATCAGCTGCCAAGTGTCCGAATTTTGATCACATGACTGTGGGCATGCTGCAACAGTATGAAAAGCGGTCATAAGTCACTTTTTTCAGTGCCATTGTAACTTTAAATGGTAACTAAACGAATTGTTGTAAGTCAAGGACTACCTATACAGAATAGGAAAGCTGGCAACAAGGACAAGAATGGAATGAATTCTAGTAGTAAACTCTGCTTTATAATTAAATATACGCAGGTCTCATTCCATGCTTCACTACTATGTATCACTAGCCCATCTTTAATTTAATACTGTACAAGAAGACTATTTAACTAGTGCAATGGAAGCAATGTCCTTACCAGTAACCGTTATCTGAAGCAGGACTGTTACATCCAAATAGCAACATATGGTGGACAATGTCCATACTGGCCTGAGGTTTAAAGTCAACTGAAAGACAAAAATGATAATAGAAATATAAGTTTGTTTTTTTCTTACTTTAACAAATCATTAAGTTGTATATGAATGCTTTTCTGCAAACACTGCAGAAAGAATAAAACACAATGTCATCTACATTTGGTTGTATCTCTTGCAAGCATCAGGTCACAAAAATGGCTGATCAAGAGTTTTTTTTCAAACAGAATAATATTTGTCAATGGGTATTAGACTCAATACCACAGGACAGCTCTTACCAGAGCAAGATTTCATCAGCTCTATATTGTTAAATACAGACAATTCAGCAAGTGCCACATTCTGAGGGAACATATATTTGTGAAATAGAAGTTGTTGCACATGTCCCATTCAACTATCAATTATATTCCCCAGCAAGGGCTTTGTACGTATAATTACTTGATAGAACCATATATTGAGACTGTAACAAAAGACTTTTTAATTACCTTCATAGCACAAAAACATATGTAGTAATTAGAGCTGTTTAGATTTATAATTACTGATGTCCAATTGAGAATAATTTAATGGAACACATTGAGGTTTAGGCAATAAATTCACCTAAAACAAACTGTTTTACGATCCAATCTGGGTCAGTCACCGGTACCAGAGGTTTAGTCCTCTGAGCTTTCAAACTCGTACTGGATCAACTACTCCATCATCAGGGAACTTCTCTCTCATTGGAATGTGTTATTCTAGAAAGAGAAAGGTTCCCTCAAGATGGGCTCCATCACGAGTCCAAAAGCTCAGAAGACTAAACTTCTGGTCCTAGTGATCAACCGAGAGTGGATCCTGCAAAATTATCCTGGGACACGTATATTTGCCTTCATTGTGACATATTGTTTTAACATTCATTTTATGCATTTGCATTCTGTTTTATCTTATACTATTTTATCTTGCTCTTTTTACTTTATCTACCCTACTATATTTTATCTTACTTTAATCTACTTTATCTTATCTTACTGTATCTTATTGTGACAGGTGCCCATTGCTTTGATATAAACAACTGACTAATCAATAAAGTTATACTGCTATTTATCTGTCTATTCAACTGTCATTCAGAGATACATATTTTGAACACAAACATTTTCTAAAACAAAAAAAAAAGTTGGTATTTTTGTTCTATTATTATGAATTACAGGTAATAAAAAACAAAAGAAAGTAAGAAACAGGACAATAACATGTCATCACAAGTCTATTTAAATTCATAACTGAAGAAAAGCATTACAATTAAGACAATTTTAGTTTCCTTTGATAAAACGCTCACAATTCTCCTTTTCTGTTCTTTTTCTGGGGTAACAGATGACAGACTATAATAGTTTTGTTTTTTTGTCTCTTAAAAATTTGTGAGAGTTCTAAAAACTAGTAGCTCAAATTTTTGAGTTCATTGCGTTATTAGAACCAAAGATGTTTCTTAATGCCGAGCGAAAGAATGCCTTTGAATTCTTATTTTTGAAGTTCAGTGATATAAAAGAGTATTTCTGGGAAGGTGAAATGGAATACATTAATGGAGAAAATTCATTCCTGTGATATCCACTAGAATTTTTGAATCCACTGGGATTGCATATGACTTATGTTAAACAAATGAAAACTTTTGATGTTTCTTTGGGGGCACTTCAAAAATCTATTGATATTATTATAACCAGGACTGACAATTCAGAATGTGGTAATTCCAGATCAGGTAACAGGAAAACAACTTTACTGTAATAACTTTACCAAAAGCAAACATAAGTTTACAACATAAGTGTTACAAACATAATTTATATATTTGGAAGTATAATCAGACAGGAACAACATAAATATTTTTGGAACTGTGTAACATCTTAAATAATCCAATATCCTATTTTCTATTTTCAGATTTTTTTTAACTATTTGAAAACTAATAGGAGAAAGGAAGGAAGGAAGGAAGGAAGGAAGGAAGGAAGGAAGGAAGGAAGGAAGGAAGGAAGGAAGGAAGGAAGGAAGATTTTTCAACTCCTGTAGGAACTATAGTATACTAAATTCATATTTATGACAGCCCTCAACTAAAGGCCTCACTAAACCATTTGTTTAGTGACCATTCAAAGTTCCAATGGGACTAAAAAGGTGATTTACAACTTCTCTTCACACAACTCTTGCAGCATCACCATAATCATGTGATCAGACTCTTGGCAACTGATTCATATTTTTGATGATTGCAGTGTCCTGCAGCCATGAAATCACCTTTTTGTGACTTTCTGATAAGAAAGTCAATGGGGAAGCAAGATTCACTTAACAACTATGTTACTAACTTAACAAATGCAGTGGTTCACTTAATAACTGTGGCAAGAAAGGTTGTAAAATAGGACAAAAGTCACTTAACAGCTGACCTGCTTAGCGACAGCAATTTTTGGCTCAATTGTGGTCAAGGACTACCTAAATTGTCAAGTTCATGAGATTTACAAGTGCACAAAGAATATTGGGTGGTTTCTTTTATAGCAAAAATACAGATAAATAAAAAAACCTTCAATATTATATTATTCCCTCAGTATTTTTGATTTACTACCAAAACAGTTCCCAGAGCCTGAAGACATTGAACAATTATTTGGTTTCATTTTAAATTTTGTTAGAAAATGACATTACAGCACAGTAGAAATAACTTTTTAAAAAAATAATAATTACCACATCAATAATAATTGACTGGGTTCACAGAAGACTTATGAGAAGGGCTTGCTTACAATCATCTGACTGAAAGAAGGGCAGAATTTTGCATAGCGTTTTGAAATCCTGTTTTTTATCATTATAATTTTATAATTATAGATTTCTTACCAATTTGGTTAGAACCGTGATGGGGAACCGATGGCACATGTGCCAGAGGTGGCACACAGAGCCCTCTCTTTGGGCACACGTGCCATTGCAGTGGTGTTCTGGTTTATGGTGCACACAAGCGCACAGGACAGCTGGTCCACGTGTGCTGGACTGCCAGAAAATGACCTGAAAACAGCCTGGAAAACGGCCTGAAAACGGCCAAAAAATGTCCAAAAAACAAGCATGCGCGGGCCAGAAACCCAAAGACCAGCTGACTAGCCTGTGCATGCGCACCAGCCAACTGGTTTTCTGGTTTCCGGTACTCTGGCACATGCATGTGCATGCATGCACATTCCAGTTTGGGCACTTGGTGCCGAAAAGGTTCGCCATCACTGGGTTAGGATAGTTTCTGTCTTTTTTAAAAGACAAATGAAAATTGTTTCCATTACTTTGGAAGCTACACTGATACGTAGTTTAAAAGAGAAAGCAATTTTGCAAATATTGAGCACTGAAAATTGTTCATAAAAATATTTATTCCTTATTCTGAATATTGCCATTTAATATATTATTGTGCATTCTTTGAATTATATATCTAAATAATGCAGCAAGATATTACAACAAGTTCTTATTAACTCTATGTTCACATACATGATTTTTTTAAAACACACTTTGGAAAAGGATATGGATAGTTTATAGAAAGATGTGTAAAATATGTTACACATTTTACAGAAAAAGAAAAAATGGAGTATAGTTTTCTGTCTTCCAAGAAATGCTATATATAAAGGGTTATTGTGATAATTCAGTAATTTGAAAACAAGTCCTGCTTAATATTTATATCCTAGTATTCCTTGTGTATTTTATGATTGTCTAAGCCATATTGCCCTTGAATTCTTCATCATTCAAAATTATAAATAGCACTGAAGAGATTAGTTAATTAACATATGATATTTATGACACAACTGAAAGAGATTATACTGTTCTTTCCTCTTCTCTAAACTACTTGTTAAAAAGCAAAGCTTATATTATTTCAATTTTCTACCTGTCCATCCTTAGAGCTCCACAAATAATTTCAAAATGTAAGTATTAATTAAATGCATTACTTATACTGAGATATAGATTCTACTGATATGCTCCAGTAGAACCTTCAAAAAGTTGGTGAATGATGATGCAAAATGTTGGCCCATTGATTAAAGCAGTCAAAAACTCCAAATGTTATACCAGTGATTCAGGGCAATAATAATATATATGTAACACATGTTTGTTTACAAAGTTACCCCCCCCCCCTTTGTTTTTTACCCAAGAAGCTTCACTTAATTAGAAAAGATCCAAATCTAAATTCATATTTTTAGCTATATTTTCTTTCTTTTTTGCCTATCGGAAACTATCCTTCATGAAACATCTTGGAATTGGCATATTTAAACTCCTATGTTAAGGGGGAACACCTATGTTGTTACGGTTTGAAGTATTTTGGAAAATATGAAACTCCTTATACTTATATATTAGCTAGTAGGGAGATATAACAAGCAATACCATGAGTTCATTTTTACTACTCTTTTTTAAAATAATATAGAATTAAGGTATAATCATCACAGAATTAATTACACAAGTTCATAAAATGTGATCTTGCAGCATAATTGCTGCAATTTTGGACAGAAGTTATTTCAATATTTCATTCTCAAAGTGTCAATGGTTTTTGCAGATATTTTTACTCTTAATTATGTACCAATGGTTTATAAATTAGCATGAGAACAATGGAAATGTATATGATGTGTTTATCACCATAAACAAATAATATACAAAGCTGGAAGAATGCCCGTTGTTTGTTAATCATTTCATGGTCTAAAGAATTTAATTCAGTGGCTCTTTGTAAGCTATACGGAAGCACTGAGGAATTAGGCTACATTATAATTGATCACCTACAATTCCATCTGAGGAATTATATAAAAATTTGGCCTGCAAGTAGTAGTTTATATGTGTAATATCCTACTGTTATATTGCTTAGTAAATTGATTTAAAATTAATAAAATATACAAGACTGCCTGCTGCTACCAATAGCCTCCTACTGGCCAACTTGCTCCCACAGAGAGGAGCTCCTCCAGGTGCCGTTGGCCAAGCAATGTCGGCTGGCGACCCCCTCTAGAACGAATTGCCCCCTGAGATACGGAGGATTCCTGACTTGTGCCCCTTCCACCGGGCCCTCAAGTCGCTCCTATTTCAACAAGCCGGGCTGGCCTAATTTTTTAAATTTTATTCTTTTTAAATTATTTAAAATGGGTTGTTATTTTAATTACGGGCCAAACTATTTAATATTTTTAAACTGTTTTTTAAATTTTATATTTGTGGGTTTTATGCTGGCTGTACACCGCCCTGAGTCCCTTTGGGAGAAGGGCAGTATATAAATTAAGTAAGTAAGTAAGTAAGTAAGTAAGTAAGTAAGTAAGCAAGCAAGTAAGTAAATAAATAAATAAATAAATAAATTAGTTCTGAAACAGAGATACTAGTACAGTAGTTCTGATTATTAAATAAGATATATGTTTTTTGTATTTTTTTCTACTTGGATACAAAATATTAATGATACTAAATTATAGGTGTAAACTTTATGTCTCTCTGTGTCTAACTCCCTACCTATCTACGGTTTGAAAAAAACCTTAAATATTGTGAAACTAGAAAAAAACATTATTAATTTTTTACCTTACTGACCAATGCTGTACCTGTACATTTGCAAGAGGAAATTTTAATCATTTAGATTGGCTGTGAAGCACTATTAAATTACCATATTTTTCAGAGTATAAGATGCACTTCCCCCCCCAAAAAAAGTGGGTGGAATTGTCTGTGCATCTTATACAGTGAATGTTGCCAAAGCCACCCCCATCATCCAGCCCCCACTTGCCGGCCTCTGCCTCCCAGCAATTTGCACGTGCCCCATTTTTGGCCTCTGCACATCCCATTTTCAGCCCATTCCAGGTGGCGGGGATAGGCGGCCGCGGCAGCGATCCCTGCCGCCTGGAATGGGCTGAAAATGGGGCATGCAGAGGCTGAAAATGGGGCACATGGAGGCAGCGATAGATGGCAGTGCTGATGGGCGGTGCCAGCACCGATGGGCAGTGGCAATCTCCGCAGCCTGGAACAGCTGATAGGAGGTATTTCGGGAGGCCAATCCAACCACCAATCACCTGATTGTGCTCAATCAGGCTGTCCTGAAGCTGGCCATGCTGTTTGCTGTTTGCTGAAAGGAGGCAAACTGCTGGGAGGCAGAGGCAGATTTTTTTTTCTTGTTTTCCTCCCCAAAAGCAAGTCCATCTTATACTTTGGAGGTTTCTCATAGTCTGAAAAATATGGTATTTGTGGAGGAGTGGGGCTGATGAAGCAGGAGAAAGGGATGTATCTGATAATGTATGTTTTTTATTACTTTGAAACCATATAAACTAAGACATACCTGCAATTAAAAGGCTGGAAAGCATTCAAGAAATTGTGCTTTCTGTATCTTGCTTAGGAAATACTATGGCTTAGTAAAACTATTTCATTTTCAACTCAGTATTTTGATTGAAAATTAAATAATGTTAGTTTAATGACACAATTTATATATTACCCTCTTTTGCTACTTGTCCTAATACTGGGTTTATGTTAAAAGCTCAAGAAAAGTATTTTAGTTTATCCTTTTGTATCTATAATTTACATATCATTTGTTTCTTATTTACTTTAATAGTGAGGTTTTTTATTCTTTTATGCTTTTAATTCTCTATGTACCTTATTTCTTTTAGGTCTATTTTTTTAGCAAATTAAGAATCGCACATCAGATAACTTCACTCATTTTCACGTTACAAAAGTTATGATAAATTGTTCCCACCAAAGTATGTATGTGTGTTATCTATATGTATGCATGTTTGTGTGTGTGTGTGTGTGTGTACATTTATGTATATATATATATATATATTAAAGACTTATTAAAGTAAATGTATTTGCTCAAAAAAAAAGTAATCTCAGTCTGCAGTAAGATATCTATCGCAACAGTTCTGCAGTTGTAAATCCAAATAAACAAGCAATGCATCTTCTCATCTACTGTATAATACAGTTTATATGGAATTGTTGACAAATGGGGATTACTATCAGCCAACAAGGGAAAAAATACATTATGTACTGTTGGGCATATTCATGAAAATCAGGGATGTAGAATAGCAGATAAATTTTCTAGCTCTGGCAGAATGGCTTGCTTTCAGACATAATACTTCTCAGTGTCAGTAGAATGGCCTTTAGTTATTACCACAGTTCAATAATAAACAACAGATTGTACCAGACCTGCATAGTATAACAAATACATTTTAGCTTTCTGATTTGCCCTTATAAAGTAATTAAATATCAAAATGCTAAATGGAGAAATACTAGTTTTTCACACACACAATTAATTGTATGCAACATCTGCAAAAACTCTGTGGAAAAAAGGCACAAAATACATGTGTTCTCAGCAAAGAATTTATAACCGTGGTTGGTAACTTACCTTTATGTGTAGATTATTTTTATGTTCTTTTTTAAATGCCAGTTTTGCCTTATATGACTTATATGACTTATATTTTTAATAAAATATAAAAAGTTAATTGGCAATTACTGGAAAAATAGATACATATTTTATTAAGATAATAGATATCTTAATAAATATTGGGTAATTTGGTCTACTGGTTAAGGCACAAGAAAGAATATTGGGCAATTTGATATTTTATGTATTTCAGTTTACCTCTATGACTTCTGATGCTCAGTGTAATTATTTACTATTATCTAAAGCAGTTTTATCTTAATTTAAAATTGTAATGGAATTTTGTATGAATATGCTTGTAGAAGTAGAAAACATTTAAAATTCAGCCTAGGCACAACACAGGCAAATAAAATATAATCAGGACCCATTAAAACTCACCACTGTGGTTAAGCAATATATTTCAGTCACTGACATTAACATTCATAGAAATATTCCTGAATTTATTCTTAATGTATTCAAGATTCACTCTATTATTGTCAGGGTTAATAATTTTCAATATAAAACACAAATGCCCCTTAACAGTTTGACAGTCACCATATATCTATCCAAATGAAATGTACTACTTCTTAAGGATTCTCCTGCCAGACTCTGGAGAATATGCAGAGAACACATATTACAAATAAATGAAGCAGGTTTATATTGAATCAGACCCAACTATATCTTTTTCTAATTGGTTTGAGATCTCCAGGGCCTAACCTTTAAATTCTGTACTGAACATGTAGCATTTTGCTCCTTTGCTATGGGGTCTAATCAAAAATATTTGTCTATAATCCCTATTGAGATCACAATGCTTATTCAATGTTTGTATTGTTCTTGTTGCTGTTGTTATTATTTTTCCTTCAAAGAATTATGTGGCAAAATGTGGGGACACAGGGAGTAAATGGTGTCAGATACTCAGCACATGTAACAGAACATTGTCCTCTATGAGTATCATTAAGTGTTGTACCTTATGATTCTTGATGAATGTATCTTGTCCTTTTATGTACACTGAGAGCATATGCACCGAAGACAAATTCCTTGTGTGTCTAATCACACTTGGCCAATAAAGAAATCTATGTCTATGTAATATCACTGCTGTGAGAGTTGCATTTGTTGGCTTTGTGCTGGTTGTCACCATTAAAGCCCTTCATAGTTTGGACCAGGTTACCATTTTATTCCTCTGGTTTTTACTATCCAGTTCTGCTTGGCAAGTGGGGCAAGGAATGTCAGCCTGTGGGTACTAAGAGAGGTGCTTTCTGTACTATAGGTCTTGCCCTCGGCAACATTGTCTCCTCAGGATCATCTGACCCTGTTGGCCTTTCATAAGGCTTTGAAGCTTTGGCCCGGGGCTCCAAGAGTGCGAAGGGTCCTGTTCCCTGGCTATATTGATATCGATGACCATTTTTTCTTGCCAGCCATATATTTTAAATTTGTATTTTATTGTAATTGTTTTCAACTGTTTTATGAATATTTGCCACCCACAATCGCTTGCTTGAGTTGGGTGGATATAGAAACTGAGTAAATAAATAAGTAGTTGAAAATTTCCTGCATTCATCATAACAGGGCTTTTAGACCAGGGGTGAAATCCAGCAGGTTCTAACAGGTTCTGGAGAACCGGTAGCGGAAATTTTGAGTAGTTCGGAGAACCAGCAAATACCACCTCTGGCTGGCCCCAGAGTGGGGTAGGAATGGAGATTTTGCAATATTCTTCTGCTGGAGTGGGGTGGGAATGGAGATTTTGCAATATCCTTTCCCTGCCATGCCCACAGAACCAGCAGGGAAAAATTTTAGATTTGTCTTAGACAAATTATTTTCTGTCTTTCAGTTTATCCTAAATTGACTGATAAAACTCATGGCTAAAAAGAAATTTGAACCTGGAGTTCCAATATGCATATGGATAACCACAACTTTGTGGTAGCTCACTCATTAGGAAGGAAGCAAAACATACCATAAAATATTTCAACCTTAAATCTAAAAGTGCCATATCGATCAAATTATTATCATAGCACAAGCTGCTGGCATTTATTTTTCATAAAAGCATTTTTTTAAAAAAATTAAGCCATCATTCTTTATTGCATTACCAAAACTATGGTACCTGAAGCCCAAATTATATTCTTTAAAGCTTCAATCCACATATAGTTATAATTTAGTAACTATACTATTAAAACTTTTAAAATAATAGATTTGTTTGTTTGTTTGTTTGTTTGTTTATTTATTTATTTATTTATTTATTTATTTATTTATTTATTTATTTATTTATTTATTTATTTATTTATTTATTATTTATTTATTTATTTATTTATTTATTTATTTATTTATTTATTTATTTATTTATTTATCACCTTTCTAGACCACTCATCTCCCTGGTTTTTTTTTTTTAATGTCTTTTACTGGTTATTTGATTTGTTTGTTTGGTAAGTGGATTCTTTTCACTCTATTTTAAAATTTTAGCACTCAACAATACTTTACGTGTGTTAAAAGTTTACCAATACATTTTCAAACTACAAATAGCACTTTCCTGGGTTCAGACTGTCATAAATTTCCATTTTACTATTGAATCTTAGTAGGTGTAAATATTTGCAAGGGGAATGAAATAAAAATTAAGAAGGACTCAACTTGATAAGCAGATGGTGCTTACTTCACTGGTCTAGTTACGTACATTAAACATTGATACAGTGATGTGGTAGGGTTTGTCATTTACCTGTCATTTCATCCTTACCTCAACATAAAGCAAATACGTTTTGCAGATAGGTAAGAACTTACTGTGCCAATGCTTATTGTAAGCGCAAAGAGATTTACAGCCTGAACTAGCAGGTAAATAAACAGCTTGTGCAATGGAGTGGAATTAAATATCCAGCCACAGACAGAAAGCCAATGCTTTACAAATGAGAATGCTTGGGCTCAGCTGCCAACAGCATCTACATGAAACTCCTTAAGTACTATACTCACCGGCCTCTCCAAATGCAGTTCTACCCATCTTAAGTGGTTCCTTCTAGTTTTGCTTCTATATTAGGCATGATGAATGCATTGCAGGAACTCTATGGAAAAGTTTAAGCTATAGAGAAGCCACAGAAACCTTGACTGATTCATATAAAATTGACCATGTTTTTCTGAATCTTAAATACTACTCACCTACATAAGCTTCCTCTTCAACTGGCAAACGCAGCGACATGCAAAGGTAAGTATCAGACTATATGGAAGGACAGAAAAAGTAGAATATATAAAAAGTTAGAGCTTTTTTTCTCCTTGAAAAGTTAAAAATACAAGAGGAAATGATCGTAACTGACTGTTTTGAAGTATAGTCAGAATTCTTTTCTAAATAAAAAAAAAAATCTAGCTGAGAAAATGATAAAACACACCTTTCTTTTATACCCTACCTGATAGTACCTTTGGTTACTTTTTACCTGACCAAGGATCATACATGTTTATATGAAATCCAACTATATTAATCAATGAGAGATAGAACTGATACTTTTTGGCACTATATCATTTTCGTTATGTTCAACCACACTATTAAGGCAGTTTAGAAGCAGGTAATAAGCATGCATCACATATACAATAGTATTCAGCTGTTTAAGCAGGGGTGAAATGCTCCCAGTTCGGACCAGATCGCAGGATCCGGTAGTGATGGAGGCAGGTGGTTTGGAGAACCGGTAGCAAAAATCCCTGCCCCCCCCCCATTGCCCAGCTGAGCCGCACAATCATCAGAGGCTTTTTTAAAAAAAATTTAAAAGCATTTTTTCTACAACCTCTTTGGCCAAAAAAAATGCTTTTAAAAGTAAAATAAAAAAGCCTCTGATGATCGCACGGCTCAGCTGGGATCGTCAGAGGCTTTTAAAGCATTTTTTCTACAACCTCTTCAGCCGAAGAGCTTATAGAAAAAATGTTTTTAAAAGGGAAAAAAGCTTCTGCTGATCAGGCAAGTCAGCTGGGATCGTCAGAGGCTTTAAAAGCATTTTTTTTACAACCTCTTTAGCCGAAGAGATTGTAGAAAAAATGGTTTTAAAAGTAAAAAAAAAAAAAATGGCCACGCCCACCCAGTCACATTACCCCTCCACCAAGCCATGCCCACAGAACTGGTAGTAACAAATTTTAAATTTCACCACTGATTCAGCTGTTTAAGTAAATGTTAAACAACCAGGTGAAGAGATGTTAGATTACACCTGCAGCAGTCAGCACTGTAATTCTGCAAGGAGACTAAGCAAGCAGATATCCTTCTATCATAGTAAGGAAAGGCAGGCATATTGTAAGAGGCGGTAAAGCATATACTGGCATATAAGCAATCAATTCATTTAAAAAAAAACTTTTCCATACAAATATTTGGAAATAAATATTTATTTTACCAAGTCAAAATCATCTGTATTATAAACTAAATATAATTCAAAACCTTTCTGAAGATCTATACTTTATATACCATATTTTTCGGAGTATAAGACGTACCTTTTTCCCCCCTAAAAGGGGGTGAAAATTTAGGTGCGTCTTATACACCAAATGTAGCCCCACCCACCCTCTGGCCGCCACCCTTGGACCTCTGCCTCACAGCAGTTACCTCCTTGCAAGCGAACAGCAAGAAAAAACAGCTCCTTTCAGCACAACCTGATTAGCACAAGTTGATTGGATCGGCCTCCCGACTCTCAGCTGATTTGCTCTCAGCTGTTTTGCGGGAGATTTCTTTTTCTTCTTTTCTTCACCAAAAAAGGTAGGTGCGTCTTATATTCCAGTGCATTTTACATACCGAAAAATACGGTATATCCAAGTCAATAGTGCTTCAACCAAAATACATCTTCTTAACTTATCGTTTTGTACTTATCTCCTTTTCTTACAGTAATAATGATTTCAAACTGTATATTCTAGGTACAGAGAATGTATAAACTGGAAACCACTAATGGTGTCAGGAACCATGAAAATTAATCAATAGAATACTTTCTTTTTAAGTTAGTGCTGGGAAAATTATTCAAACCAGACATGGTTTAGCAACAGCCTCTGTACACTAGAATGTGACAATCCTGAACTGATTATTTCAATTGTCCCAGAAAATATAGCCAGCAGTAATACATTACTACATTAGTTTTCTATAATACAATCAACTTTTACTTCTAAACAAAGAAAATATTCAAGAAAAATAATTGATGAATAGTAATACAACGTTAGCAGCAAGATATTTCACAACGTTAACAGGCTGTTGGTTAAATATTATTGCAACTACCGTATATTCTGTAAGAGCTCTGTTAATATCAAAATAAATGGCAGTTTATAAATCATGTTCATAAAGTCTTATGATTCCTTGCATTAAATATCTTTTAATAAATATTTTCTTTAGCAAAATGAAATATATTTTTATAATTTAATTTCATAATTTTATATTCTCTATTGAACATTTTTAAAATTATCTGAATCTTCAGATATTAAATTCCAATTTTCAAGCTGCTAAACCAAGTTCATTATTTACTTTATATAATATATAGTACATTTCCTTGGTTAAAATAAACTTTTCCTGAGTTTGCTTACTTAAAAATATAAAAATCTAAAAATGTTGATAATATGCAAAAGTACATAATTCCTCTATTACTTTTCCTACGCATACTTTCAGATATAAAAATACATGGACTGATCATATAATTGCAGTTCTTCATTATATTCTATTTCAGAGTGGTAACTCCAAGTAACTTATATGTTGTTTTCTGGTTTCCCAAAATGCATAAATAAACAATTTACTCCAGTATAATTCTCCCTAATTCATCAATTCGAAGTAAATAATTTACACGAAGAGAGAGAACTTTAATGATTATACAAAGGCTCATTGCTCTTTATCTTTCAAACTGTCAGGGGCTGACAGTCATGCATGCTAATGGATACACTCCTATTAATACAAAAATAAATGAGCAATGAAAATGTCAATTGCTCTGCAATCTACTGTCATTATTTCATATCTTAGTCTACAAGCAAACATTAATGGCTTGGGAGTGGTTGCAAATAACATACAAGTTGAATTGCCTAATTTCTTTAAGACACAATCACCTAAATAATTAAAACTGAATAATGAAAATGGAAATTTTTTTCCCTTATATTTTTCCCCTGCATTCAGCATAAAAAGTTGTTTTTAGCATCTGAAGATTGTTTTTAACTTCAAAAGATTAAATCATAGGTAATTCAAAGATGCTAATGTTACAGTTGTTTTAACATATTTTTATATGGTTGCTACAAAGGCAGGCAGTCTGGGTAGAAAGCTCCTCAAAAGGTCTAACAACTAAGAAAAAATAAATTATTGAAAATTCAAGACAAAGAGGCATACTATAGATATCCCAAATTATGGTTATGAATGCCGTATCCCCACCCCCATAAATGATTGTTACAATTTCCTTTGTTCTACATGATGCTATAGATTTGGGAAAGGGGATTTATTTGGGCCTTATCACATCATCATCATCATCATCATCATCATCATCATCATCATCATCATCAATTTAGCTTATATAAACAGCATGTTATTACCAAACTTATGTTTTCTGTGTATCATGAAAACTACATCATGGTCATGTACAATTTAAATTCAAACATCCAATTTCATATATTATCTCCATATAAATCAGTTTCAAAGGGATTCATTTTGCAGTTATATACTGTATATGCCTTAAAATTATATTAGCTCTATACCCTCTAGATCACATCACAGGATAAAGCTGAAATGTAAAATGCAAATCATATGTTCTGAACTGACAGCAAAGAACTGTAATACAATTATAAGGTTGATGCAAGGAAATACTATTCTACCTTTCCTAAACCTACATTAAGATTTTCCTTATTCTTTAAGATATCACAATGGAAGAGACTTCTGTTCTAATTAATTATCCTTTCATTAATGCACCAGCATATTTATCAATCTGAATTCTGTCAACATTGCATAGAATATTATAATAGATGCTGCATTTTTCAGTGTGGTATTACTTCTATTAAACCACAAAAATTAAACAAAGTCTACCTAGAAGGCTAAATAGGATGAAAGTCAGATTAAATCCTTAAAGGTTCATTTACAGAAGTCCCTTAAAGAGGTGTCCACAGAATCTGATGAAATGATAAAACCAAAATGATGATGCAAGCTCCATCCCTTGTAGAGATGTACATAGTTCTGAACATCTAAGTATTGCAGCTTTACAATATCAAGAATATCAATATGCTGCAAAGGCTTCCATATTCTGTTGTCTTCATGCAAGGAAAGAATAGCAACTTTTGGGATGAAGGTTTGCCATAATCAGGATCTTTCTCTTGCTTTAAGTGACAGGATGAGAAAGAAATTTAATAAATTTGTTGAACTTGCTTCTCCTTCCATGTCACTGTGGCTAAAAAGCAGCAGAAAGCATTCAGCATTTATATGTTCGTCTGAAGTATACTTTGAATTAAACTCCAATCTATAATTAACCCCCAGTCTAATATGCTGTGGACCACATGTAAATCACAATGCCATAGACTCCCACTTAATATTTATCAAGGTGATCCACTGGAGAGATGACTGACTTCCCATTTTCAACGGCAGCGGGAAATCAGCCATCCGGCAGCGGGAAATCAGCCATCCGTAGTGGATACTGGGAAGAATTAAAAAGGTTTGTTTTTGTTTCAAAGAAAAACTTTTTTCTTCCTGTAGCCCTCCTTAACAATCACTTTTCCTGAAACCATTAGTATTAGAAAACCATTGCTCTGGAGCAGACTTGCTAGGTGATCAAGGAATTAAACCTCCCAATTTCCTTTCATGCCAGCAGGGCTTTTTATAATCAATGTTTCTTACCGACAAAAAAATGAGAAAGCTTTATTGGTTTTCTCTTTCTCTCTCTCTCCAGGTGGCACTACTCAAGATTGCTTAGGAATGTATTTGTAGGGCAAACGCAGCCATAGCAAATTAAGAGTGAATGCAGGCTTGCAGAATGCTAAAAGATGGGGGCAGGCATGAGGCAGAACGTGAGCGTTTGAGGTACGATCACATAAAACTAAATGACAGTAAGAACAAGAAGTCAACTGAGTGAAAGATAACATTCCAATGACTTTTTTTTTTTTTCTAAGAATATGTCAAAACATAATTATGGTGAGCATTAAATTATGTCACTGCTTTGAAGATCCTTTAATGCTTGAAGACCTTTACAGGTTAGCCTAAACTTAAAACTGATCCCCCCCCCATTTCTGTTGATAAGCAAACAGCGGTTAAGTGAGTTTTGCTCCTTTTATGACCTTTCTTGTCACAGTTGATAAGTGAATCACTGCAGTTGTTAAGTTAGTATAATGGCTGTTAAGTAAATCATTGCTTCCCTATTGATTTTGCTTGTCAGAAGGTCGCAAAAAGGTGATCACATGCATCCAGGGCACTGCAACTGTCATAAATCCACGCCAGTTGCCAAGCCTCCGAATTTTGATCATGTGACTATGGGGATGCTACAAGTCATCAGTGTGAAAAAAGGTCATAAGTAACTTTTTTCAGTGCTGTTGTAATGGTCACTAAATCAATAGTTGTAAATTGAAGACTACCTGTACTTCACTAGCTATTCTTCCTGAAAAATAAGAATGAACTATATGAGAAAGGCAATTCTTTAAAAAAAAATCTTAATTAGTCTCACCTCTCAAAGTATCCACCCAAAAAATAAGATATGTAACAGGAACGGGGAAAACATGATGTATGTTCACTCGTTTCTTGGAAATAAACATGATTAAAAATAACTTCTATTACTAATACTTATTTTGCTGCACAATGCCATCTACCATAGCATATATTTATCATGATCCCTTACTTTATTAAAGGGCTGAGATTAGGCTAAATAATCTAGCAAAGGCTGACATTCCCAGAAAAGTGCAATCTGTTTTGGGGTAATAAAGATGGCCACAACCACACTCTTTCAATCACTGCCTCTTATAAGACGCCTGTAAATCCTTCCACTCCTGAGAGGACCTGCCCTAATTATTTACAAGACTGCAGGATGTTAAAAAGTTAGCTCTAAAAAAAAAAACATCATAAATTGAGATCTCAGCTTTATTAAAATGAGACTTGTTATGTAATTCACATTTCAACTGGGCAGCACATTCATTTAATACACCTGCAAATTCTCTTATGTTTCTATTTCTGGGAGGGAAAAAAATGCGTACAGTAAAGACCATTTTAGCTGAGTATTTGCTTTACATCTTTTTCTAGCCATTAGGTTGAAGCAGCTGGTTCTAATCATAGTTTCCAGGAAATGATTCCCAATAACTAGATCACTTGCCTTTCTTCTGTTTCTGAATGAGCTAACTGCAATGACTCATGTCTTCTATTGCTGAATGTTTTTTGTCACGAATCTAAAGGTCCCCCTTGGGAGGGGGAAAGAGGAAAATAGGAGGAAATAATTTCTATTAAGAGAGTTAAACAAGCACTTCTGCAATGATTCACAATACAGTCCCATGTTACTGCATATAATGCAGAATTTATCTTTAGAACACACTTCTTACATGTGTGTTATTTGAAAGTTCTCTGCACTATAAAGCTCATTGTCCATGACATGGGAGGAAGAGTGAGCTACCCAAGATAAATAAGACTAACCAAGATGTAAAAGGTTTATATATAATATAGATTTTCTAAGCACAGCTTTGAATGTTGAATTATCTTCGCAAACAATTTATTTTATATATAATTAACTCATGAAAGACATGTATGTGGTTAATGATGTTTAAGTCAGTCTTAACTGAATGGTGTACTGGTTCCACTATTTTAGTGTATTGCCTTATGAATATTTAGGAGAGGAAAATCACTGGAATTGGCTCAATAACAGGGAACCAGTTTATACAGCCTGATCTAATAATGATAGCATTTGTACAAAGGCTATAATGTAAAAATATACTGCAAGTAAGTTTCCCAGCTGCTGCCAGATGTTATTGTTAAATCTCAAAATCCAATGATACATGCAATATTCCAGTTATTTCATCAGGATGTCACATGCTGCTAAATATTAGCTGCCAGTTTTGATCATCAGTGGACATCTTGTTTAGAAGACAGAGGACTAGATAAATCCTTGCACTTCCAGCATGTGTATTATATAGCTAAAGCTTACAGCTTCAGCCATCTGTTAAATTCAAGTCCCGAAGACAGAAAAGCTATTTCTATTCTGCTTATTGCTTGCAGAAATCTTTGAAACACAACCATAAAATCTAGTAACAAATTGTCAGTCCACTGGGTAGATCAGACCAGGAAATCAACTCCAAAGGAAAGCTATAACTGTTACTGAGATTGGTTAGCCTGCAATATTTGCAAAAATCTTGCAAGTCTTCTTAAGTTCCTTCTCCCCCTCCCCCTCCCCCTCCTCCTCCTCCTCTATTTAAAAGATTTATATAGCCTCCCATCTTATAACCAACTTTGGTTAGCTTCCAATCAAAGAATAAAACAAAATTATAATAAAACTGTAAAATTAAATGCATTAAGAACAACAAAATCTGGTGCCAAGTCATAGTCACTTATCCCAGTATGGGGGGTGGGGGGAGCTGCTATAGTAAAGGCATGCTTAGTAGTTCAGTGAATTATAGAAGTCTCTCTCTCAGATACTTTGGAATATGACTTTGTCTTAAATTTCAAAAAATATTCCAGCCCTTTTTGTTAGGCAATAGACCTTGCATGCCTCCATCGTGATCATCTTCCTTATTCTCTTCATAAACACAGAGTTTTGTGAAATGTATTCATTAGCACAAACATTTTTTTTTTTTACTGTAGGTTCTTCCACAAAAAATAGTAAATTAAAAAATCACAGCACTGGTTTATGAAATCACATTGTTCAAAATGGATTGGTGATAAACTTCTTGCTTCATAATTTTAAAATTTGCTTTGTATACCTTAACTCTAGAATTTGAGTTCTGTCTTCAAAAGCATACCATAGAAGTCTTTGACCTACCTCAGGTAGGACTCATGTACCCCTGATGAATTTACAAATTAATTGGAACTGGCAGAACAAGGAGTTACAGACAGAACTAAGTTGACTCCATGTATCCTTAGAAATTTCTTTACGTGTTCTAAAGTAAATATTTAAAAAAGGGGATTATTCTAAATATAACTGCCAAGACAGATATTAAATCAACTGGTAGTAAAAACTACCAGTTGGTGCAACAGAGAACTTCTATTCTGTTTTCTGCACTCTAAGCACTAAAATGCTGTGTGAATTTAGAGCTTATGTTGGGTGCACTTCATGTTGGGTGGCCTTTAGAGCTTATGTTGGGTGGCCTTTAAATATTTTTTAATCTGTTCCCACAAAAGAGTTGGCATTTATTTTATCTCACTTTTAGAAATAAAAATAGAATAACAGTTGGAAGGGGACCGTGGAGGTCTTCTAGTCCAACCCCCTGCCCAGGCAGGAAACCCTACATAACTATAAAAATCTATATCTATATCTATATCGAGAGAGAGAGAGAGAGAGAGAGAGAGAGAGAGAGAGAGAGAGAGAGAGAGAGAGGGAGGGAGGGAGAGGGAGGGAGAGAGGGCCAAAGTCACCCAGATAGCCTGGTGCCTTAACTACTAGGCCAAACTGACTTTCAGTTTCAGTTTGGTATAGCCTTCTGCATGAAACTAGCAACTCCTTTACTTTCTATTCTCTACGGAGATCACATTAGTAAAGATATGTGGTGACTGTTAATAAAACATGAGCCTCGGGAAAAAAGGCATAAAAAAGAAACTAAAGATTGCTCAGTTTTGATTTTCTTTGGTATAAGAGAGGAAAAGAGAAAAGTTGTCAAGATTGGTATCAGTCCTTTGGGATAGGCCAGATCAGAAAAATAACCTGATTATTTTTAAATAATGCCTGATTAGCAGGCAACTCAGCTGGGATCATCAGAGCTTGGCTCGTCAGAGCCATTTTAAAGAAAAAAAAGGCTCTGATGATCGCGCGGCTCAGCTGGGCATGGGGAGCGGGGGCAGGGATTTTTGCTACCGGTTCTCCGAACTGTCCACCACCATTGCTACCTACTCGCCCGACCCGGTCCGAACCAGGAGCATTTCACCCCTGATACAGGGTATTATAAAGAATATAATAATTGAAAATTTCTTTCTCACACTTTTTTGTTTTCCTGAGCTGTGGTCATGCTTTACTATCAGTCACCACATATCTTTTCTGTGCTCTACAGTTTGTCCAAATTCATATTACTATTGTGGCACCACACAGATACAAAAAAAAAGGTCACTTATTTCAGGAAATACTATTAGAAGATATAAACATCTAAGGAGCCAATTATGTAGGTTTTTCTAAACATGGCTGTTTATCACAGAAGACAACTTCTGCATTGGTCAGTGAGATCTACAACATTGTATGTCTCCTGTATGTATTCCAATCACTTTCCTAAAATAGTTTACATGTATGTTCACACTTAATTCTCCCTTGTTGTTGGCCCTTGGAGGAAAGCCAGGTCATAAAATAGATACCACAGAGATTGCAGGATTCCTACTTTATTGTGTAGAATACAACAGAATCTTAAAAGTCTAAGATTTTTCTGTCCCATTTCATATTAAGCAAAATTAAGATAGGCTTATCTTGAGTATCTTTGTCCTGTTTCCTTCTATCTCTTTATTATATTTTAAGATGCCCAGAATCATTGTATTAGTAAGATGGGTGGCATAGAAATCAAATCAATCAATCAATCAATCAATCAATCAATCTCTAGTCTGGGTAATTCCTTGTCCACAATGTTTCTCCACAATGGCTTTTTAATAGCTTTCTCTAAATCAGCTCTAAATTCCTTAACATTTGTTTATACGAAATTCTTTTGAACTATATTTTCTTGTTTAAAGTCCTACCTACTCTTCACTATCATCTTTTACTACCAATTCAGTGTCCCTACACTCCCAAGACTGTTCCATTATGGCCAGCCTCTGTCATATTTTTAACAGTCTCCCTTATCCCTTATAACTATCCCATTAGCATAGCAGTATAATAGTTATCTGACATGTCATTGGTTTATCTAGTCAACTTTTCCAAGCTGTAACAAGATGTTTGGTATTCATACATTTATGGGTGGGTTTTTTTTAAGTTTCAATAATATTCACTATTAATATTCCCTTTAAAGAAGTATAAAACACATTTTTGCATCTCTATGCCCAATATTGTTATTTGATATGTGATGGCTGGTTATGTGGGCATGCTCAATTACACAGCTGATGGTAAACATACTGTAACAATTGCCTCAAGCAAATATATCTTGCACAGAACTACTGTACAAAATGTTCAAAGTTTGTTATAAAAGGTTATACAATATAAATGTAGAATTGCTGAGAAATCACCAAAAACAAACCTGTTCTTTTAATTAATATTATCATTTCTCCATTTTCAGTGACCCTAGAAAACAAACCATGAAAGCAGCAACAGCAACTATGACAATAATCAGCTCCCTATGAAATCTGTCTTGAAGTCATTGCAAATGAGATGTACCAAATCATGCAACTCAACTCTTCATGATTTTATTTTCTGTAGATAAATAAGGTATAAGTTAGTATTGTCCATATGTTTTTACCTCTTTAGGAGTCACTCCAGGCATACGAATGTCCAGTGCAAATTCTGATAAACCTAGTGGTACCAGCTGCCTGGTGCTACCAAGACATTCATTGGAATTAGATCTAGTAGCATCCTTATACCTAAAAATTAATAGGAAATTTGAACGTTATAATGACATTTGTTATTTAAATGTATTTTTATTGGCTTATAAGATTTATCAAGGTGTTCTATTAACTCCCGTTACAGTTTTCAAACTTCAAAAGTATCTCTTTTATAGCAAAATGAATTAGTCACCAGTTCACAGATGAAAAGGAGAAAGGTATAATTTGAGAGGATAGATTACCAATTGTTTAAATTCTGATCTGTAAGCTAATCAAGTTAACATTATAAATGTGCTAATAAATAAATTTTATGTTGCAATAATACATTAGCCAATTACAACACATTTATAAATAATACATCAACTTAAATACTAACATCTGTATGTTGCCTTAGTGTAAGGTTTAAAAAGTCTTAGAAAAAGGTCTTGAATTTCAATTCCCTAAATATATTAGTAAACTACTGTTTAATCTCTTGTACTTTTAGCTTTTGTCCAATCAATTTAATCATAATTTTATATGGAATAGTCTAGAGACAGTACATGAAAAATATGTTTTCAAATCAATAATAATAATTTTGATATGATGCAAAATATATACAGACCATACATATATACGTACATTGCACATATAACTATAATGTCTTGCAAGGGAGAAAAAAAAGGCTAATTTTGCTTAAATTAGTATTCATTCTGAAATTTCACCAGATATGTTATTAAGCTGGGAAGTTGATTAAGTTTTTCCAAAGATTAAGCTAAGAAGTTGTAGGTGCTCTGAAACCTTTAAAAGAGCTATTCAAACCCAAGAGAAAGAAGAGTAACCACACATTTCCATAAATAAATTATTCAACTACAGTTCAACTAATGCTATTACTGTGTTTCCCCTGTCTTATATTTTTTTTAACTCTAAAATAAACGCTTGGCCTTATTTTCGGGAGGTCTTTGGGGCACATGGAACAAGACAGGGCTTGTCTTGTCATCTTACCTGATTTCCAGCTCTGTCTCCCTAACCCTAACCAGAGGAAATGGTGGGTACCGGTTGCGCATGTGTTTAAATATTTTCGGGAGGGCTTATTTTCAGGGGAGGTCTTATTTTTGGGGAAACATGGTATAATAATGTACCAAGGAAAAGCAGTGAACATTTCAATGAACATTTCAAGTATCTACTGACTAGCATAAGCAACTAAATCCTTCCAAGTGAGTTTATTGTTGTTCACCATTAGAGGCTATTGTTTAAAACATGTAACACATTTATCAAAATTGATCCTGAAGTGAAGCTGTAAATACTGATAAATAACACAAAATGTGTCTAAATCACTTACCTCTTAAAGACAGAAAGAGGGCTTCTGAAAGCCCAACAGCTGTTTTGAAAAATAAGGAACAATATTAGCAAGTTGTTAACAAGGCCAGCCATGTCCACCCTGCTGTTCATGACCCTATTATGGCAGCAGGGAAAGGGCAACGCAGCTTTATCGGCTGTGATCCTGACAATTAGGCAGTGGCACAACTATCCATTTTCTTCTTCATTATGATGTTCTCTGCAGGCATCCTACAGCATTTGACAGAACATCTGTCTCAGAAGGTGATATTCTTTAAATCAGAAAGATGTGCCAATACTGTCCTGTCTTCATTCGAAGTGGCAGAAATTGGGGAAAAAATTGTAGGTGGTAGTAAAGAGATATTTCCTTTGGAGTACTTTTGCCTAATGAAAAGAAGGCAGGGATCACTGCTCCAGAGTTTTCTTAAGTCTACTGTCAAATCTCCAGACTCTGTTGTCAGTTCATTCCACAGTGACAAAAGCTCCTAGTGGCACGACAGAAAACCTAGGCCACTCATAATTCAAAACCTGTAAAAATAGAAGCAATGGATGACTAACATGTTATGTATTTAGTTCTTAGGAAATTGCTATTAAAGCTTTTTCAGACGTTAGATATTTTACAAGTTTCATCTCAACTCACAAAAAGTTTTACAGCTTTGTTGACCTACTTCTGCATCTTTAAACATTACATAGCAATTTTCACAAGTCTGAGGTGTGAATATGTCTATCTGTTTATGGCTACATCTATATATACAAGTTTATACAAACATATTTTTTGTGAATGCTGTAGGCAAACATAGCAATATTAGTCTATCAAATTCCCCCAAGCATTCAAGTGACAGGATTTATAAAACTAAAGTGCACTCAGTTTTAGCTCTCTTCTTCAGAAAAATCTGTATGCTGAATTTGAAATGAAGCATACCTTCCCAAACCTTTTCTATTTTTGTACAGTTTAGAGCATGAAGATGCTTAGCATCCTACATATAATATTAAAAAAAAAAATAGAATTTAAGAAAAATGTGTGAGGTGTCTATTCTTCCAATCTGGAAACTAAAAAGCAGGCAGCATATAGCTATAATGTTTTACAGATTTTTAGGCTATAATTGTGCAAATGCTTTCAGCAAATTAAGCTGCGGGAGCTGAGCATCTCTAGTTTCTAAATATCCATTATTTTCTTTATATTTCCCTTGGCCCATTTCATTTCAATTTATGATACAGTATATTTATACTTTGCTGTTATTTCTACTGCAGCAATTATTTGGCACTCAAAAAAGCTAACATACATTATTCCAAGAAAAACAGAAATATTCAAAATAGCTAGTATTTAATACCGTCTCAATTTTATGTAAAATATTTTATTAACTGTCCAATTAGAATTATAAACATGATCTTGAAATGTGTTTTCCATGTTCATAGTTATATCTGCTTATGATTATATACTCAATTTTAACTAACAAATAGCATATTAAAAACACAAACATAATGTGCGAAATATTTTTAAAAAACCACACACCAAGGTTAAGTTTCATTAACAGTGTTTTTATTATTTATGAAATGCCTGAATTATATTAAGCAATAGGCTGAACAAGTAATAACAAATAATTTTCAGGAAAACTCTCTGTGAGAAATGGAATTGAAAAGAATAAAAGGAAACAAGAGAAAATAAGGAATATAATCACAAAATTACATGGTGCTTTTGGTTAATTAGATGTGTGCTTTGTCTTTGTCTTGTGCTAAGACATGCTTCTGACAGAAACATCAAATAAAAGAAGAAACAGGAATAAAGTCAAGCAGAAAGTCTAGACAACTATTTTGATTTTTTAGAAGTCAACACTGCACATTAAGGGCTGAGTAAGCACTAAGAGGAAAGACATCTGAAATAGAGCCCCAGGGCTCTGCCAGTCCTTTGAAAAAGGTGCTTCTTAATGTACGGAAGAGTGTACCAAGCATCTCTTATTGAATCATTCAACTGCACTGGAAGCTGCTCTAGGCTGTTTCTGCATACACGTGCATGGCTAGCCATTTTGCTTTGCATCTTTCCCAACAAAACAAAGTGACGTCACTTTTAATATACCTGTGCAGACAATATCTGAGCTTCAGGAATAAAAAAACAATTACCCCTAAATGAATTTTATCAGGTTTTCTTCCATCATTTAACCCCTACGGCAGAGGATCACTAGTATTGTTAGTAGAGATTGTATCTGAGGCAGTAGATGGTGTACTGTCACATGATCTATCTATATTTGTAAAATATACTCCCCTTCTATGTGTATTTTAATTTGGTCTTTGACCGCAATAAAAGCTTACTTACTTACTTACATCATTTGTTTCTGGCTACTGATTTCAGATATGCTTCTGCAACAGTTCATGTTTGGAAGTATATATAGCTAGTCCACATCCTTTCCATTTATATTAATTAGGAAGTCAGTTCCAATAAACTCTACATCAACTTACCATTTTAATAGTAGGCATTTGTTTCTTTAAGGAAGTTTCCTAAATATATGAATTTCTATATGTCACTTTTGAGTCACAAACTGCACTGCAAACCACAAAGCTGGACTCTGTTCCAAACTTCCTTTTAATTTGAGAATTTAACTTGGGAAGTGTGCATTACAGTCCCTCTTTGAAGGAGATGAATGGTATAGAAATGTGAGAAAGAAGGAAGGAAGGAAGGAAGGAAGGAAGGAAGGAAGGAAGGAAGGAAGGAAGGAAGGAAGGAAGGAGGGAAGGAAGTGAGTTTAGAAATGGTCTTCCCTAGGCCTATTTATACACCCCACCTTGAGTATACATTTTTCATCCCTTCTCAATCACTCCAAAATACATGAAATGTTCATTTATGGAGATGAAACTAACACTGACTTTTAAAAGCATATTTCCTGCTTATTGGTGCACTGTAAACCTGTAACCTTTAATTTCTCTTGAGAGAATTCCAGAGTGCGCAAAGAGCCTTTGAATGGTTATGCAGTGTAGCAGACTGCTCATATAGTAAAAGTAATAAAATTACAGTGCTATGTGCAAGTTATATTCCATTGCCCAAACCATACATATTCAAGAACTGATCCATCTAACAAAGAGCACAATACTGATTAACAAGGCAGCAAGACTCTCATGACATATTTTAATTTTAGCAGACCACAATAAAATCACTCAGGTATGACATACATGTCAAAAAGTAATGGAGATATGTTTTGCTTTTCAATATATTGCTAAAGAAACTGTCAAAGTGGCTTTATGAAAGTAATACATTTTAGTTAGTTGATAATATCCTTAAAGAATTATGTAGTTAAAGCTATATAAAATATAATTCCCCATGTTTCCCCAAAAATAAGATCCTGTCTTATATTTTTTTGAACCTTGAAATAAGCACTTGACCTTATTGCCATACACTCAAAAGCCCGATTGGGCTTATTATCAGAGGATGTCTTATTTTTGGGGAAACAGGGTAATAATACTTAAATCATCAACATATGAAATGTTTAGTGCTGTTAGCGTTTAGTACTCTGAAGGCCCAAATATATCTTAGTATTAACAAAACAGTTATGCTACTATTGCCAGAAATAATTTGTAACAAATAGTTTGACTGTTAAATTTCTGCAGAGAATGATGGGAAGGAGTCTAATATATTTTTAAAAATGTATTTCTCTTCTCAGACTGATATTAATATGCATCCCTACTCTGCATGTGTAACCCTTCAATTTGATAAAATTTTGAAAAGAAAATTTAAACAAGAAATTAATTTGTACAAAGAATGTGCATATTTCTGAAGAGTCCAAATGTTGCCTTTCAAAATTCTAAAAATAAGCAGGAAGTATGTAATGACATCTGACATTCTTTTCTCCTTACTTAATAAAGAATTCTCAAGCAGAGAATTGTTCCCTCTTATAAAACCCAGTATATATGAAATTGTAAAAATTCCCAGTGTCATCATCAGCAAAAAGATTTTCTCAATCTATCTCTGTTTCTATTGTTCTTCCTGTGAGTTGAGAGTGAAACCCTTAGTCAGAGCTAGTGCGTAGTTATATTTTGAGGATGTTTATTGGAAAATAGGTTACAAAAAGTTAAAATAGGCTTTTAACTTCCATAGTACAGTATTCTGGAAGCACAAAGCAGGACACAACCATGAAAGCTTAGCACCACATGTACTTTCTAATTATTCATTTGCAACTTACTATTCATTATTCATACATTTTCTTAGAAAATGTCACAGTCATATAGATTCCCCAGTAGGATGAAGATTATGCAGATGAAATCTTGTATCACACAATAAATTTCCACTAGCATAGTGAAACATTCTTCTCCTATGTAGGAGCTCCTATGTAACATACTAAAATCTTGCATGGGTAGAAAGAAGATCTTATTGAGGCTCTGGGGGTCTGGATCCATGCTTTTACATTATGAGGTAAATATGTTTCCTCTGATGAAACATAATGGTAGAATTTCCTCTCAACAAAACCAGCAGTGTTATAACTAGGAGTATAACAGTGTATAAAACAGAGATTGTTACACAATTACAACTCAGACAATAGCCTTGATTATGAACTTTCTAATGGTTGAAATACAGGTAGTCCTCGACTTACGACCACAATTGAGCCCAAAATTTCTGTTGCTAAGCGAGACATTTGCTAAGTGAATTTTGCCCCATTTTACAACTTTTCTTGCCACATTTGTTAAGTGAATCATTGCGGTTGTTAAGTTAGGAACTCGGTTGTTAAGTAAATCTGGCTTTTCCATTGGCTTTACTCTGTCAGAAGGTAGCAAAAGTGGATTGCATGACTCCAGGACACTGCAAAGGTCATAAATATGAGTCAGTTACCAAGTGTCTGAATTTTGATCACATGACCATGGGGATACTGTAAGGGTTATAAGTGTGAAAAATGGTCATAAGTCACTTTTTTCAGTGATGTTGTAACTTTGAATGGTCACTAAATGAACTGTTGTGAATGGGGTTTTATCTGCACTGGTTTCCCTCCATTTCCTACAGGAAATAGGCACACGCTATAAGGGATGAGTTCTGTTTGAAGTAATACCATCTGGAAATTTTATTATGAGAAAAGTTCCAGTTCTGCATAGAAATGCTAGTTCGTTTTAAATGTAGTCTAATTTTAATATTACACAAAAGGCTTTTGCAAAGTACTATAGAAACTGATTGTTTAGAAAACAGTATTGTGAGAAAATGAAGCCTTCATACTATAAAAAAGAGAGAAACACTAATCAAATCAAAGATATGTTACATGAACTTTTTATCTCAAATAATGCAGTGAATGAAGGATTTTAAATGGAAAGTTTCTTTTACCAATCTTCCATAGCACAAAGCAATTACACTGTTGAAAAATCTGAAATATAGCACTCTACTGGCCTAACACACAAGATAAATACCCATGAATGCATCCGTTTGATTGGAAGACAAATGACTGGGGAAATATCACAAATTTAGTTAGTTTACGTAAGAACACAGCTGAAACAATAAAATTGTTCCAAACATACACCACAGTATAGTAAATCTCACTTGCAGCATGGTTTTTTTTTTTAAAAAAGCAGAAATATGTTAAGGAAGAAGATAGCACTACAGCTAATTACCTGGTCTGCAAAACTCCAGATAACCAGTGGATGGCAACAAAAATGTTATACAACATAAAATGTGTGTTGACATCTTATGGTAATAAGATTTTTGCAGGCAAGATATGGTAGACCTACTAAAACAAACATTCTTCTATAACTACTAGAAGTAGAGCACATTAGTTTTCTTAATGCCAGCTCTCTGAATCTGAAAAACTGATTATGATTAGACTAAACATAGGCTATGCAAATATTTGAAAAACAGGGTTAATGTTTTAATTTATCAAATTTTTAAAAAATGATGAGTGATGGAATTAATAATTGAAAAAAGGATGAGCTGAGCTAAAGATATTTCTGGAATAAAGGGACAGGAGATTATGGGTTTGTTAATATCTGTTGAAAAGAAGGCCAGAAATCATCTACTTTAGTTTCTTTCTTTCTTTCTTTCTTTCTTTCTTTCTTTCTTTCTTTCTTTCTTTCTTTCTTTCTTTCTTTCTTGTTTTGTTTTCTTTTGCACTTGATTATATTTTACTTTCTTTTCTCTTTCCTTTTTTTTATTAGATTTGCTTTGTACTAATGAAAAAAATATTTAATAAAAAGAATTATGATATTAGAAAGTCTTACTGTTCTAGCTTTCTATTGTCAGATTTTATTATGAGGAGATCATTCTGACTGATTTATAAAGCAAGACAATGATACATTAGGAAAAATTCAGATGTTCGGATGACTAAATAAGAAGAGTTGAATAAATAGTCTCTGGATACTCTGGGTCAACAACGGGAAGATTAAACTGTTTTCCCACATGCTAGTAATTGTAGTATAATGGGGAACAGAAAAACTTTTTCATGCATGCCCATCAAGATAGTAGAACATGCCAAATAGCCTGAACTTAGTGGATAGATGGTCTCCAAGATAAGTCACTCTCTTTGTTTGCTTTCTTCTGTGCAGAAACTAGCCCAAGATCCTTACTATTTATGCAATGGTTTCTCTGAAGGTAAGTCACTTTTAATATTACATATTGCAAGGTTTAAAGAATGCCCACTAATTTATACTGAGAAAGTGACTGTACCATACAAAGTCTGAAAAAATCTAGACAGTTACTAGATGGCAGCAGTGAATCAGAGTCCCTAACCCAGATATATAATAAATATTGACTATTGAAACTCTATAAAACACTATCCATCAACAACGAAAAAGAGCATAATGTAACTTCCCAGAACAAGACGACACTGAAATTATTGTACCTGGCTAGGGACATTGTACTCTCAATAGCTTATTCTGTGTACTTAGATAATGGTATTTAATGGTGCTTGAAAACAATGCTGAAATTTAACTCGATGCACACAGAAAAAAAAAGTCTATAACATTTCAGAAACATTTTGCACTTAGTTATGAATTTTTATTGAAGCTACAGAACTTTGCATTAGCATTACCTTGTGCTTTTGTGTATTTTACAGAACTTCATAATTCATATACAAGTAGTCCTCAACTTACAACAGTTCATTCAGTGACTGTTCGAAGTTACAGCAGCACTGAAAAAATGACTTATGACTATTTTTCACTCTTATAACCATGACAGCAACCCCATGGTCACGTAAGTTACATTTGGATGCTTGGCAACTAGTTCATATTTATGACGGTGTCCCGGGGTCATGTGATCATCTTTTGTGACCTTTTGACAAGCAAAGTCAATGGGAAAGCCAGATTCACTTAACAACCATGTTATTAATTTAACAACTTCAGTGATTCACTTAACAAATATGGCAAGAAAAGTCGTAAAATAGGACAAAACTCACTTAATTTTGAGCTCAATTATGGTCGTAAGTTGAGGACTACTTGTAAATGTATTTACATTCTGATAATGAGATCAAAGCTTTCTTTGACATTTGGATCAAAAATACAACAGATTCTATTTTTAAATATTCAGAGCTGCTTCTATAACCAAATTAAGGCCTATTTCCTCTTCAAGACCATGCTTCTTCTATCCATCCCACATATCAAAACTCCTTTGAAAAAGGTAATCATAATTATATTATATGGAGTAGAAAGAAAATCTAAAAGTCATAAATTTGGGGATGCTTGAAGATAGGCTAAGGTTGCTTACAACCTTGTAACTACCCTAATAAGTATTTATACAAGAGGAATGGTTTGGCACGGATGTACCTGTGGCCTGGCCATTGTGTAGGTGGGTAGAGAGGTGGTCCAGGACAGAGTTTTTCAGGAAATGCTGGATCCACAAGTTGATAAGTGCTTGGGATTTGCTGCTGTCTGGATTACAGGATCAGTGGATCACTATCAGAACTTGTTCTTGCTTTTTTGTGGTTGCTGAGTACAGAGTGAAAATGTGACAGAGTAATGATATTGGATATCACACAGGTATAGGAGATATGTCAGGGTTGAATTAGCATATTCTTCCCAGAGAGCGGCATGCTTTTCAATTTGATTATCTTGCTGTTGGCTAAAAATGTTTTGTTTTGTAATCTTTCAAGATTTTATTATTGGTTTGTTTTTGTATGTATACTAAAAAATTTATTGACAGTATTTGGTATGTTTATTTCTTGATAATACATAGCCGAAAGAAATAACTGGTTTTGTTAAATGAGGATTGTATGATATTTTTATTTTTTGGGTGGAGGAGTGTCACAGCACCCAGAAGTCTGAGAAAACTGGAGTTTGGTATTCAGAAACACAGAATCCAAGGAGCACAAATTCAGTAGGGATAGTGCTGTTCTCATTTATAACATTGTGGGTGCTTTTCCTATAAAGAAGAAAGAAGGAAGGCAAGAAGGAAGAAACAAACTAATTTAGGACTTGGTCATTTCTAACATTTATGACAAAAAGAGAATCAGCAATGTTAATAGCAGGCAAGACTGCTACCAAGCTGATTTGGACCTTTGTGCAAGTCATTTTTCTGAAAATCTGAAAGCAAAGGGTATGCATATTAAGTTCTAGAGGAAATATGGAATATACAAATAACAATGTATTTTGTTTCCTCTTCCAGTGGACTCTTTATGCTACTAATTTTAAAAATCATAATATAACCCTTAGACATCAGAATACCTTAATGTCATATTAATTTTATTATCTTTAATCATTGACTTTTGCAAAATTACATTACCCATGATTTTATCACTCAAACTGTGATATTTCAAAAGTATAAAGAACACATATAAAGACAGTTCCATCTGATTCACAATATTAATAATTTAATAATTTGTTAAACTTGTATGCTGCCCTACATTCTGGGTGAATAAATAATACCTTTTTATAGATGATTACTGAAACAATGTAACAAGACTGCAATTCACATAAATAGTTTGATGGCCTGTTAATAATTTATGCAAGGCTTTGCCTAAATAAAACATTTCCATACATGACCTGTTACACATGGTTTTTGCCAATAGGAACAAGGGGAAATGAGAAACCAGAGTCTACAGCAAGGGTGTCAAACTGGCGGTTCGTGGGCCAGATGCATCAATGCATCCCAGCTCCACGAATGGGAAAAATGTTCTACCCCAGCTCCACAGATGGGTAAACTGGCCACACCCACCTCAACTCCACAAATGGGAAAAACATTGCGAAACATCACATGAAGGCAATGTGATGTGGCGAGTTTGACACCCGTGGTCTACAGAGTATCACTGCTTTACACACACTTTGTTTATAATCCTTTTTATAACCTAAATATTCAGATCAAGAAACCTTTCCCAAACCTGGTGTCTTACAGACATGCAGGACTTCATTATTTTCTAATGAAATAGCATCCAGAAATAATGTAGACTCACATATTTGGAGGATACCAATTTTGGGGGGAAAAATGGGCCTTCATGTCAGTCTTGAGTCCTTGCATTTAGACAGACAAACGCATGCAGTTTTCTTGGCATCATTTTTCAGAAGTGCTTCACCATTGCTTTTTTCTAAGAGATGAGAGAAAATGACTGGCCCAAAATCATCTAGTTGACTCCATGCCAAAGGCAGAACTGGAACTCATGGCTCCTGGAGTTCTGCCCAGTGCTTTTAACTTTTAAACTTTTTTAAATCTCTGTATTCTTAAATGGGAATAAATCCTATTAAACTCAGTGAGACTTCTGTCTGAGTATTTATGCCTCCGATTCCACTATAAGGCAGACAAAGACGGTCTCTACCTTCTAGGTTTATTACTTTGCAGTTCATGCATGTTATTAATATTTTTATTAAACAAACTGGTTTCCTCAGCATGCTTAGTAATCAGTAAAGCTGTTTTATGCCATGGTTCGGCCTGCTGGTACAATTAATATATTTTGCTTCTACGACAATGCTTTTATACACACATAAATATGGTATAAATGAAATTCATGGTTATTGTACAAGGACATTTTCTAAGAATTAGCAACAATAGCAACAATATGGTGCCAATAAAATCAATAAATCAGGTATCCTAGACCAATGAAGTCAATTACAGCAAATCTGTACAAAATCCTGAACAGAAGAGCGTTAAAGACTATTAAAAGCAGTTTATTAAAATGAATCTGACACATTTGGGGTTTGAAATGCTTTGTTGTGATTTCTAACTGCTTCTCCTGCAATCTCTTAGACTGTGAATCCAACTCACAGAAAAATCAGCAGTTACCATATTATTGTTAAATGGAAGTATTTGCATCAGGGGAAAAAGACTGTGTAGCCTTTGTCACAGCAAATGATTAAGCACTATATCTAGTAGTTGCATATTTTCTTCTTGATATATTGTTAATTCTTAGAATACTTTTTAGAACATTTTCAACGGAAATGGGACAAAAGCATGCTACATATTTGATTAACTAAACTGGACAGTGTGCCGTGTCCAGTTAAACATAGAACTCAAACTGCTTTTTTCTAAGATACCATGTTCATAATTCTTCTGGGAACTACTCAAGTCCACAGAGCCTAAACATCCAAATCTGAGAGTAGAATGCTATTTACACTACAGCCAGAGCAGTAGGAGTTCCATTTGCATTGCCGTTCGCGCTCAGCCCATTTAACATTTGAAGCGAAGAGGGAAACATTTTTCATGGTTGTAAATGAAGAATCACTAAGGGCTTTATTTTTGCATAAATTTTCATGCAGACATGAACACGGTGTCTCAAACAATTGGAAGATGAAGCCCATTGTAAAGTTTTGTAGCACTTTCATTTTTTTAACCAAAACATATAAAAGACCAGTGCTGAGTAATTTTCAATAATACCCCTTTCTAAAAGAACTAATTTATACCAGCCAAGCCACTTAACCAAATGCTCCAATGTAAGTAAAGTGTTTCATTGCATCCGAGTCTACAAAATGTTGGCCTGTGGTTTGTAGTATAGCATCAATGGAGTCCTGTTGTACCCACAGACATTCTTTTCTATTTACCAGAGGCAGAATCTCTGATTTTTCTTAGAAGCTACATAACCCAGAAATTCATTGTATATTATATATTTATTATATGTAAGTATATTTTCCATTATATCATTTTAGTTTATTTTTATTCATTTTAAATACACAACATGTCACAGTCAAAATAAAACAACAGGCTGCCGTGTACAACAGCAGCCTTATGTTTCATCTTAGTATTTGCCACAATACCTAGAAAACATAAAAGGTAAGCTAGCTAGAAGGTGACTGGTAACACTGCAGGGTTAAATGTGGCTGGAAGCTAGAGATTATGGGTATGAAATCCTGTGTCTGCTGTATGCTCAGTTTCTGTAGCAAAGTCTTTTACTTTCATCAGTTGCCACCTGGGAAATGAGTGTTTTAACGGTTGATTGCACTCAGGACAGATTCAGAATTCCAATGGGTCAACTTCTCTCCAAAGATTATGGACTTCAGGGTCAACTAAACAGCTAAGCATTCATACAGAAATAATGTATTGGCAAGTATGCTTTATAGACGTTTAAGCACAATAACATTTCAGCTCTCTCGAAGTAAAGTTACATATACATCTTCACAAGGCATGAAAGCTTTGCAGTCTTTTTCTCTCATTCGCTACTCATGCAGAAAGTGAATTCAAAGAACAATTTAACAAGTGGTAGATAGCATATGGTACCATGGCATTATTTGGAAAGCCAACCATTTGCATAATTTTGTGCTAAGCAGTTTACTTCAATGTTAAATGAGCACAGAAAACCAGAAAATGCAGTAAAATGCACCATCCCTTCTTGATAAATGATAATCTATATTTATCTTTTTTGCCACATTTGTGATTTGAGACTTCCTGACTGATGCCTTTTCTGAACCCACCTTACTGAAAAACAAAATAAAACAACCCCCCCTCCCCTTTCATTAGATAAGACTCCCAAGAGAAAATAAATCAAATTTATCTTTGTACCCTGAATAAAGCTCTGGGTGACTTTGGGCCAATCACTCTTGTGGAAACAAAATTAGGAGAGATGTTATTCATGCTTGCTAAGTTCTCACAGAAAATATGGGATATAAATTCAGTGAAGAAATAAACTATGAAAACATCCTGGGCCAATTATCCTCTTGCTGTTGCCTATCAGTGGTAGAATTTCTTCCAATGGTACTGAAAAAACAAAAGCATTTTTTAAAAAATACTTGGGCTACCAAGTCTTTTATGTTTCCATGTCAATGGCATGTAAAAACTTTGTGGTACCCTTAGAAGCACGCAGCCTGGATTGTTAAAAAAATGAATTGTGTAAGAGGCCTTCAGCTTTGCAAGTTATTCTGTAACAAACTATCAGATTTTTAGAAAGCTGCTAGCATATGCAGCCAACCAAAGTTAATGTTCTTGCTATATATAATTTATCCAAACATAGAGCTTTGAATAGGCTGGGAGTACAGAATGCTCATCATCTTCCATTTGTCCTTTTAAAAATGCCTGAAAAAGAGTAAAACAAAAATGCACTACATATGTTCTCCTCAAGATCCGTCTCTATAGGTAACTACTAAAATATTCTTCAGGGAAGAATGAGCACAAAGCTATTTACTTGAAGTGGCTTCACTGAACTGTATGCTTTTTATATGGGGGGAGAGAACCCCTCCTTAAAACGGATCCAAAACTAATGTGGTCACCACAATGAGATCAATGTACATTATTCTAAGAAACACTTAAACCAACTTGTCTGATGCAGAGTCAGCCATCCCCCCCACCCTCAGGTTGCTAGCGCCCCACAATAAAAGCTAAGAAAAGAAATAGGAAACAAAGCCACAGTGTGTTATTGAAAGTGTATTGAAACAGTTGGCATCTTCTCGGAATTTGCTCAGGAAAGCTTCAAGTTCATAGTAGAGAAGGGAATAAGGAACTGATATCTACCCTGTTCAATGATTGGTGAGAAATGATGTCCCAATGGGCATCTAAAAGCATTAACCATCCAGGTGCTCACATAAAATCTTATAGTAGAAAGGAGAAACTGCTATTCTAGTGTTATCAACCCCTTGTTGTACTATCAATATTTTCAGAAAAGAGGTTGCTTCTCTAAATTGCATAAAATACATTAATTTTGCTTGCTGCCAACAAATACATTTAATAATAGTTTCATAAAAATAAGTTAATTCCAACTGTGGTGAAATCCAAATTTTTTTACTACCGATTCTGTGGGCATGGCTTGGTGGGCATGGTGTGGCTTGGTGGGCATGGCAGGGAAAGGATACTGCAAAATCCCCATTCCCTCCCCATTCCTGGGGGAAGGATATTGCAAAATCTCCATTCCCACCCCACTCTGAGCAAGCCAGAGATGGTATTTGCTGGTTCTCCAAACTGTTCAAAATTTCTACTACCAGTTCTCCAGAACCTGTCAGAACTTGCTAGATTTCACCCCTGACTTCCATTCATTTTATTAAAATCTATCAAGAATCACATATAAAACGTAAATACACCTACAGTACACAACAGCTCTCTGAGGGAGAAGGGAAGTTCAGAAATGTGACAAACAAACAAACTTATATAAGCAATAATGTAGCAAATAACACAAGCAGCCAAATAGCAGCAAGACTGAAAGATATTAAATAAAGCTAAGCTTTATACCTTAAAAGCCTATAAAAGTGAAAATACATAGTGCTACCACTCTGGAGTTTTCATTTTAATGGCAGCACAAATCTCACATCTGAACTTTCAGGAACAAAAGCAAAATATTTGTTCATAAATCTCCTTGATAATCTGCTTATGCCTTCACGGTTATTTCGCACTAACTATATGTATGATTAAAATAATGTGGGATGCAGCTATATTTGTATCTCCAAAAACAGGGCAAGATACCTATGAATGCAGTTCATTGGAAGGCTTTGTTCAGATCTTCATTAGGGTCAGCTATCAAACTTTTATTCAAAGAAGCAGGATTGCTGCATTTAAATTCTAATCCCTGTGGGTTCTCCAGGTCACAAAATCTCTCTCAGTCAACAATATTGCCTTTATTTAACAGGCAGGTTTTTGAGTGGGCTGAAAAACAAATGCTTTTTGGGTTTTAGATTCCTGACAATCCCCTTTTCAATCAATAGCAAAAAAAAATTGCTTTCTTCCTGTTTTCCACAATAAAAAAGTGTCGATGTAAAATACAAATGGAGTACACAGGCACAGCTTTCAAACTTTTTTTTTACAACAGAGCATTAAGCTGGCACACTACTGTCTACTACACTGTGCATTTAACATTACATATAATATTCTTGTTGAGGTCCAGCTTTAAATGCTGGAAATCAGTTAAACAATACAGTTCATTTGGCAACATGTCTTTCCAACCAAACATTCTAAAAATGTTTGTCTGCAGAAAGGACTGTCCTTGAGGGCTGTGCAAATCCTTCATAACATGCTTCAAAATGTGGGGCTGTAAGAACAAAGCACTTCTTTTCAAATTGTTAAAGAAGCCAATCTTTTCTTTTAGCTGCTTCAGAAGCTGCTTCCAGCTGTCTTTTCTTACATCTTCAGGCACCCATATGGAGAAGCAACTTTCAAAGCTGCCCTGTAAGTCTGGAAAAAGTTGTGATAGTTTAACCATTAAATTGCTGTTAGTTTATTTGTTAGAATAAATATGTTCATGTAACGTCTATTTAATTTTGTCATTCTTATTCCCCAAATGAAATTATCTAATTTTCTTACATTAAGTAAATCTTGAGGACAGAATTATTAACAACTTCTGCAAAAATGAAGGCTGTAATTCATTCTGGGACCAAGGAAGGAACAAAGCAAAATGTAAATCAAGAAATTAAGCAACATGAGCCCAGAAATACTTGCATTCATCAGTGTGGTGCAACATATCGGACTGACATATTACAAACATGTAATTTCCAATCCTTATCAAATGATGCAGCTAGCCCTCAACATCCTCATCTGACAAATGAAAGGCAACCATTTATGAAAGTCAATAGGATGTATGTGCATCCTATCTACTAAAAGAGTTATTTCTTGCAGCAGCAATTTTTTTGTGTCCACACACTCCAAAATACATAAACTTCCTGCTCTGCAATCTTCATTAACCACAAAGATATTGGTTTATAAATAATACACAATATCTCAAACAACTGCTATGGCATTTACAATGAGAAAGCAAAAACATAAATTAAAAAATGAAAAATAAATTGGAAGGGATTGACCACTGTTACCACTCTTATGGAAACCAATTTATTTTATTTTATATATTGATACCTCGCTTTAGTTTAAGACATGGAATAAGATGCTTCATGATATTTCCCAACACTTGACTGATTTACTGATACTCAATAAATACAGCATGTTTTGTTTCAGGAAGATTTTAGGTCTAGATAGCCTTGAACTACGTGTCTATGTTCCGACCTATGCTTAGGTCATAAGATTATTTACCAAAACATCTTACCTGTAAATGAGTACTTTAATTTCAACCGTAATAACACAAAGCTATCAATAGATTCAAACTCAATGTAATTCGCTCTAATCTTGATTGTAGGAAATATGACTTCTGCAGTAGGGTAGTAAATGTCTGAAACACTCTACCTGATCCTGTTGTTAGTCTCTCTAATCCCCATACCTTTTACCTTAAACTGTCTACTGTGGATCTTTCATTTTAAGAGACCTCTTAAGAGGTTCCTAAGGGCGTGTGCATAAGTGCACCAGCATGCCTACCATCCGGTCCTACTGTCCCCATTTATATGTACTCTTTTATGTGTTTATGGCTTTGTTTTCCCTATTTATATCTTTTTACTTGTGCCAAATTTTTTCATGTGTCCATGTCTATGTCTATACTGTTACTTGTTTCCTTGTACTTGTTGATAGATAGATAGATAGATAGATAGATAGATAGATAGATAGAGATAGATAGATAGATAGATAGATAGATAGATAGATAGATAGATAGAATGGCTGTAATGTATGACATCGAAAAATGATCCAGGACTATGTGATTATGCAATAACCCATTATGAAGCTGAAGAATGATGGTTCCCAATATAGTGCTTATGTGTTTCAATATGCAATTTCTTGGCAATCAAAAATCTTTTGCTCCTTTGGATTTTGGGAAGAAGAAAAGCAGCCAATTTGTGAATGGGCAAACACATCCATTCACTTTGGGAATTGCTCTCACTATTCTCTCAAAATTCGAAATATGCTTTCAACTAAAAAAGATTGGAAAACTTTGAAATAAACTGCAGGTTTTTTTTTTTTTTAAAATTACTATTTCAAAACAGTGCTATTTACTATTTTTTTCCTTTGATATAATGAAATCATGGTTTAAAAGACATGGGGTTGGAATGGTGGAAAGGAGTGTCCATTGTAGCTGAACATCTATTAACACTGAAAGTGGAAAAAGAAAGGAAAATAAAATTGGTGGGGATGGGGTACAAAATAGTGAGAGAAAGAGATAACATTTTCTCCCTCTCTGGTTTGAATTAAATCAAATGGGAATGATGAAAGTAATACTTCTTAGCACACATTAGAAAATATTCAGAGAAATTTGGAAACTGACAATGAAGAGGTAGAGAACACACATGCATAATAAAAGATTTACACAATAAACTATATGTAATAAAATAATTAATGTCCAGGATTATGGAATTATCCTTGGCATGCCTAACATGCAAAATAATGGGAAAAAATGATTCACCATTTGCAAATTTATTTATAACATTTTTACTTCAAATATGTATTGGAAGAATTTTAGATTCAAGAATAATTTTATTGATGAACTCTCTGTGAACTCCTTTAATCATCAACATGACCTACCCCTAACCGAAAGAAACTATGTTGCAAACAAAGATAATACAATGTTGCAAAAAACACTTAAAGTGTTCAGACATTTAGACTGAAACAGATAAAACTGCATGTCTCTCAAAAGAATAAGAAAACAGGTAAAATCCCTTCAAGATACAGAGCTTTGCTGAACACACAAATGTGGCACCTAAAGTCAGCACAGAGGGAAATGATCTACAAACTCAGCAAAGTAAGAGCAGGACATTTCCACTGGGACTGCGTGTCCACCAAAATAAACATTTCAAAGGGCACATTCAAACACCTCTCAAAGAACTACTTTTCCTATAAATATCACCAGCTCAAAACCCCAAATTGTACCTACCTTAAGTGCTGTTGCTATGCTCTCAAATAAACTCTCTCTTTTTCAAGCGCATGTCCAGTGTCATTCTCACACAACCCTGGATCATAACAAGACATCATTTTCTTCTAATTATTTGGTGACTCTTGTGGGATTCTGAGACTAACCTGGGCAGCAGAGCCTGCCCAGGTAACAACTTCAATCAATTGCCACCAGGTCATTTGTCTGGAGGGTGGTGCTTCTCCTGAACTCTGCCCAATTTGGCACAGGGAGTAAAGGGAGTTTGGGGCTTTAAACCAAATCGCTACTTGAACAGGAGGATAATAGGTTACAGAATTTTTGTGTTTGTGCCCAGGAGGTGAGTGTGAGTGCATCTCTCTTTACCTCTTTCCTCCCTGTTTCATTTTCAAGCAGTGTATCCAGGGTCATTTTTATGCAACCCTGGCTTGGGACCAGATCTTATTTTCTTTTAACATCTGTTTGTTTAGATGCTAAATTGAAGCTATTTCAGAAAGGAACAATTGTAAATTAAAGTAATTTTAAATGAGCTTATTTAATCTCTTATCTAGTAATATAAATCCAGCAGTACAAATGTATATCGGTTCCCTAGACTTTAGCATCTAGAATGCCAATGAGACAAGCAGCTAGTACTCTAAAGTATTGATTTTTAACTACTTATCATGGAGTAGCTTCAATTAGAAGATTGTCACCTGCAATAAAGCAGATGAATTCTGGTGCCTTAAGAGTATCTAGCACTAGGTCCTTATACTAGAAAAGCCAATTATGAACCCTGTTAGTTTTGTTTTCAATGCATTATGGAATGAATAACATTGAGTTTGAAGCTAACAAGGTAACTGAAAAATGACTGCCAAATATTGTTTTAGACATATTGTTTAAGCTAGAAAAATATTAGATAAGATTGCTCTTTTTTCTCAAAACAAAACTTACAAACCAAACCAAAGGCAAGCATCTTAAAATGAAAATATTTGAAAAAAAAAACCCTCGATATTTGACTGAACAATAAACATTTCCAATAAAATCAGATGAACCTTCAAATTATTATTGCTGATCCTGATTTCAGGTGGCTGGATGGAGTCACTGAAGCAGAAGGCGTGAGCATAAATGGACTCCAGAGGATGGTAGAGGACAGGAAAGCCTGGAGGAACATTGTCCACGGGGTCGCGATGGGTCAGACATGACTTCACAACTAACAACAACAACAACATCCTGATTTCTTTCCTTTATTTTTTTTATACTACTGTCACTTCCAAGTGAACTAGAAGAACAGTATAAACATCACTTGAGGATTGGTGGTCATTTACTGTTTTTTAATTGAAAACATATTAGAGAAAGAATTGAGAGATAAAAAAGAAAATAAAGATTGTGAAACATAAAGATTTTTTAATTTTTTTTTTAAAAATTGGCCATTAGCTTTATTTTTTTAAAGAAAATATTCCGTGTTTTATAGATATCTAATTATATTCATAATTTAACCTGTAAAGAACTATACTAAGTGCTCCAAAAATGAGATTGGCTAGCAAGATTGCTAGGTTTTTTTTGTTTTTTGTTTTTGTAATACAATTTATATCCAGTTTGGAATGCCTAATTCTGGGCAGAGCATTGTATAATATTAAAAGCAAATAAAAACAACTATTGATGTAAACTGATAATGACACAAAAGAAGCAAACTACCTCCACCTATGCAAAAAAAAAAAAAAAAAAAACCCACGTGTTAAAGGCTTTTTAAAATAAGGCAAAACAGGGTATTATTGAATATAGATGATAGCTGAGTGCAGTGATGTTTCTGCAACAGAAAGTAAGAATTGTTAATACCACAATGATTAAGTAAATTGAACCTTATAGATGAGGGGAGGAAAGTTTATATCAATGTTAGAAATGTTAATGAGCATAAGGTTGCTTAAGCTGTACAATTAATACTTTGTATAACACTGATAAATAGTTGCAAAATATATTGAACTGTTTTATGAGAAAGATTTCGATCTTTGGAATTAATAGCCTCTACTGTTTTGTTATTTGTTGTTATTTCTTTATAAATGTTAGAAAAGGGGGAGAAAGGGGAAAGAAGAAAAAAAGGAGCTGCTTGGAATTTAATTTTTAACTTACCCCTTCTTTATACTCTGACCAATTTACAATGTTTATAAATATTTAGACCCCCTTTAATACATATAGAGAACCTGTTTCATATAGTGGTTAATGAATCAGGCAAGAAACTGGAACACTGTAAGTCCCAGTTCACCTTGGGCACAAAGCCAGATGGGTTACCCTGACCCAGCCCTAGGACAGAGGCAATGACACTTATGAAAAATCTTGCCAAAAAAACTTCAGGAACTTGCCCAGGCTGTTTCCAAGAAGAGGACACAAGTAAACAGAAGGGGAAAAAATGTAACTACTGTATTTCTATTAGCCTTGCTGAGCAATGTATTGTACCCAGTTTGTTAAGTTGCTTTTAATGTAAAGCTTGAGTTACTGTAAACTTTGCACTGTTCTTAAATAAACATCTAAGAAACTGGGCTCTGATTCTAAATACATTTCTAAATATACATTTGTTGTTAATCGTTTAACAAATGTCTTCTAGAGATAAATATTAAGCGCTGGGAAAAAAGGTTGCTAATGTGTCCAGCTTCAACTTTCCAGACAAAAAAAGCCAGTTCTACAAAAGCGGCAGACAGAAATAGGCCTTGAAATACATCATCACAATTTTTTGTAGTTGTACTCATCTTCTTGGAAGATCTAATTATAGCAGCATGGTTAAAAAGACTCAGAAAGCCCCCCCAGGACTCTAGATTTTATCCAAGTAAATTTTTTAAAAAATGTGTCCAATGAAATTATTATTTTAATAAGGTACAGTAATTATCTTCTCTTTAGAGAGAAATCAGCTTTGATTCAGACTCTACATTTTGATATGGTGGAATGTTTGCAAAGTTGTTAAGATGTATTTTACTATTCTGAGCTTAAAATCTTCAGTGAAGTTGTTCCTTTCTCTATATCTTTATTCTGCCAAGTAGTATATGTGATATATCAAGTATTGCATTTTCCTTTATTCTTTTTGTCTCTCTATGCTCATCATTTCACAGAGCCAATTATGTGTCTCATAAAGGAGATTCTAACCATGGAAATATATTTGATCATGTTTAAGAGAGTGGCCACAATTCATGTTGGTGACATCCCTTAATGCTGCAATTTTTTAATGTGCAATCTTGACATCTCTATTTTTGTCTGACTCAGGCATCTGCCTGAGAAGACCAAGGTCAGATGGAAGACTAACATTAAATAATGCAATAATCATACTTCCAAGATCACTTTTTAAAACCAAAATGAAATTAATACTTCCTGTGTATTTGGCAACGCTATCCTCAATGTCTCTCTCAATCAAATACTTGGAGTGATGGGTTCCTTCTACATTTAATTCCATTTAAATTAGCTACCATTGCTTCACATTTTTATAAATTGATAGAAAGTTTCCCATCTCTTAGAATATGTGTCTTATTAAACTGATACATATATTTGTGAATCTTAAGTGCTATCTGCTTCAAAACACACAGATAAATCAAAGCAAGTTTTAAATAGAAGCAACAATGGAAGAGGCTGTCATTTTATTCTGTAAACTGTCTACCATTATGATTTCATTAAATTAAATATTTCATCTGACACAACATAATACATATTTCTATGTCTAATACGCATTGAGCGCAAATAAAAGTATTTGGACAGTGCTGAACATATGCGGCAACTAAAACAATGTTTACAAAAATCAGTTAGGCAATTTAATTCTCAACAGAAAAAATATAGTATTTTATATGAAAAGTAATGCAAAGTGGGATGTGCAAGAATGTAACAGATGTGCTTCGAAACATGCACTGACACAAACAAAACATCCCTCTTTAAATAATTAAAACAACTGCATTTTTGGCAAGACTAGCATAATTGCTTTGATGCCCTTCTTTGCAAAAGACACAGCTGCTTTAACCACTTAAAATGAAGTACTTTGTTTACATCCCTGTGTATTGCAAAGTATTTATTTTCAATGCTCCACTATTTTTCTTTATATCTGAAAGAGGACAGAAATATATATATAGTTATATATTATATTTATTAGATTAATAAATTAAACCATACTTATTTGACACAATATTTGTTATAAATATAAGGAAGAACAAATATAAAAAAAATGAGTTACCAAAATTCATAAAGGTTAACATGATGTGGAGTTCACAGCAAAAATTTCTTCGACTACACTGCGAGCAGGCTTTGCACCTAAAATGACAGATGTGCAGATCAAGAAATTGAACAGTGTCTCAGCTGTCAGCAGTGCTCCTCCTACAAATCTTCCATGGAGCTATCTGCCTTTTAAACATTAAAAACGCCAGATGAGATGTTTTCAAATTCGTAATATTTAGTCTTTTTTAAAAAAAAGAAAGCCAAGGGTGGCTTGCTTTTGATTTTGTCTTTTAGAAAAGAAATGATAACAATGGCTGCATATTAGCAAAAGAGAAAGAGAAAGGGAGGGAACGAGAGGGCAAGTGTTATGTCCAATAACTATTTAAATATAGTTATAGACTTATGCCCAGTTCTTCTCCTAAACTTTACTGTGAAGTGAATACATGCATTTCAATGAAACAGGAGGCTTTTAAAAATATATAAGTACAGTATGTTCAACCAAATGGATCCAGAAAATACTAGGCAAAATAATTCTGGTAGATTCTGATATTCTACATACCTGGAAAAAAAGGTCACTCAAGTTCTTTAAAAATTCATATATGCTGCATAGCATTAGAGCTAGAAAAACAATAAGTATGTCATCATACTCTCATCACATTTTAGAAATAAGAAAGGGACAGAATATAATTTTCATGTGACACATACATAATAACGTTGTGGTACTTTTTCCTGTAAGAAAAACCCCATTTCCAACAAAATCTACTTTTTCAACTAGAGGCCAAACAAATAAACCACATGCAGATAAATTTTGCTGCATTCAATTACAGTCAAAGGCTCTTTCAGGGATTTAGCCTGCATGATCAGTGAACAAAGAAAACGAACAGGGGGTGGTATTTCCCCCATGTATTTTCATCCAATATCTGGATCATACAAAGGTAAGCATGGAGTTTACCTAAATGGGATATGAGATTCTCAATCACATGGGCTGGGTCCTCCATGAACACCTTGTACCCATGGTCAGGCAGCATTTATGTGGTATATTAACATGCCAGAAAGACTAAAAACAAAGCTCATCTCACTATATTGTATAGAAGAATTTCCACTTATTTTGCTAGTATGATTATATTTATTTCATTTCTATAATTTCCTATCTCAACAAATGACGTACATCATAAAACAGTAAAAACAACATACAAACAATACAAACAATACAAAATAAACATATATGGTCACCGAGTAGAACCTTTGCCACGAATGTTAATACAGCCAAGAAATGGGATCCTTAACATATTTGGCACCCCAAGTTCGGGCACACAACCAAGTCTTCATGGTCTTCATGAAAGCACAGCTCCTGGTTTGGGCTACCAACATTCCTTCACAAATAGGACGCATGACATGCTCAACCTGTGGGATAAAATTGAATGAGTAGAAATAACTGGCAGATGATGGTCCCTTATGTAACCTATTCCCAAGCCATGAAGGGCTTTAAAGGTCATGGCCAGAATGTTGAATTGCACCCAAAAGAACACTGACAGCCAATGCAATTCACACAGTAGTGGTTTTATATGTTGAAGCTTCTGAATGCTCTTCAAGGGCAGCTCCCTGTGGAGCATGTTGAAGTAATCCATATGAGAGAATACAAAGGCATGTGTAAATACAAGCAAAACCTCCCAATCCAAGGACTGGTGCAACTGACACCCAACCTGACCATGGCTGTGAACTGCTCTTCTAGCAGGAGCAGTGCTAAGAAGATCCCTATCTACACACTGGCTCCATCTGGGAAAGTTCTCCCCAATTTCAGAATTGTATGAAATATGACCTAAACTATTAGGTGACTTCTTTTTGGTTTTGGAAGCAGACCTTCAGAAGTGTATCATTTGGTATCAGGGACATACAACTTTATTTCAGAACGAGTACTACATTTGATCTTACAGTGACAAGCCAGGAGCCACACTCCAAAATCATGGAGAAGAAGACAAAAAAAAAATGTAAAAGAAGTAATTTCACTTAACTGACAAATGTACTGTATATATCGTGTTTCCCCAAAAACACGATATCTATTCTATTTTTTTTTGCCACCAAAAAAGGCACCAGTTCTTATTTTTAGGGGGTGTCATCCAGTGATTGTGTGTGTCACCCCCAGCCTTCTTTTCGCTATCAGAGGCCTTCAGGAACTTATTTAGGGCTTATTTTGGGGTAGGGCCTATATTGGGCGCACATGTAAAAATCAAACTAGGACTTACTTTCAGAGCAGGTCGTATTTTCAGGGAAACAGGGTTCAAATGCATCTAATATAATTACTAATTTCCTTTTTCTGTCACCTTATAAATTACGATTTGATAGCAATACCTGGAGAAGCTTGAGGACTCTTTGCAGCCTGAAGATTCAGAGTCTGTATCTCTGGTTTATGCAACAGAAAATTGAAATGATAAAGCATTATGCTTTCAATGCCAAAGCTGTCATAGCATTATATAAAGATGTGACAAATGAAAGAAGCAGCATTTATTTCCTCTATGCCTAAATAATATAGTTGACATTATTCTAATCATCAGCCAACTAACCATCACAATTGTTTTAAGGTTGGAGTTCACAGAGTATATAGGGATTCATAGAGATTGTATTCCTAGGTATTATATTATGATAAGAGAGAGCCAGTTTGGTGTAGAGGTTAAGGCACCAGGCGAGAAACCGGGAATCGGTGAGTTCAAGTCCTGCCTTAGTCATAAAATGACTTTGGACTAGTCATTTTCTCTCAACCCAACCCAACTCACCTCACAGGGCTGTTGTTGTGGGGAAAATAGGTGGAGGAAGGTGTACTACTGTATTTCCCTGAAAATAAGACCCTGTCTTATATTTTTTGAACCCCGAAATAAGCACTTGGCCTTATTTTCGGGGAGGTCTTATTATTTAGGGGCGCATGGAGCAAGACAGGGCTCCTCTTGCTGTCTTACCTGATTTCCAGCTGTCTCCCTAATCCTAACCAGAGGAAATGGTGGGGACCGGTTGCGCATGTGTTTAAATATTTTCCGGGAGGGCTTATTTTCAGGGGAGGATTTATTCTGGGGGGAGAGTTTATTATCAGTATATATATATAGGAGAGTTTATTATCAGTGTATATATATATATATATATATATATATATATATATATATATATATATATATATATATATATATATATGTTTTCTCAGGTTTTCGCGGGTGTTTGTATGTAGGTCTTTGGTTATTCGGGTCTTCTCCCACGTAAAATTGGAAGTGTCTTGGCGACGTTTCGACGAAGTCTCATTCGTCATCTTCAGGCTGGTGTTCTCGGCTTCGTGCTTCCAGGAGCAAGAGGCTTCGTGCTTCTTCTTGCTCCTGGAAGCACGAAGCCGAGAACACCAGCCTGAAGATGACGAATGAGACTTCGTCGAAACGTCGCCAAGACACTTCCAATTTTACGTGGGAGAAGACCCGAATAACCAAAGACCTACATATATATATATATATATATATATATATATATATATATATATATATATATATACATACACACACACACACACACACACACACATATATATATATATTTATATTTATATACCGCCCTTCTTCCGAAGGACTCGGGGCGGTGAACAGCCAACAGATAAAACACAAGAAATACAAAATTTAAAAACAGTATTAAAATCCAAGTAAATTAATTTGGCCCACAATTAAAATACCCCTATATTAAGACCGATAATTAACAATTTAAGAATTAAAACAATTTAAAAGAGTTAGGCCAGCCCAGCTTGCTGGAATAAAAACTTCTTTAGGGAATGGCGAAAGGTGCGAAGATCCGGGATCTGCCGTATCTCCGGGGGCAGCTCATTCCAGAGGGTAGGTGCCCCCACAGAGAAGGCTCTCCCCCTGGGGGCCACCAGTCGACATTGTTTGACCGACGGCACCCTGAGGAGCCCCTCTCTGTGGGAGCGTACTGGTCGGTGGGAGGCTATCAGTGGCAGAAGGCGGTCTCGTAAATACCCGGGTCCTAAGCCATGGAGCGCTCTAAAGGTGGTAATCAATACCAAATGATAAATATAAGATTTTTCTATCTAAAGGCCTGCCTTTACAGGTAGTCCTTGACTTACAACAGTTCACAGTGACCGTTCAAAGTTAAAACGGCACTGGAAAAAGTGACTTATGACCATGTTTCACACTTACAACCATTGCAGCATCCCCATGATCATATGATCAAAATTCAGATGCTTGACAACTGCTTCATATTATGACTGTTGTAGTGTCCCAAGAGTCATGTGAGCCCCTTTTGCAAACTTCTGACAAGTAAAGTCAAATTCACTTAACAACCATGTTACTAATTTAACAATCACAATGCTTCACTTAATAACAGTGGCAAGAAAAGTCGTAAAATAGGGCAAAACTCACATAACAAATGTTTCCCTTAGCAACATACATTTTGGGCTCAATTGTGGTTGTAAATACTAAACTGACCCATTTTCAGAGTTTCCATACCTCATTCTAAACATCTGCAATACAACACATTCAGCAGTACTGTAAGAGCCAGAATTGTTGAAATTTAATATTTAAAAAGGATAGTGTGTGTGTGTGTGTGTATTGTGAACTGCACTGAGATATGAAAGAGTAACATCTATATTTTAATAAGTAAAGTGCAAAATATTTGGGCACAGCATCCCTTTTAAATGAATACAATTCTTCATATACATTCAAAGTTTAAAGTTTTTGAAGATAAAAATTAATTCCTTCTTTCTAGGATAATCTTACAAAGGTCTGTTTCCACAAGAGTTAAAAATCAGCAGGTGAGTAAGCAAAGAATTTCAATTGATTTCAAAGACTAAGCCTCTACTTCTAAGTAATAAATCTATAGGAAATAAGACAGATGCTGTGAAGGATTTTTTTAATGAGCCAGTAGAAGTTTTAATCTATGTTTGTACTAACAAGCTTTAGAAAAAAAACAACAACCCTAGCTCATTTATCCATGTCACTTCAAAGCATGAAACACCTTAAAGTGAAGGTAAAGCTGAAGTATTTAAACTAGCAAGCTAACCCCATTTCTGAATTTTCTAATACCATATAACGTGATTTTTTTAAAAAAACTATTGAGGTATCAGAAATTTTAAATATAAAATGTCTGCCATCTATGCTTTATTTATTTATTCTAAAGAAACTTGAATAGTTTTAGAACCATGATGAAATACAAGTTTCTGAAGTATTTTGACAATTTATGACAATTTGCTGTTTCCCAGTCTGGTATCTACCAAGCTTTTAAGTTAAAATTCACATCATTCTCAGACACATCAAACACACTACTGAGAGTGATATTAGCTCTATACATCTGGCAAAACCAGATTGAAAAAGCTACCTTAAAAATCAACAAACACTGATACATTTTCATATTAAATGCTTAATATGAACCATTTTTATTTCTTTCCATTAGCCTTATAGGAGCACATATAAGGAACACAGTATGAAACACGTACATGAGAACAAAAAGAGACAAACGTTACTTATATTCATTTATTTCAAAGAAATATGACCCTAAATTTAAGACAACCCCTTGTGCAAACAAGAGACATTTTTTGAAACAGCTTTCAAGGGAATACTGCCTCTATAACGCTTTAAGAAGGATGTTCCACTGTCACACACTTTGCAAACTTTCCCTTTCAAATGCTAAACAGTCTAAAGTTAAACATTAATGTTAAATATATGTAAGCTACATAGAGATGTTTTCTATCACCAAAAGAAACAAGACAGCACCCATTAAAGTGTAGATTTCAGTCCTCTAGCCATTTCTAATCCACATGGCAACCTATGAACTTCAAGCCTTGATTCCTTTATACCTGGACAGTATTTTCATGATATACAACCATGATTTTTCAGAAAACCTACAGAAACAGAAAATATATCCTGCTCCATATGTTCAATCCAAACACATACAGGCCAGGGGTAGGTTCCACTTATCTTTACTACCAGTTTGCAGCGGGAACGCATGCGCAGAAGCTTCTGCATATGCGCAAATCACCCATGATGTCATCATGGCAAGTGGGCGGAGCATCTCACCTGTTTTACTACCGGTTCTATAGAACTGGACAGAACCGGGAGCAACCCACCATGATATAGGCCTACACCAAGGCCTAAGGAGCCTTGGTGGCGCAGCGGACTAAACTGCTGTTAAAGTAGCACTTAGCTGCCAGCTGCCTACAATTACTGCAAGTTCAATTCTCACCAGGCTCAAGGTTGACTCAGCCTTCCATCCTTCCAGGTAGGTAAAATGAGGACCCGGTTTGTGGGGGCAATAAGCTGACTTTGTATAAAATAGAACACGGCTTAGGGGGCCCCAAAAAGCCCTTCTAAGCAGGTATATAAAAAGTATGAAGGCTATTGCTTAATGCATTGTAAGCCACCCTGAGTCTCCGGAGAAGGGCTGCATATAAATCGAACTAATAAATAAATAAATAAATAAATAATAAATAAATAAATAAATAAATAAATAAATAAATAAATAATAGTTTGATTATATTGTCTCCCTCAATATAATGACAAAAGGACAAACAGAAAATAGGGGAGGCCTATCTTTTTGAGTTAAGAAACTTCATCGTGAAGCAAAAACAATTTTCATTAGAATAGCAGTACATTTTTCATACTGAGATTATAAATAGGACTAAGGGAATTAGTTCGGCATTGCTTTCTAAATTTCTGGGATTTACATGGTTCAGTAATCATCTCAATTTACCCAGCACTTTCTGTTTTCTTTTTAATAGTTTTAAAAGTGCAATCCTAAAGCTAGGCTTTGTTTTCCTCACTGGTACTCACACTAATAGTTCTAAGAATTCTCATGCGTTTTCATTCATCACTGTAAGCCATGAGCACTTGAAAACCAGGACTTACTGGTTTTAATAAACAGTTTCAAAAAAGGCATGAAAGAGCCAAATTGAGACGCCAAAAAATAGTAAACATACTCTGAATGGGGTTGGGAATAGACAGTAACTCAAATTCAAGTTAACAAAATACTACTGCCGTATTCATGTAACATGATATGTCCAAACAACAAATAACCCTACAGTAGGTTAACATGATGGTATGATTCACATAATTTGCTAAGACAAGCTGATGTTATTATAACACAACACTGTTTTACAAACAGAATTAAAGAATATAATTTGTCCAGGGCATTTGCACATGAATTTATAAGAGAATTTTACAAACATACTATACAGGAATATAAAAAAATAGCCATTCTTTAAATACAATAAGAAATGAAAGGTGATTGAAAAACAGGTGTTTAAATTGTATGATATAACAAGCTATAGCTCTCGTGACGCTATTTTATGAAGAGTAGGATAAAAATATGTTAAACATTACCATGAAGTATAATGATAAGGTATCTATTATATTTTATTACTTAGCTACTAGATTTATATCCCATCTTACATTCAGGAGATCTAGGCAACATATATAGCACTCCATCTATTTTTGCTTCTAAGAACAATCTTTATGAATTGATATACTATTGAAGAAACTCAAGTTCTGTAGTTATTGAAAGTTGGAACCTGAAAAGGAAAGACGCTTCATGCAATCTCTCTCCTGCTCAAGATTGAAAAACAAAGTTTAATTTTGCTTCTGTTGTTTCCAAGTCAACCCACTACCTATACAAATGACCAAGATCAAATTATTCTACTTCGAATACATTATGCAAAGATGTATCTCTCTAGGAAAGGTAGAAAGATAGAAAGGGAAAAAAGGAAGAGGATAAGCAGCAGCAAAGTGGATGGATTCAATGGTAATGAATGTGCCATTAGGAAACCTAAAAGACCAGGTCAGGGACAGATCATCATGGAGTAAATATATGAATGCTAAGAGTAGCAGAAACATGATGGCACATAATCAGTCATTCAGATCCCAGACATCCAGAGGCTCCATTGTTTTTGTCAAAATAGAAAACAGTGTCATACATGAAGTTATAATGCGTATATAAAAGGGGTAGAGCCTGTATTGCATTGTATGATCCTGCTTTCATCATTTGTCTCTCTACTTCCCCCCTGCAGATTATGATGCTCCAGATGAAGAATTATCTGATACATGAGGTGTACACCATGATAATACAAGCAACATAACAATGTCATAATCTCCCCCCACCCTTAGTCCACCTTTCTCACAGGGTTGCTGTTGCAAAAAATGGGAGAAGTTGTGTTGTGTTGTGTCCTGCCCTGAGCTCTTGAAATGAAAGGTGAGATGTAAACATAACAAAAAAATTGCTATGTCAACAAGCACTTGTCTTATTTTTGATGAGAACAAACTTTCCAGAACATATCAATAATTATGTATTTGTCAGGAATGGGAATGTGATAGATACAAATACACAAGAGAAAGAGCGAAGAATCAACTATTGTATTCTTATGTCATTAACTTGTTTATTATGTAATCCAATTTTTAAACAAGTTAGGATGACTTCTTATGACACCAACAAATCACAGAAAGCTTCATGTTATTGTTTTTTCCTTCTTTCTGGAAAAGCTGAGAGAACAGAAAGGATGGCTTCCATTTTTGTTAATGCCCCAAAGCTAGGCTGCTGTTAAACATTGTTAGACATAACACACAATAGAAATCATAAAGGTAAAGGTAAAGGTTCCCCCGCACATGTGTGCTAGTTGTTTCCAGCTCTAGGGGTGGTGCTCATCTTTATTTCTAAGCCAAAGAGCCAGCGCTGTCTGAAGATGTCTCCATGGTCATGTGGCCGGCATGAGTAAACGCTGGAGGCGCACAGAGCGCTGTTACCTTCCCACCAAAGTGGTCCTTATTTTTTTATTTGTATTTTTAATGTGCTTTCAAACTGCTATATTTGCAGAAGCTGGGACAAGTAACGGGAACGGCGCTAGAGATTCGAACCGCTGAACTGCTAACCTTCTGATCAACAAGCTTAGCCACTGAGCCACCACATCCCCATAGACACCATACTGACCACGAAAAAATGCATACAATAACATTATTAAACCAAACATATTTTAGTAGATGTATTTGAATGTACTAAAATTCTTTAAAATTTTAAGTCTCAAAAAAAGATGGCTGTGGAGACATATGATAGTTTTCTTCAAATATCTGATGTTACCATCTGTTTATCTGACACTATCTGTTCTACAATAAGGGATTAGTCAGACCATTATCTAGTTCCTTCAATGCTTAGAATGCAAATTACCAGGCCCTGAAAATTTAAATTTATTCCAAGTAATTTTAGTTATCATGTTTCTACTGGTAGTAATCTTGGCCTTTTCTTCCCACTTACTACCACTTCCTAGAGAAAAATAAAATTCTTGTTCAAGAAGACTGAATAAAAGAGGAGTTTAAATAGGTTTGCTAGTGTTTTGCTTCAATGAGCATACTACTTTTCCCATTTCCGTTTATTTTGAACATGCCTAAAGAAGCCCTTGATGTTATTCTTACAACCTTTTATAAGATCAGTCCAAATTTTCCCTTTCTTAACATGATCTCTACAGTTCTGGAATACCACTTTGCATAGTTCTTTGGTAACATGGCCATCTTCCTTCTCCTATATGTGCTGTTTCTCACTTTCAGATCTTTGCTCACTGTGGCCATATTTGCTTTTGATATACTCTTTTAAATTAGCTTTTATCCATCAGACTAAATAGTTAAAGCACAGGAGAAAGGAGGTGAAAATGGACGTTGTCCTACCTGAACGTCCCTTTTATGCTCGATGCGCCACCAATCCTACTTCTGGGTTACTTGATTGATGATTGGGTGTACTGAGTGCCTATCAAAATTTCTGCAGCCTTGGTACCGCCCCTTGTGACGTTAACCCTTCAGTCTTTTTCACGAAGCAGATAACGAGGATGACACCGACCCATGGTCAGAACAATCCAAAAGCAGGATCACAGAACTACGCTGCAGAAAAAGGAAACAAAAGAAAAAACACACACCACCCACAGCAGCCATGGTCGACAATCGGGCGTGCCGGATTGGCGGCGCATCGAGCATAAAAGGGACATTCAGGTAGGACAACGTCCATTTTCCTGACTCAATGCGCCGCCAATCCTACTTCTGGGACATGCCCAAGTTTACTCATTATCTGGGAGGGGTCGAGCCACTAGCTGTCCCTGGGTGGAAATTACAGATTATAAAACTCATCTGCCAAAAGCAGCATCGGCAGAAGCAAACGAGTCTAAACGATAATGGCGAACAAATGAAGACAAAGACGACCACGTCGCCGCCTTACAAATGTCATCCACCAACGCTTGGGATGCCCAAGCCGCCGAGGTAGTGGCACTTCGAGTGGAATGGGGGACAACGCCACCAGGCACAGCCCTGCCTTGTAAATGGTAAGCAGTTGAGATACAGGCCTTTAGCCACCTACCTACAGTATGAGCAGAGACCTTCTGTCCCATGGAAGCTGATAAAAAGGACACCAGCAAGGCCTCTGTTTTTCTAAAGGAAGCCGTGCGCTTAATATAACGTCGTAAGGCCCTACGGACATCTAAGGTATGCCACTGTCTCTCTAAAGGATGGCGGGGGTCAGGGCAGAAATTAGGGAACGTAATTTCCTGACTTCTATAAAATTTGGAGTTCACTTTGGGTATGAAGGCCGGATCCAATCTAAGAACAACCCTATCTGGGAAAAATACACAGAGATCGGGGCGAATCGATAGTGCAGCTATCTCTGAAACCCTCCTAGCAGAAGTTATTGCCAGAAGAAAAGCTATTTTTAGGGTCAAATAACGTAATGAGGCAGAGGCCAGGGGCTCAAATGGATCAGATGTGAGGGCCTGCAGAACTAATGTCAAATTCCAAGTCGGGAAACGGTGGATCACCGGAGGTGATAAATTGGAAGCTCCTCTTAAAAAGGCCTTAATCTTGGAATTTTGAGAGAGAGATTGACGACCTTCACCAGGTAAAACAGTGGCCAAGGCCGCCACTTGACGTCGAAGCGTAGAAGGGGCTAGCCCCTTGTCTAGACCTGATTGAAGAAACTGCAAAATTTCCGAAATTGTTGGTGAAGTAGGGTCTACCAAGTAGGGTCTACCAGCTTGGTAGAACACCATCTGACAAAGGAGGACCAAGATGCGTTATAAATACGAATAGTTGAAGGTCGCCTGGCTGCCTGAATAGTTGAAATGATATTTGATGGTATATTGTCCTTCTTTAGGATGATGCTTTCAAGTGCCAGATGGTCAACTTTAAGATGTCTGGGTCTGGATGCTGAATCACGCCCTATAGAAGTATTAACTGGTCCCCGGGTATTCTCCAAGGCGGTCTGACCGACAGGTCCTTCAGGTCGGCGAACCACGGTCTCCTTGGCCAGTAAGGCGCCACCAGAAGAATCTCGGCCTTTTCTGATAGAATCTTCCGGATGAGCCGTGGTAAGACAGGTATCGGAGGGAAGGCATACATTAGACCATCCGGCCATGGGTGGCGGAGAGCGTCGTGGCCTTCTGCGGTTGGAGACGGGAACCTGGTGAAAAATCTGGGAAGCTGAGCATTCCGAGGAGCCGCAAAGAGGTCCACAATCGGATTGCCGAACCTGAGAGTGAGATCGTGAAAGAGGCGGGGATGGAGCTGCCACTCTGAAGGATCCAGATGTTCCCTGCTGAGGTAATCAGCCTGAAGATTGCTGGTGCCGGAAATGTGTTCCGCCTTTATTGACAGAATATTGGCCTCTGCCCAAACCATCAGCCGTTCTGTCTCCGCCATCAGGATCTTGGATCACGTGCCCCCCTGTCTGTTGACATGCGCCTTCGTGGTGATATTGTATGTCAGAATTAAGACGTGTTTGTTGTAGACATGATGCTGGAAAGACAGAAGTGCGAGTCGAACAGCTCGGAGTTCCAGGAAGTTGATGCTGTGTTGTAGTTCGGACGGAGCCCAGGTGCTCTGTGCAATGTGTGAGTCCAGGTGGGCCCCCCAACCATGAAGGCTGGCATCCGTCGTTACAGTGACCCGAGGAGGATCCAGAAAAAGAGTCCCGCATTGCAGAGCTGTGGATTCCCACCAGTGTAGCGATTTCCTGACAGCGTCCGGAACGGTGACTTTGAGTAGAGAGGCTGCTTGTCCCGTCCTTTGGAATGGTAGGAGGAACCATTGAAGGAGACGAAAGTGGCGACAAGCCCACGGAACTATTTCAATGCATGAGATGAACTTTCCCAACAACTGGGACAGAAGCAAAACAGTCAGCTTTGGTTGAAGAATCACTTGTCGCACCAGGTCTCTGATGCTCGCTTGCCGGTCCGGAGACAGGGAGACTAGTCCTTGAAGGGAATCTATAACAGATCCCAGATGGAGAATACGAGACAATGGGATTAACTGGCTTTTTGGAAGATTGAGGACAAATCCATGGCACCGAAGAGTCTGAAGGACCACCTGTCTGTTGTTGTCTGCCTGGATCTTGGAGGATGACAGGATCAACACATCGTCCAGGTAACAGACCATGCGTATGGAACGCTCCCGGACAGACGCCGAGAGAGCTGCCAGTATCTTCGTGAATGTTCGGGGCGCTGAGGAAAGCCCAAACGGCATGGCCCTGTACTGAAAATGGTGTCCTTCGAAGGCAAAACGGAGGTATCGTCTGTGGTCCGGGTGAATAGGTATGTGAGATACCCCTCCTTGATGTCTACAGATTGCATCAGGTCTCCGCATCTTATGCATGCCAGAATTGTTTGAAGCGAATGCATTTTGAAACGTCGATATAAAATGAAGGGGTTCAGGTCCTTGAGGTTCAGAATACCTCTCCAGCCCCCTGAACTTTTGGGAACTAGGAACAAAATTGAATAGTAGCTGGTCCCAAGTTGGTCGATGGGAACCAGTTCTATGGCCCGTATGTCTAATAAGTGTTGAATCTCGAGTATCATGAGATGACGTTTCAGGGAATTGTCTGATGTTGGACATGGAAGGAAGCGCTCCGGTGGGGAGGAGAGGAACTCCAATTTGAGGCCATGTGTGACAGTGTGAAGAATCCAGGCATCTGTGGAAGTGGACTCCCATTGATGGAAAAATGCCTGAAGACGGCCCCCCACCGGAACGAGAGGCAGGAAGTCATTTTCCTCGCCGGAAAGCTCTCGACCCGGCATCCTGGAATGGTCTACGGAAAGTGGCCTAGTGTCTTCCTCGGTCACGAAAGGAAGATCTACTTGCCGAGGAGACGTATCCCTGATTGTAGGGTCGGTTGTAATAGGAACCGCCGGAGTTGGATTCGGCCCGAAAGGACTGCCGGCCGTAAGGAGAAGCTCTTCGATCCAGTTTTCTGAAGGACATAGGCAACACCTTCCTTTTGTCGCGCCCTCCACAAGGATGGAGTCCAAAGCTGACCCAAACAGGGAGGAACCCTTGAATGGAGCAGTAGTAAGTTTCCACTTGGACTTATTGTCAGCACGCCAATGCCTGAGCCACAATAGACGACGAGAAACAACCGATGACGTAAGTGCCCTTGAAGCGAACTTCGCCGCGTCCAAGGAAGCGTCAGCTGCAAATTCAGCCGCAGCCAGCAATTTGGTGATATCTTGTTGAATCCTGGCCTCCTCTGGGGGCACCCTGTCCCGTAATTGGCGTAGCCAAATAAGAGATGCCCTATTAAAAAATGAGGCTGCAGTGGCCGCCCGAATAGCCCATGCCGCCTCTTGATGTGTTTTTCTGCACGATAGTTCAGCCCGCTTGTCCTCCATTTGCAGTCCATCCCCGACATCACCAGCTAGGACCGAAGAGGATACGAGACTAGCCACCGGTTCCTCTATGGACAGTAATTGCAGCAATGAGTCGACGTCTGGAGCGGCACAATACATACGCTTATCATGGCCCGATGGACCCGCTAAGGATCCGAGATGTTCCCAAGGACGTTGGATTACCTGGGCAAACAAATCCGGAAAAGGGATATACTCCTGCTCAGGTTGAGGCATTTTGAACAATGAGTCAGACACAGACGGTTGGTCCTGCAAAGTCGAAGGAGGGTCAATGACTTTGCCCATATTAGTAGCCGCCTTGGCCTTACGAAACAAAGAAGAAAAAAGGGCCGGCTTGAAAAGCCCCGGAAAGGAAGGTCTGTCGGACGAGGGTTCATCGTCCTCAGACATCTCAAAGTCATCGAAAAAATCCTCCTCATAATCCGAACCCTCTACACCATGGGCATTAGATGCGGACTTGGATGTAGAAGGTTGAGTCGCATAGGCAGAATGCACTGGCCCAGTTGAAGCCAAAACTGAAGACTGCATTGAAGACTGTTGAAAAGTAGACTGTAAAAAATTTGAAAATGCTTGGGAAAGCATAGCTTGAAAATCAAGTACTTGACCTGGAACTGAAGAAGAGCTCAGATTAGGCTGTGACGTGGAAGGACCGGCAACAGGATCTGGAGCCCCAGATGGCAACTGCACCGGAGATGGATGGATAACAAGATCACCTTGTGTACAGAGCAGATCGTGTCCTTGAGGTACAAGAAGAATGTCGCCCTGTGGCCAAGCAGGCAAGATGGCCTCTGAAGATTCAGACATATGCTGCTCAGATGGCTGAGCTATATTGTCTTCAACATGTGGTATAGCAAGGTCTCCAGATTGCAAAGTGGCCTGAGCTTTGTTGAACTGCTTTTCAAGAGTATTATGCAACCTGGCCGCTTGCTGGTCAACAACAGCTGTGGTTGGAACGGGTTTTGTGACAGCTTTAGTTACACCCCTGGTTTTTGCCTTTCTTTTACCCGGTGGCTTGGGGGAAGGAGCCCTGCGAGGTGAAGCTTCTCTCTCAATATCTGATGACATAGGGGAATCGGCCATAACTCTCAACAAAAGGTATAAAAGGGCCTGACACACAAAGAAGGCACAGAACGGTGCCCAAAAAAATACGAGAATATTATTATTATTATTATTATTATTATTATTATTATTATTATTATTATTATTATTATTATTATTATTATTATTTTGAAAAAAAAAGGTTATGTCAATTGGTTCAAAAGTGAATGGATTGATTTGATTTGATTATTACTACTATTGTTTTTTTTATAAACAAATATATATATATGCAGATGGATCAATAATAAAAAATGAGAATTAATCACTTCCCTTCTTCCAATGAATCACCAGGGAGTCAGAAGGGCGAAAAAGAAGGTGGCTGCAAAGACTTGCTAGCAGGCCATCCAGCACTTCGTCAGGAAGCTGTCTGTGGAGACCTCAGCAAAATGGCGACCTCAGGAGAATTCTGGAAACCTATGCCAAACAAACCCCCAGGCCGACTCTCTGACACTTCGCCCGGAATCCGCAGGCGTTTTACAGCGGGGCTCCTTCAAAAAGCGCCTCTCAGCTGTCTTGCGGCAATTAGAGGGGGCGGACCAGATCGGCAGTTAATTCCTGCTGAAAACCGCCGCTCGCGCCTCAAACTCACAGGACAATGAGAAACAATGGCGGATCGGCAATTCAGTCTCAAAACACCGAAAACCGCGACTCCTGAAGCCTCCAATAGCGTCCAACAAAGTAAAAAATTTAGAAGGTACAAAAAAGGTATTTTAAAGCCAAACAGAAAAAGAAAAAGGAAAAATCCCCTGTAGAGAATAGTACTGTGAAAGGGAGTACTGTGATGTACTCCCTTTCACTGAGTGAAAAAGACTGAAGGGTTAACGTCACAAGGGGCGGTACCAAGGCTGCAGAAATTTTGATAGGCACTCAGTACACCCAATCATCAATCAAGTAACCCAGAAGTAGGATTGGCGGCGCATCGAGTCAGGAAAAATTGTGGCTGATGTTCCGCATAATTACTGTACCAGTTGCATTGTTAAGTGGAATCAGAGAATGCAATTTGGATACTGTCTGATGCTGAAAAATGTAACACATATAATTCAGCCTTGAAAATATGCACGTAACTAGACCGCCAGATAGAATATGTCTAGTTTTCATACAAGTGACTGTGTTCAGTATTAACATATAAAAACAGATATATTACAAGTTATTCTGTAATAGTTTTTGTCTGATGCCTATTTACCACAGACAAATGTGGTCTCCACTGCTTAAAAATAAATGAACAAAAAAATTAATAATTGGTCATTTAATCACCAGAAGTATTATATATTACATATTGAAAGTTTTTAAAGTGCTTTGAAGAGTTTTAAGTAAGTCATTATTTAAAGAAGGGGTGGATCATGTGTGATCTTTCAGTTACTACTAAATTGTAACTTCTATTATTCCTTACCATATAGCATTCTAAATAAACATGGTAAGGACTTATACCCAGTAAGTTCTAGATACTACCCACAAGCAATGTTCTACCAATCTCTGTATGCCAGTGAAGGAGTAACATGAAAAATCTTACCCAGCAATTGACTTTGTGGTATATAACTTATATTCTTAGCTTCTATGCTAAACTAGTTGCCTCCTTCAGTGCATATAGCTAAGCAGCAATGTTAGTAAATAAAATTGAAATAACATAACTTTTTAAAATAACATTACAGAAAATGCTATTAGCTTAATATATAATTCAAGACTTCTATTAATTCTTTCTCAAAATTACACTGTCTAAAACTATACACAGAGTCTTCTTATATTTTCACCGCAATCATGATTCATACTATCTAGAGTGACTTTACAGTATACCATCAAAAGTCTGACTGAAAATATTTAATATCAATATTAATGCTATTTTAAATGAAGTTGAAGGGATTTCTTTATATAACACTTTTGAAAGAAGAACAGTTTTGATCATAGCACTGTTAGTTTTAGGCTATCATATGTATTATATGCAGCAAGTACTTACCTTGTGCACCTAGTTGTCTTACATAATGCTAAGTAGAAGAGGATTTGCATGGGCTTATGATTTTTCAGGAAGGGTGAATCATCTTCACGTAGTTGCTGTGAATAACCCCTGTTATGCATACTGACATCATCAGTAAAGGCTTGGAGCAAGGGATACCATGGTAACCAAGCAATGTGCTGAGGGACAGAAGCCTTTAATTGCTTTAACAACTTCCTAGGGCTATGGATACTGGATCTCAATTTGCCTAGTAGGAAATGAAGGTTGTCAGAAATATAGCAATTTGCAGCACCAATTCAAAAGAACTCAATGAATCCAGGCTCTATTAATTCAGACATAATTTTTAACAAGTGTCATCACCTGTATCAATTACCGACACCCTCCTGGTATCTGCCAACTCTGTATAACTTAGAGGCAAAATAACAATGTTGTCAGGTAGAATTTTCTTAGGAATCCCAAAGCTTCATTATTTATCAAGTTACTCATACTGTCAAGGCTGTTCACTAAATCAAGAAATACTATTTTCTTGTTTTGGCTTTTAATTTTGTATTAAAGCTGGATATTGGTTACATTTAAAGACTAAAAAATCACCTTATGTAGAAAATGTATAAAAAGTTTCTGTACTGGTCATTATTATTACTATTATAATCTTTCTTGTGACTTAAATGTTACAGGTCTACAATTGTTTCCTGACTGTCTGACACCTAAAAGGGCAAAACTGAAAGTAATGAGGAGGAAATGTATATATACACACACATATATACTCCTAGAAACACGAAGCCGAAAACACCAGCCTGGAGATGACGAATGAGACTTTGTCGAAACGTCGCCAAGACACTTCCAATTTTACGCGGAAGAAAACTCGAATAACCAAAGACCTACATACATATATATACAGATATACAGATATATAGGATTTATAGATCTATTTTCCAGGCCTTTGTTAAATCACCTGTTAAAAGACATAGAATCTCATAAGAAGATCTTCACATGTTTTGTTTAAGAAAGGAATACTTCTTTTGGAAAATATTGGTAAGAAACATTTTAATTTGCAGAAGCCAGACATCTAAAGCCCAAAACAAATATTCAATTTATTTTCAATATCATTCCACGGATATGGAGTTGCTCTATGTTATGATGGTTTGTGTGTGTGTACAAACACTGATTTAACTTCATCATTAATTCTCAATAGAAAGCATAAAAAAAACATACTAGGTATCTGATCTGCAATGCTTAACATTGTTTGTGGGATACAGAGCTCAAGAATTTTAGCCACCTGGCAATTGTTTGACATAGGCTGAAAAAAGAACATACACATATCCCCAAGACAGTTCTAAAGAACGGCTGAATGATTACATGAACAGCAATACTGTTTGGAAGCTGAGTTGTAGACTGAAGTCAATTAGTGATAATGTGGCACTCCTTAATGAGAGATATAGGACAAGATTATGGAGTACCTTGTCTGTTAACAGGCTTATACTAGAATAGCTAAGGGAATGTGGTAGATATGCTTGGAGGTGGCAGAGATTTTACATTTTGTACTTGCAAGGCAAAGAAAGGTTTTTAATTAGAAATGTGTAACCAGGTGAAATCCTAAGTGTGCAAGCTGTTTAATTCACAATTTGCCTTCCACAGCTATGGCACAATCCCAGCAAAAGCTAGATTTGATTTAAGGAACTGATTAGTTTAAATACTTGCAGGGAGATGCTATATTCATTTCTACCACCATCAACAACCTGCATAGTTCAATATGTATTGTATGTATATATTTTTGTAAAACCAATTATTGAAGATGAATTCAGAAATTTTATATATTTATAATAATATAATATAGTATAGTATAGTATAGTATAGTATAGTATAGTATAGTATAGTATAATATAATATAACATAATATAATATAATTAATATAATTAATATAATATAATATAATACTATCATATATCATATAGTTATATTATAATTTTTTTTAAAAAAACTCCTTTTTTACAATCCTGTAATTCCTTAATTTGGGATAGAGTCAAGGCAACTGGATAGAGCTGAGAATATACTGGCTGGATGCCCTTCTTGATGCCTATGCAGAGTTCGCAGATTTTTCTCTTTGCACCCTGAGAGAGAAATATCCGCCGCTACCTAGAATTGAATTCCCAATCTTCTGAGTGGTAGGCAAACATCTTCACCACTAGGTCACCACACTGGTCTATAAGGTATATTATAATTATATTAATGTAAAAAAAATTCCATATTATTCTTCAATGATTGATTTTACAATGCAAACAAATAATTAAAGCTAAACTTTACTGAATAGAAAATGTAAAAGCATCAGATACTCAAGCTCAATCCCAAAAAAAGAGAGAGAGAGATTGACAAGAAAAAAGAGAAGTGTCACTTTTTCCCTTCCAATGAAATGGTGAACATATTTATCACACCTTAATTCAAACGTGTAAGGGTCATCAGTTAAGAGTGGTTACTGTGAAGAAGTAAGTATTTATCAAAAATTGAACCTAGGCATGTTATGGAAAGCAATGCTATATTCCTTGTAATATACCAAGAGTCAAACTGGTCTTAATAAACAAAGTCACCTTTTGTGCTATTGTGGAGAGCCACATTTATTACTTTCTTATAGCTGAATAACACATGATGTCAGAAGTGCAGCTTTCTTCTCTGCAGCAATAAGTATGTGCTAAAACATATGGCCCATCCCCACTCTTACACTAGCTTGTTAAAAAGACGAAAGAAAATATGAATATTATTGCACAAATCACAGAAAGTCAGCACTGGACTAGAAGGCTAATCACAACATTACTCAGCAGACATTAGAGAATAACACTCTTTTTTGAGCTAGCTAAGTTTTATTTATATGGATAGTCTGAACAGCCACCATCACTTGAACTTATTAGCAAGATGGAAAGTCAATGATGATGCTAGCAATTAAGATTTTGGTAGTGCATAAGAGCAACTGGCGGCCACAAAGATGAGTAGAAAATAGTGACTAGATGTAACAGTAATCTTAATAGTGACTAGATGCATACAATACATTAGCGCAAGAAAAAAGTAGTTTTAAAACTACAATGCAGAAATCTAAAGCCACCTTCTGCCCCCATTAAATGTAGAGAAAATGAAAAGAAAGGATTTCTTTTCAGATCGTGCCTACTGAAGGACATTCGTAGTTAGAGTAATTTGTAACAGATCTGAAACTTAAAAAGTAAGGCTTTTGACTTTAGTAATAAGTGAATGTCTGAGCAAAGATAAATGTTTAACCATAAGAAGCAAGAGAGTGGAACAATGCTTCCAAAGGAAAAGAAGACTGATCTGAGGAACAATGGTATACTTATTTCTCTGACATGGACAGGTGAGACATCAGAATGAAGGCTGGGATGAAACAATGCTTATTGTTTATAATAATAATGCTGATGTGCCCACTATTCTAATAGTTGAAAATGATTACAACAAATTGAAATCTAAACCAGACCCATGCCCTTTAACCATGTATCAAAAATCATACAGTCACACTGGGTGATTGTGAACTCACTCAAATGGGAAGGCACTCTATATATTATAAAAACAGCAGTAGTACCAAATCTCTGAAGAACCATCCTGAACCTAGAAACATCTGAAATGTTACAACCAGTAAATCATATTGACACTGCAATTAATAAAAATGCATAACCAGTAGCAGATACTACGAGATATCTACCAGCAACATCGAGAATAAACTGAAAGCAGACCTCGGTTGAATAGGAAAAAAAGGAATTGTTTGTAGTACTAAAGATCAAACTATATGAGTTCATTGCATGGTTATAGGTCACAAGAGACATGAAAGTATTAAGCATTTGCTTCCCACCCACCCCAAAATTAAATAAGTGTATTCACAGAGATGATTATGACATCCCAACATGAACGGGGCTCTACAGAAATGGCAAGTTTGGGCCATATCACTGAATTAAGAAAGCAACATTTATGTATATTTAATATGCCATATGGTCAATGTCAATTTGGTGTAGATAATAAAGCACTAGGCTACAAACTAGGAGACTTTAGTCCAACCGTAGGCACAAAGTCCAATTGGACCAATTACTATATCAGCCCTAGAAAGTAAGCAATGACAAGCCACTTGTGAAAAAACCTACCAAGAAAATTTGTGCAGACAGAAATCAAAAAAACTGACTCAAAGGCACACATACATGGTCAATGCAATTATAAACATATGCCCTTTGGGTTATGTTCTGCATCTGAAGCATGTCATCGAACCATGCACCAACCAATGAAATGCACATGAGGAGCCAAGTTATATACTGTATGGATGGCATACTTGAAATGGACACTACGAAAGAAAAAGCATGACAATTAAAGCTGGAAGAAGAAAAAGGCAAGTCTTCAAACATTAAATTGGCATGTGGTGAAGAGAAACACCATCTCCTTGGGAGCATATCTCATCATTAGATAGTGAGAATTTTCAGACTCAGTGCTAAGAAAAGAAATCTTGCCTTTCAGGAAGGAAAAGGAAGGATGAGGGAGACCCTGAACTCAAGGTGACAGCTGAGAGAAAGGAAAAGAAACTGCTCCTGGACTTCTATATTCCCTCAATCCTTCAGAGAGCTGGCCTTCAAATCGTTCACATCCTTGGTGGAGAACGGAGCTGTTCACTTACATAAAAAAAAAAACCAAACCCAGGTGGGAAGTAAATGAGCTGGTTATATTAGATAAAGAAAAAGGAATGCCTAAAGTCATCAGCTGGGGCTGCCATTCCAGAATTGCCTGTAGGGGAAGGAATGAGCAAAATGATATAAACTTCTACTGTCAAGACAGCTTCTAGTTGGATAATTTGATTTAATAATTAGATAGACTGAAGTTTCAGAGAGGACTACATTTGTTTTAAATCTGGATCTCTTAAGAAACTAAACAGTTTAACTGAAGAGTTTATTTGTTAAAAAAATGGTTGCCCAACTCATGCCCTCGGTGGTTTACAAAATTTAAATTTCACAGTGTAAGAACCTATATGTCTCTCATGGCGGCAACCACACAATTACCCCAGCACTTGGTTGGCTCCATGTCACTGTAGGGTCCCCAGGCCTGCTGATAAAAAAGTATCAACATAGTGTTGTGTGAATAAGCGATTTTGTTTTGAAAGAAAGGGATGTAAGGAAGTTGAACCTATTAAGGCAAGTAATGGAATGTTTCATGCAATCTGTTAAGTTCCTTCTTTTTCCAGGTCAGAACTGAGTCCAAGCTGATCTTAATAAATACAATCAGTTCACTACTTGTAACATTAAGTCCTCATAAATGAAGAACACAGATAAACTTTGCTATTATTTCTCTAAGCTATGGATGGAGAAATTGGGATCCTTTGCATGCTGACTCAACTGTAAGCAGCCCAAGCAACCATGAATAATAAGAATGGAATAGACAAATGGATAAAAAGAGTTCAGAGACAGGAAAACCCCAAATTAACCTCAAAACAAATGTAATGGGTACAGTGCTTAAATGACATGGTTTCCAATTATTTTTTTCTTCTTCAAATGGCCTTTACCAAGGAAAACTAATTATTCTACCAGATAGACTTTAAAATGTTATTCTCCCTAGGTTAACAGAACTAAAAACAATATTAAATGATCTTCCGTTTTACTATTTCTTGGAAAATCATAACCTTTCATAACTGAAGTATGAACGGTTCATAACTGAAGTGTGATGTGATTTTTAAGCAACCAGCTCAAGCAATTCCATCACTTTTCTCTGCTCCCACCCCATGTGCAAAAGTTGCCACAATTGGGACTGGCAATTTAGTTGTTAAGTGGAACTGTGACTGTGCTTAGGATCTTACTTTAGCTATCCTTTGCTTTGCAGACCCTTAAAGGATTGGTTGTAATGTTGTTTTCATTATAGTTGTAACTGCAAATGGTAACTAAATGAGGCAGTCACTAAATGAGGACTATCTGTATAAGATACCTAGATAGACAGAATCGACTTGTTTGAGCTGTGGTGCTGGAGAAGGCCCCTGCATATTCCTTGAACAGCAAAGGTGACCAAAACATGTCGCTAGAAGGGAAAGAAATCACAAAACTGTGTCTCACCTATTTTGGCCATGTTGTACGGGGGAATACAGTGGAAAAAGCAAGTACATTTGGAAGAGTGAGCAGTAAAAGGAAACCAGACCATCAAACAATGCTGTGGCTGGACACCATAAAAGCTGACACCAGCCAGAGAGCATAGAAAAATTCAAAAAAGTAGTGCAAGATCAAGAGATATGGAAAGACCTGGCCCATAGAATTGCCACGAGTCAGACATAATTAAATGGATATCATCATCATCATCATCATCATCATCATCATCATCATCATCATCTCCATCAGGAAGCATTACAGAAAAATTGATCCTATAATGCAAACAGAATGGTTTTGTTTGAGTTAAAATAACTCAATCAAAAGAAAAATAATACTCAAAAGGGAAATACTACAGTTTACAGCAAAATTATGTACCCACTGAGTCATCATTGCAGAAATATTTCCTTACCTAAACAGAGAAACAGAATGACCATGGATGGGCAAAAATTAGTGGGAATAATTTCTAACTTCCTGTCTGCTTTCTTATATTTTCTTATGGGAAGTTGGCAGTGAGCATCAGAAATCTTCCTTCCTTCCATTTTTCCATTTCTTTCTCCCTCCCTTGCTTCCTTTCACTCTTCCTCCTTCCATTTCTCTTTCCCTTTCTTTGTTCCTGCCTGCTCCTTTCAGCCTTCCTCCCCTCTCTACCTCTTTCTCATTCTTCCTTCCTTCTTTCCCTCCTTCCCTCCCTCCCCTTGCTAGTAACAGATATGTAACTTGCTTCCTCCTCCTTTCTCATCCCTCTCTCCCCTTCCCAGTAGGCAGATAAGTGGTTGCTGATGGGTGGTAGAGGAACTGAGGGAGAACACAAGTGGCTGACAAGCAAACACAGGGATTGGACCATTTTTCCACTGACTTTCTTCCTGCAAGCTTCCTATTAGCAAAACTTTGTTGTTGGGAATACGGCCCGGAGTGTAGGAACATCAGAAATCATATTGCCTCCTTCTGGGTTCCCCATCAATTTGTGCAAAACTGTCAGGGAACTTGAAAGTGCAAGTTCGAATTTCACCAGGTTCAAGGTTGACTCAGTCTTCCATCCTTTTGAGGTAAGTAAATTGAGGACCCGGATTGTAGGGGCAATAAGCCAACTTTGTATAGAACAACACTGCTTTGGGGGGGGGGCAAAAGGCCTAATAACCAGGTATATACAAAAAAGTATGCAGGCTATTGCTATAATGCATTGTAAGCCGCCCTGAGTCTACGGAGAAGGGTGGCATATAAATTGGACTAATAAATAATAAATAAATAAATAATAAGTGAGGATCATGTGACAGCAGCACTGAACAGCAGCACTGCAGTAGCACTAAGGGAGCAAAAAAAAAAAAATAAAAAAAAATCCCAACATTTAATTCCCTTGGGAGTAAAAGGATTGAACATTAGCCCCCTTGAGGAATCTCTGTTGAATTTTTTTTGCAGCATTTCACTCAATTGAAGGTTAGAAAGTATCAGACAAGAAAACTTTAGTAGTATATAGCTACATATTGATCTTAGACTATATAAGATTTTTTTTGTCAAGAACCATCAGCTTACTTTTATTACACCTGACTAGAAAAAAAATATTACTAGAATAAACAAATAATACCTGCTTAACTTTAGCAAAATTAAATGTAAAATTAGATACTAAGACAAAAGACAATTCACATTTTCCTTAATCATAAAAAATAAAAGGCTACCACTGAACGGTTCAGATAATTACAACTATTCATTCAGGAGTAACAGAAGCATGAATTCATCCCAGTTCCTTAATAGTTCATTTAACAGACTATCACAAAGAATTCTGTTGATAATATTGCAGAGAAAAAGCTCGAATTACAGATCTATACTGTTCAAGTTTGCCATACATCTACGATATATGCTGGCTGGGGAATTCTGGGAGTTGAAATATACACATCTTAAAGTTGTCAAGGTTGAGAAACACTGTTCGAAGAGCTCAGCAGAGAGGAAAAGCAAATTTCCTTTTTAAAACTACCTAAAACAAAACAAAGAGAATGTAAACAACTGTTGTACTGAAATCTTCCGTAAAGCAATGTTAGAAACATGAGCGTTCACACTAATGGGATTTTGTTAAGAGAAAATGTGTATCATAGCATCATAACACAAGACCTGCTCTTTACGTATTACACATAGCATCGCAATATAAAAAGGGGGCCATCTGTCCATGCGTATTTTGTCACTTTCATATTCTTCTGTGGACCCACATGGTTAGAAACTAAACATTTTTCAAAAGCAAGAACAGATATGCATGCATGTATTTGTGAATCAAGTAAAAAAACTTAAATGGGGAACACACTGAAACAAGATGGTGGGATGGGAAGATATTATGGAACACTGGCCTACTCTTATATGGCCAAGGTGGTTACATTCTCACACATTACTGTGTCCCACAACATGCTAAACTGTATATTATGACCGAAAAACTAAATGGCCGGATTCGCATAACATGGTAAGCCAAATTTGACATTGGGTTAGAATGTTGATTGGTCCATGTCTAAGAGACATTGTAAATCGATTAACAACCTTGGTTGTCCATTTGTTTTGATTTTATGCTTGTTTTTAATTTGTGTGCCACCCATTGTTGCTATAAACTAAGCACTCATACAAGTCAAAGAAATACATTTTCTTAAATGTAAGAAAGTATCACAGCTTAGGATGTTACGTGGAATCAAATCATTCTCTCTCAGCCAATCCAAGCTCACTGAGCTATTGTTGTAGAGATCACATCACATCAAAAGTTTATTATGACTGTTAGGCTAGGAATCAAGATAAAAGAATGATAGAAAAGTCAAAGGCTAAAAAATAAAAATTAATACTAATTTTCAGACCTAAAGAGAAGAGAAAAAACTGATGAGCTCCATATACAGTATGTTTATGCATAAATCTGCACCTTTATAACTGTCTGGTTTGTTTCTACAACCCAACAAGACAGACTTCAGAGGATAATTAAAACTGAAGAAAAAACAATTACTACCAATCTGCCTTCCATTGAAGACCTGTGTACCGCACGAGTCAAAAAGAGGGCTGTGAAAATATTTATAGACCCCTCACATACTGGACATAAACTGTTTCAACTCCTACCCTCAAAACGATGCTATAGAGCACTGCACCCCAGAACAACTAGACACAAGAACAGTTTTTTCCCCGAATGCCATTACTCTGCTAAACAAATAATTCCCTCAACACTGTCAAACTAGTTACTAAGTCTGGATTACTATTAATCTTCTCATCGTTCCTATCACCCATCTCCTCGCACTTACGACTGTAACTTTGTTGCTGCTATCCTTAAAATTTATATTGACTGTTTCCCTATGACTATCGTTAAGTGTTGTACTTTATGATTCTTGATGAATGTATCTTTTCTTTTTATGTACTCTGAGAGCGTATGCACCAAGACAAATTCCTTGTGTGTCCAATCACACTTGGCCAATAAAGAATTCTATTCTATTCTATGTACAAGCAACTCAATAAAGCAATATGTAACTTCAAAGACAATAAAAATAAACTTTATTTTAATGCCTCAATAATCTAAGGTGGGCAGCACTAATTCTTTATGCAGCGTATTTATCAGTTTGTTATTCTTAACACAATTCTCACTTCTTAATTCTACCCTGGCTATAGGTTATGGAGCTGGAGTCGGTAGGCGCTAATAAACATAACAAGGTCAGAAAAGACCATTTTAATTAATTAAACCATGTGAGATACAGGATAATTTTTTTGTTATATAAGCCAGCATCACGTTGTACAAACTACCCCATGCATATTTTAAGGCATTGGTTCCATTATGTGAAACTCTCTTAGCCATATAAAATGAAACTTGACAAGAGCTTCAGGGTTTAGAAGATAACTGCCTTTTCACCTGTCTGAAGCATGTAATATTTAAGTCACAGCATTTCTTCTTGTAAGTACTTTCCTGGGCCTAAAACTGACATCAGATTGACAGAACTAATCAGAAGCTGCAAGGTTGACAGCTGACTGAAGTAGTACATTCTTACACATCAGAAGCAAGAATGCTATCCTAGGGCAAGGGAAGATAGCAACAATGTGAGGTCAAAAGCCTACCTACGCAGCTGGCTATAAATCCATCCCCCAATTACCAATTTGCTATTATATTTTAAAATAAAAAAAGATGAGAGTAACAATTCTTTTTAAAAAATTACACTGTGTTGCCAACACTACAAATGTAGAAGCTGCATTTTATGTGCATGAAGGTACAGAATGTGGATTTTTATCTTGATTAGGCCTATATGTCTGGCAATCAGCAATTAGATCAAAACTGGACCTCAGATGTTTCTGCTGAGAAGCAAGTATAGAAAAAATACAACATATTAGAGTAGAGCCTGCTGATAGGCATTATATGCAGCTATTCTCTCCTACAAAGTATCCTTCAAGTAAAACAAACCTATGATTATTTTATTTTTGTGAAATGCCCTAAATGTTCAGATAAATAAAACTGCCTACATGCTGGGTAATTGAATTTGTAGCTCTTAACAATAGACTCAAACAGATTAAAGTAGGATTTTCATACTACAGTCATTTGATTATAGATGATGAATATAGGGAACACTAGGCCAGTATTTTTCAAATTTGGCAACTTTTAAGATGTGCGTGTTTCAATTCTCAGAATTCATGGTGGCTAGGTAATTCTGGGAGTTGAGGTCCACACATCTTTAAAAGTGGCCAAGTTTGAAAAACACTGCAAAATACTGTTCTTGATCTTCTATTGACCCAGCGGTGAAACGTAAAATTTGTTACTACTGGTTCTGTGGGCGTGGCTTGGTGGGGGTTGGTAATGTGACTGGATGGGCATGGCCAACTTTTTTTTTTTTTTTACTTTTAAAAGCTTTTTTTCTACAACAATTTCAGCCGAAGAGGTTGTAAAAAATGCTTTTAAAAGACTCTGACGATCTCAGCTGAGTTGCCTGATCGTGAGAACCTTTTAAAAGCATTTTTTCTACCAAAGGCTCCCATGATCAGACAACTCAGCTGGGATCGTCAGAGCCTTTTAAAAGCATTTTTTTTTACAACCTCTTCGGCCGGTAGCAAAAATCCCTGCCCCCCCCCGGCATGCCCAGTTGAGCTGTGCGAAAAAATGCTTTTAAAAGTAAAAAAAAAAAGAGCCTCTGATGATCGCGCAGCTCAGCTGGGATCATCGGCTGGCGACCCCCAGGGGGAGAGCCTTCTCTGTGGCGGCACCTGCCCTCTGGAACAACCTACTCCCATAGATACGCACGATACCAGACCTCCGGACTTTCCGTCGGGCCCTGAAAACACATCTATTCCATCTAGCTGGGTTGGCTTGACCCCATCCTTATGGTTTTAAATTTATAATTGGTTTTAATTGGGTTATTTTAAATTGACGGCCAAAAGTATTTAATGTTTTTTAAATTGTTTTTAAATTTTATATGTTGTGTTTTTACCGTGGCTGTTCACCGCCCTGAGTCCTGTTGGAGAAGGGCGGTATACAAATTAATTAAATAAATAAATAAATAAATAAATAAATAAATAATAATAAAAAATCTCTGATGATCGCGCAGCTCAGCTGGGATCGTCAGAGCCTTTTAAAAGCATTTTTTCTACAACCTCTTCGGCCGAAGAGGTTGTTTAAAAAATGCTTTTAAAAGGCTCTGACGATCCCAGCTGAGCTGCGCAATCATCAGAGGCTTTTTTTTTTTTTACTTTTAAAAGCATTTTTTTCGCACAGCTCAACTGGGCATGCGGGGGCGGCAGGGATTTTTGCTACCGGTTCTCCGAACCACCTGCCGCCATTGCTACCAGATCAGGCGATCCGGTTCAAACTGGGAGCATTTCACCCCTGGTATTGACCAAGGAAAAATATTTTGTCAATTTGTTAAACCTTCCCTCTTTTCTCCCAAGCTGAGATTGGGGAAGACATGTGAAGAGAGAGAGGGAAGATAGCAGACAGACAACTGCAAGCCAAGGCTTAGAGTGGTCAACAAACAATTATATGACTGCAAATGATTTAGAAGGTTATTTAACCCACAATTATCACTTGTGCAAGAATATCCCATTCCCCTTGTTCTGTTTTCTTTCCCTGTATTTTCTGGCATAATACATAGGATAATTTTAAGAGGCAGGCAATAGCAGATTAAGGGAAGGATCCCCTTTTCACTCCCCATCTACCTCCCTCTCTCTCTCTTTGCAACATGAAAGACCCACAGAAATACCCCAAAGTATGCAAAGATCGCTCAATGCTTTATAGTTTTTTGAAAGACATATTCTTAAAATGGGCTAGTGAACTAAGCCAAGTGAAATTGAATTATCCAAAGAATAAATCAGGTGACAAATTATTATGGCTGCACACAAATTTTATCATGACATATTTGTTTAATTATTTAAATGTAATTATTTAAAATTATTTAAAAATTAGATCTTTCTCCCTTTTCAGTTTTTTTGCTGGGTCAGAACTAATTTGCAAAGAAAGCATCACAGTGGTTAGGGTGCAGCACTGCAGGCTACTCCAGCTGACTGCTAGCTGCAGTTCGGCAGTTCAAATCTCACCGGCTCAAGATTGACTCAGCTTTCCAACCTTCCAAGGTCAGTAAAATGAGAACCCAGATTGTTGGGGGCAATATGCTTACTCTGTAAACTGCTTAGAGAGAGAGAGTTGTAAAAGCACTATGAAGCGGTATATAAGTCTAAGTGCTATTGCTATTGCTATTGTCCAACAGATATCAAGAGAAATGCAGGTGAAGGACATGAGGTTAACAATGCTTTCTTATCAGTGCTTCCCAGCAAGCAGAACTGGAAAGCATCCTGCCTCTGACTGGTGTTTTGTAAACTTAGCAACTTTCTGATACGTGGAGTTTAGCTCCTTAGCCAGTAAGCTTCTAGGAGAATTCTGGGAGTTGACATCAACACATTTTAACATTGTCAAATTTGAAAAATATTTCTATGGTTAGTGATCATCGATCAATAGTAATAATTTAACTTTTCATGAATTTGTCTAATTTCAATTTCAGTTATAACATATTGGTCCACATGGTTATATCTGAAGTATCAAATTCTTAGTGTTCAACCATGTGCCATGGGAACTAGTAATTCTTTTTAATTCCTGGAAGCTCCCATCATACAATTGAAAAACTTTCAGTATTATGGGGATTGGGAGAAAGTGAAGGAGAGGAACCTCTTCCTCTTCACCATTTCCATTTTATACGGTTCTATCATGCCCTCGTTTATCATTTTTTATGCTATAAAGATTTAAATATTTTGTTCAAGGAATTGATCCACATCTTTGATCCTTTTTATTGCCCTTTTCTGTACATCTTATAGATGTAGAAAATCCACTTTGGGAGAGGGTAATTGTTAAAACCTCTGTAATTCAGATTCTTTAACATAAACAACTTTAAAATGTGCATTATAGAATATAGAATTCATAACTTGGTGGCATTCAGCACTAGAATTATACTGCTAAGTGTGCCTTACAGACCTATTAATACATAACATGGGCCTACTTACAAAATTACCCATACAACGAAAGAACATCTGCTTATATACAAGGTGGCCCAGTTAGTCAGAAGGTTAAATTCATCTTGATATGATAAAGTTGGTCAATGTCAACGAAAGATGTATAGAAGTCAGATGTTCTATAATAAAGTATCCAGAAAGAAGTCCTTGGTCATAAAACAGGTTTGACTGTAAGGAAAATTCTATTTGACACAGACAACAACTTGAAGAAAAGAGGCATGAACAAATAATAATAAACAGCTTTGTATTTTTCCAAAAGTTGCAAAATTAACAAGAGTTGATTGCAAGGTTAAGAAGCTAAATTTTATCTTCATCATGGAGTACAAGCAAGCAATGAATCCCTTTTCTTATTTCAGAAAAAAATGTCCAGCAATATTTATTTTGTGCCTTTCAGTCACTGCCCTTATTCCTGACCCTTTCTTGGCAAAAAATTCAGAAGCGGTTCACTATTGCCTTCTTCCTAGGACTGGGAAAGAGTGACTGGCTCACAGTCATCCTGGTTTTATGCCTAAAACAGGACTACAAGTCATAGGCTCCTGGTTTCTAACCTGGCATCTGAAGTTGCTCTTTTCAAAGCAAAACAAGCAAACAAAACACACAAACATGCTACATTATGCATTGGACATGATACAATATACTTCCTTCTAAATATCCAACTGACCCCAACAAGAGCTAATAACCTCTAGAAGAGTTAAAATTCCTAATAGGTTAGTAATAACTGGTTCATACAACCTCTGAAACAGTATCAGCTACCCTATTGCCTTTCTTCTTCTCCCTTCAACTAATCCTTTAAAATTAGCTGGTGCCTTAAATGAATGGTGACAAACTGCATAATACATGATTCAAACAGTAGCTGCAAAGTTGCATTAATATGTCATGCAATCTACTTCCTAGAAGCTAACTATGATTAAAATAAGAAAACTATTTGGAGATCTGCTTTATACAAAAATTTACCCAATGCAGAACAGCACCCATTATTTGGGTTTTCTGAGCTACTCCAATTCTGTGAGAGAATAGTATATGCATATGTCAGCGCCATTGATCCTACAACATTTTTTGAATTGACTGTCTAGCTTCACTTTACAGAGGCTTTTAAAGTGTGATTTTGATTCAAAGAGATTCAATGAATGGATGAATAAATAAAAATGGATCATGTAAGACCACCTTTCACGAGCAAATTACATATAATCATTACATGCTCCAAAAGGTCAAGTTGAACACTAAATACATAGTTCAATATTTATGAGTAGTACTTATCTGGAAATAAAATAGCAACCACAAATTCAATGTTCTTGAAACCATTACTTCTGCTGAGAAGTTATAGTCTCAACAGTGCAATGAAGTTTATGAAGCAATGTTTGTATCACATATTTATTTATTTATCAAATTTGTACAGCCGCGACTCACCCAAAATGACATATAACCAACAACAATGCTCTCTCTTAAGTAAATTATGCCAACCCTGTACTTATGTTCATTGTTTCATTAGCTGTTAAATATTGTAAAAATCAAGATTTATACAGGAAGCAGCAATACATTTTGTGGATTATAACATTTTAGATAACACTTTATCCCATTCAAAATCATTATGAAAATCAATTATTCTAAAACTCAGTAATACTTATAATGTAGAATTCTGGAAAAGCTAATCAGGCTTGCTCTGTAATCTAAAAATGTAATTCAAAGTATTATATTTCTAGCATTTTAGGGAACCTTCTCTCATTTGCAAAAATTTATTTATTTTTTCCTCATTACATAGTTCTTGATACAATATGTAAAAAACCAGCACGTCCAATCTCTAATTATGTGTAAAATTATGTAAACGCTTAAAAGAGATGCTGCATGTTCATCTTGAAGTCAAGCATTGCAACAATAAAAGTATTAGTCTAATAATGCCATGCCTGCCAAAGTCTCGAAAGCACTACTACAATAATGTACTTCCCTCCGTAATCTGAAACCAAAAGCACCGTGGTTCTAAGACACAGAAAGTGATACGTTTAAAGGTCTGTTAGTTATAAAGTTAGAAACCAAGCCATATCCCTAATAAACAATTGCTCAGCATCGCTAGTGGCTCGCCTGTGTTCGGCACAAAATAGAATTTTAAAAGTGAGAGACAGAAACAAAGTGAGCGAGCAGTTGGAGGGTAAGTGCATCACAGACAACAGAAATCATGAACTTTCCCCCCCATTTTTCAAAGTTCGATTTTCTGTATTCCTTCTGATCTTTCTTCTATGTTTTTTTTTTTCTTTCAGAAAAAAAACTTTCAAACAAGCTCACTCCATGTCCAGAGTTGGCTTCTTTTGGCACTCTGAGATCCACTCTTACCCTTATTGTTACTACAAGAACAGTTAATAACGTCAGAACAATGCACACATTACTTAAAAGCCACAAACATCGCTTTCCCCTAATTAGACAATGACTGTTAACAAAACCTCTTTGCATCAGAGGTCCTCTTGAATCCCATTCTCATTTACAGGCGCCTTCGCAAAAGCCAGCAAGTACAAAACATCGAATGACGTGCACTCCAAAAGCGCCAAGGAACAACCCAGCGTCAATTAAGAGAAGACGGGATAGGAAACTTGAAAGAGAAAAGCAAAACTCGTCACTCCGGGCTTGCTCACTAAATCTAAGGGGGAGGGAAGCGGGAAGGGGGGACAAATGCTGTGACAAAAACCCGCTGTCTTTCCACCCTTAGGCGAATCGTAAATAGAAAGAGGCCAAAAGAAAAGCAGAAAGGGAAAGTCGGCAAGGGATAAATCCCTCTCAAAAGCGGGATTATCTACCGGAGGAATCTTTCACTCACTCAGTAGCCGCAGCCCCCAAGGCCCATCGCGGTCGCCGATCTCCTCCTCGTCCAGGCTATCTGGCAACAAGCAACCTCTAAAAGCCTCCTAATCGCCGGTTTAGAAGACGGAAGGGCGGATGGGACGGGGGGGGGGAGGGCAGGCAAATTAACTCAGCCTCTTCCAGCCCGGGGATGCCGCGCTAAGAGGACCGTTCCTTGTACCCGTCGCCCCAACCAGGGCAGTGCCCAAGTTTTGCTCTTGCAATCCAGCTCCGGCCGGGCACCATCCAAAGATGCAAGAGGGGAGAAAAAAAAGTTGTTCAACAGCAAAACCCCGAAAAGCTGCAGCGCCGGAACCTCTCTCGGCCGGGGAGGGAGCCGACGAGAAAAGGCGCACGTTCCCAAGAAGACAAAGCGGGGGAAGCAAGAAGAGGCAGGTGCCCGGCGGGAAACCCGGACGCGGCGCGGTCCAGAGAAAAAAGAAAAAAAAAGGCACCAGGAGGGGACAGGAGAGGAAAGGAAAGGAAAGACCAGCAAGAAGCTGCCCGGAGGGCTGGATCGAGCGGGGGAGGGGGGAGTAGAGAACAACTAAGCCCCACCATCAGGACGAGGACGAAAAACACGGGAGTCGACTGGGAGTCCGGAGTCCGGAAAGAAGCGGCGAGATGGCCCGCGGAGCAAAGGGGAAGAGCCGCCGCCGCCGCCTGCCTGGCCCCGGCGAGGAGCCGGAGCCCTGGGCGCAACTTGTCCTCAGCTGAGCTCCCGGGGGGGACGCTCTTCTGCCGCCCTCTCCAGCTACTCACCGCCCGGCCCGCTGCTGCCTCTCCGGTCGCCTTCTCCAACTGTTCGACGACCACCTCCGGGGCTTTTTTCCCCCCGGATTGGAGTAGACGGCCGCGATTGCTGCCTTTCTGACGCCGAGCCAAGAGCCAGGGCCCACCCCCGAGCTGCCGAGGCCCGCCCCGAGCCCTCCCACTGCCAGCTCGCCGCTCCGCCTCTCCCAAATCCAAATATGTACACCGGCGCCGGCCCTGCTTTCCCTGCCTGCTGGGAGGGGGATGTTTGTTTTTGCTCAGCCTCCGCCGCCTTTGCGAAGAGGCTTCGAGTGCTATTGGAGGCCAAGGCGAGGTCTGAGAGGCCGGGCGCGGCGTCGGCGGATGAGGGGAATCTCCTCGCCTTACAGGGCAAAGGAAGCGGCTCCCCCCGTTCTCGACGAGAGCGGGAGGACGGGAACGAAACGGGGACCTCCAAAGAGCTTTTCTGAAACGAGCCCTTGACAGATGTGTACGCCCGGACGGGATGAGTGGGTAGCATGTCAGGGGCAGCAAGAGAGACTTTTGCAAGACCTCCTCTGAAACTACACTTGATTGTAGCTTCGTGTACACACGCGGCCACTTGTCACCTAGGTTCTACTACTAACTCCTTAGAGCGATTGTTGTCTGTGTGAGTAGATATGTCTGTATGAGTCAACGTGATCAGGTGGCAGTAGCTCTTGCCGGTACAGGTACAAAGCGAATTTTAACTAAAGAATAAAACTGAATGAATAAGACTAAACTAGGTCAGACCCTGTGGTGAATTATTTTCGTTCTTTCTTTCCATCTTGAAGTTATAGCGAAAATCACATTCTTTAAACATCTATTTGCCAAACTGACATATTCTCCACCAGGGTATCATCCCCTCCCAGCCTATTTTGATAAATCTCCCCCCTTCCCTCCCGGCTTTTTTACACAGACATTTAGATAGGACCTCTGAACAACAGTAGGAAAACCAGGTTGATGAGAGGCTTTAAAGCTTAGCTTCCAACTTGCTGGGTAAGTACGAGGGTATTTTACCGCAGTGTAATTTGCCTTTTTCTGTAAATGAGTTTCACAGTAAACTGGTAGGCAGAGTATTTCCAGGCATTCCCGTAGCCAAGAAATAGACAATGCGGCCAACACTCAAGTGAGCCACTTTATATACTGCACTGGCAAGAACAAACTCTTGGGGAATTTATACATACAATAGTACAGTAGTTCTGGCACAGATGTATTCCTCCTAGTACTTCTGTCTTTGAAAATTCTCAAGGTTCTGTTAAGATTCCCTTCCCAAATGTGTCTGTAGCTGTGTGCGCTGCAGCTGCTGAAAAAGAAACCATTGAAAATGTCTAATTCGGGACTTAATCCAGAGAACTGTATGGCTTTCATTTCAAACAATGCCTCCATAATGATTCGCCATCAGAATGGAGTTACTAAAATTGTGCACAGAAAATGAAGTGGTATGAAAATTAGCAATTTTGACTATGCAGGGCATTTTATAGAGCCACGCAATGTATTTTGAATTTGAAATGTTTTCAGTTGCTCTGAATGTGAAGTGGTAGAAATGTCCTGTGCTCACATGGTAAAACAGTGCTTCCTTGCAAGACTGTGGGATTTCATATACTCAGCCCTTGCCTCAGTGTTGTTTTTTAACATCTGCATGAAGTTACTGGAGAGGTTATCCATCAGTTTGGTACTCAATTGGGTCACACCAGGCCAAACTGTAGAAGTTCACTTCTGATGCTACTTGGTCCCGTGGGGGTCAAAATAAGCAAAGTCAAAGGTTGACTCAGCCTTCCATTTTTCTGAGGTAAAATGAGGACCCAGGTTGTTGATGTAATATGCTGACTTTGTAAACCACTTAGAGAGTGCTGTAAAACATTATGAAGAGGTATATAAGTCTAAGTGCTATTGCTACTAGATTCCTGCAAGACTTAATTGCTCTTTTTCACTGACTGATCCGTTTTGATCTCAGCTCTAACATTGAATAGGGTCCTCTTCATCTGAAGAAGTAGATCTACAATTTGGGTATTCTCCCCAAAAGCCCTGAAATTAGCATACCAGATGGACCTAAATAAAAGGCTTATTTAGGTCCATCTGGTATGCTAATTTCAGGGCTTTTGGAGATTAAGGTGCTCTGGCAACAGTGACTCATGTCTTGGCACTTTGCATATAGACTACTACAGTAATACACTACTCAAAGGGCTGCCTTTAAAATTATTTAGAAGTTTCAAATCATCCATCTGCTAACTGGAACTAGTCGATTCAACACTCTTATTCTGTGGGCCCTATATCGGCTTTAGATTTGCTTCCAGTCCAGTTCAAAGACTTGGTCATCACTTTTAAAGATGTTCATGGCTTGGTATTTAGGATTTTTGGGATCTTATTTCTCACTCAAACTCAGCCTGTCACATACAATTACTAAGGAAATTATGCTGAGGTTCCTACCTGAGGAGAGGTGAGAACTGACATTGGCTTCTCAAGGGCTGCCACGCTCTTTCCTGACCCAAGATTAGGAATGCTTTAAAAATGTTATTGCTCTTCAGGGCATTGCAACACTGATGGAATAAAGGTTGGTTGGGTTAATTAGATGAGGTATGATTTTGTACTAATCATACAAAATATGACTGTAAATTACCTTGAATCCTTGCTCAAGTGGGCTCAAGTGGGCAGTCTATAAAAATCCGTTTAAATAAATAAAATCAAAGGAATACCAAATCCTGCCAGTAGAACTCTATGGCAGTGGTCCCCAACCTTTTTATCGCCGCGGCCCGCTGAGCGCGCGCAGGGGTGGGAGCACGGCCCAGGAGCTTTTGCGCACGGCCCATTGCGCACGGCCCAGGAGCCTTTGCGCTGCAGCGTTCATGTCCCCCGGCCGCTGTGCGGCCCGGTGCCAGGTACTCCACGGCCCGGCACCGGTCCGCGGACCGGGGGTTGGGGACCACTGCTCTATGGCAAAGAAATAAGAAAAAGTGAAATTACCAGAATAAAACAACAGGAAGTTGTGAAAAACAAAAAGGCAACTGACTTTCTGGTTTGCTTAAACTAGAACATTGGCAGTTAGAAGGCTGGTTGGTGTTTATTGGTACATATTTAAGTAACTTGTGTTAGAATAATATGTTTTTTCCCCATTCTGTTTAGGACAATATAAATTTTCACATTTGAAGGGGGAAATGTAATTTGGAATTCCACTAGCCTCTCTCCCCCAATACAGAGATGTTTTAAGGCATTTCTGGTAGGTGCTATATGCATGTTCAAAGCAATGCACAAACCCAATAGCTTATATTGCAACAACATCAAAATATCTTTTCCTTTCCTAAATGAAGCTGCTAAACCAAAGATAGGATTTATAACATTGATCTAACGTTGTCCTAACAATAAAATTTAGATTTAAGCACATGCATGAATTATTGGTTCTTTCGTTCACTGGTTGATTTGCTAATTGCACTAAGTCTTAGTTAATTTATGATTTATTGAATAAATCACAGTTGGTTGGGTCAGCATAACATACTAAACTACAGACTAACAAACCACAATTTGGCTTTCAAATAACCTTTGTGAAGGCCAGTATGTAAATTGTTTAAATAAATAAATTACTAAATCACTAAAGAGGCTAATAGTTATTATTATAAATAATAATCTCTACCTTTCTGAGCCATTGTTTAACCAGTATATTTTCCCAGAATTAAGCGAGGAACTGGTCACTATCAAACTAACTGAGGTTTTTTCTTCTTTCGTGAATGCTAGATAAAACCTACTTGTGATTACTTCTACCTACCTATCATCTTTTGGATTTTATTGCTTTTTTATTATTCTCTGTTTTTGTAACATACAGCTTGATAATGTATTTGAAAGAACCTAAACTAAGTCAGTTGAGTATAGTGGTTAAGGCATCAGACTAGAAGGTGGAAGACCGTGATTCTAGTTCTGTCTTATTTACAAAGTCATCTGCATATCTGTGGGCTACTCACTCTCTCAGGCCTAGAAAGAAGATAATAATAAAAAATATTTTTTGAAATCTTGCTAAGAAAACTACAAAGACTAGTCCAGGCAATGACCAGGCAATGACCAGGAGTCATTGCTGACTCGAAGGCACCAAAAACACCTAACCAATCTGTATCATTTTAGTTGTTTAGATTCATGGTCTCCTGGTATCTAGCCTTCTGCTTTAACCCCTACCCCTGGTGGCAAACCTATGGCATGTGTGCCAGAGGTGGCATGCAGAGCCTTTTCTGTGGGCACGCATGCCATCACTTCAGCACAGTAAGCCATAGGGCAGGTGTCATCAAGCTGCGGATTTTTTCATCTCTCCACTGTGGCTCTCTGTTGGGTGATACCACCACTGGCTGGCCCTGCCCTGCCCTCCCCATCACCCCAAAGGAGTCTTTTGTCAACTCGCAAAGCATCCCTGACCTGCTCTCGAGTTGCCCTAAGCAAGGGGGATGGGAAAACGAATTCTGCAGCTATGGCGAGGCAGCATGTCAGTCAAAACAAAAGCACATTCTAGCCATATCTCTCTCAAAGCTGTCTCTGCAGTTACCCACAGTGGCCGGAGGGGAGTGATCTCTACAACCCACGAAATTGCTTTGTTGGAGAATGTGACTGAAGACACACCTTGGGGGGAGTTGATAAACAGGATCAGAGCTGGAATGTAAATTATGTGGGGTCAGAGTTGGCTTCACTTGGAACGTGCCGACATGAAGTTTTCTTTTGAAGCTTGGCTCAAGGCTCATGATTTAATTAGGGCATCAATCAGAAGCCTGATATCTTTGATGGTTGAATGCCGAGAGCACGGATTTCCTCCACTTCTGCGTTCCCACGCTGAAACAAACCAAATGGGCCCGTCGAGCCCGCTTGCAAACTCCACTGAACGTGGTTCCAAAAGTTGGGCTTGCGCGTCCCTCCCGACTAGCGCCAACACCACAGTGGCAGCAGGGAAGGTGCGTGCCCTACCTGCTCCGCTCTCACCAGCCAGAGGTAGGGCTCCATGCCGTTTCCTCTCAGCTGGAGTGCCATGTTTGTTTGCTTGCTGGTTGCCTCTGAGGAGGGACCTTTGCTCAGGCCACCTGGGCCCCCACTATGAGGGCAGAGAGGGAGAACGAAGGGTGTGTGTGTCCCCAAAGGATCCAGGTTGGAGTTGCCTTATTTTGCCTGGATCTCTAATGCTTGGCTTTGCCTGCCAGCCTCCACTCCCCCTCCACAGCCCAAGTGGTTGGATTCACACGACACGTGAAGCTTCACAGATGGATGGATGGATGGATGGATGGATGGATGGATGGATAGATAGATGGATGAGACAAAGAGAAAAAGAGAGGGAGAGGGAGAGGGAAAGAGGAAGAGAGAGGGGGAAAGAGAGAAAGACAAAGGGAGAGAGGAGAAGGAGGGAGGGAGGGAAAGAGAAACAGGGAGGGAAAGAGAAATATTACAGAAGTTTTTTATTGTTGCTAAAAGTAACATTTCAAAAGCAGAAAAAAAAATGAAGGGACATAAAAGTATATTTATCATGCTTTTCTTAGAACAATTAGCTGAACTCTGCCTTGTTATTATTTTAGGTAGTAAAAAAGTAAAGGTAAAGGTTCCCTTTGCATATATGTGCTAGTCATTCCCAACTCTAGGGGGCGGTGCGCATCTCCATTTCAAAGCCGAAGAGCCAGCACTGTCTGAAGACGTCTCTGTGGTCAGATGGCTGGCATGACTAAATGCCAAAGGCGCAAAGAATGCTGTTATCTTCCCACCAAAGGTGGTCCCTATTTTTCTACTTGCATTTTTTATGTGCTTTCAAACTGCTAGGTTGGCAGAAGCTAGGACAAGTAATGGGAGCTCATCTCGTTATGCGGCACTAGGGATTTGAACTGCTCAACTGCTGACCTTTCAATTGACAAGCTCAGCATCTTAGCCACTGAGCCACTGTGTCCCTTTTTATTTAGGTAGTAAAACCTCTTTATTCAGGTTAAATTGCCGTGTTGGCACTTTGCAATAAATAAGTGGGTTTTGGGTTGCAGTTTGGGCACTCGGTCTCTAAAAGGTTCGCCATCACTGCCCTACACCAAACTGGCTTAGTTTAGGTTGTTCCAAATACATTATCAAGCTGTATGTAAAGCCGACATAGATGTGATGTGGCTTTTTAAATTGATGAACCAATATGAATTTCGAATTCATATCATGACTTGCTTGATGGATTCCAGGGTGGTAAGAAATAAAGAAGCTCATGGAAGAAGAGGAGGTCAACCTATTCTCCAAAGCACCTGAAGGCAGAACAAGAAGCAATGAGTGGAAACTAACCAAGGAGAAAACCAACCTAGAACTAAGGATAAATTCCCTGACAGTTAGAACAATGAATCAATGGTATGGCTTGCCTCCAGAAGCTGTATGTGCTCCCACACTGGAAGTTTTTAAGAAGAGATTAGACAACAATTTCTCCAAAATGGTATAGGGTTTCCTGCTTGAGCAGAAGGTTGGACTAGAAGACCTCCAAGATCCCTTCCGATCTGTTATTCTATAGTAGTAGAAGCAGTGGTGGGATTCAAGTAATTTAACAACCGGTTCTCTGCCCTAATGATTTCTTCCAACAACCAGTTTTCCAAACTGCTCAGAAAGTTAACAACCGGTTCTCTCAAAGTGGTGTGAACTGGCTGAATCCCACCACAGAGTAGAAGCTAATGGCTAACCAGAGTGGTTTACAGTGACTATTGCAGAATAGGTACTGAGAATTTAGACAAATGCAGTATTGTGTCTTGAGGAAAGTTACAAATTAATGTTTATATTCCAAGCTAATATATCTGAATCTCATGTTATAGCTGTCATATCCTTTAGGATATTGCTGAATTATTGTGGATAATGCCCTTAAGAAATGAAACCTAAAGAAGTTAGAGGATGGAGATATTTGCCACCAAAAAGGGGCTCAAAACAAACTCGTGAGTTTAGTGCATGCATCGTGCAAGCAAGATTATTTTTGAGGAACCATACAACTGCATTGAGCTTCCAGGAAGGGCGATGAACTCCACCAGAGGCATGGTAGGAACATTGCTCTCAGTGGAAAAGCCTCCTTGGCAGCCAACAACATCAATCACTGGGAGAAGATTTGTTATGACAACATGAAGGAAAGAAAAGCTCAAGCTGCTCTAGATGTTAACTTGGTGTTAGTACCCTTGAAATAATATTAACTCTATTCTGTGCTTTTTATTTTTTAAAAAAGGATAAAGCTTTATTTTTACCAACAAGTAAAGAGACAATTGCGGCTGAAACGTGGTGCACAAATACAGATTTGAGCCACTGCAGAAAAAGAGAATAAAAAATTAACAAACAATTAGAATGTAAAAGAGTTTTAAACATTACCTTATTTCACACATCATGCTACCCCAAAATTAAGCTTGTGGTTAGCATGTTGTGAAAATTCAGCTGAAGATTTAGCACATTTAATAGGCTGCAAGACTCCTCCTCCTGTAGGATTGCTCTATTCACGAAGCAGCAAGAAAAGTAAGCTATTAGTGTCTCAAAACATCTTAGGGAGATATTTATGCAAGTGACATTCAAGTAGCTTGATACAATGGTTAAATACGGGAGGTTCTCTTCTATATCATATAATGGATATATCTGTATTTGCGGAACGGTAGAGGTAGAAGACTTGGCTCACATATTATTTGATTGTTGTTTGTACAAGAGGGTGACTGACAGGTATCTTGTTCATATATTAAACAAATGACCTATTGGGAGTTCCATATTTTAAAAAAACATGCCTTAAGTGCGTCCAGAATCTGAAAACAACATTTAATATGGCACAGTACTTGAGGAAAATGGTTCAGCTGAGATTAGCATATGTGGGACTGATTGGGGTAGATTGTAGGGATGATACTGAAATATAATTTTATCTTATTTCACTTATCCATGTATAAAATTATTGTATTTTACTCCACTTTCATTTTAAATTGTTTTATAGATTTTATTAATAATTTGTGTTTCGAACTATGTTTTTATATGGCCTATGGGCTAATCAATAAACTAAACTAAACTATTGGTGCCTTCTTCTGATGTTTTGTTCAGTTGCCTAGTATTATAAGGACTAGACCCAGAATGTCCCATATGCTGAGTTTACACATTACACTAAGCAAGTCACATTATAGATTTGTGTTATGCATAAAACTGGTGTCTGAGAGTAAAGCCACACCTGGGAGTAAATACAAAGCATGAGTGAGACTAGGTAATATTATTTTGAATCTGAAATAATGCTGGTATGCATTATCTATCTGAAAATTGCATTCTCTGTTGCAGAAAGCCTATGTATTAAGTCCAGATGAAGAAAGATAGTCTGATTTTATATTTCTGTCTGTCTACTTGCATTAGACTTTATTTATGTTAGATTTTATGGTTTAGCATAGACTTCTTAGATAGGTTTCAGTTTCTAAAGCTGACATATTAAGATCAGTACGATAGATTTCAATATTATACCCATATCTGGAACTGGAGTAAAACTTCCTCCAGGATTTTATGAAGCTTCAAACCAACCATCTTTTCAACAAGAGAAGACTAGAGTCAAGTGAAAATTGTCCATTGTTTTGGGATGTAAAAAAATTTTTTGGGGGGGAAAGGCAGACCACAGCACTTTTAAGTACAGATGGGACCATCCTCTTAAAGTTGAATTCAGCATTGCCTGGACCTTACCATGCATCTTGAACAATCATGAAGGCCTTGACCACTCAGGAGTGACATGGATTTAATACATAAGTAGCTGCACTTTCAGCTCAACTAGACTCCATCTCAGAAGGTCCCACAGAACAACCCAAGCTCATGTTGCCTTGAATTTCTTGGGTAACTGTAGTCACTCCATTAATCCTGCATGGGACTGCATCTGGTGCCAAAACCCAAAAGGGGACAGTTTCCTATGCCCATCCAGGTCTCTTTTATACATTCTGGGTCATTTCTCTCATTCCCTGTTGAGGAAAGCATTAATACAAACTGACCTGGTACTCAGAAGCAACAATTATTTTCCTAATTATTGATCATAATGTCAGGTTCTGATCAAAAACACAATGTCTGGATAGTGATTAGTTTCCCTGTAAAAACAAAGAATTGAATTTAAAACAATAAAATGATATAAGAGTAAAATCATATCTCCAATTACTTAAACCATTGGCAACCTAAAATAAATAATAAAATGCATATCAATGAATTGCTACTTTAAAAATAGAACAATTTGAAGGCATTCTGTCACTATATTTTTGATATTAAATAAACAATAATGTTCTCAAATAAAATTTGTTGAGCAGCTAAAGAATTACATTAACAGAAATTCAAATACTCTGGCCTACCACTAGCACTCTATCTCCAAGATTCTGCAAAAATACTAATATACCCTGCTATCTTTAATATTTGCTTTGGATATTGAGGGTGAGCACAGTTTAACTGACTAAACCACTTGCAAAATATTGGTAAAGTACCTTTACACAAGTTGTATCATACCTTAAGCAATATTGTTTGTAAGCAAGCAAGCTACTGCAAACCATTTCCACAAGAAATGGTTTCATACTTAAGTCTCTATGCCCATAACTTCCAAAAAGCAACACATAGAAATAGCATTTTTTTTTCTTTTTATTGAATTTATTAACTGTTTTAGCTCTGTTGTACACTGAATCTCTTAGTTCATAATCATCATAATCATAAGTTTATTTGTCAAGCATATATAAGATAACAGGTAAAAGTATAAACATAATTTGAATACATGAAGAGTAAGTAAAAAGGAATATTGTGAATAGCTGTGAGATCGACTGCTATATAAATTGATTTGATAAATAATAAATTAAATATTACACATGGAAAGCTTTAACTTCCCTTTCTTTCATGCGATGATCATTCCTTCCACGCCAACTGAGGTTTATAAAAGGCCTGGAAACAGTAGTTAACTCATTATGTTAACTAAACAAGCAATGCAATTACAGAGTCACTCTGTGAGGGAGATGAGCAATTTCTAAATGTGATACATAAATAAAATAAATAAAATTACTTGGTCCATATGCTTTTCTAATCTATGCTTTACACACGATAGAAACTGGATTCACAGAACTCTTTGAGCCAAATGCTCTATGTCATGATTTTGAAAACTGTATAAAATGAGTCATATTTTTCTTGCAATGTCAAAACAAACAAAAGGGCAAACAACATACTTGATGAGAAGTGGAATCTCTGAATATTCCATTTAAAGATTTACTCAGGTTGCTACTGAGCTAGAGAAAACAAACTCTATAAGCCACTGAAGTCACTGCATAAAGCTGCCTGCACTTCAGCAAGTAATCTGTCTGCTTAATTTCCTCAGTAAAAGATCTTCTGAAACAACTATTTTTTCTGTTCAATTTCTTGTGTACTGTAATTGTATAACCTATGAGATACACACACACACACACACACACACACACACACACACACACATTAGTATTTTTAAACTGTGTATGTAAGTTGTGTAAGTTCCACTCAAGTGGACAATTGTGTTAAAGCAGATATTTGAAGATTTGAAATCAGAGGTGGGTTTCAGCAGGTTCTGACCAATTCTGGAGAACCGGTAGCGGAAATTTTGAGTAGTTCAGTAAATACCACCTCTGATGGTATCCGCCCCCATCCAGGGCCGGATTTAGATTGAAAGAGGCCCTAGGCTATTCCACTTATGAGGCCCTTTCACCAGTGGTGGGATTCAATTTTTTAACAACAGGTTCTGTGGGCGTGGCTTAGTTGGGGGTGTGGCTTGGCAATCATGTGACTGGGTGGGCGTGGCTAGCAGGTCACGTGACTGTGTAGGCGTGGGTAGCTCGTCATGTGACCGGGTGGGCGTGGCTATGTGCATAGACTTTTTTCAGAGGGCTGAAAAAAGTCATTTCTGACTGGGCCTCGCACTTTTGACCGGTCCTCACACTTATGACCATCCTCACATTTATGCCCGTGCAGCTTTCTTAACAACCATGTCACTCATTTCACAACTGCTTCTCTTCACCATGATGACAAGATAGGGCAAAAATGTAAAATGTGAGGACAGTCGTAAGTTCGAGGACTGGTCAAAAGTGCGAGGACCAGTCAGAAATAACTTTTTCAGCCCTCTGAGTAGTCCATATGCATAAAAGGATACAGCAATAGAGAGGGATGAAGGAAGGGAAGGGAAATTAGAGTAGGAGAGAGAGGGAGGAAGAGAGGAGGAGAAGGAGAAAGGAAGAGGAAGTAGGGAGGAGAAGAAGAGGGGGAGGAAGAGAAAGTAAGAAGGAAAGAAAAGAGAGGTGGTAGGTTTGAGGAGAAAGATTGCTGTACAATAAAAAAGATGAAAGGGAAGAAAGCCAACCCCAAACAAATATAAAGATATTAAGATAAAGAATGAATTGTTAAACTTTAAAGAATAAAAGAGAACAAATATGAATAAATAACAATAATTAGAAACACACATACAAACATACAATGTATTTTCTTTGAACAGAGTATTTGGCCGGTTCACAAATTTAAACAGTGTTTAGTCATTTCAATTAAATTTACAATTTCTATATTTCCTTTTTGCCATATTTATTCCTCATCTATTTTTGTAAAAAACCAATATTACCCTCATCCTCATCTCTAATCTTAATCAAATTCAATTTTTCCCTTCTATTCTATATTATATCCCTTCCCATTGTCATCTATTTTTATATCCATCCTCACATTGGTTAATTATGTAATATTACAGTTGTTTAATATGAATTCAACATTTTAATATAAATCAATTAGTTATATAACTACCTTTTTTGTATATTAATCAATATGAACATGAATATTCCAATTATTTCCATGCAATCCAATTTCTTACAAATCAATTAATTATATTTACCAATAATAATAAACCAAATAATTTCCCCCATATATTCCTCCAAACCACAACTTAACCATTTCTGCTTTCAACACAATATACAATTAATAGTATCTCAATTATTACAATTCCCTAGTTAAATAGAGTTTTTTTTCTTTTGTGTTTTAAAATCTCCTCTTTTTCTCTAAATTTCCTGTTGTTTGCACCTACCTTTTTTTGGTGAGGAAAAAGAAATCTGCCTGCCTAATTTTCCAACGTGCAAAGCCAACAGCCTGATTTACTTTCTCTTTCGTTTTTCAGTATAGCTAGGGGGGAAAAAATCAGCACTCTTTGCAAGCAAGGAGCAGATCTGTGAGCAAAACAGCTGAGAGCAAATCAGCTGGGGGTCGGGAGCCGATCTAAGCAAGGGCTAATTAGCCTATGCTGAAGCTCCGGGGGCTAATAAAATTACAAAAAAAACACCGAACCCTTTGTTAAATTGCTGGCTCCCCCGCCCCTCGCCCACCACTATTGATTGGCAATAAATAGTGGTGCGGAGGGGCGGGGCAAGCCAGCAATTTAACAAAGAGTTCGGCTGCACCACTGGCTCTAGGGCGGCCCTTTGAAGCCCTGCAGCAAGAATTTGAAGTTTTTTTTTCCTCTAGCCATCGGAGGCAGCAATAGATTGGGAGTGGGCGGGGTAAGCGAACGGCCGACGATCCAACAGAGCAGAGAGTGAGGGTGAGTGAGTGAAGGCGTGGAAGCGGCTTTCTCCATCCTGCTCTCTTGCATCCGGAGCCGGTGGGGAACCACGTGGCAGCCCACGTGGATCCCAGGCAGCGGAACTCAGGCTAGGGAAGGGGTGGGCAATTGTGGCTCTTTTACAACCTGTGGCCTTCAACTCCCAGAATTCCTCAGACAGCCAAGCTGTCTCATGAATTCTGGAAGTTGAAGTCCACAGGTTGTAAAAGAGTCACAATTGCCCACCCCTGGCTATGGTAGGCTGGCGCCGCGCGGGTGGGAGGCGAGGGGCGGGCGAGCCAGCAATTTAACAAAGGGCTCGGCCGAACCCCCTAGAACCCCCAGAATCCCACCACTGTGTAGGCCCCTCTTGATCTTGAGGCCCTAGGCTGAGCCTAGTTAGCCTATAGGAAAATCCGGCCCTGCCCCCATCTATTCTCTGCCTCCCGAGCCCCTGCTGATCAGGAGGAAATGGGGATTTTGTACTAACCTTCCCCTGGATTGAGGAGGGAATGGAGATTTTACAATATCCTTCCCCTGCCATGCCCACCAAGCTACAACCACAGAACCAGGAGTAAAATTTTTTGAAACCAACCACTGTTAGAAATGTTACACTTATGACAGCTTGCAAAAGATGTCAATACACCTGTAGCTATCTCTTTCTACAGTAGCAAAGCTGCATGCAATACAATACAAGAAACAACTGTAAATTTATTTTGGATGGTTGAAAAAGCCAAAGTTATGCTATTAGGATAAATGATAGCTGTTTCTGCCAACAGTAGAATTTCAATTTAATGCAGAATGTGAGCTGTTTTACATTTTAATGCAAAAATGTAATTTTATTACTTGATTTGTGCTATTCTAAACAATGGATTATTATTCTTGCCCAGTCAATCCATGGTATACATACATATACCCATCATGTTATTCCTTTTCAGCTAAGTGGCTTTATGCAATCTACAGGAAAGAGTAAGAAATATAAGCTAAAAAAAAATAAAATATGAGGTAAGAAAAGGAGATATAGCTAAATCTAAATTAGACCAACAACACTGATTATATTTCTCCTTACCTTCTATCATTATAAACCATCCATGGGTCCATAATATCTGTACATCCGTTTACATGCTGCCTTTCATTTATTTATATTTCTTACTTCTTGCCATTAAAAGAACTCAGAACTCCACCCAAGCACAGCTTTCTTAGTCTTCTTCTCAACTTATTTGCTCTCACTTCATGTATTTTCTCTGAATATACACATTTCATATTAGTTTATTCATTTTTATTCAATATACATTCTTTCAGCATCCATTCATTACTGATGTTACATATTTATTATTTGTATTTGTTGTTTAACTACACTGTTTTTTAAGTCACCAATTCCCATGGCATTTATTTTTCTTCTGAGATACCGAGCTTTCATATAACAAAAATGGAAAAAGTATGCACTTATGCATACCTATTTTTACAAAGCTCATTCTTTTCAAAATATCACATTTCACCCGCTTTTTCTTACCAGCATTTATGCATCTTGAACTTCTTCCATTATTTTTTCTAGCTTTAGAAAATTTTCAATCAAGCACCCAAATTCAAATGTTTGTTTGCTTTTTTCCTAGAGATGTATAAGTTGTAATAACTTGCAACTCCATTTTTTCTTTCAAATCTAACTACTAACTGCTGCTGTATAACATTCGACACAGTGTACAAAAAATATATGCACATTCATGTTTCCAACAATACCTCTCTAACATCACCATGTTTTCAGGCTGAAGCAAAAACTAATAGTTCTCAAACAGAAATGGCAGTTTGTAAGCAACTAGTCAACTTCAAGGCCACTAAGTACTATGCCAAGAATTCATTAATTTATGGAAATGACACCCCAGGAATCATTCATATATTCTTAGTGGCAATAGACAATCAATGGTCTATATGGCTTCATTTTCGCTTGCTAAGTTTAGAGTCTGAATAAGAAGCCAACATAAGCTATGAAGTGTCAGAACATTAATGTTTTTCTGCCAGAGTCTAGGTAGGGAGCCTAGACACCACAAACAGTCCTTTTAATTTGTCCATAAATAACAGTAAACAACCTAGTGGACATCACACATCATCTTATTCAGTACTTAAGGCTGAACCAATTATTCCATTTATCCTGGCTAATTTGAAGAAACTATTGGGAACAGCTCATTCAATATTTAGTTGTCCTGACTAAGGTGTGGAATTGCAAGTGTTGTACTGATGTATTTATATTGATTTTTCTATGTGTGTTATTTCACTTCTGCTAATGACAGTTGACATTGTAAGCTGTTTAGATGTGGCCAGAATGAAGCATCATAAACATCATTGCAATAAATAAATAAATAAATAGATAAATTTATGGCATTTATTCATTTGAATTCTGCTCCTAAACACCATTCCCATTCAAATTTCTAAACTGTCCTTCCCACATTCTTTCACTTCAATTCCACTCCAAATTATTTATTAGTTTTATTTTTAATTCCATTCATACTGGTTGAGGACCCTTATTCAGCCCTTTTCCCCGTTTTTTTCCTGCCAAAATAGTTCTGTCTTTCACTTTAAACTGTATCCTTGTGATTATCTTTTTTCTATCTCTACTAAAATTTTCCATCTCTATTTTTGCAAATTTTTCTCATCCGTACATAACTCTTTAAGAACTGAAACCCATGTTTTGATACTTTTTAGTAATACAGAGAAGATATAGATTAGGTTATCAATATTAGCCATACCCATTCCTTATGCACCATTGCTTTTTAATAATAAGACAAGATATCACAGACGGAACCAAAGTTTTGCAGTTTTGCATATTTATGTTATTTTATGGAGGAAAGAATTTCTAATCTAGAGATCTAATTTTATCTAAACATAGTTGCCTGCATCCCACTAACTAAGAGATACATACTATGTAGTGATATACCCAGTCATTTGTTTATTTATTAAATTCATATGCACTTGTCTCACTCTCAAGCCATTACAATACATACATGTATTCTTACATACACATACATACATCCTTCATAGCAAAGACAGTTTAGTTATGGCAGTTAAATGCTTCTTTAAAATGCTTTCTTTTCTTTTTTTTCTTGTTAAATGAAAATATCTGAACTGTTAAATACATATTTCACTTCCTAACTAAGTACACTGATCTTCCAAAAACTCTCAACAGCCCAGGAGCAGTTAGAAAGTTGTTGAGACAATTCATTGTTTCATTATTGCAATGGCTTACATATCGAATGAGATTCTGAAACCATTTTGATGTATTTTCCAAATGCATTGAATGAATGCAGGTCCAGTGAATAGAGCTGTAATGCTTAGTCTAAAAATATTGAGGCTCTGCTAATGAGAACTAGTTCCTCAGGGGACATTTGAAATTATTTTAAGAAATAGTACTTTGAAGAAAGCTCTGGTTAAGGAAAATAACATTTCAGCCAGATAAAATAAGCTTCAAGAATATTTCCAGAAAGAGCTATATAGCTGCAAAATTCAACTTCAAAAATTGGATGAGCTTTATTAGGAATGATTGACAGATAAATAAACATTACAGGCCATTGTTGTCAGTTAAAAAGGCAACAGCCTTGATTCAAATTCGACTCCTTGTTATTGTACCTTGGCAATTTATGAGAATGAATTGATTTTAAAATCATAGAAAATAAGTATATAAAGACAGAAAAGAGTACCTCAATTCTATAGTAATACAGTAATGTTTTTATTGCTTTGTCACAAAAACACCATTTAAAAAGCATACAGCTTTTAAAATCTCAAAAAATACTGCATTGGGCGTGGTGATACAAAAATCATGATTAAAGAAGAAGCTAAATGAATAAATCTCAAAAACTATCTCAAATGTTTTAGTCATGAGAATTAAATTTTCCAATCTGCAGTCAAGTCAAGGATGCTGACTTTATAAATAAAAACACCTGGTCTTAGTTTTGAATTTTTCGTTGATCTAAATAAATTTCTTTTTCTTCATGAATAGATATAGAGATAGATAAAGCTATAGAGATACAGAGCTACAGATATAAACAATTCAGAGTTGATCTTTATATAATCTAGAGATTCTTTCTTCATACGAATGCAAATATATCAGCACATGTCCTAGAATAATTTGCTACTTAGTAAAAAGCATGAAATTATGCACTGAAAAGTCAGTCAGGGGTTCGATGTGCCATCAAATGTCAGAAATATGAATGATTATCTTAAGACAGCATTATTACAGCAGGAACAATATTTAACTATTCATGCTTTGCTTAGTCTATTGTGAATTTGAGGAGCTGATGTTAGCAAGCATCTTTTATATACTCTCACAGTTTTTAAGTTTCCACAGGTTTCTTCCCCCCCCCCACACACACAACTTCAAAAAAGGGTGCTATTATTTCCACCCTGCAGATTTTTATGTAGGCAGGAAATGATTGGAAATGTGGGAAGACTGCAAATGAAAATTATCATTATCTGATCCTCTAATAAAATTTTGTGAATGAATATTGCATAAGTAAGGCTTTATTTGGAAACATGTCTTATAAAAAGGCTACTGTATGGGAAAATGAAAAATAATTATTCTAATAGAAAATATAGTACTGTATATACAATAAGGCATGAATGTATTCAGAATGTCATGTAGTTATTGCAATTCAGGATCCAATTCTAATAGACTATAATAGATACTACAAATATCCTTGTGCTGGGCCATAAAGCCAAGAACAGTTATGAAGTTCCAAACTCACATTATCAGTGCTACAGAGCAGAATTTATTTCTCAGTGCTGTAAGCAGATGAATGTGGCATATGAATTACTGAGACAGAGAGATTACTTTATGGGGTCCTCAAAACTACAGCATTGTACTGCTTCCCAGATGCCATTTCAGCTGCAGGAATGCCAGCTATATTAGCTGATGAGAATCTGCACCAGAATCCACCTCATACACAAAATACATACACAAAGGCATTATAGAATGGTCAAACAACATCTAAAGAAGGGTTACTAGATTTAGATGGCAAAAATCTGGATAACCACTAGATAGCATGCTGATGTTAAAATGTTCTGTACCTCTTTGCCACTATCTAGTGATCTTCTAGGTTTTTGCACAACAAATCTGAATTTTCTAATTTATAGTGTCTTGTTTCTGGTTCCTGACTAGCAAGACCCGGATAGCTCAGCAGACTAATGCATTGTAATTAACACCAGCTGTCTGCAATTAGTAAGTTCGAATCTTGCCAGGCTCAAGGTTGACTCAGCCTTCCATCCTTTCTAAGGTAGGTAAATTGAGGACCGAGTTTGTGGAGGCAATAAGCTGACTTTGTAAAAATATACAAAAGTATGAAGGCTATTGCTTAATGCATTGTAAGCCGCCCTGAGTCTCCAGAGAAGGGCGGCATATAAATCAAATTAAAAAAAAAAAAAGACCTCCCTGTTTTTTTTTTTGCAGGGATACTTATGATGGAGAGTGGACCATATGCCTGGATAAACAGAGCATTAAATTGTCTTTGAACCAGAAGATACAAGTGATTATCTTTCATAGTTGGAGCTTGCCAATTATCCTCTATCAATTTAGAAATATACTTAGTGGCTTTGTCTTTAGAATGAGATTAAATGTTGAGTACTAATTAAAGTTATTATACTATGGAAGTTAAAACTATGACAACATTAAGATTATTTTGACTATGATAGCACAGCTAATTACTGCATTTAATTCTAATTTCTATTTAAGTATTTTCTCTATATGGTGAAATGTTAATTTACTAGACCTCAACATCCATGGAATGGAACAAATTTCTGCTCTGATTTACATCATTTACATAATAACATACAAATAAAATATGTGTGTTGACATCATCATGCAAATGTGGTAAACCCCAGTATACCCCACTCTTAAATTCAGCTGACATTATAGAATAATAGGAAATCACTTCCACCGAGTGAAGAGGAAAAAGAGGTGAAAAACTCAACTTTTGAGTCCAATGTAATCTCTTAAATTCCTACCCTCATCTAGATTAATTGCCACTGACATATCTAGAGTTTGGATTTTCAAAAGAGCTTGTATCTCATAGAAGGATGTGTTAAAAATTATGGCATGACTGACAGCAGTTAAATACCAAACCACAGGTTACTTTCATATATGAGAGGGGAACATTTTATGCTGTAGTATTTTTGAAAGTTATTGCTTCTTTTAAAGATTAAATATACTGCCAGCCTCATCTTTTTATTCAGTTTGTATTGAACAATTTATCTGCATAAGGTGACACTGGGGAAGTTTCAGTTTGTAAAAAGGTGAAAACATGCTGGCAGCAAACGCTTTGGGAGAGCAGACTAACTCTGAGTTCCTTCAGGCTGAACTGTTATTCACAGCCACTTCCAATGGCTTATTTTTTCCACTTAATTATTAAGATACAAAATATTGCACCCGAACACATGCAAATGCAATAACTCAAATACTCCTTATTAGCAATCTTCGGAGCAAGCAAATGCAAGGTGAAAATCTCCTCTGTTTTTACTTCCTAGAAAAAGGAATGGTAACACATATAGATTTTCTATAATGACATGAAAAGAACAGGAAGCATTTCCTCTTTTGTAACTGAAGTAACCTACAAGCAGTGTAACTGGTTTCTCTTGTCAATATAAACAGTTTTTAGGCATTCCAGTTTTCAGTCTGGAGAACAGCATCACTTTTCAATCTGAGTTACTGAGTTAAGAGAATTTCCTACCTGGGTCTTTCTCATGGTTCCTGCCAATCACTCCCTTCTGATGATAGCAATAATGAACCAAGCTCCAGATGTTCAAAAGAGCAAATGGTTGAATGCAAAACATTCAGGTGGAAAATAAGAAAAGAAGCCATGATTGACATCCCCTTCTGAGACAAAGGGTTCTTAAATGTACATGGAATATCAAAATTGCAACAAATTAAAGATTGGCAATGTTAATAATCTTAAATTGAAACCATTTTTATTAGTCAGATGTAGCAGCAAATTTTAACACCCTTGTCTTCCTCATGCTGTTCATGGGATTTTTTCAGCTTGGAACAAAAGACCCTCACCAAGTCCAAATTCTGCAATATTAATAAATATGATTAAATCATTGCTATCAAATCACTGTTATCTGTAATTTGTTTATTTAGGTGTTTTATATGGTGGCCCATCTCACAACAGAGACTCAGGGTGGCAAACCCAGTTATCAACAAAATAAACAACTAATAATAATCACTATAATCCATGTCCAAGGCCTAAGAATCAATTTGTTCCAATAGAAGAGAACCTGGGAGAACCTGGGAATTTGTGCAAATTTGTTAAATTGTAGAAGATAAATTGTGGGAAATTGACAATCCAAGACCAAACTTAATCCAAAAATGTTAGGAAATTCCTGGAAGGTTGGCATTCAACAAATCAGCCATCAATATATTTTAGAGATAAACCACATTTACACTCCATTTAAAAGATAAAAAGAATTAAACAGGAATTAATACCAGACAAACAATCAAGCAGGAAACAATACTTTAATCAAGGAATTACCAAGGAGAAAACCATACCTGTATCAACGCTGACAGGCTGAGCCACTATATATAAACAGGAAGCCAACCCCACACTCACTAACACTGATGATATTACTTACTAGAGTAATGAAATGTCTGCAAACAAGCAAGCAAGCTCAGATAGCACCAAGGATCTCACAAATCATTTTCTATTTAGAATCAATAACAAGTCAAAGAACGGTCATGCAAACCAGGCAAACCAGCAGAGCTCACATAATATCCTGGCCCAAATTCCTCAAGGAACCACTGGGTTCTCAATGCTTTCTGAATCTACAGGGCAGGAGCTGCAACACATTCTGGACTCCACAAGATGAAATTAGAGTGCAGCTTGTGTAACAGCAGTATTATGCTGTACATTTCCAATATCAATAGCTAAATAGCTAAAAAGTTAGGCTGCTGGCTTATAACCATTTAAAGATATTATTTAAGGTTAATTACACACTTAGCACCTAACAACTGAATTTGAATATGTGAAATAGTCAGAGCTAGCTAGAATTAGGATGGAGACCATCAAGAAATTGCAAGTTGTTACAAAAAGTGATACCACTTTTGCCCTTGCAGTAACTTCTCTAGGGCTTAGTTTATCATTTCTATGTTGTCCACTGCTTATATGAGCTGTTTTGTTTCATTTGTGTAAATTAATTATCTGCAGCATTGAAAGACCTGCATTTTTCATTTGTTTATCCAGTGCTTAAAACATAGCTTTAATAAACATAGCTCATATGTACTGAGGTCCTGGCAATTAAATACCCTTTGCACTCAAATATAAACACAATTAAAAATGAACGAAGATTAGTAGCTACGTCAAAGGACAAAGGAGCTTAGTGTTTATCTTAGATGGTATATAAGGTATTAACTGATGAGTCAACATTGATTGATTAATTAATTGGGACACCAGCTCTGCAAAGTAGGCAAATGACTATCATATCACTATGCTAATTTTATCAAGTCCAACTTTTTCTGGAATGTTCCTAAGGTAATTATAAAAAACGTAAATTAGTACAGATGTGCATAAACTGAAGTAATGAAGCTATTGCCTTCAGAGCCTAAAAACTTTATCACATTTTTGAATTCTCTCTTTCCAATCAGAGTATTCAAAGAGGCTAAGAAGAAGGACTCATGGACAAATTAGCCCATAACAATTGGCCCCAAAAGAGTAGCAGATCCAATACCACAAAATGGGTTTCATGGCAATACACAAAGGCTTTAAGATTTTTTTTTTTTTTTTGGTATTCAATGTCTTTATAACATAACATAAATTATGTGCATGGTTTTTTGCTTGTTTTTCCCCCTTCATTTTAATTGTCTGCTTCCCAGAGTCATCTGAAGATGGGTGGCCTCGAAATGTCATAAAATAAATCAAAGAGAGGAATTTCAATAAAGATCTGGCTAAAATGCATTTTGCATTTATGTTATAGAGAAATTGAATAAAAATAACCTTGTGCTTTGCTCTAAAGCCCTGTAGTATAAGACAAGGTGCACTGCTCAATATTATGGAATAAGGGTACTGTACAGGTAGTCCTTGACTTACAACCAAATTGAGGCCAAAATTTCTGGTGTTAAGTGAGACATTTAAATGGATTTTGACCCATTTTCTTGCCACAGTTGTTAAGTTACTGACACAGGTGAATCTGGCTTCCCCCTTGACTTTGCTTATCAGAAGGTCACAAAAGGGGACCACATGGCCCTGGGACTCTGCAACCGTCATGAATATGAGTCAATTGCCAAGTGTCTGAATTTTGATCATGTGACCATGGGGATGCTGCAATGGTCATAAGTGTTGACCGTCACTTATGTCACTTTTTCAGTGCTGTTATAAATTTGAATGGTCACTAAATGAACTGGTGTAAGTCAAGGGCTATCTGTACTTGAAAAAACAGCTGCAAGTGCTTTCAGTAAAGTCCCCATCCCTCCAAACTTTTTCCAGATTTTTACATGAGTCGGGGGAAAATAAAGTGGTAATGCTTTCACAGTTGGATTGGAATAGATTCTTTAAATCAGCAACTTTTTTCAGATTCACATGAAAACTTGAGTTTCTTCCAAATTATTTTGAACACGTTTTCATACTGCAATTATAAACAAGTCTGATTATTTTGTAAACTTGCTGTGTTTTCATGTTTTGAAAAGGCAGAAAAAAAACTCCAAATGCTACTGAATTAAAAGCGAGTCTGATTTTCATGATCAAACGTCCTTCTTTCTCTCAGACCAAGTTGATATGGGGTATGTTTTAATACAGCACATCTTTTTTTTTCAGTCCATGTTATTAACAATAAAAGGTTGAATTTTAATTAAGGAGACATTTTCAGTGGCAAAAAAATAATAAGCACATATGTGAAAAATTGTTATATATATATATATGGATGCTTATAGTTACAAGCAATCAAACAATGATCTGTGTAATTAAGACTAGGTTAATTTGGAAATGTGGGCATAATTGCTCTCCAGTTCTTTAAAGCCAGTTTCCATTACAATTACCCACTGCCTGGACATAAGGCCATTATGTTTCAGTTCCCTTGCTTTTAGCTTTTAAGTGTTTTTCCTTTGCAAAATGTTTGTGAATACTGAGGGTTGTCTTTTGATAGAAGAAAATATGTTTGATGCACAGTGCAAGGAATTTGTTTGCCACATATAAACAAATCAGTAAACATATTGACAATATGCCTGAAAACGTGTGTGTATTTTATAATAAACACCATACATGCATTTTGGAGGTTGGGTCTACAAGTCACGATGGCCAACTTGCCACAGGACAAAAGTTATACTAATATTGAAGAAATAGTGTCAGCATTCTGAGTAATGCACCCATTGAAAGCATAACTCTGAGGCAGATAGATTCCTCAAAAGATACATGTATTGGATACATCATATTGGTACAGCTGGTGAAAACCAACTCTGACAATTCCCGCAGTTTTCACCTAATTAAAAGAATCAAACTCCCCACTCCCAAGTGTCACCGGTCACATTGTCCAATGAAGATGGCAGGTTCTTCTCCATTTTCAACGGGCACCTGTTTCAATGACCTTGGTTCCTATAAGAAAGCACTTTGTTTTGACTGGAGCCTGGCTATCTACTTCTCCCTTCCTTTCCCCCTTTCTGGCTTTGTGGCAACTATGAGGCAGCACAAGATGGCTTCAGCCAGGTTCGCTTCACAGTTGACAAATAGTGGAATAGAATAATTAAAGAAAGGATGCCAAAGGAGTGACAAAATGAAATGTGAACGACATTTTTTAAAAAAATATATTTAAAATAATTGCATTGTTGAATTGTCCCACAGTGACTTGTCCTGTGGCGAGTTGGCCATATTGACTTGTTCTGCAGTGAGTTGGCTGTGGTGAATTGGCCATGGCAAATTGGCCATGGCGAGTTGACAATGGCATGTTGGCTACAGGAAGTTGTGCCATTCCGTTGGAGGTGGGCAGGGGGTTGGATGCACACAGTCTGTGATTCACAACTTGGAGTTGTGTCTCCTATGGTTTTCATTCATTTCAGCAAAGATAGACTACAGCAAGTGTGCTCTGGCTGGCTGTCTGTGCTATAAAGCTCTCTAACGCAGAGGAGCTGATTTCCAACTGCTGCTCTAGAATGTTCCCCGGGAGTTGCTCATACAGAGCATTTTGAGGGCTGCAGTTAGATATTATACAGTCTGTTAACAGCAGGGGTAGGATGATATAATTAAAGCAAACTTTCATTAAAGCTTCAATTTTAACAGCAGGGGAGGGGCAGTGGGAGATATTGTTATAGATGTATTATTCATCGTAATCAATTAGTCCAATAAACTTATGAAAAGTGGAGGGGGTGCAGGAGGGAAAAAAGAAATGCCTAGCTTCACTTCTAGCGATAAGCATCCCTGTTTCATATTATCTGAATAATATATATTTTAAAGAGGTAAAAATATGGATGCCATCAAGGATTCTTAGGCGGCTAAAAAGAAATACTGGGCAGGGGTTGCACATGCCAAAACAAAGCAGGTGAAACAATGCAGAGAAAATGGAATCAAAGATTAAAATGTGACTTTTTCTTAAACTAAAACATGCAACACAGCACTGGTTTCTAAGCTAGCAGCAGTTTGGATCTTGAGTTGCCGTGTGCCCCATTTTAGGAAAGGCAGTCCTCTGTTTGAAGATCTGTTGAATCCCAAATCAATTAAAATAATAAATCAAAAGAGCAGGAGCCTTGACATTGGGCATCAGCAATTAACATCTGCACAGACCTTGAGCTGACTTCCCACAGATTTCCATGCAGGCTAAGGTACATTGTATTCCACCGAAGGTGCAGTCATTATTTATAAATGTGGATTTATACATATAAATCAGTATGTGCAAATTTTATGCAAGCCTTCTCAGGAGAAGATGCATTTTCTCCCTTCGGTGCTACAGCGTCTCATTTCATATTATTCAGTAAACCATGGCTTTATGCTATCAGTAAATCTAGATTTATTTATTTATTAATATATTTATTTATTTGTCAAAATAAATATGTATAAAATAACAGATATTAAAGTATAAGTATAAACATGATTATAAATACAGGAAATGGATACAAATAAATGGAGACAGTAGGACAGGAACGGTAGGCACGTTGGTGCTCTTATGCACGCCCCTTACAGACCTCTTAGGAATGGGTGAGGTCAACAGTAGGCAGTCTAAGGTTAAAGTTATGGGGATTTGGAGAGTCACGTAGTGCATTTCAGGCATTGACCACTCTGCTGCTGAAGTCGTATTTCCTGCAATCGAGTTTGTATCTATTGTGTGCTTGTGTATTATTGCAGTTGAAGCTGAAGTAGTCGTTGACAGGTAGGATGTTGTAGCAGATAATTTTGTGTACTACACTTAGGTCAGACCGAAGGAGGCATAGTTCTAAGTTGTCTAAGACCAAATTTCAAGCCTGGTGGCATAAGGTATTCTATTATGAGCAGAGGAGTGGAGGACTCTTCTCGTGAAATACCTCTGGACTTGCTCAATTGTATTAATGTCTGATATACATTGTGGGTTCCAGGCAGATGAGTTGTATTTGAGAATTGGTCTAGCAAAGGTTTTGTATGCCCTAGTTTGCAGTACAATATTACTGGAGAAGAAGCTTTGCAAGATTAAGTTAACAACTCTTAATGCCTTTTGAGCAATGCTGTTACAGTGAGATGAATCCAGCTAACTGCCTCTTCCAAATGCCACCACAGGAAGCAAGTTATAGGTACCCTCACAAAAATAAAAATAAAAATAAATGTAAGGGCTGAGAGGTGAGCCTTCTCAGCTATGACCCTTCTCCTCTAGAACAGCTGGAGGCAAGGATGGCCTTCACACTTATTATTTCACTTAAATCCTGGTCTATCACAGGGGATTAAGGGACAGATAATGAGGAATGATGGAAGTTGTTCACAGTTTGGGGGTCAGAGGTACCAGGTGGAACGTTCTATAATCTGAATCTGGGTTTATTGATGTTTGAGATTCTTTATTATAGACTTCTTGCAATCGGTTTGGTATTCTAAGGACAAAAGTGATATATAAGAGTAAGTAATAAATAATAAAATTAGTGAATCCATTCACAGACATTCATATGCAAAACTAAGGTTTACCAAGTTAGCCACAATTGGTTGAGTTTGATAGCAAGCTAAATTCAAGCAAACCACATTTTTATATAAATTTCATTCTAAGTTTTAAAACCAACATAAAAACACAAACCAATATACCATAAGGAGAACAAAGAGTGAAAGAAAAAGCAAAGCTGCAGAAAGAAAAGATAAAATGAAATAGAAAAAAGACACTTCTGATTTCCTTTGCAGCAAATACAAATATGATTACAAAGAAGTCTCTTACTCTAAAATTACAAAAAAGTTCCCTTTTTTATTATCCATTTTTTTCCTAATCATCGAAAGCCTAAGTCATAAGTTCATTTTTTTTCTGTATCACGCAAAAAGTCTATAAGAGGTTTCCAGTCAGACATGTTAGGATATGGTTTGAGCCTAACAAGTTGTCCAGGCAATATATGTGTTCTGTGACTTTAATATGAATATGTATTGTGTGACTTTAAAGTTTTACTGCTGATTCATTGTAATGCTGAGTCATGCTGTAATTAGATAATCACTGGTTGTAAATGTATTTAAGAAAGATACTGTAAAGTATTCAGTTGATGATAAGCTACCATTATGTGTGGAGTTGCTATCATTGTGCTATCATCGTTGGATGGATCTGCTACCATCATGGTTTGTGAACCAGAGTGAGCTTGTTATTTTAACCATCTACTGTTTGTGTGGTAAGAAGAGTTTTTGTATCGCTGGACTGATTTAACTGGCAAAGACTTGGATTGATTTAAAAAACTATGAGAATGTTTTTCACTATAAAGTAAACTTTTGATAAACCAGTTTGCATATCTCTTATTCATTGCTCTCAGCAACGTTTCTCTGTGCTCTACACTCTGCTGGTTGGTAACACAACAACAATATCCTTAACAAGACATAAATATAAAAATTGTCTTTTCTCTAATCAAAGAACACATAAAGTGCATTTTGAGTTAATGGGCACATCTGCCCATTAAGAGTTCCTAGACAAGCTAGAAAAGATAAGTCCAATTTTGGTGTCAATTTATCTATTTTTAACATGAAGCAGGCATTTAGATATTTTTGGTAACTGTTTCACATTTGTACTTTCCAAATCCACATTAGTAATCTACATTTTTTTTTCTGTTTATAAAAGTTAAAATGAAAGGAAAATTTATCTTTTCTTGCTGGTGGTGATGGTAGTGCTGTGTTTCCCTCCTCCTCCCCCAATTCTTCCAATAATTATAATAAAAAATAAAGGAGGATTTTTTTGGACAGCAAATGGACATTTTTGCAAATATTTATAATTTTTAAAAAATATGTAGCAACAATGGAAAGTACTGTAAAGCTGTAAGGAATGGAAGAACAAACCTAATGCCAAAGAACAAAAGTGAGATTGCTAAATCGCTCATTAGAACATAATAAAAAGAAATAGCTATTTAACTTCAGCTTTAGTACAAGAAAGGCTAAATAATACAAAACTAGACCTCTTTACCTTCACACAAAGTTCTGACTTACCTTCAGACATTGTGGGTGCTTCATTACTGGAGGTTTTTAAGAAGCGACAGGACAGCCACTTGTCTCAAATTGTATAGGACCACCTAATCTAGGGTAGTCCAACGGTTTGTGGACATAGACTTGCAATATCTAAGAGCTAGAGCTAATAAAACCTGCTCCCCTCTGATCTTCAGCCAATTTAACAATTATGGACTGAGGATGGCCTCACATTTTTACACTTTAACCATCCCTAAGTATAGAAGAATCTTCTCCCTTGCTCGTTTCAACATCTTGCCCTCAGCACTGCTGGATGGACGATTTAAGAGCTCCTGATAAGTGAGCGGTTATGCCCCTATGATAGAGCTGAACTTGAAACTGTGGAGCATGTTCTTTTATACTGCTCTATGTATAACGCAGGCAGGACTAAATTACTGTCTCTCCTAGAAACAGATCTCTCTGGATCCAATGCTAGTAATTTGACCTTATATTCTTTAGGGGATGGATCCTCACACATTACTTTTCAGGTTTCTAAATTTTTTTTAAGAGCTGTACCTATTAGAGGAGAATGCTGTAATTCCTCTCAGCCAAGGCTTCTGGTAGCCAACTGTTTATGATGTTACTTTCCCCACGTTCTTTTGCAACTATATTTGTATTTTGGTCTGTGACCGCAAATAAAAGTTATATATATATAGGGCCGTGATGGCGAACCTATGGCACATGTGCCAGAGATTGCACACAGCGCCCTCTCTGATGGCACGTGAGCCATCGCCCAATTCAGCTCTGCCGCGCATGCACGCATGCCTCCCACTGGCCAACTGGTCTTTGGGGCTCTGTTGTACATGCGGGGGAAGGCAGGGGCAGGGGGGCAGGCAACACACAGGGGTGCAGCGTGCATGTATGTGTGGGGGGAAGGGTACATGCATGCGGTGGTTCCCGGCACATGTACGGGACCACACACGCATTGCATTTCAGGGTTTCGGATGCATGCACTCATATGCGTGCGCACTTTCAGCACTCGGTCCAGAAAAGGTTAGCCATCACTGGTATAGGGTCTCTTGCTTGAGCAGGAGGTTAAACTAGATGATCTCCAAGATCCCTTCCAGTTCTATGCTGATTAGGAATGTTAAAATGTGACAGGATTTAATAATTTGCAGTTCTGTTCAGACATCTTACTAAGATATCCACTTGCATCTCTTACTAAAGTTTGATTCCCAGCTTGCTGGGTGGAATATTCTGGGAGCTGAAGTTCACAGAGTTGCTGAAATTATGAAACAATAGTTTAATGAATGCAGGGCTATATACATCAACCCTGTTTGGTTATCTGGTTCCTTCATAGATGAAGGATTATAAATCCAGGGTTGCTGAAAACAAAGGGTTTTTTAAAAATATAATCTCAAAATAGGCATTTTTTCGAAAAAAAATATTTCATGATTTTTTGGGTTTTGTTTTTTTTAACAATTTTGCCAGGCTTATGAATATACTCAAGAGAGCAAACAGTTCTTTGTAGGTTTGTGTGGATTATTTATTAAAGCATATCTTACTTTTATAGTTTTCATATATATTTCAAAAGCAGAAGTACATTTGTCAGGAGAATGATATTCACCACAGCTACAGTAAGATAACTTCATTTCCATTACTCATAGTTTGAAGTATACAGCAAATTCCTGGAAAAAATAATGCAACATTTACACCCTGGAACCCATATCCAAAGAAGCTTTGTAGAACCTGTTTGAAGCAATTTTGCTACATAAGACAAAGAACAAGAGGGCACTCTCCTATTTCAGGAGAAAGAAAGCTGACTGAATAGGCAGTTGGATACTTCTTCAGCAAGGGCATTTGGCTGGCAGAATCAACCATATCCCAAACCAGCTGGCTAATTTACACAGCAATGCTATGTGCCACTCAGTTGTCTATTTCTTGTTGCCATCTTCTAGTGTCTTCTGCCATCTGATACAACTGCCTCACTTTGTCTGAAGGCAAAGTCATCCCTAATGTTGCCTTTTTCTTTGCTGCTATTTTATCGATAGAATTCTCATAGAATGTTCTCATGAATGGAGAGAATTGCAGAGGTAGTGCAGAAGAGACAATGCTTGGCATCATATTACTCTAATTGATGAAAAAGGATGTAAATTGGATACAATGGCATGCAGGTTGTATTCAGCACTGTATTGTTATTGTTCATAGTGAACCACTAGGTATGTGAACCTAATACCAGAATTTACTCTGGAAGAAAGTGACACCACTCATACAGTTGTATTAAAAAATAAGTGGGAAGCTTTCTCCAAGTAGCAAATTAGCAAAGTTAAATATGCTGCAGGTTGTAGCTCTAACAGGCTGAAAGGCAGGGGTGAAATCCAGCAGGTTCTGACAGGTTCTGGAGAGTTGGTTGCAGAAATTTTGAGTAGTTTGGAGAACCGGTAGTGGAAATTTTGAGTAGTTTGGAGAACTGGCAAATGCCACCTTTGGCTGGCCCCAGAATGGGGTGGGAATGGAGATTTTGCAAAATCCTTCCCCCAGGAGTGGGGAGGGAATGGGGATTTTGCAGTATCCTTCCCCTGGAGTGGGGTGGGAATGGAGATTTTGCAGTATCCTTCCCCTGCCAAGCCCACCAAGCCACACCACAGCCACCAAGCCACGCCCACAGAACTGGTAGTAAAAAAAAATTGGATTTCACCACTGCTGGAAGGCATAATCCTCTGTTTACAGGTTGTTCAGCTGACATATTTAATAGAAAGCAAAAGGTAAAAACTGCAGTCTGTCTCATGGGTATATGTCAAAAGTCATGTCAAAATTCTTCCCCAATAATTGCCTAATGGTCCTAAAGTTCAGCATCAACATTTTTCTTCTTCTTTATCTTTATTGTACAAGCTTCATAATATTCTCCTAGATGTTTCCAGAGCTCGTCTCATAATGATGCTTGAGCAGAAGGATGTAGTATCTTTGATTTCAGGAATATGACATTTCATATCCAACTTTTACATCATTTAGCAATCTGGAAAAAAAATAACCAATGATTCTTAGTTCCTTGCAATGATACAGGCATGATATGCCTTGAGTTTGTTCTGAAGTCTTTGTTAGATTGATTAGGCATTTATGTTCCTTACTTGCTTTGGAAACCAGTAAAAGAGTTTCTCTATAGCTTTGTAACAGTTTTTCCAAATTCAATGATGCAATGTTTTTATTTCTGGCTTCATATTTTTTCCATCCCAAAAAAAGATGGAAGATGTATAGATAGAAGATTGCTTGGAGTCAATTAGCTTGAATAAGATTTTCATTTTAACATTATGCTTATGGCAGTTTTCTCTTAGTACCAGGAGATCCTCCAAGTAGTAGGAGATTCTCCAAGTAGTTTTCTATCTTCATACTGAAAGCTACCTTTAGCTTATGTTCCTCATTAGATTTCAGATGACAGCGTCTAGAACGTACTTCTCAAAATCGTTTCTCCAGACTTAACATCCAACCCAAACCCAGAACTGCATTTTCCAGGGATCTAGTGTTACCTATAGTGATGGTTTCCACCAATGTGGATTGCAGCTGCTGTTCTTGCAGGCTTTAAACCTTCATGCAAGGTTACAATAGATGAATCATAAACTGGCTTGGAGGCTTCACTTTGAGGAAGCTGTCTTGTGTATCAAAGCTTTTCACTGCTTTTAACTCTTCAGAATTTGAAACCTGTCTTATGGGACTTTACTGTTCAGATAGTACTGTAATAATGCTCTCTATAAACAAACAAGGAAAACATATAACAAATTCTTACACATTTTATCATTGATCTCTGGAACTCATGTGCTCTTTAAAATGTTTTTCTTGTATTGGTTCATCCTACTGGTTTCTATCTTCAATAGGTCTACAACTTCTCATAAATATATCTTCTATCCATGCACTGTCCCAAGGCTACACTTTAGTTTTTCCAATGACTGGGACTGACCTCAGTTAGATAGAAAGGTTAGTTTGCTGCCTGAACACAATTTAGAAGATGGTTTAGTAAACAATACTTTGTTATCTGCAAAGAGGTATGTCTCTTCAGCAGCGGTGAAATCCGGCCAGATTTATCCGGCTAACGCAAACCAGTAGCACCGGTGGCGGAAAGCTCTGCCCACCCACCGGGATGTCATTATATCTCATTTTTGACCCTCTGCGCAAGCACAGTAGGCTCTGCATATATGCAGAAGAGACATGCACGCTCACACTCCCGAACTGGTAGCAAAGGTAAGTGCATTTCACCATTCCTTCTCAGCACTTGAAACAGAGTAGATGCCTAAATTACTTTAGGGAATAAATTAGTAACATAAGAATAGTAATTCAGTTTTGAAAATTCTTGTAATACTATTCTTTTCAGTTCTATCAAGCTTATTAATAAAGTTTCTGTGAGAATCTGACTTGGATGTGTTATTTGGGTTTCAGGTAATTGCCAAAAACCTAATATTTTGAAAGCAGTATCTACAGGGTGCCAGTGTGGCATATCATCACCATTAATGGATTGAATCATCCTATATACCTGTCTACCAATCATATTGATTGCCAAACTTTTCAACAATTTTGAAATGTTGTTTCAGTTATAGTCATTCCTATAATGCTTAAGACACCTTGGGTTGTCTACAGTTTTTCTGACTCTAATGAATTTTAATTGCCTTTCTGAAATGACATGTTCCCTCATCCAAACTTGGAAATCTATGCCTGATGGAAATTACAGGTGTACTAGAGATAGCGTAAACACAACTTGAAAATTCTATACCCTCAAGTGGCATTTTTTTTCAGCTGCAGTCTCTCTAATGATTGGGGATTCTGTTAAGTGCCGACTTCAAGATATTTTTCAATTCCATCTTCATTTAAGAGTGAAAGGTGAATTCACCTGAGATAAAATTAGAGGCTAGTTCTCCAAGCACATTCCTCTTAATTGTTCAAAAAATTTTCCCCACACCTCTACCTACCAAGTTTTTTTCTTAAAGAACCCATGCCCTCAAAAGATACTGCTTCTGATAGATCTAGTCCATGGATATTAAACTACTATCTCAACATTCCATAGTGATCAGAATATATTTCTTGAGTACAGATGCTTCTTTCAGGCAATCAATACTGTCTACTCTTCTTCCTGAGAGTCACTTACGTGAGATGAGCAGTGTAGAAATTTAATAAATAAAATAAAAATTGATTGTAGTACCCAGAGATATAGTTGGTATTCAGCTGTTTGTGTGATGCTTCTTCTTCAATTATTCCATGATCCCTGATCACATCTGCTTTGGTATGCATTATGGGTTTTTCTTGGTACTTTACAGACTGCTGAAAGGAAAAATGGGAAGTGTATCCAGGAATACAAATACCAATGTTTGCCCATTGAAAAATTAGCCTTAGTTCTAGAAGATTCTGGTAAAAAAAAAGCTTGCACAAGGATTGTCCCATATGTGTGAATGTAGAGATGATTACTAAAAAAATTCAGTTGCAGGTAAGCAACTTGTTCACTCTCGATAATAATAAAAAAAAATGGGGGAAGTAGCAGATAATATAGTTTGAGAGAAATGTAGTATGTAGTAAATTGGTTTATTCAATCACCGTCAGGCTCCGACTGGGATCAATAGCCCTGTGGCCTGTAGCATATTGTTCAATACTGAAATAATCTTTGTCTTCCTCCCTCAATTTACTCAGGAAAGAAAAGATGATGATCAGAGAGAAATATATTCTTGCATTTGCCTCTGGGAAGAGCAGTTGAGAATTGCATGCTGTATTGTTTGAATGGCCAGTCAGCAGGTCCTTTGAATTTGTTTAAGTAATTAACCTGGGGCAAAGATGGTATCTGCCATGATAGTATTGCATAAAAGATGCCTTCTTCATTCTGGCCTTGAGGGTGTTGAATAATGATCATCCCCATCGGAGACAAGAGGCACAATCTACACCCCTGTCTTAAATGTTCTGAAATGAATAGGAGCTGTGAAAGAGCATAGCTATCAGAATGATGTTGCCAATGAGTCATAACACAAATTGAAGGTGTATTATCAATTGTTTTTGCTGTCAGTGTGATATTGCCCCTATCTATGCTTATGATTGAAAAAAAACCCATATTATTTGTTAGATTTCCATCCTACTTTACATTCAGAAGCTCAAGCCAATGTATGTAGTGTTCCCTCTTCTCATTTTCTTTCAACTGCAACTCTATGATGCAAGTTGGAATAAGAGAGGGTAACTAGCTCAAAGTCATCCAGCAAACTTCCACACCTGTCAGTATAGGATGATGGAAAGAAGGCCCCTTAGAACACTTTGCCCTTGCGATAACAAAGCCTCAAGCTGTTCCAGAATTTAATTCTCTTAGGAATAAAGGTGCGGAACATATGGTCCTCTATTATAGCCAATCTGCGGAATACTATGAATTATAGTACAGTAACATTAGGTTTCCTATTTTAGAGTAAACAATGATTTATACGTAAGACTACTTAAGGCAAATAAGGTTTAAATGCCTTAAATACCACAGAGTAATCCCAGGTTATGTACCTGATTGTATATACTGCCCTGATTTTCTTGGAGAAAGGGATAAAATTAACCAAAATTAAATTGCTGTCAGAAAATGTGTTACCATTGTTTGTTAAATGGAAGCCTGCAGTGACTACTCAACAATGTACTTTAAGCAATGCACCATGATTTAAGTTTTGACTGCCAAAGGAGAACCTCCACTAAAATTCACCATGAAATCCAAGTTGCTTATTATGTTGACTGTGTTGACGTGATAAATGGGCACAGTGGAACCAAAATACATAAAAGACAGTGAACCAGGAAGAGCTGATTTGTGTGTTCAAGAATGATCTATGATAGCAACTGAGTTACACATGAGAAACTTTGATGAACTGATTAAAGACAATCAAAGATCACTCAAAGGGAAATTGCTGTCAGCTTGGCATTTCACAGGACCGTGTGGGTCACTGTTTTGATGTTCTTCAATTCTGAAAGGTTTGCACAAAATGGGTTGCTCAAATACTGATGGGAAGATATAAAAGCTTCAAAGGTTGATATTTGCCAACAATTGCTGTCATGCTAATAGAGTAAAGGTGATGGATTTTTGTATTGCATCACAACTGCCAGTGAAACATGAATTCAACGTTATGATCCAGAAACAGAGTGCAAATTCCTCAAATATCATCCAAAGCTTAACCAGGCAGAATCAAAAGTCAGGATTTGGCAGGAAGATTGATGGCTACATTTTTGGGGATGCAGATGGTGTTATTCACATGGATTTCTTTAAACCTGGCATCACTATGAACTCAAAGCACTATATTGCAGCAATAAAAACCCTCATAGAATGACTAAACAGCATTCAGAAACAGAAGGAAATTTTGCTGAAATATAATGATGCTGGGCTTCACATCTCATGTGGCATCCAAGAGGAAATTATAAAGTTGGACGTCATTGTCTTTTCCCATCAACCATAAAGTCCAGAATTGGTGCCATGAGACTTCCATCTTTTCTCAAAATTCAAGGAGTACTTCTGTGAGCATCTTTTTGACACAAATGAAGCATTGGAAACGACTGTCAGGACTGGGTCAAAGAAATAAAAGGTTGGGTTCTTGAATAATAGATTTAAGAAACTTGTACACTGTTTGGCAGACATATGTATTGAATGATGGTGTTTATATGGAGAAATGCAAAAAAAAAACAAAAAAAAACCCCACCAACAACAAGAGCCCACTTCAAGGATTACTTATATATTAAAATATAACTAAACTAGACACACCACCAAAGGAACATATTATTCAGAAGGTTCTAGAATGTGCCGAAATGAACAAATTAATATTAGAATTAAATGAGAAAGAAGACTCAGAATATTATACGGTGTGCGATGATTGGTACAGGTGGATTGACAATCGAATAAAGAATAGATAAAAGCTAATATAAATTACATTATATTAAGATGAAATGTAAAAGAAGAGTCAATCTAACCTGTGTAGAAAAATAACACTGTCTGACTGATTGTATTATAATAAATTTCAATGTTTTTTTTAAATCAAAAAATATAACTAAACTAAAGTTACAGAGATGGAGGCATTACCTTTCATTCAACAGTTGCATTAATTTTATTTCATTATGTTCCATAGAATATTTGTTCAGCTATATTTACCAATATGTCATCCTTACACTAAATGGCTATGTGAGCATCTTTGTACTGTGCTATGAGTGAGTTGGTTGCTCACCAACTCAAATAGTAAGATACACCCCATAATTTAAAATGCAGTGCAACTATTATTGCAAAATGGATAATGACATTTACAATGACACTAACCTTTTCTTTGACAGCTTGTCTCTGTGTAAGGCTTTTTAAAAAAGGTGTACCTAAGTACCTTTTTTCCTAGCTACCACTATTTTTTTTTTCTGTGAGTGACAGCCAAGCTGCAGATACAACCTGACCTGGTATTTTCAAGTGAAAATACTCTAGAATAGTGGTAGAGCACAAACACTGTTTGCAAGCTATTCCCAGTTCAATACTAAACATTTCTTGCCTAGTACGAGTTACTCTAGTTAGAATGGTAGACATTATTGAACCATACAGTCCAATGGCCAGACTCTCTGAGAATAATTTATTTTGTTTCCATGAAAACAAAGACTGAAAAATGCCATGAGGTCTTGTAATATGTTAAAGCAAGAATGGGAAAGTTCTTTCCATGAAACACAAGACTTTTTCTTAGATTCTCTGAATTTACAACCCAAACAAGAAAATAAACCGAGGAACATCCTTGAAGTCTAATTCTTGTAAATAGGTGCTTTAGACAGGCCCCATTCATTATAGCAACCAATCTATGTGCCATTTATGGTAAATAAATTGATGGTAAAAATATTGATTACATGTTTCCAAATTCCACATAAGCCTCCCAAAGCAGCAGTTGCTAGATATATATTAAATGCTGAAGTCCTATGGAGTTTCCTATATTCATGTTCTTTGAAGAAAGAGATGCTTACATTTGGATAGAGATGCATTGAATTACCTTATGAAGTTTTTAAGAGGAAGAAGATCAAACAGAAGTCTTCAAAGGACCCTGTATTCCAAGTCATCCTTCTGAGCTTATTAATCAACATTTAGCAGAGCCAAAATCAGAGGGCAATTTGAAACAGAATACATGAAATTTGCATAACAGATTAGATTTCAACTAACATTAATAGCCTAGGATGTGATAGTGAAATTTTGTGAAGTTGCCTTCTTAAATGTTTTTATTCTTTTTTTTTACTTTTATACCAAAACAAAGGCTTTTTTTATATTTTTTTGCTTTCTTGTACCTGTTTCCCATGTGGGTGCTTAAGCTGTCAAATTCTGTACCGACTCAGATTTTACAAAATCATAAAGTTTTCTTTTATTTTTATCATTCTTAGAAAGGCAGAGGTAACTTTAAGAATAATGGCATCATATTCACCTAGAAGTATCATTATCATTGATGGGAAAATCACTTAGGAAAAGAGTGTTAAATGAATGTGACTGAAGTGAGATCACACAGCAGGAAATTTTGCATCTGTGAAGCAAAGGAGAATCATGGCAGGTACAGAAACTAAACAGAGCCTTGATTTGTTTTGCAACAACATATTAAGACTTTGGGGGACCATTTTCTTTTATTAGGTTCTACCAAAACTTTCCATTATTAGCCTAAGGTGTTACTTCAGGTTCTTAATGAGTTTACCAAGCATTCCAGTATTGCTGTCTGATTATTATAGTTTCACTATGGCTTTTGCTTTAAAGAAACTCACCGCACAGTCTGGGATTTAAATATTTAATAGAGTTTGAATGCTTTCATGGCTTGTTCCCACAGAGAGAGTCACTGTACTTGGAGGGAAGACTGAACTTGCTAACATTTTCTTCTAAACAATGAGGCGGGAGCTAAGCACAGACAAAATCTATCAGTAGTTCAAGAAGCTGCCAAAAAAGCAAAACAAAAGGGTTCAATAAAAGAACAAGAGATTGTGGCAGAAGTTTCCACTGCAGGTCATGAGGAAAAAGAAATTGTATCCAGTATTGGATCATTTCAACCTAACCATTATATCTCAGGTTTGAAGCAGTGGTGAAATCCAACATTTTTTACTACTGGTTCTGTGGGCGTGGCTTGGTGGGCATGGTGTGGCTTGGTGGGCATGGCAGGCGAAGGATACTGCAAAATCTCCATTCCCACCCCACTCTGGGGCCAGCCAGAGGTGGTATTTTCCAGTTCTCCGAACTACTCAAAATTCCCACTACCGGTTCTCCGAACTGCTCAAAATTTCCGCTACTGGTTCTGCAGAACCTGTCATAACCTGCTGGATTTCACCCCTGGTTTGAATCCTCTGGAATGGCAGATGATTAAAGTTCTGGATTAGGAGCAGAAAGACCAGATCCAGCCTCAGCAAAAGGTTTGAGCCAGTCACCTTCTCTCAGACCAGCCCACCTCTGTGGGTTGTTGTTGTGGAATGAGCACAAAATATGCTGCCTTGTACTCCCAAAGGAAAAGTAGGATATAAATGTAACAGATGAATAAACAAATAGATCAGTTGGATTGCATTGGTTTAGTTTAGAGTACCAACTTCCTCCTGAGTAGGAGTGTTTCCTGAAAGGAACCATCCCCTGCCTTTTTAAAAAATTCTCTGTTCTTCACCTTCCGATTCTTGACTCTCTGCCACCATTGCTCTTACGATTTTTGAAGGCATTTGGAGAATTCCCCAATTAGGAGCCAGCGCTCCACCCTGAATCCCAGTAGCAAGAATGCTTTTCTCTTGCTTATCCTGTTGTACCCTCATTTTGCATGGCCTCTTCTGACTTTTTTTTTTGGAGAAGAATCACTGTCAGATGATGATTTGTCGCATGGCAGTATTTACTGAGAAGACATCCATTCCGTATCAATCCATCAACAAAAAGACAAAGCCAGACACTATCAAGCCATGAATAGAATAGAATGAGTTCACAACTACGTTCCTTAAGGGAAAATAAAGCTATCATGGTAATTTCAGTGCCACGTCTGTGCAGTGAAAATGGTTTTCTGTGCTTCTTTGCTGTCATCTAGTGATCATCTGGATTTTTGCAATCTAGATGTAATAGTTTATAGCAGTCATAGCAGAGGTGGCTTTCAGCAGGTTCTGACCAGTTCTGGAGAACTGGTAGCGGAAATTTTGAGTAGTTCGGAGTAAAAATTCTGACTAGCCCCGTCCCCATCTATTCTCTGCCTCCCAAGTACCAGCTAATTGGGAGAAATGGGAATTTCGCAACAACCTTTCCCTGGATTGGGGAGGGAATGGAGAGTTTACAGTATGCTTCCCCTGCCACGCCAACCAAGCCACACCCACAGAATTGATAGTAAAAATTTTTGAAACCCACCACTGAGTCATAGCAATTATATACTTTTGAGATAACACCCACTACCCTGGATCCTGACTACAGGATGAACATCTGCTCAAGTAAAATGTATAAAATGATGCAATGCAAGACAGAACCTGAGTAGGGTTACATTTTTCCCCCAGATATGCATTATAGCTGAATCTTTAACAAATGGTACAGAAAAAGTTTCAGTTTCAGGTTTTCTGCAGATAACCCTGTTATTAAAGGTTTAAAAGCAGCCAGGCTGCCTGAGGGTAGTGTCACTTGGCAATTGTAACATAATCCCCTAGTTCAGACATAACCCCAAATAATACACCCTTAAAAATGAAATATATTTAAGTTCAACTGTTGAGTACAGGCTATTTATCTCTCTGTCCCAGTATTTATGCCAGGAAAGTTCTGCCAGTTGTTTCCAATTGTTTTGAAGGCAGCAGTACAGTATTTTTGCATACATTATGATTTTTTGTTCCCTCTTGTATATTTAATTTAATATTTAATATGTTTCTTTCTTCCTGTCCCAGGGTAATATATTTGCTTTGTTCTTTAGTAGCATATAATTTAGAACTATCCCTGGAAGCAAAGTACTGGTATGATCCTTGGTGAATTTTCCAAAGGAAAGGCTCTTCATTATTCAGGCAATCAATATTGCACACACGCAGAGTAGAATATCAACAGTGTTTGAAATACTGTAAAGGGCAGATTGTTTCCCATTTAGTCTGGCCTAATGGGCTTCGGATGTTTGCAAGCGAATGTTGTATTGTAAATGCAATGATTTAATTTCGGATTGGGGATAAAATGTTATTTGTTCATAAATACGATACAGGCTTAACATCAAGAACTCAAAAATGTATTTGGTTTGATGTGTTGTCTTTTAAAGTTATTGATAGAAGAGAATATTCGTAAATCAGGGTTCAACTGTGGGGTCTTTGCTGCTCTCTGAGCTTAATGGTTTTCTTGCAGACTTTTCATTACCAAACTAGGTAATGTCATCAGTGGTAAAAGGGAGTGAGGTTTGTTTTTTATAGGCTAGTGCAGTGATGGTGAATCTTTTCAGCACCGAGTGCCCAAACTGGAATGCACGTGCCTGTGCACATGCACGCGAGAGCACCAGAAACCCAAAGACCAGCTGGCCAGAACGTGGGCCAGAGCACTGGAAACACGAAGACCAGCTGGCTAGTGTACATGTGCATGCCGGCCACCTTGTCCGGTTTTCCGATGCTCAGGTGCACGCGAAGGCCAGGTGGCCAGTGCACATGCACGCACCGGAAACCAGGAAAGCAGCTGGCAACTGCACACGTGGCCACAGAGAGGGGTCTGTGTGCCACCTCTGGCACGGTCCCACTGGAAGTTGGCAAATGGCCTGTTTCTGGCCTCCGGAGGGCCTCCGGGGGAGTGGGGAAGGCTGTTTTCACCCTCCCCAAGCTCCTAGAAAGGCTCTGGAGCCTGGGGAGGGAGAAAAACAGGTCTATCGGGCCCACCGGGCCATCACGTGCCAGGAGCAGGGGAAAGCGGGGGAGAACATGTGCTTGCGTGGAGGCAGGCCATAGAATTATGGCTGTGGGCACATGTGCACGTGACCCCCCTCCCCCCCATGCTCCTGGCACGCTATGGCAAAAAAGGTTAGCCATCACCTCAATAGTCTGTTGGTGGCTCCTGAGATATTTTTGATGTATTGCAATGTTATCCTTTTTGCAGCTTGTGTTGGCTGTTGTGTTATGATGAGTTGAGTGGTCAGGCACTTTTTAATAAAGTTGTGTGGGTATCAATTTTTAATTATTATATACTGAGGTTTCCATTGAGTTACTAATAAAAATAAACCATTCCTTCTGTACTGTAAGATACAATTGCAATTGCAATTTTGTCTCTGCACTAGTAGGAATATTGCAACCTTTCCTGATGCTGATCTCACTATGTTCTGTCCAGAGCACCAAGTGTGACATAACTGTTGATCCTGGATAGGTATGAAAGAAAAGCTCTAATTCGCTTGAGTAGTCAGTGGAAAAAATATTAATAGTTCCTCATGCTCTCAATACATTATTTAGTGCTAAGCACTTAATCCTTTAAAGGTGATTGTCCATTATGACTTGAAATGTCAAAAAAAATTACCAGGTACTTATGATTTGTTTGGGAACAAATTGGAAAAATCTGGAAAAATACAGATTGCACACAGAAGTTTGCTGAACTGGAATAGGTTGACTTACCTTATTCAAAACTGGACTAGTAAAATATGTCTTTAAAAGAATGGCAAAATAGCATATAGATGTCAGGCCAATAGCTTGCAAATGGATTTACTAGTTTAAAAAAAATTGGGATGGCCTGCTTCTTGAGGGATGGGAATGAATATTGTAGCAATGTTTTCAGTATTCAATCGGCGGGACAAGAGGTGTATATGTACAGGGGTTTTTTAAATGCACTTTTTAATGTATGTTCTGTATTTTTTGTTCTTAACAATTTTTTTGGAGTTTTGCATTTTAGCTTTTCTTTGAATAAAATAAAATTGTTATTAAAAAAATAGCATCAAGCGTACTTGTATATATAGTGATTGTGGTACTTTTCTGTTCTTCAGATGATGATGATACAACCCCCCTACTCCAATAAATAAAACATAGGAAACAGCTAAAATGGGGGGAAAGCGAAGGTTATTGGATTTTACAGCAGAATGCAAGACAAGAGTCTTGTGTTCCTGTGTTGCTTTAAATAATCTGACTGGGTTGCAAACAGTCTGTTTTTGAGACTGTCATTATAGTTGTTTGTCAGAAATGTTTATTAAAAAATGCTGAATTTAAATTATACATCTAGAATAGAACTTTAGTAATTCTACTAATGTAACTTTTACATCAAAATAATGTAGAAATTAAGCCATTTTTCAGAAAATCTTGTAAAATATTTACAGAATTAATGTCTCTTAACTTTTAATTAATCAATCAATCTTTTAACTGAAACTATCTATTAAATTAGTAAATTTGTCTGATGTCAAGACATATGTCAAGGGCAAGATCTGGGATTTTTTTGGGGGGGTGGAGGAATGTATTCCTATTGCTTTATAATTTTAATTCTTTACTGCTCTCTATAGCTATGTTTACATGAATATTGTTGAATATTATTGTAAAGATATAACTTTGTGTCCTACTATAGAATTTTATCTTGCTTCTCAAACTTTTCAGAATTGTTGAATATTTGCAACAATTTGATTTGCAATATTATTGAAAGTTGAATATTGAATGTTCAATGTACCTCAATATTCTTTAATGTTCTTCTTTGATAATCCTCATTCAGCAACTGAATAAATGGTAGTTATGACTGGTCCTTGAATTTAAAGCCATGCTCAGATTTAAGGTCATGGTCAGATAATCACAATTTGTGACCTTCCCTGATGGCTTCCAACAAGCAAAATCAATGGGGAAACCAGCAGGAAGTTTTAAGTTGGGGTTATGTGTAGTCCTTACTTACTGTCAAATGATTCTTGCTTAACCACCCACAGCAACCAAGACTGCCAGAACTGCCATCACTAAGAGCAGTCATGTGCATTTTTTGACTTATGACTGTGTAGCTTAATTATAGAGTTCCTGGTCCCATTTGGTGTCATTCAGTGAGGATTACCTGTACTCGAACAATTAACCACTTCTCACGGATTGCTAAAAGCAAGTTAGGTCTTACGTTCTATAAGCTTCAATGTATTTGTAAAACTGTTCAGTAATAATGTTACATAATTCCATACAAAGTTTAGGCACTCCAATAAAATAGTATGTTTGATTGAAATTCTAGGTCAACCAAAATGGCACAACCACTACAAAATAGAAGGTTAAGCACCATGTCTCTGCAAAATCGAATCATACTTACTATTTGTGCGGACTTGTTAACAGTTTCAAAATAAGAAAAAGTGAACATGGCTGATGTAGAAATTTAAACATACTTCCAATCAATTTAGTGCTATTTTTCCCTTTGTCTTTTTTTAAATTGTACAGTTGTTAACAAGACCCAAAGGACAATTGATTCGTTAGGACTACAATTAACCAGGTGAAGACAATTTCACAGTTGAACAAATATTCTGACCCTTCTAACTTCTCTGGGTGCAATTGTTGCTCTTTCTACTTTTACAACAATCATGGGCTCCTCTAAACAGCTGTTTTAGCAATTGAAAACAAACATAAGTAACTGTTAAAAAGCAGGGGTAAATCTTAACAACAACAACAACAACAACAATCTAAATCCTTCTAGCTAGCAATTTCAAGTGGGAGAAACATTGTCAAGAAACACTTTGACAATATTAAGCATGGGGGTGGTTTTATTATGTATTGGTGATGTGAGGCAGTCAGCAGAACAGGAAACTGTGTGGGCGGATGGAAGAATCAGCTCAAAGAAATATCAACATATCCTAGGACTTAATGACTCACAGTTAGTGCAGTAGCTGAAAGGAGATTGGTTATTTCAGCAAGATAATATGAAACACCCCTCCCCCCTCCAAATTAACTATGAAGAATTTACAAGAAAACATGAAAGTTTGGAATAGATTTAACAGTCCCCAGACTTGTATGTTATTGAAAATCTGTGGGGAAATCTCAGACAGGCAGTGCATACAAAAGTTATTTAAAAATCAGTTAAATAACATCTAACAGAATGCAGGTAACAGATCTCATCAAGGCATTTACTTTTTGAATTGTGACATACACACACACATATATACACACCCATAAAATTGATATGGCTCTCATCTTCTTGGTGTTCCCTAAGACCTTGAAGACCTGGTTGTTCCTTCTTGGGTGAGATGATGGGGCTTCTTGTTAAGTGTGTTGCAGGGGTGGGTTCTACTTACCTTTACTACCGGTTCACAATGGGATTGCGTGCGCGCTTTGCTTCTGTGCATGCACAGATCGCCGATGACAACATCCGGGGCAGTGGGCGGGACCTCCTGCCGGTTTTACTACTGGTTCTTGCGAACCGGTTCAAACCGGGGGCAACCCATGACTGGTGTGTTGGTTAGCTTTTTCTGTATATTGTGACTGAATCCTTTTTGGTTTCTACTGGTTGTTATGTTATTATATGTTAACTGCCAGAGTCAGTTGGAGTCAGGTGGCACCTACATTGAATTACATAAATAATAAAATATTTATGCTAGAGAAGACTTCTGCATGGAATAGTATGGAAAGAATTCCAAAAATATGTGTAGAAATACTCTTAGCTAGCTATCAAAAGTGTCATTCCTGCCAAAAGTAGGTGTTAACAAAATATGAGCTGAAAGGCTGCCCAGAATTTTGTATTTGCTATATTTACTCTTTTTATATTTTGACTCTGAAGAACTGCGTAGAAGTAGTAAGGATACACTTAAATCTGCAGAATGTCATGCTTAACTTTGTACCACGTAGTTTAGCTCACATGGAATTTCACTGAAATATGCAATTTGACTAGGAATGTTTAAAATTTAAGGGAGATCTTGATACAAATATGGGGAGAGATGAGACAGAAGCACTATAGGAAAATTCCGAGATGGCTTTCCACCATGGAGGCTATAATATATCCAAATGTATTAGAAATGGGTAAAACGGTCAGATACAATGAATTATTAGAGGGGAGGGAACCTTAAAACAAGGGAAGAATTGATGGAACAAGGTATTTCTATAGACTGGTGGCCATATAACCAAATTAAATCCAGATATAAAAAAGATAAGGAGGAATTTGGCATTGAAATGAGCATAAATGGATTTGACAAGATATGGATGGGTACGGACGACAAAATTTTAGCTAAATTATATAATTACTTATTGGAGTACGATATGGCAGAGGAAGTAGTTAAAGAACTGATGTTAGCATGGGCCAAAAATATAGGACAGAATATAAATTTGAACGAATGGGATTCAATATGGAATAATAACCTTAAAATGACAAAGGCGACGGCTTATAAGGAAAACCAATACAAGCTGTTTTATAGATGGCATATGGCCCCAGCCAGGATAGCGAAGATCTACCCCAATTCGAGCCCTAAATGTTGGAAATGTGACCATCAGCAGGGTACTTTTTATCATTGCTGGTGGACATGTAATCAGGCACAAAAATTCTGGAGGATGATATGGGTGTGGATTAGAGAAATAATAAAAGAAAATTTTGATTTTGACCCAAAAGCTTTTCTCCTGGGAATTTTGAAAACTGAATATGCAAAAAAGAAAAAGTATTTAATTATACATATTCTGACAGCCGCTAGAATTTCCTTTGCCCAGTATTGGAAAGAAAAACAAATACCACCTCAAGAACATGTTATTGGAAAAATATTGGAGTGCGCCGAAATGAACAAATTGACTTCAGAAATTAATGACAGAGAAGATTCAGAATTTTATAGCGTGTGGGACATGTGGTACGAATGGATGGGGGGAAAGAAATAAAGAAGGTAATAGAGATTAAATTTTAATTAATTAACAAAATTTATATGAATAGTATTAGATTTAGTCTTAGAGAGTTGAGCACTATTATTTTTAAATGTTTGAAATTAAATCTAGCTTCAAGAAACAATATCAACAAAAGACAAGTAATAATGTATGTAGATGTATATATGTATATAATTGCACCAATGAACCGAAAATGTACCGATTGTATCACTATATGTTATAATAAAATCAAATTTAAAAAGAAAAAAAAAAGGAATTTCACTGAAATATGCAATTTGACTAGGAATGTTTAAAATTTAAATGCAACTGTATTACTTTTAAGTAACTTACAGTGCTGAAAATTGTTTCCATATCTAATCAGAATAGAGCTGGAAAGGACCTTGAAGGTCTTCTAGTCCAACCCACTGCTCAAGCAGGAGACTCTATACAAGTGAGACAAGTCTCTTCTTAAAAACCTCCAGTGATCAAGCATCCACAACTTCTGAAGGCAAGCTGTTCCACTTGTTAATTGTCCTCACTGTTAGGAAGTTTCTCCTTAATTCCAGGTTGCTTTTCTCCTTGATTAGTTTCTATCCATTGTTTCTTGTCTTGCTTAGAAAATAAGTTGACCCCCTCTTCTTTGTGGCAGTTGTCAAATACTGGACTACTGCTATCATGTCATCCCTAGTCCTTCTTTTCTCTAGACTAGCCATACCCAGTTCCTGCAATCATTCTTCATATGTTTTAGTTCCAGGCCTTTAATTTTTCATTAATTCTCATTTAATGATATGAAAAATACACTGTACCAAGTTTTATTTTCCAAGGGAGAAAAAAAAATGGTTTGGTGAAATTTCTATAAAATCCTCGTAGTGCAAATAAGGATATATGAAAGTTCCCTATCTTTCATTGCACAATCATCTGTTGGACATGACCAGACTGAGCCCGAGGGAAGGGTCAAATGCATCATCATTTGGGTCCCTTTGTGCCCACAAGAGATCTAGGTCCAGCCCACCTTGAATTTTGTTGACTGGTATCTACCTCCTATTGGCTTTGATTGTAGGTAGTTCAGATTCTTGTAGAGAGCATTAGCATACAGTAAACCTATATTCATTTGAACTGCATGAACTTCTGATTTCCTGTGCTTTACATCATCTTTCCAATAGTCTTTTGCTTCCTTGATTTTTCATTTTCTCCCCTTAAATCCCAAAGGAACAATGCATTAGGAGGGAACTGTTCTCGTGGTCTTTTTTCAGTTCAAGAATTGCAATCAGCTAGAAAATCATAGGGTAAAGGAGATTTAAGTAAGTAAAACAGGGATTAAAATAAGAACTTTTACTACTTGAAGACAAGAAACAACACATACAAACACCAGTAACCTAAACAAACAAACAAACAAACAAACAAACAAACAAATAAATAAGAAAGAAAGGAATCATAAAAGTCCTGAGAATTACCGATAGCTGAAAAAAATATAAACAGAATAAAGCTGGGCAAAACATTTCACTGTGGAATATTTTAACCTCCAAATGGTTAGTGCTGTCTGTTTTGATCTGAAATGTACTATTCTGTTCCAGGACAAAGCCATTCTGAGTCCATTTCAGAGGTGGAAAATTCTAGGACAACATATCTTATACATCCTTAAAGGAGGATGTATTTGCATCCATTTGCAGAGGAAGAAATATTTTGTGAAACTAGAAGGCAGAATTTGGCACCATTATAAGTCAAAAAGTGTCCAGAGAGCATGCTCAGCAACTATATATATACTGTCTATGTATGTATGTATGTATGTATGTATGTATGTATGTATGTATGTATGTATGTATGTATTTCTCTTTAGCCAGGTTCTTCCTACGTAAACCAAGATTTTTCTGCAGCCCTAGTTCAGTGAAATCCCAATCCACTAGTTTCTAGGCTTTTTTTCCAGCAGCCAGCAAGCTCCCTGCTGCCCATTGGGAGACTAAGGAGACTAAGATAGATCTATTTCAGGTTTATAAGCCCCCATCAGTTAACCACACCTTCATCCCATGTATCCTCCCTGTAAAGGTACAGTATTTGTTTTCTTTTCTTTTCATAGGTCTTTATGTGTATTTCTCTTTAGCCAGGTTCTTCCTACATAAACCAAGATTTTTCTGCAGCCCTGGATTAGACAATCAACTGGAGGTACTTAATTTTAAAGCAAAAAGAATCTGATCCAGCAGTAAAAACTGTCTGGAGCTCTATGCAGTACCAACTATTCTAAAATATTCAGAAAACAAGGGGCAGAATAATTGAACAAGTGTAATAATTAATAACAATCCATAGCAGTCTATTAAAAGTAAAAATAGGTCTAATACAGTTGGTATTCCTATGTAAGACCCTCTGCTGAGAGACATTTCTGCACCAAAGAGAATGCTGTGTTCCAATTCATTTTAAAAGGCATTCTGTGGATCTGAAAATATCCATAAAAGATGAACTATATGATAGAAATCTGGAAGATGAAGAAATGTGATAACAAATATTGAGATTCTGGTTCAGAAAAATAGAGATATGGGGATGTGGTGGGAGTGGAGAGAGAAAGAACATTCTATATGAAAAGAAAATAGTTAACAGAGAAGGTTTACTTCCTTTGAGTCCTGAGGTTAGGATTAGGGTTAGGGTTAGACTTGGGCAAACAAAAAATATTCCTTCATACTATGTCTATTCAAACTGTTGCTTGCCTCCATTAAATGAACTCATCGCCACATATCTATATAACTTTTAGCAGGATTATAGAAACTGCAGAATATAAGACTTTCAAATACTATTACTCACAATGGTTATACTGGATATCTCCAAGGTTAGATAAAATATATCTTTGAATATCACTTTCTTTAAAAGAAAAGATAATTATTGTGATAGCCTGTTGGTTGCCAGTTCAGATGATGAAGATGAGCCAGAACCTGGGCCATCAGACTGGGTTGTTATGGATACCTAGGAGTGTCTATAGAGCCAGGTGGTTGAGGAAGATGCAGTGCCAGGTCCTTCTGACACTGTGGGGAGCAGTCAACTGGATGGACAGCCCTCTGCACAAGCAGAAGAAGGGGAGGCTTGGCTGCTGGTGGTTAGTACGGATGAGTGGCAAAAGGCTGATCTGATGATGAAGAGTTGCTGCTCCCACCCAATCCATGAACATGATGAGCAGAGCAAAGGGAAGCACAGAGAAGGTCAGTGAGACTACTCACAAGGAAGCAGCCTTATCCCCCCCAATGAGAAACCCTGGGTACAGGGTTTAGCTAGGTGCAGGGGAAGTGGTGATTGTCAGAGGCAACCATTCACTTCTCCTGTGCAACCTCTTCTTTGTGAGCTTGGAACTTTGCTTTTGCTTTGTGGCCTTTGGACCTTGTTTCATGGACTACAGACCTTGCCCTTGTGTCATGGACTTTGGACCTCACTCTTGCCTTGTAAACATGGGACTCTTGCCTGTGGAAGTTGGACCTTGTTCTTGTGGATTTCAGATCTTGTAGACTTTGGTGCTTTCACTTGTCCGAGAGGTTGATCTTGGGAAAATTGATGCTGGAATTAACAGCACAACTTCAGAGACTGTCCATGGGGGAGTTTTGGGGAACTACTTTATTTATGTATAGTGTTGCAAGAAACATACTATACTTGCACCTGTCCCCATTTGCGTGACTTGAGTCAGAACAACTATCATATCCTGCATGTACGTTTCTGATAGGCATCAGCTTTAATACCAGATTATACCATGTTATTGAATTATAATGGTCTATCCTATTATGCCTAGAGATATCCACATCCATAAAGGCACCCAAAAGGCAAAACAAACATGATATTATATCACAAACTCCATCCTCTTCTATGACATTGCATATAGACATACAGACAGAGCAGAATTTGCCAATCAAAACTGTAATATATACTTCTTCACTTGTCCTTCTTTTCCCTCCCCTTGGTGGATATAATATATATTCTTTTTATGTCCATAAGTATTCATGAATATTCCCAGTTGGATGCATAACTGCATCCAGTACTTCTATATAGAACAGCAGTAACAAAGTAGAACTGTACATTGAAAATAATGTAAGGCTCTTCTGTTGATATCATTGTGTTTGTAAGAGGCTTTAGTATTTTTCTCTGCTTGCATTTACTATAAAAAAACCCTATCTCAATAGTGAAGCATATCTTACACTTATATGGAAGAATCCAACTACAGTTTCCAGCATTTCCAACCTTAGAAACAGTAACTTAGAATGGTTATTTCAAAATGTACAGTATATAACTATGAAACAAGCATACACCGAGGGGGCAGAACCTCAGTCCCACAAACCTCAGAGAGCCCATATAATCTTTGGCTGTGGTCCAGACAGCTTTTCAAAATTGCCATGAAATTCTCATTTCTAACAAAAAGGATAAATTGTTAAATATCCAGAGAATAAGTATTTAATTAATTTAATTTAAATCAACTTTGCTTTTGTCCTGCTTTCAACCATTTATTTGTCAAAGTCTACATAATTTCAGGGGTTACGCCCCCCTCCCCCCAGGATCTCAGTTAAAGAATCCCACTTGTACAGTCCTGATGCAGGCAGCCCTCAAGAGTTGCCTAGAATTCTACAAATGAGGCAATTGTTAATTCTAATCAGAGTTTGAATGAAAAGAAACTGTGTAAAAATGTCCATCATTAACCAGACTACTGAAATGAAAAGAAGCAATAATCAGGAGAAAAAAATCTGCAACCAGGAAAATAAGGAAAAGACAGAGAAAATGACATGAAGGTAACAGAAATGCAAGTATCAAATTTAGGGATGGCCAATGTATGTCAAACAGAAAATACAGGCAAAGAAAAAAAGGAATATCGAGTTGATTATGATGCAACATTTTCCATTCAAGCAATTGCTTTTGGTACCTATCTAGTAAGCAAATGAACATGAAAACAATGCAATATGAAAAAAATCACTTATATAATGTTTCCCATGAGATTTTGCAAGTAGGAGCCAACCTCATAGCACTGCTTTAGGATTTACACAAATAATTAAAGAAGCTACATAATTTGGCAAATTATCAGGGTAAAGATAACAGGCCCATTAATGTAAAACTGGCAGTGTTAGCATAATCAAAACTACTGGTATATCCTAGAACAAAATTTGACCAATCTTAGAATTTTAGAAAATTCAAGACAGCAAAGCAGGAGAACAACGTTAGAGAATCAGAAAGGAAAAAAATTGTCTTGACTTAAAAATAAAAAAAAATAGCATTATATATATTACTAAGATTCTATCGTCTGTATGCAAGCTGCTTGGAGGCCACTTTTTAGAACTCTGAATGTTTACTATTTCCCCTTCTGAAGCATTTATAATCTTCCAGAAAAACAACCCTTTGTCTGATTAATGTAATGCTGAACCCCACCATAGCTGACAAATAGGCCTCATGGATGTTTATCAAAAGGAAAGGAAAGAACATTTTCACCTCTCTTATCCTTTAGAATTCTGCCTAGAGCAGTGCATAACTTGGCTCTGACATCTAGTCAGTCTTTGGATGAAACCAGTCTTTTGAGACTACCAAAGACAACTGCAGTAATATTTACAAAGATGCTCAAGGTTTGTATTTCTGGCTAGAATTTCTGATCAGGAGAAACATTCCTTCACCAGAAGATGAAAGTCTTTAAAATCCACTCATAGAGAAGAACTGTTTTATGGCAAACAGTTTAATAAGGAATGACCCAGCGGCACATTATGTAGCATCGTTTTCTCCTAAAATTGATGTGATAATGATATTGCAAATAGAAATTGAGTGAGCTAATGATTGTGGCATTCCAGACATTCATTTCTGTTGCTGTTTTGCTACAGTATATTCATCAGTTAGCACCAGAAAACTGATGCTTCAGAAGCTTTGGGAAAAACTATGCCACATTTATGATATTTCAGTGCTGGTTATATTCAACCACAATATACACATCTAGCATATAAAATAAACATATCCCAACATGTTTTAAAACCAATACAAACAGTACAAAACAGATTAATAGTTGTAAAAATGAAAGAAAGCTAAAGCAGACATTCCCAAAAAGAGGGGAGGGAAGAGGATGGGAAGGTCATTTTTTCAGTAAACTCCTTTGAAAAATTATTTCACATTTTTGATGAATCTTTGCTACTTACTGCGTCACATGACAGCTAGACAATAAGCTGTTTATTGCAGGTGTGCATATAATTGCTCAACTGAAACGGGTAGATGTGCAATTGTAGCTGTAAAGGAGCTTGCCTTTTTTGGGGATAGCTTTTCTGACTTTTTAATTTATTCGAGCAAGAGGCAAGGCCTTAGGGCTCTCATTCCCCTTTTTATCCCCTGTGCTTATATTCTAAGTATAAGTTTCCAGCTTTTAAACAAAGAAAGTAAAATATCTGTTTTAAAACTCTGGTAGGCTTAACTATCCTTTTTATGCACACAAATGCTGAAAAGAAAAAAAAAAGAAAGAAATGGGAACGATCTGTTTTTCTTGAGAATATTACTATACCATGGCAATGGTCCCTGAAGTTCATGGAGACTACAAGTAAAAATTAATAATGTGCAGCCTTGCCTACAAAAAACTGCCCTGATTTAAATATTGATTACCTCATTCTCCAGCTGATAAAGCTCACATTCAGGTTGAGGAGAAATCTTCACCAGACAAGATGGTTAAAAAAGAAAAGGAAGAGAGGGTCATGACCCAGGGTTAGCTCTTGTGTTACACTGTCTCAAACAAAATTTGGGGCTCATCTATAGAAATCTAGAATAGACTCTCATTAGGTGAAGAAATGGTTTGGAAAGAAAGTAGGATTAGAGAAATGAACAGTGATATTTCCCATTTTTGAAATAGCCCCTTTTTGTTGTTGTTGTTGAATCTATCCCCAAACCTGATTTCTCTTTTCTAATTCTGAAACGTTCTGCAAAATTCCTCCTCCACAAGCCATATTGTTTCCTTCTGATCTCTATTCTTTGGAATGCTTATGTTCTTTGGAATGCAATATGTTATGCGTAAAGATTGGATTCATGCTAGACACTTGGAACGTGGGTTTCTTTTTCAAAAAATCACAAATAGTTCTCTTTTTTTTCCTCTCACAGTATTGTCTGCAGCGTTTTCTCAGGATTCTGGCTCAGTTTGCTGTCTCCATACCAGCATTTCCTCCTCCTCCTGCTATTAGAATAGAATATTCTTTATTGGCCAAGTGTGTTTGGACACACAATTTGCCTTCGGTGCATAAGCACATACAATGTACATACAAACAACAAAGTGATGAATCATAAATTGTAAGATACAATCATAAATCACAAGATAAACAACAAAGTGATAAATCATAAGATACCAATAGGAGAAGGTAATAGGAAAAATGAGAAGGATAATACAATACAGCCCTATTACATGCGGTAAATCTTTAGGTGTAAGACAGTGCTGTGGGAATTTGGTGTTCAGCAGAGTGATGGCATGAGGGCAAAAACTGTTTTTGTGTTTAGTTGTTTTGGCATGCAAATGTTGTATAGCGGCGTCCTGAGGGGAGGAGTTGAAACAGTTTATGTCCAAGATGTGAGAAGTTTGTAGATATTTTCTCAGCCCTATTTCTGGCTTGTGCAGCATAATAGTCTTAAATGGAAAGGAGGCTGGTTGCAATTGTTTTTTCTGCCTATAGTCCTATCTATCCATTGAAGTCTGTGTCTATCCTGGTTGATTGCTATACAAACTAGACAGTTATAGAAGTACAAATCACAGACTCATTAGTTCCTCTATAGAACTGCATCAGCAGCTCTTTGGACAGTCTAAGCTTTCCAAGTTGGTGCAGGAAGAACATTATTGCAACTCCAATCTCTTTTTATGAAGGATTTCTTCTTTCTACTTCAGAATTTCATTCTCTCTTGCTTGTTTTCTTGTAGACGTTTCATTACCCTAACTAGGCAGCATAATGCTGTTTTCTGTCAGTTTATATTCTGGTATCTTGCCTGTCCGTGTGGATGGGGGGGGGGGCGGGGGGCAGGAAGTAGTCTTAGAGATTCTTTGGTTGGGTTGTTTACTAATGGCTCTTTGGCAGTTTCTTGATTGGGGTATCACTTACTTGATTGTTGGTCTGAAGTTCACCTTGGAGTTAATCTATGCTGATCTAAGTGCTGATTACTGGTGGAGAGCTGCTGGAGTCTTTTTTCTTTTGGGCTGGTTGGTTCTCTTAAATCATCTCTTGATCTGCCACAGGTTTCTGTTGCTTCTCTTATTATTTAATTTCCCCTCTAATTCAGTTTGCAATTGGTTAAATGGGCTTGAAATCAATTGATTAACTGGACCTTAACCCAGCCATGCCACTGACTATTAAGACTACAGAAAGAATGCTGCCACCTCCCCCCAGATTTCAGTTTTGCAGACAGCAGCACAACTGTTTACTAAGTCTTCAAATTCCTTCTGATTGCCTCCTGAATTTAGAGGAAAAATCCATACTTTGAAACTAATGCTAACTCTATTCTGATCAGAGATACACTTTCAAATCAGTGAGCACTGTAGCCCAGGATGACCTGGCACCTCCCTTTGGTATTGCTGACAGGAGGCTATACTACCTGTCTTCTTTTGTTTGCTTTACTTTGTTTCTAATTGCCATCATTTCCTTGCTATTGGCTTTCCACTTTTACTAAGCATTTAGACTCCCAGTTTATTTTACACTTAAAGCATTTCTTTGAATGCTTGCAAATTCAGCTGTTTTTTTTAAAAATAATGATTTTTTAAAAAAAGACTTTAGAAGTGTTGGCTTAAAAAAAATAGCTGTATATTTTATATTCTCTGGAAGATCCTTTCGTGAGTGACAGTAAGACAGCTGACTAATTTGATTTTAAAAAAATCTGTTAAGTTTAGAAAAGAATAATTCCAACTCCATATTTAAAATTTGAGTTGCTCCCTGCTTCATTTTTAAATGAAGGATGAAATTTAGTCCAGATTCTAGGCACAAAGCCTGGCCAAAGCTATTCAGTTGGAAAATAATAGCCTGGAGTATTGTCATAAGGCAGAACATAGGGTATGATGACTTCCTTAGCCACTTCCCTAGAGATTAGTTTGGATGAAGAAGAGTAGGACCCAGGGATGTCAGAGAGGGATGTGGAGGAACATCCAGAGGTTGCCAGAGGCTATGAGCCAGGAGTGGAGGGGTTGAGCACAGTGGAGCAACCGGCTGAGCAGCCGGTTGAGCTAGGGACATGAGAGGCAATGCTGCAGCTGGGAAGCCCAGAGGCTTTGGGTGGAGGGGGCATGCAGCTAGTCAGTGGAGATGATGAAGTACTGCCTCCTCCTCCCAATCTGAGAGCACGTAGGGCTGAGAGGAGGCAGGCACAACAAATGTTAGCCAGGATATTTGCCAGGCAGCAGCCATGCCCCTCTTGATAGGCTGCATTGGGAAATGGCTATTTATCTCAGCAAGTGGCGTAAAATGGCGCTGGGAACAATGTGTTCATTTCCTTGCTGTGCGTTCTTCAGCCGTTGTGATTCTTGCCTGGATTCTGCCCCTTGAACATTAGATTGAGCCTTTTGAACTCTGCCTCGTGACTTGTTTTGCCCTGTGGCAAATGGACTTGCCTTGCCTTTATGCTGTGGACTGGCCCTGGCTTGTCTTGAGTAGCCTGTTGAACTTATTGGGGGTGCACTGACTTTGGCAAAGGGAACTTCTGGGGAATACTAATTCAGGCTTGGAAGCCTTCATAAAGACTCCTTATGGCATGTGTATGTGTGTGAGCAGGACAGCCCAATAGGAATGGCTTTATAGTGAGTTCCTTTGAGCTAGATATTGTCTTAGCATCATCTATCCAGCATTTCAGATTTTCTCAGGCCCTAACTGAAGATGCCAAAGATGAAATACGGTAGCTTTTTACCTTTTACTTTCAAAGCATGAAGCATTCCCTTATTTTATTTATTTAGGCATTTATATAGCTGATCATCATATAGCAAACTCTGATTGGCTCCCACTAGGCAACCATTAGGCAATTGGAGTAACCAAGAGAGTCAGATAAATTTCAAGCATTCTAGGGGCAAAAACCTGGATTAATTGTAAAAGCCAAGAGACTATTCTGAAGAATAAGAAATATGGGCACGTATCCATATTTAAGAAAAAGTTTATATCCACTAAGTTCTCAAAATCTCTGAGATTTCTATGATTTTTTGGTAAGATCTTGTAAAAGTTTGCACAAGAACACTGAATCTTGCAATCCCTTTTAAAATGTAAGGTTTTGTTGGGATAATACAGGAGAAATTGGCAATATATGTTATTTGTAACCATATATACTGTATGTCAGATTGGAAATAGAAATAGCGAAATAGATGCATTATATCATGCTTTCCTTACACCTATTTTAACCTTGTCAACTTTTTGCAGGCCAAACCCTACAATATCATAATTATTTTTCTTTCCTTATTAATTAGACTTTATTCAGTGGTCCCTGAATTCCACAACAATGTTGGTCTCAAAAGGAGTGAGAAATGAGATCAGAAGCAACAACTGGCAAATATCAACTATCGAGGGCCACCCTTGATGACCGGTTTTGGAACCCTGAGAGGTGGTACGCTAAAAAACGGAGGATCTGGGGTTTTTTAAATAGATTTTTAGATCCAATTTTAAGGGGATCTGGGAGGAGGGTGGTTTTTAACAACAAAAATGAGACTGGGGGGTTCTCTTAAGGCTCAGCAGCCATGCCATTCTGACAGTCCCGGTGGTTTGGGGGGGTTGGGAGTCGTAGAGGATGTTCGGAGAAGGGTGGGACATTCTATACCTGTGATGGTGGGATAGGGCAGAAGAAATGGAAGTAGAGGTCGGGAGCATCACACCAGATGCATTTGCGTGGTGACTTGCTCCCATGCCTCCTGCTCACCCTGCTTTCCTGGGGATGCAAGAGCAAGGGACCCTGGTCTCCGTCTGGTGTATATGAATGCCAGGTCCGTGGTGAATAAGGCCCCCCTCATACAAGATCTTATTGATGAGGAGGGTGGACCTGGCCTGTATCACGGAGACCTGGTTGGGGCAGGAGGGGGGAATCCCTCTCTCTGATTTATGCCCCCCGGACTTTCATGTGCTGCACCAGCCGTGACACCAGGGAAGGGCCGGAGGGATGGCGGTGGTTGTTAGAGAAAGTCTTAGTCCTAAGGAGGTCACTGTCCCTCAGATAGGTGGGTGTGAGTCTCTTCTATTGAAGTGGGACCCTGGAGTTCAGTCGGGCTTGTTGGTCACATACCTATCTCCCAGCTACGTTGCCACAGCCCTGCCCACACTGCTCGATGTCTTGACTGAAGTGGCACTTGAACTGCCCAGCCTTTTGGTTGTGGGAGATTTCAATCTGCCTTCGATTGGCGAGTCATCTGAGACAGTCTAGGAGTTTATGGCTTCCATGGCAGCCATGGACCTGATTCAGGTTATTCAGGGCCCAACTCATAGGGGAGGACACACACTCGACCTGGTTTTTCTCTCTGGGCAGTGGATAAATGGTCGTGGTAGGTGGGAACTTTCTATCCCCCCCCGTCATGGACCGACTATTCCCTCCTTAGACTGGACTTTCAATCTGCCAATCCTTGCCGCTGGGAGGCGGGACCCATAAAATGGTTCCGCCCCAGGTGCCTGATGGACCCAGAGAGGTTCTTGATGGAGCTAGGGACATTCCCCACCTCTCAATCCTGTGATTCGGCTGAGGCTCTGGTGGCATCCTGGGAATGGGCGGCTGCCGACCCCTTGGACCGAATTGCACCTTTGCGGCTTCTGACCCGACACAGATCCCAGGTCGCTCCTTGGTTTTCCATGGAGCTCAGGGAAATGAAACATCAGAAAAGATGCCTAGCGGAGAGCTGGAGGTCCTCCTGGTCTGAATCTGATCGAATACAGTTAAGAACCCATATTAGGTCTTATCTAATGGCGATGGAAGCGGCGAAGCGAGATTACTTTGCCGCCCTCATTGCATCTGCAGAAAACCGCCCAGCAGCCCTGTTTTGTGTGACCCAATCAGGGAGCGAGGGAAGACCTTTACAGGGCAGAGCTGAGGATTTTGTACAGTTTCTGCATGATAAAATCGCTCAGATCCGGATTGGATTGGACTCTGACTGGGCAGAATCCAATGGGAAGACTAGGGTAGGTCTTGAGAGTAATATCTGGGTTGAGTTTGACCCTGTTTCTGTCAAGGAAGTGGACAGGATTATGGGTAAACTTGGTTCCTCCACTTGCTTATTGGATCCTTGTTCCTCCTGGTTGGTTTCGGCTGCCAGGGAGGTGACTAGAGACTGGATCTAGGCAATTGTCAATGCTTCGTTGAAGTAGAGGGTCTTCCCCACCTCTCTTAAGGAGGCAGTGGTTTGACCTCTCCTCAAAAAGCCTTCCCAGGATCCAGACTTACTTAATAACTATCATCCCGTCTCCAACCTTCGCTTCATTGCGAAGGTGTTGAGACTGTGGTGGCGCAACAGCTCCCACAGTTCCTGGAGGAAATGGAATACCTAGACCCATACCAATGGGGCTTCTGACGTGGGCACAGCACGGAAACGGCATTGGTTGCTCTGGTGAATGATCTCTGGCGGGCTCGGGATGGTGGTTGTTCCTCCATCCTGGTCCTACTTGACCTCTCAGCAGCTTTTGATACCATCGACCATGGTATCCTACTGCAGCGACTTGTGGGGTTGGGGGTGGGAGGCACGGTTTTACAGTGGTTCTCCTCCTACCTCTCAGGTCACTTGCAGTTTGTATGGGTGGGGGGCAGAGGTCCACCCCGAGTCCCCTAAATTGTGGGGTGCCTCAGGAGTCAATTCTCTCCCCCCTACTCTTTAACATCTATATGAAGCCGCTGGGTGAGATCATTCGTGGCTTCGGGGTGAGATATCATCAATATGCTGATGATACCCAGTTATACATCTCCACCCCAGACCACCCCAGAGATGCCCTTTCTGTGATGTCCCGTTGCCTGGAGGCAGTGCGGGCCTGGATGGGTAGAAACAGACTCAGACTCAACCCCTCCAAGACTGAGTGGCTGTGGATGCCGGCATCTTGGGTTTCAGAGACCCCATCACTTTTGATGGGTGGGGAAAAACTTGCTCCCATTGATACTTGGGTGTCCTCCTGGATGCTTGGCTGTCCCTAGAAGACCACTGACGGCCGTGACCAGGGGGGCCTTCACACAGTTTCACCTGGTGCGCCAGTTGCGCCCTTTCCTGGACCGAGATGACCTTTGCACTGTCACTCATGCCCTGGTTACTTCCCGCTTGGATTACTGCAATTCCCTCTACATGGGCCTGCCTCTGAGATGCACCCGGAGAGTCCAGCTTATCCAGAATGCAGCCGCACGGGTTGTTATGGGAGCCCCTCGTTACTCCCATATAACACCTCTCCTGCATGAGCTGCATGGGTTACCAGTGGTTCTCCGGGTCCGCTTCAAGCTGCTGGTTCTCACCTATAAGGCCCTACATGTTTTAGGTCCGGGATATTTGCAGGACCTTCTCCTGCCTGCCTGCCTCCCACCATCCTGTTTGCTCACATAGGGCTGCTCTCCTCAAGGTTCTGACGGTGAGCCAATGTCGTCTGGTGGCGCCCACGGGTAGGGCGTTCTCTGTGGGTGCTCCCACCCTCTGGAATGAGTTGCCTACTGAGCTCCGGATGGCTCCTGATCTCCGCTCCTTCCTTGGGACCTGAAGACTTGGCTGTTCAAGCAAATAGGCTGACTCTGATTCTGGGTTTTATTATTTATTAGTTAATTTGGTTTAAAATGGGATTTTGTTGTACATGTTTTTAACTTGTGTTCGCCGTCCTGAGTCCTTCTGGAGAAGGGCGGCATATAAATTCATGAAATAAATAAATAAATATTTGCAAAACAGAATTTGACACTGCTGAACAAGTTCATTCTTATCTTCTTTTCTTTAACCTTTCTGAACTTCTCTCTGAATATTGTTCAATAAACAGAAATTGCATAAAATGTTAACTGTACAGGATGAAATCTATAGACCCAATTCCTTTCCCAACTTATGAGAATTAGTGAGAAGAATTCTTGGGAACTGGTAGGTAAAGGTCAGCCCTTATCATATGTTACAAAATGGGGTTATGGGACTCGCTGCGAAGACCTTTGCCCAGTAAACTGGCATATAGAAGCTATAAAAGTAGGCAAACTATAATTTTGTGAAACAAATAAGATAAGTAAGATATTTGGAATTAGACCTCAGTTTTAGCTATCTGAACTGGAGAAACCCAGGCATCTTCATTTAATCATATGCTTAATTAGAAAGTCCTAGGCAAAATTCATAGGCTAGCTTATTTTGAGGGATAAGCACAAAATTGGATAACTAGATTTTCCCTAAAATAACATAATACCCTGTTTCTCCAAAAATAAGACATATCCTGAAAATAAGCCCTAGCATGTTTTATGCATGCACCTATATAAACCCTACCTCCAAAATAAACCCTACTTAAGAGCCTGCACAGCCAACCGTCCCCTCATTCCATCTGGTTGCTCACAGTGCTACGGCGCAAGGTGGGAGGGTGGTGAAGCTGCCCTACGTGTCCTGCACCAACTTACCTCAGGGCCGCCGCAGCCAGACCATCCATGCTACAACACCTGCCTTGCAGAGGCAGCACCAGCAGCCATGTGCAGCAGGAGCACATTTGGTCACTGGCCCACTTCTGCTTGCTTGTGGAGACTGAGTGATGGTGCTGTGGCTGCGAGGCAAGGCAGGTGTCGGGGCATGGAAGGTCTGGATGTGGGAGACCTGAGGTAAGCCAGTTGGGGGTGCGTGGGGCAGCTGTCTCATGGCAATGATACTAGTGTACCACGTGGTCTCCTGTCCCACCACGAGCAAGCAGAAGAAGTGGGCCTCCCGTACATGGAAGAAAAAATAAGACACCACCTGAAAATAAGCCCTAGTGCTTATTTTGGGGCCCAAAAGAAAATAAGACCCAGTCTTATTTTCAGGGAAATGTGGAGTATAATATAATATTTACCTTATTGGTGCTGATCAGCCCATAGCCTTATCAAAATACAAAATAAAACATTACACAATAGAACCATATGTAAAAATGGAATACAAAAAACAAACAAACACAGATTAAATGAAAATAATAAAATAAGGAATAAAATACCATGTTTCTGAGTCACCCCTACAATTTACCCTGATCAGTCCCACATACGTAGGTCTCAACAGAACCATTTTATTCAAATAAAGGGTCATGTTAAATGTGCTTTCTGAATTCTGGGCATACATAAAAAAGAAGAAGGGGATGACAAAGGATGAGATGGTTAGATGATATTATCAATGCAATGAACATGTCTTTGGGCAAACTCCAGGAGACAGTCAGGGGGGCCTCGTGTGCTATAGTTCATATGGTTATAAAGAGTCAGTCCTGAATTGAACAACAACATGTACCCATTGTGGATCAAGTCAAGTAAACTTGAGTTAAGATTATTTTGAAGACATCTGACAGCTTTGCTCTATACAGTATATGGACACACTTCATTTTTATCAGGTTTCTTCCTGTGATTTGATAAGTAATACTGCTCACTGCTTTATGTTCAATATACTTATTATTATATTGTGCTTAATGTATTGTAAACTAGTATTTTCTTTAGATTTTATGCATTTGCATGCATGTGTGCATACTTTTACATTTCCATTTGGGTGGGGTATTCATCAATGCAACAAATATGTAATTCAGAAATACTTTTGCTACACTCTTTTTGTATCATATAAATGTAAAACTCTCCAGAAATGAAACTTTCACTTGTCTGCTCCATAGCCTACCTTAATCAAAGGTACCATCAAACTGTGAATCTTCTTTTTCTTTCTATTTTTGTACTCAATAAATTCTCTTTGGCCTGTATCCATTAAAATGGGTTGCACTATTTGCTTCTTGCTATGCTTACTGATCAGTTTAGCATCTTGTAGAGGATTTGCAATAATAGAACTTTCCCCTTTCCTCATCCTATTTGATTAGTCCAACATTTTCCAAAACTTGGCTCGTGTGCACTGAATTTTGAAGTACTGAATAATTTACAATACTTCTGAGTGTAAGATGCTATTTTTGATTTTAAAAAATCTTTTTTAAAAAAAAACAGAAGTAGAGTATCCAAAGGTTTTAAAAAAACCTTTCTGGATTGTGAACATAAACATATAATTTGAATATCTAATGCAATAATTCATGGAACATTTATTCAAACCCATACAAGGAAGGAGTTAATTTTTTATTTTGACTACATACTGATATGTTGTCTTTCTTGCAATGCATCAAGAAGGTTCACGGTTTAAATTGTAGTAATGGATATGATGCTAAATATAAAGCAGTTGAAAAAAGTGAGAAAGTAAGATAATATCTAAAGATTTCAGCTTTATCTTTAGCTACATTTTCATACTGGTAATGGAAATTAAAGGGGAAAAGATTGGTGTGATGTTAAACAGGTTTCAGAAGGTCACAATTATCCACTTTGCCTGGCCAGCAGCCCTGAGAACACTAAATCCATATGTAAAAACAGTTGACAACACATGGTGTATGTGTGTGCATGCTGTGTGGTGAAATGCAATGCTGCCACTGTCGGGTTGTCTATTTTTAAATATGGATTTAACAGTCTTAAGGGCCCTGCCAATGGTAAATTTGACAATGTTGCTTCTCATCTTGTTTAGGATCACACTTAGATGTGCTGGCAGGCATGACTGGAAGGAGGGAGCATTGTGCAATGTAGTAGAAAGGATGGGAAGCACATAACCTCCTCCTGCCTTTGTCATTTGTAAAGGCATGGAAATTCATATTGCACTCTACTATTCCTTGATTCACAATATAGGAGGCTAAATTTAAGTAGCTAAGCATTCAGACTCCCCAAACCCAACATAACTCAACCATCTAAAACCTGACACCATGCTGGCTTAAGCTGGTCAGGGTCAAACATTTGGCTTTACCATGCCAATTTTATCCTGATTTAACAAAGAGACTTCCATTCCATCCTGCCAACAACTGCTCTGGTAGTTGGATAGCCACAGAGTTGCTTTCAGGGAACAGCTTCTCCTTCCAGGGCACTTCAGCAGATCCAGCTCTGCTGTTATGCTGAGTAAGTTACCTTTGATGAGATATTATAACATTACTCTACTAAGGCTGTGTTTTTTTTCTCCTGAGTCCCACTATCAACTGTATCCATCCCATTATCCTGTACATGCTCCCCAAGTGATGAAGTTCATTGCTGGATGTGTGCTTATCTTGCATCTCATAACCTAGCCTGCTGTCTTAAGTGTCAAGAAGGATGTTGAATAATGATTCAGTTATCAGTCGGAACTCCTTTTATATATAGAATGATGAAATGGCATATTGTCATGCCTTCTACTGAAGATAACAAAATATCACAGACCTTCCCACACTACTTTGGCCATTTGCTCTTGAATTAATATTTATTTCCTGGGTTATATAGAGTAAATAGAGTAAATAAAGAGCCTGGTGGCACAGCAGACTAAAGCACTGTTATTAACAGTGCTGTTATTAACATCAGCTGCCTGCAATTACTGCAAGTTCAAATCTCACCAGGCTCAAGGTTGACTCAGCCTTCCATCCTTTCTAAGGTAGGTAAAATGGGGACCCAGATTGTGGGGGCAATAAGCTGACTTTGTATAAAATATACAAAAGTATGAAGGCTATTGCTTAACGCATTGTAAGCCGCCCTGAGTCTCCGGAGAAGGGCGGCATATAAATCAAATAAAAAAAAAAAAGATAATATATGTTGCCATTACATTATAATTTCAGCCATGGCAGCATCAGGTTGTTTTCTAAGAGTTCTTTCAAGACTACATTTCAGGTCTGCTGAGTATTAGTTATAGCTGTCAGATTAGTTTTTTATTCAATGCTTTTTTCTTAGTCATAGCTAGGACATGAAGCTGACTCCTTTATTCAGAGCAAGACCAAACATTGTCCAGATAAGTTCTCTTTAAATACCTAAGATAGGATCTGTTCCTGCCCATTTCTAGAGAGTTTTTAGTATGGCACTGTGACCTGGTTCATCATTTGATCCATGGAAAGTTGTGCACACACCTGCTATTTAAGATTAAATATTCTTACTATAACATCTGAAAACTTTACAACTAAGTGTTCTTCAATTAACTCACATTACCTTCATTTGTTTTTTCAAATTGGTCATAGTGCCAATTTGCCTTCCAATACAATTAAAGCAATGATCTGGGGCTTTTTTTTTTTAACCTGTAAAGGTGATAAAGATTCAGTTTTCTTCTTTCTAGGCTTGCCTATCCTTTGCTCATTAAACTCTTTCAGATTTCCTACAATTTCATTGATTACCACTAAAACCAAAATGTAGAGTTAGCTTCAGCTGTATCCAATTCCCTTCCTAATATGTGGAACAGAACAGTGGTATTTTAATATGTATTGACTGCCTACACAAAGTTAGTTGCATGTTGTCTGTCAGGTTGAATACATCTCCATTATGTTCTTTTTTGTGAGTCTTTTGCATTATAGTGGAATGAACTTAATCATTTCTATTTTCATGTTGCCAAAATATCCACTCAAAACTAAAAGCTGAATTTTAGTTGTTTTGGGGAGGGGTGGGTTGTAACAACATTTGCACTTTTACCCTTCCTATAGGATGAAGTATCATTATCACCATGTTTTCTGGAACGGAACCTGAACTTAATGCAATCTTTCCAAAAAAGGATGAGTAGGCAGAGAAATATATATATATAAATCCAGATAAAAGTCCTGTCCAGTGTTCAGCTTTCCCACTTTGTCAAATCAGGACTGCAACTCCAGCTGAAAGCAACTTTGAAGATTTCTGTCATGTTCACTTATATGTGACAGACGACCTACATATGATATGAATACACATATTCTTGCCAAAAGTCACAAACACATGTGTAGCAGGGGTGAAATTCAGCAGGAGATTCTGCAGTATCCTTCCCCTGCCACGCCCACCAAGCCACGCCGACAAAACTGGTAGGGAAAAATTTTGAATTTCACCCCTGATGTGTAGGCAGTGGTGAAATCTAAAATTTGTTACTACCGGTTCTGTGGGCGTGGCTTGGTGGGGGGGTGTAATGTGACTGGTGGGCATGGCCAACTTTTTTTTTTTACTTTTAAAAGCATTTTTTTCTACAACCTCTTCAATGAAGAGGTTGTAAAAAAATGCTTTTAAAAGCCTCTGATGATCCCAGCTGAGTTGCCTGATCATCAGAGGCTTTTTTTTTTTTACTTTAAAAGCATTTTTTCTGCCGAAGAGGTTGTAGAAAAAATGCTTTTAAAAAAATGCTTTTTGCTACCGGTTCTCTGAACCACCCGCCTCCATCGCTACCAGATCGGGATATCCGGTTCGAACCGTGAGCATTTCACCCCTGTGTGTAGGGTAAGCATAAATTTATGTTGCACATAACTACTAATGCAAGTGTCCATAGAGTAAGATATAGCATTTACAAAATTCATCTGCATACCGTTAGTATTCTCCAATCAATCTCACACCCCGAAATGGGATGATGGGGAATGAGGTGAATGCTCTAGAAAGAGAAGGAAAGGGAAAGAAGAAATGGTCAGAATAAGAAAGAAGAGTTCTGCTTGGGCATTAGAAGAAATGTTACATTCAGTAGGAGAACAGCTCCGCACAAGCAATGGCTATCCTTTAAACTCATCTTGAAAGCATTCCTGGTTACAGTAGTTAAGTTTTCAGCCATGGGCACCTCTTCTTCATTCCTTTGTCTTCTTATCAGCCAATGTCAAAAGCTCCCTGCACGTCTAAGAAAGCTTGTCCTTCTATCAGGTAAGTATGGTCTTTCCTCATGATGCATTCCTTACCATGTAAAAGCAGAAGCACCTTGTCAGAATAACAAGAGGACATACCACATATATAGCTGAGTGCGCAGGGATTTGAATCTAAAGAGCCATGATCTTGGGATTTCTGCATAGTGGCCAAATCAATAAGCTTTGCTTTCTTTCACATTCATATATTTTAAGAGCTCCCCATTTTTGTCCTAATTATAAAGACATTTACAAATGTTGGTAAGTCTGGAAACCAGTGTAGTATGATAGTTAAAGCTTGATCCAATGAAAACAAGAAAGCTTTAAGTTCCACTGGATACAGAACATAATGCAGAAATTTAGGCTTTATCTTTATGCATATGTGCTTTAAGAGTTTTAGAAGTACCTGAATCTGCTGGATTTTTAGAAGATATATTTGAAGTAAAATCAACAGTCTAGTTTCAACTTGGTAATTTTAGATAAGCCACTATCTGATCATATTACTTCATAGGTACTGGTTGTGAGGAAAACTGAAGGGAAATCTATTTTCTATATTTTATTCCTAGAGGACAAACTGAAATGTAAAACTAATAATAAACAATAAATAAACCAAATTTGTGGTTGAATTCACACTTAGCTTTAATGTGATTTTTCTTAGTACTTTCTACTTTCTCCCTTTCCCTCAATTTTCTTATGTATATATATATATATTGCATATTCTTTCTAGCCAGGTTTTACCTACGTAAACTTAGTTGTTTACAGCCCTAGGTTCTGGGAAATCTCATTCACAAGTTTCTGGGCCTTTTTTCTGCTGACAAATGTCAGCAGAAAAAAGGCCCAGAAACTTGTGAATGAGATTTCCCAGAACCTAGGGCTGTAGAACAACTAAGTTTACGTAGGTAAAACCTGGCTAGAAAGAATATGCACATAAAAGCCTACGAAAAAGGAAAAAAGATATATATATTGCAATATATACATTGGAATTCCTTGTGCTTCTGAAACACACCTCATTTTGTTATTTTTATTAATTTATTATACAACTTGAATGAAAAGGAATACCTCCACCTCAATAACTATAGTTCAGATAGAGATATTTTAATAAATGAAACCAAAAAAAAAAAAAATGAAATGAACTTTGCATTTACTTCTCATAACTATCATCTTTCACTACATATTTTTTTCTAAGTGTTTTAAAAGCTTTCTTGAAAGAACTCCTCACTTTTGTATCTTCAACCAGGTCCTAACAGTCTTTCTAATCCCTTCATTTAAGTCAAGTAGATACTTATAAAAGTATTTCTTCAATTTTGGAAATAGAAGTTTCACAGTATCAAGCCTTGTCTGTATGGTTGATGGAATGAGATGGTGAGACCCAACTTCACAAGCGTCTCTTGAGTGGACCATGTGGTATAGATCTACTATTGTCATGTTGCAGCAATATTTCCTTTTTAGGTTCCCAAACTCTACTTGTTGTTTCAAAGTTTTGAATATTGTGTTGTAACACTGAGTTGATAATAGTGCCAGGTTCAAGGAAACCCATGTGAATAATGCATCCATATCCCCTCAGTGTTACTATGAGTTTTCTTGCTGAATCCTTAATTTTGAATTTTTTCCCCCTCAGGTAAAGTTCTGTCAGTCCAAAGACTGTTTCTAGCTCATAATGATGAGCTGACATTTTGTTGGTTGTCACAATTTCAACTCTTGAAACTTGCCAGAGACTCCTCTCTGTCACCAACATATGAGAAATCCATCTTGTACAATCCTTTTGATACTAAAGAACTTCATTACATATTGTAAAATAGAAGGTTGACAACTAGAACGTCAAAAAGAGCTCAATGTATATTTCATTGATTATAGAAAGCCTATCAATTGTGTTATTTATTTACCTGCCTTTATTATTCAGCAGGATATAAGTAAATAAATAACAAAGCCTCTCAGCTAGCTTTCATGTTGTGTTAATGTGATTATAGAAAGTCTTTGATTGTGTTGATTATATCTAGGTATGGAATGTACTTACAGTAGAAGAATGGCATTCCCAGAACATCTCATTGTCCTCATGTGAAACCAATACACAGGACAGGAAGACAGTCTGGACAAACATGGCAAAACAGACTAGCTCCATATTGACAAAAGAGTGAAACAAGGCCGAATATTCTCTTATTTATTCAACCCTTATGCTGACTATATACAGAGGGAGGCTGATTGGAAGATAAGCATCGTTTTAAAATTGGGGAAAGAAACATCAATAACAGTATCTTGGTGACACTTCTTTGATAGCTGAAAATGCAAATGATCTGGAATCTTTAATCCTGAAAATCAAGGAGCGCAGCAACAAACAAACAAATTTAGAACTCAGATTAAATATAAAGAAGACCAAACTAATAGCAATGGTAGAACAACCAGCCTTTGAAAATGAAGATATAGAAATGTGGGATAGCTTCTGATTTTTAGGGTAAAGTACTAACAACAAAGGAATCAGTAGTTAGAAAATATGCAGCTGACTAGCACATGGTAGAATACAAATGAAGGCCTTGGAAAAGATGCTATAATGTGTCTATATCTATAAAGATCAGAAACATTCAGGCAAAAGTTTTCTGTGTGACACTCTTTGAAAGCAAAAGTTGAACTCTGAAGAAATGTAGAAGATGTATTCATGCTTTTGAACTTGGTTGTTGGAGAAGACTCCTGAGAATATCGGGAATAGCAGAATTTAAATCAAAGGATCATAGAACAAATTATCTAGAGTTCTCACTTGAGGCAGAAATGCCTAAACTCAAAGTAACATACTTTAGACGCATTATGGAAAGACCAAGCTCTCTGGAGAAGTCTATAATTCTAAGATAGAAGGAAAAAGAAGACAACCAGCAGCAAGATGAATGGAGGTGGGTGCACTTTTGGAAGATCTGAAGGACCAGTTTGGGGCAGATCATTCTCTAAAAGGCCTATCTATATGGTCACTAAGACATGGTACATAATCAACCAATCAATTTTATTACTGTAACCTCCTTTAACAAAAATTCTGCTTTCTCATCTTCTGATTTCTGACTTTCTTATTATCTAAATGCTTTAAGTTTCAGTAATTAAGTTTTAAACATCAAGGCACAAATAAGAGGTGACGTTACAATCCCCATGCAAAAGACCAAAAACAAAACAAAACAAAACCAAAAAACCCACACCTCCAGATCAAGAAAAATATCGTACCTTCATTTATAAAATGAATAGAACTGACTTTCTTCTTATGTGTTTGTCATGAATGCCACCAGGTGTGTTTTGTCCTTTGAAATCTCATCCCTGAAGGATTTATATCAAAGATTAAAGAATTCACTGGACCATTTGAACCAAAAGAGGATGTTTTATACTTCAGTGATACTATTGCAGTAGAGAGACCCAACTGTTGCCTTTATCTCTTATTACAGAATAATGTAATAAACACTGTTGTGAATCAGGATTTAGTTTACAGATAATGATGACAGAAACTAAGCCACATACCGATTATAGAACTGATTCTTAGGAATTTAAATTACTTCAGTACAAACGAAGCAGCATCCAGCCTAAGTGGAAAAAAATAAAGGAAATTCACATCACAAACGAAGAAGCACATTTGCACCATGATATTGTTGTTAACATATGTTGTGTTAAACCATAATGCTGTTTGTTTGGTTTTTGACTCAGTTCACATCTTCTCTATTTTAAAATCACAATTGTTTTAAGCCACAGTTTATTTATGTGTGTGAGTGAGAGGGAGGGAGGGAAGGAGGGAGGGGGAGAGAGAGAGAGAGGGAGAGAGAGAGAGAGAACCATGCTCCTAATCTCATGGTTTACCAGAAGCTTCTTAAGACTTAATTTTCCCAAGAAGTCTTTCGTGGTTGAACAGTGCATGAATGTGCAGATATTACTTATCATTTTACTGCATTAATATTATACTGTTTCTTATATTTTAATTATTGCATACTGCTTATATTTTGAATTAAATTAATAAATAAACAAATAATTCAATCACATTATATCAGGGGATTTAATTGCTCATATCTTCTTGATGTCATGAAAATGAAAAATGTGATAACTGATCATGCATTTCTTGTGTCTTTTTTTTGTAAAGTTTTTTTTATTTTTTAAACACACAAACAAACATACAATACATCTTTTTCTGAACAGAATATTGGCCGGGTCTTAAATTTGTACACATTTTTGTTCATCTTTAACACAATTTTATATATTCAATTTTTATCGTAACATTTATTCTCTCTAATTTTAAGAAAAATATTACCCTTCATCTTAGCTTCTAATTCTGATATGATTCAATTTTTATTTTCCCTCCCTAAAATTTGAACCCCTATATTTAAAATCACACAACATAGTACAATCCCCAATTATTTCTTTAAATAATGTGATAAAATGTGATAACTGATCATGCATTTCTCGTGTCTTGTTTGAGCCTGAAATTCTGACGTTGGAGAAACGTCTCAGAGTCTCTTAAAAATCATAATATGATGACATAACACCATTCACTCCACACTGCAAAGTATTTGTATTAAGGCTTTCTTTAACAAGCACATAACAACTTGAGAGGCAAGAACTTGCCTCGTAGGCTTTAATCATTACTCTCTGCTATAATCCCAGACTTGATCAGATATCCCATACTTGATATTTATACTGGAAAAAACTTTACACTGATGTGACTAGAAGTTTTCTTTCTAAAAATAATAAAAAGATCAGGGCCTTCATATCAATTGCCATGCATGGTGTTTACTTAAAAAAAATCCACAAGTAGCTGTAATTGTATAAGTAGTGTCCTGTCTTTTGCAATAATTTGAACTGCCACATGCAAATTTTAGGTACTTTGATATACCTGCAAACCTGTTCTTAAGTCTACAGAGCTGTGTATAAAACTAGTTGAATCATAATATCTTTTTTTTATAAAATGTTTTTTATGAATAATTCAAAATTAAAAACATTGGACAAAGATATGACGTCACTGGTGCCAAGTATCTTCCAACACTTTAAACTAATACATAATATACTAATGATAATATACTAATATATTCCTTAAACCTTATACGTTATTTAAACATAATATAATAATAATAATTTATACCTTATTTCTATACAATTATACATATCTATATTTATATGTACCAGGGGTGAAATGTAAAATTTGTTACTACCGGTTCTGAGGGCGTGGCTTGGTGGGGGGTTAATGTGACTGGGTGGGCATGGCCAACTTTTGTTTTTTTTACTTTTAAAAGCATTTTTTCTACAACCTTAAGAGGTTGCAGAAAAAAACGCTTTTAGAAGCCTCTGATGATCAGGCAACTCAGCTGGGATCGCCAGAGGCTTTAAAGGCATTTTTTTTTCTACAACCTCTTCGGTCGATGAGGTTGTAAAAAAAATGCTTTTGAAAGCCTCTGACGATCCCAGCTGAGCTGTGTGATCATCAGAGCCTTTTTTTTTTTACTTTTAAAAGCATTTTTTCGGCAGAAGAGGTTGTAGAAAAAATGCTTCTAAGAGTAAAAAAAAAAAGCCACTGATGATCGCACAGCTCAGCTGGGCATGGGAGTGGGGGGGCAGGGATTTTTGCTACTGGTTCTACGAACAACTCGCTGCCATTGCTACCGGATTGGGCGATCTGGTCCGAACCGGGAGCATTTCACTCCTGATCTGTACCTATCCATACAATTCATATACACATTTATCTATAATAACGTATATATTTCTAGTCTAACACTACACATTTGTCTTGGCTATCCTCCTTTTATCTAACCATTTGTAGAATTTTGTCCAGATTTTATAGTATGATGTTTTGCTTTTATCCTTGAGTTCTAAGGTGAGTCTATCAATTTCTGCGCAGTTGAAAATTTTTAGTAGTATTTCCTCATAATGTCTTTGTGGTTGGCTACTCTTGTTAGTTTGCAGAGTGACTTACCTGCTCTTTGTCCACAAACCAGTTTGCTTCTGAGTGCAATTCATAGTCCTGGTGGTTGGTTACCTTTTGGGTTTGGGGCCAGGTTATTTACAGGACTGTTTCTCCCTAGAACTCCAGGTGTGGGATGGAGCCCCTCTCCTGATTATCTTCAGAACTTTTTTCAATCTCCAGTAGTTGTGCATTTTATTCTCTGTTAATTTTTTATACTTGTTTGTATGCATCCTATATTAAAGTAGTGAGCATTGAGAGTGATCCACTTGAAATAGGTGTCCATACAAATTGATTGACTAAATAAATAAATAAATGGTGACCACAAATTTAAATAAGGCATGGAAGAAGAAATCAGATATCAGACCAGCAGTTCACTGTATACATATTAGGTTATTTTATATAAAGAGGGTAGTATGGTAGTATGGTATGAATTTGGAATGAAGACATTATGTAGCCTGCATCGGTGACAAAATCAACCTGGCCCCCATGCGCCATCAGCCCCATTTTTTCACTGCTTCTGCTCACTCTGTTTTCTAAATTTCTATTGCAGATAAAACTAGAGGCTTGATTCTTTAGATTTTTAAGACTAATTTCACAGATATGTCTCCCCCAAAGAAGTTTATCTTGGCTGTTGGTAAGAATGCTAAGGATCCCCTCACACCCCTTTATATCCCATTCACTATATCTAGGACTTCTTGAGGCAGTGGAAACAAATGAAATTTGCAGTATAGCTTCCACAGAATTCCACTGATGAATAGAAAAAAGGATGGATGGCTGCAATAGCATTACAAAGCATAGTGTGCAGAGCCTGATAGATGCCAAAGGCATTAATGGATATATTAGTGCCCATGAATACCACACCGTAGATCAAAGCATCACATTGAGGCTTTTTTTTTTTTCAGTTTTCAACTAAATAAAACAAATAGCCTGATCAGTAAAGGAAACCAAGATTTCTCCACCTGGTAACCACAGAAATAATATTGTCTCATGATCATGAAATGTCAGTTATGAAAGCTTCTAAACCAAACAGTCCACAAGATGTGGTCTTGTGCAGTTCTTTTCCGTCAATTTGCAATTTACTGACTTTGTATTCTTTATTTTCCGTTTTTCTTGTATTTGTCCGCAATCTTAATTAATGCTGTTGAAATTCTGCACATATTAATGCATTTTTATTGTAGATTTTAAAGCATGTTATGTGATTATATATATATATATATATATATATATATATATATATATATATATATATATATATATGTATCACACATTGTTATGTGATTGTATGTATATATATATATATATATATATATATATATATAGCTCTTTGGTTATTCGGGTCTTCTCCCATGTAAAATTGGAAGTGTCTTGGCGACGTTTCGACGAAGTCTCATTCGTCATCTTCAGGCTGGTGTTCTCGGCTTCGTGCTTCCAGGAGCAAATTCCTGGAAGCACGAAGCCGAGAACACCAGCCTGAAGATGACGAATGAGACTTCGTCGAAACGTCGCCAAGACACTTCCAATTTTACGTGGGAGAAGACCCGAATAACCAAAGAGCTACATACAAAGACCCGCGAAAACCTGAGAAAACATATATATATATATATATATATATATATATATATATATATATATATATATATATATCACACATTGCTCCTAGAAGCACGAAGCCGAAAACACCAGCCTGAAGATGACGAATGAGACTTTGTCGAAATGTCGCCAAGACACTTCCAATTTTATGCAGGAGAAAATCGAATAACCAAAGACCTACATACGAACACCCGTGAAAACCTCAGAAAACAAATACACACACACACACACATACACCCCCCCCTATCAATGGACCAACATAGTAGATTGCCATCTATAACCTTCAATAAATAGGCTTTCATATGGCAATGAATTGATTCAGATTGATCATTATTGACTTCATCAATATGTAAGTAATGTACATCATCTTTGCCATGTTGCTTCCATAAGGTATAAAACAGACTGAAATATCAAAAAAAAACCTGGAAACCTTTCCCCTCCTCCTCCTCCTCTGCAATCAAACATTCAAAACCTTGAAAAGAGATGAGTTAGACTGTGCCATAGGGTTATTTCATTAGCATCTCAAAGCTGAAAACACAGAAAGAATGTTAGTTTGAGATGCTTAGATAGTGATCCAATTAACTTGCTTTTACTTCTTCTAAGAAGCTAATCCAGTAAGAAGCACCATCTTGACCTTTTCAGTGCCTCTCAGTTTGTGAGTTTTGCTTTTCTTATTGTAAAAACACTTTGGAATATAGACGGCGTGGATTGTTGAAATGCTGTTTGAACTAACATTGTGTGGCTCTGTATAAAAATAGATTACCGCCCTGCAATTATAAAAAGAATCTAGCATTGGTTAAGCACAGTAGAATGGCTTTCCATCGTAACTAATTCTACTTCATCCAGTAGTGAAAAGAAATTTTCACAGCAAGGTATGTCTGTATTGCAGATTTCCCTGATAGTTGTTCAGTGCTGAAAGATTACATCTGGGTCATGGCAGATAAATAGAAAAAAATCATAAAGAAGAATTTTATTCCTTTTGGATTAGAAACTATGTGTAGAGATCTTTATATGAAATGTAAACCCGCAATCATCAACCTGGTTGTCCCCAGTTGTACTTCAAACCATATCATTCCAAACCATTATTACTCAAGCTATGGGGAAGCCATTGGACAGTCTGTATAGGTTTCCCTTCTGTCTTTTTGTTCCTGCTAGAAAAACTGATTTTCCATTATCTAGATTATGTGAAATATGGTAGGTTTGCCCAAAGTTTGGCTCAGTCATGGTGGGGCTTCCCTGGGCCTTGACCATTTATCCAACCCCTCATGAACATCCTAACAAATTGATCAAGAAGTTTTTCTGGGAAATCTTCTCTACCACTGAGAAGACTAAGTTAACAAGCTTTGTGCAAGCTTTATATCAAGTTCTGGAGAAATGAGAACCAGTATTTGCTAAAGACTCGCCCTGAACTTCATCATTTGGTTCCACCTTAAAAAACAAGTTCTAGGTCACAATCATGGATGTGCCCTACAAGGACCTTATGAAAGGCTGCTGCCAGAGAAAGAGAGACAATTGTCTTTGCCTGTCAAATAAGAACAACACAGATGTAGTAACTAGCAAGGCCAAATGGCCCCAATGAATAACTGACAAGCATTCAAATCTACTGACGATTTTATTTTATCAGAATGTCCTTTCCTGTATCTTACATCTTAAGTCTATTTCCTATGGTCTTTGGTATCATCATCAGATTGATTCATTTTTAATTTGCTGGAAATTCTTTCCCCTATTTTTAAAAATAAAGTTATTTGTTCTTCTCTAGTCCTTTCCCAATTTACCAGATCTTGAGGCCAGAATTTCTCAAAGGTAAGGATTTGCCAAGGTAAAGGTAAACGTATAGGTAAAGGTTCCCCTCGCACACATGCGCTAGTCGTTCCCAACTCTAGGGGACAGTGCTCATCTCCATTTCAAAGCCGAAGAGCCAGTACTGTCCGAAAACATCTCCGTGATCATGTGGCCAGCATGACTAAATGCCAAAAGTGCACGGAACGCTATTACCTTCCCACCAAAGGTGGTTCCTATTTTTTTAATTACATTTTTTACGTGCTTTCGAACTGCTAGGTTGGCAGAATCTGGGACAAGTAATGGGAGCTCACCCCATTATGCGGCACTAGGGATTCAAACCGCTGAACTGCCGACCTTCTGAGCAACAAGCTCAGAGTCTTAGCCACTGAGCCACCATATCCCAATTTAGGATTTGCCAATTCCTTCATTCAATTCCAGCTAATTCCTTCAGTGAACATGAAGGTTCGTTCCACGAGCGTGTGAATTGGTTTCTGAATGTTTCGTTACCAGGCTAGGTAACATCTTCAGTGGAGTTTATGTGGTGATGTTACCTAGCTTGGTAACAAAACATTTGGAAATTAACTCATAAGCTTGGAGAATGAACCTCCACTCTCATCCTACATTCATCCTATAGCTATTTGCCACCAGCATAGTTCCTTCAGTACTGGGATACACTATTCAGCTGGTTCTGAAGATTTACACTTAATTTAAAATAAACAACTATTCTCTGACCTTGATATTATCGTTTGTAAGTTTTATGACTGTTCATTCTACCTTTCTCAATTTCTAGATAGAATTCATAGTGCTTTGATCTGAATAGTAGTAGGGTAAATTTCCCTTTTCTTTCTTATCTGTTAACACTTTGCCCTTTTTATTGTGCGACTGTTCTCCACTTTTTCTCTCTTTGGAATTATTTGGAAGTGTGCTTTTATATCCCCTTCATTGGAACTCCCACTTATCTTGAGCACATTTTACCATTATTGTTTCGTACCACAGCATCAAATTTATCATTGCTTTCAGTTGATTAAAATCCACTTTTTAAAAATAATAATACCCAAGATATATACTTGACTCTGCTTAGTTTAATTTTCCTTAAAATTAAGAATTCCATATACCGGTATGCTACTGCTGTTCTAAAAAGCAAATTCTCTATGGAAACTAGACCACTAGAGTGAAAGGCAGGCTCATAGTACCAAACTATTCGTGGTGTTTCTATATTTCATATTGTTCCCCACAGTGTTAGGAAACAAAGAACACAGATTCTGGTATGACCTATGGAAAACGTTACACATCAAAACATTCTGCCTTACTAACAAAGACAAGGCCGCAAGATGATATCCTTAATAACCCTTCCTCTTTTTGTTCCTTATCTGGCACTTTTATAGAATTATTTACAATCTACCTTTGACAGAATTTCTAATAGACCCCACATTACCAATAGACTCACTAGCTTTCTAGGCTTGATCAGGAATGTGGGAATATCTTTGTAAAATATTTCATCCCAGAAGATGCAAAACACTGCTTCAGAAAAAGATGTCATCTGCTCCTCAGAATAGATGTTATGTTCTGTGGCTCAGCAGCCCTGAAAATCACCTTAAATAGAGCTAACAAAGTAGTGACATCCATGCTGAAAGAACAGCTTAGCTTCCCTGACAAGCTACTAATGACACTTTCTACATCTTGTAATAATAAGGAAGAACAGGACTCTCAAAATAAGGTGACTTTGAAGATACTGCATGGTCATTCACACAGTATCTTCTACTCCAAAGCTGCCAAGATTTTACCACGAGGACCAACACAGTAGCCAGTATGTTGCTTTCTAGATAAGAATTATCAGGGGCTCCTTCAGAGAGGACCTAGCACCTTAAAGAATAAACAGAGCAGTGAAGTTACTTTTCTCTTTTGTCACATCCAGATTGCAACTCCCTGCCTTAGCAATTAAATGCAGAACAGAACCTTCAAATTTCTTCTTCTTCTCCTTCTCCTTCTCCTTCTCCTTCTCCTTCTCCTTCTCCTTCTCCTTCTCCTTCTCCTTCTCCTTCTCCTTCTCCTTCTCCTTCTCCTTCTCCTTCTCCTTCTCCTTCTCCTTCTCCTTCTCCTTCTCCTTCTCCTTCTCCTTCTCCTTCTCCTTCTCCTTCTTCTTCTTCTTCTTCTTCTTCTTCTTCTGCCATATCCAACATTGGACGTTGGTGATCATGTTGGCAATCCTATTTTTGTCAACAGCCATATGAAAAAGTTCTGCTGAGTTTTGTCCAAACCAGTCCCTTAGGTTTTGAAGCCATGATGTTCTTCTTCTGCCTGGACCTCATTTGCCTTCAATCTTTCCTTGGAGGATTAAATGAAGGATGCCGTATTTTTCTGGGTGTCGCATCACATGTCCAAAACTTTCGCTTTTTAATGGCTTTGATTATTTCCCTTTGCTTTCCCAGGTGGCTTATGGCCTTCTCATTTGTGATTTTGTTAACCCAGCTTATACGTAACAGTTGTCTGTAAATCCATATTTCAAATGCTTCCAGTTTCTTCAAGTGGTTTTCTGTCAGAGACCAATTCTCTACTCCGTAGAGCAGGATAGAAAAGATGTAACATCTGACAAACCTGATTTTCAGTCTTAGGCTTATGTCATGACTGCAGAATATATTTTTCATTTTTAAAATTGCTACTATCTGTGGAAATCACTTACAGAACAAGAAAGTTCCTTGAGGATGTGCCTAAATAATAAGTAAAGCATAAGCAATGGCAAGTTATTTGAAGACATCTCATAATGAGGTATCAGCATACATTTCATGTCCTGATGAAATTTCAAGGATTTGCTGATTGACAATGGATGCATGGGACTACCCCAGTGTAGTGCCCTAAAGGGAGCCAGCAAACCTGGGAATGGAGAAAAGTGTGTGGCTGAAGCTATGTATTTTCCAGTGAAATTCTTCTTTATCTGCTCTGCAATTACAAGTCCACTTCACAGCATGAAACGTTGATATTATGGACTCATGGCTTAATGTAAGCAATCCCTTTCTTAGTGGGCCCTCTAAACAATCTGTGCTTTGGACAGGAAGCTCCTAAGGTGTGACACTATCCTCTGGCAAATCGAAGATCATCATGGTCAACATGTCATCTCATTTGAGAAAGGGGAAACTGCTAAAAAGAATGCCAAAACCCACCAAAAATAAATATACCTTAGCAGATGCTCTGAGACAAAAGGAATGTATAGTAATTGATTGGTTATGTGCCATCAAGTGAGTGTCAACTTTTAGCAACCACATAGATTTTTTTCTCCCATGACAATCTATTTTAACCTAATCCTTTAGGTCTTTCAACATTCTATCACGACTGTAACCGAGTCCATTCAGCTTGCTATTTTGTTCTTCTCTTCTAGCCTTCCCTAGAGAGCCTGGCTTAATGTAATGCTTCATAGCTAGGACATGGAGCTGAGTTTTTGCATAATGTGCCCAAAGTAGGATAATTTGAGTCTGTTCAATTTGCCTCAAGTGAGAATTCTGGGTTGATTTGTCCAATTATCAATTAGTTCATTTTCTTTCATGGAAGGAATGTAAAGTTCTTCTTTATGTTTTACTGGATGACTAGAAGTTCAAGATTGCATCCATTTTGAATTCTGATATAGAAGACAACTGATGCTTTTCAATGCTACTTGATAGACCCATGGCGTTAAACACATTTCAGGACACTGGCATAATGAGGAATCAGTTTGTCAATGGCAAAAAATATAAATTATGCAACCACTAACTAGTGTGAAGACAAAACAAAGAAAATAGCTTAGCTTGTCTTTCTTATTCAGAGGAGAAGGAGCAAATGCTTGATTGAAATACATAGAGTGGATGGGTCAAAACTGCAAAACACATTGAGCCTCATTCTGTCACTTCTCCTAGAGAAAGATGGATTGGGGATAATCTTGCATCGTAAACTCCCTCCCCCCTTTTTTTTAATTTGCTTTTTCTGATTTTCACAGAATGGCTGCTGAATTTCAGATTCACTTGGATAGATCCAAAGGAAACAGCATGATTGGATAGAGGAAGACATTACATCTAAATGTGTTTCCCAAGTACACATTGTAAACCAATATCTCCAATGGACAAAACTGGAAAATGACTTAAATAGATATCTTGTGAGTGATCTATTTTTTAAATTAACACTATGAAGAGAGCAAGTGCTTCCTATTTGGTTTGCAAGCTGCGAGATAACAAACTTCCTACTTTAATCCTAGTTAGATCATTATTTTCCACTCAATATCTGCTAGACACTTAACATAAGAGCTATGGTGGCACAGTAGTTAGAATGCAGTACTACAGGCTACTTCTGCTGACTTCTGGCTGACTGCAATTCAGCAATTCAAATCTTACCAGGCTCAAGGTTGATTTAGCCTTCCATCCTTCCAAGATTGCTAAAATGAGGACTCAGACTGTTGGAGACAATATGCTGACTCTGTAAACTGCTTAGAGAGGGCTGTGAAGCGGTATATTAGTCTAAATGCTATTGCTATTGCTATAAAGCTATTCTTTTTATACCTAAACTAAGCAACTCCAGGTGTCACAGGGAGAGAGGTTGAAGGGCTATAAAATTTGCCCAATGAAAGTAATCCCTTTGTAAGTCAATCAATGGAATTTTCTCCTTGCTGCTACTTTGACTCACAGCAGGTGGTCCAGGAAGAATTTCTCCAGTGCTATGAGTATTAGAATTTATTTAATAAACTTTAATTAATTGTAGTCATCCTGACATCTTCTCCTGCATGGATCCTCTTTGAAAACTGACCCTAAAGTTAGTCAGCAACAATATAGATGCTCCAAAACAGAAATTCCCATGTATCACCCATCCTTCTATTTTCTATTCAGGCATGTAAACTTTGCTTAGGAACTGTTTTGTTTCTATGTCTAATCCCATTATGTTAATAAAAGTAGCTAGAATTGCCAGAAGCTTCTGCTGAGAGTAACTTGAAGGACTCCCTCGACTCAGTGATTATACCAGAAAGCATCAATGATCAGTGGCTGCATAGAGAGGAATTGGCTTGGCCTTGGGGTACACACAGCTCAGTCCTTGGATATTTCTTATCCTATACCTGACACCTAATTTTTTAAATAAGACTATTCTGAACCAATGATGATTAATTAATATTTAATTAATCTAAACCTATATTTCTTACAGTTTAGACTTACAACTTCATAAAATCTCCCCCCCCATTCCCCCCTCCATTTTCTATACAATATTATTCCAGCAAAATTCAGATGGCTTCTTGGCTTACAAACTGAGTATATATGTGTGGGTGAGTGAGTGGGTAGGTATATTAAAAAAATGTGTACAAGGTAATGTTGCCAAACAGAAGCATAATTCAACTTCAGAATTGTGTTAGTGAAAATAAGCTCAAAAGCAAAGTTTTGATAATCTCAATTCAAATTTCAAATTCAAAATTGTGCTTCAAATTCAAAGAAGTTCTCTGTCTTAATTTCCCAAGATGAACCTGAATGTAGATCTGTGAGAACAAGCATTATTATTATTATTATGCGATAATATTATTCCTCATGCAGTTCAATCTTATGAGCAAAGAACGATTAGTACTATGCAAGTTATCTTCTGTTCGGTGTCATATAATGATAAACAGTAAATACATAAGTAATAACTGGAATATCACCTTCATTTTGATCCTTGAAAGAGACTGGAATAGTCTGTAGGAAGATATGAAACCAAAATGAAACAGAAACAAGGAAGGACTCGTTGCCATCTCTTTCAGATAGAGTAGACCTTGATTTACAACAGTTCATGTAGAGACCATTCAAAGTTACAATGGCACTGAAAAAAGTGAGTTATGACTGTTTTTCACACTTATAACCATTGCAGCAAAACTCACTTAACAAATGTTTCACTTAGCAACATAAATTTTGGGCTCAATTGTGGTAATAATTTGAGAACTACCTGTATTTTCTCTTCCCTTCCTTAATCAACAAATGGCTGCCATAACAGCTTGAGATGATAATAACCTTGATAATAACCACCGTCACTTATGTAGGCTGCCATTTTTCCTAACAGTATAAATCAACATTATCCAGCTCAAAATCCTTCAGAAGATTTTGAACTCCTAATTAAGAATGTCACACATGAAGTAGGTTGCCATATTGGAAAAGGTTGCCATATATTTTCATTATGAAAGGACTGCAGTAGAGGAGAAAGGAAACATTGTGTAGCAGCTGATGGTTAATAGAGCATCCCAGATTTAAACTGAATTATTGATAAATTCCATTTTCACAGGAAATATTGGGTAGCGGATAGGCCAAAAGGAAAAGGTGATCTAGTAATTTCAGTCTGTCCCAGAGGAAACAAATGGAAGCATGTTGTAGTCTGAAATGTTAGAAAAACATCTGATTGTCTATCCCAGAAGAGTGAACTCTAGCAGAAACGCTCAGAATCCTACTAAATGAAGGTTCCCAGGATTCTTTGTGTTAAGTCATAATGGTCAATCTAGTATAATGAAACCAATTTAAATGTATAACACAGATAGATTGAGTTTTAGATGCAGGAGCCTGGCTGGAGTGTACAGCTGTTGAGAGCACTTTTGTAAATTCTGGGCTATGTAGGCAAGTCCTTGTTTCCTAGATCTTTAAGAATGAGGTACTTATATCAAAATCAACTTAATTTGTCATATACTCATCTATGTGTCTGTGTATACTGCTTCTTTTGATTATGTATCTTTTAGCAACGGATACTTACAATTTTTTATTATTTCTTTTTTTTTAATCGTAAGCTACTTTGATTCACTTCTTGTTTTGGAACAACAAAAGTGGGGTACAAACTTTTATAAACTAACTAATCAATCAGAGCTTATATGGACTAAGAGCTGAGCATAGCATTGTGTGGTCTTCCAGCTCTAAAAGTATGATTCTTGAGCTCACTAGCTCCATGAAGTAGACTAGGAATGATTTAGGGCAGCTGCTAAATAGTGCTACAGGAGCCTTCCTCTAACTCGGGTCCTGTAGTTGTGTTGGACTACAGTTTTCATAATGGGCGGCATAGAAAGATTCTGGCTAGCAGCTGACAGATCTAGAGAGTACCAGGTGAAAGTAGCTATCTACAGATTTTTCCTTAAAGATAAACTCTTGGTAAGATTCAGCAATAATCTAACCTAAAGGTTTGACATTCCTCAAAAGTTTTGGGGGTCCATAATTAGTTTACTCCATGGAATAGAGTCAATTAAAGCAAGAATATGTGCAGCAGCCCTGAATACTCAATTTAATTTTCTCTTTTGGTCTCAAATAGCCTGAATCAGTCGGGCTTCTGTATGTGGTGCAGAGCTTATCTGTTTGAATGGGCCTTCTGGGACAAATGAGGTGAAAGGGGCATAAGAAAACATAGGTTGGGGATTTCCCCTTCCCCCTCCGCATGCTTGATTATTTCCCTGCTTTTGTGTGTGCACGCACTTTGCCTCCCTGTTCAACAGCAACACATTACATTTCAGGGTTCTTGCTATTGCTATATCACACACATACTCACACACACACAATACAATTTCCAGGCATAAAATTTAGTGACAGGACTAAGGACAAAGGGTTATTATATTTTGATAGCGGCTATTATCTATTTCCTTTCCATTTATTTAAACTCTAAAGGATCTGCAGGTTATTATTCATAACTATCTCATTTTTCCTCAAGCATGGCATAGCATTTTAACCTCAGAACAGCCCCATAGGTAAACTATGCAGAAAATAGGTATTCACACACCCTGACTTCAGTCACATTTCAAAGTATATGCCAGGCTATGTTTAGCTAGAAATAACATTTATCATGTTAAATTACTACAGTATTCAGTCATTGTGCTTGATATGTAGCTGTTTCAGAAGATGGAATGAAGCACAGGGATAATTTAATGTCTTAAAGTTTTGTCTGCTTAAGATCCATGGATGAGAAAATCCTATAGTTATGTTATTATTCAACAAAGAACAAATGTTGTAGTAACAAAATGAGATTGAATTTGCACTATAATCTTTCTAGAATTAGTAATATTTATAAGCAATATGAAATAAGTAAAATACTATCATAAGTTTCTCTCCAGCCCAATTTAACCTATTCAGATTAGCAATGTATAAAATAATTTGACAAATAAAAGGAGAAATCCACAACAGTATTCTGTAATAACCTGTAATAATAGATTTGTTGTCTGGGCAAGATCCTTCTACAATCCTTCTATGATACATTAGAGGGTAACAAAGGGACAATTCAGGAATTCATTAGAAATAAAACAGACAAAACAATTATCTGTTTCAAAAGGGGAAGCTTCCAATTAGGCATATAAGAACCTTCGCAATATCATTTTTTGAGTTTGCAAATGACAGAGTGGCATTGTTATTCCATTTTTATCTGGGCCACTGCCCCAACAAATTGTATATATAATTGTATACACAAGAAGAATATTAAAGGTGACACATAACACACTGGAATGTAATGCATTGTTAATATTATTAGGGTTTATAAAAATGAAGTAACGAATATGACACTCCCACTCTAATGTGGAACTGTCATAACAATGTTTATAAGTAGCTAATGCTGCTGTTAAAAGGATATAAAAAATCAATTTCTATAATTGGGGACATCACTAGAAGCCCCATGTAAGTTTATTTATTTAACAGATTTATATGGCCATGCATTTTAAGCAACTCTGGGCTGCTTACAACAATCATAAAGCCAATAAATAAAACTATCACAAATACGAATCCTGCACTGTAATTGTCCCCCTTAAGAGCAATGCCCAGCTGGCTCTTCCTTCCATACTTATATAACCCCAGAACCTCAGTAAAAAGTGAAGTCTGAATGGCCTCCTGAAAGGCTAGGGGACCCACTGAATCTCTGGTGGGATACCGGTTCTCCTAACTACTTAAAATTTCCGCTAGTGGTTCTCCAGAACCTGTCAGAACCTGTTGGATTTCACCCCTGCACTAGATGACAAGATTTCAAGGAGGTGACCTGGACCATGTCCATGCTCTCTGATCTAGTGGGGCAGGCAGATATTCTTAGAGAAAAAGTTGTCCCACAAATAACCATGTCTTGTGCCATGTAGCTTTTTCAAGGTGTTAACCAGCATCTTGAAATGCACCTGAAAGAAAATTGGAAGCCAGTGCAACCCATGCTACAAAGGTGTAACATGGCTGAACCTATGGGGATTCAGTACTGTGCACACCATTGTATTCTGAACCACGGATAACGGCCAAAAGCAGCCAATGTAAAATTCATTGAAATAATCCAGCTAAGAGATAACTATGACATGAGTGATCATGAGCAAGGCCTTTCCTGGTACAGAAAAGGCCACACCTGGAGTACAATGATCTCCAAACTGTGATACAACTAGATTGTCCCTAATAATAGAAATATTAGTAATTGATTCATAAATGTGCTCAGATCTTTCAAATTTACCATGTTTTGTAAGATTTTGAGATCTCATAAAACCATCTCACCTATTTTAGGAAAGAAAAATAAATAAATAAATAACTTTTTATTTAATCTGAGCATTTGTCCTCTGTTTCCCATGAATGCTGCATTGCTGACCTGTGGCTTGCATGCTTCTTAAAAGCTTATGTTGACAATAGAATGATTCACATAAAGGCAGTTTGTTGGTAACCGCTGTTATAAATCTTTTAAACAAAAGAATTATGACGCCGGCAATCACTGGGAGGTGGGATTTTGGACAATGCTGCCAATTCAGTATGGTTGCATTAAGTACATGGGCAAGACTGCCTTTTCCTTGTTAGGGAAAGGGAGGGGATATTTTTTTTTGTTTGTAGTAAAAACAGTGTTCTGTGCACTGTAGGCTTTATATTATAGTTAATGACTTCAGCTACATCCACCACTGCATTTATTTTAGCTATTACCCAGCAGTTATAGATGAAGAAAAAGGAAATCAATCATGTTTCAGGAACACTATTATTTGAGTTTAAGACTATTTGCTCAAAAGTACATCACCTTGAATTCAATAGGACTTTTTGGATCAGGAAGCCTGAAATTTTCAGATTTCCCAGTCAGATCCTTAGAACACCAATTGATAAACTGTTTGGGCATTTTTATTTTTCTAAGAATATTGCATTGCTTACTTGCCCTTTCTAAATATTGAAAGATCTCTGGGCAACTTTACAAAGCTATTCTAATTCTGGTAATTCAGGATATTAGAGGATTTTAGTGTCTTTCTGTGTAGCTGGGTGTGCGGAGCGGATCATTTAAATAGCTGTGACCCTTATCCTTTTTTTGTTTTAGCATGAATTCTAGTAGCTGCACTGTCCGCAGCTGAAAGGAGTCTTTGAATAAAGACACAATTTGGCCCAGAATCGTAGTATATTTTTATATTACAAGGCCATCTTTCTAACTTAATTATGCAGAAATCCAGACAATCGTGTTTTGCTTTTGATTTCTTCAAGCAGATATACATTAAGATTTCTTTGGTGTTTTTACAAAAAATTTCTTGTTTGCAGTGGAACATGATTCCAATCCACTGCTTTTTCTTTTTCTTTATTTTCATCTTTAAGTTAACCTCATGTCATCCATTATTCATTCAATAGCATATATAAAGTCTTCTTTCCCTCTTTGCTCACAATCTATGTCAAGTCCCAGGTGCCATTGTCACTGTCTAACTCTGTGAATATTTATCAACAAGAGCCAGTCTCTAAACGCTCAGAAAGACCTTTTATGTCCAGAAGCAGCCAATCAAATCCTTCATAAACAAAACCACAGAGAAATATGCACTGACACACATATTCCCAAATCAACCATGCAAAATAAAACAAAATAAAAGCCAGATTACCCAATTAAAACAAAACCGTTGAACAAAAAAAGATTACAAGGGGGGCAAATCTGTTTTGTTCAAATGCCAGTGATTCTGAACAAAGCTTTTTATGTGCAATTGCTATGCCTCCTTATACGGTATATTTTTTGTGAGGGAGGGGGCACATCACATGCCAGTTATAGCAGATATATATTTGCCCATTTTTTTTCCAACTGTGAAGGATTGATTAAGGAAGGAAAGGACAGAATAGCAGCACATGTTTCTTGTAGGTTTAGAGTTATCCCTGGAAGAAAGGATTCCTTGTTTCCCATATCTTCCTAACTTCCAGCTATGTGGACTTCAACTCCCAGAATTGGCAATGGTTAAGAATTGGAAGTTGAAGTTCCACTGATCTTGAGGCTGCCAAAATTGAGAAACTCCTGATAAGAGATGTGCCTTCCTTCTTTATAGTATACCATTTGTTTCCTGTTTCAGAAAACTGAAAGTCCTGCAGCAATCTATTTGGTTTTAGCGTGAAATAACTGTTTCCTGCAAATGTGCTTTCTTCAATCCATATTTCAGTCAATTATTTCATTAGACCATTAGACTTTTCTCAACCTCAACAACATTAAGATGTGTGGACTTCAACTCCCAAAATAAGCCAATCAGCATGTTGGCTGGGGAATGCTGGAAGTTGAAATCCACATATCCTAAAATTGTTGAGGTTGAGAAACACTGCATCAGCCAATTTCCTTGAAAACAACATCAATTATTTCTGAGGGCCCATGTGTAGATTTTGGCTGTCATTCTGTATGGCTGTTGTCTGATATTTCTTCTCAGTAAAATTCTGTGGTTCCAGTTATAAGGTTGCAGTTCCCTAGCCTTAGTGATATCCTTCACCTTTTGTTGTGGTTTAGAATTTTGAACATAAATATCTTGTGAAGGAGAACAAAGGATTTTTTCTAAATACTTTATATCCATGAAATGGGAGATGCATTAAAATGTATCTCAATTAATCTACATGAATCTACTCACAGCTGAATTCTACATTGCAATCAGGAAGGGTGCAAAAATACAATCTAGAGATAACCGAGCAACAATAGCAATAGCACTTAGACTAATATACCACCCCATAGTGCTTCACAGCAGTCTCTGTGTGGTTTACAATGTCAGCATATTGGGGGTAACCTTGCAAGGATAGAAAGCTGAATCAACCTTGAGGCCCATCAGGATCGAACTCCAGGCTGTAGGCAGAGTTAGCCTGAAATACTGCATTTTAACTATTGCATCACCACGTCTACCTTGGGGCTACCAAAGTTGTTAGAATCAAACTGTTTAGTATTTTTTTCCTTTTAAATTGTAAACATTATAGATGATTAATTTTCACCATCTAAACATCTTAAACCCTCCTCCACAATTAAGTCAACTTTGGGTTATGACCGTATCTACATTTAGAGTGTGTTTCCAGAGCTGACCTGCAGTCGAGAGCCCATGAACTGATGTGGTTTATTACACCATGATTTGTTGAATAACTGCAATTGGCTACATGAATCCATTGTGTTAAACAATAGTCCAACAAACTGCCATTACACCATGATTTGTTGAATAATCACAATGGGCTATATGAATTCACCGTGTTAAACAACAGCCCAACAAATTCTGTTATGGTGTGGCACTATATGCAAATCCAGTTGAACTACTGTTAAGAAAACATGGCTACTGTGTATGTCATAAATGCTAGCTAAAGAAATGTGAAAGAGATTCATCTGTAAGCCTTACTAGTAGAAGCTTTCCTTCAAATGGTTCATGAAGTTGAAGTGGAGAAAACTTACCATCATAGCAATAAGTCAGAAGCACTATTGCTTATTCAATGGGCAAATATGTGCCTTAATTCAGGACTGAGGACTGTGCTGAATTTTATTTTCTATGATCCATAGCCACTGGTTATACTGGCAGTGACTTATTGGTACCAGAGACTAGCAGGGTCTCAAAGCCCTTCACTCCACTGCTAAACATAGGTAACTTCTGTGCTTCTTTTCATTTGTAATCTATCTACATAACTGATACTAGGTCAGTTCTTAAGTCATTCATTTAAAAGATTTACCTGGAGAGATGGTCCTCAATTTATGACCACAATTGAGCCCAAAATTTCTGTTGCTAAGCAAGACAATTGTTAAGTGAATTTTACCCTATTTTACTATCTTTCTTGCCACATTTGTTAAGTGAATCACTGTAGTTATTAAGTTTGTAACATGGTTGTTAAGTGAATCTGGATCTCCCATGGACTTTAGTCGTAAATGTAAAGTCACTGTTTTCAGTGCTGTTGTAAGTCCAAACCATCCTTAAAAGAATTGTTGTAAATCGAGGACTGCCTCTATTGTATAGGCATGAAATGGTTGATATCAAGAATGTCCCATGGACATTTCAGCATACTTAAAAGATTGTTCACAAGAGACTTATGAATGGGAATGGAAAAGGTGGATAGAATATGTTCAGAACAAATATCAAACTAGAAAGTATCAAAATAACGTATTAGAAATATTTTAATGTAATGAGGATAAAAAGAAAAACTATACAGGGGAGGGAGGGGTTCAAGTTTTTACATAAGTGTCATATTAAGGGGGTTTTTTTTGTGTTTTTTTTTATCTTTCTTTACCAGTTATGAGTATATTATAGGGAAGTCTGGGGGGAGGGGAGGGTTAGGGAGGGTTAGGGAGGTTGGGAAGTTTGGGGGTGGTGGTGGGGGGGGGAGAAAAAGGGGTGAAAATGTAATTGTAAAACTTTTGCAATAAAAAAAAAAAAGAATGTCCCATGGGTCAGATTCTGGCACTAGTTCATTTTCTTGATCAGGGAGTTGGCAACCAATGCTATCTCCTATTTCTAAATGGGAGGAATCCTGTAGGTGACTACAGGTAATCCTCGACTTACAACCACAATTGAGCCTAACAATTACGTTGCTAAGTGAGACAGTGGCTAAATGAATTTTACCCCATTTTTTGCCTTTAAGTGAAGACACTGCAGTTAATTTAGTCACACAGTTGTTAAATGAATTTGACTTTGCTTGTCAGAATGTTGGAACAGGGGATCACATTTCCTTGGTACACTATAACTGTCATGAATGTGAACAAGTTGCCAGGTATCCAGATTTTTATCTCATGACCCTGGAGATGCTGCAACAGTGGTAAGTGGGAAGAATGATCTTAAATCGCTTTTCTCAGTGATGTTGTAACTTTGAGCAGTCACTAAATCAACTGCTGTGAGTTGAAGACTAACTTCTAGTGATAATGACACAGTTACATAAGTTGCTGCTTCACATTACAGAATGTGCCTGGAGCCACTCAGCCATGACAAACAAATGCATGAGATGCCAAATGTATGTGCTATGTAGTCCCTGGAGGGAGAAGGAATAACATTTATGCCCTCATTCTAATACCCATCAGCCAAAAAAAAGAGACCATATCTGGCATCCCATTTAGTCTAATAAACATGATGATAACAAAAAATAAAATAAAATAAAATAAAACATCCTAAAGCATCGGCAGCATGTATTCACTACCATAAGCCTATTAGTGCTGTCAGATTGCATAAGGAAAGTCTTATCAGAGAACAGCCGTGGAGACAGTATAGGTCATGTAAAAAGATGAAGGGAATGGAAATCCAGCACAAGATTAACAGTTTTGCTGTCAGTTTACCCACTGAATTCTATCCCCCCCTCCGCCACCTATGTCCACCCTGGTAGTGCAGAGGTTAGAATGCAATATTGCAGCTTAACTCTGCCCATTGCTAGGAATTCGATCCTGACTGGCTCAAAGTTGACTCAGCCTTCCATTTTTCCGAAATTGGTAAAATGAGGACCCAGATTGTTTGGGGCTATATGTTGACATTGTAAACCGACCAGAGAACTCTGTAAAGGACTATGGGGCAGTATGTAAGTATAAATGTATCACTATTGATATTTAGGAAAACATTCAATATCTTGAAATGGGATTATCCTAAAAACCAGCTAAAGAAAAAGTTATAGGCTTTTGACCAGTGGTGTGGCTTGGTGGGAGGGTCATGTGACCGGGTGGGCATGGCCAACTTGACATCACTCATGTTGAGGAGCACCTCACCTGGCCCCTCCCCTCCCAGCCACTCCTTGTCGTGAATGGCAGGAAAATGAGGAGGGGAATTTTCCTGCTTACCATCGTTCCCTCAGACTGTACTGAGCTTGAGGAATAGATGACGGGCAGGAAAATCCCCTTCCCTGTTTTCCTGCCTTTCACAAAAGGGGTTCCATTCCGAGCCTTCAGTGTTGCAATCCTGGGATACCTATCTAATACTCCTTCCTCTTCCTATTTTCCCCACAAGAATAACTCTGTGAGGTTGGGCTGAGAGAGAAAGTGACTGGCCCAAGGTTACTCAGCTGGCTTTTATGGCTAAGGCAGGATTTGAACACACAGTATCCTGGTTTCTAGCCTGGCCTCAACAACTAGGCCCGTGATGGAGAACGTATGGCATGCATGCCAGAAGTGGCATGCAGAGCCATCTCTCCGGGCATGCGGGCCATCACCCATTGCTCTTCCAGGTTCCAGCAGCCGGCCAGCTGGTCTTCACACATGCAGGAGCGCCGGAAACTGGAAGAGCAGCTGCCCGGTGAGCATGAGTGCTCTGGGAAGATGTTCTTCCGGTTTCTGGCATGCGCATTCGCACCAGCCACCTGATCTTCCAGTTTCTGGCATGCATGAACGCACGAAGACCAGCTGTCTGGTGCGCATGTGCATGCTGGAAACTGGAAGATCATCTTCCTGGTGCACGCATGCCCACTGGGTGGCTGCTCTTCCGGTTTCTGGCATGCGCATGCACATTGGCCAACTGGTCTTTCCATGTGCATGCATGCCAGAAACTGGAAGATCATCTTCCCAGTGCACACATGCGCACTGGGCAGCTGCTGTTCCAGTTTCCGGTGCCACATGCACAATGGCCAGCTGATCTTCATTTATTTATTTATTTCATTAAATTTTTATAAAGCCCTTCTCCTGCTGGACTCAGGGCGGTGCACAGCCTAGAATAAAAAACATCCCAATACAAAATTTAAAATTTTAAAAGAATTAAACAAATTTTGGCCCCAAATTTAAAACCTCCCGACTAAAATCCATTTACAATAAAAAATATCTAAAGGGGGGGGGTTTACGCCAGCCCAGCTTGATGAAATAGAAAAGTTTTGAGGGCACGGCGAAAAGCACGGAGATCTGATATCCTATGTATCTCCGGGGGCAGGTCGTTCCAGAGGGCAGGTGCTGCCACAGAGAAGGCCCTCCCCTTGGGGGTTGCCAGCCGACATTGCCTGGCTGACGGCACCCTGAGGAGTTCCTCTCTGTGGGAGCAAACTGGCCGGTGGGTGGCTATTGGCGGCAGAAGGCGGTCCCGTAAGTACCCAGGCCCTATGCCATGGAGCGCTTTAAAGGTGGTAACCAACACCTTGAAGTGCACCTGGAAGACCACCGGAAGCCAATGCAGCTTGCGCAGGAGGGGTGTCACATGGGAGCACCCCATCGCTCCCATAATCCCCTGCGCGGCCGCATTCTGCACCAGTTGGAGCCTCCGGGTGCTCCTCAAGGGGAGCCCCATGTAAAGAGCAATGCAGAAGTACAGGCGGGAAGTGATGAGTGCCTGAGTGACTGTGCATAAGGAGTCCCGATCCAGAAAGGGATGCAGTTGGCGAATCAGGCGAACCTGATGAAAAGCCCCCCTGGCCACAGCTGTCATATGCTCTTCTAATGACAGCCGTGCATCCAGGAGGACGCCCAAGTTGTGAGCCCTCTCCGTGGGGCCAGTAACTCGCCCCCAATAGCCAGTGATGGCACCAGCTGGCTATATTGGGACGCCGGAAGCCACAGCCACTCGGTCTTGGAAGGGTTGAGTCGAAGCCTGTTTCTCCCCATCCAGACCCGCAGGGCCTCTAGGCACCGGGACATCACTTCAAGGGCATCATTGGGATGGCCTGGGGTGGAGATGTACAGCTGAGTATTGTCAGCGTACTGATGGAACTCCACCCCAAAACCCACGAATGATCTCGCCCAGCAGCTTCAATATTTATGAACAGAAGGGGTGAGAGGACTGACCCCTGCGCACCCCACAAACAAGGCGCCTCGGGGTCGACCTCTGCCCCCTGCCAATACTGACTGCGACCGGTCAGAGAGATAGGAGGAGAACCACAGTAGGACGGTGCCCCCCACCCCCAACCCCTCCAACCGGCACAGCATGATACCATGGTCAATGGTATCAAAAGCCGCTGAGAGATCTAACAGGACTAGGATAGAGGAACAACCCCCATCCCGAGCCCTCCAGAGATCATCCACCAATGTGATCAATGTCGTTTCTGTGCTGTGCCCAGGCCTGAAGCTGGACTGGAGCGGATCTAGATAGACAGCTTCATTCAGGTACCGAGGAAGCTGTCGTGCCACCACACTCTCAACAACCTTCGCCACAAAGCGAAGGTTGGAGACTGGACGGTAGTTAGCCAAAACAGCCAGATCCAGATAGGGCTTCTTGAGGAGGGGCCTCAAGTGGTGCATCTTCATGTGGTGCATGTGCCCCAGAAACTGGAAGATCACCTTCCTGGTGTGCATATACACACACATGTGCACTAGCCAGCTGATCTTCATGTGCACATGCGCACCAGAAACTGGACAATCATCTTCCCGGGGCATACATACGCACCAGGCAGCTGCTGTTCTATTTCCAGCACGCGTGCCCTCCCGTTTCGGCACTTGGTACCAACAAGTTTCGCCAACACTGCACTAGGCCAAACTGGCTGAATGTTTAATGTTGAGGCAGACAGATGAACATTTCTCACAATTTCCAACACATCATGGATGCTTTCAGATTGCCCTTTCTGCACTTTTATTGCTCATATCTACTCTCAGGATTGCCAAAAGTTAGAGATAAGAAAAAACATTACTAGAATACAATATTGACATGTCTTCATCCTGAAGAAAGACATACAAACTTTTGTTTCATAGATGTACTTTATTTTTTTAAGCTTATTTGGACTTGCTTGTCTAATTCTTTTCTTTCTGTACAACCAGAGGGAGGAACTGGAACCAGCTTTAGCTCTACACCTCCAAGGGCAAGTGAGATTATCAGAATAATAGAGTTGGAAAGGGCCTTTGAGGTCTTCTAGTCCAACCTACTGCTCAAGCAGGAGACCCTGGCCTATAACATTTCAGTGGCTGTCCAGTCTCTTCTTAAAAATCTCCAGTGATAAGCATCTAGGAATGGGCTTAAGAAACAGCACGTCTCCCCTGTCATTCATTTCTCCAGTACAGAAGGAATGGAAAACTGTCTGTCCAATAAATCTTTTTGACAATCATTGTTAAGCCTGAAAGAGATGAATATATAGAAAACAATAATTCTTTCCAGACACTGTTAATAAGTGTGGACATAGTTTCGTTCCTAGGTTATGCCCTGGAGAAACCTAAAAATGCAGTTCTGGACCAGGGCTTCTGCATTTATGCATCAATCAAATAACGCCATGGGCAGAATCTGATTTATTCCAATTTCAGCATATTAAATATTGTCAACACCCTTGATAATCTCTATTGAATGATAGGAGATATGTCCTGGATCAATGTGTTTAATCCAAATAAATAAACTGGATATGCAGTTCTATAAAGTGTTTTTTTTTTAACTAAAACCCCAAGTAACAGTTAAGGCTAATCTGTCATTTGACAAAGACAAATTGAAGAGAAATCAAAAATGTGTTATTTGTTCTGGGTGTAAAACTGTTTCAGAATGACTCTTATTTAAGTGATGACACATCTGATAAAGCTTTAAAAAAAATGAGCACACACCAACATATCAGAGTTAGAGGAATACATTGCAGTTTCAGTTGCCAAAATTATTTTTCCCCAGGTGAACCATCATTCAATCAAATGCAATTAAGTGTGTATGTATGTGTGCACATATCTGTCTTTGTGTGTGTGTGTGTGTGTGTGTGTGTGTGTAAATAATCTGATGCTGTATTATCAAGTCTTAAATTGGAAGTGCTTGGCCTAATAAGATAATGAACATTACATTAGATTATTAATTGATAAAGTATCAATTCTTCTAGAAATATGAAGATCAATGCAAACCACAATAAAAACATGGGATCACTGCAGAATAATTCAAAACAACTGAATGAAACAGAGAAATAGATAAAATTGTGTCACAAACCAAAAGCTGCATTGTAATAGATAACAGGTAATAATATTAAACAATCAAAGGGAATGAACGGCTCTCTATGAGTTGATGAATCTCAGTTCCCAGCAATGATAGCCCTTAAAGTAAGGTCTAACCACAGGTATAATCCATGGGTCATTCCCATGGCCATATTATGAATAATCTATTGTTTTTCTTCTATCCTACCTTGAGAGTGTAGGTTTTGTTTTGTTTTTTTTTTTTTTATAAAAAAAGGAGACATCTTTATTTGTTCACCTCGTGTTCCCAGACTTAATGAGAAAGCAGTGGTTGTTTTTAACGCTGGTAGGTAATGAGTGGAATGAGAAACAAAGCTAGGGTTAAATCCATTGAATACATTCTTTAAAACAGTAAGGATGGTACTATAATTTATGCTTTCCTATAAATTCAAGGAAAGAAGAGATGAAAAAGACAGGTATCAGGGAGCAACAGGACAGGTCTGAAGATAGTAAAATGTAATTTTTCTGGTAAATGTGTGTTTTGATTAATCACATCTATGTAACAGGTGGGGTTTTTTTATGGGAGAACTCATATAAATTCTGAAAAGTTCTCAAAAAGGTTGGATCCCATAGGTGTTTCATCCATAAACTGCTATCCTTTCTGGAGGTATTTATCTTTTCCTAATCTTAAAAAAGCTTTACAAAGAGTTTACATATTAATTATTGCCTGTTCCTCATAGAAAAAAAACATTCTTTAAATTATATAAAGAAGACAGGAAATTAGAAAAACCTATAAAGGCATGACATTGAATATATAGACACCTATAGATTCAACATTCATTGTCAGTTGGAGAAATGAAATTAAACAGGATGCAAAACTATATCCACTAATATTATGCTATGGACTAAAATGATTGCAGAATCAAGTTTAACGTTCTCTTTGCCACTTCCCTTTGAATGTTGCTTTAGCTTACCACCTGTTTTGTAACATGCATTAAGAAAGAACGTATGGTTGGTTTTCAATAACTGAAAAAAATTACACAAAGAAGGAAAATTACCTAACATATGGGTTTTCTATATTGAAAAGTTTTTCAGGTTAGGTTCTGGGTATAACTCGGTCACTGAGATCTCTGAAACAACATCACTTTTTTATACAACATCTCAGAAATTATATTTCATGTTTTCCTAAGTTCGTAAACTTCAAATTAATTTAAACCTCATAATCATTTAGTTGTCTCATTTTTTTTCCTCAAGGACTTTCTTTTGTAAAAATAACAAATGACAAAAACAATATCCCAGTAGACATTGGAGCAAGTATTGGAGATTATCTAATGCAGGGGTCTCCAAACTTGGCAAACTTTAAGACTTGTAGATTTCAACCTCTAGAATTCCCAAGCCAGCCATGCAAAATTTGGTATGGCTGGTTGGGGAAGTTGCCAAGTTTGGATTCCTCTGCTCTACTGTATCTGTCTGGGGTTTCTTTAAAGCACTTGATCTGGGGCTTCATTAAGAGATATTAAGAGAACATTTAAATATTCCCCCACAAAGGTTTTCTTTCTTTTTTTCCACTTAGCAAAGAAAGAAAAGAAAACTGACCAGCCAATAACAATATTCCTGCATAGATCTAATGACTTGCTAGCGAGCATTTGATTCATAACTCTCATCTTTTCAGAGAAGCAGATGCATCCATCATAATTGCCCTAGATTTTTTTGGCTGGAAAAGCATCCCTAAAGTTCAAGAACAAATGTTCTCACAGAGTATTAACAATTGGTACAGAAGATAATTTATTAGCAGTGATGTCTTCCCCATTGTCCTGCAAATGTGAAAATGAAAGTCTTTTTCAAGGTGTGAGACAAACATAGACATGCAGGCAGGCAGGAAGGCAGACAGGCAGGCAGGCAGGAAATCAGACAGGCCTGTAGGCCAAAATTGCTTTTTTTTTCCCCAGACAGTGATGGGTTGCTACCGGTTTGCCCTGGATCTGGCGAACTGGTAGCAGCGGCAGTGGCAGGAGGCTCCTGCCACCCACCCAGATGCTTCTGTGCATGCACAGAAGTGTCACATGTGCGCACAAGTGCACACACGCACACAAGTGAACCGGTAGCACACTAAATTGAAACCCACTACTGCCACCAAAGGAATTGTTACTGTCCTTAGGAATGTTCAAAGATCATGTATTGAATGAATAAGAAATCCTTTAGAAGAAAATGGCTACCAATCTGAATGTTTAATGTAATTCATATAATAAATTGTCTGACTTTGTGGGTTTTGACTTTTGATACACCTTCTCTCTCTGTATCTAGTTATTTATGTCACTAAAGTTTCATTAGTAGTAATTGTTTCTAGAATTTACAGTTATGTGTTGAGAGAGTATTTTAAATACTGATTTTTTAACTCATGTTTTATTTATTTGTACTTGGTGTCCTATCTCCCTATCTCACTAAAATTTAAGTTGTGGTGAATGTTTCTAGAACTTATAAATAATGTGCCAAGATAATATTTTTAATATTGATTACTTATTTTTAATTCATTTCTTATTTATTTATTTTGATGCCTCCTGGCTTCAACCAATTCTAATTTATACTCACATGAGTTACAGTAATTCTTTAGTATGACAATTTTTTCTCTATGATTCCCCTTCCCTTTAAAAAAAGGGGGGGAGTTTCAATTAGCTATGCAGGACAAGTGAATGTATTCCAGTCATTAGCACTCTAAACATTTAAGATTTATTAAATTTGGTGGGACTTATTTTTCAGTCTTATTTATCACAAAGAGGACTGAGCTGTGAGCAAGGCATGTGTTAGATTTGTGTGCATGCTTCCTTTTTTGTTTATTAAGATTAATTCCAGTCAAGATGTGGCTGCATTAATTAGCCTACCCTAGATTATTAAACTAATGTGGACTTGGAACTAAAAGTAGGAACAGGAGTTGTAGAAACTGCCCTTCATCAAGAGAGAAATGCTTTCTTGGCACCATAGGATAACAAGACAGGACTAATGGGCTCAAGTAAAATCTAACCATCTGGATGGGTATTCCAAATGTGATTTTTTATTCCCTTTGGAGTATTAAGCATTACAGCAATCAACATCTGTCCATGGACAAAGACTGCAAAGTTTGGTCATTTAATGGGACAAAAAGCATATGCATAGAAATACATGCTTTAATTCATAGTGAATCTTGGTTTTAAATGAGACAAATACTAAACATTTTGGAATGAAATCATGCCTGTTCATTCATTCAAGAACTACAAACCCACACAATTTAATCTCTTACCTGACAAATGGCAATATTATCACAATGCATAACAGGCTATTGTAAAACAGCCAAATATTTTAAGAACTCCATGATCTGGCTCTGCCAGATTCCATAAAATTCTGCATCAATATATCAAAACTGAGATCATTTCGATATTTCAAAAATCACCCAAAAGAAGTTCTTCAGACTTCTTGTTGGCAAAGGATATATAAATGTCATGTTTATAAAGGTACAGCTGCCTCAATGAGTTGACTTATTAAAAATATTATGACTTCTAAAACAATTGAACATCTGAGTCATGTTTGAAGTATCACACTCTATCCAGTATATCAATATGCTGAGACATTTCAAATAAAACATATTTAACAAACAAAACAGAATGAGATAATGTCATTGTGGGTTAAAACTTTGATCTTAAGATTTATTAGCTTATTTGTGTTTATACATATTTTTATGGGACAATTTACAAATGAGATCATTCTTTAAAATAATTATTTTAAAAAATCATAGTCTGAAGGACCATCTATGATCTATCTCTTATAAACTTAGCACCTAAATTCCTTATAAATTTTGTAGCTTTCCAAGAGATCTACTACCTAAGCAATGTAATCTAAACCAATGGCTATTTAGAGGCCCCAAATATGCCTGGTATTTCAGTTCTGGATGCAGTCTTGGCTTCCCAAGATTTATAATAAAACTTTTGTATCTTTCCACCAGCCTTGCACAATTTTTATTATTTCAGAGAGGTAATTCACATAGAAAAATAAAACAACAGCAGTCCCTAGCTCATTGTTATGCAGCTATTTTCCAACCTTCATCACAACATTTTATTTCTATCTAAAGGAATAATTAATACACTAATGCAAAATGCCTAGTGCTAACAGTTTAAAAATGGCAAAGGCTAAAATACTGGGAACTTAATATTTTGCTACATTGTGCAGATGGTGTCCTCTCAGTTCTATAAGATGGCCACTACTGTGTTGCTGTTTAGAAGAGCTGTGGAGACTTGGCTGTTCACCTAGGCCTTTGGTGAGGAAAAGTGAATCCCCTCGCTTAATTTGATCTGGTCTATCATGCTTGCCATCTTTTATCATTTATCTTTTATTCATGTTATTGTAATTTTTATTGCTTGTTGTAAGTGACTTACATACTAATTTATTATTATTGGGATTTGTTCAACAGTCAGATATTTAAATTGGATTTGGCATTTTTATTCACCTATTGAGTCCTTTCCTGGGATAGGCAGATGTTGTTTGTTGGTGTTAAAGGTATCATCACAAAGTATGAGCTGTTCCAAGTAAAGTTGCCTTTTCCAATTGACTGGTGATGATTTTCTCAATGCTGATGGTATTTCAAGCGGTGGTCCAGTTGTTTGGGATTGCACCCAAGGCACCTATTACTAGTGGTACTATCTTTATTTTCTTTTGTCAGTCATTCTATTCCATTTGCAGGTTTTTTGAAATTCGTTATCTTCTCCAGATCTTTCTCTTCTATTTTGAGGTCTCCAAATACTATCATGTCCCACTATCCAGACGTTTTTGTTTTTTTATCGACAGTTGTAAAGTCTGGAGTATTTTGTAACAGATGCTTGTCTGTTTGAATTCTAAGTAATTCTAATTCTAATTCTAATTCTAATTAATTCTAATTCTAATTCATATGCATTGAATTCTTCCCAAGAACCTAGGATGTCATAATATATTAGCATAGTATATGTGGGAATCCGAGCAGTATGGCCTTTTGTAATACACAAAGGGAAATTTTATCAATATGCAGATTTTCTAAATGAAATCCAATTTTTTTTTTTGATATGGCTTCCAACATGCTGATAACTACTGGGACCATCATGGGCAGTTTATGCCATAATCTTTAAACTTCTATTTTCAGATCTTGATACTTTGTGAATTTCTCCAAATCTTCTACTCTGTTGTTTCCTGGTATTGTCACATCAAACATCTGCATTTTCTTTTTCTTCAGCCACAGTTATATCTAGTGTGTTATGAGTCAAGACTTTAGCAGTCTATAGTTGAAAGTCCCACAATATTTTAATCTGGTCAATTTTGATTACTTTTTCAACTCTACGTTTCCATCAATTTTTCATTATTGGTACATGATGATTTTTTCAGATATTACAATGACTCGTAACTGTGTTATCTCATTATTTATATTTAATTTGTGTAATCTTCTGGCACACGCTGAATATAAAATATGTATATTGTCAATACTGATTGTAAAATTACCTTTTCAGTGCCATTATAACTTTGAATAGTCACTAAAACAGGGCAGTCGTAAAAGTGAGGTTTACTTATGGAGGAAACTCAGATCCTAAGAGTCTAGATCAGGGGTGTCAAATTCAAGGCCTGTGGGTCAGATCCATCCCATAGGGTGCTTAGATCTGGCCCGCAGGGCCGCCCTGGAAACAGCGAAGGACTGGCCCGCAGTGCCTCTACCAGCAAAAATGGTGCCTCTGTTTTCACTGGCAGGGGGTTGCAAGTGGCCATCACAGCTAAAAACAGAGCTTGGGAGCCCATTTTCGCTTGCAGAGTGCTTGGGCCACCACAGGTGCCCGCGACATGAGTGACATTGAGCTGACCATGCCCATTCTGGCCATATCCACCCCAGCTCTCCGACACAACCCTCAATGAAATTGAGTTTGATACTTCTAGATCTTGTGGATTCAACAGTGCATATCAAGAAAAAAATGTGTATACATGATGAAGCAGTTTAGAGAAATAAAACAAAGGGAATCAGCAATCAGATTCAGAGACAATTAGGAAAAATTTTGCCTAAGAAGTAAAGTTCTAGCAGATGAAGAGACAGTTCACACACTACAAGGGAACAGAGAGAAAAATTAGCTTGTAAGATATCAGAATAGCTGATCTGTGTATGATCTCTGTGCAAAAAGAGGGCCTACTGCTAAAACAACAGAATTTCAAACTAAGTACTGTTTTTCAATATTAAGTGCCAAGTAAGGCTTAACTGTACTAAGAGCTTTGAGCGAGGAAATCCATCTGAAATTAAATAATCAAAAAAAGATGGGTAAGAGGTGATTTTAGGAAGTAAATAGTGATTGAAAAAAGAAGAGTGAACAGCAGGTCTCTGCGTGAAGTAAATTAATTCATGCTGGAGTTTTATACTCCTGGAGAAATTAAATTGGCCACTTCTTAATCAGCAGCACTGTTCCAGGTCCGTCAGTTCTTTGGCTTTGATGACCGCATTCTTATTTAAAACTTTCTTTTTATTTAAAAGCACCACAATTATTTTTTAATGCTATTCAAATCATGTCATTCTATGGTAGAATTTGATTTTTCAACATTTTTGAGACTCCACGTGGCAGGTTTTCTTCAATGTTTCTGTTTTTTTTTTCTTTTAACCATTTTCTATATTTTAGAACTATGTATCTCTTCTAAATGAAATAAGATCCAAGCCAACAGGCTAGATCTTGACATAAATTCAAGAGCCATGCTGTCTAATCTTAATTTTTAGATTTTTAACAGTTTCAGGGGTGTCCTGATGCACACATAAGAAGATGGAGCTTCAGTCATATGGCTCTGGTCAACATCTTGACTTTTCCCCTCTCTCATCCTGGAGACATTTCTCAACAATTTATTTAGTCAATAGTTTAGGATGTGTAATAAGATTTGAGTGTGAATAAACATATATAATCACATATAAGTTAATTATATAACTTAGTGAGGACTAAATTTTTTTTTAAAACAATCCTTTAAATGACTTTTATTGGGTTTATAAAACATTTCAGACAGATAGCTTGCAGAGTTGACGTAATTCAGAAGGCACATTTGTGTGAGAAACTCTTATGTAAATACTAAGCCACCTTTGGTGATTTTTTTAACCAAATAAAACAGCAGCTTTCTCTGTAATCAAATTGGAATCTAGAAAATGTATTATTCTGATGAGGGTTTTTATGATGAGTTGCTTGGACTGGAATGAAGACTTGGAATAAAAAGAAATTGTGGAAGAAATTAATTCTTGACTTTAGAATTAATTAAATCAAAGCCTTTGTATTATCCAGAAGTTATGTTGTATATTTCTAGAACAGAGGTGGCAAAGTAATTCCAGTTGGAATAATCATGCCCACATATATCACTCTTGATGCTTGGTGCCACATTTGGCTTCTACAAAGTATTTTAAAATTAACAATAATTTAATTATGCTAGCATGGTGCAAAGTAAAATGCCAGCCTGTAGCAATATGAAATTTCTTCTCAAGAATTCTAAAACTACTAAGCTCAAGGGCATTTTTTTAAAAAAAAAACAAAATTAATGAATGGCTACAGCCCAATGTTTTCTTTAGAATTTTTCCTCCCAAAGAAATATTATCTACCCATTGCATATTGCTAGATTCCTGAATTTGGAGCATAGATCAAGTAGGCACAATCTACATTAAATGTGTGCAGGCTAATTTAAAATGTGTATAAACATCTATAAACAATTATCCCAGTTGATTTACATTTCATAGACAGTAAATTATGACTAGCCCTTTCTCATGAAAATCTCATAATAGGGTTATGAGGAAATAGGGAAAACCTCTCACTGCAAAAAGTGAAAGAAATGACAGGTTTTGCTTCTGTCATTAATCCTTTCACACAGATGCCTGCAAAAAAAAAAAAAAAGAGTGCTTGGATCAAGGAATAGCTAAATTGCCCTTGAGCAAGGCTAGATCTATGCATTAATTTAACTTAATTTAAATTTAAGTTTCAATGGCAATGGTTCCCACCTCCAGCCTTTTGGCATTCATTGGCACATCAGACAAAGAACAGTTGAAAAGAAAGCCCAGGGTTAACTTCCTGCTGAGTTGAAAAAAAAGTTCAAGGTTAACTTCCTGCTGACACTCAAGGAATAACCATAATAATTTTATGGATGATAGAGATTACAGAGAAGAATCCAAACTTCAGTAATAAATATTGTATAACTATTGCACTTATATTGCTATTCCAGATCAGCTGATAGTTTGAAAAATCCAAGTTACTATTAGCTGCCTGAAATTCAAGATGGGCATTGATAGGCAATTCAGAAGGATCTCCAAACGGATAAAGTCAATATTCTGAAATTCCCAAGGAATATTAAAATCACTGATGAGTTTCTTATTTTCCACAAGTGATATCAATTTTTATTGTTTTAATCAGGTTTATGATACACTGATACTAAGACCTGGAAGTTCAGTGGGATAAAAAAAAAACAGATTAAAAAGTCCATAGTGCAATAATATCTTTTCATTTTGTGGTCTCAATTCACTCACCATTTTGTTCCTCATCTAACTAAATCCAGATTTATGGCTACATTGCCAAAAGTGAAAAATATTATTACAAGCTATGTGGAGCCTTGGGGATAAATCATAATCTTTTGGGAACATTGCTAGTCTTGGAACCCAGAAGACCAAAACAAAGACAAAGTTGAGCATGCAGAATTTCAGTTTGGGGTTATTTAATATAATACGTTTTCTATAAATAAACCCAGTTACACTTGGCTAACTTTCTAAAATTACTACATCTTTAGATAGAATATTTGTATTCCTTAAAATCTGTTGATCTGTTGATACTGAAATGTTACACACTATATTTGTGAATCCACATGTCATTAAATAACATGAAATACTTTCCCTGGAGAGTATCTGGGGATTTTTGTTATTGGGGTTAATGAATCAAGACACAATCTGTATTACTACTTTTCCAGATGATCATTTGTACTTTTGTTGTTCTGATATGCACTCAGATATAGGAAATGCTTGGTCAAAAACAGTTGCATGTCATAATAATTACTTGCCTAGGAAGTGAAAGGAAACACCAGATGGGGAAAAACTGACATGATTAATTCCACTAATATTGCTCCATAATTCACACATATTTCAAAACTTTAAGATATCTCCTTGGGGATATTTTTATTCATTTTATTTATTAAATGGGCTGATTAACTTGCATAGCAATAAATAATGATTATTTTTCAAGCAGTTTCAGGGTGACTGATCTGCTTATAAATCTCTTTGAACTATTCACCCACTATTTTATGTCCAGGTTCATCCTGTATTCTCCTCTTGTAGATTCCATTTCACATCTAACATGAAATGGTGAACATGTTTTTTCTTATCTTTTTTTTTTCTGTTTCCTATTCTAGGTTAATTCTCTTAGTATGTTTATTGATCCTTCAGCATAAAATTGGATTTTGGAGCCACATATTCCTCTTAGTGGTAGGAGTACACAAACCTGCTGGCCTTTATTGAATAATCTAATTTCTGCTTTGCCATAAATTTGGTATAGATTGCCAGAGACTTATTGACAAGTATACAACATATGACCAAACATTTTCTTAGCATTATGGATCTTCATAAGTTTTTTCAAATATGATCGATGGCTTTACTGCCCATATTTATAATGCCATAATGCATTCAGATTAAATTGATTTTTACACTTTCCAATAGTCATATTTTCATCAATAGGATTTGCTTTGTAGACTAAAACAGTTTGACTTACTGACCTCAGATCTTAGTTTAGCTGCTTTATCTTGTAAGAACAATGTCTGGGAAGCAAGATTACAACTTTCTCTTCTTCCATCTGGAATTAATATGTTTGAAGCAAATAAATCAGGCATAGAATATGATAGTCCAGACAAACAAGTTGAACATATTGTTATTTTGGTCACTGATATTCTATATCACTGTCCTTCTTGAATAAAATGTAGCCCAGGAATACTGCAATCTTATTATTTATATCTTAGCCCTTAGATCCTGTCTTTTCCAGATTTCTATACATTGGGGTCATTTCTTATAATAATGTCATCTTTGAAATGAATATATGATAATAATAGATATATTACAGAATATGAATTTCTTAGAAACAGCTGTTTCAGCAGGCTTTCTGGATTGCTTTTATCTCAGCTGTTAAAAACATTTATAAAAACTGTATATTTAAGAATGGGTTCCTTCCAAAGGTGCTTTTTCAAGAGGCAACTGGACTGCCTTATTTTTCTATGAAAAGGCTTTGCTTCTCACCCAAGAAGCTTCTACAGAGGCGAAGAAGCTTCTTGGATGAGAAGCGAAATGTCTTCAGAGGAAAACAAGAATGCTGCCTCTTGAAAAAGCACCTTTGGAAGGAACCCATTCTTAAATATACAGTTTTTATAAATGTTTTTAACAGCTGAGATAAAAGCAATCCAGAAAGCCTGCTGAAACAGCTGTTTCTAAGAAATTCATATTCTATAATATATCTAGAAAATATATATAGGTACTATAGAAAAAGCACCTTTGGGACAACCATGATCCGGATGACTGAGAATCTCCATAGACAATGCCTTCCTTCCTTCCTTCCTTCCTTCCTTCCTTCCTTCCTTCCTTCCTTCCTTCCTTCCTTCCTTCCTTCCTTCCTTCCTTCCTTCCTTCCAAATATGCCCAAGAAGTCTATTTTCTTTATTACCGATTTTGAGGCAGTATTATTGAAATGAAAGAAAATGTTTGTCACTAGAACAAAAGCACTTTGCTCTACCCACTAATTTCCCTCTCCCCATGTCTTAGCTAAAATTCCTCCCAACACAGTCAACTGAAACAAGTAGCCCTTGATAAAAACTGACAAAGTGTTGTGCGGCAGTTTTTTTAAAAAGCCATTTAACTTCCACCTTTAGCTCATAAGGAATATGTTCTCTTTTTGTCAGAAAAAAATCATTGGAAATACGTTCCCCATCTCTCGCAATGCAGAAGCAGAATAACGGAAGGCAGATTTACATTCTAGACATATCATTTCTTTTAGCTTTCTTCTTCATTTACTTTTGAACAGCTAACATGTCGTCCCAAATATACGGGGAATTGTTTCAGGTACAGGCAGTCCGTGACTTACAACCTTTTATTTAGTGACTGTTCAAAGTTACAATGGCACTGAAAAAAGTAACTTATAACCAGTCCTCCTCATACTTATGACCATCGCAGCATCCCGTTAGTCACATGATCAATATTCAGGTGCTTGGCAACTGGCATGTTTTTAAGATCATTTAATTATCTAAATATTCAATTAAGGGATCATTTGATTGCCATTTGTGACCTTCCCAGGTGGCATCCAACCAGCAAAATCAAAGTCAAAATAAAATTTATTTAACAATTGTATGATTCACTTAATAATTGCAGTGATTGTTCTGACACGGCCTTCACAAATAATGATAAGCCATTTACTCATGAGTAAAACAAAACCCGTTTTTATAATAGGGCAGTAACAGTCTTTTCTTCACAGCGATAAACAAAGTATCAAACATAATTAGTCCCAATAAACCTGGGTTTAGCCAAGGAATCTGAATTGCTTGCTGTGTATTAGAAATGAATTGTTGTCTGTGACAACTGGCATCTCCCAAACCCCTCCTCTTTATTTCCCAGCCAGGGAGGCGCTGGCTAGTGTCTGCGTCTGCCCTTCCCTGAGAGCCAGCTTATTGTTTTCCTTTGCTCTCCTCTCCTTTCCGTTCTGTGCATCTGAGATGGGCCCCTTCTGTTCCTCCCCCTCACTCAGCTCAGGCCCCGAAGACAGCTGCCTCTCCACCTGGGGGAGGATGGAAGGCCCCAGCTCTGTCTCTGTCTTCAATGCTGTTTCCTTATCAGAGCCTTCCAAAGACTCTGAAGCTGGCCCAGGCCCTCCCTCAACCTTCTCCTCATCAGACTCTGTTGCTAGCTCTGCTGGCAGCCGATGGGCCACAACAGTGATTCACTTAACCATGGCAGAAAAGGTCATAAATCAGGCATGACCCACTTAAAAACTGCCTTGCTTAGCAACAGAAATTGTAGTCCTGATTATGATCATAATCCTGTATCAATCCTGTCCTGTATCAACAATACAGGACTACCTGTATTGTTCTTTTTCATTCTAAAAATTTAAGAGAAATTTTTAAAGGGCCAAATGATAAAATATGTACTTTGCATAGTCAAAAAGAGTTATCAATTATTATAGGAGCCTTTGGCTGAAAACCTCACTTCTAAAGCCATTAGTAAGGTATATTTTTCTTCAGTGAGTGCTGTATTATGAGTTAAAGATTTATTTACTTTATATTTCATTGGAGTTATAAAAATAGTTAAAATATGTGGCAGTGAAAATCAGATTATCAATTCTTTTTGGAGCGGGCAGAGAAAGCTAAATTATCATCTGCCATTTATTTTTAAAATCTAATAGCTTCCAACAGTTGTAGTAAATGACCATCACTTCCATTTTCAGCCACTACCTTACCATTCTGTTATTTTCAAATGCGATCCAGCATCAAACTTCTGAAGATTTTTCTGGAGTGCTCATTTTACCATGTACTACATATGTAGTATCTCTTTATTAGCATTCTATGTTTATCTGGAAAATAGGCATTTTTTTCTTACTTGTACTAGGAATTTTACAATCATAAATCAGTAGAAAATGTCCATAGATATCCAACAGGTACTTTTCCCCTTCTTCCCCAACAAGAACTTGTATTATAGGTCCCCTGCCCCCTTTTTAAAAAAGATATTTTCATTAATCATGGGCATTATTTTTTTTCAATCAAAGTGATTATACCAATGAATTCTGATTCCTTGACAATACATTATCCTGCAAGTTAATTCAAATGATTCAATAGTGGAAATGCTTTAAACAACAAAACACTTGCAAGTTGCCAACACCAGGGAACATTTTTTTGTACACTTCTTCATCCTATATTTCTTAAAAACAGTTTAAGGCATATGGGTGGTTGAACTTTCTTATTGTAAATCTAGTTTTCTAGTTGAGCCTACTCAAAATGAAGTACTGAACTACAGTTCCAATTATTACCTGCCAGCAATTAAAAACCAATATACCTGAAGGGCATTGGACTGGAACAGACTTGTCTAATCCAGTGTTTGTCAAGTTTGGCAACTTGAAATTTTGTGGATTTCCTCTATCAGAATTCCACAGCCAGCATGGATCTAATCTATTGGAGAAATAAAATTAGTGGATTTTAGTTCTTGAAAAAAATGTACAGGGTTCTGAAAATACAACTACAATAGAACTGAGTCTGGATCTGTTAGGTTAGTGGAATCCTTCTATAAATTTACTATTTGTTTTATATATATCTCTATCTCTATCTATCTATCTATCTATCTATCTATCTATCTATCTATCTATCTATCTATCTATCTATAGAGTAGTAGATGACAGGTAAATATTATGCTGATTCATACCAAGATAGATTATACATGATACTACAGAGTTCAAGTTTCTTGAAATACTTAACTGTCCAAGTCTTGATGCTTAGAGAAAGTAATAGAAAATAGACTGACAGTGGAGCATAATTTGGACCTCCTGTGAATTACAATAGGTTTCTGCTCCAGCATAATATATACTATAGCCCTGATTACCTACTTTATTGGTTTTGTTATTCTTTGATGTTTATGAGGATCACTGTTGTTATTGTTAGTTGCAAAGTCATGTTCGACCCATTGCGACCTCATGGATAACGTTCTGCTAGGCCTTCCTGTCCTCTACCATTCTCTGGAGTCGATTTAAGCTCACGCCTGCTGCTTCAATGACTCTATCCAGCCCAGGAGTGGGTTCTACTTACCGTTACTACCGGTTCGCAATGGGATTGTGGCGCAATTGCTTCGCTCGCACGTGTGCTGAACTTCTGCGCATGCGCAGATCGTCTGTGACGACATCCGGGTGGGTGGGCGGAGCCTGCCTCAGTTTTACTACCAGTTTGCAAGAACTGGTCCGAACCGGGGGCAACCTACCTCTGATCCAGCCACCTCATTCTCTGTCATCCCCTTCTTCTTTTGCCCTCAATCTTTCCCAGCATTAGGTTCTTCTCCAGTGAGTCCTTCCTTCTAATTAGGTGGCCAAAGTAATGAGGATCACTACTTTAGTATTAATATAACAATGCAGTGGTGATATGAAATAATAATGTAGCTGCTAGTTTGCTTCTGGATTCAATTCAAGGTGTTAGTTAACAACTTTAAAGCACTTCATGACATAGGAACAAGTTATCCAAGGAACCATCTCATCCCTATCACATTAAACCATTCCACCTGATCTGACTGGGAGTCTATCAATTTAAAAATTTCAATTGGCTGGAACAGAAGAGAGTCTTCTCTGTCATTGCTCCCACCAGTTAGAACATTTTACTCCACTCTCCTGGCCTTCAAAAAAGCTTCAGATCTGACTCTGCGAACTGACATGGGAATCTAAAAGGGAATGCAATCCTGGGGGTGGATGGTCATAGGAGGATGCTTTCTCCACTTTAATTTTTTAATAGCTCATATGTAGTGCAACTTGGCCAGACTCTCAGAACTGTAGTTTGTTGGAAGAAAATATCAAAATCAGGACTTTACTTGTCAACAGCGAATACTGTTCTAGGATTACCATCTGCACATCACTCAGAATGATGAAATGTGTCATCCAAAAATAGAAAAAAGGAAGACAGGTATGCACAACATATTCATACACTGTTTCAATTTAATAACCACTGCAATAATTCAAACAGAAATGCAGTAATCCATTTTAGCACAGAAAGAAAAACTATAACCTTTGTGACTTTTTAGTTTGATAAAAAGAATCGGTAGTCACCTACTAGTATCTTTTCCAATGAATCTTATTAAAAGGTTTTGTGCTCTGGAGCTCATATTATAAGATGCACAGTATAGGATAGCTGGACTTATATAGGATTTAAATTGGGGTGATAGAAGAGTGGTTTGGGGAAAGACAGGTTGGTTATGCAGATACAGGTGACATGTGAGACAGATTACAAGTAATTGTTACTTGTAATTGTTGAGTGACAGTTTCAGTCAACTGCTGCTCTTAGGATTTTCAGATTATAGAAACATCGAAAACTGACAGCAGAAAAAGACCTAATGGTCCATCAAGTCTGCCCTTTGAGGTTTTTTTTTAATTTTTAATTTTATTTTTGTTGGATGATAGACATGTGTTTATCCCAAGTATGGTTAGCTTCAGTTACTGTTGGTTGACCCACTACTTCTGCTTCGAAGTTGGTTCAAAGCTTCTACTACTCTTTCTGTGAAATTACTATGATTATTTTTATCAAATTTGAACTGAACAGTGTTCCAAATAAAGAAGACTTCAAAGTGAAGATTCTCTTCTCTAGAAGTAGGACACATGGTTTTTCTAATAGCTTGGTTGCTGGACAAAAGAGAAATGGATATAGTGAAATAGTATTAATAGAGAGAGAGAGACAGAAAAATCCAGCAATGGAATCCACAAAATTGTATCATCACCAATTTCCCCAATAGCAGAGTGCTGGCCTTTTAAGTCCACATCCATAGAGAATGTTCTGTTCCAATACAATCTTACTTGCAGAGCAAGCACTTAAATTAATATGCCCAAATATAAAACAAATCCCAGTGTCCACATTCAGACTAGCTCTCAGACACTCAGGCAGCTCCAATGTTGAGCAATAAAGTAAAATCACAGAACACAAAATTATATAGGCAGCGCACAGCAGAATCTGTTGATACTATTTGAAGAGCAATTACTGACATACTTACTTCATCATTTGGCTTATATCCATTACTACTAATTCCCAAGTCTGCAAGTAAGCAGAGAAGTATATTTGAGGAAACAGATGAGGCAGAGATACATAAAAATTGCATGGAGAGATTGAAAACACACTCACAAATCCTGTGAGTTTATAGCTTGTTAAAGAACCATCTGAGAAATTATTATGCATCGTCGAGCTTTAGAATGTAAATTAACGTGCACATTCCGAAAAGATTAGCAAAGTGCATTTAACCTACATCCTATAAATGTATCAGTTTAATTTCACAATGGCATAATATATAGCTCGCCATCATTCTTAGAAAGTAAAATGGACTCATGATCATACCATGATTTAAAATACCATCTTTTAATGTGTATTTCCTCATTATCTTTTGATAATTGGCTGCTTGATCTCCGTAAGATAGATTTTCTCTCTTTAAATCTACAGAAACTAAAGCAAATGTGTACGCTATGCGAATGCTCACTCTTTAGAAGAAATTATTGAACTATCTATTCTTTTTTTTTTAAAAAAAATTAGCTTGCATGTAGATATGGTTAATGTTTCACCAGTATATAATTTTAATATAAAAAGCTATCTTTGTGAAGAATTCAGCCTGCCACTGGATGTTTAAATTTTCAGTGTCTGTTGCTATGGCAACTAGAACGGAATCTGGTACCTACTGCGTTAAACATAAATTAATTTAAAGACATAGCATCCGAAAGATTTTATTTATTCTCTCTCCAAAACTCTAATACTGTATAATTCATGCACAGTTCAAATAGCTTTACTTGATCTATCATTAAAAGTCATTTATCCTAGGATAATTATTATTTTTACTAGCAGAATTCCATATTTTGAAGTTAGTGAATAATATATGGACAGGTAGTGCTCTTAGGTTTCTTGTGGAATTAAAGCAGAAAATTATGTAAGCAGAATAGCTAAATGAATTTTCAGTTCAGAAGTTATTCTTACATAATTGAGGATCCTCACTTTAAGTTACTATATGACATTTACCACATGAACTATTAGTTTATATCTTGATCTTGCACTATCATAATAATTTTATTAAAAAGCAGAAGAATGATTACATTTACTCTTTAAATGCTATGTTTATTCCACTAGGCATTATGAAAAGGAGAGACAAATTAATTTTAAATTTAAGAATTTAATCAAAGACTTTATTTTTTTAATAGCTTTAATAGGTTTAGTTTCCAGACTTGTACAGAAAATTTCAAGTATAGATAAATACATTTAAGAACTGTAGGTGAGGTGGAAAAAGGCATAACATAACTTGGAATCCTGAACAATAGTCATAAATGACATGTATAGTTATTTTCCTAAACTAATTGTTTTGCATATAGCTTACTCCAATCTGCACTTAAAACAACCAGAGCTTACAAGAGACTATTAGCCTCTAAATGGATTGATACTAGAAAGAGGTTAATGATGCCACTGTTTTGCATAATAGGACACATCTTTTAAATGTTGCTATTTAGCCACTCCAGCTGTTGCAAAATCTGACACTTTTTAGAAACACTTTTATTGCCATACTGCAGATTACTGTTAGCCTGCTTTTGGTTATATCCTTTTAAAAAGTGTATACTTTCTGTTTCTCTTTCTAAAAGCCCTAGAAATTATAGAAAAAGAAAATTACAGGATTTGATCAAAGCATGCAAAATGGGATTTCTTTCCTTCAATTCCATTTCTTTAGAAACTCCCCTGTTGTGTCTATAAATCTCCAAATACGGCGCTTACTTAAAATGGGAAGAATCACTATGTTGAGGTGAATTCAACAAAATTCCTTGTTCAGTCATAGCAAAGGAGAGTGTTGAAGAATGTTTCGTACAAAGGGTTAAAAAAGCAATTGTCATATTAAATATTTAGACTGCTTGCACACTGCTGTTGTGATCATGGTTTCTGTCAGTGTCATTGTCTCCGTGTGCCTGGTGGTTATAACCTTGCCATATTGACACATGCTGTAATGAGACATCTAAGAATACAGGAATGTGCTGCAGCTCAGCATGTCCCATTTGCACCAATCACACATCGTCATAAACCACACAGCCGATTCATAGTGCTCCTCTGGGGATTTGCTAGGCTGAATTTTCTTTGGCAACACTGAATGGCGGGAATATTTTTCCCCTTTTCCATAAATACCCCTGATCGTCCTTTCCCCTTTCCTATTTTAATGAGGATACTGCCATCCTATTATGCTAAATCCTCTTTAATGAGCTTCAGAAATAAGAAGTTATTCACCAACACAGATGAAACAACTGAGGAAGACTCTTCTTTGATGATCTGCTGAGATGAACTGAAAAGGAACCAGTCTTCTAAGTAACTACTGACAATGGGACGGTCATGGTATGGGGATAGTGGGAACATATTTTCCCCATAGTTCATTCAAAATTTACTAGAATTCATGTTGTAGGAAGGTGAATGCTGATGTAAGTGCATTGGAAAGGATTCACATCAATGCACGCAGCTATGCTTGGGTTAACTGCATCAATAATCCACTTTATTTGTTTTAAAGCTCTTTTCAGATGGCAGGTAGTTGAGTGAAATAAATGAATTGATTGAAGTCTCCCTATCCATTATTAAGTCTCAATGGGCAGAAGACCATGTTGTAATTTATCAGCTATCCCAAAGATGAATTTTCCTGGGGTTCTGTCCAAGAATCAGAAGAATATAACCCATCTTAGATAGACTTCAGATAGACTATGAAAGGTTTCACTTTAATTGACTGCATACCTTGGTCGTCACATGAAGTCTCAGATGAATGCCATAGTTTGATTAAAATCTTCAAGTGACCTTTTGCCCTACCATGTCTATGATTCTTTAACTGAAAAAAGGCAATATGCACATTTTCCTAGTCATTGCACTAACCTTTTCAAATTCTCCCCTAAATGAAAATCAAGTTTGCTAAGCAAATATTTGATATATTTAGGAAATTAGTGAAATTATTTCCTTTTTGAATTAGATTTGAGTCTTCTGCCATTTCTGTTACATCAAATGCTCTGATGTTACACTGCTTTTATTGGATTCTATTTTATTTATATTTAAATGTCTTGGGCAATATCATCAGGAAGGCACAAGATAAATTCTAAAATTATATATTGATAAATATACATTAGCAACATATGTGAGATCTAACAAATCACAGTGTTTTCAAGGAAAGAGGTTCTCAGCTGATTAGGAACATTTTCAATAAACAATTTATTTTTTAGCCATCTATGCTACTTCTTTCACATTACAGACCAAAGTGGGTAAGAGAAATGAGGGGGGGGACCCAAACCAAAACCAAAAGTTATTCATAGGGTCCCCCCACCCACTTTTAGTACAAAAGTGGCATTCTCTTTTTAAAACATTCTTACCCAAGCATTCCTTCTGTAAACGGAGAAAATGTCTCTAAAATTACCAGACCTTGCTGATTCATTTCCTACCACATACAAAAACTCTCTGTGTTTCATCATCGACAATTTCATCCTTTCACTGCTTGAAGATGAACATTGCTTCATTAATGACTTTCCAAGCTTTTCCCAGAATCTACTCCTAAAATGTTTTTGCTTTTAATACACAATAACATTTGTTACCTTACTGTGATCATTTGGATAGTATTGAAAAGATTTATAAGATCTGGAGGATAATTTCCAATAGCAAGTCTTATCACTATATATTGCACCTAGAAATAGCTAAGAACAGTGTTAATTAAATTCTGTTGGAAAAACATTGTTTGGTTATATATGAACGTTCAATCAATTACAGTGTTTTTTTAAGCTCAGGAACTTTAAGATGTGTGGACTTCAACTCCCAGAATTCCCCAGCCAGCATACTGATTGGGGAATTCTGGAAATTGAAGTCCACACATCTTAAAGTCTTGTGAAACATTATGAGTTCTAATGTTTAAGATATAATATTTATTATGTCTAATCAGTTTATCTAATTATAGAGGACTTTGATAACTGCAACACTTCATAAATTTTGCTGCTTGAAATTTCGTGTTCATATCTTTTGAAAGTCAGGGTGATAAAGAAATTAATTTGCAGCTGGATGAAAGGCAAGCAGGTGTTCACATCATTCACATGATTTGTCTGAAGTGCTCATCCTTGCACGATCCTTTTTTCACTTCCCCAAACCTGATGCTCCTGCTACTCTTTCATATTGCTGTTGTTAACCTTCATTTTGTCTTTCCAAATATGTGCGCAATGACAGAAACCTTGCATTTTCTGGGAAGATTGTGGATAGGGACAGTAGCTGAAGAAGTGAAGAGTAAAAAAAAAAAAAAGTTGCAGAAGGGAGGAACTGATTTACTAAAAATGAGCAATTGCTGAAGGATATCTTGCCGAGATGCCCACAAATGCTGGAACCAAGTCTTGTGAGATGTCTAATATTTTGTTTCAAACAGTAGTTGTGCACTTTTATTTGCTAGCAATTATGTATTCAAGTAAGCATCCTAGCTAGGAATCCTACAAGCATTCCCTCTATTAGTCTTCACATATGTAGATTGCAAAGGGACAAGAACAATCCAGAAATATAAAGAAACAAGGAAGGACTAGCATAAAGGTAAAGTGACAAACACTGTCAGCATAGGCACTGTCTAAATTAACAATCATTTTTAAACTCCAGGAGATTATCTCTAACAGCATGAGTAGCTTTACCTGCCTCTTTGCATAATCATGAATTCTCCTACCTGTTATCAGACAATAGACCTTTTAGAATGAATGAGAGGGGAAAATGATATAAACTAAGCGGGAAATTGGTTGTGTTTATAATGGAAAGCTACGTCCCTCTGAAGAAACAGATCCCCAATGGGTTATTCCTTCTCAAAGGTAAAAAGACAGCTTACAAGTCATGTCCAAATTGAAGAGCTTGCCTTGGTGTATATAGTAATTCCCTTATCTGGAGCGACTAATGATTCCCACTAAATAAATTAGTCTCAATAATTTCCTTGTGTTATTATGAGCAAAGCATCTTTGTGTCTGGTAATGCTACCTTTGGAGCATGGGAGAACTTAAACTAAATACATTGTTCTTGTGTGTTGGTTTTTTAAAGGCAGATTTTCTTCTATTATAAGAATGTGGGAAATAATGTTAGCACTACTTGAATTATTTGTCCATCTATTTCAGGTTTATAACAGAATAACAGAATAACTCAATAACAGAATAATAGAATGGCAGAATGACAGAATAACAAGAATAATAAAATAACAGGATAACAGAATAGGTTTATCTCTTCTGATTGGCAGTAGCTCTCCAGAGACCCCATTGTCTCCAGTGGTGTATGTCTGGCAGCAGACCAGATACCAATAGCTTGCTTCTTCCATTCCCCACACCTTGCCAAATTTATTTTAGAAAATAGAGGGCTCCATGGAACAGGCATCGGTTATGTGGAGAAATTGTAGGTGAGGAAAAGAGGAGGAAGAACTTCTGTTGTGAGAGTGGAAGTCTCTTTGCACAATCCTGGATGTAGAAAAATCCACCACCACTCCCAATTCCCTGGCTTTTTCAGATTTGTTCAGCTAGAAAAGCAGACACTGAACTTGCCCATGTATCATACCACGTATACTTCTTCTTTAAGCTCTTGCTTCTCCCATAGGAGCCCTCCCCCAATTCTGAGAACACCGTTAAAAAAATCAATCATCATAAATCTGAGGTTTTACTGAATGGTTAATTTGTAAGACTTTGTGCAAGGCTATGCACATAATGCAGTCTCCACTGAGACTTTTCCATCCCATTTTCCTGCCCCTGTAAGAGAGAGAGAAAAAAAATCAAGCAGACTTTCCCCATCTCTATTAAATCTTGACATTATAGCTGTAGGTTACTCCTTAAAAATTCTTTGTTGCTTTTGCAATCAATGAGAATGTTTTACACTTAATTGCTATTTAATACCACTTGCTGCTGCCATTTGAAATATGATGTTTTCAGTGAGCCAAACAGTCCAAAACTGGAAGAGAGTCAGCCATTTATTTCCAGGGAAGTGTAGCAATACATCAGCTAACATCTCAAATCTTGTTGCTTCTGAAAACATTAAAAATTGTGTCAAGATCTATGTTTCTCCAGCATTTGGCATCCGGCATGTGTCATATTTTGTCAAATAGTTTCTTCCTATTTTAAATAGACTGAATAAGAATGGTTTATACAGTCTACCTTGAAGTACACACAAGAAAGAAGAACCTCTCTCATATGAGAATTCATGTTTCTTCTGTTAATTTTGTGCAGAATTCATTGTTTACAACATAGGGGGAAAAAGAGGCCTCACAGATAGTAACCACTTGGAATCAACACACATGCTCCATAGTTGCTTAGACATGATCTACACACATTTCTGTACAATTTGCAGCTCATATTTTGTGTTACTGTTCTTTTCTTTGCAGCTACTGCTGAGTTGGGGTAAATTAATCCTAAACTTAACTGAAGTTAAAAGAAGGTGGATCAGTGGTGGGTTGCTTCCGGTTCGGTCCGGTACTTGCAAAATGGTAATAAAGGTGGCGGGAGGCTCTGCCCACCCGCCCGGACATCATCATGGATAATCTGTGCATGCGCAGAAGCGTGCGTACACGCTCCCATTGTGAACCAGTAGTGGAGGTAAGTAGAACCCACCCCTGAGGTGGATGTGTTGTTTATGTCGGATACACCCACTTTGCCATGCCTTCATGTAGCTCTGGACACACTGAATACAGGACTATCTTCAGTAGGGGCCCAAAAGGTCAAGATGGTGACTACACAATCAAATCCCTGTCCTCATTGGATGAGATCCACAAGTTCACATTATCAGTATCTAAAATGGCTAAGTGTCTTTCCTTTCCTTTCCTTTCCTTTCCTTTCCTTTCCTTTCCTTTCCTTTCCTTTCCTTTCCTTTCCTTTCCTTTCCTTTCCTTTCCTTTCCTTCCCTTCCCTTCCCTTCCCTTCCCTTCCCTTCCCTTTTTATTTAGTTCGTATAGATCTTCTCTTTATCTCCATCCAAAAAAGGCAAATAGAGCCAGGCCAACCTAGGGAAAGTTTGTAAAAACAATCTCTGGAATCCAGTTGTAAAGATTTTCCTCATCTCAGAGATATCTACACATGCTAATGCAAGGGTGGGATAGCTGCTGCTGAATACCATACTTTTTTCTTTTTCTGGTAAATGTTACAATGGGCAGGGTGGGATCATCCATTCTCTCTAGGTTTGAAGGGTATTAGATATTTTTATTTTCTTTTTAAAACTTTGTTAACCCATTTAAATCTGTACTTTCCAGTTTGAAGGAATGGGAAACTATATCAGATTTACTGGCACATTCAGAGGATGATCTGTGGGCTCACAATTGTGGTTTGAGCATGCAAATGATTCAGGGACCATGAATTGTCTATCCTTGCTTCCAGTGTGTAAAAGAACCAGAGCAGTCTAATCTGAGTTTGTCATCTAAAGCATGGGACCATTAGCCCAAGGAGACCTTCTTTTATGCCCATCAAACTCTCCAAACATTTTAAATAAACAATTAGAGAACTGGCACGATGCAAAGCAAAGCACCAGCTGGTATCATGATTTCCAAGTCTGCCCCTGAGACAGATATACATTTAATTGAATTTTGAGGGAAAAAATGGTGGTGGATGTTGTTTGGTCTTTTGTTAGAGAGTCTACTCCTAGAAACAAATCGAAGGAAAGAACTGAGGGTAGCCTATGCAACACAATAAATGACCACTACATGGTTGGTTTGTTTGTTTGTTTTTAATTTGATTTATATGCCGCCCTTCTCCGGAGACTCAGGGCGGCTTACAATGCGTTAAGCAATAGCCTTCATACTTTTGTATATTTTTACAAAGTCAGCTTATTGCCCCCACAAACTGGGTCCTCAATTTACCTACCTTAGAAAGGATGGAAGGCTGAGTCAACCTTGAGCCTGGCAAGATTCGAACTTACTAATTGCAGACAGCTGGAGTTAAATTACAATGCATTAGTCCGCTGAGCTATCCAGGCTACTACATGGTAGTAACATATTATTATTATTATTATTATTATTATTATTATTATTATTATTATTATTATTATTATTATTATTATCTCTTTATTGCTATCTAGTGGTCATCTGGATTATTTTTGAAGTCCATATGTGTTAGCAATATAGCACTTAGACTTATATATCACTTCACAGTGCTTTACAGCCCTCTCTAAGTGGTTTACAGAGTCAGCATATTGCCCCCAACAATCTGGGTCCTCATTTTACCTCTTGCTTTGCTCATGGAAGTGAATTGTACCATAGTCATTGAGCGTGCTTGCTATGAATTCTGGGAGTTTGATATCTGAAAGTGCCAATCTGAGGAAAGTTAATCTAGCTGTAAGGAAATACCTAACAAATTACTATAAATCCAAATTACCTGGAGTTTCAAGATCCACTGACAAAAGTGCATTGTAACTTAACTCTTAACTTAACTCAAGGCTCTGTAACTTAACTCAAGGCTCTCTCAAGAGCCTTGGTAGTACAGTGGTCTAAAGCACCCTGTTATTAAGACCAGCTGCCTGCAATCACTGCAGGTTCGAATCTCACCAGGCTCAAGGTTGACTCAACCTTCCATCCTTTCTAAGGTAGGTAAATTGAGGACCCAGTTGTGGGGGCAATAAGCTGACTTTGTATAAATATACAAAAAAAAAAAAAAGGATGACGGCTATTGCTTAGCACATTATAAGCCGTCCTGAGTCTCCGGAGAAGGGCGGCATATAAATCAAATTAAAAAAATACCAAAAAACCTCTTATATTGACAACTGTAAATCTCTAATTAGTAATGTTTGAATTCCAGGGCTATTCGTTCACATCTGAGCACAGTCACTTTGATCCATGAAGTATGTACAGTATTGTATATAAACTTAAGCATTTTCCTTCCAAATAACATTTCATAGTACTTGTTTTTAGTTAATTATCAATAATTATTTCACAGAATGAAATAGTTGAAATCCACTTATGGTGGAAATTGATATGAAGTCACAGAAAGTTGGCCAATTGCAAGAGCTTACAAAAATAAACTTCTGAATTTGGCCTGCCAACTCAAATGTTGTAGATTTTTATTGTAGAAACCTGATTAAATTTAAATCACCAGAGTCATACCGTAGACATCATTTGCCCTGTGAGATTATTCTACCTCATAGATCTTCTTGAAGGCATTTTTTAATAAACCAGACTATGTTTGGCCTTTTCTGATCATTTAGTTTTATGTTCTATATCATAAGCTTTTCATCCTATTCAGCTGTGTTCTTTTCAATTTTTTTTAAAGGAAAGATGGAAATGACAATAAATGTTCACTGGTTTTTGAATACCATCAACAACAAAGATAAATGGTAGTAATATTTATTTTCAACTAAGATTGCTTGCCTTGACTTTTTAATTTTTTTGTGCATGGCTGACATTTTTTTATAATTATAAAATGGAAAATAGGTCCTTAGCTGCCTTGATACATTGTTTTATGTGAAGGGAAAATACACATAGGAACAGGCAGAAAAAAATACTGAAATGCTATTGTACGATATCTATAACATTTATGTGTAGTATTTAATATTTAAAATGCATTAATTATATTGTATTTATCTTTTATTAATGTATTTAATTATTAATTAATTATTAATGGTTATTGTCTGTTTTTAGCTTACTATTTTTGGAAGGATCAGTGTAACAGTGTAAAGAGCTTTATACCCCTCAATTCTTACCACTGAAATATTATTGCTAATAGGAATTACATCCTTTTATCTCCCTTAAAGCTATTTGTCCCATCCACCCAGCTCTGGTGCATGATATTTGAACTTGTGTGTCTGCTAATAGTCTACTTTGCAAGGCTGCAAATCAGGGGTGGGTTCTACTTACCTTTACTACCGGTTTGCAATGTGACCACGTGCGTGCACTTGCTTCGCTCGCGCATGCGTGCACACTTCTGCACATGCACAGATCACCCATGATGACATCATGGTGGGTGGGCAGAGCCTCCCTCCGGTTTTACTACCAGTTCTATAGAACCAGATCAAACCAGGAGCAATCCACCACTGCTGCCAATGGATTGGAGGAGCAAAGATGGTTTGTTGAGCTTTATTTTAGTCTTCAAGTGCTGTGTGGAGGCTGCTGCATCCATTTATGGATGAGTGGTATCTATAAAAATTACTTTCTGGGTTTGTATTTGCTAAGATCAGATTCTGCAAAATCACTGTTGATAATTTCTTCCTCATGATACAGCATTAACAATAGGTAGGTTTTTGCTTGGATCCCTTTTTGTGTCATACAGTGAATGAAGAAAATTGAAATCCAACAAAAATGTCGACCAAGACAGCTTCTTAAGATACCAAGAAATCTCTCTCAAGCTGACATGGAAGATATTTCATGATATATTTGTCATTTGTTGGGTTGCACATGCATTTATGATCCCTCAGTGTCTCATAATAATTATATATTTTAATGTATTAGGATAATGGCATGGCAAATATTCTGGTCTTCTTGGTGAGACAGTTACCATATTATTGATATGTCTGGATCTCCATGTGGTCCAGTTACCATGTTTCATAAGTAAAATAACTGTTCTTTCTATGTCACGAATGATAATAACAGGTCTCTGGTATGATAGATTAGGAGGAACAGACTATGGACTATGAAGCAGTCAGCAAAGTAGATATGAAGTATAAGCATGATCCAGAACCAAAGACTAAAATTAGATATTATGCTACCCAATAGTTTGCTTAAGGTAAAGGTAAAGGTTCCCCTCGCACATATGTGCTAGTCGTTTCCGACTCTAGGGGTGGTGGTGCTCATCTCCGTTTCAAAACTGAAGAGCCAGCGCTATCCAAAGACGTCTCCGTGGTCATGTGGCTAGCATGACTAAATGCCAAAGGCGCACGGAACACTGTTACCTTCCCACCAAAGGTGGTCCCTATTTTTCTACTTGCATTTTTTATGGGCTTCCGAACCGCTAGGTTAGCAGAAGCTGGGACAAGCAATGGGAGCTAACCCCGTTATGCAGCACTAGGGATTCGAACCGCTGAATTGCCGACCTTTTGATCAACAAGCTCAATGTCTTAGCCATTGAGCCACCACGTCCTAATAGTTTACTTAGTCAGGCTTTATTGAATAAATCACAATTTGCTGACTTCTATAACACACTAAGCCACAATTGCAAATTATAAGATATAAGCATTCATTCCATATGGTGTCAACTTGTAATGTTAGGGTTAGGGTATGGGTAATGTTAAATAAATCATTTAATAAATTTATTAAATGAACAGTTGCATAAATTCACAAGAACAATAAGTCATAATAACTATGAATTGCAAACCATGATGGTTGACTTTATATGTGCTAAACCAAAGCCAGATCAGCCACACTATGATTTAGTGTGATGTGTGAACCAGATAAGAACATAAACCAAATGCTGAAGCAGTGGGACCAACAGAAACCCACCCTCTGAAACAGTTCACAGATTTATGGCTTCCATTCGATCAAGGCAGAGAGAGCTCTAGGTTGCCAATACTATTTCAGTACTTGGAATGATGTGGACCATTGAAAGATTTCAGGTAGCTGTAATCCTAACAAATATCAAATGGAAAGCTCTTGGGTTAAATTGATCTTATCTTAGATGAGAGCACCAACTGGCATGGATCTGATTTTCTCTCAGGGCAGTTGAAAGGTGATCTGGCTGTAGAGGAAATTAGCATCAGCCTATTATCATAGACAGAACACTTTCTGATTGCCTTTCAACCCAATGGCATAAACCTTTCATTGATGGACTGAATGGAGTTCCAGAGAGAATTTGGGGTGTTTTCTGAGAATGTGGTGGGCAATTATAGCTGAGATCCTAGTTGCTGCCTGGAATGGATGGGTGGTCATATTGCTCATATAGCACCTTATTTTTCTAAGGAGCTCTGTCCGTGTCAGAAGAGATGCTTAGGACACTATTGGAAGAAGACTTGAAGGAATCTGATGAAACATGAGTCCATGTTATGGATTAACTTGTGGTGAAAAGGGTGGCAAAGTGACAGTATTTCGGCATAGTTATTGTATTGCTAATTCAGCAGCCTTGTTTAAGGAAATATCATCTGTATTACCCTGTTTTCCCCAAAATAAGACTTCCTCAGTCCAATCGGGCTTTTGAGCTCATGCACTGAAATAAGTCCGTCCTGATAATAAGCCGTCCCAAAAAATATTTAAAAGCATGCACAGCCTGTCCCCGCCATTTCCTCTGATTAGGGTTAGGGAGACAGAGCTGGAAATCAAGTAAGATGGCAAGAGGAACCCCGTCTTGCTCCATGCACCCCAAAATAATAAGACCTCCTCGAAAATAAGGCCAAACACTTATTTTGGGGTTCAGTAATATAAGACAGGGTCTTATTTTGGGGGAAATGCGGTAGATAGGGAGAGCCTCTCAGAATATTTGCTGGGTTGTTATCAGGATTATTCAGGCTATTTTGCTGATAATATTGCTCAGATCCAATCTGCCTTGAATTCTGACTGAATAGTAGGGCAGGGGCATAGTTTTGTGGTGTGATCTTGGATGAGTTTGAGTTAATGAGCCTTGGTAGTACAGTGGTCTAAAGCACCCTGTTATTAACACAGCTGCCTGCAATTACTGCAGGTTCGAATCTTACCAGGCTCAAGGTTGACTCAGCCTTCCATCCTTTCTAAGGTAGGTTATATGAGGACCCAGTTTGTGGGGGCAATAAGCTGACTTTGTATAAATATACAAAAGTATAAAGGCTATTGCTTAACGCATTGTAAGCTGCCCTGAGTCTCCGGAGAAGGGCGGCATATAAATCAAATTAAAAAAAAAAAGACTCCTGAGGATGTGGACGGGGCTCTTAATGCTGTCAATTCAGTCACCTGTTTACTGGAAAACAGCCAGGAAGGTGACCTATGATTGGGTGCATGCTATGGTTGATGGAGGGGGTTAATCACTCCTCTTTTAGAAGAGGTGGTGAGGCACCTGCTCAAGAACCCATCTTGAACTGAACAGTTTCTGATAACAATTGACCTTCTATTGTTCAGAAGGTGGTTGGTCTGCAACTGATGAGAACCCTGGAAGAAATGGATTATCTATAGCTATTTCAGATAAGTTTCAGGCTGATATTTAATACTGAGACAAGTTTGATCATGTTTGTAGATAACTGGTGGTAGAGCCAAGAGGGTGGTGCAGCATTTTGCTATCATTGATCACAATAGCTGTCAGAGCCACTTCTTGGGATTTGGTATCATCAGCAAACTTATAATACCCAATTATATCTTTCAACCCTGGAGTGGCCAAGTGAGACTGTTGAGTTTTTGTCCCAGTGCGTGGAGACTGAGGATTTGATGGGGAGAAACCATCTCCAATTCAATCTCACCAAGAACAAATGTTTGGTCCACTTTAATTTGGAGATATTTTACCTGTGATTCAATGAGCAGGCAGCAGCTATGGTCAAGAAGATCTTTGCACAGCTTCAGCTTCAGGTATGTCCTTTCCCAGATCAGGAGGCCCTTCAAACAGTCACTGCTTCCCTAGCTACCTCATTGCTTGACAACTGCAATCTGCTATACATGGGGTTATTCTTGAAGACCACCCAAAAGCTTCAAATTATCCTGACTACAGTGGCATTGTCAGTGATGTCATAGTCATACTTCAGTATGCCCATGTAATAGCTCTGTTTAGTAACCTGTACTAGTTGCCAGTTTTCATCCGGGTACAATTTTAGGTTCTGGTAAAGTCCAAAATGCCATAGTGCCTGATTACTTGAGGACTGCCTGTTTTCCCTACTGTCTGCCTAATTTGTTCAGTCTGGCAGGTTTGGCATATTCTGCATTCTTTCTATCAAGCAATACATCTATGGGAACCCTAGAAGCTCACCTTCACTGTAGCAGCACCTGGAAGGAGGTTGCTCTTGAAATTTGAACAGTCCCCAATCTGCTAGTGTTTTGAAGGTCCTTGAAGTCCTGGCTCTTTGCCCAGGACTTTGGTGAGAATGACTGAACCTCCTTTGAACCTGGAATATTTTCCTTTGTTCCCATCTTGTCATCCTCCCATCTCTATCTTTCTTTTGTTTCTTATTGTTTTTCTTCTTTTTTAATGTTTTAAACAATTTGTAAATTACCCAGAGGTACTGGGAGTCAGATTGGAGATGATGAATGATGATGATGATGATGATGATGATGATGATGATGATGATGATGATGATGATCTTAATTCCATTAACCCAAGGATTATGAACTGGTAACTGGAGAATTGGGATGCTCTGTGCTAAATTTGTCAGATCAAAGAGTTCAGAACCAGAAGTCAGTTAATCAAGTGTTGTGCATTATAATGTAGGGATCATAAATGCTTTTGTCCTCTATTAACACAAGCCAATATTATCACATCCATTAAATGTGACAAATACTCTGAAGGGGCATTTATATGACATATTCAAATCAATGATGAGTACAATAGATCACTGTAACCCCTTTAGTAAATAACTATTTATTATCCCATGACAATGCATTTTCATCAAATTATGATCACAGGATTTGGATATGAAAATCCTATGTGAAAATGACTGTAGAGGCTATTCTGGGCATTTTATTATGAATAATATTATTTTGAGATGGCAAGACAACAGTTGCTATGATACACTCATGCCCACCAATCCATTCTCTAAGCACTTGCTTTCTGACAGCTTCATCTGTCAAACAAGCCAACTGAATAATAATTTTAAAAAAATCATCCTAATGCAAAATTTAAAAGAAATTGGAGTACAGTTTATTTAAACACACAAGTATAAGGAAGCAGTGAATGGTAGTGTTATTAAAGATAGTCCTCAATTTATGACCACAATTAAGCCCAAAATTTATGTTGCTAAGTGAAACATTTGCTAAGTAAGTTTTACCCCATTGTATGACTTCTCCTGCTACTGTTTTCTTTTAATCTATAGTTTTTATTAGTTTATAATAAGACATACAAAGAGAATACAAAAGTAAATATTAGGGAAATTAGGGAAGGAAAAGGGAAGTGAGTACTGGAGGAAAGCAAGGGAAAAAGAAAAAAAAAGGCATTGACTTCCGACTCCTTTGGTTTAGTAAAATAAGGCATTAATATCTACCCTCAACTTTTTACTTTTACATAATAATATAAACTAGCCATTTCTATAACAACAAATCTATCTAATTGGTAAAACCCAAAATCAAAGTTTTATTTCTTTCCACCTCAAGCACAAAGTCCAGAAGTGGTTTCCAAGTAGAAATAAATGTATTTGAGCTTTTTTTCTTTAATCAAAACAGTCAATTTAGCCATCTCTGCTAACTCCATCAGTTTTTCCAGCTACTGCTGTTAAGTGAATCATTGCAGTTGTTAAATTAGTAACACGGTTGTTGAGTGAATCCCCATTGACTCTGCTTGTCAGAAGGTTGCAAAAAGAAGGTTCACATGACCCCAGGACACTGCAACCGTCATAAATATGAACCAGTTGCCAAGCATCTGAATTTTGATCGTGTGAGCATGGGGATGCTGCAATGATCATAAGTCTGAAAAAATGGCCATAAGTCATTTTTTTAGTGCCATTGTAACTTTGAACAGTCACTGAATGAACTGTTTTATGTCAAGAATTATATGCATGCACTTTTACCCACTTCTGAGTTGTGTGAAACTTTCAGAGTGCAATCAGTTGAGTTTATTTGGAAGGAGGTCTTTAGAGAATGGTGGTATTCCTATTGTATAAAATATATTTATATTTATATGCCTGCTGCTATATTAACAATCCGTCAGATTCCTCTTTTTCAGTTGTTTTTATAAGGCTGCATAGCATCACAAGCTTTCTTGTAAACAACATAGTTAGCTATTTGCTTTCTTAGCTCAGTTTCAGTGAAGGCTGAATAAGCAATCACCACCGGAAACCTCATCCTGTCCTTTTGGCCTGATAGAAGGAGGAGAAGAAGAAGAATCTTTCATTCTGGTAATTTTACAGGATATGTTTGGGCAAAGGTTAGCTGTGCTTGATTTCTTGTGGTGGGGTCAGAGAAAAGCAAACTAATGATATCCTGAAACCCTTTGCAATCTGAATTCTGGGTTTGAGAAACTTCTTTTAAAGGGTTGCAATGTTTGAGCTGAAATTTTTTTGGATGGCAATAAAGAGCCATTTCTCTCTTTCTCTTTTTGCTGCCATATAAAAACGATGCAGCAATTTTTGCAAAGATTTTTGCAACTGAAATATGGTGGACCTTATAAAAATGCATTTTCTAGAAAAAAAACCCCACCCAATTTTAAAAATAAATCTTGACAGGGTAGGAAAGAAACCTCATTGTAGGATAAAGAAATCTATTAGAGAAAATGTTCATTATCTGGGAAAAGGAAATCAGAAGCCCAGAAACTGAAGGCTTCACCTGGAAAAAGGATCTTGGAATTAAGCTGAATATGAGTGAACAATGTGAGGTGGCCACTAAAAAAAGTCAAATCAAAGGATGTAGTTATGGTGCTATGGTCACCTCCTACTTTCAATAATCTGTCCAGTTCTGGATACCATATATTAAAAAAATAAAATAAACCAGGTTGATATGGAATGAAATCTTCATGTTAGGAGAGACTGAGGAAGTGATTATTTAGCCTTGAGAAAAGGAAGCAGAAGGGGGGTGGGGTTATGATAAATCTGTTCAAGATTTTGAAGCAGTGTCACCTGGAAAAACAGCATGTTCTATTCTCTTTAATCCAAAAAACAAAACGCAGCCTAAAGTTAGAAAAGGGGGGGGGGAGGAGGCAGTTTTTGGTTAACGATATGAAAAGCTACCTAAAAGGGCAATTTGACAGTGATTGCCTGTCACAAGGCTATTCTTTGATATTAGGAAGGTGGTGGCTTAACCCAATCACTCGATGTATTCAGGTAAAATCTGGACAGCTACCTGACAGAGCTGTTTTACATTTGATTTTTGTTTTGAGCACGGAGTGGTCTTGAAGGCTTAAATGTTTCCTCCAAGTATGATTCAGTAAAATTTCAGGACTTCATATTGTACATTCTTGCTTTAACCCTATAAATGGAGTAGCTCTTTATAGAGCTATGGTTTAATGGTAGCCTGTAGTTAATATCCCTCTAAGTACAGCTAGGAGGTGATTATGGTAGGGGATGATCAATCACATAAGTCATTGGGAGGGTTTTGGGGAGGGTTTCTAAACTTTCTTTTATCATGAATTAAAGTCCACATTATCTAGTGAGCTAATATAGAGAGATTTCAGAGTTCTAATTAGAGTAAATGGCAGGCTACAACAGGATTATGCTCAACCCAATATAAGAAAACCACAATTCATTTAAGGGTATTTAATGGGATAGTTTGCATTTAATTTTAATACTCAATTTGAATAATATATCATAGTATGAGAGAAGAATAACCATCCATCTATTGATCTTCTTTATCAGGAGGGAACAAAAACATTTTCTTCTGGCAGCTCTTTGATTATGAGAATTGCAATTAGGAGTGGGTTTTTATGCATGATCCTGCTGAGATTTCAAATAGTATGAATTATATTGCTTTTATGTTAAGCAAATCAAGTGACACAATATTTATGGTATTGCCAATGAAAAGGAAGGAATTATTTAAAATGTTAGTGACTTTACTGCTCTGTCTGTTACAGCTGAAGAGTTTGATAAAAATATTATCGGTTATTTCTCATCATGGATGTAGCTCTTTTTATTGCATTAACACATATTTTAAAGCAATGGCTATCACTATACATTTATCAAATTTATCAAATCCTATTTATGTCATTGATATCTGGCTTCTTCGGTATAATTAAGATTGGAGGCAGAATTAATTTTCACCTTGAAATCACTTAAATACCTGAAGGTAGTGAAGAGATCAGGATTCTTCTACAAGAAATATAGCACCATTTTGTAAGCAATCCTTGATACAATTATGTTTTTTATCTTATAAATGCAAGCACAAGTTGGTCATTTGCCCAGATTAATATACAACAACATGAATCTGGGCACAAGTCCAAACAAATAGCAATATATATTCATATAATGCTGATGAATGTGCAAAATGTTCCACTAAATAATAAGAGAAACAGATCTCTGCTTGCAGCCTCCCAGGATACTGATGACAAAGATAGGAAATTAGAGACCAGTCAAAATGAATACTGGAGTAGCAAACACAGAAAACGCAGAAAACGCAGAAAAACAAATTAAGATAAAAGGAAGGCTAAAAGGAAAACAAATCCTGATTAACACTCAACGTTTCTTCTATACCAGTCAGCAGATGTAGCATATCTACATGTCCTTTAATACAGACAATATGGCATGAGTATGTATCTACCCTTATTCATGCCACAATGTCACCATGGATGTTTTGTTCATAATGTGGCCATTAAATACAGCAGGACATTTATAGGAAAGTCTCTGATGGCAAATGTAGCTACTATTATAATCAATGGGTATAACATTGTCAGTTAATTTTATTAAAATTGGACAGAGAATAAGGTGAGAGGTAAGGAACATTAAATCAACAATTTAAATTAGAGACTTTTCCTATTTGTTATTCTTGATTTGTGTTGGATTACAATTCTATGATGAGCAATTATTTCTATCATCCCAGCCACATAGTCAAATATGATGAATGTTATAGTCAATATATTTGGGGAATATCAACTTGGGGACAATTGATCTAAGGATTTGAAAAGGTCAGAGTGAGCAAAGAAATTGTAAATATAAAAGGTAGTCAGGAATGAGATCATCCCATATCTTGGAGTGATGGAGTTGATACAAAAATAGAGGAGAAAGTACATTTACATCTTTGGAACATTCTGGAGAATATATTTTTGCTTCTATTCTTAACAATTTCTGGACATCTCTAAGGATCCAGTTTGTTGTGATGGTTAAAGGATCAAGTTAGGACCTTGGTTTAAATCTCCAGTTAGCTATGAAGCCAATTGGGCCAATGCCTTTCTGTCATCCTAGTCATTTCTACAAAGTGGTGGTGCGGATAAAAACAGGAGTTTCCTTGGGCAGCATGGTGAGCTTCGTAGAATCAATTCATGAAATCCTTTTCTTGGCTTAGCACATTTCAGCAAACAATCATTAATTTATATCAGGGTGAAAAAAAGTCAATGCCTTTATGGGCTCCCTGACTTTTGTTTCTGTAGCATCAATACAAGTAGTCCTCAATTTATGACTGCAATGGAGCTTGCCTATTATGGTCAGTTGTGATGGTTATAAAGTGGGTCTTCACGTGATCAACCCCATTTTAATGACCTTTTGTGGTGGTTGTTAAGTGAATCTATAGTCATTAAGTGAACCCATTGTGAACAATGGGGTGCTTTTGCCAAAATCCAGGAATAAATGCCATTTTTGGCAAAAACATTATAAATCATGGTCACATGACTGCACATGACTGCAAATAACGGTAAATGCAGGCCAGTTGCTGAGTGGCTGAAATGTGGTCATGTGACCATGGGAGGTGTGGCCATGAGCTCTTCAGAACTGGGTGGTAAGTACCTTTTTTTTTTGGATAGCGGGGATTCCATCATAACTTTAAACAGTCACTAAGCAACTGGTTGTAGGCCAAGGACTATCTGTACTTTATGACCGGAATGGCAGCATGGCTTTTCACACTTTGAAGATGGGAGTGACTCCCAAATATTGTAGTGTAGCTCCTAAGAGAATGTAATGTTTTATTTCAATTGCCCCTGACACCCATATTCCAAAAAGGATGAAGTGTTACACTCATGTGACACCATTGCACTAACTGTTGTAGCCTCTCACCCCTCAAAAACTTTTTAAGTGCACACTTAAGTCCAGTGTGACAAAGCTTCAAATCTAGCAGCTTTCATTTAAACATTCAAGGGAGTTGTTTTAAGTGAAGATATATATTGGGAAGTTTTTCTTGGACATACTTTCATGGTATCAGCTGTTGCTATTATAAATGGACTAAGAAGGTGGAAAGATGATTTTTGTTCTCTTCCTTATCAGTCTCTTCCTCTCTCTAAGCCAAGCTATAATTATAAATATGGAAGTCAGAAGAAGGATTTAAGGACATAGTTTTCTCTATGTCACTTTTCCAGATGCTGCTAAATCTAGAAAAAGTGGACTGGGAAGGGCTGGGAGCAGTGGTGGGATTCAAATAATTTAACAACCAGTTCTCTGCCCTAATGATTTCTTCCAAGAACCAGTTCACCAAACTGTTCAGAAAGTTAACAACCGATTCTCCCGAAGTGGTGCGAACTGGCTGAATCCCACCACTGGCTGGGATGATTTACTATGCTTATTGAGAAAGATGCTGTCTTAACAATTTAGCACCTAATGATTGCTGTTAGCTTGTTTTTGAAGTGCAAGCCACCAAACCTTTACACAAAGGTGTCAATTTAAGTTCCTTTTGATGCAATTAAAATTGTACCCCGGCTCTAAATGGAAAAGTCTTACTAAGCTTCATCCTTAATGAGAGTTGGTACCTCTTTTAAAAATTGTGATATTCTGAAAAGCCAAGAGCTCAGGAGTCTGCATGAAGAATTATCTGTTTTAAAGGGAAGAACAAAGGAACTAAAACACAAACGCAGCAGCGATGTGTGAGGCAATTTAAATCAGAAGTACAGAAGAGGCTGGGGAAGAATAAAAGTCTCAACATTCCTTAAACATAATGTCATCTTCTTTCCATCAACCTTCTTCTTCCTTAAATTAGCTGCACACTCGTATTAAGTCACTTGGCTACAGGGCCTTGCTTCTGATTTGCATCTGAATACCACTGGATTCTTGTGGCTGCTTTTTTCATTATAAGCTGACCCTTTTATAGCCGCTCCATTGTGGAGAAAGAAGTGAAGGACTCTGCTTTGTGAATGATTTCTATTTACATAGGAATATCCCATCTTCCCCTGAATGTCATATTTATCCTTTTCTAAACCTTGCCACGGATTTATTACTGAGAATTCATGTTTAGAAGGAAACAAAACAAGTAGGACAAACAAAGCCTGTGAACTGTATTATAAATGCAATTCTGCACTTGAAAATTGCCACTCTGGCTTGGCTTAGAGACAATAATTTGATTAGATTTCACACAACCTGGAGGCCATTGATAGATTTCTTACAGGATAAAAAGAATAATCTTTTGACTTTGGGTTTTAGATTAGATTGGAGTTGACTGTAGAAATATTATAGCTTTTTTAAATACAAGGTTATTTACATTTGATAACTTGCCATCTTTTAGATGAAATTAAGGAAAGAACATTTATGAATACCTTTTAGTATTTTAAATATTTTATAAATTGGCATTAGTTCTTTAGACTTAGAGAGAGGTGGTTGCAGGGGTAAAATCCAGCAGGTTCTGATAGGTTCTGGAGAACCGGTAGTGGAAATTTTGAGCAGTTTGGAGAACCGGCAAATACTACCTCTGGCTGGCCTCAGAGTGAGGTGGGAATGGAGATTTTGCAGTATCCTTCCCCTGCCACGCCCACTAAGCCACACCATGCCCACCAAGCCTCACCCACAGAACCAGTAGTAAAAAAAATTGGATTTCACCACTGAGTGTTTGGATTGTTAACATCTCTATACTAAAAGAAAGACAGAGGTTACCTTTGTTATTTTGTTAGATGTATTATTTTTTGCCACTTTTAATGGGTTTTGTCATTCTATTTCCCTTTTATGTTAGTTTGTATTTTAATGTCTGCTCTTGAAACTTTATACACACGCACAGGGAGTGATATATGGCTTTCCTTGTCAAGTTAGGCCAAATCACTGATTCACAAGCAAAATGTTTAGAAATGTGATCAAAGCCAGATCCCAAAAGGCTTATTGCAGTTAAGAATGCGGCAGAAGGAGGTATCCATGTAGGGGTTGTGGCATAGACAAGCCTTTCCCTAGATAGCAAAGACTGTGGAGTCCTTAGTGCTCCCTGAGTTTGGTTGTTTGTCTGCAGAGATTTCATTACTGACTACTGAATGTAGAGTTTGATCACTGTTTATATACTATAGCTTGTCCTACCAATGTTAGTGAAGAATATGATTTTCTCCTTGGTAGTTCCTTGATTAGTTATTGTTCTCTGCTGGATCAACTGGTCCTAATCCCTGATTTTCTGGATGTTGGATACTGGCAAGGATGTATTCTGGTCTTTTTGTTTCCTTTCTTAGCTTTTTTGTATTTATTATTATCTATTTTGAAAACTGTGTAAATGTAGTTTATGAGTCTATTGGTGGCTGATTTGTCTGAATGGCAAGCTTCCAGGAATTCCCTAGCAATTTTGGATTTGGTTAGGTCTAGAATGCTCACAGTTTCCAGTTGAAACTGTGGTCCAGTCTTCCATGAATTGTGAAAATATGAGACTTCCATTGTATCTTCTGACTGCTGGTTGGTGCTCTTGGATATACTCTGCTAGTTTTCTGCCTGTTTGTCCTACACCATTTCAACTGCAGTTACTGTAATACTGTATTTTCTTCCTGAGTTACTGGAGTTTTGATTTACTTAAGATATGTTGGAGCCTTTTGGTTGGTTTGTACACTATAGTGATGCCATGTGATTATAAAACTCTGTTGTTTTCTGCAGTGTTTTCTATGTATGGCAGTTTTATTCTTTTCATAGCTTGTGTTGGTGATGCTACAGTGGTCAAGCACTTTTTGATAAAGTTACACTGGTATCCATTTTGGTCAAAGATGATATACAGATGATCTGTTTCTTTTTTCTGGTGTTCCGGGTTGCTGCAGTGTGTTTGTATTTGTCTAAATAATATTCTCACACAGCTTCTTTTGCAGGATGTTGAGTTGTTACTTTGGTAACGGAACACTCGATTAACATGGATTGATTTTCATAATTCCAATAGAAGAGAATATTTGTAGTTCATTGATGAACCTTAGTGCTCTCTCAACTTGGTTGTTTACTTGCGGATGTTTCATTACCAAACTAGATAACATCATCAGTGCTAGAAGGGAGTGGGATTTATTCTTATTATATATACTAGACTAGAGGCTATACTTGTCAGTGTTGATGGGAGTGGTTTTAGTGGTTCCTTGATCAGACTGTTATTTACTATTAGTTTGTTTGTATTCTTAGCTCTTTGATTGGGGTATTGTTTACTTCCTGATGAGAAGTAGACGTCCAAACTTTCTGGTAATTTCTTTTTGTCAGCTTTGGAAGCCAGCTTTGGAAGCTTTGGAAGCGCCAGAAGCTTCCACGCTGCCAACTCCATGAGCCTGGAAAAGTAGGAGGGGGGATTTAGGAGGGTGAATATAGTTAGACATAATAGCATTCTTCCCTTTGGTCAAGGTCATGGTGTTTATGCATCTAGAGAAGGAGTGGTTGCAGGCAGTGGTGGGATTCAAATAATTTAACAACCGGTTCTCTGCCCTAATGATCTCTTCCAACAACCAGTTCACCAAACTGCTCAGAAAGTTAACAACCAATTCTCCCGAAGTGCTGCGAACTGGCTGAATCCCACCACTGGTTGCAGAGATGGCTCAAGTTGGGACGGATGATGATTGGACCATGTGACAGACTGATGGGTGAAGGGGCTGGATTTGGGGTTTTGATTTACTGAGGGAAAACCTGGAACACTAGGATTCGAGTTGTCCCAACTGTGCCAGTATACCTACTGTAATAAAATGGGACTTTGAGAAATGCCTGCCTTGAAGTTTTTACTTGGAGTTGGGGACTTTCTGGAACGCTGACACTTTTGTTACATTGTACGTTGGCATCCCTGATAATACATTTGGATTAGGAGATATATTGGGCTCATGTATTTTTGGGCATCCATAGAAGTGTGGAAAGGTACCTGCCTTCTTTAGATGAAATACCAGCTTCACCCTGCCCAAAGGAATCGGAATCTCAGACAGTGGCTCTGGAATTTAAGTTCTCAAGACCTCTAGTTTTGGAAAAATATGCACTAGTTGAAGCAGTTATCTGCCAACAAGTCTCTGATTTAAGATTGTTATTCATATTGGTGAGGTTGACAGTAATGTGTACACCTGTTTTCTTTTTGACAGTGAATAATATAACTAGTATTTCATTGACTTTACTGTTAGCTGATTCTCTGTAACTTAAGCTTTACGGCTAGTTCCTCATTTTACTGAAAAATCAATTTCTGCTCCAATCCCAGATAGGTCAATATTATTTGGAACCTTGCTACCATATATGGGGTTCAGACATTCAGATGATTAAACTATAACACCAGAGAGTTAGTGTGGTCTGTATTTTCTTGCTGCCTTGTGATGTTGGCTTGATTTTTGCATCCCGGATCAGATTACCCCAGTTGAAATATCCTTGATCCAAAGCACTCTTTCCTAACCAGATAACATCCAGATGTGCTTTAAATACAACTCCCAGAACTCTACGTCATGGTGGAAAGAATTCTAGGAGTTGTGGACCCAACATATGTTAGTGACTTCAGATTGACAGAGGATGCCATAAAAAACAGATCTGAAATCATTTTGAACTTAGTTTATATATCAGCAGCATTATTTGAGAATGCAAGGTTTTTCTTTTTCTTTTGTTTTCTTTTGTTTTTTAAATGGGGATATATTAAAAATGTGGATTCATTAGTATTATGAAACTTGGGTAGTTACATTTAATGTATCAGGATAAAATTTTCTTGCCCTTCATATGTAGACTTGATTTTTTTTTGTATGTAGATCGTCAATATGTAGCTTCTCCTATCTAGTATATCAGTTTGTGATCTCTACTATTCCTCATTCTTTTCAGCAAGTTATTTTTCAGAATTTAAGAAAATATTGGAAACTAAAAATTAAAACATTTTGTCCAGTCTAAAAGTGCAGGGGAGGAATCAATTAATCAAATCTATGGTTTAATAGTATGGCGCCATCCTGTGGCACGTTGTGGAAATTCAAATTACTTTGCAGTATGCCACATGCAACTCTGTTTTATTTGTATATAAACATAGATGCTCTAAATACCAAACAAGGAACTCTTCATTTTCTTCCAATTGCCTAAGAAAGGAATGTCTCCCTTTCTAATTGGATTGATTCCATGCTACGTTACTAAGGGTGGAACACATTATTCTCAATCATCGTACGCAGAGAAAGGGTCAATATGAAACTCTAGCATGAAATTACTTTTTGATTTTCTTGTACATCAAAGTGCACATTGGTAATCTCATGAGACTACCAATACAAATATTTGTGATAAAATCTTAGTATGTGTCAGCATAATTCTCAATGTACACTCAGATATTATATATATCTGAGCCTTGGTGGTGCAGCGGACTAAAGTGCTGTTAAGTAGCACTTAACTGCCAGCTGCCTGCAATTACTGCAAGTTCAAATCTCACCAGGCTCAAGGTTGATTCAGCCTTCCATCCTTCCGAAGTAGGTAAAATGAGGACCTGGATTGTGGGGGCAATAAGCTGACTTTGTATAAAAAAGAACACCGCTTAGGGGGCCCCCGAAAGCCCTACCAAGCAGGTATATACAAAAGTATGAAGGCTATTGCTTAACACATTGTAAGCAGTCTGAGTCTCCGGAAAAGGGCGACATATAAATCAAACCAATAAATAAATAAAAAGAGAGAGAGAGAGAGAGAGAAGGGGGGGAGGGAGGGAGGGAGAGAACATGCTAAAGCCCTTGAGTTGCTGAAACTGATCACTATCTCAAAAAATGTCCACATTTCATTTGATTTGCACATTTGGAAATGCAGGTAACCACACATTTTGGGATTGTGAAAAATGATTGGAATTATAGCAGATTTTTCTCCTAATATAAAGAACAGTTTCAAAGGAGTGACTTTGCCACAAAAATAGCATGAGAACAAATAATTAAATTCCCTTTCCTCACTTGCCACTATCTTATTAATGGACAGTCCTCCAGATAGACTATCTGCATTTTTAAATGAGAAGATGAAATGCAAAAGAAATACTTGATTCAGATTGATTTGATTTTCTGAATTGTCAGGTCAATAGGAGGCATTCAATTCGATTTGAGGAATAGATCAATGTGGTCAGTTTGGAAAATCAATTCAGTCTGGGAATTCTATCAAACTGCATTTAAACGGAATCCAAATATAATCTGTGTACAGCCTTATTGATCCATAAAGCTTGCTATATAGGGAGAACACTGGATGAGAAGCTGAACTAGATTTGTGGTGTTTTACCAGTGACAAGGAATTCAAAAATGTGCAAAGTTGCAGAATCTATCCAGTGATTTAAGTTACCATCAGACTAGCATAATTGATAGATGTCAACTTTTGTCTCTCAAAGCCTGTAGTACTATAGTCATTTTAGGCCATTGTATTTACTGTGTATGTTCTTGTTTTTTTCCAAATGTAGGTGTTGGGGTGAGATACCAGGCTGGCAAGTCTCAGTCATATTGATGGCACAGTTGTGTGCGTTCACATTGCTGGACAAATCTTATGCATGAGTGTGCCTGCCATTAAAATAGCCCTATTGAAGAGTGTTCTCTTTAGATAACTTAGCAGGTAATTGTTTCGAAATTAAAGGCAGTGGCTTGAAGCCAAATGAAATAGATGATGTTCAAATAGAAACAAGACCAAGGTGGAATTGGATATAACTGAAGCAATGATCATAACATGCAGGCTAGTAAGAAGTTAAATGCTGTTAAGAGTCCATGATATTGCATTTAATACTTGGAATCTCCAGTTAAAGACTCCAGTTTGAAGTGATGTCAGTAAAAATATTTTTTTAAAAAACTGGGAAAAATAATTTCCCATTCTGGTGGAAATTAAAGAAATTGTATTCCCACATATTTTTTCAGTGCACAATTAGAAAAGACTTATATAAAGAATATTGAAGTGATTGAACCAACATTATGTATTAAATAAAATATCTTCCAACATTGCTATACTAATCAGTTGTACCTAAGAATCATGTGAGCATTAAATTGAATACTAATCTCAAAACAAATTAAAACATTTTCTAAACCAGGGGTTCCCAACCAGTGGTGAAATCCAAATTTTTTTAGTACCGGTTCTGTGGGCGTGGCTTGGTGGGCATGGTGTGGCTTGGTGGGTGTGGCAGGGGAAGGATACTGCAAAATCTCCATTCCCACCCCACTCCTGGGGGAAGGATACTGCAAAATCTCCATTCCCACCCCACTCTGGGGCCAGCCAAGGTGGCATTTGCCAGTTCTCCAGACTACTCAAAATTTCCGCTACCGGTTCTCCAGAACCTGTCAGAACCTGCTGGATTTCACCCCTGTTCCCAACCTTTTCTATACCCTGCACCGCTAGAATGCTTCTGATATATTCTCGCACCCCTTATAAAAGTAAATAATTATATGCATATAATTATGCATATACATTATAATTCTGAAACTTCTAAACCTAAGTTTTCACACTCCCTGGAATATCGTCTCTCAGCCCCAGGGGGTGCGAGCACACAACCCCCGCCCCCCGGTTGGGAACCCCTGTCCTAAACCTTTATTCAGAGTCACTAAATGTCCCTTAGGAGGGTAGGTAAGAACTATCTACATACCTATCTACCTGCCTATTGGAGATATAGGAATAATTATAGGTTGGGCATGCATATAGATATGGATAGAGACACTTTGAAGCAAATATAAAGATATTAATTTATGATGTATCTTTGTAATTTAGGCTCAGTTTTAAGAATCTTTTCTACAAAGCAAGTCCCATTGAATTCAGAAGTACTAATTTCTAACGAAATACTCTGGGATGGCCTTCTTAACTTCAGCAGCATATGATGCTTGCACATTTAATTGATATGATAATATTCAAAGCAAGTCGGTAGACAAAGTTTAGCCAAAGCAGCAAACAAACAATACAGTCCACTGACGTCAATGGAAATCCCAATGGGGTATATCTAATCAACATTTGGAAGAAAGCTATTGGTGTTTAAAAGAAGAGAGACAACAAAAGCACAAATCTTCTCACAGAAATTGTCAAATGGCTTTTGCTATCAGTTAGGACTGTGTCTTGTCATGAAGTGTGAAATTAATAAGTCGTGGCATTATTTTTCTGAATTTATAATACAGACTACAAGACCAAAGATTAAGTTTCTGGTGCCATTGCATCAATGAGCCAGTGATTTAATTAGATCAGTGAGCTTTGATTTCTGTCAGCTTGTATCTTGAAAAACCTCATTAAATTTATCTGTTAAAGATAGATTATGTACTTGAAAACCCAACTAGCACAGTGCTACCCTAAAAAGAGCAGGTGTCGCTATCAAGATACAGCAGGAAGGTGAGAGAAAATCACGGGAAAATGATACTTCAATAGCAATCTCTCTGTGTGTACCTGATGGTGCTTCAAAAGTTTCACAAATTGTTCAGCATCTGCCGAACAAGATAAGGCAACGTGAAAGAACGGAAATTATGTCAGGGTCTGTGTCGAATATAACATGGAGCTTTCTTTATTTTCAAAAAGAATTGATAGCAATTCTTTTATAAGTTACCCTCCAGCTGGAAGTGAAGTACTGAAGCTTGAACGAATCTAAAGGCTTAACAACAAATAATCAAGAACACATATTTTTTAGCTGGCGGTTAAGCACTTTGTTGCTTTTTACTTCTGCCTGCACAGTATAGAAAAACAACAACAACAACAACAAAAACTGGTTATAGTTTGTTCAGCCTAGATGTTTTTTACCCAAGCCACAGGCTCTCCAAACCCTCATGTGAGTCCCTACGGACCTATGATTGCTGCAAACATTACTGTATCCTGCAATGTGCAAGAATAATTTTCTACAATTTTGATGTAGGAAACACGGGAAAACTGTAAAGTATTTGCTAAAATTGCCATTATCAGTTAAAAGTGAAGAAATGTTAAGACTTTCTCCAAACCTAGCTCTGCACATAAGTGTGTTATGATCGCCTTCTGTTTGTACTCCTCAGCTCTCTATACTAAGGTATAACGATTATACCTTAGCATCCATTTCATTCCAACTTATTACAGGGAAGACATCTTCCTAAATAGGACAGATTCTGCTACAAAATGGATACTGCAATATTTCATCAAGGGGAAAATTAGGATGTCTATAAATGTAGTATAAAGTGTGTATAATAGAATGATACAGCTCAGCACTGTCTGCCATGTGATCTCCATGGAACATAAAATGTACATTAAGATGAAAAGCTTAGGCTGAGAAAATTACATCTGTGGTACATTTGTTACGTCTGTGATTGAAATAGATAAATACATTCACACATACAGAATTCTTAGGAAAGGAGAACTGTTGCTGGAGTACTAGAGATGGAAAAGAAAAATATGGCTAGTAAACCAAGATGGAGCTAGACAATTTGTCCTGATGAATATCTGCTGGTTTTAGAATAATAGAGAGACCAATCTTCTTCTTTTAATGACCCCATAAACCCTTGCAGGGTGGAGTCTGGGCAACTAAATAGAGCTGAGTGTTTACTGGCCGGATTCCCGTCCTGTCACCAATGCAGAGTTTTGTTCAGCAGATATAGCCTCATTGTGCCCAGAAAGAGAAATATCTACCTCTACCTAGGATCAAACTCACAGCCTCCTGATTGTGAGGCGAGACCTCCACCTCTGCCAACTGTCCATTTATATAGGCTGCCAATAATAAAGCCCTTGATAAGTGTTTAAGTATCTGCCACTACTACACACTTGCACATTTTCTGTATATGCATCGGGGTGAAATGCTCCTGGTTCGGACCAGATCACTCGATCCAGTAGCAATGGAGGCAGGTGCTTCGGAGAACCAGTAGCATAAATCCCTGCCCCCCATCCCATGCCCAGCTGAGCCACAGAATCATCAGAGGCTTTTTTTTACTTTTAAAAGCATTTTTTTCTACAACCTCTTCGGTGGAAAAAATGTTTTTAAAAGTAAAAAAAAAAAGCCTCTGATGATCGCATGGCTCAGCTGGGATCGTCAAAGACTTTAAAAGAAAAAATCCTTTTTTTTCTTTTAAATGCCTCTGACAATCCAAGCTGAGTTTTTTAAAAAGCCTCTGCCAATCAGGCAACTCAGCTTGGATTGTCAGAGCCTTTTGAAAGCATTTTTTTACAACCTCTTTGCCGAAGTCATATTACCCCCCCACACACACACCAAGCCACGCCCACAGAACCGGTAGTAACAAATTTTAGATTTCACCACTGATATGCATACATAGGCTTCATGAACCATAATATTACTGGCGCTGTGGTATACTAAAACTAAAACAAATGACTGCAGTAGTTGAAACATTGCATATTACATTATTATACCTTTTTGTTATTCCTAACAATTGTGATCCCTTTTTATTATGTTATAATTTCCCAAAAGTTTTTTTTTTAAAAAAAACCTCTTTAAATTATTCTTCATTTGACCCTTAATGCAGCGCTTACAATATTTCCCAACACAACTGCACAAATCTGTCTTAAAACACTTTGTGTAGAATTGGGCCTAAAAAGTCCTATACCTAATAAAAATGAATACACCTCTTGAGCAGGGGTGGGTTCTACTTACCTTTATTACCGGTTTGCAATGGGGCTGCGCACGCGCTCTTCTGCACAAGGGTTTTGATGACGTGAGGGTCAGTGGGCGGAGTCTCCCACCGGTTTTACCACCCGTTCTATAGAACTGGTACGAATCGGGGGCAACTCACCACTGCCAAACAAAATAGGCCGGCCACTAGGTTGATTCCATACAGATAATTTATATATTCAGGTTAGAACACAGAAGAGATTGGACATATGGCAATTGAAAGTTCTGGTAATTAGAAATTCTGATTCTTTCTTTTTCAATCTCCCATTATAAGCCTGTAACTATCTTTAACACAGAAACTTTTCTCAAATTAAATGGCATCTCCTTTGTCTAACTCTAGATTATTTTGACATGACATTTGCTGATCTAATTAAGCAAAGTGTTTTTCAACCACAGTCTTCGTCTCCTTGATCTACCTATTATTTGTTTTAACATCCATGCTATCATCGCCAGATGGTTGTTTTCCTGAATAGAAACTAAAGTATGTCTCATTGTTGTGATGAATCTGGCTTTCCTTTACATTCAAGCTGATTGCATTTACTTTGGGTAGAAACGGAGTGTTTCTTTAATTCTTTTTGGGCATGATTTTATTACCAAGGAGCTCTTTCCAATCTTGTCATTAAAAGCAAACTAGCTGATAATTTTCATTGTAGCTGGGGAGATTTAAAAAGAGCTTGTGTTTGTTTAGCTTCTGTTTCAAAACATCCTGAGTGAATGGCAGTCTGCTACTGCTTATAGACATTCTAAGCTCTGTTATTCACTCCTCATTTCAGCTGCCTACACTTACGCCTACTCACACATTAATTCTGTGATTCATCTCTCTGGGCCATAGTTTGCATTCACTTCTTCACTGTTATGGAAGTAGAGATGCTGACATTATGACCTTAAAAAGCAGAAAAGAAAAGTGAATTTGTAATCCCCGATTGTATCTTTTGAATTATTGGATTTGTTACCAAAAGTATTAGTATTTGGCAAACAAAACTTAGAAAGGCTTCATATCTTCTTTCTTGATATATAATAGTGTTGGAAGAAATACCCAGGTCCAGTTCCAAGGTGGGAGAAAGGCACTGGAAATAAAATGGAGGCTGGAGGCTGATTGGAAAGAAAGGTTCCCTTTATTGATGAAGCAGAACCACCAGCCACATGTGATTCTGGGACAGCTGACAAAATGGAGTTTAGAGTGGGTGGGTTTTTGTACCTTCTGGATTCCTATGGGGTCATGTAGGGGTCATGGCTGGCTCTATAGGCGAAAGGGGAAATGCAAATCCTAGGTGTTTGTCTGAGCCAATTTTGTCAACCTCTGGCTTGATTATGTTGCTTATTGTGTTGCTTATATGAAGTTTCTTCCTGACCCAATCTTTCTAAATGGATTATCAAATCTGCAATTGTATAAACTGGCCTCCTCAGTTTCTGCTTGGAGCAGGGAAATTGGAGCTCGTTTCTGCCTCCCTTAAAGTTTTTTTCCATTTCTCCTTTAGGGGAAATATTCTATTTTGTCTTTTTAATATCCTCCCAAATATTTCATTCTTCTGGGCGGGGAGGCCAGATTGATAAGTACCTTTATAACTTAGCCTCATTCTCCAGTGCAAAGTTAAGGAGCTGCTGAGATGGAAATACCATCTAAATTTGTATGATTGGGGTTTATATGGAGAGAGAGAGAGAGAGAGAGAGAGAGGCTTTTCTTTCTTTTATACACTGCTCCCCACCCCCCACCCCCCACCCCCCACCCCCCGCTGTGACAAATAGAAGTAATCTATTTTACTAGACCAAAGTTCAGGGCCTTTCAAAGAGGTTATATTATGATACTGCATCACCAGGATTACTGCAGAAAAAAATGGCTGCCTTCACCCTACTCCCACCCCCTCTTCAGTGTATGGTGTCCACATAATTTCTTTCATGCTGGAAAATCCACGATTGAATTTACTTGGAGTGTCCATTTTTCCAGTGAAACTGGTTCAGTGCATTCATGGAAATGATTAGAGATAAAACGTCTTTAATTCTTTTTTTCTTTTCTCTTTTTTCTCCTGAATCCAGAGGCAATCCAGCAGTGCATCTAACTGCTGCTGCTTTTCTATTTCCTGGCTATACAAATTGTCACTTTAGAGGCCTCTGGGACAGAAAGGTGCACAATGACTGCCTGGAAGAAGCTTCAATTTGCACATTATGACAAAAGGACTATAGTGGAAATTGAGTCACTAGCATGTCTTAAATCCAGGTAAGGAAAATTGCAGCAGGTGAACTTGCTTCTGCCAAAGCTGTCTTTTCTTTCCATATGATATTTTACTTCTAATTATGCTTTGGCACAGATTTCTAACCTTCAAGGCCAACTTTGTTCCAATTATATAAAAGCTCTTTCAGCAGAAGAATGTGAATGTTAGAAGAGGAGAAAAGAGAACAGTGATAATGAGACAGCCAATGCAGCAAGTTATAGGTCAGAAAATGAAAGAATGGAATGGATTAGAATGGAACAGGATGGGATGGAATGGAATGGAACCGAACGGAACTGAACAGAACCGAACCGAACGGAACAGAACCAAACAGAAAAATAGCATGATAGATTGAAGATTGGCCAGCTGGAACACTGAACAAAAATTCTATTACTAAGAAGGAAGAATGGGGGAACCAATTTAGACAGAAGCACATATCAAAAGAATATGTTTTAGTAGGCCACAAGTTGAATTACAACCATTAGTGTGATTCAGTTGCTAAAAAGGCAAATGCTATTTCGAGATGTATTAACAGGAACATAATGTCCACATCACAGGAACTAGCTTTCTAGCCTATTCTGCTGAGGGCTGATCAATATTTCCTGCTTGCCCCAACATAATAACTTGCCACTAACCATTTCGGGAAGGTAGGAATGGAGTACAGTATATTGTCCTCAATCCAACTCTTGGCTTTTGGGAAAGCAAGAATTTTCCTGTTTTATATAATGATTTTTTTCCACTCCATCAGGGCAACCTGGTCTGCCTGCTCAAATGCAATTGGCTGGTATGTTCCCTGTTGGCCAACCCACCAATCTCTGCTTTCTGCCTTTGGTGACAATTTTATATTGGGTTGCTGGGGATCTATAACATGAAAGGCTAAATTTTTGCTTGCTTGGTAAGTGCAATCCTGATTATCCACCTGCAAATATACATTTGGACACAAAGGAATGGCTGAACAATCTGGTTGTTATTATTTATGGAAGGCTTCATATTATTAAATCTCACTTGGGACCAATAGATGGCAGAGCTCTGTAAATCAAAATAAGGATTGAAAAATCGTTAAGAACTTGAGAATCGAAACAAGAGAGGACTAGGCACTAATACTAGCAACCTGAGATGTTCTGTGAAGTGAAATGAATGTGCATGCAGATTCAGGTTGTGCCCTGAATTGATTCTCATTATTTAGAACAGAAGAATCTGATGGTATAATGCATCATAATATTATGATTCTTTATGATGCTCCTCTTGTTTACATGGCTTTATTTTTCTCCTTGAGCAATGCATTGAAGGAATTAAATCTGGAGAGTGAAGAGACATTAATATTCCTGTAAAAATACAAAAGTACATCTGCCACCTGCTTATTACTGGAGATTGGTAAGACAAAAATGCAGGCCGAACTAAAGTTCCCATTTGCATTATGTTTTGATCTAATGTCATCAATGGTTACAGCTCTCTAAGATTCTTTAAGAAAACGTTGTCTTTTTATATTGAGATAAGGATATAAGCAGCAACAAGTCCAGATTAAAATTCAAACAATAAAAGAAACTAAAATTCCCATTAAAACCCCATTCAGTCCAGGCCAGCCTGGTGAAACAACCATGTTTTAAGGTCACGGCAGAAAGAGCGAAGGTCAGGGGCCACCCGGAGCTCCAAGGGGAGCTGATTCCAGAGGGTAGGTGCGCCTACAGAGAAGGCTCACTCTCTAGGGCCCGTCACCCGGCATTGCTTGGCCAATGGGACCCTAAGTAAGCCCTCTCTGTGTGAGCACACCGGGCGATGGGGAGCTGTTGCTGGCCACAGATGATCTGCCAAATGATCTGCCTAAGCCATGTAGGGCTGTATAGTGATCACCAACACCTTGAACCTCACCCGGAGGGCAACCGGTAGCCAATGCAGGTCACGCAGGAGGGGTGTGACATGGGAGCATCGGGACACTCCCATCACTACCCTCACGGCCACATTCTGCATCAGCTGAAGCCTCTGAGTGGTTTTCAAGAGCAGCCCCATGTAGAGAGTGTTGCAATAGTCGATCTGGGAGGTGATGAGTACATGGCTGACCATGCGTAAGGCATCTCGGTCCAGGTAGGGGTGCAACTGGCGCACCAGATGAATCTGGGCAAATGTCCCCCTGGTCACGGTCGTGACATGGTCTTCTAAGGTCAACCGTGCATCCAGGAGGATGCCTAAGTTGTGCGCCCTATCAACAGGGGGCAACACCTTTCCCCCATGACCAAAGATGGAATATTCCCTTGGAACCGAGACGCCGGTACCCACAGCCACTCCGTCTTGACAGGGTTGAGTCGGAGCCTGTTCCTCCCCATCCAGAGCTGCACCGCCTCCAGGCATGGGACATCACGTCGAGGGCATCACTGGGCTGATTCGGGGTGGATATAAAAAGCTGGGTATCATCAGCATACTGATGGTACTTCACCCCAAAACTACGGATGATCTCTCCCAGCGGTTTCATATAAATGTTGAACAGAAGGGGCGAGAGATATATGCCTTTTATTTTGTATGATCTGTTTTGTAAGTTTTATTTAGTAAATTTTATTTACTAAAATTTAATACTGATGAATGTCAATTCTTCAAGGCAGACTAGACTAGAACGTCATGCACGCTAATACTACTTGTATTAGAAGATTATAGTAACAGAATCTTTCAAGTCTAAATGTCCTTCCTCCTTCCTTCGTTTTATCTTGTCTAAGGTGGCAAGCATTCTGTCAGTGTAGGAAACCTAGTATAAATCCATCCTGGGGGCCGCCAGCTGACATTGTCTAGCTGACGGCACCCGGAGAAGGCACCAGGTGATGGGAAGCCGTTGCTGGCTGCAGATGGTCCAACAAGTATCCTGGGCCTAAGCCATGTAGGGCTTTATAGGTCATCACCAGCACCTTGAATCTCACCTGGAAAGCAACCGGTAACCAATGCAAGTCACACAGGAGAGGTGTAACATGGGAGTATTGGGACCCTCCCATCACAACCTGCGTGGCCGCATTCTGCACCAGCTGAAGCCTCTGAGTGGTCCTCAAGGGCAGCCCCAGGTAGAGAGCATTACAGTAGTCAAGACTGGAGATGACTAGTGCATGAGTAACTCTGCGTAGAGCATCTCGGTCCAAATATTTATTTATTTATTTATTTATTTATTTATTTATTTATTGCGATTTATATGCCGCCTTTCTCCCTAGGGACTCAAGGCGGCTTACAAAATGACAACTTCAATACAAATCACAATACAATACCAAATTAAAATCAGTAACCCAATTAAAAACGATTTAAAATTATACCAGTGTACCCCCAAACGGATCAGTTTAATTGGCGGAAGAGCCACGTCTTCAGCTCGCGACGGAAGGAAAGAAGGTCGGGGGCTGTCCTGAGCTCAGTGGGCAATCCATTCCAGAGGGTCGGGGCTCCCACAGAGAACACCCTCCCCCTGGGGGTCGTCAGCCGACATTGTTTGGCCGACGGCACCCTGAGGAGGCCGACTCTGTGAGAGCGCACAGGACGATGGGAGAACGGCTGGAGATGGTCCTGCAAGTACCCCGGGCCTAAGCCAAATAGGGGCGCAACTGACACACTAGACGAATCTGGGTATACGCCCCCCCTGTCACGGTTGATATATGATCATCTAAACTCAACCATGAATCAGGAGGACACCCAAGTTGCGTACCCTGTCTATGGGAGGTAAAACTTCACCCTCTATAGCCAATGATGGAACCTCTCCTTCAGATCGAGATACCGGTACCCACAGCCATTCAGTCTTGACAGGGTTGAGACGAAACCTGTTCCTCCCCATCCAGACCCATACCGCTTCCAGGCACTGGGACATCACATCGAGGGCATCACTGGGCTGGTTCGGGGTGGATATAAAGCTGGGTATCATCAGCGTACTGATGGTACCTCACCCCAAAACCACGGATGATCTCCCCCATTGGCTTCATATAGATGTTGAACAAAAGGGGAGAGAGAACCAACCCCTGGGAACCCCATATGTGAGGGCCTCGGGGTCGACCTCTGCCCCCCCACCAACACCACTTGCGAGCGTCCAGAGAGGTAGGAGAAGAACCACCGTAAAACAGTGCCTCCCACTCCCAACCCCTCAAGGCGCCGCAGCAAGATACCATGGTCGATGGTATCAAAAGCCGCCGAGAGATCTAACAGGACCAGGGCAAGGAATATCCTCTGTCCCTAGCCCTCCAGAGATCATCCACCAGTGTGACCAATGCTGTCTCCATGCTGTACCTGGGCCTGAAGCCTGACTGGTTACAGTAGATAAGGAGACACATTTTTAAGTAAACGGGTGCAGTGTTAGGATGCAAGCGCAGATGTATATAAAGCTTTCAATCACCCAATGGAACAGCTTTGCCTTTGGAAGTTGTGGAAGCTTCATCACTTGAGACTTTCAAGAAGAGATTGGACTGTCATCGGTCAGAAATGGTGTAGGGTCTGCTTGGGCGGGCGGTTGGACTAGATGACCTATAAGATCCCTTCCAACTCTGTTAATCTGTTAAAATACTGCTATTTTAGAAATTATTATGTATCCTTGTTATATTCTTTTATGGTATGTTTCAGGGCATTGCTTAATATTTTTATAATTATATTTCATTTACATTTAAATACTTTAGAATTTTACTTCTTTTGTTGCTGAGTGATTTTAGAAGAATCAAAGTGATGACAAGAATCCAGCTTGAAATTAGTCATTGTTGTTATCAAAAAATATCCTAAGTCTTAATTGAGAATGATTATCCCAGACGGCTGGAGGAGTCCTAGTTACCTCAATTCAATCATTTCTTCTTTTTGTTTCCTAGCAGCCAAAATCCTGGAGGAGCTCATTCAGGCTAAGAGTGCTGCGTCATTCACAATTCTGATGTCTGCTGATGTCTTTGCTTTGATATCTAATGTTTATCACCAACAGAGCTCTGAGCAGCTGTGATGGTTTAGTACCATCGCAATGCAATTTGCTGATCATTGACAATGTCTAAAATTAAATACAACAATGCTTTATTCACTTTAAAGAACTAACCATACTAATTAGCAAACAATTACTTTTAAATTTATATACAAACACAATATACTACACTACTCTATTATTATGGAATATTAAATTATTCAATAACATTATGAGCCTCAAAAATGTTTATAATCCACAACAACTCGCCCTAATTTAGATGACAGCAAAAATTTGGCCATCGTGTAAGAGACAATTTTGGCAAAGAGGATGTAAAACACAATACCTAGAATGGCCAGTTCTTTCCCCAGGAATCATGGTCAACATTGGAGTAAAAATGTCTCTGTATTGTATATCCAACAATTCCTCTGGTACATTAATAGCCACTTAGAAATTTGAGAAGACCTGATAGCCTTTGACTTGACTTTCCTTCTGGGCTTTTGTGTTTGTTCACCTCATCAATGGCAACTATTTTGTGAGACTACTGATAATATGCTCTCAAAATTCTACATATTGAGACTGTTGTCTTATAGACTTATAAGTGACTAAATTTTTCAACACATGAATTAAAATCCACAATCCAAAACCAAATAGAATTTGAGCAAGAACCTTGATCATAAAATACATACCACAAGAGGAATCCCTTTGAAAAAAAAAGAAGTTTCAGATAGGTTTCCTAAAATTAAGTACCAAATCATATGAAAAGTGGTACAAAATTCATATATACTTAACACTTGCCCTACTAGTTATTTTTTTTAATTTGATTTGATTTATAAAGTTGTTCATCTATGTAAAAACATAAAACTATTTGTGTTCTTTCTTAGTTTTAGGTATAAAAACATGTTGAAACTGTTCTGACCTAGGCTTCCCGAGACAGTAAAAAGCACACAATTAGTCCCAAAAACCCTCTTTTTATTTCAATGGCTGTGAATTATGTTCATTCACAGCCCGTAATGAATCACAAAGAGTTGGTAAAGAGTCCGACAGAAGTCTACCACAGTCCTTCGGGATAAGGCTGATAAGCACCCACCTTTATCTCCCTTGACAGGCTGCCAAAGACCTAATTGGCAATTGGCTTTGCAAGGCCACACAGAGCACAAAGTCAAAATGGAGCTTCAGAATTTAAACTGACCAGAACAAACAAAGTTGCTTCCTGCAAAGGCTCACGTGCCTTTGCTCCTCCTTTATGTCTTATGGGAGGGCCAATCATCTCCAAGCCCTACTGCCAAATTGTCCCTTTTGTCTTAACTGTTCTTGCTTTCTGGCAGCTCTGTGCATGCGCACACTGGAAACAGGCTCCTTCTGTTCCTCTGCCTTGCTGATGTCCGACTCTGGAGGCTCCAGAGGCAGCACATAACTCCCAGATGGCCCTGGCCCCCTTTCTGCCTCCAACGCAGAGCCTCGTCCGAGCCTTCTTCAGACTCCAGGACTGGCCCACGTTCCTTTCCAACCTCCTCACTGACCAACTCTGCTGCCAGCTCTGCAGGCCACTGGCGGACCACAACAGAAACAAGGAATTTATTATAATTGATAGAAAGGGCTCAACTTTACTGCAGCTAAACAATATCCTAAATTAGGGGTGTCGTCAAGCTCACGTCATCACGGCAGCATCATGTGACGTATTGGGACTTTTCCCCCCTTTGCTAAATTGGGCATGGGTGTGGCCAGTGTGTGACACATCCGGCCCGCGGCCCAGGAGTTTGACAGCCCTGCCCTAAATGAACATTTTAAAGCCACTGATTAAGTAATCATTGGTGCAGAATTTAAACTCTGTAATTGATTTTAGCAGTGGTTACAAATCTTGCTAAACAATGGATGTAAATAAAAATAAAAAAGTTGGAAGAAAATATACGTGTTTTGAAGAAGAATTTTCTGTTTTGATAAAATGTTTTCTTCTCCAATCTCTCAAACTTAATGTTCTGAAATATTGCAACCACAAGTATTTGTAATGTAATTTGACACACTTAAGCATATTTGTTGAAGAAAAAGTTCAGTTAAAGGCATATTTGAACAAGACCATTTTCAATAAATGTAAAAAATGTGTTTTCTATTTCAAATAGTAATTTGAATAACCAGCAGCACACTTCCTATGTATTTGCACTGGACATTTTAAGGAATCAATTGTCACAATAGACTTGTTACATATTCGTTTGGGTTTGAAATTATCAGACCCTGGGCATGATACATTTTTATGGGCAGGCTTCATTGCTGATTTCATAAGTATTACATGAAATTCTAAATTCTGGTCTTGCTAATATCAATGACATACCAATTATTCTGAATGACTCCCATTGTTTCATTTCCCATATTATGTGGGAGAATAGCTGCTTATTTATTTCTTTTTTTAAAGCAACTGCTTGGCAGAATTATTTGCATAAATGTATTAGGAAATATAATATATTGCATAATTTTCTATAGTAAGTTTATTTTCTGATGTCATTTTCTCTTACACTGTTTTAGTTAGTATTGATGGGAAAATCCATTTTTATTTACTTTAACTATTTCATAATTGCATTTACTACTTATGAAGTTAATTTTGCTCTCAGTGGTTTAGTCACTATATAGCAGAGCTGGTGCTCTTTTCTAGCCTTTGGGCCAATTCTAATTTAAGAAAAGTCAAAGGAAGGAAGGGGACTGCAAGTATGGCCAATTTATGGTAAAACCATTACTCTTGAAAAAGCAAACAAACAGCCCCAAAGTCATCAAATTCAAACAGAACCCCAAAGTTATCTGAATCATTTGCTTAGTCCAGCAAAGTTCAACTGGCACATCTGATTGTATAATCTCAATTGTATAATCTAGAAGATGAGAAGAAGGACAATTTTGTCATTATCATCACTCTATATTTGATGAAGTTTTCTGAGCTGTTCTTGGATTTCAACCAAATAAAATACAGCCTTGGATTTCAACCAAATAAAATACAGGTCTGACAACAGCATAGTATGATTAAGTGAGATCTCAGAGACATGAGCATAGTATGGGTGCCAATGCATTGCTTTTCAACAGTTTTGCAATCATGGACCTCATATGGAAAAATATGGGGACTGCTCAATGAAAAAAACACTTCCCTAGGTTTTTGTCTTAAAGAGCATGGGTTCTTTAAGACAAAAGGTTGTCTTAAGACAGAGGTTGCAGGCAGATTGGCAGGTGTTGCAATTGGGTGGGGCATAGGCATTTATGGTCTGGTCAGTGGGAGCCATGGATGGGTTGTGAGTGGGTGGACATGTTGTCATGGGTGGGTGCATATTCTGGAGTCCAGGCCAGAGGGTGGAGTATGCTTCAAAGCAGTGGGGGAATCCACATTTTTTTTACTACCAGTTCTGTGGGTGTGGCTTGGTGGGTGTGGCAGGGGAAGGATACTGCAAAATCTCCATTCCCTCCCCAATCCAGGGGGAAGGATATTGCAAAATCTCCATTCCCACCCCATTCTGGGGCCAGCCAGAGGTGGTATTTGCCGGTTCTCCAAACTACTCTAAATTTCCACTACCAGTTCTCTAGAACCTGTCAGAACCAGCTGGATTTCACCCCTGTTTCAAAGTATGAGTTCCCTAGAATCTTGTACTACATAGTGGGAAACCTCTGGAGAAAAAGCTGTAGCTGCCTAAGCATGGGGTTGGACTCAAAGATCCCTTCCAACTCTGTTATTCTATTCTATTCTATTCTATTCTATTCTATTCTATTCTATTCTATTCTATTCTATATCAGAATGTGTGTGTGTGTGTGTGTGTGTGTGTGTGTGTGTGTGTGTGTGTACACATACAGACATACTCCTAAAATAAGTTGCTTTTAGATCCTTTAGAATCAATGAACACTGGGATTTCAAACATTAAAATTTATACTTTTTTGAATCAAAGTACACCTTGATTCTTAATCATACCTCCAGATGGCAGCAGAATTTAAGCAACCTAACTCCGTATCTACTTACATTACACAGAGAATGCAGAGATAATAAAATTTAAATGCTTTTCTTCCAATAACTCAAAGGTTAATATCAGAACAGGATAGGCAAAGTCTTCTTCCATTCAATATTGAAAAACTAATGGGAAGGAAAAGAATCTTTATTCTCTTCTGCTACATCTAAGGGAAAGCATTTTGTTTGAATAGCAAAGATGAGTTTCACCTACAATATATCACCCCTAATATTACCCTAAAATCTAAGGCCTGAGATAGCCAGTCCACTCTGTCTCATGATAGGATTGATTCTGCACACCAATTTTAAAATAGTTCCCCCCCCCAAAAAAAAACCCCACTCAAGTATTTATCATACAAATGTTCTATAGAAAAAAAAAAAAGCTGGAGTTACTTCAGGAAAAATTGCATTCCTGAGATCTATTCATAGTTATCATCTTACACTTCTTCTTTCCTTTGGATGGGATCAAGGCAAAGTTGAAGGCATGTGGACATAAAAGATTAAGAGCTTTATTTAAAATGAATCAAATTACAGTTGCTGGATAATGGTAGACTTGTTACATAGAACAATCAGATAAGAGAAAACTGTTGTTATTATAGTCTTGCTAGTACATTTACCTTAATGTGAGTTAATGTGGGTTCCTTGGAGCTGAACAAAAAGAAGATTGAGACAACAAATACATTGAGAGATACAGAGATTCAAATACCACCTCTGCCTGGCCCCAGAGTGGGGCGGGAATGGAGATTTTGCAGGATCCTTCCCCTGCCACGCCCACCAAGCCACACCATGCCCACCAAGCCACACCATGCCCATCAAGCCATGCCCACAGAACTGGTAGTAAAAAATTTGGATTTCACCACTGATAAGTAACATAGAATAGAATAGTAATGCGGCATTAGTAGCAATAATGAGCAGCCGCCCCCCCTTAGAAAAACACCCTCACATAACAGAGCAGACCAAGATACTAACATCAATTATAGTGTTCAGACAAATAACCTGGCACCAGAAAAAGTGCTGTGTAGGAGTCAAGCATGTTTGTTTGTTTTTTTTAATAAAAAAAAACAACAATCCTCTCTTTTGATTGCTATTCAAGTAGTGGGCTATTGTGAAGTACTCTAGTACTAGTTATTTTACATTATATGCTGTAAGAAAGAGAAGCAATATTTAAAAATTATTTGCAGTAGCCTTCACTGCAAATTGAACATTTGAACTGACAACAAATTGGGTTCCAGGAAAGAGGAATATAAAACAAAAAAACAACAACAACAAAAGAACACCGTGTCCTGTAAGGTAAATTGCATTTCAATAACAAAGTCATGTCTTACATTGCAGAGGATCTCTGACTTAAGTCAGCAGATTATGAAAGATAAGAATAGGTTAAGAAAATATTATCTTTTATACTATAATGCACTAGTTGCTACCCTCTACTTACATATCAGATGAAGAAATTCACTATCCAAAAACATGAATTGTGTGTATGTGCTCTTTAAATTCCAAATGTATTCAAATAAAGTAGGAGATGCATTTATTCGGGTAAAATGTATTTGATTTCAAAAGTATTTTAATACGATTTAATATGAATTATCTATACCTTAATATTTTCAGTTTAGAAATAGTTGTTAGCAATATCTATAATACTAGAGAAAAAGATAATTGCTATGAGCTGAATTTCATATTGTATCTTCCAAAAATTGCACTGGGACCAAATGCTTTGATGCAAAATCATATTATCAAGGATAAGCTATGAAATAGATGATTCCACTTAAGTTATTGTGAATGATTCCTGAAAAAGATGGAGGGGATTGATTCATCTATAGCAGCAGATCTTATATTTGAAATATATGATACATTTGTTGTCTTTTTGTTATTTACTAGTTTGAAAGAGAAAGAGCCAGTTTGGTCTAGTGTTTAAGGAACCAGGGTAGAAAGCAGGGTAGAAACTGTGAGTTCTAGTCCCACTTAGCCATGAAACTTAGCCAGCTGGGTCACCTTGGACCAGTTACTGTCTCTTGGCCTAACTCCCCTCACAGGGTCATGGGGAAAATAGGATGAGGAAGGTATGTTGTATATATTCACCACCTTGAATTATTTTTAAAAATAATAAAGGCGGGATATACAAATAGCGAACCCTGGTGGTGCAGTGGTTAGAATGCAGTATTGCAGGCAGTATTCTGTCCACAACCTGGAGTTCGATCCTGACAGGCTCAAGGTTGTCTCAACCTTCCATCCTTCCAAGGTCAGTAAAATGAGGAGTCCGATTGTTGAAGGCAATAGGCTGAGTCCTCCCAGAGAGTGCTGTAAAGCACTATGGGACAGTATATAACTTGATGTGTTATTGCAATTGCTACACAAATAAATAAATTCAAGTTTATTACTGAATGGTAGATGTTTTAGTTTGAGTTAGGTACTTATACTCATCTTCATCACAAGCCTTCTCTAGCCACTATATTTACAAAACCAAAACTTCTTTTATTGTTCAAAGCCAAAATCTTTTTTTCTGATATATTTCTATACTGCTTTTAGGCACTCACAACTCAAAGCATTTTACTGAAAAAATAAAAATAGTTGAAATACAGTTATAAAATACATGTAAATGAAAACAATATAAAACATATTCCACAAATTGCAAAAGGGATAAGAAGAAAAATGAAACAGAACTATTAATCCTTATATTATTATATGTTGAAGCAATTGGGTTTCAAAATCTCAATCAATTTCTAAAAAGACATGCATAGGATTCCACACCAAGTGCAACTGATTTACTCTTAAAACTTTGCACTTCAGTTTGATTAAATGATGGACTGATTAAGTTCCTGAAGAATATGCAGTGATACGTACTCCTAAATTGCAGCAGGTAGCAACTAAATTTAGACTTGTAACTTGAACAGCATTTCTCCTCTGCTTATCATTTGATATGATTTAATGCTTCTAAGAGCTGAAAAATGAGAAAAGGGTTTTGATTGTGTTAGCTCAAAAAAAAAAGATATTGCCCAAAAGTGAAGAAGGACATTTTAGTTCTGACCAGTATTCTGGCTCTTATTTTTTTCTTTGTTTGTGTGTATGTTTATCAGTTTATTTAGTTTTCATTGGAAGCAGTTTTGCTATCTACTAAACTTTGTTCTACAGCTCAAATGCTACAGAAAAGTGTAAGGAATTGGCAAAACTGTAGACATTTTCTTCATGTTGGAAATAACTATAGCAGCTATTTTTTCCTATTCAGTTTCTAAAAATATAAACAAGCAACAACAAAAAATCTACCCAGACAATTTGAGTTTTTAAATTAGCTTAGGAGTTTACAAAACTGAAATATTCAAAATCTAACAGAAATTTCTTTTTTCAAATGAGAGCTTACATTGCACTCATTGCATTCATTCACTATTTTTATTTATGCCCTCTTACCACTTTAACCAAGTTTCTGATTTGGGTTGGGTGCAGAAGTCGTATTCAGCAGGTTCTGACCTGTTCTGGAGAACTGATAGCGGAAATTTTGAGTAGTTCAGAGAACTGGTAAATGCCACCTCTGACTGGCCCTGCCCCCATCTATTCTCTGCCTCCCGAGTCCCAGATGATCAGAAGGAAATGGAGATTTTGCAGTCACCTTCCCCTGGAGTAGGGAAGGAATGGAGATTTCACAGTATCCTTCCCCTGCCATGCCCACCAAGCCATGCCCACAGAACCGGTAGTAAAAAATTTTCAATCCCACCACTGGTTGGGTGCCAGATTTGATCGTTTCAATGTAGTATGAATCTGCCATTATGGCCTAGAATAGATATTTAACATGATAATAAAAATAATAAAAAACTTGTTCTTTGGTCAAACCATTTATGTAAAATTCCAGGATATTTTAAGTTCATCCTAGAACATTCTGCTCTGTTTTTCCGAAGGACAAAAGAAAAATAAAGGTGGATGGATACTACCTGTTTACAACATTACTATATTACTTAAGCCAAAGGGAAAAAAAGAAATTTCCATGTTCCCATTTTTATAATTTAATCTTCCTTGTTTTTGTTTTGTGTTTGTTTGGTAAGATGTACTCATGCACGTTTCCTTAGGAATGATATTGTGACATAAACTCAATGTCATGCAATGCCAAGACAGTTCAAGAGCATTCTTTTATTAAAAAAAAAACCTGATTAGGTATTGCATTTATTTTCTTTAATATTAGAATGAATATATCTTGGTTTTATTAAAATAAAGGGACCAACGTCTTTAAACATTTATAAGCAAGGCTACTCATTTCCCATTTCCTCTGTCCCAGTTATTCAGCCAGCAAACCAAATCAAGTTAGAGGCAGGCACTATTAAAATTAATCTAAAACATAGTTTCACTTTATGTCTTTTGAAATTATTTAGTAAACTGTTTTATATTAGTAAAAGACACTATTCAAGGCATCCAATATTCCAGGCCTAATCCAAGAATTTCACTGTTTAACATTTTAGATTTTTATGACAAAAAAGACAATAGGGAGACATGTCCTAGTTATAGGGATCGGTGGATTGGCATGATGATGCTAAAAGCGTGAACTGTGTCTTGTCATGTCAACACAAGCTTGGCCCTTTCCTACTTCCATGTCATATTTGCATGCAAGGATATAAGAACAGAGTTTTGCATTATATTGTGTGATTTAGCATCCCTCAGTCTTCTGTGGCTAGGATAAAATAATCATTATTAAGGTAAATTTCATTTAAACAGGGATAAGCAATTGGTTTGGAGTTGGACTATTTTTTTTTCAGTCTTAGAGGACTGCAGAGAGCTTATTGGTAGCATAGGGAAGTTATTGAGAAGTTGTGACAGAGTCTTTTGACATTTAAAATGTGGGCTTTGGGAAAGTTGTGGAGGAGATTGAAAGGAAATGGGTTGCTTAACTCTGTGGGTGTCAGTATCTACAGTTAACATAAGGGTACCAAAATCAACTACACTTTTGTCCTTTCCACTGAAATAAAATGGCAGCTTTGGGCATAGAAAAGGACAGAGTAGACTATGAGTCATTCCTCTGCACAATTAAAACATCTTTGTATGGATCCCACATGTTTGTTATTTTCAATTGTTTTGATCTTCCTAAGTAGACTTTCTTGGTAAATTCTATGGTACTATAGGTCAGGCTTTGCATAATAAAGATTTATGATTCACTCCTGACCTTTCTAAGTTAGGGCTCAGGAAGATTCATTTTTGAACTCCTGAGAAATTTCTGTATAAATTCCTATGTTATATAATTCCTATATTGCATGGGATTTCATGATATCAAATTGATTATCCAGAGACCTGAATGCCCAGATTGATGGACACATATATAGCAAAGAACATGTCATTGGGCAACACAGTTTGGTTCTATAAATGAATGATAATGTTGAATGCTTCACCTAATCCTGTGGTATAAACAGTCAGTGTATTGAGAATATCTATTTTGCACATAAGAACATTCACAAAGCAACATGGTGCTCTCTGATAGTTCCACAAGCAATGAAATTGACTATATATGTAATTTGTAAGAGGTAGAGCTCATGTTGCTTGATGTAGGCCCCTACTGGAGGGGCAGATGTGAAATCAGACCATTGCCTGGTCATGGTGTCACTCCAACTCAGGTGAAAATATAACAATGCCAAACAGTAAGCCATTTTGCAGTTGAGAAATTGAAGGATGCTGCAGTTGTTGCACAGTTCCAACTTACATTGACCAACAGATTTCAACAGCTACTGCAAGACAGCTTAAACATCGAAAACCAGTGGACACATTTTAAACAGGCCATTGTCAACAGTGCCAACATAACAATAGGGTGACGTCAAGATTCATGAAGAGAATGATGGATTCAAGATGGTACCTGGAAACTCATTGACAATGCCGGATTGTGCAACATGAAAGCAATCTGGCAAAGACATTGAAAGAATAGCAGCAGAAGGCAAATACAGAGGTATGGACTGTCAGGTTAAGCAGAGTAGCTGGGTCAACAAGCACATGTGGCTGGAACATAAAGGCATCAAGGCAAAAGAAGCAGCAGACTGGAGTGATATGAAGATACTATACTATACTGTTTGCAGTCTTACACAAGTGGCAATCTTGATGTTCCTATTAAAAATAAGAATGGGAAGCTTTTGCTCACAAAGGAAGACCAAGAGGTGACATGAGTAGAACACTTCAAAGAAATTGGAAGTCAAATGTCAGATGAAACAAGATCTAATTCAGAATAAAGTAGCTGTCTATATATCATTTCATCAAATAATAAAAATTATATATTACTTCTTGCCGTTTGAATGACACTTCAAACAATCCTCACATGCTTCTCTAAAACTATTTAACATATTTCATTATATGGAACAATTATGGTAACAGTTAATGATAACTTTGATGTTTGTTGATGAGGATGAAGCATTTGCTGAATTGCCAGGTTCATGAAAGTATTATGCGGAGGCAGTTTTAAGAGATACCCATATAATAGGCATTAGGTTAGTTTTTATTTCATTGAAAATAAACTGTTCTAACTTAATTAATAATTTAATGACTTGCTGAATGGAATTTGGCCTTAATAATTTAATGACTTGCTGAATGGAATTTGGCCAAGACTGGGAATTTCCTTTTCTACAGCTTATGGAAGGACACCAACTGCAGCAGAGTATTGGGCCAGAGCATGTGAGACATGACGGGCTAGCCAAGCAATACAAAAGCACTTAAAAGAAAATATAAAATAGGTTTTTTTTTAATTATTATTATTATTATTATTATTATTATTATTATTATTATTATTATTATTATTATTATTATTATTATTAATCCTGTGATTCAAATCTGGAACTCAAACATTGGAGGCATCTTTTCAAGAAAAGTATCTCTTTACAGGGAAGGCACAGAAGAAGGATTAGTGACTAGATAGGTTTTCTCCCTTTCCCTTTCTCCATCCTAACATGTCCTTAATCATTGAAAATATTTGAGCAGTAGGGACATCCAATATGTTGCAGTGTATCTCTTCTTTCCACCTTGATGAACCTTTCCTATTCAGGGGATCAGGAGTTACTAACTTTGCTCTCCTTCAAGTTAAAAATCAGAAAGGGCAATTCACGCATTCTTTTTCTCAGTACTGATTTTGCATATGACACACAAAATGCTGTCTCCTCTGGAGGCCACTGGACCTATTCCAAATTCAATCAGGGTATTCATTGATGTGAAGCAGTGTGTGTGTGGGGGGGGGCAGCTTGCTTACTTATTTCTCTCTCTCTCCCCCCTCCCTCTCCCTCTCCCTCTCTCTTCTACCTCTATCTATCTATCATCTATCTATCTATCTATCTATCTATCTATCTATCTATCTATCTTTCTATCTATCTATCTATCTATATATCATCTAAATAGATCATTTTTAAGCTTGTTGGTGGTTTTGCATAACCTGGAATTCACAACTTTATACTATAGAGTTACCTTGTGGTAAGATGGGCAGTCAATAAATTTAATAAAATAAAAAAAGATTTATTTTGTTTCTTGATTAACTTACTTGGCAACCAATCCTTTTGGAATTCAATCATCTGTATTCACTACTGTAAGCAATGAAACAGTAGGTATGATGTTTATTGATGGCCTTTTGCCATATGCCCACAAGTGTTACTAATTATTCCAGATGAAAAAGAATGCAAATGAAATAACCATGGGTGTCCAACCTTTTGGCTTGCCTATGCTGCACTGAGTGGAGAGGAATTGTCTTGGGCTCCATATGAAGCATATAATATAGTTAAAGTATATAAAACACATAATAATGTTCAATGTTTACAATCTTATTGACACTACATATAGACTATGGGCCATGGGTTGGACATGCCTGGATCGCACCATTATGAATTATTTTAATACTGGCAAAAGTAAAATGAAGTTGTAATGAGAATGAGAATGTTATCAGCTTAAAAGCTTTGAAATAAGATATTCAGACTGCCTAAGATGTCTAGTTAATTAATTAGTAATAAAACATTTTATCTTAAACCTGTAGAACCATGCAAGATGGAAATTTTGGGAATGGTAATCCAACACATTTAAAAAGCAGCCATCAGAGATTGACAAAGACTAGTTTCAGGAGTAGTTGGTAACAATAACCCATTTTTTTCAATTTCAGGATGTACAACTTTTCCATAGAGAAAGCAAAGATTCTTGCAAAGTGGGAGGCAGAGGTGCTTGAAAATAATGGTAGCTTTGGTCTGGAGGGAGCCAGATTTAAATGAACTGAGAATGAAATAGGATTACACAGTGGAATTTACAGTTGAAAGTAAAAAGTTGGGAAAAATAGTCTATATAGTTGTAAGCAGTCTCAAATGTATATAAGGAAATAAAGCAAGCAATGGTAAATTTTAGAATAAAAAACCTAGGGCAAATTTATTAGAGTTTAAATCAATACTACTCATAAACTTAATTAGTACATATACAGAAAAATGAGTAGCCATCAAGAAGGTGCAATTTACTCAGCTAGGTCAATCTTTCCCAGCCCAGTTTTCTTTGAGTAACAGTTCCGAAGATGTGTCCTGTTGGGTCATCATCTTGTACAAGATTGTCAAAGTTCCACCCAGGAGAACCAGTTACAAATCAGTGAAATGTGGAAGTTGGAGGTACTTGATGGAAATCAGGCAATTACTGCAATATGAAGTATTGCATGTACAACTCTAGATGTCTATTCATATAGTTGAAACAATCTAACCCAATTCTAGCATTGGGCATAATTAGTAGTTGTGCAGCAACCACAAGAAAATAATTAGAATTTTACCACTGATTACAATCTGCCTTCTCTATGATCATTCTAAACTGATGAAGAGAGAGTAGCAAGCATGAATGGGATTAAATGTAATATTGGTTATTGGCTATGCATATTTAGCCTTATTGATTGTTCAATTATTTATTTATCAACTTGCCACTCTATTTTTTTCTCTGTCTCCTCACACATTCTTCTTAAAGATTGGCATATGCAAAGTTTATACATATGTGGAATAGGTCCCACTTCTTGGTTATACTGAGGGATTTTATGGGTTTCTGGTTGCTATAAGTTTTATTTCTTATTTTAATATTTGTCTATATTTATTTTATATTTATTTTTTATTTATTATTTTAACATTTGTATATATTTTATTTATTTTTAAAGTGAGCTTCCCAGAGTCAAATATTTGAGATGGGTGGTGATATAAATTGAATAAGTTAATATTTTTTTAAAAAAATATTACCACATAAGCAATACATTAAAAGTTCCTGTTTGTTTAAATTCTATTTTGCTTGTTAGAATGTGTTTGCTTCAGTGTGTGTGTGTGTATTACATACTGTATACTCTGTGTCACACCATAAATTGTCATTTAGTCTCTTTTAATACTTACTTGTTAAAAAAACTTATGTCAAGGCTGTCATCCCTCTGATCATATGATACCAAATGGTGTTTTTCTGGGTTTACACAATGAGCCCTTGTTGTTTGTACACCATGATTTATGACTTAGTATTATGTTTAAGCCAAGTTAACTTTGGCTTTTTGAAAAAAAATAAGCTTGACAAATTGGCCAACCATATTCTGAAGCATATCTGTGCAAAGATGTTAGTTTATGGCGTATTAAAAATGCAGCGTAGCAGAGAATACCAATTGCATGTAGAAATAGCAATATTTCTTGTCAGAACTGCCATCCTGAGCTTCAGCTTCACTTTGCTAGATGCCAGCTTGCCAGAGACTATGGGGGAGAGAGCTGCTGGGACGGAGGAAATCAAAACTACTCATCGTGCCTTCCTGAGACATCAGCTCATCATTCCATGGCCAGAGACCTGGGAGGCAGGAGTGAAATGCTCCTGGTTCAGACTGGATCGCCCGATCCGGTAGCGATGGCGGCGGGTGGTCAGAGAACCGGTAGCAAACATCCCTGCCCCCCCCATGCCCAGCTGAGCCGCGCAATCATCAGAGGCTTTTTTTTTTAATTTTTAAAAGCATTTTTTTCTACAACCTCTTCGGCCGAAAAAATGCTTTTAAAAGTAAAAAAAAAAAAAAAAGCCTCTGATAATCGTGCGGCTCAGCTGGGATCGTCAGAGGCTTTTAAAAGCTTTTTTTTTTTACAACCTCTTCGGCCAAAAAGGTTGTAGAAAAAAATGTTTTTAAAAGCCTCTGACGATCCCAGCTGAGTTGCCTGATCGTCAGAGGCTTTTAAAAGCAGAGGCTTTTAAAAGCAGTAGTAACTTCCAATGTTTAGAATCATGGGTTACCTGATATGAACTAGAATATATTTAGTCGAATTGTGTTTCTCATTTCTTGGTAATTTCTCGAAATCACTACAATAGTTTTATACTTGGAACCCATCACAATGGCAAAAATGTAAAAGGTATACACTATTTTCAATAATCCACATGTATTGGGGTTTCTAGTCCATTCAGACATGGAAAGCTCAACATATAAGCACTGCAGAGAACTCCCTGTCCCTCAATGACTTTGCAATGTCATAGGCTTCCTTCAGACATGCCACATTCATCACATTAATTCACAAACATTCAGATTGGTATCAACCCCCTGCTGCATCCCCTTAGAAGTCATCCTTTTACAGATACATATGCATTTGCAGCAATAAAGTCTCTATGAATAATAGTTATACATACACATCTTTCCTCACTACAGATATGTGTGCTGAAAATGTTTTTGTTTATAGGATGCTGATGTCATTAGAGTAATAAGCCAGAGGCTAGGACTGAACTGTTCAATTGTTGATCAGAAAAGATAGAATGGCTAAATGAAGTTATATTCTTATGTTTTTCCCTAATCCATTTACTTTCCAAGATAGAGTATACTTTTTCAAATATAATGAGGCAAGTAAAAGAACTAATAGAATGCTATAGTTGAAGACTTAAAGTTAAAATTCAGATCATATCTCTATTTAGCCATAAAACACTGAGGATGACTTTGGTGTATGAAGAAAAAGGCAGCGATGGAGTGTTTATCTGCTGCCCTAAGGAAAGGTGTGATAAAAGAAATCATAAACGGTATATGATATCTCATGGTATAGCACAAGAAAATTCTGATATACGGTATTTCAGCTTATTATGTTTTAAAAGTAACACAGTATCTGCCTGGAAACAGCTGCTGCTTTTGTCCTGCCCTTTTATACCAAAGTTCAAATTGAATACATGATCACACAGAAAGAGAGAATGTGCAAACATTTTATAGATAACTGGGTAATATCTGAAGTAAGAGGGAACTAAGACTCTTGGGGGTTTTTCCTGAGAAAATACACAGAGAATCTTGCAGCTTGAATGGAATCAGGTCCAGAATTGCATGGCCATTCTGTATAACTCTCATTTTCCTGAACAGATAACAACAAAATGTTAATGTATAATAATTGATAAATAAGTATATGGACATTATTTGCTTTGTTGGCAAAATATTGCTGCTTTAGGTGAAAGAACTCTTTTAACACTTACCAATATGTTCCCATGCAATGCTAGGAAATCTTTGGTCCTACAGATGTTTTGAAATTGGGATTTTAGCAGCCCCAGTCAGTACAGTCTATGATGAGGATTGCTGGGAACTGTAATTTAGCAATAGCTGAACAACCACAGGCTTCTCATCATGGTCTAGTGCCTAGAATGTCAGACTAAGAGTAGGAGAAAACAATTCAATTATCTGCTCAGGTATGAAGCTCACCAGGTGATCGTAAAACAATCATAATCTCTTAGCCTCACATCTCCACAGGGAATTTGTGAAGATAACAGGAAGAAGGGAATATGTTCTTCATTTCAGAGAAAGGAAGAAGAAAAATGAAATATACATTTATTTAATAACTACCATTAGAAACACTGTTCAAAAACTGCTTACATATTTGCTTATAAGAATATATTTAAACCTGGGTTTGTTATTCAGATGATGACATTATTTTGGCACTTGCATAAAGCATATACTGTAATGTTTTTGAGATGTAATCACTTGTTATTTGTGTCCAAGCTTAATCTTCAGTTCTTTTTATGAGGGCATTAGACATTTAAATGGATGCAAAATACTATTCCCTCTCTTGAAGCTCTGATCCAGTGAATTGAGTTTAGTGTAATGATAAGTGATTTTCTGATACAAATATGAAGAACACTCCTTGTATCTGCTCTATAATAGTTGGTGGCAATAGATGCTTGTTTAATTGGGCTGTACAAGGGAGTGAAGTTCTGATTTGAATTCAAAATTCTGAGATCCAAAGATACTATGGTTCTGTTTGAATTTATAATTCATGATTTCAAGGCAATTTTAATTATTCAAAATTTTGTTTAATTAAAAAGAGTTCATTGATAATGCATCAAACCTCCTGCAGTTGCTTAATTTTTTGGCAGGCATAAGTATCAGGAATAGTAGAATCAGATGTTTTGGAGTTGGCAGACCAAAATAAATATTGTACAATATTACAGACTTGCCAGCATGACTCATTGCCAAGGCTAACCTCTTACTTTGAATATTGTATTAAACATTGATTGTATAATTTTATTTTAATATATGCATTACTATTGCATATATCAGACATTATTATGTGAGAAAGGCTTTACAGTGCATGTAGTAGTCCAGTAGCAAGCACACTACAATATCTTAGGCCCACACTGGCCAGTCCCATGTAGTTGGCAAGACCAAAGAAGCAAGAACAACATGGGTTTCAGGAAGGAAAGTGCTAGTCTGAGGTAAATATAGAAATTGTAAAAACTCTAAAAGGGATTTCTCAGCCTTGGCGGGTTAACTAAGCTGGACTTTTCTTGAAGTACTTTTGTTCAGCAGCTGGATTGATATGCCTCTTTTGAGATAAATGTTCGAAGTTCTCATCTTTGCTTACCTACAACCTCTCTCACACAAAATAGATAAATCTTAATCTCTCATTTTATATAAACCTGCCTGAACATATTCCAACAGAAGGATGAGACATAAGTTCTGATAAATTACTTTTGCACAGCTGATAAAACTATCGGCCAGCTACTCATTCTAATATTAGAAAGCCCAAGATATTATTCAACAGCCCTCCCCTCTTTTGTCCCTATGTGGAAATAGCTGCAACAAGGTCTGAGACTTTGTAATTGTGTTATGCAACACTTCATTTTCAAGTAGAAAATGCCCTTCAAAGTGTGCATGGATATGTATGCAAAATCAGCTGGCAATCCAGATATTAGTATGTCAGATATTAATTATATATTATTAATTATAATAAATCTTCATGACATTTGGCTCATGTTAATTGCTAGGATGGTGTGTTTGGAAACAAATTAGTCTGAAGCAGCAGTTCACGTCATGTGACAATTTTAGCAGAGGTACTTTTTGAAATTCACTCCATTTGCCAATTTTATGATTCCTCATTTGCTAGGAAGACTTGTTGGAAAATCCTATGATTCTAGCCCAGCAACTGTTTCATTCAGTTAAGCAATATAAGGGAAATCCCCAAACATCCAGTATGTGTACACTTCGTTTTATAAAATATTTTCTAAAAAAAATACTTAATTTTTTAAAATTATTTGAATTCCAGAACATTTTGAGAGAAGATGCCTTTAATTTGTGCAGTACATTTTGGGCATAGCTGGCTGGGAAATTCTGGGAATTGAAGTCCACACATATTCAAGCTGTTAAAGTTGATAAACATTGCTATATATAAATAGAATTTCCAGGTGAGAGGAGAGGAGCTGAAAACCAGTATGACCAGTATTTATAAAATGTAAATATTTACAGGAGTTATGCAATGTTCCCTGCAGCAGACAATAGGTAGGTATGCTGTGTTCTATCAAGCCACATCCATAACAAGAACTAGTTGAGGAAGTTTCTATAACCATAATGCACATTAATTTTATGGGCAAAACAAGTTGTCTGTTAAAATGTCCTATATTTCAGTTTAAAAGGGTTAATTCACAACTTTTTTAAAAAAAAATAAATGATCATCCAACTGCTTTTGTAAATCCAATGACTCCATCTCAATTGTCTCCAGAGGGATTTGTTCATCTTCATGAATAACTTCTCGTTCCAATAAAGAGTTAAAAAGTGTAAGTACTTCACAGGCCTATAAATCAAACACTTCCTTTAAAATAGTCATCTTGTGTTCTGATAATGGACCTTCATGGTTTTGTTTCAGAATTGATATGGAAACCAGACAGCTTTCTCACCCAAGAGGCTCTTTATAATTAACTTCACAGGCTTTAAATCAGTTTCGCAAAACCTTAGTATTTATAAAGCTTTCTAAAAGAAACTTTAAAATCACCTCTTTGTTGTATATTACAAAAGATTACAAAAAGATCTTAGAAAGCTGGGAAATGTGATTTTTCTTTCTTGTTAAACAGAGTAAAGAGAATCCCACTGACAACTGTTAAACTTGTTGCTTCAAAGGTTTTTCAATCTTAGAAGAGCAATAAGAAAAGTAAAACTCCAAAGTAATTACAAAAAACTCCAAAGTGATTACACGAACCTTCAATCCTAAAAGGCTGAATTTATAGCTCAGAGAATGATGGACCTTGCAACTTCCAGCTGATCACAAGAGAGGCGGTAAAAATAACAGTTTCTGCTATCTGCTCACAAAAACCAGCTTTTTGAAGTACATATAGACAATATCCAGTTTTCTCTTTCTTCCAGAGAGAATTTTGGCAGCGTGAACCTCGCATCTTAGTTGCCAATTTCAGCTGAAATGCCCTTGCAGAAATGTGTTTATTGTCCAGCTTATCTTTGTTCACTTGATTTATTTTAAATATTTATGAGATCCACTTATCTATAACAGTGTTTCTCAGTGTTGGCATCTGGAATTCGACTGACAGACTTTTGGAATCGAAAGTCCACATATCTTCAAGTTGCCCAGATTGAGAAACACTGATCTAGAAAATAGATAGGAATGATATATACATATATTTGTTTTCTATTAACTAGAAAACTTATAGTATAAATTCAAATAATGCAACCATTTCTGACATTTCATTGTCAGTTCTAATTGAGGCCTACCTACTCCTATATACACTAGAATTTATCCTTAATGATTTTCTATTTATCTGTAACATGTGTTAGAAGTTGAATTCTGGGCTCATCCTTCCATCCAGGAAACAATTGGCAAAAATGTCGCCTGAGCAGAAGTAAAGAGATCGAAGTCAGCTGCTTAGAAGGAAGTTCAGTTTATTCAGAAGTGAAGTGAAAGACAGGGCTCAGTTCTGGGACAACTGACAAAAGGATCTGGTGAGTGGATGGATTTTTATGTGGTTCTGGGCTTTGAGATTGAAATATCTAGGTCCATTGTACTATGAAATTGAATGTGTGTTGTTTACTATTCTAATTATGGTGGGTTGGCTCCTATTGTGGTTGAGGGGTCTTGTCCTTCAGGTTAAGTGGGGGAATGTAGTTTTAAGTGTTATTGTTTATGTTTAATCTATGGCTTCTTGCAAAACCTTCAGCTGGCAACGTTCTGTTTATGAATAGGCTATAGCCTGCTGTATTTTCTCCTCCTGAATGGAACTGTTCCACATACTTGGTATCTGGTCTCAATAAGTGCTCCGCTTATATGCATGGATCCAAAGTATCTCATTCATGGATACTTGATGTTGCGGCTTTGGGTTACTTTCTTAGTCAGCGAGAGAGTGCAGCTTGATTTTTATTTTGTGGGAGGCTTTTCCGTTTTTTGGGGTGGTTTTCTTCCCACCTGATGTCCTTGTGGGGGGCTCCTCCCTAACATGCAATAGTAAAAAGTATTGTACAAATGCAGTTACTGTGACTATCACAAAGATGCTGTTGAAAAGGCAACCGGGTTTTATTATTTGTTTTCCTTGAAAACATTTTACTTCTTGCCCAAGAACTAAAGAAGCTTCTTGGATGAGAAGTGAAATGTTTTCAACAAAAAACAAAAAAACAAGACCAGTTGGTTTTTCTGAACAGCACCTTTGGGACAACCATGACTTGGATGATTGAGAGTCTTCATAGACATTTACTACTGTCACATATTCATAAGCTCCAAACTCAATTGCACAAAATACAACTTTAGCAACAGAGTGGTCAATGCCTGGAATGCACTACCTGACTCTGTGATTTCATCCCCAAACCCCCAAAACTTTAACCTTAGACTGTCTACTGTTGACCTCACCCCATTCCTAAGAAGTCTGTAAGGGGCGTGCATAAGCGCACCACTGTGCCTACTATCCCTGTCCTAATGTTTCCTTTACTTGTATTCATTTCATGTATTCAAATCATGTTTATACTTATATATATTATCTAATACATCCTTGACAAAATAAATAAATAAAATAAAATCTAAGAAAATAGAAAATGTGATTGTTATTGAAATGGGGGAAGGGGGGATGTGTTTCCTGATTTTCATAGTTAACTTCTTTTACTTCTTGTATTGATGATTTTTTCCCTTCTGGTTTGCTCCTTCACATTTGCCATTTGTGACACCACCCCTATCCAATATGCCACTCTGCTCATATTGGACTCCCTGATGGGCGGGTATCTGTGGGTTAGGCTGGTTAATATTTAAAAGATGTTTGGCCCAGGCACACATCCCTTTGTCTGTACAACCCAAGGCAACTACCTCCCTAATTTTGGCTATATTTACATCACTGGAATAGCTCATAGATATAAGCAAATAACACACCTTCCCCCATTCAACAATGTTATGCATGTATTTCCTGGTTCTTGTGTTTCTAGGCCAGGATAATCAAGATATTTTTATTTCCAATATATAGTACAATGGATAATAGTATGGATAGATTTGCTTTCTGTAGGTTTCAGATAGTAATTGTGTACAATGTCATTTACAGAAGTAATATTGGTCTCTGATGAAGTTATATTAAATTTCAGTCACTTCTTGAGCAAATCATGAACTGATATTAATCAGGAACTTAAAATCCACGTACAATTGAACTTCGTCTATGGGCATGGACTGTACAGCAAATCAAAGTACATAGGTTAAAAAAGACCAGGAAGAACATGAAATATTTATTTTCATTCTTAGGTCACTCATCCAAGAGATTTTTTTTTTTTTTTTTACAGGCAGGAACATGTTTGTTTCTTCTGTGCATTGATGGATTAAAAAAGAGCTGAGGAAAAAGAAGAAACATAGATAATCCAAAGTAACATTTGACCACCTTTGCACCTCTACATCAGCTTTGAGATTTTTTTTTAAAAAATGGTGAGATGCCTGTTCCGTGTTGGATCAGAAAATCAACAAGATTTTCATTGGGTCTCCTCACCCCCTCTTCCAAATATTTTGACTTCATTTTATAATAAATACCACCATGTTGACAAACGCGGAGTTGTGTATAACCAGTGTCCCACCTAATCATGCTATCATACATTTCCTGTGTTGGTTTTATGTACTCTAACTAGGTGGCTCAGTGGCTAAGACACTAGCTTGTAGATTAGAAAGGCTGGCAGTTTGGCGGTTTGAATCCCTAGTACAGGTCTCCTGTGTGAGCAAGGGGTTGGACTAGATGACCTCCAAGGTCCCTTCCAACTCTGTTACTGTTCTTTTAGGGTAGTAAAATCTGCCAAGTCATCTGGAACATAGCTGGATCAAAGTGATGGTTAATATCTTATTGGCAACAGGATGTAATGACTAAATAGTATGGGACTTTTCATCTCTGTAGAAACTTGAGACTCTAAGATTGGAATTCCTACACTTGAATCTACTAGTAAAATTTACTAGGCTAGTTATATATGAGATACAGTCTTTTCTGTGGTGGCAGCAGTCCTTGTAAAATATCCAGGTATCTGTGAATGGTTTCTTTTTTGCTAGCTATTATAAAGTCAGAATGATGAAAAATGCATTGTAAAACAGGATGTAAATTTTACTCTTGGATACATGAGTTACAATATCGCACACAGGTACATTCTGGTGCAGAATTTGTGTTGCAATATATGCATGTTGTCTAATTAGTTCCTCACTTCATAGATGTTTTATAAACAGCCTGTGAAGTTTTGGATGTTCCTAATAAAGTATTACATGAATTGTTTCACTCGTTTATTTGTACAATGTTTACATCTGTAATTAAATTAATTTGTACTATGTTGTTGCTCTACTTTTATTTTTTTTAAAGAATTATTTTAATTTTTACATATTTCAGATTGCCTTAAAAAAGCTGATAAACATGGTTTCAATTAATCAAAGTCCAAAGAGAGCTCTTTCTTTCCGCTGTTCGCTCTTTTAAATTTGTTCACTAACAAATCTAAACACTGTTATCTTTATTTTGCTCATCTGAGTTTCCATTGCATAACATATGAAACATAATATGTAGCAATGGATTATTATGTATGATTGTGAGTTGTTGAGCAAATGTCATGCTGCTTCTGCTGTTGTGGGGGCACTATAATTGTCATGCTCTTTGTCATGCCCTAAAGCAGTGTTTTCCAACCTTGACAATTTTAAGATGTATGGACTTTAACCGCCATAATTCTAGGAGTTCAAGTCCAGATATTTTAAAGTTGCCAAGGTGGAAAAACATTGCTCTAAAGATGTCTATGGAGATTTTCAGTCATCCAGGTCATGGTTGTCCCAAAGGTGCTTTTTCAAGAGGCAACTGGACTTTCTGGTTTTCTTTTTCTTTGAAGACGTTTCGCTTCTCATCCAAGAAGCTTCTTTAGCGAGCTGAAGAAGCTTCTTGGATTAGAAGCGAGACATCTTCAAAGAAAAAGAAAGAAAACCCCAGAAAGTCCAGTTGTCTCTTGAAAAAGCACCTTTGGGATTGCTCTAAAGAATACCTCATGCTCCCAGTGATTAGTTGGGGGAAACTCATTTGCTCCCACATTTCTTAATATACCCCACAGAGATATTCAATTTCCATGCTTTGGGCATAGAAAAAAGGAGATGATTGTCCTACTTTTCTATTACCTCCAAAAGCCATTTTTGTTCATTTGTTTTCTTGGAGTTTTAGTACGCTGCCCACTCTAATAATGGCTCAGGGCTGCATCCAAGAATGCAAAGAAAGCAAGCTTTAAAACACCATAAAAACAAGATCACAGTGCATTTAAAAGCAATTAAAAATATTAAAGCAATTAAAACAAAACTCCTGAAAGAATAAAAGGCCCTGGATAAAAAAAGTAGATTTTGATCTCCTACCTATCTCATGGAAGGGGAGGGGGGTAATTACAACTCAGCTGGCTTCATTTCAAGGCTAGGAGAACTACTATCATCCTGAAAATGAAAGTAGTGAGTGCTCCCATCAGCCCAAACAGAGTTGTAGCCAGATGTATCTGACTTGATTAAAAAAAGGCAAAGTAGTAGGTTGTTTTTTTTTTAAATGAAGGCCAAACATACTCACTTTTATCTTTTTTCATCAGTGGATGATGGGGAGACATAATACCCCCCTTGAATAAACTGTTGAAAATCATACTTACACCAGACAGGAATGTCACTTGTCTATTTGGAACATCCCATTCTTTGTGGGATCGGAAGACTCAAATTTAAGTTCAAATCTTATCAATACTTTAAACTGAAAAGGAAAACTCAACTGATTCCCAAAAAGAGGGTGGGGGAAGAGAGAAAACCTATCATTGTTAACCCTTTCAGTTATTCATTTATTCGGTCAGCCCTCCCACTAGCTTTAACGAACTCCTGTGAAATCGCCAGATAAATCTGAAGTATAAAGTATTCACTTTTTTTTCTAAACTTGGGGACACCTAGTGTTAATGTCTACTGGTCCAGTTCAAAAAGAGCAGTGTTTCTCAACCTTGGAAGCTTGAAGATGGGTGGACTTCAACTCCCAGAATCTGAGTATCTTGCAGCGTTGCTGGCTGGGGGATTCTGGGAGTTGAAGTCCACGCATCTTCAAGCTACCAAGGTTGAGAAACACTGATAAAGAGTGTGTACCTTGGGCAGAGTGATGTCATGCCTTCCATGGCGCCATCGACAACTGTCATTTTTAACTGTCACAAAGCAGGCTGTCTTCAACATTCCAGATGGGTTGAATGTTCTGCAATTAACATGGTCGGCTTAGTTGACCCATTGTTTTGGCCATGAGCTGTATCAATGATCTGGAATCGGCATTTATTAAGACCCTAAACTGGAATGTGGCACCTACTGTCTGTCCCAATATCTTGAGACATTTTGTCACATCTCAGGAAAGCGTGGGCATCGGGGATGGGAAGGGAATCGCCCATACCCCAAAACTGCAACTATTAAGAAGCCAACTCTTCCGATCAGAGTCCGGTGGCGAAAACGAGAAGGCAACTCCAGATTTAGTACGGACACGGGTGACATCTACCGGCTCTCACTCTTCATGCGCTTACTCTTTCCTCTCCGGTGGCTTCTATTTAAGGGTGAGCGGGGAGGGAGTGAGGGGGGGCAAAGGGGAGCGATGTGTGTGTGGGGGGGTCGGTTTGGCTTCGTCTTCCTGGCGGCTGTCCCACTCGCAGATCTCCTTTCTCCCCGCTGGGCTGATTTCAGGCGCTGATGGGAGCAAGGGTGGCGCGTCTCCTTGGGCATACGAGGAAACTGATCCTTCCAGTAAGGAGAAACCTCAGGTCACCGCGCCGAGGGATCCACCTCCGTCCTCTCGCAAGAGGGCTGGCTTTCTTCATTGCCTTTCTTCTTCCTAATTTTTTTTTTTTCACTTTGCCGGTTCTTGACAGCGGGCCCGCCTTGATCGGCTCTTCTCCCTCTGCCTTATGTAGACGGGCAGGCGCTTGGACGACAGGTGCTTCGGACGCTGAGTTTCTCCCGGCCCCCTCCGATCGCGCCATGAAAAAAGCCGGCTTGGAGAATCCGGCTTTCCAGGCTTCCACCCCGGATCTTATCGACCCTCGGCTCTCTCCGACGACCCCGAGTATCTTGCAGTCGCCGAGTTTTGACCCGGACGAGCAACTCTGCGGGATCGGCCGATGCACTCCTCGCGCCCTGCAGGTCTGCAACAACGTCAAAGGCTACTTGGTCTTCTACAGCCTCCTCTCGGTCTTCCAAGGTAAGCGGGAGCAGCGAGCCCATTCCCGGGGACGGGACTTTTTATCAGGACTATTGAGTTACTATTGAGTTGCCTTGGCGACGTTAGTGTTCCGCTCGCCCTCGGATCTCCAGCTCTCTGTCCCAGCGAATAAGAGGATTTAAGAGCGGAGGGACCCCGCTTCCCAGACGCTGCGCCCCTGAACTAATTCCCATCATTTCTGCTGCGGGTAGATCGTTCCAATGCCTTCCAATGCGTGATAATGAAACCGGTGCGCTGTCAAAATAATTAATTAGCAGTAATAAAAATACAACGGCTGAAACAAAATGAAGCTCGAGACTAAAATTAACCAGCAGTTAAGGTCCTGTGGAAGAGGGTCATCTTTATAGGCATTCCTAACACAAGGCAAAACTCATGACCAGAGATATCCATTGGTGACTCGGTAGAAGCCCCTCAGCCTGTGGGTCACATAACCAGCCTCTGACCGGGGCAGGGGTACATCAGCCTGACAAGTCTGAAGGGGAAGAATAGCTGCTTTGGTCCTAAACCACTTTAAGGATATAAGGATTAGCACAAACGTTAAATTGTGTCTGTTAAACAATGGGTTAACCAATACAGATCTTTCAGTGCAAGGATTGTACATGCCTTGCACTTTGCACTTTGGCAATTTAGCTGGCTATTTGTCATTCATTTGTAACTTAGAGATACTTTTCAAGGCAACTTCGTGTAGAACCCACAGCAGTAAACTAAGGAGTATGTATGTATGTATGTATGTGTATCCATATGTATGTGTGTGTGTGTGTGTGTGTGTGTGTGCATGCATACACACACACACACACACACACACACACACACACACACACACACCATCTGAGAATCCAGTGGCAGGTAAAAATCAAAGAGGGTCCCAGGCTTCAGGTTTCATTTTCTCCAGGAAGTGCGATTCCATGTAAAATATTTGAACCTTAGTCTCTGAATCTAACTGCTTGTGAGCCAGCCCCGACTGAATTTAACTTCAGTTTATTCTTCCAAATCCAACCCATTCTGTAATGTAGACAGCATTAAGAGTAGTACAGGTAGTTCTCGAGTTATGGCCATGATCGAGACCAACATTTATGTTGCTAAGTGCAACATTTAAGTGAGTTTTGCCTCATTTTACAACCCTTCTTGCAACAGTTGTTGAGTGAATCATTGCAGTTGTTCAGTTAGTAACACGGTGGTTAAGTGAACGTGACTTCCCCATTGACTTTGCTGGTCAGAAGGTTGCAAAAGGGGGCTCACTTGACCCCAGGATTCTGCAATTGTCATAAATATGAAGCAGTTGTCCAGCATCTGAATCAAAAGATCATGTGACCATGGGGATGCTGCAATGGTCGTAAGTGTGAAAAATGGTCATCACTTTTTTTCCGTGACGTTGTAACAGTCACTAAATGAACTGTTGTAAGTCGAGGACTACCTGTATTGATTACTCCCTTGGAGTTGGAAGACAAGAAACAGTAAAGCATTGTGATGACAGGGCACTCCAGAACTTGGTATTATCTCTTAACAGCAATTTCATATAAATATTAAACATTTCCATGAGAAGTGGAAATCTGGTGGGACATCATAAATCAATAGCTTAAATGTCAAAGACTAGTATAATGGTGAGTTTATTTATTTTTATCCTGCCTTTATTATGTTTATAAATGACTCTGGATGAAAAACATAGCTAATAATCTTTCCTCCTCCAACAACAACCCTGTGAAGTGGGTTGAGGTGAAAGAGAGTGAGTGGCTCAAAGTTACTAACTGACTTTCATGCCTAAAGTGGGACTAGAACTCATTGTTACCTGGTTTCTAAACTGGTGTTTAACCACCAGACCTGATTAATAACACCTTTAGCAGTCTGTTATGTAAATAACCAATTGGAGGTTTTCTAGTAATGATGGGGAAAAAAGGAACTCCCAGATTATCATTTTAAAAAAAACCAAAACAAGTAATAAGAGATAAATTGGTCCTAAATGGAAAAATCCACTTGTTCCATTTTTATAACCCCATCACATTTCTCTCAATATATTTTGCTAAAAAAAGCCTTGAAAATAAATATTCTTTGTGCATTAACAAGAAATAATTGCAAATAATTACCATCAGTTTGAGACAATTGTCTCAAAGAACCTGACAAGTAGTCTCTCTGGCCAACCCTCTGGACACGATCCAAGACTCCAAGGATTGGAACTATTGTAAAACATTGCCTCCAATAGAATAGAGCCACAAAACTCTTCCCGTGCCTGATTATTTTCTAAGCGGCCACAGAACTAGCATATGTAGTTGAATTAAACGTTCTGTTTTCTTTTGAAACTTTTTTTTTCTTGGATTTAACCATGGTTGGCCTACCGGGTGTCGAAAAGCTCAATAAATCGTGTGCTGGTGGGTATCACACATTGGCAGTTGTGACGCATATTTTGAGTGACAGGGAGCTGCAGCAGAAGGATGAAATAGCCACATGCGGCTCCAGAGCTGCAGGTTGCTGACCCCTGATTTGGGCCCTCCTAAAATGTCAGGCCAAGAGTTTGAATTTTTTTTTTTTTAATCACCAAGTCTGTTTCTGGGCTTTGGTTATTTTCAAGCATAGGCTAGGCAGCAATATATCATAAACACTTTAATTTTTCCTATAGAGAAGTAGAGATTGATAGCCTTACTGTCCCAGTTCTGCAATTTTATAGAAATGGAAATAGAATGAATATTACAGTCCTGCTTAAGAGAACTTTGTTTGATAATTATCAAGTGCTTATTCAGTACAAGTGGATTTAGGCTGAGGTGTTAATGTGAAATATACAATTGTTTCTTATGCAGAAATATGAGTAACGGAAAGCTCTCCACCCTCAAAAAAGCACCCCAAACCTCTTTAGTACTTCTAAACCTCTTGACCCCTCATTTCAAATAGTTCACAATGTAAAGTGATTTTGAGTACATTATATTATATTATTATTTTATAAGCCCTTTTATATTAGAACAAAAATAATCACACTGGGAGATGTGTTCACTGGCTTTCGCTGGTTGTCACATGCAGATGTGACGAAACTAGTGTAGGCTGGTGATATGTGGCAATCACCTTAGAGGTGGAACATTGTCTTGTGGAAGAGAAACCAGAAAATAATTATCAGCTTTGTGCTGGGATGGGGTGGAGGCCTTTGAAGTCTCTCTTGATTCCTTTGTCTACTTCTAAAGTGAGATTGAATGCTTGACCATCTTCTTCACCAGGCTTCTCCCATCTTATTTTCTATGGCAGAGGTCTTCAAACTTGGCAGCTTTAAGACTTGTGGACTTCAACTCCCAGAATTCTCCAGCCAGTTATGCTGGATTCTGGGAGTTGAAGTCCACAAGTCTTAAAACTGCCAAGTTTGAAGACCCCTGTTCTATGGCAATGAGAATATGCTTCTTGTCTCTAAGTAATGGCTTCCGATATCAGGCACTCCTGTGCTATGAGGTAAACTGATAGGTGTGTTTTATAAGAAGTGTTTCAGATTTGAGTGCTGCTTTACTGGGTTTTGTATCACACTTTTTAAAAAAATGTCACAAATTGTTCATAGCCAGATTTTCTAAGGCAGTTTACAATAGTAAACATTTCATTTCAGTGAAATAATACAACTCGGCACATAATTGTTTTCAAACATAGCATATATGTTTTATCATTCTGAATTTTAGGATTTTTTTAAAGAGTAGGGCTTTATACCCAGGAAAGGGTTAGGTATAAGATTTTGTAAGGAAAGAAAATTTATAAATTTCCCAACTGTTTAAAAGCAGCTATTTTGATACTAAAATCTGACTGGAACAAACAAAGGGGATAAATTTTCTTTGATCCAAAGAACCCCATAGAGGTAATAAAAAAGAATTCTTATTGGTCTCCTTGTTTTTCTAGTCTCTTAACTCCTGTGCAAAAGTTTCTGTTTCTTTGACATGAAGAGAAATTGTCACTGCAGCAAGAGAAGCTTTATACCCTATGTCAAGTTGCCATAGTTTGGTAAAATGTGCCCAATGGTTTATGTACATTGATTACGATGTAAACTGGGGTCAATTACACAATCTGTACATCTCAGTGTACAGATTACATGGGTACAAACTTATCAGTATGATAAGATAGGCCCATTGAAATGAAAGGGACAAACTAAATTCAACTAAGTGAACTCCCATGGAGTTTGACTGGTTCACTCATCTGCTTCAAGTCATAAATGAGGTTTTTATTCCAGCAAGAAACTTGTTCAGCAATGTGTCAAATGGTGCATCAGCTATCTTACCACATGATGTGTGAGGAACTAATGGGTGGAGGACCTGAAACGTAAACTTTAGCTTTTAGATTCAAAAGTATTATTGACAGTTGCTGTTTGACGAGAACTAAGCAATTACTGTTCTAGTTATCTGATCCATCTAAGTCTTCCAAGGTGATAATTTGGACTCTCCAACAACTATAACTGAGATTGAAGGTTATGATTGCCAATGCCTATGATTCTGCATAAAGTTGTTGTTCAAATATTGCTGTTGAAATAATACTGACTTGAATAAAATAGAGCTAAAACTACTTGTGGAAATATATTCTAATTAAATAGGAAAATAGGTGCTTTTTAATGATGACAAGCAATCCTTCTTTGGATTCTATAAGTTGGGTCCAGAATTAAAAACTTAGAAATCAATGAATCAATTAGATGGTGAATGTCAGGTAGTGAACACTGTAACCTTATGCACAATTATTTGGAAACACAACAAATTTTCTTCTGCATGAATTAGATATATTCATATAGATATATTACAGATGTGTAATATTGCAAGGAACTATGTATTTGGGGAAAAAGAAAACCATCCCATTTATTAACTTAGGTGAAAATAACTGGGGAAGAAGTGGGGAAGAAAAATGGAGACTGTAAATATACATTGTAGAGTCTGAGATATTCCTTGGATGTCTCTAGTTTTGGCCATCAGGTTAAGGAACCTAAGAGTTCTCTTTAAGAGGAATTCTGGATAAAGTATTGTACGTATTTCTTTCTTAAAATGGCATTTTTTTTTATCACTGTTTGGTCAGAGTCAGAAAAGGATGGTCTGAAAACTGCATTTAAAAATCCACAAAATTATATACGTAATCTGATTAATCAGACCCACTTTCCAGCAAGTTCTAATACCCTGGCTCTTTCTCCAGGCTTTAGTTTAGGGAATTTGATGGGCTGCTTTAGGTTAATGACGATGTAAAGAGTATGTTTTGCTTATTTTCTTGGGAGGATTGTGCTTCTTTTTTCCATTTTGTTTTTCTTATGCTTTTAAATTTGTGATGCTACTAAGAGTTGTTTTGGAGTTGGGCGGGCTACAAATTTGACAGATTAAAAACACAAATAAATAAACTAATGCTTGTCTCTTTTTCTTCTAGGGATTATTGTAAATGGATTGATAAATGTCAGCATTTCTACAATTGAGAAGCGTTATGATTTGAGCAGTTCCCTTACAGGCGTAATCTCTGCTGGTTATGACATTTCATTCTCTGTGTTATGCCTTTTTATATCCTTCTATGGTGAAAGAGGTCACAAACCAAGATGGCTGGCTTTGTCCTCTTTTCTGATCGCTATAGGAGCATTAGTATTTTCTTTGCCACATTTTACTACTGGACCATACACATATGGAGAAAAAGCAGAAGGTAAGTTCATATATCTTAAACCAGTCATTATTTCTTTTATTGTTGCTCTGTAGACCTAGTTCAAAAATATATGTCTAGCATCAGCAGTGAAATCCACTTACTTTCGCTACTGGTTTGGGAATGGGAGTGTGCGTGCCTCTTCTGCACATGCACAGAACCTTCTTCGCATGGGCAGATGATAAAAAACATGGTAGTAATGACATCCTGGGGGGTGTACGGAGCCTCCAACCACCAGTGCTACCGGTTCAGCAAACCGGATAGAATCAGGGGGATTTCACCGCTGTCTAGCATGTATTTATGGAATCAATACACAAATTTTTTTTTCCTCTGTTACTTATTGGGAATTGACAACACAATCTTGGAGTAGACCTCAGTACAACAGCCCAAATAGATTTAGCTTTCTCTTCCTCAATGGAAGAGTGGATGGTAAGGTAATGGAGTTAGAGATGGTGAAGTTGTCTGTTTAATTAAAATATCACCATCTCTAACTCTATCACCACAGAAGGAAGAAAAAAAAGTTCCATTTTTTTTTTTAAATTGATTTATATGCCGCCCTTCTCCGGAGACTCAGGGCGGCTTACAGTGCGTTAAGCAATAGCCTTCATACTTTTGTATATTTATACAAAGTCATCTTATTGCCCCCACAAACTGGCTCCTCAACTTACCTACCTTAGAAAGGATGGAAGGCTGAGTCAACCTTGAGCCTGGTGAGATTCGATCTTACTTTAATTGCAGACAGCTGGTGTTAAATTACAGTGCTTCTGTCTGTTGAGCTATCCAGGCTCCTGTTTCCAAGTAGAAATTTTGTTTCAGCTTTTGAAACAGCTTTTGAAGTTTTGTTCAAAACTGAAAAAAATGAGACTTTAATTTTAGGTTTTGATGATTAGAAATATTTTGTAATTATAAAAATGGCTTGAAATGTTGTGAAATGTAAAGAAATTCAAATGATGTTGATTTATTTTCATAATCTACTGCACTGAAGAAAATCGGAAATCATTGTTTCTTCTTCTTTTCTCTGCACTTTTCTCCTTCTTTTCATATTTTTCTAACTTTCATTCCTATAATGAAACTAAATAAAAAAAATTATTACAAACGGATTTAGCTTTTTCAAAGTCAAAAGGAAAGCAGTGGTCCCAATGACAGAAATATCAAATGTCTTTAATCAGAAGAAAAAGTTAATCCCAGCTACTATCTTTACAAATAACTGTTCTTTCCAAAAGACTACATGGATTAACATCCCCAATTCAGTGTCTGATAAGCTAAATCTCTTTTGTGAGTAGCTTTTAGGATGTCATTTATCTCCTAATTTTGAAGTCCAATGTTAGTTGCCCAGTTGTCTTCAGTGGGAAGTTTCCAAGTCTATGTGAAGACTTCCATGTGAACTGTAACCTTGAGCTATTTAAGGTCCCATTCTTTGTGTACGTAAAAATTCCCTTTAGCTGCAAACATGGAGAACCAAAAGTAATCGATTCATATTGTTGTAAAATTGACCAGATCCCTCTTTGGCAACCTATTATGTTGAGTTGAGTAAAGAAAATATAAGAGAATGTGCTAGAGAAAAGAGAAGAAAGGTGGATAATAAAGAAAAATGAACTATTGAAATAATGGTGACTTTGATTTTACTATGTCAATTGCTTGCTGAAACCCATGCACCATAGTATACATGGGTCCAGCTCTAATTACAGACTAAAATACTACAATGGATAATGATACTACATCCCACTTTTCCTATGGAAAAGCAACTAAGAATGGTAATTCAATTCAATGCTTTAGATCAGGGCTGTCAAACTCCCGGCCTGCGGGCCGGATGCGTCATGCGCTGGCTACACTCACGCTCAGTTTAGCAAATGTGATGCTGCCATGATAATGTTTGACACCCCTGCATTAGACAGATTACAGACTAGCCAAGTTACTCGAAAGCATTGTTGCAAATGTGTTTAGAGGAGTGAAGTAATTAGCCACTTTTCTTAAAGAACCATTACACGGCACATTACACACACAGTATTAATCATTAAAAATAAAGTCTCAATGAATAAGAGAAGGTTTTTTTGTCTGTTACATCAAGGCTAGAGGTTTAAAGTTAAGCCCTGAGAGCAAAAGTGAAGGCTTTTGAGGGTTAAAATTTAATATTACCTGGAACAAGATAATTTTTCTCGTCTTTTAAATCAAATCTTGTAATTCCTTTGGAGGTAATCCACCAAAATTTCTGTTGTTAAGTGAGTCATCTAAGTGAGTTTTGCCCCATTTTATGAACCTTCTTGCCACAGTTGTTAAGTGAATCACTGCGGCTGATAAGTTAGTAACCCTGTTGTTAAGTGAATCTGGCTCCCCCCATGGACTTTGCTTGTCAAAAGTTGGCAAAAGGTGATCACATGACCTTGGGACACAGCAATGGTCATAAATACGAGCCAGATGTCAAGTGTCCAAATATTAATCACCTGATCCTTGGGACGCTGCCGTGGTCGTAAGTGTGAATTTTTCAGTTCCATTGTAACTTTGAATGGTCACTAAATGAACTGTTGTAAGTCAAGGACTACCTGTATTTTTCTGTTTTATATACATTAACATAACATAACAGTAACAGAGTTGGAAGGGATTTTGGAGGTCATCTAGTCCAAACCGCCTGCTCACGCAGGAGACCTATACTAGGATATTAATCATGATGATTCTCTATTCTCCGTTTTCTTTAATGAGGAATCTTCTTAGGTTCATTTGCATGATAATTCCATAATAGTTTTTCTTTCATTAGTTAAATTACATCAGAAATAAATAACCTGCAGTTATCAGACTACATTTGCCTTTTTTGCAGCCCAATCTCTGTGGCTTCAATACACAGTAATACTCACACTTTACATTTTTTAAAACAACCTAACTTATTTTTTTTCCCCTTTTTGCGCAAACCTGCGTCTCAGTGAGTTCTCATTGCTGCACAAGAATTCCGCTGCCCTTCTGAGATTGTGTATTGTTCATTTGAGGAACAATGACATCACATCATTTTAGCATATTTATTATGATCAGCTTGGATTCAAGTCTGATCTGGAATAAAACAAAAAGATCTTAGAATGGAACATGCTGTTGCTTCCTATAATGTGCGTGTGTTCAATTCTTTGTAAATGTCAGCTTCCTCATACCAAGGACAGAACTTTTGAATTTGACAGCCTTTTTTTTGTGTGTGTGTGTGCAATATAAAATGGTACAAAAATGAAGTAAACACAGCATGAGGTACCATGAATTAAGTCTCCCCATTGGCTGCTGTCATCTGCCTAACATATTCCTACCGGTAGTAGCAGAGTTGATGAAACATTGCAGTGGTTCGAGTAATACAAGTGGTTGCCTAACTGGCCTCTTTTTGAAATGCAAGTTGAAATCTATTTTGCATCCTGCTAATGAAATCTGGCTTGGCACACCTGATGCATCAGAAGGGCTTCAGGAGAGGCTATAGCATCCAGTTCCTGAGCAATTCTTAAAAGGGTGGAACTGTTATTACCCAATGCCTTCTAATTCTGTTTGTTTCCAGTGAAACTGTCTTGAAGGGAAATTGCAGTTATGCAACAAAGTTATATGTCCTCATTACTCTCCTCCTGAAGGTGTGGTTAACACACTGTCACTGCTGATTTGAAGAAGAAGAAAAAAGCCACTGAAACTGTTTTAAAAATAATTAAAAAAAGACATTAACTAGAGTGCTTCATTCTATTTTCTTCTCAGAAGTAAAATGGCAAATGAGAGGAAAATGAAAGGAACTAGACTTGAGGAAATGTCGAAATTCTGAGAGGGAGGTTTATTGAAAAATGGCTTCTGTTGAGGATGCTGATTAGAAATGGTTTTTAAAAAGTACCTGCCTTGAGTCTTTGTTATGCAGTTTAATAAATAGGTTAGCATGCATGCATGAGGACACACACACACACACACACACACACACACACACACACACACAAAGAGACACAGACACCTGGTCACATCTGAGCCAGTACTTCTCTGCGATGTTATAATTCAACAATATCCTCCATTACGGAACTTACGTAGCTTCCTTCCTCCATACCTCAAACTATAGCAAAACTAAAACTTAGCATACAGTTCAGAGAAACAAAACTGCTGAACACAGAGGCAGTATGTCTTGAATAGAATGTAAACTTGTTTGAATGCAAGTTACATGCCCAGGACTATAAATATTCTGTTGATTTTGTTTGTTAAGGCTTTTCATCCATTCAGTACTTTTTTTGGCTTGTTGCTATTGGTGTTTAAGAATATAGAACATAGAATGATGAGTTGGAAGGGACTTAGAGGTCATCTAGAGGGCAACCTTAGAGGTCATTAAGAGCTGCGGTGGTGCACTGGTTAGAATGCAGTACTGCAGGCTACTTCTGCTGATCACCGGCTGCCAGCAGTTTGGCAGATCGAATTTCACCAGGCTCAAGGTTGACTCAGCCTTTCATCCTTCCATGGTTGGTAAAATGAGGACCCAGATTGTTGGGGGCAATATGCTGACTGTGTAAACTGCTTAGTAAGGGCTGTAAAAGTACTATGATGCCGTATATAACTCTAAGTGCTATTGCTATCTAGTCCAACCCCCTGCTGGAACAAGAGACGCTATGTCATTTTAGACAATTGGTTGTCCAGTCTCTTCTTAAAAGCCTTCAGTGATGGAGCACCCACAACTTTCCAGTTGGTAAATGTTCTCACTGTTAGGAAGTTTCTCCTTAAATCCAGGTTGCTTCTCTCCTTCCATCCATTGATATGGATGTTATGGACTGCTCCAAGGTGTATAGCTCTTATATTATTGGTTTTAGGTTTAATGTTAACTATATACTAACATCTTAGTATCACATAAGATTCATGTGGAATTAGAGTACTACATAATCAGAACTGTCACTTTAACTAAAGCCATGGGGGTCTCATAATACACAAAGAAAATGTCTATATGCAACCATTATCTACTGTTTAAATTGGGGCTACTCAAAACACACATCCAGTAGCTGCCATTTGTGACCCTTTCAGCTGGTTCAGCTGGCTTCTGACAAGCAAAGTCAATTGGGAAAAATGTATTTGCTTAACGACCACCTGATTCACTTAACAACTGAGTGATTGGTTTAATAACCATAGCATTAAAGATCATAACATTAAGGGTGGCTCACTAAGCAACTGCCTTCTTAGTAATAGAAATTTTCATCTCAATAGTGGTTGTACGTTGAGGACTTATGTACATTTGTTTTCTATTACAATGAAAGTTGGCTGTGGAAAGTAAAAGTCCATGGATGTTATAGCTCTTTTGTTGGTTTTTTGTTTTTGTTTTTTTTGTTATTACAAATGGATTGCTAAAGTATCATGTCTAATCTTATCTTCTAAGATTCTATCAATGAGAAACATAATCTTGTTTCTCTTTATTGCAATGAAAGTTAATGAATACTGAAAAAGATTATGCATACGTGTTGAAAGGAGCATTAGCCAAATAGCTCCACGATCATTATGCCCTTTGAAAGGATATTATTTGGGGGTTTACATGAAGTCATTGCTTTCAGAACCTCGTCTGCTGAAACACTGTATAATACTTGAATTAAAATTGAAATAAATAAACAAACTAAGAACTATTGCATAAGACTTGGGACTTCTGGTTCATTCTATATATTACCCTTAGAAGTCCTTGGATGCTCTCTGACTTTGGTTGTTTGCAGATGTTTCATTGCCCAACTAGGTAATATCATCAGTACCAAGGACTCCAGAGTGTCTTGGAGTCACCAAGGACTCCAAGGTTCAACCCTGAGCTGTACTAATCTCTTCTATTTTATACAATAAGCATCAGGCTGCTAATTACATTTCAATGTTTAAAGGTGAGCTGTTAATCAGTACCCAAATAGAATAACAATAGTGTAAAGGAAGTTTTTAGTAGACTTTCAGTAAGAGAAAGATTAAAGCTAGGTTCATAAATTGTACTAAACCACCTGGACCTTGTGATTTGGGCAACATGATTTAGTCTTTCATGGTGTATAAATCAAGCCACTAGCTTGTTTTAAAAACCATGGTTAAAAATCTCCTGAACTGCTGTTACATGAAAACTAGCCTGGAAGAATGCTCAAGACAGCCTTTTTCATATTTGAGCTTTGTGTAGCTGATAAAATGAGATAGAAGATGGTTGGAAAAAGTTACAAGGGGGAATGAGGTAGAGCCACAATAGAGTTCTATACATTATCAGGAAGATAAATTCCAGCAGGCAGGATTGGAGGGAAGACATGAGTCCCTTTATAAACTGAGCTTGAAAGCCAAAGACAGAAAATTTTGTATTCTTATACAGGTATAAACATTTTGCCATAGATGTGGGAGGAAGTATAGCAATCAAAAGTTATAAAATCAGTCGCTCATTTTGGATTTTACAGGGTGTAATCCCTGGTGGTATGAATATGTGGCCAAGAAGAATAAGAAGTGTTGTCTTCTGCATTATATGATTCTTACAATATAAGGGTCCATGGATATTTTGTGCACCATAATAGGCCTGTACCAGGGGTGGGTTCTATTTACCTTTACTACCGGTTCGCAGCGGGAACGCATGCTCTTCTGCAGAAGCGCAGAAGCTTCTGCACATGCGTAGAAACATTTTGATGATGTTGGGGTTGGTGGGCGGAGCTTTCTGTCGGTTTTACTACCTATAGAACCGGTGCGAACCGGGGCAACCCACCACTGGCCTGTACTTTGGAAATAAAACTTGTGGCATCGTCAACATGGTTACTATTGTATGCATTGTTTATTGAATATAATGAAGCATTTGACAACAAAAATCAAGGTAAAAAATGAAGCTGAAGCTTCAATTTTTACTATTCTCCTTTATTTAAAACAACAACAACAACACAGACAATGTCACAAAATAGCTAGGCCCACCTTGTTTTAGGAATGAGTTCCATTCTTTAGATGTATTAAATGGCAGCACCCTCTACTGGATGTCATTATTGCAATTTTAAGTATATACTGAATGCCACTAAAGTAACCGAAGCACAACTGAAAAACTCAAAGGATTATCAACATCATTTAGAAAATCCCAAGATTTTCAGTATAGCAACCAGACAACAGTAATATAAAACAATCTTCATATTAAGTCTGTACACATTCAGTAGTGCAGAGAGTTGGAAAACACAGAATTCAGGAAATCCGAGGAGTGGGATGTTGAATTAGAGGAAATGTTGGCGTATGATCCTAACTGGGATGCTTCTTTTAAAATGAGAGAAAGTTTTGCTATGTTTAATTACTTCTCTTATCTCCATCTTCTCTCATTATTCTTTTAAGAATTGTTAAGCTATAATGTGTTTTGATCGATTTTGATTTAAAATGATCATTGTGGCTTGTAAATCGTGGATTATAATTTAGCAGGTTGAATGAATTTGGTCAGTTATGATTTATTAATGAATTATGTTTAAAGACACCATAGCTACCTAAGTTACAGTATATAAAAACAGAATATAGCTAAATCAGGGGTGAAATGCTCCTGGTTCGGACTGGATCGCCTGATCTGGTAGCGATGGAGGCGGGTGGTTTGGAGAACCAGTAACAAAAATCCCTGCGCGCTCCCCCCCATATCCAGCTGAGCTGCACAATCATCAGAGGCTTTTTTTTTTTACTTTTAAAAGCATTTTTTCTACAACCTCTTTGGCCAAAAAAATGCTTTTAAAAGTAAAAAAAGAAAAAGCCTCTGATGATCGCGCGGCTCAGCTGGGATCCTCAAAGGCTTTTAAAAGCATTTTTTCTACAACCTCTTCAGAGGTTGTAGAAAAAATGGTTTTAAAAGCCTCTGAGGATCCCAGCTGAGTTGCCTGATCGGAGAGGCTTTTTTTCTTTTAAATGCCTCTGACGATCGAAGCTGAGTTGCCTGATCGGCAGAGGCTTTTTTTCTCTGCCGATCAGGCAACACAGCTTGGATTGTCAGAGACATTTAAAAGAAAAAAAGCCTCTGCTGATCAGGCAACTCAGCTTGGATTGTCAGAGGCATTTAAAAGAAAAAAAAACCTTTTTTTCTTTTAAATGCCTCTGGCGATCCAAGCTGAGTTGCCTGATCGTCAGAGGCATTTAAAAGAAAAAAAGCCTCTGTTGATCAGGCAACTCAGCTTCGATCGTCAGAGGCATTTAAAAGAAAAAAAGCCTCTGCTGATCAGGCAACTCAGCTTGGATCGTCAGAGGCATTTAAAAGAAAAAAAACCTTTTTTTCTTTTAAATGCCTCTAACGATCTAAGCTGAGTTGCCTGATTGGAAGAGGCTTTTTTTCTTTTAAATGCCTCTGGCAATCCAAGCTGAGTTGCTTGATTGTCAGAGGCATTTAAAAGAAAAAAAGCCTCTGCTGATCAGGCAACTCAGCTGGGATCGTCAGAGCCTTTTGAAAGCATTTGTTTACAACTTTTTCGCCGAAGAGTTTGTAGAAAAAATGGTTTTAAAAGTTTTTTAAAAAATGACCATGCCCACCCAGTCACATTACGCCCCCCACCAAGCCACGCCCACAGAACCGGTAGTTACAAATTGTAGATTTCACCACTGAGCTAAATTACATTCTCAGTAGTTCCAGTGAGTTGGCTTCTATTTTCTAAACTCCATTATTCGGGGATGACCAGTCTTCCCCAAATTCTCAAGCAGTCATTCTAACAGCATTGCGGGACTTGAAATCCCAGTGTATTTACATTAAAGAAGACTTACTCAGAAAATGTACTTATATGTTGATTTCCTCCGTATTGTCTGAAAAATGGCTCTATATAGTTTTGAAACTTTGGAGCAGTTTTGAAATCTTATGACTGTTCTGATTGTGGATTATATAACTGCTGGATAGTACTAGATGGCAGCAAACAGATAACAAAACTCTAACTCTTTGTTGCTAGCAGCTAGATTTTTACAGTGTAGACCAGTGATGGCAAACCTTTTCAGTACTGAGTGCTGAAAAAGGAATGTGCCATGCTCATCTGGGTCACAACCCAGAGGAGGAGCTGTCCAGGGCACATGCGTGCACCTGAAAATGAACTTCCGTTTCTGGCACTCGCATGCGTGCCGGCCAGTTAGTCTTCTGGGTTTCTGGCATGCATGCATCTGTGACAATCAGCTGGCTGGCGCACAGGATCACACAAGAAAACGGAAGACCAGCTCTTCAAGTTTCCGGCAGTGCTGTATGCACGAAGTCCAGCTGATCATCACGTGCACATGCATGCCAGAAATCCGGCAGAGGAACGGGTGATGCCGCATATGCCAGGTGACATGGCTCCATTTGCCACTTTGGGCATGATGCCATAGGTTCGCCATGACGGGACTAGACCCAGTAGACTTATTTCAAACAATTGCAAAGATATGACAGTTTCTCCTGATAGAGAAAGAACTTCCATTGACTTACTGCTCCTGTATTTCCAGACATCTGTCCAGTACCTCTTTCTGGAGGTCAAACCACGCCGTGCCACCGAGGCAGCAGATCCAAACTTTCCAACTACTTCTATGTTTTCTTACTGGGTCAGTTCCTTTTAGGAGCTGGTGGAACTCCTCTGTACACACTGGGCACAACTTTCATCGATGATAGTGTCCCAAAGCACAAAGCTTCAGTCTACATAGGTAGGTATAATTCATTTTGATTTCTTGAAATGCCAAATTTGCCTTGAGCATCTAGCAAGTTTGGTAATATCTTTTTGCATTTTCTATTTGCTTATTTAACTGCTTGTAAGTTTTTTTAGTTGGTTGGGATACAGGATGTGTTTTTACAGTTGCTTACAGTAGGGCTATGTTCATCTTCAGGTATATGGAGGATGACCTTATCTCTAAGGCCTCAGTTCCCATGAAAGGGAGCTTCAGCCCTTTTCATGATCAGCACAAAGACCTGAAGGGGCCTTGTAAGTATGTTATACTGAATGCACTTAAAAGTCAGCACCCACCCACATTGGGAACTTCCCAAGCAAATGCTCATCTAAGTGTTTTGAACATTCATCCATACATACCTTCCCACTTCATACCTTTATGTGCTCAATACAGGTAGTCCTCGACTTACATCCGCAATTGAGTCCCAAATTTCTGTTATTAAGTGAGACATTTGTTAAGTGAGTTTTGCCCCATTTTACGACCTTCCTTGCCACAGTTGTTAAGTGAATCACTGTAGTTGATAAGTTAGTAACTGGGTTGTTAAGTGAATCTGGCTTCCCCATTGATTTTGCTTGTCAGAAGGCTGTAAAAGGTGATCACATGACCCCGGGGCATAGCAATGGTCATAAGTATGAACCAGTTGCCAAGCATCTGAATTTTGATCACATGAGCATGGAGATGCTGCACAGGTTGTAAATGTGAAAAATGGTCATAAGTCACTTTAGCCAGTGCTGTTGTAACTTTGAAAAGTCACTAAATGAACTGTTGTAGGTCGAGGACTACCTGTATGCAAAGAATTAAAGCTGGCATGTTTGAGGATGCTGCTTACCCACTTCAAATCACAAGCTGAATACCTGCATTAGAATTTTGTTTTTTAGTGAGCGGGGTTGCACTTAGATCCTATTTTGGGAGCCTGGAAGAATTCCTTGCCACATTGCAATTGCTCCTTCTCATCTGTGTGAATCAGTAGATAAGAATCAGATACTGGGAAACTTGATTTCCCTTTCGCTTGCCTAGCCACAATCAGTCTCATAATCATTTTAACCACAGAATAACAGCGTGTGAATACTACAAATGAATAACCAGCAAGAATAACAAATGTGTCAACTGTGACAGCTAAACCCATCATTCATTAATGGAGACCCGTGGAAAATTCCCCATGCAGCAGAAAACAAATCTCTGGTGGTCCATTAAGGCAGTCCAGAAAAGGTGGCAAAAATTGTGAAAGAGAAGGAGGTTTCAGTCCCTTCTGAATTCTGAATTACTGCCTTCAAGTCTAGAGGAAGTTGGAAGCGTTGAAAAGATCATTCTTCTTCATTAAGAATGTTGTGCATTCTTGGAGATTCCTCTTCAGCAGTGAACTGCCGAAAGTCTTTCTGCATTTTTATCTCCTTCTGGCAAAGGGTGCACAGAATCTGAAAGAAGTTCATTATTCTAAATCATCTCTTTCTTCTGAGAAGCATTTGGCCCTTTTGGTCAGATGAGGATCAGCTGTCAACACGAGCTCATGACACAATTGGTAAATGGAAAAGCATTCCTCTGATGATTCAATAGGAATTGATGGGTAGATTAAATCTGAGATATTTATATCCCACCTTTCAACCTCCAAATATTTTTCTATTGACCACAGAATACAGAATAATAGAGTTGGAAGATACCTTGGAGGTCTTCTAGTCCAACCTCCTATAACAGGGTTAAGACTAGGATAAGGTTGAACTCAGTGTCTGGCATTTACCATAATTACATTTATGTGATGAAGATTCTGTGTCTTGAAAATAAGATGCATCATTTGTCTTTATCTGTATGTTTAATGCATTTTAAATGAGATGGTGTGCTGGGAAGAACCATGTGGAAGCTGGGCCATCCTCCTCTCATTCTAAACAGTGTCTTGCCTATGGTAACCTACTCAGGATGCATGAATTTAACATTCTCAGTCTTAAATCACCTTACACATTTATAAAGTGGATATGGAATCCAACATGCATTTTTGTGCTCAATATCCAAAATACAAACTATTATCTTCCCTGCAGGAATTGGATATGCCATGTCACTGCTGGGTCCTGCCATTGGCTATGTTTTAGGAGGACAGTTGCTGAATGTCTATGTTGATTTCAATCGTAATATAAGGCAAGGACATTTTGTTTTTCATCTACATAAATAAGAATGTACATTTTTTCTTAATAGTAAGACATCATTTTGAAAAGCCTTATCCTAATAGTTCATACAGAAATACATATTTTTTTAGTTACCGATAATAATTTTAATGGGTTTGGTTGGTAGGGTTTTTTTTTTGTGGGGGAGAGGGGGGTTGTTTTTAATAACCAAACACTGACTTATATTTGGGAAACTTGAGCAGCCATGAATAATGAACACTTTTTAGTCAATTTGCTAGATGTAGATTTTGATTGTTTTATCTTTAGAAGAGGTCTATGTGAAGAGATATACATGAAGCCATTTATGCTGTCAAAGGCCAACCAATTTATTTCATGAAGCAATCTGGTTGCTTGACGCTTCTTTGGGCCTCTGCTGTGGAAGAAGGATTCTCTTAGCCTTCTTTTCTCCTGTGTTGATTAAGATGCTTCTAGGTTGGGAGAGGAAGACTTTTCACACATGTTAAGGTAGATCCAGACTGGGCAGCTTCAGGGTACACTATAGTCAATCCCACTACTTGTGGTGAAACTATACATTCTGAAAGCACTTCAGTCAGCAGTTAAAATTTCTCAAAGCGTTTTCTTGTATCTTGAGCTCTGAGGAGGAAAAAAAAGAGAAAAAGTGCTGTTCTTTTTTTTTTTTTTTTTGCTTTACCTTATAAGTACGGTGCTCATATTACTATGCAAAACTTATAAAATGGTGCTACTTTTGAATCTTCCTTGAAGCAAAAAACTCCTTCAAGTTTTCTGTAGTCTTGAACAATAATACTTGATTGAACTCATTATTACCTGAAATACTTTCCATTTAGTAAAACAGCACTAATTTCTTTTTTGTACAACTGCATAAATGTGGGAAGAAGGCAGCACAGTTGTAATAAATAAACTACAATGTATGTTTTATCATACAGAATAGCTTTGCAAAAAGTATTGTTATTTAATTCATAATACCTTCGTTAAATATGCGTTCACTAAATAATATTATTCTAGTGTAGACCTCACTCCAGAAGATCCCCGCTGGGTTGGAGCATGGTGGATAGCCTTTGTGATATGCAGCTTCTCTACATGCCTTTTAGTAGCACCATTTTCATATTTCCCAAAGCATTTGCCAGGTAAATAAGTATTCTAAAATAAGTAATTAGCATAATATTATTGAGCCTTAGATAAATTGTTGGGATTCCTAAAGTTATAGTGTAAAACAATACAGAATGAATGAATGGATTGTACTGTAATAAATATTCTGGAATTTGAAACTTTCATATAGCTCATCACAGTTTTAAATTATTCTTACTGCAGTAGTATAATTGTATGAGGAGCATTGGGTACAAAGTAATAAGGCGTACTCTAAAAAAAGAGAGAGAGAGAGAGAGAGAAGACAAGGCAATTACTAAGAGAAGCACATTGATCAGTTGGATGTAGACCAATGAAATCCAGACACTTATTTCTAAGACAACATATGTATTGAATAGCAATAAAAATAAGGATATATGAGCAAAAACTTGGTAGTTTTTCAATCTTTGATAAGAAGATCCTTTTTTATATATCTTATTATTTAACCAATGTTTGAAAAAATAAATTACAAGAATCAATCTTTCAAAAAGATCCGAGAAGTCCCTTCATGATGTCCTGAGCTAAGGCAGAATTTTCCTGTGGTACAAAATCAAAGTTCTTTAAGGCAAAGCTTTGTTTCGAAATCCCCATTTCTACTTTTCAGTAGACAAAACCGGTTGAACAGGGAGAGGGAGACTCAATCCATTTTTGGATATTAGCCAATCCTACTTCATTACAGCTGGTAGGAATAAATGCTATTATAACTCAATGACTTATGGCCGTGATAGCGAACCTATGGCATGTGTGCCACAGGTGGCACACGTAGCCATATCAGTGGGCACACCAGCTTAGCTCTGGTGTGCATGCGCGCACCAGCCAGCTGATTTTTGGGCCTTCTGAGCCCACCAGAAGTAGGGAAACAAGCTGTTTCCTGCCTCTGGAGGGCCTGGGGGGGTGGGGAAGGCCCGTTTTTCTTTCTCACCTGGCTCCAGATCCTCTCTATGCATCTGGGGAGGGCAAAAACAGCCTTCCCCATTCCCTTGGAGGCCTGAAACAGCCCATTTCCCAACTCCTGGTGGGACAGGAAGTGACTTTTTTTGCTTTCCGCAGCCTCCAGAGACTCCCAGAGAGGCTTTGATTTTTACAGATTTGTGTCCAAGCAGACAGACTTACTAAAGTTACTTGACTAAACATTTAAAATTACAGCTGATTTCCACAAAATGTATGTACTTCTTGCAATTACAATTGCTTTTTGTCAAAAGTAAATTATTTCTTTTTCTAGGTACAAGCAAAATACGAGCAGAGAAGATTTCTGAAGCACATCATAGTGGAAAACAGATGTGTGAATATACTGGGAGGAGTATTAAGGACTTTCTTATGATTCTCTGGGTAACAAAAGCCACATATTTAAATCAATATCTGTAGTTAATTTGAATCTGGGAGTCATTGTGTCAATAATACTTGCAAGGCCTCATTAACAGAATGCAACAAGGGTAATAGCATTATTCAATGTTTGAAATGGTTAGATAAGGCAGTACTTCTTATGATTCTCTGGGTAACAAAAGCCACATATTTAAATCAATATCTGTAGTTAATTTGAATCTGGGAGTCATTGTGTCAATAATACTTGCAAGGCCTCATTAACAGAATGCAACAAGGGTAATAGCATTATTCAATGTTTGAAATGGTTAGATAAGGAAGTACTTTACGTTCAAAGCAATAAATGATTAAAGTCAGATTCAAACATCAATTTCAGTAGTGTAGATTTCCTCACCTGTGCTACTATCACTTATTTGAATATTGATTTTTAATTGGCAAAGAACAATAAGAGGAAGGAGAATTGTATTTGTATAAGATGCTTTGAGAAGGAAATGAACATGCTGCTCCTAAGTTGCTTCAAGTCTCATCGTGGCTTTGTATATATGTGCATATAATTCAAGCCCACGGTCATGTTTTATATGTAACTGAGGTTTAGGCAAAAGTGATTGTCAATTAGAACAATGAGATCTATGATGAATTGGTGAAATTTAAATAGAGAAGATTAAGGGACAACATGACAGTGACCTTCAAATGTCTGAAGACTTTTTATGGAGAAGATGGAACAGAGTTGTTTTATATGATTCTAGAAGTGAGCTCTAAAACCAATGAATGGAACTAATAGGGAAGCAGATTTGGCAAAGTGTTAAGAAGAAATGCCTAATTGCAAGGTCTGTTGTTGGACAGATTATTGATGGGTGAGGGTGGTGCAGATTGCTTCTGTTTGAAAGGCTTAAGCACAACACCCCTGCCTTTTGAGCTGATAGATGTTTGGATTTTCAACAACATATGTGTGCTATAAAAACAGCTGCCACAAAAATGTGTCCAATCACAAAATACTCATTAACTACAAAACAAACAAACAAACCTGATGAGATTGCTCCCCATTATCTGTCATCCCATAGATAAAACTCTATCAATTCAAAACCTTTATAGTTTTTTTTTTTTCTGGGAAGTAGTCACACTTCCAAACAAAACACTGAGGTATTGCAGTCATCCATTCTTATTTCCTAAGTATGCCTATAGAGCCAATACGAGGTTGATAAGTATTGTTTGGAAATCAAAATGATGCTAGAACCTGAGAGTTTACTTGCAGATATAATTTCTTATTTTTTAATTTTTTTTTTAAAAAAGATCTCAAACCAAACCAAAACATAGGCCAAAGCTTCTGACAAGTGCCAGAGGAGTTGGCATTGGGAATACAGTTGCTCTTCATTAGTGCACATTCCTAATGGGAAGATCTAGTTGGAGTGGAATAAATTACCTCAGAAAGTTGTAAGGCATTTAAATAAAGACCATCTGTTAAGGATAGTGTGTTGCAAGATTCCTGAACTGTAAATGGTGCTTTAAGCAAAAGACTGAACTAAATGCCACCCCAAGACCTCTTGCAGCTCTAAAATTCAATTATCCTTTGATTTTAAATGGATATTTGATCACTAAGACACATTATTTGAAAAAAAGATAAGTAAAAAGCATAATAAAGGATAAATGTATTAACCATGAATAATAACTTTTATTACCCAGTATATCTTTGCAGATTACATCAACAGCTCTAATTGCCTGTTCCAGTTTATGGCCACCTCATCAGTAGCTAATAATGTTTGTTTTCACCACTTCTTGAGGGCCGGTTAGATACTAAATTAAATGATTTTAAAATTAAGTACCAGCTAAGGGATGAGTTTGACAGTTTCATCTCATTTCCTTCCATGCCCCTGCAAGCCTTGATAGAAATCATAGCCGTTGGCTGTTTTCATCATTACAAGGATAATTGTGCCTCATGATGATTTCTTACTGCAACTGGTGCCAGTAAAAGCTTCTGTTCAAGAAAACAGGCAATGATATCTTAATCTTACTAAGTTATTACAAGGGGGTAACTCCATCTAATATCCTGGCTCAGTCGATATGCTGTGCCTAGATGAGGAAATGACCAACATTTTTCTGTTTTCATGCATGCAGTGGTGTCAAACCAGCCAAACTATATTTATAAAACATATATTTATAAAAAAGAAACCTCCGACAACTTGTTTGTGGCCTGTGAACCAGATTTCTACACATTTCAATATTTGAGTTCTGAAGTAACCACCTTTTGTGATGAAACAGTTGAGACTCTATTCTAAGAGATTTGTCAAGACTGTGATAGCTCTAAGGCTCACAACTTGCTGGATTTTTAAAACCAAATAGAACAGGAAGAAAGAAGATAAAAATATTGAGCTAATGCAATTCTTTGTATAAATGTATGTGTATAAATTTGTGTGGGATTATTGTCATGGATGCTAAGAAAAACTCTGGCTAAACTACAACTACAACCTCTTCTGACGAAAAAATGCTTTTAAAATTAAAAAAAAAATGCCTCTGATGATCACGCGGCTCAGCTGGGATAGTCAGAGGCTTTTCAAAGCATTTTTTTCTGCAACCTCTTGGCTGAAGAGGTGGTAAAAAAAATGCTTTGAAAAGTCTCTGATGATCCCAGTTGAGTTGCCTGATCAGCGGAGAGGTATTTTTTAAAAAGCCTCTCTCACGATCCCAGGCAGAGGCTTTTCAAAGCATTAGAAAAAATGCTTTGAAAAGTTAAAAAATAAAAAAAGTTGGCCACACCCATCCAATCACATTACCCCACCACCACCAAACCATACCCATAGAACCGGTAGTAGCAAATTTTACATTTCACCCCTGCTATATATGTAATGTAACATTGATTTAAGAACTTAACTAAACTTCTGTTTCTAGATGCTGCTGAGGAATCCCGTATTGATGTATCTTGTAATAGCAGCTGCATTAGAAGCTTTAGTCGCTACTGGTTTTGCAACTTTCTTACCCAAATTTATAGAAAATCAGTTTGGATTTACATCTAGCTATTCAGCTACTTTAGGAGGTAATGTATTTGATTCATTCTACACAAACACCCTTTTAATTTTGTTAATGATGGGATTTAATACTTGGAAAAAAAGAAAACTAAACAATGGAAAGACAGACTAGGGTTTTAAGAATTTTACTAGAAAATATCCTATTGAATTCTGTGAATTTTATATCTGGTAATTTTTTTTCTTTGATAAATTCAGAATAATTTGGGAATCCAAGCAATATTTAATGTTCTTCAGGTTATTTATCCCTTGAGGGGCACTGATTCGGGGGGGAGGGGTGTCTATGACAATTCACGGCCAATTTACCATGGCCAACTCACAGCAGGACAACTTGCCATGGCCAATTCGCTGCAAGAGAAGAGTTACACTAATATCAAAGAAATAGTGGAATAGAATCATTGAAGAAAGGATGCAAAAAGAGGGACAGAATGAAATGTGAATAGCAAAAAATTAAAATATTTTTTTATTTATTTTAAATAATTAAATAGAATTGTTAAATTGTCCACCAGCAAGTTGTGCTTCAGCGAGTTGACCATGGCAAGCTAGCCATGGTGAATTGGTGGCAATGAGTTAGTTGTGGCAAGTTGTCCCATTCCAGAGTCAGGGTAGGAAGTGTAGGAAGCCTGGATCCTCAGTTGATAAAATGTTTCAAGTAGGTCCTAACAATTTCAGAATTGGTTTTTGCTTTATGGTTATAACAGGATTTTCCTAATTAGTTTAAATATTTATTTCCAAGCTTGCCTTTCCTTTATGGTAATCAAATTGAGAAAAAGATGCAGTTTCTAAAAAAAAAAGTGTCAGAAACTGTTCAGCAGATCGTCCCCATAAAACTCAAATCTATATATGAGGCAGCAGATAGAAAGGTAATGTCTCTTAGGATGCAATTTACTGTATATTGTGGCTTCTACTTGGATTGGTTTCCCACAAAGAAAGAAATCTCACGTAAAATGGATACTTATAATTTGAGAATCTACCACTTCATTGGGAAGAAGAGTTGGTACTCCATGCAGGCAGTCAGATTCTTTCTGGCTCTTGAACCTTCCTGATTGTGATGCCTGTTTGAAAGATGGCTCCAGGGAATGGAGGGGGCCTTAGGTGACATTGCAGGAAGAACCATTTGTCTTTCTTTCTGGTGTAATAGTCAAAGTCAAATTGTTTGAGACCCTTGATTAATAATTGGTTTACTGGGATGCCATCTTGAATGGAAGGTAAGGAGCCTGGAACTGCCTCCAGCTGCTCTTTCCACCTGCTTTCTTGTACTTAAAATCAGGAACATGCTACTGAGTAAGAGAACATGCCAGTCATAGAAGAAATACAGATATGATCACAGAGGATCAGAGTTGTACAACCTTGGGCATTTTATGTCTGAAAGCTGATTTACACATGTGTAATCCCGCGACACAACCAGTATCAGTGGCATCATTATATGAAGTGAAGGGGATGGGCGTCACATACTGTAACAACTGGTTTGCTCAGAATCGAAAATGTGAGAGCGCACTCATGCAACCTTCTGTGCATGTGTATGAAAAATGTGACCTTCCACACATGTGTGCGGCATCGAAAAACCAGCGATTATACAGGACATGATAGTGCCAGAGTGGCTGGGTAGGCCCAGCCGCTGTTGGAACTACCGGTTCACCCAAACTGGTTCGAACTGGTAGCAGTCCACCACTGAGTGTGTCATATAAATCTTGAAATTGGCTTAATTTAAAAATAAATAAATAAATAAATTGACTCAGTCATATAGATATGCTAAGCTTGTTTGTGTGACACAGCTATATAAGTAACTGTAGTAACTGCAGGAAAATGTATTTTTTCCACAGATTAGCATTCCAAACCTATTTCTGTTTTAGTCATAATTCATAAAAAATAAAACATGCAGCGAGAGAGAGAAAAGTAAAAGAATGACTGTTTACTATAACAATAATATAAATGTGTTTAGTTCTCTTTTTAGTAGTAAATTTAGTAGTATTGTTTTATTTTAAGTGAAATTATTACTTTGATAACTGTTTTCCTTTATTTTCTTTTTAGGACTTGTCTTAATCCCAGGAGCAGCAATTGGCCAAATCATAAGTGGTACCTTAATTTCCAAGCTGCAAATGAATTGCAAAACTATAATCAAGTTTATTATTGCTACTTGTGTGCTGGCGCTGCTATTAAATATGGTGTTTGCATTTGCTAAATGTGGGAATGAACCATTTGCTGGTGTTTCTGAAACATATAATGGGCAAGTATATGATTAAAAGTATATGTTAAAATATTTAAGGGCCACAAGATGGTGAATTAAATCAAATCTTCAGAATTCATTTTATGTTTTATATTTTTATACATCTCAGAGATAACATAAGATAAACATAAAATCAAAATTGTTCATATTGATGTTGATGAAAACAGTATTATATTTTATGTGATGGATATATTTCCATCACATTGTCTTTATGAGAAAAGTGGTATCATGCAAAGCATAGAAAACAAATAAGAAAAAGTAGAAGACATAAGACAAATAAAACAACTACAACTATTCATTATACATCATCAGAGCTTATTGTTTTTGTGAATCAATTCACTTTTCATTCACATGCTTGTTTTGTAAATTAGTCCACATTCCCAATGACACTACAGGTAGTGCTCAGTTAACAATCCCTTCTTCAGCATCCATTCAAAGCTGAACAGGTGGGAGTTAAAAGCTGTCCCAATACCAGTAGTCCAAAATTGAGCCCAAAATTTTATGTTGCTAAGCAAAACATTTGTTAAGTGAATTTTGCTCCATTTCACGACCTTTCTTGCCACAGATGTTAAATTGAATCACTGCCATTGTTAACTTAGTAACATGGTTGTTAAGTGAATCTGGCTTCCCCATTGACTTGCTTGTCTGAAGATTAGCAAAGGTAATCATTGGGACACTGCAACCCTCATAAATAATAGCCAGTTGCCAAGCATCTGAGTTTTGGCAATGTTGAAATGGTCGTAAGTGTGAAAAATTGTCCCAAGTCACTTTTTTCAGTTCTGTTGTAACTTTGAATGGTCACTAAATGAACTGTTGTACCTGTATACCCACAGTCATGTGATCACAATCTGGACACTTGGCAACTGGTTTGTACTTATGACAGTTGCAGTGATCATATGATCACCATTTGTGACCTTCCCTGCTGGCTTTCCTATTGGAAAAGGAAGGGTTGCAAGTGCTCAGGTATGTCTCCCACATCAACATACTCTCCCTGAACCTTGCTGCACTCACTCCAAACTTTCCCAGCCATACGTCCACCTTCACACACTCTCCTCCACCCAGCAGTAGCCACTCCAATCTCCACTATGTTCATGCCATGCCTCCCCTGCCACCCACATACTCTTACGCCCCTCTTGCGAGCGTTCCTGTGCTCGTTTTGGCCTCTCTGGCTATTTGCAGATCCTTATGCACTGTCTCCCACCCAGCAGCAGTTATCCCAAGCCCTGCCTCACTCATGCCACACCTTCCCAGCCACCAATTCATCCTCTTGCCCCCATCTTGCAGCAGCCACCAGCTGCTTGCTGGCCTGCTTTGCTAACTGCCTGAGACTTGCAACTTCCTGGTGGCTTCTCCACTGAGTTTGCTTGTTGGAAGCCAGTAGGAAATTGTGAGAGATGCTCACTTAATGATTCATGATCCTCACTTAACAATAACAAGATGGACTGTAGGTATTGTCATTGCTAAGTAGTATGGTCATGTGACATTATGTTTTATGACTACGTTGCTTATCAATAAAAATTCCAGTCTCAATTGCCATCATAAGTCAAGGGCTACCTAGAAATCATCTCCATGAACTTCAGTAGTCTCCCATTTCTTTATGAAATGAAGAATATAATTTTTTAAGAAATCCTCGCACGCACATTGCAGTGACTTTAGAAATATTTAGCTCCAATTGTTCATTGTTATTAATGAATGACAACACGCTATTATGGAAAGTTTATTCATTTCATCTATATATTATTTCTCTGTTTCAGGACAGGTACGTTATTAAACTTAACAGCACCCTGCAATGCCCATTGTAGATGTTTGCGTTCAGACTTTTTGCCCATCTGTGGTGCAGATGAAGTCCAGTATTTTTCTCCATGTTATGCAGGATGTACTGCTGTTGTTCCTCAGAAGCATGGAACAAAGGTAAGGCCACTTTATGTTATGAAAGAGGTTGCTCACTCTACATCAAATCTAAGTTCCCAATGTTAAAAATGATTTAGCCATGTTCCTTGTTTAAATGTATCAATCAGAATAGAGCTGGAAGGGACTTTGGTATAGGAGAACCTATACCGTTTCAAACAAGTGACTGTCCAGTCTCTTCTTTAAAACCTCCAGTGATGAAGCACCCACAACTTCTGGTAGCAAGCTGTCCACTGGTTAATTGTCCTCACTTTTAGGAAGTTTCTCCTTAATTCCAGGTTGTTTTTCTCCTTGATTAGTTCCCATCCTTTGTTTCTTGTCTTGCCTTCTGGTGCTTTGAAAAATAAACCAAATTGTTATCATTATCAAAATAGTATCATTAGCAAACCATTGATGTTTGGGCAAGTCTGTAGCTAAGTTGGACTACATGGGAAAATAAAACAGACAAGAAACCCAGACAGTAACAAGGGGGCATAGGCAGGGGTGAAATGCTCCTGGTTCGGACCGGTTCGGGCAAGTAGGTAGCGATGGCGGCGGGCAGTTCAGAGAACCAGTAGCAAAAATCCCTGCCCCTGCCCCCCATGCCCAGCTGAGCCGCACAATCATCAGAGGCTTTTTTTCTTTTAAATGGCTCTGACGATCCAAGCTCTGATGATCCCAGCTCTGACGATCCCAGCTGAGTTGCCTGCCAATCAGGCAATTCAGCTTGGATCGTCAGAGCCATTTTAAAGAAAAAAAGTTTTTTCTTTTAAATGGCTCTGACGATCAGACAACTCAGCTGGGATCATCAGAGCCTTTTGAAAGCATTTTTTTACATGGTTTTACATGTAAAAATGGTTTTAAAAGTAAAAGTAAAAATAAAATTGGCCACGCTCACCCAGTCACATTACCCCCCCACCACCAAGCCAGTAGTAACAAATTTTAGATTTCACCACTGGGCATAGGTAGACAAATGAAATATCTATCTTCAGTGATGGCATGACTAGCTAGACTAAACAATGAATAAGAGCAATTATATTAGGAGCTGCAACATTTTATTTCAGTTTAGCAGAGAATAATATGTGACTCAGTGTTGAACTATTGGCTTCTTGATCTAAATTTGGTTGTTTTCCTGTAGCTTGGTAACCAAACAACTGCAACCAAGCTCAGAAAATACCAGGAATTTAATGTATTCTTAATATTCTCTGTTGACGTAATTGCAAAGCGGACAACAGAAGAACAGCTATTTGGATTTTAAAGAAAAGATCCACATACGGAAATGGATATCATACCTAGAATTTAGATGTGGTGCAATTGGTTTATTTAAGGGCCACTGAACTGGCTGAACATATATTTTGATATGAAGATAGATCCATGATCACCAAATGTTCCACAATTACTTTTAGAAATAGAACTCTCTTGCTACAAGAACAATTTATATTTTACAACTGGCTGAATAGTTAGTTATTCAATCTTGCTATATGTTGTCTGTGTATATCTGTAACACTTTGAAATCGATTTATTTTGCTGTCGAATGAATTTTCAATTAATTTTGGACAAATTAGTTACTTATTTTATTTATCTGTATTTTTGAATGCACTATTTATAGCACTACAGCAATTGTTCCTGTGTTGGGAATCCCATATTTGAAATTGAGAATACCTTCCATGGGGCCACTTCTGGAAAATGTAAATCTAAGTGCACAGTCCTGCCTTGGTTCCTTAGCTTCTTCTTTTTTGCGGTTGTTTTTACTTTTATGGCAGTTACACCAACAACTGTGGCCATTCTCAGGTAGTTATAATGCTGCTTTTATCTTTTTTAAATTTTGTAAAATGCAATACAGTATAGGAATTCTTTTTTTAAAAAAAAAACATGAACTTGTTTCTTCCACCATCCCTTTGCAAACACACCAAACTATTTGTACAGTGAAGAAATTATTTCCATAATATGCAAATGAGAAAACCTGAGTCTGATTCCAGGTGCTAGGGCATTCTGGGAAATTAAATTGACAACCCAGTGCTGAAGAAAGTGTTCAAGAATGCAGTAGATCCCCCACAAAAGTACTGGGATGTCCAGCTGTTTGAAATATTGAGCTGAATATATTCAAACAGAATACTAATTTCTAACTACAGCTAAGAATTAAAATGTAACCAAAAAGAATAATAAAATAACAAGAGTTGGAAGGGACCTTGGAGGTCTCCTAGGCCCACCTCCTGCTCAAGCAGGAATTTCTATACCATTTCAGACAAATGGTTGTCGGTCCTCTTCTTAAAAACCTCCAGCGTTGGAGAGCACCCACAACTTTTGGAGGCAAGTCATTAAACTGATTAACTGTTCTAACCATCAGGATAATAGTCTTGCATAATGTCTCTATGGTGATATTTCCCCTGAAGATGGTTTTTCTTTTAATCTATTGAGATGGAGATTTTGAAATAGAGTAGATGCACTGATTTTCTTCTTTCTTATTACATAGATATATTCAACAATAATTGGTTGAACAAGTACAATGATAAATTTCTGCATAGAGTTCATGCTGGCAGCCTAAATAGTCAAAAGTACCTCAGAGAACACATCCATTTCTTACCACAGTGATGGCAAAACAATATATGTTGTATTGTTATAAGTCCTGCCCTACTCTTTTATAATTGTACTACAGGATCTTATGGATAAAGTTTGTGTCATGATATACCTCATGGTGCACATTTTGTCAATTTTGTTATTTCTAACTTTTATTCTACCATTTCTTCTGGCCCTATTCATATATCCCTTGGTGTCTGTGTCCATGTGTTGTGTTATAGAACTCTTGTGTAGTATGAAAATTGTTTATTGTTTTTTAAAAAGCATTTTTCATTTTAAGGATGAAGAAGTAAATAGAAATTTGATTTCAAAATGACAATGATCAGAAGAAAAATGACTGGAAAGTCGCTATGTTAACATTTTCTTGAATCACTATCTACATTTTTAATAACTTATAGTATTAGTTTTGTCTTCTGTTTTAATCTTGCATTTTCAAGAAATACATTGCATAGTTAAAACAATAGCAATCATATCATAGTATCTGTTGAAAGATGGCATATATCATATTAAATGGTAAACCAACTTTGATTTACAGATGTGTGCCAGAAAATCACAGATCGTTTGCTTTGGGTGTTCATATGCTCTTTCTACGACTTTTAGGTAAGTTTAAAGCTTGACAAAAGAGCTTTCATGGTAGGAATAATGTCAGTCTAAGAACTATAGATTTAAGGCAGGGATGGGTTGCTGGGGGTTCGCAGGGGTTTGGGAGAACCTCTAGCTAAGATTCTGTGTAGTTTGGAAGACCCCCAAATCCCACTCCTGGCTGGCCCCGCCCACCCCTCCCCTCCCCTCTCAGGAGTCCCCACACACCCCATTTTGGATGCAGGTTAGTGCAGGAGGTGCACAGGCAAAAAATGGGCCTACCGGAAGTTCAGGAAGTTCAGGAAGGCCAGAAACGGGCCCGTTTCCGGCCTCCAGAGGGCCTCCGGAGCCTGGGGAGAACAAAAATGTCCCGTCCCCCCCACCGTGATGTAGGAGGCTGACTAGGCCATGTCCACCATGGCCACACCCACCCAGCAACCGGGCAGAGAACCCCTTGCTAAATTTTTTGAAGTCCACCCCTGATTTAAGTGGCAGATCAAATTTGACCAAAAATCTGAGAGTCCTTCCTGTTGACTTTTTTTTCCTTCAAAGTACACATGAATAATAGTTTATTACAATATTGCCATTGTTTTGATCTATTGGGTACTATGAGGATTATAGTAGAGAGAGAACTATTCCAGTTTTCACTATTATTATTGGAAATCCATCCCTTCCTGGTTGCTTTGACCATCATGTATTTGTCTGAAAATCCTTCATTGAGAACTTTTAGCCTAAGTTTCCATTTTTTCCTATTCATTGCTTTATACGAAGCTGCTAAAAACAGGAAGATAGTTTTTTTTTCTCATCCCCAAAATATATTATCCTTCTCATTTTGCTCCTTATAAGAAAATGTCAAGCTATACAATACAATTTTACTACAATATGTTATAATTCTATAGCATACATTCTTTATTTTCAAAGATCTCAGTTTGTAAGTAGCCTTCTTAGTCACATCCTCTTCTTCTCCAAAGCAAGTCACAAAAGCCTGTATAGCTTTCTCTAATCTCCATGAAATCATGTTGCTGTGTTAGCTTCTCTCTTGGCCAAAAAACTGGGCCAAGTAAAACTATGCACAGAGGCAGCAAGAAATTTCTGGCATCATTTCTGCTACATTTTCTTGAAGAAGAAGAGGAAGTTAAATAGGAGAACAGATTCTAGGACTTGACCTAACTGAAAAAAATAGTATTTTCTAAAAGGAAGCTGATCTATTTTCTGAATAGGGTTAAAAGGTCAAGTAAGCAATCACTGGTAGTTACATAGCTTTTATGAAACAAACTGCAGCCAGGAAAACATATTTCACAATTCAGGAAGAAAGCAATTTATGCTTTCCATAAAAAGAGACTGCGTATCAGAAAAACTGTATAGGTCAGTGTTGGCAAACCTTTTTCTGCACCGAGTGCTGAAATGGGAGTACGCGAGTGCTTGGGGGAGTGCCGGAAACCGGAAGAGCAACAGGCAATGGCTAGTGTGCCTGGAGAGATGGCTCTGCATGCCACTTCTGGCACGCATGCCATAGATTCACCATCACTGGTATAGGTATTTCCTGAGGAACATCAGTGGTTAAGGAAGCATCAAGGATTCATTCATCCCTAACTAATGCCTAGACTCACCCCCAATAATGAGATTTAAAACTATAAAGAGATGTCGAAGAGACCACAAAATCACCTTACTTGCAATGTGGACAATTTTATGTGAGACCACATGAAATGTTATTGTTTGTTGATGAGACTTTGCAAAATTTAGGAATGAGATTGCCAACATCTTAAATATTTTAGACACTTTGAAGATTTTTGAGGTATAGTTTAGTTCAGGGGTGTCAAACTCAAGGCCTGGGGGACAGATCTGGCCCGTGGGGTATTTGGACCTGGCCTGCGGGGCTTCCCTGGAAACAGTGAAGGATCGACCAGTGGTGAAATCTAAAATTTGTTACTACTGGTTCTGTGGGCATGGCTTGGTGGTGGGGGGTAATGTGACTGGGTGGGCGTGGCCAATTTTTGTTTTTTGTTTTACTTTTAAAAGCATTTTTTCTACAGCCTCTTTGATGCTTTCAAAAAGCTCTGACAATCCAAGCTGTGTTGCCTGATCAGCAGAGGCTTTTTAAAAAACCTCTGCAGATCAGGCAACTCAGCTTGGATCGCCAGAGGCATTTAAAAGAAAAAACAGGTTTTTTTCTTTTAAAAGCCTTTGACGATCCCAGCTGAGCCACGTGATCATCAGAGGCTTTTTTTTTTACTTTTAAAAGTATTTTTTGGCCGAAGAGGTTGTAGGAAAAATGCTTTTAAAAGTAAAAAAAAAAGTCTCTGATGGTTGTACGGCTCAGCTGGGCATCAGGGGGGCGGGGGGCAGAGATTTTTGCTACCGGTTCTCCGAACCACCCACCTCCATCGCTACCAGATCAGGTGATCTGGTCCAAACCGGGAGCATTTCACCCCTGGGATTGACCCATGGTGCTACTGCCACTCAACACGGGCTCCCGAGTTCCATTTTTGGCTGCCACAGTGTCCTGCAACTCTCTGCCAGTGAAAATGGAGTTCATGTGCAGCCCTCCCTAGCTCAATTTTCACTGGCAGAGGGTTGCAGGTGGCCATGGCAGCCGAAAACGGAGCTCAGGAGCCTGCTTTCACTGGCAGTGTTTTCAGGCCACCACAGGTGCCCCCGACAGGAGTGACATTGAGCTGGCCATGCCCACCCTGGCCATGCCCACTCCGGCCCCCTGAGGTCAAACACAACCCTGATGCGGGCCTCAATGTAATTGAATTTGACACTCCTGGTTTAGCTCTTATGAAACCCTTGGGGTAGGCGGGAGAACTAAAAATGGCTAACTTTAAGGCATTTAAAAATTTATGCAAAAATAACTAAATGATTTGTCTACAACTTTAGCAAAGGGTTTCTTGTTGAGATCATTTGCACGTTTACATTTATAAATCTCTCTAGATCTTTATTTTCTATTTTATAGTTTCAGTCATCTGTAGCTGGTATCTTATTATAATTTTGTATCACTCCATCTTTTGCAGGCACTATTCCTGGCCCGATCCTTTTTGGTATCTCAATAGACAGTTCTTGCACTCTCTGGTCTATAGATAGATGTGGACGTAAAGGAGCATGTTGGACCTATAACAACACCAAAATGGCATATTTGCTGTTTGGTATAAGTAAGTATCTTTGTTTTTCTTAAAAATGATGAAAATATGCTGAAAGGATCAGCTTACACTTTTATAATTTACTTTATTCTCTCATTTCTTTGGTTTGGTATATAAACAAAATATGTGTTAAAAGAGTCAATGTTTTCTGATCTTCAATGTCTAAAACAGTGTTTCTCAACATTGGCAACATTAAAATAGGTGGATTTCAACTCCCAGAATTCCCTAGCCAACCATGCATGGAGAGGAGAAGTAATTTCCTTCTGTGCATAGAACAGAGTTTCCTGCCCTCTTTTGCTCCATTCATTTAATGACCTGCAGAGTCACTTAATGACAGCACTTTGGAGGGCCACAGTAGTGATCATTGAGCAAGGCAATCATGTGGGCATATTACTTAATGACTGCAATTACTTATGACTGCAATGGGAGGCTCCATTATGGTCATAAATTGAGAGCTACCTATAGTAGAGATCACCTCGTAAGTTGTCTAACTGAACCAATTCAAGGCCATAACCATAATTATTTGAAATTTATATTGAAACAATTTAATATTAATTAATTACAGGCTGATTACACACATAAAACTGCCAATGGATTGGCAGTTTTAATCAAAGAAAAGTGTTAATTGGCAGAGATCGGAGCTGGGAACTCCTATGTAATTTGCAAGCCTTGTTTCTTCAGATTTTTAAGCAGTGCAGGTCCAACCTATTGTCATGTGATAAGGATACATATAAAATCTATTGGTATAATGGCAGCTTAGAAGGTTGTGTTTTTTTCCCTCTTAAAGCAAGAAGATAAATTAACAGCAATGTTTAATTTATTTTTTGTTTAATTTATTTTTGCAGGTGCATGTTCCAAAGCAGTTTCTCTAATTTTTACTATCATATCATATGTGTTATATAAGCCTCCCCCAGATATTATTGCAGATTCGAAGGCAGATCAAACAAGCACTTCAGTACGTCTTTGAATGAGGAACAAACTATTATTTCTAGAGAAAGTCAAAGAAAAAATTTCAGTGATATCTAATGGCAGCTGTAACTTCTGAGTACCAGCACTGGAGGACTTTGAGCAAGTCATTTAATTCTTTTTTTAAAAAAATAAAATAAAATAAACACTTTTACTTTAAGTCCATTTTACTTCAAGTGTATCTCAGTTACATAAAACTTTTTACTCTCTCAAGAGAATAGTATGGTTTTTGTAGTGTAGAATGTCTAAATATTTTAACCAAAAATCAACTTTAGAAACTCATTTAATTGGTTGTAGGACGATAAGCGATTTCCATGGGACCTGAAAGTACTTTGATAAGAAATAGCATCTCCAATTTTGTCCTGTAAAAGGCAAGCTCAATCTTTCAATCTTGCCTGTTAGAACTCAGGACACTGAGAGGATTATGGGCCAGGATAAAAACAAAATGAAATAAAATTAAATCTGTTAACATGACTATTAACCAAGTAGTTACTAATTTTTCACAATAATACATTTTACAATTATACCTTTATGTATTTTATTTACCTCCCCATTTCTACTCTAGTTAAGTACTCAAAGGCAGCTTTCAAAATTAATGCCTCCACCTCAAAATATCAGATTGCTCAAGTGTCTATGGAGATTCTCAATCATCCAGATCATGGTTGTCTTAAAGGTGCTTTTTCAAGAGGCAACTGGACTTTCTGGTTTTTCTTTGAAGATGTTTCGCTTCTCATCCCACTATATAGTGGGAATTCCCCACTATACACTCAGAGCTGAAGAAGCTTCTTGGGTGAGAAGCAAAGTGTCTTAAAAGAAAAATTGCCCAAGATTAAAAACATTTATTAAAATTAACCCTAGCATGTGCACTTAAACCACTGAACAATTAATTTTTGAAATGCTGAAAGAGTTGATGCCAAGTATTATTCCCAAGGAAATACACTGTATAATGTGGGAACAACACAGAAGGGAGGTCTAATTCTACATGTCACAAAAAATGGCCTTTTAAAGGTCATCTTCAGAAGAGCAGTTCTTCAGATAGTGAGATCCTAAAATCTTTAGGATTAGCGCCAACACTTTGGGGGGTTGGATTAGAAGATCTCCAAGGTCCCTCCCAATGTTACTTTATTGTCCCAATATTACTTGTGCCAAGTAACAAACAACTGGCTCTCTGCAGATATTTTATATATAGGTATCATATAATGCTTGAGCCAAAAAAAGCCTAGTTGTCAGATTATTTTGCTCCAAATGCAATTTCTGGATATTTTTCAGAGGTAGGCCCACATTAAGTATATGGGGATAGTCACGATAGGATATAAGCAAGGCATGGATAGCCATCATGAAATCCGACTGGTTCAGAACACGTCCCAGCTGATATATTAGATATAATTATTCAGAAGTGTTGTTTACCTCAGCTACCATATATGAATCCAATGATAGCTTAGAATCAAAGACGATTCTCAGATAGAAAACTTATTTTTTCTATGGGAAGTGGAACTCCATCTGAAAGATTCCCACTTACATTTTCCTATTTACCAACAATATCACCATCTCCTCCAAGTTTTACTTCAGTAAAACTCCATGGCTTAGGACCTGGTTATCTACGGGACCGCCTGCTACCACCAATAGCCTCCCACCGACCAGTACGCTCCCATAGAGAGGGGCTCCTCCGGGTGCCGTCGGCCAAACAATGTCGACTGGCGGCCCCCAGGGGGAGAGCCTTCTCTGTGGGGGCACCTACTATCTGGAACGAGCTCCCCCCCGAGATACGGAGGATTCCGGATCTGCGTACCTTCCGTCGCACGCTTAAGACGTTCCTATTCCAGCAAGCCGGCCTGACCTAAACTTCTCCGCTTTTAAATGGGAATTTTAAATTTGGTTTTAAATTATTGGGGTTTTAAATATGGTTCAGCCAAATTTATTTAATTTGTTTTATCTCTATTTTAAATTTTGTAATTCCATGTTTTATTTTTATGGCTGTTCACCGCCCTGAGTCCTTCGGGAGTAGGGCGGTATACAAATTCAATAAATACAAATACAATACAAATAGTATATTTTTCCTCATTCAACCCTCTTGTATCCTTGGAGTTGGGTGAGATAGATGAGGATAGTTTAGGTTGATCTGCATGACACACTCTTTTTTTAAAAAAAATTGATTTATATGCCACCCTTCTCCGGAGACTCAGGGCGGCTTACAATGTGTTAAGCAATAGCCTTCATACTTTTGTATATTTATACAAAGTCAGCTTATTGCCCCCACAAACTGGGTCTCATTTAACCTACCTTAGAAAGGATGGAAGGCTGAGTCAACCTTGAGCCTGGTGAGATTCGAACTTACAGTAATTGCAGACAGCTGGTGTTAATCACAATGCTTTTAGTCTGCTGAGCTACCAGGCCCGTTGAAATTTTAAAATTTCAATTGAATTTCCCCAGGAAGGAACCCTGAGGATCATCAAAGATTGTCAGCCCTGGTCTTGAGCAGTAGTCCCCTGACACTATATTCTAGACATGGCCTGGCAGTACTAGAACTATTATAAGTGATGCCTTCATCGCCCAGTCTAAATGGAGATTCAAGAAGTCCAGCAGTTTATACTATTCCATTTCAGTTTCTGACATAACTCATCTATCAAGGGAACCAGTGTAGATTCCTGACCATGACAAACTGAAAGGCTAATTCATATAGAGGTAGAAAATTAGTATCATTCACATCTGTCTGAAGTTGTAAGGCCTCTATCTTCTTGTTCACCTTTCCCGAAACTAGAATATTTGAGAATGACCTATAATTATGCAGATCTTTCATGTCAAAGAACTTTCTCATTAGTAAAAGCATTATTACTTCCTCTTGCAAAGAGATACAGATCACTTCCTTTAAGGATTGATCCATTTAATCAGTCAAGGAGAAGTCCAGGATTATTATAGCCAATTTAATCATCTGGAAACACAAATTACAGATTATGCTATTGCTAGGTTACAGCCCTAAGATCTGCCCTAAAGCTGGTATGAAAACCGAGACAGATCTAATCAACTCAGTTCACTAAAAACAATGGGAGTAGCCCACACTGAGCCAATAACTGTTTCACCACACTCAGAAATCAAAACTGGAGTTCTCCAAAATTATTCAAAATGGTCTTGGGCCATTTCCAAGGACTTGATGAACTGTGACTAAGACTTTCAGCACTGATGTATTAATTTCAGCACTCATAGCATTTCAAGTATTTCCTTGATTCATAAATGCTAAGTCACATTTTGGCCTATATTTATAAGAAATCTCTGGCTGCAGGTATCATGAGAGACTACTGTTATTTGCATTTATGAAGTATGGAATACTACCCTGCTATAGTGTTCATCTACAGTACTTGTTCTGTTTCATATTGTTATCTGAGAATGGTTCGGATTGTCAATAGCAAATGGGCATTGTAAATAAGACACTTGAATGGCAGATTTAACTGCAACATGTAAACAAGGTACTAGATCAAGGAAAGCAGCTATAATATCTCTCTCCCTCTCCCCTGAGTTTATTATATTAATGGCTGACTCTGTGGATAGTTTTGTAACATCATTGCAAAATGAAAAGAAAAGTTGAGAAAGAAAACCATCTAACCACATTTTAAGCAAGTTAAAAAAATGTGGAGGTGCCTTCAATATTTGAAACTTGAGGTATGTACGTAGTTGATGGCTGCTCCAGCATTCTTACATTTCAGAGATGTGCCTTTGACTTCTGTATAGAAATGTGATAGTGTACTTTTCAAATTGCTTTGGAGCTCCCCCTTATGATTTAGAAAAGGTACTTTATTTTGTTCCAAAATTATTCTTTTAAAAGTTGCTTACTTGAAAATAGCAGACAGTTCATTATTAACCTTGTTATGCATATTTTTCTATAGAGACTATTTTTGTCTGTGTTTTAAACACCTTTATTTCATAATATTTAAATTTCAAATAATGAAATATTGACCTGCAGTCAATAAGCTGTCCTTTAAGAGTTTCGAGGATGCAGCTCCCAGGCTTCTGTTGAGTGCTGACATGTATTATGTCAGGAATATATTTTCTGAAACAAAGAAATAAAAGGCAATAATTTATGCAAATAATCTGAATGGACAGCATTCAGTTGTGTCTAAATACTTTTTGCACAATATTTTAAATGAAAGAGGCATTTATTTTAGATAATCATACAATGTAAATAATTTTGAAAATTTACTTTGTTCAGTGAGAACCTATGTAATTTATTTATACTGATTAAAACAGTTTTCAAAGTTGTCATTAATGCATTTGGATTGTGGACTCTGTTATCTTTCAAATGACTAACCCTGGAGATAAAATGGAGGATAGGAATATATGTGGACACTACACATGATATCTGTGGTCTTGTCTTGGCTCTGTAGCACCTAAACAACCATTCATTCATTCATTCATTCATTCATTCATTCATTCATCCACAAGTACAAGGAAACAAGTAATAGTATAGACATAGACATGGACACATGAAAAAAATTGGCACAAATAAAAGGATATAAATAGGCAAAACATAAGCCATAAACATAAACACATAGAATGATTACATATAAATGGGGACAGTAGGACAGGGATGTTAGGCACGCTGGTGCGCTTATGCATGCCCCCTTAGCGACCTCTTAGGAAACATAAAAGATCCACGGTAGACAGTTTAAGCTAAAAGGTATTGGGATTAGTGAGACTAACAACAGGATCAGGTAGAGTGTTCCAGACATTTACTACTCTATTGCAGAAGTCATATTTCCTACAATCAAGATTGGAGCGAATTACATTGAGTTTGAATCTATTGATAGCCCTTATGTTATTGTGGTTGAAATTAAAGTACTCATTGTTGTTTTATGGACTCTGTTATCCTTGCAAATGACTAACAATGAAAATAATAATAATAACTTTTATTTGCAGTCACAGACCAAAGTACAAATATAATTGCAAAAGAACATTGGTTACCAGAAGCCTTGGCTGAGAGGAATTACATTGTTCTCCTCTAATAGTTACAGCTCTTAAAAAAAATTTAGAAACCTGAAAAGTAATGTGTGAGGAGCCATCCCCTAAACAATATAAGGTCAAATTACTAGCATTAGATCCAGAGAGATCTGTTTCTAAGAGAGACAGTAATTTAGTCCTGCCTGTGTTATACATAGGGCAGTATAAAAGAACATGGTCCACAGTTTCAACCTCAGCTCTATCACAGGGGCATAACCGCTCACTTATCAGGAGCCTCTTAAATCGTCCGTCCAGCAATGCTGAGGGCAAGACGTTGAAACGAGCAAGGGAGAAGACTCTTCTATACTTAGGGATGGTTAAAGTGTAAAAATATGAGACCATCCTCAGTCCATAATTGTTAAATTGGCTGAAGATCAGACGGGAGCAGGTTTTATTAGCTCTAGCTCTTAGATATTGCAAGTCTATGTCGACAAGCCATTGAACTACCCTAGATTGGGTGTCCTTAAGGCCATAGTCTCCCAATGCATCCCCCGAAAAACCTATCAGGTGGAGTTTCTTTGTCAGCTCCCTCTCCCATCGAGAAGTATAGGAGTCAGCTAACACCAGGGAGAGGTAGCTACCAGAGGCTGCCAAAAAGAGTGCCCAAAACCACCATTTAAAGGTGTTAATCCACGCCATGCATTCGACTGATCGAATGCCCAATTCCAGGTACATCGAAGCAAAGCCAACACAGGGAGGGAGATGCAAAAGTTTCCTAAAAAAAACAGCCTGAGTTCTTTCAATACACTCCTTGAAGCCCCATATCCATATAGGAATTCCGTAAAGAGTTTGGGCCAAGGTCTTGGCTTTGTAAATACGCAGAGCAGAAGGAATAAACTGGCCTCCTTGGGTATAGAAAAATCTTAGAATCTGCTGATGGCTACAGGAGGCCGAATTCAGCACCTGAATTCGATGTCTAGTCCAAGCACCGGAGTTCTGAAAATGGATACCTAAATACTTAAAATGGAGAACCTGCTTAACAGCATTACCTTTAATAGCCCAGTTATATAGCTTCCGGGCTCTAGAGAACACCAATACTTTTGATTTATCATAATTAATGGACAAGTGCTTCTCAGCGTAGTAGGACCCAAATGCAGAAAGTAGCCTTTTCAGACCAAGCCTTGACAGTGATAGGAGGACCACATCGTTAGCATAAAGGAGAGGCGGGATCTTCGTAGTTGACAACTTTGGGGCATGGGACTCAGTATGTCCAATGTAAGACACCAAGTCAGATAAGAATAAGTTAAACAGAAGAGGAGCCAAGACACAGCCCTGCCTAACTCCGCTCTTTATTGGGATAGGATTTGAGAGCTCTCCCTGCAAACCACACCTGACCTGACTAAAAGTCTGATTATGTAGGGATCTAATTAAGAACAGAAGACGTCTATCAATGGAACTTTTGAGCAATTTTGACCATAACAATTCCCTTGGGATTGAATCAAACACTGTCTTTAGATCAATAAAAGCAGTAAAAAAATTACCACCTGGTATGGTGGCGTATTTATCAACCAGGTGCGCTAGGAAAAAGCAGTGGTCCAATGTGGCACAGCCCGCTTTAAACCCAATCTATTTAACACCAATTATGTTGGATTCCTCGACCCAGGTGAGGAATCTGCATTGGAGATATTTAGAATACAATTTTCCAATGGTGGAGAGCAGACTTATAGGACGATAATCGGCTGGGTTGTTCCTATTTCCTTGTTTAAAAACAGGAACAATGATTGCTAGACTCCAAGAGGAAGGGGTCGTGCCAGAGGTATTATTATGGGTGAAGAGTGTTGCTAAAAGAGGAATCCACCACTCAGGATTAGATTTTAGCAAATCAGGGGGTATAGCATCAAGGCCAGGGGCTTTGCCTGACTTGAGTTCAGAGATAAACTCATTAATCTCAGTGTGAGACACAGGATGCCAGTCCTGAATTGCAGGGGGCAGTTGTGGTCCAAGTCCGGTCATGACTATTGAAGCCTGGAAGATTGACCCAAAATGGTTTTCCCAATCTCTGTTGGAGATACAACAGAGAGGGAGTTCTTGATGACCAGGCAACGAACTGGCAACAATTTGCCAAAATTGTCGAGTGTTCTTCTACTGGATGGAGAGGAGAAGTAGATCCCACTTCTCTTTTTCTTTAGCCCTCTTTTTCTTAACAATTAATCCTTTATACTCCCGCTTCAGGCGATAATAGTCCTCAGGTGGGCGTTTATTCCCTCGATTATGATAAAGCAGGTAAACCTGACTAATCTTGTTCCTAAACAGCAGACATTCTTCATCAAACCAGGAATTGCTTCTTGGATGATATGGGCCACTTGGCCTACAGTCAGCTCCTAGCTCCCTTTGAATACTATTAATTAGTGATTCGAAAGACGAGATTGCCTCTGAGTCACTGCATGTTAGGGCCTGATTGTATAGGCTAAGACACTCCGGAGATGATAAAAGAGAGTGGAACTTCTTTCAGTCTTGGAAGACCATTTGATCCTCCTTGCATACGAAGTCACATAGGGATCCAATATTTGGGGGCCCCTAGGCAGATGTATATTTGAAAAGAGCCCAATTATTGTAACCAGTGGGTAGTGGTCACTCTCTGTGAGGCAGTCCACAAAAAAGACATGGACTGCCTGTCTTAGTAGCTGGGAAACCAGCACAAAATCAATAACACTACTCCCCCATGAGGAACTGAAAGTAAATTCACCCGCTAGATCGCCTGGGGTACTCCCATTAAGGATTATCTTATTATGTTGGTTGCTAAAAGGGCTAGTTGAATGCCGGCAAAATTTATTAATTCATCCTTAGAATGCCTGGCTGAAATCTGGTGTCCTATGGCCTGGCAAATTTCTTGGGAGATCAATGGAGATACAATATAGGCAATGGAGTATTTGTGGACACCCGTGTGTCTTCCAGACTCTCCACACCATGACTTTTAAAAATATATGTATTTCAAATTCTGAAGCTACATGCAGCAAAGCACCATCTTATCTATATCATCCATGTCTATATCTGTCTTTGACTCTTACATATGCCCTACAGAATAAAAAATAAGTGCAGCTTAGTGCTTTGTTTGAAGATGTGTCTACTTCAGTGGTAGGATTCAAGTAATTTAACAATTGGTTCTCTGCCGTAATGATTGCTTCCAACAACCAGTTTGCCAAACTGCTCAGAAAGTTAACAACCGGTTCTCCCGAAGTGGTGAGAACTGGCTGAATACCACCACTGATCTACTTACCCAGAATGACTATGACTAAATGTTGACTTAAACTTAAGTTACCTTCAGTGGTGTCCCTGGAGTGTAGAAAAAAATTCAAGATGGCAGCCACAATAGAGTAACCAAAGTCCTGCCTATTTTTTTATGTACGTCACATGCAACACACACAAAACAGGCATGGCTTTGATTATATCATAAAGACCATCATCTTAATGTTTTTGGCCACCTTAATTCAATCGAACACCTTACCATTACACCACTTCTGAAAAGTCTAATTGTTGTCCTTGGCATAATCATATTTATTTGCCATTGATAGTAGTTGATTCAAATAAAATAGAATTAGTCTTGCAATTATAATATTGATATCTGTCCACTTGCCTTTCATTCTCATTTTACATTTTTATTGTTAAGAAGACCTAAGCTCCAATAAAGAGTTAAAAGTGAGACTTACAAATACCAGTTAGATACTTTTCAATGAAGATTTTTTTAAAAAATAAATGTGACCAAATAGAAACAGAATTTCCACCTTGTTTTGCAGTGTAAATTTGAGGAGATACTTTGCTTCAAACATCATAGCAGAGAACCTCTTTAAACTTTGTACAACTCTACAACTATTGATAACACTAAGCAAATAATGAATGAGCTGTTTTCCATTACTGGTCAACAGGTGGTGCTATTGCCTCTTATAATACTTGATAACTAAGTATTTAGGGTTTGTTCATTTGCAAAAAAATCTCAGCAAATATATTGTAGTACATATAATACTTTCTCATGAAAGCTCCTACCATTTTTTAAAAATCAAGACTTTTCTCTAACAATACGTCCGTCTGTCCTCCACCGCCAGATCACTTTTAGTATAATTGAAAGACAGGTATTCTGAACTATACCTTTATTTTTTGATGCAACAAACCTATTTTTCTTGTTACAATATCCATGGCAATGATCAAGAAAATAATAATAAAAAATAATCAAAAGCCAAAACAGTTCTAGGCTGCATAAACAGAGAGATAGAATCAAGATCAGGTGGCTCAGGTGGCCGAGGTGGCACAGTGGTTAGAGTGCAGCTACTTCAGCTGACTGCTAGTTCAGCAGATCAGCGGATCAAATCTCACCGGCTCAAGGTTGACTCAGCCTTCCATCCTTCCAAGGTGGGTAAAATGAGGACCCAGATTGTTGGGGGCAATATGCTATTTAGTATACTTTCTTTGGTGTAAGCCGCCCAGAGTCCTCAGAGAATGGGAGGCATAGAAATATGAATAATAAATAAATAAATAAATAAGATCACGTGAAGTGTTAATACCACTTTATAATGCCTTGATAGGGCCACACTTGGAATACTACATCCAGTTTTGGTCACCACGATGTAAAAAAGATGTTGAGACTCTAGAAAGAGTGCAGAGAAGAGCAACAAAGATAATTAGGGGACTGGAGGCTAAAACAGATGAAGAAGGCTTACAGGAACTGGGTATGTCTAGTTTAATGAAAAGAAGGACCGGGCTGACATGATAGCAGTGTTCCGATATCTCAGGGGTTGCCACAAAGAAGGGTGAGTCAAACTATTCTCCAAAGTACCTGAGGGTAGAACAAGAAACAATGAGTAGAAACTAGTCAAGTAGAGAAGCAACCTAGAACTAAGGAGAAATTTCCTGACAGTTAGAACAATTAATCAGTGGAACAACTTGCCTCCAGAAATTGTGAATGCTCCAACACTGGAACTTTTTAAGAAGAGATTAGATAACCATTTGTCTGAAGTGATGTAGGGTTTCCTGCCAATGCAGGGGGTTGGACTAGAAGACCTCCAAGGTCCCTTCCAACTCTTTTATTCTATTCTAAAATGGCGAATGCCAATAGCCATAACACTTAAGACCAGTGATTGCGAACCTTTTTGGTACTGAGCACCCGCCCGCCTCTGAGGCACCAAGTGCTGAAAAGGAAGCACTTTCCGTGCGCGCTCGTCAGGGCTGTAAACAGCAAGAGGAGCTGCCCAGGGGATGTGTGCGCTGGATAGTGTACTTCTGGTTTCTGGCACGCACATGCATGCCAGCAAGCAAGTCTTCCGGTTACTGCTGCAAATGCACATGCGCCAATCACCTGGCCGGTGTACATGCTCACGCCGGAAAACGGAAGACCAGCTCTTCCGGTTTCTGGCACTGCCGCATGCTCAAAGGCCAGCTAATTGTTGCATGCGCATGTGCGCCAGAAATCTAGAAGAGGAACGGGTGTCACCATGTGTGCCAGGCAACATGGCCCTGTGTGCCACTTCTGGCATGTGTGCCATAGGTTGGCCATCACGGATTTAGACTTATATACCGCTTCATAGCACTTTGCAACCCTCTATAAGTGGTTTATAGAGTCAGCATATTGCCCCCAACAATCTGGTGCTCATTTTACCAACCTCAGCAGGATGGAAGGCTGAGTTAATGTTATTAATGTTTAGCCAGTGAGAGTCAAACTGCTGGCAGTTGGCAGAATTAGCCTGCAATACTGCATTCTAACCACTGCGCACCATGGTTCTCTATGGCAGATGGAAGCACGTCTGTTTTTAAGTTATGCTGCAGCTATCCCATGAACAAAATCAGATAATGGCTTTGATCATCCATTCTGTCTGCCACTTTGACATCATGAACAGTTTTTTAGACTTTCTTAGTCCAGAAAATAAGGAGAGATATATTTTATTGTTTATTCACCACCTTCCTCATATGGTCAGTTTCATATGGTCAGTTTCAATTACCTTCTCTCCCTTTCCTTTTGAAGGAGAAGATTTGGTTCCTTACTAGCTAATCAATTTTATTCTCCACTCAAGAGAACAAAAACAATACATTGCTTCTCTCCTCTGTGTGGATATTTCTTCCCTGATATGTGTCTTATGTTTCTGTATTTGAGATTGTTTTAATTTGAAGCGTCAAAGGGAGTACAGGAGGAGAAGCTTTTCTATGGAAAGTTTCTTCACCACAGAAAAGCCCAGACAGACTTTTGAGGTAAAATTCAAACTCTGCACACTGCAAAACCCTGATAGGTGTCCATTTCCCCCTTGGCTGGTGAAATACTGAAGGAGGAAAGCACCAAGGCCAGAGGAGAAATCCAGTTACGGTGCCTTTAACAAATGGCACAGTCAATCAATATAATCCCATCCAACAGTGACTCAGAACAGCTGCACCACAGGCATGATTGGGATGGACAATGGTGACAGCAAACGTTGTATGTTGAACTCAGTGATGGAGGAAAAGCCCAGAGGAAGACAAAGAGAGACAGATTTCCTAATCAGCTCTGGCAACAATTAACAGTGATGTCTCTGCTCCACTGACTGCTTCTGATGTTAGATTTTCCTTCATGGTTGAAATGGGCCTTGCATAATGATTCTAATTTAGGCAGGAACCTGTAAGATGGCTGGCCTGAACACACTTGAGTAAGGCAAGAATTAAATACTGTATGTTCTTAATGCCAAATGCCTAACCCTCCTCTAATTGCTATAGTAATGTGTGTCAAAGGATGGTATACAGGTAATCCTAGACTTATAACCAGTGGTGAAATTCATTTTTTTTACTACCAATTCTGTGGGTGTGGCTTGGTGGGCGTGGCAGAGGAAAGATACTGCAAAATCTCCATTCTCACCCCACTCTGGGGCCAGCCAGAGGTGGTATTTGCCGGTTCTCTGAACTACTCAAAATTTCTGCTAACAGTTCTCCAGAACCTGTCAGAACCTGTTGGATTTCACCCCTGCTTATAACCACAATTCAGCCCAATATTTCTGTTGCTAAAAAAACAGTTCTTAAGTGAGTTTTGCCCCATTTTATGACCTTTCTTGCCACAGTTGTTAAGTTAGTATCACTGCAGTTGTTAAGTTACTAAGACAGTTGTTAAGTGAATCTGGCCTCCCCATTGCCTTTGCTTGTCAAAAGGTCGCATGGCCTTGGGACACTGCAACCATCTTAAATATGAACTTGTTGCCAAGTATCTGAATTTTGATCACATGACCATGGGGATGCTGCAATGGTCATAAGCGTGAAAACTGGTCATAAGTCACTTTTTTCTCTGCTGTTGTAACTTTGAATGGTTACTAAATGAACTTTTGTACGTGGAGTATTCTTTAGAAGGTTGTTTAAACTCTTTTAACTGCTCTTCTCCTGCAAATGTCAACTTCTCTGTATTTGTTTCTGTGAGTTGTAACCATTTTAATGAGAAAAGAGTTTTTGGAATGTGTGTGTGGGGGGAGCGTTTGTGAAAAATAGCACTTCATGTTAGTCATTATTGACTGTTTTTGCTTTTGTTCCAAAGCTGCTTGTCTTTTCTTAATGCTCCTTGTTTCAAATTATCAAAGAAAAAGAACAATCTCCTAACAATTCTTCATTAAAAATAGATTACAAGCAATAGATTTGCTGCCAAAATGTATATATCATCATCTGAACAGAGTGGAATATTTGGAGGATTAATATATATATATATATATATACACACACACATATACGTGTGTGTGTGTATGTGTGTGTGTGTGTATAAAAAGTGGATATCACAATTTGATATCAGGATGGGTAGAAAAAGTGGGTAATCTTGACATTACCTGAGTGCAATTAATCATCAAGAATTAATACATTTAATTTCCCAAATGTTTATACAGGCTGTTAAAATAAGAAAAGTGGATGTTGCTGCATGTAGAAAGGATAGCAAGACCATACACTGCAAAAGAATCCATTCTTTCTTGTCTTCTCATTGTAGAAATTAAAATCTTAATATATATGTTTGGATTGCAAGTATAGATTCTTTTCTTCAAAAAGAGAATGCACATTCATATTTAATTATTTTCTCTGGAGAGAGAGAGAGAGAGAGAGAGAGAGAGAGAGAGAGAGAGAGAGAGAGAGAGAGAAACAAATTGTGCCATTAGAACAGTGGCCTCCAACCTTTCTGGCTTGGTGGCCCAGTGAGGGGAAGAGGAATGGTTCCGTGTGAGTGGCAGGTGCACACATGATCATGCGCAACTCCCTTTGAGCAAATGGAACCTTGCTCACTGCTTGGACAAGTGGAGCTACACCCGCAAACACGAGCACCCACCATGTGCACTTCCTGTTGCTTGTATGGTCTAGTTCTAAATAGGGCCCGGCCCAATAATGATCTTCATCCTGGAGGCTAGGAATCCCTGAATTAGAAGGAAGGACTGTGCACTCAATTAAATTGCCATCATGGCTATAAACTATGGCCTATTCAACAAATCATGGTTTAAACAAACCATGACTTAGTAACACATGACCCATATATGAAACAACTACAGTTTTGGGGTTGAGATCAAAGCCAACAATTAAGATTATCTGTTCACTTGCATAATACAGTACAATTACCATATTATGTTTTCTGCTGATATGTTTTCTGCTGATATGTCCATTGTCATTCCTTGCTTTAATATTTAATATTCACAAAAATTGGCCTATATTAAAAGTCTCTGCTATAGATGACAGGGGCTCAGAAACTCTGAGCTATATGCTATATTAAGTGAACTGGAGCCATTCAAGTGAGATATTGGCAAATAAGCATATTACAGCAGCCATAACAGGAGATGTGAAATGAAACAAAAGAAATGAGGGATGAAACTGTAATGCTTGGAAGAAATGAAAAAAAGACATCACTATTGGATTTCTCTAAAGAGGGTCACCTTCATTAATAATTTTAATGTAAGTTACTTCCTTATTCATTAATTAGTTGCATACGGCATAACCTCTACATAGGGAAAGGCCCTACAAGATGGAAGACACCACCATTTTATTTCATCAATCCTGAAGCCTGTTGAGAAGAAAGTGAATGAATATTCATTCTATATAAACAACATGATGACATTTACCATTATCTATGATTCTATGGAGATTCAGTTTAGTGTAGTGGTTAAGGTATCAGGCTAGATACTGGGAACCAGTAAGTTCTAGTTCTGCTTTAGGCACAAAGCCAGCTAGGTGACTTTGGGCCACTAATATTCTCTCAGTCCTAGTAAGCAGTCAGTGGCAAACTGCTTCTGAAACCTTGCCAAGAAAACAGCAGGGTCACCAGGGACTGAGATGATAACCCCCCCCCAAAATGATTTTCCTGACATTATGTGCTAATTTAAAAAGAAATCTTATTAAAAATGTAGTTCGACTCTACTGTACAAGGTTGGTATTCTTTCTAATACAGCAATGTTGATTAGTATTATGACCACTAACCCAAGATCATTGATTAAACCCACTTGTTTATATGCAAGTATTCATTTATCTTAATTGGGCCACATATATAGCCTATGAGATTTCTGGATTGCAGAAATAGAGATGATTACTAGATGGTAGCAAATGGGTTGCAAGGAACCTTGACTCATGTTTACATCTAGTGGTCTTCTAGATTTTTGCAATGCCTATATGCCTAGCTTTCATGAAACCCAAATTTGAAATGTGTCTTATTTCAGCTATGTGAAATGTTAGTTCTTGAGCTTATAACAATATTTCCATATTGTCAGCACATATCCATTTAGAAAGCTCTGTGTAAATGTAAGTTTGTACAGAAATTGTAGAGAAGACTAACTTCAATTGCTTGGTAGAAATCTTAGATGCTGTAATACTGTCCTGCATTTAATATTCTTACAATATAAGTAATGCATTTCATTTTCTTTATTACATGGTAAAACCAAATTTAAAATTTCACAAGATACAGTAGATGTCAATAAACAACGATTTCCTACTAAGTTCTCTAATTAGATATGCAGCTCTATAAGTAATTTCAATTTCTTTTTGCATCTTTTCTTTTTGAAACTTTAACTATTCCCAAACAATTATCATATGGGTCACCAGTTTTCTTAACCGTGCTTCTAGGTTTTTAAAAATTATTATTAATTCTCCACCCACTCACCCATCAACTTGCTTCCAGGATAAATGAGTTTGGAGATAGCTTTTTGAAAATAGAATCAATGTTGATTTATAGGATTAAGGATTATTAATTTCCTTTGATGATGAGGATGATGGGGAAGATGATGATGATGACAGCAATATCATTTATACATACATACATTCAAATGATATTGCTTTTTTCCTTCAGGAACGAAGTGCTGTTATCTGCACGTCTCTCTGAAATAGTCTTGTACAATTGTGGATATGTTCGTAAAATGCAAATGTATGACAAACCTGCTTTACTGAATTAATTCAGTTGTATGAATTTGGACTATAATGTATATTGAACTATGAAGTCGCCAATCTCACTGCTTCTTATGAGGTTTTACAGACCCACTCAGAGACTGATCTGAATATTTCAATCAAGCAATGTTGATTGATTCAAAGACATCCTATGCAATTTCCTAACTGCGTGTGGGTTTGAATCTGGACTTCTCTAGTCTGAGTCCATTTTCTATAATACTTCCTTTCATACCAGGAAATGAGGGGTTGGAAACAATGATTTGCAGGAGTGTGCGGACTCTGAAAATGATTCAGGAGATGTGTTTTAGACGTTGCATGAATGCAAATACAGCTGTTTCCTCTTACTCATGTCTGACTTTTTTCAGCCTTCTTCTGAGCTTGAAAAAAAAATAGTGTTTCTCTTTTAAAAATCACTGTAAGTAAACTACAAGGTTGTAAATCTGTAATTTTCCATCTTTAATTAAAAGACACAAGGCAATTTGAAGTTTCCTTTCTTTTTTAAAATCCTAAGAAAATATAGCTAGTATTTCAACAATATGGCATTATTTATAGTTTCAAGCAAACTCTAAACCAACTGTGAATTTTATTTAAGTAAAGCTTTTACAAAGCTTTCTTGCTCTGACATTTCTTTCTCTCTTCTGATCCAAGGAAGTGGGTGTTATTCTTAATTAATGTCTCATTCCTTGCAGGAAGTACAACACGTTCAATCAATATCTAGTGGTTTTTAACAATAAACAGCTGCTTGATCTCTGTTTGATAGATTTCCAGCAAAGCCATTGATGATTTACAATTGATGCTTCATATATGCGAATGATTACTCACTAGAGAACTTAAACATATTGGACAACATATTGCTGATATTATACTATGAGAGAAATTAGAACAGAGTGCATAGAATAACAGTGTTGGAAGAGACCTTGGAGGTCTTCTAGTCCAACTCCGTGCTTGAACAGGAGACCTTATACTAGGGGTGTCAAACTCAATTTCATTGAAGGCTGCATCAGGGCTGCATCATTTGACCCTGGGGGCTTGTGTGGGTGTGGCCAGGGTGGGCATGGCCAGCTTGATGTCACACATGTCAGGGGCATCTGTGGTGGCCCGAGCGCTCTGCCAGTGAAAATGGAGCCCGGGAAGACCACATGCTCCATTTTTTCTGGTAGAGGGCACGATGCGAACCAGTAGTAAAGGTAAATAGAACCCACCCCATCCGGCACCTATCCCATTAGAATGATATGATATGTTTCAGATGCAGAACTAGTTTAAATCCATTTATTAAGGTTTATGACCATAACTAGTAATAACTCTTTATCTAATCTATTCTAAACTGCAATGAATATCCCCATTCATTGGCAATTAAAATCAATTTTATGGTTGAATATATTCAATCTATTCAATCTGTTTAATAATATTTATACAAAATCTATAGGAAGACATAGCATTTCTATCTATGAGAAAAAACAGCATAGGTTGTGGAGTGAGCATTCCAAAATAAGTGAATACAGCAGCTGTACCATTCTAGAGAACATAGCTGCTAATAAATAATTAGGTTGTTGTAATCAAATGTTCATCAGTGTTAGTAATTTATAGTGCAGTAATGATTGTTTGGGCGTATCTTTTTTCTTTCCTTTATCTACATTGTTTTGTATTTTAAAATGGAATTTAGATTTAAAGCGGCTCCAGTGTAGTGTAGGATCTTTAGTATAGGCTCCATTTTAAGGACTCAAAGCAAATTAAATGAAGGTAATGAAACTTCTGTTCTTTTGTAATCAGATCAAATCAATCTTTATTTGGCCATAGACTTTTGCAAATAGATTAAAGAAAGAAACTGCAGAGTTTCCTAATTTCCATGAAGTATCAAAAATGACATTCAGCAACCCATATCTGGGATACTTAGTTAAGGTTTTAAATTGTTGATGTACCGTGCAATATCTTTTTGATTATATACAAAATTTCACTGCAAAACCTGAATTTTAGTCATTGCCTTATAATATGGTGGCACTCAAAAATGGAATTGCTGCTAGATAATGTACAGTTTCCTTTTTATCCAAGTGCTATAACATTTCATTTGGTATGTGAAAATTATATTTATTTCCACACTCAAAAGATTAGAGAACCTTAACCTATATTTATAATGTCCCTCTAATGAAAATTTCCCCGCTAGAGTTCTGATTGCAAAGACAATGTATATGAAACCATCCATGAAACTTAAAGACTTCTGAGATTTGCCTTTGCCATTAGCTATAAAAGAAGTATCAACAGAACTGTAACATATAAAGAAGTTTCCTATGAAGTTCTGACCTCTCTGAAAAAGACTTTAATCTGGTTTGTTGATTTCAAGCTTCCCCTAATAATGGGCACAATAATCTGGTACCTAATTCAGAAAGCAGAAGTTCTACATTTATTTAACTGGTAATGCCAAAGCCAAGACCCAAGATAAAATATATTAATTTTAGAATCCATATAGACAGTAAGACCACTGTAGAAACTTAAACATCTATCTATTTTGGGAATGTAGTATCAACAAGTAGTTCTGATAAAAGAGAATAAAAACAATGGTTAATTATGTTGTTGTTAGTTGTGAAGTCGTGACCAACCATGGACAACATGCCCCCAGGCCTTCCTGTCCTCTATCATCCTCTGGAGTCCATTTAAGCTCACGCCTACTGCTTCAGTGACTACATCCAGCCACCTCATTCTCTGTCATCCCCGTCTTTTGCCCTCAATCTTTCCCAGCATTAGGCTCTTCTCCAGTGAGTCCTTCCTTCTCAAAGGTGGCCAAAGTATTTGAGTTTCATCCTCAGGATCTGGCCTTCTAAAGAGCAGTCAGGGTTGATCTCCTCTAGGACTGACTGGTTTGATCACCTTGCAGTCCAAGGGACTTGCAGGATTCTTCTCCAGCACCATAGTTCAAAGGCTTCAATTCTTTGGCGCTCAGCCTTTCTTACGGTCCAACTTTCACAGACATACATTGCAACTGGGAAAACCATAGCCTTGACTATAGACACTTTTGTTGGCAGGGTTATGTCTCTGCTTTTTAGTAAGCTATCTAGATTTGTCATAGCTTTCATTCCCAGGAGCAGACGTCTTTTAATTTCTTGGCTGCAGTCCCTATCTGCAGTGATCTTGGAATGCAGGAAAATAAAATGTCACTACCTCCATTTCTTCCCCATCTGTTTGCCAGGAATTGAGAGGGCCGGATGCCATGATCTTAGTTTTCTTAATGTTGATTTTTGGTTAATTATAATATCTACTAAACCCACTTTTTAATATTTGTGATACCTTGTGTCAATTTTTAATTTACAGTAAATCACATACTTCTTGCTAGTTCACTTTCCTGTCTCTTCCTTCCTAATTTAACTAGCTTGAAAGCTGAGTTCTTTTATACCATTATCGCATAAATATTTATTGGAATAAATAGGCAAAGTGGTGACAAGTCATCGAAAAACACTGAAAACATAACAGAAAATGATTCAGATATTTAAAACACAATTAAGCAAGCAATTACAACATAATTGGCTGAAATGATTCATTTGTAATCATTGCTAATCAAGGTATAAGCAATAACAAAAAGCACATTGTTTCAAATTGGGAAAAAACTGATGGGTCTAGAATGAATGAATGAATGAATGAATGAATGAATGAATGAATGAATGAATCTTAAATTCCAGCTCTTGCCAGGCAGATTCTTATTGTGAGCATCTAAACATTTTAGCCTAAAGGAAACTATATTTGTATCTATTATTTATTTATGTTATTTATTTATTAACAGTATATCACCATCTGTCATAAGGAACCTCATACAGAAAATGCTATTCACAATATTTTGCCCCCTGAGATGAAGGGCAACTTGCTGGTCTCCTCTGATAATAGACCATATTAGTAGATCACACTTTCAAAGTGGAAAATAATATCATCTATTTTTAATGGGAAAAGAGCAGGAGGCTTAGGAGAAACAAAAGCAACTAGTAGCTTTGAGAAGCTCAGTTGACTGTTGAGCAAAACTATCACTCACAGGGACGTTAAGAGATATGCCAGTCTTTGAACAGAATGTGGAAGTTATCCAGACACAGAAGAAATGACTTTGCATATTTTAAGGATGAATTACATAATGCATTAAATACATATTGTGTAGTTAGCATTCTGGATTTGTTTCCATTAGTGTAAATGTGAGGTACTCTCATTCTGATTGATAGCCTATGAGTGATCTGAACAGGAATGAAGTATTTCTAGTTTCCTCTAACTATCCCACAACATCTGGAAAGCTTTTGTAGCCGGTTTGCACATTCAACAGCCACAGATGTTTGATTAACTAAGTGAATATTTTATTCAAGCTAGAAACTATAGATTTCCTTGTGAGCCATGTTTTAAATCTTATAACAGTGAAGCCATAGGATCACTGTTATTATTTCTAGGAGCATATAATTATTTAGGGCTGGCCCTACAATTAGAAAGAATGAGACACGTGCTTCAAGCACAGATAGTAAGGAGGAACTTGGTGGTGACATGTTGAAAAAGAGTGTTTGTGCATTACAAGGGATGTCAATTAAGCTAGTTTTCTGCTTTCAGGTATTGAAAATAAAATCAGTTGCCTGTTTGATTCAGTTCTGTAACTCAATGCCCCAGGAACAAATACAGAATGATCAGTATTACAAAATAAATATTATGACTCAATTGTTGCTAGTTGCAACTTTTTGAGCTTCTTAGCCTGTCAGCTTACATTCCCCCACCCTACATTTTTCATTATGTTTCCCCCCCACTGGACTAAAGAGCAAGCTCTCAGTGACAGGCACAGAAAAATAGGCAAAACTTCTTAAATTTCATACCTTAATATAAAAACAGAACACACAAATTTAATCTATGAACAACTTGATTTGTTTTATGATAAAAAATTATTTAGCTGTCTATCATGTAAGCGTAACTGTTCCAATATATCAAAATGTTATGTCTCAGAAAGGTGGATTTCATTTCAAGTATGTAAAGGACCTACAGGAATTGGAATGAATATTTTATTTTGGCAACATTTGTACGGAGTTTCTGTTAGCAATATATGACAAATTAATATAAATAGTCACAATGGAACACTGGTCTTTAAAGGAAAGTAGGAAGAAAATGTTCTGATTTTATAAAAGAATACTTCTGAATTTATTACTACAGGTAGTCTTTGACTTACAACAGTTCATTTAATGACCATTCAAAGTTACAATGGCACTGAAAAAGTGACTTATGACCATTTTTCACACTTATGACCATTGCAGCATCCTTATGGTCAACATTCAGATGCTTGGCAACTGACTCATCTTTATGATGGTTGCAGTATCCTGGGGACATGTGATTGCCTTTTGCAACCTTCTGACAAGCAATGGGGAAGCCAGATTCACTTAACAACCATCTTACTAACTTAAGAACTACAGTGATTTAACAACTGTGACAAAAAAGGTCATAAAATGAAGCAAAACTCACTTAACAACCTTCTCACTTTACAACAAGAATTTTCAGGCTCAGTTGTGGTCATAAGTTAAGAAACACCTGTGATACACAAACAATAAGACACTCCATACTCCATACTCCCCATATCCCCTATGTTTGCTTCTTCTGAAGTAGATGCCATTAAAAATAAATGTTTATGAATATGTTTTTGCTATTGCATTATTTGTACCTATTCAACATTCACTCAGGGATGAAGATATTCTCCCCCTGGTATTCAGCTTCAAACAATTCTGGAGTAGGCTTCACTGCCTTTGAAGAGTTCTATTCTTTTGTCCAATGCTGGAATATGAAAACATACTTGCTTGAGAGATTCTGAAGAGTTACTTGAAGAATCTATCCTCAAAATATCCCTGCAAAATATGCTGGTTGGATGTCAACTATGTTTTTAAATAATGGCTTCCAAGAAATCATTTCAAAATACACTGAAAATGCATTATGGTACTATTATTACTCACAAGAATAGGGCCTTTTTAGAATAGTGGGAGCACCATGTGATTGAATTTGGTTTGCTCTTTCTGCAGAGTGCTGTACGCATGATTGCTTCCTTGGTTCTTGCTTACTTTAATTATTCTTATTTTTCTCTTTGGAAACCCTATTGTCTAAGCCTTCTGGTGTTATTCTGGTGATTGAGGCAGCCTGCAATAAATAAGTCTTTAACAGCACAAAGGAACCTATTATGTCAACGGAGTAGAAGAATGTATTTTACAGACAATCTATTACTTTTTTTTATTTTTAATCTGTGAAAAATTTGCATTCTTGCGTCTGGTACCAGGATGAATGGCTTCTGGAGGGAGGGGTCATGATGAAAGCAGCAGTGTGGCATTGCAAAGGCGAAAGATCCTGCAGGTGTCACTGTTCATAAAACATAGAACCAGTACTCATAATCATAGTTATAGCATGATATTCCTGTCCCCACTTAGTTCATTCCATCAACTATTACATAACATGTCCTTTTAAATGTAACTTATTTTTGCAGATAGTAATTATTGGTGTGGGAGAATAAAAGTAAGATTTAATCACAGGCCAAGTGGTCATTAATCAAGAAGAAATGTTCAGAGTATCTTAATTATATAGTTAATATTTATTCTGGGTTTCTAATTCAATTATTTCTAGTGAAGTAAATTCTAGATAAAATTCATACATACTATTTTGTTATTTTGAATCTGTAAACAAGCACACATAATGACTAAATATAACAAGTAGAATATATTGGAGTGGTATGGTGGCGTAGGGGTGAAGATGCTCACCTCCCACTCAGAAGGTTGAGGGTTCGATTGTAGACAGACAGATATTTCTCTCCTCGTCTTCAAAGAAAAACTATCTGTGAACTCCATCTTGCCTTAGGAAAGCATCTGGCTAGTAAAAGCTCAGCTCCATTCAGTCAGTCCAACTCTATCCCAAATTAAGGGATTACAATTGAGGTGTCAAACTTGATTTCGTTGACATCAACTCTGACAACCCTGACACCAGGGTTGTGTTTGACCTCGGGGAACGGGGTGGTTGGGCAAGGCCAGCTTGATATCACTCATGTCAGGGGGTGCCTGTGATGTCCCGAATGCTTTGCCAGTGAAAACGGGCTTCGGAGCTCCATTTTCAGCTGCAATGGCTTCCTGCTATCCTCTGCCAGTGAAAACGGACTCAGGAGGACCACGGATGGCCCTCCCAGGCTCCATTTTCAGCCACAATAGCATCCTGCTGTCCTCTGTCAGTGAAAATAGAGCTTGGGGCATGGCATGTGTGGTTGGTCCTCACAAGCTCCATTTTCGCTGGCAGAGGCACCATGGGCCAGTCCTTTGCTGTTTCCAGGGTGGCCCCATGGGCCACATTTAAGCATCCCATGGGCCAGATCCACCCCACGGGTCTTGAGTTTGACACCCCTGGATTACAGAGTCATAAAAAGGGATTTTTTAAAATAAGTAGAATAAATGGATATATAAACAGCAACTTGTACGTATGCATTCACTTTTCCAGAAAAAACATAAATTGTAATTTCCTACCAGCAACTTTCCATCATCTTTTGTTCATTACTGTTTCTTGTCTTACAATTTACTTCTTTTGTTTCTTGTTTTAGATCTCCATTTTATTTAAAGAAAACAAAGTATTTCTATAGCAACCTTGGTAGTACAGGGGTTTAAGGCACCCTGTTATTAAGCTTATTAAGACCAGCTGCCTGCAATTACTGCAGGGTTCGAATCTCGCCAAGGCTCAAGGTTGACTCAGCCTTCCATCCTTTCTAAGGTAGGTGAAATGAGGACCCAGTTTGTGGGGGCAATAAGCTGACTTTGTATAAATATACAAAAGGATGAAGGCTATTGCTGAGCACATTGTAAGCCGCCCTGAGTCTTCGGAGAAGGGCGGCATATAAATCAAATTAAAAACAAAACAAAACAAAAAAAACCAAAATACCTTAAAAGCAAAACTAAAACAAATATTTCAGCAGGTCTGAAAAGCAGTCAGCAATAAAAGCAAATAAAGTAGAAATGACTATGGAGACTGAATCATGCAGGTCATGGTTGTCCCAAAAGGTGAGTCTTTGGAGAAAGGCAGCATACAAGTTGAACAAATAAAATAAATAAATAAAAGGTGCTTTTTTTCAAGAGGCAACAAAACTTTGTGGTTTGTTTGTTTGTTTTTAAAGACATTTCAATTTTCATTCAAGAAGCTTCTTCAGTGCTGACTGGATGGTGGGGAATGGAAGGATTTATAGTCCTTGCAGACAGCTGGTAATTTGCATTCTTTTAGCGAGTCATTAAGGCCATCTGGAGGTTTATTTTTGTCATCAGGGTCACCTGAGTGGTGCAAATGGATGTGGAATCTTCTTGAAAATATTGAAAGGACTGTGTTATAGACTGGAGATCAGGGTGGATAAAAATCAATGATTTTTTTTTAAAAAATCAGATTTTTTTTATTTAAATTGGATTTTTTTGATTTAAATCGGATTTTTTGATTTTTATCAAATTTATTTTAATAAAAAACTTTTGGGGTAAAAATCTATCGTAAGATAGTTTTCTATTTAAGATACATAAATAATTTAGTTTATTCAGCATGAAATGGAACTTAGTTATGTAGCATGAGGCTGTATATTCTGCAACACTGGGACTATCGGTGAGTCAACAGTGGGTCAAAGGAGTAGCAGAGATGACAGTTGCTCTTTAAAAATTATGATTTAAATTGAGTTGATTTAAATCAAGCCTTTTTACTAGTGATTTAAATCATGATTTAAATTGTGATTTAAATCAACTCAATTTAAATCAAATCCACCCTGCTGGAGATAGATAATGTAGTATCCCTCCCCTCTGTTGAGAGTGGGGTATTCAATTTTGACATAGATGATGTCTTTGACCCCTCTTTCAAACCAGCAGTCCTCTCTGTCCCAGATGTGAACTTTGCTTCTCTTCAAAAGAGTGGCCTTTGTCTTTTAAATGCACTGCTGAATGGACTGCTGAATGTAATCCTTATGGGTTTGTTCTCCAATGTTGTGCCATGTGTTTATGAAGTGGTTGTTTTGTTTCCCCAATGTACAGATCTACACATGGCTCACTGTATTGTACTGCATATACCATGTCCCAGTTTGTGTTCATAAATGTATGAAAGGAAATGGTTTAACAATTCAGCATACATCAATGTTTGTTTGTAGCATCAATATCTTGAAATGTTTTAGGGATCCTGCTACCTACCTTCTCTGTGGTTTATATTCCAGATCTGGGAAAGGGTTTTTTTTTTTTTTTGAAGCAGCTGATGGATTTTTTTTAGCTCTATGACAATCTAGATTTAACAGACAGACAGAATTCACTCACTGCACTGAATGATGTTACCTAGATGATATTACCTAGTTTGGTAGTGAAATGACTGCAAAGTATTGCATACATATTTTAAGGAAGTGAGTTTTCCTTCTTCTGGCAAAATGCAGGGGGGAAAAAGCTGAATGAATTGGCCTTTTAGTATTAGAAATAGAGTATTTTATGGGGTTACTAATTTTTTTAAAATTGAATTTCGTTCCCCAAAAGTAAAATGACAGATACCTCTCTTTGCAAAAGTTAAAGAAAAATCAGAATTAAAAACTATATGGACTTTGAAAGCTCTTGCATCTCTTCAGATGAAATTACATGGCTTCATTCCTTCACAAGTGTCTAATCTAAAAAAGAATTATTCAGATGAGTTACAAAGTCAAAAGGTTTAAAGCTGGTTGTGCATTTCCATGCAAGAAATGAAGGAAGGAATGATGCGGTGCTTTCTAAATCTTATTTTGGATTCTGGCAGTGCATCATACCAGCCCGAGTCAGTCTGAGGTCATTAGAATGACAGAATAAACAGAGTTGGAAGGGATCTTGGAGATCTTCTAGTCCAATCCCCTGCTCAAGCAGGAGACCCTATACCATTTCAGATAAATTTTATTAGGATTAAGATTATAAATTTTATTCTATTAAGATTAGAATTCTTGGCAGATCAAGGTTTTGGCAGCAAACTGCCGAATGCCTGCCAAGACCGTTTTCACTCCCATAAAGCAGAAGAGGACTTATCTTCAGTCTATTCCAGGAGCAACAAATTATCCATGAGACAAGAGTTTAGTCAATGTTCAGTCCAAAATATATCCAAGCCGAATTTCAGAGATCACGATGTGACTTGCAGGGTTTAACTTGGTCCGTCACAAAGCCTGAAGAGCAATCCCACCCACTTTTATTCCTGGTGGGGTGTGGCTCCGTGACTCAGCTCAATCTTTGGCCCTCCCATGCCTCTTCCGTTGCTGCGCATGCTTCTCCCTCCAACACTGCCTGGGATCAAGCCAGGATTCATCCTCCTCGCTCCCTATCAATTGGTGCTCTGATATGCCTTCCTCCTGGCACATCCCAGGCTGTTCCTCCTGGCCTTTGGATGGAACCTGAGGCATTGCCAGAAAGGAGGGTCCTGGAGAGGGAAGCCTTGTCAGTTCCTCCCCATCACCTTCTGAGTCCTCTTCCTCTGTTAGTATAGGCTTGGGAGTCGGAATCACAACACTGTTGTAAAAAATGCTTTTAAAAGTAAAAAAAGGCTCTGACGATCGTGTGCCACAGCCGTGATCGTCAGAGCCATTTTTTAACCTTTTAAAAGAATTTTTTACAACATATCCACCCGAATAAGTTGTAAAAAAATGCTTTAAAAAAAGTAAAAAAAAAAAGTTGGCCACACCCACCCAGTCACATTACCCTTCCCCACCAAGCCATGCCCATTGAACCGATAGTAACAAATTTTACATTTCACCACTCATATTGTCTACCTAAAAACATGTTGTTATTCTTCTTGTAATTTTAATCTATTGTGGGTACTTTGTTTGCTTTCAGTTTCAGCTTTTAGCTCTCACTTCTCCCATCATGAACTTCCATGAAGGTCAATTCTAAAAATATTTTATATGTAGAAACTATTCAATTGTTCCTCTCCTGCTGTGGGAGACTGCAGCTTATTCTTTATGGTTGTTGAATAAGCTTGGTCAATTTGCTACTGCCTCGGGGACCCAGCAGGAAGAATGTGGGTGACCACACTCTTATTTGTCAAGATGATTAATGATTACGTAAATCTATGGAATTGGTGTGTAGATGATGGAGGGAGGGGACGGGAGGGAGAAACACTAGCAGGAAGCTTAGGATATTCAAGAATATTTGCAGGTATTGATTTTAGCTTAATACTCACATTCAGGGTCAGAGACATGGCATTAGAGATGTGCAAATGGATCTCCCGGTGTCTTCTAGATGGTGGCTGAAAGCAACAGGGAAGGGAAATAATGAAGACAAAGGGGCTATTATGTTTATGGGCTAATTCTCTCAGGTAAATCAGCACTGTGGAAACTGGCAGCATATACTTACTAGCAGCTCGCTGAGTTGAGACTTTCAAAATGAAAAATGAATATAGCAAAGGAGATCCTGCCTAATATCTACTGCCCTTGTGACAATGACTCATGAGCTTATTGTGCAACTATCGTATTTTTCAGAATATAAGATGCACCGAAGTATAAGACGCACCTTAGTTTTTGGGGAGGAAAATAAGGAAAAAGCTGATTGGTGGGTGGATCAGCCTCCCGGAATACCTCCAATCAGCTGTTCTCAGAGATGAATTTTAGCAACAGGTTCGTTGGTTGTGAGCTCTGTGCCTTGCTTTTTTTTCTGCCTCTGAAACTTCTGAAACTCTGTTTCAGAAAAAAAAAAATTCTGCCTCTGAAAGCCTCCGAAACAGAGCTTCAGAAAAAAAGGCTTTTTTTCTGAAGCTCTGTTTGGAGGCTTTTTTTTTTTTTTGAAGCTTCTTTCAGAGATTTTTTTTCTGAAGGACTATCTGTACTCTGTTCAGACTCCTTTCTTTGGTATTGGTATATAGATTAACCTCTTCCAATCTGTTGGTTATTGTGTCATTCTCCAGATTTGTTAGCATAGTTTGGTTAGAAGCTTTACTGATTCTTCTTTTGTTGCTTGACATATTATTTTAGATAAACACCTTTCAGAGGCTTTTTTTCTGAAGCTTCTTTTAGAGGCTTCTTTCAGCCTCTGAAAGCTCCGTTTGCGAGGCTGGGCGGGGCTACATTTGGAGTATAAGACACACCCAGATTTTCATCCTATTTTGGGGGAGGGGAAGGTGTGTCTTATAGTCTGAAAAATATGGTAGATTACTGTCATATATTGTACACAGAGCTATCTTTGAAGAACCCCTGTAAACCTAACTGGTCCAAATCTATCCATCCTGTGTGACCCTCCTGGAAATGAATGCTTAAGGGATGGAGGCTCAGAGGAAAACTTTTCTGTAAGGATCCTGACACTGTAGAAAAGTTTACCCCAAACATTCAATTAGTTTGACTCTGGTGGCTTTTTGTAAACACATTAACAAATAGTTCTATTGGACTTGGGGGGGGGGGTTCTAGTGTTAGTATTGGTTGGGTTGGGTGGTGGCTCAGTGGTTAGAATGCAGGATTGTAGGCTGCTTCTGCTGACTGCAGGCTGCCTGAAATTTGGCAGTTCGAATCTCACCAGGTGTTGTGGCCCGCCAGTGGCCTGAGTGGATTGTGGCTGATCCTGACGAGGAGGAGGCAGGTGTGGTGTCTCAACAGCAGCCTTTGCAGCCGGCGTTCGAGTCAGACAGCGAGGAGGCTGAAGAAGATGTGGTGCCAGAGGCAGATATTCAGCCAGGGCCTTCAGATCCTCCAGAGGCTCCTTCAAGTGAAGAGAGCGAAGTGGAAGAGTCTCTTCTCAATGCATGAGCACACAGAACTGCCAAAAGGCAGGAGTGGTTACTCAGGAGGAGGTCTCCTCGAGAGTAAGGCTTGGGGCTAATTGGCCACTCCCTTAGCCTATTTAAGTTTGCACACAGCTGGCAAACATTGCAGGAAACAACGTGTGTTCATCCGGTCATTCGTTGAGCATTTGAGAGTGAATTTTCCTTGCAACCTGGTTTCTGGGCTAATTGCCAACTCTTGTAAGCCTTTATCTAATCTTTGGAATTTCTGACAGGCTGTTAAGGACATTTTTAGTAATAGCCTGCATTTGAAAAAAACTGTTTGTAGTAAAACGGAATTGTTTGGAGTTTTGTGTGTGCTACATTTCTTGGGTTCCATAGCTGGGGCATAACACCAGGCTGAAAGTTGACTCAGCCTTCCATCCTTCCGATGTCGGTAAAATGAGGACCCAGATTGTTGGGGCAATATGTTGACTCTGTAAAACTGCTTAGACAGGGCTGTAAAGCACTGTGAAGTGGTATATAAGTCTAAGTGCTATTGCCATATATTTTTAAGTTCATGAATGATATGGATGTTTAAGATGTTTATGCTTAAGAGTTGTTTTAATCCTGCTGTTTGTTAATAAATTTTGTTGTTGCAAACCACTTGAAATTTTTGTGATGAGCAGTAGGCAAATGTTTGTAACAAATGACTGAATAAATAAATTAACAACCCTCCCCCCAAGGGTGCTTTTTTTACTCTTGTTAAAGATTGCTGATGTGATATCGAATCTATCAGAAAGGTCTACAGAGCGCATGCTGGCTGAGGAATTCTGGGAGTTGAAGTCCACAAGTCATAAAGTTGCCAAGGTTGGAGACCCCTGCTATAGAGCACCTCTGCTTAAGCTTTCAGTGACAAAGTTGCAAATGTTACATTATGTCATGCCCTGTATACAAGTTTTTACATGATTTCTACAGGTCCTTTCTTGTGGGAGAGGAAATTTTCATTCTTTTACACAGTGTGTGAGAGATAGGAATGTATTTCTGATGTTGTTTTTAGCCTCCGTCTCAAGCTAAGAATAATAAAGTCAGCATAGAAATCCTAACGTTAAATTCATTCTGGTATTGCAAAGCACCTTAGCTCCTTCTGTTTCTTCCAATCCAATGAATGCAACTATGTGATAATAACCGGCAGTTCTCCACTGTCAGTTCATTTGATCTCTGATTCAGAGGTAGGTTTCAAATTTTTTTTACTACCGGTTCTGTGGGTGTGGCTTGGTGGGCGTGGCATGGCTTGGTGGGTGTGGTTTGGGTTGGTGGGCGTGGCAGGGGAAGGATACTGTAAAATCTCCATTCCCACCCCACTCCAGGGGAAGGATACTATAAAATCTCCATTCCCTCCCCATTCCAGGAGAAGGATACTGCAAAATCCCCATTTCCTCCCTTATCAGCTGGGACTTGGGAGGCAAGGAATAGATGTGGGTGGGGCCAGTCAGAATTTTTACTACCAGTTCTCCAAACTACTCAAAATTTCCGCTACCGGTTCTCCAGAACTGGTCAGAACCTGCTGAAACCCACCTCTGCTCTGATTCCATTATTTGAATATTTGATTGTCTTGTTTTGGCTTAATTTTGGTTGTTTGATTTTAAATGCTTAGCCACTTGTGGCATTTTCACTACTGTTCTTTGCTTTGTATTAGTTCTATTCTTATCCTATTTCATAAATGTATAATGCTATAAATGCTTGCAACATTTTTTTTTAATTTTAATCCTAACCCTGCCCTTTTTCATATACAATTCATTCAAACATGCCAATATTCTTCTTCTTTCTCCTCCTATTTTCCCACAACAAGGTGTGAGGTGAGTTGAACTGTGTGAGTGTGACTGGCCCAAAGTCACCAGTTGGTTTTTTTATGCCTAAAGTGAGACTATTAACTCACAGTCTCTTGGTTTCTAGCCCAACACCTTAACCACTACACCAAGCTTGCTCTTGTACTTATTTTTTGTTGTATTAAACCTATGACTCTTCTTAGTAGTTTACAGCCAATTGTAGCTTCTATCTTTCTTGTTTTCCTTTACTGAAACAAAAGAATGCATTCTCTGAATAACACAAGCCTTACTGCCAACTGGAAGAAATTTCTGATAATTTAAGGGGTTCTAGGGAATACATCTAGTTGTTATTCCAGGAGGTAGATTACAAAATCCTGCTTCATATTTTGGGATGGGTTCATTCTTTCTCATTTCTTCACTAGAAGATTTTATATACATGCTAGGTGTGTCCATAAAAGGGGATGTATACTGCTGTTTAGGATATAAGAGCATATCTTAAATTGTAATTGTTAATTAGCAAATAGTCTTAATAATGGCAATTGTACTGCATGTATTGTTTCCTTCTTGTCTAATTTAACAGCCTTACAAATCATGGATTACTTAAAACTGAATTGTAGGCCCCCAGTGTTCTCAAGGCTGAAATTATTAGATTACCCATCAAGCAACTACAAAAATTATGATGAAATCCAGTTAAGTGGTGGGAGTAATCAAGTTATCATGTCAATCTAAAATATTCCAAGTAACAATTTAATTTATATTAAATGAGATCATTTAAATGCAAAAATAATGAGCTCTTAAGTAATATTTTTAGATGTCCAAGAATTGATAATCTTTTTTTCATCCACAGCTAATCACATGGGACAATTATTGTACTTTAGTACATACCTTAGTTTGAGCAGAACAATGCTATACTCAGCTTGCACCAGGAACATTATCACTATGCTGTGAAAATACAAAACATAAGCATAGAAGATATATTAGATGTTGCTGAATGCACCATTTTCCCATTCTCCTGCTGGTTCAGCTCAAGAGAATAGTGACATTAACTCAACATTAATGGATAGATAATAGCAGTAGCACATAGACTTCATAATGCTTTAGAGTGCTCTCTAAGCAGTTTACAGAGTTAGCCTATTGCCCCAACAATATGGCTCCTTATTTTACTGATCTCGGAAGAATGCAAGGCTGAGTCAATTTTGAGCCAGTCAGGATCAAACTCTTGGCAATGGGCAGAGTCATGAGAATGCCAGAGTATTCTAAAACATTAGCTCAAGCTAGTGCAAACAGCAGTTACTCTATTAGTGCTATTCATCCAGCAACCCATCAGCCAAGTATTTTCTTATCAAAACATCAAACCACAATAGAGTACATCACATCTAGAAAGATACATAGTCTTCTGACCCAAACAGATGAACCCTCTGATGTGAACTCAAAAGTTTCCTCTATTAGGAGTGCCGGCAGCCCCAGCAAAAAGTTTCTCTCACAGGCTAACAAGACCATCCGGCCTGGAAGATGAATAGTTTTCTGCCACACCTATTCATCTCTGCCCTCTGCCTTTTATTCCCAGAGGTGTAAGGTGGGGCCTCGCTAGCAGCAGTGGCTCTTCCTTCCCCAGGATCAGCCCACAGCTTTCCATTGCTCTACTCTTCTCTGTCTTCTGTGCAGCTGCATGTCAGGCACTGGACCCAGCTGTTCCTCCTCTTCTTCATCAGCCACCTCCAGACCTGGGGGCTGTTGACTCTCCATCTGAGGGCTGATGGATGGCCCAGGCTCTGCATGTCTCTCTCTCTCTGCCAGCTCCATTCCCTCTTCCCCCTCAGAAATCCCAGGTTGCCCTGATGCTGACCCTGACTCCCACACCTTCTCCTCCGATTCAGCTGTTAGAGGGGCTGGTGGCCAACAGCCCACAACACCTAGGTAGGAAGCCTTTAGACAGTTTACATAGAAATTATAGGACAAAAGACAGTGACCAATCCTGTGAGGAAACTTTTCTTTCAAAGGACAGCATGCTGCTTCTATTTCAGGCCATCACAAATTTGCTCTGTCTTCATAGCTCATCTTTATTTTCTACCCTCTACTCTGCAGTGAGACTGGAGAATGAAACCCTTCTAGCAATTTACTGAGGGAAAAGGTGAAGGGTTGTGATGGGTGGATTTTATTTATTTATTTAATACAATTTAAGGCTGTTAAACTCAGCTCTAGATAACTCTGGGTACCTAAATTTTAAAAAGGAAACAGACATGTCTAGAAGGCAAACTTTTCATATGAACAACAAACCATCAATTTGTCCTAAGATTTGGGAGAAGAGCCAGGATTTCATGAACTGTGAGCAAAACATCCATCAATAGCTCTCATTATAGTGGGACATGGGTTTTTGACCAATGGCTAGAATGGTTGATTTAGGCATTTGTCAAAAACCAGTCTGTGGGGGTAGGGAAGGGGGATGGAGACTTCCTACTCTTGATTTACCTGGAAGTCCCATCCTACCCTATCCTTCATCAGAAGCAGAGGTGTCTAGCAAAAGAAGGGGGCTATCTTCTGTTCCTTTAATGGAAAGACCTTACCCCATACAACCTGTCAACTTTTGTGCTAACATGTCACCAACAGGAACTGAATTTACCATATATCAAAACAAGATGCTGCCATTTTAATTGTACTCTGTCACCTGTCTATGCATAGATATATTCCTGTAGACAGACCATTAACATTGCTTTTATCTGCACACATTACAGTTTGGTCTAATTTACAAAGATCTCAGACAGATTTGGAATTGTTTAAACTAGCAGGTAGATGTTGACCAGGCCAAACTTTAACCATCATGGTTAGTATAAATCAGTTTTTTTTATAATCATAACAAAACAGATAGGTCATAAGGAAGCTAACTATAGATGATTGCCCTCCCTCTTAAAAATATACAACATACAAATTGATGTATTTGTATATACAAATATACAAATTGATCCTGCTTCAAAATGCTCATTTGAGGTTTACAGGCATGATTTAATACCTTATTAAAGTCCTATAAATACTTTCCAACTTAAATGAAGGCACTCATGGGAAAACCTGGGGACTGTAAGAGAATATACTATTTCTTATTATTATCTTAGAGCTGTCAACTGATTAAATAATTTCAGTTGATTAATCACCTGTCATTTAATTCATTAATTGATCTCTAAATTACATTTGAGCATATTTGGATATTTCCTAAACCTTGGTAATAATGTCCTTTTGAGAGTCTGAAGTGTGACAGAAGTTAGCTGTGCAATAAGCAAAAGCTACAGTTAATTTTTAAAGGGGACTTTTTAAATTGATTCCCTATTTCAGCAATACACCAGGAACCAAAATAGCTATAAAATCTACCTTCAGTGCTCTTTTTCACTGGTAAAATTTGCCCCTCCAATGAATCAATTAAGGCTTTATTGATTCAATTGATTAAAATTATAATTCTGCTATGCACTATATAACATATAAATTGGATGCTTAATTAAAATGAAGGAACTTTAGTAGAGGGTTTTTCTCCTCTCTGTTCTAATGGTTATAGGGAACTATTGATTAGTTAGGGCAGGGGTCAGCAACCTTAAACACTCAAAAAGCCATTTGGACCCATTTCCCACAGAAAAGAAAACACTGGGAGCCACAAAACCTCAGTGGGCGTGGCCAACTTGACATCACTCACTTTCACCAGTCACATGACACCCCCCAGCCATGCATACCCAGGTGGTCATTAGGGCAGAGAACTGGTTGTTAAAAAACAACGGGAACCACAAAACCCTTTTGACATCTCTCTCCCTCCCTCCTCCTTCCCTTTCTCCCCCCCATCTCTGTATCTTTCTGTCTCTGTCCCCGCCGCTTCTCCATCCTCTGCTGTCACCCTTACCTTCTCAAGCCAGGTGAGGAGTGACTGGGAGGGGAGGGCGAGGGGTGGGGCCAGCCAGTGGTGGGATCATCCAACAGGGAGTCACAGCAGACACCCAAAGAGCTGCATGTGGCTCTGGAGCCGCAGGTTGCAGACACCTGAGTTAGGGTATGTGCTTCAGTCAAAGGAGATGGGGATCAAGTTTTTTTTTTTTAATCCATCTGAAGAGGCAATATATGATTTTGCCTTTCCAAGAGATTTCTGCATATAGACAAGGAAACTTTTCATTCAAATTACAAAAGAGGTATTCCTATCAGGCACCCAATTTCAATAGCTGAAATGTTCAATATCTTAGCACTAGCAGGTGGCGATTTCTGAAGAACAAAATGAGTTCTTGCATCAAATTTATAAATAATGTGGGCAAATAGAAAATCTTGAACATTTGATATATCATGTTAGTTCTTCATCAATTTAAGGTCATCATGAATAGCAGCGTTGGGTTGTGAAGTACACATTATCGTCCTTGAAGTTCTGAAGAAGCATTTTTATTGTAAAAAGATTAGTCCTGCTTTAGTTGTTAAGTGTGGGAATCCAATAATGATTTTTTTCCTGTATACTTTTTTAATTATCTTCAAATCCATTTAGCAGTATCTTGTTAGTAATGGTGGCACACCTCTTTGCAAAATCATTGTTTCTGACTATTGCAATTCTTAAAACTATGTACAATAAGTTCTATTTTCTGATAATGAACATTTTATAATAAACATATTCTGTTTCTGTCTTGGTTTTAGCTACTCCCATGGAAGTTTGTAATTTTCTGCTAGGGTTGCCAGGTGTCCACTATTTGAGCGGACAGTCCACTTTTTTCATATTATGTTCACTATTTTTTTTCACAAAATAGTGGACATTTTTTTTATTCAAAAGCTTTATGATGAAATGGTATGTAATATAAAGCTGTACAGTCTAAGAGAATAAGGATAGGAGAATCGTGTTTTATCTTTTTTTTTCATAAGTTAGAATGAGACAAAGATTGAATGCTCATTGCAATAATCACATTTTACACAACAGCGCAAAAAATGCATTAAAGCAGTTATCTTTTGGTATTGAAAATGTAGTGCTGAAGGTTTTTGCCGAATTTTCGAATTCTGCGAAGAAATGAGAAGAGTTGAAATCATTTTTTGAGTTTTGCGAGTCAGAATTCCATGAAGTTTTGCGCCATGTTCCAACACGTTGGTTAAGTTTGTTTAAAGCAGTTGAAAGACTTCTTTTAAACTGGATACCTCTAAAATTGTATTTTATTTCTCTTGGATCAGATGAGTGCCATAAGGTTATCTGGAACCTTATTTCGGATCTGGAAAATGAACTCGCAAAGGACGATGAACCAACAATTTCAGAATTGTATTTATATTTCACGCACTTCTTCATGTCAATAATGCAAGACACCCTACTGAAGCTGGAAAGCAAGAAAATTCTTGCATGTGATCTTCACATTATCATGTGTAAGCTGCGTGATTCTTTGCAAAAAAAATACGATGAGCAGTTTTTTGGAATGAAAGTTTTATTTGCCTTATGGAAAAAACATTTGCCTGAGAATGCCGTGCAAAAGTTCAAGAAAGAAGCCATCAACGTGTATCAAAGAGCCATTGCGTACCTAGAAAAGTGGTATAATTTCACCGACTCAGTATATGAGACGCTAAATTGTTTCAATCTAATTGATTGCAATAATCCTCCAAGTTTAGAAGAAATGACGAACATCTGGTTATTATCACATGGCGAGAAGAACTTCCACCCAACACTCTCTTCGATGAAATTTCTGCCTTAGAAGAAGTTTATGTTCATCTGCAGGGAGATTCATCCCTTGATAAGTGGACGTACCTTTTCAAGAAAGAGCCAGCTCCGAGTTTACTGAAACTGTTCCAGTATTGTGCATCAATTCCGGTATCAAATGCAAACGTTGAATGAATTTTCAGCGTCATGGGAAATTTGTGGACTGACGAACGTAACCGACTGCTTGTACCATCAGTTTGAAGTGAACTTTGTATATTTTTTAATATTTCTCAACGTTGTACTGAAATTAAAGAATTATTCCTTAAACACAAAGAATTGATCAAAGCTGCGCAGTCAAATAAAAAATACACACGACAGCAAAGTAAAATGTAATTTAATATTTTACATATTATTATAATATATTTGATGTTTTGAATTTTAAGTAAAGTTTTGAAGTGATTATTTTAATACGTGTTAAAATGTTTGTAAGAAAATATATAATTTAATTTATATAGTTTTTTACTACTTAACCCCCCCCCCCCCCCGCTTGTCCGCTATTTTTTGGAAGCAGACCTGGCAACCCTACTGCTCACTGATGGCTAATATATCATATTAATACATAAATCAGCAATACACTAGTTAGAATATTATATTTAATTGTGTCACACTTCATAGTTTCTGAAATCCATAATTAACCTTTTTGGTAACCTGTGTTTTGGTAACACAGCTAATTACATTTAAAAGTAAACTTGTCCTTTCTGACTTTCATCAGATGTTATCACAAGAAACCATAGTTTGGGCCAGGGTGAAATATAAAATTTGTTACTACCGGTTCTGTGGGTGTGGCTTGGAGGGGTAATGTGACTGGGTGGTGTGGCTAACTTTTTTCTTTTTTAAACTTCTCAAAGCATTTTTTCTAATGCTTTGAAAAGCCTCTCTGCCGATCAGGAACTCAGCTGGGATCGTCAGAGAGGCTCTTTAAAAAATGCCTCTCTGCTGATCAGGGAACTCAGCTGGGATCGTCAGAGACTTTTCAAAGCATTTTTTTTACCACCTCTTCGGCCAAGAGGTTGCAGAAAGAAATGCTTTGAAAAGCCTCTGATGATCCCAGCTGAGCCACGTGATCATCAGAGGCTTTTTTTTTTTACTTTTAAAAGCATTTTTTTCATAGAAGAGGTTGTAGAAAAAATGCTTTTAAAAGTAAAAAAAAAAAGCCTCTGATGATCGTGCGACTCAGCTGGGCATGGGAGAGTGGGTGGGCGCAGAGATTTTTGCTACCGGTTCTCCGAACCACCCGCCGCCATCGCTACCAGATCAGACGATCCGGTCCAAACCGGGAGCATTTCACCCCTGGTTTGGGCCATATTAATGAAGAGAGCATTTTGCCCCAATCTGTCTTGCTTACTTGATCTGGCAATAAATAATCCAGATAATTTTTAAACTTTTTGCCTTGGTAACTTTCCTTGTTACAAATTCAATAGACTTTTTAGAAGAGATAAGGCAAACTTTTTAAAACATCGAAGGAGCCTTGCAAGTCTAATCAAGAAAGGCTTTAATTTAAATTCAAAAGTTGCAGTAAGAAAAACAACATTGTAGAACTAAGTACTAAGTCAAATATTTAAAACGAGATCATGCTTAATAAAGCAAGCAGCAAAACACTGTAAGTGGGACTTGATCATATTTAGATAATTACAGTAGTTCAAGTTCTATCTATAATACACAAAATTGGTATTGCACTACAGATCTACAGTTGCCTCGAATGGATAATCATTTCCTGTAGCAAATCATAATATTTTCAAAGAGTAAGTTTTTTTCAAATACATCTCTGATAAGAAAAACAAGTCAAAGCATGTTTCATGTTTTGTTTGTTTGCTGTTAACCTTATGTCAGAAGTAATAATGGTTCCAATCAAATAGGTAAGAACTGATAGCTGAGGTAAAAAATTGCAGAAACATGAAAACAGTCCTGGCTGAACATCTAACCTGCACTTTAGGAAAGTCAGTTTGAGAATGTCTCAAAAGTTGGACACGATTGAAAAAGAAAGGAATTAAAGAAATAGAAGGTTCTGAACAGACAGCTGCAAAACTTGCCATTGAAGATGGCAAATGGAAAACTTCCGAAGAAACCATTGTGGCTATCCTTGTATATGTTGACTCTTCAAAATATATTTATGATAAAAGATGGAGTTTACAATAAGAAATAACAAATTGCTAATAGGGTTTATACAAGGGTGCCTTGTGCAGAATTCCACTTAGTTAGATAAGAAAAATAACCTATTGAGTTGCATGTATAGGTTCCTATCACCAGTCTTAATGACGAGTGTGTAAATGCAAGTCAGTGAACCTGTATTGTGATATTGCATCTCCTTTTTTCTCTCTCTTTTTTACCTGCAATGGTGCTCTCTCTCATACAGTGCCCTCATGTGGTACATAGTTTGCACACCAGATTGAGATAGCCCTGGTTGCAACCAATAAAGATTTGGTTAGAAGGGTGAGTTAAGTCGTTACGAAAGATTCTATAAGAAAGACAAGAATAAAATGCTTGCTACTTGAAGAATGTGATACATTTTTAATGGACTATGGAGAGAACTGAAAGCAGAATTACTCAAGCTCATATTTAGTCTTAATTGTCTGGTATAAGAAGAGCTATTTTTAGGTTGAGAAATGTGAAAAATAATGTACAAGATAAGGAAGAGTCTACATCAAATTCAGGTAAATCAAAACATAATTAAACAAACTGTAAGTGTATTGAAGGTAACAGATAAATTATACTCCAGGGTACTGGCAGACAAGGTGAATTAATCCCAAAATACAGAAGAATGTCATAGACATTAGAGTTACTGGTAATTTTCTTTGAGCAATCATGGAGTATGGCTTAGGTGCCTAAATATTCAAGACAGGTTTGGTCCTTATAAGAATGAAAATAATTTTTTAAATAATCTTTTTGTAAACAATAATTGATGCTAGTATAGAAAGAGTGATGATGAGAAACAGATTTAAGCATTTTAGCAAATTACATTCGGAACATTATTTTTTATTTTATTTTATTTTTGAATTTGTATACCGCCCTTCTCCCTGAGGACTCAGGGCGGTGAACAGCCAGATAAAAACATCAAATACAAATATTAAAACACATTTAAAAATATATATAGATTTGGCCCCATTAATTAAAACGATAAGCAAAACAGAACAATTTAAAAACCCTTAAAAAGAAATTAAGCCAGCCCGGCTTGTTGAAAAAAGAAAGTTTTAAGGGCACGGCGGAAGGCACTTAAGGAACATGACCCATCAATTCCTTAAAAACTGCGGACTTGGAGGCTGTTGATGTCTGTAATTTAGTTGAGAAATCCAATCATAGCTAGTCTGTGAAAATTGAACTTTTTTCCTGTTCACCCTAAACCAGGGGTCTCCAACCTTGGCAACTTCTGGCAGTTCAAGTCCTCCAGGCTTAAAGTTGCCAAGGTTGGAGACCCCTGCCTTAAACCATTATAGAGGCAGGCTGGGCCATGAAATAGTGAGTTCATCAGAATGACAGATGCTCCTAAAAATAGATGCAAACACATGATAAGAATTTTTCTTTTGCAGGATCCATTCTTGGTCAGTCACCCAGAAGTTTTATCTTCTAAGCTTTTGGACTCGTGATGGAGCCCATCTTTTGGGAATTTCTTTCTATTTTACTTTTGTTCTCTTTCCTTGAGTACATAGGCTAGGAATTCCCAAAGTTGTGTTAAGCATCTTTTAAGGGCACCATGGTAGGAAAGACTGAATGAAGATAGCCCAGAATAGTTTTCCATTTGTAAAGATGGAAGGGAAATTTCTTTTCCAAAAAGAAGTCTCTCAAACACCCCACTGTAAATATCTGGATTCTTTATCTTGTTGCTATTTACTTTGTGTTCATAATCTCAGGATCTATACTGAGACCTAAGTGAAAACATGAAGCAGATTAGCTTTACTGAAGTATGGCCCTCAGAATTTTTACTTCACATATTAATTATATAACTTCAGACAGCTGAACTATAAATGTACTGCACATGACACCTGGGGTAGTCCCAGAGATCTACTAAATGGTTCAGATTTTGTAAATGATCAATGCAGTATGTCTAGAGCTGAGAGAACCATCTGATTTATTGTACAAATACAGTGAAAACATTGGAATTTACAGAGTGGTCAATAGTGTAGATGACCACTGAGTGCCACTGTTGCTGCTTAAAAGAGAGAAAACTGAAATAAAGTGTCTCAACTGAAAAATATTATTTTTGCACCAGAAGGTTATCTTGCATTCACACTCATTTTGCCTGGCATTGCATCCTCATTTTTCCTGTAGGGACTGTAGAAAATCAGAGGATACCTGAGAGCAATTAATATTTAATAAAAGGTGAGTGTTATACAATATATATCCAAATAAATCATTAATGTAATGTATAAAGCCATTAAAAAATTGGTTCATGTTTATTGAGCTAATAAATAATCAAAAATTGTTTTTTTCCTATTACAAAACTATTTTTTGAATCAATTTGTTTTTATTCTGAAACTTTCACATGCATTTCATTCAAAGCTGTCTTCCTTTTAATGAGTATCAAGGGGATCTATTTTAACTCATCGTATTTTGAAGACAGAGGAAGGTTTTTTTTTTGGAAGACATGATAGTTTCAAAAAAATATTTTAAAATGTCTTATTTTAACTGCTTCTTTTTTTCCTCTCTGGAAGCCTTAAAGAAATAATAATACTAAAATCTGAAAATGTATTGGTAGTAGCCTTTTTTGCACTTATACTGTACATAAGTAGACACAGGTACACATTGGCAGGCTCAGAAAACCTGTTTTCTAATTCCTACCTCACCTTGAAGATGGGATTATCTTCAGCAATTAACATGTTGGAATAAATTCCAAGCACTCTTAAGTCAATTGCTTGATGGAATGGCTCTGCATACCAATATGTTAAAAATGCCTAAATTGCTTAAATATAGATACAAGCAGGGGTGAAATCCAGCAGATTCTGACAGGTTCTGGAGAACCGGTAGAGGAAATTTTGAGTAGTTCGGAGAACCGGTAGCAGAAATTTTGAGTAGTTCGGAGAATCGGCAAATACCACCTCTGGCTGGCCCCAGAGTGGGGTGGGAATGGGGATTTTGCAGTATCCTTCTCCTGGAGTGGGATAGGAATGGAGATTTTCCAGTATCCTTCCCCTGCCACGCCCACCAAACCACACCCACCAAGCCACACCATGCCCACCAAGCCACGTCCACAGAACCAGTAGTATAAAATTTTGGATTTCACCACTGGATACAAGTACATACAATATCCTCATATATTGTATGTACAAAGCTACAGGTAGACATACTGTATGTATAGATCCCATTGTGCAAGATGATGTATCTCATTATCATCTTTATTTTGGCACAGGGTACAGTACAATTATCTACATGACTTTTTATCCCTACTTTATTAGTTGTTTGGAAAGTTCAACTAATCTGGATGTTATTTTTCCTTGTCTTTGATTATGGAGTGCCAGATCTGTCATTATGGCCATGAAACCACTGTAGGTCTGGTCACAAATATCTAACTAACCAGACAGCAATTTTTTGTCTTCTCCAGAACTGGGTGAGGACATAGGTGAAGATCATCTTGATGGAACTTGTTTCACAAGCATTAATAACTTTGTTACAATATTCTCCTTAACAATTCATCTGAATTAGGGGATAGCAGTTCCCCTCAGTGGAATAATTATTGCAAATCTCAGCAGATATTTTTTTCTGGTTTATCTCAAAATCTCTTATTCCAGGCTGGTTGAAATTTAGTTGATCTCAAAAATAAAGGTTGAAGTAAAATTCCATTTTGCGAACATCTGCTAAAGAACAAAACAGCTACAGCTTCCCCCTCCCCCATCATTCTAGCCAATAGAATGGACCAAGCTGTTTTAATATACGTTCCAAGTCACATAGAAAAATGACTCTTTTTTTTTTAACTGAACAAATTGGGACAGTCCTAAAATTTAAAATTAATGTCCTAGATTTAGCATTTTGACTTACTCCTAGTTGAGTTTGAATTCTGAGTTGTGGAGAGAGGGAGAAGAAAATTGGTTTCTTCTATCAAACCTCATTGTTCTCATGAACTTCAGATAACACTGGAACAAAAAAAGAGAATATTCTACTATATCCTTTCAGTTCTTAAATATGTCATGAGACTTATCTGATCCTGATTTCTGGGTTCTGATTTTTATTTATTTTCAGTCCTGACTACTGACTTCGTTCTGTCTCATTGTTCCTCATTGATCATAGAATGATGTGTGTTTCCAAGCTTGAGACAAAGTCATATTCATTGATATGAACAACCAGAGATGCTCATATCAATGAATGGATATTTATTGTATTCAGGGAAAACTTGCAGTTAGAAGCCATATAAAAACCTAGGCCACAAAAGTTTAACACAGAGAATTCCAGGGATCCTGCCAACTTTGCCTCCTGAGCAGTTTATTAATATGATCAGGTGGCCATCAGAAAACAGGTAGTTAGGCCCTTATTCTCTTTAATGACAGAAAGCTTAGATTTGAAAGCTGTGTGGGTATAATAGTACCTTAATGTATTTTTTTAAAAAATAATAACAATCATCACTTTAAGCAAAAATATGCATTTCTAGGTATCACCTGAAAAAAGAAGAATATTATGTGGGTGGTACACTATTGAGCCTAATGGCTGTGAAATAATGGTAAACAACACAACTACTGAAATCTTCCAGTATCTGATAAAGCTATAAGGGGCTGCTAATGGTTGTTTGTAACTCAGAGAGATGGGTTAGTGTATGGCCTGGAAGTATAAGTTCAGAACTAAAGATTATTAAAATTATCAAGGGCAGAAGATGCATGCTTCACAGGTGTAATTGTTACTAGATACGTCACACCCTGACATTTCTAATAACATATTGATTGCTGATCTCTAAATTAATATATTGCAGAATATATAGCACATTTAATTTATTCAATTTAGACACTGCCTGTCTCTAGATGATGCTGGCAGCTCAAAATATAACAGCAATAAAATACAATAGGAACAGGAAAAAATAAAGAATAAGGAAAGTAACTAGATATAATTTTTAAAAATCCCTTTGAGAATATATGGGAAAATACACCAGTAAAAGGATTTTAATTTTAAAAATCTAATTTTGTTTCCAAAGAGAACATGCTTCCTTTGAGCAACATTAAAATTATTCAAAGGGACAAACTGTTTCTTTTTAAAGCCAATTTCATTTTTAATCTTAGCAAAGAGATGAAACCATTTGATGAAATGCAAAAAAACAGAAGTCTTAATTTAGAAAAATTGTTTTTTTTTAAATGATTTTTCATCTTTCTCTCTCTATGTTCCATGTGCATTACCTATGAAATTGACTTCCTGGTGTTCTCGGGAATAGGGTTTTAAAAACATTCTCATAGAAATATATCCCTAAAGAAAGGATAATTTCAATTTCTGATGGATTGTGTATTGAGATAAGCCCTCTGTTTTCATAACTTTGGAGGTTGCAAAGCTGCACAAGTTCTCAGCTTAGTATTTCCCACTTTTTAACCTTAGGATTTTGCCATAAGAAGCGCACCAGCTCCTTGGAGACATTAACAAAAGCAGTGAAGACTTTACAGTCAACTACCTGCTACTTTAAAGAAAAAGAAATAAAAACAACAGCTTTTTTCCCCCTGCAATCCCTGTTCACAGATGTAAATGCACCGCTTGCAGTCTGTATCAAAGCCTAACATGCAGCAGTAAAAACTTTCACCCTTGGCATTTTCAAACACAATAAATCCTTTGTGCCCACAATTGGCATGCCAATAAGGATTTCATTGAAATAAAGATATTCTTTTTGGGCAAGGCAAGCGTTATACCTTTCTTCCCCATCCTTGCCAATATAGATTTTGACTTGACTAGTGGGCAAAGGGTTATACTTGTTATTCCATGTATCATCATCATTGTAGCCATTGTCTATCCCAGGGGTTTCCAACCTTGGCAACTTTAAGACTTGTGGACTTCAACTCCCAGAGTTCCTCAGCCAGCTTTGCTTTCAACTCTGGGAGCTGAAGTCCACAAGTCTTAAAGTTGCCAAGGTTGGAGACCCCTGATCTAACTAACTGCAAAATGAAGGCCTCTTCCGCATGTTTCGAACCAATATGGTCTTGAGCTTTCTTTTGCACAATACTTGTTGATGTTGTTTATCCACCTTGTGCTTTGGTCTACCGGCCATCAGTTCTTTTTGGGACCAGCCCATTTCCCTTTCAATTCTTTTACGCTCTTGATGTTATCTTATTCTCTTGGTGCTCTCTAATCCATGTGCAGGTCTTTCTATCTTGTCTTGTAATGCCAAGCATGTATCTCTCCATGTCTCTTTGTGCCACTCGCAGCTTTTGTGATAGATTGTGAGGTTAGTGTCCATGTTTCATTGGCATATGTCAGAGCAGGTAGCACACACTGATCAAAAGCTTTTCTCTTCAGACCTAGTGGGAGGTTGTATAAAAGTGTTCTCCCTGTTTTGAGCATGTGATCCAAGGTGAATTGTATCTTTCAAATTGGATAGGGAATTGTGGCCACTTCCAGCATTCTCCCTGTAATAGAGAGTTGCTTATAGCTCAGCAACATCTAAAGCAGTGATGGCAGGGGTGGGTTCTATTTTTTTTTACTACTGGTTCTGTGGGCGTGGCTTACTTTGTGGGTGTGGCTTGATGGTCATGTGACAATTATTTAGGATTTAGCAGAGGTACTGGTCTACTAGGCTTTTAACTGCTTGCAGAGCTGTACCAATCTACCAATTTATTTTTGCAGGCACTGGTCTACCAATTTATTTTTGCTGGCATTGATCTACTCATGTATTTTTGCAGGCACCAGTCTACTCATTTGTTTTCTTTTAACACTGATCAGCTGTAGGGCGGCCCTTTGAAGCCCCATGGCAAGAGTTTAAACAGTTTTTTTCCCTCTAGCCATCAGCTAGCAGAACCGGTTCGGTGACGTCATATCGTCACCGCTACCGCCTCGGTGGAACCGGGCCAAACCGGGAGGAACTGAGTGGTGGTATTCAGACAGTTCTATCCAGTTTGGCCAAACTGGTAGCGGTGGCTGTGGGAAGCTCTGCCCACCCACGTGGAAATCATCACATCCCATTTTTGATGCTCTGTGCATGCGCAGAAAGCCCTCATGCACACTCACATTTGTGAACTGGTAGTGAAGGTAAATATACCACCCCTGATCTAGATCATGGGCGTCAAACTCATCATGTCATATTGCTGTCACATGACATTTTGTGACTTTTTTCCCTTCATAGAGCTGGCATGGGCGTGGTCTGCACGTGATGTATCCGGCCCACTGGTCGCCAGTTTGACACCCCTGATTTAGAGAGTCAAGGATTCACAACTCCTGCTTGAAGAAAATATGCAAAAATGTACTGGAGCTAAACTTTTACAATTACAATTCTGTGATGAAAAACTACTGCTTAAACCCTTATTGTTTCTTTAACAATTCTTCAACTATTACCAGTGTCATATGAACCTAGGGTCCTTTTGTGTGTGTGTGTGAGAGAGAGAGAGAGAAAGAGAATGGGTCTCCTATAAATATTAATATGCTGCAGTTATATTTGTTTTATCCTCAATTTCTCCTTTGTTATCCCAGGAGATATTTTCTGATTTATAGTTTACCGCTTTCCAGCCCTCACAAGAGATCCTTTAATAAGATGGTAACAAATGCAGAAGAACCTTGAATAGTGAAAGAGGTTTGGAGTTTATTTTTATAAGACTGCTGATAGGACTAGATGACTATGCTTCCTTGTTTACTATTGCAAATATATGCCAATGGCTGGTAGCTAGTCAAAATTAATTTCATAAACCTGTCCTTATGGAGCCCATGGAACTTGTGCAGAATAAATAAATTGAAAATCATTTTAAATGTAAATAAATGTTTCTAATGAGTTAATAGATTACCTGCTTTTCTTCCTAAAATCAGAAAATCTTGTTTATACCTCTGTTTTAAAAAATTATTGGGCTGTTGTTTTGATGAAAAAACTAGTATTAATGCACTGCCCTACTATTATAAACCTGTCTCCTTCCTCTCCTGTGCCTCCTATATCTGGTTATAAACAAAATCAATTTGCATGTTCTTCGTTGTTATGGAAGAAGGTCTCCACTCAGGACTATTCTAAATTTCCATAAATACTTAATGAATCCTCAGTTTCAAATTAAAGTGTTCACAAGATGACAGCATATGATCAGTTTGTCTCTCTGGATGGAGAAACTTAAATTTATTAATGCTAGCAGGAGGTCTTAGTATCCTGCTGCTTCATTAATCAGTTTTTTTCTTTAGATATGTGCCAGATTTTAATTTTAAAACAGTTTTTTTTTTGTCCTCCTGATTAATTAGCCCAAAATTTACAAATATGTGAATCTTCTGTCCAGGAACATCAATGTGATTTCAACTGATGTAGAGAAAAGGGGCACGGGACATATTTCTGAAAGCAATTGGGTCAATATATAGCAGTGATGGCTTTTCCTCTTCGTGTCCAGACTTCCGGAACTTCTGGGAGGCCTGTTTTTTGCCCTCCCTAGGCTCCGTGCAGACCCTGCACCTACCTGGCATCCAAAACAGGCCATGTGGAGACTCCTTCCAGGAAATTCCCAGGAGATTCCCAGAAATTCCCAAAAATGGGCCATGGGGGGCACGCCGCACCCCCTGTGCTCCCCCCGCACATGCATGTGCAATCCCTGTCCTCCTGCACATGCTTGCGTGACCCACACACATGCACGCACATCTCTTGCACGCGCCCTGCACCCTGCACATCCCAAAAATCAACTGGCCGGTGGGAGGCGTGTGTCCGCATGTGCAGTGGAGCTGAGCTGGGTGGTGGCTCACATTCCCATAGAGAGGTCTCTGCATGCCAGCTGTGGCACGCGTGCCACAAGTTCACCATTCACAGATATATATTGTTTAATGTTAGTCTTTAACCCTGCTTCCCATTATAACTTAGGATCCCTCCTACCTTTTCCTAACAAAATAAAAACTTGAATAATTCTTGGAAGTTCTTGAAGGGAAATTTAAGTAAATCTGGATTGAAATCCTCAGGTTCATTTATTGAAGTCCATATTTAATGAAGAATATAGGAACAAGTAGAACCAACTCCATTAAGAATTTATAGAGACAGTTGCTCAGGGTTCAAAAGGACAAATAACTTAATTGGGAATATTATATACTATGATAAAAACCCCACTTCTCTTTCTTTTCTGTTTTAACATGGGGGAAGAAGAAAATATTGAGAACCAGGAGTTCAGATTAAAATTAAGAAGAGGATTTGAGAGAATATTAATGAGAGACAGGCAGAATATACAGATCTCCAAAGATCAATAGGAAAAACAATATAGTACTTGTTCATCTACCTCTTCAATACTATCAGGCTGCCTTCAACTTTCACTCTTCTTTCTGCCAAAACAAATCTCCCATCCACAAATTTTGTTCTCCCCAAATTATGTTTTCCCCAGATTCTGTCCCCTCCCTGAATAAATCTGGCTTCCTGTCTTTTCATTGTCATTTTCTCTCATGGACAATAGGATTTTGGACAAAATAGAGGGAAGGCCTGAATTGAATGAATGAATGAATGATGAATGAATGAATGAATGAATGAAATTATCTCCCAGTTTTAAAATAATCATCTATTCCCTTGGATGTCATTTGTAAGGCACCACTTCCTAATTAAGTCATTAATTAATTAACTAATATGCTGCCCATCTCTCAGTTTGAGGCAACTCTGGGTGGCTAGGTTATCAGAGAAATAACAAGAAAGCTCTTGGTCCATGGCAAAACATGATGATTTTGTATGTGAAATTCAAGCAATATTGGACACAGAGGAAGACATTGATTAATTTTAGTTGATTGGCCCAGACTCCAGAGAGTTACTGTCCATCTGGTTTGGCAGTGCTAGGGTAGACAACTTCATTAAAAAGTGAAGCAGTTTCTAATACAAGAGAAATGGCTACTTTTCTGAAAAAGTGAAGGCCTGTAGGAATATGAATAAGATGGAAGTGAAAATATATACTGTGATGAATATTGTTCCTAACTTTGCAAGCTACTAAGGTAGGGTAATTCAACATAGAAAAAATTAACATGGAATTTGAGGGGATTTATTTACAGTTATTTGTATTATCCTAAGCTTCTGCTATTGATCCTATAATAATGTAGCTTTACATATCTGGATATTGCTAGTTCCTCCAGAATTGTTCATACGATAACAAGTTGAGATTTACAGAATCTTGCCATCAAAACTCTACCATTCTGCTCTGATACCATTCTGCTGGAAAGATCAGTCTTCCCAGACTTCACCTGGTGTCCAGTTCTTTCAAATAACAATTAATCACAGTTGAAACCAGGTTATCTCTTGGACATAGGGTCAGCTTTATTATGAATTAAATACTGTAAAGGAATTTTCATCTGGAACCAACACCACAGAGTGGTCAAACAAACCAGTGCAAGTTTCCACATAGAAAGTCATTAAACTTACTGTTTCCAGGAGGACAAATTGCTTCTCTGTTTTTTAGTCTCCCATCTCATTAGATACTTTTATACCAATAAATATTAACCAAGACACTGAAATAAATACTTTATAATATAAATTCACTCCAGAAGTGCCCCAAGCCCTATCTTTCACTAGTCATGAGAAAGAATCTTTAAATCTCTTTACTTCGTATTAGCAACTAGTTATCATCTTCCATTTAAAAAACTGTGATATTATAATTCATAAACCATTTTCTGCAATCTTATTAAAGCTGTTAGGTGCCATGAGGGCCATAATCTAGCAATGATATTAAAATTCAATTATCATACAATTTTTTAAAAAAATATATATACTCAAAATAACAATAACTAGTTACTGAATTTTAGAAGGAATAAACAGCTCTGAAATCCTTGGTGCATTAAGAGATGAAATATGGCAAGAACCTCTGCTTCAAATACTCCTGGGTAACAATTGTGTCTGTTCTAGCTTCATTGCATTTATAAGGAAATGATTCAGAAATATGGTGTTTATTTTATCTCTCTTCCATACCTAGCAAGCTACAGGCAAAGGAAGCATCCAGAGAACAGTTATTTCTTTTAGAATTTGCATTTTGAAGCCTCAAAGGATCTATTATGGGATGGATTTGCTAGTTGTGCAAATCTGCTTTGCCAAAAGCACATTGCTATTCCAAGAGAACCATAATGCAAACATGGGCAACTCATGAACTGCATGGAGCCCGGGCATTTCTTTTACATTCCCCTAAGGCCCCTGAGATTGTGACACAAAAATAACAGTAAAATAGCAGTAAAATAAATTTCTAATATTGTTTTTAAATCAAATGTTGTGTTAAATCCCCAATTAAGCTTAATATGCTCATTTTACTCCTAGAAACCAGGAAAAGGGAATAAAAACACTAACCCTGCTCTTTTCAGTGATACCACTTGATGGTATCACTGCAGGGATGGAATCACGAAGGCTAAAGTTCAGAATGAACTCAGACTTGCAACAAAATGCCAAAAATCACAAAAATGTTCCTTTCAATATATAAGGAACAAGAAAAAAGTCAAGGAAATGAGCAGACCACTAATGGGAGATGATGTCAAAAATCTGATAGGCAGCAGGAAGAAAGCAGAATGGATTAACTCCTTCTTTGCATCTGTCTTTATGCAAAAGGAAAAAAATAACCCAGCCTATCAAAAGTGGCACTGTAGAAGCCATTACAGGAATGCAAGTCAAAATAAGCAAGAACATGATAAGAAAATTGACTTTAAGTGACTTCAAATCACCAGCATTGGATAGATTACATCAGTGATGAAATCCAAATTTGTTACTACCAGTTCTTTGGGCATGGCTTGGTGGGTGTGGCTTGATGGGCATGGCAGGGAAAGGATATTGCAAAATATCCAGGGGGGTGTTTGCCCAGGTTCGCCTGGTGCGCCAGTTGCGCCCATACTTGGATTGAGATGCCCTACACACAGTCACTCATGCGCTAGTCACCTCCCGGATTGACTACTGCAATGCTCTCTACTTGGGGCTGCCCGTGAAGACCACCCGGAGGCTTCAGCTGGTGCAGAATGCAGCCACGTGGGTTGTTGCGGGAGGGACCCAATACTCCCATATTACACCACTCCTGAACGACTTGCATTGGTTGCCGGTTGCCCTCTGGGTGAGATTCAAAGTACTGGTGTTAACCTATAAAGCCCTTCATGGCTTAGGTCCAGGCTATTTGTCGGACCACCTGCAACCCATCACCCAGTAGAGAGGGCCTATTCAGGGTGCCGTCGGCTAGACAATGTCAGCTGGCGACCCCAGGGGTAGAGCCTTCTCTGTGAGTGCCCCCACCCTTTGGAATCAACTTCCCTTGGGGCTCCGGTTGGCCCCTGACCTTCGTACCTTCCGATGTGAACTGAAAACCTGGCTATTTATGTCCCCCGGTCTGGACTGATGGGGTAGTATATTTTAATTTTAAAACACTTTTTTGATATTTTTAATGTATATTTGTCGTTTTTAACAGTCGCTTGGTAGATTGTCGTTGTGAGCCGCCCTGAGTCCTTGGAGATAGGGCGGCATACAAATTTTATAAAATAAATAAATAAATAAATAAAATTTCCATTCCCACCCCACTCCTGGGGAAAGGATATTGCAAAATCTCCATTCCCACCCCACTTTGGGACCAGCCAGAGGTGGCATTTGCCGGTTCTCTGAACTGCTCAAAATTTCCACTACCGGTTCTCCAGAACCTGTCAGAACCTGCTGGATTTCACCCCGGATTACATCCTAAGGTTCTGAAGGAGTTGGCAGGTATAATCTCAATATCATCCCCTGAAGATCTTCTGACAGAAAGAGGCCACATGGGAATAATGATGGGGACACCCTGACAACTTCCAGTCCCAGCATTTGACCAGGCACCCAACAGAACTACCTACCAGACTCACAGTCTGTTCTTCATCTTCATATCATCCAGAAATTGTTCAAACAAAGGTAATCAACTACTTTGATTGGTGCAACATTATTTGAGAACTAAATGAAGGTTGCCATAGAGTTCATGAAATCCTGAGCTTTTCCAATTCCTAGTCCCAAGAAATTTATTAATCCCACCCCACCCAGCATTAATAAACTGGGAATACTCCTCCACCAACTCAGCAAGAAGGTCTAGCAGCTCAGGAAATGATGCTGTTGGGCAGCGGACTGGATAACACATGAGTATATTGCCATACAGATCAATTTAATCCACAGGCATCCATAGCCTATTAGCTCTGGAGTGGCCTTATGATCAGAAGTGACTTGCTTTAAAAGTGAATTGCTTCTCCTTCCTTTCCTTGATATTACAATTGGTACAAAACCTGAAACCCAAGGGAACGGATTCTGTTGCAAGATTCTGCTAATGCAGATTTACAATAAAGTAAATCTGATTTATAGCTCATCTGATTGTGTTTCCTGTCTGGTTACCTGGGAAGGCTGACATCAATCTTGCACATCTGAAAGCACAATTATACTGCTGTCTTCTTTACAGCCCAAGAAAGTAGGGGGTGTCTTTTCTGAGTCTCTTGCCCTGCCTTCTATCCAGCTGAGGGCTATGTTCTCTCTTATGTAATTGCTCTCTAAGGAGCATTTCTTACCCCATTCTCCCCAAGGTCTTTCTACATACCATTACACAAAATGATATACGTCAATCCAAGGTGATTAATGGAAGCAGTCCAAATTTCCACCCAGGCAATTATTATCAGTTACCAGACTTTGGCTTCAGTTGTACACAGCTGAGATTTTAATCTCAGTATTGGATTGGAAATGCATTTTATTGTCATAAAAAGAGAATTTAAGAAACCTGGCTGATTTTTTTCCGGATAAGTCAGAGATAGAATAAGGGTTTAATTGCTTTCCATAAAGCATGGGTCTGCAACCTTAAACATTTGGACCCGTTTCCTACAGAAAAGAAAAAACTGGGAGCCACAAAATCCTTCCTGTGCCTGACTATTTCTTGAGCAGCCACAAAACTAGTACATGTAGTTGAATTAAACATTCTGTTTTCTTCTGAAATGTTTCCTTTCTTAGATTTATCCATGGTTGCCCTACCCAGGGTTGAGAAGCTCAATAAATCATGTGCCAACGGGTGTCACACATTGGTGGTTGTGATGTATATTTTGAGTGACAAGGAGCCGCAGCAGAGGAGTGAAAGAGCCACATGCGGCTCCAGAGCTTCAGGTTGCTGACCCCTGCCATAAAGGAATTGTACAGCCCTTTTTTTACTACAAATAGTTTAACAGAGGTAATGATAGTTTTTTTCTGTTATCTCTTCAAATAGCTACAACACTCTTTTGAGCTAGGGAGGAAGCATTGTTAATTAGAGTCATTTTTCTCCTGCGGTATTAAAAACAATTCCTAAATATTTAAAACATTTGACTTGTTCTATAGATTGGTTGCCTGTGAACCAGCTGTGAATCCTGGAAAACCAATATTTCTCTTCTTTTGGTAATTGATAACCAACTGCTCTTCTAACAGTGTTGTGCCAAGGCTCCAGCAGCTCTTCTGAGGCTGACTAGACTCTCAGAGGAAAAAGCAACATCATCTCCATTAAGCAAGATCTGTAACAGTCCATTTGCCAGTTTTGGGCAAAAACAGATTAAACTCCCGTAAACATTGTGTAAACTAATTTATATAGACACTGGACATAATGGAGATAATACACAGTCTTGTCTTATCCTGTTCATACTTAACACACCAGAGAGCTGACTGACCCAATTTCATTTTATTCTAAGACAGAGGGATACCTTCTGCTTTGGCTCATTTCCAGTATGTGCTTCCCTCCCACACTTGAGTGCAGGGACAGATAATGTCATCCTTTCCTGATTCATGTATTATTGAAAATGGACATTATGCCTAGTTTCCAGAATCAGTTCAAAGCTCCTGATTTCTGACCTGTCCCATATTAAGTCCTTCAAATCTCAATGTCTTCAATGCTTTGTTCCATTCTAGTAGAATCCCATTCTAGAGTGTCTGGCATGCCCCATCTCCTTCAGCAATGAGTAGCCATTCTATACTTGATTGCTGGCAGCTATGTTCTTTGTTTGGGATTTTTTTTTAAAAAAAAAACAATAATCTTGCAATTGATTTAACAAAGGCTTATTAAGACAATGAGCCATCCTCATCCCTACCACGCATATTCCATTCAACACTTACATCTCCCAGGGGCCACCTCCTTAATTTGTGTCTAAGCTGGATGAAGTCTGTTTCTCTGGCTTTCCTAGCCTTGCCCACATATTTATTTTTGAAATATGAACTTTGTGATTTTGTTTCATGGAGATAAATTATTGTTTCTTCCTTTTGGCAAAGTTTTCAAAATTTCTATGGACTGATAGAGGATCAGGTCAGGAATGAAAGGGCAACTTATTCTTGTGCTTTGATTCTTATGGTTCACAGCTACCATACTCAAGAGAAGGGAAGGGAAGGGAAGGGAAGGGAAGGGAAGGAAAGGAAAGGAAAGGAAAGGAAAGGAAAGGAAAGGAAAGGAAAGGAAAGGAAAGGAAAGGAAAGGAAAGGAAAGGAAAGGAAAGGAAAGGAAAGGAAAGGAAAGGAAAGATCTATGTTAGTTTCAGTGGATATAATGAAGGAAAGAGGTGAGAAGACATCCATGTGTGCAAGTATCTGGGAAAGCAAAAAAAAAGGCATGGAAACTAGTGAAGAAGGGAAAATCCCTAAAACAAAAAAGGCAGGCACTGGGAGACCAGTCCATCCAGAACCCAAGCTGGAACGAATTGACAGGAAATGCAAGAAGCAGGAGAATAACCGCTTACATCTTGCAGGACACATAGCCAGGCTCAGCACCAACCTGCCTCATTGCCAACCCACTGCAATCTGAACTAGAATTCCCAAGTTGCTTGAGAAATAATTCAGGCTGCGGTGTGGTACTGCTCTAAGTCTAGTGTTTCATAAAGCTTATAGATAATCAGCAACAGGTGTTTAGCCCTTGTCAAGTTGACATTTTGTTTTTAAAAAGCCAAAGTGAATATGACAGCATATTGATGACAGCATTTGACCATATTGGTTTACATGATCAGCTTATTTTTTTAAAAAAGGTAATGATACCTTTGAGTTAGACTGTATCTGGGCCATTTCCTGGCCAGGTTTATAGGAGATGTTTGTCTCTGCCTTCTTCCAGAATGTTTGCTCAACTTTCCACTCTTGGCAACAGCCCTAGAATTCCCGGACAGTTTCCTATCAGATACTTGCCAAGATCAGCTGAAGTTAGCTGGATAACACCATCAGCTGAAACAAGTTTATTTTCACTGAACACTTTTAACAGCTCAGTAATCCTGCATTCCTATGTAAACCCAATGCATCTTATTTCCGAGAATACAATACTGTTATTCCTTCCTTCCTTGCTTGCGTTAGGACTATGTCTACCTCTTAATTGAGACTCTATGTACAGGGACAGGTGATACAACGATTTGTTCTTCAGCATTTTTTTTTTTTAGATCCCATAGGAAAGGCCTTGATGATAGCTATGGGACTAAAGGAAAATTACTGTTAAAATTTCAGCACTCAACTTTCTTTCCCATATAAGAGAGCTCTACAACAGCCAGGTCTTCCATTGTAAAAATAGATATGCAGCACTAGCTGCATCTTTAGCGTAACCTGTCATTTCTCTCTAAGTAAACATGAATAGCTTTGTGCTCAATGGTGTTAATATCAGTTGATGTTGACAGGCACAGCACAGATTAGAGAACAAAATACCACTTTGCCAAAGTACCTAGGCATCCAGGAAGACAATTGCTCCTTGAAGATTCGTTGTGAATTGTTTATTATAGATTTACATGCTGTTTTACTTACTATACTCAATCACTCTCATCTGCATGCTCTGTTTCAAGCACTTAAAAATATAATGCAATATGTACTGAACAAAAGACAGAACTGATCATGTTTCAGAAGATTTTCCCCCCTTTCCTTGTTTAAACATATTACTGGTGCTATATAATTTTCCAAATCCTGACAGCTTCCAAATGTGTTGAACTACAATTCTCATCATCCCCAGCCACTGCAATGATGATGACTATGACTGATAGAAGTTGCAGTCTTAAGCACCTGGAAACTGCCAGATAGGAAAGACTGAATAATTGGATAGTTTCCTCCTACCCCTACTCCTACTCCTACTCCTCGACTGTAATCCATGCCAAAGGAATTTATTTTGAAAATGACTTTGATAGAGGTAGAAGGGAAAGTGGCAGCTTCTTGGGTAAAGTGATTCTTATCAATTCAATGATTTTATACTATTTAGCACCAAAAAGTGAAACCCTTTAGAAGTTGCCATTTATGTTTCCCATTCTTCCTTTGTACCACTTAGATTTCAATCCTCTTTTAAAAAAAATTAAAAAGTGATTACTTTCTATTTCCATATTGTATTCTTGTATAATGTTTTCTCTAGGGCTGGGTTGTCATATCAAAAAGCAGGAAAGAGACAGAAGGATACTGCTGTCATATAAATGGAAAGCATGAACTGTTTACTTCAGCACATAAGCTTTCATCTTCCTAATGTGCTATTTTTCATTCTCTCATAGTAGATATGAGAAAGTAGATATATGAAAAGAATGGCAATGAGACTCTACAAAGACACATTAGCCTCAAAGTTACATGAACCATTAAATGTATCCCCACATGATTTTACAAGACTTTCCCCTCCTTCATTGTAAGAACTCAAAGCTTTGTGGTTATTTATTTTATTTATTTTATTAAATTTTTATACCGCCCTTCTCCTGAAGGTCTCAGGGCGCTGTAAAGCCAAAAATAAAACCCACAACTATATGAAAGTTAAAAGACAATTTAAAAATATTAAATAATTTGGCAGAAAGAGCTAAAATAGAAACCACCCATTAAAATAGCATTTAGGCCAGCCCTGCTTGGTGAAACAATAGCGTTTTGAGGGCGTGGCAAAAGGTGCGAAGGTCGGGGATCCTACGAATCTCCGGGAGCAGATCATTTCAGAGGGCAGGTGCCCCCACAGAGAAGGCTCTCCCCCTGGGGGTCGCCAGTTGACATTGTTTGACCGACGGCACCCTGAGGAATCCCTCTCTGTGGGACTGGTTGATGGGAGGCTATCAGTGGCAGAAGGCGGTCTCATAAATACCCAGGTCCTAAGCCATGGACCGCTTTAAAGATGGCAACCAACACCTTGAATCACACCCGGAATATCACTGGGAGCCAGTGTAGCTCGCGCAGGAGCGGTGTTACATGGGAGCATCGAGTCGCTCCCATAATCACCCACACGGCTGCATTCTGGACCAGCTGGAGCCTCCGGGTGCTCTTCAAGGGGAGCCCCATGTAGAGAGTGTTACAGTAGTCCAGACGAGAGGTAATGAGGGCATGAGTGACTGTGCGCAAGGAGTCCTGGTCCAGAAAGGGATGCAACTGGTAGATCAGGCGAACCTAGCCCTAGGCTAACCTAGGTTAGCCTAGGGCTAATTTAAAACCTGGAGTCGCAAAGAACCACACAAGCCTACTTAAGCCAATCAGAAAGCAAATGGTTATGCTGTTCAGATCCAATTGAAATCAGTGAGGCAAAAACTCAATACACAGGATTCCAGCTCATAATTGTTCCTACAGAAAGTAAGCCATGCCCAGGCCCATTCTGGAGCCTAAAGTCCCTCCAGAATCAAACTGAATAACAATATTCAGTCTCTTTCTTGCATGTTCCTAAGTAGGCTGAAAATATCAGCCCCACCCCTACTAAGATGATATCATCAGATGGCTTTTTAAGACCATAGTCCTTGACTGGAAAATATTTGCCTGTCCCTGATATAGACATGGTTCAAAAAGGGCATTGCAAATGAGAATGTGTGATATGGGGTTAGAATGGCCCATATGGAGTTAGCATGGCCCATAAAATAAATCATTACTGTGAATTATGGGCTAAGAAACAATGTGGAATTGATTATTGTTGTTGTTAGTTGTGAAGTCATGTCTGACCCATTGGGACCCCATGGACAGCATTTCTCCAGGCCTTCCTGTCCTCTACCATCCTCTGGAGTCCATATAAGCTCACGCCTACTGCTTCAGTGACTCCATCTAGCCACCTCATTCTCTGTCGTCCCATTCTTCTTTTGCCCTCAATCTTTCCCAACGTTAGGCTCTTCTCAGTGAGTCCTTCCTTCTCATTAGGTGGCCAAAGTATTTGAGTTTCATCTTCAGGATCTGGCCTTTTAAAGAGCAGTCTGAACTGATTATAGGTGATTGTTATAGGTGATTATGATTATAATACTGCTATTTATATCAGCTGCCACTTGCTATGTTAACTTGAAAAGAAAATAAATTGAATGATTTTCTTAGATTGTATAAGAATGTAATAGTTGATAAGATTGTATTTTCTGTTTAATCTGTTTAATTCTGTCCAGGGATGGAGTTAATTTAAAATAGGATTTCTGGATTATTTGTGTCTAAAGACAGAAAGTTCCTAGGCTGGGATCTTGCAGAACCAGAATGAAAGAAGCAAGCTTGTCCAATTGCTTCCCATTGCATGATATTCATCTTCTTAACTTCCCAGGCAGAGCAGCAGTGCAAGAGGAGAAGGCTATATAGGGACTAATGGCATTCTTCTTTTCACTTTTGTTCACATTGTGGATACATTTTATCCAATAATAAATCCCTCAAAGCTTCAATAAAACGAAGAAATCGTTTTGCATTGAGCAAATAGTTTTGCAGGTGCTTTGACATATCCATGAATCTTAACAGAAAAGGACATTTGCTGACATTATTGACACAAAAGGAACCCAATGAATTGTAGGAAATGTAGGAAAGGCTATACTAAAAATATAGCAGCCATCCAGATTTTAGCCATCTGATGCCTTCCATATGTGTAGACTTCACATAGACTTCAATCCTTGAATTCCTAACCAGAACACATCTGTTAAATCTTAAGCTATGGAAAGCTACATTAACCTCCGATCACCATGAAATGAGATGTCATATAATAGGCATCTCATATAATAGACATACAGTAAAACGTAGATGATTCATTTGTTCAAAAACGTGGATGTGCAGGCATTTTATCATCATAAAAGAACCATATCCTTACTCCATATGTGCAGTGACACTACCATGTTCCCTCTGATCCCATCCTCAATAGGAGAATGTTCAGTACCACATACAAAAAGAAGATAGGCAGAAATACAGCAGTGTGCACATGGGTTCATTCATTTTCCCAACCATTACGGTAACTTGTTTGGCTCTGACTTTGTGTGATACATGAACCCAGGAGTACTGATGTAAAAAGCATGACTGATAGTTTAATACTGTGATGGCGAACCTATGGCATGCGTGCCAGAAGTGACATGCAGAGCCATCTCTCCAGGCATGCCAGCCATCACCTGTTGCTCTTCTGGGTTCTGGCACACACATGTGCACTGGCCAGCTGATCTTCACATGTGCAAGAGGACCGGAAACCGGAAGAGTGGGTGACCAACGCGCATGTGCACGCTGGAAACCAGAAGCTCTTCCAGTTTCCCATGCTCCCCCATGCATGCGTGCACGCTCCTGTTTTGGTACTCAGTGCCAAAAAGGTTCACCAACACTGGTTTAGTATCTGAGAGTCATATAAAGGGGTTTAGTTAATAACAAGTGTAACCTAAACTCAATCACAATCTCTCTACATAGTCTGAAACTCTGCTCAATATATTTCCTGATTATAGGGGAAAAAAAAAACAATGTCTGACTGCAAAGTACATATCCTGAGGTTCGAGGTAATGGGAGATAAGGCAAATAGGGTGCTGCTATTTCAAGGAGGTCAAGAAATGCAGTCATGCCTTGAGCTCTATATGCTGAATGTTCATCAGAAGAGGGTTTCAATGGACAGCCAAAATTATATTTGAGCAAGAAATCTTCTTTTCCCTTCAGAAGGCCTGGAACTGTGATATAAAATTAACTCTGCTGTTGACTTTCTAGTGCTTTCCAGCTAATTTAAGTATGGAAATTAAATAGGAAAGGAACATATTTATTTTAAGCTGCTAAGTTTAACTTGGTTTGTGAACAGTTGTAGGAAAAAAAAAACAAGCCTTCTGTTATTTAAAAATTATCAGCAGAATATTATAGCAATCAAGAATGACTTCAAGATCATTTTCAGTGCACTGCTAGTGACATTTAGTAGCCTTGACAAGAAAGTCACATATTACTAGAATATGTAGAAAAAGTGACAATATGGAGAATAGATATTGTATTCAGATGAGTGGAAGCATGTAACTGCTTACATAGTCACTGACTATCTCTGGTCTGTCAATAAAATTATTGCAAATACTTTTTCCTTTTTGTTTTTAAAAGCAAGCTCTTTTCAGAATGTTCTGCTGATTAAAGTGACAATTTGCAAGGATGACAAACCTGCTTCCTTGCTCAGGGGTTGACTGGATTTCATTCCAGACCAGGGGTCTCTGAGCTTGGTAATTTTAAGACTTGTACACTTCAACTCCCAGAATTCCCTAGCAAGCCACTCCCATGAATTCTAGGAGTTGACATCCACATGTCTTAAAGTTGCCAAGGTTGGACACCCTTGGTTTAGACCTTTTTCTGAATGAAATAAATGGGTGGTGGGTGTACAGCAATAGTGAGTTCCACTTACCTTCGTTACCGGTTCAAAATTGGGAGCACACTTGCACACAACCCTTCTGCGCATGCACAGAGCATCCGTGATGACATCCAGGCAGGTGGGAAGAGCCTCCTGCTGCCGCCACTATTGGTTCGCCCGAGCCAGGGCAAACTGATAGAAACCCACCAGTGGTGTACAGTGTGTGTGTGTCTGTGTGTGTGTGTGAGAGAGAGAGAGACAGAGACAGAGAGAGACAAAGAGAGACAGAGAGAGTGAGACAGAGACAGAGACAGAGACAGAGAGACAGAGACAGAGACAGAGACAGAGAGACAGGCAGACAGATAGATGGGGCGGGTGGGAGGGAGGGTAAAGAAAAGAAAATTATCCATGTTACTACAATAAATATATATAGCCATGACTTACAGAAAGTCTTCTCTTTTCTAGCAAATGGGATACACGTTACAAATAATACAATCTCATATTATGTGTTTATGTATTGTGTCTCCAATACAGGGAGGAGATTCTGACCTTTTCAGATGAATTTCATACCCAGCTAAGATTTTCTACTTATATTATCCATATACGGAGAATGAAAACGAAACTGCTCTCTCTTTAAAATTCATTTCACTTGTTTATTTAGTCATCTTATTCACTTAATCCCTACAAGCTCGAGGCAGTGAGTAACATGACATGAAAACTCTGTATGATAAAAATTATCGCAAAAGAACCAAAGCAGCATGTTGTAGCCAATTACATTAGAAAAATACTAAGGATGTGCAAAATTTACCAACCTTGAAATGATCTTTTCTAGAGAATTCCAGAATGTTCCAGAAGCCCTGGGGCACCCCTTCCTTCCTGCATACTGTGCATCCTTCATTTTCTTGTTTTAGCAAGGGAAATGTTTTGTTTTGTTTTGTTTTGTTTTGTTTTGTTTTGTTTTGTTTTGTTTTGTTTTGTTTTGTTTTGTTTTGTTTTGTTTTGTTTTGTTTTGTTTTGTTTTGTTTTGTTTTGTGCTTAGGATATAATATATGGAACAGTTAATGCTCAAAAGCTTTATAGTTCATTGTTTCTTGTTAAACCTTCATGTGGGACTCAAGTCCTATTACGTTTTGGTCTGCTTCATACAAAAACATGCAACTGTTGCGGAAATGGAAATATTGTCTGTATCAGAATTATCTATGGCTGAAGAGGAATACTTTCGCACTCTGTAATTTGGGGTTCTTTTACATAGACAAGATTTGTTCCAAGGATATTTTGTATTAAATAGTTCAATCAGTTCCAAAAACTAAGAGTCTGAAAAAAAAATATTTCTCTTTAAAGGGATATAGATTACTAGTAATGAATATTTCAATTTGTTTAACAAACACAATGATTGCTATTTATTTTCATTTCAGATAACAGTTCTCTGGGTACTCTTTTTCCCCCTTGAATTAATAAATTCTGTTGTCAGTTGAAAAGGATATCAATAGTCTTTGTTTTCTAAAGCAAATTGGATTATGGGGTAGCAAAAGATAGCAGGGTTTTTTTTAAAGAAAAAAACAAGCACCTGTATCTTTTAAATAGATGGTTGAATGTACCTTCCTTAGATATTTTTAAATTACTTTCCCAAGTGAGTCACTTTCATATGTATTGGAAATGCTGAGAACTATGGGAATTGTAGACTGAAGTCCAACAAGGCAGTTTGCCTATATCCAGGGACTCTGCTTACTGTAAGAATGGAATGCCTAGACCTTAAATTGTGTTATAGGAATAAAATACTAGTTAACATCCTATTGCTGATTTGGCTAGCTGCTCCTGCATGACCCCTACTCAAGTTGATCTGATCTGGAGCAGGGGTGGGTTCTACTTACCTTTACTACCAGTTTGCATTGTGCCCACGCGCACGCTCTTCTGCGCATGCACAGAAGCTTCTGCGCACGTGCAGATCTACTTTGATGACATCCGGGTCAGGTAGTCAGTTTTACTACCGGTTCCTGTGAACCGGTCTGAACCGGGAGCAACCCACCACTGATCTGGGGGCTGGTGTTTGAGCTCCTATGCCTGCTGTTATTGGGTGACTTCATCTCCATGGATTCAGAGCTGGTTGGATAGAGTTCAGGAGGCATTTATGGGCTCCAAGGTGTATATGGGCTTGTGCCAAGCAATCCCAAACTTGATGCATAAGGATCCCAGAATACAGACTAATAGAGTTGGAAGGGACCTTGAAGGTCTTCTAGTCCAACCTCCTGCTCAATCAGGAGAACTTATACCATTCTGGATAAATGGCTGTCCAACCTCTTCTTAAAAACTGCAGTGCTGAAGCAACCACCATTTCTGGAAGCAAGCTATTCCACTGATTAATTATTCTCAATCAGTAAATTTCTCTTTATTTGTTGGGTGTCTCCTTGATAAGGATTCTTCAGGTGTTTGGAGAATAGGTTGACCCCCCTCTTCTCTGTGATAGCCTCTCAGATTTTTGGAGACTGTTATCATGTCATTCCTGACAAAGGCTGAGTTGTTTGCTCAAACAATGCTAAAGCAGCCAAGGTGCCATTCAAATTCCCCTCCCCATCAGCCATTCCTCACTCACAGGGACATTTACCTTCTTTTTCTTTTCTTCTTTTCTTATAGACAATCATTAGGAATTCCAATAGCAGTTATTGGAAGCAGAAGAGCATTTTTTAACACTTTGCTAAAATAATCACTTTCAAGTGCAGGGCTGTCAAACTTGCAGCCCCCAGAATGGATGTGTCATGCGCTGCCCCCCCCCATGCCTGGTTTAGCAAAGAAGAAAAAAAGATGTGATATGTCACGTGATGCCTCAATGACGACGCAAGTTTGACACCCCTGTTCTAGTGCATATGAGTTTAACTGATACCTATGATCTCTGTAGAATAAACAGATCAATAAAGGTGGTCTGCCTCAGATGCCTTATGGATCTGGATCGTTCTGGCAGGCTGCTGGTTTTTACCTGCAGAAAAGCTTTCCATTGAGTACTTGGTTAGCCATTGGCAATAAGAACTGGGTATTTGATCTGGTTGCTTCTAAGAGGTTTTTCTCTGCTGGCTAATTTTGGATGGTTCCTTAATTTACCAAGTAGATTTATGCAGAAGAAATGCCTATAGCACTGAAGAATAAAAATATTTTTTTTGCTGACAAAGCAAGTGTACAGACTCAAATTTAAACCCGCATCATAGTAATAATGGAAGTGAAACATCATTCCTTCCTGACTGCACTGGTGGGTTCTTAAGCAGTAACTTCATTTAGGATAAACAGCTCTCTCTTAGGGAGGGTGAAGCAATTAGATCTGTTACCTTGTTCCTATTACTGTTTTGTAGAGCATTTTGCCAATACAATCACTCATGTTCACCTATCACTCATTTCAGTTCCTCGTGAATGAGTCCGATAGTTGCAGGGCAGACTCTTGCCGGTTTATCTGGGAATACTTATGGTGTCTTCTCTCTGATGAGGGGGGGTTTACCCAGCAATTTGTAGGCTAGGTCTTGTTCTCTTCTGAAGCCATGGTCTATGTGGAGATGGATGACAATGCCTTCGTGTTAATGGAATAATGCCAACCACTTGAAAGGGATTTTGAGGCACCCCTATCTTTCAAAGCACCATCCTGGATCTATCTATAGTTGACAACCATTGCCCTTTCTCTAAGCTACCCTTTTAGGAGAACATTATTGAGATGGTTGTTAGTGTAGAGGTCAAGGCAACATAGAGGAAGCAGAGCATTTTTTCCTTTTTAATCAGGATTTAATTAGGATCTGCCCACAGAACAGGAATAGCATGAGCCTTTCTTAGGAACTTTTGTGGGCCTTGTTAGGAACTGAATGTGCCCCTTCTAATTCCCTTAGACCTCTGGGCAGCCTTCAGTGCTATTGACTGGGACATTTGTAGCTCAGTTATCATTTCTTTGCACATTTAGTAGACTGGGGGACATTGTTAAGAATTTAGGAATATGGATTACTGATGCATTTTTTGAAATAGTGACTAGTCATTCACATTAACTATATGACTGAGAGACTGATCCTTAGGTCCAGAGCAGAGCTGTCAAACTCACAGCTTGCGGGCCAAATGCGTCACGCGCTGGCTACATCCATGTCCAGTTTAGCAAAGGGGGAAAAAGTCATAATACGTCACGTGATGCCGCTGTGATGATGCGGGTTTGATACCTCTGCTCTAGAGCAATTTGGTGACTGATTTATTAGCCTAACATAGAACCAATAACTCTATTTGTCTGAATGCTGGAAGATGTTCCATGTTATATCTTATATTTTGGGCTATTGTAGCATACAATATACTATGCTATCTGTTTTTCAAATGTATCAGATTTTCTCCCCAAACTGTCATCTTTTCTAAGCATTGCTAAGCCTTGTTCTTCAACGCTTCTGTCTTAATGCCTTGTCTCACTATCCTATTACCAAGAGATTTTGTTTCAAAGTACTGTAAAACTCTGCTCCTTCTGCCCCATAGATACAATTTTGTTTCCTATGGTAATATGAGCTGTGTTGAAATAGATAGTAGAATGTAATCCTTTGCTTTAAAGAATGATTCACAATGTAGCAGCCAGTGGGAAAAAGCAGGATAGGCTTTGATCCCTAGTGCATTAAAAATTTCAATGGAATATAAATTCCTAGAACTGCATTTAGGATGGTGCTCTTAGAGAAACATAAACTAAGCCATGGGTTTTCTCAGACCCCCCAAATGGCCCAACATAATTTATAGAAAATACCTGGTTACAAGTTTCATCACCTGGACTATTGAGAAAGCATAGCATTCTAATTTTGTGGCAGAACATGGTGGTAAGAATTTTTAAGCATTAGTTGTAGAATGACAATGAATAATAATTAAAAGAATAAATTGCACTTATCACGTTCTTCCAGGTGGAAAAATAGCTATGAGTCCCACAGCAAGAATTGTCAGGGAATGTTTGATAACATTAAGACATACATATAGTCATTTGTCCTAAGGCTTTTAGCAAACAACTAATTTCATATTTGCTGCAAAAAAAGTAAGAGTCCCACATTCTGTTTGTCCTGTGGCATCAAAGGTATCATTAACAGGACTGAAATTCTGAAGCTTGTTAGTTAATTTCTTGAACAGTATTAAATTTGTTTGCTGCATAATTATTTTTCAATCACTTCCAGTATAATTGCAGTTTCATCTCCAACCTGTGCAATCCCTTTGTTATGGTTTATTTACTTATTACATATTATTCTCTTTTCCCTGTTTTTGTTTTTTGCTGATTCCTATGGCTCCATGATTAGAGGAATAAACTCATACAATTAGTCCTCATTTAGTGATAACAATTGGAACCAGCAATTCAGATATTAAGCAAAGCAGGTGCTAAGTAAATCTGCTCCTGTGCTTATGATCTTACTTCAGTTTTCCTTTGCTTTACAGACCTGTAAAAGTCATAAACATGAGGCATAATCATAAGCTTACTTTTTCATCACTGTCATAACGAAATGGTTGCTAAAAGAGGCAGTCACTAAACAAGGACTACCTGTAACTGCCTATTCCCTGAGGATAACTTTACTAAACACATCTGGTCGATTCCTTCTTCCTTTTCCTCCATCACATACAGAAGCTGATTAGATTTTCAATTGAATTTTACTTGATAATGCAATCTTCCATCCCACACAAGGATAAGAGGTAAGTGGAGAGAATTGGTATAGTTAGTATGACACATGCTTCTTTCTTTCATCCTATGAAAACAGCTGGGCTGGGGTTCAGAGGACTGATTTTGCTGCTTGAGGTGGTTGCCTCAGTCTTGGTAATGGGAGTTCTTGCCAAAGAATTTGAATTCACAAGCAAAGATTTAGTGATATGATGGGTCCTTGGTGCTCTTTGAACTTGGTTGTTTTCTTGCAGCTGTTTTCATTACCCAAACTACTGTAGGTAACATCATCAGTAGTTAACTAGTTTTGGGTAATGAAATATCCTAGCACTCATGAAGTTAACCTAGTTTTGGCTAATGAAACTTCTGCAAGAAAACAACCAAGCTCAAAGAGCACCAAGGACTTCTCATTTCAACCCTGAGCTACAAATATTCTCCTTTACTGTTATATCGTTTCTTCCCAGTTGTTGATTTACCTGCTGTCTTCTACAAAAAAATTCATCTTAAACTCTGTCTTCAAAACTAGGGTCAACTTCTTTCATTAAATAATGTAGGTATTTTCAAGAGATATCTCTATATTATAGGATTTAAATAATTCATTAAATTGAGTATTTGATTTGTACTTGAATTTTGCTTTGCTCTGTAGAATTATGTGGAAGATTCTCCAGCTTTGTTTTTTGAAGAAATACTAATTGTTTTAGTGCTTTGAAGGGGAAAAAGTCCTCCTTAGATCATGCCAATATTATTTCCCTTAAAATGTTCTTCAGTATGATTTATTTGTCTTTCACTTGCTAAGGAGTAATATAGAAATTGTTGGAAGTAATCTAGCAATCAATTTCAATTTATCACTTCCCTTCACCTGAATTCTTCATTTACTTTTCTATAAACAGAAATGCAGACTATGATATATTATTCTATGTTTACACCAGCTTTTTATATTCTAGTCTAATACAATAAAATAGAGTGCAATCATTGTTTTAATGGTTTTTCATATGCTATCAATCTGAGTGGAGAGTACAGCCAGAAGGGGGCAATATTATTCTTTGAAAACCTGATTTTTTAAAAATAGTGTCTTCTGTTATCTCAGAATAGTTATAATTTAGAGATACTTCTGTTTTGTCCAGTAGATTATGCAGAAAAAAAATTATAAAGCTTTATAAAGCAAGTATGATCTTTCATCCTATATTTCTCCTAGTATAGTCCTCTCTTCATATTCAGTTGAGCAGATATTTGCAGTTTATGAATTGCTGGGGAATACCAGTTTATACCAAGAGCCTTGGTGGTGCAGCGGACTAAAGTGCTGTTAAGTAGCACTTAGCTGCCAGCTGCCTGCAATTACTGCGAGTTCAAATCTCACCAGGCTCAAGGTTGATTCAGCCTTCCATTCTTCTGAGGTAGGTAAAATGAGGACCTGGATTGTGGGGGCAATAAACTGACTTTGTATAAAAAAGAACACTGCTTGGGGGAGGGGAAGCCCTACTAAGCAGGTATATACAAAAGTATGAAGGCTATTGCTTAACGCATGTAAGATGCCCTGAGTCTCCGGAGAAGGACGGCATATAAATCGAACCAATCAATACATACATACATACATACATACATACATACATACATACATACATACATACCAGACGTCATCAAATCATGCAAGAAGAGTTGAGTACAATTTTTTGACATCATTTCCCTTTAGATATTTTCTACTTGGGATCTACTTACTCGTAGTGATGGTGGGATGGGGAATAAGCAGTTTGTGGAAAAACTATTGCCATTAAAAGATAACACCTTTTTGCAGTTTCTTCAAGAAGCCAGACTTTTCAAGGCCTGAAAAAGGTATCACTGCTTTAAAGAAATAAAATGAATGGAATCTGCTCTTCTGGGTCATTTTTTAAATTTGTCCTGCATCTTTTTACATGTATCATCGACCGATCCCATAATGAGAAATTGTAAACATTCAGAATGCTGAGTGCATGGAATTGTTTTTAACAAGCATGTCTTCAAGGTTGATTCGGATTTCCTCTCATTTTCTGAACAATTTGTATTCATAGCTTTTGGATTTCCCTTGAGTTACCTTTAACATCTCAAAAATAAATGGAAAAGAGATTCCTGATATTTCTGAAATAAAGAGACACAACAAAACAGAGAAGATAATGAAATTCCATCAAGCTTTTATCAAGCCAGGTCCAGTTAGGTCAGTTTTCTACAGGAGATTGAAGTGTCGTATACATGCACACAGGTCACCTCAATATATGATGCAGGTCATTTACTTTCCAGGGTTATGCAATTTTCAGATCTGCAAATTAATATAGAGAGCTGCATATTTAGACTCTGCCTTAATAATTTCATAGCAGTATAGAATAGATCAGTCCGTTGTATCTCCTTGTAATTTCTGTAGCAGTATATTATCCATTGCCAGCTTGCTTCAGCAGATCCTCTGGTGCCAGGTCATTTCAGGATGGTCCAGGATGCTTTCATAGCTGCTGTAGCAGTCCAGTGGCACAAGGCCATGCCATACTTCACCCAATCCTAGCAATTCCTCACTTTGTCCTGTTACCACCTCTCATGACTTGGACATGTGGTTGGAACTGAGAGGACACACTGCAACAGCACCAGATAACAATGGTTGAGGCGGCCAGAAGTGCAAGAACCAGAACTTTGTATCTCCCTCAAAACCTGAAGTAGTAAAAAAAAAGGAAGAGGAGGAGGAGGAAGAGGAAGAGAAAGAAAAAGAAAAAGAGGAGGAGGAGAAAGAGGAAGAAGAGGAAGAAGAGAAAGAGAAAGAAAAAGAAAAAGAAAAAGAAGGAGGAGGAGGAGAAAGAGGAGGAGAAAGAGGAAGAGAAAGAGGAAGAGAAAGAGGAGGAAGAGAAAGAGAAAGAAAAAGAAAAAGAGGAGGAGGAGGAGGAGAAAGAGGAGGAGGAGAAAGAGGAAGAGAAAGAGGAGGAGAAAGAGGAGGAAGAGGAGGAGGAAGAAAAAGAAAAAGAAAAAGAGGAGGAGGAGGAGAAGGAGGAGAAAGAGAAGGAGGAGAAAGAGGAAGAGAAAGAGGAGGAGGAAGAGGAGGAAGAGAAAGAAAAGAAAAAGAAAAAGAGGAGGAGGAGAAAGGAGAAAGAGGAGGAGGAGAAATAGGAAGAGAAAGAGGAGGAGAAAAAGGAAGAGAAAGAGGAGGGGAAAGAGGAGGAAGAGAAAGAAAAAGAAAAAGGAGGAGGAGAAGGAGAAGGAGAAGGAGAAGGAGGAGAAAGAGGAGGAAGAAAAGGAGGAAGAGGAAGAGAAAGAAAAAGAGAAGGAGGAGGAAGAGAAAGAGAAAGAAAAAGAAAAGGAGGAAGAGGAGGAAGAGAAATAAAAAGAAAAAGAAAAGGAGAAGGAGAAAGAGGAGGAGAAAGAGAAAGGAGGAAGAGAAAGAAAAAAGAGGAAGAGGAGAAGGAGGAGGAGGAGGAAGAGGAAGAGGAAGAGAAATAGGAGGAGGAAGGGGAGAAGAAAGAGGAGGAGGATATTACAGCACAGAATAAGATGATGATGATCTTTGGGTACAAGTTACAAATTAATTACATTCTGCCTTTCCTAAAGGGGTTCTGAGTAGTTTACATAACATGCCTTCCTTCAATTTGTCTCTACAACAATCATGTGGGATAGAATGGGCTGAAAGAATAACTGGCACAAAATCTCTACTTAATTTCTATAGCTGACATTAGATACCATAGTGTCCCTAGTTTCTGTCCAAAAGTTTAACTACTAAACTTTGATGATGATGATGATGGTGGTGGTGGTGGTGGTGGTGGTGGGATGAAGAGGAGGATAGAATTTATAAAATATTTTCTGCTCAGATGACATTTAACTTTTAAAAAAATCATCTAATTCAATTCTCTGCTAATGTGGGAAGTCCACTATGACTAAATGGAAAGCAATACTAGAGTCATCTACCTCTCACTTATCTCCATAGGACTCACAACAAGTAAAAACAAAACCAATAAAAGACATAAAATACATAAATATACATACATAAAATACATAAATGTATAAATATATAATTTAAACATATATTAAAACCCATTAAAATAATCAAAAAACCCCTCAGTCCAGGCTGGGCGATGTGAACAGCCATGTTTTTAATTCGCGGCGGAAGGTGCGAAGGTCAGGAGCCAACCGAAGTCCCAGGGGGAGTTGATTCCAAAGAGTGGGCGCGCCCACAGAGAAAACTCTACCCCTGGGGGCCGCCAGCCAACATTGTCTAGCGGACGGAGAAGGCCCTCCCTGTGAGAACGCACCGGGCGATGGGAAGTCGTTGCTGGCTGCAGATGGTCTGACAAGTATCCCAGGCCTAAGCCATGTAGGGCTTTATAGGTCATCACCAGTACTTTGAATCTCACCTGGAGAGCAACCGGCAACCAATGCAAATCGCACAGGAGAGGTATAACATGGGAGTATCAGCACCCTCCCATCACAACCCGCGCGGATGCATTCTGCACCAGCTGAAGCCTTCGAGTGGTCCTCAAGGACAGCCCCAGGTAGAGAGCATTACAGTATTTATAATCTTCTACTTGAATATTGAGTGAGCAGGAATTTGTTTCTAATTTGTAATCAAAGGAGGCAAATGACAGCATGTGCATCATGGCATCATCATGCAAATGACACAAATTATGCAATTCACGCCATTCCCAAGAAGCCTCTGTGCTGGATGACTTCTACAGAGTTTTGTATTGCAACCCCACCCACTCAAGGAATTTTAAAAAAAAAATCTTCTAGAAATTAGACATATGGGGGGAAAGAGACACCCTATGGCAGAACATTCTATTTCCACTGATGCTTATGGCTTTCTTTCTACATTAAGGATATTAGTGTTGGAAACAGGAGCAGCCATAGGAAGATGTAAAAAAATTAAAAATGGCAAATGCAATCTTACTCCCAGAGTTGCCATCTTGACTTTTTTGACCTCTCCGGCAAACGACCTTAGTTATAAATATCTTTTACAATGTGATAATGTAAAGAACAAATTTCACATGCATAAATGTCCAATATGACAGTTATGTATAGCTTAACCTTAATGTCCTAGCCAAGAGGAATGCCATGACTGAATATATTTCTTGTCAGCCTGAAACAGCTTGTTGATTTGCATTTTTAGCATTAATAGATTTGGTGGGGGAAACTACAGAAATGAAGTGGAACAGAGCTTTGCTCAATAACAATTGGAATAGAGAAAACATTCAAGAAATTTTAATATTCCTATCTTTGTGCTAAATATATTTTCCCATAATCTGACATTAGATTTTATCTGTTTATCTTTTAAAACAACCAAAACCATTTGGATCTGAAAATCAATAGAAAAAAAATTAGCTGTGCTGATCAGCTGAGACCTTTGAACTTACTTTTTTTTCTTGAGAAAACTGAGAACAAAGAAGTGACAAGAAGAAAATAAACTCTAAGTTTAAGACTATCACACTCTAGCTAAGAATCACCTTTTAAATTTAAATAAAATTCTGCATGCGTCTCTATGAAAATTTCAGCTTGCCTGAGTACGATTGTGAGCCTTCATAATTGTAATAACTGTTAGAAAATACTTAATTTAATGCAACCCTTTTTATCAGAAAATTTTCTTAATTTATGAGAGAACAGAAAGCTAGGTAGTACAGCTTTGATGGCAAAGACAGCCTCCAATTTCATGCACTCAGCAGAATGTTTACATAGAAGTTACAATGCACAGGACTTTTTTTTACTTTAAATTATGTATTTTACATCTGCCTTTCTTCTCATTATCCTTATGTGCTGATAGAATTCAGTTCAGATACATCAATTTCCCCATTTTATGCATCATCTTATTGGGAATCCTGGGAATTGTAGTCCAAACATATTTAAAAGATAATATATTAGTGAAAGTAGGTGAAGACAGAGTTATTAAAATCTGGCAGAGAGAGAGGGAGTAGGGAGGAAGCAGAAGGGGGGCAGGGAGAGAATTTAGTGTTGGAAATTCAATTTCCATTTAAGGCATTATACCCACATTATGTAATTTGTATCAATCATATCATAACATAAATGATATGTAGAGTGTAATTTGCGAGATAATATCACAATTTATGTCACATCACTTGTCCCCTGTAGATACCCATGATTCTTAATAAAAATCATTGAAACTGATGAGAATTTGCTTTAGATATCTGTTTGCAATGTGAATTTATACTCATTTAGCTTTGATATGGCCAAGAAGGGGGTGGTAAGTCATGCCCTTTCTCCAAGAATTCATTCTCCTTGGTTTCCCACGTGAGAAAATATTACAAAATATTTCTTTTTCTGGGCAGTTCATTCCCAAAATCTTTATAAATATGGCAGAGAACTTTAAAAAAGTAATTTGTGCCTTAACAGAATAACAGAGTTGGAAGGACCTTGTAGGTCTTCTAGTCTAACCCTCTGCTCAAGTGGGAAGCCTTATACCATTTCAGACAAATGGTTGTCTAATTTCTTCATAATAACCTCCAGTGTTGGAGCGCTCACAACTTCTGAAAGAAAATTGTCCCACTGATTAATTTTCTGTCAGGAAATTCCTCCGTGTCTCATACAATTTATAAAATATGATTTTATTTCAATTGAATTACTAAATGAATGAACTATTCTATTACCTACATCTTGGTCTCTATCTCTCTGTGTCCACTAACAATCCTGATAATATGAATAAAATTGTAATATTGGAAGCTTGAATATTGTAGGAGTCATCAAAAGTAGACTTGTATAATCCTAAAACTGGCAGATTGTCAGTTTTCTTTGTTTTTTTTTTTAAATATTTGATATTAAATTGTTAGATATTTCATAGATTGAAATAGTAACATAAACTCCAGACTTATATCCACTTGCCTCTTGATATGTTCTACTGAATTCAATTACCTTTACTTCAATGGATCTTCCATTACAGAAGGATTACAGAGAGAGAGGGAGGGAGGGAGGAAAGGAGAGAGAGAGAGAGAGAGAGAGAGAGAGAGAGAGAGAGAGAGAGAGAGAGAGAGAGAGAGAGAGACAGAGAGAGATTAAGTTATAGCTGCTTTCCCTGAGAGATATGGATCGAGTGGTACTATCAGCAATCATAAACACTAATAAATTACATTCCAAAATCCATCAGTCAATATGATTGCCTATATTCTTGCTTAATTTTAGAATTAATTCTATAAATGAACAAGAATGAAGCATATTTCCAATAATAAGCTATCCTGTAATTATTGTGTTCATTGACTCACTCCTGAATTTTTTTTCTCTCATAATACTTCAATATAAATTTAAATTTAAAAATGCTTGAAAGATGTTGCAGATGTAGAATATAAAAAGCTAGCTCATTGTTGAAGGATACTTTTTTTCCCCCCACACAATTATCATGTGAAAAAAATGACATGTGACAAAACAATTGATGCTTTCTGGAAATGTTTGTTCATGGTCACAGTGTTCGATAAAAATGAAAAAGTGTTAATAAACCTATGAATGACAAGACATAATTATACAATAGGTTATAAAGCACAATTAAATCATTTGTAAGAATTCAGTTGACGTCTTCCCAAATTTGCAAAAATACAGCAGGGATTAGAAGTTCATAGTGCCACACAATTTGAAAACTCTCATCTCATTGACATTATTGTGTTTTTGATGTTTCTCATTTTCAAGGGCTGTCAATAGAATTGATGGCTGCCTACTTTTTTTAAAAAATAGTTTTTATTAAGCATTTTTCACCTTTAAAAACAGGAGGAAAAAGGACAAAAACACAGTAAAAAACAAGACAAACATAACAATGTGCACTATTTTTACAGCCTTCTGTATTGGCAAGTATATTCTGCTTTTATATTCAATTCTTCTACTTTATCTTTCTATTATTTATTTATTTATTTATTTATTTATTTATTTATTTATTTATTTATTTATTGGTTCGATTTATATGCCGCCCTTCTCCGGAGATTCAGGGCGACTTACAATGCATTAAGCAATAGTGTTCATACTTTTGTATATACCTGCTTAGTAGGGCTTTTGGGCCCCCCTAAGCAGTGTTCTTTTTTATACAAAGTCAGTTTATTGCCCCCACAATCCGGGTCCTCATTTTACCTACTTCGAAAGGATGGAAGGCTGAGTCAACCTTGAGCCTGGTGAGGTTTGAACTTGCAATAATTGCAGGCAGCTGGTACTACTTAACAGTACTTTAGTCTGCTGTGCCATCAAGGCTCTTCAGCTTCTTCAGTTCTTTATAACAACTTTGATAACTATTATAACCACATTTGTTACATATATTTAGATTATACTTATTTACATAGTCAGTGATTTAGCATTAACAATAATTAATAGCTTTTGGTTTTTATTTAATCGATATTAGATTAAATCTCCTATTTTTTATTTTGGTTTTGGTTTTCTAGCCACTCATACATTTTATTCCACACTTTATAGTAATCCCAATCTTCTCTTTCCTTTATTTCCATAGTCATTTTATCCATTTCTGCGCATTCAAGAATTTTTCTAATCACTATTTCCTCTGATGGTATGTTAATCTGTTTCCACTTTTGTGCAAGTGTAATCCCAGCTGGATGGCTGCCTACTTTAAATAACCCTCCAAGTTCTAGCTCCTACATACAGTATGGACAGAACAGTATTGTTCCTTTTAAAATGTGGCTTGAAGAATGGCACAGTATGGGCTCTGCAGGTACCTATGTTTTTGCATGAGTGAGCATTTGTGCATGCATTCAGAAGAGAGAAAGGCAAATACAGAGGCTTTTGTTTTGTTGTTTACTTTACTAATATGGTCCAGTGAATATGACTTTACCTGTTCTACCCATATGCAGCTCCTTAGATAGTTCATAACATGGGGGCACATGGCAAATAGTCATATGGCCAGTTTATTTGTGACTTGAGCTCCAAGATAAAACAATAACAGGATGAATATAATGGTACCTTAAATACAGTGGTGGGATTCAACTAATTTAACAACCAGTTCTCTGCCCTAATGATTTCTTCCAACAGCCAGTTCACCAAACTGCTCAGAAAATTAACAACCGGTTCTCTCGAAGTGGTGCGAACTGGCTGAATCCCACCACTGCTTAAATATTATATGCAATCAGTGGTGGGTTGCCCCCGGTTCAGACCGGTTCTATAGAACCAGTAGTAGAACCGGCAGGAGGCTCTGCCATTGACCCCAACATCATCAGAACACTTCTGCTCATGCACAGAAGAGCGTTTGCATGACCCTGTTGCGAACCGGTAGAAATGGTAAGTAGAACCCACCCCTGTATGCAATATATTTGAACATTGCATAAATATATATAAATTCCCTATAGAATGGTTCTTTTTAGAGAACAGGAACAAGAATCTGGATTAGGTACACTTATAAAGTTGACTTCGGGATTACAAGAAAGGTAACAGTGCCTAGTAAAAGTGGGACAAAATATTGTTCAGAAATCGGTGTTTGTTTGCCTCTTGATTTAACAGAAATGGGTTAACTGCTCAGCATCCAGTAGAAATGTTTTTAGCTTTGCAGAATTTGCAGAATGCAGTCTGATGTGGAAAGAGGATTTTGTCAAATATTCAAAGCATACAATCTTGACAAACATTAGACCAATTTGGATTATTAAACTCCTTGTTGGCCAGCTGTCATGCTGTGCAGAAGTGCCTATTTTCAAAAGCAGGCACTTATAAAACTCAGCTGAGATGTGAGTAAAAGAGAGCACTAGAGTCCAAAATATATGCAGATGTCTAATCTGTGACTTTGTGTACAGAAAAAATGAGACACACCCAGTGTCTGTGACGTTTGATTCAGTAACAGCACACTGCTACCTGACATTCTTGGAATCAAATAACTCCATAAAAAAATCTTAACAAAGAGTTTATTTTCTGAAAAAAATATGTTCCAAATATTTGAACATGAATCCTCTCATAATGTAAATTAATCTGGGAATACTATTCATTTTTAGAGCTTTCACTTTGTCCCAAAGGCTAGGATTTAATGACTCCCATCTATCCATATCTGAAGAAGTTTCATTATATATTTTATCTATATTACATATTGCTGACTAACTTAAACCTTTCAGTATACACATACCTAAATATTTAATAGATTAGATACAAATGCAGAATGGATTTTCCTGAAATGGATAAGAATCAAAATTTCATCTCTTAGCATCAACTCTGATTTGAATCAGTTAATAAGATATCCTGCTATTCTTCTAAAGCCATCTATAATTTGCATTAACACTATAATAATAGAGTGAGGTTTATAAGTAAAGAGAAGAATATCATCTGCAAATAAAACCAGTTTATATTCAACCAAATTATGTACTATTCCATAAATGTCTCTGTGAGAAATGTGACTATCAGCAAAAGATTTATATAAAAGATTGTAAGCATGTAACCTATTTTTAGTTTCTATGGATAATTTTTATCAATAAATCAATTTGATATGCACATGTTAAGAGATAAATGGAACAATGAATTTAAAGATTCCTATATTGGCTAGAAAATGGATGAATGTTTTAACTTCCATACCTAGCGCATAAATGGACTATAAATGTCATACTACCAAAAAAAAAAAAAAAAAAAAAATTAGAATTTATTGGACTCCATTACTTTTGTATGGAAAAGGATTTTTTAGGACAGCATTTTGTTGAAGATGTAATAAGGACAACACTTTTTTTAAAATACATATTTTTAAAATATCCTATGTACTTGCAAAGTTTTGAAAGAAAGTAGTGTGCTATTTAAATCTATGACAAGAGCTAAAAATTGAAGAATATTCAAGAAAATAAAATATTCTTTCCAATTACATACTTAGTACATGGAATTTTACAACTGGACGACATAAATTGATTGTCCTGCCTATATTATAGCTAAGAGACTGATATATCATCTTTGGAAAGATAAATGTATGGCTTCACTTACTCAATAGAACGAAGATGTGATTATACTTGCTACTAGTAAGTGAATTACTTATAGGTATGGACTTTGTATGGATAGTAAGTTAGCTTTAACCATTCAGTCATGTCTGGCTCTTGGAGACATTATAGGCAAATGCTCTCCATGCTACCTATCAAGCACAGTTTCTTTCAGTTGTTGGATGTTCATCTTTGTATCAGTTTTGATGGTATCAAACCAACAAGTTCTTTGCTTGCCCCTTCTTAGCATCATTGACTTCTCCAATGAATTTACATGCATGACATGGTCATGGATAACTATAAGCAAATATGAAACTCATAGATACAAAGTGCAACAAGTTAAAAAGCAAACAGCGTGATAGTCATATGTGTAATAGAAATATATGTATATGTAGATATACTTGAATAATGTTTATATTAGATAATTGTATATATAATTGTAACTGCTTAGTGTTGTAACCACATATTATATTCTATATCTTATTTTTATTTTTTTCTGTTGTATATTTTCACTTATTTTTAAAACACTTTTTATATATTTTCTGATGATGTATGTATCTTTGCATTTTGTTTCTCTTCTTTTTCTATTACTATTTTAAAAGCAATTTAAAAAAAAAAAAAGAAAAGGAAAAGATAGACAAATATTTCAGAGAAGATAGTGCCTGGAATGCTTTGTCCCGGGTGGTTCTCCTGGTTATGTATTAGGCATGTCCATTTGGATGATTTTCTTTCTCATGACTTATTTCCAGATCCCACCCAAAAAGCCACCAAGGTGTTTTATCAAGTCAGCATAACTAAAGGTGCCATTCCATACTGTCTTTCTTTTTTGCTTCCCAAACAGAACTGAAAGGAGGCTTCCAGGTAATGGTTTATAGGATTTTCTACACAATTTATAATCATACTGTAGAACTGATTTTCACATGCATTGTGGATGGCAAAAACAAATAATAACCAGACAAATTATGTTGCAGTTAATTAGGCTATGAAGTATTCATAAATAGTTACATTTGTCCGGTTGGTAGGTAGACGGCATATTAAGGCAATAACACAACTAATTTGATATACAGTAGTGGGTTTTCTCCTAATAAATACCAATTATTTATTGTTTTTAATTGCTTTAACTTTTTATAGTTTTAGAATTGTTTTCTAAATCAGAGTCGCTAGGCTGAAATGGGTGGCTATAGAAATTGATTGACTGAATGAGTTTTATTTATTTAAAATATTTATATAACCATCCACCTTTCAACCAACTCAGGGTTCTCAATTAAAAGTGTAAAAAACATACAAAATCTTTTTAAAAACAATAAAATTCGACCATTTAAAACATTAGAAACAACAATAACCTGGCATCAATTAGTGGTAATGTTCTATCATCTAATCTCCTAGCACTTTGGGAAAAACTTGGATTTTCAAAGCCTTATGGAAGACTAACAGGTGGAGGGCTTCTGAATTTCCAGGAGCAGAGTGTTCCATATGTCAGGGGCTGCTATGGAAAAGCCATGCTTCCTAGCTCCCATCAGATGGCAATATTTAGGGGAAGGCCCACCCTATTTAGAATAGAATAGAATAGAATAGAATAGAATAGAATAGAATAGAATAGAATAGAATAGAATAGAATAGAATAGAATTATTTATTGACCAAGTGCGATTGGACACACAAGGAATTTGTCTTTGGTGCATATGTTCTCAGTGTATCTGAAAGGACAAGATACATTTGTCAAGAATCATAAGGTACAACACTTAATAATAGTCATAGGGTACAAAGAAGCAATCAGGAAACAATCAATATCAATATAAATCATAAGGATACAAGCAACAAAGTTACAGTCATGCAGTCATAGAGGGAGGAGATGGGTGATAGGAATGGTGAGAAGACTAATAGTAATACTAATACAGCCTTAGTGAATAGTTTGACAGTGTTGAGGGAATTATTTGTTTAGCAGAGTGATGGTGTTCAGGAAAAAACTGTCCTTGTGTCTAGTTGTCTTGGTGTGCAGTGCTCTACAGCGTCGTTTTGAGGGTAGGAGTTCAAACAGTTTATGTTCAGGATGTAAGGGGTCTGTAAATAATTTCACAGCCCTCTTTTTGACTCTTGCAGTATACAGGTTCGCAATGGAAGGCAGGTTGGTAGTAATAGTTTTTTCTGCAGTTCTTAGCATTTGACCTGCAAAGACAGGTAAATATGCTTAGGGGAAGGTAATTTTGCACATAGCCTGGTCTGGTGCCATATTGGACTTTAAAGCTGTAAAGTAAAAAAGTCTATCATCTTAATAGGGGCCCAAAAGGGCAATGGATGATGAATTAGGTTTTGAGATTAGTAATTTGGCAATGAAAATTGACTTCTTTTTTTGGGAAGAAAATGACCAAAGAAATTGTATTCATATTAATGGTGCAGGATTGTATAATTTGGATGTTCCTAGACCTTTGGATTATCCTGAATATCCTGAATATTATTTTTGGTCAGGAAAAAAGATCATTATCCTGACTTTATTTGATGCTGATAACAATATGTGTTTAATGGATTTACTGTTGTTTCAATAAAGCTGTTAAATGTGTTTTTCTGTCTATGTGTATTTTGTATACTGTTTTGATTATATTTGTGACATGATGACTCAGGAGTATTAATATTATTATAATATGTTGAGTATAAAGTACTTGGCAATTTGTCTTATAGTAATTAACTTACTTGCCAAGTGATTGTGTCTATTTTACACAGTATATTTTTAATATACAGTATAAGTTTAATATATTGCTGAAAGACTACATAATGAATGGAAACATGTATGTGGCAAGGGTGGGTTCTACTTACTACCAGTTCACAACAGGATTGCACACGCTCGTTTCGCACACACACCCGCCTTCCTTCTGCACATGCGCAGATCGCCAATGATGACATCAGGGGCCTCCCTCCGGTTTTACTACTGGTTCTTGTGAACTGGTCCAAACCGGGGGCAACCCACCACTGGTATGTTGGCAGGGTCTACTATTGCTTTTCTTTCATTTTGAAAGTTACAGTCTGATGAGTAGCAATGAGATGTGATGTGAATACTGCATTCTGATGCTGTGAACAATTGCTACATCACCAATGGGGATCCGGATCTTTGCTGTTTATGGTTGGAATCAATGTGGGTATTCAGAACACTAACATGATTCCTTCACGTATGTCTATTTTAGTGTTAAAAATAATATGATTATGCACGGAGGGCATTCTTCAAAATGTGGCCTGCTTCTAAATTGAATGGGAGCTTGTAATATTTCAAGCATGGGATTTGACAGGATGCCTTCCACCTCTTCTTTCATCATACATCATGTGTGTGTATGCAGAATGCATTATAATTGTCAGTTGTGTGTGTGGAAAGGGCCATATTCATATAAAAGCAGCACTGTATATACTGATGTGCAAGTTACAAAACATACTTTTTCTAATAAAAACATGAGTTAAACTGTCAGAATATTTAAGAATAAAAGGTTTGTGCTTCTTTGTATAATTTGTGATATTTATAGAATTAAATGGTACTTGGAAACAATGGCATTCTAAATAAAAAGGGGCTTGAATAGGCAATATCAAATTGATAATGCTGTAGAGATAAATAATGTTATGCAAAACCTTTATCTATGTGACATTTAAAAAAACAGCATGTTATGTATGCCATTGCAGAAAACAAAAGGAATAATGTGTTAAATGATGTTGAATAAATTTCAGTTTTAAAAAAGCAATTTAAACTGAAAGGTACAACAAAACAGAAAATGGGATGTAGTAATTAAAGTAATTCTTAAATATATTCACTGTCTGCACATCAAATGGAATCACAGTTTTATCCGCACTTTAGCATTCAGTCGGATTGAGGATTTCAAACCATTTAAAATTATGCATTCACTATATCCTGGACTTTGAAGAAGTGGGATATAAAGACTATTGAGGCTTTTTTTTTTTAATACTTTATTGAATTTTCCAATTTTTTAAAAAGACAATGTACAATCACAATCTTGATCCGAGGTGCAATGTTTACACATTTCATAGATCAAACATTAAGTGAATTCCATCCATAACTATACAGTATACAGTTCTATACAATTCTCTACATTTCTATACAATTAAGTCCATTTCGGGTGTCTAACAAATCGTATCCTATTATCATATTTTTATCCTATTCTTTAACCAGGCTTTTGAGTTGCAGAAAAGTCTTGAGACTATCACTGACATCCAAGAAAACAAACAAACGGCTCATTGAATAAATCCCAGAGTTTTCACAAATCAACCCAGAGTGCTCACTCAAGCTATACATGACCAAGCTCAAATTATCCTACTTTAAGCACATTATGTCTGAAGTTGAGTAATTTGAGCCTAGTAATTTGTAGTGTGACATTATGCAAAAACCTAACTCTGGAGAAGACTCTAATGCTGGAGCCATTATCAACATAAATGATTCACGCTAAAAAATTTTTAAAAAAGGATCAAAGATGCTTTTTGCCTGCTAAAAAATGTGGGCCACGAATCAATGGCCAGCTAAAAAAAGCAGTGGATGTGGCATACGACAGTCTATTTCTATGAAAAGTAGAGATATGTGAAATACACTGAACTTTAGGAACTAATTTAATTAATAAGTTCATGGCATTTAGCAGGGATGTCAAACTGGTGGCCCGTGGGCCAGATGCATCACACGCAGGCCATGCCCACCCCAGCTCCGCAAATGGGAAAAAGTGTCACGAAACATCATGTGACAGTAACGTGACACCACGGGTTTGACACGTGATATATAGATTAGTTGTAGAACATATTCTAACAACAATATTCTAAATTACTTCCACTCTTTCTGATCTTAATCATTTTTGTTTCTAGTCTTACTTTGTTATCCTCCTTTCTATTTATAGACTATTCCAGAAGTAATAGGGCAGTCTGATATTCATTTTTATTTGTAACATAGCTATATGTGTAGAAGATATTAATGATGACAATAATAAGTCATTAATATCTACAAGCAGCTGATATCAAGTTTATTTTACACCGTAAAGCAAAAAGGATATTTTTTAAAAAAGGTACAGAACACCAACTTTCGATTGATAAAAAAATATTTAAAAACTCTAAAACTCTAAAAAACTCTATGTGTTCTAGCTGAATTACAAAAGACTATTAGATTCCCTGCCCTAGAGTTAGATTTTAAAATATTTGGAAATTTAAAATTAATAAAAAATGTATCTTTTTTAAATAATACAATGGAAAATAGCATTGATACAAATACAGAAGAACTGGAGAAATCAAAATTAGAAGTGAACATTTTCAAGGCAACTATTCCTATTGCTTTTTAACATGGCTGTAATCTCACTAGCAACAATTTTGAACAACAGGCAATGAATTGTTCAAGCAATGGGCAAATGTTTCATAATTGTTTTACATTTGTTGTATATTTAAAATCATATTGAGAAACGCAATCAGTTTTCAGATCTTTCAGAAGATAGAATTGGAATTGGAAAATTATGCTGTAATGTCTATTTTAAAAAAAAGGAAAAAATGAATACCTAGATGTAATTGTAGTAAGAAATGATAGTAGCAGAGGAAAGTATTATAAGTATTAGGATTTTTTAAAAGTAAATAACATTTTCCATGTCCAAGTAAAAAAAGAAAATCAGTACTTAGTATGTAAAACAAGTAGGAAATGTTTTAAAATGGAATGTGAATAATGGTAATACAATAAAAGCATTTTATAATTGAGTTGTCCTTGAAAATTGTACAGAACACAATAGTGTTGATTGGACACAAGTAGAATTAGATGCTTTAAACTGCAAGCCTGAAAACATATTACAATAAATCATATACTACATCAAAAGAGGGGCTCAGATTGCAAGACAAGATCAACATTAGCAACAAATGCCATTTAAAAAAACAGGATTTGGAAACATAGAACATAGATTATGTAAAAAGACTTTAAAAAGTCTGTTAACCACCTAATCAGTAGTTGTAGCAAAATTATTAGATGATATGATCACATGGGAAAAAAGTTTGATTAGAAATGATGCAAAATGCAGTTTTCATTTCCACAAATTATTGGTATGATTATAACATAGAAAGTGGAGCATTATGAAATGCTCCAGAATGACCATGTAAAATCTTATGACATTTCTGAATTTAGTTACCGTGTTTCCCCAAAAATAAGACCCTGTCTTATATTTTTTTGAACCCTGAAATAAGCGCTTGGCCTTATTGCCATGTGCTCAAAAGCCAGATTGGGTTTATTATCAGGGGATGTCTTATTTTGGGGGAAACAGGGTAGTTAGTTTACTTTATTGTCATTGCACTTCATAAATGAAATTAAATGCCATCTTCAGTGTACATTATAACTATAAAAATAAAACACAAACACACATCCTTCACATTCTATACAATTGAATTGAAAACCCCTGATATTGCATTAATATTGCACTATACACTATACAGAGGAATTATTGAGTGTATCATCTGCATCTCTATAACTGTCTGGTTTGGTTCTGCAACCCAACAAGACAGACACAGACTTCAGAAGATAATTAGAACGGCATAAACAACAATTACTACAAACCTGTCTTCCATTGAGGATCTGTATACTACATGAGTCAAAAAGAGGGCTATGAAAATATTTATAGATGCCCTTGCATCCTGGACATAAACTGTTTCAACTCCTATCCTCAAAACGATGCTATAGAGCACTGCACACCAGAACAACTAGACACAAGAACAATTTTTTCCCAAACGCCATCACTCTGCTAAAGAAATAATTCCCTCAACACTGTCAAACTAGTTACTAAATCTGCATTACTATTAATCTTCTCATCGATCCTATCACCCATCTCCTCCCACTTATGACTGTATGACTGTAACCTTGTTGCTGGTATCCTTATGATTTATATTGACAGCTTCCTAATATGATTTGATTGCTTATTTGTTCCCTATGACTATCATTAAGTGTTGTACCTTATGAGAAAAGACGAATCTTTTCTTTTATGTACACTGAGAGCGTATGCACCAAGACAAATTCCTTGTGTATCCAATCACACTTGGCCAATGAAAATTCTATTCTAAAAAAAGAATTCAATATAGTTACTGCTCTGGGATAGAAGCTGCTTTTCAGTCTTTGTTTCAGTGGTGGGTTCCTCCTGGTTCGGTCCGGTTCGGCCGAGCTGGTAGCGGTGACGATATGATGTCACCGAACCGGTTTTCCCCCCCGCCTTCCCACCCCCACTCCCTCACGTTATTCTTACCTTTTATTTGGTCCCACTCCCAATCTATTGCTGCCTCCTGAGTCCCAACTGATGACTAGAGGGAAAAAAACTGTTTAAACTCTTGCCGCGGGGCTTCAAAGGGCTGTCCTACAGCTGATCAGTGTTAAAAGCAAACAAATGAGTCGGGTCGTAAGTGCGAGGACTGGTCGTAAGTGTGAGGACCTTCCAGAAATGACTCTGACCAGCTAGCCACGCCCACCTAGTCACATGACCTCCAAGCCACACTCACAAAATAAGCCATGCCCACAGAACCGGTAGTAAAAAAAATTTAGAACCCACTCCTGCTTTGTTTGTCCTTGTTTTTATTATCCTGTACCATCTGCCAGATGGTAATAGTTCAAAAAAAGGTGCACAGGAAGAGATAGATCTTTAAGAATGTTTTGAAATTTCTTAAGGCAGCGGGAGCTATAAAGCTCTTCCAAACACAGGAGAGGGCAACCAATAGTCCTCTGGGTAATGACATTAACCTTCTAGAGTGCTGTCCTATCTGCCACTGTGCAATTGGCAAACCATATACAGGTGCAGTAGGTTAAAATACTCTCTATGGTGCAGCGGTAGGTCATCAGCAATTTTTCATTCAGTTGTTGTTTCCTGAGAAGTCTCAGGTAGTATAATCTCTGCTGGGCCCTTTTGATCAGTGCTGCAATGTGAGTGTCCCAGGTGAGGTCCTCTTTTATGATAACACCCAGAAACTTAAAACTGGCCACTTGCTCCACTCGGTCTCCATTGATAAGCAAGGGCTGGATGCCTGATCTATTCCTTCTATAGTCCACCATAAGCTCCTTGGTCTTATTGGTGTTAAGGACCAAGTTATTGTCTCCACACCACAAAAGCAACTGGTCCACCTCATCTCGATAGGCAGACTCATCCCTCCCGGAGATGAATCCCACCACTGTTGTATCATCTGCAAATTTAATAACAGTATTACTGTGTGAGTGGGAATGCAGTAATGTACATAGAGAGTATAGAATAAGGGACTCAACATGCAACCCTTTGGTGTACCAATGTTAAGAATAAGGGCTGAGGAGATATGATTATCTAATCTGACACTCTGAAAACGGCCAGACAGGAAATGAATAAGTTTGAATGAGAAAACCCAAGATCCATATGTTTAGACACTAGTGTATATGGAAGAATTACATTAAATGCAGAGCTAAAATCTACAAAAAGCATCCTCACATAGCCCCCTCCTCCGTTGTTCCAAATGAGTCAGAACAGTGTGAAGAGTGATGGCTATAGCATCCTCGGTAGATCTATTTGTTCTGTATGCAAACTGATATTTATCAAATGTATGCGGAAGACCAGAAATGATGTGCTGACAGACCAATTTCTCAAAGCACTTCATGATGATAGGACTGAGTGCTACTGATCTGTAATCGTTGAGTTTATTGATAGGGAACTTCTTTGGCAGTGGAACAATGGTGGAAGCCTTCAACAAGATGGAACAGTGGACTGAAATAAAGACCGTTTGAAGATCCTGGTAAAGACTCCAACCAACTGATCAGTACAGTTTTTAAGCACTCGGCCAGAGATACCATCAGGACCGGCAGATGAACTATTTGTGTCTGTGTGTCTCTCTGTGTGTCTGTCTGTCTGTCTGTATTTTTGTTTTGTTCTTTTTCATTGATTATTTCATTGTTCCATTATTTTACTTCTGTTTATATTCCTTTCAGTTTCTTCCTTTTTATTATAAGTCATCTAAAGTAGTCCCACAGTGAGATACACAGTGGAAAATCAATTTAACAAACAAACAAATAAATATAGAATATACATTGGTGGACATTAGAGTAGTTGAGGAAAATAAGTTTTACTTAGAAATGTAGCATTACCAAATGATACTAGAGTAGCTCAAAAAAATTGTAAAATATTGAGATTTGACTTTTAAATTACTAAGATCATGAAATAATGCAAAATCTCTCTCATAAATGTATTCTCTCTCTTTCTCTTTCTGTCTTTCTGTTTCTCACTCTAACCCTAACCCTAACCCTAACCCTAACCCTAACCCTAACCCTAACCCTAACCCTAACTCAACCTATCCCATCCCACCCCATCCCACCCCACCCCACCCCACCCCACCCCACCCCATCCCATCCCATCCCATCCCATCCCATCCCATCCCATATATCTATTCTAGCTAATCTATGTTTTAGACATATTTCAACAATTATTAGGCTAAGGATATCACTCTATCATTTACAGCTATTGACCATGATAGTTGATGTCTTGATGAGAGTTATAGGTCAGCAAAACTGCCAGATTGTTCCCTTGCCAATTGTAATGCTTATTGACCAATAAGAGGAAAGAGAGGGAAATGGATAAAATAAGTAGTGAACAGTTATTGTTGTATTTCTGTTATTAGATAGTCATCAAATCTATTCAGCATGTTTAAAGCTAAGTCTGGTTTTCAAGTCACTGCACTGATAGCAATGTTCCAATATTTGAGGGGTTGCCACAAAGAAGAGGGAGTCAACCTATTTCCAAAGCACCAGAAGGCAATGGATGAAAACTATTCAAGGAGAGAAGAACCTGGAATTAAGGAGAAATTTCCTAACAATGACAACAATTAATCAGTGGAATGGCTTGCCTTCAGAAGTTGCAAGTGCTCCATCACTGAAGGCTTTTAAGAAGGGACTGGACAGCCATTTGCCTGGAATGACATATAGGGTCTCCTGCTTGAGCAGGAGGTTGGAGTAGAAAACCTCCAAGGTCCCTTCCAACTCTGCTATTCTGTTATAAATTGAAAGTGGCAAATTATCTTCCTTAGTCAACTGATGGATAGATAATAATAACAACAGAGTTGGGACCTTGAAGGTCTTCTAGTCCAACCCCCTATAAGGAAACCCAATACCATTTCAGATAAATGATTGTCCAATTTGTTCTTAAAAACTTCCAGTGTTGGATTACCCACACCTTCTTACATTCAAACAGTCAAAGAGCCATTTGGACCCATTTCCCATAGAAAAGAAAACACCGGGAGCCACAAAACCTGGGGGGGCATGACCAACTCGACATCACTCACTCCCACCCTGTCACATGACTGTCTCACTCTGTCTCTCTGTCTCTATCTCTGTCTCTCTCTCTTGTCTCTCTCTCTCTGTCTTTCTTTCCCTCCCTCTCTCTCTCTCTGTCTGTCTGTCTCTCTCTTTCCATCCCTCTCTTCCCCCCTCTCTCTATCTCTCTTTTCTTTTCTTTTTTCCCCTCCTCTCTCTCTTTCCCTCACTCTGTCTCTCTCTTTCTCTCTCTTTTCCTCCTTCTCTCTCTTTCCTTCCCTCTCCCCCCTCTCTTTGTCCCCTGGGGGCGGGGGGAAGGAAACCCTGAACTGGTGCTGGGTGGTGGGAATCTGATGTCCGGAGGCCGATGAGCCCAGGAGCAGCTTGCCAACAATCAGCTGGGCTCATCGGCCTCAGGGAGGCTGGGCATCACAACACTGGCACCTCTGCATCAAAATCAACTGACATCCGGGAGGTGAGAGCGAGCCAATGATGATGCTGTGCATCATAATGGGCTCCAGAAGGAGCGGACCCTGTCTCCCCCACTGTGAAGCATGCTAAATTTCACTGTGCTGCACAAGGCATTGCAAGAGCAGCAGGCAGGCCATGGAGGCAGCAACAGCAAATACACCACGACAAAGGCAGAATGCTGTTTTGGCAAGTGCAGGTGTGCTTCACTCCCGCACTAAGGCCACAACAGGATGAGAGAGGGATGAAAGAGCCATATGTGACTCTAGAGCAGTGAGTTGCCGACACTCAACCCAGGGAATGAAAGGACAGATTTTACAGTTAGTCTGTGGCAGGTTGGGAAATAAAAGTACATTTGAATGAAACATGCTGGAAATGATTGCAAAAGAAGTGTATGTATCTATGAAACTAGGGAGCTGAAGTAATGCTCAGATCAACCTTCCCCTTCAACTTTATTGTGACTATCATTCCCAGGCAGTAGAATTCTCAGAATTCCCAGAATTCTCAGGCAGTATGACTGGAAGGATGTTCCATTCTATGGATACATCTTCATTCTCTCTCTTTCTTCTTTCCCAAACCTGTTTCGCCACCATGTTTTCCTTTACCTACATCAGCTAATTTTCACCAATTCAAGGTATTCTGAGAAAGGAATACTGAACAGTGTATGTTTTTCTTGGATTTTCATTTTTATTTTGTCATTCTGGACTCAGTATTTCAGGAAGATTTTCTCAACTATCCTAATACTTCTTTTTAGATGAAATCTTGTTGGCATTATGAGCTAGGCTCATTATTATGAGGAACAATATGTTCTGTTGGGAAATTAATGGCTCCCAATATTATCCTACACAATGTGGCAGAGATAGGACCATTTGATGTTAACATTTCTGTACAGTATATAAATAAATGTACAGTAGCTCAAGGTAAAGTATTTTTTTTCTATTAGTGGGAAGTCAAAACAACTTCCAAGAAGAAGACATTGACTTAGACGTGTCCATGTGGTTGCTAGGAGTGAGTTTTTTGAAGTGTATCTTAAATGTTTACTGTTTTATAGTTTAAATTAATTATGTATTTTGTACTTTCAATTTACAGAGCTGTACCTTCATTCATTAGAACATTTTTATGTGTGCTGCTAATTTTTTGTTCCCTTTCAAAAATACAATTTGGTTAATACAACTTCCTATTTTCTGATAGCCAAGGAAATAGTCTTTTGTGGTATGGATTTACTGTGTAGTCCATGGAGACAGATATTTGTGAGAATGAAAGACAGCCAAGCTTTAGAAATGAACTCTAGCAGTTTCACAAAGAGAATTATAGGTGTGTTATTTTCAAAAGACATGGTTACACAAGGACTAATCTCAACAGAGAATCTAGGTTATGGAAACATTAACCTTCTCTCTCTCTGGGGGTCAAAGAGGGAAATGATAGATAGAAAGTTCACCAAGTGAGCAAATGAAAGATGCATCAGGCAAAGGGGTATTTTTCAATCTTGGAAAGATAATTTGGGGGGGGGGGGTCAGAATAAGGGAATATAATAGGAAACAGAAAGTTAAAAGAGTAACTTGCAGTAGTACTGATAACATTGCAGATGGTCAGTCTCATTAATGAGCTACAGATTTGCGGAAAATGTGTTGCATCAGGGCACAGTAATACAATATGATTTGTGGTCCTAGTTTAATTACAGTACAGACTATAATTAATTGTTTCCTTTATCTTCTCAAATTGAAAACTTTGATGCAGCCTGGCTCAGACCCTTGTCAGGTACTTTCTCATATTTTTCTTTTTAAACCGTAATACATATAGTACCTATACTTGTATTATGTGTGATTAATACATTAATAGACTGAATAGCACAAAGTTATTCAGGTACTGATATCCAAATAGATACACAAATGCATTGCAAAAGACGTGTACAAGGTTGTCTTCTCATGTTATTGCATGCATGGGCCTGATTCACATATTAACTAATGAGATCTGAAGAGCATTTTCTTTTTGTTTACATTCAATTTGAAACAAATAGAATTTCTGCAGAAAAATGTTGATTTAATGTGGATAGTGTTTTTATTGTTTTAAAATTATTTAGTATTTTAATTGCAACACATTTTTTGAATATAAGCCACCCAGAGTCATCAACTGAGATGGATGGCTATAGAAACTGATTGACTATATAAATCAATGAATGAACAAATAAATATATCAGGATATAAGCATTTTTCTATGAGTATATAATCACTTTTTTTCACAACAATCCAAAATTGAAATATCTAAAGCTCTTCATCAGTCAGCAGTTTCCAAATTTGAACAATTTAACAAAATATTGTTAAAAACATTTTAACAAAATGTTCATATTATATACCTTCCAAGAATCTGGCTCACCATAGGGATAGAGTTATTAAGGAATTGGTTCAGAGAGGTTTGCTTTAAAAATGCAAATGCAGCTCCTATAATCAATATCCATCTCTCTCTCTCTCAATGATGAAAATATTTCAAAAGTACAAAACATATTCCCACCATCAATTCTATTCCTTTCTCCTTGCTTACTACTTCAGTGGCCTTGCAAAAGTCAGACACAGCAATTTGCATTTTCCCTTTGGCTCTGCTTGATTTCTTTTGCATCACTTTCTTGCCAGCTCTGATCCAAATACAAGTTGTTGGCTGGTTGACTCTTCTACTCTATGGAGTTCTTGCTGCCCTCTGAACTTGGTTGATTGTTTGCAGATGTTTCATTATCCAAGTGCCAGTGAGTATGTTGTTTGCTCCCTGTTTATATACAGTAACTTGCCCCGCCAATGTTGGTGGGGATGTGGTTCTCCTAGATAGTTCTTAGATTACGGTATTGTTTTTTGTTTGGTGTTAATTCTGGTTTATCTGGGTATTGGCTGCTGGAGAGTATATGTTCTGATCTTTTTGTTGCCTCTTTTGAATGGTGTGTAAATCTGGTTTATCTCTATGTGTTTAAAACAGGGAGCAAAGAAACTCAGATCTTGCACTCTACATAAACCCATATGTAACAACCCCAAACTAATTCTCTATTTGAACCCCTCCTCAGACTGGGATGGTTGCTCTCCAACACTTTTAAATGTAATATTTAATCCCCTCGAGTTTAGGGTCCAAAAGCACTTAACAAGCATTTTCAAAAAGTGATTAGAAAAAGAAGTATGCAAACGAAGTGTTATTTCAAAGGCACGATTGCAGTTTGAGCAAGATAGCTATTTCCTTGTCTCCCAAAGTGCTAAACCTGCTGGAGACTGCTATTTTGTGATCTCTTCATGAGCAATTTGTGTGCAATTATCAAAGCACTGTCTCTTCAGTCTGCTGAGGTTGTTGGCTCAGTTTTTCAGAACCATCTTTGTCATTTCTTCCCTGGAAATCCCACAACTCCACACATTTAATATCATTTCCAATCCTTCACTAAGAAGGGCCCTGGTTCTGTCTTCTTTACAAGTTATAGTCAAATTATAGAGTGGTAAAAATCCCTTCATTTAATCCCACTATTTCCTACTTATTTCCTTCTGTTTATCTTTATATCCGAAGTCTACTTACTATATCTTCCAATTCAGAGTATCCAAATTACTATTAATTCTCATGCGAATAACTACTGTTTGTAACTCTCTGGGTTATATGTTCTTTGCATACATTTAAAATCAGAGTAATAAAGTATTATTGTTTCTTTTGTTCTGCATATTGGTACATGCTTCCTATTGGTTAATTCTGCCTTTTAAAACAGTGAATAGATTAGCCTTATTGTGAATGTTGCTTGAATTTTTCTGCATTCGGAAATCTGATAAAAATGGGTGACCTTTGCAGTGTAAATGTAGGCCTTACGTATTGGGGAAGATAGTATATGTCAGAGTTTGCATATGTGTGTGTAGAATTCTTTCATTTGTCTATACCGTAATAATGTTGAAAACAAATATGTTAAGGTGCATATTTCATTCTACTTTAATGAATTTTAAATTGTATTCAATATGTTGACTGAACAGAGCTCATACCTTAAGAAGTTTATTTTTCACTTGAATATATCAAAAATTCACTCTGGAATTATTTACCTAGTATAACTACATGAAGTGATGTAAAGCAAAAATAACTGAGTTTGAAATGTTAAGAGATAAAGCTTTCTCAAATGCAAGCAAATGTCCATTTATGGATTGTTTTAGATTTATATCCCAACTTTCTGCATATAGTATTCCAAATGGTTAACAATGACACTAAACAGAGTGGAAATGGTTGAAACAGGGTATTTTAAGAATAGGAGAATAGAATTGATTTGAATTAATTGGTCCCAATTTCATTTCTCTGCAGAAATTATGTTTTATTTTGAGTTCAAGATAAAAAATCCTAATAAAGAGTTTATTTGATTTATAAAGATCACCTACATCGGGGTGGGCAACTGTGGCCCTTTTACAACCTGTGGACTTTTACAACCTGAGACAGCCAAGTTGTCTCAGGAATTCTGGGAGTTGAAGTCCACAGGTTGTAAAAGGGCCATAGTTGCCCACCCCTGACCTACATAAATTGTGAATTTCTTTCAGCTTTTTATTGTTAACCTGTAGAGTTTTCCAAAGATTTATCTGACAGCGATGTTGAACCAGGTCTGCCCATCCTCCATAATTTTTTGATGGTATTTTTCTTTCTCATTCATCATTTCTTCCACAATCTCATTTGACACCTTTCTTCTTTTTAGCGTTGCTGTGCTTAGGATATTAGCTTTTCAACAATGTTAACAATGACTTTGGAAGAGCTTCTGAGGATCTCAGAACTAAGGAAAGATTATTTTTGTCACAATAAAGTATAAATTTGATATTGCTGGTCTTGAAAATGCTCCCTGGGAAAAATTGTTCAATTTCCTTTGAATTATTTTTGCCAGAATAAAGGCAATGCAATGTTGATACAATATTTATGCTTCTATTCGGAATGATTCTCAGATATTTATTTATTGCCTAAGCCACCCAATTTACAAATGGTCTCCTGACAAAGTGCAATAAACCAACATAAAGATAACCATAATGTAGAAATAATGCAAACATAATCTTGAAAACTGGCAAACCATATTCTTTACTAACATGAATATAGTACATATATTGACAACAAGGTCTTAAGTAAATCCCCTTTTCAACAACTTGGTTTTTAAAGGTCAAAAACAGCATCAGTATCAAAAAGTTTATTAATAACTAATATAAAGCTTCCATTGGCTTATAGACAGTTTGCTGCATTTTAGATCAATTGCAGATTCTAAGTAATTTTCAAAGGCAACTCCATGTAAAGTGTAATGTAAATGTCCAAACAGAAAGTTCAAGACCCTTTTCAGAAAAGATTGCAGCCAGCATATAACTCACAGAAAGGCAAAATCCTCCTAAACCATCATCTCCATGTGTGTTTTAATATAATGCTAATGAAATCTGATCTGAGCATAGAGAATAGACAAAGGTGGGTCAGTTCAAGCCATAGACCACCTAAGTGATTTCACCATCAATATATGCAGAGTAAAAAGGCATTCAAGAAGGCTTACATAAGTTGTAAACAAAAGCCTTTAATGGCACCTTCCCTTAACGTTAATGACCTTCCCTTAACGTTAATGATCATATCAATATCTTATCAAGGTGAAGAAGAATAAGTCTACCATGGGAATCTGGCAGGTATTGATTCAATCTGTCATAATCTGACAAGATTTCAGATCTGGGCTTCTCTTTTCTGGTGTTTAACAATTTGAACTTTTATAGTACATTCTCATATCAGGTACGTGTATTAGTATGGGAAGTGTATTATAAAGTCCTATATGAAAACCATAGTAAGCATTGTATAGCTCTGTAACAGAGCTAGTGGAGCTTGAAAAATAGCTCTCAGTCTCGGTATCAGAAACAGAACTGATAAGATCTCTGAAAGTCACAAAGCTCCAGGCATTGACTAAGTTACACTATATCAGAAACAGTGAAATCACAACTGATAAATACCAGCATTTGCTTCCTTATTTATATATATCAACCAAGGTGACCTTATATCAAAGCTTTAGCGATACTCCTCTTCATGTGTGTGAGGACAACAAACAATATATGGCTAATTATAGACTTAATCTACTGAACAAGACCAGTAACTATTTGCCAAGCTTAAATATTTTCAAGATTGGGTTGAAGCCAAGGGAATTATTGGAGATGAACAAACTGGCTTTAAGAAGGGCTGGTTAACTTGTTCTCCACTGTCTTATGCAGAAACAAAATGGAAATCTCTCTCGTCCATGTTTTTCTGGATTTTAAGTTTGCTTTTGATTCTATCTCCAGAAGTATTTATGAGAAAAACTCTACAGCACATTGATTGATAATTGTTTTCTTCAAAATTTAGCGCATGATACTGCTGAAAGCAACTACTTGGAAGGATTAACTGTCATTGTCAAATAGCTCTTAATAAGTGACAGCTTAAAGAAAAGGGACAAAAGCTTTGTCTTGCACACTGAACCATCAAATAATTTGTTTGGTACTTCCTGTGTCAAATAATATTTTGTAATACTATGAATAATGTTATATACCTAATTATGAAAGGGTTCTGCATGGAGCAGAAGGTCACTATATTAGATAGTAATCACATTTTTATCCTGTCCTTTCTCCAAGAGTGCATACATTACTTTCTCACCTATTTCTAGTTTGAACTCACACTATAAGTTTTTTTATGGTACCAGTGGCCCTACATCCTTCAGATAGCTTCATTCCTAATGAGGAATTTAAACTGAGCTTCTCCAATCCTAGTTTTTTCCTAAAAGAGTGTTTCATATATCACAGACACAAAGCAATAATAGATTAGCTGAATTACAATTTCCTGAGTTCAGAAGACAGAGTATGCAGTATGTTTATCAATGACAATAGCTGGCTGACTTCACACAATACAAGCATGAGGAACAAACATTGAACCTTAACAAAACAGAGAAAAGAGGTTCCATGTGTCTGAGAAAACATAATTCCATTTTGTAGATTTCAAAAAGCCCTGTATCAAAAGTCTATAAGCGTAACAACAAACACCATAAACATGAACAACTTAAATAAAATTACATTCCAAAGTAAATGGAAAGTAAACCATGCATAAACCTCTTAAGATCAACCCTATGATATAAAATAAAAGCATAAGAAATATTATTTCTACTTTGTATATAATGTACATATACTTTGTATATAATCAGTCCTATTGTAATCACAGGCATAAAAGCCTGGAACCAAACTTTTCTCCCAGCACTATGTTTAAGCTTATCTAACATCTTAAATCAGCATGCCTCATCTGTGAGTTATTCTAACAACTGTATACACTCCAGTGTAAGATTAAACATCTTATTCATACTTACCAATATAAATTTCCATTCTCTCTTTTTATACTTTCTACTTGATCTCTATTGAGCACACCATGGGAAACTGAAAGAATTTAATGTTGATTGCAGTAATAAGAAGTATCCATGGTAATGTAAGACCACTGTTGAATGACAAAGAATGGAATTCATGCTTGGAATGTTAATACAGAATGGATACATAAGCCATTACCTAAAAGAACAAATACAGTTTACAAGAATCTAGGAATAGGAATAGCATTTAGAATTATAAACCGCTTCATAGTGCTTTACAGCAGAAGAGAAATGGAAGGAACTGGAAATGCTGAATCTTGAAAAATGCAAATTGAGATGTGATATGATAGTATGGTTCAAGAACCTGAGCAGAGGTCACATAGAAAATGATCAAGATCTGTTTTCAGTTTTCACAAAGACCAGAATTTGGCTTTAAGTGATAGAAGAATAGTCTCCAGTTCAATGTTAAAAAAAATTAGCAATAAGAAAAGTTCAAGAGTGGAACCAATTATTCAGAGAAGTTATGGACTCACCTTCGCTAGAATTCTTTAAGCAGAATTTGACCAGTTGTTTTCATAGACATTTTAAATTGGATTCCTGCCTAGAGCAGGAGATGGGTTTAATTTTCTAAATGGCCAAGTCTTCCAAATCTATGATTCTATAACCATGATAGAAAGGTCAACGTATGTAACACAATTTTGAAATTCAGTTCTTCTTGTGGTGTAATCAGAAAACAAAGAAACAAATTCTGTTGTGTCTGTATAAGCTTAATTTGTATGCTCAAGGTCAGGTATTTGGCAAGTTGTGTTCACATTGTATTACAATAATTCCTTTGAAAATTATGTAAAGGATGTTTTTCATAGGTATTGGTGGACTAAAATAATCATTTCCAATATCAGCCTGAGTGTTTGTTATATAGCTATTATGTGCAAATATCAAGTGCAAACGGGAGATTAGACATTGTTGTGGACTGTCTTCATGTGAAATACAATAATAGATTGTTAACAGAAGGCTTTGAAGTTTAGTTTTCTTATTGGATTTATCTGTTAATTTTATTTTTAACAGTAGATAGATGGTAGGTCAAATTATCTGGGCAATAGAGCTGTAGAAGTCTATATAGACCTGTTATGCAACATGGGGGGAACTATTATTGTTAAAATATATTTATCAGTATTCAACTAGGATAATTTATGTGTATGTTTGTTTGTTTTTTCTTTTTCTTCTTTTATTTTTCATGCACATTTCTTTTGTCCCATCCAGTTTTGCTTTGTTACTGTTTCCTTTTTGTTGAAGTTTGTATTTTAACTTTGGAAATAAAATTATTATAGAACATTGATTGGTTATTTGGATAAAAGTTAGAACATGTAAGAAGGCAAAGGGAATAAAGATCAATACATTAATCAGGTATAAATAACAAAAAAAAAAGCCTAGAACTACATAATACTGGACCATGTAATATCAAAAATTATTGCTCTGTATGAAAAGCTGAAGGTTAATGATTTGGCTAGGTAGGACATGATAGGAGAACGACATGGTAGGAGAAGAGATATGATGGCAAAAGTCAAAAGGAGTTTGGTAGCATCTTTTTTTTTTTTTCATTTTTTTGAGCTTCAGTGCACTTCATCAGATGCAGCTTTTGACTTGACTAAGATGAGCCATATCCAGCTTCAGTCTTACAAAAATACTGCAGGAATATATTGAGACATTAGTCATTTGATCATATCTTTGCTCATAATTCTAGTTTGGGAAAATGAATTTTGAAAAGACAGAAATGTAATAGCTTTTCTGTTCTGCACTAGAAATTTATCTTTCTTACAACTGGCATAAGTATCCCATTTGAGAAAGGAATTCAAACAGAGTAGTCATGATTTGAAGGTTGGAGTTTTCCATCAACAAGAAACAATTTCTTATTCAGTAGTAAGCTTCTGTATAGTTTATCCATATTATAAAATGCAGTTTCATTTTTAAAAACAAGGGAACAAAACATTTCAATGTACAATCGTATTTATTGAAAAATTATTTGAGAATGTCAAAAACCAAATAATTCACAGGCCTACTTAGGTAGGTAGTTTACTTCCATTACATTGAAACAGGTTTATGTACAGGAATATTGATTCAGTTTAAAAGAAGTTTACCTTAGCATTCTTGTTTACCTTCCATAGTTCATTTTTGCAGAAATCACCTGGTACCATTAAGAAACATTTGATTCTCACATGGAAATGTCAACATTTCATCAAAGCAAACAAAATCCTTCGCTTTTAAATCCTGAAATAATGGCTCATCTAGCCTGGCAATTGTGCCAAATCCATTTGTATACGCCATGCAGCAGCATCTACAGGAAGCATCAAAAAAGTCAAGATGGCAGCAGCAACAATGCAATGGAAGCATAGCTCATGTACATTACTTTCTAGCCAATGTTCACTTGTCTCTTTTTGTGCCTTACAATCTCTTTATATAAAATACTGAAAAGATGGGAATTGGAAACTGCCTTCCTTCCTTCCTTCCTTCCTTCCTTCCTTCCTTCCTTCCTTCCTTCGAACAAAATGAAACACAATATAATAAAACAACCACTTAAAACAAATAATGTTGAAATCCCAATAAAACTCACATCAATCCACCAACCATCCCATGCTAGTTCTAGTAAATCCTAACCAGTGGTGGGAGTCAAATTTTTTTTACTACTGGTTCTGTGGGTGTGGCTTGGTAGATGTGGCGTGGCTTGGTGGGCGTGGCTTGGTGGGCGTGGCAGGGGAAGGATACTGTAAAATCTCTATTCCCTCCCCACTCCAGGGAAAGGATACTGCAAAATCCCCATTTCTTCCCTATCAGCTGGGACTCGGGAGGCAGAGAATAGATAGGGGTGTGGCCAGTCAGAGGCGGTATTTACCGGTTCTCTGAACTACTCAAAATTTCCACTACCAGTTCTCCAGAACTGGTCAGAACCTGCTGAATACCACCTCTGATCCTAACCTCAATGCCTGGGAGAAAAAATGGATGTTCATTGCTTCCCTGAAGGCCAACACTGTTGGGGCTATCATAGTGAACCTATAGCACGCGTGTCCAAAGTGGCACACGAAGCCATGTCACTCAGCATGCGCACCCTTGCCTGTTTGTCTTCCAAGTTTCTGGTGCGCATGTGCGCAAGACAATCAGCTGTCCTTTGTGTGTGTGGCAGTGCCAGAAACCAGGGTGCGCATGCACGCTGGCCAGCTGATTGTCAGGTGCGCATGCGTGCAGAACCCAGAAGTTCGGCTTTTCCGGAGTGTGGCCCTGACGAGCGTGCGAGTGCATGTGCAATGTTTCAGCATGGCCTTTTCGGCACTCGGTGCCGAAAAGATTCACCATCACTGCTAGAGGGGGAGGCTGTTGTTTAATGGCAAGCATTATAACAAAGGGCACATTTCCAGGGCACCATAGGTGACACTAGTGCACTTGGGAGGAGGAACTTGGATCATAGCCATTAGGACAGTAGGAGCCCTGAGGAATAGGCAATTCTGCAAGTAATTCGGCCCCATTCCATATAGAGTATTAAAGAGAAAAATCACTACCCTGAATTATTCCTGAAAACCTCCTGGGGACTAGGATAACTCACACAATAGCAGTTGCATGAGTGAATTGAGGTGCATCCAGTAAAATGCATACCTGTTTTATTTGGAACCTTGTCCATCCTTAGGGGCTGAAGAGCTAAGGTCAGTAACCCTCTTAGATTTTCATCTTTTCTTGGGTCCACAACAATATTTATTTACCATCTTCTGATTGCCATTGTCCTTTGGCTTGTTTCAATTCCCTTTTTCCATCACCTGAATTTCAAGACTTTCTACCACATTGAGTCTTATGTATTGAAATAGTGTCCTTCAGAATGGAGTTAGTTCCACATTTGGAAAAAAAAGAGGAAAAAATGATTAATAGAATGGCTGCATTAGGCATATTTTATATTTATTTATTTATTGTTTATTTATTGGTTCGATTTATATGCCGCCCTTCTCTGGAGACTCAGGGCAGCTTACAATGTGTTAAGCAATAGCCTTCATACTTTTGTATATACCTGCTTAGTAGCCCCCCCCCCCCCAAGCGGTGTTCTTTTTATACAAAATCAGCTTATTGCCCCCACAATCCGGGTCCTCATTTTACCTACCTCGGAAGGATGGAAGGCTGTGTCAATCTTGAGCCTGGTGAGATTTGAACTCGCAGTAATTGCAGGCAGTTGGCAGCTAAGTGCTACTTAACAGCACTTAGTCCACTGCGCCACCAAGGCTCACTATATGCTATCTTGACATGTATCTGACTTGGTTCTACTCTGGCTTATATTAATCTAACAATAGACAATGAATTTTAACTAGCTGTAATAGCTATGCATCTGATAAACACAGTCTCTAGAGTTTGGGGATGGTTACTTTCATAGGTTACTTTCTGCTCCTTTATTGCAGGTAAAAGCAACAGAAAAAGAATTAGAGCCTTAGGTTTGCCCGATCCTATTTTAGAGACAGATAGCCCTTGATGTAATAAGCAAAGAAATTAGATTAGTCATCCTTTTAATAAATGTATGCAATGTCTTGATAACAAGGTTTTGGAGACAGAATTAGATTTCCCTATATTAACTGGGCAAAGGCGTGCGGAAAGGACATTGATAAAGGTTGATCAATGTCCAAAAATTGCGACATTTTTGCAATGGAATCTGATAAGAAAGATCAATTCTTCCAGAGACCTTTAAATAATGTTTTATTAGAACGACATAAGAAACTGTTCTATTAAATATTAGCTTTGAAAGAAACTCTTTTTTCTTTGGCTAAAACTTCACCCATTTATTTTATGCTTATTAGCACCAACAGGATAGAAGATCAAGACTATATCAGAGGTATTCAGGGTCCGAACTTGCCCAGTTAATACAGGGAAATCTAATTCTGTCTCCCAAATCTTGTTATCAAGACATTCAGTTTTGAGGGACAGAGGCAAAACTAAAAATACTGTAGAGAGGAAGGTGACAGTTGAAGTTGGCAAGATAGGAAATTGGAAACTTGGGAATAGAAATGACAATTTTATAAACAAAGGCTAGATCCAACTAACAGGTTGCAACTAAAAATGGAGTCCCTTACAAAAGAGGTGAAAAGGAACTTAAGATTTATTCATTGCAGCATAATATACATACCTAGAGTACCTACTCATGTACTGAGTGAGAGAATAAGAGAGTCAGAAGCATATTCGTAGTTTGCCAGAAGCTGATCTTCACATCAACAAAGGTTGTTCATATCTACAATAAGTGTTGTGGTCTGCCAACAGCCTGCAGAGCTGGCAGCAGAGTTGGACAGTAAGGAGGATGGGGAGAACCATGGGCCAGTCCTGGAGTCTAGGGAAGGCTCAGACGAGGGCTCTGCGTTGGAGGCAGAAATGGGACAAGGACCATCTGGGAGTTATGTGCAGACTCAGGAGCCTCCAGAGTCGGACATCAGAGAAGCACAGGAACAGGAGGAGCCTGTTCCTAGTGCATGCATGCGCAGAGCTGCCAGAAGGCACAAACAATTAAAACAAAAGGGACGATTTGGGAGTAAGGCCTGGAGATGATTGGCCCTCCGATAAGGCTTAAAAGAGGAGCAAAGACACGTGGGCCCTTTGCAGGAAAGCAATGTTGTTAATTCTGTTCCCATTTGGAATCTTTCTTTGATTCAGGACTCCGTGTGGCTTTGCCAAGTAGGTGTTTGGCAGCGTATCAAGGGAGATAAAGGTTGGTGATTATCCCAAAGGACTTCTTCTGAAGGACTTTTTGCAACTAATTGGGACTCAGCTGTGAATGAAAGTAATTCACAGCTGTTGCAATAAAAGAGATTTTTGCGACTATTCATGTGTTTTAATGACTCAGGAAGCCTAGGTCACAACAATAAAGGATCTTATCTACTCAAAGTGACTGTTATGCTTTCAATGGCTTTCCCAGTAAGAATGTCAAATTTCAGAGAAAGAATTATTGCAGAAGGCTAAAGACAACCTGGTATCAGTACTCTTTTCATTGGAGGACCATTATTCTCTCTATTATTATGAGAATGTCAACTAGAAGCCTGCAATAGCATAAAAGATCCTTGGTTGATCCAATAATCTTAACTTGGGGAAGAATTATGAACCCTTTCATGTTATCTAAGAATGTAAAAAAGGAATTGAACTAATAATGTACTTATAATTTTACTAATAAATGCAAAGAAATGTGAAAGTTTGGCTCTGAAATAGTGATTGTATGAAGAGAAGCATTGTCCCTTTGATATTCATGGATACAACAATTCAAATAAAATTTAATAATCTAGCAAATGCTCAGATTCAATGAGATTAAGTAGATGAGATGAAATGAAAGTAGAAGCAGTACCAGCAGCATAAGCAGCCTATGGTTTATTGCCCCAAATTAGTATGATTAGGATTATTTCTGAATATTAATTAAATTATATTTCTTTTCACACATCAGATAGCATTTGATGTTTACAGTGTGGACCTCCTTCGCAGAATCATTTGATTGAGCTGGACGGGATTACCAAATCAAATTATTTGATGACTGTAGAAAAAATTTGTCTTACTGAGACTTAACAGAAAAACAGGGGAGGGGCCTTGGAGGTCTTCTAGTCCAACCCCCTGCTCAAGCAAGATATCAAATACCATTTCAGACAAATGGTTGTCCACCCGCTTTCTTAAAAACCTACAATGATAGAGCACCCACAACTTCAGAAGGCAAGCTATTCAACTGATTAATTGTTCTAACTGTAAATAAATTTCTCCTTATTTTCAGGTTGGTTTTTTCCTTGTTACCACTGAAGGTACCACTTTGGTGGGAAGGTAACAGCTTCTGTGCACCTTTGGCATATAACCATCCTGGTCACATGACCAAGGAAAATGTTTTCAGACAACACTGGCTCTTTGGCCAAGTAACAGAGATGAGCACTGCATCCTAGAGTCGCTGGACAGTGAAACCTTTACCTTTTATCTCTCCTTTATTAGTGACAGTTGATTAGTGACAGTGACAGATAGTGAGTCTCCTTGACTTATGATAGTTTCTTTGTAGCCCTGTGGTATCATATGTTTTACAATTAAATGTTATCTGAATGTTATACTAAATGTCTTGCTCTAAAGATCAGGAGGAGTTACCAAGTCCATAAACCATATTCTGATAGTCTCCTCTGCACTATTTGATATTTTGGCTGTGGCACAGTTCTTTTCAATTGCAGATACAAAAGGTAGGTGGCTGTTTTCTGTTCTCTAAAGAATTATTCTCAGGTATACAATAGCAAGAGGCAGATGGTATTAAAACTGCACTGGCTTGCATCCTACGGACTGCGTCTCCTTTGTGTGTGGAAATAACAGGTTTAATTTTGCAGGCCTGAATGAAATCTTCTGTCATACATGTCACCATAAGCTGCTCTTATCCGATCTTCAGATTTTGGCTTTTAAAGCAAACAGTAATTTACCAAAATGGAAGGAAATTGAAGAATATATTATAATAAAATAAGCATGATTCTCTCTAGGAACAAGACAACTATCCATACTATCAATGCCTGGACATTTACAAATTAATTCAGAAATATATGATTGATGTTAGTGTCTTATCTAGTGGTCTGCCAAACATTTCTTTTATGCTTTCTTTTTGTTATTTTCTTTCAATATAATGAAAAAAACCCCTCTTTTCATTATTTTAAAAGGAGACTACTTATGAGTGTGGGATTCAGAGGATTATGAGATCCATAATCCTTGGTGTTTTGATCTTCGTGTATTCAGTTAAGTCATGTGTACTGTGGAACAATCCGGTCATGGATTCTTTGACTAATTTTGGACCTAGGGATGTGAACAGCTCTGTGACATCAAAATGAGACCATGATTTCATCTGTATCTATAGTCACATCCCTGATTGTTTGAAGACACTGCAGTGAAGAGTTAATGGAGTGTTTGCTTCCTCTTGTGAGGTGCCCAAGCTTTTTAAAAGTCTTTTGCAATGTTGTATGTAGGGCAGGGGTGAAATGCTCCCGGTTCAGACCGGATCACCCGATCCGGTAGCGATCAAGGCGGGTGGTTCAGAGAACCGGTAGCAAAAATCCCTGCCCCTCCCCCCATTGCCCAGCTGAACCACGCAATCATCAGAGGTTTTTTTTTAAATTTTTAAAAGCATTTTTTCTACAACTTCTTTGGCCGAAAAAATGCTTTTAAAAGTAAAAAAAAGCCTCTGATGATCGCGTGGCTCAGCTGGGATCATCAGAGGCTTCACAAGAGGTTATAGAAAAAATGTTTTTAAAGGGGAAAAAAAGCCTCTGACGATCAGGCAATTCAACTGGGATCGTCAGAGGCTTTAAAAAAAAACCTTCTGCCGATCAGGCAAGTCAGCTGGGATTGTCAGAGGCTTTAAAAAAAAGAAAGAAAGCCTCTGCCGATCAGGCAAGTCAGCTGGGATCGTCAGAGGCTTTAAAAGCATTTTTTTTACAACCTCTTCAGCCGTTTTAAAAGTAAAAAAAAAAAAAAGTTGGCCATGCCCATTCAGTCATATTACCCCCTAATACCAAGCCATGCCTGCAGAACCAGCAGAAACAAATTTTACATTTCACCACTGGTGTGATACAATGGAATGGAGGGGTTTGCCAGGTTTGTGTATTTTGGGCCATCTATAGAAACGTGGGAGGATGGGTCCACTGCTTCTCATCCTCCCTGTTTCTCTTTGGTAATTTGGTCCCTATTAGTGAGGTCACTGAGGGTTCTCTTGATCTGGTTGTCTAGTTTTTATATCCTGTTTCTGTTCCCTGTAGGTTTCTTTGTCCTCCAATATTTCTTTTGTTTTTTGTAGGTAACAGAGGAGCAAGGAAACACTCCATTAACTCTTACTACAGTGCAGTGGTGGGTTTCAACCAGTGTAACAACCAGTTCGCATCGTGCACATGCTTCAAAACATCCTAAGCAGACCAAAAGTCCCAGCAACCCCAGAGGAAAAAACAGGCGTCATCTACAACATACAATGTAAGAACCGCAACAACCCCTATGTAGGGGAAACAGGCAGAAGACTGGCAGAACACATCCATGAACACTAACTAATAGTCAGAAGACATGATGAAAATTCTTTAATTTCACAACATATAGGCAGATTTAACCATAATTTTGATTGGGGAAATGTGACAATCCTAGACCAAGCCAAAACTGAAAATGCCAGGGAATTTCTAGAAGCCTGGGACTCTGACAAAGTAGCCATCATTAGACACACAGACATTAACAACATCTATAGACTATGCAAAAGAGACAATCAACCATCCCAAAAGGGAACAAAAAGACCTAAGCACCTTTCCATCAGCAATCAGGACCCAGATCAGTATATAGTAACTCCAAGGTTAACATCAGACCAACGGTCAAATAACCAATACCCCAATCAAGAAACTACCAAAGAGCTAACAATAAACAGCCCAACCAAAGAATCTCTAAGACTGTGTTTCTCAACCTTGGTAGCTTGAAGATGTGTGGACTTCAACTCCCAGAATCCCCTGAGATTCAACTCCCAGAATCCCCCAGCCAGCAGCGCTCAGGGGGATTCTCAGGGGATTCTGAGAGTTGAATCTCAGGGGATTCTGAGAGTTGAATCTCAGGAGATTCTGAGAGTTGAATCTCAGGAGATTCTGAGAGTTGAATTCCACCCATCTTCAAGCTTCCAAGATGAGAAACACTGCTCTAAAATCACCCCCACCAACACTGACAGAGCAAGCCACCAGAATATAAACTGCCAGCAAACTGCACTGCTTACTAGCATTGATGATGTTACCTACTTAGGGTAATGAAATGTCTGCAAGAAAACAAGCAAGCTAAAAGAGCACCATGGACCCCCTCAGTATTTCTTCTTCCCATAAACAATCACTTATCCCATACACAAATCCATAAATTATTAGCATTTCAGTTCTGTGGTCAGCAAAAAGCCCATAAAGGAATCCTGGAATGTTATGGGAATTTTTATTTTCGTTTAATCCTGAATAACCCAACCAATTTTGTACTCCTTGCTTTTGCTTCTAGTATCCCCAAGGCCTTTTGTGTGAAGGATGGATATTCTCATGATGAGCTACATTTCTTCCACAAGTTGGAAAAACTGACAATAAAACCAGAAGCCCTGTTTTGGAAACTTGGTGTCAATGTTTAAACCTGAAGGCTATTTTTGAAGTGAGTGCAAGAATTTTATGAAGCTTGGGTTTACTGAGCAGGATCATATCATTACCTTCTAGTTAATGAATTTTCAAAGACATTAAGCTTGCACTACCTCTGCAACTCTACCACATATAGAACATCTCTATGAATGATTTCATACCTGTTCTGCCAATTTGTGATAGTTTCATTGCCTCAAGTCCACAAATCTCAGCTGTGAAAGGAGAAGTCTAAACCATTCACAATGAAGCTTTTTTTTTTTAAAAAAAGTTGTAGATGTTTCAAACAGAACCAAGCACAACAAAGGAAGGTAATTTTTATTGACGACATGAACTTAATATTAAATCTGAATGTCATAGATCGGTTGATGTGGTTTATGTAATATGATTAATCTGGAACATCATACTGAAAACATTAATGTACTATAAACTAACAAACCACATGTAACAATTCCATCAAAGGAAAACATTTTATAATGCTCTGAATGTTTCATCTCTAATAAAAATGAATACTATACTGTGTAGTGCATCTGAACAAATCAAGATGTTCTTCCATTTTATTCAACATGTCAGATTCCTGAATAATAACTGAAATGTATTAGGGCCATCCTATAAAATTATGTTTAAATTGTACAAAGAAAATTAAATTCAAATTGCTTTCAATGGCTGTAAAGGTTAGAGAATAATATTCATCTTGCACGGTCCCATAAATCAAATTGGTACACAACGTGAAATGTTAAATGGATTTCTTTTCATGAAGAACTCTGAATTTGAATTTGCAAATTAATGGACACGAAAATGAAATGAGAATTAAAAGAAATAGAAAAACATGCATTTCTAAGATTATTATTAATAAAACAACCAGACAAGAAAATGTATTGCCTGGTTTGCATTAAAACCTGTCTGTTTTCCAAGTTTTCAAAAATGAAATAGCCTTATGTATGAATGCCAGTAATTTATTTTCTATTGTCTTCAAGAAAGTGTTCAGCTGCACTACTAGCAGCCAGACAAATCTTCTCATTATGTAGAAGCAGAAATATAGATGAGAGAAATGTATGAATAGAGGGAAAAGACAACTAATTAACATTTAAATTGCTGAACAGAAAACATTTGTCAGCTGCTAATATGATCAGCCTTAGAAAAAGGTGTGACAGTCATTACCTTGGTTCTTTTATTCTATTATTGTAAACTGACATTATTGTTGTTTTGTTTATTAGGCCCTCAGTCCTTCAAATTATCCAAGGCAAGAGTAGTTTCAATTATTTATAATTAAAAAGCAAATAAATTATTTAGAATTATACAATCATAGTGCAATATTAGTTGCACATGGAATATTCTTCCAAGTCAAGTCATGACAATCAAAAACATACAGCATGTGTCTAGAATAAGACTTAACCCATTAGAAATAAGCATAAGCCTAAAATCTCATTCATCCCACTAAAAATATTGCTTTACCTGCTGGTATACATCAGGTGTCCCTATTCATTTTTCACATGAACCTGTTCAGTAGGATACTTTGTGATCAAACTAGCCTTTGCAGCATTCTTCATGAGTTATTGTGAGAAGTCTGATGATATCAGGCTAGTTTAAGTGTAAGTAGTTATATAGGTTGGTATTTATATCATTTTCATCCTGAAATGTGGCCCATCTTCATTTTTGTGGAATTTTTTTTTTTGGATAAAAAACATGTCAAGGACTCTCCTAAATGTGAAAAATACCTTGCATGAAATAAACTACCTACAAAAAAATATCTATGGAGATTCTCAGTCCATAGGTCTGAGTTGTCCAAAAGGTGCTTTTTCTAGAAGAAACTGGGCTTTCTGGTTTTACTTTTCATCCAAGAAGCTTCTTCAGCTATGATTGGATGGTGGGGAATGGAAGGATTTATACTCCTTGCAGACAGTTGGTCATTTGCATTCTTTTAGATCATGGGTGTCAAGCTCAATCGCGTCATGTGATGTCACATGACATATCATGACATTTTTGGTCTTTGTGGAGCTGGGGTGTGTGTGTGGCCTTCATGTGATGCATCCGGCCCACAGGCTGCCAGTTTGATACCCCTGTTTTAGACAGTGGTTGAGGCCACCTGGAAGTTTATCTGTGTCTTTATAGTCACCTAAGTGGTGCAAATGGGTGTGGAGCCTTCTTGGAACTGTTGAAAGGACTGGGTTGTAGATTGGAGACAGATGATGTCCTTTCAACAGTTCCAAGAAGGCTCAAACCATTTGCACTACTCAGGTGATCCTAATGACACAGATAAACCTCCAGATGGCCTCATGACCAGCTGTCTGCAAGGAGTTATAAATCTTTCCATTTCCGCCACCTATCCAGTCAGAGCTGAAGAAGTTTCTTGGATGAGAAATGAAATGACAAAGTCCAGTTACCTCTTGAAAAAAAGCACCTTTAGAACTAGCAATAGCAATGGCACTTAGACTTATATACCGCTTTACAGCCCTCTCTAAGCGGTTTACAGAGTCAGCATATTGCCCCTAACAGTTTGGGTCCTCATTTTACCCACCTCAGAAGGATGGAAGGCTGAGTCAACCTTGAGCCTGGTGAGATTTGAAGTGCCAAATTGCAGTCAGCAGAAGTAGCCTGCAGTACTGCACTATAACCACTGTGCTACAGCAGCTACCTACAAAGAAAAAGTTATTAATTTCTAAACCAGTTTTTTTTAAAAAAAAAAAATTGACAACTCTAAGATGTGTGGATTTTTAATTCTCATGCTAGGTGGGGAATTCTGGGAATTGAAATCCACACACTTGAAAAACACTACTCTAAAAAATAACTGAACTAACTTCAGACATAATTGGCTAATGAATTGTAGTGTTGTTACTTTTTCCTCTTTAAACCAGGAACCAACTGCATTGATTAATTTCAGACAATGCCTGTTTAAGATAAAAACGTATGGGTACATTATTGGAATGGTCCTTTTTTTTTTTTAATACTACAGGTTTACAAATAAAATAAGTTTTAAGATCAAAAATGTTATTGTACTGCTGAATTCTCTTTAGAATGCTCTTGCCTAAATTTTGTTATAAAATAAAACACTAAAAATACAGATTTACTGTATTTTAAGCAGAAGACTTCTCCTGTAGGGATTAAAGTAATGAGTAATAAAAGTAACTCAGTATATTTTTGCCACAGGGGCAGGGAAATTCAGAATGTGACGTTATTGTCAAGACGAACTTAAGCCATAAAACTGCTAGACCATTTATATTAGTCATAGAACGAAGGTTGTAATCAATCATGATCTGATTGCCCTTAGGTCAATGGTACAACAATAAAAGCAGCAAACCCATCTATTTAAAAAGAAATGTGTAATGTCAAATCCTAATTGAGTATTATAAAGCCAGCAATACACTTCACTCAATCATTCATACTGAAAATTTTGAGAGTGATATACTGTAATGTGCTTAAGCTTTAGGGAGGTGATGTCTAAAGGAATGAGTCTAGTAAAAAAGAAATAGGATGCATATTAGAGACTCATAAACCAGAAGCTTCAACTAATTATCTTCAGAAATTAGAAACCTGGAGGAAATAAAGGTAGAACTCTTTTGATTCTAAGTTGAACTGTAAAGGACATTGTGAAGAGGTATAATTACTGAACAACTTCTTTAATTTATCTTTACTGCTGCATCTGCCTTGCCTCCTTTATATTATATTGGGAAAATCATTACAAAGTGATATATAAACAGTGTTTGCTGCCATTGAATAATTAAATCAGATAAGTGTTGGAATCGTAGCCAGCTAGGATTTAATTTCTCTCATATTTGGTGACAATACCCCAAACTAAGGTTATTCTGGAAGGAAGAAAATATAAACAATGAGAACAAGATGTCTAGGCATGCTAGAGTAAATGCTTGGAAAGTAAGCCCACAGTAAACCAGGTGAAATGAAAGTTGGCCTTCTATACAAGCTGAACCAGGAACTTTTCTCCAAAAAAGTGCTTGAGATAATATTTAAGCAGGCATAGCTTTAAGTGTGTCTCAACTGCAATATATCTTATTTCAGGTCAAAGGACCACATTGGTGGCTAAGCACTGTAATGGTATGTGGGAAAGACTTTGGGAGAAGGAGGGAAGTGATGCTACCCAGGAAACAATAATAAAGGGTGGGTAGCCCACAGTTACATAAGAGGCAAAGAAAGAAAGTCAGATCTGCCCTAACTTATCAGACTCTTAAAAAAGAAAAGACAGTAGGAGATTTAGACTTTCAGACTTACAAGATTCTGTTAATGTAGCCTATAAATAAAATAAAATAGAATTAATTCATCTGGCTGTGTTTTCTGTGTACCTGGGAAGATTGATATAAATCTTGCAAGACCGTTGTAAGATGTTTTTTTCATTCATGGAAAAGCATCTTTGGTTTCAATTTATTTATTCTTAATGCCTCTCTGTGTGTGTGTGTGTGTATGTGTGTGTGTGTGAGAGAGAGAGAGAGAGAGAGAGAGAGAGAGAGAGAGAGAGAGAGAGAGAGAGAGATAAATCAATGCATGAAAATATTGATATTTTTCACCATGAAGACCCAGTGCCTCAATAGAAAAATCATGTTTCACACTTCTAATATGAATCTCTGAATAAAAAACTAAACCTTGATATTTATTTAGATGAATCAAGCTTTGCGGTAGATTAATAGCTCTTAAAATATTGTAACACATTTTTTTCCAGTTTTCATGGTTTGATATTTGAATAAGATCTGTATCATACTGAAACATTACAATAATGGTTCAATTTATGCTATTCTAATATTTTGCTTTAGGCATTCTTTGAAATTGGAAAGACTTCTCATAATACTGAAAAGAACTAGGTGGATGGGCTTATTTTCCAACCTAAGTTTTGCTATCTGACCTGCCCAATTATTACCATTAAAGATATGTGGCTTCCTCCTCTGCATTTAGTTTCCCATTTTCCATTTCTATCGTCCTCTTAAATGATCAGTCATCATGATGGGGATTGAAACTTGCTATCTGACAAATGATCCTTTCTAATGTGAGATAATAATAATTGAGCTAATCCAATAATCACCTGGTTAGTCAGTCCTCTGAACCAGGGGTCTCCAACCTTGGCAACTTTAAGACTTGTGGACTTCAACTTCCAGAGTTTCTCAGCCAGCGAGTTGAAGTCCACAAGCCTTAAAGTTGCCAAGGTTGGAGACCCCTGCTCTGAGCCACAGAAAATTTATTGCTTTCTGAGTTGATACAGCTTCAACTTCAGATTCCATATTTTAAATAAACGGTACATTAAGAATAAAATATCAGACTTATTTTAGTCATACTGTCAATCCAGTTATTCCCAGCAATTGGATAATTATTTCATTACTTCAAAAAGAACAGTGATGGACGTAGAAGACAATGCTATTAAAAGATGTAGAAAACCACACTTAGTCAAATCTCATTATTAATGAAACATTAATATTGTAAAAATCTGGAATAATGTATGCCCTTTTCTCTGTAAAGATCAAAGTGACACACGCACACGCTTAACTATTTGTCTCCATTGTGTAACTTATTGTACATCATTTAAAAAATTATGCTTAGTAGACTTTCAAAAGAGGCAGAAAGAAAAGAAATAACAGAAGATGAATTCAAGCACGGAGGACAGAAACTCAAACAGTGGAAAAAGAAATATAACTATGATTTCTGCCCCTTGCATTTTAGGTTCTGCATTTTATAATCTCCTGCTTGTCAAAGAACATATCTGCACCACACACTTGTACCCCTAAGCTGTTCTTGTCAAGCATGGGGTTTCAGCAACTGCCTGAAATGCTTTGGTAGTTTGCAAAGAATTTAGTCCAGATTGCCAGCTACTCAATGCCATCCTCTCATTCAATAATTCTCCTGTTGCAGAGAAACAATTGTCAAGAGCTTTCTGTGGGTGGGTCTTTACTGGATATAAATACTTTTACCAAGAGTGTTGAAGACGCGGCAGAAAAATAAACAAAAAAGATGGCAGGCATAATTGTCCAATTAAAGCTTCACACCTTTTTAATTTGAGCCACACGTGCCAAACATTTTAACATTTCATGCAGTCCCAGCCTTCATCTTAATGTTTTACTTCTTTTAGGCCACTGTGGATGACCCTGATTTTTACATAAAAATTACACATATGTTCATATACAACATTCAGCTTTAAAATTGTGTTTTTATTTCTTGTTATTTTCCCAGTGTGATACAGTAAGCTCTGCTACAAATACTTTTCAGAAACAGAAATCTCAACTGCACAGTGCTTATAACACTTGCCTGGCAAGTAAAATGCTATTGGTTAAAAATCTGACAGAAATACACTTTCGTTACTTTTTTTTTTCTGTGATGTGAGATGAAACTCTTTTGTCAAGTTGCTGGAAAAATGGTGAAATAGTAAAGCAGTGGACATATTTTTTTAATAAGAAAATTAGAAATATATGTTTTTCAAGAAACTAGTAATTTTTTTAAAAATTGCAAAATTTTTAAATCAATGCTACCTCACGTATTAGGCCATGATATTTAGACTCCTAATTTTCAGTGGTAGTTGCTAGAAGGATTAGAGCACTACTGTGTGGCAACCATTGATTCAAGTCAATGGAGGGGGGCATTGTTGTCTCTGTGTAGCATGCAGTTGAAGTGCAGGGGTTTGTGTAGGCAAGTTTTTTTAAAACTTGGCAACTTGGCTGGGGAATTCTGGAAGTTGAAGTCTTTTTCTTAAATCTTAAAGCTGCTGAATTTGAAAAGGGTTGGCTTAGAACAATATTTCTCAATTCTAGCTACTTTAAGATGTTATCTACCAGAATTCCCTAGAAAGCATGGCTTGTTGGGGAATTTTGAAAGTGGAACTCCACACATTTTAAAATAGCTAAGTTGACAAACACTGGTCTGGTAGTAAACAAAACACAACAGGGAAAACATACAGCAATGCCTGAGCCAGCACAAATGAGAAATATTATTTTCAACTTGGAGCAGGAAAACATAGCTGGAGGTCACATCTGTAGCGAGCTGGAGATGAGTAGATCATGTTTCCACTTTTTGCTTTTCAGAAATGGTTTGTGGCTTGTATTCATGACACGGTACCTTGACATTGAAGAAATTCCCATACACAAGTGTGAAAAACATGAACAGCAAAGTAAAAAACTGAAACCACAGTTGTGATCATTATCATGTAATATTCTTCACAACCACTGTTGTAGTTATGCAGTGTTTTCAGTTTTATTCAAGAGTTTATTATTATAAAATGATTATCTAGAGCAGTGATAGCTAACCTTTTTGCCATCACGTGCCAAAAGCAAGGGGAGCGTGGGAGGGTTGCACATGTGCATGTCCACACCCCTCATTCTATGCACCCCGTGCATCTGTGCATGACCCCCTCCCACACTCCCCACGCTTTTGGCATGTGATCTGCCCAGACTCCAGAGCCTCTCTAGGAGTCTGGGAAGGGCAAAAACGGCCTTCCCCACCCACTCGGAGATCCTCTGGAGGCTGGAAACAGTCCATTTGCTGACTTCCAGAAGTTGGCAAATGGGCCATTTCCGGCCTCCGAAGGACCTCTGCAGGATGGGGAAGGCTGTTTTCACCTTCCCCAGGTTTCTAGAGAGGCTCTGGAGCCTGGGGAGAGCAAAAAAATGAGCCTTCCCCATCTCCCCAGGCCCTCTGGACACAGGAAACAGTCTTTTCCCCTACTTCCGGGTGGCCCAGAAGGCCCGAAAATCAGCTGGTGCGCCAGAGCTGAGCTCACGTGCCCACTGATATGGCTCTGCGTGCCACCTGTGGCACGCATGCCATAGGTTCACCATCATGGATCTAGACTTTTGATTTCCACATTTGATTTCATATCACAGAAACATTCATATTTTATCCTTTTATTTTAAAGAAACTACATACGCATCTTCTTCAAGGAAAAAAAAACCACAGTGGCTTAAAAGATTTATGTATTGATTGCAGTGTATGTCTATATGCCTCAGTCAACAATGAAACTAATTCAGGCTGATTGAATTCATTTTTTGGTTTCTAAATTAATCTCTGTTCTCACTATCCATTATGTTTTGTTGTACTGCTTGTATTATCAAGTTAGCCATCATTTATCTCTCTCTTGTTGAAATAATACGCCAGGATGATCAGATAAGTGTTATCTTGCTTTTCTGTTACCAGACAATATGTCTAAAATCACACAATTTTGTGCTTCAGCTATTAAAGGATGCAAATTGCTGCAGATTTATATCTGCTTTTCAAAAAAATTGTTATATCCAGGGTGAGTTATATGTTATGTCATTAGAATTTTGCACACAGTTTTAAATTGGTTTTTATTATTCTGTAATATTGCATTAATGCAATGCAATTTTGCTCTGCAACTCTTGTGTTCTGCTCATTGATCGAATAAATGTGTGATAATAATGAATTTTGTTCTTCTTAACCTTGCACAAAATTCCTAATTCTGTCTTTTGCATTAGTTTAATTTAAATTCCTGTGCTAAATCCACAATTTTTTTATCCCCACCATAATATACATCTAAAGAATATTTCTTATCCTAACAAAATCTTCAGTCACCCTAGGCGGCAGGAAATGCATGGAGACTACTTGACTAGATTATTCCATTTTTTAATTTGATTAATTTAAATATTCTTCATAGAATTTTTGCTTTTTGATTTTTTAAAAATATTTATTCATAAATCCTGTTTTTATAAACATATTTTCCCCACGTTTCCATGGTTAGAATAGACCAGGGGTGCCAAACTGATGGTTCGCGGGCCAGATACGTCACATGCAGGCCATACCCACCCCAACTCTGCAAATGGGAAAAATGTTGTGAAGCATCACATGATGGCAACATGACATGGTGAGTTTGACACCCATGGAATAGACAGTCAACAAAGCATTTGTTTGAACTTTCTGGATTCCAGTTAAAAAGATAAGTAAAAATCAGTTATGTAGTCACACAGTTCTATAGCACAGATTCGTCTTAAGATAATGAAAGATTCAGTGAAACACCTAGCAATCCTTGTGACAATTAGCAATAAAGATATATTTCAAAGTAGTTTCATCAAATTATGAAAATAAATAAAACAAGGTATTAAGAGATGGAAAATTCTGGATATATCCTGGCTGGTATGTGTTGTGATTATTAAATTGAATATATTACCCAAAATAAATGTTCTATTCCAAATGGCACTAATTCCAGTTTCAGACAAAAAACCCGTAAGAATTAGTAAAGATTAATCAACAGATTCATTGGAAACAGGAAAAAACAAGTAAGGTTTAAAATTTTACAAAATTTTGAAGGAAAGAGGAGGATTATTTGGATAAGAGAATCAATAAGATCGTTGAACATTAGAACACCAATAATAGGAGGAGATTATATTAGCAGTTCTAGTTAACTTCATACAGTAGGTGTGTATGATATAAAAAACCAAAATAATAGAATTTAAAAGGAATTACAAGACAAAGTTTTTTAAAATCTGGAATCTTTCAAAAGCAAGAATAAGTCTTTCTCTTAAGCAAGAATAAGGCAATTTCACCACTAGCCTCACCATGAAATATTTTTCATTTTAAGGATAATGACTGTAACAAAAGAAATTACATTATATGCAAGTAGTTGTGGTTGAACAACTGGCATGCCTTATGACCATAATTCTGGGCTCAATTATGGTTGTAAATTCGAGGACTACCAGTCTGCTATCATGATTTATCCAGATTCAAAACACAGATTAAAAGGCATAATGGGAATTGCATAACGAAGGGACGAATTTACAATATTCTGGTTACTATAGCCCTAAAACAATGGTCTTAAAAAAAGAAAGAAGGGCTTTGAGAAAGATGTCAGAATTTGAAATACCTATGAAAAACTAAAATAATTTACTAGACCATATTTATAAATTGTTGCCAAAATAAGATATATTGGAAAAGGAAACTAAAACTGCACGATAAAACAGATGAAAAAAATTGGTATAAGTAATGACAGTGGACTAATGGAAAGAGCTATCAATTTTTTTTTACAGAACTTCAAGCTATAATTTAAGGAAAATTATATAACTATATCTGCAATTGCAAAGATAAATATAGCATATAACAAATGTTGGAAATATTATAATAAAGATACAATATTTTACTTGTGATGAACATTCAAATATACTGTATTCAAAAGTACGGGAAAGAAATGCATTAAAAAATCCAAAAAAATGTTAAGAAAAAAATTAAACAAGCCACAGATCTTTCTGTTACTCATTGTTTCAAACAACATAACTGAAAAATATCACAATTTACTAAGTTACATGTTGACCTCAGCAAACTATTTTGCCTACAATATCAAACTATATTGGTGTCTAGGAGACTAAAACTGGAGAATATGCTGCCATAACAAAACTGACATTATATACTCACAACAGAAATTTAACTAAATTCAAGCAGGAATGGTTCCAATATACACAATATATCAAACAGCAAGGCACTCAAATAGAAACTCAGATAGAAACTAACAACGACAGTCTAAACTGCAGCAAGGGGCTGTCCTTGAAGACCACTCGGAGGCTTCAGCTGGTGCAGAATGTGGCCGTGCAGGTTGTAATGGGAGGATCACGATACTCCCATGTTACACCTCTCCTGCACAACTTGCATTGGTTGCCAGTTGCCCTCCGGGTGAGATTCAAGGTGCTGGTGTTAACCTATAAAGCCCTTCATGGCTTAGGCCCAGGATCTGTCGGACCACCTGCAACCAGCATCGACTTCCCATCGCCCGGTACGTTCCCACAGAGAGGGCCTACTCAGGGTGCTGTTGGCTAGACAACATCAGCTGGCGACCCCCAGGGGTAGAGCCTTCTCTGTGGCTGTGCCCACCCTTTGAAATCAACTTCCCGTGGGTCTTCGGCTGGCCCCCGACCTTCGTACCTTCCGCCGTGAGCTTAAGACCTAGCTGTTTAAACACCCTAGCCAGGACTGATGGGGTCTACTGTTTTAAATTGGTTTTTAGTCTGTTTTAGAATGTTTTAATTTGTATTTATTTGGATTGTTTCGTTTGATGTGAGCTGCCCTGAGTCCTTTGGAGAGAGGGTGGCATATAAATCCAATAAATAATAATAATAAGGATAAGGATAAGGATACAATAGAAGGGAAGGAATCAATCACTAAAAGTAATTTATCTTCTTTTTTTACCAGAATTTTTAAAAATGATGAACTTTACTTTTAAACATTTGTCCTTTGCCATTTCTTATAAAAGAAAGTTTTATTGAAATACAAACAAGGAATTACAGCACATAATGAGGAACAAAAAGAAAACAAAAAAATAATCAGCTAAAAGGAGTTTCTTTCAGTTAAGGACTTTCCAGATAATACAAAGCTTACAACATGTTGTTAGTAGGCAACTCTCTTGGATTTGTCACAACAGCAACCAATTCACATCCCTATCTGTCTGTCAGTTGCAATGACACTATAATGTTTGTGACAGATCAGTGGCAGGCACAGACACCCTCCCTGCAGCTGAATAAAGATGCTGCCATCCTTAATGGCACACAGCCAATGTTCTCATTGTCTGGGGGGACAATAGAGTGATTAGTGATGTGCTGTGTTCTTTGCCACGTTCTTTGCTACGGGAACAACTGTAAGTCCTCCAGCTTGCCTTCTCTCATTAGAAAGGATAGACTTATGGCATACTGCATGCTTAAAGAATCATTGTGCCATCATGGTTAATGAAGTCATGGCAGCATACAGAATAGATTGCTGATATCTCTGTTTATCTATGACACAGGAGAAGTCAGTAGCCATACCTTCTAATAACAGTGACTTCTTTATATTTTATGTCTAGTGCTAATAAGTGTTGAACTCTTTTGATATTTATGTTATTATTAATTTGTGTTAATTTATATTTTTTTGCTTGCTATGTTGTTTTTTCTTGTTTCTTAGTCATCTTTAATACACATGAATGGGAACATGAATGGGAAGTCTATCAGTAAGTGATGCGGTCATAAAGCACTGTTATGTGACAATGCCAACTTATGACAGCAGTTCTGACAATTCTAGTTGTGTTTTTAAGCAAATCCTGTGAGGTTGTTAGGCACAACTTCATGGGATGACCATTTGTGACCTCCAGAAAGCTTTCCAATTGACTTTGTTTGTTGGAAGCTACAATGAAGGTTGCAAATGGTGATCAGGTGACTAGAGATGCTGGAACTGTTGGTAATTGTGAGCTCGTTACTTGGAGTTTAACTCACTTGACTGTGGGGACATTGCAATGACCACAGCTTCAAGGATTGGGCATAAGTCTCCTTGTTCAGTGCAGTCATTACTTTGAATGATCAATGAATGAAAAGTTGTTGACCAAGGACTACCTGTTTTCACCCAATGTAGAAAGTATAAAACAAATATCAAATATTAAGCTACCGGTATGTTTAAATAAGCTTAGTTCAGTTCTATAAATATTCCAAGCACTTCTTCAGAGTAATAGTGGAGAGTATCTGTAGCCAGGGTTGAATTGTAGAGTTCAAGGTGCTCTCTGTGCTTGGTTGCTTGCTTGCAAATGTTTCATTACCCAGTGATGTTGAGAATTGAAATGTCTATAAGTTAACAACCAAGCTCAGAAAATGTTACTGAAAGCATAGGTATGAAAAAGCAAACGTCCAGTGGGATTGCTGTATAAAAAAAAATCCAACATCAGCATTAAACTCTGATTCTATGTTTGTAAAATCGGGTATGGGAAATATGAGGCAGCAGGTGTACATATGTCTTCCAGAAGGATAGCTTTGGAGTGAGAATCTCAGCAAAAAGAAAAGGCATATCTGTATATCCAAAAAGAACTTACTGTATTTTTCGGAGTATAAGACGCACCTTAGTTTTTGGAGAGGAAAATAAGAAAAAAGCTGATTGGCAGGTGGATCGCCTCCTGGAATACCCTCAATCAGCTGTTCCCAGAGCTGAATTTTAGCAACAGGTTCCTTGGTTGTGAGTGCTGTGCCTTGCTATTTTTATTTTATTTTTTTTTTGCTTTTTTTTCTGCCTCTGAAACATGTGAAACTCTGTTTCAGAAAAAACTTTGTTTTCTGCCTCTGAAAGCCTCCGAAACAGCTTCAGAAAAAAAGCCTCTGAAGCTCTGTTTGGGGACTTTTTTTTTGAAGCTTCGTTTCTGATGCTTTTTTCAGCCTCTGAAACCTCCGTTTGAGAAGCTGGGCGAGGCTACATTTGGAGTATAAGACGCACCCAGATTTTCACCCTCTTTTTGGGGGGAAAAAGGTGTGTCTTTGTCATGGTAAATGTCTAACAGCAACATCTCCCTGGCCACCCGGCCCTGCAAGGGTTAACTGACCACATATCCCATAACCCCTGTAACCACTCCTTACCTCCTAGCCCCTCCTCCTGGGTATAATAGCTCCAAACACGAGGTCCACCAGCTGATCCAGATGTATACCTGAAAGAGAAAGGTACAAGGTCGGTGACCTCCAGTACCACCAAGTTTGCAATAAAGATACTGATTAAAAGACTGGAACTTGTCTTTGAGTTATTGGGCTAGATCCAACACTTCACAATATGGTAGCAGAGGATGGTTGCCCATAACTCCTGATGACTGATGACTGAACCCAGCATCTACCCTGAAGAAGCAAACAGAGTACAGACCAGAGCACTCACCAAGAAGATGGCTGAGAAGCTTGCAACCGAGGCCACAACCATGGAGGAGACAGAAGCTGGAAGCGAGCAGGACTCCAGCCTGGACTCACAATCAGATGAAGAGGGGCCATCCAAAGAGATCACCGCCCTGGAAGAAGAAACAGCACAGAAAATGAATAAATTCAAAGTCTCCATCCTGAAACTGATGGAGACAAGCAGTGACAAAGAAAACCTCATCGTGGACCTTCAAAGCCTCTTCGAGCAGCAAGAAGCAGCGATCGAGGCCCCAAAGACCACAGAAGGAGAAAAGCAAGCAGAAAAGGGTAGGCCACCCCAACCCGATGACCTCGGGCTGGCCAAATCCATTTTCGCGCCCTCTTTCCGGCGGCCATCTTGGGACGAGCACCAGCCAATGGGAAGCCAGGATTTGAATCCCTTGGCGTGAAAATGCCTGAACCCCGAAACAGACGAGGGGGATACAGAAAGCGACCACGAAGAACCCAACTCTGAGAGCGACCACGAAGAAACTACAATCACTGAGAAAAAATCACCTACTGATCTCGAATTGCAGAAGGCAATTGAGACAATCACCGCTGCCCTTGGCTCCGCTTTCGAGCCCCCTGCAGCACTCAAAAGACTGAAGAAAAATCCTAGAAGCCACAAGAAGGCCAGGACCACTAACGACGACCAGGCAACTGAGTTGCAGCCAACCAGAAACACCGTGCACACCAACAACCGGCGCCAGAAACCAACCACCTGCAGGAAGGATTGACCGCAGGACTCGAACTCGCCACCCACAACACCAACTATGCGAGACCCAAGGGAAAAGAGAAGAACCGGCTACTCACCTGCGCCACGACCTCAACCAGGCCAATCCACACGACCAGGGACCAGCGACCATGAGGGAGGATCTGCCGCCACCGCCGCCATCACCGCCGAGCCTCTGAGTTCAGGGAATCCTCAACCTACGACCTCCGCTGTTGCCACGCCGCCAACCCGCGGAAGTCCTCGACTTACGACCGCGTCGCCTCCTCACCTTCTTCCCTTCTTCGCCGGGGATCCAGCCATCCAGCAGTGGTGTCCACCTTCAGGAGGAACCTCTGGACCCACCGGGGGTGGGTCCAGCCTCCCACCGACAGGCTTAGGCCTAGGCCTGGGAGCTCCAGCAGCAGGAACCTCACCCGATGGACTCCAACGCGGAATGAGCTTCGCGCATGCTCAGTACCTGCCTGTAACAAGAGAAGCAAGCTACATAGATCCAAGCAAGTACAGAATGGCCACAGACATCCCAAAGCCTTATTGTGAGTTCAATCACAGTATGGACCATGGACAGCTCCCCCCAGTAAGTAACCTTACTAACATTTCTGGGGCAAATTATGCCAATTTGCCAAAATTACAGTTAGATGGGGGTAATATTATAGAATGGAGTCAGCAATTAAGGATTGCTCTCATGAGAGAGAATGCACTGTTCCTAGCTAACAGACCTCCCCAAAAGCCCTGGTCACTGGAAATTGACTGTATTCATCACAGGGCATTTTGTATCATGTTAACCTCCATTCCATCTGCTATGTATCCATCTATTGAAGACAATCTGACTGTTTATGATGTTATGCAAAAATTATGTAATCTGTTTTACAGCCAGAGTAGAGCCACAACCACTAGAATATCTAGGGAGTTCCATTCCACCAAACACAAGGCGGGAGTCCCCATGAGTGAGCACATTTTAAAGATGAATGCTACAAGGGCAGAGCTCATGCAGAGGGGGAAAATCATCACTGAAGAGAGCATGATAAGCATAATCATAAACTCTCTTGATAGCAGTTGGGACAACTTCGTAACCCAACTAAATAGCCTCAGCCTGCAATACCTAACACTAGGCACACTAACCAATCAGCTCATTGCAGAGGACAATCTGAGGAGGGACCGCCAACTGTCCAGGAGGGATCCTAGGCCCACAAAAAGGGTGGATTTCCAAGATAGGGCCAGGGGCACCTCAGAATGTTACTCTTGTGGATCAAGGAACCACTTAAAGAGGGATTGCCCCAGAAACAATAGGGATAGGGGACACCACAACAGCAGAGGGGGGTGGTCACCTGAGCGCAGGTACCCAAAGGAAAGGGGACGAGGGTGGTCACCCAATCCCAGGAAGCACCACGAACGCAGAGACAACTCCAGGGACAGTAACTCAGGCTCTATGTACGGGATCAGGCATGATGACCCAACTGATAAACATAAGGTAGAGAGGAACACATGGCTCCTGGACTCAGGGGCCACAAACCATACTACCTGTAACCCAGAGCTACTAGACTCACTCACAGAAATAGACTCAGAAATAAAGGTAGCGAACCAAAACAAGGTCAAAGTAGTAGGGAAGGGAAACATACACATCACACAGATAGGGGATTTAAAAGGGGTACTGTACGTACCAGGGATACCCCACAACTTACTAGCCATCACTAAACTGACACGGGACACAAACAGAAATAAAGTTCAAGGATGGAAAGGCCCACCTGATCAAGCAAGGGAAAGAGATAGGAAAGGTAACCATACATGAGGGACTTCCTTACTTCACACCCAACGCAAGGGAGGAAGAAGGCATTGACACCAACACGAACACGAAATAGATAAGTGTCCAGAAATAGAGGGGGTACAGCAAGAGGCAGGGAGTTGCAATGGAAATGCCAACAGGTCTGTATCTATCGGCAAGCCATTGCATGATAACTGCGCCCACCTCCTCCACAGGAGGCTGGGGCACATAAGTTTCCCCATTGTAAAGAGAATGACGGAATGTACCGAAGGTCTCAAAGTAAAGAACTGCGAAAACTATCTGGAGTGTTCAATCTGTAAGTGTTCAAAGATCAAGATTAAGGCCATCCCCAGGGGATCAAAACAAACCACAGAGTCCCCCTTCCAATTAGTGCATATGGACTTGGTAGGGCCATTGAAACCATCTGTGGGGCATAGGAAGCGATTCTTCCTCACGATTGTGGATGACTACACCAGATACGGGTATGTCTACTCCCTCAGACACAAAAATGAAGTGTTCCAAAGGTTTAAAGAATTCCACAAAAGAGTAGATATGCAACACAATATGAAAATAAGGCAAATAATGACAGACAGGGGCTCAGAGTTCATGGCCAAGGAATTCGCGAGGTGGCTGACAGAACAGGGCATAACACATTACACCTCTTCACCCTTCTCCCCCTTCCAGAATGGGGTCGTAGAAAGAAAAAAACGGGGTGTTGCAAACGATGATGAGTTGTGCCCTGGAGGATGCTGGGATGGGGCAGCATTTCTGGTCAGAGGCACTACACTACTCCAATTACACCCTGAATAGACTGTGGTCAAGCTCTATCAATAAGACACCATACAAGATGCTAAACAACAGAAAACCCAACATCGCACACCTACACATATTCAGCGCCCCAGCCGATGTCCACATCCCCAGACAACTAAGAAAGAAAGGGGAAAAATTATCAAAAAGACTGAGATTCGTGGGTTATGAACCAGGCACAAAGGGCTACAGATTTGTCGACAACAACAACCGTTTTGTCGTTTCCAGGTCTGCCAGTTTCCACAAAAACGCAAACTGGTCAAGGGTACACTCCAACGACATCCCCACCAATAGGGTTGCATTCAAACATGGTCAGGGGGAAAAGGAGGTCAGAGAGCATAAAGCCAACAATCGCAAAGCGAGTGTCAGAGAGTGGAAAGAAGGGCACCCCTCCCTGAAGATAGATGACCTGACAAACAAAGAGGCAGACAACATGCAGGAAACCGAACCAACCCCCAGCAGGCCAGTCAGAGGAAACAGAAACAAGCTGCCAAAGAAGCTGGAGGACTACGTCATGGCCATCCACAACACCCATTTCACACCCAGCTCATATGAAGACATCCTAGGGCTCCCCAGGAAGAGAAGGAAAAATGGATGTCTGCCATGGAGAAAGAGATGGAGAGCCTAAGGAACCTCCAAGTATACTCCCCTGCCCAAATTCCAGAGGACAAAAGGCCGATAGGAACCAAATGGGTGTTCAGAGTTAAGACATTAGAAGACAACAACATCCTGTACAAGGCAAGACTGGTCGCACAGGGTTTCGCCCAAAGATACCCTGAAGACTATACAGACACCTACTCGCCTACCATCAGGGCAGAGAGTGTCAAAAGTGCCCTGGTGGTGGCCACCATCCTAGACTTAGAAGTCTTCCAATTTGATGTACAAACAGCATACCTCCACGCCAAACTGGACAAAGAGATATATGTCAAAGCACCGCCTGGGTACAATGAGGGCGAGAACCAGACCTGGCTGCTGAACAAAAGCCTGTACGGACTCAAGCAGTCGGGCAAAAGGTGGTATGATTGCCTAGCCAAGGCCCTCAGATCCATGGGTTTCAAAGCCACTTCAGCTGACAAATGCTTCTTCATGAAGAGAGAAAACAACACATTCGAAGGCATGCTCGTTTACGTGGACGACATCTTGTACATCAGCAAACACAAGGACAGATGTGACAAGTTCGCCACTGAGCTGGGTAGCCACTTCTCTCTAAAGTCACTTGGAAAGATCGATAAATACCTAGGGGTCCAAGTGATGAAAATCGACAAAGGTTTTCGCCTCTCCCAGAAAGAAAAGATCATCAAGTTGCTGTCCAAATGCAACATGTCCAAAGCAAAACCCAGCAAGACTCCCATGCAGCCAGAGTTCCTGAAGACTATGTATGAGGAATCTAAACCCTTCACCAACAATAAATTGTATATATCAACGATAGGGTCACTGCTGTATATATCCAACTGGACCAGGCCCGACATCGCCTTAGCCGTTAATCTGTTGTCCAGACATGTAAGCAAACCCACAGTGTCACACTGGAACGCCATCAAAAGACTGTTTAGATTCCTAAAATTCAGCGCGGATGCCCAACTCTGCCTAGAGCCAGAAATATCAAAGAAACCAAAACTAACCTGCTATGCTGACGCTGATTGGGCCGGGGACATAAAAAGCAGAAAAAGCACCTCCAGCTATGTGCTGCTACTCAACAATTGCCCCATCCATTGGTACACTGGAAAACAAAAACTGGTGGCCACATCAACCACGGAAGCAGAATTCGTTTGTCTATCCAAGGCCGCAAACAACTTAGTGAGGTTCGATGACCTGCTCTGTAGTATTTGGGCTGAACCCTTATACCCAATAGTCATCCACGAAGACAACAAAGCAGCAATAGAAATCTCAAGGGCCGATGCTGTAGGTCAACGATCTAGGCACATTGACATTAAGTACAAACACGTCAGGCAGTTTTCAGAGATAGGCTTCATTAAGGCAGTACACTGTGACACAGAGGAGCAAACAGCAGATATTCTCACTAAACCCCTGCCACATAAACAGCATGTGTACCTCAAGTCAAAAATGTGTGTTTACATGTGATCCGTACTTGTGCATGTATATTCTCTGTATGTATATAACCTCTCCACCAGGTACCCAGTTAGACATTTAGAGGGGGTTTTGTCATGGTAAATGTCTAACAGCAACATCTCCCTGGCCACCTGGCCCTGCAAGGGTTAACTGACCACATATCCCATAACCCCTGTAACCACTCCTTACCTCCTAGCCCCTCCTCCTGGGTATAATAGCTCCAACCTCGAGGTCCACCAGCTGATCCAGATGTATACCTGAAAGAGAAAGGTACAAGGTCAGTGACCTCCAGTACCACCAAGTTTGCAATAAAGATACTGATTAAAAGACTGGAACTTGTCTTTGAGTTATTGAGCTAGATCCAACACTTCACAGTCTTATATTCTGAAAAATATGATATATCTTGTGGTTTAAATCTTTACATCTTGTGATCTTAAACACAAGATCTCAAAATTTTGTGATCTCAAACCAAGATCAATAGATTTAGATAAATACATTCTGTCTAGAGATATCATTAAACCATCTTATTATTATTTTGTGCTGTACATATTCCTGTATAAATTATTTTGTGCTGTGTGTATTCCTTAGAGGATGGACAATACTTTTGATTACTTTGAATGTGTTGGTTCCAAAATAGAAAGTGCTTCGTATTTATTTTTGTATGTATATGTTGTATTTATTTATTTTTATATGGTGGTTTTCTTTCTTTTCTGATTTAGTATGTGTTTTTATGCTGTATGCTGCCAGAGTCATACTATTTGAGCCATTATAAAGCTCAAAAATAAATAAAATCTGCAATTGTCTACAATATGCTGAATCAGAACATTCTTCCATTTCATGTTGTTTAGACATCTTTCTATAGTTCATTTCAAATGACTTATTGAAGTTAGTTTTCTAGCCAGGTATTCTACCATGGCTGAAGGCAATTGCAGGAGGATTTCCCCCCCCCCCCCCCATTGCTAATGTTTTATAACTGTTACTGTACTTTTAATCTGTTTCTCTGTCATATTTCACTGATGTCTTACCAAGATTTGGCAATCACTTTTCTGTCAAGCCTAACAATGTTAGGAATAGCCAAAAGTAACAATAAGGGGAGCCAGAAGCAAAAATCGCATGAATTTTGTCTTTTTATGGCATTCCTTTCTTTCTCTTTCTCCTTCTTGTCACTTGCTGGGCTGTCAGAGAAAAGGCAATTTATTTTTCATACCTCACCGTTCATCAAGATTTTTAAAATTCAGCTGAGGTCCACATAACATAAGACCAGGGGCTGGTATTCATGGCACTGCATAGTTTGTGCATACACATATACATACAGTTTTGAAAGAGCTTCTGACTTTCTGCAGCTTGTTGGACTAGATGATCTTCATATCGTTTTCATGCTTGAAGCATTCTGACTTTATGAAGCAGATTCCCATATTGATTGCTTAGCTTCAAGGGGGTAAAATACAATTTTCTTTGCTAGACTGATCTGAATCACTTCTCTCTTTATATTGCATTATATTTTGTCCTCAAGATATGGTTATCAAAACCAGTTTGAGGCAATTTTATGATGCAATCTTTCACAAAATGCTTTCCTGCCATCTCCCAGTAAACTTTACTGAACAAGACAAACTACTATTAGAAAGACAACTTTTAGTCAAACTTTCCTGCATTTACAAATGGAATTTATGACTGCACTGAATTATCTATTAGCTGCATATACCCCCTATCCTGGAGTCAGGAGAATGACTATCCGATTTTAAAATAAGCTTTTGTAACAAGAGACTTAAAATGGGTTCTTCCCAATCTTAGTCCAATACTTGAACCACTTTGTCTAAATTGTATTTATAATTATAATATGCATGATGAACATGTGTCCAGGATAATGCTGCAGGATCCAATTTGGGCTGGTCACCAGAACCAGAGGTTTTGACTTCTGAAATTTCAGATTCGTTCCAGAGCCCATCATGCTGGAAAGCTCAGAAAAGTCTGGTCCCAGTGACCGATCCAGATTAAATCCTGCGTAATTATAATAGTACATTTGGGAATGTCCAAATGAAATTGCTAAACACAAAAAATAGAACTGAAGGAAAGTGTGTGTATGTATAAATTCTATCTGGCCTGCCTTTTTGCATGCTTTTTTTTATATGGATGATTTGTAGGGACACTTTTTCCTCCTAATCTACACTCATTTTACTTACCCGAACTTTTCTGGAAATGCTTCTCAAGAGAAGTCTTCAAGTCTTAAATGAATGCCAAAATTGTCTCTAATGCTTCTAAATAGGACCTTTTCAGGCTGTTTCTTGCTCTGGGGGATAGAGATGGTGGAGTTTCCAAGTCTCCCAAAAGATTGCAGAATAGGTGTACATGCAGGGAGTGGTTTAAAAAAGTCAAGTTAGCAACTATGATTTTGCAGTGAAAGTTCTGTTTAAATCTGTGTTGCAGCCTGCAGATACATTTGGGCAAAGCAACAGGAAGAGAGAAGAGTTTGAACAAGGAGATGCTGAAATGAAGGCCATTACATTTGTTTGAGAGTCAAAGGTACCTGGAATGAGAATTTGAGATTCTCGTTTAAGACTTTAGAGCCAGCTAAGTCTTTTGCAGCTTTTAGTCTTTTGCAGCTAAAGCATGAACAAGTAATGCAAATAATAGAATATGGTAGAAGCCACTGAAGAGTCTGAGAAAGCCTGTGACATTTTCTTAAATCTCCAAACCGTGATTTAGAAATGGAGATGGGATAGGATACAGATATACTTATCCTTAAATTATGCCCATTGAATTCTATTTCATTTGAATCCTTTTGCTATAATATGTCATGCTGATTTTACTGGAACTGCTCTAAGCATTAAATCTAGATCCGACTTATAATAGCAAAGTCAGTTTTATAGCTGAGCTTTCTACTGTTAATTTTCAAAATCTCAAACATACTGATGAAGTCTTAGTCCATGAATGTTAAATATATATATATATATATATATATATATATATATATATATATATATATATATGTTTACAAAAAAATAGTTCACACTAGTTTTCAGGTCCCATAAGTTAAGAAAAGAGATAGGATGGGGTATGTGAGATGGGAAAGAATGGACAACAAATGTACTGAACTAAACTGAATAAAAGCTGCATTGTTTCCCTTCAAGTCATTTATCATAAATTCAAAGAATGTGTTAAGGAAAGAGAGAGAAAAAGCTTTCGAGTGAGTGCCTCTCACCCACACTCATTTTCAAATAAAGAAAGAAAAATAGAGGTTATAGACATTCACAAGGGAGTTGAATTACAGTAAACATACTATCATTTTAATTACTGAATGAAATGCCAGGTGCACTAAAATCATTACAGCATTTTTAAAAAGAAATATTATTCATTTTTACTCTGGGGGCATAGGCATAAATGGTACCAGTTCTTTAAAAAGTACATTATTACACTTAGATTGCTTTCCCAATTAACAGATTAACAGAGTTGGAAGGGACCTTGTAGGTCATCTAGTCCAACCCCCCCACTCAAGCAGGAGACCCTATATACCATTTTTGACAAATGGCAGTCCAATCTTTTCTTGAAAGTCTCAAGTGATGAAGCTCCCACAACTTCCGAAAGCAAGCTGTTCCATTGGTTGATTTTTCTCACTGTTGGAAAGTTCTTCCTTATTTTTAGGTTGAATCTCTTCTTGGTCAGTTTCCATCTGTTATTCCTTGTCTGGCCTTCAGGTGCTTTGGAAAACAGCTTGACCCCCTCCTCTCTGTGCCAGCCCCTCAAATATTGGAACACTGCTATCATGTCTCCCCTGGTCCTTCTCTTCACTAGACTAGCCATGCCCAGCTGATGTTCTTCATATATTTTAGTCTCCAGTTCCCTTATCATCCTGGTTGCTCTCCTCTGCACTTTTTCTAGAGTCTCAACATCGTGGTGACCAAAACTGGATGCAGTACTCTAGGTGTGGTCTTACTAGGGCTTTATAGAGTGGTATTAGTACCTCACTTGATCTTGATTGTATCCCTCTGTTAATGCAATTTAGGATTGCATTGGCTTTTTTAGCTGCCGCTGCATACTGCTGGCTCATATTTAGCTGATTGTCCACTAAGACTCCAAAATCCCTCTCACAGCCACTGCTATTAAGCCTGGTTTCCCCCAGTTTATATGTGTGCTTTTGGTTTTTCTTTCCTAAGTGTAAGACTTTACTTTTCTCTACATTGAATTTCATTTTGTTAGATAGGGCCCAGTGTTCAAGTCTGTCAAGATCCATTTGGATCTTAAGCCTATCTTCTTGACTGTTAGCTATTCCTGCCATCTTAGTATCATCTGCAAATTTGGTGAGTTCCTTTTCTATTCCCTCGTCTAAGTCGTTTATGAAGATATTGAAGAGTACTGGGTCTAAGACAGAAGCTTCTGATAGCCCACTGCTTACTTCTCTCCATGTAGACTTAGACCCATTAAGTATGGTTTGTCAGCCAGTTGCGAATCCATCTGGTCGTGAAGCTATCTATCCCACTTTTTTCTAGGTTGTGGTCTACTTTGTCGAATGCCTTGCTGAAGTCTAAGTATATTATGTCGACAGTATTTGCTGGTCTACTAATTTAGTCACTAAGTTGAAGAATGAAATAAGATTGGTTTGGCATGATCTGTTTTTAACAAACCCGTGCTGACTGCTAGTTATTACTTTACTCTTTTCTAGGTATTGGCAGATCTGTTTTTTTATTATCTTGTCCAGTATTTTCCCGAGTATTGATGTTAGGCTGATTGGTCTGTAGTTTCCTGGGTCTGTTTTTTTTTTTTCCTTTTTTGAAGATGGGAACCACATCAGCTCTTTTCCAGTCCTCTGCTAGTTCCCTGGTGTTCCAGAATTCTCCCAAAGGTTATTATTATCAATAATCTGATGGACTTCCAGTTGAAATAGCAATATTAGGTAAAACAGAGTCATATGTACAAGGCTTCAGTTGTTCTCTCTTTGAAAATGTGATGACTTGCCTTGATTATTGGAAATGTTGTGGCAAAAATGATTAATAGTGTTTTCTTCTTTTAATTTGTAATCCAAAGGATAGGATATGTACACAAATATCAATGAAGTCCTAGCTACTATTTATTTTTGAGAATGTCTGCCTGGAAAACACAAATGTTTGTGTAAATTGAGCTTTTTTTAAAAAAAAACAGTTTTAGGGCTCTAAATTGAAATATTCATGCATCACTTCCATGACTTCAGTGGAACCCTTCAGTTGAAGGGTATTCTTTTCTCTGCAAAATAGCCAATGATCTGCTGGATTAGCCTGTGTGCAAGAGAAGGGCAATAACCAAAATGAACGGAAGCACTTGAGATAACACAAGGGAGAAACTATTGCTTCAAACAATAGCATAAAACTGTCCATGGTTAATAGGAGATGAAAACAGGGCAATGTCCATCTTGGCCCCTCAAATAATGCTGTTGGCCTCTCTGGCAATGGGACTACAGGGTACTGTGATAGGCCCTGAGCTGCCCCAAATATAATCTGTTTCTTTTTTTTCTTTTTTTTCTTTTTTTTTATAAATAGTTCTTGTTTTCCAAGCATTCATGCAACCTATTGGATGTCTACACTATGATGGTGTCCCTAGCATGCTCAAATACAATAAAGCTTAGAATAATACTTTTTGAAATGTGGGTTTACATTTAAACTTTCTTTATATGCCTATTTCGTCTTAGACTAAAGATAGACACCAATTAAAGAAGAAGAAAAATCACAAAAGAGCTATTATTTAAATGAAACAGAGTAACAGAGTATTGAATATTATTAGACTAAGGTCATTGAAATATGATTGGATCAGTTTTGTTAGTGTGTATTAAATCTTGTAATCATTTCTAAGTAGAGGCACCATCTGGTTGTCAAATGTACTATGAAAGAGCTCTAAATCATTCAGCAAGGAAACACTTGAGTACTTTCAGACTTGAAGGATATGTACTGCTTGGGCTACTTAACTATAAAGCCCATTAATCTTCCAGTCCATAGAACCAGTACCAATGGCAACGGGCAATCTATATTTATTTATTGGTTCAATTTATTGGTTCAATTTATATGCCGCCCTTCTCCAGAGACTCAGGGCAGCTTACAATGCGTTAAGCAATAGCCTTCATACTTTTGTATATACCTGCTTAGCGGTGTTCTTTTTTATACAAAGTCAGCTTATTGCCCCCACAAACCGGGTTCTCATTTTACCTACCTCGGAAAAAAGATACACCCATTATATAAAAAAGATACACCCATTCAAAAATGTTTTGTAAACATTTGCCCTTTATTTGGTAGGATTTGAAAAGCAGTACGTTTATGACGGCATTTAATGGGTTCCACAATATGCTGCCTGAGATCTCAAAAGGAGCTCTATAGAGAGGAAGAAATGGTTTAAATGCTTATATCTGATACTTTCCGCTGCTGATTTTTTTAACACAAAAGACTCTGCAAGGTTTGTTAAGACAGAATTACTGAATTGCATCTTTAAACCCTCCTCCAAATAATACAGCAGTAAATCCATAGCATAAATCAGATCCATTCTTTCAAAGCCATTAGGAGTAAGCAGAAAATCCAACAAGAGCTTATTTAAAGTGGGAGGAAATGCTTAAGACTGGTAGAGCTAGAAACCAAGTAATCCTCCTGCTCTTGACTCCTTTTGTGTACATGCGCACACCCAGACAAAACTGTAGGAACTAAAGCTGCTTCTCTTTTTTTATAACCTTTATCCTGCAGAGATGAGAGCAAAACCAAATCAAACAGAAGGCTTTCAATATGTAGTGCTGTAGAACTGCTAAAATGGATGACATTTGTCCCCAGAACAGCTTAGCCCAGGGATTCCTAAATAGTAGGTCATGCTTGCTAGCTGATGGGGTCACTGTACACTCATCTTAGAGATGGCTAAAAAATCTCAACTGATTTTTCCAAAAATAGGTTTCCAGCCTGCATGGCTGTCAGCTCCCAGCATTAATGCTAGAGTGCAATAAATGTTTTGCGACAGTAAAAGTCAAATAGAAGTAGACAAAAATGGAAAATGTGCCTATGACAAGTACATATCTGATCCTTCTCTTCTGACTTTGACACAGTTAAAAGTCATATATAATTTGATTGTTATGAAGTGGATGAAAAGCTTGTTGATATGTACTGTATCTTTCTTTTCACGAGCTTTCACCAAACTTGTTTGGAGGATGATGAATATAATTGAGTGATCTGGCAAATGGCTAATAGAGAGGTGTGTGTGTGTCTATATATGTATTTAGTATAAAGTGGGTTGTTTTCTCTATATTTCTTCATGTAGTCACATACTGTATGTATTGTAAATAATAACAAAATCTCTCCAAAGAAAGCATTTTATTTCAGTTTAAATTCTTTCTGTCAAGCATTCTTTTAATTTTAATACTGACATTTTCTATTGTCCAATCAGAATGCAGAGACAATTTGATCCTATGGGAGGGGCAGTTCAGAGCTTTCATTTAATTCCTGAATGCAGAGATATGAGAGTTCAGTATAATATGGGGAAAGCAACTCTGGATAAATCCAGTGATATTTCCAACTTTTCCTGTTGGAATAATGTTGTGGATGTATAGGATCATCGGAAGTTTTGAATTACTTTGGTTTTGTGACAAAGAAGTAAAGCCATGAGGAGCAAATTATAAAATCAAATACTTATACACTTCCACAATATTTCCTCACCTTCAGATGATATGAGATTGAAGTAATCAATGCTTTTAGACTTCACTTTAGACTTTGTTTGTCAATATAAATACTTAGTCAAGCATTTAGATTAACCAAGTTTTCCTTTACTGAATAGAGGAACAATTTTGCATTGCTCCACTGATCTGATTTGGTAGAAGCAGCCTTAAAAACACATAAGAACTAGGGCGGTTCGTGGTATATAAGAGGTTATTACTAAACTGTATTTGACCTCTCTATCCCCTTTCAGAGCTCCATCTAGGTGAAATTAGTTGAAGATTTCAGTAACTTCAAATGATCCAATAGGTGGATATCATTCTGAGATTCTGGAAATTTAGCCTTCTCAAATTGAAAATATAGTCTGAATGGATCCGGAAAAATATTAAGTCAAGGCAAGAGCTACAATATCTGATATCCACGTTACAAATACATTAACTTTCCAAAGACAGTCCACAGGAATTAACATACATTTCACTTAATAAATATTGAACTGCATTATTTTAATGGAAACATTTTTGTCTTCTTATATGTCAATGGAAGTTTTCTTTTGAAAACATTTCACTTCTTATCCAAGAAGCTTCTTCAGTTCTAACTCTTTCTCTTCTCTACTTACACTTTCTAAGTGTTGTCCAAATGTGGAAAAATTTCATGTTCCCGTGTTTTTCCTCAGTCCAAATTGAGAAAGAATCTACTTGCTTGTTTCCTTAAACCATAGCAGAAGAAGAATAGAAAGCATAGACTGAAGTGACATATTTCTTGGATTAGATAAATCTCTTAGATTAACTAGGGAATTATTATCTATACTCTGATTGTGGGCTTTTGCATTTGGCATTTCTTAAATTGAATTGTCACTTATCTAATTTATAGTTCCTTAACTTATTTTAACCTAAAATCCCTTACACTTAAAAGAATCTCTTTCATTTTTAGTGATTAGTTAAGAGGGAATTAATAGTTCTCACTTGGAATTTTTTTCCTCAATCTCCCATTTTATACTAAAAAAAAAAAATTCACTCTCATCCAACCTCCTCTCAAATTAGTCATTAGCAGAACAACCAGCAAATTAGGCAATTAAAGCAATTTTTAACAGTTTAAGTTAAAAAATCTCTATGCTATACAGAATCAAAAACTAGTTAATCAATACAGCATAAATGAATAATATGTAAATAAAATTACCATTGATATTATCACAGTTACAGGAGTGAAATCAGTGGAGTTTCTTGCCTGAACCTAAATTTTGATTATTTTCATTTTAGGAATTTAAAAAAAAAAAAAAGAATGCTAAGAAATTATGCAAAAAAAAAAAAAAAAAACCACCTCACCCTAGAATTGCTTTTTTATTTTTTTATTTTTTATTTTTAAAAAATTATTAAACAGTTTTTTAAAAACAAACAAAAACAGATATTTACATCTTCTTTTCAACATCTTCGCATCAGTAATCCATATTTATATATTTTCTCTTTCTTATCTTAATATATCTTTTATACATATATTTCTAATATATCATATATATACCATTATAATATATTCTATTATTCTAATTATTTTATTTACATTTGGCATAAAAATGTACCTTATTTCCTTTCCACAGTTTTTATTTCTTCCCATTTATTTCTATATTTCTCTATCCAATTTAACCATTATTTAGTCTTTCTTTGTGTCCTCCCCTTTTTCCCCTTTTCTTCCAAACATTTATACCATTTATTATGAAAAACAATATAAAAAGAATCCTGCTCCTTTTTCTACTGCAAATTGATTGTAAAACAAAATGGTAGCTCCTGTTGACCCTTGAGACCAATGAAGTCTTTACTTGTTAAGGATAGTTATATCGAAGAGATAAGGAATAATTAAGATTAAAAGAGGCAGAGAAAATTAGTGTGATCTTGATGGAAGTAAAACATTATTTTGGGAGTATATTAAAAGGGCTAAATAAGGAGAAGAGTAAAAGGAATTAAAAATGGAAGCGGTAAAATGATGTGAAATAAAACTGAAGTTAGGAAATGCTGAAAAAAATTCAGACATTTCTGTAGAAATGAAAGTGAAATGTTGAAGAGAATGAGTGCTATAAATGTATTCAAGAAAACATTAATGAAAAGAAAATAATAAATGCTATGGAAAGGTTGAAAAATGTAAGGTTGTAGGTATAGATTATATAACAGGAAGAATATGGATATAGTTTGCTAATGGAAAAACTGTGTGATGACTTTAACTTGCTTATGAAAACAACTTTGTGCCTTAAAACTGAAAAAAAAAATCATTAGAGGAAGGAAAAGATAGCAAGAGTGAACACAAAATCTATTGAGGCATTAGTCTACTAAATGTATCTGGAAATACACTTGGCAGATGTGTATTTGCTGATAGAAGAAAATGATAGAAGAAATGACAATGAACATTGGGGCAATACAACATGGCTTCATTCTCAGTAGGGGAGGCACCTGAACAGATTCTTGTTTTTCAGCAAACATCAGGAAATACAGGTAGTCCTCAACTTATGACCACAATGGAGCCCGAAATTCATGTTGCTAAATTTGTTAAGTGAGTTTTCTTGCCACATTTGTTAAGTTGAATCACTGCAAGTTAAGTTAGTAATACAGTGGTTAAGTGAAACTTGACTTTGGTTATCAGAAGGTTGCAAAAGCGAATCACATGACTTCAGGGCACTCCATCCGTTATAAATGTGAGTCCGTTATAAATGTGAGTCGGTTGCCAAGCTTCTGAATTTTGATCACGTGACCATGAGTATGTAGAAATGTAAAAATGTCTTTGAACTTGACGATAGCAAAAGAAATAATAAATATAGAGGCAAGGAATCTTGGAAAAAGAATTAAATATGTCAGGAGTGGGCAACTGTGGCCCTTTTACAGCCAAACTGCCTCAGGAATTCTGGGAGTTGAAATTCACAGGTTGTAAAAGGGCCACAGTTGCCCACCCCTGAAATATGTGATTAATTGGTTGCACTTTATATGAACTATAGAAAATATTCCCCAGTTCACATTATACACACAAAAAGCAGCCAAAGGGAGATAAGAGTGAAAATGCAGTTTGAAAATACAATTCGGTATTTAAAACTACAATTTTTAAAAATTTAAGTCCATAATATAATTCCAGGTTCAAGAATTACTTCTGTGTTTTAAATTTTTAACAATCACTTTATTTACCAACACATTGGTCTTGTAATTTGACTGGCACATTTAGTTAGCAGGTAGATTACCCTATGGTGTTCTTTGGCTGTGTTATTCATGTAGAAGGAAACAATGACACAAGAGGTGAAGAAGCTGTGCTTATTAATATCAGTTTGGACTCAGCTGGAAGTAAAATAAACTTAGTAGATAGCATTTCATACAACATGGGAAAGTTTAATTAAAAGAATTTCCAAATTGGGAAAAAGTCCAGTAATGGCAGCAAAACCAGGAGATCCATTAAAGATGTCCCTAGATAGTTGAGTGTATTTCTGCAATACTCTCAACATGGGGCCAACTTTGAAGACCACTCACAAGCTGCATATAAGCTGTAGCAATTGGTCTCTTAACACATAGAAACTGCTGTATGAAAAGAACACTAGTGCTGCAGGCTCTCATTGGTTACCAGTAGGTAGTTCATTAAAAGAGTTTTAATGGTTAAGGTTATTATTAGTCAGGGACACCTAATAATAAATTTTTGATGTATTGTTTTCATTATTGTTTTCTTTCCCTAGATTGTAACTCACCATAAATCTTTAGGGACTGTGACAATATATAAATGTAGAAAACAAATTCTCTCTCTCTCTCTCTCTCCCTCTCTCTCTCTCTCTCTCTCTCTCTCCCTCCCTCCCTCCCTCCCTCCCACACACACACATATAACATACACACATACACATAATTTATATCTATATTATCTATATCTACCATCTTCCCTAAATATGTCCTTTGAAAATATGAAGGATAAAACCATCTGACTATAAATGACAACTGTAAAATTTTTCGCATTGCTGATGAACCCCCTCAAAACCCTTGCTGATATTCTAATCTTTTTAACAAACTGCTCAGCGTCATGGTTCATTTTGTTGTGCTTAATCAGAAATAAATCTTTAAATGAAGGTATAAATGGTAATATTCATATTTTATGGAAACAATAAATCCTAAAAGTATGGTAATAAGCCCAACTGATCTCACAGCTGGGCCTAAAAAATGTTGTCATATTTGTCCTATAAAAATAGCACAGTCTTTTAAACTTCAGTTTATAAATACCTTTCACACATTTAGTTAAAAAATCTAAACAGACCAGAAACACATTCCCCTCTTAGCATAACCTCTTCCTTTTTCAAATTCCAATGATTACACTCTACTAATGTTGCACACTCACAACAAATGCTCATAGAAGTATACTATCTATACTTGTAAATCTATTATTTCTTAGACTTCAGTTACGTGGAGTAACTGAAATGTATAAATCATAAAATGCTTCATGTATGGCAGAACTTTTTCCAAATCAACTTAAATATTTGACCACCTCAAAAATGGTAACTGGCAATTCTTTTGGAATTCTTTTTGTTGTATAAAATAGTTTACACAAAGTGCATCCATTTCCTCTATTTCTTGAACATTCTAGTTGTTCTGCCAATGCCGTTTCATTGCAAGGACAAGTGAAGAAGTAAATATCATAAATATATTGCAGTTGGTCAACATCTGAATCTGTATTTTATATTATTTATATCATTAGCAATGTCCTTGGTGTCCAGGATATAAAAAGAATAATGGCCATGCTTAGAATAGCCTGAGAAATTATTCATTTTAGGTTGATTTCAAATGAGAATATCAAGATGGATTGATTTGTCCTTAATATTATTGAACTAGCAAAACAAAGCATATACTTTTAATATCATCCGTATATGTGTGTGCATCCATATATATGTACATCAGTGGTGGATTGCTGCTGGTTCTGTCCGGTTCTTGCGAACCGGGAGTAAAAGCGGCGGGAGGCTCCGCCCACCTGCCCAGATAGCATAATGGACGATCTGCACATGCACAGAAGCTTCTGTACATGCTTGTGCTCCTGTTGCGAACCAGTAGTAAAGGTAAGCAGAACCCACCCCTGATGTACATATATAACGAATTTGGAGCTATGTGAAATCAATTAAAAATATCCATTTATCCTTTTATTGAGATGTATATGGAATAATATTATTTTTTTTCAAATTATGAAACTGGTCTTCTTGGAATAATTCTTGCTGAAAAGCCCCAGGGTAAAAAACTGGGTGCCCTTTCTGACGCTATGCAGTGTTCACAGCAGATATTTTTCTTTGCACCCTAGGAGAGAAACATCTAACGCTGCCTAGGATTAAACTTTCAACCTTCTGAGTGGGAAGTGAATGTCTTCAGCACTAGGCCACCATGCTTCTCAATTGCTACCTTCCTCTAAAATATATTCTAGGAACTATTAGGGAGCGGCTGGCTTCACCCTCTTTCTCACACACATGATATTTGTGCTGATTTGCCTATTAACCTCTGGAATGCATCCCTTCTCTCTTGGAAATCCACCTCCTTACTATATTCCATCACACCAGTACCCACAAAAATCCATATTGTTATAAAAATAGTGGGTTTTTTTTTATTAATATCTAAAATATGATGACAACTTTGCTATGAATACATTAACAGCTGAAGGTTGCACTGAAGAATCCTTGATAACTTTTTTTAACTGAAATTAAAATGGATACTGCAACATGACAATAACTAACAAATTTAACAAACAAACAAAAAATCTTGGTGGAGATTGCAAGCGCCTGTAGAATAGAAAAAAATAATTTATCCTTGTCATTACAGAATACGGAATAAATGCCTATATTCTATTTGAATATTTTTTATGAACTCAATAAAATATTTTCTATCTTTATGTAAATGGGGGCATCTCTCATGCTAGATTATAAACAATTATTCCAAAATATGTCTAACAGTTCTAAACTTGAATTGGAGTTAGAAACAATGCAGTAATCTTAAGGTGCTATATCTGGTTTAGGTATTTTGAACAGAAAATAAAATAATGCAACCTTTAGTGTTTTATTGGTATAAAACAGAAAAATGTTTTCTTTCCTCTAGTACCCTAGTACCAGTGCCTCTTGTACTAAAATCCCAATGATGTCTGCAGTATCTTTTGTGGATGCTTCAAGAGTAGCTAAATAGAAGATTAATCTCCTCCCTTAAACCTTAATTTGTATATTCCAACTTGTGTGACATTCGCTCACCCTTTAACCACAGATTTAAGGGTAATTTATTACTTTTGGGTCCTTTTCCTACAGCTGAATTAAAGTGCTATTTGCCTTTCCTTGACTGGCAGAAAACTACACTGTTATAACATTTTTGGTCTCTACCGCCAATCCCTTTCCTGACTGTCACATTTGTTCTGCATCACTGCCAAAGGCTGTGGTTCTGATTACATGTGTGCAGCGCATGATAAACAGAGCAACTTGTTGAGGTGTCCGACTTTGCTACCTCCCTTCCCCTTTTCAACATGACAACAGCTGGCAGAAACACACAGCCCCTGCACTGCAGCAGGAACAGGGTGAATTAGGTAGCAGGACACTTCCAGGCATCTCTACACTACTGTGCCCTCTCTTTTCCTTTCTATTACATGACACATGTCAACTTGCAAAGCTTTCGTGTTGCCATGAGCAGGAGGGAGGGAGAACTGATAGAGCTTATTGATTTCCCTAACTGAAATTACATTCCACAGCAATCAGTAGTAGAGTGTTGGGTTTCACAGCCAGCCAAAGTGGTTAATTGGAGAATGTGATTTATGACAGGGCCAGGGAGGAGGGGAGAGACAGGGCCATAGGGAACTTAAATCTATGTGGGATTAGTTCTAACTGCATCTGAATATTGCCGAAATGGTGCTCCTAATAAATGACTGTATATCTTTTGAAGCTTGGCTTGTGGTTCATGAATTAATTAGGGCATCTCTTGGAAACTTCACAACACAATTTTTCAGACCGTTTTCAAAAGCCAAATAGGAATTACAAAGGGAACAGAGTCCCTACAGTGTGTCTTTAGATTGATTCTTGATTTTTTTTTTTACAGTTCGATGTTGCAGCAGAATTGGCAAAAAAGGGGTAAAAATACTCACAATTCCACGCGGTGGTCTAATGCTCTATTGTCAATCCACTCAGCCACCATCACTGCACTGTGATGCTTCTTTGTTCAAAAGTAATGTGAAATCTCTTTTAAGTTGAGTTGAGGCAATTCAGTAGTTTTCTTTGCAAAGCGGGGGAGTGAGGCAATGACGGAAAGAACAGCTCTTCGGGGACTGTATTTCATAATGGTGACAGAAAAAGCTGACCAAGGATCAGAGTGGTGCACTTGTGATTTCATCAGCCTAAAACACCCAGTACTTACTTCTCTGATCATTTCAAATGCTGATCACCACTTTTTTTCACTTCTTTGGTCTGCCATTCAATAGTATTGGGATAAAGGGAAGAACATTATTTTAACATTAGTACAGCTAAGAATGATTACCTTGCTTAAGCTGTCTTTCATGCAGTCTAGGAACAAATTGATGGTCACATTGTGGAGATAAGAGGTTACATTGCTGTTAACCAGGAATGATTGTGCCATGTGGCTGGTTTTAAGTGGGGACTTAGTAAGACTTCCTAAGGCAGTTTTCTTGTGCTTTTTCATGTCATACCAATTCTGTAGATATTAATATTTATTTATTTACAAGTTTCTTATTCTGCCAACTCATTTAGACTCTGATCCAAAACTCCCAAAACATAATTCTCACTTTCCAAATTAAACACTCACAAATAGTTGCCTAGCCACTATTGGGTTAATGCTTGAATATTAAAAAAAAAAAAAAACTATAGGTCCAATGCTTTTGGAGTGAAAATCCAGACATACTTATGGGACCAAGTGATTTACAGGACCATTTCTCCCTAGTGGTGTCTACCTGATCTATAAGATCAAAAAGAGAGTGACACTCCAGATTCTTTCTTAGGAGAGTGTCTTTGTTAGAACTCAGGAGGATACCCCACCATCTGAAAGATCATCTCCTCAGAATTAGACTTCCTGACTCTGCTGGCCTTTTGCAAGACACTAAAATACTGGTTATGCCACTGAGCTGGTGGGGTCTCCTGATAGAATGGGTGAAACATTCTCATGGCTTGTTCGAATATTTGTGAATCTCTTAGCTGCTATTTATTTTTAACTTTAATTGGTTTTTACCGTTTTTATTTTGCTTTAATTGTGAGTTATCCAGAGTAATGTACAGTATATGAGTTGGGCAGCCTATAAATTTACTAAATAAATACAAACTTTTGGGGCAATCCACAATGTGGGTGCAGTATTGAGAACATTTGTTTTCTGGACCACACACTCCCATAACTTTTCACATGAAACTGTAAGGGATCTGTTCTGCATAACCTTAAAGAATAGGCAGAATCATTTTCTGTCAGGCTGTCCTTGATATGGACTAGCTGTTGTGGTCCACCAGCAGCCTGCGGAGCTGGCAGTAGAGTCAGACAGCAATGAAGCTGAGGAAGAACATAGGCCTGTCCTGGAGGCTGGGGAAGACCCATATGAGGGATCTGCGTCAGAGGCAGAGATGGGGCCAGGGCCATCAGGGAGTAATGCGCGGACCTCAGAGCCTCCAGAGGCTGACAGTAGAGAGACAGAGGAACAGGAGGAGCCTGTTCCTAGTGCATGTATGAGAAGAGCTGCCAGAAGGCAGGAGCAGCTAAAGCAGAGAGGACGACTCAGGACTAGGGCCAAGAGATGATTGGCCCCTCCCATAAGGCTTAAAAGACCAGCAATGGCTCTTGGCCTCTTTGCCAGAAAACAACCGATGAGAGATATATTTCTTTCTTATCAGTGTCTTCTGTTCCTGAACTGTTGCCAAGAAAAGCCTTTGGCAGTTTGCCTAATTATCCCAAGGTCAGAGATAAACTGAAGGTTTTTTGAGAACTTTGCTTTCATTTAATTTGGAGTAAGCTGAGAATGAGTTAATTCTCAGCTGTTTGAATAAAATCTGTTTGTTTTTTGGAACTGTTTTGTATTTAATATTAACTATGTGGGCCTGGGTCACAACACTAGCATTGCATCAGGTACCAGTGGTTTCTATATTCTTAATATCCTTACATAAATTTATATGTTCTCATACTGTGTTTCCCCGAAAATAAGACCATGTCTTACATTTTTTTGAACCCTGAAATAAGCGCTTGGCCTTATTGCCATGCACTCAAAAGCCCGATTGGGTTTATTATCAGGGGATGTCTTATTTTGGGGAAAACAGGGTAATATAACATGATATAAGTCATGTTAAGACCACACTTGAAATATTGCATCCAGTTTGCATGCCAACTTGCCGCAGCAAATTGTCACTTTAACCATCTCGCCATGGCCATCTTGCTGCAGCCAACTCACCACGGGACTATTTGCCATGGGATAACTCAACATGATAAATGTTATCTGCCACTGTTTCTTTAACATTATTTCCATTTTTGCCAGAAACAGTAGTAGCTAACATTTATCACATTGAGTTATTCCATGTGGAATTGTCTGCGGTGAGTTGTCCCTTGTCCTGCGATAAGGTGGCCATGGCAAGTCATCCTAAACATCCCAGGATATACACTTGGTTTAAGGAATTGCAAACAATTGTCAAGTGCATAGCTACGCAGCTCTAAAACTTTGCTATTATTATTTTATTGTTTTGTTTTCCTAACTGCTGTACAGGTTTTTTTAAAAAAATAATACTGATTGCTTTCATAGAATCATAGGGCTGGAAGGGACGATGAAGGTCTCCTAGTTCATCCATACCATCTCTCTATTTTGTTCTCATGCCATCTCAGACAAATGGTTGTCCAATTTTTTTCTTGAAAACCTCCAGCAATGGAACACCCATAACTCTGGAGGAAAGCTCTTCCATTGCTTAATAATCCCTATTGTCAGGAGATTGCTCCTTATTTCCAATCTGGATTTCCCCCGATAAGCTTCCAACCATTGCATCTTGTCCTACTTTCAGGTGCTGTGGAGAATAAATCAATGTCCCCTTCTCTATGGCAGCTTTTCATATATTACTTGATAGATTATAAAATTACTATCATGCCTCCCCTCGGTTTCTTTTTCTTTTTTTAAAGAAAAACATCCTTAATTCCTTTAGCCATTTTTCATAAAATTTAGCTTCCAAACCCTTTGTCATCTCTGTTGCTCTTCTCTGTACTCTTTCTAGGGCATCAGCATAACTTTTGTACTTCAGTGACCAGAATTGTACACAGTATTCCAAATGTGCCTTCTAGAACAATGCTAACACGTCCTGTGATCTTGATCTATTCCTCTCTTGATGAAACCTAGGAATACATTGACTTTTTGTTATTGTTGTTGTTAACTCCATTGTTCCCTTTTGCTTTATTTATGGGTAGCAGGGCTTTTGCATAAGTCATTTAATAGCCAGAAACTGCCATGACATTTCTTTCCATTCTACCATCAAACTACTAAACTGTTTCCTCTGCTTATCCGGAGTACAATCTCTTAGTACCTTGCGCTATGTTTTGTGAAGTATAACTAATAAGGTGACCAGATTTTAACATTGGTAAAGAGGGATATTGTGGGCGTGGCTTATTTTGTGGGCGTGGCTAGCTGGTCATGTGACTGGGTGGGCGTGGCTAGCTGGTCATGTGACCGGGTGGTCATGGCTATGTGTATAGGGACTACTCAGAGGCTGGAAAGTCATTTCTGACAGGTCCTCACACTTTTGACTGGTCCTCACACTTATGACCATCCTCACATTTATGCCCGTGCAGCATTCTTAACAACCATGTCACTCATTTCACAACTGCTTCTCTTCACCATGATGACAAGATAGGGCAAAAATGTAAAATGTGAGGACAGTCGTAAGTTCAAGGAGTGGTCAAAAGTGCGAGGACCAGTCAAAAATAACTTTTTCAGCCCTCTGAGTAGTCCATATGCACAAAAGGACTAACCAGAGGGCTGAAAAAAGTCATTTCTGACAGGTCCTCGCACTTTTGACTGGTCCTCACACTTATGACCATCCTCACATTTATGCCCGTGCAGCATTCTTAACAACCATGTCACTCATTTCACAACTGCTTCTCTTCACCATGATGAAAAGATAGGGCAAAAATGTAAAATGTGAGGACAGTCGTAAGTTCGAGGACTGGTCAAAAGTGTGAGGACCAGTCAAAAATAACTTTTTCAGCCCTCTGAGTAGTCCATATGCACAAAAGGATACAGTAATAGAGAGGGATGAAGGAAGGGAAGGGAAATTAGAGTAGGAGTGATGGTAAGAGAGGGAGGAAGAGAGGAGGAGAAGGAGAAAGGAAGAGGAAATAGGGAGGAGAAGAAGAGGGTGGGGGGAAGAGAAAGTAAGAAGGAAAGAAAAGAGAGGTGGTAGGTTTGAGGAGAAAGATTGCTGTACAATAAAAAAAGATGAAAGGGAAGAAAGCCAACCCCAAACAAATATTAAGATATTAAGATAAAGAATGAATTGTTAAACTTTAAAGAATAAAAGAGAACAAATATGAATAAATAGCAATAATTAGAAACACACATACAAACATACAATGTATTTTCTTTGAACAGAATATTTGGCTGGTTCACAAATTTAAACAGTGTTTAGTCATTTCAATTAAATTTACAATTTCTATATTTCCTTTTTGCCATATTTATTCCTCATCTATTTTTTTAAAAAAAACAATATTGCCCTTCATCCTCATCTCTAATCTTAATCAAATTCAATTTTTCCCTTCTATTCTATATTATACCCCTTCCCATTGTCATCTATTTTTATATCCATCCTCACATTGGTTAATTATGTAATTATGTAATACAGTTGTTTAATACAAATTCAACATTTTAATATAAATCAATTAGTTATATAACTATCTTTTTTGTATATTAATCAATATGAACATGAATATTCCAATTATTTCCATGCAATCCAATTTCTTACAAATCAATTAATTATACTTACCAATAATAATAAACCAAATAATTCCCCCCATATATTCCTCCAAACCACAACTTAACCATTTCTGCTTTCAACACAGTATACAATTAATAGTATCTCAATTATTACAATTCCCTAGTTAAAAAAAGCTTTTTTTTCTTTTGTGTTTTAAAATCTTGAACTCTCCTCTTTTGCCCTAAATAATTTCCCATTGTTTGCACCTACCTTTTTTGGTGAGGAAAAGGAAAATAAATCTGCTGCCTAATTTTCCAACGTTGCAAGCAAACAGCAAAGCCAACAGCCTGTTTTACTTTCAGTTTCGTTTTGAGCTTGGTTTGCACAAAGAGAAAAAAAACTGCTGAGCAATTTAGCAAGAGCAGAGCCCTGCGCAAATCAGCTGAGAGGGGGAAGCCAAGCTAATCAACGTAGGGCGGCCCTTTGAAGCCCCGCAGCAAGAGTTTAAACAGGTTTTTTCCCTCTAGCCATCAGCTGGGACTCAGGAGGCAGCCGGGACTCAGGAGGCAGAATGAAAAATCGGGACTTTTTTAAAACGCCGCGGGACGCGGGACAAATTGCTCAAAAGCGGGACTGTCCCGCCAAAAGCGGGACGTCTGGTCACCTTAATAACTAACCTTGATTGTTTCTTTCAGCCAAGAGATCCTCCATATTTATGCTATTTAGTTCAGATCTAAAATTAAACTGTGGTTTGCTAAGTTTATAAATTTATTCTTTACAATCAAAGGAATTCCTTTCTAGCATTTCTTACTCAGATGCCTAAACTATGTTTCCATAATCAGGAAGAATTCCGTATTTCTTTTCCTGAACTTTAATTTTCCTTACAGAACTATGTGGCCTTGTACATTTAATGAAACATTTATGCTGATAATGGATGTGACAAATTAATACCTGCTTATATATATTCAAGGGACGCGATGGCTCAGTAGCTAAGACACTGAGCTTGTCAATTAAAATGTCAGCAGTTCAGCAGTTCAAATCCCTAGTGCCATGTAACAGGGTGAGTTCCCGTTACTTGTCCCAGCTTCTGCCAACCTAGCAGTACAACCTAGCAGTTCGAAGTACATAAAAAATGCAAGTAGAAAAATAAGGGACCACCTTTGGTGGGAAGGTAACAGTGTTCTGTGCGCCTTTGACATTTAGTGATGCTGGCCACATGACCATGGAGACGTCTTCAGACAGTGCTGGCTCTTCGGCTTTGAAACAGAAATGAGCACCGTTCCTTAGAATTGGGAACGATTAGCACATATCTGCAAGGGGAATCTTTACCTTTACCTTTATATATATTCAAGCAAATCATTTTAGTATTTTGAAAGGGCTGTATTATACCTATAAACCTATAAGAGCCTTGATAGTACAGGGGTTTAGTGCACCCTGTTATTAACACAGCTGCCTGCAATTTCTGCTGGTTCGAATCTCTCCAAGGCTCAAGGTTGACTCAGCCTTCCATCCTTTCTAAGGTAGGTGAAATGAGGACCCAGTTTGTGGGGGCAATAAGCTGACTTTGTATAAAATATACAAAAGAATGAAGGCTATTGCTTAACGCATTGTAAGCCGCCCTGAGTCTCCGGAGAAGGGAGGCATATAAATCAAATTAAAAAAAAGAAAAAAATAAACTGCTGGATTTGAGACCAATATAAGTGTAGTAAGGAATTTAAGAGTATTCCCTATGGGGAACTGTTTCTTGTTGAGAATCATTTTGCTGTAGTTTTACAGTTTCAGTATGACAGAATGGAAACCAGTAATTTCATATGATGAATCTGAATGCACAAATATTGTTTCCTCTATGAACTGAACCTGATATCTGTAGGGAATTGAGAGTTTAAGAAAAAAAATTTTTTTTTTACATATTTAATAAATGTTCATCTTATGCTATTGGAAAGAGAATGTTACAAAGAAAAGAATAGTTAAAATAGTTAATAAGCAGATATTACCAAGTTTGGTTTGCTCAAGATAGAATTTCACTAGAAGGCATAGAACTACAATTAAACCATGTTATTAAAAATTCCTAGATACATCTGAAAAGCAATTTAGGGATGGAAAAATCAGATAACATCAAAGGAGCTAAGTGGCTTATTTGTACAATCATTTATATACCTGAGTGAATAAAAGGAACATTTAGTTAATCTTCTCAATGTCATGTGTAGGAATGAATTTATGAACTCTCTGATACCATTATTAAATGCCAGGCCACAAAGACCACATTTCCATTATATATTTTGAGGAAGAAATTCTGAGCAGAAGGAATGAAATCTAACGATAAATATAACTCACTAGAAATGCCTTTTTAAAATCAAATATTGAACATAGGAGATATTTCAATTCCCACATTACTTTATAATGACTTTGAGATAAGGGTGAATAACTAAAGTCTTCTCAAGTCAAGTTCAACTCCTTTTGATTTTATGGATATATTTTTGCTGCTTTCTTGATGAAAGAGTGATTTGTCACTGTCTTCTGGGATTTTCTTCTCTTTTTAATGTTTTAGCATCTCAAGCCTAGCTATGAGAAAATAATAATGGTGACTTTTCTTATGTCTTTGTTTGGACTAAATCTAGATTTTTAGTATAGGATAATGACTGTTGCATTAAAGTTCTTGGAAAAATTATGTAAGGATGTTATGTTATATGATGTCATGTTCTGTTGTTCTTTTATGTATGTTATGTTATATCATAGTAACAACAGAATAACAGAGTTGGAAAGCACCTTGGAGGTCTTCTAGTCCAACTCCCTGCTCAGGCAGGAGACACTACGACTATACCATTTCAGACAAATGGTTGTCCAATCTCTTTTTAAAAACTTCCAGTTTTGGAGCATTCACAACTTCTGGAGGCAAGTTGTTCTACTGATTAATTGTTTTGTCAAGAAATTTCTCCCTAGTTCTAGGTTGGTTCTCTCCTTGATTAGTTTCTATCCATTGCTTTCTGTTATGCCTTCAGGTGCTTTGGAGAATAGCTTGACTCCCTCTTCTTTGTGGCAACCTCTGAGATATTGGAACACTGCTATCATGTCGCCCCTAATCCTTCTTTTCATCAGACTAGACATACCCAATTCTAGCAACCGTTCTTTATATATTTTAGCCTTCAGTCTCCTAATCATCTTTGTTGCTCTTCTCTGTACTCTTTCTAGAGTCTCAACATCTTTTTTACATCATGGTGACCAAATATTGGTGGATGCAATATTCCAAGTGTGGTCTTAACATGGCTTACATGTCATGTTATATTAGGAGAACATATAAGTTTATGTAAGGATATTAAGAATTTAGTAACCACTGGTACTGATGCAATGCTAGTCCATATCAAGGACAGCTTGACAGAAAATGGCCATGGCAGGTTAGACATGGTGAGGTGGCCACAGCAAATTGTCCCATTTTGTTTTCTGGGACTGCACAACAGCTACACTAAGCATTCATGTGAAACAAAACTACTTTAGAAAGTCACATATTGTTGCTGCATGAGATCTCTGCTTGCTGTAAAACATCTAAAGGTATTTGTTGGCATTTCTTATGATATTACAGCAAGTTGGAGCTCAGATGCATATTTTTCCTAAGCCTAAATGAACAAAGAGATCTAAAGATTCATAAAAGCAAATTGGAAAGTACACAAGATAGGGAGAAAAACAAAACAAAACAAAGGATGCTTCAGAATAATTTTGAACACATCATCCTTGATCTTTTTAGTTTAAATGCCTCTTCTGATTGCTAGCATTTTACAAGAAACAGTTTTTACTTTGCTTCAATGTAGTATTTAGATGTGACCTTGGCTATTTTCTCTTCAGTTAATTTGAAAAAAGAAACAGAAGGGAGGAAGGGGGATGGAGAATCTTTATAGTCAGATATCAGAAATAGCATTTTTTTCCTCATGCACTTGCCTTTTTTGTGTCCTGATTTTCTCAGAAATCATGAATACATACAGATGCAATCTATCATTCTGAAAAAAACAGGTCTAGCATCACATTAACCTCTCGAGTAATCCACATTTTTCAATATTGTTCTTTTTTTTTTTTTACGAAAAGCTGTGCTGAATGAAAAAATAATCAGTTTTGTGAATCAGCCAAGAAGAATATGTAAGCATGTGAACTGGGTGGATACACAATATTGTTTGACATCTGACCTCTGTGTAGGAGCACCAGCTTTTAAGAAGATAAAAGTTCATACAAGCATGGACCAATTTGGTTTCTTCATCCAGCTGTAGTGCACACTCAGCAAAGAGTGCAATAGAGCAGCAACAATGGTAATGAAAAGAAAGACAAACTAGTAGACCCTGTGTGAAGGGCTCGAAAGATTAAAAACAGAGGGAACCCAAAAGGTTGGCCCCAGAAGGAAAGGGATTTTACCATGTCTCTTTTTTGACTCTCCCTGACATTCCTTCCAGTTCCGTTCAATTCTCCAATTTAGCATCCTCACCAGGTGACAACTGGCATCTTGTCTTACAGAAATCTCTCAGGACTGGTATAAAAAGCTGCTATTCTTCTGTATACTTGTTACTCAAAGGGCTCCTTCTGAGCAGGACAGCAAACAAGTCTAGAAAGTCTTGAGTACAATAAAGCAGAGGTCCCCAACCCCCAGTCTGTGGACTGGCACCAGTCCGCAGCATGCCAGCAACCAGTCCACCCAAACAAGTGAAGCTCCATCTGTGGGATGCAGCAGCATGCAAAACCATGCCCACTCCGGTCCACTGAAAAATTTTCTCCACAGAACCAGTCCCTAGTGCCCAAAAGGTTGGGGGCCACTGCAATAAAGTACTTGCATTGACTGATGAATCAAGAAAATAATGAAGGAAACCTTCTCTCTCCCTCTCTCTATCCCCATCCCTCCTCTCTCTCTCTCTCTCTCTCTCTCTCTCTCTCTCTCTCTCTCTCTCTCTCTCTCTCTCTCTCTCTCTCTCTCTCTCTCTCACACACACACACACACACACACACACACACACACACACAGCCTTAGCCATCTGTTCTGGTCCAATACAAATGTTTCATTTCCTAATTTTGAAAAAAATAATCAGCACACACATTTGGAGATTATTGAAACTGCCAGGTAACTTGACAGTTCTTCTGCAGGAATTTCCATGTCACCTGAACCTGCTGTAACAGAAGTAGATATATCTGCTGTGCTGTTGAAGCACCTTGATGCACTTGGACTGCCTGTTCTTATCCTGTTTCTTTATAGAGAGGCAGTGGAGGTAATTACAAAAAAAAAAATCTTTATGTGAAGCCTGTTTTATTCATATATTTCAATGGAATAACCTTTGGGTTTCTAACTTGCCTCATTAGTGCTGCTAAGGAAGTTTACCAGTATGTTTAGAGACCTTGTTTTCTCTCTTTTTATCTGTATATATAAACCTTGTGTTTGCGTTACTAGGTATGTATCCCCAAGCATAAAAATACAGAGCATTTCCATTAAAATGACCTTTCCTACAGAACCATTTTTCTTCCAATTTCTGTAGAATCATAAAATTGGAAGGTTCTTTGGAAGTCAACTATCAGCATAATCTAGTATTTTCAAAGCAGGATAAAATCACTCCTGACAAATGGGTCTTCAAATTCTATTTAATTATCTCACAGAGATCTTTCTATTTGGAAACCTGCTCATTTTTAGCTAAAATGTGCTTCTCTGGGATTTTTAAAATCCATTAACTTTAAACCTATCTTCTGGAACAGCAGAGACTGTATCTGTTTTCTCTGCTATAATGTCACCTGTACATCTGCTATTCATTAAATGTGTTAAGTCCTCACCGTTACAACCTTTCCTGAAGCCGGCCCTGTTGCTGCCCTGCTCCGATTGGCTAAAACACGAGCATAAATATAGCAGGAAACCGCAGCCGGCTATTGGTTTACCCCGTCTGACAGCTCCCTATTTAAGCATCTGTCAGGCGGCTACAAGTTGTCAATGTTCACGTGCACACTGTTGTCTTGTCTTCTGTTAGCGTTCTGTTAGAAATAATGTATTCTCAAGCCTTGCCTCCGTGTACCTGCCTAGTTCTCCAGATAGAACAAAATGAAAATACCGGAATTCTTGAAATGATTCTACACATGACTATTGGACTTCCTCAGGCTCTAACTTAACCAATTTTCTTCTGGACTCCTCCAGTTTTACAATGTCTTTAAAATGTGTAATCCCAAAACCACAAACTCCAGATGTGTCTTGGAATTCTGTTTAGATATCATTCTTATACATCAAGTGTACATACAAGTAGAAGAAATGAGGATATTGGGTTCTTATCCTTCAAGACTGTTCTGGTTGCCTTCATATGAAAAAGATTTTTAGGTAATCTGCAGGGAGATGGCCTGAGTTGCCTTTCCTGTTTCCATGCAGAAGCACTATGCTTCTGTTACATCAGACAGGCTTTAAGACCCTCCGATCATAACTGTGTCTACAACATTCATCTAATTCTATCAAAAATTTAAACAGCAGTACATTGTTGCCAATATCATTGTTGTTTCTCTTTCTTTGTGTCTTTACATAGGTATTCCTATGTAATATATTTATGCCATTCTAAAGTCCTGCCATTCTAAAACTGATAGATTTGTGTCATGATGTTTATATCCTTTATATTCTCTGACTCTCTTTTTATTATTACTTTTGATAAAAATTCTATCTTTCAATTGCTGTATTTCATGAGTCTCTTTTCAGAAAGTGATGCCTATATAGTTGTATTTTAATGTGTTAATTAACCACGTCGTTCTGTTTGCTTTCTACATTATGTACTAAGAGTGAAAACTCTGCAACACTCCAGATTTTACTTGTTTTTTTTTCTTTTTGGTAGCCTCTAGATGCCCAAAGTGGATTTTGATCCAACAGTTGCTGAAAAATGATAAATGCTTTCCTTACATTTTTGGTGGAAAACACAAGTCCTGGAATGGACAACACATAGAGAACTCAGAAATAGAAACTTTTGACATATACCTAGTTTTGCTCCAAGAAGTGTTGCCAAATTTGAATTTGAAAATGACAAAATAAGACTTTGACACTGTATCTCTATTTCAGATTTAAAGCAAGAGTTATTCAATCATTTGTATACAACATTAGTTAATAACAATTTTGCTTTTGCCACGCAATCTCTTTTTATATTATAGTTCTCAACCATTTTATGCTATTTCAGTTACTGCCGTCCCTTAGAGCAAATAATGGGTATTTACATATATTTCATTTATAGTTTAGATTTAGAAAGGCCTGCCTGCTTTGTTATCAGAAGAGATCTCTGCCCTTGTAAGACTGGTGTGAGGTAAAGCAATAATTATTATTATTCTCTTATTCTGCCTGTTTAATAAAGCAGGTTTTGGGAAATGATTACCAGCCCATTTAAGGTATTCTTCTGAATATGAGTGTTAAGTTTCTCATTTTCTATCAGACCAAAGGTTGAGCATCATCAGTCGGGTGGCAACATTTCTTGTTTCTGTTCCTGAAACTCACCATATATGTGTCTGCTCATGAAAGTAATTTAAAAGCTGTAGTTGGCCTAAAGAGCAGCAGCTTGTGAGGTAAAGTAACACCAATTTTTGGGGTGGGGTGGGGTGCAGAAACTACACTGGTTGCCAGTAAGCTTCCACGCTCAATTCAGGGTGCAGATCAGAGATGGGTTTCAGCAGGTTCTGACCAGTTCTGGAGAACCGGTAGCAGAAATTTTGAGTAGTTCAGAGAACCGGTAGTAAAAATTCTGACTGGTCCCACCCCCATCTATTCTCTGCCTCCCAAGTCCCAGCTGATCAGGAGGAAATGGAGATTTTGCAGTAACCTTCCCCTGGAGTGAGGTGAGAATGGAGATTTTACAGTATCCTTCCCTGCCACGCCCACCAAGCCATGCCATGCCAACCAAGCCATGCCCACAGAACCCGTAGAAAAAAAATTTGAAACCCACCACTGGTACAAATTATTATCTCCAAAGTCCTTTATGTTTCAGGTTCTCATTACTTTCAGTCCATCTGGTATGTACTCTTTAAATTTGGTATGGCCAGAAAGATATGCTGTACAACCCTTTCCCAGGATGGGAAGCATTGGTGCCTGGAAGCAGATCTTCTTAGTCACAGTCTAAGAAGACTGTCCTCTAGAACAGTCATTCCTGTGGTCAGATTGGCCCTTTCTTTATTGCTATTCCAGAAGATCATGGAAAAAGTTCTCAAGAAACTTGACAAGAACTTTGTCTTATTCCTGCTTCTTGTTCGTGACTCTTGATCTCAGACTGGCTGATTACCTGACTTTGGCATCCTGTGACTTTTGGGAACGTATTTGGAATACACTATTCCTCCTCCTCCTCCTTCTCCTCCTCCTCTTCTCCTCTTCCTCCTCCTCCTTCTCTTTCTTCAGTCATTTGAATTCCATTCCTGTCTTCTGTTATCTGCCTAGATTGTGGTAAATAATTTTGCTTCTGAGTATAGAATTTAGGTATGCATGTCAGCAACCTTGAACAGGATACTTTCTGAATCATAGATGGTTTGTATAATTTCCCATTCACACCTACTCAAGCTTATTGTGAAGTACTTAATCATCAAATGTATTCATTGCCCATCTCATTGTTTGAATGATATAATGATGTCATCCATGCCATGAAGCTTTATCCAAAAACCACATTTTCTAACACCTGAATTGGAAAACTCCAGTTCAAATTGTTTTTTTTTATTGAAAAAGTTTTTCAAATACAAATTTTCCCCCCTTTCCCCCCCTCCTCCCTAACCCCCCCCCTCGCCCTCCCCTCCCCCTGTGGCTTCTTCAGGGTACAACCCAAATTCATAACAGATTATATAATACTTTACCATCCCCTTGCTCCATTCCCCATATGCTGACCCTTTCTTTCTAATAATATTATTATATCCCCCTTATACTATACATTTCGGAATAACATTCTACTATAACATTATATAATAACTCCTAATTTAGCATAGTAATATTATTATATTCCCCAATTTAACAATTTCTACTCATGATCTACTCTTTTACTCCTCCCCCATACATATATCTCTTAAGTCAAATCTTTTTTTTGTATTAATATAACATTTCAAAGCAACCTTCCACTATAAAACTAGATAATAAATCCTAATTTAACATTTATTCAACTCATAGTCTGCCCATTTCCTCCACCCCCATAGATATATCTCTTAACTCAAATCTTTTACATATATTCATATCTAAACATAATATCCCTTTTCTTCAACTAAACAGTCAATAAGCTAACCTATCTCCACCCACATTCCTACAAAACTACCATACATAATAGTTCTTAATCTCTTTATTCTTCTGCCCACACCACTAAAATGTATTCCCTTATATAAATAAAATCCTCAAATGACTTTAAGCTTGTAATCCATATAATATCTTCTGTAGTGTCTTTCAGCTGGATTGTTAACTCCATCACCCATATTAGGGTAACATCACATCCTAATTCCAACAGTATGTTCGGTATCTTCAATTACCATCTGCCCCCATCAACAATAGATGACTTAATATATAAAAAACAACCACCCGAGTGACTTTATATTTGTATTCCATATAGTGTCTATAGTAGTGTCTTTCGTCTAAATTATTAATTCCAACACCGTAATAGGGTAACAACCAGATCTTCTGCGTGCCCCAATCCCATAACTCTCTTGCCTTGTAGCTCAACATAAACGTAATACATTTATCAAAGAATCCAAATTAGATAATTCCAATCCATTCAGTTTAAGGCCCTTTTCACATCCCAAAAGTACAGCACTGCAGAGGTCTGTCACTGTCCTCAGGATAATATAAATCAATACTTTGCCTCAGCTATCTTTTCATATATTCAATCATCTCTTAGATAACTGGCGTTGTGCTGTTGTTTAGTTTAAAAAATTTTGTTTTTATACAAAAACATGCTTCTTCTTATGCTTCTTCTTTTCTTGACTTTTTGTGGGTTAGATCTCCATCCTGCTTTCCTTTCTATAAATTGTGTATCAACTATTTGGTTTTCATGCTGATCTATAACTTGATCTTGTTGGTTTTGCTTTTGTGGCTTAAGTCTCCATTCTGGTTTCTTTTCTTTGAGTTGTATGTCAACTGATTGATTTCTATGCTGATCTGTAACTTGATGAATCATCACATTAGAATCCAAAGCCGCCTCTCTTGTATTTATAAATAGTCCAGCTATAACCTCTGAAGGAGAATCCAGAAGCTGCTCATCTACAAAGTCCTCTGTAACGTTGTTTTTCCATTACTTCCATCTCTTTCTGCTTATCCTGAATTTCTATCTCTTGTTGATTTTGCTTTTCTTTATTCCACTCATGTATTATACATGAAGATGTTGAACCCATTTTAAGAACCTTATAGTAAAATTCTTCCGCTTTTTCAACAGAATTTAGTTGATATCTTTCTCCTTGATATCTCAATATTATGCCAACTGGAACGTCCCACCTGAATGAGATGTTTTGTTTGTTTAGTTCAGTCACCAAAAATCCGAATTTTTTTCTATCTTTTAATATCTTGGGCAGCAACTCTTTATATATCCAGATCTTTCTTCCATACAATTGTAGAGTAGAATTAAAAGATTTTTGCACAATATCATTTCTTATTTCTTTATCTGTAAAATAAATCACCACATCTCTAGGCAATTGCCTTTGCTTTGCAATCCAAGAATTTACTCTATAGGCCTTGTCGATCTTACAAGATACCTACTCTGGATGAATCTTTAAAATCCCAGCCAGAACTTCAGCAGATATTTTTCTTAGATCATCTCTATTGTTTTCCTGTAACCCTCTCATTCTGACCGCAAATTCTGTGAGCCTCTATTGCATCATTGTAACTTCTCTTTCAATCCCTTGTTTTATATTTTCTGTATTGTAAGTCTCGTGATCAGCTTCCTTTTTAGACTTTTCTTCAGAACTATTGTCTTGAATATTTATCAAATCATTTTCCATTCTTTGTATTTTATTGTTCAAATTATAAATCTTATCATCAACTTCCTCCATTTTAGACTCTAATAACTTGATATTTGTATCCATCTTTATAACTATTTCTGAAAAAGCATTAGTCACTGTTACAATCTTTCTTTGTAAGTTATCATACTTTAATTGTATGAATTCTTTAATTTCCTGCTTAAATTTTTCAAAATTCTGGTTCACAATCTCGTCATATCTTGCCATTTCCTTCAAAACAAATTCTTTTAAATTAAAACCCTCCTTCTGAGTCTGTAAACTAGAAACTTGCTCACACAGTTGTAAATGGGGGAAAACCCCTCCCCCCGCTGCTTGTTTGTCTGGCTTTGTTAATTTTAACGCCATCCTGCCACACAGACAAACTCTTTTTGAAGAAAGAGGACTTCTCTCCAACAAGATCAATATCAGATCTCCAAAAAAAAAGAAACTTAGAATAGAATTTTTTTTTCTTTTCTCTATTCTAGCCAGCACTGTTTGCTCCGCTACTTTGTAACTTGTTACGGAAGGACTTTCACTTTTGGCTACTTCTCAAGCCTCAGCGGTCGCCATTTTAAGCTTTTTTTTCCCTTTGCTTAGAAACGCTTATAAAATCCTTAAAAATACTTGCAATTTAGGGTCCCAAGTTCAGATCTCATCCTCTTTAATTAAGCAATCTGTTGTTTTCATTGAAAGGCTTGATCTCATCGCCTGGCTCTGCAAGAAGCAGAGGTCTCCCGACGCCTGGAGCAGCGGTGAGGGAAATAGGGAGCCTCATCCTGCTTCGTCCCCAAGAGTAAAGAAAAAACTCTGGGGACTTCGCAGAGGGCTCTACCTGCCCTCGCCTGCTCTATCTCACATTTTCTTATGGAAATGGAGTTTTTCGAGCTGCCTTTCAGATGTAAAGGCGGCTCTTTACGAGCGACGGGGCTGGCGGTCTCAAAGGACCGTCTGGTGGCGACGGAAGTCAAACCGGAAGTCTCCAGTTCAAATTGTTGAAAGCTTTTTCAACATCCAAAAAGAACAAAGCTGTTTGTCATGTTTGAAGCTTCCAATATTCCAAAACATGCCTCATATTGTTGCTCAATTGTCTATTGTCTATTGGGGAGGAATCCAGACTATAAGGATTTTCTGTGGTAGAAAAAAAATCTTACCCTCTGCTGTTTTATTTATTAAATTTATATTTTCAATTTATAAATTTATTTATAGATATTGCCAAGAGCTTGACAAACTTTTCTTATAACACAAAGCACTAGAAGTACAAAACATGGAAGGCAAGTCCCTAACTATGTCAAACATTTTAACAGATCAACATGGAAAAAGGATTTATGTCTGTGTGTGCAAACTTTCTTCCAAACCTACTTTACAAATAATGAAGTGTAATAAACTATTAGATTAGATGGTAATAGTTTCTTACAAAATGGGCATTATATATTTAAGGGCATTTCTATAGTACTTCAATTTTAAGCTCCTAATGAATGTCAAGTTCTTCCAATGTTTTTAAAGTTTAGTTGTTCTCTGATTCACAGGCAATTTAAAAAGTTTTCTCTCACTGAGTAGATACAGAGTTGAACAATACCGCATACTGTAGTTCTCCTTTGCAATGGACTTCTAATTTCAAATAATCTGCTGAAGTTAGCAATTTGCTGATCAGAGTAAAGTAAAGGCAATTAACCTAATTATTCCTATGACATGGATTTTTTTAATGCAATTTCTGATAACCAAAGAGAACAATAACAAAAAAAACTGAGAAGGCCTGTTTCCCCAGGAGTACCAGTGGAGGGCATGTTTCAAGGAGAGTTAAGATGTCCAGAGACAGCTGTTCAAAGACAACAAATGTGGAATTGTATATGGAGTTCTTAATCTATAGATTGTTATGGAAGTATTTTCTTTCAAGTCATACTTAGTAACAATAAAAAAACCTCCAGAGACGGATACAGAGGGAGGGAGAGAGTAAGTGAGAGAGAAAGAAACAGAAATCTTATGGTTCAAGGAAGCCATTCCCACAATTTCCGAATAAATTATTAATAGCAATTTTGTGCATGCTTTTCTGTTTAGCCAATGCTTTTTATTCATTTCATCCAACAGAATACTGACAATAAATTATGAAAGGGGCAGCAGGACTCTGCCCATTTATTTGTCCATCAGCAAGATAACTCCTTGGAGAAAGAACAAAATTCATTCTTTATGACAAACTTAATCTTAGCAAGTGAATGTTCCACTGGAATTTCTAATGGACCCTCCAGCATTTTCATTGTTATGTCAAAGCTTTATGTCTCCGTATACCTCTCAATATGTCTACGATATCCACATTGTTGACAGGGTTATTTATTCATTGTATTATTTGAAAGATAGGCAGAAAGGAGGTTAATACCAATTAAGCCTCTATGATTTTGCCTATTAAAAGATGACTTTGCAGCTCAACACCCATTTTCCTAGACCTGTCTGTCTGTCTGTCTGTCTGTACATACATACATACATACATACATACATACATACACACACACACACACACACACACACACACATTTCTGTCTCTCCATTTGTGTGTGTACGCATGCATGTTTGGAGAGGGAAAGGGAATATAAATATAAACATAACCATATACTCATATCTACAGTATATATCATACATCCATATCATATACACCGAGATGCAATTTGTCAGTCCAGTTTATGTTTTCTTCAGCTGTTGTAAAGAATAACTTTCCAGGTTAGATATTTTTTTTAATATTAAAAAAAATCCAACAAAAATATTCTCATCAACAGCATTCACCCTAAAGCCTATAGGGTCAGAATCTCATATAGTGGTTATGGCACCAGGCTAGAAATCAGGAGACTGTAAATTCTAGTGCCACCTTAGGCATGAAAGCCAGCTGGGGGCAAGTCATTCTCTCTCACCCAACTGAACTCACAAAATTGTTGTTGTGAGAAAAAGAGAGGTGGAAAGAGGATTAGGTATGTTTTCCACCTTGAGTCATTTCTAAAAAATTAAAAATAAATCCAGGAGATACATTAAAATAAAACAAAACAAAATTCAGAGTATCTAAGAGCCTTTCCAAAACTTTGTCTCCATGCTTTTTGAAGCTCAGCTGGCCCTTCAGAAGGGTGGAGTATGCTGCTTCTCAAATTATCCTCACGTGTCCTCTAATGTGAAAATGCTGGTTTCTTGGTTCCTCTTTTATTCTAACCCAGAAAACATAAGCAACAAACACCTGCTCACATTATGATCACTGTTACCTAGCAATGCAGAAAAAAACCTGCCCAAGGTTAAGTGTGGCTGTTTCCTTCCTTGCCAGGGGGTGAGTTGAGCTTGTGTGTACATGCCTTTAACACAGATGCAGTTCATTTTTCCTAGGAAAGTGGCTTTTTTTAAAACTCTACTGGGTCTTTCTACTTTTGTTCCACATACTAAATTATTCTTGCCCTTTTCTCTGCATCTCTCCAAGAAAAGATAATTCAGGTTCTGTATCACTGTGTCGTCCTTACCTTTTTGGGACTGGATTTTCACAAACATATCCAAGTGCAGTTCTTTCCCATTTCCCTCTTGCTAAAAGTACACTTTATAAGTAACCATCTTTCTTGAGACTCCATTAAATACAGTGGAAAAACAACCAACAAAAAGGGGAAAAACACCTCAATTTTAACAGAATAACAGAGTTGGAACGGTCTTTGAAGGTCTTCTAGTCCAACCCTCAAGCAGAAACCCTATATCATTTCAAAAAACTGATTGTCCAGTCTCTTCTAAAAAAAACCTCCAGTGCTGGAGCATCCACAACTTCTGGAGTCAAGTCGTTTCATTGATTAATTGTTCTAACTGTCAAGAAATTTCTCTTTAGTTCTAGGTTGGTTCTATCTTTAATTAGTTTCCATCCACTACTTCTTGTCTTGCCTTCAGATGCTTTGGTCAATAAGTTGACCCAGGGTGAAATCTACTTACCTTCCCTACCAGTTCAGAAGTGTGTGTGCCATGTGCTCCAGCATCACATCTGATTTTTTACCTAGTGCGCATGCGCAAAACCTTCTGTGCATGCACAGAGGATCAAAAACAGGTTACTTCCTGGTTAAAACCAGGAAGCAATGATGCCCGGGCGGATGAGCGGAGTCTCATGCTGCTGCTGCTACCAGTTTGCCGAACCACATGCCGCTGCCGGTACCAGTTCATGCGAGCTGGACAGAACCAGCAGGATTTCACCACTGGGTTGACCCCCTCTTCTTTCTCATTTCTGTAAAATTAAGTATAGCCACTAGGAAATACGGATCAGATCCAGACAAACGCTGAATTCATAACCAAATTAGATTTATTTTGGATAGGTTTGGTAGATTTCTAAACTGGATTTTTTTAAAGCAGATTAAATCTGATGTTATCTGGGATTTAAGAGATATACAGAGTTACAGACTATTCTGATACTTTTCTCAAAATTGGTCATATTGAAAATAAGTTATATACAATAATGATTTTCATCAATATCCAACAGAAGAGTCAGATATCAGAAGTGAGATATAAAATCAGGTCCTAAATTAAATCAGAAATTATAGATCAATTCCTGGTATAATAGCTGAAACCAATGTTACAGGTTCTGTTCAAATAGCAATCATGAGATATTATATATAACAATAACTTTATCTTAAGAAATATATTCACAGCCAACCAAATGGGAATGTAAAATAATCCTGATACAGAAAATGGGAATGAATTGTTTTGTTCCTTTCCTAAAATGTATGCAGGGCCGGATTTAGATGAAAAGAGGCCCTAGGCTATTCCACTTTCACCAGTGGTGGGATTCAATTTTTTAACAACAGGTTCTGTGGGCGTGGCTTAGTTGGAGGTGTGGCTTGGAAATCATGTGACTGGGTGGGCGTGGCTAGTTGGTCACGTGACTGTGTAGGCATGGGTAGCTCGTCATGTGACCGGGTGGGCGTGGCTATGTGCATAGACTTTTTTCAGAGGGCTGAAAAAAGTCATTTCTGACTGGGCCTCGCACTTTTGACCGGTCCTCACACTTATGACCATCCTCACATTTATGCCCGTGCAGCTTTCTTAACAACCATGTCACTCATTTCACAACTGCTTCTCTTCACCATGGTGACAAGATAGGGCAAAAATGTAAAATGTGAGGACAGTCGTAAGTTCGAGGACTGATCAAAAGTGCGAGGACCAGTCAGAAATAACTTTTTCAGCCCTCTGAGTAGTCCATATGCATAAAAGGATACAGCAATAGAGAGGGATGAAGGAAGGGAAGGGAAATTAGAGTAGGAGAGAGAGGGAGGAAGAGAGGAGGAGAAGGAGAAAGGAAGAGGAAGTAGGGAGGAGAAGAAGAGGGGGAGGAAGAGAAAGTAAGAAGGAAAGAAAAGAGAGGTGGTAGGTTTGAGGAGAAAGATTGCTGTACAATAAAAAAGATGAAAGGGAAGAAAGCCAACCCCAAACAAATATAAAGATATTAAGATAAAGAATGAATTATTAAACTTTAAAGAATAAAAGAGAACAAATATGAATAAATAACAATAATTAGAAACACACATACAAACATACAATGTATTTTCTTTGAACAGAGTATTTGGCCGGTTCACAAATTTAAACAGTGTTTAGTCATTTCAATTAAATTTACAATTTCTATATTTCCTTTTTGCCATATTTATTCCTCATCTATTTTTTTAAAAAAACAATATTACCCTTCATCCTCATCTCTAATCTTAATCAAATTCAATTTTTCCCTTCTATTCTATATTATACCCCTTCCCATTGTCATCTATTTTTATATCCATCCTCACATTGGTTAATTATGTAATATTACAGTTGTTTAATATGAATTCAACATTTTAATATAAATCAATTAGTTATATAACTACCTTTTTTGTATATTAATCAATATGAACATGAATATTCCAATTATTTCTATGCAATCCAATTTCTTACAAATCAATTAATTATATTTACCAATAATAATAAACCAAATAATTTCCTCCATATATTGCTCCAAACCACAACTTAATCATTTCTGCTTTCAACACAATATACAATTAATAGTATCTCAATTATTACAATTCCCTAGTTAAATAGAGCTTTTTTTCTTTTGTGTTTTAAAATCTCCTCTTTTTCCCTAAATTTCCTGTTGTTTGCACCTACCTTTTTTGGTGAGGAAAAAGAAATCTGCCTGCCTAATTTTCCAACGTGCAAAGCCAACAGCCTGCTTTACTTTCTCTTTCATTTTTCAGTATTGCTAGGGGGAAAAAAAATCTGCACTCTTTCCAAGCAAGCAAAAGAGCACTGAGCAAAACAGCTGAGAGCAAATCAGCTGGGGGTCGGGAGCCGATCTAAGCAAGGGCTAATTAGCCTATGCTGAAGCTCCGGGGGCCAATAAAATTACAAAAAAACCACCGAACCCTTTGTTAAATTGATGGCTCCCCCGCCCCTCGCCCACCACTATTGATTGGCAATAAAGAGTGGTGCGGAGGGGCGGGGCAAGCCAGCAATTTAACAAAGGGTTCGGCTGCAGCACTGGCTCTAGGGCGGCCCTTTGAAGCCCCGAGGCCCTTTGAAGCCCCAGCCATCGGAGGCAGCAATAGATGGGGAGTGGGCGGGGTAAGCGAACGGCAGGCGATCCAACAGAGCAGAGAGAGGGAGGGTGAGTGAAGGCATGGAAGCTGCTTTCTCCAGCCTGCTCTCTTGCGTCCGGAGCCCACGTGGATCCCAGGCAGCAGAACTCAGGCTAGGGAAGGGGTGGGCAATTGTGGCTCTTTTACAACCTGTGGCCTTCAACTCCCAGAATTCCTCAGACAGCCAAGCTGTCTCAGGAATTCTGGAAGTTGAAGTCCACAGGTTGTAAAAGAGCCACAATTGCCCAACCCTGGCTACGGTAGGCTGGCGCCACACGGGTGGGAGGCGAGGGGCGGGCGAGCCAGCAATTTAACAAAGGGCTCTGCTGAACCCCCTAGAACCCCCAGAATCCCACCACTGTGTAGGCCCCTCTTGATCTTGAGGCCCTAGGCTGAAGCCTAGTTAGCCTATAGGAAAATCTGGCCCTGAATGTATGCTATGAAAACATGGAGCAGATTCCTCTGTCTCTCAAGTCCAGAAAAGGAATATAGATAGAAGTCTATCAACTGAAAGGGTCAAAGGAAAGGGTTTAGGATTTAAATCCTGGAGTTGATATACACATAAGAGGACCTGGCTCCTGTGTTGTGCATTACGTAGATCATATCCATTTATACATTTATATTTCGGCCACAGAAAAAAGATTAGGGGTTTCCTATGATCCCAAGACAATAGGTTGCTTGCTTCTGATCTAAGCAGCAATGGGTCAGAACATTTTCTGATAGAGATTGACCTAAAGTGAGTGGTTAGCCTAAAGACAGGGCTCTCTTTTTTGTCTCCTCACTAGCAGTGCAGCCATCAATAAGCCTTTAGCTGGCATCATACAATGAAAAGTTCTGTAACAATCTGACTCTGCTTCTTCTTTGTGCTAACACTGTCCACATCCATTACAGTAGAAAATGAATATGCTGTAATGTCTTTTCTGGGCTTCATTTGGTTGTATTAAATATTAATTCATTACAGAATGCAAGGAATGATAGCACGCTTTCTAAAGCTCTAGCACCTCATTTTATTTTCTGCAACCGAAACTAATATCAATGATACTGGAAATAAAAGTGGCTCATTAATACAAATCCTGAATGTCTTAAAAACCTAATCTACCCTTAATAGTTGGAAGAATCTTCTGGATGGATTGTTTCTACATGCATGCCTGCTGCTGTCGTTTGCAGTAAATTTTAACTACATTTTCATATTTAGTTGAGTCAAGAGGAAAATGATATCTTGGAGATGAAAATGTTAGGTCACTGAACAGGTCACAAGAGATTAAAAAATGAAAGTAGGTAAAAATCAAGATGAGGTAAAAAGAACCATCCAATTTCTGTGAAACAATTAAAAAAATGGAGTCATGAAGTCAGCCTCTAGAGAAAGAGAGCTGTTCGTTAATATCCTCATGAATCCGGCTATTATTTCTTCTTAACACAAGTCTAATTGGTGGGAAAATTATATATTAATCTGTCTGATGAGATGATGGTATTAAGTATGGTGTTTTTAAAAATGCAGGGGGAAACTAGAATAAAAATCAAGGATAGTAAAAGATTTGAGAGATCTTTCAGATACATTAGGCTTAATTGCAGTAACAAAGAGTTATGTCAGCATTTTCATATTTAGAGAAGTCAGACTCGCAAAATCTACTTCTAAGTGCTGAATTTGAAAAACTTGCAGAAAAGAAATGGGGATATAAATGCCATCATTGCGGTGAATTTGCTCGTCACATTAAGCAGAGTTTTAGGATTAAGAGGTTTCTTTCTGGAAACTTCTTCCTATGCATCCTTTGGCCAAAGCAAGGTGAAAAAGTACAGCAAAGATCAGTTTTTGTGTGCTAGAATCACAACTATTGTTCAGACTATGTAGAAAACATGGCCCCGAAAGTGGGATAGAAGTCCTCACGGTGAAATGGCTCTAACAAGGCTTTTAAAATTGAAATTATTGTCAAGGAGGGAAGAGATATAAAGATGGGAGGAAATGGGAGGGAGAAATGATGATATCACTAGTATCTTGAAACTACTGACTGATAAAAGTATATTCAGGGCACTGTTCTTCAAAAATGTTTCAAGGCCGGGAAGCCCAATTCTCACTAAAACAAGTTCTTTCATTGGCCCAGAACTCTCTTCAAGTAAGTAGAGAAAAGAATAAACAATTCTTTTCTTGAATTTCACTTGAACAGCATTCTGGGAAAAGATGCTCCAGGTCACCTGGTTTAACAAATAGATATGACCTGCTGCATTTTTTCCATGCTGTTGGAGATTACCTTGCTTTTTCCAATAAATTCTGTGGTCCATATTCATTTTATGAATATATACTTTGATGTTATCACTATGTACAGACTCTTTATAATAAATCACAGTATTTGTTCATTTAGCCCAGTGTAACTTTCCTTTTAATGGTTCAAGGAGATTTTTCTTTCCTTTGTTATCTTAATCCTTTCAAGGGATGGCAGAGATTAGAGTCTGTGGGGGTTTTTTTAATCTAAAGTATACATTTTTCTATTCTGCTATAGCAGTTGCAGAGGAGGGGGATTCTTCAGCATGAGCTGTCTACGTGAAGCCTCATTTATAGTTTGACAAGAGAACTTCATTTCTTAGAAATTCATGACAAAAACAAGGAATGTTGCCCACGCTAAATATCTACTGCCTAAGTTTCAACTTTTCCACATCATTTGCATATCAGTCATTTAAGGGTCAATGGTACAATTTGTAAAAGGATGATGCTAGCTTAAATACAAACTAATTACAATGAAGAATGTTTACTTGGTAACCCTTATTCCCCTTTAGTATACATTTGAAAAAAAATCCAATTAGAGTAAGGAAATACAAGGACAATGAATGAACTGAACCTGTTCTTGTCACACATCATGAGAAGATTTTTAAAAGTTGCCTTTAAGAAAAGAGAAAAGAGGGATAAGCAGAATATGTGCTTTGACATGACCAGCTTCCATCCAATCACCCAAACAACAGCAGAGGATTTAAAATTCTTTGCCATGCTCTCAAGTAAATGAATCAGAAAGTCATTTACCTTGACATCATTCTAACTCTCATCCTTTTGGTATAGGAGTGCATTGGAGAACCGATCTGTACAATTAAGTGAATCCCTTCATCTGTGATGTACATTCTGGTTAAGAAAGTCTGCTGTATTACAGAAATCATGAATGTCCTTGAATGACCTCAATATTTATTGCACGGTGCAAAAGATTTGTATGAGCACAATTTTAATTTTGAATCTTGTATTATGCCTTTTTGTTTTCATAGAATGCATTGGAATTAGCATATTTTTCTTCTCTCTCTCTCCTTTTGGGGTAGAGGCCAAAGCAGTATGTTGTACTGCATTTATAACAGTAGTTAAGGATAAAATAACAGATCAAAGTGGATATGGTTTCTGTAGTAAAACAAGATTAAAAAAAATATGGAAGAGATTCACAGAACAGGTATCTACTAGAAGAAGAAATTAATTTCTTGGCCTAAAAATCTAAAGTATAACTGGCTAAGTAGTAGTTTGGGAAAGACAGAAAAGATTGTGCTCTATCAGATTTACTTTCTCGATATAATAAAAAAATGCTAACTTATGAAGATCTTGACAGAAAAACTTTGCTCCAGTTTAAAACTGCCTCTAGACTTATCTGATCAATAGTGCTGGCCCATTGGGTATTGAGCATGAATTTCCACCCTCTCTTTGCTTGGGGGTCCTATTAGCAAGAACCCTTGCTTCTGCCATCTCCTGGACCCATGCTGCCATATGAAACAAACAAACAGCCTTAGGTTTTGCACAATGGTTGGTCATCTACTGAAGAGAAAGAGAAAGAGATAATTCTTGGCAATGTTACTCTCGCCTGCTTTGGCTACTCTGCACTCACAAAAAGTTATAGCTATCTCAAAATAGTCACAACAGCCCTAATTGTCACCTCCTCTTCTTTCCCTAATCATTATTATTCAGAATGGTATCCATGAGGTAAGAATTGTCAAATAGGCAAGATAGCAGAAAGAGCATTGTAACAAAAGACATGGATCTGACATTGATCCATATACCAAAGGGTGTAGCTTGCATCATGGCACTGCTTCTGTTATCTTGCTTCTTTCTGACCTAACCTATTTGTAGATATACCATCACAGAATATATATTCACAGCACAGAACCAAAAGTGGTCCTAGAAAACCCAGCGATTATAAACCATTCAAAAGTAGATACCTCACAATTGCAGGTTAAATAGATGCATTTTAAACTATGGATGAAACTGATACTTGGCAATTATTTCTTGCTGAAATAATGTAGGTTTGTGTCTGCTGCCATTATACTTTGTAACTAGTCTTGTAACCAACAACATTTTTCCAGGTCCCAGGAAATTGTTAAGCGCTCCCATCACATTTCTGGTTGAGCTTTTGCAGTCTTCATCTATGATGATTGACTGTGTGTCCTCAAGTTAACATCAACTCTTAGATTTCTCCTGGATCACATACACATGCATTCCCAGGTTTGGCTCATAGTCACTTACTCACACAAACATAGCCTGTTAAGGCATATGGGCCATTAATCACTTGCTTTCTACCTGGGTTTTCTAAATAGGTGGGACTACAGCAGACAGACACACAGCCAGGAAATAACTAGGAACACACATAAATCATTTCCAAGTAAACACGAGGTACAACATGTTCTTTGGAATGCATGGACCCAGTGAATTTAAACAACTAAACTTTACTGGTTACAATGTACATTCACTCTTCCTTGCACACATAGACATACATACAGTAGACACATCCACACTCATCCAAACGTACCCACAGCCTTCTCAACTAGGCTTTCAGGCACTAGCTAGAAGGATGGAAACTGCCAAGTCTGGATCTAAAGATGATTCAAGGACGGGGCAGGCTTTAAGGCTCCTTTTTATCCCCAAACGTTTTTGCCTTGTTGATTAACTGAGATTGGCTGTTTTTCCATGTGCTAAAGTCTAATTTCTTTGTTTGGTTCAGGTGATATTTTTTCCTTTGTTTCCTTGATGACTTCTTTCCTGCATATCTACCTCCCAGAAGAGATTTTTAGACATATTCTTGTGTTTTTGTCCTCACTGTTTATGTTGCCTGCTTCATCTTTAATTGTGGCAGCTTCACCTACACCACCACGGGCTCTTCAGAACTTCTAACAGTACACTCATTCCTGCTATAATAGAGTCCATCCACTTTGCTTCTAATCAACTTCTTCTCTTTTCTTCCACTTTTTCCAGCATTACGGACTTCTCAAAGGAATTGGGTATTAACATATTGTGTTCAAAATATGATAATTTGAACCTAGGACTAAATTAGATTTGTGCCATTTAAAGAAAGTGACAAAAAGGAGTTGTATATCCATGTACAAAGTGAGTCAATATATATTGTGCACCCAAAGTATTTTTTTCCCAAAAGACACCCAGACTTTGTTTTTCCTTAAGGACATTTCGATTCTCATCCAAGAAGCTTCTTCCATTTCTGAGATTTTTGGATGAGAAGTGAAACATCTTCAAGGCAAAACAAAGTCCAATTCCTTTTTGAAAAAGCATTTTTGGGACATCCATGACCTAGATGACTGAGAATTTTCATACACATATAAGTTGTGCAGTTATCAATCAACATTTTTTCCCTAGGCTATTTGGATTTCTAACTTGGACAATAAAGATATATACTCATTCATCAGTTCATGCAGAGACTAATATGATAGGCTCATATGATTTTGCTACAAAACTGTTATCACCATTTTCTCCATCTGTAGCTCCATCAAAAGCTTCAAAAAAGGAAGCTGTACTTTAATTTTTGATCTTCTTAATATTATAAAATCATTTGAAGCAATTGAACATTAGACTGTTTTTTTAAAAAAGAATTTTGACAAATTAAGAATAGATCCTTTTTTCTGCATAATTCACTTTAGGACCATGTTCTGTGAATACTCTCTGAAAATTCATTGTATGCACAAATTATTTGATGTCCATATTTTATGGAAGCAATTATTGAGGGAAGTAAGGTAAGGGGCTTCCCTTTCCTAAATATGTTCAAATACTGATTGGCGAGGATATTTTTTGAAATATTTTAGCTGGGTTCCATGGAGTTTAGAGATGAACTATGAGAGTAGAGACTAAATTAAATGCCCTTCCATTTCTAAGATTCTAGTTATATTTTTGAACTCAATATTTCACATTTAATCATATTTGTTGCTTCGTAAGTATCAGAGTTTAGGATTTGATAACTCTGTGAAATAGCATTTAAAATTTAATAAGATAGTATCTATATAATCTAAGATTAGAATTACAAGCATAATTGTTTTTCCATTACCAAGAATTACAGTCTGTTCTGCCTCAGATATCATCTGTAGAAGGTGTATGTCTTCTTTTTTGTAATAAGGTATTGTTCTGAAGCCTTGTTTTTATGTGTTCTGTTATTACTTGCAGCTTTCACTAAGTCACTATCAATTTTACCTTGACCTACATAGCATTTGAAGCTTATTCCAAGATACATTTCTTTTACAATTTTACAGAGATATCACCTTGCCTAAAAGACTGGGTTTTTTTCTTTTCAACAACTCATTCATATACAGGGATCATAGTTTAAAAAGCCTACCAACCTTTAAAAAAAAAATCCAGCTGCAGATTTGAAGGTGTCAGTAATAAAGTAGAACTTCCATCAGATTTTGATGTCCAATAAAAGCTGATGGCAGCAAATGTAATGCAAACATAAAGAAAATGTATTATGCATTACATAAACTTTATGGTCTCTTCTTCATCGCTCTTTGTCTGGAGCACCCTGATTTCCTTGATTGAACAAATCACTGTCTGTGTATTTAGGACACACTTAACTGGTTCATAGGAAATGTTAATATGTCCTGCAATTATCCCAGTTAGCTGCAAGGTTAAAGTGAGCTGAGGTTAAACTGATCTCTTTTGGTCAGCTATGACAGGTGAATCCTACAGAAGAGCCGTGGTAGCGCAGTGGTTAGAATGCAGTACTTGCATGCTAATTCACTGCTCTCTCCAGGAGTTCGATTCTGAATGGCTCAAGGTTGACTCAGCCTTCCATCCTTCCGAGATCAGTAAAATGAGGACCCAGATTGTTGGGGGCAATATGCTGTCTCTGTAAACCACTTAGAGAGGGCTGTAAAGCACTATGAAGTGGAATATAAGTCTAAGTGCTATTGCTATTGCTAAACCCAGACAAATATGGGACAATTCCCAACCCCGTTAGTTAGTCCTCCAAGTGTTGGACCTAGAAGGGGCATTGGTCCTACCTGACACGCACCTTCTCGTTGGGTGGAGACAGCAGCCAGAAGTGGGTTCAGCTCGTGCAATCAGAGGAAGGACTGAGCCTGTCAAAGCTAAATCCCGCCCCCGCTGCCAGGGGCTCCCAGCTTTGTGAAGGACGAAGACAGGCTTAACGTGTGGAACAACAAAAGAGAAGAACAAACATATCAAAATACCAACATATCAATATCCAGACTGACAGGGTAGGACTGGCTGCTGTCTCCACCCAACGAGAAGGTGCGTGTCAGGTAGGACCAACGCCCCTTCTCCATTGTGAGGTGGAGACAGCAGCCAGAAGTGGGACATACCCAAGATCAACGTCCCGGACCAAGGGGGGGAACAGTCTGGGCAAGTAACTCCCCTTCCCCCCGCACTCGTTGCAGAACTCTCCGCCCGAAGGCCGCCTCTGCCGAGGCATACTTGTCTATCTTATAATGCAGAACAAAGGGTGAAGGAGAGGTCCAGGTAGCCACTCTGCAGACTTCGAGCAACGAAGCTTGAGCAGACCAGGCAGCAGAAGTCGACGCACTCCTCGTCGAGTGAGCTGTCACCGTAGCAGGAGGTGTTAAGGAATGCAGTTCATACGCCATAGTGATCGTGCACCGAATCCAACGTCCGATCGTTGACGACGACACCTTAGCACCTAACGAAGCAGGAAGAAAAGACACAAATAATGACTCAGACCGACGAATGTCCGCAGTCCTTGTCAAGTAGATCCGCAGAGCCCTCCGGACGTCCAGCATGTGCCATCGACGCTCCAACTGATGAGACGGATGAGGGCAGAAGTCTGGGAGAATCAGTTCCTGTAAACGGTGAAAGGGAGAGTTAATCTTAGGTACAAATGTGGGGTCGAGTCGAAGCACAACTCGGTCCTCATGGAATATACACAAATCGTCTCTCATAGAAAGAGCTGCGATCTCCGAAATACGACGAGCAGACGTTATGGCCACCAGAAAGGCCACCTTGTATGATAACAGGCGTAGACTGACCATGCGTAACGGCTCATATGGTGACTCAGTGAGAGAGTTCAGCACAAGGGTGAGATCCCAAGTGGGATATCTGTGAACGACCGGGGGTGACAAGTTGGTGGCTCCTCGCAGAAAACGCCGTATAATGGGTCGTTGAGACAAGGGTTGGAGAGAGTTGGGAGTCAAAACGGACGAAATTGCCGCCACCTGCCTCTGTAAGGTATTGGGCGAGAGCCCTTTGTCCAAGCCTGCCTGAAGAAACCTCAGGACCTGCAATACGGAAGCTTCCAGTGGAGAGATGTTCTGGGAGAAACACCAAGTAGCAAACGCCCGCCACGTCGATGAATAGATCCTATTAGTGGAGGGCCGGCGTGAGGCTTGGATAGTTTGGATTATGGAAGGAGGTACGTTGTCTCGTTGGAGATCGCCCCGCTCAATCTCCAAGCGGTCAGTTTCAGCCACAGTGGGTCTGGATGGAGAATCTGACCTTGGCTGAGGCAATCGGTGGGGCACGGAAGTGTCCAGGGAGGAGCTACTGATAAGTGCATGAGGTCGGCGAACCATGATCTCGGTGGCCAACGGGGGGCGATGAGGATGATCTCCGCCCGTTCCAGAACAACCTTCCTAAGGACCCGTGGAAGGAGGGGAATCGGTGGGAATGCGAAGAGCAGACCCGGGGGCCAAGGGGAGCGGAGAGCATCCACTGCCTCCGCCTGAGGCGTCCGGAAGCGGGAGAAAAACCTGGGGAGCTGCGCATTCAGAGGAGAAGCGAATAGGTCCACGATAGGCTCGCCGAAGTGACTCACCAACCTCTGGAAGATACAGGGATTCAGATGCCACTCGGAGTGGTCTATCGACTGGCGACTGAGCCAGTCCGCTCGTACATTCGCCTCCCCCGAAATGTGTTCCGCCTTCAGGGAGATCAAGTGGCGTTCTGACCAAAGACAAAGTCGTCTGGCTTCCAGCATCAGCAACCTGGACCTGGTGCCCCCCTGGCGATTTATGTGGGCTTTCGTTGAAACATTGTCGGTGAGAACCAACACATGCGCTCCGGCCACCAGATGACGAAAGGCGCGGAGAGCGAGAACGACGGCTCGTAGTTCCAGCCAGTTTATGCTGCGGGAGGTGTCGGTGGCCGACCACGTGCCCTGAGCTACTTGAGTCTCGCAGTGAGCGCCCCAGCCGAATTTGCTGGCATCGGTTGTGACGACGACCCAGTGGTGGTCCAGGAAAAAACTGCCCTTGGAGATGGACGGGGAGTGCCACCAGTGAAGGGACGCCAACACCTCCCTGGGGACGGTAACTCTGGTCGATGAGGTGCCCTTCCCCGCCTTCTGCAAAGGCAAAAGAAACCACTGAAGGCTTCTCAGGTGGAACCTAGCCCAGGGAACAATATCGATAGCAGAAACCATTTTCCCCAATAATCTGGAGAGAAACAAGGGCGAGACCCTCTTCTCTCGCATGACTTGAGTCACTAGGGCCTTAAGTCCCTCCTGCCGCTCCCTAGACAGATAAACTTTACCCTCGACCGAATCTATGACCGTCCCTAAGTGGATGATCCTAGTGGAAGGGACAAGGTGGCTCTTTTCCACGTTAATGGAAAAACCATGGGCGGCTAGGGTCCGAATGGTGAGGTGAAGGTCAGAGTAGGCTCGAGACAGAGACGTAGACATAATAAGGATGTCATCCAGATAACACTGGAGACGAATTGACTGAAGTCTGAGAGAAGCGGCTAAAGCCGCCAATATCTTAGTGAAGCTACGGGGAGCTGAGGAAAGGCCAAAGGGCAAAGCCCTATACTGAAAATGCTTTCCAGAATAGTAGAAACGTAAATACTTCCTGTAGGAAGAACGAATGGGTATATGTAAGTATGCTTCAGTTAAATCAATTGAACAGAGGAGATCGCCCCTCCGAACGCCGTCAAGAATAGAACGTAAAGATTGCATTTTGAACCTTCTATAAACTACAAATTGGTTCAAACGTTTTAGGTCCAGAATCGGTCTCCACCCACCCGAGGACTTAGGTACAAGGAAGACCCGAGAGTAGAAACCACGCCCCAATTGATCCAAAGGCACAGGTTGAATGGCCTTGATGGCGAGGAGGTGGTTAATGGCCGAATCCATGAGGGCTCTACGCTCAGGGCAACCGGAGCGGGGGCAGCGGAGAAAAACAGAAGGAGGGGTGGAGACAAACTCAATGGACAGCCCCAATCGGATGGAGGCTCTGATCCAGCAATCTGAAGTAGTGCGTTCCCAAATGGCAGCAAAATGGCCCAATCTGCCGCCCACGGGAAAGTTAGGGACACTACTAACGACGGCGATGGATGGAACGACCCCCTCCCCCTCGAAAGGGCCATCTAGACATAAAAGGCCTACCTCTCCCGGGCCTGTCCTGAAACCCCCTCTGTCTAGGAACAAAATGACCCGTACCACGGGAAGACCCCGAACCCCCATCCGCTGGGCGAAATTGGGCACGAGAGGGAAACGGAGAATATCTGGGTTCCCCTCTATGGAAAACGGTGGGCAAAATTTTCTTTTTGTCCTTACTTTCTATCAGGAAAGCCTCCAATGGGTCCCCAAACAACTTCCCCCCCAGGAAGGGAACTAAGGCCAGACGCCACTTATGGCAGGCATCAGCCGGCCAATGTCTCAGCCAAACCAGGCGACGGGCTGCTACAGTTGACGCCAGGGACTTTGAAGCGAAGCGAGCTGCATTTAAAGTTGTGTCCGCAGAAAACTGTACTGCCGCCACGATTTTGTTGACGTCTTGCTTGAAATTGGAATCCTCATTGGCGAGCTTGTCTTGAAGTTGGCGGAGCCAAAGGAGGGTTGAACGATTAAAAAAGGAGGCCGTAGTGGCTGATCGGATGGCCCAGGATGCTGCAAGATGAGCGCGTTGAAGAACCTGTTCGGATCGACGCTCTTCGGGATGAAGGTTCTCCTCAGGATCACCAGGAACCGTAGAGTGGGAAAGCAAGGCCGCCACAGGAGCATCTACTGTAGGGATTTGAAGCAGTGAGGACAACTCTGAAGAAACAGAGAAGTTTTTCCTGTCTGTAGTAGATGGTACAGGAGCCGAAGCAGGAGAGGACCATTGCTTTTTAATAACATCCAAAAAGAGAGGAGGAGTAGGAACTGTCGTCACAGGCTTAGGAGGCTCCGTAAACAAGGGATTTAGCGCATTCTCAGACGTAGGAGGAACAGATTGAGCGGCGGTCCCCAGTTGAGCTGCATTAACCGCCTTAAATAGTAGAGACTTAAATAGAGCCTGAGGGAAAAGACCCGTAAAAGGGGGTTGGTCCGGTGGAAGTCCCTCATCTTCCGACAACTCCGGCTCTTGAAGATCAACGTCTTCACAGGCTGAAGGACGGCTCACACAGGAAGGAGCAGGAGAATGAGAGTCGGCTCTAGACAATAACTCATTTTCTTCATCCCCATCCGAGGATACAGAGGAATCAGATGGAACAGACCAATTCCTAGGACGTTTGGATCGATAGGATTTATGGGCAGCCAAAGATTGCTGTACTGCAGCCGCAATCATTTTTTGAATGTCCTCAGTATTAAGAACTGATTGTATCTGGCCAGAAGCCGGTCCGACTTCCGAAGAAGTATGGACCGGAACAGAAGATAGGGTCGTCGGCGGCTGCGCGGGAGGAGCTGGAGCCGGAGCAGCAGGAGCCAGAGGAGAAGGAACTGGAACAGCGCCCCACAAATCCGAACTATGATAGTCCAGAGGACAGTCTTGTAGTGAAATTTGATCCGGTGTAGGAGGAGACCGACGGACACTGACACCAGATAAGGAAGAATTAGGGATCATAGTTGGATGTTTGTTGGCCCTCTCACTCGGCTGTTTTGAACTTTTTTCCTTGCGGTGGGGGGCCCGTGGAGGGTCCAATGAGGAACCCTTATGATGCGATTGGGACCCTGTGGACTCATGGGCAGCTGAGCTGGCGGAAACTGCCAAGGGATCAGTCCCCACATCCCTATGAATGGCCAGGGACTGTTGCCGCACTGTGGCCCTACGGCCATGTTTACTCTTCCCCACTGCTTTAGGCATGATGGGTTGAATATATAAATCAATATGGCCGCTCCCAGACAGCTTTAAATAAAATAGCCACCAACCTTCAAGAGGTAAAGGGCCCTTAACTAAGGCACCCTACTGACTGGCGTTAAAGCAGGAGCCAATAATGTCCTGGGAGCAATGGAAATGGCCAAGCCTCTTACAGGAAATTGTTACAACCTGGAGGCCTCCAGTAACCGCGCAAGCGCACCAAATTGACCCACAAAATGGCGGCTGAGCTCAGAGGCAATGGGAGCGTGAAAAACTCCACCAGAACCGAATTTAATTAGGCGGTAATGAGCAAACGGGGCAGAACTGCTCCAGCTGGCAAGGGGCGAGCGAAAAAGGCCAAGGACCTGCTAATTATGCTAGGTCCGACAATCAGCTGAGCCAGAGGACAAACGGCAAGCGGCAATTTTGAAAAAGGGAAAAAAACTTTCCCCTCAGCTTAGAGGCTCAAACGGGTGGCGCGTCAGACAAAAGGGAGCGTGGCAGCTCCACAACGATCGAACGACTCAGAAGGCGCCCCCACAGCCGCTGCCTACCCGAAGAATTAATTAGCGGCTTCCTCGAAGTGGCGCGAAGCTCCCCGAGTCCCACTCACTGATCAGAAGCTGAAAGGGGAGCGCGGCAACTCCACAGCGAATCCACGTCCCAGCCAGGCCTAAAAACAGCTCCGCAGTTCGAAATGGCAGCGCGGCAGGCAAAGGGGAGCGCGGCAGCTCCGCAGCGAGCAAACTGGCCCGGAAAGCGACCAAAGCCTCCCCCAAGGGAGCACGAAGCTCCGCAAGCCCCACTCACTGATCCAGCAAGGGCAGGGTCGAGAGCAGTCCGAGAAGGAGAAATTAGCCGAAGATGAGGGCAATTGTTGGCAAACGAAATCGACGTCCAAGAGGCAGAGAATAGTCAGATAACAGTCCAAAGTCAAAAAAAGCCAAAATTCAAGAGAAAAAACTGTGAGAAAGGTAGAAATTGACTAGAGAGAAATTTCCACACTGTAGTCCAGTCTGAAGGACTGAGCAAAGCTGGGAGCCCCTGGCAGCGGGGGCGGGATTTAGCTTTGACAGGCTCAGTCCTTCCTCTGATTGCACAAGCTGAACCCACTTCTGGCTGCTGTCTCCACCTCACAATGGAGAAAGGCAAGTTCTCTTTCATGGAACACATTGCCTTCCATAGGGATAATTTTCAGGAGCCAATAAATCTTCTAGGGCTGAATTATCACAATGGAGAAATGCAGAATTGATGGGTATCTGTTAGTATATTCTGCAAAAATGTCATTAGATTGGATATAGCCATCACCTTAATCTTTTCATAAATCTTTAAAGGTCATGTTTTCCTGATTTGACTGCAAACTCAGACTTTGGTTTGCATAAAATCAGAAATCAGATAGGAATTTGAAGCTTTGGAGAAGAGGAAGAGGAGAAAGAAGTCGCCTATTGCTATTAAGTTTCCAATAATTATTTAAGACATACTCATCAGACTAGATAAAGTTTTTCCCCCTCACCACTGAATCTTAGTATAGAATAACTAAATTGATTCAATGTGTCAAATCAAATCAGATGCCTTCAAATTAATTTAAACATTTAGTAGAGTCCTATGCACATAGTCATACAGTATATATTTATGGTATCTAAGATTCCATGGAATTAATTGGAATCAATTTGATACATCAACTTATATGTTTGATACAAAGTAATTTTGAATAAATCATGGCTAATTAGCATATCTCTAACACACAATTTATCATTCTGTCCTCCACCATTTATGCACCTAGTTGTGTAAAATTTGTTCAAGAAATGGGAGTTTTTATTTTAAACTTGAATAAGGGTCTTCTGTACAATGATAAGTTAGTTTTATAGCCACTTTTCAGCCAGTAACATTTTAAGAATACTCCCTGAGATTCGGGATGTAATAAACAGCCATCAATATCAGTAATCTTGATAGGCTGCCCTTCCATTAATTTTGGTCCTCTTTTAAATCATCCAAACTGGTTGACATTACTGCTACTGCAACATTTTGTGTTGTGTAAATAACTATTTCCTTCTGACAGCCTTGAATGTCACTGCATCAGTGGTGGGTTGTTCCTGGTTCGCACCGGTTTGCAAGAACCAGTAGTAAAAATTTGTAGTAGTTTGGAGAACCAGTAATAACATTGGCTGGCCATGCCCCCAAACTGGTCCCCAGCCTGGTCGCTGCTTGCTTACCCTACCCACCTCATCAGAGGCTTTTTTTTTTACTTTTAAAAGCATTTTTTTACAACCTCTTCGGCCAAAAAAATGCTTTTAAAAGTAAAAAAAAAGCCTCTGATGATCGCGCGGCTCAGCTGGGATCGTCAGAGGCTTTTAAAAGCATTTTTTCTACAACCTCTTCAGCCGAAGAGGTTGTAGGAAAAAAAAATGCCTTAAAAAGGGTCTGGCGATCTCAGCTGAGTTGCCTGATCGTCAGAGGCTTCTAAAAGCATTTTTTTTTCTGCAACCTCTTAAGGTTGTAGAAAAAATGCTTTTAAAAGTAAAAAAAAAAAAAAAAAAGTTGGCCATGCCCACACAGTTACATTACCCCCTCCCCACCAAGCCACACCCACAAAATAAGCCACACTCACAGAACCGGTAGTAAAAAAATTTAGAACCCACCCCTGCACTGCATTATATACAATGGATGTTCCTGATTTCTGATATTGAGAAAAATGAAGAATAACCATTGTGCAATTGGAATGCTGCCTATCTTTAAGATTGTTCTGTGTGCAGGATCCAATCTAGATTGGTCACTAGGACCAGAGGTTTTGTCTTCCAGAGCTTTCAGACTCATGCTGGAGCTTATCTCCTGGGAACTTCTCTCTAACAAAGTGTGTGCTGTTCTGTGTGTGATATTTATAGTGCATGTTGTATGTGGTTTTTTAGATTTTGATTGGGGTGTGTTGATGATTGTTCTGTTTCTCCAAATGTCTACAGAATGTTATCACTAGTATTTGTTTCCTATATTTAGGATAAAGTGGATTTTTTCACGTACATTGTATATGATGTACGTGACGCAGCACAAACCTTTTGGAGCCACACTTAATTATTTTAATACGTGTTAAAATGTTTGTAAGAAAATATATAATTTAATTGTAATTTTTTTTTTAATTTTTTTACTACTTAACCACCCCCACCACCCCCCGCATGTCTGCTATTTTTTGGAAGCAGACCTGGCAACTCTACCGGATAAACCAAAGTGTACTATTTTTGCAGTTATTTCTTCCAGTTGCATTCACTGAGATGTAGCTATTTTTCAAAGCCTATAAAATATGTGACACAATAGAAATGCATGAGCAGATGAACCTGTAAGTTGCAACCCATGGGAGAATTTATACTAAATGACATCTCTTCAATAAATGTAAACAAAATGAAATCTAATGATAGCTTTTCCCGCATTCAAACTCTCTTCTGTCCTTCCAGAAATAGGCTAAGCTAATTTACAGCCATCTCTTAGAAGTAAATTAATTCTTCATTCTGATTTGAAGAAAATCACATAATGACTTGGAACCAACAATAAAAGTTACTTTGCCTCAGGTCTTTGGGAAGGTGAATTAATTGACTGTCATTCACGAGGAATGGATTTATTTGACGTAGGAAAGTTTTCTCACAAGCTGAGAAAGAGGTTGCCTGAAATTGGGGTGTTTGCTACCAATTATTACTGCTGAATCACAAAAAGAAATATTTACAGTAGCTGCTTACTTTTAAGAAAGCAAGATGAATGCCTAAACCATAACAAAACACAAAAGAGAGAGAAAGGAATTTCTTAATAAAAGGGGAGGTGGGAGACCTTTCTTTCTCTTTGTTTCTGAAAAGTTAAGAGACATAGAAGCCCAACAGATAATATATTCCTTTATTGTGCAGATTGTTGACTTTTTTACAACATTCTTTTTCACTCAGAAGATAATACATAAACTTGCTAATAATGAATTGTAGGAAAATCAGTTTGTCTGGTTGTAAAAGTCTGTTTAATGATTATATAATATGTTCATCCTTTTGATGATGATGATGATTGTTGTTGTTGTTCATTGTACAGTCAGCCAGATGTTCAACTAGGTTTGACCTTTTTGTCTACCTATCGAGTCCTTTCTGAGGACCTAGGATAGGTAGATATGGATAGATACTTGGTATGTTGTGTGAATGTTTGGGTGGTTTAGGGGCAGGGATTTTGTGGTGGTGGGGGTGTTTGGGGATTGTTATGTGTGTTGGACCTGGTCTTTGGGTTAAGCAAATTTTGTTGTATGGGTATACTGTGCATATATGTACAATGACAATAAAGTTATTATTATTATTATAGTGTTATTAATAATTATTGTTATATTATTTTTATTATTAATGTTTAGCTCTTATTACAGTCAGAATATTTCATTTCTATCTCTATCTCTCTTAAGCGGGGAAACAGTTTTGAGTATGTCCAGATTCTTCTGATTTCAGTTCACTATAGTTTCCAGCTATGGGTTTATTATTTCCAAATGGGTTTCTTAAAAAAAACCATTTGGAAATAAGAAATAAGGATTTGTATAGGTTAATCAGAAAAAGTGCTACCAATCTCCTTCTGATTTGTTTGCTAGTATGGACTAAGACAGTTCCCCTACTCTGCAAAAGAAGCAAAGCACAACAGATTTTAAAAAATTACCTCACGGCTTCTTCCAACTATATCTTTTTTTCTCCACTTACATTCACGTCACAATTTCTATGAGTAATATTATAGGCTCCCCAGTCTGTCATTATTGAATGTTTAGTCATTCTGGGACGTGGAATCTCACTATTTCCAAATTTTGAAACAATCTCACTACTTTCTTTTCCATATCTCCATAAATAGGCACAATTTAATCAAAATCCTTTGTTTGATATGCAAATTGGAATTGATATATAATTGGAAAAGTTATTTCAGCCTATATACACCTAACCATTTCATAGAGTTATGAGCAGAAGACTTATTTTTAGGTGTCCCTCCAAAAGGGAAAGTCAGGTGATGATTACAAGGAATGATTCTGGTGAAGAAATTAGAGTTTTGGATAGTATTATTAAACCTACTTGCCTGCGTTCAAATAACCAATCAATCATTCCCTTGTTTTATTCTGTTCTTATAGTTATATTTTCCTGGTTCTTTTAATATTTTCCAGACCACCAATACCACTATTTTATAGTACATGTATAATTGAAAGGTGAAAAATAAGGACATATAAATAACAAACAAGTAAATCCAAACTGCAGGAAGAATGGTTCTTTTGAAACGGCCCATAACAATAGATATAAAAATAATGAACACACCATATAACAGTAGATAAGTATCAATGAAGTTTCAGCTAAAATTCCACTATTTTCACCTTTCATAACTATTTTGGGAAACATTTGAAATTAGTAGATTAAAGAGGAAGTGAACAGGGGAATAAAAGAAATGGGTCAAGAACAATGTTATAGAAACATAAAAATATCCTCCCTGGATATCTTCCATTCTATTTATATGAGGTCTTAACAAAATACAAAAAGTTATGACAGAGCTATTTACTGAAAATTTTTTAAAGACAACTCAACCTTTGAATGTCCTTATATTTCCTAGAAGTCCACTTCCCTCATTACACACCAGAAAAAAATATCACTGGATACCAGTATCATCTGAGACAAACGTATTTTTTTTTCTTTAATGCACACATTATTTTATATAAAAAATATAAGAGCTACAGCTGCATAGGATAATCTTAGCATGTTTGAACAGCGGAACAAATGACTGTCTTTTTCAAATAAAATATGTTTCAGTTAACCAACATAGTATTTTTCCTTTCTTTACCCGTCCAAATTAATGCTCACATTTTGAAGAAAAGGAAACAAAGTTTGATATCGTTGTTAATAGTCCATAAGAGGTAAGCAAACGAAGAATGGTAACTCTAAATAAGTGTACAAGTACTCAGTATTAGTCAGTTTTTTCACAATATATTTATTTATCAGATTTCTTGGACATTACATTTAAACAAATATGGCTGAATCAACTACTTTCTTTGAAGTTTAATACAAGGAAAATATGATTCTACACAGTTGTCTTGTCTGTTATCAGAAGCAATTCCTGATATTATGTAGAATGTTCATATGTATACCTTTATTTATACAAATACATCCAGAGAAACAATGTTCAGAGATAGGTCTTCTATAATAGATTATAGATACATACTTTCTTGTCATATTGTCATAAATTTGCATTGTTTTTACAAGGCATATCTGCTATATAGATTTCATAAGAACTGTTATACTGCTGGCTATTAAACAGTAATGTGTAATTAGTGCCAATTCTTGGTTAATAACTAAGAAAATTCTTAGTTATTCATGCAAATAAAAAAAATAGCATGATGGAGTGCCTAAAGCTTAGTCATAACAATAGCTGCCTACCTGTGCATCCCAAGGCAGTTTATAATATATAGAGCTAAGAGTTCCTTTAAAACAATCTAAAATTAACATAGAATCTAGTGATGTCCTCGTGAAATTCTTCCTGTTCAAATGCCATTCTTCAGTTTCCTAAAGGGCAAAAGATTGAGAACCAACCAGATTGTCCAACCAATTTGGTTTCTAATCCAGGGCAATGCCCTGAAACCTAATTCATCTCATCCGGGGCCCTTTCTAATCGAACTCAGCTATCTTCCAAATAAATTTACCACGACATAGTGCCTAGAGACTGGCCAGATGATTGAAGTTTCTTACAACTTTTCTGAACAAGAAATTTTTAAAAAATGCATGCAAGCTACCTTTAGTTATAGATCAGTAACCAATTTTGAAGGAATAAAAATTTATTCTGATTTGTAATGCCTTGTTTTACATTCCAAGTGCAGCAAATTGTCCAGAAAAGAAAAGCTCAAACCATTTATTAATCATAATATCTGGCCAATTTTTTGACTCCTGAGTTTCTGATCACTACATAATGATTGCAGACTTGTGGTGGACTTATCACAGCAAACCTCTGCTTCTGCTTTGGGGTAATTACCTCTCTTACAAGCAGGAATGATGCATGATTACGAATGATGGAAATTTCCTATGTTCAGGCTCCTCAATTATAGTAACAATTATCATGCAAATGATGTGATGTGAACTCTTCTTAAATGCCAATGATGTAGTGACTATTTAGTAGCCAGTGATAAAAGCTTTTCTGAGACAAAGATCACTTGCCAGCCTCTGCAGGCTCTAGCATCCTCAATTAAAAATTGTGTATTTAATTCTGTGTCATTACTGAAGAGTTAGAAAAGGGCCATATAGTGGTAGAATTTGTTAACCCTTGGTTAACAAATTGGTAAGTAACCCTTGGTAACCCTTGGGTTACTTATGTGTTTTTGCTTTTGCTTCACCTGGAAAAACAACATGATCCAAATGGCCAGGAAGGCCCAACAGAGACTCCATTTCCTTAGGGTCTTGTGTAAAAACAGGGTGGAACAACAACTGATGACCTCCTTTTACCGGTCCACAATAGAAAGCATCCTCCCTTATTGCATCACGGTATGGCATGCTGGTCTGACAGCCGCGGAAAGAAAAACATTACAGAGGGTGGTGAGAACAGCACAAAACATCGGGGGCTGTCCCCTGATACCACTAGATGAGATCGTTAGGGCTCATTGCCTTAGAAGAGTGAGGAAAATTCTCAGGGACAACTCTCACCCTGGTCATCACTTCTTTACCCTCCTACCATTGGGAAGGAGATATAGAAGTATAGGCAGCCGCACAAACGGGCTGAAGAACAGTTTTTATCCATGGGCTGTCAGACTCCTGAATGAGAAATAACATCATAACTACGTAGCATGATGGACCGCAGGGCCGGCGCAATATGTAACATGTTCACACTGGTGCAATAGGACTGGTTGTTTTGTTAATATGATTTATTGGGTTCTGTCTTCACTGTGAGTTGTATTGTGTTGAGGGGGGTTGCACTGAGGGAGCTCAACCAATCTCCTTGTACATATGTTGTGCACTGACAATAAAGATTTGAAATTCATAACAAAACACTGCTATTTTAAAATATTATTATTTATTATTTGTTAAATTTATTTGCCCCCTATCTCAACATGGGCTAGTCTAGGTGGCTTACAACAATAAAAAGGAAGAAATGAAGAGTATAAACCAAACTGAAGTAAATAATAGAACAAAAAAATAAACAATGAAAAACAACACATTAAAACATCTTTAAAGAAAAACAAGTAAATCCAGTTGCGTCTTGAAAAAGCACCTTTGGGACAATCATGACCTGGATGACTGAGAATCTCCATAGAACACATCAATACGATAACAAAAAGATAGATGAGTAAGGAGCAGAGAGCAAGATGGAAGTGGAAGTGGAATCTGTCATCAATCCAGCAACCACCTCCAGCATGAACTCCCCTAGCTCATCCCCAGGGCAACCAGCAGAACCAGGTCTTCAGGCTTTAGTAGAAGGATCGGAGGGAGAGGCAGATCTTACCTTAGGTGGTAAGATGTTTCAAAGGGTGGGTGCTGCAATAAAGAAGGCTCTTCTTCTGAATCCTAATAATTGGAATTCTTTGACTGATGGGATCCAAAGTAGGCCCTCTCCGCTGACATGAGTAAGAGTGGCTTGTCCTAGCAGGACAAGGTGGCTCATTAGGTAGCCTGGACCTATGCCATTAAGGGCTTTAAAGGTTATAACCAACACTTTGAACTGCACTCAGAAGCAGATGGTAGCCAATGAAGTTGGCAGAGCAGAGGTACCGTATAATATGAGTTCTCATAGAGGTCTAAAGACTGCTCTTGCTGCCTCACTTTGCACCAGCTGGAGCTTCCAAATGGTTTTCAAGGATAGCCCCATGTAGAGTGTATTGCAATAGTACAGACAAGAGATGACCAGGACTTGAGTAACTGAGTGCAGGTAATCACAATCAAGAAAAGGCCACAACTGGTGCAGAAACCGGAGTTACACGAAAGCTCTCCTAGGCATGCCCATCACCTGCTCTGAGTGGAAGGTTGTGGTATATGGAGGTGACTGCATGCTCTGTTAGTTCTCCGGCCAGAATATTAGTATTTAAATGATTTCTATTCCTTTCCTTTGACATTTATAATCATAATTTTGCCTTCTACTAGTAGTAGAGTGTCCAGCTGCTGTAAGAAAGCAATAAAAACTCATTTATGAACAAAGGAAGTGAAACAGCTGAAGAAAAATGAAAAGATATTTCATGCCATTATATAGCCATTAAGGTTTAGGAACAAAAAAAGAAAGAAGAGAGGTGAAGTTAGTTGTCGAATCTTAGAAGAGGAAGCACAATTAAAGGATACAAAGCAGAAAATTCAAAAAACAAATTTAGAAATCATGATCTTAAGAAGGGTAAAATATTATTTGATATGGGATCTATTTTATCAATGGATGGACAATAAAATATGGAGATAAATATGAAATTTGTGGAAGTTGAGATAAATTAAGTGAAATAATTTTTATTAAAATAAACTTTGGATGTATAGTGATATTTTGAAGAGAGGAGGGAAAAGGATGTCAACCGATCGATACACTGTCTGTAATTGTTTGGAATATTGATGTTTTCATGTTTTATTTTTGTTTTAAAATAAAAAAATTGATTTGAAAAAAAAAGAAGGGTAAAAATGTATTCTAAAAACCTTCGTTATTGTCTGCAAAGTACACTGTAGAGCAGAGGAGCTACATTCACCAATACTTTAGGACTGTTTACAAAAAGTATCATCAAAAGTATCACTGTGACAGTTCTACCTTGGCACCCCTCCAAGCCTCTCTGAATTATTTTATCATATTAGCACACTTCTGAGGGGTTTTGGGGGGAGGTGATCCCCAAAATGAGAGATTGAGAGCAAAAATCTAATTCTTTGTGGAAGGAAGTTCAAGAACCTAAAGTACTGCTTTAAAAAACCAAGGAAGTCTGAGTTAATTCTGATGACAAAAAATTCAGCTGTTAAGTGTTTTTAAACCAAAAAGAGTTAAAGAAATAGAAAAGAATAATCAAATGCAGAGCAACAGAAAGAAGAAACAAATGAAGAACTAAATGAAAACTTAATTTATTGACAAATAGGATAGGATAGGATAGGATAGGATAGGATAGGATAGGATAGGATAGGATAGGATAGAATAGAATAGAATAGAATAGAATAGAATAGAATAGAATAGAATAGAATAGAATAATTATTTTCTCTGGAATTTTTTTAAATTCATGTTCTTTTCTCTTTACCTCAACCAAAATAGCTTATGCTTTCTCTTGACTCTTCTTTTTAAGTTTACTATTATGCTGTATAAAATACCCTTTAATTAAAGCTTTGCTTGCATCCCAAATTCTTCTTAATCAGTATCTTTATATGTTATTTTCAAAAAAATCATTTATTTTTTACAACCCTCTATTATTGCCTCTTTTTATAGCAACTTTTTATTTAGTTTCCATCTAAAGAACTAGATTTCATTTTATAAACCAAACTCATGAATTTATGATTTATGGTTTGGATGATTAGACAGGATAGATTATAGAAAAAAGAGTTATGTTGCAATCATAATATAGGAGGCAAATATATAATCATACTTATAATGCTGTACAGAAGATTAGAAGCCTCTTTCATGTATCTTTTCCCCTTCTTTCTTTTTCCTTTCTTGCACTTTTAGGATGCAGCCACTTATGCCATTAACTTGATGAGATCTGATTTGGGTGAGAGATGAGAGATTTGAGATGTGGACTCCTTGGTGCTCTCTGAGCTTGATTGTTTGCTTGAAGACATTTAATTACCTGACTAGGTAACATCAGTGGAAGTGAGTGTTGGGTTTGCTTTCTGTTTATATACATGAGATTGTTTTGCCAGTGTTGGCAGAGTATTATTTGAACTGTACAACTGGGTTGCAGAAACAAGCAGGAATTCTAGGCTGTCTTCTCATGCTCATGGTCATGCATCTAGTCTCAGAGATAGCAAGAAGTTAATTGCCTCCAAGGAAAGCATGGCAGTTTCTATAGGTACAGTTATTTGTGGCCCAACACATGCAGGTGGTCATACATTAGACTTCACAATCTCCAAGAAATGTTAGTTGATGTAAAAATGAAGATAATTCCTATCATCTCTTTGCAATGCTTAGATAATGCCCTGCAGAGAATAAAGAGAAGAGAAGAAAGTTCTGTTACCAGTGAGCAGATAAACATTGTAGAACTACAAATGATGGAATTTCAGGTAGGCAGCAGCCTAATTCACATACTAGATCAAAAAGGGAGAAAAGGAGGTACATTTCAAGATTCTATTATTGTAGCCAATCTGAACAAAAGTAGTTTTAGGTCTATGTGAAATCTGTTTCTTGATGTGGTCTCCTTTTTAGAGTGACATACCCTGATCCAGATTTGATTATCACCCCTGATTTCCAGCAATAGTTTGTGCCAGTTAGCTGATGGATTTTATTGGTTTCCAGAAGCACTCATGGAGTATCTTGGCAATCTAGTGAACAGCTAAACAATGGACAAGAATATCTCTCTTTCTGCTGATCTGTTGTAGTTCATTTCCTGAGGACATTCAAGAAATGAAGCTGTGGAAACAATAGCTAGAACACCAATGAAGAAAGCAAAAAAGACATTCTTACTTAGCATGGCTACATGCTACAAGTATAGGGCTACATTGTTGTGGTAATTAAGGCAGACTGTTGTCCAGCACCTTGCAGAGAAAATTCAACAAGATCTTTCAGTTGGTCATTGTAATCATTTCACACAGCACTTTGGCAAGAAAGTTGCTGAGATTTGACAGAATCTTTGTCCTTATGGGAGGTTATTAGAACAGGGGTGTCAAACTCACATTGTCATGGCCTATAGTAATTTTAGGTTTATGTAACGTATTGGGACTTTTTTTCCCCTTTGCTAAACCGAGAGTGGACGTAGCCAGCGCATGATGCATCCAGCCCTGGATTAGAACTTCATCTTGTTCTATTACTTGGGAGTCCCCCTGTGGAGACAGTTGTATCTAGATTATCCACTTCCTCTAAAAGCTGCAGCTGTGCCCTTCCTGAATCCAGAGTGTGAAGAGGTGACTGTCAAGGAATATTTATTGGAGACAGGATTGTGAGCAGCTTTGAAAAAGTCTGCAGTAAGTCCCCTCCTGAAGAGATCCTCCTAGGATTTAACATTCCCTTTTTGAGCAAAATTGTTGAGGCAGTGATGGAAGATTGAACTATGTAGCATCCTAGATAAAAAGGATTATCTGGATTTATTTGGTTAGAATTAAAGTCCAAGTATGAGACTATGGTTGCAGGCTGTCAGGGTCTAGATGGGACAGGACAGGCTGAAGCCTGTCAAAACAGAAGTATTATTTGTCAATTAAGAGTCTCCATCAATATCAGCATTATTTCTGGATGGGGTGGCACTATCCCTGAAAGAAGAAATTCTTTATAGGGGATCTTTGTGGATTCATGCCTCCTCCTGGTACAACAGCTGGATGCCATGACTTAGAAGGGCTTTTGCCCAGCTTTAGCTAGTGCATCAATTATAACTTGAAGAAAATCATTTTGCCACAGTAACTCATGCTGTTATTACCCTTCAAGACTACTGCAGGGTGAATTACATGGGGCTACCTTTATTAACTACATAGAAGCTGCAGTTAGCCCAAAATCTGATTGTTGGGGACATACCAGTGGTGGGTTGTCCCCAGTTCGGACTGGTTCACAAGGACTGGTAGTAAAACTGGTGGGAGGCCCCGCCCACTGCCCCAGATGTCATCATCGGCGATCTGTGTGATCCCTTTGTGAACCGGTAGTAAAGGTAAGTAGAACCCACCCCTGGGACATACAATATTACTTCTATACTGTGGCCTGAGTACTGGGTATGAATTCACTTCTGGATGCAATTGGGTGCCTTATAGCTTGGCACCTGGGTCCCTAGAAGACTGCCTGCTTAAAACTGGGTCAGCCCAACCTTTTAGGAAATAAAGATAAGTGAATTGAAGAGGTATAGATTTTTGGCTGGCAGTGCCAATCTTCAGGAACAATCTACCTATAGATACCAGGTTGGTAACAGCCTTGATTATATTTCAGGAAGATATTGAGGTCAGGCTATTCTTTAGAAAATTTAAATTCTTTCAGGGCCATCTTTAGTTTTTGTTTCGTTTTTTTATTTCACTGTAATTAAGTTTTGTTTTATGTTTTTAAGCTTACTGTGGATATTTTAAAATTGTTTTCTATTATGTAAACTGCCGAGAACCAAACTGATTACAGCAGGATAGAAATGTAGCAAATGGACATTAAAAAAAAACCAATTTATTTTATGTTTCTCTCCTGTTTTTCCTAGAATATAGAATGGTTTGCTTTTCATTATTTCATAATGAAAGCTCTGTGAAATAATTATGTTTCTGAGACAGACAAAATTGTTCAAATTAGTCTACAAGCTTTACTATTCAAGTTCTAATCAAGATCTTTACTATTCAAGATCTTAAACCTAAATTTCAAGACTCATCATCATCATCATCATCATCATAGCAATATAAGAAAATAATGCTGTAAGTGCTAGCATTGTCTATATCTTTATTACTGCATTTATGGCACTGAATTTGAATTGAAAAGCCTGGGTTCAAGTCCAATTCAACCAGGAATCTCAATGGGTGGGCATGATCTAGCCATTCTCTCTTAGTCCATCCTGTCTCCCAAGGTTATGTTGTGAGAAAATCATGAGGTGCAAGCCCCTCTGTATCCTGCCTTGACCTCCCTAAGAGAATGCAGGACATAAATGCAGCAAATGAAAACAACGTGCTGTCAACTTTTGTGCATTTGTAAATATAAAATAGTTCATTTTGTTAAACGCTTATTTATTTATTTATTGGTTTGATTTATATGCCGCCCTTCTCCAGAGATTCAGGGCAGCTTACAATGCGTTAAGCAATAGCCTTCATACTTTTGTATATACCTGCTTAGTAGGGCTTTTGCCCCCCTCCCCCTAAGCGGTGTTCTTTTTTATACAAAGTCAGCTTATTGCTCCCACAATCCGGGTCCTCATTTTACTTACCTCGGAAGGATGGAAGGCTGAGTCAACCTTGAGCCTGGTGAGATTTGAACTTGCAGTAATTGCATGCAGCTAAGTGCTACTTAACAGCACTTAAGTCCACTGCACCACCAAGGCTCCTAAACACTTGGGATTTATTCTGATGATCTATGGCAGGGGTGTCAAACTCAATTTCATTGAGGGCCGCATCAGGGTTGTGTTTGGCCTTGGGGGCCAGGGTGGGCGTGGCCAGGGTAAGCATGGCCAGCTTGATGTCACTCGTGTCAGGGGCATTTGTGGTGGCCTGAGTGCTTTGCCAGAATGAGCACACCCACACCCACAAACTCTTTTCAATGGCATAAGGTGGCAGAAAGCCACTGTGGCTGAAAACGGAGCTCGGGAGCCCAGCCTGTTTTTGCTGGCAGAGGCACTGCAGGCCAGTCCTTTGCTGTTTCTAGGGCGGCCCCATGGGCCAGATCTAAACACCTTGCAAACCAGATGCAGCCCTCGGGCCTTGAGTTTGACACCCATGATCTATGGAAAACGGAGACTCCAAGGACCCATTTAGAAATAAGTAACAAGATTAGCGCAGCAGTAAGAACCAAATAATAAGATGAAAAAACAAAGAGTGTTGCTGCTTGGGAAAGAAGGAATCACCGGACAGAGTAACATCATTCTAAAAAGGGTAACTTGAAATGGCCCTTTTTGTTCACTGCATCAAAGATGCTGTGAAAGAAAGTTATTAATCAAAGCTGGATGGTTTTCCTGCTGTTTCACAGACTTGTTCTAAAGACTTCCTTGTTTAAAATGGGGTTCTGTTGACAAATTTATGACCTTTATCAATCAAACTCTGCAGTTCCAGCGATTTCCAATCAAGATGCAATTGTAGAACGTTTTACTTAAGCAGAACGCATTTTGTCAAAAATGAATATTGAATAGAATTCAATAAATTTCAATAAAAAATGAATAGAAGTGGGATAAGAAAGTGTACATCAAGAAAGTGGTGTACATTTAGACTACTAATCTCTTGCTATATTAATGCAAAAGGGATAACTTGTATTACATTATTATAAACTATTACTTACCGTGTTTTCCCAAAAATAAGACCCTGTCTTATATTTTTTTGAACCCTGAAAAAAGCGCATGACTTTATTGCCATGCGCTCAAAAACCAGATTGGATTTATTATCAGGGGATGTCTTATTTGGGGGGAAACAGGGTACTTTCTTGGCCAATGTTGAGATCCATTTTCATCTGTACAGAGGACATAACTAAGGAATCTATATGAATCAACTTGACTCAAAGAAATTTGGTAAAGCTAAATCTGGTTCTGTTCAATATTCAAGGGCAAACCAAGGAACCTATGAGACTAAGTCAGATGTTATTGGTTCACTACCTGCTATATAGATATACACATTGAACAATGTGTGCTCACATATAGTATATTGCAATGGAAAAATAGGAACAATACCTGGAAATTAAATTTGATATTACATAGTGTTATATGCCATTCAGTTATTATGCATTGCTTTACTGGCCCAGCATACAAATAAGCAAATTCAGCTCAAAGCCCATCTATACCTCTGAGATCAGATTTCCACATTCAGCTTCATGAAAGTGATCCTTCAAGTCACTTCAAGTGGAGCTCTATTAATTTACTTGGTGTCATCACGTCAGGTAAAGCATCTGCTTTTTTGTTGTTGTTGTTCTTCCCCAGCCATGTTTTTTTCATTTTACACTGTGCATTGTAGATGATGAAGCCTGTGGACAAGGCCTGTTTTGTTTTTGTTTTTATTTTATTTTATGCAGGATTCTATGTAAATCTTTTGCCTAAGGACAAAATGTTAAAAACAGTAAATAAACAGCAATCTAATCTGAATCTTAAAGCACTTTGTAGATCAAGCCATTCTTCCAAATATGGAATAGGATGAGGAGCAAGTCAACCAGCTAGCCAATATGCACAGTAAAAGTTGGGACTGAAAGGAAAAAGGGGCAGTGAAGGCTATTCAAATTTTTCAACGATATTTAACAGCAATTTTCAAGTTTTATGAGATCTTGCTTCTGGAGAAAAAAGGATTGTTCGCTCATCCGAGTATGGAAAAAATTCAAGATGATTGTGGTTAATCTGCTTAGCCAGATATGTTATCTTCTATTATTTTCCTATCATATATATTCTTCCGAAGTTCAGGAATTAAAAGGATAGCATCCACTGTTTTATCCATAAGCTAATATGCTCTCCATCCTCATATGCCCCATTATTAAAAGTCAACTATTTTATTCAGAGCTTCAACATTTCTTTACAGTCTATTATGGAGGAGTGTGTTCCATAATTATTAATATTGCTAATTTTATAGCCAAAAAAAGTGCACCATCTGTCACAGGCATCTGAGCATGGCTTTTGAGATAAGTATACCACAAAGGAGAGATGGTAACTATACACTGAAAGGATGTATGTCAATAAGTGGACATCCTTTATTTAACAGGATAAAGGAGGAAAAATAGTTTAATCACGCTCAATAACCTAAATAGAACTATGCAGTTTGTTCTGTGAATTGTCAGCTAAACTAAATGCAGCTGTCTGAGGAAAAAGATAGTTTGATAATATCTGGATAGATTAAAAGCCTTCTTTGGACTTTTTAAATCTGGAGAGGATGTACAAGGAGGAAAAGTACCTCAAGACATTTAATTAATTAATTAATTAATTAATTATAAAATTTATATAGCCACCAGGGGTGAAATCTACTTACCTTCCATACTGGTTCAGAAGCGCACATGCCGTGATCGCTATCAGATCACCGAATCACAGGAAAAAATCGCTACTGGATTGGGCAATCCAGTCCGATCCGGGAGCATTTCACCCCTGATAGCCACCCATCTTAAAATCAACTCTGGATAGCTTCCCACCAAAGATATAATATCCACTAGACCAGGGGTGTCAAACTCAAGGCCCGGGGGCTGCATCCGGTCCACAGGGTACTTAGATCTGGCCCATGGGGCTACCCTGGAAATAGCGAAGGACCGGCACATGGTGCCCCGCCACCAAAAACAGAGCTAAGGAGCCCGTTTTTGCTGGCAGAGCGCTCAGGCCTCCACAAATGCCCCGAACATAAGTGATGTTGAGCTGGCCATGCCCACCCTGGCCATGGCCCCCTGAGGTAAAACACAACCTTGATGCGGCCCTCAATGAAATCGAGTTTGACAGCCCTACACTAGTCTCTCTTTCATTGCATTATTTTTTTTCTACAAGAAACAGCAGAAGTTACTGTTTTCTATGTTAAGGCACTCTCTTCTACATAGAATGTTGATTTTATAGAATTCTACATTGTATAGAAATGTTTCAAAGTTATTCTCTGTATGAGGATTTGAATAGAGTTAAAACTCTTTCTTTGCCTCCTTGAGTGTTGATTTAAGATTTCGAATGTCCAAAGAGCACTTATATTTCAAAAAAGTTAGCTTTGAGAAGTAAAATACCCAATGCAAGGCACAACATAATTACACTAGTGTCCAATGTTTATGAAGCCACTATGCAGCCAGGATTTTAGTTAACAATATATACATCTCAAGTACTGTAACAAATATTAGTAGGGACAATTATATGATATTATTGAATACTCACTGTATAAAACTTTGTTCCATATTTTCTTCTTCTTAGACTTTTTGTCTTTCTCAATATATATTTATATTTTTATGTTTGCCATCTACATTTATATCTTGGATTCTTTGTTTTGTTCCTTTATAACAAGATCATCCTTGTCACAAGTAAATGCCTTATTCTCCATTATGTAAATAGTATATGAACAGGGTATCAGGGGTTAACTTATTCTTCACTTCTTAATGTATTCATACTTCACCACTCCCTTTTCTAGCTCCACCCATTGTATATATAAGGAGCTGCATACATCCCTTCTTCGCTTCTATCTGTGAATACTCAGTGAATATAGAATGCCTTATGTAAATAAAGAGAGATATATTTGAACTCTTAATTCTCAAATTATTTATTGAGTCTGATCCTGAAAATATCGCAACAATCTGGTAGCAGAGGATGGTTGAATTGACTCAATAAAAATTTAAATATGTCTAAAAGAGATAGGCCCAACACCAGGGCATACAGCAAAGAAATGGAAATGGACCAAGAAATAATCGATGAGTCCACGAATGCAATTTCAAGAGAATCTGAAGAATACACCACAGAAGACGAAGAAATAATAAATGAAGATGATGACCAGGAGGAAAACGAAATAGAAAACAACGAACTCAGGTCAGAGATACTAAAACTTTTAAAAAGCCAAAAGAGCGATGAAAGTCTCATTGCGAACCTCCAAGATATACTAAAAAACAACGGAGCAGCGAGAGAAAAGCACATCGCTACTGAAAAGCCAAAAGACTCAAAAATAGTGAGTGAAATGCTTACAGACAAAAACGCAGTGAAGAAGAAAAACAACGATCCCGCGCTAAATTTTGAATGGCAGCCATCTTGGTTTCAACAGACACCCAAGGTGAGCGAAGCAGAGCCAATCAGAAAGCAAGATTCAAAATTTCTGGCGCGAAAGGCCTTACTCGATAAAGAAAATAAAAAAGAAAAAATATATACCTCAGAAGAATCAGAATCAGAGAACGAAGAAGATTCAACAGACATGCAAATAAAGTCAGCAATGAAAACGCTTTTTGCTGCATTTGGACCGAAACTGAAGATTACTAAAAAATCAACCAAAAAACAAGCAAGCAAGCCAGAGCCTCAAAATCTACCCGCTCCTATCCAGACAACGAGAGCACCGACACCTGAACCCAGAGAGCCCTGCAGATACCACCCCACGCCGCAGACTGATCCAAGGACCAGCGCCTTCAGCAGAAGGAAACGAGCACCCGCTATCACCAGGACTCCCAAGATCGAGCCGGAGACTGATTCATCGGAAGAAGAACAAAGCGAACGAGCTGCAGCAGCGAGAACCTCTCACGATGACTCCAGGAACGAAATGAGCAACGCGCATGCGCAAGACTACGAGGATGACCCAGGAAGACATGAGATGCGGAGAGAATCATGTAGACTCGTTGCGAGCATTCCCACGCCGTTTTGCAATTTCCAGCATTTACGAGACCACGGACTACCCCCGGTTGTAAGTAATGGACCCAACAATGTTGGGAATTTACCCAGTGACTTCCCAAAGCTGAGGATAGATGGCATTAATTTGCAAGAATGGTATCAGCAGCTCCAGGTTGTCTTTATGAAAGAAAACTTATTGTTTTTTATCACTAATCCCCCCAAAAGACCTTGGACTCTAAAGTTAGATTGCCTACACCATAGAGCATTTTTCTTATTAATTTCCAGTGTGTCTCCTGCCATGTATCACAGCATTAAGCAGAACCTGACTGTCTCAGAAATTATTCAATGCATGTTCAATTTATTTCACAGTGATAGTGTAGCTACTACCACAAGAATGTCTAAAGATTTCTTCTCTTCTAGGATAAAGCCAGGGGTTACCATAAGTGAACATTTAATATCTTTAAACAAAATTAGAGCAGAACTGCATTTAAGGGGGGACGTGATTTCAGATCAAACGATGAAAAGTGTTATCATCAACTCACTTGACCCATCATGGGATAATTATATGTCACATTTAGACACAATCAATCTAGGATACTTATCCATAGAAAGTCTATCCAATAAGTTAATAGCTGAAGACAATTCAAGGAGGAGTCGCTCTGACAACCATATAGAACACAAACAATATAGAAAGGTAGCATTTCAAGAAAGATATCATGAAACATTTAGAAGCCACAATTGTGGGTCCAAAGAACATAGTAGGAGGGATTGCCCTAAAATTCCAAGAGAAAGACATAGATCAGAATACAGAAGTAAGTACAACAACAGACAGTCTTCCATTGATAGACATAGGTATAGAAGTCCACCTAATTATAAAGAACATAGAGGGGCAGAGATAATTCAAAGGATAGGAAATCTGGCTCACTGAATGGACTAAACAAACAAGACAACACTAACATACAACAACCAGAGAACAATAATTGGCTTATTGATTCTGGAGCAACTAATCACACTACAAATAATAGAAATATATTGTCTTCATTTGTAGAGGATAAATTTGTAATCAAAGTAGCTAATCAAGAAAAAGTCCAAGTAATAGGTAGAGGGAATGTAACCTTACCTGGTCTAGGAAAAATAGAGGGGGTATTACTAATACCTGAAATACCTCATAACATACTTAGTGCCATAAAACTAAGCAGAGATTCTGACACTAACATTGTGTTCTCAAAGGGAAAAGCAACATTAGAGAAAAATGGAATAGATATAGGTACAGTAATAATCAAAGGAGGCCTACCTTATTTAATGACAAGGGAGAAATGGTTACACAACATTGATTCAAATATGGAAGATAGCATTGAGATAGATAATGGAAACAACAGTAACAGTGACAATGATGAATGTGAAGTAACTCATAATCACAAAGATACACACAATGAAAAAAAACCTAAAATAGGTAAGCCAATTCACGATGAGTGTGCTCATGTTTTACATAGGAAGTTAGGACATGCCAGTTTTCCTGTAGTACAAAAGATGACTGAACACGCAGAAGGTGTTAAAATAAAAAATTGTGAAAACTATTTGGAATGCTCAGTATGTAAGTCTACAAAGCTGAAAACTAGTCCCAGACCTAGAAGATCAACAAGGTCAACCAACAAAATTTTTGATTTGGTACACATGGACCTAGTTGGTCCACTAACACCATCAATTACTTACAAAAAACGTTACTTTCTAACCATTGTAGATGATTATAGTCGTTATGGATTTGTTTACACATTAAAACATAAAGATGAAACCTTTCAGAAATTTAAAGAGTTCTACAAACGTATAGAAACACAGCACAATATTAAAATAAAGCAAATCATGACAGATAGGGGATGTGAATTCATGTCTAAGGAATTCTCCCAATGGCTAAAGGACAAAGGAATGTTACATTACACATCTAGCCCATTTTCCGCATTCCAGAACGGAGTGGTAGAGAGAAAGAACTCAACATTACAAACCATGATTAGATGCACATTAGAAGATGCTGGCTTAGGCAAACAATTCTGGTCAGAAGCCCTACAATATTCTAATTACACACAAAATAGAACTTGGTCCAGCATTGTAAATAAGACACCATATGAAGTAATGTATAATAGGAAACCAAAATTAGCACACATGCACATATTTGGAGTCACTGCAGACGTACACATACCTAAACAATTAAGGCGCAAAGGAGAGAACGTATCCAGAAGACTTAGATTTATGGGATACGAGACAGGCACAAAAGGATACAGATTCATCGATAATAATAATAAATTTATAGTTTCCAAAACGGCTGTGTTCCATGAACAGGCCAACTGGTCTAAAATACATCTTAATGAAATATTCCCAAACACCAAACCAGATATCAAACTCCAAAGAAAAAGAACTATAGAAGAACACAGTAACAACATGCATAGAAACAAAACCAAAACATGGACAAACAGTCAACACAAAATAAAGACAGACTCTTTAACAAAAAAAGAAGCAAGGTATTTACATGACAATGATAGTAAGCCTGAAAGAACAATCAGAAGTAGTAGAAATCAAGTGCCAAACAAATACAAAGATTATGTAATGTATATGGATGGAGAATCAACAACACCTAATACATATGAGGAAGTGTTAAAACTTCCTCCTGAAGAAAAAGAAAAATGGGAATCAGCAATGACTAAAGAGATGGATAGTTTGCGAGGGCTAAATGTATTTACACCTGCAATTGCACCAAAGGACAAAACCATCATTGGCACTAGGTGGATATATAAAATTAAAAATTTAGAGGGAGGCAATACACTATACAAAGCTAGATTAGTTGCACAAGGTTATGCACAGAAATATCCCGAGGATTATACAGACACATACTCTCCCACAGTAAGAACAGAGAGTGTCAAAACAGCTCTAGTTATAGCATCAGCACTCAATCTCAACGTGTTCCAATATGACATACAGACTGCGTATTTACACGCAAAATTAGATAAAGAAATATATGTAAGAGCACCTCACAGTCAATACACAAACAAAAATGAGACTTGGTTATTAAACAAAAGTTTATACGGGTTGAAACAATCTGGTAAACGATGGTATGATTGTTTAGTAAAAGTACTTAAAACTATGGATTTCAGTGCCACTACTGCTGACAATTGTTTCTTTGTAAAAAAGGATGGTGATTCCATAGAATTTGTATTAATCTATGTGGATGATATTTTGTATATAGGTAAACATAAAGAGAGGAGAGAAACATTTGTAACAAAACTAAATGAACATTTTTCACTGAAATCTTTGGGTAAAGTAAATAAGTATCTTGGTGTTCAAATCAATAAAACCAGAAGGGGATTCAAACTTTCTCAAAGAGATAAAATCATAGAGCTCTTGAATAAATGTAATTTAAGTAATGCTAAGCCCTGTGACACTCCCATGCAAACTGATTTTCTAAGGAATGCAGACGAATCATCCCCTGAATTCAAAGATAATACATTTTATAGATCAATCATAGGTTCCCTTCTTTACATTTCCAATTGGACTAGACCTGATATTGCCTTGCCTCTCAACTTATTGTCCAGACATGTCAACAAACCAACACTATACCATTGGGAAGCTGTCAAAAGGATATTAAGATATTTGAAGAATAGTTTAGACTTTTGTTTGTTATTGGAACCTGATAATATCAAGGAGCCCATCCTCACATGTTACGCCGATGCGGATTGGGCTGGCGATACTTCATGTAGAAAAAGCACATCTGGTTATATATTTCTTCTTAACGGTTGTCCAGTTTACTGGTACACTGGCAAACAAGATTTAGTAGCCACTTCAACAACAGAAGCAGAATATGTTTGTCTATCTAAAGCAGCAAATAACCTTGTATGGTTTAATGACTTACTTTCAGACATTTGGAAAAAACCCACCTTACCATTTATCATGCATGAAGATAACAAAGCTGCTATCGAAATATCTAGATCTGATGCTATTGGACAAAGGTCCAGACATATAGATATAAAATTTAAACATGTGAGACAGTTATCTCAGGATGGATTTATCAAAGCAGTTCATTGTGAAACATCAGAGCAAATAGCTGACATATTAACAAAGCCTTTGCCGTCCAAGCAACATAAATATTTGACTTCTAAGTTACATGTTTTATATTGTTCTGAATCTGAATGTAATTGGTGTAATATATCGAATCGGCATTTAGAGGGGGATTTGTCACAAGTAAATGCCTTATTCTCCATTATGTAAATAGTATATGAACAGGGTATCAGGGGTTAACTTATTCTTCACTTCTTAATGTATTCATACTTCACCACTCCCTTTTCTAGCTCCACCCATTGTATATATAAGGAGCTGCATACATCCCTTCTTCGCTTCTATCTGTGAATACTCAGTGAATATAGAATGCCTTATGTAAATAAAGAGAGATATATTTGAACTCTTAATTCTCAAATTATTTATTGAGTCTGATCCTGAAAATATCGCAACAATCCTATTCCTATGGCCACGATAATGAAAGGTTCATTATTTGGTGACAATGTACATTGAATGGTCAGCCAGATATGGGTGAATGTGCCAATAATTTGTCAGCGATATTCTTTTAGGAATATAGAAAGTTTCCCTCAGCCACATCATATAAATATAACAATCTTTGTCCCTTTTGTTACATGCTGTGTCTGTTGCATTTCAAAATGGGAAAAGATGAATTTGAAAGAATGTGAAACTCTGAAAGCAAACATTCACCAGGCACCTCTACAAACTGTCATTGAATGGTACTTTTCAATTCAATCAGAAACGATGAACAGATTCAGATAGGGAAAAGTACCATAATATATACCTACAGTATATAAAATGATATATGAGAAGCAGGAAACTATCTGAGTACACATTTTATCAACAAACATAAGATCAGTGGTAGGATTCAATTTTTTTTACTACCGGTTCTGTGGGTGTGGCTTGGTGGGTGCGGCATGGCTTGGTGGGCATGACTTGGTGGATATGGCATGGTGGACATGGCAGGGGAAGGATATTGTAAAATCTCCATTCTCTCCCTACTCCAGGGGAAGGTTAATGCAAAATCCCCATTTCCTCCTGATCAGCTGGGACTCGGGAGGCAGAGAATAGATGGGGGTGGGGCCAGTCAGAGGTAGTATTTACCGGTTCTCCGAACTACTCAAAATTCCTGCTACCAGTTCTCCAGAATACCACCTCTGCATATGATGCTACATTATCCATGTCTTCTTTAATCTGGTTGGGGCCTGTTAAATTAAAGTTTTCCTTTGCTTTCATATAAGAAAATATTCTTATCTCCAGTTCTTCAGTGTGATTGCAGTGAGAATAATTATCAATTACACTAGACAGCACACCCAAACCCAGGTCTTTCATAGCTTACTGTGGAACCCAGCATTTTCCAGACAACCATGTAATCCTAGTACTGAAGTGTCATGATTCTTTCTCCTCTGATCTCATCATATTATCATAGAGCAAGAGTGAAGTTTTATTAGTAATTTGGGAGATGCCCATCAAAAGTTCCTTCTGAAATGTCTTATAGCCATATTGTTGCTTTAAGAGGAATTTTGGCTCTTGTTAGTTGGGATTCTTTTCTCATTCTATTTCTGATGTCATATCATCATGCTGGCATGCTTAAGCTATATACTGTAAATGCATATTTGTCCATTTCTGGAATATGGAAACACAGATAATTTGGAAGACATCTAATTCCACACGTAGCCTGCTATTTACAGCAAAATATATGGTATTTTTCTTACTACATTTTATCATAAATCAGTGGTTGGCTGTTTCTGTAAGTAATTAATGCTACATTTCTATGTTACTTACTCATGCTTGATTTTTTAAAATTAAATTAACTGTCTTATTCATATCTTGCCTCTTATTTTTTGGCTCAGACATCTATGCAAAACTAAATGTATTCCTAATTGCCTGGATATAACTGTTAGGGATAGGGTAGTACCTGGTTTTCTATTTATAGAATAAAAGCAAGTCCATAATATCATTATTGGGAACTTAATTAAAAATGTCCCTTCACAAATTCTGGAAAGCTCTGCAGTTATTTTTCCATGCTAATTTTCTTGCCATTTTGCTTTCTCTGCCTCTGATCTGTCCTGTGGGAATCTTGTGATAGCTGAGACACCTGCTCTTGGTATTGCTGTAATAATTCAAATTGAGGGATATTCTAATATTTATAGTCTTTCTTCACACTGTGACACAGAAAGAGCACGATAATGGCATAATGCTTTATGCTTTCCAAAAAATTTAAAAGAAATGGGGGTAACCTGCTAAGAAAAATTAATATTTTTTTTATGTTGGGTATGGAAGGGGATGTGAAGGAAAATAAGCTCTGACCAATGAATTATTAAAAAGCCAAGGTCTTAGCTTTTTCTTTATGCCAAATTGGAAATCATCATTTCAATTCTAATTTTACTAATTATTAATGCATGCTCACCTTGGGCCTGGGCCCTGTTTTGGATGCACTGTGAATGTGAATGTCAGCCTGTGGAAGCAGCAAGAGGTTCATCACCTGTGGCTGCCTCCAGCCACAATCATCTGAAGCAACTAAAGTGCCTGCAGTTGGATAATGAGGAATCTGATCCTATGCAGTACCTGGTCCCCAGGTGTGCCATTCTCTGGATCAAAAATGCTCAGCATATTTTCTCTGCCAGGAGGGATAGTCACTATCCAAATTAGATTCTGCTGGTGATGGTTCCATGAAAGGGCCATTGCTGCCAAGCCATAATCCGTTGGAAAACCATACTCTGAGTACCTGAGGCCTTGACCGCCTTCCCAGACGCTGACATTTTAACTAGCTTACAATCTTTACATCAATGCTTAGAACACAGGACTGTGATTTGACAAGACTTCTGCCCACTGCTTTGGGTCTGTCTACAACTAAGTTGCAAAGCACATGGGATTTTGCTGATATGTGGGAGGCTGCACAGATGGCTGCCTGCCACAGGCAGTGTTTTGTTCTAAACCAGAACCAACTCTTGAAAGCTTTTCTGTCTGTGCATGGGGGATGACAATGGGAGATTTTTAAAGCTAATACAAGTGTGTTATTATATTTTAATACAGACAGTCCTCAATTTAAGATTACAATTAAGCCCCACATTTATGTTATTAAGCAAGGCAGTTGTTAAGTGAGTTTTGCCCCATTTTACAACCTTTCCTGCCACAGTTAAGTGAATCACTGCAGCTGTTAAGTTAGTTAACATGGCTGTTAAAGTAAATGCGGGAATCCAGATACATTCGTTTGTCAGGAAGTTCACAACAGGTGATCATATGACTCTGGAACACAGCAGCCATCATAAATACACACCAGTTGTCAAGTGTCTGAATTCATGTGGGGATGTTGTAATGGTCATAAATGTGAAAAACAGTCATAAATCACTTTTTTTTAGTGCCACTGTAAATTAGAATATTTGCTAAACAAATGGTTGTAAGCCAAGGACCAGAGGTGGGTTTCACCAGGTGCCAACCAGTTCTGGAGAACCGGTAGTGGAAATTTTGAGTAGTCTGGAGAACCGGTAGTAAAAATTCTGACTGGCTCTGCCCCCATCTATTATGGAGATTTTACAATATCCTTCCCCTGGAGTGGGGTGGGAATGGAGATTTTACAGTATCCTTTCCCTGCCACACCCACCAAGTCATGCCATGCCCAAGCCACATCCACAGAACCGGTAGTAAAAAAAAATTGAATTCCACCACTGCCAAGGACTACTTGTACTCTTCTGCTAACTAAATACATGTATCTATTAAACATTGACAGAAGAGTATTTCTCCCTTTTCTAAAGTAGGGATGCAAGAAAGAAGACAGAAGAAGGCTACCTCTAAGCAAATCAGTACAGGGACATATATTAATGAACTGACATGCAAAAATATCAGGCCAACTTCCTTACTTTTTAACAGTCACTGACATCTGATATTGTCATTTTATGATGCCATTTCATCATACTGCAAAATATAGATGTGTCTGCAGAGAGATGCCTGCAGGGAGAGGGAAGGAGGTCAAATAATGAAGTGCACACTGTGATATTGCAACATAAACTCCACCATTTTTGTATTTATGATGTGTGTCACATACCAATTCATAATGAGCAGAGTCTGAGTTGTTAAGTCATGATGAATGCTTTGACATTTTGATAAAATCTCTGTTGCGGATGCTCCTGGGCCTTGGCATATTCTTGAGTAGCTCGTTATTGAAGTAAAATAGACCTTGAGTTTTACATATTTGGTATAATAGAGCAGTAGTTCAGAATTATTATTCAGAAAATAGTAAGAGACGTTAATTTTGGAGATTTTGTTTGAAGCCTGTTCAACCGCACAAGCATAATGAAATCCACAATATTGTACTAGATGAACAAGAGAAAGGCTATAAAATACTTTTGCTTTTAAAATGCTGTGTAATAGATTCTGATATCTTAAATCAGATTTGGGGGACTTAAGGCTTTAACAGTGTTATGGGACTTATAATGCCATCAGTATCAGCCAGCGTGTGTTGTGACAATGCATAATGGTCCATAGATTTCCAGCTCTTGATTTAAAGGTATTATCCTGATATAACTAATTTATGGAATATTTATGTAGTTAACTGTTTGACTTTATATGCCCCCAACTTTCAAATTCTCTTGGAGATTTGCAATGAAAATAATCCTTAGGTTTTATATTTATCACATTTTATTTCAGGAATCTTTGGGACTGTGAACATTATCAAATGAGAATGATTCATTTCGAAAGTTTTTTGCCAGACAGAAAATTATGAATTGATCATTGTGCCAGTAATTAATAAAGATTTGGAATATCTTTCCACCATTCAGTATTTATTATTATTATTATTATTATTATTATTATTATTATTATTATTATTATTATTTATTAGTTCAATTTATTTGCCGCCTTTCTCCGGAGACTCAGGGCAGCTTACAATGCATTTAGAAATTTAGTATACTGAAACTCCAAGCCATCTTCAACTTACCACCTCAATTGGAACCGGAACTTCTGTTGCTAAACAAGTCTTTTTTTTTTTTGCCAAGGTTGTTAAGTGAATTGCCACAGTTGTTAAGTGAAGTCATTAAGTGAATCCAGTTTCCCCCATTGACTTTGCTTGTTAAAAGCTCTCTGGGAAGGTTACAAATGATGATCATAAGACTCCAGGATGCTGCAACCATTGTAAATATATGCCAGTGGCCAAGCCCCCAAATTTTAATCACATGACAGTGGGGATGCTTTTTCCGTGGATGGTCATAAATCAAGACCACTGGTATAACTGCAAAGAACAGGCACCATGAATAAAACTGATCTTAGTTTTATAAATCAACATTCCTGATCAGAGCATTGGGCTATATGTGTGGGTATTTAAAAAAAGTCAAAACTGCCACTGTTATTTCGTAATTGAAGCCCCATCCCTTTTTGACAATGCCACATTATATCAAACATCAAAGAGTGATAGAGCTTCAATTACATAGCACTATCTTGGCTTATTTGGTTTCTCCACCAACCCAGTGATTGTCCCTGCTACCTGCAATACTGGAGCTATAGGGGGAAAAAACAAACAAACTGCTACTTCCACAGTTCTGCAATTCTGTCGGCAGGGCACAGTGAGAAAAAAAGCAATATTTTTGCTTCCAATTGTTTGGAAGTTTGATTTTATTGGTAGATCTCCTTCTGGGGGGCTATCTATGGATGGGATTGGCAAATTCTTCTGAAATAGTTCCTTTCCTGACCATAAAAGTTTACAGAATAGCTGTCAAGATTTCTGAGGTGGAAACTCCTTACATCGTGCTACCACTGTCTCTTTCCTGATAGGAGGAAATCCAATATAATCTATGGTGTCTGAAACGCTTTTATAGTATAAAAACACCAGTAACTTCAAACATATGAAACTAATGTCCTTGGCAGTTCACTCATATACCTTAGTTCACAAAAATATAAAACAAAAATAGATCAGCAAAATTACTAGAAAATTGCTTCAATTTACAAAATCCATCATGCCCTTTCTCAGGTTAATCGATTTGCACTCCAGACTCCAGTGCTTCCCGTCATTATGTAATAAAAGAGGGCAATAACATTATGAATGTATAAGTGGTACCTTCAACGACTGCAGTTGTTCCAGGCCCTCAGTATCAAATCTGAATTTAGGTTATTTTGGTCATTAATTTAGTGTTTAAGGCTACATCAGCAGTATAAACATAAGGTCCGTAAAATTACCATCTTAGAAGGGCAGGTCATAACTTTTCATATTGCATTTTAAGGAATAGTCCTCCCATTATATGATTTCATTTACATTTCCTTCCCTGAATGGAGCTTTTGTATTAGCAAGGGCAGGGGATCAAAACAATAAAAGTATCAGCCCAAATTTACTATTTTATACTTATCATGGCAACAAATACTATATCTACTGTTTAACTTTAGCCAGCATGATTTTAGAATAGAATAGAATTCTTTATTGGCCAAGTTTGATTGGACACACAAGGAATTTGTCTTGGTGCATATGCTCTCAGTGTACATAAAAGAAAAGATACGTTCGTCAAGAATCATAATGTACAACACTTAATGATAGTCATAGGGAGCAAATAAGCAATCAAATTATATTAGGAAACAGTCAATATAAATTGTAAGGATACCAGCAACAAGGTTACAGTCATATAGTCATAAGTGGGAGGAGATGAGTGATAGGAACGATGAGAAGATTAATAGTAATGCAGACTTAGTAACTAGTTTGACAGTGTTGAGGGAATTATTGTTTAGCAGAGTGATGGCGTTCGGGAAAAAACTCTTCTTGTGTCTAGTTGTTCTGGTGTGCAGTGCTCTATAGTGTTGTTTTGAGGGTAGGAATTGAAACAGGTTATGTCCAGGATGCAAGGGGTCTGTAGATATTTTCCCAGCCCTCTTTTTGACTCTTGCAGTATACAGGTCCTCAATGGAAGGCAGGTTGGTAGTCATTGTTTTTTCTGCATATTTTGTATACATAATAAACATAAGGGCTTCTGTGCAAAGATCCTACTATATCTTTATAAAAAGCCACTGGTGGGAAGATGTATTTTGAATGATGGCCCCATAGAATGAATTGGTGGCAGTGTTGTATGCCAGATTAGAATGAAAGGAATTGGTCCTTTTCAATATCTAGCATTGGAAAGAAAACTACAAGGTCCTCTACATCTAAATCACATAACCATCTACAAACCTTGGTAGTGCAAATGCAGTGGCTGTAAAGCAAAGGATCATTTAGTTGGTGTATTATGTTCAGATACAGTGTGGCTTTTAAAAGTAATCTGTTTTTGGAGGAATGCAAAACCTTTCATTTCCCCATGACACTGTTTTCCATATGAATAGAATTTGTTAGGACTTCAGCACTTATGGTAGCTAACAAACCAGAGGAACACTGCAATTTTTGAAGATCCTATATCTGGGAAAACAAATGCATCTGAACTATTAATATGGATGAATAAACATTTTCTAAAGCTTATTTTGTAGTTTTAAAAACTTATCAAAATTCATATATTTCCTAAAGGAATAAAGGAATATTCATAGATTTCCTAAAGGAATAAGGAACTGGGTAGATTTTTTAAAAAATGTGGTAGTAAAACTGACACTGTCATCTGTCTGGCTAGATTATTCTGAATTTTAAATCTAGAATTGAATCCCTAGATGTTTCAGCCCTGAATTAATTAATTAATCAATCCCTCCTGAATTAAGACTGCCATAATCTTTAACAGTTACATCATAGGTTTCTCTAAGGAGTTGTTGATGCTCTTTGAGTATGATTGTTTGCTTACAGACATTTATCCCAACTAGGTAGCATCATCAATGCAAGTGAATGTGAAGTTTGCAATTTGTAAATCACAATATTTTGTCATTTTTTTCTAGCTGTTTCTCTTCAATTCGTGCATCACCTGGTACTACAATATCAATGAACCAGACTATTTTCTTTTCCACAATAGCGATATCAGGCATGTTGTGATCCAGATGTCTGTCTGTTTGGCTCTGAAAGTCCCACAGGACCTTGCTCATTTTCAAGAACTTTCTCAGTTTGGTGTTTGGTGTTCCCAGTAATTTTTGCTGCATTTGAACCCAAATGTCTGGCAAAGCTTCTAATATATAATTCTGGAAACTCTATCATGATGTTGCAGATAATCAGTCCATGAGATTTTGCTGCAGCCACTGATAAGATGATTCACTGTTTCATTTTTCTCATTGCATAAGCGACATTTGCTATTGTTGCTGACATGTTGGATTTTTGTTGCTCCCTGTTCAATCTGTAGCTGACAATAAACGTCCCTTCCAAGTATCTCTGAGTCGCCTTACAATGTGACTCAAGTTTCTGCATTATTTCTATGAGTTATCTGGTATAGGAAGAGCACCTGCTGAAGAGGCATAAACTGGTAAACCAGGGATCACAAGATAGCTAGATGAGGATGGAGCTAAATTAGCCACCCTGCTGCTTGCCTTAACTTTTCATGTCGCTCTTAATGTATAGTCACAATGTGAGATGATTTCTCAACTCTGAAGCTAAAATTTAGAAATATGTCTGCTCAGAAGAGTATAGTACAGTATATTCTGAAGTCTTTGCATGTAAACAAGGATTTATGCAGAAGTTTAAAAAAACAGGAAAATGAAAGGATGACAAACCAATAGGAGAATAAATGCATGCATCACAGAACACAAGAACACAGTCAGAAAAGAAGAAAAAACTCCCTGCCTTTTCCAGCACCTTAAAACAACAGGACATGAAATTGATTTTGAAGGAACCAAATTAATCTCCAAAACTGAGCAACAAGAGAATAATTATGGAAGCCATCGAAATAGAGAAATACCCCCATAACATGAATAAACGTGACGATACCTCCCGCCTACCAGACATCGGGAAACTAGCCCTAGTCAACAAACGAGTCCCAGCCACAAACATTGACACCAGACCCAGGATAACACATGACGCCACCACCAATCATCCTCACCAGATTCAAACCCAATCCCATCCCATAGACGAAATGCAACCACATCTATAAATACTGGTGGGGAGGTATACTTAAACACTCAATCACATCACCACCCTGCACAGATCAACTCCGTAGCAAGACTCTCATCTCCAGAACCAAACGCCTAGCCAACAAAGACCACCTGAAAACTGAATTACACACTCTCACAAATGTATTAATCTTGAACGGATTCCAAAGAGTTTCCAAATAAACACAATTACCAACCTAATCCAAAGGGAGACACCCCCCAAGAACCGAGACACAGAACAGGACAACGGCATCGCCCTCCTCTCTTACATCAAAGGCACCACAGATAAAATCAGCAAAATTCTCCCCAAACACAACATCAAGACAACTTTCTGCCCGGGAATTTGGTTTGGCTCCGAGTCTGAGGTCTTGTCATGTGCTCATGGCATGTGTTAGTTTGCTTTGTGTGGGGATCGGAGGGGGGCTCAGCAGCTGGCGATAGCACTGTGGTCCGGCCCCTGGACAGTGGTTGCATTTCATCTATGGGATGGGATGGCACCTTCCTCTGATCCCCACACAAAGCAAACTAACACACGCCATGAGCACATGACAACACCTCAGACTCGGAGCCAAACCAAAGCCCGGGATGTTGCAGCACAGCCATCTGTTCAAGACAATATATCACATAACTCAGGATGTTACAACACTAAAGCTCAGGATGTCACAACACTAGAGCTCAGGATGCTACCACACAACCCATTACCCAGGCCGTTACAACACAAAAGGCTAATGGGCATACAGCTAGGACCTCGGCCACACAGGATGTTATGAAACAGCCGACTAATCTGCAAACATCAACTCCATCTACTAATCAAGATGTAACAACACAGCCAACCAACCTGCTTACAACAACAAAGCCAGCACTCCACACCGCCCCACCAGTATTTATAGAGAGATGGCATCTCTGATCATGCTTTGCTCACACAAGCATGAAGCTGAAGACACCAGCCTGAAGATGACGAGTGGGACCTCATCGAAACGTCGCCAAGATACTCTCAATCTTACACGGGAAAAGACCCGAATATGCCAAGACTTGTGTACCTGTACCTGTGAAAATCTACGAAAACATATATAAATATATCTATGAAATCTACAAATATATATATAAGCCCAGAAGCTTGTGAATGAGATTTCACAGAACCAGGGCTGCAGAACAACTTAATTTACGTAGGTAAAACCTGGCTAGAAAGAATATGCATATATATACGTAAAATTGGAAGTGTCGAAATGTCGCCAAAACACTTCCAATTTTACGTGGGAGAAGACCCGAATAACCAAAGACCTACATATATATATATCTCAAAAAAATAAAGGGAACACAAGCAGAAGACATCTGAGATCTGAATAAATGAAATAGCCTTATTAAAAACTTTGTTCTTTACATACAGTAGTTTATACACTGCTCAAACAACTAAAGGGAACACAAAATTATATATATATAGTTTAAATAAAAATATAATAAAATAAATATAGCACAAAGTTTAGATAGATAGATAGATAGATAGATAGATAGATAGATAGATAGATGATAGACAGACAACACACAGAGACAGATATAGATAGATATATGGATCATTAATATTTGTACAAAAATATGGGAACCTATTTATATAAAATGAGATGGGCTTTATCTCCATACAAGTCATAGTGTTAGGAAGGAATAATTGTTATAAATTCTTGTGAATATAATGCAACTTGATTAGCAAAGCTGTCATGCCCCCGTTGGAGTCTGAATCTGTGGTGGAAGATGAGTTGAAACAAGAACTGACAGCGAATGAGAGGGCAGCTTTGTTGGCCTTGGAGGAAACTGGGAAAGGGCAGAGTCAGTCTAGGCAAGGCTATTCAGAATTAGCAAGGCCTGCAGGCAGGGAGGAGGGACAAGTTCAGTTGAGGAGCAAGAACCACCCCCTCCTGATGCAAGGGTTAGGACAGTGCAAAGATGGCGGGATCAGTGCAGGCAGAGAAGGCCAAGTGTGAGGAGAGTGCCCCACCCAGCGTTACCAGGAACCACTGGTGGGTTGCTCCCGGTTCGCACCGGTTCGCAAGAACCGGTAGTAAAAATTTGTAGTAGTTCGGAGAACCAGTAATAACATTGGCTGGTCCCTGGCCCGGTCGCCGCTCCCTTACCTCACCTCATCAGAGGCTTTTTTTTTTTTTTTTACTTTTAAAAGCATTTTTTTACAACCTCTTCGACTGAAAAAATGCTTTTAAAACCGGTAGGAAAATATTTTAGAACCCACCCCTGCCAGGAACACCTTGGGAATGAGACTTAAGGAGACGCCTTAAGGAGGCGTCACTTAAGGAGGGCATTTGTCAGGAACAAACACTGAGTTCCTGAAGTGTTGTGTGCCGACGTTTGAACTTGCCAAAAGTCCTTGCATTCCTTGTTGGCATTCTGGACTAATTATCTGGATCTTCTGCTCCCTGAAGTCCTTGCTTGGGTCTTGTTTTGCCAAATACATTTGGGATTTATTGCTGTGCAGCTTTGGTGCAGACAGTGCTGGGCTGAACTAACTTCAGCCAGAGGCTGCTTGAGGTTTGTGTGGGGTTTGTTCTCACTCTGCTTTAGGACTTGCCAGTAATGTGGGAGTGTTTGGGGAGATTTGGAGCAATAAAGGGGCTGTTTGAACTGCCAACTGTTTGTGTCATCTCTGTGCCGTGCCCTGGGTTAATCCAAAAGCATTTAAACTAGTGCCCTATCTTATCTGGATTAGCAAACCCCAAAGTCATTGGAGCTGAATGCCATTTTTATTAGATGGATCCTTTAAGTAAGTGTGAGCCAATGGTTCACCATCAAATGATAAAGGTGAGGGGGCACTGTAGGGCTCTGTCCTAGTCTGTGTTCTCCAATAATGTTTGTTTCAGAAAATATGGAATGAAGTAATATGTAATTGACAAAGAATGTGAAAGAATGGCTAACTTCATAGAAACAGAAATAAAATTCAGAATAATTCTATTCCATACTGAGAATTTCAGAAGTATGTCTACCACTCCCCATGTTTTAAGAAAGATTCTGATAAATTGGAGCAGGTTCAGAAAAGGGCAACACAAATAAATAGGGTATTAGAAATGAAGACTATAAGGTAAACTTGCGGGAGCTGAGTATATTTAGCTTTGAGAAAAACAGACTGAAGACAATAGAATCCTGCAGAAGAAAGCTATCACCTGCTCTCTAAAATGTCAAAATACAGGAATAATGAGTTTAAATTAGAGAAAGCTGGGTTTTATTTGAGCATAGCAAAAAAAACATGCTAATGGAAGGGACATTAACAGAAGAGACATATGAACCTTTGACAAAGTAATTGAAATAAAGCTCCATCTCAGTTCTTAATAGTTACATGACGTCTCTTTAGCTGAAATGTTCATAAAACATGAGGTAATAAGGTAAGTTCTGAGCCTCTCTTTTTCCTGTGCAAACTTCTAGCTTTTATTATTTTTATGAATTGGTTTCAAACATGTTTGTATTATAGTAATTTGTTCAAAAGGCATGTTTTGGATATTTATGGCTTACAAGGTATAATAAAAACTCCCATTAAAAACAGCACCGGATATAACAAATGTAATAAATGTAAAACCCCAAAATTAAGGTACGGTAGTAGCATTCAAAGGTCAGGGAAAATAAATATAATTTAAATCCTCCCCCTTAAACTGTTAAAGGTTTTACTTAGAATTCAGTGGCACCTTTATTCTAAAATTTGATCTCGGCCACAAAGAAATTTCCTTCTTGATGTTAAAATGTCCCTGGAGACAATGCTAAAAAGTGCCCTGTCAATCATATACCAATGTGTGTCTATGTGTTGAGGGGGGGATGGGAAATGATGAGTCTTAGCAGTAGATAAATAAGTTGCTGCTTGAAATATATAAATGATTTGTCTATGTGTGCATACATAGTATTAATATCTCACAGTAATTAATATCTTTCAGAATCAGGAATTGGTAGAACCCAGTGGTGAAATGTAAAATTTGTTACTATGGGCGTGGCTTGGTGGTGGTGGTGGGTTCTGTGGGCGTGGCTTGGTGGTGGTGGTGGGTAATGTGACTGGGTGGGTGTGGCCAACTTTTTTTTTTTACTTTTAAAAGCATTTTTTCTACAACTTCTTCAGCTGAAAAAAATGCTTTTAAAAGGCTCTGAGGATCCTAGCTGAGTTGCCTGATTGTCAGAGGCTTTTGTTTTCTTTTAAAAGCTTTTTTTTTTTTTGCTTTTAAAAGAAAAAAAAAGTCTCTGACACTCAGGCAACTCAGCTGGGATCCTCAGAGCCTTTTAAAAGCATTTTTTCTACAACCTCTTCGGCCGAAGAGGTTGTAGAAAAAATGCTTTTAAAAGGCTCATACGATCCCAGCTGAGCTGCACGATCATCAGAGGCTTTTTTTTTTATTTTTAAAAGCATTTTTTTGGCCGAAGAAAAAATGCTTTTAAGAGTTAAAAAAAAAAAGCCTCTGATGATCGTGATGAGCTGGGCATGGTAGGGACAGGGATTTTTGCTACCGGTTCTTTGAACCACCCGCCGCCATCACTACCAGATCAAGCGATCCGGTGCAAACTGGGAGCATTTCACCCCTGGTAGAATGATACAAAACTGTCCTTGAACACAGCTAAGGCTCATTGAAAATGTTTTGTACTTGTCTTATTAAAATAAACTCTTTTGGCTGTTCTTCAATTTGGATGCATAATACCTAAGGAATGACTCTAAATTGCCTTTAAAGTTGATTTAGCAAAATTATAAAATACCTTCACCTTCTGTTAATTAGTGTGTTGTGAATGTGGCCTGTATGTAAACTACAACCTCATTATACTGTGAAGCTGAGAAATGGCTCAGTATCTTCTGGATATAAAAAAAGCTTTGATCTCTTTAAAGGAAGATGTATATGAAAATATCCCTGGGTAAAGATTAGGGGCTTTCATTTCAGCTTCAGATGAATAGAATAGAATAGAATAGAATAGAATAGAATAGAATAGAATAGAATAGAATAGAATAGAATAGAATAGAATAGAATTCTTTATTGGCCAAGTGTGATTGGACACACAAGGAACACAAGTCTTTGGTGCATATGCTCTCAGTATACATAAAGAAAAATAAAATAAATTAATCAAGAATCATAAGATGCAACACTTCATGATAGTCATAGGTTACTAATAAGCAATCAAATCATACTACGAAACAAATAAAACAATATAAATTGTAAAGATACAAGCAACATAGTTATAGTCATAAGTGGGAAGAGATGGGTACTTGGAAGGATGAGAAGAATAACAATAATACAGTCTTAGTAAATAATTTGACAGTGTTGTGGGAATCAGTTGTTTAGCAAAGTGATGGCATTTAGAAAAAAACTATGTTTGTGTCTAGTTGTTCTGGTGTGCAGTGCCCTATAGCGTCGTTTTGAGGGTAGGAGTTGAAACCGCTTATGTCCAGGATGTGAGGGGTCTGTAGATATTTTCACAGCCCTCTTTTTGACTCATGCAGTATATGGGTCCTCAATGGAAGGCAGGTTGGTAGCGATTGTTTTTTCTGCAGTTCTAATTATCTGTTGAAGTCTGTTTCTGTCTTGTTGGGTTGCAGAGCCAAATCAGACAGTTATAGAGGTGCAGGTGAAAGACTCCATAATACCTTTGTAGAATTGAATCAGCAGCTCTTTGGGCAGTTTGAGCTTTCTGAGTTGGCACAGAAAGAACATTTTTTGTTCTGCTTTTTTTATGACATTTTTGATAAGTGTCCATTTTAAGTCGAGAGATATGATAGAACCTAGAAACTTGAAGGTCTCTACTGTTGATACTGTGTTGTCTAATATTGTAAGAGGTGGTAGTACAGGAGGGTTTCTCCTAAAATCTATCACAATTTCTATGGTTTTGAGTGTATTTAGTTAAAGATTGTTCTGATTGCACCACAGGGTTTGAGAATGTTTGAGAATCTTCAAGAAAATTGAGAAGTAGGGGAACATTTGCTTTACAAAGCTGCTTTTCCTGTTGAATTAGGTACATCAGTGGTGAAATTCAGATTTTTTTTTACTACCGGTTCTGTGGGCGTGGCTTGGTGGGTGTGATGTGGCTTGGTGGGCGTGGCAGGGGAAGAATACTGTAAAATCTTCATTTCCATCCCACTCCAGGGGAAGGATATTGCAAACTCTCCATTCCCACCCCACTCTGGGACCAGCCAGAGGTGGTATTTGCTGGTTCTCCGAACTACTCAAAATTTCCGCTACCGTTTTTCCCAACTACACAAAATTTCCAGATACCAGTTCTCCAGAACCTTTCACCCCTGAGGTACATGCATTATTATTAGTGATAAGTTGAGTACTACTTGTATGTTTATATTCTTACAATTTAAATTTTCTATTTTGAATTGATTTTTCCATTACTAATTCTAATGCAAAGAACTTTATTTTATTTTTTGAAGAAAAGTAGGCACCCAATAGTGGTAGTTTTCCCAGAAAAATACTAGTAGGATGTTTGATGATCATTAATGTTGATGATTATTTTTAAAAAATCCCATCAACCACAAAGTCCTTAAGTGACCCTAATATTCTTACAATATTCCATTTCAAGAATCCACTACATTACGATGAAACAATGTCTAAAAATACTTTCCCCAGATTTTATGTTTTTCTTCATGCTTTTGTTTTTCTCATACTCCATGTAAATGTTGCAGGTGAATTGCTAAATTTAGTCAAGTCAATGCCTTGTTAAATAGGTCAAGTAGCAAGTAATGGGAAAGATCTTCCATTAAGTATTTTTTTCACTGTTTTAGCTTTGCTGCAACTGTCCAGAATTACTTTTGGTGAGATGAGCAGCTATATAAATTAGATAAATAAGTATAAATTTAAAACAATATCTGCCTGGACCCCAGGGAGCAATTAAAAATTGACTTGGCAAAGAGACATTTGCCATACTACTATGAATGTGAAAAAGTATAGCACATGTTATTTTATTTAAGATATTTAGAACCACAACAAAAACATACATTAAAAGAAAAATGGAAAGAATTCAATGAAAGAAGAAAGAATGTCTAGCTTCAAGTTATGATCAGCTGTTGTTGGAGGTCTTTATTTTTATTTCAGTCATATCTGCAATATCTGCCACATCTAAAATTGGGTGCATAATCTTTGTTAGAATAAACAGAAGTTCGGATATTTTGTTAATATCCAAAATGCTTATTCATGCCAATACAGTTGTTAAAACAACCTTGAATGTTTCATTGTCTGTCTGTCTTCTGTCTGTCTGTCTATATCATCTATAGCTAACCACACACACACAAGTGACTTTCCTTTGAATCCAAATGCCTAGATTTGTGATGCTAAATAAATATTTCATAACCTTAGCCTTCATTTACTGTTATGACTTGCCAATGCAGTTTTAATCTATATTTACAAAGTGAATGTTATTGCTCTGTTTCACTTCAGTCAACTCTCCATTAACTGCATTATGAATTGCTTTACTGTTGTTGTACAAAGAAAAAAAAACATGTCATTTGTGTATATAATAATTCCTTCGATTTTTTTTTCCCAACCGTGATGTGTTCATGCAGTCCTGGACTGGGATGGAGGAGCAAGCTAGAAAAACAATAGTTTTTCTGGAGTGTGTCTTATAACTTCTAAAACTCAAGTCTTATATCCAATCATGCATATATATTTTTAATATTGTTCTATAAACAAGCAATTGATATTTTCCAGATGTATCCTATTATAAAGCATGAGTGATTTTCTTTCAGGAAGTTGTTTTATTTCTTATATTTCTCTTTTAGGCAAAAAGAATTTCTCTCTGCAAGCCTAATTAGAAGCAATTTGGCTTTTGCAAGCGTACGGCTATAACTGAGCTATCCCTTTGCAAAAATAATGTGTGCTGATATTGATACCCTAAAGGGAAAAAAAAAATCAGCACATTACCTTTTTTAAAAACCTTTTTTAATGCGAAGACCCAGAGTTCTGCATTTTGCCACAGTTTCAAGGAAATACCTCTCCTTCTTTATTCCATATAGTCCAGTGATGGCTAACCTTTTCAGCACCAAGTGCCAAAATTGGAGTGCACACAAAAGCGCAGGAACCCGGAAGAGAGCAGCTGGCCGGTGTGCATGCTAGTGGCAGCCAGCTGCTCTTCCAGGTTTCATCGCATGAATGTGCACCGTCCAGCTGATCCGGGGTTCATGTGCACCAGCCAGCTGCTCTTTTCCAGGTTCCGGCGTAGGCATGCGCACCGGCCAGCTGGTCTTCACGCAAAGACCAGCTGGTCGTGCGCATGCCCTCACCAGAACCCAGAAGACAGCAGCTGGTCAGCACGCATGCGCACAGAGAGGGCTATGCGTGCCACCACTGGCATGCATGTCATAGGTTCACCATCACGGATATAGTGTATACAGTGGAGAAATGAGTATTCAAATCTTGACAGACTCATGTGATTAATAGAGATCATGAAAACAGTGGCCAACAATAGCTAAAAAATTGATTTTGATATTCCAGATGTAACCAGTGGTGGGTTGTCCCCGGTTCACACAGGTTCTATAGAACCAGTAGTAAAACTGGTGGGTGGCTCCAACGTCATCAGAATGCTTCTGCACATGCGCAGAAGAGCGTGCACATGGCCCCATTGCAAACTGGTAGTAAAGGTAAGTAGAACCCACCCCTGAATGTAACTAAGAGAAACTAAAGTGTAGGAAAATGGAATATTTTTAACAAAAGCCCAGAATTTGTAGTTAGTTCATGTCCACTTTATTTTCATCTTCTTTCTTCCTTTCTCACTTATCATATAAACTGCAGTAAACAAAACAAAACAAAAAAACTTCTTAATGCTGTTGTACTGTGACTGTACTGTGATTATTTCTATATGATGCCAAATCAGGGGTGGGTTCTACTTACCTTTACTACTGGTTCTCAACGGGGCCGCGCGTGCGTGCTTTGCTTCGCTCACGTGCACGCGCCTCTTCTGCGCATGCACAGAAACATTTTTATGATGTCAGGGTCAGGGGGCAGAGCCTCCCGCTGGTTTTACTACAGTTCTATAGAACTGTTGCGAACCGGGGGCAACCCACCACTGTGCCAAATGCTACCTATCAAACATAAAGCAGCTAGATATTCAAGAAGAAAAGGGAAAATACACATTCATAAGCAAAACCATAGAATTAGAGCTTTGGGAAATGGCCTTTAAAAGGGTACTCTGCCCCAATATAAGATCAGTATATGCAGTTTACTCCATGAGGTAACAGCAGAGCAAACAATGTTTCTGGCTTCCCATAAAGGGTCAGGTTGCCCCTTAACAGCTTCAGTGACAGCTATGCCAGCTGTCTTTGGTCAGCTTGTCCAAGAAAAACTATTAAAAACCCTGCACACAGTACAGATATAAACTGCTTCCTAGGGAAGCAACGTATTTAATGCTATCATGAATATAATCCTAGTAAATTACCATTTATCTTATTAAAGTGCAAGTCAATTATTAATCTCTATTAGCTTCAATGTGGTATAAAAGAAATGATCAAAAACCTCAGCCTTTCAGTCAATGAAAAAATAATGCTGAAGGATACTGTATTAGGCAGCACCAATAGGGTATTGCTGTTGATGTTAGGTGACTGCATCTTAACTCTGCAACTTTCAAGTTTTCTGGATGCTTTTATCAGTCTATTTCCTATTTCATTCCCTTACTTAGGGACCCCAAAATGATATAGGTGGCATAAATCAGTGTTGGGTTTCAACATTTTTTACTACCAGTTCTGTAGGTGTGGCTTGGTGGGCATGTCATGGCTTGGTGGACGTGGCTTGGTGGGCGTGGCAGGAAAGGATACTGTAAAATCTCCATTCCCACCCCACTCCAGGGGAAGGTTACTGCAAAATTCCCATTTCCTCCCGATCAGCTGGGACTTGGGAGGCAGAGAATAGATGAGGGCAGGGCCAGTCAGAATTTTTACTACCGGTTCTCCGAACTACTCAAAATTTCCACTACCAGTTCTCCAGAACTGGTCAGAACTTGCTGAAACCCACCTCTGGCATATTTAATTTCATCAGGAAGAACAGGTTTAAGTATTTTAGTACACTTTCTCTGTTCATAAAAATCATGATGAATTAAAATAAAAAAGGAGCCTGGTTTAGCTCAACAGACAGAAGCACTGTAATTTAACACCAGCTGCCTGCAATTAAAGTAAGATCGAATCTCACCAGGCTCAAGGTTGATTCAGCCTTCCATCCTTTCTAAGGTAGGTAAATTGAGGACCCAGTTTGTGGGGGCAATAAGCTGACTTTGTATAAATATACAAAAGGATGAAGGCTATTGCTTAATGCACTGTAAGCCGCCCTGAGTCTCCGAAGAAGGGCGGCATATAAATCAAATTAAATAAAATAAATAAAAAATGGGAAGCCTCTTGTTAGATTCCATTTAAGCTAACCAGCGTTCTTTTCCAATTTCAATATAGAAGCATTTTTTTACCAGTTGTAACTTCCAAATAGTCTTCAGTTTATACCCTTTGCTACTTCAGCCTTCAATGTAGAGTGCATTTCAGTAATCTAAATAGGTAGTGATGTAGGCATGAGGTTTCTGCAAATGGATCTGAAATAGGTAGACCAACTCCCTCCAGGCACAGCTTGGCACAGTCTGTTAATTAAACAGTAGTCATGAATCCAGGAAGACACCCAGGAATTGGCCCTGCTCTTTCAGAGGAATCCAACTTATCCATAGTAAACACTGGACCAGGCAGAGAAACAAAGAATCTCTGGACAAATCCATCTGCTTCGTTTTCATCCTCTACTTGTTTTGTCCCATTCAAACCCACATAACTTCTGCACATTAAGTTGTCTTTGGCTTGGCCAGAGTGGCAACATACAGCTGTGAATGACCAGTATACTGACAATACATCATCCCAATAATAGATGACTTCTCCCAGCAGCCTTCTATGGCTCTTAACGTCAGGAGTGAAAGAGAATTAATCCTTGGAGAACTCTACAAGGGCCAATCTTTCCCTCTACCACTGACTGGAGCTACAAACTTGGAAAAGAGTAGAATTACTGTAAAACATTGTCTTGAAAATTGTCTACTACAGGGCTGTCAAACTCATGGCCCAGATGCATCACATGTCGGCCACATCCACACCCGGTTTAGCGAAGGGGAAAAAAGTCCCAATACGTCCCATGACGCCACTGTGACCACGCAAGTTTGACAACCCTGGTCTACTAGAAGTCCTCATGACTATTATCTCAATTTGTCATTATTAAAACAATCCATCCTAAGTATCATAGAGGCAGAAAATAGGATTTAAAACCTAAATACATTTTAAAATTATAATTTAGTAAAAAAAAAATATGTTGCACTTTGAATATAAGAGCCGAGGTGGCGCAGTGTTAGAGTGCAGTACTGCAGGCTACTTCTGCTGATCACCAGTTGCCAGCAATTTGCCAGATCGAATCTCACCAGGCTCAAGGTTGTCTCAGCCTTCCATCCTTCCGAGGTCAGTAAAATGAGGACCCAGATTGTTGGGGACAATATGCTGACTCTGTAAACTGCTTAGAAATGGCTGTAAAGCACTGTGAAACGGTATATAAGTCTAAGTGCTATTGCTATTGCTATAAAGAAAATCTAAAATAAGATTTTAAAACCACAATTTCCTATAAACTGTGTGACCTAGAATAACACTAACTGCAGCATAAGGCATAGTATTGGTGTTAGCATCAAATAGTGTGCATGGTTTTGTAACTGGCTGTGTAATATGTAATTACAGCACTATAAGTAGGTGCTTCTTGCTTCATTTCCATCTGCCATTCTCTTTCCTTCTTTGCAGTCCAGACAGGAAACAATCTATGCATATTATTGCAAAACTGAAAAGAAGCTGCTTTATTTATCAAGAATCCTTATGCTTATTTATCTAGGAGTTAAATCAAAGAGAGATTAAGACAAAGGACACAATTTCAAATTGTAATCAAACTGAACTTTAACAAAAAAAAAAATCTTTCAGTCAGTAAAAATGCAACTTCTAGTTTTTAATTAGAACTGAAAATAATCCTGCAAAACTTTGTTTGCTTAAATTTATAATATAAAGTAGTAAAATCCCATTTTTAAAAGTATTAATCTTTTTATGATTATTAGCTTAATTCTCCATCTTCCAACAGAAGCAGAACTTTAAAGTTTTTTAACCTTGTCATTAACTTACCAAAGCAAGGAGAAGTTATAATTCACCACAGGATTCTAGCAGATGATGCCATGAATTCACCTCTGAAAAAAAATCCTCAAGATTGTTTCTCCCCAGTATACCACTAATCATAAAGGGAAAATTAGGGAAAGTTTTCCAGCATTCAAGACTCATTTCGTCTCCAAAAGCCTTTTGGTAAGGCAACATTTAAAGAACTGTGGAAAAATGCACTGCATACATCTTAGGACTTTAAATTGTTTCACAGAAGTTTGATAACTTGAGATAGTTTGGGATCTAGACAGTATTAGAAGTAAGGTCCCTTCCAACTCTGTTATTCTTTTTTACTGTAGAATAAATGTTAGGATTTCCTTAAGTCAGCTGCTGACTTCACAACAGTATGAAAAGAAATTTGCCATTGACTCCTGGGATATTTTTTTCTCTGTCTTCCCACTTTACCTTCCAGCAATGATTTTCTGACTGGTCTCCCATCCATTCATATTCAATCTAACCCAGTTTAGTTTTATATGCAATCAGCTAAGGTCAGCTAGCTACTGACACATGCTTTGTATTAAAAATATAGCTTCCTATCTATAATCAGAAATACTGTACAGTAGTGGCCAAAATTGTGGAAACCTTTTGGGAAAAGTGTATTTTTGAGGTTTGATGGCTAATAACACCACTTTTTTTTTTTTTTTGGAGTTTCAAGATAATCATACTCCACTGCTGGAGTGGCCTGGGAATAGCCCAGACCTTAACCCAATTGAAAATCTATGGAGCCGACTAAAGAAACTAAAGCTGACTAAAGTTAGTCAGAAGTGACCCAGCAATAAAACCCCATTATAGAAGCAATCATTCAATCTTAGTTTCACACTATAACAGCTGCAGAATTAAAAGACTTGGTTCACTCCATGGGAAAACATTGTAAGGCCGTAATTCATGCTAAAGGCTATCCAACTAAGTATTAACTGACGTGATAATTTTTGTATATCTCATTTTTTCTACGTGTTTCACTTTTCTTCTTAAACTGTAACTGCTATTCTAATAGCAAATCCTTCATAAAAGTTATTGCATTACTTTCTTGATTAAATTAACTTTCCATTGATACATAATTTTATGGCACTACTCCCCCCAAAAAAGTGATGTTTTAGAAAATACACTTTTCCCAAAAGGTTTCCACAATTTTAGCCACTACTGTAAGTATATATCCTGGCTCAAGTTGATGCCTTTTACTTTATAAATCAGTATGTCTCTTAAACTTGATTATTTTCTTTTTATTGAGATTCTGACCAGTGCTTATGGCTAGCTGAAAGCAATAACTTTTAGTGTGGCAGACATTTCTTGGAATAATTATCATTGTCAATTAGCATAATAATGGTCCTTCTACATTAAGAGTCTGGCAAGGAGGAGGTAGACAGTTGAAAATTCATAAAAAGTAAATAAATGTTAAAAAGTTTTATTTAGGAAAGATCCAGTTATTACTCTTTTGACATCTGTACCCTGTGAAAAGCTTTTGGATGAGTTAATTAGAAGCTCAGCCAGTAGTGTCATAAATAATACTATTTTTTTAAAAAAGAAACTGCTGTAGTATAACAATTATGTCAATATTTAATTAGTTTCTATTTATCTAGGGATGGGATTAAGGGTCTTGACTAGATGTCTTCATTTTACTCCATAATTCGACAGTCATTCTAGAGAAAAATGATCCTGCTGTCTTAACTATTCAGTTTAAGACCTTCTTAGTGTGCAGATGGTGCTCAGTAGCTATTTTCTTTTTCTGATTCTTGTCAAGTGGAAAAGTTATTCTAAAATTTATATAATTATGAAATATATTATCAGAATTTATTTTGGGACAATTTATGTATATGTGAGCTGATTGGTTGCTAAGTTTTGCTGTCCCCACCCAACACCAATGCAGGCTGTGCCTACTAGAAGTGATTGTTCCCATAAATTCTCTAAGGGTTTGCCAAGGCAAATCTAATATAATCCTTAAAATCTAAAGTCTATTTAATATAATATACAGTATTATATATAATATTTTTACCATAATAAGGTATGTTTCCTCATAAATCATAAATCTTGGTAATGCCACACCCGCATAACATTTAATAGATTGCCTTTTTTTCTTTAAATTGTTCATATTTTTTTTCTTAAGGATCTCATCAGCAATATGCAACCACAATTTGCTCAGTCTTTGTGTTTCTTAGTCAATTACTCTTTGTTCACAAATTTGTTTACATAATTCTTCAAAGTAATTCTTTTATACACTGATGTCCCAGTGCCTGGAGGCTGTGCGGATCTGGATGGGGAGGAACAGGCTCAGGCTCAACCCTTCCAAGACTGAGTGGCTGTGGCTCCCGGCATCCCGATATAGTCAGTTGACTCCATCACTGACTATTGGGGGCAAGTCTTTGGCCCCCACTGAAAGGGCTCGCAATCTGGGAGTCCTCCTGGATAGGCAGCTGTCTTTGGAGGAACATCTGACGGCTGTTACCAGGGGGACCTTTTATCAGGTTCGCCTGATTCGCCAGTTGCGGCCCTTTCTTGATCGGGATTCCTTGTGCACAGTCACTCACGCCCTCGTCACCTCTCGCCTTGACTACTGCAATGCTCTCTACATGGGGCTCTCCTTGAAGAGCACCCGGAGGCTCCAGCTGGTCCAGAATGCAGCAGCGCGGGTAGTGATGGGAGCAACATGGCGCTCCCATGTAACACCGCTCCTGCGCGAGCTGCACTGGCTCCCGGTGGTCTTCCGGGTGCGCTTCAAGGTGTTGGTTATCACCTTTAAAGCGCTCCATGGCATAGGGCCTAGTTATCTCCGAGACCGCCTGCTGCTACCGACGACCTCCCATCGACCCGTGCGCTCCCACAGAGAGGGCCTCCTCAGGGTGCCATCAGCCAAACAATGTAGGCTGGTGGCCCCCAGGGGGAGGGCCTTCTCTGTGGGGGCTCCCACCCTCTGGAATCAGTTGCCCCTGGAGATAAGAAGAATCCAGGACCTCAATGCCTTCCGTCGTTCCCTGAAAACCCATCTTTTTCAGCAAGCCGGGTTGGCTTAAGAAGAAATTTTTAAATTCTTTTAATTAGTCTGTGATTCTTAACTTTTGGGCCAAAATTTATATATATTTTTAAATGTTTTAATATTTGTATTCTATGTTTTTTATCTTGGCTGTACACCGCCCTGAGTCCTCAGGGAGAAGGGCGGTATATAAATTGGAAATTAAATTAAATTAAAATTAAATACTGGTTCTTCATTTTTATTTTATTAGTAATAATTCAACATCCATCCATTCCTGGCTCTGTCTTTTCTTGTTTTATACACAAACTACTTAAGAATATTTTTTGCGCACTTTGCATTTAAAATGTATTTATGTTTCTCCTGTCATACTTAATTCTTACTTCCATAGAACAAAAATGGGCAGAAACACAGGTCCTAGAAAAATTCTAGGAACCAAAGTATATGAAAGATCACTTCTAAGAACTGTAGACAAATAATTTCCTCTTCGATGAATGGCTCAGATATTTATTTATTAAATTTACATATTTATTACATTTATATATCTTGCAGTTTGGGTTGACTCTAATCATTTTTGCTTCTTTCAACAAACATTTATCAATCTCTGTGGTGGGTGCACTGGTATATGCAGTATAGCAGGCTAACTCTGCTCACTTCTAGGAGTTCGATCCTGACTGGCTCAAGGTTGACTCAGCCTTCCATCCTTCTGAGGTTTGTAAAATGAGGATTCAGATTGTTGGGGGAAATATGCTGATTCTGTAAACCACTTAGAGAGGGATGTAAAACACTATGGAATGGTATATAAGTCTAGGTGATATTGCTAAGTGCTATTCCCCTTAACAGACCACATACAATATTTCTACAAGAATGTCTTAAAATTTCTGCATCCATTTCCTCATTTTTAATTGCCTATGAAGGTATATGTTTTGCTCTCTTTTTCACCATTAATGTATAATGTGCTGTGATTCATTGCATTTTCTCTAACATAACTACAATTATACATCTCATACATTAATTTTCAATCAATGTAATATTCACTGCCAATCATTTTGGTTCCCAGCCAAAAGCATAGCACCTTCTGCATGCCAAAGTACAAGCATATTCCCATTCCTAACTGACTCACATCTAATGTCACCACAAGCATTCCTGACGCATTTATTCAGAAACTCCTAAACAGCCAAGCGGGCACCACACATCCTTGACTTACTCCATGCTCAGTGTTGGAACTGTTTACTAACATTCAATTTATTTTCACACAAGCTTTACTTGTATCATCTACCACTTTAACTGCATTAACCTTCAACTCTACATTGGCTCGCATAAAACATTTGAGAATTCGAGCCCATTAACTTTATCATGCACTGCCTCTAAATCAACAAATACACTCTACAGTTTCTCATATCATATATTTATCAAGGACCTACTGAAGAGCAAATTTTTCAAAAGTTTACAGCAATGAGCTGCCCAGGGACTGCCATGATTCCTGTCTGGAAGTAGTCCCATTGGGTAGCCCTTAGGAGATTGCTTAAATATTATTCTCCACTCCCCATTTTTTCAGCGTTTGAAAAATTCTAGGAACCAAAGTATATGAAAGATCACTTCTAAGAACTGTAGACAAATAATTTCCTCTTCGATGAATGGCTCAGATTTGTTTCTAAATGCAATTTCCTCTTTTGAAATATAAGAAATGGGGAAGGTATTATTTTCTCATGCCTATCTTTTCTTTGAAAAGGATTAAAAGTCATTGAAGCTAGAAGTATCTTATGAAAAGCAGACTTTATTTTCTTTTCTGACTTTTTTTTTAATAACCTCCTTATAACTTACTTATTTGTATTCAGGAAAGAACTGATGATCCTGACTCAACATTTGATATATCTGACAGTTATTATGGCCTGGCTTTCAGGATCAGTTCTTTGATCTCTTTTCATGGTAACAGCTAAAGTCCTGCTGGTTTAGGCTGGACCAAGTGATCAAGAAGCAACAAGTTTTAATCTATTGAAAGAGTCTTTTTTTTTCCTGAAGAAAATTGCTCATTTCTTTGTAAAATTACTGTTATTTCAATCAAAAAGAACACAATTTTTCCTTTCTGATAATCAAACCTTTAGATATTTATCAAAATATTTAAAATAACTTAATTGTCAGTGGAATGATAGCCTCTTGTGCTTCATGTTCTCAAGACAGAGAATAACATGCAGCTGATTCACAGGAAGTATAGATCTAAGTCCTTGAATAATTTACTTCTTTTTCCTTCTTGTGGTAACAACAATCCTTTTCTTTCAAATTCCAGATGTGCCTCTTCCCTCCATTGATTACCTCCTTATTTCTAAGTGGAGGTCAATCTTTAGTGTCATTTTTACAACCTGGTAAAGTTAGGTTGAGGTTTTCACAGGGTTTGTCTCTTCTGGTACTGACACTCCCTTTGTAAGAACTGCAAACCTGGGACAAGAGAAAGGGCCTTCTCATTGCCTTCATTTAAATTTTGGAGCTTTGGGAAGGTGGTGCACCAGTGGTGGGTTTCAAATTTTTTTACTACCGGTTCTGTGAGCGTGGCTTGGTGGGCATGGCATGGATTGGTGGGTGTGGCTTGGTGAGCATGGCAGGGGAAGGATACTGTAAAATCTCCATTCCCTCCCCAATCCAGAGAAAGGTTACTGCAAAATCCCCATTTCCTCCCGATCAGCTGGGATTTGGCAGGCAGGAGAATAGATGGGGGTGAGGCCAGTCAGAATTTTTACTGAACTGCTCAAAATTTCTGCTACCGGTTCTCCAGAACTGGTCAGAACCTGCTGAAACCCACCTCTGGTTGGCACCCTTTTTGCTGGACGACAGATCCTTTTTAAAGAAAGGCCTTGTCTTCAACTCCATTCTTGCAACTATTAGTTTCAGGGGATACTACCTCCTTCTTCTACTCTCTTCATCAGCTTAACTGGCTGCTTCTGAAATTTTTGTTGAAATGCTATTACTAAAACTGTATTTTTATGCATTACAATTGGGTTTGGGGTTTGGGGTTTTTTTTTATTTTAAATATTTTTACTGGTTCTGAATTTTATTGGACATCATGAGAGATGCATGTACGTTAAAAAAATTGACATGCAAATTTATATATAAATAAAATGAAGGGCCAATATTTGGAAATTTATAGTATAAACATCTCTTAATTGTTTGTTTTCTAAAATGTTCAGAAGTCAGATAACTGCTGTGTGTTGATGGCAGCATGACATTTTCATATAAAACTAAAACAGTGCTTTGATTCTAGACAACGGTTTTACTAATATCAGCAAAACATGTAGAGATTTTTCAGCTATTTCTTTAACGAGAGCTCCAGTTTTTAAGGAAGGAGGATGTTAGTTTTCATTGTGAGTTTGACTTTGAAAGGCCAACTAGAATTGCTTTGCAGTTATGTCAAATATTCAGAGAAATATTCATAAAGCACCTGTCAAGGAAAGTTTTCAAATGCCCATTAAATATGAGCTGTGCTGAATATGCTAATCATACCAATGCATGGTTGGCCCTGCTGTAAAGGCAACATCAAGAACTATGCAGATGGTATGATGTGGAGAAAATGCTGTAAGTGTTTACTCACAGACAAGAACCAATCAAGCAAGGTTAAACAGGATGACCTTATACTGGCATACTTTCTAATTAAGGCAATGAGGTCAGCTTTCTCTGTGTTTTGAAAACTAGCTAAGGCTCACTGTAATGAACCATCACAAGTGATTCAGTGCTCAGGGCAGTTTCAGAAAGAGCTGATGAAAGCTTCTGGATGGTTCATTTTCCTTCTGGAAGTAATATCTATATATTTCATGGACTGGAATTAAAGTGCTGAAGTTGACACAAGCATCTTTTTTAGAGGGCACAAAGAAGTGGTCTTGGTTCAAACTATGAAAATGGATGATGTTTGTATTGCAAGAAACAGGAAGAATCAGAAACAGCTTTGGTGTAGCTTTATGTGTATGTGTGTGAGTACACTCTCATCTATTCTTGGTTACTATAACCAAGCAAAGCCTTTTGGGAAAATCTGTAGCTCCACAGTATTGCACATAGTTTACATTCATGTCTTGCATCTTATACTTCCTCACTGACATCTCCACTTCGAGATCAGAAAGGATTTCTATTAAAGCCAACAAATATGCTACCAGACTGCTGATAACAGTGAACTAGACATGGCAGTGGTCTTGGTATAGGACGCATTCTTATGGTCCCATTATCTCAATACTTGTTCATTTCACTGAAAAGTAATAAGTAAAGAAAAAAAAACAGAACTGTGTCACAGAGGAAAGATAGAAGTCAGATAATTAGATGACTTAGCCAACTTCTTTATTCTGAGTGGAAATAGCTCTCCATAGCAATAGCAATATCACTTAGACTTACATACCTCTTCATAGTGCTTTTACAGCCCTCTCTAAGCGGTTTACAGAGTCAGCATATTGCCCCCAACAATCTGGGTCTTCATTTTACCCACCTTGGAAGGATGAAAGCCTGAGTCAATCTTGAGCCTGGTGAGATTCGATCTGCCGAACTGCAGCTAGCAGTCAGCTGAAGTAGCCTGCAGTGCAGTACTGCACTCTAACCCCTTCACCACCTCGGCTCTTCTTCTCCATGTTCTCAGATAAAACCTTTCCACATAATTTGCTATTTGTTTCTTTTCATTGGGAATGGCAATCAATTACTCTGCTATTATAATATCACTCAAAGCTATGGCTTAGGAAATTTTCTACAAGGTTATAGAAATAGCTACTTGAGTTCTTCAAGAAAGGCAGCAATCTTCAGTGCTTTCTGAAGAACATAATTCCCTCCTCAGGTAATAGCAGAGGTGGTATTTATCAGGTTCTGACCAGTTCTGGAGAACCGGTAGCGGAAATTTTGAGTAGTTCGGAGAACCGGTAGTGAAAATTCTGACTGGCCCTGCCCCCATCTATTCTCTATCTCCTGAGTCCCAGCTGATCGGGAGGAAATGGGGATTTTGCAGTAACCTTCCCCTAGAGTGGGGAGGGAATGGAGATTTTACAGTATCTTCCCCTGCCATGCCCACCATGCCACGCCCACCAAGCCATGCCATGTCTACCAAACCATGCCCACAGAACCGGTAGTAAAAAAAAATTGAATCCCACCACTGGGTAACAGGACACATGACTGAAGCCCAATAGGACAAGCTTATTCATAGCAATAACACTTATATTTATATACCACCCTGTAGTGCTTTACAGCACTCTCTGGGCAGTTTACTATGTCAGCATATTGCTCCCAACAAATCTGGGTCCTCATTTAAATGACCTTGGAAGGAAGGAAGGCTGAGTCAACTTTGAGCCCCATCAGGATCAAACTCCAGGCTGTGGGCAGAGTTTGCCTACAATATTGCAGTCTAATCATTGAACCATCAGGGCTCCTGATACTTCCCATGGGATTTAACTGAGGGCAGGAAGACTGAAGGCTGCTAAACAAAGGACTATAGACACATATAGTTTGGAAGGCATGAAGCCCAACCTGATCAATGCAGAAAAGAAGAATTCTAATTATCTTGATGTTCAATACTCTAGCCTCCACTCAGACACAACCAGTGAACTGGAGGACACTACTTCTGTGGATAATTGGTTGCATCATCAAAATAGTTTGTCACAGTGGTGAAATCCAATTTTTTTTACTACCGGTTCTGTGGGTGTGGCTTGATGGGCGTGGCAAGGGAAGGATACTGCAAAATCTTCATTCCCACTCCACTCTAGGAGAAGGATACTACAAAATCTCCATTTCCACCCCACTCCAGAGGAAGGATACTGCAAAATCCCAATTCCCTTCCCATTCCTGGGGGAAGGATATTGCAAAATCTCCATTCCCACCCCACTCTGGGACCAGACAGAGGTGGTATTGGCTGGTTCTCTGAACTACTCAAAATTTCTGCTACCGGTTCTCCAGAACCTGCTGGATTTCACCTCTGGTCTGTCAGTAAATTTTTCCCCCTAACATTTAATTGGAATGTAGCTTAAGTCCATTGTTATATATTCTGTATTCTTAGATGATAAAATATACATCCTGGCATTATTCTATATTTAAAAGAGACAGGTACTTGAAAAGAGCTTTCAAATCTTTCGTAACTCTTCTTGGGGCTAAATGTTCATAAATGTTCAATCTGTCTTTACACAATGTAGTTTCTAAACTGCTCCTCATTCTCACTGCCTTTCTCTGAACGTCATCTAACTTTCTTTCTAATAAAGTGTCTCAATAATTTCCAACTATATTGTACTTTATACATTTTCTCATACATTCTTATACATACAAAGCAGTCAGTATTCCAATATGCCAAAACCAGAAGAAAAATCAAAACATCTTCTCAAGCTGATTACTGATGGAACTAAATGTACGTTTTTCTGCATGGCATTCCTAGATTCAATATGTTTCATTTGCTTTGAGTCAACAGTGGGAGACAGATGACAAATATCTAAAATGACTAGCCTCAACAACTAGTTACTAGCTTCTGCACAATCTATACACAGTATTCATCTTAGTACTGATTGATAATGGCTCATAATATAGTTGATCAAAGACATAAGCCACCTTGCAATGCACTGTGTATATGACTTTACAGCTGGAATCAGTTTATCTTTCTTTTGTACTAATTAGTCTTTGAGTGTTGATTCTCACAGGAAAACAATGCTGATGTAGAAAGATTATTTGCCAACTATTTGGAGGGAAATTTTTATTAAAAGTCAGATGAGAAGCAGAAAGGTTCTGGGATTCAAACCCCACTAACATCCTCATATTTTGAACTTCATTGAAAATTGTTAATTTTGTGATTCATTGCAGTCTTTTTATTTTGAGGGGATGCTAAATGATTGAAATGAAAGTGATTGGTCTCATAGAGTCCTTTAACTCTTAACACCATCTTTAAAAAGCCAACAAACCCAAAAACCCAAACGAATGGTCTAGAATTGTATTATGGAAGACTTGGGCACTTTCCCACTTTATTTTACCTTTAATTTTGAATTTAAAAATACTCCAAAGTAGCTATTTTGCTACTGAATTTCATTGACATGATATTGTGATCTCAGGGTCTATTTTTAAAATTCACACAATAGGGACATAATTAGTCTTTTACCTAAAAAAGAAAAATCACATAACCTTATCAATGTTAGGCATTATAATTAACAATATAGGTGATAAATAGTCATAAACTGATTTACTTGTCTCTCAATTGTGAAAGGAAATGAAAGTATATCATCAGTTCTAGCAATCTGCTTTTATACTGTCAAATGGTTTTCTACTTACTATTTCTAATAAAAGTGTGGTTTGTAATCTATGGTTATTGCAGATGAATATAACATGAAATACAGTGGGAAAAGCTTATTTTCCATACACATAATAATTTTCTTGTTAATTCTTCATTTTTTTCTTCATAATCTGCTCATACCTAGCTGAATTGTAACAGCTAGGTATGAGTAGTACCAAACTTGGTAGTGCCAAACATTCTAACTACATTGTTTTATAATAGCAACAACATGCCTTTTATTACTAAACAAAGAGGTGTGTTTTGTAGCCCTTAAATCAGCTTATCTTAAATTGCAAGCTGCAGCAGTGTAAGAGAAGCTGATTTAACTAACAAGTTGCAAATTATTTTGATTCCATAAAGTTACAGCCTATTTTTGTTTGTTTTACTTTCTGAATGCTTTAAATCCCTTCTCCAACTTTTACAATTTCTTCTGCAGAGTAAGCATCACAGCAATCAGAGTTTTAGTAGAAACCACCGTGTCCTTTAGGCATGATTGTCCTCCTTTAAAAATCAAGAACAATGCATTTAAGAGACAGAGGGGAGAAGAGAAAGTCTCTCATTGTAATTATATTTGAATGACTTGTCCAAGCAGAATTTATTTTAAAGGCAAGGGAAGTCTGGGTTTGGAATTCTAATAGCCACATAATATATATACTTATAAAATACTTACAAAGAGATATTTCAAAACAGATTTAAAGTTTTAGTCTATAGCCTCCATTTGCTAGCTTCTGCTATGGGTATTCCTATTCTATTCTATTCTATTCTATTCTATTCTATTCTATTCTATTCTATTCTATTCTATTCTATTCTATTCTATTCTATTCCATTCCATTCCATTCCATTCCATGTTAAATCCAGAGCTACATTATTGGCTTAGCATCTGATATTACCTCTCCATTTGAAAATAAAAAAAAGACAATCATCAAAATGGGATTAGGCAGCTAGGTGGAGAGAAATACAATGTGCCATATTTTATTGCTTATTATTGTGGAATTCCTTGTCAGTCAATACTGAGTTTTGCACAAAGCCGAGATTGGATAAATAATTCTCAGGCTAATTTGCTATGCTCACAGAGATTTCTATAATTCATGGCAGAATGATGTGAGTTTCAGTAATATCCTATTCAGCATTAGCTCCTACTGTGGCATCCTCCTCCTGTGACAGGAGTTGGAATAACTCACTACTTTTGAGCTCATTTATATAGGAACAAGAAAATGTTAGTGTTTATATTAACACAAATCATAAGTCTGAATCCAATCCTCATTTATACCATAGTACCTAATAGTGATGCCTTGGGTATAGGAACTGAGGATATGCAGACACACAACCAGGGACAAACTTTATTTAAACTATTCCTACACCCCTACCATACAAACTTTCCTGCACTGAAATTGGTACCTTAAAAATTAATTTATACATGTGGTAAAATACATTTCCTCCCTCCTCCCTCAAGTTACATGAACCTTATCAAAGCTCTTGCCTCCACTTTTCCAGTTGCTATCAGATGATGTAACGTGTGTGACCAAGATGGAAGTATGTTTCCATAATATAATATATGGAAGCATAGTAACATATTCATTGTCCCAGTGACATGCAGAATCCCCTTATCAAAATCACTTCTTTGCACCCAAGTTGGAACTGTAAGGAGAAGATCTGGAATGCAAATGTTGCCTTTCTCAGAATTGCTCCATATGCAAGACACTAAGCTGATAATTAAAACTTGATGAATCAGTCTCATTTCTGGGAACAACAATACTCTGTAACCAATATAATGCTAACTAAAGACTGCATAATACTATAATATGCTATGGAATGTTCAGAAGTACTCACCAGACTTTTTCCATCATATTTTATTTATTTATTTTTATTTATTTATTTTAATTTGATTTATATGCCGCCCTTCTCCGGAGACTCAGGGCGGCTTACAATGCGTTAAGCAATAAATGAGTAGAACAAAATATCAAAATATAGCTATACTGCCTTGTTTAAAAAAATCTACAATCTAAACAGATGAATAGATCCCATTTGGGGAGATCTAGGGGAACCTTTTTCCTCCAACTTTTAGGATCTAAAATAGTTCTCCCCAAAAGAAGTATCTTCTCTAGATAACTCAGTCTGAATTAAGGAAGGGTCAAATTAAGGAATGGACAAATCAACTCCAAAAGAATCCATTTTAACTTTCTTTCTTTCCTGCTCATACAATTTTTTGCAGTCCTGATCTGAAGCACTTCCATATCACTCTCATTTCTACCTACTTAATTGCCATAAAACATTCCTGAGCCTATTCATCAATGCCTTCAACAAGACTTTTAAAAAAATCATGATGGTGGTCATGATTTCACAATCAAAATCCTAGCCCTTTTCAATGTGTGTTATGTAAAAAGGGAAATATTTTCCATTACACATTTATGGCTGACTTCTTTAAACCCTCCATGGGAATGCCCCAGAATATTCAGCCCCTAAGAGGAAAACCAAAACCATTCAACTCACACCTGAACTCATACTAGTCCTGGAATGCTAAAATCCCTTCACTTCCTTTCCACATAAAAGAGACAAAAATACATTTTGATATTATTCTCCCTCACTCTTATATTTTTAGATCCATGAGTGGTTGTATGAGTTGAGATGTGGGATGAGGCAACAGTACCAGCAGAAAAATGACAAATTCTGCAGGCTTTGAAATAAAATAATTTCGATTAGTGCAATTTCAGACACAGCTAAGGTGAGATTTAAAAAAAAAAATTCATCTGCTGAATGCAGATATGTCATATCTGGAGCTGATTTGCAGGGTCTGGAATAGTGCAAATTTCTAGTTGGTCCTTCAGAGAAGTGCCTCTTTGTCATTCACAATATTAATTCACTTCATGAAGCACATAAACACGTGTTCTATGGTGGCTGTTTACCTGAGGTTCTATTATAGTTTTAAATAAAATAAATAAATTTGAGTAATTACTTATGAGTTAGCTGGGATAAGTTTATTTGTAAATGGAATCAACTCTCTCTTGTAGATTTCTGCTGTGAAAGTGACTGCCTGTCATGGACCACTTTATGGCTCTTCCTCAGACAAGGAGGAAGAATAAGAATGGGGACTAGAGAAAACTATTTTAGCTGTGGGAATTTAGTAATTAAATTTGAAATGCAAAATAGTGAAATGCAAATTAAATGAAGTCTAAAATAAGTATAGAGAACAGACAGAGAGAAAGAAACTGTTTTAAAACAGGCTATATTTAGGAGCTTGACTAACAAAAGGTTAAATGGTGCTTGGTATACTCAGGCTTTTCAGTAGTTCAGTTTTTTAAAAAAAAAAACTTGGTAAATTTAAGATCTGTGGCTTTCAACTGGCTAGGGAGTTCCATACACCTAGCTGGGGAATTCTGGGAATTGAAATCCGCACAACTTAAAATTGCTAAGTTAAAAAAAAAACAGCACTTTCATTTGTTTGAGACCTTGAGAAATAAGGAACATAATTTGCAAGAAGGAAGACTGCCTTTAGGAAAAGCTGAGGCTCCTTTGAGAATTAGCATGCACTTGTCAAGAGAGTCCTAAAATGATGTCAGAAAGAACCAGATCTAGAAATATCTTTCTTGCTGTTGGGCAGAAAATGAAATAAGAATCAAATCTGGAATGAAAAAAGACAGAAAAGTACACATGCAAACTTCAAAAGCTTGAGGTAAGGGTACCGGAAAGCTCCAATCTGGAGATAGAAACTCTCCTTAGAGTTTAAAGAGAACATTCAAAATATTGTTTTCCTAAGCCTTTCCCATGTGGTTGATGTTTTAAGGGTAGTGGATGTGTGGTGCAGCACAGTAGTCTTGCTGATTAATGCATAGTATATAATTCGCCTTCACATGGAGAATATTTGAATATTTGAAATGTAGAACCATGCCATGTGGTTCATGCCAAATTGATGGTAAGAGTCAACAGCAATGTGAAGAAGTCAAGCTACTGATGCGATCTGTCCCCACAGCAGCCAATCAACTGCACAAGAAAACCCAGAGATCTTGCAGCAAATAACCTTCTTAGGCAATCACACTAGCAAAACATTGGGAATTGGGATGCTGAGCATTTACTGGCTGGATGCCCTTCCTGATGCCTACATGGAACTCACAGCATTATAATGAATTGTATAATTTTCCAAATCTGTTGATTTATTAATTGCTGTTTGTTGTCACAGGTATAAATAGAACACTGATCACTGGGACAGAAAGCCGTTCAAACTCTACTGAACTGGGAGAAGGGATAATTGTCTCTATTTCCCATAATGAAGCTAGATGACTCATTTTCCACATGCAGAAAGTTGATATGGAAAAAAACATGGTCTAATTGATAATTAGAGTCATATCTTATGGCATGATATTTTGTTCTATTTATTTATTTATTTATTTATTTTAATAGCTACTTATATGGTAAATTTCCTAATTTGTCTTTTACTTTGCTAATTCTAACACGTGAACCTATTGACTTCATATTGTTAACATTAGCTGATTAAAAAGGGTTGCTCCACTGTCCTATTTTGGAAACATTCAAATAAAAGACATGTAATATAGTCCTATGGATATACAGTATGAAGCAGAAGGCCCGAGAGCAATTGCAGCATTTGAACTTATATTTTCATTGAAAATAAGTCTGCCACTGCAGTAAGAACATTACTCTAAATCTACGGTGCAATTGCATTTGGAATATTGCTACAGTTTTAGTCGTCATCTCTCAAAAAGGATTATACACAGATAGAAAAAGTGCAGAAATGACAAAAAATATATTTCCTTTGAGGAAACTTTGGGGTTTGTTTTTTTTTTAGCTTGGAGCAAAACTAGGCAAAGAGAAACAGAGGTATATGAAGTCATTCATAATTTGGAAAATACTCTCTTTTAGCAAAAGATATATTTTTCTTCCTTTCCAATCATGTTATAACTTGGGGTCATCTGTTGAAATAGGGGATTCAGCATTAATAAAAGGAAGTATTCTGTAAAAGCACTCCTTAGTAGGCCACAATGATTTGTGTGGATACAAATGTATTGATTTTATGTTGAAAATTGTTTTAATGGCTTAATAATTGTAAGTTGCCCAGACTTTAATAAGTAGGTGGCATACAAATTATTGCAAATGGATAAACAAATTCATAATTGAACCTTGGAATCTGGTGCCATTTTATGTGCTGATGATTTTCAGTTAAATAATTTAAAAGCCACTTTCTGAACGATGGCCTTTGGCCTAATTTAGCAAGCTTTTTTCTTATGTTCTTGATAATAACTTTTGAACTGTTTCATTTTCTCTATAGCAAAAATGTATGACTGTAGAAGATAGCCTTTTTGAGCACTTTGCTCATTTGAAGATTTAACACAAATAATTTTTCCCACCTGTAAATAAATTCATTTTCCTATTGAATGCGACTGCACTTTGGGGGCTGGAATGGAGATCTAGAGGCTGTAAAATAGAATTTGAGAATAAAAAGATGCTCCATATGTGGGATGGTCCTGGACAGACCAAAACTGTAACTTCAGTTTTGACCAGCAGTGACACAACTATACTGTATACCAAAATAAGAGCAACAGGGAGCAAATAATTTTCTATTTATATATCCTTGTCCAAAGCGTCACATTTGAGAGGATAGACCCATTTGATGAGAGTTTATAATTTTAGAAGTTTTGCTGGTAGGCATCCTAGGATAATCATAATTGTCTAAGAGATGATTAAGGGACTGGAGGCTAAAATATATAACGTTGCTGGAACTGGATATGTCTAGTCTGATGAAAAGAAGGACTAGGGGTGACATGATAGAAGTGTTCCAATATCTCAGGGGCTGCCACAGGGAGAACAGGGAGTCAAACTATTCTCCAAGCACTTGAGGCTAGGACAAGAAGCAATGGGTGGAAACTAATCAAGGAGAGAAGCAATTTAGAACTAAGGAGAAATTTCCTGACAGTTAGAACAATTAATCAGTGGGAGAACTTGCCTCCAGAAGTTGTAAACGCTCCATTTGTCTGAAGTGGTGTAAGGTTTCCTGCCTAAGCAGAGGGTTGGACTAGAAAACCTCCAAGGTCTCTTCCAACTCTGTTATTCTATGTTCTATATATTCAAGTAGAACAATGGGAAGTGTAGACTCTGAGCACAGCTTTTCATTGCATAGTTTGCCATGTGAATACATCAGCAAAGACAATTTTGAAGTTTTTTTGTAATGTGTGAACTGACCTTGATTCTCACAGTATGAAGTTCAAGGCAACAATATGCTGTGATTATTACTCACTAGTTGTCTGATTGTCAGAAGTCCTGCTTTTATAAGACAAAATTCTCTTGCTAGACTTTGTTAGAAATTGCTATAGGCAGCAGGAGTCACAGGCACTGTTCTTGGTTGCCATGACCACTATTACTTATCCATCAACTATATTTTCTACTTAGGAACAAGATAGTGAAGGGAAAAACTCATAAAGCAACATTTATCAGTGGTGCATTAGCTGAACGCCAGTCTCCATGTAAGTTTCTAGTCAAAATTTCCCCATTTATAATACTGTAATCCAATTCTCTTGGGATTTATCTTGGACTTTGTTTCACATAATTGCCAGTTGATAGCTAGCAAGTCAGATGGATGTTAAGTGCTGTGGGTAAGCTACTTTTGCCTACAATGGCCATAGCTGGTATACCAAACTGAAAAAGATATTCCATATCACCTCATCCTAAGTAATAAATCTTTTCTTAGAGAAAGAGTACAACCACTTCTAGAATAAATAAACTATCACTTATTCCCCAAATGTGGGAACTGCTCATTTGCAAGACCTCCATCTAACCAGGATTCAGGGACCATATTTTTCCCCTTTATATCAGCATTTCTTTCTGATGTTGCAAGAGCAAGAAAGTCTCTGTATTCAGATTCACACATTGAATTGAGTGTAATATCACTTTGATACCAGTTGCTCGCCTTGGGTTTCAAAATAGATTCCTGATACTAGTGCAGAAACATTTTCACAACTATGAAACAGGATGAAAATTGATTTGTAGATCAGCAAACCTTAGAGAATGAATGTAATTGCCTAAACTGAATCAGCATTTGGTCTGCTTAGTTCAGTGCTATTTTTGTTATCTGTCAGCCTTTTTCGTTCCTTCACTCTCCTGCTCATGGGGATTCCACACAAGCCTTCTTCATGCATGTGCATCAGCCCCAGTGCTTCTCTTGGGGTTTATTGATTTCTGGTGCCCTCGTTGCAAAGAAAGGCCAAAATAGAAAGCAATGCAAGTGAAAGGAAAATCCAATTCACTAAAAGCTCTACAACTGTTCCAATGAGAAGCATTTTTTTAAAATACCTTGTTAGGAAACTGTTTATCATTAAGACAGTTTGGAGTTCTTCCAGTGTAGCAATATTGGGCCACACTGCTTTAGCAGTTCTACTTTAAAAGCATGAGATAATTTTAGTATAAGAAAGTCCTTTACCCAGTGAAATATTCTGATTAGTGGGAAGTGATGGGACTAAGAAAGTACAGTGATATTAGACTTCTAATACCCTCTCCCTCATTTCTCAGTTCTTGTGGACACTTTTCTTGACTTTTCCTAGATATTGATATCAAGCTGGTTGGCTTGTAGAGTCCTCAATTCACTTCCCCATTTTTAATACATTGGAACAATATTGGCTCTTCTTGAGTCTTCTGGCACTTTTCCCATGCTCCAAGATTTCTCATAAATTTAAGTCAGTGGCTCTAAAATGACATCTACTCAGTGGTGGGTTTCAAAATTTTTTACTACCGGGTCTGTGGGTGTGGCTTGGTGGGCGTGGCATGGCTTGGTGGGCATGGCTTGTAGGGTATGGCAGGGAAAGGATACTGTAAAATCTCCATTCCCTCCCTAATCCAGGGGAAGGTTACTGCAAAATCCCCATTGCCTCCCGATCAGCTGGGACTTGGGAGGCAGAGAATAGATGGGAGCGGGGCCAGTCAGAATTTTTACTACCGGTTCTTCGAACTACTCAAAATTTCCACCACCGGTTCTCCAGAACTGGTCAGAACCTGCTGAAACCCACCTCTGCATCTACTAGTTGGATTATCACTAGTTAGTTAGTTAATTAATTAGTTTACCACTCTGGGATGGTCCAATTTATTTATTTAAAATGACTAGGTATTCTCTCACCAATTCCTTTCCTATTTTGAGCTGCATTTCTCTTTTGCACCATGTTGCAGCTTCTGTCATTTTGAATCACTTTTTCCTTTTGCAAAAAAAAAAAAAAGAGTTAAGCAGTTCATCATTTTCCCTGTTCGCCATCATTCCATCAATCATCATGAGAATGTAATATCATTATAGCATAATTTATTCTCCATCATTACTATTTTGATGATGTTGTTTTGTTTCATTATATTGCACGAAGTTCTATGGCCTATTGTTAATAATGTATGGCACTTCAAATGTTATGTTAATGTGATTTGACTTAGTCATAGTTAGTTGGCACAAAACACCCCTTTTGGATGTCTTCAGCAGCTAGATTGACTTCAATTACCATTTTTGTTGATTCATGGAACCAAATCAATTATGCTAACAATAAGAGAGATAAAAGAGTGTAGAATGATTAGAGAACATTTTAGAATGAAGAGTATATTCCACATTCATGTCAATGAAGCCTCTCTCTGAACTGTGATACAAGAACAGAATGTGGTTGATTGATTAGGTTCATAAGAATAGAACAAACATTTCTCCCTTCCTGTTCAGCTTGTTAATAATTTCCCTTAAGATATTAAAAGTAGCTGGCTAAATATGTTGTACAATTTTGCCATATAACCATCAGTGAGGAAGAAATTGTGATGACTAAGCAAGGTTTTGATATTGCTGCAGGACCTGCTGCTTTATGTTGTCATTGGGGACCACCTGTTAAGCTGAGGTCACTTCTGAAAATTGCAACTAATAAGGCATGCTACTTTGAGAAATACAGAATGGACATTTATAAAAAAACACTTTGAAGGAATGTAGAGGAGATGGACAGGTGAAAAAAAATATCTTGTCAGCTTTCTCTTTCAATCTGTTACATCAGGGGTGTCAAACTCAAGGCCTGGGGGCTGGATCTGGCCCATGGGGTGCTTAGATTTGGCCCACGAGGTCACCCTGGAAACAGCAGAGGACCTGCCCACAGTGCCTCTGCCAGTGAAAACAGAGCTCAGGAGCCCATTTTCGCTGGCAGAGTGCTCTAGCCAACATGGGCACCCTTGACACGAGTGATGTTGAGCTGGCCATGCTCAACCTGCCACGCCCCCCCTAGCCCCCCTAAGGTCAAACATAACCATAAGCTGTCAGTGAAATCAAATTTGACACCCCCGTGTTACATTTTAGAGATCCTGTTCATCAAATCAAATCTAGTTTGAGTTTGCTTTGTAGTCACTGGCTAAATTCACCCAACATACTTAGCCTGGTCTCAGAATTAAGCTATTTTCTCACCACAATACAATAAGCATAAACTAATGAAATGGAGGAAGTCTTGAATGATAAAACCATTCAATTCATTCAATTGTAAATACTAGTTTGTTTACATCAGCTACATTTCCATAGCATACATTTCAATTTTAAGCTTTCCATTCAGACTGTTCATGAGACACGCCCCTTTAAGTAGTGGGGAAGACATTTTCTCATCTCTCTTTACCTAACTCCTTACACATTATGAAGGAGAAATGTAGTAGGCATTACAGTGTAATAGATAATATGTTCTCTCCCCTTTTCTCCATTCCCCATTTACTTGTGAGGAATTGCAAATTTGTCCATGAATAAAAGGAAACTTCAATTTAAGATCAACTTATAATTCTTTTTTTAAAAGTTTTTTTTTTATTTTTTAGACAAACAAACATTTAATACATCAGTCATTCCTTCCATGTGGCATCTCGGTGTTGTCTCCAAAAATTCTTCTTTTTGTTGTTTCTTCTATCTTTATTATTGCCAAGTCTATTACAACAATTCATCACTAACATAATACTCTGATTATAGCACTTTTTATACATAACTATTCATTTAGTTATTTGTATCTCTTTTCTAACCAATGGTAAAATTGATTCCATATCTTAAAGTATTCTGAATCTTCTCTTTCTTTAATCATCAAAGTCAATCTATTCATTTCTGCACATTCTAAAAAAAAATTAATTACTTCTCCTTCCAAAGATACAGGTGAAACTTGAAAAATTAGAATATTGTGCAAAAGTTCATTTATTTCAGTAATGCAACTTAAAAGGTGAAACTAATATATGAGATAGCTAGACAGTTCAAGCCTTGATTTGTCATAATTTTGATGATTATGGCTTTCAGCTCATGAAAATCCCAAATTCACAATCTCAGAAAATTAGAATATTACATGAAATCAATAAAACAAGGATTGTACATAGAATAATATCGGACCTCTGAAAAGTATAAGCATGCATATATACTCAGTACTTGGTTTGGGCCCCTTTTGCATCAATTACTGCCTCAATGCGGCGTGGCATGGGTGCTATCAGCCTGTGGCACTGCTGAGGTGTTATGGAAGACCAAGATGCTTCAATAGCGGCCTTCAGCTCTTCTGCATTGTTCGGTCTCATGTCTCTCATCTTTCTCTTGGCAATGCCCCATAGATTCTCTATCGGAATTCAGGTTCGGCGAGTTTGCTGGCCAATCAAGCACAGTAATCCCATGGTCATTGAACCAGGTTTTGGTACTTTTGGCAGTGTGGGCAGGTGTCAAGGCCTGCTGGAAAATGAAGTCAGCATTCCCATAAAGCTCGTCTGCAGAAGGAAGCATGAAGTGTTCCAAAATCTCCTGGTAAACGGCTGCATTGACCCTGGACTTAATAAAGCACAGTGGACCAACACCAGCAGATGACATGGCTCCCCAAATCAATACAGACTGTGGAAACTTCACACTGGACTTCAAGCATCTTGCAATGTGTGCCTCTCCATTCTTCTTCCAGACTCTGGGTCCTTGGTTTCCAAATGAGATGCAAAAGTTGCTCTCATCAGAAAAGAGGACTTTGGACCACTGAGCAACAGACCAGTTCTTTTTTTCTTTAGCCTAGGTAAGACGCTTCTGTCATTGTTGTTCAGGACCAGCTTGACAAGAAAAATACAACATTTGAAGCCCATGTCCAGGATCTGTCTATGTATGGTGGCTCTTGATGCACTGATCCAGCCTCAGTCCACTCCTTGTGAAAGTCTCCAACACTTTTGAATGGCCTTTTCCTGACAATCCTCTCCAGGCTGCAGTCATCCCTGCTGCTTGTGCACCTTTTTCTTCCACACTTTTCCCTTCCACATATCTTTCTATTAATGTACTTTGATACAGTACTTTGGGAACATCCAACTTCTTTTGCAATTACCTTTTGAGGCTTTCCCTCCTTATGGAGGGTGTCAATGATGGTTTTCTGCACAACTGTCAGGTCAGCAGTCTTTCCCATGATTGTGAAAGACTGCTGAACCAGACTGAGAGACCATTTAAAGGCTCAGGAACCCTTTGCAGGTGTTATGGCTTAATTAGCTGATTAGAGTGGGACACTTTGAGCCTAGAATATTGAACCTTTTCACAATATTCTAATTTTCTGAGATTGTGAATTTGGGATATTCATGAGCTGTAAGCCATAATCATCAAAAGTATGACAAATCAAGGCTTGAACTATCTCACTTTGCATGTAATGAGTCTATCTCATATATTAATTTCACCTTTTAAGTTGCATTACTGAAATAATTGAACTTTTGCATGATATTTTAATTTTTCGAGTTTCACCTGTATTTTCTCTACTTTCCAATTTTGTGCATTAACAATCCTTGCAGCTGTTATTACATGTATAATCAAATAAATATTTTCTTTACTAATTTTTTCTGGGAGGATATCCAGTAGGAACAGCTCTGGTTTAAAATCAATATGTTGCTGTATCATTTCTTCCAGCCATATCTTAATTTTATTCCAATAGTTTTTAGCTTCTGAACATGTCCAACACTTACAATTCTGTAGTGACTGAAATACGGTTTAATGCTTAAAGCAGGTCTGAAATAGAATAATATCACATACTCCTTTCTTTGGGCCCAAGTGCCTCTCTATAAAAGTGATGGGGGGAAGCAAGAGAAGCTAGGTGGGCAAAGAAGCAAAAGACCAGATTGTGACCAGGACATGACTGATTTGTACTGACAACATGCCATATCAATAAGAAAAAAGAAGTCTGAAAAATAACAGCTTGAAAGACTCCAGAAAACAAGTTCAAAATATGAGGTGAGTTTTCTTTGAGACTTGTTACAAGAATTCTTCAGAAATGTCACTTGAGCAAGTTGCAGCATGTGGCTAAAATAGTGTAGCACTAAGGGGCAAGCAGCAAAGTAACAGTATATTCGGAGTAAAAACGCAATATAATTTCAATTATATTGCTAATATATAGGGAAACAGAAAACTAGAAAGGTAACACAGGATTCAAATATTCACTAAAAGGCAAAAATATTCATTGAAATTCTTATATTTATTTCTGAAAAATGGAACACAAGTGTCCAAAAACTGTCATAGCTACAGCCATTCGAAGTGAGAAAATATCCTGATATTTAGTTTCTTATTTAATCCTCTAATTTACCTTGGATAATTTCTATTGATAAAATATATCATAGCTTGAGCCTTTGCACTGAAGAAAATGCTTGCCTTATTCATCTTTAAATAGTTTTTATTTTTGTTTTAAATTTGCCATTAAATAAAAACATCAACAGTCAATGCAATGTTTCTTGGCATTGTGGAATATAAGAACAGTTTGTTTGTTTCGTATTGTATTAACAATTAAAGCTGTCACATTTTAAACCTGTATGAACCAGACATGGAGGAAATTAATACAGAATTCTCAGCTTCAGACAGTCATTGTGACCTCTTACAATCTTCCAGGAGAAAAGAATTTCAATAGGATAGCTTAAAATTCTTATGAAATTTTTATATTGCTATTTACTATTAGATTTTGGTGGCATTCAAAAGCCTTCAAGATTTTTTCCCGCTTTTTTAGGTTTAGTATCATTCTTCTCTTTAAAAAATTATACTAAAAGAGAGAAAATAATAACAAAGGCTTTATAAATTTTAAATTTTTTCATAAATATTCTGACCTTTGGGTTAGAGCAAAACTCTCTATTTTTATTAAAGAAGCTTAGCTTTTTTTAAGTCTAGAAGAAAAAAAGTTTGCATTAAAATTGGAAAAGGTTGGGCTTCTGTAATGAACAGCATTTTAATAAATACAATCTAAAAGCATTCTTCTAGCTTGTTTTCATAGCTCTACTGAATACAAAGTAGAGAGCAATGGATACTGTATAGGTTTAAAATGATGAACTCTGATAAACATTGCATAATAATGTGAAGTTTTTAGGTTAAAAAAAACTTTTCATGAATATAAGATTTTTTTTAATTACCGTCATCATCATCTATTCCCTATGTCCAATATCTTGTCCACCCCTTCTCTGTATTAATTTTATTGTTTAACCTGAAAATATTTAACAATGTTGGAGACAACACCTGAGAATACTGTGGACAGTCAAGGAAGCAAAGAAATAGCTCATTGAACAAATCAAGAGAGAATTCTCATTTAAATGAGAAGACTCAAATTATCCTATTTGGGGGTATATTACTGTATGCAATGACATATCTGGAGAAGACTTTAATGCTGGCAAGGGGTAAGGAAAGAGAAAAAGATGACCAGCAGGAAGGAGGAAGGAGTCATTGGTTGCCCTCTCCCCTCTTTGGAAGAGCTTTATAGCTTCCGCTGCCTTAAGAAAGTTCAAAACATTCTTAAAGATCCATCTCATTCTGGGCACCCTTTTTTTGAACTATTACCACCTGGCAGAGGGTACAGGATAATAAAAACAAGGACAAATTGGCTGAAAAACAGCTTCTATCCCAATAACCATATTGAATTCTATGGTATAGTGCAATATCGGGTTTTCAATTTCAATTATATAGAAAGTAAAGGATGTATGTTTATGTTTTTATTTTTATAATTATAATGTTCACTGAAGACGGCATTTAATTTCGTTGTACCATGTGCAATGACAATTTAAACTAAACTAAGCTAAACTAAACTAAACTAAACTAAACTAAACTAAACTAAACAACTAAACTCAATTACAAGGATGATGAAGAAAGATCTGAAAGACCAGTTTAGTGATTTTTGATGTTTTCCATCAAATCATTTTCATATGCTAATAGTCATACAGTCAATCAATATTCAGAAAATATTTAATACATTAATACATTTGGAAATAAAACTGTTTTAGAACTGGCGTGGACAGTCATTGGTGCTTGTCTCTTTATGATCTGATCTCCTCCTGATTTACCAAGATTACAATGTCCCATGATGAAAATTCCCATTGCTCATTTAGGATTTATATAGAATATCTGAAGCCACCATATTAGGTAAGACTAATATAATTAATACTTAGCTAGGGGGCCCGTGGCCTGATTTCATACAAGCCAGCCTCTATATTCTAATTTTTCTGAGTTAAGAGACTATTCAGTAATGGTATGTATAACTGATTTCCTTGAAAAGCTGTTACAGGTATAATGAAAAGCCAAAATGTGATATTATTGAACTCATGTTACAAATCTTTCTTAGTTTTGGCACCTTCCATTCTTTTTCCTGTGAAAGTTTTGGTCCTGGTTTTTTGAGATTAAACTCTCCTGTCCTATAAGTCATTGACTTTGTGTTGACAGTTTTGGTTGATATGGTTGACATTGTCTCCCTTTTAAAATAGACACATAATATGCACCCATCTATATCCATTCCCTCTAAAGGACTCAGAGAGATAAACATGTCTCATTGAAGATCTTTTTTTCATCTTTTTCAAAAAGCTAGCTAAGTCTTTTCTCTCCCCACCCCCGTTTCTTTGAATTCCTAATGCAACAGCATCTGCTCTGTGTTCTTTTTTAATAAGGTGACTAGAATGTCATACATTATTCTAACTTACCCTCACTAATCCCATATGTGGTGCTAGAATAATTTCTTTCAATTTATATCTAATGGCTTTGTGCAATCCAGTACTTCCATTATTAATTGCTATGTACAAGGTTTTAGAATTTATCAAGAGACTCCACAGCAACCTTATGCTCTGTGTTTTTAATTTGCTATGTTCCCTTGTGAACCTATTTTGGCTCACCAGTATATCATACTTCCAGCAAACGTGGGTATTATCTTGGCTTTATTCATTAATACGCTAATTTATTGTTATAGCACACAAAGGATTTGCTCTTAGAACTTGAGCAGTGTAAGCATAGACGTTAGACATTATCAATGAAGTTGGGTCAGTTGTGAAGCAAATGGGTAGGTCCTTTTGTCTTTTGTGACATGCACTTATGAAATAATCTACTTTAATTCCAAGTTTAGCACAGGGCTGGTTTAAAGCAAGGTTGAACAATACTTGAGAGGTAGGGAACTGCAGTCCAGCTTCTGATCTTTTTGGAGTGCTGCAGAGGTTCCATGGTGGTGTCTTGGTGATATGGAAGATGATTTTTTTTTCTATAGTTGTTAAGAGTGGGAATGGGAATATTTTGCCCAATCCTAATTTCACCCAAGACTCATGCTCATACCAAGAAATTCCTTCCTCTTCAGTAGATTTTCATCAGTGGTGAAATTAAAATTTTTTTATTACCAGTTCTGTGGGCATGGCTTGGTGGCCGTGGTGTGGCTTGGTGACCATGGCTTGGTGGGCGTGGCAGGAGAAGGATACTGCAAAATCACCATTCCCTCCTCACTCCTGGGGGAAGGATATTGCAAAATCTCCATTCACACTCCACTCTGGGACCAGCCAGAGATGGTATTTGCTGGTTCTCTGAATACTTAAAATTTCCGCTACCGGTTCTTCAGAACCTGTCAGAACCTTCTGGATTTCACCCCTGGTTTTCATGTATCAGCAAAAGGGTCTGGAAAGTCACTTTCTGTACATTTAAGAAAGCAATGTTGGGGAAGCAATATTATATCACAATATATGTGTCTTTGCTGCCCCCCTCCCACACAATTCTTCCCATTGCACATCTGCTTGTCTTATGGAATTGACTCTTAGCAGCAAGGTGTGATATTTCACACAATTATATGCATTAATTTATAACTGTAATTACAATAATTCTCACATATTGTCTTGGTAAAGTGAAATGTTCATGTCTTGATAATATCATCTGTTTGTGTAAATCACATTTTTATTTTATACCTAGGACAATATAGTATTCTGATTGGTATTGCAAATTGAGATATGGAAGTGATAGTGTCAGGAACAATTTACACTGTGCTACAAAGATGGATATATATCAAGGTGTTACACAAGTCTATAGGCAGAGGCAAAAGCAAGAAATAAGATGTTTTCAGAACTCATCTGTTATAATGGAAAATATACTGTGAGTTACACAATATATTTGTGTTGAGACAGGGAGTTTCTGTGCAAAAGACATACTGTATCTTTTTGAACTGGAAAATGATGGCAAGCAGTTTGAATACAAGACTTGAAGAAGATAAGAGAACAGTGGCAATATATTTTACAAGCAACAAAAAAAAATCTAGTTTGCGGTTAGATTAATTTTCTCTGTCAAATATGTTGTTTTAATTTGCAAAATAACAGCCAGAGGAATATAGTCTTTAAAATACCTCCCAGTCTGCATTGGTGAAAATAAATGACTTGTGACAGAAGGAACACTGAAAAGCTTTAGTTATGTGAGGTTTTGCTGGGAATAAATATTCTTCCTTTAGGTTGTTTGCTTTGCATTTTATATTATCGTAAAAATGTACTAAATGCTGAAAAAGGTCACTTGCTTGATTAATGATCAGAGATGCATTTTGGTGTCAGCTAATAATGTTGACCCTTTAAATGTGCACTTATAGGCTATGTAACTGTTTACACCCATTAAATGACATGGAATATAAAATCTTTTAGCATAAAGAATTTTTTAAATTCATCCTAAGAGTTAACCGCCAATTTGTTTATATTATTCTAAGCATCTGACAGTAATAAAATGCAATAAAATAAATATCACAAAATATTGTCATTTAAGTATATCAGGAAATATCCACAATCACATAACCATCATGTTCTGATTCTTTCAACCTTTTTGTTTTAAGCAACAAGTTATGTTATTGTAATCAGAATTGTCAAAAATTAATAGAAACCCTATCAATTTAGGACCTCAAGCAAAGTTTTTCCTTGTATTGCTAAACTTTGAATTTCTAAATTCTAAACTTTCGTTTATTCTATTTTGGTTTTCACAACATGAGAACCAAAGTCTAAGATCTAGAAATACTTGAATTACAAACTATCTAATGAAACACAATTGTTTTGTAGTGAATGTAATATCTTAACTGAATTGTAGTACCTCAGTCAGTTAAGGTCTACTGCAGCATTCACTTGGAAGCAATCACTAAGGATACTGGATGTCTGCCAATCCCCTTTAGTTCTGCACTTTGGAGTCAGTCTAAAAGAAAGATAGAGATAGTAATCTAAACCATGTACTATTCAAAAGACTTCTGAGTAGACATGTATAAGATTGCCCTGACAATCTATAGCTGGCAGACTGGGACCTACAACTGGATTGAACTCTGTCTAAGAAGAGGTTTTACTATTACTATCCCTTTACGCATCCATATGCATGCCTACATATATGCAAACTCTAAGTAGAATGGGAAAAAATAACACAGTAAAAGCAGAGGTGAAATGTAAAATTTGTTACTACCGGTTTTGTGGGCGTGGTTTGGGGGGGGTTAATGTGACTGGGTGGGCGTGGCCAACTTTTTTTTTAAAAAAACTTTTCAAAGCATTTTTTCTAATGCTTTGAAAAACCTCTGCCGATCAGGCAACTCAGCTAGGATCGTCAGAAAGGCTTTTTAAAAAATACCTCTCTGCTGATCAGGCAACTCAGCTGGGATCATCAGAGACTTTTCAAAGCATTTTTTTTAACCTCTTCGGCCAAAAGGTTGCAGAAAAAAATGCTTTGAAAAGTTAAAAAAAAAAAGCCTCTGATGATCGTGCGGCTCAGCTGGGCATGGGGGGGGTGCTCTGGGATTTTTGCTACCGGTTCTCCGAACCACCCGCCGCCATTGCTACCAGATCGGGCGATCCGGTCCGAACAGGGAGCATTTCACCCCTGAGTAAAAGATAAGAAATGAATATGGTTTAAAATTATTAAAAGGGGTTAAGGATGGATGGGTGGGTGGGTGGATGGAAGAGTGGGAGGGAAGGAGGAAATGAAAAGGAGGGAAACAGAGAAGGAGAGAGGGATGGAAAGACGAAGGAAGGAAAGAAAGGCAACTTGGGAAGGAAGGAAGGAAGGAAGGAAGGAAGGAAGGAAGGAAGGAAGGAAGGAAGGAAGGAAGGAAGGAAGGATACTTCAAAAAATACTGTGAACTAACTTTAGAAGACAGTATTAGCTACATAAAGATATTGGAAAAGACAGTTCATAAAGAAAAACTCTTAACTATAAGTTGGAAGAAAGATCATCTGGTTCTAATATAGCAGGAGCTATATTTTTTGCCCAAAGGCAAAAAAATATTGGATGAAAATACACACATGGTTAAAAAAAATGATAAAACAGCATATAATCTAAAACCAGAAATATTTTTATTGGGCATTTTATTGGAAAAGTATGATAAAGGAACTATATATTTGATTTTACATGTGCTAACTGCAGCTAGAATTGTATTTTCACACAACAATGGAAAAATGAAGAGATCCCTACAGAGGAAAATGTAATTAAAAAAATATTAGAATGTGCAGAAATGGATAGGTTAACACTTACAATTAAGGAAAAGGAAGAAACTGAATACTTTTTGACATCTGACTTATTTTATCAATGGTTAGCTAATAAAAACAGAAGTTAGAAACATGGAAATATAAGAAAAGGACTAATGTTATAAGGGAGATTTGTTAAAATGGATAAGTAAATATTATTATTATAGAATTAATACCAATGCAATGAACATTATTGTAAACACCTTATTACTTCCTTAAATTATTTGTGTCCAGACAACGCACTGTTTAACTAAAAATTGAATTTTTTATGTTATAAAATAAAATATTTTAATAACTAAATAATAATAGTACTGTGAACTAACTTTAGAAGATAGTATTAGCTATGCAAAGATATTGGAAAAGACAGTTCATAAGGAAAAACTCTTAACTATAAACTGGAAGAAATATCACCTGGTTCTAATATAGCAGGAGCTGATAAGCTTAGATAAAGTTTATTTTAGAAGGGAGTAATCATTTTCCTAATTCAATAGATGACAATTGAAGCAACAGACCAACAGTATCTTCATAAACAGGTTTAATTCTACTTTTCTTGACTGCCAAACCTACCCTTTACAAACAAACATTATTTTGCATTTCTGAATGTAGATATATCACATTTTGATCTGGTATAAGCAGTTTTGAAAAGGACATTGTTTGTGTTTCAAACAAAGTTAGAATAGAATAACAGAGTTGGAAGGGACCTTGGAAGTCTTCCAGTCCAACTCCCTACTTAGGCAGGATATCCTACACCACTCCAGACAAATGGTTATCTAATCTCTTCTTAAAAACTTCCAGTGTTGGAGTATTTACAACTTCTGGAGGCAAGTTATTCCACTGATTAATTGTTCTGTCAGGAAATTTCTCAGTTCTAAGTTGCTTCTCTCTTTGATTAGCTTCCACCCATTGCTTCTTGTTCTACCTTCAGGTACTTTGGAGAATAGTTTGACTTACTCTTCTTTATAGCAGCCCTTGCTATCATGTCACCCCTAGTCCTTCTTTTCCTAAGACTAGACATATCCAGTTCCAGCAACCATCTTATTATATTTATTTATTTATTCATTCATTCATTCATTCATTCATTCATTCATTTATATATTTATATATTTATTTATTTATTTATTTTATTTATTTTATTTTGTCAAGTACATATTAGATATATATAAGTATAAGCATGAATTGAATACATAAAATGAATACAATTAAAGGGAACATTAGGACAGGGATATCCTCGAGTTCCCTAATCATCTTTGATGCCCTTCTCTTCACTTTTCTGGGTCTCAACATCTTTGTTACATCATGGTGACCAAAATTGGATGCAGTATTCCAAGTGTGGCCTTACCAAGGCATTATAAAGTGGTATTAACACTTCACGTGATCTTGATTCTATCCCTCTGTTTATGCATCCTAGAACTGTGTTGGCTTTTTTTGGCAGTTGCAGCACACTGCTGGCTCATATTTAAATGATTGTCCACTAGGACTTCAAGATCCCTCTCACAGTTACTACTATTGAGCAAGGTACCACATATACTGTACCTGTGCATTTTGTTTTTCTTGCCTAAATGTAGAACCTCACTTTTTTCACCATTGAATTTCATTTTGTTAGATAGCGCCCAATGTTCAAGTCTGTCAAGATCCTTTTGTATCTTAAGCCTATCTTCTGGAGTTTTGGCTATTCCTGCTAGCTTGGTGTCATCTGCAAATTTGATGAGTTCCCCGTCTATCCCCTCATCCAAATCATTGAATATGTTCAGTGGTGGGTTTCTCACGGTTCCGCCGAGCCGGTAGCGGTGACGATATGACATCACCGAACCGGTTCTGCCCTTTTATTTGGCCCCACCCCCAATCTATTGCTGCCTCCTGAATCCCAGCTGATCGGCTAGAAGGAAAATGTTTAAACTCTTGCCTGCTCTGCAAGCAGTTAAAAGCCTGGTAGACCAGTATCTCTGCTAAATCCTAAAGAATTGTCACATGACCATCAAGCCACGCCCACAGAACCGTAGTAAAAGGTTTTAGAACCCACCCCTGAATATGTTGAAGAGTATTGGGCATAAAACAGAGCCCTGAGGTACCCAACTGCATACCTCCCTCCATGTAGATGCAGTTCCATTGAGGACTACACATTGAGTGCTATTGGTCAGCCAGTTACAAATCCATCTGGTGGTGATGCTGTTTAACCCACATTTTTCTATTTTATCAAGTAGTAGGTTATGGTCTACTTTGTCAAATGCCTTACTGAAATCCAAGTAAATTATATCGAAGCATTCCTCTGGTCCACTAATTTTGTCACTTGGTCAAAGAATGCAATGAGATTAGTCTGGCGTGATCTGTTTTTGACAAACTCTTGTTGGCTTTTTGTTATTACTTTGTTTGCTTCTAGGTATTCACTGATTCGTTGCTTGATTATCTTTTCCAGAATCTTTCCTGATATTTGTATTGGGGTCAGGCTGATGGTTCTGTAGTTTCCTGGATCTATTTTTTTTTTCCTTTTTTGAATATGGGAAATACATCAGCTCTTTTCCAGTTCTCTGGCAGTTTCCCAGTGCTCCAGGATCTTTGAAAGATATAGTTCAGTGGTTCTGAGATCATATCTGCCAGTTCCTTCAAAAAGTTATAAATTAAATTAAAAATATTTGTGTAAAGCTAAGAGAATGTTTTCAGCACCATTTTTTCTTCATTTCCATTTAATTGTGTGATTGCTTATTAAAACAAACTTTTATTTGAGCTTTAAGGTAATTTCCTAAATGATTAATCTGAGAGCAGGCTAGCTAAAATTGCACATTAAGCAGCCTTTTTATCTGTCTCCATTCCATACTGAGAATTTGTCAGCTTTAAAAAAAAAAAAACCTTTTCTCATTAAATTTAGGTTGGGAAAACTCTGAACAGTGCATTTGAGGAAATCTAATTTGCACAGCGCACTGTCATTTCTGATGACATGAAAAAGTTATGTCCTTTCTGCATAATATTTGAAGCACTATATGCAATTGCAATATGATCTCCAAGTTCTGAATTATTACTTTCAATGGCATATGGAGTATTTTGCCCAGCAGTTAGCTGAGTAAGACTAAAAGAGTTTGTTTCTTGACCATAAAATCAAAACCCAGCATATGCAGAATCAGAATAAATTTTATAGAATACTAACACTGTATATTGCCAACTCTTCCTTAAGCAAATGGTGAAAGTAATTTTGCCCTTTATATGTTGCCTGATTACCATATTTACTATTGCTGCACATGTGTGTGTGTGTGTGTGTGTGTGTGTGTGCGTGGATGGATGGATGGATAGATAGATAGATAGATAGATAGATAGATAGATAGATAGATAGATAGATAGATAGATTAGTATAAAATCTATTTTACATAGAAATTTAAAGTTCTCTTTGTTTATAATGTTTAGTGCTGCAATAACTTGAAAGCCAAACATATAAAATATTTTCTGTTATTCTGGGACAGAATTAATACAGATCTATTATGTAGACACAGATAACTAGCCTAGTAGCTGGAACACAAAATGTTCATATTTGTTTGTTTGTTCTTTATTTAAGAACATAATTTAGGGTTCTCCAACCTTGGTCATTTTAAGACTTGTGGACTTCAACTCCCCGAGTTGAAGTCCACAAGTCTTAAAGTGGCTAAGGTTGGAGACCCCTGATTTAAAGCATAGCAGGGGAAGATTAAATGAAGTCAATGACTACTTCAGCTTCAACCACAACAATACATGAGCAAATAAACCACTCCAAACTCAACTGCAGAAAATATGACTTCAGTAACAGAGTGGTCAATGCCTGGAATGCACTACCTGACTCTATGGTTTCTTCCCCAAACCCCCAAAACTTTAATCTAAAACTGTCTACTGTTGACCTCACCCCATTCCTAAGAGGTCTGTAAGGGGCGTGCATAAGTGCACCAGCGTACCTACTGTCCCTGTCCTAATATCCCTTTTTACTTACTCTTTTCGTGTATTCCAATTATGTTTATACTTTTACCTGTTATCTTATACTGCTCAAAAAAATAAAGGGAACACAAGCAGAAGACATCCAAGATCTGAATGAATGAAATGCCTTATTAAATACTTTGTTCTTTACATACAGTAGTTTATACACTGCTCAAACAACTAAAGGGAACACAAACTTAGTACATACATACTATTGTATGTAACGAACAAAGTATTTAATAAGGCTATTTCATTCATTCAGATCTCGGATGTCTTCTGCTTGTGTTCCCTTTATTTTTTTGAGCAGTGTATGTATGCTTGACAAATAATTTTTTAAAAATAAATGACATTCCAGTATTAGTTGCCTTTGTCTGCTGCCAAAGCAAACAAAGTTCCTGTTTTCCGGAGATGAATTTGTGCAGTTTGCAGTCTTATACGCCCAGTCGTCTTATACGCCAGAAAATACGGTACCATTTCAATAAATGCATGTATGATGTGCTTTAAGGTGGGGACTAATTTTGCAGTCATTTTAAATTACAGGTACTCCATGACTTGGAACCATTTGTTTACAACCACTGTTCAAAATTACAACAGCACTGAAAAAAGTGGCTTATGACTGCTTTTCACACTTACAACCATTGCAGCATCCTCTTGGTCACATGATCAAAATTTGAACGCTTGGCAACTGGCATGTACTTGTGATGGTTGCAGTGTCCTGTGGTTATGCGATCACCTTTTCCGACCTTCTGACAAGCAAAGGCCATGGGGTAGCCAGATTCACTTAAGAACCCAGTTACTAACTTAATAACTGCTGTGATTCACTTAACAACTATGGCATGAAACGTTGTCACATGCAGCAAAACGCACGTTACAACTGTCTTGCTTTGCAACCGAAATTGTTGAAAATTGTAAGTGATTGTATGTCAAGGACCACCTATACTTTTTTAAATTTGATGGACTACAAGAACCTTAAGAGCACAAAATTCATTAGCAAAACCGTACATATTATTTTGTTCATTATTGATCCATTATTCCTTTTACAAGAAATTAGACCCTGTCCAGCTTGCAAAGTACAGTACTTTCATCCTTGTTTTCATTTTTTTGCATAGAACCAAGAGAAAACAGGTTTGGAAGCATCATCTTTGATTGGGCTGTACCATTCATGCAATTATAACTACGTTATAATTTCCTGATATTAGTAAAATGTTTTCAGGAGAACATAGGATTGCTGATAGGTGCCATATAGAGAATCAGAATATTACTGAGACCATTGCTGTCTGACTGATTTTTGTCAATCAAACAGAATCTTAGCTTGGGGTTGCTGAGATGTGGATTTTCTTACAAGCAAGTGATAATATGGTACTGTATCACACATGAAGCATCTGTAAACACACATAAAGCATCTGTTTACAACTCTTTAAAACAGCTGTGTCTTTTCTCTAGATTGCCTTGCAGACAGATGTTATGGACAAGCTTCAGTACTTAGTTATGCTTCTAGGACTGAATAAAAGAGCTATTCATGATAGCTATTTTCAAGTAGATTTATGTTTTCTTCTTCAACGCTAAATAACATTTTATATTTTGAAAGAAATCACCTTTTGGCTGGTTATGTGACTGAATAAATACGTTCATTTGCCAAGGGACAGAGTGCACAATGAAATAACCGAAAGTGAACCTGATCTGTTCGTCAATAGTTTCATTAGCAGAGGTGTGTAAATTTTACAACAGGGAAACAAACAGTCCACAGCAAAGCTATAATTGTAGCTAATTTTAATAAAAAATCTAATCTAATGAAATAGTCATTATTGAGAAACCAATTTCAATATATCCTTTTTATACACATAGTTAAGCAATAATTCCATTGTTGCAATATAATATAATAAAAAGAATGGGTGTGTTCTGGATCCCACTAGCTAAGGAATAATGACTGGTGTGTCCCAGAAGATAGCACTCAACCTATGGAATATTCTTCCTCTGGAGATTAGGTTGGCCTCAACCCTATTGGCCTTTTATAAAGTCCTGAAGATCTGTTCTATCTCTAGGCCTGGGACCCTGAGTATATAAGAGGCTCCATCTCTAGGTGGATGACTTCAGTTGATCAATTGATTAAATAAATAAATACAATGAAAGTTATGCCATTCAATCTGAGGTCACATGCATCTAGGGCAGTGATGGCAAACCTTTTCAGCACCAAGTGCCGAAAGGGTTGCGCATAAATATTGCAGGTGCACATGCATGCTCATCCAGGCCACACTCTAGAAAAGCTGAACTTCTGGGTTCTAGTGTGCATTTGTGCTTGACAATCGGCTGGCCGGTGTGCTAGCTGGTTTTTGGCACTGCCACACATGAAGGGATTGCTCTCTGGAAAAGCCAAACTTCTGGGTTCTGGCGCACATGTGCACCCGACAATCAGCTGGCTGGCACACATGCGCGCACTGGTTTTTGGCATTGCCATGCACGTGAAGGACAGCTGATCATCATGCATCCATGAATGCCAAAAATCTGGAAGTCAAACAGGCAAGGCCACGTGTGCTGGGCGACATGGCTTCGTGTGCCACTTTGGTCACGCATGCCATAGGTTCGCCATCATAGATCTACGGTAAAGGTTCTTGTGCTTTGGTTTTCATTATACCTGAGTACTGAAGCATCATAACCTTGTTTCTCCCATCCCATTTCCATTTCCATAGAGTTGTGGTCTCTAAATTTGGCAATCTTAAGACTTGTGAACACCCAGAATTCCTCAGCCAGCCATGCTGTAGAGCATCCAGCATAGCAAGCTAAGATGCATTCAATTATTTTGCGTGTTTGACAACAGTAGAAATGGAAGAAAAAAATAAACATATGGAGAGACATCCAACACACTTAAACAGTGCATTCTATCATATAGATGGTCACAAAGCAACACACAATTATAAAAACAATAAATCAAAATATGGCCCCAGTTCTTAAGTTCATAATTTTAGGTCTCTCTTAAAATGTCAGAACTAGCAATTCAACCATATACTTCATGGTCTATAATCAGGGGTGAAATGCTCCAGGTTCATTCCGGATCGCCCAATCCGGTAGCGATGGTGGTGGGTAATTCGGAGAACCGGTATCATCAGAGGCTTTTTTTTTTAAAAAAAAAATAAAGCATTTTTTCTACAAACTCTTCGGCCAAAAAAATGCTTTTTAAAGTAAAAAAACAAGCCTCTGATGATCACGGGGTTCAGCTGGGATCGTCAGAGGCTTTTCAAAGCATTTTTTTCTGCAAAAAAATGCAGAAAAATGTAGGGAAAAAATGCCTTTAAAAGCCTCTGGCGATCCCAGCTGACTTGCCTGATCGTCTGATGCTTCTAAAAGCATTTTTTTCTGCAACCTCTTGAGCTGAAGAGGTTGTAGGAAAAAATGCTTTTAAAAGTTTAAAAAAAAAGTTGGCCACGCCCACCCAGTCACATTACCCCCCCCCACCAAGCCACACCCATAAAATAAGCCATGCCCACAGAACTGGTAGTTACAAATTTTAGATTTCACCCCTATATATAATCCTTTATGCTTCCTAGTGAAACAGTGAGTAACTGAAAGAACAAAGAATTCATGATTGGTCACTTATAACCTTGATGGAGAGTAGAAAGAAAAATCAGTTCTGTAAACTATGTGGTTTATGGCACAGAAAATAAAATATTTGGTAAATATAAATCTAAAAAGAGAACTCAAAAAAAATATTGGGTACAGACAGCTGCTGCTAAATATATTTCATTGCATTCCTTGTCAACATGGTTCTGTGTCATCTCCTCTCCCCAATCTGTCACCATTTGGTGGCTATGGACACGTTCAATCTTCGTTGGACAGATTTGTGGTTTTGTATGTCCCTTTAGCTCTTTTTTTAAAAAAGTGTTTTATGGTGCCACAAATATTAGAGGCTTCCTGAAGCATTTGATACCTCCATTTTGTGCCTAAGAGGCATTGTCTGGGCTTCATAAAGACTGGCACTTACAGAATTGAAATTACATTTAGTATATTGACACAATGGTAAAGATATTTCTTTGTGGAACCCGAGGATAATGAACATTTTCTTCTATTTTGCCACAAAAATTAAGCGTTTAAATTTCTAGGCATTCCATATCTTCCTTCAAGATCTCTACAGGATTCAACCATGTATCTCATAATCAAAAGTACACAAATAGTAAAGGAAGAGAGAGAAACACAGTCACAGGGTTTCTGGGCAATTCCTTGCTGCAATTTTGGTCCAGGCCTTCAACAACTTGATGGGCCCCAATACCAATATAATCCTGTATCAGGCCTGATGTACAGTAGAATAGAATAGAATAGAATAGAATAGAATAGAATAGAATAGAATAGAATAGAATAGAATAGAATAGAACAGAACAGAACAGAACAGAACAGAACAGAACAGAACAGAACAGAACAGAATAGAATAGAACAGAACAGAACAGAACAGAACAGAACAGAACAGAATAGAATAGAATAGAATAGAATAGAATAGAATAGAACAGAATAACAGAGTTGGAAGGAACCTTGGAGGTCTTCTAATCCAACTCCCTGCTTAGGCAGGAAACCCTTTACCATTTCAGATAAATGGTTATCCAATCTCTTCTTTAAAATGTCCAGAGTTGGAGCATTTACAACTTCTGGAGGCAAATTGTTCCAGTGATTAATTGTTCTAGCTGTCAGGAAATTTCTCCTTAGTTCTGGGTTGCTTCTCTCCTTGATTAGTTTCCACCCATTGCTTCTTATCCTGCCTTCAGGTGCTTTGGAGAATAGTTTGACTCCCTCTTCTTTGTGGCAGCCCCTGAAATATTGGAACACTGCTATCATGTCTCCCCTAGTCCTTCTTTTCATAAAACTAGACATACCCAGTTCCAGCAACCATTCTTTAGCCTCCAGTCCCCTAATCATCTTTGTTGGTCTTCTCTGCACTCTTTCTAGAGGCTCGAGATCTTTTTTACATTGTGGCGACCAAAATTGGATGCAGTATTCCAAGTGTGGCCTTACCAAGGCATTATAAAGTGGTATTAACACTTCACATGGTCTTGATTCTATCCCACTGTTTATGCAGCCTAGAACTGTGTTGGCTTTTTTAGCAGCTGCTGCACACTGCTGGCTCATATTTAAATGATTGTCCACTAGGACTTCAAGATCCCTCTCACAGTTACTACTATTGAGCAAGGTATCGCATATACCATACCTGTGCATTTTGTTTTTCTTGCCTAAATGTAGAACCTTACTTTTTTCACCATTGAATTTCATTTTGTTAGATAGCACCCAATGATCAAGTCTGTCATTGTCTTCTGTATCTTAAGCCTATCTTCTGGAGTGTTGGCTATTCCTGCTAGCTTGGTGTTATCTGCAAATTTAATGAGTTCCTCATCTGTCTCTTCATTAATGAAGTTGTTGAAGAGTACTGGTCCTAAGACAGAGCCTTGGGGTACTCCACTGCATACTTCCCTCCATGTAGATGCAGTTCCATGGGAAAGCCATGAGGTAATCATCCATTCTCCCTGCCATACTATCTCCTCCTTTACACCTCCTAAGTCAAGCATTGTCTAAAGCAGCAACAAAAGCACTGCCATCAGCTCACTTTTCTTCTAATCAGTTGACTTGCCTAGAAATGGAGAAAAGTTATGTCAAGCCATGTGACAGAAATGGAGCCCTTGCAGGCCTTGATAGCTTCCCAATGCTCACTCCTAGCTGTTTTCTTTCTATTATACTGAGTTCCTTGGGATGTTCATGCCTACTATTTTGGTGCAATGGAAAAAGCAGTTGTGACTTTCTTCTTACACACCAACTGATTTCCATGGCCTGTGGTCTGTCACCACTGGGGATTTGAGAAATTTTTATTGGAATTACATATATGTTCATATGCATGAGCAATACAGAAGCTTTCAGCAAGTCTTTAAAGTGAAGCAGGAGCCTTTTTTTAATCTGATGCCAGCTTTACCTCAAGAAGACCTCTTTGGATTGAATTCATCTTTAGGCTGTCGGTGAATGTGTTTCTTCCTACTTCATGAATGCTGAAGAGGAATGGAAAACTATTGAAGCATTATCTAGGGAATATGCAGGTGTTCTTCATATTATGATTATTTCTATTCTTGATAAATATGACTTAGTAATAATATTTATTTCTGTTGTTGAATCTTCCCAAGAGCTTTCTTTGAAGTATCCATAAATAATTGCTTTTCTAAAAACTCTGAATGTTTCTTTATAAAGGCAAGGAAGCCATTTGTCCTGTTATAGATTATTCTTTCACTTAAGTATATCTTTCTCTGTAATTTAGCATAATATCATCCTGGCCAAATGAGATAAAATATGCTTTTCTGAAATATATGTTTTTGTTTGCATTCACTTTTTCCAAATATGCCTTTTGTATGCAACAATGGTGAATGTATATATTTTAGAATATGAAATTAATGCTGAGAAATATTGCTGGAAGCCTATCAATTATGCAAGTAAAAAAATATTAAAATCACCTAGCTTTTAAAGATGCATTGTACTCTAAATGATTTCTTTTGTATTCTTTTAGTTTTAAAAGGAAAAAAAAGCAGCAATTAATGCTTCTGAACCTACTACATTTTATCACTTGATAGTATGTATCGCACAAGACTTATCCTTTCCTATTAATGCATAGGTGAGCATCTTAAAAGTTATGCTAAGTTTATTACTGTAAACCCTTTTTGGTAATGGTTCCCACTTCTTAGATCTTATTAGCTTGGGCAGGCTTCATATAATCTCTTTTTTAATCTACTTTAAGTAGCCTAGATATAGTATGCACATGTCCTATTATTAGAAATGATATGCTTTTGCTCCCCATTCTACAGAATTTAGAGAAGGAATTAAACCTTAGAGATTGGCAACTTGTTATTTATAACAATGTTTAGATGGCATTCAAATAGGTAAAGATCCACACCACCACCATCATCACACCCTGGAACAAAATACTGAAGACAATTTTTGGTTATTGAATTATATATGTATGTGTAATACATTACTTCAATTAGCACAAGGCACTATGCACAAGATAGTATCACTGTCTGTCCATGGTGCTTAAGGGTAAAGTGTTCTAAATTCACTGCATTCTATTATCACTATACCTGTTACTATCACTGGTTTGGTCTAGTAGATAAGACATCATTCTAGAAAGCCTGAGACCATGGGCTTAAGTCCTGACTTGGCCACGAAAGCCAGCAGGTTCACCTTGGGCCAGTCACTCTGTCACAGACCAAAGCATCTCATAGGGTGATTGTTGTGGCAAAATAGGAGGAGAAAGGTGTATTGAATAGCTATTAGGTTATTAGTAAAAACAATTATTTATTTTATTTAGTGTATGGCATTGTTACATTATCCAGGAGACTACAATGCTAATGCAGAGTAGTAGTTTGGCTGCCTGTTTACCAGTTCTGTTTGGTATACGCTTACTTGCTTCCAACAATAAGCCACAAGAGGGCGAGCTAGCTTTGCACCAAAAAAGAAAGAGGAATGGCTCTTCTGGCACAGCTTATTTGAGGCCTTCTCCCTCTACCGAAGCTGCCTTGCAAATGGGCATCACAACTGGAAGGGTTCAATGCCAGAAGGATTCTAACCACCACACCAAGTGCCAGTTTATCTCTCCACTGAAGTGGTACTTATTTATCTACTCCCATAGAACATGCTTTCAAACTGCTGATGGGAACTCACCCTGCCAGATGGTGCTAGGACTCAAACCCCTGCCTGAGGAACAACCATCTCTAGACTCTTTGAGTCACTGAGCCCCAACACCCCTCTGTAAAAATAATAAAGATAAGATATGAATGAATGAGTAAACAAACAAACAAACAAACAAATAAATATTGAATATTGTGATAATTTTAACATCAAGAATTAGGCTGTAGACTCGTCACTCTGCCATACAGTTGAAGATGTGTTGGTGGGTGGGTGTGGGTGGGTCTGTCTGTCTGTCTGTCTGTCTGTCTGTCTGTCTGTCTGTCTGTCTGTCTATCTATCTATCTAATTCTATTCATAAATTCTGATGTATAAGAGAACATGTAAGGATATTTTGCCAGTTAAAAAATAAATGTATGCATTTTATCTAAGGGTTAGAAGTAACACTAGCAGTAACCAAGATATGATTGCTGATTCTGGTAGTTTTAAACATTCATGCCACTTCAAACTATTGTATACACATACATTGCAAATAACAATATTGTATGCAATAGTTCTGTGCAGTATTATACAGTATTAATAGAAACAACCATTATTCCAGCTGTTTTGTTTTGTTTTGCCTTTTTGAGTTACATTACAATAAAAATGCTGATACTTGTAAAATACAGATCATGGAAAATATTAAATCAAATTAGTCTCTGACTGAATAGGTTTAAAATGCTTATGATAATATTTGAGTAGAATTTTATTAAATCTCTGAATACTACAGTGCGGAGCTAGTTAAGTGTAGAGGATAAATTATAAGACCTAAAAATTCAGCCCAAGGCTAAGATGGTAGCTGGGAATTCTGGATCTGGAATTCTGTGATCTATAGAAAGACAATTACATTTTTAGGAAACCTGGACTATAACCTGGGAGATCCAAGTTCAATTTCTGATCTTTGAAAGATTGATGATGGAGTTTCATTAGTAGCTTGAGTTTTCAGGGGCAAGAGTATGTAAATAGACAGTGGCACCTCAAACTGAGTTTGAGTACCCAAAAGTAAGTTTACTGGTACCAAAGGAAAATGTGAGAAGAAAAATTGCCAGAGTTAAATCCAGTCAGGATTTAAATTGAGAAGCAGCTTTTAGAGAACTAGCATAAACTGTGTAATAGTTAAGTCTTTTGTGTTGACAAGAAGTAGTTTGCTAGTGTTGTATCTGTAAACTGGGACTTTATAGTCACCCTTGTGGAATCTCTCTTTTTGTATGCAAAGAAATAAAGAAATATGAAATGAATCTATATTAAGTTAAATGAAAGTGCATTTAGATGGAATTGTGCATATTAACCTATTTCTCCTGAGGTTATACCGTAGGCTGTAATCATGGGAGCATGCCTGATTGAAAGAAACTGAAATATATTCTGATTGGGCATATATCAGATTGTGCTGTTGATCACTTGTAAACAATGTAGTAAAAAATTATGCTTTCTGAAAATGCAGAAACGATGGCTTATCCATGTGTTCATCAGTCCAAAATTCTAGAGAATGAATATTACATGTGCCATAAATGAAAAATATCAAAAAAGATGTAACAAAAGATAAGATTTAGTTTAATGATTCATTTTGTAAGGATATTAACTCAAGGTGGAAATGAATTTTAAGCTGTAGAATTCTCTCTTATGTACATCTCAGATCTTATATATCTAACAAATTTGAAATGTATTTTAATAAATTTCAAAGCATCAGTACTACCGTAGCAAGTGTCCTTTCTATTTGAAATGAATATGCATTACCCCCACAATAGTCTTGAGCATTGGAGACATAATTAAAACATGAAGCAATCCAATATTTTCTGCTAGCTTTGCAATCATTCTAGAGACTTTTTGTTTCTTTTATGCCTCTTAAGCAATATTAATAATTTAGTCATAATAAATGTTTTATTTATTTATTCAATTTATATATCAATTCAATTTATTTATTCAATTTCTGTAGCCCCCCATCTCAATCTAATTGACGTAAGATGGCAAACAATATCATAACAATTAAAATCATAAAAACACAAATTACATGTAGACAACTGAGAATTATCATAAGCAATACATAAAAATTAAGAGTGCATCTCTTGGTGTCCAAAATCAAGAAAATAGGAAGCCCTAAGGTTGTGCACATAGCTGAGTCTCTACAGTTTTACAAAATGCTAATAGAGTCAAAGCCATCTTGAGCTCTAAAGGAAGAAAAGTCCAGAGGGCAGAGTCTACTACTAAGAAGGCACACTTCCTGGTCCCTGTCAGCCCACATTCATAGACTGATGAACCTTATAGTATCCCCAATCTACTATATCAAATTGGATGGGTAGAAACAATTTGAAGATGGTTCCTTAGGTAACCCAGACCCAAGCTATATAAAGCTTTAAAGGTGAATTATATCCAGAAACACATTGGCAGCCAATGCAGATCCCATTACAAGTGTAATATAATTGACAACATTAACTACCCAGGCAGCCACATTTTGTATCAGTTAAAGTTTTGAAATGATCTTCAATGGCAGCTCCATAGAGAACTCATTATGGTAGACCAAATGAGAGGGCATGAGGGCATGAGTGTCTGTGAACAAAGCCCACTGGTCCAAGAATGGACATAACTGGGAGAAAACCTGAAGGTGTGCCAAGGTCTTTGTAGCCATGACTTCAAGCTGTGAGTTTAAGAGGACCGTCAGATTATGCACTCAGTCTGACTTCAGCACTGCTCTCCCACACAGTACCAAAGATTGAAGAACTTTGTTTCCATCAGGCGTAAATACCAAAAGTCATTCAGTCTTACTTGGATTAAGTTAAAAGCCCTTTCAGGCCCCTACAACTTTCAGACATAGGTACAAGACATCCATGGCATCACTAAACAGGCCAAGAGTAGAAATATATAGCTGGGTATCATCTGCATATTGATGGCATCTCACTCAAACCATCAGATCACCTCCCCCATCAGTTTCATGTACATATTAAATAGGAAAGGAGAAAGAGCCAAGCATCATGTGAGGGATCCCACAGAGTATGGACCATGGTTTGATTCTCTTCCTTCCTGCCAACACCGACTGAAACTGGCCACAGAGAAAAGAGAGAAACCATGCAAGTGATTTTATCTTCATGATGCCTGGCACATTTGTCATAATTACTCCATAGTGATCTGTGATATTATTCCCTCCTAGGTGGGATTGAATCACCCATCATAGGTGCCAATTGATTATCTGTAGATGAAACTAATGTGAAGAAATAGTTACATTTCATCAACCTTATGATCCTGAGGTAGGCTCTAATAATGGCTATAGTTCTTGTTTGATGGTCTTCGCTCCTTATCTTCTGTCCATCGGATATCCAACCAGTAACTAGAAAGGGCTGGACTATAAGGCAGCACTGAGGCACTTATCATAGCAGCATTAGAACAGGCCTTAAACACCAGATCCATTGAAACAGGGGTCTACCACATTAGACAGAACCCAAGATGCAGACTGTGTAGAGATACATAATGGCAGGGGGTAAAATGCAGGTAAGAACAACATACAGTAATACTTACCTGCAGAGACTAAACTGATTTTGAACTTGATAACAGCAGCAAGATTGTTGGTAGCACAACACTGGAAGAAGGACTTTTTGCCTACTATTGATGACTGGATATTGAAAGTAACTAATTTAGCTGAAATGGCTAAAATTTCAGCATATTTGAAGGATCACACACAAGAAAGGTATATACAGGACTGGAGAAGATGGATTGATTATATACAAAATAAGTATCAGACCAAAAAGTATCAAATAGCTTATGAATGATTTCTTTTATCTGTATAAGCGCTATATAAGTGATATTAGAAGTTTTATGTCTAAGAAGTAGGATTTTATCTATGGGGGGTTAAGAATTTTTTTTCTAGGGGATGTTAGTTTAATGATTGGTTAAGCAATTTAGTTTATTGTTAAAAGTCAATTGAAATACCTTGTGTTCTGCTCTGGGAAGTCGGGGAGGAGGAGGGGGGTTGGGTGGGAGGGTTGTGGGGAAATTGTGTTTGTTTTAAAACGTTTTCAATAATAAAAATAAAGAACAACATACAGTGAGAAGCATAACCAAGTAGCTAGCATTGTGCACAGGGAGATCTGTACAGTGTGTCAGCTACACCCACCCAATCCAGATGTGAGAAAGTGATAAGTTACTAAAATTGTTTATATGTGTTTGGATAAAGAAGGAAATAATTTCTTTACAAGTTTTTCTTTTTCTTTATTATATTCTTTTTCCCCCTCCCCCCCTGCACTTTCTATTTTTTAGTTTTTTATTTTCTTTTTTAGTTTGTATTAGTTTTGTATTATTGCAATTGTGATTTTTTTAAAACAATCTGCTATTTGAAAAATTGTTCATGAAGGTATATCAATGCTCTCACACTTGTCTTATAAATATGTTACTGTTGCTACTCCAATAATGTATTGTATTTCTTTGTCATTGTGCGTTTAGGGTCCATTAATATGTGATGTTATGATAATTAAACTGTTATAATCGTGTCAGGTCATGCCAAATAGAAAGGACTCTGAGAAAATGCTATATTAACTTACTAAATTAAGCCCTATTAATAGATTCTTTTTAAAGACACCAATAATTTGAAACCAGCAGCTCATTAATAGTTGAAATCCCAAAGGTTAGTATAAAACTAAGTTAATGGATAAATCCCTTTACAGCCTTCAAAATTCAGGTTCTCCCTGCCCTCAGAATAATTCAGAGTGTTTTGTTTCCAGCATCCATCAGAGAAGTGAAGATATAATTATTCTAACACCCTCACTTAATTAATTATGCAAATTATCATGCACCTCTGTGTTTTTCCTTGTTTGAATACATAATTCTATATTTATGAATATGTATGACTTGCTGTTTGCCAGACTGCCCATTACAAAGTCAGAATTGCTGGGAAATTTGGTGCTCCTTTTTGTTTTAAATTGCTCACTATGAAGAAAATAATACCATACTTACTCTGGATGTGGGATAATAAATTTGGTTGATTCTCCAATTTTTTCTTTTCTTTACAGGTTTCTGCAATTTGCATACTGCTCACTCCAGTTGGACTTAATGAATGTGTGCATTAAAACTTCAGTTTCGAATTTAACAGACTTCAGTGCAAGTTACAAAATTTTCAAACTTCACACACATACATTCACTCCCCGCTGGGTTTATTGCATCGACTCCTTTTGTCTCAATTGCAATACAAAATTTATATTTAAAAAGCATTCAGATTAAACATGGGACCACTCTTTTTGAATAGTTTGTCAATAGTAACTGAGGTTTTGCTGTATATAGTGATGTCTCATTTCAAAAGCTAGGGACAAGTGTACGTGTATTGTAACAGCAAAGAGAATGTACTTCAGGCCATTTATTGGCTGCCAGCTGGATACTAAATCCAGCCGCCTAGAATAACCGAAAGTGAGTGGGCAGCCATATAAATTATCTAAATAAATCAATAAATAATAAATCACACATTTTCCCACCTATTTCTTTTTAAAATGTAATTTCTTAATGGACCCTCTTTGCTAAAGTATAATGCAGCCTCTTTACTAAAGCTGACCTGTTTTTGATTTGGTAATTTTTTGGCTGATTAGTTGTTGGGGTTCTTGGTACTCTGTGACCTTGGTTGCTTTGTGACAGACATTTCATTATTATTCTATGTAACATCATAGGACATAAGACTGTAACGTTTTTGGGTTATTTATATTTGCTGCAGCAGCTAGCCTTGCCAATCTTAGTTGGAATTGATATTTTCCTTGATAGTTGTTTAATTAATAAGGGGCTGGTGGCTCAGCAGACTAAAAGCATTGTGGTTAACACCAGCTGTCTGCAATTACTGTAAGTTCGAATCTCACCAGGCTCAAGGTTGACTCAGCCTTCCATCCTTTTCTTTCTTTTTTCTCTTTTTTTTTCTTTTATTTGATTTCTATACCACCCTACTCCCGAAGGACTCAGGGCGGTGCACAGCCAAACAATAAAACACATACATACAAAATTTAAAAGTAGAATAAAATCAAATTAAATAATTTTGGCCCCGACAAATTTAAAACCCCAAACTATTTAAAACCAATTTTAAAATTGAATATATAAAATACTAAAAGATATTTAAAAATTAAAAATCTTCTATAAAAGAGGGAGAAAATTAGGCCAGGCCCGCCTGGTGAAATAATAAGGTCTTTAAAGTGCGGCGGAAGGTGCGCAGATCCGGGATCCTCCGTATGTCTGGGGGGAGCTCGTTCCAGATAGTAGTGCCCCCACAGAGAAGGCTCTCCCCCTGGGGGCCGCCAGTCGGCATTGTTTGGCCGACGGCACCCAGAGGAGCCCCTTTCTATGGGAGCGTACCGGCCGGTGGGAGGCTATTGGTGGTAGTAGGCGGTCCCGCAAGTACCCAGGTCCTAAGCCATGGAGCGCTTTAAAGGTGGTAACCAAAACACTGGTGACCAAAGAGATCAGAGCAAAGCCTTTGTTTATTGCCAGTTTGAAAGGAGACCAATGGAGCACTGATTAGAATAGAATAGAATAGAATAGAATAGAATAGAATAGAATAGAATAGAATAGAATAGAATAGAATAGAATAGAATAGAATTTTTTATTGGCTAAGTGTGATTGGACACACACCGAATTTGTCTTGGTGCATATGCTCTCAGTGTACATAAAAGAAAAGATACATTAGTCAAGAATCGTAAGGTACAACACAATGATAGTCATAAGGTACAAATAAGCAATCAGGAAACAATATCAATATAAATCATAAGGATACCAGCAACAAAGTTACAGTCATACAGTCATAAGTGGAAGGAGATCGGTGATGGAAATGATGAGAAGGTTAATAGTAGTGCAGATTTAGTAAATAGTTTGACAATATTGAGGGAATTATTTGTTTAGCAGAGTGATGATGTTTGGGGAAAAACTGTTCTTGTGTCTAGTTGTTCTGGTGTGCAGTGCTCTATAGTGTCGTTCTGAGGGTAGGAGTTGAAACAGTTTATGTCCAGGATGTGAGGGGTCTGTAAATATTTTTACAGCCCTCTTTTTGACTTGTGCAGTATACAGGACCTCAATGGAAGGCAGGCTGGTAGCAATTGTTTTTTCTGCAGTTCTAATTATTCTCTGAAGTCTGTGTCTGTCTGGTTGGGTTGCAGAACCCAACCAGAAAGTTATAGAGCTGCAGATTTAATTTAATTTAATTTAATTTCGAATTTATATACCGCCCTTCTCCCTGAGGACTCAGGGCGGTGTACAGCCAAGATAAAAAACATAGAATACAAATATTAAAACATTTAAAAATATATATAAAATTTGGCCCAAAAAATTAAAAATCACAGACTAATTAAAAGAATTTAAAAATTTTAAAAATTTCTTCTTAAGCCAACCCGGCTTGCTGAAAAAGATAGGTTTTCAGGGAACGACGGAAGGCATTGAGGTCCTGGATTCTTCTTATCTCCGGGGGCAACTGATTCCAGAGGGTGGGAGCCCCCACAGAGAAAGCCCTCCCCCTAGGGGCCACCAGCCTACATTGTTTGGCTGATGGCACCCTGAGGAGGCCCTCTCTGTGGGAGCGCACGGGTCGATGGGAGGTCATCGGTAGCAGCAGGCGGTCTCGGAGATAGCTAGGCCCTATGCCATGGAGCGCTTTAAAGGTGATAACCAACACCTTGAAGCGCACCCGGAAGACCACCGGGAGCCAGTGCAGCTCGCGCAGGAGTGGTGTTACATGGGAGCGCCATGTTGCTCCCATCACTACCCGCGCTGCTGCATTCTGGACCAGCTGGAGCCTCCGGGTGCTCTTCAAGGGGAGCCCCATGTAGAGAGCGTTACAGTAGTCAAGGCGAGAGGTGACGAGGGCGTGAGTGACTGTGCACAGGGAATCCCGATCAAGAAAGGGCCGCAACTGGCGAATCAGGCGAACCTGATAAAAGGTCCCCCTGGTAACAGCCGTCAGATGTTCCTCCAAAGACAGCTGCCTATCCAGGAGGACTCCCAGATTGCGAGCCCTTTCAGTGGGGGCCAAAGACTCGCCCCCAATAGTCAGTGATGGAGTCAACTGACTATATCGGGATGCCGGGAGCCACAGCCACTCAGTCTTGGAAGGGTTGAGCCTGAGCCTGTTCCTCCCCATCCAGATCCGCACAGCCTCCAGGCACTGGGACATCACTTCAAGGGCATCGTTGGGGTGGCCTGGGGTGGAGATGTACAGCTGGGTGTCATCAGCGTACTGGTGGTATCTCACCCCAAAGCCACGGATGATCTCGCCCAGCGGCTTCACATAAATGTTGAACAGGAGGGGCGAGAGGACCGACCCCTGAGGCACTCCACATATAAGAGGCCTTGAGGTCGACCTCTGCCCACCTGCCAACACGAACTGCGACCGGTCGGAGAGAAAGGAGGAGAACCACCGTAATACGGTGCCCCCCATCCCCAACTCTTCCAGCCGGTGCAGCATGATACCATGGTCGATGGTATCAAAAGCCGCTGAGAGATCTAATAGGACCAGAACAGAGGAATAACCCCTGTCCCGAGCCCTCCAGAGATCATCAACCAACGCGACCAATGCCGTTTCCGTGCTGTGCCCAGACCTGAAACCCGACTGGAACGGATCCAGATAGGATGTTTCCTCCAGGAATTGTGGAAACTGTTGCGCGACCACACTCTCAACAACCTTCGCAATGAAGCGAAGGTTGGAGACAGGACGATAGTTAGCCAATATTGCTGGATCCAGGGACGGCTTCTTGAGGAGAGGCCTCACCACCGCCTCTTTCAGGACAGCGGGGAAGTGACCCTCACTCAAGGAAGCATTAATGACGCCCTGGAGCCAGCCTCGTGTAACCTCCCGGGAAGCCAGTACCAACCAGGAGGGACACGGGTCCAGTAAACATGTGGCCGCACTAAGTCTCCCCAAAATCCTGTCCACATCATCGGGAGTCACAGCATCAAACTCCTCCCAGATAACATTCTCAAGACTGTTCCTCGTCACCCTGCCCTGATCTACCCAGTCAGAGTCCAAATCCCCCCGGATCTGAGCGATTTTGTCATACAGGTACTGTCCGAAATCCTCCGCCCTGCCTTCTAAGGGATCCTCCCGCACTCCCAGATGGAGCAGGGCGCGGGTCACCCTAAACAGGGCGGCCGGACGATTCCCTGATGACGCAATAGAGGCGGAAAAGTAATTAGACTTTGCCGTCTTTATCGCCACTAGGTAGGCCTTAATATGCGACCTTACCAGTGTTCGATCAGATTCAGCGAGACTGGCCCTCCAACCGCTCTCCAGGCGTCTTTTCCGGCGCTTCATTTCCCTCAGCTCCTCAGTAAACCAAGGAGCCACCCGGGATCGGCATCGGGTCAGAGGCCGCAAAGGCACAACTCGGTCCAAGGCCCCACCAGCCGCCCGATCCCAGGCGGCTACCAGGTCCTCGGCCGAGTCATGTGCTAGATCCTCAGGAAATGGCCCAAGCTCCGTCTGGAACCTATCAGGATCCATCAGGCGCCTGGGGCGGATCCATCTAATTGGGTCCGCCTCCCTGCGGCAAGGGGTCGCAGTTCGAAGATCTAGGCGAAGGAGTGAGTGGTCAGTCCATGACAAGGGTTCCATGTCTATATCCCCTATAACAAGACCACTCAACCACTGGCCAGAGACAAAAATCAGATCCAGAGTGTGACCAGATCCAGATGACAGATTCAATAATTAATTGGCACATCTCTGTTATTTATTGACCAGAAAGGACAATCACTTGCTGGCTGATACTTCTTTGTGAATTCCAGATTTTGAAACATATACATATGAACGTATTAATTCCATTTTTATGTCCGCATAAAGTAAAGTATTTAAAGTATTAATAGCATCTCAGCAGATTTGGTAATTGTTAAAATAGCCCAGGTTTGTCTTATTTCAGATTGAGGACACTTGGAAGACTGCTTATCCAGGTTTTAACTGTGTTAGAAAGTTGAATGACCGCATTTAGCTACCTTAAAGAGCCATAGAAACCAATGATCTGCAGTGATTAATTAGGAAACCAGATACAGTCACTAGAAAGAGATGAGTAAGTATATCTAAATTATTGCTGTCAGCAACTGCAGTAATGATCCATATGGATGATTTTGTTCTGCATTGCTGGAATTTTGCATCTTTGAAGACCTTTACTTAGCTAACTTCTTTCATGCTAGTTATTTCAACATCAGCTTTCAAGGTTCTTTGTCCTCCTCCATATCTTCCCATACCTACTGTACTTTCTATCCTATTAAATATGCAGTAAACTTTACTTTGTACTTTGGCTATGTTCCATCAATAATATTTCTTTTTAATCTTCTTACACAGATGAAATTATCAGTCATGGTTAGTGCTCTAAATATTATGTAGCTATTTTAAGTACTTATCAAGCATTAACCCAAGTTGGTATAATATACAAGGAACAAGGAAAACAAAATATTTATAGTCATAACACATTCATCCTCGTTTGCAGAGTGATACATAGCCTCTTTATAGTGCTACAAAATTTCTAAACCATTGTAATTATCGGTATTATCTGAATGTTGTTCAAACACATCAGGGATTATGTACAATATTTGTTTTCTGTTTCACATTCATATGTTTCTGTTTCAGTGACATATTAATAGTTTTGGCCTTGTTTTATAAGAGGCTTCACTTTCCCAATTTACATAATTTGTCTTTTCCATGAGACAGGGAAAAACATATTATTTTTGCCTTTCAAACATTTTGTACTGCTGCAGACTCAGAGATTCCTCTTATATCCAGCTCTGTTGCACAACATACAGTAGATTGGAGCAATATATTTCAGATTATTTTTTTTTATTCTCTACTTCATGGCATGATGTTGATATTTAAAGTAAAACAAAAATTACAGAATTCCTTCACTTAATTTCTGATAATAAATGTTAATTAAACACTTAACATTTTTGCCATAAACAATTGACATTTTGGGCATTTTTATGTTTTGATATAAAAATGCTTATTATTATAATTACTATTGATAGGCTGCTCCATACTGTATTACTTAAAACACAGTGATTTGTTAAGGCAGATTGCATGAATGTATTTTGACCTTTCCTTCTCCTTTATTTTGGTAGCATGCCAGGTGTCACAGTTGAAAAAAATAAAATAGTAGACAAGACCAGAACAAAAACTAAAATAGCAATTGCACTTGACTTATATACCTTTCCACTGTGCTTTTCAGCACTCTCTGGGCAGTTTACAGAATCAGTGTATTGCCCCTAACAATCTGAGTCCTCATTTTATCAACTGACCCTTTAGAGCTGGTTTATGTATCTCATTTCTAGAGTAAGAACCCATTGATCTGATCTACAGTGAACCAGTCTGTATACTGATAAGTAAAAGGTTGACTTTGATTCCTGGTGATTGCTTGGAGGCAACCAATGGACTTTTCTTGGCAACAATATGGAAATAGTTTCCCTTTGCATGTTTCCAAGGTGTATTTTATTTATGTAGTCTAGCATACAGTCCTGTAACCCCTGGTAATCTCATCTAAATAACAAATAGTGCAATTAGCTTTAAGTCCAGACTATTTCTACCATTTGCTTATCATTTTTAAAGGCTTGAATGGCACAGGCCAGGCTATTAGATATCTAACCCTAAGGATACCTGCCCAGTTTCTAGATCAGATAGGGAAGATGCACTGCAGATCCCTTCCCTCGTGCACTGTCATCTGGTGGGTCCCTTTTCTGAGCTATGCCAGCCCTTTGGAATAGCTTCCTACCTGACATTCTGGAACCTTACTCTTTTAGGTTTACTCTGGAAGGACATCAAAACTGGACTCTTCCCTCATCCTCACCCCCTGTCAAGCATTGAGCAATATGTGGCTGAGTCAAGAGATGCCCAGCATGATGAACTGATGCACGGTGAAACGGGCTTAATGTGTTTTATCTATTTATTTTATTTATTTATTTTATTTATTTATTTGATTTATTTGATTTGATTTTTATACTGCCATACTCCAGCAGGACTCAGGGCCGTGAACAGCCAAGGTAAAACACAGCATACAAAATTTAAAACAATTTAAAAGATATTAAATAATTTTGGCCCACAATTTAAAAAACACCCCAATAAAATCAATTACAAATTAAAACCAAAAGATGGGATCAAGCCAGCCCGGCTAGATGAAATAAGTGAATTTTAAGGGCCCGACGAAAAGTCTGGAGGTCCGGGATCATACGTATCTCTGGGGGTAGGTAGTTCCAGAGGGCGGGTGCCACCACAGAGAAGGCTTTCCCCCTGGGGGCCGCCGGCCAACATTGTCTGGCTGCCGGCACCCTGAGGAGCCCCTCTCTGTGCGAGCGTACTGGCCGGTGGGAGGCTATTGGCGGCAGAAGGCGGTCTCGTAGATACCTAGGCCCTAAGCCATGGAACACTTTAAAGGTAGTCACCAACACCTTGAAGCGCACCCGGAAGACCACCGGAAGCCAATGCAGCTCGCGCAGGAGAGGTGTCACATGGGAGTGCCCCGTCTCTCCCATAATCCCCCGCGTGGCCGCATTCTGGACCAGTTGGAGCCTCCGGGTGCACCTCAAGGGGAACCCCATGTAGAGAGCATTGTAGTAGTCCAGGCGGGAAGTGATGAGTGCTTGATAATACTGTCACTTATATTAATTGTTATGAGATGGCTAGGATCACTGTGTGAGATAGGCAGCCATGTAAGTGCTTTAAATAAATAAATTGCACATTGGCGCTCAGTCCTTTCCATTATTTTCTCCCCTGGTTTACATTATTCTCTCTTTATTCATGTACTCTAGAGTTAAAAAAGAAACTGAAGAATCACATCTCACTATATTTTAAACACATAATTCATTTTTGTGCCTTACTTTACTTTATGTTAAAACTACCCCTATGTATACAAAAATAAAGCAATTTAATAAGTGTAGATAGCATGAAAAAAATACTATTTCTTAGAAGAATTTAACCTTATTAATGAAGATTAGAAAAGCAATACCATACAAAGATAGATCTGTATTACATACCGAGTTATTTTTTTCTCAAAAGTATGAAATTTTTTTTTAAAAAAATGCATTGTTCATTTATGCTTCTCTCAAATATGTAGAATGAGTTTAATCAGAATAAGATACTGGTGATCAGATAACCCATTTCTCTGCAAATTACAAATCCCTCTGTGCAATCTATGTATTCAGAGACTGTAAAAGGAATTATTTCTAAAACTTTCTGCATCTTCCAACATCACAATAGACATAAAGGCATCACATTAGATCCTGGATTAAAAGGTTAACACATATGGTGCATGTATGTAAGAAAAAGAGAAATAATAAAGAATGCTTTGGCTAAGTTTATAGAAAAATAGTCAGGACATAATAGCAGAATTGGGTTGTTCTGCTAGAAAATTATATTTATCGGGTTCTTATATAGGATAAATTGATTTAATAGATATTCATGGTTGAGTAGAGAAAAATGGAGAAAAATGGAGAATAAACTGTGGTGGCGCAGTGGTTAGAGAGCAGTACTTCAGGTTACTTCTGCTGACTGCTGGCTACCTGGCTACCAGGCTCAAGGTTGACTCAGCCTTCCATCCTTCTGAGGTCAGTCAAATGAGGACCCAAATTGTTGGGGGCAATATGCTGACTCTGTAAGCCCTTAGAGAGGGCTGTAGAGTACTGTAAAGTGCTATATAAGTCTAAGTGCTATTGCTATAAATGTTTTGTGTTTCTTCTATTATTTCTTCTATATTCATTGTTATTGGAAGGCTGTATCCTTCAAGTTCCTTTTTTAAAATTTTGCCATTTGCTGTCTTGTTGCCCTGGGATTTAATTCATTTGCAAAGGAATAGAATGGAACTGTCCAGCGCTTTTATGAACCTGAGGAATATTAGAATTCTTTACAAGAAGAAATCCTGTGTTTCTCTTTATCTTAAAAAAGATATCTTGATTCTGTCTTGATTCTGATTAATACCTTGTACACCATAGTACATCATGTTAGACTTTCAGCGCATAATCATTTGCTGGACCTTTATGTTCCTAGCATTTATTTACATATGAGTAAAACTTTCCATGTAACTGGGGATTAAGGCTGTTCAGATCTGGAAACATACTGTACAAGAAGACTAGAATTAAACTTTATTTTGCAACTTGATTGAAGTTCTTGGTTTCTCTGAGCTTGGTTGTTACCAGCTAGGGAACATCATCAGTGCAAGTGAGCATGTCATCAGCTTGTTTATCTACAGTATAGTAGCTTCCCTGCCAATTTAATAGGGATGTGTCTTTTTCCTTGGTGATTCATTGATTTGAGTATTGTTCTCTGCCTGATTATTTGTCTATTGTTAATCCCTGTTTATCTGAATGTAGATGCTGGAAAGGTGGTATTCTAGTTTCATTCCTAGATTTTTTTATTGTTGCTTTTGAATGATACGTAAATGGGGTTTATCTTAATATGTCTATTGATGGCTGATTTGTCTAAATGCCTAACTTCTAGAAATACTTTAACATTTTTGGATTTAGGATACTAATGAATAGTTGAATTTGTCTAGATATTATAAGATTAAGGAGTTTTCATCAGAGATTCTCTTCTATTAGAAATGTTATTGAGCTTTTCCTCCTCTCTTTCCTATATCCCAGTGAGTTATGGTAGAGTTTCTTCCTAATATTATCTCGTTTAAAGCATTCTTTAAGCCCTTTTTGTTTTTATTGCAGCTTCTGAATGCTTACCTTAAGACAACCTCCATGATTCTATAAAACACAACTCAAGCTGAGAAAAAACATTAAGGACAGACTGCTCCATCCTTTTTGCATGAAAATAACTGGTGAAACAGTGCATCCTGGGACAATTTTTGAATCAAAGTAGATCCATTTAGTTTTAGTTGTTAAGGCACCAGGCTAGAAACCAGGAGACTGTGAGTTTTAGTTCTGCCTTAGGCATGGAAACTGGCTGGGTGACTTTGAGCCAGACTCACAAACACTCTCAGCCCAAATTAACTCACATGATTGTTGTTGTGGGAAAAATAGGAAGAAGGACTATTAAGTATGCTTGTTGTCTTGAGTTAAAAATATTAAAGACTGGATTTTTTAAAAATTTTTAAAAAATTTTAAAATCCCTTTCTGGATCGGGACTCCTTGTGCACAGTCACTCATGCCTTGGTTACGTCACGCCTGGACTACTGTAACACTCTCTACATGGGGCTCCCCCTGAGGAGCACCCGGAGGCTCCAGCTGGTGCAGAATGCGGCCGCGCGGGTGATTATGGGAGCGACGTGGCGCTCCCACGTAACACCTCTCCTGCGCGAGCTGCATTGGCTCCCGGTGGTCTTCCGGGTGCGCTTTAAGGTGTTGGTTTTCATCTTTAAAGCACTCCATGGCTTAGGGCCAGGGTATTTGCGAGACCGCCTGCTGCTACCGATAACCTCCCACCGGCCAATACGCTCTCACAGAGAGGGCCTCCTTGGGGTGCCGTCGGTCAGGCAATGTCGGCTGGCGGCCCCCAGGGGGCGAGCCTTCTCTGTGGGGGCACCCGCCCTGTGGAATGAGCTGCCTCCTGGAATATGATTGATCCCGGACCTCCGGACCCCCCGTAAAGCCCTGAAGACGTTTTTATTTCATCAAGCCGGCCTAGCCTAAATGGTTTTTAATTGGGATTTTAAATTTTATGGATTTGGGGTTTTAAATTGGGTAGCCTGTTAGGTTCAGCTTGCAGCTTACTCCTAACTTGTTGGTCAGGCAATATATCTGTTTCTTTAAGAAACAACTGAGCCACGTAATCAGGGTTTGCTGAACCCTGTAATTAGGCTACAGTGCATAAATAAGCAGCACAGAGAAGCGTTCCTTCTTCCTGCTTCTTCCGGATTGATACCTGATTGTATCCTGTTGCTTACTGCGTCTGTTATATGGTACTGTATACCAAGAGTTACTAAAGTCTGTTTGCTTTGGTAAGGGAAGATACTTACTGGACTGATATTACTGTTTATGACCTTGGACTGTTTTACTTACACTGAGACTGCTTGTTATCTATAAAGTATTTTTCTCACACGAGCTGGACGTTTATCTCCTTCCCTGTGTGTTTCTGCTCTGCTCGTTGCACAAGCAACAAATACCTTTTACACACACCCTAACATAGCCAATGATTTAATTCTTTTAATTATCTTAACTTTTGCATTTGTATGTTTTTTAATTTTGGCTGTTCACCGCCCTGAGTCCCTTCTGGGAGAAGGGCGGTATACAAATTAAATAAATAAATAAATAAATAAATAAATAAATAAATAAATAAATAAATAAATAAATAAATAAATAAAAAAGTCATAGAGAACAAATAAACAATCAAATCAAATTAGGAAACAGTCAATATAAATTTTAAGGATACCAGCAACAAAGTTACAGTCATACAGTCATAAGTGGGAGGAGCTGGGTAATAGGAACGTTGAGAATATTAATAATAATGCAGACTTAGTAACTAGTTTGACAATGTTGAGGGAATTATTTATTTAGCAGAGTGATGGCGTTTGGGAAAAAACTGTTCTTGTGTCTAGTTGTTCTGGTATGCAGTGCTCTATAGCGTCGTTTTGAGGGTAGGAATTGAACCAGTTTATGTCCAGGATGAAAGGGGTCTGTAAATATTTTCACAGCCCTCTTTTTGACTCATGCAGTATACAGGTCCTCAATGGAAGGCAGGTTGGTAGTCATTGTTTTTTCTGCAATTCTAATTATCCTCTGAAGTCTGTGTCTGTCTTGTTGGGTTGCAGAGCCAAACCAGAAAGTTATAGAGGTGCAGATGACGGACTCAATAATTCTTCTGTAGAACTACTTTCCTTTTATTGTAATTCCCTAGTGAAGACTGAAAAACAAAATGCCAGAATCGGTGATCATCCTTATTTGTTACTATTTGTTGGATCTTCATCCATCTCGCTAATGAGTACTTTTGTTAATTGCTTTCTCTTCAGCTTATATAATTCTTTCTCTATAGCTACTATATTCTCTTGAAATTATTGTCTGCATCCATCTCGCAGCACATTAATATAGCATTCAATCATACTGACCACTAAATGATAAAGACGGCTATGATTCTATTTTCTGAATCTGAAACATTTTAAAGTCTTTCTATGTCTAATATCATATTCAACTCATTTGAGTATAATATTAGCACAAGAACTGGATATAAACCAAGTAGAATTAATTCTGAAATATCTGTTCTTATTCTTTTTGTACTGTGTAGGCACAGTTGACTTAAATGCAATAAAACTCACAAAAATCTTTTATAGCCATAATTATACAGACTATTATAATTCCCTCAATGAAGATTCCAACATTGCATCTTTCATATTGCATTACCTATCTTAACTGCTTATAGCGTTGAACAGCTAGATACTTAAATGCGGTGCTTCTGATATGAGATTTTTCTATAGGTTCAGTAAGAGTGGAAGGTGCTAGATTTGGAGCCAGTTTTCTATTTGGAAGATCACTGGTGTGGAAAGAGAGAAAGAAGGCAATCTGTTTGTGTGCATGCATTATCTAATCCACATATATGCAGTATAGAAAAACTTAAAGAAAATACTTTATGCATTTCATGATTTGCTCCATGAAATTTACTAATAAGACATCCTATTTGTTTGTGAGAAAAATTAATTTTCAGGCTGAAAATTGCCATTGTATTCATATATTATACTTTACCTGAGCAAGAAAAAGCATAGGTTCCTTCTCCTAGGAAATCAAACCAATTTGTTAGGCAGTAGGACTTCTCTGCATTTCTTTTTGTTCTGATTTTAAAAGAACCAAAATATTGATTGTGTGAATATTGCACCTTTATCTTTGCTTCCTTGAGGTCTTCCCTGTTTATATTTAATATAACATTAAATATAATGCTCAAATAATATGCCTGTTTTAGATTTTCCAACCTTTTACCTTCATTATTTATAATCTTTGAATATCATATAAGTGATATAAATATTAAAATTGTTCATAGGCACATTCCGAATAATTGAGCATTATAATTCCTTTTCATAGAAAGAATCATTTTACATAGAGACTATAGAGAATTTTCATGGGCAAAAAAAAATCCTTTTATGATTTTCTTTAGCCGCATATTAGTTTCTGCAAAAAATGTGACAGGCAAAACAAAAATATAAGACTTGCCAGCCTATTTGGTAATTCTGTTATTGTGTGTGTTTTGATTTAGACCTTGAAAAACCTTGAATAAAATCCAATATTTTTGAGATGCCTTTATATAAATTCATCAATATACAGATAAAGTATGAAAAAAGGCAATAAACAAAACTGTAGCCAGCAATACTGATAAAGGAAAAAAAGATTAATCTATGCCTTATCTATTATTTTGTTCTTGGTGTATAATCAGTTTTCAATAGAATAGATTACTGTTTGCACCATATTTTTCTCTTTTTTTCTCTCAGCCTTTTTTTCTTTCACAGAGTACTTAACTCTGTGTTACCTATTACGAAAAAAATATAACTATTAATTAGAATATATTTCATTTTGTGTTACTTGAATTACTATGTAATATCTATATCCTACATCTTATAGAAATTAGAAATATTGTCAACTAGAGGAAAGCTTATATTTTCTTTCAGAATAAAACCAGGAGATATGTACCAACTAAGTCATATTTTTATCTATGTGTTTATAGGCACTTACTGTACTTATAGTAGTTTACTTGTTGAAGAAAGTTCACTTCCATAAGAATATCTTCTCTTCTCTTCTCTTCTCTTCTCTTCTCTTCTCTTCTCTTCTCTTCTCTTCTCTTCTCTTCTCTTCTCTCTTCTTCCCTCCCCTCCCTTTCTCTCTCCTCCCCTCCTCCTCTCTAGTTACTGATCAGAATCATATCACTACTTAACTACTTAACAATCTTTTCCATTTATAGGACAATACTTCAAGTACAGCTATGTGTTCTATATTTAAAATTTATCTAAACAAGCAGGCATAATATAAGTAAATGACTCTTTAAAATGGGAGTTTTGATATTAAGGTTTACTGATATTAGGGGTATGTAATCTTGATTTTTTTTTTTTGAGTTACAATTGGATGGCACTTGATTTAATTCCTGTAACTCAAATTTCCTTGCCCTTAATTTAGCTATCCTGTACTCTATATTTCTTGAATTTAGTAAGCAGAAGTACATTATTATTATTTTTCTTTTTTACTAATTGCATAGTACTAGACTGCTTAATTTAATAATTTTTACTTCATGGTAATTTCCATTTTATGATAAAGGACACTATTTCAGTTATTAATGCAGCTTCTGACAGCTTCTGCAGCTTGTGACAAATGGATAAATTTCAATCTATTTTCATAATAAATATCTCCTTTTTCCATGAAGTGAATCGCAGCCACTGACTACTTTTTGAAAACTTTGAGAATTGCATGAAAGAAAAATATATTTTAGTTTCCTCTGCTTAGAAACTAGGGCACATTGAAATGTATTATTGAATTAACTGATTTTTCCTGGGACACTTCAGAATGGAATTAAAGATATGTATAATTATGATTCCATTGAATGAAAAGACTGAAGGAAGGACAATCCAGTGTTGATTGCAGAAGGTTAAAAAAGAGGTCAAACTGGTACTGGATTTATAATTGGCTAAATCTGATGCATATTAGACATATTTTTTCAAAAGTCAAATTACTCCAGTCTAGTATATGATTTTGGACTACAACAGGAAGATGTGGATTCAAATCACTTTTGAACCATGAAATCTCATAGGCTACTTTGGAGCTACTCATTCTCTACCAATCCGGACTTGTTATGGGGAAAATTGGGACTGCCCTTTTGAGTTCCTAGAAAAGTGGTGGGAAATACTGTAAATAAGTAATTTGAGCATCAGGCTTCTATATTAACTATACATTTAACAACTTATAAAAAATGGTATGATCAGTGGATGTTTCATGCATTAATACATATTTCAAGATCCTGGAAGGCAAAAATATTGTCTTTATAATGAATAAAGGAAGCATCCAAAAGTATGCAAGATTAAAAATATATATTCAAAAACTGAATAAATGAAGTCATGAATCAAAGATGACTCCAGGGCCATTTGTTTTAAGATTTTTCCTTATCCAAACACACGACTTTGGTTACTGAGAGGTTCCCCCCCCTCTTATTTATAGAAATGCCTCATTAACAAGATTCACACTTCTTTGCATCTCTCAGAAAATACTGACTATTGTGACTGACTAGGGTGTATGTGGGCAAAATGATTCTTGAGATATTAGCCTTTTCCAAATGTCATTTGCTTAATGCAAATAGGGATGGTGTTTCTATTGCATGATCCCATATATCAGGGGTGTCAAATACTGGCCACGCCCACGCCCGGTTTAACAATGGGGAAAAAAGTCCCAATATGTCATGTGACACCACCGTGACATGAGATTGACACCCCTGCCATATATCCCAATGTATTCAACTAACAAGAATAGAACTGGCTGATATGGCAGAATTGTTTATCATGTGTAGTGGCTGTGATCCACAATCATTTTGTTTGTGTGTGTGTGTGTGTGTGTGTGTGTGTGTGTGTGTGTGTATGTGTGTTTGTGCTTTCGAATCACTGTTGACTCCTGGTTGTTGTTTGGACAAGTCCTTGCAATTTTCTTGGGAAGTTTTTTGGAAGTTTTTTAGGACTGAGAGAATGAGAATGAGAGAGCATCTGGCTCAAGGTCACTCAGTTGGCTTCCTGCCTAAGATGGAACTAGAAATCTCAGTTTCCTGATTTCTAACTTGATGCCTTAATCACACCACACTGGTCCTCTAAAACCATAATCATGCAGAATTCTAATCTACAGAAAATACTGCAGGAGAGAAAAAGTTCCTTATGGCAGATATTTGCTTTGTAAGGTATAGAGGTGACAGGATAGCAAAAAATGTTTCTCCTCATATAAATGTTCTGCAGGAGACCACCAAATTTCCATTCTAGCCCAGCATTTGATTTTTGATGTAACCATTAGCAACTAAATGCTAGTGTTTCTGTGACATTTTTCAGAGATATTATATTACCTTCAGATGATTTTGGGAAAAAAAATATTTAATTGAAATGCTAGTAAAAATCTATTTGGTAACTGTACTTTGGCTTGCTGCAATGAATTATTTAATGTTTTGTGCATAACTTCAAAAAATAATTCAGAAAAAGTACTTCAGACCAAATGGAAGCACAGTACATTTCTGCTCTTAATTAAAGTAGGCACATCTCTTAATTTATTTCTTTATTAGATTTATTAGCCACTGGAATACAACTTTTGGTGGATAACATTTTAAATGAATAAAAAACAATATTAGAATCAATAATGTATGTTCATATAGGACTCCATATCCTTTAAGAAAATCTATCTACTGTAGAATAATGGTTAAAGCATAGCAGAAACAACAATCTTTTAGTACTTTAAGACTGATAAATTATTACCTAAACTTTCAAGAGTTGTAGTCTATTTTATTAAATACATGGAATATAGTGATAAAAAGTAGTTATTTATATATAAATAATTGAGATTTATCTTTATAGTTTTTCCATCAGAAGACATTTATTAAAATACTCTGCAGTATTTATTTCCATATTAAAAGACTATCACTAACTCCAATAATTTGCTACTTTCTACTTTATTGCATGCTGTTTATTGGCACCAATAAAACCAATGTTTAATATTCTAGACCTATGGCATTTTATTTGTTTAAAATGTGCAGAGACAGCAAGGAGAGATCTGAAGTTTCAATTTCATGTTAATAAGAGATAGAATAAAAATGGATTAAAAATGGATATACGAACTGCACAGCAGATGTAAAAAGTCTTGTAGATGTTATGGATAAAGGGTAATTGATGTTTTTGAAAGACTCCAGGGCTTGGCAGCAGACAGCAGGCAAATCAGAGTCCTCTATAACACAAACACAGTATTAATAATTCTTTTCTTGCCCAGGGGAAGGAAGGTAGCTATTTTTCTAATGGTTGAAGAGTGTGGTTATATTTGTACAACACTTGTTAAATGACAGTGGAAAAAAAATAGCTTAAGTGAAAGAACCATACTGATGATAAATATTTTTTTAAGAGTTACAGCTTACTGGGCTGGATAAAACCTTTGATGTGAGGATGCAAAATTAGATTCCATAGAATTCAGAGCAGGTGGGAGACAACCTCGCCAAATAAAAACTGAAGTAATAATTTTGAAAGAATGAAGTATATTCATGGAACTGAAATCCTACCAATTCATAGTCATTCATATGTGCTTCTCAGAAACCTTTGTAGAAAGAAAGATACTTGAAAAAAAATGAGAAATGGTATAGTGAAATGTCATTTAAAAAAAAAATGGTGAGCAATGGGAAAATTGCTTCATTTCTCATGTATGTCAAAGAAGTTCCATCAATAATATTAATCAAGGCAGGAAGATGGATTTTTACCAGTTAAAATATGACATCAACTTTATTTCAGTATCACCTAAATGAGGATGGGGGGGGGGAGTAGGAAACATGCATGAATATTTTCTCCCTATTATTCCCACAATAGAATATTTTCTGATATCCTAGCATGCCTTTGTAGGTCCCAAAGATATGTTGCAATAATAATCACACCAGAATCTTTTTTTTAATGGGATGCAGTGATGCTGACAGTTGGTACTTGAACACACACTGATATTTATGCCCATCATTGTCTCCTCTATTCACTAAAAATAGTGAACCACCATATAAATACCACATACAGAATAGCCCAAAGCACACACTTTGCTAGAAAGAAGTTACTTGAGGATGGGCTCCAGCATGAGTCCAAAAGCTTGGAAGACTAAACCTCTGATTTCTGTGACCCACCCAGATTGGATCCATTCCTGCAACATTATCCTGGGACACCTTTATTCATCTTCATTTGATAGGGCAAGTCATTTGAAATTTTGATAGCCTTATTATAAGGTGGGGGGTTTGCCAAAGTATTACTACCACTGTGAAAATGTGCATAACTTCAACTTGTAACAGCTTCAAATTTAAAGAATTGCTTCAACAGCTTTAATTGTGATTTGGTTTCATGTAACTCTCTGTGAGGAAAGTAATCTGATGAAATTATTGAAGATCAGTATTCAGAAATTGGAAATTGTTTCCAAATGAAAATGATCTTAAAATACAGGAATGGCTCTCTCAGTTTAAAACTATTGTGGACTTTATGTGTCAATCTCCTACTCATTTGGCTGTGATCTCTACTGGATATAGAAAGACTTTGCTCTAACTAAACTTTAATCAGCATGCAATGTGTACCTTTTCACAAAGAAAACTTGAAAAATGTCTAAATTCTAAAAGATGTGCAGATATATGTTGTTTTTTAATGTCTGGAATTTGCACATACTGTTTGGAATTATTGTGTACACCTGGTCATAAATAAGACAAAGATCCTCTTTTAGGTTTGGATTCCTGTTTTTATTACATGGTCTAACAAACACGAACAATTTAAATAATAAATCATACAATTCTGGGATCTAGATCAAATATATGAGTATTTAAGTATTTAAAAACATTTGTTTGCCTTTCTTTGCCCTGCATGTTGTTGTTTTTAAAATTTAAAATGTAATAAATGCCAAACAAATGAACAAAAAACAGACTTCAGGATTTCTAAGAAAATTTCTGAGGTCACTATAGCCCTCCAGTGCAGTGTCCTTGGTGCTCTCTGAGTTTCATGGATTTCTTGAAAACATTTCATCAGTAAACTAGGTAACATCATCAACTACAAATAATCTCTTCTATTGACAGCCCTACAAAACAATTCAAGTATTTTTAGGAAACAAAAATGGAAGTTGACTGTTGCCTGGGACTATGGTTATTGCCAAGGATAATGACAAAGGGAACACAGTGTTGAGATAAAAAGCATCTTGAAGCCTGACAGAGATATAGGGGAGAATCTTTACCAGTTTGTCTTCTAACAAATGAGTGTTTTGTGACTGACAATGCCCATATGGCAATGAACAGTTCATGGTTGTCATTTGTGAGCATTCTACCACATGCTGTCAATATATCAAATGTACCCATTGACTCAGAAAGCTTAGGGATCCTGATATTTATACCAGAATCATTCTATTTAGATAAATATATAGATTTATTGCTGGGGTCCTCACAGTGTAGTACCTGGGTAGCCTAATATGCATGCCAATGCTTCCTTTGGCACCAACCAGGCCCTGATTCCCCATATGACATGTTTACTTTATTCTAGTTACAAAATATGGGAACCTGGCATGCTGGTAAGAAAAGCATCACCTCTAGCATCATTATTCCTGGAAAGATTTTCTGGATGTAGAAATAGATGCTTTTAGCTGTCTTGGAAAATAAAATGGGTAGTACTTGTAGCCAAGCCCTGGATTTGGAAATGAGCCTCCCGAGAACAAAAGGAAGCTGGACTGATAGGGAAAATCCTGTAGGAGGAACATTAGAGAGAATAGCCAGTATATTCTGTTTAATCTAGGTTTTATAATTGATTGGGTCTCCTATGGCAACCATCTTTTGAATGGCAAGCTCAGAATTTCATATATGCCAACCAGCCCCCCAATTGGTATGGAACAGTAGTAATGATATAGCATCTGTAGAGGAGAGAAAATAGCAATTACAGGTTTCTTGGAAGTCATTATGGTACATTGACTTCAGCATCACTGTTAATTCTCAAGTCGCTCTGATATATTCATAGATGAATAATTTGAATGAGAAAAGCTTTAGCCAATTAACTGACAAAAATCTATTATGTGAAGACAGGAAGCTGCTACACTGCCGATTTTTCAAGTGTTTACCCACAAATCACGGAAGTGCAAGTTTTGTCAGCAAATGTGATTTATGCAATAGTAATCATCTGGCATGAAAAGATGAGAAGCTCTGGAGGTAGAAGGTAGAAATAAAGAAAGATCCATATTTCTTCTGTGATTGCATTATGTTCACAATTCCCTTTCTGCAATATGTTTGAATTGTGCTAATTGTTCACATTTGACAGATGAATACCAACCACTCATCTGTACCCATCTAATCTTCCAACACGAATATAAAAGATACCTGTATGGCATTTCTCTATTACTTTTAATTGTTCATAGCAGGAACATAAAACTGAACATCTAAAAAGAATGAATCAGAATGGGAATATTAATGGCTTGAGATCTCATGCTTCTACATATTCAAATAGAGCTGTACACGAAGTGTGCTTGCCTGCTGCTTATGGAAAACCATCCCCTCTCTCACCCACCCACCCACCCACCCACCCACCCACCCATTATTCAGTTAAAATGAATAATTACAATAGATAGATAGATAGATAGATAGATAGATAGATAGATAGATAGATCCAGATATTCATGCCTAAAGTATGCACAAAAATGTGTATTTTAAAACAAGATTGTTTAATATAATTTTTGTATCACTTTTTTAAAAAATCTCCAATGTACATGGAAAGGCATACTGACATATGAATAAAATATTATGGCTTTAAATAAATAGATATTTCTTTTCCTTTTGAAAGTAATGAAGATATTTATTTCCTTGCATTTTCATATTTTTTGTTTGCTGTTTGAGGGAAGTCCACTCTATGGTTCCAGGTCCATGTGGCTGCCCCGGCTCCCGGAAGACTCAGCAGCAGGCGGCTGGGCCAACTGGCCTCTTCTCTGCTTCCAGTTGGGTTTTGGAAGCTGCAGAGGAAGCCATCCTCAGTGCTGGGATGGCAGCGGCGCAGACTCTTAAGGACCTCATGCTTACCGGCTTTGCCCACATCATGATCCTGGGATACCGCTCGGTCAGTGAGTGGCACTCTGTCTGGCTGGAGGGAAGATGTCTGCTGGGTGGGCATCAGGTGGCAAGAGGTGCTGGGTAGCTGCTCTCTTGCGAACAGGGCGGGAGTTTTCAGGCGAGGGGGATGGATGCATGGATAGGAGATGGGCGAGGGCCAAAAACACTAGGGCAGCTCCCGATCAGCTCAGCTGATCCACAGGTTGCCATTATGGAGCCCAGCTGCCATTAGCTGAAAAGGGAAGAACTGCCTTCTGTGCTGCCCATGCCCAACCCTTTACTAGGGCTTATTTTTGGGGGAGGACGTATATTTACGCCCACCCCAAAAATCAGGCTTGGCCTTATTTTCAGGACATGTCATATTTTCAGGGAAACATGGTAGATTTTTACAATTTTTTAATTAAATAATCAGTTGATTGTTAAATGTGTCAGTGTTTACATTCTCATAAAATGGATTAAGCAGTTTTTCAGACACGTAACACAAACTCTAATTTTCTCTTAGGCGAAAGGTCTTGATAGATTGGATGACCTTTATGATAGCATATCAAAAGAAGGTATAATTAAATAAAATTATTCTCCAGAATTGAAATGATAGACAGAATATAAACTCTTCAAGAGACAGTGGAACAGATATCACTTTCTCCCTCACTGCTCTTTGCCGCTCTTTTACAGAAAGATTTTCCATTTTCATGTTCAGTGGTCTGAGAAGGTTTTATGGTATAGAAATAATAATTTGCTCAAACAAATTTAGCTCCCAATTTCTTTTGTTATTCTACCAATTACGCCTTTCAAAAGATACTTGCATGCCGATCTGACTGATGGCAATGTATTTATAAGAAGCATAAATAATGTTAACGTGCTTTCCATGAAGGATATTAATATGAAGTATATCATAATGTCCTATAACAGGTCATGTAATTTTTTGACTGAGTATGTTTTTAAGCATAAATAGATTTATATGAAAGTAATTCAGTAAAAGTTGAGCAAGTCCTGCTGATTTAACTGGGAGGAAATTAAATATATGTTTTTGATTTAGAGGTAGACACAAAGGATTTTTTGAAATTTTTTAAAATGTTCTTCCAGCAGTCAAGCAAATTCTCTATTTTCTTCCAGCAAGGGAGGAAATTCTGTAATTCACATATTCTTAAGATAGAGTACTTTTTGCTACTGAAAAATGAATGAGGTAAAGTGTAGGCTTATTTTATTAAAATTTACAGTCATAGGCCAAAAATGATGAAGTTAAAAAAAAATACATTACACAGCATCCAACAAAGCCTATTTCCAGGTTAAAATCCACAGCATAACCTGGTTATCTGCATCTGATAATTTCCAATGTAGATGATATTGAAAATACAGGATCTCCTGGTGGTCAGCACTTTTTTTTTACTTCTGTTCAGTCAAATCCAATTCTCAGAGACTGCTTGGACCCTGCAGTTTTCTTGGCAAGGATTTTCAGAAGCAGTTTGCCATTGCTCTTCCCTAAACGTGAAAGAAAAGCTAGCTTTGTGCCTGTTACACTAAAAATCTACTGCTTTCTAAACTGATGCTTTAACCAGTACACCAAACAGGCTATCAACTGAGAAATACCACACAGGATATACACTGGATAAAAACAAAAGATAATTTCCCCTTTAACAGGCCTGGTGTACAAGTCTATAAAACCAGGCACATGGGGGCATGACATAGGATAACATCTATATCTCTCTGTTCAGAGAGCTTAAGGGGTTTAATTGCATGTACCATTCTGATAGCTTCTAGGTATTTCTTTCTGTGACTACCAAGAACCAGAAACTAGATAGCTCTTAAATCTAATATGCTGCATATAATCATCTAAAGTACAATATGAAAGTCTGTGAGTTCAATTCCTAGTAGAGGGTTTAAATGGGATAGAAGGCATCTGGCTAGCTCTATCCAATGATTCCCCAAAAAGATGAAACCTCAAGACAAGATGGACAGCAAATAAATATAATAAATACAAATGTGGTACCACTTGGTGGTAAATATAAGTCTGTTTGTTTGAAAAGGCATAATATGAAATCATAGACACAGAGTCTAATTAAGTCAATGGATTTTACTTTTTTTAAAAAGGCTAAGGATTATGCTACCTAGCATTTTAAAAACTCTAAAGTATACAATATATCATTAAAAAGAAATAAAAGACTTGTACAACTTCAGCCTCTGTTCATTTCAGTAAATTGACTAATCCTACTCCACACTCTAAGTCAGAATTTGAATTTTCAATTTGCTGGAGTCTACAATAGAATCCGATGCATCATTTTCATGTAGAAAATACATATATTGTTATAACCAAGGGAGCAAGGACCGTGTGGATAGAATTTAGGAAGATTATAGGAAGAATATTAGCAATATTTTTCACAAAAGGTACAGAGATTCATGTCCAGCAGATAGAAGGAAGGAAAGTATATAGATCAGTGATATAGATACTCAGAAACTGGAACTTTTCAATACAAAGTATGCCTTTGCATAGTAGTTCATTGCTCTTTAATAGTTCCTTACTAATGAGGTGGTTACATGGAAGAGTGGCTAGGAATTGTTTGGGGCATTTTAAACAACCCAAAGGATGTATAAAATCATTCCATCCTTCCCTGTCTTCTCCATGAGCCAAAGCAAATGAATTAGTCATCAAACAATTATAAAGTTTAACTCTATATTGGAGAAGAACCGTCCCGGTTAGGAGGACAACTCAAGTGGGAAATTAATCTGGAATCATTATATAAACACAAGAGAGCAAGTTTGTCACACACAAACCTCATGCCTTTGAGTCTTATCTAGTCTTTCCTATATGAAAGCTGGCAGTCTGATAGATTCCTGTGGAATAGGCACAGAGCAATGAAGTAGTTTGTTTGAACTCTACAAGTCTGGGTCTGGTTGTTCATGTCTGACACTAACGATTTTGATAGATTTCTCCATTGTCACTTTACATCCTAACATAAACACGCAAACAACAGACCCTGATGAGTGACACATTACACAAGAAGTCCAGAAACTGATAGGCAAGCAATTTTTCATCAAGAAAGCAATCTCCTTAGAAATATACTCCATTGAATTCAATAGTATTTATTTATAAGAAAATAAAATATATTTTCCATTTCTTCACAATTGTTAAGTTATGCTAAGCAAAAAGCTCTTAAAATAGGTATTTAAAAAGCCATCAATAATTTATTCTACGTAGAGATTGTTAAAAAAAAACAAAAAAAACAAAAACCCAGAAGCACTGATCTGTCGATGCGTTGCAGCAGCAGTAGCAGCTTGGTGACAGTTTGGGCAATTTATTCTACATTTTGACACAAATGTTTACATTAAAGTGATTTGCACCTGCCTGAACAAGTAGAACAAGGAACATTCTTTGAATGTGAAAGCAACCATTTGTCATGTTTATAAACTTTAGCAGACTTCCTTGTAAATTACTGGCTTTGCTAGATAGATCTCTTACTTTCAGCATAGAATTCATTCTTTTTATAGAATTGTGACAATTCAACACAGAAATCCTCAAAACAGTCATTCAGAATTTCCTTTTACCACTTAGTGGACATTTTCATGTTTTAATTTTTAATGACAGGAATGCTGCTATAACTCTTATATTTCAGCACTATTTCAAAAGTGAACAAAGCGAACAAAAAAACAGTGTGGCGGCCGTAAAGTTACAGAATAACAAAAGATGGTAAGGATGCATTCTTTTAGCTCTAGATAGAATGGTCAGCAATGCTAACCTAATGCTACCTTCCACAGATAAAGCTATATAAACTTCAGAGCAAAACATAATCTTTAAAAAAAATGTCCTAAAACAGAAAAGTACAATCTAGCCCCCAAATCTGTGACAACCTGTATTTAGTCATGCCTTTCTGCTGGCTCTTTCTGCAACCACCCAAGTACAACCAAAGCAATTTTATAGGAGACGATCTCTGTTGCTGGTCTGGCATTACAGACAAAATCTTAAAATACATGGGGAAAAACAGGATAGAATGAAAAATATGGGAACAATGGCTAATAACTAAGATGGACCTAGACACCTCTAGCTACTGAAGGCTGATGGATAGGTTGGTAAACCTGAATTAAATCAGATGGTGTTTACGTGACTAAAGCTTTGTTAGTTTGGGTACAACTCTAGAGAAGATTATCAAAGACAGTTTGCTTGTTTATATTTTACCACAGTCTGTAACAAGTACAGAAGAGAGTTGTTGAGCATGATTTAGAGAAGAATGCTAAAACTCTTAAGAGGAGGAAATGTCATGTAGTCTACCCCAAAGATAATCCCCTAAGAATTGAAGAAATGAAAAATTAAATGTTTTGTGAAGCAGAGAAAAACCAGCTGCCAGCCCAGATTCATAGTGAGAACGTTGCCATCAATATCTTCAAACTCTGCTTTAACTACATTAGGAAGTAGGTACAATTTGGAACTAGACCACTGCACAAATATATTAGCCAATACCATAGAACAGGGCTGTCAAACTTGCAGCCTGCAGGCCGGATGCATCACACGCTGGCCACGCCCAGACCCGGTTTAGCAAAGAGGGGGGGAAGTCCCAATATGTCATGTGACACCGCTATGGCGCCGTGAGTTTGACACCCCTGCCATAGAGTCTTTATATATCTAGATACAAATAATGAATAACATTAAGGGGACAGAAAAAAGTTCAGTTACCACACAGTTACTTCGGATAGCTGCAGATATTAAAAAATGGGAAGGAGGCAGTACTTAAGCCTGCATCTTTAGTCAAGAACATGTTAGCTAACCCACGTAAAAAATGTGCCTGAGAAACTGGAAGCATATATTGAACAAACATAACTTGCTTGCTTATGTCTGCTTATCTGAAAAAAAGTTTGAAATGATGTTTAGCCTCAACTTTCTATCAAATTCTGAGAATCCATGAACAGCCTTGCTACAAAGCTTCCAAAGCTATCCCAAAGTTACTGATGAATTACTATTTTTAGCATGGCAATGCCACTTCGATAATTATTCACTTGGTGAATAATCATATTAATTATACAATATTTATTAAGTTACATTGGGATTAAAATAAAACTAGATGTACTTTTTATCCTTAGCCGGTCTTGAAAGCTAAGCAGGATTAAGCATGGTTAATGCTTAACCATGCTTGAATGGAAGAGTCAATGTCAGAACTGTATGCTAGATTATGGAAGAAAAACACATCCCAGAAAAAAGCATGACATGCCAGTACTTTTACCAAGAAAAACTACATGCACATATCCTTAAAGTCATTAGGATTCAAGGTCAACTTGAAAAAGAATTTATGGTACTTGTTTCCTGATCATCTTGTACTCTTTCTGAGAAACCTGCTGAGTGAATTAAATCACAAGAGTGCATATCAAGACCACTGGAATATAGTGGTTCAAGTGTCATACTAGAACTGGAAAGATTGAGGTTACAGTCAACCATCGACCATGAAACCAACTATTGGATGACTTTTTGCTGGTCAGCCCAACCTATCTCACAGGGTTGTTGGGGGCAGGGGAGAGAATGATTTTAATCTTACTAAACAAGCAATATTAATAAACAAGCAATACTATAAGGCTACTTCTTAGACGCCAAATGCCACCTTATCTGAAAAATCTGTGCTTCCTTGCTTTAAAACTATAAAGGAAGAAGTAAAGTTTGTGACAGATGTGAACAGCAAATAAACACAAAAGAGTTAGCCAGGCAGGGAAATGAAGGGGAGGAATAGTAAAGATAACACATGATCATTTTATGAATCCAGCTGCTGAATATTTTCTAATGCCAGGCAATGTAATGGCATTTTAAATCATCTGGGGAGAAAAGGATTCATAGTGACTGGATAAGTGTGAGAGTTATCATGATAATAATTGCACATTAACTTTGAATAGGAAAATTATTTATTCTAACCTGTATGTTCCCACTTCTGGCACCAGATGGCATTCCACATGTTGATAAATACTGCCTAAAAAGTAAGGGAAGGATGAATAATTACCACTTAAATATATTCCTCAAGTGAGAATTAGAGCTGGCTGACAAGGATTGTCTGGTTTTCTTGCACAGTTATGCAAAAGTAACCAATCAAAATCACAGATCTTTTCATTGCTAAATTTGCAACGATGCACAAAAATTTAATACGTATTTACTGATACCACTTTTGTAATGATTCTATAAGAAAGAATTAGTGAATCTGGAATATACTTTTTTTTTTTACTACACACTGATTAAAAACTTCCTGTGCGCTGGGCAGATGGCATACTTATGAAGATATATGGTGAAAAGTTAACAAAACTTTAAACAGATGTTTTAATCTAAAAAGAGGCATAAACTCATGTGTATTGATAAGATACATTGCTACAGGCCATCAAATGATAGTGTATGAATGTAAATTACTTGATTGTGGAGGTCTTCAGTACATCTCTACAGTATCTAATTATACAGACACCTACCACTCCACACACCCAATATTATTGTTGTTGTTTCAGAGGAGTAGCTAGGTTGATCTTTTACAGCAAAAAGTCTTATGGCCAATTAAAGTCTTACGGCCCATTAAAGACTTAAACTTCCAAACTTTCAGGGTCTATAAACCACTTCATCAGATGAATCTAATTCATCAAAGCTTTTACCAGAATAAATATGTTAACCTTCTGCCATAAAATAGATAGATGATAGATGATAGATAGATAGATAGATAGATAGATAGATAGATAGATAGATAGATAGATAGATAGATATAGAGATAGATAATAGCAATAGCACTAAGACTTATATACCTCTTCACAGTGCTTTACAGCTCTAAGTGGTTTACAGAGTCACCATATTGGCTCCAACAATCTGGCTCCTCATTTTACTGACTTGGAAAGATGGAAGGCTGAGTCAACCTAATAATAGATAGTGCACATTATACATACATATGTTCATATTTACTGTGACTCATCTAGTGTGTAAAATAATGATATACAGAGCTGTCAGCAAGCTAATTTCCTTTCAATATTAGTTTGCTGATAGAAAACAAATTATAGGAACAATAAAAATCACATTCCTCCCTCCTCATTTCTTCCAAAATGACTATAACCCATTTGATTATTAGGAAATCAGGAGATAATGAATTCTCAGTCCCAGTAGGTAAATCAGACCAGGGAATCAACTCCATATGAAAGCGAAAACTACTTTTATTAAGATTGGCCAGAATAACAGAATCACGAAAGTCTGATTGTGTTGTATCTCCCCCTCAGTCTTATACTACAGTGAATTTGGGAGGTGTCTTGGTGTCCCTGATCACTTCTAAATTTTATCTCATTGTTTTGGACTTTAAAAATGTTTTAATTTCTTTTGCCTAGGTTCTTGTATATCTCCATCAAGGTCATTCTTCCCTACTGTCAACATGAAGAGGTCAGCTGGCCAAATTTAAATACTGGAACAGCATTGCCTTCCATTTACTGTAAAGCTACAAATTATAAGTTTGAATCCCTAAATAATGTCAAGGATGGTATTGTCCTTCCCTCTCTCGGTCAAAAATGTCAATACCCATGAAGTTGACATTACAGACAATTTAGAATGACTGACCTAATAACTCATTGTTTCTGTTTCGTCCTCTGAGTCATGATAAAATTCAGTGACATTTCTCCTTTATTAAGCCCATGAGAAAAATGTTGGGGAAATGACTTTGCTTACACTTGGTCCTGCAGCTACTTTCAGGTGGATAATTGCTTCTGCAATGTCATATTCTGTACCATAAACTGATCGCTAAAATGCTCAAATATTAAAACAAATCTGGAAAACAAGCTGGACTGAAAGAAAGTTGATATGCAGGGTCTTGGTGCTCTCTGACCTTGGTTGTTTTCTTGGAGAAGTTTCATTACCAAAGTGCACTGATGTTGTTACCTAGTTTGGTAATGAAATGTCTGAAAAACAATAATCTAGTTTAAAGAGCACCACAGACCTCACAGTTCAACTTTTAAGCTACAGATATTCTCTTCTTGATATAAGTGTATATGGGGAAGAATTTGGGAGATGTGGTAAAAAGATACTGCCTAGGCAGATGTGGGATTCACATAATTTACCTACTGGTTCGCCCAGCACTGAAAATGTGAGTGCTTGCGCACGTGCACTCACTTAGCTCACATGAGCCACCTCCGCGCATGCGCCTGGCCTTCCGTGCATGCACCTTGTTCGCTCGTGCGCCTTCCGCGCATGTGCCCAGCCTCAAAAATGTGCCCAAATAGGACAGCATAGAGCCAGGTGATGAGGAGTCCTTTTATGTGACTACATCTATAGTATTTTGTTGTTTTGCTACTTCGCTCCCTACCCTCCCAACAAGTTCAACTTTCTATTGAAATCACAAATACGCTGTGCATTAAGAAAAAATTTGCAACTGATACTTAAAATAATCTAAAACTATTACTCTGACGAGCTCAAAGCCTTTACTAATGCAAAAGAACCACTTACCCACATATCTTTAATGGAGCTTTTTATAAATAGCAAGTTTTGCCAAGATCACTGTTGTGAAGGGAGGTACATTTGCTTGTCAGAGTATGAATCTGATATATATTTTACCATTTGCTGTCAAAAACCATATTACAGTTCGCTTCCCACTTCCATGCCATTTTCTTACTTAATTCCGAATGACAGCTAAAAATAATACGATAACGAACATTTTCAATATGAAATCTTCTGTTATTCCAAGCACAACTGATTTCAATAGCGTTGGATACTTTTTGTTTCTGTCATTATTTCCATGTTTGAAATTTTATATTAGCTTTACCCTCTTTCTACCTTGTTTTAGAAGACAGCCTGAAATCTATAAGGCACTATTATTACATCTTTCAGGCACTCCCTGAAAACTTTTCATCAGGATTTTCCTATAGGAATATGATAGAAGAAGGACTTTGTTTTCCTTTGCCTTTTCTCTCCCCACAATTAATAAATATATAGTTACACTACTTTATTGCATTATTGTATTTCCCTTTCACTTTATTGGATGCCCTTCCCCAAGTTAGAACTGCATTGACAATGATGAGGATTGGGGCATCATAACTGTCAAGATAGCACCTATGGCCAGAGGATCAAATAGTTGATAAATTAATAAAATAGAAGGGAAACAGGCTTGTGTATGTGTGCAGTATGCATAAAGAACCACCTGACATTGAGACAAAATGTTGATCAAGGCAAATCAGCCTTGCCTCAACCATTGCTAAGAGAGAGCTGCAGCAGGTTTTCATAAAGTCATTAAGAGGAATCCCTCTGCCTTTGCAAAATTAAAAGTGATTCTGACTGATCTGCATAATAGGAATATATTAAATAAATATCCCAGATGAACATTTTAAAAAATAAATTCTTTTACCAATTTTTATTCAAGAATTTTAACATGCACACCAGAGGTGGTATTCAGCAGGTTCTGACCAGTTCTGGAGAACCGGTAGCGGAAATTTTGAGTAGTTCTGGAGAACCGGTAAATACCATCTTTGACTGGCCCCACCCCCATCTATTCTCTGTCTTCTGAGTCCCAGCTGGTCGGGAGGAAATGGGAATTTTGCAGTAACCTTCCCCTGGAGTGGGGTGGGAATGGAGATTTTACAGTATTCTTCCCCTGCCATGCCCATCAAGCCATGCCACGCCCACCAACTCATGCCCACAGAACCCAGTGGTGGGTTGTTCCTGGTTTACACCGGTTCTATAGAAGAGGCTCTGCCCACCGACCCCGACATCAGCAGAATGCTTCTGCGCATGCGCAGAAGAGCACACACGGTCGCTTCGCTCGCACACGTGGCCCCGATGCAAACCGGTAGTAAAGGTAAGTAGAACCCACCCCTGACAGAATTGGTAGTAAAATATTTTGAATCCCACCACTGACACACACATACTCTCACACACACGTTCACTATATATTCAAGCCAATGTACATTTCTGGATTGAAGAATACTACAAAATTCAGGAAGAGATTCTTTTGGGGAGGAAAACTACCTTTCATTTCAAGGATTGTTTGAAAATTTCAAAAGTAGAATGTTTTTATTAAATCTCTAGTCAACTGATTTTTTTTATTAGCATCTGTGCAAGATTTACAACTTATTATAAGTGTAAAATATTGTAGAACTTGTTTAAATATTCTCTCTTAGAAGCCCATCTTGTTTCTGACACCACTCCACATCTCTTGAAATCTTCCTACTTGCTGCTACCTGAAAATATTAGTTCACCATGAACCCAGGATAATTAAAGTATCTGTAAGTTAAAAAAGAATTGAAACAAACAACTGCCTGAATTTTTTAAAAAAATGTACTATTGGGTAGACAAAAATAAGCATATCATTAACATCACAGAGAGTGAGAACTAAGGGACTGCCAAATGAGGTTCCTTGCCTTTTCTTTAATATATATGAGAATATGTAACCAAGTAGTATTTTTTAAACTCAGATTTAACTCTGCTCATTTCAGCACTGCTGATTTACAGCATTTTTCATTGCATCATCCAGTTATTCTTGAAGTGAAAAAAGTTGGTCTACCATATTATTTCAGTCCATAATGATTGGAAGACACTATAAGATTCCATAAATAATTAAGCAAAAATGATCTTTATCAATATGTAGATGTGGTTATTTAAAAAATTATTAGCAAGACGACTACTACACATTCTAAAGCACCTTTCTGGAATGGAATGTGAAGTGTGGCTCAGCACTAATCTATATATGATTTCACAATATATGGAAAAAGCCATTAGTTTTCCAGCAAGGTTATTAATTTAAGATTATGAAAAGAAAAGAATACTACCCTCCTGGGAGAAACTAAGTTGATTAAGTTAAAGCATGCCAACCAAGACAGAATACTACTAGTGATCCTTGAAGAATTTGGCGCATTCAGGATGAAATATAGGGTAGTGTGTTCAGATTCTGGCAATAAATGTAATTAAATTCATTAATAGGTCTAATATATTATTGTATTTTATGCAAATTGCATTCTTCTTAAAATATCCAGCAAAAAAACTTCAGATGATTTTCCCACTAGTTATGGCAATACAGTACAATGAAAAATAATTCTTAATATTCATTGAATTCATATTACATACCTTGTAGTATCTATTTTTTTTAAAAAAACAAAACCCACCCCTGTTTTATATATCTTAATGGTAAATTGGTAGTGCTCCAGGAAAATATTTGAAAATAAAGAAATTGATATTTTATTTATTTATTTATTTATTTCCCATCTGTATTATTTTTCATAAGTAACTCAAGATGGAGAACATATCCAGCACCTCTTTTTCCTCCTGTTTTCCCCACAACAACAAGCCTGTGAGATAGGTTGTGCTGAGAGGGACTGGCCAAAGTCACTCAGCTGGCTTCCTGGCTAAGGCAGGACTTGAACTCACCGTCTCAGGCTTTCTAGCTTGGTGGAGCTAGCACTGGAGCAAAGTCACAACAGCATAGAAAAAAGTGACTTATGACCATTTTTTCACACTTATGACTGTTGCAGCATCCCCATGGTCATGTGATTTACATTTGGATGCTTGACAACTGGTTCGTATTGATGAAAGATGCAGTTTCCCAGGGTAATGTGGTCTCCTTTTGCAGCCTTCTGACAAGCAAAGTCCATGGGGAAACAAGATTCACTTATCATTCATGTTACTAACTTAACAGCAGCAGTGGTTCACTTAACAAATGGGACAAGAAAAGTCTCAAAATGGAACAAAACTCACTTAACAAATGTCTCACTTACCAGCATACATTTTGGGCTTAGTTGTGGTCATACATTGAGGAATACCTGTATTCAGCTTGTACGCTAAATATCCTTCAAGGGATTCTTATAAGAAAACGTCTGTAGTATTAAAAACAGAGGGAAACAAAATTATTAGAACAAGGAATCAAAATAGATTGGCGGCCTTACTTACAGATCCAAACAAAATATTACAAAGATTTAGAATTATATGGATTCCAAAATGAACAACAAGAAATGGATAAAATATTAACAGGGACTGATGAGAAAATAATTACTAAAACGTATAATTGTCTCCTTAAATTTAAAATGGAGGAGGAAATGGTAAAAGAAACAATAATAATTTGGGCGAAAAATTTTGGATATAATATAGAATTAGAGCACTGGGAAAAATTATGGGGAACAAATTACAAAATGACATCAGCCGCCTATAAAGAGAATATCTATAAAATGTTTCATAGGTGGCATTTACCCCCGGCGAGATTAGCTAAAATGTTTCTGCAGTGTTGGAAATGTAACCATCAACAAGAGACATACTGTCACATGTCCCAAAGCCAAAGATTACTGGCTAAAAATCAAAAAGTGGTTGGAGGAAATGACCAAGCAAAAAATTGACATGAAACCAGAACTATTTCTTTTGGGAATTATAAAAGAAAAAATGAGTAAAGATATTCAATACCTCATGCTCCACAGAATTATCACCACTAGAATTTCATTTGCCCAAAATAGGAAACAACAATATGTTCCTTCAAACATGATTATACAAAAACGATGCTAGAGTTTGCAGAATCAGATAAGTTAATGATGGAACTCGAAGACAGAGAGGAAATGATCTACTACAAAACATGGAACAGATGGTATAATTGGCTGTAAAAGAAATCTAAAATCAATGTCTAGTGACTGTTAAGAGAAGATATAGTGAAAATGCATTGTTCAATGTGTAGTAGGTATGTATATTAGGTAGTGACTATATGAATAAGTATATAACAAACAAATGCATATGTATATAATTGGCCGAAGGATAAAATGAATATTACTAAAGATGCCGGTATTGGAAAGCTGTTAAAGTGTAACTAAGATTTTATAGATGTAAATGTTGAATAAAAATAATTTTAAAAAATAAAAATAAAAAACAGAGGGAAACAAATCGGTAATGATTTGTGCTATGTTGATGACATTAATAGCTAAAAATGCAACTGATCTTCAAGCTGTTGTAATAAAAATCAAGGATCACAATGAAAATTCTGACTAAAATTACAAGAGCAAGCAGCCTTAGAACTGATAATGAAGCTATGGAAGTGATGGACAGCTTCTGTCCTTTAGGAGCAACTATCCACAGTAAAGAAATCAGTCGTCAAGAATTTCACTGAGGACAAGCATTTTGGAAAAGTATCCCCGAAGATCCTGAGACATGTCTGTACCAATGAAGATCAGAATCTTGCTGGCAATAGTTTCCCTTATGTCCCTTTATGGAAGCAAAAGTAGGACTTTGAAGAAGTAATGCTGATGTTTTGAAACTTTGGTGTCAGAGAGGACTCCTGAGAATACTACAGATTGCGAAGAAAACAAATCAGTGGATCATACAGCACATCAATCCAGAATTCTTACTCCAGAAACAAATAACTAGGCTTGAATTATTGTATTTCTAAATCTGATAAATAAATTTTAAAAATTGGATGCATCATGCAAAAACTAAGCTCTGTTGAAAAAGCTAATACTACAAAAGTTTGAAGAGAAGTGGATGATCAGCACTAAAGTAGGATTCTATTATAGTGATTAAGTGCATTGCTGGAAAATCTGAAGGGCCAGTTGTATATAGATTATCCTGGAGTAGGTCTATCTATGCAGTCAATGACAGTCAACATTAACGTGATGGTATATAATCAATTGACTTCTGCTTCATTAGATCTCCAAAATTTAGAAACAAAGTGGTTACATTTATTTATTCATTAAATTTGTATCTTTTCTACAAGGTGACATAGAGATTCCATAATTATGATTGAAGATATATTGATTAAAGATAAATAGATTAGTTACTAAGATCTATTAATTAAAGACCACTCTTAAAAAATAATTTCCCATGGCAAAGGAAAAATAGAAAAATAAAACTTAAAATCTGAAAAGGAACCTAACAATTAAATTTAGAACATTAAAAAAAAAAAAAAGCTCAAACAAGCCATAGTCTAGAATTGGTTCAACACCTTTGCCAAATTCTGTCAACTAGAGCTTATTCCCTTTCATCCATGTCAGAGGTCACTTTAAGAAGACACATATTAATAAACTATGCTCATCCAGAAGCACTGTAGGTACTTAATCACAAGCTATCTAGGCCAGCCTCAACCAGAAGTCTTAAAAGAATACCGTGCTTGATATTTCCCAGGAAATAAAAGTGACAAATTTATTATTTGTATTTTTATGTATTATTGGATTTATAGCTTGTCTTTCTTCTGTTTGACAATCAAAGCACTTTTATGTAGTGAAAAGAATACGAAGAACATCTTCCGGCTAGGTAGAAGATCTAAACTGAGTGCAGTTTTCGGTGTTTCAATCAAACAAAGAGACAGATGACATTTTTTAAAACAAAATTCATCAGGTATCGATCACCTTTGAGGATAATTGATTAATTTCCTGATATTCTATAGAATAGAATAACTATCCAACACCCCACCATTGTGAAGACAAAGGTTTTCTTCCACAAAATGGTTATATTTTTAAGATCTGCTAATTTCTAATGAAAACAAATTGTGTGTGATTGTTTGAACTGATCATGTATCTTCTGGGTGAATCATTTAGTGTTTGTTCAGCATTAAGGGTAGTTCATATAAAAATATGTCTGAAATTTGATGTGTTGTCATGTAGGCATTCATTAAATTGGCCGCTTATTGGCAAGTCTTTTCTGCAGATTCATGGCATGCAAAGGTAGAGTCATCTACTAAGACAACCTTGCAAAAAACCAGACTGGATTTAAATAATAAGTGTCAACAAGGACGTCTCCAGGTAAGAAAAAACAACACAAATGTTGTTTAAGAATGGGCATTGAATACTGGATGGTAATAACTAAGGGTTATAATAGTGGTTTTTTTTCTGTATGTCTGCCTTCTTCAGTATATTTGTCAGCACTGAAATAATTTCTTAGTTTCAAAATTTGAACCATCGGCTCAAATTCCACTGAAAGAATTTCTTAGTTTCAAAATTTGAACCATTGGCTAAGAACCAACAGATTTGCTAAGAAGGATTAAAGTATCAGCTCATGAGCCTTAATTCTCCAAATAGTTTGTCCACAGTCTTACACTACAAACTAAAACATTACTTGATTGATAAAAAAGATGGCATCTTGGTCCAAATGGAAGGAACCAATTTTAGTTGCTGAATTCATCAATAACTCAGCTCACTATGACAGAAATTACAGTCAGTTGTCCAGTATTCTGCAAGTATCATGATAGCAAATACTATTTCTTTACTGTCACTGCCTGGAAGATTTTCTGATGGACTCATTTTGAGACTTCACCCTTGATTCAACTATTCCATGCCCTGCGTCTTCCTGGAAAAAAAAAAAAATCAGAGAGCTGATAATATGTTCCAAGAGCCTTGTCTGAACTTTTAAGTAGGAAATGTTCCTAGATATAAAGTAAGCCATATCACTGTAGCATTTCTTTACCCTTTTGATGTTAGAAGATTAGTTTAAATCAGATAACATATTGCTCTAATCACAGTTATGGGAGACTGTTTCTAGCATGTGATACAATTTAAGATTTGTTATGGAGGTTTTAAAATTCTTATTCATTCCTGTACTGTATAGCATATATTATATAAACCATAGTTATCTGTAGAAAATTTAATAATGCTTTGCTAATGAATTGCGAGATCACAAATGTGCTTTTCTATTGGAATGCTTGACAACTATATTTCCTGTGTATATTTGGGAAACATATTGACTTGTTCATGTTGCTCCCCTTCTGTTCTTAAAATGTATAGATAGAGCGTATACAAAAGACAAAACATAAAATCCAATTGCATATGTTGCATAATGCAAGAATGCACAATTTGTGGCCTCAGGATGGCATGCTGCTTTTACAAAGTCTTGAGTGTTGCTCCCAGACAGGAAGAGAAAAGCTTATTACATAATGAAAGTAAACTTGCCAAAAATACACACACAAAAACAAAGACACATACACAGAGAGAGGGGGGACGGGGGAGGGAGGGGGAGAGAGAGAGAGAGAGGTGAATTATGATAAATTACACAGAAAGAAAATACCTTGTAGATAATAAAATTTCCAGTATGAAATTCAGAGCATGTTAAATAATAAATAAATGCATTCTCCACCGTTTCCTTTTATTTAGACCTTTTATATGCTGAGAAAGAAGCTAGAAGGCAAAAGAGAAAAAGAAAGATAAACATTTTAAATGATTCGGTGAAGATAAAAAAGGCTAGGCCAACACTGCCAATGTTAGTATGTAAACATTAATAACCAAGTTATACTATAGCTTTCTTTCATAGAGCAAGTGAATGATTCCAAAGCCATTCAGCTCTGCATCTTTTTGTATGCTTTATGAAAGTGAATCAATCTCATTAGCCTGGCCTTATTTTGTTGCTCCATTCATTCAAGGAGTTCCCAATTCTTTTATATAATGAAGGGAAACAGTAATAAGGATATAATATATAATACTAGAATATGATATACTGGTATACTAGAATTAGTAGAAACTTGTTATTCTGTAACCATTAGATTCCTGTAATACATATATAGCCTTTGTATTTGTATCACATATCTAATGCCTTTATATTTGTATCTCCTGTAACAAACATATGTTTCTGCCATTTGATCTGAACCCATATCAATCTTCTTCCTGTTTTTCTTGTGCCATCTAAAAGCATGGTGTGTATCTCAGTTGGAACTGCAGACATCATCTGAGGGATAATTTACACTTCAGCCCTAACTTACACCTTTGATCTGTATAAGCTCGTTCCTTGCAGAATCAGGGGGGCAAAATGGCCAATCGAGAGAACAAAGGAATGCTCAAGGAAGAGATAACGCTAATTGGGAGGCTTCTATTCCTTTGCAGGGCAACAAGGGATACACAAACCTAAACTAGAAGGCCAGAATTGGGTACTAAACTGATGTCTCTGAAGGTATAAAAAGGATGCCATATCTTCCCCAAGGTGTGGCTATCTCCTCACATGCATTGTATCTGTATGTTCTGGATATAGTCCGGCCCAGTATTTTGTTTTTGGCCATAAATAAAATCTGCTTCTTTTTGCAAGCCTCATCTTGAGTCTCAAGTATATTTTGGGACCTTACAATAGAAAAAAAAAATTCTAATTGTCAATTACATGACTTTATATTCTAATAAGCATTGTTGTGAATAAAAAGTATATTCATCTTGTGAACTGATATATTAATTCCTGAGAAAATTATATCAGCAGTTTTATCACAGTGTACTTGTAATACACAGCATATAGTATTACAGGGTGTGTGTTTTTTCATTTTAATGAAATACAATAATGTGACTTTAATTTTACCTTGATTAGTTGAATCCAGTTACCAAACTAATGAATCTGGCTGGACTGCTGAATGACACAAAAGTAAAAACGAATTGTAGGTTGTAATTTGAAGGTCAGCCTTTGTAGGTTGATTAATATCATTTGGGAACCAATTCAGATATAAACCATAATAGGGATGTTAAAATAGTAATCTTTCTCTCATTTTCCATACTTAAATCTTTTATATAATGTATATAAAGATTATTATATTAGCATTTATTGAGGTTGTGGTGTGATTAATCAGGACTCTATACCTAATCAGCTTTAGACATTGACCTGGGGTGCCAAATTTTATGGGGCGCCAAAATTGAAAAGATTTCTAAATAAACAATATGAATATAAAATCTTTTGGTTTTCCTTGTTGCTCTGAACATTTTCTTTCTACACTTTTCAAAAGCACTTGTCACAAAATCAGTTGAGTGGTAGTAATTAGCATATTAATCAGATCTTGCAAGCCACAAAAAACAAGTTATTATTACAGCCATTGATCTCTGGAAGCTGATCATTTGAAACAAGACCAAGGTCTGATAGGGAGAGAAGGAGTGAATTGAGTGGCTATCAGGTTATTGAAGTTATACCCAGAAAAGTACCGGTAGTAAAAGTGCAGTTTGTGTGACACTGCACCTGCTTGAGGGTTAAATATAATTGTACAGAATTGTTGCCATGTGGTAACAATGGGTTCTGATGCAATTATTTTCTGTGATTCATAGGACATAAGGTGAACATGTCCAAACAAAAAAGAAAAACATTTGCCAGAGCTGAAAATTGTAAGTTCAAAAACAAAAAAGTAAAAAAGAATGTGATGCAGCCAGCCTGCGGGCCGGGAGTTTGACAGCTCTGGTCTAGAGCATCAAAATGTATAGAGCTGGTCCTGGCTTAATTCAAGATATATTTCTAAGCACTATAGTACTGGTGTTCCAAAAATCAGGCCAAATACAATATATTTTATAAATTAGTATATTTTTTTTCAGAGAAATGTTACTCTGCTTTGGAATGTTCAAAGGTCAACATATCAAACAAAGGTGCTTTTTCAAGAGGCAACTGGACTTTCTTGTTTTTCTTTGAAGTCGTTTTGCTTCTCATCCAAGAAACTTCTTCAAAATCAAACAAGTGTTTAGAAGAAAATTGCAACCAATTAAAACATTTAATGAAATGTATACAATAATTATTTATGGGGCCTGAATTTTGTTGCACCCTTTATATAATTGAATAGAATGTTAAAAACAAATTCTAAATTTTTCTATTAATTAAATTTCTAAACTGCCCATCTCACCTAAGTGACTGTAGAAGGAGAAGAGGTAGACAGCCTGGGGGCAGAGTCAAGAGAGGACCAGTTAGTGATTAAAATGTAGAGGACTTAGAATTGACGTAAATCCTCAATTTATGACTGTAATTGGGATTAGCAATCCAGTTGGTAGTCACTATATATTAGGAGCCTGAGTGGTGTAGGAGGCTAATGCCTCCTACTAAGGCAGCATTTAACATCCAGCTGCCTGCAATTACTGCGAGTTCAATTCTCACCAGGTTCAAGGTCGACTCAGCCTTCCATCCTTTCTAAGGGTAAAATGAGGACCTGGTTTGTAGGGGCAATAAGCTGACTTTGTATAAAATATACAAAAGTATGAAGGCAATTGCTTAACGCATTGTAAGCCGCCCTGAGTTTCCGGAGAAGGGCGGCATATAAAAATAAATATTTTTTTTAAAAAAAATATAGTTGTAAATCCATGGTTGTTAAACAAATGCTGTGGTTATTAAGTGAACATTTGAATGGGCTTTTTTTTTTTTTTTTTTGCCAGAAACAACTATTAAAGGCTCTAAAGCACTCAATTGATGTTCATCATCATTCCAGTCATAAAACAACCATTGTAAGTTGAGGACTACATATACCTTTCTTTTGCATTCAGATGGCCAACCATGAATGGATGTTTCCTCCAACCCCACCTATCCATGCTGGAAAGGTGGGGTTGAAGAAGGTAAGTAAGCCTTCTTCAACTTACATGGTCCATCAAATATTGCCCCTTTGTATAGGCATGAGATGTTGACACATGTACAAATGACCTTTGACCATGTTGTTACAACCACAATCCTATCTTTTGAACACAGTCATTCTTGACTCCAGTGCTCACTTTGCAACTCTTACATAGGAAACAGGATGGCTTCTGTTCATCACACTTCTTTAAGAGAACATTATGAAACCTCATCAAAGCAAAATGTGCCTTTAAAGGTCTTGGCAACTTATGCCTATGTTCCTGGCTTATAATGTCAAGAGCCAAATGATAGAGCTCTTGACATTTGTGTTCTTCTACAAATATCAGTGCAAACGCATAAGGTAATTCAAATTATATTACATTTGCCATTGCTTTGCTTTGCTGTGTTTGCCAATCCTCTCAGGCTTTATAAGGTTCTCAGGCTTTACATAGCAACATGTGCGCAGGAAAGTGGCATTCACATATATTTATGGACTGTTCTTTAGTGTTTTATGTGGCCAACATAAATATAAAAAGTAGGCCATTTTGACTGAATGAAGTTAACTGCTCTTATTTGATCAGAACTCCTGTTGGAGCAGAATAACTGAAAGGCCTTGGCATTAAACATACAAAAATGTAAAAAGGATCTGTTCATGTGAGTTACTGTGAAAGGAACTAAATTCTTGCTTTCATTTCTATGGAGCCTTTACTTCTATGAAAACTTTTATTCAGGTGTGTTACTTGACACTGCGATCAGAATATTTTCAAGGTGATTCTGGACAAGAAAATACTTATCAAACGCTAACTGGGAAATATTTCTACATAGTGGTGTAACTATACCAAATTGGCAAGAACAAGAAAAACTGGGCAAAAGATAGTTAACAAAAAGCAGGCTATAATGAGGAGTTTGATCATTGTGAACCAAATCGATAGTAAAATAATTGCTGTTAGATTCCACTGAAATAATTTGGGGGGAAAAGTCAGTCACGCTTTAATTTTACCTCTATTAATTTCAGTGAGAATTAGGAACATGTATTATATAATCCAAACAAAATATGACTGAATGTAAGATGAGTTCTCTTGACAAAATTATGATTAGATATGGAAAAATATAAAAGAAACATTAACCATTATAAAAAGATCTTCCCTTTTTAAGGTAATTATTAGAGAGATGGTACACATCTAAACAAAATTTTAAAAATTATTTTATTTATCCAAATATTTTATTGGGTGAATAAAACAACTTCATTAGGGATTCGACCAGAAGCATCCAGTGAGACAGTTGGGGAATTAGCAGGCTCTGATGAGTTCCACAAGAACCCGGACTGACAAGCTTCTGCCGAGGGGTCTTCTGACTGGAACCGTCCTGTAGGGCCAGGAAAGAAGGAGAGGCACCTCAGAAGACCAAGAGGAACAGGCAAGTTCCTCGAAGGTCAGAGGAAACTCTCTCCGACTCGGCAGCAGGGGCAATTGCGGCCACCAAGAAGCTGGGGCAATCGGGCTAAGTATTGAGCAGGAGTGGTGACTGGAACGGAGTTTTGAAGCCGGGTGAGTGACAGCCAACTCACAGGTGAAATAATAGAAAATGATTTTTAAACTTAAAAGACCCCCAGCGTAAGAATAGCGGCTAACAGGCATGGGAGGAAGAAAAGAGGATGTTTGAAGCGGAACTTAAATGGACAAAAACCTGAAAAGAAAATTGATTTTCAAATAAAACTATTTGAACTTTAAAAATTAGAAGAAATAACCCCAAAATTGGCTAAAGGATTGGAAAGAAAATAAGTAGATCCTTCTTTTTTGAATGTAAGAAAAACAAAAAAAAATGGAAATTAAGCCCTGCAAATAAAAAAAAAAGACGAAGAAAGTATCATTTAATTTGGACTGGACTATAAAACTGATTTGGCATCTTTAAAGTTAAAGAGAAGAAAAGAGAAACTAGTAAAGACTGTTAACGTGGATTGAAACAAAATGGATACTTGGTCAGACTGCTGACTGGAATTGTGGATTGTAGAGAGACATCTTCAGGAGAAATAAAAACATTGCAATTCGGAACTTTTGTTTTAGAAAATTCTGAACTTTAATAGTGATAACAGCCGTGAGAACTTTTGGTGTTGTGGCCCGCCAGTGGCCTGTGCGGATTGTGGCTGATCCTGATGACGAGGAGGATGGTGTGGTGTTGCGCCAGCAGCCTGTGCAGCTGGCAGTCGAGTCAGACAGTGAGGAAGCTGAAGAAGATGTGGTGTCAGAGGGAGAGATTCAGCCAGGGCCTTCAGATCCTCCAGAAGCTCCTTCAAGTGAAGAGAGTGAAGTGGAAGAGCCTCTTCTCAATGCACGAGCATGCAGAGCTGCCAAAAGGCAGGAGTGGTTACTCAGGAGGAGGTCTCCTCGAGAATAAGGCTTGCGGCTAATTGGCCACTCCCTTAGCCTATTTAAGTTTGCACACAGCTGGCAAATGTTGCAAGAAACAACGTGTGTTCGTCCGGTCATTTGTTGAGCATTTGAGAGTGAATTTTCCTTGCAAACCTGGTTTCTGGGCTAATTGCCAACTCTTGTAAGTCTTTATCTAATCTTTGGAATTTCTGGCAGGCTGTTTAGGACATTTTTAGTAATAGCCTGCATTTGAAAAAGACTGTGTTTGTAGTAAACGGAGTTGTTTGGAGTTTTGTGTGTGCTACATTTCTTGGGTTCAGTAGCTGGGGCAGAACATTTGGGGAGGATTTCTTTGTCTGCAAGTGGCTTAACTTTGGAGGGAAAAAAAAGAGGAATACAATGAAACTTTTAAATTGGAATAAAACCAACCTGGAAAGAATAAAATGGCACAGGAAATTAGAGAAATGATGAAAATGATGTACTCGTCATGAAAAACGGAAATAAGGGAAATAATTATAATGTTACATGGAGAACCGAAACCTGAGGACCCAAAAATTGTGATAGAGCACACTCAAGTTGACAAGGAAATAATCACGGAGAAGCAAGGCACAGAGACTGAAAATAAAGAAGAAGATAAAGACAACAAGATTGACTTTGGAAAACTAAATGATTATGTGGATATTAACAATAAAAGGAGGCTTTTAGAGATTACATTGGGATTAACAATGGAAAAAACAGAAAGGGTGGAAAGAGACAAAGAAGGAAAGAAGGATGGAATAGAAAGAATATAAAAAATTTAAATGATTACACTGGGATTAACATGGAAAGACAAGAAAGAGAGAAAAAGAGTGGAAAACATCAGGAAATACAGGGCAAAATAGAAATGTCCAGGACTTTGAAATAAAAAATGATTGCACTGGGATTAACAGTGGGAAAATAAGAAAAAGAGAAGAGATGGGAAATATAGGGCAAAACAGGAGAGTTCAAGATTTTAAAGCACAAAAGAAAAAAAGGGGAAAGAAAAAGGCAAAAATAAAAACAGAAAGGGAGAAAAGGAGAAAGAAATGAAAGAGGAATATGCTATATATATTTACAATTGAAATATGAAGTAAGAAATAATGGAAAATTATATGAAGGTATAAATGAATTGAATAACAATTGGAACATTTTTATCTGCATTCCTGGAATTTAGATAATGATAAGTTTTTAGAAATATGAACAAATTCAATAAATCAGAGGACAACAGCTAGATTATTTTCAAATCTAATTAGGGAAATTGTAATAATGGAAAGACTTTTAAAGGTATATGGTGGTGAAAGAAGAAATGATTAAGTTGTGACTTTGAGGAATATATGGGGAAAGTTATTTGGTTTATTATTATCATGTAAAAACAAAAGATGGCTAATAATTGACTTCCGGTTGGCGCCGCGGGGATACAGACGGGGAAATGGCGAGCTCCTCGGAGCTCTGCCAAAACCCCGTCTGCCAAACTGCCGCCGACAGTGTGTGTGTGGAATCAGATAGATTAACTAGATTGATTAATGGTAAAAAAGATTCAGAATTTTATAACAGTTGGAAATTATGGTACGATTGGGTCCAGAAAAGGTTGGATAGAATAGATATATGATGGCAAGTATGTATGTATAAAGGAATGACTTTATATTTATGGACAATGTACTCACATTACACTATGGTGGCAGAATTATATATTTCATTTGTGTATTGATGCATAGAATATATTAATAAAATAAAAAAATATGAAATTTTATCAGTTTGTAATTGTTTTAAGTTTTTTTTCTTTTCATAGCTGGGTATTGTAATCAGAATCAGTAAATTATTCAGCACGCAATCTCTTAGATGTAAAGCTTTTTCCCCCTCTCTTTATTTTCCTTCAGGTAACATTTTAATTAAGTTAGTGAAATGCTTTTTAAATTCCAGCTACAGTAATTGTTGATTCTAGACAGAAATTTTACAACAAAAGAACACAAAGAAGAAAATAAGACTCATAAAATACTCACAATAACTCTGCCCCTGCCTCCCAGCAATTTGCCTTGCAGCAAATTGCTTTAGTTTCATTTTTATTTTCAGCAGAGCCTGATTAACACAAGAAAAAAAAATCTGCCTCCCAGCAATTTGCCTGCTTGCAGGAAGCCCACGCAGCAATAGGCAATGACAATCCCTGCAGCCTGAAACAGCTGAGGGTCAGGAGGCTGATCCAGCCGACAATCAACTGCTTGTTCTAATCAGGCTGTGCTGAAACTGAAACAGGCTGTTTGCTGTTTGCTGCAAGGAGGTAAATTGCTGGGAGGCAGAGGCCAAAGGGTGGGGGCCAGCAGGTGGGCAGGGCTACATTCAGTGTATAAGACACACCCAAATTTTCACCCTCTTTTAGGGGGGAAAAGTGTGTCTTATACTCCGAAAAATACGGTAATTCATGCTTGTTTATGTTTATTGTGTCCTCTACCTCTACATTTCTTCTACATACTCAACTTCAGCTGAATAATTACAGCTAACTTGAAATTAACTGCATATTTATCAGCCCAAGTAATTTGGCACAATAGCGAACAATAGTTAATTTTTATAAAGTTGCAGCTAAATAAAAAAGTTAAATGAAAAACATTATAGGTTAGATATAGTAAAAACACAAGCTTTTGATTAAACACTGATTTTTGTTTTTGTTTTTCATTTTATGAATATTGAGTCCTGTAGTTTTCTTTAAAAAAAATCTATTTTGGAAATCTGAAGAGTCCTCCCAAACAGATTAGGCTGGCAAGTGAAATCAGAAGGAAAAAATAAATGAAGATTGTCTCTTAATCCTGAAAGTAGAAGATTTCTTATTAGAACTCTGATTAGATTATTCATACTGCTTGAATAAAAATTCTAGATAATTAAAGCACCTCCAGCATGCAAAATGTTTAAAATACTATATAGAAAATGCACAACATATACTTTTAATTTTTTTACAAGAAAATATATGAGACTTTCAAGAACAGTTTAGTTAATTGATAAGACAAGCATATGAAATAAATAATTATCCCTGTGATAATAGATAAAATCAGTTTCAAAACATCAATTCATTTCAGATAATTGATCCTGTTTGATTTGCCAGCTTGAATTGGTTTAGAAAATCAATCCTATTTCATCTAGAGGTTTGAATCAAACAATCTAGTTCAACTAATTCAGTTTGGATTTCCAACATGTTTCACAAAAAGATGTTTCTTGGTATGCGTAGAAGCATCTGAATTGTCTGAATCTATTTGGAGGTCCCTAATTTGATTCAATGACTCAATCTGACTTTCTAATTCTATTTGAAAATCAATACAATTTGAAGATTCAATTACTTGTTGGTAAATCAAATTTCCACATTGAAGTTTTACAAAATTTTAGAAATTACGATGACCTGCATGAAAAAAAAGGGAGTTTAGCTGCACATTTAATAGACAATTTGGGAATAGTTGTCAAATTAAGTCTGTACTTAAGACAACCTCAGTTTTAATCATAGATTAACCCATTCCTTCCTGAGTCAAGTATAAGGGAAAACTACTGTTGTTAAAAAATCTTGGGATTTTTTTGGGGGAAAATTAAGACAACTCATATGCTTCTGTGAATGTAAATAAATTCATTTTAGCAAATTGAACTGGATCAATTATCTGGACAGAATCAATGATTTAAAATGAAATTTGCCTGAATTACACTGAGATAATTACCACTTTGTAATATCTGTTTCTTCATATAACTGAGCTCTTTCTAAAAGTCTCTTATATTTGCATATGAAAAAAACCTGAAGAACAATTCCCCACATCTCAGAGCTCTGAATTTTAGACTGCTCTACACAGGAATATGTTGTCCATTTTTCATGCAAACAAACAAAAGAAGTAATATGAATAAAGGAGGTTTCTGAGCTTTTCTTTTCTGCTTGTTTAGGACTTATGTTTTTCCCTTGTCAATTTGGTAACATAGATTTAATCATCTATCTACATCAAAGATACACACACACACACATGTATGTATGTATGTATGGATGTATGTATGTATGTATGTATGTTTGTATATTTCGGAGGATGGAGTCAATGGCTGTGGGGAATAGGGGACATCGAAAAAAATGGCTTTTTTTCCCTTCCAGGTTGGATGGTAGCAGTATGGCAGGTGTCCTGCAGTTAATAGTGGTATAATTTGGATCTGTTTAGTTAGTTCTGAGGAATTGGACAGAGTCCTCCCAACTGTACATTATACCCATGCCCTCCAGGATGGCTAAGACCACCTGGAAGATGATATTTGGCTAGGTCCAAGCAGTGGTGAATTTTCCTTGAATGAGGGAGTGTTCTTAGTAATGCTTAAGGAGGCAGTAGTCACTTTCTCTTTAAGAAACCATTGCTAGATCCTATTGCATTGGAAAAAACTTCTGTCTTATCTTTAACCTTTCCTTTTGGAGAAGATGGTTGAAAAGTTGCACAGCAGCTTTAAAAGGCTACAGAGGAAGTGGGTTATTTAGAATCCCTTCAATTGGGTTTCAAGCTTGGGTATGGGAACTAAACACTATTGATTGCACTTGTCGATGATCTCTGGTGGGTTCAAGAAATGTGTAGTGCATCCATTCTCTGCCTTCTTGATCTCTTAGTGGCTGTCAGGTCACTGATTTATGGCACAATGTTGTGGTGGTTTTTTTCTTCCTCCAAAGGCAGTTTCAATCAGTGTTGTTAGGAAATAAGAGACATGACTGAAGACCCTTTCTCATAATTATGTTCTTTCTCCATGCTTAACATCTACATGAAACCATTAGATGAGATCATGCACTGGCACAGGATTAGGTACCATTAGTACTCCAGGTTGACCAAGTAATATTGGTGAGGTTCTTTCTCAGGGTCTAGAGGATGTAAATAGGGAAGAACTGACTTCAATTCAGCCAAAGCAGGTGTAAGTTTGGATTTTAATCTCCCCTGCATCGGGAGATTTTTCATTTTTAGTTTTCAATGGGGAGGCAATGCCCCAGAAAATAATAGTGTACAATTTGGGGGTTCTCCTAATCTTGTGGTCCCTGTTTAAAGAGTAAGTAGTAGCCAAAATCAGGGCTTTTGCACAGATTTATCTTGTGCACCAATTGTACCTTTTCCTGGATCAGGCATCATTGCTCACAATCATTCATGTCTTTGATCATTTTCTGAATTGATTACTGCAATATTCACTATGTGGGACTGAAAACCACTCAGAAGCTGCAGCTGGTCAGGAATGAAGCACTTTGGGCAATTAAGAACACACTTTGGTACATCCCCATTACACACTGCTCCATGATCTTACTGGTTCCCAGTAAGCTTCTGAGTGCAATTCAAGTACTGATCACTATCACTAAAGCCCATCATGGCAGGCTATTTATGAAAGAATTCGTTTCACCAATTGTTGTTACCCAGTTCTGACAGGGTCTACTCTAGATCCCATCTATTAAGAAGATCTATCTGGTGAGACCCAGGAAACATCCCTCTCAAATAATCTCTCTATTGCAGTGCTACCCCTCAATGAATATAGATTCATTGACATTCATGTGTAGCCGTTATCCTATTGGCATTTTGTAAATCCTGGATGTTGTCCTAGCATGGGACCTGTAAATTGGGTGAGCCCATCATTGTGATTTTCTTAGACTTGGCTGTGACTATGTGCTTAAATTGATTGCCCTAGGGTGCCTCTATCTTATTGTTGTGTCACTTTGTTTATTGACAGTATTTCTCATCTTTGTTTTGTTGAATTTTATTCCTATGTTTATTGCCCAGAGTCATGATTGTGAAATTGGTGGCTATATTAAATAAATAAGTCAAATGCTTTTATGCTATTTCAATCTCTCAACTCTTAAGTGGCTCACAAGCAGGTTTTACCTGTAGATTCCTATATATTGCACCAGTTGAAATGTTTGGAAAATCTTCTATACCAGTTCCACGAAGAGTCCATTGAGGTAAATTAATTCAAATATATGCAAATTATATAAAATTAAATGGGATTTGTTGTTACTAGTTGCGAAGTCGTGTCTGACCCATTGTGACCCCAGGGACAACATTCCTCCAGGTCTTTCTGTCCTCTACCATCCTCTGGAGTCCATTTAAGATCATGCCTACTGTTTCAGTGACTCCATCCAGCCACCTCGTTCTCTGTTGTCCCATTCTTCTTTTGCCCTCAATCTTTCCCAGCATTAGACTCTTCTCCAGTGAGTCCTTCCTTCTCATTAGTTGGCCAAAGTATTTGAGTTTAATCTTCAGGGTCTGGCCTTCTAAAGAGCAGTCAGGGTTGATCTCCTCTAGGACTGACCGGTTTGATTGTCTTGCAGTCCAAGGGACTCGCAAGAGTCTTCTCCAGCACCATAGTTCAAAGACCTCAATTTTTGGCGCTCAGCCTTTTTTATGATCCAACTTTCACAGCCATACATTGCAACTGGGAAAGCCATAGCCTTGACTATACACACTTTTGTTGGTAGGGTGATGTCTCTGCTTTTTAGAATTCTGTCTAGATTTGCCATAGCTTTCCTTCCCAGGAGCAAGCATCTTTTAAGTTCTTGGCTGCAGTCCCGATCTGCAGTGATCTTGCTAAGTTAGTAAAGGGGGCTGGAAATCACACAATGAAATCTAACACAGACAAGGGTTATATTCTTCATTTAAGAAACAAAAATCAAACATATAGTTATAGGTTTGGAACTGATGATGGAAAAAAATATTTTGGAATAATATTTGACTGCAAACTGAAATTTGAGTCAGCAATATAATGTGACTGCAAAGAAGAAAAATGCCATTTTAGGATCCTGCATCAAGAGGAGACTTATTTAAAAAATAGTTAGAAATAATAGTTTAGTTCTACTTCATTTTGCTTTCATCAGATTCCAGTCTGAGTATATGTCCACTACTATGTAACACATTTTAAGAAGTATGTAAAGAAACAACAGGTTTAGAGAAGGACATTGAAGATGATCAAAATCATAGAAACTATATTCTATGGAGAGAAATTGAATGTACTGAGAGTGGTCAGTCCTCAGAAGACAAGATTACCAAGTTATATGATTTTATTGTTGTTCAGTTGCTACGTCGTGTCCCATTCTTTGTGACCTTCTCTGCCCTCCCGTTTCCCAGAGTTTGCCTAAACTCGATCACACTATTTAGCATCTAATCCAGGGATGAAATGTTACTGGTTTGCACCGGTTCGGGCTAAATGGTAGTGGCGGCAGCGTGAGGCTCCGCCCACCACCCGGATGTCATTACTTCCTGGTTTTAATCAGGAAGTAACCTGTTTTTTTACCCTCTGTGCATACATGTGCATAGTGTCCATAATTGCATGTGACGCACGCACACACGCACGCACGCATGCACACTTCTGAACCAATAGGGAAGGTAAGTAGATTTCACCCATGATCTAATCCTCTGCTGCCCCCTTCTCCTTTTGCCAACATCAGGGTGTTTTCCAATGAGGGATACAGTAGCACCCTTCAAATACCTGAATGCATATCACACAGAAAAAAGAAAGCTCCAATGTGTTTTCTCATTCCAGAAGACAGGCCATGTAATAATGGTTTTAATTTCTAGGAAAGCAGATGCCAGTTAAATGGTAGAAAAAACTTGTTGTTAGCAGTTCAACAATAGAACCCATTATCCAGAACACTGATGGATTCTTCATCACTAGAAGTGTTCAAGCCATCTGTCAGGGATGCTAAATTTCTGTTCTGAGCAGAAGTTGGATTGCATGATCTCAATATACCTCCAAATTCTATTACACTATGAACTGGAACTCCCTGCATCCCTCACTGGTTATCATACTGAGCTGTTTGGAGTTGAGTTTAGCTACTGACTCTCTATCTCTCGGTTGAATTAATACCTTTGTGCCTAAACAGATATAGGATAGCATTTTTTAAAGTCTCTAGGTAGAAATAATGTAGGAACATAATATGCTAAAGAGGTTCTGCCTCTAAAGGAAAAAGAGACATTACTAAGAGAAGCACTTTCTATTAAATGAAGAAGCACCTCAAATACAACCCATTATAATTGTTATTTACACAAATAATTACATTAATGAAAAGAAAACCTGCTTCTGTTTACTTGAAAATAGTTTAATGTTTGCAAACCAAATCGTTGACTTGAAATGTCAGAAAAACAAAACCATATGCTTTCTTGTGAAAAAGATTTAAACATGAAAAAGAACAAAAAGGATGCCGAATTTACAAGACTGAAGCAATCATTGTGCTACATCTGAGATCAAATATATGACTGATGCCTACAGTTCTTCAGAGGGAAACGTCTTATCACAATGCATTTTTTTTTGTTCTTTAACAAAAAAGAAAAAGAAAAGAAAAAAGAATGCCATTAGCACGCCATCTAGTTTGCAAACTCTACCCATTCAATCTCCTAGAAATTCCCTTGGCAAAACAGTTTAAGGGATGAATAGGCTTTGCTGCATAATCTATTCTGTTTACAAACTGAACAGAGAAACAAAATAAAGCACTTCATTTTGAGAGATGTCCTTGAGCTGAGCAAGGGCACGTGTTGCAAAGATGTATTCAAAGCTATAAACAGAATATTTAACCTGGAGCAGTGAAAGAGTGGACAGTCATTCATTGTGTTCATTGCTTATGCTGTCAGACTTTATAGTTCAGACAACCCGCCCTCCCCTCCTGTGTTGTGGGCTTCCTCTAACAGTTCATCCTGTAACTGTTTTGAAATTATGCACCTGGAATGGGGCTGGATGTAAACCCTGAAACCAGGGAATTGACAAGCATGGTACTTAATGAAGCTCTGAAAGTTCTGAAAGATATCTGATTCAGTACTTAGAAGAAGACACTTAATCTTCAAGGTTAATTTATTGTTGTGGCCCGCCAACGGCCAGTGGAGTTGGTGGCAGAATCAGACAGTGAGGAGGTTGGGCCAGGAGGAGTCTGGGGAAGGCTCTGATTAGTGCTCTGCATCGGAGGCAGAGATGGGACCAGGGCTGCCTGACAGTTATCAGCTGCCTTTGGAGTCGGAGATCAGTGGGGCAGAAGAACAGCTGAGCCTGTTCCTGATGTGCACATGCGCAGAGCCGCCAGGAGAAGGGAACAGTTAAGGAACAAGGGCCAACTTGGGAGTAAAGGCACAGGTGGACGGTGAATGGCCCCTCCCATAGGGAATAAAGAGGAGCAAAAGGGGAGGGGAGTTTGCAGGAGACAATTAGTTTGCTTAATTGGTTCATGACTCTCAGAGACTCCTTGCCAAGTACTTTCTTGTACAGCATTGCATTTTGAAGATATTGGCCTGGCAGCTTTCCAAACAAGATAAAGTCTGTGTTTGTAAATTCACCTTGGAAAGACTATTTGCTAGGACTTTGCTGGATGTAAATGAGGAGAATTCACAGTAACTTAATAAAAGGGGGTTTTGTCGGGAGTCTGCTTCGTGGCTTGGGGAACCCTAGGTCAGAACATTTATGATGTCAAATAGAAAAAAAAGATTCTGATATTTGGTGTGATTCTTTGATTGCATTTTACCAAACATCAAGGGTACCTTAGTGTGAAGTTTGCTGTCACTTCAAAATAAATGCAGACAAGAGGCAAACATGGATGGATGGATGGATGGATGGATGGATGGATGGATGGATGATTTAAAATTTAATTTGTACCACACTTTGCTTTGAGATAATTTATAGTGATAAAGAAAAGGTGATAAAAAGGAGCAAGTGAAAGAATTGATACCAAATTAAGCTATCAGCAAAACAGAATTTAGCCTTGCAACAATTAAAAAGAAACGTTCCTATGAAAGGCGGGAGCAACAGGCTAAAATGTCCCAAGGTGCTTTCTTTTCAAGACTTTCTTGTTTTTCCTTGAAGGTATTTGCTTCTTATCCAAGAAGCTTCTTCAGCTTTGACTGGATGTGGGGAAAATATAAGACAGCTCTTGGATGAGAAGAGAAACATCTTCAAAGAAAAACAAGAAAGTCCAGTTGCCTTTTGAGAAAGCACCTTGGGACAACCATGACCTGGATAACTGAGAATCTCCATAGAAAATAAGCTAAAATATACATTTGATATGTTACTTTTTGTACATGAATTATTGGTTTCTGCAAGAGGGCTAGGCAACTTCTTTATGTTGAGGATTGCACTTTCTAAAGCTTGATGTCCCCTGGGGTTGCTATTAGGCAGGATTGAGAAGAAGCTGCAACTAAGGAATGTGGGAATATTTTTTTTCTTCTGCCATTTTCTTCTATTTGCTCAAATAACAGACAATAGGGAACAAACAGATTTATTTTGCATAGACTTTTTGATCTTAAGCAGAGATTTGCATTCGATTAACAACCTGCACTCCTGTGGTGGGCCAAGTAGGTAAATCAGTCCATGCCAATCCAAAGGGTTAAGAAAGGGCAATGTTTCTGGGAAGAGCACAGATTCCTCTGATAAGCAATCATGGAAGAACACTAGCCATGACAAACTTTATCTTCTCTCCCTGACTTCTATGTTCATATGGCACTGTTTTCAAAAATACACACAGATGTAGAACCTCTATTCTATTTTCTTCAAATGAGACCTCAAAACTCTTTTTTGCATAGTCTCCCAAATTTTAATAACATTAGCTTACCATTTTTATTTTTCAGTTGTTACTAGCTCAATGGACACACCTTTCATCTAATAAATAAAAAAATTATATTATATACAAGGTTTTATACATGAAATTGTTCTCAATGGAGAAAGGAGTAGACAAATTTCAGATATATTTCTGCGGAAAGAAAAATAATGTAGGAAGTCATATATTTAGGAGACAGATAGACCAACATTTATTTCAGATTATAATCATTCCTAAAAAGCTACTGTATAGTGGGAAAGGGAATGAAAATCCATTATATTTAAATGGATAAGGGTCTCTCTGTGAGGGTAATGAGTGGTTTTTAAATATGACATATAAATAAATAGATTTTTGTATAGAAAATTTATTATGGATCTAAGGGCAATGTTATCTTATTTGCCCATAGCACTGCTATATGCTGATCACTGTGGAGTATGAATTTGTGTTTCTTGATTATTGCTATGTTACATAACAGGACATGAGCCACAATTGTGCCATAACAATGCCTTTGCACTTCATTCCTTCCTTTCTTTCCTTTGGAAGATATCTAGGCCTATTATTGAATCTTGTGGACTCATTTTAGTAAATACAGTACAATAGTTTATTCACAAAAAGATGCTATGAGCCGAGGTGGCGCAGTGGTTAGAGTGCAGTACTGCAGCTACTTCAGCTGACTGCTAGTTCAGCGAATCAAATCTCACCGGCTCAAGGTTGACTCAGCCTTCCATCCTTCCGAGGTGGGTAAAATGAGAATCCAGATTGTTGGGGCCAATATGCTATTTAGTATACTGTCTTTGGTGTAAGCCGCCCAGAGTCCTCAGAGAGTGGGCGGCATAGAAATATGACTAATAAATAATACGACTAATAAACCTCAGCTAGCAGCAAGATGGCATTTTCTGAACTCCTGAATTTCACATTAAGTACTTTCAGCATTCATTCCAGTAAAAAAAGATTTCAAAGTATTCTCAGTTACCAAATAGTATTTACTTCAAGCGTTTGTATAGTTATTTAGCATTGTATTTATCTGGATTCAGCTTGCCAGGTTGTGAGGAGAATTTCAGCATAGCCCTTGTCTCTTTCCCTTTGTCTCCTGTGGTGTGGGATCTTAAAGTAGTGGCTAAAATTGTGGAAACCTTTGCAAAGATAATTTAATCAAGAATGTTAATGCAATAACTTTTATGAAGGATTTGCTATTAGAATAGCAGTTACAGTATAAAGAAGAAAGTGAAACACGTAGAAAAAATGAGATATACAAAAATTATCACCATAGAAAAAACGAGATATATAAAAATTATCACGTCAGTTAATGTTTAATTGGGTAACCTTTAGCATGAATTACGGCCTTACAAAGTCTTCCCATGGAGTGAACCAAGTCTTTTAGTTCTGCAGCTGCTTTAACATGAAACTAAGATTGAATGATTGCTTCTATTAACTGGGTTTTATTGCTGGGTCGCTTCTGACTAACAAATTTCTTTAATAGATTTTCAATTGGCTATTCCCAGTAGTAGATATGATTATCTTGAAACTCCCAAAAAAAGTGGTGTTATTAGCCATCAAACCTCAAAAATACACTTTTCCCAAAAGGTTTCCACAATTTGGGCCAATATCTATTGTATATAGATTTAAAAAAAAAAAAGTATTTACCATTTAATAGTGACCTTGCATCCATCAAGTTTTATAGGGTTCACATAAAACTAGTCAGTTTAAGAAACATACACAATGTGCACATTTCAGGAGCAACAAAATGTGTAAGTGCCTGTCTGTCTAGCATATTTAGTACTATAATTAAATAGATAAATCATGAAGAATTGTTCTCAGTTGAGAAAGAGATTTACTTCACATTCTTTCCCTAATAACATATACCCAAGGTCCTAATTTAAAGACGACTTCATAGACTCATTTCAGCTAGATCCAGATTTTCATGTAAATCTCCAGAAACATCTTTCGCCATTTGGAACTTGCCCCTTGGTCCAAACTATATAGATTCTTTGATTGATGATCGAGCAAACTGTGCCAACATAGATGGCAAAACTCCAATCTCCAGATACTCCTAGATTACAGTTCAAACATCCCAGTTTGTTGAATTCCAATGATACCTGGAATGCGTTTGGTTTCCCAACCCTGGTCACACTTAATGAATATTCAGTGTCATAGTGCCCTCTACTGATTAAAAAATGATTGCACGTGATTCTTTGGACGCAGGTGAAAGAATGAAATGCAGTAGGTTGGTTTTACTAATACGTTTTTTACTAGGGAGCAATAAGAAGAAGAGAATCAGTGTCACAGGTTTTTCACTATTGAAAAAAAATGTTGCTTTTTCTTTCCTTTTGGAGAAGCTGCAGCTTTTGAACAAACAAATGAGGAATTACGTGAACATGCCATAAATCATGTATAAAGAGGTTGAAAGAGAGTAGGCAGAAAAGTAATGACAGGATAGAGAAGGTGGAAGATTTGAAAGGGCATAAGTGATGACAAGAGGGAGAAGGAAGGCTACAACTAGAGACAAGAAAGGTAGAAGGAACTAGAGGTAAACATGGAAATGGGAAGTATTGAAACATAGCAAGTTTAGTGGGCAATGTTCAGGAACAAGTAATTGAGGCAGTTTCGATGACTGCACTAAGCTGCATGAAGTCTACTCCTTCTAAAATGAAGCAACAATATCTTTTCTCCTTACAATACATCTCCTTACTATTCTACAAAAAATCTCCTTTATGTTGTATTTCCCGAGCTTTGTACTGTGCCAAGGTGGAAGGGAATTGTCTTGGCAGCTAAGTCAAAATTGTAAAATAGCTTTCCTTCAAATCATCCTTAGCAACAATGCCATATTTTAAATATTTGCATTTTGATTATGTGGTTAATTTGCAACCTAGATGGCTTAATGGTAGGTTTGTTGTAATGTGCGTAGAAAGCGGTGGCTTTTTTCTCCTCACAGAAGGAGGAGAGAATTGAAGTGATTGAAGTAGCTAACTGGTCCACACACTTGCTACTTGTCTGCCAATATGCCGGTTTAAATTTTCTCACATGAAGTCACATGGAATGGAGCTTGACTTAAAGACAACTTTGCCAAATGAAGACGATGAGCCCCATGGTTCCTTGGAAGGGAGCTGAAATGTCATCAGATGACCTTTCCTCTTGAAAGAATCCCAAGAGTTGGTAGACAAGGTTAGTCAAATAGAGAAATCACAGCTAATCCACAAATGAATTAGCTCACCTCCCATATGCAGCCAATGCAGAGATGTGATGCAGTTTTCAGTCTGTTGTCTTGTGGAAATGGCCTTTTCAGCTGTTAAATATTGATGTACAGTAACTATTCAGACATTGGAGAGATTGGATTCTCTCTTAGATATGATTCATTTTTTGGTTGCAGTTCTTTTCCCAAGTTGCTTGTCTCTTGTTCTATTCAATGGGACTCACGTAACCCAGCTGTGAACAGAACTGCAGCCTTTCTACGAAAAATGGGAACTAAAACATGAAAATAAGAACAATAGTGATAATTCTCAATAGTAACTCTCAGTAAAATCAAAGTACAATAAACTGTGTCATGAAGAATGGTGTACAGATTCTCAGACACATTGTCTCTGTTTCAACAAAGATGAAAAATGCCAGTAAATTAATAAAATGCAATTTATTACATTGAACTGAGTCTGGGGTACTTAATTCCTACCTTCTGAAAGAAGGATTCCCTCTAACTAAGAAGGGAATTTCATTAGACCAATGTTTCTCAACTTTAGTAACCAATCCAGCGTGCTGACTGGGGAATTCTGGGACCTGAAGTCCACAAATATTAAAGTTTCCAAGAAACTTTGAGAAACACTGCGTTAAACACTGTGAGACTTGTTTCTGAATAAATATTTATAGATTTGTAGTATGAATCAATGACTTTCTAGAAAGCATTCCCTGTTGCATTTATTTACATTTCCTTTTATTTTGTTTTATAGACTGCTAACCAAGGCAGAAACAGATGATAAGCAAAATAACATACTCACTGTATGTAACACAGTAGAAAAATCTGGTGGAGTTATACTTTCAGAGAGAGGATTTCAAGTGATATCAAGCTATATTGCAATAAATACTGTAGAAGTCAAGTGCAATGCTTTTATTCAGGATTTTAGCCACTGAGCAAGACTATTTTTATAATACTAATATATTGTCTCTCTACCTTCCACCCTCACATATTTAAGCACCCTTCAGGTAACACTGTGGAACATTTCCACTGAAGATGGTAGAAATACAGTGGAATATATTGCACATGCTGAAGTCCACCCAGATTCATAAAACCTCTTCTCTAGTTAGAGAAGTATCTCTAGAAATTCATCAAAGACCATAACTAATTGGAGGGGTGGAGAATGTATTCTCCAGTGATTTAAAACTGCAGACTGAGAGCATGAAAGATTGCAAGTAAGGCAATAATATATGATAAGGTATAAACTGAATTTGTTTGTGTAGCATAGCACAAAGGGACTAATTAGGCTGAGCAATTTCTTTTATCTCATGCAATAATAGTCTACACATCTATCTAGAGACTGCTAGCAGTCCAACTATAGGGCACAAACCAAAAATTAATTAATAGCAGTTTTCATTCCAGTTCCATTACTTAACAGATTTCAGTAATTCTCTGCAGGTATTGTATTCTCAGGCCACGATAGCATATAAGACAGTGGGCTATATCTGAATGGTTGCAGTTCAGATGTGATAACCCTATTAAATCTTGTACATCTTGTTCTATCACAGAATTGTGAAGTTACAAGGGACCAACGGAATAATCTAGTCCAACCTCTTCAATAAAATCACTCTTGAGAGGTGGCAGTCCAACTTTTTTTCTAAAAACATCCAGAAATGGAAAATGCACAACTTTTGAGGATAAACTCTTTCACTGTTGAACAAATCCCACTGTAAGGAAGTTTTAGCTTATATTTAAATGAACTCTGGCCCCTTACTTTTTAGTCAAAGCTTCTATGATCATGGAAGATAGTTCCTGATCAAACTCTCTATGGCATCTTTTTACGTGCCTGAGTGCTGAGATATTTTCCCAGACAATGTCCCAAGCAACCCAAAACATTCCAATTAAACCCCTAAACCAGAGCTACTTCGCTGCCATATAGTAGTCTTCAATGTTACACAATCCAAGTTTGGGGCCCATTTACCTTGTTCCCCCGAAAATAAGACAGGGGTCTTAATTTTTGCTCCAGAAGACGCATGAAGGCTTATTTTCTGGTTAGGTCTTCTTTTGGGGGAAATATGGTACTAAATGCATCCATCTGGCTGACAATCTTAACTGGGGCTTATTTTGGGGGTAGGGCTTATATTACGAGCATCCTGAAAAATCATGGACTTATTTTCCGGGTCCTATTTTTGGAGAAACAGGGTGATTGGATTGTTTTGGCTTATTTATTCAAGAGATGCATCATCTCACCTTTAATAACTGAAGTACATACAAAATATTGAAAATGCTGTAAAGCCACTTTAAAATATGTAAGCATATACAATCAACTATATAAACCACTTAAAAAAACTGTGAAAGTAATAAAACCACACAGTCATTTTAAAAAATTAGAGAAGAAAGAGAAAACTGACCAAAGCAAGAGACAAATGACAACATATCAAAATAAAACTTTTTTGCCAGCCCTCTCAGTGGTATTAGATTGATAGCAACAGAACGGTTGGAGAGTGGGATATGTTCAAGACACGCAAGATACCAGTTGTGACAAATGAGGCTCCATCCTTTTGTATGAACAGGTATACATATTAAAAAATATTCCACAATTTGGACACCAACAATGAAAACATTTAAGAAATATGGACACCTGGAGAAGGGCTTACAAACTGAATCTTAGCATATAGGCAGAAACAATATGTTTCAAATATTTATACCAGCTATGGCATTGTTGAGGGAGTACATGAAAGAGAAAAGATATTTTCATGAGCTCATAACTATTTATTTATTTCACTTTATTTATTTTGTTTGTCAAACATGTACAATATAGCAGGTATAGGTACAAACATAAACATAAACATAAACATAAACATAAACATAAACATAAACATAAACATAAACATAAACATAAACATAAACATAAACATAAACATAAACATAAACATAAACATAAACATAAACATAAACAAAGGAAGTAAGTACAGATAAATGGGGACAGTAAAACAGGGACGGTAGGCAGGCTGGTGCACTAAACAGTCTTATTCAGAGCATTCTGCTTGAATGGGTTGAATACCTTCAAAATGCTTGTTGAGTATAGAACAAAACTCAACACATTCTGGATATTCTGCTGCACTGAACATCTGGAATTCAAAATTGTGGTGGAAACCTCCTTACCAAAGCACCACTAACCAGAGAGGGGCCAAACAATTTTGTTTTTTAGTTCCAGGTTGGCAGCTACAGTAAATCAAGAGCGAGAACACAAGGCTGCATAGTTCTTGTTAGAATGTTGATCAAGTTTTACTATGGATGCAACCAGCAGAAGACCTCAAATATAGAAAGAATTGCTTTATATTTGATAAGGAAACCAAATAACCTTATAGGGAACATGGGTATCCTTTGTGGCATGAAATCATTAAATCACATTCTTAAAAAAAGAAATATATATGTTTGATACATGAGTTGAGTCAAGATTCTGAGTGTTATTTTAATGAACTGACTACATTTACAGCCAGAAGTGATAAGGAGGTAAAGCAGAATATATCCTTGAGCCCTTCCCCCTCTTAAAGCATAAATTCTATAATCTGTTACATTCTACTATTAAGGATATTACACAGGAGATACAACAAGTGACATCTCTGGACCTAAAAAAGCATATTCTACTATTCTTATATAAGCAAAGTTTTTATTGAGTTTTTATTCCGGTTCATTGCAAAACAACCCCTTCCAGTTCATCATAAAACAATCCCTTGTGTCCTAATTTTGCTCAAAAGTAAAAGTAAAAGTAACCAGCCTTAATAAGCAGCATACTGTTACTTGAACCCTGAAACTCGGAATCGCAAGTATTAGAGTTTTCTTGGCTTTCTAATCTGAGTGAAAAAATGCGGATGAGTGAAAGTGAACTGTAAAAACATGGCGCTTAGCCTCAGACTTAACGAGCGGGCGAGTGTGGATTGCTGAACTCATCTTGCTTTGTTACAAAGTTTCTAAACTGATACGAAGTTGCTTCGCTTGCAACAAGAGAAATAAGAGAGAAATTTCTCCTTTTTCAATACTGGACTTTGCTTTACTTTGGTTCTTATTTGATTAAATCTGGGGGACTTTTTTAGAAGTTTTTGTGGAGGTGGGAGAGGAAGAAGAACTTCCCTTTTTAGTAAAACTAGCCTACGTGACAGGATGGCCTCAAAGAAGCAGGAAGTGAAGGCAACAGGAGGTGGATCTCCCACACATAAAACGCAACCTCCCCCTGCACAACAGACACAGACTCAGAAAAAAGATTTTGATATGGGAGATTTAAAAGAATTTATTTCTAAAACTTTGGATGATAAATTTCAAAAATCTCAACAGGAGATAGATGATAAACTTCAAAAATCACATCAGGAATTTATGCAGGAAATTAATGAAGTTAAAGACATGGTGAAACAGAATCAAAATAAGGTGACCAAAAAAATATCAGAAGTGGCGTCTGGCCTGGCAGAATTTATTGGGAAAGTTGATTTTAAAGTTGAAGAATTTAAATCAGAAGTTAATGTTAAGATGAAAGACAATGATTATAAAACTGATGAAGTTGATAATAAAATGCAGAGAATTGAAGATGAGATTGTTATGATACAATTCCGGGCGATGGAATTTGCCATACGGCTTCGGGGAATTCGAGAGGAGGAGAGACAGGATTTGAGACAAGTTTGCTCTGAAGCCTTGGCTAAGATTTTACAAGCTAATCCTGATTTGGTATTTCATAAAATAGATAAAATTTACAGAGTGAACTCTTGGGTGGCCAGACAAAGACAACTGCCCAGAGATGTGGTCATATACTTTACTGACAGAGAAATTAGAAATGATATCCTGCAAAAATCTTTTCATACTTCTGTACAAGTGGGGGGTTCACGACTTGAAATTTTTAAAGAATTACCTCCTAAAATGTTGAAAGTTAGAAAAGAATTTGGTTTTCTTGTTAAGGAATTGAAAAACTTACAGATACCCTTCCGGTGGGACGCACCAGCTGGGATAATTTTTAGATATAAGGGAGAAGGATATCGGCTGAATACCGTGGAGAAGGCACAACACTTTTATAGTACTATTCTTAAGGAAAGAACACCATCTCCACGTACATCTACAGTTTTGGAGATTAAGGAGAGTGAAGAGAGGCAATTGAAAGAACAGTCTAAGCAGGAATTAGAAATAGTGCAAGGTGCAGAAGGAGGTTTTCTGAGTGAGCCCTTGTTGGATTCTTCTCCAATTTTGGATTTGATTCAGTTGACTGAAGTTAAAGATCAACGTATAACTAGAGCTCAATCCAAGCTACTTAAACAAAAGCAACAACAACAACAGGAAAGACAAGACAAGAAGGCAGTTAAGAGTACCGTACAAGAGAGTGGCGCTATGGGAGGAGCGAGATCGAAGCTCTCGGATGAACTTCAAATATTTTGCTCTGCGCTACAGAAAGAGGCTGATGACCTTTAAATGTCTATCTTGGAATGTTAATGGGTTGAATTCAGCACAGAAAAGGAAGAAATTATTTACATATTTGAAACAATTTAATAATGATATAATACGTTTACAAGAAACGCATATCACAACTCAAGATCAAAAATATTTGATAAATCCAAAACTAGGAGCACATTATATATCTTCAACTTCGCAGAAAAAGAATGGTGTGGTTATTTATGTAAATAAAAAATTAACAGCGAAAGTTATAGAGGCAGATCAAGATGGTAGGTTTGTAGCAATTGAATTGCTTACAGCAAATGGACAAATTCTTTTGATTGGAATTTATGCTCCCAACCAACAACAGGACTATTTTTATAAGATGTTACATACTAAAATATTGCAATGGGACTATAGATCTATTTTAATTATGGGAGACTGGAATGGAGTAATTGATTCTAAATTAGATAAAAAGAGCTTGGCAAAGTCTAGAATTAGACTACCACAGACTTTTTTTGATATGAAAGAAGATATGGAATTAAAAGATGTTTGGAGAATACATAATCCAAATGAATTGGATTACACTTTCTTTTCTGATAGACATAGATCCTTTTCTAGGATTGATTTTATTCTGTTGTCAAATGATCTACTTGTTAAGACAAAAAGAACAAAGATTTTTCCAAGAACTTTGACTGACCATAGCCCTGTATGGATAGAAATTGAGATGGATAAGGTTGAGAGACGTTCTTGGAGATTAAATGAGAACTTGTTTAGATATGAAAAAAATACAATAGAACTTAAAAAGCATTTGAAAGAATTTTTTGAAATAAATTTGAATAAAGGTACCCCAATTGAAATTGTTTGGGACGCAAGTAAAGCTTATATGAGAGGGGTACTTATTTATATGAATTCTAAACATAGACTGCTCCGACAAAAGAAAAGATCTGAGTTGGAAATGGAAATAAAGAATAAAGAACAGTTACTTATTAAAAACCCATCAGATGAAAGAATACGAAGTGCTATAAAACTTTTGAAAGATCAATTTCAAATGCTTATGGCGGAACAAGTTGCAACAAGCCTACAATACGCGAAGCACAACACATTTTGCAACGCTAATAAACCGGGCAGATGGTTGGCTTACACATTGAGGAAAAAACAAAGTGCACGGATTATCGATTGTATTGATATTGGAGGGAAAGAAATCTTTCAACAAAAATTAATTAAAGAAGCTTTTGTGGACTATTATACTAAATTATATGCCAAAGAAGAGGTGCAGAATGGACTTATAGAAAAATATTTAAATGATAAGAGAGTTACAAAAATTACCGATCAACAAAAGGAAAGAATGAATTATCCTATAACAGAGGAGGAGATAACAGCAGCAATTAAACAGCTAAAAACAGCCAAAGCTCCTGGCACGGATGGTTTGACTCCAGTGTATTATAAAACTTTACAAGCTGAAATGGTGGGACAACTTAGAGATTTATTTTGCAATATTCAACAAGGGGGTAAAATACCCCCATCTTGGACAACTGCTTATATATCTTTGATACCAAAAGAACAAGTTGGTCCTAAAAAACCAGAGAATTATAGACCAATATCTCTTTTGAATACAGACTATAAAATTTATGCGAAGGTATTAGCCAACAGGTTGATGCCAGTAATCCAAAAGGTGATTCATGAGGACCAAGCGGGATTTATTGAGGGTAGATATATGAAGGACAATGTAAGGCAAGTAATAGACTTATTGGAATATCTTGATAAGAATAAACAGATTCCTGCAGTGCTGGTTTTTTTGGATGCAGAGAAGGCCTTTGATAGAGTGGATTGGAATTTTCTACTAAAGACTTTAAAAAAGATGGGCTTTGGGGACCAATTTATACAGGCGATTTCAGCAATTTATCAAGAGCAAAAAGCACAGATTATTATTAATGGAAGTTTGACGACAGAGTTTAAAATTGAAAAAGGAACAAGACAGGGATGTCCGTTGTCCCCACTTTTATTTATTTTAACATTGGAAGTCTTGCTAAATACAATACGGGACTCTAAAATTTTGAAAGGCATAATGATAAGGCAAGAGGATTATAGAATAAAGGCATTTGCAGATGATCTGATTGTTACCCTATCACAACCAATGGAATCAACAATCCTGATGAACGACATTATACAAGACTATGGTAGAGTTTCAGGTTTTAGACTGAATTCAAAAAAGACTAAAATGATAGTTAAAAATATGACACAAGATCGTAAACATGAGCTTGAAAGGAGGGCAGGTTTTGAAATTGTACCTAAGGTAAAATATCTTGGAGTTCAGGTTGCAGAATCAAACATGAAATTGTTTCAAAATAATTATGAGGTGTTGTGGCGAGAGGTTCAGAAAGACATGGAGACTTGGAAAAAGCTGCAACTGTCTTTACTTGGAAGAATAGCAGCAGTTAAGATGAACATTTTGCCAAGATTTCTGTTTTTGTTTCAAATGATTCCGGTGCTTAAAAGTGATAAACAACTGAAAGTTTGGCAGTCTGGTGTGAATAAGTTTGTCTGGAACGAGAAGAAGCCGAGAGTGAAATTGAAAATTATGCAAGATGTTCCAGAAAGAGGAGGTCTTAAACTCCCAAACCTACAGTTATATTATGATGCAGCAGCTTTAACTTTAACAAGTGATTGGTTTGGAAGTAAAAAGACTGGAATATTGAAAGCAGAAAGTTTTGACCTTGAACTTGGATGGCATGCCTACTTATTCTACGATGACAAAGTTGATAAAGTATTTAAAAGTCATATACTTAGAGACTCTTTGATGAGAGTTTGGAAGAAGCACCGACTCAAATGGGATTACAAAATACCGCTATGGCTGGATCTTGGTCATATTTTGTGGAATACAAATATAATGTCACTCGGGGGGTTTTTATACAAAGAGGTTCTTTTTACAGATGCGGGCAGATGGCAGCTGAAGACATTACAGACACTGTTGGATGAAGGGCTTAATCTAACTTGGTTACAATATAATCAATTACAATTGAGATGGAAAGAGGACCAAAAAACTGGTATTATGTTGCATGAGGAAGAATTGGTTAGACATATAAGAGAGAAAGGCCCAATGCATATCAAAAGGCTTTATAATGTTTTGCTAGAAAGAGATTCAGAAACTGAATTAGTTAAAGACTGTATGATTAAGTGGGCACAGAATTTTGAAGAACCAGTGATGCTGGAAACATGGGAAAAAATTTGGGTTCAGAATGTTAAATTTACACAGTCGCAAAACCTGAGAGAAAATTTTTATAAAATGTTTTATAGATGGCATTTAGATCCCAAAAAGTTGTCATGTATGTACCCTAATGTTCAGCCAAAATGTTGGAGATGTGAATGTTTAGATGCCACGTATTATCATGTTTGGTGGACCTGTAGGAAAGTTAAGGCTTTTTGGATAAAAATTTGGTGGGTCATGCAGAATGTTTTGAGGAAAAAAATTCAATTTTCTCCACAGTTGTTTTTATTGGGTATAGTTAAGGGTTTTACACGGGGTGAGATAAAACTGATATTGTATATGATAACAGCAGCAAGATTGTTGATAGGTAAATATTGGAAGAATGAAGCTTTACCCACTATCGAGGAATGGACTTTGAAGATGGCTAGTTTTGCTGAGATGGCGAAGATTTCAGCATATTTAAAAGACTGTTCACAAGAGACTTATGAATGGGAATGGAAAAGGTGGATAGAATATGTTCAGAACAAATACCAAACTAGAAAGTATCAAATAGCTTTTATTTGAAAATAATGTATTAGAAATATTTTAATGTATTAGAAATATTTTAATGTAAAGAGATAAAGAGGAAAAATTATACAGGGGGAGGGATGGGTTTAAGCTTGTTTGCTAGTGTTACTAGTTATGAGTATATAATAGGGAAGTCTGGGGGGGGAGGGTTAGGGAGGGTTAGGGAGGGTTTGGGGAGTGAGGTGGGGGGGGTGAAAAAAGGGGGTGAAAATTTAATTGTAAAACTTTTGCAATAAAAAAAAAAAAAAAAGTAAAAGGCATGGCAATCTACTGTTGTTACTACCTAATCTGTTTAGTTTCTATCACCCAACCTATTAAATGAATAAAACATTTTAAAATTCTCATAAGAAATATTAGAAGCCACAGTGTCAGGGCACTTTTTTCCAAGTCCATCTACACAAACATCTATGGAAGCCCTTTTCAATATCTTTAGGGTCCTAGGCAGAGATGAAATATTAAAAACAGAAAGCATGATTCATTCCAGAACAGCCAATAAACAGGAAGACCCAAATCCACTTCTCTGGCTATTGGTCAGCTGTTTTTTCTCTTTCTCCCTTTAATGCATGAGCCTGACTTCATCTGGCAATTTGCCAGCAACAAAGTCTTTGATTTTATAATTTACAGCCGGAAAAGCTCATCCTCATTAGCAACACTTGTCAAATGCACACAGTGCATGCACATACACATACACAAACAATTGCATTTGCTTACTAGCTACTTGCTTGAGAATGAAAGTGTTTAACATAAAGAACATACAACCAGAGCTATGCATTTTACTTTCCCCATAGCTAAGAATTCATAAATAAAGCAGCAAATTCATGCTACCGTGCAGAGAAGAAAATGAGAACCGTTTTGATCATTTCTTTTCTGGATCAGTCCTCCAGAATGGTCTCTCAGTGCAGCTGTATCTCCTTGCCAATAAGCCAGGTTAGCCAGGGAGAGGCACATGCCAAAAGCTCATATGATATGACACAACTTTCTTTCTTACTTGTGTCATACATTAGGATGCATGGGTATAATTGCATCATTTGTATGATAAATATTGTAATGTAATTTTCATTATTGTGACTAAAATGTCTATGGTAAAAAGCCCAGCAATATTTGCATCAACCTCTGCACATATATTTAAAAACTCTCTCCCCCTTTCCCCCACCTCTACCACTATATGTCTTCCTCCCTCACCTAGTCTTAAATTATTGAATTGTGACAGGGATGCAGGTTGTTTTTTTCCGGAAAGAAAAAAAATTGCATCAATCACAATTTATAACAAGCAAGTCAGTTTTAGTATTCAGGATTTTTGGAACATTTTAAAAATGCTGTTGAAAAGAGCCCAAGTCCAGACAAAACCAGGATGATTTATTCCAGGATTGAGACAAAAATCTTGGAATACGTGTGCCTGTTTGGGATTCTCAACACTAGGAAATCATACATTTGTGCAGAAATACAAAATGCAAAATATGCAATAAAAACAAACAACTGTAAACAGCCCATTAAAACAGCATGTACAACATTAAAATTAAAATGATATGTCTTCATTACAGATGTAAAATTTCCAGAAATGTTAAATGGAGCTTTATGCATAGGCATTGGGCATGAAAGATCCACCCCACTTCCCAATCCACATTCAGGAGCTCAAGTTTTCTTGTCTTTGCAGCATTCCTTCTATTCCTTTCTCCTCTTTTTCCCATTCATATGCCTGCTATCTATCAGAAGCACACATACCCGTGTCCCAAAGATGCACCTTTTTTTTTTCTTTTCCCAAGAGGCAATTGGACTTTCTGATTTTTCTTTGAAGACGTTTTGCTTCTCATCCAAGAAGCTTCTTCAGCTCTGACTGGATGGTGGGGAATGGAAGGATTTATACTCCTTGCAGACAGCTGGTCATTTGCATTCTTTTAGCAAGTCATTAAAGCCACCACACAGGTGACCCTGATGTTAAGGTCACCTGGAGGTTTATCTGGGTCATCAGGGTCACCTGTGTGGTGGCTTTAATGACTTGCTAAAAGAATGCAAATGACCAGCTGTCTGCAAGGAGTATAAATCCTTCCATTCCCCACCATCCAGTCAGAGCTGAAGAAGCTTCTTGGATGAGAAGCAAAACGTCTTCAAAGAAAAATCAGAAAGTCCAATTGCCTCTTGGGAAAAGAAAAGAAAAAAGCATCTTTGGGACAACCATGACCTGGATGACTGAGAATGACTGATTTAGCCACTAACCAATAGTGGTTAGTTTGCTTTTGGTTTAGTGAGAAGTGCAAAGCCAGCCATATTAGTTTGAAGACCATGTTTCATGGCTTAGAGTTCACTTTGGCTGGACCTCTTTGACTATTTCAACAAATCATATTGGCCACAATGATATGACTGAACCAGTGGTGGGCTCCAAATTTTTTAACACCCGGTTCTCTGCCCTAATGACTGGCTGGGGGGGGGCTGCGGGAGGTCATGTGACTGAGTGGGCATGGCCAACTCTATGTCACTTGTGTGGGTGGTATCTGTAATGGGACAGGCAGGGTTGGAGAGGGAATCCAGAGGTCTCCGGTGGGGAGGGGGAAAGATCCAATCATACCAGAAGCAGCAATCTCACACTCTCCTCTCTGCTATCCCCCTTTTTTACATGGAATTGCCCAGCAGCAGAGATGGAGAGGGAGAAGGGGGCAGCGGCAGCCGATAGCATTGAGGGGAGACTGCCACACAGAAACGGGAGCACACAGAAATGCAGCCCCCTTCTCCCTCTCCGTTGCTGGATGATCCCGTGCAAAAAAGGAGGCTAGCAGAGAGGGGGGGAGAGTGCAAGGTTTCTGCTTCTGTGATGAGGGACACATCTGGGTCTGGCTCATCCAGCTTCTCTTCCTCTCACAGCCAGCTTTTTTGGGCCGTTTTCAGGACATTTTTCGGGCCATTTTCAGGTTGTTTTTGGAAAAACAGCCTGAAAATGGCCCGAAAAATGGCCTGGATTTTTTGGGCATTTTTCAGGCAGTTTTTTGGGTTGTTTTCAGGCTGACTTTCAGGCTGATTTTGGCTCAAAAACTGGCCTGAAATGGCCCAATAAACAGGCATGGGCAGGGCCAGCCGCTGGTCTGATTTGCCAGAACCACGCAGAATCGGAACAACCGGTCCGGGTGAACAGGTCCAAACTGGCAGCAGCCCACCTCTGGATTGAACCCAGGATACAGTTCAGATGCCATAGTGAACTTTATTGTTGATAGAGACTAGGAAGACACCATTCTGGAAATTTGTATATAATAGACACTTTCTAGCATAGAAAACAAGCTCTGAGCATTGTTTCATCATGAATCCTAGTGAGTCTAGTGCAATTTAAACCCTAGTTATACATGACACATACAAAGATAGAATCAAACGCCCCATAAGGTTTGCTGGTAATTCAATTTAAAATGGAGTGAGTGAAATCCTCAATCAAGGTAATTCCTCTTAAATGCCTTGCTTAATAGCATACATGGTCATTGCGCAAGAGATGAATATTGTGTTTGCTTTCAAAGTAAGCACTACTTAAAAGCTCATTAGCTCAACTCAAGCTCAGACTGTACCCTTTGATGACACTATTTCGTAGTGTTTACTAGCAACTTGCAAACCTGCTTGTCAAGAGTTATGTTTGAACTACAACCTCATCAAACTGAGGTATGTTATCTTGGGGAGGGGGAATCAACATTTCTAAATCTTTCTGCAAATATGCAGAATTAATTTTTCATTCTGGTTCATTTTCCCTTCAGTCTTGCAAGTTGTTGTGTGAACAGAATAAATGATAACCATCCACTGCAATATTGGATATTGCTAAATCGCATTTGTTTTGGTCATGTAATTTGTAGCTTTTTATCATCTGACTATTGAGGAAGAAGAGAATGGGTATATGCAATGTCCCTCTCAGTGTCTCAATCATCGGGAGACAGATTTACAGCATTGGTTGGTATCTTTTTCACCATTAGGTTCAAGCAGACATTTGGAACGCCTTAAAGAGCTTTGATTTGTTTGCTGCTTTATTAGACTTCTAAGCTTATCCTTTTTTGTAGAGCTCTGCCTGTTTGGTTTAACCTAAAAAGCAGAGTGACCCTTTGCACATGATTTGTAGATATTCAAATTGGCCAGGTTCTTAGAACATGCTAAAGCATAAACTGTGCTGAAAAGCCAGTAACTGGGATTGGGTAAAGGTAAACATTTCCCTTGCACATATGTCGCTAGTCGTTCCTGACTCTAGGGTGTGATGCTCATCTCCATTTCAAAGCCGAACAGCCAGCACTGTCTGAAGATGTCTCCGTGGTCATGTGGCCGGCATGACTAAATGCCAAAGGCGCGCGGAATGCTGTTACCTTCCCACAAAGGTGGTCCCTATTTTTCTATTTGCATTTTTTACATGCTTTCGAACTGCTAGGTTGGCAGAAGCTGGGACAAGTAACGGGAGCTCACCCTGTAATGCGACACTAGAGATTCAAACTGATGAACTGCTGACCTTTCGATCGACAAGCTCAGCGTTTTAGCTACTGAGCCACCATGCCACTGGGGTACAATTTTTGGAACATCTGGAAGGGAATATGAAATTTATTTTGGAGGCTTCATCTCTTTTGTTAGGAAGAGAAGAAGGCATGACTTGGAAGAATCCAATATATGAAAGATACTTTGCCTCCATAAACCACTGTCAATGGATTCATCTTTCAACTTCTGTATATGTCTACAAATTCACCTGAATAATATTGGATTGCCCTCTTACACTCCTTCATGGCAGGGATTGAATTATGTAAATGTAAAAAGTCTGTTTACTGACACCATAACACCACAAAATCTACCCTCAAAACAGATACTTCCTTCCTTCATCACTATCTTGGATTAGGCACCTCTTCAAAGCATAATTGAGGAAAAAAATTATAGACAGGGAGATTGAGGGGATTAATTTAATGTAATAATAACATCAGATGCAATCTTTGGGCTCATTTACACTATTTCCTTGCTTTAAAACAGACTGATAGTGAGGACAGGACTACTGGCCTACATTCCTGAGATGTGGTAAAAGGAATGATATGGAAACTAGTGATTTAAGAATTGACATAGTTTGAACCATTTAGGGACAGGAATAAAATACGTTCTCATTATGTGTCAATGAGCACTTTAATTCCCCTTCCTTGAACATAATATCATATTTATTTAACAAAAGCCCAAAATTAAATCTTAGGCAAACTTACCATGTGGATAGTATTTTTTTGTTTTTGTTTTTTTGTTTTTAAAAAGCTAGATACATACTGTAACATTCAAAGTGGTCAGTTAAAATACTGATGTCTGAAAACTCAACTAAAATGCTGAACATTCCTGGCAAGAGTTTTTAATCCTCCAAGATGTGGCATAATGTTAAGTGTCAGACAAATGCAGTTGTTTCATTGACTTGGTACAGCTCCCAAGTTCACACCCCTCCACTCAACCCCCCCAGAGTTTCAAAGTTGCAGCTGAATTGCTATGTTTAATGTGAAGGACGTATAAAATAAATACTTGAGGAATTATACTAACTTAATCATTTATATTGTAACAGAATAACAGAGTTGGAAGCTACCCTGGAGGTCTGCTCAAGCAGGAGACTATACCATTTTAGACAAATGGTTGCCCAATCACTTTTAAAAGTCTCCAGTGTTGGAGTCAACTTCTGGGGGTGAACCGATCCTCTGGATAATTGTTTTCATTGTCAGGAAAGTTGTCCTTAGTTCCAGGTTGGATCTCTCTTTGATAAGTTTTCATCCATTGCTTCTTATTCTGCCTTCAGCTACTTTGGAGAATAGACTGACCCGCTCTTCTTTGTGGTAGCCCCTTATACGAGAATACTGTTATCATGTCACCCTTACTCCTTCTTTTCATTAAACTAGACATACCAAATGCCTGCAACCATTCTTCATATATTATAGCTTCCAGTCCCCTAAACATTTAGTATTTTTGTCCTGGATCTTATATGAGGCACCCAAAATGGTGCACACCCATAATTAGCAATGGTGCATGGCAACTACTATAATACATTTTCCCCTTTTAAATGTTCTAAGTTGTTAGTAAAACAATTGTTAAATCATGTATCGTACTTGTCTCTGAAGGAGGCAAATTACTAGATATTCTCTACCTTCTTTGTATTCAACACTGTGAATTGATTTTTTTGATGGGAAATAATGTAAACACTTTGGTACAACAAGCACAGATGCTGTCGTCCACCTGATAGGATCATATAGCTCTTCTGGATATAGTCACAGCAACAGCCTTATACAGATAAAAGTGAAAATTTCTACTCTACATGGTAAAACATTGATTATAAGTACAAGATAATCCTCCAAAGCATTCATTAGTACAGCCTTCCTCAAACCTACATTATTGGGATGTGAATTTCAATTCTCAGAATTCAATTCAATTCAATTCAGCATACTGTCTGGCAATTCTGGAGCCTGAAATCCAGTGCAATTTAAGGAACCTTGCTGAAGATGGCTGTTTTAATAATTTGGCAAAAGTTGCCATACCTCTATAAAGCTAATATTTCTTTTACCATTGACTTTGGTGCACAACCATTCTGAGCTCTACAAATATTGTGTTGCCTATCTATCTTATTCCATGTTTCTAAGATTCTTTGCCAACATGCCAATTAGACAAAGAAATGGTTAAGTATTAATGATGGCAAATGCTATCTCTATGTTCAGAGACAGCCTGTCCTCTGTAGACAATTTGCTGGTGACAAAGAAGGGTTTTCCCAAGGAGTGTCTTCCCCAAGTTGGTATCCTCAATATGTGTTGAGACTGAGGTTTTATCAGCCAGAATATCCAAAAGTGTTTGTATTTGCATTTTTCTATGACTTTCAGGCACAAATTAGAATTAACATGTAAATGTCAGGCACAAAGAATCAGGACCACCAGTTAGGTTGCAGGATAGAAGATTTATTCAAGCCATATCTAAGGATCTGATTGACTAAAATTCAACACTAAATTGGCACCAGATAAGGGTCAATGGACATCAGGATGGGTTAATGATGTGTTTAACTTCCCCTACCATATCTGGCTGCTCTTTTCCTAGCAATACCAATAGCTCTTACAGACCTCACTAAGTGGTTTACAACATATTGTCCCCAACAATCTGGATCCCCATTTTACCGCCCTCAGAAAATGAAAGGCTGAGTTAATCTTGAGCCAATCGAACACAATACTGCATTCTAACCACTGCGACACCACACCTCTTGCCTACTTCTTTCCTATGGTGAATGACTTTAGCTCAGTAATCTCTCAAGAACTCTTCTCAGTACATAGTCTATGAACTTTAATGAAGTGTTGTAAATGTTAAAAAGAACCCCATACTTTATAGAGTCTCTATAAGCCATTAATATACTTTCTTATTCTATCTATCTACCATCCAGAGCAAAACATCGCACTGGATATTTAGTGATTTTCTTTGGAAGTTGCAGAAAGTTGTGACAGCCAGTTTGGCCCAGAAAAGAGGAGACTGTGAGGAGACTAGTCTCACCTTAGGCGTGAAAAACCAGGTGGGTGACTTTGGCCCGGGTGTTTTCTCTCAGTCTCTCACAGGATTGTTGTTGTTATGGGGAAAATAGGAGGAGGAAGGAGTATATGTATCTCTACAGCTTTGAAATGTATAGGGAATGTATATGTATAGTTATTTTAGATTTTTAAAAATCTAAAATAAATAATAGGAAAAAAATTGAAAACTGTAATTACAAACTGATGTATTCCTTCCTTGGGCATGAGAAAATTGCAAAATAAATGTTCTCCTTTTATGTAATGGCCAATCTTCTGCCGCTTACTCTTATTAAGTAGCAAATATAACCTTTTCTGACCAAGTCACTGAGTATTGCACTTTTTAATATGGTTATTATTCCACATTATCTGGTATGTTACTCAATTAACCTGCCTCTAAAGGGATGGGCTGACCTTCACCAATAGAGAAACAACATACTGACTTTCTGCAGAGCAGCAGGAAATCTACACTCTTAATTCGATAGTGATAAATAGGGACTGTAGTCCTGCATACTGTTCTTTCCCTAATGTGAATTCATAAAACAAACTCACTATCCAATGATAGTTAGCCAATGAGTTAGCCAATGTTGGCTTTATCATGAGTTACTGAGACTTTTGTCTGAAATTAAAAGAGGTGGCCTTCTTTTGGAGATTAACAGGACAAATTTTAAAAACAGAATTATCAAAACTTCACTCCTTCCATGTAACACATGGATTTTTTTGTTTTGTTTAAATAGATAAACCTGGCAATGAAAGATACACTATTTTCAAAGTACATAAACATTGCACAGAGAAATGCTTTCAGATGCAGCAGTAAAGTATGGGAGTGAAAGATCAAATTTAATGTATTGAGAATGCTTAGAAGGTGAATTATCACATCATACTGTGACACTGAATCACTAATAATGAAAGATATTTTGACCGTAATCTATGAATGTATGCACATTATTTTAATTTTATATGCTCATTCAAATATTCTTATCCTGTCAAGAGAAACATGAGCCTAGAGGTGGTGAGGAAAGTATAATGTAATACATCTGGAAAATATCAAGGCAAATAAGAAAGTCCAGAGGTTTTCAAATTCTTCAAGCTATGGAATCTGTTACTTAAAAAAACAAATAAAAAAACAAATTTGTTTTCTCCTGATATAAAGACAATTATGTAGTCTGAGAAAACTGGCTGCATTTGAGTAAACATGTTTGCTTCTGTGTCCGTCACAGAACTCATCACAGTTTGAAAAACCCTGAGCTGGCCTATATATTCTGTACCTATAAAAAATAAAATAAAATAAATAAAAAATAAAACAATAAAATAAAATAAAAATTGTTAAGTCTTGGTTAGGTCTTGAACTGTTAACTTTTTATCAGTATCAGACTGTGAATCGAAAATAATAATAATAATAATAATAATAATAATAATAATAATAATAATAATAATACAAGCATCTGCCACACAACACTTAAGACTCTGATAAAAAAGGCAAAGAAGCCTGATTGTGGATGGTGCAGTATTTGGAGAAGAGCAGAAAAGAAGAGAAAGAACTGGAGAAAATCACAAAATACAAAGACCTGCAAATAGAAATAAAATGACAGTGGCAAAAGAAAGCAAAGATATTACCAATAGGTATCTGGGGTGCCATCCCATCCAAACATATGGAGACCAACTGAACACCATCACCATCAATTGCATATGGCACTTTACTTGGAACAGCTTACGTCCTGGGACAATACCATTAATACCATCAAACAACAACATCTGCTTATTCTAGGTCTTGATAGGGAAGGACTTGATAGATAGATGAAAATGCCAAATCCAATCTAAACATCTGATTGACTGTTCAACCATAATAATTTTCCACTGGTCAATTATACTGAATTTGGATCACTCTGAATGCTATTTAAAAATTACCTTTATGAATCTGTAAGAAATAAAGGGGGGAGAGCCCTACTGATATGAATTCTCTAACAGACTCTAATGTCTTCCTTTGTAGCCTTATGGTTTAAACCCCTCCTTCAATTGGAAATGCATTTCTTATTTTACAGCTGATCTTTCTTTTCCATTCCAATCAATATTACTGAACTCACTATATAATGCCAAGAGAATTCATCATTAAAACCTGAGAACACGAATGCCTCTCTAGAACTCAAGATCCCAAGTATCTAGTGAAATAATTGTTTTGTGGTGAACAGCTGCATGCAAGGGATTTCATCACATGCAATAACTATTATCAAAGGAGTTTCTCAATTTTCAGTTAAGTTAAAATAACAGAAGGCCAATGCATTTTTGAAAACAGATGTTCTGAGAATACTCCTGCAAAAATTAGACATCTAGGTAATTAATGTCTGAGGGAAAAGTAATTCTCTCTCTCTCTCTCTCTCTCTCTCTCTCTCTCTCTCTCTCTCTCTCTCTCTCTCTCTCTCTCTCTCTCTCTCTCTCTCTCTCTCTCTCTCTCTCTCTCTCTCTCTCTCTCTCTCTCCCCCCAGTCCTCAATAAAGGACACGTTAGATGTGTATTCTTCATTTTGGGAATTATAATTAAGAAAAGTTAACAGTATAATTAGTAAGACAATGATTAGCCACTGTGACATGCCTTTAAATTTTACTTAAAATGGCCATGAGACATGGACATAAATGAATATTCTCTGCTTCTCTGAGGAGAAACAGCAGGAATACAAATAATAAGCATACTGTGTTCTAACTGAAGCTTGATGTTTTAATGCTAAGTGTGCCATACCAGGCTTATATTCAGTGCAAACAAGATTTTCTTAACATGGAAACTAAGATTTCTATTATAGAGGATATAAAGAAATATATATATATATGGCTAGTATCATTAGCCATAATTTCAGGTCTTATTATTTGTCTCAGTTATCATTGAATTTCAGGATACTTTCAGGACAGTATGTTAAAGATTCTAGCTTACATAAACTAACATGAGTATGCTTAAGACATGGGTGTCAAACTTGTGGCGTCATGTTGCTGTCACATGACGTTTCACAACGTTTTCCCCATTCATGGAGCTGGGATGGGCATGGCCTATGCGTGACACATACGGCCACCAGTTTGACACCCCAGTCTTACCTTAAGATCTGTACCTGTGTTTACCAATCAACAGATGCCTAAACTAATTATGGTTAGAAGGGAATACTGCATGTGGCATTGGTGTGACTAAGACTGTTAGGGTTAGGGTTAGGGTTAGGGTTAGGGTTAGGGTTAGGGTTAGGGTTAGGGTTATTTGTGGATTTATCCCGTGATAATCATGGAATACAGAAGATTGTTACTTGGAATACAAGAGAAGAAAACACAAAGGAAAGAAGAAAATAAAATATATTTGCTCTATGTCTCAAAATAATGAACAGTGAAAAGATATAATAGATCTGAATCAAAGTGGCATGAACTTGAGGAGTGGAAAGGAATACATGACGGAAGTCTAGGTGTAGATTAAATCATGAATGAAAGAAATAAAATGTAAAATTTTAACCAGCATTATCTAGGTTGTGGTGAGCACATATGAAAGTCAATGTTCGTAGATTAGTGAAAATAGCATGTTATAGTCAGTGAACTATGGTTATGAAAGAACCAGAGTTGATTTCATTGCTTATAAAGGAGAGAGGAATTAATTAAAACACCATGTGAAGGGACAGACCATTATATGATAGTATCAAAAGCAGACATTGGGAAAAATATCAACTGAAGAAAGGGGAAGAAATGGAAATAAAATTGAAGGAAGAGGAGAAAGAAAGGGTGTGAGTCCCTTATGCTAAAAGTACTAGGAGCCAGAGTAATTTTCCAAGAGAATGAATGGAAAGCAGGCATAAGAGAAAAGTACATAGAGTCTACTTGAAACAGTGAGAAAAAACTCTAATTATATTACAGTGCTATATAGAAGTATGAAGAGTTACATTAATAAAAAATATGAAAAGGGATGCTTGGTGGAACAATGAAACAAAAAAGGCTGCAGTGATTAAAAAGCAGATATAAGTCAATGACTGCTACAAAAAATGTGACAAGCTCTTTTCAGCTTGTTGGGTTAATAAAAATGTGACAAGCTCTTTTCAACTTGTTGGGTCTTTTTCTTGTGAAGCTGGTCAAGCATATATTTGAATTCATAATTAATGAAGTTAATAAATGTTATCTGAATCATGCAGAAAAACCACATCTTTTTTTGGGGAAACAATTTTATGGAAGTCTTTAATAAACATAGTAAAAATTAATACAAACTAAACTAGAAGAAAGATTGAAAAGAAAAGAAAATAGGTCAGAAGGTGCAGGAGAAAAAAAAGTAGAAGAGAAAAAAAGGGGACAAAGGCAGCAATAAAAAGTGGCTCCCCAACCTTCATCACACCATATCTCAATCATGTAGCTCTTTGGCAAATGTGACTGCACTTAGTGTACATTACTGCACATTAAACGAAGTCAAAATTAAAGAGAATTATATAGAATTATACTGTCAAATTAAAATATTTTATTTTACCTTTTAAAAGACCTGTACCTATCACTACTATGAATACTTCAACAAAGAAGAGACTAAACCATAAAAGCAGCGTAATAAAAAGACTTTCAAATGTTTGTCTAACAGCTACATAATAGGCAATTGAAAGAACATAGAGTCAAAGAATGGAAATTATCTCAAAGAACACCCAGTTCAACTTGAATGTAAGTAATCAATCTTTCAAAGAAGGCAATCTGGACTCTTCTTAAGCATCCTACAAAGAGTATTCTCTATCTTGTGGGCAGGTTGTTCCATTGTAAAACACTTGCATTATTAAGAAGAAGCATAGACATAGAAAAAGTTAAGGGGGCTTGGTGACAATAGTGCACCTGATATTTTGCAAAATTCTCTCCTTTGCGATTATATCTCTTTTGCAAATCGACCACATCCAACTCCCACAGACTACTTGGTTTCTAAGATCTGTACAATTTTTTTTGCTCATTAAACATTACTCAAATATGGCTCAATATTCCCTATAGTGATTACGTGTTTGATTTGGTATCTAGTTTTATTACAGGATTAAACAACCATGAAACATAAAACTTTTGAACCTGTTTTGAACTTGAGGTTTTTCTTCAGAATCCATACACAACCAGTTGAGTGAATTCCTCAGACACTTTCCAAGGTAGCATAGCATGGATATTGTTGTATGTATGTACACATGTTTTAAATTGTGCATAAAAAGCAATTATGTATTACTGGGATTCAATGTGTTGGAATATATGCTGGCAAAACTCAGTTTTAAACTTGAAAGTAAATGGGCATTCACTATAAATATTTCAACACAGGAATCAAATGTTTCTGAATCTTTAATTATTCAGCAACCTGTATATCTTATTTTGTGTCAACCTCAAGTTTCTGACACTTACTAGGGAAACTCTAGTACCCTGTTTTCCCGAAAATAAGATCTCTCCGGATAATAAGCCCAATCAGGCTTTTGAGTGCATGCCCTAAAATAAGCCCCCCCCCCGAAAATAAGCCCTCCCCAAAAATATTTAAATGCATGTGCAGCTGGTCCCCAGCATTTCCTCTGGTTAGGGTTAGGGAGACAGAACTGGAAATCAGGTAAGATGGCAAGAGGAGCCCATCTTGCTTCATGCACCCCAAAATAATAAGACCTCCTTGAAAATAAGGCCAAGAGCTTATTTCAGGGTTCAAAAAAATATAAGATGGACAATTTTCAGGGAAACACGGTAGTAGACTTTTCAGAAACATCTGTAACTAAAAGAAGAGGAAGGTTTAATAAAACTAATCAAATAACATATTTTACATTTTTATTTCTTTCTCAATTCTTATTCGTCACAAAAAGCTTCTTTTTTCCTGATAACCCAAACATGATCCCTAGTATGTATTCAATGACATGGTTGCTTGAAAGTTTGGTTAGGTGGTCTAAAATGGTATTTTATAGCTAGACCCCAATTTATTTTTTGGATTAGTTTTTTGTTTCCTAAATCAAAAGGCCTTTTCAAGTGAGCGTATGGCATATCTGAAGATTCATGAATATACATTTATATTTACTGACAAAGCAACAAAGGAAGACTAGTATAGATCTATTTCAAGCTATTTAGCTCTCATCAGCTAGCCATAATGTCCTGGGATTCGAACCTGGGATTCAAATCCCGAAAGGATAAGGCTAGTTGATGAGAGCTAAATAGCTTGGAATGGATCTATACTAGTTTCCCTTTATTTCTTTGTCGGTAAATATAAATTTAACACAAAATAGTTTGTTGTGAAAGCGACTGCCTGCAAAGGCTCCTGGATTGGGGTTGAAAGGCGAAAGGGAAGCAATATGCCCCATCCCATATTTGGGTAGACCAGCTTACCCTGACAGAAAAAAAAACACTTAATTCATGAGTATAATTGAAAAGTTAGTCCTCAAGGTCTTTCTGGATAGTTTCATTGTGATTTGCTGAATAGATGCTTGGGCAACTTTTTAGGTTTTAGCATAAAGTACCTGTTAACATATTTTCAACACACAAAAGTCTAGGTAAAGCGGGGGTGGGGGAGTGCATGGATAGGTATAAGTAGGTTTGGAAAACAATTCCAAACAAATATCAGACTCAATCTCTCATCTCTGTCAGTAGTTCATGCTCCAGTTTCTTCCAGCATTTATCAAGCGGCAGCATTTCACAAGATTATCCTGGAAGGGATCATCTAGAATGAATGCAGCTCTGTGTATCAATTTTCAGGACCAGGTCTTAAATAATAGTCACAGAAATGTTTCTTTTCTCTGCAAAGAACTGAAAGCGTGTATACCTTAATTTTTTTTCCCTAAAGTATAAATCTCTTCCAAGAAGAACAAATATACTATTTATTATTATTAATTTTTTGCATTTGGCAGTAGTGACACTTTGCAACTGATTTTGTTACTACATTCTACTGCCAGAATATGACGTTGCTTTCCAATATAGCAGGAATGACAGTATAATATTAGATAATAGAATAATGTTTGCAATATTTGATTTGCACGATATTGTTTTCTGCTTCAGGAATAGGTTTTATTTCATTCCCTTTAGGGTAACAGCTGATACTGACAATGTTTCCTACAGCTACAGCAGAGAGTGCATCTGTTATTAAAGAAAGATAGAACCTGCTTGTTATTTTTCTTCTTTTCTGTACAACCTTTTTTGAAATCTATGGTACAGTAGTGACTAAGGTGTTAAGTGTTTGCCACTGAGAAGACCTAAGTTTGATTCAACGCCACCCCCCCCCACCCCCCGGACTGTCTGAGCCTAACCTCCCTTCAGCTTAACCTATCTTGCAGTGTTATTGTTGTAGGCTTAAAATGGAGAATAGAACCATTTATAATAAATCTATTTTATAGCTGAATTTAATCCACCACTTGCTTCATTGACAGTAATGTTGTTTAGTTTTACTTGTTAACAGTGATGCTTTCTAGCACTGACTTCTATCATTTACATTTAATTTTAATTCTGTATATTAAGGTGAATGTAAACATGTTACCATAATACCAATATTCCCATGTGCATATGTTACTACATGTGTAAAGTTATAGTTCAATTATCCAGTGCTCATCTTCATTGGCTTATAACTACATTTTCACCTGTTCACATTTAAACTTGTCTAGTGGATCAAAATTCTGGAATAGATGAATTTTTGCTCAGAGATAGTTATGTTTTTACATATATGTTTTCTCTTCTCATTTTTTTAATTCAGTTGATCACATCCATGGCACTATGATGTGAGTACAAATGGGACATATGATTTAGACATGATGAAAAACTTCACCAGGTATAGCAATTCCTACATGACTTTACATGCCTTTACTTCCAGCATAAAAAGAATGAGCAATTCCAAAAAAAGAGAAATCCAAAAAATCTGTAGCTCAAGGCTGAACTGTGAAGTCCTTGGGGCCCTCTGAGCTTTGTTATTTGTTTGTATATGTTTCATTACCTGACTGGGTAACAATATCAGTATAGGTGAGTGTGACATTTGTTCCCTGTTGTATTGTTCCCTGTTGTATTGCAATGCTGATGGGTGTGTGGTTTGAATGAGAAATCTTGGTTATTTAAGGCTTGAAATTTTCCTCAAACTGTTACCAGTAAGAATCCCAGCTTCTTGGTGCAATGGTTGTAGACCTAAAAAAAATCTTCTATGGGAAATGTGCAGGTTTCAGATTAAAAAATCAAAGTTAGATTTAGAAAACCTAGGAAATTCAATACCATCTTCTATGCCTCTTCTCAAAACGCTACCTCAGATATATAGGCAACTTGTCTGAAATTATATGATCAGACATGTTATTGATCATATCAGCCCATCTCAGGACTTGTGTTAAGTGGAGAATCTGTGGAAAATGTTGAAGATTAGCAAATCTGTAAGGATTCAGTCAGACAGCAGAATAAGAGTTAAGTATGGTACTTTTATTTCACCCTTATATTATGGATTTCATGGCTCTTTCTCATTGATTAGATCTACCTCATCCCTTTGAGGTCAGCTTGGCAAATAAGAAAATGATTTGACAAAGTTAACCATAGTAAACCAGAAAATGAAAGTTGCTCATTTCAACTTGTTTATTATTCTGCATTCTCCTTCACCATATTGACCTCACTGCTTCTTTTACTAACAATAAATAATGGATTGGAAATAAATGGCAGCATACCTGTGTCTGATGCCAGGCTCAGCTAACAAAGAAGAATCATCTTGTTTGCAAATTACTAGAAGATATTTCATCTGGCTCCATGGTTACAGTTATCATTTAGAAAAGAGATGAGGCAATCACATATCTAAAATTTTGAAAGCAAGGTATGGGTTTAGCTAATCACACTATCTCCCACCCCAAATAAACTATACTGGGATTTGTCAGTCACAAAACACCCATATATCAGAAGATAAAACAAAGCATTAAGCTGTAGACACCTCCATTTTATTTTCTAATAATATCTCTGGAGTCTGGGTTGGGGCCCAGAGGCATCATTGGAAATACAATTTATGCTTCAAGCTAGCAGTTTGTTTTGCAGCTTGCTATTTTCCTCTTCTATTATTTTTAACTAAAATGACTTAAACAAAATTAAATATAGCAGGGAAGAGATAGACCAAGGGATGTTTCATCAGATACATTGCTACCGTGGGGTATCACAACTAGATTTCCTTTGCTGAGAGATTACAAAAGGCCTTCTAATCAGTAATAGAAAGAGGGAGAATCAGTCACTGATAGAAAAGTTGCAACTGCTGGAGCACCATTTGTTCCGATGTGTGGCTTTAGGAGAACTACCGGCCTCTTCAAGAAGAATGGCGGTGTTTATTATCATTGCCACAAAATCCATTGCAGCAGATAGTGTGAACATTTTTCCAAGCTCCTTTGGAAGAAATAGGGAAATATATTGGATTAGGCTAGCAGCAGCATAAGCATCCATTCAAATATTTCTGCTTGAAAAGGATTGATCTGAATAGAAAGATGCCTAAGTTGATGATATTTTGCTGAACTAAATACCTGTAGCCATACTGAAACGCTGAAAAGAATTGTGTTTTAATCTTCCTATCCTATGACATTTTTCTTGTCATGCGTACATATCTTTCCACATTAAACTCACAAACTTGGGAGAATAGAACTAGCTTTATTTTCTCCTTAGTGCTAACAACTTTGGAAGCCGTTATTTTGATAGAGAAAATGGTGGTGATGAACCAATTAAACATCCCACTCCCTAGCATTTCTCTTTTTATATTCCAAAATATTCATTCTCCCTTGTTCTGGATAGAACGAAGAAATCTAATCAGTTTTCCACACAGCATGTAGTCTGACCTTGAGTGTGATAAAATTTTAAAATAAAACCGGGTCATCTAAGATTGAGAAATGTTGAAGCAAGAGTTTAGGGTTTATGTACTAAGAGTCAGTTTGGTGTAGTGGATATGGCACCAGGCCAGAAACTGAGAGACTGTGAGTTCAAATCCTGTCTTAGGCAAAGACAGGTGACCTGGGGCCAGTTACTCATTCTCAGCCGTAGGAAGCAAGCCAAGACAAACCATTTCTGGTAAAAAAATGCCAAGAAATCTGTAGGAACTAATCAAGGCAGTTGCCAGAGATCAGCACTGACTTGAAAAGCATGCATATGGGTGCATGCGCACGCGTGCGCGCACGTGCACACACACACACACACACACACACACACACTGTTGGATCCTTATCCTATGGTTGGGTAGATAATATGTACTGTAATTTTAACTGCTACAAGATGACTAATTGATTAAGTGGTTAAAACAGAAATAAAAGGAAGGCAGGAAGTTTGCTCACTCCTGCTCGTGATATTACTGCTAGAGATACTGTGACAGTGTTACGGAACTAGAACTGTAAGCAAACTTTGTTTTGTATTGAAAGTGTTATCTTTGTTTATGAGAAGCCAGGTTTGTTTGTTTTACAACAAGTTTAAAACTATTTATTTTTCTAACAACGTTCAGAGTCTGAGAGTATCTGTGTTGCAACGCTGTCTGGTCCGTCGCTCTACTCTGCAGAGGGCAGTTTACCCTCAACACTGGTTATGGGCCCAGTGCCAGAGTGTGTGTACCAGTTACAGCAATAAGAGAGTTGCAACACACATTATTGCTCCAGACATTCTGATACGTATTTAATGTCCTGGTGAGGATGGCACAAGGTCAAGCTCCCAACTTATCGCTGGTTACCCGGCTGGATGGCACCAACTACAAATCCTGGTCCACCAAGTGCAGTCTCCTGTTGCGCAAAGAAGGGCTATGGGATATAGTGCAGAATCCACCAGATGTGACCTTCTGGAATGCTGACGATGCTGAGGATATATATATTATACTCGGTAGTAAGTGGGTATATAAATTAAGACTGGGATAGATGGGATACCAATATATAAAGCTAGGCTAGTAGCTCAAGGATTTAATCAGTCTCCTAATGATTACGATGAAGTATTCGCTCCAAGCTTAAAAGCCATTACATTAAGAGCAGCATTGGTATGGGCAGCTAGAAATAAATATATAGTTACCCATTTAGATGTAGAGACTGCATATCTGCATGCACCATTACAGCATGAAATTTATTTAAAGAAACCCTCAGGATTTGAGGAAAATGGGAAGGCTGACTGTTGGTTATTAAAGAAAAGTCTGTATGGGTTAAAACAGTCAGGTTATGAATGGAACCAGTGCATTGTAAAAACATTGAAGAATATCGGATTTAAAGCAGGATTAGCAGATCCATGTTTATTTAAAATGGAAAGGGATGATATAGTATCATTATTACTTCTTTTTACTGACGATATAGCTCTGATTACAAAGAATGAGCAAGAGGCCAACAGGATTGTTGATGAATTAAAAGCTCATGTCAGGATTAAAAATGTAGGGGATATACAACAATAAGTAGGTGTAAGGATCGAAAAAACTAGGGGAGGATTTAAATTATCCCAAACTGATAAAATTAATAATCTATTAAAACAGTTCAGAATGGAATTGTGTAAACCATCAAAAACATCTATGGCGCAAGATTATTGCAACACTGATGTGCAAAGTCCATTGTTTGATAAAGGGATATACCAATCGTTGATTGGCAGTTTATCATACATTAGCAATTGGTCTAGACCCGATATCTCTTATAGCGTGAACCAATTAGCTAGATTCAACACAGAACCTACAGAAAGACACTGGCAAGGAGCAAAACGTATTCTTAGATATCTGAAATATACCATGCATCATGCATTGTATCTACAACCATCAGAAGAATTGCATGTAACCGCTTATGCAGATGCTAGTTTTGCAACAGATGTGAATACAAGAAAATCAACCTCAGGAATCGCTGTATTTCTGGGAAAATCTTTGATATGGTGGCGTTCAATAAGACAGAAGCATTTAAGTATGTCTACAATGCAAGCAAGTTTTCTTGTTTATCTTTGTTATGTACGGATTTGATCAGTATTAAGCAGCTGATGCTAGATTTAGGAATAGATATACAAGATCCTATAATAGTATACGAAGATAATCAGGCAGCGATAAAAATGGCGACAAATATGGCTGTAAAGACTAGAACAAAACATACAGATCTTCGATATCTCAATGTAAGAGAATGTATAAAGAACAAGATGATAGAGCTTGTATATTGTGCATCAGAAAACAATGTGGCTGATCATTTCACAAAAGCACAGGGAAGTAGGAAACATATAGATAACATGTGAACAGTATGGTTTAAGATTGTAAATATATTAGTCTATCCAAAGGGGAGAATGTTGGATCCTTATCCTACGGTTGGTAGATAATATGTGCTGTAACTTTAACTGCTACAAGATGACTAATTGATTAAGTGGTTAAAACAGAAATAAAAGGAAGACAGGAAGTTTGCTCACTCCTGCTCGTGATATTACTGCTAGAGATACTGTGACAGTGTTACGGAACTAGAACTGTAAGCAAACTTTGTTTTGTATTGAAAGTGTTATCTTTGTTTATGAGAAGCCAGGTTTGTTTGTTTTACAACAAGTAAAGACTATTTATTTTTCTAACAAAGTTCAGAGTCTGAAAGTATCTGTGTTGCAACGCTGTCTGGTCCGTCGCTCTACTCTGCAGAGGGCAGTTTACCCTCAACACACACTATTGGGTACTTGGTACTTGTTACATTCTGCTCTGACCGTGCTATTTAATAAAAGAAACCAAAGCAAAGAAAGAAACCTAGCACTGTTGGCAAGGTAGCCAGCTCAACCAACTCGTGCTGAGTGTCATGACAGATTAGCAAATTTTTGTATTATTTAATTTAATTAGGGTTTTATTTCCAAGCAGAGGTACTTGTCAGACTTTGATTAAAGGGGAGAGGACAGTCATTTAATGTCTGACATCCAGCAGCCAAATGACTTGGGCTGGTCCTGCTGGGTTACAGTTGTCTAGGCATTTTGGGAGAAGAAAACTGGATTACCTGAATATTCAAAATACCCAGCAGGGCAGTTCTTGGCCCATTATATTCTAGCAGCAACCCAACTGCGTTTTTCCACAATAACTTTTCAACACACCTGGTAAATTTCTAAAGTTTATTATTTTGTACTTCTGTCAAAAAACATTTTGAATGGTTGTTCTTATTCCACCTCTTGTTGTTTTTCAAAAGTTATATAGGTCTTCTCTTTTTTGGAAAAAAAAATCCTTAGAATTTTCATAATTGCATTTTCTGTTTTAGTTTCTTATTGGCAGAGGCATTTAAAGCTCTAGCCTAAAGCATCTTTTCTTATCTACTGAATTAAAATCTCTTCAGTACATTATTTTGTATTAATGGTCAGACAGTTTCTTCCTTTTTCTTTTTCCGTGTTCTCAAATTCCAATTATCTCCCTGATGCTGTGTTGCCCTTTAGGAGATCAGATTAGTCTGTCAGAATTGCTATAGTTCAGCAAATAGGTGCAAAACATCCTTTTTCCCCAGTGGCCTTCAGCATGCTTAAATCTGTGTTGGATTGTAGCCATTGTCTGTGGTAAGATTGTAGTGATTTCTTTCCTCAGCCATGGAACCTTATTAGATGATTCCAAGTCAATTATAATTACTTAGCTTAATCTATTCCATAGTGTAAGAAAAAAATATATGCCGGAGGACTATGGATGTCATATTTATTTCTTAGGAGTAATAAATGTAAAAAGCAAAGATCATTTTAAGCATCAAGGATTTCTCTAAAAAAAATCCATTATCATATTACATCCTGCTCTAGAGAAGAAAGGGGTCTGGTTCCAGAAAAAAGATTACAATAAGCAAGTATATTTATTAGTGAGCACAGTAAACTTATGCATGGTCCAAACTAAAACTGCAATAAACCTTGTAGTTAACAGTTTCATAAACTATTTTGAAACTATTTCCCTCATGTTTGGAAAGATTGAAGGCAAAAGGAAAAGGGAACAGCAGAGGATGAGCTAGTTAGATTGTATTGTTGACACAATGAATGTGAGTTTGGGCAGACTCCAGGAGACAGTGGAGGACAGGAAGGCCTGGTGTGGTATGGTCCATGGAGTCTTGAAGAGTTGGACTTAGTGACAGAACAACAAAAACTGTTTTATACTCTAAAAATAAAAAATCTCTTTTAGTGTTGTTACTCTAATTTTAGTGTTGCTAAAATAATTTCAAATCCCATCCATCTCTGAATAGTTGATGTATCAAAAAGGCAGTGGGAACAAAATTATTTCCTTTTGTTTGGTCACATTCCTTATTACACTATGCTTCAAAAGTGAGATTTAGAGTCTGAAAAAAACCTGGCTATGCTATAGTATGAGTGCTTTAATTCATTCAAAAAAAAAAAATGCCCCTTCAAAATGATGTGGTGAACCAAAAAATGGCCATACAACTAATCAGAACTTCTATGCTACTCCATCTTGTCAAGCACCCAATCAAGCCAGATCAACCCACCTTGACTTTCTGTCTTGGTGCTCCAAGTCATTAAGAATCGGTCATTTTTCCCCCAGGCCTAGACAGGCATTTCACTTTGACTTTTTAAAAAGATATGGCAAAGTAGAAAGATAGTTCTATCTAATCCAAACTCATGTGAAATATGTATCTATCCCAATATAATTGAATTCAGATTTCCAAGAGATATAAAAAAAAACTAATGAATTCCAGTAGATCCAAGGAGTATGAGTTCTAAATACATTATTCCAATGCACTCTCGTCTCTCTGACCACCAGATGCCTAAAAAAAAAAAGGATAATCTATTGTTTCTTTGGTGTAGTTTCTGTGATGGCTGTACTGGCTCGCATTCCTAAGGGTTTGCTAACTTGCTGATGACTGGTAAGCTCACCATAATTGTAAAACCAATGTTGCCTTCCAGCAAGGCACATGGGATGCAATTTAAGGGAAGAGCTGTTTTCTTGGAGGTTGTTAGGAAGCAAGGATTTCAGAAGTACATTTCCTGATAGGGCCTGAAAGTCAGGCTCAATGCGCTGAAACCTTTAGACAAGTGCAAGAAGGAAAAGATAGCCAGATATGTTAAGAGTATTTAATTGCTTTGCTTAGGGTTGGTTTTTTTTTTTTTTTTGTTCTCAAATTGTCTTTGTTTGTTCATTGTATGTAGAATTAATGACTGCTAAATTTATACGCAAATTTTAGCCCCATGTAACCCGTTTCTCATGTGGCTTCTTGTATTCCTCCTTTTGAAATAAAAGGCCTTCTTTCTACCATTCCAGTATTGGGTTTACATAGCAATATGAACTTTGACACCACTTGGGGCCGAATAATCCTGGTTAAAAGGGAATTGGGCCACTTATTTAAAAGCTTAGTTTATTGTCCTAACTCAGGGGTGGGCAAATGTGGCCCTTTTACAACCTGTGGACTTCAACTCCCAAAATTCCTGAGACAGCCAAGCTGCCTCATGAATTCTGGGAGTTGAAGTCCACAGGTTGTAAAAGGGCCACATTTGCCCACCCCTGCCCTAACTAGATTTCAGGTTAGCAAAAACAGACAGTAGCAGTGGAACTATAGATCGATAGATCGATAGATAGATAGATAGATATAGATTGCCTATGTATTACATATTTACATACAGATTAAAATGAAAGCAAAGAAAGCACCTCCAGAAACATTTTTTAAATTATCCTCTTATTCAAAGACAGCCTAACTGGCTTCTCTAGAAATTAAACTGAAAAAGAATCACTTCAAGCTTTAGGCAGTGTACATATGTTTAGTTGGAAATAAATTGTTTAGAAAACCTGGTAGATCAGAGGTTTGAAATTGAATTTCTGACAGAAACTTTACTTTCTTAGGTCACCACAATACATGAAATTGGTTTGGTGTCACCTCATTCTCCTCCATGGTTGAGTTTTCCCATCGCTCATGGATGAAGAGTTCTGATGTGATTTCCTGATGGGAAGTAAAGCAGAAAACTGACTTTCTTTAGATATATTGAGATAACTTTTCCTGCATAAAAAATGGATTTTAAAAGTTCCAATAAAGGATCTCCAGTGGTATCATTAATGGGCTGTGAAGGACACAGTTCACCTATGAGCAATTTTAAATCTATCAAAAGCTGTGCATGTGTGCATAGAGATTTTGTTAAAATAAATTCATTAAAATTATTTATTCTTACCTAATCTATTAATAAAATATCGCTGTTTGCCTATATAATGGTCATTAAGACCTAGATTGGAAATCATGTGATCATTAATGTCAAGATAAATGTTAGCTGTTCAGTTTCTAGAAAATGAAGACTAGCTAAAGTGGAATTGTAGTTCACTAATTGCAGTGACATTGCAGAAGACAATTGTATTTTGAGGAACTTAATTATATATTTTTATTTCTTCTTCATATTAGGAACAGTCTAGAAGTTTATAGATCATTTTGAACCAGTTTATTTCTTTCATTCTAGCTTTAAAAGGGGGGGAGGGTGAATCTTCACACAGCTGTTGAGAGCAATGCATTTATCAGACCTTCAGTCCCATCCCAGAGTTATCTAACCAATTTCAGGTCTTGCAATCTTGTGACTATGGAAGCAAGGCCGTGCAATTTTGATGCCAAATTTTAATAAAAGTCCAGAAAACTGCACAGGCTTGAGTGCTCAGTGCTATGCACCAAAGGCCTTGGAGTACCTTTCACTGCTTGAAACAGGAGTCCCAGCAGATGAAGGGACAGCATCTTGTTTGGTACATTGCTTGTTTTACTTATTACAGTTAAATGATAAAGCTTAAATTTCTCTTTACCCGTTAGCATGTTTATTGTCTCTGGATCCTCAAAAGAATCATTTTTCTGGCATTTGGCCACTGCTTGATGTCGGGCAAAATATAATTGTTATCATGAACAGGAACCAGAGACAATGCCTTGGTAGAAAAGAACTGATAAGCAAAGTGATAATGATAAGAGCTATATTCCTGGTTGATTTGATACAGCTGTTTGAAGACAGTAGCTCAAATGCTGAACTGGGTGACTCCATCAAGGTCATGGATACTGTGTTAGCAGAATTTGGAGGTTCAATTCCTGATGCAGTGCTGAAATGTATGCAGTTATTGGGAGTGGGAAAGAAAGGGGGGAGACAACAGAAAGAAGTGATGGGGCTTGAATGAGTTCTTCTTACTGCACTCCATAACATATGAGAACAATTAGAAGCCACTCAAAGAAAGGTGCAATGGAGGCCTGAGGAAGTGATTGCTTTTAGAGATCAACAGGCTCTTCTGATGGGGGTATTAGGGAAAATAAGGGAAAAATAAGATTTGGCAGACAAGCGAGCATCAACTATAGCTATTCATTTTTGCCAAATTAAATATTGTGAACAGGCGAAGAAGGGGTGTATAACTTAACTCTTGTTAGGTTAGAATTCTTGTTTCATCTCAGATATCTGGAGATCTGTGAGATTCTGATGAAGAAGAAGTAGGTTGGACAGAACAAGAGGATGAAGGAGATGACAGTACTTTGGTGGCTAAGACATAACTTTTAGCCACCTCTAAGGGGCTACTCAGGCAATCTGTATTGTAAGAGATAACACTCAGCAAGAGCTGGCTGGCATATCTTAAACTAACAGATAGCAGCTGGGGAAGAAGCTGAACCAAGGAGCTAGTAATTTTTATTTAACTAGGGAGGAATTAGTTAAATTAGGAGAATTATCTAAAAATACATTGATTAATCGATATCTGAAACTGCCTAATGCTAATACAATAGGACCTTTATTTGTCAGGTATACAAGCCAATGGATTGGGAAAGACAGATGTATTCATGGCAAACCACTGAAAAAAGTAGATTAATTTTTTTGTTGAACTACTTTTTTCAATGATCTGTCATGAAGAGGGACAGCTATGCAAATTGGTATTTACCTGCAGGGATTCATAGGATTGGATCCTTGGTGCTTTAGAGCCACAATGAAGACACACTTAATAAAAGAGGCTTCAGCTTACATGTGTGATAATCTGCTAGCATATTGGGTCCAGCACAAGGAGCAACCATGAGACAAGTTGCAGTGTTAATAGATGTACAATTGATAGATGTACAAAATGAAAATACCCCAAACCCCATACTCAAGTGGCTATGGGGGAAGAAAATTTTAAAAGAATGCAGTCTAATAATAAAATGACAAGCAAACAAATATTTATAGAGCTCCTTAAAATGGGGATAAATGGCATGCTAACACTAGATATATATCAAATGTGGAAACAGAAATGTGCCAAAAGAGAGGACTTGTCCAAGTGAGGAGAACTACCCCAACACGTCACCTGGAAAACAATTACACTCCTCCTTAGGTGGTCAAGAAATCAAGGGATAGGAAATGCCCTGGCCTCTGGATTGGAGATGGGATAATGAAGACAGCTATCCCTGGAAACCAACATCCTCATTTTACTGATTTATTAGTAACATAGAAGTATGGGTCCTCATGGATGCAGTTGCAGAAGTAATATTCCTACATGACAAGCATAAGGGGAATACTGTGGCATGCATATGGAAATGGGGAAGAATATACCACAGAGATGCAAATGCAATTAGCTTTAGGAACATCAGTTTCCTTTTGTATTGATCTTTCATGTTCTTGAATATATTACTATAATTGATTTATTAAGAGGTACAAGGGTTTCAGATGCCAATGGGCTGATTTGCCTTTGCATTCAAACTATCCTAGTGGATATAGCAAAATGGACATCTCTGAAAATACCTCCACTTGAGAAGCACTGAAATCAGATAATACAGGCTACCTCCGAAAAAATACAGGAACTTTTAGAGGTAGATCTCTGAAACAAGGTATCAGTTTTATTGAAACTAATGGGCAGGGCAGGAACTTTTAGCATTCTTTTTGAGGCAGATATGGGAGATGAGAGTTCTTTATGCCTTCAGCCTAAATAAGGGCATTCAAACCTGATCTCCATCCCCTGCCAGTGGTGGGATTCAAGTAATTTAACAACCAGTTCTCTGCCCTAATGATTTCTTCCAACAACCAGTTTTCCAAACTGCTCAGAAAGTTAACAACCGATTCTCCCGAAGTGGTGCGAACTGGCTGAATCTCACCACTGTCCCCTGCCTATGCACAGAAATGGTAAGGAAATTACACTGGATACATTACCATTTACTGCTTTTCCAAAAAGGCAACAAAGAGGGGGGAAAGGGGATTAAAGCAGATGAGTCAAAAGCAGTTCCCCCATGTTTTTCTGAATACAGCTAAAATATCTCTTGGTCTCCCTATTAATCCACATAGTATAGATATGTCAAAAGAAAACAATAGATAAAGGAGTTCCCCAAGAGACAATCTTAAACTGCCTGTCTATATCAGTGTTTTCAGAAAATAGTAAATCTCAATAATAATAGTGTTAATAGTGATGATGGTTTTTTGCACAGGTAGGCCTTGACTTAGGAACAGTCATTTATAACCAGACCTACCTCGGGGCTACTTATTACCTGGGTTTGAAGTTCTGACAATTGGTCCTCTCCACAGTCACCTGACCAAACTTTGGCGCTAGGCAAAAGGCTACTTTTCAGCCATTTGTAGCATTCTGTGATCATTTGACCATATTTTACTAGGTTTTGCTGAAAACCAACACTTACTTCCAGTTTTTGGCAAAACTGCGCCCATAGCAAATCATTGGCACTTAGCAACTATGGTAATTTACTTTCCTACTGCAAAAAGTCATAAAACTGGGTCAGTCATGTGATCGATCCATTTTATGATGGGCATGCTCCGTTACAGTTTACAATTTACAGTTGTAAATTGTAATAGAAACAATGTTCAGGGTAAGAACCAATATTATGTGTTTCTTAAAACTGGAAGAGCACAATGATTAAATATATACTAATTGAATAATGGTTTATATAAAAATGGCACTGTATTGTGGTGTATTTTATTTACACCTTCCTTTCCTGTGGTTATGTGAAAATCATGGGGGGAAAATTACTATTGAACTTATCAGCATCATGCCTTGCCACATGTATTACTTAAATTTAAGAATGACAAAATTAATATTATCTAGTGAAGAAGAATTATCCCTGTGTGAAGCAGTGGAGAAAGAGGAAAAACAATTTCTTACAAGTTTTCTAAATTACCACCTAGCTGAAATTATTATGTTAGACCCCCTGCCTCTTCCAATCAGAGGAAAACCTGGAATCCCTGAGTATATTAAGCCTTAAGGAAACTAAATGTCATTGTCATAGAAGGTGAAAAATGGAACTCACCTCTGAGGAGAAACATCATACAATTTATTAAAGCAAAGATAATTGGGTTCCAATTTATAGAAAGGAGGATCGGAGAACAATAGAAAGATTAGACCTTTTAAAAGAATTTTGAAATATAGAGTGGCAAATGCTAGAACTCTGATTTGTTGTCAAGATTTTAGTGCCAAAGAAGAAAAATAAGTTTTGTTTACCTAAGGGGGGAAGGGGGAAGCCACTGTGCTTCCAGTGGAATTTGGAATTTGTGTGTCCTTGCTAACAAGTAGTGAAATGCTGATTGGGTCACTTCTGTATCAAATTTACACAGACTGCAGTTTTGCTAAATATACTGTTGACCTTTTCCTTAGAGAATTGCAGGGCCTATCTCTGATGCTTTAGTCAATTTCATTATTCCTTTGTTAAGATTAGCAATTCTTATTGCTTTTCAGCAAGGAAAGGAATGGGTGGCATTGTTTTGAAAAGGGAATTGTTTCCTTAGGTATTATGGGCTTTTACAAATAGAGAAACTGGATCTAGGCCAGAGTTTCCCAAAGCAGTCAATATTAATCCCCAAAGTTTGATTAAACTGTTCAAAGGGTTGATAAAGGGGAGGGGGTCAAAAAAGGTTGGTAAATATCTTGGTAGGTATTCAAAAAATGATGCAATTGGGGTCAATTACTTTTTTGGAGTTTTGGTTGCGTTCCGTACCAGTCCCAAGTTCTGAGCATGAGGTGGCTAGCAATGAGCTGTTACACAGGGTTGGAGGGTCAGCCACCAGCAGGAAGGGTCCTGAGTTGTCATTATGATTATTATGATTAGTAATGTTTAGATTGGATTTGGCATTTTTATCTACTTATTGATTCCTTCCATAGGACCTGGAATAGATAGATGTTGCTTGATGGTGTTAAAAGTATGTTGCAGGGGCTTCCGGTCTGGCTTCCGTAGCCGCCAGATGGTCCTTTAAGACCGCCAGCCACGTCGCCCATAAAGAGCCGCCTTTACACCTGAAAGGCGGCTCAAAAAACTCCGTTTCTGTAAGGAAACGTGAGACAGAGCCGGCGAGGGCAGGTAGAGCCCTCTGCGAAGTCCCCAGAGTTCTTTTTTTACCTCTGGGGAGGAAGTAGTATGAGGCTCCCTATTCTCCTCGCCGCTGCTCCGGGCTTTGGGTGAACTCTGCGCTTTGCAGAGCCAGGCGATGGGACCAGACCAACCAACGAAAATGAACAGATTTTCTGAATAAGAAGGATGAAATCTGGACCTAGGACCCTAAATTGCAAGTACTTCTAACAACCCTAAGACTGACTTTAAAAGCAAAGAAGAGTGGAATGGGGGAAAAAAGAAAGTTTAAAATGGTGACTGGCTGAGGCTTGAGAAGAGCTGAAAGTGAAAGTCCTTCCGTTTGACTAGTTTAATATGTTACAAAGTAACTGAGATAACAGTGCTGGCTAGAAGTGAAGAGAAAAATTCTTATTTCATGCTTCTTCCTTCTTAGAGACTTGATATTGATATTGTTTGGAGAGAAGTCTTCTTCTTTAAAGGGGAAAAAAGGAAAAAAAATCTGCTTGTGTGGCAGGATGGCGTTAAAACTCACAAAGCCAGACAACCAAGCTGTGGGGGGGGGGTTCCCCCATTCATAAACCACATGAACAAGTTTTGAGTTTGCAGATGCAGAGGAATGGTTTTAAAGATCTAACACAATTTGTACTGGAGGAGATGGCAAGACATGATGAGATTGTGAACCAGAACCTTGAAAAATTTAGACAGGAAATTAAAGAGTTGGTTCAACAAAAGTATGATAAATTCAAGGAACATATGATAAGTTTCTTAGACGCAATGATAAAGATGGATGAAATGTTTAATTCAGAAATAGAGTCTAATATGAAGGAAGTTGATTATAAGATTCATAATCTGGATAATAAAATACAAAGAATTGAAAATGATTTAACAATGATTCAAGAAAATAGCTCAGAAGTAGAGCTAAAAATAAAGGAAGCTGACTACAAGACTTACAATGCAGATAATATAAAACAAAGGATTGAAAATGAAGTTATAATGATGCAATTCAGATTTATGGAATTTGCGGTCAGAATTAGGGGAATACAGGAAGATAAAAGAGAAGATTTGAGAAAGATGTCTGCTGAAGTTCTGGCTGGGATTTTAAAGGTTAGTCCTGAAGAGGTATCCTGTAAGATTGATAAGGCCTACAGAGCAAATTCTTGGGTGGCAAAGCAAAGGCAGTTGCCTAGAGATGTGGTGATTTACTTTACCGATAAAGGAATAAGAAATGATATTGTGCAAAAGTCTTTTAACTCCACTCTTGAAATGTATGGAAGGAAGATTTGGATATTTAAAGAGCTACCGCCCAAGATGCTAAAAGATAGAAAGGATTTTGGTTTTTTGGTGACTGAGCTAAAGAAACAAAACATCCCATTTAGGTGGGATGCTCCAGTTGGAATAATATTGAGATATCAAGGAGAAAGATACCAATTAAATACTGTTGAAAAAGCGGAAGAATTTTATTATAAGGTTCTTAAAATGGACTCAATATCTCCATGTATAACACACGAGGGGAATAAAGAAAAGCGAAATCAACAAGAGATTGAAACCCAGGCTAAGCAGGTGGAAGCGGAGGTAATGGAAAAACAACAAATTACAGAGGCTTTTGTGGACGAGCCGCTTATGGATTCTCCTTCGGAGGTTGTAGTTGGATTACCTATAAATACAAGAGAGGCGGCTTTGGATTCTAATGTGATGACTTATCAAGTTACAGACCAGCATGGAAATCAATCAGTTGATATACAACTCCTAGAAAGGCAACCAGGATGGAGATCTAAGCCATAAAAAGTTAAGAAAAGAAGAAGCAGGTCTTACAAAAATAAAAAATTTTAGACTAAACAACAGTGTAATGCCAGTTACTTAAGAGATGATTAAAAACATGAAAATATAGCTGAGGCAAAGTATTGGTTTATACTATCTTGAGGAGAGTGACAGATCTCTGCAGTGCTGTGTTTCTGGGATGTGGAAGATGGCGTTTAACTGAGTGGATTGGAACTTTCTATTTTGGACTCTTTGATAAATGGATTATGTTTATGCTGAGCTATAAGACAAAGAGAACTATGGGACTGGGGCATGAAGAAGATCTGGTTGTTACCCTAATACGGTGGTTGGAATTAATAATCTAGATGAAAGACATTACAGAAGACACTATATGGAATATAAATATTAAGTCACTCGGGTGGTTTCTTATATACGAAAACATTTATTATTGATGGGGGCAGATGGTAATTGAAGATACTGAACATACTGTTGGAACTAGAATTTGATGTTACCCTAACATGGGTGATGGAATTAACAATCCAGCTGAAAGACATTACAGAAGATACCATATGGATTACAAGCTTAAAGTCATTTGAGGATTTTATCTATATATGGAAATATTTTTAGTGGTGTGGGCAGAAGAACAAAAATATTGAAAATATTATGTATGGTAGACCTGCAGGAAAGTGGGTGGAGATAGACTAGCTTACTGATTGTTTAGTTTAGGAAAAGGGATGTTATGTTATATTAATATACGTAAAAGATTTGAATTAAGAGATATATGTATGGGGGAGGAGGAAATGGATAGATTATGAGTTGAAATTGCCAAATTAGGATTTATTATATAATTTTATAGTTGAATGTTGCTTTGAAATGTATAGTATAAGGGGGATATAATAATACTGTTAGAAAGAAAGGGTCAGCATATGGGGGGTAGAGTAAAAAGGATGGTAAAGTATTATATAATCTGTTATTAATTTGGGTTTTATTCTGGAGAAGCCACAGGGGGAGGGGAGGGGGAGGGGGGTTAGGGAGGAGGGGGGGAAAAAGGGGGGGGGAATCTGTATTTGAAAAACTTTTTCAATTAAAAAAAAAGTATGTTGCAGGATGTAAGGTGTTCCAAGTAAATCTGCCTTTTGCAATCAATTGATGATGAATTTGTCAATGCTGATAATGTTCAAGTGGTGCTCCATTTGTTTTGGAATTGCTTAAGGCACCTAATACTATTGGTACTATCTTTGCTTTTTTGCCATTGTCCCTCTACATCTATTTGAAGATACTTGTATTATTATTATTATTATTATTATTATTATTATTATTATTATTATTATTATTATTATTATTATTATTATTATGGTTTATCTTCACAGTCAGCCAGATGTTCAGTCTGGATTTGGCATTATCAAGTCCTTTCCAAGGACCTGGAATAGGAAGATATTGTTTGATGGTGTTAAAGGCCTTGTCACAGTATGTAAGCTGTTCCAAGCAAAGCTGCCTTTTACAATTAACAGGTGGCAGTTTTCTCAATGTTGATGATGTTCAGATGGTACTCCAGATGTTTTGGGATTGCACACAAGGCACCTATTACTATTGGTACTATCTTTGCTTTCTTTTGCCACAGGCATTAATATTATTACTCATAGTGCTATTACCAGTAGTTAAAGTAGTATTTATTAAATTATTTTTGTATAATAAATGTTTCAGGGTTGATGAAAATTTTGAAAGTTTGTGAGTTGAGTTGGGGAACCTCTGATCTTAGATTCTGTCACATCCTCAAGGCAGAAGGGATGCCCTATTTTTTTTTTTTATTTCAGCCATAACTCCATCATAGATATCTTTCCTACAATTGTCATCCAAGAAGACAAATAAAACAAACAGCTTCTAATATAGGTAATGATAGAATATATCTCTAGTTAATTTTTTTAAAAGGAGTATACTTTTATCAATTCCTGGTTTTGTGAATCTTGTTATTTCATTAGTTTATATTTTATATCACCAATAGACTATGCTCTGTTATTATGGATTGGGTTCTCTAGTATCATAAAAATTCAAGCATAAATGACAGTTCATACATACTAAACCAGTTGATCTGATTTGGTGAAAATAACTTTTTTCCCAAGATATTCAATAGAAGATGGCAGCAGCAGAATGTGCATATGACTGTACATGTTCATTTGAAATTGCAGGAGAGCTGACACATAGTCATGTGTGTCTAGAACTGGCCATACTATAAAGCAATTTTTGCTAAATACTTCAATACCTCATTTTGATAATTTGATCCTGTATTTGTAAAGTTCATTAGTAGAAATAAAAGTAAGAATTAAAGCAAAGGTCATATTCAGGCCTTTATCAACAAATCACAAAGGGACTCTGCTGTCACATTGTGCTTTATATTGACTGATCATATAAAAGGGGAAATTGAGATATAGATGATTGGATAGATAACTAGATAGACAGAAAGACAGACAAAAAAATCTCCTTCCTTCATCATGTTTGCCTGACAAAAAATATTCCTATAGCTCCAAAAAAAAAAAAAAAAAAAGAATTGTTGATTACTAATCCATTTAATTGCCTGAGTATCTGGAGTATTTTCTTATCAGTTAACAACTGATAATCCGTTGTCTCAACCATACTCTGGGTTAGCATTTGATAAGTGAATAATCTTGTTGAAAATGTTCCATGGTGGGCCAATACATTTAAGAAAAAAAAAAAAGCCAAAAGGAGCCTGCATATGTTTATTTATTTTCTCCCAAAGCATCTTTATCAGTGGTGGGATTCAAATAATTTAACAACCGGTTCTCTGCCCTAATGACCAGCTGGGTAGGCAAGACTGGGTGGTCATGTGATTGGGTGGGCATGGCCGGGGTGGGCATGACACGGGACTCGTGTGGTGCTAAGGCAGGACTTCCCTGAGATCCTACCTCTCTCTCATTATACAGGTAATCCTCCAGTTACAAATATAATAGAGCCTGCCAATTACATTTGTAACCTGGAGTTTTGTTTGATTGAATCATGTTAAATGAATGTGATCGCTCCCTGCTTTCCCCAATGCATTTGTTAATCAAATGTCCAGGTCTTTAAAGTATTGCAGTCTAGGGAACAGCATGTCGGGCCTAGGGCTGGAGCAGATCATCTAAGGCTTCCCCCAGTCCACTGAACTACCTCATGCTTCCCTGGGGTCCCCACAGTTGCTTCCCCCACCCATCTAGCCCCGTTGGGTCTCTACACAGTGGGCCTGCTTTGCTAGCATCCCAGATTCCACTTACCCACCCATTTCCCATGGATTATTTACTTTTTAAAGATCTCCAGAGGTCCAGAAGATGCTGACCCACTGGCAGAGAAACCAAAGTGTTTTATTCAGATGATGGCAAAGCTGTAAGAACGTGAAATCTAAGGAAAACATTTTCACCAGCTTTTGAGTAGAAGAGTTTCCTTGGGGTCATGTGGTCAGCAGGCCTCCTGCTTCAGGACAGCTTCAGCTTTGCAATCCTCAAATTGCTTTGTCAGGGTTACTGCTAAAAGCATCCATGGGACAACTCAAAAACAACATGAATGAATCAGTTCTGTTATCAGTTTGCCTTGGCAGAGAATAGTTATCTTTGTCAAGATGGCCATTGTGACATAGAAATATCAGGATTTCTGTCTAAACAGGAGACAGAATGGAAAGAGTAATCATAACCTATCACTGAGAATAGAACAAGCTGTCCAGGTGAAACACTATGGCTGAATTCATCATTGCAAGATTATAGTTGCCACAGTATTAGGAACAAAAACAGATCTCACAGTGCTTTAAATAGATGATTTTTCAAATGTGGTGAAGAAAAATCACAAAACTGATTAAGATTTCCTTAAGAGAAAGTATACAAAACCAAAGAATGAAGAGAAAGAAAATTATGATGCCAGACTAGTTTATATGCTTGAAGTTCTGGGTTACTTTCATATTATTGCTTCCATATGTTAAAGAGCAATTTCTTAGAATGCATTCATTACACCTGCTTCATTGACTTTTAATAGCTTGACGCACTATGTGCCTATACTCAGTCTTCTGTCCATCTTAAAATGGATCTTCATCGACTGTAGCTTCTGTAATTAGAAAATAAAGTCTTATGAAATGTAAAGGAAATCTGTTCCCCAGCCATTAATCCATTAAATGGGGTCTACTATAAAGAAGGAGAGCGCACACAAGAGATACCCAATATGAAAGTTTGAATGATTGAAAGTTCTCTGCAGTTGCTTGTTTGTAGACTATGTAGAGTATGGACAATCCTACAACATTTATGTAGCCTTAATGTAACATTATTGTAACCAATACAATATTAAATATGGACTAGACATTTTTGTTCTAGGATTTAAAAGTTTGGCTTCTTTCAAAACAATAGTTGATTCTTAAAATAGGATGATTTCATCTTCCACTAGAGTTGTGTTATCTTCAATAATTCATGTCACTGACAATACAATATATTTTTTTCATTTTTTTACATTTATGTTATAACTTCTATTTTTATGTCATTTTTCACTATGTCTCGAGTGCTTCTATACCCTTTTTCCTCCCTTTCTCATTGGGTTGTTGTTGTCATTACTCAGATTGACTATTACTGTCAATCTTTCCAGTTTAGGAAAAGTGGGGAGAGGTTAGCTCTCAGTATGCTCTTTGTTGGCAAAATCTGAGAACCCTGTAACTTCCAAAGATAAGTTGAAAAAAAGACACTATTGATATAGCTCAATATATTTTTTTGAAAGTTGCTACCATCTATTGCTTTGAATAAATCTCTATCATCTTCAGTTTCTGATACAATCTAAGGACCAATATTTCCCAGAAGTTTAGAGCATGCAAAAATATATATGGTTTGTATTTTAAAAAGAAGATATGGAGGAACCTGTTATGTTTTTTTTTGAACAATGCCTATATCTGACAATGGTAATATAGTTAGTGTTTCAAAGAGCACTTTGAAAAAAGTCTCAAATGTAGCTAGATTTTTCTCTCATGCATCCCTCAGGTATAAATGAAAATTGAAGTGTCATTTTTCACTGAGGTGAAAATGACAAAATAGCTCAACACAAGATCTCAGTAGTGTGTTTGCTTATTGTTTTAAGTGAGATAGGCATTTTCTGCAAAAGATCAGGCAGCCCCAGAGATAGAAACTGCTCTTGCCATTGGTGGAGGAGTAATGGATAAGTGTGTCTGAAGAATTGCACATTGCCCACCAATTTTCAATAACAACGCCCTTGTTCAACAAGGGTTTAGCACATCAACTGAGAAACACACATTTCTATAAAAATAAAATACGTCTTTATTAGATTTTTTTAGGATAAATATTTCAACGAAAAGTGCTTCGAGTATTTGTAAATTGCCCCATTTATTGGATGTGCCCTTTGATAGGCTGAGATCATCATCACATTTGTACAATTCTGATGTTATATCAGTCATTGTTAAAAAGGGTACTGTGGCAATGTTTCAGTCCCAGAATCATAAATGTATCTGTGTTCAGTCACAAAATATGCTACCACTCTGCCTTTCAGGGGATTACTGATTTATTTCAGGTTGCTGCTTCCTGCTATCATTGGAAAGGATATACAGTAGATGATCATGAAGTGTCTACACCTACTCTTATACCTGTAACAAAGATCAGAATCATGTAAGCAACTATTCCTTATGACACTCTATAAAAGTGAAATTTGAAGAAGTAGGATAGAAAGAGTAATGACACTTTTGAATTCTGGTGTTGGAGAAGACTCCGGAGAATTCCTACCAACAGAATAATCAGATGCTCTTTGTACAAATCACTGCAGTGTTTTCACTTGAGCCACCAAGTGACCAAGTACAATTATTCTCCTTCAGAAGCATTAAGCAAAGACCTGTCCCTCTGGAAAAGCTTTTAACGCTGGAAAATGTGAAAGGAAAGAGAAGAAGAGAATAACCAGAAGCAAAGTGGATGGACTAAATTACAATAGCAATGAGTACACTGCTGTAAGACCAGGTTAGGGACAGGTCATCATGGAGAAAATCTAGCTAGGTAGTCATTAAAAATCAAACCCAACTTGATGGTAGATAATTCAATCAAAATCAGATGGTTAATAGCATACAGTATAATTCCAGGTCTGGCTGTTTGTAAAATAAAAATAGATGGAAACTGCACCTTCCCCACCCCACAGAAAGAGCAACTTCTAACCTTTTACCAAGAGTGGGGAGGAGAAAGAACTAAAAAAAACCTAAACACTGAATCCAATACACAGAGAATTTATTGTACATTTAATGAACAGCAGTTGCTGGAATTCTTTCTTAATATTTTCTTTACTTTTTAAAATCAGCCTACATCAGAATCTTATTCCCTTGATTGTTTTCTTTCATAATTTTTTTATAAGGTAATGTCAGCAACAAGAGTGACATTTGCTAGTATATATATAGGTCCATTTTAATTCTTTTAAACACTGCTGAGTTCAAGTATCTAAATTACTCTTTTTTTCTGCAGGATAATCCCTGCCTAACACTGTCAATCATTAATTAGATGGACCAATAGGCTAACCTGTTATAAAGCAGGTTCTTATAGCAATCGCAATAGGACTTATATATCACTCCATAGTGCTTTACAGCACTCTCTGATCAGTTTACAATGTCAGCATATTGCCCCCAATAACCTAGGTTCTCATTTTATAACCTTGGAAGGATGGATGGCTGAGCCTTCAGCCCATCAGGATCAAACTCCAGGCTATGGGGAAGAGTTAGCCTGTAATACTGCATTCTAACAACTGTGCCACCATGGTTCTTCATTACTTATGCTCCAAGCAATGTAAGTTCTGTATTAATTGTGCTGCATTAATGAGCTGCCTACATAATATCTGAATTTTTTTGTGGCTCTGGTAAATCAGTAAAGGAGCTTAACTAAGAGAACCAGTTTCAGTGCCACTGGTTTTGTAATGACAGATTCAATAACTGAAAATAAGTCAATGTTTCAAAAGACATAAATCATAAAGCTCAAAACAACCTAATCACTAATGTATAATGATAACTATCTTCATTATGACTCAAGGACTTTAAAATATATCGATGAACAACAATCATCATTTTACAGTTATATTCCGTTGGTTTCTAACTACTCAGCCAAACAAACCTGACCATCTGGAAAAACATATTGCAGAGAGACAAACTGTTTGCATTAGAAGTCATCCTTAAGTCAATTATCATTCTATTATTAAGAAGAATTATTGATTACATAGAAGCTGAGTTAGGATCTATGGAATCTTAAAATGTGATGATTTGTTCATTAATTTTTAAAATTATTTTAGCTAATTATTTTTTATGTCCACAGAATATTTATTTGGAACAACTTAATGAAATCAAAAGAAATTGTCTGTAATTACACTACAGTTTTTTTCTGTTCCAGTTCCTATTTTAGTTTCAACTTGACTCTACATTTTGTTATATTATCTGTATACTACTAAAATCTTGTTATGACCTTTAACTGAATGAAAGAGTGCATCATAGGGCAACAATTTTTGAACCAAAGTACCTCAAATGGGCTACGTTTCAAAATGTGTCCAAAATGCAGGAGTCATGACTCCCAAAGGAATGAAATTTGGGGAAACTATGGCTGTTTCAGTGCTACTGGTTCCTGCGACACTGTTCCGATCATTTGATCTTCATTTTCAACATTCCATGACAGTTTCCCACCCAGTTTCACAATCTCTCGCTTCCTCGCCCACCCAATACAACCAGTTACATGCCTGCTGAAAAGGGAAGGAAAGAGTTTCTAATGCTCCCTTCCACATTTGCATAAGGAAACGCAACCAGGAAGCCAGCAAGAAGTCAGAATTCACTCTTGATCCATCTGCTTTCTTGCCTATTTTCTGTCTTGGTAAGCAAATATCTCTGAAACAATGGCCCAAGAGAGGTTGTCTAGTTAAAATTTTACTGTAGATTCCTTTCACTTGTGCCACTGCTAAGCTAGGTCTTCTCCATTTGATATTTAAAGCTTGTTTTTTTTCATACCTACATATAAAATGTTACATTTCTCTCTGTTCAGTTCCAATTCTATTCATTTCAAGCCACTTACAAATTTAGTTCCTTTTGAATCTTCTATCTTTTATCTAAAATATTAGCCCCCACTTCCCACCCCAGCTTTCTGTCCCTTGCAAACTTGATACATGTACAAACTCATTCTTTGAACTGATAGAGTGAAACTGATAAGAAGAACAATGTCTTATGGAACTCTATTTGATACTTTCCTCCAAGGTTTGGTGAAACTATTAATGAGCACTGTTTGGATGTGGTTATTCAGTTAATTTGAGTACATCTAACAGTGGCATCATTAGCTCATTTCTTTCTCAAAATTCTTGTCTGCACTTTCCAGATGTTAGTTATTATCAGCTTTGCATTTTTTCCTAAATTCTGGCAGCCCCCTCAGAAGAATGCATACCCTGTAGTTTTTGCATTAGTTCTTGCTGCCTTTTCTTTTGAATATAGGTGATACCAATTACATTATTTTAATTATCAAGCTGAGATATAATCTTCACATGCATAATATTAATATGCCTCAGAGCTACTCCTTAAGCAAATTATGTCCACATTTTCACATTTCCCCAGTTATACCATCTACAACATCATTTTTCAACATTCTCATATTGCTACATCATTTTTGAACTGTAACATTTATAGCATTTGTTTCCATTCAAGTTTTTTCCCACACTAAATTCACTTCAGTTTTATTTCAAATTGTATGCATTTTTAATCTCATCACTTTACTCTATTGTCCTACCGCTTCCATGTTTTTTTTCTTTTCCTTGCTGTCTTAGATTACATTCTTTGCAACTATTTTTCTCTCTGTACTTAGTGTGTACCTTTCTCTTACTTGCACTATTCTTGTACAAGTAAGAACAAGTATTCTTGTTCATGGTCTTTTTACTTTATCATTATTTTTCATAATTCCTGAACCATATTTCCATACTCTTCAGTTGCTCTCTGTAGCAGTGGACTCGAGTCATATGGAGTGGCAGCAATAAATAAACAAGTAAACAAATAAATATTATACACACACACACAATTTTTTACTCTGTCCAAGTTGGTTCTGTATATTATTTTCTTATCCACTTTCCATTCATTCTGTAGAAGCAAAAATATATTTTTAAAAGTTTTCATTCAGGAGTCAAACTTTCTTTCCCCCACTTTTCTTTTTCCCCCATGTTCATTTTTTTTTTAAATTTGATTTATATGCTGCCCTTCTCCAAAGATTCAGGGCGGCTTACAATGCGTTAAGCAATAGGCAATTTTTCTCAGGGTCTGCTCATACACAGCCATAAAATGGTCTGTTTCATGATTCAGAACCTCTTATATCAATCTATATTTCACTGCAGTTGGAAATTCTTACTTTTTTCAAGTAAATCTATGATACATCAAAATGTGTGAAATAAATTCACACTCTCTTCTTTATTTCTATCAATTTTACATTTTAATTAGTTAATCTGAATGGCACCCAACATACTTGGTTTATTGGTAGTGACAGAATTGCACTGATTACCATCAGACAAACTTAATCATTTTCTTCTAATTTATGGGCATTTCATTTACCCATCAGGGGTGGGTTCCAAAATTTTTTACTACTGGTTCCGTGGCTTATTTTGTAGGTGTGGCTTGATGGTCATGTGATGGTAGGCGTAGCTAGATGGTCATGTGACTGGGTGGGGCAGGGCATGTGGTTTTGTGAGATTTTGTGTTTCTGTGGTGAGTATGAATCACCACACAAACACCCAGAATCCCACAAAGCTGCACTAAACTGAATATGCTAGCTGTTGAGTCACATAAAACGCAACCATGTTCTATGTCAGTGGTTCTCAACCTTCCTAATGCCGCGACCCATTAATACAGTTCCTCATGTTATGGTGACCCCCAACCGGGGGTGGGTTCTAAAATTTTTTACTATCGGTTCTGTGGGCGTGGCTTATTTTGTGGGCGTGGCTTGGAGGTCATGTGACTGGGTGGGCGTGGCTAGCTGGTCATGTGACCGGGTGGCCATGGCTATGTGTATAGGGACTACTCAGAGGGCTGAAAAAAGTCATTTCTGACAGATCCTCACACTTTTGACTGGTCCTCACACTTATGACCATCCTCATATTTATGCCCGTGCAGCATTCTTAACAACCATGTCACTCATTTCACAACTTCTTCTCTTCACCATGGTGATAAGATAGGGCAAAAAACGTAAAATGTGAGGACAGTTGTAAATTCGAGGATTGGTCAAAAGTGTGAGGACCTGTCAAAAATAACTTTTTCAGCCCTCTGAGTAGTCCATGTGCACAAAAGGACTACCCAGAGGGCTGAAAAAAGTGATTTCTGACTGGTCCTCGCACTTTTGACCGGTCTTCGCACTTATGACCATCCTCACATTTATGCCCATTGTGGCATTCTTAACAACCATGTCAATCATTTCACCACTACTTCTCTTCACCATGGTGACAAGATAGGGCGCAAAACGTGAAATGTGAGGACAGTCGTAAGTTCAAGGACTGGTCAAAAGTGCGAGGACCGGTCAAAAATAACTTTTTCAGCCCTCTGAGTAGTCCATATGCACATGGGGACTATCCAGAGGGCTGAAAAAAGTGATTTCTGACAGGTCCTCGCACTTTTAACCAGTCATCATTTATGCCATCATTTATCTTCTAGTCCAGAGATCTCCAACCTTGGCAACTTTAAGCCTGGCAGACTTCAACTCCCAGAATTCCCCAGCCAGCTATGCTGGCTAGAGAATTCTGGGAGTTGAAGTCCACAAATCTTAACGCTGCCAAGTTTGAAGACCTCTGAGCTAGGGCTTTGGGACCAGCCTTTTGGGGAGGGGGTCCCATTCGGAGAGACCCCCTGCCTCTCAGGAAGCATCAGGTCCAGGCAAAGAAAGTTGCTAAGGTTGGAGATCTCTGGACTAGAAACCTCCAAAGGTCCCTTCCAACTCTGTAATTCTGGTATTGACAAGCAAGCACAGTTAAGCTACTTAAATCCTCCAGAGCAGGGGTCCCCAACCTTTTGGACCTCAGGGACCACCAAGTTCATAATTTTAAATTTCGCAGACCACTAATACGAATCCAGTGCGCCACTTGCTGAAGCATTTGGACTCCCAGTGATGGAATAGGGTCCTTCAGGCACTCTCCCCCCCCTCTTTCTCTCTCTCTCCCCCCTCTCTCATTCTCTCTTTCTCTCCCCCCTTTCTCCCTCTCTCCCCCACTCTCTCTCTCTTTCTCTTTCTCTCCCCTTCTCTTTCTCTCTCTCCCTCTCTCTCTCCCCCTTCTCTCTCCCCTACTCTCTCATTCTTTCTCTCCCCCTTCTCTCTCCCCCACTCTTTTTATCTCTTTCTCTCTCCCCCTCTTTCTCTCATTCTCTTTCTCTCTTCCCCCCCTTTCTCTTTCCCTCTCTCTCCCCCACTTTCTCTCTCTCATTCTCTTGCAGGGGGCCGATCTGGTGTCTGCAATGGAGAGCAAAATCCAACTTCTTCTCTCTGCTGTAAGTGCAGCATCAGGATTCCGCCTTGGTATATTTGCGGTGCAAGGCAGCCCTCGTTTCCTCCCGACTCGGAGCGGTAAACAGCGTCGGGTTCGGGGAGCAGCTGGATTTTGCTCTCCATTGCTCTCTCGGCCCCATGCAAACTCTCATCTCTCGAGAAGCCCAACCAAAGTTTCCCGCCCCACTTCAGGGAGCGCTCCTCGAGAGACGAGAGCTTGCAGGGGGCTGAGAGAGCAATGGAGAGCAAAATCCGCTGATCCCCAAACCGGACGCTGTTTACCGCTCCAAGTCCCAAGCTGCAAGAGAGGAGGGCTGCCTTGTGCTGCAAATATACCAAGGTGGAATCCTGATGCGCACTTACAACGGAGAGAAGAAGCCGGATTTTGCTCTCCATTGCAGACACCAGATCGTATTGCACCACCTGCAAAAATGCAAAAATTTCCAAATGTAGCCCTGCCCTCTAACAGCCCTCCTGATATTCAACTGTTGTCTCTCAAGGAGGATACTTACTTGGCCATCTTCATGCTTGAAAGGATTCTACAGTGTAACAGCAGATGTCTCCCACCTTGGCAGCTTTAAAACTTGTGGACTTCAACTCCCAGAATTCTCCACAATTCCCCAGAATGGGCTAGGCGGGAGTTGAAGTCCACAGGTTGAAAAAGAGCCACAATTGCCCAGCCCTGGGCTAGGGTAGGCTGATGCCGCGCGGGTGGGAGGCGAGGGGCGGATGAGCCCTCAATTTAACAAACAGTTTGGTGTGCTGCGAGGCCAATAAATTGCAAAAAAACACTGAACCGTTTGTTAAATTACTGGCTCGCCCACCCCTCGCCCCGCCCCACCCCCACTATTTATTGGCAAGGGGCGGGCGAGCCAGCAATTTAACAAATGGTTCGGCCAAGCCACCTAGAACCGGCAGAATCCCACCACTGGTTTGTTTCCCTCTAGCCATCAGCTGGGACTCCAGAGGCAGCAATAGATGGGGAGTGGGCGGGGTAAGCGAATGGCGACCGGGCGATCCAGCAGAGGCAGAGGGTGAGGGTGAGTGAAGGCGTGGGGGGGGCGAGAGAGGGCTTTGGCGACCCCTGTGAAATGGCCGTTCGACCCCCAAAGGGGTCGCGACCCCCAGGTTGAGAACCGCTGTTCTATGTGATTTAATAGCTTGCTTTTATATGTGCAGCTTTGTGAGATTTTGTGTTTCTGTGGTGAGTGTGAATCACCACACAAACACACAGAATCTCACAAAGCTTGCACAAATATAAACATATAAAAGCAGCTAAAATTTCTTAAATTTTATGTGACTCTATTTCCTCAAAAAAAAATACATTTCCTAAAAACAATAACATTTCCTAAAAATATTTTTTTTAAGCATAAAGAAAAAAAAAACCTAGCCACTTACCCAATTGAAGGTACAAGGCAGGCAGACAGGCAGGCATATTCAGTTGCTCGCCATTGAGATGGATGCCTTCCACTTCAAGCCAGGCAGGTCTGCCTGCCAGCCGCTCGGGATACAGCTCCTGAAGGCTGGAGGCTGTACAAGGCAGGCAGGTAAGGCAGGCTGGAAGCTGGAGGGACAGTGGAAATGTTAGGCCACCTGAGATGGAGCTGAGGCAGTCACGAAGCCTATTGGAGGCCGGGGATTTGGACTGCCAGCCAGCAGGGCTTCAAGCAAGCTCTGGCTGGCTAATAGAGGCTGGGGATTCGGACTGCCGGCCAGCAGGACTCCAAGCGAGTTCTGGCTCGCTATGGGAAGCCAGGAATCGGGCTGGCTAGTGCTTACCTGTAGGCGGGAGGAGGTAGCTCCGGTGGGCCACAAGGACTTCAGTGGAGCAGAATGCAGAGGCATAAGCGAGTCCCACTGTGGAGGTCACCACTGAGTCACAAGGTGAATAGTGGACCACATGGCGAAGAGGCATATATATAGGGCTCGGATGGGTGGGACGAGCTTTGAGTGGGCGAGTGAGCATCGAGCATGTTCCATGCAAGCGTCATGCAGGCGGGCAGGGCAAGTGAGCAGCAACCAGTTCAGGGGCATGGCCAGCCAGCTGTCACTAACGGTTCGGCGACCAAGGCCAAATTATCACTACCGGTTCTCCCGAACCAGTGCAAACCAGGAGCAATCCACCAGTTACTCATATATAACAGTTCAGTTTAAAACTTCATTTCTCCCAGTCTTCCAAAGATGCATATAGAAAGGTCTATAAATAGTCTCTCTGTGTGTCTCCCTCTCTTTTTTCCTCTCTTTCTCCCCCCTCGCCCCCTCCATAGAATGGAGGGACATGTGCAACAAAGCCATATCTAGAACTGCATAATTCTATGATTTTATTTATTTACTTAAGTTTTATTTGTGAGTAATTTACTAAGTAAGCCTTTACTAAATCTGATATAGCATATTTTGAAAAGCTTCTTTATGAGTTGTTTTGTCTGCAAAGTATTACTCTGCACAAGAACTAATGGAGTTTAATTTAGGCCAAAGTAGTTGTACTCATTTGTGCTTGCACTGTTAAGTTCATTTGACAAAACCTGTCAGTTGACAATTTCAAAAATAAACAGATTTTAACAAACACATAAAAAGTTTTATTTTAAAACCTAGACAGCTTTATCCTTACAGATTTCTTTTATGGCAGCATATGGACTCACTAAGCACAGATGAGGTAAATCCTGTTTTGAATGTATTACTCCACAGAATAGCTAGAAATGTTCATGACTGAATATAAAAAACAATTCTGTCATGCAGAAGCTACATTCTAGTGGGCTTATATGTCCCAATTACACAAATGTTTGCTTCTTGAAGGTTCAACTATGCTGGATAGGACATAATTCAAGTCTAAGTAAATCCATGAAAGAAAAAAGAACAGCAACTCACTCCAACATTTTGCCAAGAAAACCAAATGACAAATAGACATTCACAACCTCTATTGAAAACCTATATCAAAGATCCTAAAAGTAATTATATGAATGCATGTTTGATCACTGAATTAGATCCAGGCATTCTGGAAAGTGAAGTCAAATGTTTCCTAGAAAACATTGCTAACAACAAAGCTGCAGAAATTTAATCAATACCACAGATCTATTTAAAATTTTATGAGATGATACAGTTAAAATGAAACAAGCAGTTTGTAAGAAAGTGTAGAAAAGATAGAACAAGATTATATAACAGTTTATATCTATAATGTATTTAATTTATTTGCAGAATATATTATGAGAATCGCTGAATTAGAAGAAAAAGAAATTAAAATGCTGAAAGAAATAACAACAACCTCATATATGATAATACCACTTTGAGAGCTGGAAGCAAGGAAAATCTCTTGCTGAAGCTGAAAAAAGAAAATGCAAAATATGGTTTCCTCCTCAGTTTTGAAAACCAAGTTTATCTCAATAAGCAGTGCCAACTTCAGTACAAAAGAGAAGATAAGTAGTTGAAGTAGTAACAGACATTATCTTTCTATGCTCAAATCTCCACAATGATGATGACTATAGCACAAAAATAAAAAATCTGCTACCTGGCAGAAAGCCTATATCAGATTTAGACAACATACTGACATGTGGTAAGATAACATTAACAACAAAAATATCAGAACCATACTTTTCATACCAGTAGTTTTAAAGAATGGCTATAAAATCTAGGCCACCAGAAAGGGGAATAAAAGAAGATGAGTGCCTTTTAGTTCAGCTAAATGACAATATCCTGAACCTCAAGAAAAATAAAGCATTACATACTAGATGAAGCAATGCTAGATTGCTCTTTGGAAGCACTAATGATAAAGCTAAAGTTTAGATATTTTGGATGCATACTGTGACAGCAACAGTCATTGAAAAAGACCCTCATGCTTGAAAAATTGGTAGGCAGTTGAAAAAGAAGCTGACAGAAGACAATTAGCAAGATACTATCACTGCTGACACAAGCATAAATATACAAGAACTCAAGGAAGCTGTTACTGACGGCTTCTGGGCAAAATGGTGTCCATTGGGTCATGAAGTGCTGAAAGTGGTACAATAACAACAACAATTATGGTTGTCTTCTGAAAAAGTGGTCTGTAGCCAGCAATTTAAAAGGCAAGTTTAGTTGTCAGAGTCCCAACATTACAGTAGTTCACCATGGCTGACCTTCCGTCCCTCGTGCCTGCATGTAATGCCAAAATAAAGGAGCATAGATATCACAAAATCATTCATACTCTTTGAAAAGTACAGGGATTCATTTTCCTATCTCAAAGAACTAAACAAGGAATTTGTGGGGCAAGGTCACTTCCAGTCCATTTGTTGGTTTATCTTTTCTTCCATCAAAAGTGGATTCATGTATACAGTTGCAGTGACACAAACGCACAAAGGATCTGTTTGATGGAAAGGAAAGAGGAAGGACCAGGGGTGAAATGCTCCCAGTTCCTATTGGATTGCCCGATCCGGTAGCGATGGCGGCGGGTGGTTCAGAGAACTGGTAGCAAAAATTCCTGTGCCCTGCCCCCATGCCCAGCTGAGCCGCACGATCATCAGAGGCTTTTTGTTTTATTTTTAAAAGCATTTTTTCTACAACCTCTTTGGCCGAAAAAATGCTTTTAAAAGTTTTTTAAAAAAGCCTCTGATGATCGTGCGGCTCAGCTGTGATCGTCGGAGGCTTTTAAAAGCATTTTTTTTCTGCAACTTCTTCGGCTGAAAAGGTTGTAGAAAAAAAAATGCTTTTAAAAGTTAAAAAAAAAAGTTGGCCACGCCCACCCAGTCACATTACCCCCCATCAAGCCACGCCCACAGAACCGGTAATAACAAATTTTAAATTTCACCACTGGGAAATTTAGAAGTTTAGAAAAACAGAGTTTGAAGGAACCTTGGCGGTCTTCTAGTCCAACCCCCTGCTTAGGCAGGATACCCTATACCACTTCAGACAAATGGTTATCCAATCTCTTAAAAACTTCCAGTGTTGGAGCATTTACAACTTCTAGAGGCAAGTTGTTCCACTGACTAATTGTTCTAACTGTCAGGAAATGTTGCCAAAACAAAAAACAAAACAAAAAAAACTAAGGTGACATCCAGTCTGGCTCTCCTGATCTCCTACTTCAATGTTGCTGTCAGGCTGAGATTAAATGAGAATGGATTGAGAGTTTAGCAAACTTTTGTGCAGCCATTATGGAAAATATTTTTTTTCTTGGAGATATTAGGAAAAAAATGGAAACTAAATATGCCAAGATCATATTCTTTTTATGCATGGTATAAGCTCACATGGTTTATGTGTGAGTTCACATAGAAAGGTCAGTAAAATTTCAATCTGCAAAACAACAGCAACTTATTCAGAGAGAAAAGGGATATAAAAAAGAAATCAAAATTATTAAAGACATGTGTAACTTCTTTATGAGGAAAAAATATAGCCTTGGCTACCTTTATAGTTTAGGATAAAAAGACCAATTACAATAATAATTTTAAAAAAGAAACAATCTGTAAAAGTTTATCTGGCTTCAGAGAGCCTTGGATGTGGTTCCTAAAAAAAACCCAAACCTTTTCACCCAATTCTAATTTTTTATGAGGCACAAAAAAAATGTTAAATATACTGTATATCTCGGAACCAATCATATACTATTTACAGTAGCTAAGATCATTTTACTGATATTAAATTATATAAAAGCATAATATAAGGATTGGAACAAACCTTGAAAATCATCTAGATCCACTTGCTCCTCAGTACCATCCTGCCTTTCCTGAAAAAGTTCAGCTAAGGAGACTACTACCACATTCTAAGGCAGTATGTTTCACTATTGAACTGGTTTTACTGTTAGCTGTTTTTGCTGATTGGCTTCCAAGTAACGTGCTGCTTGCTTGTCCTATATTCTGGAGTAACTCAGAATAATCATTCTATGTTTTGTTCATGCCTCACTCGCTTCTGAAGAACATCTTGCAGTATCTCTCTCAAAGGCCAAGTGTGAACTTTGGCTTGGGAAAAGTTGAACTTTCTTGTAATAAAAAGACTAACAATAAGTGTAGAGAAGTTGGATGATACTAAAAACATTTAAGGAAGATGAATAGTGGGGGATAGAATAAGTAGTATTTCTTCACAGAACAGATAGTTTCACAATGGTGCTTGGTGGCACCATATATTGTTAAAACAGGAACTGACTTGTAGGGGCTCTGAAAGGACTTGGTAAATTTATGGAAGTGAAAATTCTATGCTATGCTAGTTAAGGAAGCTGCATGTTATCTCCAATTTTGCAAGGGGCATAACTTAGAATATGAGTGTCAGACAGCCATTACATTCATGCTTATTTTGGGAGTTCTCCAGAGGATCTGGGCCGATCACGGTAGGGAGAGAAAGCCTGAAGCAGCAGTTCTGGATTCTTTTGATCTTAATTTTTAGAAACGCCAGCATATATAGAAATAATCAGTATTGTAGTATGATGCAATGGTTGTATTTTTTTTAAGATATGGGAAAGCAAAACTGGAGCAGAGGAAGAAGGCAGAAATAGAAAATGTTGTGAACAGGATAAAGAGACTCAATTCATCAGATATTTTTGCCATTCCAACTCAATTTACATTCAGAGAAAAACATTCAAGGCAGAGAACCCAAGAGCACATGCAGAGATTTTTTTTCTCCTGTGTATGCTTTTGTGGGACTAATAAAATACTGCTGAACAGTTTAATTGAATGTGGTCTTGAACAGCAACAACAAAATGAGATTTATCAAATTTACTTAGAGCTTTATTGAAAAATCATTCTTCCCTAACATGCAAGCGAAAGAAGAATATATGAATAAATAAACTGAAGAGCAATGCCTGGTAAAGTAATCATAATCCTGTTTGAAATGCAGTCTACATTTTAAACATTCAACCTCCTGCACCTTTGATGCTCATAGTAAGATCTTTACACCTAAAATCAGAGTGTTAAACCTGTTATTACTTTTAGTCTATTTATACATTTTCTATAAGTAAATGGGTTGTAATGTCTATTGGGACAATTTGTTATCAGGGCCCGACCAAATAACAAAATTCCACAAAATAATTTCACAAAGCAAATTATACCAATACAATCATAACTTTATTCTTAGATCCTTCTCAAACAAGTGTATTGCCATTCACTGAGCAACAAAACAGATTTTACTGGCAATAATATAATTTCAGGACTATCAAAACAGCTTTCATCAAGCATGTTCAGTTACACAAGAATAATTTAAGTTCTGAGCTTACCTGTGTTGATTTAAATCCTTAAATCCTTATGCGATCATAATCTATTTAAAATGTAATTGTTTCAAGGATCCATATTACTAAATAATATTTACGCATACTTGGAGAAAACACTGCATTACTTAATTAAAGTATAAGCTATATTTCCTTTCCCCTTGTTACCATTTCTCTGCTGATTCTTGATTAGTACAATATCCAGAAAAATCCTGCTAGATCTTTCATTCAAGGTAAAACTTTTATCATTTAAAAAGCAAATAAATAATTACATGTTATAGACTGGCAATTATACAATGATCATTGTTTGATACAATTGTGATTAAAGGGTTTTAATGTATACAAACTCATGAGTGGGTATTAATATTACCATTCTTTAATTAATACACTACCAACACTTTTACATCATATAACTATTCTAATGATTAACATGTTTGGTTTTTATCCATTTAGTCGTATCAGACTCTTGGTGACTTTATAGGCAAGTGTTCTCCATGCTACTGTGTCAAGCAGAACTTCTTTCAATTGTTGTATGTTCAACTTTGGGTCAGATTTGATGTTATCAAGTCAGCGTGTTCTTTGCTTGATCCTTCTTCTTCATCCACTAAAAAGTCCTAGCATCATTGCCTTCTTCAATGAATTTGCATGCATAACATGGCCAAAGTAAATCAGATGTAGTCTTATGATTTTAGCTTCCAGTGATGTGCATAATTAGCATAAGATCATCCAAATTTCACTTACAGTTTTATGGCACTCTTAACAATAAAGTGTCATCTCAATACATTTTTCAAAAACCGAAACAAAAGTAGCCTAGATTAAATAGAAACATACTCTGATCCTGACAATTTCCTCTGACAGTTTGATTTGTAAGTAAAGGGTTTGATTGAGAGATTTAAATGCTAGGGAGAATTATTTCTGTGAATACAGGCAGGATTAGCACCTGTAGGACAGAGCACTTTCATCTGACGATGCTATGCCCATTATGTTTCATAGCTGGGCCTAATCTACACAATCAAAGGCCTTGCAATGGAGTACAGTAAATGTAAGTCTCCTTGTGGTATCTTCTTGCTCCTTATCCATCTTATGTAAAGTATCCGCTCTCTTGTCCTTCTGCCTTTTCTGAAAAGTTTGTTTACATGAGGAATCAGTCAAGTGTTCAATAATTTGCATGGTCTAGGATCTTTATTTTGTAAACACATAAATCTTTTTCAATTTTTAGACTATACTGCCTTGTTCCATATTTAGAGCTATTAGCACTTTAAGTGCTGCCAGTCCTACAGGAAAAACAGTTCACGGCTATTTCATCTGTGCATGGTGTCTCCTTATTGACAGATGGTACAAGAGATCAAATGTCTGCTAAAACAATTTGAATTTATGCTATGGTAAAAAAATATGCCGATATACAATATTTGTAGAATATAGCATATCCTAAGATTAATAGTGATTTGATTTCTTTTTTTTTTTTTTTTTTTTTATTGAAAAAGTTTTCAAATACAAATTTTTTCCCCCTTTTTCCCCCCCCCTCCCCCCCCTCCCTAACCCCCCCTCCCCACCCTTCCCCCCCTGTGACTTCTTCGTAACAAAAAAAAAACCCTAATTCATAACAGATTACTTGCTCCCTCCTCAAAATACTGACCTTTACTTACTAAAAGTATTATAAATCCCCCTTTATCCATACATCTCAGAAAAGAAGAAGAGAAAAAAACAAAACAAAAAACAAACACATTATACTATAACTATTATAAAATAACTTCTAATTTAGCATAATAGTGTTTTATATCTATACATTATTGCAACAATTCAAAACCACCTTCCACTTTAAAACTATACGATAAGTCCTACTTTAATAACATTTCAAAGCGGGCTCACCATAAAATCTAATTTAACATTTATTCCACTCTATCCATTTCCTCCACTCCCCTAAATGTATCACTTAAAAATCCCTTTTCTTAAACTAATCAATCTGTAGCTAGCTTATTCACCCACTGTCCTACAAATTTACCATACACAACAATTCTTGATATCTTTAATTCACTGCCCACACTACTTAAAAATATATATATATATATATTCCATTATATCTAAATAAAAAAAGAAAAGACAATAACTTTAAATTTATAGTCCATATAATATCTTCTTGAAGTCTTTCCACTGGATTGTTAGAACCAACATCCATAATGGGGTAACATAGCTTGCTGATGCAACAGTTTATTCAAGGTCTCCAATCATATCTGCCCCCATCAGTAGTAAACATCTTCTTATATATATAAAAGTAAAAACAACCACCCGAATGACATTATAATTATATTCCATATAATAATAATTGTGGGTTTCATCAGGATTATTAATTTCCATCATCGTATTGGGTAACAACCCGATCTTCTGCATGTCCCAATGTGATTCTCTTGCCTTATAATTCAAAATAATTATAATATATTTATCAACACAAAAAGAAGTTTCAAAGTAGATAATTCAAAACCATCAATTTGAGGCTCTTTCCATGTCCCAAAATTACGGCAATGCAGAGATCTGCCACTATCCTCAGGATGATATTGACCAATGTGTCGCCTCCTCTATGTTTTCACATAATCATTCATATTTTAAAATCACTGGCTTCACTGTTGCTTGGATTAGAAATTTCTATTTTTGCACAACCTATTTCTTTTTTGTTTTCTTTTTGTGGGTTTGACTTCCATCCTAATTTTTTGTGTCTCGCGTTTCTTTTTTATCCCTTGTATATCCTCTAATTGGTTTCCATGCTTGTCCTTGCCTTGATAAGTCATCACATTAAAATCAGATGGCACTTCTCTCGAATTTGTAGATAATCCAGCTGGGGTATCCGATAAATCCAAAGGCAATTTATCTGGTACAGTCTCTGTCTTTAGTTCCAGCTCCTTCTGCTTATCCTGTATTATATCTGAAGACGTTAAATTCATTTTCAACCTATTTTGATAAAATTCTTCCGCTCTTTCAACAGTATTTAACTGGTATCTTTCTCCTTGATATCTCAATATAATACCAACTGGGACGTCCCACCGGAATTGAATATTTCTCCTTTTTAACTCAGACACCAGAAAGCCAAATTTCTTCCTTTCCATTAATATCTTAGGTGGGAGTTCCTTGTAAATCCAAATCTTTCTTCCATACAATTGCAAATTAGAATTGAAGGAATTTTGCACAATTTTATTCCTAATTTCTTTATCTGAAAAATAGATTACCACATCTCTAGGCAATTGCCTTTGCTTGGCAGTCCAGGAGTTTATTCGATAAGCTCTGTCAATCCTACAAAACACTTCCTCAGGTTGAATCTTTAAAATCCCAGCTAGAAATTCAGAAGATATTTTCCTTAAGTCATCTCTGTTATTTTCCTGCAAACCTCTAAGTCTTATTGCATATTCTGTAAAATTATATTGTATCTTTAGAACCTCTTTTTCAATCCTCTGTTGCAGAGTTTCTACATTACCAGACTTTTGATCAGCATCCATTTTAAATTTTTCTTCTGAACTATAATCCTGAATATTTAACAAATCATTTTCAATTTTTTGAATTCTATTGTCCAATTTGTCTTGAATTTCATCCATTTTTGACTCTAGTAAATTAGCATTTATTTCCAACCGAATCATGAATTCTGACATTTTTAAAATTTTTTGCTGCAAAAAGTCAAACTTGGATTTCACCAATTCCTTAGTTTCCTGCTTAAATTTTTCAAGTTGCTGATTCACAATCTCATCCCTTCTTTCAATCTCCTCTAAGAGAAATTCTATTATATTAAAATCAGGTTTCTGGGACTGAAGAGTTAAAACTTGTTCCTTTAAATTCTTAGTGGGGGAATCCCCCCCACCTATTTTTTTGTCTGACTTCACAAGCCTCAGTGCCATGTTTCCGCCTAAGCAGGCTTTGTTAGAAGAAAAAAAAAACAAGACAAAAGACTTCCAGCCAGCAACAATCAGGCCTCCAGGGGAAAAAGAGAAAAACAAAAACAGGAGCGGAGTTTTGTCTACAAATGTAGCCAGTGGTATTTATTCCGCTACATTGTAATAATAAAAAACGGAAGAACTTTCCCTCTCAAACTCTTCTCCAGCCGCGGCAGACGCCATTTTAAAAAAAACCTTTTTTCCTCTTTCTCTTCCTCTATTCTCTTAAGTAATTTTTAAAAGATAAGTAAAATACTTGCGCTTCAGTATTACAGGTCCAGCTCACATTTTCTTTGAGTAATCTGTCAAATTCGCAGGCTTGCTTTTGACGCCTAGCTCTGCATTAGCAGAGGTCTCCCAAAGCCCGGAGCAGCGGCTGGGGATATGGGGCATCTCATCCGCTCCATCCCAAAAGTAAAAGAAAAACTTTTGGGATTCTGCAGAGAGTTCTACCCACCCCTGCCGGCTCTATCTCCGTTTCCTCATGGGAACGGAGTTTTTTCGAGCCGCCGTTCCGTTGTGAAGGCGGCTCTGACAGGCTATGGAAGCTGACGATCCCAGAGGAACGTCTGGCGGCGGCCAGCAGCAAACAGGAAGTCAATCGTGATTTGATTTCTTTATTAACACAAAGAATTAAATTAATAGGATTAAAAAGTATCATTAGACCTAAATGGTTCTCACATGCTTTAAGGGTTTAGTCTTATAAGAATATACTAAATAACTACAAACAGAAATGTGCCTAAAAAGTATACATGTGTTCTGACCTAGGCTTCCTTAGAAAGTATAAAGCACAATCTTAGTCCTGGCAAAACTTCTTTTATTTACATGGCTGTGAATTATAGTCATTCACAGTCTGCAAGGCTTCACAAACAGTCTTTCAGGGGAATGTTTATAAACACCCACCTTATCTTCCTTGGAATACTGCCAGAGAACTAATTGCCAAACGCAGGGCAAGGCCAAACTTGGCACTGAGTCAAACAGAACTTTTCAAAGCTTGAACCAACCAGATGAACTAATTGCTTCCTGCAAAAGCTCACGTCCCGTTCGCACCTCTTTTATGTCTTATGGGAGGGGTCAATCATCTCCAAGCCTTACTCCCAAGTCGACCCTGTTTTCTTAATTGTTCTTGTCTTCTGGCAGCTCTGCGCATGTGCACACTGGGAACAGGCTCCCACTGTTCTTCTGCCTCGCTGATGTCAGACTCCGGAGGCAGCACATAACAATCAGATGGCCTTAGCCTCCTCTCTGCCTCCTATGCAGAGCCCTCATCCAATTTTTCCCCAGCCCCCAGGACTGGTCCAAATTCCTCCCCAAGCTCCTTATTGTCCAACACAGCTGCAAGCTCTGCTGGCCGCTGGCGGGCCACAATAACATGTAAAACAATAGCTTGAATCCACTGATGAATTGTCTCTAATAATATATCATTGAAGTCTTTCACATTCAACACCAATCAAATTGTGAGGAACTAGTGGGCTAATAGGCTATGATATAGGACATTTTTCCAGCTACTAGCTGGCATATTTAGAGAGAAGTGGTTGTTCTCAGTGGCGGATTAAGGCCCTTAGGTGCCCTAAGCACTGACAAATCTTGGTGCCCCCCTTTGTTTTTTACAAATCTTCATTGGTCTTTTTTTCTTTCGCAACTTTGTAGTGTCCCCTTTGGGCCTCCTGCCCTAAGCACGTGCTTAGTCTGCTTAATGGTTAATACACCACTGATTGTTCTTTAGTGCATTTCTTGCAGTGCATAGGCAACTGAGTAGAAATTGACTGAGCTTGTATTTAACAGACCTGTCACTGCTTCTGCTCTTTAGAACATCTTGCCTCCCATTCCCCCATCCCCCCCCCCAATGAGGTCAGTTCCAACCCTCCTGATCTTCGAAGAGCTTAAAGACCCAGTTCTGCTAATTGGCTTGGAGCTCCAATGTGTGTGGGGGGGGCTTCACATTGGGGGAGGTTGATAGATTAAGAACAGATCCCACCTCTCCCCTTCTTAGTCTACTCCCTCCCTCCCAGTGGTGAAATCCAATTTTTTTTACTACCGGTTCTGTGGGCGTGGTGTGGCTTGGTGGGCATGGCAGGGGAAGGATACTGCAAAATTTCCATTCCCACCCCACTCCAGGGGAATGATACTGCAAAATAATTTTAATTAGCAATTTTATGATGTTTGTGTGTCTATATTTTTCTTGACTGTACACCGCCTTGAGTCCTACGGGAGAAAGGCGGTATAGAAATATAATAAATAAATAAATAAATAAATAAATAAATAAATAAATAAATAAATAAATAAATAAATAAATAAATAAAATCCCTATTCCTACCCCTCTGGGGCCAGCCAGAGGTGGTATTTGCCGGTTCTCCAAACTACTCAAAATTTCTGTTACCGGATCTCCAGAACCTGTCAGAACCTGCTGGATTTCACCCCTGCTCCCTCCCCATATTTTAGTTAGGATTAAGTATTTGTATTTTTATAACATTTTATTTGTATTGTTTATGGAAAACTTTTTGGAATTGTTGAAAGGACTGTGTTGTAGACTGGAGGGATGTCATATCCCTCCTCCTGTTGAGAGAGGGCTGTTCAATTTTGACATCGTTTCTTTGACTCCCCCCTTTCAAACTAGCAGTCCTCTGCCCAAAATGTGGACTTTTCTGTCTTCAAAAGTGTCTTTTTGTCTTTTATATGCAGAATGACTGCTGAATCTAGTCCTGATGGGTTTGTTCTCCTTTATTTGTATTGTTTATAGGTTTTGTATAATTTTATCTTTTTAACACTGTAAGCTGCCCAGAGTTGCCCAGTGCTAAGACGGCAGCCAATACATTTATAATAAAAATTATTAATAATTTTTATTATAAATTTAAATAGATATATGTACCAGAATTTTTTTGAAAATTTCTGGTGAAGAAGCAACCATGAGAGTCTCAATAGCAATTGGAAGCAGCACAGCCCAAAGAAAGGGTTACTAATTCAGTCAGAATCAGATATCTGTCTTGAACTTTCGAAAGGAAAAAGCTTTTGCAGATGACAATAATTTAACAAGAGATTTTGTGAAGTCTGATGCATAAATGAGAAACTTGCATTTACATATATAAAACTATGTAGTGCATGAAATGGCACTTCTTTTTCTGTTAAATGTCATGTTAAATGTCATAAAATGTCATAAACTCTTACCGTCCTGGGCTTCTGGAAGTTAAGATAAAATTATTCTGTTTTGGAGATATCTATTCTTGTTAGGTTTATCATATAAGTACAGATAAGCCTTAACTTCTGACCACAACGGAGCCAGAAATTTCAATCATAAATCATTATGGTTGTAAGTCAAGAAAATCACATGACTAAATTTAATTTTATGGCTGTTTTACAATGATCATAAAGTGAGTCACTGTGGTCATAAAGCAAATCATGTGGTTGTTAAGTGAATCATGTGGTTGTTAAGCAAATCCATTTTTCCAAATTGGCAGTTTTTTGCCAGTAAGTAGTTTTTAAGTCTATCAAAACTTTGAATGGTCATTAAACGACCAGTCATATTACTGGACCTGCACTTAAATTTTAAAATTATAGGTATTAATGCTGTCATGCTGGCTATTTTTTCTGTTGGTAATGAAAGATTTATATAATTCCAACAATTGAGCTGCAGATCAGCAGTTCATCAACAGTTCTTGGCAAAAAAACTGGTTGTTTTAAAATGCAGCTTTGCTCATAGCTTAATACACAATTATTAAAAATTTGCTGTTGAGCCGTATCTTTCTGTTGAAGATTCATATAAAAAAGGGGAAGAGCTTCGATAGCGTGGTTGCAACCACCATCTTGACTTCATCACATCAGTATAAGAAAGTTTCAATAAACTTTATTTGCATCACAACGTAAACAACTTTTCAAAGCTCTTCTGCCCGAACCTAAGCAATCATTTGTCAGCAATAAGGAAATTTTTCACTCCATACATTAAGGATCATCCTAGACAGAACTGGTATTATGGTACATTACATATTTTCATTTCCAGAGTTATATCTTCTTTGTTTTTAATCTATTGTTTCCAGTCGGTATTAGACTGGAAATTTTTTAAATGGTTCCATCTTGTCACATTTAATGTTTTCATGAAAAAATGAATGGCTTTTAATTTGTTCTCTTTGACTCTTTGTGGCTTTGGATATTACATAGAAAAGTAGAATGCAGAAGTCCACGGAAAAGCAGGCTTCTTGTGAAAATTGGAGGCACCTGGCTACCTATTTTCTCTCCCATTTGAGCTTTTTCATCAATAAAACAGCAACCTTGGCACAGGAATGAGAAAAGAGTTGGGTTTTTGGAGCTTTGCAGCTACTAACAAATTGAGAAATTAATTAATTGAGAAATGTTCAACGTCTTTGCTTTTGATGCAAATGAATAAGGACCCCACTTGTTATAACATATGTATGCAAACATTAAGCATGCAGAGCAAATCTAATTTAGGCCAGGATCTCTTATATGAAAGTCATGTGTTCACATATATTCAGACAGCTGGAGGGCTTATAGATAAAGGACACCCATACATTAATATGTATGATATATCCATGAATATGAAATAAAGAAGTAATTAAGGATGAATGTGAAAGGAGCTTGCTAAAGATGGAAAAAAGCAAACTGGTCAGAACAAATTGTGGAAATTGCAAGATGAGAAGTCAAAGTCATGAAAATCTAAGAAGGAACTTAGATTAGAATTTCAGAAAGTGGTTAGAAGACACAAGAAGCAATATTGTAATGACATCTGTAAAGACACTGAAGATGGAAACAGACATGGAAAAAATAATGAAAGTCTTTCAAAAGATCTCCAAGCTCCTCCTCCTCCTCCTAATCATCATCATCCTATTTTGATGGTGTAAAAGCCAACAACTGCCTATCCCAAGTTCTTGGGAAAGACTTGATAAGTGGATAGAACTGATTGACTTTTGGATAATAGATAGGGTAGGATAGGATAATTTTATTTCTATACTGCCCCTCTCCCGAAAGACTCGGGGCGGTGTACAACCAGGTAAAAACACAATACAAATATCACAATTTAAATTTAAAAATTATTAAAAGTATTACATTTAAGGCCAATTAGCTAAAAAACCCAAAAATTTAAGAATTCCGAATTTAAAACTCAATTATGAAGCTAGCCCTGCCTGTCGGAAGAGCAGGATCTTAAGAGCACAGCGGAAAACTCAGAGGTCAGAGATCTTGCGTATGTCCGGTGGCAGTTCATTCCAAAGGGCAGGTGCCCCCACAGAGAAGGCTCTCCCTCTGGGTGTCACCAGCAGACATAATTTGGCCGACAGCACCCTGAGGAGTCCCTCTCTGTGGGAGCGAACTGGTCGGTGGGAGGCTATCGGTGGCAGAAGGCGGTCTCGTAGGTACCCAGGTCCTGAGCCATGGAGCGCTTTAAAGGTGGTAACCAGCACCTTGAATCACATCCGGAAGACCACTGGGAGCCAGTGCAGCTCTCGCAGGAGAGGTGTTAGTTGCACCCATAATTACCCGCACGGCCGCATTCTGGACCAATTGGAGCCTCCGAGTGCTCTTCAAGGAGAGCCCCATGTAGAGAGCATTACAGTAGTCCAGCCGGGAGGTAACAAGGGCATGAGTGACTGTGCACAAGGTGTCCCAGTCCAGAAAGGGACGCAACTGGCAAATCAGGCAGACCTGATAAAAGGCTCCCCTGGCCACAGCCGTCAGATGCTCTTCTAAAGACAGCCGTGCATCCAGGAGGACACCCAGATTGCGAGCCCTCTCTGTTGGGGGTAGAGATTCACCCCTATAGACAGTGATGGTGTCAGCTGACTATACCGGGATGCCGGTAGCCACAGCCACTCGGTCTTGGAAGGGTTGAGTCTGAGCCTATTTCTCCCCATCCAGACCCGTACGGCATCCAGGCAGAGGGACATCACATTAAGGGCATCATTGGGGTGGTCTGGGGTGGAGATGTACAGCTGAGTGTCATCAGCGTACTGATGTACCCTCACCCCAAAACCACGGATGATCTTGCCCAGCAGCTTCACATAAATGTTGAACAAAAGGGGTGAGAGGACCGACCCTTGCGGCACCCCCCAAGCGAGGCACCTCGAGGTCGACCTCTGCCCCCCTGCCAACATAAACTGCGAGCGTTCGGAGAGGAAGGAGGAGAACCACTGCAACACAGTGCCCCCTATTCCTAACCCCCTCAACTGCTGCAGCATGATACCATGGTCGATGGTATCAAAAGCCGCTGAGAGATCTAATAGGACCAGAACAGAGGAACAACCTCTGTCCCGAGCTCTCCAAAGATCATCCACCAATGCAACCAATGCCGTTTCCATGCCGTTTCTGAAGCCCTACTGGTAAGGGTCCAGATAGACAGCTTCATCCAGGTACTGGGGGAGCTGTCGTGCCACCACACTCTCAACAACCTTCGCCACAAAGCGAAGGTTGGAGACCTGACGGTAATATGCTAATACAGCCGGGTCCAGGGAAGGCTTCTTGAGTAGGGGCCTCACCACCGCCTCCTTCAAGACGGCAGGAAAGGTCCCCTCAGATGTGGCAGTAGATGGACATAACAGAATAGAAGAGAAAGAACTGGAGAAAATCACAATACACAAACATCTGCAAATAGAAATAGAAAGACTTTGACAAAAATGCAAAGATAATACCAATAGTAAAAGGTGCAATCCCAAATCAACTGCAACACTACTTGAACACCATTGGTATTGACTGTTGGAAGAAATATCCTTCTGGGTTCAGCTCCAAGTGGGGAAAAAGACACTAGAAACATGGAGACTGCTTGGAAAGATGGTTTAATGGTGGACAGGATCACATGGCTTGAGTTCCTGAACAGAAAAGGGGCCGAGATACAGCGAGTCCCCAGATTTTATGCTTTTTCTGGCTTTGAACTTCCTGGGGCCCAGAAAGAGTATTCTGATTAGTTGTCAGACTCCCAGGGGATGGGGGTCTTAGCTAGCCTTGCTGACTGATGTAATCTTCCAGGTGCCATGTGGTGAGTTTCTGTCCTAGATGGGTCCCATTGTGTTAGTTTCTGTTGCTATTGTGTTGCAGATTATGGCCCATTAACAAAGGTATGTGGGGGGGGGAGGCAGGAAGCTGCTTTGTCTTTAAAACATGTTTCTCCATTTCTCATCCAGGGAAATATAATATTCTGCCTTTTTAATATTTCCTAAAATATTTCATTCTTCCAGGAAAGGGGTGGATGCTAACTTCCTACATGACAAAACTATCATCAGTCAATTGCAAAAGGCAGCTTTACTTGGAACGGTTTACATCCTGCAATAGTATCTATAACATCTTCAACAACAACGTCGACTTATCCCACATCTTTGGGAAGGATTCAATAACTGGATAAAAACTCTAAGTCCAGCCTAAACATTTGGCTGATTTTTCGTTGTCTATCTCTGTCTCTGTTTCTCTTTCTGTCTCTCTCTTACTCCCTCAAACACATTTAGAAACTGCCCATCTCCCTCCCAGAGGAACTCTGGGTGATGTACAAATCATGTTAAAAACATAAAACTGCATATAAAATTTAAAAATATGTAACAGACGTAAGTATAGTTAACATTCAATATTAATTAATTAAAGTTAATTAAAAGGAAGGAGGAAAGCCTTCAGGGTACTAATGGTTTTGTGCTTCACTGTGAGCCCCAAATGAGATAGCAGAGACACGTCTTTAGATATTTTTGAAAGGCCAGGAAGCAGGGGCTGACCTCACTTCTGGGGGAGAATGTTCCAAACAATGGGGGCACCAGCAGAGAAAGCTCTCTTCCTGGACTCCACCCAGTCAGAACTCTTTAACTGACAGTTCAGACAGAAAGACAGTCCCATAGGTAGTAGCCTGGCCTCATATAAGGCTTTAAAGGTCTTTGAATTGGACTCATAAGCAAATGGGAATCCAATGCTGCTCACGCAGAAGAGGTGTTACATGCACTGTTCTTTGGGCATCCAAGATTATTTGTGTAGCCACATTTTATACCAGTTTAAGCTTCTGGATTTTTTTCAAGGGTAGCCCCATGTAGAATACATTGTAATAGTCCAAATGGGAGATGACCAGGGAATGAGTGACTAGCAGACAACAGTAACTCTTAGAATTCTTAGCCAGAAGGATCAGTTACAAATGTTTGTTTCCCAAATTGTCCTATTCCTAACTTTAATCAGTCCCTCCCTCTCCAAATGAAAATGGGCTGAAAAATCATGATGGTCCTTTTACTCTTCTGGTGATATCACTTATGGTCCTCCCACAAGAATATCTTCAGGGAGAATCAACAGCATCAAAATGGTAGGTGTTAACAGGCAATTGAAACCTTGCCCTACCCACACATACACACACACACACACACTTTAAATGGTTCATGGACAGTTCATAAACATAAAAAGAATGGGACTCTGATTGTCCTAATCATACCTGCCATCTTGACAGTTTTAAGCCCTCCCCTCCCCCACATATGCCAATGTCCTTCAAGTTATTGAGGCAGTAAATTGTGTATGTTTACTCCAGTACTGTAAGGAAGCCAAAATTATTTACACTTATACTTGCTTTTCTCTTCTCTTTCCCCATTTATTTTTACAAACATATTCAAACTAACAAATATCAGCATTTTACATCCCTCTGTGTAATGTATGATTTCTAATCTCTTTAATATTTAGCACTGAAATCCTAAGAATGATTAATACGTTAGTTCTAGTGTTTAATATTTAAAAAGGTACCTTAGAGTCTTATCATCGCAATGTCTATTTCCAGCCAAAATTGGTTGAAATATTCTTTAAAAACCAACATAACATTTATAGAGGAATATTTCTTTCTCAGCATTAAAGTGAATTGTTACAAAAAATTTCATAACAATCTCTTGAGCTTAAGCACTATAAATCACAATGCTTTTTTCCAGGTACTTCTCCACACAGCTAAGTCCAGTATGATGCCAGTGTAACATTTCAAGCTAACATTTAGGTATTAGGCTGGATTGTGCATGGTACTGATAAACACACTGCTTTATATAAAGTGCTTCACCATGTCCACATTTCTGGAAGTCCAAACTGAATGTGCTTTCTTTACCACACAGAGACAGCCTCTCAATAGTTTGCAAGGTTTCAAAACAAGCCTCCAAATATATAAACTGCAGATCTGGAAAGTGTTTGAAGAAGTTACACTTGATGGCAGGGAAAGAAGGCAAGGATAAAACTTAAACTGTTACAAGATGCTAAGATGAGGGGTGGTTTTGGATTACCAGATTTTGAATTATACTATCAAGCGGTTTGTTTATTGTGGATTAAAGAATGGGTGATATTGAAAAATACTAGATTATTAAATTTGGAGGGACATGATTTGCTGATGGGATGGCATGCTTTCTTATGGTATAAAGGAACTAAAATTCAGTGGTATTTTAGAAGGCACCAGATACGTGAAGCTTTGTTTTTGACATGGGAGAAGATCAAAAAGTACCATTATCTGAAGATTCCAGTCTGGATATACACAATTGAAGCTTTTTTTTATCCAGTGGTATTTGAAGGGGAACAAATTGTTAGATATAATGAATTATTGGATGAAAAGGGTGAACTTAAATTGAAACAAAATTTAGAAGATCAGGGAATTAAGATAGATTGGTTTTCATATATGCAAATACGTTCCAGATATCGAGAAGATTTTAAACAAGAAGGTATTTATAGTGTTTCGACTGGTTTAGACAAGATATTAATGGGTTCAGATGATCATATAATTAAAAAGCTATATGGATATTGAAGCAAAACTGGAAGAAGAACAAGTTAAAGAATCAATGATAGCATGGGGAAAAAACTTTGGTTATAGTATTGATTTAGAGAAATGGCAAAAATTGTGGTCACATAATTATAAAATGACAATGTCAACAGCATATAAAGAGAATTTGTATAAGATGTTTTACAGGTGGCATCTACCCCCGACGAGAATAGCCAGGATGTTTAAGAATAAATCGGAGAAATGTTGGAAGTGTCATCAAACTCCAGGATCGTATTACCATATGTGGTGGACATGCGTGGAAGCAAGGAGATTTTGGACTAAAATACATACGTGGTTAGAAAAAATGACAAAGAGACATATTGACTTTAAACCAGAAATATTTTTATTAGGAATCTTACCAGAGACATTTAATAAAGAACTACAATACTTAATTGTGAACATTTTAACAGCGGCCAGAATTGTATTTGCCAAAAACTGGAAAGGAGAGAAGATAATTACCGATGAAGAAATTATTATGAAAATGTTGGACTGTGCTGAATTGAGTAGATTGACATTTGAAATAAGAGAACAGTAAGATAAACAATACTATTTGATATGGGAGATATTTTATCAATGTTTGATAAAAAAGTATGGAGATGAGATAGCATATATGAAATGTTTAAATATGTATTTTTAGTTTAAGTAAAGAATAATTGTTATATGAGGAGATTTGGAGAATTGTAAGCACGAAATGATTTTAACAGATTGAGATGCTGTCTATGATCGTTTGTAAGGATGATATTTTTATGTTATTGTTGTTGTGCTTTTTTTTGTTTTTTTATTTTATTTTTAATCTAAAATAAAACTTTTTTCAAAAAAAAAAAAAGTTACACTTGAAATGTAAATGCTATAGCTCTTTTTTATAATTCCTAACTAAAAGAACAGTGGTTCCAAATAATCTAGTAAAAATAATCTTTCAATAGATGTGAATTAACTTATTTAATGATTCTGACTTTTCGCTGTCTGCATACCTTCACATCCAGATATAAAGATTGACAGATTCAAACACATTCGGAGAAGCCAGTCATCTCACTTTTCCCTTATGTATTTGCTTGATGAGAGAAAATTCCGTAAGTGATAAACATGAAGTGATACAATACAAATATAATCTGGGTCTAAGGAAAAAAAATACAAAATATTGCTCTCATTGTTCTCAACTGTTTTTTAAATAGCACAGATCATGGTACTCAGATTAATGGATGCATGATTTAAACATAACCCTTATAAAGAAACAAACTTTTCAAACACTAATTGCAAAATTATATTTTGTATGGTAGCTAGAAAATAAAATAAAATAATTGAGCATTTCAAACAATATATCAGTAGTTTTGGAGTAATTATATGAAAGTTGTGTTTGTACAAGTCCCTGAGCCACAAATGAGCCAGTAAAATTACGGAGCTAATTTGAGAGAGTGCCTTTCTCCAATTGTGTCTACCAGGTCAACAAGATTCAATAGGACAGGCATACAAGAGGTTCCATCAATTAAAGAGTGCCATCTGGATGGACCCAGGTGAACCCTTTTCTGTTGTGGTGCCTGTTGTTTGGAACATCATCTCCTTGGAGATTAGATTAGCCCCAACCCCAAGGCCTTGAAACCCTTGCTGTATCACTGGATATGGGGATTGCAATGAATGAAAGAAATTATGTGATGCCTATGTTGCTTATTGTTTGTTGGGTTTATCTTGGCTGCTGCTTATGCATGTATTATTATAACTTAAACTCCCTAATCAATTTACTTTTAGACTCAAAACATTCTGTATCAAACCATGGTTGAGAGGGGTAGGCCCTGACACCCTTGTTTTCCTCTCTTTTTTTTTGATATTCAGGTGGAGAGTACTGGCTGGAATAAATGCATCAATTGGGCAAACACCTGTAAAAGAGAATTCTCAGTGGTCTCAACATGCATTGTTATGTTGAAGTTATGCTTTTAACTGTTGTTTGCTGCCCAAATTCATGATGTTAAAAAGGGGCAACCATATAAATTGGAATTAAATACACACACACACACACACACACACACACACACACACACACTGTATTGGTAGACTTTTTATACCCTTCCAATCTCATGACTGAGAGCATCACAGCCTGTTTTGTAAGCCTAGACTATATAGTTAGCTTGTAATTCAGTTCATTGTGCAAAATCAGAAAATATAATTATTTGAATAACAAACTATGAGTAGGTATAACAAATGAATATAATTAATTGAATTTATTTACAGCACTTTTGGAATAAAGAGTAATCTGTTCCCAGCCTTGGCTAAACTCCAACGTAAACCTTTAAATTTATTATGTGCGCTTTCAAAAAATGTGGGGAAGGCAAAACTCTAGTTCAATCAGACACCAATTGAACCCAGCCAGCATGACAGTTGGCTGAAAATTTTGGGATATCTATATATAATCAAACATTTCTGAAGGATGCTTGATTGATGAAAGCTGATTTACAGGTTTTTATTAAAAGACTTCTACTGGATCACAAATCCAGCATCCTGTTTTTCATAGCATTAAGCAACTTGCCTAATTGAAACTAAGAATCATGACATAGGAACAGTAACCCAGAAATACCACATAACTAGTATAGTTAGTAGTCACTAAACATGACCTTATCCTCTGTGAATATCCATTGATAGAGAAAACTATATTACGATTGTCCTAAGTAAACATAATTCAAATTAAAATACAAAAACCATTGAATCAGTAAAGGCTGTGCACAAAAAACAGAATTCATATAAAACACGGATAATTTAAATTTCCAAAGCAGGAAATTCACCAACAGGTGATGCAAATCTGCATCGAGCTCCATATATATATTTGTTTTATTGAGGGAGTGACAGTGAGATTTACAAATCAAACAAAACCATAGTTTATTGACTAAGTAACAACTGGCTACATCACAGATAACCATAAATACAAACCATGATCTATCAACTAAACCAAAATTCAATAAATCACATTGTGGGTTACTGCCCTCAGAGTCCTATGTTTTCAGGTATGTTTCCCAACCTAAATCTCTGTAATCACTTGGATCAGTTATAATCTTTTCTGCATTGTTAAAAAAAAAAAAGCCAGAAGCCATGGACTAAAACATTTAGAGGAATCCTGACCAGGAAAATGTTTCAGCATACTTCCCCCCCCACCCAAGCTTTGCTGTATGTGAGTCACAAATTATGAGAGTTATAAGTAATTTAATTGCCTCTCCCTAAAAAAAGAATTCTAACTCTGAAAAATAGAGCTTTTACAATATGATAGGTCTCACAGCAGGCTTGAAACATGGGGGAAGGCCCTGTATATTTTTTCACATTCTTTTATTTATAGTGTGCCTTAATTTGTCCCTGGATATAAAGATAACTACTAAGAAGTCTGAAAAATATCTTGAAATGAGAATAAATGCAAGAAGAAAGTGCTTCAGAATTATGCATGCTGGAACCCTGTTAAAAGAAATGTAAAGGTAAAGGTTCCCCTCGCACATATGTGCTAGTCGTTCCCGACTCTAGAGGTGGTGCTCATCTCCGTTTCAAAGCCGAAGAGCCTGTCTGTCCGAAGACGACTAAATGCCAAAGGCACATGGAACGCTGTTACCTTCCCACCAAAGGTGGTTCCTATTTTTCTACTTGCATTTTTTACGTGCTTTCGAACTGCTAGGTTGGCAGAAACTGGGACAAGTAATGGGAGCTCACCCCGTTACGCGGCACTAGGGATTTGAATCGCTGACAGCCAACCTTTCAATTGACAAGCTCAGCATTCTAGCCACTGAGCCATCGCATCTCATAAAAGAAATGTAATCATGCTCATATTGTGTGTGTTATATAAGCTATACTGAAGTTCAATAAACACACAGAAGTTTAAAGAAATAATTCAAGCCATCCTTAGGAAAAGATATCTTTATCAAATATCCATATCTGCCTATCCCAGGTTCTTGGGAAGGGCTCGAAAGGTGGATAAAAATGTCAAACCCAGTCTTAATATCTGGCTGACTGTGCAACAACCATAATAATGTCAAAGTAATAGATGTTGTAATACCTGGAGACAGGAGAAAAGAAGAGAAAGAGTTGGGAGGGGACACAAAATACAAACACAAAATACAAGGGGGCAATTTGGAAGTTGAATGGCTGTGGCAAAAGAAAGCAAAAGTAGTACCAATAGTAATAAGCATCTTGGGTGCGATCTAAAAATAACCAGAGCATCACTTGAACACCATGAGCATTGGCAAAATCATCACCGGTCAATTTCAAAAAACTGCTTTACTAGAGCAGAGCAGAGCAGAACAGAACAGAGCAGAACAGAACAGAACAGAACAGAATAGATTTTTTTTATTGGCCAAGTGTGATTGGACACACAAGGAATTTGACTTGGTACATATGCTCTCAGTGTACATAAAAGATACATTCATCAAGAATCATAAGGTACGTACAACACTTAATGATAGTCATAGGATGCAAATAAGCAATCGGGAAACAGTATCAATATAAATCATAAGGATACAAGCAACAAAATTACAGTCATACAGTCATAAGTGGAAGGAAATGGGTGTTAGGAACGATGAGAAGATTAATAGTAGTGCAGACTTAGTAAATAGTTTGACAGTGTTGAGGAAATTATTTGTTTAGCAGAGTGATGGCATTCGGGAAAAAAATGTTCTTGTGTCTAGTTGTTCTGGTGTGCAGTGCTCTATAGCATAATTTAGAGAATAGGAGTTGAAACAGTTTATGTCCAGATGTGAGGTGTCTGTAAATATTTTCACAGCCCTCTTTTTGACTTGTGCAGTATACAGGTCGTCAATGGAAGGCAGGTTGGTAGCAATTGTTTTTTCTGCAGTTCTAATTATTCTCTGAAGTCTGTGTCTGTCTTGTTGGGTTGCAGAGCCAAACCAGACAGTTATAGAAGTGCAGATGATAGACTCAATCATTCCTCTGTAGAACTGTATCAGCAGCTCCTTGGGCAGTTTGAACTTTCTGAGTTGGCGCAGAAAGAACATTCTTTCTTGTGCTATTTTGATGACGTTTTTTATGTTAGCTGTCCATTTTAGATCTTGCAATATGGTAGAACCTAGAAATTTGAAGGTCTGTACTATTGATACTGTGTTGACTAGTATTGTGAGAGGTGGAAGTATGAAAGTCTACCACCATTTCTACTGTTTTGAATGTGTTCAGTTCCAGATTGTTCCAGTCACACCACGAGACTAGTTGTTCAACTGCTTAATCCCCATGATAAAACCTTTAATAAATTAAACAACACCTGCCTATCTGAGGTCCTTGAAAAGGACTCAATAACGAGATAAAAATGCCAAATCCAATCTAAACATCTGCCTGTCTGTGCAGCGAATCATAACACTTTAATTCTCTTTGTTAGTTTATGTCACTCAAATTGCAGCAATGGTGGTTACCAATGGTTTCTTGAGGAGAAATTGGACAACAGTGTAAGCATTGGGATCACCCTCATCTCAAGGATGCATTGATCATAGTTAGGACACTCTCACTTTAAATGTCTCCTATATATAATAGCAACAGCACTTAGACTTATATACTGCTTTCCAGGTCTTTACAGCCCTCTCTAAAGGAGTTTACAGAGTCAGCATATTGCTCCCAACAATCTGGGCCCTCATTTTACCCACCTCAGAAGGATGGAAGGCTGAGTCAACCTTGAGCCTGGTGAGATTTGATCTGGCAAACTGCTGGCAGCTGGTGATCAGGAGAAGTAGTCTGCAGTACTGCACTCTAACCATTGCGTCACCGCAGCTCATTGTGATTTAAATCTGAATCAACCACAATTTTTAAGTGGATGAACATAAATATTTATTGCATAGTGCCATTTTATTAGGTTAGAAATATTCATTGTTCTTTGGAAAGTCAAGTTCCTTTTTCATAAGCCTTCATCTCTAAGATGCACATCATCTATACAGCTAGTCCTCGACTTACAACAGCTCACTTAGTGGCCATTTGAAGTTACAATGGCATTGAAAAAAGTGACTTGTGACCATTTTTCAGACTTATGACAGTTGCAGCATCCCCATGGTCAAGTGATTTACAGTTGGATGCTTGACAACTGACTCACATTTATGACGGTTGCAGTGTCCCTGGGTCATGTGATCGATCATCTTTTGCAACCTTGTGACAAGCAAAGTCAAGGGGGAAACCAGATTCACTTACTAATTTAACAACTGCAGTGATTCACTTAACAAATGTGGCAAAAGTTATAGAATGGGGCAAAACTCACTTAACAAATTTCTCACTTAGCAACATAAATTTTAGAACAATTTATTTATTTATTTATTTATTTATTTATTTATTTATTTATTTATTTATTTATTTATTATTTATTAGTCCAATTTATATGCCACCCTTCTCCGTAGACTCAGGGCGGCTTACAATGCATTATAGCAATAGCCTGCATACTTTTTTGTATATAACCTGCTTATTAGGGCTTTCGGTCCCCCCAAGCAGTGTTGTTCTATACAAAGTTGGCTTATTGCCCTCACAATCCGGGTCATAAATTGAGGATTACCCATAATTAGTTTAATTCATATGGTTTACCTTTCCCATGTTTGCCACAGATCATAGTATTTTTGAAATTTCTGAGTGCCTTAATCCATTTATAATGTTTCATACTCCAAAATTAATATACAGTATTTTAGATTGTTAGCATTTCTTATTCTTGCACATAAAACATTGTAGAAAACATATCTTTCAAATATCTTTCCAGTGTTGCTAACTTCAAGGATTAGTAATCATTTTCTAAATTTATGTCAAATGGATAGATGTAGAATCTGTATTGTACTAACCTATTTTCTGTACAGATATTATGCTTCAAAAAAGTATGATCAATGTAGTATAATACAAAAATGTTACTACCAATGATTATCCATTTGCTCTTGATTATAATGGCATTAAATTAGTTTAAAAGAGAACCCCTTGATCTAATTGATCACTTCTATGTAAACATTAATTCATCTAATTCTCACCCTCAGTTGTAAATTTGTAAATTACAAAGTCATTTATTAGTATGAATATTTGACTAAGATTGCTTTTGAAAAACAATTAAACAGGTGTGCATAAAACTAATATAATTAGGGAAAAATCAAAAAATTACACAGGAAGAAAAAAATATAATAAATATGATAAGCTTTTTTTGTTGTTGCAAAAAAATGCAATTTTGATTTTGTAACTCATTCCTCTTTTGGTGCATTTAGCTCTAGAAGTCTAAAATATAATTCCTGACAAATTACCATGATTCTTGACAATTCACTTATTTGTTCTAGCACTTAACCCCACCAAATCTTCCAAAACAAATGCTCCTGCATACTTTCTATCATGGAGTTACAGCTTATCTTGCAAACCCTTTTGTTCTCTATTCTTCCTCAACATACCATTTCAGAAGGAAAAACATCTTTTTTCCACTTCGATTACAGTAAAAGGTGAAAGATAAAATCCAAAGTTTCACAATACTTCAGCTTTGTCAGATTCATTTCTATCATGTCCAGCTAAAGCATCTTTCGATTATCAGAGACCTCAGTTCTGAGAACAGGTTGTTCCTATCTATCATGGAAGTCCAAGTACTGGAAATGGATAATACAGGATCACCATTGGTTTAGTCCTACTTAAGATTTCGCACAAGGCTTCAACTTCTCACAGTGAAAAATGTAGTGATGGTCCATTTTGGCCTTTGGAATGACTCACCAATACTCTTTTTATAAAGACATTCTATAAAGGAATCAATAATGTTATTTGGACAGAGGATTGTACTTGGAATGTCAATTGTGTGCTGGGTCATATTCACTTACACATATACAAAAAGCGAGTCAATCCAGGATACAAACTGAATTGGACTGGATTTTTTAATACATTTGATATAAATATTTCCTTTCTGACAATTAAATGATACAACCTGGCTGCATATTTTGAGAGGCTTTGGAGATCATAATCCAAACATTAGAAGATTGAGATGGTGCAGCCATGCACTAAAAAAAAAATGAATGAGAAATAGAAGAGGGCCTGAGAAAAAAAAACAGTTCTAATCTTTGGGGCTTTTACATTGACATTTATCCTAAAGATTGTGAGTGCATTATTTTAAGCAAAATAATGCTTTTTTTGAAGGTCTTTAGGGACAGAAAAAAGGGCCACTTGGACCTACAGTCAAGTCCAGAAATATTGGGACATCGACACAATTCTAATATCTTTGGCTCTATACACCACCACAATGGAGATGGAATGAAACAAATACAATGTGTGTTAACTGCAGACTATCAGCTTTAATTTGAGGGTATGTACATCCAACTCAGGTGAACGGTGTAGGACTTACAGCAGTTTGCATATGTGCCTCCCACTTGTTAAGGGACCAAAAGTAATGGGACAGAATAATAATCATAAATCAAACTTTCCCTTCTTAATACTTGGTTGCAAATCCTTTGCAGTCAATCACAGCCTGAAGTCTGGAACGCATAGACATCACCAGACACTGGGTTTCATCCCTGGTGATGCTCTGCCAGGCCTCTACTGCAACTGTCTTCAGTTCCTGCTTGTTCTTGGGGCATTTTCCCTTCAATTTTGTCTTCAGCAAGTGAAATGCATGCTCAATGGGATTCAGGTCAGGTGATTGACTTGGCCATTGCATAACATTCCATTTCTGTCCCTTCAAAAACTCTTTGGTTGCTTTTGCAGTATGCTTTGGGTCATTGTCCATCTGCACTGTGAAGTGCCGTCCAATGAGTTCTGCAGCATTTGGCTGAATGTGAGCAGATAATATTGCCCCAAACACTTCAGAATTCATCCTGCTGCTTTTGTCAGCAGTCACATCATCAATAAATACAAGAGAACCAGTTCCATTGGCAGCCATACATGCCCACGCCATGACACTACCACCACCATGCTTCACTGATGAGGTGGTATGCTTAGGATCATGAGCAATTCCTTTCCTTCTCCATACTCTTCTCTTCCCATCACTCTGGTACAAGTTGATCTTGGTCTCATCTGTCCATACGATCTTGTTCCAGAACTGTGAAGGCTTTGTTAGATGTTGTTTGGCAAATTCTAATCTGGCCTTCCTGTTTTTGAAGCTCACCAATGGTTTACATCTTGTGGTGAACCCTCTGTATTCATTCTGATGAAGTCTTCTCTTGATTGTTGACTTTGACACACATATACCTACCTCCTGGAGAGTGTTCTTGATCTGGCCAACTGTTGTGAAGGGTGTTTTCTTCACCAGGGAAAGAATTCTTCGGTCATCGACCACACTTGTTTTCCATGGTCTCCCAGGTCTTTTGGTGTTGCTGAGCTCACTGGTGCATTCCTTCTTTTTCAGAATGTTTCAAATAGTTGTTTTGGCCATGCCTAATGTTCTTGCTCTCTCTCTGATGGGTTTGTTTTGTTTCTTCAGCCTAATGATGGCTTGCTTCACTGATAGTGACAGCTCTTTGGATCTCATCTTGAGAGTTGACAGCAACAGATTCCAAATGCAAATAGCACACTTGAAATGAACTCTGGGCCTTTTATCTGCACATTGTAATTGGGGTAATGAGGGAATATCACACACCTGGCCATGGAACAGCTGAGTAGCCAATTGTCCCATTACTTTTGGTCCCTTAACAAGTGGGAGGCACATATACAAACTGCTGTAAGTCCTACACCGTTCACCTGAGTTGGATGTACATACCCTCAAATTAAAGCTGACAGTCTGCAGTTAATGCACATTGTGTTTGTTTCATTCCAACTCCATTGTGGTGGTGTATAGAGCCAAAGATGTTAGAATTGTGTCGATGTCCCAATATTTCTGGACCTGACTGTATGTATTTATATGTATTCTTAAAGTTGTTTTTGTTATTGATTTTTGATTACATGCTATCAAGTCAGTATCAACTCTTAGGGACTTCACAAGGTTTTGTCCCTGATTTGGTCCTTTAGATCCTCCACTTTTGTAGTCATTGCCATTGTAACTTGCGAGTCCATCCATCTTGCTGCTGGTGGTTGTCCTTTCCTCTTTCCTTTCCTCTCACCTAGTATTAGAACCTTCTCCAGAGAGTTAGAGATTATTTTTTATTTTAATATCTGTACACTGCTTGGTGTCCTCTAATATTAAGGCAGTGGATTAATTCCAGACACAAACAAACATATAGGGAAAAATTAGCATGAAACGTCACTGAACCATTATATATATATATATATATATACATACATACATACATACATACATACATACATACATACATACATACATATATATATATATATAGAGAGAGAGAGAGAGAGAGAGAAAAGCAACTTTTAATTATCTTGTTCCAACAGAATGAAAGGATAGTATCAGTAGTTAACTAATTTTCAAGCACAAATAACATATATGTGGTGAGGAATTTTATCACATTTTTCTAAGAAAATTCTCTGATAGATGTACAGATTAAGGCCTCTTTATTGAGATGTTTTCAATTGGAAATTGAATACGATTTGCATTACCTGCAGAATTAAACAGCAAGAGCTTTATCCTTTTTTATTAGTACCTGGGAATAGTTACAAATTACAATGCAAACTGTTTATGAAGAATAGCCCCACTGTAGTTCACTTAGACAAAAGATAATGGCTTTCATCACAAAAGCAGCAATGTACTTCCATGAAGTGTTGTTTAATGTTTGTGTCTTTTGCATTTTGATGGTTTTTGTTAAGTTTATAAAATAAGCTGCCTTGAATCACTCTAAACTCTAAAGTGACAGTCTTATATAATATAACCAGGTATATCAAAAACCACAATAGATGAGATGTTTCTTAGGAATCCTTGACATATACTGTATTTTGGTTTCTGACAAATACTGATAAATATCTCTAGAGGGTCTAACAAACATACATGATATATATGTATTTTTTAGACCCTCTAGAGATTTTTATCAGGTTTTTTTTTCAGAAACCAAAAGTCATAAGTGTCTGAAAGTAACTATTTCTCAGACTTTATAACTTAAAACTTGTTCAGTTTAATACAACATACAACTATAAAATGAATTAGCATGCCATTTATTGTTCTTTTACCAAATCTCCTTGCAAAACGAAATGAATTAATGTTAACTTACTATGCTAAGTATTAGATCATGTTTATTGTAAATGAAAATTCAACTACATTTATTTCTGTTCAATCAAAATATGTATTTATAAGTGACAGATCTAACGATACATTCAAAAAAATAAGGTTAGTAATAAAGTCTTCTCTTATTTTATTTAATAGAAGCATGTGTCAAAATATAAAACATGCTATATTTAAAATGACAAAGATTTTTTTCAGAACATATTTTCAAAATATGTTCTGAATATGAACATGAATATGTTCTAGAGAACTTTTGTAACTCTATAATCTCTTGGGCCAGTTTAAATGTTTTTATGCTATTATCTCCTTCATGGGAGTGGGAGGAAACTGGAAGTAATATAAATAAGATTTTGACTGAAACTTTAAAGCTTTTTTTTTTTTGCTTTAATTTATATGCTGCCCTTTTCTGGAGACTCAGGGCAGCTTACAATGCGTTAATATACTTTTATATATTTATACAAAGTCAGTTTATTGCTCCTACAATCTGGGTCCTCATTTCACCTACCTTTGAAAGGATGGAAGGCTGAGTCAAAGCTTGGGATACATTTTCTTTAATTCACTTTTGTTGGAAATTTCTGGCAGCCAGTCAGTGCAATTTAGTCTCACTGTACTTACCAGTACTCTTAATACATGATTGAGAACCAGGTTATTCTATTTTTGAAAACATGTTTTGTACTTCAGATCGCCAACATCTAATTTCAGTAAATGGAAAAAAAAATGCTGCAGATGTCTGAGTTCAAGGGGAAAGCAGTCAAAATTCACCCTCTTGAATTTTTGCTTTTAAAAGAGACATATATATTTTTTTATTCTGAAGTTTGAAAAAGTTTGGCATTTTAATGACCATTTAATAATCCTGTCCTGCATCATTGTTGCTCTTATTTTGAACTAAACATTTTGCTTCCTCCTATAAAAAAATTGGTAAATTCATAGAGGTCAGCATTTGGATGATTTGTTCAAACAACAAAAAGCTCTCTTACTGCCCCCATAATTATCTAGAGTATGCTGCAGGATTATCATTTATAGATAGTCTTTGACTTACGACCACAATTAGGGCCAGAACTTGTGGCCGTTAAGTGAATCCACCTTCCCCCATTGACGTGGCTTATAGAAAGTCATCTAGGAAGTTTGCAAATCATAATCACATGACCCTGGGACAATGTAACCATCATAAACACATACAACTTGCTAAGCACGCAAATTAAATTGCAATAATATGACTTCCCGGGACACTGTGACAGTCGACAATGTAAAGATTGGCCACTTTTTTCAGTACTATCAATATTGAACAGTTGCTAAATGAGTGATCATAAGTTAAGGACTATTTGTACCGAAGCCATGCCTCATCTTATTTTCAACTCTCAGAATTAGTTGATTTGTATATTGCATTGTAAAATAAATCTATTATTTTATAATAGAATCTATTTTAAATAGAATCTAGATATAGAATCTAATAGAACATAAAATATTATGTTAATTATTTTAAATAGCGACCGCTTCCTCAGTACTTGGATGAATCGGCTTATCTAGATCCGTTCCAGTCGGGCTTCAGGCCTGGATACAGCACGGAAACGGCATTGGTCGCATTGGTAGATGATCTCTGGAGGGCCCGGGACAGGGGTTGCTCCTCTATCCTGGTCCTATTAGACCTCTCAGCAGCTTTTGATACCATCGACCATGGTATCATGCTGCACCGGTTGGAAGAGTTAGGGGTGGGGGGCACCGTGTTGCGGTGGTTCTCCTTCTTTCTCTCTGATCGGTCGCAGTCTGTGTTGACAGGGGGGCAGAGGTCGACCCCGAGGCCCCTTGTATGTGGGGTGCCACAGGGGTCGGTTCTCTCACCCCTTCTGTTCAACATTTATGTGAAGCCGCTGGGTGAGATCATCCGTGGTTTTGGGGTGAAGTATCATCAGTATGCTGATGATACTCAGCTATACATCTCCACCCCGGACCACCCCAATGATGCCCTTAAAGTGATGTCCCAGTGCCTGGAGGCTGTACGGATCTGGATGGGGAGGAACAGACTCAGGCTCAACCCATCCAAGACCGAGTGGCTGTGGTTTCCGACGTCCCGATATAGTCAATTGGTGCCATCACTGACTATTGGGGATGAGTCATTGCCCCCCACGGAGAGGGTTCGCAACTTAGGCGTCCTCTTGGACTCATGGCTGTCTTTAGAAGAACACTTGACGGCTGTGGCCGGGAAGTCTTTTTATCAGGTTCGCCTGATTCGCCAGTTGTGTCCCTTTCTGGATCGGGACTCGTTAAAAACGGTCACTCATGCCCTCGTCACTTCACGCCTGGACTACTGTAATGCTCTCTACATGGGGCTCCCCTTGAGGAGCACCCGGAGGCTCCCGCTGGTCCAGAATGCGGCCACGCGGGTAGTTATGGGAGCAGCATGGCGCTCCCATGTGGCTCCCCTCCTGCGCGAGCTGCACTGGCTCCCTGTGGTCTTCCGGGTGCGCTTCAAGGTCTTAGTTACCACCTTTAGAGCGCTCCATGGCTTAGGACTGGGGTACTTACGAGACTGCCTTCTGCCACCAATAGCCTCTCACCGCCCAGTACGCTCCCATAGAGAGGGGCTTCTCAGGGTGCCGTCAGCCAAACAATGTCGACTGGCGGCCCCTAGGGGGAGAGCCTTTCTGTGAGGGCACCCACCATCTGGAACGAGCTCCCCCCAGAGATACAGAAGATTCCGGATCTGCGCACTTTCTGCCGTGCCCTCAAAACATTCCTGTTTCAGCAGGCCGGCCTGGCCTAACTTTCCCTTTATATTGCTTTTTGATTTTATTTTAAACTGGGATGTCTTGAATTATCTAGGACCAGAATGTTTAGTATATTTTAATTGGTTTTTTATTATTAACGTTTGTATTACATGTATTTTTATCGTTCGCTGTTCACCGCCCTGAGTTCCTTAGGAATAGGGCGGTATATAAATTTAATAAATAAATAAATAAATAAATAAAATAAAGTTTATTTCAAACACATCAACATTCAAATGATAACAGGAGATAATATTTTGTATAGTGGCTTAAGAAACTTGACAGTAAGATTCTTTCCCCATTTTTAATCAAAGACCAAAAACCATCCCAGGATCCCACGAAGATTAACCGAAGGCAAACACCCGAGGGGGGGGGGGGCGAGGGGCGGGGGAGGGGGCGGCAAACTGAAAGCACCCAGGCTCTGCAATAATATGATAAAGAAAAATGAGAGGGAATCAAGACACACTTAGAATAGAGATGTTGTTAAAGGTTAAGCTCAGTCATGTGTCTGCTGCAGTTGAATAAACTATATTATACCAGGTTAAACTATTCTGCTATCAGTTATCAGATTTAGTACAGTGTTTTCTGTTCAGCACAAGCTTACTAAGTTTTTAGAAATCAACTCAAATATCATCAGCTGTTTGACTTCTCTGGAGACTCCAGTGATGAACCTGAGACTTTGGCATGCAAACAGACTGCAGTCCATTCTGGGTATGAAAGGCTATGGAATTTGCACTTTACTAAGAGTAAATATATAGGAAGCCTAACCTTATTTTTATTATTTTGTTTTTTTTATACTAAGACTGATATGTAACAGTATGTGGGATGACCTTGGAATACAGGGAAGAGATGCTGCCTAGGAAACAACCAATTAAGTATGTGGGGAAGGAAAAACCAGACAGGAAACAGATCAGATTTATTGCAAGACTACACATTAACAGAATCTTGCAAGACTGAAATTTCAAAGCAATTACCATGGACTTCTGGTGACTAACATCATAAGAACTTGAACAAAGAACAACATAATTTATAAAAACACAATAGAATCAGATGATTGTTTATCTGGAGCAATAAATAACAGGAAGTGCTTATTAAAGCTTCCTGGAAAAGATCTGTTTTCACCAGTTTCCATAATGGCAAAAGGCAAGCGGCAACCTAGCGTCAAGGAGACTACTCTCTCAAGTAGAAGTCATCCCCAAATGGATGCTTTTGGTCTTCAGCCCACCTGACCTCAGAACACTGGAGAACCATGAAAAGCTTCTTCTAGATTCTAGAAGGTACTTATCACAAAGAAGAAAAGTAAAGTCAAGAGTCAGGAGCATCTATAGTTCCAGTAACTTCAACTGTTACTTTTTTTTATCCCATTCTGCTTGTAAAGATCTATGTGGTTTGCCCTCTCCAATTTTATTTACAGTGCTCCACCAAGTGAGTTGCAGGTTAAAACGATTCCCAAAAAATAAAAGTGTTACAACATTATGGCTTAGTGGGAGGTGCAAAAGCAGTTAATGTGAGCCACTAAACTAGTTTTTAAAACGTGGTTTATGATAATATAGTACAGTCAGGAGGTAAATAACTGCTTTAAAATTATGCAGGCTGCAGTTTCAGATCTACTAACCTGAAGTAATTCCTTGGATTTAGATATACTTCTGGTAGACATGTATATTGTATAGTATTGTTTTGTCAGTAAGTTTTGTGAGCAAATGAGAAATTGGACCCTAAATTCTAATTTAGACCTCTAACCTTAGTCCAGTGTTGTAGCTCAATTCATGTTTAACAAGTATCTTCATATCATAGCACAAATATTAAAGCTTCTGTGTGAGTCTGCTGTTCCAATACATATATTACACTTTTCCTTAAAATGCATACTAATTTGCCCAGGGTAATTTGAATAGCTTAATGTACAATTATTTCTGCATTTACATTTTGCTCTTTCAAAGCCATACTCCATAAAACAGAGTGTGTCATCTTTAAAAGCTATGAAACAGGATTTCTCTCAATTGGTATCTTCATTCCCTTAATTGAACTATTTAACATTCATTCATAGAAGTAACTCATTTGAATAACTGATTTAGTTTATGATTTAATATTCTGCTTTCCTAATATCAAATATATGATCTTGTTTGAAGACCCATTTCCACCCGTCATGTGCCGTAGAACTTTTAAATAACATATATTATTATAGACGGTATAGTGCCTTAAGGGAAAAAATCCAAAATCCAGAATTGTGTAATATATTAGAACCAAATCGAAATGGTACAAAAGAGGTTGTAAATGTTAAAAGTTGATTCAAGATATTAAAAAATTGCAAGATCTTTCTAGTTTGTTCTCTACCTCCTGTTTTCATAACATCTTTCTGATAAAAAGTTTGGAAGGATTCAAAAGTTTCTACTGTCCTTTGTGATATTTTGATTATTTCCACATAACGACTCTTGACAATTTGAAAACTGATCTAAATCTTTTTAATCCTATGATGTCATCTCTTCTCAAGAGGCTAGATTTGTTTCTGGCTTGGCTGCTATATGTTTGACAGTAGAGTACACTAGTTTTCTCTTTGAAAACATATGGCTGTGTGGAATTTCTGAGTAGTCAATGGTATAACAGTTACTTTTATGTCATCAATTTACCAAAATCTGGGTCTCAGCAGTGCTCTTTCTAGATTACCAGCGGATTTCCTAAAAAACTCAACATTTTTTGCTCAAATAAACCCAGATTCTTCACAAAAAACCTCCACATAACAACACACACAATAAATCGCCCCAGGCGCCTGATGGATCCTGATAGGTTCCAGACGGAGCTTGGGCCATTTCCTGAGGCTCTGGCACACGGCTCGACTGAGGAGCTGGTGGCCGCCTGGGATAGGGCGGCCGCTGGAGCTTTGGATCGGGTCGTGCCTTTGCCTGGTTCCTTGGTTCACCAAGGAGCTGAGGGAGATGAAGCGCCGGAAAAGACGCCTGGAGAGTGGTTGGAGGGCCAGCCATTCTGAATCTGACTGAACACAGGTAAGGTCTCATATTAAGACATACCTGGTGGTGATAAAAGTGGCGAAGTATAACTATTTTGCCACTCTTATTGCATCATCAGATAATCGCCCGGCTGCCCTGTTTAGGGTGACCCGCTCCCTGCTCCACCAGGAAGCGCGGGAGGACCCCTTGGAGGGTAGAGCCGAGGATTTTGTACAGTATCTGTATGACAAAATCGCTCAGATTCGGGAACACCTGGACTCTGACTGGGTAGATTCAGCGGGAAGGACAGAGGCAGGTCTTGTGAGTATTATCTGGGAAGAGTTTGATTCTGTGATGCCCGAAGACGTGGACAGGATACTGGGCAGACTGAGCGCAGCCACATGTTTACTGGACCCGTGTCCCTCCTGGTTGGTGCTGGCCTCTTGGGAGGTTACACGAGGCTGGCTCCAGGGGATTATAAATGCTTCCTTGAGTGAGGGTGTCTTCCCTGCCGCCTTGAAAGAGGCGGTGGTGAGGCCTCTCCTCAAGAAGCCTTCCCTGGACCCGGCAGTGTTGGCAAATTATCGTCCAGTCTCCAACCTTCACTTCGTTACAAAGGTTGTTGAGAGTGTGGTAGCGCGACAGCTCCCCCAGTACCTGGATGAATCGTCGTATCTGGATCTGTTCCAGTCGGGCTTCAGGCCTGGGTACAGCACAGAAACGGCATTGGTCGTGTTGGTTGATGATCTCTGGAGGGCTCGGGACAGGGGTTGTTCCTCTATCCTGGTCCTATTAGACCTCTCAGCAGCTTTTGATACCATCGACCATGGTATCATGCTGCACCGGCTAGAGGAGTTAGGGGTGTGGGGCACCGTCCTACGGTGGTTCTCCTCCTTTCTCTCTGACCGGTCGCAGTCTGTGTTGACAGGGGGGCAGACGTCGACCCCGAGACCCCTTGTATGTGGGGTGCCACAAGGGTCGGTCCTCTCACCCCTTCTGTTCAACATTTATGTGAAGCCGCTGGGTGAGATCATCCGTGGTTTCGGGATGAAGTACCATCAGTACGCTGATGATACTCAGCTGTACATCTCCACCCCGGACTACCCCAATGATGCCCTTGAAGTGATGTCCCGGTGCCTGGAGGCCATGCAGATCTGGATGGGGAGAAACAGACTCAGGCTCAACCCATCCAAGACCGAGTGGCTGTGGTTTCCGACATCCCGATATAATCAGTTGGTGCCATCACTGACTATTGGGGGCGAGTCATTGGCCCCCACGGAGAGGGTTCGCAACTTGGGTGTCCTCCTGGACTCACGGCTGTCTTTAGAAGAGCACATGACGGCCGTGGCCAGGGGGACTTTTTATCAGGTCCACCTGATTCGCCAGTTGCGTCCCTTTCTGGATCGGGACTCGTTAAATACGGTCACTCATGCTCTCGTTACTTCCCGCTTGGACTACTGCAATGCTCTCTACATGGGCTCCCCTTGAGGAGCACCCGGAGGCTCCAGCTGGTCCAGAATGCGGCCGCGTGGGTGGTTATGGGTGCGACATGGTGCTCCCATGTGACCCCCCTCCTGCGCGAGCTGCACTGGCTCCCGGTGGTCTTCCGGGTGCGCTTCAAGGTTTTGGTTACCACCTTTAGAGCGCTCCATGGCATCGGACCGGGGTATCTACGAGACCGCCTTCTGCTACCAATAGCCTCTCACCGACCAGTACGCTCCCATAGAGAGGGGCTCCTCAGGGTGCCGTCGGCCAAACAGTGTCGACTGGCGGCCCCCAGGGGGAGAGCCTTCTCTGTGGGGGCACCTACCATCTGGAACGAGCTCCCCACAGAGATACGGAAGATCCCGGACCTGCGCACGTTTCGCCGTGCTCTCAAAACTTTTCTATTTCAGCAAGCTGGCCTGGCCTAACTCCCCTCTTTTAAATTATTTTTTAAATTTTTTAATTTGTGATTTTATAAATTGGGTGTTTTAATCTGTGTTTCGGCCAAAATATTTAATAATTTTAAGGGATTTTTAATATTTGTATTATCTGTATTTTATCTTGGCTGTTCACCGCCCTGAGTCCTTCGGGAGTAGGGCGGTATAGAAATTTGATTAAATAAATAAATAAATAAATAAATAAATAAATAAATCTCAAACTAAATAATTTTTTACCTATTTAATATGTACAACATAATGCATTGAATAAAAATATCTAGATTTCATTAAATTTTAAAATAAAGAAACCTAGAAACTCAACCACGGATTGAAAAACCCAGAACCCAAAACTTATTACCAAAAACCCTGCATTCCCTCAAACATACAAAATGATCTACAAATAGGGAGAATTTCTTGTAATTGATTTCCCTTTTATGTGGAATGAAAGTATAGAGAAGATATTTGTCACTAGAGATAGTATGGCACTTGAGGTGGAACAGTGATCAAATGGGTTTTGCCCTTGTTTTCAGCATACTGAACAAAAAACAGAAATGAATACCAGAAATGAATACTGTATATTACTTTCAAAGTGCTCCTGAGAGATTGGTGAATGCATAGCAAAGATCTTTAAGAGTCAAGTATTAGTCAAATATTGTTTGAGTTGCATATTACTTTGAGGCAGCATATGGTACGACACAAGCAGGTTCTAACTCATGAGTTTTCAAATTTGGGAGAAATTTGGAAGCCAAGTACAAACAAGGTGGTTTTAGTTAAAAAAAATAAAGCCTACTTCTTTTGGATCCTGCTTTAAAACCCATTTTACAGAGGTAATTTGCTGAGATCCAGATAAATCACTTGATCAAGAGTCACACAGCCTTGCTTATACTTTATTTTATTCTGAGTAAAATCTATTATTCATATGCTAGAAGAGAGCATAATATTGCTTCTGTATTTATTCTGGCCATTTCAAATCATTGCTTGGTCATTAAATTCACCAATATTTATAAAATTCCTAATCTGTAACAAATATACACAGGTATTTTACTGGAATAAAAACTGTTATCTTATATTTTGTAGAAGAATATTTATAGAATGTAGTTAGGATTGGCTGCTTTATATGTATAAGCCCACACCACTGAGTATTTATGCCCTATCTCACATTGTATTAGCATTTCAAAGGATTGTACAATTCAGTCTAGATTGCTTTAGGAAAGCTGTTCATTTCTGCATTCAAATCCATGCAGGTATTATTATCCATCTGGTATAGTTAATATAGTTGTGTGTGTATATATGTATATGTATATGTATATGTGTATATGTATGTATGTATGTATGTATGTATGTACATATATATATATATATATATATATATATATATATATATATATATATATATATATATATAATTCCAGAGCAGGATCCTAAACACGGGCTATAAATCATGTTTTTCTAAACCAGGACGGGGCTACCTAGCTCTTAGGGCTGGGTCTGACCCTAAGATTCTCTTTATATAGCTAGCAGACCTTAACCATTAAAACTGAATAAGTTTCTCATGCTGAGAAACTTTAAGTTAAAAAAAAGAAATCCTCCAGTTAAAATATGTACATCATAGCTTAAAACAAAGTAAATTCTCTAATGTTCTCCAAGCCCAGTGCCTTCCCACCATTGTGTATTCTGTTCTCCCACCCACTCTACAATTCTTAATTTCTATAATATTAAAAGAGATCCCCCCCTCCCGTTTGCCAAGGCTCCCCCAATTCAAGGGGACAGGGAGGATGAAAATCATGTTCACACAGCTTGCTAATCTAGGCTAACCTGAGTAGCTTGTAGTTCAGCAAGTTTTCATATCCCACCCACCACCTTATGTGGTGTGACTGTTGTATGAATAAGGCAATCACAATATAATATGCTTCACTTCTTTGGCATAATCAGTTCTATAACACAGCGATTTTGCTTTGTTAATCCAGGTTTAGAATGTGATATAAACCCTTCAGCCTTACAAGGTAGTCCAGACAAGAAACATGATCAGATGAGCTAATTATATTTTATTGTATATGTTATGTTAACAGAATCTTGCAAGTCTGAAAGTACAATTCTCCCATCTCTTTATAGCTCTAGGGGAGTCTCTTCTGTCCCATCCACATTCCTGCTGCCGACTGAGCTGCTTTTTATTCCTAGTATTGTCTTTGTTATGGCTCTTTTGCCCTGTCTCTCCCAAGGTCATTCTTCCATACGTTCACAGAACCCAATGGTGGATTTAAAGGACACCCCTCAGTAGTGGCATGATACCTCCAAAATTAAGAAAAGCCAGATCCGACTGATACTTGAATAGGAGCCACCAAGAAATCTTGGGGTTTGGGATTAGTCTGAAGGGTCAAAAGCAGTCAGTCAGAGAGAGAGAGGAAAAAAGCAACAACACACCACCGTGTAATTGTTGCTGAGTCAAGATGGACTTCAAGGAATCATTGTCTTAGGTTAACCCCGGGTAAGAACACTCAGAAGTTTCAGACTCTTTATGTTTTACCGCCATCACTTTTGCAATAAAACAAATGCACATCATCTCGCAACAAAAAGCACGGTCGTCTTTTGATCACATCCTTCCTGCAAGCAACGCGGAGTTAAGGTGAGGCGGACCATCTTAACGAGCGCGTTAAAAACAAAAACAAAATACCTATTCACGGCTCTCAGGAATGAGAGTCAGTGAACTCCTGGGGACTTACTTCTGCCTAAGTGCGCCCAAGCAACACTGAGGTGGTGCCTCGCAACCTAAGGGGGAAGGGGAAAAAAGAAAAAAACCTGTCACGCCGCCTCCGTTCGCCGCTTTCTTCCCACCGAGCAGCGAAACCCACCCCGACCAAGCTTCGCTTCTCTTCTCCAAGAGGCGCATTTTAAAGTTAGGGTAGCGGCGTTCCCCGCCTCCTCTGGCCACCTATTGGCCGAGGTTTGCTCATCATTTCCCCGCCAGGGAAAGGGCGGGGCTATGTGACGCCCCGGAGACTGGCGGCTGCCGCCTCTGCTGTTACCTAAACGAGAAGGCAGCGTGAGAGGAGCTCGGTGGAGAGCAGCAATTGCTGGGAGAGCTCGGGAGCGCGTGGACTTCGGGCAGGACTTCGCCCGCGGGGGAGGGAGGGTGGGAGGGAGGGAAAGCAGCGGCAGCCTCGCCTCCCACAACATCAAGCCGGCTTTTATTTTATTTTTTCCCCCCTTTGCTTTTTTCAAAAAAGAAAAAAAACAACAACAGCCTTTGGCTGAACGCTGCTTTGTTTTATTCTCCTTTGCTCCCCTTTCTCTCGCATCCTGCCAAACAAAGGAAACAGAAGGAATTCCGATTTGCGGGAGACATGCGTTCCATCAGGAAGAGGTGGACTATCTGCACGATAAGTATCCTCCTGATCTTTTACAAGACAAAGGAGATTGCAAGAACCGAGGGGCACCCGGAGGCGCAACCCAGCGGGTAAATGCAAAGCGTTTGCTTTCACACGTATTTGACAAAAGGGAGGAGGAGGAGAGCCGGGATGCGCGTTAAGGTGCAAGGGCCGGTGGTGTTTGCTCCCCTCAGCCCCCTCTCCTTCGCCAACTTGTATTGAGTAGGTGTGTATCTTTTGGGGGGGATGTTGTGAAGACCTCTCTCCACACACCCACATATACACACCCCACCGCCCATTTCCTTTTGATCTGCAGTCTGCGATTTCGCCCTGGTGTAAGAACTGAACGTTAGGGCCGGCTTTAGGAGAGACGTGATTTCCCCCAAGGCGAAAATGACGGCGGGGTTTTGGAAAGAAGTTGAAAGGAAAAAAAGGGGATCGCCCGAATGAGTTATTCGACGGCTGGGCAGTTGCTAAGAGGAATAAAGCAAAAGGGCGCGTTAGAGATTTGGAAGCGTCGGTAGGTTCCGAAGTAGCGAGAATAGCTCGAGGAAGCGGCTCGGGTTTTGTTATAATGCTGGTTTGGGGGAGTGGCACTCCTCCTTCCCTTGCAGAAGTTCACCTGTGTTTTATCGAGAATGGTTGCGGATTAAGGAACGCCCCTGTCCTAGACGGGAATTTAGTGGGAATTACTTCCAAGTTAGTGCTCATATAAAATGACTTTATTCCAAACCCCGATGTCCCTTTCCTTTCCGCTTCTCCTGGGTTACACACCCCATCTTTGGATCATTTAAACAGGATTAGCGCCGAAGCAAGTCCGATTGCGCTCAGCTGCTGATGAAACTCTGCTTAGTCTCACTCGGTCTCCCGAAGGCTTAAGTTTTCTAGGAGTGTTAGGGACGCGGGTCGTCTATTTAGAGGGGCACATCGTCCTATTTCTTTCTTGGGTGTCCTTCGTGGCAGCAAAACCTCCTGCTGCTAATTTTCGCTTGAGACGATGGCAATTAAATGATTCATATTGCCACGCGTCTCGACTGCGTTGACACTTTACAAGCAAAACAAAACTTTAGCCCGTCTAGCGCGACGTAGCTGTGACCGAGACTGCAGTTCGCAGCGCGCACTTAAAAAGAGGGGGGGGAACCTCTCCCAATTTTACGGTATAACGTTGCATTTAATCCTGACGAGAGCTTCTTAACGGGAAAAAACGGGCGAGATCAGCCGCGTCGAGTTATTATTTTGGAGGATCCGAGGAGGATGTTGGGTGCCGTTAGTACTACTGCGTGTAACAGCACCCAGCATCCTCCTCGGATCCTCCAAAATAATAACTCGACTATATATATATATATATATATATATATAACGCTGCCATTGGTGGGCATAGCACTAATTTAAATCTGAAGCTGGCTTGTTTGGTGTAGGCATGTCTGTTGGCGGGTGGGAAGGCGTGCCCGAGGGGGTGGGGAGCCGGCGGTGCCTGGGAAATCCAACGTGGTTCGCGTAACAGTACAGCAGCAGAACGACGGTGCCGTTTAGGGTAGGGTAGGTAGTCTTGCCTCCCCCCCTCCCAACTCCTCCTCGCCCAGCAAAGAGAGGAGATGCTGTCGGCAGTGGAGAGGGGTGTGTGTGCGTGTGTGTATCTTTCTGGACTGCCTCCGCCCCAATTCCTGCTCCCTCCACCGGCACCTACACCTTTCATGCGTGTCCGCCTGCCTAGCCTCTCGAGAAACCCGTGGGTGCCTGCGGAGGCTGCAGCGTTTCGAATAGAAAGGCGGGAGACTTGAGGATGCGTGGCAGCCAGAACTGCTTGCCTCCTTCCACGTCGCCCTTATACAGTCCCGTTCCCAGGTCGCGTTTTCTTTGCAAACGGTCTCTTTCCTCGGCGAAGCTGCGGATCTCAACCCATTCGCAAAACCTTCCAGCTGCAGGAACAGAGCATGGCGAGAAGGGGGAGAGGGGGAGGGAAGCTCACCCCTCTAGCCTAGCGATGACCCTTGTTTCTGCTCCGGTTTTCTCACCTCGCGGGCGGGGTACGGTCGCCCCGATACATCCCAACCGGAGAGTGGGGGAGCTTGGCAATATCAGTCTGATCGGTTGTTTTGTGCTTCTCTACCCGAGGAAATAAAATAGAAGGAAGCGTCGCGGTGGCGTTTCCTTTTTGGTGAGTGTGGTCTGCAAACCCTTGCCGGCTTTTGCGAGGTTTGCACAAACAGGAAAAGTGCTGCACCACTGGATGGGTTTCGGTGATAAGGTTTCTGAGGTGCCAGCAGAGACAAAAGATGAGCTTCTTTGTTAGCCACGATTCTTGGATTTCTCTCTTCTGCCAAACACTGGCTGCAGCTCCTACAGCTTTACACCTCTGCTTTCCCAAACTGTTGGGATAACCCTCTGGAAAGAGAAATGCAACACATCTATTCTGGTTAAAGCGCCTACAGCAACCCTTAAGCTTGTTAAAAAGTATGGCAGCATTTATTGTGCTTCTCTCATTGCTAATATATTTTCCTGCTGCAGGAAACAGCCCACAAGCTGTGTTTTCTTTATTTATGGAGCTAACTTAGGAAAAAGGGTTGGTAGATCCCCCTGGATTCCTTTCTTTTCCCACTAAGCATTCCCTGCCTGAGCTAAAAGCAACCACAAATCATTCTCCTGAAGGCTGGAGTTTAGACACATCCTTAAGGTGCTAGTTTATTCACATACTTAGAATGAAATGTTTAGCTATCAATTGTGCTGGCAGGTGGCAGATCTTGTGGTTGCATGCAGGGTGAAGAAGAGGGGAGGAAACAGTTAATGAACATGCTCTGGGGTGCAAAGAAGTAGTAGTGCTAATCATGCGTGGCCAAGGAGTCAAATTCTCATCTGGCTAACATCATCTGAGTAGACCGTGGATACAATTCATAGAAGTCAGAATGGAGTTTGCTAAGTGTTGTGCCACCCCCCACCCCAATAGGAACCCCAGCCTCAGGAAATGCAACTGCATGATACTCATTTTGGCAGTTTCAGTGCTTTCAGTGAGTCCTCAGAAATTACAGATGTGGGGAAAAAATACAACTGTGTGAAACCACTTGGTAGCAGAAACAGCGAAAGACCTGTACAGCAGCCAGTGGCGCAGAAATAGCCCACATCTGGCAGATATCCTGTGTCATCTTGCTTTAAGTCAATCTTCAGTCATTGCGATTCTAAAATTGTTTTGAAAGGGATTCCCCAAGGGTCGATGGGACCATCTGTTATTGTTATCATTGTCATTTATAGTATTATTAGAGTAGTGTTATTTGTCAATAAATCATCGATGGTGTCAATAAGCCATCTAAAACTTCACAAAAGGATTGATGAACTGAAAAATTTGGGGATACCTGGTTGAGAAGAACCTTAGTTAAAACTGACAAGTGCTCTGAAAAGCTCTGGTTGGGGATTAATTTCTATAATCCAGGTATTCAGGCTCCCTTGAAGTTTAAGCTAAAAGGTCAAGAAGAGCAGTGACCAGAGGAAAGGAGGTGTGGGATTGAAATAAATCAGGCAACCTCTTGATTTCTGTACCATAATTTGTTTCTAAAACTTTCTGTATGGATTTATCTATTCGTCTTCCTGCCCAATATTAAAAATCTCTCATTGAAATAGTTCTGTAGGCTGTTCACTTTTTTTCCAGAATAAGTTGTTGAAACCATTGTTTTCTGGGGCAGGTCTGATCTATTAAAAACCAACTTTAGAACATGTTGAAGTCTGTTTTTAATTGCTCCCCAGAATATACGGTATATTCATGGGTTCTTGAATGCTTTCTTACTAGCAGAGAGATGAGGAAAAATACAGTTTGCGTTATCCTTTGAATGTGTGCTTCTGGAGAAGGGTTAATAAGTCATCTACTTTCACAGGTATACCAGTACATGCAGAATTGAGAGTTGATTGATGATACTTTCCGAGTGAGTTGGTTAATCTGTTGTAGCACAAAGTGGTCTAAAACATGATTGAAACCCCCAATGGAATTACTGCCAAAGTTGGCCTCTCTTTTATTGATACACATGTGCCTTCAGTCACAGTAAAACGAGCTATCTTTCCCCCATCGTTTCACATATTTTATATTTTATTTATTTGGAAACTTCTTTGCTGGCAAATTAACGATCTACTGCAATGACTTGGTGTCTTCCAGTTTCTGCAGAAGAACTTCGATTACCACTGGCCATTAACATATTGGCTGGAGATGATGGGATAGGAATTTTAGTTACAGATATTTTAGACTTGGGCAGAGCTAAAGAAAAAAGGTAACGAACCATCTGATTGGCTTTAATATGCTAAGTTCATAGCTATAAAAGTTTAAAGCAAAGTATAAATATCTGAGTAATAGTGGTTAGGGGAAAAAGAAAAGACAGAAGTCCTGAATACTTGATTTTACATTTTCATTTTAAATGTTTTTTTATTACATTTAATTTTACTTATATATTACTTGAATGTTTAGCATTTTTTTAAAAAAAAATGGCAGTTGGAAAACTACAGCAATAGCTATAACTAAAGGTTAATATGCTTTATTATCATGTACTTACCTAAATCTATAGGGTTGTATATTTTTCTCCTATTGTATATCCGTTAACTCTGTAATTGTCTATTTAATAACTATTTGAAAGATTTTAAGTTGGAATATTTTTAATATCCATAAAGAAACAAGGTCCAAAATCAAAATAAAGTAAATGTATCCCAACTCTAGCATCCCTCTAACCACCACTGATCTCAGATCTTGGAGGCCTATATAATGGCCTAATTGCTTGTTGAGTTTTGAGATTGTCTCAGTGATATTAGAAATTAAAACTTTGTGTTTGCTGGCATTCAATAAAAGCGAACATTGCTTTATATTCAAACTAACATAATTAGTAGTGAGGCACAAAGCATTTTAAAAATATTGCTTGCTTTACAAGAAAAAAATATAACATTTTATTGTATTGAGATGGAGGCAGAAATGTTCCACTTGATTTTTCTGAGTATTAAAAAAAAGAGAAAACAAATATTCCTTGAAATCAGCTTGAGCAAGCCAATAACAAGATTGCATAATGATGCTCTCTGAATTGTAATGTCAGTTAAAAGTTTATAATATTAATATAACTTTTTAAAGTAAAGGGATTTGTCGGGGGAGGCAAACTAGCCTTTGTCAGATCATTGGTCAAATTATGGCAGTAGTACCTTTTCCAAACAAAACTATATAGCATAACAAAAGTGACTTTTCTGCCAAAGACTCATCTTTTGACCGTAAATCAAAACATTCAACTGTCTCTCGCTTCTCCTACGCACCGTTTCTCCGTCAAGGCAGCTCCAGTTATTAAGACTGTAATACACATCATAAGATACATATCAAGAATGTTATTTATTGAACCTGTAAATCAAGTTTAGGGCAAAGAGGCTAGCTATGGTGAATTCAGTGGAAATACGACACACTGACATTTATGTTTGAATAAATTTTACAGAATTGAACTATAAAAATGGAAGATTTGAAGCTATCTGAAAATGTGTTCTCAACTGGTATGAGTTCTACTTAATGCCACAAGAAATAATGTTTTCCTAGTTTGTGGTAAGAGTTTATATGAAGACTCTTGAACTCTTCAGATGATTTTTTTGCTAAATTTGTTTATAAATTCCCTTTTATAATAGATTGAATCATAATTTCACTAGAAAAATTGTGGCCTTTTTAAAGTAAAGATTTGCTGACAGAAGCAGGAAAAAATATAAACAGAATGGAAAGCAGCATAGATTCAGCATAGAAACAACTTTGGAATCATTAAAAAAAACATTTTAATTAAGGACCAGAGGCAAAATCAAGTTCAAAGTAAGTATTCTAAATTCTCATTCATTTTTCAAGATTTAAAAACTGCTTATCCTAATGATTTTGAAAACAGATTTTGAAAACAGAATAAGCTTCAAAAAACTTTAGTTGATGAGATGTAGAATACTGAGGTACTCCACACCATCTTAACTCTCACATCCTTCATTGTGCACAGCTTTGTGACTAACCTTGTCCAAACCTCAAGCACCTGCCAAAATGGCTGATTCTGATTTGGATGACATGATTAGCTAACAAAACTTAACCAATAAGTTACACATGAGAAATGGAAAAATATTGGTATGTGCTGTTTATTGACAATATGTAAAAAACCATATTTTCCTTAAAAATTGTTATAAAAGAGTAAGAAGGAATACTAAAAAATGATAACTCAGGATAAAAATAAACCAGAAATGTCCAACAGACCAAGAACATTAGCTTGAAGTTGGAGAAATAGCATGAAGAGGAACATGCAGATTTCCTAAACTACTTTTAAATAGACTGTGGTATAGCAATAGCACTTACAGTATATACCGCTTCATAGTGCTTTACATCCCTCTCTAAGAGAGGGCTGTAAAGAATCAGTATATAGCCCCCAACAATCTGGGTCCTCATTTTACTGATCTTGGAAGGATGGAAGGCTGAGTAAACCTTGAGCCTGGTGAGATTCGATCTGTCAAACTGCTGGCAGCCAGTGATCAGCAGTAGTAGTCTGCAGTACTGCATTCTAACCACTGTGTCACTGTGGCTCATTGTATTATTATCATTATTATTTTTATTAACTAGGTTTTCAAGATATTTTGACGGCTAAGGTCTGTTATAATTACTTGTTCTGCCCCAGCTATGGACCCCAAAAAACGCAGCACACACAAAGTCCATTCAAACTTTAGTTTACTGAATAAACCAGTCTTTTACAACAATGGCTGTTAATTAATTGCATTAACAGCCACCAAGAATTCAAAGAATAATTGAAAGCTTACTATGGTTGGCAGAATGCCCAGAAGCAATTTGCAGGAAGCTGATAAGATAAGCCAGGCAAGGCACGAAGGTATGGGAACTAAGTTGTTCCCTGCAAATTGCTTCAGTCGGCGTTCCTCCTTAAATAGGCTAAGGGAGTGGCCAATTAGCCCCAAGCCTTACTCTCGAGGAGACCTCCTCCTAAGAAGCCACTCCTGCCTTTTGGCAGCTCTGCGCACCCGTGCATCGAGAAGAGGCTCCTCCTCTTCGTCCTCTTTACTTAAGGAAGCTTCTGGAGGTTCTGAAGGCCCTGGCTGAATCCCCGCCTCTGGCACCACATCTTCTCCAGCCTCCTCATTGTCCGACTCGAGTGCCAGCTGCACAGGCTGCTGGCGCAGCACCACACCAGCCTCCTCGCTGTCTGAATCAGCTACTAGCTGCACAGGCTGCGTACGGGCCACAACATCACTAAATGAATGATTCGTTTAGTGATCAAAGTTATAACAGCATTGAAAAAGTTACTTACAACTGTTCCTCACACTTATGACCATTGTAACATGTCGCAGTCACATGATCAAAATTATTCGACGCTCAGCAACCAGCATGTATTTTCAATGTTTGCAGCGTGCCAGGATCATATGATCGTATTTACAATCTTCCAGCTGGTTTCCAATAAGCAAAGTTAATAGAAGAAGCTGGATTTGCTTAATAACCACATGATTCACTTAACAACTGCAATGATTTGTTTAACCATGGTAAAAAAAAAGGTTGCAAAATCGAGTGGAGCTCATTTAACAACCATCTTGCTTGAATGAAAATTCTGGTTCCAATTGACTTGTAAGTCAACGATTACCTGTGGTTTAAGCATAAGTACTTTTAGGGACAATTATTTGTCTGATTTGTATTTCTCCTTTTCCCAAGAACACAAGGCAACAAACTCAGCTCTTCCTTTCCAGGTTTTACCACAATAACTGTCAGGTACGAAAGGACAAGGACTACCTGCGAAGTTCCAGTTAAACTGATTTACTACTACTACTACTACTACTACTACTACTTCTACTACTCCCTTTGCATGAGAACCTACTCAATTAATGATTAGCACTAATTTGGCGCTGGATAAGAGTCAATGAAATTCAAAAAGAGTTTAACTTAGTCCATTTGTGTCTATGTAGAGCACAGGTGTCAACTCTCATCACATCGTCACATGACGTATTGTGACGTTTTTCCCCTTCGCGGAGCTGGGGTAGGCATGGCTTGCACATGACGCATCCGGCCTGTGGGCCACCAATTTGACACCCCTGATAAGAGCTGATTTCTCTTTGGATTCTGCCTCTAGGTTCTGCCACTTCTTCTACTATAATAACCCATTGCACTAGATTGGCTTGAGAAAGCAGTCACTTAGCGAAGTTTGATCACTGATGGTGGACTTGAAGCTGCCTTTCACTTATCCTAGTTCCAAAGCCTTCACTCCCGTGCTGCAGTACACCACCATATCATGCTGTATATGATTATATATACAGTGTATGTATATCACCGCATCAAAGGTGGGTTTCAGCAGGTTCTGACCAGAAATTTTGAGTAGTTTGAAGAACCGGTAGTAAAAATTCTGACTGGCCCCGCCCCCATCTATTCTCTGCCTCTCAAGTCCCAGCTGAAAGGGAGGAAATAGGGATTTTGCAGTAACCTTCCCCTGCCACGCCCACCAAGCCACACCTACAGAACCTGTAGTAAAAAAATTTTGAAACCCACCACTGCATCGCATACTGTGAAACACCCATGGCATTTTTGGGAAGTTCCTAAGGGGCTACAGTAAATTCAATACAAATGAAAAATCATTGTACAATTCTTATGCATCCCATAGTGTAGTTTGATCATTTTATTTTTAAATGGCCTATGATGCTGCTTCAGGAGATGAAGGTAACATCACCCAAAAATAAACACACAGTTGTGTGTTTATTACTTAAAAGGGACTGATTCATATGGCGTTGACATGGAAGGCAGAGATTTGCTGTGTAATTAATTTTGGCATGAATCTGTCCCCTATGATTTATGTGAATATTGTTCACCAGAAATTTTATCATTATTCTTTAAAACATTAAATTTGAAAAGGTTATTATGTACATCCATACACGGGTATGTAAATGCATATGTATTCGTATTCCTTGTCCCATTTTAAAATTACTATGTATGAAGTTTGAAATAAAATTTGCTTGGTTTTTTTTTTAAGTTCAACTTTGAGCTGTAAATCAATCATACGTATTGGATGGGATGCACATCCAGCAGATATACAGTCATTGATCCTATGAGTTCTCCTAGACAAGCTTCAAGATGCAATGAAGCACAACTTAGTCTTTGTGAATATCGTTGTGTGGCATGAGATTGCTATATGCAGCTGACAGAAATCGACATTCTTTTAGGGTCCGGCAGTTTTTTGGTGAATTGTGCTGTAGCAGTGGTAAGTCTGATGCTGCCAGTTTGCTGTCAAGCTAAGATTAGACTACATATTATGAAGCTCTGTATAGTTTAGGCTTTCCTAGCTAATAACTGCTTTCTCCGTTACATCTGTGCCTGGAATGTAAAGATTTAGCAGAACTGCCCTCTTGAGGATGCTGCACTTGCATAGGGTTCATGGAAAGGCAACCCAAAACAGCTGATTCTCAGCCAGAGGTTTCTTAACTGAAATTCCCTCCCTCTTTAATCACGATTGAGACTAATCTGAAGATGTATCTGTTGAACTGAGTCTTTAATTTAATTGGTAGGGCAGTGGCTCTTGTTTGCTCTGAATGTTCTAATAGTTTTGTCCCATGCAATCACTTAAAGCTGCTCTTTTTCTAAAAAAAAAATAATTGTAAAATGGCTTGCTTGTATTTGTTTGGTACCCCTTGCATCAGATTTGTCTTTGATACATTGCTTTGTTGATACGTTCTACATAGAAGCAAACACATCTTACTGTGTGATGTTTATGGGCAAAACGTTTATTTTATATAGTGCTTATAGTTTTCATGCCAGAGACTTCAGATTCAGTTGCTGGCCCTCTTTCCATTTAAAGAATCTTACGTGGTGGGATGTGAGAAGGATTTCTAACTGAAGCTGTTGTTGGCTGCTACTCAGATGGTACAAGTCAATGTGGACAAATGGTCTGACCTTGTATGAAACAACTTATGTTCCCGCAACTAACTAGATTTTCTCAGGCATCAGTCGATGCATTTATCTCATGAGAGCCCCAGTCATAGACTCTGGGTGGCTCATAACAGTTAGTATAAAACCAGCATAAAAACTGAATTGTGAAATAACTGTGCTCCTGGGATGGAAAAAACAACCACCGTCAAATCTCTCTCTCTCTTACTTTATATTAAGACATTATTGACCTCTTGGAAATAGTATAAACACATTAGAGATTTCCTTCTTTTGGGATTTTTTTTTTTAAACTTAACTGCCCAAATTCACTTAGATGAAAACCCTTCTGCATGCAGTAACACCTATATAATGACTTAATCTATATTTATACTACTAAAAATATTGTGCTTAACTGTTTGTACTTTCAAGTTAGCCCAAATGCTGCTAATACCACAATCATTTTCGAATCAAATCTGCTAATTTAAAAATGCATAAAAATCCAGGACCCATTACTCTCATGTAATTGAAATTTCTATGATGTTCTTATCATAGTTTTATTCACAAGGCATTCCCACATTGGGATTGGGATTTCTGATGGTCCTCACCAGCTTCCCAGAAGCAAAGTCAATGGGGAGGCTGGCAGGAAGTCAGAAGTTGCTTCCGTTCCCATTGCTTTTTTGCCTGCCTATGATCATTCTACTTATCTGTTTAGGTAAATAAACATTGATTTATTATTGAAGCTCATTGGCCACTACATTTATTTTTCGATTTATGATATATACCTTTCTTATTAATTACAGGACAGTTTAGCATTACAGGACAGTTTAGCATTGATATAAACAAAATATGGCTACCCACAATTTAGTGTTCATTCTGGTCATACCAAACTGCCTTTCTCTCAAAGGATGACCCAATGGCTCACAGTCTTGTCTAGTTAACAAAGTTAATAGTCTATTTAAGGGTAAATACTTATAATTTGAGTAGTTGCTTTAGTTAGAAAGCAACGTGAGCATCCTGTCTCTTTCTTCCAGTAATAAATCAAAACAATGGAAAAGATGTTTCTGTGATGTTCATAATGAGCCAGGTTGATAAGAGAATTACATTCCCAGTAGGCCTGAAGGCAATAGGTTGTCTTATGGGTTATGTCATGTTTCATAGTGGACATAGCTTTCTCCTCCTATATTTGGTTACAGAGACTCACTCTCTAAACTAAGATGAATATCACACTCAAGTGAGTAATAATAGGGTTGATTTATTATTAGAGATTTTCACTGAAATGGCCCATCTTAGTTGTTTACAAGTAAATTTGTAACAAGTTTACTCGATCAAACAAAGTATAAAGAATATACTCCTCCTTTGTGAGGAGCCATTTCATGTTCTGGTTCTAATTTAGCTTCTGACTACTTGTTTAGAAATAGAGAAGAGGAATATTAAAATTAATTCTATGCATGTGTCTTCATTGCAAAAATGAAAACAGTCTGAAAAACAGTCTTGAAAAACAGACTAATGATATTGATAAGCAATCTGGTTTTAATTTTCACTGACAGACTGAAAGTAGTTAAAACCAACAGGCCCATGGTTTAGGTGATTTAAAAGAAATTAATAAGAAATACATGCTAGGGAAATATTTTAATGGGTACAGGTCATGATAATTATACATTATATTAAGGCTAGCTTCTAAATACCACTTGATTTGGATTTAAAGGATGAGAGTTATTTTCATATGGGTGTATTTTAGGAATCCCTTTAATATCCTGATAGCTGTTATGATGGGGGAGCATTGTGGTTCGTAAGGTTAGGATGCTGGGTTGTTGTTCAGCAGGTTCATGTTCAAGTCCCAGTTGTTGATGTGGGACGGGTGAGTTCCTATCACATGCTCCAGCTCCTGCCTAGCTAGCAGTTTGAAACTGGATGACCATGAGTATATAAAAGGGTACCACTTTGGTGAACATTTTAATAGGGACAAGAAAGGAGCCCCCACTGGCATTCCCTGGGCAATGGTGATGTCACTGTTCAATTCTTTCAACCTGGAAGCACTTCAGTGTTCCCAACATGACTGTTACGATGATGTAATGGATTGTGTGGGTGACCTTGGAGAATGAGAGGAAAAGATGCTGCTAGCAAACAATCAAACAAGAGCAGAAGGAACCCCCAGTGGCTTAACAGTCAGAGAAAGAAATTTAGGAAGGACCCACCCTGGTCAGGCAGTTAAAGGTGCTGGTCATAAGGTTATACTTTCAGACTTGCAAGATTCTGTTAACACGTAGTCTTACAATAAAGCAGAATTTATTCATCTAATCACGTTTCCTGTCTAGTTTACCTGATAGGTGAATAATGATGTGGAATTAATTAATTAAAAGGACTTTAATCTGATTCAACCATGTTACAATTATGGGAAAGTAACTATACCTCAAATCAAAATAGAGAGTTCCTACTTTTGATGGAATTCTGCTGACATTTCAAATTATAGTTAATAATGCATTATCAGCTGAACCTAGCAAATAAATAATGGCCAAAGATTCAGTCAGTTAATAGAAGGAAAAAAAAACCCTCCAGTTTTAAGGATGTTTCAGCTTCTAATCATTCAGTGGAAGCCAGTATGTAAAATAAAAATAAAGTATGTTTGTTGTTGTGCTGAAAATAGGAGGAGAAAGAACAGGTAGTCTTTAACTTAATGACAACATTTGAGCCCAAAATTCTGCCGTAGTTGTTAACTGAGTTGTGCTTCATTTTTCATCCTTTTTTTTTTTTTTGCCATAGTTGTTGAATGAATGAATGAAGTTGTTAAATGAATCATGCAATTGTTAAGAGAATCTGGCTACTGCCATTGAGTTTGCTTGTCAGAAACTAGCTGGGAAGGTTACAGATAACGATCACATGACCCAGGACAGTGGAGCTGTCAAAAATACATGCCAATTGCAAAGTGTTGAGTATGTGAATATGGTGATGCTGCCATGGTCGTAAGTGTGAAAAAAGTCACTTTTTTCAGTGCTGTTGTAGGTTTGAATAGTCACTATAGTTGTAAGTCAAGGACTACTTGTATTAGATATTTGTCATCTCATAAAGTAATAAAGGTGGAAGAAAAAAAGAATCTAAAATGAGCCATGGTAGTGTTCTAACCATGGTGGTTAGAGTGCAGTACTACAGCTACTTCTGCTGACTGCCGGCTGCCTGCAATTTGGCAGTTCAAATCTCACCAGGCTCAAGGTTGACTCAGCCTTCCATCCTTCCAAGGTGGGTAAAATTAGGACCCAAATTGTTGGGGGCAATATGCTGACTCTGTAAAACCGCTTAGAGAGGGCTGTAAAGCGGTATATAAGTCTAAGTGCTATTGCTATTGCTAAAAAAACCCAAACTTGTAGCTGGTATTTGTGAAATGATACCAAAGGAGGCTTTTGCCTAATCTCTGAGCTAACAACCTTTTGTTCTTTTTTACATTGTGTTTCAGAGATGGTGAGCAAAGTTTAAGTAGATCAATGGTCAATAGCTCCGATAAAATAAGCCGGAAGAGTGGCTCTTCAGTGTTCCAGCATTCTGTAGAAAGATGGAAAATCAATTCCTCCTTGGTGCTGGAAATAAGGTTAGTATCTTAAATAATACAGCATATACTCATTCATGTGTATAGCTTGCAGCTTTGATGAGACTGGGAAACCTTTTTTATTTAGCCTTGTCTGCTGTGTTGGATACAAAATTCTAGAAGATGAATAATCATGGGAAAATAAATTTTTCTCGGTCTGCAGTACTGTATGGATTTGTGAAATTGCAGAAGATCTTGACTCTCTTGGGAAAAAGTCACGAAGCAACTTTGACCAGAATGCTAGAAGATGTTAAACTGAAATAGCTTCTTGTATATATAGGTTGTGTCTAATGTTTGCATACATTTAATATTTCAGAGTGATGAAATAGAAATATGAAAGTAAATTATACTGATAATCAATGGTTTGAGATTGATTTTTAGATAGGATTTTTAGCTAGAATTTAACTATATTTAAAGCAGGACATATACTATTGATATTTGCTGCACATCAACTTCTTAGGAGCATCTGGTAGCCACAGTTGAAGATTCACCTTTTGGATAAGTCTTTGAATTGTCCTTGCAAAGCACTTCTTTCAGAAGTCAGAAAATATACCTTCTTTCTACTATATCAGTCTTGTTAACTGCCTCACCCCAAGCTTCCTCTTAATTGCCATCAGAAAAATAGTAAAAAGCGGAAGGTACAGTTGAAACCACAAATGTCTCCATGGTTGTGTATTCATGTGATCAAAACTGTTGTGAAGATGGGAAGAGAAATGTCTTTTGGAAATAATCAGGATCACAACTAATGGTGTATTTGATAATTTGGGGTGAACATTTATCTTCTGCTAAACTTCAAAGGAACAGAATATGTTATTAGAGGTATCTAAAAATTACTTGTCTGATGTGAAAGCAAGGAAGAGGATATTTTAAGTTTTTAAAGTTTTCTTTATTCACAATCCTTACAGAATAAATTCCATACTGTTATGGAATGCTAATATAAAGGATCTATCAATTGCTGATCTGAATATCCTGAGCAGCAAGTGAATTGTATATAGCCTTCAAAAAAATTAGTGCAGATAGAGAACTAGAAGATATAGGGAAATCTCTGGATATGCCATCAAATGTAGTTGCCTGAACTTCTCCTCCCAAATTAAAATACCTTGCCCTGAGATTGAGAACATGGATTAAACAGTCACAGCATACTTGAACCATATCTTGGAAATAAAACAACAACAAATAACAGCAGTTAGTAGGGCTGTGTATAACTTTGATACTACTTCACTTTGATTAAGATTTGAATGAAACACCTCCTTGTAGCTCCTTCAAAAGCAATATGATATCTTTCTTCTAAAAGAAAATATTAAGTATTTATGTTGCTTTACCTTGATTTGTTTCAGAGCCCCTTTCAGCTTTTTCATGCAATGAAAGTTTTTGAGAAATCCTCCAGGAGAAAGCTGAGACAAATCTTCCCCTGCAGTGCTGTTGAAATTGATTTCAGGCTGGGCAGGTTAAGCACACAATGCAGGCATTCCCTTATTGAGGTCTGGAGCTTTCTGGCCTAGAGCATCCTTGGGCCACTTGCCAGAAACTTTGGTGAGACTGCAGATGAGATACTACTTATCTCCTTCGGGCATTCTGCAGAGAAAAAGCTACTCAGCTTTAACCAGCACATGAGGGAAGAGGGAGGGCATGTCTTACACAGTGTTTGAGAAAGATCAAAACAATCTGGAGGGTGTTTTGCCTTTGAGAGCATCATGGAGAAGGCACTGCTTTTCCACACCAGCCTGCTTTAGATATGAAGTATTTTCTAGGCTGGATTGTTTCATTGCATGCCTCTGAATCACCCAATTTGGAGATTCTTTGATGGGTGCTAGGGAAAAACCCTGAGAAGAAATCATCCAAGTTGGTTTGATGAGGTAAATTATGCCATTTCTAGGCATCAGAGAAGTGAAATCACATTGCTTTCATGGTATTAATCACAAAAGTAAAATGTAACTTGATTCCTTTTGGAGAGTTTTGGGTTGGTGGAAGGATGCAGGTGGAAGGATGCAGGCCAAAATTGGTGAAAGAAGGAAAAGTAGGAAGAAGTCTTTATTTGTATATATAAAATTGTAAATGGCTATTTCTCCATTACTATGCTTAAATTATATGATTTTTTTAAATTTAAATTTAATTTTCTACATTATTGAATCATTCGATGTAGGTGCATCTGAAACATTTAAAAATCACATAAAATTGAAACATTGAAATGTCTGTATAACTGACTTCCGATTGGCACCGCAGGCTTCGTGGACGGTCTCCTTAGACCGTCAGCCCCGTGACTTTGTAAAAGCCGCTTTGACAGCGCAAATCGGCTGTCTGGCGGCTGAAAAACCTCCCCTTTGGGAAAAGAAGGAGAGGAGAGCCAGTGGGCGAGAGTAGATCTCCCCGAAAGTCCTCTGGAATAATTCCAGAGGCGTGGAGGGTGAGAGCTCCCCAGCCAGCCCGCCAAGAAGCTCCGAAGTCGGGACGACTCTGGAAGCAAAGCTAGAAGCCGTGACTGATCCTGCTGTCAAAAAGTGAGTCTGACTGATTACAAGCGCAGGCAGAGCGGAAACAGCAGAACAAGCATTAAAAGTAACAGAGCTTAGCTCCGGAATTACTTTGTTTCAAACTGAATTTCTTTGAGCTGGAGGCTGAAGATGGCGTCTTTGTTATGGTTTTGAAAGTGAAATCAGAAACGAAAGTGCTTATTGAGAACTTTGTACTGGGAGAGTGGATTAAAGCTGCTGGGAAGTGAGAGCTTGTGGAGAAAAGACTATCTTGCCTGATAGTCTATAGTCTATAGTCTATAGACTATAAATTACAAGTATTTTAAAGTTGTTCAAGGGACTTTGAGGCTTTGAAAAAAAAACAAAAAGATCTTTTTAAAAGAGAAAAAAAAAGATGGCTTCTAAACAAGTTAAGCCAGGAGTTGTTAAAGGAGGGGGAGGTTCTCGAGTTGTGTCAGTGGTGACACAGAAAGCACAACTTCCGGCTGATTCACAGAGTCAGGAGGCTGCTTTTAATGACTTCAAAGAATTTATGAAAGAAGCCATGAACAATCAAGCAACAGCAATGAAAGAAGCTATGAATAATCAAGCCACAGCAATGAATAATTTAACAATACTTGTGGAAGGGAAACTAAAGAAAGTTGAGGAGGATATAAAGTCAATTAAAGAAGTGGTTGCAATAAAGCACGATGAAATAAGAGATGGTATTGTTTATACTGTATCAGGACTATCAAAACTTGTTATCCAGCTGGATGAGAAAGTGGAAGAAATTAATGAAGCCAATTTAAATTTGGAAAGCAAATTGGGAGATGTCATGACCAAAACCGAGAAAGTGGATAATGAATTGGTAATGTTACAATACAGGTCCATGGAGTTTGCTTTGAGATTGAGAGGCCTGAAAGGAAACAGCAAAGAAAATTTAAAGGATATTTGTGCTGATGCTATTGCAGAGATAATTAAAGAAAGACCAGAAGATGTGGCAAGCCGAATTGATAAAATCTACAGGGTTAACTCCTGGCTGGCAAGACAAAGACAGCTGCCAAGAGATGTGGTGGTTTATTTTACAACCAGGAGGATTAGAAATGACATTTTACAAGCCTCCTACAAGAATAAGGTTCAGGTGGCTGGGCAAGAAGTGGTGGTTTTGAAAGAGATCCCTCCAAAGATGTTGAGAAGTAGAAAAGACTTTGGCTTTTTGGTAAATGAGCTGAGAAATCAACAAGTGGCATACAGATGGGATGTTCCAACTGGTCTAATAGTGACTTACAGTGGAGAAAGATACCGGTTAAACACAGTCTGGAAGGCAAAAGATTTTTATGTCAATGTTTTAAAGGCTGGATACTCACCCTCACCGGGGGTGGGGGGAGGTAGGAAGAAAATGGAGATGATACAACAAGAAAAAGATGGAAAGCAGATACAAACTTATGCTGAAGTTGCAGCTGGAGGAATTATCATGGAAGAAGATTTGGATCTTGGGGGTTTACCCCCAACTTTGGAACCAGCTAAGAAGGGAGAGCCGAAAGCACAACGACTGACCCGATCAACTTATAAAGAACAACAATTAAAAATGCAACAATCTCAAGATTTGTCTCAAGAAGTCCAGAAAACAGAAGCAGTGGGGGGGGGGGGCGCTAGGCCGAAGAGTAAGGTGGAGGAGGATCTTCAGCTGATGCTCATGCGGCTTCAAAAGGCTAAAGATGGCAACTAAATTCCTATCTTGGAATGTTAATGGCCTAAATTCACCACAAAAAAGAAAGAAAGTATTTCACTACTTGAAACAATTTAATAATGATGGTATTTGTCTGCAAGAAACACATATTAGATTATTAGACCAAAAATATTTGATAAATTCAAGATTAGGTACACACTTTGTGGCATCAGCGCCGGAGAAGAAAAATGGGTTAGTCATATATGTAAGGAAAGGATTATCAGCTAATTTAATTGAGGCAGATGATCAAGGAATATATATTGCAATTGAATTACTAACACAGACTGGAAAAATGCTTTTAATTGGAATATATGCCCCTAATCAGCAACAAGATAAGTTTTATAAATTTTTATATACTAAAATAACACAATGGGATTATAAATCTTTTATATTAATGAGTGACTGGAATGGAGTAATAGACACGCAGAAAGATTAAAAAAAAGTTTATCAAAGATTTCAATACGTGCAAAATTACCTAAATCTTTTTTCGATATGATGGAAGATATAGAATTGAGAGATATTTGGAGAGAACGCAACGTGGAGGAAAGAGACTTTACTTTTTTTTCTGATAGACATCAATCCTTCTCCAGGATTGATTTTATACTAACCACAAATGATTTTATTTCTAGGGTAAAGAAGACAAAAATATGTCCAAGAACTCTAACTGATCATAGTCCGGTTTGGGCGGAATTCGAACAGGAGAAGGGAGAAAGGAGGTCTTGGAGGTTAAATGAAAATTTATTTAGATATGAAGAAAATGTGAAAGAGCTTAAAAAACAAGTGAAAGAATTTTTTGCTATTAATATGAACAAGGGTACCACTATGGAAATGGTTTGGGATGCTAGTAAGGCTTATATGAGGGGTACGTTAATACATTTGAATAATAAACATAGACTAAAACAACAAAAGAAGCGGAAAGAGATAGAGGAAGAAATAAAAAAGAAAGAACAATTACTTATACTTAATCCAGGAGATAAGAAGGTTAAAGAAACAATAAATATATTATGAGGGCAATTTAATATGTTAATGGCTGATCAGGTGGCAACCAGTTTACAATATGCTAAACATAATACATTTTGTAATGCCAATAAACCAGGTAGGTGGTTGGCCTACATGTTGAGGAAAAAGCAGAAATCATGAGTCATTGGTAAGACAGAATTTAGAGGTAAGGAAGTTTACCAACAGAATATGATTAAAAAGGCTTTTTTAGAATTTTATACAAAGTTATATGCTAGTGATTCAGTACAAGGTATAGATATAGATAGATACTTAAAGGAAGGGAATATTCCTGAATTAACGTTAGAACAGAGAGAAGGATTGAATCAACCAATAACTTCTGAGGAGATCATTGCTGCAATTAAGCAGTTAAAAACAGGGAAAGCTCCGGGAACAGATGGATTAACAGCTGTTTATTATAAGAATTTACAGTTTGAAATGGTAGAACCGCTTAGAGTTCTATTTTGTAAAATTCAATTGGGGGAGGAGTTCCACCCTCTTGGAGAACAGCTTTTGATTCACTGATTCCGAAGGAAGATCAAAATTGTACTAAACCTGAAAATTTTGGGCCAATTTCACTTTTGAACACTGATTATAAAGTTTTTGCTAAGATATTAGCGAATAGATTAATGCCAGTTATGCAACAAACAATTCATAATGACTAATCAGGTTTTATAAAAGGGAGGCAAATGAAATATAATGTTAGACAAATTATAAATTTATTGGAATATTTGGAAAAGAACAACCACGTCCCTGCAGCGTTCATATTTTTGGATGCAGAGAAAGCATTTGATCGATTGAATTGGCAATTTCTGTTTAAGATAATAGAAAAAATGCATTTTGGGGACTGTTTTATACACTCAATTAGAGCAATATATCAGGAACAAACAGCACAAATAATAGTCAATGGAGGTCTAACAGATGTTTTTAAAATTGAGAAAGGTACAAGGCAGTGTTGTCCTTTGTTGCCATTGTTGTTTATTTTAACTTTAGAAGTTTTGTTGAATAAGTTACGTGACTCTGATAAAATAAAAGGAATTGTAATTAGACAGCAGGATTATAGATTAAGAGCGTTTGCAGATGACCTGGTTGTTACTTTATCTCAACCTATAGAAGTGGCTCCCTATATGTTGGACATAAAAGGTCAATATGGTAAAGTATCTGGATTTAAAGTAAATCTAAATAAGACAAAGATGATAATTAAAAATATGTCCATATCTCAAAGAGAAGACTTAGGGAGAGTTTGAAATAGTTAAAAAAGTTAAGTATCTAGGAGTATATATTGCAGCCTCAAACACGAAATTGTTTAAAAACAATTAAGTTCTTTAGCAAAAAGTACAGAAAGAAATGGAAAATTGGAAAAAGCTACAACTATCATTACTGGGAAGGATAGCAGCAATAAAAATGAATGTATTACCTAGGTTTTTATTTTTGTTTCAAATGATACCAGTGCTTAAGAAAGATGGAAATTTGATGGAATGGCAGAAAGGGGTTAATACTTTCATCTGGGGTGAGAAGAAACCAAGAGTGAAACTGAAAATTAGACAGGATATATGTGAGAGAGGAGCTCTTAAAATGCCTAATTTAAGATTGTACTATGAAGCAGCTGCTTTATCACAAATTAGCAACTGGTTTAACTTAACTGAAGAAAGAATGTTAAACATAGAAAGTTATGATTTGTTATATGGATGGCATGCTTATCTGTTATATGAAAAAAAAGTGGATAACGTGTTTTAAGGGTCATATACTTAGAAATGCGTTGTTGAGGGTTTGGAAAAAGTATCAATATAAGCTAAATTATAAGATACCCATATGGGCAAATCCCAGACATGCAATAGAAAATATAAGTATAGAGCAAAAAAACAGGTGATTACTTATAAAGAGCTTCTTCTTTTGGAAAGGGGTAAGCTGCAACTGAAATCTTTAGATGTATTAAAAGAAGAAGGGATAATTTATATTTGGTTTCAGTATGGTCAGCTTCAAGCTAGATGGAGGGAAGATCAAAAAATTGGTGTTATGCAAAATGAGGAAAATCTGGTGAAACAGATTAGAGATCAGAGTCAGATGCATATTAAAAGGTTGTATAATGCTTTATTGGAAATAGATTCAGAAATGGAATTGGTTAAGGATTGTATGATAAAATGGGCACAAAACTTTCAGGAACCAATGATGATGGAAACGTGGGAAAAGATTTGGGTCAGAAATGTTAAATTTACGCAAGCACAAAATTTGAGAGAGAATTTTTATAAAATGTTTTATAGATGGCACTTAGATCCTAAAAAATTATCATGTATGTACTCGAATTTGCAAGCTAAACGTTGGAGATGTGAATGTGATGATGCAACCTATTATCATATATGGTGGACCTGTTAGAAAATCAAGGCATTTTGGATAAAAATTTGGTGGGTGATGCAGAACATTTTGAAAAGAACATTGAAATTTACTCCTCAATTGTTTCTACTGGGTATAACGACGGATTGTACAGTATTAGAGACTAAATTGATTTTGAACTTAATATCAGCAGCTAGGCTGTTGGTAGCGCAATACTGGAAGAAGGACTCTTTGCCTACTATTGAAGAGTGGATACTGAAAGTAACAAACTTAGCAGAAATGGCGAAAATCTCAGCATATTTGAAGGACTATACACAAGAAAGATACGTATCGGAATGGAAAAGATGGATTGATTATATTCAAAATAAGTATCAGACAAGAAAATATCAAATAGCTTATGAATGAACGCTAAGTATTAGAAGTATTATGTTATCTATAGTGGAGTTAAGGTTTCAGTGGGGGGAGTTAGTAGTCTGAGGATAGTAGGTTAATTTATCTTATGATTGTTAACTGAAATACCTTGTATTTTGCTCTGGGAAGTCGGGGGGGAGGGTGGGATGAGGGGAGGGAAAGGGTGGAGGGAACATTGGGGGGAAATTTTTTTTTTCTTTCTGTAAAACTTTTTAATAATAAAAAAAGAGAAATGTCTGTATAACTAATATATTTAATTAGTTGCTTTTTGTTTTAATTTTTTGTTAATTCTTATGAAAACCTAATCTTTTTAAAACCAAATTCTCAAAGCAGTCTGTGGAATGGCATATGGCAATTTCAGGGGAACATTATCAATATATTAGATTGAACATAAACCTGCACTGCTCGCTCTCTCTCACATACACACACAAAGACACATTTTTAAAACATGGACCAGATGTTATTTTGTTAAGAGTCCTATTTTGTTTTCAATTGAATAACCACAAAGGCTCTGGCATGATTACTAGAGGTGGAGATTTCCTTTTGTTCTGAAAAAAGGAAACAACAAAAAGTCTTCATGCTAAGTTGAAAAGCATGTGAGCTTTTGTGGTTTTTCAGCACTGCAGGCTCAATTGTGAGATAGGTAGCATTTGTAAGCGGTAAAAAACAACTGCTCCAAGACTTATTTTTCATATGTTAATAGCAAGTGTGGCATATATAGTAGATTATATGGTGGTGTTAGTTACAAAAACCCACATGAGTAGACACAGGACTCCTTAAAATTATTTTGTTCCCCCCAGAAGTGAGGAAAAAGAGGAAGTGACAGACATCTTGAATAGTTCACCAAAGTCTCAATTTTTTTAAATTGTCTAGCACCCTTCCAACACTGGCTGTTATTGTCTTTACTCTTGGGAATAATCTGTCCAGAGCTGACTTTGCTCTTGGGAATAATCTGTACAAAGCCTTTATCCTAACTCCCAGAATATGTTCTCTTTGTATTCTCAAAACTGTTTTTGTTTGATTTTACAAATAATTTCTTCACCCCCAAGGCTCCTGACAAAGTAATGCTAGACTATGCCAGGCAGCATACTGTCCTACCATTGTTTTATCAAGTAAAAATGATGCAAATACTGGCATTTAATGTCTCTGATTGACTTTACATAGACATCTGTCTCCATCTTTTTCAGGCATCTAGTGGCTGAGCTGAGGTGGAAAAATGAGGAAAATGTGCAAGATAGTACAATCATGTATTGTCTCTTGTGTAAGTGAGGCATTTATGTAGTTATGCCATTGTGCACATTATTTTGGCATCACTGCAGTGTGTTGTGGATGCTACAAATCTATCCCCCCCTCAACACATAACTAATCATTAGGAATCTCAGTCTCTTCCGTGGCATTGTGCTATTCTACTCAGTGTGGATTTTGGCAACCTGAGGAAATTTTTTGCTGAAATTCACACTATATAACCTTATCTCAGCAACTGGTATTGAAATGGATTTGGGGAATTCTGGGTTGTAGGAATTGTCTGACCTTAGTTTTTCACTTGTACTGTTTCATGACCTACATAGGTAACATCTTCCATCCTATGAATTTGGGAAGTGAAATATGGTTAGTACTGGCATATATAGATGCTTACCCAAGCCTTCAAACCTGAGCTGCATACTGTATATTGTCTGCCATTGCAATTCTGCAAGAATACAGGATAACAAAAATTTAATGGTGTCTTACTCATCCTAAATCAGCATTGAGTTTGTAGCCTCTCAGGGAGCCGCTTGTTTGAAGAAAATAGTTTTGTCGTTTGTTATATAATGGAGACATTTTCCTAATTCTCATTTCAACAAGACTTTCTTTTTTTTGAAGTGAGAAAGAATGTAACTTAAGTTCCAAAACAAAAAAAGCATAGTATTTTAACATTTAAAAAAGCTCACCTCTGTAACAGTCTATACATTTTACACATTTTGTTTATATTTATTAGCTTCCAGGCATGGCCAGGATTAATGTAGAAAACAATATTAGATTCACATTTCCATGCTAAGAAGTGGTTTAACCAATGGATTGTATGATGTGGAATGTAATTCAATTGTAGCAATATTGTAAACCATTCTCTATATTGTCTCATGTTAAATATTAAGGGCCATTGTTTATACAGATTAGCCCAAATTCAGTTAAACCGTCAGCCTCAGTTTTAAAGAGATGGTCCAGATAGAAACGGGTTCGCACTTTTATTGTTTGTGATTTGTTCTATTTAATGAAGTGATTTCATTTGTTAGAAAATGATCAATAAAGTCTCTAAAAAGTAAAGTTTTTCCTTACAAAGTTGCCTCATAGGATAAATAAAGTAAAGAGGAGTTAGTTATAGCAGTAGCCATTTGTTTGGTGAAATCAATAACTCCTGGGAGAATATAAACACAAATCTTTAATGTTCATTCCTCATAATAATTTAATTGCAACTATGGAATGTGTGAACTTTTTTAAAAGCTGGGTTTGTGAAGATTGGTTTGGACCATCTGTCTTCTTGACACTCGGAGATCTGAACAACTACTGAGCTATGTCGTCGTTTGCATTTTTGAAGTGAGAAATCAATATTTTTTAAAAAACCAAGTTCATATTAAGTTATGTATTAATCAGTCAATCAAAGTCATGTCTTTTTAAAAGGAACAAGCTTGAGGGATATTTTTTAAAAGGAATGATTTTTTTTTCTTATTGATAAAGTGGATAAATTGAGTGAAGAAAGTTGAATGCAAGCAGTTCAAAATCGCCATGTCTCAGAGTCTCAACTGGATATCATTATACCCAATGATAATTCCCTTGGCCTGCTTATTGCCAGACCTTCCCTGATTTTATTTTTTAAAAATATTTTAAAATAATAATAATAGGAATAATGACACAATACCTCTAGCACCATGAAACAAAAATATTTGCCTATCCCAAGTCCTTGGGAAGCACTTGGTGGGTGGAAAAAATGCAAATCCAGTCTAAACAGGTGGCTATGTTAGCAACTATAATGACAGGAAGCTATCATACTTCCAGAAATGCTTCTAGACTCATCCATGTTCCATTAGCAGTTTTTAGAAAGCTCATATAAAGGTGTGTGCTCTGCTTTCTTTGAAAATAGGCAAAGCATACTGATGACTAAAAGGAGTGGAGTAACTGCATCGTTTTGTCTTCTTAAAAGTGTGTGGTTTATAACTAGCCATAGCTACTAAGGCAACCATTTTATAAGAGTATCCGTATGCCAAATATGCCCATTGAACCAAAGACCCAATACTTCTGTTCAATGCCTATCAATATAACATTAGGTTAGTTCTGCCAGATCAGTCCAAATCGTGGCCTAATGTTTTATTTCTTGGATGTTTTATTCAAAATGAGACATGGAGTCATATGCCTTCCCTGCTACTGTTTCTTTGAACAGGTATTTAGAAGTGCTTATATGTTGCTGCAATCCAGAAATAACACTGCACTCTCCATGGCAGACACTAAGACCTCTCTGTCATAAATTTATCCATAACTCTGGGCCGCAAGTGACTCAAAGGGCATTTTAGCAGCAAAACACAGATTTTTAGTAGTATAATCTTTCATTTTTTGTCAAATAAAAAATGACAATTTTTTGTCATTTTTTGAAAATGAAAATAAAACTGAAAATAAATGACCTTAACGTTCACTACTAAGCTATCTCTTGGCACTCCTGTTTTCTTTTTTTGTTCAGTCTCCACTCCCAAAATCTGCCTTAGCAATAGCAATAGCACTTAGACTTATATACCACTTCATAGTGCTTTTACAGCCCTCTCTAAGCAGTTTACAGAATCAGCATATTGCCGCCAACAATCTGGGCCCTCATTTTACCCACCTCGGAAGGTTGACTGAGTCAACCTCATTCTGCAAAAGAGTAACATAACATAACATCATATCAGTGTAGCCTTAGAGGCTGATTGATTGATTGATAGACTAATTCTTGGTAAAATCAAATCCTGACTTTTCATGACCTAGTTCAGTATTCTGATTTCATTAAGGTAGTTAAATACTTTCAGTGTTTTTTTTCCAGGCTGTATTTTTCTGTAGAGACTTATAGTACAGTAGACTCCATGCTTCTATCACAGAAAAGAATTTTAAGACAGGCTGTAAATAAATTTTTAATACTTTCACACATGTCTTGCCCAATTGTTTTGACACAAAGTATGTTGTAAATTGTCAAGTTTATAATTCTAATCTAGCTAAAATTAGACTTTCTAATTAGGTTAGTATCTATTTGTCTGCATTCCCAAAAATGTGTTACTGTTAATGATTGATAAAGCCAAACTAGTATTAAAGAGTGAAAAGGCCTTCTAGAAAATTTATATTCTTAGATGTGTGGGATATAATATTTGCTGAGAGCTTTCTCTGGCAACTTGGTTTCTATTTATTAAACGTCTAAAATATATTAATACACTTTTTCCATAAAAACTGTTCTAGGGTGCTAACAAAAATACAGTTGCAATTACACAATTATTAATATACACAGTGCAATGTACTTAATAAAAGAATTTAGATGTCTGAGTTCAAATTTTCACTTGGCAATGAAATTCATAAAAACACCTTGAACTAGTCAGTCTTTCTTCTACCTCAACTTACCACGCAGAGTTGTGTAACATAGCAAGGAACAACCAAACCATGCTTTTCACCTTGAACGATAATACAAAGGAAAAGGTGGAACAATATGGTAGAACCAGTGATTAGAGTGCTAAATATTAGACTTGTGATGTCCAGGTTCAAGATCATCTTCAGCTATGAGAGCTCATAGGGTGACTTTGAACTATCTTTCAGCCCAACATAACTTACATTGTTGTTGTGGAGAAAATTGAGCAAGGGATTCTGTTCTATGCCACCATGAATCCTTGGAGAAAATAATGACTTGCTTAAGTAAGTAGTGTAATGTTCAGTTGCGGGCATCACACGTTGTGGACTTTAATTAGACTTTGTAGACCACTTTCCAATTAGAGAAGGTTGCTTTAAGCCTGAATTTGGTTTCAAAAGCTGTCTCTAAGCAGCCTACCTGATGGCAAAAACAGCTTGTTCTTTCCCTAACTGCTTTTTCAACAGAGAGGAGGGGGGGGGAGAGAGAGGCAAATAAAAAGGTGTTGCTTTGCCTGCTTTTGATTTCAACCTCATCTGCTCTTAAGTGACTAGAGGCATGTAGCCCATAATGGCACATACTCATGGGCACAGGAGTACTACAGAAAAAAGGAATCTTCATTCCCAATACAATTGTTTGACTCAGCATAATGCAGCTACCTGTTTTAAGTTCCCAGAAACTGAGAATTCATTATAATTCACTGCATTGTCCTTTTGCAACTATTAGTGCAGTTAGATCGGTTGCTTATTTTATTCTTTAATGCAGTTTTTGCATTTTGCCAACCTAGGTATATTAGACTTAAAAGCTTTTAAAACCGTTTGGATGCAAATTACATTAAGGATAAAATATCATAAAGGATAAAAAAAATTTAAAAAATGGCAGAGCAGTGAAACTGTATGGAAATGAAACATTTGCCTTACTTTATTATCTTTTATCAGGAGCTCTAGGCACTTTAGGTTTTAATATTTTTCATTTTGCTTCATTGCTTCATTATTCTGAAACACACATTTCCTTGTTTTGAAACTGTTTTAGTTGTATATTGAGGACACAGAAAATATTTTTCTTCCCACATTTAGCAATATTTAAGTTTCATGTATATGTGTGTATACGAATATACCTCACTGAAATAATTTTCAGTTAGAATCTAAGATATTATTCTTCTGATTTAAAGCACTGAATATGGATACTCAGGGGATTTTTTAATGGCATTATTTCTTATGTGTGTCTCTGTATGGAAATCTATCCTTTTTTCCAGTTCATTTGTTGTTTTAAAGTCTGTAAATCTTCAATTGTCATTTACTAAGAAAAGAGCTCTGCTAGAGGAAATGAAAGACCTGTCTAGTCACATATCCTATTTCTCTTATGATCAACCAGATCCCCAAATGAATCTTGTAAGCAGAATATGATATAGGGGCCAGTTGCTGTTCTTTAACAGCTGGTAGGCACAACTGAAGGAAACACGAGATTATTATGACTAAATGTTTTTAATTATCCATTTAATTTGACTTACTTCCTTTTTGTCCTCAAAGTCAGGAATCTCCAATCTTGGCAATTTTAATGTCAACTCCCAGAATTCCTTAGCCATCCATACAAATCGTAAAGTTGCCAAGGTCAAAGACGCCCCACTGTAAATTGTTAGCCATTATCATGTGGTCATTTATTCATTGTCTTTACTAATTTTTTCACAATTCACCTTTTGTAGAATGAGTATATACTTTAACTTCCAGAAATCTGAGCGATAGCCATGTTGTCTGAGAAATCCCGGGAGAGGAAACACCATAAGATTGGAGCGTGGTCGGCTGCCATAAAACCTAAACTAGGTTTCATATGGTTGTTTTTTTTTTAATTTTAAAGGAAAACATCCATTCACAACCTACACACATGCATGAAACATTCCTATCTTCATGTGTGACATTGCCCCAACTCTCTTGCATCAACATCTGCAGATGCAATCTTTACTTCTCCAGAACAGAAAAAACTATTGAATATGTCCTGCTACTAAAAGGTTGCCCATTCCTTACATAAGATAAACAATAAGCCATTGGAGATGATAGCTTTGAAACTCATTCCAAGTATGAGGTTAATTACTAAAAGGCTACAGGCTAGGAAAGGAATAACGGTCAAGTTAGACAGATCTTTCTAAAAGATGGCACATAAGATGGCACATTTATCAGGTAGGCAGGTTGTTTGCAGTGCTTGAAGAGATAACGCATCTTAAACAGCCTCCTGGGGCACATAACTGTCTGAAAGGCCTGCCCTCATGGAAATCTAAGGCCATTTTTGTGTGTGTGTGTACCTAAAAGTAATCAAGGAAGTGTTCCTCAGGTTGTTTTACCCTTCAGAGGTCCTTGGAAGAGGTTAGTTCCTGCACATATTTATCTATCATCTTGGGCTAAGCATGCGCCAGAAATTTACTTATATGGATCAGTAATATACTGAGGAGCATATTGGAAAACACAATTTTGTATTCAATGCTAAGTTATAGCAATTTTTTTTTAAAAAAAGAAAAGCTTTATAATGGGATGCCTACAAATATTTGATCCATGGTAGAAGGGGGACCATCAACCTGCCTGAATTCATGAAGGAATACTGTCTTTCAGAGTACTAACTGGGATAGTTTAACCAATGAACCAACATAAGGCAGTTTCTAGTGTTCCTTCTGTAGGCAGTTATGAGTAGAGCTAGGATTCAAACTGGCAGATTGTCTTCAATTTATCACCACAATTGCGCCCAAAATTTCTGTTACTAAGTGAGACAGTTGTTAGGTGAATTTTGCCCCGTTTTATGACTTTTCTTGCCACAATTGTTAAGTGAATCACTGCAGTTGTTAACATGATTGTGAAGTGAATCTGGCTTCCCCATTGACTTTGCTTGTCAGAAGGCGGCAAAAGATAATCACATGACCCCAGGAGACTGCGACCATCATAAATATGAATTAATTGCCAAGCATCTGAATTTTGATAATGTGACCATGGGGATATTGCAATGGTCATAATCTCTTGAATCCTTTCTACCCAAAGCTCTTTCCATAGTTTTAGATTGCTCTCATACAGAGGTGCGGGTTTTTTTCTTAAGAAATAAGAGTTGGACTGCCTGTGGCTTTAGTATTTTAAATGCATAAAGGTCAAGTTTCTGAGTTGAGTTTATCTCCTGCTGCCTTTAGAGACACACTTGTGCTGAAGGTACTTGAAAGGAACCGCATCTATGTGAAACAATAATATTTATTTATTTATTTATTTATTTATTTATTTATTTATTTATTTATTTATTTATTTATTTATTTATTTATTTATTCAATTTATATGCCGCCCCTCCCCAAAGACCCAGGGCAGCTCACAATACACTCAAAAAATCACTATAAAAACACTTAAAAATTAAAAACATTAAAGACATTAAAACCCATTCACACCATTCATGGCCGGATCTCGTCAGATCGCAAAGCGAGATCAACGGCCCCAGGCCTGCCGGAAATTACTATTGCTCTGCAATTACTTTTGGAACAGTCTTATAGAAAATTGCTATCTTCCCCTCTTGAATTAATGTGTGAATCTATGCTTAGCTATCAATTTTGGTACTTTTCTGGATATTTATTTATTCATTCATTCATTCATTCATTCATTCATTCATTCAACTTATATACCACCCTTCTCCCCAGGGGGACTCAGGGCGGTGGACAGCCAAACTTAAAACACATATAGTACAAAAGTTAAGAAAAAACTAAAATAAATTAAATCATCGGCATTTGCAATTTAAAATCCCAGATCTGCAAAATCGAAAAGTTCCCAATTTAAAAGTCAGAATCAATAAAATCGAAAATTTAAAAACCCCATTAAAACCATTTAAGCTAGGCCAGCTTGTTGGGATAAATAAGTCTTCAGGGCCTTTCGGAAAGCGCGGAGGTCCGGCATCAGTCGTATTCCAGGAGGTAGCTCATTCCACAGGTTGGGTGCCCCCACAGAGAAGGCTCTCCCCCTGGGGGCCGCTGGCCGACATTGCTTGGCCGACGGCACCCTGAGGAGGCCCTCTCTGTGTGAGCGTACTGGCCGGTGGGAGGTTATCGGTAGCAGGTGGTCTCACAGGTATCCCGGCCCTATGCCATGGAGCGCTTTAAAGGTGAGAACCAACACCTTGAAGCGCACCCAGAAGACCACTGGGAGCCAGTGCAACTCGCGCTGTGGCTCCCATAATCACCCGCGCAGCTGCATTCTGGACCAGTTGGAGCCTCCAGGTGCACCTCAAGGGCAGCCCCATGTAGAGAGCATTACAGTAGTCCAGGCAAGACATGATGAGGGCATGGGTGACTGTGCATAAGGAGTCCCAATCCAGAAAGGGGGGCAACTGATAGAAGGCCCCCCTGGCCACGGCCGTCATATGCCCTTCCAAAGACAGCCGTGAATCCAGGAGGACACCTAAGTTGTGAGCCCCCTCTGTGTGGGCCAGTAACTCACCCCCAGTAGCCAGCGATGGCACCAGCTGGCTATACCGGGACGCCGGCATCCACAGCCACTCAGTCTTGGAAGGGTTGAGTTGAAGCCTGTTCCTCCCCATCCAGACCCGCATGGCTTTAAGGCACTGGGACATCACTTCGAGGGCATCATTGGGGTGGTCAGGGGTGGAGATGTACAGCTGAGTATCATATGTGTACAGTTGGCAATGCACCCCAAAACCACGGATGATCTCACCCAGCGGCTTCACATAAATGTTGAACAGGAGTGGTGAGAGGACTGACCCTTGCAGCACCCCGCAAACGAGGCGCCTCGAGGTCGACCTCTGCCTCCCTGCCAACACAGACTGCGACCGGTCGGAGCGATAGGAGGAGAACCACCGCAGCACAGTGCCTCCCATCCCCAAGCCATCCAGCCGACGCAGAATGCACAATCATATTGTGATGCAATTGTTGATTATTTAAACCTATACAAATAAAATAAAATAAATATATAATAAATACTTCAATATTCAATTTGAAAGAAAACACAGCTCATTTTCTGTCTCACCCTTGTGCATTTCATCTACCAATCAAACCAAATGCATCCCCATACCCAGCCTAGAATGCCTGGTTTGATCTCACCAGCCACATTTATAAATGAATTCTTGCCATGTTATCTCTGTGTGGCGTTTTTGAAGAACTTCTTCCACACTATGAAGCATCAAGGATTTCTGCATGTAATGTGCAAGTTTCTTTCACTCCTTCAGTTAAGGCTATATTGGAGAAATGAAGGAGAGGATGTTGTGCATGTGTGCAGATGTGCAGAGAAAGAGCCTTATGATCCTTGAAATCCAGTACAGTACAAGCAGTCCTCAACTTACGAACACAATTGAGCACAAAATTTATGTTGCTGAGTGAAACATTTAAGTGAATTTTGCCCCATTTTACGACCTTTCTTGCCACAGTTGTTAAGTGAATCAATGCAGTTGTTAAATTAGTAACACGGTTGTTAAGTGAATCTGGCTTCCCCCCTGACTTTGCTTATCAGAAGGTCACAAAAGGTAATCATATGACTCTGGGACATTGCAACCGTCATTAACATTAATATGAGTCAGTTGCCAAGCATCTGAGTTTTGACAATGTGACCATGGGGATGTTGAAATGGTCAGAAGTGCAAAAAATGGTCATAAGTCACTTTTTTCAGTGCTGTTGTAATTTTGAACGGTCACCAAATGAACTGTTGTTAAGTCAAGAACTACCTGTATATTTCACAGAATGTAGGAAACTCTCAACTTTGGCCGAAGCATCTTTGCTCCTCCAAGAGATTATTGGTGTTTTCTATTCACTAATCTCATTGCTGTATCTCAAATCTTGCCCCCAAGAAATAGCCACACAGTGCCCCAAGCAACTCTTTCTCTTTTCAAATGAAGCAGTAAGAGCAGCTCACAGTAAATCCATTCCCAAAGCAGACGAGAAAAGAATTTTTTCTTGTTAGGAACAGGTATTCGGGACTATTATTTGCTTTTTACAGTCGGCTTGGGTTTATTTGCATCTAGACTTGGGCAGGATATGAGGTAGGGATTCTAGAATCAAAGTGATGTCATTTCCTCATGGATAAAGTCTGACTCTACAACTAACCTTTAAATAGATCTTTCACAATTGTCCTGGAAAAAGTACTTTGAAATGACTTTTCTTTTAAAAATGTACACTGATGTGGAGTTGCGGCTGAAAACATGAGGAATACCATCTATTGGAAACAGAGGTTCTTCACTCACCATCTTGGCCTAACTTCTTATTAAGATAAGCATATAAAGCTATAATTTAGTATGTTATCTAAAACTGATTCGTTAAATGAAAGTTCTTTATTATGTTGTTGTATGTAGAATTACTTTGTTACAGATATGATTGAAACTAGTTTTTCTTCTAAAAGTATTGATTTTTTGTGGATTAAAAAAAACATTAAAATTGACTTGTGGGAGCTGGACACGAAATTTTAAAATTACATTGTGATTTTTAATCTTAGGTTTCCAAATGTAATTTTGTTATAATTTTAAAAAGTTATAGATAACAATTTTTCTTATGTTTCAAGAGGTGTCATATTTTTATGAAAAAAAGACAAATGTTTCCATGCTTTGAATAGTAACTTGCGGAATACTAGAATCTGTTTGATCATCAAAATGGGGGATTTGTACAAAAAGGGGGAGGGGGATCATATAAAATTCAAACTAGAGCATCAGTGAAAATCAGAGTCTTAGATTTTTTAAATTATTTCCTTCTCTGCCCTAAATGTTGATTTCCTATTTTCCCCTGGTGTACAGCAGAGACTTTATTTTATCTGACATTAGAATTAGGCAATTGAAGTATGAAGTATCTTGAAGTGACCATGCAAGTTCGGAGGTGAGTTTTCCAAAAGAAACAGATTGTCTTCCGAAATACATCTTTCAGAAGTGATACATGAGCAATGGGTTTTCTTGTGTTCTGGGCATCATCCAACAACAGTTTCGTTAAGTTCTTAAAGAGATACAATACATTTCCCTTCTTGTTTATAATGCAGGAAGAATATTCTTCGATTCTTGGATGCCGAAAGAGACATCTCAGTCGTCAAAAGCAGTTTCAAGCCTGGAGATGTAATCCACTATGTGCTAGACAGACGTCGTACACTAAACATTTCTCGGGATTTGCATAGCCTCCTTCCTGAAGTTTCTCCAATGAAGAATCGTCGATTTAAGACATGTGCTGTTGTAGGAAATTCTGGCATCCTTCTGGATAGTGGGTGTGGAAAAGAGATTGACAGCCATGAGTTTGTTATAAGGTGAGCCTTTTATCTTTTGCTTGACAGATTGCTTATTACTTCAACAGCAATGAACAGAAATGCTTAACTTGGAATGATAGCTCAGAATTTCTGGAATATATCTTTCACTCTATGATGCCCAAATTAAAGATGTTTCAGTAGGAAAGGAACAGGGCTGTCTATATATTATGAATGAGAAATTGCACTGTTGGAGACAGTTGGAGATTGGTGATGCTGTTTCTAGATCTGCTTTTTCTCTTTATAAAGGCAAAATAATTATTTTGATAGAACTGGCTCCACAAAGAGAAAATGTTTTCAATTTCTCCCTCTTGACAGTCATCATAATAGAAAATTACCATATTTATTTACTATACATGCATTATCTATGGTTACGTTTGAAGAAATACACTAGGGAATAGCCAAATAATTCCCATTAAGGGAATTGTTAAAATTTCCTACCTAAACTCTTATATGCTGTACTGCACTGAAAAGGCGTCTTAACTACATGCACAAATATGTTCATTTATCTCATTTTAATAATTAGTTTCTTCAAAATTGAATGTCATACATTGTCAAAGATCAGCAAGAAAAAATGCAGGTAAATGCAGGTAAAATAAATCTAATTAAAAATAATACAAGGCATGTGGGAACTTAAAAAGTTAAAGGTGTTCCTGTGGTTTTATTTCATTAGTCGTGACCAACTTTAGGGGGTGATTCTCATCTCTGTTTCTTAAGCCAAAGAGCCAGCATTATCTAGAGACAAAAGACAAAGAACTACCACATCTCTAGATTGGGAACTACAGAAGCTAATAAAATCAATTAGATATAATTTATGCTCACTGTATTTTCTAAGTAAGAGTTTATTAGATCTATAGGTATCAAATTATAGAATGGGAACAATCCAGTCAAAATTTAACAATATTAAGTTTCATATTTCAATAATCTTTGCAGGCTCTCCTTCTCCATTATATCACCATATTTTCTTATTTATTAATAATATTTGTGCAGTTATTTGCATTTTGCAGGGAGTAGGTAAAATAATTGTGTTGAGTTTGTGCAACTCTTGCACTTAATTTTATAATCCCCTCCCCAAATATAAATAAAGATATCATCTTCTCCATTAACATTACCATAGCATTGACTTCTTGTAAACTTTAGAAATAAGTTTTGGGAGGTGGGGCAGAGTGGCTGTCAGATACAAGAGTTCTTTGTTCCTTTGTGATATTTTTTTTTCAGGCAGTTATCTTTTCAAAGTGAATGTTGTTATTTCTTCTAGGAAGTGAAAAGTTCTGTTTAAAAAAAACCTACAACTTGTACAGTTTCTTCGTTTTGCTGTATTTATACCATTATTTAAAATAATTGTTGTTTTGGTTACTTTTTCTTTAAATCAAAAGATATTCTTCTCTATGCCAGTCAGAGATAAGATACCAAGGATGATGGTAGACATGTATACTTAACACTTGGCTGAATAACTTATCGTCTTGCAGATGTTTCTGAAGTATAAGTAATAGATACATGTCACTTGTTGCTGGGGTACAAATGAATTCAAATCAAGTTAGCTAACATAATTCATCTAATTTCTAGAATGCTTTCTGAGTTTAAGAGGAACACATTCAAGTGAAAAAACATTGCAAAGTTTATATATAGGTGTGTGTGTATCTGTTACATGCAGAAACTAAATATTTATACCCATGTGTTTTTATAGATCTAGACAGAGCTATAAAACACTCTAGTACTCTTGATGATCTGTTCATTGCATCACTATCTAATATAATTTATTCATCTTTTTATTAATGGTATCACCTGTTGTTATCATTTAAAGAGAGGTTTTTCAATTACTCTTGAGCATGGAATATCTTGTGATGTCTTCATTTTTCCTTGTAGTCAGAATGGACTGCTGCATTGTCATTCATATATGAGATTCTGGTTATGTGTATATTGTTTCCCTTTTTGCATTAATGAAGGCAGAGGAAATGCTCATAGAATTATTTCATAGCTTGAACTTAATTCAAGAATTTGTTCTTTGGTGTGAATTGTGAAGTTGGGTTGAGTTGTATCGAGAAGATTTAGATCTACTGCATTCCATGTATTTTTAATCATCGATTTTATTTATTTTTATTTCTCTTTAGATGTTTTTATCCTGCCTTTATTATTTTTATAAATAACTCAAGGCAGCAAACATATCTAACACTCCTTCCTCCTTCTATTTTCTCTACAACAACACCCTTGTGAAGTGAGTGAGAATGACTGGCCCAAAGTCACCAAGGCAGGTTTCTTTCTTAAGGTAGGACTAGATCTCACAGTCTCCTAGTTTCTAGCCTGGTGCCTTAACCACTAGAACAAATTGGAAATGTCAGTATATGTGATATAAGCCTTCTACATGCTGAATACTTTGTTGACATGTAAATATAGATTCCCAGAATTCCTCAATCTACATGTCTTTTGCTGAAAATTCTGTTCATCATATCCAGAAATGCTAAAACTGGGTACGCTAATATATCATACTATACAGCATTCTAAGCCATTGCACAACTTTTTTTTCCAAAGGGATTTTTTTTTCTATCATAGAATGTTGTTCTCTATTGTACCAAGCCAGATCTGGACCATTTTTGGACTGCTTTTCTAGATCCAAGATAAATATTGAAATAATGAGATACACAGACACAATTAATAATAATTAATAATTAATAATACAATTAAATTAGTTCATTTAACACAGGAAACACATGTTCCAGTCCACTGTCTGTTAGTTCCTTCCTGCTTTTTTTCTAAAGTTGATGGAGATAGATAGATAGATAGACAGACAGACAGACAGACAGACAGAAAGAAAGAAAGAAAGAAAGAAAGAAAGAAAGAAAGAAAGAAAGATCTATCCTTTCTACATAATATATAATATAAAATCTTCCTTTTTGTCAAGGAAAAAGGGGGGGGGAGTTTCAGTCTGTTCGTATATACAAACCAACCAGTACCATAGTGTTATTTCATAATCTTCACATCTTGTGAACCCTTCTTGGCTGCAAACCCAAGATTAGCTCTAAAAGTAAACATGTCTACTGTCTGAGTAATAGGTATGTACAGAAAACACTTTATTCTAAGCTTGAGATGTAACAGCACCAATTAAAATGTGACTTTATTCAAGCATCTTTATTCCAACAGAAAAAAAATTAAATGTTTTGAGTGTACTGCTAGAGGAATTCAGAACAAGCCTTTGCTCCCTACATTTTTATCCTGAACTCAAAAAACTCACATGGAGTAAGTTCATGTTGGGGGTTTTTTTTGAAGGGTGTTTGAGGAAGCAAAACATTAAAATTTAATCAATAAAGAAATGAATAAAAACAAAGATGGACTATTTGATTCAAGAATTCCTTTCTGAGATTTATGTTGATGCATGCGCATTTGGAAATTTAAGTTGAAAATAGAGAGCATTGATTGATTTCAAAATCTCATTGTTCCTTACTGTGGAACCGTGATGGCGAACCTATGGCACGCATGCCAGAGGTATATGCAGTGCCCTCTCTGATGGCATGCGAGCAGTCAACCCAGTTGAGCTCTGCTGCACATGCATGCGCACTTCCCGCCAGCCAGCTGGTCTTTGGGTGTCTGCCGCACGTGTGGTGGGGAGGGTGCTGTGGGGATGGCACGCATGCACGGGGGCATTTGTGGGGGGCATGTGTGCGCCAGCGGGTACATTGCATTTTGGATGTTCAGGTGCACGCACATTGCATTTTTGGCATTCTGGTGCATGCATGCATTCGTGCACGCGCACTTTGGGCACTCGGTCCAGAAAAGTTTAGCCATCACTGCTGTAGAACATTTCGAACATTATGAAATGAAATTCAGCGTGGCTGAGAGCTGAAATGATGTGAGATATCTATTTAAAATCATTAAAAATCAATACTAACAGTATCATTGGGAAGTGGTTTAGATCTGGAAGAATAAATAATATCAATGTTTTAAAGAGCATTTCAGATATGTGTCGTTTAGATAGAAATCTAATCATTTCAGAATGGCATGCAGATCTACAAAAACTCATTCTCAGCTAAAAGACGCTAACATATGAGAATACTATTAACCCTACAAATGAGATCATTCAAGTCAACATCTAACACAGTTGAAAGTAGTGCAGTTTAGAAGGACTATTCTAAAGTTCTTCTGCCTGTCTTCTGTCAACCTTCTGAGGTGGTCCAGTCAAGAAGCAAACTCAGAAGTTCTAGTTCAGTCTTTATTATAAGGTTACATTAACAGAATCTTGCAACCGAAAAGTACATTTCTCACTCATTACTTTTACAGCCCAAGAAATTAGGGAGGGTCCCATTGGAGACATTTGCCGTGCCCACATTTCTTCTGCGGGCTTAATTCAGCTACATTTGGGGGTCTTCTCATTCTGTTGAATGGGACTGGACTTTTTCCCCAAACTCCTGTCCTGAAAATGCCACTGTTTGAATGAGAGAATTAAATAAGTGATAAACATCGTTGCGTTGAATTATCCCTCTCTCTCTATATTGTAAATATAAAAAAACCATCAGGACATAGTTTTTCTCAGGAGGCTAAAATAAGGTTTTAATACAAAACTTAACATGGTGCCTTCTCTTCCCCCCCAAATTTACCTATGTTCCTTTTGCTTATTTTTTCATGTCATTTTCAACCACTGCTAGATGTGTCTCTTCAACAATGGAGTGAGTCTGAGCGCTATGTTTAAACATCAGTCATGCAACTAGGAACTGAGAATGTGAGTTGTTGTTTTTTTCCCCTTTCTGATCTCTCCAGTCCAAAATAATCTCTCCCAGCATGCCAAAAGCAACACTGATACTGTATAACTATCAAGGAGCATCCATAAATGGGGTTATTCAATAATCAAATTCATGTTCTTGAGGCAGCCCAAGTTAGTTTTGGATATAAATCATGAACCCTGGTTCATTTTTTTTTAATTTGATTTATATGCCGCCCTTCTCCGGAGACTCAGGGCGGCTTACAGTGTGTTAAGCAATAGCCTTCATACTTTTGTATATTTATACAAAGTCAGCTTATTGCCCCCACTAAAAGCATTTAGTTCATGCTTTTCTAATTCCTTATTAATAAGCATCCAAATGTAAATATATTAATTTTTCTAGAGTTATGTGAATTTCATCAGGTGATTTATTTAATTAACATTAATCATGTGTTCATAATAGATTAATATTAATCAAGATCATGTGAAGTGTTAGTACCGCTTTATAATGGCTTAGCAAGACCACACTTGGAATATTGCATCCACTTCTGGTCTCCATGATATCAAAAAGATGTTGAGATTCTAGTACAGAGTACAGAGAAGATCAATAAAAATGATTAGGGGGAAACTATAAGATAAAATATATGAAGAATGGTATCAGGAGTTGAGTATGTCTAGTCTAATGAAAAGAAGGACTAGGCGTGACATCATAGAAATGTCTCAATATTTGAAGGGCTGCCACAAAGAAGAAGGGGGTCAACCTATTCTCCAAAGCAGGACAAAAAGCAAAGGATGGAAACTAATCAAGGATAGAATCAACCTAGATTTAAGAATAAATTTCTTGACAGTTAAGACAATTAACCACTAGAACAGCTTGTCTCCAAAAGTTGTGGGAGTTTATCATTGGAAGTTTTTAAAAAGAGATTGGACAGCCATTTGTCTGAAATGGTATAGGGTTTCCTGCTTGAGTAGGGTGTTTAGACTAGAAGACCTTCAAAGTCCCTTCCAACTGTGTTATTCTGTTAACTTGGCACTGACTGATCTTTATTCAGCTGTTGGCAGAGGTTTGTTTCTTCAGTTTTAAAGTCTAGTGAACTAACAAAAATACCAGCAATATTATTCCAAATTACATGTCCTTATGGGACATAGAAGGTTAACTGCAAAGGATAGTTGGATTTATTATTTGGGCAACAGCTGTTTTCAAATTATTTCAATTTTTTTTTTGAAGATCTGCTTCAATATTTATCATCCAGCTATATTTATAACCTTTTATTCTGATACCTGTTCAGAATGAAAAAGGAAGAAATAGCCTTAGGGCAAAGCAAAATCTTGTTTTGATGCCCATAACTTCTTCATTCTGTAAAAAAGAGTATATCAAAACTTCTGTAAAATAATAGTTGTGGTTTCCAGGAACATTTTGAAAGTGATGGATTTTCACCCAAGTCACTTGATTTCTGAATTTAAAAAATAGGTTTTGTGGTTATTAAACAATGTTTTGTTTTCAGATACTACAGAAAGAATTACGCTTCTCATGCAGTGCATCATTTTGTTTTCACCTTTCCTACTGGAAGATGAATGTGTTATTAGACATTTAATAAAGACAAGAACAATTAGATAACTCTCTCTCTCTCTCTCTCTCTCTCTCTCTCTCTCTATATATATATATATATATATATATATATATATATATATATGACTGATTCAAATGAAAAAAAATCTCAAAAACAAAAGATGTATACAACATTAATGTAGAATTAACTCGATACATTTATAATATTAAAATTAGTTTATATAATAGTATACACTGCTCCATCTACTCATTTAATGAAAAAACATTTCACAGAGAGATATTGTCAGGGATCAAACACCATTTTCTCTGCAGTTTAGAAAATGCATAGATGTAACTGCTTATAGTAGTACTCATATTGTTTCATAAACACTGGTTGAGGTGATTGGTTTAAGTTGAAGGCACTGGTTTAAGTTCAACTGGAATTCAGGCAGTGATATTGATGTAGTTATGCTTTCTTAGCCTAACCAACTCAATGGTTTTTGTTGAGATAAAGCAAAAGGGGGAGTTCCCATATATGTTGCTTGAGCTTCTAGAGAAAAGATAGGATAATGTTCCTCTTGGAACAGTAGCAATTATAGAGATGGACTCCTTCACAACTTTTAAAGATATGCCACTTATTCTATATCAGCTTGCTTAGTTTAGTTGCAGTTTTAGTTTTTAAACAAGAAAAATTACATTGAGTACAGTTTTGTGATTTTTCAGAAAATATCAGCAGTGAAAACTGAACAAACAGTAGAATACCGCTAGTGTGAATTTTCAACAGCTGAATGGGGGAGTGCTGTGAACATAATGTAAAAATTATATTCTATTTGCTTAAATTATGTTAACAAAACAAGCTAAGGTGTTAAAATGTATTATGGAAGAAAACAAAGGTGTTTCTATTTTTTTCCCTCTTACTGTTTTAAAAAGTACAATGCGGTTGCCAGTAAAGTCAGTGGACAGATTAATTCTTAAAAACATCAGATACAACTGAAAACCACTTGTAAAACAAATAATGAACAAGCATAATAAAAATAAGGGAAACCCAGTAAATCATTAGAAATGTATCATATTCTGTATACAATGAAAAGTTAACAAGGTGCCATTGGTGAAACTAGGTTTATTTGATCAGCAGTGGCATAATTTCTTCTACATTTAGTTTGAGGATATCTTTTTGTGTTTGTGTATATTTATACACATATATATTTTATGCATATTTAATATGTGGATGGAAAGTTAGAGTAGTACATGATTAGGGTGACCTGCTCCCTCCTCCACCTGGAAGCGCGGGATGACCCCTTGCAGGGCCGAGCTGAGGATTTTGTGCAGTATCTGTATGACAGAATCGCTCAGATTCGGGAAGGGCTGGCCTCTGACTGGGTATGTCCGGATGGGATGACTGAGGCAGGTCTTGAGAGTGTTATCTGGGGGGAGTTCGATCCAGTGGCTCCCAAGGACATGGACAGGGTCCTGGGACGGCTGAATGTGACTACATGTTTATAGGACCCGTGTCCCTCCTGGTTGGTACTGGCTTCCCGGGAGGTGACATGAGGCTGGCTCCAGAAGATTGTTAACGCTTTTTTGAGTGAGGGGGTCCTGCCGGCCGCTTTGAAAGAAGCGGTTGTGAGGCCCCTCCTCAAGAAGCCCTCTCTGGATCTGGCTGTTTTGGCTAACTATCGTCCAGTCTCCAACCTTCGTTTCGTTGCGAAGGTTGTTGAGAGTGTGGTAGCGCAACAGCTTCCCCGGTACCTGGATGAAGCTGTCTATCTAGACACGCTCCAGTCCGGCTTCCGACCTGGGCACAGCACGGAAACAGCATTGGTCGCGTTGGTGGATGATCTCTGGAGGGCTCGGGATAGGGGTTGCTCCTCTATCCTGGTCCTGTTAGACCTCTCAGCGGCTTTTGATACCATCGACCATGGTATGTTGCACTGGTTGGCGGGGGTGGGGGTGGGGGGCACCGTTCTGTGGTGGTTCTCCTCCTACCTCTCTGACCGGTCGCAATCTGTGTTGACGGGGCAGCGGTCGACCCCGAGGCACCTTGCTTGTGGGGTGCCACAAGGGTCGGTCCTCTCGCCCCTTCTGTTCAACATTTATGTAAAGCCGCTGGGTGAGATCATCCGTGGCTTCGGGGTGGAGTTCCATCAGTATGCTGATGACACCCAGCTGTACATCTCCACCCCAGGCCACCCCAACGATGCCCTTGAAGTGATGTCCCAGTGCCTGGAGGCCTGCGGGCCTGGATGGGGAGAAACAGGCTCCGACTCAACCCCTCCAAGACCGAGTGGCTGTGGCTTCCGGCGTCCCGATATAGCCAGCTGACGCCATCGCTGGCTATTGGGGGCGAATCACTCGCCCCCACGGAGAGGTCTCGTAACTTGGGCGTCCTCCTGGACGCACAGCTGTCTTTAGAAGATCATTTGACAGCTGTGGCCAGGGGGGCTTTTTATCAGGTTCGCCTGATTCCCGTAGATCGGGACTCCCTACGCACAGTCACTCAGGCACTCGTCACTTCCCACCTGGACTACTGCAACGCTCTCTACATGGGGCTCCCCCTGGGGTGCACCCGGAGGCTCCAGGTGGTCCAGAACGCAGCCGCGCGGGGGATTATGGGGGCGACGAGGCGCTCCCATGTGACACCTCTCCTGCGTGAGCTGCACTGGGTCCTGGTGGTCTTCCGGGTGCGCTTCAAGGTGTTGGTGACCATCTTTAAAGCGCTCCATGGCTTAGGGCCGGGGTACCTACGAGACCGCCTTCTGCTACCAATAGCTTCCCACTGGCCAGTACGCTCACACAGAGTGGGCCTCCTCAGGGTGCCGTCCACCAGACAATGTCGGCTGGCGACCCCCCGGGGGAGAGCCTTCTCTGTGGCGGCGCCCACCCTCTGGAACAACCTCCCCCCAGAAATACGTACAATAACAGACCTCCGGATTTTTCGTCAGGCCCTGAAAACCTATTTATTTCAACTAGCTGGGCTGGCTTGAGTTAAATTTTAAATTGATTTTAAATTGGGTTGTTTTAATTTATGGCCAAAATATCTAATTATTTTAAACTGTTTTTAAATTTTGTATGTCCTGTTTTTTACTTTGGCTGTTCGCCGCCCTGAGTCCTATTTGGAGAAGGGCGGTATAGAAATTGAAACAAATAAAATAAAATAAATAAATAAATAAATTGCACTATTGGAAGTTCTGAAAAGCAAGGTTAGGGTCAGATCATCATGGAGGAAATCTATATAGTAAATAAGATTCAGCAATGACTTATTGCATATGATCATTTAATTCATGTACGTGTACACACAAATACACACAAACATATACAGTTCTCACTGCCATTACACCAAAATAAGTACTGTATTTTTCGGAGTATAAAACGCACCGGACTATAAAACGCACCCACCTTTTTTGGTAAGGAAAACAAGAAAAGGAAATCTGCCTCTACGTCTGCCTCCCAGCAATTTTGCCTCTATGCAGCAAATAGCCTGCTTTACTTTCATTTTTGTTTTCAGCATAACTTGATTAGTACAAGAAAAAAAAATCTGCTCCAACAATTTATCTCCTTGCAGCAAGCAGCAGAGCCCTGCGCAAAATAGCTGAGAGTCGGGAGGCTGATTCAATCAACTTGTGCTAATTAGACTGTACTGAAGCTGAAAGGAGCTGTTTCTTTTTGCTGCTTACTACAAGGAGGTAACTGCTGGGAGGCAGAGACCAAAGGGTGGGGGCCAGTGGGTGGGCAGGGCTACATTTGGTGTATAAGACACACCTAAATTTTTACTCCCTTTTATGGGGGAAAAAGGCGCGTCTTGTACTCTGAAAAATACGGTATATACTTCTACAGATGTTAACTTCTTTCTTACTGGTTCCTGGGCATGAGATGTTATTGTATTGTTTTTCTCATTTACAGTTTTTTTATGAGCAATTAAAACTTCATATCACAATAATATATCATATAAAACAGCATAAGATACAATTCCAAAATGTTTCTCTTTAGCGATACAGGCCTATTTACCTAGTCATAATTTACATTTTCACAAAGTCTTCAATATTTATTTTATTTTCTATATACTGCTTTGTCTTTTTTTCTTTCCCTCTTTTTATTCAGTTAACTGCCTCTTCCCTATCCCCTCACATTTCTCTCTCTCTCCAACTTCCTTTTCTATTCCATCTGCCCTGATAATTTTTAATACAATGCAAGTAACCTACCTTTTCAGCACAGTGCATGCCAAATTGTGGTTGCTTATTTTAGATATTTATTTCTATGCTACCAGAATCCAAAGACACCTGGCATTTTGCGTATAAAACAGCAGAAACAAAAGTACCTTAGAGATATAATCATCTCTACGAGCATTACAAATATTTCAGAATAATTCCATTTTAGCTGCCTTCCAAATAAAAATTGCATTACTTTTTCCAGATGTAAAATTTTAAACAATGTTTTAACACTAAAAGTACCTGTTCTGTGTTATTAGTTGCCACACTTCTAATATTTAAATTTTGGTATTTATTTATTTATTTGTATGACATCTTTATTATTTTTACAATTAACTCAAGGTGGCAAACATATCCAACATACCTTCCTCCTCCTATTTTTCCTCCAACAACAAACCTGGAAGGTAGGTAGAGCTGAGAGAGTGGCTGGTCCAAAGTCACCCAGCTGGTTTTCATGGCTAAAGCAGGATTTATGCTCACAATCTCCTGCTTTCTAGCCTGATGCCTTAACCACAAAATAAACTGGTTCTATAAAAATATGAGTCCTTATTTATTTCTGTTAGATGTCAAGTTGAGTATAATTCTGTTTAAAGGTTTTGTTTAAAGTCATACTCTTTAAACAGTATAACAATACCCTGTCTAAAGTAAATGTTAGTGTAATATCTATAGCCAGGATAAATTTACATTAGTCTGGGATTATGTTGGTGGGGTTTGATGAAGGCATGTTCACTCATATACCCCAAAGGTCTTGCACTCTTCCTTATATGAAAAGGAGAAGATTGTAAAAAGGGCATTATCTACATGGTGTTTTTCTTTATATGAAAGGGTTATGTTGGGTTTTGCATGAGATTCTTATCCCAGTCAGAGTATAAATGTCTCCATAAAGCATGTAGATTGATCATTTACTGTCAAATAATTGTGATTTTTTTTTTTTAGAAAAGCCCAATTTTTAGAAAAAAGATTATTTTTTATTTGATGGCTAAAGACCATAAGAGTTCCAGAAGATTGTAAATCGAAGAATTATTGGAAGAGACATTGAAGTCTAGCCCCATCAACTGTATCCATCAACCGTTACCTTCATTGTCATATTCCACAAATATTTGTTTAACTCGCCTTATAAGAGCGGTCAGATGTATGAACAAAGAACTTATAAATATGAGGGAACATTAGATAGTCTCCTAATAATTAGATCAGTGGTCCCCAACCTTTCTGGCTTGGACCAGCAGAGGGGAAGGGGGGATGGTTCTGTGTGAGCAGCAGACACATGCAGGCAAGCCCACATAGCTCAATTTGTGCATACTGTGGGCACGCGTGCCTGCTGCTAACTCAAATGCAATTTTGAGTGTAAGCCCGCTGTTTGCATAAATGTAGTCTTGCACATGAGTGCAAGTATCAGCTCCTCGCACAGATAGAGCTTTGCACCTGTACTCACTCGCCTCTTGCACGGCCCATTCGTTGTAATGGGCCTCAGCCCGGGGTTTGGGGATACCTGGATTAGGTAGTTTTCTAATGGCTTTTAATAATTTTGGGTGTAGCTGGCCACCTACTATAAGAATTCCAGAAATGCATTTTTAACCTATGATCAAATATCAAATTATCAAATTTTCAAAAGTATAGATTTTGTTAGAATCTCTTACCAAAAACCTTCACACCTTTCTTACATAGTTCCCTATAAAGGTTTTATTTCCCTTTTTCCACTGTATTATTCCAATGTATTATTTCATCTAATAGTAAAAATACACTGTTTCCTTTTTAAAAGAATAACCACCCAGAATGGATTAATCTTTGATGACAAACCATACAGACTCAATAACAGCTTTCTAGTCAAGATAGTATCATAGGAAGCTTAAGGCAGAGATCTTGGCCACCTAGAACTGTGGTGGTGGTGGTGTTGAAATTCTTCTGCATAGAGCATCCTAAAGATCAAAAGTTTATTAAAAAAATTACTGTGAAGATGGTATTGTTGCAGATTGCTGCAAGGCTACTAATGTTTTTCCTCATGGTAACAAATACAGCATTATGATTAAAAAGAAGAAAAGAAACTGTTACTGCCCTGTACATAATTGCATTCTAGGGTTTCTGGAACATTTGATATTGGAACACGATCAGTTAATTAGTTAATGCTGACAAATTATGAGAGCAATTATATTTTTTCATAGTTCCGTATCTAAACTGAATTCATTAGGCTCTGAAAATCCAGTCACAAAGTGCTCATCTCAAGGATTCTCATTCAGGTTCATATTGATCCTGAAATTAACTGCACATTGTACATGCATATGTTTTTCTATAAAGGAGCACATTGTTGGTACAAAAGGACCATTTTGTACAAGACTGCACAACCCATAGGCTATAAGCCTCAAAACTTTAGGTGCAACCCTTGATGCATATCCAACTATAATTCCACTGAATTATAGTTTACAGAAAAGAAATAAACCCATGAACTGTATTAAGTTTTCATTAATCCAAATTTATCTCATTTTTGTCTCTCGTTGGAATATGATTTCTGGCATACCACTATATGCCAGCTAAAAAGATTGTAGACACCTTTGATTTGATGCCTACTTCTCATGCACAATAAAACTTTCTTTGTTACTTGAATTACTTAGAAATGTCCTTTAGGTCGATGTTCCTTTTACACAGTAAATAAGTAGAATTTAGTGAGATTTAAGTCCACAGTTAAGTAAATTGTATTTGTTGGTATCAGCAGAATTGAGATTGCTTCTGGATTCTACCTAAATTCTTAAGATGACGAGGACAGTGCCTTATTCAGCACAGGATTAATTTAAACCTGTGAGATACCCCAGGATTTTTACTCAATATGAAATTAGCCTTGCATTTTTCATTTTCAGCTTTTATTTCATGCATGTTTTTACCTGAGTTAATGTTTCACTTTTTTGTTTTGTTTTGTTATTTTTCCATTAATCTCTTCCTCTTCAGGTGCAATCTAGCTCCTGTGGTGGAGTTTGCTGCGGACGTGGGAACTAAATCAGATTTTATTACCATGAACCCATCAGTTGTACAAAGAGCATTTGGAGGCTTTCGGAATGAGAGTGACAGAGAAAAATTTGTGCATAGACTATCTATGCTGAATGACAGTGTCCTTTGGATCCCTGCTTTCATGGTCAAAGGCGGAGAGAAGCATGTGGAGTGGGTTAATGCATTAATCCTTAAGAATAAATTGAAAGTGCGAACTGCCTATCCATCACTGAGACTTATTCATGCTGTCAGAGGGTAAGTGTCTGGAAAAGACTGGTCTGTCCTTGGCACAATGGAACTCATAACTAAAATTTCTGCTAGAGAGAAAGAGTGGCTCTAAAAGGTTTGATATAATTCCATTCAACTCATAGTGGATTATGTTTCTGATAAAGACATGTTTTAGAGCAAGCACTTCCCATCTGTTTCGTCCATTCAAAGGCAAACATTGGGGCCAATTTATTTGTTTCTCCGCTTTATACACAAAAAAGCATGTGAATCTTCATCAAGTATGGCTGGACCACTCCCCCTCCCCCATTTGACTTGTAGCAGAGACAGCTACCGCCAATATTGCATGTTCTGACTTGAAAACATTGCCTCTCTCTCGCATATTCTGTTGTTTTCCATATGTATGTTTTCTACTATGAGGAAGCAGAGCTTCAGGAACCCACACTCTATATTTATACAATTGAACAAACATCAAGGAAATTTTATATTTATTCAAAACATGTATCTAGTCAGCCATCTTATACCAAACTCTGGCCAGTTCCCAAACAAGAATTAAAACAATATCAATAGTAAAAGCAACATAAAAACCATATTTAAACTATCAATAACCATAAATATTTTTTTTTATTGAAAAAGTTTTTTCAAATACAAATTTCCTCCCCCCTTTCCCCCCCCCCCTCTCTCTAACCCCCCCTCGCCCTCCCCTCCCCCTGTGGCTTCTTCAGGGTACAACCCAAATTCATAACAGATTATATAATACTTTACCATCCCCCTACTCCATCCCCCATATGCTGACCCTTTCTTTCTAATAATATTATTATATCCCCCTTATACTATACATTTCGAAATAACATTCTACTATAACATTATATAATAACTCCTAATTTAGCATAGTAATATTATTATATCCCCCAATTTAACAATTTCTACTCATGATCTACTCTTTTACTCCTCCCCCATACATATATTTCTTAAATCAAATCTTTTTTGTATATTAATATGACATTTCAAAGCAACCTTCCACTATAAAACTATATAATAAATCCTAATTTAACATTTATTCAACTCATAGTCTGCCCATTTCCTCCACCCCATAGATATATCTCTTAACTCAAATCTTTTACATATATTCATATCTAAACATAATATCCCTTTTCTTCAATTAAACAATCAATAAGCTAACCTATCTCCACCCACTTTCCTACAGAACTACCATAAATAATAGTTCTTGATCTCCTTATTCTTCTGCCTAAGAAGTATTCCCTTATATAAATAAAATCCTCAAATGACTTTAAGCTTGTAATCCATATAATATCTTCTGTAGTGTCTTTCAGCTGGATTGTTAACTCCATCACCCATATTAGGGTAACATCACATCCTAATTCCAACAGTATGTTCGGTATCTTCAATTGCCTCATCCTGCTTCGTCCCCAAGAGTAAAGAGTAAAGGAAAAACTCTGGGGACTTCGCAGAGGGCTCTACCTGCCCTCGCCTGCTCTATCTCATGTTTCCTTATGGAAATGGAGTTTTTCGAGCCGCCTTTCAGATGTAAAGGCGGCTCTTTACGAGCGACGGGGCTGGCGGTCTCAAAGGACCGTCTGGTGGCGACGGAAGTCAAACCAGAAGCCAATAACCATAAATATTGAAAACAAAAACTTGGCACAAGTTGAACATGCAGTTGCCTCAAGCTTATTCCAGCTTTTGGAGGAAAAACCGACTCATCAGTATTTTTTTGGAAGCATGGGCAGGTAGAGGTTTGCTTAACTTCAGGAGGAAGACTGATTCATAGGGCAGCAGCTGCCATGGAAAAGGCATCAAGGATCATATAAGTCAATTTGTTATGTGAGATTAAATGCTTTTTGGGATGCATCTGTTGCTTTTGGAGATACCTTTTCCCAGGTTGTAGTCCGTCGTTGCATTGCTCTTGAACATTTCAATTTTTGCCTTGAAACATTTGAGAATGAGGCACTTCTTGTTGCTGGAATCATTTCAGATTAATTATTTTGGTTGCATTTTGCTTTTCATTGGCCTTCTGCTTACTAGAATATCATACAGTATAGTTAGTATTTTTTTTCCCAAAGGTACTTTTCGAATAAGGGTATTCTATAGCGGTAAAAATTTATAGAGCCTATTATTCTGAAAGCAGTTGTACCTATCAATAGTAAAAATAACTGCCCTGATCTATGTAATAGCTTTATTCTCCAAAACACTAAATGAAAATGCAATCTGCATATTGGAACTGCATAATTACTATTGTAATCTTCAAAAATCCATTTTGAGACTAGCAAGAGTAATCTTGCCTAACATGGGTTCCCTCCTGATGTATTGGATTGTCACATTCTTAGTGTGTAGAAAGAAAATATTATATTCAAATAAGTTGTACCACAACTTACTGTGGTAGATTGAGACAGATAAAACATGGATGTCTACACAGGATATTTTCTAAAGCTGATGGGTTAAAAATTCCATTCTCTTGTCTTCTTTTTTTTCTTTATTCTTTCACTGGAGTTGGGCAATCTTTTGACTAGGGAATTGTGCTCAAGTCCAAAACTATACTCTGCAAACTAAAGTACATGGACACCTTCTGAGGAAACATCAAACAGATGTTTCATTTGCTGATTCCTCTATTATACTTTCCACTTCAATATTTCATTAGTCTCTGATGTGGATTGTTGCAACTTTTTATTTATTTACTGTCCAAAAGCCCCCAAAGCATGCTCAATGTGGAACTGTCTTTGCCACATAAATTGTGCTGATTGCCATTAAGCTTTAGGGTGCAATTAATATGCTGTGTATCACTTATAAAGTCCCCTCTGAAAGATCGCCTCTGTTCCATTACAGGCAGTCATTGTTTAGCATCTGCTTCATTTAGCATCCGTTTGCAGCTACAACAGCGATGAAAAAGTAATTTGGTGAGCAATCCAAAGCATTTACAACCTTTGCTGAACTGGCTGAAATAAGGTTGTAAGCACAATCACATTTAGTGACTCTTGCTTTACAACCAAGTTCCTGGTCCCATTTGTGGTTGTAAATCAGGACTATCTGTATTTCTGGCTATCACATCTATGATCCAATTGGGAAGGAGAAGGTTACTCTGTTATCTCTTGGGTCCCAAGAACTGTATTTCCGCTATCTCAGCATCTGCCTTTGGAACAGCATCCCTACAGGAGGTTCAGCCCATTCCAACCTTCTTGCAATTCTTAAAAGCCTGTTACGGTTTTCCCCTAAAGCTCATTAGTAGTGTGTTCATTTGGTTTGCAGTGTTCATTTGGGCTATGGTACGTCGTTCTTCCTTTTTAGTTCCATTTTTGAGTTTGTTGGCTTTATTTTTTAAATACTGTATTTTGTTAAATCATGCTCCACCCAGAATCTGTGTTGAATTGTGAATATTTATGACTCTGAATTATAAGTTATATAAATTATCAATTAAAATGTTGGTATTAAAAAAATCTGTGTGCTGGATATGAGCTTGATACTAATTTGAGTGTCCCCCTTAGAATACAAAAGTAGAGCAAATCCAGTGCTTCTTTCTAACTAATATGAATCAGGTCCAATGTAAACTGAATATGATTGTGTAGTTTATAGCAGTACCTCAAAGGAATAATTTCCTTTTCTAAATAATGATATTGTTATAAGCTTTAAAATCTACTGTTTATAAGAAGCAAGAGCTTGTAAATTATTGTCTAATAAACAATTTATGGTTAATTAGGATATACTTCAGATTTAGGTGAGGCATGAGAAAGAGTACAACAGGAAGTGAAAAATCATTGCTAGCTCTACAGGGATTAGAAATAAATAGATATATGTACCCAACCGAGATCCTGTCTTTTAAATGAAAAAAAAAAAAGAGCATGGAAGCTGTAAAAAGGCACAGTGAGGTTCCCCATTAGACAAAATATTTATTAGTAGTTGAATAGAACACCCACACAAGATAAAAGAAAACTCAAAAAGGGTATGTTGAATTAGAGATGAAGCTGACTAGTGAGAGACTAGTGCTTCACGCAAAAATGAAGCTACAACCTGCAACTCAAATAAAGAGCCATTTGTGGCCCTGTTAGAGTTTTCTGGATAAGGATAGAAAGTATGGCAAACCAAACCTGAGGAGCCATGCACTTGCTTTGAGGTCTTGGCAGAATTGCTTTCACTGCCACAGTCCTAAATTCAGACTCTGGAAAAAGAACAAAGCTGTAAGAGGGCATCTGCTTCCAAATTAAGTGCCGCAGAGCAGAGCCAGATTGCTGAGAGCTGTCCTTTGGAAGTATTAATCTATTCAGAATTCGTTATTTTAAGTAGACTGTTAGTTGCAAGTAGCCCAGCAACCATAATTCAACCTAAATACCATTAACTCTGCTTGAGTGGAGGAGAGCAAAAGCTTCTGAAATGGAAACCTTTGTTTGAGCTCAAACACTAAGACATCTGAGATATGATGGAGGCTGCTGTCTTCCTTGAAACCAACTTTAGACAAATCCTTGATCGATGAACTTCGACCATTCTGAACTTTTTTTTTTTGCAAAGATTGGAATTCTGGATTTATACTGCATGCAGGACTTCACCACCCTATATTTGCTCCTATTAAAAATCTTCGCATAGCAATATTTTTAAGTTTGTGAAGCCTATCTTAACAGGTTTTCAGATCACAAAATGCTTTCAAAGGATACGCAATAATTGTTGTACTGGCCTTTTTCAGATCCTTACATGAAGGTCTTGAACAACAGCTTGGTTGGTACTCCTAGCAGACCTTACAAGCTGGCTCATGACCCTTCCACCTTTTAACTGTCCATAAATCTGCAGTGAATGGTGGCATAGGTTTAAAAGTTGTAAGCATATTCTCATAATTGTTCTTCTGTTTACTCTTAGCATTAGCTGTATATAGTCTGTGAAGAATATGTAAAGAATCTCTGGTAGATCCCAAATATTGCTTTCCTTGCATCTTCCTCACTGTTTTGTCAAAAAACTAACTGTTTCTGAGAGGATATCTGGACAGTTGCTGCATAAACACACACACACACACACACAACACCACACACACACACACACACACACACACACACACACACACACACACACAGCACTCAACTCAACTTACAAGGGTTACTTGTGCAGAAAATAGGAGACAGTAGTATTAAGTATATTTACTATAATTTTGGGATAATAATAAAACTGACTTGCTAGTTGGATAAAATGCCAAATCTAGTCTAAAAATTTGGCTTACTGTGCAACCAATAATAATGATGATAGACAAATTAATTCTCCACCTCCCTACAATCCAAATAATAATTAGAAACTAATGCATGGTCCATTTGAGAAACATAGACCTGTCCACATTGCATACCACTCATTCCTGGGTAAAAAAAGAGGTTGAATTTTCTACAAGGCTGCTACTCATTTCTCCTTTCCCAATTAAAATACTGAAATTGCAGTTTCTCAGCTGCTACAAAGTTATTTTTAAACTCTGTGACAACATATATCATCAAGCCTACACTAGGTGACTTGAGAGCAGCTGAAGCTATTCTGCACCTCACCCACCAGTTTAGGAATTCCAAAACTTTATAAAGTAAGATAATGAAAGAAAAGATACTGCAACTTGTCCTAAAGAATCCTGGTTAGCAGAAGTAGAAAGAGCGGAAATGACTAGATAAGCCTCCCTTTTTATTAGCTCCTGGAAATAGTTGCCATAGACAACAATTGGTCTGCAATGGGGCCTATAAAAGAGAAAGGGAGAGAGGGAGAGGTGTCAACCCTCATTAGCTCCAAACTTTGAAGAGTTAAAGGCTAGGTTCATATATTTCACTAAGCTTAGTTTGTTTAACCACTACATGATGAAAAAATAATAATTGACTTGGTTAAAACCATACAACTAAGTCATAAGCCACATTTACAAACCTCAGTGCTTGAGCTGCCATATTGAGCTAACTCAAAAACAAACAGCACATACGATGAGAAGACAATTTATGAACCCAGACGAATAGTCAATGTTGTTTGAATAGATAGATCATTTCTTTGCTGCTGCTGCTGTGTTAATAATAACAGTTTCTTTCCATCCTCTGTATGAGGAAACATGGGATAATGGCCTACTCATTAGGAGTTTAGCTAAATCAGGGGGTCAGCAACCTGTGGCTCTGGAACTGCATGTGGCTCTTTGGGCCCTCTGCTGTGGCTCCCTGTCAGGTGATGCCACCATTGGCTGGCCCTCCCCTCCCAGTCACTCTTTGCCTGGCCTGAGAAGGTAAGGGCGACAGCAGAGGATGGAGAAGCAGCCAGGGCAGAGACAGAGTTACAGAGAGAGGGGGAGAGAGAAAGAGACAGAGAGAGAGGGAGGGGAGAGAGAGATGTGTCAAAACGATTTTGCGGTTCCCGGTGTTTTTTAACAACTGGTTTTCTGCCCTAATGACTGACGGGTAAGCATGGCTGGGGGCGGGGGGGGCATGTGACTGGTAGAAGTGAGTGACATTGAGTTGGCCATGCCCAGCCAGGTTTTTTGGCTCCCAGTGTTTTCTGTGGGAAACGGGTCCAAATGGCTCTTTGAGTATTTAAGGTTGCAGAGCCCTGGGCTAAATAGTCATTTTTTTCCTTAATGTAAGATCAATTTTTCTGGGGAGGTGGTAGAGTCTTCTAACAATGTCTTTAAGTTAGGTAGATACTTCTTAGAATGTTGTAATTTGGATTCCAGTATTGAATGGAGGGTGGAACTTAATAGCATAAATAACCCAATCCAACTATCTAAATATGTGAAAATTCTGAAATTTTGAAAGGATACTGAATTTGTGCTCCTAAAATAGCATGACAATAATCACAGTTCTTATGTGCTAACTTGCTGATGTAGTAATTGGTGCTTTTAGGTCCAGGGAGCAGCATGATGGCTTAGTAGTGAAGATCCCTCACTCCCACTTGGAAGGTTGAGAGTTCAATCCTACGTAGTGGCAGTTGTTTCTAGGACACAAAGAAAAAAAGTTATCTGCTGTAAACTTCACATAGGCGTCAGGAAGGGCATCCAACCAGTAAACGGTCAGTTCCACCCTGCACCCCAACTTCATCCTGAATGAATGACTATAGGGTTGTTAAAAGAAAAAAAAAATAGGTGTAGATAATTTCTTTAGGACCACTATGAGTCTAAAATCAATATACTATACTGTATCTCCTTTAAATTAATCAGTTTTATCCAACAGGTGAGGAGAGACAGTTTTCTTAAACTTTATCAAACACTTTCCATCCAAGTCAGTTTAATGGCTGTACCCTGCTTTGTATTTTTTTTAATACGTAGGGTCATTTATATAGAATGTTCTTTTATGCAAGATTTTTTTTTTATTTTAAAGAATTAGAGTTTCATGTTAGTTAGCAAAGTCACAGAGGCTTTTATGATATGTTTTAATGTAATATATTCTTTGTAATAAGAATGCATTGTTTCCTTGAATAGCAATCTGAACTCAAATGCATACTATCTGAAATAAAATGCACAACTGTAAGGAACAAATAAAAGTGCAGTTTCATATTTAAGAGCCTAAGCGAGTCTATTAAATTATTTGGGAGGAAAGACAGTATTTATCTTTAAGTGTCCCTTTGTATCTTTCCAGCATACATAGTTTTACCATCTACAGAGCAGCCACTTGGCTGCTCTGTAGATGTTTTAAATAAAATAAAAGTATATTTTAGCCAATCTTCATGTAAGATTTTAATAAGGATTGCAGCTTTAAAAATCAGGGCACATCTAGACACAATTAGTAGTTATTAATTTATGAAATTTGACCATAAAATGTCAAAGCTGGGAGTATTCTAATTTTGAGGGGCTGGGAGTAAAACTAAATATATTAGCAGTAAAATAATACTATTTTTAGTAGCCCTTGTTTGAGATCATTTTGTATTTACTTCTGCCTTGAGGCTTTTTTGAAATGAATTGAAAAGCTTCTGTTGTAGAAATCTCTCAATCAAAAGCAGTTGTTTTCAAAACAACTGGATCCTACTGGGTTCAATTATTTGAGGAGAAAGACATGTTTTTAAAAATTGACTGTGGTACATGTTTGCTTTTTCATACACATAGAAAATCATACTTTGGTCAACCTTTCATAATCAGATCAGCTTGAAGGCTGAGAGATAATTAAAAGTAATACCAGTATAATGGCACATTGTTAGAACACAGCAGAGCGTATGACAAAGAAATGGGACATTGGATGCTTGAGCATTGTCTGATCATTCAATATGAATACTAGGAACTGAAAGAACATTATTTCTGAAGTGCTCAATCTATGGATATAGGCCAACCAGGAAAACCAAACAGCCATACTCTTTGAAAACTATATTCAGACTTTGATTTTAGTCAAAAAAAGGTAAATATTAAGCAAAGGTGAAGTAATCAGATTAACTGTAATTAATCAACATAAATTTGGTTTTATTCATTATTGACACTAAGCTATCTATCTTTAGTAATGTGGCTCCAAAATGCCACTCAAGGGCCAAGAATCATCTATGATCTGAAAGAAATTGTACATCCCTGATTCTTAATCAACACAGCCTTTAAGTATATTTCCTATAAAAAATCATTTTCAGTTCAGGTCTCTGGTGTTCCTGGAGAAGAAACCTTGACTTTTGCAAAACATGTTGTAATCCATAGTTTCCTTTCTGTCTTTATGGACCAGCTGGGAAAGGGAAAGGGGATGCTTTCGCATGAGCAGCAGCCAATTACACACTTGCTCCATTTGCCCAAGTAGCAGAGTGTGCGCACCTGAACTTGCTGCTACTTGTGCAAGTTGGATGCACAACTGCACTTTCCCCCCACTTCTGCAGTCTGGTTCCAAAGAGCTCAAGGCCCGGTAGTGGACTGCAACCTTGGGGTTGGGGACCCCTGATTTAACCCCTCCCATTTTAAGAAAAAGTAAGAGAGAATTTCTCCATCTTTCATGTCTGGAAGAGTTGTTTTCAAGGTTTCAAGAAACCTTGAAAAACTTCAGCACTGAGTTGTAAGGTGGCATCACAAAACTCACAATAGTGGCTGCGATTGCAAGACTGTAATCCCACTCCATTTTGCATGCCTTATGATTCAAAGATCTAGGCAAGATTGAATATCTTTGATTATGTGATTATGATTGCCATACTGATTTCTCCACCATCCCATTGCCTTTGCCTCATTAAATGCCAGCCTGTTCCCCTACTAACTCTGTGTCAAAATCTGAACTTTTGTTTTCTTTTCAAAATATATCCTTATTTATTAGGCATGCTGCAATTTTATCAGTCACTCTATTTAATTTACATCATTAATTTATGTTATAATTCTGATACTCGGGAAAGCTACCTCTACAGAAAAACCTTTTGAGAGACAGACAGATAGACAAGTAGGTCTACCTTTTAGAATAAAAAAAAAAGCATTAATTGATTATTGCAAGGGCACCTTAAAAATTATATGAGTAAATCCATTACTCAGAATTCATTGACAATTCAGAGTTCCACATGGATATGGCGGATTTAATACACTAGCCCATAGTTGATAATAATGGTATGCTGAAGTAATCTCTTTTTATAATTTATATTCTGTAAGATAATTTTATTGACAAATTTTACTAGTTCTTTGGAGGCATTGCTTTGCTGTAGGTTAATTCTTTTTTTCAGCTTTCAGAATCTAACTTCCTTTCTCTGGCGCGCTGCTTGGAAGAATCCAAGAGCGTGGGTGATATCCCTCAGCTTGCCTGACACTGAGTGTATATAACTTTAAGTAGTCTGTTGACTCCGCCCCCGGGACCTGGCTGAGGCTCAGTTCCTTTCACTCAGTGCAGCGTGAACGAGTGTTTTTTGAAATCTCTTCCTTCGTTACGAACTTTATCACACCTTCCTCACAACTTATCTCCAAAATAAATTTTCGACGCCTTTCTCCTTCAGTACTGTGAGTTTCTCTTCGTTGTATCACTCACCGATAGTGAGGCGGCAACGGCCTTGAGGCTTAGGCCTTCCGCCACCGCTCCTTGGATTCTCCTCACCGCAGAGCTCTGCCTTTCCATCAGCATCTCTGCGTGCCTGCTTAATTGAACTGCCGCCGCCTCGCCGCAGAGCTCTGCCTTTCCATCGGCATCTCTGCGTGCCTGCTTAATTGAACTGCCGGCGGGCGTGATCATTTTCCCCGGCTTGCTGCCTCTCCCACTGCCACCATCTGCTTCATCTGGACGTCGGGCGGCTTCAGAGTCCCTGCCCGGTTGCTCCGTGGCACACTCGGTTGATCTTCGTGAGGCGTTTGGAGCACTTGTGAGTGCTCGCATGCAGAGGCTCGTTGTTTGCATGAGCGAAGGCGATCCGGCAATCTGACTGCCGGCTACGTTTACAGACGGTGGCAGCGCGTGGAGAGGCCTTCAGGACTACAGTTTTCGGGAGCGTCCTTTCGGCGGCCGTTTTTTCCCGCGCAGCCACCATTTTGAATCCAGCCGTCATTAATTGTATGTAGCCTCGGAACCGAAATTTTTCGAGCGGTCTGTGACGGCCTTTCTATCAAGCCTCTCACGCACGTAGGAGCCGGCTGGCTCTTGTGCCTTTCACACTAGCCTTGCGAATCTCCTATTCCTTCGCTTACTCTTGAGTAGCCTTTTTTCTTCTGCAACCTCATTGGGACTCTGAATACTTCTCTGGCACTCATTCCCAATTGTTCTTGGACTGAGCCAGCAGTTGGGGGATTTTCATTTGGGGGTTGTGATTCACCCTAGCCTGTCCTAGACTCCAGGGCCCCCCCATAAAAAAATCAAATTAATATGGGAGATTTAGATCTTTCATCCGGCCTTGGACAGGTTCATAGTCCGCCTAAAACCAAATCTTCTGACCACTCTTCTGGGAAGGAGCCAAAGAAGACATCTAAACAATCCTCACGTTCGTCTAAGTCGGCCACTTCCAAGGCCCACAAATCATCCTCGGTGGAGGATAAGGCCGCTAAGAGCCTTGGTACTACAGTGGTTTAAAGCACCCTGTTATTAACACAGCTGCCTGCAATTTACTGCTGGTTCGAATCTCTCCAAGGCTCAAGGTTGACTCAGCCTTCCATCCTTTCTAAGGTAGGTTAAATGAGGACCCAGTTTGTGGGGGCAATAAGCTGACTTTGTATAAATATACAAAAGTATGAAGGCTATTGCTTAGCGCATTGTAAGCCGCCCTGAGTCTCCGGAGAAGGGCGGCATATAAATCAAATAAAAAAAAAAAAAAGCGCCGACATGATGCCCTGGAGCGTCAATTTGAACAGGCGCAATGCAAGGCTCAAGCACCTACGCCACAAGTCAGCCTTTCTGCGGCAGAGCACGCATCTCCACCTCGGCCGAGCTCATTGCCTCTTCCGGCCAATTCTCAGGGGCCTCCGACCAGAGTCGAACCGATACCCCAGATGATCATTCCGAGTCAGCATACCAACGTATCCACCCTCCCTTCAACTTCAGGGGCCGCTTCTCTGCCTCAGCCTCCTCCACCTCATCGCATACCAGAGGCTACCTTTACCCCTACAGCGGCAGGCCTCCGTCCTCCGGAAGACTCCCAGCCTACCTATTACGATATTCAGGCTATGATTACAGGTACTCTTTCTAGGATGATGACGGCGGGTTTTCCTCAAAGCATGCCGCCTCAAGGTTTTCACCACCAGGGGACCTCCCAAGTCTGCCAGCCTGAGGCATCTAGACCAGTTGTCCACCGTCCCAAGGTCGACCCTGTGACTATTCTCAATTGACTATGATGAGGCCGGGGATATGGAGTTCTCGGATGACGAGGACAAGTTGCCTGAGAATCCAGCATTTACGGGCCTATTCCGGCCCTCTCTTTTCAAAGCTTTACTCCACAAGGCCATTGCTACTACACAGTTGGCCTCTTCTAAGGCTCTACCTGAAAACGAGGGATCCTCTAACCCACATGAAGCCCTTTTTGCCGTACCACAGCCAGACCAGGAGTTCATCCCCTGCCCACAGCTCTTCTCTGAGGTCGTCCAGCGGCCCTGGTTCCAGCCAGGAGTGCTTGCAGCGCCCAATGGCATTGATAAGAAGCTATTCTGCTCAGCGCCTAATCTTCAGGATTTGCTTGTGCTTCCATCAGTAGATGCTCCCATTGCTGCGTTAACGTCTTCCGCGGTCCTGTCCAACGACATTGCGGACTGATTGCACTCCAAAGATAGAAGGGCCGAACTAGTATTCCGCAAGGCCCACCAGACAGCAGCCTGGGCCATCCATGCCTCCACGTCGGCATCCTTCAACAGGGCTTCGCTGATCTGGCTTCGCCAGCTTCAAGAGCGTCTCCCACCTGACAATCAGCGTCTCCACCAGGACGTTAATAAATTAGTGGCAGCCACAGAATATTCTGCCAATGCAGTTCTCGCAGCGGCCAAATTCGCCTCGCGCTCACTGGCCTCCGTCGTCACTTTTCGTCGCCTCCTGTGGCTCTGACATTGGCGGGCCGATGTAAAGTCCAAATGGAAACTTGCCTCTGCACCATATAGAGGATTACAACTATTTGGGGATGTGCCAGATCATATTCTCATTGAGGATAAGGACAAAAGGAAGATGATGCCTTCCTCTTATCGCAGAGCAGATCGTCGCTACCTACCCTACAATCAGCGTTCTTCCTTTCGGGCCGATCCTGGATCCAGTATTTCCTCCACTTACCGTCCCTCATCTTTCTCCTATGACCGCGTGCCTGACCGGCCAGCTTTTTGGGACCACGCCAGACACCAGCAACCCACCAAGCATCCCTTTCGTGGCGCGGGTTCCAGGTCCTTCAGGAGAGGGAAATGACTGCGCTGAACCCTATCCTACAGGCGGCCGTCTCGCTCACTTCTTCCACCAGTGGTCCGTCACGACAACAGACGAATGGGTCCTCCAAACTATCCGTCTAGGCCTCACCCTGGAGAATTCCCCAGGACAGAGTCTCTCTCAGCCAGGGGGCCATCCTAAACCCGGAGCCGGGATGGCTCCAACTGGCCGTCTGGCATTTGAGAGGGCCCTCCTGAGGAGGGGCAACCTGTCAGGGCGGATTATTACCACCATGCAAGCCTCCCGCCGAGCTTCTACTACCTGAATTTACGAGGCTACCTAGCAAGCCTTTCGACGCTGGTGCCACATGAACAACATCGACCCAACCGGAGCCTCTGTGCCTGTCCTTCTCGAATTTCTTCAGGACGGGTTGGACAGCGGCCTCGCACCAAATACTCTGCGACGACAGATGGCTGCCTTGAACTCGGTTTTGGTGGATGCAACAGACCGCCCACTGTCTCTGGACCCGAGAATCCGAACCTTCCTGCGAGGGGCCACAAATCTTCGCCCTCCGGTAGTCCACTGATATCCCACATGGGATTTGGCGCTGGTACTCCAGGCGCTGATGCCTCCACCCTTCGAACCTCTGTCTTCTATTTCTCTTCATTTTCTGACCCTGAAAGTCGCATTCCTCGTGGTGATTACTTCGGCCAGGAGAGTTTCCGAGCTTGCGGCTCTGTCAGTCCGTCCCGACCTCTGCATCTTTCACACGAACAGAGTTGTGCTCCGGATGGATCCTGCCTTCTTGCTTAAAATTAATTCACTCTACCATCGAGCTCAGGAGCTGATCCTGATGGATTTTTGTCCGCAACCCTGCCATCACAGAGAAGCCCAATGGCATACCCTCGATGTCCGGCGAGCACTCCGGTATTACATTAAGAGGACTTCACCATTTCGAAAGTTGGAAGCGCTCTTTGTCTCTTTCTTACCCGCATCGATGGGACACAAAGTCTCCTCGTCTACAATTGGGCGTTGGCTTAAAGCGTGCATCTCCATGGCTTACACCCTTCACAACAGGGCTCTGCCCGGACGCATCCTGCCACATTCAACGAAGAGCGCCTTGACGTCGGCTGCGTGGGCCACTCAGGCATCCATCCTGGACATCTGTTGCGCAGCGACCTGGACATCACTTACACCCTTCGTACGCCATTATGTTGACTCCTTCGCCTCGCTGAGGCGTCCTTTGGACGGCATGTACTGTAATCTGTCATCTCCGCTCCAGCCACCCGGGAGCATTCAGCCTTCCTTCCCGTCTGATACTTGCTTGGGTACATCCCACGCTCTTGGATTCTTCCAAGCAGCGCGCCAGAGAATGGACGTTGCTTACCTGAACGTCCTTTCTGGGCGCGCTGCTGAAGAATCCAACCCTCCCTGTATGACTTCTGCTTCTTGGTTCCAGATGGCCTTGAGTCTTCGTTTGTGGCCTTCTTCGTGAAAGAAACTGAGCCTCAGCCAGGTCCCAGGGGTGGAGTCAACAGACTACTTAAAGTTATATACATTCAGTGTCAGGCAAGCTGAGGGATATCACCCATGCTCTTGGATTCTTCAGAGCGCGCCCAGAAAGGACGTTCAGGTAAGCAACGTCCATTCCCCTCCTCCCTGTATTACAAGTATTCTTTGCAAAATTGTATAATATTTTCATTTTGTTTCTAATAGCTTTTTGCTGACCATTATTATATAATTCTGGGTCTGTTATTGATAAAAATAATTGAGGTAGTCAGTGTACTGCGCAGTTCGTGATTAACTATGAGAATTAAAACTGCAATCGAAAGGTGAAATTAAAATGATTACTTTTTTATAGCTAAATTTCAGTGCTAGGTAGGTTAATTGCAAAGTAATTCCAATTTTGTAGCTTTGAGACATGTGCTAAATTTGATAGGAAGGTTTTCAAGTTCATGAAATGACAACAAATATCTTAGCCTAAAATTCATTGCACTCATACTTCCTTGAAATTAGGTATCAGTGGACGAAGCCTATTATTTGCATATAGCATTTCACAGTTTGCCAGGAGCTTGAGTTGATTATGTTTTATATGAGATATGTTCTAATCTTAACCCAACCATTGATAGTTTAATTGTTGTATATCTGTGAACCACGCTTGGCTTGTAATATACAGAATAGACATTTTTGTTCTTTTTTTCACCTTAAAAAAGAGTTTTTCACTGCATCTTTCATGCTCAGTGGCATGTAGATAATTCCAGGCCCTTTGCTTCCTATATGTTCAAAACTTTGGGGAAAAAATGGATCCAATTTTTGTGGCAGCCACAAAAAGAGTACTGATGTTGTTAGGGACAATCTCCACAGCCTAACATATAGATTTCTGTTTATTAAACAAAAACGGTTTAGTTTCGTTTGTCTACTTCCTAAAATGGTTAAACATCTGCTTCTACTTTCAAAAAGGAAAAAAGAAGGATGTTTATTTGATTTTTCCATCAATGCTGATACTACTCATTCTTATTGACTTGAAATTGGACAAAAGGTATCCTGTTTTCTCCTACGTTAAGTGTATATATTTCCAGCAATAATTTGTGAAGGACAATAGCATTGAATAACTCAACTTCCTATCAAATGTTGCTGATGGCTTACTTGAAACCAGTCAGGAAGACTTTTTATTATTTTCTTTCCAGGTAGATTTTTTTTTTTATTGTTTTGTAAGACTTCAATTTACAGCTGTGTCTCAGATTATTCGCTTGAGAGGATTGGGTCATCCTATTTTAATACATGTTTTTACAAGTTATGGATAATTATAAAGAAATTGGGCTATGTCTTAAGAGAAAAATAGAAGATGGCTATGGGAATATAAGTTTGGAGAAGCATTAAATCCTTTAGTTTGTGACCCTCCGTTCTTTCTGTATTAGGTTGGATATGAGCGATCTCAGAACAATATAAAACTTAAACTCTCAGACCAGAGAGACACAAATATTACATTATTCAGGTGCAGAGTTTTATGTATAGGGAGAAAAATGTGTTCTGTTCATGCATTGATATGATCTTATCTCAAATACACTTACAAAACCAACATTGTTTTGCAAAAATCCTCTCAGGATTTTATCATGCAGTGTTCTGAAAAACACATTGCTATACAAGACTCATTATATTATGGGAATCTGCAGACAAATTTTCCTATGTATGAAAATAATATATAAAGTATTTTACAGTAGGAAACAATTACTTGCAAAAAATTTTTTTCTAAACTTTATATAAACTTTTTAACATAGGGACAGAAGCAGCAATTAGACAGCATTGGAAAAGAGAAACTACAAAGTCAAGCTTGACTTAATCCTCCAGTCTCCTCATGCCTTTTTTTCATGCAGATCAATCCCTTTGTAGAAGTGTAAACCCAGGGGATTATTTTTAAAGTAGTCTTAGAGTCTTAACAAAAGCACAGGTTGTACTTTTATGATTACAGTGCAAATATTGAAATGTTGATCTAATAGATGGATCAGAAATGAAGAAAAACTTAAATGTTTCTTTCCTCATTTAACAGCTTCAAAAACTGGTGAAAAGATGGGATGTGGATTGACTTGGATGAATAAATTACTTTTAGACCTGAGCTTGCCTTAAAAATCAAATCTAAGATATAAACCCAATATGGTTTAAATAAACCCAGATTAAGATTCAAATACATACTGAAAATCATTTATCAAAGTAGCTAGTATACCAAAGCCTCTCCTTTTTCAAGAAAAACTGGCCGATTTGTTTTGTAAGATTCAGTATCTGTGTGGCATAATAATTCAGAACTTGATGATCATGTGAAATTTGATTAACCGACAGAACAAATGGGATTCTTATAATGGCTTTTTTGGGGGGTGTGGGGGGGGGAGAGAAGCATGTTTTTGATGATAGACAAGATTAAAAGGCAATCAGAAGAAAAGAGCTTGTTTAAACATTTATACTTCTGTTTGTAAGGAATTCTATAAGAGTTAAAAGGACAATAGGCATGATATAGTGAAAAAAACAACTGCATCTAAAGCTTTGACATCAGAATTTGCTTATTCCTTGATATTTTGAAGTTAATTTATTGTTTCTTCTTTCTGCTGTTTGTGATAATTATGATAACATCAGGGATGAGAACACACAAATGTCAGCATTGCAATATGTGGGTTTGCTCCTGCATATCTTTAGAAATTAAAGGAATAATTGCCGATAAATTTGCAGTATATATCAAGTTTATAGAATTACAAATGCAATGCCATAATTGTAGATAGATCATTGGAAGGACCATATTTTTCCTTACCTTTTGGAAATTTCATATCAGCCTTTACATAACTAATGTTGGTTACTAAATAAATCACCTTCAATCTCTTTATTTCTTGAAGGTATAGAGTCTTTTGCCACTGATTTTGTTGGGGATCAGGCTTTGAGGCTGATTAATAAGAGTGGTAATACATGGCATCCTATAGGGAGGTCTGCAATTTACATTTTGGCTATGGTTTTTAGTGATGTCAAAAGTTTGTTTTCTAAATTACAAAATAAGGCACATTTCAAAAAGGTTTTCTATCTTCCAGAAAGGGGGGGCAGGGCGGGAACAGAATTATCTAAGAAAATAACAGATAAAAATGGAGTCTGGATGTTTAATTGCAAGTTGAGATGAATTCAGATATCAGAATCTACATTTTCTAAACAGAACTTTTACAATAAGCACATGCATGCTCACAATTACTGCCTTTGTAGTAGAAAATCTTGTCAACTCACACAACCTACTCAAATCTTGCCAACCTACATAATTTGGAAGTTCTTGCTTCAAGTCTAATTGGAAAAGTTCAAATGGCAGCAGTGGATCAAAATTGTCTTGCAATTTAGGCTTATGTGTCAGTGTCAGAAGAAATATTCTGCTATTTTTGCTACAGTGACATCTAGATTAGTTTTCTATAATGTACCTTGTATGAAACTTTGCAACTGTAGATGGGACCTTTAGATACATAGACCATTAACCATTAGAACAGTGATGGTGAACCTTTTAGACACTGACTGCCCAAACTGCACATGCGCATGCATGCCTGACCTGAAAGGTGCACACACACACGTGTGAACACACATGCACAGCAGAGACCTGAAGACCAGCTGGCTGGCGGGAGGCGGGGCATCCCAACACCGGCAGTGCGGCAAGAGGCAAGATCTTTTTCTTTTGTGAGCTTCTGTTTTGTCGTTTGCAAGGAAACAAAAGTTCACAAAAGAAACGCCACAGAGATCTGACCTGGGGTGACGGCGCATGTGCCAGCAGAGAGGGTTCTACATGCCACCTCTGGCACGCGTGCCATAGGTTCGCCATCACGGCATTAGAACATAATTTATTTTGTAGACCCTTAGGAAGAAAAGAGAATAACATAATATTATCTGCATTCCCACAATGAGTACAGTTACTACATTATCATATTTCTATACATATCTACCTGTCGTGGAAAGTAAGTTTTTACATGAGCTTATGTATCCAAATAAGATTTAGGGTACTAAAAAAGAGTTTTTCTGGATAAGCTTCAGTTTATCAGTGACTTTGCTGAAACTACTGACATATGTTGCTTTGGATGAGTAGAGTTTGAAAGTAATTGAAAATAGAAAGAGGAAAGCACCTACCGATAGCATATTGAAAAGTGTACTAATAAGGACAAATAAGAGACTCAACTACTGCAACATAAAATCACAAATAGGAATCATAAATGTATCTAAATGTTTTTGTACTCTTCTGGAGAAGAAACTATAGTACTGCCTTTACCGGTGATGGCTAACCTATGGCACGTGTGCCACAGGTGGCACACAGAGCCCTCTGCGGGCACTCGAGCCGTCGCCCCAGCTCAGCTCAGCTCTGCTGTGCATGTGCACATGCCTCTTGCCGGCCAGCTGGTTTTCCGGTGTCTGTGCACGCATGCATGGGGGGGGTGCACATGCAGGGGGTTGTGTGTGTATGCATGGGGGGATGGGGTGCAGGGGGGTTGCATGTGGGGATGGGGTGTGCGGAGGTCACGCATGTGCGGGGGGATCGCATACGCATTGCATTATGGGTATGCGCACGCGCGCTTTCGGCACTCGGTGCCAAAAAGGTTAGCCATCACTGGCCTATACAATTCCACAGCTTGATCTACCAGCTGAAATGAAATGTTTGAAGCCCTGTAAAAACAGTTGGAGTCAGTTCCCTGATCATTCACATATGCATTGCTATTTCCTTGGAAACTGCTGATATAAAGCATTTCAGCCTTATACAAAGCTTTGCAAATATTACTCAGGCTGTTCTGCCCATTGCCAATTCTTCTCCTTAAATGCTTTGCTCTCACAGGAATGAATATCTCCTTTGATTGTTTAGAGGATTACTTACTATTTTAATGTACTGCAGGTCTCATGTTGGCAAATGCATGAAGGCCCTTGTGGGAGATGTAATAGTAAAATCAATATGTTTATATCTGATGATTTAACCTGATTAAAATCTAAGCATGTGTAATAGATATTTGAAATGATAGGTTTTATTACACTGATTAAAGAAAAGCAGGTCAGGATTTAGTGACATGATAAATTAAAATTCAGTATATCAGTCTATGAAGTATGACTAGTGAGACCACTGCTTTACAATTATATTGAAAAAAATTCATTGCTCCACAATTATATTGAAGACATTTATTTTTCCATGTCACATCCTGGGTGTATACCAGAATTCTAAATATTCATAGGCCTTCCATTACTATACTCTGTAATCTACAGTGGAAAGGCCTAAATTTAGTCAGTTTCAAACACTAAAATTCCCGATAACAGTGGTGCAGAATTGACAAAACAAAATTCACATATTAAACTCTGCCCTTTTGTACTTGTCTCATGACATTGCATGGAAGTATGTAAGAGAGAGAAGTTGCATCATGATGCACATTTTGTTAGTTGTTTCTTGCAAACCCTACCTATGATCTCTCACTTGTTCTTCTGTACTTTGTAATTCAGTAAGTATAGCATGCTTTCAGATTACATATTAGTAGGGATTAAACTCAGCTCTTACAATGCTGTTTTCTAGATCCCATAATATGATAAATTATTATGCCTGCATGAATTATTGTGCATATATTAACAATTATAGCAGTTAATACCCAACAATTTGCAATGTGTTTTACATGATTGATATGTTAATTTTATTTGTTGTGCATGAATGATAAGTTCACAAGAGTCCCAATTAATAAGCAGTGTGCATTATTTAAGACTATATTTCTCAGTCTTTTTTCTTAAACATATAGTCATGAAAGAAAAAAATTAATGCAGCTATGCAGCATGATAAAATTAGCGCCACCTTACTCAACTAGAAAAAAATAGACTATACAGCTCTACTGTTTCTTCCACTTCTGAACTATAAAAAGTTGGAATCCCATGTAACACAGTGCCAGCCTAAACTCTCTGAATTATAACCTAGTTTTCTAAATGCAAAGAGATCAATTAGTCCAAGATTTACCACTGCATTTAAATCTTAAAATGATACATCTGCGGGTTATTTTGTCCATATGTCTTTTTGCTCTCATCGTTACTTTATAGAACAATACTGACCTTATGTTGGAGGATCTAAGATTTGAATATGGACCTCCTCAAATGAAGGTGCCATCTTGTTATCTTCATAATACATTCATTGATATTATATTGGGATAGCCTTTATATATGCAAATTCCGTATGCGCACAGGACAGTTCAAGACATTGGTCTTTTTCCAAGTGTTTTCAGCAACTTGCTTGAGAGAAGTGTGGGTTGTGTTTGTGTACTAATGCTCAACATCACAATTCACACAGTGCATACTTCAAAAGAATACTTCACCCCAAATTATTTGTTTTACGATTAAACTCTAGTGTAACCCAGTAAATTATAGCACTGGCACCTTGAAGCATGGTATAGTTTATAGCTTTTAATATCAACCACTGTAATTTAAATTAGTAGCTCAAACCAGCCCAAAGGCTCCTGGTACATTTATCTACTTCACAGACATAATTTGGAACCATTTATAGTCTCTGAGCTTAGCAATATGTATTGATTGAAGAGTAGCAACAGAACAAAGCTATGCAGATTGCTTTGGCTTACTTTTCAATAATCTGCTTGATCAATAGGGCACTTATTTTTTGTTCACAAAACTTAATGATCACATTGTACCTGTCAAATGTGAACCCCCAGCAGCTTTTTGTTGCCTCAAAACAAGAATAAAAACAAAAGACCAATTCTGATGTCAGTCGTACCTCAAAGCTCTATCATCCTGACAATTATGTCCTGTGGCCTGTAATTTCAAGATGCTTTAAAAGAAGCATAATTAGGATCTTCCCGCATGCTTAGCTGATGTATAGTTAATGTAGCACCAGGTTTTTTTTGGAAGGAATAGTTAAATAGAGGTTTTCACCTGTCACAGTGTGTTGTTAGGGTTTTCCTGTTGCAAAGTAGCCATCCTCAAACAAATTCCGTGAAAGAGATGGGAAAGTTAGAAGTAACTAACTTTCTAACTTTCTTTCTAAGAAAGTTAGAAAGTTAGAAGTAACACGGGAACGGGACAAAAAAAAAAAGACTATTGGGGAAAAGAATAGAGCTGTACTTAAGGATAACAAAGAAGTAAGGAGTTATACCTTTCCTCCAATATTATTGGTCAGATGAGGAATGACATTTTCTCCCTCTATTAATGTATAATTCAGTCCTGAACGTTTTTCCCTCTGTTAAAGGCATACCTGGGAGGCTGATCAGCTCTCCTTCCACATGTTTAATTGTGGTGACTACTCAGTGCAGTTTCTGACAAATTAGAATAGGTATCGTCAAGATGGGTAGGAAGAAATGTTATGTTGTCTTGTTCATTCCAAACTGGATGATTATCAGCAACACCCTCTCTGCTGCAAAATTTGATACAGAGGTTACACGGCTAATCTTGTACAGGAGTTAAACAAATTGATGAGGGTTGGAAGTCACTTTTTATATATTTTTCTTTTTGGTTTTTCTATCTTCTTTTCTTTTTCTTTATTCTTTTCTGTCTTTTTTTTCCTACTCATTTTATCCTTTTTTCCTTTCTCTTTCTCTTTCTCTAAGTTTAGTTTTTATTAGTTTTTACTATTTTAACCAACATTTTTAATGAAAACCAAATAAAAAATTTGATTCGAACTAGCCCTGTGCTTCAGATTCTTTTTTTAAAAGAAAGGGAAAAAAGCAATATTCATCTTCAAATTATCCTTATTTGTATCATTTTTTTTTCAAAGAAACAGTATAGAACTATTTTATATTTAAATTAAATATATCTAATTCTACAATATATTTCAAACCACATAGGTCTTTAAACCTGTAGCAACTGTTTCTAGTTATACATATTAGAATATATTCTGGTATCTGCCATCATATCGTGGGTTTAAAACAGTGGCAGATACTGGTAAAACCCTTGCCTCATGGTGTACTAAATCTGCATTCCTCACTTATGGTACATTCATACAAACAGTTTATTCAGGAGATCTTAGTTAGCTGATGCCTCAGTGCCATTTAATTTGCAGAACAATAGATTTTTTTCAGGTATTATGTCTGAATAGAAAATTCAGGGGATACTAGGTCAATGATATAGTGCCACATTTGTAGGGACTTCTCAAATGCTGAAGATCACCCTCAGCCTTAAAAATGTGAGGTAAACCTTCTGTAGAGGATGCAATAAGAAACTCAGTTTATGCAACTACAGAAGCTCTCACTGGGAACAATGAAGTATTAACTCAATTTGACTAATAGGGGAAGGAACTGGCACTTGACCTAATGGAGAATGTATTCACAAATGCCGTTCTGCCATTCAACAGCTACCATATAGCAGAAGTGCAACTGGAAATGTCATAACGACAGCATTTCAAGCACAGTATTTTCCAATGCAGTTAGTTCAAACATTTAACAAAATAACATTATACAGTATATAAAATGATTACACACCATATATTCTTATGTGAATGTCTCAAATATGCACAGCAGATGAATGAACATTTGTATTTTATGTGTCTCTTTCAGGGACATGGCACAAGCATTGAAAGCACCACTTTTAAATCTATTCATCAATTATTACTTAATGTCCTTTATATAAAAGAACCTTTCTTCACATGCTACTAGTCAATAGAAAATAGTTTAGAGAGAGAATTGCATGTGTGAATGGGGGGATGTAATAGAAAGCTAAAGAATTAATTTGGGCCCTCCCCAAAAATCCTGAAATTGGTTTTTACCTTGATCATTAAGTATAAACAGTACTCATTATACAGAATTAAATAGAACAATGGGGTTCAATGTAGTTGAATAAATTTCGATGTACTTTTCAACTATAGGAAAGGTGATCTAATAATTGCTTTGTAACAACTTGTTGAATGCAGTTCTGACTGCATTCAACATAGTCTGAACAAGACTATCACAACAGTGTGATTACCAATGGTAGAGTAAAAAATTTAGGGAAAGTATGCAGAGTATTGTTCTGGAATTCTGGGCACAATCCATACTGCAAAACCTTGGAAAGTACATATGCTGTTTAGAACCCATTCTGCAGGAGAAGGATGGTTGAAATACTTAGGTTATGCAGATGCTTAAATAAGCTGATATACAGGTAGCTCTCAGTTAGCAACCACTTGTTCAGTGATCATTCATAGTAGTGTTGAGCGAGAGGGACATACAAATGGTTTTCAAAGTTGTGGTCCTCACAATAGTCATGTGATTGTGATATGGGTACTTGGCAACTGGTATGCACTTAAAGACAGCTGCAACATCCTGCAGTCATGATCGCCATTTGCGACCTTCACTGCCAGCTTTCCACAAGCACATTCAATGGACAAGCTGACAGAGAAGTCACAAATCACTTCCATAAGTCACTCCCACCAGTTATTTTCCTGAGGACTCCTGCTACAAAGTATGTGATGGCATGCTTTACAATTACATCACTTAGTGATAGTAATGTTGATCCTAATTACCATCATCAGATAACCAAGCTAGAATTATTTGTACTTTAAAGCAAAACTGGTGGGGGTTTTTCCTAAAAAAGTTTTTGAAGGCAAATTATTCTGAAAACCTTCTCTTAAATCAATGCCACTAATGATTACCCCTAGTTTTTTTAAAAAAAAGGTATTGTAAGCGAAAGGAAGCACTTTATAAATGTTTCACCTTCACCTTTTAAAGAAAATAAATTTAAGTTAATAATTAATCCTTGACAGGATTACAGTATATTTTGTTACAAAATGTACATCTGCTGTTCTAACAAAATGCATTGCTCTAATGGTAAAAACATTCCTTTAATAAAGATACGGTTAATAGAACTGCATAGCAAGGATAAGTGAGTTTAGCTTATCAGAAACCTTGGATGTTAGCAACTTTTTACTCATGGAAATAGCAATTTCTTTATTATGGTGTATCATTGACATCTGAGTTGGTAAGTACAAATGGGCTAGGTTTGATATGGGAAGTGTTGAACCTTTTGATGCAGACAATCATTTGCAACAATATAGTTGCAGGGATTGGCAAGAGTTGTTTTCATCACCCTACCTCAGATGTTCTGAATATTTGCACATCTTTGCCATTGAATATAATCAGAGCTTTATTGGCTCCCATTGATTAATTGAGAATCTAAGTGAACAAGATTGTTTCATTAATTAGATAAAAAGTCATACAGACAATGTATGATTTTCCAGAATCCATTTAATTGTCAAACCCTTTGTTAAGGATATTGTTGTGTTAACAACCAGCAGAGGATAGAGCACATGGAAACGATGCTGAGAGCAACAATGAATAAAATACATATAAACTGGTTTATCAAAGTTTTTACTTTGTAGTGAAAAACAATCTCATAGTCTTTAATCAATCCAAGTCTTAGCCAGTCATAATCAGTCCAGAGATACAAAATTCTTCTTACCAGTTTGTAGTAAAAGGATCAAACAGGAATGATATAAATAGTTCTTAAAAACAGAATAAATAAACCATGATCACATTAGATCATGTAAGAGATCAAGTAGAAATTACAAAACAGCAGTAGGTAATAAATAGTAGCAAGGTCACGCTGATAACAGGTCACGATGATGGCATGTCCACAATGACTACATTCAAGCTCCTTAAATACAGTTACTACAGATCTTATCCAATCAGGATACAATGACTCAGCATTACAATGACTCAGCAGTACTTCTTAAAGTCATAATAATAGAATAGAATAGAATAGAATAGAATAGAATAGAATAGAATAGAATAGAATAGAATACATATTCATCATGTTAACTTATATATTGCCTGGCCAACCTGTTAGGCAAGCACCATATCCTAACACCCTTCATCTCATCCTTAAGTAGCTTCTTGTAGTCGGAATATTGAGGGTTATTTTGTCTAATGGTTCACTGGTGTTAAAGTATATATGATATCAACAGAATTTCCACAATCTATTAAAGAAGTTACCCAATCAAACACTGAGATACAATTAGTCTAGCAAGTTTTATTCTTGACAAATCCATGTTGAGTTACGGCAATTACTATTTTGTTTTCAAGATGCTTACAGATCAACAACCTTGCAATTTGAACTAGAATTTTTTCATATATCCCTGTCAGATATGCTGGTCCATAGTTTGCTGAGTTTTTCTTCCTTCCTTTTTGAAGATAGGATACTATTTTTTTCTCCCAGGTATCTAACATGCCTCCCATTCGCCAAGATAAAAGGGTGTGGCTAGTCCATTAGCTAGTTGAATAGCCTTTTGCTTTATTTTGAGCATATTGGAGGAAACATTTTTTGATACTCCTAGAATCTTTTCCAAAACTGAACTTATTTTGAGTTTGCATTTTTTCTGTACTTCAGCCCTACAATTCTGAAGTATTTATCTGTGACCTCTCTCTGTTTCTTTTTTGTGTTTTTTCTTTTCTTTACAAGAATCTTCAGATCTTTACAGAGCTTTTTGTATAGTCACATTGGCTTCTTCACTGTCCTTGGGGTTTGTTTGTTTTTTCATCCTTGTCCACATACTATGCCTAGCAGGATGATTTTAGCCATATGCTCACTTTTCTTTGTCAAGGTTGTTTATTGTGTACACAGATCTGAGATGGGAGTCAATACTAGTATAATGACTAATGTTAGAAAGACATTGATGAAAGTAACAGAAATCAATAACGTTTCCTTAGAGGAAAGAGTGTTTAGGATTGCCTTCTGCCAAATAAAAGATGGTAAGTATTTCTTAGTATGTGTTACCCTTCTTCACCTTAGCTTTCTAATATCATTCTCGTGCTTTTTGCAAAAGGATTCAAGAAAATGTCTCATCTATAAATCTTCTCTTACTTTGTTCACTAGGGTGATATTATGATGGATCAACTGGAAGTAGTTCAGTACAACTGTAGAATTTAACAATTTTACTTATTTATACTGGGAGTTTATTATGTACAGAAATCTTCCATATGTTAGGAGTTAACTTAGGAAATAGTGCAGCAGAAGTCTCTTAAAAACAAATATATACAGTATGAGATGTAGAAGAATGCAAGTACCCTTTAGTGTGTATCCCATTTATTTCAGTCCTCTTGATAAATGAAAGTCTTCTACTGTCTTATCAAAGAAGTGCCGAGGTACCTTGCATCTTAAGGTCCAATTGATGTTGATGATTTAGTTGAATGTTCTTACAAGTTTCAGTAGCAGTACTAAATGCAAGTAAGAAAAAGGTCCAGCTTCCAGCTGCAGGAGGATAATTTATCTTATATGGCTTTTTCTCTAAAGTAAAAAAGTGACAATAAATAAATTCTATTTTTTCAATCTAATATTCAGCATCTTGTCTTGGAACTGAAACAATCATTTGTATGAAACAAATCTTTGTTAACACAAGGCCCCGGTGTTAATTTGATGTTATCAAACCATTCTAGAATTTGTTATTGGACTGCCTCTATATGTATATTGAAGTTCACTGTTTAATCAGATCTTAAATCACATCTAAATCAAGCACATACATTCTTCACTTACATGATTTTTAGCCTCTAATTTACTTTCTTGTAAACTAACCATGCTTTCTCCAAACATTTTAAATCACTAATTCCAAGATATCCTAGTTTCTATAAACATAGCTTTTAAAATAGTAACAATTAAGAAACTAAAGAAATTATTTCTAAATTGTCATACAAAGAGAGTCATACAGAAATCTTTATGATTCTCATGACGGTGAGCACGGCAGTCATGCCTGGGAGTGACACTGCCTTGCTCCAATGAGACCGAGTCTGCTGTAAAGTTCTTAAGTCCCGCCTCTTCCTGTGTAGTCCAGTTTTTCGACTCGGTCTTCTCTGGGATAGTCATGTCTGTAGTTTCTCTGTTATATTTAGAGTATTTACTCTGCTTTTTTATTTTATTTTCTTTTAGTTTTGTTCTTTCTAATTGACTCTTGCTGGAGCGTGAAAGGCTTTTGCCAGAACCCGCTCTGAGCCGCTTGAGCGGCTTCGGTCTGCTGGCTGGCAGAACCATTGGAATTTTTCCGCCCACGAGCTTGCTCCGCGGCATTTCTGAGCCCATAATAATTATTTGGAGCCTTGTGGAACCGTTTTTGGAGAGTCTGGAGGATTTATGAAGGGCTGTGAGCTGATTGAAGGGCTTCGGCTCTACAACTGATTGGCACGAAGTTCTTACCGCGCCTGTGTTTGTCGTGCCAAGCCGGATGGCTAGCAATCTCAGTTCTCAAAAGGGATACAACAGCAAGTATTTGGGACTTTTCTCTCATCTGGGCTCCTGTGATCTCTTATTTGGTGGCTGTTTCTCTTATTTGTGCTGTGGGAGGCTTATGTATTTTAAGGATCTCTGGAAATTTAAAATTGGAAATTCAAAATGGCCAACGCTATTCTTTCTAAGGCTTCTCGCAAGTCATCCAAAAGAAAGCAGCAGCATGGGCCTGACCCAGGGGAAGGTTGCTCTTCCCACACACACCCTTCTGCTAAAATAGCTCGCTCATCTGCTTCTAAAGGATCTAAATCCTCTAAAGATGAGGAAAGACACCACAGAGCCATGGAAAGGGCTTTTTAAAAGGTTCAAGCTGTAATGGCTCCTCCCACAGATATTCAAGCCACTAGATCACAGCCATCTCATACACCTTCTCTATCTCTAGATAGATCATTGCAAGGTGATACAAATTTGGCAGATGCTTCCACTGTTTTTCCAATGTCCACAACAGAGTCCAGCGTTATTCTGACTGTTCCTGTTCAGTCAGGTTCTGAAATTGGAGGGGGGGTGGTAATCATTCTTCTTCTGCCCAACATGTTCCAGAAATTTCTCCTGTTCTAGCCTCCCTCATTTCTATGGCCATCCGCCAGGGTATTGCTAAAGGTCTTCATCAGCGGGCTCCTTCTGAGGCTTCAGAGATCCAGAGTCATCAGGGCCATTCTCATAGGCATCAAGAGTCCAGAGGTACTGTAATTCATCATGAAGCTCATGACTCTCCTCAATCTGACAGTCAGGATTCACTATCTGAGGGTGAGATCATTCCAGATCAAGAACTTTCTGAGAATGAAGGCCTAGAACCAGACCAACCTGCATTTGTGGGCCTATTCAAACCTCAGATGTTTAGATCCTTGTTATTCAAACCACTACATGTATGGGTGTTCCCAGTTCCAGCTCTGGTTCCTCTTCTTTGTCCTCTGATCCAACAACATCTGTTTTTCTGGAACCCACTGTCCAAACTGAAGTTGTTCCTGCTCCCAAACTGTTTTCAGACGTAGTTCAAAGACAATGGAACTTCCCAAGTACAGGTCCTCTTCCAAATTCACTGGACAAACGTTTCTATAACTTGGCAACTGACTTTTCCAATATATTGCAGGTTCCTTCTGTGAATTCTCCTGTAGTAGCTTTGTCTTCATCGTCTCCAGTTTCAGGCCCAGCTGAAGAGGTGTTGCGCCCAGAGGACAAAAGAGCGGAGAGAAATCTCATTAAAGGACATCAGGCTTCTTCCTGGTCTGTACAAGCTTCTTCTGTGGCCTCTTTCTTCAACCGCGCTACCATCCTATGGCTGAAACAACTCCAGGAGAGAATTCCAGCCACTGATCATAGGCCTCACCAGGACTTAAACAAAATTTTGGCAGCGGTGGAATTCTCTGCAGATGCCACTCTCAATGCAGCTCGATTTTCTGCTAAGGCTATCGGTTCTTCAGTTACATCTAGACGTCTCCTCTGGCTCAAAAATTGGCAGGCAGATCAAAGAGCCAAATGGCGCCTAGCTTCTTCTCCTTTCCAGGGTGACAAGTTGTTTGGGGCTCCTCTAGAACCCCTCCTGGTTGAGACTAAAGACCATCGTAAAATCTTACCATCTATTTCTAGGAGGTCGGAGATCCGCCCACAGACTTCCTTTCGTTCGGGATCCTTTCGGGCCCACTAATCCAGTTTCTACCAGCAACGTTCCCATCGGTCATTTCACCCACGAGGACCTCAACAACAGGACTCTCAGGTCAGACAGGGGTACAGGTTCTCCTCCAGGAGACCGTTCAGAGGCTCGAGAGGTTGGCCTTTTCACCGAGCCCGCTAATTCTCCTCCTGATTCTAGGATTGGGGGCAGGTTATCCTTTTTCACTGACATATGGGATAACACAGTTTCAGATTCTTGGGTTAAAGATACTATTCAATTCCGCCTAGCTCTTGAGTTCCTCTCCAACCCCCCCCCAATTGTTTTCTGTACTGTCCTTTGTCCTTGGATAGAGCCAAACGTGCTTGTGTTAAGGTGGCCATTGAACACCTTTTGCTGATAAAAGCCATCCAGCCCGTCCCTTCTCTCCAACGGGGTCAGGGATTCTATTCCTGTTTATTCCTACTGCAGAAGCCTTCGGGGGATTGGAGGGCTATTCTATTCTATTCTATTCTAGATTTAAAATCTTTATGTAATTTACCGCCGGTTCAAGATGCAATCTCTCCACACTATTCTTTTAGCAATTAGGGAGATTTTATGTCATCTATTGATTTAATGGAAGCTTACTTACACATTCCTATTCTCCCTGCCCATCGTAGATTTCTCAGGTTCTGTTACAATGGTAAACATTACCAGTACAAGGTTCTTCCATTTGGTTTATCTTCAGCGCCTAGGGCGTTTACTAAAATTATGGTGGCCCTTATTTCTCACATTTCCTCCATTCCAATCAGGATTCTTTTTTACTTGGATGATATACTCATCCTTTCCCGATCTGAGCTTCAGGCTCGTTGGGACGTTGCCACATCTCTCGATATCTTAAGGACTCATGGGTTTTCCATCATTTGACTCCTACCCGTCTTCAGTACCTAGAGTCTGTAATTGATACGGTGTCAGCTAAAGTTTTCCTATCTCAGGATCGACAAGATAGTCTCTGTGATACGACCCGTAGATTTGTTCAGTCCAGGTCAGCTTCCCTCCTGAGCTTTTCTAGCCTGCTAGGCAAGATGGTATCCTATTATGGTATAGTACCCTGGTCTCGTCTTCACAGCAGGAAGTTGCAGTGGCTTCTTCTGCTTCTTCTGCCCTAGGTTGAGGAACTGTTGAGCGAAACCTCAACAGTCCCTCAACCTTCCTCCTACATCTGACCACCAACACCATCGAGTCTCTCAAATGGTGGGCACCAGAGAATGTCTCCAAGGGCTGCTCATTCCTGGGACCTCAACGGTTAGTCATAATGACGGATGCCAGCCTAGTAGGTTGGGGGAGCTCATCTGGAGATGCACATGATTCAGGGCAGGTGGACCCCTCCGGAATGCGACCTCAACATAAATCTCCTAGAACTCAGGGCGATCTTCCTTCAGGGATTCCTGGCCCAGGTCCAGGGCAGGGATGTCCTAGTCCTCACGGACAACATCACTGCAAAAGCACACATAAACAGACAGGGAGGGACCCGTTCCCAAGCTCTCCTTCAGGAGTCTCTTCGGCTGGGGCTCTGGGCCGAGTCCCACCTAATACCTCTCCGGGCAGAACACATTTTGGAGGTGTCCAATATTCAAGCGGACTCCCTCAGCCGCAATCCAATCGACCTGGCAGAGTGGAGCCTACACCCTCGTCTTTTCCAGGAGCTTTCCAGACGGTTCGGCCATCCTCAGGTGGACCTGTTCGCCTCAGCAGTTATCCATCAACTACCCCGTTTCTTTTTCTGTTTCCCAGCTCAGGGAGCGGAAACAGTCGACGCCTTACGCAACCTGTGGCCAAAGGGAATCCTTCTCTACGCCTTTCCTCCGTTCCCTCTGGTAGCCAAGGTGGTTCGGAAACTCATCAGAGAGGGGCAGAACTGGTACTGGTGGCCCCCCATTGGCCTCACCATCCTTGGTTCGCGGACCTAGTGTCCCTGTCGGTGGCCCCTCCCTGGAAAATTCCCAATAATCAAGTGTTGCTGCTACAAGGATGGCTAGTTCATCCAGATCCTCAGTCCTTCCAGCTAGCCGTCTGGAGATTGAGCGGTTCCTCTTGACGGAGGCTCAAGTTCCACCGGATGTCATCACAACCATTCAAGCCTCTTGACGCAGATCTACCACTCGTATTTACGACGCCACTTGGACTGCTTTCTCCAAATGGTGTAGGCGGCGCAGTATCGTTCCCACATCAGGATCGGTAGTTCAGATCCTTGGTTTCCTACAAGATGGTTTCTCTTCAGGTCTCTCTCCGAATACTCTACGGCGCCAGGTACCAGCTATTTCATCTATTCTGTCTTACTCGTCAGCTGTCTCGCTGTCTAAAGATCCTTTGATTCGCAGTTTTTTACGTGGAGCTACAAACCTCAGGCCTCCAGTCATACACAGGTTCCCTACTTGGGACCTTACCAAGGTATTGTCAGCACTCACTAGACACCCTTTTGAACCTCTTCGGGAGGTGGACCTCAAATTTCTTCCATTCAAGGTCTCTTTCCTGATAGCCATAACCTCAGCCCGCCAGAGTTCAGGGTTGGCGGCCCTGTCGGTCCGACAAGATCTGTGTATTTTTCATGCGGACAAGATGGTCCTATGTCTGGATCCGGCGTTTATTCCCAAGATCAACTCTGTCTTTCACAGATCACAGGAACTTGTTCTTCCAAATTTCTCCCTTCTCCTCAGCACCGACTAGAATGGACATGGCACACTCTGGACGTTCGCAGATCCCTTAAGATTTACATTGCCCGCACATCTTCTTTCTGTCGCACAGAAGCCCTATTTGTCGCCTTACAGCCCTCGTCCACGGGCTCCAAGCTGTCTTCTTCGGCCATTGGCCGGTGGATCAGAGCTACCATAGCTATGGCATATTCAGTCCAGGCCTTGCTGGTTCCCTGGAATATTATGGCCCACTCCACAAGGAGCACAGTCACATCAGCGGCCTGGTCCACCAGGGCCCCCCTGGAAGAAGTTTGCATGGCGGCCACCTAGTCCTCTCCTACTCTGTTCATCCAGCATTACCGGTTGGATACCTACGCCTCGGCTGATGCGGCATTTGGAAGGAGAGTGTTGCAAGGAGTACATCTGGAGACTGCTTCCCGGATCCGGCCTGATCCCACCCTATAGGACATTGGCTTTGGTATGTCCCAGGCATGACTGGCGTGCCCACCATCACGAGAATGAGCGTTGGTCTTACCTGATACGCCCTTTCTGTGATAGGTGGGCACGGCAGTCAGCCCCCCCCCGTTGGGTCGTTCCCGGGCATGGGGTGGGTGGCAATCTCATGTATGTTCTAATTTTCCAGACATGACAGTCTGCTGATCTACCTCGTCTCAAAACTGGACTACACAGGAAGAGGCGGGACTTAAGAACTTTACAGCAGACTCGGTCTCATTGGAGCAAGGCACTGTCACTCCCAGGCATGACTGCCGTGCCCACCTATCACAGAAAGTGCGTATCAGGTAAGACCAACGCCCATTATCTTAAAAGCTGTATTCGTTTAGCTTTTTTAATATACAGTAGGCAACAAAGATACTAAAATTAAGGACCATACTAATGGCCTTTTCATCCACTATCTGATTTACAAACAAGAATCTTGCTAAATGTTTAACAGAAATACTTAGTATAACTGAGGTTAGCTTGGGAAAGAAATAAAGGAAAGTAGTATTGATTGACTGGTAGAACTTGTCATTAAAAAGAGATTGACTGATTGACCCTATCTCCTTATAGTGCATTTTGACTTTTGATAAAACAGATGTTTGTCTTGTTTTACATTAACTTTTGAGAATGTGCTTTGGTGGATACTAGTATTTTGACATTAAAGGTAAAGATATGTTCCCCTTGCACATATGTGCTAGTCGTTCCCAACTCTAGGGAGAGGTGCTCAACTCTGTTTCAAAGCCAAAGAGCCAGTGCTGTCCAAAGACGTCTCTGTGGTCATGTGGCCGGCATGACTAAACACCAAAGGTGGTCCTTATTTTTCTACTTACGTTTTTTTTTAATGTGCTTTCAAACTGCTAGATTGGCAGAAGCTGGGAGAAGTAACAGGAGCTCACCCCATTACGCAGCACTGCGGATTTGAACCGCTGAACTGCCGACCTTTCGATCGACAAGGTCAGCATCTTAGCCACTGAGCCACCGCATCCCTGATTTTAACATCAAGAATTCATATATAGCCTAGTGCCGTGTTGGCAAACCTGTGACACACAGAGCCCTCTCTGCGGGCACGCCAGCTGTCGCTCCATCCCAGCTCCACTGTGCATGCCTCCCACCGGCCAGCTGGTCTTCTGGTTTCTGCCACACATGCGCGGGGAACAGGGTGCATGCATGGGGGTGCTCGCATTGCATTTTGTGGGGTTGCGCATGCATACCCCTGAACCCTGTTTTGGACCTGGGAGACCTCCTGCAGCAACCTGGAAGCCAAAATGGGGTGCCGCGTGAGCCCCCCCTCGGTGCCCTGTTTTGGGCCTGGAAAACCTATTGATTGATTGATTGATTGATTGATTGATTGATTGATTCGATTTATATGCCGCCCTTTTCCGGAGACTCAGGGCGGCTTACAATGCTTTAAGCAATTGCACCAACCCAGAAGCCAAAACGGGGCAGGGGGGTGAGGTGAATGCGTGGGGCACTCGTTTTGCAATTTGGGGGTTCATGCGCGCGTGCACTTCGGGCACTCAGCATCAAAAAAGTTAACCATCACTGGCCTACTGAAATCATCCCTAAATAACACATCGTATTACCCTACCAATAAGCCTATGTAATCTGTTGCAAAACTGCACATTGGAATTTTTAAAGTTTCGTTCACGTCCTCAAGGAAAAGCAGCTCCGGTAACTTGGACAGCATCAAAGGAACAGTGAAGAAAACTGCCAAAAAGTTTGTATTAAAAAAAATAAAATTATAGTCATTGAAAATTCTTGCATATGTTTTCATGCAGATGTTTGGGCATCTTCATGATATCACCTTTGTGGTCCAGGATAGGCCATTATTGTGACTTAACTGTTACTTCAGACTTACTTTGAAAGCTGTGCCTACAATTATATTTTCTTACTACATCTTACTACATCAGTGTAACTTTTATTGTTCATATGTTCAGGGTCCTTTACAAAGCACAAGAGCGAGTATCTTTGCCTAGAGAGAGTTATTAAAATCTATCTAGCTATCCATCATCTATCTATCTAAGCTCACATATAAAAAATTAAAATATTATTTTAGTGAAACTGCAAAGGCCTGGCTGATTAAAGCAAAGTTCTTGATTCCTTTCTTGAAAATGAAAAGAGTGGGTTATGAGCACACTTCTCAAGGGAATGCATTTCATAGCTTGGAAAGTAGAAGAAATCCCTCTCCCACATACAATGAATGGTTCTCAGAAAATAAGTCCATTTGCAAGAGCGCCTTTCTTACTGATCTTAATATCTGGATAGGTTCATTATAAGACAGGCAGTCACTCAAATATCAAGGTCAAAGCAATGTCGAATTTCAAAGAATAAACCCATCTCCTTAAGTGAAGTCCAGAAAATAATTGGTTAACAATGCAGGTGTTTCCAATAAGGGCACATCCTATATTTATCCATACTAGTGACTGGCATGGCATGCATATGTTTGGTCAAGGTTTGCCACCGTTAAAGCATCAAGAAGTATCAGTTTACCCAAACTTAGCATCCCTTTGAATAATGAAGTACACATTTCCAGTTGATGAAGGTAGTTGATACCTGTGCTTTCACTGGTTTTAGTGATATTGTATAATGGTTTCTTGACAGGCTAAGCATTTCTGTCTTCCAAGATGCAGCCTCCAAATTCTTATACAGTCAGTTTATCCACAACATTAGAGTTGATCATTGCAAAATTTATGCTAAGGATAAATCTGTGCTTTCAACTTCTAATAATATGACTTGATGATAAATTGTTCAGACTGCATATTTCACCTTTTTTTACCCTTATAATTGATGCATATTTACTGTACTCAGTTCAGAAGAGTTTATTTCTCTAAGTACCGAATCCATTAATTAGGTTTTAGATTAAGGCTTTAAATAAGGCACACACTTGCTTTTTTGTTCACTTGCTACAATATTGGAGATTTCTTATGAACATTTCTGTATAGAAATGTTCTTTATATGCTAAAAAATGTTCTTTATATGCTAAAACATACATAATTATATTCAGTGGACATGTGCAACAGAAGGCCAGTTACTTTAGGGCTGTGAAACGTTCCAAAAATACATGTTAAAAGCTTTTGCTTTTCAACTCCAAGAAATAATTCAAATTATAAAGCAACAACATTGCTGAACAAAGTATTGCTGTGCGTTAAGTGCATGACTTGAGTGCAAGTGAGTTGAATAGAATCAGAATCAGAATCAGAATAGAATAGAATAGAATAGAATAGAATAGAATAGAATAGAATAGAATAGAATAGAATAGAATAGAATAGAATAGAATAGAATTCTTTATTGGCCAAGTGTGATTGGACACACAAGGAATTTGTCTTAGTGCATACACTCTTGGAGTACATAAAAGAAAAGATACATTCGTCAAGAATCATAAGGTACAACATTTAATGATAGTCATAGGGAACAAATAAGCAATCAAATCATATTAGGAAACAGTCAATATAAATCTTAAGTATACCAGCAACAAGGTTACAGTCATACAGTCATTAGTGGGAGGATATGCAGTGACCGATATAAATTACATGATTCAAAATACGTATGTGTGTGTATGTATGTGTGTATATATTGTATATATAAGATTATATTATACTATTATTGTGTTATCACAAATAGTGACAAAAGGTAAATTTATCCTTTAGTGATTAATAAATACTTATTTATAGCAAGGTCTTCAATTTCCCTACAGTTGTATTTGATTTTCTATTGTAAAAATTTTGCACCAGATCTATGTATCATTTCTTTTTTCCTAAAAAAATGTACCATCTTCCTTTCTTCTGAATGAAAATCATAGGAGCCTCTGAAAACTTAATAGGGAGTCGCTTGATCTTTTGAAATATGGCTACAGGATAGGCTTCTGTATACATATCTGTATTTTCCAACTCCTCATCAAAGTGAAGTGACTGTTTTGGCAGCTGATTTGTTCTATCACAAAGGGTAGCATGTTGTTAAATTACAAATGTTTTATTGTGGTTTTACTACCAGAGTAGAAGTGGACACTTTGAAAAATTCAGATTTCAAAATAATTATTAATAGACAGTGCTGTTCATTTTGATTTGAAAATTACAACAAAATGCTCTGGATCAGCCAAGTGTGCAGATAGAGTGACTGTTTTTACAGGTTGAATGATGTTCATGTGGTTTCAAATGCATAAACAAAACTCTCTTGCCACACACACACTTTGATACACATTTAGTAAGAAGTACAAGGTATTGATGATTTTGTCAGCGTTAGTGGGAATGGTCAAAATCAGAGGTAAGAGAAGTTGACCAGCATTTTTGCTAACTATGTAGATCCACATGGTTTGCATGTGAAAGGAAAGAAATAAAGTAGCATCTGTGCATTCCAAAGAAATTACAACCTGGAAAAAATATTTTGTCAAAAATTCTTGAATTTGTTCATCCATAGAATAGTTCTAATGCAAGTACCTATGATTCAGATACTTTTCTAATAATTTCCGGTATTAAATTTTGATGTATCAGTTAACAAAATGTCAGGGCTATGTTCAGTTCAGACATATTATCTAGAAATAAATGGTAGATGCTTATTAAATCTCTGGGTCAGTTTTAAAATTCTTTTTAAGCAAAAACTAGAAGCCAGGCTGTATTGGAGAGTAACGTGTTATTTGCTGATTAAGAACGAAACCAACCTCTGTAAAGGATATGTTATAAACCACAGATTAAATGCCTCAGCTTACTTCCTTATTTGGATATCTGTGGATTCTGTTTTGAGATGGTTGAATGTTGCAAAATGAATTTACTAATTTTCAATAATTACAGAAATTGAAATAGATTTTCAAGTCCTTTCATATATTACATATCGCAGTTGCTTTGTTTTGTTAAATCGCAGTTTCAGGAGTTTTCAGAAAGTTTTAAAATGATTCATTCCGTTATTCATCTATGAATTATATGATAAGAGCCAACCCAAATGATTATTTCTTCATGCATTTGGATATACACAATAACAGCCAAATAGGAAAATATTAACTCAGGAAACAATGTTGTAGATATTATTGCTAGCTCATTATATGTATCATTTAAGCTTTCTTTCTGTACCATGAACCAGTTTTTATTTTGGAGATGGAGATAGGCAACCTTAAGATTGCTTGGGACTTCCTTAATATTCCTTAATATATTAGAAAAACCTGGAAAGAGCAGTGGGTAGGCTGATGGTGCAGATGAGTGGCCTTGAGACCTTGAGTTTCATTTTATTTGGTGTGCTTATAGTGTTTGTCTTCATTTCAAAGTATATCAAAAAGTATTTTGGGGATATGTTAGGATTTTCACACGTAGTTGCTTCAAAATGGCAGAAAATCATACTACTATTTTCAGAATTGGGACAACGGTTTGCTCTGGGGTCCCCAAAACAGCATGACATTATAACAGTCCAATACACATAACAAGTAGGAAAAATCTAATTTTATCTGTTCATGAGTTGTCAGGTTCTACATTTATTACTCTTCCATAGATTGCATTGTATTGATTTTTAATTAAGAGCTATGGTAGCTCAGTGGTTAGAATGCCGTACTGCAGGCTACTTCTGCTGACTGCCAGCTGCCAGCAGTTTGGCAATTCAAATCTCACCGACTCAAGATTGATTCATCCTTCCAAAGTCAGTAAAATGAGGACCCAGATTGTTGGGACAATATGCTGACTGTAAACTGCTTAGAGAGGGCTGTAAAGCACTGTGAAACAGTATATAAATCTAAGTGCTATTGCTATTTCAGACTAAAATCAAAACAAGACGTTATTAAATCAACACTGTATAGATTTACATAAAGATATACTTAGATTTACATGAAGATATACATTAAAAACATGCAGACAAGACTTAATTGTTTTTAAGTTAAGTTCATTATTTGCAAGGGAAGGCTAGAGTCATAGAAAAAAGTTGTCTTCGTTTATTATTTAGTTGTTTATTATTTGATGATACTTTAACTCAATCTAAGTTGACTTGGTGCAGGTACAGAAACATTCAAATAAATGAATTGATTCTTTTCCTGATTGTATTATTAAATTTTGATCATATTGATTTCATGGTACGGTACCATATCAATGTAATTAAGAATGATAAACTTTTAGTAAACTACCATTACTATATTGGTTCTGGTACACAAGTCAACATGATTTGTAACCTGTACATGGACTAGAGTACCCAGATCAGCAAAAATTGACTGTAGGAATGGGATACTGATCATATATAGTTGCTAAACAGATATCTTCTTACCTTGTTTCCTTTACCACATCTAAAAAGTTAGAAGAGTTGACACAATGTGGTGGGGATCTGGATAGTAGAGATTAGTAATTTATAATACATATGAATATTACTGTTCATATAAATGATAGTCATCCATGATGCATAGGGATATTATTAGTTCTAACTACAAACTTATTTTAGAAATATATGACTGGATAGCTGTTATAAGGACATTTCAGCTTTTGCTTTGGGAGAGCCTATCTTCAACAGACCTTCGACAAGAAAGTCTGACCCTATCTGACCCTATCAGAATATATTTCTCCAACTTTAATGACGAAGCAATTCTGTTGAATCTGTATCAATATGGTAAACCTGAAGCTGGAGGAATATAGTCTAAATTAAAATTCCTGCAATTATTTATTGTAGGAAGTGGTCCAGACAAAGAAAATGGAGCTCATTAGCATTGGTTCACTCATTTATGTGTTGGCACCAGCCCTGCTAAACCAGTTAACTGAAGATAGAAACTTGGGGCTCATCCAGTCAGCCACTTTAATATGCTTGTTTCCAATCCACATGCCAGCATAAAGTATCCTGGCAAAATTTGCTCTCTCCTGACAGCTGTGTTATAATCTGTCTCAGTGATGAAACCTGTGAGCAGTTGTGTGTTTATGTTTGGTATGTGACAAGGTAAGAAAAATAATGGGTGAATTTCCTACACATAGTAAAAATAACCATCAGTTGCTGCCCTTAACATGGAATGGGGCTAGGGAGAGGTGAGTTTTGACAAAGGATGTAATCCATGGATTTAGCTATCTGTCCTAACCTGATCTTCAGGAATAGAAGTCTTTCTGCCTTTCTTCTTCCTTTTACAAGAAAATCAAGCTCTGCAGCCAATTCGCAGGGTGGAAAAGGGTTTTCCAGCCCTGAAGAAGAAGTTGCCCTATTACAGTGATGGCAAACCTTTTAGACACCGAGTGCCCAAACTGCGTGCACACGCGTGCCCAAACTGAAAGGTGCACGTGCGTGTGAAGGTGCAAATGTGCAAATGCGTGCATGCAGACGTGCATGCACTGACATGCCCTTGTGCATGCGCGCCTACGCAGCAGAGACCTGAAGACCAGCATTAAGCAGGGCATCCCAACACTGGCAATGCAGCAAATGGTAAGATTTTTTTCTTTCGTGAGCTTCTGTTTCAGCGTTTGCACGGCATGCATGGCAGCAGAAAGGGCTTTGCGTGCCATCTCTGGCATGCGTGCCATAGGTTCGTCATCACAGTCCTATTACATTAAGGAGACCTCTGTCCACCCCAGAATTGATCCTTCTTGTGCTCTTTTTCATTTCCTCTCATTCTGTTTCTTGTGCTCCTTCTTAGTCTTAGTCTCTCTTGTTTGATTTGTCTTGCTCTTTCATGCCCTTTTCTTCGCTCTCTGTCTCACCCTGTCTGAAAACAGCTGATGGGTAGGCTGTTTGTAGGCTCCAGCAGATGGACTCCCCACTCCTGCCATTTTTGTTCATCCTCTCTGCCACTCTATCATGAGCAGAATGGCAATCAAAAGCTGCAGTAAAAAAGGGTCTGCATTACTCTACTTTCCTATGTATAGGCTCTAAATAGCAAACATAAAGTCACTGAACAAATGAGAATAGAAAATATAATTAGGCTCAGAAAGATCCTCTCCCCTTTTCTCTTTGACGGTTAAATCCTCCCCAGGGAATTGTCAGGCTGAAATGTATGGCTGTGTATGCAGCGCTTGGAAGAGGCCAATTAGAGATACAGGTAGACCCCCCATCCTCTACTTCACCTCAGTGGTTTTTGAAACACCCAAAGTTGTGCTTAGAGCAAGGCTTTTGTTGGGTGAAGGTGGAGAGCACCACTTCATATCAATGTCATATCAGGTAAAAGCAAAATCAGGCCACCTCAGCCATGGTTAGGGAGGCATCTTCAAGCACTGTTAAGACACACAGACGAGTCTTTGTTATATAGAAATAGATACTGGATCAAACTTACAATCAGTAAATTTTAGGCTATTTTTCCTGTCGATGCAAGATGGCATTTAACATTTTGGATTTTTATGTGTCTTTGGCTCAGTGTGAGAAAGCTGTGTCTAGTTCCATAGTGGGTACAACACAAAAGAGAGAGTTGTTGATTTTATTCTTTCCTGGTGAAATAAATGTCAGGAGGTTTTGAGCCATAAAAATGACTTCTGTTGTGTCCTGGCAAGCTGAGACTTTCATACTGCAATTGCTACAGCAAAGAATCCAAATTCTGCAGAGCCACAGTGACCTTTTCCAAAGATACTTTCTCATGGGAATTTGAGGCCTAGTTAGAAACCCAAATCCACATATGGCTGACCTTTTTGCATTTTGGTGTGAAATATGACCTTCCATTACTGCTTGGGGGTTCTGTGCATTTTCAGCTTGGTGTGGGGCCAATATTGGCAAATTGTCATTTGCAACATAATTCTTGCTTGAACAGAAGAGTTTTCTGCCCTTTTCAAGCCAAAGAAAGATCATAGCATCTCTATCGTACAAACACACATGGCAGTCAGAAGGACTTCTGCCCAAGCTACACAACCATTTTTGGCTTTTGAAAGCACTTATGACTGATCTTTGGAAAAAGAATTAAATGTGATACACAACACTTATTTATGTAGAGTTTTATACATTTCATATTGTGCTTCTAACAGCAGCAACACGTTTCCAGCTCTCTTGTGGAGCATTAGCAGGCTTGAATTTATACATGTATGTGTTGCTGTGCATTTTCTAAGACACTTTTTGCTAAGTGTCAAATAACTGCAGTATGCAGTTATTTTGGATTTATTCTAACTGTACCAGGAAAAAAGTCATCCTATAATATCTCTTAAAAGGTTTGTTGCAAGACAGGATACTTTATCTCACTTAGCAAAGAACAAAATAAGTTTAAAATTAGCAAATGCTTTACATAGTCTTCTAATTCCCACCCATCCCCGTCTGTCACTGTTGCTTCAACAGTTGCTTTTTAAAGGATCTAACTCACAATTAATACATTTTTATTGTTGCTATATTGAGAATAAAGTGTTAACGGAAAATAGGGAAAGGAGAGTGTGCAATTGAGAAACTAACTAATTCAACTTGAGGTTTCCTACAAAATATATTTCTGTACGCTTAAGCCTCCTTGCATCAGCAAAAACATTTTTCTGAGTTATGGATTACTCCATCTACATTCAGACTGTAAAATCAGCAGCTGACAGACTCAAATATAAAAAGGGGGATGAGGTCTGTGCTCATGTTTTCCATAGCTTTCAGTCAGCCTGACTCCAAAGATAAGTCTCTGTAGTTTTTCTTGGCAACATTTTTGAAAGTAGACTTACTACTTACTGCCTTCTTCCAAGGGGAGGGGAAGGGAGAGAAAAAGAGAGAGACTGACTAGCTTGCAGTACCCCAGTTGGTTTGGATGTCTAAAGCAAGACTAGAACTCAGGTTTCTCTGCTTCTAGTCTAGTGCCTTAATAGCCAGACCTAACCCACTATCTCTGTATCTTTAGGTTTCTTTTAAAATAGTCACAAAGACCGCAACTGCAGCAACTGGGGAATGGGGAAAACCAAAACCAGGGATAGATCTTTCTCTTTTCTGACCATATTACTGATATAGATTCTTTTACCAGCTGCTGTTTACCTAAATGAGGAAATATGTGTGATGGCTGTACATATTTTCCAAAATTGTAGATTGCAAGAGAGACAAGAGCAAGTGTGTATGTAAAAACAGTAGGGTCAGGGTTAAATTCCTTATCATCAGTGCTTCAGTTCTGGTCCAGTTTGGGATCCTCATGGCTGCTTTTATTTTGTGTCACATTGTGAACTGATGCAAGATAGGAATACAATTAGGCAGCAGTTAAGTACGGTTCCTTGGGGTGGGGGTGGGGGAACCTCTGCATTGGGATGGTGGTTGTTCCAGGAAGACATTGATGGTCTCATTTCAACACTCTTAAGTCAGTTCTGGTGACTGAACTCTAGTTGCAAGAGTTCAGGGCCAAAACAAGAAACCAGCTCCAAAGTTCTGGTTACTATGAATCCTGTATGAATCTGGTTTACTTCCAGCCAGGGCCATCTGCAGGATATGGTTAATAAAAGAATCATCACAACAGTACCACATTAAAAACAGAGAGACCTGATGGTGCAGTGCTTAAAGTCCAATATTGCAGGCAAACACTGCCCACAGCCTGGAGTTCGATCCTGATAAGAATCAAAATTGACTCTGCTTCAGAGGTCGGAAAAATTAGGACTTGTGTGTGTGTGTGTGTGTGTGTGTGTGTGTATCAGTGAAAACACAAGATATAGCAATGATTTGTTGAACTGCAAGACCATGGAGGTGCATAGATGAAGTTGAAAGACATGCCGCTTGCATTTAACTACTTAGCATACTCTTGGCAGTGGAATTTAAGAGATGTTTCTTAGATTAAATTAAGACCAGTGATAAAGCTGGATATTATAGCTGTCTTGCCTACTCTGAGTAGCAATGATTCCATTAATTTTGAACAATGTGACTTTCTCAGAGCTGCTGTTTCAAACTTTTTTTGTTGGTAATGGGAAGCATTTTGTGCTGATAGTGCTTTTTATGGGCAATAAAGTGAGTGGTACAGAGAACAATTTGTGAACAGGGGATTAAACCATGTTGATCATATAAGTTAAGCCAGTAGCAGGATTTAATTTTTAATATTATATCTGCTCTTCTTTGAATATGTAACTATATTTGATGCTCATGCTTTATTAGGGTTGGAGAATACTTAGAAATCCTGTAGTTAAATATTAATTCAATATACAAACACTTGCTGTTGGGAGAAAATGCTCCAGTCCCTGAGATGTGACCTTAATTAAACCTTAGTGAATTCTCATATGTGATTTGGTTGCCATCTCCCAGGCTTATGTGTGGATTAGTTTTTACTAACCAGCAGGTTTTCTATTTCAACGTTATCACAAAGTATGCGTCTATGAAATAGTACTAAAGTGCAGTCTAATATGTTTATTGTGATATAAAAGGCTTAGAAAAGCATATTTCAAGGGGAAAATAATTTAAGATAAAGTTCTTGTTGAAACTGAACTGAAACTTCTTAATAATCAAATGTACTTCTGTTTGTTTCCCAACTTCTACAGTTACTGGCTAACCAACAAAGTTTACATCAAGCGACCCAGCACTGGACTCCTTATGTATACCCTCGCAACGAGGTTCTGTGATGAAATTCACCTTTATGGATTCTGGCCCTTCCCAAAGGATATAAATGGAAAACCAGTCAAATATCATTATTATGATGACTTAAAGTACAGATACTTTTCAAACGCCAGTCCCCATAGGATGCCATTAGAGTTTAAAACACTGAACATGTTACATAATAGAGGAGCACTTAAACTGACCACAGGGAAATGTATACAGCAATAATGCACTAGTCAAGTATCAAGAGAAATACAGGAAATTCAGATTTTATAGAACAGCAGTGGGATCCAAGCAGTGGATATAGCCCAGTGCACTGTACCAAGCCATCAGAACATAAGGAAGTGCATCAAGTCTCTATTACCAGCTGTTGTTTTACCTGTTGAAGTGCTAAATCTTGAGTGCAATGTTTCAAGTAAGTGCCACTTTTCCTAAGAACAAATCTTGAATGTATACAATCAGTAGTGTTTACAAGATCCAACAATGCATTCATCTCTTGTTAAAAAAGCAAATGATTTGCTCGCTGCTCATTTGCCTCCGCACAAAGTCCAAAGGAATACCCAGGCATTGAAACGAAGTGAAGTCGAGGTGGAATTTGGAGAGCAGTGGATCATATCTCAAAGATCAAACAAGACATCTTGGTCGGAGGAATGCCTAACTTTGTATTATAACCTCTTCCTCTTTTTCTTTCCTGTTTTTCAGATTGTCATGCATTTATCATAGTGTTTGGGTATTGGAACTCTGTAAGGGATTTTAAAAAGACAATAATATGAACATTCTAAGTGAACTTCAAGAAGTGGTCTTAGAGGAATGTCTTATTTAAAAAAAACAAAAAACTGAAAGTCAAAATCGATATTGTATCATCTTGTTCAGCTTAACCTTAATTAAAGTCAAAATTGGGTCCATGGGAAGGCTTGTTGATGCTGTGGTATGCAGAGCCATTCCCCTGGTTTTGCAGGTCACAGAAGGTACTCTACGGTAGCCTTAACCACTGACAGGAAGATGTGATGGCAAGAATGATACTTAATTATAAATCCTCCTTTTAGACAAAGTGGACGGTGGAAAAGTCCGCTCAGAGAGACTGTTTTGAGCAGTATTTTTTTTTAAAAAGTACAATTTGAGTATTAGGGCTTAGAATTTCCCAGTTGCTTTATGTGCCACGCAGGGTCGCCGTATCAGTGAGATGTGCAGCATAAAAATTTAATAATAATAAAAAATGTGCTTCTGTTGGAGGGATTGATAAATACATGTTCAAATAAAAAAACATTCTTCCTGGTTTGTTCTGTTTTAAAGAAAAAGCAGTTGTAAGATCCTGATCCAGATGGCGTGTTTCATATCGGGGCTCATGCATCTATTCTCAATTATTTTTTGCCTCAGACAGCAGCAACCGAAGGAAAGATTTTCAAACAGAGGCTGGCTTATACCCTGAAATCCGAGAGGGAACATGTTCTGGCTCAGGGCTTCGTATGGCTTTGACTTCAAACTATCATTTTGAAAACAACTATTTTAAGCATGTTTTTAAAGCACATTCATGATAATAAATCATATGGTTAAGGTCAGGAGTATGGGGAGACGATGACAAAGGGTAAGGTTTTGATTGTGTGGCTGCAGCCACAATATTGACGTTTTTTGGACTGTTACCGCTTCTGCCATGGCCTCTAATAGACAAGTTAGATGGAGAAGAAATCCATGTAGTTTGGCCCTATGGCATAAATTAATCATCTTCAAAGCATTTCATATTTTGAGCAGTTATTAAAGCAAGATTGTTTCCTTGTATGGCATATGAAAAGAATACCATTAACAAGCAGGTGCCCTTACATTTGGTACCAAAGATTATGCTGATTTTTGTAATTGATGTATTTATTTACCTTGTATTTACAAAAACATGTACATTTAGTGCTATCACTGTGTTGCTGTACTGCTGAGGAAATTGTTTTCAATCATCTCTGTTTCCGTTAACTTAGTAGTTAGATTCTGTTCAAATGACAAATTCCTTAACTTGTCTTGGGTCTGTTTTTGAATATTTTATTGAATATTGAATACTTTATAAACAGCAAAACGGAGTCTTCTTCCTTCTTAATTAGAATGTGCCCATAACTTTCATCAAAATAGGATAATAGAAATAATGAAAAGGACATTAATATTTATTTCAGATTCTGTACTGGCAACTTTCCCCACTATTTCTAGTTTCTTTACAGTATATTCACTATAGTGCTGGACAATATCCCTGGTTTTTTTGACCTAATAATAATCTGATAAATAGTAAATGAAAAACCTCACTGCTGAGTTACTTTGCCTTTCTGCTTTATAGAAGCTTCCTTTTCTACTACAATTTTGAAGAATTCTATTGTTGCACTTTGCTTCGAAAGGTTTTCTAAAGAATGATTTAACAGAAGCGCTAGCGTCAAGCAGGGTTGTACACAGAATAGCTGCAAACCTTAGTATTTGAAGCACATTTAATGACTGGTGTCAGAATTGCTACAGGGTGAACAGAGTACTTATTTCTTTGTCTCCTCATTTATCTCCAATTTCTAAATAAGAGCAAAAGGAGAAAACCGCTGAAAAGCAAACACAGAATACACTTTAATTGGATCTTATGAAATAGAACATATAAGGAAGAATGGGCTGTGGATGTCATTTTCTCACCAATGGAAAAATCATGCACTTCCAGGTCTTAAGTTCTATTCTCACATTTTTCCTTTCTGCCTACCTATTTGTGCCTACATACATGCATACATATACATACATACATACATACATACATACATACATACATACATACAAGATGGTCACAGGGCTGCTGAACCATCTATTTTATGGTTTGACTTCATTTCTGGCTTAAAACCTACCTTATTAAAATCAGCTATTCATCTCTTCCACTTACTAATGAACTGCCAATGCATCACTGTCTTTTCAGAACACCATAAGAGAAACTTTGATGGATCATACAAATATTCTGTCTAATCCACCATCCTGTTTTTCATAATAATGTCTTTGGAAAGCTCACTGACATTTGTCCTCTCCTATAATTTGCTGTTCTTTCTCTTCTTTTTGATTAAGGCAAGGATGAAGTTATTTGAGCTTGATAAAGTGGATGGGAAATGTAAACAATTCACAACAACGTGTTGTTTGTGTTACTGAGCTTGAGTAGCTGGCTTGTGAGAAATGTATGCATGCCAATGCTAAAAATTTAGCTGCTGCTGCTTTTTCATTCGAAAAAGTATTTGATTCCTGAAGTATTATTTTAACTGGTAGCTATTTTCTTTTTCTTGTTCTAAAAAAAAAACAAAAACAAAACAAATTTGTTGAAGTGACGTTGCACAAACTTTTATTTTGATGAGGCATTAAAGCTAGCAAATTATACTCTTGTTCACTCAGTAAATAAGATTGATCTTCCTAACAAAAGAAGTTTAATTTGTATTTATGGTTATTTACAGTATAAGCTCGCTTGTTCGCAATACAGTGAGAAAATAAATACATTAAAATAATTAAACAACAAGAATCGATTGTTGTAGGATTTTTCTTTTTAGTTTATAAAAATGTAAAAGGGTATATTTTGCAGGCTGCAGTACTCACTTTATTAAGAATGATGCATGCATTTTTAAAAAATGCAATTTTTGACAGAATAGACTATACATTTTAAAATTTACAGGCAACCATCTTACGGATGTTAAGACTAGTGCCTTTATAATCAACTTACTTTATCTTGAATATTAACACTCACTTATCACTGGTTTGTACTATTCTTACAAGCTATTTCAATATGTCCTATATGCTTAATATATTATAAAGAAAGGGCTAAAAATACTGATTAAAACCCATTTTATGTTTTTCATCTCAGGGAAATTTAATTTTTCCAAATCAAAAAAGAAGAAAGTTAGAATTAAAAAAAGATTAATATATATTGCTACATTACGCAATTTTAAAAAATCAACTGTTCTTCATTATAAGATATTAAAATCCTATGTGTAAAATAAGCGTCATTGAAGACAGTAAATACATAAACATGGCTAGATTTGGACTATAAAAGAACAAAACAGAATAAACCTGCTAAGTTAAAAATAATGAAAAGTGATTAAAACTATCAGAAAGTTTCTTAAGACCACAATACCTTCAGAGCCTTATATGCATTTCCTCTATTATGTTTGAAATTATTTACAAATAAATTGACATCTCTTCTTTATAGACGGTGTCAACTTGCTCATCTTCCTCTCTTATTTTATATATGATAAATTCAACTCCTAGAACTGCCTTGCCTCTTCTTGATTGTCAGATTCTGCAGCTCTTGAGGAAAATCTGTCTGATGTTTTTGTCCTGGGTTTTGCTTTTTATATGAATTGAAATGAAGATTGCTTTGAAATTTCTATTATTTGTTTAAATGCAACTCCTACAGCAAGTTTTTCCTTTATGCAGACCTACATTGTCAATTATAACTTTTGAGAAGAACCACCACTTAAAATCTAGAATTGGAGATGCATGCCTGCAGGCACAATAAAATATGGTGACATCAAAGACATCAAATTTTAGACAGGACTCTAAAATTAAAGACTTAAAAACCATTGTTATAAAAAAATTAAAAAAAGACTGTCAAGCTCATGGGGTAATGATATTGTTAATGGGACAATCTCCTGAAATTTCAATAATTTTTAATTGAGAAAATTTGACTAGAGCTCCAGGAGAAGAAAAGGTAATCAGAAAACATACAAGAAAATTTTGGCCATACATACTAATAATGCATTGACATAATAGGTAACATCTTTTCAGATCCTTGTGAAGAATAATTTCAAGTTTCTCTTCATTTTTGCTCTTTTCCATACCATGTTTTAACTGCCAGGATTTTGGATGAATAGACTAATATTTTTCCCATTATTATTGCCCAGCACTATGTCCAACAGATATCCAGGTGCAAAATTAGATCACTTGATGCAAAATCTATGGAGAAACCTTAAATTATGAAATCAGAAAGGGAATTTGTGTTCATTCAAGAATGTTTTTTCTATGAATGTAAATCATAAATCAGTGTTTATAAATTGGGGTTCTGTTAGGAATTCTATAGTTTCTGAGATTAGTGATGATAAATGTACAATGAAATCTCATTTAAGTGGACTAATAGGAATTGGGAGTTATTAAGAAATATCCATTAAGTTAGAGATTTCTCATAGACCATATGTAAATGATGAAAATTTATATTATTTGCATAATGATTACTATTATGCAAATGATGTTAATGTGAAAAGTTCCTCCATTCCACATAAAAACTATTTCATCAAGATCCAGTTTGGTTTTTCTGTTCTTGTTTTTTTTCCCTTGGAATATTCTCCCTCTTATATTCTGTTAACTAAAAGGTAAGATCTTTTCAATGTTTCCTTTAGTTTGTGGTCTGTCTGATATATCCAGAAAAAAGTTTTACAAAATTAAAAACAATTAGTTGAATCTAGATTAAGTCATGCTTACTTGAAATTGATGCATTAAAAGCAATAGAAGGCAGGATAAGCTTGATTCACAATTTATTGCAAATTTGGTCAATTTAAACATTTTCCAAACTTACAGGCTGATTAAAATTCATGTGTATTACAGTTTCCATACATTTTTATGAAGCCGCTTAGAAAAAAATGTTATGAAAATACACGCTAGGAATATAAGACACTATATAATGCCTATATTGGAAAAGTTCACCATATTGGTACAACTGAGAAGAAAATACATGAATTATTTGCAAAAATGCATATATTACAAAAGCTGTGGCTAAATATAGTAGAAAATTTTGCAAGGAAATGTGTAGCAATTTTCATACTTTAGAAAATTCAGAAACTGGTGCAAGAAATAAAATAAGGTAATAAAAATGAGTAATTTGATAAAATTTTATATTTGTTGATTTTAAATAGCAATGTATAGAAACTTGAAAATATTTCAGTGTTGGTTAAGTTAAATTCAAAGCATGTTTGCATCAGTTTCTGAATTTTTTAATGAATAAAATATTGTCCAAAATTCATGCTTTTCCATATCATATATTCCTTGTATATTAAATGCTCTCTTTTTTTGCAGATAATTTCTCCATATGGTACTATATGGGTTTCTGAATAATTTTATTTTGTATGTGATATTCAATTGCATATTATCCTGAAAAATTCTAAAAGCACCAGGTACAACACAGATATATTCAATTTTATGTTTAACCTTTAAGGGTATTCACTGAGAAGCTTATATAATTCTAGTCAAACACATTTCTCCTTCATTCCTAACTATAATTAATTAACACATTCATTTTTTTCTAAGCATGTCTTAATCAGTAACCTAGCCAAAGGTATTTGTGAGGTGTGCAGTTTAAACTGAAATGATCGTATTTTACAGATAGTTTTCAATTCGTAGATATGACACATAGACACTCAAATTCTTGTTAGCAACTCTTAAGCTGGGTCTGTGACTTTGTTGCCAGTTGAAATTACCATTGAATTTACCAAATATAAAAGTTGTGTAACTATGTTGGAAACCAAGGATTAGGTTGTAGTCCAGTGAATGGTCCTCTATTAAGAAAAATAAAAACCTAGCAGGGTTTGAGGGACAATTTTTTTTTTTTTGCATTCAGTACGTAAGTTTATTGTCCTCCCTGAGGCATATCACTCTTATCTTGATGTGAAGTGCCTCAGGGAGTGAGTATATCTATCCCCATCTAAAATATTGCAATAAACTTGCTCTAATGGACTTGATCAGCCCTTTTGCTTTAATGGAAGAACTGCCATTTTTGCCAAATAAACTACTCTGGCACTTTGAAGGAAAGGAGATTCACTAGAATCTTTATTGAAGGAAATTACCTTTTCATAGATTTACACAGCATTCATTATACCTTTCAACCTCTCACAGGAACAATTCCATCTACTCCCTCTTTGGTTTTGTGCAAAGGAAGTCAGCCAATGGAGTTTAAAATACAAATCACCCAAATTTTTTTAATTATAACTGAGTCTCAAGGCTCCAAATGCCATCCATAAAGTTACAGGGGAAACAGGCACCTCTGTTTCTCTAATGGGAATGAAAGGGTCCATGCCACACTGGAACTGTGCAATTTTATCCTTTTTTTCTTCTCTGTCATTATTTCATCCTATGAAAAAGAGCACTGTTGTCCTAAATCGGCAAAAGCACAATTGTTTTAACTGTATATATTAGAGGAAGGATATTTGCAGAAAATGCCTTCCTAAACAGTACTACTGCTATTAAACTTGCAGGTCTCATTTGTGTGCACTGTTGAGATGTATTCTGTCAGGATCATCTTGTTTAATGCAGTTTAATATTATTTTGTGTATAGGAGTTGCTGTTCAATTCTTTGTTACTTGTACTTGTAAAATAAAGTCAATTTCTTTCCTTTTCCAGTCCTTTTGTTTGCTCAATTGGGCACTTTGATGGCATTAGTAGATTTTTTGTGTGTGAAATAGCGAAAAATGTTGTAAATATAATACTTGGTAGAGTTTTAAGACAATTGATCCTGTGAAATTCATACTCAACATTCTCTAATTCAGAATACATGAAATATTTTGCACATCTCCAATATCAAGATCCAGTCTTGATACATTTTATAGGATGCCGTTCATTTATTCATATGTAAATGTCAGTGTGATTAAAAGCCTTTGCTAGGTTTCATTTTTATAGGCACTGAATGCATTAAACTAACATTTTAATACATGTGAGAATTCATTGACAAGTAATTTAGCCTCTCCTTTGAACATTTGTTTAGAACACTTTATTCCAATTTTGCAGATACTGTGTTTTTCAAAACACAGTGGTTGTTCAGTAAATATATGCTAAATATTGCAGTGCAATGCTCAGCATGCATGTAAGACAACTTGTAGCTACAGGAGGAATACGAAGTGGTAGAAGAGTGGAGAGTGAGGGTGACCAAAGTAGATTGTTAAAAAGGTGCAGAGAAAAGGCCTTCTCTGTGGGAGCCCCTGCCCTTTGGAATGAACTCCCTCCAGAAATTCGCAAAATCTCTGATCTCCGTGTATTTCGCTGTGCCCTCAAAACCATGTTGTTCCGCCAGGCTGGGCTATCAATATAAAGATTTTAATTGGTTTTAAATTGGGTTTTTAAATTCAGGGTTTTATAAATTGGGCCTACTATTTAATAATTTTAATTATTTTTAAATATTGTCTGTCTTTGTGTTTTTAATTAGGCTGTACACCACCCTGAGTCCTTCGGGAGAAGGGCGGTATAGAAATTAAATAAATAATAAATAAATAAATAAATAAATAAATAATAAATAAATAAAAAAGAAAGAAAGAAAGAAAGAAAGAAAGAAAGAAAGAAAGAAAGAGAAAGAAAGAAACGTGTGCAAGGAAGCCCTGGATGAAGAACTAAGGTGAAGACTGGTTATAACAGTGAAGGCGAGTTTGTCCACTCCACCTCACTTCTGTATTTTGTTCCTGCTGTACTTTCACAACAAGCACAGGAGTACCCCACATGGGATTCATTATAGTAGTCTAAACATGAGCTTGACAGTGCATTAGAGGTGGGATTCACTTACCTTCCCTACCGGTTCGCAAATGTGAGTGCACGCACCACCTTCCACGCATACTCAAGCCTTCGGCGCATGTTCTTTGCTCGCGCATGCGGCCTCCAAAATGTGGCTAAATAGGACGGCAATATGTGTGGGTGGGCAGGGCCTACTTGCCCAAACCGGACAGAACCGGCTGAATCCCACCGCTGCAGTGCATTAACATTGGCTGGCTATGTCTGTCAAGGAACGGTTACAGTTGTTATACAACCAAAGTTAACAATAATTTGGCACACTGCAGCCATGTGAGCCCTTGGTGAAAACCTTAGGAACACCACCAATTGAACAAATTCTCTGAAGGAATGCAATCTAGTTTAGAAAAGCAAACTAAATGCCCGTATTCAAGGTCTACATGCCTGCAAGTTTTTTGTTTGTTTTTATCAGGATTCAGTCTCAATTTCCTGGTCTTCAACATTTCACTGCATTCAGACATTGATTTAGAATAAGAACAATCACTTTTGGTTCAATTGTGATAGATCAAACTCGGTAACATCAGCTCAAACCCCAACTGATAAAAATAGCCCAGCAAATTCATACCAAATAACACTGGGGACAAAACAGTCTAGGGCATTGCACAATACAGTTGCCAGGATATAGGGACCTTGTCCAATCTTACTTCTATGTGCACTTTTTTGCATTTTCTCATATATTTCTGTTAAAATTCTTCACATTTGCTGTCTAAAGGGCAGAGTGTCTAATTTTAGTATGTATGTATGTATGTATGTATATTTATTTTATCAGATTTGTATATCTGCCCATCTCCCACAAAGGGAGACTCTGGGTGGTAGACAATAATAAATAGGCTCATGTCACCTGAAAAGGACTTAGTCTACAGATGCAGTAAGGGCAGAAAAGTACTGGCACTTTGTCATCCTTACCTCCACAAGGTAGGTCTTAATAGTGGCTCTAACCTGTGTTTGGTTGAGTTGTTTGTTTGCTGAGTGGCAGCAACGCTATAGACATCTCTTTTCCTACTTCATCTCCCTCAGTGTCTGTAAACCATGGTGAGTGCCGGGACCCCCAAAAGAAGCGTGATATGGATGTGACCTGAACCAAAGGTTCAGTTGCCCCCTTATTCAAAGCATCAGAGATACCATATGGCAGGCCTGCAGTGACAACCCCGAGGTCTCTTGAATGATGTGGGATAGGCCCAGGAGTGTCATGGAAGCCATGAAATCCTTATTCACCTCAGGCTCCATTCACAGGAAAGGGAGATTAAAGTCCTCCAAAACTATTAGTCTAAGGAACTCCACTGCCAGCCCATAAATGGCATCAAGAAGTTCAGGCAAGGATGTTACTATGCAGCAGGGAGACTAGTATAGCAACCTTCTAACTGATCCCTTGAGCCCAACTTAAGACTTGTGGAACCTGAAAACCCGTGGAAGTGCCAAGAACTGCCTGGTAAAAGAATTCTGGAAAAACTGTTCAGACAAATGCACATGAGTTGTTGAGGGGAATCTTGGCCATTTGAAAATGAGTTTTATTCTATGAGAATCACAAAAATCTCTAAGCATTCACAAAACCACTAATAAAATGATTCCTGTGTTATGATAGCAGTATTAAAACCCCCAAAACTACGTTATTATGTATGGAAGAAGAGTTGTGAATCCAGACTTGATCATATATCACAAGATTTCTTTTAAAAAATGGAGTGTAGTCTGTCTAAAGCAAAAAAAAAAAAAATCATTCTTGAACAACATTGATTGTTTCTGCAATATCTGCAATTATTGTCAAGAATTAAGAGCAACATTCTGAGCAAAGTCCTTTTTAAAAAAAATCTTTAAACATTCTTTGCTTACAGTTACACCGTAACTTTATGGAGCAACAGAGACAAGAATATTTAACTATCCATTAGGCTGACAAATGAGTGAACACTGTAAAAAGATGGGCTGCCTTAGCTAAGTCTTAATTTTGCTAAATTAGAAAATTAATGTCACCTTTTCTTCTAAAATAAATGATTCAATCAGATATTTTTTTCCCTGTGCCTAATGCTTTTCAAATAAATTATCACTTTTGAAGCTGGCTAGTGTGGAGAGAATAATTACAGAGCGATCCATCATTTTCTAAGAATGAGATAACTATATCTAATGTAGGGACTGTTTCTCTCTGTTCAGGTATAAAATTACAATTATTTTAACATTAATTCTTTTAGCACTGTGTTTCTCTCCTCTCTTGAAGGCTCTTGGCTCACAAATGTAGTCGCTAATGCACTGCTAATAACAAATGTTTTTTTGCTCCATTCACACATATCTCTGATACCTTTTCGTATTAGCTTTTTGACCTGACTATTATGCAGTGTCCAAGAGGCTAAACTGCCATATTCAGTTTAGTTCAATTCATTTCCGTCTGCAGAGGAAAAAATAACTTACCCAATCTGCTGGCTGAGTCAGACAATACAACACCCATGGCATTAATATGTCTATAGATACCTTAGTGGTCTCTAGACTACTACTTTTATTGTATGTATGTTTCTTTTAAATAAAATGGGAGAATGAAAAACTTGCTAACTACTAATGTAAGCATCAACCATCCTCATTTTTCTAAGTACCTTTCTGAGCCCTATAAAAATAAATGGTAAATGCACAGTTACTTGTGAGAGGAGCAACAGATGTTGGGACAGCAACTTCAACCAATTTCCTTTTTGGGAGATAATATTATTAATTGAGTTACCCTTACCTTTACAAACTGCATTAGTGGCAGGATAGCTAGCAGAAAAATAAGAGTTGGCAGAAAAAAGAAGATTGGGCCTGAAAACACAAATCAGAGGAAGAAGAAATATAGATTTGAAGTTAATCAGCACCAATGAGATGAGAGCAAAAGAAAGATGATCGTAGGAAGAGAAAGGGGGTATTTGAGAAGGAAAAAGGGAGAAGATGAATGACTGAAATGAGCAGGTATCAATGGAATATGAAGAGAAGATATAGTCACCAAAAGAAACAGGACAACTGAAGAGATAAAGAGCCAAAGGAAATTAATCATATCAAATAAATGAATGTTAGATGAACATGAAATATAATCAGTAGCACCAAAGTATATAATTCTACTCTGACGATTGCATATTGGAATTCAGATAGTTAGCTAGAGTCATCTAAAAATAATGGAGATACTGAAATGGGGAGACTTTTTTTGCTTCCATTCCAGCAAGCAGATTCTTTCTTGTAGTTACTGTCATTGCTTCACAGGAGTTGCCAGCTTGGTGTATTATTCCTTGTTCCTGACAAGAATCTGAACATATATTCCCCAGCAGGGCATTTCAATCACTTCTACTTGAAAATACAGCTCAAATAGTTTGCCCAAGAGAAAGAAAACAGTCCAAGATTCTGCTACATTCTTCTAAAAAAATTCAGTACACAAAACTCAAGCTATTACTACAGCCAAGGCCTCCTTTGGCCTAGGTTCAAAATGGAACACAAATTATATGTTACATTCCTTTCTTTCCAAAATCATGCTTTTTCCATGCTTCTAGAAAATAATATTTTGTAAAAGAGAAAATATTTTGCTCTTCCTCTCAATTTTACATTTATTTTTAACAGCCCACACATGGCCTATTCTGTACAGAATAAAGCATGGCTGAGGCCAGAATATGTTTATAGATACAATAGATATGATAGGCCAAAACGATTCTTCTTCAAAAATGCACATGGACCTAGTTTGCATATTCTGAGAAGAGGGTAGAAGTTACCTCAAGCAAGGCAGCCCATGTGCGCTCAGGGTTAGGCTTAAACAATAAGACACATATCCCATCTCCTAGGTATCTTCTCTGAGATATGATTGCAAAAGCTTATGATGCTCACCCAAAGTGCTGATGCCTACTCATCTATCTGGTTACAAATGATACCTGAAGGCTTGATCTCCAGTATATCAAAAGTGACGTTGGGACCCCACTGATGTTCTTCTCACTGTTTCTTAAGGTAAAAGCCATCAAGAGAGAGATAGAGAGAAACATTACTAAAGTGAACTGGTAGTTGCAGCATTGGTATACTCATCAAAGATTTGGGTTTTCTCTCAATGTCTCAATGGGCTGCCCTACAGAGACTGAAAACACCTCACCACGGAAGAAAAGTATAAATACCAGTGGGCTAAGTAGGTCAGCAGAGTTTGAACTAGAATACTAATGGGTAAGCAATGTATGGCAGCTTTCTCCAGTATAGTCCCTTTCATATCAGTTGGGAGAGAAATTCCCACCCAACAGGACCATTGCTTAATTCTGGGACCTCAAAGTGAGCAAAACAGCGAGTTCCATCTGAATTTTTATTTTTTGGGGGAAAAAGTCATGTGTTGCTTTATATTTATATCCTACCACAAACAAAACAGTTCTCAGAGGTTTTGCCTTCCAGAAAGTTACAAAACAGGAAGCCAAGAGTGTTGCAAAATAAAGAACTAAATTTCAACACCATTTTCATTTCAAATACATCCTTCAGTCCAAATGAACTCGACAGTCTTCCTTAACAAATAAAAATTATGTGTGTTTTTGAAGGCCTTGGCAATATGCCACTACAAGTATAATAGAGGTACTTCCTCTATATTAAGTTGATCGTTTAAGCACTCTTGTACTTGACCATCACACTTATACCTGCTTTTAACTAGTCTGCAACATCTCCGTATTGCAAACATCCTTAAGTCATACCTCCTTTCAGGGTGAAGCAACCCTTTTGTAGGCAATGCCATAAGCAGAGGAAAGTACTGGTGCTGAGGGGTATAGAAAGAACTTCCAGAATATAGGAATTTCCCCAGAATTGGCCTGCAGACAGACAATATCGAGAAAACTGAGCAAAGCTTGCAGAAAAGCCATCATGCCAATATAGGACTTTTGTAGGCTGAGCTGGAAATCAAGCATTCAAGGTTTTTTAAAATTAATTTTTGATTTCCTTTACATTCAACTTTAAATTAGCATTTAGGATTATTCTCCAGCCATGCATTAAATAACATTCTCGTTCCATTACATTATGGTCTATAACAATGTTTTCCATACTTGGCAATGTTAAGATGTGTGGACCAGAACTGAAGTCCACACATCTTAAAGTTGCCAAGTTTGAAAAATGCTGATGTACAAATTGGTGACAACAGTCAGAGAGCTTCTGCTTTGTGGGTTTTGTGTGATCCAGAGGCTTTAGGTCAAACACTAAGCTCACCAGCAGATGAAAAAATGCTGTTCCCCTTATATTACCATTATATTATGCCTGTGTCTCACCATTTGAACAATATGGGCCTGCCAAATCAAAATGTATTAATAGAATTCTCACTGCAAAGCAGTATTTAGATGACAATGCTTTGATTCTAATGCTGTTCCATGTTATTGTTCCATAGTTCATATATATCTATATCATTGGCCGTAAGATTACATCAGCAATAAATCTGTTCTGCTTCTTTCCTTAATTAGCATTCCAGAAAGATGTCTGTGTTTAACTGAATCAGTCCTTTTCAAAGGCAAGCAGCCATATCCTGTCTGAAGCTGTGCAGCTGATGCTTTTGTAAGGAAACAATATCCACTTTTTAATCATCAGTTTGAACATATGATTGCATTTCTTGCTCTTTGCCTATAATTGCACTGTCTGCTGCAAGGTGCCTCATAGGGGACTGTGAAAAAGACACAAGCTACTTGGGGAGACATATGTGTGCGCCAGCTGAAGTAACAATAAGACTTCTGATTGCAATTTTAGCCTGGTAGGGAATGATCCTAAAATGCCACTCACTTCAGGGGAGATGGCTTTTCAGCTGTTTGTAGACTAGTATGCCAAAGTTATGAAGTTTGGACAAATGGATGAGCTCATTTCAGCAAGTTCACACAACAGAGTGCTCAAGTAACAGAAATCGGAAGATGTTAGCTTTTTTGTTCAAAGGCCTTTTTAACAGCAGAAATGCTCTTTGGGGAAATACACTACAGCTTAACAATATGAAATTCAATTTTAAAGCTTGAAACTTCTGCATTGACCTAATTCTTTTTAAGGAGAGAGAGGGAGAGAGAGAGGGAGGGAAGGAGGAAATCTGATGTCATTTAGATGCATGCAGACATTGACAATCTTAGATAATTTCTCACATGGTAGTTGTGAGGGAAAATAGAGAGATGGTGAGAACCCCATTGCTTGGTAACATCTAGCGCTATGTGAAGGTTTGAGTCAGTGATTAATTAATCATAATAGAACTGGAAAGGATGTTGGGGGCCTTCTAGTCTAACCTCCTGCTCAAGCAGGAGACCCTATATCATTTCAGAAAGGTAGCTGTTCAGTCTTTTCTTAAAAACCTCCAGTGTTGAAGCATCTACAACTTCTGAAGGCAAGCTATTCCACTGGTTAATTGTTTTCACTGTTAGGAAGTTTGTCCTTAATTCCAAGTTGCTTCTCTTCTTGAGTAGTTTCCATCCATTTTTTTCTTGCCTTGCCTTCTGGTGCTTTGAAAAATAAGCTGATCCCCTCTTCTTTGTGGCAGTCCCTCAAATACTGGAATACTTCTATCATATCACTTCTAGTCCTCCTTTTCTCTGGACTGGCCATTCCCAATTCCTGCAACTGTTCTTCATATATTTTTGTCTCTAGGCCTTTAAACATCTTAGTTGTTCTTCTTTGGACTTTTTCCAAAGTCTCAACATCTTTTTGTAATGTGTTGACCAAAACTGAATGCAATATTCTAGGTGTGGTCTTACTAAGGATTTATAAAGTGGTACTAATATTTCACGTGATCTTGATTCTATGCCTCTGTTTATGCAACCAAGGATTGCATTAGCTTTTTTGACTGCTGTTGCACACAGCTGGCTCGTGTTTAAGTGATTGCCCACTAGGGTGGTAAGGTCCCTTACACAATTACTGTTATTGTTTTTGAGCAACATTTCACCTAATCTGTACTTGTACCTTTGGCTTTTCCTGCCTAAATGTAAAACCTTGATTTTCTCCACATTAAGTTTCATGTTGATGGATAGGCCCCATTGTTCAAGTCTGTCAAGATCTTTTTGGATCCTGAGCTTGTCTTCTGGGGTGTTGGCTATTCCTGCCAGCTTAATGTCATCTGCAAATTTGATGAGTTCTCCTTCTATTCTCTCATCTATTCCTTCTATTCTCTCAACTTTATGAAGACATTGAAGAGTCCTGGGCCTAAGATGGAACTTTATGGTACCCCACTGCTTACTTCTCTCCATGTAGATGTAGATCATTAAGGACTACTTGTTGAGTATGGTTTCTCAGTTACAAATCCATCTGGTGGTGAGGCCCATATTTTTTGAGTTTATCAAGAAGTAGGTTGTGATCTACTTTGTCTAATGCCTTGCTGATGTCTAAGTATACTATGTCCACAGCATTTTGCTGCTCTGCCTTCCTTTCTATTTAGTTTCACAAAGCTTCAGATGGATTACCCAGTGAAAATAGATTTGCAAACAAAGCCTTCCAAAGCAGAATGCAAAGATCTGAAGTCCTTTCTTCTGTTTCTGAGGCAAACATGAACTTAATTAGCTTTATGCTTCCAAAATAGAATTTTTATTACATTGCACAAGTCAACAACACTGAGAAAAGAGAGAGAAACCCAGAACTGTATTGGATTCTAGATTAAATAAATTAAGCAGTCTAATATTGTGCTCTCTATTAGGAATACAAATGGATACTATACACAGATTCCAGTTTTATTAATCAACCTTTAAAAAATATTCTGCATTATATTTATCAGATATCACAAAGTATGAGAGGGCCTTCCTTCCTTCCTTCCTTCCTTCCTTCCTTCCCTCCCTCCCTCCCTCCTTTTATCATAGGACTAAATTGCTAATTTGGCTATACTGTATCTTTTTTGCTTCAAGGAATTGACATTACAGTTAAATCTGTGAAATCAGGGAAGATGTGAAAATTTTCAAGTAGATCAGTGTAAAAGGTGTATGGAATTTTATTTATCAGAAGCCCCTAGTGAAGCTTTGTTGAATCAATGACTGCATTTGATTTTTAATGAGGCAAACATTTGAGTTACTTCTAAGATAGACAACTATTCTACCCTGTTCTAATTATAGAACTATTTTCTTGATAAATGTGTACATTAAGATTTTAAGAACTACTACAGCCTATTGATTACAGAATGTTCATCCAAGGGCAGTATACCCTGCTCAGACAAGATTTACACAGAGCTATCAGGCTTGTTACAATAACAGATCTTTCATAGACTTTCTTGCTTTAATTAGACAAGATCCACTATAAAAGCTTCTGGATGCTGAGATACTGTTAATATGATTTCTTGGAAGTTGATTTGACTCAACATTGTGAAGACAAATCCATATAGGTTTTTTGGTGATTCACTAATCATGAGCTGGAGAGTTTTCCAACTCAATTATGTGGATCTAATGAGTCCAATTTACAGCTGAAAGAATTTGATTGAATTCAATGAAATGTTCTCCTAGGGGCCTTGAAATTCAAAATTGGGAGTTTGACTTTAAATAAATTCAATTTTAGTTGCAGTGAAATCAAGTTGCTGAATAGAAAGATAGGATGGTGTTAACTAATTTCTGTGTAGCTTCCAGAATGATTCATTGAGAGATGGGTAATAATAGAATTGGGATTCATGGGTTTGTTTGGGATTTGATCTGTAATTGCAATGCTTCTAAACTGCAGGTTTACAATTTGTGTTTCAATTTCATAGCCATAACATTATCAAATACTAAATTTCACATGCAGAACATTAAAGAACATATAACACGTGTAATATTAACTTTGGAATGTCACTTAGCATTTGTCACATTTCCTTAATTTTAGCTGGCTGCCATCTTTTGCTTGAAGCTCTCTATTCTAGCTGGTAACAATTTTAAAATAGTTCTTGCAGATGTTTATCTTCTCATCTGTTACCTGGTCCTTCTGTGTGAAAAATTATTCTGTGTATAAATGGCATTTATACATAGAAAGTACAGTATGTGTTCTATCATTGAACTATGATATTCATTACTGAATGGCTGTTTCTAGATACTGTATGTGATGATGGTTATATCTCCAATTAACTGTAGGAAATATCTGTGGAGATTCTCAATCATCCAGGTCATGGATGTCCCCAAAATGCTTTTCAAAAGGCAACTTTTTTTTTCTTTGAAAACTTCTGTTTTCATCCAAGAATCTTCTTCAGTTTTGGCTGAAAGGTGGGGAATGGAAGGATTTACATTCTTAGCAGTCATCTAGTTGTTAGCACTCTGAAGGCTGGTCATTAGCTCTCTGAGAGTCATTGAGGCAACTTGGAGTGGGGGGGGATCTGTATTCTCAGTGTCATCTGACTCAGAATGCAAATGGATGGGAAACCTTTTTGGTACTGCTGAAAGGACTGTGTTGTAGGCAGGAAATAGGTGGTATCATATTCCTCCCCTCTGTTGAGAGAGGGCTGTTCAATGTTGGTACAGATGGCCACTTTGACCCAGGGGTGAAATTTTACTGGTTCGGTCCGATTAGCCTGAACTGGTAGTAAAAAAGGTTACTGGTTCACCGAACCAGTAGAAAAAAATGTAAAAAAAAGTTCCGACGATCAGCTGAGCGATGCGCGATTGTTGGAACTTTTTTTTTTTTTTTACTTTTTTAGCATTTTTTACACTGGTTCTCTGGAACCGGTAATTAAAAATGCTTTTAAAGGTATGTAGACATCAATGTCATAACTCCAAGGTAATTCACCGGTCTTGGTTTTCTGTACAATCTGGATTTTAAAAAATGATGGTATTGATTAAATGTTATTTAATCACTGAAATATTAATTTCTTTATGTCTTAATGATTTCCTGTACAGTGTAGGCACTTGACAGATGATTTTATAATTATTACAGGTAGCTCATTGAAAATACTCCCAGATTTACTTAACTGTCAAAATGAAGGTATTTGAAAATGTAATGAAAAAAAACCCTCTTAATTTACCTATAATTGCTTTTGATTTTTTATCCATTTATGATAAATACCAATCAGTTTTGGTAGTGAACATTCAATGTTGGATGGATTTTTCTTTCTGCAAAATAACAGGCCACATTACTTTTGAATAATAGAAAAGCTTTAAAAAAAAAGAAAAAAAGTATAAAATTACATATTAAAATCTTATTTTATATAATAATACTGAAATTGCTTCTATTGTGTTTTCTGGGTTCTACCATTTATTAAGACCCACTGCCTTATATTTTAAATGATGACCCATTCAGAAAGTCATAACTGACTGTTATTTTGCTAAGCTTCAATATGATTTCATTGATGGATAAGGCCAATTATTATGTCTTGCATTTTATTAATATTATTTATAAACTTTTAGTCTCTACTTCTTGAGAAGCACATTGATTTTTATGAACTTCCTGATATAAAATTGGTAGCTAAGGTATTAATTGTTCAGCACTATTTTCATATGCTTGATTTATATAGCTAGAGAGGTGATTTTACCCATGAAAGGTGTCCAAATGAACCTCGCCTCACCTCACCTCACTTCAATACATTTTAAAATAACATAGTAATTTATTTCCACATTTAAATTGATGCATAAATGGGCCCACATATAATTCATTTAAAAACTGAGCAGATGAATTTAGAAAGATTATATGAGTAGGCAATGTCTTACTCATGGCATGTTAGTTTAGATTTTTTTTGTGTGTGTGTGATTATATTTTGCTTGTTTTTAAATGACACTGAATCCTGGGAGTGGGTAGTATATACTGTAGGTCATTGTATATATGTATTTATGTAGGCATGTGTGTATGTATGAATATATTTTTATTTTATTTTATTTAAAAAATTTATAGAGCCTCTCATAATCAACTCTGGGCTCATCAAAAAGAAACACAGCATAAAAGCCATATTAAAACTATAAAACTACTACCAGAGTCGTGTCAGGAGCACCAAAGCACTTACAGGTTGAAAAGATTGAACGGTGACATAACTGTTGCTAAGGGGAAACCCAATAGGAGGATCCTTTCATGTACCTGTTAAATTGCCCACCAAAGTGGTACCCATCTATCTACTCGCAGTCACCCACTTTCAAACTGCTGGATCTGCAGGACCTGAAGTGTGTGGGTAGGGAGCTCACCTTGTCCCGTGACAGCAACCAGATCTTGAACATGAGCCTGCTGCTTGTCAGCCCAGCATCCTAACCTTGTGAGGCATCATGCTCCTATTACTATAAAACTAAAAACATTAAAATAATTAAAAGCCATAAAAACCTGGCACCAAATCAAACTTCTGATATACATCCACCTAATCTTATCCCAGCACTTGTGGCACAAGCCAGGTCTTCAAAGCTTTATGGAAGGCTAGGAGAGTAAAGATCTGATGAACTTCAGGACATAGAGTGTGTTCCATAGGGCAGGAGCTGCCATGGAATAGGAATACTTCCTTGCTCCCATCAGATGGCAATATTTAGGGAAAGGACCTAGCAGCATATCCACCCTACCAAGCCTCATTTGGTAGGATGGATAGATGTTCTTAAGAAAAGCTGGTCCTGCACAGGGGTGGGTTCTAAAATTTTTTACTACCAGTTCTGTGGGCATGGCTTATTTTGTGGGGGTGGCTTGGTGGTGGGGTAATGTGACTGGGTGGGCGTGGCCAACTTTTTTTTTTTTTTTTTACTTTTAAAAGCATTTTTTCTACAACTTTAAGAGGTTGCAGGAAAAAAATGCTTTTAGAAGCCTCTGACGATCAGGCAACTCAGCTGGGATCACCAGAGGCTTTTAAAGACATTTTTTTCTCTACAACTCTTTGGCCAAAGAGGTTGTAGAAAAAATGCTTTTAAAAAGAAAAAAAAAGCCTCCGATGAGGTGGGCAGGGTAAGCAGGGTGAGCAGCGACCAGGCCGGGGACCAGTTCGGGGGCGTGGCCAGCCAATGTTATTACCGGTTCTGTGAACTACTACAAATTTTTACTACCAGTTCTTGCAAACCGGTGCGAACTGGGAGCAACCCATCACTGCTCCTGCAAATAACTTGGCTCTGTGCTATATAAAGCTGTAAAAGTGTTGACCATTACCTTGAATTGCACCAGAAAGAAACCGGAAATCAGTTCAGCTCACATTCTTGACCAGTTGAAGCTTCCAGGGAGACTTTAAGGACAGCCCCACTGAAATCACATTGCAGTAATCCAACTAGTTATACAGTATATGGTTAAAAACTCTTCCATATTGCAGATTTTGGCATTCCCTAGGGATGCTGCCATTGAATAATGCTGCTAATATAATCCATAAATGTCACTACGGTATCCTGACTGAAATGAACCATTACATATAAGCTCAAAATTACATTATTCTTCAGCAAATAACAATTCCTCTGCCTTTTTTCCATGAACCTAATGCATCTTCACTTAGCTATCCTTATCTATAAAAAGATTTGCAATACATGTTCTATTGTTGGTCTTAGAAATGGTCTCTTTGATGAAAAAAACTTGGTTTACTTCAATTGGAATATCACTGTCAAATGCAGAGGCATCCATGGGAATGGGGAAAACATCAAAATGGCAGCTATAATCAGGCAAACAAAGCCCTGTCTTTTTAATGTGCGTTGCATGCAAAAAGGGAGTGGGCTTTGCTTGCCTAATAGCAATCTTGACTGTTTTGACTCACTGCTCAAATGCTATTAAGAGAAATTGTCACAAGATTTTCTTTTTCAACACCTTCCCATTTTGACTCCTACATATTATTTAAATCAACTGATTTTTTTTAATTTGTTGTGCAAAGAAATAGAATTTGTTGCCTTGTAGAATCAACCACGGTCTTAAAATCCTTTCCATGTGTTTAGAATGATTTCTATATTCATTAATTACATTTTTGTCCAATGAGTTTTCCTTCTGGGATCTCTACGTCTTGAGGTTAAATGCCTTTAATGTGGAAAAAAATACACATACAGAGGGAAATCAATGGAATATACACTTTCAGTTTATATTTAAACAGTTCTGAGAAAAAGGAAAGGAGAAAAGAGCATGAACAGATATTAGTACTTGAACTGATTTCTCCAGACATCTGCTCCTTCTTTGGACTGATTCAAAATGTTGAAAATGAAGGGAAAGATATTGTGAGGTTCTTCCTATTACCCAAGGTTGGGCTGGAAATTTAATTCACTTCTAAGAAACTATGATTCCCTTGACTACCTCTTTTTATATCTCTAGCCAACTAAGCTTTACTAAATTATTTTAGAGATTTTTAAAAACTTCTTTCATCATAGAAGTGATGAGCAGATGGCTTAGTTGAACAAATTAAGTGGTTTACAGGGATTACTTGGTCTTGATTGCTTCAGACTTAGAAAAAAAGAATTGATTACAAAAAGAGTAGTTGCTTTGCATAGACACCAAATGTGAACTGTTAAGCATCCATGAGATTATTTTAGCTGGAAAGTTGGCCCTGGGCGTTTGATCAGCAGCTTTTGTTTTATGCTTCTACATAAAATGAGTCATCAGTTACCTCTCACGATCTGAATATTTTCATCTCACCAGGTGAAATGCTCATGTTTATTCATGAAAAAGTGAGCCTGTATCTTTTAAAATCAAATGATATATTTCTGAAGTAAAAGTTTGAATGAATGAAATTTAAAAAATGTTTTATTTCACTAAGCACTTTTATGCTAAAAGGTAATAAATAATAATAAAAAAGGTTTACATATGTATTGAGGTGTGCAATGTAATAAAAAGGCATATATCACTTCTTGGATTCTGTTATTTACTGGTCCTTAATACCAATAAGACCAAGGAGCTTATGGTGGACTATAGAAGGAATAGATCAGACATCCAGCACTTGGTTATCAATGGAGACCAAGTGGAGCAAGTGACTAGTTTTAAGTTTCTGGATGTTATCATAAAAGAGGACCTGACCTGGGGCGCTCACATTGCAGCACTGGTCAAAGGGGCCAGCAGAGATTATACTAACTGAGACTTCTCAGGAAACAACAACTGAATGGAAAAACTGTTGGTGACCTTCTACTGCTGCACCACAGAGAGTATTTTAACTTACTACACCTGTGTATGGTTTGCCAATTGCACAGTACTGGCAGATAGGACAGTACTTCAGAGAGTTAACATTTTTTCCTTATTTTTTATTTATTTATTTGTCAAGCATGTATTAGATAACAGATACAAGTATAAACAAGATTATGAATACATGAAATGGATACGAATAAAAGGGAACATTGGGATAGGGATGGTAGGCACGCTGGTGCGCTTATGCACGCCCCTTACAGACCTCTTAGGAATGGGGTGAGGTCAAAGTAGACAGTCTAAGGTTAAAGTTTTGGGGATTTGGGGAAGAAACCACAGAGTCAGGTAATGCATTCCAGGCATTGACCATTTGTTGCTGAAGTCATATTTTCTGCAATCGAGAAATGCAAACATCATTGCCCAGAGGATCATTGGTTGCCCTCTCTCCTCTTTGGAAGAGCTTTATAGCTCCCACTGCCTTAAGAAAGTTCAAAACATTCTTAAAGATGCTTTCATCCTGGACACCCCTTTTTTTGAACTATTACCATCTGGTAGACGGTACAGGATAATAAAAACAAGGCCAAATAGGCTGAAAAACAGCTCCCAGGACGGTAACCATATTGAATTCTATTGTATAGTGCAATATTCATGCAATATTAGGATTTTAAATTCAATTGTATAGAATGTGAAGCATATGTGTTTGTGTTCTATTTTTATAGTTATAATGTACACTGAAGATGGCATTTAATTTTGTTGTACGAGGTGCAATGAGAATAAAGTAAAGTAAAGTAAAATAAAGTAAAGTAAAGTAAACTAAACTAAACTAAACTAAACTAAACTAAACTAAACTAAACTAAACTAAACTAAACTAAACTAAACTAAACTAAACTAAACTATTTTCAAATACATTTGAATTTAGATTTAACTGCTTAATTTCCTTATGTTTAACTAGAACTTGCAATGGATACACACACATACTCAATCTTTAAGAAGTTATATAGTAGGAAAATTAATATGCACTGAGAGAGAAATGTGTTTGAGCAAGCAAATATTCTTAGAAAAGGAACTGCTCCAAATTTGCTCACTTATCAGGAGATAATTCCATTTTACCTGCAGAGATATAATTAGTATGAAGTCCTTGGTTTTATCTCCCAAACCTGAAACTGTTGTCTGCAGGCTGAAAAATTATAAGAAATGAAGAGATGTAATATTTATGATCTCATCTGATCACAAGTGGGACTGCCACAATCCACAGCTTGAAATTTAATTGAACAATGGTAGAATCGGAAGAATATCTGGAACACTGATCAAATCAAGAAAATGTGGTGGCACTATGTCAAATTATCAATTAGGTCTGTAAAATATTTGTTTCCTGAAATAACCATGCAGAAGCTATACCGAAGCTAATATATATTCAAAACAATTAATATTACATATAGTCTGATAGGTAAGCAATTGAAAGACTGCATTTACAATACATTTGCTTTGCCATGTTCATTTTATTTCAATTTCACATTGGCTCCAGAAAGCACTGAAACCACTCAAACATACTAGCTACAATGTGGTTTCTTTACCAAAAATGGATTAACATAACTAGCTCCACTACTACTGTTTAATCATACAGTAGAAATGAATTCGAAGACTACATGTTGTATGGTAGAGAAAACCTTACCTATAACATAAGGTATATGAGGACCCAAACATATTTTCTTATATAATAGCTATTAAACGCAGAAAGTGGAGGGTGGGTTTGTGGGGAAAAAGCTATATATCTTTTGCCACCTGCTTTGAACTTTCTAACCTAGCCTGTTGCTTTTGGATTGAAAGAAAGATGCATTAAATCAGTGTTGTACTAAGATTCAGTTGCCAGCTCAGTCAATTTATGTAGGTGAAATGGGAGATGTTAAGACAGCATGTTGGACTGGTCCTGATGGGAAAAGCTTGTAGCTTAAATAAAAGTACATGCTTCAAAGCCAAAAAGAATTGCATGAAGACCTGAAGAAGCTAATCCATGGAACTGTAGACCTGATTTTTTTTTGTTTAAGTTAATGTACAACTACCGGTAGACACATGCTGTTTGAAAAAAACCTGAAGCACTGAATGATATTTTTATGCGGTTTAGAACATGACGTGAATAAAAACAGGAGTTGTAAAAATATATGAGAAATAAGTTAAAGAAATAGAAAGTTTTCATTCCATTCCTTACAAGATATCTTCCTTTTTCTTTCTCATTCCTTCTCTCCTATTTCCTATTTCATTCATTCACATTTTTAAGTATTATGCTATGCTGGATTTTTTTTTTTAAATTTCAAAAATCTTTGGAAAATGTTTTGGATTGGATTAGGCCATGCCACATTCTCTGCAGTTGGAAAAAATGGTTATAGCCAATTCTTCTGTAGTTAATTTGAATTAATCCATTGCTATGACTTGATTGTATCTTTATCAATCAGAATTTAACATCTCTTTAATCTTTACAATATATGTATATAAAAGACTGTCAGATAGTACTATTAATTTTTGAGTTTGGAAATGTGCTGAAAACCACTCAGTAACAATACACTGTATATTCATTCTTTCCTTTGTTATCATGTATTAATTTTGGGTTCTGTTGTTTTATAGTATATTACATTTATTTATACTTTTATAATAATTGATTGATTTTTTTAACCTTTCAATATAAAATCTTAGCCACATAATTCTCTAGGAGTTACAGTATAGTAAATGCAGTAAATCCCTAATGAAAAGAGATTCATAATATACAGTAAAACTATAAAAATAATACCAAACTAAAAACACCACAAAACACTAAACTGTTAGGATTCAGTCAGTGAATCTAAATAGGTAATATAATTGGTCAAAAACAGATAAAAGAGCTGTTCAATTTAAATGCCCACACTATTTCTTTTCACCTGTTGCCATTCTCCAAACCTTAGAGTAAAGAATTGAAAGAAGGATTTTAAGAGATGACTTTAGATATACCTGGGAACAGTGATTCTATCAAATAATTAAAGCCTAAACCATAGTAAGCATTATAGATCAAAGCATTTAAACCTAACTTGATCTTGATAGACATATCTGTTGCATCTACTAATTAGCCAGGCTTGGGGCATTCTGTTACTTAGATACTGTGGCCCCTTTACAATCTGAGAAATTGATTAGATGTCATGAATTTGGTGTTGACTCTCAGTGACCACATGGATAGATTTTCTCTAGAAGCACTTGTTTTATCTATAAAGTTTCTAATAGTGAAATTGTTCTATGGACCCATCTGACTGAACAAAGCATCAGTGATGACCAAGTCAGTTAGTTTACTTTTTTAAAAATGCACAGAACAGAGTATAAAAGCTTTAAAATAGTTGAGGAAACTAGACGTGCCACTCATATATACATGCAGATCAATGGTGGGATTCAAGTACTTTAACAACCGGTTCTCTGCCCTAATGATTTCTTCTTTCACCAAACCGCTCAGAAAGTTAACAACCGGTTCTCCCGAAGTGGTGCAAACTGGCTGAATCCCACCACTGATGCAGATACATCTTCAGCAGGACAACATAAGGATTTAGCAGACATCCAGAATTCTTGGCATTGTGCTGTAATTTATACATACATACATACATACATACATACATACATACATACATACATATATATATATTGTATGTATGTGTGTATGTGTATGAACATACACACATGTATGAATATATACACACATACATGTATGAATACAAACAAAAAATCACTAGGAAACAGAATTTATGCTAGCAAAAGAGGAGGTTTAGGCTTATAAGTGATCTTCAAATTACAAAGCAAATTAATGCAGAAAAGCAAGTGAAATTTAAACCTCTGTATCACACATTTCAGCTATTTACAGTGGGGTCTTTCTTATTAAAAGGGAGAACTATCTGAATTTGAAGATTATACAAAACTATTAGTAGAGTTTATTAAACACAAACACAAAAGAGTTAGTGGAGCTTTCTAAGTAGTAATTAGAAGTAGCTGATGTGTGTCTAATGCTTTCTTCAGAATATTTTAAGCAGCAAATCATAATAATGCATGTTTAACTTTTCTGACAGAAATACAGAAAAGTACATATCAATGCTCTGTCACCAATAGTCACATTAGGACTGCAGAAATCATGGGCTCTTAAAAAAAACCCACAATAATGTTTCTTTCAAGGTATCCCTCTTTTTAAGAAAACATGCAGAGCTTAATTAACAGCAAGAACAAGAAAAAAAGTTTTGTCTTCCTAATGTTATTTTAATATAGTTCATAGTTTACTGATCCCATAAAGATTTCATTCCCACCTCAAGAAGAAGACAGCATCAGACCGCAGTGATCAAATCTAACATTCTTTTCCTCTACATAAAATAGCATATTCAGTATGTAACTAATAAAAAAATAAACTGTGTGAAACTCATTCATGGATAAAATATATTACTTAATGAAGTAAAGCAATTTTGGAGCCCCCAGAGATTTAGCAATCTAAGAGACCAATAATTATTTTAGAAATAAATGAAAGATAGGGAGAAAAAAAAGAACATTGTCTTTGGGGGGGGAGGGGGGTAAGCCTGGCTGTTCAATAAGAGATTGGCAAAATTTGCAAGATACCAAACTGGTACATTTATTTTATAAAAATAAAGCATTTCTGAGTGTGTATGGAGTATCTAAAGGCTAAAGTAATAACATAACATATGTCTACATTTAAAGTACTTATTTTAAAAAAATGCAAATAGCAGAATTGACAAAGAAACAGAAAACAGACCAAATTTATAATAGGAGATGAGGAAAAGATTTTAATTATTGGTAGATTTTTTGTCCAATAAAAAAATAACAGTTTCAAAGTAGAAGCCATCTCCAGGACCATGGCAAGAGTGAAAAAAAGATGAAATTTTTTTTTAATTTGATTTATATGCCACCCTTCTCCAGAGACTCAGGTCAGCTTACAATGTGTTAAGCAATACCCTTCATCCTTTTTGTATATTTATACAAAGTCAGCTTATTGCCCCCACAACTGGGTCCTCAATTTATCTACCTTAGAAAGGATGGAAGGCTGAGTCAACCTTGAGCCTGGCAAGATTCGAACCTGCAGTAATTGCAGGCAGCTGATCTTAATAACAGGGTGCTTTAGACCACTGTACTACCAAGGCTCTTACCAATTTTCTACCCCAAGGGCCACAAAAACCAATAATGAGGATTTAATTTGGAGTTGTAGTAGCTGCTATTATTTGTGCAGACTAAAGAGTTACTAAGAGAATAGCCACATCTTATTAATGAGTGCCAGTTCAAAACAGTGGAGAAGACAAGGTATTTTGCTAGGATTGGAGACAGAAGTATTGAAATCCTCCTTCAGCCATCGGAGATCATGAAAGGAAGACCTTTTTCCAATAATCTTGACCTCACAGCATCACCACTGCAGGAGAAAATGGAAGGGGAAGAACCAGGTATCTGCTTGAGTTCCTGAAAAAATGAGTGAATTGCAACTCTTATGAATCACCAAATCAGAGGAAATTATGTGAAATTAGTTCTGCTATGGACAAACATCTTGTCTTTGCTGCTAGGGAAAGCTAGATAAAAGGAGAACAAGGGGATTTGAAACTATTACCATTTGGCAAAGGAGCCAGCAGAGACAGGCAGAATGCACTGTTCCCAATGAGTTCTATTAGTGATCTTTCTAAATACAGAAGGCAAGGATTGACCCTGGGAATGTTTGTGTGTCAAAAATGCTGTATCAATAGGTCATCTAGGCTTTTTCTCTGTCCTCTGTTTAAGAGAACAATATGAATCAGCTGTAACATGAAAACATACATATCAGTGGTGGAATTCAATTTTTTTTTACTACTGGTTCTCTGGGCATGATTTGGTAGTGGTGGCTTGGTATGGCTTGGTGGGCATGGCTTGGTGGGCGTGGCAGGGGAAGATACTGCAAAATCTCCATTCCCAACCCACTCCTGGGGCCAGCCAGAGGTGGTATCTTCCGGTTCTTTGAACTACTCAAAATTTCTGCTACCGGTTCTCAAGAACCTGTCAGAACCTGCTGAATAGCACCCCTGATACATATAGTGTATAGTGCTTCTTCCCGCCAGGTTAAATGATGTCTTACAAAGCATGGAAAAACAGTAAGTAGTAGTAAGTTTAAAAAGAATAAAATCATGAGATTGGAAGAAAAAGAAAAAAAATCTAAATAAATCTACTTTACACTCACAGAATGCTCCACTTTTTTCTATCCTTGCAAACTACCTTTGCTACCACGGTGTCCATCACATCTGCCCACAAATTCATAGATTGAATTACGCTTTTTAAACTCTCACCTTAATCTCATCAATGCCATATAAACCCTTCTGTAGGCAGTGTTGTCTACTGATAACCTTGATGATTATTTGTTGTTTTGGTTGTTGTGATTGTCACAGCAAGAGAAGAAATGAAGAATGAGATCCATGCCAGGAGCAGCACAGAAAATATGTGCATGCTAGAAAGACACAAGAGTAGAAAAAGATGTGTCAAAAAGAAATCGATGCAAGCTGCTCAGCAAGGAACAGACAGGATGATTAAAGCCACTTCCAAGAAAAGAGAAGTGACATCCTTGCTGCACTATCATAATCTGTAGGAAATAAAAGCCTCTCTTCTTGTGTGAATCCATTCTGGATGTAAACATAATATTAGATCAGAAGGCAGTAAGAAAGTGGCAATGAGAAATCTCTGGCCACTGGTGGAAATAGAAATATGGTCTCCCACATTCTTATCAGCAAATTCCATCCATTACTATGCAATATATTTCAGAATATCTTTCGATTTGTTAGACCTGAATGGTAAAAACCTGGATTAACACTAAATGGCAGTAGAGGGATACATAAAATGCTACTTCCAGTGGCTAGCTGATGTTTTGCAGTTCATATTCTGATAGAATCAGAATGTAAATCTAGTAGAATGAACCAAGACTATTTTAATAAAATGGGAGTAATATATATATATTTATTATTGATTATTATTACTCTGGTTTTTTGCATGTACATAGACAGTTTATGTGCCAGACACAAATTCCTTGTGTGTATAATCACACTTGGCCAAATAAAGTAATCCTGTTCTGTTCTGTTCTGTTCTGTTCTGTTCTGTTCTGTTCTGTTCTATGGGATGGCTGGAAGGATGGAATTATCATTATCTTTTGTTGCTAACATTAAGAAATGGCAAAAATTCAGCAGTAAAATTTGATTTAAAGTGAAATGGACAATTTTCAGTATAAATAATACTTGAAAAAAGAAACCTTTACTACTCCAGACCACCCCAGAGACATGATGTCCCATTGCCTGGAGGTGGTGCGGGCCTGGATGGGTAGAAACAGACTCAGACTCAACCCCTCTAAGACTAAGCGGCTGTGGATGCCGGCATCTCGGGTTTCAGAGGCTCCATCACTTTTGATGGGTGGGGAAAAACTTGCCCCGGTTAATAGGGCTCGCGACTTGGGTGTCCTCCTGGATGCTCGGCTGTCCCTAGAAGACCACCTGACGGCCGTGGCCAGGGGGGCCTTCGCACAGGTTCACCTGGTGCGCCAGTTGCACCCTTTCCTGGACCGAGATGACCTTCGCATTGTCACTCATGCCCTGGTTACTTCCCGCTTGGATTACTGCAATTCCCTCTACATGGGCCTGCCCCTGAGATGCACCCGGAGACTCCAGCTGATCCAGAATGCAGCCACACAGGTTGTTACGGGAGCCCCTCGTTACTCCCAAATAACACCTCTCCTGCCTGAGCTGCATTGGTTACCAGTGGTTCTCCGGGTCCGCTTCAAGGTGCTGGTTCTCACCTATAAGGCCCTACATGACTTAGGTCCGTGATATTTGCAGGACCTTCTTCTGCCTGCCTACCATCGTCCTGTTTGCTCACATAGGGCTGCTCTCCTCAGGGTTCCGACAGCGAGCCAATGTCATCTGGCGGCACCCAGGAGTAGGGCGTTCTCTGTGGGTGCTCCCACCCTCTGGAATGAGTTGCCTACCGAGCTCTGAATAGCTCCTGATCTCCACTCCTTCCATCAGGACCTGAAGACTTGGCTGTTCAAGCAAATAGGCTGATTCTAATTCTGGGTTTTATTATTTATTATTTATTAGTTAATTTGGTTTAAAATGGAATTTTGTTGTACATGTTTTTAACTTGTGTTCACCGCCCTGAGTCCTTCTGGAGAAGGGTGGCATATAAATACATGAAATAAATAAATAAATAAATAAATAAATCATCTGAATATTTAATTTCAGAGATATAAAAAGTATGCAACATGGCAAATATAACAATCAAAATGCTTCAGCATCCATACAATAAGTAAAATACAACATGATGCCATTATAAACATTTCAAAAGGCAAAAACTAAGCTATTTTAGCCATTCAGATATATATACACATGTATATAAGCAAATATATCTATCACCGTTTGGAATAAGTAATATAATGCAAAGTGCAAAAGATGATTAAAAAGAAGTTCACAGAATAAATGGATGAAAAGTTGACCTTTATTAGATTGAAATCTCTAATTCTTTGATGGGCAATCTTATTTGAGCTAAACTGAAAGATCTGATATGAAAAAAAATAATTGTACGTAGCTGAGCTGTTAAAATACATATGAACACTAGATGGCAACAAAGATTCCAATTTTTCCGTGTTCTCTAACAGCAATCCAAATTATTTTAGCCAGTAGTTGTAATAGTCCATGGAGAACTTCAACATGTCTCAAGCTGCTTCATTTTTGGCATAATGTGTAATGTTTATGCAGATTCTCAGTCATCCAGGTCATGGTTGTCCCAAAGGTGCTTTTTCAAGAGGCAACTGGACTTTCTAGTTTTTCTTTGAAGATGTTTCACTTGTCATTCAAGAAGCTTCTTGGATGAGAAGTGACACGTCCTCAAAGAAAAACAAGAAAGCCCAGTTGCCTCTTGAAAAAGCACACTTGGGACATAATGTGTAATGGTATATGGGAGTGACACATACTGCATAGATCCAAAAATATATACAAATAAACACAGTTTAAAGGTGCAAGGTGCAAAACACTGAATTATATAAGATGGGTGGGGAGGTAAACAAAAGGACAGATTATGGAAGAAGCAGGTAGTCTCTTCCTGCCTGCAGGTTATAGCTTAATTAGCCACAGTTCTAAAGTTCAGACAATTAGAGAGAGGATAATATGAAGGGAAAGAAGCTAATTTGGGAAAAGGAAGAGAAAGAAGTAGCTCAGAAACCTCCAGCAGCTCTGCATGTAGCAGAGATAGAAAGGGAAGAGTGCAAAAGAAGGAATGGTGTTGGAAACCAGCAGAGTGAGAGTACTCCTTGCTGGCAGAAAGACTACCCTGAATATGAGATAGAAGAGAGAAACCAGAAAGTTTTATACCAAGAAATCCAGAACCCACCCACAGCTCCTGGCAGCTTAGCCTATGGGAATATGAGAGATTGAAATTTTAATTACAAGGTGAATTACAAGGCTGGAAGTGAAACTTACTGAACATCTCAGGAGAAAAGTTTTTCCTTAGATCTCCCCCTGATGGTGGAAGGTTTGGTAGCAGAAGTGATGAAAATAAATTTTGTAAGAGTTGAAGAAGACAATGATTGCATTCGTTAGGGAAAGTCCCTCAGCATCTATGTTATAGCAGAGACTACATATATATTATAGAACCTATTCATTTTATCACATGCTTTCTCTAAATCAAGCTATACGTTTTTGCAATATCCATCTATTTCTCAATGACTTACTGATGTCTAGCTATTTCCCAACATCAAGTCATCTGCACTTCCCAAACTTTGCTTTCTGTCACCTCTTGTACCTTTTCAATCAAAATCCTGCCAAAATCTTCCCAGCTGAAGAAGTGAATGAAGCCAGGAGAACCTAGTTGTCTGCTCACTCAAGAACGAGTGGATGGCACATTAACCCAGCATTGGGGGAAACTCTACAATTTGATCTCCAGGTTGATTTGTATCTTCTCTCCCATTTCTGACCTGCTTTATCAAAACAATGGTAGACATTTCATCAATTACCTTTCATTAAAAAAGAACATGACTTTGCTGATACAATAATATGGAGGAGTAAAGCCGAGGAGGCTTCCAAAAATATGAATTATATAAGTCTTATGTGTTTTTAAAAGAAATCAATTATATTTTTTTTGTCCTGGACTTGAAAATGGTGGGTAAAATAGTGGGAAATGTCTGTGTTGTGGAGGTACAGAAGGAGATATCACCACTCTGATAAACTAGTTAAGCATTATAGTTTTTTTTTTATTGAGAAATAGCTTCCAGGTCATTTTCATATAGCCAATGTTCAGTTTCTAAAGGGGACAGCCATTGTGATATATATATATATATATTTAATTTGCTTATTATGAACACTGGTTCTGCTTTTCTATGGTTTCACCCACCTTCACCCTAAACTAATGGTCTAATATCAGACTTTTTATTCACTCTCCTTATGGTAGCTCTTGCTTCTTCTTCTTTCAAATCTTTAGATTTTTTTCCAGAAAAAACTAACCCCCTATCCTACTAATAAAAGTATTATGGCATCACATTTTGCAAGCTTATATAAAATGGCTCCCAGTGGTCTTCCGGGTGCACTTCAAGGTGTTGGTCATCACCTTTAAAGCACTCCATGGCATAGGGCCTAGCTATCTGCAAGACTGCCTGCTGCAACCGACGACCTCCCATCGACCAGTGCGCTCCCACAGAGAGGGCCTCCTCAGGGTGCCATCAGCCAAACAATGTAGGCTGGTGACCCCCAGGGGGAGGGCCTTCTCTGTGGGGGCTCCTACCCTCTGGAATCAGTTGCCCCCTGAGATAAGGAGAATCCATGACCTCAGTGCCTTCCGTCATGCCCTTAAAACCCATCTTTTCCAGCAAGCTGGGCTGGCTTAAGAAGAAATTTTTTAAATTCTTTTAATCGGTTTGTGATTTCTTAAATTATGGGCCAAATTTATATATATTTTTAACTATTTTTTAATATTTGTATTCTATGTTCTTATTTTGGCTGTACACCGCCCTGAGTCCTCAGGGAGAAGGGCGGTATATAAATTGGAAATTAAATTAAATTAAATTAAAATATGTGTTCACAGGGTCAGTAAAGTCTCTCTGTGCTGACCCAGCTGTGGCCCAGCTGTATCTTGGGTTAAGTAGGATTTTATAATAATACCTCTGTTCAAATCAGAGTTTATGTGGTGATAGTTTATGTGGTGATCGGCATATCGTATGTTCAGTTGGTGTCTTGAGTGTCATTTAAACAACCCTGGCGAGTAAGAAATGCCAAGAATGCTCATTTAGTGTTTGCACTGGTTTTTATGTTGCCTCAGTGGGACTCTTCGATGGGACTCTTGGAAGTGGATATGTCTAGTCTTATGAAAAGAAGCACTAGGTGTGATGTGATAGCAGTGTTCCGATATCTCAGGGGTTGCCACAAAGAAGAGGGAGTCAAACTATTCTCCAAAGCACTTGAGGGAAGGACAAGAAGCAATGGGTGGAAACTAATCAAGGAGAGAAGCAACCTAGAGCTAAGGAGAAATTTCCTTACAGTTAGAACAATTAATCAGTGGAACAACTTGCCTCCAGAAGTTGTAAATGCTCCAACACTGGAAGTTTTTAAGAAGAGATTAGATAATCATTTGTCTGAAGTGGTGTAGGGTTTCCTGCCTAAGCAGGGGGTTAGACTAAAAGACCACCAAGGTCCCTTCCAACTTTGTTAAAAAAAATATCTCTCTGGACTTTACTGATCAGTGTGATGGGATAAAATGGAGAATTTGAGACTGCCATAAGCCTCTTCTTTCTCTTCATGCAACCTTTGGTGAATGTCTCCTTTATTGGAGATTTATTTATTGCTTTCATTTCTCAATATCTGACTCTTTGGAAATAGAAATATATTTCTTCACTCTTCTTCTCTCATAGATACACGCATACACACTGTACATTAAGGACTTAACTTTGTTTCTTTTAAGCAATTGGTCTCATAATGCCAGTTTGTTTATTGCATCTTCCATATCCTTGACTGATGATATCACTATCCTAATTTTCTTTTTCACCCTATCCTACATTTCTATAAAATTCATCAACTAAGAGCGAACTCTTTGTACTGCCATCTTCAAATGCTTTTTAAATATGCAGCAATGCCAGCCTGTAATCTTTATTTCTTTCTCTCAGCAAAAAGTTATTATTTATTGCAACACCCTCATGATTAGTTTATGTTGGCAGAGCCAAAAACATTATCAGCTACAAAATTTCCAACCATTCCATTTTTGTGTGTGTCTCATTTGAACTTGTAATTTTCATCCCATTCACAATAATGGGATTAATAACACTCCTTCTCCATAATAAATGACGTCATTTATTTTAATCACTTTAACATCTGCATGCATTCTTAATAGAATATTTAATAGGCGGCATCTGAAAAAGAGTGAATATCTGTTTTTTCAACAGCAAGATCAAGGAAATTATCTAGATTTCTTCTCATATTTTCTTTTTAAAAATCCAGTGTTCAGATTCTTTCTCTCCATAACTCCTTTGCACTGAATAGAGTGCAAGTATATAGGAAGCAGAAATATGTGTTTGCAATGGAACAGCTTTTTACCCCACTGCTCAGTTGATAAATTCTGAATACACACTATCTTTATCTACAATATGTATTTCAGTCCCCAAAGACTGGAATCTATAGAATCAGCAAAGCCCCTAAATAGCCCAAGAAAAATTGTTTTCTGACCTGCCTTTCCATTTAGCAGCTAGTCCATCAACCCTGCGCTTGAGAATAGCAGGCAAGGGAATCTGAAACAAGTTGCCTGGAACAAAAAAACCCTCTGTTTTCCAGCAGCATCAATGGGCAAACTGTTTGATGATGGGACCATACTTTAAACACTATCATCATCATCATCATCACCGTGTGTGCGTGTGTGCGCGTGTGCAGAGACTTCACTGCAATAGCCAAATTTTGAATCTGAGGCAGTACTAGAAGAGGTTTCAGTAAAATGACAGTTAGTTTCAGTGGAGGCTTAATACTTTACTATTTATTGGATAAAAAATGAAAAGCCCTAGAAAATTGTATTACTGAATTTTGATGGTTTGTCATCAAATTTCTGTGGTATAATCTTGATGACAGACTCTATTAAATGTGGAGCAGAAAACGGGCCAGATCTGCTGTTCCTATTGTTCTATTTTCCAGACCCATGAATACCTGCTGCCTGAGGAGACTGTCTGCCTAATGTAGAGATAAGGAGCCTGTAGTCCTCCAGATCTTGGTGTAACCCTCCAGTGTCCTTGCCAATGGCAACTTTTCTGAAATATGGAGGATTGTACTTCAAGACCATCTGGAAGGCTACAGGGTTCTCTGCCTACCTATAGAACTGGTTATAATTAAGTTCAGAAGAAAAACTTCAGATTCCCAAATGTTATTTGAAGACCAGGAGTTGAATCTGGGAGAAGGGAAGCTTCTTCAGTTCTAACTTAGAATTAGCTGAAGAAGCTTCTTAGATGAGAAGTGAAACATTTTCAAAAGAAAAAAAACAAAAAGTCCAGGTTCCTTTTAGAAAAGCACTTTTGGGACTGTGGTAATTCAATTTACTCCAGTAAGTTAATTGCAGCCTAGAATGATGAAAATTATTAATTTGTCAAACTTAGAAACGTATAACTGTGAGAGATTTTTTTTTCATTATTGAGAGAATTTGGGAAAATTGAAGTTCCAGATCAAAAAACAGACTTGGGGATATAAGAAAAGTACCATCATTCTATCGTATTAGAAAGATCTCCTCTTTTGATTATATAATCTTTTTCTGCAACATATATGAATGCTGACTCTTCTTTTGAAGAATAATGTTCTCCCAGCTTCCTGAAGCCAATTTCTTCTTAATGGGTCCCTATGGCAAACCAACTAGAGCAGCGTGCAACTTTTGATCCTAAAGTACATATGAAAGCCTTGGGCTGCTCCAGAAGTTGCTACTAATTAATATTTTAAATGTGACCAAAGAGGAAAAATATTCATTTTATGCCCAAGATATATAGAGTAATTATATAAATTGTATTTAATTCATTTTATTCAATTCTAGTTATATTTAAATTCAATAAAAATAAAATAAAATTAGGGATTTTTTATGTTGAGCGTGGCACCCATGTTAAACATCCAGTCAAATTTTGGATTACAGGCAGACAACTTTGAAATAAGGATCTGGTCACATGCTGAGGACCATAACTGATGTTCATACAGAACATGAAGGTGCAGTAGTCACATTAAATATTATTCCTGTGTTTTTCCTCTGTGTTAAACAAGAATCAAAGACTTTCAGGGTACTTCTACAGGTCATTTAGAGATTAATTTCAATCCACTCACTTCTAGTGGAAAGAACAAAGGTTAAAATATATAATTTTCCTCTTTTTTATTTATTCAGTGAGACAATACTGTATATAGAAAGACTTACTTTTAACATGTCCATCCATGGAAATGTGAATGATCCATTGGATATTGGGCATCTCCCTTCTTGACCACATCACAAATGACATTATTCGACAACATTTCGGTGTGGCACCAATTATAGAGAAGATGAGAGAATGGCCCGAGAGCAGCACCTTCCATCATTGCCATTGCCAAGACTGCCTACCAACTAGAAGTCAATGGCCGCTGACCTTGCAGGCATCCAAAACAGAGATGGCAAGATACCATCAACAAAGATATGCAAACCACGGGCCTGCACCCAGGAGACGCAGCTGACCATGCAAAGTGGTGTTCAATGATACGAAAAATGGACCCTGCACTTGCACGAATACATTAGGAAGAAGATAGAAATGACAAAGACAACATCTAAAGTGACTTTATGAAATTAGTCATGAGTTCAGAAGCCTCATCTTCAAATCCCCCATTTTTATTGTCAATATGAAAAATAGGTTGGAGAGGATTACTATGTAGTTTAATAGAGTCTTTGACCATACGGTCCTAGCTGTCAACTTCGCATTTACCCCTACCCTCCAAAACACCTTCCATCCATACTGGTAAGTTTAGCACCCAGCCATAAAAATATTGCCCAGTATCTCAAGAGCCTGCCAAGACTCTAAATAAGTGTATCTATCTCACTGCTGCTTTTTTTTTTAAAGTTCTCCGTGTCTAAGCACACTTACCCTGGCATTATAGCTTATCAGTCAGATCCTGAGAGCTCTCACTTTGTCATTTCTTTCTATGGATAAGTGGTTAAATGACAAGTAAGAGGTTCAGAAGCATCAAATGAGGTTTTTGCAGAAAGAATCTAAGGTGGCTGAAGTACTTAAATATCAGCAATTATAACAATAATCAGGGGATGAAATGTGTTTTTCTTGACAGTCAGGGAAGACACTAATGTTCTTTTCTCTCCTCGTCAAAGGTAGTATTATTATTATTTTTCAAAAAAGTGCACACGTAAAGGATAAAATGAATACCTGCTGAATGCTTTTAGAGCAGGCTGAATTTAATGAGAGTTGCAGGTGCTTAGCGTCTCTCCGAGAATTGGCCAGAAGACTCCATAAACACTTTCACTTTGATCCCATGACATCTTTGCATCTCCATATCACAGCAAGAAGTAGGGTTGATTACTACTGCATAAAACATTTAGTACTAAACACCAGCATTGCCAAAGAAAAACAACCTTTTTAAAAAGTTTCTGTGTCTCTTGGTTTGCTTTTTACCCACGGCAGGGATCTTTCTGGAGGGCTTATCAGTGCTCATTGTGAAAAGCAGCCCTGCTTCTGGATGACAGCATATTCTGTGAAATTGCTTTAAAAAATTTAAATGATCGTTTACGATTATTGTAAGCAAGGCATTATCTCATTTCATGATTATAGTCAATTATAAACGGATGCATGTTTGTATATCTCCTTCCTTCCTTCCTTCCTTCCTTCCTTCCTTCCTTCCTTCCTTCCTTCCTTCCTTCCTCCCTCCCTCCCTCCCTCCCTTCCTTCCTTCCTTCCTGGCAGGATATTTGTGCTTTTCAAAGCTTCACTATGGGCAAATGTCTCTCATCTTTGCATTCAGAGAGTCCAATGAAATCCATTGGAATGGATATAAAACACATGAGAAATGAAGAAAAGAAAGAGCTATGTACAAATGTGAAGAGGAATAATAATAAAAATATTGTTTATTCAAAGGACAAAATTCCTGGGTATCAGCATCACTGGGGCCTTCTTCAGGGATAGTATTTACAATCAGTAAAATAATGGCTCAGTAGGCTATAGATCTGACTGCAGCGGCATGCTTCAGGTGGGTTGGCATTCAAATTTGATCTGTGACTCAGGGGTGAAATGCTCCCGTTTCGGACCGGATCGCCCAATCCAGTAGCGATGGCGGCGGGGGGTTCGGAGAACTGGTAGCAAACATCCCTGCCCCCCCCCATGCCCAGCTGAGCTGAGCGATCATCAGAGGCTTTTTTTTTTTTAACTTTTAAAAGCATTTTTCTACAACCTCTTCAGCCGAAAAAATGCTTTCGGCCGAAGAGGTTGTAGGAAAAAAAATGCCTTTAAAAGCCTCTGGCGATCCCAGATGAGTTGCCTGATCATCAGAGGCTTCTAAAAGCATTTTTTTCTGCAACCTCTTAAGGTTGTAGAAAAAATGTTTTTAAAAGTAAAAAAAAAAAATTGGCCATGCACACCCAGTCACATTACCTCCCCACCACCACCAAGCCATGCCCACAGAACTGGTAGTAACAAATTTTACATTTCACCACTGCTGTGCCTGCACATTCAAAGCCCCACCACATTTTTTTATATGTGTCGTGCTCAATCCATGTATAAAAGATGATGCAGTTGCAGGTGCCATCCTAATTTTTATTGTTGTTGTAATTGTTTTTACCTTGTCCAATGGCCACTCATGCCTGGTTGACTTTATCTCAGAAACTAAACCACGTCAGACCTGCCTAATAAGTGATAAGAGATTGCCAGAATATTTCAGTTGTCTAAACTTGACTGGGATTTAAAAATAAAATAAAACCCTACGAGAAAGCTATTTGATACTATTATCAAGAAAAATGGCTGGATATTATAATGTCTCAGAGAATTACGTTCAATTCAAAGAGGATTTTAGTAATCTCAAGCAATCGTATATGCAGAAAATTTATTTCACACTTATCCTACTTGAAACTTTAAAGAAAATATCCATATGTAGTTAGTGACAAGTGACAGAAAATATGATCCAAGTACATACATTATACAGTTTGCTTCATAATTGGTCCCTGTTTCCCTTCCTTCTCCTCCTCCTCCTCCTCCTCCTCCTCCTCCTCCTCCTCCTCCTCCTCCTCCTCCTCCTCCTCCTCCTCATCCTCCTCCTCCTCCAAATTAACTATCCAAAACAGTAAATACCATTTATTCATGTAATTAAAATATATATTCCTAAGGCATACAGCTTACTCAGGATAAGGTAAAGGTTCCCCTTGCACATATGTGCTAGTTATTCCTGACTCTAGGGGGCAGTGCTCATCTCCGTTTCAAAGCGGAAGAACCAGTGCTGTCTGAAGACGTCTCTGTGGTCACGTGGCTGGCATGACTAAATGCCAAAGGCACTCAAAATGCTGTTACATTCCTACCAAAGGTGGTCCCTATTTTTCTACTTGCATTTTACATGCTTTCGAACTGCCAATTGGCAGAAGCTGGGACAAGTAACGGGAGCTCACCCTGTTATGTGGCACTAGAGATTCAAACAGTTGAACTGCCAACCTTTCGATGGACAAACTCAGCATCTTAGCCACTAAGCCACTGCACCCCTTTACTCAGGATAGATATTACTTAAATAAAGTAAGCAAAGCAGGGCAAAACCATAGAGTCCTACAGCTGAAGGAGTTGAAAAGCCTCAGAAGTAAAGAAAATAAAGAAACAACTAAACAACTACATTTTGTTTTGCCTGTGGAGTATTTCCAAATTAGGAACCTCTACGCCAGTCAGCAAAGAACAAACAGAGAAAGTTATAAACTGGCTTTCAGAAAGATAGAGTTTCTGGCTGAGAAGTCCCTCCTCTTGTAAACCATCTATATTACTCTATATTCTGCACATGTACACAGTAGGCAGTGCACATGAAAATTAAATGTACATTATATATTTAATATTCATAGGACATAGTGGATAAAATATGGATGCATTACACACATACAGTTTCATGTAACTGAAGGTTGATTCTAAAGTCCTTTGTGGGGGCCATAATGAGATATCGCCATACATTTGTCCCAGTAGTAGGTTTCAATTTAGTTTGCTACCAGTTCGCTCATGCATGCGCTCCTGCGCATGCACAGAAGTGTCCGGGTGGGTGGGCGGAGCCTTCCACCACTGCCGCTACCAGTTTGCCCAATCTGAGGCAAACTGGTAGCAACCCACCACTGATTTGTCCTGGACTTTTTCTTCTTCTGAGACTCCCTCTTCTTCTTTATGTTTCTTCTCATACTGTCATACTGGAGTATGATTTGCCTATTTAATCTTTCTAACAGAAGTGAAGAAAAGTACTGATTTTATAGTACCAAATGGCAAAAGACCTCTGTGATTCAACATTAATGTATTACTTTGAATTTAACTAAAGCCGTATGACTCATTTAATTAGTTAAAATAAGTAGATTTATACTACTTAAACTGGAAGCACTTTAAAAGATGTTTATATAGGGAGAGGTTCAAATTACAGCTACTAAAGTATAGAAAGAAAATGACCATATTTTCAAATAATGATCATAATCATATAGTGATAAGTGCTTATCACCACAGATCTAGCAACTTTTCGCAATGGAGAACCACAACTGATTTATACACATTTTCAAAATGCAGAAAAATTATCAGGATATCAATTGCTATTTCTTGTTCGGAGAGTACTGCTATCTATGTCTTTTGATCCCTTTATATTAATTGTACAAAGCTGCAGGATTAATCTTTAGCACTTACAAAACGTATGTGCAAAAGGGCAGAATGTTCCATAGATACAAGACTTTTTTTTTTTTTAAAGGAAACTGTTTGAGCTAAAATAATATGGGCTATCCAAAAGTAAATTAAATGAAAACACAGTGGGGGAGACGAGTGCCATTGTATGATGCTAGGTGGCCACACTATTCTAATCCTTTCTCATACCTTGGTAAATGCAGAAAGAAAAGAGCAAGACTTCACATGCTCTGTAAACACAATAGATCATGAAAATGGAAAGCCCATATCACAGAACAATAGAAACAAAGAGGTCCTGATCATTGAAACACCCCATTAGCGGCAGCCTAGCCACGGGACAGTGGCATGACTGCCAAGGAAATTGTTTGCACCATTGGCCAGAAGTTTTAGCCTGCTGCTAAGAAAGAAACAAAACAAAACAAAATGTCATCCAACATTGTTAGCTGTGTGATATTTACTGCCCTTAGAGAATTAAAATGATAAACAGTGCAGCAAGGAACTTCCCTGGGACTGGATCGCTAACAAATGTATTAGATATGTTCAGCAAGGACTGTTTCTCTGCTGTTCCAATTGGACTCCTGCACGAAACCCAACTCCTTTCTTAGGGAATCCGTTGAAAGAATCCCTTCTAAGTTTCTAATAGCAGGCACTGTTTCTAGTATTCATGGATCCGTGGGAAGCAAGGAGATTGCTTTACTTTATACTCTAAACATCTGTTAGAAAGGCAGCCACAGCTGGAAGGACCATGCAAAGATTACATCCTGCTTCTTAAACTTAGCACTGGGATAGCAGATTTAACAATGCCCACCAATCACTATGTCTTCCATGCTGTGATGAGATTTTGCATAGTTCAAATTACAGATAGTCCTTCACTTTTATTTGGACAGACTCTGAAAAAGGGACTTATGATCTGGATTTGAAATTCCACTATACACCCACCCACCCACCATGGTCAGGTTGGAAGCCCAGCAATATTTATGTCCATGTGCAGTGCCCCACGGTCATGTGACTGTGACCTACAACATTTTTGGTGCTTTTATTTCCAGCCAAAACTGCCCCACAGCAAACAATGGGTATGCTTAGTGACTGTGACATTCGCTTAACAACCATGGTGTTTCTTTTACAACTTCACTTAACAGCCACTGTTACAACATGGGAAGAAGTCAGATGATGTCCTGCTTTATAACTATCATAATTTAGGACCAAAATTGGGGGCTCAGTTACTGGTTGTAAGCAGTGGTGGGTTTCAGAATTTTTTACTACCGATTCTGTGGGCGTGGCTCAGTGGGCGTGGCAGAGGAAGGATACTGTAAAATCTCCATTCCCTCCCCTGCAAAATCCCCATTGCCTCCCATTCAGCTGGGACTTGGGAGGAAGAGAATAGATGGGGGCGGGGCCTGTCAGAATTTTTACTACCGGTTCTGTGAACTACTCAAAATTTCCGCTACCAGTTTTCCAGAACTGGTCAGAACCTGCTGAAACTCACCTCTGGTTGTAAGTCAAGGAGTATCTGTACATTTTTTTTTCTATGTGCACTTTTTCAGTGTAAAGATCAAGTTTCATAAACATATTCATGTAATTTTCTTGGCAACGATAAAAAAGTAATCACTATTATGGCCTTGCTGGATTATCGTTTCAATTGCAGCTTCTAACATATATTCTTGGTAATCCTTGATAGTTTCCCATCCAAAGATTCCCCTTTCTCAATCCAGATTAGCTTCCAAACCCAGATAAGATTTGCTTTTTTCAGTGTGAAAAAAGTCATCATAAGTCATCTCTGACCTGTTTTCTCCCATTTGGGGTGAAGGGTAATGGACCACTCTGAGAGAGGAGAATTTGCCTTTTCATGAGGGCTAACTTGTGGGACAATATACTTGTTTTTTTTAAAGCTTTGAATCTAAAAGAAACTCCCAGCAATAATTTAACATTAATTATTATTATTATTATTTAATTTGATTTATATGCCGCCCTTCTCCGGAGACTCAGGGTGGCATACAATGTGCTAAGCAATAGCCTTCATTCTTTTGTATATTTATACAAAGTCAGCTTATTGCCCCCACAACTGGGTCCTCAATTTACCTACCTTAGAAAGGATGGAAGGCTGAGTCAACCTTGAGCCTTGGCGAGATTTGAACCTGCAGTAATTGAAGGCAGCTGGTCTTAATAACCAGCTTAATAACAGGGTGCCTTAGACCGCTGTACTACCAAGGCTCTTATCTGCATTTCAGATAAGTAGTGAGCTGAATAGGGCAGTTTTGGCTAGAAGGCAGCGGTGGGATTCAAATAATTTAATAACCGCCCTAATGATTTCTTCCAACAACCATTCACCAAACTGCTCAGAAAGTTAACAACCGGTTCTCCCAAAGTGGTGCGAACTGGCTGAATCCCACCACTGCTTGAAGGGCTTATCAATCAAAAACTTACTCATATCATAACATTCTCTTAACTATCAAAGGTCTACAGAAATCATTATTTCAGGACCAACATGCCCCTGCTCTTAAATATACACATGTAGCAATCCTATCTTTTTGCCCTCTTCCGCCATTAGAGATGTATGTAAATCTACATACAGTATTAAATTTAAGTAAATTTCTGGCATAAAAGAATATATTTTCTACTGTAACATTCTGAAAATGGAACCCTTTCCTCCATTTGATGGTGATTTCAATAACACTTAATCATCTCGCAAAGATTTCTTTCTTTTACTGGCCACATCTGAATGCCTAACAGCTTGAATAGTTAATTTAGGGAAAGGGAAAGGCAGGTAGTTAAAAAAAAATCAAGATGCATACAATCATGTGATTGAAGCACATTAATCTTTATTTGTATAGTAATGTTTGCCATCTTGATTTTTTTTTCATATGTATCCTTTTCCACAAACACCCTTTTTCTCTCTCTGCTCTTGATATTCCTGTTGGCTTCTTTGTGTTATTGTAGACTGTTTTAACATTGTTGCTGGCTGCTCTGAAATGGATTTATGAAGGCAGGAAACTAATAGAAATAAAAGACAGTTATTTTCAACAAAATAAAAGAGGAAAGCTTGTTCTCTTTTATTAGGTTTGTTCTTCAGAGTTGGAACTGTGGAGAAGCTTGGTTTCAGAAGACGTAATGAGCTTTACAAACTGGCCTAGTCTTCTGGCTTCTGGTTTTTACTTAAAAGATGATCCTGTGAATTTGAGGCGCACTAATGACACATTTTCATAAACACATACAGAGATTCATGAAGAAAGACTGTAATTATGGTAATATGGGACAGAGATTTTTTTCTCTCTCTGCCATTTCTGCATAGCATTTTATATGCTGTTGCTTGGTTTGAGTTTTAAAGGTTAGTACACGATGAAACCTGACAGAGTAGCTATATTTCATTTCACATACTGCTCTCCATTTTCTCTCAGTTGGGCTTATACGTCTTTTTCAGTAGACAACCTTGGGACTATTAAAAGAACCTTGTTATCCCCATTTTAAAAGGCATTGATGAATTGGTTGGCTAGAACTCAAGAACAGGCAAGTTAACATTCCACTATCATAAGGTAGAATTATGTCTTCAGATGTCTAGAAATCTAGTACCACGGATCTAAAGAATTTGTCAAAATAAATAAAATTGGACAGTTGAAAGCTTCATTACTCCTATGTAAACCAGATGTTCAGATAGCTCTCTCTTTTGTAATCCCATACTTGTGGAATATTTATGGATATCATTTAGCTGGTTACATTCTTTTTCAAATGTTCATTAATAACATCCATATCGTAATTTAGTAGATGAGATAAACAAATAAATTCTGACCAAAAAACCAGCAATTTTCAATAAAATATTGGCTGTGATTCCCAAGCACACTGTTGTACTGTGATTTGGTGCCTCAGGATATGACAGTCATATCCCAGAAAATCCAGGATAGCCTGGCCATCAACCAAGGCCACAAGTGCAAGTGATAAGAACATTTGAACAGTCCTGCTCAAATCTTACAGGGTACAATTGCAAGACTTGGCTGTGGGTTATTGTAGTTTGTAGTTGCAATATTTTAATAGAAGAAGTTAGCAGTCCAATTCTAAAAAAAAAATGTTTGGGACAGTTACATTTTTCTCTATGTTTTCCTCATAGAAATATGGAGACTTTGAAGATCTGAAGTGGACTCATACCAAAAGAAATACATGTTCTGTTTATAAGCACAGGTAGTTCTTGACTTGTTTTTTCAATTGGTACCAGAATTTTCATTTCTAAGCAAAGCAATTGTTAAGTGAGTCATGCCCAATTTTATCACCTTTTTTTCAATGTGGTTGTTAAGCAAAGTACTACAGTTGTTAAGTGACTCTTGAGGTTGTTAAAAAAGGTCACAAATGGAAATCACATGACCCTGGGATATTGCAACTGCCATAAATACATGCTGGTTGCCAAGTACCCACATTTTGATCACATGGACATGGGGACATAAGTGTGAGGAACCACAGTATATGTCCCCCATCAGTTTCCATGCTTATAATGTCTATTTTAGGTAAACAAGACTCCCACACAGACAGCTCTGCATTTCTAAGAATATTTTTCTATGTTTGACTTTTGAATAACTGTCACAGAAATACAGTACTTAGATATTTGGAAGCAAAACATCAGAAATTTGGAAGATGTGTTCTATTTTTATTTCTATGTACACACTGGGATCTTTAAGAACTGAATAGTTGTTGTATCATCCCAGACGTACACAACGTTGGCAGGAACTGAAGATCCTGCTTAATTTTTTCTAATCTAAACTACCTTGTTGTGTACAGATGGGTAGCCCTGATATGCCTAATTCCCTGATAAGATTGATGGTACAAATTGAAGTGTAGCTGAAAGACCAGTTCTAGCGAAAATGTTAGAAAACAAAAAAGTGAAAGAACAGCCAGAAGAATTGATTCTCAGCTATATTAGACTCCACAGAATTGTATCTGCTTCTGTTTGAGGAAGATTCAAGACATAGAATAACAGTTCTATTCAAAATTAAGGTCAGAAGAGTCCAAGATTATGTACATCAATTCCACTTAATTAGTTTCTTATGTGTTTCACATTTCCAATACATTAACTAATTAACAGCTCTTCCAAACCATTATTTCTATATTCTCTGGAGTGAGCTGACTAGCTTGTAGTCCCTAGCATTCCCTGTCTTGTTTTATGTAGTATTTAGCTTTCAAGACCCAATTCCCTCTAGGCATGCTATAGCTCTCCATTTAACATTCTTCAATAACATTTTTCCCAGAGAGACAATTAAATCTGTGCAATTAATTGGAGTTTATATAGTCCTCTGTTAGAATGACTGCTTGCCAAAATATTTGAACCCTTCAATTGAAATATATACATTTTGTTTCTAATTTACAACATTCATGAATCATGATCTTTAAATTAAAAATAGTGATGTTTTTGTTGAACAACCCATTGATAGGGGTTGACAATGACAATGTATCAGTCCTAAGCAAACTTATTGTATTGGGTCACGTTACATTAAATAAGAACCTTGGTAGATATGATGAAGAGAATGGGCATGAAACTAAACTAATCTGGAGAATTTGCAGCTATTTAGGAAATAAATAAAAAGTAACCAACATCATTTCTTAATTGCTTAAACATCATATTTTGCTTTTTCTCCCTTCTAGAATTGAAAGTTAAAACAAAACTTTTAAAAGCATCTAGCATTCATTAAGAAAAAGTATTTTAAATAATGTATGTATATGTGTGTATTTAATGCATATGTACACATACCCATGTGCCCAGATATATCAATATTGTTATTAATAGTCACAGATGAATGACAGTTCATTTTTCTATCACAGTGCCACAAGAATACATTGAGGCTAGCATATAGTTAAGAAACACAAAATGGTTGCCAAGTGGCCAAACTGGAAAGTGCTGCTACTGTGGCCATTTTGCTTTCAGCCAAAAATAGGAGTCAGCAATTGTTTAGAAAATAAGTCTTGGAATTTCTGAGAGGGAGGCTCACTCAAGAAATTGTTTAGGAATGTCCCTCTCCTTCAAAAAAATCATCAGCACAATTGCTTCCCTAAAATATTACTTCTGAATAGGCACAAGATTTTAGGAAGGAAACTGGGCTTATTTTTCTTTCAGTGGTAAATGTAAATCCTCCATTATTATCTGATGAGACAAATTCTTAGATGCCACATTTTCTTTGAATGTCTTCCAATTATTTTCTATCCATTTTCTCTGAAATGCTTCTTAGGACATGAGCATGGTCATTTAATATTTAGCTGAATGTAGTACTATGTACTATTGCCCAAAAAGAAATAATGAGGGTTTTTTAAAAATAAAATCAAATAAAAGTATTCAAAGTCTATGACTGGTGAAAATTATTGGTTTTGTTACCATGTGGATTCAAACTATTATTAGAGGATCCTTTTGCACAGGATGGATATTACTGCATTACTCAATCGCACCATGAGTATTGATATTAATTATGAGTATGATAAATTCCAACTGCTATTCCACAAGCCTTCAGTAGACAGAAGAAAAGCAGGACTACCACAAGTTTCCTAGATAAGCAATTCCATAAACTGTTGTTTCCATCTCCATTGTCATCTCTTTTCTAGTTTTCTGTGTCTTTATATTGATCTCTAAGCCACCCAGTAGCTTTTCTATCTGATATGTAGGTTAAAACTCTATCAATTAAAAAACTAAAATATGTTTCACATTCAGGGTTGCTTTGAGACCCTTTTAAGGTACCTTGGAATTCTTTCATAGAATATCTGAAATTAAATACAGGAAGATCTTGCTAATAGGCTCTTCAGTGTCCTTCCAAAACTCAGGGAGACTACATAATAAAATGGTACAATCAGTGCTTTACAAAGAGAATTTTGCTTCTTTTATGTTTATGTCTGTGATAATTTTGTAAAAGTCTATCTTAACCTACATTTCATTCAGCCAGCACTGTGCTGTAAATACAAAATCAGAATTTTGTGCAACTTTTTTTATTTACATTGAAAACTATACAACATAAGTCTCTGGGGCTTTTATAAACTTTTTGTCAATATTTTATAGGAAAGTTCATACATATTTGGCTTTTTCGCTTTTCAAAGGCTTTATCCTGGCTTAAGACTCAACAAGATAAAAGAGCTGGGTGATCTTTGCATTCATTCTTATCATACTTATTCATTCTTCTTTGACTCATGCTTCAAAAACCATTAAACTAAATGCACAATAATACATTTAATAAACTCAAATTATTTAATTCTTAGGGCACACTTGGGTCTTATGCACTTGAAAAACTTCCTTTCACAGTGGTATTATTCCTTTCACAGTGATATTAAACGCTCATCTCTGTAATTTTTTTAGCAGTAACACATTTACATTAATTTACATTTCTTATTTAATGAAGTTCCAAAGATGGTTTTCAAAAGGCAACTGGACTTCCTTGGTTTTTTGCTTGAAAGTGTTTCATTTTTCATCCAAGAAGCTTCAGTCAGAGGAGAAGCAAAACATTTTCAAGGAAAAAAGAAAAAGAAAGCCCAGTTGCTTTTTGAAAAGCACTCTTGGGACAACCATGACATGGATAATTGAGAATCTCCATATATATTTAATTGAAGCCCTATTTTATCCAGCCAAACTGGTTTCATAGTTTTCCAGCAATGTAGCTTAATATCATGCTACCATACTATAATTGTAATTGATCTGAGTTCACAAAATCCTATTGTCTCTCTCATGTCATATTTAAGTTTTATTTTCTGACACATCGTATTTTATTATTGTTTATGTAATCTTATCTTATATTGCTACTGTAAATTCTGTAATCATATTAATCTATATTTTATTTGAAATAAAATCATCATCCTTTGACAGAGGATTTGTTCTGGATACGCAATATGGAGTTCATCCAGGGATATATGTGATAGCCCTACACAGGTCACTATATTTTGGCTTCCCTACAAATCATTCTCATTCTCATTAACTATTATAAAATATGTCAAAGTCTATTTTAGGATAGTAAAGAAATGCACTAAAATGGCCACTACTAAATGCAGAAAGATCTAATATACCATACACTAGTGAAGAGAACTGCACTTAGACATTTTAGTATTTCTAAAATGGCGGTGACTTGCTTGGCTGCAGCCGCTTTGGCTCTCAAGGGTGTTGGGGTTTTGGAGATAAAAATGCCATCCGGTTTGAATGCTTCTTTGGGAATTGTGACAAGAAAGCGGAAATGTATTACTGTTATATGAACATCAGTCTATATTAGATTTGGTGATAGTTAGCACAAGAGGAACTATTGATAAAGCTGTTCTGAAAAGTCTGTCTTGCTTCGAGTGTTTCCACTGAAGGTGCCAGCAGCAGAAGTGTTGGTGGGTTGCGTGGAGGGTGTGTGATCGGCTGTAATCTCTGAAAGTGATTGGCATTTTGGGTGACAGAGTCGGCTGGGAGCAGCAGCCTTTGAAGCAGGGAAGTGTTCCTTCCATGCTGAGTGTCTTCTGAGGTGGAGGTGGTATGATCAAAAGAGGAAACAAGGCAAACATGGAAGGCTAACAACTAGGCTAAAAACTAATCCATAGAGAGTGTCACTACCATATATTTTGTTTGCTAATGTGCTCCTCAGAGCCTAAAATCGTTTACATGAAGCTAGAGTTAATAACAAACTGGCAGGTGAGAAACTGCTCTGTCATCATTGCAACAGAAACTTGGCCATAGCATTCTGTTTTGGATAGTGCTGTTAGCTTGAGTGAATTTTCAACATTTTGGCTTATTTTCTTTTGAGAGCGGCCATTAGAATTTCATTTTTTAACTGTGTGCCAGTGTGTTCACAGAAAAAAAATGACAATAAAGGTTATCTTATCTTAGATGTTTTGAAAGACTTCTGGTGACATTTAAACATTTATGCTTTTCTCCCATTTTCTTCTACTTTGCTAGTTTTATTCAACAATAATAGAATATCTTCAATTGAGCCAGTGAGACTGTACCAATAGATATAAATCAAGAACCCTGTAATCTGAAAGAACTCCAAACACAGTGCCACATACATTCTTTAAAAAAAAAACATTAGCAACAATAGCAGGATTTCTTTTTATGTAAATATCTTCTTCAGAAACAAACATGCTAAAAAGAATTATAGCTCTACTTTACAGCAGATCCAAGCTTTAAAAAAAAAAGTCATGAAAGCAAAAAAAAAATGATATTAAAAAGTTGGGAAGCAGAACAGAGGGAGAAACACTAGACACTAGAACAGATTTAAAAGTGAAAGGATCAGGAGAGTAGGATGGAATTCCCAGATGAATGCATAGGTAATCTTGAAAGAAACTAATAAATGCATAAAGTAAAAATAAATAAGGTGTAGGCACATATGTTAGGACTTGTGTTAAGATGGTAAGATGAACATTATATGTTAGGACTGGCGGTAAAATGGTAAGATGCATATTTCTCCTACAAATATTTTCATTTCTATTTAAGCAAATTAAACTAATCACTAAGAAAATTGCATTTGCATCTGGATTAATTAAATGTCAGTTCAACTCTATTCCGAAGAACATCAGAGTCAATGTCTTCTCTAAAACTGTGAGCATGCTGCTAGTTTACTGACTAAAGCTAAGATTAATCTGCAGAGGTATATAAATATTTTCTATAGGAAGACATCTGTGAAAATACATTTTGGTAAATGTCAGAAATTTGTTAAACATTGACATTTGTTACAACGATTTGTATAGGCATAGTGGGAAATGTCAGGAGATTCTGGCATTTGCCAATGTTATTTACAAACAACTGAGTACTCTCAGCAAATATTCCAAATTTCAGATACATTTCTATTGTTTACTAGAGAATATTTTCAGTATTAGGGCTGAACATATGAAAAATAATGCAAAAACATTCTTCAGGCCTTATGTACAATAAATGTCTATATTTGTTTCTGGCATTTATCCATTAGAAACATACAGCAGGAATGTTAAGAAATTTTTCTATTTTTTACATTACTTTCAAATAATCCCATTTTTGGTTTTTCATTCAATCTTCAATATCCAACTTTGTACCTTCTTTCTGTCTTCAATGAAATCTATAGGATAGGATAGGATAGGATAGGATAGGATAGGATAGGATAGGATGGGATGGGATGGGATGGGATGGGATGGGATGGGATGGGATGGGATGGGATGGGGTGGGGTGGGGTGGGGTGGGGTGGGGTGGGGTGGGATGGGATGGGATGGGATGGGATGGGATGGGATGGGATGGGATGGGATAGGATAGGATAGGATAGGATAGGATAGGAATAGGAATAGGAATAGGAATAGGAATAGGAATAGGAATAGGAATAGGAATAGGAATAGAACAGAATACTTTATTTAGTCACTTATGATTAGATGCACAAGGAATTTGTCTCCGGCACATAAGCTGTCGGTATACATGCAAAACAGCAGAGTAATAATAATAATCATAATAATGATACCAATTAGAGAAGGTAGGAGAAAAGATGATGATGATGATGATGATGATGATGATGATGATGATGATGATGATAATAATAATAATAATAATAATAATAATAATAATAATAATAATAATACAGCCATACTACATGGGTAAATGTACTTAGACATAAGACAATATTGTGGGAATTAGGTGTTTAGCTGAGTGATGACACAAGGGAAAAAATTGTTTCTATGTCTAGTTGTTTTGGTGTACAGTGCTCTGAAGCAGCATCCTGAAGGGAGGAATTGAAACAGTTTATGTCCAGGATGTGAAGGAAACTGGAGATATTTTCTCAGCCCTCCTTCTGACCTGTGCAATATACATGTCCTCAATAGAAGGTAGGTTGGTTGCAATTGTTTTTTCTGCAATCCTAACTATCTGTTGAAATCTGTAGCTGTCCTGTTTGGTTGCTGTGCAAAACCAGACAGTTATAGAAATACAAATGACAGACTCAATTATTCATCTATAGAACTGTATTGACAGCTCCTCGGTCAGTCTGTCTGAAGAAAGTTGCAATAATTGTGAAATAACAGGAAAATTATTTTATACAAGTTACCCTGTATCAAATTCTGTTCGCATTCTCCAGCCTGAAAATATTTGTCTGTGTTCCCCTTCATTATCCACTTTTACTTTGTCATTTTGCTTTTCCATATCCCCAAGGGACTACATTTTTGGCACACATTTAAAGGTCAACCTGGAGTACACAGTATAGTTGCCCTATTATGGCCACAGTGACTATCCTTCTGCTTGTACAGACATTTTCAATTTTATCTATTACAGGAAAAGCTTTGGCCTAACAGAAATTATTATCAGTAAAATATTTATACAGCGCTACAACCCATTGCCCATTGGGTCATCATTTCAGACGTATTTTGTTGCCTAAACAAAATGACCAGTGTGAGCAAAAAAATAAGTAGGAGAGGGAACAACTTCTGACTTCTTGTTGGCTTTCCCATTGTATTTTCTTGTGGGAAGCTGGCAGTGAGAATCAAAATTTTTCTTCCTTTCCTTTCCTTTCCTTTCCTTTCCTTTCCTTTCCTTTCCTTTCCTTTCCTTTCCTTTCCTTTCCTTTCCTTTCCTTCCCTTCCCTTCCCTTCCCTTCCCTTCCCTTCCCTTCTGGCAAATAATTTGCTGCTATTGGGTAGGGAATTGAGTTAGGGATTGCTACTGAGCTAGGGATTTAACAAATGGCCAAGAAGCTATCAGAGAATGTTGAAAAGGAGGTGTCATATGATTGCAGCAGTGTGGCAGTGACACTGAAGCAATGGCAGCACAGCAACATGGCAGAAGTCCCAACTTCCCCAAATTTTATTTCTTGGGAGTAAGGGGTCCTCTCATTCTTTACATGAGCTCATTTGATGTAGCTTGATTGAAAAAGCTTTGCCTTGTGATGCACCATTTGCCTTGTGATGCACCAGTTAAAGGTTATAGACATACTCTTATGAGTAAAGTGAACTTTGTTCAATTAATACTAAAAAATAAAAACTCTCTCATTCTTTTTCTGCCTCTTTCTCTCTCCTCTCTTAACCCCCAATTTATTTATTTTTTTCTATTTTATTTGCTTCCTCATGCCAGCACAGCAGTCCATATAATCAGTATGTCATTGCCACATGGCAATTATTCTTTTACAGAACAACTATAGAGATCCCAAAGACCAATAAAGCACAAAAATGGGAGCGGCCCAGAATTGACTGAAACATGGGGGAGTAAATAAATAAATTGGTGGCCAATACCCACAGGTGTTTCATTTGAATGAATAAAACTACCTGATTTAATAAAACCAAAGAATTAAAAAAAAAACCAACATAGTCTATGTTGCAGTTCTACTATATACCAATAAATATGTAAGTAAATAAATCTTGCAATATGTAAGATATAGTAATTATTTTACAACATTGCAAATATATAAAGTGAGATAGAAACAGTGGTACCATGCATGGTAAGCTACAAGTCAAATTAATTGAAAAAAATGATCACAGAGTCCTACTATTCCTGTATTGCCATTGTCAGCTCTTTCATACCATCCAATTACACCCAACATAACATAATGATTATTTGGGAATTAGTTGGAACCAATTAACCATTTCAGATAAAGTATTCAAAACAGAAAACTGTCTGATCTTTGCCTGTAATATAAACATTTGCATGGTTCACTTTCCAAATCCTGTATCAGCAGAAAATAAAGAAAAATGAATAGCAGAAGAAATAGAGTTGGAAGGGACTTTAGAGGTCTTCTAGTCCAACCCCCTGTTCAAGCAGGAAACCCTATACCAGTGAGGCAGGGGTGAAATGTTCCCAGTTCGGACCGGATCGCCTGATCCAGTAGCGATGGTGGCGGGTGGTTCAGGGAACTGGTAGCAAAAATCCCTGCTCCCCCCGCATGCCCAGCTGAGCCGCGTGATCATCAGAGCCTTTTTTTTTTTTACTTTTAAAAGCATTTTTTAAACAACCTTTTTGGCCGAAAAAATGCTTTTAAAAGTTAAAAAAAAAAAGCCTCTGATGATCGTGCGGCTCAACTGAGATCATCAGAGGCTTCTAAAAGCATTTTTTTCTGCAACCTCTTTGGCTGAAGAGACTGTTGAAAAAAAAATGCCTTTAAAAGCCTCTGGCAATCCCAGCTGAGTTGCCTGATAGTCAGAGGTTGTAGAAAAAAATGCTTTTAAAAGTAAAAAAAAAAAAAAAAGTTGGCCATGCCCACCCAGTCACATTATACCCCCACCAAGCCATACCCACAGAACTGGTAGTAACAAATTTTAGATTTCACCCCTGCAGTGAGGGCAAACCTTTTAGACACCGAGTGCCCAAACTGCATGTGCGCGCATGTCCAAACTGAAAGGTGCACACATGTGAGCATGCATGCATGTGAACATGTGTGTGTACATGCATGCATGTGAACATGCATGCATGTGAACATGTGTGTGCAGACATGTGCATATGTGCAGCAGAGAATAAATAGCCCAAAGTTACCCACCTGGTTTTCATGGCTAAAGTGAGATTTGCCATCACTCACACTCTCCCACTTTCTAGCCTTGTGCTTTAACCACTAGACCAACCAAACACTCAACTCGCCCTTCTTAAGGGTCGAGGCTGGAACCAACCTTAGATGCTTCAAGTTCTATGAACCAATCCTGTGCATAATTCTAACCTGATGCATTGGCTCCCTGAAGAAGAGTCTAAGTGCTAATTATTAAAAAGGCCAACACAATCTTGCTGCATGTTTAACTTGCCAATTTCATTTTGTCCCCGAGACCTGAAGTCGATCATTTCACTTGGCTATTTTACAGTACTAATCCTGACTCTGCAAATAGCAGCTATGGTATAGGCCTACCAGCTGTTAACCACAGATGCCTCTCAGTAAAAATAGTGTCTGTCTCAGAGGTTCACTCCAGTTTTATCTTTCAGAAATGTGTGTTAATAAAGTAGGTCAGGCAAACGTGTTAAACATGTTCACCAATACAGCCTCAAGTGACAGGCAGCTAAATCTATACAGCAGAGTGGTTTGCACATGCAAATGAGACAAGTCTCTGAACTAGTAATAGCCAGAATTGAAATAAAATTCTCCAGAATGAGTCTTGTACAGATAAATGCATACCAAAGTGCTTGTAATGTAATGTAATGTAATTTTATGGGACATCTTTCTGTTATCACTTCGATCAGGGAAAAAGTAGGAATATTTGTAATCTGGAATAGGGAGGGGATAGGCAGAGCTAAAGAAACTTTAATCTTTCTTGGAAACATTTCACCCCACCTATAGACTCTTCCATATACATGTATTGTTCCAATTCTTCAGTTGGTAGAAAGATATGTGGACAATTTGTGCTGTATCAATGATTTAGTGATATCTCCTAAGTGGCAAGGCTGGTGACTTAAGGGCCAATATTGGCAGATGTCCCTGGATGCACTTCTCTTTCTAGCCATAATGACCAGCTGCAACATCAGCAACTGCTTAAAATGTGGTGAAGAAGAACTAGGCATCTTTGAGTGGTGCTGAAATGGAATCTTTAGCCATCGTTTAAATTGTTCAAGAAGTAAGTATCTAACATACAATTTCTCTGTCTTGTAGAAGAGAACTAGGCCCATGTCCAAAAAAGTAGACTTACTGCATGCATGTTGTATACATGTTATATAGTAAGGGTCACCAACCTTTTGGACCTCAGGTACCACTATATTCATAATTTTAAATCCCGTGGACCACTAATATGAATTAAAAAAAAGATAAATAGTATTTAGTGCAATATAAAAAATGCAAATAATTTTTCTGCGGACCACCAAAAATTTCTCACGGACCACCAGTGATCCTTGGTGACCACTGTTATAGAGGTATGGACCGAGGAGAAAACATGTTATCCTGGGAATGCTATCCCACTTTAGCTTGGCTCTTTCTTTCTGTTGTACGTGCAATTTTTCAGTTGTTGGAGAGTATGAAGTAGGAGACAGTCAGTAATGATGTCCACAGGAGCGTGTAAGTTGGAAATGAAGGGCTATAACCGGTAGCACCCAGTTCAACTCATGCCCTTCAACTGCATCATGACTTGTCACTCAAACGGAAGAAGAACAGGGAAGAAGGCTTAATAGCTTCTATCCAAGAACCATGGATTTCAAATAGGTGCTCCACAGGAATGGTAGTGCTGGCACCGAGTATGCACAGGCAACAGCACCCAAAATAAGACTATAGAATATGAAAAATGGCATAAGGGTAGGCAAAACAATGCCACTTTCCCACCCACCAGACTAATACAAGTGATTGAAAAGGCTCCCATATAAAACTTTTTGTTGGCAGAAGTGGCAAGAAATCTGAACTGTACTCTATGGGGACGGAACCAAAATATCTGGCAGAATTCTGTATACTACCTAGTAGGGGAGATGGATCTATAGGAGCCATGTATCTATAGGAGCCAGGTGAGTATAATTAGTCATAGAAGGCAGTGCCCAGAAACTAAAGGGAAGGTGGGTGTAGAATTTGCCTGCAGTTATCTCAAATGATGAATAGATTCTGAACTTTTCTAAGAATGTTATCATCATCGTCATCATCGTCATCAACAACAACAACAACAGCAGCAGCAGCATCACTGAAACATTATTCACATGACAAAATATGTCAGAAGATGGAAGATTCTACTTTAAAACTTGAACAACTAAAATGCAATTTCATTTCTCCAGGCTCCAGAATAGGCTGAGAATTTATTGTATGGTGTATGGTGACTATTAATGAAAGACAGGAAATCTCCATCTGTGACTTGGCTAGACTTATAATTACTGTAAATAAAGAGATTCCAGTATCTTAAAAATAAAAATTTCAATTACGGGTAGGCAGCTGGAAGAAAAATCAGCCCAATAGAAAACACATTAGTCAATTAGATAAATTAGAATTAGATCAAATTTTGCAAGGGACACAGGACAAACTGATCAAAAAAATTTACAATTACTTATGAGGATATAAATTAGAAGAAGAGGTAGTGAAAGAAAATATGATAACCTGGGCAAAAAATTTCAGTTATAGTATTCAATTAGACAAATGGGAAAAACTATGGAAAATAAATTATAAATTGACAATGTCTGTACCCTATAAAGAAAATCTCTATAAAATGTTTTATAGCTGGCACTTGCCACCAGCCAGATTGGCAAGAATGTTCCCCGGCACGCCATCAACATGTTGGAAATGCAACCACCACAAAGGCACCTATTATCATATGTGGTGGACCTGCCCAATGGTGAAACAATATTGGCAAAGGATCAAAATACAAATAGAGGAAATAACAGACCAAAAGATAGAACTAAGACCAGAAAGCTTCCTACTAGGCATAGCGAATGGACACTACGAAAAAGAAACAACATATTTAATTATACATATGATAACAGCAGCACAAATACTATACGCGCAACACTGGAAGAGTAGTGATATACCAACACCAGATAAAGTAATCAATAAAATTATGGAATGTGCGGAATTAGATAGACTCACAAAGGAATTACAAAATAGGGAAGAACATGACTTTTACTTAGTATGGGAAAAGTGGTATAGTTGGTTGAAAGATAGGAAAGAGATGAAGCAATAGGAAGTAAACAAAATGACCAAATATAGTATGATGGAAACAAAGAACAGACATAGGTCAACAAAGATCAATAGTAGATAGACAAAAGGAAATGACCAAATAAGGAAGAGTCAAAATACAAAGAGAAATGTATATTACAGTTGCAACAAACTGGACATGTATTGAAATGGGTGTTTATATGTTTTTATGTTTTGTATGTTTCATTGTTCTGTTTAGTTTGTACTTTTAAATAAAAATTGAAAAAAAAAAAGAAAACACATCAGTCAAAATTTGGAGTAGAGATTGTAAAACCAACCATTGTTTTTCTTTCTTTTTATGTTTCAAGCTCAAGAATAGGTCATCTACAAAAGACAGAATTTTCCTGTCTTGGCATCAATCCAAACCTGTACTTTTTCAGCATGAAACATTATCCCCAGGCAAGTATTATTTTTTAGGTAAGATTTCACTTAAACAGAAGAGGGAATTATTAGAAGGGAATGGCATCTTTTAATTTCAATTCATTATTTTCTGCCCCATTTAGTGATTCAACAATCCTGTTCATTGTCTTTGTTGTTTTTCTTTACTTGCTTGACATAGAAAAAATTAGTTGGACGGAAAGAATCTTGGGAGGAAAGAAAGCAATAATTATGAATAGGAAGGGAAGAGGGAAAACAATGGGAAAAGAGAAGGGAGAAAAAGATGGGCAAAGTATCTTAAGGAGACTGATCTTCCTCTTTCAGAATTCCATTTTTATTAGAAATTCTACCCAACATTAAGAGAGGTATGCTAAATAAAGGAAGTATGAAATGCTATGAGTGATACAGTGTATATGAAATTTTCACAAAGAAAATTTCTCACACATTCAACTTAAAAATATATTCCTCAGAAGATCAGCAAAATAATATCAAGAAACAACAGCAAAAGAGCTACAAACATAGTAAATAATACATTTGATTTAGTCTTTTTTTTTAAAAAATGTAATTATATTACTGGGCTCCCTCAAGATCATTTTCTTTTGAATAGTAACATCTAACAACTGTTTGAAACTTTTATTTCTTAACTATTAAAAATAAAAAGATATGGTTGTTAACTACATCAAAATCTGTGTAATTCTGAGGAAAAGGTTGCCAGTATCTTATATTTGTGTATTTGCAAGAAAAATGAGCATTTCAAGTCATGATTAAATAACATTATAGAGAGATACAAATTGTGTTATTAAAAGATAATTTAGATTAGTTCAGTTCAGTATTTCACTGAATTGGAGTGTTATAACTCAATCCACAACAAAAATGTGATAATCATACCAAAGAACATAGCTGAGACTATTTATAAAAACAACACGGTTCATGTGCTTCTCTCTGCTAAGCCCTGCAGTGAGAGACTAATAGCTTGATGGTGAAGGAGATATTCAAGGAAGGCAGGAATTTGAATTTAAGCTGATTAGATCCAAGCTCACACTTTAATATCTATACTACAATGCAATCAATGCATCCCAATTCTAACTACAGACTACTCAATGGTTTGTCAAAATAGGGAGCACCCTATCAAACCCTGCACCTGTTAACAGCGGTGTCCCCCAAGGAAGCATTTTAGGACCCACACTCTTTCTACTTTACATAAACCACTTTTGCAATCATATTATAAGTAACAGCATTCTCTTTGCTGATGATATAAAACTATTCAACATCACCAACAATGTTGCTACCCTACAAAAAGATCTTGATTATCTGTCAGAATGGTCAAACAATTGACAACTCCAAATCTTAACCAACAAATACATTGGCAAAAAAAATCAAAACACAAAATACAAGCTGGGTGGATATGACCTCGTAGACAACCCTCACTCTGTCAAGGACCTAGATTGAGATTTAGATCTCAAATGATCTAAGTGCCAGAGCTCACTGTAACAGCATTGCCAAAAAGGCATTAAAAGTTGTTAACCTAATCTTACGTAGCTTCTTCTCTGGTAATATTGTACTACTAACTAGAGCATACAAAACATTTGATAGACCAATTCTCGAATACAGCTTATCTATCTGGAACCCGCACTACATATTGGACATTAATACAATTGAGAGAGTCCAGAGATATTTCACGAGAACAGTCCTCCATTCCTCTACCCACAATAGAATACTTTATGCCACCAGACTTGAAATTTTAGACTTAGACAACTTAGAACTACGCCACCTTCGGTCTGACCTAAGCGTAGTACATAAAATTATCTGCTACAATGTCCTACCTGTCAATGACTACTTCAGCTTCAACCGCAACAAAACATGAGCAAACAATAGATACAAACTCAAGGTAAACTGCTCTAAACTCGATTGCAGAAAATATGACTTCAGCAACAGAGTGGTCAATGCCTGGAATGTACTACCTGACTCTGTGGTTTCTTCCCCAAACCCCCAAAACTTTAACCTTAAACTGTCTATTGTTGACCTCACCCCATTCCTAAGAGGTATTTAAGGGGCATGCATAAGTGCACCAGCGTGCCTACCGTCCCTGTCCTAATGTTCCCTTTTATTCGTATCCATTCCATGTATTCATAATTATGTCTTTACTTATATCTGTTATCTAATACATGCTTGACGAAAATAAATGAATAAAAATAAAATAAATAAAAAGTATCATTGTGAGGACTAACTGGTTCTACTTAGGAGTACTTCCAAAATTACTTCATTTCCAATATATCCAAATGATAAATGCAGTTTCAGGAATGCTGTGTTCTGTTGGCTGATTTCAAAAAATCTAAGCCAGAGCAGACCCATTCAATATCTGAATGGGAGACTACCAGGCAATTCCAGGTTTGAAAAACATCCCCACAGAAGGTGATGGCAAACCATTTCCAAATTGTTGCTACAAAACAACTGTGTCATATGTCTTGTCTAAAATATCTGGAAATATTAAGCAATATTAGACCTATTTAAATCATTGAATTGGAGACTAAATCTCTCCCTATGGAAAGACCCAAAACTAATCTCCTCAAATGGAAGAAAGCAGTGATAAACTATTTTTATGTGGTTGGCAAGAAAAATACATAGAGGTGTCCATGCAATCAAAGCATTTGAGCTAAAGGGAATTTAGCTAAATAGAATGGCATGTTGAACTTGAAATGCTGAGCTGTTTTGTAATAAAGTATGGCTGGGAAAAAAACATTAATTTCAGCATTCTGTTCCCTCTGATTATTTTTCATTTTTTATGAGCTTCTAAGGATCTTAGCTAAACAGCTCTTGGTGAATATATTAATACTGCATTATGCCAGGTGTTTTGGGAAAGTGAGGAGAAGGGAAGTCATAACAGGATCCTATAATAAATGCTGCATTGTTTCCAAGAACAATACATTGGTAATCGTTAGTTTAAAAAATAGATTGGTTTCAAGGAAGCCACTGGGCAACTCTATTTTTAATTTTATGATTCCAAAATCTGTTTTGAAAGATGAATGTATATGCTCACTTTGATATAATGCTAAAATGTCCAGATAAAGATATATGATCTGGGTACATATTACATTTCCTATGCATCTCTTTGAAGTTGTAAGTCCCACACTGCATTGGTTAGGATTTATTTCTGGGTAAAAAGGCATAAGACTGCATTCTAGCCCCATGATTTATAAACATGACAAATCGAGAGACAAGGAAATGGAGAAACCCACATGTCCCACAATAGAGAAAAGTATATCTATATTTTTATGAGTATCTCTGAAATTGTAATTTTAGGACTAACCTTTGTTATCATAATGGATGCCTTACAGCCCAAATTTGTAGATGGAATCCCCAAAATCAGAACATATGAAGAAAAGATTACAAGGAGCCTTTTCAGGGTGGAATGACACAAAGTATTCCAAGTATTAGGCTGAATAACAGAGGAAGACACCCAAAATATATTGTTGTTGTCCTTCAGGGAAGAACACTCTAAGCTAGTGATCAATATTGCTTTGACAGAATTCCTCCCCTTAAAGATTCAGATTAAGGCAACATTACTGAATGATGAGGCAAAAGGAGGAATAATATGTATTTTTAAAGTTTGAAAATGTCCAAATGGGCACCATCAGAGAAGAAGGTCATTTTTAAGTTCAAAGGGTATTGGCACAATCAAAAATCGGAAGGTTCTGGACAAATTAGATGATCCCCAGCAACTCTTCTCAATCAAATTCACATTATGAAAGAATGCTGCAGCAATGATAATCATGGTTAATCATTTTGTAGCACTTATAGCACGTAAATTGCTTTACAATGCTGCTCATTCATCTTCAGGCAGCAAAGTGGGTCATTAATTCTCCTGATGTTACAGATACAGAGCAGAGAGTGAGATTCGTCAAAGAGAGGCAAGGTAGCAAAATAACAAATATAATTAACCTTACCCAATCTGAAGAACCAATACTTGGGCCAGAACAAAACAAAACAAAAAAGAAGGGAAGGATCAAATCAAGTAAATTGTCTTTAACTGGGATTGAATTCTTATTGCCAAGGGAAAATACATAGAAATGGTTTGGACGCAGTGGGAAAATGTGTGCCTTGAATAATGTGTTGGCCTAGTGGCCAGCTGGTAGACTGATGTGTTCTTAGAATTCAAAGATAATACATCTAAACCAGGATGAAATGCCAAAAAAGGGATTTATTGAATAAATATTATAGGAAAGAGAAAAAAAAGAGTGTCCCCAAATAGTAGCAAATGAACTGGAGTTGACAATTACACAGTACTTTTTACAGGTTTATGGGATGATTCAGAGTTGGGGGGAGGTTATTGCCAACTTAGAATACTTTTCTTAAGGGACACAGAATATAAACAATAATACCTGGAGATGATGTGGTCACACATCTTATCAGTGATTTGGTCAAAAATGTCTACAGCTGATTTTCTGCCAGAGCTGTTTTAAATAAGGCACAGAATATTTCTACAATCATAGTATGTAATCAATCTGCTCCATTATATATTTTTGTGGGTATATTTTAAAAGCAGAACTTGCCTTTAAAATATATTTCCGAGATTAAATGATTCTGCTGTGCACAAGGCTGTTTTCATACAAGGACACTGCAGGCCTACCCACTAACTTATAGAAGGCTATTAGAACATCTCTTTTAATTAATTATAAATTAAAAATATAAAATACACAACCATAATCTTATGTGCATAATTATAGTTATGTTTATAAATTATGAATAATTTATAATTATACTGCAAAGTATAAAATGATAAAATATAACTATGATTCTGGAATTTGTGTGCCTGGGTGAATCTGTTGTATCATATTCTGTTGTGATAATTATACCAATCCCGAAGGGAATCTGTTGAAATACTGTTAAATTGCTTGGTTAATTCTAATAGCTTAAGTTAAAGGATTTTAGCTGTCAGTGAACCGAGAACAATATGTTTCTTTCAGAGATACAACATTTCTTTCAGCTGAGAATGATATTTATTGCAACAAATGTGGCAACTGTCAAAATGTAAACTCTGTTAACATATTCTTGTAAATATTGTTGAGAGTGATGCATTATTTATTTCTTTACTTATATTAATTTTCAATGATGCATCTTGATCTACTCAAGCAATATATTTAATTGACAAAAATACTTTTTGGTATTGGGGCAGGTTTCTCCCTCCCTCCCTCCCTCCCTCCCTCTCTCTCTGTCTCTCTCTCTCTCTCTCTCTCTCTCTCTCTCTCTCTCTCTCTCTCTCTCTCTCTCTCTCTCTCTCTCTCTCTCTCTCATTGTTTAGATCTTACTGAAGCCAAAGAAAGAACCTGCACAGATTGGACAAGAAATAGATACAATCAAGTGAACAGAATCATTCTGTTAATGTGGAGCAGGTTTAGATCCATTTTTTAAATTTTGCCTAAAATATTTTGTATGAGTCTTTCAAGGACCTTGACAAAGCTACCAGTTATCTCTCAATTGCTGAGATATAAAAAGGAATCGTACACAGCAGCACCATAAATTAATATTCCTTCCTTCTTCATGAATGTTTCCTTTCTCCATCTGTGCCGGGTTTTGGAAATACATTACTAAAAGATGATATTGTAATTTAGTCACTCTCTAATAGATACAATAGATATTCTTTTTAATCCATTGGATAGGAATTCATTTATTTAAATATATTTAATACGTCCTTTTAACCATAAACAAGGGTCGTTTACATGTCTTAGAATGATATAACTGAAATACAATCAGAATGGGGGTCATTAAAAAGCAGACTACAGCAAATATAATAGCAGTAAAACGTATATTAAGTAAAGCTTATAGCAAGCTGGAAAAACAAAATTTAATAAAATGTCTACATAAAAGACAGATGTTGTCTAGCCTCTGTGTTCTTCTATATTTCATCCACCATATTCATTTTTAAAAAATGCTTTTAAACATTTTGTCCAAGAAGAACATTTTGAAGACTCAGAGTTTTGTTCTTTAATTAAGACCTGATACAATACATTCATGTGTGCAATATTGGTAGCCTCCCTGCCTTCATATTCAGCTAAACTCCAAGTAGCACCATGGCCCTTCCCCATCACCTACCTCAGTTAATCAGGAGAAACCAGACGAGCTAAGAATACTTAGAAGTTTTCAGTATGAAAAACACTAGAATAAATAGCGCTTTTTAAAAAAATGCACTGTTACCCCCCCCCCCATGAAATTTAAGAAAAGAGGTTTTAAAGCCACGTGTGAAAGAAATACAGACTCCTGTTTCTCATGGAAAGCAGTTTAGAAAATTAGAAAGCCAATACCATTCAGAGTGCATTGATTTGCACAGAGTATTTTATATCTGCTGTAAGTTTCTAAATATTTCTTCAAGGGCAATTGCAAATAGCATGTTGCAGTAATAAAATCTGCATGTCAGTGAGGCAGGTGTAACTGTTCCTTTCTTTTTCCAATAAAGATTACAGAAGGTTGCAGAGAGAAAGCTGCAAGCTTACCCATGAGCCGTAATTGCTCAGGTGAACATCTACATTTTTTATTTGGTCTCTCAGAAAAGTACAGCCTCATCCAGAACAGTTTGCTTCTCTATTCTATATTTGCCCTGATGTCATAACCAACACACAAATGCACCACAATATCTGTATTTTGAAACCAGGTGTCAATTCAGATCTCCAGAGCCTCTTTAGCATTAGCTCAAAAGAACAAGTTGTCAGCAAAATCTTAGAGTTTGATGTGATCTTCTTCAGATAGATTTATTTTTGACTAATAGACAGAAATGTGCCGTTGAAGAAAGTCAGTCTCCTCCTCCTTTAGTTATTTTCCTATGCAGGGAAAAACCAGGAGATGGATTATATACTGTAGCTTGTCTGCAAATATCCAATGATGTTCATTGTTTTGAGGAAAAGCTAAGGAGATAAGAAAGCTGACAGCAGAATACTGTTTCCTACTAATAGCCTAGTTAGCATTCATTTGCCATTAATATTTCTTTTCTTTATAGTTTCTCAAAATATCTAACTATCCAACTAGCTGGTCATTGATAGCCCATTTGCAACTTATCAAAGATATAAGCTTGAACAAGATTTATAATTATACAAAGACAGTATGGCATAGTTTATTTCTAGATGTTTGTGGTGGAGTTTTTGTGCTCTGGTTTATTTTTGAGGGATGAAATCTTTCAAAATTAGAGGAGTTGGCATCCTGTTCACAGCCTGGGCTTTGGGGAATGAGATTTGCATCATATAAGTCATTCTCTGGAGCCAAGCATCTAGCTTATTCATATTGATTTTTATTGTGTTTTAGTAAGCAGAACAGGGAAAGGAATGTTATGTTTACCTTTAGGAACTGAGCTTTTGTTAGATGGTAAAAAGCCACAATCCATTATGCATAAGTTCCTACAGTTCACTTCCAAGCTGTTTTGCTATGTGTACTTTTGGGAACATTCCATTAAACAAAGCAACCTTTTTAATGTTCCACAGGCATACAGATCCTGATAATATTTCAAACCTAAAGGGGAAACAAGCAGCGTGTTTAATAAAAGAGAGGGAAAGGGAAGGAAAACATGTTAACAATTTTGTATTCCTTTGTACTCCAATGTTGTTGTCTTGAGTTGCATCAAAGGAAATAGTATGTCTATCCTTCAATTCTATAAAACCAAAATGAAAAAAACAAAACAAAAAACGACAGACTGAAACTCATGTGCCACTTTGCTGTGGCCACAAGTTAAACATTTTTATTAAAGATGTTTGTTTTCACTTTCTTGGTATATGACTGAAAAAAGCTAAATCTTCTTATAGTTTTCATGGTGGAATTCTTCAGCAAAATTCTTACAGACAAGTGAATTTCCAGTATAGACAATCTTTTTTCAAGGTCAAAGTGAAATTGCTTGCAAATTAATAATAGGGAATGATGTTGTTTGTTACTCAAGGAATATTTGAATTTATTCTACTATAATGTTTGCTAGGATTAGAGAAAATTCCAGGAAGATTTTATATTAGAGAATGAAGGAATTGCACAGCTGAAAACAGTTTTTGAAATAAAGCTACATCAGCAAGAAAGAGCCATCCAAGTCTACTGTTGGCAGAAGGAATTTACAAATCAGTTTCTGATGCAGAGTTATTCCAAAACAGACACCATTACATTATGTGAGCTTTAGAATTAATGCCATGGGTTTTTTAAAAGTCTCTTACTGATATACTGTATTTTCACAATAAATACAATATCTGTGAACTTTGGAACAGTCCTATTATTCTTGGCCACTAGACAAAAATTAAAGGTCACTATCTTTTTTTGAACCATGAGTCACCTTTGACCTTGGAGGGGCAAACCTTAATTGTACTCCCTAGAGTAGGAAGTGGAGAGGGTCAGGATTAATTGGTTTGGTTTAGATGAAAAAAAAATCAAAACACTTAACATTAGGTTGATGTAAAAGAATCAATATATTCTTCCTGAAACATTTAATTGATTTCCTTTTTTTATCTTACTAAAAATAACAATTTACTAGTAATTTTCAAAGGGGCACAGGGAACTATGCTCAAAGGTTCAAAGCAGGGACACTTAAGAGGGAGTCAACAAATCAAGAAAGCAACCATAATTCTGTGACTGAAATTCTATCCCTTTAATACAAATTCTGCCCTTTAATCACACAGTCGTAGCCCACTTTTCTTACTTTTTTGACTACCAGTTCCAGCATATCTCCTTCAAAGATGCATGCATTCCTAGGGCAGCAGATGGGATAACATTGATATAAGTGATTCCTTTTTCCTTTAGCAACCTCAAAACATCATTTCTGGTTCATCATCGTTTCAAGGGTACAATGATGTGTAAATTCAATCACATTTTTATTTGATTAAAATTCAATTTTGTTGTTTTTTAGCACTTGGTTGACATATCTCCAAAAGTTAAAGAAGACTTTTATAGCCTAATATTATCTGGTATGGATATTTCAAAATGCTTGGGAAAATGGTATTCTCTTCAGGATAGCACAATTTAATTTGAATAACCAGTGTCTATCCATACTTATATATGGGATTTTGGATGAAGCAAGCAGATTAACAGATAATAAAGACCTGACAATCAAGCAAGCAAATAGATAAATGGAAAGAAAGCTGTACAAGTGATATGTCCTTAAAAAAGAGTTTGCAAATACTGAGAGAATTATGAACATGTTCGCCAAATATTGCAAATCTTTATTGCACAGAAGACTGTGGAGCCATTCTCCAATTCTTTTTTCTTATAATAAATTAGTATTAGACTATTCTTTTAAATAAATTAACCTCAGCAGAGCCAAATGGTGTAGTGCAGGGGTGTCAAACTCGTGACAACATGTTGTCATCACATGATGTATCACAACTATTTCCTCCTTTGCTAAAGGGTGGGCATGGTAGTGCATGACGCATCTAGCCTGTGGGCCATGAGTTTGACAACCCTGATGTAGCACTTAAAGCATTGGGCTAGGACAGATGAGGGTCAGAGCCCTGGGGGCGCAGCAAACTAAAACCACTGTTATTAACATCAGCTGCCTGGAATTACTGCAAATTCAAATCTCACAAGGCTCAAGGTTGACTCAGCCTTCCATCCTTTCTAAGGTAGGTAAAATGAGGACCCAGATTGTGGGGGCAATAAACTGACTTTGTATAAATATACAAAAGTATGAAGGCTATTGCTTAACACCTTGTAAGCCGCCCTGAGTCTCCAGAAAAGGACGGCATATAAATCAAATTAAAAAAAAAAAGTGGAAAGATTGGTGCTGGCACTCCCTCTCAGCCCAATCTTTCAGGAAATAAATCCAGCAAAAAAATAAAAATAAAAATATGATTGAAATAAAAATAACACAAAGATCTCCATTCCCCATTCCATTATTATTTATGGGACCTCTGAAGATCTGGCTCTTCATCTAAGCCTTCAAAAATGGAGAGTGAGCCTTTCGCTTCATTGTGCATGCCATTTTTATCTTTGATTTTTTTATGTTTTATTGTTTTTATAGGAATTGGTTTGATTGTTGGCAGCTGCCCAGAATCAAGTTGAATACAACTTTAATCAACTATAATTATATACTCAACAATTTGAAATAACATCTGCCAGTTCTTTGGCTGGTGGTGGCCTTTATATGCATCAGGTTCTTCTCATGAACCTAGGATGTCTTAATCTATTGGTGTAATATGTGTCCAGATCCAAGCAGTGTTTCCTTTTGCAAATACCTGATGGAAATGTTGTCAATGCACAGATTTTCTAAGTGCCATCCAAGATTGTTTGGTATGGTACTCAATATGCTAATAACCACTGGGATCACCACATCCAGCTTATATCACAATCTTTCAATTTCAGTTTTCAGATCTTGATACTTTGTGATCTTTCCCCATTTTCATGTAGGATTACTTTTTCTCAGTCCAATTCACCTCACAAGGTTGTTGTTTCCCCATACATCAGGTGCACATTTGGAAGCTAAAATGTACTTGAGTTTAAAATTATGATGTACATGGGTTTTCTGTGATATCTAAATTGTGCTATTAGTAACTGTATTCAACAGTTAAGACAGTTAATGTTTGATTCTGACAAAAGGGTGAGTTTATATCTGAGTACCCAATTGAAAAAATTCTCAATTAATCCTAATCAGTAGTCAGAGGTGATTTATGTGCTTGAAATTTTAGAATGATCTGAGAGAGGTAATAGCATTTCAAGTGTTTAGAAGAGGATATACAAATATTTAAACAACTTTGATGTGAACAGGTGTTGCTTTGGTGGATGAATGCTGTCCACATACAAATATTTGCAGTTGTCTAATTTGAGCATCTGAAGTATGCTTCTATTCTGGAATGGGACAGCCTGTGTCTGATTTCCAAAGCAAACACGGACTGTTTACATATTTTATTTTTTGTTTAAGCAACTCCCAAACAGGAGACAAAATACCAAATGTCCAAGTTTCAGTTGCACATTTCATCCTTTTTAAGCAGCAACAGTATTGGGTGGCAAGATGCACATCATGTTCAGTATTTCTATGGTAGAAAGAATGAAAAAAGAATTTTAATAATTCCAGAACCTGAAATACAGTATATCATCAGTGATTATAAAGAGGTGATTAGGTATTTGTTCTGACCCTTTGTGCTCCTTCAAATTATTATTAACTGATTCCTGCCACCATTCTTTGGAAAAATGGTAACCATAACTGAAAGTAATCAGCAAAAGACAGAATTTATATATTCATTTCTAGATTAGAAAAGGTTAGATTAGGTTGGATGGACATAATGAGTTGCCAGTATTCATTTTTATGAATTTCACATTAGGGCAGAACTATGCAGCCTTTTTAAACCAAGGGCCACTTTGAAGCCAGATGCCCAACACATAGAAATAACAAAGCCAGAACAAAAACTTTAGGTTAATTTAATTTATTACACTAAAATGGAAGAAGTTGAGATAACTGTGACTGAAAACATCCCTACAGTATTTAACAGAGCAAAAATGTGTGAACAGAACCAAATTCATTAAGATTGTCTAAAGACCATTGCTTAAGAACCACTGAGTATAAATAAGATTCATTGACAAAGTTACATGATATGATAGAATATGGTGGTACAAAGAAGGAGAAGAAAGAGGAGGAGCAGAAAGAAAAAGAACAGTAGAATTATTATTTCCATAGAAGGTAGTGTGAAGGGGACAGCATAAGACACTTTAAATCTAGAGAAACCTAAGCAAAGTCAGAGCATTTTCTTGCTTATTATAAACAATGGAGTTTTCTTTTATAAGCAATGGATTTTTTAAAGACAACACACAGACAATTTATAATCACCTTTTCATCAACAATGAATCCTTTAACACCCCCCCAGACCTTTTCTGCTATTGAATACTAAATTGATATTCTCAAAGTGTAACTTGTTCTTAAGAAATCTGAAACCTAAGACTTACCCTTATTAAATTCCAACTCATTCATTTTGTCCTATTATCCCAAATTGTTGAGCTAGTTTTAAACTGCGGTCTTGTCATCCAGAGTGATAAGTGCAATCTGGTTCAGTTTCGTAGCACCGAATTTAGAAGTATGCTTTCTATTCCATTCACCACATAATGAGTGAATACATTAAGCTGCACTGGACCTATTCTGAAGGCTTAATGTACTGTAGTCTATCTGTTATATCACCCTGGACAGATAATACATGATGAGTTCATATGTGATTCTTCAGCCAGGGATAAATTGATTGATCTACATATAGATGAACAATCAAACTTTAAGGAACTGTAAGTATAGAAAAAAAAATTAACAGACCCATGTTAAGGGGATGAAATTTGCCATTTGCATCCCTCCCCCTAAATTGACAAGCTTGTTGCATCTTGTTGAAGATAATACAACAATGATTGGTGTCACTCAAGACAACGATTAATCTGCATACAGATGGGAGGTTGAACAACCAGCCTTCTGGTGCAACCAGAATAATCTTGAACTAAATACACTTAAAACTGTAAAAATGGTGGTAGATTTTAGGAGAAACCCTCCGATACTACTACCTCTTACAATACTGGACAACATGGTATCAACAGTAGAGACCTTCAAGTTTCTAGGTTCTATCATATCTCAAGACTTAAAATGGACACCTAACATCAAAAACGTCACCAAAAAAGCACAACAAAGAATGTTCTTTCTGCACCAACTCAGAAAGCTCAAACTGCCCAAGGAGCTGCTGATTCAGTTCTACAGAGGAATTATTGAGTCTGTCATCTGCATTTCTATAACTATCTGGTTTGGCTGTGCAACCAAACAAGACAGACACATATTTCAATGGATAATTAGAACTGCAGAAAAAACAATTGCTACCAACCTGCCTTCCATTGAGGACCTGTATACTGCACAAGTAAAAAAGAAGGCTGTGAAAATATCTAGAGATTCTTTACATCCTGGACCTAAATTGTTTCAACTTCTATCCTGAAAATGATGCTATGGGGCACTGCAGACCAGAACAACTAGACACAAGGACAGTTTTTTCCCAAATGCCATCACTCTGATGACAACTATTTCTCACAACACTGTCAAATTATTTACTAAGACTGTATTACTATTATTCTTCTCATCCTTCCTAGTACCTATCTCTTCCCACTTATGATTATAACCCTATTGCTTGTATCTTTACAATCTATAATGTTTAATTTGTTTCCTAGAATGATTTGTTTGCTTATTAGTAACTATCACTATGACTATCACTAAGTGTTGTATCTTATAATTCTTGATGAATGTATTTTATTTTTCTTAATGTACACTGAGAGTATATGCACCAAAGACAAATATCTTGTGCATCCAATCACACTTGGCCAATAAAGTATTCTATTCTATTCTATTCTATTCTATTCTATTCTATTCTATTCTATTCTATTCTATTCTATTCTATTCTATTCTATTCTATTCTATTCTATGTAGTACAGATAAAGCTTCTAAATTTACCTCACTTTTTATAACATCTATGATGACTTATGACATTTATGTACTGAAATAATGATGTGATGTAATGATGTCATTAAGCAAATTATGTAATTGCTGCAATGATGTACCTTGAACATTATGGTTCATGAAAGCAAGGTTTCACTGTATATCTGTTTTAAGGCAAGCACCTTTTTTATGTTATGCCACTGTTAGAAAAGGGCTGACAGTTGGCCCTTTTTGCACTACTACAATAAAATTATGTCACCAGGTCCTGGGATCCTAGGGAACCAGAGACATTCTTAGATGTTTCAACTTGGGTTATATTCACTCTGTCCTTGCCTTGTGCTTTATATATTTTTAAATAATATTATAAATTTGAAAAATGATTTTTAAAATATTTTTTAATGATTGTTTGTTATACATTGTTGTTTTATTTGACTGTTTTATTTGACTGTTATACAGCACCCGGAGTCCCTTTTTGTGAAATAGGTGGCCATGTTGATCAATAAATAATAATAAATTAATAATTTATTTATTAAAAAATATATGAAAATAAGCACAAGAAGCATGAATACAAAACCAAAGCAACATCATAGTAGAAATAAATTGCAATCTGTGGTTAAAAATGGTTCTCATTACCATGCATTTTTGTAGAAATGGTAGTACAATACCTCTTCTACCATAGCAGTTCTCATACCACAACAAGCAAGAACTTAGACTGATCTTATTTAATTTGATTAATAGCTATTACTGTGCTAAAACAGTAGGAATAACATATGGAAGTAGAAATTGGAACTCCATCACCTGTGCTCCATCACACCATGTGTTTATTTCTTTTCTTTTCTTTTTCTTTTAAGGTTGCTATGAGTTTTAGAAAGGCTTTTTGCTTGGACACTAGACAGAGAAAGGGAGGGAGGAAAGACAGGAGGGAGGAAGAGAAAAAAAAAGGGTTTAAACAATGTTGTGGTGGGTCCTGGAAAGGTAGATTTAAAATGAATGAATCATGAAGTCATCCAACAAATGAGGAACATAAAAAATTAAAAGGGAACAATAAATTTTCTGCTTTCCAAATCTGAATGTGTTGCTTTAAAATGTTACCATTTGATTTATTTATTAGACATGGCTCTCTTTTTCTAACATCTACCTCTCTATTTATCTATCTACTTATTTGTCACCTCAAGCCTAGACACTGTTAGCCAGTCTAAGCAAACAGAATAACATAAGGAATCTGAAACATAAACTGGAAGGGTAATACAATGTGGAAAATTCAAAATAATGAATTGCACCTAGACCAACAATGACTGTGAAAATGTTTCTATTGCAAAACGTAATATAAGCATAAACAAGTTGGCATCAGTTATATTGATATGTTTTTTTTCTCTCCTAGAGCTTGGCACCAATGATTTATGCTTGAATTGACCTACCATCTGTATTCCAGTCATCTGCCCTTCTACTCTATCTCTGCCAGAACTACTATCAAGTCCACCAAGGACACTTGTGTTGTAAAGAATTAGGATGTTGGTAATGAGAATTCTGATGATAACAATTCAAGGTCAAACTGCAATTCCACACTTTGACAAGTCTACTGACAGAGCAGCTGTCAATAACAGTGGATTTATCCAGTCTGGGAACTTCTAACTGATGGATTGTCTATTTGGATAGAATAGACTAGGACCTATACATTAAATGTATAGGATATTAGAGCAGTAATCACATTTCACCTAGAGTAACTGAAGTTGGTTTCCTGCGTAGGCAAAGCATTAAAAAACCGGAAAAGACACCTGGAGAGCGGTTGGAGGGCCAGTCTCGCTGAATCTGATCGAACACTGGTAAGGTCGCATATTAAGGCGATAAAGACGGCAAAGTCTAACTACTTTTCCACCTCTATTGCATCATCAGGGAATCGTCCGGCCGCCCTGTTTAGGGTGACCCGCTCCCTGCTCCATCCGGGAGTGCGGGAGGATCCCTTAGAAGGCAGGGCGGAGGATTTCGGACAATACCTGTATGACAAAATCGCTCAGATCCGGGGGGATTTGGACTCTGACTGGGTAGATCAGGGCAGGGTGACGAGGAACAGTCTTGAGAATGTTATCTGGGAGGAGTTTGATGCTGTGACTCCCGATGATGTGGACAGGATTTTGGGGAGACTTAGTGTGGCCACATGTTTACTGGACCCATGTCCCTCCTGGTTGGTACTGGCTTCCCGGAAGGTTACACGAGGCTGGCTCCAGGGCGTTATTAATGCTTCGTTGAGTGAGGGTCACTTCCCCACTGCCCTGAAAGAGGCGGTGGTGAGGCCTCTCCTCAAGAAGCCATCCCTGGATCCGGCAATATTGGCTAACTATCGTCCTGTCTCCAACCTTCGCTTTATGGCGAAGGTTGTTGAGAGTGTGGTCGCGTGACAGTTTCCGCAATTCCTGGAGGAAACATCTTATCTAGATCCGTTCCAGTCGGGTTTCAGGTCTGGGCACAGCACGGAAACGGCATTGGTCGCGTTGGTTGATGATCTCTGGAGGGCTTGGGACAGGGGTTGCTCCTCTGTTCTGGTCTTGTTAGATCTCTCAGCGGCTTTTGATACCATCAACCATGGTACCATGCTGCACCAGCTGGAAGAGTTGGGGGTGGGAGGCACTGTGTTGTGGTGGTTCTCCTCCTTTCTCTCTGACCGGTCGCAGTTTGTATTGGCAGGGGGGCAGAGGTCGACCTCGAGGCCTCTCATCTGTGGAGTGCCACAGGGATCGGTCCTCTCGCCCCTTCTGTTCAACATTTATGTGAAGCCGCTGGGTGAGATCATCCGTGGCTTTGGGGTGAGATACCATCAGTACGCTGATGACACCCAGCTGTACATCTCCACCCCAGGCCACCCCAACGATGCCCTTGAAGTGATGTCCCAGTGCCTGGAGGCTGTGCGGATCTGGATGGGGAGGAACAGGCTCAAGCTCAACCCTTCCAAGACTGAGTGGCTGTGGCTCCCGGCATCCCGATATAGTCAGTTGACTCCATCACTGACTATTGGGGGCGAGTCTTTGGCCCCCACTGAAAGGGCTCGCAATCTGGGAGTCCTCCTGGATAGGCAGCTGTCTTTGGAGGAACATCTGACGGCTGTTACCAGGGGGATCTTCTGTCAGGTTCGCCTGATTCGCCAGTTGCGGCCCTTTCTCGATCGGGATTCTTTGTGCACAGTCACTCACGCCCTCGTCACCTCTCGCCTTGACTACTGCAATGCTCTCTACATGGGGCTCCCCTTGAAGAGCACTTGGAGGCTCCAACTGGTCCAGAATGCAGCAGCACGGGTAGTGATGGGAGCAACATGGCGCTCCCATGTAACACCGCTCCTGCGCGAGCTGCACTGGCTCCCGGTGGTCTTCCGGGTGTGCTTCAAGGTGTTGGTTATCACCTTTAAAGCGCTCCATGGCATAGGGCCTAGCTATCTGCGAGACCGCCTGCTGCTACTGACGACCTCCCATCGACCCGTGCGCTCCCACAGAGAGGGCCTCCTCAGGGTGCCATCAGCCAAACAATGTAGGCTGGTGAACCCCAGGGGGAGGGCCTTCTCTATGGGGGCTCCCACCCTCTGGAATCAGTTGCTCCCTGAGATAAGAAGAATCCATGACCTCAATGCCTTCCGTCGTTCCCTTAAAACCCATCTTTTCCAGCAAGCCGGGTTGGCTTAAGAAGAAATTTTTAAATTCTTTTAATCAGTCTGTGATTTCTTAACTTTCGGGCCAAAATTTATATATATTTTTAACTGTTTTTTTAATATTTGTATTCTATGTTTTTATCTTGGCTGTACACTGCCCTGAGTCCTCAGGGAGAAGGGCGGTATATAAATTGGAAATTAAATTAAATTAAATTAAATTAAATTAAATTAAATTAAATTAAATTAAATTAAATTAAATTAAATTAAATTAAATTAAATTAAATTAAATTAAATTAAATTAAATTAAATTAAATTAAATTAAATTAAATTAAATTAAATTAAATTAAATTAAATTAAATTAAATTAAATTCTGAAGAATGCGGAAAAATATGCAGGGTCAAAACCACAAATGTTTATTTTTTTTCTTATATCAGTTTAAGTATAATAATTTTTGATTGAAAGATTAATTTATATTTAGGTATAAATATATTTAGGCCTTTTGTTGCTCTTGAGAGAAGCTAGCTGGTTAGACACAGGTAGCATTTTAATGAAAGATCATCAGGAAATCCAATTAGGAACTCCAAAAAAATGATAGTGGCAAATCAATAAAATAAATTATAAAGTTATATACATAGAGTTGCTATGTACTGAACTTGATTTGAATGAATCTTTTACTCTTTTTTCTTTCATATAGAACCAAAATTTCCTAAGGAATAGACCTAATGATAAAACCACTTTGAGTATATCTTTGCAAATTCCTTAAAAGCAGAAAAGGTTGCTTTTCTTCAATAAAAACTATATCTGTCTGTCTGTCTGTCTGTCTGTCTGTCTGTCTGTCTGTCTGTCTGTCTATCTATCTATCTATCTATCTATCTATCTATCTATCTATCTATCTATCATCTATCTATCTATCTATCATCTGCCCAAAATCATTTGATAGTGAGATGAGAGGGTTTCTATAAGCTCCACTCAACATTGGTATATCCAGTTTGGTCTAGTGGCTCAACCACCAGGCTAAAAACCAGGAGATTGCGATTTCCAATCCTACCTTAGGCATGAAAAACCATCTGAAAACCACTCTCTTTCAGCCAAAATTCACCTCACAAAGTTGTTGTTATAGGAAAAATATGAGGAGGAAGGCATGTTAAGTATGTTTCCCTCCTTGAGTTATTTATAAAAAAATAATAAAAGGCACTTTGAGGCATGAGAGATAAAAAAAATAAATAAAAAATAAATAAAAATAAACCTCATAAGCTTGAAGGAATGCAATCTTTGTGGGGAAAAAGCATATTTTAGTACTGATCTATAACTTAGTTTCAAGATTACTAATATCAATAAATATATTTCCCACACCAATGTTTTCTTTAATGTAGAAGAGAAGGATTAAAGCCTCAAAGTGCCCCTGGTCCTAAATCAAATTTATTGAGTGTTTACTACTTTATCATAACTTTTCTCAATTCTTCAATTTTTTATGTTAATCTCATTCAATGACCTTTATAATTACAATTTTCATTTTAAACTCCATTGATTGTTGTGGTGGTTTGTAATACAGATGAACCGTTGCATTTCAAATATACATGTTGGACTACAATCTGCCAAATTCCCAGCTTGACAGTGAATATTCTAAGAATTATGGAAGTCAGTCTTCCACACTTCTACTTTCTATTCTACTTTCTATTTGGCTGAATGTACTTTGATGTAATAATTTCAGTTGTCAAATTTCATTCATTCATTCAGTTCATTTCATTTATGATACTCAATTTTCATTGTGCATCGTGATTGCAATAATAAAAGAAGAAATATCAGTTGAACAGTTGCATCTCAATTACACATGTTTATTGAGCATCTTGGGAATCATAACTCGCCACTTCCTCTGTAGTCAGATCAGTTATAAATGGAAAGTACTGCAAGAGGAATTGTATCTGCATGCTGAGCAAGAGATCTCCCAAAAAATAAAACTCCAGAGGTCCACAATCCCTCTCCTCAGTTTGGCGATTTCATCTAGCAAATGTAGTTAAGTCATAAATAAAAATATTTTTTTCTTTCAATAAGGCAGTTACTTCTCTGATAGTAAACCAAAGAAGAAAGAATTAATATCTTGGCAGGCAATTTCCTTTGGTTGAAAGAGATACAGTGGCAGTTCTGTAGCTATTTTCCCCCCCTGTTGTAATGACAACTGTGCATAACAAAACTTTGCCTTCATGTGTATTTTGCATAGAGAACAAGCATGAGTAGCGTTTGGTAGAGGTTGATTAAAATTTGCTTAAGAGGATCTGAAAAGAACAAAGGGAATAATTGATTTCTTAACTACCACTACAGTTCTTCAAATATGAACTCATACACCGGGAATTCGGTGTTTGTTTAGAATTGTCTAAGCTTACAGAAATGTTTGGCAGGAGTCCCAAATATCGTCTATATGTACCAAAAAGCTAGGTGTGGGTCCTGCTGAGCACCTCAGTTTCTAAATCTGACATGGAAAGGGCAAGAAACAAAACAAAACAAAAAAACCAGAATCATTTGAGGCCAAGTAAGATGTATATGTGTATTTATGAATTCATAAATAATCACTTAAGAAAATATGGGCACAGATTAGTAACCAGTTCTCTCTTATCATGATCTCTGGGATTCACATGGATAATTTGGACTCTACTTACCTAAAGTAAACCTGACTTTCATAAGATAACTTAGAAGAGGACAGTCCTTCCAAGATTGCGTCCTGTAGAAATGAAGGTCTAGATTATAATAAAGGTAGAAGACTGAAGCCATGCAGCCTTCTCTAGTTGTTCAAATAAAAAGTTATAAGATGTCAATGCTTCTGTTGCATTTGCGAGAAGTCCATAAATTAGAAATGGAAATGGCTGTTTGGATAGTTTCTAATATAGCTTGATTGCTCATAGGATAACCACAGACTTTAGATGGACCTTGAAAATCCAAGAATAAGCACTGATCCTGATAGAATGAAGCCAGGTCCAGGTAGGAGGCAAGATTATGATGGTCATTCAAACATGGGAGATATATTTTGATTCAAGTGAAAATCATGAACAGAGTTTGGATGAAGGACTATCTGATTTCTATGAAAAAAAAAAAGGTAGAGACAATGTCTTTATAGATGAGTACAGAGTTCAGAAATGTCCCCGAAGAAAAAATCCAATGATTTATGTAAGCATTAGCTTATCCTGCATAGACAGGAAGAGGTGAGCAAAAAGTCACTTTATTTTTTTATTTGAGTTTTATTGGGTTTTAACAATTAAACAATTCTTATTCAACTCTTGTGCATGACTGTGACCATTTACATATCTTCACATTAATGTTCTCCTACACTCTATATAATTTTACAAAATCTGCTATCTCTTATTTCTCTTTTTTTCTATCTTCAATCCAATTATACCATTTCTCCCATATTACGTCCAAATCCATCAGTCCTTTCAATTCCAATGTAATTTTATCCATCTCGGCACAATCTAATATCTTTCTAATTATTAAATCTTTGGAAGGTATGTTTGAACTTCTCCAACATTGCGCAAATGCCAATCTTGCTGCCATTGTCATATGTAAAATAATATATGTTCTTGTTTTTTTATATTTCTTTTTCATTATTCCTAGAAGAAACAATTCTGGTGTATATTCTATCTGGAAGCCTGTTACTTCCTGTATCCAACTATATATTTTCATCCAATATTTTTTGTTTCGGAGCATAACCACCATGTGTGAAAGAAGGTACCTTGCTTTTGTCCACATTTCCAACAATTGGGGTTTAAATTTGGATATATTTTTGCCAGTTTAGAGGGTGCCAATTAACTCACTTTAATTCTTAGTAGATTCTTTTTGATACAATATGGCAAGAGACTATCTCTGTCAGACTTCTACAAGATTCTGTTATTAGACCCTAACATAATAGCATTGCCTGTGGTACTGAAGAACTTGGTCTGAGGAGACATCTTCCTGAATAAATACTGTATACAGTATGTGTTTGCTAAGAGTTGACATTATCTTATGGGCACATAGTCAGGTCTTGTGGTATCTGTTTCAAGGCACATACTGTACTTCTTCAACTGAGGGAATGTCATGGCTACAAAACTAAATTAGGAAAGTAGTCACAAGCTGAAAGAATTCTCAGCGAATAAGGCATCAACTTGAATTTCTGGACATGAAGAAGAAGCTGTAACATGTGTTAGACTTTTATAAAATGCTTGGTCAATGGGATGGAAAAAGGAAAAGTTTCCCCAAAATGAAAGATGTCAGGAAGATATACTTTTAGTGGGGGTGGGGGGGAGGGAGAACTGTTACTCTTCTACATGAAGAAGAAAGGCCAAAATGGGTGGAAACAGTATAAAATCATGAAATCATGATTGTTGAGGCCAATATATTGTGACAAAAAATTAAGGATCTATAGGTCAGGATGTGAGAGAACAAACTGAAGCTGAACACAAGCAAGATGAAGTTGCTGTTTGTACATTAGCCAGGGCCGGATTTAGATGAAAAGAGGCCCTAGGCTATTCCACTTATGAGGCCCTTTCACCTATAGTGAAAGTGTAATTTTAATTTTGCTAACAATTTGAATGTAGGCTCCTCTTGATCTTGAGGCTCCCTCTTGATCTTGAGGCCCTAGGCTGAAGCCTAGTTAGCCTTTAGGAAAATCCGGCCCTGACATTGGCCTTCTCTTTTGACCCCTCTAGATGGGCAAATGCTACCAGTGAAGAAGCAGGGAGTCCTCCTGGACTCTTGGCTCCTGCAGGAACAGCTGATGGAAACTGTGGCTAGAGAGACCTCTGCCCAGTTTTGACCGGGCACTAATTATGCCCTTATCTTTTCTTGATATCTATCTGTAATCTATCATGCCTACATTGTCACCCATTTGACTATTGCAATATGCTTTATATTGGGCTGCTTTTAAAGCCCACTCAGAAATTACAACTGGACTAGTGGTCAAAATGTAAACTGGCAGCCATGCTTAGAAACATTTAATACCAATGCTGCCAACCCAGCATTGGTTACTGATTGATTTCTGATTCAATTTAAAGTGTTGGTTTTAGCTATAAAATCCTTTTTGGATCACAACCTGGATATTTTTAAGAACCACTTATTTCAAACTGAATTGGTCCAACCTACTAGATCACTCAGGGAGAAACTCCTCATAATCTTATGCTTCTGGGAGGTGAGGGGAAGCCAGGAGACACTGCTTCAATGGCAGAATTAGTCCTTTGAATAACCTCCCAGTGGAAATCAGACTGGCTCTCTCTTGAAAGCTTTCAGAAGGATGTTAAAAACTGATTTATTATAGTACTGATATCTATCTGTGATATCTATCTATCTATCTATCTATCTATCTATCTATCTATCTATCTATCTATCCATCCATCTATTTATATTTTATATTATTTTATATTATTTTAATTAATAGACATATAGATATAAATACTTCAAGTTAGTGTTAACTTCTGGAATTTTCTGGACTAGTTTCCTTGGCAAGATTTTCAGAAGTGATTGGCCCTTCCTTGTTTCCTAGGGCAGAGAGAGGGGGGGGGAGAGAGAGAGAGAGAGGGAGGGAGGGAGGGAGGGAGAGAGAGAGAGAGAGAGAGAGAGAGAGAGAGAGAGAGAGAGAGAGCCAAAGATCATCCATGATGGTTTCATGCCTAAAGCAGAACCTGAACTCATAGTCTTTTGGTTTCAGGCTGGTGCCTTAACCACTGCATCAAACTGAATCTTATATAGTTTGTTTTTCCTCCTGATTTTTCTATTTAAATTGCAATTGTGGATTGTGCACATTTTATCATTTTTCTTATGTGAGGGCTGCCAGACTATGCCAGAATATCAATGTATCTATCATCCATCCAGCCATCCAGCCATTCATCTTAAATTGTTCAATTAGTTTAAGTTGAAGCTTCTGAACTTCGGGCATCTGCAGTTACAAAATCTAATTTGGGATTTTTAATAATTTAGCAACTTTCTACAAGAGAATGGTGGTAGAACATTTGCTCACTCTACAACATTGTGGCTGCCTAGAGGAGATATCATTTGGGTTTAACAGGCTTTTTAGGCAACGGTTACATTTTGTTTCAGTGGGAGAGAATTTTTTAATGTAGTGCTATCCATGGTCCTGATTTCATCTGCTCTTCACGTCAGAAAGCTTTTATTTTAACTTAGTTTATTGTACTTTCTGAACTGGATTCTATTTGGACAAACTCATTGGTTTGCATATTCTACCTGGTCTGGATATTCATTAAAATTGGTCTTATAATGTGTCATTGATTTTTCTCATGAACCTTGAGTAACTTTAGAAGAGAGGTTATACAACTGCTTTCCTATGCTTTCCACCTGAAAAACATGACCGCAGTTTTGCTGCCATTTTTGGGGGCAATTGCAACATCTTTTTTCAATGAAAGGATTCCTTATAGAATAACCATTTAGACTTTCCTCCCAAGATAATGTTAAATTATTATTAAAGTTTGTACTGAAAAGCAAGTCACACTGCTTAAAAACCAATTGTGTGTTTTCTAATGGAACATTCAGAAGTAGATGCTTGTTGAAATAAATGGTGCTTCATTAAAAAAAAAACAAGAATATAATACACATCAGGCAAGTGGTTTTTTTCCCATTAATTACTGGGATATTGCCAATGGAAGAGAATATATGTAGCTCAGGGTTGAACTGTGGAGTCCTTAGAGCTCTCTGAGTTTGGCTGTTTTCATGTAGATGTTTCACTACCCAGCTAAGTACCATCTTCCCAAAGGAGTGGGGTTTACTCTTTGTTTATATACAATAACTTCCCTTGTCAGTGTTTGGTGGAGGTGTTGTTTTTTGCTTGGTAGTTCCTTGATTAGGTTGTTGTTTACTGTTTGATTGTTATCTGCTGTTGCTCCTGCTTATCTGGGTATTGATTGTTTTCAAGGAGGTGATCTGATCTTTTTGTTTCCTTTTTAGCTTTTTATTGTTTCTTTTATAAATGTGGTTTTTTTCTATGTGTCTATTGTTGTCTGATTTTTGTGTGTGGAGACTATGCTTCTGGAGAATCTATATTGAATAGGTTACCTACTGTCATAACTGAAATAATAAATTTTAAAAAAATCAATTACAAAATTTCAAAGATTTTATGCAAGACAAACCCAAACTTCAGATAAAACTGACTGCATATGGAGTTACAGTACATAAATAATTCCCAAATAAAATACCATCTTTCTACTATAGTTATGAATTGTTTCTGAGCTATGTCTTCATCTTATTTTTATTCCTTAATCTTACTGAAGAACATGAAAGGAATTTAAGATCATTTTCTCCACACATATAAAGACAAGTTGTCCATATTAGTTAGACCCAAGAAAAAATTATGTGTGATCATATTGTAAAGGATATAGTACAAATTTCATTTACTTTTATTTTGCTCAAATTTCCCAAATACATAATAAGCTGAAATCTGCCCTTTCCAGAATGTTGCAATGTAGCTGCCTTTTTATTTTTTTTATTTTAAAAAAATTTTTTTGCAGGGTAGGGTGGGAACTGTTCAAAAGGAATATATCAGGGAAAGTGCACATAGAGCTGCATAGATTATGGGAAAGTGCTGAGAAAAACACATTATCTGCAGAAAAATATCATTTGCAAAATGCATATATTAGGGAACTAAACACATATCAGAAAAAAAGCATACTAAAATGTTTATATTACAAAAACTATGCATAAAATGCATATACATTTTTGGACTAATAATAGTAAACATTGCAAACTGATTACGAAATGAGTCAGAAGGAATTTAGTCTTGTAAAAATAGGAACTCTGATACACTGAAATTGGATAGAGTCATTCTTTTGTTTAGCGTTAGTGGAAGTCTGGGATTTTGTTCTTTCTATTAACTTTAGTTGGTAAGTAAGCACAGATCTTCATTCAACAATTGCTATTATTAACATTAGAAAAACTAAGAAAACCAGAGCAATAAATTTCACACATTTGATTTGCACAATGGTCTAAGGGGGAAAAAACAACAAATATGAAAAGGAAGTAATTGATTGCCTGATAAGAAGTTCAGTTTACATGAACAGGAATGTTTTGAAGGACAGCACAGCACATTGTATACAAAGATCTCAGCAGAACACCTGATGATATTTGCTTGAATTTTCCACTTGTAAGAGAAGAGTTGGCTTTACTGAACAGCTTTATACTCTAAAATAGAAAAATAACTTTCCTTATTTCAGTTAAAAGCTTTTATCTCATTTCAGCATTTCTAGAATATACAATGCTCAAAAAAATAAAGGGAACACAAGCAGAAGACATCCGAGATCTGAATGAATGAAATAGCCTTATTAAATACTTTGTTACATATAGTAGTTTTGTGTTCCCTTTAGTTGTTTGAGCAGTGTATAAACTACTGTATGTAACGAACAAAGTATTTAATAAGGCTATTTCATTCATTCAGATCTAAGATGTCTTCTGCTTGTGTTCCCTTTATTTTTTTGAGCAGTATATTTTAAGCATTGGAAATAAAACCTTTTGCAATTTGTTATCTTCACAGTAAATGCAATCCAGTCTCCTTTCAGTGGAACTTGATTCATCGTGATTTCGTAGTGCATTCATTCTGTTTCTTTGATAACGGTGTGGATGTGTTTGGTTTACTGGATGTTGTTTCAACTTCTCATAGCTTTGAAGTTCCTAGTTATTTCCATTCCACCACTAAGAATGGAAGCCCTATTAAGCTTCTAATCCCAGAAAAAGTCAGCCAGGTGCTGATATCTTTTCCCTCTCTATTTCAGAAGCATTGTGCGGACATTTTCCTGCATCTTCCCTCAACACATTCTTATTCAGCTTGATGGAAATGAAATCATTCTTTTTTTCAAAGGGAATACATTTGGTGAATTTCTGATGGCAGGATATTGGATTTATATTCTTCTCTTAGTCACAAGGTAGCTAAGAGTGCAGAGGACTGTTGTGTCTGCTGTTGGAAAACCATGTTTTCAGCAGCCAGCAGTCTCAAATTAAATTAACCCTTCCTCACCACCCCCTTAAAATGTTATCATTAGGAAGCTATTTTTATGAGGTTTTACCACATCAGGAAATAGAAACAGAGATGGCTAGAAAAAGAAAAACAAGAGCAGCTGTGCCATCGTACGATAATGCAGTACCCTCAAAGGCACACCTAAAATAAATTCTAAGGGAACTCTAAAACACTATGAGAATGATGAGGTTTTTTTTTCCTCAGAAGAAATAATATTTTAGGAAGCTAGAAAACAGAATAGAGCATCATATTGACATCAAGCTTTTTCTAGGGAATAATCTGAACCCTTTCTTGCTTTAATCTGATGCAACAAAGTTCCTTTCTATATGGAATTTTGGCATTATGGAAAACTTGTATTAAATTCATACCTCCATTTCTCACCACCACCACATGTCAATATCTGGATTATTTTTAAATTGGCATCTCTTCACTACATTATTCACTTTTATGTTATAATAGAATAATAGAAATAATAATAGAATAATAGAATTCTTTATTGGCCAAGTGTGATTGGACACACAAGGAATTTGTCTTTGGTGCATATACTCTCAGTGTACATTAAGAAAAATAAAATACATTCATCAAGAATCATAAGATACAACACTTAGTGAGAGTCATAGTAATATTTACTAATAAGCAATCAAATCGTACTAGGAAACAAATGAAACAATATTGATTGTAAAGATACAAACAATATGGTTATAGCCGTAAGTGGGATGAAATAAGTACTAGGAAGGATAAGAAGAATATATAGTCTTAGTAAATAATTTGACAGTGTTGTGGGAATTAGTTGTTTAGCAGAGTGATGGCATTTGGGAAAAAACTGTCCTTGTGTCTAGTTGTGCAGTGCCCTATAGCATTGTTTTGAGGGAAGAAGTTGAAACACTTCATGTCCAGGATATGAGGGGTCTGTAGATATTTTCACAGTCCTCTTTTTGACTCGTGCAGTATACAGGTCCTCAATGGAAGGCAGGTTGGTAGCAATTGTTTTTTCTGCAGTTCTAATTATCCATTGAAATCTGTGCCTGTCTTGTTTGGTTGCACAGCCAAACAAGATAATTATAGAAATGCAGATGACAGACTCAATAATTCCTCTGTAGAATTGAATCAGCAGCTCCTTGGACAGTTTGAGCTTTCTGAGTTGGCACAGAAAGAACATTCTTTGTTGTGCTTTTTTGATGGCATTTTTGATGTTACGTGTCCATTTTAAGTCTTGAGATATGATAGCACCTAGAAACCTGAAGGTCTCTACTGTTGATACTGTGTTGTCTAGTATTGTAAGAGGTGGTAGTATTGGAGGGTTACTCCTAATATCTACCACCATTTCTTTGGTTTTGAGTGTATTTAGTTCAAGATTGTTCTAATTGCACCACAAGGCTAGTTGTTCAACCTCCCATCTGTATGCAGATTCATTGTTGTCTCGAATGAGACCAATCACTGTTGCATCATCTGCAAACTTCAGTATTTTAACAGAAGGATCTCTCTATACACCAAGTCATTGGTGTACAGAGAGACGAGAAGTGGAGGGAGCCCTGAGGGGCTCCTGTGGTAATTGTACAGGTAACTGATATGATTTTGCCTAACTTCACCTGCTGTTTCCTGTCTGTTAGGAAGCTTATGATCCATTTACAAGTGTGGTCAGGTACAGCTAGCTGATTTAGTTTCCTTATGATTAAATGGATTAATGTATTAAGGATGTCAATAACCTGAGAATCCTGGCAAGCTAGAAAGAAATCCCATTGCTTCTAGAAGTATGAGATAACATGTGATTGTACACTTTGCCATGTTTAATGTACTAAAACCCTGTCTTTGGAAGGAGAGGCCTTCAGTTCTTCAAAAGATAACACACACAATTGCTTAACGCATTGTAAGCCGCCCTGAGTCTCCGGAGAAGGGCGGCATATAAATCAATTTTTTTAAAAAAAATACACACAATGAGATTGATTTGGTATGAAATTAAAGTCTCATACTCTCATGTCATTATTTCAGAGGTTTCAGAATCAAAGCTCAATAAAAATGAGAATCAACTTCAATTGTTTCCAGATGTAATTATTCATTTTAAAACACCATTGCAGAAGTGTGCAATTAAGAAAATGGATCCAAGCTTTCATATGTTTTTTCAATTGTTGGCAAAAGACTTGACCACAGCTGCATATTGGGAATTATGTTTTCTACTCTTGCACAGTTTCATGAATGTGAATCCAATGTTACATATGTCTCTGCAGTGTCTTAATCTGAACTTCTGCTAATATCCTCTTGTAAGAGGATATACAAAGAAAAAATATGTTAAAAAAAAGAATAGTAGAACCACTGGGTTTTAAAACTAGCTTATTTTACTGTTTCAAGTAATTCCTCATCTACCTCTCTGTACTACAGCTTCAAAAAATAAAAAATAAAAATCTTTATTAAACTTTATCTGCAGCCCAGCTGCATTTTCCCATTGTCTAGCTGCTTCCCCTGAAAAAGAGCATGAGGGTTGGGATCGGATAGTAGGGTATGAAAAGCATTCCTTTCTTTGTGCTAAGAAGAGACTTCCATTAAACTTGCCAGAACTACAGTAATGTCATTGTAGCTTCTGCAATGTTCATTTATTATTTGCGCAAACACAATTGTATGCAATTTTTTCCATACAGGTGGCCTTTGTTATGTGTTAATTTTGCTCCCCCTATAATAATCCTTCAATGGGATGTGGTGGCTCAGTGGCTAGGATGCTTAGCTTGTTGATTGAAATGTCGGCAGTTCAGCGGTTCGAATCCCTAGTGCTACGTAATGGAGTGGGATCCTGTTACTTGTCCCAGCTTCCTAGCAGTTCGAAAGCACGTAAAAAATGCAAGTAGAAAAATAGGAAGCACCTTTGATGGGAAGCAGGGGTGCAATCCAGCAGGTTCTGACAGGTTCTGGAGAACTGGTAGCGGAAATTTTGAGCAGTTTGGAGAACCGGCAAATACCACTTCTGGCTGGCCCCAGAGTGGAGTGCAATATCCTTCCCCCAGGAGAGGGGTGGGAATGGAGATTTGCAGTATTCTTCCCCAGGAGTGGGATGGGAATGGAGATTTTGCAGTATTTTCCCCTGCCACACCCACCAACCCAAACCATGCTCACCAAGCCACACCCACAGAACCGGTAGTAAAAAAATTTGGATTTCACCACTGGTGGGAAAGTAACAGCGTTCCGTGCATCTTTTGCATTTAGTCATGCCTGCCACATGACCCCGAAACCGTCTTTGGACAGCGCTGGCTCTTTGGCTTTGAAACAGAAATGAGCACCGCCCCCTAGAGTCATGAACGACTAGCACATATGTGAGAGGGGAACCTTTACCTTAGTAATCCTTAATAAATCAAAGCAAATCCTCATAGCACTGGCCAGTATAAACAACCAACATACAGGTGGGCTGTATTTGCTCGAATTGCTATAATTTGAGGTGACATAATAAAAAACATTTCAGTCCAAAATGCATTTGAGTTGAAGCAAGTTCCCTTTAAAACAATAGCCCATCTCTTCCCGACCCCCATATAAACACTTCAAGTTTATTGTGTTTGGGATCAAGTTATAAGCAGAACTATTTTTCAAGCTTTTCTGTCAGCACAAGGCAATGCACATTTTATATTTCATCTGGAAAATCATTTGGGTCTCACACTAATACAAATAGCTCCCTGGTATTTGTCAAACTAGGCCCTCTTTTTCTGGCTTCTGCATGAGTTAGAGTAAATGATGGCACTACTTTCAGAGCCACATTAATTTTCAAGAATCAATTCCTTAAAACAGGGACACCATTTTTTCAAGCTCACTTAGAAGTTTGAAAAAAGAGGAGAGACTTCAAGGACCATGTTGAGCGTTGAATACTTCTGGATCATTCCTGAAGCGTGTGCCCACAAATGTATTGGCTTACTGTGCTTCTAAAAGTAAAAAGATCTGTGAATTAGGATTTCTTCAGCCAGTCAAAACAGGTATTGGAATTCTTGGACATCTGGTGATAAATGAGCTACAGGATTCTGGGCTATCTAGACTACTGGAAGAAAAGGTATTTACCCGTTATAAATATACAAAGATTGGAAACAAAGAAATGATAATTTGTTATTACAGATCACGTTCAACAAGAAGAGAATAGCTAAAAGAATTCTGGAAAGAATCAATTCTGGAAAGAACATCCAGAATCAGAAACAACAGAAGAGCGGCCAATAGATCAACATCAATTTATATTATGAAATAATGTATTCACAGAAGCAGAATTGGAAGAATTGCAAAGGTCTACCCAGCCAAGGAAATCAAAGTCTTGCGAGAAGTAACTCAAATTGTAAAAGCAAACCAGGCAGAGTCAGCAGTAGGGAAATCTTACAGGCTAAACAGCTCGCTGATTGTGCGACCAACCATAGGAAAGATATGATATGAAGAAAGGTATCAATAGACTTTAGCATTTGTGTCAATCGGATTAGGCTGTATTTATTTAGGATATGGATTACCAAACTGAGACCCAGATTTTCCTTTTCATGGCTGCTGTTCTGGAGGCTTCCTAAACAATTGTGGGTGGGTGGGTGCAGAATCTGTAAGTATATTTCCATTTCTATTTCTTTGCTGGATAGATAGCAATATTCCACTGATGCGAGCTGGGACAGAACGGTTGCTTCTCTAGGAGCAGATCCGAAGGCACTTTGCAAATGGATAAAGCACTTCACTGAATGATTTGTACAGCCTTTGACTGAAAACAGCATCATTTTCTGTTAAAGAAAGGGAGCTTCTCATTTAATGTATATTGAGGGCAGCATAAATTGCACACTAATGGGGAAGATAGACTACCAGGATCTGGGTATCAAATAGGAAATCATTAGCAACTAGTGCATAGCTCTTAATTACTGAAATCAGAAAATATAATCTATACTTTAGGTGCCTAAGGCATAAGATATCTGGAGGACTATCTTTATACATTATCTTCTTTGCTAATTAAGTTCCCTATCCCTTTATTATATCAGGTTTTCATTTTCATGCACATTTAGGAGACCAAATTTAGCTTCTTTATTCAAACTGATTATCTTTAGGCCACTTACTATTTCTCATTTTACACAGGTAGTTATGAAGATAAAATGTAGGTAGGAGACTATATCCATCCACTTAAATTTTTTAAAAGAAAGGCAGAGATAAATATAGTTTGTTCTCAAGTGAACTAGTTGCCAGTTTATCTTACAGTTTATGATTATTTTTGGGCCATTTTTGGACTGAAAAATGGACTGTTTTCTGGACTGTTTTCCGGCCATTTTTCCGGTAATTTTCGGCTATTTTTGGGCCATTTTTGGCTGTTTTCAGGCTGTTTTTTGGTCCAAAAATGGCCCAAAAAACAGCCTGGTTTTTTTTGCCTGAAAACAGCCTGTTTTTAGGCCATTTTTCAAGCCGTTTTCAGACTGTTTTTTGTCTGAAAACGCCCCCGAAACGGCAAGGGCAGGGCCAGCTGATGGCCCAATTTGCTGGCTCTCTGAACTGCGCAGAATCAGAACAACCAGTTTGGATGAACCGGTCCAAACTGGCAGCCCACTTCTGAATATGACCCAGGAGTATGCTGCAGCTGCCAAAAAAAAAGCCAATGTAAACTTACACTGCATAAACAGAGGGATAGAATCATTATTACAATGAGAAATGATAATACCGCTTTACCCTGGTGAGACTATACTTGGAATACTATGTCCAGTTCTGGATACATAAAAGATGTTGAGATCCTGGAAAGCGTGCAGAGAAGAGCAACAAAGATGATAAAGCATCTGGAGGTTAAATCATATGATGATCTGTGGAGGGACCTAGGTATGTTTACCCTATCACAGAGAAGGATCAGGGAGAACATAATTTTCTTCCAATACTTGAGGATCTTATTCTCTGAACACCAGAGCACAAGTCAAAAGTAATGGGAGGAAGTTTATCAAAGAGAGATGCAAACTAGAAGTAAGGAAAAATATTCTGACAATAAGAGCAATTAATCAATGAAATAGCTTATCTCCAGGACTGCAGGTGCTCCACCACTGGAGCTTTTCAAAAATAGACTGGACAACCATTTGACTAGATGGTATAAGACTCCTGCTTTGAGCAGGGGGATGGACTAGAAGACCTCTGAGATCCCTTCTAGCCCTATGGTTATATGATGCCTTATCTGTTTTAAGTTTCAGCTCAGAATTAAATAAAATTCGTAATATAAACATTGATTTAAAGAAAGTAAGTGAATTACCTTGTTCACAAAAGCTCACTGACCAATTTGCTATGTTAACAATATATAAGACTGAAATGTTAAGCATCTCTTGTTACTGAATGTATAGCAATATAGGAAGAATTAAATCTCTCAAAAAGCACTAGTGGAAATTAGTCTGACCTAAAAGGACCTCTTCAATGGATGGCTCAAATATTATGCAAAATACTTTGCAGATTTCATAATATCCATGTTCCTGTTAAATATTACATAGTGTTACTGTTTCAAAACTCTGGTAACATAAGCTCCTATTACTTTTGTCTCCCTGGTATTCCTAGACTGAAACTCTACCAACAGGGTAGTCAGTCTTTGACAATGTGTTGTGTTCATCTTTGACCACAATCATAGGAGAAAATACTATGTTAAGTTGAAGATTGTTCATTTGTTTAAGACAGATTGTTCAAGATTTCTTCATTTTTTTCAAGATTTTTCAAGATTTTTGATATTTCAAGATTTTTGCAGGAATCAGTAGCAAGCTTCTCCTACTCCTAACTCTTGCTATCAAATGATACCACAATGAAAAATAAAAAGTACTTGGAAAATAATATTATATAGCATGTCAGCCACTCTATTATTAAAAAGGGTATATTTTGAACCTCAAAATTATTTTACGACATTCATATAGGTTATTGTACAAGTTTTTTAACTTGTTTTTTTTCTTTTACTGTGTCAACTGCCTTTCAAAAATGGTTATTAATCTAGTTAAAGGGAACAACATATTTAGAAGCCATTCTGCAAATTAAATAAAAGCAGGAAGATGAGAACAGAGAGAACAATTTCTTTATGATCACCACTATTTTGACAGGTTATGCCACAAACAGGTGGGGGGGGGGGGGGCGGGGGACAGTGGATTTGTTTAGAACTTCTGATAGCAAGTAAACTTTTGGGAGCTCCAAAATGGAAACACTTAATTAAAATATTCTACTGTGTGGATTCAAAACTTTTCTTAGCTTCACTGTCCCATTTTACAATTTAAATAAAAAATATATAATTAAACAGAAAGCTGCCAGTATGCAGAGCAGTGTCTTTAAGTATCTTTAAGGATTTTTAATCCTTATAGAGGCATTCTTAGAGTAGGACAGTGAAAAAGATTGAAAAGGGTGCTTTCCCAAGCACTTGAGCATGAATGACAGACTTGTCTACAAAATGTTAATGAAACTATATATGGAAATTATGGCACAGCTGTTTGGCAGATGTGAAAGCGCACTTGGTTCACTTATGGTCCCAACATGCTTTGCAAATAATCACTTAACATTTTGAAGGGAACTTCACTTACACAACATATCTTGTGCCCCCTTTAAACAGAAGTTCCTTCTGTAGACCAAAACTCAATGCTTTCTTTAGGAATTTGCCCTTCTTCCTGGAAAAAAGATAATACTCAAAATTCACGGAATGAACAAGCAAGGACAGCAAGCAGGGAAGTGAAGAAGCTGCTTATCCCCCAGCCCAGCTCTTCTAAGATGGAAGTGGAAGAATTGCTACTATAGGACATACATGCTACAAGTGCAGGCTGTTGACCCTCCGGGAAGAGAAGGTTACGGGGCTATGATGTCCACATTCCAGTTAAACTCATAAGGATTTTGTTTGTATCGTGCCTTATTTTTACAAATAACTCATGACAGAGAACATATCCAACACACCTCCTCCTCCTATTTTTCCCAACAACGTGAGGTGAGTTGGGCTGAAACAGTGACTGGCGCAGTCACTCAGCTGGCATTCATGGCTAACATGAGACTTGAACTCATGGTGTCCTGCTTTCTAGTCTGGTGCCTTTCTTGGATCCTTCATAGGAAGGACAATATACAAAGAGGCCATTTTGAAAATAAAAGAAAGCTAGGCAAATGGTTGGATATGACATAATGGATGATACTTTTTAAGAACACTTTTTCTTCGGCTCTTCAGAATAGATTCCAAAGCCTCTGCATATATGTTTTTTTAGAAAGATAACAGCTGCCACCAGCCTCAAGGACTGAAGAATAGAATTCTAGAGGTTGTGTAAGTAAAGGATCACTTGCCTTAGAGGCTGTAAGCTACAGGCAGTTGTGATGATGGACAGGATATTGACAAGGACCAAAACAGCAATCTGTGAACAAGATAGTCTGTTTAAGAGAAATATGCTACCTTCCAAGGATTCACATTTGTGTGACAGAAAAGCTCTTAAGACCTTTTAAGATCACTGACAAACATTCCTTTTTATGGATCCGCATGGAAATAAATGACAGACATTGTGTTAAAAACATTACAAGTTACAATGAAGCTTTGAGCAAAAGGGGGAAGGAGCTGGGAGTACAAGTGGCATTCTCTTTACTCCCTGAAGCTCATGAACTGAGAGAGGAATACTGGAAGCAAACAAATGGATACACAGATGGTACCCATGGGAAGAATTTGGATTCTCGGTTTATGAGACATATTTGTGATGAGGAATTCCTGGCAAGAAATTGGCCACATGAGGTGGGAATAGTATGTTTGGAAGACACCTTGCAAACCTAATGCAGAAAGCTTTAAACAAGGGGAAAAGCCTCCAGAAAAGTCACTCCAAGTACTACAAAGATGGCAGGAGATGATACACAGAATATGGAGATAACCAGTAACGAGCATATGAGTAACAGAATATATATTTTCAGCACCTGTATAGAAATGCACGGTTTCGGGAAACAAATGGAAAGAACTAGATCTCTTAATATAGGAAGCTGGAAATGATTTAGGAGGCACTACAGAAATGCAGTGAAATAAAACTCTTGAGTGGTTTACAAGAAAAGGTACAACTTGAAAAAAAATATAGACAAAAAGTGAATGAGGAGTATGGGAAGTAAATGCATGACAAAATCCAGTAATTTGAACACAAGGATCCAATTAAAAATATTTTAAAATACAAAGAAAGGGAAATAACCAAAGTAGACTGTCAAGACAGGCAGAACTGAATAATACCTTACTGGATAAGATTCCAGAATCTTTAGGAATGACCAATATGGTAATGTAAGACTCTATCAAGATAAGTTATTAGAATTCTGCAAGCCTATGTTTTACCTTTCCTCTTTTATATCCCAGTGAATCAAGGAATAGACATTCTGAATACTTACCTAATACTTTCCTTGTTTTTCTGCCCTAAATCATGTTTTTATACCTGTTGTTAAGAGCTTCTGAAATTTCTCCAAGACTGCTTAATACTGAATATCAAAGCCCCTTATTGCAAACTTCAAAGTAGCAAAGATGATTGAGGCTGCATTCCTTTGACTTGTTGATATATGCCAGCCAACAATTTTACTCCATGTAAAAAGAGATTAAAAGTTGGCTTTTATTTGTATTCTCTAATATAACAGACATTTGGGAATAACACACTAATTTTCTTTAAGTGAATTGATATTTCACTTGCCTTTATTTCTAAATTACTACACACCTTTGTTAATATGTATGAATCATATACATAAATTTGTACATTTTGAATAAATTAAATTTTAACTTAAACTTCTATCTGGATCATTTTCTGAAATATAAAATATTCCAAGTTTCATCAATAATGTGATGAATTAGAACCTAAAAACATTATACTTAGTGTATTATGACTACTAAAGTTTGGAACTATACTCTCCTGCAGTTGAAGAAAGCCAAAAACATTAACGAACATCTGAATAACTGATATTAAAAGCAATAGCACTTAAGATTTATATATCACTTCAGCCCTCTCTAAGTGGTTTAGAGTCAGGGTATTGCCCCCAACAATCTGGGTCCTCATTTTACCCACCTCAGAAGGATGGAAAGCTGAGTCAACCTTGAGCCGGTGAGATTTGAACAGCTGAACTGCAGCTAGCAGTCAGCTGAAGTAGCCTGCAGTACTGCACTCTAACCACTGTGCCACCTCGGCTCTTAACATATTGCAAAATTTCCATCTTTTTTTAAAAAAAGTTTTGCAATCTATCAGACTTATATGAATTCCTGCAGTAAAGAGCACTAATTTCACTAGAGGCAATTTTCATAATTTATTTGTGCAAATGTGGATATTCCAGTAAAGTTTCAATTCAAGAAATGTTTAACATTACAGAACTGAAACGATTCATTCTTTGGACAAAAATTCTTCTAAATTGCTAAATTTGCTCCTAAATTGAAATATAGAAGTTTCAGTGGATTATGAATAATGGGCAAAATAAATTGAAATATATATATTTCTTCTAAATCAAAAGTAGCATAGCAGTAGTAATATTATTTTCCTAATTCTCCTAAGAACCAAGAATCTTCAATTTATCAATCTTATTTTCAAAGAGATGAATTTTACTGTTAATGAAAGTGGGAAAGGAAGTGTATGCTATACCGCACTTTTAAGAATTAAATATTATGAATATTGTATATACACCCTCACGTTAGTGATAATCTGTTCCCTAGATCAGAAGCGAAAGATCAAGGCTGTTGCTTTCTCATTTGGATAAAATTCTCTTGTGCAACAAAGCCACTTTTATTGTCACTCTGGTGTGCACTATTGTCAGATGCAGAAATTTGGTTAAAACTCTGCACATTGGTTGGAAAATAATTTTTTTTAAAAATTACCTTGCAGAGGGTCACTAAATGAGGTAGCCACTAAACAAGGAATAGCTGAGTGTGTATCTGTGTGTAAAAAAACTTTGAATAGTCTGTTTCATTTATGAATAATTAGATTCCCATACATTTCATATAACAAGAGGAGCCATTAGCACATGAGAAATTCAGTTACATTGTATGGGTCTATTATATAAAATTATTTGATATATCTCCAGTTATTATAATGGTGGACTTTTCTTTAACAGCTTCCATGAAAGCTTGCACATAGAAAAATGCTGATAGATGTCTTAGCAATTCTGCACATCTTACAATTATTTTATTTATTTATTTAATTAAATTTTTATACCGCCCTTCTCCAAAATAGGACTCAGGGCGGTGCACAGCCAAGGTAAAAACAAGACATATATACAAACATGGTGAATCTAAAAAAACTATTTAAAATAATTAAATGTTTTGGCCGAATTAAAACCATTTCCAATTTAAAATCAATTTAAAAATTAAAAAATTTGGTCAAGCCAGCCCAGCTTGTTGGAATAAATAGGTTTTTAGGGCCCGACGAAAAATCCGGAGGTCTGTTATTATACGTAATTCTGGGGGGAGGGTGTTCCAGAGGGTAGGCGCCACCACAGAGAAGGCTCTCCCCCTGGGGGTCGCCAGCCGACATTGCCTGGCGGACGGCACCCTGAGGAGGCCCACTCTGTGTGAGCGTACTGGCCGGTGGGAGGCTATTGGTGGCAGAAGGCGGTCTCGTAAGTACCCCGGCCCTAAGCCATGGAGCGCTTTAAAGGTGGTCACCAACACCTTGAAGCGCACCCGGAAGACCACCGGGAGCCAGTGCAGCTCGCGCAGGAGAGGTGTCACGTGGGAGCGCCTCGTCGCCCCCATGATCCCCCGCGCGGCCGCGTTCTGGACCAGCTGGAGCCTCCGGGTGCACCCCAGGGGGAGCCCCATAAAAGAGTATCAAGAAGTCCTTCTCTAATTAGCTTATGGAAATTAGGTATAGTATAAATAAAAGTTCCACTAATTTATACTTGCTGAAAAAGTGGTTCCAAACTCAGCTAATAGATTAGTTCGATTATTGCAAGCAATTTTTCTTCCATCCAAATCATATCATCTAATACCAACAGATTCAAAGAACAAGGAATGAATGTTAGGAATACTGTAAACATTTATTTACATCATTCATACAGAGCTTCAGTATACATCTAATTTACTAAGAACATACATCCTTCTGACACATGGTTAGATTTGGCTAGCTGCAAGGAATTCAAACAAATAAATTACCACAGTTTACATAAAAAAAAGTTGGCCCACAAAAGAATTTCAAAAAAAAAATAAATCACAAATTAATATAAGCAGAAAATACCCTGTTGAAAATAGATTAGAAATTTAGTGAGCTATTTCCATAGGCTTTGACCTTACAGTATTTCTGTATATACAAAAGGTACAGTAAAATATTAGTATTTATTGCAACAAACTAAGGATGTCATAATACATTTCATATCCTCAATTCTGATATTGACTTCACGTTCCTTCCAGCCTTCTTTTGTTGCTCCACAATTGAAATATTTTCCCACAAGGCACATACTTATCTATAAAGAAAAAGAAAAAAATAAAATAAGCAAAACCTGCTCACCCAAATTAATATAGTTACATATTTTAAAATTCAATATTCACAAAAGTAGGATCTCATATTATCCAATGTATTATAATATATAATATATTATATTATATTGCCCCATAACATTTACCCCATAGAACATCGTAGCCAGAGATTCATTTGGACCCAATCCTGCTCACTGTTTCATAAATCCTTGAAAACCTGGATTCATGAGATCTGTAGGTTAGATTTATTTAGTAAATTTATTAAATGTATATGCTGCCCATTTTGCTATCCCAAGCCACTGCTGTTTTTAACCACTTTTAACAAATCCATTTGGCTTTTAGTGATCACCTTATTCATTTCTAGATGCTCAGAAATTCCCTGGTTTTCCAAGATTTTCCCAGTTATTGTTGTCAGGCTGATTGGTAGTTTCCTGGATCAATTTTTTCTCCCTTTTTGAACGTTTGGAACCACATCAGCTCTTTTCCAGTCCTCTGGCAGTTCCCCCCTGTGATCCAGGAGCTCTGAAAAATTTCAATCAGTGATTCCAAATGAATTTGCCAGCTTCTTCAGAATCCTGGGATGTAAACCAATTGGTCCCGGTGATTTGAACTCGTCCACAGCAAATCAGTGTTCTCTTACCAATTCCATACCTAGTTTGATCTGCATTCCTATTCTGTTTCCCATAGTGCTGACTTTGATAGGTTGGGCTACTTTTTTCTTTTTATGTAAAGACAGATGCAAAGACCGAATTATGCAGTTTTGCTTTTTCCCTGCTATTTATCATCTTCTTGCCACCATCTTCCGTTAGTGGTCTGATCATTTCTTTGACTTTCTTCTTGTGCCTTACACATTGAAAATTTTTGAGAGGTATTTTTGGCATTTGTTGCATGCCTTAGTTCGTTCTGAGCCATGGCCTTCCTTGACTCCGTCCTTGCAGATTCGAGCTATTTGCTGGAATTCTGTTCGTTACGTACCACTTTCTATTTTTTATACTTTCCTTTCTAGTCCCTTCCAGTCACCAGCTGCCTGCAATTACTGCAAGTTCAAATCTCACCAGGCTCAAGGTTGACTCAGCCTTCCATCCTTTCGAGATAGGTAAAATGAGGACCCGGTTTGTGGGGGCAATAAGCTGACTTTGTATAAAAAAGAACACCGCTGGGGGGGGGGGAGCAAAAGCCCTACTAAGCAGGTATATACAAAAGTATGAAGGCTATTGCTTAACGCATTGTAAGCTGCCCTGAGTCTCCAGAAAAGGGCGGCATATAAATTGAACCAATAAATAAACAATAAATAAATAGTCCTCAGTTTATTGGAAAGCTCTTTGTGCAATCATGCTAGTTTCATCTGGAATCTTGTTTTTCTTTTTCTGTGGTTTGAGCCTTTATTATCTTGTTTTTCTGTTTTTCTGTTTGTTTGAGCCTTTATTATCTTGTTTTCAGAGTTTCTCAAGCATCCTGTTTTTCTTTCTAGGATTTCCATTCATGGAGTCCTCCCTAATTTTTCTCATAGTTTATTGAAGTCAACTCTCTTAAAGTTTAAAATACTAGTCTGTTTATTCAGTTACCTGTGCCAATGTTATAGTAAGATTACTACCAAGAATATTGCTTCCTGAAATAAAGGTACTAACCTTCGAGGATGATTGGCATCAAACAATGTGTTATCATCATCATCATCGTCTTGCTCTAAAGGTGTCAGCTCTGTGTTTTCTATGTTTGTGTCCAGAACACCGTATTTCCGTGTCTTCCTGTTTCTTCGTCTAAGTCTAATACAAATGTTACAATGTGTTAATTAGGGCTGAGGAAGACTAATATGAGCAGAATTAGATTTGAGCTTTCAGCGTACAAAATAAAAATGAAACATCTGAACCATATAAATAAGTCAATATATATTTAAATAAAGTTTGTATTCTAAGTTAGTCAACAATGAAATATATCTCCACCCCTTCCTGAATTTTAGTATTTGTCCCATGCAAATACAAAAATATTAAACTAATTAAACTTTAAATATATTTTTACAATGTAGAGCATAAAGAAATTGTAGAGAGATAAAAGAATATACAGATGAGTTTATAAAGTATCAAGCACCCTAGACACTGAGTTTTTTTTTTTTAAGGGAGGTGGAGTGGACAACCAAAGACTGTATCTACACACTGAGTTTTAATGACCCTCTCCTCTCACCAGTTATATTCACTTCAATTTTCATTTTTAACTGCTTTTGCTTCTTATTTTACTTCAAAAGTATTAAATACGAAGGGGAAATGCTTACAATCCAATTAAGATGTATTTGGCCTATTTATATAAACCTCTCTCTGTAGTTTATACAGGCTATCAGAATGCCAAACTAAAAAGTCACGCCTTGAAGCTTATGGACATATGAAAATAAGAAAAACTTTTGTGGAATACTGAATTCTGAACTTTATCTTTGTACTGATTTGTTCATTGCAGCTCTGAATTTTGTGTTGAAGAAATTAAGCAAACAGTAGTAATAATCCTGTTTTCTAAAATACCCCTTCTTTATTTCTTACCAATGAAACAGAATATACAAAGATATATTACTTAAGGCCCTCTTGGTTTCTGCCTCTCAGCAGCTCTAGAAACTTTATTCTTTCCTTCTACAAATAGTTTTTCTAAGCTAATTCAATATTCTATACAAACTAACATTTCACATTTAGCTGTAACCTGTAACTGTATGTGTACTGTACAGGCTATGCTATTCAATTACTTTTAGTGATCATGATAACCAATGAGCTAGTTCAAATTGTTCTTTCATTATGAGGCCATTTGCTGACATATCAAAATAATACTTTTTAAAAACTCCATTAGTAATAACAATATGTAAAATGGGAATTTTACATGGAACAGAGTCACCGGGAGACAATTTGTAAAATTTATTGTCCGCTCACCTTACCACAGGGTAACTCTGGGTGGCTTACAATCATTATATATGTGATTATGAGGATGATGTGTGTTTCTGTGTTTGCGCACATATAAAATAATATATATTTATTGCCACCTTCTCTAACTTTAATGTCTTATTTAATCCCTTGTGTTTCTTGTATCATGACCATAGTAAATTTGTGATATTGTTTTCAGTATGTGTCCCACTTCTTCATTCAAGTATTGCAGTATTACTTGTGTCTCTCATGTAAATTATATTATTCAGGAAAATAAGGTGTATTTGAATAAATTATAAATATTGTAGAATTTAAAAAAGGCAGGGAAGGTGATTATGCAAGATAAACAGTGAGTCAATCGCAGTTTTACAGCATGAACTTGGGGTTAAAGCAATAGTTGTACTCACTGAATGTTTCATTGCACTTTATTTGTCCAAAATCACTCTCAGAAGATGTTGTTTATACTGGCTTGTTGGCCTTTAATTACAATGGTGTCAGTGATTCTGAGAAAGGGCTGCAATGATGTTGAAGAAGAAAATGAAATCCCATGCACAAACTTCAATTTGCCTGCATAATAATGGATTCAACTTTGAGAGCTTTACAGTACACAAGAGACTGGGGAGTTCTTGCAATGGCTCTCTTACTGCAGTCAACATCATCCTACCTACTTGCAGTTTTAATAATTTTTAATAGTTTTTAGTGATGAAGTTTTTATATATTATTGGATTTTTAATTATTGTGTACTGTCTAGAGTCACATTCTTACGAGATAGGTGGCCATATAAGTATGTACATATGTATGTATGTACATATGTATGTATGTATGTATGTATGCATGCATGCATGCATTAAAAAGAACTGTTAGAGTCACTCTGGGTAGTGACATGGGTGGCAAATATTTCTGATACTGTCCAACACTTCAGAAAATAGTTATTCATATGTGGCTTTATAAATAAAATAAATTGTAGGGGGGAAAACCCCGTTCAATTCATGTGCGCCATTTAGAAGTTTGAAAGAACCAAAACCAGGATTGCACCTTATTGCAGCATTTATGAAACTTAAAAAAGAATTGTATCTGATGAAGTGAACTGTAGCCTCTAAAAGCTTATGCCTGGTCAGAAAAGGTGCTATCAGATTTCTGATATTCTGGTAAATCTATGCTTCATGTAAATAAATACTGAAAGAGCTCCACTTATATGAAGAACATTTGAATTAAGGATTTTCCTCTTGTACGGTACTACACAGCTCATTATACAGAAAATACTGAAATATAGCATACCAATTTAAAACAAATATTTACAAATTTCTTCTAAAATTACATTTGATAATTTTTTAAAAATGTAACTTAAACTGCTATTTAGGATAGAGACCTTACCAAAGTATATTCTGCTTCTTTCATGTACGATTCAATATAATATCTATGGTGTATGTCTAGTGAGAGCTGATTTTCCTATCTAATCTCTTGTACACACCATGAAAAGGAAGAAATTCAAAAGAATCTCTTAAGAGTTAGGGTCAACACTTTAAAAGTCCACTTGTATCTATGCAAAAGGAATAAGGAATCTTACTCTGGAAGCATTTTATTATGATCCATCCTTCCATTTATTTATCTACATCTTTAGCTTCCAATTAACACCAAATGAAATTCACATGACTTGCTGAACATTCTTTTATCCTTTGAGGATTTTTAAGCTTTCAAAAGCCTTGTTTTATGCAGCTGGAAACCACTTGAAACTAGGCCTTTCAGTAGAGCACCAGACTTAACAAATGTATGCCAACCATTTTTTCTTTTACTCTTCCTTAAAATCTCTAAAGTCTATCTTTTAATGCTATACAGAGAGTCCTTGAGTTACAACCATTCGTTTACTGGTTGTTTGAAGTTACAACAGCACTGGGAAAAATGACATGACAGTTTTCACTCACAACTGTTGCAGCATCCCCATGGTCACAAGATCAAAATTTGGGTGTTTGGCAACTGGTATGCATTTATGATGGTTGCAGTGTCCCAGTGTCATGTGATCACCTTTGGTGACCTTTTGACAAGCAAAGTCAACTGGTTAGATACATTCACTTAACTGTGTAACAAAGTTAACTCAGTGATTCACTTAACTATGGCAAGAAAGGTTGTAAAATGAGCCAAAACCCATTTAACAACTGTCTTGTTTAGCAATGGAAACTTGGGACTCAATTGTGGTCATAAGCCAAGGACTACCGGTATTTTGTTATGATTCTAAAGCTATTTATTTCAAATTCTCTTTCCAAAATTATGTAAGCATTCCAGACTTCATCTGTCAGGATTTCCCCACACCCTGAATTTCATCATTTTAACTACATCTCAGGCCTCAGGTGCTATCAGTGCTTCTGTAAGCATTGCAGAGATGCTGAGAGAGGGAGGGGGGGGGAGAGAAACAAACCTAAAGGAGCAAACAAAATACAATACCCTTTACACCCATAAGTATATGTTTGTATCACTATTTTTCTGTCTGCATTTATCAGGATGTATGTCCATGTAATCCATGAGAATTTGTACCGCACAGTCACTGTATCACAAGACATATAAAGTAGAAAAAGCCCGTTTCTTTTATATCTCCACAGGAATTCTAACCCTGACTTTGGTTACTCTGCACATTATCTATCACCTGCCAGTCTTACAGAATATTGATTTGAAGCCACCTTCTCCTTGCTTGAACTTTGTTTTAAGCCCCACCAATCTTTTCCAGTGTGAGAACAAGAAGCATTAGACATCCACTGGCCCATTTCCCTTTTTAATTGTTTTTAAAGAAGAGATTGGACACAACTATTTGTCTGAAACGGTACAGGGTTTCCTGCCTGAGCAGGGGGGTTGGACTAGAAGACCTCCAAGGTCCCTTCCAACTCTTCTGTATTCTGTGACTGTATTGGGATGGCCTGTTCTAGGGTGGTGGAGGAATGCCAAACCCAAATTAGGCCTTCAAAACAATCGTTAAGTGAGCCACAAAATTAACCCTCCCCACACTCAGATATACGGCAAAAAATACTCCACAGTAAACCAACCCAACAAAAACAGGGTAGGAGATTTTTTTTTTTAAAAAAAAAAAACGATTCTAAAACGATTCCTCAAGTTTACCGGAGCCCAAGAAATGAACGTTAAGCCCTGGGGAGACTAACAAGGGCAGGAAGTGGAAGAAAGGCCGACCCGAAGCAAATTACTCCGCTCTCTCCCCGAAAAACTCAGCCTTAGTTACGTTCAGGTCCAAGGACAAGCCGCGGTCGGAGGGCTAAAGGCGGAGAAGGCAGCCGGGGGCGCCGTCAAGCCCTTTCCGGGACAGAGCGAGAAGAAAAGGCTGAGGCGTCGCTCACCGGACGGTCCGGATGACGAAGTAAACGATGAGGGCAGCGCTGGCCAGGACCAGCACCGAAAGGGCGCGCTGGGTCATGGGCTGGTTGACCTCCGGGCGGTGGGGCGCGGCGGCCATGCTGCCGTTCACGCCGCCGCCGCCGCTCCGCGCTTCCTCGCCAACAGAAGAGCCGCCGCCGCCGCTCGGCGGGCCCGAGGGCGCATTGTCGGGGCCAACTCGTACGGCTGGCAGAGGGGGATCCGGCAACGCGGAAGGGCGTTTCGTGGTGGGAAGCGGGGGAGGCGCCGCTCCTCCTCCGCACAGCGCGGCCGCCCAAAGCAGCGCCAGCAAAAGCGTCAGTGGTGGCGGTGGCGGCGGCGGCCAGAGCCGCCGCATGGCACCCAATCTAAAGCCTGGCCTGGCAGAGCGCGGCCTAAGCCCCGCCGGTTCCTCGACGGAAGGAAGACCAGAAGGCGGAAGTGCTCATCTTTCCGGCGACTGAAAACGCTGCCATGGACGCCGAGCGACGCTACGAAGCTTCAGCTCCGCCCCTCATCCCCGGTTCCTGCCACGTGACCGAGGGCCCTCGGGCGCCTGCGCAATAGTTGTCGCCGCGGCGGTTTAGTGGGGAGGGTGGAGAAAGAGCGGATAGAAAGAGAGGTGCTTTGGAGTGCCAGATAGGGACCAGATTTGTATATGCTTCCCTGGTGATAACTCTTGTCCCAACATTTCTCTTCCTTCCTTCCTTCCTTCCTTCCTTCCTTCCTTCCTTCCTTCCTTCCTTCCTTCCTTCCTTCCTTCCTTCCTTCCTTCCTTCCTTCCTTCTTCCATCCATCCATCCATCCATCCATCCATCCATCCACATCTGGATGGTTGCTTTGCAAACGTCTATGGAGATTCTCAGTCATCCAGGTGATGGTTGTCCTAAAGGTGCTTTTTCAAGAGGCAAATGGACTTCCTGCTTTTTCTTTGAAGATATTTTACTTCTCATCCAAGAAGCTTCTTCTTCTTCTTCAAAGAAAAACCAGAAAGTTCAGTTGCCTCTTGAAAAATCACCTTTGGGACAACCATGACTTGGATGACTGAGAATCTCCATAGATATTTAGCGATGCACTTTGGGATGAACACCCTCCCAATGGTGCGTGAGCATGAACGGATTTCCAGAAAATTTGCAGATTACAGGAACCATTTGCGCTCAGAGTTTAAGAAGCTTCTTGAATGAGAAGTGGAACATCTTCAAAGAAAAACCAGAAAGTCCATTGCATCTTGAAAAAGCACCTTTGGGATATTGTGAACACTCACTAATATAGATGCTCCTGTTTGTATTAAATAGAGCTCCTCAACATTTCCTGTGCCTGCAAGAATAAAGGATAATAAGCAATTGGTAGTAGTTAGATAATAATAAACCACCCGGAAGAAACATTTACCTATCAGCCATGCTGTCTGTTGTACCTGTTGTCCAGTTAAGGAAGAGATTTTTAAAATGAGGAACATCAAAAGTTGCCTTAGACCAGATAAGTGAAAGCATGAAGCTGTAGTGTAATGTAGATTTCAACCTAGTTTGGGCTTGATGTTTTCTCTGAATCCAACTTTTCTATTTTGTAAATCAAGGTTAATGGTGTAGTTAGTGTCTGCTGTGTGAACTCACTGGATTAATCAATAAACCAGTTACCATAATGCCACCCAACTCAGTGATTCTGGGTGACTCACAATAATCAAAGAAATTACAATACAATCAATAAAAAATAAAAGATGGCAGCAAAATGAAGTGGAGAGTCTCTAAGGCAATGATAATAGCCAGTAGGTGACTCCAGCAAATGTTTCTGCCTAGCCCATTATTATCTCCTTAGTTTTTCCAAGTCTGATACTATCATATATATTGCAGGACAAATCTCCTCACAATATTATAGTACAGAAAACATACTTGGAGGACATTAAGATAGGCAAATTGATTATTAATGTGCTTTGCAAGATAAGAGAAGAGCACAGTTGGAAGGGAACCTGGAGGTCTTCCAGCCTAACCTGCTCAAGTAGGAACCCTATACCATTACAGATAAGTGGCTGTCCACTCTCTTAAAAACCTACTGTGATGGAGCACCCACAATTTCTGAAGGCAAGTTCTTCCACTGGTTAATTGTCCTCACTGTTAGGAATTTTCTCCTTAATTCCAAGTTTTTTCTTCTCCTTGATTACTTTCCATCCATTTCTTTTTGTCTTGCCTTCTGATGCTTTGGAAAATAGGTTGACACCTCTTCTTTCTGGTAGCCATTCAAATATTGTAATGCTGCTATCATGTCACCACTAGTCCTTTTCACTAAACTAGCAATTCCTGCGATCATTCTTCATTTATTTTAGCCTCCTAATCATCTTTGTTGCTCTTTTCTGCACTCTTTCCAGAGTCTCAACATCCTTTTTATAATATGTTGACCAAAAACTGGATGCAGTATTCTAAATGTAGTCTTACTAACTCTTTATAATGTGGTATTAGTACTTCACATTCACCTGATCTTGATTTTATCCCGCTGTTAATGCAACCTAGGATTGTTTTGTTTTTTTTGGCTGCTGCCACATATTGTTGGCTCATATTTAAATGATTGTCCACTAGGACTTCAAGATCCCTCTCATATATACTGCTATCAAATCAGGTTTCAGATAATCTGTACCTTTGCATTTGGGTTTTTTTGCCTGTGTAGACCCTACTTTGGTCTACATTTAATTTCATTTTGTTAGACAGGGCCTAATGGTCAAGTCTGTAGAGATCCATCTGGATCTTGAGCCTATATTCTGGGGTATTGGGTATTCTTGCCAGTTTAGTGTCATCTGCAAATGTGAATAGTTCTCCTTCTATTACCTCATATAAATTGTTTATGAAGATGCTGAAAAGTACTGCCCTAAACAGAACGTTGTGGTACCCACTGCTTACTTCCCTCCATGTAGATGTAGTCCCATTAAGGACTACACATTGAATGCAATTTGTCAGTTAGTTATGAATCCATCTGGTGTTGATACTGTCTAGCCCACATTTTTCTAGCTTACCATGGAGTGGTCTACTTTGTCAAATGCCTTACTGAAATCCAAATATACTATGTCCATAGTATTTCCCTGGTCCACTAATTTAGTCACTTTGTCAAAGAATGAAATAAGATTTGTTTGGTATGATCTCTTTTTTGACAAACCTGTATTTGCTTCTGGTTATAATTTTGCTTGGTTCTAGGTGTTCATAGATCTGCTGCTTGATTATCTTTTCCAGGTTCCCAGGTATCAATGTCAGGCTGATTGATCTGTAGTTTCCTGGATCTGATTCCCCCGCCCCGATTTTTTGAAGATGGGAATCACATCAGCTCTTTTCCTGTCCTCTTGTAGTTCCCCAGTGCTCTAGGATCTTTGAAAGATATGATTCAGTGTTTCCGAGGTCACATCTGCCATCTCCTTCAGAACTCTGGGATGTAATCTGTCAGATCCCAGTGATTTGAACTTGACTAGAGTGGACAAGTATTGTGTTATGTTTTCAGGTGATAGAAAGACCTGGTCTGAACATGGGACTTTCTATGAGCATAAATTGTTGTGTTCTGGCTAAGATGATCTGATGATTTGTTTCATTGGATGGACTTCATTATACCTTTCTTAGTATTTTGTTATGGTTGCAAGAACTGAGTCCAAAGAAGCCTAGGCATTTTTGATTTATCAGTCTTTAGCTTTGTTTACTTGTACTTCATGAAGCTGAAGCTGGCACACCAATGTACAGTAGACATTATACCAGCCAGCAATTTTGCTACTGATCATCAGCCCTGTCAAAATATACTGAAGTCAAAATATATTGAAATTTAATCTGCCATTTTTATTATTTTTGCTCACCAACTTATTTTTTAATACATGCATTTCAAAGTGGGGCAAGCAGGATTCTGCAGTGTTTTTATTCCATTGGTTTAGTATGAAAGTTCTGGCTAAGCTAGAACAAATCTGCATTACTCTTCTAACTTATAACAGCCTTTTTTTACTGTAATATGATAAGATAAGATGTAATATGAGGAGCCTGGATAGCTCAGCAGACTAATGCATTGTAATTTAACTCCAGCTGTCTGCAATTAGTAAGTTCGAATCTTGCCAGGCTCAAGGTTGACTCAGCCTTCCATCCTTTCTAAGGTAGGTAAATTGAGGACCCAGTTTGTGGGGGCAATAAGCTGACTTTGTAAAAATATACAAAAGTATGAAGGCTATTGCTTAACACATTGTAAGCCGCCCTGAGTCTCTGGAGAAGGGCGGCATATAAATCAAATTAAAAAAAAAATGTAGAATTTTTAGCACTCTACAGATATACAGAATTGGATTATAAATAATTGACAATTCTTGCTTCCAATGTTTGTATTACATCATCTGTCATTAATAATAATGTTCTATTATTGGAGTCTAGTGTACTATAAATTTGATCCTAAAAATAAGCTTTTTTCATTTTTTATGTTACTGCTTGAAGTTAACTTTACAGAATGCCAACTTGGCAGATTTTAATTTTATTAGGCATAATTTTAAAAAGTGTTTATGTAACCTTTTATTAAGTAAACTACAGATTATTAATTAAATTGGTGTCCAATCTAATCTTAGATTCAGTTTATCAAATTTGTATGTTATCAATGTCAGATGCTACTTTTTAAAAAGAAATTATCATGTTCTATTTGAGTTCCTATAATTTTGTCTATTAGTAGAATGTTTAAGGTGAAAATCCTTGAAAGTCCTTGAAATTTAGATCAAGATATTGCTCCAGTGGTGGGCGAACTGGTAGTAGCAGTGGTGGGATGCTCTGCCTACCTGCCCAGACGTCATTATGGACCTTCTGTGCATGCACAGAAGGTTCTAAGCATGTGCAGAAGTGTGTTGCACATGCATGAGCAAAGCAAGCTCGCGTGTGCGAGTGCTCCCAATGCCGAACCAGTAGCGAAGGTAAGTGGAACCCACTACTGTATTGCTCCCTTAGGAACTGATTTAAAATACTTTGTCAATTCTTCATTTAAAATATTTTACATGACATAATAGGAACAGATCTTGGGATTCAGTAAATGCTACCGGTACTCAATTATGTTTTTAAATTAATCAAAAAGGGTTGGCTGATGTTAGGTAGAAAAAGGAAAATGCATCTTCTTTTCTTCTCCCACAAATAGGTATTGCAGATGAATGATGAAAGTTCATACATTATGGCTCAGTTTACCGAATTTTCTCAGGCACAATTTCTTTTTAAATTGGTTAATCAAGCGATATCTTGGAGAATGGCTCTTAGGAACTTTGAAAAGTTATAAATTTCCTTTCTCCAAATTTAAAGACAAATGCAGCTTTACTGTGCTTTCTTTTTTATTGGACTTAGGTTTTAAATTTGTAGAATAAGCTGCTTTGAGACCCCAAAAGGTGGTCAAGAATTTCATAGAACGAAATATTACTATTAATAATAATATATTCTATTTTTGTCAGCATACTGTGGATATACATTTTACCAGATTCAGTGGAGCCTGCTCAGATAATGACTGTAATTTATCGCAACAATTTTTTTTATTATTTTAAAAAGCCAAGAGGAAGCTCAGAAACTTGGGAAATTATTCTTCCTTCGTGCTTCCTAAATGAATTTAAAGGTATTGGTACATCTAATTTTGGGCTGGATAGATGGAGATATGAAATCTTAGCATGTTGAGGTAAAGAAGCTCCACAATAATTACAGTTATGCATTCTGGCAGTGAAAACCTCTGAAAACCAGAATCATGTTAATTGTTGCTAAAGATTTTAAAGAAATCTATTCTGGATTTCTGTGAGAGTGGAAATGTAAAAAGTTCCAGAACTCATTCTGGATTGCAACGCTAAACAAAGTCTGCAAAAAATCAATTTTTCTCTAATCAAAAACCCACCTCCTTCCTGCAAATCTATCAAAATATTTCTTAAAGTTTCATATAAAAGGAGTATGTCAGAGAGCCAGAGAAATTGATGGATGCTCACTGTGACAAGTGAATAGGATGATAATGAGGTTTTTAGATTTTACTACAGTTTCTGATTAATCAACAGAGAGGAAATCAAAGAATAAAGAAAACGATCCAACAATGATTAATACCTTTTTTGTTTGACAGGTCTCTGGTGCAGCTTTTGGTAATTAAAATGATTTTCCCAGGGTTCTGACAAAAGTGCCTTTAAATATTGTGAACAAATTGAATTCTCAATACAGAAGTTGTTAGAACAAATTCTTTTTAGGTAATAGCTACCTTTCAGCACAAAAACATTTGATTGTATGGAAAAATATTTGATTTATATTGCATGCTTTTCAAATTGACCAAAAATGACTTCTCACTTTAAAAATTTTTCCTAGTATACTTAGGTAAAGTTTTTTCCTGTCAAGTTGTGTCTGACTCTAGGGGATGGTACTCATCTCTGTTTCTCAGCTGAGGGATCCAGCATTGTCCAAAGATCTTTTCCATGGTCATGTGGCCAGCATGACTATACATCAAGGTACACTGAATGCTGTTATCTTCCCACCTATTTATCTACTCGCATTTGCATGCTTTCGAACTGATAGATGAGCAGGAGCTGGGGCAAGGAAGGGAACTCACACCGTCATGAAGCACTCTGGTCTCGAACCTAGGCTGTCAGCTTTCCAGCCACCAAGTCCAGCACCTTAACCGCTGATCCATCATGCCGCTCCTCTTAGTATACTTAAAGTCCCCAAAATCTAACACAAGTCTCATTATGATTTCAGTAATTTCTGTGTGAATGTTAAAAGTTGACACTGACTTGCTGACACAATCAATAAAGAAATTGCTAGAAAAGAAGACTCATTACTGTTCAAAGAATCTGATGCTATTATAAATATGGAAGCTTTTAAAGTTAAAGAAGATTAATCTTGGTAATTTTGCAATGTAAATCAACCCTCCTCATACACCTAGGTTCAACCCAACATATTTCAGATATGATTTTAATTTTTTGTTTCTATAATAACTCAGCCAGAAATTTGCTGAATTGGAAAACAGTCACTAAAAGAATGTATAAATAAACTATTTTAAAAATAAAGATAGAACAGACTTAAGTCTGGTTGGCTATGAGCTTCACTGAGAACACTTATTTTCAAGATTCTTTGCATGCCTAATTACAAGTTAAAGGTTATGTTTCAGTTGGTGAAGATCTATTAAAAGACCTCAGTACATTTTAAATGCTGACTGTATGTAATAAAAAGTAAACATTACTAAGTTCAGTGGAGTTTACTCCTGGAGGATTACAGTCATGCCCCATAAACTTAATTGGGAGATTTTATTAGTGGTTAGATTGGTTTGAATATCTGTGTTTTATGACAGAGTATTAAAACATACAATCTATCTCTCAATCTCTTCTCCTTTGGGATGTGGCTACTGTCAAATTAAGCTATGCAGAATTTAATACAAAATTACTAAAATGGGGTAGAAAGAGAAGAAGATAAAAGCATCTACTAAATTCAAGAATATTTCCTAGAGTTACTCTGTTTTTCTAGAGCAGTTGTTTTCAATCTTGGTAACTTAAAGATGTGAATCCAGCCCCCACATTTTCCCCAGTTCATTCATCTTAAAAATTGCCAAGATTGAAAAACACTGTCCTAGAAAATCAAGAGAGGAGAGTGGAAATTTTTCCTGTAGATGTAGTCTTTGTTTACTAACTGCCTTCGCAGTTGCAAAGGGCAATTGTGTGAACCTAAAAAAAGAGGTAGTTTTAAGGAGTTGCCAACTGGTGTTACTGCATATGGGCATCCCTGAATGCCCATCTTTTCTCCTTTATATCAAATTGTTGCACTGGGCAGTGATGGATTAGGAGAATATATCATAGTTTAGCAAACATATATCACATACAAAAAAGTAAACATGGCCATAAATTAGCTTTGGTTACAAACACTGTTGTGAATCTGGAGTACTTCAGATGGTAGCTATCTCATGGCCTACATAAAATGAATGCAAAGTATGTGCCTTAACATTATATTGAGAAATTGCTTTCATTTCCTCAACAGTGTGAATAATTAAGTGCAAATCTGCTTGTAGGTTATAATAGAAGATCAGTGATTGGATGAGAGACCATTCACTAGAAAGAAGCCCTGAAGTGAATCTTAACAACCTTATTTGCACTTCTGCATATTTCAGTATAATGTAACATTCCAGTTCTGAGTGTTAAAAGCCAGTGTTTTCTGGCCCTTCTTTGATCAAGAAATCCTTGGACTGGCAGAGATAGGAGAGTCTCTCTGAATTAAATGTAACAAGTTACCTTTGAATCAAAGAGCTTTGGTTTAGGAAGATTTCATATTTTGTTAAAAATAAAATTTAGAATTTGTAAGACTTGGGCTACAAACCTTAACAACCCTTGATGCTAATTCACCTAATTCAATGGAACATGTTCTGAATAACTATGTACAGTGTAAGATCACACTGTGTGTAAGATTACTTCTTGCTCATCACTTTGAAACAAAAAAGTATTAGCAAAATGATTCAAATATGTTAAATTACATGAATAGATTAAAAAAAACCAGAAATTTTTTCGTTTAAAAAGTAATAAGAATATATATTTTCCCTAGCAGGAAAGAAAGTGATCTCAGGTGGTCTGTGTAGTCAGTCTGCTACTTAAGTGTTTTCACTTGATGAGTATCAACTGTTGATGAGCTTTTCACCAACAAATGATTCTATTATGGGTCTCCCTTGACTGGTCTTGAACTGAACAGTCTTCAACTACAGAAAGATAAGGCATTTTTAATCTCCTCTGCAAGAAATCACTTTAAGCTTCTAGTAAGAATTATCTTCCTTGTCTTCACTGCTTACTAATTAGAGGAGAAAGAGGAAGTCAAAACAGGAAGGACAAAGATTCTTTTTTTTCTTCTTGCTTCAACTTCATTATGTAGTCTCAACAGATTACCCTTAAAGGAATGCAACCCTTGACATAGATGTGTTCACTTTTTAAATGCTTTTTAGTCAATGTTGACTTCTGGAGACCGCCTGGACAAGTCTCTGTGGTTTTCTTGGCAAGGTTTTGAAAGTAGTTTCCAATTGCCTCTTTCTTAGGGCTAAGAGAGAGTGACTAACTCCAAATCACCCAGCATGCTTTATGCCTAAGAGCGGACTACCCTCATTTCCCAGTTTCTGTTGTATGCTGGAACTTCCAGGTGAGGCCTAATGGCAAGCTAGATGTTCCTGAAGGAATGGGAAGGGCATTGTGGCAGAGACTGATGGCCAGATGGTTGGCAGAGGCTCTCTGGAAAAACAGAAATCATGGAATTACCCATCTGTTCTGCTCCTTGCGAGACTAGAGATATTGTGGATTTTGTGGTCAACTTGTTTGTTTAGTGCCCAGAAGTCAAAAGATTTCAATTTTGCTGATAACCACACTGTAGCCTATATTGGACATAAGGTTTGCAAAAGTCCCACTTTGTTAATCACTATTGGATATAATCAATTTAAAATTAAAGGTAACTTCCAAATGGCAGGATAAGAGAAAAACCACTTTTAAAATTTAATGGATTTTAAATTACTAGCAAAAAAACTCAACAAGGGTTTGATATAAGAAAGTATAAATTGATAAAGAGCAATAATTTTGAAAGATTAATTTTTGGTGATGGTGCTTTTGAAAATATTAGAACCAAATAAATAAATTGAACTTTCATGGAAATATTGTTGGTTTAATGTTAAATAATGCAGACAATTGGTGGATTTTATAAAATAAAGATAAAGGTAATATGAGACATGTTGTATGACTATAACTATAGAATGTTGGAGGAGACTAAAGTATTAAGGACATAGAAAGGCAAAATAGGAAAAAAGCAGAGGGACCCTGGCTTTTGTTTTTTCCTGTGTAAATAAGACAGTTTCATTTTTGGATTATAATATTAGAATGGCAACCATCAGAAATGCATCAAAAGGAGGAGAAGGGGTTGTTAGAGCAACCTAAGAGGGATTGAACCAAAGACATTGTAGAAAGTGTTTGAAGGATTGGGCCAGACGATATCTGAATCAATGCTAATTAGCAGCTGTGAAGAGTGAATTAAAGAAAGAGGAAAGAGGAAATAAAGAATTGATTCAAGATGTAAAATCAATAATAAACTGAAAAATTTGGAAAACAAGACAAAAAAAAAGACTTAGATAATTTGATATGAGAGAGAGATAATTTTTCTTGAGATTCAGAACAATTAGAGATAAAACCTGTTTTTGTGTGTGGAATGGAATGAAGATGATACAGTGGCAGAAATCGATTAAGCTTGTAGCAGGAGTGAAATGCTACTGGTTCAGTCCAGTTCGGGCGAACCAGTAGCGGAGATTGGGGTTGGTTTGGCAAACCGGTAGCAACGGCTGGCTGGCCTGCCCCTGAACCAGTCTGCAGCCCACAGTCCTGCCTTCTACGCAGCCTTCCCGGCATCCCCATGGCCAGCTTGCGAAGGCAGGCAAGCAGAAGGCCACATGGAAGGCAGGCAAGCATGGCAGGGCTGTGGGGAAGGGAGCTAGCAGCCTACTCCCTTCCCCGCAGCCCTGCCATGCTTGCCTGCCTTCCACACTGCTTTCCCAGTGGTCCCCCATGCCCGTTTGCCTTCTGAGATCGGTGTCCAACTAGCCCTAACCCCCACACCCTTGGGGGAGATGCAGCGGCTACTACCTTGGGGGAGATGCAGCGGCTGCAGAGGCCCAAAATGCCTCTCACATCTTTCAGAATCGATTGGGGGGAACGGGAGGGGGGAAGAGCACCCAGCAAAAGCCAGGATGACCAACTGAACAGCCCTCTCTCAACAGATGGGGAGGGTTAAGATTCCACCTATCTTATGTCTACAATGCAGTCCTTTCACCAGTTCCAAGAAGATTTCACTTGCACTCTGATACAGGTGACTCTGACGGCACTGATAAACCCCCAAGTAGCCTCAAGAGCTCTGAGGGAGAGTGCCAACAACCAGATGACCGCAAAAAATATGATCGTTGCAAGTCCATTCCCCAATCCTGTCAGAACTAATTCTTCCATCACCCCCACCACCTTGCCAAAACCGATGAAGTTTTTTTTAAAGCTACACTGCACCATGTGATTTATTCTACTTTGAATTCAACCATTTTTCAGACAATGCAGATTACACAATCAAGATTTTTTTTTTGTAATTTTGTTTAATTAAAAAAATTAACAATAGCTTGTTAGAGGGCAGAGTAATGACATTTTTAACAAAAACTTGAATCTTACTGTTCTTTTTCATAAAAAGAACATGAGAAGGACACATATGAAAGGTGCTACATTGAAAAATTACAAGCAGATTAACACTTTTAAGTCTCACACAACCTGAAATTAAAAAGTTGTGAAATGTTTGCAGCTTCACACACAAGCCAGTAATGGTGTGAACTTTTCATGCTGTTTGAGCGGGTTCTTATTTCACAAGATAAGTGAGAAAGAAAAAAGAGAGCTTGGAATTTTCACATTCCCAGACCTCCTGGCCTTTAATGCAGCAATTAATAATTGCTTAACTTATTCAACTTTTGTTGAATAAGCAGAAGGAATATACCCTTTATCAATGTCACATGTAAATGCCTTATTCTCTAATGTGTAAATAGTATATGAACGGGGTATCAGGGGTTAATTTATTCTTCACTTCTTAATGTATTCATAATTCACCACTCCCACACCTAGCTCCACCCATTGTATATATAAGGAGCTGTATGCATCCATTTCCCTGCTTCTATCTGTGAATATTCAGTGAATATAGAATGCCTAATGTAAATAAAAGGAGAAATATTTAAACCTTTAACTCTTACTAGATTTATTGAGTCTGATCCTGAAAATATTGCAACAATCAACTTTTCATCCTCGTCAAGAAGATTCCAAAAATAAATTCTTGGTTTCTTGAAGTTTTAGACAAAAGAAAAGAAAAATAGCTGAATGCCCTGCACTTTTTCCATTGTTCTACCTTCGTCTTTATAAATGCTTGTATTACGTTCTGTGAATGGGATGAGGTATCTGTGGCTCTTCAAATATTGCTAAATGTCCAGGAACCCTAGCCAATGTGTTTAACGATGAACAATGCTTGGAATTGTAATTTAGCAATATTTGGAGAGACGTAAGTTCTCCATCCCTGATTTTAAATAGTAGTGTACTCATAAGTCTCTGGTAAGCATCATAAGAGTTTATAAATCCATTAATGTGTATCATAGCTAACTTAATATCTGTCAGTGATACTGTTACCCAGAGGGAGTTGGAAGGAAAAAATGTTTAAAATTAATTATAGACGATCGTTTTCCTTCCTTGCATCATATTTGCCATAACTGCATTTGAAAAATAGCAAGCACTTAAGCTTCTCCTTCCAGCAATTAATTCTTATTACCCATTGATGCATAAGCCTAGCTTCCATCAACCTTAACAGTAGGGCAGGGCATGCTTACTTCAGATCACTGAGTCAAGAAATAAATAGATATCGCTAAATGGTTTCCGAGTTTTAATAGCAAAGCTTCCACTAGGTGCTATCAGTTTTAGTATAGTATGATGGAAGAAAAAAAATTAAACAGCAAATGTTCCACTTCAAAAAAGTAGGAGCTTGGTTTTGGTTTTTAACTAGCTTATTAGTACTTATTCAGTCTTGTTTTTAAATGATAATAGTGAAAAAATAATTTGGTATAGGTAATCCTCAATTTGTTATCACAATTGCTCCTGGAATTTTGGTAATAAGTCATTGAGGCTATTAAGTGAAGCACCCATGTAACTACCTTGCTCAACAATTTCAATTTGTTCATAACAAATCCATGCTGACCTGGTAAAAACTATTATTTTCAAGGTGCTTATAAATGGATATTTTATTATTTTATCTAATATCTTCCCAAGAATTAATGTCAGATTATATTTCACTAGATCGTCTTTTCCCCCTTTTTGAAGTCCATGATACATACTATACTTATTCTCCATTTAAGTTTCTGTGAAAATAAAATGTTCTTAACATTAAATTATCACTTCTTCCGACTGTTCCAACTGCTTTCATTTCCTTAGCTAATCTTTCCTGGTGGTTAGTACCAAGCCTTTCAAGGAAAAAGTTATCAGTAGGAAATCAAGACTTTTCTGTATGGACCATACTCAGCAGTTTGCCTCCCAAAAGATGTAACAATAATTAAAGTTATGCATCATTATTGTTTCAGGTGTCTATTAAAGAACAACTATTAGCTTTTGGAAGGTGTTATCTCCTTGAGCAAATTACAGCAAGCAGAAACAGTAACATTGCTTTTATTTCTTTCTCTGTTTGCTTTGACTAAGATGGTCTGTAACAGCATTTCCACCCTTAATCATTTGGGTTTCTGAACAGAAGTATTTAGTTTTAACACAGAATACAGTTCCTTCTCCCTTTCTTTTACTCCTGTTGTGTTTGAATAAATTGTATTTTTCAGCTGTTGTATGTCAACCATGGGACCATTCCTATATATTTTCCATTATAGGATGGGTCTCATTCCATTTCATTTCCATTAAATCATACTTGCCTTTCTGCATTAATAGTCCAGGTTCATCTTGTTTATTTCCCATACTGAGTATTAGCATATAGACGATGAAGGCCAGGAACATTAGAGTTAGTGTTCTTTTTTATTTTTAAATTTTATTTAATGCTTTATTGCCTCTATTACAATAACACTCCCTCTTGTTTGTACAGTGGTATGTCTTCAACGATTTTATCTCCAATACCGACAGCATTCATCTAAGAGCCGTCCTATTGTAACATGTCTTGTTTTAAACAAAATTATTTTTGAGGTGCAACCTCTCTCTTGCCAAGAGTCCCTTATCTAGATAATTCAGACCATGATTCCAGAAACGAATTCTCTGCCATCTGTGTAGGCAGTCATTCACAAATTTTATGAGGCACTCTAAAAGGCCAATTGACTTTGCCAAAAATTATTTCAGTTGGCTTAGGTTCTATTGCCAGTTTTACTGTGAAGCTGGATGCAATCCATTGATGGGATGCAATTCTTTCATGATTAACTAGAACCAGTTGCTGGAGAGAAAAACGGAAGTTGTAGACCTGCTGAAAAATTCACACCATATGGCAACCAATTTATAGAATACTTAGCAGACAGATAACACACCAAGTTAGGTGACTGAAGCGCAGTAAAATTAAGGATGTGCACAAAACAGAAGGCTTATTTTGCTCCTAGCTCTGCAGAAAATAGATAATCCAGCGTACCTTGTTGAAATGTTCTGAGCTGAATGCATTTCAATATATTCAATACTGTTCAACAAACACAAAGCAGTTTAAGAGGTATGTGTTTCTTGGAGCAGAAGTGAAAATGCGTTGATTGCTCTGATCATGAAAAACAATGGCAAGTCTACAGAAGCCTTGCATTACTACATTTTACACTCAGAATTGGTGAAGTTAAACATGGGACTGTTTATGCCAGCTACCAATGGCTATTTGTAAGAAGAGCACACAGGAGGCAAATGACAAGGCATTTGTGAAAAAACTCCACCATGCATGATTGCCCGTTGCTATTTTGGCATTGTTACAGTGTGCTGTGGATATTGCTCTGACTCCCGCTGCCATTTAAATAACAAGGAAACTGGGTTAAACAAAAAAGAAAACTTTAAAAGAGAAAAAACTCCCACAAAATTTATGGAACTAGCAGTTAATTTCCTATGCATGTACCCGGCCCAGTCTTGCTGGAGATGCTAATATGAATCATTTCATTAAAGTACAATATCCAAATTCCACCCAAATATAGTGAGATGCTATTTTTATTTATTTATATTCACCCTTTCCTCCTCCATTTTAAGATAAGTTGAATTGCAGATATCAGTCATCAGGGACTGCCATCTCATCTACTTAGCAGATACCATGTTCAAGCAACAGATATAGTATAGTATGTTGTATGTCTGTTGTGAGGTTTTTGGCAGCCTGGCAGAGGCTGCTTGACTGCCAAAGAAAGGCAGTGTGCTCACAGCTGTTGTTTAACTCCAACTGGAATAAGATTACACAGACACAAACATACAAAAACCACACATTAGGCGCTGCCCTAGTCCGGCAGGACTTCACCAATAAATATAAACCAGGGATGAAATGCTCCCAGTTCGGACCAGATCTGCTGATACGGTAACAATGGCAGGTGGTTCGGAGAACCGGTAGTAAAAATCCCTACCCCCCCCATGCCCACTCAATCACCCGGTCGCCTGCTTGCCGCTTCTTTTAAAAAATGTTTTTAAAAGGTTAAAAAAAAAGCTCTGATGATCCCAGATGAGCTGCCTGATCGTCATAGTCTTTTTTTTTTACTTTTAAAAGCATTATTTTACAACTTATTCGGTCGAATAGGTTGTAAAAAAATGCTTTTAAAAGGTAAAAAAAGGCTCTGACAATCCCAGCTGAGCCACAAGACCGTCAGAGCTTTTTTTTACTTTTAAAAGCATTTTTTTACAACCTATTCGGCCGAATAGGTTGTAAAAAAATGCTTTTAAAAGTTAAAAAAAATTGCGCACCACAGCTGATTCCCCCCCCCCGTGCGCTGTTCTACTTATCCCATGCCTCCTTTTGGCGTGCCTGGTGCACACTGCGTCTATGCACATGCAGCGCACATATGCAGCCAGCGAACCGGTAGTAAATCGGTTCAGATTTCACCACTGATATAAAGCCAAGTCTTCACAGCTTCCATTTCTCCCTAATTCCTCAGCACAGATGAAAAAGGTGACTTTTTATCCAAAAATAAAAAGGAAAAAAAGGAACTGTTCTTTTTTTATACTAGAACTGCCAAACAAGCCAACCACTTCTTAGAATAGAATAGAATGGAATTCTTTATTGGCCAAGTGATTGGACAAACAAGGAATTTGTCTTGGTGCATACGCTCTCGGAGTACATATAAAAAAAGATATATTCGTCAAGAATCATAAGGTACAACACTTAATAACACCGACCAGTTCGTTCTCACAGGGAGGGACTACTCAGGGTACCGTCAGTCAAATTATGTCGACTGGCGACTCCCAGGGGGAGGGCCTTTGTGGGGGCTCCAACCCTTTGGAATGAACTGCCCCTGGAGATATGGAATATCCCTGATCTCCGTGCTTTCCGCCTTGCCCTCAAGACCCTGATGTTCCAACAGGCAGGGCTAAACATACAAACATGTGAATGATATTTTAAATGTTATCTAATTCTGGGTTTTATTTAATTGACCAAACTAAGTAATAATTTTAATTAGCAATTTTATGATATTTGTGTGTCTATATTTTTCTTGACTGTACACCACCTTGAGTCCTACGGGAGAAAGGCGGTATAGAAATATAATGAATGAATGAATGAATGAATAAATAAATAAATAAATAAATAAATAAATAAATAAATGAATGAATGAATGAATGAATGAATGAATGATAGTTATAGCATAGTCATAGATAGTCATAGATAGTCATTACAGCAATTCCATCCCCAAACATCAACAAGCATGCACACATACTGAAGCTCAACCCGATTTCAAACCATACAGCATAAAGTCATTGCAGTTTTAAAACGCTGAATTTCCATAATAGGAATAGGAATCAAGAAAATATACAGAGTACAGAAACTGTAGTATGTTTAGGCTTAAAAAAAAAAAAGTTGGAGACTCTAAAAAGTCAACATTCAGCCAGCAAACCAATCCAACATAGAGAACTTTTTGAGAAAACAGCATATTTTTGCCCTGTTCAGTTTAGATGTGTGCCCTCTGTGCAGTTTCCTTTATCCTCTTGATTGCACAACTTTCAAAGTGCCTTTGAAGATGAATATTTTACATTTTGAAAGCTGTCCTGTCCTCATTTTCAACATGTAATTATACTTTTCTTGCTGTAGTTATCTTCAACATAGAAATCCTTTGAAGGCCGGAAATGAAATTGCTGGACTTATTACTAGTTTTAAGAAATTCCATATTTTGATCAACTTTGTATTATAATATGTTCTTTCAGATTTGTGTCTTTTCTTTCTTATAAACAAATATCCATGAAGTCCATTGGCTTGACCAGCTCTTTTTAATATTGATATTCTACTATTTGGTGATTTTATCCATTGTGTTATGGATAAAATTATAACAAGCAACATACATGGTAATATAGTTTAAATTTGGGAAACTAAGGCTACTTCTATCTTTTGAGTCTTGTAAGATTTTAAAATGTAATTTGCTTTTTCCTGTTCTATCTAAATCTGTGGATGGTTATTTATCCTGGAAAAGATATGGAAAGTAAAGTCCAAAGTGGCCCCAGTAACGGTAGGAACACTTGCGATTGTGGCTCCCATGATGGGAGAGTGGATCCAACAGATCCCAGGGATGATATCAGCGCTCTCTATCCAGAAGAGTTAAAGCTAGTGCTTGGAATACTTTCTTATGCTTCTTGTAATAACTGCACAATTTTTTACTTTTTATTGGGAGCCATCTGGAATAAGATGGACAGCTATATAAATGCTTTAAATAAATAAATAAACAAACAAACTGATAGCTAATGATAACGCTTCTATATGTATTTTGCATACAGATCATCACAGTTCCTTGTATATGCAGTGCAAGAGATCAAGGAAAAGGAAAAATGCCAAAATGTCTTGTCTTTTAGTAGTTATAGTCCTTAAAGACAAATCAACCAACAATCATATCCCAAGGTTGAAATTAAACACACATAAAAATAAAAATTTCAGTACATAACAAATTACCCACAGTATGTTTTATGGCATTTAACTATATGTACACAGAATCTAGGATACAGTTCAGAATATCTATTAAATAAATGTTTTTTATTCTGTTTTCCTTTTATTATTTTCATGTATTTATATCGTATTTTAATTTCAGTTCAGTTCAATATTCAATTACAGAGTAGACCTGTAACATTCTTTTATTTGTATCATTAGCAGCTTTAAAACAGATCATGCCAGATTATAATGCCTGTACATAGATTTTAAAAATTATTTGGTGGATGCTACTCTTAGAAATTATCTCTAAATCACAATTCTGGATGTTTGGTTAATGTATTGTAATTATGTTTATATCATCCTTTCTTTTAGAAACCCAAATGAAATCTCATTTTATTCTATCAAGATCAACTTTGTTAAGTAATCAAGCTAAGTGAAGACTTGAACCTCTGTCATTCCACTTCTAGCCCTATCTTAGTCATCACACTTGTTGCATGACATTTTGTGGCTCTTTGCCTAGATGGATGTCTACTATTTTTATATGACAGGAGCAGCTGCTTCATTTTGGTGTAAAATTACTTCCATAGAGAGAATAGCATAACCCAGGCCATGCAATGATATACGAACTTGAAAACTGCTTTCTGGCAAGACAATCCCCATACAAATAATAATACAATTTTGTTTTTTTTAAAAAAACTATTTCTATTATTATTATTATTATTATTATTATTATTATTATTATTATTATTCATATTTCTATGCCGCCCACTCTCCGAGGACTCTGGGCGGCTTACACCAAAGACAGTATACTAAATAGCATATTGCCCCCAACAATCTGGGTCTTCATTTTACCCACCTTGGAAGGATGGAAGGCTGAGTCAACCTTGAGCCGGTGAGATTTGCAGTGAAATAGCAGTCAGCTGAAATAGCTGCAGTACTGCACTCTAACCACTACACCTCGGCTTTATATCCTGCTATGTAAGATAACCATGTTATGTTTATTTATTTGACTATCTGATTCCAATCAACTCTGATGCCCAGCTCAAATCAGTTAACATCACATCATCTGCTGGGTTTAGAGGCTCCTGGACAAACTTTGCAGGATGCCTTAACTCTTCTATAAAGGTGTTCTGCTTGGTTTTATTTTAAAGACAAGTGCAAATAGCATCCAGATTTGGAAGGCCAATAGCCCATTTAGCATTACTAGAACTAACATTATAAATAGCAATTCTATTTATACCTCCATTCATTTAACATAACCAATTAGTTCCAATAAATGTCTGGGATGTGATTCATGTAATTATAACAGTTATTTTCCCCATTCCCCCTTCTTTTGGTCTGGTATTTCATCTTTCAAGGTCTTTTATAAGCTTATAAAATTTCCTTTGGTGGTATATCTTGGATTCCAGTGCTCTTTCTGATCTTGATTGACTGATGATGTACTTTGTACTTTTGTAAAACAGAGTAATAACTCAGCAATTGCTAAGGTTGTGCAAAGCTTCAGTCTAAAAAGATTTGTTCTAGTCACTCCTTTGAAACAAATCTCCAGATTGCCAGATTGAGGCACTGCATTACAGGTAGGGTAATTCAGCAACTGTTCAAAATTACAGGAGTGCTGAATGAAAGGAGTTACAACCCCTCCCTGAAATTATAGTCATTGCAGCATCCCCATAGTCATGTGATCAAAATTTGAGTGCTTGGTAATCTTCTCATCCTTACAACCAAGGATGCTACAACTCCCCATGCTTGCCTTTCTTTCTCTTCATCTATGAACTTAAATGCCAGTGAACCTCTAAGAGTTTAGCATGAAGCAATCCACCACAACCACAAATAAAAGGGCTGAATGCCCGGGAAGCCCTCTACATTTTCTTGCAGGAATCTGTTCAATAGTTTTAACCCGTGGAAGTCAAGTCAAAACTTTTCTTTAAAACCATCGAGCCAATTCCTGGAAGACAGTAAGGTAAGCTCTGCTTTTATTTATTTATTTATTAGCATAAAGCTAGTTCCAGAATTCTAGCACTGCCCAAGAACACGGGAAAAGTGGCATTTTAAGATGCTGTAGCTGAACAGCTGCCTCCAGCTTCCTCCTCCTCATCTTCCTCCTCCTCCTTCTCCTCCAATGGCCAGGCTGGACATGCCTAGTCAGCAGTGGGATGAAGAAAACAATGAAGGTCAGGTGTTACGTAGCGATCAAGGTAGTGAGGGCAGCTGGGCTGGGGCTTCCTAGGTATTTGCTGCTTCTTGTGGGAGGTGCTATAGTGCTACAGTGTGTCCTTGGAGGCTCTGGAATCTGCTCTGTACCCCATTGGTTTGCACCCTACTATAAAGACTTCCTGGGCTTTTGGCCCTTTGTAGAGTAATTGTTTTGTGCTCCACTGTGAAGACTTCTCAGGGAATTTTGCATTTCCCAGACATGGCACCTTTTTGTCACACTACCGGGCCAGGCTGGGGCAGTTGCAGTCTCTTTCGTTAGTCTCCATGTACTAGTGCCACACTGCAGCACCTCTGATAGGATATGCATGGCCTGTACCTGGCCTCCCAGAATCTCCCCCTGAAGGCCCCCCTGCATTTCTAACTAGGAATACCCTCCACTTAATGACCCACAAGATTGTTTAATGACTGCAAGGGCAATTGCCAGAATTGCAGTCATTGACAATCACGTGGGGGCACCACTTAATGATCATCATGACTGACAACCAAAATTTCAGGCTCATTTGTGGTTGTGAGCCAAAGACTACCTGTAAATCGATTCAAATTCCTTCAGACTGACTTAAAACTACCATACTTTTGCTGATGTGCATTTATAGATTTATCAAATTGGACATTTAAATCAATTTTAATTGATTTGTCTGCTTGAATTAATTCCCAAATTTGAATTGGATTTTGTCAGATTTGCATAGTCCTGGTAATTACATTGAAGCTCTAGTCAAAATCTGTATATTTGTGTATAATGAAATTAAGCTCTTCTCTCTGCATATAATCTCAGTCTTCCTCTCATTCTCTCTACATTCATTCACAGTTATAGACATGCATAATAAAACATCAGCATGATTGCATGATTAGTTGTTTCCTTTTTGGCACTTCCTGATTTTCTACAGAAGGTGACCATAGTCCTTCTTTTAAGAGAATACAAAATATCACCCTCCCTCATCTCATTTCACTGGCATTTACAAAACATTATCCAATGTTTTAACATAAATAAACAATATTAAAAGCTTGACTACTTTTATTTGTATGCTATAGAACACCTATACTTTATAAATGGCTGTCTAGGGAAACATGTTATTTTCCTAAATTCCAATTAGAAATACACTGGAAGGACTATTATTTATGCTACAGCTATAGGCACAGCCTAAGAAATTATGCCTGAAGAATCAGCTTTCTACTTTTTCTTAGAATGACAAGTATTCAGTACTTGTAACTACAAAATATATTTTCTTGCCACATCATGGACTTCTACCAAATCTTGCAATACCAAAGCAGCTACCTGAACTAAGGTAGAAGCTGAGCTGAAGAGAAACAGAGTGAATATTTTCAAGAAAAAAAGCAGGCAATGTCAGTTTTGGAATCCCTTTCCTAATCTTTTTCAGAGTGCTTCATTTGGGATTAGAAAAAGAAAAGAAAATAATCATTCTCATTACTCCATCACCATCACTGATAATAATAATAATAATAATCATAATGATAATAATAATAACAGCAATAATAACAATAATAATAATAATAAAACCCTTGATCCAAGTGTCTGTAAATAAAGGTAATCCAGTTGTGTAATATCAAAAAGGTTTACATTTAAATGAATTGTATCTATCTGTAGTCTTTGATTTATAACCATTTGTTTAACAATTTTTTAAACTTACAATAGCATTACAAAGTAGTCTTACAATCAGTCCTCGCATTTGCAACCCTCATAGCATCGCCATGGTTACGTGATGAGTATTCAGGTTCTTGACAGCCGATATGTCTTTACAATGGTTGGATCAACCCAGGATCAAGTGATCACTCAGGGACCTTCTGACAAACAAAGTCAATGAGAGAGGTAGGATTTGCTTAATGACCCCATGATTCACTTAACAACTGCGGTGATCTACTTATCAAATGTGGCAACAATGGTCATAAAATCAAGTGCAATTCACTTAACAACCATCTTGCTTAGCAGTCGAAATTTTGGTCCCAATTGTGGTTTCAAGAGAACCTTCTGCAATGTATTATAATTTAATATACAGCTATTCACCAGACCTACATTAATTCCTAGTGAAAACTTTGCTGATCTGAAAAAATAAATTTCTTAAAAAAACATATTTGTGCACAAACATTATTGTGAAACTTCATTCAGATTCTATTTGCATATTATGTCTGGTTGCAAAACCACAGCTTATACAGTATGTATTTAGCTTCTGCCTGAGGGAAAGAACAAGTTGCTGTCCCCTCCTATACCATGTGGAGGAACCAATTGAACTACTGACTGTGGAAGAGGGTCTTCTGAGGGAAGTAAGCTAGTTTAGGAAATGTAGGGCTGCAAAGCTATGTTGATAATAGGAAAATGGCCTGGAGCATGGAAAGAATTGCTGAGAAACTGTCATTGCTGCATCTCAAAAGGCCACTTCAGTCACTTGTTTCTCTCTGCTAAATGATTGAAGTGGCTCTTTGCCTGATAATTGGATGAGGTAATTTTCAGGGGATTCTTTAAGTGGGAAAGCAATGCTCCCAAACTGCCAGGCAAAATTTGGGAAATGGATCAGTTTAATGGAAAAAGAAGTCTACAGCCCTAGAATGTCACCCTGAATAGCCAAGTTCGCAAGTACTATAGATATGAATCAGAAGAAATCATCTCTGCAATTCTGAAGTATCTACCTGCTCAAGACATCACTAAGGCATCTCTTCTAGGACTGCTTCAGATTTCATCCTTCTAAAACTGGCCCTGTTATGTCACATGAATATTGCTGAAGCTAACCTTATGGCCAGGAGGCTTTCCTGATCCATCAATTAGCATTTTGGGTGAGGTGTCCTTGAGATACAACTGAATGAATCATCACAAGCTGGGAATGATAAGCAAATGTTCCTTTGTCATGTATTTTTCTTTAACTGGACACCATCATTATAATAGTTTTCATATTTCTATTACATTGTAAGCCACCCGGAGTGACTTTGGAGAGCGGGACAAATTTAATAAATAATCATTATTCTGCTTATTTTCCCAATTATTGTATTTCATGGCAGCTCTAAAGTGGGTGTAGATTATTCCCCAAAGAGTAAGAAATATTCCCTCTTCCTGCTCCTTTGCTTGTTGACTTTGAGAATTTCTGAGTTATCAGGAATATGTAGCTTAATGTAAATTGCTTATTAAGATGGTAATCATAGACTTCACAAAGAAATAAATGAATATGTACAAGAGGGGTCCTTTTATTTAGAAAATGAAGTATTTATTTTATTTTTTAAAATCGCAAATCCAATTGACCGAAAATAATGGTGATTTTTTTTAAACATCAGCTTGTTAGCTTAGGGACAGGAGTTATCATTTATTAAAGTACACGCTGAAAAATGGGTGAGCCTGAATGCTGATGAAGAATGCTTGATTTATGTCCCATAAACTAGCTAATGTTTTGCCATATTTCTAAGCACAACCTAAAAGGCATCAACTCTTTTTAAAAAAACTTTAATGAATGATAAAATGTTAGCAAACGTGAATAAATTTGGGGCCGTTGATCTCGCTGGTGCGATCTTGTGAAATCCGGCCATGAATGGTTTGAATTGGGTTTTAATGTTTTAATTTTTAAATGTTTTTATAATGTTTTTTTTTTAAATGCATTGTAAGCCGCCCTGAGTCTCCGGAGAAAGGCGGCATATAAATTGAACTAATAAATAAATAAATAAATAAATAAATAAATAAATAAATAAATAAATAAATAAATAAATAAATAAATAAATAAATAAATAAACAAACAAACAAACTGTAACAAGAACTAACATATCCATTGAACCGTTGAAGGAAGCAATGGTTCCATTGATTCTGCTGGTATAGAGTAATATCAAAGTGAAACTCATTGGGGGAAAAACAAGACTCAAAGTATTGGAAAAGTGTAATATTGTTAGCTACACTGTGGATACGGATGAAATGCTGCTGGTCAGGTACAACATTATATTTTCCAGTAAACTGAAACTGTACCAGCAAAACGTTGATATGATCTGATTGTAAATAAACAAGCCCTTTCTCATGTTGCTTATGGCTACTTGAATCACATGGGAAATAAGAATGAGATTAGAAAGGTTTTTATTTTTTTTTAAAATTAAATTTAAGAGTTTTAAAATTCTTTTTATGTCCTAGTGAAAATGGAGCAAGAGGCTTGGCCTTACAGGATTGCAAATAATACTGCCTCTATCAGCTGTATCTGGATTATTTTTGGTAACTGCTGCAGCTGATGGGAAAAAATATATTTTAGTAATTTACTGGCACAGGTTATAGCATATAAATTACAAACTTTTCACATAATTAGGGTCCCTTTCAAAAGAGACAGTATCAATGCAGAAAGTTGCTATTTCTTTCCACTGTCTCACCAATCAAGAAAATTGATTGGGGAACATAATTGACTCTTCATGCAATAATCATTCCAGATTATGAACAAGCACAGGTGGATTAAAAGGTATCTCCATCACTTGACTATAAAACTATAATCTGCATTCCTTTGAAACTGAGGTGTCCCTGCCTCCCACTATTCAGCAGTTCTCAGGTATAATTTTTTATTATATGGTTCCTTCTGCAACCATGGTTCTACCCAACACCCTTTCACTGCATGAGTCATGAAAGTAAAATTCTATCCAAATGATTAAAATGTATTTTCTAGTGTACATTTCTGACACAACCTCCATGCTGAGGCTTTCTGCTAGGTTCATCAGCCCATCTTCCTTTGGTTACATTTATTTGACACAAGCCAGTCCAAAAGTACAAGTAAACTAGGCTTTTATTTCACTTTCATCCTTTCTCATTTACATGTATTTAGAAAGAGAAAAGATGTACGAGTTTTCTTTTGTAATTTTTCCAGTCTTCCTTTTTTTCCTTCATTATTTTTATCATTATATAATTTTTTCCACCAATAATTTTATCCATTAAAATATGAAACTTGCAGATTATTTTGCAATTTTTCTGAATGGTTCTGATAAGTATTTTATTTAATATCTAATAAAGATGACTGATAAATTCTAGCCAACCATTCAACACTTTATAAATACACTAGTTTATTTTAAGTTGTCTAGCCTTTTCATCATAAAACCATGAATCAGTTTCTTTGGCAAATTCACACTTCATAATCTTGATTTTAAGGAACCTTTTCAATTATTAATAACACTAAAAATTCAGCAAAATAGGCAAAGGTGAAGACTTCATGCCTTGGGTTGTTTCTGGAACATAAATACAGTTTTCTTGGTATCACAATGAAAGTGATTTGCTATTATTTTCTTCTGGCATGTTTTTTCAATGATAACCCTGGGATTTTTTGGCTGTCTTTCAATCATTAGTTGCATGCAGCCCTCCCATCTTTTTAAGAAGAATCAGAACTTAAAGGCTAAGTATCTTTTACCTAAGTGATTAGTTGTCCACCACAGCCAAGACATCAGAACAGAATCTGATAGGCTTTTTACCACAAATGTGGAGGAAAGCTGTGGTGGTGCAGTGATTAGGCTAACTCTGCCCGCAGCCTGAAGTTCGATCTTGACCGTCTCAAGATTGACTCAGCCCACCATCCTTCCAAGGTGGGTAAAATGACGACCCAGATTGTTGGGGGCAATATCCTGACAGTTAAAACTACAGAGAGTACTATAAAATACTAAGTCTAGGTGCTATTGCTATAAATGGGGATATGTGAGAAGAATATAATATAAATAATACTTTTATCTCATAATTCTGGACAACTATGACAAAGCCTGAATTGATATCCTTAAGTCATTGATGTTGAATTATCTTGGTTCCTTCAGCTTAATTTGTATCTTGAGAGCCTGCAGGTATTACAGAGCATATAGGAATATTGGTACATCTGTGCACTCTTTTCCTTCTTGCTGTTGGCATCCTATTATTGGCATCTTGAACAAAACTAGTTTTCCTTCTCAAAGAAAAATAGCAGCTGGGAACAAATGAACTCAAAAAGTTGCATTATAATGTCCTTTTTCCAGTGATCATATTAAAGAGAGAGGCCTGCCAGCATATGTCAACCTGACTTCTACATCACTGTCCAGCCAACTAACATCAGCTCACATTGTCCAGGCTACCTATAAATTGGTCAATCCAGTACTTAAGCATGAAAAATTGAAATGTTCTAGCTTTCATGAGGAAATAATTGAGTAAATCATCAGCTTATTTTAACAGATGATAGCATGCATTTTAGGTAGTTAAGTGGTTTTCTCCACCCCCACACTCCACTTGCAAGTGCTTACCATACTTTCTAAAAGTTGGAATCTTCTGTTTTTCTCTGGTTGCAACTAGATGTGGAAAAAATCATGTTGACTTGTATTCTGAGAAAGAAAGTGTTATCACTTAGCTAAATGATTGCTAAGACTAAAGCTTCAGTGAAACATTTCCCCTTGGTTCTAGCAAACCTCATAGGATCTGGAAAATAGATAATGTTGAAGATAATGAAAATACATGTTCAGAAATTTTATAAAGCTTCCATTATAATTTAACATCATTTTTTAATCTTTGTCTTCATAGTAGTGATTTACATAGTAATGCGGGCTCACCCTTGGTCTTTGAATCTTCAAGTTTTTATGAAGTACCATCCTTTTGTCACCCACTACTTTTCAAATATTTAGATGCCAACTATGAATTGGATTATTATTATTTGATCTGAGAAGCAGAATGATATAACTCTGTGTGATCTGGGGTTCTCGATAACATTAGTAACAAGCAATTTAATCTTTATTCTTTGTCTCTAGTGAACACATTTGGTGTTTTTGTTTAATAAGTATCCTTTGATCTCCTTTTATCCCCTCTCAAAGACAATAAACCATAGTTAATAACTTATAGTCAATAAATTATAAAATACATTAAAATCACTGAACAATTGTGAAACTATTACAAAAAAACAAACAAACTAATGTCAGAAATCAGAGGTATTCATAGGGTCCAATGCCTTCATCAAAATGGCCCTGTTCTTTTGTGCAGTCAAATGGATGCTTCTGCCAGAAACATTCCAACATAAAACAGCTGTTTCAAATAAATTCATTATCTGATTAATGGGTGCATCCATACCATGTACAAACCAAACCAAAACACGATTAATAATTTTTACAAGCAAAATTTCCCTACAAATATTATTGCATTTGTTTGGCATCTGGAATGCTATCCAGAGTCACTTGGTTTTGATTTGGGACACTGAATTATATAAATAAAAATGAAGGAATAAAATCTTATGGAAAGTGGTATCATCCAGCCAAGATTTCTCAAAGGCAATAATTTCTAGCATTGTATCTATACCAAGCTTTTGCAGCAAAGAAAAAAACACAATGGGATTTTAGTTTGGTTTGATTCCAAATCAAGTACCATACTTCCAGTCTTTTTGTCTATGGAGATTCTCAGTCATCCAAGTCACGGTTATCCCAAAGATCTTTTTGAAAAGGCAACTGGACTTTCTCTGTCTTTTCTTTGAAGATGCTTAGTTTCTCATCCAAGAAGTTTCTCAGTTCTAATTTAGAACTATTAGTTCTAATAGTTCTAACTATTCTAAGTTAGAAATTGAAGAAGCTTCTTGGATGACAAGTGAAACATCCTCAAGGAAAAGAGTCCAGTCCAGTTGCCTTTTGAAAAAGGACTTTTGGGACTTCCAGCCTTTTCAGGCTCCATTTTATTTTCTTAAAGGAAATTTATTACACTGATTATCCTTGGGGTGGAAGAGATTGGCAAGCAGTGGAAAATCAGATGTGTGAGCCAAGCTGGGAAGATCTCATATGAAAACTAGATTGGCCTTGTTTTAGTTTTTTCTTTGAAAGCCAAGGGTGATCAGGAGGGAGGTATTATTTACATTCTAAACTGTGCATTTGTTATGCTCATTAAAACAGTTATAATCATTTTCTTCTAAATAATGCTTCATCATTTCAAATCTACTATTATTAAACTTTCTGTTGCTTCTCCTCTGCTGTCATTCCACTTAAGTGTTAATCCAATACAGAGAAATTAAGAGGTGAGAAAAGCAAACAGTGCTTCACACTTCGGTACATCTTTGTCTACTGATTATCTTCTGGTATTTTCCCTAGTATACCTGATGTGGATGACTGCAGTCTTAACCCTCATTAAAACTGTCAGAGCCTAGAAGGAACTGCGGAATAGCTGTGCTTGTATGTAAAGGTTCAGGATCATTTCTTCACTAACTATTTCAAGACAAGGAAGCAGGTGACAAAATAAACATCACCTCTGCAAACAGCACTAACAGAGAATCTAGTTTTCTCAATACAATTCCTCTTAAGCAATATTAATGACTGAATTAAATGAGGATTTGGCTCAAACACAGTTTTATAGAATTTGGTGGCCTAACGTAGCGGGTATGGCAGTTCAGGGATCCAATTAAATTATGTCTGGATTCTCTTTCTAAATCTATCCCAGTGGCTTCCATGCTATTTACAGAAATGGAAGCTCTGCAGATAGGCCGAATTGGAATGCCTTATTAGTGATATCCGCATTATTCGATATTTTCCCCAGAGAGTTTCACTCGGCTCCTGATTTGCTCATTCTTTAATGGGATGTGAAGGAAGTTTGATTTTTGTGGTGCTTAGCTCTCGATTCATTTCAAGTAGGGGCTGTTGATTTTGAAATTATTTTTGTTTCCTGCTGAGGGGCTCATGCTGCTTCTATATCTTATATATACAGAAAAATCATGAGCATTGCTTGATCAGTTTTAATAGCCTTAAATGGGTGAAAGAAGTTCTTATCCCTTAGCTTTGGCCTTTCTCCCCTAAACTTACCTATTTGTTCCAGCAAAGCTATGTGGAAAGTCCTTTCATGCACCCTCTCCTAGGCTTTAAAACCATTTTCTCTTTTTAAATAATAATTTTATTGAAGTTTAAAATACAAGGATAAAAAACTAACACAAACTAAACAAATATAAAAAGCAAAAGCAAAAAAACTAAAAAGTACAGAGAGAAAAAATGGGAAGATAAAAATATAAAGAAAAAAAGATGCATAAGGAAATTACTTCTTCCTTCATCAAATCATGTACAAGCAATTTTAGTAGCTTATCATCTTATTTAACATTCTAAGCAAAGATCTTTTCATCTTATATCTCATCTTTTATCTATTGGCAATTAATGAAGCTTCGTCATTTAATCTTAATCAGCGAAAGTCTATTGAGTTACCATAAGTAACTATATATTTTAACCTTAAATGAGTAAATCAATTCATGTTTCTTTACACAGTAACTAAAAAATACAACAAAAAACCCCCTCTTCTTATTTTATCTTATGCCTATAAACAATTTTTAAAGCCCTATTATTCAAACTTTCCATTAAATGCTACTGGAAGCAACAACATTTTGTACATCTTTATCTTTAATCATGATTTTGATTAATAAAACATTTCATTGGTGAAACAAATAGATTCCTTGCCTATGTTTAGATGCAGATACATTCAAATATTAATGCAGGTGACAGAAAAAGAGAAAATGAGGCTTCATAACTCAGAAGCTCACAAACATCAACTATGCAGGCTGACACTGTACTGAATCCTATTGGCTTCACTGGCTCTTTATTGCGGCCATGCTGGCTGGGGAATTCTGGGATTTGAAGTCCTCAAGTCTTAAAGTGGCCAAGGTTGGACATTTCTTCATTTAGAAATGAAGAAGTTATAGGAAATGTTATGTATCATAGGAAGTGTTATGACCATATACAGAATGAATCATAGGCTTCACTCAGGTCCTCCAAAATGGCAGGAAAATACTTGAAGCTCATTGGTTAAACTGTCTGGCAGCCCTCTATAAAAGAGGACGCTGCCAGACAAGCAGGTTGTTGGGTTGCACTGGTCTACTAATAAAGAACTGTTGTCACTAAAGAAGCTGTGTCGGTCTCTTCCATCATCGAATCTAATAGGAAAACTATGACGTAAATTAGGAAAATAATTCTTTGGATATTGACCTATTTTTTTCTATTCACAAAAAAAGAAAATCAGTTAGTAAAGACCTTTATGCAAGGCTGCTATGGAAATATATGCTGTATTAAATCCCACTGAGTTCCATGTCTCTTACTTGCAGTTAAGGATGTGTGGCAATTTTATTCTGCTTTATTCAGTGTGCTAGCCCAGTCTCCTCTTGCTTACTTCTACTTGTAGACAACATATATCAGCACCAAAAAGTTTCTACTTCTATGGAAACACTACCATCGGTAAATCCTTATCTTCCTTATTCCTTGTCCATATAAAAAAATCTACTTTCTCAAGAGGAGGGCAGGCTAGTATGCTTGACCTCATACCTCTTGAAATAAAATCACTATTTCTTCTTTCCTCCCTCTGTTTCAATCACTGCTTGTACCTCTTACTTTGCACTCACTTTCAATCATCTTTTTCTATCACCATATTCAGATCTGAGAAAAACTGTCTCTGTCAGGCCAGACTACCATGAGCTTGGGGTTCTTTTACAGATGTTTGGGGATGAACAATAAACCATCCAACAAACTGAAGCATGTGCAAGTATTTTAAATAAATGAACAAAATGTTTTATTTTCCAGTGCAAAGAAAGCATCAAAAGAGGCATGATTTATTGCCTAGAATGGCTGACTAAAATACATAAGTTGATCTTGTAGAATGCGAAAGCTCATATATTTGTATATACAAACTCTGGAAAAATTAATACAGAAGTCTACGTAGGATAAATAATAAAGTTTATCTGGAATTATTTTTCTTTAGCAGAAGTGATAAATTTGGCTTGCTTTTCCTTTGGTAGATAGGGCATTTAGTTGCATGAAGCCATTTATCCTTGTAATCTTTTTTCATTAAATTGCAAATGTCGCTCTCTTTGCAATTGCTCCGTATATTTGATTTATTTGAAAAGATGCGATATAAACTTTTAAGATTAAATCTTCCATATGATTGCACTTCAAAACATCTTATTTTTCTCCTCCCCCTTTCTGCAAAATTAGGTTTCCTCAAAGATTTATTCAAATATTTTATTAGAATAGCTGTAATACGCCACACTTTATTATGGCTTGATCCAATATTTCAGTAGTTTCTGCTGAAGACATTTCTATCCTACTCCCAAAATTTCATACCCTACTAGGCACTCCAGCTAGGGTCACTGTTATTTTTGATACATCAAATTTGAGGAGGGATTTTGGGCTTGAGTCTAATTATGGAAAAAAAAAAGATAAAGACAAAATGATTCTGGAAAAGGGAGTTATAATTGCCACAAATAGTGCTTATTGAGTCTCTCTCTCTCTCTCTCTCTCTCTCTCTCTCTCTCTCTCTCTCTCTCTCTCTCTCTCTCTCTCTCTCTCTCTCTCTCTCTCTCTCTCACACACACACACACACACACACACTTTTTGTAATGTCACCGTTTCTGCAGCAACTTGGAACTGGCTCAGCAATTAATCTCTCCATATTACCATAATTCTTTAGGTCTAGGTTATTTCTGGGGAAGGCTATTCTGGAAATGAATTAGGGCAGCAATGGTGATGGTGGAATGAGCTACAGATCTTCTCTTATAGTGACAGTGTCAATGACTTCCAAAATATTTCATTTAAATGGAAGTCAAGAAGAGGTAAATAAGAAGTTATCTTCAATTATACTTCATTCCTTTAAAAAAGGTTGTCAAGTTGTGACAGTTAAAACACATATGAAATGTCTCCCACATACACCCAGAGATATATATAAAGACTTACTGCTTGGTACAAGTCATTTGGTCCATTGTTTTAGGTCCCATTTATTTATTTATTTATTTATTTATTTATTTATTTATTTATTTATTTATTATTTATTATTTAAATTTTTATACCGCCCTTCTCCCGAAGGACTCAGGGCGGTGCACAGCCAACACTAAAACACACATATACAAAAAATTTAAAAGCAATTTAAAAATATATTAAATAACTTGGCCCCGATATTATTAAAAAAAACTAAAACAACCATTAAAATTCATGTTTAGGCCAGCCCAGCTTGTTGGAACAATAACTTCTTGAGGGCACGGCGAAAGGCGCATAGGTCAGGGATCATCCGTATCTCTGGGGGCAATTCATTCCAGAGGGCAAGTGCCCCACAGAGAAGGCTCAGATAACAAGTTAGGGTAGAATTCCCCTGTCCATAAGTATTAGGTCATACATACCGATTCCATATTTCTGTAATCCATTTCAGTAAAGCTTTATGAATCTGATTAAATTGGATTAATGTTGAGAAAATATTTAAAATTGGCTAATTGCAGTTTCACTAGTGTTCCCTTCTTTTATATAATTTTTATTAATTATGTACAGGTATATTGTTGTAGGATTTTTAGGATTGTCTCACAATTTTTAAATTCATTTTTATAGTTATGCTTTTGGATTTTTTCTCATGTTTGGACTTGGACCCGTAAATACATTTGGATTGAACAATCTTTCAGTTTTATGATTCTCAAATGAAAAACAGAGCACAATATACAATTAAATATTCAAAGTAACTTAGCTGAACAACAATGGAACGAAATAAATTAAAGCAGATATGTGAAATATATATTCTTACTTTTTAAATAGATGGCATCCTAAATTGCACCCCTAAAATTAATACAGCTAGCAATAGAACTTAGTCTACCACTCCATAGTGCTTTACAGCATTCTCTGAGCAGTTTACAAATGTCAGCATATTGCCCCCAACAATCTGAGTCCTCATTTTACCAACCTTGGAAAGATAGAAGGCTGAGTCAACCTTGAACCGGTCAGGATCAAATTCCTGGCTGTGGGCAGAATTAGCCTGCATTCTAAGCTCTGCATCTCCTTAAATAGAGGAATAAAAATAAAAGAAAAAGAAAGAGACAATTTAAAAGACCTATGAGAAAATATTCTTCAGACAAGGGCTTAATTTAAAGATTAGGAATTAAATCCAATCTAAAGTAAGTTCTCCTAAATCACAATGAAATGGCAGACATTTTCTTTCTCCAATTCTATTGTTCTGATAGAATTTAAATTTGATCTTTGGTTTACACTAATGGATGGCAGTCCTGCATTTGGTTTTGAACATTAAGTTCCATTGATGTAAATGGCAGGAACATTTGTATAACTATATATAACGCTGTGTAATGTAACTGTCCAAATATTATCTTGTTTTTGAGTAATGCAAAATATTCATCATGCTCATTGATCTCAACTATTTAAAAATGCTCCCAGGCAATTGCCTAGATCTTTGAAGCCTGATCCCCAATGTAAGAAGCTTATGTTATAAGTGGAGGTTTTTTTGGGTTCTGGCAGGCATATCTATCTACAGAACAGTCTATATAAAAGTGTATAACAAACATTTTAAATTATACCCATTAAATGTATGGGAAAGGAACTGTGAAGGGACACTCTTATAAAGCCATCCATATATTGGCTAACCCTGGAAAATATTTTTGTTTTTCTTCCATTCAGTCATGGCCAATTCTCAGAAACTGCCTGGATGAATCCCTGCAGTTTTCTTGCCAGGATTGTTTGGAAGTGGTTTGCCATTGTACCTTCCTAGGGCTGAGAGAAAGTGACTGACAGATCATCCAACTGATTTTGTGTCCAGAGTGGGACTTGTATGCATGGTCTCCCAGTTTATAGCCTGATGGCTTAACCATTACACCAAACTGGCTTTCAGTATGTGAGAGTTTATAAAGGGTTGCTTATTTCTATAAGATGTCAGGAAGTAGAAACCCTGAGTTGACTTTGCCTGAGCTCAGAGGTTATACAAGGTTGGGTCAAGAAGCCTCTTGTTTGGGAGACTTCTATGAAATAATAGAACAGGATGTTATATTGGAAAGTCAAAACATGTTGTAGAAGAAGGCAGTGTCAAACCACTTCCATACTTCACTTTCATACATCAGGAGTCAAGTTCAACTTGAAGGAGACTTCATATTTATTTCCATACAGCTCAGGAGCCCAGACTATGGAAAAAGCCTTTGTATATTTAGCATACTGTAGGTATGCTGAATTTGCATTTGTTGAAAGAAAAGAATCAATAGTGCATGATGAAAAAGGTTAATGGCACAGTCTACTACTCTCCAAGGTCTCAATACATATACATAGAGAAGATTCTAACAGTGTTTAAGTATACCTGAAATTGATTATCTGAATCCAACTGTGATGCATGTGCATTTTCTAAATAACTTTCTTCCTATGCTTCCTTCTTTCATCTGATTGATATTCTAACAGAATGCACTAATCAGCAAAATTAACCTTAAGCATAGTTTGTTCCAACAGTCTTGTGGTAGAAAAATGAATCGGAAAACTATCAGCAAGACGCTAAAGGGAAGAAGCTTAAAGAGCACTAAATGAGATCTTCTTGGAGAAGAATCTTATCAAGTTTTGGACCCATGTAGAATGCACTGCAGTAATCCATTCAAGTGGCAACCAAGCTTGATTGAAAAGAGTAGAGTAGAAAGAAAAAAGTAGAGAAGGAAGGGTTTAGTTGGCACATGAGATGAATCTGTATAAAGGCTCTTCTAGACATGGTTGCCATTTGTAGCTCAAACAGAAACTGAGTCCAGGGGAAGCCCTAGATTCTGCCCCAGTGCTGATCTTATTGAGGGGTGGAAAGTTCCCAGGGCCTTAAAACCCCCAACCTCTTTGATTTTGCTAGGTGGAATTGAAGCCAGGTCTTCCCCATCCAGAATGAATAATTTACTCCTGAATGCAGCTGCCCAGAGAATATTGCATATTGCATCCAGTTTTGGTCACCACATTAGAAAAAAGATGCTGAGATTCTGGAAAGAGTGCAGAGAAGAGCAACAAAGAAGATTAGGTGGCTGGGGGCTAAAACATTCCAAGAGAAGTTGCAGGAATTGGGTATGTCTAGCCTAGAGAAGGAGCGGGGGAGACATGACAGCAATATTCCAGTATTTGAGGGGCTGCCACAAAGAAGAGGAGGGTCCACCTATTCTCCACCCACAAGACAAGAAGCAACAGGTGGAAACTGATCACAGAAAGAAGAAAACCGGAACAAAGGAGAAATTTCCTGATAGTGAGGACAATTCACTAATAGAATGACTTGCCTCCAGAAGTTGTGGGAACTCCAACACTGGAAGTCTTTAAGAAGAGACTGGACAACCATTTGTCTGGTACAGAGTCAGAGTTTGGTACAGAGTCTCCTGCTTGATCAGAGGGCTGGACTAGAAGCTGCAAGGTCCCTTCGAGCTCTTGTTATTCTGTTAAATTACGCTCCAGTACGCTCCCACAGAGAGGGACTCCTCAGGGTGCTGTTGGCTAGCGACCCCCAGGGGGAGGGCCTTCTCTGTGGCAGCTCCTGCCCTCTGGAACGATTTGCCCCCGGAGATAAGAAAGATATCGGATCTCCGGGTCTTTCGCCGTGCCCTGAAAACTCTTCTTTTCCAGCAAGCAGGGCTGACGTGAACCCCGCCCCCTTTTTTAGTTTTTAATTGTTTAGTTTTAATCTGTTAATGGGTTTTAATTCGCATTGCTTTAATTCGGGCCAAAGTATATAATTCTTTTAATTAATTTTAAATTTTGTATTGTTATATATTTTAGTTCTGGCTGTGCACCGCCCTGAGTCCACTAGGAGAAGGGCGGTATATAAATTGAATAAATAAATAAATAAATAAATTCTCTGGATATTTTCCCCAAAAACAAGATTTGGACACCTGTCCTATTCAGAAATCTGAGCATACCACAATTTGTTTGTTTGTTTGTTTGTTTTTGCAGAATTTGACTATTGATTCAATGTGAACTGTACTAGGTAGATTGACTGGCATTGGCTTTTTAAATTCAATGTGAATCTTTGTTAGCATTTACTGCTTGATCTTTTTAACATCAACATCAGGTTTGAACCTGAGGATGTGCTTTACCCCTGAATTGTGATTTTGTCACATGGATCTGCCACTCAGTTCTGATCTCTCATTAATCATCTATTTGATGAGAAGAATTTGTAATAAAAAGCTCCAGGTTTGATGATACCAAAGTTCAGAGATGGAGGAAGAATCTAAACCTGTTGCTTTATCACTGGCTGAGCAACTAAAGCATGTTGCTGATTCTGAATCTACAGATATTTCCCTTGACCCAGATTCATTTAATGTGCCAAGTATCTCCTATTTACAATATTTGTCCAACATACCAATTCTACCAAGTGAGAAGCAACTGACAGTGAGAGGAAAATAGCTTGTCTTCAAACCACAGCAGTAGGTATTGATAAAATTCTATTTCTCAGATATTTTGAACCAAGTGGAGATTTCACTGTTCAATCTTCATCTAATCTATTTCAGGTTTCTCTTTGCTCAGTCATGTTTGTTTTATCAATTATCTACGTAATTCTGTCATTCAAAGATAAAACAAAAATATTGACAAATGCAACTTTCTCTATGATACTCATTGAAAAATTGTCTTTCTTTTCCTAGGAATTCATTTGCGATTTGTGCAGAAAACCAAAGTAGAGGCTTTTTGTTAAAGCCAGATGTTGAGACCATTGCTTTTTAGATGCCTGCTGAAGACTTCAATCACAAATCTGTAACATTGAAGAAAATCATATGTTTTTGTGTAAACTCAAAACAGAATGAAAGAGTAGGGAAGTTTATTTAGATAAGAAAGTCCAAATCACTGCTCAGAAATTCAAATTAAAACATCCCAGGAAGAGGGTACTCTAACCCACCATTTTAAGTACTTTTGCTATTGGGAAATCTCCTGCGCTCTGAAATGAAACAGAACAAATCTTATCCTTCTATGTAACATTTTAAAGACATTTGAAAAATAGCATTAGCCGTCTTTTATATTGTGAGACAGTTTAAAAAGTTCATAATTTAATATTCTTAATATTAACAATTTAGTAATTATTCACTTCTGGTGAATAATTGGTTAGCTGAATGCCCTCAAAGAAGTGGAAACAGCATTATGGCAGAGGTCAGAACCAGAAGATGAATCCTGGCACTTTAAATCTCTCCAGGTAAAGGACAGATCATAAGATTGCCCATATGCTTTTTGCACACCTGTTCCTCACAAGTAGACTGCAGGAACCAAAGTTTTTGCTGCTGGCTGTGAGTAGAGAGGCTGAATTATTAAGAGAGTTCATCAAGCTCACAGCCATTACCGGTAAGTAGTCTGTATGGACAAAAAGCTCAGTCAAGCCTAATTTCTTAATTGTTTTTCAACTATTAAGAAGTTTTGGATCAGCAAGTTTTACAACATCCACTGGATTCCTTGGATTGGATTCCTTCTTTCCTTGGAGAAAAAAGTTTTAACTGTAAGATTAAGGACTTTAACATTTATTTGGGGAATAAACAGCAAAAAGGGTGATTAGAAATAATAATAAACAGCCAAAGGGTGATACTGTGAAGTAGTATATAAGTCTGAATGCTATTGCTAGACCCGTGATATCATAAAATTATAATAGATTAAGGGTCCACAGAGATTTGAAATAATTCTGAAAATTATATAAAAAAAGCTTCCTGCAGGAAATTGCTGCTGTATAAAAAAAACAACCCACCTTGATAAGATTGGATTTTGAAAGTTGGACACTAGAAGGAAACAGAAAGAAATTATAATTTTATAATTTTATATAATTATAAAAATTATAATTAAAGGAGAAGAACACAATAATTCAACTCACGAATGTAAAATGGAGCAAAATACTTTAACTGTGAAGGTATTCAAGGATATTTGGGAATATTTTTAGAGAAAGTGATAAGTTATTGTGTGAAAATAAAGGGAAGGAATATAAAGTTGGTTTATTTAATTAAGGTCAAAACATGTATGTTGTTTTTTGGTAACTCTTAATGGACTTTTGCTGATTAGAACTGAATGATGACGCTTTAAGAATTTAAGATAAGATAATGGGAAAAGGATATCTTTTGTTATATTTTAAGAGAAGATAATAAGTTATCAACTTAAACTGATCAGTTAGTAAGCTTTCAAAGTTATGACAAACCTCCCCAGAATTACTTATGACCCAGATTTGAAATTCCAATGGCCCCCTCCCCCCTAATTTACAATACAAAATAAACAGGAATTTATTTCTGGATTCCAGAAAAAATACCCAACAAGGATAGTGGATTTGCTTAATGTCCACCACAATTAGTTAATTGCCACTATGTTTGTTAATAATTGCAATGATTCACTTAATGACTACCACAAAATTGGTTAGAAAATTAGGCCTGGTCTCATGGTGATTTGCTTAGTGACTGGTATGACTTACCACAATAATTCTAGGCTCAGTTATGGTCTTAAATTGAAGACTAGCTGTTCTGAGATTATTTGCATTTATTGTGAAGAAGAGGGAATGCCTTTATATATTTCTTTTCTTTTTCTTTACTGTATCCTTATTTTTTGGTTTGTCTCGTGTCTTTTATCTTTGTAACTGCAATTTTAATAAAATTATTATAAAAATACTTTAGTAATTATTAATGTTTTTAAAATATTAATATTTTGCTTTTGGTACTACGGTAAATCCTTTTTACTAAACATTATTTTATTAACAAGAATGTGGATTTGGGATAACAAAATTATTGCCTTCTTTATAATGTACAATGTATTCCTATTTCTTCTGCAATCAATGCTTGCATACATATGGTATTAATCTATACTGCAAATCTAATTGAACGTAGAAGTTATTCTTTCAATACGGGATATGAAAAAATAACAATCCAAAAACATCTTTCTTTCTGGTATCTTTCATTGCCTTGTCAGCATAGTCCCTGGTGGTATCAATATCTTGTCTTTCTAAATACAAGTCCTGATATTAACTGTCAGCAGTACAGAATCATCTGTAATGTTTGTCAGAGACATATAATCAAAAACTAAATAAGAATGTCAACATGATGGAATTGTGTGATGTAAATTCTAATAAAACTGGCCAGTTCTCAGAAAACTAGCATCCTTTGTATGTTTTCTTTAAAATTCATTTTTTTAAAAAATAGGCCATTTATTTTTCTTTAACTTCCATGTTTTGTTTGTGTTGTTATTGACTAGTACCCCCTCATACATGTACACACACACTTAAGGTGTAGCTTAGGTGAGATCCTATACATGCAACAGACACAAAACAGGAAAAATAAATCTATGAAAAAGCAGGCAGAAAAGTTATGTCATATTTCTGTTTAGCAGCATATAGAAAGGCATTCCCAGATAGCTGCTTAGCAATCGTCTTCAGAACTTCTGACTGCATCCAAAGATAATTTGAAGATTGTATTTGTTTTAAAATATTTTCATTCCCTCCTTCCATTTGTCATTTTTACATCTCCAGATGCTTGACAATAAGTGGAAATGCTAATGTAATTGTTGATGCTTCCCTAGTTTATCTTAAATGGTATTTGCAATGGATGAGAGTGGAAAATGTCATAAACTCATATGATGCTATTGATGCTCTCCAAAGATTTTATGAAGACCACAGGAATACAGTCTCAATGGGACCTGATATATGCTGTCTAGCAGCACAACAAACAAAATAGGATTGCATGTTTAGTTCTTTGTTGGAAGACGTTCTGGATGAACGCCTAATTGATTTGGGTTAAGGTTAGGGTTAGACATCCCAAAACATTACAAGAAATTTTAGAATACTACTGTTACGTTCCTTTACAAAAAATGTTTTTAATCTATTATGTACCAACATCGAAGTAGCTTGGACTTGTTAAAGTGCATTCAGCTAGTCAAAGGTTCACATCAGGAATAAAAATCCATACAGTACACTTTTAGGGTCCAGCACTATGCAAACATCAAAATCTGGGATAAGCATACCACAAACTGTATCCAAACCGTAACCAAAGGGGAAGCGGTGGCTCAATGGCTAAGATGCTGAACTTGTTGATCAGAAATGTTGGCAGTTCGACGGTTTGAATCCCTAGCGCCACATAATGGAGTGAGCTCCCGTTACTTGCTCCAGCTTCTGCCAACCTAGCAGTTCGAAAGCATGTAAAAATGCAAGTAGAAAAATAGGGACCATCTTAGTGGGAAGGTAACAGCTTTCCCTGCACTTTTGGCATTTAGTCATGCCGGCCACATGACCATGGAATTGTCATCAGACAGTGCTGGCTGTTCAGCTTAGAAATGGAGATGAGCACAGCCCCCTAGAGTCAGGAACAACTAGCACGTATGTGTGAGGGGAACCTTTACGTTTACCCTTTTAACCTTGTCCAGTCTGATAAACTAGGAAGATTTCCAAAAGCAATGTAAGTTAACATAAGGAAGGTCAGGACATTAAAACTGCTGTGTTTGCACACAATTTGTTGGCATAAAAATATGCAGACTCAAGTACTGTATAATAATAATAAGCTGCAGAGAGAGTATGTCAAGATAACGAAGACCAAGACTGAAAGTGCATGTAAACAAGGTGTTTCCAAGTGCACAAGTCTGAAGATTTACTGTATAAATTATATTACTACCCTTTGAATTTTGTTAATACAGAAGTACTCCTAATAAAGCTGAACATTATGATTATATCAGTTTCATAAGATATTGTGAGTTTTCCAGCAATTGAGAAATTGCTATTCTAAAGAAGACAGACAACTATAAGCAAACAGAAATCAGTGTACATCGTAGACATCCTGATATCTGAGATACGGACAGCTCAGTCCCTTTTGTTTTTTGTTTGTTTGTTTGTTTTTACTGTTTGTTTTATAGTTTGATGATGTTTCTTATTTTGTTCATTGCCTGGACTTTCGCTAGATAGATGGGTTACCATACAAATTTCCTAAATAAAAATAAATGTCTTCTGAACCATGCATGGTTCTGGCTAAGAAAATGGAAAACTACTACTTACGCCAATTACTTATATTTGAAGAAATTTGCTTCTCATTGGAAGAAAAATAAAATTATATAGAGAGATTGTCTGAATCCTAAAGCAAACCAAAGATCTTTCTTTGTGGGAAAACTGCAATCTGATAGATAGAAGCTGGGGCCTTCCAACAAAACAACAGGAAAGCAGGCTTGAATTCCTCCTGAACTTATATATGATCAATTCTTGCAGGTCTTACTTACTCATCCACCTCCTGCATTTGTAAAGTAAACTATCAGGATTTATCAACTATTGATAATTCCAGTTCAGCATCTTCCTTCATCATGACAGAATTATTCTGCTCTCAGTCCTGTACATCTTGAAATCCACCAAGCCAAAATACCAACTTATTCTGCTTGACCTTTTTTTTTTTATTAATAAATTCATTTTAATGTTCATTAATAAGAATAAACAACTTATTCACGATATCACAGTTCCCATACCACTGCTTTTCTCAGGCTCAAAAATAATTCTTTTTGCTAGTTTGTCCAGCTGATAGACTGCTGATTAATTTCCTTTCAATATGTCTCTGATCGCTACGAACTATTGTTTTTTGGGACAGAAAGAATCTTTCTCTTTGTATACCTTGCAGAGCCCTTTCTCCCAGTTCCTGAGATTTACAACAACCATTCCTCATCCCAGGAACCAGAAATATAATCCACACAGAGACCATGTAATATATTCCAAGTTCCACTGAGTAAGTGCTTTTCTTGACAGGCTAGGCAATTTCTATCACCCTCCATATCTCCCTATTCTCTTCTTGGTTTTCTTATAGATTCTGGGAATCTATGGTCAGTTCATGGTGCAGTTTTCTGTCTGCAAGCATCTCTCAGGGGGCTGCCACTTGCTATGACAAAATGCTTTCAGCAGACAGGCAAGATGTTGTGTGGCACATTAAAACCTTATCTGACAATTCCATGAGCTGACTGGAAGAGGTCAAAAGAGACTTCTGACCATGCATAGTGCAGAAGCATCAGTTCTTTTGCAGAGTAAGCATAGTCAGCTAATGCTTGCGCTTTTGCTAAATGCCTAGGTTTGACAAGATGCTTTGCAGGAACTACATGACTTTAAATATAAAGGTTATTTATACATGGTCAAGATGATGTAGCCCTCAAACCAGCTAGGGAGATAAAGTCACAATAAAATTAGCTTTAGGATAAGCCCCTTAATTGATTTCTGGAAGAGATTAGGCAATAGTGATCAATGGGCTTCCTAAAAGAAGGACATGACAATGTCTCAAGAAGTATTAGCTGTTATGTTGAATGAATTAATTGAACTACTTTACCTTTGTTTCCAGTGAAAGACAGGCTAAACTCTGGAATTGCACCACGATCCTTCACAAATGCAGTTGAAGCTGCCTGGCTTTAGAAATTGTAGCAGACAATTTAAGAGAACTGGAATAGGGGATCAAAGCCATTTTCATCATATTTTGCCTGATAATTGAGAGCAGTTCGACAATGATTTTGAAATTATCAGCTGAACATTTCAGCTTGCTTGTTTAAAACTGGCCTGTAAGGTCTGTATAGGGACGCAGTGGCACAGTGGCTAAGAGGCTGACCTTGTCAATCGAAAGGTCGGCAGTTCAGCGGTTCGAATCCCTAGTGCCGTGTAATGGGATGAGCTCCCATTACTTGTCCCAGCTTCCGCCAACCTAGCAGTTTGAAAGCATGTAAAAAATGCAAGTAGAAAAATAGAGACCATCTTTGGTGGGAAGGTAACAGTGTTTCGTGCACTTTTGGCATTTAGTCATGCCGGCCACATGACCATGGAAACATCTTCGGACAGCACTGGCTCTTTGGCTTTGAAATGGAGATGACCACCGCCCCCTAGAGTCGGGAATGACTAACACATATGTGCGAGGGGAAACTTTACCTTTTTAAGGTCTGTATGGCACGTTGTAGCATTTTTGAAATGAACAGGGCTGATTCTTTTTAGACATTTTTTAAAATAGTGAAATCCCTATGTTGAGCTTATCAGAGGCATCGGTCACTCAAAAGTCTTTATCAGGTAAAAACTGGGAAAAATGTCTGTAGAAGGAAAAAGAAATAAACATTTCTCAGTGTTTAATATTCAGTCATTTTAATATTCAGAGTTCAGATCCCAAGGGGTTACAATCCATGGATGTACAATAAGATAGGTATTTTAACCACATAATATTATAATGAGATTGTGTTAAGAAGGACCTTGAGGAGAATCCACAGTTTGTAATTTCTGCTTTTTCTATTCTAAGCCTCCAGTGGGATTCCCAGTCTTCTTCACTTGGCCTTGCTCTTCAAGTCTTCAAACAGGAGTCATTCCTAGCTGTACCAGGACATGTCAGAAACTGAATGTATTCTTTCTGCATGAATTCATCCCTTGCAAACATTCCTACCCTGTCTGAACCGCCCCCCCAAACCTAAGCCTGAACATGAAAAAGAGATTGCATTATGCATCACAGTCACTGTTCGCTTTTATAAAATATCTGAAAATATAACCCCAAAATGGATTTTGGCAAATAAATGTTTGGTAGATTTTTACTACCAGTTGATAGTGCAAATTTGTAGCTAACTAACTGAGAAATGTATAGTGGTGATGCAGATCAGTAGCATTATACACATTTATTCATTCTACAGCTTGGGCTTTAGAAGCTTCTAAGAGAAAGCAATGCAGATTGATTTGATCTGAAGACTTCACCAGCCTTTAAAGGCTTCTTGGGGACACATAAAATGATTTTAAAGCTAGATGACAGACTAAGTGAATATTATAATTCCTATCACTTTGAAATAATTTAATTATTTCAATGTAACACACTGAAAGACAATCTGTATCATAAATCATTATGCATTCCTGGAAATGTACCAAACCATATTTCTTCCCAGCCTGCCTAGAAGGAAATGGGTTAAGGAGATTTTTTTGGAGTTTGCTTTTAGATTCATTCTATGTAGAATCTGTCTTTCACATTCCTGAGTATTGTCCTGTTCTTCAATTTCATTTTCAGAACCTTTAGAAATCATTTTTGCTATTAAATTATTGTATGTCTACAGCATGGCTTGGTGGGCGTGGTGTGGCTTGGTGGGCGTGGCTTGGTGGGTGTGGCAGGGGAAGGCTGCAAAATCTCCATTCCCACCCCACTCCAGGGGAAGGATACTGCAAAATCCCCATTCCTACTCCATTCTGAGGCCAGCCAGAGGTGGTATTTTCCGGTTCTCTGAACTACTCAAAATTTCCACTACCGGTTCTCCAGAACCTTCAGAACCTGCTGGATTTCACCCCTTCTTTACATGATGGCAGAGGTTGTTATTTTCTATTCTTTTCATCTCTCTATAGCCTCAAGCTGTTCCTTTCGAATCAGAAGAACATTTGTTTTCAGCATATTTTTCTGGGTGATTTTAAGAAGCCTGAAAGGTTGCAAATAGTTGGACAGATACAATAGCAGTTCAGCCATCTCGCTAGAGGTTAAGTGCCAGAACTTGGCATCTGTATATATTTCCAGAAAAATGTCTCCTTTGAAAATGAAAACCTAAACCCATAAAAAATGTTTTGATTAAACTGAAGGAAAACAGCATTAATTGAAATAGCTTTGGGAGGACTAGCTTTTCTCTTAAAGTTTTCCCATCTCTACTTTTCATATCTTGTGCTTATTTTTTTCAGAATAAGCAGCAACAGAATATGATGAAAACAGAAAAAACACTAAAATTTCAAGTTTGCAAACAAAATGTCATATTGTTTCTATTTCTATAATGACTAATGCAAACAAATAATTTCTTCTGCCAGGACTGCCATACTGTACTAGCTAAGGTTTGCTACATGTCAATCTGTGTAAGACACAGGGAGAAGGGAGCGGCAGGGTGGGATAAAGGGAGGGCTAGCTTCAGGGGAATCGAAACTACTTGTGCCATCCTGTGAGAGCTGCTGGCAGTTCCAAGTCATATCATGGAATCCAACAGCGTCTTACCCGCCAAGCTAATTTGTTTGAATATAATTGGACAGCAAAAGATAACTAAGGGGAGAGAAACGGAAAAGTGAACCAGATGCTTTGGGTGCGAACAGCTTTGTTACACTGTAATTAATTCGCTTAATAAAGTCTAGTCATTGTAGCCATGGCCTTGAGAGATTTTCTTTTCTATCTGGCCAAGTTGGGATGGTTGACATCTTCTTTATGCCTTTTCATGAGATTTTTAAAGTTTTAACCAGTACTTTTGCAAGTACAACATAGAGAAATTATCCAGGTTACTCTCTTAGTTTATTATTTATATGTCCCTTTTAATTATTAACATACTAGGTACATTTTTGTATGTCCATGTCTTATATTTTTCCATATCATTTGTAAATTCACTTTCAGCTCAACGTCCATCTTGTCTGGTAAAACTTGTTCCTCTTCCATGACATCTATTAGACCCAATCTATCTATTTAATACAAGAAGCTCAAAAGCCTTGGATATAGCCTTCAAGTCATTCCTACCCCCTTGCATAAAATTGTTTACCCACCACAAAGGGAGCAGAGTAGAAGACATCAGAGGTGGGTTTCAGCAGGTTCTGAACAGTTCTGGAGAACTGGTAGCAGAAATCTTGAGTAGTTTGGAGAAATGGTAAATACCACTTCTGACTGGCCCTGTGCCATCTATTCTCTGCTTCACGAGTCCCAGCTGATTGGGAGGAAATGGAGATTTTGCAGTAACCTTTCCCTGGAGTGGGGAGGGAATGGAAATTTTACAGTATCCTTCCCCTGCCACACCCACCAAGCCACGCCGACCAAGCCATGCCATGCCACACCCACCAAACCACAACCACAGAACCGGTAGTAAAAATTTTTGAAACCCACCACTGGTAGACATCTATATATAGTATCTATTAATTTTATTTAATTGGAGGAGCCTGAGTGGCGTAGGAGGCTAATGCCTCCTACTAAGGCAGCATTTAACATCCAGCTGCCTGAAATTACTGCGAGTTCAAATCTCACCAGGCTCAAGGTCGACTCAGCCTTCCATCCTTTCTAAGGTGGGTACAATGAGGACCCGGTTTGTGGGGGCAATAAGCTGACTTTGTATAAAATATACAAAAGTATGAAGGCTATTGCTTAAAAGCATTGTAAGCCGCCCTGAGTCTCCGGAGAAGGGCGGCATATAAAAATAAATAAATAAATTAAAAAAAATTATATTTAAATCTAATTTGGGTCCTGAACTCTGGGGGTTTTTTTGATGAAGGATCTCAGTCATCCAGGTAGAGTTGTCTGGAAGTTAAGTCATGGCAACTAGACTTCTTTTCTTTTTGGTTTGAAACATTCCACTGCTTATCCAAGTAGCTGAAGGAATTACTTGGATAAGCAGCAGAATATTTCATCCCCGAAAGAAAAAGTAGTCCAGTTGCTGAGGCTCTTGATATATTTTGGAGTATGAACCCTGGTTTTCTACTTTAAGGTTGTATGTCTGTTGTCCTCCAGAAAGATGTATTCCCTTGATTTAAGTCTTCTCTACTCAATTTAGCAGAATTTCCCAAGTGAGTGATTTTTGATATAAAAAAATCACTCACATTTTTTCTTGATGGTATTCTTGTTGTAATTATTGCAGATGTTCCTCCAGATTGCTTAAAGCTCTTAATTTTTTTCGTCTAAACATAGGAATGTAATATATTTGGTTTAAGGGATATACACAGCAGTCACTCTCATCATTAAAAGTATAATTTCCACATCAATTTCTTTTGTAGAAACGACGATCCTTAAATCTTCTATTTGGTGACAATTGACAGCATTTGCTGTTTACTCAAAACCAAAACTTGAAAGCCACAAGGGGTAAAATTTAAAATGTCCAAAAGAGAGAATAAATCACTGCCTATTGTTTATGTAGAAAAAAATGTCACAAGCCCTCAGATCTTTGTACTGACAGGAACAGCTGATTTGATTTCATTGTGACTGGTCTCAATGGTGAATGTCCAACTTTATGACAGATTCAGGAATGAAAATGGCAGTTCCACTTTCATTTTCTCCAACTGGGTCATTTATATACAGTTTTTCTGAACAATGTTATGCAAACCAGGATACTGGCTTGAACACTGGAAAGCAAATATAATTGCTATTTCAGAGGGTTTATCTTTAATTTATCAATTTGATTGGAAAATGTTTATAAACTTGATTACATCACCTCATATTCTAGTGACTTTTTTCATTTATTATGTGTTCATCTTTCAACTTTTTTCTCTCTCTAAATTACTTAATCTATGATTCTGTTTCTTTTTTAGAACTCATATTAAAATCAGGCCAAGCCAAATTTTGGATCAGTCATAGGAAGGATAAAAGTCCTCCATGAATCATGAAAGGGATATTTGGGTGGGGAGAAAATGCAGCATGGTGGGTTGAGAGAGGCAGGAAGTCTTGCTATCTTCCCTGTTTATAAATATATACCAAAATTAGTTCCAACATTCAACATCTGGCTGTTGGTGGCCCTTATAATCTGGAAAGACCAGTGCTGAGAATGTGGCAACATATGATGATAACCTAATGTGATTCCTACCAACATTGAATTTAAAAAATGGCTGTTTCCATGGGCAACAGCTGACAACCTACAGATGTACAGAATTGATATATGAATGGCCAAATTACCTATTCCAAGGCCTGCTATGCTAATGCCGTATGCTCATGAATATTTTTTTTCAATAGAAGACATTTATATATAAACAACTATTTTGACTTCTTCACCTTCTTTGGCACAGCAGTGCCACATTTGCATTGAGATTCTATGATAAAATAAACATCATTCTAGAGATTCAGGGACATTCATTTCTTTTCTAATGACAGGATAAGTCCTGGAAATGCGAATAAATATAAACTATTACTCTTGTGTACCAGAGCTGTTGAAAGCCTCATAGTAATTCCTGCCAAGATCCTAACACCAATCTACTAAGAAACGAGGTTTAAATTCAGAGCACCCATGAAAGGAAATTTCTTTTTTGTTGTTTAAGCAGTAGTTTGTCTTTAGATATTTTCTTTGTTTTACTTATAAGTAGGAATGCCTCACTTTCTTTGACTACTATGGGCTGTAGAATAAGATCTGAGTCTCAATTTTAAAGTTAATTGTGAATATACAGTAGTAACCTTCTATCAGGAAGCAAAAGAGCACCCAATAAAAATGTTAATGCAAAGGGCAAAGTGAGCGATTGCGCACTCCGGCCCCCGATGCGTGACTCGTGTCCTGGGTTGTGTAGAGTCTCAGGCCCTGGGTCCGTGGCTGATGTTGTGTAATGCCAGGTCGGTGGTTAATAAAGCCCCCCTCATTTGTGACCTTATTTCGGAGGGGGGTGCGGACCTGGCAGGTATTACGGAGACCTGGTTGGGCCAGGAGGGGGGGTCCCCCTCGTTGAGATGTGCCCGCCAGGTTTCCGTGCATTTCATCAGCCAAGGGCCCAGGGGAGGGGTGGGGGAGTGGCGGTGATTGTTAGGGAAAGTCTTTGTCCGAGGGAGACCACTGTTCCTCAGATAGCCGGATGTGAGTCCCTCTGTGTAAAGTGGGGCCGTGGGGTGCAGATGGGTTTGCTGACTACGTACCTGGCTCCCTGCCACGTGGCAGCGACCCTGCCCGAGCTACTCGACGTCATTGCCGGGGTGGCGGTTGATACCCCCAGACTTATCGTCATGGGGGATTTCAACCTTCCATCCGCGGGTGAGGCGTCAGAGGCGGCTCGGGAGTTCATGGCTTCCATGACGGCCATGGACCTGACCCAGTTAGTTCAAGGCCCCACTCACATAGGGGGACACACTCTGGACCTGATTTTTGTCTCTGGTCAGTGGTTGAATGATCTTGGTAGAGGGGACCTAGATATTAAACCCTTGTCATGGACAGATCATTCGCTCCTCCAACTAGACTTTCCTACCGCCACCCCCCGCCGCAGGGAGACGGAGCCAATTAGATGGTTCCGTCCCAGGCGCCTGATGGAACCCGAAAGGTTCCTGACGGAGCTTGGGCCGTGCCCTGAGACCCTAACACACGACTCGACTGAAGAGCTGGTGGCCGCCTGGGAAAGGGCGGCCGCTGGAGCTTTGGACCGCGTCGTGCCTTTGCGGCCTCTGACCCGATGCCGATCTCAACTGGCTCCTTGGTTTTCTGAGGAGCTGAGAGAGATGAAGCGTCGGAAAAGACGCCTAGAGAGCATTTGGAGGACTAGCCAATCCGATTCCGACCGGACACAGGTGAGGTCTTATATCAAGACCTACCTAGTGGCGATAAAAGCGGCAAAGTCTAACCACTTTTCCGCTCTTATCGCATCTGCAGAGAACCGCCCAGCCGCCTTGTTTAGGGTGACCCACTCCCTCCTCCGGGGGGGAGTGCGGGAAGATCCCTTGCAGGGTCGCGCTGAGGATTTTGTGCAATTCCTGCACGATAAAGTCGCTCGGATTCGGGATGGCTTGGACTCCGACTGGATGAGTCCACGGGAGGAGACGAGGGCAGGTCTTGAGAATGTTACCTGGGAGGAGTTTGATCCTGTGACTCCCGAGGATGTGGACAGGGTTCTGGGTAAGATTAGTGCCGCCACATGTTTATTGGACCCGTGTCCCTCCTGGTTGGTGCTGGCCTCCCGGGAGGTTACACGAGGCTGGCTCCAGGGGATTATAAGTGCCTCTCTGAGTGAGGGTGCCTTTCCTGCCGCCTTGAAAGAGGCGGTAGTGAGGCCCCTCCTCAAGAAGCCTTCCCTGGACCCGGCTGAATTAGCCAACTATCGTCCAGTCTCCAACCTTCGTTTTGTGGCGAATGTTGTGGAGAGCGTGGTGGCACGACAACTTCCCCGGCACCTGGATGAAGCTATCTATCTAGACCCGTACCAGTCGGGCTTCAGGCAGGGGTACAGCACAGAAACGGCATTGGTCGCGTTGGTGGATGATCTCTGGAGGGCTCGGGACAGGGGCTGCTCCTCTGTCCTAGTCCTATTAGACCTCTTGGCGGCTTTTGATACCATCGACCATGGTATCATGCTGCAGCGGTTGAGGGGGTTAGGAATAGGGGGCACCGTTTGGCGGTGGTTCTCCTCCTTCCTCTCCGACCGCTCACAGTTTGTGTTGGCAGGGGGACAGAGGTCGACCTCGAGGCATCTCGCATGGGGAGTGCCGCAAGGGTCGGTCCTCTCGCCTCTCCTGTTCAACATTTATGTGAAGCCGCTGGGTGAGATCATCTGTGGTTTCGGGGTGAAGTGTCATCTGTACGCTGACGATACTCAGCTGTACATCTCCACCCCAGACCACCCCAACGATGCCCTTGATGTGATGTCCCGCTGCCTGGAGGCCGTGCGGGCCTGAATGGGGAGGAACAGGCTCAGACTCAACCCCTCCAAGACCGAGTGGCTGTGGCTTCCGGCGCCCCGATATAGTCAGCAGGTGCCATCGCTGACTATTGGGGGTGAATCTTTGCCCCCCACAGAGAGGGCTCGCAATCTGGGTGTCCTCCTGGATGCACGGCTGTCTTTAGAAGAGCACATGACGGCCGTGGCCAGGGGGGCCTTTTATCAGGTTCGCCTGATTCGCCAGTTGCAGCCCTTTCTGGATCGGGACGCCTTGCGCACGGTCACTCACGCCCTTGTCACCTCCCGGTTGGACTATTGTAATGCTCTCTACATGGGGCTCCCCTTGAAGAGCACTCGGAGGCTCCAACTGGTCCAGAATGCGGCCGCGCGGGTGGTTATGGGTGCAACCCGTTGCGCCCACGTGACACCCCTCCTGCGCGAGCTGCACTGGCTCCCAGTGGTCTTCCGGGTGCGATTCAAGGTGTTGGTTACCACCTTTAAAGCGCTCCATGGCATAGGACCCGGGTACCTTCGAGACTGACTTCTGCCACCAATAGCCTCCCACCGACCAGTCCGCTCCCACAGAGAGGGTCTCCTCCGGGTGCCATCAGCCAAGTTATGTTGGCTGGCGACACCCAGGGGGAGGGCCTTCTCTGTGGGAGCTCCAGCCCTGTGGAATGAACTGCCCCCCGAAATACGAAAGATTTCCGACCTCCGGGTGTTTTGCTGCGCTCTGAAGACCCTGTTGTTCCGCCAGGCAGGGTTATTAACATAACGTTTTAAATTGGGGTATTTTAAATTTCTGGGATTTTAATTGGAGCCTAATTATTTAATGATTTTAAATTTTAAATTGTTGTCGTGTTTTTTGTGTTTTTAAATAGGCTGTACACCGCCCTGAGTCCTTCGGGAGAAGGGCGGTATAGAAATAAAATTATTATTATTATTATTATTATTATTATCTATGCATTCAGAGAAATAACTAGCTCACCAGTAGGAAGGAAAGTCAGCAAAAAGAAGTAATAGCCAGCCAAAATTATATTTGGAGTCCAAAATCTTCATGTTATAGAATTCTCAATGACTATTGATTCTTCCACTATGGAATCATTGAAAGAACTCCTTCTACATAATGTATCTGAACTGCCTAATACAAATAATACCCTAATACTTGGCAGCAAATAATTAATCAAGCATTAGAAGGTCTTGTGAGTCCAATAAAAAGCAAATATTAAAGACAGCTAAAACGTTTCATGGAAGGCATGTTTGCAAGAAAACAGTTTTAAGTGATGAAATGCTACTTAATTCTTTCATATCAACTATTCTTTTGTTCCTAATCATACTACTACTTTCTTTCCCATTATTCCATATGTCTAGCTACATTTGAGAGGTAGTTAATTTTCAAAATCTAAAAGAACTTACTGCCTACACTTTATTGACTCTTTTTAAAGTGAACATCTGTCAATTCACATCCCAATGTTATGCACCTGCTCAAAGTCCTTCAATAGTTTTCAGTGTTTTCAGAATTTCTTGGAGAGGGCTCCAGTCTAGGCCTAATATCCATAAATTGGTGGTATTTCCCACTAAAACTCTTCAGTTTCTGAGACTAACACAGTGACTCTAAGAGGATCATTGAGGTCTACCTAGCTGGATAAAAAGGTATTTGCATTCATAAATGACAACTTGAAGAATTTCAGTTAAAAGTAAGATGCTACTTGTCTTTATTAAGCTTTCTATGATTTACCTGCATGGGTAAATGGCTAGCTTATTACTTGAAGGAGGTGCTCATAAAATGACTAAATGGGAGACTTATATTCAAAAGATTGCATTCTTCTCACAGTTGTGGTTAAGAAGATAACATTGGATAGATTTGATAGGTGGGTCCAATTTCAAGCAACTGCTCTGCATAATTCTGTGAGGGGAATCCTGCATGAGAAGGTTGCAGACATGGCCATAGTTTATGTAGAATAGCTATAAACTGGAAGAAGCCACAGTTGTTCAGCTAGCTTGTAACAAAATCTGAAAGCATTCTTAAGGGGTTTAGTAGAAGCACCATCTGTTCATACATATTATACATGGATGAGACTCTTCCAAGAAATTCTGTAAGTTCTAGAAAATTCTAAACCAATTTTCTGTAAATGCCTAATTTATGTGTATGATTTATAACAGGGGTGGGCAACTGTGGCCCTTTTGCAACCTGTGGACTTCAACTCCCAGAATTCCTGAGACAACCAAGCTGGCTGTCCACAGGTTGTAAAAGGGCCACAGTTGCCCATCCCTGATTTACAATATCGTGATAAAGAAGACAATTGCTATATCACCTTGCATTTCAATAGTCATTAATAGATTGTTACCTGTTACTGGTAATGCATAAAAATATGCCTACATTATGTCTGTATTAATCCCATCGGGCCAGCATTGTGGGTATGGATCATAGACAATCCATTTTTGTTATTCCTAGGAAGGAGGCACTGGCAAACCACTTCTGAAAAACCTTGCCAAGAAAACTGCAAGGATTTTTCCAGGCAGGTTCTGAGAATTGAATACTATTGAACAGAAACAAAAACGTGCCCTCTTGAAATCTGTTGTATCTCTTATTCTTCCTGCTAGTAAAGATTCTCATTGGATTTATTCAGATTTTATTCATCTTGCTTACATGCAGAAAGGCATGTTGCCACTGCAACGAAACAAATAACTTCTTATAAGAATATAACCAGAAGAAAATTAGATATTGACTTGAAGAGATGTTTCTAATTGGTTGTGAAAAATTAATTCACTATAGAATCAAAGATGAGTTTTGGAATGGATGGTTTCTGCCCTTTTTCCTATGTCGTTTCTGATTGTTATTATGCATATTGTATAGACATTCTCTCCTCAGTTATTTACTAAATTGTTTCTTTTATTTCTGGTATTTCATCTTTCTGTGCAGCATCTGTGTCCTGGCTGAAGCTTCTGAAGTGCAAACCACACAAACATACCTAACGCAATAGAACAGGGTGTCAAACTCATGGCCCTTGGGCCAGATCTAGCCCACAGGGTGCTTAGATCTGGCCTGTAGGGCTGACTTGGAAACAGCAAAGCACTAGCCCACTGTGCCTTTGCCAGTGAAAATGGAGCTTGGGAGAGCCACATGCAGGCCTTCTGGGCTCTGTTTCTGGCAATGACGGCCTCCTGCAGCCCTCCTGGGCTCCATTTTCACTGGCAGAGGGCTGCAGGAGGCCGTTGTGGCTGGAAACAGAGCCTCGATGAATGATGTTGAGCTGGCCACACCTCCCCTGGCCACACACCACAGTCCCCCTTGGTCAAACATAACCCTGATGCGTCCTTCAATGAAATCGAGTTGGACACCCCTGCAATAGAATCATTCATAAAATATATTATGTATCAGAGAAGAAAGCCAGGATTACAAATCTGCGTCTTAAGTTCTTTCTCAATGGAAAACCTCTTAAAATATTTATTCAAATGTTATATAAACATTATATTTTTTTTGTAAATACACCAAGAAAAATCACCCCAGAATTTTCAAGTTATTAATTCCAGTGACCCATTTTTTTTCTCCCCATGGGTACATACGTTATTTAAAAGCTGTTCTGCAAAGCCCGTAAACTACTTCCTTAGTTCTCCAAGTGGACTTTTGCTACACATGGAAGGGGAACAGAGGAATCAAACCTAAGAATCTATTCGGGCAAGCGTACAAGGACTACAAGTGGGAGAAAGGATTCATTTCAGCAATACAGCCAATTATAGATACAGTTCGTGCAAAACTCTTCTGTATTTGGATCAAACAACATAATCATTTTCAAGAGCTCTGTAGACATTCCTCAGTACCATCTAGGTACAACAGTATGGTCCCTTTGTGCAATACATGATTCACATAAGCAGCTGTACAATATTTTCCAACTATTTGTCAATTTATATGGAAATGCACAATGCCATGCTATAACTCAAACCCTGTGCTACCCCTGATTGCTAAATATAGATTGGGGTCATTGGTATGTCATTGCTTCTCAAGTTAGTTGCTGATCATGCATATAAAAATGAAATAGATATCTACTATGGAGTTGTTGGAGGGACTGCCCTCTTTCCAACTTCCAGAAATTAGTGAAAATTGTGGATATTGCTTATTTTCTTCTCTGTATGAAACAACAGTGCCTTTCTACGATATCATACATTGAATCCATGCTGCGGCCCTTGAATGGATGGAATTCAGATTTTTTTTTCTATTCTCCCAAAAACATCTTCCATAGAAACCCATATATAAAGGCAAAAATGGTGACAAACAAACCACACACTTTCATATCATAGATGTAAGGTTGTCCTTAACTGGGCAAGATGAAAATCAGTTTCCCTGAAAAGGCTGCCTTTCATTAAACACACACGTTCTACAGATAGCCCTTGATTTATGACCACAATTGGGAGCAGATTTTCCATTGCAAAAGCAAGGTAGCTGTTAAATGAGTTGCATCCAATTTTATGACCTTCTTTGCCACAGTTGTTAAGTGAATCATTGCAGCTGTTAAGGGAATCATACAATCATTAGGTGAATCTGACTTGTCCCATTATTTTTTGCTTGTCGGAAGCTGGCTAGGAAGGTCACAAATGGTGATCAAATCAGCCCAGAATTCTGCAACTATCATAAATACATGCTGGTTGTCAAGTGCCCAAATTTTGATCATGTCACCCTGGAGATGCTGCAATGGTTGTAAATGTAAGGACTGGTTGTAAGTCACTTTTTTCAGTGCCATTGCAACTTTGAATGGTCACTAAATGAATAAACTAGGACCACTCTATGGAGTGCTAAGAGTGAGAAGGAAGAATAATAAATAATAAAAGCCTACCTACAAACATCCTAAGCTACATTCTTTCATTAAACATGTACCTAAACCCAAGAGTTTATCTAAGGAAGTCATAATATCTGCATTAGCTTGACAAGCATTATTTTCTTTCATTTGGAATGTGTGTATGTGTGATTGTTGCATTCACTTGTTTTCCCTGTTTCTTTTTGGAATATGTTCCTTATCTTTAAAAATGTGGCTTCATGGGTTTTGGGAAATAATTTCTTATTAAACTCTTTCCCACATGGAAGACTACATAGTTATATAGCTTACAGGTAGGTTTCTGGATGGACACAAGGTTTGTTTCTGGATTTGAGCTGGAGGATCCACAGCACTTTCCCTCTTAGATACTCAGTTTTCTTGACCCAAGATATCTTATGATTGTTGCGTAAAACCCCTGGAAAAGTGATTAACATGTATTATGGGCTATAAATAAATTCAAAAGTATGAATAGAAAGGTTTGGCTTTAGTACAACATGGTATAATATATTCAGCCCATAACTCAGTTGATAACATGGAGTCTTTAGCACTGGCTATGATAGAGAGAGAGAGAGAGATCTGGATCTTATTAATATATTGATGAGAATCAAACTGTAAACATTCAATGATCTCAGTAACATCAAAAGACAATTGTCTTGGCTTTGTTGTAAGTAAGGAAAAAGATTTGAGTCTAAGATAAAAGGCTATCTAAATCTCAGAAATTCAATTCTTATTAAAAGAGATGGTATTTCTATATTGTTTGGAGCCTATTTAATTCTATGTATTGAGGATTTAATTTCTCTGACCAAAGTCATAGATTTCAGTGCAAAAATAAGTCTTATTGTATAAGAAGCTACTAGAGAAATAAAAATCCAGAAATGTGTACACAGTGTATGTATGTATATGCATGTGTATATGATACATAAATGCAAATGTAGTCATACAAATGTAGTCATCCATAGCATTTTTGAAGCAGATACATAAAAAGCTCTCTCTATAATATCCAAATATGTGAGCAAATAACTGGATGACTGGACTAAAATATTTGAGCAGCAGTATAAAAGGAAGCTTCAGTTGCTGAGCTAATACGCCCTAGATAAAGTTAAGGTAGGATGTTTTCTATTCAAATTCTTTTCAATGTCCAAGGATCAGACAACCATTTAGCTTTTTAGAGTGTGGGATTTCATAGCATATCAGACATCATCTACAACAGGTTGGTTCTCAGTGCTTGCATCAATATTGATAGTGAATAGCAAAATCACAAATATTTAGTTAAAGTCTTATCCTACTTGCATCTATCTACAACGTGAAGTGCTTTGACAATCTTTTTCTCTCTCTTCCATGTCCCCATGATATTGTCTTTAGATTGATCTCAGTCTATAGGTGACAGAGATTAAAGTCCTAAATTGTATTGCAGACCTAACTGGGAGAGTGCTGTATTTTTGCTGGCTTTGAAGGAGTCTTCTCACTGTTCAGGTTCCCTGAATGGCAGAAAGGGCTTAAGGTGTTCCTTTCTCTACGTTGGTTTGAATCAGGGTTGAAATGCTCCCGGTTTGAACTGGTTCAGCCGAATCGGTAGCGATGGTGGCTGGTGGTTCAGAGAACCGATAGTGATGGCGGCGCGAGGCTCCGCCTACCTGCCTGGTCGTCATTATTTCATGGTTTTAACCAGTGTTTTTTACCCTCTGCGCATGTGCAGAAGGGTTTGTGCATGCGCTGACAGTCCACATACGCACATGATGCGCGTGCACACTTCCAAACTGGTTGGGAAGGTAAGTACATTTCACCCCTGTTTTGAATATTTTTGACTGATGTCTTGTCTTATATTTTTCAGTATTCTTAAATATTCTTTGGTGTCTCATGTTATGTTACTATGTTATTTTCTTCTACTGCCTTGGAATAAAAAGTTAAATAGTCATACTAATGTAAGTGATTGCTTTAAAATTGAAAAGCATATGTGACCCATTGGTCTGGAGACAATGTAATATGACATTCACATTCATTAATTCTGTTTTACAGCATTTCTTCTAGGGTGTTGTGGCTCCGTTACCTAAGCCTGTGTCATCGGCAGGAGAGGATTCCGAGAGTGAAGGAGAGGAGTTGGCAAGGCCTCCCTCTCCAGGACCTTCCTCTTTGGCAATGCCTTCGGTGTCCACCGGGATAGGGCCGGGGCCAAGCACGTCCACGCAGCCACGGGTGGACAGTATGAGAGTAATGAGTCTTGGCTGGATCCTCAACAGCGTCGCAGAGATAAGCGCACGCAACAGAAGAAAAGGCGTGCCAGAGATTAGGCTGAGTCACTGAACCACACCCCACAGGGTATAAAAGAAAGCGTGGTGGCCAGTCAAGCCTTGTGACGAACAAAGCTGAAAGCTTCCACGCCATTCTGCATTGCCGGACTTTTGCTATAGACTTTGCTGGATTATATTTGGATTTAAGTTACTCTGTAATTATTGAACATTTTACTTTGATGTACCAGAAGCGGAGAGACATTATCTCTTCCCTTCATGAATAATAAACTCTTGGCAGGCAGCCACTAGGTTGCTGCCAAGTTCCGTTATCATAAGGAAAAAAATTTTGTCGGCTGGTTTGGTTTTTAACTCTTGGACGTCTGTTGGTGTGTGTGCGTGTGGGACGGGGACAGAACATAGGGAGGCATCCTTGCTTTCTCCCTTCATATCTCCCGACGGGCATTTGCTTGTATATCAACAGAGAAACTTTGTTATTCATTCTGAATTATTCTAAATAATTGAATCCTATCCATTTTTTTTAAAAAAGTATCAAATCACAAAGAAAAACTATCCTTTGCATAAAACACAATATAAGTATTTACTAAGTATTTACAATAGGTTTATTAAATAATATAACTTTCAAATAGTCAGAAACATTATATGTACTAATATTTAACTTGGGAGGAAAATTAGTAAATTAAAAGAAAAAGAAAAAAAAGCAATCTGATGTATACTTGGAGCCGTGGTGGTGCAGTGGTTAGAGTGCAGTACCGCAGGCTACTTCTGCTGATCACAGTCTGCCAGCAGTTTGGCAGATCGAAACTCACCGGGCTCAAGGTTGACTCAGCCTCCCATCCTTCCGAGGTCAGTAAAATGAGGACCCAGATTGTTTGGGACAATATGCTGACTCTGTAAACTGCTTAGAGAGGGCTATAAAGCAATATGAAGCAGTATATAAATCTAAGTGCTATTGCTATTGCTATCTACATAGAAATAGATATTTTACCCTATGTCATAAGCTATCTTGAGTATTAGATAGACACAAATGCAGTGATAAAATGAAGTAAAAATAAGCACAAAAACAACTTATGGTAAATAAAAAGCATATCTTATTGCAATTTAGATTCTACCTTTAACTCAATATTTCACACATACACAAAAGACACTGCTGTCTTGTGAAATCTGAATTTTATTGGTCAAGCACAGGACAATATAAAACTACATCACCAGGCATAATGAAACTCTGTGAGGATCCTACCTTAAGCTTTCATATCTAGGCTACAAAAATCCAGACAACCACTAAATGGCAGCAGTTTAGGAGAATTTTTCATAATGATGTTAACCAATATGAATCATTAACAACATAATCAGACATGGCTTTTGATCCTCATGGGACATGTATTTGAATGTATTAATATTTAATTAATAATTATAATTAATTATAATCAGTATTATAATCAGTATGATTATAATTTAGTGTTATAATAATATGTAGACATCTTGATTTTATATATGTGGGTGTGTATGTATGTATATATTATATGTGTGTGTATGTATGTGTGTGTTTATATATGTGTATATGTATATATATATATATATATATATATATATATATATATATATATATATATACATACATACATACATACATACATATACATACACACACACACACACACACATATATATATATCTCCAGTGAATTGGGGTGTTGGATGTTGTTCAAATCCTTGCATCATTACAAGAGAATCTGAAACCTAGCAGGGTAGAAAGTGTCCAGCAATGATATCAGTTTGTGTCCCATGTAGCCGAAATCTCTCTCTTGCCTCATATCATTAAATATTCATTTCATAGTAACACTGAGCTAGATGGATCAATGGTGTGATTCGGCATAAAGCAACTGCACGTCTACTATCTTACAGATTTCTGTAAAGCTCCACTCTATATGAGAGCTGCTTCTTTGCTGAATTTCAGCCCAGCTGGGATATGACAACTCTCATAAACTTGATTTTGCAGAAGAGAGTCCAACTGAGAGTATTGCCTGTCTGGGGACTGCAAAAGCTGCCCATGTGTTTATTTGTTTTTCTAAGAAGCCATCTGTGACACCAATCAAATGTTCTGAGACACATTCTATTCTTATTTAGTCATGCCTTACTCCTTTTGCTTGAAGAATGTGGCAGAGGGAGATAAGATCAGAATTTATTCCAATATGCCATGTGCTAGAAGATGAATGAGCATATTTCCCAGTAATCCATCATTGATCCTTCTTGCCTCTTCTCAGACAAACAAACATAAGTCTTGGATGAAAATCAAGCTTGAAAACATTTTTTAAATAAATGAGCAAATGGTATTTTTCTTAAAAAAAGAAACTAGAATGATCACAAATAGATGGAAATACACAAAGAGGGGGAAAAAAGAGAGAGAGAGAGAGAGAGAGATACTAACTTGAGTATTTCACAATTCCTGAAAGAGTCTTAATTATAAAGTTAAAAAACCATTATTTCTACTCAAGAGAAAGGAAGGAGGTATTTGAAAATTTATTCCCATTTAAAGTGACTTTAGCTACAGAGAGTGAAGAAATTATAAACCTAAACAGCACGATGTTAAGTAATAAAGGAGAGAACTAATGACGATGGATTGAACTGCGTATACTTTCTTTTTACTATCGTAATTTATAATTGCTATTGAGATATAGCTTGCTATTTTTCCAAGATCACAACATATGGTCCCCAGATGATACTCTGTTTTATTATTACTTATATGGTATAAGTAACATCTGGTTAGTTTATACATCACACTTCATAGTAATTTAGGGAAATCGTTTTCCTCATACAATGGGCTGATTTGTAAAATCATGTTGTCAAAAGAAATGAGGTGGGATGATGAAGAAAGAAAAACTTATTTTGTGCATGTCTGCAGCATCCCCGCCTTATAACCTAACCTGAATCACAGTCTACAAGCAGTGGTCTAAGGCCATACGCAACCAGGAGAAGCCACAATGACACCATGACATATGTGACATCATTTATTCCTTGTCTCCTGTGCCACTGTTATCTGTAGGGGAGGATTAAACGACAAGTAAAATGTAGCAGAAAATTTTTCTGGAACCCCTTTTCGGCAATACATGAAATAATCATACTTGAAGTAGCAACCAGCAGTTGGTTGGACATTGTCCCACAACATCTCCAACAGAATCACCAACTCTGAAAAAACTGCAATAAAACTATCTCAAGGAACAAGCCATCCTTTATGCATGCTGCCTCACTTAGATCCTGCTTAGAAACATTCTTTGGGTACTGTAAGCTAGTGAAAGGGTAGAAGAACAAGGCATTGTGGATGTCTATGGAGATTCTGAGAAATCCATGTCATGGTTGTTCCCAAGGTGCTTTTTCAAAAAGTAACTGGAGTTTTTTTTTCCTTTGAAGACATTTCTCATCTCATCTGACATTCTGCTTAAGAACTGAAAAAGCTTCTTGGCTGAGAAGTAAAACATCTTAAGGAAAAACAAAGTCCAGTTGCCATTTGAAAAAGCACTGTTGGGACAAGGGACTTCTATTTATGAAATGCCGTTTCTAGGAGGAAATGCCTGGTGCTCATTTCTTTGGCATTATTCCTCTTCTTCAGGACTTTTTTCAAAGTTCTTTTCTTGCTAGTGGGACAATGTGTCTTTGGAATCCTTCCCCCCCCCACCATATGAGGTGAGGGGGACATGGATCAGATGGTAGGTCTTCTCTATTGTAGTCCCTATATTTTTGGAACTCTTTGGCTTTTGTAAGGGAATGTATGGATAATCTTGATGAATGAGAAGAAGAGATGCTGCCTAGGAAACAATCAAAGAAGAATATAAGCAGCCTCCAGTGGGTTAACACTCAGAGGAAAAAAACTTAGGAAGGAAGTGCTGTAATTGATGAAGCAGTTAAAAGTGGACCTGAGAAGTTTGTATTTCAGGCTTGCAAAATTCTGTTTATGTAGCCTTATGATAGACTAGATTTAGCTCATCTAGTTGTATTTCTTCTATGGTTTATTCTCTTTCAGGACAGCATAAATTTTCTTTCTGCTTGGTAGAATCTCATGCCTTCCATCACTTCTGTGAAGGGTAAAAAAAGATCCTGCAGTGTCTCCTTCTATTCAGATCTTCGCTAAATCTTTTCTGATCTCAACCAGGTGCACTTGAGGAGATTTCACACTTCTCTCAATACAGCAATGCTTCAACAGTGTAATGCTGTCCATTTCAGAATCTAGACAACATTATTCTTTACTAAAACTAATAACATATTTTCAAAGCTAGTGCTGTCTGGGTCTATCTTGGATTGTAACCTCCCCCCAGTTTTTCTGGATCCCAGATATATTTGTTTATTTTAAATCACTGCCTTTTTTACCAACTCAGGAGCTACCCTTCTTTTTCTTTTATGAGAATATTCTTCCTATGAGAAGTTATTTCCCCTACTTTAAGATAGCTAGTATTGGTTACAAAAGTATGGAGTATATATTTAGGTGCTAAAAGGGGTACGTCAGGGCTGCATCCTGTTCCCCTCCCTTTTTAACTTCTATATTAACCCCCTGATTGATCTCTTACAGAACCCTGATCTACATCCTCCTAACATAGCACAATGCAAAATCCCGATTCTCCTATATGCCAACGATGCTGCTACTATTTCACAAACTCCCATATGACTAAAGAGAGGAATTAGGGCAACACTTGGCTTCTGTGGACAGAACAAGTTGGTCCTTAACTTTGATAAATCAAAAATTTTAGTTTTTGCCAAAAGACCTAGACAATACTCCCGGAAAATTGAAGGACACAGATTGGAACAGGTTAGGACATTTAGATACCTTGAGGTGGTTTTCCACTCACAAGGGACATGGAAGGCACACCTGGAGCAGACACTGCAAGCAGCCAATAGGTCCTCAAATGCAAATAAACACTTCTTTTATACAGGCAGAGGTCAATTAGTACCTGCTGCCTTAAAACTTTTTGAGGCCAAAACATTGGCGCAAATTCTTTATGGGGCACAAACAGAAATCCTTGGAAAGAAAAACTTGCTAGAAAGTATACAAACCAAATTCCTGTGAGCCATCTTAGCTGTACTCAAAGAAACTCCAAATGCCCAGCTAAGAATTGAGACAGGTATGCTTCAAATTCAGGTAAGACCCTGGAAGATGATGATCATTTATTGGCTAAAAATTCATTTCTTTCCAGAGGGACTATTCCTGCTAGTGCTGACTGACAACTTTCCCTCCCCCTGGAAACAGGCGATAGATCACAAGCTGGGATCTTATGGGCTGTCAATGGTATTCTTAATGGCTTTGAATAAAGCAAAGCAAGTGGTAATTGATAGAATGAAGGACATGGAGTTCCAAGAAGAACTAAATAGGTTGCCTCTCCACAGTAGGGACAGAATCAAGCAGGGTGTGTGGGAATCAGCAAGATTTCTAAATGATCTGATCTTCCCAAAACAAAGAATAGCTTTCTTCAGATCCAGATTTAATATTCTCCCCTCAGCACTTCTCCAGGGTAGGTATAAGAGAACACCAATAGCAGAACTGGTATGCGTATGTGGAAAAGGAGAAGTCAAAGATATCTCACATGTTTTATTGTACTTGAGTTATACAGAGTATGTAGGTCAATATATATTCTCCCCTTACTAGAGAGATTGCCAGGGAGGACAGATGACTTTTACATAGGCTTTCTCCTCCAAGACTCAAATCCGGCTACCATGCCGGCAGTGGCAAAATTCTGTGTCGCTGCAATATCTACAAGAAAAAAGCTGGTTACAGAATTATAGATGTCAACTGGTGCCAATTTTTTTGGAGATATCTATAACAATTATTGGAAAAATACATTTACTCACATACTTATCGACTCTCTATTCATGTAAATTAGGGAATGACCCTAATGGTTTGAGATTATGTATTTTCATAACAGGGATGTTATTATTCATGATTAATGTCAGTATTATTTTTAATTTATTGTATGTCTATTGCTGGTTGAGGATCGTAATAAAGTTTTATTCATTCATTCATATTTAGGTGCTTGTATGAATTTGTGACAAACTCACAGAAAGATGTGGATTTTTGCAGGCTCTTTTAATTGTTTCAGATTTGTTGAGAATATCATATTTGAAACCAATGGGTTGTCTTACAGTTGGAAGATTATCTTACATTCAAGGATACCTTCTTTGAAGCAAATAGGGCAGTATGCTTTTTATTAACTTTTCAGCAATTAGGGTTTTTTTTTACAAGTTTTATTGTTCTATATCTTTGTTGTATACAACCCAAGTCAATTCTAGTCAGATGAATGGCTATATAAGTTTGATAAATACATAAATTATAGCATCTTTCCTGAAACATTTGTTAATTATATTTCATTGTTTTTATTGTTTCACTAGTTCTCTGCTTCTAGTATTTAGAGATTTTAGATGTGTGATGCCTACAAAGAATTTTATTTATTTGGCAAATTAAACATTTAATAAGCAGGCAGTATAACCTAATTTTAACATATGAACTGGAAGGACACAGTTTTGATTGTTTATTACCTTCCAATAAATCCAAAAATACACAAATGTCATCACACAAATGATGCAATTCAAAGCAAGGTTTTCAGGGTGGCCAGACAAGAATGGCCACCCAAGCACCTCTGGAGAGTGCCAGTTGAGAACATGGCAGACTTGTTATAGTGCCTGATTGGAAGCTGAGACTACCAGCTTCCTAGACAAATCAGCATGAGAAGAAAGAGGGAATGTCTCCTGTGGCTTGTTCCATAGCTGCTTACCTCCTCACTTTCCCTTTGCCTCTCTGTCCTCCTCAGCAACAACACTTTGCAGGAGAACCTCTTCACTGTCTGCTCCCCTTCCTGAAGGTGCAGCCTTCCATTTTACATCAGATGTCATCTCCTAAGGCTCCAATGAAGCAGCCACAAACTGCCTTCTGATTGATGAAGATGTACGGGCTAGAACTTTGAGGTGAACTCAAAAATACATGGATATAGTTAGTAATGGAAATAGTCATTAGGAAGTGGTGGTGGTTGTGATGAAGAGCAGAAGACTGTGAGTGAACAGCACCAGAACACCAAAGGAGAAACAACAGCATTGTGTTCTCTGTGTAATGGTGTGATTGTGCAAATGTTACAAATCACAGTGGAATTTGATTTGTTGCATATGAAGTCCTTTTCATAGAGATTTTCACTGTATAAGATATATCTGAACAGCCTAGCTAGTTATCAGAAATAATTAATCTCCAGTAATTAGGCTGATGATAGAGCTAGTTAAGCATTTTAAAATATGTTATTTTACCATAATCCCTTTCCAGATTTTTTACAGTCTAGAAGGATTAACCCTATTTTTCTATTTATAAATACATATATTTATATGTAAATATATAAATGTTGTTCTACTTTTCTTTTGTCATTTTATGATCAATATTCATTCAGTGGAAAATTATTTCATACATAGATTAATTAAAATAATGTGATGAAATGTAATCTGGATTCCCAGGGAGAAGCTGCATTCCAGAGGACCAAGAGGCAGTGAAGTTTAGATAGTTAGGGTAGACGTCAAGATAGTTCCTCCCTAGAAGTTCTCAGAGTATTTCCTTAATGATGAAAATAGTTACTTTAGTATGGCAAAAATTTCTGTCTAGAGTTGAAGAACAATAAAGATAACTGACAAGAAGCAACATTTTGGCTCCTTCTTGGTTACTGGCTCCTGTCAAATACTATGGTAAGTCACAATTACATAATTGAAACTCTTGCCTTCAAATTTTAATTCCTTCCTATGATTACAAGCCTATCATTTCATCAGCCATATAATAATGTTTCCTTTATAAGTGTGACATTTCAAACAAATAGCAAACTCCTTACAGTTCTACCTGATAATATAACATTTGTGTGAAAAAATAAGGTAAATCTTACCTCTTATTTTAATTAAATAACTTCCCCTCCTTCGAATAATTATACATTTGCCACATCTTATTGTAGCAGAATCCAAATACTTAATTAACAGATGCATTAAAATTTTATGCTGAGTGTTTTAAGGTTAAAACATTGCTGCTTAATATGTTAAATGACTTCTCTCATAAAATTAGTTAAACATATTTAATGAAAATTAAAGTCATTTAATTCAATATAACTAATTACTTCCAATCAACAGAGTTCAAAGAATTGAGGGCAGATGTCTACTTTCTACCTCCTCCATCAACTGCAACCCCTTGAAAATTTTAATTTAAAGGTCAAAGCACTTTTAAGAATAGCATATGGTTTTGGAATAGAAGAGAGAGAGCTGCAATTGCAGAATGAAAGTAGGGCTTTTATTCAAGCTGAACTTTAGACTTTCTTCCACCTTTCTTGTATTATATTGCCTACGCATTATCAAGTTGCTTGAATAAGTGATATATAGTTAGCTACTTAACTAATAACTAGTTAAATATTTTAACCATGTCTAGAAGAGCTGAGATAATTGAAGAGAGAAAAGACCTCAAGCTCGCTTTCCCATTGGTTTCACAACCATGCTTCAGAACAAGCAGCATCTCTGCAGCTCTTCATACCAACAACATCTTTACTTGGGTAAGTGAGAGCAAACTTTGGGAACTGAATCTGTAGCAATGCATAACCTTGCTCTTTTATGTAGGCTTCTGCTTCTTGCCAATAAGCATCTTTTCTCATAATTTTTTAAATAGACTGCAAGATTATCACAACTAGAAGCTTAGGGTTTTCAGTAGGTTTTCACAAGAACATCACTAAGTGTTGAAAGCAGTTGTAAGGAAGTTTTGGGTTAAGGATGGAGTTAGGTTTAACTTTATTTCCATTAATGTCAGTTATGTTGATCATGACTCCTGCTAGCCATACACTCAACAGTAATGTGAAATAGGCCTACATGCATTCATGCTGAACTACATATTGGAATTCTTGAAGCCAGAAGGAAATCAATAGCCAAGGCATATGGGGCCACCACAACCCAAAAAGCTAATTGTCTTCCACACAAAGACAGGGAGGTAAGGGGACAAACAATTTTCAGGTTATTTATTTATGTGTTTTCACAATTCAGGTGAAACATGCAACTGAATAGAAAACAACATTCTTCTCATTGAGGCCATCTGATCAGCATCTTGTCCCACTCACTTCATTTCACAAGTCACATTATATAGAAACAGATCTCAGAACAGAAAGAGAAGGAGCCACAGTACCAATAACTCTAGCTTGTGCTTGTGTTTCTGATTTTGTACATGCAGCCACCATTCAGGCACCCAAACTGGGGACAAAACAAACATGTAAGTAAATGGGATTTGAATGTAAATTACTTTTACTTGATATTATTTTTTGGAATTTAAATCATGTCTTCTTGCTATTTTATTATATTTTACTTGAACATTTTGTGAATTATTTTATTGTTTTTATATTTTATTGTTTAATATTTTTTTAAGATTCTATGTATAATTTGGATAGGATTTAAAGCTTAGAAATAACAATTTGTACACAAGGGTGACTTTGAATAATTTTAAGTGCACTGATCACTGTATAAAAGGGATATTAAGTTGACTTCACAAAAATCTTTTGTGAGGGCAACTTAATTGTGGACAACCATTTAAATATGAGCCAGCAGTGTGCTGCAGCTGTCAAAAAAGTCAACACAGTTTTAGGCTTCATTAACAGAGGAATATAATCAAGATCATGTGAAGTATTGATACCACTTTATATCTTTGGTAAGGCCACATTTGGAATACTGCATCCAGTTTTGGTCTCCACATGTAAAAAAGATGTTGAGATTCTAGAAAGAGTGAGAGAAGAACAACAAAGATGATTAGGGGACTCGAGGATAAAACATATAAAGAATGGTTGCAGGAACTGGGTATGTCTAGCTTAATGAAAAGAAGGATTAGGGGAGACATGATAGCAGGTGTTCCAATATCTCAGGGTTGCCACAAAGAAGAGGGAGTCAAAACTATTCTGAAAAGCACCTGAGGGCAAGACAAGAAGCAATGTGTTCTGTCCCCCTTCTTCACACAGGCAAACACACAACCAGGCACGCCTGCCAAGATTTTATTAAGCAATCAGATTAGAAACCGTTGCAGATAAGAGTTTTGGTAGTAAACTGCGAAATGCCTGCCAAGTCAGTTTTCACTCACAGTAAGCAAGAGAGAGTTTATCCTCAGTCCGGTTCAGTAGCAAAAAGTAATCCACGAAGCAAGACTTAGCCAAGGTCCAATCCAAATATGCACAAGCCAGATTTCAGGTAATGTGATGTGACTTTCAGGTTTTTAACTTTGACCGTCACAAAGCCTGAAGAGCAATCACACCCACTTTTATTCCTTGTGGGGTGTGGCTCAGTGACTTAGCTCAATCTCTGGCCCTCCTACGCCTCTTTTATTGCTGCTCACGCTTCTCCCTCCGACGCTGCCTGGGATCAAGCCAGGATTCATCATCCTCGCTCCCTATCTGTTGTTGTCCGATATGCTTTCCTCCTGGCATATCCCAGGCTGTTCCTCTTGCCCTTCAGATGGAACCTGAGGCATTGCCAGAGAGGAGGATCCTGGAGAGGGAAGCCTTATCAGTTCCTCCCCATCACCTTCTGAGTCCTCTTCCTCTGTTAGGACAGGCTTGGGAGTCGGGGTCACAACACAATGGATGGAAACTAATTAAGGTGAGAAGCAACCTAGAAGTAAGAAGAAATTTCCTGACAGTTAGAACAAATAATCAGTGGAACAACTTGCCTCCAAAAGTTGTGAATGCTCAACACTGGACATTTTTAACAAGAGATTGGATAACCATTTGTATGAAATTGTATAGAGTTTCCTGCCTATGCAGGGAGTTGGACTAGAAGACCTCCAAGATCCCTTCCAACTTTGTTGTTCTGTTTTGTTGTCTTCTGTTCTGTTCTATAAATCAGTCTTATGTAGAAAAACCTGAAAAATGCTTAACTGACATTTTGTTTTTGCAAGCCTTGTACTTTTAACCCAAGTACACTGAGGCTTGGCATTGCATGTTAAGCGGTATCATGGGCAATTCGTATGCTATTTAAATGTTTCATCAGGAGCACCTGGAATATTTTTCTTTCTTCCTCTTTGTGAAGACATTGATTATGGTCAATCACAGACATTGTTAAGAACAAATTAGGACCATGTTCTTGTCCTGGCATTGACAACAAGCAGCTGCCAAAGCTACACAGAAAAATATGTGTTGTAAGAATGACAGCATATGGTTTTGTTGAAACAGCTACATAACACCAGGGTAAATGTTGGCAAAAGTGCTGTTTGAGCAGATAACTAACCACAGATGGCCATTCCCTGATCACAGTTCAATATAAATCCAGCCCTTCTTCATGCTGTAGATTCATTCCATTTTTTTTTAAAAAAATATGTTTTTAATCTGCTGGGAAATTTATATCCATTTGTTATTTCCAGCATTTCCTAATATGGAGAGACTTAAATACAATTATCTCTAATGCTACTAATATTTAACATCAGTTTTATATAAAAGTATGTATGCAGGCAGTTCTCCCATTAAGTGACCACAACTGGAACTTTGTTGCTTAAGTGAAAAATTACATGACAGCAACAGACTTAAGAAGTCACTTCCATTGTGGTTTTTGGTCACTGCGGGTTATGACCATAACTTGTTATTTTACTACCGGCTTCTTCATAGACTCTCCTTGTCAGAAACCACTTGTCAAGTGCAGTAATGGTGATCACGTGATTGTGTGATGTCATGTTGATTGTAAATGCTACCTGGTTACAAAATGCCTGAAAGTTGATTGTGTGAATATTGCATACTGTAAATATGAAGGCTGGTCTTAAAGTTAATTTTTCAGTGTCATCACAACTTTGAATGGTCACTAAACAGGACAGTCATTAAGTGAAGTCTATCTGTGTAGTGTTCACAATCCTGGGGAGGATGGACATGCTTTTTTTAAAAGAGACAAGTACAAGATAGGCATCCTGTGTATTCCACAGTTCCTTTTTGCCTTCAAATCTGAAATGTTGCACAACCCCATATAGATGCATTTATACAGAAATAAATAAATATAATGTAAATAATATAAATTTATTTATAAAAAATAAATAGCTGTAGCAAGCAAATGGCCAAATTTATATTCCTTTTCAAACACAATATTTCATAAATGATGTACTTTGGTGGGTTATTTTGAGGGATAGCAGTGCAGCAGTGGCCATTTTCAGCAGGTCCCTCCACCATCTAGTTCAGGACTGCACAGTCTCTTTTCTTGGGCCCCTTTCTGGATTGTTCCGCCTTCTCCCTGGGAAACTGTGGTGCTGCATTGTCATTCCCCACACTGCTCCTTCAAATACACTTTTCATCACACCTTCAGGCTTGCAAGATTCTTTTACTATAAACTTACAATAGAAGTGGTATTAACTTCTATTAATCATTCTGGTTTCCTGGTCTGAACTACCTTGAAGACGTGTGACAATAACTAGTGCTATTGCCTAGAAAACACTAGGGCTTCCTTTGTCCTTCTCAGTCTGTTTTCAATATGAATTGTAGTTTTTTTTAGAAAGCAAGTTGGATGGCAGGGACTTATAGAACTTCATAAGGTACCTGGGGGACATTTCAGTTCAAATGTGTGGTACATGATGAATGATGTAATTAAATAATAAACTGCATTAGAAATACATTCTGCTTATTATAATTGATGTGAGAGATACTAAGCTATCCCTGGAGCAGTTTCTGCTCCAAAATAGAAGTCCTTCTACTAAAGTTATCCAGTGGAATAAGGAAAATTCTAGACTAGAATTTCAAGACTGTCTACAGATGTGTTTCAGATGAATTCCTAGAACCCTGTTCCAAGATACTGAACAATCTAGTTAGGGGCCAAGAAACAGTGGCTTTGAGTTACAAGGAGGTATATTTCAGTTGGGCATTAGGAAAAAAATTCTTAACACTAACAGCTGTTAAAAAATAGAGCAGACCACCATAGACCTTTCCTGGGGGTGTTTAAATGGCAGCTAGATAGCATTTGAAGAGATGCTGTAGCAGTGAATTCCTATACTGAGCAAAGAGTTGGATTAGATTATCTCAAAAGTCTCTTGCCACCCTTCTATGATTCTATGCTAGGTCTCCTTGAATAAAAGTAATGGGAATCATTTTTGGAAATGTTGCAAAATTCTTGTCCCAAAGGTGCTTTTTCAAGAGGCAACTGGTTTTTCTTTGAAGACGTTTTTTGCTTCTTTGAGAAGCGAAACGTCTTCAAAGAAAAACCAGAAAGTCCAGTTGCCTCTTGAAAAAGCACCCTTGGGACAACCATGACCTAGATGACTGAGAATCTCCATAGACACTTGCAAAATCCTTATACTTGATCTGGTTTGGGAAGACCAAATAACAGCTTTAAATCAATAATTCTTCTAGCATTTGTCATGTCTCGAGTCAGTCCTTCCCTTTGTGGTACATTCTGGAAGTGATGGAATACAGCCACTACCATTCTACCCAGCATAGGAGAGTGTAGTTTGACCTCTGAGCAGAATTAAATTGACAAATTACCAGTTGGAGAGAATCATACTGGGATAGTCCACTTTATTCACAATGTGGTATGCATTTTAATTATTAGTCATTCCCCTTCTGAGCTTGGTTCATAAATGTATTGTTAGAAGTGTAAAACAAACAAACAAACAAAAAATAGGGTGCATGAATTGTCATTTGAACTGAAAATGAAAAAAAAAAAAGTTTTAAAACCAACCAGCAATTCAGGCAAATAGTGAGGGTTTCTTCTTCAACCTTCTGTTTTTAATAGCATTTGGGGGGAAAAGCAAACAACTGTTGTGTGAGCAGGATTTCTAAAAAGTAATCTGAAAAATATGAATGTGCTAAGACTCCAGGCTGAATATTTAGAGTGCTAATAAAGCATAATCTATAAACAATTGATAATTGCTAAGCTATTGTAGGTTTCTGAATTAGTTCCACTCTTTGAGTCAATTCATGTAGTAATGAAATCAAGAATCAACCAGCTCTAGACGTCTGTGACCCCCCCCCAAGTGTGCTATTATCTATGCCATTTGGATTGTGAAGTCATTTTGCATTGAAACTGTCTGAATGTACTTATGCCAATTCGTGTAATTATAGCATAGAAATATATTTACTTCTTGCCAACAGAAGCCTCAGCAAATCTTAACGTTCTTAGATTTTCTTCTTAAAGCTGAATATAAATCTTTGAGACATTGGCCATGAATGTTATGAACACTTGAACTAGGATTTATCTAAAGAAAAGGGAGGTTGCAATCTGCCTGCACTTAGCTGGGAAACTCACGTATGAACGTTTGAGCCTTCAGGGCACTACTAATAAACATGGAATGTTTCTTTCTGGCTGAACATATTAAACTGAAAGAACAATGTAATCTCTGACATTTTGACTGTAAGGATCCATGTTTTTCTGGAAAGATACAGTTGAAAAAAGATTAATTAAGCAGGTATCAATGGAAATATTGCCTGCCGTATTTTTTATGGGCATTTTCATTCAAACAAAGATATCTACTGAAATGTAGCTAATTGCCAACTATTAATCCAACTGGTTAAAAGCCATGAATCTGTAGGGAGGGAAGAAACCTTCATAAACTGAAGGTTTTCAACTTATTTTCTGGATGTGTTTCGGTGCTGCATGAAATTCATTGTGTGTATGTGGGAAATGGGCAGACACACATTCGGGAAATGTTTGCAGAGAAAATGCAACTAGTAAGAAAGACCCTTACAGCTCGTATTCAATTCAAATATCAGAATATTGCATGCAAATAACATTATTATTAAATGATCTAATTCATCTGATTATAAATATTACTAGAATGTAATTACTATCCTTCTCCCCAAAACACATGCCAAAGTCAAGAAGGAAAAAACTGAAGAGAAGAAAAGTTCAGCTCATAACCCTTTCAAAAAGATGATCTAAGTATACTGTACATGAGAACAGTATCTCTTTATGTAAGTAATCTCACTTATTCCAATCTATACACTCATAAAGGTGCTGCATGGCTGGTAGATAATTCTCATAAATCCATATGTGCTATTTCTTGATGAATCATACCAATATATAACCCATTTTCATATCAGTAATTCTTTGAAATGTGGGCCTTTTAAAGCCAGCAATTGTTTTTAATCAGTGTGAACATTTCAATTTGCTTAGCAACAGAAGTGATTTCTTATACATTCTATCTCTAGAATGTCCAGATAGATCCTTTCCTTTCATTCTGGTAAGATTAGAAATTCTAGCAGAGCCTAAGGAGTATTTTTCTTTAGATATTTGTGTTACTTTCTCTGTGTTCTGCCTACAGATGAAGTGCCAGACCCAGTAATCCAGGTTCTTCTTCCACACTATCAGTCTCAGCATGCTTGTTGTTGCAATATAGAAATGCCATTTCACTTGGCATGACAGTGGGGCAAGGATTAACTCGCTTTAGTGAAAATGCAGTAAGTGATGCTGTTTACTGCTTATCTCATTATTATGCTGATTTTTCCATAGCAAATGATGCCCTGGAAAGAATTGAAATAATTCCCTAATAATTCAGCATATAAGCATATGAAATAGTCATATATTAGTAGATTAATCAAACCATCTTATTAATGCTGTGTCCCTTCATAAAAGTGCTGATGTCATGATGAAAAAAAAAGGAGATTTAATTTCTTTCTCTACCCTCAAATCAGTCCGTACAATGAATCATGACATAATCAGATCCTGAGATATAAGGGATAGGGCTATACAGAGGTGATGGTGCATTTGAACCTCATTGGAGATGGTGTTACTGGATGCACCTACCAAATGGACAAGAAAGTAATCAACTGTTAGAGTGAGAAGCAGTCAGGTCCCCATTCTTGTGGGTTTTAAGGATCCAAAATAAGGTCACCGACTTTATGTAGCTAAGATGTCTCTAAGTGCTTTTCAAGCACTTAGCAAAGAAAGCACAAAGCAAAGAAAGTTTGTAGATGGATTTAAAAAGTGTCTTTGATTTAATCAGAGCACAGTTCCTAAAATAATAAAGGGTTTTTTGAAGGAGATCATGTCATAACACCTGAAGTTAGGATTTGTTTCTCTGAGACTTATTCCCACCTGCTCCTAGGTAAAGTTATATTATTTGCCTTGGATTACTTTAATAAGTTATTGCTCCATTTACAATCTCCAGCTCTAATAACATTGTCTAATTTTAGTATATCCTGATTAGAGCCCTGGGTGCATAACAAATATAATCCACAGTGAGGAATAGAATGGGTTTGAGCTTCCTTCATTGAATATACAACAGAATGGAAATGTAATATATAAACTCAAATAAAATAGCTGCTTCTCTACTTCGCTTTTCTCTGAGGTTTCCTTTTTCCGTTCCTTCTCTGATAAATGATTCATTTGCTTTTGTTAAAATCTGCTGCCTTCCAATGTGAGGAAACACTTCTTTCATGGTTAAACGTTTGTTACAGAACATTTGGCTGTTTCAGGATGTTTCCAGATGGAGCAATCCTAGTGGTACCACTCCAAAAATACTGTGCAGTTATTCAGCCTTTCATTCCTCAAATGATTTTTCTTTCTTGTAAAAAAAAAAAAAAGAAAAGAAAGATGAAGGTGAGAAATCACAGGAAGATTGCAAAGGAAATATTATTTTCTCTATACCAACATGGACTACACGATATGCGCATATTTCCAGATGCTGTATGTTGAACTCCACTATCCAGACTTCTAAGGTAACAAGGTTAATTCCACAATAGCTGAAAATTGTAAAATTTATTGTTTATGCTTCTCCAATGCTTTGGGGACAAAGGGAATAATAAGACTACTGAAGAATACTATGAATGTTATCAAAATAGTTGCCATGGAGAGGGTGGCCAATCAGAACATTAAGAAGTAATGTTGCAGCAGCCAACCAGTTTATTTTTTAAGAATATCTGTGAAATTAATGTAGTAACAATAGTATTGTAGTAACTATTGTTACTAATTAATGTAGTAACAATAGTATTAACAATAGTATTGTTAAGAATACAGATTACTCTTTAGCCAATGTTTTGTTTTGCAGCATGCTAGCTTTCCTGTTAATTTTAAATTATTTTATCTATCACTATCTTGTTCTCTTTCTTTCTCTCTTATCCTCTCAGTGTCTTTGTTTTCTCTCTCTCTCTCTCTCTCTCTCTCTCTCTCTCCCTCCTTCCCTACCCCTCTCTCTCTTTCTCTCTGTTCATCTCATTTCATTTCACCTCCTATCCCTCATGTTTTCAACCTGTCAAGTAGACGGCTTTTGGACATGGGATTAGTGTTCTTTCAAAAAAGTAATAGACCCCTTTTCAGGTCACAGGTACAGACCACTTCTATACTTGTAACATGTCAGTTGGTCAGTATGAAAAGTGGCAAAGGCAGCAAAAGGAAATCATTTTGTGTTGTTTTTCCATTAGCAGGTGATGCTTGCTGGGAAGGGGAATGAAGCTGAGAAGTCCCTCAATCACGTTCCTTAATGTTACCGGTTATCTTTCTTTAGCAACCAACAATTGGGATCAGCAACTCAGTTGTTAGGTGAAGTGTTTGCTAAGTGAGATTGCTGAGTTGTTAAGCAAAGTGGTTGCTAAGTGAAACCATCACTAGTTTATGATCTTACTTCAGCATAACTTTGTTTTGTAGACCTGCAAACAGTGGTGGGTTTCAAAAATTTTTTACTACTGGTTCTGTGGGTGTGGCTTGGTGAGCATGGCATTGCTTGGTGGGCATGGCAGGGGAAGGATACTGTAAAATCTCCATTCCCACCCCACTCCAGGGAAGGTTACTGCAAAATCCCAATTTCCTCCCGATTAGCTGGGACTCGGGAGGCAGAGAATAGATGGGGGCGGGGCCAGTCAGAATTTTTACTACCGGTTCTCTGAACTACTCAAAATTTCTGCTACCAGTTCTCCAGAACTGGTCAGAACCTGCTGAAACCCACCTCTGCCTGCAAAAGTCATAAATATAAATTTCAAGTTACTTTTTCATCATTGCTGTAACTGAATCGTTGCTAAAGAAGAACAACCTGTAAAACCATCAAGGCAGAATAGGACGCAGCAATACAGGAATGCCAGCACAATTTTCAGATGACTTATAGTGGTCAGGAAAGGATTTTAATTCAGTTGTCTAGCTGAGTCAAAACGACTGTATTTTATATCACAAAACAAAATGAAATTGTATTTTTTGGAGAAGATGGAGAAGATGGATAAATCTGCCAAATTCTGGGGGAAAAAATGTCTCCTTTAAATTCTGATTATGGAGGTGAAGAGATGAAAAAGGTTGTAGTTTTTTAATATATATATATATAGAAGAGGATTTGACAGCATTTGACGATAAAAGATCCGATATCCTTTCCCAAAGCCTCATGATTAGAGTCTGACCTGTTAGAAAGGAATTCTTAATTTAGCTCCATTGTTCTTTCCATTCTACAACAAAGCTGCAACTCCTGGGAATGTCTGCCTCCCTGAAATGAATTGAAGAAGCAAATCATATCTTTTTACCACTCGCAATCCCACTTTATTCTGAGTCAGATTAAAAGATCTTGTTTCACTTTATGAAAGCACAGAAAAAGGTATGATGTAGCTTGGTTTGACTCAGAATGTAAGAAATAGCAAATGCCAGGGTATATCCTTACTTAGAAAACAGAAGGATTTTTTTTTTTTTTTTTTTTTTTTTTTTTTTGTCCAGGGTGGCTGATCTATCAAGGGGACAATTTCTCAGTTTCAACTGTTACCTAAAAGCATGAATAAGGTGTACATAAATTGTGGAACTCTCTGGCTAGAAAGTCAGAATGATCCAACCATCTTGCCACCACTTTTCAGCAAAGGGTTTCCTGCTTCAGTAGACTTTTGGCCTGACAAATAAAATATTTATTGACCTTAGTGAATTTTGAGTTTTAGCTGACTGGTGTTTCATGCAAATTTTGTGATTTATTCTGCTTGGCAACCTTGAATATAGAAAGGCAGATATTTGTTGGAGTAGATGGAATTCAACACAATTTCTAACATCTTTCTGCTATTCAGTCATGCAAAGCAGTGAAACGAAAGCATTGATCCCAGGTGGAACTATGACACTGCCTGTAGCATTATCAGGGCATTGGAGCCATTGTCAAAAGCCCTGGGGAAAAATGCTTTGGACACAAATGAGGCTTTTTTCCTCTAAACCTTTGGAAGGAAAGCTTGTAAATACTGAGCGGATTCCAAATCCAGCTGAGAAAAATATGCCTGTTGAAGAAGATTGGATGGTGTACAAAGAAGACCATTTCCCTTCACTTCCTTGCTGACATGGTTTAAAAAAAGCAGGTTTTCAGTGTCAGATTGACACACATGTAGGTGCATGTATGTACAGATAACAATAGGTGATTGATAATAATGCTAAGGGAATTTTAAAGGCAGTACAATACTGATGAGCCCCTTTTTATCTAAGTCTGCATCCTTATACTTTGTTTTATGAATATCTGCTCCATCAGATCTTTTCAACCAATATAGCTGCAATAAAGCACAAGAAAAGAAGGCACCAAGCAAAGAAAAGTTAATATAAGTGATTTGTTTTTAGAACAACTTGCAAGTTAATCAGATGCTATCATGTCAAGCTCAACTTCTGGTGATTGCAAGGGAAAATGTTCGCCATCTTGACTTTAGTAATAACCTGCAGCTCTTTCTATGACAGTGCTGTAGAGAGGGCCTCGGGCTACAATAGCAATTAGGACTGGAATTTCCAGCCATACATGTTGTAAAATGCAATGTCATGTGACCACATTCTTAGCGATGGCAATTCCCACAGTCTAGGTTGCTATCATAACTCCAGGATTATGAAAATTGTTATCTGGCAAGACAAGGGAGTCTCAGGCAAGCAGGCATGAGGGTGCCATGGGGGGGGCAGTTTTAGAATTGGGAGAAGTTAGAATCAAAGGAAATAGGATGTTCTAAGCAGAGATGGAGGTTAATAGGGAAATAAAGAGGCTGTTAGAAAATGGTTGGCGCTCAGAAGAATATCAGAATATGAATTTTTGTCCAAGGACAGTGCTTGTCTCTCAAATAAACTCAGAGAAGAAATAAACTCAGACATGCTAGGAAAGGTATAAAAGTTGAAGAGCTGAAGTGAGAAGAGATCACTAAATTCAGGGAAACAGGAAACAGAAGAGAAGACAAACAGTAATCTAAAATAGGGACAGTCTGAGGAAATAAAAGACAAAGCTTTAAAGCAACAAAGAAAGACTTCTCACGAGTAAGCAAGAGGAGGGGGAAGCAGCAGGCTCTTCTCTCCGCAACACTTGGCTCTGTTTGGGAGTTGAAAGCATTCAGGAGTATCGGCTGACAAGTTTAGCCAATGTAGAGACAGAATGAGAAAGAGAAACTGACAGTTATACTGGAAAGGAAATTTCCCAGTGAATTCACTGGGGAAAGATGGAGGCTTGAAGTGACAAGCAGTGGAGCCAGCTGGATGAAATGGCCCAGAAGGAGGGATCAAGCAGCCAGGCAGAGAAGAGAGAAAAAAAAATCACTGCATGAGACTTTTGTAGAGACAGCTGTTGGTTCGGGCAGTTTATTTAGCAAATTTGTATGGATTCCCATCTCACATAAAATGGTCCACCCTCCTCTGGGTAGTGTAAAATCATTAAAATAGAATAATAAATATATAAAAAACAATTATTAAAAAAACAATCAAAATTAAAAATAAAGCCAACAGCTATTATATTATATAATATTATATAATATAATATTATATAATTAAACACAATGCTAGAGCTACCTTAAAATATCCTGGTTTCCTGGGACCCATAGTCCAGATGACAAACCAGGTCTTGAGAACTTATGGAATATTAAAAGGGATAAAGCTAACCTCACTTTGGAGGCTGGCGAAAAGAATATTCTATAAATGGCCGCTGTCATGGCGTTCTCTGATTTGGACTCAGAGGAAAGACTGACAACAAGCAGCCAGAACTAATTCCAGAGGGGCCGACGGATGACAAGTAGTCAGCTCCAGCACCACCAACAGCCAAGGAACGCATACTTCAGAAGCCATACCAAAGTTGCAAAAAACAGGTCTAGTCTTTTAAAGATGTTCCTGTGAGCTCTGCCTAATACTAGTTCATGGGTAAACTTAGGAAAGAGATAGATCTTCAGCAGGTCGAGCCACTGATGGGGTTTCAAAGGCACCTTACTAATCTCCTGGAGTATGGCCTCTAGCCTACTTGAATAATTGGGAGTCCTGTGATCTTTTCAAGTAAATTGGAGGCCTAGATATTCCACAGAATCTTTCGGTCCTAAACACTTGAGAGAAGTCATTCCATATGAATAAGAGGTTGATGATAAAACTACAATTTCCCCTTCCCATCTCTAAGTACAGTGAGCCTCCTGGACTTCTTCAAGTTAAAGGGCACCCTGGCTGAGTGAAGAATCTCACTTTACATGATCTAACTTTTCTTGGAGCCTTGAACAATATTTGTCTAACCAGGACATCGGCATAGGCAACAGAGCCTAGGTGCAGACCATCAAAGTTGTGGCCAACCTCAGGCAGTGATTTCTATAGAATGACATTAATGACCCTTATAAATAACAATGGATTTAAAGAATCTCCATGTGGGCCATTCTAACCATTGTCAATATCATTCCTTTTTGGTTCTTCAGAATGGAAGTGGGATCTCAATAATTTACATACAACAGGGCCTGTTGGTTTTGCTGCCATCACCACACCTTTTTCTCATTTGAAAATTATTTGTATTTCTTTCTTCTGCTTCAGTAATAAGGTAATACAACTTGATGGGACATATGGAAGGTATAGCATATTTTAAAATTATATTTGAATGAAGAATCACATTAACTTTAATTATACAACTTTAAAACCATTATAAACAAGTTACCTTGAGATTACAGTTTAGATTAGCTTCTTTTGACTCTCACAGCAAAATAAGTAATAGCTGACATTGTACAAAATATAATGATTACTAATATTTGCCTTTCCTGACTATATGACAGATATTTCTCTTTGGGCATTTTTAAATGGGATTTCAACACTATTTCCTTGATCTCTCAACAGTGAACACATGAAAACCTATTATCTTCAATCTGGACTGCTTGAAAATCCAAATCACAGAAATTCTATTATTGAAATGCTGGGGCTTCTTGCAGTTTGAAGGTGAGGCAGTTTCTAATTGCTGCAAATTCACACCAATCTTAGATACTTACATTATTTCTCTTCCCTCTACAACTGCCTGGCTGCTTTAACACCAGCCAGTTCGGTGTAATGGTTAAGACAACTGCCAAGAAAGCTTGACTTCTAGTCCTGTTTTCAGCACAAAGCCAACTGGGGGACTTCGGGCTAGTGACATTTTCTCAGCCCCAGTAAGGAGATAATGGCAAACCACTTCTGAAAATCCTTACCAAGAAAACTGCAGGAACTTGTCCAGGAAGTCTCCAAAATTGGACATGATTGAATGGAAAGGGGAAATAAATATGCATGGGTTTGGGACATATAATCAGGCTAGTGAATAGTTCTTGGTTTTTTTTTCTTTTAATTGCTTCAATGGACACCACAGACATGGCTGGTGATGAGTGGTGGGAGAAGATGGCAGAAGACTGCTTTTGGCAATTCCACATTAGTAGGTTTGAAGAAACACAGGTTAGTTCTACTATAATGAATGCTTGCAAAGGCTGCAGTGAGACAATCATTGGCTTTTGCAAGGCTGGATCTGATGGTTTGCAGAATTACTGAGAAGTAGAAAACTAGTGAAAGTAGATACTTGTGGGTACATTGATGGAATAGTTAATAAAATGAAAAAAAATTGAAGATCTGCAGATGCTGGTAAAAAGATAGTGGGTAATATATGGTCTGTGCGAGAAACAAATCTTTATCATAAGCCTGAAAATATCTGTGTAATAGCATGATTCTATCTCATTTGTTATATAGAAATGAAAGTTTGGGTATGTCAGGAGAAACATAAAAATAAGTGAAATGCTGTGCATGTACAGTAGATAGTTGAATAGATTGAGTGGAAAAACAAAACAGATGGTGAAAATGGATGGGTAATGAATAAATCTGGAGTTAATACAAAAGTGAATAGCTTCTATGAAATGGTTTAAATGGTTTGGTTTTATAATGTCTATAAATGAAAACTGAATCTGAATGAAAGTGATTATAATTGATGAAGGAAAGTCTGCATAAGTGGCCAGTAGATGCAATAGATGAGATCCTCAGAAAGAGAGAAGTGATAAGCTTAACAAGCAAAAGATAATGGATGAAAAGATGTGCAGACATGAAGCAAAGACAGAAAGACATGGAATCAGTTAATTTAGAACAAGCTGGATATAATTATATTTTGTTTTCTTTCCTTATCTCATATATTTTGCTTGCCATTTCTTATTCATTTTCTGCACTTCATATAACATATACTCACACTAAAAGATAATAATGTGTATTATATTGGAGTGGGGGGACAAAAGCACTGGGGATTTAGGTTTACCCTGAATAGCATAGTAGTAGGATTCCACAAAGAGCCTAAATACTCTGTCTTGACATAGAAGGTAAATATAATTGCCATGTTGGAACATGCCAGAGATCAATCAAATTCAGTATCTTAATTCTACAAGAGTCAACAAGATACCAGCAAGAATTTCATCAGCGGGTTCTGATAACAACAATTTTCTTCTATTCTTCTTCCTTTGTGGCACACTATATCTAACCTGACCTATGGCACATTCAATGGCACACTCTATTTAACCTGAGAATCTCCTAATACTCTATCTGTAGGTGTTCCTTAATTTGTCTTCTTTTCTTTGAAGGGAGTGACGTTAGATTAGTGCTGGAAAACATCTTATGCCACTTCTAAATTCAGACAGAGAAAGGTTTTTGTCCAGTATTCTGGAAAGTATCACTATAAAACAAACAAACAAACAAACAAATGGAGTAAATGGACTAGTAACTAATTGGAATAAAGTGACTCATTTATATGTAGCTTAATAGTCTTTCCTACACAGTCAGTAAACAGATGTATTGAGGTCCTGGGGCATTTCCTGCAGATGGTGTCCCTCCCCCACACCAATAGGCACAAGGTACATCTTCCTTTTCCCAGCCTGCAGTAATCCAAGGTGGCTATTCAACAAAGTAGCCACTTTGTCCCTGCTGGTACCAAAGCAATAGATATGAACTCTCCTCAGTCACCACAGAACATCTCTTTCCTGACAGAGAGGAGGAAGTGTGGTCTGAAGTAAGAACTGTGCTGCTCCTTTTTTTGTGGGATAACTAACTTAGTAGCAGCAGAGGAAGAGATGCTATGCCAGCAGCAATGGTTCTTCATTCCTTCCTTGCTTTTACACCATCTTCTTCTCTAATACACCTCCTGCTGGGGCTCTATATGACCAGGTTTTTTAAACTGAAATCTTGGGCCAAGGAGGAGGTCCAAGTGGGCAGGTTCCTTTTTTTCATTTTATATTCATTTTCACATATTGTAACAGTAAATTCTACATAGGCCCCGTAGATAAATCCTGCCTGCCTGAATCATCTGTCAATCAATTTAATTGATTGGGTTTAGAGGGAAAAAGAAAAATCCTATATCCAGTTTTTTTCTGTATCTGGTTTTTTTTCACACTGATCTTATAAGGATCTTGCATGCATTTCCAAAGCGTCAAATCCTTTCTGCATTGGGAAAGTTTTACTCACATGCTTGCACTAAATCTAAAATTAATGCCACAAAATACTGAATGTAATGTCTGTGGTGGTGATGAGTATTTAAATTGTGCCTTTAGGAGTTCCATGATTACAGCCTTGGGCCCTGAGCCATCTTGTTATATGCCTGAACATAAACAGCATATACAGAGAAAAGAGGTAAATTTTCTGCAGGAATATCTCTACGCTAACGTTTTCCAAAGCTGAAGCAGTTTTTAAGCATTCTCAAAATTACTAGGAGATGCTGTAAAAGCTGTGTATCAAAGAGATGCCCTGGGTAAATTTGCAAGTGGCAAAACATTGATATCAACATTTGACATATGGACTCTAATGTAATTGCTAAAATCACTATTTCTAGTAGCTACAAGCATATAAAAAGGATCCAGATGAATTTTTAATTTCCAATGTTCTTTAAGGCTAGCAACGCTTTAGACTAATTAAATTTTATTAGTGCAAGAGTATAAAGTTAATTTAAAATAAATGTGGATTTTTTTTTTTTTGAGGTTGATGTCTAATGCTTATTAAATGTAAATGTTATTAAAGCTACTTGAGTTGCCTGAAAAGACCATAAATGAAAATGGGAACAAAGTCTTAAATTGTACAATTATTCTTTCTATACCATAGTAGTATTCGGTCTACTGGAAAAATTCTGATGCAGGAAGAAATATAGATAAATGATGCTACTAAGGCAAGTTCTTTAGAGATGCTTTTAGAGCTAATAAGCCACACATTATACCTGTGCCTTACATATTAGATATATATGCTGAATCCAGTTGCAAAGGGACTGATTTCTCTTTGACATAGTTCAAGTTTCAATATACCCATTTGATCTCTCCATTACTCTGCTTTATCAATGGTTTTTCTTTCTTTCTGATTTTTCAATCTCCAATCAGCCTTGAAGATTTTGCTGCCGGAGATAGAGCAGCAATTATGCTGCACTAAACTCAAGGCCAGCCATGTTATTTGGGAATCCAAGCAGAAAGATACACAGTTATTTCTCTTCTAGCCCTGGCAGTAATCATAAGCTACATAGTTAACAATGTATAACCTTTCCTTGCGCTAAAATGTGCTTCCTGAAAATAGCCTTTCTGGCATTTAGTGGCACAAATCTTCATGGGAATTTTCTTTAGAACTCCAATTTGATCATACAAGATATGAAATATTCAGAATCCACATATTTTGTAATTTACATTCCGTACTGCCTTATCTGCATTGTAGAGGATTCATAGGCTGGATTCAAATAATACATTAAGCCATAATATAGTTTAATTGGTTTTAGTTTAATGTTTTACCGGGATACTGTAACATTTATCCATTGTATTCATCTTAATTCACAGTGTGAATCAGGTCTTTGTAGCTTCTATAACCAACCATCTCCTAATCTGATTCAGAAACCCAGCCATATGGTCTTTATAGTACAGTGTGCATACACATATCCTATATTATATAGTAATTTGCTTTTAAGATATTTCTAGCGATATTCACAAAAGATCTAAACTGAAAGGGAAAACCAATCCAACATACCCATGACAAATTATTTTTTGTAGAAACCTATAGGCATGATTATATGACAACAAATTCTATTTTGTTGACCATTCAGTGGTTTTAACCAACTCTATGGATTAGTTGGTTGGTTGGCTGATTTGTTTGTATGTCACCTTCTCATACTTTGGTGTATTAGATATTAGGAATTGTATTATTTCTTCAAACTTTCGTTTTTTTCTTTCTCAGTAGCATACATGATTTTATATTCTTAATTTTGCAATATCTTTCCCAGATTTTAATATCATGAAAACTTTTTGATTGCTTGGCATTCTTCCTGTAAGCATCTACTAATTGATGGTGGTGTGTGTTTTTTTTAAATGAAAAACAATGTTTATTAAAGCTGTGCATAGCTAAAAATTATTTGATAAAGGTATTTTGGAATACATAAGTAATGAGCACAGCATCTCTTTAAAGCAGATATGTCTTTTTTTTTTTAAGGCTTCCATGTAGAATATGAGAATATCTTTGAGCCCTAATAAAGTAACTCACAAAATGGTTAAATATTTATTTAAATATTTAAAATGTTTAATGCAGCAGCAATTTGGCAGGCATATTCTGCAGCCCAAAGCTTCAGTATTTGTTTCTAAACAATTTTCCATGCATTGAACCAATTTAGCCTAAAGATAATTAATGCATGAATAATTATGATAAGCTGTAATTGCTGAAAATACAATTGTAGTGTAGGCTAGGATAGTAGCCTACATCATTAAATGGCACTTATAATTGCCAATACTATTTTAATTTCTACAGAGTTCAGGAGAAACCTTCAAGCTAAATAATTGGCAATTCCATCTATGTTCCGTTAGACTCTATCCAGATTGATTTGGTCTCCTGATTCACAACACATCCATCTTGTCAGTAATAAACTCCCATTTATTTGTCCTCAGTCATCCTCAAATAGTTTACAGACACCCATTAGAGAGTTCTACAGACTTGAGATTTAGAGATAGAAAAAGATAAGCTGTCATATGTATATTTATTTAGATGATTTATAAGCCTGTCCAACTCATAAACTATTACTGCAGGTGGTATAAAAATATAAAACTTATATGGAAACAAACTCCACAACACAGACATAACCAAGGCTGGGAATAATAACCACTCATTTCCTAACAAAGTGAGCTCAAAGGCTATTCTGACTCAGTGTGTGGGAAAGGAGACAAATCTTCATGGGTCTATGAGAGGCTAATATATTTGACCTTCCAGCAGTTAGAGGGAAGCTTGTTCCAAAAGACAGATGCACCAATAGAAAGGTACTTGATCCTGTATCTTAAAAGACAGATAATGTTTCATATAACTGTTACATATCAAAAGATAAAATAAAATCTTGTGATAATCTATAACATGGGTACCAGATCTGGAAACTGTCAAAGTTGCAAAAGGAGGAATGAAGGAACTGTTATTGCAGGACACAATCAAAAGTTTATGCCTACTCACATTCATTATAGCAAACCATGATTGTCTTCGAATATATTTTAAGGGTACAAGCCATGCAGGCAGAATAAGCAATCATGATGTCATTCCCATGATTGATACCACTGCACTTTGTTTGATGAGCACATGTATCATTGTCTCCCATTTATGCTAACTCTTCATTAGACTCCTGTGGATAGCTTGTTTAATGTGCTTTTCTTCAATCCATGAGGAATCACAAAAGTATGCTGGCATACTTTACTACATTTCAACAGCCAAACTCTAAACTGCCTGAGCAATGAAGTTGATGACTGGTGCTGTCCTTATATTTAATATGGGATTAATTAAGGTGAGTGAATTGTGCAATTGCTGCCAATAGGAAAACCATTCATCCATCACTTTGCCTAAATGGAGTGGGGTTAGGATTTGGGAAAGTTTGACAGGTGGCTTTGTCCATGGATTTAGCCACACCTCAGAACCTGATCTGTGGGATGAGTAGTATATTTCCAGCTCTAAGGAAGCCACCGGGTAGGGATAAGGACTTCCTGGATTAGTTCTGTCACTCATTTTATGAAAGTTAGTCCTTATATAGGTCAGTGAAAAATGATTCAATAGTAAATCTGACAGTAGAAAGAGAAGAAGACCAGACAGAAAAAAAAAACAAGCTACTTAAAAAAATGGTCATTACACCGGGTGATTTTCGATAATCTATATAGGTTTCTTTTCTTGAAGGGAGAAGCACAGGATTTGCTGAAATTCATTGGTTATGATTTCCTACTTTCTTCAATAAGATCACCAGAAGTTCTTAGATTTCAGGTGATTCATTATTTCAGCCTGGTACAATATTCCTCTATCCCTTGCTTTATCTTTCCTTCACTCTTTCTGTCCATGCTTTCTTGTACATTGTTGGCATCTACTGTTACATCTTACTTTCTTACTTAATCATCTTTCTCACACTCTTTCATTCTTTCAGGCCTTAATGGATATTCTTAATGGATAGTAAGATATCTCTCAGTTGCAGCTAGGGAGATCTGTGGAGAATCAAGTGTTTGACAGATTCCTATGTTCATGTTTTCTGTTCTTCCCACAATGACTCAGTGGAAGAATTCACATACAGTATTAATGCAATCTCTGACAGACAGCAAACAGTCATTATCACTTAAATCTTTATATTACTTGGATGAATGAAATCAATATTTTGCCTCACTATTAGGTAATATTGTACTGCAAACTAGGGCATACAAAACCTTTGCTAGACCAATTTTCGAATACAGCTCATCTGCCTGGAACCTGCACTGTATATCGGACATTAATACAATTGAGTGTGTCCAGAGATATTTCACGAGAAGATTCCTCCACTCCTCTGCTCACAACAGAATACCTTATGTCCACCAGGCTTGAAATTTTGGGATTAGACAATTTAAAACTATGCCGCCTAAGCGTAGTATACAAAATTTTCTGTTACAACATCCTACCTGTCAATGACTACTTCAGCTTCAACCACAACAACACACGAGCACAAAATAGATATAAACTTAAGGTAAACTGCTCCAAACTTGATTGCAGAAAATACGACTTCAGCAACAGAGTGGTCAATGCCTGAAATGCTCTACCTGACTCTGTGGTTTCTTCCCGAAACCCCCAAAACTTTAACCTTAGACTGTCTACTGTTGACTTCACCCCATTCCTAAGATGTTGTAAGGGATGTGCATAAGCACATGTCTACCGTCCCTGTCCTAATGTCCCCATTTATTTGTATCCTTATTCTGTATTCATAATCATGTTTATACTTATATTCAGGGGTGAAGTTCACAAATTTTCCCTACTGGTTCTGTGGCCATGGCTTGGTGGGCGTGGCAGGGGAAGGATACTGCAAAATCTCCATTCCCATCCCACTCCAGGGGAAGGATACTGCAAAATCTCCATTTATTTATTTATTTATTTATTTATTTATTTATTTATTTATTTATTTATTTATTTATTTATTCGATTTATATGCCACCCTTTTCCAGAGATTCAGGGCAGCTTACAATGCATTAAGCAATAGCCTTCATACTTTTGTATATACCTGCTTAGTAGGGCTTTCGGGCCCCCCCAAGCGGTGTTCTTTTTTATACAAGGTCAGCTTATTGCCCCCACAATCCGGGTCCTCATTTTACCTACCTCAAAAGGATGGAAGGCTGAGTCAACCTTGAGCCTGGTGAGATTTGAACTTGCAATAATTGCAGGCAGCTGGCAGCTAAGTACTACTTTAGCAGCATTTAGTCCACTGCGCTACCAAGGCCCACCCAACTCCTGGGGGAAGGATGTTGCAAAATCCCCATTTCCTCCCCACTCTGGGACCAGCCAGAGGTGGTATTTGCCAGTTCTCTGAACTACTCAAAATTTCCGCTACCTGTTCTCTAGAACCTGTTAGATCCTGCTGGATTTCACCCCTGCTTATATTTGTTATCTTATACGTATTTGACAAATAAATAAATAAAAATAAAAAAAATAGGTAACTTATTATTTCACAATGTAGCTAGATTCCCATGCCCACAATATTACAGTCAAGTAAAACAAATGGGGGAAAAGGTTATCGATTTCACAGTGAAGAAATGACCACAAGAAAAAACAGACCATAGGTATCTATTGTTACAGCAAAATGTGTAAGTACATTTAAATAATAATTGCTTGATGAGCAATTGTAAGTATTGTAAACAAAGGTTTAAGGGACTGAAAAGCTAGCATTGTCTTTGCCTGCTGTTCTCTCGCAGAATTCAAATTCATGCTGTAGATCTACATAAGTAAGTTTTCACTCTGTAGCTGATGAATGAAACACTGCTTTATAAAAGTTGTTTACACAGAGTGCATCTCTGTTTAGTTCTCAAAACCATATCAGCTAAAATGTTTGCTTTCTTTTTTTGTAAGATGTGCAGACTCTCTGAATCTGAGTATGCTCTAAAGTCAGTGGAGTTTTTGTTGACCATGTTGAAGAAGTTGTTAAAATTCTAGTTGTGTAGCAACATCAATCTTTCACTTTGAAGGGTTTCTGTTTGCTTAATTCACAACTTCACAGAATCCTTAACAATGATGGCAAGGTAGAGTGATTATAGTGATGCAAATCTTCAGTAAGTTCAAGGAGTGATCCAGTTTGCAAATGCCTCTATATTGTAACTGTACAGTATTACTGACTGCTCTCTCTCTCACAATACAATATTACACTAATAGTGCTGAATTCCTCTGATTTTTCTCGCATCATATCTTACCATCCATTGAACCCGGGTTGCCAACTGAATTTTCTGTGTATATAGCTCTACATGAGATAATTAGTGCTGGATAATACTACTGGAAACTGGAAATGGTAGAATGCTTACAAAAGAGTAAGAAATATATTCACATAGAAAACTGGAATGTAGCAGTAAAAATATTTAATTATTTCCCTTGAAGTCTAGGGGCATCCACAGAGAGAGATAAGGGGGAGGAAATGACAACCTATACAAATTAATATGATCTCATGTGTAATACAAAAGACAATGATGAAAATCTAGATTGTGCCATTATCCAATGATATCAAGATGTACATGCTGCCATTTTGACATAATTGTTGCCTTGTTACAAGCCACTCTTACTAATTTATCCTGTTTAATATGAAAGAGGGTGGTCATTACTTATAAAATTGTTCTTCTCCTTCCATAAGTGGTTAATGCGGAATGTATTTTGAAGCTCAGGAAAGTGAGAGGGATTGATTTATTCCAGAATTAACAAAAGCAATTTTGAAAGTTTTTTGTCTAACTGAATGTTTTGTCTTTGAATGGGTGGTGATCCCACCCCCTCCAAATGTCACTAGTTGCCTTTCTGGAATGCTTAATAGATGCCTTGCAGCTGTCATTTCAAATAAAGATGAACATACTATATTCCATTTAAGGAACTATTGACATTTGCTTCTCCTAATATATTAAAGACATAAAGATGTCTCTTGTCAACACATGATGCATATCTGGTTTTCTTCAGCCTTTGTTTTGTAATTATTATATTGTAGCCACATGTAGAGATATAAATCAGCAAGTTACAAAGGATTAAATCTTCAATCATTATATGCATAAAAGATATGTATAGCCTGGCTAGCGCAAGCCAAGTGAACATGCTGCATGGAACCAAGTTAGACTTCTTAGGATATACAGAAGATAAAGAAAGGCCTTTATCTCCACAAATATTCTTTTTCCAGTTACATGGGAGATAACAGTGAAGTTTTTTTCATTAGGACTATGAGCATCCTAAAGATCTAGGATTAGGTGGCAGGGATTGAACTCACTCAGAAAACTAAATCAACAAAGAGGCGCTCCAGTCAAGAAAAGAAGAGACTTTAAAAGTAGACTTCAGGACTGTCCTCAAAGACCTTTAAGAAAATATTGCAGCTTTCTTTAGTAGGAAGCAGTTGTTTGGAGGACTGTGGGATTCAACTGTTAGCCATAAACATCAGCAGAACCATTAGCTCGATGTGCCTTGTCCAAGCAGAACCCAAGAAAAATATCTTTATTTGTGTACCTAAGTAAAGAAAAAGCTTCTTCAGCTCTGACTGGATGGTGGAATAGAAGGATTTATATTCCATGCAGACAGCATTTGGATTCTGCATTTAGAGGGTCATTGAGGCCACTTGGAGGTTTATCTGTGTTCTTAGGGTCACCAGAGTAGTGCAAATAAGAAGGCTGTGGAGCCTTCTTGGCTGAGGGGTGTTTTTTGCCCTATGCCCCTTCACTGTTTGAAGACAGGCTGTTGGGGGGTGAGTCTGTGTTATTCTTCCATTCCCCACAATCCAATCAGAGATGAAGATGTTTCTTGGATGAAAAGCAAAACATCTTGAAAGAAAAAAATAGAAAAGAAAAGTCCAGTTGTCTCCTGAAAAAGCACCTTTCGGACAACCATGACCTGAATGACTGAGAATCTCTATAGACTTTCAATCCTGTTAATTCATAATTTTAAAGTTTAAATACATTTGTATTTTACCCTCTCTTTCTAAGGTTAAATGACAAATCATTATTATATTATTAGATAAAAATGTAGTAAATAAATAAATAAAATCCATCTTTATCCCTAATAGACCTTCAGCAAATATACTATTGTTTTTCACAACCATTTCACAACTGATTGAAAAACAAGTACATGAAATAACATTTTTCATTAATTCTAATGCAAATGTAATGACATTGTAGTGACCATTCAGAGTTATATTAATCAAGAGAAAATGACTGTGGAGCAGATGGTTGCTAGATGAGCAATGATAGATATTGTACAGTTATAAAAGTACAGAAAGAGCAACGTTTTATCTTCATCTTCCATCCGGAGTTACTTCTGTTTAACTTGGCAACAGTAAATAGGCTACACTCCGAGCAGCTCAAATCCAGGTTCTCTGCATTTTAGCTAGTCCAGTTGTATCCAAATTACATCTGCAAGTAATGTCTGTGAAAGAGATGGCCAATCCTAGGTTTTATTGGACACTGTCAGAAAAGTGTAGTTCAGTGGGAAAATGGAAGATCACTAATGTAATTATTTTATAAAACTACATATAACACTATCTGGATAAAAACCAATGAAGCCAGAAGATACAACGAATATTCCCTCATCTCAAATCTCAACCAACAACTGCTCTGTCTTACACATTGTCTTCAAATACAAATTACAACAAATGCTCTGTCTTACACATTGGCAACAAAAAACAGAAAACCAAATACAAACTGGGCAGATATGACCTCATAGATGGCCCCCACTCTGTCAAGAACCTAGGAGTACTCATCTCAAATGATCGAAGCCCCAGAGCTCACTGTAACAGCATAATCAAAAAGGCATTAAGAGTTGTTAACCTAATTTTGCAAAGCTTCTTCTCCAGTAATATTGAACTGCAAACTAGGGCATACAAAACCTTTTCCAGACCAATTTTCAAATACAGCTCATCTGCCTGGAATCCATACTGTATATCGGACATTAATGCAATTGAGCGGGTCCAGAAGTATTTCACATGAAGAGTACTCCATTCCTCTTCTCACAATATAATACCTTATGCCACCAGGTTTGAAATTCTGGGCTTGAACAACCTGGAATTACGCCACCTATGGTCTGACCTAAGTATAGTACACAGAATTGTCTGCTACAATGTCCTATCTGTCAACGACTACTTCAGCTTCAACCACAATAATACACGGGCAAACAATAGATACAAATTCAAAGTAAACCGCTCTAAACTCGATTGTAGAAAATACAACTTCAGCAATAGAGTGGTCAATGCCTGTAATGTACTACCCAACTCCATTTTTACATCCTCAAACCCCCATAGCTTCAACCTTAAACTGTGTATCGTGGACCTTACCCCATTCCAGTAAGGGGGTGTGCATAAGTGCACCAGCATGCCTACCATCCCTGTCCCACTGTTCCATTTATTTGAATTCATTACCTCTGCTCACATCTATGTTTATACTTATACCTGTTATCTCATACATGTTTAACAAACTAAATAAAATAAAAAAATATAAGTAAATAAATAAATAAAAACTCACAACACATAAACTGACACAACCATAGTTTCATCTGGGAAACTGAGCATCCTAGATAAAGCTAAATCCAAAAATCCAAAAATGCTATAGAATTCCTAGAAACTTGGCATTTAAACAAATTAGTCATCAATAGACACATAGAAATAAGTTTGCACATTTACACACCATTCAAAAGAGGCAATTTTAAAAAGCTAAGAAGAAAATAAGACTACAAGGACACATTCTCTCAGCTACAAAATAAACATAGATTAATACTGGACAAACAATCATGCAGAAAACCATACCCTAATCAAGGAACTACCATGGAGAAAACCATACACCCACTAATATAAGGTACTGCATGTAAACAGGCAGAAAACACTAGCAATGATTATTTTAACCAATTTAATTAAATAATTAAATTTAAATAATGAAATAATGAAATTTTTGCAAGCAAGCAACCAAGCTCAGAGAGCACCAAGGACTCTACAGAGAATAAATCATAACTGAAAGGTATACTTCAAAGCCCAAAGTTGACCATTTTATCATTGAATTTCAAAAAGGCTTTTGTTGGGGGGGGGGTTACAGTGGGGGCAGTTTCAAGCATGGCATGATTTCCCATCCTTGATGTAGACCTAAATCAAAGTTATATAGGTAGCTGCTCAGCCGATTTTTCTGCATAATTCTCTTTTTGCCTGCTGCATGCCAACTCTGGCTCTTTCAAGATACAGTTTACAGTGCCTTGATCTGTGAGACTGATTTTAGCTGTGCAGTGAGTTTATTAGTCAAAAGGCTATTTTAAGCCACCTTCTAGATGTTCTTTTTTTTAAAAAAAGTAAATATTACTTTTCTTCAGTCTTTGTATTTCCTCTGGGTTATTTATGCTTTTTTGACAGATTATCAAATACAGTGCCATGAACTGAGTGTTTTAGGAGGCTGTCTCAATTAGATAAAAATGTGTACAAATAAATACTTCTATATTTATTACCAACTGGAGTTTTAGAAATATACTTACTGAAAAGTTAATATAGCACACTGAGTCTGGATATGTGCATTTGCATGTGTATGTTTGTGAGTGTAGGGGAGAGAAGAGAGATCCTATTCATGGGTGTGTAATCACAGTACAAATATGCCCCATCAATTGTTTAAAAAAATGTTGGACAAATTGATATAATTGGGGAAAAGATTCAGGTTCAGGCCAGAAGCATGTTGCTGGTTCTCTCACCATTGGATGTATTGAAGGTTTTTCTCTGTTTTTACAAAGAAAGATCTTTGTAAGGTTCTTTGCTGTTTTTATTATTTTGGCATGTAAGCATCATTTATGTTAAGTTGGGTGAATGAGGACACAGCAAGCCAGGCAGTGAGTGACAACAGCTCTTTATTGTATGGTGAGAACCCAGCAACTGACCTGGGGAAACAGCTCCCCTTATATACCTTGCAGCTGTGGTGGTCAGCCAATCAGCTGATGGTCAGTTAATTCAAACTGCCCACCCAAAATCTACATACATAATAATTTTGCCTATTCCATTCTAATTTCAAGAATATCCAGAGATTACTCCCATCTGAACTCACTCATCATCAATCCTTCCAGTCACTTCTCTGTGCCTATAACTTTTCACTGGTGTATCTTGGAGACAGGCATTGTGCTGTTTCATAACAATGTGTTTTCAGAAATAATGCAATTGACAGATCTGTTGTGGTCCACTGGCAGCCTGAGGAGCTGGCAGCAGAGTCGGACAGTGAGGAGTCTGGGGAGGGACATGGGCCAGTCCTGGAGACTGGGGAAGGTTTGGACGAGGGCTCTTTATCAGAGGCAGAGATGGGCCAGGGCCATCTGGGAGTTATGTACAGACTCCAGAGCGTCCAGAGTCAGACATCAGTGAGGCAGAAGAACAGGGGGACCCTCTTCTCAGTGCGCGCATGCACAGAGGTGCCAGAAGGCAAGAACAGTTAAAACAAAAGGGATGACTTGGGAGTAGGGTTTGGAGATAATTGGCCCCTCCCATAAGACATAAAGGAGGAGCAAAGGCACGTGAGCCTTTGCAAGAAGCAATGTTCATTCTGGTTGGTTTAAATTCTGAAGCTCCATTTTGACTCTGTGCTCTGTGTGGCCTTGCAAAGCTAATAGCCAATTAGGTCTTTGGCAGCGCATCAAGGGAGATAAAGGTGGGTGCTTATCAGCCTTATCCCAAAGGACTGTGGCAGACTTCTGTTGGAATCTTTACAACTATTTGTGAGTCATCTGTGAATGAACAGAAAGAGAATGAACAGGCTGTGTGAATGAACAGAATTCACAGCCATTGAAATAAAAAGAGAGTTTTTGGGACTAATTGTATGCTTTTTACTGTCTCAGGAAGTCTAGGTCAGAACAAGATCCAAAATGTTTGCTCCTACAACTTGCTAATCAGGCAACATGAGAGGTGGTTAAACACCTACTTGACCTTATTCCTTTAGAGAGAGGGATCGCTGGATGCTTTCTTGCCAATAAATGATGGTTGGTGTGAAGGAAACGAAGCTGGGAGAATGAAGTTGCTTTCCTTAACTTCTCCCATATTGAACTGGTGATGATAGTGGTTCAGTCAGGGTACTACAATCAAGGCAGTGCTTTTCAACTTACTCCAGGACCATCGTTGTATGGTGTGTTCAGAGGGAACAGAAGCTCTAGTGGAGGGGCCTGCCATGCCCTTTTTAGGGCTCATTTTTGATCCCCACCTGATCTTAGCTCTCACATGTGGCTCCAAGTAGCTGTAATATGCATAGTGGTCACATCCCGGTAAACCATCTCAGCAGATGGACCAAAACAGGTGAAGCTAGCCAATGAGTCTTGGATTCTTTCTGACATAAGGGATTTGTTAAATCTAGCCCTAGCAGATTGAACAGAGGAAACAGACCAACTATCCTATGATCAAGAAAGCAAGACCAACAGGTATTTGAGGAGTACTAAGAACATGAAAAGACACTTAGACATCCTGGTTATCTATTGTAGCTGGAGAGGTTTCCAGACATAATGGTTTTCTGTGTCACTGAATTAAAGTCTGTTCTGCTTAGGCAGTGGGACTGCCCCCTGCAACAGCTATTCTACTTAAAATTTCATCATGCAACAACTATACTAGAACTGAAAACCCTAGTACATCAAAATTGTATGTATAGTACATCATAGTTTGATTAAACCCCAGTACATCATAGTCTGATTAAAACTATGAAACCATTTCACCAGCCCTTCAGGCCAAGAACAATGTATATGTAGACTAGAAGAATGATCTAGCATCTGTCTAAAAGAACGAGCTGTTTAAACACTTACAATCCAAAATACAGATAGAACTGTACAGGATAAGTGCTGGCAGAGGAAGGCTGAACAGATGGAATGCTATGCAGACATGCATGCTGCCAGGGAGTTCTTCAATACTATAAAGTCAGTTTCTTTTTCTAAATGCTCCCCCTTGATGGGTCAAGTCTGATCAAAGATCAGATAGGACTAAAAAATTGCTTGTCTGAACATATCTATGGAGATTCTCATGGTTGTCCCAAAGGTGCTTTTTTCAAGAAGTAACTGGACTTTCTAGTTTTTCTTTTTCTTTGAAGACATTTTGCTTCTCATCCAAGAAGCTTCTTTAGCTCTGACTGGATGATGGGGAGTGGAAGGATTTATATTCCTTGCAGTCAGGTGGTCATTTGCTTGTCTGAATACTTTTCCAACCTTCTCAATAGTCCATCCTCAACTCATCTTGATGTTTTACACCAGATTCCCCAGCTGCCAGGCATAGATGCCACAGACCTACCTTCCTCTGCTGATGAGATCAAGAAAGCAATATCACTGATGAACTCATTCCAAGACATCTTGAAAGAATTTGGCCCACAAAGGAGATGCCTGATAACTTCCATGATGCCCTAATTGTGGTTCTACATAAAAATAAGGGAAATGAGTCAGACTGTGGATATCTCACTGCTGTTCATTGTAGGCAAGATCTTTGCCTGTATTCTCCTCAACAAACTTGTCACCGTCTTGGAAGGGAACCTTCCCAGTGGTACAGTGTATTTTTTTTTTGTCAGAACAAAGTATAACAAACTTGATATTTACCAAAAAGGAAGTCCAGGAAAAGTGCATAGAGCAGGGCAAATCTCTTTAGTTGGTCTTCATTGAATTGATAAAGGCATTTTACACTGCAAACCGAGAGGGTTATTGATCATCCTGAGATGTTATAGATCAGGGATGTCAAACTCATGTTGTGACAACATGATGACGCCGCCTCAACCGTATTGGGGCTTCCTCCATTTGCTAAAACAGGCGTGGGTGTGGCCAGTGCATGACACATCCGGTCCAGGAGCCGGGAGTTTGATAGCCCTGTTATAGATGTCTGTGAAGTTCATTCAGCTTCTTCATGACAAAATAGGTTCTTTACAATGGTGATACATCAGCTACATTGGCCATTCCTAGTGGCATAAAACAGGTTTGTGTGTTAACCCCTATTCAATCTGTTCTTCATTTGCATGTTGTCATGTACTGTCCAGGATCTGAAAAGGGAAGTGTATATCAGGTGCCAGTTGGATACTTTTTGATTTTTGCCATATCAATAAACAGACAAAGTACCTCTATATAGTCATTCAAGAAACTCTCTTTGCTGATGACTGTGGGCTCTTGGCACACAAAGACAGCAATCTAGAGTTGATGCTGAATAAGTTTTCAGATGCTGCTATGCTCTTTGGTCTGTCTATCAGCCTGAACAAGACTGAAGTAGCCCATGCAAAATATCAAGCTCAGAGAACCACAAATCACTGTTGACAACACCAAACTGACAAATGTAAATAGCTGCAAATATTTGGAAGCATCATCTCAAGCAATGGATCTTTGGACAACAAAATTGACTCCAGGATCAGCAATGGCAACAGAGTGCTTGATCAATACAACATCCATATCTCCAGAAAACTGAAAGTCTACAGAGTTTGCTTATCCCTTCTATGCAGATATGAGTGATGGACTTTATATGAAGGTACATCAAACAAGATAAATATCTAGTTCTTTGCTTTCTGTTCCATCCTCAACATTCATTGGCAAGACTCAAGGTCTTTGATTGCATGGAATCCATCAGCATTGAGTTCTTTATTATCAGAGCCCAGACAAGGTAGGTGGGACACTTCATCAAAGTGGATGGTGTTGGCCAACCTATGCATCACCAAGTGCTCTACAGTGTAGTGGAATCAGGAAAGAGACCTTGCAATGAACCATGCAAGTGCTAAAAAGATACTGTGAAATAATTTCTATACCTCTGTGACATCCATCCAAATGAATTAGAAACTGAGGCTGCTGACAGAACTCACTAGTGAGCCCATGGCTAAAACCTGCACCAACTTTGAAGATAGTTGCTACCAAAAATTGTTTGAAAACCTTGAACAGAACATTATGCAGTGGACTTTCAGTGCCCAATTGTGCGAGATTCTGTGCTTCCAGATTGGGAATGCAGAGCCATCTCTCTGTTCACAGATGAACTACTGAATTCAGTTTCATCTTTAAATTCTCTAGGCCTTTGAAGTTTTTTTTTTAAAATCCATTTTAATCTTTTGTACTAAAAGAAAAAGTATTGACTGGAGTTAAATTGCATTCTTCTTAATAATTCATTTCCTAGTCTTACTGACTCTCAGGTTCTTTTCAAATGCTTCCTAAATCTAGGATAATAATGGTATAATTGGTATTAATGGTATAGTACCTACTTCCATATTATCTTGATTTCCATTCTCTAATGTAATTCTCTTTGAACTCCAAGTACTTCAAGTAAATCTCCACTGAAACATCTGTCTTCCAGTAACCAAAAACTGAAGATATTATTCAATTAACCCTCTCTGTGCATTCCTAGATCAATGAAACAGCTTTCTCTTTATAATTCAGTTGGCACAGTAAACCATTCCCATGGGCAATTAATCTGTGATGCTCTTAGAATACATATGAATATTACCCATGATAATTGAAAGAGACTAAAGTAAAATATAGTTAATTTCTGCATTGCTAAATAATATATTTAAAACACTTTGAAATTATTTGTGCTGTGTACTACTTTATTTCAAATAAATGAACACACTAATGATCCCAATGGAGAACTTTGGATAGCTAAATAGAAGAGCAGGCTGATTGAAAAAGTTATGGGCACTTGTACTGTCTTCTTTTTCTCCCATTTGAGTCTCCCTGTTGGGATAGCTTCCTTTCATTATCCAAGAAAGAAAAACCCTGACTCTATTTTCACAGAGAAAGGTAACTTTTACTGGATATGAATTGAATGCAGTCAATGAAAAGCAAGGTCTGAAGCAAAGGTGCGAAAATCACATATAGAAAGCATCCCCCCCAACTCTCCAGCGTAAATCATCCAATCCACAGGTCCTCCAGGGGTCATGTGAGAGCACACATCTGGCAGTGTCATCATCTTGCTGTGCCACGACCGTTGACCTTGAAACGTTATCAGCTTCAAAGAAAATGGTGCAGTAAAGATTCACTTTCCTTTTCCTCCAGCACGCTTCCCCTCCAAGAATCCCCCTAACTCCCCCTCCTCCATTCCATGGCAGCCGAGCAAGTAAGCATTGAAAGAGCGAAGGCTGACACTTCCACTCAGCCTCAGCATGACAGAGTTCCCATTAACCCTGCAACAGGTGTGGGAAGAGGTGTGCATTTTGGAACTCTGCAGCCATTGACCAACTGAACTGCAGCCAAATGAAAGAAGGTGGTTTTTTTTTCTTTAAAAGACACGGGTGGTCGAAAAGAAAGGAAAAGAAGTCTATAGGCCCAACAAGAAAAAGCACAACGTAGAAAAGAGCCAAGAGCATTATATGTCATCCATGAACTGAAAAAGAAGACATTTCAGAGAGAAGGGACTTAAGAAAGAACAGGCTTAAGAAAGAAACATTGATGCATACTAGTAATAGTATAGATCATTGTATTGTATATAAGTAATAGGAATAGGCTATAGCATATTGAAGCATAATAGTATAGAATATAATAGCTGTCTTTGTAAGAGTAATAGTCTAGCGATAACAAAAAGAATATAGGAAGCGCTCACATATAGTACAGAGATAGCAATAGAACAGAATATGAGACACACGTGACAGTTTTATGGGTGTTTTTTTATATAATCAAACATCTCCCCAATCTCTATAAGGAGATATAAAGCAACTATCTATTTAGGATTCAGTGCTTTTGTGTCGCTCTTGAGTCTGGATCAATCCAATTGGGCAGGGTTAAAAAAAACCCAGTGACATATACTTGACACAATCACCTGATGAAATGACTAAATATCCTAGTTTTGCTACATTAGTTCCAGTTTTTGAAAAGTGTACTGGGAAGAACCCTACAGAACCGTGATGATTTCCTGGCTACAGAAGAAAGGTTTTTTCTACTGTTCTAAGTAGTCACTATTTCAGGTAAGTAAAAAGTTGATATTTTAAAAAAGGGTCTGGACATAATTGTCAGCCCTGGAGGCCATCTTTTCTTTGGGGGCATTATTTGGAACCCTGACAATAATATTTTTAAATAAATATTTTGCAAATTATTTGAGAGGTTTAGTGAAGTTCTAATTCTGATTAAAGACTAGTTGTGAGCAAGCAGTCCTAAAACTGTTTACCTGAACAGATGGCCAAGCAAGAGTAATCAGAGGCATTAAGTAGGTTGACATCTATTGTACTCTTCCACTGAGGTCAGCCTGAGGAAGCCTGAATACCTGCAAGACATACACTTCTCTGTACAGAAGCTTCTGCATGAGCTGATATCCTGATAGGACACACATTTCATCTGTCCTCTCCATTTTACATACACATTAAGTTTCTATGGTGATTTTCAGTCATCTAGGTCATCATTGTCCCAAAGGTGCTTTTTCAAGAGGCAAACTGGACTTTCTGGTTTTTCTTTGGAGATGTTTTGCTTCTCATCCAAGAAGCTTCTTCAGCTCTGAAGAACAGATCTGAAGAAGAACAGAGCTGAAGAAGCTTCTTGGATGAGAAGCAAAACATCTTCAAAGAAAAAAATAGAAAGTCCAGTTTGCCTCTTGAAAAAGCACCTGTGGGATACACATTAAGTTCCCCTGTGTGTGAATCTGTTTGCGGTAAGATGTTATGAGCAACGTCCTGTGACACTTTGATTACCTTTGCCTCCAACTAACATATTTACTGGATGTCAGAGAGAAGAGCAACTGCTCATACATTTCAGTAGGCACAATTAAGAAAACCTGTACAGAAACATTGTTAAGGCACAGTCTCAGTACATGGGATTGCCAAATTTAAAGCTAGAGAAGATCTATACAATTTTAGTTTTCTGGTTTTGGCAAGAAAGAAGCCAGGGATTCCCCTCCTCTTCCTTGCACATCTGGAACATGATGGCAAATTTAGCATGGATCATGCTAAAATGGGGATTGAAAAAAATGAATTATGACAGTATTTTTCTCCTGCCATAATATGCAAGGCTGTTTTTTGACTCTGAATATGACCTGTATTACTAATATACAGTTACCAGATATGGATTTCCCCAAAAAAATTGTGAAGAGAAGAATGATGGAGTAAGATTGAAGCTTGAGATTGTTGGAAATATGATCAGGGAATATATTTCATTTTTTGTAACAAAACCTCTTAAATAGATTATAGGAATACTTTAAATGTAATCTACCTTAATTTCAGGACACAGGTGACAAATACATATGTAGAGGAACTGGAACCCTGTCAAAGAAGAGCAGTGAGGATGACTGAGGGTCAAAACTAAGTCCTACATTGAAGAGAGGTATGATAAACTCTTTTCAAACTTATGAATGGTTATGATACAATTGATGCATATTTAGAGTGGTTCTGATACAATTGATACATATTTAGAGTTCAGGAAACAAAATAATGGATTTAACTTTCCAGAAAGTAGATTCTGTTAAATATTAGAAAAAAATTCTAAAAGTAAGATCAATTTAACATCTGATCCAATTATCCAAAGATGTGATAAATTGCCCTTTTTTTGTATGGTTAAAGCAAAGCATAAACTTCCATCTGTCCAGGAGTCTCTAATCTGAATTCAGTGTCCTAAATGCCTTTTCCAATTCCGTGATCCTATGGATTTAAGAAACATTCATTACAGAGAGAATTTAGAGATGGAACATATAGAATGTGCTAGCCCATGCCTTGTACTCTGTAGTATCTCCATAGTTCTGGGATTCAAACTGATGGTCCAAATCCTGGAACCCCTAACCCTACTCTGTCAAAAAAAAAAAAAAAAAGCAAAGGAAGGGAAGGGAAGGGAAAAGAAAAGTGAGCAAGAGAAAACATAAAAACAGAAAATGCTGGGCAGGTTTTGAAGTTTCTGGATTTTAATTTAAGAAAGCAGTTTCATCCACCAGTTCAAGAAAATAAAAAATAATTTTATGAGATGGCATTTCATATATGGAAATAATGAGTTGTAGTTTTGTGATAATGTATTTTTAGAAACTAGTTTTCCTGCTACTGGAGAAGACAGGGTTGCTTTGCTGAAGAGGCTTTGGCAGTTCAAGCTGGCTGTTGCTACTGTGTAGTTAAAATGCTGCAAGAAATATGAGCTAATAGGATTCCCTGAAGGTAAAACGCTGAAATCATCCTGTCCTGCTCCAGTGGTGAATATATACATACAATACTTGTATTGCTAAAAGAATCTTGGATGCTGAAAATTGCAATCATTTTGCAACAAGGAACGTGTTTGAGCATAGTTTACACCAGGGGTCTCCAAACTTTGCAACTTCCCAAAATTCCGCAGCCAGCATACTAGCTGAGGAATTCTGGGAGCTGAAGTCCACAAGTCTTAAATTTGCCAAGTTTGAAGATCCCTGGTTTACACTGTAAAAGTTCTCAAAGCCTTTTTATTATTTTTTCTCTTTTTTATACACAGGAAACTTATTTAAAAGAAACAGCATGGCTTTTCGGGATTTTGGCTGGTTTCAGGTATGAGCACCTGTCACTTGTCATTCGGTTCATTTGTTCCCAAAATGATTTCCGAATCTCTTTAGCAAATGCACATGCAGTGGAATCTATGAATTTTGTCTTTAAAAACTATCAGACTTTTTATCTTGGTAGAATTCACTAGTGTCATGATTTTACTTCAATTTTCAATAACATTGCTCCCTTACAAATATGGAAAAGGGTGGAGTGATTTCAAAGAAAATTAAGGCTGCAAAATAGCTTTGAATATAACAAGAAAAATAACCTGAAGATTTACAGTGCTTTATTTTAAGTATCAAGAAAAATGGTGTCATTTTTCTAATGTTTATGGATATCAGAACAAAAAGAAAAGAAAAAAGGAATTCAGTTCCTTCTGCTTGCTTGAAGCTGAACCACAAAGATTGATTCAGATTAAGGGAATGGCAAGGAAAAAGTTTCCTCTATCCAGTCATGTCTGACTCTAGGAATCAGTGCTCATCTCTGTTTCTTAGCCTGTCTGAAGACATTTCTGTGGTCATGAGGCCAGCAGGACTATATGCCAAAGTGGGCGGATGCTGTACCTATTAGTAGTACCTATTTATCTACTTGTATTTTCCTGCTTTCGAACTGCTAGGTGGGCAGGAGTTGGGGCAAGTAATGGAATTTCACCCTGTCACATGGCACTCGGATCTCAAACCCAAACTGTCAGCTCTTCAGCTGACAAGCTCAGTATCTTTAACCACTGAACCATTGGACCCCAGCAAGGTAATACGAAAAATGCCTTAAATAAGAAATAAATGTTCCTTTCCCCAAAAAGACAAACACGTATCTGCTACCTCCTATGGCATTTTAAATTTTGGATTGGGTAGCAGTCAAAGAGTAGCAAAACAAGAAAAAAATATTGCAGGCAGACAAGTGATTAAATTAAAATTCTTGAGTGTTTTTTTCTTTTGTTCTGTCTCATAATCAGAGAGATTTGGTCTGTAGTGAGTCAATCATCTGTTAATCCTTCCTGCAATGTTTGAGTAAAATGATTTGCAAGATGATAATGTAAAGTGGATAAATATTTGAGCCAAAATACATGAAGCTCATCTTTTCCTTCTGCACTCCAATCCTTTACCTTCTGCTGTTTGTTTTACAATCTCTGCTGTTACTACAATATTTTCCATGTGTTTAGCTTTTGCTTGTTTTTCTATATTAGATATCCATGTGGCCATTTTCGTGTTTGGCTTTGCTTTTTAAAAACATGGTTACTTCAGATGTTTTTCCAAAATTTCAAAATATCTTCCTGATTTTTTAGGATATTCAAATGACTTTGTGCTTTTAATTAAAGTCTGAAATTGTCAGTTTTGTGGGAACTGCTTGACCCTTCTTTCAATTTTTGTTGCCATCACTCTTTTCTTCTATGATTTATGTAATTGTTTTGCTATTCATATTGCATCAGTTTTTCGAACTTATTTTCATTTTTTTTTTCAGTTTTCATGCTTTACATCTTCTTGCTTTATATTTTGTAACTTTTCAAAACTGATTTATTTTCCACTTTGGTAAGTGATTTGTTGTTTGGCAGATTCCCTTCAATTTAACAGTTTTACTGTTGGCAGATTCCCTTCAATTTAACAGTTTTACTGTTGGCAGATTCCCTTCAATTTAACAGTTTTACTGTTTTACTGTTATTACCTTTGTGAAACTGTACATGAACTATTAGCTTCTTTCATCATTTTTCTTCTAATTGCTTGGCCAATCATATTTGCATTATGCATAATTTTATTTAAATATTTGTTTCAAGTAGGTTTCCAAGGGGTAATCTTTGTCGTACAGTTTCTTTCATGTATTCCAAAACTTTTTCTCACACTAGTTATTGATATACAGGTAGTCCTCAACTTACGACCACAACTGAGCCCAAAATTTATGTTCTAAGTGAAAAATTTGTTAAGTGAATTTTGACCCATTTTATGACCTTTCTTGTCACAGTTGTTAAGTGAATCATTGCAGTTGTTAAATTAGTAACATGGTTGTTAAGTGAATCTGGCTTCCCCATTGACTTTGCTTGTCAGACGTTCACAAAATGCGATCACATGACTCCGAAATACTGCAGCTGTCATACGTATGAACCAGTTCCAAGCATCTGAATTTTGATCACATAACTGTGGGAATGTTGCAATGGACCTAAGTTTTTTCAGTGCCGTTGTAACTTTGAACAATCACTAAATGTAAGTCAAGAACTTCTGCACAACTTTTTTTCCTGCTTCATTAGCTAATATATTAACTATTTTTCAGAATTTCAAAGATGCTTTTTTCAAAAGGCAACTGGACTGTTTTTTGAGGAAGAAGACATTTTGCTTCTCATCCAAGAAGCTTTGTCAGTTGCTACTGGATGAAGGGGGGATGGAAGGATCCCCACCATCCAGTTGCAACTGAGGCAGCTTCTTGGATGAGAAGTAAAATGTCTTCTTCTTCCTCAAAAAACAGTCCAGTTGCCTTTTGAAAAAAACACCTTTGAGACAACTATGACCTAGATGACTAAGAATCTCCATAGCCATTTATTTCTGAAAATAGAAAATGTTTTCTGTTTTAAATATAGCACATGTCCTAGCTCACTCTGATGAGATGGGGGAAAAAATCCCTGTTTTGACAGATCTTTTAATCTTATTTAATTAGAAATCAATGCACCCAACCCACCACGAAGATAATACTGAGGAATTACTGTTTTAAACGGGATAACTGATTTACCTGGAATTAGTTGCATTTTAAACCTTTGTGCTGTCTCATTTCTCAAGAAGAAACGCTCTGTAATCAGGTTTTGGAACACGAATTCACCCTTAACTGTCAGATATAAAGTAAAAGCAGAAGTTAACCAAATAATAGTCAAATGAAGAACCAGTTTTAGTGTTATTATTCTAAGATATTCAACACTTGGCACTTTACCTTATTTTTGGAAAGCTTTAGATTCTAGGAAAGAAATATTGACTTTCATTTTCCCTCCTGCACTCAGCCTTTTAGTGGTTTACATTCATCAGTGCGCCTGCATATACAGCTAAATTTCATCCATCTCTGAAATGTCAGTAAACTTTTAGTATAAAAGCTAGTGCAGTCTTTGACAGCTCAGCCATTTTTAAATGGACAGGGAAAGGCTTTTCTGCATTTTCAAACTTAAGCAGTAGTGAAAATCATTCTAACATACTGTATGCTAATGGGTTTTTTTAGAAAGTATAATGTGAGAGCATTTCTGTGAGTGGAACGAGAATGGAAGTCCATTTGAAGTTATGCCATTATTACAACATGAGATCATGCTCCAGCTGAATTTTCCATGATTCAGTTTTATGCTAACAAGGTGTTGATTATAGAATCATAAAGCTGGAAGGGACTTTGGAGATCTTCTAGTTCAATCTATTTATTTATTTATTTATTTATTTGTTTATTTATTAGTTCGATTTATATGCCGCCCTTCTCCGGAGACTTAGGGCGGCTTATAATGCGTTAAGCAATAGCCTTCATACTTTTGTATATACCTGCTTAGTAGGGCTTTCGGCCCCCCCTAAGCAGTGTTATTTTTTATACAAAGTCATCTTATTGCCCCCACAAACCGGGTCCTCATTTTATCTACCTCGAAAGGATGGAAGCTGAGTCAACCTTGAGCCTGGTGAGAATTGAACTTGCAGTAATTGCAGGCAGCTGGCAGCTAAGTGCTACTTTAACAGCAGTTTTAGTCCGCTGCGCCACCAAGGCTCATAATCCCCCTGCCCCAGGCAGGAATCCCTATACCATCCTGAACAAATGATCGCCCATTATTTTCTTGAAAACCTCCAGTGATGGAACACCCACAATTCCAGGAGGCAAACTGTTCCATTATTTCTTACTGTCAGGAAGTCATCAAGTCATACAAGACTTTGATTGGTCATCCAAAGGTGCTTTTTCAGGAGGCAACTGGACTTTCTTGGGTTTTTTTTTTCTTTGAAGACATTTCACTTCTCATCCAAGAAGCTCTGACAGAATAGTGGGGAATAGAAGGATTTATATTCCTTGCAGACAGCTGGTCATTTACATTTTATGAAATGTCTTCAAAGAAAAAAGAAGAAAGAAAGTCCAGTTGTGTCCTGAAAAAGCACATTTGGGACAACTATGACCTGGATGACTGAAAATCTCTACAGACTTTGATTGGTCAGTTTAAATGTCCTTCCTCAGAAGCTATACCCATTTTCTTTAGAAAATCCATTGCTGGGTGAACCTACTTTGCCTTTAAAGAATAGAGAATTAAAGCTAGCTCAAGACAGAAAGTTAACGCTGCAATATGTCTAATTCATACATATATAATCAAAAAGAATATGATAGCTGAATCTATATTACAGAGTTTGAAGTCTCTATGCTCTTTCCCCCTCCCCCTTTTGACAGTACAGTAGATGTAATTACATATAATGCCTCCTTTCTCCTTCTGACCAACTCATAGTCACAGTCTGGTCTCCAAAGGACATTGTCTGAAAGACTATACTCAGAAAAGGCTTAATGGTCATCACAGGCATGGAGCTATCTGGGTGGATGATAACAAACCACAGGAGCACAACACAAAAATGAAAAAGTATCTATTAGTTTGCTGCTCAGAACAAGGTCTTTTGACCTGATGATTTATATATTGTACAAGCGAGGTTATCATCCCTCACCTTTGTTACTATCAGCAGCCAAATTATTAAGGGCAATATGAGCTGAAGTTATATTATTTCCATAATTCCCATGTATTCTACTATTTACTATGTAAAATTAATTAAAACAAACTGATATAAATTCTTACCTATTCTATCTCCAGCCTTGGAATCTAAACCAAATCTAAATGGTGGCTTGCAATGAGTAAAAATGATCCCAAACAAATTACTCTCCTTAGCAATATTATCTTAGTCTACAGAAGGATGGAAAGCAAACTACAGATAGTGTATAAAAGGAAAAAGAACCAGTGCTTATAAGCCTTCTGCTATCTCTGTACAGTTCTTTCACACAGCTATCCATTAGTGCAATGTTGCACTCTAGTTTATATTACTTGGTCAGCACAAGATCATTGGGAGAGATACACATGAGTAAAGAGATATACATGAACTATTTCAGTGGGAATTTCTACACTTCTATCAACCATTGAATCTTATGCTTGGAAACATTTTTTTTCTATTACATACCCCATGATATTGCTTTGATTTAATCGACAGTCCATGAGTAAGACAAACTTAAGTCATCCTTAGCTGTATCAGTTTTAAAATAGTATTTTCCACATTATTCTATCATCACCCAAGGCAATTTGAAGGTGCTCAAAAAGCTTTTAAAATTTGTCACCCGTTACCAAGGAGGGAAGAAAGCTGACTGCCTAGTGAATTGAAAAATGGGCAGCAGAGGCAAGAAATGAATTTGTGGTGGGGATAGCAAATAACATGCTGTTTTTTTTTTTGTTTTGTTTTTTTTGTCTGGTAGCTGAAGGATGGGTGGATTGCACTTCAGCTCTGCAGCAGGGAAAGGTTTTTGAATTTTTGAAATTCAAAGGTTGCAACCTATTTTGTCACCTCAAGATACCGGTAGCTTCATAGAGACAAAGCTTGAACTGAATTCCATAAATATTTCAAGGTATTTTTACGAAATATCCTTTTAACAATTTGGATTTCATATTCAAGGTGAACCAACAATCAATCAGAATAGAGCTGGAAGGGACTTTGGAGGTCTTCTAGCTCAAGCAGGAGTCCCTATACCATTTCAGACAAGTGACTGTCCAGTCTCTTCTTAAAAACCTCCAGTGATGAAGCACCCACAACCTCTGATGGCTTGTTGATCCACTGGTTAATTGTCCTCGCTGTTAGGAAGTTTCTCCTTAATTCAGGTTGCTTCACATTTCAACAGCAACTTTCATTGCATTTTGATGTGACTGCTTAGCAGATATTAATACTGATCTTTGACTGAATAATGTAATGATGGAAGTGAATCATTCCCAGACTTTTAACATTGGTTACTTTAAATGTGTTATTCCTGCTCTAAGAAGGAAAACTTCAAGTGAAAACTTCACTTTTTCCTGAAAAATATGTGTAATAGAATTTTGTTAAACTTTCATTCAAAGTTTACTTGAAATCAGCCATTACCTCATGGCCTAATCTCATCAAAAAACCTGTTATCCTGATTGACTGAGTAATAGTTAAACTATGTATTCAATAATGTTTATTATAGTAAGTGGATGGCAGTCTCTGCCAGCCTATCACCAAGGGTCATGATTCACTTGTTTGAATCTTCCCCAGAAGTGGACAGAATGTGGCATTAGCAAAAACTAAGCTAGAGGGGAGTGGAACTTGTATCAAATAGAGGTGTTTTTTTTTTTTAAAGAGAAATTGCTTTTATGTAAAAATTATTTTAAAACGTTTAAATAAGAGAACAAAAGGCACAGAGTTCTAACCTTGGAAAAGCAACGTTTGCATTCTTTATCTTCAGATTTTTCAGAATCTTGCATTCTCTCAGAGAAAGAAAAGCACGGAGAACATCGTAGATTATTAGGGGTTGATGAAAGAAGATATCTCAAGGAGATTTAGAGGCTAAGTGGGAAAGTATTAACAGAGAATTTAGAAATGTGAAAGCTATTATAAAGTCTGCTAAAACACCAAGCAGGGAGAAAAAAAAATTGCAATAGCCAAAATTCAGTTCAAAACAATTAGAGCAATTGTTAGAATAATAAAAGAAGTTTAAGCTGAAGGAAAGGAGATAAGAAAACTGCCTTAGGGAAGACATTTTTTTAGCGGGTTTCAGTTTCATGCTTAGATGGGAATAGGCAATATTTGAAGAAGCAGAAATAAAATCAGAGATCAACAAAAAAAGAAGTTGAGGTTTGAGAATCAGTAGTCTCAGTCCTTAGCCAAAAAAGGAGATAGAATGAGGAACAGAAGTCTCTATTGCCCCTCACCAAGGCCATTAGCCATCTATTAGCATCTTGCCTTTGGTGCACCACATGAGGTAGTTGTGTTGTAAGACATACCAAGGTGGAGCCATACTGTAACTACTCCCACTGTTGTGTTCTGGAATCATTTAGGTTTCCGAGTGGTCTTCCAGGATAATCCCATGTAGAATACATTGCATTAATTGAAATGAGAGTTCACTACAGCATAAGCAACTTTGACTAGGGCCTCCTCAGCCAGACGTGGGCCTGATTGGCGTACAAAATGAACCTGTGAAAAGGCCTTCCTAGCTATGGCTGCCATTCAGTGTTATAATTTCCTTTAGAAAACACATGTTTAGTTCTGAGATTTTGTGATAACTAATATAAGTATCTGATATGAAAAAATAGATTGGTGTGCAATCTAGGTAGAATGGTAGGTTGATATACATCCATAAAAGTATTGTGTAGGAATGAAATTGGGCTCTACCTCTTTTTTATCATCTTACTCTGTGTAGTAGAACAATAGTATGCACAGCTGTATTTTTTTTACTCAATTCAATCTACAGTATAAAAACAAACTGATTCTCTGGTATGAAGTATTCTATTGTTTAGTACAAAGTAGCAGGTGGCATCCTTTCAGCTGTAAAATATAGCATTATTTGTTATACGAATAACATATTCATATAGCATAATATGTAAAAGTGTGATATTACGCTTGGCCAGATACTGGCTTCTATTCCTACAATATTAAAAAGCCAAAAGAAATGGAGAATTATGATATATTAAAAAAAATCTGATTAAATTTGGAAAATTCTTCCTTGCTATATGTCCAATGAAAGGGATGGGAGGTGGGGTAAGTACTAGGGTGCTGTCAGCCTGATACCATAAATATTTTGTCACTGTCCTCAATTATTAGGGCAATATACTCTTCCTCTTTGTGGTTAATTATTTATACTTTGTTAGCAAATCTTCTGTGAAACTGTAAACCAGAGTAAATTAGCTGAGTTACAGAAGCAGCGTTTGTTTTTAATTATTAAAATTATGCCCCAGGAAATGTAGTTTGCTTTCCTGTTTAATAGCTCCCCTATTGTCTTAGCACAGGAGGAAAGTTTTCTTCCTGATTAGAGGAAGTGGCAAACTTGTGTTGTAATCTGCACCGTGAGAATTAAGCAAAACAAAGAATAGCCTTATGCTATGGCAAAGCAAGCTTAAGCAATGTTTGTACTATGAGGAGTTCTAAACATATCTTATTGTCTCAGAGGATACATTTGGCTATATTTATAGTGATTCAAATGTGAGCGTTCAACTCAGGGGTGGGTTTTAATTTTTTTTACTACAGGTTCTGTGGGTGTGGCTTATTTTGTGGGTGTGGCTTGGTGTGGGGGGGTAATGTGGGTGGGCATGGCCAACTTTTTTTTTTTTTTACTTTTAAAAGCATTTTTTCTACAACCTTAAGAGGTTGCAGAAAGAAATGCTTTTAAAAGCCTCCAACGATCAGTTATCTCAACTGGGATCATCAGAGGCTTTTTTTTCCCTACAACCTCTTTGGCTGAAGATGTTGTTGAAAAAAATGCTTTTAAAAGCCTCTGATGATCCCAGCTGAGCCGCGCGATCATCAGAGGCTTTTTTTTTTACTTTTAAAAGCATTTTTTCAACCAATCAAGAAAGAATGCTTTTAAAAGTTAAAAAAAAAAAAGCCTCTGATGAGGTGGGTGGGGTAAGCGAGCGGCGACTGGGCCGGGAACTGGTTCATGGGCGTGGCCAGCCAATGTTATTACCGGTTCTCCGAACTACTACAAATTTTTACTACCGGTTCTTGCGAACCGGTGTGAACCAGGAGCAACCCACCACTGATTCAACTTCACCTATGAAGTAACTCGATTCAGAACAGATATGCTCATTGTAGGTTTTCTGTTCTCACTGTTTGGCTACTAAGTTCATTTCAGTTTTTTAAAACAGAAATCGGTGCTTATTTCAACTTTTGTTCAAATATATTGCTGAGAGGTTTACAGAGTTCAATACAAAACCACTAAAATTTGAAAAGTCAAATATATCACTCCAATACCAATATTGAATTATGGATTATTCAATGCTATTTCATGCACTGCATACTAATAAAACCTCTGACATGTTGCCCTATGTGGTCATTGGCTTAATTTAATTGGACCCTTGTCCAACTTTTAAATCTTCTGAGAAAGAGGAGCTCAAATTTCAGGTAAGAAATGTTCCTTCCCTCAACAGTGACTGTTATCTGTTCCCTGACTGAAGAAAGCAGACTGGTGGTAGATGTTGCTGTTGCTGATCTACAATCTGAAAGAGATTGTGTCCTTCCTTCCTTCCTTCCTTCCTTCCTTCCTTCCTTCCTTCCTTCCTTCCTTCCTTCCTTCCTTCCTTCCTCCCTCCCTCCCTCCCTCCCTCCCTCCCTCCCTCCCTCCCTCCCTCTTCATTATGGTCTTAGGACCTTGAACAACCTGGATTATGGATGTCTTTGTTTTTAAGACTGAAAGACTAAATAAAGAGAAACCCCTGAATCCCTGTAACCCCAAATTCAACTATAGTATACTCCTGGATGCAAAGTCACCAGGAGCTCTTTGGCAATTGCCCTTGAGCCTTGACTAACAAGGTGGCAACAGGCAACTTACACTGTTGATACTTGCCATACTTATCTGGAATTCCTTTAGTTCCCCAACCTGACATTGTGGATGCTGTTCCCACTACTTGTGGGTATATGGCAGAACACAACATATATTACAGGAATAACCAATCTTTTAGTCAGATTATCTACCTAACATTTGGTAGAATACACAATACTTAAACCAGCAAAGCTTACTCCTTCAAGACCTAGAAATGGTGTGTGTTTCTGTGTTAAAAACATTATGCCAAATGTGTAGCAATTCCCACCCAGAGGGCAAGACACACTGGAAATCTACTTCAGCTGACAGATTGCATTTGTTGGATTCTGTACTGGAAGATTGTCCATTTCCTTTTACTTTTTTTCTCTTGAAACTGATTGCAGAATAAGAGTCTTATGTTTGCAATTTTGCTAAGGGCGCATACAAATTGTGAAGTACTATATGTATAAATCCCTATCAGGGGTATAAATAAGGTCTGTGGCAGGGTATTTTTTTCCTACTTGGGCAAAGCAAGTCAGATTGCTGATGGCTATCCTTGTAGGCATTTTGTATATGTTTTCTTGTGTTTGAATACACTCTTCATGCAATAATTATTGGGGTTGTATACCATTGAAAATATGATTTGGAAGAAGCATTTCAGACTTGACCCAAATGCACCATTACTTTATTGTTCATTAGCACAGCCCAATTGTTTCTTGGGCTTCTGGGTGAGCCAGGACAGGGCAGGGCAGGGCAGGAGAAAAAGGCCTGGCCCCTTTAAGAATCACATTAATTTCAACTTCTTAAAGCAGATGCCTGTTTTTAAAGCTTATATGTAAGTCTGAAAAAGTTAGGCCATGTTTTTGAATAATGTGGATGTGTTTGCATGAGGCCTGAAGCTCTTCTTTCAAATGATGTTCAAAGCATGTGCAGCCCTAATTATTATTGTTTTGTGAGAGCCTAATTTCTGTCTGCTTACTTGATTAGTGAGTATCGTAACCATCAACTATTAAAAAGACATATCTGCTTGGTATCCATGCCAAAGGCATAAACAAATCCCCTTGCTTTATAGCATGCCTTTTGACTCAGGTGGATAATATTGCTACAGTCATTATAGAATTTATTAAAAAATACAACCAAAAATCTCTTGGCAGTTTAAATATATCATTTTTAAGTAAATAAGGTTTCTCTAGACTTTAGGAAAACAACTTTGTTTTCCCAAGGCCCCGATTTCCTCACCTGTCCTGGTGAAGCTCTACCTATTATAATAACATACCAGTTTGGGGACCTGGAATATTATGAAAGAAGGCATCTATCAGAATAACAAAGTTGGAAGGGACTTTGGAAGTGGTCTATTCCAATCCCCTGCTCAAGCAGGGAAATCTATATCATTTCAGACAAATGGTCGTCCAATCTCTTGGAGCATTCACAACTTCTGGAGGCAAGTTGTTCCACTGATTAATTGTTCTAACTGTCAGGAAATTTATCCTTAGTTCTTGGTTGGTTCTCTCCTTGATTACTTTCCATCCATTGCTTCTTGTCCTGCCCACAGGTACTTTGGAGAATAAATTGACCCCTATTCTTTGTGTCAGTCCCTTAGATATTGGAACACTGCTATCATATCACCCTTAGTCCTTCTAAGCTAGACATATCCAATTCCTGCAACCATTCTTCATGTTTATCTTGTTATTTTTTCCTCCAGTAAGTATACACAGACAAGCTTCAGTTTATTGAAATTGTACCCCAACTGCAGAGAGTTAGAGTCGTATGATTCTATACAGATGCTATTGTTCTCCTACAGAAACATTTATAAGCAAGGATCCAATAAAAGAATGGTAAAAATTGCTCCCCAAACTGTAATTTCTTTGCTTATAATGTAATTGAATTTATATAATTTAACAAAATTGGAAGGAACCTTGGAGGTCTTCTAGTTCAATCTCCTGTTTAGGCAGGAAACCCTACACCACTTCAGACAAATGTTTATCTAATCTCTTCTTAAAAACTTCCAGTGTTGGAACATTTACAACTTCTAGAGGCAAGTTGTTCCACTGATTAATTGTTTTAACTGTCAGGAAATTTCTCCTTAGTTCTAGGTTGCTTCTCTCCTTAATTAGTTTCCACCCATTGCTTCTTGTCCTGCCCTCAGGTGCTTTGGAGAATAGTTTGACTCCCTCTTCTTTGTGGCAACTCCTGAGATATTGGAACACTGCTGTCATGTCTCCCCTAGTGCTTCTTTTCATAAGACTAGACATATCCAGTTCCAGCAATCATTCTTTATATGTTTTATCCTTGAGTCCCCTAATCATCTTTCTTGCTCTTCTCTGCACTCTTTCTAGAGTCTTAACATCTTTTTTATACCATAGCGACTAAAATTGGATGCAATATTCCAAGTGTGGCCTTACCAAGGCATTATAAAGCGGTATTAACACTTCATGTGATCTTGATTCTGTCTCTCTGTTTATGCAGCCTAGAACTATGTTGGCTTTTCTGGCAGATGCAGCACACTTCTGGCTCATTTTTAAGTGATTGTCCACTAGAACCCCAAGATCCCTTTCACAGTCACCATTATTGAGCAAGGTATCACATATACTGTACCTGTGCATTTTGTTTTTCTTGCCTAAATGTAGAACCTTACTTTTTTCACCACTGAATTTCATTTTGTTAGATAGCATCCAATGTTCAAGTCTGTCAAGATTCTTCTGTATCTTAAGCCTATCTTCTGGAGTGTTGGCTATTCCTGCTAGCTTGGTATCATCTGCAAATTTGATGAGTTCCCTATCTATCCCATCGTCCAAATCATTGATGAAGATGTTGAAGAGTACTGATCTTAACAAGCATGTTACAAACATGTAACAAGCAAAGTGTATACCATAAAATAAAGAGATTCTTGTTAAGACACAATATTTGAAATGTGATCTTTAATAATTCACAAAGAATTATTTTTTAATCTTCACCATTTTTCAACAATAATTTCAAAGATGAACAGCTCTATAAACACACATGTTGAAGAAGAAGTTAGGACTGCCTTTAATCAGCTGCAGTGTAAACTCAGTTTTAATCAAAGGAAGCCATTTCTAAGGCCATTAAGCAATTTTAATAGCATTGTCAAAGCTATAGAAATAATAGGTGCAAACAATAAACATTATATTGAATAAACTATTCAACATTGCTCTGAGCTTAGTATCTTTACCACCTTTCTGAAATATGGAGAAACTCTTCATACACTGGATGTATGAATTATTCAGGTAACATTATTAGAGAACAAACTGTCAATGTTAAACATGAATGAATAGAGAGACATCCATTTCTATTAACAAAAAATTTGTCCACCTAGAAACTGACTCTTGTTATTGTTATTTTGGGATATGTCGATTATTTTCAATGTGTTTAATGTGTTTCTTAAAGGGCAGAGTTCCAAAACTAGGAACTCACTTAAGTTGGGGAAAATAGGGTGGTTGTAGAATTCAGATAAGAACAGAATTTTGTTACTTGGTGCTATTAGCTTAGCTGGATTTCCATCCCAAGTAAAATTGAAACCAGGTAAAACACAACCAGGGCTGTTTGTATTGCATGCTTAACCTTGGAGTTATTCAGTTAGCACAATTTTCTGAGTATTCACAACACACTGTACCATAGATTTGTCAAGCAATCTTAAGAATCTGGTTAATTAATTTAGCCACTAAAAACCATGACTGTGGCCCCATATTGATTTTGTGTTGTTTTCCATTGGTTCCAAAATACATTACTTTTCTAAATGTGTTCATTTTCCTCCATCCCTCTTCAACATCTTTTGGTCACCTTCACAATGCGACTAGCATGTTTCTTGCATTCTGTGATGCATAAAGTGATGAAATGGACCTGTGGCTATGTATGTTGTCATATGATTTAACATGCTATGAATTTCTACAGAGAGAATAGTGGTATGTCTTGTGTCAACTGGTTGTCATTCCCAGTTTCTTTTCCTTCCTACTGCTTCTAACTTTCAAATCCACTGGAGTATTTAGCACACATCATCCTCATCTCCAACACAAGCATGACATTTCTTAGGAGCATAGGGAGTGATGTTTGAAAAAGAAAGAACCTATCATGACACTTTTTATTCTGAATTATTGTCTCAGTTGGCACACAAAATGGACCTCTTTGTCCAGATTGCACACCTATCTTGACTAGAGAAGTGCAGCCCCATCCAGACCAAAGGTGACAATGTCCAAGACATAGTGGACCCAAAGAGCCACAAGCCATTCAGTCTTGTCGAGTTTGACAAGATTAGATATAAAGGCATGTTTGAAAGCTGTTGGAAGTCCAGAAATGAAACTCCCCTTAGCTTCATTACTGACTTTCCCCATAATTAACAGATACCTTTCAAAAACTGATATAGCTTTGTCAGTATTTTAAATAAGGGTACTAAAAAAATTCTCCTGATTCTTCCCCCCCTCCCCATTTGATAAAAGAGAATTCGCTTTCAAAATACTTTCAAAAACATTGCCCTTAGTTACAAGGTAGCTAAAGGGCACTCATGAATATTGTACCTTTTATTGCAGAGTTATCATTTGAAGACTCTGTAATTTTTCTGCTTTCTCCGCTTAGTGAAATCCCAGGAGGTATTTAATAATTAGGGAACTCAACCGATCAGTTATTTTTCATTCTGGAGAGTATAGGCAACTTCAGAATAATAGAAAGACATATAATAGGAAAGAGCAGCACCTTTACCACTACCAACAATCAAGCAAGCTTCTTGGATTTTTGGCCAAAATCAAGTGTAGTATCAGTAAGCTTTAAAAACAAACCACGAGAAGTTCCTAACAAATTCTCAAATATCTCAAGAACAAGACAGAAAACAAGAAGCATCATTTTGTAGAGGAAACAACTTTTTGACCAATTGTCCCAAAGGTGCTTTTCAAAAGGCAATTGGACTTTCTTACTTTTTACCTTGAAAACATTTTACTTCTCATCCTTTAGAACTGAAGAAGCTTCTTGAATGAGAAGTGAATTGGTTTCAAGGTAAAAACCAGGAAAGTCTAGTTGTCTTTTGAGAAGCACATTTGGGACAACCATGTCCTGGGTGATTGAGAATGTCCATAGACATTTCTGACCAAATGAAAAGAAGATTTTAATAGTATTTTATTTAAAATTTTAAATTACGTAAAATGGAGCTATTCAAGTTGATATGTTTATCGTGTCTATTAATGTATTTAGGTAAAACTAAAAATGATAAATGGGTCATTTAACAGACTGAGATGCAATTACTCTCTCCTTTAATGCAGTCTTGGGATCTGCTCACAATAGGGAAAGAAGACTTTGGTTAATCACAAAATTGCTGGAATAATGATGGAACAAACTGACCTTAATCCCCAAGATGATACAACATGTAAAATTCATTTTCATCAGCTATGCTGAAAACCATCTCTGATACCTCCAAGATTTATGTATTATTCTTTGGAAGAAACATCTATTTGTGCAATAGAAGATGATTACTGGAAAAAGTGGTTTCAGCTATCAGATGGAGGTAGGATCCTTGTGTTATTACTCAAATTGGTTGGTTTTAATTATGAATCACACACATTGAAATGTGGTGTAAAATAAACAGGATAGTTAGTATGCTAATCAGCAATCAGAGGAGCCCTTAATAACTGCCAAACAATATCATTGATGAACATTTTCAGAATAATTCAGAGAGCAATTTGGAACTTTCAATGGCAGGCGCCTGAATTGGCACATGATATAAATGGCATACTGAGCACATCACATGTATGTCCATTTTTCGAGCATTACATTGTGGTTCACTTCACAATGAAAATACAAATAATTGTAAGCAATTTGTCTGGAGTAATTTTTAAATTGGTACACTAATAACAAGAAATAGATCAGGAGTTCCTTCTTTTATGTTCATGTTTTCTATAATTGCTAGTTCAACATTAATGTAATCCTTCCCTCTGATTACAAGTTCTGTTTGGATAATACTAGTCATATGGTTAATAAAGCAAAATAAATATAAGTGACATTAACTGTGATGATTTTAAGCTTAAAATCTATTGTGTGGATTATAGAGTCTACTGGGACCTTTACAGAGGCATCTCAACAGCTAATAGATATGTGTGGGGTGTTTTGTTTCCCTTTGTTGATCATTTATCTTTTTGAGTGTTGAAAATGGAAGGCAAATCTATATCTGCTGCAAGCCAAAAGCCAAGATCAGATCAGTAAGCTACGAATTCATTTTGTTGAAAGCAGATATGGTTGTGTACCCTTAGATAATATATTCTGCATGGTATCTTATAAGAGAGAATTATTTGAAAACATTTAGTTCTGATAACAGAGGAAGTTTTTGGTATTGTGGCAGTTTGCTATCTTCTCAACAATATGAAACCTGGACAGCTGAAGAGAGTTACATTTTGCCTCTGGCTGTTTCATCACTGAGAAGCTGTTACTGCTAAAAATAACAAAATATGGTTTTTCCTCCAGTTGCAAACGTAGAGTATATTTGTCCCAAAACTTAACTCTGTTTGGCCTAGATTTTCTTTTGACTCTAAGGTTTTTCCACCTTGTCCAAGTAATGTAAAGCATCTTGTATGCTGGAGGTATGAGCCTCTGGGGTGACCCAAGAGGCAAAACTCAGAGGGCTCTTGCCTCTGGCATTTTTATCAGAAGGAGACTCTATTACTTGTTTATAGAAGTGGGGGAAAGATAATGGCAGCAAAATAGCAGTACTAGTAGAAGTAGTACTTTCAGTAAGACTGGAGAGAGTTGTTGTATTGCATCTGTCTTATGTACTGATGAGACAGTGAGAACATTACAGGTGTATTTCCAATTTATTTATACAAGCAGCTTTGTTTTGCGGATTTAGTGCAACTGCCTTGACATTGTAAGAGTAGATAGAAAAAGGAACTACAAGAGCTATTGGACCGAGTTGGGTTCCAGAGGGAGCTTGGGGTTGTTTTCTTAAGGAGACAGCATTGTGGCCCCCTGCTTGAGGGCCATCATTCAGCCCACCCAGACTAAAAAGTTTTCATTCAGTTTCCAATTTTCCAACCTCATGCTTGTTGAGAAGGTGGTTGCGATCAGCTTCAATGGCTCTGGATGAAACAGATTATCCAGACCCCTTTCAGTCTGGATTCTAACTAGGATATGAAATGGAGAGCATTGGTCATATTTTGGGTGACCTCTAGCAAGTAGGATGGAGGTGGTGTATCCATCCTTGCTCTTCTTAACTCTTCAGTATGCTCATGGTATCCTTCTGGAGTGGCCCTGGGAGTTGGCCCTTGGCCCTTGGGTATGGGCAACACAAGATTGTGTTGATTTTCCTTCTTGCTTCTAGTCAGTGTTGATACTAATGGAGAAATCTAGTCTGTAACCTCTTCTTTGGGGAGTGCTGAAGGATTTAGTCATTTCTCCTCTCCTATACTGGGTGAATTAATGAAGTCACCAAACAATTTGAGGTGAGGTATTACTGACATGCTGATGATATCCAGCTGTACATCTCCGCCTCAGACCACCTGAGTGATGCTGTGGATATTTTGTCCCAGTGTATGGGGCCTGGATGGGGATTTGGGAAACCTCCCGAACTTATGACTTCTATTTGAAAGGCAGATGACAGCTATGGCTGGGAGGATCTTTGCATACCCAGATAGACTTGATTTAAATCTTTGAAGTTAATTGAAATGATCCTTTACCCTGGAAAAATCCTTCTGTTTATATTCAGAAACAGAAAAGAAGATTTTGAAAGTTGGATGCTAAAGGTCACAGATGGCTATCTTAAAAGAAATGATAACTGAATCGATGCAGAAGTTCTTCCAGTTATTTAACCTTATGGTGGAATCAGAAGGGTTACTAAAGATGAACAAGCCTCACAGAATAAAATTGAAATTGACTTATAATGGCATCTAAATAAATTTACAAAAGGGATTTGCTGGAGTTGCCATAGTAAAATTACAAAAGGGGCCCAAAAGACGACAAGAATTTGAGAGAAGTGACAAAGAGAGTTGAGAAACTAGATGTTAGAATTTTTCTTTGAGGAATTTAAAGGTTATTGGGAGAAAAATAAATAAATGCAAAACAGACTTATTTGATCAAGGTTAAAATAATGGGTTACTATTTCTCATTAAGTTTAATAGTTATTGCTATGGGTCAGACTTTGGGTCAGACTTTGACTATCTATACTGCACGAGCCAGAAAGAGGGCTAAGACAATATCTACAAATCCGTCACATCCTGGACATAAATTGCTTCAATTTCTCCCCTCAGGATGCTGCTATAGAGCATTGTATGCCAAAACAACTAGACACAGTTTTTCCCCCATGCCATCACTCTACTAAACATCTCATTCCCACAGCACTGTCTCATGTCTAAGGATATCTAATCATGTAGTAAAGCTGTATTATTATTATCATCTTTCCTTTCATCTTCTATTATTGGTACCTTATGTTTACATTAATTTGTTGTTTGTTGTTTTTATGTACACTGACAGTTTATGCACTGGAGACAAATTCTTTGTGTGTCCACTGGACACACACTTGTCACACTGGACCAATAAAGAATAAGAATAATTGAAAAGAGGAAATGGGAGGGATCTCTTTAAATAGAACCAGAGAGATAAAATAAAGGATTTAAACTTTAAAGGATAAAGTTCGCAATACTTACGTTGTTATTTCTGCTAACCCTTACCAGCAGAGGTGGGTACTACTTACCTTTACAACTGGTTCTCAACGGGAGCGTGCGCGCGCTTCTCTGCATGCACAGATCGTACCTTATGACATCCGGGCAGGTGGGCGGAGCCTCCCACTGCTTTTACTACTGGTTCTCAAGAACCAGTAAGCAACCCAACATTGCTTACCAGGCTTTTGCTGATTAATATGGAGACATGAGGTTTTAGAGACAGGCTTATCGAAGATGGGGTGAAATATGCAATGAAGAGTTTTTGTTGTATTTTAGGTACAGTGATGAGTTAATGTTAACTCATTCAGGGCATGAAAGCTGTTTTTTCTTTCACCCACTTTTCTTTTCTTTTCTTTTTTTAATGATTAAAAATATTTTTAATGTATTTCTGTATTATGTAGTTGATTTATCTGCACAATACAAGCTTTAATAAATTTACTGGAAAAAGGTTCAGAATATTCTTTTGGTTCTCTATATTGATGTTTCTGCAACATTTATTTTTATTCATTTTTAGACTTTTATAAGTGTATCATATAAATTACATGCAGCTTTTATATTTCTTGTCATTTGTACAGTGCAATTACCTCAATGATTATTTTTGAATGATGAAAATGTGAGATTGCATTTCATAAACAAACAAGCAAACTTTGACTTTTAAGTATTTTATGTTTATATTATACAGTTAAATCTAATTATGAATTAAATCCACATTATTTTTTATTTTTGAAAAATAAGTAATTTTCTAAATTGCATTATACACTTTGCTAACCCTTTCTTCTCTAACATAATTTATTTTGTGTAGTAAAACCAATTTAAATAAGATATGGTTTTGTGATACATATTAATCATGTCTTTAGTACCCAGGTATATAATTCATTTTATTTTAGATTTTATTAAATGGTTTGGATTGTAACTACTTCTTAATTTTCACATGCTACTTCCTATTCAATAATTCTTTGTTTTCCAGAATGATTAGCACTTTTATTTAACACTCAAAGGATAAACTGCCAACATGATTGTCTTACTTTACATTTTAGCAAAAGTGAAATGCTTGCAGCAAAGTAAGAGGGTGAATCTTCTTGACAAGCTTTTTAAATGTCTGATGTTGGTAAATATTTGATCTTGGATCCATCAGCCAAATAATTAGAAGGATGTTTCAAAACACAACTGGACTTTCTTTGTCTTTTTTCCCCTTGAAGACATTTCACTTCTTTTTTTTTTAATTTTTTTTAATTTATTTAAAACAATACATCAAAAAAAAGAAATAGTCAAACAAATGATCGCAACAGGAACTTTGCATGATATTTACACTTTCTACGGTATGTAGGCTTCAGTCAGATTTAACATATATTAAACATAATCCTGGTTATACTTGACTTTTTGGGCGTCTGTTGTTCAACCAAACGTATCATTTGTCCCAACATTGGAAATATACAGAGTCCTTTTGATCTCTCAATGCTTTAGTCAGTCTGTTGGCTTCTGCATAATCCAAAATTTTCTCCAAAATCAAATCTTCAGCCGGCAGGTCTTTCCCCTTCCAATGTTGGGCGAAACATATTCTTGCTGATGTGGTGATAAATACACACAGACACCATATATTTGTGCCTATGTTGTCTGGCCTGATGTTCAGTAGATAGTACTGTGGTTTCAGAATTAGGTTATAACCTGTGATTTCCATGATCCATGCCTGTATAATTTTCCAGAATTCAGTTGTCCTGGAGCAGGTCCACCACATGTGGAAATAGGTACCAATCTCCCCACACTTCCAACAGTTTGGTGAGAGATTTGAATACATTTTAGAAAGACGAGCAGGTGGAAGGTGCCATCTATACAGCATCTTGTACACATTTTCTTTGTATGATGTTGCCCACAGGAATTTCATATGTTTAAGACAGATTTCTTCCCATTTTGTCAAATCAATTGGATAGCCAATATTTCTCCCCCAGGCAATCATAGAGTCTTTAACTATTTCATCCCCTATCCAATAGTCTATTAAAAGTTTATATATCCTTGATAACATTTTGTCCTCTTTTCCTAGAATGATATTGTCCAGATCATGCTGATTCAAATTAATACCATCTTGTTCCCTATCTTTTTTAAATTTCGAGCAAATTTGGGCATAAGCCCACCAATCCAGTTGTCTTCCCTGCAACTCCAACTCATTTCTTGATTTCAGACTACCATGGGGGTCCAAAAGTTCCCGGTAAGAGAGATGATTTTCTTTGTTATATAGAGGCCTATACGTTATTGCTTCGAGTGGGACCAGCCAAGAGGGGATTGAAGAGTAAAATTTACCCTTAATTTTCCTTCAGGACTCAATTAGAATATTCCTCACATAATGTCCTGCAAGGCACCTGTGCTTTGGGATTCTGTTTTGCCAAAGAAAATAATGCCAACCTTGATGTAGCCCCTCCCCTTCCAAGATCAACAACCTCCTTCTTCTCAACAATATCCAATCCCTGATCCAGACTAAATTTGCAGCCTGATAGTAGTATTCCCATTTTGGAACACCAAATCCTCCTCTTTCTTTAAGCTCTTGAAGCATTTTAAGTTTGATTCTGGGTTTTTTATTTTGCCAGATGAATTTAAGGACATAGTAATTTAGTTTTTTAAAAAAATTATTATCCAATCTAGCTGGTGCTGTATAGAATAGGTATATCCATTTCAGGAGTATGTAAGTTTTTATAATTGCTATTCTACCTAGTAGGGATATCTGCATGTTCTTCCACTTCTCTAGATCCTGACCTGTTCTCTTGAGAAGGTTCAGATAGTTGTCTTCTTTGATCATGGAGCATTTGGCTGATATAATAATACCTAGATATTTTAGTTTATTTACAATTTGGAACCCCAAATTCGCTTCTAATTCTTTCCCTTGCTTTACTGTCAGATTTTTGGCAATAATTTTAGTTTTTTTCCCTATTGACTTTTAATCCCGCCACCTTACCATATTTTTCTATTTCCTGGGTCAGACACAGTCCCGATATCAACGGATCTTCTAATATAAATACTAAGACATCAGCGTAAGCCTGCACCTTATATTGTTGATTTTGGATATAAAGACCTTTTATCACCGTATTACGTCTAATTTCCCTCAGTAGGGGTTCTAATGACAAAATAAATAACAATGGGGAAAGCAGACACCCTTGTCTAGTTCCTTTCTCAATATCAATTTGACCGGATACATCACCATTAATTGAAATTTTAGCAGTCTGCTTCGAGTAAATTGCACGGATTGCCCGAATAAATCTTTCTCCAAATTGCATATGTTGCAGTAAACCTATTAAAAAGCTCCAGTTCACACGATCAAAGGCCTTATGTACATCCATGAATACCAGGGCCAATTGTTTATCAATATGGGTTTTGTAGTATTCCAAAACATTCATAACTATTCTTACATTGTCTCTAATCTGTCTGCCTGGTAAGAAGCCATTTTGGTCTTCATGTATAAATTGGTTAAGAAACCCTTTGAGTCTCTCTGCTAAAACTGCTGTGAATAATTTATAATCTGCGTTAAGGAGCGAGATGGGCCTATAATTCTGAATCTGACATAGGTCACTATCGTCCTTTGGCAAAAGAGTTATTAGTGTTTCTTTCCATGATTTCGGGGTCTGTCCCTCCCGAATCACCCCATTAAATAACTCAGTCATATGCGTACCTAGTATTTCCCAAAGTGCTTTGTAATATTCAATCGGTAGGCCATCTGTACCGGGAGTTTTCCCTGTCTTGTTTTCCCATGACCCTTTCGATTTCCCCCTCTGTAATTTCTTCATCCAATACTTCCCTAGATAAACCTGGTATTTGGGGTATGTCTGATTCCTCTAAGTATTTCTTTATTTCCTGTTCAGACTTATCATCCTTACAATATAGGTTAGTATAAAATTCCTGTGCAATTATTTTCTTCCCTTCTTCCCCTGTAATCCAATTGTCCTTCCCATCTCTCAAGTTATGGATTCTATTCTTTTCCTTTTCTTTATTTAGACGGTAAGTGAGCCACCTCCCTTGTTTGTTTGCCCTTTCGAAGTATCTTTGCTTCATCCACCTTATTTTTTTCTCCAAATCCTGTTGATCTAATAAATTAATTTGGTGTCGTGCTAATTTCAAGTTCATTTTAAGTCCTATATTGCTTGGATCCTGCTGTAACATAGCCTCACTTCTTACCAGGTCATCCAATAATTTATTGCGCTCAGCCCTTTCCTTCTTTCGTTTCCCTGCCATATAATTAATCACCAAACCACAAAACACAGCCTTTGCTGTGTCTCATATGTTGAAAAGTCTTGTATCCTCCCTGTTGTTTTCCTGAAAGAAGAACCCCATCTCTTTCTTTAAGTGTTTTAAGAATAACTCATCTTTAAAAACTCTTATATCCAATCTCCACTTAGGCCTTATTTTCTGGCTTCCCCATGTTATCCAAACACAACTGGACTTTCTTCGTCTTTTTTCCCCTTGAAGACATTTCACTTCTCATCCAAGAAGCTTATTCAGTTCTAACTGAATGGAGGGAAATGGAAGGATTTATATTCCTTCCAATCATCTGGCCATTAGCGCTCTTTTTGAAAATTGTAAAGGCCACTTGGAGGTTTATCTGTGCCTTCATGGTCACTGGAATAGTGTAAATGGATGTGGAACCTTCTTGGAACTGTTGAAAGTCCAGTTGCCTTTTGAAAAAGCATCTTTGGGTGCTAGAGCACCTAGGACCTAGAAGACTGAAAATCTCCATAGACAAGGACTCCATGTGATGTAATATCCTTGACCATGGCCCTGAAAAAGTTAATCTTTCATTAGGTTGGGTAGATTCGGAAGATTGACAATAAGTTGGCTACTGAACAGTGAAACTTTAGAAAGAGGTGTGAAGTTATTCTGCTTTTCCTGAAAGCTAAAAATGGAAATTCAGTAGCAAAGACCATATGAGTACAGGAAATACCATAGAAGGCACAGATAAAGAGTTGTGAGATTTGAAAGAAGCACCTAAAATTGCTGTTCTGAGATCTTTGTAGCTCATAAGGAAAGCATATTTTAGCTGCACTTATCTGATTTTTGGACCATGAACAAAGCAAACTTTCTATCTTGTAATTGCTGTCTCTTTTTTAATTCTGCTATGTAAAGCCTACATGTCTATTTGCTCTTGCTACCAAGAAATGCAATATTGGTAAGTCAAGTCAAAGAATCATTTAAGAAGAAGAATTTCTGTGGAATAGTAGACTCCATGGAACAGCTGAATGGGGGTAGCCCAAGAAACATAGCAAATATATCTCCATTTTTGTTGCCTCAAGTACAGTTCTGGTTCAGGGCTATTTTGTAGCCGTTTGCCAAAAATATAGTTCATAGATTATTGTGCAGGAGGCTCAATTGCAATTTATTCGTATAGATTTTCTTTCAAAACATATTTTTTTGGAAATGTATGGGTAATAAAGAGAAGAGATTGCTATATATTCTGCCAAAGTATTCTGCATTTAAAATCTCCTTTATTGTTTCTATGCTTTCTTCCAGTTTTTAACACATTGTTGGAAATTATGATTCTTATAGTAGAGTAGAACCCACACTTCATCAATTTATTAATCTAATATGTGGCATAGTTGTTTCTTTAAAAAAAACAAATAATAATTGGAAGATGAATTGAAAAGATGAATTGGAAAATCTGACAGAAGAGCTAATAAAACTTCAATTTTTCAGGAATAGAATTATCAGCCAACCTCCATTTGGACTAATGATACCACCAGCTTTTGTCTGATGTATATGTTAGCTGACCATACATATCTCAGCTATAAATCATACATCATAAATTAAGAAACAGATTAAATGACTTTTAATTAAATGCTTAAATTTGGCTTTTTTGGGGGGTTATTACCAACAAGGTGTATGGAGGCTGGTTAGCTGATCATTTATCTAAATATTTAATATATTTTAATGAACTCATTTGATTTAAAATTATATTTTATATAATAGGAATAAACTGTATTTCAGAAGGGAGTCATTTTTTTCAAACAAGAAACTAGGGAGTAAAGAAGAGATTGAGAAACGAAAATACTTGGTTACTCAAATGTTACCTTGCACATCTTTTGGTTTCTTCTTATCTTCTGGTTTCTATTTTTCAGGACTATCAGCTTGTTTGTTTGTTTGTTTTCCCTAGAATTAGATTTAATTGAATGCTTCATATATGGGATGAAGTTAAATACAGTCCCAGCCTCCTGCAATCTGTCTGTTCTTATAACATTAGTGTCTATGCCTGCATTGCACTTTTGCTAATATTAATCCTATAATTTAAATTTATTATGAGATGGAAAAAGTTGAGCTTTTTCAAGGTAATTCTCAAAGTGACATCTTTATTTGCAGTAATACTGCCAAAAAATTTACATATGTCTCATTGATGAAGAATATGAAAACTTTTTTTTTTGCTAGACTGAAATTATAGCAGTCAGTATGATATGCTGCCATTTCTTTTTTCAGCAGAGAAAGCAAATATAAAATTATGTAGCCAGAGGAAGGTGGCCAAGCAATTATTTTCATTTCTTGTCTTCTCACAACATTACAAATCAAAATATGCCAGCTGAAGCTATCATTAAGAATGAATACCAAAGGAAACATTTGGCTTAGAAAAGTTAGGTTGGTGAACATAGAAAGATCCTTTTTCTCTTTTTCTCCTCCTTCTGTCTAATTCAGTTTGGAAATGCCCAAGATTTATTGTCTGGGAAACTATCAGGAAACTTCACAGCTATAGTGAGTCTTATCACAAGTGCTCAGATATATCCAAGAATACCTGTTTGCATTTCTAATTGCTTACTCTGTGCCAACAATGAATAATTTCTCTTATGAGCACAGAATATAATTTCTTCTTGTAGATAATGTTTGTTTTCAAAATGTTTGCCTGATAGGGTTTGGATTTATTTCTGCTTAATTATTTATATAGAGTTAATTAGGAATGCACTGAAAGAACTGCCCTCCAACCTGTTGCCTTATCATGATCCTCCTTCCTCCAAAGCTAGCTAGAAAATCCTTTCAAATAAGAAATTTTATGAATTCAATATTCAATTCAATTCAATAACTTTATTGTCATTGTACACAATGTACATAGTATACCGATTCAACTAAATTCAATTAACATCCAAAGACCAGGTCCAACACACATAACAATCCCCAAATACACTCCCACCCATCACAATTCCCCACCCCTTAACCACCCAAACATCCACACAACAGACCAAGTAATACTGTCCAACAGCTCACTGATGGTGGCCCTTTAGTTCATTGTTGAGTGCAATTATAGCTCTGGGATAAAAACTATTCCGAAACCGTGTGGTCCGAAAAGAGAATATGTTGCTTTGAGATATATAGGCTTGGCCTTTCTTCTCTCCATTCATCTTTTCTTTCTTAACAAAAGTTAAAACAAACTTTTACTTTTTAGTTGCTGATATTGAAATCAGCAACTTCAATGATGTATCCTCATTCTGGTTGTGAGGTCACAAGTTCTGAGTCACAGTCACAAGGTTTTAGTCATCTGTTGAGGCCTTCCGAAGATACTAGGGTGGGCAGATGTCACTGTTTGATGGAGTCAAACAGCTGTTCCAATTAAAGCTGTTGTTTACAATTGACTGATGATGATTTGCCACCTTTATAGCATCTTCTTTTTTATCACTTTGTCTATGCTGTGATCCCATCAGTTCTTGCTTGTGGGCAAATGGTATTTCTTGAAGATAATCCAATGCACCATTGCTGCAACTTTGTCATGCCCTTGTTTGTAGTCAATTTGTCCTATCTTCTTACAGCAGCTAATTAGGTTCTTTAACTTCTTTGCAGAAATGGCATTTGTTGTCCTTTGTTGTCTTCTCAGTTCTGGATTTATATACATTGTTTGTTCTTAAGTCTTGGTCTTGTGCAGTCAAAATTAGCCCCTCTGTCTCTTTGTTTAAACTTTCCGCTCTTAGCCATTGTCAGGACTTCTTGTTATCTGCTTTGACTGTTATTTGTTTTTATGTACTAGTCTATTGTTCATTTGATCTTTCTTATAGGTCAGTTTGATCTCTTCAGTATTCAATAAGCTTTCATGCCATACCAGCTTCAGTGTATCTTCTTCACTGTACTTCAAATATTCTTTCAATATCCCTTTTTCATCTTCAGATGTCCAGTGTACTTGCAACATTCCATGCCCATCTATTTTCCATGATAAGTAGTGTCTTGCAAAATGGCTGCTTGGATGAAATGGATATATTGTCATTATTTTTTTCTGGTCTTCTGAACTTCAGGTGCTCTAAATGAAATGAAGCCACTTCTCAGCCACATTTACATAGAGACAACCAAGACCAACTTCTGAAGTAGCTATCCAAGCGTTGTAATAATAATGAGAAATTATTTGACTGCATTCCCTCATGTTACAAAGGACTTTGTTCAAGTGTCAGATGTTTTGCACAGCTCCAAATTTCCCTCTTCCAAATTTCTCCTGCCAAATGCAACTGGATGCTTCTGTTATCATTTTTGCAAATTTCCTTTTTGTAAAAACTCCTTTGTAGTACTAAGCCAAAACGGAGAATAAAACGTTGCACATCAAAGCAGAAATAAATATAGGGACTAGAGTGGCTTTTGCTTCTCTCTGCTCCTTCTTCTTTTTTTTTTTTTAAAAAAAAAATAAGGAGCCATCCCATTTATACTTCAAAAATTCATGAACTCTGCCAAAAACACTTCGCTTCTTCTTGTAATTTCCATTCTTATTGAGAAAACTTCATAGAAGCAAGAGCCTGAGTCTTTCTTTTACTTGGTTATGATATATAAAAAAGCCACACCTCCTGACTGTGTTGAAATGTGTCAATAGATACAAAAGGATAAGCAACCAACCTCAGATGGAACACATTCTAACAAAAGATTGAAAAGATTTCCTCAAAGAAGCCACATACTATATGATGCTGTTGCTGCTGCTGCTGATGATGATCATACATATATGTATGATCAAAATATTTATTTGAAAAATGTTTTATCCCTATTACTCAGACAGATGTAAATAGGTGAACTGTTGCTAGCCAGAAGAAAGTGATGAGTAACTGCAACATCAAAGAATAAGGAACTAGGTACGAAACTGCAATTGAATTATATTTGATATAAGCAAGCAGGGAATAAATCTAAGGAAGCTAGCAATGGTTGACCTTTAGATGACGAATGCTTACTGGCAAAAATAAACCCTAATATATATATGGTGTTGTCTGATTGGAAACAACTATGTAGCTTATGTTATCAATATGAACTAAGGACAGCTTGTTATGCATGTATATTGTATATATGCACAATGTTTTACATTTATCTTTTATTGTCCTTTGCTCAGTGAATAATATTCATCAATAAAGGAGAATATTTGTAGTGAAAGGTTCTTGGTGAAATGAGAATTTGTTGGTGCTCTCTGAGCTTGGTTGTTTTCTTGCAGATGTTTAATTATATCCAAACTAGCTAATATCATCAGTGTCAGTGTAATATACATGTATCATGTAAAGTATAACTTTTATTGTAAAGGCTTGATTTATTAGCTAGCACTGACATACTCGTGCAACTTTTACATGTTATTTCTATTTGTTTAATTACTTTAACAAATATTGCAATTGTTTGGGCATACATCGCTCGATTCCTCGTTTTATTTAATTTGCTGTATTTTCCTAGAATACAGTGTGAAACTGCTGCAAAAGAAAGAATTTTCTGACAGACTGCCAAGGTTTAAATCAAAACAAAGGTCGAGGGAGGTATTTGCCCAGAAGGAATATAATGGTGGTTCAATCCAAACAACTTCTTTTGGGCATAAAAATATAAACCGCTACTCCCAAAGCAGTAAATATCTTTGCAAGGCTAAAGTTGGGGTTTTGTCTTTATGTTTGTCTTAAAAAAAAAAAAAACATTGATACAGGATAGTCAAGAGTTCAGTAACACATTTTCCATTTTTCTATTAGAGAAATAGCTATAAACTGGACAAGGACGTGCACTTATTTCAAGCAGCAGGTCACACTTGACCTTTGAGTGTGAAAAGTCAGGGCAAAACATTGAGGGTGACCAATGCAACAAGGAACATCGATTTAATATCATTAACATGTAAGCAAGTTAAATTGACCATAATTAGTTAACATGATTGCTCCTTAAGTATTTAACAATTGTCCTCTTTTGGCACATCCAACATTTCAATTTAGGACTCAAGAGCTACGCTAAACATTTTTGAGGGCCTACATCTAATTGTGCATCTTTCTTGCAACAGGAAACACTAATTTAGAAGCACCATAAGCTGTTCAGCAGGGAGTATTTAAAAAAAAAACATCAATACCGATCTAGGTAATTTTAACATAATAAAAATATATTCATTTTTAGATTCAACATGTATATCCACAGCCAAACGACAACAACAAGATAAAAGAACAACTCAGGTTTTCTGGGTTTATAAAAAAAAGTAGATGGTCTTGACATTATTTATTGCCAGAGTATTCTACATGCTTTTTGTATATCTCTTATTATAGCCCTGTTTCTAGGACAGTAAAAAGAAGAATATAACACTCAAAGTTAGGGTGGAAAATAAGGAAAAACCCAGCTTTGGGAAAAGGCTTTATTGAAATGTATTTTATGGAAAGTTCACTGATTATTTTTGTGACAGCCACACAAAGCACATAAACTGCCTATGGCTCTTAGTACTCGCTTTGTGACCCACAAGTATCTGTCAGGTTTCGGTACTATCTTAAATAAGTTTCATTTTCAAGCGCAATCTCTCTAATGAATCATTTTTATTTAAGAACATAAAAAGCCGACATTCCTGATTTCATTTTTGCAGCCAAACTGGCCCCTCCTTCCAACCCCCGCCTCTTCCGCTCTCCAACCCCAATGTCCCATTGGCCATCATGCAGATCCATCTCTACCTCCCGGCACGTTCTTTTCACAGGAATGTAGCCCCCACCCTCGTCTCCCAGGAAACACTATCTGTACATACAAAACTAGGTAAAAGTTCATCTTGTTATGTCAGCACTGGAAGAGAGCCTAATTTGGAATGCTGACATCCGGCCCCTCTCCCTTCACTTCTGCGACATCACCTATCCCATAGGGAAAACCCAACAAGATTAGTCTCATCAGCCCCTCTCCAGCTGTGCACCCCCCCTCCCGGCTTTCCCGGGTGGTGTTTTCCTCTGTAGTGGAGGGCTGGTTTGGGGTTTCAGCGTGGGAGGGAATTCTTCTGGTCGGGGCGGCAGGGGTTGGGGCCCCTTTGCTATTCTCAGCCTGCGGGTTCCCTCTTGCCACCAAATGATTGGGCCCCATTTGTCGAGCCATGAGAGTCCCAATATGACTGGTTCTGTCATCTTGGGGGCTATTATGAAGCGGATCGTCTCCCAGTGATCTGCGAGTTCTAGTCTCACGGGTTCAGTCAAGTGTGTGGCGTACGTTCCTCCCACTAAGGACCCATCAACTTGCTCGAAGCGAATTGGTTGTTTGAGCTGTTTAGCTCGGATTCCCAATTTTAGAACTGTGGGTAGGTTGATTAGGCACCGTGTGCTACCCGAGTCTATTAGGGCTTGGAAAGTCTCTTGGGCCCCTGTTTTGGGGGCTGTTAGGCGTATGGGGAAAAGAAAAGGATGGACGGGTCCACTCACCATCGGGTCATCCTCGCCTTCGTCTTCCGTGTCATAGGGTTCGGGGGACTGATCTCCCTCCACTGGGATTCCTCTGGTTTCGGTCAGATGAGCGAAAAACTCAGGGATTTGGGGAGCTTCCCGCGGTACGTGGGTGACGCGCTTGGGCCCTCGTTCCGGTCGTGCTTTGGGCGGTGGAGCTGGTCCCGGTCTAGGCGTTCCACATCTTGCTGCTATGTGGCCGCTTCCTCCACATCTGTAGCATTTCAGTGGGCTCCGTGGGGCAGTTGGTCTGTAGGAGGGCTGTGATGTTGGGGTTTCTTGTCTGTTGAGTGGCCCCTGGTCTGGTCGGCCTCTCTCCTTTTCCTCTGGTGGTTTTGACGTGTCACTCGCCCGCAGCCCTCTGTCGACTTTTATCACTACCCGGAACCATTCAGCGAGTCGGTTTGGGATGTCACGATAGGCAGTCACTTGGGAAATTCTTTTATCTAGGCTTGTTCTAAAAAAATACACCAGCAATCGCTCTGGTAGGGGAGGCAGTGTCGCAATGACTCTCCTGAATTCACGGATATGCTCTCTGATAGGCTTCCCCCTCTGCATTAGGTTTCTGAGCTCGTCTTCCACATAGGGGTCCTCCTCCTCCTCCTCATAACGGGCTCTCAATAGTTGCAAGAACCCATCCACATTTTGTAGCTGGGGGGCCCTGTATTTGCAGAGTGATGCTGACCACCTCTTTGCTTCTCCCTCCAGCCCTTCCGAGATAGCATTCACTAGGGCTCTGGGGAAAGGGTAGAGGTGTCCGAACCGCTCTATGTATATCTCAGCTGAATCGAGGAATTGGGCGAGGTTGTCTGGGTCACCATCGAACTTCCCTCTGAACTGGGGTGGTTCCTCCCTCTCTGCCCTCTCCTCTCTGTGCTGAGCTCTGGAGAGCCAGCCTTGGTGTTGGTAGTCCTCTGCCTCGTCTCTCATCCTGGGGTGGGGAGGTGCTGCCTTGTCTGGGCTTCGCTGCCATTCCCATCCCCAGCTCACCCTTCCCAATTCACTTAGGGGTTTTTCTTTATCTTTTACCTTTGTATTTTCCAAGTTGGCTGGAATCACGACAGCTTCTGCTCCTCCCGTTTCTTGAAGCAGGCTTTCCTCCGAGAGCTTGGCTTCAGCCATAGTCCGTCCGACCAGATGTCTGGGAGGGAACGGGATGATTTAAACTCAGCCAGCCTGGATTTGGAGGAGAGTTTGGCTGTCTGTCAGGTTTCGGTACTATCTTAAATAAGTTTCATTTTCAAGCGCAATCTCTCTAATGAATCATTTTTATTTAAGAACATAAAAAGCCGACATTCCTGATTTCATTTTTGCAGCCAAACTGGCCCCTCCTTCCAACCCCCGCCTCTTCCGCTCTCCAACCCCAATGTCCCATTGGCCATCATGCAGATCCATCTCTACCTCCCGGCACGTTCTTTTCACAGGAATGTAGCCCCCACCCTCGTCTCCCAGGAAACACTATCTGTACATACAAAACTAGGTAAAAGTTCATCTTGTTATGTCAGCGCTGGAAGAGAGCCTAATTTGGAACGCTGACAGTATCCTGAGATGTGGTCACAGAGTTTGATAACAAAATGGTGAGCTAGTGGGTATAATTTAAAGAATTTGACCAGGCTTGTAGATGGGGATGGAAGCAGCTGGTCTCCCAGATGTTCCCCCAAACCCTTTAAAACTTCCAGGTGCACCCTTGTCCGTGTGATGAGTTCTGGTAACCCAAACTCTCAAAAAGTTTTCATTCCTAAATTATATGAAATATGTGTATGTATATACCTGGAACTCGTATTTTTAGAATAGTTTGTAATATGTGTATGTATGTATGTATGTATGTATGTATGTATGTATGTATGTATATAATGTGATTAGTCATTAATCAATAACTATGTTCTAAAGTGAAGAATATAAAAGGGGATAAAGGGGTGTGTGTGTGTGTGTGTGTGTGTGTGTGTGTGTGTGTGTGTGTTCGTATGAGAATTTCTGGCTAATCAAAGTTTTTGATAAGAGCCCATAACTTCCACAAGATGAAAAAAAGGTTTTATTTAAGTGCCTCAACTCAGTGAACTTGCTAATTGAAAATTAGATCTTTTTGTGGTAGATCAATTCACAATAATAATTTCAAAAAGATGGGACAAAATATTGAAAATGGATTAAATAAGTTACTAAATCCTTTGAACTCCTTGACTCCTAAATGACAAGACAGAAGTAAATATATTACCTGATTTTTATAAACATTTAGCTATTAGGTTGTTTATATACATGTGCCTTAAAGACCCATTTTGATTTTAAAAGGATATTAAAATGTAATGGATTGTTCATTTACATTGCATTTTATTAATACTTAGAGCACTTATTCAAGGTAAAGACACCAAATAAAAATTATTCAGTCTTATAAAGAATCTGGTTATAATAGGTATCCTTCTAACTATGATGCTGATTAAAGCATTGATGAACTCTGATTAATGCTGATTAAAGCATTGATGAACTCTAGGGAAGATAAAATCACATTGTCTTGGTGCACTTATTTGCACATTCTAAAACAGTCCCCTTGAATTGTAATCATATTACTATTTTTTGTGTATTGATTAAATCAAAAGTTAAAATACAATTTTCAAAATACTATATTCTCATGAAAGAGTTGCTATCTATGCTTAAAGAGGCAAACATTCATGTGTGGTATGGCTCCACTATTGTGCATCATTGTCGAATCCAGTATGACTCTCAATTTACACAAACCTTTAAGTGCAGCCTGTAGTCTGTAGCACTAAACATTTATACATCTCTGGGTTAGAGAATTGTTTTTTAAGTCTTTTTCTCCTGCTCTTACTTTCTTCATCTGAATTAGATGTGAAGGTTCACTTGGGTTAGAGAAAGAACAACATGTACATGCCATTCCTTACTCTTTCCAACATTCATGTTCAGCTGGAGGTGTGAATGGGAGCTCTACCCATGTTCACTTCAATGAGAGCCTAGCTCTTCACATAAGCCAGGACTCTGCTTTAATTTACTCTTGGCAAAGCAAGTTCAGGTCCCTCCAGACCTCTCAGCTGAATGCATACCCACCAGAGAAAGTAGGGATTGGGTGGGCCACCCCATCCTGTTCCTGATTAAAAGTTTCTACAAGTTTAGTTGAACAGAATTTCAGTGAATACTACCGCAAGATTTCAATTAATTATGAACTTCAAGATCCTTCTTTCACTGTTTCTCAGATCAGCCCCACTTGTATTGAACTGAAACAAAACAACTATCTACTGTATACTCTTGTTTTCAGGCATGATGTATTGGTATTTTACAGTTAGTACATTAAATGCTCTCTTCAGGGGTGAAATGCTCCTGGTTCGGACTGGATCACCCGATCTGGTAGTGTTGGAGGCGGGTGGTTCGGAGAACCGGTAGCAAAAATCCCCGCCCCCCATCTCATGCCCATCTGAGCCGCACAATCATCAGAGGCTTTTTCTTTTAATTTTTAAAAGCATTTTTTCTACAACCTCTTCGGCCGAAAAAATGCTTTTAAAAATAAAAAAAAAGCCTCTGATGATCGCGTGGCTCAGCTGGGATTGTCAAAGGGATTGTCAGCTGAGTTGCCTGATTGGCAGAGGCTTTTTTTCTTTTAAAAGCCTCTGACAATCCAAGCTGAGTTGCATGATCGGCTCTTTTTTTTTTCTTTAAAAAAAGAGGTTGTAGAAAAAATGGTTTTAAAAGAAAAAAAAATTGGCCATGCCCACCCAGTCACATTACCCCCCCCCACCAAGCCATGCCCACAGAACCGGTAGTAACAAATTTTAGATTTCACCACTGCTCTCTATCACTGTAATGGTTAAACAATGCTAATATATAGCTATTGAGGAAAAAGAATTGAAGCTTTCTTCTCATATGGGCTCCTGCTCCGTCCAAGGTCCCATGGTATTAATTTTATGGGTAAATAAAATTTCTACTTGCGTTGCTACTCCATGGAATTTAACTTTTTTTTTAATCACAGGAATCTAGAGTTATATAAGCATTTGACAGATAAGATTCACATAACAGAATAAGCATAAGCACACTGCTATTCATAGTCATTTTCATTTATTTTAATTAGCATTCATTTTTTGCGTGTCAGTCATATATTACTAACCATCTTATACCAACATGAACATCTTAAAATATCTCTCCATTTTCTTATCTTTAAATAAGCATTCTACCATGATAATACACACCCTTGCTCTAGTTTTTAGACATTTGTGTAAATGTGTAATCATTTGTTGCACTTTCCCTAGAAAAGACAATAATAATTTTCAAATCCAAACTATCTTCTTTCTCTCCCACTCCAGTGGTGGCTTTCAATTTTTTTTACTACTGGTTCTGCGGGCGTGGCTTGGTGGGCGTGGCAGGGGAAGGATACTGTAAAATCGCCATTCCCACCCCACTCCAGGGGAAGGTTACTGCAAAATCCCGATTTCCTCCCAATCAACTGGGACTCGGGAGGCAGAGAATAGATAGGGGCGGGGCCAGTAAGAATTTTTACTACCAGTTCTCCAAACTACTCAAAATTTCCGCTACCGTTCTCCAGAACTGGTCAGAACCTGCTGAAACCCACCTCAGTCCCATTCCCACATGCATGTACACTCCCACAGACACATTCACTGTTATAAGAGAAGGAATGGCAGAACCTGGGGTGGAGTAAAAAGAAGGATCAGCCTTGAATCATTGTGTAGCTGCAAGTGAACTCTTGAGTGCCACTGGTCCTTATAAAACCAGGTGTTGACCATAGAGGAGAAGATTCCTGTGTATAGGATTTAGCAATAAATCAGTTTAATTGAACCTTCACTTCTGGATTTTTCACACATAACAATTTTATTGTAGTTTTCTTTCATCATAAATTTTAGCATCAGTCCTTCTTTATATGCATTTATCATTCATCCAGAGATTCTTTTCATATTTCCTATCACTGTATCTCTACATATCTTTGTGAAACTTTGTACTATTATTATTTTCACTTTCTTCAAATCATCTTTCACATAGTTTCTTTTATGTCTATTGCCTATTAATTCTGTTAGGAGATTAATTTATTTTCAATTTTTAGACAAGAGTCATAATTTTTTTTCTTTTCAGTAGTTGTTTTATTTTCATTCTAACAACTTTCGCTTTCTTACATATTTATTTTCCCAATTTTTTTTGACATGAAATTATGGTCTGTATCACATTTTTCATCCTTTTCTCATACATTTCACTTGTATTATTCACTAATTATCTCAGCCATTCAACAAAACCAATCTTCTTTAGTTTTATACCCATTTGTTTAACATGTCTATACATATATTGATTAATACTAAACCATGTATATAAACAAACATCTATCAGAATAATAGATAAACATCTATCACATTCATTCCAAATGTTGTATAATTTTTCCTAAAGCTCATAGCTGATTGTTCCATTAACATCATTTTTAGGGTGTAACATTACAGCTATCATCAATCCTATTCCAGCTTTCCAATTTCATATGTACTTATAACAACCTGGATGATACCAAATCATATTTTGACATATTTTTTGGCCTTTTCATTGTTAGTTAAGCTACATCTTCATTTTTATATCATTTTCTTTATTTTATTAACACCAGAAAATCAGGCTACCTTCATTTAAATTTATTACATCTTTCCCCTTCACTTAATATTTCTGACAAAGTATGTATCTATTTTTATTTCATTTTTATTTCAGCTTGTTTGTTTGTTTGTTTGTTTGTTTATATTTCATATTTCTTAACCACTCATCTCCTTTGGAAGGGTGTTTAGAATAGAATAGAATAGAAAGAATAGAATAGAATAGAATAGAATAGAATAGAATAGAATAGAATAGAATAGAATAGAATAGAATAGAATAGAATAGAATAGAATAGAATTTTTTATTGGCCAAGTGTGACTGGACACACAAGGAATTTGTCTTTGGTGCATATGCTCTCAGTGTACATTCATTAACTTTTCTTAATTCCATTTTACTATTTTTGTATGCCAAGATTGTAATCAAACATGCTCATAGATATTGATATTTAATAGCCATAATGAATTGGATAGCCATAATGACTTTGATAAATTTAAACTTTCACAAAACATTTTGAGTAAGTTGGACAAGACATTTTTCACATAATGCTTTTCAATAAGGTGGTAAAAGAATAGTCTTAGTTGGATCCATGTCACATCAGAATTACCTATTAGTTTGAGCACAAATGCCAATCTTGAATTTGAAATAAATGTAATTGTATCAATATCTGTAATGTAAAGTTAAAATGCTCTTTCAAATGCATTCATGTTTTGATCAAACAAAAGGATTCTGTTGCAACTGTAATTGGTCCACATGAAAATAACTTTTTGTACATTTGTAAATTTCATACAAGAATTATTAAAATACGTGAACACAGTAAAAAGTCTAGCTATACAATGTTGACTGTTAAATTGGAAAAATAACATAAAACAATGGAGAATCCTTCATGAAATACCTTGAAATTGGATGAAAAATTAGATGGAATTTTTGGAATTCCATTGGAAAAATTATTGGAACTCAGTATTCCTGTTGAACAAATTTCCCTTGTAAGAGGATAAGTAATATTATGATAATAGGATAATAGTGCAACCTTGCTTCTTGTAGTTTAAATAGCAATAATAATGAAAGAAACCCAGAAATATTCAGATCCATGACTTTAAAATCTCAATGGTGGGCAAAATTAAATTCTAAACTGTATCAAATTCTATTTATAGACAAATAGAAACTTGATCCAGTCATCAATTTGTTCATTTTTTTGGTCATCTTTAACAAAATTTTATCTATTCTATTTTGCCATAGCACTTAATTCTTAATCTTAAATCACATATTCATCTAATACCATCTTAAAAAAAAAAATTAACACATATTTATTTGATCAAAACAATTACCCTTCTATTAACCCACCTCAAATCTTAATTCAATTAATGACTTATAATACGTTTCACAATTAATCTTAAAAATATAGCAATTTAACATTTAAACATACTTCTTAGTTCAATTAATGCTATTTAATACAATTTCCCAATTATCCTAAATTCTATCTATTAAACCATACCATTTATATAACACCAATTAAGAAATTTTTGTTTATACATCATAATCATCTATTGTTTCAATTTTCTTTTCTTTTTTACTTAGGTAAAAAATGTTCAAATTATTACAATTGTTGTACATATTTAAACAATATCCCAATTGTTGTAACTATCAATTTTCTAATTGAACCTTTTCTTTTATCCTTCCACTGTTAATCCCAGTGTACCATCTTTATTCCACTGTTAATCCCAGTGTAATCTCTTTATTTTTCTCACTGTTAATCCCAGTGTAATCATCCTTGTTTCACTGTTAATCCCAGTGTAATCATCTTTATTTTTGTCACTGTTAATCCCAGTATAATCATCCTTGTTTCACTGTTAATCCCAGTTTATGGTTTATTTTAAGAACAAAGATAGAGATTAACCTATCCAGTGAACTGAGACTGAGTTAATTAATAGGTCAAATATATGCTCCTAAAAATGTCAACATTTACAGAATTCTGATTAAGATTCATTTCTCCACTGAGATCCACTAAAAGATCTGTCCACTGAGATCCATTCATTTCTCCACTGAGATCCACTAAAAGGTGAAGAGCTACAAGATCTACATTGAAAGTTTCTACTATCAAAAGGTACATTCCCACAGAATAATTTACAGAGCAGCCACATTTGATTTACAGACACTTAGTTATATTTAAGATGACAAAGGGATCTGTAACTGAGAAGATGCCACAAGAATGTCATGGCTGCAACACCCAAGGTAATTTTGAAGAAATGACACATATATCCATGCACACACATGCCCACAGAGTTACACTGAAGACTGATTAAAACCCAGACTCAAGTTTCTCCAAATGTAGGACTGAGATATGGAATTATGGAAGTTCTGATGCTTGAATTGAAATATTTTCAACTGCAGTGTATCTAAAGGGCATTAGTTGGCACAATGTTAAGCCATAGACATATTGGAAGGGGCATGATCACAAGAGGAAAACTCACTGTATTGATAGGCTCTACTCATTTAATTCTAGTTAAGAAAGTTATAAATGTTACCTATAGATTGTTCCATGCAAACATACATATCCACAGTCAACTTGTTTTAATTAGCTCATATTAACCAGAACAATTAGTTATATCTTAGAAACAACTGTTTGTCTTAATTTGTAGATGTTTTTGTTTGAGATCTACTTTAATATCTCAACATCGTCCTTATAATATGGGAAGAAAATAAGTTATTGTTTATTTACAACTGAAACAGAATATAAAAACTATAACCATCTCAAATGATGATACTGATGTCACCTCCCTTTTGATTTATCCAGTCATTCCAATTTCTCATGACCCGTATCTCCTGCAGTAGTCTTTTGCTTTAGAAGTGATGAAGGATCGTCTTTTATGGTCAATGTTTAAAAAGGATTCACTTGTCAGTCTAGTTGGTTTCTGGACCTGGAGTAGAAAGATACCACTTTTTTTATACATGAGAAATGTAATAATGTATAAGCAAACTTTAATTGATCTTAGTCTGAAGGACTATTTACTTGTTCTATATCACATAAAAATTATAATCTAATTAAGGTAATGAAAAAAATTATTTCCAATGAAGAGCAATTAGAACACAGTACTATGTTTACAGTAGCTGTTGAATAACATATAATTCTTCTCCCTAATATATATATTATTATATATTTGCATACACACACACCAGAAGTGGGTTTCAGCAGGTTCTGACCAGTTCTGGAGAACCGGTAGCGGAAATTTTGAGTAGTTCAGAGAACTGGTAGTAAAAATTCTAACTGGCCCCAACCGCATCTATTCTCTGCCTCCCAAGTTCCAGCTGATTGGAAGAAAATGGGGATTTTACAGTATCCTTCCCCTGGAGTGGGGTGGGAATGGAGATTTTACAGTATCTTTCCCCTGGCATGCCCACCAAGCCATGTCACGCCCACCAAGCCACACCCACAGAACCGGTAGTAAATTTTTTTGAAACCCACCAGTGACACACATACACAAATTTGGCTACCATTTTTTGAATGAAAAATGCCTGTCATTTCATTCAAAAAATGGCAACCAAATTTAGCCAAACCTGCCAAGTTTACCAGAGTGAGAAAATCTGAAAATCTGTAAAAATGCACTTTGAAGCTTTGCGATGAGCTAGCAAGCTCATTAATTGAAAGTGTAAAGCATTCCTTCTTCATAATGTGTCTATAAGCTCTCCAATGTTATTGACTTTTTTGCACTGGAGTTCTCATGAGATGCCTCTGGGAAAATGCACTTTTTCTCTTTATAAAATAAGATTATATTATAGTGTACCAAATTACTCAAATGCATATAAAAGAAAAATGCTGACACCAGAAAAGATCATAAAGACTAAATGAATCACATTAATGTTTCAGGTGATTTTCTCTATTATTGCTTTGCAAGTTGATCGTATTGACACATTTTGCACACATAGAGTGGTGCTAAAAGTTTGTGCATCTTTTTCAATTTAATTTTAAATATTTCTGTATAAATATTTATTTATTTATTTATTTATTTGTTCTTATTTCTATACCGCCCTTCTCCAAATAGGACTCAGGGCGGTGAACAGCCAAAGTAAAAAACAATACATACAAAATTTAAAAGCAGTTTAAAATAATTAAATATTTTGGCCGTAAATTAAAACAACCCAATTTAAAATCAATTTAAAATTTAACTCAAGCCAGCCCAGCTAGTTGAAATAAATGGGTTTTCAGGGCCCGACAAAAAATCCGGAGGTCTGTTATTGTACGTATCTCTGGGGGGAGGTTGTTCCAGAGGGTGGGCGCCACCACAGAGAAGGCTCTCCCCCTGGGAGTCGTCAGCCGACATTGTCTGGCGGACGGCACCCTGAGGAGGCCCACTCTGTGCGAGCGTACTGGCCGGTGGGAGGCTATTGGTGGCAGAAGGCGGTCTCGTAAGTACCCCGGCCCTAAGCCATGGAGCGCTTTAAAGGTGGTCACCAACACCTTGAAGCGCACCCGGAAGACCACCGGGAGCCAGTGCAGCTCGCGCAGGAGAGGTGTTACATGGGAGTGCCTCGTTGCCCCCATAATCCCCCGCGCGGCCACGTTCTGGACCAGCTGGAGCCTCCGGGTGCACCCCAGGGGGAGCCCCATGTAGAGAGTGTTGCAGTAGTCCAGGCGGGAAGTGACGAGTGCCTGAGTGACTGTGAGTAGGCAGTCCCAATCTAGAAAGGGGTGTAACGGGCGTATCAGGCGGACCTGATAAAAAGCCCCCCTGGCCACGGCCGTCAAATGATCTTCTAAAGACAGCTGTGCGTCCAGGAGGACGCCCAAGTTATGAGCCCTCTCCGTGGGGGCGAGTGATTCACCCCCAATAGCCAGCGATGGCGTCAGCTGGCTATATCGGGACGCCGGAAGCCACAGCCACTCGGTCTTGGAGGGGTTGAGTCGGAGCCTGTTTCTCCCGATCCAGGCCCGCACGGCCTCCAGGCACTGGGACATCACTTCAAGGGCATCGTTGGGGTGGCCTGGGGTGGAGATATACAGCTGAGTGTCATCAGCGTACTGATGGAACTCCACCCCGAAGCCACGGATGATCTCACCCAGCGGCTTTACATAAATGTTGAACAGAAGGGGCAAGAGGACCGACCCTTGTGGCACCCCATAAGCAAGGTGCCTCGGGGTTGACCGCTGCCCCCCTGTCAACACAGATTGCGACCGGTCAGAGAGGTAGGAGGAGAACCACCGCAAAACGGTGCCCCCTACCCCCAACCCCGCCAACCGGTGCAACATGATACCATGGTCGATGGTATCAAAAGCCGCTGAGAGGTCTAACAGGACCAGGATAGAGGAGCAACCCCTATCCCGAGCCCTCCAGAGATCATCCACCAACGCAACAAATGCCGTTTCCGTGCTGTGCCCAGGCCGGAAGCCGGACTGGAGCGGGTCTAGATAGACAGCTTCATCCAGGTACCGGGGAAGCTATTGCGCCACCACACTCTCAACAACCTTCGCAACAAAGCAAAGGTTGGAGACTGGACGATAGTTAGCCAAAACAGCCGGATCCAGAGAGGGCTTTTTAAGGAGGGGCCTCACAACCGCTTCTTTCAAAGCGGCCGGCAGGACCCCCTCACTCAAAGAAGTGTTAACAATCTTCTGGAGCCAGCCTTGTGTCACCTGCCGGGAAGCCAGTACCAACCAGGAGGGACACGGGTCCAATAAACATGTGGTTGCGTTCAGCCATCCCAGGACCCTGTCCATGTCCTCAGGAGCTACAGGATCGAACTCCCCCCAGATAACACTCTCAAGACCTGCCTCAGTCATCCCGTCCGGACATATCCAGTCAGAGGCCAGCCCTTCCCGAATCTGAGCGATTTTGTCATACAGATACTGCACAAAGTCCTCAGCTCGGCCCTGCAAGGGGTCATCCCGCACTTCCAGATGGAGGAGGGAGCGGGTCACCCTAAACAGGGCGGCCGGGCGATTATCTGATGATGCGATAAGAGCGGCAAAATAGCTAGATTTCGCCACTTTTATCGCCACTAGGTAGGTCTTAATATGAGACCTCACCAGTGTTCGGTCGGATTCGGAGCGGCTGGTCCTCCAACTACTCTCCAGGCGTCTTTTCCGGCACTTCATCTCCCTAAGCTCCTCGGAGAACCAAGGAGCTAGGTGAGTTCGGTGCCGGGTCAGAGGCCACAAAGGCACGACACGGTCCAAGGCCCCGGCAGCTGCACTATCCCAGGCAGCCACCAGGTCTTCAGCCGAGTCATGAGCCAGAGTCTCAGGAAATGGCCCAAGCTCCATCTGGAACCTATCAGGGTCCATCAGGCGCCTGGGGCGGAACCACCTGGTCGGTCCCGCCTCCCTGCGGTGGGTGCAGCGGTTAGAAAGTCCAGTCGAAGGAGCGAGTGGTCAGACCATGACAAGGGTTCGATGGCTATATCCCCTATATCAAGGCCACTCAACCACTGACCAGAGACAAAAACTAAGTCCAGAGTGTGTCCCCCTGTGTGAGTGGGGTCATGAATTAACTGAGTAAGGTCCATATGACCTAAATATGACCTAAAACCTTATCTGTTCTCTACACAATTCCTTGAATAAAATGAACAGAACCCATTTAAAGAAATGAATCAAAAACATGATAATTATTCATTTATTTATTGGGGGAAATTATCTAAAGCTACATATCCTACATATGGAAATTATCCATATCCTACATATGGATCCAGGATAGTCTCCATGATTAAGATCATCTGGGAAGATCTTGCTCTTAGTGGCTGAGTTCATGTTTCGGTCTTGAGTTTTCCATGAAAGTACCTTAGTTATGGAACATTCATCCCAGGAACATGCTGGTGGCTCCAACATTTAAGACATAGGATAAAAATTACTTCTGGAGAAGATTGCCTTTTAGAATACCTGTTATCCTCAGTTTTAGTGTTGTTGTTTATTGAGCTTTGTTTTAATATTTATATTTATTAATATTTATTTAAGTGTATTGCTTTTAATTATAATTAATTTTTTTTTCTCTTGGAAATTATGCTGAAATCTTCTGGCAGGAAAAAACTATGTAAGATTTAAGTATATGCTGTACATGCCATAGGCAACTTGCTGTGATTAAGATAGCATATTCTTTGTCACTGAAAAAAAAGAAGACATTGCACCAACTAAGTGGCTTCCCATCAAGAAAAAGACATATTATTTTGATTATGATCTCTCTGTCTCTCTGTCTCTCTGTCTCTCTGTCTGCCTCTCTGTCTGCCTCTCTGTTTCTGTCTCTCTTTCATTTAATGGCCAACTCCCTTAAAGCCAACAAAATGCCTATGTTCTTACTATCCAAAACTGAAGGTTCCCCATTAATTGTCTTTCTGTTATAATTGCTTTGCTTTGAAAAGGATGCTAACAATTACCTGAGCCTGCGCACAATCTACACAGTAAACCAGATAACTGGGGCTATTAAATAAACTATGCTTAAGTAAACAATGGATGACTATATCTTGCAAGCACATATATTCCAGATATTATGTACATATCGTGCTTATATATCAATAGCTTGCATCCTTATTTGAGAAAGAAGCATAATTTTCCACTTAAGAATAATACATTTCAAAATGTCATTTTGTCATAATCGGAACTGGTGAATTCTCACTAAAAATAAAATGAATATCTAAATCTAGGCTAATCAAGTCTTGCAGTCTTTTTACAAGTAATAATACTGATTCTTTGAGTTGTGTTCCAAATAGTCTTCCAAGAAAAAAATGAAATTATTTTTAATATTGAAATGAGTGAATTTAGGTCTCTCACAAAACTAAACTAAACTGCAAAAAAGACCCAGCAGCCATTGGTCTTGTGAATATATTAATTCAGTTACAGTAGTTTGCATTCTGAATACATTATATGATCAGAGAGTAAATTTTACTTTCATCACAATGGATTAACTAATGCTGCATTAAACTTCAATCACAGACCCAAATGCTAGACATAGATTATGAAGGACTTATTTTAAGAGGAAAGATGGTATGTCTTACTTGTTAAGAGAACCATAGAGAAGAGTTCTACAGAGTGCAATTTGAAGGTCACGTTTGGCCACACTGCCTTTATGGCAGTGCCCACACTGCCTTTATGGCAGTGTTTCTCAATCTTGGTAGGTTGAAGGTGTATGGACTGGTGATTCTGAAATTTCATATATGTTCAAGTTGCCAAGGTTGAGAAACACTGCATTATGACCTCCAACAGTTAGCAGGGTCAAACATTTGGACCCTTTTGCATTGGCAGAAATTTGGAGGAATGTTAAGGGACAAAATGAATTCCTTAAAGATCACTTTTTAAAATCCTTTCTCTCAAAATGTATCCTGGCTCCACACATTCTTAAGGTGCAGCACTTACTTTTATTTAAGGTCTTGTGTAGATCTTACATTGATAAAAATTGTGTATACCAACTCTGAGGGAAATGTTTTGGAAGCCATTTATAAGAAATTGTAACCCCGGTGATAAAACAAATGCTGTCCTAGTCTCAGGAAACTAGTCTTTCCAAGGTCAACAGACTCTCCAATTTCCTTGAATTCAATCTAAACAAACCTGATCATGCTGTGCCTCCAGCAAGGATAATTGTCTAACCTTGTCTTAGGAAATTCAGTAAACAACAACCCTCTAGTTAAAAGCAATAGCAAAGAAGTAGCTTTACTACTATCAGTAAGAAAGAATAGACATGTAGATATATAGCCAGTACTATGCAGTATCAGACTAATTCTAAAAAACACAATGAACTGAATTGAATTAAATGGAATGAATCCTCTTATTTTATGTATGGGATTTGCTGAGAATTATTTCTTTTTCATTCATATGCTCCCTTTCTAGCATTGCCTTGAAATGCCAACTGCAGGTTGAATAAGACTTAAAGGCATAATACTTATCACAGAAACTTAATCATCCCTTCGCCCTTTGCAAAATGCTCTTAAAGCAATATATAGTTTCACCTGCAGAAGTCTCTTTCAGCCATTTTTCTCACTCTCTGATCTTATCTTTAATTTTTGGTTCTGAATTGGCTCTCTTCCATCCTACCCCGTCTGATCCAATACGCTTCCCTCTTGGCTCTTCAAGCCTCAGTTCTTCATCAGACAAAATCCATGGGTGTTTTCTACGCTGCTGATCCTGACATCCTCTTTCATTTGCAGAAATATTACCATTTGATATTCCTCAGAACTGCTCCACTTTGGTGCAGCAAGAGATCTCCCACTAAGGAGAACAGTAAAGTGAAAATCTTTCTATTTTCTCTCTTCTGGCTCTTATTGTTTGAGACTTTTTTTTTACTCATTATCTTCTTGGATTGCTCTGTTTTAGGCTACCTTTCTCCCTTTTCCTAAATGTGACATACCTGTTAAACTGGAATCCTGCATCACACCTTTTCTCTGTGCATCAACCTTTGCAAGACCTCTACTTGCAGCTCACCCCCTTTTGTGTTTTCCTCCAGTAACTCTTCCGAGTTTCATTTCTTTGTCTTTATTCCTGAGACCAACTTGTCTAGAGCTCTAATTCTGTCTCTACTTTGCCTAACAGCAGTTTCTTTTGTTAATCTATTTACCCTTGAAGTTCTAAGGATCCTACTTCCTGCTAATCCTTAACAATAAGGAATAACTTGTTAACAAGCTTTGATCATAAAGATCATCTACCTTTTTAGATTTTATCTATCCTGTCACCTTCATTCCTTTTCGTATCACCATCATTTTCTTTTTTTGGAACAGTTCCAAACCAAAATGTCACATGGTTATATGTGACTGAGTCACATAATAAGTGGGCAGCATGAATGAAGTCAAACCAAATCCTGTCAGCCAAGGAATGCCTTATGTTTTGTAGCACCTGTGTTATTAAACATTCTTTCTCTAAAGGCTGTGATGGCACCAACCATACAGGCCTTTCATAAGGCCTTAAAGACCTGCTTCTGTGCTCGGCTTGTGGCCCTCATTGGGTGAAGAGTCCCATCTCCTGGCTGTGCTAGTGACTATTGATTGTGATATCTTCCTTGTCTGCTGCACATTTTAATTTTTTATATTTGTGATTAGAATTGTTTTAATTTCTTTTAAGATTTTTTCCCACCCAGATTCACTTGTTGAGATAGACAGCCATGCAAATTGAATAGATAATTGAAATTGTATTGGGTCCAGGAGCTAAAAGTTGGCTCACCCAAAAGCTCTTTTTCTGACATTCTTGTTTCTTTCTCTATCATTGCCTATTACTCTTTCTGATAACTCATTTTTAGAGCTTTGATGCCATATTGCTCTCTCTTTCTCTGTCAATAACAGAGAAACATTACTTTTCCAGAGATCTGAGTAGTTTACAAAGAGTTTTTAAAATTAGGATAAAGACATTAGATCAGATGGCTTGCTTGATAAATTAGTAGTATGGTTTGGATTGATCATAGAGGACTGGGAAAGACACACAGTATCAGCATGTGAACTTACAATTTATCAACATGACTAACTGAACTGCAGCTTGGAAGCCAGCAGATGGTTATAATGAAATAGTATTAATTTCAGGATGAAAGCACAATTTAAGAATAAGTGCACAGTACATGGTTTAGTTCTGATAGGATCATGATTGCTCCAACCGCTGCTAATTGAGAAACTTTTTGTACAAATTTCAGTTAAACTGAATAAGAGTCTACATCAATCAAAGGAAAATAGAACAAAATATTTCAGGCCCTTTTCAAATACGTGACAGAATGGGGTATTAAGTTCAAGTTGAAAATAGTTTGAACAACAAAACAAGGTCAGGAGATAGTTTGGAGAACAAACTGGTTTTAATTAATATATTGGTACACAGAATGCAAAATCAAATCCATGTGTTTTTTCCACCTCAGTATTCGTTATATTTTTTAAAAAGAAAGGAATGCTGAAGCAAGAAATTATTGGATTAGAATTAAAACATGGTTAAAAGAAATGCTTGAACAATATATGGACATCCTTATGGGTATCCTTCCAGAGAAAATTAGTAAAGAAAAGAAAAGGTATATTTGATTATACATGTAATAATTGCAGCAAGGATAGTATTTGCGCAAAGATGGAAAGTAGACAAAATCCCTTCAGAAGATGAAGTAATTAAAAAAATATTAGATTGTGCAGAAATGAATAGACTGACTTTGATAATTAAAGAAAGAGAGATTTTGGAATATTACAAGATATGGAGACAATTTTACAATTGGTTAGAGAAGAGATATCGATAAATGTATTAATAGTAAACAAGAAAATGTTATAATAAATGAAGTATGGAGAGAATGTCATAATAAAGAAATGGAAAAAATCAAGAAATGATGAAGATCGGAGGAGGAGGAGGAGGAGGAGGAGGAGGAGGAGGAGGAGGAGGAGGAAGAAGAAGAAGAAGAAGAAGAAGAAGAAGAAGAAGAAGAAGAAGAAGAAGAAGAAGAAGAAGAAGAAGACACAAGAAAAACACCTAGATGACATACTGAACAATTGATTATGTTTTGTATGTTTGTTTGTTTATTAAAAAAAATAAAAAAAACTTTAAAAAAAGAAAGAAAGAAAGGAATGCTACATAATTGAATAATGTTATGCAAAAAAATATCAGCAGATGACAGTTGACCTTATTTATATTAGGAATAGGACTGGTCCTTATTGGATCTCATTTCTGGGGAAAAAATATAAAATCACAAAGGGAAATAATTTTTGTATTGTTACCATTTGGTATACAGGAATATTCATGAAACTATCAGTTTGAAGGAGAGTTAATGTTATCAACAACATTAATCACACACTTTTTTAAAAAAAAAAGTTATCACAACTATTAATATGAATATACCACAAAAATGTATTGATCCTAATTACTAAATTACTAAATTACTAGATCTATAGATGAGACCAGAAACATAATTTTCCTAATATATCTTAGCATATGGGCTGTGTAATACTGATGAAGGCAATATTTCAAGTATTTCTATCCTACAGATTCTTGTAACTGTTCAGGGTTTTATAGATTAGTGTCAGCACTCTGAATTGTGTGCATCAGCTCACTGGCAGCCAGGCAGCACTACATATCAGAAATGACAGTTGCATTCTGTATCATTTGTAGTTTCCCTGATGTCTTCAAGGATAACCACATATACAGCACCTTGCAGTAATTTTAACTCTGAGATTACTAAATCCTTGATCACTAAAATTACATGTCTTGATTCAAGAAGGATCTAGCTCAGAGGTCTTCAAACTTGGCAACTTTAAGACTTGCGGACTTCAACTCCCTGAATTCTCCAGCCAGCTAGCTGAAACAGTAGTTAAGGCTGAGCATACCATCTTCTTGTCACTACGGTATTATAGTTTTAAATGAAGGAGAATTCTCAAACTATGTACCTATTTCTTCAGAGAAAGTGCAATCTTATCCAGAGAAGGCTTCTTTTTTTAACTTCTGGATTTCTGAGAGCCGCTTATTCATAGCACCTCTTTCTTATCTGTTTCAGTTTATTGGACCTTATCTCTTCCATCAATATCTCCAAGCAAGGAACTCCATAACCTCTGTTAATCTCCAAGCAAGGAACTCCATAACCTCTGTTAATTCAGATGGAAAGGCAAAAAATAGATGCGCACCAACAGCAAACTGATGACAGCATACTTCATATTTTGGGAAGGAAGGAAAGGCTAGAATTATATAGCATTTCTTCCAATGCAAAAAGAATGGAACTGAATAGAAAACCCAGCTATATTATTTAGTAACGGGACTACAAATATGAGTGGAACCATTTTAGGTCAATACTTATCTGCTCCAGTAAATAGAAGTTGGGCAGGATCAGATACATACAGTCCTAATGTCAGGACGGAATATAAATTCAGTTATCCACAATATATTTACTCAATGTATGAATGAAGATACAAAACAATATGAGACACATATAACCTAATTCAAATCCCTGTTTTATTTTAACCAGTTGATTTAATTAAAAAAGAGAACATATATGCATATCCCCCCAAAATCTATTGAATTGCTAAATTACTTGTTGGATTTAATTTGATACTTCAGATTAATACAGTAACTTTATTTGAACCTACAATCTGAGGACTGAATTTGATTGAATCCTTTACAAATGAATCTGCAAAATGAATCTTTGCAGAGCCATACATATCAGATTTTAGAAATGCTAAGAGAGCCACCACAGATATTAGAAAGAAAGTCACCAAAGATATTACAGAAAAGAAAGAGATCTAATGCAATTTGTAACCAGTGAACAGAAATATGGAAAATATTATGTTGTAACAAAAATATCATAGTTGCAGGAACATTACATATGTGAAGTTTCAGAGATTCTGTATTTTGGACGTGAATATAATGTTGAAATGCATTCCTATGCTTCAATCATGACATACAGCAGAACTATTTCAACTATATTGTGCTTTAGACATAACTAAAGGCTATCAAGAGCAACAGATTCATTGGCTTCCCTCAATAAATGTTGATTTAGCACATCTTTATCCTAGCACTTCATGAAATCTAGCATGTTGTCATGTCATAATTTAATTTTCTTTAAAGAAAAATGAGTTACCTTGAAATTTTGCACTAAATCTCTAAAATCGCAGTTCTTTGGCATTTACTGCACCACATTGTGATTTAATAGGCTGGCCCTCATAATATTTTTTTTTTTTGCCAAATACTTGCCAATCTCTAGTTTTAAAACAATTTATATTACTGCTCTTCATAGCTTGATCCATTTATTACAGCTTATGTTATGTTATATTTGAGGATGATATAGGAATTTTGATATAGCACGCTGATTTCATTACTTTATAACATAAATCCATCCACCATGTACAACTGATTCAAATATTTTTAGTTCAATTAGAATTTCTATTTCTCCTGAAATTATATTGGGGGGGAGGGAAATAAAGTATGTCTCTAATATTTATTATTAAAACAAATTATTAATTTTTGTGTGAGTTTATTTTGTCCCTTGCAGATATTAATCATGGAATAATGCTTTCCAAAGCTTAGAAAACCATTGCTCTCAGATAGTTTGAACAAACAGACAAACAAATATTTAATTACTGCTACTTTTATTTGGAAACAGTTGGAATGGGAAAACAACCCAGAGAACAGGGATGATGAAGCCACTAATTTGAGCACAGTGAAAACAATACTGTTAATTTGCTTCAATCTTTATTTTAGTTGTTGTAGCAGTATAACATTATTGGTAAGTCAATTGACCAAATCAAAGCAGTGTGCATCAGCCACAATATGATACAATAAAATAAAATAAGGTAAGATATACCGTAACTAAAAAGGTAAAATATAATGAGGTAACAAAAAGAAAAGATAAAACCGTAAGATAAAATATTATAATATAAAATAGAATGCAGAGACATAAAATAAGATAATATTAAAATACAAAAGAGTATGTGTTAGGTGAATTCATCACCTTTACATGCATCCCTAATGTGTTCTATAAAATGTGTTCTTATTTGAGCAACCCTAACTATAAACTTAACATTTCTAATAATGACATATGTGTAGGAAATAAGGCAATCTTTTGTTACAGTCCCAATATATGATTCTGTCAAGTAGTGTCTGTAAATACTGAGACCTTCTGGTGCAACAGAAACACACATTCTCTCAGAATATGGCACTTGGTGGAATCATTTGTATTTAGTGTAACTATGGAATCTAACTGCTCAAATCTCATTCTGGTATGGACTACATAACATTGACTCATGCCCATTGTCAGGTATTTTTCTGTTTGAAAAGACATTGTATTCTTGGCCAACCATTTCAAATACCATGACCTGGTATTTAAAAGTGACTTGAATATCAGCTTGGATATTAACATCTAATACTCTTTGTTTTAATACTGGCTTGGTTTGATATCTGGCTGAGAACAAGTATTGTGTTGAGGAGCTAAGCTGTGAGATGATTTGGGGAAGGTGATTTATCCATGTGATGGATTGAAGTGTCCATAAGTTCTTCAAGGCACATTTTTGAAAGTCTGTCAGGTTCCATTGGGAGAATCTACCAGTACTTGAACACTTTATTTTAGACTATAAATGAAATGGGTACTTTCAGCTCTTATTGCTGCTGCTGGTATATTCCTATCAGTTCCAGAATAGATGTGAGGAAAAAGAAGCATGCTTCATTTTGTTTGAATAACGAGGAGGCTTTTGATAGTTCCCACAACACTGTATTTATATGTTAGCACTGGTGCAATTTTTACCTTGTGGACTTTAAAAATGCAGAGAAAATATTTTGGTTATTATAATTATTTTAGTTAATATTTTAGAAATTATTGAGAACGTTATCGAACTTTGTTGAAGTGGTTGACTTAAGGCCTTGTATATGTAAAAACGACCCCTAAATATGGCTCCCCATCCAAATATACTGTATTTGTTGTATACAGCCCATCTTTCCCCCCCAAAAAACCCCACATATAGGTCAGTAACAACACTGAAGCCCAGATACCTTCCTATCTAAATGGGCATGTTCTGTGTGAGCGAATCATTGATAAGGACTTTTGGGCATGTGTTGTATAGAGGGTTCTTACCAAGTGTAGAAGTCTGGGTCCATCTTTAGCTTGGCCAGCTTCTTTCATAAAGGCTTTCTCTTTATAGAGTCAAATGCTGCACTAAGATCTGTGAAAGATGTAATGATGATGATGTTGATGTTTTCCATTCAATCATGTCTGTCTCTTGGTGATTCTGTGGACCAGGTCTTTCCACATATTTCACTCTTGCACTATTTCTTTGAATTTTTCTATGCAATATATAAACAGTTACTTATCATCCATATGAGCCACAGTGCAGTGATTAGAGTGCAGTACTGCAGGCTACTTTTGCTGCCTGCCGGCTGCCTGAAATTTGGCAGTTCAAATCTCACCAGGCTTAAGGTTGATTCAGTCTTCTATCCTTCCGAGGTGGATAAAATGAGGACCCAGATTGTTGGGGGCAATATGCTGACTCTGTAAACCGCTTAGAGAGGGCTGTAAAGCACTGTAAAGTGGTACATAAGTCTAAGTACTATTGCTAGTCTACTGCATATTTAATAATAATAAGATGCAGAATGAAGGAGTTATGTATTTGCAATGCCCAGATTTGAATTGAGCCTGTTCTTCCATTAATATGTTCTTTTCAATTTTCTATTTTTCTCAAGAGATGTTTCAATACATCTTAGTTGCAATATCAATGTCTCATGGCGCTGTCATTTTTAGATCTTTAGAAGATGTCTTCTTTGTCTCCTTTTTGTGTATGAGAACAATGTTAAAGAATTACTGCTGGGCTATTGTCCAGTGTTGTCTATACAAGTAAAAAGCCTTGCCATTAATAGAGTGTCTTAAAAAGTTCTGGAGGTAGGAAGTCTTCACCAAATGTCTTACTGGAATTCAGGGACTGAATAATGTGTTTGATTTCTGTCACTGACACTGGTGGCCAAGACAGGAGATTATCAGGATACAGACATTCAATAATTATCTTTTCTGAATGATCCTGCTTGAAAATATATTAAGTAGTATAAAAATCACAACAAACTGAAGCTTAAATAGGGATCTCAAGTAGAAGCTTACACTCGTTTAGCATTCCAGAACAATGTTCCAAAATTTAACAGAATTGGCCCCTCTGATGACTTTTCAGCTCATACCAAAATGTAGATGTGTGTTGAGTCCCCTGGAGGAATGGTAGTTTCTTATAACTGCATCTACCTTTAGCATCTTGGTGTATCGTTTGCTGTGGGGTTTGTTTGAATCAAATGCATAGCTACTTTTAGAGTCTTTGAGTGAGCACAATCAAAGTAAAACTAATTACTGTAGATCTTACGAAGTGTTGGTTCCTACCTGGCAATTTATCACTTAAAAGGTTTCTTAATGTATGATCCAAATTGGAAAACCATTTTCACCCAGGACTGGTCTCTCTCAGAGTTCATGAAGTGAAAATTTTCTTAGTGTAATCAATTGAGACTCCTGGATTGCCTCACTTCAAGGTTAGCAAGTAGTATAATATTGTGTATGTGGTAGTCTTAAATCAAGTTGACTGCAATTGGTTGATGGTCACCGTCCTCAAAGACCTGTATTAAATCATCTTGATTTTTTCATTCTTTTAAAATGTTGGATTATTCTTATAATTGTGCTTTTGAATGGTATTTGTTTTTTTGGGTTTTTTGCTCTGATATCTGTGTTCTTCATACGTGAATTCCACTCCACTTCTATAATTTGACGTTCAACAATTGTATGTTCTGCATTCTACATTCTTGGTAAGTCTTGACTTCATACTAATTTAATAGGGTTAGCAGGGAATTTAGTTGTGGACATGACAGTAGATCAGAGATATGATGAAAGCTTTTCTTTTGGTTCAAGATTGTGTGGATTTCATAGCTAGAATAACAATTTAATGGAAGGGACTTGGAAGTATAATAGATGCTTTTCATTTAGAAGATCGCATATTTAATACTGGTTTCTCCATATAAGGAATAAAAACCCTCTAACTGAGGTGTAATTGCCAGTTAGTATGAATAGAACTAGTCTGTATAAGGTAGATTCCTATGATTTTACCCAGGGGTGAAATCCAGCAAGTTCTAACAGGTTCTGGAGAACTGATAGCGGAATTTTTGAGTAGTTCGGAGAACTGGCAAATACCACCTCTGGCTGGCCCCAGAGCGAGGTGGGGATGGAGATTTTGCATTATCCTTCCCCTGCCACGCCCACCAAGCCACGTCCACAGAACCGATAGGGAAAAAATTTGAATTTCACCCCTGGTTTTACCTAGTCAAACAATATTTTTTGACTGCTTTGATATTTTACTGATACAATAAGAAGCATTTTTAATAAAAACTGGTAAATTAACTAACCCTATTTTTAGATGAAATTTGGTAGAATTGCAAAGGAATATTACTTGGAAAACTTCTCAAGCATTAACATAATATGCAGAAAATACATACATAATTAAAGTACTATTTTTATTCTTTGTTCTTGTAATGAATTTGCCATGTTCCCATATGATTTTATTCCTCCTAGCGAATACAAGTCTAATTTGTCTCACCTTTTTTGAGAAAATTAGATCCTTGAATGCTTGTATAATTTCCCCACTTTAGTTTGTACTTTCTGCAATTATATAATCTCTTTTTATAACGATGCCTGGAAATATCTCACTGCAAATTAGATTTCTGAACTTATGACTTGACAAACTACTTTGTACAGCACACATTATAAAAACTAATAATTCTTATTATTTTAGCACAAAAATCTGTTGGAATATAAAGGAAATCTCTTTCTGATAACTAACTTATCTTCAGACTGCATACTTATATTTGTGCGTAGGTGTTAAAGTCAATGCTGGAGTTAGTTTTGACTTCTGGCAGTTGCCTGGATAAGCCCCTATGGTTTTCTTAGTATTATAATATAAGACATGTTCTTACATTAGGGTCTAGTAATTTCAGTATTATCTTCCATGATATCAGTATTATCCTCCATGATATCATTCAATGGAGTTGTTAGGTTCAGCTTGTAGCTTACTCCTAACTTGTTGGTCAGCTACAAGCTGAACCTAACAGGAGTATAGTATTATCCAGTATTATCCTCCATGATATCATTCCCACATAATAACAGCATGATGCAACTACTTTTTCACTTGCAGTCCACCTGCAGTGCTCTTTAAAATAGACCTCCCTCTTGTTCCATTGCTATTTGTCATACTATTAATGAAATCAATGTTCAACAGCAGAAAAAAAAAAACACTGATATGTCTATGAAGACTCTCAATCATCCAGGTCATGGTTGCTTGAAGAACTGAAGAAGCTTCTTGGATGAGAAGTGAAATATATTTTTTAAAAAAATAAAGTCCAGTTGCCTTTTGGAAAATAGAACTTTTGGGATCACTATTCCTTTTTTTAAAAAATCAAGTTTTATTGATTCCCCACCCCCCACATTCACCCACATATTTTATGACAGAGTATTGGCCATATCATATCTTATACAATTTATCATATACAAATACATTTTACTCAGTTACAATTTTTGCCAAAACCTTCTTTTCCATTTTTTGATCATATCTTAATATTTCTATGCTTATTTGTATAACAACATCTTCATTCGCCCTCAAATTCTAATTTCTCTGTTTTTACTCATATTTATTCTCTTTTATTTTTTTTAATAATTCATTCTTTATCCTAGTGCATTTACACATGTTTGAGTTGCCTTTCTTCCATTTCATCTTTTTTGTTGTACAGCAATCTTTCTTCTCAATCTCTTCCATCTCCCTCCCTTCTTTCCTTCCTACTTTCTTCTTCCCTCCTCTCCTACTCTTTCTCTACTTCCCCTTCCTTTCTCCCTCTCCTTCTCTCTTTCTCCCTATCTAGCCCTCTCTTCTACTCTTATTCCCCCTTCCTTCCTTCCTTCCCTCTTTCTTTTCTTCCATTCCTCTCTCTCCTTCAGAAAAACCACTGATATGTCTTTGAAGACTCTCAATCATTCAGGTCATGGTTGCTTGAAGACTGAAGAAGCTTCTTGGATGAGAAGCGAATGAGAAGTTCAGTTGCCTTTTGGAAAACAGAACCTTTGGGATCACTATTCCTGTTTAGCACCAGCTCCATCCCCAAATAAAGCAAATTTTTCTGACATGTCATACACGTATCTCAAAATCCTATCAAATTTACAAAACTGTTGGTGACCATATCCAAGAGCTAGCAAAAATTAAAGTCTTTTTTTTGTCTCCAGACTTTAGTTTGAACATCTGTAATGATACCTAAGAGCTAGAAAAAAATACCTACTCTTTGGATGGCATTTACTTATGTGTAGTTTATCTTCAGATTTTACAAGGAAAAATGAAAAATGCTTTTGATTCCAGAAGTTAATCTTTCTCATTCTATTATTTGGTATCTTTTGTGCAAAGAAGGAGAGACTTTAGATCTTCCCTTATGTTTCAATAAAGATTCTCAGTTATCCAATTGTCTGAAGGTTGAGTCATTGCAACCGGATTAATTTTTGTTGTTAGTTTGAGATGTTTCGCTGCCCCTCCAAGCAGCTTCATCAATCAGAGCAAGCCAGTTAGGCAGAGAGTCATTGGAATGTACCAACTCCTGCTACATCAGCCTCAAGGATATTCCTCCCCAAAGTGCATTGCAATATTTTGATGAAGATTCTCAGTCATCCAGATACAGTTGTCTGAAAGTTGAGATGTTGCAACTCAAACTAATTAAATTAGTTTGAGATGTTTTTCTGATCATTGAAGCAACTTCATCAGTTTCTGAATATTAATTTCCTCAGTCAAATAATGACACAAAAAGATATATATGTAATACTAATAAAAACAGACTGCAAAAATACATATTAGTATGGAAAAAATTGTAAACTATATATAAATCAGGATCAATGTGTTCAAAAGTGAAGGATTGTAAAACTGCTGTGCTCACCATCTATATTTATTGTTATGCACAAGAGATGGGAAAAGAATCTTCCTTTGACTGAAAAGATTCTGAATGGGTTTCTTTCTTTCTTTCTTTCTTACACAATAAAATTGCACAAGAATTTGAAGTATCTAATATATTGAGTATAAGAATATCCTTTTCCATGTCCATAATTTTCTTGCTTCCAAATCCAGATTGTGCTATGTACTAATAGCAGCAGGTTGGGAATTTCAGTGTGCTTATTGACCTTAATGAGTGACAAGCATCTGATTTATTTATCTATTTCATCTTACCAGGAGGGAATAAAATCATTTAGGTAAACATCTCATTTACAAGAGAGGCCTCCAGTAATATATAATGATAGGCAACTATTAAAGTGTTATACTCCTTATGTCTGATATTCACAACACAGTCATTCAAGATATTCTGATTCACTATATGATTATATTCATGTTGGTTGTTTCAAATTATGCACCTTCTAAAATGTATTCAAAATGTTTTGCTTGGCTAATCATCTCAAGTTAAAATTAGTCAGGCTTCACAGAAAATTTGCTCTCAGGCACAGCTCACAGGTTTCTCTTTTATTTGCAGAATAGATTATCAACATTCTGCAAAAGATGGATTGCTCAAAGTCATCAAATATAGTATATCCCAGCTATGTGAGGCCAGTTAAAACCTTCATAGTCCATAAGAGGCAAAGATGCTTAAAATGTTTCAGTTATCTACAGTAGAGCTGAGGGCTAATGGTAGATGACTGAAACATGTGTTCTAGTGAATGGAAGGTTTTGTATGATGCAATTACTTGTGTTCGTAGATTTTTTTCCCTCCCAGTATCAGTCACGGGACCAGCAATATTATCAGATTTTTTTTTATTATTTCTATATGTTCTGAGTGGCAGATTTAGTTGACACCTATACCATGCTAGTTCAAATATAACGAATATAAAAAGTATAAATAATACACATAATGCATAAGTAAAAGCATACATAATAAGTAATAATAAATAAATATAAATGATAAATACCGTATTTTTCTGAGTATAAGACACATCTTTTTCCCCCCAAAAAGAGGGTAAAAATCTGGATGCGTCTTATACTCCGAATGTAGCCCCACCTGGCTTCCCAAACGGAGGTTTCAGAGGCTGAAAAAAGCATCAGAAATGAAGCTTCAGAAAAGAAGCCCACAAACTGAGCTTCAGAAAAAAAGCCCCCAAACAGAGCTTCAGAAAAGAAGCCCCCAAATAGAGCTTCAAATTCACCTCTGGGAACAGCTGATTGGGGGTATTTCTGGAAGCCGATCCACCTGCCAATCAGCTTTTTTTATATTTTCCTCCCCAAAAACTAAGGCACATCTTATACTCCGGTGCATCTTATACTCTGAAAAATACGGTAATAACTAGTAGAGAAAGAGAATGTGTAATATCCTAGATGCAAAACTTGAAGGATTAAAGAAGAACTTATCTACAACCAATAGAGTGCTTTTCTTTAAAGCCAGGTTGGATATAAGGAATTTAAAAAAAAAGCTAACAAGAAATAAAAAGCTGAATTCCAAGTTAGCCATTAATTCATTATGAGGTGGTTTAGGGGGGAAATAAGCAAGGAGACTATTAATAGATGGGATTGCCATCTTGAAGTTACACAAGATGGTCACGCCAGAAAATAGCATGATTGGAGAAAGGCAAAGTCTCATTTTAAATAGTTGGTCAGGACAGCTATGAGAAAGGGAGGCTTCTATAAGGGACTAACTTGCTATATGAGAATTCCTATGATTCCTATGGCCAATAAATTGTATTTTTAACCATGTACTGGACATATTGTAAACTGTCCAGTATCTTGGAGATGGGTGGCATTAAGAAATCTAATCAAATTAAAGATCATATAAAGTAAGTCAGGGAAAAGGCTACATTACAAAGAAAAAAATTTGGCGTGGGAAAAGGAATCTCATAGAAAATTCCATGGTTGATTAGAATTAATACCACCATTAATATTATATCTCTTATCATCATTTGCCTTTTTTTTCTTTAAGGGAAAATAGTGGGTAAATTAAATTAAATTAAATTAAATTAAATTAAATTAAATTAAATTAAATTAAATTAAATTAAATTAAATTAAATTAAATTTGCAAGGAAGAAAAGGCTTGATACTCATATTGGATTTTTGCAGGTATGCTATACTTTTCAGTGTATTCTTCAACAAGCTATGTTTTCTTCAGATTTTGGGGGAATAACATACAGTAAGGACTGTATTACTTAATTAATACAATTAATTAATTAATACAATTAATACAATTAATTAATTAATTTGAATAGTTGAATAAAACAGTTAAATAAAATGAGAGTAAAACTAAAGTACTCTAATGAATATTCATTATGTACCAGGGATATTCATACATAATCCTTAACTACATATTTGATGCTTATTAATGAAATATGCCCAAAATGTTTTTTTCAATAAGGAAAACTTTAATTCTATTTACAGCTAAAATAAAACTCAAGAATTATTCTGGAAGTGAATTTCTTTATTTCCAGGATATTTGGAATAACAAACTCTGGCTAATATTAAAAATTCACAAGAGAGGACTAGTGGGGTTGGACTCACTGTATTCTGTATATGATTAGTATGAAAACTCTTAATTAAAAACAGCTATTAGAATACCACATATACTCGTAGCTGTTAAAGCTATTATATTATAGTGCACCACAAAATATTTTAGAAGCTGGTTGCATATCTGTCTCATCACTTACTGAAAAAAAATTGTGCTAAATGATATTACATACCGTAAGTATCATTCCATAGTCTCCCCAATAAAAGTTCAATACAGTGGTGAGAGCAGAAACAAGATAACAGTTTCATTAAAAGATAAATAGAAATATTACACCACTCCTGTCCCACACATTTGCACCATCTCTAAATAAAGCCCAACCCACTTTTGTAAACTGACATTCTTCAATTAAGAAGAATGGTGGGAGGAATTCCAGCAATTTGGAAAACAGTTCCCAAAAGCAGGTAGTCAACTGAACATTTTAAAATTAATCTGCACTCCTCCAACAGTACCCCAGGCATATTTTCTACACATACAGTATCCCTTATATCCTTTGATAGCAACTATCCAAATTTATCCATGTCATACTAGCCAGGCTTATGGTAAGTCTGCCTAATATGGTTTTGTATCAATTCTTGTGATGTCTAGTACCTCTTGTGTACACATGATGGAGGGACCAGTTATGGTTAGGGCAGCAATATATACATAAATTGTACATCCAATAATGATGCAGCATCAGGGTATCATAATATATTATGTTGGAACAATTACTCATCAGCATCAAACTGACTGATCAGATCTATGAAATTTTTGGAGCAACATTTTCAAGGTGCTTTGGAAAGCCTAGCTCTGACTTGATGTTGTCTTTATCTCCTAATTTTAACTTTTTTGTCATAATGACGTCATATTGTTCTGTTGTAAGTCAAAGACTACCTGTAATTACCTTCCAGACTTGTTTATGTATATTCTGAAGGCATTTAGTTGACCATTGCTGGAAGAAGGTAATGAATTAGATGGATGGATCCCAGCAGATTTTTTTCTTCAATTTTATAAGAAGAAGGAACAGCATATAAATTGTAGGTCCCAGTATCCTATGCAAGTTAATGGTGTCTACTCTAAACAGAAGGCTTTTTTAATACCCAATTCAAATTTCTTTTTGTGAACCTAACCGAGATTGATTTTTGGGTTGTCTTTTTTCCTGTCTTCTGTTTCCCTACTGAGCTATAGGACCTTCTTTTAAATATTTATAAATTACCAATTCCACCAAACAAGTGTTGACATGTTCCTAAATAAATGATATCAAAATTATTTATAATGTTTATACACTTATTTTTCATTCTCAGTAATATAAATTCATTATGACAACAGTAGAGGGAACATATAACAAATGAAAAGGAGAAACTATCAAGGGACTGGAATAGATCCATCCTTATTTATAATGCCGAATAAGCTTCTGTAGTTTGTTATTACTCACAAAGAAGATTCTTTGCCCTTGTCCTTTAAGTTTACCTGAGTCCACCAAGAGATATTTTACTGCATTTCATAAAGTAATCAGTCTCATCTGCAGTAGTAAAAACAGACAAATGTCCAATGGCACTTTAAAGATGAATGTATTTATTGGGTTATAAGCTTTCATAAGCTAGACCTTGCTTTTAGACATTCCTGAAATGGTTTATCAAGCTACTTAATGCTGTGTTGGGGAGAAAAAAAAATACAAGTTTACCATTTAATAGCTAAATAAAATGCAAGACACAACATGAAGTATGTGAAAACCAGGTAAAGTCATTATTCTGTCATAGTAAGTATATGCCTTTCCAACTATACCGGACTAGGAGACTGGAAAATAGAAAGCATATTAAATCCAGTTATTGCTTATGTGTCAACATCAGAGGAAAAACAATATGTTCTGTCAACTGTGCTCCTGTAATGGCCAATGCTTTCACTTTCTGTGCATTGCCCACCTAAAGTTTTTTTTTTATCCCTGAAGCTATGTTTTTGAGGGGGTTTTTTAAAGCAAAGAATTGTAGTTATGACAGAAGAGCCCCTCCCCAACCACACAAACACACATACTGTACATTTTTCCTTTAATACATCTGCCGTTGAGAACTCACAGATTCTAACCTTGTGCTGCTGATGTAATCATCCAATTGACAGGTGGAATATTTTTTTAGAATGCATTAAAAAGGTTTATATCTCCCTCTGTGTAAAAGCTTCCATATTATTTAAAATAAAGTATTCTAAAGCATAAGATATGCATTTCCCAAGAATTCCTTGGGGTCTATTATAAAGATTCCAATCGTTCTGATCTTAAGACTATGCATTCCACAAGAGTTCTGATCTTTGAAGGACAGCACAAGTCATCTTAGAAGTTATATTCACATTACGGCTGGGCATTTTTTTTTTTAAATTTGATTTATATGCCACCCTTCTCCGGAGACTCAGGGCGGCTTACAATGTAATCAGCAATAGCCTTCTATTTGAATAGCCGTATATTGCATGAGGCTAAAACTTCTTTTGTTGCCCTTAACCATCATCCCAGATTACACTAAGGAGTTCAGCCTCCCGTTTCCTCCAGAAGAGTCAGGCCAGAGTAGCTACTGATTTATCTATCTATCTATCTATCTATCTATCTATCTATCTATCTATCTATCTATCTATCTATCTATCTTTCTATCTACCTACCTACCTATCTACCTACCTACCTACCTACCTACCTACCTACCTAACCTGGATGCTGGAGGTCTTTCCAGAAAGCCAATGCCATCATTTTATCTCCTGGAAATAAAAAATAGTTGGAAGCCTCAGTTGGACCAATTTCTATAGGGTAATGTGTTCCTGCAGATAATTCAACATCAATCCAAAAAGGGGTTTGAAGTTTAAATGCAACATTCAAATTGCACCTGGAAGCCAATAATTAAAATCACTCTATACATGTGAGAGTGGGAAAGGTTGTATTTAAGTTTGGAAATGCATTTGGAATTATCACAGTTTGTGCAAAAATCCATAATAGAATTCAAAGAAGTAATTATTGCTCATTTGATTAGTGTAACTGTCATCAAAGGAACAAGAAGCTGAGGCATTTTAGTATTACATGCACAAGGTGACATTTAGATAGCTTCAATATAACTACACATACTTTTGAAAACTGTTCAAAAAAATAACTACCAAAATGTATGTTTCATTGTCATTATCATCATCATCTGAATAGAGCTGGAAGGGACCTTTGAGGTCTTCTAGTCCAAGCCTTTGTTCAAGCAGGAAACCATATACCATTTCAGACAAGTAATTGTCCAGTCTGCTGTTAAAAACCTCCAGTGATGAAGCACCCACAACTTCTGAAGGCAATCTGTTCCACTGGTTTATTGTTCTCACAGTTGGGAAGTTTCTTCTTAATTCCAGGTTGCTTCTCTCCTTGATTAGTTCCCATCCATTGTTTCTTGTTCTTTGGAAAACAAATTGACCCCCCTCCTTTTTTTGGCAATCTCACAAATACTGGAATACTGCTATCATATCCCCACTAGTCTTTCTTTTTTCTAGATTAGTCAAACCCAAATCCTGCAATCATTCTTCCTCCCCCTCTCCCCCTTCCAGGCTTTTAATCATCTTAGTTGCTCTTCTTTGCACTTTTTCCAAAATCTCAACATCTCTTTTGTAATGTGATAACCAAAACTGGATGCAGTATTCCAGGTGTGGCCTTAGTAAGGCTTTATAAAATGGTGCTAATATTTCACATGATTTTGATTCTATGCCTCTGTTTTATACAACCAAGGATTTTATTAGCTTTTCTGGATGCTGCTGCACACTGCTGGCTCATATTTAAGTGATTGTCCACTAGAACTCCAATGTCCCTCTCACAGTTACTGTTTTTGAGCCAGATTTTTCCTAATCTGTACTTTGGTTTTTCCTGCCTAGGTTTAAAACCTTACTTTTCTCCACATTAAATTTCATTTTCCATGAATAAAACAAGACAATCTTTAGCTTTTAAATTTCTCTTTTAATCTAACCATATCCAGTGACAGCTACAAGGTATATAAACTCTGTTATAATTTGTTCAACCATTATGACAGAGATGAAGTCAGGTGACCAGAAGTTGGTAGGTGTTTACTGGCTATGAAAAAGGCTCCTCTCCTTCCCCTCCATTGTCTGGTTAGCCGCAGCTATCACTGCCACCTGCTCTTGTCTCCCCTAAGAGGCAGACACAACAATAGGTAAAATATAAATAAAAGTATTTGCTGGAGCTTGAAATAGTTTGACAATAAAATGGAAGATTGGTAAATGGAACAATCATGAAACCCACTTATGATTATAACCATGTTGCTTGTATCTTTATGATTTATATTGTTAATTTGTTTCCTAGTATGATTTGATTGCTTATTAGTAACCTAACTATAACTATCACTAGATGCTGTATCTTATGATTCTTGATGAATGCATTTTTTAAATCTTTTTTTTTTATGTACACTGAATGTCAGCAGTTCAAGCTGCATTTACTCTAGTGCTGACATAAGAAGGAGAAGTGGAGGTGTCTGGAAAGGGACGTTTGACTTTTCACCTACTTATTTTCCCTGGAGATAATATCCCCTAGGAGATGGGATGGGAGGGGGGAAATTCCTTTGAGCTGGAGTGGTAGATTAGGGGTAGAATGACTTGGAAGATGGCCAATGAGTGCAGGGGAGTGGGGAACGGAAAGGGAGGGTTTTGGGTCTGGAAGTCAGTGTTGGCTTCGATGGAGTCGGATTTAGAATGTTGTGCTTAATAAATAGGAGTTTTCCTTCAAAGACTTTGTTTGAAATGCAATTTATTTGAGACGACCTCAAAACCTGACACTGAGAAAATATGCACCAAAGACAAATTCCTTGCGTGTCCAATCACACTTGGCCAATAAAGAACTCTATGAAACAGGCTTCATGTATTAGACTTCAAGAGTATAAAGGTAAAAATAGCATAACAATTAAATGAAACAACCATTGTTGTGTATTGAATACAGGACAAGATAATCTAGAGTTGGCAGCTGCTGACTATCAGGAAAAGAAAAGGAAGGACAGGGAAATCTTAAATAACAATGCTGGTTGAGATGTAGATCCTTCCTGACTCTGAACCTAGCTATGGCTAAGACTGAATGGTATATAGAAAGGAACTTAAAGAACCTTAGACAGGGTGCTACAGCCAGATTTAGCCATTGCTTTGGCGCAGCATCTAGCAGATCTTTCTCCACCTGGCTATTGATGTGCAGAAAAAAGAAGGCAGCAAAACCAAAGGAATCAACCAAATTTTTGCTTATCAAATGTTGAATATACAAAATTAGAATTAGTTCCATGGGCAGTACAAAGATAAGATAGAGATTGGCAATAGAGATAGCAAAAAATAAAGTATCTGTATGTTTTATTTGTAATTCAGGATTGGGTGGAGAGCATCTTAACTCCGTGATGAGGAAGTGTCCTCTGAGTTAAACTGCCACTATGAGATTAAATGCTGATTGGAAGCCCCCTTTGGACTTTTTGTGTGAAACAGAAAAAAAAAATGAAATTGTGATATATGGGTTATTGTAACCTTAGAGTAAGAGGTCAATTTAAATTTATATTTACAATAGTTGTAATTTCTCTATTTTTTTTCTCTTTTTGCACTCTTTTTCCTTATCTTAATTATTAGTTTCTGTTAGTTTTGTTATAACATCTTATGCACATACAAAGGGGTGAGGCTCCAATCATTGGTACCATCTTGATTTTTTTGATATAAAAAAAATAACCCCACTAAGTTGTCATTCTGATTTCTGAAAATCTTTCACTCTCTTTCCATTCTGTGGCAATGGTACCATCTCAGAAGAGTAACCTGTATGTCTTATACTTCTAGCTCTTCTGGTATCCTTTCATGGCAGATCCTTGTTTATATTCTGTTCTCCAAATCAGAATAGACTACTATTGGATTAGTCTTTTCTAGCAACTGCCTCAAATAATAATTGTATTGAGGCTTTTGAATGAAAAAGTAACTTTACCCCACCCTAAACGTAGAAAAAAATATTTATTTTTTTGATTTATATAATTTTTAAAGAAATATTATAATGTTTCCGAAAGGAACCGAAACATAAAAGTACAAAATACAAAATGGAACTATAACATTGAAACAGGACAAAGGTCTTGACAAAAAGATGCACCTTGAGTATTCTAAAAGCACAGAGAACAAGGACTGACTGTAGCTCAGTAATAGAAGCATGTCATAACTTGAAAAGGATTCAGAAGAAATCCCCCTTACAACCTCTTATTGAAGACTATGGCTTCCAAAACACAGAAATATTCAAAGGGGCTTACTAGTTCTCAATTTTCAGATAGGCCAGTAATAGGAATCTAATTACCTAACAGCTGTATTAAGAATTATATTTGCCATTTAACAATTGAGGAATATTTACCTGAAAATACTGTATGTTGCTATAGTGTATTAGAATTAATGGAGTAATTGCTGAATGCAATGCTGAGTTGCTAGGCAAAACAGCTGTTCACAGTGCTACCCATCATGCAAGAATAATTTTAGCCACCACATCAGTTCATTGAATGAGATTGAACAGAAATTAATTAATCAATTAACTCAATGCTGTTCTTGATTCAGGACCGTTTTAGTTAAAATGAAGCCCAGTAGAAAACCTGGCAAAAATTGCTTTTTGTTTACATAATGCAATAATTGTTGGTTTGTCAGCCTTTACTATTTAGCATGCTAAATAAAACCCATGACAGATGTAAAGAGAAAAATTATGATCTAATAGCTCAAAAGGTAAGGATGTTAAAGTCCATCCTTATCTATGGAATTTTACTATTTGACTCGAGTCAGTCTGCCCAACCTATGTTTTGTCTTATAAAATGGTTATGCTTTAGGCCACTGTTGGGCTAGACAAATTCTTTAAAATACACATATTGGTGAATTTCAGCATCTTTCTAGTAAATTTTAGAAGTAAATTCAGAGCTGCAAAAAAGGACATTATGGTCATATATGGCATGCAGGTCATGATGAGAACATCATTTGGTGCAGAAGATTGAGATATTGTTAATGGTGCTGCATTAATCTCATCAGGCACTGGAGTATGTAAATGCTAACTACTAATCAGAGAGCCTATGAATGGACAAGGAAGGAGATAACAGTATCCAAAAATGTATACTTAATCTTAGATATTGATTTTATTTTAAAAGAAAGGAAGTCAGAACTGTTTTTTCTCATCTTTTCTTCAGGTGCATATCTGTATCAGAACTTAGGAAATCATACATGAAAGCCCATTTGTCTACAGTGAGCTGCAGCAAATCTGGAACCTTCATAACTGTACACTCCCTACAATTGTATAGAGAATATTCATTCTATTGTCAATGTTACACTTTCAGATGCCTTGGTTTAGCCTTGAGAAAGTAGAATCATAATTCAAACAGAAACATGGATGAAAGCATATTCTTTAAGAGTACAGGAAGGGACAGGTCATCAAGAAGACACAGAAAAGTAGCTTATACCTGTCAGAATGACTAAAACTCAGAGTGAGCTAAGATGGTGAAGGATGCTCAAATAACAAAAAATACTTTTTTTCAGATACGGCAAAAATGAAGGAAGAAAAAAGAATCCGTTTATCATTCATGCAGGTGAAGAAAGTGACACTGGGCCAGTCACTTTCTCTAAGCTTAACTCACCTCACAGGGTTTTTGTTTGGGGGGAAATAGGAGGAGGAAGGCATACTGGATATATTCACCAACTTGCATTATTGATAAAAATAATAAAGGTGGGATAAAAAGCAAGCAAGAGAAAGAGAGAGAGAGAGAGAGAGAGAGAGAGAGAGAGGAAGGAAGGAAGGAAGGAAGGAAGGAAGGAAGGAAGGAAGGAAGGAAAGAAAGAAAGAAAGAAAGAAAGAAAGAAAGAAAGAAAGAAAGAAAGAAAGAAAGAAAGAAAGAAAGAAAGAAAACTACCTATTTACCTCCTATTTCATTCTTCTTTAACAGGAAAATAAGGCTCTATGAGGGAATTGTGAAAAGGATGATGAGATTGGTAGAAACAGTCAAGGAAAGCCAATTTGCCTTCTGTGTTACAGAATAAAATTGCTGATTATTTATATTTAACATACAGTATATATATATTCTCTTCGACAAATAAGGAGGAATAGGTATTGTCACAAGAGCTAATAAAAAGGTTCTTTAGAACTCTTGCAGTATTATTTGTTTTCTTATTTAGTCAAAAGCTTGCAACATGCAGAAAATACTGTTTACTTTCTGAACTAAAAGTTTTATTGACACAAATATTCATATAGTCAAAGTTGGGCTAACTAGGTTTGGGTTCCAGAAAAACCAAAGTCACTATGCATGGTATCTTGTTCTGCATGATGGTTCCAAAATGCCACAATTCATATGCATGTTTACCAACAAGTTTTAACCAGTCCTAGTTTGGTGTTCTTTTTCAAATCTCTTGGAACAGAGCCAAGGTGGAGCAGTGGTTAGGGTGCAGTACTGCAGCTACTTCAGCCGAGTGCTAGTTCAGCAGATCAGCAGATCAAATCTCACCAGCTCAAGGTTGACTCAGCCTTCCATCCTTCTGAAGTGGGTAAAATGAAGACCCAGATTGTTAGGAGGAAATATGTTATTTAGTATATTGTCTTTGGTGTAAGCTGCCCAGAGTCCTTGGAGAGTGGGCGGCATAGAAATATGACTAATAAATAAATAAATAAAATAAAACACACCTCCACATGAATGCTATAGACTCATCTAGTTCAATTTTGTTTTTTGAATCGAGATTTATTGTGAGAACCATTCAGTGTTTTGAGAACCACATTTATTGTGTCTCCACTGAATTCATCATTCTAGTACTTTTCTTCATGCTATAAAAAAGAGAGCATCTGTTCAAAAACAGATATAATCCTTTGATTATACAGTAGTCTATTTTGATTGGATTTCATGTACTCCTGTATTTATACAATTCACTCATATGTTTTTGTACTTTTTTTTTTTTTTGCAATAAGGTTGATACAGGAATATATAATATAAATACAAAACAATACAGATAACAATGTGATGATATTCCAGACAAGTTAAGGCAAAGTTCTTACCTTCTAAAAAATGGAGCCAGGGAACTACAGACTTGTTACTTTGACATTAACACTGGAGAAGATTCTAGAATAGATCATAAAGAGAGAAGAATGAAAACACCTTGATAAAAATGTAGTAATTGTCAAGAGTTAGCATGAATTTGACAAGAATCAGATTTAGCCACATCTCTTGCATAGCTGTAACACATCTTGATTTCAGCAAAATATTGTTACAGCATCTCAAGACACTTTGATTACCAATCTAGTTAACCATGGGCTGGATGGTAGGACAATTATGTATCCAAAGAGCTGTTTATTTACAATCTATGCCTCATCAAATCCAAATGGGTAGATATATAAAGTCTAATGTTGCCCTTATGTTCAGGGCAACCCCCTTCAGAGTTTTCATTAATTACTTTGATGAGGAGGTGTAATAAAATACTTATGAAATGTACAGATGACATGATTTTGGGAGGGACAGCTTATACCTTAGAACAGGGGTCCCTAACCCCCAATCTGCGGCATGCTAGAAACTGGGCTGTGCAAGCAAGTGAATTCCCATCTGCGGGATGCAGGCAGCACATGAACCCAAGCCTGCTCCAGTCTGCAGAAAAACCTCTCTCCACAGAACTAGTTGGAGGGCCACTGCCTTAGAAGACAAGATGATTTTAATGGAAAAGAGAATGAGCCGACAAAATAAATTTTACAGACACATAAAGAAAAGTCTTCACTTAGGAAAGAGTCATCAAATGTATAGATACAGAATGCAAGGTTAAACTATTGGACAATAACTCTTTTAAGAAAAAGATTTTTGGTTTTTGTGAATTGATTATGAATCACTACTATAATATGGCTGTAAAAATCCCCACAGATATAATTTTAGGCTGCAGTTCTAATAATAATTATAACAAAATCTCCCTTTATTTTTCATGTTGGGCAGGATGGAACAGAACAGAAATATAGTTTCCAATCATAATAAAGTTTCACTTCAAATCATATCTTGGCATTATATCTTAAGAAGGATTCAGAGTAACTAGAATAGGTTTAGAGAAAGTCATTGAGGATGATAAGAAATAGAATACTATGAAATAGACTGAAAGAGATTGACATGTTTAGCCTTGAAAAAGAAATTGAGGAAACTCTTTCAATACCTGAAAGAGGTCACATAAAAAAAGCCAGTAGCTATTCTCTTCCATAATAATGGATTTAGGTTTAAATTGAATATTAGTAAAAACTTAAAAACAGTAAGAGAAGTTGAACAGTGGAATCAATTACCCAGAGAGGTGACAGGTTTCCTTTCTCTAAATGAGTTTAATCAGACACTGGGCAGCCAACATAGAATCACACAGTTAGAAAGGATTTTAAGGCCATGAAGTTTATCCTCCTGCTTGATCCATGAATTGAAATTAAAGTATCCTGATTGATGGATGCTAGATCATTATCTCTCATGGATGCTTTAATTTGAACTCTTACATAGAACAGGGTGTTGCACTCAGTCTCAATGGCTCCTTGCAAATTTAAGATTCTACAACTTTCTGAATGCTGAAAAGCAAGATAATAATCAAGGACTCTAACCAATATGCATAAGGTAAATTGAACATGATTGAATTCTAAGAATCAATTCTGTATCCCCTAGTATTTGTTAAAATAGCATATTATTGCATACCTTTCAAGCAGCCATTTTTACTGCTTGGTCTATTGTTTACAACAAAAGTGGTCTTGAAAAGGGTTGAGTCACACAGAAAATTATTAGGATTTGGTGATTCCAAATTTTGCAAGAAAAATGACATATTTCTATTTGGACAAAGAAGTATGCTATGTTATTCTGGTGGTGATTATGTGCCATCAAATCATTTTCAAGTCCTAGCAACCATAGAGATATATTTTCTTCAAGACTCCAAGAAAGATCTGCAAAATTCAAACTGGGAGATAAATGGATACTTATGTTGCCTTATGCTGATAATGCTGCTAGTTTATCATTAAAACCAAATTGGTTTAGGAGAATGATTAAGGCTTTGCTCAACATATTAAAAAGGAATTGATTATTTTAAAAAATAATTTAAAAAGTCCTGGTACAGTAGTATAAAATTCTCAGGTGGCATGTAGATATCCATAACCTAACAAAGTTAAATGTTTCAAAATCTAGGATTTATTTTTCCATTTTCTCCACATCATTATTACATAGTGCCCCAAATTCCATAGCAATTTTAAGATTTCAGTGGGAAAAAAAAAAGAAATTTGTAGCAAAGCCAATTGCACAATTACTACATGGGGTGCAATTAGGCAATTATCCTAACCTTGGGTCCCTTGAAAGAATGCAATCAGTCTTTTTATTATCTCTCTCTCTTTTTCTTTTTAGACTGCAGAGTCCACAGTGTGGCTCTGAGATTAGAAGCTGGGCTGCTGACAACTGAAGCTAAAGTTTGTCCAGTCATTTTATTTGTTCGGATAAGGCTTAATTTAGCTCCAGTTGGATGGCTCTCATTAATATCATTTGACAATTATAGGTCAAAGCAGTGGAAAAGCATTATAAACAAATTGCTTTCATACAGATTACATGAACATCTATTATCCTTAGAACTTGAAAACGAAAAAGATGTCATCAAATAGTGGATTTGGGATATAGAATCACAGAATGATTTAGGCCAAATTTCCAAGCTTTATTGACTTTTCCAACAAAGAAACCCTGAGAAGCTTATTTATTCTGACTTCCTTGTTGCAAGTATTAATGGGTATTTCCTACAGCTTGCTTTAATGCTTTTTCTTCCCCATTTTTAGAGGGTAAATGCCGTAACACTTCAATTCTCTACGGATTTTTCCTGTGCAAATCAGATAAGACTGAGGCAATTGTACACAATCATTTCTGCTTTAGACTCTCAACAAGGAAGAATTCAGTCTGTATTAGAAAAAAAAAATCCCAAGCCATGTAAATGTACTTTATATTCAAAATGATTTAGCTGATAGTTTTAAATTTATTGCATTTTTTAGGGCTTAACATACTGCAACATTCTTGTAGTTGGTAACAGGATTGGTTTGAGTTAACTATTGGATTTTACGTTTTTTTTAAAAAAGTACACTGATTCTTTATTATTTCATATATTATTCTGTGTTTTATCAATAGTGTTTTTAGTTTGTATTTTGGTCTGAGACTGCAATGAAACATTCATTTAATTATTCTCTATGAAAGAAAGCACAAATAATTGGATTTTGTGACAGCTTTCTAGGTTAGCAATGTGCACATTGATAGAAGCCTAACAAAACTGCAAGGCATGATTGATAAATTCAAATGGAAGGATTTACACATTGTGCTAAACAAAAATCCTACAAACCATATTATGTGCTACAGTGATGCATGGTTTTCGTATGTGTAGATCTTGGGAATGGGCTGTTTCTTATCACCAAGAAGTGATAGCAGCAGACTTCCAACAGTTTTTGTCTATTCCCATTTAAATTTACAGAACGTATTTGAATACCTGGTGCAGTATCACTTCGTCAGGTTGAGGGTACACATCTTGGTTGAGTGAAATATAGAAGATACTTGCTAATTGTAGCTCTTATTGGCTCTGCAAGGCATTAAAACGATGGAACTGTCAAGGACACATCATTAGAATAAAAGCTGGGGCTACCTACTTTGAACTTTTGAGAATTGATGACTGTGAGTGCCAGGGAAAATTTTAGGAGTATGCTTTGGATAAGAATGGAAAATGTGTACCAATATATGTGGTAAACAAATCTGGGAACTTTAAGCCTGATCTGGAACACAGGCAGTCCTTGACAGTAATGTGATCTACCCATCACAATTATAAGTTGTGATGGTTGTAAACAGATCAGTCACACAACTGACCCAATTTCATGATGTCTTTTAAAGCAGCATTAAGAGACCATTGCGGTCATCAAGCAAAGTAATGGCTTGCTATAGGTACAGTTTTTTATAAAACAGGAAATAAAGGCCATTTTTGGGGGGGAAAACATTGTGAAATGTGGTCACTTGACTGTGGGATGCTTCAAACATCCTTAAATGTGGTCCAGTTGCTGGGCACACAAGTTCAGTCATATAACCACAGGCAGGGCTGTGTGACCATCTGAACTTTCAATCTGAGTGGTAAGTATCTTCCAAGTAAGTCTGTCATAACTTTGAATGGTTGCTAAGAGACCAATCGTAAGTCAAGGATTACCTGTACAGCTTTCCAAATCAGAGATCTCATTCAGTTAAGATCAACACATAGACATAATCTTTTGGGAAGAGCTAAAGTCTTCAGACAGACATACAGTAACAGGTTGTTTTTTTTTGTCCTATGGAGAAAAATAAAGCTAAGTAACTAAAACTAGATTAACTCTGTGAAAACTGAAAGTTTATAAACACATGTAGAATTCAGAGATAGCCTTGAAGAAGGAATGAAAGAGTACAAGAACTATCAATTTAGCCTTGGGGAGAAGAAGGGGTAAGAAAGAAATTCAAGATAATCCTTTCTTAATTGGCATAACAGAAAACAGAGGGAAACTCTGACAGGCTCTCAAGATTCTGTTTATTATATCCTATAACATTCTGTAAAAATAGTGTTCCAGTAATCCTTGCTTTGTCTGTTACTTGGCTTTGTCTATCTTGAAGAGATGACAGTACTTAAGCCAATGAAGTCCATCTCCAAGGACAAGAAAAAGAAACTGAACATAACACTGAATTCTTCTGTTAAATTCACATGACATCCAGGTTTCTATATACCTATTGCAGAAATGTGAATACATTCCTTTACAATTACACCTATGGCTTGGTGTTTCATTTGTAGCAGTCTATTAATATATATATATATAAATCTCCATCTGATGCTGCAGTTAGTAACTGACAAACTAGGTAACCAAAGTAGTTAATCATTCCCTCAAACAAAGGCTGCCATAATATAATGCTCCCTGACCAAATAAATGCATTAGAACCAAAACCTAAGTGTGGAAAAATAGCTGACTCTTTAAAATTAACAAAAGTGGAAAATAACAAGAGTAACTGGTTTTAAAATGTCTTTCCATTTTCTAGCATGTAACAGTTCTAATTTTAGCTGGAGGTGTGGGACGTTTTGAGGCTTATATTGATTTATTTTCCCCAGTACATATTTGATTGTAGTTTGTTTCCTCTGGCTCCTAACCAGATCTGAGCTACAAAAATCTGGATGACCATTAGATGGCAGTAGAAAGACACCCCCACTTCAGTGGTGGGATTCAATTTTTTTTACTACTGATTCTGTGGTAATGCTTGGCGTGGCATGGCTTGGTGGGCGTGTCTTGGTGGGCATGGCAGGGGAAAGATACTTTAAAATCTCCATTCCCACCCCACTGCAGGGGAAGGATACTGTAAAATCTCCATTCCCTCCCCACTCCAGGGGAAGGTTACTAAAAAATCCCCATTTCCTCCTGATCAGTTGGGCAGAGAATAGATGGGGGTGGGGCCAGTCAGAAGTGGTATTTACCGGTTCTCCAAACTACTCAAAATTTCCGCTACCAGTTCTCCAGAACTGGTCAGAACCTGCTGAATCCACCTCTGCCCCACTTCTATTTTCCTGCTATTTCCTTTGATAAAAACACATGTTCTTAAGTCTAAATATAGTAGTCCCTTTTTGCCTAGATGAGGCTGATTTTGTTGTGTGGGAACTTTCTATGAAAACTTGAAAAATAATAAAAAAAAATTGTTTCACAAAGAACAGTAAAGGAAAGAGAAAGTATCTCCCCCCCCCAACAGGAAAAAAAAAGATAATTGGAGACTGTGGCATAACAGCCACCAGCAAGGGTGGGGGGAAAAATCATTTGGCGCCAACAGATGGTTTATCACTGTGTATCCAATCTCTCTGTGGCTGTTACAGAATATGGCCCCAAACTATTTAACATTAGGGATTCATTAATTAAAAAGCAAGCCACAATTTTCTTCATTCCATGTTCTTGAAAATATGTACTCCCCTGGAGTGGTAGACAGATTAAGCATCAAGTCGATCAAGGACAAAATGTGGTATAGGACAAAGTATAGTAGTATAGGGAGGGAATATAAAGATTGGAGTCTTCTGAGAAATTGGTACTGTCATAAGAATAATTTGGGGTTCCAACTTGAGCCGGGGCTGCGCAAGAATAAATAAAAATGAGATCCAGACAGCTGTGATGAAAGAAGAAATATTTATTCCTAAAAGCAACACAGTTTTCCTTTAGGGGCCGGCTGCAGAGAAATGGGATACAGTGACAAACTCTTATAAGGGGAACTTATCCGGGATGTGGAAGGGTCTATTGTATGTGCTGATCCTTGGATGACACTTGAGAGTCTTGTGTGTGTGGGTGCACACATGCAAATATGCATTCTTGTGAACATGCAGTTCCATTGGGAGACGTAACTTAATTAACTCCGTGTTTGCAGACCTTATCCTTTGATATGTGGATTAGGTCTGAGTAACTTATTTGGGGGTTTGAGGAAGTTGGCTAATTTTAGTTGATTAACTTAGTTTAGGTTTGACTGTCAATAGTGGAGACCCTGATTCTTAGGCCATTGTGGATTCTGTTAATATTTTAAGGGAAGATGGAAACAGTATAAAGAATAAAATATACTGCTCAAAAAAATAAAGGGAACACAAGCAGAAGACATCTTAGATCTGAATGAATGAAATAACCTTATTAAATACTTTGTTCGTTACATACAGTAGTTTATACACTGCTCAAACAACTAAAGGGAACACAAAACTACTGTATGTAACGAACAAAGTATTTAATAAGGCTATTTCATTCATTCAGATCTTGGATGTCTTCTGCTTGTGTTCCCGTTATTTTTTTGAGCAGTGTATATTTGGCTATAAAACTTCTTACAGTATTTTGCTTTCTACCACAACAAAAAAGCAGAGAGAGATTTCAAAGTATTCATTTATTATTTTTTGAAGAGATTCAGTGAATTTATAAATAGTTCAGTCTCATAAACAGAAGCGGTCTATTGTCCAGCCTGTAGTGGAGAAGGCTTTCAAAATCTTATGAATAACAGCCAAATAGAATACTACTTCTAGGAATCCATGGAAGTTTTTCTCTAAATATAATGGTTTCCTGGCCAGAGACCAGAAAGCAACCACATGGTCCTTGCAAACAGCTGTTTTCCTACCCAAGTGACATTTCATTTTTGAAATGAAACAAGAAGTCTACAAAGAGCAGGCCCTGGTTTGAGTGGGGTGGTGACACTTGTGTAGAAATGGATCTGTGGAGCTGCCATACAACTGCTCTTTAGCCCCATGGAATAGAAAACAGCATCTGTGCTTCAATGCAAAAAGAACTTCTATTTTGATTTACTTGGTGTGCAGATGTCTCATGATTTAAATACAGTGGAAGAATTGCCATGTAGAAACACACAGTCTTTAGCTGCCCATCTCAAATTGTTAGCAGGCACTCTGGCATTCACCCCTGGGTTTTTGGCCAAGCTGAATATATATACTTCTGGCATTTCTGATGCTTCACCAATATTCCTTTAAAAAAAAAATCTTCAAAATGTCATTTATTTTAAAACTTGAGCTAATTGCTATGATGATGCATTCTGAAATTGCTGGAGGATCTCTTCTTAAGAACCCAGCCTCAAGGACCTCAGTTGGCTGCAACATGATATTTATTGTTGTTATTAAATAAAATTAGTTCTCAAATAGGTCTAATTTGTAAATGGGTTTTAAATCTTTTTAAATTCAGGTTTGATTGGCTTTTTCAAGCGCTAATTAACAGAATGTATTCCAAAGCTGTTCTTTTCTTGATGGGGAACTTAATAGAAAAAAATCTGTCTGTCCAAACTGGCTTGCTTTTGTTTTGCCAGGATTACTGTTTAATTTGCATTTTTTCCCTGCTTATCCAGCTGGTGGTGTTTGGTTATTTCACCATTCAAGTGCCTAAATTTACTTTTTCTTTCCTAGATCCAAGCTCTCTATGGAAGTGGGATGTGCCAGCTGGAAGATTAAAGGGAACATTCAAAATCATGTGCAAAATGGAAGCAAATGGATTAGCCAAATAAACAGCAGACTGTAGGCATCACTGGCCCAACAACCATTTTTCCAAAGTGTTTGATTAAGTGAAATATCTTTTGTTTGAGAGCCTGTCTCCCAACAAATATGTTTCACTGTAACTTATGCAAAGAAAATGAGCATCTCTTAACTAGATAGTGTCAGGTACCCAGCTTTTTTAAAAATTAAGCAAAGTAGTACCTATTTTTAATCACTGTCCTAGATCAGAAAATGATAATCACTGGCTGCATATTGTTCCTAGCACACATTTGTGACAGATACACCTTGAGTAGTTCCTAGTCATACCACCAAAATTCAATTATAAAAAATTAACTTTTCATGGCACAATTTCCTATTGTTTATTTTTTATGTAAGTTGGGATAAATAAGAGGTAACAAGGGCATTTCTCCCAACACTGGTAGAAAAGTTCAGCCTTATCTATATGAATGAAATCTGTCATCATTAATGTCACAAAAGGATGCTATTCTTGTATTCTGTCCTTGTTAGAGTTTGCAGCAATCCAACCAGGACACAAGTAAAGAATTCAGCAGGATTTATTTATAAAAGAAACTTCTTAATATAGAATAATGTAAAGCATGATGCATGTATACGATATCCATGCAGCAGAAGCCAGAACCGGAAATCACAGAAGCAATAATGTAAGAACAAACCAACTCTTTTATACATAATAGTCAAGCTAAGCCATGCCCAGGCTCCAAATTGTCTGAATCACCAAACAGTCCCCATTGGCTGACCTGTTGCCATGTCTATTCCAATTCATGAACTCTTATACACTGAGAGTCCTGTGGTTTCTGTCCCTCCCAGCAATAAAACTCAAAAACTCATTAGAGTTCAACTGATCCCATTGGCCCTGCCATCTGTTTCGGTGTAATGTCTTGCCGCTACCAGATAAATTAATTCCACCAGAGATTTTGAAAAAATAAAACTTTATTTTTTAAAAAGAACACAATGTAACTATCATTTTTAGCTTTAAATATTAAAAATTCAAACATTCAGCGTTAAAAGGAAAAAAATTACAGAGCTTTGTAGATTAGTGATAGCAGCTCAAAAGAAAATCACAAAAAGAAAAAATACAATTCTCCAGGTGGACCATAAGATGTCAATGATATCACAAATACCTAGATCTGTCCATTAATCTGTCAGTATGGCAGTATATGTATTCTACCTAAAAGCTACGAAGGAAGCTGAATTTCAAACAGATTCTAAATTTGTAAAGAGAAATTTAAAAAAGAAACAATTGTATTTGATTTAGCATTGGACAGAAAAAGAAAGGAAAAAAAACCCTAACAAAAATAGATTACTACCCTGTTTACCTTTCTCTGTCAAAAATAGCCATTTCAGGAAAACAAAGTTCCTCTACTGTATTTCTTTGGATTTTGTCTAGCTTTCTACTTCAATCAGATGCTGCTGAGGTAGAGAATACACCCCATTCTATTTAGTGTTTCAGATCCTGGATGGAGGCCAGTATTCCATTTTTACACAATACATTGAAAAGTGCTCTTTGCTCAAAGACACCATGCTTGAAAACAGAACATTTTTCTTTGGTGCTGAGAAGATAATAAAGAATAACAAAGAAGCATTGGGAGAGACACCACTGATGCCTCTTCTCAAATAACTACCCATCGTGCCTCAGCAGAGCATTTGACTTACTTCTCAGAAAATAGGAAATAAAAATGATTTACAGAAAAAAAAACACCAATTTGTTCTGAAATTGCGCTAGTTCCATGTGTATATATCTAACATCAAAATGGAAATATTTTCAAATAGGAGCTTGGAAGGTAGCAGTCATCAGAGAACTAAGGCCGAAAGCAGCAGATATTTGATGTTGCAATCATTGCTGATTGCTAAATAAAGTCCTTTGTTCCAGTCCTCTGCCTTCTGTGGCATCATTCCACCAAATTTGTAGCAGCAGATGGTACATGAGTCAGAAGAAATATTGAATCTTAGAAAGCAAAGTGAAAAAGGGACCGGCTACAGAGCACTGGAGATGGTGTGAATTCAGAGACTTTGAGCTCTGCTTGAAAGTAGAATAGATTTTTAAAAATGAAAGGCCTCAGTAAAGAGTTATTTTCTTTTGGTGTTCAGATGAAGAAGCAAGTTGAAAATAAGCTTACCCAATGAAATATTTTCCAATTTGACATTCTGAAGGTCTCATAGCTTTAGGATGTTTAATAGGCAATTTTTGAAAGTGATCAGAATGCAAACTTTCAAACTTTGGGTCCTTTAAAAGGTTATACCAGTTGGAAATGTAAACAGGTACCAGTATCCTATTATCATATGTGGTGGACTTGTCCAACGGCAAGAAAAATTGGTCAAAGATAAAAAGGTGGTTAGAAGAGATGACAGCACAACAAATAGATCTAAAACCAGAACTATAATTACTAGGTATACTACCGGGGAAAAACAATAAAAGAAGCACATACTTAATGTTACATGTAATAACAGCAGCTAGAATCATATATGCACAACATTGGAAAAATGAAAGTATACCTATAGACGAAAAGGTAATCCCTGATATCAAAAGGCCCATCTTGTGATGATGAATATCTGTGTCCCTGCATAAAATGCTTCAAGCATTGTAACAGTTATTGAAAACTTCATCCATCTATTAGGTATTCTAGTAAGTGGCATGGGCCTCTTAAATCACGCAGATTGGCCTAATTAGCAGCTTCTATTAAATGTCAGAATGACACAGTTATTATAGCACAGTATATTAAATCAAAGACAAAGATAGAGAGCTAAGATGGTGACATCTTAGTAGCAGCTTCCCTGCTGAGCAACTTATGATAGCTTATTTGTTCCATCCATTTTATAAACAGCCTAGCTACACATTTTAATTGTTATCTAGCTTATTTCATAAACACATTCTCTGCAAGAGCTATTGTAAAACTGAAAACATTTTTTTAAAATATATCATAAAAGCTTCAGTTATGATATATCAACACTGAAACAATGGGGAAGAGCAGGAAACTCAACAGTACAAGCCCAGACTCTACTGAAACCAACACAGCAGCCCAAAATTGATGACTATATGACAGACAAGAAAACTGTGAGTAAAAATACCAAAATAAATCCTTTCTATTCCTACTTCCAATAACTGGGATTAACTAGAATTTGGAAACAGAAATGGAAAAATGATGATTATTACAGCTGTCCTTTATTTTCCATTTGAGAAATCAAACTATCTGATTGAACCCCCGACTTTATTACCCTCCCGTATCCCACCATGTCTCTCATGGGGGAAGAGCAAGTCAAGCAATCACCAAAAGAATTCACAAGAGGCTTTGCTGCTCGACAATGCTTATTAACTGAACAAACTGTAATTTCAATTTTTGAATATTTAAATCCTATAAACCCAAGGGAAGACAGCCTTTGAAACTTTGGGCCAATTATGCAGATAAGCCAGCAACTTTTTCAGTGACTCAAAAACATGGGTACCAATTTTGTCCTATTTATGGACAACTAAAGGAAACAAAATTGTTCAGAACAAATTAAGATAAGAAAGGACAATCAAATACAAGGCAGAGTTTATAGCTTCACCTTCCACCAAAGAGACAAATCGAGAAAAGCACTGCACACTTCACACAAATCAAGTTGCTCTAAGTATTGTACTCAATAGATTTAACATTAGGGGTGGTTCTCCTCCTTTCTCTCCGACCCGTCGCAGTCTGTGTTGGCAGTGGGGCAGAGGTCAACCCTGAGGCGTCTTGTATGTGAGGTACCACAGGGGTTGGTCCTCTCGCCCCTTCTGTTCAATATTTATGTGAAGCCACTGGGTGAGATCATCCGTGGTTTCGGGGTGAAGTACCATCAGTATGCTGATGATACTCAGCTGTACATCTCCACCCTGGACCACCCCAATGATGCCCTGGAAGTGATGTCCCGGTGCCTGGAGGCTGTGCAGATCTGGATGGGGAGAAACAGACTCAGGCTCAACCCATCCAAGACCGAGTGGCTGTGGTTTCCGGCGTCCCGATATAGTCAGTGGTGCCCTCACTGACTATTGGGCGCGAGTCGCTGGGCCCCACGGAGAGGGATCGCAACTTGGGTGTCCTCCTGGATTCACGGCTGTCTTTAGAAGAGCATTTGACAGCTGTGGCCAGGAAGACTTTCTATCAGGTCCACCTGATTCGCCAGTTGCCTCCCTTTCTGGATTGGGACTCCTTACACACGGTCACTCATGCCCTCGTCACCTCCCGCCTGGACTCCTGTAATGCTCTCTACATGGGGCTTTCCTTGAGGAGCACCTGGAGGCTCCAACTGGTCCAGAATGCGAGTGCGCGTATGGTTATGGGAGTGACGTGGCGTTCCCATGTAACACCTCTCCTGCGCGAGCTACACTGTCTCCCGGTGGTCTTCCGGGTGCGCTTCAAGGTCTTCGTTACCACCTTTAGAGCGCTCCATGGCTTAGGCCCGGGGTACTTACAAGACCACCTTCTGCCACCAGTAGCCTCTCACCGGCCAGTACACTCCCATAGAGAAGGGCTCCTCAGGGTGCCATCGGCCAAACAGTGTCGACTAGCGGCCCCCAGGGGGAGAGCCTTCTCTGTGGGAGCACCTGCCATCAGGAAAGAGCTCCCCCCAGAGATACGGATGATCCCAGACTTACACACTTTCCGCCGTGCCCTCAAGACCTTTTTATTTCAACAGGCTGGCCTGGCCTAACCTCCTTTTTAATTGTTAATTTTAAATTTGTTTTAAAATAATACAGGTGTTTTAAATTGTTTGGGACAAATTATTTAATGGGCTTTTATATTGTTTTTAAATTTTGTATTATGTGTGTTTTATCTTTTGGCTGTTCACCGCCCTGAGTCCTTCGGGAGTAGGGCGGTATATAATTTTTTTTTTAAAAAATTGAATGCTGGCTTACCGGAACAACCCTGAGTTTTCTCAGTTCATCAATGCCAATGTAATATGATTGATCTAAGTATTGTTGAATAGTTACCTTGAAGAAAGTGACTGGTCCAAATCACCCCACGGGTTTTCATGCCTAAGGTGGGATTTGAACTTACGTTGTCCCAATGTTTAGCCTGATACCTTAACCAAATTCTGAAATAGAAAAAAGCTCCCCTGCCTAATGGTATTGGCAGCATGTCAAATGATAAAAACCACAGCAACCTAGCAGCTTTATCGTCCTTGACAAAACACTTGTCAACTTTGAATCGAACCTGGCAACAACCATTTTCCTGTTCCTCAGTTGCTACACAGAGGAGGAAGGTGTCCTGACCCAGCCTTTGCAAGTAGGGATAAAATGTTTGCTCACGAATAAAACAACCCCTTTTTATAACAAGTTAGTAACAGTCTTTTATTCACAGGGATAAACAAAAAATCAAATGTAATTAGTCCCAACAAACCTGGGTTTATCCAAGAAATCCAAATTTCTTGCTGTATACTAGCAATGAATGGTTGTCTGTGATAACCAGCCACTTCCAAACCCCTACTATTTATTTCCCAGCCAGGGAGAGGCTGGCCATTGTCTGTGTCTGCCTCTCCCTGAGAGCCGGCTTACTGCTTTCCTTTGCCCCCCTCTCTTTTCTTTTTGTTTGTGCATACGCGCATCTGTTCCTCCACCTCACTCAGCTCAGGCCCTGAAGACAGCTGCCTGGGAGAGGATGGAAGGCCCTGGCTCTGCCTCTGTTTCTGATGCTGTTACCTTATCAGAGCCTTCCAAAGGTTTTGAAGCTGGCCCAGGCTCTCTCTCTCTACCTCCTCCTCATCTGACTATGTGCTATCTCTGCTGGCAGCCAATAGGCCACAACAGAAGGGGAGAAGGAGGTTGGAATGCCTTACTAGACGCAACAGAGAGCTTTCTTGTGAGAACCAAGGTAACCTCTACTGACAATGGATAAAATTAGGGAAGGAGTGCCTGGAGAGCCTACCAATGGATCTAATTGGCCAACATGACCTATGACACTTGGGAATGGGGTTATTTCCTATTTTAATTATACTGAAGCTGTGGGAAATATTTAGAGTTGGTTTTCCTTTAGATCCATGCCGATATGATGTACTCAATAAAGAAGTTCTTTGAGGAGGGTTCTAGTCTCAGAGTTCTGATTTGCTTGGGTTCTTTAGTCGGAACCTTGACAACACTGCTGAAATAATCATTCAAGTAGTCCTTGACTTGTGGCAGTTCAGTCAGTGACTCTCCAAAATTACAGCAGCACTGAACGAAGGAACTCATAAGCGTGACTGAAGTTATAGCCATTGCAGCATCCCCATTGGTCACGGGATCAAAATTTGGGTGCTTGCAGTCTGCTGACACTCACAACCATGGATGGGGGGACACTGTAGCTCCCCTCCACCAGCTAACTCTCCACCCCATCCAAATTCTTTTGTACCCTGTCCCCCTGCTTTGCAAGGCAGCAAGCAAATCCAAAACTACAAAGTTCACCCAACTTCTTTCTCTCCCAGTTCTGCACTAGTCTTTTGCAGTCAGCTGCCATGGCCAAAGCAGAAGTATCTCATTTCCTTTACTATCTCCTTTTCATTGCTTATCTGACTCCTTTTTGGACCCTGCTTCTCCCACAGCCAGCACTGCCTTGGAATTTTTTTTGTTCAGCGCATTCACCAAAGCAAGCCCAAGAAAGATTTTCCTTACATCATTTATTCTCTTTTTTTTTTTTTAAATTAAACCCCTGGGAGATCATTTTTCTCTACTCTTCAGCCTGCCAGTGACTCACCAAGGTAAGTCAGTTACATTTTTTATCACACTCTTTCCAGATACATGTAGTTGAGATTGGAGGGCAGAGGTGGAGAGTTAACTTTAGCATCTAATGATGGGGAAGGAGAAAGATCAACAAATCTGCCCCCCCCAGCCTTTTTTTGCTGTTTCCTTTATTGAAAAAAAAAAGTGTGTTTAATGGGCAAAAGAGGGGATAAAGCCTGGGAAAGAGTTTTGAAAGCTCATCCCAGAGCAGCTGCTTTTTCTTTCAGGGGCTTGCTTCCCCAAAGCCTAGCAAGAACAAAGAGAGACGACAGAGGCCTAGTCCTCAAGTGTAGCTTACCAGTAATTCTTCTGCAAAATGTCACCACTCGATGGATCAGTAACTTGTCTCCTTCATGCTTTAGAGAATCAGGGCTTCTCATAGCCAAGTACCCTGTTTTCCCAAAAATAAGACCTCCCCTGATAATAAGCCCAATGGGCTTTTGAGCGTATGCGCTAAAATAAGCCCCCCCAAAAAATAAACCCTCCCCGCAAAATAAGTCTTCACTGAAAATATTTAAACGTATTTATTTATTTATTTATTTATTTATTTATTTATTTATTTATTTATTCAACTTGTATGCCGCCTTTCTCCGAAGACTCAAGGTGGCTTACAATGCATTTAAAAACCATATATAAAACGTTAAAAGTTAAACCATTAAAAACAATTAAAACCCATTCACACCATTCATGGCCGGATCTCGCCAAATTGCAACAGCGAGATCAACGGCCCCAGACCTGCTGAAAGAGTCAGGTCTTCACCGCTTTTCGGAAAGCCAATAGGGTGGGGATGGTCTGGACTTCAGGAGGTAACTGGTTCCAGAGAACTGGGGCAGCCACAGAGAAAGCCCTCCCCCACGGGCCCACCAGCCAGCATTGTTTAGCTGATAGGACCCTGAGGAGACCAACTCTGTGGGATCTTACCGGTTGCTGGGAGCTATGTGGTAGAAGGCGGTCTCGAAGATACCTTGGCCCTGAGCTTTAAAGGTAATAACCAACACCTTGAATTGTGACCGGAGACCAATAGAGAGCCAGTGCAGCTCGCAAAGAATTGGTGTAATGTGGGTGTACCTAGGTGCACCCACCACAGCTCTCACGGTTGCGTTCTGGACCAACTGTAGTCTCCGAACACTTTAAGCGTGAGGTGACAAGGGCATGAGTGACTGTGAGGAGAGCCTCCTGATCCAAATAGGGTCACAATTGGTGCATCAGGCGAACCTGTGCAAAGGTCCCTCAGCCACAGCTGACAGATATTGCTCCAATCTTAGCAGTGAGTCTAGGAGGACACCCAAATTGTGAGCCCATTCTGAGAGGGACAATTTCTCCCCCCCCCAGAACCAAGGATGGACAATCAGCATGGTCTTTAGGAGGCAATACCCACAGCCACTCGGTCTTGTCTGGGTTAAGTCTGAGCCTGTTGACTCCCATCCATATGCAGCCAGTCCCCCCCATTTCCTCTGGTTAAGGTTAGGGAGACAGACCTGGAAATCAGGTGAGACGGCAAGCGGAGTCCTGTCTTGCTCCATGCGCCCCAAAATAACAAGACCTCCCTGAAAATAAGGCCAAGCACTTATTTCGGGGTTCAAAAAAATATAAGACAGGGTCTTATTTTTGGGAAAACACAGTATTGTGGTATTGCTTGGAAGACTTTTCAGTACTGAAATGTGCATTCATGCTCTAATATAGCTGGGCTCTTCCTCACCTGCTAGGCTATTTTTCTTTTCTTTTTTTCTCTCTGTCTCTCTTTTGGTGCCAGTGTTGGAAATGCAACAATGGGTCAAAGCCACTGTTCCCTCAATCCCTATCTGTTCTTTCTCCCTCTTCTAGTAGCCCCTCCCTTTCTAGGGGCTAAAATGTAGGTTGGATCCCAATTCCAGTAAACTAACTTTTCCCTTTTGCTCCTTTGCTGCTTGTCTGTCTCCTTTTAGGACTCAACCGGGTGCCAGATCTCATCTACTTCCCTGTAGATGACAGCCCCACCACCACACTCCTTACCTGGGACTCCATCTACTTAAGTATCCGTAATTCCCAATTAACAACCGCAACTAAGACTGCTAGGATTGCAGTCATTGAATGAAGCAATCATAGGATGCCTTGCTTAACAACTGCTTCGTTCAACAACTGCAATTCCTGGGCCCAGCTATGGTCATAAATCTGCCTGTACTGAGGAAATGCAAGAAAAAAAATGGCACCGATGAAGCTTTAGAAACAGAATTAATCAAATGTTTTGAAGCCTTACCAAACTGTGAACAGGAAGAAATTTTGAGACGGTTGGATAAATTGAAACAAACACTGTTGCTAATCTGAACAGCGGCCAAATATTTAATTGACTTGGTATCTTTGGACCTCTTGTCTAACACCGATTCTGCAGGAAATTATTATAAACTCTTTGAATCCTGTAATCAAGCAACTCTTCACAGAAAATAAACAACCACATATACTTCTATTCTAAAACAGTCCAAATTGATTCTGTTTTGTTCACAAAACAACAGACTGATAATCTACCTTTGGTTTTGTTCCTTTTTTGCTTATAAACCCCACAATAAATAGAACAATGTGCAACACATAAAACAATGCCCCTCTTTTAAGTATCTGGGCATCACCTTTCATAAGTACTTTTTTATGGAAAGCACACTTATTTACTATCTGGCAACTGCCCAGTATATTATGAGCAGTGATATTCTGATGTTTTTCTATGCTAAAGTAGGGCAATTGGCAATTATAAAAAATGTAGAAGCCTCTCCAGGACCTGGTTAATATAACCAGAGATTCAGTGAGAAGAGCTTTAACATATCTTTGCTTCCAAATCATGCCTTCCACATATCTCAAGCAGAGATTTTGTAAGCTTCCTGTCAAACAGCGACTCGGTTCTTGTAGTGTTAATCAAGTGGAGAGTATTATGTCCTGCAATGCCCATTTACAATAAGATCAGGGACAGATTATTAATGGCAGATAAAGTTAAGGGTTACAAGTTTGAAAAATTGAACTGTCTTCTTGCAAAACTGTTCCTAACAGGTAGCAACTAGGTTGCTATTCTTGCTCTGCTGTCATTTAAATTTAGAAAAAAAAAATACTTACCGTAAGTTCTTAGCTTTAATTTTGGCTTTATTTTGCTGTAATCTTTTTACATCTAATACTTCTTTTATTACTTTGCTAAACAACCCATGACCTGTTGTGTTATCCTTCCAGAGCTATTTCTTTACTTAACAAAGAAACAAAATGATCAGGAGTACAATGCTACTTTTTTTTTTTAAATTAAAGAAGACATCATTTTATTAAAGAAGAAAGATGTGTGGCAAGACAAATATAGATGCTTTTCATTTAACAAAGGGCACTTTTGACAAAATATTTGTGGTGGTTTGTACTTTAAAGTTTTCACTTCTTTTTCCTCAGCTTAAAGTGACCTGGAATACTGATTTTCTAAATAAATCAGCACATTCTCCATGGTCCTTGCGTTTTATGTATAATATATAGTGGGAGCAAAACATTCTCTATTGAGAATTGCATCTGATGAAGAGGAACATCTTCATCTTCTGAAATATTGAGTGCAATTCTTGGAATCATGACAATGAGTTCTTCCATGATCATCTGCATTTATTTGCAAAGCCTTGGAAGATCAAAGTTCCTCATTAAAATGATGATAGATCCTATTTTCAATTCTAGCTTGTGTGGTAGCAATCCAGACAATTCAATTGAATCAAGGAATTCTGTTTAAAAAAGAGGAACATTACCTACTTTATCAACAGCATTGAAGGAGCAATATTCTTTCATTCCAAGGAAACGTCTAATCCATATGGAACAGAGGTGGGTTTCAGCAGGTTCTGACCAGTTCTGGAGAACCGGTAGCGGAAATTTTGAGTAGTTTGGAGAACCAGTAGTAAAAATTCTGAATGGCCCCACCCCCATCTAGTCTCTGCCTCCTAAATCCCAGCTGATTGGGAGGAAATGGGGATTTTGCAGTAATCTTCCCCTGGATTGGGGAGGAAATGTAGATTTTTACAGTATCCTTCCCCTGCCATGCCTACCAAGCTATGCCAGCCCACTATGCCACACGCACAGAACCGGTAGTAAAAATTTTTAAACCCATCACTGATGTGGAACTTTTTTTTTAAAATCATTTCATTGAGAGGAACCAAAATATCTGAGGATAGAGTATTATGCATGAGTTTTGAATTCCTGGACAATGGGATTGGATGCAGATACATGTGCATATTTGTGTGCCAGAGAAGGGGCACATAAAGTGATAAAAACTATCAAGGCCTTTCTTCATGGACCTTAAAGTTGTTGCTTCTTTAAAACCCATATAATCAGTCAATTCCTTGCTGCTAGATGAGATTTGTCTGTGTAAGGGATTGCAAGACTGACTGGAAAACTGTCACAGAATGTTGAAAATGGAGCTCATATGAGTGTAGCAACAATTCAGCAGCCTAGCAGCAGCCAGTAACACTGAAACAACCATAACTTCCTCAAATTTTATCCTCAAAGGAGTTATTGGTCATGGATTTTGGACACATTCTATATGTTATCCCATTAGAGCAGCGGTTCTCAACCTGGGGGTCGTGACCCCTTTGGGGGTCAAACGGCCATTTCACAGGGGTCGCCAAAGCCCTCTCTCACACACACACCCCACGCTTTCACTCACCCTCTGCCTTCTGCTGGATTGCCCGGTCGCCGTTCGCTTACCCCGCCCACTCCCAATCTATTGCTGCCTCCGGAGTACCAGCTGATGGCTAGAGGGAAAAAAAACTTTAAATTCTTGCCGCAGGGCTTCAAAGAGCCACCCTACTCTCAGCTGTTTTGCGGAGGGCTCTGTTGCTAGCTAGCTGCAAAGAGGTAAATTCCTGGAGCAGATTTTTTTTCCCCTAGCTATGCTGAAAAAGTGAAATTGAAAGTAAGCAGGGTCTTTGGTGCAATGTGACAAAATGAGGCAGAGAGATTTCTTTTTCCTCACCAAAAAAGGTAGGTGCAAAACTACAAACAATGGGAAATTTAGGGCAAGAGGAGGTTCAAGATTTTAAAACACAGAAGAAAAAAAGCTCTATTTAACTAGGGAATTGTAATAATTGAGATACTATTAATTGCATATTGTGTTGAAAGCAGAAATGGTTAAGTTGTGATTTGGAGGAATATATGGGGGAAATTATTTGGTTTATTATTATTGGTAAATATAATTAATTGATTTGTAAGAAATTGGATTGCATGGAAATAATTGGAATATTCATGTTCATATTGATTAATATACAAAAAAGGTAGTTATATAACTAATTGATTTATATTAAAATGTTGAATTTGTATTAAACAACTGTATTACATAATTAACCAATGTGAGGATGGATATAAAAATAGATGACAATGGGAAGGGGTATAATATAGAATAGAAGGGAAAAATTGAATTTGATTAAGATTAGAGATGAGGATGAAGGGTAATATTGGTTTTTTAAAAAATAGATGAGGAATAAATATGGTAAAAAGGAAATATAGAAATTGTAAATTTAATTGAAATGACTAAATACTGTGTTGGAAGAAATATCCTTCTGGGTTCTGCTCCAAGTGGGGAAAAAGACACTGGAAACATGGAGACTGCTTGGAAAGATGGTTTAATGGTGGACAGGATCACATGGCTTGATGGGGCCCATTGTGTTAGTTTCTGTTGCTATTGTGTTGCAAATGTCCTTTGACAAAGGATTGACTTTCTGCCTCTGGCCCATTAACAAAGGGTGAGGGGCAGGAAGGTGGGAGCTGCTTTGTCTGTAAAATATGCTTCTCCATTTCTCATCCAGAGAAATATAATATTCTGCCTTTTTAATATTTCCCAAAATATTTCATTCTTCTAGGAAAGGGGTGGGTGCTAACCTCCTACAACTGTTTAAATTTGTGAACCGGCCAAATACTCTGTTCAAAGAAAATACGTTGTATGTTTGTATGTGTGTTTCTAATTATTGCTATTTATTCCTATTTGTTCTCTTTTATTCTTTAAAGTTTAACAATTCATTCTTTATCTTAATATCTTAATATTTGTTTGGGGTTGGCTTTTTTCCCTTTCATCTTTTTTATTGTACAGCAATCTTTCTCCTCAAACCTACCACCACTGTCTTTTCTTTCTTACTTACTTTCTCTTCCCCCCCTCTTCTTCTTCTCCCTACTTCCTCTTTCTTTCTCCTTCTCCTCCTCTCTTCCTCCCTCTCTTACCTTCACTCCTACTCTAATTTCCCTTCCCTTCCTTCATCCCTCTCTATTGTTGTATCCTTTTATGCATATGGACTACTCAGAGGTCTGAAAAAGTTATTTTTGACTGGTCCTCGCACTTTTGACCAGTCCTTGAATTTACGTTTTCCACACATTTTACGTTTTATGCTCTATCTTATACCATGTTGAAGAGAAGCAGTTGTGAAATGAGTGACATGGTTGTTAAGAATGCTGCACAGGCATAAATGTAGTCATAAGTGTGAGGACCAGTCAAAAGTGCGAGGACCTGTCAGAAATGACTTTTTTCAGCCCTCTGAATAGTCCCTATACACATAGCCATGGCCACCTGGTCACATGACCAGCTAACCACGCCCACTCAGTCACATGACCTCCAAGCCACGCCCACAAAATAAACCACGCCCACGGAACCGGTAGTAAAAAAAATTAGAACCCACCCCTGGTTGGGGATCACCACAACATGAGGAACTGTATTAAAGGGTCGTGGCATTAGGAAGGTTGAGAACCACTGCATTAGAGCTACCTTGGCTCAAAAATTGTTGCCCTATGATGCTCTCTTTTGCCTAGGTGAAGGTCATGACAAAAGTTTAATAGTATATAAATTTTATAATTTCATTATGTTGTTGTTATGTTACTGTATTCTTTAGTATTCCATATGTTATGACTTGTGGTTTCAACAATAAACTTATTTACATAGTTACTTACTTACTTACTTACTTACTTACTTACTTACTTACTTACTTAATTAGTAGCTTCTATTAAATAAGTCAGAATGACTCAGTAATCATAGCTCGGTATATTAAACCCAAGACAAAGATCTTTGGCTTTTGATTTAATGAGCTAATGGGTTAAAACTCTACTTCTGCTTGTGGTATGCTTTATTTTCAAATTCTCAAAGAACTGAAACAAATATATGTAAAATAAAAAATGTAATCCAGGAAATATTTTCTTCCAAGAGATCCATTTACCGTACAACACTGTGCAAGAAATTTCTCATAAAATAACGCATGGTCTGCTTGAGAGTTTGCATATAATAATCTATACTTGTAAACATTACAGACAATCCATTTTTCATGAGCTTTATAAAGGTAATAGTCTAATAGAAGCAAAGAGTCCAACTACAAGTTAACATGTTAATTTATCAGAATAAAATCAAATTCAAGAACAGAGAAACAGCAGTTAGATCATTATTCCTAGACAATATATGCAAGATTTCAGATAGAAATACCTACTAGGACTTCCCAACTAAAGTAATATTAATTACTGCATATTCATATCTATGATTTTGCACTTTTTATTTCCAAGTATGCTTCTGTATCATGCATATACCTCAAAGACATTCTCAGAAAGCAAATCCAATTTCAGTGTGCAACCCAGTGTTTTCATACCTGACAGGAGGCTGTGAGGTAGTAGAGTGTCAGAGACGTGGTAGAGAGCATGCTGGGAGCAATTGAGAATATGACTTATGATAAACGGTTGTTTTGCATCTAGCCATGACAATAGTGACCAAACATGTCTATTGGCTATAAAGGTTAGGGACCTGTATGCTATCATGTTTTTAATTTTAAATTGATTGATGGGCTATAATTTGTTCTTTCTCTAAGATCTTAAGCTTCCTCTCTCTCCTTTAACAATTGTACATTGCCAAGAGTCACTGAAAGTTCAGCTGCATGTAAATATATCCAGTTATTATGGTTGGTTGCATAATTAGCCAGTTAGACTGGAATTGGCATTTTTGTCCACTTATTGGGTCTTTCCTAAGGACTGTGATACACAGATATTGTGTTGTTTGATAATATTAAAGGTTAAGTTACAGATCTACTCTTCCAAGTAAAGCTGCACTTTGCAATTGACTCTGGTGATTTTCAATGCCAATGGTGTTTAAGTGATGTTCCAGATGTTTTTGAATTGCACCCAAGGTATCTATTACTATTGGTACTATTTTTTCTTTCTTCTATTTGCTGCTCTTTTTAGTTTGTGATTTTCTCCAATTCTTTCTCTTCTCTTCTGCTTCTCTGCAGAGTTTCCATTTTGCATCATTTGATAATTTTTCAATTCTAGCCTTGATTGCAATTATTCATATAGTTTGCTATGGGGCAGTCAAAGTTTAAGCCTTCTGTTTCTATTTTTTAAATGTTATAGTTGCAAGCTATTCCTAGCTTTGTCTTCATACACTTCCCACTTGATATTTTGTAGAAATTGACCATGTGATGGTTTTCCTTGCTGGCATTTTCTTTGTGATTTTAATACATTATTTCAATATTCATATTTTGTTTTCTGTTCATTCAGTAAATTACAATTTTTAACTTGCATTGTCTTTTACATATTCAGTGTCTTTTACATAATCAGCCAATACATGCTTTTCTTCTTCAACAATTTATTTGATCTGAAGCAAACCTCTACCTTCCTTTCTGCTGGGCAGGTATCAGTGGTGGGTTGCTCCCGGTTCGGTCTGGTTCTTGCGAACTGGTAGTAATGGCGTCTCACCCAGATATCATCATGAACGATCTGTGCATGCACAGAAGCGTGCACACACATGCTTCACTCGTGCGCACACATGCAGTCCAATTGCAAACCAGTAGTCGAGGTAAGTAGAACCACCCCTGGCAGGTATGATCTATCACTATCACAAGTGTTATATCTCATTCTCATAATAACTATGTGAAGTATATAAGGTTCAGAGTTAGTCATCAAGCACTCCACTAAGTTTTACAGAAAACAGGAGAATTGAATGTATGCCTCCTTAATTTAGGTTTAACTACATCTATCTTTCTAAACCTGATACCCTCCTAATTCATAGGGGAATATATATTGAAATACCCAGCTAGCACAGATATGTTGGTTGGGATTCCAGAACTTCTAATTCTAAAAGGCAATAAATCAACACATACTGGCTTCTCTGATATTTGCATGTCATGTATTTCTCCAGTTTTATAAATTAAAAATTTAGAAGTGGTAGTTTTAGCAACTTTTGGAAGTTCTGATAAATTTCAATAAAGGTAGTTGCATATGACACAACAGGGTCTGAAGAACCTTAATTGTCCATCAAAACCAGACTGTATAATTGTGTACATGTAGTCAGATACATGTTCACCATCTTATTGAACAAAGTTGTCCATCACTGAGTTTTAATTCTTTACTTTTGCTGTAGCATTGTAGAGCATTTCTTCCTTGGGGATTTCATAAATGATTGTAGATAGATAATGTTTTTGGTAACTAAACCAAACACACTCCAAAGTTTTTATCCCTAGTATCATTCCTTTTCTTCCTCTTTGCCCCACTTTTTTACAGTCAAAGGTAATGTTTCATTATCAATAATTTAAAAACAAGAGAATAATAGCTAGGCAAAGATAATATATTCTTCATGCTTCATGCTATATTCTTTCCTTGCTTCATTGAAACATGATATATAATTTATATTTAATGTAACTTATTTGAAAAGCTTGTTATAAAAAGGCAATTACTTTTGTGTATGCATCTCTTCTTGGCTTAATCTACAAGAAGGCCAGTTACTTTTTAATTTTGTTTTATTTATGTATTTGGATGGCAGGCTGGACAGCAACTCTTACCCACTGAGAGATAGGGTGTGTCCAATGGAAAGACATGAACTGAATACTTGTATGTCATTGTTAAAGTCTCAGTATGGAAATGATTTTCTTAAGCCAACTTTGAATCAAGCCAACGTGAGCATAGGACAAGATCAGATTAAGTGTATCATGCAGATGTGCAGCAAGACTGGAAATGGGAGGCCGAAGGTGATGTTACACAAATATACCCCCAGTTACAGATTTCATCTTGAATTTGTGGAATCCTGGCCTCTTCCCTTCCATGGACATCACTCGATGAAGCCTTGCCAGTCATAAGACATGCAGTATCTATATAATCAGACAAGGCTGTGTTTTCATTTAAGAAGAAAATAGATAGATGAGATGCAAATATTACAGTAAGAAAGAACACCAATTGTGGACAATTGATTGTCTTGATGGCATCCTCACTAATACAAGAAAACAAAATATTTCCTGAAAACAAAGCAAAATTAAGCTCTGGAAGGATTATTATGGAATAAAAGAAGGCTGATCTAAGAATAACATAACTGAATTTATTTGGGTGAGAATAAAAATGGAAAGAATTAAATCATTCAATCTCATCACATGCACTGATCACCACATGCACTGAGCACCAGGCATGTGCTACAATGTTTTCAAAGAAATGCAACTCAAGAAGGATGATAAGAAAATACATTAGAGCAAAATGCATTTAAGAATTCAAAGCCAGAATTAATAATGCATTTTTCTTCTTTTTCTGGTGAGAAAATAATTAAAGGAATATAATAATGCAGTTCAAAACAATATAACTACTTAGTCTTCTTAGTTCTTTTCAGAATTTCAAAGTGTGTTAGTAGAATAGAGAGCCATTGTCTTAAATTGCAATATGTAAGATTCAAAGAACTCTTAAGAATTAGTTAATCAGAACAAATGGGACACAGCCATTGAATATGAAATAAGATTTTTTCTACTTCTTATCTATACATTTTTCTCTGTCCTTAAAGAATTTTACCTCCCAAAATTGCTGATACCCCCCAACCCAAACCAAGAATTGTCTCTTATAAGCCTTTAAGATTGTATCTTATAAGCCTTTTACATATCTAAAACTTTGAAGGTTGTAGCTTCCCTTTCTCAGAATAGACAACAGAACAATGATTGATGCAAAAAAAAAGGGGGGTGTATTATAATAGTGTATGATTCAGAAAGTTTGTAAATAATGTAGTCAAAGAGAATAAGGAGTGGTTACATTTAAAAGACAGAGTTAATACAGAACTAATTTAATGGTTAAAATATAATTTCAGAAATGAGTGAAATGAATATTTTAGATATTTGTGTAGGGATGATAATAATATGTTAAAGTGGAACTGCTACTGCAAGAAATGCTACAAACGACAGCATGCAAGGAAATTGATGAAAAGGAATCACAACTGATGTGAAAATGTTGAACATAGTAAAGTTTTAGCTGTAGATAAATTTAGGAGCCATTTAATCTAACCAATAGAAGAAGCTTATTACCAAACACCTTAACCCTATGCAAAAAGAGAGAGCGAGAGAGAGACAGAGACAAAGACAGAGACAGAGACAGAGACAGAGAGACAGAGGAACAGAGAGACAGAGAGAAAATCAGTACAGCCTTGTGCCAAGCATGTTATTTCCAGATGTGGTTCGATGGAATTGATAAAATCTTTAGGGAGAGGTGAAAAGTTTTTAAGAACCAAAGGCAGAGGTGAAATGCTCCCAGTTCAGACCGGACCGCCCGATCCGGTAGCGATGGCGGTGGGTGGTTCAGAGAACCGGTAGCAAAAATCCTTGCCCCATGGCCCATGGCCAGCTGAGCCGCACGATCATCAGAGGCTTTTTTTTTAACTTTTAAAAGCATTTTTTCTACAAATGATTTTAAAAGTAAAAAAAAAAAAAAGCCTCTGATGGCCGAAAAGGTTGTAAAAAAAATGCTTTTAAAAATAAAATAAAAAAAAAGTTGGCCACGCCCACCCAGTCACATTACCCCCCCCCCCCAAGCCATGCCCACAGAACCGGTAGTAACAAATTTTACATTTCACCATTGACCAAAGGTAATGTATGAATCAATATTTATAAAATCAATATTTTAACAATATCTTGTTAAAAATAAGAATGGTTTGCCTGGACAGAAAACCAGGGAGAGACAGTGAATGTTGCAGGTTTAAACTAGACTGTTCTTTTTCTTATTGCATGCCTTTAGTTTCTTCAATATGCAACTTCTTATTCTTTTTTTCTGCACTTTGCTTAATGTTGTGTATATTGGCAGGAAATAACATGATGGGATGTATGTATATGCATGTGTCTATAAGAAAAATAACAAAATAATACCAGATGCTGGGTACACTGTTAGCTGCTACTGAGTTACTTCTCTATTAAAAAGAAACAGGCTCAAATACTGGGAACCTTGGATAAAGGAATTAGGAGGCCACATGTTTTAGCTCTTTATTTGAAACTCTCTCGATGAAGAGAAGTTAACACCAATGTATTTAAAGTAAAAAAGAAGCTACTGAAGAAAAAGTCAAGCCTTGTCATTGCTCAGAGACAGTAATCATCCCAACAACAAATAGAGCTCATATACTTTTTTGTATTCAATTTTTCTGCTATAGTGGTGGTGATGGGAGACTTACATATGTATTCATTATTATCTATAGTGCTGTTACCTTCTTCTGCAGAAGAATGGTTTATACAGTTATTTAACATTTCATTAGCCCGTTTCAGATGTATCTATTTTTCTTAGATACCTAAGAAACAGAGCTTTATTATTATTATATGAATTCTGTAAATTTTAAAAACAATTAAGCAGCTAGTTGTAATAATGGTCAAGACTAACCACCAGTGTATCACAATCACAATGTTTTCACTTTGCAGTAGGAAAGTGAAATTTCTTATGTCTTCTGCAGGGCTGAAATCTACTTACCTCCCTTACCGGTTCGGAAGTGCATGTGCCGCGTGTGCACGTGTGCACATCACTTGTGCTTGCAGACCCTCTGCGCACGCGCAGAGGGTAAAAAACACATTAGTTCCTGGTTAAAACCAGGAAGTAACAACACTCGGGTGGGTAGGTGGAGCCTCACGCCGCCATTGCTACCGGTTCTCCGAACCTGCCACAATCTCTACCGGATTGCCCAATCCGTTCTGAACTGGGAGCATTTGGTCTCCCCTGGTCTTCTGGGGAGAATTAAGTGGCATCAGGCGAGTCAAGGTGAAATAATTTTTTGTTGTTGCTGTTCAGTTGCCAAATCACATCAGTCTCTTTGTGACCCCATGGACCATAACAGGGCAGGCTGCCTGTCCTCCACTGTCTCTCAGGTTTTGCCCAGATCCATATTCATTATGTATGTTAAGGATATTCTTGGCTCATAACCGATGTTTTGGGTTACTGAGCAGAGTACCACTTGAGTATGCACATGAAAGCAGCTGAGAGTGAATAACCACAGTTAATATACTGACACACTGAGTTGTGGTAGTCTTTTACTTTAGAAGAAAGTAAAGCAAAGTCCAATAACAATCCAAGTCATACACAGATAAGGCGATAGTTAAAATATCAATTCAGGGATATTCCAAGTACAAAGTCTTCTTACCAGTTGTTGTCATTACACAATAAAACAATTCTTCTTGAGTTTCAAACAGGAACAAGTTCAGTATTAAAACATTCAATAAATAGTAGAAAGCACAAGTAGCAATGATCAAACAGTGATCATGCAGAGAGATCAGATAGAGAGTAACAAGTAACAAGCAAATAAGCGGATAAAATGGTGTAGTGTTCTCAAGCCATGATTCAGGCTTCCCCTCAAGTACATTGGCTACAGAGCTTAGCCAATCAGGATACAGGATGATGCAATACAGTCTTAAAGCAATATAATAACTTTTGACAAACATGTATTGATAGTTTATATATTGCCTGACCAACTAGTTAGACAATAGCCATTTCCTAACAATGTTGATGACACTATCAAATTATAAATAATATAACTGTAACAATGTGGCACAATAGAGTAAGGGTGCAGTCTATTACTAGCGCTTTTGCCATATTGAAGAAAATGCTCTTTTTGACAATATTGGCATAGTAGGACAAAACTGAGTAATAATTAGCTTTTCTTATCCCATTAGAAGTATTTAGAGTTTCCCCAATTGCCTTCTGTTTCTTATGTGATGAAGCAAGCAAAAATGGAAGTTCTTGTGCAGTTCCCTTCTTCTAGGGAAGCCCTGAAGGGTATTTCCTTCCTTGCTGATCTGTTAAAAATATAAGCTTACTCAAAACATTTTGGAATTCTAAGGTCTTATAATGCACAGGGCTTGTAAATTATGTATGAATTATTAATTTCTTTCTGTATTTCAACATTTCCTATTTTGTCCGAAGGCTAAAATTAAAAAAAAAATAAAATAAAATAAAAAATGAAGAAGCCTGAGGAGGAAAGTTCTACTGTGATAATCAAGAAATGTATTAAAATCAAAGTGTTCAGAAAATCAAGAGCATGTAACTTCTTGTGAAGTTTGTCATGTATTTGTAGTAAGAGTTAATAAAACTATGCTTCTTGCAGAGAGCTAGTCTTAAATTTAGAACAATTTTACACGTGTCTCTTCAGAAATCAAGCACACTGAACTCTGAGTTTACTTCTCAGGTAACCATGTAAAAATGCCCTTGTTTAGATTCTTCAGCATCCTTATGTATACAACTCTATTTGGTTTATTTTAAGCCTTGAAAAGTGCTTAGTTGCAATTCAATGAGGATTCATAAGGATTTTGTATACATTCTTGTATTGATTATTTCAAAAACCACTTTGGCCAATTAGACAGCAAAAGAAATGACAAGTTATTTCTTTGTCCAAACAAGCCATTGCTTAACTTATGGTTGGCTCAATACTACAGATGCTAGCAAATATATCCCAGACCAATTACTGTTAAGGAGTAGTCCATCAGTGCTCTTGAAAAGGGGAATCCAATTGGGTATGACTTACAAAACTAGTAAAAGCCATTTATTTCTAAATATTGTTTTTGCTTTATGTCTTTTTTTTTATTCTTCTCACATTTTTTTTTTTCAGAAAGCAGGATGCTCTTTTGTTTTTTGGGGGGATGCAGGTAAAGGCATTTTGGGCTTTGCACTTTGTGCAAAACTGATTTGCAGACTATTTTTGTCAGTCTTGTTCCAATTCTTATTTAAATCACTTTTGAGGGTAACAAAAACTGATTTGCAAGAGCTATTGTCACCAATATTTAATGCTGGACAAGGCTTGATTTAAAAATATTAAAATCCATTTTAGAGCCAGTTTGCTTTAGTGATTAAAACATCAGGCTAGAAACCAGGAAATTGTGAGTTCTAGTCCCAGCTTAGGCATTAGGTCAGCTGGGTGTCCTTAGGCCAATTATTGTCTCTCAGTCCTAGGAAGGAGACAATGGCAAACTACTAAAGAAATCTTGCCAAATAAGTTTCAAGTTGCAGGATTTGTCTAGGCAGTTGCCAGAAAGTCAACTCTTACTCAGAGGTACAACAAACAAACAACCCCTTCCTTCCTTCCTTCCTTCCTTCCTTCCTTCCTTCCTTCCTTCCTTCCTTCCTTCCTTCCTTCCTTCCTTCCTTCCTTCCTTCCCTCCTTCCTTCCTCTTTCCAATTTCATTTTCTCTCTCCCTTTATTTTTGACAGCTGCATTCTCATTTTCTTTCCCCTAAAGTATAATCTGTCCATGAAGAGGAAACCTTCATACCATTTAAATTCTATTTCATTAATATGCAAATATTAACATTAATATTTCATATCTCTAATTCATTAATATCCCTTTTAATTGATACCCTTCCTCACTTTTTTCAAAATTCTAAACTATTTTAGCATCTGAATGGCTTTAACTAACCTCAAATTTCTAAGATCTCAAGGCAACCTCATACAATAACTGCTCATATACTTAAAATTTCAATCAAATTTTATTCATAAATAGTGATAGCATGTAGACTTAGATACTACTTCACAGTGATTTACAGCCCTATCTAAGAGGTTAATAGAATAAACATATTGCCCCAATAATCTGGGCCCTCATTTTACTGATCTTGGAAGGATGGAAGGTTGAGTCATCTATGAGCCTGTGAGAATTAAACTGCTGGCAGCTGGCAGACTTAGCCTGCAATACTGATTTCTAACGATTGCACCACTAGGGGTCTCATACACTTAGCTTCCCATTCTTTTTTAACATTATGGTGCTTATGTTTACTTTCATGCCTCATGATCATAACATTTTGCTTTATATTAAGTAATTAATTCAAAAATAAAATGTAATTGCTAATTTTGCTCCAATTAAAGTTTCTTCTTTGGTCATTTATTATTTATTGTTTAATTTTTACCTCACTTTCCATTCCTAAGGTATTCAAAGTTAATACAACATAAAAGAGAGAAACAAAATAATGGAAAAGAGTTGAAAGGGAATCATATTTTATACCATCTCATTACTATCTCATATATCATATGTCATATCATATCATATTATATCATATCTTTAACCACAGCTCCAGTTGTCATTATTGCATCTCAAACAGCCTGCCCAAAGAAAAAGGAATGAAGCAATCAAGCAATAGAAGAACATTTGCCTTAATGAAGGCATTTAGTAGTTCAGCGATGATGAGCATATAGATTCTAGTTTTATGTTTCCTTTGTCAGATTCTTAGCATCATTGGATCCAAAAGAATCATGACTATCCTCTTTGTCATATAAATAAATATCACGGTACATTAAGCCATTGACAGCTATCTGACAGGAACTGTAACAAATGCTGGAAGACAACATAATTTTGAATCCAGATTACCTAGCCCTTCTAAAGTCAATTAATTGATTATTTCTATGGGTTAAAAACCATCAAAGAGGAGGGAATAGAACCACTATCAATGAGAGATGGACAAATGTACATAATTGATTATGGAGGGAAAAAAATCTGAAATAGCTGCAAGAAAATCAGTGGTACTTTGCTGTGGGCCATAGTGGGAGGAGGTTTTACTTAAATATATGATATTAAAGCATGTTTTAAGTTTAATACTTGACAAGTTTATATCTGTATCTGATCTCTTTTGATATAGCATGATTTGTCACAGAGCAGGTATCTATTGAAAACACTACAAAATAATCAGAGTTTAGTGGAGCCAAAGGATTTTACAGCTGGACTGTAGAACTACAAGCCATAAAACTTTGTCTTACGGTTGACAGATTATACTGGAGAAAAAATTGATTTGGGAGGTTGAAAGGGTCAGAAAGCCAAGAGACAGATGAATGGACATTGCCAAATGCAATTAAGGCTTCATTTAAGAATTCATTTTTGTGGTCAGAGATGATTACATAATGTCTCACGCAGAGACAAACAGATCCAGTGATTCATCTTGAAATCCATCCACATCCTCTAACTTTTATATTTAGAGTTGGTCTGGGAAAAATGTGGATGCATGAAATGGCAGGGCTTTTTTGATCATAACATTTCCCTCATTACTCAAAAGATTAAATATCAGAACTCCGATATCAGAACAGAATTGTTGGCAATCCTACTCTTCTCCATACAGTAGTATTTGAATCTACCTTGCTATAAATTGCTCTATATGGAAATGACATGAACCATTTCTTAGCCAAATTTGAATCCTTTCATGCCTGCCTATTTGTTTCTCAAAGTAAGAGTCGCCTTACTGCAGGAAGCACTGAGCGCAGTGCTTCCTGCAGTGGCAAGAATTAGCACTGATAGCTTTTGGTATACTTTTGAACTCTATAATTCAATGAATGTGATTGCTGCCTCAGAATCATCTGGAGCATATTATAGCAGGCTGATGGTTCTTCAAAGCTTCCAGAAATCCCTGAATATATGTACTTTTTTTTTTTTTTGCCTTTCCACGACTATGTGGGCATCTCTTGCAAGAAGACAAATGTATGAATGTTTCCTTTCCTTGCTTCTGTTTCAGCTTTTACCATTATGTTATTTTCAGATGTGTCTGCCTATTTGGTATAGTTCAGCTGTGTGCACTCCAGGCTTCATCAATTAAACAGTGTCATCTTGCAGGAACCTGAAAGTGTGTCAACTCCATTGAAATTCCTGTCTTCTGTAATGATCTCTCCCCCATCATCCCCAAGATATGTGGGTCTCATACTCTTATGCTGAAAATTGTTGAAGTCCTGGGACAGGACTGATTGTGGATATCCCTTCTGGTTTGGTTTGGTTTGGTTTTACTTTGTTTTGTTTTATAATAGTTTAATGGGGTAGTGTATTATACTTTGCTCTTCTAGATTGTTGTATTTTATTTTAATAAGTTGGCTTTTTGTTGTAAGCTAGGAAGCCATTCTAAAAGAAGAGGAGGAAGGGGAAGAAGAGGAGGAGGAAGAGGAGGAAGAGGAGGAAGAGGAGGAAGAGAAAGAGGAAAGAACCAAGGAACTATTTCTCTGTTTTGTATGCTTGCTGAATTCTTCCTTGGATTCTCTTCTTTATGAAGGGCAAATAGGCAGACTAAGAGCCAGTGCTGGTTGAAAATATGAATGGCATGGCTCAGGAAAACTGGATGCATACAAAAGTCATCAACTTTTCTCCAATAGCAAGAGACCTCTGATGTCCAATCTGCCCTACTCATTCCTTAAACCTTTCTAAACTTGGGGATCCGTATGCCATCACCTACATGTGTATCTGGATGCAGATCCAGAGGAGAGCAATTTCTGCAGGCAAGTGCATCCCTTACAAGGCTTGCTTTTGCTAAATTAAGGCAGGTTCAAACCTTACAAATATATCAATGTCTCAATTATCAAAAAGCCAGTGATAAGAAGGATGTGTTCATGACAATTGTTGATGCTTTAAAAGAAGAAAATAATATCTAGCAGAGCAAAGTTTTAGCTTTATTAGAACGGTAGCTATTTTAACAGCCTTTCCTGGCCCAGAGAGACAAGTGTTCATTTTGCTATCAAGGAAGCAATATAGATTCCCTGATTTTTGATGAAACATAAGAAATGATAGATGAAATGACAAAAACAATTAGATCCTGGTATAACTTCTGGGACTCTCTAAGTCAAAAGGACGGACACACACACACACACACACACACACACACAGAGAGAGAGAGAGAGAGAGAGAGAGAGAGAGAGAGAGAGAGAGAGAGAGAGAGGTTCTGCTCTAACAGCAGCTTAATCTCTAATTCTCACCATTATATCTTAGCTGCCTATATGCCTGCTTGAAAGTCGAGCTCCATTGATGTAAACATTCTGAGCAATATATGTTCAGTTCATACATTCAGTTCTATATTGTTCAAACTATGCTATATAGTTTGCTCTAATTGTTAAGGCACAGGGCTAGAAAATAGATTATGAGTTCAAGTCCTGCCTTAGTCATGAAAGCCAGCTGGTGACTTTGGGCCAGTTTCACACAGGTTGTTGTTGTGGGGAAAACAGAAAGAGGAAAGGGTGCTGGATATTTCACTGCCTTGAATTATTTGTAAACAAAATAATAATAAAGCCAGGATACACACACACACACACCTCTATGCTATATAGATAGGTGTGAATTGGAGAAATCCATGAGCTAGCCAATTTTTTTTTGTGGAGGAAACACCTTTTCAAAAGGTTTACCTTTTAGATGAAGGGGCAAACACTGTATCTTTCTTTCTATGGCCAATTTTTCCAGGTCATTTCCAAATACAGTTTTGAGAACAATTAAATTACAAATAATTGCTTCATCCAAGTAATTGAACCCTTCTCTATGGAGATTGTCAGTCATCCAGGTCTTGGTTGTCCCAAAGGTGCTTTTTCTCCAGTCTACAACATAGTCCTTTCAACAGATCTAAGCGCTGCACAATGGGGTGAGCTCCTTCTGTCTGCCCTAACTCCTGCCCACCTAGCAATTCAAAAGCATTAAAATGTGAATAGATAAATAGGTACCACTTGAGAAAGTAACAGCATTCCATGTGCCCTGATGTATAGTCATGATGGCCACATGACCATGGACATGTTTTTGGTCAATGCTGGTTCTTCCAGCTAAGAAATGGAGATGAGCGCCGCCCCCAAGAGATGACTAGAGAAGGGAAACTATTACCTTTATTCCTACAATCAGCAGATATGTAGATACTTTGCTTATATGTGCTTGCTATTTACTTAGTATATTAATACCAACTTTTCTATTTTGCATTTGGGATGCAACCAATTCAATAAATTGCTTAAAATAAGGAGCAGAGAGGCAAGGCAGGAAAGATTGAGGGGAGGCAAGAGTCCCACACTGCAAGATTTAGAAAGAAAAATCTACTTATACCTACTTTCTTTGTAAATCCAGTCACATGAATAAAATACAGTAAATGTTACTTTATAAAAAATTTATAGAAAGAGATCTATTTTGGCTTGTATGGAATCTTGCAGGTAAGAAAAAGTTTTGATTTGTAAAATGGAAGTCTTAACTTAAAGTCTTAACTTAAAAAGCCAAGGTATTTCATAAGAATATATTGAAATCCTTTTCAAATTATGAGAGTACTTCAAAGGATCAGTCCTAACACTTTGCACTGTAATGGAGATAGAACTTTGAACCTTCTTCAAAGTTGTGTGCCGTTATTCCTCAAATGCATTGCTTCCTACTGATTCCTGCAATTTCTGAAGCAGAGTGGTGGGAGTGCATTTTACTGCTAAAATGAAAAAACAAAATGCGGATCAGAAGGACACCACCAGTCAAGGAGTAGAAAAGCACAAAGGTTTTGACTTCAGTCCTTAAAGTCACTTACATACCTGCAGCCACAATCACATTCACTGTGAGGTTTCATATCTTGCCACAGCAGTCAAGATGGTGCAAAATCCATTTTTGGATTGGATTGGGACAAAAAAAATCCTGTTACCAATATTGTCTTAATACAATTTTGAAGTATAATCTCTTTTAGCTTTGGGAAAGTACAGGGAAGACTGAGGAGAGAACCTGTTTAATAATGCAAATATACTGTGTTCGCTTGAGAGTGAGGGGCAGGAATCACATTCAATGAAACCCAAAGTGAAAACTTGATAATAGCTCTTAACCAGTGGTGGGATTCAGCCAGTTTGCACCTATTCAGAAGAACCAGTTGTTAACTTTCCAAGCAGTTTGGAGAACTGATTGTTGGAAGAAATCTTATTTTGTTTTTTTCCATTTTACAGGGCTAATCCTGTAAGGAAGGCAGGAAGGAAACATTCTGGTGTTGTTTCTAGCCTAATCTTTATTGCCCTGCTTACAGAAACTGCCTCTCTGGTTAACCCTTATTACATTATAACAGCTAAGGCGAAGCACCCATTGACATGAGTGACTTTGAATTGGCCACACCCACACAGTCACATGACCACTGAGCCATATCTACCAGATGGTCATTAGGGCAGACAATCGGTTGTTAAAGTATTTGAATCCCACCACTGCTCTTAACCATCCCATCGTTATATCATTATATCAGTGGTGTTCTGAAGGCCAAATATTTTGGAAAAATAAAAGAAGGCAGGCGGGAAGAGATAATTTTTCATAATACTGGAACACTTGCCTGAAAAATCTGACAACAACCAAAATTCCACATGTAGAAGTCAGCCACGAAATTAGCACCGATATCTGAAAGCTTCCCTCAGCTCTAAAGCTCTGGCAGTGTACCATGGAGAGCTCAATTGCTCTCTGTTCAGCACTAATATGTAGGAAAGTTGAAAGGTAAGATATAAATTGAATAAAAGAAAACCCAAATTAATTAAATCTAAGTGGCATGTGAAAAGTAGCATGGATTGTTAGCATCTAATGGACAATATAGGGAAAATATTCCCAATGCTGCCTGCTATATTTTTAACTGTTCTGCAAAAAGCTTCACCATGAGCAAGTAGTTTTTCAGTGACCTGGATATGCAGATTCATGATGTAAAGTTTTCTGGTCATGCTAACATGAATGGCTGAAATAAAGACTTGGAACAGATAACAGAACACAGTACACAGAACTTTATGTGGAAAGCAAAATGGGGAATGAAGACACAACAGGGAACAATTAAATTACCTTATAAATCACTGATTTTTAACTGATCCAAAGAAATGTCTAATAAAGTTAACTAAATTTATTAAGTACTGCTAACTAATTAGTAATATTAAGAACACTTACTCTAGGTAAATTTGTCCTATATGCAGAATTCCATGGCTTCATGATATATGCTTAATCTAGTTTTGGAATTAACCAATTTTTGGAGCTTAAATTACATAATGAATCATAAACTAGAGTTCAACTGACCAATTATATGAAATTCTGTAGCAGAAATTCTCCATAATATGACCATTGCTGCTTGTAGAAACAAAATGCTAAGCTATATTTACTTTATATCATGTTTTATCATCCTATGGATAGAAGATTGCTACATTAAAGCGGTAGAGCACTTACCCATTAATTTGAAACTTGAAGTGCCAAAGGAATGTCTAAAAATAAGTAATAAATAACTGAACACCTAAATGTTTTTAAGTGAATATGGTAAGTATATTTTCAGTTCAAGCTGATGCACAGTATAAGGATATCATTCAGGATGTTTTTTTCTCTAATGGCTAAGTAAATTCAGTTTTGTAACATTTCAATAGCAACTCTTATTTTCTGTTGGTTTTTTTTTAATACAAATAAGCTTTCATTCTGATTGAAATGTTGTTCACTCTTTCATTCCGTTGAAAAAGTCAAAGACGTCACATCTTAAACATTATAATCTTGGGAATATGATGGATGTGCACAACACTCATTGATAAAAACTCAGGTAAGTTGCATTAGTCTTCAGTATTCCCAAGAGAATAAACTAACCCTCTCCATAACCCTCTCCAAGCTGTCACATTGGCAGCCATACTTCTTTGATTAATTAAGCCTATTACCAAAGGAAATTGCTCAATTGTTCATTCAACTGTGTGTGAAAGAAATTTCAACCAGTTCCTCTAGGAGAAAAAAAAGTGTTTACTTTGTGCTGCAAATATAAATGATTTGTTTGCATTCATTACTGTCTGGAAATTAGTTCATACAGAACATGCTAGAAGCAAAAGCATTACTTTATAAGAAGGAACAGACTGCTCATCATAAGACTGCAAATCATTGTTTTTGCAAAACAAAAAGAAAGAGTTTGTGCTTCAGGTGATAATACGCCTGTATGTTCTCAGTATTCTCCTCTGGCATCCCCTCGGGCTGTGTCAAAAAAGTCAAGATGGAAACCATTGCGATGTAATTGAAGCTCTGGCCTTTTTATGTTTTGCAATATGACCTCACTAACACCATCTTGACTTTCTTGACCATAACCTGAGGGAACACCTGAGTTTCCTTACATCTACAATTTAGCAGACACCAAATACAAGGGGAGTTCCTAATAACAGAAAAAGAAAACGTAATCCAGGATAGCATTCTAAAAAGCAGAGACATCACCCTGCCAACAAAAATTGGCGTATAGTCAAGACTATGGTTTTCCCAGTTGCAATGTATGGCTGTGAAAGTTGGACCATAAGAAAGGCTGAGTGCCAAAGAATCAAGGCCTTTGAACTATGGTGCTGGAGAAGACTCCTGCGAGTCCCTTGGACTGCAAGGCTATTAAACCGGTCAGTCCTAGAGGAGATCAACTCTGACTGCTCTTTAGAAGGCCAGATCCTGAAGATAAAACTCAAATACTTTGGCCACCTAATGAGGAGGAAGGACTCACTGGAGAAGAACCTAATGCTGGGAAAGATTGAGGGCAAAAGAACAAGGGGATGACAGGGAATGAGGTGGCTGGATGGAGTCACTGAAGCAGAAGGCATGAGCTTAAATGGACTCCAGAGGATAGTAGAGGACAGGAAGGCCTGGAGAATTGTTGTCCATGGGGTCACAATGGGTCGGACATGACTTCACAACAAACAACAACAACAACAATCCAGGATATAAAATACAGAAATACACCAATGAGTTTGAAAAATTCTAGGCTCTCTGAGTGACTTAGAAGTTCAATGCTATCCTTGAAATTAACCCAAAGTCTGAGATGTTCCTTTGCCAGGAGACAGACACAACCAAAATAATAGTCAAGCTGCTCAGTTCAGAATACAGAATAATATAGAATGATAGATTTGGAAGGGGTTTTGGAGGTCTTCTAGTCCAACCTCCTGGTCATTCAGGAGACCCAATACCATTTCAGACAGGTGATTGTCCAGTCTTTTCTTAAAAATCTCCAGTGATGAAGTACCTACAATAGTGGCCCCCAACTTTTTGGCCATCAGAGACTGGTTCCGTGGAGACAGGTTTTTCCGTGGGCGGGAAGGGTTGTGATTTCGTGTACAAGCAGATGGGGCTTTGCTTGTTTGCACAGACTAGTTTCTGGCATGCTGCAGACCAGTGCTGTTCCACAGAATGGAGGTTGGAGCCGACAACTTCTGAAAGCAAACTGTTCCATTGGTTAATTGTCCTCACTGTTAGGAAGTTTGTCCTTAATTCCAGGTTGCGTCCTTCCTTAGGTATTTTCCATCAATTGTTTCTTGTCTTGCCTTCTAGTTATTCTGAAAAATAGGTTGAACCCCCCTTCTTTGTGGCAGAAGTAGTTCAATTCCTTTGGAATCAATCTTATAAAAAGGCTGAATCATTATGCCTTTAACTGGAGTGAGATACATAAGGAAACTTAGGTTAAATAGTGATTTAATTTAATTTAATTTAATTAATTCAATTTATAAGCCACCCCTCCCCGAAGACTCAGGGCGCTGATCTGCTATATAGGATGGAGTTTGTATATATTATACAAATGAAAGTTATTGGACTGTACATAACAATATCATTGTTAACAGCATTGGTTACCTATTCAGGAAAGGAATGACTGATGCACTTCCCTACCTAGGTATGCCACCAATTAGTCATTGTCAAAGATCTAGGATAGACATACCTATTTATAAATTCTGTAGTTGCCCTATTCAACATTGCATGGAAGTCAAAGACACTACAGTCTGGAAGTTTCCCATTTTCATTATTTGGTTCAATTTTCTTTTCTCAAAGAGAAACTTAAGGGAGAGGGGATAAGAGAATCCCCAGAGATATTTTCCCAGAACTCTTTAATACAAAGGATATCAACCTTCACATCTATCAGCTGTGTGGACTTTATCTTCAGAATTTACTATTGGATCACTCTCATCTATCAAATCATTTTCTTCATGGTGCGTAATTTTACAGCAATTATATTCATACAGTAAAAGACTGGAATAACCATCTCTTTTGGGTTTGTCTATGCTAATTAGCCACAATTTTCTTTCCAGTAGTTCTGGAGTTTTCTGTGCCAAAACAAAGAGAAAGAATGCAAATTGTCGATATTAAGTGTGCTTGCCCTTTTATCTCTTACCTGTTGTTCTTTCTAGCCGTGCTTTATTGGCTTTTTGATCCATTTTTCACTGCTAATTTTTCTTGTTTACTGATGTTTAATAAGTAAACCTCAAGCTATATTTTGCTAGTTACATTGAGTGGTATCCAAACTGTATGTAGGGATTGACAGGGTGTATGATGGGTATAAACCAAATTGGTTATTTTTAAATATTCTGGTGATTGGGTCAACACAAGTGGTAGTTAACAAAGTTGAGAAACACTGCTCTGGCAGTGACCTGAATTTTTTTCTTGTATTGGGGTTCCAGAGTTTTCCATTCAGCCTTCTGACCTCATTTGATAGTCTTTCTTGATCTGTTATATTGAACAAGACTTATTGATACCTTTCAACTCTGTCTATCACAGCATCAGAATGTATGCTTCTGTAACCCAGCATCAGAATGTAAGCTTCTGTAACCCTTTGGGCCATGTGTGTGATAACATGACACACAGGCAATGTAGACATATTGATGTGACTTTCAACAGCCTACAAAACCTAGAAGGAAGTTACATTTAATCATGTATTTTATAAACCACAACTTAGCTTGATGTTTAAACAAGGTGAAAAAAGGGAATTGGGAATCAATCAATCAATCAACCAACCAATCAATATTTTATTATGGTTAGGATTAAGAACTATTTTAGAAAGTTTGACCACTCTAATATGACAGTCATTATTTGGAGCTAATATATCTAGCTTTTTAAATTACAATTTAACTTTAAATAGAGCACCAGAGAACAAGAATAATTAGGCAATAAATGAAACGTTCACATACATATTTCATTTGCTGCAAATAATAACGTTCAATTTTAACATTATCAAAATGTTAAATGTTAAAATATAACTTTAAACTTTTGAACCATATAATAATTATATGAATCACAAAACTGCCACATTACAAAGGATTACAGGGAGGATAAAATCCCAAACTTATAACCCTTAAAATTATTAGTAACACTAATATTTAATATTTTAATAACTTAGATATATAGCAAGTAATAAATGCCAGAATAAGATTTTCTTCTGTACAAGATTCATTGAAAAACATGAACTTCCTATCAAGTATATAATAAGTTCAAGATATAAGTGTGAATTAAATTTGGTGGCATAGGAAATGATTTTCAGAATTTATATATTTAAGGAAGAAAAGCAATTTTTTTTAAAAAAAAAATCTTAAAACTGGCTTAAGGACAGCAGCACTTGTACTTTAATTGAATTTCTTTTATTGCAAGGAATTTGTGTATAAGTTATTTTTACATAGCAAGGGATTCAGATTTGCCCCTAACACATGGAAATCTAGGACCAAGATTTCAGAGAAGAGCCAATGAATACTTTTAGAGTTCTGTACTCTGCTTGTGTAGCTTCAGAAAAGGGATTGCATTCAGGAATTAGAGAAATCACAGTGAGCGTGAACATGTGAAGAAAAAAAAAAGCTACATTGGAATGCTTGGGAAAAGACACTTTTTTAAAAGGCTATTATTCCTTATCTGCTAAGTCCCATTCCTGTGCCCATTAATATTGGGGATAATCAATTCCCATTTAAGTGAATGCAGATAGTACTTTTGTTAGGTGTGGAATTAAAGTGCTTGATGAGCCGTAGGCATATCAGTCAAGGCAGGGGTGAAATACACTTACCTTTCCCTACCAGCTTGCAAATGTGAGCATGCACACCTCCTCCACGCAAGCGCAGAACCTTCTGCACATGCGCAGAGGGTAAAAAACAGGATGTAATGACGTCTGGGTGGGTGGGCAGAGCCTCCCGCCGCTGGCGCTACAGGATCGCGTGATCCGGATAGATCTGGCTGAATTTTACCACTGAGTCAAGGCCAAAATATGTATCCCTATATTTTATCCCTATAGAATCCAATTGTTTCCCATAACTTATTTTGAATGATTATTTGCCATTAATCATTATATTGGAGCTCTTCTCCAATATAATCTGTCACCAATCAGCCCCTTTAAGTATCCCAACTTTTCCACTGTAATCAAGTTGATCTACCCTATGGCTGGTCATCCTATTGTCTTTTTTCCAACTTTCCCAGAACAATATATTGAGCAGGGCAAATGTGTGTGAGTGTAGTGTAGTGTAGTGTAGTGTAGTGTAGTGTAGTGTAGTGTAGTGTAGTGTAGTGTAGTGTAGTGTAGTGTAGTATAGTATAGTATAGTATAGTATAGTATAGTATAGTATAGTATAGTATAGTATAGCTCAACTCACTGTGCTCAGTGGTTCTGAATAAACAAGAATTAGAAATAAGAGCTGTCCACTTAGTTACAGTAAAGTAGCAAAAAAGTACATAAGATGAGCCGAGGTGGCACAGTGGTTAGAGTGCAGTACTGCAGCTACTTCAGCTGACTGCTAGTTCAGCAGATCAGCAGATCAAATCTCACCGGCTCAAGGTTGACTCAGCCTTCCATCCTTCCCAGGTGGGTAAAATGAGGAGCCAGATTGTTGGGGGCAATATGCTAATGCTAATGCAATATGCTAATATGCAATATGCTATATGCTAACTTTGTAAACTGCTTAGAGAGGGCTGTAAAGCACTATGAAGCAGTATAGAAGTCTAAATAATAATAATAATAATAATAATAATAATAATAATAATAATAATAATAATAATAATAATAATAATAAACCATCAGTACATACACTGAAAGAAAGTCACAAGCTTATGCAGCAAACATGGTTTTTTTTACACATGCTGTGCTTTCATATTGTTTCTTGCCTTGAGATGCCAGAATTTATACACACATATCTTCAATCAATTTTGTTAATGCACCAAGAGCAGTGGCTTCTAAACAGCCTCCAATTCTTCTTCTTTAATGGTACTTAACCGCTGCTGCTAAGATTTGCTAATTGCACAGTGTCACTTCTCCAATATAATTCACCATTGGCTAAAAATACACATGCTTTATGCTCCCATCCTTTTATGCCTTGACAGCATTTAATGGCCCAGAAGAAGCACAACTGGCAACAGACTGACAAAAAAAATATGTATTATGATGGTCTATATATCAGGAATGTTAAAACAAGTCTTCTTTCAGTATTGAAAAAATATTGAAAAAAAGGAAACTTAGATTTTTTGAAGATAAGCATATTGATGTGAGACACACATATGTTTGTGCTACCATTATTAAAGTTAATAAACTCAGGTAGTTCTATCCATACCATAAACTTTCTTCATTTGATAAGTTAATAAATTAAATAATAAACAGTTCCCATTGCTTAAAAAAAACCCTACTACAAATGTCAAGAAGTCTTCAGTGCATCCTAACTGCAGGAGATATACTTAGGAGACAACATAGTCATTAAAAAAAAAATTCTTGACAGCTGAGTTGCAACTGTCATTTTTATTAATGTAAGTTATTAATATAAATGAGTGACTGATTTATTATATGCCATCAAATCATTGTCAGCTCTTAGTAACCACATAGATGGAACTTCTTCAGAATGATCTGTCCTTGCCTGATCTTTCAGATGTTTTAACAGAACATCCATTTGCATTGTAACTGCACTGTAATTTTATTATTACATAATGAAATTAGGGGATATTATCCAACAAAAAAATATAAACCCTTTAACTACCTTTCTCTTAAACTAAGTTCTATGAGTATCAGTAGTGGGTTCCACTTACCTTCACTACCGGTTCAGAACTGTGAGTGCGCTCACATGCGCAGAGCATCTGTGATGATGTCTGGGTGGGTGGGCGGAGCCTCCTACCGCCGCTACTATCAGTTCACCTGAACTGGGGTGAGTGAACCGGTAGAAACCCATCACTGATGAGAATATACAAGATTTCCAATTTAATTATTTATTCCTATCCTTTTCTTCTCTGTCCCTCCCTTGTGAAATGTATGGCACTTTCCAGACATATGAAACAAATTCCAGAATTTAGAATGATAACCTGTGATGTTATGTTCAAAAGGATGGCAAATTTCTTAAATTGAAGGAATTAAAGGGAATAGATTGGATTTTAGCCTGTTCTCATTTTCAATCCTCACATGAAAATCTTGAAAAAAAATATATTTGGATTCAGAAGAAACTTCTTGAAAATAATATGAAGAGATAATGTCCCTCCCTCCTGGGAATCTTGACTACATTCTACATAGATACAGGTAATCTTCAACTTACAACAGTTCACTTAGTAACCATTCAAAGTTACAACGGTACTGAAAAAAGTGACGTATGACCATTTTTCACACTTATTATTTCTATTTTACATTTCTGTGTTGTCTGCATCTCAAACTGAAGCACTCAATAACTCTCTAGAAGAATGCAAATGACCAGTTGTCTGCAAGGAGTATAAATCCTTCCATTCCCCACCATCCAACGAGCTGAAAAAGCCTTTTGTATGAGAAGTGAAACATCTTCAAAGAAAAAGAAAAGAAACTCCAGATGTCTCTTGAAAAAGCACCTTTAGGACAGCCATGACTTTGATGACTGAGAATCTCCATAGATATTAAACAATTTTGTTTCAAATTTAGCCTTCTTTATATATTAATTCCTTTACTTGTTAAAGAAATTAAGTTAGATTGATAGAATTTTTATGTTTCATTCAATAGTGTCTAAAGTTGAATTTCTTAATTTATAGTAAATATTTTATTATGTAGTCTTGTTAGAGAGACATAATGAGAATTTAAAGTATTGGTATATTTAATATGATACTGGGGAAAACATAACATTTCAAATAAGATATTTCAGTTAGAATCTGAAATTTACTACAGTGGTGGGTTTCAAATTTTTTTACTACCAGTTCTGTGGGTGTGGCTTGGTGGGCATGGCATGGCTTGGTGAGTGTGGCTTGGTGGGCGTGGCAGGGGAAGGATACTGTAAAATCTCCATTCCCACCCCACTCCAGGGGAAGGTTACTACAAAATCCCCATTTTTTCCCGATCAGCTGGGATTCAGGAGGCAGAGAATAGATGGGGGTGAGGCATGTCAGAATCTTTACTACTGGTTCTCCTTACTACTCAAAATTTCTCAATTTTGCTACCGGTTCTCCAGAACTGGTCAGAACCTGCTGAAACCCACCTCTGATTTACTAGCATACAGGAAGGCTTATGCATTATTCTTAATCCACCAAACAATGCTACACTCTTACTGGGAAGGAGATATTATTTTGGGATGGGAAAATAATAGTAATTTTCTCTTATGTAGGATTTATCTTTAATCTTTTTTGTAAACAATATTCTGTAAACAGAACATTGTTTTATAATTCACAAGCAAATCTCAAGTGATCTACCCATAGCATTGATACCTATAAAAATTAAAGATTATACTTTATACTTTCTAGCCAGATAAGAGTACTCCCAAGGTAGCTAACAAGGCATTTTAGATAAATAATTTTATAAAAGTAATATTTAAATAATTTTTAAAATAAAATTATGCTACCAATTAGAGAATTTACATTTTGGATCAAAGTACAAATACAATGAAAACTGTAACAAATGTATGGGAAATTATTTCAAATTATGATATTAGATAGCTGCTACTATTCTTAAAATAGCATTTTTGAAATAGTTCAAACACTCCAAAATACACTGTATATGCTAAATGCTTGTACAGGCGGGAAGGTTTGACATTAATCTCCCACCTTGGCTTCCGTAAGTAACTATAAAAGCATCTGGATTGCTTAAAACTTTCCACAGAACAAAACATCAAAAACATCTTTGTAGAAATAGAGATGAGAAAATTTCTGAAACTCTCTGGCTTTATTCAGGCATCTTGGATTGACAAGAAATACATGAGAGAATGTAATTCTACGTCTTGGAAGAGGAAGGTCTGAAGAGAAGATCTTCTCTAAAATTGCAAACTGCCATTGTGATTATGCCACCATGCAACTACATTCTAACTAATAAAAGGAAACTACTTTTTTTTTCAGAAATCGCTTGGAAAGTACAAAAGCTGATAATAGGGATGTCAGTCAGTATGTTCTTGGTCTCCTTTCATGGGATTCTAATAATGTGATGTCAATAACATGTAAAGAGGATATCAATTCTAGAAAAAATACAAACTTCAGTTTATGTACTCTTGCACAGTAATTAATGTTAATAATATTAAACAATATCTATCTATCTATCATCTATCTATCATCTATCATCTATATATCTATCCATCTATCTATCTCAAGGGTGCAATCTTAAAAACACAGAGAGCCAAACTACATATGATATTAAGCATTCTTCTTATTTAAATGGACTATCACAGGGGGATAACAAATGGACGGGTCTTTAAACTAGAAGGTAGGATAGTCTATTCTGCATTACAATCCCAAACTTGGAATGAATCAAATAAAAAAAAAAACCCTTCTCATCTCTAAGGGTGGTACATGCTTCCTCCATTTTCATGTTTCTATCAGACCACTGGGAGTTTGAGGGAAAGGAGAGGAAAGAAGAAGAGAGGAGAGGAATAGGACCTAGAAGAATAAATGAGTGACACTGTACAATACATACAAAGCAGGGGTGGGTTCTACTTACCTTTACTACTGGTATTATAGAACCGGTGTGAACCAGGGACAACCCACCACTGATACAAAGGTAAGACTACAAACGTCCAAAGATTATCTTCTAATAAGTGAATGCAATTATCTGAAGCTTTGACTGCCTTCAGTCCAGTGTATTGTGACAACAAAGAACAGTCCCATAAATACTGTTATATAGAAACTTGTTGGTACTAAGCAGCAATAAAAACCATTTTTACCACAACAGAGTGATTCCATTTTCAGCTTTATTGGGCAGAGATTAAGTTCTAACTAACAAAATCTCTCTCTTTCTCTTAAAAAAAAAAAAGGGAGGGAGGTTGCACTTCTAAAATCCTTCAATTTGCAATTACCCTTGTTTGGTAGGTTGAAATGCAGAAAAGTTCATCCAATAAGGACAGAACTGTGGCAGGGAATTGCCTGCAGTGCACATTCTTTGTGCTTTAATAGGAAAGGCCTCAAACAGAAAGGTTTTTCTGTGAACTGTTACAGAAATGCTCTTCAGCAGCAGCCCTTTGCTTTTATCTTATTGGATTTGCCCTTTCTGTAATTTCTGCATTTCTTTAATTGGATCAAGTTATTACCTCTGGAAGACATGAAATATTGCCTGACTGTATTTATCAATACAACAAATTCTCTCAGGCATAGAGTGTTTGTGTTTGTATCTATGTATGTCTGTATTTGTATATCTGAACATACACAAATTTTTCTAGATGTGACATTAATATTATACATTAACATTATATTTTAATATAAAACTCTTCTTTTAAGCATCCTCCCTCTGGGTTTCATGAACTTTCTGGAAATAGTATCCAATCTGGGTTACTGTTCTGCCCCAGCTACGGACTCCAAAGAATGCAGCACATACAAAGTCTGTATCAAACTCAATTTACTAAAATAACTCAGTCTTTTTCAAACAAAGGCTGTTAATAAACTTTCTTAACAGCCTACAAGAAACCAAAGATAAAGTAAGCACAATCTTACTATGGTTGGTAGAAAGCCCAGAAGCAATTTACAGAGAATCCAGATGCGAAGGAGAGTGAACTAAAGTTGTTCCCTACAAATTGCTTCAGTCAGCATTCCTCCTTAAATAGGCTAAGGGAGTGGCTAATTAGCCCCAAGCCTTACTCTTGAGGAGACCTCCTCCTGAGGAGCCACTCCTGCCTTTTGGCAGCTCTGAGTGCATTGAGAAGAGGCTCCTCCTCTTCATCCTCTTCACTTTGAGGAGCTTCTGGAGGTTCTGAAGGCCCTGGCTGAATCCCTGCCTCTGGCACCACATCTTCTCCAGCCTCCTCATTGTCTGACTCTAGTGCCAGCTGCACAGGCTGCTGGCGCAGCACCACACCAGCCTCCTCATGGTCAGAATCAGCTACAATCTGCACAGGCTGCTGAGGGGCACAACAGTTACTTACCAGGACCAGAGGTTTACTGTTCCAAGATTTTGGACTCATGATGGAGCCCATCTTTCGGGAATGTCTGAAGATGGACTCCAGCACTAGTCTGAAAGCTCAGAAGAGTAAACTTCTGGTCCCAATGACAGGCCCAGATTGGATCCTGTCCATTTTACAGTTTTCATCATTCTTTTGCTATAAGCGATATTCATCCAGGTCCCTGAGAATATATGAAACTTTGGGAATTTTCACCAGCTGGTAATGTATTGCTATGTCCTTGGGACTGACTTACCATTTGTGTTTTGACCTCATTGTTCCTGAGAATAAGATCATTAAACGCAATAGGACTTGCTGTCAAATATCTAGCATCAATGTGCAAATATTTACACAAGAGCTTGGAACAATTTGGTAAGCATTTTTCATATTTGTAACACTATTTTTTGTTGTACAATTATTTGCATGCTGGGTTTGGAGTATAGTTGAAGGCATATATAACATAAAAGCAGTTCCTTACCCATAATGCTTCTTTTCTTTTCAATATGTAGCTGTAGTTACAAATGAGACTGCACCAAAATTACAGAAGGTGGCTGCAGATAAATTCCATGCATCCCCAAAAAATTGACCCATTGGCTGATCTTCCAGGAATAGAATCTGCCTCAAGGAGCACTTCCAAATATGATTCTTCAGAAAAAATTCCTAAGGCTATATTATAGTACTTACAGTAATATAAATAGTACTCCATCTTTCTATGGATTAAGCTTCATTTTAACTTTTCTCAGACCAAGGACCACAATTACTTCCTTGGAATCTGTAGCTGTATCAATCGTGTACTTACAATGGTGCAGTTCTGAATTCTAGATGTCCCATTTATGTAGACATTAAAATTAATATTATACAGATATTTAGTATCATGAGGATAAACATAATACTATGCACCTTGAAATATATGTAGAAGTTAAGGGTTTTTCTAGATTCTAAGTGACAGAGGTATCTCTTTATTGAAGAATATGGGAGGACACTTTCACCAAGGAGATAAGCCAGGGGTGGGCTTCAAAAATTTTAGCAAGGGGTTCTCTGCCCGGTTGCTGGGTAGATGTGGCCATGGTGGGCATGGCCTAGTCGGCCTCCTGCACCATGGCGGGGGGAGCGTTTTTGCCCTCCTTGGGCTCCAGAGGCTTTTTTCGAGGGTCCGAAGGGGTGAAACCAGCCTCCCTAGGCTCCGGAGGCCCTCTGGAGGCTGGAAATGAACCCGTTTCTGACCTTCATGAACTTCCATGGAGAAAGTTCCATGGCCTGTTTTTTGCCCTCCCCAAACCTCCATGCACGCCCTGCACTTACCTGCATCCAAAATGGGGACTCCTGGGAGGGGTGGGGCGGAGTGGATGGGGCGGGGCCAGCCAGGAGTGGCATTTGGAGGTTCTCCAAACTGCACAGAAACTTAGCTAGAGGTTCTCCTGAACCCCTGCGAACCCCCAGCAGCCCATCCCTGAGATTAGCCTTGTCTAGACAACTTGGAATTCAGGGAAAAGTAGAATAAAGATCCCAAGACTGAATTTAACTAGCTTATGTTACTGTTTGTGATATATATATATATCCTCTTCATCTCTGCTACCTAAAGCTGGTGAAAAGAGTAAAAAGAATCTGCTGCAAACTTTATTGAATGTAGGTATGCCCAATTCTTCATTGCTTTGCCTTTAAATATGTTTCTTTCTCAGTTTTTGTTTCTTTTCCTTTTTGAAAGATTGAAGAATAAAACAAATAGCATGAATGACTTAATTTGGTGGGGACTTTGCCTTAATTATCATTCCCCCCTCTTTCAATGTAGCATGTTTTCCTAGTGCCAAAGATAGAAATTGTGTTGTCTTCTTATTCTCATTAAATTTAATGAAAGAAAAGTTATTCAGGAAATTGTTACAAAGGAAAAAAATAATAAAGTCTGGTTCTTCAGCCTTAGTTAAAGGAAAGCTAAGGAACTAAACAAGAATCTACATTCTTAATTTATTAATTAATATGTCATTCAATCTGCACTTCCCCGATTCCCCACACTTCAATTAAATTTGAGAAGAACAAACAATGAGGAAATTCCTTCAATTAATATTTTTTGATAACTGTCCTAATGTCACCAATGAAAAGGGACTCCTTCCATTTATAAATTCTTGGAGAGTTTCTATTTGCCCTGGACAATCATTACCTACACATTTGGTGGAGTATTTAAAAAACCCATCTCAGGACCTCTCTTTGCAGACCTTCTGAAAAAAAGATTCATTTTGAAATTGAATTAACATCCATTTTTACTTGCATTTGCTCTTCTTTGACCCAGTAATTGAACTAAGAGTGTTTCTACATTTTCTAAGTATGCTATATTTCTCTCTCTCTCACACACACACACACACAGACACACACACACACACACACACACACACACACACACACACACACACACACACACCAGGAACTGCTATATATAAATGCTGAAGCTCCTAGAACCCGAGTGTGATATTATGTGCTCTAGGATTGATAATTGATAACCCAAGGAGCTGCTGATTCAGTTCTACAGACAAATTATTGAGTCTGTCATCTGCACCTCCATAACTGTTTGGTTTGGCTCTGCAACCAAACAAGACAAACACAGACTTCAGAGGATAATTAGAACTGCAGAAAAAACAATTGTTAACCAACCTGCCTCCCATTGAGGACCTGTATACTGCATGAGTCAAAAAGAGGGCTGTGAAGATATCTGCAGACCCTTCACATCCTAGACATAAATTGTTTCAACTTCTACCCTCAAAACAACACTATAGGGAACTACACACCAAAACAACTAGACACAAGGACAGTTTTTTTTCCGAATGCCATCACTCTGCTTAATAACTAATTCCGACAACACTGTCAAATAATTTACTAAGACTGTATTACTATTATTCTTCTCTTCCTTACTAGTATCTATCTCTTCCCACTTATTACTATAACCATGTGGCTTGTATCTTTCAATTTATATTGTTTTTATTTGTTTCCTAGTACGATTTGATAGCTTATTAGCAACCTTGACTATCACTAAGTTTTGTATCTTTTTATTCTCGATGAATGTATTTTATTCTCCTTATGTACAGTGAGAGCATATACACCAAAGACAAATTCCTTGTGTGTCCAATCACACTTGGCCAATAAAGAATTCTATTTTAATTCTATAAAGGGGAATGCACTTTGTAAGTCAACTTTGACTTTCAGCTTTTGAGCATAGATTGTTTCTAAGGTTTTAGTTGTATAATGAGCATTCCAAGTGCCTTTCAAAAAGAACTCCTAGTAATGAACCAAAAATCTGTTCAAGTGTCTGTAAGCTACAAGTAACAGATGCTAATACTTCTTTCAAAGAGAAAAACTGGCATAAATCTTAAACATTTTTCTGTGGTTGGTTATAATTCAATAGCATCTATCCTTTGCTTCATATCAATGTTCCCAAAACTTATGCCAGTATTTTGGAACCACTGATAGAAAAGTAAGTCTACAGACATTGTAAGTATTAGTTTTATTTGCAGATGAATAAATCATTCATGTCAATGATTGAATCTATTTATTTTCCCAAATTTGATGGCTGGTATTATTCATGCAGGTCAAAGTAATACTAGTGACATTTCAAATCTGTTTTTTCCGTAGAAACAGTTTTCAGAAACTATTTAGCATTTCAATAAACAACAACAGAATATCCTACTGCTCTATGTTAGCTAGACCCACAGCATACTTGATAGCAGTTGTGGGAACTAAAGTCCAAATAATATTTTGTAACAAAGTTGGAAAAAGTAAAAAATAATATTTTGAAATGTTGAGGGTTTCAATATTGAGGCTTTGGTGATATTGCTGGAATTATTGAGTCTATCAGCTTTTGGTTCTTATTTTCCCAGGCATCAAACCAGCTTGTCCCTTTTCCATCTTCTGTTTTAAAAATTCACAGAAATATTTCTATAGCTTTGTTGGCATATTTATTATTTATATACAGCATTTTTAATTTTTATTCTTTCTGAAGGCTATGTGCAAAGGCTGTGTTAATCTGAGATGCCCCATGATCCCTTGAGGGGTTGAACCAATTAACTCAACTCTTCCAGAAGAAATTATCTGGAGATGGTGCTGCAGCATTTTGTAACATTTGAGTATTAGATATATTTATACTTTGCCAAATATATTGGATTTATATAAGCATTTTTACCCAACATTGCATACTAATCTATTATTTGTGCTCTTTTATTTATTTTTTATTAGACAATTGCTTTAAAAAATTCAGAACACTCAGAATAAAAGAGCTTCAATACTCCGTATTCTCTTGTGTCTCCATAAATTTTCATGGTGTTCTTTCCAGTGAGCCAATGAGAGGCCTCAAAGGGGGTGGGGGTGGTGTGGAAATGATCTCCAGATTGTCTCACTTTTCCCTAATTTTTCACAATGGAGTGTGTGTGTGTGTGTGTGTGTGTGTGTGTGTGTGTGAGAGAGAGAGAGAGGGGGGGGGGAGGGAGGAAGGGAGCAACTGGCCAGAGTGTGGAAGAAGTGGCACAGCCATTTCATGGACTGATTAGGGAAGAAAGGTGAATGATGGCTAGACATCAATGGCTACAGGTGGGAAGAAGGAAATAATAGAAATCAAATGGCAGAATAAGAGGTGAATTCCTCCCAATGTGAAACTGATTCATATTTCTTCGAAGGAGAAAAACATTAAATAAAGTTGTTCTTTTAATACAATACTCAATTCCAGTTTATGCTTTTTAATAAAGCTTGTTAGTTGGAAAAGTTGATATCAGACTCCATTTGATTTATTGCTAATCAACATGATTTTCTCAACTAATGTAAACAGAGAAGGTATATAATTTAATCATCATTTAAATAGATACCAAATATTGCCTTACAGCCCCATGATTCCAGAAAGATTTCCCAGTGTGAAAAAGATAGCAGAAGACATATAGGCAAAAATTATCAAACAAATGAATTATAGGGTGGGAGAACAAGCACTGGCATACTGACCAGCTAGTTTTCATAAATGTTGAAAACTATTACAATTTAGAAAACAGTTTATGTGGGATTCCAGTTGTTCTTGGGTGATTCTTGATTATCGAGGTTCATGTCCTAACTCTTGTGCATCATTCATACTCTGAGCTTTTCTTAGTCTATGGGAGATTATTGTTCGCTAGCCACCAATGGAATTTGTCAGAGTATGAATATTCATAGACTGGAATAGATCAGCCAATGGGGACTGTTTGGATAGACATGGCAACAGGTCAGCCAATGGGGACCCATAGTATTTGTTTGTATGGGGCCATAAGAGACAATTTGGAGTCTGGGCGTGGCTTAGCCTTGCTGAACTGTATATAAGAGTTTGTTTGGCCTCTGTAATTAGAGACTCTGTATATATTAGCCTCTGTATCTCTCTACTCTGTAATGACTTGCTTCTATGGATATTGCTTCTGTGTTCCTGATATTGTATTCTGAATTCTCCTGTATGGTATTGTATATTAAGAAGGTTCTTAATGTAATTTGAATCCTGCTGAAATTCATTTAATTGTGTCTGATTGTGTGTGCTGCAACAAACTCTGACAGAATTTACCTAGCATGCATTTGCATTTCCATGGACCTGAGTGTGCATTCAAATGGACCCTGTGTCCTTCATTAGAGTGAATTTTCAACATGTAGCTCCTTAAGGTCATTATCCATCATGATCTCTAGACATGGTTATTTGCTGGTTAACCTGTTCGACCCTAAATTCTTTCTAGTTCAGCTAGCTTTAGCTTTTGTGTATTCAAAATATCCTCTCAGCACGCCAAAGCTACAAAATACTGCAGCAGCATCTCTGTTCATATAATTTCTTCTGGAAGAGGAACTGAGCTGACAGTTAATTGGTTCAGCTTCTGACGTCTCAGATCAGCACGGCCTTTGCACATAGAAAAGCCTTCACAGGGGGAAAAGAAAAATCTGTGGCCAAGTAAATAATTTCTTATGACTTGATCCATATTATTTCTCATTGGCATCAGAATACCTGTCTGTATTGAGTGATACCGCTGATTAGAATGGAAGATGTATTTCTGTCTTCCAATCTTCTGTTGAAAATTTGGAGTCATGTAAAACGGTAAGATTTGGATAAAAGGCTGGATACCCAACCTTTCTTCCTTTCAGTTGATCTCCTCTGTTCGTTCAAAAGCTTTCTAGAGACAGAGGATGCTCTCTCATCCATGAAAGGCTTCTGCTGGATTGACCCTGTTGTTTTTGATTAATATAAAAAGTGTCCCTCATTTAAACTTGGATTCATAGGAAACAGAAAAAGAGAAAAACCTGGACAAATATAACCTGGCATTTAATTTCCTTTCACCTTCTTGAAAACAGACTCCATCCTAATGAGATGTCTCACCAATTTCAAACTTCTCTTGCATCTCACTAAATGAAAAATGCAAAACTAGCAGGTTGAAAATGGCATCAGCAGCAGCGAGATTTCCAATCAATTCCCCCCTTGTGCACCTCACTTTTGATTTTGCTCTCAGACACTTTAGTGCCTGCATGACAAATGGTGTGAACAGATGGGAATTTTTTAATGACTGCCTTCAAAAGCATCATCTTGGATATAATAAAAAAATGTAATATGATTATCAGTGTTCTCCCATTCTGGTTACACCTGTTTCTATCATTTATAACAGCGCCATAGGATTTTATGCAAGTGATTTTATGAGGAAGAGTAGCAGAAAATTCTCATCAATCTTCATTAGTCATAATGTTTTGTCCTTTTTTTTTCCTTGAAGAATGTAAATGAAACATTTATCTATAGTGTTGCTGTTGGAGTACATTATGCAAGCGTACAACAAAAGCTATTTTCCCTGACAACGTGTATGATGAAATACTTCTGTACAGAGATATGCACTTCCCCAGCAGGCACTAAGGGCTTTCTTACCAACTTGCAAACAATCTGAAAACAGCTTCCTGGTCTACAAAATGCATAGAGGCAAAATATGGCATGACAGAAAGTAACATCTTCATTAATAAACAAAATCAATATACATGTATACCCACTTAGCTTCTGCCATTTCTGTATTCATCCCCTCTGCTCAGATTCAAGCAGGGATGGCTGTTAAACACTTTAACCAGTATTTGAAAACAGTCTTGGGATAAATGAAAGCAAATAAACAAAAGCTTAATTCAGACAAGAGAAAATCTTTGAGAATAGGAAATCAAATAATCCGACTGGAGGTAGGTTTGCCCTGCTTTGAAAGAGCCATCTGAAGAGCTTGGAAGATCTTCTGGGCTCTTTCTCAACTGTGGAAGCACAACAATCAACTGGAGCTAATAAACCAGAGGCTGGTCTATCTGTAAAGACCAGCTTTCAGTTATTTATGAAATGATGGCATTTAGGCAACCCTGTCATACTGACAACACTGTTATAGTGAACACCAACATTCAACATTATCATAGTGGACACTATCGTGATTATTCTGGAAAAAACATTATAATGAACAAGAGGCTGCCTTTAAAATTGGTTCAAAAACTTGAGAGGATGCATTCTGGGCTGCTCTAGAATATGAGTATCATTTCATGTTAATGTTCCAATGCATTTGTTGTCAGTGTGTTTCCAAATCCAGTTCCTGACAATCCAAACCAGCCTAGTGTACAGATTATCCCTTTTTAATTACCTCCTCCAATATCACTAAGCAGGGTTGGGCTCAGTTGGATCTTTGCTGGGAGATCCCTAAGAAATACTATAGCTTAAAACCGTGATGGCGAACCTATGGCACACATGCCAGAGGTGGCAACCAGATCCCTCTCTTCTGGCATGTGTACTGTCGCCCCAGATCAGATCTCTGTGGCGTTTCTTTCATGAGCTTCTGCTTCCTTGCAAACAATGAAGTAGAAGCTCATGAAAGAAAAAGATCTTACCTCTTGCTGCACTGCCAATGTAGGGATGCCCTGCCTCTTGCCGGATAGCTGGTCTTTGAGTCTCTGCTGCGCATGCACGCATATCCACATATCCACACATGTGCATGTTCATGTCTGCACATGTGCATGTCCATGCATGTCTGCAGATGCACACGTTCATGCATGTCAGCACATATATTCACACATGTCCACACATGTCTGTGCACATCTCTGTGTGTCCACGCATTCGCACGCATGCACACCTTTCAGTTTGGGCATGCGTGCATGCGCAATTTGGGCACTCGGTGCCTAAAAGTTTCGTCATCACTGGCTTAGATTAAGAAGTAAAAGAAAAACCTGAAACAATGCAGTGGCAAAGCCACTTTTTCACTTTGACCAAGGAAACTATCTAGAGTAACTCACGTCCTCATCATCACACTTTTAGACTCCTGAATGCTCCCTATGGAAGGTTTAATTGGTAAAAATAAAAAAAAAATAATAAAAAAAATAGAGCAATCCTGCCAGCAGCATAATATGCCTCTGCTCAGAATACTGCATTGTCTTCCAATAGACTCTGGGTTCAACTTAAAATACTTTGAAAGCTTTCTATTGTTAGCATAAAGATACCTCCAAAACCATTTCTCCACCAATGAACAACCCATCTGGGTTATTTATCATAGAAGATATTGGCAGCCTCATATTTCCATGAGATATTTCCATGAGATATTGCTGACATTTCTCTGCAATGTCCTAATATGATTTTTCAAAAGGCAACTGGACTCTGTTTCTTTTTGCTTGGAGATGTTTTACTTTTCATCAAGGAAGCTTCTTCAGTTCTGAATGAATGGTGGAGAATGGAAGGATTTATATTCCTGGCAGTCATCTGGTTGTTAGCTTCTTGGATGAGCACTAGTACAAGCAATAGCACTTAGACTTACATACTGCTTGATAGTGCTTTACAGTATTCTCTAAGCAGTTTACAGAGTCTGCATATTGGCCTGAAAATCTGGGTCCTTATTTTACTGACCTTGGAAGGATGGAAGGCTGAGTCAACCTTGAGCCAGTCAGGATCAAATTGTTGGCAGTTGGCAGAATTAGCTGCATCTTTGTGCCACCACAGTTCGGTAAGAAGTGAAACATCTTCAAGCAAAAACAAAGAAAGTCCAGGTGCCTTTTGAAAAAGTACCTTTGGGACAACCATGACCTGGATGACTGAGAATCTCCACAAACATTTCTCTGCAATGGCTTCAGTGTTTTGCAACAACCTTCTTTTGGATATCAGGCTGCTCCCTCTTCTCCTAATGGCCTTCTAAAAAGCATTAAAAACCAAACAATTACAGAGGGCCTTGAATAGTTACTGGGCATCTTATTGTATTTCTGATGGTGAACTTTGGATCATACAGTGTTAGTTTTGTACGATTGGTATGATGGTGAACAGTCAGGGGTGGGATTCTACCGGTTCGGACCGGTTCGGGCAAACCAGTAGCTCAGATGATCAGCTGGGAGCAAACTGGTTGGCTCCGATGATCAGGTTGGACAGCCCGCCCTTGCAGTTTACTGACCTATGTTTTATCAGCTGATTCGTGCGGCAGAGCAGATAGCCGTGCCTCAGCTGTGTTACTCTCCAGCAGTAACGCGGAAGGTAAGTTTTTGTAAAACTGCACATGTGTGCACAATGTGCATCAGGCGCACAAAGTGTGCAAAGCACACAAAGTGCACAATCACCGAACTGATTGTTAAACCGGCAGGATCCCACCACTGTGAACAGTGATAATTATTACGTTTTGTGTTGATTAGTCTGGGTAGTTGTACAACATGCAAATTGTTATTCTGGTTGTTATGTTATGCATTATTGTTATATATTAGAGGGATTTTACTATGGGTGTTTTATGTTCATATTCATATTGTAACATGTATGTTATAATTTTGTATAAGCCTTGATGAGTATGAATGAAATCGGGGATGTTTCAATTAAAGAAGGAAGAGAGAGAAAGAAAGGAGAAAGAAAGGAATAACTTTAGTTCTTTGGGAATAGGAAATAAATAATTTCCTAGTCCTGGGGTTTAGGGTGCTTGTGATATGCTGTCTTTTGAATATTATTGTTACTTTTAAGACCAGACAGAGAGGGAGGGAGAGGGAGGGAGAGAAGACGAGGGAACCAACTGGTGCTAACAGGCAAGAAAATATAATAATTGAGAAAAGTTAATACTATATACGGTTGATTCCTAAGAGATAAAAATCTGCATTTTCATTTGCTTTCCAAAACAGATTAAAAAGCATATCTTGTTACCATGCAACAAAATACTTATACCACTAGTGGCGATTAAATATTTTGACTCTGAAATATTTCAAGCTTAAAAATGCCACTTTGAGTGCAAACACTTATTTCAAGCTTGAAACAGGTTGTGCCAACCTTATGGGAAACCTTGTTAATGTTTTTCTAGTCCTTTTGGAAACATTTCAAACTCAACACAGCTCTCTTTTAACTTCGAATATATTTGAGTTCAAAATTAGGCAATTTTAAGCTTGGAACATTACCAAGCTGGTCAAAACAGAATAGGAACAACACTTTGTATAAGATTGGAATTTGGAAATGGGTAGTTCTGAGCTTGAAACATTTCAGATTTGAAACATTTTCCACACCGTTAATTTGAATTACATTAGTTGGGTATATAATTACATCTGTTCTCAATAATTTTATACATTAAAGGTATTTGTACATTTGCTTTCTGGTTTACCACTAGAGAACTATATAAATAGGCCCAGTTGCTACTTATAGGCATCTGTTAAGGATGTCTCCACACATAGCAGATTTAGATTTTATTTATTTATTTATTTATTTATTTATTTATTTATTTATTTATTTATTTATTTATTTATTTATTTATTTATTCATTTACTCATTTATTCATTTATTCATTTATTCATTTATTCATTTATTCATTCATTCATTCATTCATTCAATTTGTATGCCGCCCCTCTCCAAAGACTCAGGGCGGCTCACAATGCATTTAAAATCATTATAAAAAATATTTAAGAATTAAAAACATTAAAAACATTAAAACTCATTCACACCATTCATGGCCAGATCTCGCCGGATCGCAAGAGCAAGATCAACGGACCCAGGCCTGCCGGAAAAGCCAGGTCTTCACTGCTTTTCGGAAGGCCAATAGGGTGGGATGCTCCGGACCTCAGGAGGTAACTGGTTCCAGAGAGCTGGGGCAGCCACAGAGAAGGCCCTCCCCCGCAGGCCCGCCAGCTCAGTTTTGGGTGGTTGCATAGTAGCTTCCTTCTTTGTATCTTTCACTGTCAAAGGAAATAATAAGATGAAAAAAATCAATTTTTATTATGGAATAAGACAGCCCATTTAATGACTAATGAGTAATACTAGAGAAGAATCAATAGTAAATAAATCATCAAATAAGCCTTCTACATAAACAGCAGTACTGACTTGATCATGAGCAGATGCAAAGGCTAAATTCATCAAAGTTTATAGGGCTTTTTGAAACAACGAAGAACATTATTTGTGGAGTGATGTATTAAAAAAATCAAAAAATAAACAACTAAAAATCTGTCCTGAAAAGAAAAAAAAAAGTCCAAATGGCCACCTGGAATAAACTAGTCCATGCAAAAAAACTTCTGGAAAATTGACCTTCATTCAATCTCAAACAAAACTTCTAGACAATTAAATTTTCCTGGGGCACAGGCGGTGTACTTTAGCTCCATGTTTAAATGAGACTGTTTATGATCCTAGGTTCTTTGTCCCAGGTGTAGAATGCTTAGTGGATTGGTATCTGTCTCTATCTGAGCTCATTGCAAAACTCCCTCACCTACAAGGAGATCAGTGGGTGCTATATGCTGTTGATCCAGTTTTATCCTTGTCACAGAAAAGGAATTTGGAAGTGATAGCAACTTACCTAACAACAGTTATGTGTGTCTATTTTTTGAAGAAAAGTGGAGTGGAGGTTTACCAACACCCCTGGAGGGCCATCTGTCCTGATTTAGCAGTGGAATAAAATACCTTGTTAGTGCCTACACCTGCCTACTTGACCCAGATGAGAACAGGCAAGGTGGCAAGATGGAAGCTTTTTCCAAATCTGGGCACATTTTGCAAAAATCTACATCAAGTCTGACAAAAACATGTGGGAGAATGTGCTATGGTGTGATGATACCCAGGTTGAATTTTTGGGCCATACTGTAGTTTCAAAAAGTATGATTGGCACAAAAACAACACTGTGCATCGCCCAAAATACGCCATACATCCCGCAGTGAAGCATGGTGGCATTATGCTTTTCGGCTGCTTTTCTTCAGCTGGAACTGGGGCTTTAGTCAAGGTGGAGGGAATTATGAACAGTTCTAGATATCAGTCAATTTTGGCACAAAACCTTCAGGCCTCTGCAAAAATGCTGCAGATGAAGAGGAATTTACCTTTCAACAGGACAACAACTCAATGCATGCTTCCAAATCAACAAAAGCATAGCTTCACCAAAAGAAGACCAATGTTTTCGAATGGCCCAACCAAAGTCAGGACCTGAATCCAACTGAAAATCTGTAGGGCGACCTGAAAAGGCCTGTGCACAGGAGATGCCCTTGCAATCTAACAAATTTGGAGTTGTTTTGCAAGCAATAGCAACAGTAATAGCACTTAAATTTATATACTGCTCCATAATGCTTTACAATACTCTGAGCAGTTTACAATGTCAACATATTGCCTCCAACAATCTGGGTCCTCATTTTACCAGAAGGATGGAAAGCTGAGACAACCCTGAGCTGGTCAGGATCGAACTCCTGGCTGTGGCCAGAGTTAACCTGCAATACTGCATTCTTACCAATGTGCTACCCTGATTTCCCCAAAATAAGACATCCCCTGATAATAAGCCCAATCGGGCTTTTGAGCGCATGGCAATAAGGCCAAGCACTTATTTCAGGGTTCAGAAAAATATAAGACAGGGTCTTATTTTCGGGGAAACACGGTACCACAACTCTAGCAAGGAAGAGTTGGCAAATATTCCCATGCTTATTGGCTTCTACCGCAAAAGACTGAACACTGTCATCAAATCAACAGGTGCTTCAACAAAGTATTAATTTAAAGGTATGCATAGTTATGCAACCACTTTATTGTTATTTTTTCTCCTAAAAGATTTCAGTATGTTTTTCAATTGATTTGTACAGCTTATATGTTATATTATAGGTGGAAAAATTCCGAAGAGATTTATCTTGGTTTGATTTTTTTTACATCTCAAAAACTGATGTTTTAACAGGGATGTGTAAACTTTTTATATGCACTATATGTATATCTTTACATAGCTTTAAAAAAATCTAATGTAAAGGATGACAGACCTGTTTTCTTCTGGTTACAAAAGATAACTTTAAAAAATCCAATTTGCATGTAAATGCTATAGGAGCAAATTTGTAGTCCTAACCAAAGAGCTAACGACTTGTAGAATACATACCAATAAGAATTAAAGAATGTTTATCTTTATATATTTTGCAGGACAGAATATCATGGGTAATTTATAATTCTACTTAATTGAATTAATCAAGCTGCACTTTAAAATGTGCTTAAATTTAATTAGAAAACTAGCACTCCTTGCTGCTTTAATAATTGAAAGGCCAAATGTTGGGCAAAGAAAAATAAAAGATAAAAATAAAATGGGAATGGTACAAATCTTCTGTGTTATGTGATATATCTTCATTTTTAATAGGAACAGGAGAAAAAACTTTCCCATGCTTGATTTTTTATTTTTTATTTTAAATTTAAATATGAACACTTTTATGCAGCTTCATTCTGCTTGACTCTAAACAGCTTTCAAAGTTAACAATACAATAAAACAATGAAGTAAATTATAAATATACCTACTTCATTTAAATATTTACAACCCTGTATCTTATCAAGTACTACAAAATTCTGACTTTATCATTCCATCCTAGTAGACTACATCAGGAAACAGACACAGAAAATGCTTGAAGTCTACTTTATTCATGTAGACAATAAAGATAGCATGTTGAAAGCTTTCCCTCTTATGCAAAGAGATTCAAGATGGAACAAGTTTCTTTCTTTCTTTCTTTCTTTCTTTCTTTCTTTCTTTCTTTCTTTCTTTCTTTCTTTCTTTTTTGCTACTCTCTGTTTTTCAAGGCTAAGCTGATGTTTCTGTAACAGTCATTACATGCTTACTTCAAGGCTATCTCTGCACTCCTCTAGGACGCAATGATATCAAAATGGTGTGTCAGTGTGTGTGTCAGTCAAGAGAATGGTCATGACATACATAAAAATGGATGGAACTTCAATTGTATGCTTGTGGCCACTATACTGATTATTCTGATCGCCACCCCCAACATATATGATCCATCTTCAGCCTCAAAAGCTTTTTGGCTTAGCCAGATATTCAGGGTGAGATGGGCCATATTCACTTCAGGAGACAAGATGTTTCAAATTAATTAGAGGTACATGCTCAATTTTGCTTCATCATACTGAGTGTGATAGTACATCTCTCTCTCTGAGAGAGATGGAGGGAGGGAGGGAGAGAGAGGGGGGAGGGAGGGAGAGGGAGGGAGAGAGAATTTCACAAAACAGATTTTGCATTGTTTACTATGAGGCAAGGGACTTGATCCAAAATTTCTGGCTTTCCCAAGTGCAGAGACAGGAGTGCTTGGCATAGCCTCCATCTGTCTTCAGTTCACTGCTGAGTGAACCTCTGCCCAACTTTTCTTATTTTGAATTAAAGAGTATTTTCCAACTTCTGCCAGCATAAGACATACTGAGCATTTCCTTCTCCTGTAGGCAATGGTTTTCCTCTGACCAGGGTGAACATCTTCTCTTCCCCTCTTCCCTGGTGGCTCCTATCATCATTATTTTAAATATGAAACTAAAATATATTATTTCTTCTCCTATATCTGTGTCTTGAAATAACTTAAATACAGCAGTAAAATATATAATTGCAAAAGATTTTGTGGTCCATGGTTCACCTGAATAATATGTCTTTATGTTTAATCTAGTATTTTACTCCTTTCTCAAATAATTAGGTATCCGTTAGGTAAAATATATTTTTGCAAATTCAGAGACACTAGAACAAAAAGAACAGGTGGCATTAATTATGATATATATTTTTATTTTATAATACATAGTGACATTAACCTTACTGGTGAACATTTGGAACCAGTATTAGAGAATTAAATCCCATGAAAGGTAATCTCTTAATAACAGATAATTATAGATTCTTTATTCTAATTAATAAGTTTTATTAATATTCATGAAGAATTTATTTTAAAGATTTATGTGACCACCCAACACTGACTGGTACAACAACTATAAAACCAATAAAAATGATAAAACATATAAAACAGTATATTAGTTGAACACTATCTTATAAAGTTATTAATTGATGTGAATGTTTTCAAGGAATTTAATATTTTTCTGCCAGCTTAAGTAATTAACAACTGGATCAATTCTTTTTTCCCCATTTGTTCTTAGGTATTAAATCAGTCTGGATATCTACCTAATAGACACACAAAAATTTTCTTGCAGATACTACGTAAGATATTTTCTTTTGTAGAAATATGATTTCTACAAATATATCTTATTCAGTTTATTTTGATTATTTTATTTCTATATTTCTTTTATTTAAAAGGGAACCTAGTAGAATTAGAAAATTCTAGTTTTAATGAATTCAATTCACATTTAAATGAACTCAAATATCCTTATTGAATTGTCAAATTGATTTGATCCAGCCCTATAGACTGATTCCAAAAGCTTTTGGAAATATGCAGGAGGCTTTCAAACTGTCTGAATTGACTTGAATGTATTGCACTTGACTCAATCATTGTAACTTATTTGCTGCTTTAATTAGTAAAGTTAGTTTGATTTGGAGATTCAATCAAATCACCTTGGAAAACAAACTGCAATCAAATATTTTCATACTCCAAAACATGTTATTCTCTAGAGTAAAACATCTCTTACTTTCTGTAAAGTTCAAGGCAGCTGAACAACCATAAATATAAACGGTTGTTAATTGGATAATTGTAATCCATAAAGAACAAGAACAATAGTGCTACAAACAGAATGCCTTTTAAAAACCCTGCTACTCATTCTGAGATAAATGCAGCTGGTTTTAAGAAATAAGATTTGCTCTTTTAACAGACACCCTTGAATGATACATTAGACTTTTTCATACAAAACACTGAACCATTAGCTGAGCACTCTTGGCAGGATATGCATAGTACATTAGGTTAGGCTAATTTGCGATTATGTGCTTTCCAATTTAGCATTTGTGGGATGGTTCGTGGCACTTTCTAGGTCTTTGCGCAGAGATAACATCTTATCATACATTTCTGGGTATCCACAGATGTTCATCGATAGAACCCATATATTTGCATTTATTAAAAATAGAACTCCATAACTCAGTAAATTCAGTGTGTATGCAATATTTTCAGCAGTTGTTTCTTTCACTCTTAATTTAATATTTATTGTTAGATCGGGATGGCGTGCCTTTTTTTCTTTTCATTTTCCCTTTTATTATAGTGTTTTAAAGATCATTTACTGTTACATTTGGGAAATAGTTTGATTATTCTGATCGTATCCATTTTTGTAAAGCACTACAATGTAATAGACAGTAAAACCATACAAATTTACTGTGCAATGTAATATACAATAAAGCAGATACTACTGTAATACACACACACACATTTCTAGTATAGTTTTGGTAAAAAATGTGTGTGTGTGTGTATGGGTGTTTGTGCATGTTCATTATATCTCATGTTAGGCAGGAGATAAAGAAAATATCCTGTTCAAAACAAATAGCATTTTCATAGGTATGATTTTCATGATGGCACAGTAAAAGAGCAAGTTCAAAAAACCCAATTTGCTCTGAGAACTAGTTTGGCCTAGTGCAGTGATGGCTTACTTTTTCTGGACCAAGTGCCCAAAATGCACGTGCACGCACACACAAATGTGTGCATGCAAACCCCCAAAATGCATTGCATGTGCACAGCCCCTGCACACGCATGCCCCCCGCACATGTGCACAGTCCCCGCATGTGCACAACCCCCGCAAGTGCTCTGCCCCCTCATGCATGTACACGCATTCTCCCCCTGCACACGTGCACAGCCCCCGCATGTGAACAACCCCCATAATCGCTCCGCCCCCTCACGCAGGGGGCCTGCTTGTGCTCTACCTCCTGAGCATGCGCGGCAGAGACCCGAAGACCAGCTGGCCGGCAGGAGGCAGGCACGCATGCAAAGCAGAGCTGAACTGGGGCAACAGCTCGCGTGCCCACAGAGAGGGCGTTGCATGCCACCTCTGGCACAAATGCCATAGGTTCGCCATCACGGGCCTAGTGGTTAAGGCATCAGGCTAAACCATGAATTCAAGTCCCTCCTTAGCCATGAAAGCTAGCTGGGTGACTTTGGACCAGTCATTCTTCTTAGCCCAATCCACCTCACAAGGTTATTGATGTGGGGAAAATAGGAAGAGGAAGGAGTATTGTGTGTGTTTGTCACCTAGAGTTATTTGTAAAAATAATAAAGGCAGGATATAAAATAAAATAAAACATCCCTATTAAACTTTCTATGCTTGCTTTGTTCCTAGTTAGCTTTCTAGGATGCTTATTTGCACCTTTTTTGAAAAAACAGTATTGAAAGAAAGTATTCATTTATTTGTTTTTTAAATATTCTAAATAAAAAAAATATAATTTTAAAGGAACTGAAACTAAAGTTAAACAGATGAAAAAATTTTAAATTAAAAGCTCTAATATTTATTTATTATTTATTTGTATTTCATATTTCTAAACCATCCACTACCCACTCCTGGGTAGTGAATAATATATACTTGTGTATATATAGGATAATTTAATTAATGATTAAATTATAATAACACTACAAACAAACAAAAAAGCAAAATTAAGAACTAATAGATTCAATCAATATAAGTCACCTAGGTATACTGCATAGGTATTTAATTACAAAATATCAAATCATCCATTAATAATTGCCCATTATGGTAAAATATATGATATCTATATTAAAGAGAAACATTATTTACACTTTTTGATTGGTAGATATTAAAGCCTTTTCAAAAATGGAAAATACAAATTTCTTGAATCCAACCTTGATGTTCAAAGCAGTAGTAATTTTTTTTACAATTAATATAAGTCTCTGAGCTATTCCCAAAGACCAAGTATAACTTAAAATCCTCAAAACCAAATTCCGTAATTCTGAGATACCGTAATTCAAAATATATTTACATCTTGAACTTAAAAACATTTAGCCATAAATCTATTCATATATGTTACATTATTCCAAAAAGAAAAAAAAATGGACAAGATGGTATCATTTCTGTTAACCTATCCTAAATTTCTTACATCTTCAACTAAAAAAATCTATAGTCCATCCTTTCTGATCCATTATTGGAAGTGTTCATTGGAGAAAATATAATTCTATTCTATTCTATTCTATTCTATTCTATTCTATTCTATTCTATTCTATTCTATTCTACTCTACTCTACTCTACTCTACTCTACTCTACTCTACTCTACTCTACTCTACTCTATTATTTGTATTCCCATGGTATTTGCCATGGGAATAGAGTCTGTGGCAAGAAAGGTCATAAAATGGGGCAAAGCTCACTGAACAACTGTTTGTTTAGCAACAGAAATTTTAGGCTCAGTTATAGTCCTGAGTTGAGGACTTCCTTTACTTGCCTTTCTTTTGGCTGCTAATGCATGGAGGGTCTCATTCATTATTTTGTGAGGCCTGTACAAGACAGCTAAGTGTTTGCATCATTTAGCCACTTGGGACTATCGAGGTGACCTTGAGGTGCTTTGCATCACTCCAACATCCTCCTGACAGATCGGAACCTATTAGCAGCACATCTCAGAAAGTGTCCTTAGAATGGTGGTGGGTGTGCTTTAAAGAGAAAGGAGGGGACTTTTTAAAAGAAAAATATCTTGTGCGCTTTCTCAAACAAAACTAGAGTCCTGCATGACTGCACTTCATGTTTCCTTTCTATGTTGCTTGGACACATCAGCTGCTTTGTCCAGAGATAACAGAAGCTAGTTCTGACACAGCTTTGCTTTGTGTATGTAAGGACCCAGAAATCCTCCTTCAGGTATCCTTGGAATGCACACTTGAGAATTTCTGCTATAGCATTATCTAAATAAGCCCTACAACATTATGTATGAAAAAGAACATTATAAAAATAAAGTATAAGGCTCGACTCGAAATAATTCAGAATTCACAGCACATGGTCCCAGGAATGAAACTTCCTTTCACAGACCACTTCAAACAGTAATTGCTTTGAAATATACCTTTTAGGATATTTCACTCTATTTCTCCTCAGTTGTACAATGATATTTCTTCCATTGGCTGCTCTGATTCTGTTCTACTACAGCTGTATTATGAAGAATGGAAGTGAAAACTATTGCAAATGTCCTTAAATGCAGAACTTAATGGTTTTGTTCTTTAATTTATTATGGCCATTGCCAAGTCAGCTTCTTATGTGAGTCATAGTAGGAGGTGATGTTTTCACACAGACAGTGCTGTAGTACATGAAATCGAATGGAAAAGCTTTAGGTGCCTGCCTTTAATTTTTTCATCTAAAATGGAAACTGAAATCTTTGTGGTCTTATTAGAATATAGGGCAATGATGGCTAACCTTTTCTGGACTGAGTGCTTAAAGCATGCACACACATGTGTGAATGCGCATGCACGACAATGCAGGCACCCAAACCTCCAAAATGCAATGCGCACGCAGCTCCCAAACATGTGCCCCATCTCCCCACACATGTGTGCACCACCCCCTGCATGTGCACTGCACATGCGCACATGGCCCCGCACATGCTCCACCCCTTTGCGCATGTGCACGCACCTCCCCCATGTGCCCAACCCCCTGCGCATGCTTGGCAGAGACCCAAAGACCAGTTGGCCAGTGGGAGGCATGCACACATCTACAGCAGAGCTGAACTGGGGCGATGGCTTGCATGCCATCAGAGAGAGCGCTGCGTGCCACCTCTGGCATGTGTGCCATAGGTTTGCCATCAAAGGTATAGGGAGACAATCTACAAAAATGTACAAGATAGGAGCAAGGAAGAATAGAAATCATTGAAACAAATCAGCATTATCCTTGACATATTACTTCATGACGTGCTCTGACAAGGAATGTGTGGCTATGTGCTAAAATTTCAGAAGTAAGGAGGAAATATCATACCAGAACCAACTAGGAGAACTGACAAAAACCATGTATAATAAATGTGAGAATTTTACATAAATCCCTGTGATTGTTTAAAACTCCATAGAAAACAGCAAACCTTGTTGTAGCTTTGGCAATGGAAGCCTTGATTTTGTCAGAGAACATCCCTAACCCTAAAAACATTAACCCATTAGCTACTAATTTTTGACCTCTGTTCTTACTTCCTTAGGAAATTGCTAAGAAGAAAGGACAGTCTTTTTAAAAAGTGTTAAATAAAATTAATTCTGGAGAAATATTCAAAACTTGGCTGAAGACCATATATCAATTGCAAAAAGCAAAAATTACAATGAATGAGACACTGTAATTTTTTTCAGCCTCCAAAGTCACAAGACAAGGTCATTCAGTCTTCTCTGTACTATTTGTACTTTCCATGGAGGTCAAGGCCAGTAAGACACAAGTAAAATAAAAATAAACAGATAAAGAGCTGAAAAATACAAGAAGAAGAATGCACAATGAAATGTATAGATTATACACTATTAACAATCATGAAACCATAAAGTCCCATATAGTAGTTGATGAAAGTATCAAATATATTAGTTGCTTTGATGGACACAAAATTTACAAAAAAAGAAAACAAAGATAGTACAAGGTACTTACTGTAACTTCCAAGGAAAAAAATTGTGAAAAAAATAGATTTGCTGTTCAATAACAAAATACCCAATGATACAGTATACCCAGGACTTTACTTCATAAGATACAATAAAGACATATTTTTTTAATGTTCCAGAACAGGGGTCTCCAACCTTGACAACTTTAAGTCTGGAGGACTTCAACTTTGCTGGCTGGGGAATTCTGGGAGTTGAAGTCCACCAGGCTTAAAATTGCCAAGGTTGGAGACCCCTGTTCCAGAAGAACCTCAAGAGCAGGTTATCCCATCAAGCCTATATATTCCAGGGAACTGGAGACTTGTTTAGATGGCTCCATTACTGAGATGGATTTACTTTCTCTTTCTGCTTGGGATTTGTATAAATTTTGTTTTAATTGTTTCCATTTTAATGCCGAGTTTTACATTTTTAAATGTTTGTTTTTAAATATGTATTATTTTTATTGGCTATTGTATGCCACTCAGTGTCACATCTCATAGAATTGGGGGGAGGGCGGCTAGATAGATTAAATCAATAAAATGTTTGTCACAAGTAAATGCCTTATTCTTCTTTATGTAAATAGTATATGATCAGGGTATCAGGGGTTAACTTATTCTCCACTACTTAATATATTCATATTTAACCACTCCTATATCTAGCTCCACCCCATGTATATATAAGGAGCTGTATGCATTCCTTCTGTGCTTCTATCTGTGATTATTCAGTGAATATAGAATGCCTTCTGTGAATAAACAGTGCTTTATTTGAATATCTAATTCTTAATTCATTTATTGAGTCTGATCCTGAAAATATCGTAACAATGTTAAAATAATTATAATAAATTACAGAAAGAAATTAAACAACTGAACAATTGAACAACTAAACAATTGAAAGGTAGAAAAGCCTAAAACTTCCTAGCTAGGATTTATAGCAATAATAAAAATGAATGTACTACCTAAGAGAAATATATTTCAGATGGCATCAATTTAAATCCCAGATAAAAAAGTTACAAATTTGCTTCAATAAAAATACTTTGTAAAAATGGTTTGAGGATTATAAGCCTGACAAGCAATTTCTTTAGTTTGGCTGCATTTTGCCATTTTCCCAGAACAGAAAAGAACTTCTGTATCTTTGATATTCATTGAATAATCAGATCAACATGTCATACCTTCCGTATGAAACATTGTTTGCTTAGGAATGGGAAAATTAGCTTCTGGACAGTTTATATTCAAAATGGGTGATATTGGAGAAGGCAGAAAATTTTATTCCTACTAGTAGGACAATATCAAAGAATGCACCTAATTTCATAAACGTAAGGAAAGATATTCTGTGACCTTTGTTTTAGCTTTACAGTTCAATTTTATTCCTTAAATCCTGAAACTGTTTTGTAAAGAGAAGAATCAATTATCAAATTTCTAAAAATATACTCTGTAGGCCAAGGGTCCCGAACCCACAGGCCATGAACCTGTCTGTGGCTTGTTAGGAACTGGGCTGCATAGCTGGAGGTGAACTGTGGGTAAGCAAGCAAAACCGAAACACCCCACCCCCCAGCAGATGGAAAAATTGTCTTCACAAAATGGTCCCTGGTGCTAAAAACATTTGGGACCACTGTTGTAGGCAATATCTTAGTTTAATTTTGTATTGATGCTGAGGCTTTGGTCTGCTCTTCACAGGCCTGAGAGTCAATGGTGGTGCAGTGGTTAAAAAGCAGTACTGCAGGCTACTTCTGCTGACCCCAGCTGCCAGCAGTTTGGCAGTTCGATTCTCACCGGCTCAAGATTGACTCAGCCATCTATTCTTCCAAGGTCAGTAAAATGAGGACCCAGATTGTTGGGGGCAATATGCTGACTCTGTCAACCACTTAGAGAGGGCTGTAAAGCACTGTGAAGTGGTATATAAGTCTAAATGCTATTGCTATTGCTAACCAGCATACATGCACTCGACCTGCAGCCTTAGTAGTCTGTATTTTTAGTTTGATTTTTTTTTTTTAAATGCCAAGCATCTTATATGTAGGTTTCACAGTTGGTATATTTTATAATAGCGAATACATTTATTCAGCAAAGGAAGTTGTTCCATTTTCAGATCAATCACATGGCAGAATAATGCAACCATAGACTTGGAATGGACAATTTAAATCATTTAAAATATTCCTAACAGATGGGTGTCCAGTTTCTGCCTGAATATATTCAGTAAAGGAAAGGTCATTGCATAATTGGCTCTAATGTAAAATTCCTAACATTCTGCTTTCTTATATGTTCAGAGCATTATTCCATATATCACTGTACATCCCCAATGTAAGCCAAACCTTTTGCATGGTGCAAATTCTACAAAAACAAAATTAGATTTGTGTCCTACTAGGAATATAGGAAGACCTGCATGAGCCTGATATTCCTCCCCAAATTAAAAGAAACCTGCTGAGCCAGTGAAATGTCTAGTCCCTTTGGTCACAACAGCAAAAGTGACCACTGAGGGAAGGAGTGGGTTGGAGAGGCAGACTAAAAGTAAGCTTGTTGGAGCCCAACAGTTTGCTATACTCTTAAAGTTCCTTCTCCATGTGACATAGAGTGGCCACAAAGTTCTGCCAGCATAGGATGGAAAACATTACATTTATGCTAGAAACACTTCATTCCAATTTCAGTCAATCTTAGCAATGCATTAGCAATGAAAGAGAAGCGCCTCTCTGCAGACATGTTTTTGGTAAATTGTTAGTGAAGTATGTTTATTTTCTAACCAACCAGGACATACAGATCAAATTTTTATTTCAATTTCTTAATCATCTCTTGGCCTGCCTTTCTTTGCGTAGTCTTAAGACAATTTCTCTAAATCTCAAAATGTAGGATAGTATAAAATTGGACATGGTGGCTCAGTGGCTAAGATGCTGAGCTTGTCGATCAGAAGGTCAGCAGTTCAGCGGTTCGAATCCCTAGTGCCGTGTAATGTGGTGAGCTCCCGTTACTTGTCCCAGCTTCTGCCAACCTAGCAGTTCGAAAGCACGTAAAAAATGCAAGTAAAAAAATAGGGACCACCTTTGGTGGGAAGGTAATAGCGTTCTGGGCACCTTTGTCGTTTAGTCATGCCGGCCATATGACCACAGAGACGTCTTCAGACAGTGCTGGTTCTTCGACTTTGAAACGGAGATGAGCACCGCCCCCTAGAGTTGGGAACAACTAGCACATATGTGCGAGGAGAACCTTTACATTTACCTATAAAATTGCATTTGCCTTTTAGTAATGTCACACATAATTAATATTCAAGTTGGTGATCAGCAATCATTCTAAGATTCATATTTATTATAACCAAGTCAGGTATACTTTATCTCATGCAATTCTGCATTATTCCTAAGTTTTATTTTATCAACATTAAATTTAATTATCTTATTTTCAGCCCATTGCTAAGCTATGAAGATCATTTTGGATTCGTCTTCTAGGATATGAGCCAGTTTTGTCTTATCTGCAGACTAATGAAAATGTAAAAAGCACTGGGCCAGGGATCAAACTGTATATAGCCACATTGCTTTATAACTTAGTACAATATAATGAGAAACGATTGATGAAAGCTATTTAAGTATCATTTTTACCCTGCCTTTTGATCCATTTAGTAGACATGTCATCCAGTCCAAACTGAGAAGGGATGCTTAAACTAATAACAATGTCATAGTGTACCTTGCCAAATATTTGTTGAAGTCGATGCATTATGTTTACAGCATGCCAATGATCTATGAAAGAAATAGTGATAAAATGCTCCAAGATTAATAGGACAATAGTTGCAGAAGACTCCTGGGAATACTGTGGACAGCCAAGAAAAGAAACAACTGGATCATCAAATGAGCAGTCTCAAATTATCCTATTTTGGATAGATTACATAAAGAATTAGCTCTGTAGAGAAGCTCTAATGCTGAGAAAGATGAAAAGAAAGAGAAGATGGGGATGAGTAGCAGTCATGGTCATGTCAAGTCAGATGACAGTGCAATGGGCAGCAACATGGATTCAAATAAATAAATAAATAAATGTAAGCAAGCAAGCCAGATGGATGGATGGATTGACTTAGTTACAATGGTGATGAGTGTACCAATGAAACATCAGGTTAGGGATAGATTGTCATGGAGAATGTGGTCACTAAGAATCAACAGTGACTTGATGGCACATATCAATCAATCAATAACTTATTCTTGATGAATCCGTGCTGACTACCATATACTGTAGTTTTTATGGTGCTTAAAGAGCACTAATTTTACAATCCATTAATGACACCAAATATTTAAATCAAATTGATGCACTTTACTTTCCGTGAGTGTTTTTAAAAACCAGTACTTTTACCCTCTGCCTTTTGTTTGGTTTTTTACCAATAGTCTAGGATTTTTAAATAAAGCATTAAACTTTTGGTGAAACCATCACTCAGTTTCTTTAGAATCACAGAATGCAGTTTAACTGACAGTAGAAAATGAAACCCGTTCCATGTAAATTGATACATTCTGACCATGTTTTATCAATGTCAAGCTTCAATCCTGCTGTTTTTATCAGCTCTTCACAAATGCCATATCGTCTCTAGAGAACCTGAAGCCAAAACCGGAACTGATTATTCTTTAATTTTTTTACATTTTATTTTGAACAGGGATAAATCGGTTCTTTTTATTCTTAGTCTATTTCCCCAAACTCAGTTTATACTGGATTTTAGTTTTTCATCTCTACAAATATATTCCCATATCATAATAGGTTGCTTTTATTTGTTCCTCCACTTATTTTTTAATCAAGCTGTTTTCTATAGAATTGGTTATTTATTTCCCAAATTGTGAACATTTATAAACAATGGAGATCTTGGATTTTATGAGTTAAACGGTTTTTTTTAAGTTTTTTTCAGGGAGTGAGTTAATAGACCCACCCCAGTTCTTTTTAAAACACATTTTTTTTTAATATGAGATCACTACTTCCAGTTTTTAATCTTGAATCTCCACAGAATTCAGTTTAAATGCCTCCTAATCAAATTTGTCAGCCTTAAAACACATAATAATCTTATGTGGTTCAGCCTACCATGTATCAACAATCTAATCTACCATCTAGATCACTCTGGTCATGGTTTCAGGACAAAATGTCTCATTATAACGTAATGGTGTAGCCACTCATTGACTTACAATATTCTGTATCTGTTGTTTCATGAACAGATTTCATGAGATAACTTCTGTAGACTTCAGAACCTTGAGCTTCCTTTCTAGTTCTATCACAATATGTTTGTAGCTGTCCAATGCAGTACATCTGTATCTATATTTATTATCAGCAATGGATGAATGTCATTTATCCAATATGTCTTGGAAGCTTTTGACACATCTTTGATCTTTGCTCAAAAACCACATTTCAGGATCCAATGGATTTAGTCAACACATTAATTCCTCATAGGAATAAGATATCAAACTCCTGAACTTTTCTCTATCTTTTTTCATCATGTAGCCTTTAAGGACTCACTGTCTTGTCTATTGTTGCAGGTTATGATTGGGTTGTTGCTTATTTTATACCAGCCTCAGATGGGGTTTTTTTTTAAAAAAAAAAAAAACCAAACAAACTTATTTTTAAGCTCTGGTGGTGAAGATTTTCTTTCTTGCTTTTGATTGTTTATGTTTAACAAGCAGCTGTTAAATGTTCCTCCCTTCAGTATCTTTCTTTAATCCAAAAGATCTTACTCATTTCTTAAGAGTTGAAATTTGGCAACTAACTGTAGCAAATTGGCATTTGCTGCATACATATGTTTCGTTGCTTTCAAATCAGAGTGGAAATCGATCACTGCAGATTACGATTGCCAAAAGATTTCTGTCCATTTTCTATTTTCTAATATCCACCTAGAAAAAAAGGTCTGTTAGAGATCACCCCCCATACCTATCCTGTCCAATTTTATTTCTACAGTAATCACTCAATTACCCACAATGACTAATCATCAGCTTTCTCTTTCCCATGATGACCAATCATCAGTTTTCTTACAATTAGCAGCTATTGATATGATCTGGGAGCAACAGTTCAACAGAAGATACAGCTCTTTACTTCTTCTCTTTTTGTTGTTGTTGTTGAACTCCATTGTCAAGCTTTTAACACTCCCTGTTTTCTTCCTCAGTGCAATAAAATTCAGATGCAAGGAAAATGTTACTTATTTCTAAGGCAATGACATTTTTAAAAATGTACAAAGAGCTCAGCTGACTAAGAAGAAACCTATCTGATCTAACATTTTGCTTCCAAATACCTAGAGGACATTTGGGAGCAAGCCATGGGAAAAACTACACTTTCCATTTGTTTCCCAACAACTGATACTCAGAATCATATAGTCTTTGATATACAAAGACACAACCATCAGCAATTGTGATCACTGATAGCCAATCCTACATAAATTTGTCTAGTTCCCTTATAAAACTATCTAAACAAGTGCACATAATTATCATATCCAGAGAGAAGGGAAGAAGGAGATATGATTTGATCATCACATCCTTGCATCTGTCTTTGAATGAAAAGAGGATGGTATTAGCTTTAAATCCATAAATGGCTTAGCTCTAATTATCATACACACAGAGAGAACTCAATAGATGCAGCTATGGGTACAACCCAATATATTTTCATATTGTGCAAGACAAATAATGAGATCTGATCTTATGGATTTATTTGGTTTATGTTCTGCAATTCTGCTCTATGAAATGTTCAAAGGAATTCACAGACCAAATAGTTTTTGTGAAATAGAACAAACCAAATAGTTTTAATCCTAAAAATAATGAATAATTGAAATTGGAGGTGCATAATTGCTTATTTTCTAAAAGCCATGTTGTAATACCAAATACATTACAGTTCTACAGCATTTTAAAACTGGGAGCAAGGGAAGCCCCCAACCCCAATGTTCCACAGCAAAGGTGTCTAATGGGAGATGCCTTCAAAGAGATTCTCATGAGATCTTAATAATCAGACAGGTTCATAGCAGGGGTGAAATGCTTCTGGATCGGACCAGATCACCCGGTCCGGTAATGATCTTGGCTGATGGTTCAACGATCTGGTAGCGATGGCGGAGCGAAGCTCTGCCTATCCACCCCGGTGTCATTACTTCCTGGTTTTAACCAAGAACTAAAGTGTTCTTTACCTTCTGTGCATGCGCAGAGGGTTTTGCGCATGTGCAGAAGGTCGGCACGCACATGTGATGCACGCGGCATATGTGCTTCCAAACCAGTAAGGAAAATAAGTAGATTTCACCCCTGGTTCATAGTAGGAGTAATGTTACCTTAGATATTTAAAGTTAAGTAATTTAAGGTCAATACCATCATCTTAAATTGAGCTTGATCTGCAATTAGCAATCAAGAACTTATTAGCAACCATGCTATTTCAATTTCACACCAATTTCAATTCCTGAAAGTTTTTCAAAGTAGTCACACATATAGAGACATTCCTGTTATGGTCCTGCCGGATTCGTCTTAGGAGGAAGAGGAAGAAGAGCCAGGGGGTCCAGAAGATAATAATTCTGAAGGGGATACTTCTGTCTTTATTGAAGCCAATATCTTCACTCTGGCCGAGAGAGATCATTACCATTGCTATCTTTGATTATAGGTAAAAAAAGGACTGCTTGCTTCTAAAAGTTTTCCTTATCTCTGGACTGATGTGACAATCATCAGCTTGCTATCTTGCTGACTTGTAGCCAGCAGTGACAGCACAGAAAAGCTCAGTAATCAAGATGGGACATCACCAAATCTGACTGGCTCAGGGAGGCTCTTGGCTTCTGTGAAAGCTCTCCTCAATTCAGCCACTATCTCTAAATCCAGGGACAGTTGCAGATCAAAAAGCACTCCCAAACTGCAGGAATGCTTTTTTTCATCAGTAGCATAATCCAATTCAAGGCAGGCTGAATTTCAATCCATAACTCGAGTTTCATAGTCACCAAGAACAAGTCTAGATTTAATTTCAGCTGATTTTCCCATATCCAGCCCATTCAAATTCAAGCAATATTCAAGCCCTCAAATTGTTTGTTTGAAGCTGAATGGCAAAGAGTAACAGAGCTAAATGTCATCAGTCTAATAGAATATTATTTCCAAACAGGCTGCTCATTACAAATCTCCATCAGGCTTTATGATTTTTTTTTTATCTTGCAGAAAATAAGAAAATGCTGAAAAGAATGTGGATTTCTTGGTGCTCTCTGAACTTGGTTGTTTGTTTGCTAATGTTTCATTACTCAGTTAGTTATGTAAAGGGGACATGGTGGTACAGCCATTAAAGGCATTGAGCTTGTCAAATGGAAAGCTGACAGCCCAGGTTTGAGACCCAAGGGCCTTGCAATGGGCTGAGCTCCCATTACTTGCCCCAGCTTTAGCCAACCAAGCAGTTTGAAAGCATACAAATGTGAGTAGCTAAATAGGTACCACTTCAGTGGGAAGGTAATAGTGTTCCATGCACTTGGGCATATAGTGATGCTGACCCCATGACCACAGAAGTGTCCTGGGACAATGCTGGCCCTCTTAGAGAAGAAATAGAGATGAGCACTATCCTAGAGTCAGACTCAACTGGACAGGAGAAACTTTTACCTTGATCTTTATGTAAAGGGACCATTCAGTACATGCACATTTTCCTATGTGGAAATCAGGAAAAAGTTATTCCTAAACATACTTGACAATAATTATCTCATGTTATATTGCCAATATAAGGAAACCAGTTTTTCCTTCTGTTTATATAAGCAGAACCTTTTTGAGGGGATGCTCCAGTGGTGGGTTGCTACTGGTTCACCCTGGTCCAGGCGAATCAGTAGCAGTGGTGGAGGGAAGCTCCGCCCACCCACCCACCCAGACATCATCAAAAACGCTCTGCTCATTCCTGCGCACTCCCTATAGCGAACCAGTAGTGCCTGGATTTGAAACCCACTACTGGCGTGATCTATATAGTGTCAAGAAATATCTTAGCTCTTAATTTTAACACTTGCTGCCTTTAATTCATTACATGCCTTATCAACAGGAAGAGGTGAAAATTCTGATATCATTGAGTTGGAAGGGACGTTGAAGGAACTTCCCTGCCAGGGAGTTCTCATACCATTCTGGGACAAATAGCTTTCCAGTCTTTTCTTGGCAACCTTCAGTAATGGAAGTCCCACAACTTCAGGAGGCAAGCTGTTCTATTTCTTAATAGTTCTTACAGCCAGGGAATTCTTTAGATCAAGTTTGGATCTCATACTGTAAAGCACTGAAAGAATAGAGGTTCTATTCTTACATCTAGGTCAGAATTTGTTTGTTTGTTTATTCTCTAGGGAGAATAAATCTACTCCCTTTTCTCTGTGACATCCCTAGTTGTATAGTATCAGAAGACTGCAATCATGTCTTCCCCTTAGCCCTTCTTTAAGCTAAACATACTAACTTCCTTTAACTACTCTTCCTTGATTTAGGATTTCCAGCTGCCCATTTAACAATATTATCATTTAATAGCTTTGAATCTGCATGAATCAACATCAAGCATCAAGGCAAGGGGTGAAAAACCTGTAGAATGAGCCCATTTTGTGGCCCAGCATAGATCCTGTACACAGTTTACATATGGTGGATTTGTAGGAATTTAAGGGGCAAAAAATATTATTTTAGAGACGTTTAAGACCCAACACACCTTTAAAAGACTTAGTTTCTACACCCATCCATTCCCATAGGATTTTGGGCTCTGCTCATTTTGGAATGTGGACCTTGACATGTCAACATCAAGCATGATCTTTCCATTGACAAAATTATATTCTTTTGAGTGAGATTAGGTTTCAGGTAAGAAAGATTTCACTGACATATACCCCCTTTCTCCTCTCTCTGCTGCCCTGAAAGATACAATCCATATATATTCTATGTCTGCTCATCCTTAAGCCATTCCATAATATAATATATATTAGTCTGCATAATAATATTGTCCTTTTAACCTAGTCTTGCCATTTTATAAGATCCTCCTATGAAACCATATGTCACCATGCATGAAAATGTCACTAAACAACTCTTTTCAATTAATATTTCCACTCCTATTTTCACCTCATTATTTTAACCTGGGTCTAGTCACTGCTGGCTATGATCATTAAGACAAGCTGCTTCTTCATAATTAAAGTCATGTAATGGTAACTCACACAATCTGGAATGTCAGTGTATAATGTGGTGCTCAAACCTTTCTTCCAAAATGCTTCCAACTGTCTGGGGAACTATTCTAGATAATGGGATCCTTTTTATGTATTCTATATGCTATTCCCACCAAAAAGCAAGAAATGAGCTTCAGGGTGTAATGCTGCCTATTCTGTAATCAATTTTATGATGTTGTGTAGCTCACTGAATAATATGCAAAGAAGTTTTATATGTCCAGTTTAAGTTTCTTTGCAGTTATTCTTGGAATAACTACAAGGGTTTGAAACATGTAGGAAACTGACAGGGCTATCAGCAATAGTTTCTGGTTCCTCTTTCTGCTTTCACATCCAGAAATAACTATATTGTTGGTGCATACTTGAAAAGTTATACAATTATATTACATTTTATTGCTTCAAAATAAGTTAAAAATCACTCCCTTGGCCAGGTTATCTGCAAGTAGGATGGCAAATAGCAATCAGTGTAGACTACCTACCCACTAAGCAAGTTCAAACAACAAATTATTTCATTTTATTTTGTTTTTGCAGCCTGCCAAGCACAAACCAAGAAAAAAAAAACCTATTGTATTGTGTATTGTTCAAAAAAAAAAAAAACTATTGTAAAAGTGTATTGTTCTTTGCTAAGTATGAGGGACTTGTATTTTGTGGCTGCAAAATAAAACATTATTGCTTTATTATTGAATGAATAATAACATTGACATTAAAATGTATATAAAAATACACTACTGGTTCAGATTCCACAAACCATAATTTAAAAGCTCAATGTTAATAGAGCACATGAATGTGTGAGATACACACTGATCAAAGCAGTTATAAATTCTGTATCAGCAGGACATAAGAGTATGTGCAAAGTATAAACACATGCCACATCTCTGTAAACCAATCTAATCCAATACTAAAAGTTATTTTTGCAATTTACAACTTACTAGCAACACCTGTTTCTGAAACAAAATAGTACATTCAAAAGAAAGGTCTGCAAAATAAAGCAGAGCAGAAAACACTCACGCAATCCACCAGTATGAATTCTAATAGGTTTGCAGCCTTACTCAGTTTCAATTAGCTATTTTACTGAAATCATTTTCTTGAAATAGGTGGTTAAAGTCGATGTGTCAGACTGGCCACTGCTTACTCCCTAGGAAAGAACGATCCTTGACTCCATAGGTGTTAGAAAAAAGGTACTTTTACTAGAGATGCTGAGTGCGGTGTAGTGAGTCAAACTCTGAAGAAAAACCACATGAATATCATATATTGAAAGCAATTCTCCAGTACCCAAAGCCTTCCTCCCTGTGAGAGTAGACCAATCAGATTTTGTTCTAATGCTTTGGGAGCCCAGTGCCCCAGGCGCCACTGTAAATTCCTTTCCTAGGACCAGCGTCCTTGAAGGAAAGAAGATGATTTGGTTTGTCACCTCTGGTTCCTATTAGTGTCCATACTCCCCGATTTCCCACAGCATTCTTTCAAACCTCGAGCACGCTTCCCCTCCCAAATGCCCCTTCCCCTGGTTATGGCAGTTGCTAGCGCGCTTCAAAGAAAGCAAAGATTGACAGCTGACATTATGTTTTAATAAGGAAATATTAGGACTGAAGACCTTTGCTTTGTTTGACATAAGGCCTCCAAAAGTTCAGCACTAAATTCCCTCATATGGGATGTTTTCTAGTTCATGGGCAAAAATGTCAATTTGTTTCCATGTAAACATAGGAAACAGATTATGCTTATTGAAGAACACAGAACTTTACAACTTTCTAAATACCTGCATAAAAATATTTTGTAGTCAGAATAATTTGTGAGAAGGTTCAGATTCATTTCAGGGTTATCCTGTCTAAGAAGCTAATAATTTACAGTAGATAGAGATGGGGCATATGTTTCTCAATTTGTTCTTCTTAAATCAAGCATGTGTGAAATCAGTCAAACAATTCTAATTTTAAACATAAATTAGCAAAATAATAAAAAATATCACAACGTATGTGTACATGATTTAACCGGTACCATTTACTGAAAGTTATTAATCAATGATTCCTCGTGCAATTTTTTCCCCTTGAGTTAAGTGGTCCTTGTAATATTTATTTTATTTATATATAATAAACCAAATACAATGCTTTCAGCCAGCATTAAAAATCTCCCAGAGAACTGCTCAAGAAATCCAATGCTTTCCTTAAGGTCATGTTTTAGTTCCATCTAACTTTCTAATTAATTCTACTGTTTTTTGACACTTAAAGAAAAATCACAGTAGGCATTGAAAGCTGAGCAATTTTCAGATTTCTCTTGAAGATAGAAGACATTTGCACTTTAGACAGAAAATAAAAATAGAACTTGGTATTCTTATAGTCCATTTTTTAATTTTCTTTCTCTCTACATTTAAAGCTTATCAGGGCCCACAAATCAGCTTCAGGTTTACAGAAAATTTCAGGTTTACCCGTAACTCTAGGTAATTTTCTTTATCTGTTGGGCACAGTGGCAACTGGATCATAGGGTTTTTTAAAAAATATATTTCTCATTATTATACTTGCATGCTGATTTCATCTATAAGTATTTTTATTGTTGTTATGCTTCATGATAAATGAAACAGAGAAGAAGCCTCTGTTTCCCTGAAAATAAGACCCTGTCTTATATTTTTTTGAACCATGAAATAAGCACTTGGCCTTATTTTTGGGGAGGTCTTATTATTTTGGGGTGCATGGAGCAAGACAGGGCTCCTCTTGCCATCTTACCTGATTTCCAGCTCTGTCTCCCTAATCCTAACCAGAGAAAATAGCGGGGACCGGTTGCGCATACGTTTAACTATTTTCAGAGAGGGCTTATTTTTGGGGAGGGCTTATTTTTGGGGAGAGCTTATTTTCAGGGGGGCTTATTTTAGTGCATGTGCTGAAAAGCATGATTGGGCTTATTATCCAAGGGTGTCTTATTTTCGGGGAAACAGGGTATTACTAAAATTCTTGTGTCTGTAACCCTTAACTAGATGAAATGGTGTGTCATAGGACAAAACTTTTTCAAACAAGTGTCTCAAATGAGCAAACTTACAGTATGCCAGAACCCATTACTCCCAATGGGAATGACATTTTGGAAAGTTCTTGCTGTTTCAGTGAGGCTGCATTGCTGCAGTTCAGTACCAGCTCTGTACTTTTGTGGTCACATATTCATTTACAACATTCCCTGACACATTCCCAGAAATCAATGAGGAAATCTGGGAAGTTTGCCAGGAGAAAGTCAATGGGGATCATGTGACTGAAATTGTCTGTGGGAGAATGTAGCAGCAGATTTGGATTTGCAGCTTTCTTCCTAGGAAGCTTACAGGAGGAAAATCAATGGGGAACCGTGCTGGGAAAGTTGCAAGTTGCTTAGGTAAGTTATGTGCTCTTCATGTGTCCCTTTGCATTCAGGCCTATCACACATGATCACATGATCTTCTTTTTAAACTGTCCCTGACAGCTTCCCACAACTCAATGGAGAAGAAAGCACAGATTCTTAACTGTTCTGAAGTGATAATGGAACCATGCAATAGAAATACAATATTTGTTTAAAACAAATTAAATTAAAGTATTATCAGCATAATTATGTCACATAGAAAGAGAGGTAAAGTGTCATATCAAAAGGTGACACCAAATATTGTCAGGAAACAGCAATGAGGAGGTCAGATGAAGAAACTAGAGGATAAAAGAGCTTTATATCTCCAGAATGAAAAGGAAAGTTACAGAATGAGGAGACAAGAACCAGGGGTGAAATCCAGCAGGTTCTGACAGGTTCTGGAGAACCAGTAGTGGAAATTTTGAATAGTTCGGAGAACCAGCAAATACCACCTCTGGCTGGCCCTAGAGTGGGGTGGGAATGAAGATTTTGCAATATCTTTCCCCCAGGAATGGTGAGGGAATGGGGATTTTGCAATATCCTTCTTCCAGGAATGGGGACGGAATTGAGATTTTGCAGTATCCAACCCTGCCATGCCCACCAAGCCACGCCCACCAAGCCACACCCACAGAACCGGTAGTAAAAAAAATTGGATTTCACCACTTACAAGAACAGACAGAGGAAGAAAGAGAAGATCAACTCAAGGAAATTGTGGGAGAAATTACTGCAACAGTTTCTCAACATGGCAATATCCACCTTCCACAAGAAGATATCAATAGAGAAAGAAAAAGGAAAATATATGTGACATGTATGGCACAATATTTCTGATCATGTTGGTGCTACAGCCAAAGTCTATGCTTGTGCTCTCCTATTATTTAGAGAAATCACTAATTTCTGCTGTGTGAAGAGAAAGATCCGGATAGGATCTTTCTCTTCAATCTTTCTCTGCAATCTTTCTTTTTTAGTAAAATGTTTTCTTCTTTAATTTTTTTAAAAAATAAAAGCAATTGGTCTGTGGCCATTCTGTTCCTTTGTTTAGGTAAGGAGATTGAAAGATTGACCCAGGTTGTCTAATTTTATATTAGAATTCTACACTGCAAGTTTCTATTAGGCAATGCAAGGCCATCTATATTAATGCTAGATTTCTATCATTCTATAAATAAAATTTCGCTATGGATATTACAGATATAGCAAAACTTTTAAAAATATATTGTGTGTAAAGAAATAATTAACACAGAGCGTTAAAATTGGTACACATTGGCCCTATAAACTCCCCATTGGAGTTTTCCCTTTCTACAGGGATTAAAAATGCCACTTTTCATACTACTTGATGGAAAGGATTCACAGACACAAAAAGTGCCTTGAATCCCTTTAAAAGAACTAGACGTCTACGAAGGAAGCTAAAACTTGATAACAATTGTCAATTTGCAGCCTATTTGCTTCTGCTATCCTCCATAAATTTGTTTAGTTCCTTTTTAAAACAGTTTGTATTCAGCCCATCTAATACTAATTAATTCCTAAATTTACAGTATGTAGGTGTACCAGATGTAGTATGGACAGATTGGCATAGCCACTAATGATCAGCAAAGAATTATTTAAATTGAATATAAGTTGAATAAATAAATGCTCTGTAGATCTTTGTTGCCATCTAGATTTTTATAGTCCAGACTTGGTAGCCATAAATTATGCCTGATATATTTTTAAAAATCCTTCATTTATGTTTCCTGATTCTGCCTGCTTCTATCTTTGATCAGTGATCTCTATTTCTAATAATGTGAGTCAAATAGAAAAAATATAACTGCATTCTTATTATCTGCACCAGTGGTGAAATCCAATTTTTTTTACTACCAGTTCTGTGGACATGGCTTGGTGAGTGTGGTGTGGCTTGGTGGGCGTGGCTTGGTGGGCATGGCAAGGGAAGGATACTGCAAAATCCCCATTCCCTCCCCACTCCTCGGAGAAGGATATTGCAAAATCTCCATTCCCAACTCAATCTGGGGCCAGTCAGAGGTGGTATTTGCTGATTCTCTGAACTACTCAAAATTTCTGTTGCTGGTTCTCTGAACTGCTCAAAATTTCCGCTGCTGGTTCTCCGAACTGCTCAAAATTTCCGCTACCAGTTCTCCAGAACCTATCAGAACATGCTGGATTTCACCCCTGATCTGCACCATGCATAATTTTGTATATTTCTACAATGACCTACAATGCTTTCTTGGTGCAAACAAAAGATTAAGCAATTACAAATCAGGGACCACTTATGAGCATTTGGTTAATCTTCCACTAATAACCAAGACAGAGATAAGGGCCACCAGTTTAAAGAATAAAGATCTCAGAGAGTTCAGAGACAAGGCTTTTGCTTTTAAATTATGCCAGTATCTAGTTTGAAGAGTTCAGAGGCAGCGAGAATGCTGAGAGGAGTCCAAGATGGTTCATGGGTTAAGTGTCAGAAAATTCCACAAAAGCTGATCCATAAGTCAAACAAAAGACTAAACACAGTGAGCAGCAGGAGAAACTCAAAGAAAAACATCACAGGAACATCTGTCAGTTAGAAGGAAGAGGAAACAGAGTCTGGACCATGTTCTTATAAACCTAGCATTCCTGGTTCTACTTAAGGAAGCTGGCACCTTATTTTTCAAGAAGCCATGCCAAACTCTGCTACTCTGATCTTTTTAGCTAGTGTAAAAATTAATGTCTGGCACTTTACCAGTTGGTCTGATTTGAAGGAGTTCCAAAGCAGCTAAGTTTTATCAGTATTTCTGTGAAACAACCTACTGGGTATGATTTTTCATGTGAGACTGTTGAAGGTTCTACATAATGGTTGTTGATTCTCTTCTTTCTTGTCAAAGTTATTAGGAAGCTTATAAATCTCAATAATCCATTGTTCTATGGCCAGGAATATATTGGAACTGCAAAACCTAGAGTGTTAACACTTGACTATAAGAACGTGAAAAATATTGCTAGCTAGAACAACTTGAAGTATCTGTGGTAGCTGAACAGGAGCTGCTAGATAATAGGCACAAAGTTCAACTTGAAGTATTAGCGATCATGCCAAATCATGCATGGGATGAAATTCATGTTAAATTTAAGAGAGAATTTTTACAAATGGTGTACCATTGAAATATGATTCCAGATAAATTATATAAGAAGTATAAAGGTACTTCTAGTGAGTGGTGAAATTCAAATTTTTTTACTACTGGTTCTGTGGGCTTGGTGGGCGTGGTGTGGCTTGGTGGGTGTGGCTTGGTGGGCATCGCAGGGGAAGGATATGCAAAATCTCCATTCCCACCCCAGTCCAGGAAAAGGATATTGCAAAATCCCCATTCCTTCCCCCAGAAGTGGGGATAGAGATATTGCAAAATCTCCATTCCCACCCCAGTCCAGGAAAAGGATATTGCAAAATCCCCATTCCTTCCCCCAGAAGTGGGGATAGAGATATTGCAAAATCTCTATTTCCACCCCACTCTGGGACCAGCCAGAGGTCTTATTTGCCAGTTCTCCGAACTACTCAAAATTTCTGCTACTGATTCTCCAGAACCTGTCAGAACCTGCTGGATTTCACTCCTGTTTCTAGTCAATATTGGAATTGTAAAAAGACATCAAGGGACTTGGTGGACTTGTAAAAAAGCAAAACAATATTACATACAAAAATAAATGACAATGTAAAGAAAAATCGCAGACCTCTGTGCTGCCTTCTTCCCCTCCTACTTGGTTCTTCCCCCCAACATTAGCAAGGTTGCCAATAAAGAGGCAATTTTGAAACAGGTGTGGGAGGAGATGTATGTTTTGAAAGCCCTGCAGCGACCAGAAAAGAGAGAAAGCAGCCAAACAAAAGAAAATGGTTTTCCTTCAAAGGAAGAGAATAGTCCACAGCAAAAGAAGTATAGAAGCACAGCAAGAAAAAGTGCTAATATAAAAGCACAGTGTGGAAAGTTGCAAGTACTCAACATACTGGCCAGGAACAGAAGAAAAAAAGCAAGATAAATTCTTCAGAGAGGAATTAAGATGGAACAGTGTTTGTACAAAGAAAACATCATTATATAATATTATTACTATAAAGTATAGTACTGAAATGCAATTAGTGTAGTAGTACGGGAAAATAGCAGCAGGATATAATATAGAATAGAGGCAATAGAAAACACGTATTTAGACTTGTAAATTTCAAATATTACTTTGTATGTGTTTTTTTTTTAAATAAAACATTTTCCTGACCCTTATACAAAGATGTAAAAATACTATTTTGTGTCTGAGTCAATCTAATTGGATACAGGTTAAAAAAAAGAACCCATGACAGATGTCACTCAGCAAATTTCTCTGGATTATCTGTCATAACTGTGATACTCTGGATGCTACACAATCTATGATTACCACATATAAAAGGGCAGATTCAAAGTTACTCCTAAATCATTTTAGAGAGAAGAAATCTGCATGCATGTTTTTATTGGAATACGTTCCCTTCTCTTTCCCTCCAATTTAATTGGTTTATAACAAATACAAAAAGAAGGTCCCTGTGTCAAAAAGGTCAGCAAGATGGTACATCAAAGAAGTAGGGCAAAACAAACAAACAAAAATGGGATAGACCTTAATCATAGTAAAAAAAAAAAAAAAATCTAGAAAACCCAAAAGGTGTTTGACTAGTGCCAAGTCCCTGGTGAGTATATTTGAGAGCAGCAAGGGTTTTTTTCCGAGTAGTCCTACAATAATATTTAAATAATGGTAGAAAGCAGAATTTCTGAAGGTAACATAGACACAGGTAATATAGTACTTTAAAAGTATGCTCATGCATTTTTAATTGTGTCAAACTGAATAAGAGATTAATTCAAATTAGTCAAATCAGAGTTTTGTGCCAATTGTCCTGAAAATCTGTTTAAGTTTGTTGTTAGTTGCAAAGTCGTATCCAACCCATTGAGAACCCATGGACAATGTTCCTCCAGGCCTTCCTGTCCTCTACTATCCTCTGGAGTCCATTTAAGCTCACGCCTACTGCTTCAGTGATTCCATCCAGCCACCTCATTCTCTGTCGTCCCCTTCTTCTTTTGCTCTCCATCTTTCCCAGCATTAGGTTCTTCTCCAGTGAGTCCTTCCTCCTCATTAGGTGGCCAAAGTATTTGAGTTTCATCTTCAGGATCTGGCCTTCTAAAGAGCAGTCAGGGTTGATCTCCTCTAGGACTGACCGGTTTGATCGCCTTGCAGTCCAAGGGACTCGCAGGAGTCTTCTCCAGCATCATAGTTCAAAGGCCTCAATTCTTTGGTGCTCAGCCTTTCTTATGGTCCAACTTTCACAGCCATACATTGCAACTGGGAAAACCATAGTCTTGACTGTACACACTTTTGTTGGCAGGGTGATGTCTCTGCTTTTTAGAATGCTGTCTAGATTTGCCATAACTTTTCTCCCCAGGAGCAATTTTAATTTCTTGGCTGCATCTGCGGTGATCTTGGAGCCCAGGAAAATAAAATCTGTCACTACTCCATTTCTTCCCTTTCTATTTGCCAGGAATTGATCGGGTTGGATGCCATGATCTTAGTTTTCTTAATGTTGAGTTTCAAGCCAACTTTTGCACTCTCCTTCTTCACCCACATCAAGAGGCTCTTTAGTTCCTCTTCACTTTCTGCCATTAGAGTGGTATCGTCTGCATCTGTTTAAGTTATCACACATTTTAAAAGTTGTATAAAGTTTTACTCATACTGAGTCAATTTATTAACATGGATTTCAACAGATAATACTGAAATAGGTGGCCTATGTTATGGCATCAAATTGATTGTGCTAATTATTAATTTCTACTTGGTACTGAGTATCTACCTATCTGTTACCTTGAACTCTGAGTATGCAAGATAGCAAATAATTGTTAGGCTAAAAGAATAACTATTTAGCATAAAAGCAAATTAATTAAACCACATTAATGAGGGTCAGCCTGCCTAAAATTAAAATAATCTCAGATGTTAGGTCAATTTACACATCTAAAGATTGCCTAAAAGAAACAAGCATTTAATTGGACTCCAGGTAAGAAGATAATATAAAAATATCATTTGGCAAAATCTTAAAATCTGGGATGAGTTCATAGAATAATAGTGCTAGAAGGGACCTTGCAAGTCTTGTAGTCCAAACCCCTGCCCAAGGAGAAGACCTAACACTAATCCGAACAAATGGCAGTCCAATCTTTTCTTGAAAACCTCAGCAATGGAGCACTCACAACTCCAGAAGGCAAGCTATTCCTTTAATTAATTATTCTCACTTTCAGGAAATATCTTTTTCCCCCAGATTGATTGTCTCTTTAACAGTTTTCCACCCATTGCTTCTTGCCTTGCCTTCAGGTGCTTTGGAGAATATTCTTCTCTGTGATAGTCCTCTCATGTACCAGAAGATAGCTATCATATCAAACCCTAAAGCTCCTCTTTTTTAGGCTAGACATACCTACTTTTCTTATCTATACTTCATATAATTTAGCCTCCTGACTCATAATCATCTTTGTTGCTCTTTTCTGCAGTCTTTCTAAGTTCTCTTTTGTGTCCAATGGTATCTGGACCAACCACAAGGCTTCAACAAAGAAAAATGTGAATTCTCAAATAGATTGGCCTGAAATTGACTTAAGTCTTTTATAACCAGAAAAACACAATGTACCCAGAAATAGAATGGTAGATTATTAAACTATTATGACTATGAAATAACCAGGTCCTTTGATTCTGAAGCCTTAAATTGTTTGTTCTTGTACTTGGGCTCATACCCTAATACTTGGGCTACAATTTCCAGGGTCCTAACTGGTGGATTTTCTTGATTCTTTACTTCTCCTCTTCTACACATACTAGGAAAGCAAACAACAATCATTTCCATTTCCACAAGCAAGTCTTTGAGAACATGTGGTTTCCATTGATGGACCTCTTGTATGGTCTCGCTGGTCCTAGCTCTCCCTCATATATGGAACCTTTCCATCTGCTGTGTCCACTATTGGACCTGGCTATTCAAAAAAAAAAAAAACACTGTTTACTATTATTTCTGCATCTAAGGAAGAGAAAAGATCAAGAAGAAATTGGTAGTATTCTTGCCAATTTTAGAAGGAAGAAAAGAATCCCTTTTATCATTTCCCCCCCCCCCTTGTGGCTTAGTCTATAGGAGGAAATTGGAAGAATTCTTCTCAATGGCACATGGTTGAGTAAAAACAAAGTACTGTTACTACTTATTATTTGTGGTAGTTACTAGTTATAAAGTCACTGTGAACATGTGAAGCCTCCCTTGGATGATTCCCCAGATATCTCCTTAGATGTCAGCTTGGGGGAAAATGAACCAATTCTTGGCACAACAGGAACTGAGTTGATTGATGGCTCTGAACGGCCATCCGGAAGGGATTTGACTGAGGCTCCATCTGGGGAAAGCTCTGAAAACATGTGGGGCAGAAAAAAGGCAGGAGCAGAGAAGGTCACCAAGACTACTTAAGAGGACAAAGCCCTGCCCGTCATGAAGGGCTGCACCGGAAGCTGACTATTTACCATTTACTTTCCTTCCTTATTTACTACTTCTTAATGACTTCCAAAATGCATCTTCACATAGTCTTGCAGCTGTGATTCAGAAATATGGCTAAATGTGTATCAGAAGTATTGCATTATGCTGAATATTCAATTTCAGCTCACTTAGGTTTCCTTGGAAAGAATCCTTAACTTTCTCAGAAAAAAAGGGATAACTGCTTTGTGAGTGGATTAGCATTTCATAGAAAGATAGACACCATGTATTTACTTTCTATATATGAAAAATGGCAGGATAACAATGGGGAGGAAGAGAAGAACTGACTTTATAATATATCTATCTTCATGTCATTGAATATTTTATCAAAATACTTCAGCGAGCTTAAAGAGAAGAGGGGATTATGACTCTTACATAATGGTTTACTATAGGCTGCCATTTTAAAATATTTTTTATTGGCTAGATCTCATTGGAGTCAAGAAAGAAAGCTAGCTATTCAGGGTTCATGTTTCCTCCTGATCGATTTCGGCAAGTTTTCATTGTACCTTTACAGTCCTGTTTCTAAAGTCTTTGTTTTCCTTTCCATTCATTCAGTGGTGACATTCAAATTTTTTCCCTACCGGTTCTGTGGGAGTGGCTTGGTCCTGTGATTGAATGGGCATGGCCAACTCGATGTCTCTCACGCCCATGCCCACTCAGCCACATGACCCTCCACTAAGCCATGCCCACAGAACCCAGTAGGAAAAAATGTGTCTATGAGCGCAAGAAGGGCTCATAGTGAATGCTGTGGCAGAGAGAATCCAAAGTTTTCTCCTTCCATTCACAGCAGAACTGCTACAGCCTGTCCCTTTAAGGTATTTTGACCCCTGGGAGGGGGCTGGGGGGACCATAAAGGGAGCAGCAGCTCCACTGTGAATGGAAGGAGAAAACTTTGGATTCCCTCTGCCATAGAATTCTGCGTTAAAGGCCTGGCCATGGGGCCCACTGGGAAGGGTGCATGGAAGGCAGGCAAGCATGGCAGGGCTGCAGGGAAGGGCGTAGGCTGCTAGCTTCCTTACACGCAGCTGAGCAGTTCCGACATGCTTGCCTGCCTTCCACACGGCCTTCCCAGCGGTCCACTTGCCTGCCTTCACAAGCTGGCCATGGGGACAATGGCAAGGCCACATGGAAGGCAGGTAAGGATGTCAGGGCTGCCCAGCTGCATGGAATGGAGTAGGGGAGGTCTTCGCAAGCAGGCCTGGCCACAGGAACCACTGGGAAGGCTGCGAGGAAGGCAGGGAAGCATGGCAGGGCTGTGGGCCGCAGGAAGGGAGTAGGGGAGGCAGGATGGGATGGGGGGGGCAGAGGCAGCTAGCTAGGCCACGACTTGGAGGCTTACCTGGCAGGCAGATCAGGGCCATTCAGTTGAGGCGCAGCGCTTCAGGCAGGCTAGCTGCAGAGCAGCAACTGTGCGCAAGCAAGGACCCACACAGTAGAAGTGAGGAGTGACTGGGCGAGGCGGGTGAGCGGTGAATGGCCAACCGGTTCAGGGGTGTGGCCAGCCAGCGGTCACTACTGGTTCGGCAATGCAGGCCAAATGTCCGCTACTGGTTCGCTCAAATCTGTCCAAACCGGTTGGATTTCACCCCTGCATTCATTCAATTCACATTGATGTTTCCTTTAAAAGATTCATTTATTTTTGCTACCATCTTAATTTGTCTTTTCAAACAATGCCAAGCAACTTAAATATGTATGATGTTCATTACCCACCCAACCACATGATGGGAGAGATGAATATCTGTAAAACAAATGCAATAAAGTTTTCTTCTCACAACAAAATCAATTCTAATATAACAGCATAAAGACTTTGTAGGAAATCACTTATAATTTTGCAGAGTTCTTAGCAAAAGTAGGTTTCCATTAGGTATATTGATTTGGGTTATAAATACTGCTTAGCTGGGTTTCAGTTAAGACTCACATTTTAATCCTTAGCCATACTATTCATTTCAACATAATTTCGGTCCTTTGGAGCACTGTTATCTCTGAGTGCTCCTGATTCTAATTTCACTATATTTTAGATAAAGCAATAAGCCAAAACATTGCACTAAGCAATAGTCTATTTAAAAAACAATAGCAATCTGAGATAATTTCTTTTTATAATAGCAGTTTTTATGCTCCTTATAAGCTTTCCTTCTAGATTTGTCTGACAAGGGCTGAACATTTTCCAAAGTAATGTAAGCTCACTGAAAGGCTTTTCAGACATTATATGACAAATGGTCCATACTTGTACCCCATTATCCAAACTTAAACTGACTATCACTTCATTACAGGCATTGGTAACTAATCACCAATGGGTTGAAAATAATCTCACACATCCTATTTGTATTTACTTTCATGCCAAGATCGGAATGTCAATATTCAGTGATCAAGTGAATAATATGGGGCTTCAAGATTCTTCCCTTTCCTGAATAAATAAGACTGGAAATAAAAATGGAACATTTCTCATAAGAAAGCTCTTTCCACCTGCAGCGTTAACTTCTTCCAACCCCCCAAAAAATTAATAATCAAAGTTAAGCCATTTGGCTACTAATTTTAAGCCAGGCAATTTTGGATCATTTTGGTGGAAATAACATTGGAAATTTTTAACTGAAAAAATAGGAATAATTTACCTTCTGGGGGCTCCCCATTCCCATATTTAACTTCCTTAACACTAAACCCCTTAGCCCCAAATTCCTGCTATTAATAGTTCTGAGCCTATAGCAGTAGCACTTACATTTTTCCATAAATGACATGATTAAATGGGTATCAACTTGCATGAGAGCTGGTCTTGTTTGGTTCCTACTTTCACCAGGACCAGTGTCAAGCTGGATTGAAATAGAGGTACAATGAAGTAGTTCCCTGGAGAACTACAGATAAATGGGTATTTGTCTGTTGTATATGAAACACTCACGTAGACTTTTCTTTTATTTTAAGATCATCTTCAAAACCTTTTTTAATTTCCTCCACCAGATGAAATGGAGAAAATGGCTTGTAATGACACTCCCTACTGTGATTGTTATTGTGTGGCTCATTGAGTCACAAACAAGCTAACCAAATTTTAACTTAGTATGTTGTGCCAACTCCATCCGTGCAATTAGTTTTTAGTACATTTTACTGTGAAGATCTAGAAAACAAGCTTAAGCAAACCAGGATCAGTCAACACAACAACTACAGTATTTGTTTGTAAGGTGATTTCTTTTTTTCCTTTTAATAGTATCCAGAGTTTTGGGAAAGTTCTTTGCCTTGGTTCTGTTTTCATTCTGATGCTGCTTTTAGCAGTTGAGAATTTTATTTCTATGCTTGTTTTGTTTTGATAGTGACAAGACTATATTTTCCCAATGTAGAAATGTTCTAAATAACTAAAGCATTATTTGAAAGCAAAACCAGCATATTAAAGAATTCTATAAATCAATAAGTTCCATAAACTCTAATGTATGTATGGCTCCAGGTTAAAAAGTAATATCCCCAGTGTGTGCTACTATAATGATTTTTAATCTGGTTAGAACAATTTGTCAAGTTATATTAATCCTTAGGGGAAATAACTGAGTTTAATATCCAGTAAAGATACATACTTTTTACCCATTGTTAGCTATGCATAGCTTCTTGCCATATGGGGTGCTGTGGTGCAAACTAATAAATTACCATAACTACAGATTTTCTGAAGTACAAACCACTACTCTCACTATACTCGATATTAATTGGCTAGCTGGGGAATTCTGGAAATTAAACTCAACATATCTTAAAGTTGCCATGGTTGAGAAACACTGTTCCATGGTGTTAAAAACATATTAAGTGCCACTCTAAACAATAATTTAGTCTCTTTGACATGTCATCAACATCTAAGTTGTAGTCTTGAGATGAGAACCTTAAAAATCTCTCCCATTTTTCTAGTGTATGAATAACAGTCAAATACTTGACATCCCTGGTCTCTTGCTACTATGATGGAGAAGACCCAGATCCACAGTCTGTGCATTTCCAAGTAATTTCCAGGATGAAAAATCCAATCCCAGCCAGAACAGACTTTCACCAGAGCAGATCACATGTTTAGCTGCCATCATTAGATAGAGAAAGACTAACCCTCAATACAAGGCAACTGGGATGTAGGGTTTCCAATGACCCATCCATCCAGTGGATTCTTGCCAGAGGGGTATATTCCAGATCTCAGGTCTTATTTGCCAGCATTCATTGTGGAACCAGTATAATGTCCAAGTTATGGCCATTCTCCTCCAGAATAGGTGTCCACACTAAAGGAGAGGTGGGCAAGGAAACCCAAAATAGATGACTAAAAGAACATAAGTTCACTTGGTTTCCCAGTGAAAAAAGCCTGCCTACTTTGAACTTTTGGAACTCTCATCCCTCCTTCCCCAACCAGATGATAACCTTGTCCTTTGTCTTCTGGACCTGGAGGTTATTTGCTAATTTTGATTCATCGTCCATATGTCAGGCAAAGACCATTGTCTGTACTTTCCCCTTTTTATATTACTCACTTTGCATTTTGTTTAATTCATTTGTTTAATGCATGAACAACCAGCCCATGGCAAGTAATAGCATAGATTCAAGTTGCAACAATAATCACAATAAGCAATAAAGAAACAAAAGTGATATCAGATATGATAAAATCACTGACAATTATTAAAAATAAAATAACTTTAGTGATAGACTAATATGCAGCAATTAAATCATGTGTTCACTAATGGGAAAGACTAAAGTATAAAAAATAACCCTTTAACCATTTCTGGTATGTGATTTGGGAAGAAGGGAATGGACTTGTAATGGAAGGGCTTTCCATAAAAAGAAATAAAGAAAATTCTTACTGTTTCCAAATAGTCCTCCTTGTGGATAAGAACATGCAGCAATTCTTTTGAGAATGATCAAATCTTCAGATTAATAATGCACCAAGAAGCCATTCTTTCAGGTAGCCACAGCCAAGCCATTGAGGATGACATGAACTTTGAATTTTATCCAAAAATCTAATGAAGGCAGCACAGCTTTGCTAGAACAGGTGTTACATCAGGGGTGAAATCCAGCAAGTTCTGACAGGTTCTGGAGAACCGGTAGTGGAAATTTTGAGTAGTTTGGAGAACCGGCAAATACCACCTCTGGCTGGCCCTAGAGTGGGGTGGTAATGGGGATTTTGCAGTATCCTTCCCCTGGAGTGGGGTGGGGAATGGAAATTTTGCAGTATCCTTCCCTTGCCACACCCACCAAGCCACACCATGTCCACCAAGCTATGCCCACAGAACCGGTAGTAAAAAAAAATTGGATTTCACCACTGTGTTACATGTTCCATTTAGTTAACACTAGAAGAAACCTGTCATCCACTGCAATTTCCAAATTTCCAGCAGCATCCCCTCCTTAAATTACATTTTTTGTATTCCACGCTAAATAATAGAGGAAGATTTCTTCTTTCTCTTCTTTCCTTCCTTCTTATTAGTTGTATTTGTAACCTGTCCTTTAACTGGATAATAAAATCTAATGGAAGCATGGCATATAAAAGGAAACAAACTTCACTGTGCATTTCTGAGCAAACATGCATGAAAAATACATGCATTTAGTAACATCCAAACAAAAATTACATGACAAGAACAAATGACATCTCATCCGTCTTGATGGAGTGTCTGTGAATCATGGTTGGAATTCAAGTTAGACAACTGCTTTTTTTTTAATTAGTAAAGGGGAATGTTTGCCATTGGGAGGACTGAGAAGCAGTCAATGATTTCAGAAATATTTCACAACTCAAAGAAATATGGACTTTCTATCATTTTCCAATTTCCAAGTAGCAGCATGCATATTAAATACTAATATATCATGTGGTGTGCATCACACTGTGCCATAGTTTGTTTTATTAAGGAAGCCATAGAGGTTCAGTTCATATATAATGCTAAGTCATAAACCATGTTTCATAAATAACTGAGTTACTGAGTTTGTACTACACATGAAGCCCAAGCAAAACAAATCATATTATAGTTTAGCATGAAAGGTTAATACAACCACTAAGGAGGATTTTCAAGATTTCAAGAGAGGGGGACAACATTACAGGGGCAGGTTGATCAGGTCGGATGCAGAGATGGCTGCTAATTTTAAAAGGGCACAAGACCATTGGAAAGATTATTTGGCATGACACATCATCTGAATTATTTTAATTTGATTAAGCTAACTTCACTTTTAAATTTTTAATTAAACTTTTATTTGCTTTTTTGCAATGTTTTCTTATTTATTCCACGTTCTATTCAAATTCATTCTAATTATACCTGTAGCAGTGGGGATTATTTACATTCCTAGAGTCATGTGCTTAAGTACCTTTTTGTGTAGATCTGCCATTTTACGCTGTGCTTTTTCAAGCAGCAATTAGTGCTTTTGCTACAATTAACTTTCTGAGTGACCTTTTTGGCAGAGTATAAAATAGTTTTAAATATGGCATTCTATTGCCTTAACAATATATATGGCTACTGGAACCATCTGCTATTATAAATTCATTGTGACCTTTTGTTGAGTTATTTTGGTAGATAAATAAGAAATCTGACTTTTTCTTAGAAAGCCTTCAAATCGTTAAGCTTTCCACTGAGTTAATAGGAAATATGCTTTGGAAATGTTGATTTTAGCAGTTACTGAGTTACTGCAAACTCCTGTTAGAAATTCAAAACAAAATGTCAACATAGAAGAAGATGCATAAAGGAATAAAATCTTATTCCATTCATGGCTCCCTGGTGGTTTTATCTAAAACGAAGCAGAGTAGGAAGGATGCTTTTGAGGCAGTCCAGAAGATGGATAACAGCATTAACCTTTATCAATGGATAACCTACTCTCAATACTGTGGTATACATTGAATAATAATACTTAATATATGCCACTGACAGAGTAACTACATACTATATAAAATAAGGCAATGTGCACTTAGCAAGATACACTAAATATTTTTTTCTGCCTGCCTAGTACAATCAATTCACTTCAGTTTGATTCAGTTCTGTTCTCTGTATACCTCTTTGTTACCACGTAGGTTTTTAAATATATGAAATATATGATTGCTTGATTAACTGAATTTATTCACTCTGTTGCTGGTTGTTCTTTTCCTCTCCTTCCTTCCACTTTTCCCAGCATAATAGTCTTTTCCAGAGAAGTATGTTTTTGCGTTATGTGTCCCAAATAAAATAATTTGAGCTTAATCATTAGTGCCTCAACAGAAAACCCTGGGTTGATTTGTTCAATCATATGTAAGTGATACTTGGAATGTATGGGTAATTTCACACCACAATTTTCTCAACCTTTTTCAGTTTCTGGTTCTGGAAAAATAATGCATGTAAGGGAAGTGGACTTGTCTTTAAGCACTGTGTCCAACTTCTCCCCCATCTCATATTGTATATTCCTTCTTGGTTCTGTACATTTAATAAAAGTCTAAAGAGAAGCTGATTTTACATGCACGTAGGCGGTTCCATGAGGTCAGGAGCTTTGTGTTATTGGGGTTCATATGGAGATGCCTATAGAAGTGAAGCTCACTTGCTTTCAACTTGAAACCAATGTTTCAACCAGCACCAGTGTGTTGACAATAATATGAATCTCTGTTTATTATATGGACACATTAGTCCTTCATATTACTGATGCATAAGCAAGATGCTAAGTTTTCCTTCATCCTATGTTCAGTGTCAGACTTTCAAGGTAGGCCAGGTTAGGAAACAGACACAGGAAAGATTTTAGGAATGCTACTTTATTGTTGTATCTTATAATAACATAATCTTGAAAGCCTGCTAGAGTTTCTCTCTGACCCATCACATATCAAACAAAATAAAGGGGAGATTACTCTGACTTCACCTGCAGAAGTCACTGCAAAAGCTTTCCACTTTCCCAGAACTGTGTTGCAATTTCCTTTTCTTTCCCCCAGTTATTCCATTCCTTTCCCAAGACCATTTACATCCAGTGCTTTGCTTGCAGTGGCTTCTCTTAAAAGAATGGTGTTACCAGAAAAACCTGTGTTCCCCAGTTGTTGAACTTCAAATCCTATAATCTCTGTCATTGACATGCAGGTTTGAACTGATGAAAATTAAAATCCAACAATATGATGTACGGGTAAAGCAAGAATTTGAACGTGTGGTACTGTACTATAGCAGATGGTACTCAACCACTTGTGTATTTGATCATACAAGTGATCTGAAAACTGTGCATTGTTTATCAAGTGCCATAGCGAAAGAATTTTTTTCAAAACCAAACAAAACTACATAGGAAATTCACACCGGAAATAGAACAGGATGGTTTACATACATCTCGTCTCTTGTGATTTTTCTCTTTCTGTTCTGAAACATTTTTTATTTACTTTTTTCATTCTGTTCAATTATAATAAGCCCAAAAGTTCTCATTAAAGATCTCTGGCAGATAATGAAAAGGGTTTTATTTATTGGCCTGAAATAATCAAACCATACTAAAACATAAATAACAATAGCACTTAGACTTATATACCACTTCACGGTGCTTTACAGTCCTCTCTATGCGGACTTTACAGCCCTCTCTCCCTATTGCCCAGTGGTGGGTTTCTACTGGTTCGCCCCAATTCAGGCGAACCAATAGTGGTGGCGGGAAGCTCTGCCCACCCACCCAGACATCATCATGGATGCTCTGCATATGCAGAACCGCTGTGCGTGAGCTCATGGTTCCAAATCAGTAGCAAAGGTAAGTGAAACCCACTACTGCTATTGCCCCCAACAATCTGGGTCCTCATTTTACCCACCTCGGAAGGATGGAAGGCTGAATCAACCTTGAAGCTGGTGAGATTTGAACTGCCAAATTACAGGCAGCTGACAGTCTGCAGAAGTAGCCTACAGTACTGCATTCTAACCAAATGAGAAATAAACATGCAAATCAACTGCTACTGATACATTTTGAACAATTCTTCATTCTAATATGATGAAGTACATAATTTTATTATATTTAGGATATCAGACACAAAAATTTAAAAATATCCTAATCCTTAAAACAATTTAGCATGTGTATAGTACAATAAATTGCGTATAATGTTTTATCACAAGGAACTACATATATATTCCTAAAGAAATATATTTTCCTAAAGAAATTCTAAGGTTTGGTTAAGATATGGTTAAAGTTTAAGAAACTTTTCTAGATTTAAAAAGTTCATAGAACATTTCTTTCATCCATTGCGAAGGCGAACAAAACATTTTAAACAAAAGTAGTGCATTTCAATAAGGTTGGCAATGGAGACATTGAAATCAAAGGTAAAAACAATGGCAAGATATTTAATAAAGGATAATAGAAATATGGCATAATAGTTATGAAAAGGACCCATCTTTGAAGAAAAGTGGCTCTATTCAATAGCCACTTCAATGGGACTTTGCATACAGTAATTCTACTATCAGGAGGGAATAAAAACAATATTTAAAAAAAACAGGATGACCTTTCTAAATTAAGACTCGGCAAATATCCTTTTTCAGTCCTTCTTATTTGCATTGCTGATTTCTATGTCTTGATAAAAAAAGAAATAAGACAAATGCAGGAAAAAGGTATCTGCAGAAGGTAATGTTGCAGAACCATGAACTGTTCCTTGGCCTTTCCTTCTGTTAGTGACAGGAATAGGTATTTGCTTATCATTTGATTCCCCCTTTATTCTTTGAAACCTTTCTGTAAGCTATGTCAGTCTATGCCCTTATCACCATCTGGTTAGACTTCCATAATGTGCTCTCCATGGGCCTGGCTGTAGAATGCAGTTGATCCAATTTATCATGGCCTGCATACTTTCTGCCTCCTATCATTGGGATCATATAGGATTAGTTTTGCTGAACAAGTGTGGGTTGACAATCAGTTTCTGGGTAACCTTTAAGATGCTACCCCTACCCTATAATTACCGTGACCATACAGCCTTTACTATAAATGACAGTCAGAAAATTGTCCTTTAAGTTTATTTATTTTTCAAAAAGCCACTTTTGCCCTTTCTTTCGGTCATTTAACTTTCACCATACAAATAGTACCACTTAGTGCACCATGTTTCATATTCATATAAAATATGATTTTTTTAAAAAAATAAATTTATACATACTGATTGATTTTATATAATTTCATTAGAATATGCAATTTTGAACTGTAATTTTTTTCTTGGTTTTGCTGTTGAATTTTCCTTTGTAAAGCTTATGTATGAATGTATGTATGTATATATGGATGGATGGATGGAGTGATATAGTTATGCCTTCTGGATAACCTGAGTCACAGATCCAAGGGAACCGTGATTTTGGGAAGTAAAAGAGTGCCCTGAATCAACCTAGTCAAAGAGCATTGGAAAGCAATAATTGATAGGGATTTTTATCTTCCTTCTACTCCAACTATTGCAAGATCCAATTAATGCTCAATTTTGAGAAATAGAACTATGTTTGTGAATAGTCCTGCATCACAAAGGAAAGGTAATTTTTTCCCCTCTCACTTTTCAATCCAGCTTTTCTCTAGGTTCTCATTGATTTTGTCATCCAAATGAAAACAGTGGTACAACATTTCACTGCAAGCACTGCCATTTCCAGCAAGAGTGTGACATCACCCACCCATAGATGCAGCAGCTTTTCTCCATTTTATTCTCCTGTTCCAAAGAAAGCAATTCCAGTGTAAAAGGTGCTCCTTCCTAGTCTATGCATGCATGCCTAGATTTAAGAGCTCATACACATCTCTTCCTTATTGTTGTGATATGAAACATCAAGCATTCTGACTTTCTTTGTTGCAAGAAAAGCTTATAGTTTTCTCTGTTTTCTATAAACAAATACTGCTTAAAGTGAATCCTCCCTTGAAATTTCCCCATTTCCCCTGAGACTCTACAAGCTGCTGCTTGATTTTTCTATCATAGAATTCAAGGTACTATTCTTGGACTCCCTTTTTTCTCTCTCAGGTAATTGACTGATGGGCCAAATTCTCCAAAAATTTTCTATTGTTTATTAGTTGATTGCCTGTAGCATGTAGCTTCTAATATTATTTAATATGTTGTATTTATTGGCTATTAATTAGAGATTCACTTTTAGATTTCTAGAACTGTTAGATTATCTATACTGTTAAAGTGCCACTAAAGTGGCACTGCAAGAACCCTCAGCTAGTAATAACAGTATTTTTATATTTATATGTATTATAAAGCAAGGTGATTATCAGAAATCCTTGTGAAGTCATGGAGCAATAATAATTAATGGGTTAAAAAATCCATCCAGCTCTTTGTTTTTCATTGAAGTGTAAATTTAACAATGCCTCATGAGACTTGGGAAAATTGCTTTACCATCCTGTCAACTCGTTAGTTTGGAATATCTTTGGGAATGACCAGACATGCTGAAAAGACACTGCCTTCCTTTAGAAGAATTTCTGGGAGACTGTCAGCTGCTTTTTCTCTTGCAGGTTTTATCATGTCAAGATGATAAGAGAATGTGTCAGTTTTTATGCTTGGTAAGCTTAAATTGCTGGCAGAAGTAATGAGAGCAAAATGTAAAAGTGCTTTTACTTCTGCATATTTGAAGATCAGGTCTTTTCCAAGGTGTGTGGGAATTCTTTTCACTTAGATTATTAAAATTATTCCCCCAAAAAGAAGATATATCTTCTTTTAAATGGATCATGGAAAGTATTGCAATACCATCTTATGTTTACTTAAAAGTAAATTCAACTCTGTGCTTAGTTCCAGATAAGTGTTATATTTTAATTTATTTTATTTTATTATTAAATTTATATCTTAATAACCAAAGCAACTCTGGACAATTTATATAATAAGGCTGCAATCCTACAATCTCTTACCTGAATCTGAATGAGTTTATTTCTGAATAGATATATTTTCAGAATATACTGATTTCTATCAGATAGGAAGTACCAAGAGGAAATTTGTGCTCAAAAGTTAAGATACAAATTTGTGTGCTCCTGTGTGATCAAAACACTATCTGTGATTTATGATTCCATTCTTCTTTTAAAGTGCTCCCGGAATGGTTTCCAAGGGCAGTTTTGTAACTGCCCAATATTTATAATACTATATAAAATTTAGGATTGTCAATATTTTTCAAACAAAGACGATTTACAACACCCAGTGGTGTATTAAAAAAAAAACCTTTTAAAAAGGTAATTAAAGCAGTCATTTCTTTTTCCCAGTCCTGCTCAGGTTCTTTGAAAGTATCTCCAGGTCTTGGGAGGATCACCTTAAAATGGATATGTGTGCCATTCAAGCCAAGTTATTTGGAAGCAACTTCTGAAGCAGCCATGCAAGCTTGGAAAAGACTTGGCTACTTTTAACAATTCAGAGAGATACTTCTGATATCTCCTGGAATGTTCTGAACCAACTCTTTTGAAGGGTTTGCATAGTGCAGCTATAATGTAGAGCAGAAAAAGAAAAGGCATTGGGGAAGGAAAAAGAAAAAACTAATATGAAACAACTTTTTTTGTAATAGGATTCAATTAGGAAGGCAAACAGATGGTTGCTGCAAACATCAAAGGAATGGCCTGCTTCCAATGCATTCTTCTACTACTATTGTATATAAAGTTGTTGCAACTGATATCTGATGAGCTATCCCTATTTCCCTTCTCTCCTTGTTTTAGATCAGAAGTCTCCAAACTTGGCAACTTTTAGACTTCTAGACTACTAGACTTCAACAAGCATGGCTAACTGAGGAAGTCTGGAAGTTGAAGTTCACAAGTCTTAAAGTTGCCAAACTTGGAGACCCCTATTTTAGATTACCAGCCATGGTCACTAGATTGCATCAAATTCCAGGAAGTCATCTAATATTCCTCTGAATTTTTGGAGCTCAGATCTGGTTGCCCTGTTTATTACTAGGGACATATGAATTTGCCTTAGCGAAATGCTCTACCTCTCAGAGGCATCCCTCTGTCTCAAATGAGAATCAAGGGGAGCCCTAATCTGTTTCAATGAGAATAATTTCTCTACATGAAGTGAAGCAATGAACCAGCTCTTGCTGCTTTTTAATTACTGCAAATATACTAGAGATAATTAATATCACTCACTGGTTTTTCTCTTATTTTTATGAAATATAATCATATCTATCATATAGTGCATGGATAGCTACAATATATAAGTACTTAAGGTGGGGAATTACAATATATTGTTTCCACAACCGTTTATGTTTCTTATTTTTGAGCAAAATAATAGCCAGCTGCTTCCAACATTACCTCAGAAAATAATTAAGTCCAGGATCTAAAATTATTTAGCTGCACCTGAGACAGCATAATTTACATTCTAAGACAGAAATTCAAAAGGTTGTGGGATTTAAAAAAAGAACTCCAGTAAAATAGCTATTGTAAACTCACTTGTAATCTTTGACATGATTGAATGGAAGCAAAAAAATAACAGCTAGTGGGTGTGCTATGGCTTCTCAAAAAAGGGACGTTTGGAGAATCAGGGAAATAAAAAAATAAAATAAAATAAAATAAATAAAATAAAATCTGTCTTTTTATACTAAATCTGGAGAGCAAAGAAGAGTGTTGTTGGAAGATGTTGAAAGGGCCAAAATCGCTTTCCTGGCTGAAATCACATCACAGAAGTCCAGGAGCCTGAGACCAAACAACAGAAAGCTGGCAAATCATCTATTCAGTATAATAGAATTCTGGCCCTCGTATTCCGCTGGAACTGATTTAAGGGTTTTGTTCCAGAGGAATTTGTGTATGGTAGAAGAAATGCTTCCCATAGGTAAAGTCAGCTTGCATCAGAGGTGGGTTTCAGCAGGTTCTGACCAGTTCTGGAGAACCGGTAGCAGAAATTTTGAGTAGTTCGGCAAACCGATAGTAAAAATTCTGACTGGCCCCGCCCCCATCTATTCTCTGCCTCCCAAGTTCCAGCTGATCAGGAGGAAATGGGGATTTTGCAGTAACCTTCCTCCGGAGTGGGGTGGGTATGGAGATTTTACAGTATCCTTCCCCTGCCACACCCACCAAGCCACGTCCACTAAGCCATGCCATGTCGTGCCATGCCATGCCACGCCCACCAAACCACACCCACAGAATCGGTAGTAAAAAAATTTGAAACCACCACTGGCTTGCATCGTCTCTCTCCAGGACTTATATAACATTGCTATGCAATGCATGGTAATTCTAGGAAATCCTGGAGAAGAACTAGAAAAGGCTCCTGGAGGAAGTTCTGGGGAAGTTGTAGAGAAGAACTAGAAAAAGGCTCCCGTAAACACTTGATGTAGCACACAGCTTTCCTAAACTAAAAGTTATATTTGGGTAATTTCCCAAACAATCTGTATGTATATTTAAAAAATATAATTACCATCTAAATGTGTCTACTGGATTCAAAAACTGTCTTTCTGAAAGAAGCAAATGAATGGTGAATTGCTGAGAATCCACATATTTCTAATTACCTACAGAAAATAACATCATAACAGTAGAGAAAAGAAATAGCCTTGAACAGAAAACTGAAATATCTAATCCTGAAATTGCTTTCCATGTTTTATGAGGACTCAGAACAGCAGGTAAAAGATGTTGTATTTTATGAACATGTCTGTTCCCCGCTGGGGGAGTCCAGGGTTTGCAAACAGCAGGATGGTGACAGATTTGCAATGCTGAAAATTTGATACCATTTTGGGAGATCAGAAATTTTAAAAAAAACTTTAACAACTCCTTTAACACATTTTTTTAAATTAAGTACTTGGATTAAATATTGCTAAGGTCGATAGTAAAAAAATTCTTTTCTCAAAAAAAAAAAAAAACAACCCCACCCCACAAGTGTTTTGCATCACTTGGACACAAGCTCAATAGACACGGTCATTTGTTTTCCAGAACTGAGTTCGTGCATTGATTCTACTTTGGTTTACTTTAAATTATAGCAATCTGGTATTTTTCTTTGAATTGCAGCTGATCTGCAGACTTCATGAGTAGTAGTTGTTGTTGTTTTTCACTAGTGGAAACTCCTCCCTCCTCTCCTGGTTCCTGAGCTCAAGCCAGCCGCTATATTCCCCTCTCTTTGAACTCAGTCTGTCCCTGTCTGCATTAGTTGCAACTTAAATCCCACTCCCCACCCGTGCAATCGTGCTGCCATGGCAACATGGGAAAAACAACATCTAGCTATGAGTAACACGCCTGGTAGCAAAAGTAGCTGCATGCTATGATTTCCCCATCACAATTGACAAATTGTGTTTGTTTTTAAATCAACAAAGGAATAGCAGCAAGATGGATAGAAAGCCGTTAGAGAATTGTGATGTTTTTTTTTTTTTTTTATAAATGAATTTTCGGGACTCACACTTTCCTTTATAGCAGTCTGAGAATTTGAGGGGAACCATTAGATAATACACACAAATACACGTTCTGAAAAAGGTTGGCTGGCCGATTAATGACAGTTTTTGCCTTCTCCTATTGAACATTGAAGGACGAGGTGAGGAAGAAGGTAAATACTAACTGACTATCAAATTCTTGGTATGGAGATTTTTAGACTTGAAGTTGATTGTGGGTGAGATTCAAGCAACTTGAGTAATTTGTGAGAAGAAATACCAGTAACTTTAAAAAAAAGTGGGGGATCTGGAAATTGCAGAACAATAGTCAGAAAATAACAATGAATATATCAGCTAAGGCCATAGAAATAATTAAGGAAGGAAAATTGATAAAAATCAGAGGCCATCTAGGGAAAACTAAAGAGTTTAATGAATGCAAATTTCCTATGACAGATGAGAAGAAATAAAAGGAACACTCTTTGAATGATGTGGGAGTAGGATTTCCAAAGAAAAGAAATTCCAAAGAAAAAAATTCAGACTACAGGAACCAGTAGCACTACTCAGGTGACCCTGAGGACACAGATAAACATGCAAGGCTTCAACGACCCTCTAAAAAGATGCAAATGACCAGCTATCTGCAAGGAATATAAATCTTTCCATTCCCTACTATCCTGTCAGATCTGAAGAAGCTTCTTGGATGAGAAGAGAAACATCTTCAAATAAAAAGCAAGAAAGTCCAGTTGCCTCGTGAAAAACCACCTTTGGGACAGTGACTTTTTAAACTTATGAGGATGCTGAACAAATGGTATGTATTAGTCCTTGTTCTTATGTTGGTCTCAGCAGCCCTGCCATCATGTATTCACAATATGTGACCTTCTTTGCTAGCTTCCAAAAATCAAACTCAATGGGGAAGCCAATAGGAGGTCACAGATGGTGATATCTTTGTTTAATGATCCATTATGTTTTGCTTAATGGTGGAAACCAGAAGTGCTGGGATTTCCATTAGTACCGTATTTTTCAGAGTATAAGACACACCTTTTTCCCCCCTAAAAGGGGGTGAAAATTTAGGTGCGCCTTATACACCAAATGTAGCCCTGCCCACCCACTGGCCCCCACCCTTTGGCCTCTGCCTCTCAGCAATTTACCTTCTTGCAGCAAGAAGCAAGAAGAAACAGCCCGTTTCAGCTTCAGCATAGCCTAATTAGCACAAGTTGATTGTCTGTTGGATCGGCCTCCCGACTCTCAGCTGTTTTGCATGGGCCTCTGCTGCTTGCTGCAAGGAGGTAAATTGCTGGGAGCAGATTTTTTTTTCTTTGTGCTAATCAAGCCATGCTGAAAACGAAAATTAAAGTAAAGCAGGCTATTTGCCATTTGCTGCAACGAGGCAAAATTGCTGGGAGGCAGAGGCAGATATCTTTTTCTTGTTTTCCTCACCAAAAAAGGTAGGTCTTATATTCTGAGGGTCTTATACTCCGAAAAATATGGTAAGTAGCACAGTCATGTGTTGTCACACTTTAAGATCACATCCCTTAGTGACAGAAATTCTGGTCCCAGTTACCATAGTTAGCTGTACTTGCTCATTATGTTCCAGATGTCTTATTTCCTGCTTATTTCCACTTATAATACTGTAGATTAGTCACAGGTTGTGCCCTTGCAGATACTCAGTCATGTTGATCTGGTCTCTGAAGAATCTGTTGTTTCATTTTTGTTCATTGTTGTTCAGGGCTCATTTTTGGCTTTATCTAGATTGCTGACTTCTTTGATCTTCATTCTATGTGTCATTTTCTTGTTCCATTTCAAAATTGCCTTTTGTGTCCCATATTTTAGATGCTATATTTTTTAATTTCATGTTTGTTGTACTTGGTTTTGTACTGGATGTCTTTCAAGCTTATATCTGCTCTTTCAAGATATCCCTTTCCTGAATATTTTTTTGAGTTTGGTATGTTAGCATCCCACAGTTCTCTCTTTTATCCCTGTGTAACAATCCAGGAATGGAAAACCTTTTCTACCCAGGTAGATGATTCCAAAACTACAGATCACCAAATAAGAGGGGGTGGGGAGAAGAGCTAATTCCAGGCATCTCAATGAGCTAATCCTATGCTTTTCTTATAGTTAGTATGTACAAGGCATGATCATCCTTTTATCACATTGAAGGACATCCATGTTAGTCTAAACGGACCCCCCCTCCCAATTCTGATGGCACCTTGTCCAACTAACCATTTTATTATAAGACATAAGCTTTTGTGAGACGCATTTAACTTCATCAGATGCAGAGTGGTTAGATGCACAGAAAGAACTATATTTCACAAAAGTTTATGCCTTGCAATAAAACGTATTAGTTGGAAAAGGTGTCATCAAGTGCTGGTCTGTAGAGGATAGGGAAAGGCCTTGAGAGACAGAAGGAAGGGTCGCTACCGAAAGAACAGTCAGATAAAAGAGTACAGAGTCTGAGGCAGGAATGTAACCTTGGTAAACAACTCAGACAAGTACCTCCCTGGTTTTCATGAAAATAAAAGGTGGGAGACGGGAAGTCCATTCAGACTTCCAAGCTTCTAGTACTATAGCTTTGCAATAAAAGCAATGCTGATCTACATGACATTGGATACCTACCAGTAATCTCATCTAACTTGAAGGGCTGACATGGCCATTTGTTAGATTGATCTTAAATTGACTCCTGGGTGAATTTTTAATCCTAAATAAAATAGTCAACCTGATCTGGCATGCTGCAAGCCCTTTTTATTACTTTATTTATTTTATTATTCATATTTCTATGCCGCCCACTCTCTGAGGACTCTGGGCGGCTTACACCAAGGATAGTATACTAAATAGCATATTGCCGCCAACAATCTGGGTCTTCATTTTACCCACCTTGGAAGGATGGAAGGCTGAATCAACCTTGAGCCGGTGAGATTTGATCCACTGATCTGCTGAATTAGCAGTCAGCTGAAGTAGCTGCAGTACTGCACCCTAACCACTGCGCTACCTTGGCTCTTTTAGACCAGAACAAAGGTCTGAGTCATGATATTTTTCAAGATATATTTTTCTTTAAAGGAAAAAAAAAGCCATGTTGGGTGAAACTTTTCTCTGATCTAGGATCTCCAGATGGAAGCGTCATCTCCATGTATATTATCAATAATTCTCTCTTTCACTATATTTAGCCTAGGAATGCAAGTATAGTCTTTCACAAAGCCTATTGTAATAATAAAACTACTGCTATTTGAATGGTCTATATGTATGTGCCTTGCTAGCTCTATTAAAGACAGCAGCAAAACTATCACAGTCAACCATACATCCTGAAGCTAGTTTCCTGCCAAAGACCAAGTGAGGAGCAAATAGTAGGAATAACTACTTTATTATTTTCCTATAGAAGGACTAGCCATGAAGAAGATCAGTGGTTGCCACAAAAAAGAGGAAGTCAAGCTATTCTCCAAAGCACCTGAGGCCAGCAATGGATGGAAACTAATCAAAGACTAGAACTAAGGAGAAATTTCCTTACAGTAGAACAATTAATCAGTCGAGCAACTTGCGTCCAGAAGTTGTGAATACTCCAACACTGGAAGTTTTTAAGAAGAGATTGGACAACCATTTTTTCTGAAATGGTATAGGGTTTGTTGCCTAAGGATGGAGTTAGACTAGAAGACCTCCAAGGTCCCTTCCAACTCTGTCATTCCATTCCATTCCATTCCATTCCATTCCATTCCATTCCATTCCATTCCATTCCATTCCATTCTATGCTCTTATAAAGGCACAAAATGAGATATTAAGGAGATATTAAGAATCGAGAACAATGGCTTTGGAAAATTGCTGAATACGATCAAGATAGTGTATCAAATGATAGGTTTTAGCATCAAACACTTTAAATAAAATGAATTAGAACATAAAAACAATGACTGAAATTTTTTATATTCAAAATAAATACAATTGTGTCTTAAGTAGTATAAATAGTTACAGAATAACATCCAAAACCAATAAAGAATGGATTTAAGACAGAAGAATGACCTTAAAAATGTAATCAAAAGAAATATGAAAGTTATATTGTAAATTTATATCTCCCAGAGGATGTCATAATTTTCCTGATTTTATGCTATTCAAATTATAACTCACTATGAATCCAATGGAATAGGTCACATATATTTTACTTTCATCAGAGTGAAATAATGGAAAAAGAGAGGAGAAAAAGGAAAAAATAAATAGAAGAATAACAGAAAAGAGTTCTAAAGTTCAGTGAAATAAGGAATGTCTAATGTTTTCTTATACTTTCTGGAAAATATTTTTATAGTGTCAGAGATATTGCTCCATTACACATGCAAAGCATGGAATTTCAACTATGCAGTCATTCCCGCCATCTTGAATTTTTTAAAACAAGAAGACTTTTATAGTTTCCTTATATCTCTCTGTTTATTGGCCTTACCATCTCAAAGGATCCTATTTCCTTTCCATCCTGCAATTTTAATTTAACAACCCCTCTGGCTTGCATCAGCCTTTTCTGTACTTTTTATTTATTACATTTTTATTTGTCTTTCATTTGAGAGCTTAAAGTAATGTACACAGAAGTCTTTGACATACACGCAATAATCTATTACCGATGCCTCCATCGCAAAGTAGTTTGGCAGAGATCCTTGTGGAGGTGGGGAGCTGACAAGCAAGTAAGAGAAAGGAAACATTGAACTCTTCAAAGATATAGAGAACCTGCTGAAGTTCATTCTCCCCAGTCTTGGGGATCTAGTGCAGAGGTCTTCAAACTTGGCAGCTTTAAGCCTTGTGGACTTCAACTCCCAGAATGCTCCAGCCAGCTATGAAAAAGACAGCAAAAGAAAAAGACAGCAAAGGTCACCAGAGGATGGCAAACTGCAGGCTGGCAGGGATGCAGGGTGGCAGGAAAGTAGCGATGGTAAGATAACCCAAAGGGCAGGGGTGCTATTCAGCAGGTTCTGACAGGTTCTGGAGAACTGATAGCGGAAATTGAGGACCCGGATTGTGGGGGCAATAAGCTGACTTTGTATAAAAAAAAACACCACTTAGGGGGACCCGAAAGCCCTACTAAGCAGGTATATACAAAAGTATGAAGGCTATTGCTTAATGCATTGTAAGCCGCCCTGAGTCTCCGGAGAAGGGAGGCATATAAATCGAACCAATAAATAAATAAATAAATAAATTCTGAGTAGTTTAGAGAACTGGCAAATGCCACCTCTGGCTAGCCCCAGAGTAGGGTGGGAATGGAGATTTTGAAATATCCTTCCCCTGGAGTGGGATGGGAATGGGGATTTTTCAGTATCCTTCCCCTGGAGTGGGGTGGGAATGGGGATTTTGCAGTATCTTCCCCTGCCATGCCCACCAAGCCATGCCCACAGAACCGGTAATAAAAAAATTGCCAAAGGGTAACCCAAAAAGGTAAAGATTGGGGGAGATGTCTATGGAGATTCTCAGTCATCTAGGTCATGGTCATCCAAGAAGCTGAAGAAGCTTCTCATCCAAGTGCTGAAGAAGCTTCTTGGATGAGAAGTGAAACGTCTTCAAAGAAGAACCCGAAAGTCCAGTTGCCTCTTTTAAAAAAAGCACTTTTGGGATGATGGGGAGATAGTCAGGTCAGGGAGACTGCATACTGCAGTAGTAAATGCAGGTGAGCTGACAAGTCCTCAGATTTTGATCATGTTACTGGGGTCACTATCACAGCTATAACTTCAAGGACTGGCTGTATTCCTTCAGCACTGTTATAACTCTGAACGGTCACTGAATGAATCTACTCAAGCAAGGGCTACACGTAAGCCAGTACTTATTGGTAGTCCCTGCCCCTTCCCTTCCCTTTAAGAACTACCTTCCAGCTTGAGGAATCAGCTGTCTTCTCTGCCTGGGCAATAAATCAGGCCAGGCAGCCTAGAAGGCGTGGAGGAGTTTATTTATTTAGGACTGACAAGGGTATTCTAGTACAGGGGTCTCCAACCTTGGCAACTTTAAGACTTGTGGACTTCAAGTCCCAGAGTTCCTTAGCCAGCAAAGTCTTAAAGTTGCCAAGGTTGGAGAGACCCCTGTTCTAGCAGATGCTTTCTGGGCAAATTTCTCCTTGTCCATCTCCCTCAATCCTCTTCTCCAACTATCCCCCTCTGATCCCTTCATTAGAGCAGATCCATAGGCACTGATTCTGTGGTTCATATTTACTCAAAAGGAGACAGGTGTTCCTTCACCCCAATTTTCCTCTCCTTCTCATGTGCTTTCTATTTTCTACACAGATAAACTGGATAATTCTACATTAGATAATCAGAGCATCATTTACAATTAACTCAATAGATTTGTAGAAAGAGTGTGAGAAAGGGATTTACAAACAGTATTTCAATGGGTGATTGTAAAACTTTATAGTTAAAGAAAACAAGAAATCAAATAGTTCACATGAACAATAGATTAATTAAAAGGAGAAAATTAGCAAATCTGGAATTGATTATATTGGGAATACATTTTCTTTCCAATTAGGTTAATGCACGTGTTGTTGTTGTTGTACACTTCGGATTTGGCCTAAGAGCATTTTCTTTTGCTTTTCAGCTTTTTACTAATTGTACATACTGTATGTGTGGATACTGGCTCAGCTTTCTTAAAGTGCCTTATACCTCGCCTAATCTCTATTTTGTTTATTATCTGCACACATTCTTCAAAACAGAGGCAGCCGTAGGAATCAATTTAAACATTGGGTGAAAGCCAACATAATGCAGGCAAGCTTTGCTTCACTTCTTCTTGCAGCTTGGCAGTAACCTGTTCTCTCCCCAGATATGCCCTGGAAGGAAAAACAGATGGGGGGTTTTTAGGGGATGCCAATCCATCAGCAGACAGACACACAAACTGAGGAAAAAAGCCCACTATAAGAAGTTTTTACAGGAACCCCTCCCCCACAGCTTATAACCAAAAAACACCAAACACAAGATCTATTCAGCCAATGCTTGATGCAAATGTGGTAAAAATAAGATGTTGAAAAAGCCTATGCAGAGTGATCCTGCAAATTAACCCTAAAGTTATCTTTTTTTTTGCAATCTCTTTCTAAAGCTTAGATACCTCCCAAGATTTTAGAATATTGCTAGGTCTTAAGTGCTAACATGCTTCAAATTAATATAATCAGTGACTAGGTTCACATTTTGTGCTAAATTAGTATGGTTTGTGGTACAATATCAATGACCTGATTCATGCAGAAAATTAAATTATAATCTATAATTATATCCATAATGACTGATAACACTGATAACATTTAGGTGTAACACCTAAAGAAATCAGATTTTGGTTTAGAAATACCAGCAAATAAGTCATACAAAAAATTGTATATTATCCTACTTTGGATAATATGCAAAGTTCTATCCTTTTTAAGGAGGCTCTAAACCTGAGAAAGGGAGAAAGAAAAGGGATGACCAGCAATAAGATGGATGGATTCAGTTAAAATGGCAATAGTTGCACTGTTGGAAGACTTGAAAGACCAGGTTAGGAGCTGAGGGTCATGGAGAAAATCTATGTGATTGTCAAGAGTTGACAATGATTTGATGACATATAATCAATCAAAATATATCTTGTGTGCCTCACAATGGTGATATCTTATGCCTAGAACTTTAGTATAGAACAGTGGTGGCAAACCTATGTCACGGGTGCCAGAGATGGCACACAGAGCCCTCTGTGCAGGGCCCTCTGTGATGCCCTCTTGCATCAGGTCTGTTTTGGGTCTCTGCCACGCATGTGTGCGCACCTCCCACTGGCCAGCTGGTCTTCGGGTCTCTGCCACGCAGGGCATGGACATGCATGTGCTTGCGTCTTGCAGCTTGGGTGGGGTATGGGTGCATGGATGGAGTGCGCACATATGTGCGAGGTGCATGTGCATGCACCTACGCCTTGCAGTTTGGGTGCATGTCTAAAAGGTTTGCCATCACTGGTACAGCATATTTTGTAGGAGAAGAGCAGGCAGAGCTAAGGGGCAGAGTTAAGTATGTCATCAGTTTAGAGTTGTTGCATTCCCACAAATGTTCCAAATCCAACCCATCCTGAATTCCATGGACCGTCATTAGGCATCAATTTAGTGTTGAACTTTATCTGATTAGATTCTTATGTACAGGCTTGAATAGGCTTTCTGTGCTGCAACCTTATAAATGGTCCTGATTCTTTGCATCTGACAATTTTAGTATAATTTGTGCTGATTTCCATTTTATTGTCTTAGTTTACTTTTAATGTCATATGTTGTTTTCCTTTATTTTCTGATTTTTAATGATAAAGCCCTTCATGGCATGGAATGGATTGTTTGAGAGACTGTCTCTCCTCCCCTTACATCTACATGAGGGGTGTCAAACTCGTGTCATCATGGCATCATCACATGACGTATCACAACTTTTTCCCCTTTGCTAAACTGGGAGTGGGTGTGGCCAGTGCATGACACCTCCAGACTGAGGGCTGTGAGTTTGATATGCCTGATCTACATCAACATCCCATCAGATTGGCAGGAGAAGTGTGCTCTAGGCCCCATCTGCTAGGGAACACCATCTGATGTGGACCAGGAAGGGAGCTTTTTCTATTGTGGCTTCTACCCTTTGGAGTATTGCCCCTCGAGATTAGATTGGTCCTGACCATGCTAACTTTCTGTAACTCCTTAAAGACCTGGTTTTGCCATTGGACTTGGGTATCAGCTATGCTGATTGTTGTTGACACATTTTGATATAACTTGGCAGCTGATTATGTTACCATTCAGAGTTTCTGAATTGGGCAGTCTACAAATTTAATACATTATTACTCTTAGTAGTAGTTGAACAGTCATTTTTATCCCCTTACCAAATCCTCCCAATGACCTACAATAAACAGATGTTGTGGTCTGAATTATTATTATTACATACCAGCAAGGTAAAATGACACCTGCCAATTATTTGGTTCATCTTGGCTTTTATATGTATCAAGTCCTTTAAAAAAAATGTAGGATATTGTATTTATTTATTTGTTAAATTTTATGCCACCCATCTCCCCTACAAGGTGGTTCTGGAATCTGTAATATGTCAGCATAGTATAAGCGTTAAGCCAAGCAGTGTGGCCTTTTGTAATTGACAGGTGGAAATTTTGCCAACACATAGAATTTCTAAGACCCATCCAAGATTTTTGGTATGGCACCATCTGTGCCACTAATCACTGGGAATACTATGGCCAGTTTATGCCAATATCTTTCAACTTCTATTTTCAGGTCTTGATACTTTGTCATGTTCTCCAGTTCTTTGTTTTCTATTCTACTATCCCCAGATATGGTGAGAACAATTATCACACTTTCTTCTTTTCAATTACAGTTAAATCTGGTACATTATGAGCCAAACTTTATCAGTCTGTCTTTGGAAATCTCACAATATTTTAACTTGCTCATTTTTACTTTTTTTCAATTCTAGATTCCCATCAATAATTTTTCCTTGATAATTTTTACAAATATTCCACTGAAACATTCTTGTGTGTGTCTTATGTCATTGTTTACAATCAGTTTGTGTGATCTTCCTGCATGAGCTTAGTATATGATCTAATGTTCCTTCTGATTCTTTGTACAATTATCACTATGAATCATTTGATGATGTTTCAATTCCTGCCTTGATTAAATTAGTCTGAATAGGTTGCTCTATAGCAGCCAAAGTCAATCCTTCATATTTTTTGTTTAACTATTATGGTTGGTCTCCAGATGTTTAGATTGGATTTGGCATTTTATTCACCTACTGAATCCTTCCCAAAGACCTGGGATAGGCAGATATTGTTTAATAGTCTTAGAGGTATCATCACAGGATGTAAACTGTTCCAAGTAAAGTGCCTTTTGCAATTGACTGATTTTGTCAATCCTGATAGTGTTCAAGTGGTGTTCCAGGTGTTATGTAATTGCACCCAAGGCACTATATTATGTATTATATGCTATGGCTTTCTTTTGCTAGAGTTGTTCTACATTTCTATTTGCAGGTCTTTGTATTTTGTTCTTTTCTCTAGTTCTTTCTCTTCTCTTTTGCTGTCTCCAGTTGCTGCCACATAGCCTTTTTAGTCTTTCTTATTGACAGTTGTGATGTCTGGGATGTTATATGGCAGATGTTTGTCTGTTTGAATTCTAAAGTCTCAGAGCAATTTAGCTGCTTCATTCTTCTATTATTTTATCTGTTTTGTCATCCCACTTCTTTCTTGCAAGCAAATGACATTTCTTGAACATGATCCAATGCACTCTTTTTGCTACTCTGTCATGCTGTTGTTTGTAGTCAGTCTGTGAGATTGCCATGCAGTAACTAAGTTTCTTCAGTTTCTTTGCAGAATGGCATTTGCTGTTTGTTGCTATTTTCTCAGATCTGGCTTTGTATGCATTTGTTCTTAAAGTTTTGTCTTGTGCAGCCAGAACTAGCCCCTCTGTCTCTTTCTTCAACTTTCTCTTTCTTATTCCACCCATTTTTAATTCCCATTTGAGAAAACAGGTGTCATAAAAATCCTGATCTTTTTTTATTACAGACGCTGAGCTTGTCGATCAAAAGGATGGCAATTCAGTGGTTCGAATCTCTAGTGCCGTGTAACAGGGCGAGTTCCCATTACTTGTCCCAGCTTCTGCCAACCTAGCAATTCAAAAGCATGTAAAAAAATGCAAGTAGAAAAATAGGGACCACCTTTGGTGGGAAGGTAACAGCGTTCTATGCTCCTTTGGCATTTAGTCATGCTGGCCACATGACCACAGAGACATCTTCAGACAGCGCTGGCTCTTCGGCTTTGAAACAGAGATGAACACTGTCCCCTAGAGTCGGGAACGACTAGCACACATGTGCGAGGGGAACCTTTACCTTTACCTTTTTAGACACTCTTCTCCAAAAAGCAATCTTTTGTAGCTGGAGTATAGATGTAGTTTGGCTATTTCTACCGCTTCAGAGAGAGAAAAAAAAAAAGGCTCATTCTTTCCACCATAATCTCACATTAAGTCACGAGAGTAGATTAGGTTGAGCAAAACACTCTTTTGTTTCTGTTTTCCTTCCAACAATGTTTCAGGTGCCATCTAATACAATCTTTAGTTGTTAACATTTTGTAATGGGCAGACACAGCCTCAAGAATTGATTACATGTATTGATTCAGACTACAACTGATTTATCAGCCATAGTCTGCCTTGGAGAATACCTGGATCTGAAGGTGTAAGATAATTAATTAAAAATTTCTTGCCAAATGTCTACTAGGAGAAAAGTATTGGTAAGTAAAAGAAGTTGAAGTAGTGTTGTGTGAAGTTCAGTATTCTTTTAAGAAGGTGCACAGTTGAGGCGAGGGGGGAGGAGCTTGAAGTGGTATAAGATTGTTTTCTTTCAAAATGAAATTCAGTGATAAAATAAGGCTTTTCAAGTTGTTAAGAATGTACAGTTTATTTTACTTGAAATAAAAAAAATAGTTCTGTGTTATTTGCAATGGATTGAACAATTATTTGTTGAAGCAGCCGCAATTCTGCGAACCTTCAAAAACATGTGAGCCTTGACAAATCAGCAGGTTGCTTCTTTCATGCAATTATTTTCCTTTCTTTCAAAATAATAAGATACATAATTGGAATTTGCTTCTGAACACTCAAAAACCCAATCAATTTATAATTTCTATTAAATACCATTTCTCCACTGTAGACTTCATATTTATATTATTGTAATGACAAATCACACAATGGTGTTATGCTTTTCAGAAGGTCAGCACCCAAGCACTGAATAATAGGAGTTAGAATGAAATATATTCCATTAGAAACTTAACTGATTACTGAATTCTGATACTAAAGCTCTTGCTGGAGAGACTGCTCTTACTAAGAGAGAGAGAGAAAACCCATCAAAAGTGCCCTTGATTATAAATAGCTTTCAAGAAATGAAATTTCTTTCTACTATATTAAACCTCATTGATTAAATAAAACATTTGATGGCATTTGTTATCCTCTTCATTTTTTAAATTCAATGGAGAAAGGGAATGAATGTGGCTTTTGATACAGTGTCTGTAAACTATATCCATTTTTCATTCTCATTGTTCTAAACTCACTTTGGTCAGTAGATCATTGACCAAACATACAGGTAGTCCTCAACCTACAACCATTCATTTAGTGACCATTCAAAGTTACAACAGCACTGAAAAATTTACTTACAACTAGTACAACTCACTTATGACTGTTGCAGCATCTGCACAGTGATCTAAATTGAGGTGCTTGGAAATCAAGTTGTATTTACAACAGTTGCAGCATCCCAGGATCATGTAGTTGCCATTTTTGATGTTCTCATCTGGTTTCCAACAAGCAAAGTCAATGGGGAAGCCAAATACATTTAAGGGCTGCAGTGATTCACTTAACAATCATAGCAAAAAAGGGTATAAAGTTAAGCATAATTTACTCAACAACTGCCTTGCTTAGCAATGGAAATTTGGGTGCCAATTGTAGTTATAAAACAAGGACTATCTAATATAATAGTAATATAATAGATTAACAGAGTTGAAAGGGACCTTGTAGGTCTCCCAAGCAGGAAACCCTACACCATTTCTGACAAATGGCAGTCTAGTCTCTTCTTGAAAGCTTCCAGTGATGAAGCCTCCGCAACTTCTGAAGGCAAGCTGTTCTTTGTACTTTGTTACCTGTACTTTCCATTTGTGGAGATTCTCTCTCTTAGAAGTTATAAAATATAGCTGACTGAATTTTGTTGAAATGTTGCAAGAGAAAACCATGATTTTCTTTAGATTTGGATAGCCCTTAACAAACAAAGGCTTTAACCCAGATGGATTTTCCATTAGATCTGCCCTGTCTCTCCCTCCGTCTTTCCACATTGCTTGATGTGAAACAACTTCTCCTTTCTCAGTGAGCAGAATGGAAACCAAGGCAACTGTCCATCTCCCTCCACAATGCAAGGCAAGGCAAGGCAAGATGAAGCAATGGACAGAAAAAAAGAAACCAGGGCAAGTGCCTGCATTCCTATGCCATGGAGTAAAACAAAGAATTACTTTCACATTAAGCAGTACAGAGCAATTCAACAATTCCTCCGCTATGGAGGCAGGTTCTTTCTTTCCTCCATTCCCAGTTTCAGTCGTTTACAAGCTGTGTGGTGAAAAGAGATGCTGCTTCTCAGTGCACACCGTGGAAAGGCAGTAAATTGCCAAGGAGAGAGGACAAAACTGCTCACTGCTTTTCCATGCAGTTTGTGTATGTATGTGTATAAATTAGAGCTGTCAGATCAATCTCAGATTGGTCTGTGTCCGTGCTGCCGGTTATATTATTTCTTTCTCTAATGGATGCTGCTGTCATGGTTGCTGCTGGTTAGGGCTTTAAAATAGTACTGGAAAATTTACATTCAATGTCACTCGTAACTTTGTGTAATATATGGAATTCCGTATGCAAATGTCCCTAATGTACTCTAAAAAAAAAAGAACAGAAAAGGGTAACTGCTACTAATAAATGTTATTTTGTTTGCTCCTTTACAAATGCATGCTCTTTGGGGATGCATATTTCTCACATATTAGGGATATATGATGCATAAGGATGCATATTTCTCGCTTGCCATCCAATACGTCTTTTTTGCTGTTCATTTTTTTTTTTTAAAGCAGAGCCAGGCTGACCCTTATAGACTTTGTTTATTGCTGTCATCTCTCCTACAAAAGAATGTGTTTCAGGTTATTTTCATTTTGAGATGATGGGATGGTGTGTGTGAATGCCCTTCTACAAAAAAATGGTCACACAACTTACAGAATGGCTTCACATTTCTACTGTTCCCATTTAGATGTACTCATTTTATGTGTTTATGGCTATGTTTTGCTTATTTATTTACTTTTATTTGTGCCAAAATTTCTTCATGTGTCCATCTCTATGTCTATACTGTTACTTGTTTCCTTGTACTTGTTGACAAATAAATAAATAAAATAAAATAAATAAAACATTCCTTTGATTCTCCCTCTTCAGTAGCTGAGCCAATTTACTTCCAGCCTATCTGCAGAGTAAAACTGCTTCTGAAACCAATATCCATTTAGAAACACTGGAACCCTTTAGATATTACAACCTGTTTCCTCCTGAGAGAGAATTCTTGCCTCACGCTCTATCCAGTGTGTCTGCTACAGCTAAGAGGAAAGCTGAGGTGATGGCTTTGCATCTTCCCCTCAGGCCAGCTAAAGTGAACACATATGAAATGAAAAAGGTTCTATCTATTCCCTTCTTCTGGATGGTTGTGGACCAGTTGCAGACAAAGCTCCAGGTTGCTTCATTTGCTTTTGCTTTTTTTGTGAGGGAGGAGAAGGAGTGGAAGAACAGCTGTTAGCCTCTGAAAGGGTTGGTTTAAGTAGAAGGGAGATAATTTCTATTGACTGCTTTGATCAAAGAAAAAAAATACAAATATTTTTATTTCTACTTGGAAACCACTTCTGGATTTTGTACTTGAGGTGGGGGGAAAAATGAAACTTTGATTTTGGGTTTTACCAATTAGATAGATTTGTTGGTACAGAAATGGCTAGTTTAAACTACAGTATTATGTAAAAGTAAAATGTTGAGGTTTGATGTTAATGCCTTATTCTACTACACCAAAGGGAATCAGAAGTCAATGCCTTCTTTTTTCCCTTCTTTTCCTGATTTTTCCCTTCCCTTCTCCCTTCCTTATTTTTCCTACTATTTGCTTTTGTATATTTTTTGTGTGTTACGACATAAAGTAATAAAACTGTTAAATATGATAAAGGGGTGATGATTTCTGAGTCTTGTTCTTAGCACTTTGAGGTCAGTGAGAATCAATAAGATATTTGCAAATAATTTTCTAACTGCATTTGAAGTGGACCACACGTGATGGTCTGGACTAGTATTTTTCAAACTTAGCAACTTTAAGTTGTGTGGACTTCAGCTTCAATTTTCCCAGCAGTTTTTGTAGAATTGAAAAGTTTGAGAAACCCTGCCCTAGATCTACCTTAAGTTTCTTGCCTTTGCTGTACAATCCTTTTAAAAAATGTTTTCCTAAACTTTACTGTTCAGTTGAAATCCAGGGGAAGATGTCATAAAGAAGGTTTTTCAAATTCAGAAATCAGGTTAGTAGGAAAAACTTCAGAGGGACAGAAGGCTGTGCAGTACCAGTAAAAATGTAGCCCAGCCCTTCAGACACACTGCAGTGATAAGTCAACATATTGCTAAAGACAATTCAAAAGAGATTCAGAAGTTGTGTTAGGAGCCTTTTTATGAAGAAAGAAATTTTTCACAAAGTGAAGAAATTTTCACGGGGCTAAAACCTATAAAAACCTAGAAGAAGAATGTAATAGAAGAATGAGGACACCTCATGTCCTGGTTTGCCAGGACAACTTTGACAGTTGTGGGGCAAAGAAAAGCAACTGATAAGAGTGTCAGTTTCATTTGAGAAGAAATTAAAACGCTTCTGTTATTTTTACAACTGAAATTAGATGTATAGATATATAGATATAAAAATACAAATCCTGTAGCTAGATAAAACAACTTCTTAAAATTACTAATTAACCTGAGATTAGTACATCATTCTATTACATTATAAGGCCGTTACAATTATGTTCTCCAGTGTATGCACACATTTTCTCAAGCTTGGTATCCTCTGGAGGTGTTGGAGTGCAGGTTTCATGGTCTTCAACCAGTGAATAGTTGAAGACCATGAAACCAACTAATCCAATACAAGGTTTCTTCTTGCCAAGAACTCTATAAGTTTTCAGCCATTAAATTCCTTCTCTGTCTCTTTTCCTTTTTCTCTCAAGGTGCCCCCACAAGATCAAACTGGAAGGGGGAAAGTAGCAATCAATGCATATATGTTTATTTATTTTATTTATTTATTATCATATTTATATACCGCCCTACTCCCAGGGGACTCAGGGCGGTGAACAGCCAAGATAAAAATACAAATAACATACAAAAGTTAAAAGCTATTAAAAATAGATTAAATAATTTGGGCTCAAAAACCAATTTAAAAACATCCAATTTATGTAAAACATTTAAAATCCAATTTAAAAGGGAGAGTTAGGCCAGACCAGCCTGTTGGAATAAAAACATTTTTAGGGCATGGCGGAAAGTGTGTAAATCTTGGATCCTCCGTATCTCCGGGGGGAGCTCATTCCAGATGGCAGGCGCCCCCACAGAGAAGGCTCTCCCCCTGGGGGCCGCCAGTCGACATTGTTTGGCCGACGGCACCCTGAGGAGCCCCTCTCTATGGGAGCGAACTGGTTGGTGAGAGGCTACTGGTGGCAGAAGGCGGTCTCGTAAGTACCCTGGTCCTGAGCCATGGAGCGCTCTAAAGGTGGTAACCAAAACCTTGAAGCACACTCGGAAGACCACTGGGAGCCAGTGCAGCTTGCGCAGGAGGGGGGGTCACATGGGAGCGCCACGTCGCTCTCATCACCACCCACGCAGCCACATTCTGGACCAGTTGAAGCCTCCAGGTGCTCCTCAAGGGGAGCCCCAGGTAGAGAGCATTGCAGTAGTCCAGGCATGAGGTGACAAGGGCATGAATAACCGTGTGTAACGAGTCCGATCCAGAAAGTGATGCAACTGGCGAATCAGGTGAACCTGATAATTACTTGTGAGCAAGAAATGAGGTGTCATTGGTTCAAAGTATATTCTTTGCAGAATTTGTTTCATTGTTCCATTGCGTACAAGAAACTTTCTTCAAAGTTCTCATATCTGGGCACCTACCTCATCTACCTCAACTTCACATCAGTTGCTCAATCACTTGCAGGAAATTCTTTACTCTTCTGCTTTCTGCTAGCCTTCTCTCTCTTATATTTCTGTCATATATCAATTCCCTATGAGATAAATAAAGGGTGCCTTAAGCAAGCTTTCCCCATCTCTTCAGGTTGCATTGGAAATATGTATTAATTAAAGGAATATGCATTATTTGTATTTCACCTGCTGTAAGGAAGTAGAAAAAAGTAAATGAAATCATAGAACTATAGAAAGACAAATTCTGCAGAGTATTACACTTGTTAGCAGTTATTTCATACACTTTATGTATTATGCTTATACCAAGGACTCCTAATATTATTTTATCCATGTGACCCACAGTAGCCCTCGGTCCTCTGAAAAGTTCCTGAATCTCTAGAATCTTACCAAATCCCTTTCCACATAGTCTGTCTTTATTTTAGCCCTCCACAAGAAAAGATAAAATCTCTGAAAAGTCTCAAGAGCAATCCTCTGTATATGTCTCACTCAATTTGTTTGTTGTAGTTAGTCACAAAGTCATGTCCGACCCATCGCGCCCCCATGGACAACCTTCCTCCAGGCCTTCCTGTCCTCTACCATCCCCCAGAGTCCATTTAAGCTCACGCCTACTGCTTCAGTGACTCCATTCAGACACCTTATTCTCTGTTGTCCCTTTCTTCTTTTGCCCTCAATCATTCCCAGCATTAGGCTCTTCTCAAGTGAGTCTTTCCTTCTCATTAGATGGCCAAATATTTGAGTTTCATCTTCAGAATCTGGCCTTCTAAAAAACAGTCAGGGTTAATCTCCTCTAGGACTGACTGGTTTGATCACCTGCAGTCCAAGGGACTCACCAGAGTCTTCTCCAGCACCATAGTTCAAAGGCCTCAATTCTTTGGTGTTCAGCCTTCCTTATCGTCCAACTTTCACAGTCATACATTACAACTGGGAAAACCATAGCCTTGACTATACACACTTTTGTTGGTAGGTTGATGTCTCTGCTTTTTAGTATGTTATCTAGATTTGCCATAGCTTTCCTCCCAGGAGCAAGCGTCTTTTAATTTCTTGTCTGTAGTCCCCATCTGCGGTGATCTTGGAGCCTATAGTCATCTGAATTAAATTCACTCATTCCTGTCCATTTTAGTTCACTGATTCCTAAGATGTCAGTGTTCAATCTTGTCTTCTCTTGTTTGACCACGTCCAGCTTGCTTTGATTCATGGATCTTACATTCTAGGTTCCTATGGAGCATAGATCTTTACAGCATCGGACTTTCCTTTCACCACCAGATACATCCACAGCTGAGTGTCCTTTCAGCTTTCACCCAGTCACTTCATTTTTTTCTGGCACTATTAGTACTAGCCCTAATAGTACCGGTATGTACTATCACTTTGTTATTAGAGTCTAATACAATGCATTAAAATCAGTATTTTTATCTTGCTGATGATAGTTATAGATAACAAGATTTGCTTCTAGATTTGGAAGTTGCTGTCTTTAACTGCTGCACAAAAATGCATCTCATATTGGAGGACTGTTAAGTATAAAAATCTACCTGCCATAATCCTTGCATAAAGCAGAAGGAAAATTGTTGTTCCCCTATGGAGCAGAAAATAGACTATTTCCCCCAAAGTAAAATTTGTCTCTTAAAACCCTTAAAGTGTTTTTAGAGTATGTAAGAATAAGTGTGTGCTTATCTTGATGTGAAGTGTATAACACCTTCCTTGCTGGATAATTGGTGAAATAACCACTGTTCTGCTTTCATTGGGTTGGAGATCCATATTTAGCTTAACAGCAGGCCTCAAGCGGTTGTCTGCTAAATTCACAGTGGGCTAAAAGGTTTTGGCTTGTTTGGCAACAAAAGTGATCCATAAACTTTAGAGCTGATGCCACAAAACGACAGCCGGAAACATCTTTGAAAGGCTCCTTGGCTGGCTTAATCTTTATACCTGGGAACCAGCTGCAGACATACAAAGATAAAGTGCCAACTGTATCTATAATCCAGGTCAGTCAACTGAGATAAAACCATTTTCCTACAGTAAGCATTAACCTCAAAACACATTATGGATTCATATCACCTTATCTCCAACAGTTCTCTAAGAAGGCCAATACATTAGCAAAACATCTTAATTCCACCAAGGAGAGTTTGAGCTGCGATAAGATTTGGAGAGTGAGCAAATTAGGACAAAATGCCTCCCCATCACCTACAGTCCTGTTTGTTTGCTAATGCTGAGCTACAAGATTAAAAGGCAGAAAGGCACTGTGAGAGGCAGAAACCCAAAGTTTTTAAAATAAGTATTTCATTGATAGATAGCTAAATTTTGTTTTGCTAATTTTATACTCCAAAGACTGTTAAACCTGTTCACCCACAGTATTTTTTTAGGAATATCTAATTGGTTCTTTTCCAATAAAGTTGGAGCCTAATGGACAGTGTAATGTATGGGAAAGGAGTCAAAGACCAGGTTCTAGTCTCAGGTCAGCCATGCAGCTTGCTGTGCAATGGGTGGATGGGGGCACTTATTTTCTTTCTCAGTTCCCTGACTTGTGTATGTAAAATAAGAGAGAACACCCTTAGCTTTCACAGAAAAGATGAGATGTCAATGCAGACTTGGGGATTCTCAAATGGAAGAATTACGTGAAAATGATAAATGCATCATTTGAATAGAACTAATGAGTTTCCTCACATTTCCTCCTTGATTCTGGCAAGCTTTCCAGTTTGTGATCTCCTTCATCTTTTCTTTGGATCTCCTGAGAAGGAGGTCACAGTCCAGAGTTAGATAAGCCTTCCAATAAATAAACAATTCTATACTGTTACACCAGAGCATAGAACTGAAAAAAGTAGTGCAAGATGTTGTCTTGTGTTCTTGTATGGACTGCACCAGTAGAGGCTAAACCAATTTTGTTGTATACAAGATGTACAATGACAATAAAGGCTTTGAATTTGAAGATTGGAAGACGTGGAGAGACCTGGCCCATAGAATCACCAAGAGTCAGACATGACTGAATGGATAACATCATCGTCATCGTTGTCGTCATCATCATATTGTTACATTGGTACATGAGATTTTATTTTCACAATGTAAGGCTCTGCAAACACCTCCCACTAAAACAGGGGTGGGGAACTATGATTCTTTTATGATGTGTGGACTTTTGGGAGTTGAAGTTCATATGTCATAAAGGGGCCATGGTTCCACATCTCTGCGAATGAGACTGAATGAAAAAGCATTACAATATAAACCTAAAAGTGCCAGTCTGTGAAGTGACTTCATGGACATGTCCAATTATGGCTGCTCTGTACATTTTTCATATGACTAATTGTTCATGCGATTATGTGCTACAGAAAGTTGGTATCAGTTGGAATAGAAACATAATGTACATTTTGTCTATAAAGTAAAGGTAGTGTGACACTATTTCTTAATTTATATATTTTGGAAGCAGCAATGATATTGTGCATTTGACAAATTACCAAAAAGAAAATATAAGTAGTTTATATATTATGCTCTTTAATCAAGCTATAAAAATACATAGCAGATATTTATACAGTGTATGTGTGATGCACGTGTATGTATAACCATACATGAGTAACATGTTTTGGTACAAATATTTGTCATTGTCTCTGGGGGCAATGCTCTTTAAACTATAAAAGATATTGTCTGATCATTCCTGGAATCTTAACTAAAGAAGGTATGGTGCTTTTAAATATGTAACATCAGGCATCACAATAGCACATAAACTTCAATACCATATAGACAGATATAATCCAAATATGGAGTGTGTTGGAGCCTGTTGTTGGAATGAAAATGTAATATAACCTGTTTTGAAAGTTGTTATTTTTCAATAAATTAAGGAATTCATGTTAGTTTGCTTTCCCTGAATTGATTCTATTCAGCAGTGATAAAAGATAAAGAAAATCAACTACTACTACAACACTCTCTACATGGGGCTCCCCTTGAAGAGCACCTGGAGGCTCTAACTGGTCCAGAATGCGGCTGTGCAGGTAGTCACGGGAGCCGCATGGCGCTCCCATATAACACCTCTCCTCGCTGCACTGGCTCCCAGTGGTCTTCTGGGTGTGCTTCAAGGTGTTGGTTATCACCTTTAAAGCGCTCCATGGCATAGGACCTAGTTATCTTCGAGACCACCTGCTGCTACTGACGGCCTCCCATCGACCTGTGTGCTCCCACAGAGAGGGCCTCCTTGGGGTGCCATCAGCCAAACAATGTAGGCTGGTGACCCCCAGGGGAAGGACCTTCTCTGTGGGGGCACCTACCCGCTGGAATCAGCTGCCCCCAGAGATAAGGAGAATCCAAGACCTCAGTGCCTTCCGCCGTGCCCTTAAAACCTTCTTTTTCCAGCAAGCCAGGCTGGCCTAACACTTTTTTAAATGTTTTTATTGTTTGTTATTGTTTTTAATCATGGGGCCAAATTTATATATATCTTTTTAATTGTATTTTAATGTTTGTAGTTTATGCTTTTACTTGGCTGTTCACCACCCTGAGTCCTCAGGGAGAAGGGCGGTATACAAATTTAAAAATAAATAAATAAATAAATAAATAAATAAATAAATAAATAAATAAATAAATAAATAAACAAACAAACAAACAAACAAACAAACAAACTTTTATGAAATAAATACTGTATATGAAGTAAAAGCAATTTGAGGAAGATAAATTATATCTCTGACAATTCTTGAGCTCTAACAGTCTGGCTGTTAAACAGTTATCCACCATATTTATTTGTGGAACTTGTAGCGGTTATTTCTAATGATCTAGTCTTATTCTTATGATGATGTTATGCTATGCTACACTATGTTAGAATAATAGTCATATGTAGGAGAAGTGACAGAAAATAAAGGACTTTAGCTTGGAGATATAATGTACATTGTCACTGAAAAGATGCCTATTTTATATTTCATATTTTAACAGATGGTTTGCCAGTAGGATTGTCTGAGAAACATAATGTGCTTGTTTTGATATTAATGTAAAAGGAATTTCCTAATTTTAAGATTCTTGTTGCTTCTGTTGTTGAATTGTTTTTGCATAATTATGTTCAGTCAATAAAGTCAGTGGTTTAACGATCAGACATCTTCTTTTCTTGCAGTTTGTTCCCAAGCTGAGAATCCAATAAAACATATCAGGCAATCAGTGGATGTTAAACAAAATATGTTTATTCAACCCAAGATTGTCATGTTTTATTGGGTGCTGTCCATGGTGAATTGCCCTTCTGTCATCCTTTTTATAGATTTTATTTTAGTTTAAGTATTTAGTCAATCATTAACATTAGACTGGAATGCATTAGCTTTTTACAAATATTTCCCTATCTAGAATAAAACACATGGGCATTTTATCTTTGTATATGTTTTTCTGTACATAAGATATATGTTTTCCTTTATATGCTTCCTTCCTTGCTATATGATGCACTCATTTTTTTTTAATAATCACAGGATACCGGGTTTTTTTTGTTTTATAAAATGGTATTACTATTCCCTATACAATCACTCATCGATCTTTAATTTGAAACCTATTGTGAATATATAAGGAAACTATTCCAACAATGATCTTTGACATTTCATCTGAATATGTTTATATCTATACCTGTAAGATGTGAAATGCCGATTTTGAAAGCAATATTACTATTTAGCTGCATTGTTTCTCAAATTCCTATGAAATTTGATTTTATATGCTGGTCCTTGTTTGCTTTGTTGTGTTGTCCTCCATGCAAAGATGTTGGCAGGACAAGGAAAAATTATCATGCTTATGTGTCACAATATTTTGAACTGGCACTTGCAGCATTGGTGGGAAATGAAGAGAATCACTTTTTATGCTTCTCTGTTGCCACTTGAAGTGATTACTAAGGACCAATGTATTTTGTGAATATGAAGCTTCTTGTGGAACTTGATAACCTTTAGTTACTATTTGCTTCAAGGTATGGGGAGAAAAAGTCACAAGAAAATATAATTGGGGATCAGAAATTAGAACAAAGAACAGAACTAAGGCAGAAACTTGTCCCTCCCAAGAATAAAACACCCAGACACAAACTGAGCAATGTGATATATGCAGTACAATGCAGTGAGACATGTGCAGATCTGTACATTGGAGAAACAAAACAACCACTTTACAAATGCATGGCACAACATAGGAGAACAAACCCAACAGGACAAGATTCAGTAGTCCATCTGCATTTGAAAGGCAAAGTCACTCTTTTGAAGACAGCAAAGTCCATATTTTATATAAAGAGACCACTGGTTTAAAAGAGGGATTAAAGAACCATCTACATTAAGATTGAAGAGCCCTCTTTCAACAAAGGAGGAGGGCTATGACACCACTTATCTCCTGTTTATAATACAGTCCTTTCAACAGTTCTGAGAAGGTTCCACACCCATTTTCACTATTCAGGTAGAAATCCCTAAATCCCTTTAGAATTCCCTAAAGGCACAGATAAATCTCCAAGTGGCCTCAAGGACTCTCAGAAAGAGTGCTAATGACCAGATGATTGCGAGGAATATAAATATTTCCATTCTCCACAATTCATTCAGACCTGAAAAAGCTTCTTGTATGAGAAGTGAAATGTTTTCAAACAAAAAACAAAAAAGAAAGTCCAGTTGCCTTTTGAAAAAGTACCTTTTCTCCCTTTTGAACATGATCTACTGACAGTTGGGGTTAGATCAATTGAAATAGTCTTAGTGTATTAAGAGTGTTTAAGAAAGAAGTGGGCTTGAATTATACTTTGGAAAATGTATAAACCTTCTGAAAACATTCCAGGTAAATAAATTGAGGTAAATATACAGACTGCCTTAGTATACAGATGTTTTCAAAAAAGAATAGGAGAAACTAGTACTTTGGTTTTTTTTTTAATACCAAGCTCTTCAGTCCTAAATACAATAACAGGCAAGTAAATTATAGTCAATATATACAAGCTTGCTTTCAGATGAAAAAAAATGTCAGCAAATGCAACAATGACCTGATTCATACTGGAAGTAAGCATATCAAGAGTGAAGCTTTTGATAAAGTGACATTGTGCAGGAAAATCTCCCAATTGTTCGACTATATTGTTTTAGGGAGTTGAAAATCATAATAATGTATTTATTATACAGTGATTAATTATAAGAAGTAATGCCCTTTTTCTACCTAAGAGATCCAAGGCAATCCAATATGGAATCATATTGGATGATGGCACAGTGGTTAGAATGCAGTATTGTGGGTTAACTCTGCTCAAACTGAGGAGTTTGATCCTGACCAGCTAAAGTTGACTCAGCCTTTCATTCTTCTGAGGTCTGTAAAATGGGGACCTAGATTGTTGGGGGCAATATGCTGACTCTGTAAACTGCCCAGAGACTGCTGTAAAGGAATGGGTATATAAATCTAAGAGCTAAGTGTTGTGTAGTTCTATTTCTTCCTGACAATTATGAATTTTGATTTGGAATATCTTGTCTAAGACTGTAACTGTTTTAAACATTTTCCTGTAAATAGGAAACAATGATAATCTTTAGGTCATTTTTTGTCCCGAGCACCTAATTGCAAAACTTTAGCAAACATAATTATTTCTACAAACATTCAGGATTGCTCTTCAGATTAGAAAAAGCAAATACAAAGAAGCAATCAATGAAAAAATAATTTAAAGTGCTCTTGAGTAAAGGCATGATTTACAGTGCCTTCTTGGAAATAAGCTACTTATCCCCTTTTATTTCTGGAGTACCAAAATAGTTTCTATCTCTCCTACTGAATTTTTAATAGGTGTATACAGAACAAATCCATGAAGATTTTGCTTAAAGTGGAAGAAAACGTCTTTCAAATGATATCATGAAAAGTTATTTGAAAATTTAGCTGGACCATGTCAACTGGAAAATGGATCTGACTGAAATGAGAGAGAAGGGGGATGAAGGAGGAGGAGAAGAGGGGAGAAGGAGGGGAGGGAAAGAGGAGGAAAAGAAGAAAATCAAAACAAAGAAGAAAGAGAAACAAAGGGAAACAAAGAAAGAAGGGAGGGAAGGAAGGAAGGAAGGAAGGAAGGAAGGAAGGAAGGAAGGAAGGAAGGAAGGAAGAAGAAAAAAGAAAGAAAGAAAGAAAGAAAGAAAGAAAGAAAGAAAGAAAGAAAGAAATTGTAAAAAAAATTCTGCAACCTTTTTGGTTTTGCGGAACAGCAGATGAGGGCAAAGGGGATCGTTCTGCATTTACCCGCTGCTCGTCGGGATGCATATGCACTCGGCCACCACTTCCGTGGTCTGGTTCTGAAAGGCTCAAGGCTCAGTAGTGGATTTCAGCCTTGGTATTGGGGACCCCTGTTGTAATAGGCTAGGCCGCCTTTCACAATTGCAGGCACTACATACCATTCACCACCACTCCAGTTTCCATATTTTCCCCTTCAAAATTCATTAGTCCAATTCAATGGAAGATGTTCAGTCCTTACTCAGTCACATAAGATTTGTATTAGAGTTTTGAGTGAAGATTTATTCATTCATTCATTATTTTATTTTTTATGTTATGTTATGTTATGTTATGTTATGTTATGTTATGTTATGTTATGTTATGTTATGTTATTATTTTTTTTTATTTTTTTTTATTTTTTTTTATTTTTTTTTATTTTTTTTTATTTTATTATTTTATTTTATTTTATTTATTTTTTTATTGAAAAGACAGTGCCATGTCAGGATAACAATGCAAACAATGCAACACCCCACCGGATGATGACATAATTAGGAAAATTTGGGATTGTGCAGAAATGGACAGATTAACTTTAAAAATTAAAGATAAAGAAGACTCAAAATATTACAGGATATGGAATAAATTTTACAAATGGATAGAGACAAGAGGTAGAAATGAGAGGGAAGTTTATGAATGTCAGTACAACAAAGATGTCTAAAACTATGGATATAATATGGAAAAATTTGTAAATAACCTAATGTAAGTAGAAACTTAGTTGAAGTTTTCTTTTATTTCCTTTTGGTTTTTTGTTTGTTTGTTTGGTTGGTTGGTTGCATTGTTGCAATTACTGTTAACATAGTACAGTTATAGTTATTAGCATGTATTTTATTTATCATTGATCTCTCTCTACTTGTGCTTTATTTGCATTGTTATCCTGAGTGAGGAGTTTGGGTTACTTTAAGCCTACTTTGGCCACTTTTTGCAAAGACAGTGCATTCCTAGTATACTTATATTTTTAGGTCAGGGGCACAGTAACAAAGCAATCTCTCTCTCCCCTCCCTCTCTCTCCCCCTCCCTCTCCTTCTCCCTCCCTCCCTCTCCCTCTCCTACTCCTTCTCCCTCCCCTCTCTTATGATAGCATTTGGGTGACTAAAGGTTCATACAATAATACACACACACACACACACACACACACACACATATATATATATATATATATATATATATATATATATATATATAACATTGTTCAAGTAATATCTCTTACCACACTATAATTTTAATAGCCGGACAAAACTGCTATTACATAATGAATACGTACTTATATTGGTTTTCTTCTTAAACTAGAATAAAAACATTCCAATAGTGTTCTGATAAATGCTGCAGAGAATTTAACTAAATAACTGGAGCAAATGTTGGATTTTCAAGAAAAGGATAAATCTGCCTCTGATATTCAGTTCTATTACCAAGCAATGAATCCTGGGATGGTAACCCCAAATCCGCCTATGGCTACTTAAGTAAACAGCTGTCATTTTCTATTTCCAAAATATTGAAAAATATCCTAGTATTAGCTTCAGGGCTATATGGGAAGGAAGACCCATTGCGTTTATCAGAACTCCCTCATAAATCTGTGTAACATGGGATAAAAGCATGAAAATTATAGATCTCTAGCATACATTTACTTGCTTACTTCCAACTAGTTGTCTTTATTTAAAAAGAATTCACTTTGGAGTTAACAGGACTATAAGGAGCTCATAAAGCTGCTTTGTGAACCTCTGAGAAAGAAAATACAATGCAAAAGGGGGAAAAGAGGATAAAATACTTCAAGGGCTCAGGAAGCTAAATTTCTAAATTCCTTTGTCTGGTAAATTGTTCCAGAGGAATTTTTGGTTTAATCAGTGAAACTTTATTGTCAAATCTGTATTTTGAGTCTTCTTGATAAAAATAATACAAGAAGGTACTTAGAAAAGAAAGCAGATGATATATATATATATTTTTAATTTGATTTATATGCCGCCCTTCTCCGAAGACTCAGGGCGGCTTACAATGTGCTCAGCAATAGCCTTCATCCTTTTGTATATTTATACAAAGTCAGCTTATTGCCCCCACAAACTGGGTCCTCATTTCACCTACCTTAGAAAGGATGGAAGGCTGAGTCAACCTTGAGCCTTGGCGAGATTCGAACCCTGCAGTAATTGCAGGCAGCTGGTCTTAATAAGCTTAATAACAGGGTGCCTTAAACTCCTGTACTACCAAGGCTCTTATATTCCTACAGTCAGGAAGTTAAAGTTCATAGCATTTTCTTTGAATACAAAGAAAAATGTTCTGGCATACATACATATGGAAAGAAGTAGCTGACTGTTTTTTTTTTTTTAAGGTTAACATTTTTATTGTGTTATAAAATAGTGTAAAATACAAAATACAAAAGTAAATAGAAAAGCAGTATTTATTTATTTATTTATTTATTTTTATTTGTCGAGTACGTATTTAGATAATATATATAAGTATAAGCATGAATTGAATACATAAAATGAATACAATTAAAGGAAACGTTAGGACAGGGATGGTAGGCACGCTGGTGCTCTTATGCACGCCCCTTACAGACCTCTTAGGAATGGGGTGAGGTCAACAGCAGACAGTCTGAGATTAAAGTTTTGGGGGTTTGGGGAAAAAACCACAGAGTCAGGTAATGCATTCCAGGCATGGACCACTCTGTTGCTGAAGTCATATTTTCTGCAATCGAGTTTGGAGCGGTTCACATTAAATTTGTATCTATTGTGTGCTCATGTATTGTTGTGGTTGAAGCTGAAGTAGTCATTGACAGGTAGTACGTTGTAGCAGGTGATTCTATGTATTTTATGTATTTTATAGTATGCAAGGAAAGTGGGAAGAGAAGTGAGGAAAGATAAAAAGAAAAAGAAGCATTGACTTCCGACTCTCTCTGTTACAGTAAAATAAGGCATTAACATCAAATCATAACTTTTTGCTTTTTTATAATAATATGAACAAGCCATTTTGCAATTCAACCAACTTCATCAACTTCTGCAACCATACATCCATAGTAGGAATGGAAGCGTCCTTCCATTTTTGGGCATACAATAGTCTTGATGCTGTCCTCATATATTGTTGTTGTTGTTGTTGTTGTTGTTGTTGTTGTTGTTGTTGTTGTTGTTGTTATATTGTTATTGTACATGTATACACAGTATATCCATACAACGAAATTCACTAATAACAAAGTACCAAATTTTTTCTACAGTTCTTTTTCCATTAGGTCCAAAATGGAAAGTTCTGGTTTCATTTTTATCTCCATTCTCAAAAATTTTGGTATTAAAATATGAATCATACTCCAAAATTATTTTGCTTTTTAATCACATGTCCCCCATAGATGATAAAAAGTCCCTTCTTTGCTTTTACACTTCCAACATTCATTTGACATACGTTTATACATCTTAGATAACTTACCTGAAGGGCATCAGATTGACAGTCTTAGATTCTATATGAAGAACTTTAGATCTTCTATATGCTACAGTTGGTGGTGTGGTGGCTCAGCAATTAAAACGGGGGGCTTGTCTGCTGGAAAGCTGGCAGCCCAGGTTCAAGACCTGAGCACCACGCAATGGGATGAGCTCCTGTTACTTTTCTTAGCTCCTCCCAATTTAGCAGTTTGAAAGCATGCAAATGTGAGTAGATAAACAGGTACCACTTCAGTGGAAACATAACAGCACTCCATCACATCATGCTGGCCACCTGAAAAGTCTTCAGATAATGCTGGTTCAATGGCCTTGAAACAGATATGAGCACCACTTCTCTATAGTCAGCAACACTTAGAAGAGTAAAAATCTCAGGGACTCCTTTATTTACCTTTATATGTCATAGTATCCATGCCTTATTGAAATCTGCTTTGCAATTTCTTAGATTTTCTTTTCCATGCAAAGAAGTCTTTTCCTGCTCAGGGTGCTTTTCTGATTTCTGTAAGTGGGTTTTTTTGAACTAATTTTGTTGCTTAATGTATCAGAAGATGCTATTATGGCTGTGCTTTCTGTTATAAATCTTAGCATAATTCCCACCAGAGGCCCTCCACTATTTTAAGAATGCTCCAGGAAGTATAGCTGCTAGCTATGATGGATAGCTATGGATACAACTAATACAGATTGATCAGACTGATCTACACTATCCATCAGGTAAGTTGGATTCAAATACCCATAATGAGTGACATCAAAAAGTCAAAGAGTTGAGAGTTGAAGCACAGTAGTTTCAAGAAATATCTCTTGCAAGCTGCAATGTTTCCAGTGGAAAAGTTCCTTTTTTCCTCTTGTTTTATTTTGTGTCAAAATAAACAAAAATGTCTGCTGTCCAAAATAAAATTAACATGTGTCACATTGCAGCATTTTCTAGACTGTTTTTCATTTCTTTCCCTTTGCTTCTCTAGTTTGGCTTTCCCTGACAAAGATAAGTGGGCCCTGGAGTGCCACTTGCTTTGCATATTTATTTTTCCATATTACAGCAACCAGCAATATGAACATAGAATTTACTACAATAGGAACCAAGAGCACTAAGCATGTAGAAAGAGCAGAAATGCCCCACAAACTCACATTTCAATAATGAAGAAGCCTTACATTACCAGAATTAGAAGCCCTAACTAATCATTTACTGCTGTATGATTTTGCTCTCTGTCCCTTGGACTTACTCTGTCTCTCTCTTTTATAGAGAGAGGGGGGGAGGGAGGGAGGGAGGGAGGGAGGGAGGGAAGAGACAGACAGAGAGAGAGAGTTTTTCACTTGTATGATTACAGTCTTGTAGCTTATTGCCCTTAGGTCACTAAAGAGGAGACACCAAAGAAAACAGAGAAACAGAGGGGGAAATGTGTGAAAGAAGAAACTGAATTAGCTGGGGTGTTGATTACTTCTTACCTTTTAAGCTGACATGTAGTGGACAGGGGCAGAGATAGATGACACTGATGCAATGATGACTATATATCTTAATATGATTGCAATTTCTTACAGAACAATAATCCTGTTCTGAAACAAATATGGATATTGGTATATTTCAAAATGTGGGTCAACTGGCTGCAACATACAATTTCCAGCAGATAGAGTTAAAAAAGTAGACGTGCTTCTTGTAAAATAAGCACATTATCGAATCAGAAAGCAGAATTAGGAATTTTAAAAATCTGGGCAGAATATAGAGTCTAAACCAGGGCCGTCAAACTCCTGGCACATGGGCCGGATGCATCATGTGCTAGCCACACCCATGCCCGGTTTAGCGAAGGGGAAAAAAAGTCCCGATACGTCACATGACACTGCTGTGATGACGTGAGTTTGACACCCCTGGTCTAAACTAACTAGCTAAAGGAGGGAGTTCTGTATCAACATCAGCTAAAGTACTCTTCATGTTTCCCACTCTCATCGTCTCTTCCCCCATATTGGTGGAAAGGTCTACAAAGTGTACATCTATCTAGTGTATGGAGATTGGAATAACTGGAATCTCTGCTCTGATGTTTGTATAGTTATGAAAAAAGGATGCCCACGCTAAATCATGTTTTATTCATTCATGCATGCATGCATTCGTTTGTTTGTTTGTTTGTTTAATTAATTAATTGGCTCCTGATCTTACAACTGAGTAAGTCTGTTGGCAGCTTACAATATTAAAAGATAAAATTATACCAAACCTATAGACAATACAAATATGCAAATACTCAATCCTAACTAAAAGATGGGGACAGAGGAAATACGATGACCGGAGGGAGGAGGTGGGATCTGTTCTTAATCTATCAACCACTTTAAATGTGGATCTTCACCCCCACTCAAGGTCTTAGTCAACTGACAGAACCAGATTTTTTTAAGCCCTTACGGAAGGTCAGGAGGCTGGAACAGACCTCACTCTGGGGGGCAAGATGTTCCAAACAGCAGGAGCAATGGTAGAGAAGGCCCCTTCTCCTGGATCTACCAGCCAGAATATCCTGCTCAATGGGACTTGCAGCATCCTGCTCTGCTAGCATAAGGTGGGGCAGGCCTATTCCAGTGGGATGAGACAGTCCCTCAAGTAGCCTGGCCCATGCCATGCAAGGCTTTAAAGATATAAATGTACATAGAGAAAACACTATTAACCTTGTGATAATTGATCACTATATGCATGTAATTTATATGAAGAGCTAGTTACAGCCAAGGTTACAATATCTCAATACAAAAAGTTCTGGTGTATAGTAAAAATGAATGGTAACATTAGAAATCTGAATAGAGACAATTGGAAATAGGCAGCTCTTAAGTAAGATAGCCTTGTGACATAAAGGGCTTTGTAAGAAATAAACTGCCCTTTCAGTTACACCTGGACATTTTTGGGGAGACAAGGGAGGCAGCATGATTTACAAAACAGTACTGTAATAATTGAAATCTGAGTCCAAACAGAAATTAAATTTGAGAAAGTAAAATTATTTTTTGCTTGCTCTTGGGAATGTCGAGCTAAGACGAAAGCATTTTCAGACTTGCAAGATTCTGTTACTGTAATCTTACCATAAAAGTAGTATTAGTTCCCATTATTTTTGTTTCCTGGTCTGAAATACTCGTACATCAAAGGGTTGATTTCAGTTTCTGGGTAGTTTTCAAGAGCAGCCTTATGTAATGTATATTGGATGGGAGAAAGCTAGTGGTGGTGAGCAGGCCTTCTGATCCTGGAATGAATATAATTGGCATACTAGTTGAGTTTATGCAAAAACATTTCTGGCCATGATATCCACTTGCTCTTACAAAAGGACCAAGAATCAAGGAATATTTCTAAATTGTGCATCTTTTCTGTCTTGGGGAGTGCAACCCCATCTAGAACCAAATGCATTGAGTCCCCAGAGTCTGAGGACACCAAACCATAGCTACATGGACTCACTAAATCAAAGTTTCTTTTCCACCAGTGGTTCTTAAACGAGACGGGGATAATTTGAGCTTATGCATGGCATAATGGAAGCAATTTTTAATTGCTTGTTTATAAGTCAAAGATCCAGTTTGGGACTCTTGCTAGAAAAGTGCTTGTGAAAATGGACCAGTATTTTTAGATCCATGGAAAATTTCTTGAAAAGGGGATGGATCAAACCCTCTCTAAAAGCTAGTGGTCTTTTCAAATATTTCCTCACTCTACTCCTATGATTTCCCCACAAAAATACATTTCCCCACCCTTGATTCCATTTTACGTTTGTAAAACATGAGCACATTAAATGCAAAAAAGTATTAAACCTCACTATGATTTGTGATTAATATAATTCCCAAAGAATAGTAATTGTAAAATATTAAAATAAAATAACTTGAATGAATGAATGAATAAATCTATGGTTCTATCAGTTGTTGAGTCTATGCCTACATCAGAATCCAACTCTTTGTTACATGAAACTTCAGAAGCGCATTCCCTGCTTCAGATGACTCATCTCTTCAAAATTGAATAATAGGAGTTGTAATAATAGGCAGGCGTGGGTGATTTTCTATATTGCAGAAATAATCCTTCTACAAGGCAGTTCTCAGTCAGAAGGATCAGAAAGAGTTGGCAGAATAACTGTATCTTGCAGAGGTTCTTCTGCATTTTTTAAGCTAGCGGTTCCATCCTCACATAGTGAAAAAAGTCATGTATATACAGTATATATGATGGAAAATAGGTCATCTTGTTCTTCAATTCAAACAACAGTATACTGATGCAGAATCCAAATCTGAACTAACTAACTCCTTCCCTCCCTCCCACAGCCTTTCTTCTGCCTTTTCTGCAGAAATAAGACTATCAAGTCTTGGTTGCAAAAATCTGGACGATCATAATGTGGCAGGAACTCAAGCTCTGTGGGTCTCTTTGATGCTATCTAGTGGTCAACTAAATTTTTGCAGGCCAGATGTGGTAACCGTGGCTCAACCAGATTAAGTCAGGGGAGGGAGAGGAAGAAAATATAAATATAAATTTCCTATTGGAAATTTCATGTGGAAAGTAGAAAATGAGGAAGATCAGATGAGCACTGGAGATAAGCCCAGTTGAGATCAATTAGTCTTAAGATAAGAAAGCAAAGAAGCCAAGCAACTGTATCCTATTGAATTGATTTGACATAGTGACCCAGGTATTAGTTTTCAAAGTTTAATTATTCCATTTCACTTCAGTTCATGACTGCACATGTGTTGTGCTTTGTTTAGACACCTTTTTCAGCAGACTATAAAGTTCTATATATGAGAGGTCTTTTTCTGAAAGTGTGTTTTATGACACATGACTAAAAATAATTCCCAGCCTAATTTCCACACACTTGAATAACTCTCCCCTATGATCTGACACATCTAGAGCTATAAACACATGGTACTTTATACTGCCAATTGACTAGAATTATTTCGAAGCCTGAATTCCAGGCTGACCCAAGTTGTAAAAAAAAGGTTTTCTATAATACCCAGTTGAGATCAAGAAAAGGCCACAAGAGAGGCTTCTCTCTCTTCTATTAAAAACATGCAAATTGATGTTTCTTCCAAGCTAGCTGGTTTGGGAAATATAATACTTACCTTTATTACCATATATATAAAATTTCAACACAACTGTTATTGTCACACATACTCATGGTCATATTTGCTGCATAATAGAAATACACTGTATTTAATAATTTTGTCGCAGTTTCTACAAAGAAAGGATAATCGTGAAGAATTCAGCTTGGGAGAAGATAAGTTGCCCCAGTCATATTTTACATGCTTCAACTTGGCATGCATTACTAAGACTGTCTGTGTATGGAGGTTGTTCTTTCAAAAATATAGCCATATAGGGTTCAGCTATGGCCCCATCTATAACCCTATTGACATCTGAGAAACTCCAGTGGTTTTTAGAAGTGCTATCCTGCAGATAACTTGCTGCTAGACTCTGCTGGTTAGGTGGGGTACCTGAGATCAGATGGGAGTGCTGCTACTGGTACTCCTTGTTGAATAGTGACTTCCTTACATAAACTTAAAGCTGGGGTCAGGCTAGCAGTGAAGTTCTCCAAGGTTATGGTTGTGTAAAATTTTAGTCTGCCTTCCTTAGATTCAAACCAGAGTGGTTTAAGCCACCTCATGGCTACTATGGCACCCATGAATCTAACTATAGAAAGCCTATCTTGCAGTGGAAGTCAAACATTGGTGATGGCTTTAGTTTGGGGATAGTTTTAATGTGAGCTGGAGTTAGGATATATCCCTTGTTATGATCAGGGTATTCTTTGTTAACCTTGTAGCTATTTCATGATTCAGGAAAGAAGGACCTATTGGATCAATGTGCCCTGGGTACTGGATAGGCCCTGTGTTGTTTCAGACGGAGATTGTGGGTTATTTCTGTGCTCTGAAACATGGCTTCTCCAAAGGCTTTGTCACTGCCTTGAATTAGATAGTGGCTACAGCCTTGGATCAGATCATGCACATGCACATATATATAATTCTAGAGATCCCCCTTTTTTCATTCCCTTTCAGGATATGAAGTGGAAGAAGAGATGCTCAGAGCACCGCTAGAGGAGAATAAAGACTAGATTTTCCCCCAATCTTCTAATTCTATATGATGTCCTATGATTTTAGCCCAGGCGATCATGGGTTCTTTCACCACTTCCTCTGCCCTATCAAAATTTAGTAAATAATTATATATTTTTGGTTATTAGTTTTCCCTCTGGACCTACCAACAGTTTATCTAATGGTTCTATATCAAATCCATATTCTTCTGCGTCCTAAATCTCACCAAACATGGGCAAAATATTTATTAAGGTTTATGATTAAAGCAGCAAAATGTTATTTTTCCATTCTGATTGTGTTTTTGGATAGCTGACTGATGGACCTGTTCAAGGTGACAAGGTTTTCCTGGGGAGGGAGAACCTGGCAAAATACATTCAAGACTACTGTGTAGAATATTTTAAGCATCTATAGGATAATAACCTATTAGAATATGGTTGCTCAGTACCACCTTGAGATGGATTTTGGCTGTTCAAGGCCTTTGAAACTGCTTAAGGTACAGTCTATTTTAGATATCTGGGAAGAGTCAAAACCTGTTACCTATGATAAAGTGGTCAGAGTCCTTGGGGTTGTAAATGACTTCATCATAATGTGATAAGTCAAAGGTATATTTATATGATGAGATACAACAGCTAGCATTCAGTTGTTAAACTCAATAGTGGAATTTGGATATTTTATTATCAAAGACCACAAACTGGAAAAAAAAATTAAGGGAATTAATTGCTAATCTTAGTTTGAAACAACAAAACATTACTGTTGCATTGAAATCCAGACTCATTAGACATTCAGGCTTGATTACACTAGCAGATTTAAGAAACTTTTTGTTCTTCATCCCTGGTTCACCTCAAGCTTCTCTTCCCATTAATCTTCTAAACAGATGGAGTGCAGGCTGCAGGGGAGTGGAAGTCCATTCTTCAAGAAATGTCTCATTACCATTTCCTCTTACAGTCTAAATTCAATAATATAATGTGGTTCTCATGTTTGGCGTATCATTCTTACCACTTACCGCAAAGAATTCAGAAAGGTAAGAGCCACTCTCCTGTATTAACTTTCCCCCAAGCTTAGAAAATTAGGAGTCCCTAGGCATTGATCTAAATATAATGAAGGGAGACAGGCATCATTAATCCTGGGCCTAGAGGCCCAGAATATCCACCAGTTTTCTCCCTTGAGAACCACACCTTGCTTCATACCTTCAAGAAACTAAAATGTGTAGAGTAGAGTTATCAGATACAGCAGTGGTGAAATCTGAATCGGTTTGCTACCGGTTCACTGGCTGTGCATGTGCTGTACGCATCAAAAGGAGGCTTGGTAAGGTAAGTATAACAGCGAGGGGAGAAAAATCAGCTATGGCGCGCGAGCTTGGCAACCTTTTTAAAAACTTTTTAAAAGCATTTTTTAGTGCCGGTTCTCCGGAACCGGTAGTAAAAAATGCTTTCAAAGGTTTTGTTGCAATATTTTCAGGATCAGACTCAATAAAGATAATAGAAGTTAGAGATTTAAATATATCTCTCTTTAATCATAATAGGCATTCTATATTCTCTGAATATTCAAGATAGAAGCAAGGAAAAATGGGGAGGATGGCTCCTTATATATACAAGGGGTGGAGCCAAGAATGGGAGTGGTAAATTATGAATACATTAAAGTCCAAAGAATAAGTTAACCCCTGATGTTCCATATATACATTATTTACATATTAGAGAATAAGGCATTTACATCTGACAAATCCCCCTCTAAATGCCGGTTCGTTATACAACACCAGTTACATTCAGATTCAGGACAATATAATACATATAATTTAGAAGTTAAATATTTGTGTTGTTTAGAAGGTAAGGGTTTTGTTAATATATCAGCTAATTGTTCAGAAGTATCACAATGTATTGCTTTGATGAATCCGTCTTGAGATAGTTGTCTCACGTGCTTAAATTTTATATCAATATGCCTGGACCTTTGTCCAATTGCATCGGATCTAGATATTTCAATGGCCGCTTTATTGTCTTCATGCATAATAAATGGTAAAGTAGGTTTCTTCCAAACATCTGTGATCAAATCATTGAACCATACAAGGTTATTTGCAGCTTTAGACAAGCAAACATATTCCGCTTCTGTGGTAGAAGTGGCTACCAGTTCTTGTTTACCAGTATACCAGTAAACTGGACAATCGTTCAATAGAAAAACATAACCAGAGGTACTCTTTCTGCATGATGTATCACCAGCCCAATCTGCATCAGCATAACAAGTAATTTTTGGTTCTTTGTCATTATTGGGTTCCAATATTAAACAAAAATCTAATGTACTTTTCAGATATCTTAAAATTCTTTTGACAGCTTCCCAATGATACAAGGTTGGTTTGCTAACATATCTTGACAATAAATTGAGAGGTAATGCAATATCTGGCCTAGTCCAATTAGATATATAAAGGAGTGAACCTATAACTGATCTGTAAAATGTGTTGTCTTTAAACTCAGGGGAAGATTCATCAGTGTTTCTAAGAAAATCAGTTTGCATAGGTGTGTCACATGTTTTGGCATTATTTAAGTTACATTTGTTTAGGAGTTCAATGATTTTATCTTTCTGAGTAAGTTTGAATCCCCTTTTAGTTTTGTTAATTTGTACACCAAGGTATTTATTCACTCTACCTAGTGATTTCAATGAGAAATGTTCGTTTAACTTATTTACAAAGATTTCCCTGCTATCTTTATGCTTTCCAATATATAAAATATCATCCACATAAATTAATACAAATTCAATATGATCATTACTCTTTTTTACAAAGAAACAGTTATCAGCAGTGGTGGCGTTGAAATCCATGGTCTTAAGTACTTTTACCAAACAATCGTACCATCTTTTGCCAGATTGCTTCAATCCGTACAGACTCTTATTTAATAACCAAATTTCGTTCTTATTAGTGTATTGACTGTGTGGTGCTCTTACATATATTTCCTTATCTAATTTTGCGTGTAAGTATGCAGTCTGTATGTCATATTGAAACACGTCCAGATTGAGTGCAGATGCTACTACAAGAGCTGTTTTGACACTCTCTGTTCTCACTGTTGGTGAATAAGTGTCAGTATAGTCTTCTGGATATTTTTGTGCATAACCTTGTGCAACTAGTCTGGCCTTGTATAAGGTATTACCTCCTTCCAAATTCTTAATTTTATAAATCCACCTGGTACCTATAATTGTTTTATCCTTAGGTGCGATCGCAGGTGTGAATACATTTAATCCTTGTAAACTTTCCATCTCTTTTTCCATAGCTAGTTCCCATTTTTCTCTTTCTTCACGGGGAAGTTTCAATACTTCCTCATATGTATTAGGTGTTATTTGTTCTCCATCCATATGCATTATGTAATCTTTGTACTTATTTGGTATTTGGTTTCTATTGTTTCTAATATTTCTTTCAGGTTTGCTATGGTTGTCATGCAAATATCTGGCTTCCTTTTTTGTTAATGTGTCTGTCTTTATTTTATGCTGACTATTTGTCCAAGTTTTGGTTTTGTTCTTACTTTTGTTAATATTTTGATTTTCTGTTGTTCCTTCCTCGCAAGATATATTATCTTTGCTTTTATTAGGAAATATTTCATTAAGGTGCAATTTAGACCAATTGGCCTGCTCATGGAACACAGCTGTTCTGGATACTATAAATTTGTTATTACTATCAATGAATCTGTACCCTTTGGTTCCAGTTTCGTATCCCATGAATCTTAATCTCCTGGATACGTTTTCTCCCTTTCTCCTCAATTGTTTAGGTATGTGTACGTCTGCAGTAACTCCAAATATGTGCATGTGTGCTAATTTGGGTTTTCTATTGTACATCACCTCATATGGTGTCTTATTCACAATACTGGACCATGTTCTATTTTGAGTGTAATTTGAATAATGTAAGGCTTCTGACCAAAATTGTTTGCCTAAACCAGCATCCTCTAATGTGCATCTAATCATGGTTTGTAGTGTGGAATTCTTTCTCTCTGCAATCCCATTTTGAAATGCAGAAAATGGATTGGACGTGAAATGTAGCATCCCTCTATCCTTTAACCATTGGGAGAATTCTTTAGACATGAATTCACATCCCCTATCTGTCATAATTTGTTTTATTCTGATATTATGCTGTGTTTCTATGCGTTTGTAGAATTCCTTAAATTTCTGAAAGGTTTCATCCTTGTGCTTTAATGTGTAAACAAAACCATAGCGACTGTAATCATCCACTATTGTTAGGAAGTAACGTTTTCTATAGGTAATTGATGGAGTTAATGGACCAACTAAGTCCATATGTACCAAATCAAAAATATTGTTAGTTGATCTGTTAGATTTTTTTGGTCTGGGACTGGTTTTTAGTTTGGTGGATTTACATACTGAGCATTCCAAATAATTTTCACAATTTTTTATTTTGACACCTTCTGCGTGTTCAGTCATTTTTTGTACTACGGGAAAGCTTGCATGTCCTAACTTCCTATGTAAGATGTGAGCACACTCATCATGAATTGGTTTACCTATTTTTGGTTTCTTCTCATTGTGTGTGTTTTTGTTATCATGAGTTATTTTACATTCATCATAGTCACTGTTACTGACATTTTCATCATCTGCTTCAATACAATCTTCCATATTTGAATCAATGTTATGTAACCATCTTTCTTTGGTTATCAGATAGGGTAGACCCCCTTTTATCATCACAGTACCTACATTTGTTTTGTTCTTTTCTATAGTTGCTTTCCCCTTTGAGAAAACTATATTGATGTCAGATTCTCTGCTTAGTTTTATAGCACTCAGTATGTTGTGAGGTATTTCTGGGATTAATAATACCCCCTCTATTTTCCCTAAACCAGGCAAGGTCACATTTCCTCTGCCTAATACTTGAACCTTTTCTTGATTAGCTACCTTTATCACAAACTTATCTTCTGTAAATGAAGTTAATATACTTTTGTTGTTAGTGGTGTGATTTGTTGCACCAGAATCAATAAGCCAATTATTGTTCTCATCTTGTTGTGTTCTGGTGCTGTCTTGTTTATTTAGCCCATTTAGTGACCCAGATTTTCTCTCTTTTGAATTTTCTCTACCCCCTCTACTTTCTCTGTAATTTGGTGGACTTCTATATTTGTGTCTATCTGTGGAAGATTGTCTGTAATTGTATTTGCTCCTATATTCTGGCCTATGTCTCTCCCTTGGGACTTTGGGACAGTCTCTTCTACTGTGTTCCCTGGATCCACAATTGTGGCATCTAAAGGCCTCATTATATTTATCTTGAAAGACTACTTTCCTAAAAGATTTGTGTTCTGTTTGGTTACTGGAACGATTTTTTCTTGAATTGTCTTCTGCTATCAATTTGTTAGATAGACTTTCTATTGATAAATATCCCAAATTAATGGTATCTAAGTGTGACATAAAGCTATCCCATGATGGATCAAGTGAATTGATAATAACACTTTTCATTGTTTGATCTGAAATCACTTCCCCCCTCAATTGCAGCTCAGCTCTTATTTTGTTTAGATTTATCAAATGCTCACTTATAGAAACCCCTGGTTTCACTCTAGAAGAAAAGAAATCCTTAGACATTCTTGTGGTTGTGGCTACGCTATCGCTGTGAAATAGATTAAACATGCATTGAATTATTTCTGATACAGTTAGGTTTGGTTTGATGCTATGATACATTGCAGGAGACACGCTAGAAATTATTATGAAAAATGCTCTATGATGTAAACAATCTATTTTTAAAGTCCAAGGTCTTCTTGGAGGACTAGTTATAAAGAATAGTAAATTTTCTTTCATGAAAATAACCTGAAGCTGTTGGTACCACTCTTGTAAATTAATGCCATCAACTCTAAGTTTTGGGAAGTCACTGGGTAAGTTCCCCACATTATTTTGTCCATTACTTACAACCTGAGGCAGTCCGTGGTCTCTCAAGTGCAGGAAATTACAGAACGGCATTGGGATGCTTGTAACGAGTCTGCGCGGTTCTCTGGCCAGTTCAAGTCTTTCGGGGCCGTCTACGTAGTTTTGCACATGCGCGTTGCTCATTTCTTCTTTGGCGCCGCTGTGGAAGGTTCTCTCCATTTCTGCTCTCTCGATCCGCTCCTCTTCAGATGAGTCGGTCTCTGGCTCGGTTTTTGGGGCTTTGGTGATGGCGACGGTTCTTCTCTTTCTCTTGTGTGCGCTGGCACTCGATTCTGTCTGCGGTGTAGGACGGAATCGGCATGGCTCTCTGGGCTCGGGTGTCGTCGTTCTCGAAGTCAGGATGGGAGCGTGCAGGTCTTGAGTTGTCGGTTTGATTTCTTGCTTCTTCGTTGATGTCTTGGAGATTTTCAATCTTGGCCCAAAAGCAGCAAAAAGCGTTTTCATTGCTGACTTTACTTGAGACTTTGTTAAATCGTCTTCACTTTCTGATTTTGGTTCATCTGAAGAGTTTGAGACTTCTTTTTCACTTTCTTCGTCTGATAGCGTTTTTCGCGCCAGAAATTTTGAACTGAGCGTTTTGATTGGCTCTGCTTCACTCTCTTTTGAAGTTCGTTGAAACCAAGATGGCTGCCATTCAAAATTTCGCGCGAGGTCACATCTTTTCTTTTTTACAACTATTTTCTCAGTAGTCATTTCACTCACAGTTTTTTGATCTTTGGGTTTTTCTTTAATGACGTTTTTCTCTCTCGCTGCTCCGCTGTTCCTCAGCATCTCCTGGAGGTCCGCGATGAGGCTTTCATCATTCTTTTGGCTTTTTAGTATCTTTAATATCTCTGACCTGAGTTCGTTATTTTCTATCTCAATTTCTTCCTGGTCGTTGTTTTCACTCATCAGTTCTTCTTCTTCAGTGGTGTATTCTTCGGATTCTCTCGAAATCGCATTAGTGGATTCGTTGATCATCTCTTGATCAGTTTCTATTTCTTTGCTGTAGGCCCTGGTGTTGGGCCTATCTTTCTTGGACATTTTTAATTACTTATTGAGTCAATTAACCATCCTCTGCTACCAGCTTGTTGCAATATTTTCAGGATCAGACTCAATAAAGATAATAGAAGTTAGAGATTTAAATATATCTCTCTTTAATCATAATAGGCATTCTATATTCTCTGAATATTCAAGATAGAAGCAAGGAAAAATGGGGAGGATGGCTCCTTATATATACAAGGGGTGGAGCCAAGAATGGGAGTGGTAAATTATGAATACATTAAAGTCCAAAGAATAAGTTAACCCCTGATGTTCCATATATACATTATTTACATATTAGAGAATAAGGCATTTACATCTGACAGGTTTAAAAAAAAGGGTCCGACAATCACAGTTGTGGCACGCGATTGTCGGAACTTTTTATTTTACTTTTTAAAGCATTTTTAACTACCGGTTCCGGACAACCGGTAGTAAAAAAAATGCTTTAAAAAGTTTTTAAAAGGTTCCTGCGATCACGTGCCACAGCTGTGATCATCGGACCTTTTTTTTAACCTTTTTAAAGCATTTTTTACTACCTGTTTCGGAGAACCGGTAGTAAAATATGCTTAAAAAGTAAAAAAATAAATAAAGTTCTGGCGATCAGCTGAGCGACGCATGATCGCCTGACCTTTTTTTTTTTTAACTTTTTGTTCTCTGGAACCTGTAGTTTAAAATGCTTTAAGAAGTTTTTTAAAAAAGTTCCGACCATCGCGCATCGCTCAGTTGATCTTCGGAACTTTTTTTTTTACTTTTTTTACTACCAGTTTGGCAAAACAGTAGCATTTTTACTACCGGTTCGGGCGAACCAGCCTGAACCAGTAGCATTTCATCCCTGAAATATGGGCTGTACAATCCATTCAACCCACTTAGTTTAACACAGGTGCTTTCTGCTTTCTGTATTTCTGCCTCCATGTCTACTGGTTGGCCATATATTTTTTTTCTATCCAAATATAGTAGCCCAAGCATATGAGCCAATGCACATGTAAAGAAAAAAGAGCAGCACATGAGAGCCACTTCTCCACTGCTAGTGCATTTGAGTTTACTATTGCCTAAACAGTAGCTGTATGCATTGAAGCAAAGACTCTAATGATTTCCCAAGCAATTACTGCTGGCTGTTATTTTCCTATTTCTCTTCTTCCTCTATGTTTGGGAAGACATGAAGAGGGAAAGAATTAGGAATACTCATTCAGTGGTGAAATCCAAACTTTTTTTACCACCGGTTCGGTGGGCATGGCAGGGGAAGGGTACTGCAAAATCTCCATTCCCACCCCATTCTGGGGCCAGCAAGAGGTGGTATTTGCCAGTTCTCCAAACTACTCAAAATTTCCGCTACCGGTTTTCCAGAACCTGTCAGAACCTGCTGAATTTCACCCCTGGGAATACTCCATGTCTGCTGGAAAAAGAATCCAGAAGTCTAAGACACACATCTAATTGCTGCACCTATATCATTGCTTAATGAAATTTTAGGGTTGGTTTTTTTTTTCTGCCATGCTATTTCCACACAAGATCTGTAGTGCCTTTTTAACAATACAGCGTATTTTTCTTGTTGAATATTGTCATGCCACATGTCACTAAGGAAAACAATTCAATTATTGATTTAATTTTAATTAATTTTTGAAGTAAAAATGGAATATATTACATAGTGCTAATGAAATCTCAATTGCTCCTAAAGGCATTCATTCTTCCCACCTCACTATCCAGAAACTTAATGAGGCCTAGCTCCACTTCTAATTCCATATACCCTGTAAATATACAATTTCAATGAAAAGCTACCAAATCAGTTTATTTGTTTGGCTAGTTCTTAAAAATCTTCTTTTATCAACTAGGGAAACATGGGATTACACTAGATTCTTGACACACCAGTTTTAATTTAAAATTATTGCTACAGAATGTCAAACCGTGTTTTGAGTAATCCAGAATCTTTACTACTTATGTACCAATTAACCAATTAATACTTTATTTATTTATTTATTTATTTATTTATTTATTTATTTATTTATTTATTGTTCCTTTCTACGCAATTTACATATTCTACATTATGTACCATTATTCATAATATTTGCAACAATAATAGTTAATTTTCAGATTTAAATATTATTTCTTTCTAAGTATCAAATTTATCAATATTTTGCTGTGTGCTAAAATAAATTGTTATTCTGAACAGCAAACAGAATAACAAATTTGTTGCTTCAGTTTCCAACATCATCCAAAACATGCAAAGTTCTGCCAACTTTCAATACTGTGCATTTAAAAATGAGTCCAGTATTTCCTGGAAGATGTGGACTTCCACTTAAGGGGAAGCCTTCTGCTACAGCTGGTAATGAACAAGACAAATATGATAATGCAGAAGGAGACAGAAACAAAAATCTCAATGTGTGGAGAAGTCCTTCTTGATGGGGTAATATTAAGTTCTGCTTGAAATGAGACTTTGTAGATGTGTTACACCTGTTGGCGTTACTATTTATGTCCAGAAGTTGTCTAGAAAATGGTTGATCTGTTTCCAACTAATTTTCACATTTATACATGAGGGAAAGTTATCGAAAACAGCCCAGCTTTTTTTTTCAGTTTATTGGAAAAGCCTAAAAATGTTAAATATAATCTTAAATTTAACCTAGGAGAATTTGACCACCTATATCAGAACTTAGATGTGTCTATTGTTGCAGTCTGCCCCTATAACAGAGGGAACAAGGGGAAAGCATCTAAATGCATTAGAGATTATTTTTCATATTGTTTTTTATCTTTTAAAAAAAACCTTCACATAAAAATGTAAGTAGTTTGCTGGAACGGGCAAAAAACTATCCAGTCTCACATTCTTTGACACCCAAACTGATGCTCAAATCAGATTTAGAAATATCTCTACAAAAGACACAGAGAAATATTTCAACTCTTGTGGTTCTTTTTCTCACAATTTATATTTGATGATTTATCCAGAAACTCTATATAGTCATTAGCTATTGATAAAATACTGATAATCCAATGCAGAAAAAATAATATTAATTACAAATCTGCAGTTAAACTGGCAACTAAATATAAACATCAGCATACATGTTCTCGCTTAAAACTCAGAAGTGTATGCAATAAAATCATATAAAATATAGTAGAACCAAATATCTGTAGTCAGATATTAATTCAATCTTCAATTACCATTGGAAGCCTAACAGACTGGGAGATCTCCAAATCTCAATTGGGATATTATTCTACATTGTGGATGTCAGAGTGGACAATGCTTTCTTCTGTGTCATTAATCCATGGCACAATATTGTAAGCAATGCATTTTTTATAAAACATGAAAATTGGAAAAACCTGTATAAAAGCAAATGTCTATGGAGATTCTCAATCATCCAGATGATGGTTGTCTCAAAGGTGCCTGATGGTCGCCTGATGTTTTTTTGTAACCTCAGCTGCCGAGGAGCCTTTCATATCGCTTAGCTCACCCCTCTTACTCCAAAAGTCTGGCAGCTGCTTCCTCGCCCGTAATTGCTCCTTGTGACGCTTCCAAATCCTCCCTTGTTCTACCTCCACGTGGTAGGAGCATGGCCCCGCTATCCCCACTACGGTCCCCGCTAACCACAATGGCAACCCTCCATAATTCCTGGCGTATATCAAGTCCCCTATTTGGAACTGATGGTAACTTCTTTGGGAATCCAACGGTTTGGAATGCCCGTATGATGGGTGAAGTCTATCTAATTTTGTGCGGAGCTTCCGACCCATAAGAAGCTCGGCGGGGCTTCTATTAGTTAACTGGCAGGGTGTGGTGTGCTGAGCTAATAGAAACTCCTCCACCCTTTCACCCCAAGTTCCGTGTCCTATCTTTTTCAGTGCCTCCTTAGCGGAACGCACAGCCCTTTCTGCACATCCGTTACTAGATGGATGGAACGGCGAAATCAAACAGTGACGTATTCCCCGGTGAGCTAGGAATCCCTCGAACTCGGCAGCCGTGAATTGGGGCCCGTTATCAGAAACAACCAAATCTGGCAACCCATGTGTAACAAACATTACGCGTAAAGCCTTAATGACAGCCTCTGATGTCGTTGAACATAGGGGAACCACTTCCACCCACTTGGAGAATGCGTCAGCTACCACCAGGAATGATTGGCCTTGTAGCGGGCCAGCGAGATCAATATGCAAACGGGACCAGGGTGCGCCCGGGGTCTCCCACTCCCCAGGCTGGTCCTTGGCTGGCATGGGCATACACGCCTGGCATTGTGAGCAGGTTGCAACCCACTCAGTGATGGCCTGATCTAACCCCGGCCACCACATATAACAACGGCCTAAGGCCTTCATACGCACCACCCCCGGGTGACCCCGATGTAATTGCGTCAACAATGAGTGTCTAAGGGGTGGGGGAATAACCACCCTATGTCCCCACAAGAGGCAACCCGCTTGAGAAGATAGTTCATGATGTCTTGTCGCGTAGGCCCGAAACTCTGGGGCAAAAGGTCCCTGAGGCCAGCCTCTGGCCATCCAATCGAGCACTTGCGACAAAACACTGTCCTTTGCTGAAAGACGGGCGACGTCAGATGCGGTGATTAACAGGGGAGAGTCATCCAACAGGAGAATCGAGGAAACAGGAACAGGGTCCACGAGAAGGTCAGGAACGGGACAGCGACTCAAAGCATCCGCGTGGGCGAGGTCCTTGCCGGGGCGGTGCACCAAGTTATACGAATACGCCGCCAGGAAGACAGAGTATCGAGTCATCCGTGGAGACAAAATTTGTGGCGCCTGCCTGTCGCCGGCCAGAATACCTAAGAGTGGCTTGTGATCTGTATACAAAGTAAATGGCCGGCCATACAGGTAATGGTGGAATCGCTTGACCCCGGCCACTAAAGCAAGCGCCTCTTTATCTAGCTGCGAGTATTGCCGCTCCGCTGGGGCCAAGGTTTTCGAAAAGTAGGCAATGGGCAGCTCCCGGCCCGATGGCATTTTGTGGCTTAATACTGCCCCCACCCCGAACTGGGAAGCGTCACAGGCTAGGGTCAATGGGAGGTGAGGTGAGAATTGCGTGAGGACTGCGTTAGAGACCAGGAGATTCTTCACAGCACGGAAAGCCGCAGCCTCCTTGGCCCCCCACTGCCAACAAGCAGCCCTATCCAAAAGTCGGTGCAACAGCTCTGCTATAGTGGCTTTATGTGGAATAAAAACCGCATAAAAGTTAAGTAGACCCAGGAAGGATTGGAGGTCAGCCTTACAACGTGGGGGCAGAGCATTTATAATAGCTGACGTTTTGGCGGCCGTCGGGTGGATCCCCGACCCATCAACCAGGAACCCAAGGAACTCTACTTGGCGCACCGCAACCTGACATTTATTCCTATTAACTTTGAGGCCTGCGGCGCTAAACTTACGGAGGACTTGTCGCATCCTACTCATTAACTGTGCTGTGGACGTCGCCGCGACAAGGACGTCGTCAAAGTAGGGTATGACCCCGGGAATTCCCTGTAGCATCCGTTCCATCATGCTTTGGAAAATTCCCGGAGCAACACTAACCCCAAACTGCAGGCGGCGACACCGAAACGCCCCCCGGTGGGTCACAATAGTCTGTGCTTCCGCCATCTGGTCATTCACCCTTAATTGTTGATAGGCCTGGGCCAGGTCAAGTTTCGCAAAGACCGACCCCCGGCCCAGGGAGTGCAGCAAATGCTGCACCACAGGTACAGGATAGGCGTGACCGAGAAGAGCCTTGTTCAACGTGGCCCGGTAGTCAGCGCATATGCGGATCGAGCCATCTGCCTTAATTGGTGTCACAATCGGCGTTTCCCACTTGGCAAATTCAACTGGCTCTAAAATCCCTTGCGCAATCAATTTATCCAGTTCCGCATCAACCCTCTCCTGTAGTGCAAAAGGGACCCGGCGAGGTTTCAGCCGGCGGGGGGGAATCTGTGGATCCAAACTAAAAGAGACAGGGGAGCCCTTGTAGCATCCCAGTTTACCATCAAACACCTCTGGGAATTCCTTGACCAGCGAGTCCAGTTCGGACGGCCGTATCGTATTCACCCCCTGAATTTCGAGTCCCAATGCCTGAAACCAGTTTAAGCCCAATAAACTAGGTAATGGTGCTTCCACTACGATCAGAGGCAGACGTCCACAAAATTCCTTAAATTGAACCCGGAACTGTCCGCAACCCACAATAGCAATGTCGTTTCCCTGATAGTCCCGTAATTGTAGGTGGCAGGGATCCAGGCGACGCTTGGATATACGGGGTACCAGCCGTTTGACCGTGCTCCATGACACAATCGAATTAGCCGACCCCGTGTCTACTTCCATACGGCAGGGTCGGCCCTCAATGGTGAGTGACAAGTTGATTTTCGGTCGGGTAGTTTCGTGAGAACCAGGATACACCCCATTAACGCCACCCGGCTCACGGGCCCAACCTGAGCGTCCCAGTGATCCTGCCCCTCGCCATGTAGGGCCCCGCCTATTTCCCATGGGGGGGTAGTCTTCTCTGCCAGGTTTTGCGCACGGCAAACTCGTGCGATGTGTCCCCGGTGCCCACACCTATGGCACGCCGCAACTTTAAATCGGCAAGCTGCTCTTTGGTGACTTCCCCCGCAACTCAGGCATTCCCCTAGCGCTTGCCTCGCCTGCCTCGTGGGGCGCTGGCCGTCCTTAATCCGATCCACATCATTCTCCAGCCCAGGGTAATCGTCTTCGCTGAACTCCATCTCATTAGCATGCACCTGCTCTGTAATATTTTTACTCGGGAACTGGCCTCGGGGCAAATCAGCCAGTGACAGATTGGCTAATTCCGTGGCACACGCCTCATCAAGAGCTTCCTGAAATGACAGCTCAGGCTTTGCAATAAGGCGCCTCTTGAGATTTTCATCCCTCACGCCACTTACCAGTCTGTCTAACAGATAATCGTCAAGATTCACAAATTGGCAATGTCTAGCTGCTTTCCGTAGTGCTGCTACATATTGGCTAATTGACTCGCCGTCAGTTTGGTCCCGATGATAGAAATGCTGACGGCGAGCGATTCGGGACAGCGCGGGGGCATAATGATTTTTTAACTTTGACATGAACTCCTCCCAAGTCCCTGCATGCACAGACTGCGGAGCCATGAGAGTCATCGCCGTCTCGAACATCTCCGGGCCGCAGAAACTCAGGAAGTACGCCCGTTTGCGTTCGCTGGACAACTCACGGTAGTCATTGGCGATTAAATAGCAATCAAACCGGGCTACAAACGCCTCCCATGACTCATTCGCCGGATTGAAGGCAGCAAAATTCTGCGCCGCCGCCATTTTCCTCCTCCCGTTCTCCTGCTCGCCCGACTCTTCCGATGTGTGAGGGATTCCAATGCCACGGAAACCCCTTAACTCGTCTCCCAGGGGTCCGCTCGTAATCCCACCCTCGTCGCCACTATTTCATTTTAATTTACTCACTGACAGGATCGGCAGGGAGGCTATAACGGTAACAGCTTTATTTAATAACTCAAATTACAACCGAACCAACATCCCGCGCTTGACAGCTCTTTATATGTAACCCGCTGTCAGTGAACAACCAATCAGACGCCACCCTCTGAATCCACCAATCAGAACACCCAGCAACCCAACTTGATATGTAACAAAAACAACACAGTAGTTTACTCCTACATCAAAGTAATAGTAGAATGGTGCAGTAGAAGAGTATTAAGTTTGAAGTGGCTAAACAAACATGTTTTACTTAAGTCTCTCTTCCTTTCTTTCACAGGTCTCAGATTAAAAATAAATAAATGTTTAAAAAAAACATGAAGTGAGGCCCAATTTTCCTAAGGACTAAGTGAAAGGGAAACTATAGCCAACCAGAATGATTATGGTCATCACTGCATTTCTTTTTTCTGTACAGTACATCATCTTTTCCAGCACTCATGATAAAAGAAGGAACAAAGAATTGTCATTCACCAAATTATATTATAAATAACGCCAATTTTCTTTTCTGGCAATATACTCATCATTTGTTTTTGCACCCTGAGAAAATTCATCACATCCCCTATGTAGAAGGAGCAGAAGAAGATAATTGAAATCTACATTCATTGTATTTTAAAGTATGTTATCTAAAATCCTACAGCTATAGCCCCTAGCTAAAGATTTTTAGTGCCTTTTGTGAAGGTATTTTGGATAACTTTCAAATGGAACATTTCTTATTAGTAAATAATGTAAGACAAATATAATATTATTTAGTTTGTGATAATTTTTTTCTTGTTTACAGACACTATTGCTTGGAATGAATCAAAGTCTGAAGTAAAAGACATATAAATAGAAAGAAAATAAATCCTATAAGTAGGTCAATGTGAGGAAGCTCTCACCTCATAAGTAATTTGGGGTGCCAAATATATTAGTTTGAGGGGAGGTTAATAAAACTTCCTAACATTTTTTTCTGCAGGCTTGCAGAGAAAGTAGCAAAATGCTTTCTTTTACCTTGATTAGATTATTCATTTTTAATTACGTTTGGAATAAAGCAAGCTTCCTCTAGATGCTTAAATAAACAAATTAAGACACTTGCTGATAAAACCACATTCTATATACATTCATCATCAGTTTACAAACATTATGAGACCACTGAGCGCATTTTGATTAATGTTCTGTCTGCCTTGTTGATAGTCACAAATGCAAACCAATTACCAAGAAGAAGAAAAAGACTTAAAATAAAAAAACCCAAACCAAAAAGCATAATCCATGTTCATGAACCACAGTTACATGCCACTAAAAAAGTCGAATTGGTAGCATACATTCTAATCAAGTCTTTGAAATAGGTTAGATTGATTTGGGCTATATTCTATTTGCTTCTGGTGCTGGATTTGTGAATAAAGAAAGAAAAAGTGAAGCTCCAAGCAAAAAGAGAGTCTTTTTGCTTTCCTGATTAAAGTACCAGGAAACCATGAGTTCAAGTCTTGCCTTAGCCATGAAAGCCACCTGGGTAACCATAAACCAGTCATTTTCTCTCAGCCCAACCCGCCTCACAGAGTTGTTGTTGTGGGGAAAATAGGAAAAGGAAGGTATATTAGATATGTTCACTGCCTTGAGTAATTTACAAAAATAATAAAGACGGGTAACAAATTAATTAATTAAATGAATATAACACTTGAATATGTTATTTCTGTGTGCAGAACTGTCTATGAAATAGTAATATTTGCTAACCTTGTGACAGAATAATTACACATATAATACTAAGCATCTGTCTATGAAGTCAAATGCAAATAGAGATATTTTGTTAATGTGGTATCACTATTCAGCGTAGACAAGATAATTACACATACAGTATAATACTAAGCATCTATCCATGAACTCCGAAGCAAACTAGAGATATTTTGTTAATGTGGTATCTCCATTCAAAATGACGGGGAAGGGCAAAGAGACAATTAATTGACTCCCAAACTATTATTTAAATTATTTCATTTAATTTTATTAACTCAAAGGTTTTTTATTAACTGATATTATGACTGAGCTGTAACTAAACTTTTATAAGAAATAACACAATTCAGTACAGGTTGTCCTTGACTTACAATAGTTCATTTAATAATCGTTCAAAGTTACAACAGCATTGGAAAAAAGTGACTTATGACCTTTTTCACACTTATGACCCTTCCAGCATCCGCATGATCATGTGATCAAAATTCGGGGGGGAAAATTCATGTGATCCTTTTGCAACCTTCTGACAAGCAAAGCCAATGGGGAAGCCAGATTCACTTAATAACCATGTTGCTAACGTAACAATGGCAGTCATTAACTTAACAACTATGGAAGAAAAGGTCATAAAATGGAGGAAAACTCACTTAAAAACTGTCTTCCTTAGCAGCATAAATTTGGAGCTCAATAATGGTTGTAAGTTGAGGACTAACTGTAATACCATGTTTCTCCGAAAATAAGACCCTGTCTTATATTTTTCTTTGCTATCAAAAGGCACCAGGTCTTACTTGGGGGGGTGGTATCATCCACTGACTTACCTCACTTGCGCATGTCACTTCCGGCCTCTTTTTTGCTATCAGAGGCCTTCAGGAACTTCTTCCAGCAAGGCCAGCAAAGCTTTACTGAAGCTTTGCTGGCCTTGCTGAAGGCCTCTTCAGCCAATAACAGAGCTCTTGATCAATCAGAAGCTCTGTTATTGGCTACAGAGGCCTTTAGGAAAAGCATTTAGGAAAGGTCTCTTCAGCCGACAACAGAGATCCAGATTGATCCAGAGCTCTGTTATCAGCTACAGAGGCCTTCAGGAAAAGCTTGCAGCTGCAGCAAAAGAAATGGGCAGAGATGTGTGAGGCCTGGATCAACTATCGGAAGGTAAGTAGTAGGGCAGTTCCATTCCCCCATCCCCACCCTAGCTTAATTTTTACATGTGCACCCTGGAGTGGGCGGGGTCTTAATTTGGGGGGGGAGTAGGGATTATTTTGAGGGCACATGTAAAAATGAAGCTAGGACTTACTTTCTGGGTAGGTCGTATTCTCGGAGAAACACGGTATCATTGTACAAAATATTTATTAGCTCATGAAAACACATGTAATCTGAAAATTATTTTATCGTTGCTTATTTAATAATTTGGGACTTTCTGCATAAGTTAGAAACTAACCTAGTTTTCCCAGTTAGATCTTCATCAATTTTAGGCATGATTTCGATAGCTATTTTTTTTTCAAAGAAGGGTAAATTCCTATGCACAGCTGGTGGTAGATTATTCTTCATTTGTTAAATCATCCAGTGCAATATTTTAGCCTCAGTGAATCTTTGGATTTTAATTTTTTTCCCATTTGTTCCAGTATAATGAAAATTAGTTGTGCCAAATTTAGGCTGTTATTAAGCAGGAAGAAACTTTGGTTTGCCTCAGAAAATGAGGTTTTGAAATCACCAAACCAAAAATGACCCATTTTTCTTTTGCCACATCCTCAGAATGGCCTATTTAGAGCTCACTATTGATGAGCTAAAAATGAAACCTCTTGGGAATTATTTCCATTTCCAAGAAATGCATCTTTACTAGCAGAAATCCATCTCTGTTCCATATATGTTGCTATGTGTCTATCAGAAATGCATGTTGCTGACACAAAGTCACTGTATCAATGAGATGGACAGCATAGGGATTTAATAAATAAATAAATAAATAAATAAATAAATAAATAAATAAATAAATAAATAAATAAATAAATTTGTTCTTTCAATTAAGTTTAACTGGGCCCTTGATTCTCTTTCATGTGGGTAGTTACTAGGAATATGCGAAGCATCCAAAAGAAAAATATTGCAAAGCTTGTATGCATGAGCAAAGCGTCCCTTCTCAAAATGTTAAGCCAGCTACATTCTCTCAAAACTACCTTGACTGGTCCAAAAACTTTTCCTGGCTGCCTATATGTGCATTAGACTTAGGCTTAGAATAACTTTATTATCACTGTGAAAGGAAGGAGAAAAGTTCAGCTTCTCTCTGCCACGGCATTCACCGTGGCTGCTTCTCTCCTCCTTCTCGAGCTCATACACACAGAGCAAACATGAGAAGGAGATGAGAAGCAACGAGGTTGAACGCTAGAAGACTTGGCCGAACCTTTCTGTCGGTTCTATGGGCATGGCTTGATGGGCGTGGCTTGGTTGGCTAGTGCCGCCCCACCTTGCCATGAGTGATGTCAAGTTGGCCAAGACCACTCAGTCACATGACCCACCACCACCAAGCCACGCCTACAGAACCAGTAAGGAAAAAATTTGAATGTCACCCCTGATTTTACCATTGTGTTTTTTTAAATCTTTAAATCTTTTAACTATTTTTATCTGCTTTAGAACTTGTAAGTTGCCCAGAGACACCTTGTAGGGAAGATGGGTGGCATAAAAATTTAATTAATAAATAAAATAAAATATATAGCTGCTCATTTCATATACGTGACTCTGGGTAGTTCACAGATTCTAACAAATAAACAACCAAAAATAAAAACCATTAGAAACTGATTAAAACATTTAAAACTTCATTTGCAGCAGTATACAATCTGTACAATGACTAACAATACAGTCAGTTAACAGGCTCTCCACCACCATGGGGTCTTCAGGCACAGTGACAAAGCCTTCTCCTGACAGCCTTCTGAAAGGCCACAGGGTCAAGACAATTCTACACACACAAAAGGTCTAGCAGGAAGCCTTCAAAGCAGCCATGCCAAAATTTCCTAATGATGCAGCTGCCTTAACACTTCAAGAGAGACTCTTTGCCCCTCCAGTATATGAAGCAAAGTGCTTTGCCGAGCCTTATTAGAAGGGGTGAAATCCAGCAGGTTCTGATAAATTTTGAGCAGTTCAGAGAACCGCTAGTGGAAATTTTGAGTAGTTCGGAGAACTGGCAAATATTACCTCTGGATGGCCCCAGAGTGGGGTAGGAATGGAGATTTTGCAATATCCTTCCCCCAGGAGTGGGGTGGGAATGGAGATTTTGCAGTATCCTTCCCCTGCCACGCCCACCAAGCCACACCACGCTCACCAAGCCATGCCCACAGAACCAGTAGTAAAAAAATTTGAATTTCATCACTGCTTATTAGCTGTCGTCCATTATTGGGTAATCTGCAGATTTGATAAACTGCTGCTCCATGCCATGCCATGGTATCTTTATGGAAGGTTTTCTACTATTTGAACTGGCCCTAAGTGACAATCTGCTTAATATGCAGTTTGGCAACCTACTGTCATTAAATAAAATGATAAATATTAAACAGTCCAGATAGCCTGAAGCCCTAAGGGGCATTATATTCAAAAAGAGGCCACAAAAGAATATCTACTAAATCTCTTGGATAGGATGAAAGCAACCTAAAAAGGTTATGTGTTTGAATGAATGCTGGTGATTGCCTTGGGGCTTCAAATGCGTAAATTATCACCAAGTTTCATTGGTCTTCAATATCTCAGAGAATTTGTGCACACTATGGTGCACATTGAATGCAGTACCTCAGCAGAGGTGTAGGTATGTTTATTTTTAGAAATTTTTGTAGGTAGGAAATGTTTGCTTGAAGAAATGTACAGTATGATTATCACCACTATGCACCACCGCTTTTACAATGCTTGCAGCTTTATTTATTTCACGTAAGTAACAAGCACCTGTTAACTTACGATTTGGGAATGTAAAGGAAAAACCATCTGGTTCAGTTCCAAGCTGGGAGAAAGACGCTAGAAACAACATCTGGAGGATGATTGGAAAGAAGGTCCATTTATTGGTGAACAGAACCACCAGGGTTTTTGGGTCTGGGTCAACTGAACAATTAGCTAGAGGAGTGCCAGGATTTTTATATAGGTCCTGAAATGCTGTTGGGGGAGGGGGGAATTGTGCAATGTCTGAAATACCCTTAGGAAATTGTGCAATGTAGTGAGCTCTATGTCTTCTGCTAAATGGTAGTGGGTAAATCTTATTATGTCCTAAATGGTCATGTCCTGTTCTTCTTAATCCCATCACCCTGGAGCTGAAGGTCTTTTGTTTTGTGGATAGGCTGGCCCAATGTTCCTCAATGGACACAAAATATCTCCTGGGGGGGCTATTAAGAAAGACTGAGTCTACTTTCTGTCTTTAAGAACATGTTTCTCCATTTCTCCCTTTGGAGAAATATAATGTTTGCTTCTTTTAGATATGGAAACTCTGTATAGCGGTGTACTGTATATTTTGTCTTTAATACCAGACACAATAAAATTACTTATTATAAAGAAAACAAAATACATTTGTTTTAAGTTCTTGTAAAGAACCTGCTTTTAATATCCAGAGTATACCCTCTATTAAAAAAAGTAGATTAAATAAAATATTTTGAGCCTCAATCACATACAGAATTAAAATCCATATTATAGCATTTTACCTAATAATTGTACTGTATTTTAATTTAATTCTACAATATTTGCTGTATTTTGAAACAGCCATTCCTTCTGAAAATACATGTTTCTATTACAAGATTTCAGAAAGGGAAACATGATGTATTGATCCCATTTAAATTGATTGCTTAGTTTCTTTTACCCAATTTCATGTAATCCACATATATATTCAGTATATAGCATTACATATTCAATGTAGGGTAGTGTCAAAAAAGTCAACATGACATTTGAAACTACACCCTCTTACCTTAGTCCATAAATACATAGATAGGACTCCCATCTTAGCTTTTGATTCACCCACCTCTGTGGACATTTACTCACAAATAAATGTTCAGTAAGGTTTATTCTCTAAAAGGTTTGGTACTAGAACAGAGCAAATGGCAGTCAAATGCCTTAAATAAATTATAACAGTAAATAAAATATAGATTTACTGTTATAATTTAGATTCCAGAGAGCTGTGCCACAGGGAACTTCATATGACAAAGTGTATCTTTTATTTACTAAATATCCTTGGGCTATATACTCCCCTAGCAATTGAACCATTATTTCTGCACTTGTTTTATTTATGTGGCTTCCAGAAAGTATTCGTGTTGTAAAAGTGCATTTTATGCTATATAACTGAATGATGAAAGATTCAGGAATAAAAAGAGGTGGAGCTTCATTAATAACCATAATTCACATCTACACATCCTTCTGATTCAATTAATACTATAACCCTCTTAATGTTTATTCATGATTATTCATAAGGCTGAAGTCCCAAGCTTCAGAAGGATTTGGAGAAGCCAAATTATCTTCTTATGCAGGGGCCAGAGCTTTTATTTCCTTCATTGCAAAATGCAAAACTCACAACCTTGGAAGGAAGTTTGTCTTCATTACTAGCAGAGTTTATCTTTTGTAGTAGTGGTTCATTCTTTGCTAATGTCAACCTAGCAGGTATCCTGATGTACTGCAGAGAGATACTGTAAGCTTGTCCTGGAAAATAAAAATGTTGACCACTATTTCTTCCACTAGTATGTTATACATAAATCATTTTGCTATAAAATAACAAAAACAAAACCAAAGTTGTCCTCTGTAAATCAAAAATATAAAAATATGCTTCAGTGCCTCAAAGTATTTTAAAAATCAAAGGGAGTTGCAAGAAATGTAGCATTTGCAATGTACGGTAGTTAAATCACTCATAATATTTTATGTAGGTCATCTAATTTACCTACACCACTGAGCTTCAAGGGCAAATACTAAACTAGAAAACTAACTTCATTTGTGAATGAACTCAACATCAAAATGAGCTGGTCCAACAGTTATTTTTCTTTTAAGAAGATGTAATTATTGCAAATCTGCATAGATGGCTTATATATTTTATATAATTGAAAAATGATTTCCTTATAGAGTGCAGATGCAGATGCAAGGTCCCTTACCATCAGTTAACTTTTTCTGCAATTATTCCTAATTTCCCTTGTTGAATGATATTTTATGGAATAACCACAGTCTTTTAGTGATCTTTGCATAGATGATCTGGACCATTTGAAGCATTTCTATTGGCCTCCAATTATCCAACATTCTTTTAGTTAAGGTTCTGGAAAAAGTAGACTATAGTTTCAGAGGGTCTGGAGCAGGGGTGAAATGCTCCCGGTTCGGACCGGATTGGCTGATCCGGTAGCGATGGAGGCGGGTGGTTCGGAGAACTGGTAGCAAAAATCCCTGCCCCCCCTCCATGCCCAGCTGAGCTGTGTGATCATCAGAGGCTTTTTTAAAAATTTTTAAAAGCATTTTTTCTACAACCTCTTCGGCCGAAAAAATGCTTTTAAATGTTAAAAAAAAAGCCTCTGATGATCGCGCGGCTCAGCTGGGATCATCAGAGGCTTTTAAAACCATTGTTTTACAACCTCTTCAGCTGAAGAGGTTGTAGAAAAAATGGTTTTAAAAGTAAAAAAAAAAGTTTACAGTCACATTACCGTCCACCAAGCACGCCCACAGAACCAGTAGTAATAAATTTTACATTTCACCATTGGTTTGGAGGAAATGGATTATCTAATTGTTTTGCAGCTGGATTTCAGGCCAAGGCATACCACAAAAGCAGTATTAATTAAGTCTATCAAGAGCCTGTATAGGGGTGATGCAACTGCTTTGCTTTTTCATAATTCATGATACTCTTCTGGAGTGGCCATGGTGTCTGGAAGTGGGAAGATGTTGACAGGTAAGGAGAGGTCCAGCCTGAAATCCCTGGTGTACAGGCTGTCTCAAGGTTTGATGCTTTTGTCTTTGTATCAACTTCTGGATATTGGTTCCATCACCTCTATTGACCATGCTGTCTTCCAATTAATATTTATTAACATTGATTAATATATTAATATTAATTAATATTTATTTACAATTTAAGTTTCTCCAATGTTGCATCTAAAGTTTACACTCTTTCCTAACCCATGGTTTCTTTATCCTGGGTTTGTTGATAAACCAACATTGGCTAATACACTGTGCAAAAACTAAACAACATATATTGTGTTAAGTGTTAGATCATCTTATATTATTAGCATGTTGCATGAACCCAATTAAATACTTTAGTTATGCATTTCTATAGCAGTATAGGGATGATGCACTATACTAGCATTTTCCTAATGTAGCCAGCTTAAAGCATAAAGGTCATTCTCAAGCTGTTGACACCATTGTCTGCTTTTCTAAATAATATTTTTAAACTTCATACTTGATATAATAATGATTACCCAGTTTTGCTTTCTACAGCACAGCAGTTCTCATTCTACAAATAAGGCATACTGGTTTGACTCTTATGTATACTTATTTTTGCACATGCTCAAGTTGTTTATATTGTTGTGGAAGTCCATTTCTTTCTTTCTTTCTTTCTTTTGAAAAAAGGTTTCCATTATTTTTAATCAAACAAATAACATTTTCACTTGTCTTATTTAAACATTTATAAACCCAAACTTCCACCCCCCCTTCCCACCCCCCTCTCCCGACTTCCCAGAAGAAAAACAGAGTATAAATTTTACCAAACATACGCTAAAATATGCTAAGTTAATGCAAGAATTATAACTCCCTAGACCCTTTAACTCAGCGGTTCTCAACCTGGGGGTCGTGACCCCTTTGGGGGTCAAACAGCCATTTCACAGGGGTCGCCAAAACCCTCTCTCACCCCTCCCCACACCTTCACTCACCCTCATTCTCTGCTCTGTTGGATCACCGGCCGTTCGCTTACCCCGCCCACTCCCAATCTATTGCTGCCTCCGGAGTCCCTTTGATGGCTAGAGGTAAAAAAACTGTTTAAATTCTTGCTGCGGGGCTTCAAAGGGCCGCCCTACAGCTGATCAGTGTTAAAAGAAAACAAATGAGTAGATCGGTGCCTGCAAATATAAATGGGTAGACCCAGAGGTGGGATTCTACTTTGGTAGAACTGGTTGTTAAGTAGTTAAGCCAGTGGTTGCCAAAGTAGGCAGTACAGCGCCCTGGGGGGCGGTCGGATGCCTTAGGCGGGCGGTAAGCAGCAAGGGGGGCAGCAGAGGGACACTAGAAGCAAAGGGGGGTGACAGGGGGGCTAAGTGGCAAGGAGGGTGCCCCCCCTTTGACCTGTGCCTCGCAGCACTTACCTTCTTGCAAGCAAACAGCAAGAAAAAAAACAGCCTCTTTCAGCTTCAGCATAGGTTAATTAGCATGATTAGATCGGCCTTCGACTCTCAGCTGATTCGCTCTCAGCTGTTTTGCAGGCTCCTTTGCAAGCTCTTTGCTTGCTGCAAAGAGTTCTGGAGCAGAGTTTTTTTCCCCCTAGCTAAAAGGAAACTGAAAGTAAAGCAGGCTCTGCTGCAATGTGACAAAATGAGGCAGGGAGAGAGATTCTTTTTCTTTCTCCTCACCAAAAAAGGTAGGTGCAAACAATGGGAAATTTAGGGCAAAAGAGGAGAGTTCAAGATTTTAAAACACAAAAGAAAAAAAGCTCTATTTAACTAGGGAATTGTAATAATTGAGATACTATTAATTGTATATTGTGTTGAAAGCAGAAGTGGTTAAGTTGTGGTTTGGAGGAATATATGGGGGAAATTATTTGGTTTATTATTATTGGTAAATATAATTAATTGATTTGTAAGAAATTGGATTGCATGGAAATAATTGGAATATTCATGTTCATATTGATTAATATACAAAAATGATAGTTATGTAACTAATTGATCTATATTAAAATGTTGAATTTGTATTAAACAACTGTATTACATAATTACATAATTAACCAATGTGAGGATGGATATAAAAATAGATGACAATGGGAAGGGGTATAATATAGAATAGAAGGGAAAAATTGAATTTGATTAAGATTAGAGATGAGGATGAAGGGTAATATTGGTTTTTTTACAAAAATAGATGAGGAATAAATATGGCAAAAAGGAAATATAGAAATTGTAAATTTAATTGAAATGACTAAACACTGTTTAAATTTGTGAACCGGCCAAATACTCTGTTCAAAGAAAATACATTGTATGTTTGTATGTGTGTTTCTAACTATTGTTATTTATTCATATTTGTTCTTTTTTATTCTTTAAAGTTTAACAATTCATTCTTTATCTTAATATCTTTATATTTGTTTGGGGTTGGCTTTCTTCCCATTCATCTTTTTCATTGTACAGCAATCTTTCTCCTCAAACCTACCACCTCTCTCTTTTCTTTCCTTTCCCCCCTCTTCTTCTCCTCCCTACTTCCTCTTCTTTTCTCCTTCTCCTCCTCTTTTCCTCCCTCTCTTACCCTCACTCCTACTCTAATTTCCCTTCCCTTCCTTCATCCCTCTCTATTGCTGTATCCTTTTAGGCATATGGACTACTCAGAGGGCTGAAAAAGTTATTTTTGACTGGTCCTCGCACTTTTGACCAGTCCTCGAACTTACGACTGTACTCACATTTTATGTTTTTGCCCTATCTTGTCACCATTGTGAAGAGAAGCAGTTATGAAATGAGTGACACGGTTAAGAATGCTACAATGGGCATAAATGATGACCAGTCATAAGTGCGAAGACCGGTCAAAAGTGCTAGGACCTGTCAGAAATCACTTTTTTCAGCCCTCTGGGTAGTCCTTCTGTGCACATGGACTACTCAGAGGGCTGAAAAAGTTATTTTTGACTGGTCCTTGCACTTTTGACCAGTTCTCGAATTTACGACTGTCCTCACATTTTATGTTTTTTGCCCTATCTTATCACCATGGTGAAAAGAAGCAGTTGTGAAATGAGTAACATGGTTGTTAAGAATGCTGCATGGGCATAAATGTGAGGATGGTCATAAGTGTGAGGACCAGTCAAAAGTGCGAGGACCTGTCAGAAATGACTTTTTTCAGCCCTTTGAGTAGTCCCTATACACATAGCCATGGCCACCCGGTCACATGACCAGCTAGCCACGTCCACCCAGTCACATGACCTCCAAGCCACACCCACAAAACAAGCCACGCCCACAGAACCGGTAATAAAAAAAAATTAGAACCCGCCCCTGGTTGGGGGTCACCACAACATGAGGAACTGTATTAAAGGGTTGCGGCATTAGGAAGGTTGAGAACCACTGCCTTAACTCCCCTTCTACAGATTATTCATCAACTTCCCTTTAAACTCAAAATAACATATAATCCTTTAAACCTAAGAGTTTTAAAAACATTAACAAACACTAATAAATCATTCAAAGCCTAAAAATCTCGTGATACATCTGTAAGATATTCTTAGTTCATTTACTTAAATTTTACTCTCCCTCCTACTTTCTCTCAAAATTCAAATATTTTTTAATCATTGTAATTAATCATTAATACATCAATTATTAGACCAAAGAAAGTTAATCTTCCATTCTTCCTTTCTTTCTGTATTTTTTCCAGTCTTTCTTCCTCCCTCTTACTTTTATTTTGAGGAGGTTTTGAATTTCAACTGGGGGTTGATGTATCTTTAAAACTTGTCCCTTTCTTGGAACCATTTCCTCTGATTTGGAGCCCCCATATCGACTCTTCTTGCTTATATAATCAGTCAGTTCATAGAACGAAGAATTAACTCAATCAGTGTGTAAGGAAAAGTCCAGTTGTTGCATTTCAATTAATTGTGTGAAAGCCTCTGCCAAATCTTCCAAAACCTCGTAGGGCTGGTCAGTTTCTTCTTCTTTATCCTCCAAATTATATTTTTGAAAAGTTCTGTCAGTTACTTCCAAAAGGGCAGGAAGAAAGTTTGAAAATTCTTGAGAATCAGCCAATTCCAGCTTCTCTGTTTTAGTCAAAATGTCTCCTACATTGTCATTGTGGTTTCCTTCAAGAACATCCTCATTTGCTTTTAACTCCTCCACCAGTTCTATAGATTTTCGTTCCATGATTGCTGTTAAGTTGTTAATAATTACAATTTGGTTATTCATGGCTTCCTTTATAAATTCTGTAAGGTCTCTAAAAAAATCTTCCTGACTCTGTGAGTCAGTTCTCTGTATCATTTCTGATGCCATTAGAGAGCTTCCACCACTTTCAGGAACTCCTTGCTTGGAAGCCATGTTATCTTAAAAGAATTTTTCTTTTCAAAGCCATAAAATCTCTTGAGCAGCTTTCTCAGATTTATTTGTGGTTTATCAAGCAAGATAGTCTTTTCTACGCCCAACTCTCAAATCCCAGCAGCTTAAGTCCAGTCTCTAAGCACAAATCTGTTAACAAGCACTTAACTTTCACTTTCCCACCCACAGTGAAGACACCATTTCCACCTCCAGCTCAGCAAAATCAAGTAGAAACAATGTATCCCAGGAGTTAAGCAACATACTAGCAAAGGCTTGTTCTCCTGCTTCCATTCTGTCTGCTTTTGGAATCAATTAATCTCCTTGTTGACAGCAGAGTCGGTCGCCTGCGTCTGGCTCCGTTTAAAATGGAGTCGCCACGGATCCGGAGCTTCAGTGGGCTGAGCGGGGAGCTCTCACCCTCCAAGCCCCTGGAATTGCTCCAGGGGTTCCGGAGAGCTCTACCCTTGCCCACCGGCTCTCCTCTCCTTCTTCTCCCAAAGGAGAGGTTTTCAAGCCGTCTGACAGCTGATTAGCGCTGTCAGAACGGCTCCAATGGAATCGCGGGGCTGGCGGTACTAAAAGACCGTCTGCGACGCCGGCGGTGTCAACCGAAAGCCAAAGTCCATTTCTTTTTAATTTAAAAACAAGAAAGGAAAAACAAATATATGGGAAGTTGACTGTATAATCCTAGTTTAAGGTTATTAATTCAGTTATTGGCAATATATTTTATTATATTCATCTGGAGATTCTCAGTCATCCAGGTCATGGTTGTCCCAAAGGTAGACAACCTTTTTCATAAGGCAACTGGATTTTGTTTTGCTTCAAAACATTTCACTTCTCATCCAAGAAGCTTATTAGATGAGAAGTGAACATCTTCAAAGGAAATAAAGTCCAGTTGTCTTTCGAAGAAGCACTTTTGGGAAATGTATTTAATTTAGTTTTTTTATATCTACAGGTCCCACTGAATTCTGTTGAAATTATATGCCACCAATTATATGACTATTATCCCAACTTCTAATGCAGGGGTCCCCAACCCCTGGTACGTGGACCATCACCAGGCTGTGGTATGCCAGAAACCAGGTCGCACAAAAAAGCAAAGCCACATCTGTGGGATGCAGCAGCACCCTAAACCACATGCTTCTAGTCCACAGAAAAGCCTCTCTCCTCAGAATTGGTCCCTGGTGCCCAAAAGATTGGGAAACGCTGTTCTAAATTACAAATAAAAATCAGAGCCCTTTATTACCAAAAAATTGAAGCCACATATTACACATATACTTATCACCATTTGAATCAACAATGGGAACATAAAATGTCATGCCAATATAGTTTTATATCAAATTAAAGTAGGTGAATAGCAGATGGTCTCAGCAGTAGGGAAAGTCCCTAAAACAAAGTAGATTATAGTTTAGGAATGACTGAGAATTAAATATCTGTATAAATAATATAATCAGGAAGAAGGTTAAATATCTGCACAAATAATCAGGAATAAATCATGTTAGCCACTGAGAAACAACTGAATGACACATAAATTGTACTTAAGATGACATTATGAAAATGTAAGTATTCAGAAAAATACCAATTCAATTAAACTGAATTCTTGACTCGCAATCTTTAAGTTGGTAACAGCAAAACAAACCATGGAAGTAAAGATATTTAAAATTGTTTTATTCTTATTAGAGTTGATATGTTTGAATCGTGTTCAATTTCTCCTAGTCTCTGTTGTCCTTTAGGGCAGTGCTTGTCTAGAAAGTGATTCAGAAGAGTTGCATCAGAGTGTAATGTCAGCTCATTAAAACAAGTTATTTAATGTGAATCTTTAACACAGCTGGATTTATTTTGCATTTTGTATGGTATGCTGAAAAAAAGAAATATATGTCATAACCTCATGTGTTTATTTATAGTTAATCATACAAAATGACTGTAACACAGTCTCCTTTTCCAAGTTGAAGTCTCATTTCCTAGCTTAATTCCAGCTTCTTTTCCTTCCCCCTTGCCATAAAGGTGTGCACTCGTCTCCTTTTAATGATTAATTAGGATCAAATTTCACAATTTCTCCCTTTTTAGTTATAAACTACATGTAATCTATAAATATATAATAACATGTAGAAATCATTTTTTTTACTCTGGAATGATGAAGAAACATATTTTGGTGATACTAACTTGCAAACTAATCTACAGTAGTTTAAACTTATGTCTGCGAGTTCCTGAGTTTGTCTGTAAATACTGTAGCCACAAGTTTTTTTAACTGAAGTATCTTCATAGTACTAACCCTGACACTGTGCATAGGGTCCCTCCACAGACTGCTATGTTGAATAAATGCTGAAGATAACTGAGCCTATAGTTTGAGCCTGGAGTCTGAGTAGGGAATTCTTCCTACCTAAGTGTACCATATCATAACCAGGTTTCCCAGCTGGACAGTCTAGTAGTCACTGCTGCTGTAACTTCTTCAGTAGGTCCCGTAGTAGAATTTTTCATTAGTAGACTAAGTGACACCCACACTGCTCTGCAATAGGGGTGTTTTAATAGGTCCCAGCTGGTAAACTGCTTGTTGCTATTAGACTTCCTCCTTGGCCTCTGCTGCTTGCCTGTTATCCTCCTATTCTTGGCTGCTTTTTACCTCCCTTTCAATGAGCCTTTTTGAAGGCTGGTGGTCCATCATAGGGCTGCTGCTGCACCATTTTTTTCCTGGCCTTCAGAATGTCTTATCTCTGCCTTCTTCCATTGCTGTAGCTTCAGGCATGGTTAGCTGCTGCTGATTTTCCCCTGACTATTTTGCCATTCAGCTTCCACCTGTGCAGTTTAAAAGGTGGGGGGGGGAGGAATCCAGCATTCTCAGCTAAAAACTTCAGCTTCTTTTGCAACCACCTCTAATCCATAGGACAATATTTCTCCACACTTCACTCATGTCTCCCTGCTGATTATAAAGTTCCTCTTTTTATCTTTCCCCGAGCCATCAGCATAGGCTGGTGAGGCCATTTAAAATTAACAGCAAAAGAAAAGGACTGCAAGGCATTCCTTTCCAAGCTTTGCAAACCCGGTATTTTTGCATTTTAAAAATGCTACACATTTAAAATAATGGATATAAATTATAAATTATGAACTTTACTAACATACTTCTATAGATACTCCAAAAACTACAGACATACTACCACACACCATCCAGATGTTACCAGCTGGCAGGAAACTATCTGTCAATCACAGCATGACTGTAATTGGTCAATGACTTTGACAGATGGCTGGATCTACAGCTTTAGCCATCTCAAAACTTGCTCCAGGCTTCAGTTCCTGTTTTGCTTAGGCAAGTTTGCAGCAGGCTTACCAAGGCAAAAACAAGAGAACATTTTATCATTGAGAGTTTTGTGTTAATCTGAAAAGTTTTAAAAAATTGACCCTCCATTTAAGTTTTTCATGATCCTCATGGTGTCATGACCTAGAGGTTCATCATCCTTTCTGTTACATTGATGACATTTTTAAAAGGTTCTTTTTTTTATTATTTTAAGATCAGAACTTCGCCTCTGAGCAGCTTATAGATCTCCTTACAATACTGTAATTAATTTAAATATCCTACAGCAAAGAAAGCAAAGAAATAACAAAAATTGTAGTATAACTATCCGCACTGCTCTATCGGGAGAACTCAGCAGGTAGGAACTGAGGCAAGACCAGGGGTGGGTTCTACTTACCTTTACTACCAGTTTGCAGCGTGGCCACACATGCGTGCTTCATGCACATATACGCGTGCTCTTCTGCATATGCGCAGAAACATGTTTATGACGTCGGGGTCGGTGGGCGGAGCTTCCCACCAGTTTTACTACTGGTTCTATAGAACTGGTGCGAACTGGAGGCAACCCACCACTGGGTAAGATGGGTTGCAATTAACAACAACAACCTTTATTGCTAACAGAGAAACATCAAACAGGCTAAACTCCCATGAGGGCAACAGCAACAATTGCCGTTTGACAACTGCTTAAATATGAGAGCTGTCAAATGGAGAACCAATGACAGGGTTGTGTTTTTCCCGCTCCTTTCGGCTGCTCGCGTCTTAGCCAATCAGGATCTCCCGGCAGCTGGCTAGTCTGTAGGTGGCATTTTAGCTCCAAGGACTTAACACACAAAACTATCTAGCATCTTTAGAAACAAGTCACTCTTCTACACCATCCCCCAAATCCTCTGAAAATGCCAGGTTTTGATAACTTTTCACAATAGCATGGATGGGAAAACACTGATTACTGAGTGTATGCTGCTTCGGAGAAGGAGTGCTGATAATAACCCATTTTAGGGATCACAAACTTTTCTTACTGGGAAAGCAGATTCTGTTTGAAAAATGTTGCCTCAAAAATGCACATAATCTGAGCCATAAATGGTTTTGAAAACACAACCAGGGTTTTGTATTTAACCCAGAAGTCCATTGGCAACCTGTTCACCTTTTGTAGTAACAGTGTAGCATCAACAAACTAGGTCAATCTTTTTATTGCTAAGGCTACTATCTTTAGGATTAGGTGTAGGTCTCAGATTGTTTTCAAAGGCAAATGTAGAGCAAATTGTGGTAACTTAGCCAGGATGTGACAGAGTGTGAGAGATCGTCAACAAAGCTTTCTAATCCAAGAATGGATTTTAAAAAAACTGTACAAGATGAAACTGTATAATAATTCATCTAGCCACAGCCTCTACCTGATTTTCCAGCAGGAAATACGAATCTAAGTGATTTCTCAAATTGCAAACTCATTCTTTAAAAGGAAGCATCTGAGATCAAAAATGGAATTCTATGGGAATTTGTCAGTTTCAGAATCTACAGCCACTCTTGCTGGGATTGAGGCCAAGTCTGTTTTTCCTCATGCAGATCTTAACACTTCCAAGCATCAAGACAGCAACTTGAAGACCACACATTTTCATATAAATGAAAGAGAGAAATTAAATAAGAGAGAAAAGTGGGTTGACCCCTGCATCACTATTGTGAAGAACCCAATTATTCCATTAATGAAATGGAATAATTCCATTATTCCATCTCAAGATTTGATCTTAGACTGGGCTACGCAATTCATGGCAGTATTTTAATTCAGAAAATTGATTTGCTATGCTTCTAGTTCTCTAGTAAGTTTGACTGGCTACTTTTCTAAGATATTTCCATACTCTGAGATACCTTTTAGAAGTAGGTTTAGAAAACATGTTCTCTCTGTTGAAATGCTATATAAATCCAGACTGTTGCTTTGAAGCTTCAAGGAAACCCATTAGCCCTTCTAAGTTCTACATAGTTGCCATTAATTAAACAGCCAGATTCTTCATGAAAACTCTTTGAATATATTAAAGTACCTGTTATATGGTTTGATGTATTGCTAGAATATCCTTTAGACAAATAGATAAATTCAAACAAATAAACACCAAGAGGGCACAAGCTAATAATAGTAAAAATTAACAACTAAAAACTAATAATAGTTAATAGTACACAAAATCAATACAGTCAATAAATACTGCAATTAATCACATTCTGCTTTTGGGTAATTGCACCTTAATTTAGAGAATGGATCATGACCTTTCCTTGAAGTATACTTTAAGAAAATAAACCCGAAGATATATTTTCTAAGAAAAACTCATTTATTTGTTATAAAGAAAATAAAACATCTTACTAGCTAATTAATTACATCTTGGCAAAGCTTTCCCGGCCACCTCTCCTGGCCAGAGAACAAAGAAAGATAGAAGAAAGTGAAAGAATGTGGACATGCGCAGTTAGCTTACTGATAAGAACTTGGCAAGCTACGGTAAGTCTGAAAGTTCAAAAATAAGAGCTCATCTGGTAAATACAAAAAACGCAGTGATAAATACTGTGTCATATTCACAGTAAAAAGAACACTTGAACAGCTGTAAACTCCTAAATCTATAAACTTGATACTCCTGACAGCTAAATATTAAAGGACATAAAGGTAGAAAATTATAGCAATTAATTTTATGGCTATAATTGTTTATAATTGTAGTTCATGTCAATGTATCAATAAGATACATCTTGATTTAGATATGTTTCTCTTTTTCTTATAAAAAAATAAATAGCAAAACAGCTGTGAGTTTATTTGAATAATCACACAAAGAATTAGCGCATCATTGAGAAGAGAAGCTTGTTAGTCTCATTATATAAGCATGTATGATTATATTGTCAAATTGAGTATTATTTTGACTGGCATCAGTGACTCATTTCTCCACTTTGGCAGACACACAAAAGCAATGTTTCATGTTGAGAGTAAAAATAATTTCACCAAGACTTCAGCTGCAGGTCATATGCAAAAATTTATCTATTCAAGGCTAAATAAAATAGTGAAATATTTATATATCTTTGTATACTTACCTTCAATAATACATTTATTTGAGAAAGTCAATGTATTGACATGTCCAGAAGTAAGATTTTTTTTCTCACTACTTTTTTTTAAATAGTCATTACTGATGTGCAGAAATCTGTGCTGAGGCATCAATTCTCACCAAATTAATAACTACCACCAAATTTAGTATTTAGTTTCAGTAACAAGTTCCCATTCTACCCATATGTACATGTTAGATGTTTAAGATTATGTTTAAAAGATTTGTACACACATAGGATCAGCGTCTGAAATTATGTTAATGCCTCCATAAATTTCACTGGATCAGTAAATGCTTGTTCTGTCACCACATATTGCTGAAAAAAGCCTACAAGATATGCTGGCAGCTTCATTTTCTTTCAGAACACTTTACATCATTCCATTATTTTTTTGGAAAACATTAAATGCTTTATTCAGATGATTCTGCCTCTACCAGCTGACTCCAAAAGATATAATGAAAAGAATCCCAAATGGGAATTCATTTCCATTGCATTTGTTACAGAACAAATATAAATATAATTAAGTAAATCCAATCCAATAAATATTTTCATTCTTCCAGAAAGATACTGTCTTTCCAACAGCATAAAGGACAAAAGACCACACTAATATTTTATTGGGTTTTGTAGCCCTAACCATCATATTTTTTGCTTTTATAATTCATTACTAGTAACTTCCAATTTCTTTGTCCCAACAACTGTTAGAATGAAATTTTATTTTATCCTAATGTTCCAAACCTGAATTGGCAGAAATATCCATTGACTGCTGTGCTTTATAAAGACTGTGGAAATTCATATAGCTCACACATTTTATTATTTATTTATTTATTTAATTTGTATACCGCCCTTCTCCAACAGGACCCAGGGCTGTGAACAGCCACGGTAAAACACAACATATAAAATTTAAAAGCAGTTTAAAAGACATTAAATAATTTTGGCCATCAATTTAAAACAACCCAGTTAAAACCAAATTCAAATTACAAATAAATTTTACATTCCAACATGAATATGATTTGATCTGCTGCCAAATTTTATTAGAAATGTCAAGCAGGATGGGTAGCTAGAGAATGAAGCCTAGGTGACAAAAACACAACATTGAGATAGAGGCAAGTGTAGGGTAGAATTAAAGACATATGCTGAAACCTGCTTCATTTCTCACAATTTAGATTTATACTACAGGGACACAGAGATGTTCCAGGATCCAATTGGATCCTGCAACATTATCCTGGGACACATATATTTGCCTTCATTCATGAGAGACTTTCCAGTCTGAGTTTGATAATGCCCTAATACTGTACAGTATTTCTCCAGAATTAAACATTATAATGTCCAAATTCATACTGAGATAGATAGAAATGGGATTCTTTCTTCCTTGATGGAAGAGAATATAAATGGCAGCTTTCAATCCAAAATATGAGAGTGTTCATTACACAACAAAGTATCCAAGAATGATGTCACATATACTAGGACATAGTATATGCATTATTATTTTTCCATTTAAAATAGCTTGAAAGAAACGCTTCTGAGATGGAGATGGCAACAACTGAAGCTCCCAGTGATAGTTTGGCTTTGAAGACAGTCAGTCAAATGGCTTAATGAAAGCAAAGTAGTAAAAAGAACTGAGATGTTACAGGTGAGCAATGAAGGAGAAGGGACTGGGAAAGACGCATATATTTCTCTGGATAGATCATTGCAATAGCAAGCAACCAAGTGAGCAACTGACATGGGAGGACAGAGGCATCCGTCTCTCCCTCCAAATGTTCATAAAAATGTCTTTCATATGAGGGTTATGCTTATCAGAAATGGAGTTCTGTTCTTCCTGAATGTAAGGTCAAGGCCTTGCTTATAAAGATCATCATGCCAGATTTGCTTCTTTTTTCTTCTATGTCTTCTTGTCCTTTGTCTCTCTTTTCCTCCCTAAAATAATACTTGCTGGGTTATTATCTGTTCTGATTTTCAAATATATTGATAGCTTTTCTTGACTTTAAGAATGTCCTGCCCTAATCCATGTTTCTCATTTTATGAAAGTTTCATTTTCCATGACTCTAGGACAGGGGTGCTTAAATCCGGCCCACAGGGCTGGTCTGGAAATATCATAGGACCAGCCCGCGATGCCTCTTTCAGCCAAAATGGGCCATGTGTGGCCCCCCATGGCCCGTTTTCAGCCTTCCCGGCCTCCTGTCGAACTCTGCCGGCCAAAAATGAGCCTGTTTTCGACTGGTAAAGTACTGCAAGAGGCCGTTCAGACTGAAAATGGGCAGAGGGGGCTGCACACAGTCTCCCCACTGTCCATTTTGGCTGGCAGAATGCTGCAGGAGACATCCGTCCCTTCTCCCCCCTCTCCCCACACCCACCCCTGCCAGCCCACGGAGGAGAACTACAATGCTGATCCAGCCCTTGAAGAAATCCGGTTTGACACCCTTGCTTTAGGAAGTCCCATGCAGTAGTTGTAGCTAGGGATGCTGACATTAACCACAAATAAAACTTGGCAGCATTCAATGCATTCATTCATATCTTCTTTTAGGAAATTCATATTAGAAAATAATTACTAAATAGAAATTAGATTTTTTTTCTCCCTTTGATTGTGGAATAACATATATTGATGGACATTGGTAAGTCTGTGTTTTATTTGTATCTTTGAATTTTTAATAGGAACTCTAAGAAATTCATACTTAGAATTGAAAAGAATGTTAAGATGAGATAAAATGTTTCTGCAACTGATACATTACATAGAAGTAAATTCCACAGAATGTAGTGGGATTTGTATAGCAATAGCATTAAATATACCACTCCATAGTGTTTCACAGCACTCTCTGAGCGATTTACACTGTCAGCATATTGCCCCAACAATCTGGGTCCACATTTTACTAATCTGAGTCAACATTGAGCTAGTCAGGATTGAACTGCTGGCATAATGCATTCTAACCACTGCATCACAATGCAATTAACTATTGATGAGGTGTGAAGCTACGTAAATAGAAGAGTATGCTGTGTTTCTCTAAATATATTAAACTAAATATAGCTGATAGTAACTTAATTAGTAGATTATGCAAAGCTGATATAATAGGTCATATTTCTAAAAATGAATGGTCTGTTGATTGGGTGGGTGTTCAAAGCTAAATACATGTAAAAATTAAGCCACTATGCTTCATTTGCAGTGCAATAACTTGTTATATGAAGAAAGCACAACTGGCCATACATTATAATACAAGCACAATGTTTGAAACGATTTATGAAAAAAGAAAGGAGACCTGGAAACAAACTTGAAAGATGACTAGTGTGGTTTAACACACACATTGAAAAAGCTGTGGTAAAGCAGTAATTAGAACGCAGTATTGCAGTTCTGCCCACACCCAAGAGTTCAATCCTGATTAGCTCAAAGTTGACTCTGTCTTCCATCCTTCCAAAGTTGGTAAAATGAGGGCCCAGATTGGGGCAATATGCTGACTCTGTAGAGAATGCTGTAAAGCACTACGCAATGGTATATAAGTCTAAGTGCTGTTGCTATTAAGTCATTAATGTTGGAAAATTAACTGCATCATTCTTTGGTAGAAGTGTATAACTACAAATTGTAGCTAGTTTAACATGGCACACTAAACCATGATGTAGTTTGTATAGTTCTGGCATATGTATTACATGAATTCAACTAATGTGGAATTAAATCATGCTTTTTGCTTGGTGCATTTTCAAAATTAAGCTAATTTTGGTTAATTCAATAAAACCAAGCATTGGTAGAAGAATATACAGTATTTGTAAACTCTCTTGATATCAGAGAAATGTACATTTCTCTGTAATATTAACTTAAGGATAGAATGAAGAAAATTGGAGCACTTTCTCAAATTGTGTCGCACTAGTATAAATACATAAAACCTGGCTCTGCCAATTAGCATGGGGGTTTAAGTGTGTTATACATCTCTGGGGATGGTTGGTGGTTTGAAGGCATTCCCTGCACCTTATTAATGTTTTAACCTTGTTAATGTTTTTTTAAAACTTTTTTACTTTTAACTTGTACATTTTTTATCTTGTTTTTAACTGTGTTTTAATTGTATTTTTACTCAGATTTTAATATAATTTTATGATGTTGTTTATAAATTGCCCAGGGTGACTTAGGAGAGATAAGCAGTGTAGAAATTTGATAAATAAATAAATATTTATCAATGTGTGTGCTGCTCCTTTTGACTGTTTTCATGTAGTGTGGTTATTTTAATCAGTAAGCACAATCAATTACATGCATGAACCTAACTTTTCTCTTACAGTCTGTTAAATAACTGTCTGAATTGTATGGTTGACAACCAGCGACATAGTATTAATTTAGACTGCAAAAGAAAGTGCTCAGCATTTTTTTTTAAAAAAAAAAACATGCTCCCAACAGATTTCTGAAAATAGATATTGTTCTTTATAGGAGCTTATCATTAACAATAGAGCAGTGCTGATGTCTAGAGGGCATTTTCAGTAGCTGTGAGTTAGTATAAACTGCTCTATATTTCTTTCTTATCAGATCCCTTTTAGAGATGAAATTGAGAAGAAGGGAGACTCAACCAGAGTGTAAGACTTGGGAGCACTGATGTGAAGCTGACCTTGAAACAAATCTAAAGCTGAAAGAAGATTCACTAGTTACTTATTAAATTTATCCTTTAAAAAAAAACACCCGGAGGACTTGCACTTTTTCTTTTCATGAAAAAACAGAACTAAATACAGGCATAAAACAGCATTGAAGGTAAGAAGAGGAGGAAGCAACCACTACAAAAGTTATTATGGTTGTCATGTCTTTCAGGGAAGGTTGAGAAGAAAAGGAAGGAATTAGGTAGGAGAGCATACTTACTCTCAACTTTTAAACTTTTCGTTCTTCTGCCCTTTTGGGGGATCTTCTTTTGGGGAAGTCAGAGACCACACATGGCTTTTGAATAGCATGCCAGATGGTTGCATTCCAAAATGTCAAAAGAGCATGAAGGGCCAGAACATAAAATAACTTAGGGTTTAACAAACTACCATGTTTCCCTGAAAATAAGACCCTGCTTTTTTTAACCTGAAATAAGCGCTTGGCCTTATTTTCGGAGAGGGCTTATTATTTTGGGGCACGTGGAACAAGACGGGGCTCCTCTTGCCATTTTACCTGATTTCCAGCTCTGTCTCCCTAACCCTAACCAGAGGAAATGGTGGGGACCGGCTGTGTATGTGTTTATATATATTTTTAGGGGAGGGCTTATTTTTGGTGGAGGGCTTATTTTCGGGAGAGGGTTTATTTTCGGGGGAGAGTTTATTTTTGGGAGAGGGCTTATTATCAGGGGAGATCTTATTTTCAGGGAAACACGGTATGTTAACTACATAAACTGAATATAGTTACTTCTATGCTTTGTCTTCACACAATTCATTTTCTTTTTTCAGATTGAAAATTTTGATTCAATGGCAATTCTTGGAAAGATCCTGGTGCTGCAACAACACCCTTGAATTTTAGGATCTGCATGAAGTTTTGGGACTCAGGTTCCTCTTTTAATATTTTGCGTCTTCCACTTGGTGTCTTATCTGCATGTGCAATTCAAGTATAGTATTCTATACAGTTACAAATCAACATTATTCTGTTATACCACCAGATTTTGTTGCCAGTAATGATTTTGGACAGCCCATATTTGTACATCTCTGCTACAACAACTATTCCTTTAACATAGTACAAATATTTCAAAATCTATAGCAAGTACCATTTAAGCCTCTTACATCTTCTCCTCAGCATTCCCAACACAGATATAAAACAGAACAATCAGAAGTCTTGATTCTACTTTCCAGATAAAGTTTTTAAAGTCCAGGAACATTCATGACATCACCTAAGTCTATTTATTTTATGAGCAAGAAACAGATGGGTGGATTTTTTTTTGGGGGGGGGGGGTTCTTACCAGATCCATGAGATTTCTCTTAAGGCTCACTATTGTAGTCACAGTGATTTTGTTTTCACCTGTTGTTAGCAATAGCACTTAGACTTGTATACCACTTCATAGTGCTTTACAGCCCTCTCTAAGCAGTTTACAGAGTCAGCATACTGCCCCCAACAATCTGGGTCCTCATTTTACTGACCTCGGAAAGATGGAAGGCTGAGTGAACTTTGAGCCAGTCAGGATTGAATTCCTGACAGTGACCAGAGTTAGCCTGAAATACTGCATTCTAATCACTGCGCCACCGCGCATGCTTATAGGAAAAAGAATGTTGCTTCCCAACCTGCATTTTACCATATCTTAGCATTGAGGGTGATAGCTTTGCACTCTTGCAGAAAATGATGTGAGCTAATTTTCTGGCACAATTAATTCTCCTCTTGAAGGCTGGGCTAAAAAAAAGCACCTCTCTGTGTGCAGAATCCCCCATACCATGATATTTTAAAAACGTTCTACCAATAAGAATATTGACAATATTTATATGGCAAGATTTTGTAAAAATGGCATGGGATTTTCCAGTTCTTACAAGAAAAGAAAAAATGTTTTATGATAAAAGTAAGCATTGAAGCACAATGCAGGCTGGAGGTTGTCCACAGTGCAGTACTTTTCCTCTGTCCATAGGATAGATATTTCCATGTTTGAACAGCAAAAATGTTCAACTGGCTACGCCAGTGAAGTTTGCAATTCCTCCAGCAGCCCCATGGAGATATGGAACCTATTGGCCAGATAGGAGACGGGAGTCCTGAAGCAGGCCAATTGGTGTCCAGAAGTTTTTTAACCTCCAAAGTGTTCAAGAATGTCTGGATGGGATAGTGCTTTCTGGCACTCAATGGAAAACATGAATTTCATGCCGGAATGCCTTGGTCCAGCTTCAGCCAACTTCAGCCATTTCAGAAGTGGACAAGCAATGAGAGGAAGGCTTCATTGCAAAGATGTGTCTTTGGTAAATGCATAGTAAGGTATCTTCATGCTGTGACAAGAGGCCATAATAAATATGTTTATGCTTGTTCTGTCCCGGTCTCTCATCCGCACACAAACAGATAGCCAGGGATTAAATAAAACTGGCAGACAACAAATTCTTTCGATAAGAGGCTTGGCAGCAACCCAGTAGCTGCTTGCCAAGAACTTTACTCAGAGGGAGGGAGTGTTCCTCCAACAGATAAACCCAAACAAGATACACACAGTTCAAGAATTGTCAAGTCCAGTCCATATTAAATCCAAGGCAGATAACGTCGTTTCAAAGATACAATGTGACTCGCTAGTAGTTTGTTTTGTCCGTCACAGAGTCTGAATGGCCACCTCACCCCCTTTTATCCCCTGTGGGGTGTGGTCCAGTGACTCAGCCTAATCTCTGGCACCCTCCTCTTCTGCTGCGTGCACCTGTCTCTCCGACGCTGGCATGGATCCAGCCAAGACTTATCTCCGTCACTGTCCAACTGCAAGGAGATACCTGGCTCCTGGCCAATCTCTTCTCCTTCAGAAGACACCTGAGGCATTGCCAGAGAGGAGGGTCCTGGAGAGGGAGGCCTGGCCAACTCCTCTCCTTCATGTTTGGAACCTTCTCCCTCCGATAACACAGGCTCAGGTAACGGAGTCACAACAATGCTATTTACCTCTTTTCTAAACTAAAAAGCCATATCACCCCAGATTAAGATTTCAAATATATTTTCTTTCCTTCAAATATATAGAAAACTTTCTTCTGGTGCAGCATAATGTAAGCCCCATGTGTCCAATGTAATTTTTTTTCTTTGATGACTGTAGAAAGGAGCAGTTCTGGGCAGCAATCTGCCTGTAGAATAGCAAAAGAGAAGAAAGAGGAATACTTTTTCAAAAATCCCTCAGAGAACTGAGCATATTCAGTATCTCCAGTATAGTAGCTAATGCGAGAATGAGGAGTCTAGAATGAAATGACAGGTATCATGCTAAAAATCAATGGTTCAAGCTGCAACATTTCATTAAAGATCCCTCCACCCATTTTTTTTTAAAAAAACCTTGACTTCTTTCAAAATATATATTAGATGTTGATAGGATGTGAAAGGATCCTTTAAAAGATCATTCAGTACTACTAATAATGGGCTTTTTTCCCTAGCAGTATTTTTTTTTCTCTCTCCCCATCATTTTCTGAATATTGTTTTTAGATTGACCCGGAGCATTTTCATTTTGTCAGAATGTATTAACGTGCAAAGAGGCTCATTCATATGTGATTATTAAGGTGGGATTAGTAAAAACAAAGGGCACAGAACATTTTCAACTCAATCTGTGGACTGAGGAATAAGATGCAATATTGGCTCATTTTCATTATAGCAAGAGAGAACATAATTTTCTGTTCTCTCTGCAAGTCCTGTATTATCCACAGGGGAGCTGTTATTATCTACATAATGTACTGAGGCATCTGCAATTAAGCTCACTATTCATATTAGTCTCCCTTGGTTTAAAGTCACTTTCATTTAAATCAATAAAATTAAATTAGCCCTTTCTTCCAGGCCACAAAGATTTTTTTTCTTCTAATTATGTTTAGAAGTTTACTATTTTTATGGTCCAGTGTCCAACTTGTTACCAGTAAAGGAGAGCTACCTGAGAGGCTGGTGGATCAGATCCAGTGGCATAACCACACAGTAAGGCTTATTTCAAGGTCATTTATTTAAAGTGGTTCAAGTGAAAACATTCTGTTTTCATCTAGATGCATTTTTGCATACTTTCTAATTCCATGTTGCATATTATGATTTCTGCACTGCCTATTTCATTCAGTTTGATTGGAAGAAAAGCAGTGGTGGGATTCAATTTTTTTTTACTACCGGTTCTGTGGGCGTAGCTTGGTGGACATGGCATGGCTTGATGGGCATGGCTTGGTGGCTGTGGCAGGGGAAGGATACTGTAAAATCTCCATTCTCACCCCACTCTAAGGGAAGGTTATTGCAAAATACTCATTTTCTCCCAATCAGCTGGGACTCGGGAGGCAGAGAATAGATGTGGTTGGGGCCAGTCAGAAGTGGTATTTACCGTTCTCCGAACTACTCAAAATTTCTGCTACCAGTTCTCCAGAACTGGTCAGAACCTGCTGAATACCACCTCTGGCCTCACCTCATCTAATCCTTACAAGACTGATCCTGAAGGATAAATTTGGCTGAGGAAAAGACCAACCCTTTTGATCACACAATGAGTTCTACTGTATAATCAAATGAAAATTTAACATTCATAGCACCACAATCATTATAATCTATGGAGACAGGTTAACTGTTAAAGGTTGCTCCACAGTTATGGAGAACTTGAGGAAATTTTGTTCTTAAAAAGTTTCTGTCTGATTTTGTCATTTAGGATTCAATAACTTTTTAGGAGTCATAGACTACACTTTTTTTTAAGGCAGCTAACAGCTGCAGGGGGAAAAAAAGTACAATAATGTTGCTAGAAGAGCACGAAAATAGGAATTTTCAGTTTAGTGGGGTATAAAAATTTTATAAAGAAATCTTTGTAAATACATGAAACATTTCTGAAACTGAAATCAACCCTTTTCCTTTTCTTCATTTCTGGCACAATAACTGGGAAATGATTTCTCTGTTTTCCATTAAATTTCAGTGGTGTAATTAAGGGCAAATTAGCGCAAAAAAGAGGTCTGGAGATTGCATGCAGAATACTCACCATAGATTGCTCATATTGTGATGGCACAATGATTAGAAAACAGTATTGTAGGCTAATTAAGCTGACTTCCAGCAGTTCGATTTTCACCGACTCAAGGTTGACTCAGCCTTCCATGCTTCCAAGGTGGGTAAAATGAGGACCCAGATTGTTGGGCCAATATGCTGACACTAAACCTCTTAGCGATGGCTTTAAAACACTGTGAAGTGATATATAAGTCTAAGTGCTATTACTATTACTATTCCTCCTGTGATGACTCATTTCTACAAAGCTAAAATGAGAGGAACATGATTGTAGAGGTATCTCCTGAGCTGGAGAACCAGTTCGCCAGGCTGGGAATGCAACTAGTGTTGTAGACATTTTGTATTCATTCTTATCTGAAACTTTATTGGGGAACACTGGACTTCAGTACAGGATTGATGGTAACTTGACTCAGTATTTCACTATAATCTTTCCTATTACATTATAGTGTTCTAATTGTGCTTTTTAGTTTGCTTCTATTTTTATTGTTATTTTGCATGAACACCATCTGTCAGTGAGGTATAAAGCCATTAATACTTTCCTATTCTTTTCTCCAGAAGTGGTATTCAGCATGTTCTGACTAGTCTGGAGAACCGGTAGTGGAAATTTTGATTAGTTTAGTAAATACCACCTCTGACTGGCCCCGCCCCATCTATTCTCTGCCTCCCGAGTCCCAGCTGATCGGGAGGAAATGGGGATTTTGCAGTAACCTTCCCTTGGAGTGGGGTGGGAATGGAGATTTTACAGTATCCTTCCCCTGCCCTGTGATGCCCACCAAGCCATACCCACCAAGCCACACCCACAGAACCGGAAGTAAAAAAAATTGAATTCCACCACTGGGTGAGACTGATTCCATATTCCTTGAACTCACAGGAAGATTTAAACAAAAATGCAATAAACAAATAACAGTATCAGGTGAATTAGTACCAATTAGAATTCACTTGGAGCTTTCTAGGGTCCTAATATGGCTTATCTAAATCTGGATTGATTTTGCTAAAGTTACCTGCTTGTTGTTAGTTTATGTGACATCAATAAAAAAAAACAAAAGGCTTTATAGGACTTTTGTGGTTCCATAGCCACAGAACACATTTCTATGATGTGAGGAAGCTGGGAAGATCCAAGGGTTCACCTTTGCCATCTCAATTAAAAATGAAAGATTGAAGCACTTTGCTTTGCATGCCAGAGGACCTGAGTGGTCAGAATTGAGAAAGCTGTGGAAAAACAAAGTGGCATCATGACATCTAAGTTGAATGCCTAGATTCCTCAGAAATATAAAATATTGATTAAAAAGTCCTGATGTTAAAAAATATTGTCCAGCTTTGTAGTCTTGTGAGACAACAGCTTACATTTTATACTATTAGTAAATACAAAGCATACCTGAAAAGATAGCAGCCTCATAAATCTTCAGGTAATATATCATTTATTAGATTATTCCTGCTATGTTGCTGTCTTCTAGTCATGACTCAATTATATAGAAGAAACAAAACCAAAAAGTGTAAATGAAGGCATCATAAAAATGGACTGTCACACAAAACAGTAAACATATCTGAGAAGAACATTTTCCATAAATTACTATGCTCTAGTAATTTGCTCTAGTGATGCTTAATTCACATTCAGTGTAACTTCACCATAGGACATCAGATGCAGTACTCAGGATCATTTCAACTACCATCTTCAAATTTAATCCATTTTTAATGCAACAGTACTCCCTAAATTTGCTGAAATAGTTTAGAAGACTAAAGGATGTCATACATAGGCTTCATGGTGGGAAATTGTTTTCTTGCTAATGTCAGGGTTCCAAGGAATGCACCTGTTGAAAGCAGAACTCTGAGGCAGGTAGATTCCTCAAAGAACAGGTTTATTGGATACATCATATCAGCACAGCTGGTGAAAACCAACTGAAAATTCCTACAGTTTTCACCTAATTAAAAAGTTCCTTCCTCAGGTCATCAGTCATATTGTCCAATGGAGGTTCTAGCTGGTCGCTTTGTTACTTCACTCCTCCTCTCTCAGCCATCTGTTTAAATGACCTTGGTTCCCACAGGAAAACTTTTTGTTTTGACGGCCAAGCCAGGCTATCTACTTTCCCCACTCCCTTCTGCCTTGTGGCAACCATGAAGCAGCAAAAAATGACTCAAGCCCCGTTCGGTTCAGGGTTGACAACTAACTGCATTCATATTCCATAACATATTGTGGTAAAACAAGTGCTCTGTTCACTTTTCATTCATGTGCAATTTTCCATTAATGTGGAATGAAAAAGTATACTCTTCTGAGTATACTTCTCACAGTAACCAATCAGTAACCAATCAATTTCCATTCTTGTTTATGATTGACCAATGAATTGTTTGAAAAATGGAGACCATTCTATGCAAATTTCCTCCCCCCTCCCTTGAGATTGAATTTAGTGAATTTAATTGAAATTAGGGGGTCTATATCCAATAATCACATTATACCAGGGGTGGGCAACTGTGGCCCTTTTACAACCTGTGGACTTCAACTCCCAGAATTCCTTAGCCAGCTTGGCTGTCTCAGGAATTCTGGGAGTTGAAGTCCACAGGTTGTAAAAGGGCCATAGTTGCCCACCCCTGCATTATACTTATCTAAAAGACTTTTTCAGGGTGTCACTCTGAATCCCATGGTGGATAAAAGAGGTCAGATTTAAAGAACTATCATTTATCTGAGATTCATGTAGACATACTATCATTAAAAATGACCCATAGGTTGTTCCAATTCACACTGATTTTTCCAAGTCATTATTATGAATCAAATGCATAACACATCATTAAGTTCTTTGCTGGTAATCTTGCCAGTTATATCAACCAAGGGGGGGAAATGTTGCTCAAATATAAAATTCATCATATGTTAAATCCATCATGTCCAGGGTTTCTTCCATCCCTTGGGCCTTATTCTAGTGTAAGTGTACAGGCTTAAATCCTGACTAAGAGAGGAGAATGCTTAAATCCCCTTTTGAATGGCTGTTGAAAACAATGGGGTTGTTTCTTTAATCTCCAGCATTGCAAGGGAGATTTGCAAAACAGGTTAGATTGTGTAGTGGTCATTTTTAATATCATTTTATTAAAAGATTTTTGTAAAAAAATTTTTAAAAAAGTAATTCAAGCTAATATTAAGTCAAAAAAAGAAGAGAAAAGAAAAGAAATAAAAGAGAAAGTGAAAAGTGCAAGAAAAGAAAAAAAAAAGAAAAAAGCATACAAAAAAGTAGTTTCCAATATTTTTACAGCAGAAATAAGGACAAATATAAATGTGCCCCTTCTCTAAGTTACAATCATTCCTCTTTCTATAATCTATCCTAATCATCAAAACCATAAACCATGCTCATTTTTTGCTATTTTCCCTAAAAATATCCCTAATTGTGTAGCAGGCATTGATGAAGGCTCTTCACGTGTACAGGAATAAAAAACCAAAAGACACTTATATTTGTTTCATGTGATATCATTTAGTGTGAGTGTGTGTGTGTGTGTGTGTGTGTGTGTGTGTGTGTGTGTGTGTGTTTGTCTGAGTTCCTAGGAACTAATGAAAGATCCACACCTGTGAATACATTTCACTATTTGAAAAAACTGTTTTAACCAAGACTAAAAGTGAGTGGTCACACATTATCTTTTCAACAACTTTTTTTTTCATTCAAATGTTTCCTCATTCCCCCCTCCCCCTCTCTCTTGCTTTTTCTTATTGCACCATTAGGTGATTTTTTTTTTCAGAGTTCTAAACTAAACACAAAGAATATTCTGTTACATGAAATATTTGCTTTGTTTGGGGAGTGAATGCACAGTAAGCCAGATAGGCTGTTATTTGTTTCTTCTATGGAGACTGGTATTTGTCTGTCAATACCAGTTGGACTAAAGATTCACCCCCACAGGTTTGTTTAAGCCAATATTTCAAGCAGCAGAGCCCCAAGCAGATAACAGCAGAAATGCATCCAAGCCAGATGATCCTCAGAATAGGGATCTCTTAAATTTAGATTGGACAGCTTCTAATACATGGGAATCTACAACACTGTACACTGTACAACAAAGGACTTAATGCTGCCTTTACACATAGTTCTTGCCCCTATGGGTTGTGTATCTAATGATTGCATTAGAAGTCTTATGGATAGAAAAGAGAGATTCAAAGAGTGGAGTTTGAAGGAAGATGTCTAGGAAGATATGACTAAACATTTACAAGTGTTCGCTTACTCAGTTTGGTAGCTGTCAGTTTTCCAAAAGTGGGAGCGATTAGCATGCTGGTTAGTGAATGCAACCACCTTGGTTTTCATATGGTTGATTTCCAGCATTTTGGATTGACAGCCAGATATTTGTGCTTGGAAGACTCAGTCACAGTTCCACTTGGGATATAGACAGAATAACAGCATTATCCACCTATAAAAGAATGGATTTTGGCTTTTTAGCAAGAGAAGTAGGGGTGAAGGATGAAATACAGTTCTAGTAAGAACCTGGACAATAGAGCTGAATTTTCCCCTCTTATATAAAATAGATTTGGAAAAACTGGAGTGTGTTCAGTGGAAATCTGGTTTTATGAGGAACCGTTAAAGGAGCTGAGCGTAGAGTATTTATTATCTTATTTCAAACAACTCTGAGAAATTCAGAGAATAAAACATACAATATATTCAAAAATAGTAAAGCATAATAATACTGTAACTTAATAACAATTCCATAAAGCCCATCAAAATCAAATAAATTTAGAAATAAAACAAATAAGAAACATAACCTTAGTGTTTGCCCTATAAGTGTACACTAGTTAATCAACTAATCTGGTCATGTAATAATAATTTTCATAATCCTCATGGACAACATTACAGAGACAGTCTAGCCTTCCTAAGAAAAACTATTCTATAGGAATGGGAAATCACTGAGAAAGTCAGATGTTCCCCTACAAATCTTGAAAGGCCCTTAAAACATTCTACCCTGAATATAGTGGCCAGGACAAGTATATTCATTTAGAAAGAGCAGGTCCTAAAGAAAGTTGAGAACCAAGTCATATAAGGTTTCACAGATTAAAAGTAATTTTTTTCTAATTGTACCCAGAAGCCTATATGTAATAGTGCAGATTCACCAGCAAAAGATGGGCAAAGATTCTCTACCTGGGATTCTAGAGGAGCTATGGGCCCATAAGAACTCCCAAGTAATAGACCTGCTCTTTAGGATAAAGTGCAATCCTGTCCATAGACAATGTTAGAAAGCAGATAATTTGGGAGTACACAGTATCTTCATCTTATTAGGAGATTCAGGTTGACAACTGGGGGAAGACTAACAACTGTAGAGTAAGACCATGGACTCACCCTTGTTAGAAGCTTTCCAATGAGGTCATGGATTGCAAGCCATGTAGTAGATTCCTACACTGAATAGGAGATCAGATGACTATAAAGTTTCTTCCAAGTTATAGATGTTATGTGTCTATTATTATCTGTCCTGCCTATTGAATTGAAAGATGTAGTATAAACACACTAATTAATGTAATCTCAGACAAAAAAAAAAACCTTCTGTAGTGGACAGGATATAAAAGAGCTGAGCTTCATTTACCAGACATATATTTTCTAATATTGCTTGACAGGGTTTAGTTTATTTATTTTGCACCTTCCTAGATCGATAGGGATTTAATCTCCCATTAACTAGTCAGTCTTATATTCTGCAGCAGCCTTGTATTTGAGACTTCTTTTCTTTATTGCCATTCTTCACCTATTGCTTAGAATATCTTAATAACCCACTATCTATCATAATAGATCCCAATTTATCTCTTTGAAGCCTTTGGGCTTTTATAATCAAGGGGGAGATTGTGATGGGTTCTCTTATTTTATCGCAACCTGCTTTTGTAAAATGGAAATCTTGTCAGGACATGTCATTCAGCTAATGAACTGTGACTGCTGACTTCTTCCTATCAGTGTAGCTGCAGTGTTGCCAAAGTTTGAAGCTGTTTGGAATCTAGACAGTTTGGTGACATATCTCTTAGAGGGACTGACATGCTGACATGTCTTTAGGATTCACACATCCTCAAAGTAGCCAATTTAAACCAAAATATATTTACTACAACTGCCTGTTTTAATCTGCTTTACCCAAAGCTATAGACATCCTACTGGATATAGTTCAGATGAAGACTAAAAGAGAAATACTCTATATTCACACTATTTTTTTAAAAAAAAACAAACTCAGAAATTAGAATTCTCATTCCTGTCCCCACCTGGTATTATAATTTGTAGAAGCAAGTTAATGTCCCTATGGGTATTTGCTTTGTTTTATGAATATTTTTCTTCAACAGTTTCAGAATCCTAGGAAAATTGGAACTGTGGAAATTATAAATAAGAATAGGAAAACAAACTGTCCCTGTCCCTAATGTTATTCCACAGCCAAATAATAATAATATTGATAGATTATATTGCAGAAATGGAGACAGAGGTTTACTTCAAGTTAAACAAACTCTTAAAGAAGAAAAGCATGCATGGTCTGATTACATAAAAGACATCCAAGAAAAAGCATTGATGCAAGTTAAAATTTGGAATTTGGAACTAATGTGGAGGAAACGACATAACAAAACAAAAATGCTAACAGAGTGCTGGCAAAGAAAAGCATTACATGGCCAATTTCTATGAAGATTGGGGGGAAAGTGAATAACAATAAACCTGCCAATGGTTTACATTTGGAACATTTAAAAAAGAAACTGGAGGCTTGATTTTGATTTTGATGGCTCAATTGAAACTAACAGAGCGAATAAATTCAAGGCCAGAACTGAGAAATCATCAAATGATTCAAAGTGCAAAAAGTGCAAAAAGCAAAAGAAACAGTAGGCCATATACTCAGCTCATGCAAAAACTGCTTAAACTGATTTATACAACATAACACAAGTGCCAAAATGATTCACTGGAACATCTATAGTGAAAAATTTGTGGGAACCTACAGTTTTAAAAAAGTTGAAAATAAGCAGGTTAAAAAATTGTAGGTTTTTCAAAAACAGATTGATAAAAATCTTCCTTTATAAGAAACCAGAATTAAATGTGGTTTAAAATAAGAAAATGTGGATAATTAATGTGGCAATATCAGGGGATAGAATAGAAGACAAAGCGTTAAGAAAGATCACAAAGTATCAAACTCTAAAAATTAAAGTTGAAAGATTTTGGCAGAAACCAGCCAAGATAGTCTTGGTGGTTATCGGTATATTGAGTACCATAGCACAAATCTTGGGCGGCACTTTTTCCAAATTTCCATGTGTTAATTACAGAAGCTGGATGGAGAACTGAGGGAGCCGAAGGAATCATCTATAGCGACCCAAGCCTCCCTTCGATTGACGGTGGCCGAAAAAAAGCTGGGCTGCTGGGGGAGGGGGGGTGCGGGAAGGCGATGGACCCGCACCCGGAGGCTCGGAGGCCTGTTGGCCGCTTTAAACAGTTATTTAGCCCAGATTTGAGGCCCGGGGTGTATGGCCCAGCGGTCAGCTGCGCCTGAAAACCCCCTACATGGACCGAGACCTGGGAAGATCGTGGCAGAATTTGCTCGGAGAAAATTGGCAGGACTATTGGGGGGATTTGGCCCGGAACATCGAAGGGAGTTGGGGAGTGATAGAGGGGGATTCCAATTACCATCTGGTTTCCCCCTTGGATTCGCCCCCCCCTATGAAAATGGCCTCCCCCCCGTTGCTACCTGGACTCTCTATTAGGTCGGCCCATTTTTCCATCACTACTGACTCTGGGACTTTATTATCACCCTCCTGGATTTTTATGTTTGTTCTCTATCTCCTTCTGCTGCTGGCTAGTTTATTCCTGCCGCCCGATTTCCACCTTTAGGCCTTGGCTCGGAGGAGGAGAGATTGCAGGCTGGAGGGAGAAGCTGAGAGTCCAGGTCAAGGACTGCTGCTCCATCTGCAGGGAGAAAGTGACTATTGTTGGCCTTTTACATCCAGCCGCGGTGAGAGAACGGCTGTGGCCATCCGCCTGCACTGCAACCATCTGATCTGGTCGCCCCATCACTGTGAGAGAGTGAAGGGGCCCCAGCTTCATCCTGGCCAGCCTCTTTTGCCATCTCTCACCTCAATGACTATCTTTAAATTTCGCTGACATCCAAGGTTCCCCTTTTCCATCTCATCATACTTGTATGGCTTATACCTCGGCAGATTTGCTTGCGCTGCGAGATGCCCCCCTCTCGCGGCGATGGCCTTCCACTCTATCGAAGGCCTACCTTAAGGACGGGCTTTGGAGCCCCGAGAGGTGGCATGTTTTAAAGCGGGGATTGAGGGGTTTTTTAATTAGGGTTTTTAATAATCTTTTAAGGGGAACTGGGAGGGCGACCAAAGGGGATGGGGGGGGTAATCCACCTAGGTCAGGGCCCAGCCTGGCACAGGGTAACGGTCTGGAGGGCGCAGGACGAGGGATTGGGGATGTCATCAGCACGGTGGATGGGAGGGGCAGATATGGCGGGAGCAGAGGACCTTATCTTGTGCCGGGGGTGCGCACTCGCTACTTGAGAGCGATTGCATGCCCCGGTCCTCAAGGCTCCCCTCGGATACTAGGTGGCTCAGATACTCAGGACCTGGGCCTCCGGCTGATGCTGTGCAACGCCAGGTCTGTGGTAAATAAGGGCCCCCTCATTTACGATCTTATTCAAGAGGGGGGAGCGGACCTGGCGGGTATTACGGAGACCTGGTTGGGCCCGGAGGGAGGGGTCCCTCTGGTTGAGATGTGTCCACCAGGCTTCAGAGCATTCCATCAGCCGAGGGCCCAGGGGAGGGGCGGGGGGGGTGGCGGTTATTATTAACGAAGGTCTGGGTCCGAGGGAGACCACTGTGCCACAGATTGCCGGGTGTGAGTCCCTCTTTGTGAGATGGGGTCATGGGGTTCAGATGGGCTTGCTGCTTACGTACCTGGCTCCCTGCCGCGTGGCAACGGCCCTGCCCGAGCTACTCGACGTGATAGCCACGGTGGCAGTTGATACACCCAGGCTTATGGTCATGGGTGATTTCAATCTGCCGTCCGTTGGTGAAACGTCAGAGATGGCTCGGGAGTTCATGGCTTCCATGACGGCCATGGACCTGACCCAGTTAGTTCATGGCCCCACTCACAGGGGGGGACACACGCTGGACCTGATTTTTGTCTCTGGCCAGTGGTTGAGTGGTCTTATTATACGGGATATAGACATGAAACCCTTGTCATGGTCAGATCACTCACTCCTTCGTCTGGACCTTCGAACCGCTACACCCCGCCGCAGGGAGGCGGACCCAATTAGATGGATCCGCCCCAGGCGCCTGATGGATCCTGATAGGTTCCAGACGGAGCTTGGGCCAATTCCTGAAGATCTGGCACACGACTCGGCCGAGGACCTGGTAGCTGCCTGGGATCGGGCGGCTGGTGGGGCCTTGGATCGAGTCGTGCCTTTGCGGCCTCTGACCCGGTGTCGATCCCTCGCGGCTCCTTGGTTCACCGAGGAGCTGAGGGAGATGAAACGCCGGAAAAGACGCCTAGAGAGTGGTTGGAGGGCCAGTCTCGCTGAATCTGACCGAACACTGGTAAGGTCGCATATTAAGACCTACCTAGTGGCGATAAAGACGGCAAAGTTTAACTACTTTTCCGCCTCTATTGCGTCATCAGGGAATCGTCCGGCCGCCCTGTTCAGGGTAACCCGCTCCCTGCTCCATCCGGGAGCGCGGGAGGATCCCTTGGAAGGCAGGGCGGAGGATTTCGGACAATACCTGTATGACAAAATCGCTCAGATCCGGGGGGATTTGGACTCTGACTGGGTAGATCAGGGCAAGGTGATGAGGAATAGTCTTGAGAATGTTACCTGGGAGGAGTTTGATGCTGTGACTCCGGATGATGTGGACAGGATTCTGGGGAGACTTAGTGCGGCCACATGTTTACTGGACCCGTGTCCCTCCTGGTTGGTACTGGCCTCCCGGGAGGTTACACGAGGCTGGCTCCAGGGTGTTATCAACGCTTCGTTGAGTGAGGGTCACTTCCCCGCCGCTTTGAAAGAAGCGGTGGTGAGGCCTCTCCTCAAGAAGCCGTCCCTGGATCCGGCAATATTGGCCAACTATCGTCCTGTCTCCAACCTTCGCTTCTTGGCGAAGGTTGTTGAGAGTGTGGTCGCGCGACAGTTTCCACAATTCTTGGAGGAAACATCCTATCTAGATCCGTTCCAGTCGGGTTTCAGGCCTGGACACAGCACGGAAACGGCATTGGTCGCGTTGGTTGATGATCTCTGGAGGGCTCGGGACAGGGGTTGTTCCTCTGTTCTGGTCCTGTTAGACCTCTCAGCGGCTTTTGATACCATCGACCATGGTATCATGCTGCACCGGCTGGAAGAGTTGGGGATGGGGGGCACCGTATTACGGTGGTTCTCCTCCTTTCTCTCCGACCGGTCGCAGTTCGTGTTGGCAGGTAGGCAGAGGTCGACCTCAAGGCCTCTTATATGTGGAGTGCCTCAGGGGTCGGTCCTCTCGCCCCTCCTGTTCAACATTTATGTGAAGCCGCTGGGCGAGATCATCCGTGGCTTTGGGGTGAGATACCACCAGTACGCTGATGACACCCAGCTGTACATCTCCACCCCAGGCCACCCCAACGATGCCCTTGAAGTGATGTCCCAGTGCCTGGAGGCTGTGCGGATCTGGATGGGGAGGAACAGGCTCAGGCTCAACCCTTCCAAGACTGAGTGGCTGTGGCTCCCGGCATCCCGATATAGTCAGTTGACTCCATCACTGACTATTGGGGGCGAGTCGTTGGCCCCCACAGAGAGGGCTCGCAATCTGGGAGTCCTCCTGGATAGGCAGCTGTCCTTGGAGGAACATCTGACAGCTGTAACCAGGGGGACCTTTTGTCAGGTTCGCCTGATCCGCCAGTTGCGGCCCTTTCTTGATCGGGATTCCCTGTGCACAGTCACTCATGCCCTCGTCACCTCTCACCTTGACTACTGCAACGCTCTCTACATGGGGCTCCCCTTGAGGAGCACCCGGAGGCTCCAACTGGTCCAGAATGCAGCAGTGCAGGTAGTGACGGGAGCAGCCTGGCGCTCCCATGTAACACCGCTCCTGCGCGAGCTGCACTGGCTCCCAGTGGTCTTCCGGGTGCGCTTCAAGGTGTTGGTTATCACCTTTAAAGCGCTCCATGGCATAGGGCCTAGCTATCTTCGAGACCGCCTGCTGCCACCGACAATCTCCCATCGACCCGTGCGCTCCCACAGAGAGGGCCTCCTCGGGGTGCCATCAGCCAAACAGTGCAGGCTGGTGACCCCCAGGGGGAGGGCCTTCTCTGTGGGGGCACCTACCCTCTGGAATCAATTGCCTCCAGAGATAAGGAGAATCCAAGACCTCGGTGCCTTCCGCCGTGCCCTTAAAACCTTCCTTTTCCAGCAAGCTGGGCTGGCCTAATTTTTTTAAGTGTTTTTAAGTGTTTTGTTTATTGTTTTTAATTAATGGGGCCAAATTTATATATGTATATTTTAACTGTATTTTAATATTTGTACTTGATGTTTTTACTTGGCTGTTCACCGCCCTGAGTCCTCAGGGAGAAGGGCGGTATACAAATTCAAAATAAAATAAAAATAAATAAATAAATAAAAGAAGATCACATTGCTTGGCTCTGCACATATACTACCCTGATACATCTTTAATGTGGATAAAACAATAGTTAAAGATCACCGTTCTGCTAATACTGCATATAAAAGTAGGCCTAAATCAAGTAATTCAGCTAAAAATATGAAGCCAAACAAATGAAATGTTATTTGGAAACAATTATGCACACTTGGCTAAAAAGTCTTCAGATCTTTTTTTCATTTAAGGAAAAGGTGAAATAAAGAAACAAAATCTGAGTCTAGTCAAATACATGACCACTCCTACAAAATCACTTTTCATTTTTTATCATATTGTATACAGAATTGCTCAATGCAATAAATGTCATGCAACAGGGAAATATTAAGACTTACTTATTGATATAGTTAAAACTGCATCATGGGAGTCTTGGCCTAAACAATGGCTTTGTGCGGTGATGCTATTTTCTGCCAAATCACAGATCTAGCAGAGAATCTAAATGATCAAATTATTGAAAATTTAGAAAGCCATCCATTTGCCATTCAGATAGAAGAGGCTCTGAAGATAAACATTTGAAAACATGTTAGATAGGTTATCAGAGAAACATAAATAAAGATTTTCTTTTCGGCAAATAGATTACAGAGACAGATAAAGCTACATATAGCTTTTACAATTACTGATAGCATATGAATGGAATTTTCTATATGAATGGTCAAATTCCGTGTGCTTATATGATGGAGCACATTGTGTATTCAGGCTGACAAAAAAAGACTTCAGGCTTTAATAAGCCAAAAATCTACCTGCGCTGTTTGCAGAGGTGGTATTCAGCAGTAGTGGAAATTTTGAGTAGTTCAGTAAATACCACCTCTGACTGGCCCCACCTCCATCTATTTCTGCCTCCCAAGTCCCAGCTGATCGGGGGCAAATAGGAATTTCGCAGTCACCTTCCCCTGGAGTGGGGAGAGAATGGAGATTTTACAGTATCCTTCCCCTGCCATGCCCATCAAGCCATGCCCACAGAACCGGTAGTAAAAAAAAAATGAATCCCACCACTGGCTGTTTGGACACACTATACAGTAAGACCCACAGGCAAGCTTTTGCTTTGAAAATCGTTGAGTTCCAGTTTTCAGAAGGTTATCTGAACAATTATAGATGATAAGAACTACATAAAAATCAGTCCTGTAAAGGAAACAATGTCTGCAGGATTTTGTGAATATATGGGGACTGAATACATACTTTTTTGTAATTTTACTGGGAGCCAAGATGGCTGCCTCAGGAAATATTTCAACATGTGTTTTTGAACTAAGAAATACATTTTATCAGTATTTAACTATGGAAATATATAATGCTGTATTTAGCAACTATGACTTCAGTATGCAGTGAACATATTTAAGTAGCATTTCTGATCAACTGAATATTTCTCTCTCTCTCTCTCTCTCTCTCTCTCTGCAATTGCAGAACAATAAAATGGAAAATGAGATTTTAGACATATTCCCTATGTTAAAACAATTTATTGAAAGCAGTAGCAAAGAGACTAACGAAGATGTGAAGATTGCATTTTATGTCTCTGGAATCACAGTGGATGGGAAAATAGGAAAATTTGATTAGGTAAGGAACCCATCCTAATGCTAAACTGAAAACTGACATATTAATTACTGCCAAGTAAAAGCAATTCACTGATGTCTCTTCCGCCACTTCTTTGAAAATAAAATTCCTGACAATATCTTTCCCTGAATGGCTCAGTGTGTGAACGGAGTACCAAGAATTAAGTGAAAAGACAGTAAACATTTTGATTCCATTTGCTGCATATTATTTGTGAGGGTCTGGGATTTTCTGTAGCTGCTACCGGTACTATAAATACCAAATTCTGATGGAAAATAGATATAGTACAGTAAGAGAAATGAAATTGACAATCTCAAAAATAAAATCAGATTTCTATGATTATGAAAACTAAGCAAAGTCATTCTTTGGGTTAAAAATATGGTTTTAAATATTATTGTTTGTTTCCAATGAATACGTTTTATTTTTACCTATCTGCAAGCTTCTATAACCTAGAGACAGACACACTAACATTAAGCTGTGCATTTTTATTATCTATCCTTAACCCGAATGAAATCATTTGTTTAATGCTTGGGGAACACAAAAGTTCATTTATCGTTTTAAAGGATATGACACTGCAAAGTTGGAGAAACTCTATCATAGCCATGGAACCTCTGGTGAAAGCAATATTTTCAAGCTATAATCCTGATCTTTTAAAGAAATCTTAAAGCCTGAAATAACAGTCTGAATCTCAAGGTTTGATTGTTTTACTGACCAGAACACTCGTGTCAGAATCATAGAATTCAGATGAATTCTTATCCAAACTATAATCAAAACCAGGCAATCTTCAGAAATGTACTAATGACATTCTTCAAAATAAGTGACAAAGAACAATGGAGCAAAATACTGCCAGCGTGAATAGTATTTCTCTTCCAAGTATGCTGATACCCTTTCTTAGATTTACTCACAATTCTGTCTCAAAGTTCTATTGATTTTTTATGTCTTCTTACTAAGCTTTAATTTGCTAAAATAGTTTTAAAACTATATGTTTAAGTAGCAAGAAATATCTCAAAATTGCCATTTTCTCTTAATTTAGAGCTTTTTTAAAAAAAAACAACAACCCACAAATGTATGCTTGATTAAGAATTCCCATACACTTACGTGCACATTCATACAGGTATTTACAACAGATGGTCCTTCCTATAGGAGAAAGGAAATCCATGTTTTATGACAACTCTTGTCAACTGCAGACTGAGTAAATTGCTTGTATTCAAAATAACACACCTTTCTAGTCAATCAAAATTGATTGATTGGTCGATTAAACACTGTGGCTCAAAGTAAGCTGATTACCTTGGTGTGCAACAAACAACTCATTATTTAAACTCAAAGATTCAGAAGACTGCAACCATAGTGATTAGTCCAGCAAGTGAACCATCAACAGTACTTTTCATCTATTTTCACCCAGAAGACCCAATCTGTCTTCGCGGCATAACATAACATGACATGCACCTGAAAACTATTCAGTGCACAATCTAAAAATAGTTATGCTATTAAACATCAAGATTGCGGCATTTCACAGATCAACAAATACCTTATTATCCATCCTGAGACAAGGCGAAAATTATAGTGTTTCCAAAATGTTAATCTGAAAGTCAGAAATATATGTAAATCATCATTTAAAGAAATTTTATTGAGCATTACAATTAAAAATGTAATAACTAATGCAAGTTAAAACAAATATGAAGAAAAATGGAAAGTGCACATAAGAAAGGAAAAATGGAAAGAAAGAGAGAGAGAGAGAGAGAGAGAGAGAGAGAGAGAGAGAGAGAGAGAGAAAAGAAAGAGAGAGAGAGAGAAAGAAGGAGGAAGGAAGGAAGGAAGGAAGGAAGGAAGGAAGGAAGGAAGGAAGGAAGGAAGGAAAGAAGGAAGGAAAGAAGGAAGAAAGGAAGGAAGGAAGGAAGGAAGGAAGGAAGGAAGGAAGGAAGGAAGGAAGGAAGGACACTCCTGTTCATAACAAGTACAACCAATTTTAGTAACTTATCTTGAAAAACAAATCTTTACAGCTTCATTGGCCAGTCCTAGATAGCAAAGTCCATTAAAGGTCAACTGAAATATATTTACTATGTTTCAGCCTTAATCAAAGAAAAAAACCATATTCCTTTATTTCACTTTTCAAATCTTGATTATTTTTTAAAAAATATTCCATTCATTGACTTTTGACAATCATGATCCTTAATCACCTCAATTTCCTGGGCATGATTTTTTTCTCATTTTTTCTTTGTCCCTTAGCAGCACATTATTCACAAATTTAACCAGTCTCTTTTATAAATGCATTATAAGAAAATCATGCAGCATCTCCTTCCACATCATTTCCACAGCTCCTATTTTTAGATCCACTTTCAAATCAGACACACTCCTATCCAATAAAGCTTGCTCATATCATCTCTGAAACACAGTCTGCCTATAATGGCAGACATTTTTAAAATTAACTTCTGAGTCCATTGTTCACAAATATCCTTCAATATACCAAATGAGAAAGTATTTTGCACCATTCTGTATTAATAATTCCAATTTAAGTGTTCTTCTCCTTTAATTGTAATCTTGAATTCTTTTATTCCACTATCCCTCTAGTGTCCAACCTTCAAAATCCCATCCCAATATTTTGAATCTGAAACACTGCACAGCCTACTATAAAATTCTAAAATTGCATTATGACACACAAAGCTGAAAATATGGTCACAATTCAGTACTTAACTTAATATCCTATCAAATAGGATAGGAAACAAATAATATTTTTTAAGATCCAACCTGGCTTTTGGACAACACTTTGAGTAAACAAATAGGACTAGTACAAAAATGTAGGCAGAGACAGAAAACAACAACAATTTTGTTAATTTTAATCTCATTATATAATAGTAACTACATTGCATTTTTTATATTACATTAAGCATAATTAATCTTACATATTATTAATTGCTATTAGTAAAAAATTTATGGACTATAAAAACTAAAAGTTGTAATGGGTGGAACTTGTGTTATCCAGATATAAGACATAGTTTTTTTTATTGGGTACCTTTCAATACAGTAATCAAAAATTCATCACCTACTATAGCTAATATTTAATAAGGAAAGGTTAAATATTGATTTCTAGCATGGAATTCTTATTAGATTCTTACATTTCTCTCATTACCTGGAATCACTCATGTTACACTGAGACATACACTGTCCTCTGTATTCTTCCAATAAATCTGATTCTGGAATTGATTCAAAGTTACTTGTACAAATGGGCAGCTATACAAATTGCATAATAAGCAAATGAACATTAACATAAACATTTTGTTTATTTTATTTATTTTATTTATTTTTATTTTATTTTATTCAATTTCTATCATACTCTATTATGTGTAGTTTTATGTTACTTGTTTTGCATGATCCCAGTTTCATAATGTGATTGTACAAACCATCAGCCCCTAGGAGAACAGGGGACATAATCATGTGAAATGTTTCCACTCTGAAAATTGAAACTATTGATGACTTACAATGCTCACAGCTCAAAATGGAGCTGAATCATTTTACAGTGATTCACCACAAAGCTACCTGGTAAAACAGTTATTCTGCTACCTTGTTGTTACACTATGGATTTGAATCTAGATCAATAGAATTATAACTTTTTTATATATATCCAAGAGCTGCTATGTTAGATTAGTGGCTTAAACAACACACTTGAGTGACAGTTTAACAGAAGAAAAATCCAATATCTATAGAATACTCTTAAGGGAAATTCTCCTCTTCTGATATAATAATAGACACAAACCTAGGGCCTAAATCTTTCTCCTACATAGTATATTCTTAAATATATAATTAATGAAACTCTATCCTAATGGTACAGAGGATGTTACATGCAATGGAGATAAATGGACTTTAATATCATAAAGATTGCACAGGAGCAATTTATCTGCATTGTGCCTTTCCATTTACTTGTAAAAGCTTTTCTGAGCTAATAACCCATCATGTTATTTATTTTATATATTTACTGGGGCTTTTATGCACCCCAATTCAGCAGTGATCAATGACTGGCTGTTATTCTGGCTAGGATGTGGGGAGTGTCCCAACTCATTTATTCTTCTCTGCCCTAATTTTATTGAATGGAGAAAGGGGAAAGGTATTTATTATTCTTACATGTAATAAATCTTTCTTGTGAATATCCCTTTGAAAGAAACAACGTGGCATCCACCTGGAGCACCTGATAGAACAGAAATCAGTTTTCTAGTACAGTCCGTATGAAAATCTGGATTTATGAAACTTCTTGGTTTAGATTACAGGTGTCAAACTGATGGCCCATGGGCCACATGTGTCACATGCAGGCCACACTCACCCTGGCTCACAAAGACAAAAAATGTCATGATGTGTCAAGTTTGACACCTGTGACTTAGATGAACCAATAACCAGGGTCAATTTAATTAAAGTGACAATAAATTAACAACACCAACAGGCATTGTTTTCCCTGCTAGATAGTGATGTACATATGCTGCTATTCTCATGCATCAAATACATATACATTGACCTATTTTAAGCATTGGATCATGGCAGGAAAGAAAGAAACAAAAGAGACATCAATTGATACTGGCTGTGAGTTTTAACTTTTAACAAAATAAAAATGAGATCTTTCAAGGTTCTGTCATTGAAATGGTCAGACATGATGTTGTTTCCAGTATCTTCCAATAAACAGCATAGTACAAAATTAACTACAAAAACAAAGTGGCATATTTAGAGTGTTGACTGAATTTATAGTGTTTATAACAGAACATTCAGAATATTTTTCATATGAGTTGTTACTGAAATATTATTTAGAAAGTGAACAAGGCAAAGGTTGATATATTAAAAAGGTAAAGGTTCCTTTGCCTTGTTGTTCCTGACTCTAGGAAGCAGTGCTCATCTCTACAAAGCCGAAGAGCCAGCACTGTCCGAAGACATCTCTGTGATCATGTGGCCGGCATGACTAAACGCCAAAGGCGCACAGAACGCTGTTACCTTCCAACCAAAGGTGGTCCCTATTTTTCTACTTGCATTTTTTATGTGCTTTCGAACTGCTAGGTTGGCAGAAGTTGGGACAGGTAACGGGAGCTCACCCCGTTACATGGCACTAGGGATTCGAACTGCTGAACTGCTCACCTTTCGATCGACAAGCTCAGCATCTTAGCCACTGAGCCACTGCGTCCCTGTTGATATATTACTCCAATGTTGATTGCCAAAATGGATAACACATAGATTGCTGGTGATGTAATAATCAGGTTGGACTGCTGTTCCATATCTCATGGCAATGTCCCAGCACTAGGAATTTGAAAGACAATGCAGCACAGGATGAACTAAGTTTTACATATTCATTTTCCTTTTCTACCAGTTGTTTTCCTATTAAGTATAAGGAATATATGATTCATTATGCTTTTCATAGGAATTTAAATTTAATTCTATCATTAGGAGACTGAAAGATTACATTTTGAAGTCTGCATCTGATTCTGTCTCATTGGCCATAAAGTTAAGGATTGACTATTTTAGATCACTTAGAAATTTGTCTTAATTCTTACTATTTTGACTGTTAAACTCTTATTTATTTCAGCTGCTGTTGGTTTTTTTAAAAAAAGTTTATCTCTGGCTTAATTCTAATACAAGTAGACTTCAACTCACAACCACAATTGGGACCAGAGTTTCAACTGTTGAGTGAAGTGTGCCTTAAGTGACATACCGGTATGACCACTTCATTCAATGAACACAATTCCAACTTTCCAAGTTGTCATTGTTAAGCAATTGTGCAGATGTGAGGTACCTCACAAGAAGGGAGAAGCACCTGGGAGGCCCAGTGCTCACCAATGCAAAGAAACCTTCCATAAGCCATCTCCCTGCTTCTCCACACTCAGGTTCAACTTTACATTGTTGCACAGTTGCTAATAGGCATGCCCAATTGATGTGAAGATGCTGCCTTTTGCCTTCCTGAAAGCAGGCCTTATTCTCATGATAGTTCACAAGTCTTCTTCACATCCTGCAATTTGAACAAAGGGCTTTCTGAAGAATCATGTTCACTAGCTTTCTAGTCTTGCTGGGCTAATAAGGCTAGCAAACACAATCATTCTGGATAGCCATGTTCACTAGCTTTTCCTTTCTGAAGGATAGTCATGTTTGCTAATATTCTCCTTCTTAAGGCTAGGCACATTTAATAGAATAGAATAGAATAGAATAGAATAGAATAGAATAGAATAGAATAGAATAGAATAGAATAGAATAGAATAGAATAGAAGTTTTTATTGGCCAAGTGTGATTGGACACACAAGGAATTTGTCTTGTTGCATAGGCTCTCAGTGTACATAAAAGAAAAGATATGTTCATCAAGAATCATAAAATAAAACATAGGGTACAGTCATAGGGTACAAATAAGCAATCAGGAAACAATCAATATAAATCGTAAGGATACAAGCAACAAAATTACAGTCATACAGTCATAAGTGGAAGGAGGTGGTTGGTGAGAACAATGAGAAGATTAATAGTAGTGCAGACTTAGTAAATAGCTTGACAGTGTTGAGGGAATTACAGAATTTGTTTAGCAGAGTGGTGGCATTCAGGAAAAAATTGTCCTTGTGTCTAGTTGTTCTGGTGTGCAGTGCTCTATAGTGTCATTTTGAGGGTAGGAGTTGAAACAGTTTATGTCCAGGATGTGAGGGGTCTGTAAATATTTTTACAGTCCTCTTTTTGACTCGTGCAGTATACAGGTCCTCAATGGAAGTCAGGTTGGTAGTAATGGTTTTTTCTGCAGTTCTAATTATCCTCTGAAGTCTGTGTCTGTCTTGTTGGGTTGCCAACAATAACCAGACCAGACAGTTATAGAGGTGCAGATGACAAGACTCAATAATTCCTCTGTAGAACTGTATCAGCAGCTCCTTGGGCAGTTTGAGCTTTCTGAGTTAGCGCAGAAAGAACATTCTTTGTTTCTGCTTCTGAAAGCTAGTCATGTCTGGTAGCTTTCTCTTTCTGAAGGCTAATCTAGTTTCTGGGGCAATAAGCTGACTTTGTATAAATATACAAAAGTATGAAGGCTATTGCTTAACACATTGTAAGCCACCCTGAGTCTTCAGAGAAGGGCAACATATAAATAAAAAAAAAAAAAAAAGGACAATCCTTCTGTAAGCTATTCTCATTCATTAGCTTTCTACCCAGTAACACAATGGATATAATATACCATTTGATGAAACTTCCCATGATACTCTTAAAAAGATGTTGACCAAATAAGGGTGGAGGGGTGCATATGCTGCTATTAGGTGACACAAAGCTAATTGAATAGTTTGCATGCCACTAGCTCCACGTTCAGCTGGAGGGAAACATTAAGCATACTATAAAGCACCATAATAGGCCCTGTACTGGTCTACATATTTATAACTTGGGTGAGGTGTTAGAAATCAATTACTAAACTGGCAGTTGACTCAAAGATAGGAGAGATAATGCATACCATAAATACCATGATTTAAGACAAACTTAATAACTTGGAACAACACCAAGATGTTTTTTAACTTGAAAGTCATACATTTGGATAGAAAATGTCAAAGACATGAATATATAGTTGGAGGGCCAGTCTTTCTGAATCTGACCGGACACTGGTAAGAGCTCATATTAGGAATTACCTAGTGGCGATAAAAGCAGCGAAATGTAGCTATTTTGCTGCTCTTATTGCGTCATCAGATAATCGCCCGGCCGCCCTGTTTAGGGTGACCCGCTCCCTGCTCCACCAGGAAGCGCGGGAGGACCCCTTGGAGGGTAGAGCCGAGGATTTTGTCCAATATCTGTATGACAAAATCGCTCAGATTCGGGAAGATCTGGACTCCGACTGGATGGTCTCAGGGGGAGGGACTGGGGCAGGTCTTGAGAATGTTATCTGGGATGAGTTTGATCCTGTGACCCCTGAGGACGTGGACAGGATTCTGGGTAGACTGAACGCGACCACTTGTTTATTGGACCCGTGTCCCTCCTGGTTAGTGCTGGCTTCTCGGGAGGTGACACGAGGCTGGTTCCAGGGGATTATAAATGCTTCGCTGGGTGAGGGTGTCTTTCCTGCCGCCTTGAAAGAGGCGGTGGTGAGGCCTCTCCTCAAGAAGCCTTCCCTGGACCCGGCAATGTTGGTAAATTATCGTCCGGTCTCCAACCTTCATTTTGTGGCGAAGGTTGTTGAGAGTGTGGTTGCGCAACAGCTTCCCCAGCACCTGGATGAAACGACGTATCTGGATCTGTTCCAGTCGGGCTTCAGGCCCGGGTACAGCACGGAAACGGCATTGGTCGCATTGGTTGATGATCTCTGGAGGGCTCGGGACAGGGGGTGCTCCTCTGTCCTGGTCCTGTTAGATCTCTCAGCGGCTTTTGATACCATCGACCATGGTATCATGCTGCACCGGTTGGAAGAGTTAGGGGTGGGAGGCACTGTGTTGCGGTGGTTCTCCTCCTTTCTCTCTGACCGGTTGCAGTCCGTGTTGACAGGGGGACAGAGGTCGACCCCGAGGCCCCTCATATGTGGGGTGCCGCAAGGGTCAGTCCTCTCACCTCTCCTGTTCAACATTTATGTGAAGCCGCTGGGCGAGATCATCCGTGGTTTCGGGGTGGAGTACCATCAGTACGCTGATGACACCCAGCTGTACATCTCCACCCCGGATCACCCCAACGATGCCCTTGAAGTGATGTCCCGGTGCCTGGAGGCCGTACGGATCTGGATGGGGAGGAACAGGCTCAGGCTCAACCCATCCAAGACCGAGTGGCTGTGGTTTCCGACGTCCCGATATAGCCAGTTGACGCCATCACTGACTATTGGGGGCGAATCATTGGCCCCCACGGAGAGGGCTCGCAACTTGGGCGTCCTCCTGGATTCACGGCTGTCTTTAGAAGAGCACTTGACGGCCGTGACCGGGAGGATTTTTTATCAGGTCCGCCTGATTCGCCAGTTGCGTCCCTTTCTGGATCGGGACTTGTTACGCACGGTCACTCATGCCCTCGTCACCTCCCGCCTGGACTATTGTAATGCTCTCTACATGGGGCTCCCCTTGAGGAGCACCCGGAGGCTCCAACTGGTGCAGAGTGCGGCCGCGCGGGTGGTAATGGGAGCGACATGGCGCTCCCATGTAACACCTCTCCTGCGCGAGCTGCACTGGCTCCCGGTGGTCTTCCGGGTGCGCTTCAAGGTTTTGGTTACCACCTTTAAAGCGCTCCATGGCTTAGGGCCTGGTTATTTACGGGACTGCCTACTACCACCAATAGCCTCCCACCGGCCAGTACGCTCTCATAGAGAGGGACTCCTCCGGGTGCCGTCAGCCAAACAGTGTCGACTGGCGGCCCCTAGGGGGAGAGCCTTCTCTGTGGGGGCACCTACGATCTGGAATGAGCTCCCCCCGGAGATACGGAGGATCCCGGATCTGCGCTCCTTCCGCCGTGCTGTGAAGACCTTTTTATTCCATCAAGCGGGCTTGGCCTGATCTCTTCCCTTTTTAAATATGTAAATTTTAATCTGTTTTTAAATTATTGGGGTATTTTAATTTGTCTGGGCCAAAAAGTTTAATTTGATTTTATCGGGTTTTTAAATTTTGTGTATTTATGTATTTTATAGTTGGCTGTTCACCGCCCTGAGTCCTTCGGGAGTAGGGCGGTATACAAATCAAATAAATAAAATAAATAAATAAAATAAATATGAATGGGACTATACTAGACAGAAATAGATGTCCAAAAGATAAGAGTGTCTTTAGTGGATCACAAACGGAACTTCAGCCAACAGTTTGATGTAACTATAAACAAAATGAAGGCTACATCTGCATCAACAGAATTAAAGTATCAAGGTTAAGAGAAGTTGTTGTTCCTCATTGATCAGACCATACTTATGAGGTATTTAAATAGAGGCTTGACACTTAAGTAATAGTGGGTTCTTACACTGGGCAGGGGTTGGTTGGTTTGTTTATTTATTTATTTATTTATTTATTTATTTATTTATTTATTTATTTATTTATTTGATTTATATGCCGCCCTTCTCCTGAAGACTCAGGGCGGCTTACAATGTGCTCAACAATAGCCTTCATCCTTTTGTATATTTATACAAAGTCAGCTTATTGCCCCCACAACTGGGTCCTCATTTCACCTACCTTAGAAAGGATGGAAGGCTGAGTCAACCTTGAGCCTTGGCGAGATTCGAACCCTGCAGTAATTGCAGGCAGCTGGTTTTAATAACCAGCTTAATAACAGGGTGCCTTAAACCCCTGTACTACCAAGGCTCTTTAGGGTTTATAAGATCTCCAAGGACACTTTCAACTTTGGATGCTATGATTCTATTTTTTACATGCTGCCAGTATTTCAGTTACAAATGAAGTATCCAATGTATCATCATATAGTCCTATTGAAAAGTTTACAACCCAAGATAAGTATAGCTTCCTCTTGATTTTTGTCCCTCATAGCTTCTTAGAGGTAGTCATGGGAAACCAACCAGCTTGTGCAATGGAATCTTATCTGTATCCTTACATGGGGACGGGGGGAAAGATATGGAGAAGTAGAGAAAGGTTAGGAAGAGTGGTGTCTTCATTTTGAATCCTTCATTCATTCAGCTAAACCCTGGAATAAAACTAAGATACGGAGCTTGTCTTAAATCAGTTTGCCATCTGAGAATATTCCAGAACAATTAAACCTTCTCTACAATATTCTGAATTAGAATTCTACTGGTAATTTGTTTTTTAAATAAAAACCTCTCTGACACACTGCACAAACTGATGCTGTCTAGGATCATCAAACTATATCCTTAACTTAATCTAATACAAACGGAGGGGAGGGGTATCATACATGCCTAAATAACAGTTTGCTGGTCCCTGATTATATCTGACATTGCTTGTCAACCAAGCACAATTTCATTTTATTTCTCAATAGAAGAGATAATTATTTTGGAGCAGCACAGATGATCCAGAGAACTAATAATACAAAATTCTTTCAACTTTTATTGAGAAACTCATTGTTTACATATTTCAATTGTCAAATGCCTTGTCTTTAGGGATTTGTAAGCTGTGGTTAAGAGTTTCAATATTCTATGGACTAAATTATTTGAATAAATTTTTTGCAAAGAATTTTTAACAAAAACCATGGAAAGAATGCTTTAAGAATGAAGATCCATATGCAAAGTAAAAATACAATAATTTAATGTATTAATTGATAATTGATAATGTGCATATTTTTTTCGCTTTGCTCCCAAATGGACCATTTGATACTTTTGCATTTTGGAAAACTATTTAAAAATACATTTTGTATAATTCAAGATTTAATTCTATGCACACCTTATACATTTTGCTGAACGGTACATATAATTCATTGAATAGATTCCTAGTTTCAGCAGTTTGCACTTAACTGGCTTATAAATGGCTTATATTTAAACTGTAATCTTTTAAAGCTATCTCAAATGGGATAGCTGTTAGGGATGAGACTTGCTTAGTTTCAAGACGTCCAATTTTATAGTGAGATCAGGCTACCACAAATGTTTTTTTGCTGTTTTAAATGATAGAGCTGTGTCTAGCTTGGAAAAGCAAAGTACTACTTCCCTTCTATGATGCTATGTGGGGAGGGGGGATGTGTGAACTGCTTGTTTACTTTCTGAGGCAGACTTGACTGACAGTTTTAATAAGCTGTTGTTAAATCATTCAACAAACACCCAACAATCACAGCCTGCCAGGGCACACACAGCTACGCACCAGCCTTGCTTTCCAGAAACATCTCAGTGTAACCAGGACAGCTGATGCTTATTGACAAACAGTTTGATCAGTGACAGGGATGAAACCAAGCAAAGTGTGCGCACACATTCAAGTGGATACAGAAAACCAAACAAGAGTTCATCTTCCAAAAAAACCCCTTCCCGTCTCAATGTTCTGCAGTTTAATAAGTATTTCCCTTTTCAGTGGACAGTGAATTTTTTTGTGCATAGTTCAGTTTCAACCAGTGACTTTTATCTGGGTACCACACGTGCATCAGCCCTAAACTAAAATGCAGCATTCACAAAATTTGCACACTTACTCACAACTGCAGAACTTGCCAACATTTGGAATAAAGGCTCCTTCTTCATATAGACATCCATGTCTAGTTAGGTAACATTAATCTAATTTTGGATCAAATAAGGTTACACAAACCTTACATAGAATATTGATCAAATGTAATGTGAGTGCATGCTGCATATACTTTCACAAACCCCAGAATTCAGAAAGAAATGCTTTATGGATGATTCAAGGATTCAAGATAACAAAAAGGAAAACACAGATATCATTCAAGGTGTGAAGACACTAGAGGCACATTCTTTGAAATGTAACACAACAACTTTGATATAGGAGAGGTGCCAAGTCTATAATTGTTATTTTAACAAACTGAGTCTGTTCCTTCCTGCAGAAGTAGAAAAGCAGAAAAGGGATATAAATCCTTGTATCTAAACACCTAAATCTTTATAAGCCTCTAAATTCACTGCAAGTGCAGTGATACTATTTGTAAAATTATGTATATTTAATTATGTAAATAAAGAAATACACATTAGTGTGAATAGAAATATGCAAATAAAATGGAAACACAATAGCTGAAATATGTGAACTGGAACATTGTTACAATCAAAGGAAACTGCACAATGGATGGATGGATGGATGGATGGATGGATGGATGGATGGATTCATTCATTCATTCATTCATTTGTTTGTTTGTTCATCCATCTGTCCGTCCATCCGTCAGTCCGTCCATTCATTCATTCATTCATTCATTCATTCATTCATTCATTCAATCATTCATTCATTCATTCATTCATTCATATGACTGACCCACTCACAAATGCAACTCTGGACAGGTAATTTCAGATTAAAACTAACATTAAAAAACCTGCTCAAAACAGAAATAAAAACATCGGGCAAGATGGGCGGCATATAGATTTAATAAACAAACAAATAAATAAATAATACATCTAAAGTCAATCTCAATCCAGTGTCTACCTATGCCCAGGGCAAAAATAACATTTTTAGCACTTTACAAACATCTAGCAAAGTTGGGCTTAGGGTTTTCCTCAGCCAGGTGCTGCAATAGAGAAGAATTATCTCCTAGGTCGCATCAGTTGGCACCCAAAGTATGTTCATTATGTTCATCTTGTTAGGCCCTGTGGGATGGGCAGATATAAATGAAGATGGGCAGCCCAGCCTAGCCTTCTGGCATGAAGAGCTTCATAAATAACCAGAGTTTGAATTGCACCTAAAGGATCCTAGAAGCCAGTGCATCTTGCAAAGTACCAGTACCCAACCACTGCAGGCTGAATCCGCTGTAGCTTCCAAGTGACTGCCTCACTTTAATAGCAGAACAGGAAGATTGAATTGCCATAGTTATGTCAAATTATGAGCACCACAATTCATTATAGAATTAGTAGAGAGAAGGAAACACACTTGGTATTGAATGCCCAATAGAGGCAGCAAATGAGGATACAGAACATGGAGATCATCTATTTAAATTTTCTCTGTGGCTATGATGGTAGGAACTTCTTGTAAAATAAATGACATTATAAGGATTGTGGTAGTTTTCTGAGATCTCACTCTCATGCTATTCTAAGAATTGCCTTTGTATGATGCTGATGACATCAGGAAATTTGGCAACCTTGATAAATTCCCAAACCTTACAAAATTGTAGTGCCTGGGTGAGAATGCTGAGGCTCAAAAAAATTATATGTCCTCAAAGCTTCATACGTACTTTCTCCAAATGTCGCTAGCAAACTGTTAATGTGTAACGTGGGAAGAATGGAAACTCATTAAATATGTGAGGAAAAAATTATATACAGTAAATCCTATCAATCACGATCTGCATGACTGAAAATCTCCATAGACATATACAATAAATGGTGCTTAATTCGTTTGTTTTAATTAAAAAGATAATTACATTGAAATGTAAAAAATAAATTAAATTTAGTAGAGTTCCCTCTGCACATGCAAGCTAGTCGTTTCTGGCTCTAGGGGCAGTTCTCATCTCCGTTTCTAAGCTGAAGAGCCAGCGCTGTCCGAAGACGTCTCTGTGATCATGTGGCCGGCATGACTAAATACCAAAGGCACATTGTTACCTTCCCACCAAAGGTGGTCCCTATTTTTCTACTTGCATTTTTTACGTCCTTTCGAACTGCTAGGTTGGCAGAAGCTGGGACAAGTAATGGGAGCTCACCCCGTTACGTGACTTGAGGGATTTGAACCACTGAACTGCAGACCTTTCGATCGACAAGCTCAGCGTCTTAGCCACTGTGCCACGCGTCCCTCAAATCAAATTTAGAAGGATGGTTTTGTTTTATTTTGTTTTTTTGCTGCATCCATTTGTTTGACCTGGCCTTGTCTACTTTTGGAGAGCAAGCTTACCATTTGAAGGATAAATGTAGCCATGCAACTGTCATCATCTCCAAGGATCCTCAAGCAATATCCTCTTCTCATCCTTTCTTGCAATCAGGTCAACTACCACTCTATCCTACAAAATTGCTCTTGCCTTCCCAATTCATGTTTCCCCTGTTGGCTCCTAAATCCTAGCTCAGAATCCTGTTGCTATTCACTTCCTCATCACACTTGCCTGCCTTCATGGTCTTTCTGTAAATCAGGCATATTTTCTTTCTTGATTTCTTTCCTTTTTGAACCCATCAGATAATGCAAGAAGAGGAAGACCGATGCTGTTGCTAACAAAAAATGCTGCCAGCCCTTTATTCTGCTAACCTCAGAGATGGCATGAAACTTGTACATTTCATTATATAATAATAGGAAAAAAAGTATTTCTTTATTCTAAACTCAACCTCCCATCACACAGTAAATCCTTTGCAGTTCAGTCCCTACTTGAAAGGAAAGTATTATGTTCATAAAAAGGCTTTTTAAAAAGAGAAAAAGAAATTGGATTAGGTTTGAATAACATAAGACGAGTGGAGTTGCTATGCTTCAGATAATCTCTGCATCATTTGCAGCAGCTTTGAGCAATTTTCAGTTATTCTGTGTGATAAGACAGTAAAGCTAATGTGATCTCATAAAAGCCCCCGTGTATAATGAGTGATCAAAAACCCTGAAGTATTGCCATTGCATTCTAAAGGCTTCATTTTACCTCTCATTTATATTTATTAATGAGGTGTGAAAAATCTTCTTGGTTGACTAAAATAAACCAAGCAAAATGCAGCTTATCCTGTTTCTGTGCAATTTAACACAAAACACCTAACATTCAGTCTGCAATTAATTTCAGAATCCAGATGAAAATATCCTATACAGGATGAGATACCAAGCAATTCAGCAGAGATTTCCATGTAATTATGCCTACAAACCTATGTTTCTGTTGACAGTATTACCTTCACAAACACCCATACCCAAGGAGAGCTTTCCTTTGAACTATTGATTCAAATGAAGAATTTATTCCCATTGTGTATTAACATCTGCACTCACCATGCGTTGGTAATCAAATGCTACTGGCTTGACTAATAGACCTCAGTAGAAAATAGGCTTCGTGCCCAAAGCCTCTGAAAACTAAACTCATCCAAGAAGCATTCTTCTCAGTTATGTGCCTGTTTGGATAAATTAAACCAGGGGTAAAGAGTATTTGGCCATAACTCCTATTGATTTTATCTTTTCCAGTAATTAGGAATAATGGGAGTCAGAATCCAGTAATATCTAGTAGGGTTTATCATTGCTGAAGTAACGGTCTCTAATTTCCTATTCACAGGTGCCCTTTTCATGTTTTAGGTGCATATACTGGAAGGAGCAATGGTGATGTTGCAGTCCGCCAGCAGCCTGCAGAGCTGGCAGTGGAATTGGACAGTGAGGAGGCTGGGGAGGAACATGGGTCAGTCCTGGAGTCTGGGGAAGGCTCGGACGAGTGCTTGGTGTTAGAGGCAGAGATGGGGGCAGGACCATCTGGGAGTTATACGCGGATTCCAGAGCCTCCAGAGTTGGACATCAGAGAGGCAGAGGAACAGGAGAAGCCTGTTCCTAGTGCACGCATGCACAGAGCTGCCAGAAGGCAAGAACAGTTAAAACTAAAGGGACGACTCGAGAGTAAGGCCTGGAGATGATTGGCCCCTCCCATAAGGCTTAAAAGAGAAGCAAAGGCACGTGGGCCCTTTGCAGGAAAGCAACATTGTTAATTCTGTTCCCAGGCAGCATCTCTGTTTGATTCTGGACTCCATGTGGCTTTGCCAAGTAGGTCTTTGGCAGAGTGTCAAGGGAGATAATGTTTGGTGATTATCCCAAAGGGTGATTATCTCCCGAAGGACTTTTTGCAACTAATTGGGACTCAGCTGTGAATGAACGTAATTCACAAATGTTGCAATAAAACAGATTTTTGGGACTACTCATGTGTTTTAATGACTAAGAAAGCCTAGGTCACAACAGGTGCCCCTGCTGCTGTTCCACTCAAAATGTCACACTAATTATAGCATCCTGAGGTGTACAAAATAACAAACATGTACAACTCATACATATCACTAGGTCATAATATGGTTTGCCCCATTTTGGGTCAAACTCAATATTGCCATTTGTCATGATCTGCAAACACAATAGTGTGCACTATTGAATAAATCATGGTTTCATAAATAATGGTTCAATAAAATACACGAACCCAGTCTCATTGTTCATCTGAATCCTATGAAAATAAAAGTATTGCTAATGTCTACTTGTGTCTGAGTGGCATGTTGGCCTAGTGGTGAAGATTCTCGCCTCGCATTCAGAAGACTGAGAGTTCATCTTAGGTAGCAGCAGATCTCTCTCTCTTTTAGGATGCAAAAAAAAAAAAAATCTACTGCAAACTCCATATAGGCGTCAGGAAGGGCCTCCAGCCAGTAAATGCTCAGCTCCATCCAGAACTATTTAGTCCCTGAATAGGGACTACAGGGTTGTAAAAAGAGAGTTAATGTGTACTTTCGCCTGATATTTACAACAGTTTGGCAGAGGCATCAGTATTTGCAAGGTGCAAAGTAGGTAAAGAATATCCCAAATGTCAAGACACCATAATACAAATGATAATTTGGATAAGATGGCATGATAGCAATAGCACTTAGACTTATATACTGCTTCACAATGCTTTACAGCCCTCTCTAAGCAGTTTACAGAGTCAGCATATTGCCCCAACAATCTGGGCCCTCATTTTACCCACCTCAGAAAAATGGAAGGCTGAGTCATTCTTGAGAGGTGAGAATCGAACTGCCAAACTGCTGGCAGCCAGCAGTCAGCAGAAGCAGCCTGCAGTACTGCATTCTAACCACTGCGCCACCATGGCTCAATGATATCCATAATGTCACCTTAGCTTTTATCAGATGGCTATGAGCAGAGTCCTATCTGTCAGAGTCTATTATCAGACAAACTGCCAGACTCATAATCTGATCCCCTGCAGAGAAAAAGCTAGAGGCAAGCAATCATTCCTAACTCTATTTTGGCCCAATTTGAATACCAAAGGTGCCATCTTTCAATTTATTGTGATTCCAATAAAGAAGAACAGATATATAAATCAATTTGAAACCTCTATCAGGCAATAACATTTTTCAGCACATATGCACTGAAAATAAGTGCAATTTCTAGTTATTTTTCAATATCTTTACCCAAATAACCTGTACCAGAGGATATATTTAAGCAAAATGGAAACATTTCCAAGTGTAGTAAGACATAGAGCTACTATAACTTTGAACTATTTCCTCAAATTCATTCAAGCAGATACTGTTAAATATTATTACTGTTAAATATTGTATATTAGCAATTGATAGAATTGTCAAAAGTAGTGATGAATGTTATAAAATCCCCAAACCAAGAAGCAAACATTTCTTACACAATGGAGAACTATGCTTTTGTCTGTTCTTTGAGAAACTGAGATTTTGATTACCCAAGATTATGATAGTTGGTGTGAACATACTAGAAAAAGAAACATGCTGACCTATAGGAAGATATTCAAGATATCTGGACAAGTATTTTTTCTCATTTCAGCTCCAAACAGAAGTTAATACATTTTAAATATTATGCCATAGCAATTAGTGACAGAAGCAGCCATTGCTATAATTATTTCCTCTAGTGCATGACTCTCGTGCTGTGACATTTTATAATAAATCACTCATCTCTCTTAATATAAAATATATCTCTTGGCTTCTGTAGCAAAGAATCCCAATGCAACTTTTCACCCTTATTTTATTTTCTTTGTTGAGTTGTTTAGCCCATAGGTGAATGATTGATTATCCCAACCAAATATTTTCTCTTCTCCTTTGTTGAAATGTATATTGAAGACAAAGATAGCATGGAATTAATACAGCAAATTTCACATTCTCTAGCAAAGAGTTAGGTAGAGAAATTTTGCTGAATCATTAAAGAAAAACTCCTTTTCCAACATAAAACATAAACATAAAAATAAATTCTGTCAATACCAATAGAAACTGACAAGAAGCAGAAAGAAACAGAAGTTTTGTTTAGTTTTTCTTTTTCTGGATAGCAAAATGGGATAGGAAATGGGATAGCAAAACCAGATAGGAAAATGAATTTTAATAGTGGGAGGACTGAAAGGTGGCTGAAAGGTTGCTGAAAAAACTATATACATTAAGAAAGACTGAGGTTAAAAATTGTATGGAGTTTGATAAAAGTAAAGAATCACACAAGAGAACAAAACAGTTAAAAAATAACAGTAGAATAACAACATTTGTTTTTTTTTTTCTTTCTCTCTCTCAGCAAATACCCCTTAATTAATTCCAAAAATAGAGTAACACACAAAGAAAAAAAAATCACTCCCCAATTGTTCTGAGAGGCAGGATGGAGAAAATAAAACCCGTAGACATCTCTTCTCCCATTTCAATTCTTTCAGCTCTTTCATAAACCACAGGCAGTGATAGAATCCATAAGAGAATAGAAAGTACAATCCAATCCAAGACCTCAGCTTTATTCCAAGCAGCAATTAGGATTTTGGATTGACTTGCAGCAGACAAATAGGGACAACCCCCAATTCCCCCTAAAACTCTTCAGGTCTATCAGTCCCTCAGGTCCAGCCTCCTTGCAATGAACAGTGGTACTAAACAATCCCATAGAAATCAAGGCATGATCTGACCATGACAAAGAGAACACTGAAAGCTCCCAATCTCAGATTATATTGCCACTACTCCAAAAGAAACAGCAAATCTGGAGTGTGTCCACTATCCTGAATCAGGTTCTGGATGTCCTAGAAGTCATTAACTCCCGAATTACTTCAGACATATTAAAGTTCTCCAGAGCTATAACTGTGGGAAACTCCACTATCAACCTCCAAATAGAGTCAATGAGCTCAGGGAGGAAGGTTGCTATGGAGCAGGGAAGTTTATACAACAGCAACAATCCCAACTGGTCTCTAGAACCAAATTTAATGAGCATGATAAGATCTCTGAAAACTGTAAGAGATGATAATTAACTCACCTCTATCCCTGTCTTTTCAATCTCAATTGATGCCCTTTTAAAAATCAAGAAAATTTCAGAAAGGGCATCCCACTCCACCCCACTTCATCCAGGGCTCAGTGATGTCAGGTGTCCCTTTCCAATTTCATTTGAACTGACTGACACTTGAGGATATGAGGCATGTAACAGATGAACTCATACTATATATAAACCCTCAGACAGGTAATTTTTCTTACAAGTGAGAGGGAGCAAATGAAGTGAGAAAATAATTAAACTTGTAAAAATTATCTCCCAGTCTATGATTAGAAAATGAAAAAGTCTAGAGTGAAAGTCACTCTGATATGAAAGCAGATATTTCACTCATTGAATCCTCCTCTTCTAACTACAGGTGTTTTGTTTAAAAAAGGAAATAATTTAATCCTCCTCCTTTTTGATGTGGCAATTGCCCTTGCCTTTTTCAATTTGCCAAAACTTCAGAGAAACAGTGGGTTTTAAGTCTGAAGAGCATGAAACCCATCTGTTCTCCTACAGTATGGTACAACTCTATTCCAAGTTATTTGATATGTGGAGTCCTGGGTGCTCTCTGAGCTTGGTTATTTTTTTGCAGACATTTCCTTACCCCGCTAGGTAACATCATCGCTTTATATATGAGCAACTTGCTCTGTCAATATTGGTAGGAGTGTTTTTGGTTGTACTTTATTAGGCTATAGTTAACTGTTTGATTGTTTGTCTGAATTAATCAGACTTAATTAATCAATTAATTGATTGGGATATTGTTTACTGCTTGATTGTTGGTCTAATGTTAATCTTGATTTACTTTAAGTATCATTTCTCATTTTGGTTTACTACTTTAGGTATCTCTAAGTATCTTCTGCAGAACTGCCTACCAAAACTGACCCTATGCTTTTCAAAAATCACTTGCATCTAATATGTAACAAACAATTCTTTTTTCAGTGGTACATATTTATTAATTGAGAATTCCTGCACATTTGTCTATTTGTTCCATTTGGATCTTATCTTTCCTTCAAAGAACTCAGAACAATTATTCACGTGAGTAGAAATTTATACGTGATCTTCAGTCCAAACATTAATCAATCCAACATGTGTTGTATCATGTACCTTCAAACTATGCTCAAGTAGTATAGAAGACAGGAGAATGGATAACTTTTGGTAAGGATATAAAGTTGATTAAACACAAAATCTTTTAAAAATGAAATTCAATTACTCTTTAAATTTAGCTTCATCTTTCATCTGGGAAAGAGCAGCAATTTTCCATTTGAGATTTTTGTGCAATCCAAGGGTCATCTTGGATTCACACCTCCTGTTCAAAGAGTAGGTGAGAGCTATGGCCAAGAGGATTTTGAAATTCTATTTTTATTTTATTTATTAAATTTATATGCCATCCATCTCCCCAATAAGGCAAGTCTATGTCCAACTAAGGGATCAATTGCACACATTCCTATTTTAGGAGGCATTTCAGACAGTCACTAATTCTCTAGTCACCTTATAAATAAATTATTGCAGACTACATGGAACTGAAAATGAAGACCACTCAGAAACTATGCTTGATCCAAAATGTGATGGCATAGGCAACAGGTTTTTTTTTCTAGTCCTTACTTTATTCTATAGTCATTGTAAAATGTATAATTAAATATTTGCAAACAGCTAAAGCATGGAAGCATTCAAATTTTAAGATAATATATGAGAACGATGTAGTGCCACAGTCTAAAAAAGACAGTTACTTCCAGCTTTGACTGCATTTGTCACATTCCATTGCTTTTCAGGAAATGTAATAAATAAGGTGGCAGGTTTGGAAATTTCTCTGTCAATCTTTGTATTCTTTCTCTTCTACAATTAGCTTGCTTTTTCCACTCTGGTTTCCATCTAGTGAACTGATAAATTAAGGATGCAATTAACAAAGACCATGACAGGGAGACAAAGTAAAAATTTCAGCTTCTAATTATCAGGCATCACTTTCTGAAGTTTTTTTTTAACCGTAGTTAGAAAAAAAAAGATTGAATGTTCAACCTGGAAAAACCATTCCTTTTTAAAATTCAGATATTGTTAAAACTATCTACTTTAATACCAGTGAAGAATTTTTTTCTTAATCTCTTAGATTTGGAAATGAAGCATTTGGTTATATCGCATGTTACCTTGCCTGCCTTTGCCAGTCATTCTATTTCTATTTGAAGGTCTTCGTATTTTGTTATCTTCTCCAATTCCTTCTCTTCTCTTCTACTGTCTCCAGGTACTGCCACATCCACTATCCAGACTTTTTGGTCTTTCTTGTTCACAATTGTTAAATTTGGGGGGAGGGGGGATTATGTGGCAGGTGCTTGTCTGTTTGAATTCTAAAGTCTCAGAGTAATTTAACTTCTTCATTTTATATGACTTTCTCTACTTTATGATACCACCAGATTTTGCTTGCAGGCAAATGATATTTCTTACAGATATTCCAAGACCTCAGTGCCTTCCGCCGTGCCCTTAAAACCTTCCTTTTCCAGCAAGCCGGGCTGGCCTAATTTTTTAAGTGTTTTTAAGTGTTTTGTTTATTGTTTTTAATTAACGGGGCCAAATTTATATATGTATATTTTTAACTGTATTTTAATATTTGTACTTGATGTTTTTACTTGGCTGTTCACTGCCCTGAATCCTCAGGGAGAAGGGCGGTATACAAATTCAAAATAAAATAAAAAAATAAAAATATTCCAATGCACCATTGTTGCTCATCATGCCACTGATTGTAGTCAGTCTGGGCAATCTTCTTGCAGCAGTTTATCAACTTCTTTGCATAGAACGCAAAGCTTCTTTGCGCAGCTTACTGAATGTTCATGTCTTCTCAATTCTGGCTTTGTATGCATTTGTCCTTAAGGCTTGGTCTTATGCTGCCAGAATTACAACCTTGGTGTCTTTCTTTAACTTTCCTGCTCTTAGCCATTGCCAGGTCTTGTTATGATCTGCTTTCCCTGCTATTATTTTTAATGTACTGGCCATGTAGTGTTTTGCATTCCCATGCCTCCATTTTGTTCTTCATTTGGTGTTTCTTGTAGGCTAGTTTGCTGTCTCCCATAGTCTGTAAGCCTTCTGATATGCTATCTCCAGTGCATCTTCATTATTGACCTTCAGATATTCTTGATCTGTAATAACATATAATTATTTCTTTTTTTTTTCAATCACTATATATTTGTGATGGGAAAACACCTTTTCTTCCAGTAGTTCTGCAACTTCTAGATCTGGTTGCTCAGCCAAGAGTCCTGAGTCTTGTAGCCCATTTTTCATCAGATATCTAGGAACTCCAATATCCAGCATGGACCTTGTTAAGCCGGGTGACATCCAAGTCAGTATGACTTTCTGAAATATCCATCTCACCATATTTTTAATGAGAGAGACACTCTTTGGCTGACTCCTCTGATGAGACCTGTCCAGTATGGTTGAACCTCTGGCATAGCTCTCATCTTCCTTAGAGAACATGAGCCCCACAACCACATCAAGGTAGAGCGCACTGGGGGATTAAGCAGTGGTGGGTTGCTACCGGTACGCCCCGGATCAACCGAACCAGTAGTGGTGGCGGCAGGAGGCTCCGCCCACCCACCTGGATATTTCTGTGCATGCGCAGAAGCATCGCGCAAGTGAGCGCTCGCATCCACGAGAGAAACAGTAGCAACCAAAATTGAAACCCTGAAACTACTGGGATTACGATTATGGTTATGATGATGATGATGATTGTTGTTGTTGTTATTGCTATTGCTATTATCATATGGCATTGTTACATGAGCCAGGAGACCACAATGCTATTGCAGAGTAATAGTTTGGTTGCCAATTTACCAGTTCTGTTGCAGATATGTTTGTGTGTTTCCTAAGGTATGCCGCAGGAGGGCAAGCTCATTTCACCCCAGAAATAAAGATGAGTGGCTCTTCCTGCAGCATCATCCTAGGCCTTCTCCCTTCGCCAGGGCCACCTCATAAATGGGCACTGCAACTGGGAAGATTCAGAGCTGGCAGGAATCTGACTGACTGTCTAGAGCGCCAACTTGTCTCTACTGGCAGTCACAAAAGTGCTTTTTCAAAAGGCAACTGGATTTCCTTTGTTTTTCCTCGAAGTCTTTTCACTTCTCATCCAAGAAGCTTCTTCAGGACTGGATGAGAAGCAAAACATCTTCAAGGAAAAGCAAAGAAAGTCCAGTTGCCTTTTGAAAAAGGACCTTTGGGGCAACCATGACCTGGATGGTTGAGAATCTCCATAGGCAACAAAGTGGTGCCTATTTATCTACTACCATAGAACATGCTTTTGAACTGTTAGGTAGACAGAAGCTGAGATGAGTGATGTGAACTCAACCTGCCACACTGTGTTAAGATTCAAACTGCTGGAGCAGAGACCATCTCCAGTGTCATTAAGCCACTGAAACACGGTGCCTCTATTTCCAGCTGGTTTATATATAAAAGACAAGCAGCTTCAAGCTCTGTTGCAGGAGACCTCTTATTTAACTGTAGAGTTGGATCTTCCCAATTGATCATACGGCTGCACAATCTATTCTTTAAAATAATTATAGAGAAAACAAAATTAAAGAAATTTCTGTGTTGCAGACTTGATTGTGAGTCTCACATCTGTAAAGCTTGAAGACAGAGTTGGAGACTTTCTAGTAATTTCCAGTACTGAATTAGTTCTGTTCATCTATGATTATAGAAGGCAACATTTATGATCCATTTCCATTTGATTCAAGCACACTCTTCATAGGTTTCTTCACTATAACAGTATAGTCTCAATAAATGAAGCTGTTTGTTGCGAGAAAATAAAAAAGAAGACAATCTTTCTTAGCAGAACTGTTCAGTTAATAGATGAATTGCCTACATTAGCAGTGATCTATGCGATGTATTAATCTTTATCTGTCTGTTTTGGATTTTCACAGCCTTGTCTGTCTAACTATGTGAGGTATTTATAACAAGGTGTAAAAGTAGTTTGTTATTTAAGATTGTAGGATAAATAATTGCCATGAAATCACAAATTAATGAAAAATGAAAAAAAAATCTATAGAAAGGAAGACAGTAACAGTATCTCATGAAGTTGTATTAGCATAAACCTAACGTAGTTTAATAAAGAATTAAGCCATAGTTTGATTTCTCAACCATCTAGAGTGCTGTCTTTCTCTTTAACTTCAATAGTTTTGTGTCGAGGGCATTTTGATGCCACAATTCCAGTCCATGTCATGTGTATTCATCATCTGGGTATGGGCTCCATTAAAGTCTCTACCTGAAAGAGTGAAAAATGTAATCTTTTCATTGTTCTATATTTCTTGGTTGTATGGTGCTGGGAAAAAAAATCTCATTAATAAAAATTGCAATTATATGTGATTTGTTAAACATTTTAAAACCCTGTCTTAACACCTCCCTCCAGTCTAATTGGAGATTCTACCACACTTTAACACAATCAGACATCAATATCTGCCTAGCCTAGATCCTTGTGAAGGCCTTGATGGGTCTTCAGAACTAAAGAAACTTCTTTGAGGAGGAGCGAAATGTCTTCAAAAAATCAAGTCCAGTTGCCTTTTGAAAAACCTTTGGGACAACCATGACCTGGATGACTAAGAATTTCCATAGACATTGAGCCTGGATAGGTGGATAAAAATCCAAATCCGGTCTAAACATTTGGCTGTGCAACAATAATAATAATAATTTGTTGAAATACATATATGGGGCAGCCAGTTTTTACTCATCACACAGCTAAATAAACTCCAATGTGTCTTTCATTCAGTGAACTGGAGATTGAACAACTGTGAGATAAATACCATTGTGATTGTTCTACTCTATGCTGCACTGCTCAGAATCTGGAATACTGCATCCAGTTCTGACTCCTACAATACAAGGAGGTTTCCAAGGAATTGAAAAGAGTGCAGAGAACAGGGATGAAAATGGTGAAGGTTCAAACTTATATCCTAGGAAAAATAATTAAAGGAGCTAGGAAAAATTAGAAATTCATGTGGACAGATAGATAAGTGTCCAGGTTTGTTCTGAATTTCATTCTGCAGGCATGTAATGCAAAAAGCATAATGTACTATGGGTAATATGTGTGTGTCTGTGCGTATTCTAATTTTCCCATATTGTTAAACAAAGTAGAAGAAAAACAGCAGCAACTCACTATGTAAATGACTAAAATAATCTTCCTTCAATCCCTCACTCCCCCTCATCACACCTAACATGTACCAATGGCAGCAGAGATGTGTGATCCTAATATTGTACTGACTAATCTAGGAAAACATGTAGAAAGAAAATCCAGGCACAAAATAACACTTCCATCACAATAATCAGAACACCCCAAATTAATCAACTTTTGTTTTTAAGCATTTGAGTATCAGAAAATTTCATGGTTAAAAATGTTGCATATTTTTGTTCAATTCATTTGAAGACTTTAATCTCTGGTATGAAAAGGAGAAAAATGTTTCCTTCGTCCATGGATAATTGTATATTTCTTTGTTCATGCTTCTCTTTATTCATATTGCCGAATCAAAAGATCTGACAGAATAAAATAGAAGGTATTTAGGGTATAAAGAGTTTTAGAACATTTTTATAGAAACTGATCCAGTTCACAAACCTCCAACATTATTTTCTTTGTTTTGTGTGCATATGTTTGTTCTATCATTATGGCCATTACAGTTTTCAATACACTTACTACAATACTATGTCCTTGAGTGTTTATATGGAAACCACTTAGACTCTGCCTGCTAGGTAAATTATTATGCAATGAAAAAAAATCAGGCACCATTCTATTTTGGTATTGCAGTATTAAAATGCATACGGCACACAAATCGCTTCCCCTGCTTGAAATTGGCACCATTTAAGGCTGGAATGAAAACAAAATAAAGCCAAGATTTATAGTCCTTGCAAAGAACTAAGGTCACTTGTTACACTGAAGCCTGCTGAATTATGCACAGTAGAAAAGTCGTAGAACTTATCCCGATGTTCTTAGCTTAATGCAAGGCAAGCTGCTATACATGTTTTAGCTTCATCTGCCCTGATGAATTATTTTGGCAGATAATTGTTTCTGACTTTCTAGAAATCTTTCTTTCATGGCTGATTAAAAATTGCAGCTACATTAATTGAAAACCCAGTCTTCAGTTTGGCAACTAGACGTGTGTCCTTTGACTTTCATTCCAGATTACTTCTTTCTGTTTCATGCCTGTTTGTTGCATGTTTCCATTTGATTGATCTTTGGTTTTGATCTAATTGTAGCTTTTAAAAATACATCCGCTGCCAAAGAGAAAGAGTGTGCATATGTGTTCAACAAAGATCATTCTTTTTGTATCAATTAAAATGCAATGTTGGGTTTGTCTGGAAGAGAGTTGAGAGAAGAGAGTAGCCATTAGTGCTAATGTGGAGCTATTTTAGTGTGAATTATCCAGATTCTCATCAGGATGTCTTTGTGGGTGGGTAAACAAATTGTCCTAATTAATATTCTCCAGAATGTAGGGATTTGCAAACAACCTTCACTGGTTGTTCTGACTAAGATATTGTTATTTTTACTGGAAAAAGAGTATATGAAATTGTGTTCAGTTTTTTTTTTAATCCTATATTTGTAGAAGGAAACAGCAATTAAATGGAAACTGCTTGTGCTCTCTTTGAGCAATATGCATCATTTAATACTTTGCAAATCAAAGTTATGAAAAAGCTCTCAAATTTCCTTTACTATATTCATATCTCTAGCAGTCAAGAAATAAAAATAGGTGCTGGATAGCCATTGCTTCATTAGTCTTATAAAATGGTAAAGGTTAGAGAATATTCTTTTTCTCTTGCAGTTTCATAATCAAATGCCATTCTCTGGCTATTTAACTTGTCAAATGTCTCCTACTGTGTAAGTCTTCCTCTCAGTCTGACGTAAGTAGAAGAGTGATAAATTAATGCCAACACACTTCGTTGTGAAGGTTGTTGAGAGTGTGGTTGCACAACAGCTTCACCAGTACCTGGATGAAACGTTGTATCTAGATCCGTTCCAGTCAGGTTTCAGGCCTGGGTACAGCACGGAAACGGCATTGGTCGCGTTGGTTGATGATCTCTGGAGGGCTCTGGACAGGGGTTGCTCCTCTGTCTTGGTCCTGTTAGATCTCTCAGCGGCTTTTGATACCATCGACCATGGTATCATGCTGCACCGGTTGGAAGAGTTGGGGGTGGGAGGCACCGTATTACAGTGGTTCTCCTCCTTTCTCTCCGACTTGTTGCAGTCTGTGTTGACAGGGGGGCAGAGGTCGACCCCGAGGCCCCTCATATGTGGGGTGCCACAGGGATCGGTCCTCTCGCCCCTTTTGTTCAACATTTATGTAAAGCCGCTGGGCGAGATCATCCGTGGTTTCGGGGTGAAGTACCATCAGTACACTAATGACACCCAGCTGTACATCTCCACCCCGGACCACCCCAACGATGTCCTTGAAGTGATGTCCCGGTGCCTGGAGGCCGTACGGATCTGGATGGGGAGGAACAGGCTCAGGCTCAACCCATCCAAGACTGAGTGGCTGTGGTTTCTGACGTCCCGATATAGTCAGCTGGTGCCATCGCTGACTATTGGGGGCGAATCATTGGCCCCCACGGAAAGGGCTCGCAACTTGGGCACCCTCCTGGATTCACGGCTGTCTCTAGAAGAGCACTTGACGGCCGTGACCGGGAGGATTTTTCATCAGGTTCGCCTGATCCGCCAGTTGCATCCCTTTCTAGATCGGGATTCCCTACACATGGTCACTCATGCCCTCGTCACCTCTCGTCTGGACTATTGTAACGCTCTCTACATGGGGCTCCCCTTGGGGTGCACTTGGAGACTCCAACTGGCGCAGAGTGCGGCCGCACGGGTAGTTATGGGAGCAACGTGGATGTTGAGTCCTGCCAGAGCTCGCCATCAATGGGGGGTATGGGAGACGAGGAAGCAGAGATGAGCAGCCGCAGCGAACACACAATCAGTTCCTGGATAGCGGCGTTCATGGCGATGATTGATGACATTGCCGGGCTCTCCGATTCTGCTGTCCCGCTGCTCTGGCGCTCGCAGCTGTTACTGTTAAGGGAGTGGGGGGTGCTTGATTGATAATCACCACAGCTGTTACTGTTAAGGGAGTGGGGGGTGCTTGATTGATAATCACCGGATGTATGTTTAAGGGGCTGAGTTTTGTTAAATAGCGCTGTGGTGTGGTTACACCCAGCGCTGACTTTGAACCAAAACACTGACTTGTACTTTACTTTTGACTGCGAGCTTATTATTGCCAAAGTAAACCCTGATTCTCTGTGCGTTACTGGTGATTATTTACTATCGCGGTTCTGAACGAACGACAAGCCGAGAGTGGAGCTCCCATGTAACACCTCTCCTGCGCGAGCTGCACTGGCTCCTGGTGGTCTTCCGAGTGCGCTTCAAGGTTCTGGTTACCACCTTTAAAGCGTTCCATGGCTTAGGACCTGGTTATCTACGGGACCGCCTGCTACCACCAATAGCCTCCCACCGGCCAGTACGCTCCTATAGAGAGGGGCTCCTCCAGGTGCCGTCAGCCAAACAATGTCGACTGGCGGCCCCTAGGGGGAGAGCCTTCTCTGTGGGGGCACCTACGATCTGGAACGAGCTCCCCCCGGAGATACAGAGGATCCTGGATCTGCGCACCTTCCATTGCACGCTTAAAACATTTTTATTTCATCAAGCTGGCCTGGCCTAAATTTTCTCCCTTTTAAAATTTTAAAATTTTTAAATTTAAATTTTAAACACTAATTTTAATTTGTTTAATTATGGGATATTTTTAAAATTTAGCCAAATTGTTTAATCTGTTTTAATCTATTTTAAATTTTGTATTTCTGTGTTTTATCTTTTGGCTGTTCATCGCCCTGAGTCCTTCAGGAGAAGGGCGATATAGAAATTTAATAATAATAAAAAAATTGAATTACAATTTAAAACAATAATTATTTCCCAGAGAGAATAAGGAGCAGTCTTGAAATGTTCAGTTCATCTTTGCTAATAATAGGATGTAGGGGATCTAAATATAAATTCCAGTTTCTTGAGTTTGTTGGCCTATCAATAAAATCTCTTTACAAAGCCTATAGCAAATGATTTTTGGAATTCCAATAAGTCCTTCCTAGTGTCATTTTCAGTGTTCTCAAACCTACATGAGGGGTGAAAAAGTAAATTCAGTTAAATGTTATAACTGTCCTCTCCCCAACATGATTGTGGGAATAGAAGTCCAGGCAAATACCTTTTGACCTATATTTCAGAAGTATCAACCAAGTTCAGTTAATGATGAATGAAATCCAGATTACTGTCTTTGATTAATTTTTAGCACCTTTACAATTCAGACACCTCTGTAGTTCCACACTTTGTCAGGTGAATAAGATCATTTCTTAATCTGGCAAAAAACACAACTCCAGTTTCAAGTTAAGCACATTAAAGAATAGAGAAAATAAAGCAGAGAAAGGTCCAGAAGTAGCTCTTTTTAAAATAGAAGTGGATCTTTGATGAAATTTATTCAGTATATCAAGCACCCGAATTCCTGAGAATATTTTATCAACTCATTTTACAGGAGCATTTCTAAGTCCTATGGTTTAGAAACGACCTCTGGTGGCACAGTGTTTATAAAGCAGTATTGCAAGCAAACTCTGCCCACAGCCTGGAGTTCAATCTGGATGAGCTCAAGATTGACTCAGTCAACCCCAATCCTTCTAAGGTTGGTAAAATTAGGGCCCAGATTGTTTAGGGCACAAACAACCACACAGAGAGTGCTGTAAAGCATTTTGGAGAGGTATATAGGTCTTATTGCTATTGCTATTTGAGATATTCGTTTAACCAGACATTTGAAAATAAAGAGCTTTTATGGTGGCAATAATTCCCCAAGAGGTAGTATCTGGCATAAGATGATCTGATAACATATTTTAATAATATAAGATTACCCTTAACTGCAGCAATCTAAGTCTGTCTTAAAACATTATTGGTGGTCAGTATGACACATTTGGGGTGGTTGCAAGTAGATGATAAAGACACATCTTTTTCTTGCCTTTGTCCCACTGTCCCACTGTACAGATGTAAGGAAACATCTAATTGAATCTAATCCAGAGACAACACTGAGTCCAAGGTTCATAGTCCTCAACAGATCTGTTGATGATAGATTTCTTTTGACACCATCTCAGTTAGTAGTCACAACTTCAGCTTTTAGTAAATATTTCCATGTTAATTGCATGCTCCGTGAAGATTTTATTTTGTCTGCTACAAATTAATTCCACAAAGTAATTACGAGTTGTGTGAAGGATTTCATATTCTCTGTTCTGAATCTCCTTCCAATCACCTTCATCGGATGGCCCTCTTGGGTCCTAGTGTTTTGAGAGATGGAGGAAAACTTAGCTCTATCCATTTTCATCGTGCCATGCATGATTTTATGCACTTTGATCATGTTCTCTCTCAGTTATTTTTTCCTAAGATAAACAGTCCCAAATATGCTAGCTTTTTATTGAAAATGTTTAAGACTCCTAATCATTTGGGCCCTCTCTTCAACACTTTTTCCAGCTCTGTTATATCCTTTTTGTAAAAATGGCAATCAGAAATGTACATAGTATTCAAGAATTGGCTATACCCTGTATATAGGAAAATTACAGTTAATTTAATTTTTCAATGCTATTCTAATGATTTCTAGACTGGAGTGTGACTTTTTCACAGTTGCTACAAATTGACAACTTTATTGAACTATCCACTAATACCCAAATATACTTTTTCTATTTAATTGCTGAATCACTTATTGCAATCTATGTAAATTTACAGAAGTTGTCTCAGTGAAAATTATGCCATCTTCAATGTCAATAGAACTTTGTATATGATTTCGTTGACAATTCATTGAGTGCAAAGGATATTCCTTAGCATTATGTTTGGGCTTTACTCCCTTTTGATAATTGCATCATCTACAAACCTGATCAGCTCCCTGTTCATCCACACATCTCATTCCTTTATGAATGAGTAAAAAATACATTTTAGATAACTCTTTCAGCACTTCATCAACATTATATATATAGATTTTGATTGGACCTTTTTCTCTGTTACATGCTTGATGGGGTTAGAAAGGTGAAACTGGGTATGTTCCCATGAGACAACAAGCAAGTGAATCTTTCCAAAAAGGGAAAATTCAAGGTAACTATTACAGCTTCTGTTTCCTTGCACTAGTACTCTGACCCCTCCTAATTTTTGTTCAATCTGACATAGTAACAGGTATCGACGTTTACGGGTATGTGGGCTACTCTGAAAATTTTTTATTTCTAAAAAAAGAAAAGAAATACATGTAAGACTGAAGTAAATGTACCATTGGAATTAGTGAGTCTGGTTCTAAATGAGTTTGTGACTAAAGAAGTGCCTATCGTGTATAATCATTTACTATAATATTGTATGAGCCTTGAAGGCTCATACATTCTAACTGCATGGTTAGAATGCAGTTTTGCATGCTAATTCAACTCACTGCCAAATCCTTGAATCTGACCAGCTTAAGGTTGATTCAGCCTTCAGTTTCAGAGGTCAGTAAAATGAGGGCCCAGATTGTTGGGGGCAATACGTTAACTCTGTAAAGCACTTAGAGAGGACTGTAAAGCATTATGAAGCAATATATAAGTCTAAGAACTACTGCTACTGCTATTGTTTTACAATTACTATTCATGAAGCAGACATCCAAATTCCAATGAAAAATGCAAATTTTCGTTATGTGCCCTGTATCGTAATCCTACTTTTACACTTGCATGCACACAGTAATTATAATCTTGGGTATAAAATATCATTTACCAAAATCATTTTGCTTGTTGTGCAGAAAGCAGTTGAACAATTATTCGCCCACCGTTAATACATTCGTTATTCTGCTTCTTTCCTATGCAACTGGTGCCTATAAAAGTTACACAAGAAGGTATTTATCTTGACATTTATTTTTGATAATTATTCATCTACAGATTGGTATTTTAGCACATTCCTCTCTTGTTTTAATTTTTGTTTCGATATACCTGTTTCAAATCTTAACAATTTTCTATCAAAAATAAAAATATCTTCTAAGATGACTTTTTATAACAGAAGTGTGCAAAATCCTTAAAAGACATAGCTGTATATTATCTGAAAATGAATTGCACCAGTTCAACTATATACATCATAACCACAGAGCAGTCTTTTAAATGCAATTCTTTGATAAATATATACTACTGTCGATTTATCTTGCTTCAGTGTGATTTTTATTGTAAGGCTTTCAAAATACTTTACGGAGTCTTGTGGAGCACAGACATAAATTTCCTTCCAGGGATTTCTAATACAGGAACAGGAAACAAGGCTGGTATTGCAAGATTTGGTGGTCAGTCAGTTAAAAATAAGGAATGATAGCATTTGCAATATGGTCTTTTTATACCTATTGCATTATATGTCAGAAATTCAGAATATCACAAGAAATAAAAGAATTTCCCATTTTTGGGAACCTCTCTATCAATATTAATAGAACTGTATATATTCTTGTCCAACCTTTTAGCTTGCCTGGGCTTCATTGAGTGAAGAAGAATTGTCTTGGGCAGCATATAAAATATATAATATAGTTAATGTACACAAATCATATAATAACCTGGTGCGGCCGCATTACTAGCTGTCCAGGATTTCATGTGGCCCACAGGCTGCAAGTTTGACATGCCTGTTTTAAAATGTATATGGTATGGGCCAGAGGTGGCTTCTACTTAGCTTTACTATCAGTTCGCAGTGGTGCCGCATGTGCGTGCTTGCTTCGCACACGTGTGCGTGCACTCTTCTGTGCAAGCGCAGCATTTTGATGACATCGGGGTTGGTGGGCAGACCCTTCCACTGGTTTTACTACTGGTTCTATAGAACCGTTGCGAACCGGGTGCAAACCACCATTGGTGTGGGCCACCAGTTTAATTTTTCACAATATTTACAAGGCAGCAACACTGAAGGACATTATGAAACATATATATTATAATATTCGGAGAAGGCTGGAAAGAGGATCTATGATTCACACATCATTCCTGATAAAGTATAATATTGTGTATCATTGTGGAATAATTAAGAACAGCAGGCCAACTTCCCCAATGGGCACTGTTCATGAGTATCCTAGTACTCAGTAGCAAAGATAAAAGATTATTATTTTGTAGACAATCTTGTTCAGTAGGGTGCTTTTTATATGAAGTGCTCAAAAAAAAAAAAAAAAAAACCCTTTAAAAATGGGCTAAAAGCCAACAAAGTCACACAGGCTTTTAAGAAAAATGAACCATGCACACTGTGCAAAAGCATAAGCAGAGTGCAGGCACATGGGGCATAAACTGAGCAAGCCAACCAGCAGAAAGTCATTTGCATAATGTCTCCATTTACAAAGGGGCACAAGAGAAATACAATGCCCTGTTAATTGTGAAGTTTTCACTGTACGTTTGGAGATAACACATTTGCTGCAAAGGCACTCTAAATCTAAACCCCAACAAGAATCAATAGCGTTTGCACAGGGCACACAAATCTAAGCTTAGTGGGCCAAATGGTACAGAACCTTTCTGAAATTGTAAACATATTTAGAAAGCTCCATAAACAAAAAGGCATAAACGAATGCAGTGCAGCGTATAGAGTGCACAAGGATGAATAAACAATGAAATCAGTCAAAAACTCCAACAACAAACCAACTGAGGTTACTTTTTGCTTTTCAAAAGCATTCAATCAAAAACTCTAAAAGAATCAGCCATACTAAAAACAAGCCATCAGCACATAATTTATGTGGGAAAATAATGACTTAAACTACTATGCTGATTATGGCTTGCTGAGTTTAACTATGCATATGCACCATATGTATATTTTTTTATTCTTATTGATTGTGGAGTGCCTTTGAAGATTAAAATATTCACAGCATATATAAAGATATCCTGAATCTAAGCCTCGGTAGCAATCAAGACCATGCACTGAGCACTGCACATCTAAACAACAAAGAAACCATCCCATATGTATAAGTACTTCTTAAATTTACAATACTTTTGATATTACCTCCAGCTTCTCTTTTTCAGATTACATATCCCCACATAAGTTCACTTACCCCATAAGAATATTTACAAAAACACGTTTGTATGCTCTGATGGTATGTGGTCTCATTGCAGTGCACCTTATTAACTATTGACCATGTGCGAAGGTAAATAACCATTATTATTATTGTTGTTGTTGTTGTTGTTGTTAATCTTTGGTGAGATTCACAGCCTTTGAGGCTGGTTAATAGCTCAGCAGCTCGAGTCCTAACCAAGGACATAGGAACTGTTAAGGTATCGTTGAAGGATGTAAGCTGATCCGAGTAGGGTGGTTTTTTGTAGAGTCAAAATGTTCAAGTCTGGTAAATTTAGAATTTCTAAATAGCAGGGTAGCCCTTTGGGTATTGCTCCAAGGGCTCCAATTACAATCGGAACAACACACGATTTCTTTTTCCACAGTCGTTCAACTTCAATTTGCAAGTTCCGGTACTTTGTGATTTTTTTCTTGCTGCTTATCTTCAATCCATGCATCACCAGGTATTGCAATGACAATGAACCATACTTTTTTCTTTTCAAATATTTTTATGTCAGGTGTGTTGTGGACCAAGTGCCTATCAGTCTGAATCCTAAAGTCCCACAAGATCTTGAGTTTTTCATTCCATCATCATCATCATCATCATCTTCATTATTATTATTATTATTATTATTATTATTATTATTATTATTATGACTTCTATACCACTTCATAGTGCTTTACAGCCCTCTCTAAGCGATTTACAAAGTTTACAAAGTTAGCATATAGCATATTGCATATTAGCATATTAGCATATTAGCATATTGCTCCCAACAATCTGGGTCTTCATTTTACCCACCTCAGAAGGAAGGCTGAGTCAACCTTGAGCCGGTGAGATTTGATCTGCTGACCTGCTGAACTAGCAGTCAGCTGAAGTAGCTGCAGTACTGCACTCTAACCACTGCGCCACCTCGGCTCTTTATAATAGTGGATCTCAGCGTGAGATGCCATGGGGTATGAAACCCAATTGAACTCAGATGCTGAGGTAATTACATAAATCTCCTGGGAGTTTCTTCTTGTGTGATCTTCACTTAATAATATAACTTTAGTATAACTGACTAAGAAGGCAAATTATAGAGAGCCACTTGATTTTCTTCCAGTGTGAGGCTCAGCACTTGCTACAAGGACTGAAAGAGACAGTAAGGTAAGCCAAGTAAAGTTCTTCCCCTTGGTAGTAAAATGCCCTCTGCTTTGCTTCAAATGTTTTGTTTTGTTTTTTGTTTTTCCTTTTTCCTTTCCTAGAGTCTTTCCACAAGTGCAAGGTTTGGTAGGGGGTTTTGTTGTTATTTGCTTTTTTGATCAACCAAGTGTTGACTCACTGCTTATGACAGGAATTGACCAACTCAGTTGACACCCAAGCCTGATGTCGTGGGCTGAGAGAGATTGACTGGCTCATACCTGAGGTGGGACTAAAACTCACAGTCTTCTGGTTTTTAGCCTGGTGCCTTAACCACTAAATCAAACTGGTTCTCATTCTCTCCACAGCAGTGGTGTGTTGCCCCCAGTTTGGACCAGTTCACAAGGACCAGTAGTAAAACCGGCAGGAGGCTTCGCCCACTGACCCAGACATCATCAGGAAGCTTCTGCATGTGCGGCCCCATTGCAAACCAGTAGTAAAGGTAAGTAGAACCCACCACAGCATAAGCCAACAGAAACAGGGATATGACCAGAAACAGGGACACAGCTGCTCCACAGCATAAGCCAACAGAAACAGGGACATGACCAGTCACTCTTGAAATGGCCCAGATATTGAAAAGCTAATGCACAAACGTCAATATTTAGCCTCAACAGCTAGAACAGAATGGAACATCTAGAACAGTGTTTCTCAACCTTAGAAGCTTGAAGATGGGTGGACTTCAATTCCCAGAATCCCCCAACCAGCGCTGCTGGCTGGGAGATTCTGGGAGTTGAAGTCCACCCATCTTCAAGCTACCAAGGTTGAGAAACACTGATCTAGAACATTTTGTTCTGTCTGGAAAAACCATATTCAGGATTCCATCTGGAATAAAACAATTGCATTCCAAATTCTGTAGGGACTACACCATCTGGATCAGATGTGTTCTATTTTATGGATGGTGCCATCTTAAACTGCCTATTCCACACACAGAATGTTTCACCCAGGCTGAATACTTTTACTGTTTCACCCCCAGGGCTGAAATTCAGCAGGTTCGGACAGGTTCTGGAGAACCGGTAGCCGAAAATTTGAGTAGTTCGGAGAACCGGCAAATACCACCTCTGGCTGGTCCCAGAGTGCGGTGGGAATTGATCCTTCCCCTCCACGCCCACCAAGCCACGCCCACAGAAACGGTAGGGAAAAATTTTTGAATCTCACTCCTGCTGTTACCTCTGTAAAGTAAACCTAACAGGGAAACCCACTTGCCTTTTTTAAAAAAAGCATAATTAAAAGTTCCCCCAAACCTGAAATTGGCTGTATGTCAAGGCTCCCCCTTCTTCTCTATGTCAGCCCTGAATGAAGTGCAGCTTGAGGGGCTGACACTGTACTTGGTTCAAGGTATGTAATTACTGAATATTTCAAATGTGCTCAATTTAAAAGTGTTAAAAAAATGAAAAAGATTATCAATTAAAATTGTAGCCCTTAGGTGTACATAATAGAGAATGAAACATTTGAGCTGAACAAGGCTTTAGCAAGGACCTCTTCTGACACATGCTCAGATGAACTGCTTTGTTTTTAGCTTCACACAGTGGGTGGGCTTGAAGAAGGGGAGAAAGGACAGTGGCTAGCGATTCAAAATGACAGAAGCTGTTAGTTTCCAAGAACATTGCAAGGAAAGGTTGCTTTTTCATATAGAAAAGGCACAGAAATACTATAAATCACAGGTTTTGAAATAATAGGTTTCAGATAGCTAAATGTCTAAATGGCACATTTGTGCCTGCTGTTTCTTGCTTCCATAAAAATGAATTTACATGGGGCTAAAATGATTTCAGATAGCATTCATTTATAAATTATTCCCCAAAGTCCCCTTTAAAGCAATTTTTCTAGGTTGAATTTTCTCTACATTTTTTATTTGGGAGGAAGGCAACATTGTTTTTTTGAACACTTGAGGTTTTTTTCTTTCTATACTTAATATCAGGTGTGTTTCTTATTTCTTTTTGTTCCACTTTGTTTCTTATTCTTATTTCTCTTAAACATAGCATTATATGATGTTCATACTTATAGTAACATGAATGCAAAGTCAATCATATTTGATTTTGTTATTTATTTACTCATTTACTGAAGTATGTTCAGGCCTTACAAACAAAAAATAGAAGTAATAAAAACTAACAAAAGACAAAGCAATCATATGTATCCCATGCTATGTCTGCTACATCAGAATAGACATGCAAGAATTCAATTGCTGCAACCCGTTCCAGGATCTGTTGTAACTGTTTACAGCTTTATGAAAATCCAACAGGTTCATGGCCATATGAAGCTCAGATGGATTATTCCATAGGTTAGACACTGCTTCAAAGAAAGCATGCCTCCTTCAATCTTACAATTTGGAAATGCTTTGCAACTGACACCTGCAGTATACCAAATCTTTCAGATATTATACCTCAAGCAGAAATGACAGGAGAAAGATGGTTCCATAAGTACCATAAGTCAGGAAGGTTTTTATCAGTAAATTTCAGCATCTTAAATTGCATCCAGGTTATTTGTGGTACCATCTCTCTTTGAGATATGCTCATCCACTGGTTCAGACAGAATAGGCACATTCTGGGTCTATTTTTTCATATGTTGCTATCTTTTAGGACGTAGGAAGGGCACTTTTTCCATAATAACTGTACAGTTCGATAGTAGTTTTGAGATTTTTCTTACTTGTTTGTTGGACATTTCCACATTATTGCTGTTAGACATCCAGTATATTGCCACCCAAAGTGATTGAGACATATACATCTTTTAAACAGATAAGTAAGCAAAACATGGAATGTCTATAATTACTCATGTGTCCGCATTGTAGAGTAATTGTAGCTTCTGAGGAGTCTTCAAGAGTAATTCCAAATAGATCCTATTGCAGTAATCCAAGTAGGAGATGGCTAGACTAGATAAGACTCTGACATGCACATCAATTAACAAAATATGACTGCAAAGTTTTAATACAAATTCTATTTTTATGCTCTTGTAGGTAATCTGGTGGTGAAAATACAAAGGACAGTACCTGCATTTTGATTCCATGATACACATTTTGTTATTTTGGCTCATTCTGATTAGAAACTAACACCTATAATTTCTAAGAGTTCATCACAAAAACTGAAAAGAAGAGCAGGAAGGAAGGGAGGCGGGAGGGAGGAAATAAGGAAGGAAAGAAGGAAAGAAGGAAGGAAGTTTGGTTTAGTAAACTTGCATCCCATCAAACTCTCAATGACTCTGGATGACACATAATGTTTAAACAAAAGTAGACCTTTCTTTCAAAGTATGTCCAATCTCTATCTTCTTTGGAATAGTACAATGAGGTCTGAAAGCACAGTAGGAGGAAAATGCAATAAGGTTAGGGTATGGAAGAAAAAAAGGGATGTGGCGGCTCAGTGGCTAAGATGCTGAGCTTGTCGATCAAAAGGTCAGCAATTCAGTGGTTCGAATTCCTAGTGCCGCATAATGGGGTGAGCTCCCGTTACTTGTCCCAGCTTCTGCCAACCTAGCAGTTCGAAAGCATGTTAAAAATGCAAGTAGAAAAATAGGGACCACCTTTGGTGGGAAGGTAACAGCGTTCCGTGCGCCTTTGGCATTTAGTCGTGCCGGCCACATGACCCCAGAGACGTCTTCGGACAGCACTGGCTCTTCGGCTTTGAAACGGAGATGAGTACCGCCACCTAGAGTCGGGAATGACTAGCACATATGTGCAAGGAGAACCTTTACCTTTATCTTATGGAAGACTAGAAGAAATCATATTGGTACAGGTTAGGAATGGGAAGTTGAAACAAACACTCTGGAAGAAGAAAGCAGTAAACTGCAATATTACACAGAAAATTGAATGGATATGTTCATGTGGCTACTAGGAGATGAAAATATCTCATCAGCATTTCTATTGGACTATAGTACTGAAGCCTCAGCAAAGTTTTCAGTCTTTTCTATACTTGTACCTCTCTTGCCACATAAGGTTGCAAAATATTTGATTAAAATGTAAAACTATGAAATGGTCAAAAGATGCTTTGAGCCCTGAGTAATTCAAGTTAGGTAAAATGTGAAGGGGATTTGTGCTTGTGGCAATGACTAGAAGAGGTCAAATGGTTGTGGCAATGTTCTTCTAACCTACTATTAGAAAAATCGAATGAGTCAAGTGCTCTTCCATTCACAGTCTCTACATAGTCTAGGCTACATTAGAAAAATATTCTCGGGTCATCTCACAGTAGTTTTTCCTGAGATCATTGTTTTTGTTTATAGTGTGCTAAGATACACAGATGCTCTGTTGGAAAAAATTCCCAGAAATGACTCTTGGGGAGCAGACAAAGTAATAAGATCTATAAGAGTAGAACAAAATATAAACCTTCTTTGTTATTTTCTAAAGAAAAGTTTGACCAGCCAAGCATGATAGTCCAAAAGTTTGTATTGAATCCTATCATTTAAGTCCATGGCAAAAGCAGCAGCCTGCATTCCCATGGATATCTGAGCTTGGTAGACTGTTTCTTAGCAATATTATTTATCAGAACCAATGAAGCAAAACTGATGCCATTATTCCTTGGTTTAGGAGAGAAAGGGGTTACATTTCTTTGCAGATCATGATTTAACAGCTCCTTTAACAAATTGGCAGTGAAGTCGAACAATGTAACTTGCATTTCCTTATCTTATATTTATTGTAATTGTTTATTTTGCACTTTAGAATAGATTTTCATACAGTCTCCTTTGTATTCCCGCTAATCAGGAAACATTTCTTATTGTGGTAATGTTAATGGATTAACCAAGTTAGAATGAATGATTTCTTGTGAGTAGAAAACAGTTGGATCAGAACTATATTTTGCACTGACTTACATAAGACCTAACTTAAGTTCATAAATATGAGAGGAAGAAGTTTATAGCTTCCAACTGAGCAGTTGGAGGCAATCCATATGGTGTGCACATATGTGAGCTCAGTGACACTGAACATGTGGCCTCCAGCTGTATAGATGGCATGTGCATCAATATGAAGAGTACTTGATCAGTAGGCAGTGGGAATTGAAATAAATGACTGTTCTTCTCCAGACCTGTCAGCAGGGCCTTATGGGCATCCAAAAAACTCAAGACAGTAGATAGGATCACACAATGGAAACCCAACCGATTAAGGCTGTCAGAGTCTGGAGACAAGAACTTTTTTAATTTTAGAAAGGCTCTTTGTTGATAGTAGTATAATCTAACAAGAACTTGAAAGCCTGAAAAAATAATTCCACAAATCAATTTGTACCTAGTATAATTAAGGTGGGTCTGAGTTTCTGTATCTTTTCTATAATTGTTCTCTGCCTAATCTTTCCCAGGGTCTGCTAAATATTCCCACACATTGGTTTTGAAATGTAGACCTTAGAATAAAAGTCCTCCAACTAATACTGTGATGTGGGGCACTCTATGGTGATAATATTTGTTTTAAATTACATCCAACTCCTGCTAGTGTTGTTGTTGCCTACTGTTGTAAGTAAATGGAAAGTTGTAGACAAATTCAAAATAGGGGATCATCTTTGGGGATTATATTTTATTTGATTGGTTGTAGTGCCTTAAATGAAAAGCTCACAATTTTAATTAATTTAAATGAGGTTCTGCCCACTTCATGATGGGGCCTAGAACAACAGCCCCCTTTGAACACACACACACACACACACACACAACCGGGTGGGAGGAAGCTTTGAGAACAACAAATACGTAGACTATTGCATTTCTCCCTTCCAACATAGAAAAGACTGTGCAAGGATTAGTAAGAGAAATCCATGATTAAATCTCCTGAAAATGTTGGTTTAAAAAATGAGCTGCTCAGCTGCGATGCTGGGGGAAGATGGGATGCCATTCACCATGCCATTTCCTCTGTTAAAGAGCTTCTTAGCCCCAGATTATTTTTAGTTATAGAAGGGAAAATATAGCTTTGTCCAAATAATTCATGATTGAAGATCAATATCATATTAAGCTTGACCTTGAGAAAAATCACCTAGCCTTGTTACCATTCTAAAGGTACTTCAACCTGAACGCAGCCATCTATCTTCCTCAAAGTGAACACACATATTTACTATACTTGAATAAGCTGATTTAATTTTAAAAATTAACATTTATCTTATCATATTTTTATTTGAGATGGGTTGCTGAATAATTATGTTAGGGATAATTAGTCTTCAGTGTGTCTTGGAATACAAAATTCCAAGCAGCTCTGTAGTGGACAAAAAAGCTCTACAGAGAACCATTAAAACTGCCCAGAATATAATTGGACTCCAGCTACCAGCCCTGGATGACATCTTCAAATCTCGCTGTTTGAGAAAGTTGCATAACATTCTCAGAGACCCTTCCCATCCTGCTTATAATCTTTTTGGACTGTTGCCTTCTGGCAGAAGATACAGAACAATTAAAACTTGGACCACATGTTTTCTGAATAGTTTTTATCCCAGAGCTATAATTGCACTCAACAATGAATTAAAGGGCCACCATCAGTGAGCTGTTGGACAGTATTACTTGGTCTGTTGTGTGGATGTTTGGGTGGTTAAGGGGTGGGGAATTGTGGTGGGTGGGGGGGTGTTTGGGGATAGTTATATGTGTTGGACCTGGTCTTTGGGTGTTAAGTAAATTTCGTTGTATGGGTATACTGTGTATACATGTACAATGACAATAAAGTTATTTATTTATTTATTTATTTAAAAATCAAGATGATGCTAGGTCATATACAAGGAGACTATTTTAACTGTATGAAATAAGAATGAAATAAAGATACAGATAGTCCTTGACTAAATGTTCATTTAACGACTGTTCAAAGTTACAATGGCACTGAAAACAGTGACTCATGACCGTTTTTCACACTTACAACCATTGCAGAATCCCCATGGTCACGTGGTTAGAATCCAGATGCTTGGCAACCGGTTCATATTTATTATGATGGTTGCAGTGTCCCCAGGTCACATGATCACCTTCTGCATCAACAAGCGAAGTCAATAGGGAAGCTAGATTCGTTTAACCACCGTGTAATTAATTTAACAACTGTAATGATTCACTTAATAACTATGGCAAGAAAAGTCATAAAATGGGGCAAATTCACTTAACCAATGTTTCACTTAGCAACATAAATTTTGGGCTTAATTGTAGTCATAACTAGAACTACCTGTAATTAAAATGTGGAAAGATACTTAAGAAGCCTCAAAAAGTAAAAAAAAAAAAAAAAAAAGAATATTTGTGTAGCTCTACATTTGCACGTGTGCATAAATATTTGTTTGCATGCATGAATATTTATTGACAGACTTCATGTACAATTTCCACATAACATTAACATACAATTTTAACCTAAGTTTTGAACAAAATGCACTAAAAGAGAATTCATTTGGTTCCCTATCACGGACTGCGAAGCAAAACTTCAAATAATCATCTCAGGGATAAAGCAGTATCTGAGACCAGAAAAATATATTTCCAAAATGCCCTGTTCACCTCATGCTCCAGTGCACTCTGAAGTTGCAATGCCTTTTCTATGGTATTGTAAAGTTTTGAAACAAAATGCATCTATTGTATGCAGTGTTGCTGTAATGTTGTGGAACAAAGGACAGTCTTCTGAAGTAAAAGATCCTGTTTTGGAAAAAGTCCCAGAAAACGTTCAGTAAACAGTGCTATTCCCTAGCCAGCAAACTTTCAACAGAAACAGCCAAAGAAATCTGAGTTAGTTTAGCAAAATTATTTTTAAAAAAATATTTCCATGTCTTAGCAATCAATGCCATATTTTAAAAGAATTATTCTTCTTATGTGAAAGTTGTAAAATGTAGAATTAACAAAAGGTTGTTATTTTGATCATTTCAGTTTGGCTGATTCTTATAAATTCTATCTGTTCCATAATATATTAAAACGTGGCAGCATATACAATTTGGCATTAAGATATATAACTATATTAAAAGACACTATTTATGGATTTTTAAAAATAGGATTAAGATTTTTATTTTGTTCAGATGGAGTCTTTAAGTCAAGGTATTTATGTATCAATAAATGGCCTTTATTTTCTTGAATGGCTTTCAGGAAAAAAAAACTGAGAACTGAAGACAGCTCTACTAGAAGTGGAGATTATGAATCAGAACTTTGCGAAATTTAAGCAGGAAATTAAAGAAATGGTGCAATTAAAGTTTGATATTTTGCAACGAAAGACTACAAAAATGGCTAATGGTTTCTCAGAATTTATGATCAAGTTGGATACAAATATTAATTTATTAGAGTCTAAAATGGAGGAAATTGAGGACAATTTGGACAATAAAATACAAAAAATTGAAAATGATTTGATAAACACTCAAGACAATAGCTTAGAAGAAAAACTTAAAATGAAAACTGATCCAAAGATTTGTAATGCAGAAAACATACAACAACGGATTGAAAAGGAAGTTTTAATGATGCAATATAATTTTACTGAATATGCGATTAGACTGAGAGGATTACAGGAAAATAACAGAGATGACTTAAGGAAAATATCTTCTGAAGTTCTGGCTGGGATCTTAAAGGTTCAACCTGAGGAGGTATTTTGTAGGATCGATAGAGTTTATAGAATAAACTCCTGGATTGCAAAGCAAAGGCAATTGCCTAGAGATGTGGTGATTTATTTTACAGATAAAGAAATAAGAAATAATATTGTGCAAAAATCTTTTAATTCTACTTTGCAATTGTTTGGAAGAAAGATTTGGATATATAAAGAACTACCGCCTAAAATGTTATTGGAAAGAAAGAAATTTGGTTTTCTGGTGACCGAGCTTAAAAAACGAAATATCTTATTCAGATGGAATGCTCCAGTTGGTATAATAGTGAGATATCAAGGAGAAAGATACCAATGAAATACTGTTGAAAAAGCGGAAGAATTTTATCAAAAAATTTAAAAAATGAACTTAACATCTTTATGCACAATACAAGACAAGCAGAAGGAGTTGGAAATAAAGGAAAAATATCAAGTTACAGAGGCCTCTGTAGATGAATTGCCTTTGGATTCTTCAGACACCTCAGCTGGATTATCTATAAATAAGAGAGAAGTGGCATTGGATTCTAACGTGATAATTCATCAAGTCACAGACAAGCATGGAAATCAATTAGTTGATACACAACTTATAGAAAAGAAATATGAGTCACGAAAGCAAAACCAACAAGATCAAGTCATAAATCAGAATGAAAACCGATCAGTTGATATACAATTTGCAGAAAGGAAATTAGGATGGAGATCAAACCCACAAAAAGAAAGGAAAAAAAGAAACAGGTCTCACAAAAATAAAAACTTCTAAATTAAGCAACAGTGAAGCCAGTTATTTTTTAAAAAATACATGACTGAATACATGAAAAGATAATTGAGGCGAAGTAGTGGTTAATATTATCCTGAGGAGAGTGACAGACCTCTGCAATGCCGTATTTTTGAGATGTGAAAAGGGCCTCAAACTGTTGGATTGGAATTATCTATTTTGTTTTTTTTTTCATTGATAAATTTATTATATTTATGCTGTGTTATAAGGCAAGAGAGCTATGCTGGGGCATGCAGAAGATATGGTTGTTACCCCATTATGACGGTGGGAATTAACAATCCTGAAGAAAGCCACTATTACAGATATTATATGGAATATAATTATAAAGTCACTCGGGTGGTTGTTTTCTTTTTTTATATATACGAAGATATTCATTATTGATGGGGGCAAATGATAACCGAGGATTTTGAATATTCTGTTGCAACCGGGATGTTATGTTACCCTAATATGGGTGATGGAGTCAGCAATCCAGTGGAAAGACATCAAAGAAGACATTATATGGATTATAAGTTTAAAGTCATTGATGTTATTTATATAAGGGAATATCTTTTTAGTAGGATGGGCAGAAGAACAAAGATATTAAGAATTGTTGTGTATGGTAATTTGGTAGGAAAGTGGGTGGAGACAGGCTAGTTTATTGACTGTATAGGTTAAGAAAAGGGATGTTTAAGAGATATATTTATGGGAGTGGAGGAAATGGATAGAGTTGAATAAATGTAAAATTAGAATTTAGAGTGAAAGCTGATTTGAAATGTTATATTAATATACACAAAAGATTAAATGTTAAAGTAGGATTTATTAAGATTGTTTTGAAATGTTATATTAATATACAGACATAAGTATGGGGGAGGAGAAAAAAGGGCAGATTATTGCTAAATTGGGAGTTATAATAATATTATTGTGCTAAATTAGAAGTTATTATACAATGTTATAGTAGAATGTTAAGTGTATGGTAAAAGGTTCCAAGCATAGCTTCCTTGTGCCTGCAAACAAAAGTAAATTGGGCTAAATAGATCCAACCCAAATGAATCAGATGGGGAAGTGAATGTCCAAAAAAAAAGTCAAGATGGCTCATGTGACCATGCAAATGAATCTCTACCTCCTTTCTATGCATCGTGTGCAGAAGTGGTATTCAGCAGGTTCTGACCAGTTCTGGAGATTTTGAGTAGTTTGGAGAACCAGTAAATACCACCTCTGACTGGCCCTGCCCCCATCTATTCTCTGACTCCCGAGTCCCAGCTGATTGGGAGGAAATGGGGATTTTGCAGTAACTTTCCCCTGGAATGGGTGGGAATGGAGATTTTACAGTATCCTTCCCTGCGACGCCCACCAAGCCATGCCTACCAAGCCATGCCATGCCCACCAAGCCACGCCCACACAACTGATAGTAAAAAAATTTTACTGATCATGTGTATCTTAGGTAGAAATAGGCAAGGGCTCTAATCATAGCCATCATCTTAATTCCCCTTCCCCACCCTGTTCCATTGCAGATGCCCCTGTGTGAGACATGCACACTAATTCATGGTTGGGGCTAGGAATTTGTATAATTGACTTCAGTGAAAATTGTCAATCCTCTCTGAACAAGTTCAGAATCTAACCAGAGAATAACATTTTTGCAAGTGCATATCTTAATATATTTATGTTTACAATAATTTTCATTCTTTCATTCTTATGTCTACAATAATTTTCATAATCAAATGTTGGGAAGAAATTTTATACAGAGCCTTGGGTTGCCTGTCCAACCATCAATAGGAAAACTACCTGAAAGTTGAACAAAACAAAGCATTACTATTTGTATATAAAAAGAAACTTATGCCTGGAAATAGGATACCACTTTTCAAGCATTTGCCAGTGCAAGTACACGTTTGGTATTTCATCTTCATGGTATTAATATTGGCTTGAAGGCTATTCAAGTCTCTTTAGAGCAGTCTAGATGTCACAGGTGTAGTTAAATATAGGTAAAAGCTCATTTTGAAGTGAGAAATTAAATCCTTTCATCCACCTTTGCATTTCAAAATACCATTTCATGTTAGTTTGTATGTAAATAGTAGTCATCTCATTGTTGTATCTTGCAATTCAAATCACTTGATAATTGTTACTTTAAGTAATATATTATATAGGAAACATAATGGTTGTAAAGGGTATAGAATGCATTAGAAGGCAATTGAGTTTAATTGCATTCCAGGGACTACTTTTCTAGTGCCTGCAGCTGGGTTTTTTTTTTTATTATGCTAGTCTTAGAAAATTTTAACTTTAGAAAAATGTAACTCTTTATTGCTTAAATACTTGTAACCTTAGATTTTAATCAATTCTGTTCAAAAAAAATTTAATATGATGGACTATATCCTTTCCTTACTCACCTGAAAGGATAAATCAGATATTAATTTACTACAGAGCTACATACCTAGTCTCAACCTCAAGGCCAGATGGCTTCTCCTAGTCTCTAATCTATTGAGGTATAACACCTCCAGCAGAGAAACATATCCTAAAGGGTGCCTCTTCCAGCCAATTGGTTTTTCTCATTATTGTGTAGTCCGTATGTTTCTCATTTTTAAAACATTGTTTTCAACTTTGTAATCAGGTGGAATTTTAGAATTATTATCCTGTTTCCTCAAAAATAAGACATCCCTGATAATAAGCCCAATCGGGCTTTTGAGCGCATGCACTAAAATAAGCCTTCCCCCCGAAAATAAGCTCTCCCCAAAAATATTTAAATGCGGATCTGGAAATCAGGTAAAATGGCAAGAGGAGCCCCATCTTACTCCACGTGTCCCAAAATAGTAAGACCTCCTCGAAAATAAGGCCAAGCGCTTATTTTGGGGTTCAAAAAATATAAGACAGGGTCTTATTTTGGGGAAAACACGGTATCTCTATCAAAAAAAAATGGGGTAAAGAGAGCAAGAAGTAGGTGCAACTCAAATGTCACAGGATAGGAAGAAACAGGACTCTTGTCTAATTTGGTGTTGACAAAACACCAGTGAATCCTGTATACTCTGTCAAATCTTCATTACGGTCATCAACCAGGTAAGAAGGATAGAATAGTAATTTTAAAAGCTGAAAAATATAAAATACACAGTATCCCATTTTGTTTCCTTTTAGTTATAAAAAATAATCCCTGTGTAGCAAAGTACACTTGACATTCTCTCTGTAGATGCATTTTTTTTTAACATAAATAAAAATTCCTGCCTGTGATATCCCCAATGATTTTTACAACCGTTGTTTCTCTGAAAGTCATCCTTCTTTGTCTTCCTTTATATTATTTCTTCTCAAAATTTTCCTTTGAATGTGGGGTAGGTGCTCTTGATGGAAAAAGTCAATGACAAATGGAAAAGTCCTAGCCTTGAAAATAATCAATACTTAGTATTGAATTTCTGCCTTAACATTCTTTTAATGTATTTGACATAGATGAGAAAATGGAAATAACAGAGATGATGCAAACGTTAAATGTAAACATTACAATACAAATAGATCATACTTTTCCCAAGTTATTTCCATTTAAACACTAGTGGGCACTAAAGAATCTCATCCAAATGCAGCACTATCCATTATTCACTACCTTTATTCATATTAGTTTATAAAGTGAGAGCACAGAAATTGCAAAATATACAGAATTTAGAATAAAAGCCTGATTTGCTTAAGACGTTGAAAGCCCCTGAGCCAATATTTGTTTGCACCAACCCTTACTGTGCATTGAATCCAAAGTCAATGTATTTTTTTTCTTCCAGAGCTATTGTCCAATGAAATTAATGGCCCTTTAAACTGAGTGTGGGGAAATCCAAAATATTAAAATGAGTTGGAATGGTTGTATTTTAAAGGATAGGTTTTACTTCTTTGAGAACAAAGTGCCCCTTGACCTGATTATTTAAAAACTTTGGCTGCGAGAATTATTTCTCTGAAAAGCTGGCCTAGAAATTGTGGGGGAAATAAAACTATGATCACATACGGTCATACTCACACACTAGCTAAAATATTGAGACTGTGTCTGAATGCTCAGTTATTATACTTTCCATAGAATTTTATGCAAAGAGAGTAAAACAAATAGTGTTTGGTACTGTATGATTATAGAAGCAGTAGCTTTTATTATGATCAACTTGGACGCTCCAAGCAAAAACATGTATCTTGTGTATTGTAGCAGGACATTAGTAAAGCATAATCATTTATTAATACTCCCTAGTAATTAGCACTGAGTGCCAGCTTGCTGAAATAGTTGAGGCTATGTATATCTATCATGACAAGAAGTTATTGATAACCTTTTCCACCATCAATTTGTCCAAGTGCCCCTTTAATGCTATCCCTTTATTGCCAGTTAGTGGCAATCACTTCAATTATCGTAGTGATTTCATACTTGAGATAAGTACTGTGTGTGAAACTAGTTTGGTTCATGTAATCGATTTAAGGCAAATAAAAAAGGCCCAAACTGCTAGCATTATATCAATAAGGTATAACTTATCCTGTTCTTCTAAACAATCTGAATCTTTTCATTGAAGAAAGTGAAACCTTGCAACTTTGTTTTAATTATATTCATGCATTAAAGTTAGTAAGTTTTAGAGGCTTGTTCTTAATAACCAAAGCTATTTCTTCTGTAATACCTGAAGGTGGTAGAAGTATGTCTCTTTTGTTTTATCTGAATGTGGTACAAACATGTTGGGTTTAAGAAAGAGGAAGGCAAAAAGGCATGGATTCAGGAAATACACTTTGCACATGTCAATTTCGTAGCAGCTAGGAATACTTTGGGCATGTCTATGTGCCCTTGCAGCTCCTAGAAAAATGGGTTTATTTCCATATATTTTACAACCTCTAATTATTTAAACGTAAGAAATAGCTGCAAGTAGAAGCATGTTTCTGTAAGATGGATCCTAGACCTGGCTGTATGTCATAAGTCAACTCATGGATGTTGTTACTTTTTCTGACTTTTTATGTGACAAAGACCCACTGTTTATACTAGTTGACATCAGGGCCACAAATTTGTCATTAAAATTGTATGCCACTACATGCTAATTTTAATATGTAGTAATATGTCTTATACCATGTTTCTCCCAAAAAAAGACCAGGTCTTATATTAATTTTTGCTCCAAAAGATGCATTATGGCTTATTTTCCGGTTAGGTCTTATTTGGGGGAAAATTTAGTACTAAACATTTCTGTCTGCTGACGATCTTAACTGGGGCTTATTTTTGGGGTAGGGCTTATATTACGAGCATCCTGAAAAATCATACTAGCACTTATTTTCCAGTTTGGTTTTATTTTCGGGGAAACAGGGTATTTTAAAGCAATATTAGAAATCGCATTAGTCTTGTAGTTGTTAAAATATAGTTTTTGTACTTTTCTTTTCCTCATTGAGAGAAATATGGATTATTCCTGTAAAAAGTATACCCTGAGCTACGCCATTTTTAATACCTTATTTTACCTTGTATAACCTGATTATATAACTGAGCAATAAGAACACGAGAAGAGGAATTGTTTTGCTTCTGTGATGCTTGTTTTGCAGGATCTATGATGCATATTTTTGGGGAAATGGATGGTCTGGTAAATTCCGAAATGGGCCTGTTTGGGGCCTGCCCATTCCAGAAGGGGAAGTCAACAAATAACGATACCATGTAACATGGGACATTAGGGGTATTTTTGTAGGGTATTTCTACTGGGTAAAATGGGAATTTCCAGGGCAGAACATGTGCCAAATATGTTATATAAGACCTGAAACTAATGCTCTGGGGAACCATTTGTATCCTGTCGTATTGGACTTCTGTATCCTGAAAACTGTATTTAAACCATGTAAGCACAGCACTGGATTGTTCCCTCTCCTCCGGAAGGGAACCCTTTTGCAAAAGTTTGTAATAAACTGCTTTTGGCTTGTTTGTTAATTTGTCTCTGCTTTATTTCTTAAAAGGTAATGCCGATTTCCTGTATTTAACACCCATGGTTCCATTTGCTATACAGATCGTCTTTGGGTTACATCCATTTATTCAGGGACCATTCAAAGTTATGACAGCACTGAAAAATGTACTTGTGATTGGTCCTTGAAGTTGCAGCTGTTGCTGTGTCCCTGCAATCACATGATCAAAATTTGGGGATTTGGTGACCGGCCTGCATTTACAGCCATCACAGTCTCCCACTGTCATGTTCTTCTGTGCTGTGCAAATTGCCTCCAAAATGAAGAAGCCACTGTATTCCACTGCAGCCACCCCCTATCCCGGCCTTTGGGCTTCTGCAAGGCTTGCCTCACTTCGGCAACATCAGCCCACCACTGCTAGTTAGAGGTCATGCCGACATGCTAACGGGTAAGGAGGAGCTTATGCTGGTCCATCCTGGACCAGACTGATGCCTAGGTGCAAAAGTCCCAGTGAGACTTGTCACCTGCACCTTCTGCTTCTCCTTCTGGTTCTGGTTCTCTCTGCAAAGTGCTGACAATATGTGCTTCCCTCTGCCAGGATTCAACACTACTTTTGGGGCTGCTCTCTTGCCTTTGTGCCACAGAGATAATATGGGAGTGAGCAGTAACTGGGGAGCCCAGGACACGTAGAGACTTTTGAGGTGGCCATGGCTATGGCATTGTTAGCCTTCCTTTATAAACATGTCAGGAAACACAGCTAGGTGAACTAAATCTACTTTATTGTGAGACTGCACCTTCAGTGTCACTGGCTCAAGGTTGACTCAGCCTTCCGAGGTGGGTAAAATGAGAACCCAGATTATTGGGGGCAATATGCTGACTCTGTAAACTGCTTGGCTGTAAAACACTATGAAATCGTATATAAGTCTAACTGCTATTGCTATTGCTATCAGAAACTTGCAAGGCTAAAAGTGGAAACTTCTCACTTGCATGTTTGTTAAACAAGGTCCTTGTTTAACAATCATGCACATGGCCTCATTCACAACTGGGATAGCTGGGACTGCCTTTGCCAAGGGACATGGTCATGTGATGTTTTCCTTATCTGTCACTTTGCTTAGCAATGGACAAGCCAATTCCAATTAAGATTGTAACCCATAACTTGCATTTGAATATTTCAAATTCTTCTTTTCACTATTCTAGCAAAGGCATTGTAAAGATAATTTTGAAGTCATTTATTGCCAATGTTCCATAAATTAAGTGTTGAAGTAAAATAGAATTTCCAGTTACAGCAATTTAAGTGCATTTGTGCTCACTTTTTCAGTACTCATCATAAAACAAGAAAAAAAAATTACATCTTGCAGTGAAACTATTCTATCATCTCTGATTTGACATCAGGTGAAATTAAAGCAGAATGTCAAAATAAATTTTCTTGAGAACTGAAGGAGAGATTAAGAAGTGTATTAAGAGCTCTCAAATTTCAAATTTCAATTCCAATTCAGATAACTGTACTATACCATTGTACTGACATTATACATATTTAGACTTGGAGGGATGAAAAGTACAAGTAGTGGCTGCAGGAATGAATTCCTATCATTAAACTGATTATCTTCCACCTCAAGCATATTCTTTTGCCAAACATGTTAGCTGATTAAAAGTCTAAAAAGGTAATCTTTCATTTCTTGGGGAATGCCAAATTTATATCAGCCTGCCCTAACTTGGTACCCCATAGATTAATACAAATCCCACAATTTCCAGCCAACATAAACACAGGCAGCTATTACAAATTGAGAATACATCAAAATGACAGCATAAGCCATCATGACACAAAGCCCAGCCTTATATAGTATACATCCTGATAGAAGAAAATAAGTTGTTACTTTTGTGTCATGACATCATGACTACATTTCATCACATATTTGCATTATTTCCTCTCCCTATATACACCGGGTGATATGATCATTACACTGTTACATTACACTGAAGATGGCAAGGAAGTAACAGGCATTGGTCTTCACACAAAAAGAAACTATAGCCCAACCTACAAAAAAACATAACTGTAAAAGACAGACTGGAAATAAAAATTAAAATAAGCAAGAAAATGGTAAGAGAACACTTATCAAATTTTCAGATGATACTAAGCTAGCAGGAATAACCAACACCCTAGATGATAGGCTCAAGATCCAGATGGATCTCAACAGACTTGAACACTGGGGCCTGGGGCCTATCTAACAAAATGAAATTTAACCTAGAGAAAAGTAAAGTCTTACACTTAGGCAAGAAAAACAAAACGTACCCATGAAATCAGATTAGGTGAAACCTGACTTAATAGCAGTAATTATGAGAGGGATCTTGGAGTCTTAGGGGACAATCAACTAAATATGAGCCAGCATATTGACGAGCCAGCCAAAAAAGCCAATGCAATCCTAAATTAAATTAAGAGAGGGATTGAATCACGTGAGATACTAGTACCGTTCTATAAACCTTAGTAACGCCACACCTAGAATATTGCATCCAGTTTTGGTCACCACACTATAAAAAAAGATGTTGAGATTCTAGAAAGAGTATAGAGAAGAGCAACAAGAGATGATTAGGGGTCTGGAGGCTAAAACATATGACCAATGGTTGCAAGAACTGGCATGCCTAGTCTAGTGAAGAGAAGGACCAGGGGTGACCTGACAGCAGTGTTCCAATATTTAAAGGGCTGTCACAGGAAGGATGGGAACAGCATATTTTGAAGAGCCTGTAGTACAGTGGACTAAAGCACACTGTTATTAACATCTGTTGCTTGCAATTACTGCAAGTTCAAATCTCACCAGGCTCAAGGTTGACTCAGCCTTCCATCCTTTCAAAGATAGGTGAAATGAGGACCCAGATTGTGGGGGCAATAAGCTGACTTTGTATAAATATACAAAAGTATGAAGGCTATTGCTTAGCGCATTGTAAGCTGCCCTGAGTCTCCGGAGAAGGGTGGCATATACATTAAAGCACCCAAAAGCCAGAAAAGGAACAATGGATAGAAACTGATCAAGGAGTGATTCAACTTAGAAATAAGGAGAAGTTTTCTGACAGTGAGAACAATAAACCTATGGAACAGCTTGCATTCAGGAGTTGTTGGAGGCTTCATCGCTGGAGGCTTTTGAGACTGGACAGCCACTTGTCAGAAATGGTTTAGGGTCTCCTGCTTGAGCAGGGGGTTGGATTAGATGACCTACAAGGTCCCTTCCAACTGTTATTCTGTACTGTTGTCTAATATGTTATCCTTGTACGCCCCCTCTTCCTTCTTTTAATTATATACAGATGGGACAAGACAGGAATAAAGCCTCTGACGGGGCTTTATCTATTTAGAAATGAAGATGCTCTGCAGATTTTCAGTAGACAGAAGCAAAAATAAATAAATAAAGGAACTGGAAATAAAACTGGCAACCTTGCATAAAATTTAGAGCCTTTTCAAAAACTGTCTTTGGTGATAGCGCTGTATTCCATCTCTCACGGTAGTCTTTCTCCTTTCATGAAGAGGTGGTGGCCAAATTTGTAGTGAGGGAAATAGCCCGTTCCTGTTATTTAAACTACAATTACATGAAATACATTTAATAACAAAACCCATCTCTTTCATCAAATTTTTGCTGGTTGAACTGATTTTGATTTTGAAAACATTAATTTTAATGGTACCTTGATTTTAACCAGTTCTTAAGTCGGTTTTTACAATTGTATTTTAAAATTATCTTTAATTAAATAGAAAGTCAGTACATATATTTAATAAATGAATAAATAGTCATAGAAACTCCAAGGAGAAAAAAAGTACTAAATTCATATAATTGAATGCAAAAGAGGGTAAAGAAAATGGTCAGAAAATGGTGAAGAACTGGAACTTAGGACAGAATATAGTGTATTGAAATTTTGCAAAAAATAAGTTGAATGTTGAAATTTAAAAGGACATTTTAACAACAATTCTTACATTCTTATAGGGTTGCAGAATATTTCTGAAAAAAATAATGAATGGGATATCAAGAGATCTTTAAACTTTCAGCTAAGACATAAAACACTATCAGATATTAAAAAGCCACAGAGGCTTGCAGTCCTTCATGCCATCTGTTTTTTGAGCTAGTGTTATAAAGATGTAACTGATAACTTTAAGCTCTGTTATATAATGTGATCTGATGATTTATTGGAAAGACCAACAGTGTAAATTCTGACAAAGACCGTGTATCTTTCCAAGCTGTCTTCTATTCAAGTTACAAGATACTTTTCTTTTTTTTTTATTGAAAAAGTTTTTCAAATACAAATTTCCCCCCCCTTTTTCCCCCCCTCCTCCCTACCCCCCCCCCTCACCGTCCCCTCCCCCCTGTGGCTTCTTCATAGTAAAACCCAAATTCATAACAGATTATATAATACTTTACCATCCCCTTACTCCATCCCCATATACTGACCCTTTCTTTCTAATAATATTATTATATCCCCCTTATATTATACATTTCAAAATGACATTCTACTATAACATTATATAATAACTCCTAATTTAGCATAATATTATTATATCTCCCAGTTTAGCGATTTCTGCTCATAATCTACCCTTTTTCTACCCCCCCATTACATATATCTCTTAAATCAAATCTTTTATGTATATTAACATAACATTTCAAAGCAACCTTCCGCTATAAAACTATATAATAAATCCTAATTTAACATTTATTCAATTCATAGTCTACCCATTTCCTTCACCCCCATCGATATATCTCTTAACTCAAATCTTTTACATATATTCATATCTAAACGTGATATCCCTTTTCTTAAACTAAACAATCAATAAACTAACCTGTCTCCACCCACTTTCCTACAAGACTACCATACTTAATAATTCGTAATATCTTTATTCTTCTGCCCACACCACTAAAAAATATTCCCTTATGTAAATAAAATCCTCTTAAAAAAGACTTTAAGCTTGTAGTCCATATGATATCTTCTGTAATGTTTTTCAGCTGAATTGTTAACCCTAACTCCATGTTAGGGTAACATCACATCCTAATTCCAACAGTATGTTCGGTATCTTCAATTACCATCTGCCCCCATCAATAGCGAATATCTTCAAAAAAAAAACAAAAAAAAAAAAACCACCCGAGTGACTTTATATTTGTATTCCATATAGTGTCTATAGAGGTGTCTTTTATCCAAATAATTAATTCCAACCACCGTAATAGGGTAACAGCCAGATCATCTGCGTGCCCCAAATCCATAGCTCTCTCGCCTTGTAGCTCAGCATAAACGTAGTATATTTATCCAAAAAGAAAAAAAAAGAAAGATAGTTCCAATCATTTCAGTTTAAGGCCCTTTTCACATCCCAAAGTACAGCACTGCAGAAGTCTGTCACTCTCCTCAGGATAATATAAACCAATACTTTGCCTCAGCTATCTTTTCATGTATTCAATCATCTCTTAAATAACTGGCATTACACTGTTGTTTAGTTTAAAAAATTTTGTTTTTTGTGTGACCTGCTTCTTCTTTTCTTGACTTTTTGTGGGTTAGATCTCCATCCTGACTTCCTTTCTATAAATTGTATATCAACTGTTTGATTTTCATGCTGATCTATAACTTGATCTTGTTGGTTTTGCTTTTGTGGTTTAAATCTCCATTCTGGTTCTGTGAGTTTTATATCAACTGATTGATTTCCGTGCTGGTCTGTAACTTGGTAAGTCATCACTTTAGAATCCAGAGCCGCCTCTCTTGTATTTATAAATGGTCCAGCTGAGACCTCTAAAGAAGAATCCGGAAGCGGCTCATCTACAAGAACCTCTGTAACTTGTTGTTTTTCCATTACTTCCACCTCCTTTTGCTTATCTTGAATTTCTATCTCTTGTTGGTTTTGCTTTTGGAGAACCTTGTAGTAAAATTCTTCCGCTTTTTCAACAGTATTTAGCTGATATCTTTCTCCTTGATATATTATACCAACTGGAACGTCCCACCTGAATGAAATATTTTGTTTCTTTAGCTCAGTCACCAAAAATCCAAATTTCTTTCTATCTTTTAGAATCTTAGGCGGCAACTCTTTATATATCCAGATCTTTCTTCCATACAGTTGTAGAGTAGAATTGAAAGATTTTTGCACAATATCATTTCTTATTTCTTTATCTGTGAAATAAATCACCACATCTCTAGGCAATTGCCTTTGCTTTGCAATCCAAGAATTTACTCTATAAGCCTTGTCAATCTTGCAAGATACCTCCTCAGGATGAACCTTTAAAATCCCGACCAGAACTTGAGCAGATAATTTTCTTAAATCATCTCTATTATTTTCCTGTAACCCTCTCATTCTGACCGCAAATTCCGTATCTTCTGCATTGTAAGTCTCATGACCAGCTTCCTTTTTAAACTTTACTTCTAAACTTTTGTCTTGAATATTTATCATATTCAATATTTATCAAATCATTTCAATTATTTGTATTTTATTGTCCAAAGTATAAATCTTGTTATCAACTTCCTCCATTTTAGACTCTAATAACTTGATATTTGTATCCATCTTTATAACAATTTCTGAAAAAGCATTAGTCACTGTTACAATCTTTCATTGCAAATGATCATACTTTAGTTGTATCATTTATTTATTTTTTATTTTATTTTATTTTGAATTTGTATAACGCCCTTCTCCCTGAGGACTCAGGGCAGTGAACAGCCAAGTAAAAACATCAAGTACAAATATTAAAATACAGTTAAATATATATATATATAAATTTGGCCCGATTAAATAAAAACAATAAACAAAACACTTAAAAACACTTTAAAAATTAGACCAGCCTGGCTTTCTGGAAAAGGAAGTTTTTAAGGGCACGGTGGAAGGCACTGAGGTCTTGGATTCTCCTTATCTCTGGAGGCAATTGATTCCAGAGGGTAGGTGCCCCCACAGAAAAGGCCCTCCCCCTGGGGGTCACCAGCCTGCACTGTTTGGCTGATGGCACCCCGAGGAGGCCCTCTCTCTGGGAGCGCACGGGTCGATGGGAGGTCGTCGGTGGCAGCAGGCGGTCTCGAAGATAGCTAGGCCCTATGCCATGGAGCGCTTTAAAGGTGATAACCAACACCTTGAAGCGCACCCGGAAGACCACTGGGAGCCAGTGCAGCTCACGCAGGAGCGGTGTTACATGGGAGCACCATGCTGCTCCCATCACTACCCGCGCTGCTGCATTCTGGACCAGTTGGAGCCTCCGGGTGCTCTTCAAGGGGAGCCCCATGTAGAGAGCATTGCAGTAGTCAAGGCGAGAGTTGACAAGGGCATGTGTGACTGTGCACAGGGAATCCCAATCAAGAAAGGGCCGCAACTGGCAAATCAGGCGAACCTGACAAAAGGTCCCCCTGGTTACAGCCGTCAGATGTTCCTCCAAGGACAGCTGTGTATCCAGGAGGACTCCCAGATTGCGAACCCTCTCAGTGGGGGCCAACGACTCACCTCCAATAGTCAGTGATGGAGTCAACTGACTATATCGGGATGCCGGGAGCCACAGCCACTCAGTCTTGGAAGGGTTGAGCCTGAGCCTGTTCCTCCCCATCCAGATCCGCATTTCTTTAATTTCTTGCCTAAATTTTTCAAGTTTCTGGTTCACAGTCTCGTGATATCTTGCCATTTCCTCCTGGAGAAATTCTTTTAAATTAAAGCCATTCTGCTAAGTCTGTAAGCTCAGAGCTTGTTCACATAATTGCAAATGGGGGAACACCCCCCCCCACTGCTTGTTTGTGAGGCTTTATTAGTTTTAACGCCATCCTGCCACACAAACTCTTTTTTAAAAAAGAAAACTTTTCCCCAAACAAGATCAAGTACAAATCTCCAAGAAAAAAGAAACTTAAAATAGATATTTTTCTTCCAGATTCTAACCAGCACTATTTATTCCGCTACTTTGTATCTTGTTACGGAAGGACTCTCACTTTCGGCTTTCTTCTACTTCCCAAGCCTCAGCAGTCGCCATTTTAAAGTTTTTTTTCTCCTTCACTCTAAAATGCTTGTAAAATCATTAAGAATACTTGCGATTTAGGGTCCCAAGTCCAAATCTCATCTTTTTTAATTAATCCATCTGTTAGTTTCGTTGATTGGTCCGGTTCTCCCGAAGCCCGGAGCAGCGGCGAGTGGGAATAGGGAGCCACAACCTGCTCGTCCCCAAGAGTAAAAAAAAAAAAACTCTGGGGACTTCGCAGAGGGCTCTACCTGCCCTTGACTGCTCTGACTCACATTTCCATCCGGAAATGGAGTTTTTTGAGCCGCCTTTCAGGTGTAAAGGCGGCTCTTTGCAGGCATCGGGGCTGGTGGTCTCAAAGGACCATCTGGCGGCAGCGGAAGCCAGACCGGAAGCCAAGTTACAAGATACTTTTCAATAGAATATTTAGTTCAAGCTGTAGTACCACTTCCAAATTGTTCATGCATCCTAAAAACAAGGGTCTCTTCTCCTGAAAATCAGCCATGTGAGACCCAGTTTGATGTAGTAATTATGACATCAGGTTAGAAACCAGGAGATTCTGAGTTCTAGTCTTTTCTTAAAACACAAAGCTAGCTGTGTGTCCTTGGGCCAGTCACTCCCTCTTAACCCTAGGAAACAAGCAATAGCAATCCACTTCTACAATTTTGCCAAGAAAACGTCAAGGATTAATCCAGGCAGTCACCAGGAGTCAAGACTGACTCAGAAGTACAAAAAAAAAAAAAAAAAAAAAACCAACCCCAAAACAAAGTGAAAGAAAACCACAATCCTAACCCTAATTGAGGGATAGATTTTGTTGTTGCTTCATTTGATTTGGTTTTCTGTTGTTTGTTGCCTTGTTTGATTTAAATTGTTAAATCTGAAACAATCTATAGGCTTCTGAGGACCAAATATTAAAGATAGCTACAACCTTTTTCCCAGGCTCCCTGCAGTCTGCATTTGTAGAAGGGCAATCATTATTCTCTTCCATTGCCATTCTTCAACAAGTATTTCAGTTATACTGCTTGAGTTACAGGAGGATGTGTACAGCCAGTTATGGACACACAAACTAAAGAGAAAGAGAAAGATGGAATGAAAAACAAGAAGAGAACAATTGGCAGCAAGATAGATAGACATAATTAAAGACAATGGATGCACCATTAAAAGACCTGAAGGACTAGACTGGGGACATATTGTCCTGGAGGAAATATATAAAAATCTATCAACACTGACTTTATAGTGCATAATCAATCCAGTGGTGAAATCCTTTGAAGTCTGCTACCAGTTCTGTGAGTCTGCTACTATTCTGCCCCAGTTCCGGATTTCCGAGGATATTGACAACACCAACAGTCCTTATCAAATTTATTAAGTAGCAAGAATAAACAAGACCGGCAAAGGTTGGCAACCAGCCCAGAAAACAAGATATGATAAACCAAAACACTCTGATAATAAATGTGAGTTGTTTCTAGCAAGAAACTTACTAACCGCATGTGACTTAAATAGGCTAAGGGAGTGGCCAATTATCCTCAAGCCTTACTCTCAAGGAGACCTCCTCCTCCTGAGTAGCCACTCCTGCCTTTTGGCAGCCCTGCATGCTCGAGCATTGAGGAGAGGCTCTTCCACTTTGCTCTCTCCACTGGAGGTTCTGAAGGCCCTGGCTGAGTCTCTGTCTCTGGCATCACATCCTCTTCAGCCTCCTCACTGTCCGACATGAGCGCCGGCTTTGCAGGCTGCTGGCGTGACACCACACCAGCCTCCTCGTCGTCAGGATCAACCATGATCCACGCAGGCCGCTGGTGGGCCACAACAGCTACTGAGTGCATGCTTCACATGCCAAAAAAGGAACATTTTGAAGCCTTCTGAGTCTGCAAAGATAAGTAGAACAGTGAGGGGAGTGGCATCTGCTGTGCCACATGATTTAGATTAGGTAGAAAGCAGGAAATCCAACGATTCTAGCTAATATAAATTGTGTGTCATAGCTGATTGTCGAAAATAGTGTTCCCCCAAACCGGTAGCATTTTTTACTACCAGTTTTCCCGAACCAGTCCAAACCGGTAGTATTTCACTCACGAATCAATCATGTACCATCATGACCATTAGCCACTGACAATCTGATCCTCATGAGTTTGTCCCATTCTCTTTGAAAACAATCTAAATTTGTGACCATCTGATCATCTGACAGCAATGAATTTTTACACTTCAACTGTGCCCTGATTAAATATGTATTACGGAAGAGACGGGAAGAGAAAACATAGGACAACTATTTTGGTTGCCCTATGTCTGCCATAAAATCTAGTTGTAATTTAAAGCATTCCTTGTGGAGTCCAATTTTCAGAAGTGGTCTTACATTCACAGGGAAATATTTATGAATATATTCATATGCTGAAATCTTATTTTCTGAAATTGCTATGCTTTTAAAGTGTTGCCAGATCTAAAGTTTCAGCATGGGATTGAATGTAAATATATACATATGTGGATTTAATTGGAATGTAGATTGAGTTTTGGGCAGAACTGGTACGTAAACTATGACAGTGTTAAACTGTTAGCAAATTAAAACATTGGATAAGAAAAGCAAGATTATCATTTAAACATCAAGAACTAAAGGAGAATTAGAGACGACAATAAGTACTAAAGCAGAATGCACCTTCCTGTAGTTTTATTGTTACCTATTTTATTAATTACAGAGACAGACTCTTCATTACTGCTTCATGCAGCTTTTCATGTTTCCATTTACTATGTCAGTATGATAAACCTCTCATTATCAGGTGCAGAAGGGAAAAAATAGCTTAGTGCTACACAGGATGCCAAAGTGACCTTCTTCTGTAAAAAAAAAAAAAAAAAATTGCATTTAAGCAGAAAATGAAGATACCACTTTTTTTTCCAATCTGATTCTCATTTGAGCACACTTGTTACAGACAATTACAGCAGGTCTTCTCTATTCAATATTTCTAGTTTCAGTTCATCTCCACCCATTGCTCACACTTACTATTCATTGCCAGTTACAGCTACAAACACAGATAAATTAAAAGCATCAATACTAAACACTCTTTCTGTCCTCTCAAATCAACATCACTTAATGTCAACTGTGCATTGCATATTGATTACAAATTTGAGAAATAAGGACAAATCCAGACCACACATCAAAGTTTGCCTCCCATTGCTCAGTGGAACAGTCTTAACAAGACCATTTAGCTTTAAATCTAATCCTTATCTAATAGACAGAAAAGAGAATCTTCTAGAGTGGAATCTTATAAGATGTGTATCAATTCTAGATACTATGAATTAACAGTTAGCTGGGAAGAAGTATTCAATCTAGAGTTAAATAAACTATAAAAATAAAAAGGTTTCTGATACAGTGTACTATTGCTATTATGTAGAAGATAAATTCTAGCGTTGATAACTATACATCCATGCAGGCATGGATGAATGCATAAATAACTTACACCACAGCTATTAAACTCACAGCCCATGGGCCAGTTGCATCACACGCTGACCACGTCCACGCCCAATTTAGCAAAGGGGGAAAAAGTCTTGATATGTCACATGATGCCGCCGTGATGCCATGAGTTTGACACCCCGACTTACACTATTTACAATATTGTAAACATCTCAGTCTAAATCCAAACTGTTGCTTTCTGGTTATTACACAAATTCTTGCTGACTAAATAAAACTTCTCCATCTGTGTTTGCAAAATACATTAATCTGATTAACTTTTAATGTGCAATGTCATCTTGTAGGTTGTGGGAATAAAACATCCGCTATAGATACTGAATTGTCTTGATGTTCTGTCTCAGGTTGCAAACACTACAGACTCAGTTGCTATGGAGTTAAGCAGATAACATTAGACGTGATCATAAATCGGTGCAAAGAGAGCTTGCCTGAAAAAGTCCATTCAAAGCAACAGAGTGGTTCAAATTTTATCCAGGAGCCCAAGTGCCAAATTGTTTAGGCAGCCAGTTCAAGAGTAAGTAAACAAAGGAACCAGTCACAAACTAGGATTCTGAACAATTTTTTTCAACAAAGACTGAAGGCAAAACAGCTATATAAATCTGCCTTCAGGCAGCTGTCTGCATTTACTCAGGCCTCACATTTTGCCTAGCGAGAAGCCTCATTGACTGACATTGTACTGTTCGCCACTGCATGTGTCAAGTCTTGGGGCTTGAAGATCCTGCCGTATCATCCGACTGCTTCAGTTGATCAGGAAAGGCTTCTGATTGCTCAGCCTCCTCCAATAAATCATAGCTTGAAGATCCTTGAGGCTGACAATCCACTGACTCAGCTGGAGCAATGTTGTCAGAATTAGAATCAGAGTCTGAAACTTGGCCCATGACACTTTACACAATTCTGTTTATCTGTCTCTTGTGTTGTTTTGTTTCATGAACTAGGGTAAAAATTTATTTATTCCAAATGCTATTTTACTTCCAACTTTAACATTCCACTCTTCTATGATGGTTTATTTGCAGGGAGAAGGAGAAAGGGCCAATAAGACATTCCAGTTTCCATTTCCTTTGTACATCTGGTTGACACATAGAAATTGTATAAATATGGATTAGTTAGCTTTGGACTCAAATTGATACTATTCTATATTTTGGAGTGTTAGCTGGACACTGACTTTGACACCATTCTATTAATGATAGTTCCTCATTTTTTTCCTCTGATTTCCTTGGCTGCAGTAAAAGAACTTATATTCCTCGAATGTGACTGATCTTGGTGCATGTCAGGCTGCTGCTTTCCAGAATATTAGTATTTAGTTTTGATCTGATAGCATCAGATTTTATTTGGTTCAGGTTTCTATCAATTTATCCTCTTGCCACTGGACACATTAGCAGCAGAATATACTTTGGAATATACTTTAATCCAGCCATATTTTAAATATTAATGGTATACAAATCTGCTCTATGCTCATGCTCAATAGCTCATATGATACCTTCAGATCTGGGAGAAAAGGTGTTCATTTAATTTCATGCTGACTGTTTGAGAATGCTATCTTGGCAGAATCAGACAACCTGGAGAAGATTGTCACTTCCCTTTCTGGCTTTGCAGACTGGCAGGAGTGGGGAGGGGATGGTTCTGGGCTAGCAACAGGTGAGCATGCATGCACGCAGCTCCATCTAAACAAGCAGTGGGCATGCGCACCCGCCGCTCACACAAATGGAGCATGTGCACACACACACACCACTTCCGCAGCCCAGTTCCAAATGGGCCACAGCCCCAAGGGGCTCTATATCACTATATTTTGTCTCATCCTCAATCTATGCCCTATTATGAGTGGCACTTCCAGGGGTGAACACTCTCAATGGGATACCTCATAACATCTTAGATATGTATAATCTTTTAAGCTAACAATTATAAAAGGAGATTTCTGTACTCCCACCCAAATGCCAGAGTTTTAACAAATTATACATACAATTAGCCATGGCTAAAAAGCTTGTAAAATTGGGTTGCCACTCACTTAATGACACCATCACTAAGTGATAAAAGTTCCAGTTCCAGTTGTTGTTGTTGTAAATCGAGGACTACCTGTATTTCTAGAGAAACAAAAGGATCACAAAAGACAATGTAAATCCCGCTAACACACAAAATATACATTTTAGCTAATTAGAAATGATAAAGAGAATGGAATATTGTCACAGCAGTAACTAGCCAACCAGATGTTTGGTGTAAACATATCTGTCAGAGAAAACAAGAACAATTCAGGAAGCATTGAGCCCCACTCTGAATAAGAGTACTTTTTCCAGAGAAAGAGAGCTTTTCTTGCAAGAATTGTGCTCTGGACATGCCATTTGTCTGGCTGTTTAATCACTAGCTATCCCATCTATCTCCTCTAGGGAACACTTCAAGTGGGTAGCAAAATTCAATAGCAAAAAAAAGACATTAAACATGAAAAATATAAATTAAAATTAATAATAAAATACTAAAATCTTCTAAAAAGTAAAATGCATACATAAGAGACACATCCTGATAGATTTTCTAAAATGCCACATCTGGATAATATGTCCTATAGTTAGGAAAAAATAAAGGATGGGTGTGACTGGCTTTGCCCCCAGAGCTTTACTGGCTGAGGAATTCTGGAAGTTGAAGTCCACAAGTCTGAAAGTTGCCAAGCTTGGAGACACCTGCCCCAGAGAGTTAGTTGATTTATTGAGCAGAGCAGAGCAGATGCAATGGTACACAGATGTTTCTTCATTCCAGGACCTTTTTTTTCCCTGCTCTATGCCAATGATCCCTCCTGCTAGTGCTCCAAAATGATGTTATAGTCAATGGAACTGAAAGACATGAAAAAGTCCAAGAGATTTGCCAAGGCCACATTCTCCCCATTCAGTCATATGTCATCGCTTGAAAACCATGATGAAATGGATCAAGAATATTATTGTGATTTAAATACATCTGGAATTCCAAGGCTACATTTTCCAGGAATAGAACATTTCAGATTGTTTCCTAACTGTACAGATTTCTCTGGCCAAGGAATATTGGTTAGAGTGCAGTACTGCAGCTACTTCAGCTGACTGCTAGTTCAGAGATCAGCGGATCAAATCTCACCGGCTCAAGGTTGACTCAGCCTTCCATCCTTCCGAGGTGGGTAAAATGAGGACCCAGATTGTTGGGGGCAATATGCTATTTAGTATACTGTCTTTTGTGTAAGCCGCCCAGAGTCCTCGGAGAGTGGGCAGCATAGAAATATGAATAATAAATATTATTTTCAGTAAAAGTCTTCTTTCTGCCTTCTTTCATTGTGAAGATCACACAGAGACATTAATGACTTCTACAGATCCCACTTTCTTGCAGTGGCCGGATTGCAAACTTCCATCATATCTTCACATTGTGATTTCTAGTATCTCTACTTAATTTTAATTTTAAAACTTAAAACCTTAATCTTAAAATTACAAATTAAAGTTTTGTTTTTTAAAAAATATATCATCAACAACAGCAGCAGCAGCAGCAGCATTTTAGCCATTGTCTACCTACTGGAGGATGAAGGTCTCTTCCACATGTTTCCAACCAAGCTTTCTTTTGCCCATTGGGCCCGCAATACTTGCTGATGTCATCGATTCATCTTGTTTTAGATCTCTTTTGTGGATGCTTTTTATCAAGTTGGGGTGATCGTTAAGTGAACCACCTCGCTTAATTAACACCCCCTGCCCTTCCCAATGCAATTGTTAAACAATTGTTAAGCAGGATGTTAAGTGGAACACGGAGTGTCTCAAGGGTGAGGGAGACCATGGGAGGCCTAGTACAGGCACAAGTCCACCTGCCTCATGCCTCCAAAAGCCTGTTCCCACTCCCTGAAATAACCTATGCTCTACTTCCTGTCCATTTAGGGTGTCCACAACCACTTGTGTACATGCAGCATGAAATAAACTTTTAGTGCTTTAAACTATACTTCTGCTCCTGGTATCTTGAACCTCATTGCTTCGAAAATGATAACTGTTTGTGGGATCCAAGCAATGGAATGGTTTTCTTTTCCTCACCAACGCTAGCCTTAGCTCAGCCAGTGTGAACTTCACTAGTGTTACTGAGGAAAAGAAAACCTCTTGGATTCTTTTTTCTTGCTATTGCTAGCCCTAGCTCTGTCAGCATTAACTCTGCCAGGGTTAGCTTCACTAGAGTTAGCAAGGAAAAGGAAACTGAGATTTTTTTTTCTCTCACTATCATTAGCAAACCTAACACTAGCAAAGCTAATGCAAGGAAAGCTAACACTTGCCAAGCTAAGACTAGCATTAGCAGGGCAGAGGAAATCACTCTATTGCCTGGATCCCACAAAAAGCTGTCTTTCATAATTTTGAATGGTGGCTTAATGACCGGTCATAAGTTGAGGACTACCTGTAGTCTGGTGTTCTTGGATATGGTCAAAAATACTAGTCCTGTATTGAAATAAAATTCAGCTATCAGCCTAATGAGCTTTTGGACAGGGATTCAGCGATATCGCCATCTGCTATCTCAACAAAGGCAGTATTATTTCTTGAACTGATCTGAATAAGCCCTATTTATATACATACCTCTTCTCAGTATTCCACATAGTGTTGTGGCCCGCCAGTGGCCTGCGTGGATTGTTGCTGATCCCGACGACGAGGAGGCTGGTGTGGTGCTGCACCAGCAGCCTGTGCAGCCGGCGCTCGAGTTAGACAGCAAGGAGGCTGAAGAAGATGTGGTGCCAGAGGCAGGGATTCAGTCAGGGCCTTCAGAACCTCCAGAGGCTCCTTTAAGTGAAGAGGATGAAGAGGAGGAGCCTCTTCTCAATGCACAGGCACACAGACCTGCCAAAAGGCAGGAGTGGTCCCTCAGGAGGAGGTCTCCTCGAGAGTAAGGCTTGGGGTTAATTGGCCACTCTCTTAACCTATTTAAGAAAAAACGCAGCTTGCAACAAGCTGCGAACTAAACAACTTTAGTTTGCTAATCATTGCGGTGGGATTTCTCTGTAACCTTGCTTCTGGGCTTTCTGCCAACTCCAGTAAGACTCTGACTATCTTATCTGTGGAATTCTGGCAGGCTGTTAAGAGCGCTTATTAACGGCTGGCATTTGCTAAAACTGTGTTATTTGAGTAAACTAAGTTTTGTTCAGAGTTTGTGTGTGCTGTGTTCTTTGGGATCCGTAGCTGGGGCAGAACACATAGCGGGAAAGCCAGGAATAAAGATAGGACTGATTATCTGAGAGACCATGTCACCTCTTCAACTTACAAGAGTCCTAAAACAGCACCTTTATTGTAAGGTTGCAATAACAGAAGCTTGCACTTCTGGAAATACTTCGCTTTTCCCTTATTTCTAAAAATTGGGTAGGATCCCTTCTGAGATCTTTCCCATGTTCCCTTTCCTTCTATGGACTCAAATATCTTCTGCATAACAGTTGTCTAGCCTGTGCCTCTTTCTCCTGCCTCTTAAGTTTACACTCACAGTCCATTGCAGTCCGTTCTCTCATTAACATCTTCAGCAGATGCCCTCTAAAACCTAACATTCCAGACCTGCTGTTTAAAGAATCTTGGTTTGTGACTTTAAAACTACTACATGCATTTACTCAAGCTTTTAGAAATAATTTTAAAGGAATGTAACGGTTCTAAGGAACATGCTCTTTATTTGGAGTATATTTGTAATTTATGCTTTAATTGTATTGTGCTTCAACCATTACTTACATTTTGTATATGTCTAGTTATATGATTTGATTACCCTGTTTGGATGGAGATCTGTAGTATAAATCAAATAAATCAACAAGAGTTGTTACCTTCAAAGTCCAATAGAAACACAACAAAAAGGCTTTCCTTATTGTAAGTACTATATACATATTTATTAGAAGCACAGAAAGGAGGATAAGAGACAATAAATAAAGGAATTTTAAGAAAGGAGAAAGGAAAATAGCATCTAAATGAATTTAGTCTCCACCAATATCACTTACTCTATTTCTACATACCTTACTCTCTTTGACGATCATCTTTGCTTTCATAATAGCCACATAGTGATTCATACACTTCCTTTTGTTCTTTACACTTCTCACCTCTTTTTGAGGAATTCATCAACTTCATTCACCCATAACTTTCCCAGTCTTACCCTTCTCAACCTATAAACTTTTCTTTCATGTTATTATTTTGGTCCTCATTTATGCTTTTTATATGACCGAAACCACAACAGTCTCTTTCTTTCATATATGGTCACTCATGTACATTCAGAATCTATTCATGGGATATCTTCTTGTTTTATCACAGATACTTAACTACCCCATTTCCACTGCATTTAACTTACTTTAATGATTCTCCCAATATAATTATCTCTAATTTTAATATAACAAAGTGAACTTAAGATTGATGTTGCACAGCCATTTTCACTTCTCTTGACAAAGATTCAGTCCTCTCAACAGACCATATTCTAAACACCACCTTTCTACCAGCATTTATACATTTTAAATTTTATCCATCTGTTTTCCACAAATATAAATATATCTACTTACCTTCATTCTTTACCATTTATGCATAATTTGCAATTCATCACTCAATTTCCTTCTCAGATGAAACTGCCTTGGTGTTTGATTCATTAATGTTCAGATCCATACTTCTTATTGCATTATACAATCATTTGCTACAAATCATTTTGGACTTCAATTAAAAATAAAGAATTGTCTGTCTACAAACATACCCATAAACTTACATCTCAACTAACAGAATATTAACATAAGCACAAATATTCTGTGTACCAGAGTTTTCAAAATATAGATTGGGGACATCCCCCCCCCACCCTAGCAATTTAGAAGGGAATTACAAATTTCTTTCTAATCTGATTACAGTTCTGCAAGTAATGTGGGAGCATTGTTAAAATATATTTTGAGCTTTGCTCCACATTTTGCACATGCAAACATACTACAAAGTGAAAGAACCCTTATAACATATGGCTTAAAAACATATTATTAAAAGTGGTATGGATACACATATATTTCTTACCCTGCTATAATACCAATGGAATAATTAGCTTCATTAAGGGAGAATTCACAGAAAATTATTTATTATTTCATGAGATCCAAGTTTGAGGTATTTATTTATGGGCAGATTATTCATTCATCCATAAATGCATGAACAATCAAGGGGACATTACATTTTCTTATCTCTAATCCCTGTTCAATAAGCATTTCATTTATCCAGCCTTCATCATACAACATTCAGCATCCCCTGATAATGTTTTTAATAATGTCATTTTAAATGGTGGTATAAGATTGTAAACATTTGTTAGCTGTTCCAGGACTGGTTTTGTCTGTGTTTGTGCAAGCATGTGTATCTTTGAGTCAATTTTTATCCTGGAGACTACATGGACCATGTCATGCCATTTTCCTAGGGCTAAAAAAATATCACTCTACTGGCTTAATGGCTAAGGCAAGTCTAGAACTCACAGCCCAATTCTCTTAACCAATACACCAAATTGGCTTCAATATCAGTAACTAGCAAAATATAAAGATTATGAAAATAGCCTGAGAGAGGCTATTCTGCAGGCATAGTTAGCAATACATTGAAGACTCTGTCAGTGATTTCCAGTTGTCAGAGCAACCCGTGATCCCATTTCTCATGGATTCAGGCTGAGCAAGTAGAAAGCTTAAGCAAGATTCCTTTCTCCACTTTCTAACACATGCCAATAAAATCAGACTCTGTAATTTACTGAGATCCTGGGGACTCATCTGAGTCAAAAGCACTCAAGCTATTTCTTATGTTTTAAAAAATAATTCCATATCTTTTTATACCATGAGCTAAGAGGTGCAAATTGATATTGATTATGGGCGCTATTCTCCCAACTGTCACGTACAGTATACTATATATATATATATATTACAGTTTGTTTTAAAAATAATGCTTTTAGGAAAACTGAGGCTTACTGCACAGTAACTTTGGCACAAATTATATTTTAGTATTCTTAGAGAGCCTTTTATCCCGTTTTGTCTTATTCTGTTAGAGAATGATTACAAAATAATATGTACATATAAGAGTAAGTAGCATACATATATCACACTCTACTTTCTGTTAGTGAATAGCAGTTTTTAAAATGAAGTCAATTTTAGTTTCATTTCATGCCAAGGGATCATTCCAGTCTTGCTTCCTTTTGAAGCCATTTCTTTTTGTATTATATATTATGCCAGATGGCTTCTGAGTTGACAGCAGTAAGATAACCAAATGATTTCATTCTCAGGAGAAAGTAAAAAATTTAAAAAAGAAAGAAAAAAGCACCTCAGAGCTGGAACCAATCTCAGAATACTAAAATAATTTTAAGGCTCAAAATTCCTTTGATATGTAACTATAGTCTTAAGATGAGTATTTGAAAATCAAATTGGAAAGTCAACTTAAATATAATTATTATTTATAATGCATTTATAATTTAAATTCATAGAGACTAACACAGAGAGACTAACATACTTTTTTTTAAAGAAAAGTAAATACATTAATTCAGTATTTATTTATTTATTTTATTCAATTTGTATACCGCCCTTCTCCTAGTGGACTCAGGGCAGTGCACAGCCAGAACTAAAACACATACCAATACAAAATTTAAAATTTTTAAAAGAATTACATGACTTTGGCCCAAAATTTAAAACATTCAAGCTAAAACCCATTGACAATTTAAAAAGCTAAAAAAAGGGTGGGGGGGTTTCACGCCAGCCCTGCTTGATGGAAAAGAAAAGTTTTTAGGGCACGGTGAAAAGCCCGGAGATCCGATATCCTTCATATCTCCAGGGGCAAATCATTCCAGAGGGCAGGAACTGCCACAGAGAAGGCCCTCCCCCTGGGGGTCGCCAGCCGACATTGCTTGGCTGATGGCACCCTGAGGAGTCCCTTTCTGTGGGAGCGTACTGGTCGGTGGGAGGATATCGGCGGCAGAAGGTGGTCCCACAAATACCCAGGTCCTATGCCATGGAGCGCTTTAAAGGTGGTAACCAACACCTTGAGGCGTACCCGGAAGACCACTGGAAGCCAATGCACTCACGCAGGAGAGGTGTCACATGGGAGCACCTCCTCGCTCCCATAATCCCCCATGCGGCTGCATTCTGCACCAGTTGGAGCCTCTGGGTGCTCCTCAAGGGGAGCCCTATGTAGAGAGCATTACAGTAGTCCAGGCGGGAAGTGATGAGTGCCTGAGTATGCGTAAGGAGTCCTGATCCAGAAAGGGATGCAACTGGTGAATCAGGCGAACCTGATAAAAAGGCCCCCTGGCCACGGCCGTCATATACTCTTCTAAAGACAGCTGTGCATCCTGGAGGATGCCCAAGTTGTGAGCCCTGTCCGTGGGGGCCAATAACTCGCCCCCAATAGCCAGCGATGGCACCAGCTGGCTATATCAGGACGCCGGAAGCCACAGCCACTTGGTCTTGGAAGGGTGGAGACGAAGCCTGTTACTCCCCATCCAGATCCGCACGGCCTCCAGGCACTGGGACATAACTTCAAGGGCATCGTTGGGATATTTATAAATAAATAAATATTTTTTTTTAAAAAAATGACAGCCTTTCTGTAGGAAACCGATGTGCAATAGAGAACCTGACTTAATCTTATTCATGTAGAATATACAGTACTTCAAACTAACCCAGAGCTTGAGAAAAAAAAGTTAGTTTTTTTAAAAAAAAAAAATAATAGCAGAGGTGGGATTGTTCAAAGCTCATAGTGGATACTAAACACCAAATTCATCCATATATCAGCTACAATGTTCAAAATTACTTTTTAGGAGTAGAACCATTGTAATAAATGGATCTGTAATAAATACTGTTTATATTTTATTTATTTATTTATTTATTCAAATTTCTATACCGCCCTTCTCCTTTCGGACTCAGGGCGGTGAACAGCCAAGATAAAAAACATCTATACAAAACATCACAGTTTAAAATAAAGTTAAAATAATTTATAATTTGGCCCATAATTTAAAACTTGTCAATTAAAATCAATATTAAAATTTTAAATATAAATATAATCAACTTTTCCTCCCCTCACTATGCAGAATGACAAAAAGCAATATATTTCACACGGTTACAACCTTGCATCACCCTTCCACGTTCTCTAAAAGTTTCTTTTCCAAAATGTAATTTCCCTCATGGTACTACTTTTAGAAGTAGTCACAGATTAACATGTACTTGTAATGGGATAAGGATTACAAACTTATACTGATAAAAATAATTTGTGTCATCCCTATCATGTAGGTTTTATTTAAATGATGAAATATTTGGTCAGGCATGTTTGATTATGTGCCATCAAGATACTCAACTCTTAGTGACCACATAAATAGTTTTTCTCTGTGAAGATCTGTCCCTAACCTGGTTCTTCAGATCTTCCAACAGTAGCCCTTGTGCCACTATAATTGAGTCTATCCACCTTGTCACTAGTCATGTTCTTCTCTTTCCTTCCACATTTCTCAACATTGGAATCTTCTTCAGAAAGCTATGTCTTTACATGTCTGAAGTACAGTCTAGTCTTTTGCGCATCAAGTGAGAAATCTGGCTTGATTTGTTTAATGATTCTGTTTGTTTTGTTGGCTGTCCTCAGTATTCTCAAAATTAGTTTCCAACACAAAAGTTCAAAAACATCAGTACTCTTCCTAATTTGCTTCTTCAAAATCCAACTTTCACTTTCATAGCGTATCACAGGGAATACCATGGTTTACATGATTCTGATCTTTGTAAGTATAGACACATCATCACATTTGAGTATCTTTCCTAGGGCAGAATCTTTGCATTGTCATCATCAAGGTAGTATCATCAGATGATTGATGTTTCTTCCTCCAATTTTAAAATCACATTCATCTTCCAATCCAGCTTAATATATATTCAGCATAAAGGTTGAATAAATAGTATATATAACCTTACTGGACTCCTTTGCAAACCTGACATCAGCCCATTTATCATGTTCTGTCCCTACTGTGGCTTCTTAACTTGTATAACATGTTTCTTATGAGGACAATAAGATGTTGTGGGATTCTGAGCATATTCCACAGCTTGATCTGATTGGCATAATTGAAGGCCTTTCTATAATCAATGAAGCACATAGTGGCTTCTTTTCAGTATTCTTTGCCTTTCTCAATTATGCAGCATGTATCAGCAATGTGTTGTGGCATGTCGGCCCCCAGCCCCTCCAGCAGCTGAATCAGAGGAGGAGGAGGAGGCATGGGGGTCAGGGTCAGAATCAAGGCAACCTGAGAACTCTGACGGGGAAGAGGGAATGAAGCTGGCAGACAGAGAGACAGAGGCAGAGCCTGGGCCATCCGTCAGCCCTCAGATAGAGAGTCAACAGCCCCCCGGTCTGGAGGTGGCTGATGAGGAAGAGTAGGAATATCTTGGTCCAGTGCCTGATGCACAGATGCTCAGAAGATAGAGGAGAGGAGAGCAATGGAAATCTGTGGGCCGATCCTTGGGAAGGAAGAGGCAGTACTGCTAGCGAAACCCCGCCCTAGCTCTGGAGATAAAAGGCAGTGGGTGAAGATAAATAGATGTGGCAGACAACTATTCATCTCCCAGCCAACCAGACTTGTTAGCCTGCGGTGAGAGAGAAACTTTTTGCCAGGGACTGCTGGCGCTCCTAATAAAGGAATCTTTGCGTTAACTTCAGAGGGTTTGTCATGTTTGGGGAGCTGGGTCAGAACACAATGTTTCTTAACCTTTTCTAAAACCTGATTGAATATCTGGCATTTTTTTTTCCACGTGGAACTCTAACCTGCATTGAATGATCCTAAGCATTATTTTCCTAGAATAAGAAGATAAGGATGTTTTACAATAGTTTGCACGTTCTGTTAAGCATCTTTTTTCTAATACCACTGTTAAACAGTGGATATAGACCAAGTGCCTCAGTAACAAACATGCTTTCAAGAGAAAATGCTACCGAATTTGGTATTCAAATAATACTACCTGAAAAAAAGAGAAGCAATTCCAAGGTCAGCCCCTGAGAGTAGCCTTTTTGAGTTTCATGCGGATTTCCCCTCCTCCCCCTGCATTCTCATGCCACTGAACATGAAAGGCAGATAAAAGTAAAATAACCATTTTGTTTTAACAGGAGCTACCACTTGCTGCAGAGTTCCCTTTCCAGCTTGTTGTATTTTATTTTGCTTATTTAGTTACTGAATTGCTAAATCATACACAGCTTACAGCCATTTAATTGCATTTCCATTAGCTTGTATAAGTTAGCCCTAGAGATCTTTTTCCCTTAAAGGGTATCTTCAAAGAATAGTAGTTTCTTAGCATTTTCAGCCTGATGTGGCAGTTCAACCAGTAATCCTCAATGGGTATACGACATTTAAATATGCCTTATCCATGCCCTACTCATTATCTTGGATTACTGCAACATAATTTATTAGGGACTGCTCTTCCAAAGCATTTAGAAACCACAGCTGGTGCAATGTACAGCTGCTACAAATGCAGTGATGGCTATATTTATTTATTTATTGGTTCGATTTATATGCCGCCCTTCTCCGGAGACTCAGGGCGGCTTACAATGCATTAAGCAATAGCCTTCTTACGTTTGTATATACCTGCTTAGTAGGGCTTTCGGCCCTCCCTAAACGGTGTTCTTTTTTATACAAAGTCAGCTTATTGCCCCCACAGTCCGGGTCCTCATTTTACCTACCTTGAAAGGATGGAAGGCTGAGTCAATCTTGAGCCTGGTGAGATTTGAACTTGCAGTAATTGCAGGCAGCTGGTGCTACTTAACAGCACTTTAGTCTGCTGCGCCACCAAGGCTCTATCCTAATATACTTGGATGACTTAATGCTACAGGTGTTGCACTGGTGGACAGCTGGCTTGTGGGTACATCCAAAGTGACAGCTATCACTTTTAAGGCTGTATTTGTCTCCAGACTGGTTTCTCTACGGGACCACTTTTCCGATATTCATCTGCCTGTCTCTCAGGTTCAATAGGGCCAATTGCATCCATATCCCCACCATATAAGAATGTCCTTCGAAAGTGTGCATTTTTTTATTGACGCTCCCATTTTTGAAATTCCCTCTCCACAGAAATCCAGTCTGTTCTTTCCTGTCTGGATTTCAGAAAACAGGTAGGACACTGTTATTCCATGTACTGCAAGGAGTGAAAATGCTATGGATCAGTGGTGAGTGTGGCATGGCTTGGTGGGCATGGCTTGGTGGGCATGGCAGGGGAAGAATACTGTAAAATCTCCATTCCCTCCCCACTCCAGAGAAAGGTTACTGCTTTAAAAATTTTTAAAAAAAGTTCTGATGATTGCGCGCCGCTCAGCTGATTTTTGGAACCTTTTTAAAAAATTTTAAGCATTTTTTACTACCACTTCTCCGGAACCGGTAGTAAAAAATGCTTTAAAAAGGTTTTTTAAAAAAAGGTTCCGACGATCACAGCTGTGGCACGCGAGCTTGGAAACCTTTTTAAAAACTTTTTAAAGCATTTTTTACTACCGGTTTGCTGGAAAAGGTAGTTAAAAATGCTTTTAAAAAGTAAAAAAAAAAAAAAGGTTCTGACAATCACGAGCCACAGCTGATTTCCCCCCCCCTCGCTGTCTACTTACTTTCCCAAGACTCCTTTTGGCATGTACTGTTCATGCGTGCATGCACAGCATGTGTTTGGTGTGCACTTTGCAGGCATGCACGCAGCATGTGCTTGGTGCTTGGCATGCATGCGCAGCTAGCAAACCGGTGGCAAACCGGTTCAGATTTCACCACTGTTTTAGACGTATTGAAGGATATTTTTGAATAAAGGACCCAGAAGTTAATTTTATGTGTGTGTGCTTCTATAGATTGACCATATTTAAAAGATGTTATAAAAGAGAAACAAGTTTTACCTGACAAGATTGAAACTGATTTGAAAGTTAACTTAAAAATGATATACTATGATATGAAAAAGGATGGTAAATGGATATAAAAAAGAAATCGGTAATGTCTTAATAATTAAAAGGGTTATACAAATAACAGACCAAGAGACTTATCGGGATGATTTTTCTACATTCATTTACAAAAGAGGCTTGTTAAAGCTTTGAAGAATTTTATGAAAACGGACAAAGAAAAAATGAATAAAATTAATTTCTAGGATATTACTTGATGGAACTAAAGAAGAAGATTGTTAAAAGAAAGGGGAGGGAATATAAAGTTGGTTTATTTGATCATTGCTAAAATAGACATGCTGTTATTTCTGGAAATGCTGGATAGAATTTTGCTGACATCAGGATTGAAATGACAAGGCTTTATGGATTTGTTTAGAAATAAGATATGGGATATGTGAAGAAGAGATCACCTGTATTTTAAGAGAAAGTAATAAGTTACTAAAATTGTTTACACTTGTGAAGAAGGGAGAAGTCTATATATTTTTCTTTATTACATTTTTTTCTTTCCTTTTCCTTCCATGAAAAATTTATCATTAACGCTAAATGAAAAATGTGTTAAAGAGGTTTCAAATTGGTCCTATCTGAGTTTTCAAAGACAATGGTGTCTTCCCTATGTTAGAAAACAGACGGCTGCTCTCACTTGAGATAGTAATTGATGTTTGAAAAAATACACAGATTCTTAAAACACTCAGCAAAAGTAACATCATTGCAAACAGCCAAATGCAAGTCAGGCTTATTTAAGCTAAATCTTGTGGAACAGATGTGGGAAGGGATACTCCCTTCTCATTCACCTGAGAAAAAAATTCTTGCACAAACTGAATACACAAACTAAATGCACATTAACATCTGCCATGATTTCTATTGGGACACTCAAAATTTTAATTCCAGTTGCAAAGAAGTTCACCAAAATGTTGATACATTGAATTATACATCACTAGAATATCAGTTGGATTGAACTAAACTCTTCAATCTATCAAATGAGCTGCAGGATAACCTTTCAAAGAAAAGAAGTCCTGATGATTTCAACAGAAGATTCCAGGGAACACATTGCCGTAGGGAGTCTCCCTCAGATAGTAGCAAAATTATTCATGGTCAAACCCAGGAACAGAAAGTGTGGCCAGCCACACTATAGCCAAATTAGCAGTGGCTCAGTGGCTAAGAAGCTGAGCTTGTCGATTGAAAGGTTGGCAGTTCAGCGGTTTGAATCCCTAGAGCTACATAATGGGGTGAGCTCCCGTTACTTGTCCCAGGTTCTGTCAACCTGACAGTTTGAAAGCATGTAAAAAATGCAAGTAGAAAAATTGATGGGAAGGTAACAGCGTTCCATGCGTCTCTGGCATTTAGTCATGCCGGCCACATGACCACGGAGACATCTTCGGACAGTGCTGGCTCTTCGGCTTTGAAACAGAAATGAGCACCGCTCCCTAGAGTCAGGAATGACTAGCACATATGTGCAAGGGGAATCTTTACCTTTACCTAATCAAAGTAGCTATGCTAGAAATGAAACTAAAGCATACACAAACCCAGGATTTCCATACTGCTTCTGGGACCCTCCATATATTTGGATCTCTGGTGCATATGGATAGAACTCTCAATGATGTTGACCTTATAGCCCCTGAAATAATCCTGACTAACAATCCTCATTTTAAATCATTTTACTGAGCTGTGCTTCTCAGTCTGAGCTGCTAGGTCATGATGTGAGATCTCAGGAGCTATCAATGCCAAGAAATACATTCCTCAAAGACCTAGATTTACAATATAACAGTGAGCATCACAGTGCTTTTCAGCTTAATTTGCTGCTCAATGTGTCATTTCAATTGTTGGTGTGGTTGAAGTTACCCAAATGATCCCAACTGAGCCCTACTTTGCAAAACTATATTTGGATCTTCCAAATATGAGTCTCCAAAAGACACACTCACTCACAGTCCTTGATGCTACATTTTTGAAGTAATATTGCTGGGTGGAGAATTAGATTAAAAAAGTATCACATTTATTAATTAACATTTTTACATTTAATATATTCTTTCTTTAGGAAACTTGGTAAACGCATGATCTCCACACAGATAGGTTCAAAATTTCTCTGCTTGCTGCAGTGTCTAAAGAAGGATATGGTAGACATATAATATCTTTTGGTGAAGTTAAAATCCGGGTCTTTCAGTTAGACTCCTTGGAACAATATTCACAGATAGCTGCAATTACATTCCTCAATACAATCTTTTTATTGATCAATATTTATATCCTCGTCATTTGTCTATGCTGAGGTCAACAGCATATGGGCTAAGGCAGAGTCACTTTTGAAGTAACTTTTTGTCTTTGTAGCTCCTGTGCATGTAATCATAAGCTTATGTGAGCTTACGTGTCAGATTGGGAACAAATGATAGATTGCTCTATTCTGATTTCCACCAGTTCTAACAGAGTCAGGAGTGTAAAGACAGAACTGGAATTTCCTAATATACTATTACTAAAAGCTGACTCTTATTTGCAATTTAACAGCATACTTAACAAAAACATAGATAGAGGGTAAGAATTGAAATGCCTGGCAAAAAAACATGACTAAAACAATGACCATCTATAGCAGCCTCCCAAAACTGATCTGCCATATTTGAAGAAGTTCTGGAGATGCTAGTCTATCAAATTAGAGATAACTCATTCAGCTTCTCCAGGAAGGACTATCCTTACCAAAGGAAAAAAAGTGCAGAAACTAGGGATTATCCCTCTTTTACCCAATTTTAGGTTCACTGTGAGTGATATATATATTGTTGATTTCATATTCATTTTTGAACTTATTTCTAAATATAAATTATGGCATAAACTTAAAAATTCTATAATAGATAGGAGCATACTCCAGTTTACATATAAATCCTATGAGAATTCTAATTTAAATTTTAGATGCCATATGGAGAGCTACTATCACTGGAAATTTTTATTGACAGAATATTTAGGAGGATGTGTCTTGATACCACTAATGTTTAATTCAGATATCAATTCTGTAGTAGCCAAGATCAATAATCAAACTTATCCTCCAGAATAAAAAATCAGAAGTATTGCAATCCTATATATAGATGCTGTTGTATCATTTCAGACACCAACTGCCCTAATGTGAGCATGGACAACTTTAACTATATTTTGCAGCAAAGAAATACTTATGATACAGAACCTAAAGTTTTAATTTTTTGCTAATCCCTAAAAATCATGGCAATTAAATAGGCAACCAACTGAACATTATAAAATTTTCAATGACATATATGGAATCTGTTGTTCAAAATGCACAGAAATCAGAAACAGAACTGCAATCATTATTGTAGAGGTGCGATATTTCTCCCTGTTGTATTAGAAGTATTTTCAGCTAGACAACCAACATGGCTACTGTATGGATCTTAACTGGCGCCGACCTTTACCGACTTGGAGATGGTACAGTCAAAATCTATAAGGAAAATATTTCAAATTGTACAATGTGTTCCTAACATGTCATGAGGCTAGCATGACCAAAACTGAGAGTCACATTTGGCTATATATCCATTTATGGTCTAAAGCTACGCTTTCTTCCTGTGGGCTTGGTTCCCCTTGATTTCATTTTGTTTCATCTTGGGGTTGGATTCTGCATGACAAATTGAAATACTACACTTTCCATCTGATGCCATTATAATTATGGGATATGTGCAGGCAACATCATGCAATTAAACAGCATGTTTATACAGCATCCAACTGATCTAGCAAGCCAATCAAATGTGACTGCCCTATCTAAGATGCATTTTGGGGTAATTTTCTTTCTTTTCAACCCAACACCATATTTTTGCTAAATTACAGTTCCTAAATTCAGAACAACCCTAACTTTTTTAATATATTATCTTTATGACAAAGATGTACAGTTACAGCTAATAATTCCTTTCTAATCAATTTCTAATCTAATCAATTTTGCTAGATTAATTTGACTTAACAGTTATTGTCCAACTGATAGGATCATATTTCTTTGCATGTGGCTAGGTTTTACTGCTCTGTTTGTAAAGAATGTTGTATTGTGACTACATCAGTTTTTATCATTATCTCATGTGATTGTGATTTTTATTTCTACCTCAGAATTTATCCTTTTTCTTCTGTTTTTTTTAAATTTCCAATGATTATAATAAAGTTTATTGACCAACTGATTGAACTCAAATATTTTAAAACTTGATGGACAGTAAGATGATTTAAAATTAATAGCCCTATTTCTCTGCAATTTTCCAAAATGTCCTTTCTTCAGTAAAGTAGACCACTATTTAAATATCAAATTAAAAGGAAAAAGGAAATCCTTGATGAGTTTCACAAGACAGTTGGAGTTAAGAGATAATTCTATTTGCAGTAACTATAAGAAAGGAAGCAAATACCAAATTTTGCTCCAATTAATTAAAATAGGTAAAATGTTTTTTTAAAGATTTTCATTGCACACATCAAAAGACTTCTTTGAATCTATTGTTGATTTCAGTGTTTATGAATATCACTTAATAAACTAATATTATCTTTTTATAAAACCAAATTGTACAGAAAAATAATCAATGTTTTTATAAATTAGTTTCTGTTATTCTTAGAGAGATAAAATGTAACTATTAATAGTGTGTTCTAATTTTAAGAACAGCTACCTTATGTAAACATTAACTAATTCCTTCCTGGTATGCATTTGATTCAACATTATAAAACTAACAATCAAGGTAGAAAATTAATTACTTTTAGTCAAATGTTCTATTTTCCCCTACGCCTCCCTGTAATAGGGATGATATTACATTGGTGCAACTGTTTCAGTCAAATAAGTGGGAATTTACCAGACTTCAACTTTGTTCCTTGTATCTTTGCTTTGTTCGATTCGATCAATAGTCTGTTTCAAGTATATTGACAGAATTAAGTTCAGGTTTAACAACAGTAATTTTTTTAATAATAGTTTTATTTACCATGCAGTTATAACACTTGCTACAAATGTTGCAAGTTATTTATCAGAATTTTAACAAGCAATTTTCTCTCTTAATTATGGGGCTTCTCTGCCCCACTGTTTTTTAATTTGAAGTATTATATCTCTGATTTAAATTCTCAAATTTCTGATTGAAAACACTCATTTTAAGTCATTCTAAAGTTTGTATTTCATAAGAAACAACTTTTCTAATGGTTATAGTGAGAAACCTAGGATCACTGCATGAGATAATGGTCGTATAATTTTTTTTTGCAGTAAAAGAGTGAACTTTTAAACTCATGAGAAAGTAAATTTGTTTTGATGTGGTTTTTTAACTTTTGATCTAGATTGGATTCAGCTGAGCAGTGACTGTGGTATCAGTTTAGAAGGCTATTTCTCCTTGAATTAGTTCTTTTTTTAATCTTTCTTTTCTTTTTCTTTCTATCTCACATAATAAATCAAAACACCACTGGCCAGTAATTTAGACAAAACATGTTTACCAATTAGGCAGTAAGGCAATGACATGATTTAAGTCATATATTCAGCATGTCACAATGTCAGCCAGAAACCATTTAGTTACTTCCTGGATGATTTCACACTGCGTTCTAGAAAGATTCACTGTTGTCTCAGTTTTATCCGTTTCAAGATTACATGTCCAATTATGGAACACATTTAAAAATAGTTCTCTAATTTTTCCACACTGATAGGCACAAATGACTTTTTAATGGAGGCCTTCAACTTTCTTTCTTTTAAGTGGGCATGCTTTTAGAATACTTGGTGAGAGCTCCACTGCAAAGACAGAACCAAAGTCTGTGACATTTAAATACGGTAAGACTTGTCCAAATCTGTCTTTTAATTATTTAAAGAAATATTTAAATAATTGATCCTACACATGTCTATTAGCTGATTGAAAAGGGTGGGGGGGATTGCTTTTCCACCTGGCTGATATTGGATGGATTTATTTATGAAATAAATGAAAACTTTGGTTGGTTACTTGTTCAGTTAGACTCCCTTTATATAACACACAGACTTACATGCATAGTGGAAAATGTTTGTAGCTTGGAATGAATCAATATTGCTGCACAGCACAACTGATCTAACCAAATGCACTAAAACTGAAACATCGAGGATCATGGATTTGATCAACCTGTGGCTAGCCACATACTTTCAGTTTGATTGAACCTATCACAAACTAAAGGTGCACCCATGAAATCACCACTTTTAGGACTCATAGCAGAATTGTAATGCAACACCTGGAATCAATAGCACTTCCATGCATACAACCCAAAATACAAATCAGATACATAGATGCCACTTTTATCATAAAAAAAATAAAGAACCAACTAGAGAACACACTTGAAACCATCAACAACATCTTCACAGGAATCAAATTCACAAGAGAAGAAAACAGCAACATGCTACCCTTCCTGGATAGCCTTATCAACAGAGACTGTGATGGCAGACTAGAAATTCAAGTTTACTGAAAAACCACCTACACCAAACAAATGCTCCACTACCAAAGTAATAACGCAACCTCCCGCAAGAGAAAGGCTTTGCAAAAATTCTGAACATTAAAAAAAAAAGGAAACAGATCATCTATAAAATATCTTCCATAAAAAGTGCCTTGCATTCAACCCAATGTAGCACATTGAACTCAATTTGTAAAAAGGATTACTCTGTCATACATCAAAAACATCTCAAAACCTATAAACAGGCTATTACAACCACATGGAATCAGCATAGCACACAAACCAACTAAAGCCATCCAAAATATCCTAGGTAAAGCAAAAGATCCAGCAGCTCCAGAAGAACAGTAATCTACAACATACAGTGTAAGGACTGAAACAGCTCCTATGTAGGACAAACAGGCCAAAGACTAGTAGAACACATCCCTGAACACCAACTATCTCTCAGAAGACATGATGAAAACTCTTCAATTTCACATGGGCAGACATAACCATAGTTTCAATGGGAGACTGACCATCCTAGATAAAGCCAAGTCCAAAAACACTAGAGAATAGAATAGAATAGAATAGAATAGAATAGAATAGAATAGAATAGAATAGAATAGAATAGAATAGAATAGAATAGAATAGAATAGAATAGAATAGAATAGAATAGAATTTTTATTGGCCAAGTGTGATTGGACACACAAGGAATTTACCTTGGTGCATATGTACATAAAATAAAAGATATGTCCATCAAGAATCATAAGGTACAACACTTAATGATAGTCATAGGTTATAAATAAGCAATCAGGAAACAACATCAATATAAATCGTAAGGATACCAGCAACAAAGTTACAGTCATAGAGTCATAAGTGGGAGGAGATGGGTGATGGGAACAATGAGAAGATGATTCCTGGAAGCTGGCACTCTGATAGATCATTGATAGGCACATAGATATAAACAGCATCTACATACCATTTAAAAGAGACAATCAACAAGCCAAAAAGGAAACAAAAAGATCAGAATACTTCCCCACCAGCAATCAACATCCAGATGAGCATAGATTAACACCATGATTAACATTAGACCAACAATCAAGAAACTGCCAAACAACCTAACAGTATTCAGCCCAACCAAAAACCACCAAGACCACTTCCACCAATACTGACAGGGCAAGCCCTAGAATATAAATTGAGAGCAAACTTCACTCACTATTGGCACTGATGTTGTTACCTAGTTTGGGTAATAAAATGTGTGCAAGAAAATAACCAAGGTCAGAGAGCACCAAGGACCCCTCAGACTTGCATACATGTCTTACAACATTCAGTAGCAAAGATACGCAATATGACATTCAAAAAATGCAAAACTGGGTGAATAGTTTTTCACAGAATACTTCCCTTCACTTTTCATCTGCCCCCAGTAACAACTTCTTGCATTTTTTTATGGATGTTGGTTGCTATATTTCAGCAGTAGCTATAGTACTATAAAGCCCCTTATATGACAGCATCGAAGAAATACATGCGGTGAAAGCAAAGGGAAAGGAGGGAGGTGCCAACAATGGGACTTATTTCCAAAGTTCTAGGGTCAGCAGGAGTAAATATATTTAATCAAGCTGTTCCACTGACTATTAGTGGGAAAGAATTTTTGTCTTTGATACAGCCCAACACTGCATGAAAGTCAGCATGTTTTACTATATAAATGAGGTAATGCTAAAGCAAATACTTCACACACATTGATTTGGCTTTTCATTCAGTTGTTATGCTTCAGTATTTGCTAGCATATGGTGTGTGAAAAATTGCAGTTGGGAGTCTTTTCCTCTTTCTAATTTTCTACAACTGGCCTTTTTCCTGCTCTTTTAACGAAGCTGGCAGTATTTTTGCCACTTTAGTAAAAGTAAATTAAATCCTACCAAAGCTCAATTGCACATATTTATTTATGATATTCTGATCACACCAAAGGAATGACAATGATCTGGCATATTGATATACTCAGCAGTAAAGTGAAATTGAAACATTTTTCAAAGTGACAGGCAGTTTGGCTGAAGACAGCTGTATTTGGAATATCCTGTTTGGGATGTCTGACACCAACATTTATGAGTAAACAACAACTCCATTAAGGAGAGAAAACTTATCATTGAGCCAAATTGTACTTGAATTTAACAGATTTGCAGTAGGTGTCCTCTTAAAAAAAATGGTGAAAAGCATCTGCAGAACATAATGAAGACTGTTGCAATGTAGAGGTAGATATGCCACACATAGGATTAAACAGCTGCAGTGGCTAAGACACTGAGCTTGTCGATCAAAAGGTCGGCAGTTCAGTGGTTCAAATCCCTAATGCAGTGTAACGGGGTGAGCTCCTGTTACTTGTCCCAACTTCTGCCAATCTACCAGTTCGAAAGCATGTAAAAAATGCAGGTAGAAAAATAGGGATCATCTTTGGTGGGAAGGTAACAGCGTTCCTTGTGCCTTTGGCATTTAGTCATGCCAGCCACATGACGACAGAGACATCTTCGGATAGCACTGGCTCTTCAGCTTTGAAATGGAGATGAGTCCCTAGAGTCGGGAACGACTAACACATATGTACGAGGGGAACCTTTACCTTTACCTTTACCTTTATTTAAGCAGTACAATCTTGTGCACATTAGCTGTTCAAAATTAAAGTGTGCTTTGAACAGTTTTGTAGAATTATTTTTCTGGGCTTGATGTTCAAAATTCCAGATTTCAAAAATGCAATGCAATTGCGCATTTCATTTAAATCTTCAGTTTGCCTCCATAGTTGTGTTGTTCGATACTCATAAATGAAACCTAAAGCCAAAAGTGTCCCTAGTCAATTGGAATTACCTATAACAACTTGTGATGAAGTTACAATTTTATGTAAATTGCACATAAACAATCAACTACTTTTCCAGGCAATAATTGCATAGGAATGAACTTCAGACCACCTCATTGAACAAAGAACACACATGTATATGGGTGGGAGTTCTTAATATCAGTCTACAAAATTATAGCTTTGGACATTTATGGTTAATTGGAGAAATAAATACTGATTTTATGAGTCTTTTTAATTAATTTACTGAGAATCTAATTTCACCAGGAGCTTTAGCACACATGCTTTGATTACTAAAACACAAAGCGATTAAGTTGTGGTTATTTCATTGTTGTACAAATTCCTTTAAAGGAAATGATGGTCTCCATCTGTTACAAGCAACAGTTAAACAAATGGATGCTTGCAGCCAAAAAAACAGCCCCTGAAAGTTATTATAGTCATGAAGTTAAATCTTTTCAGCAGCAGACTTTCCCCAATTAAAGGTTATATTGTATTGCTTTTTTAGCCAGTTTTAAGGTTCATCCTCATGTGAGATGGGTGAAATAACTTGGGAAGTGTTTGGAAAACAAGTGATTTGGCAGTACAGTCAGTTCCTATATCTTCAGCGTCACTGAAATTGGCAGTAAAACACCAATAAGCAGAGTGACAATTTCTCCCTGCCCTTGAATATTAGACAACATTGTATAAGTGATAAAATAGGCATCACACAACCACACACAGGGGTATCCTTGAGAAGCATGGAGAGCAAGTAAGCATATACCAGGATGTTGCAATGAAACGCTTACCTGTATGAGATAGTGTAAATCAAGTTCAAAAGGGCAAAAATTGTTTTTTGGTACAATAACCCAAGTTTTATAATTTTGAAATCATGATTAGGAATAAAAATACCCATGCCAACATATAACAAACTAGATTTTAAAAAAAAAATCATCAAAACACCTTCTCTTTTTTTCCATCAGTAAATTATCATCACCAAACATATATAAAAAATAGAACCCATCTCCTCACACCTTGGCATAATTTTACCTAGTTCTTGTTTTGTCCTTTATAATAGAGAATGCACAAAACAGGAGAGCTGTCTGGATTATGCTTTTTTTTTCAATTGCCTAAATAAAGGTCCAGTGCTGGCATAATAATTATGCAATCCAATTACTTTTGACAAATGTCAGCCATTTCAATTATTTGAATCTGGAATCCAATCATAGGAGGTTTTAACGTTTTCTTTGCACTCATACATAAATACAGCACTAACATTTTGATCATGGATAATCATGATTGTATGTATTTATCCTTCACAATTAAAATAATGAAGTAGATCGAAACAGCTCCTTGTTGTCTTACCACAACCATATCAGCAATATATAGTCCTTCCAAAGACTATAGAAAAGAAAGGGAAAGAGAAATGTTACATTAGTCAAAAGTGTAGGTTAACTCAGCATGAAAAAAATTGGTAAGCTTAGAGATAACAGTTCCACATTATGCATGCATTACATGCAGCTCTAGTATATAAATTATATCATAAGCTTGTTTCTCTAGCCAAGAAGTTTGTACACCATCAAAATTGTTTAGATAAATCTGAGTTACGGATGGTAGATGGTGAGTGAACTAACCCTGTTATGATTTAGAATCAAGCATGATTTATGAGTGCAGTTGAATGTAACTCAGAAGAAAAAACTTCCATATATCAAACTTTGAAATTGTGAACAAATGTTAGCACACGTACAGTATTAAAATGTGCCTTGTCACATTTTCCACAATTGTGCAACATGGCCAGGGATTTTACATAAATGCATATATGGATTTATTTTAGAAAAAATATTATGTGACAACCCATTATTAGATTATCTTGGAGCACATAACAACAACAGTCTATTACAATATGTAATTTTAACTTTAAAATTCTTTATGAGGCATGATACATTTAGAAAAATTGCATACAAAAGAACCTGTAGTATGGAAATCTGGGAAGAAAAAAAGATGTATTGCAAATGAAGGATACATTAAAAGACCATATATTAAGGAAAGTTGATTGCAGTAATACTTTATACTTTCTGTTGTTGCATTTAAATTTAAAGGAAGTCTTATTATTGTGCCAATTTTTTCTATACATTAAGGAAATTAATTTGCAACAACAACAAAAGTATGGCTGTTCTTGCTGTTATGTTTTGTTCAGACATAATAAAAAAATATAAAGTAAAGTAAAGTAAATTCTTTGCTGTTTTTGCATATGGATTGTTAACAACTATTAAAGAGACGTTTGTTTGCTTATCCTATCTTTACTACTTAATAAATTACTCAAGGAGGCAAAGATGCCTAATACTTCTTCGTCCCATTTTCCTCACAACAACAACACTGTGAGGTGGGGTTAAGCTGAGAGTGACTGGCCCAAAGACACCCAGTCAGCTTTCATGCCTAAACCGAGGTGAGCCGAGGTGGCACAGTGGTTAGAGTGCAATACTGCAGCTACTTCAGCTGACTGCTAGTTCAACAGATCAGCAGATCAAATCTCACCGGCTCAAGGTTGACTCAGCCTTCCATCCTTCCAAGGTGGGTAAAATGAGGAGCCAGATTGTTGGGGGCAATATGCTAATGCTAATGCAATATGCTAATATGCTATATGCTATATGCTAACTTTGTAAACCGCTTAGAGAGGGCTGTAAAGCACTATGAAGCGATATAGAAGTCTAAATAAAATAAATAAATAATAAATAAATAAATAAACCAGAATTACAACTCAGTTTTCTAGGCCAGCACCAGTGGTGGGTTGCCCCAAGTTTGGACTGGTTCTATAGAACTGGTAGTAAAACCGGTGGGAGGCTCCGTCCACTGACCCTGATGTCATAAGAAGCAATCTGTGCATGCGCAGAAACAAGGTGTGCACGTAATCCCATTGTGAACTGGTAGTAAAGGTAAGTAGAATCCACCCCTGGCCAGCACCTTAACCACTTCACTAAACAGGTTTACCTCACATGTTAAAATAAACACTAAAATAAACATTAAAACACATACAATGATAGCTGGTTCTATCTACTTTGGTTATTAACTTATGTTAACTTGTGCCTCTTTAAAAAATGAAAACTTGTATTTAGTTGCAAATATATTCTAACATTAATGTATTAAACTCAGGGTGTAAACCTGCATAATGAAAAAGCTAAAGTTCTCTTTCAAATGTATGATTTTAGAAGTATCACAGGGAACAGGAAGGACCATTTACTCCCTTGTACAAATTTACAACATTTACAAGTTTCTAAGATAAAGGAGATGAGAAAAATGTTTTCTAGGATTTATTGATGGTACTGAAATGGCATAAAATTAATTAGAATAAACAATAAGAACTAATCCTAAATTAATGTTAATGTGTTGGGCTGTAAAACAAGCTTCATCAGAGAAAATGTATTAGCGTGTAGAAACAAGACAAACAAATATTTTAACAGTTAATAATGCAACTTCAATACATAAATTAAGGGTATAGTTAAGCCTGCAAAAGAAACAACTTAATTTTACATTCAAGTTGAACAACTCTGAACTAATAAAATCCTTCATGGACATATGATTAACTCTTGCCAGCTACACAGATATTTAATTTTTTTAAAAAAAATCCCTCTTCACCTTGCAATGAGCCAGGTCTCAGCCATGCTCCCTCACAATTTTAAAGACCAAAACTGCAATTTAAATCATTACAACAAATGAGAAAGAAACATGTCCATATCTCATTTCCTTGAATATTGAGTAGCTATCTAACACCAATCATTCCACAACGAGGATTAATTGCACTTGGCCTCAATTGATTTGTAGGCAAAATCCATCTCCAACATGTGTCTATTTGTGTCATGTCAACTAGAAACTGCACACACAATGTTGATTTACTTATTTTTTGAAACCACTTTTTTAGGATATCTAATTTAGGCTATAGTTTCACTGAAGAGGACTTTTATGATAAATATTGTATTTTTGCATGTATAATTGCTTCTGAAATGCAACTGTCTAAATGCCTTGAACTACATTACCTGCCTTTGGCCTTCTGTAGGAACTACATTACCTGCCTTTCTGACCAATCTAAGGTGAGAACATACTTGTATCTTATTTGATGATAGAATGGCCTCTTCCACCACAACACAGGCTGGGAAGTAGGCACATGGCAATAAATGTCTCCTTCTGTGTCTGACAGAATGAAATAAATGCCCTAATTAAAAATCATCTAGAATATTTCTCCACTTTTGTTGTCATCCCCAAATGTGCACATTTAGCATAGCTTAAGTAATAAAATGTCCAAACCTTGTCTTACTTTGGGACCTGTTGGTTGTTGTCTTTACTACTGATGCCTTTCTGAGCAGATATGTTTTTAGTTATGGGCATATATAACTTATGGTATCTGATGTCATATCTACACTGCCAATTAAAAAATCAGTTGAGCCTGTCATATTTAATTATGAATCTTAATTTATGCATATAAAAGTGTCTCTCTAATCAGTTCTGATATCAAAACTGACTATCTGGATCCAAGATCTCCTACCTTAAGCAGTCAAAGTACAGACCATCCTTCAAATCAGATTGGGGTAAGAGGATCAGCTAGACTAATTGTCCCAGCAGCATCACCAGGGGAAGGATACCAAACCAAACCAAGCCTCAGACTTGTTTCCTCAACAAAATGTTTCAATCAAAGATATTTAAGTCAGGACTCTTTGAATAAAACACCTTGATGTAAGGAGTACCTTTTGGTTTAAACTGATAGTAGAATGCTAAAATTTGAGTCAGCTTGATTTAAGTAGTAGCTCACAACATGTACCTTCAGAGCTACATGTTGTCCTCTAATGGGGCCTTCAGAGTTCTTCCTAAAAGCATTTCTGAAATTGTCATAGGTTCAAAATATAATGGGAAGATTATTTAATAGAGACGGACTCATTTTCATGAATTAAATATTTTTTTTCATTTAAATTAAATTACATCTTGTCTGCATTTCATTTATTTAATATTAATTTTGCTTAAATTAAATTTAAAATAACTTTTGCTTTAGGCTAACCAATTCTTGTCTTAAGCCCCTCACTTTTTGGAATGCAGTTCCCAGCTATTACTCAAAAACTAAGAGTAGATTGAAATTTACAGCAATTGGCAGAATCCACTTCTGTCATCAAAATGACAAAAGCAGCATTGCTTTTGCAGCATGCATCATAATCCTTGCTTCCTTACCTTTCCAATATATTTGCAATGTCATGATGTCCATACAAAGAGGGCCAAATCTGCCACATATCAGTATAAAACTGCTGTTGTCTTTCCCTTCATCTTGCCCTTGTCAAATCCTGCTGCCTTTATCTAAAAATTATTATGCACCCTTGATTTAAGGCCTTCTGTTCCTCAGATATAAGTTGAAAGCAAAGAAAAGTGATCTAGAAAGACAAACTGCTTCACAGAAAAGAAAAGGACCATGACTTATTAATTAGAATAAACAGCATTTGATATTCAAGATGTGTAGATGATTGACTTAGTTGTTCATTCATTATGTGCCATCAACTTAGTGTCAACAGCAGTCCCAAAGATATATTTTCTCCGTGACATTCTGTTCATAACCTGGTTTTTCAGTTCTTCCATGCATCCATCACCATTATAACTGAATTCACTTCACTGCTGGTTGTGCTTTTCTCCTCTTTCCTTCGATGTTTCTCAGCATTATGACCTTCTCCAGAGAGCTTGGTATTTGCACAAAATGTCCAAGGTAGGGTGATTTGGGCCTAGTCATTTGTGATTTGAGTAAGAGTCCTGGGTTGATTTGTTTTATGATTAATCTGTTTGTTTTCTTGGCTGTGCATGGTATAAGTAGGTAGTCAAGATATCTATATGTATATATAATCATCATTTTAGCCATTGTCTATCCACTGCACGATGAAGACCCCTTCTGCATGTTTTCAATCAATACAGTCCTGAACTTTCTTTAACCAATTGGGCCCACAATTCTTGCTGATGTCATTGATCAATCTTGTTTTAGGTCTCTTTTGTGAGCGCTTTTTATCAAGTGGGATGCAATATATATATGGGAGGACAAACACACACACACACATATGTGTGTGTGTGTGTGTGTGTGTGTGTGTGTGTGTGTATTTGCGGGGGTGTTTATCTATCTATCTATATAGATATAGATCAGTGACGGCAACCTTTTAGCACGAATCCAGAAGTGGAGCTGCCTAGGGCATATGCATGCGCCTGAAAATGAACTTCCGGTTTTAGCCATCTACTTTTCCTAGTTTCTGGCACACATGCGCATGGGACAATAAGTTGGCCAGCGTGCATGCTCACACAGGAAAATGGAAGACCAGCTCTTCTAGTTTCTGGCACTGCATGCAAAAAGGCCAGCTGATCATCGCGCACACATGCGCGCCAGAAACCCAGAAGAGGGACGGGCAACTCTGCGTGCCAGGCAACATGGCTCCACATGCCACTTTGGATATAGATGATATAGATATAAGATGCTCATCTGAATGAACTGAAAAAACGGTATATCTTTGGATGGAAAGGGAAAAATGCCAGTAAAAAAACCTGAGGAAAATAAAATTATTATGACCAAAAATGTGTATTATATTGACAGAAGAATAGCACAATGAGAGAGCAGCAGGACAAAGTAAAGAAGAAAAACAGAACGGTAGTTATCAAATCTGAATGACTGCACAACATGATCAGAACAGATTGCCTCTCACTGGAGAAAGAAAATGCTGACACATGCTTCAGGTGATAGATGAAAGCTTTACGGATCACAAAACAGTTATGATAAAATGAATGGCAAGTGGTATGCTGCTGTGTGATTCTTTCAGGAAATCCTATCACATAGTTTGTCCCTTTCAGTTCGTGACCAAAAAAAGGCAGGAATCTTTTTAGTTTAATCTTACATGGAATAGATATGAAGGACCCTTGAAGGTGAGAAACAAGCCACATGCTTGAATTCCATGCACCACAAAGCTCTCTCTGTTCTTGAAGGCTAGCTACATGCAACTGGGCAAGGCATCAATCAACTGTGCTGCCTCCAAAGAACTCCTCCAGCTATGTTTACAGAAAAATAAAGCCTTCAAATGGGCCTGATATATCAAACTCAATGGCCTGCCAGAACGACAATGGAAAATAAAGTGTTTTCTGAGTAGGGTGGGGAGGAGTGGAGAGGGAACTTAATTTAAACATCCTTGATAGGAGTACAAGAGAAAAAAATTCTCTATCAAGACTAAGTTCCACAGAATACTTTGTGCAGACAAATAAACTATACAGTAGATAATAGATAAAATAGGTTATTTGTGGATCCAAATATTGTTGTTTCGGGACAGCCACTACAGCGCAAGTGTATAATGCTTTTTCATATTAATGTGTGGAATGGAAGTGGAAATGCCTCCCACTTCTTCCTAGTTTCTCTTCTTCATTTTGCTTTTATGTTTTTATATCACTAGTGTCATTAGTACTTTCCATTTGCATTCTTCAGTAAGACCTCAGATTCCATTCCTGGTATTTTACCATTTAATTTCAAAAAGGAAATCAGGCATCAGATGAAAATGTTTCTATCTTGGAGCACAATCAAAATAAATACTGCTGACATAGGTGATCAAGAGGCCAACAGAATTCCTATATTTTAATTCAAATTACTAAAACCAGCTATGGTGCTGTTCTGAAAGAGGCTATAAAAATATGCATCGTGTATAGATATTAGTCATGTCTATAGATTATTTGATCTTTCTGAAAAACCCAGTAATGATCACTTTTGAGTCCAATCCAATTTGAATTCTGACTCTGGAGTGACTTTAAGAAAATGGAACTCTATTCTCTAATATGAACTGTTTCACCAAAATAAGGTGAAATTTATCAGAAAGCTTAATATTATGTGGGCAGAAGATGACATGTACATTTAGCAGGAAATAGGGCAGGCAATTTTGAATATTAAAATTGATTTTAAAAGAAAAAGCCCACTAAGAATGTAATGAAGTTGCATCCAGTTTATTGGTTTAAAATTTTAAAAATTTGGCTGTCCCCACCCCCAATTCTGTATTAATCTCTATGATACAAACATTCACGCCAAATTTTTGAAAGATTAAAGGAAATTTTCACAAAAGAAAAGAATGTTGATTTCTTTTCTTACCCTTTCCTTAATCTGCTGGAGCTGATTATCAACATCTGAGAAGAAGACTTATGGAGTGATCTTTTCCATAAAATGAATCAAATAACAAGGCATTGTCAGATACCTAACTTCATCTCACAAAACATCATCATCCTATTGCTCAAGATGAAAGACTGGGCAACAATGAAATGGAACAATTTTTTTTTTAAAAAAACTAATGTTTAAGAAAAAGAATGTTTAATTAAGAGAAGGACTGGAGTGATATTTTAGCAGTGTTCCAATATCTAAGGGCTACTACAAAGAAGAGGGGGCCAACCTATTCTCAAAGCACCTAAAGGCAGGACAAGAAGCCATGGATAGAACCTAATCAAGGAGAGACTCAACCTAGAACTAAGGATAAATTTCCTATCAGTTAGATCAATTAATCAGTGGAACAAGTTGAACCCAGAAGTTGTGGGTTGTGGATATTCTCTTAAACCCTTAGATCTATCCTTTGATTTGGGTGACCAATCATAATCTAATTAGAAATGTCTGCAAAGGTCTTTATTATTAAATTCCACACTATCCTTCCCTCCTAAGCATATTTTAAGTAAATTACTAAAAGACAGTTTTTACTCCCAGTTTTCAGCATAGAATTTCCTTTTACAGCACATCAAAAGTCTAGAAATACAAATGAGAATCAGAGTTTCATGGAGCTTAGAATTAAAAAAAGATGATTCTGAGCAATCCCAGAATTTTCAGTAAATTAATTTCTTCCCAAATATCCTTCTCCACTACAGTATCTGGGGTTTGATCAACTCTAATGGACACTCATAAGAACTATATGAAAAACTATTGTCTAATTTATTGTAGTACTGATCCATTTTCATTTAATACTGTATTGAGATGGTATATTTATATGGGGTGCACCCTTATAAGTGCCAATCTTAGTGCTTAAATCCAGTTGTAAAGGTAAAGGTTCCCCTCGCATACATGTGCTAGTCGTTCCTGACTCTAGGGGGCAGTGTTCATCGCCGTTTCAAACCCAAAGAGCCAGCACTGTCTGAAGACATCTCCGTGGTCATGTGGCCAGCATGACTAAATGCCAAAGGTGCACGGAACCAAAGGTGGTCCCTTCCCACCAAAGGTGGTCTCTATTTTTCTACTTGCATTTTTTACATGCTTTCAAACTGCTAGGTTGGCAGAAGCTGGGACAAGTAATGGGAGCTCACCCCATTACACAGCACTAGGGATTCTAACCGCTGAACTGCCAACCTTTGATCGACAAGTTCAGTGTCTTAGCCACTGAGCCACTGCGTCCCTACAAAATCCAGTTGTAGCCATTCTTAAAAAGACAGATAAAGTATAGCAATAAACTGAACTAATGATTTAACCCTGAATTTTCTCTAAGTTGAGGTAGATACCTTCAGATATTATGGAACCCCACTTCTTAGCAGCTATAGCTAGAATTGCTAATAGTGAGAAATGCTGCCAATTGTTTTCAGCAATATTTGGAAGACCATGGAATCCCCAGTCTGCTCTGAGGAATGATTTTGAAGGGAATCAATTTTGTCTCAAGAGCACATTAAATTGAAATTACCAAACCAGGCTTGTAATCAGGGTACAGCTTAGTAGAATGACTGATTGATAGCTGTCTGTCCTCTGCATAATTCCCCCTGGCAGAGAAGAGCACTTCACTTTCCAAGGCAATTTTGTCCATAGTTGAGCATCAATTATCATTACAAATTGCTCCTAAAGTTTAGCCAAAGTAGCTTCTCTGTAATTTCTCCCACTAGTTCTAGCCCTGCTCTCTGAATGAACAACTAATCTTTGCTTCAGCCTAGATTCTTTCTTACGTAAAATTGGTATTTGTGATGCAAACTTCATCCATGTATTCATGCTGTTCTCTCAAGGGAGATGAGCCATTACAGAATATGAATGTTTGTTCTGTGAACCAGGGACACATTAAGGGGGAAAAGGCAGTGATAATATCTGTGGAATAGAATGAGTGAAAGCATTAGATTATATTTTAATTTTCAAAAGTTAAAATACTGAAATGCAGTGTTCCAAAGTCTATTGAGGAATTTCAACATATTACAGTGATTTATGATGATGATGGCTTAAACTAGCTTGCATTCAACCCAGATGAATGCAATTTGGAGGACACTTACTATGCATCCCATTGTTTACTTGTTGCAAAATATAAGTGTGCATGTTCATTTATATTACATATTTCCATGCAGTCCAGACAATAAATCACTTCCATAAGAAAATCCAGTGCAAATCTAGTCTCTATGCCTTGAGAGAAATAAGAAACAAAGAAGAAGCAGGATGAGAGTTCATGCCAGAAAACCTTGCAGGGACCACCTGCTAAAATGTATGAACTTGATGCAGGAACTACCACAGTATGATACATTTCATGGGAGCAGGGGAAATATCCCCTAGCTGCTAACTTTGATAAAAGCTGTTCTATCAATAAAATGCCAGTAAACCACACTATATTACTCTGAGCTATAATGTTTATTTTAGTACTTCATAATTGAAAAACATAATTTGTGCTGTGGAAAAAAGGAAGTGCAAGATATTGTTTAATGAAAATAACAAGCAATGAAGTTTGCAGCACAAAGTTGTAAAGACCAGCATTATTCCAAAAAGCCTCTCTTGTTATCAGCTGCCACAGCAAAGGACTCACTCTTGGCCATCATAGTCCCTGTTTTTGCTTTTGTTCCTCCTTCCTGTTGCCATTTGACCACCTCTTCTAGCAGCCCACTTGCCTTCTGTTGGTCTTTAGCCAATGAAGATGAAAGACAAATGAAAAGGGAAAATGAATGGTGATAATAAGATGAGGGAGACCAATCAAGAGCATATTTGTCTGTTTAAGGCTGAAGTCACCACCAATTACTAGAAAGAATAGACAATCAATTTTTATACATACTTAATATGTATGTATGTATGTATGTATATATGTACATACTTATGCAGTATTAGAAGAAAGCTAATAGAGAGAAGATAACAAGAGAAAACAAATAGAACAGAACCTATTATGAAGTAGCTATTAGGAAAATAAATACTGGATTCCTTCTTATAAACAAGAAAAGTCAATATAAAATGAAATAAATAATTGCTTCTTTATCTAGGCATTATGTATCTCACAAATGAAAGACAGTCTTCTATCTCCAATTTTCAACATTCTGTGCAGCTAGAAAAATCAGAACAAAAACAAAAAAGAGTTTGAATATAAATGATTTTATAAAGTATGACCTACATCAAGAGGTTAAAGGAACTGAATTTTAACAGCCTTGGGGGGAAATGACTGAGAGGAGAGCCTGAAAAAAAGATAAGATAGCAGTGTATGATACTTATAAGGAATTAGCAAATGGAAGAAAAGGTCAAGAGGGATATTTTCAGTGCTTAATACAAAACAAGTAATAGTAACAGCCATAAAGTTGAAAAAGAAAAAGTTTATGCCTATACTGAAGAAAATAAACTCAGTGAAAAACAAACACTATTATTTACATTATTGAATTTCAGTTAGGTAAAGACAGGGGTGAAATCCAGCAGGTTCTGACAGGTTCTGGAGAACCAGTAGCAGAAATTTTGAGTAGTTCGGAGAACCGGCAAATACCACCTCTGGCTGGTCCCAAAGTGGGGTGGGAATGGAATTTTTGCAATATCCTTCCCCCAACAGTGGGGTTGGAATGGAGATTTTGCAGTATCCTTCCCCTGCCATGCCCACCAAGCCACACCAAACTGCGCCCACAGAACTGGTAGTAAAACAAATTGAATTTCACCACTGAGTAAAGAATAAACCAGATATGAATCTACCAAGTATCTGAGCTATGTTTCAATATGTATGGGCTCATTCTCAGAACTTCCAACCATCATGGTATCCTGGTTTCTAACCTGATGCCTTAACCACTACAACCAACTGGCTGTCTTATGGGATATGTAAGGGCCAATAAATTGACTATGAATCCTCACAAGATAGAGGTCTGGAGAGAGGGTGATGCCCAAATGTGGGAACAGGGAGCCTACCTTTTCTAAATGAACTTACACTACTAACAAAGAACAATACAAGTGGTCCTTGACTTACAACAGCTCATTTAGTAACCGTTCAAAGTTACAACAGCACTGAAAAAAAGTGGCTTTTGACCATTTTTTACACTTACCATCTTTGTAGCATCCCTATGATCATGAGATCAAATTTCAGGTGCTTGGCAATTGATTCATACTTATGACCACTGTTGGGTCCCAAGATTGTGTGATCACCTTTTGCAACCTTCTGACAAGCAAAATCAATGGGGAAGCCAGATTCCCTTAACAACCAGTTTACTGAATTATCAACTGCAATGATTCACTTAACAATGGTGGCAAGAGAGGTCATAAAATGGGGTAAAAGTCACTTAACAAATGTCTTACTTCTCAACAGAAATGTGGGGCTCAATTGTGGTCATAAATCGAGGACTACCTGTACATAGTTTGAGAGTTATCACTGTGGCTAAAAGAGTCTTTTGCCATCATGTGTTGTTATGCCAACTATACCCCCTCTTGAACAGGAACATATTAGCTAAAGTTGTTCTGATGCTGATAACTTCATGTTTAGAACATTGCAGTGTGCTATGTTTGGCGTTACCCTTGAACACAACCCAATAGCTGCAGCTTGTGCAGAATGCAGTAGCCAAATTGCTGAAGGATACCAAGCAGAGCAAATATTACATCTTCACCAAAGCAACTGTATTGGCTGCCAATTAGCTACTGTGCCATATTCAAGATACTCATAACACATATAACCCTAAAGACTTGGGATTGGTATACTTGTTGGATAGCTTTCACCATTACAAACCTGGTCAGTCCCTGAGATCATCAGGGAGGGAGGTGCTATTCCATTTACCACATTTTTTTTCCAAGAGCTACTCCTAGACAATCCTTCTTGGTGGTGTTACCAGTGCTCTGAAATGCTATTTCTGAGAAGTGCTTAAAACTTGAAAACTTAGGCTCTTTTTTGAATTTGAATAATTCCACCTTTTAATTTTATTGACTATCATTTTTATATTGTGCTAATTGGAAGGAAATAGAAGAAGAAGAGGATGACTAGTAGCATTGGGAAAGTTGAAAGATGAGAGTAGAGCTAGATTGTCATGGACAAAATCTATCTATATGGCTGCTAGGATTCTAAGATGACTTTACCGCACAATCAATCAGTCGTCTTAATATACTGTTTATGATGTATTTTACTTATGATTTATTTTACTACTGTTTTATTCTTTGTATTGTTTAGGGATTCTTCAGCAAGTGGCTTATGGAATAAATGTTGCTCAACAAAAATATGGTTGAATAAAAATACCCACTACTGTGCTGTCCAGATTTGCAGAAAGCCTTCACGAATTCTTTATTTACATAATGAATTTTGCTATTGATTTGACTCTGGACTGTTCATATAAAAGGTAATAATGAAGTGAGGAATCTTATTAAAGTAGAAAGAAAATATCCTTCCTGGAGGGCATTGCAAATGAAACCATCCAGTTTAAGTATGCTTTATAAGAGGTTTGGTTAGTAAGCCTTGTTCCAATATCTATGTTCATCAGCTGCTATCATGAAAACATTTTTAAAAATGCTCTGTGCTACGTATATACTTTGCGAAAGCCCTTATCAGAATTGCTTTTCCAAAAGGCAAAAAAAAAATAAAAAAAATCATAATTCTCCTGCAGAACTTGTGGAGCTTGTAGAAAACCAGATATTGACGAGTTGCAGTTCCAACAGCCCTTGGATCTTGCCCAGCTTGAGAAGGGCTGCTCAGAAATGAAGCTTGATAACATCTCTTGGCCATGATTTTCTTTTTTTTTTTTAATACAATTTTATTGATTTTTTTTATACACAAATAAAATATAATAACAATTCTGTTTAACATCGGATTCGCAGTGTTTATACATATATACATGAATAAGTGTCTGGTGTCATTTGTGCTATACATTTCTAATTAATTTCTGCACCTTTTGTTTCTTCCTTAATTCTATCATTTATCCATTCGTACCATCTTCCCCACACAGTATCATAATCAGAATTTTCATCGTCATTTATCTCGTGAGTTAATTTACTTATCTCTGCACACTCTAATATTTTATTAATTATAAGGTCATCTGGTGGTAGGTCTTTCTTTTTCCAGTATTGAGCGTATGCTAGTCTGGCAGCTGTAGTTATGTGTATTAGGAGGTGGACCTTTTCCTTTACGTATCCTTTCTTTACCATTCCCAGGAGAAATATTTCTGGGTTCAGATCAATGTCTTCTTTAAGTATGTCTTTCAACCATCTCCAAATTTTGCTCCAGAACCTTTTTGCTTCAGGGCATGTCCACCACGTATGAAAGAAGGTGCCATGGCCATGGCCACATTTCCAACAATTTGGTTGCGCATTGGGGAACATCTTTGCTAGTCTTGCAGGTGCCAAATGCCACCTATGAAGCATTTTGTAGTGATTTTCCTTATATGTGGCTGCTCTAGTTAATTTATAATTTTTATTCCAGGCTTCTTCCCATTCATTAAAATTCAAACTGTGTCCAATATTTCTCTCCCATGCTCTCAATTGATTTCTAATTGTATCCTCATCTCTGTCTTCCTCTAATAAATAGTTATACAGCTTGGCCAACGCTTTTTTCCCTGGTCCCATCAAAATTTTGTCTAATCCATTATATCCTAATTCTAGGCCATACTCTTCTTTATCTTTCTGGTATCTTGATTTTATTTGCAGATAAGTCCACCAATCTAAAGTTATACCTTGGTCTCTCAGGGCTTCATTAGATTTAATATTTCCCCCTCCATCGACAATGTCTTTGTATCTGCACAATTTCTCCATTCCCCACCTCTTGGGGTAAATCATTGCCTCTACCGTGGAAAGCCAGTTTGGGACTTTTGAATAGTATCTCTGCCTGATTCCCACCCACGTTTGTATTAGGGAGTCTCTAATTTTATGCCTGTGGAAATAGGTTTTCTTTTTATTGTCTTTGTCCCATAGATAAGCATGCCACCCTTTCTGTAGGTCATGTCCTTCTAACACTAAGATTCTCTTATTCTCCAAGGTGATCCAATCCTTTATCCATATCAGCTTTGCTGCTCTGTAATACATTTCCCAATTTGGAAGTCCAAATCCTCCCACATTCCTTTTTTCTTGTAGAATTTTAAGTGAGATCCTTGATTTTTTTCCCTCCCAAACAAATTCCCTAACGGTCTTATTTAATTCTGAAAAAAAAAATTTCTTTAAAATTATTGGTAAATTTTGATATAAAAATAAGATCTTGGCCATGATTTTCATGCCTCTGCATCAGCAGGAAGCACCAGAGAGGTTTTATTCATGATGGGCCCCCTCTCTAAGGCTAAGAAAATTATTGTTTAATGGTAAGACTGTTAAAAGTATCTGTAGGCTAGACAAGAAACAATGGATGGAAACTAATCAAGGAAAGAAGCAACCGAAAACTAAGGAGAAACGTCCCAAAAATGAGGACAATTAACCAGCTTGCCTGCGGAAGTTGTGGGTGCTTCATGACTGGAGGTTTTTAAAAAGAGACTGGGCAGTCACTTGTCTGAAATTGTATAGGGTTTCTTACTTGAGCAGGGGATTGGACTAGAAGACCTCCAAGGTCACTTCCAGCTCTATTTTGATTGATTGATCCTTGTAACTAAATCCCAAAAGGCAATTAGTCTCCTACCACAACAGTTAGCTGCATTTCTTTGCTCCCTATTGATCACAGGTGTCAAACTCATGGGGTCACGTTGCCATCACGTGACGTTTCGTGATGTTTTTCCCCTTCACAGAGCTGGGGTGGGAGTGGCCTACGTGTGACGCATCCGGCCTGCAGGACACCAGCTTGACACCCTGGCTATAGATGGAGGAAAACTTATTTTGTGCCTAGTACAGAGACTCAGTCAGGCTAATTTTTTTTAAAAAAAATGAATGCTTCAATCTGTCCTCAGCCCACCTCTGTGCTATGTGTTCCTATGGCTACTTGTGAACTGTTAAAGGTTGGGATAGAAATATCTCTTCAGAAAAGATCTATTGAATTGATGTGGGAAGTATCCAAGTGAATGCATGTTTTCCAACACACTGGCTGGGAAGGCACAACTCTTTATTATAAACTGTGCTCCCACCTGCATCCCAAGCCTGATTTCTACCAATCTCCACATTCCTACATTACAGTAAAGGTAAAGGTTCCCCTTGCACATATGTGCTAGTCGTTCCCAACTCTAGGTGGCAGTGCTCATCTCTGTTTCAAAGCCAAAGAGCCTGATCTGTCCCCGTCCCCACACACACACACACAGCCAGTCGAGGGTTAAGGAAACACTTTGGAACGCACCAAGTTCTTATCTCCGACTTGGCAGCGATAGACACACCGTCTGCCAAGTTACTTTATTTTCACAAACAGACAGATAAGATACGAACGTTCAAGAAAGTCCAAACAGAAATAATATTCCTCCCAGCAGTTCCGGACGAGGCTTTAGTGACTGTCCAAGGTTTTGCTTTGTTCGTCACAAAAGATCCTTGACCACCACTCTCTATTATATAGTCTCTGGGGTGTGGTCTCTGGGGTGTGGTCCAGTGACTCAGTTCTAATCCCTAGCACGCCTCCCAAGCTGCTGCAAACGTTTATCACGCCTTCGGAGGCATGCGTCCAGGAATGATGTGTCATTATCACTTTGACTCGAATCAGCTGTCTCCTCTCCCTCGGCCGGCACTTGAGACAATGCCAGAGGGGAGGGGCCTGGAGAGGGAGGCCTGGCTGACTCCTCTTCCTCATGCTCGGAGCTTTCTTCCTCCGATGGGACAGGCTCAGAGGGCGGGGCCACAACAGAGCCAGCGCTGTCCGAAGATGTCTCCATGGTCATGTGGCCTGCATGACTAAATGCCAAAGGCGCACGGAACGCTGTTACCTTCCCATCAAAGGTGGTTCCTATTTTTCTACTTGCATTTTTTACATGCTTTCGAACTGCTAGGTTGGCAAAAGCTGGGACAAGTAACGGGAGCTCACCCCGTTACACGGCACAAGGGATTTGAACTGCTGAACTGCCAACCTTTCGATCGACAAGCTGAGCATCTTAGCCACTGAGCCACCACATCCCTTCTCCTACATTTGTTCAAATCTATATCAGACAATCCTCAAGGAATGGCCTTTTCAAGTGGCTACAGAGGGAGAAACCAATGGAAAAGTCACTGTTAGAATAATTCTTTGGATCAAATATGCTACTGTATGTATGGTACATTACTTATTCCACTACTTTGTATTTTCCTCTCTTGCTATACATATACATTTTCTCTCTTGTAAACATATCCATTTTAATGTATATGTTGTATATTTTCAGCACATATTCATGCAACAATAAAGGTAAAACACCTGCTAGTTTGTTCCCAGCAGAATCTTTTCAAACACCTTTCCCCTGAATTAAAATATTTACTCTTTTTTTTCCTGCTTTAAAAAACCTGTTTGTCTGCATAAAGGTACTAAAAGTAAAAGAGTAATGCCAACATACAGTATATTTCTTCAGAGGATTGATTTGGCTCATGCAACATACTAGAAAGATAAAATATTTTTCTTGTATGTTTGGGAGACATAAATAATTCACTACCTAACAAGCCAATTTCATTTGCATTTTAAAGGAATATTGCTCTTTCAGCACAAAGACAACCAGTAAAAATATATACAAAGCTACTTCAGTAACAAGCATATTATCCTTTCAAACTGACAGGTTATTATTCTTTCCAATTCTTCCGCTGAATGTTCAGATAAATTGGTTGCATCATTGCAAACAATGTGAATAAGATACCAAAAAGTTCATCATTAAAACTTGAAAAGCAAGCCATTTGCAAAACAGCTGTGGCTCTTTCAAAAACTATTTTCAGAAATGCATATCATTGCTATAGAAAAGCTAATTCCTTTCAGATATTAATCGTATTTTTGGATTTTTAAAATATAAATGACTTGAAACACGAAGGATTATACTAGGGACTATTTGTCAATGTGTACTAATATTTTTTGAAAGGATATGTATGGGGTTAACATGAAAAGTAATCATGCAGTTTGTTTACAAATGGATTCCTTTCCCTATTGAAGCAGATTCAGGAAACAACAATCTAGAGAGAAGCAATGGTGCCGAAATGTTTTGGGACTGACCATGTCTTCCAGGGCAGCTGTCTTGTGACAGTGTTCAAACCACACTTTTAAAACTTTAAAGATACCTTGGGTGGGGTGGAGCCTGTTTCCTAGCACTTGCAATTAAGCACTTGCAAGGAACCATTTAACTAAGAAGTAACAACATTCTGGATCTTACTAATACCAGTAGAAGTGAACTGCTTTCAGTTTGAGAAGCTGAGAAAACCCAGTTTAGCAAACCCATGGATTAGAAAATCAGGGGGGTCAAACTAGCGGCCCATGGGCCAGATGCGTCACGTGCAAGCCACGCCCACCCCAGCTCAACAAAGGGGGAAAACGTTGCAAAAGTCACGTGACGGCAACGTGATGCGGTGAGTTTGACACCCGTGGATTACATCAGCCAATATCCAGAAGAGTCTCAGATCAAAGCAGCAAAATGCAATAATTTTGATATTCAGTTTAAAGGGGTTGCTAAAAATAGGCTGAGCTAAAAAAAAAAAAAAAAAAAAAAGCCAGGACCAAGAAAATTAATTGTTTGGAGCTTTGTTAACTGGAATGCCATCCATATTCATTTACCCCATGCTGACAGAGCTGTTAGAATTTACCAATCCATAAGAGAATCTTCAATCATGTAAAACCTTTAGTTTAAATGGACATTTCATCTCTGACCCTACACTTTATAAGGAGTTTTCTTTTCTTATGAACAAGGATAGAGTTTAGCAATTGCCGCAGCCATTCTATTTTCCAAAACATTGATTTCTCATCCACAGTAAGGCACAAGTCAACAGACCCATTCAGGGCCAATTATTGTCTGCTTTATCTGCTTTGGAGAAGGAATCCCTCAGAAGATGCTTGACAAAGACTAAGATCCACCTGCATCCCAAGTTCCAGGAAATCTAGATATTTTCTCCATTTATGAACTCATCCCTTTTCTCAAGATCTTGCCCATAATCTCCAATTAAAAAGTTCTAGCTTTCAATGGGATTTCCAGATGTAATAGAACCATAATTTCTGACTCCACTTCTGATGTCAAAGATATACTCAATTCATAGGAGGATTCTTCTAGCAATATACTGAAATACAGATGTTTTATCAGGAATATCTTTATTTGTCCCAGGCAGTTCATCTTCTACATCTAGTTTTTAGTCTTAAAGAAAAAAAAAAGTATGAATAGACAGAGGGCAAGGTATAAGGAAACATAGCTTTTTCACAGGAAGTAAGTAATGCTAGGATATATCTGTAACAGCAACAGTTCTAATTTCCTACCTTTGTAGCCTTTAAGCTAACAGAAGATGGTTTTACTTCTCAATATATTTAAAATATATATTACACAGGTTTTTAGCTTCAAAAAAAATAGTCATTTGTCTCTATTATTATAGTCAGTTGCAACTGACTATTGCATAGTCAGTTTAGACTGGATTTTATCCACCTATCAAGTCCCTTCTAGCAAAGACAGATGTTGTTGTTTGATGGTGTTAAAGATATATTTCAGGTTCTAAGCTATTTCAAGTAAAGGGCCTTTTGCAATTAACTGGTGGTGATTTTTGTCAATGCCAATGGTGTTCAAGTGGTGTTCCATGTGTTTTTCAATTGCACTCAAGGTGCCCCCTACTATTGATACCATTTTTGCTTTCTTCTATTTGCTGATCTTTCTATTTTGTGATTTTTTTTCTCTTCTCTACTGCTGTCTCCTGGTATTGCAACATCCGCTATCCAGACTTTTTTTATCCCAGTTAAATTAGGATTTTGTATGACAGATGCTCATCTATTTGAATTCTGAAGTCTCAGAGCACTTTAGCCTCTTTGTTTTCTATCATTTTGTCTATTGTGGTACCACCAGTTCTTGCTTGCAGGCAACTGGTATTTTTTGAAGGTATTCCAATACTTTATCATGGCATTGTTTGCAATCAATCTGTGCGATCTTCTTGCAGACTGCTAACCAGGTGGTCCACTGTTTCTTCAGCTTTTTGACAGAAGCTTTGCAGATTCGCTGCCTGCTGTGTTTTCTATTACTATTGCTATTATTATAACGTTTATGCCATCTGATTCCCAATAACTCTGGGAAGATCCATGGCTTTCACCCTGCTGATAGGGGAGAAAAACATCTGACAGTCTTCTGAGAGGAAAGGTAACCTAATTTTATGCAATGGGCAATACAAGATCTTGAGAATCAACAACGATAAAGTTTTTACGATTTCAAACACAATTCACTCACTTCTACCACTTACGTATCTGCCCAGAACTGATTTGGCTGTGCTTAGCCTGGATTGAGAAAAATAGCAATAGACCACAGCTCCAAGATCCAGACAATGGAGTCTTCCAAGGGAGACCTGTACAATTTGTTCCTTTATTCTTTGATAGCAGTGTTCACTACACATTCCTTTCTACCTAACCTCAGCCTTTGTTGACCTCTTAGGCTGCTAAGTCAAATGTGATTTACTGCAAGGTGGTAACTGTACACTTTCTTATCTCTGGCTCTTGTCCTCTGGTCCTTGTCTAATCAGATCTTGATGAATTGCTTCCCAGTTCCATGCATCAGTGCATGACGTCAACATTGCCCAGTCCAAAACCTATTCTCCATTGTCAGATAATGGTAAAGTTGTTTTCTTTTCACATTCCACTCACCAGCTAACTTAATTGTCTTTGTGCTAAGTTGCTTGCTGTCACCCAAAGTTCAGAAATATTAAATGAAGTTGTATTGGCCAAACTTGTAAAAGGAACTTTAAAATAATCATAATCATAATTTAATCCTGTTAAAGAATGGAACAAGTTTAAAGTATTATTGCTATATGTTACATACTTGCATACATACTATACTTGCAATTTGACTGCAGTTATGAATTATTACAATAAACAAACAAAAGGTGAAAAAGATGATATTTATGTAGTTACTTACCAAGCACATCAAAATTATATTAAAGTAACCAAAATATCTTTACGCTCCCCAAGGCACGTCACAACTTTTGAGCACCCCTAATGTTTGGAAATTGAAAGGTAAAAAATTTGACACACCCTACATTTAAATTTGCATAAATCAGCAGAATCCAAAAGGAGTTTGTAACAAAATCTTTAGGAGGATTGATGGCATATCACAATGCATTGCTCCCACAATGCATTTGGGAGTTTGCTTGGTATTGACATACGTACAAGAAGGATAAGTTTTACATTGTGATACTTGGCTCATTATTCTTCCAATTTTTATACTATATCTTTTACACAGATATTGCTGGGATGAAACAATGTAGAGCGTGTATAGGATGCTTTATACAAGCGACAGGAAAAGAATATAGTGTATTTTCAGAATATCTCAGCACTAAGAGACATAGTTCCTGAGGTGAGATTTCTACCAGGAAAATCCAGGTCACTTATACCCAGGTGAGTGGGTCCTCATGTATTGGCTATTTTCTCTCATCTGAGAATAAAGATCTATGCTTATCTTAATCCCATAAAGAACCAATCTTTTCATAACCCACCTGAATTATTTATCTCTAGGCCAGCAAGGGGCAAAGTATCAGGAAATTTCATTCTTGCTTTGTTGGATAGACAGATGGATACATAATTGATGTGTTTAATGAACAGTGAAAAACTAGTTAACAGACTGGAAATCACACAGGAAAGGATTAAAGCTTTTCTGACTTGTTTAGTTACGGTATTCAGTTCTTTCTGATTCTTTCTGACCTGATGGGCATCATTTCATTAGGCTTGTCTGTCAGTAATTGCTGCTTTGAATTGTAATAAGCTTATGTTTGTGTCATCACTGATACTATCTGGCTATCTTTTCTTCTAGCTATTGGTTTTTTATTGTCTTGTATTTTTCCAAGCATCAGGGACTTTTGCAATGAATCTTGCCATTGTATTATGCATTCAAAATTATCTAATGTTTCATTTCACTATCAACACTTCTAGTGAGCATTCTGGTTTCCTTTCATCTAAATACTGAATTATTTGTCTTGTGATCTAAGATATTCTCAACATTTCTCCAACATCGTAGTTCATGACATCATTTTTTCTTTGTTCAGCCTTTCTGATGATCCAGCTTTCAGAACTGTATGTTAGTGTTAAGAAAATCATACCCTTGACAATACGTACCTTTGCTGTCAGTTTGATATTTCTATGTTTTAATTTTTATCTATAGACTTATAATAGTTTGTCTGCCAAATATCAAACTTCTCTTTCTTTCATGGTCAGAGTCACATCCCTATGGATTTTTGAGCCTAGGAAGAGAAAGGCTATTTCAGAATTTCCTCTTTTTTCTAGCTTTATCTGTTAACATAATCTTAGGTTATTTAATTACATTTAGTTATATTTGGCAATTCTAATTTCTGAATTCTTTGGAATTCAGCATTTAGTTGTGCAAATGTTCTGGTGTTTTATTTTTATTTTATTTTATTTTGACATGGTTGTAAGACTAATCAATTAATAAATTACTACTACTATTTCCTTAGAAATCTGATAATTTATCAATGAAATTTTAGATTCTCTATTGAAATATTAATCTAAGCTTTTTCCACCTGATGTTCAGTAAGGATTATATCAATTTTATTCTTAAAATCTGGAAGGGACCAGCCCTGGTAAGTCTTGCTTAAACTTTATTTCCAGAATGGAACTTGCAAGCAAAGACTGAACATTGGATTTGGTAATATCAGTTCTTATTTCTTTGATTACATCAAGTCCAAAATACAAGCCCAACATCTTATTCTCTCAGCAAAATGTAGAAAAGAAGCCAGATGACTTCAGTCTAGTCATCTGCTGAATATCTGCCAACCAAGGGGATGAAGACTCATCAAATCATTTAAAACAAAAATTAGAATTTCGTTAGTTTCTATTTGTGCTTGATGAACATGTTCAAATACTGATAACAAGAATTGTATTTATTTATTGTGGACAATAATGTCCATTTTCATTACCAGTTCACTTTGACTTTGACTTTAAATGAATTCAAATGGCTACTACACATACATAGCAGAATTGTATATGCATGTATTTGTGAATGTGTGTAGGTGTGCATGTATCCATACACCTATCTATTGTTCAGTGATGCATTTTTTTCCTTTCTATTCAAAATTAAAGGTGGGAGTGCAAACCATTCTCAGTCCCATCCATAAATGACTGAACAGTCCTCCTAAATTGTCATTTTTAGTATAGTTTAATTTTTAGTATAGCTAAATTTTTAGTATAGGCTAATATTGGTCTCTTTTTCAGTATTCTCGATGGAGGGGAGGGTGATGAGCATGATTTATCTGGGAAATGGCATCTATGGATTGAGGGGCCTTGCAGGTAAACATAATAGCTATGTCTAAGATACCCTAAAAATCTACCAGTGTACAAAAAATGAGTTTTAAAAATTAGTCCCTGCCTAATTTGATAAATCACTGAATGGCTTTTTTGCATCTTCTGGAAAGTCAGAAGGCTCAGACACTATTGGCTATAGATAGTACTTAAGTTACTATAATAATGGAGCCTGCCATTCAAAGATGTAACTTTTGATGGTCATAAATAAAGCAGACTGATCATGTGACCAATCCAAATTTTATAACATTTTTGCAGCAGTCATTAAGCAAATCACCATGGTCATTAAGTAAATACTACAGTCATTAAACAAGCCAATGGTTTGCTATGGCACAGTTTTGCCGAAAACTATAAACAAATGCCCATTATTGGAAAAACTGTTGTAAAATGCAGTCATGTGATTGTGGGATATTGCAAATAGCTATGAATGCAGCCCACCTGCCAAGTGACCAAAATGCAGTCATATGACTGTGGAAGAACAACCATCCGAACTTTGGGTCATAAGGAGATCTGTCAGAACTTCAAACAGTTGCTAAGTGACCAGTTGTAAATTAAGGACTACCTGTAGTTTACTAAGCCAGATGAAGCAAATTACGTTCATGTGTTATACAATGAGTGTGCCAAAGCAGTCTCTGAACCATTTCCATACCTGGAATTGAGTCACCTGCCATTCCTGGGTTGCAAAAATTTAGGCAACAACTATATATATATATATATATATATATATAGTCGCGGGTGTTTGTATGTGTATGGTTATACACACACACACACACACACACACACACACACACACACACACACACACACATATATATATATATATATATATATATATATATATATATATATGTAGGTCTTTGGTTATTCGGGTCTTCTCCCACGTAAAATTGGAAGTGTCTTGGCGACGTTTCGACGAAGTCTCATTCGTCATCTTCAGGCTGGTGTTCTCGGCTTCGTGCTTCCAGGAGAAGACCCGAATAACCAAAGACCTACATACAAACACCCGCGAAAACCTGAGAAAACATATATATATATCTTCTATCTATCTATCTATCTATCTATCTATCTATCTATCTATCTATCTATCATCATCATCATCATCTATATTTATCTATCTATCTATCTATCTATCTATCCATCCATCCATCCATCCATCCATCCATCCATATCTATAATCTATCTCTATCATCTATCTATCTTATCTATCTATCTATCTATCTATCTATCTATCTATCCATCCATTTATCATCTATCTCTACATCTATCTATATATATATCTATCATCATCTATCTATCTATCTCTATCATCTATCTATCATCTATCTATCTATCATCTATTTATATATCACTATATTTACACATGGCTGCAAAGAAATATCAAAAACTTGAATTTGTTGCTGCCATTTGGTGGCTGTTTGTATTTTTTTCAGCCTGGATATGACATGCTTTATCTGTCCTCTGAGGCAAGGGCACACATTTTGATTTACATGGTTCAAGGCAGAGGTGTCTGCCGGGAATGACGGAAGAAGTCAGTATGGCAAATGTGACAATACAATTGAAGCTCTCCCCATTCTTAATTTTTTTGGCCAATGTAGACAAGCCTAGGGCAAGACCTGAACCAGTTTCATCAAATTCTTTGTCAAGTCAGATTCTTTCTACTGTCTACTTTTGCTCCACAGATTTCTTTTCTTTGGGGCGCTGACTTCATTAGCTTGTGCCTTTTGTGGTGAAAGGAAGACAAGCTACTGCAAATCTATTACATGAATTACACTCTACAAATGGAGTGTATAAATTAACTTTAGCATTGTAAGGTGGCTATTATCTGAAAAAAAAAATTCTCAGTGAAAAGGAGAGATGCAGCATTACTCAGAAATTACAGAGATGCAAGACAGCAAAGTAGCAGTTCTTCCTATTTATGCCCTTTCTGCAAACTCTTTATGTCCCTGGGGAAGGGAAAAGGCCTTCTAGATTTCTACTTATTCTTTCTTCTTATTCTTCATGTTCTTTCTTTGCAAGGGAATTTTAAAAAGTCAAGATTTATTTTGTCCAAAGTATCTGCAGGGACAGGGATCTAAAAGGCAAAGAATTGGAGAATAATAATGCAATTGGAGCAGGGGTGGTATTCACTTACCTTCACTACCAGTTCGCAAATGTGCATGCACAGAATGTCAAAAACGGGACATGACGATGGGTGGGTGGGCGGAGCCTTCCACAGCTGCCGCTACCACTTCGCCCGAACTGGATAGAACCAGCTGAATACCACCACTGAATTGGAGCCCTGCTACATTTTTTAAATTGATTCATGTAAAAAAGAGCTGATTGTATGGTTGTGGATATGCTCTTGCCTTTTTTGACCCTGTCCTTCCAGACAACTCAGTGAAGAGATTGCTTCTGTATTGTTACAAAGGAAAGAGATTGATTCTATTGTTTCCTTGCTACACATAACTCCATCCCTCTGCCGCCTCCTTCGCTATGGTAAACTGAGACTATTAATACTGATTCAGAAAAATAGGATTGGGGTAAAGAGAGTAGAGATAATATATGTGTAATGCTTTGTAACTTATAACCAAGTTGTAAAATATTAGTAAAATATATGTCATCTGAGGTCGTTTTGCTGCTACAGTTGCACTGTGTTTGTTTATCTGGTCTGTGGAGGATAATTTACAGGGGTTAGACCCAGACTTAGCTGTTCATATATTTCAGCCACTGACATCAATATAACAAATTAGTCAGGGTGGATCCAACTAAGCCTTGGCACTTCTGTTCAAAAATATCATCTCACAAGCCAAGGCGATATAATGGCTATATGGTGATAATAATTATTGTACTAGAAAGCCATTGCCAATTACAGATTCTCTGTGACTGAACAAACACTGATTCTCATAGTATATTAGCAATAGCACTTAGACTTATATGCCACTTTACAGTGCTTTACAGCCCTCTCTAAGCGGTTTATAGAGTCATCGTATTGCCCCCAACAATCTGGGTCCTCATTTTACCCACCTTGGAAGGATGGAAGGCTGAGTCAACCTTGAGCCTGGTGAGATTTGAACTGCAAAATTGTAGGTAGCCAGCAGTCAGCAGAAATAGCCTGGAGTACTGCACTCTAACCACTGAGACCTTGACAGTTCTTCAAAAGTTTGCAAATATTATCAGGAGTGGTTCTGTAATCACCTCTTCTAGAACCTTCAGCTTACCAGAATGCAAACCATCTGGCTGTGAAGTTTTGAATTTATTCATATACACTTAATTCTCTGTAATTGTTTCACCCTATCAATAACGTAAACTGGACATATTATATGATTTCTAAAAATGTTGCATTTTAACCAGCAGCTCCTAGTGAGAAACACAGTATACTTATGTAAGGTTGACACTACATCTTGAGTTGCATATCATACTAAGATGAAATGTGATTTGCTTGTTTGTCATTTAATGAGAATTTCAACACTGATTATTTATTGCATCAACCATCCACCTTTGTGATGTAAAATTGATCTGCACTTCTGATTTATTATCACAATATTGCCATGTAGTGATTCTCAGAATAATCTATGTATATAAATGTTGTGGTTTACCAACCATGGTTTGTGCATTACAAGGTAATTGAATCGCTACACTTGTGGTTTCTTCAAGGGACATGCATTAACAAACCATGAGCCAGTCTGATTTGTGAACAAACTATAAGTAAAAAGCTACATTTATCTAATTGCATTTTTCCTGGATTCATTCATGAAATCATCATTTTTATTCTTCTCTTTAATTATCTTAACTTGTTATATATATTGCTTACATTTTATGTCACAAATTAATCCCTTCTTTCTTGTCAGGGAGTATTATAGCCATATATAAACATTAATATTCCATTTTTCACCTTGTATAAATAAATGTTAGTTTAACTAAAGTGAGAATATTATACCACTGCAAATCCATGCCAAGAATTGGATGAAATGGATATTGTGTTTTCTCATCACATATGTTGTTTCATGAAGGTATTTCTTATCATATGAGGTTTTTCAATATACAATTGATAATTGTTTCTAATTCACATTATTCCGATTCCTAAATATTTCCAACAACATTATATAATTTTAATTTAATAACATTTTTTTTAAAAAAATGCCTAGTAAGGTCTGAAAATCCAATTAATTTGAGTCAGACATCACCAAATCTAAGCTGTGAATATTCCTTTAATGTTATGAAAGAGAATTAATAACCTCAGTTATCTAATTTTCTAACTGATACTCAAACAGTATATCTGAGATTAGAATCAATAGATCAAAATATAGACCTAAATCCCCAGAAATTAGGGTTGGAGTTAAGAAAAAATACTCACAGCTAGAACCATATCAGCATCAAATAAGTTTTATAAATAAATCACACTCTGCCATGAACTTGAAATGACTTTTAGGTTATTCCTTATGGTAGAGTGCAAAGAGTCCTCTTCCAATTTCCTTAGACATTTGAATTTCCTACGGAGATCATTCATTATGATTCAAAGCCTTCATTCATTTGGCTTGCCAAAGGACATGTTTTCTACCTGACCTTTTAGAAATCAACCTTGGTAATCTGCTTTCTCCTGACAGCACGGTTATGTAATTATAGTTTGTCAACAAAAATTGTGAGAGCTTTTTCAGGATATTGTGTTGTTCACCACAAAATTTTTAGCATACGTTTGGCTGCAGTTGTCATAATCAAAGCATAAAACCATACTGAGTCTAGATTGCCATCTGTCCTTAAAATTGAGACGGTCCAGGATTTAATAACAAACTGGGTAGATAGTTCATCTCTGTCTATGAATATCCCCCAAAGGCTTTTTTGTGTTGAAATCTAATGCAACTGAAATGGGCACTGAAAGGTTTTAGTATTTAATGACCTTTTAGTTTCTCATAGGGCAGTCTAATTATCAAGGTAGACAAGGTCAGTGCTTCAGTTTATCGACTAGACTGTTCTCCGAGCTTTAAAAGCAATATATCTCTGCCTTACTATAACATATTGCAGTATTGACATAGCAGGAAAAACCACAGAACCGTAGAAGAATTTGAAATCTGAAAACACTATTTTCAGGCCAGATGCTCTTCCTAAGAAAGTGTCAGAAGCACTCTGTTGTATCAGGCCAATGCTCAGGCTAGTTCACAATCTCTTCCTATAGTAACCAAATTAAGGCCCACTTAAAAGGACATAACTTTCTGCTGTTTTTGGTCAGAACTGATAGTCATCAGTGGCATAAAGATTGCAGTTCCACATTATCTATGCCTTTATTCACTTTTGTTTCACAGGTTTCTGTTTATTGGGCCCTAACCTTATTTATTATTTATTATTTATTTATTAGTTTGATTTATATGTCGCCCTTCTCCAGAGACTCAGGGCGGCTTACAGTGCTTTTAAGCAATAGCTTTCATATTTTTGTATATACCTGCTTAGTAGGGCTTTTGGGCCCACCCTAAGCAGTATTCTATTTTATACAAAGTCAGCTTATTGCCCCCACAAACCGGGTCCTCATTTTACCTACCTTGGAAGGATGGAAGGCTGGGTTAACCTTGAGCCTGGTGAGAATTGAACTTCCAGTAATTGCAGGCAGCTGGCAGCTAAATACTACTTTAACAGTAGTTTAGTCCACTGCACCACGAGGCTCCTGTACCTTAACCTTAACACTAACCCTAACCCTAACCAGCTGAAGATGTTTTATCAATGGCATCTTCCACCGACAAGATTTGCAAAGATGTTCCTAAATAATACCTCAACGTGTTGGAAGAAATTATGTTTCAGTAACAGAAAATAATATGGGTGCCTAAGACCACCTCCCTATCTCAAAAAAAAATGTAACCCTGTTCCAATCTACAAGGATGATCTATGTCGAAGGAAATGGTGTGATAGATTATACTTTAGGCCATGGTATGATGTATGTGTGTGTTTATACATGCATGCCTATATCACATATAAGATTTATGATAGGTCTATGTATTCTGGCAGGACAAGCCTTTTTTTATGATACAACTAATACAATGCCTAAATCAATCTTCCAACATCTTAAAGGTGTTCGGCTGTAAAAGAGTCATTAAATTATTTGTCTTCCTCTTAGGATACTTCTCTTAGTAGAGTCTCTCTCTCTCTCTCTCTCTCTCTCTCTCTCTCTCTCTCTCTCTCTCTCTCTCCCCCTCCCTCCTTTCCTCTCTCCCTCCCTCTCTCTCACACACACATACCTGTGAGATGTGTTGGACTGAGAGAGATTGACTAGTCCTAAATTATCAAACTGACTTTCGTGGCTTAGAACTCATAGTCTCCTGGTTTCTAGGCCAGCATCTTAACCATTACACCAAACTGGTTCTATTAGCTATATGTAATTAATTAAATTAAATTAATGTTAATTTAATTAATTAAAGATTAGTTAAACATTAATATCTAGTAAGAGTAATAATAAACAAAAGACTCCATTACTCCTGGGATGCTCTCCACTGGCCAAATGACTGTGTCTTATTAGAGGGCAACTCATGTCCAACTACTTCTCAGGTAAATCAACTGTTGAAGCTGTCAAGAACTTATGCACAGTAGCAGGTACGCAAAGAGATCAGATACACAACAATATGAAAACTATTTGATACAAATGCAGCAATGATAGTGATGATGGTAGTAGTAATGGTGATGAAGATAATGATGAATCTATCTATTCTTAAAACAAATGCAGAAGTATTGAGTTTCGTATCCAGGCCTAAATCAAACCATTCACTACAGGAACTATTAAGGGCCGTGTTATTAAACTTCTGGTGAGGCTGAAGTGGGCCGGGATATAATGGGAATGTAAACCAAATATATTTGCATAAGAATTAGGCAAAACCTGCTGGATCAGGCCATCTTGGGCTATTTTTTCCTTCTGCAATGGCCCAAAATGCAGAAATGCACAAGTAGGATGTAAGCAAATTAACACTCTGTGCTTATGTAGAATCTGCTAATATCTACTCTCTCTGATAGTGAAGGTAATAGGTGTAGCTTCAATTTTGTGACAAAATTTCAGACGTTTGCAGGTTATTGTGGTTTTGCAGATACAGTGGTCTGTACACTGATTAACAATTACATGGATCTTTACAGGACTGAGGTAAGTTTTTAGTAATTGCATACATAAAAAAGAAGAAAAATTCAGGTTCCTATTGATTGGCCTAAGGTGGGTATCCATCCTTCATTTCAAAACATTAAACTCTGTGCCATTACTGCCAATCCAGATTTTATGGTATTGTTTTCCTATTGCAATGTGCAAATTTCTACTAATTACATTGAAACTGAATTAATATATTTTTAATCAACAGTTGTTCAAACCTCATGCAGGTGCATCTTAGAATACATGGGATTTGAATACTGTAATTAGTTTTGTTTATGTGGAGACATGTAGGTACCCCTCTTTGCATCTGGGTACTAAAAGAAGAAATAATGGATAACCATAGTACTTTGATCGATATTAAATAATACATTAAGTCAGAAAAATTATGAGTTTTTATTTTTATGCACTTCGATGCATGGACATGAAAATGAGGGACATCTTTTGAAACGATTACTAAACAACAGTTTTCACATTTTACATTTACAGTAAAGCATTTCACATTTTGGGTATAGTATAATACACTTCAATGTGAAGTCCCTGACATCACTTCCCTTACATGTGTAAATTTAAATAAATGAATAAAATAAAACTGAATCTTCTAGAATTCCTAATCAGTACGGGTAGTTCTCAACTTAAAACTATTTGTTTAGTGTCCATGCAAAATTACAAAAGCACCGAAAACAATGACTTATGACCATTTTTCACACTTACCGCTATCTCAGCAACCCCACGCTCACATGATCAAAATTTATACGCTTGGCCACGGGCATATATTTATGACAGTTGCAGTGTCCGAGGTCATGTGATCACCTTTTGTGACTTTCTGACAAACAAAGTTGATGGGGGAAGTCAGATTCACTTAAGAACCGTGTTGCTAACTTTACAACTGCAGTGATTCACTTAGCAACTGTGGCAAGAAAGGTCGTAAAATGGGGCAAGGCTCATTTAACAACTGGCTTGCTGATTGTAAGTCAAGGACTACCTGTATAGCTATTTCTGAAAATGTGGGGGCGCTGAAAACCAGCGTTTAGAATTGGAGAATCTTCTCTAGCTTTATTTAGAACAAATGACAACAAATCCAACGTTAAAAAAAGAAATATTATTTTAAAACAATTGAGAGACATTAATTTTTTTCTTACTAAAAAAATCTTAGAATGGGACGGGAGAGAGAAGGAGCAGAGGGTTAGGATCACTTACTATTCCCCTCTTCCAGCTTACTTCTAACGAACATCAAGTTTTATTTTATTTTATTTATTTAAGAGCCACGTTGTCACAGTGGTTAGAATGCAGTACTGCAGGCTACTTCTGCTGATCACCGGCTGCCAGCAGTTTGACAGATCGAATCTCACCAGGCTCAAGGTTGACTCAGCCTTCCATCCTTCTGAGGTGGGTAAAATGAGGAGCCAGATTGTTGGGGGCAATATGCTGACTCTGTAAACTGCTTAGAGAGGGCTGGAAAGCACTGTGAAGCGGTATATAAGTCTAAGTGCTATTGCTATTTAGTGTGTCTACCATGTACATGATAAAAGGTGGTAGTATAAATATAAATATGAACATAGTAAATGGGTACGAATAAATGGAGACAGTAGGACAGGCACGCTGGTGCGCTTATGCACACCCCTTACTAACATCTTAGGAAAAGGGGTGAGTTGCTGAAGTCAGATGGATATTTCACCATTTTGCTTGGCATCCCGGACAAGCACCTGAAAAGCTGATCCCTAAAACTTGTCTTGCAAGACTTCAACAACCTTCAGTTCCTTCCCCCCGCCCCCCCATTTAAAAAAAATTGTTTTCAGCCATCAGTGGTTGGAAATTGCAAAGTGCATTGCTCTAGCAAAAAAGACACCTGGCCGAGAGGAGGAGGGGTGGTGAGGGAAACCAAAAAGACAACAAATTATATTGATTGTGCATTTTTGCTGTGATTTAATTAGAAAGGGCCCCATGAGAAGCAATTACCTGATTACAGAAGAATATCTTGTGATAGCAGAATAACAAATAATTAGGAAAACATAAATAGCTGAAGATACAGAGCAAGAACAACACTAAATGCAGAATTTGAAACATTAAACTACAATATTGTTAACATTTTTATACCCAGGTATAGTCATTCTATCGACTGGAGTTACTTGGAGAAAAGTACAATAAGTAACATCCTCTGATGCAATGGAATTGCATAAAAGGTGATTTATAAATCATAGTTGGGCAGAGTTTCTTAAAGTGTGATTCCAGGTCCCCCGGGGTGGTCCCCCAAGACCTTCTTGGGGGTCTGTCAAATCAAAATGATTTGCCAGCTTATATTGACATACAATGCAATAGTACATTCCCATCAGACAATTGCAATTAGGATAATGAATCATAGAGATTATGATTTACAGCTCCAAAGCTTGCAGAATCTTTTTTTTTTATTGCAAAAGTTTTACAATTACATTTTCACCCCTTTCCCCCCCTCTACCCACCCCAAACTTCCCAACCTCCCTATCCCTCCCTAACCCTCCCCTCCCCCCGGACTTCCACACAATGTACTTATATCAGGTAAAAAACCCCCCTTGATATAAAACTTATATAAAACTTGAACCCCTCCCTCCTCCTTGTAAATTTTCATCTTCATTACACTAAAATATTTCTATCTTAAGATATTATTTTCAATTAAAAGCTATTTGGTACTTCCTAGTTTGATATTTGTTCTGAACATAATCTATCCACTTTTTCCATTCCCATTCATAAGTCTCTTGTGAACAGTCTTTTAAAAATGCTGAGATCTTCGCCATCTCTGCAAAACTGGCCATCTTCAAAGTCCATTCCTCAATCGTGGGCAAAACTTCATTCTTCCAATATTTACCTATCAATAATCTTGCAGCTGTTATCATGTACAATATCAACTTTGTTTCACCCTTAGTAAAACCCTTAACTATACCCAATAAAAACAATTGTGGAGAAAATTGAATTTTTTTCTTCAAAACATTCTGCATGACCCACCAAATTTTTATCCAAAAAGCCTTAACTTTCCTACAAGTCCACCAAACATGATAATATGTAGCATCTAAACAATCACATCTGCAACATTTTGGCTGAACATTAGGGTACATACACGACAATTTTTTGGGGTCTAAATGCCATCTATAAAACATTTTATAGAAATTTTCCCTCAGATTCTGCGACTGTGTAAATTTAACATTCTGGACCCAAATTTTTTCCCATGTTTCCAACATCACTGGCTCCTCAAAATTTTGTGCCCACTTAATCATACAGTCTTTAACCAGTTCAGTTTCTGAATCCCTTTCCAACCTAACATTGTAAAGTCTTTTGATATGCATTGGACCTTTCTCTTTTATATGTCTAACCAATTCTTCCTCATGCAACATAATACCAGTTTTTTGGTCCTCTCTCCATCTCAATTGTAATTGATTATATTGTAACCAAGTTAAGTTAATCCCTTCGTCCAACAATGTCTGTAGTGTCTTCAACTGCCATCTGCCCGCATCTGTAAAAAGAACCTCTTTGTATAAAAACCCCCCGAGTGACATTATATTTGTATTCCACATAATATGACCAAGATCCAGCCATAACGGTATTTTATAATCCCATTTGAATCGGTGCTTCTTCCAAACTCTCATCAAAGAGTCTCTAAGTATATGGCTTTTAAATACTTTATCCACTTTATTATCATAAAATAAGTAAGCATGCCATCCAAATTCAAGATCAAAACTTTCAATATTCAATATTCCAGTCTTTTTCCTTCCAAACCAATCACTTGCTGAAGTCAAAGCTGCTGCTTCGTAATATAACTGTAGGTTTGGAAGTTTAAGACCTCCCCTTTCTGGAACATCTTGCATAATTTTCAATTTCACTCTCGGTTTTTTCTCGTTCCAGACAAACTTGTTCACTCCAGTTTGCCAGACTTTCAGTTGCTTATCGCTTTTGAGCACCGGAATCATTTGAAACAAAAAAAGAAATCTTGGCAAAATATTCATCTTAACTGCTGCTATTCTTCCAAGTAAAGACAGCTGCAGTTTTTTCCAAGTCTCCATATCTTTCTGCACCTCTCGCCACAAAACCTCATAATTATTTTGAAACAATTTCATATTTAATTCTGCAACCTGAACTCCTAGATATTTTACCTTTGGTACAATCTCAAAACCTGCCCTCCTTTCAAGCTCATGTTTACGATCTTGTGTCATATTTTTAACTATCATCTTAGTTTTTTTCTGATTCAATCTAAAACCTGAAACTTTACCATAGTCTTGTATAATGTCCTTCATCTGGATTATTGATTCCATTGGCTGTGTTAGGGTAACAACCAGATCATCTGCAAATGCTTTTATTCTGTAATCCTCTTACCTTATCGTTATACCTTTCAAGATATTAGAGTCCCGTATTGTATTTAACAAGACTTCTAGTGTTAAAATAAATAACAATGGGGATAACGGACATCCCTGTCTTGTTCCTTTTTCAATTTTAAACTCTGTTGTCAAACTTCCATTAATAATAATCTGTGCCTTTTGCTCTTGGTAAATTGCTGAGACCGCCTGTATAAATTGGTCCCCAAAGTCCATCTTTTTTAAAGACTTTAATAGAAAATTCCAATCCACTCTGTCAAAGGCCTTTTCCGCATCCAAAAAGACCAGCACTGCAGGTATCTGTTTATTCCTCTCAAGATATTCCAATAAATCTATTACTTGCCTTACATTATCCTTCATGTATCTACCCTCGATAAATCCCGCTTGGTCATCATGAATCACCTTTTGAATTACTGGCATCAGTCTGTTGGCTAGTACTTTTGCATAAATTTTATAATCAGTATTAAGAAGAGATATTGGTCTATAATTCTCCGGTTTTTTAGGACCTGCTTGTTCTTTTGGTATCAAAGAAATATATGCTGTTGTCCATGATGGGGGTATTTTACCCCCTTGTTGAATATAACAAAACAAATCTCTAAGTTGTTCCACCATTTCTGTTTGCAAAGTTTTATAATACACTGCTGTCAAGCCATCAGTTCCAGGAGCTTTAGCTGTTTTTAATTGTTTAATTGCTGCCATTATCTCCTCCTCTGTTATAGGATAATTCATTCTTTCCTTTTGTTGGTCTGTAATTTTTGTGACTCTTTTATTATCTAAATATTTTTCTATAAGTCCATTCTGCACATCATCTTTAGCATATAGTTTAGTGTAATAGTCCACAAAAGCTTCTTTAATTAATTTTTGTTGAAAAATTTCTTTCCCTCCAATATCAATATTATCAATAGTCCGTGTACTCTGCTTTTTTCTTAAAGTGTAAGCCAACTATCTGCCCGGTTTATTGGCATTACAAAAAGTATTATGCTTCGCATATTGTAAATTTGTTGCAACTTGTTCCGCCATAAGCATTTGAAATTGGTCTTTCAGAAGTTTTATAACACCACGTATTCTTTCATCTGTTGGGTTTTTAATAAGTAGCTGTTCTTTATTCTTTATTTCTATTTCCAATTCAAGTCTTCTCTTTTGTCGATTCATTTTGTGTTTAGAGTTCATGTAGATAAGCACCCCTCTCATATATGCTTTGCTCGCATCCCACACAATTTCGATTGGGGTACCTTTATTCAAGTTTATTTCAAAAAATTCTTTCAAGTGCTTTTTAAGTTCTATTATGTTTTTTTCATATCTGAACAAGTTTTCATTCACTCTCCAAGAGCGTCGTTCAATCTTACCCATCTCAATTTCTATCCATACTGGGCTATGGTCGGACAAAATTCTTGGAAAAATCTTTGTTCTTTTTGTCTTAACAAGTAAATCATCTGACAACAAAATAAAGTCAATCCTAGAGAAGGATCTATGTCTATCAGAAAAAAAAGTATAATCCAGTTCTTTTGGATTATGTATTCTCCAAGTATCTTTTAATTCCAGGTCTTCCTTCATATCAAAAAAAGTCTGTGGTAGTCTAATCCTGGATTTCGCCAAACTCTTTTTATCTAATTTAGAATCAATTACTCCATTCCAGTCTCCCATTATTAAAATAGATCTATAGTCCCATTGCAATATTTTGGTACGTAACATTTTATAAAAATGCTCCTGTTGTTGGTTGGGAGCATAAATTCCAATCAAAAGAATTTGGCCATTCACTGTAAGCAATTCGATTGCTATAAACCTACCATCTTCATCTGCTTCTATAATTTTAGCTGTTAATCTTTTATTTACATAAATAACCACACCATTCTTTTTTTGCGAGGTTGAAGATATAAAATGTGTACCTAATTTGGAATTTATCAAGTATTTTTGATCTTGAGTTGTGATATGAGTTTCTTGTAAACAAATTATATCATTATTAAATTGTCTCAAATATGCAAATAACTTCTTCCTTTTCTGTGCCAAGTTCAACCCATTCACATTCCAAGATAAACACTTAATCGTCATCTTTATCTTTATAGAGCGACGAGCAGAATAACCGAATATCTTCCGGAATCTTCGGTCTCGCTCCCCCCATGGCTCCAATCTCTTGTGTGGTACTCTTAGCTCCCTTTTTGTCTTGTCTTTCCTGTTGTTGTTGCTTTTCTTTAAGTTGCTTAGATTTTGCACGAGTTATGCGCTGGTCCTTAACCTCAGCCATCCGAACCGGATCCAAGATTGGGGAAGATTCCAACAGGGGCTCATCCAAGAAACCTCCTTCCGCACCCTGCGTTTCCTCTAGCTCCACCTGTTTTGGCTGTTCTTGCGGTTCTTGTTGAAGTTGCTTCATGTCACTCTCCTTAATCTCCAGAACTGTAGATGTACGTGGAGATGGTGTTCTTTCTTTAAAAATAGTAGTGTAAAAATGCTCCGCCTTCTCCACAGTATTCAAACGGTGTCTTTCTCCCTTGTATTTCAAAATTATGCCAGTTGGGACGTCCCATCGAAATGGTATCTCTTGTTTTTGCAGTTCTTTTACAAGAAAGCCAAAATCTTTTCTGGCTTTCAGCATTTTAGGTGGTAGTTCCTTGTAGATTCCAATTTGTGCACCCCCCACTTGCACAGAAGTAAGAAAAGATTTTTGCAGGATATCATTTCTTATTGCTCTATCCGTGAAGTATATAACCACATCTCTAGGCAGTTGTCTTTGTCTGGCCACCCAAGAATTCACTCTGTAAATTTTGTCTATTTTGTAAAAGACCACATCAGGATTAATTTTTAAAATCCTTGCCAGAGCATCAGCACAAATCTGTCTCAAATCCTGTCTATCATCCTCTCTATTCCTCGTAGCCTTATGGCAAATTCCATTGCCCTGAATTGCATCATAACAATTTCGTTTTCAACTCTCTGCATTTTATCATCAACTTCAGAAATTTTATAATCATTGTCTTTCATCTTAACATTGACTTCTGATTTAAGTTCATCCACTTTAGAGTCAACTTTAATAATAAATTCTCCAAGGCCAGACGCCACCTCTGATATTTTTTTAGTCACCTTGCCATAATCCTGTTTCACCATATCTTTAATTTCATTAATTTTCTGCATGATTTCCTGTTGAGATTTTTGAAGTTTATCATCTATTTCCTGTTGAGATTTTTGAAATTTATCATCCAAAGCTTTAGAAATAAATTCTTTTAAATGTTCAATATCAAAATCTTTTTTTTGAATCTGTATCTGTTGAGCAGGAGGAAGCTGTGTTTCCTTTCCTTCCTGCTTCTTTGAAGTCATCCTGCCACGTAGGCTAGTTTTTCTGAAAAGGGGGGGTTCTTTTTCCTTTTCCACCTCCACAGAGACTTCTAAAAAAGTCCCCCAGGTTTAGTCAAATAGAGACTGAAGTAAAGCAAAGTCAAATTATAAAAAAAAGGGAATTTTTCTTTAAATGGAGCAACTTTGTAGCAACTTTGTAACTTTGTAGCAAAGCAGGATGACTTCACAAATCCACTCTCACTAGCTCGTTAACTCAAATGCTGAGCGCCATGTTTTTTTCAAATCACTTTCACTTACTCGCTTTTCCTTTTAAGTTAAAAAGTCAACAAAGCACTAATACTTGTGATTCAAGTTTCTAGATTCAAGTTGGTATTTCCGCTGCTTGTTAAGGTTGGTTCCTTTCACTTTAAACGTTTGCTGCAGCCGGCTTGTTCTGCTAATTAGCAGAAACGTCCCACGCCGCCCGGAGTTTCAGCAGGTTGGAAGGGAGCCATGCCTGTTTCCTCCCCAGAAACAATTCCCTGGGGGGTTACAGGGGCTCAACCTGTGCCCTGCTGTCTCTTCTCCTTCAATCTTCAAGATTTCGGAGTTTTCGAGCCGCTCCTCGATCGCGGGGCGGCTCTACAGGCAGCGGGGCTGGCGGTCTTTAAAGAAACACCGCCGTCGCCGAGGCTCGCAAACTGGAAGTCCTCTAAAGCTTGCAGAATCTTGATAAAAGTAAGGTTCCAAATCATTCAGAGGCAAAATAGAAGCCATCCTGGAATACACTCCTACTTTCCATCAGGAGAGTGGGAATAGGTGGGTGGAAAGCTAACCAGCATTCACAATATTGAACTTTTCCTGTTTGTCTAAATGCCAGCCGTTGTGAGTTGAACGTACACCAATTTTTTTTTTAGCATATGTACAGAGGTGGGCTGCTAGGGTTTCACAGGGGTTCAGGAAAACCTCTAGTTAAGATTCTGTGCAATTCGGAGAACCCCCAAATCCCACTCCTGGCTGGCCCCTCCCACCCCGCCCCACCCCTCCCAGGAGTCCCCATATGGTCCATTTTGGATGCAGGTAAGTGCAGGGCACGCACAGAGACTCAGGGAGGGCAAAAAATGGACCTACTGGAAGTTTGGGAAGCGCCTCAGGAGCCTGGGGAGGCAGCTTTCACCCTCCAGGAGGCTTAAAGAAAGCCTCCGGAGCCCAAGGAAGGCAACACCACCCCCCCACACCATGGTGCAGGAGGGTGACTAGGCCACGTCCACTATGGCCACACTGACCCAGCAACTGGGCAGATAACCCCTTGCTAAAATTTTTGAAGCCTACCCCTGCATATGTATACTCAGATTTCCTCAATTTCTCCCATCCTTGATAGAGAAAAAGTGCATTTAAAATAATATTTTAAAAGGCAAAGGAAGAATATAGAGAGATACATTTCTGTGCCCGAATTAGGAAAGCAAGTAAAATGCACATTTTGTGAATCAACCCAAGAATCCAATGGAGGTGCCAGTATAAAGAAGCAGAAGACTTTGCTCTGGAATTCAAGTTATCTTTAAGGAATGGGTAACTGCTTTAGTTTGATGTTGCTTTAAGATTTAATGTTATCTATATCTGTTAGAAATCTTATTTTTATTCCTAATTCTCTGTATAAGAAGGGCATTCTATATAATTTCAGGTTGTTAAAGTTTTATTTTTCTTGTCATTAATTTCTTCATAAATAATTTGAAAGCCATGTCTGTTGCTGAGATAACTAATGATAGGGTCTGGTGAGAGCATGGCATGTATTTTTGGAATTGTGCTTCATATACCATATCATATATTTTGAAAGGCTATTTGAAATAATAAAGTTTGATTTTGTATATCCCTCAGGAAGTTATTTAATCTCCCAAATTGAATGAATAACTAAAACCAACTGTTACATATCTTTACGCAAAAACAGGGGCTTCATTATAAATGTTACTTATTCGCCACTGCCACCCCGTTTATTTTATGTTAGCCAAAAAGATTGCAGGGTTGGAAAACAGTGGGATTACAGCAAGGGTGGATTCTACTTACCTTTATTACCGGTTTGCAACGGGGCCACATGGTCTTCTGCGCAAGTGCAGAAGCATTTTTATGACATCAGGGTCAGTGGGCGGAGCCTCCCACTGGTTTTACTACCGGTTCTATAGAACCAGTGCAAACCAGGGGCAACCCACCACTGGGTTACAGGGAGGAAGACAGGGCAGGCAGTTTATAGAAGAAAGATGGTATCAGCAAGAATTACCAAGCTCCTATCCAAAGGGGCTGGAGATAGGACCAGGATGGTATAGCCAGTGGGCTTGTGAGACCTGAGATTTGAAACCTATCATATTTTTCGGAGTATAAAACACACCTTTTTACCCCCCAAAAGAGGATGAAAATCTGGGTGCGTCTTATAGTCCAAACATAGCCCAGCCCAGTCTCTGAAAAGGACGTTTCAGAGGCTGAAAAAAAAGCAAGGCACAGAGCTCACAACCAACGAACCTGTTGCTAAAGTTCACCTCTGGGAACAGCTGATTGGGGGTATTCCGGGAGGCCGATCCACCCCCAATCAGGTTTTTTCTTAGTTTCCTCTCCAAAAACTAAGGTGCGTCTTATACTCCAGTGCATCTTATAGTCCGAAAAACACTGTACATTCTTGTGTAGGATTGTGTCACTACAGTCATGCAGGAAGATGGTGGAGAAAGGATTTATGTATGATATTTTCCTTAGGATAGGGTAGAGCAGTGATGGCTAACCTTTTCCGGACCGAGTGTCCAAAGTGCACGCACAAATCCCCAAAATGCAATGTGTGCAGGTTCCATGCATGCGTCCCGCCCCACATGCACCACACCCCCTACGCATGCACATGTAGCACCCCTGCACACACACACCATGCATGTGCTCACGGCACCCCTGCATGCACGCACACAGCACCCCTCTCATGCACAGCAGAGACCTGATGACCAGCTGGCTGGTGGGAGGCATGTGCGCATGCATGGCGGAACAGAACTGGAGTGACGGCTCATGCACCCACAGAGAGGGCACTGCTTGCTACCTGTGGCACACGCAGTGGTGGGATTCAAGTAATTTAACAACCGGTTCTCTGCCCTAATGATTTCTTCCAACAACCAGTTTGCCAAACTGCCCAGAAAGTTAACAACCGGTTCTCCCGAAGTGGTCCGAACTGGCTGAATCCCACCACTGGGCACGCGTGCCATAGGTTCGCTGTCACGGAGGTAAAGGGTGGTCATGGAGAGCCTCTTACAGGATTTTTTATATGTTCAATGTTTTCTTCTGGGACTTGTAATGTTATTTTCTGTTTTTGATGTTCTTGCTGTTTTTAATATTGAACACTGTCCAGAGTCTTTATGGAGTTGGGCAGTCTTCTCAAATAAAGTAACCGATTAAACAGATTCAGGCATATGGATATAATGAAAGGAAGGTAATGTCATTGTGTTATTTTTATATGAATATGACTGTCAAGCCTTCTTCACTCAGAAGGGATGGCATGGATCAAGTGCTCAGTTTAATAGAACCATTTTGTGAGAAAATACAGTAATTTGAGCAATAACGTTTAGCAGAAAGGAAAATGTTTTAAGGGACACTGGCTAGAGTCATCTATTCATCTTCAGCAAAGAGAAATAATCCAAGAAAATACCGCAAACATAGGGTTGGAAAGATGTACATTTTTGAAAGTAACACATATGACACTTAGTTGTTGCAAGAATGAAGATGAAATTATATAAAGGGCACAGATGAATAGCGAACCTCTAAGAACCTCTAAAACCACCCCTACTAAAGAGCCTCTAAGATCATCCCCACCAACTTTGACAGGGCAAGCCACTAAAATATAAACTGAGAGCAAGTCCCACCCCTTACTAGCATTGATGTTGTTACCTAGCTTGGTAATGAAACATCAGCAAGAATACAACCAAGGTCAGAGAGCACCAAGGACCCCTAATTTCAACCCTGAGCTACAAGTATTCTCCTTTACTGAATATTGGTCCATCTTGAAAGAAGCAAACAATAATCTAAACTGGATCACCTCCGTGATCTTTTCAGTTCAGGGTCTACTTTGAATTGGAGAATTATTACCCCTTTTCTGCAGTTAGGAGTGTTTTCTTTCCTCCATCCTCCTTCCTTGAAATTTGCTTTTGCAATGCACTAGCTACCAAGGAGAGTAATAAGGTGTGGAACGGAGAGATCATCTCTGCCTTTGGGCTGCCAGCACTATTAATTCATCATTATCTGCTATACTATGGCAGCCATGTATGGAAGTTTCAACACGCTTGGGAAAATGGAGGCACTCATGTGATTGGGCACACAGCAGGTTTTGAATTGATTCTGGAATTAAAGGAGCTATTTTTAGGAGGAGAACAAATAAAATTACAAATCAAACTGGTGGAGGTTGTACGTGTTTCCCATCGTGAGATGCAGTCTTTGTTGCTTTTCATTATATTCACAACTCTTGGAATAAGTTCTTCTTTGTGTTTTTGGTATACTGATAAGCAAATTGCTAATTTGTGGTTTTTTTCTGATAGTTGGCTTGTTTATCATTACAGCAAGATAGAGTAAAATATCAGCACTGAATAATAAACAAAATACAGCTGAACTGTTCAAAGGCAGAACCATTTACTGTTTTAAACCAAGGAGAAAATCTGTTTTTGCATTCTGTTATTTGAATGTATTTACTCCACATTCTTTATTGTAGCTTGTCAAAATATTTTATATAATCTGGTGGGTAATTTACCTTTCCTAATCGGATCAGCGAAGGGGAAAAAAAATCCACCTTTGTGCATTATTCATAAACACTTATATAAAGTCAATATGCTTCTCTTAAAAATCATAAAGACAGCCAGGTGAAATAAAGAATATAATGAAATGTTATGACTTTCAGAATATTAATTATATGTGGTTCTGAATATGGTATGATATATTTAATTTTCTATGTGCAAATATTACACTTGCTCTTCTATGACATCTAAGTGTATGGGGAAAGCCAATGGTTCACTAGTACCAAATTTGGTTTATTAAATCAACATTCATCTTGCAACTGCCTTACAAGCAACTTTTTTTTTTTTACTTGTGAGATAGGTTGTATAATTCTGAACACAGAGATATTCCCATTCACAACTGTGATGACAATGAGTTATGTTTGATCAATGACTGAAACGGACCATTGATAAAAAACATGAAATTGATCAAAAAGGGCAGATCATGTCCTTTTATCTTATAGTTCTACTTTTTTTTTTTAAAGCACCCTGGTTAGATTTGAATCTTGCTACAGCTTCACCCTGTAGCACAGAATGATAAGATGACCAACTCTATATATAATTCAAATGAATAAATAAATAATGTGTGCTGAAATTAATATATCGCTTCTATAGAAGGTAAGCACAAACCTACCTTATGGGGAAGTATTATACCCACTTCAGGCACAATCTGTCCTCTTTCTGCTTTAGTATGCTTAATTCAGAAATGTGTCCATTAAAAATGCAGAGAAATTGTTGCATTGACAGTATGACCTTGAGCACATACATGATATTATCTCTGCAATGTTTTTTTCCCCCTTTAAGTCTGGAAGATACTAGACATCTAGTGCTCCAAAACTTGTTCTCCTTTAAACATTAATCATAGGGCATATAACCTAGAAATACAAGATTCATGCCCAGCCAACTTTCTTATTCCGGTCATTTTTGAGAGGGTGGTCAGGACTTAGGTCCATCAGGCATGGCTCAGTATGACAGCAAGGTGAGCCCATGTGATGACAGCATTATTTGCAAAGAAAAGATGTAACATATAAAACAAGTGCAGCCATTAGAACTGACAGGAGACAGGAATCTAATTTGTATTCTGCAAGTTAGCTTGCATTTACAAGAACATGGGTTTTAATACGTTAAGAATATGCCTTACATTGTCTATTTTTGCAGAGTTTTACGCTACAAGAAATCTCTTGGCCAAAATAGCCACAAGCATTTTCTTTGCCTAGGGGGATCGATTTTGGGATATAGCTTCTGAGATATAGCTATTCTGAGATATGGAAGCTCTATTGACTTCCATGAAACAACGTTAACATACCATCAAATTATGGTTCATTTCTGTCTACCGCACAGATGTTTTAGATTGTAATATTATAAGCTGCTGTTCAGGGAAATGTATTAGATGCTAATCCTAGGGAGGCGATGATGCTCACATGGGCTTTCCAGCCTCAAAATCTTCCCCATTGAGTTGAAGAATGGGATACCATCTCAGAAAGACAGGGAAAAAGATCCATTGCTACTCCAGAATCATAAACACACAGAACCTTTTCTCTTGCATTCTGGGGATGCATTGGCATATAAAATCTGGAAATGAACTACAAGCATCTTTTGGAAAACAAAAGCTCAACAGAGTATAGAGGTAACCTAAGCCCTACAATGGAAAAAAATGTTTCTAAATATGTATAGCAAAATGTGCAACTTCAATGCAGGGGTATCTGTTTGTGAGAGGGACAAAAAAATAAGTCAAGTTGGGTGGGGCTTTGATTGCATAATCACAAATGTCACCTTGCCTTTTTTAGTCTCCATCGCCTGTCCTTCCCAATAGATGCTTGATTTTGGCATTTGCAAAGTTCCTAAAAGTTGATAAATAAGCATTCCTGAAACCTGGCACCTTAAGAATAAAGTGATCTGGATTTTAAAAAAAGATAATGAACCAAAAAGAGGTAGATATTTCAGAGAACACCAATTTTTTTTCAGAGCAAGACATCACATTTAGAATAAAGAATTGAGGACCTAGCTCTTTAATTCTTTATTCTAAAGAACTGCATATATTTCTCCAGGCAAACTCTAAGGAGCAAAAAAAAAGAAAGAGCAAGGATTATGTCTGTAAAAGAACAGACAGATCAAAGAGAGGTGAAGATCTTGCCCGTATACATACTAATGGCCTGAATGCCAGCCCTAATTTCCAAGATAGCTATAAGAGTTTCTGCTTACATTTTTCACGCTGAAATGAAAGGCCCTGTCTCAAAAAAAATAGCTCAATATAGGAAGAATGTGGTATCAAACAATAATAGGTATGGTACTTTTTTTGGGGGGGGGTCCACTGCTAACTTGCCTAGAATTAACATATCTGAGCTGCAAAAAGCCAATCAACTTTTGACAAAGTACAAAAGAATTGTGTGTCTCTTTTCTGCCATCTTGTGGTTGTACGGCTTTTATAACCAATATATGTAAACTATTAATATTAGTCTTCTGGAACTTTTAGGAAAAGCTGGTAGAGATGACATATTCTCTACCAGCAATATTTTTTAAAGTAAAAATGGTTCTTTCTTCCTGTGAACATTCTGAGGACTATGAAATGGCAGCAAGGAAATACAGAAAACCCTAATTCTTTGCTTTCTTCTAGAGGGTGACTAGATGTGGTTGGAATATAACCATATGGTGAAATGTAGTCTGATTCCCAGGAGGAGGGGGTTGAATTCTAGAGGGCAAAGAGACAATAAAGCTTAGAAAGTTTGGGTGACAGGAAGAGGGTTAAAACAATTCCTCCCTAGCAATTCCCAGAATATATCTATAGTTATGTTAATAGTTGCTTAGTCTAGCAAGATTCTGTCCATAGATGAAGAACAATAAATGAAACTACTTAGAAGTAGTGGTGGGCTGCTGCCAGTTCAGGCAAATCGGTAGTTCTTACTATCAGCTGGCCCTGCCCACCAGGGGTGGATTCTACTTATCTTTACTACCGGTTTGCAATGGGAGTGTGCATGCCCGTGCGCTTCTGCACAAGCACACAAAGGAGCCTTGGTAGTACAGTGGTCTAAAGCACCCTGTTATTAAGAACAGCTGCCTGCAATTACTGCAGGTTCGAATCTCGCCAAGGCTCAAGGTTGACTCAGCCTTCCATCCTTTCTAAGGTAGGTAAATTGAGGACCCAGTTGTGGGGGCAATAAGCTGACTTTGTATAAATATACAAAAGAATGAAGGCTATTGCTTAGCGCATTGTAAGCCGCCCTGAGTCTCTGGAGAAGGGCGGCATATAAATCAAATTAAAAAAAAAAGTGCAGATCGTCCATTATGATCTCCAGGCAGGTGAGCGGAGTCTTCCACCGCTTTTACTACTGGCTCACAAGAACTGGACATAACCGGGAGCAACCCACCACTGCTGCCCATCCGCCCCTATATTTCTTGTCCTATATTTCCTTCTTTTTGGCTCAGCAGATTCATGTGGCACAGCTGATTTCCGTGTCTCCACTGTTCTACTTAACGGGGCTGCCTTTGAAGGTAAGCAGCTGAGCTTCAAATTGCTGTAGCTGAACCGTCCTCACAAAACCAGTTGTTAAACTGGTTGCAGCCCACCACTGCTCAGAAGTAACTCCATGTGTTGTTCTTGGTTCTTGGGGGCCTGACAATCCATGGTGCGGCTTCGGGATACATTAGGCAGCATGTTGTCAGAATTGAATCTGCCCATCAAGAAAGGGCCTGTTGAAAGTTCCCTTCCTTCATAAGGTCTGCGAAGCAAGGGAGCGATGAACGGCTCTCCCTAGAAGGACACATAACCTCTACCCTGCCTCAGTTCCATAAACAGGTGACTGTAATTTCAATGCACTTTCAAACCCAGCAATTATACACAGAGTCTTGATTTAGTTTAGTAAATTAATTATGGCTATTTAATAATTGTGATTTAACTGCTGAGAATTTCTAGCCATCATATACAAAACTTATGGCCTTGCAAGTAGGGGATTGAATTGTCACAACAATATGAAGTTCTTCTTGTAAATTAAACGTATTAGCTTCTTTGTAGTATAAACAGAGGTCATATAATCATTTTACTTGCATTCAGCCGGTAAATTATCAGTTTGCAATTTTTAAAGTTAAGGGGGAAATTTAGATTTCATTTCATTTATGTAACTTAACAGTGGTTATATTAAAGCTAAATATTAAAAAAAACAAACCAGTTGTTTTTGTGAAGGTGTTACCTTGATGAATAGTTTGACTTGGCAACTTGCAAAATCCTTTCTTTAAAAGAAGCTGGATGAATACCTAAATGGCTAATAGGAGTGAAATCTAGAGAATCATATTGCTATGAATAATTGAACTTAAATCCAATTACTCAGTGAAGCATATTATTAATTTATTTTTTTATCCTTCAAAGAATACAAAAGCAATTTAAAACTGAAATGCATATGTTGATATGCTATATACAATAATGTAGTATATGTATAAAGCCCTACATGGCTCAGGGCCAGGTTATCTTTGAGACCGCATAGCTCCCAGCAACCGGTAAGATCCCACAGAGTTGGTCTCCTCTGGGTCCCGTCAGCTAAACAATGCCGGCTGGTGGGCCCATGGGGGAGGGCTTTCTCTGTGGCTGCCCCAGCTCTCTGGAACCAGTTACCTCCTGAAGTCCAGACCATCCCACCCTACTGGCCTTCCGAAAAGCTGTGAAGACCTGGCTTTTCCGGCAGGCCTGGGGCCATTGATCTCACTTTGCGATCTGGCAAGATCCAGCCATGAATGGTGTGAATGTGTTCTAAGGTTTTTAATGTTTTTTAATCTTTTAAATGTTTTTAGAATGGTTTTCTTTTAAATATATTGTAAGCCGTCCTAAGTCTCCGGAGAGGGGCGGCATATAAATTTAATAAATAATAATAATAATGATAAATAATATGTGTATACATATTTGTGCCCATTGATAACCCATCTGATAATATCTGATAACCCATATACCCACTAATAATATTTTATTTTGTCTTTTATTTTTGCTTTTTATTATCGTTTTTAATGCTTTTATTTGTAATGCTAATCTGTGACTGTAATAAACATTGATTGATTGATACAAATTTGAGTTATGAAAAAGTTTGGAGCTAATTCTATCATGTTCCAGATCAGTACAAAATATATTCGTTTTGCTAAGAAGCAAATGGCAACTGTCATTCAGTCATATTGAAGAAATAGAAACTTTTAAATTGGGGGAGTTGCTAAACAAGGAATCTTGAAAATGGAATAGGAGGAAGAAGGCCTTAATAGCAAAAAAGTTTCTATTGGCAATGGGGACTCTTTGGAGAAGTAAAACAAGGATTATAATTAGAGTGTGCAATAACTATAGTGATTTTCAAGGCTGCAAAAGAGATTAGAAGCATGACAGTAATTGTTTTCTTTAACAATATTGAGCCAGCACAATAGCGTGGAACCTTAAATCCTGCATGAAAATTTTGAGGTAAGCCATGTTAGGAACAAGATACATCAATTTGGCAGTTACCTCACAAACTAATTCTTTGTTGTCCACTTCCTATCACCTTGAATCCTCACTTCTAACTGTTACAGAATAAACTACTTAGTATTCCAAAAATCAACTCCTTTTGGAAAAGTTTACGTGCACCTTTTAGAACATTTTCTTTATCTTTAACCCAGGAAAACCTAAGGCACCTGGCAGATTTTTGCTTTCATAGGCTGGGTGCCCTGTGGATTCATGTAATTACCACCAGAGCACAGGGCAGAAAAGCCAGCAATTTTTAGAATTGTTTTTTCCCCTCTACTCTTATTCATTTTAGGCCATTTTGTCTTTTACTCTTGCCTGCCTTTTCTTTTTCAAATACTTAATACCGCTAGTCATAAGGAAAGAAAGAGAGATTTTGTGCATGTAACATAGACAGAGATTATTATTTTTTTGCAAGTTTATCACACAGGATCGATAAAGAAAAGGCATACAGTAATGTTTGGCTCAAGAAAAGGGCCATCACCGAAGTATAAATTAGGATGTTTTCCCATCCCCAGCCAATTAGCAGAAAATCTGGAAGTTGATTATGGTTTAATAAGCTTCACCATTACTTAAACTGAAAAAATAAAATGAACATAGCCTCAATGTGATGACCTTTTCTTAGCAGCATGGAATATGGGAAGCCTATTAGTTTATATGTAGATGTTGGCTTTATATGTAGATGTTGGAGATAATATGCTTTCAAATATTGATCTTTAAACTGATTTAGTGTTGAAGTAGGTAAAGTTTGTAATAAATAATTATTCCGTTTGTCATGCATTTCAGTCACAATTTGGCAAGTAGCCAAACCAGATGAATCAACAATAATTCATGACTTCTAATCCTTTTCAGTTGGTCATTTGACAGTTCTCTTGATGTCTGCATGGAAGTACTAGCTGAGCTGCACTGAAAAAGAAAATTTAAAAAATACAGGTATACAATGGTGAATATAGAATTCTTATAAGGGTACATATGAAAAATATATTGGAATTGTTCAAAAAATAAACATGATTCAGCAGTGAGACATGGTTGCTAAAAATATAAATGAAATTTTAGGCAGCTTCAAATAGTGATTGCTGCTACTCATTAAAAATGAAAAAAAATAGTGTTTTCTAGCTAGGGTATAAATGCATAAGCAGAGTAAGTGAAACTAAGGATTTAAAACATTCAGTTTTCCTTATTTGCCTTAAGGCAAAGGCTTTCTCAATCTGATGTGAAACTGGTTACAATAAAGTATTCCCAGGAGAATGTAAGACATGGCATATCTCCCCCTATATCTAATTCAGTATCCTGAAACATGTTGACTGTACAAAATCTGAGCTAGATGGATATTTGAAAGCATTTTAGCATTTTAATTCAGTCACAAATAGCATTAGCAAATTAAAGACAATTGGCTTGACTATTGTGTTCTTATAATTACTAACTTCATAGATAAATTATTATAATTTATAACTTCATAGAACGAAATTATTGATATCCATGTATCAACTAGCATTGATTAAGTAATGAAAAAAAGTCAAACATTCCAAACATATGGCACATAGGGACAAAATTCACAGAACTGTGACAGATGGGTCTTCAAATCAAAACCTGTGATCAGCCTACCGTTGGTTATCCCAATCACAGCAGCTTTTTGGAAACTAACATATCTTAGCAAAACAAAACACCCCTTAGCTTTACCACTCTATTCATCTCATTTTTTCCTTTCATCCATAACAGTTGGATACATCTTCAAATATTTGGGGTGGGGGAACCACATTAATTGCATTTTCATCTCAAGCTCTGAAAATCAGTTCTATCGTATTCACAATTTCTTATCAGTATTCCTTCCTTTAATGCCAAATCCCTCGGGTTATCTGTCTGAAATTTGGCATTACTGTTTATCTGCATGAGTTATTGTTGCTGCATATTTCATCACATCACAAAAACATCTCAAAATTATGATGAACATTTTAAGAAGAGATTTTAATAGTGCTTCTTTAAAAACCACAGCAACGTGGTTTGGCACCATTCATCTGTTGGTTGTGATCTAGGTTTATTCAGCTCTTAGAAAACAAAAACAAAAACAAAACAGTAGTGTGTCTTTTGCATATTCATTCATTCATTCATTCATTCATTCATTCATTCATTCATATCGATTTCTATAATTACCCATCTCAAGGAATTAAGCAAGGAATAATTGTAAAACAATTAAGAACATAATTATTTTAATGCAAATTAAATATAGATGGCAGCCAAGAAATCATGTCATTATAGATGTCAATATAGCCAGGAAACGGGACCCTTCACACACTTTGGGCCTGAAAGTGTTATGAAGGCCAACAAGAGTAGGGACATCCTCAACATCAACCACGAGAATGTTCCACAAGGCACATCTCAGAAAAGGCACATCTCCTAGCTGACATTCAGTGGTGGGCTGCTGCCGGTTTGGATTGGTTCAGGCGAACCGGTAGTTCTGACAATCAGCTGGTCCCGTCCACCCACCCACGCCTGCCCTATCCTGTCCTATATTTGCTTCTTTATAATTCGAGGCAGTACAGTACAGTACAGCAGCTGAGCTTCAAATTGCTGTATTTTGAACGCTGCGTGCAAGCATGTTAGACACACGCACAAAATGCACGCTCACAGAACCGGTTGTTAAACTGGTTGCAGCCCACCACTGTTGACATTCCTTGACTGCTAGGACTGATAGCATGCCCAATCTGCCAGACTGAATTAGATAGATAGAAACCACTGAGGAATGACAGTTCCTTAAGTAACCCAGTCCCAAGCATTGAAGGGCTTTAAGGGTGATGATCAGCATCTTGAACTGCATCAACACAGGCAGCCAATGTAGTTCCCATAATATACATATATCGAATATCCAACACCACTGACAACCTGAAGAATGGGCAAAACTGGTATATAACCTGAAGTGTGCAAAAATTATCCTAGCACTACTGCCATCACTACTGTTCTAGAAAGAGACATGAGTCCAGAAGGACCCACTGTCTATGCTTTAGGTCTCTCTGGGGCAGTGCCACATCAAAGATGGGAAAAACTTGTCACCAGAGGGCCTAAATTCCCAGAGCCACTCAGCCATGCTTGGATTGAATCAAAGCACATTGTGCCCCATCCAGGCCTCCACAATTCCAGGCACTGAGACAGGACATCCATGGCATTCCTTAGATGGCCTGGGATAAAAATATAAAGCTGGGTATTATAGCATATTTATTTATTCAAATAATTAATTAAACAGATAATTAAATTTACATGCTGCCCATCCCACTATCCAGTATGCACATATCAAACAACACCCAGCGGTTTCATGTAGATATTAAATAGGCAAGGAGAGAGATCCATGCCATGAGGCACCCCACAAAGCTATCAACACTGACCCTGGAGGAAGAAGAAGAACCAGCATAATACAGTGCTTCCCACTCTCAAAGCCAGAGCCAGGATACTATGATTGATGGTATTAAAGGCCGCTGAAAGGTCAAGGTGAGCAAGGATGGATGCGCTATTCCAATTCCATTCCCATCGGAGGTCGTCAAAGAGCAAGATGACTGGTCCCATAACCTGGTCTGAACTCTGCCTGAAAGTCGTGCATTCCCTCCAACGAGTCTTAACCAGCCAGGATGGGCATGGCTCTAACACTGAAATGGCTGTACTAGTAGCGCAAGGGGCCTGTCCAGTTTCTCAGTTTCAGTTGAATCAAATTCACCCCAAATAACCCTGCAGAACTTAGTCCCCATAACTGTTTCTTCTCCGAGGCCAAAGAACCAATGTAAGTGATTTTATCCACTGCAACATATTCTTTATAGAGACCCTGTAGGTAAATCTAAATCTTACCCACTCCAGAGAGGGAGAAGTCACTTGGAACAGGGCTGCTGGGTGACTGTGGATGCAATAAGGGCAGAGAAATAGTTAGGTTTTGCTGCCCTCTATTCTTTATAGAGACCCTGTAGGTAAATCTAAATCTTACCCACCCCAGAGAGGGAGAAGTCACTTGGAACAGGGCTGCTGGGCGACTGCGGATGCAATAAGGGCAGAGAAATAGTTAGGTTTTGCTGCCCTCACCACCACCACGTGGCAGGCTCCTAATAGCAGCTCTAGCTCAAGTTTGATCATCTTATCTTTCTCCAGAGGTGATCTAGGCATCTCTTTGCCTTCTTCAGTTCCCTTAGCTTTTGTGTATTCCATGCAAAGCTACAGGAACCATTTCCACGGAGACACCCCTCAAGTACAATCCAGTCCAAAGCAGCAGCATTCATCCTTTCATTATGAATGAACAAGGTTTGTTTTGTTTTTGTTTTTAAAAATCATTTTGGATTTGGGCAATGAGCCATACAGATTTTTCTCCAGTACAGCCCTGAATGGGCTCATCTATTTCCAAGAGCCTATATTGGACTTTAGAGTGGAATGGCAGTTCTCTGCAGACTGTTTTCTCCAGCTGTTTCAGTCTTGATACTGAAAATGAGAGGTTGCAGTAATAACAGAGAGATTTAATTACCTCAGTGATCCAAACAAACTTAAAATGCAGAGCCATGTTTAATACAGAAACCATGCTAACTGTGACTGTTCGCACATCATCATTAAGAAGAACAAGTGTGTTTTCCCAGTTGGCAAACAGTATCTCTTTTTCCAAGTCTGTTATTAAAAATCTACTGATTCTCAGCAGCTGAGAGTAAGAAACAGTATAAGAGATTAACTCACTAGATAAAAGAAAATATTTGTTAAACCACTCAGCTAACTAAAACAGCTTACAAAGTGTTATACAGCTACTGTGTAAATAATAAAATGGAACAAATGATAATGCTAAGAGTCTCTCGAAAAAGCATCTCCTCATATGTTGCAATCAATAGTGGTCTAATCGCAAGAGACACACCAGGTCATAAAAGATTTTTTTTTTCTAAACTTCTCTTAATATCAACACCTGTCACCCTGTAAGTGTAAACAATGAATTGAAAATGGTATTTCTTCAACAGAGCATAAGTAAACCGTCTAGAATTTAATATCACATTGTCTATTGGATAAACATTGGACAGTTTCAAAAGGAGACTAAGCCACTTTACAAGAGATAACATTATTAACAAATGCAGTATGCTAATGAATTTCTCAAATATACCGGGTTAACTACTTGGGGGAACAGAATGCTGGATTCTGTATTATTTTCTCATTCATTCATATTACAAATTACAATCTGACTTTTGGATGAATTTAGGGAGATGTACCGGACGCTTTATAAGGCACAGATTGTATTAAAAGATGGCACAATTGTGTTATCTCTCTTTCAATAATAGCTTGAGCAATTAGGGGCTAGAAACATATTTATTTATTTATTTATTTAGTGTATGGCCTACAATGTCAGTGAAATCTACACATGCTAGATACAATAAAGTCCTGACAGACTAGATTGCTAATTCATTCTGTTTGATGCTTGCGCGTCTATCCTTGGTGCCAGTAGTGGGTTTCAATTTAGTTTGCTACCAGTTCGCTCATGCAAATGCACGTGCATGTGCAACACTTCTGCACATACGCAGAAGCTTCTGTGCATGTGCAGAAGCATCCGGGCAGGTGGGCAGAGCTTCCCATCGCTGCCACTACCGATTGAACCAGTAGTAACCCACTACTGCTTGGTGCACTGCGGAGATGAACTAGTTTTAAATCAGCTAACTAGTAGTGCTCACATTGCTGGCTCTTCTGGGCTTCTCAGCTGATCTCATCTCACTTCACTTCTGTTGCAATGCCTCATGCCTGGTCAGGTCCAGCACCGGCTTCTGCTCTCTGCAGACATGAACACAGCTAGGATTTTTGCCACTGAAGATTTTTGCCACCCTAACCCTAACCCTAACCCTAACCCTAACCCTAACCCTAACCCTAACCCATTTTTCTACTCACAATATTGCATGCTTTCAAATTGCTGGGTGGACAGAAGCTAGGATTCAGCTGGAAACTAATCTATATGAACTGGATTTGTTTCCTTCAACTGTTGGAATTCTAGCTAGCATAGCCATTGAAGTCTGTCCATCTGGAGGATATTCACATTGGGAAAAGGCTGGTCTACTCTGACTAGTTATACCTCTTCAGGTGTTATATCCACGTTATGTGGGGAAAGACTTCGGTAAAGTCCTTTATTCCTGTGCTATCCCATGACAAATGATCCTACAACAGCTGGTAAACCCCACCCCAAATTTTCCTGAAGGCAACCCAGTCCCACAAACTAAAAGTCAATAGTTACCAGAGCTGATTCACCACGCAAGGAGGAAGTCTGTAGCCCAAAAACAAGATGCAAAGAGGACCGTAAGTCATAAACAAGCTTCAAAGTCCACAAAGCAAAGTCCCTAGTCAACAAGCAAGGTTCAGTCCACAGGTCAGAAACATGATCCGAAGCAGAGTTTGCAAAGGCCCGGGAAGTATATGCCAAAGTAAAACAATTGTTCCCAATGAAGACACCCTTCCCTAGCCTTTGATTAAGTCAGCTCAAGCCTGGTGTTCCTTGTGAGGAGGGATAGGGTAGCTTCCTCACCAGCAGCCTCACAGATCATTCTCTATGTCCTCAGATCAAGTGGGGGAGGCAGCTGTTCCTCATCAGAGAGCATCTGCTGCCTCTCATCACCACTGCCTGTCTGCAGCTGGTCCTCTCCTGTGTTTGTGAGGGCAGGCAGCTGCCTGTCTGGTAGACCACCTCCCCCAATGCCAGAGGGCCCTCAGTCAGCATCTTCCTCAGCCCCTGGACTCTCCAGACATTCAGTGGAAACGTGCCATCCCAATCAAATGGTCCAGTTTCCAATTCCTTCTTTGAACCAGGATCCAATGGGGCCATGACATCAGGTTTTCCAAACAAGAATCTTTCCTGTCATCTGAATATCTCAACTGAAAACACCAGTAATTGAACTCAAGAATTTATTCATGCACAACATACATTCCATTAGTGATCTACAGTAGGTCCTTCTGGAATCCAGTGCCCAGTCCAGTGGAGTTTTTTTCCCCTCAAGCTAACTCCTTCAAAATTTTGAAAGCATTAGAAGCACATAGGTCTTTACATTTTAAGTTACATGCACTCGTTTCTTTTTGTTTTGAAAATAATGCTTACTTTACCTTGTATAGCCTTATCTTATTTCCAGAGTAATGATTTAACTACAATCAGAGAAGATAATTTTTAGCCATATATGATGCTATATAGTGGATCAGGGTTTATGTATAATTCTCTCACATTCACAAATGTCTGACAGAAAGAAAGAAAGAAGAAAGGCTAATCACTCAAACTTAATAGAGAGGCAACAGCCTTTGAAAGCTGGAATAAACCAACAAGGAGAAATTGTATCCATCCCAGATTGCCAAACAGCAATTTAGCAGCCTAATAGCATGCTAGAGAGAAAGTATCATTATGTTCAGCTAAGTCATTAGGTCCACCATCCTGGAGATCTCTGTTGAAATTGCTGTCATGGAACTGCTTTTGGCAATGGCAAAGCAGTAGCTTTGAAACCATGATTTATTTTATAATATAAATATATGCGTGAGAGAAAGGTGGAAGGAAGGAAAAAGGAAAACAAATTCATTCCCCAAGCAACAAGTCTTTAGTTTTATTTTAGTCTCCAAGTCTATGAGTTCTATTTAAAATTATCTCTGGCTCAGGTTATTTTCTGGTGATGTTTTCAAATGGACGCTGATGCAGTCTAGGAGAACCAGATGGCACCATTGCTTCAAGCCTATGTTGCAATGGGGTACAAGACAGATGGCAAATGGACCTTTTCCCACTTGAAGGCATAAGTAATATCCTAGAAAGACATAATAACCTGTGGAGTCCTGGGATGCCCTATTTTGATGCCTTATTTACATCTTGTTGCAAAGTATCTTCTCAGAGGAGTTTAAAATATATATTTGATCTTACAAAAGATGTTCAATGTTTTTTTGAAAAAATGTTTAAATTAGTACTAATAAAGGAAAAGGTAATTTTAAATGTAAATCAACATTTCTGCCAAATGATAACTTTGTAGTTCTTGCTCTTGGAAGAGGTAACTTCATAAGTGGGCTTTTTGGGGTCTTTTATTCTGTTTAGGGACATTGCAAGTGTTTAGATCTGGTTTCTGTTCCAGTGGAGGTGGTGGCCACCCTCTGGAGGTAATTGTAGGTCCATATCTTCCTGAAACATGCATAATACAGGTCAGAAACCAGACAAATGGCACATGAATTAGCCTGCAGATATTTGCACCAGCTAATCTTAAATCAATCATGACAGCACTGCAGACACTGATTTCTTTTGTTACAATATTTGCCAAATGACCAGTATGATCAAAACTATACTGCAAATGTTTTATGAACATGAAAAAAGGAACAGTGAATGATAGGAACTACAGCTTCCAGTCATTTTATTATTTTTATAAAAGAATCCAGCGTGTTCAAACATTGTGCCTGATAGCATAAAATCTGCAGAATGTATTTAAGTATCTGCAAGGCAATAATGAAGTATAAAAGGCAGTGTTGTAATCCATAAAGTGGACATTTAGGATAAAGAATTGCAGGCCTTCTAATAAAATATAGGAAAAGAAAATGGAAGAAGAATGAATACTTTACAACTGACATGAGTTGTTCAATAATGCCTGCATATATTCAAGTTCATTTTCTCAATACCTTGAGATACTCAATACCTTGAGATTCATTGATAAATAGATTTCTTGTTTGTAACATTTCAGATGCCACATCTTCTTTATATCCTGCAAGACAAATCCTTATCCTATGACTTCATGGACTTAGTTTACTACCATGGGAACTACTGGGAACTATACAATTGAAACAGAAAGAGCTCCCTCAACCACCCAAAGCAGTAGGGATGATGTATCACAAGTTGCCCCAAAGTTACCATCTAAAGAGATAGCCCATTAAATGCAGGATCAAAAACTGTTTGTCTGCATAATTGTTTTACTGGTAAGCTACTGACTGACAGAGAGTATGAGAATCTTATAAACTTAGAGTTTTTCTTGGAATAAGATAGAAAATACTGGATTTTGCTGCCTACAGAAGTGCCAGCTTTGAAAGAGATAGCTAGCTGTTAATGTTTTCCCATTCATTTCCTTCTACTCCATCTTTCCAAATGGTGACAAGCACTATTCTTTTCTATCTTCTTTAGCACTTGCTGTTTAACTTACCATTCTCAATTCTTCCCATCCATCCTACCCCTGGTCAGTGGACAAGGATATAAAGTTGACATTGACAATTAGACAATCATAGAGTTAAAAGTGATCTTAATGGTAATCTAGGCCAACCCTTGCTCAATGCTCAAATCCACCAGAGCGTCTCTGACAAATGATCATACAGCCTCTGTACTTTTCCAGTGAATATGAATTCATGCTTCATTTGGCAGCCTGTTCCACTGATTGGCAACTTATGAGTTGACCTGTAATCCAAACCAACTTCCTTTTAACTTTAACCTGCTGATTGTATTTCTGCCTTCTGGAGTACAGAATAAGTCCATTCCATTCCTTATGTTACAACCCTTCCGATAAATGAGCACATATTATTTCTCTACTGTAGGTCAAATATGCCTTGTTCCTTTAACGTTTCTTTATAGGATTACTTTCCAGAGTCTTCACCATCTTAGAAAGCTCTTTTCTGACCTTTCTCCAATTTGTCACTCTCCTTTTGAACTGTGCTGCCCCGAAATTCATGCACTTTTCTAAATGTGTCTAACTAGGATGGAATGAAACAATTGCTTCCAGTGATCTTGACTCTATGGTCCCTTAATGAACTCCAAGCTACCATTTGTTTTTTTAGCATTATATCACACTGCTGATTCATCTGAGCTTTGCAAAGACATTCAGATACTCTTGACATGTGCTACTGCTCTTCTCATATCTTATGCCTTTTATTTGTCTTTATGATATTTGTTTTATTCCCTGTGAAATCCCTCCCCTCCAATTCGTTTCAGCTTACAGGTAGTTCTTGAGTTACAATGGCAATTGGGACCAGAATTTGACAATGATGTGGTCGTAAAGCACATCACATGACCACATTGCTTTGTAATGGCAGAAGCTTTTAGGAGAATGTAACCAAATAATGTTCTTTCTGCGCCAACTCAGAAAGCTCAAACTGCCCAAGGAGCTGTTGATACAGTTCTACAGAGGAATTATTGAGTCTGTCATTTGCACCTCTATAACTGTCTGGTTTGGCTCTGCAACCCAACAAGACAGACAAAGACTTCAGAGGATAATTAGAACTGCAGAAAAATCAATTACTACCAACCTGCCTTCCATTGAGGACCTGTATACTGCACGAGTCAAAAAGAGGGCCGTGAAAATATTTACAGACCCCTCACATCCTGGACATAAACTGTTTCAACTCCTACCCTCAAAATGACACTATAGAGCACTGCACACCAGAACAACTAGACACAAGAACAGTTTTTTCCCGAACACCATCACTCTGCTAAACAAATAATTACCTCAACACTGTCAAACTATTTACTAAGTTTGCATTACTATTAAGCTTGATATTATATGGGTTATTTCTCCCTAAACAGGTCCTGCATAGGGTGTCGGGAGGTAAATCTTAAGGAAGTGGCAATGTGCTTTACTTTCCGTAATCAGATGTAGTGAATTTTACTTTGCTTCATGAACCAGGAACATCAGACAGCCAATCACCTGTTTTTACTAAAAGCTAAGGAGCACAAAACAAAGAATTGAACAAGGCTTGTTAAGTACTGAGGGTTGGTTTTAATCTAGATCTAGAAAGAAACAGGGTATTTTGTACTTTTAGTAATTTTTTTACGTTTATTTTTCCTTTACTGTTAAAACTAAATCCAGATTTACTTTTCTGAGTGGTATCAAAGTCAACTTTTCCCAGTCTTACTCTTTTCAGGTGTATTGGGCTACAACTCCTATAATTTCAAGATAATACGCCCTTTGCCTAGAAGTTAGATAATTTGGATAATTAGACTAATAAGGAAGTAGTCTAACATATTTGAATGGCATCAGGCATTGGAAGACCTGCCATAAATGGAAGAAAATATTTATGTAGTTGACAATTTATTGAAAGGTTCTTTGCTATCTGCTTTTTCAGAATACGTTGTCCCATGCAGCCTATAGAACACTAATAATTTAATGAACGTCAAACAGCAGAAAATAGGGGTATTTTCTTCCTTATCCTTTTTTTTTAAAGAATGCTTGTTTGTTTCTATGAGAACCTTGATTTGGATATGCTTTATATCACTTTTATTACCTGTCATTAAATAAATGCATCTCATTTAATTAAATTTGAACAGCATCCTATGCTGGGAAAACTGTCCACAAAGATACAGTAATTAGCTGCTGTTAATGAGGGAATCACATCCTATCCTTAACTTAATGCAAAAGATGAAGAAATGGGGAGAAGCATTCCAGTGATCAAAGTTGACTGCAAACCATAACATCAGACCAGGACTGGTTTAAAAGAATTACAGCTATTGTGGGTCCTTCAAAATTTGTAGCCAAACAAAACATTGGAATAAGAAAATCCAAATTGGGGTGTGGAAAAGTGAACTAGGGCCATGGAAGTGAAGAAGTTAAAGCTGCCTGCCTTTGTCATTCCATCCTCAAGAGAGCATGGAACATTCATTTTATTGTCAACTCAGTCAGTCACAGAGCCACCAAGTACCACTGTGTGCAAGATGCTAAGAAACGATATTCGCTGAATTGAAATACTATTCTGCAGAAGTGATACTGACAGATCCTTTTAATTACCCACAGATTTGACACGGGATTCCTTGAGAATTTATAGGAGTAGTAGATTGGTGCATCAGAGTCAGAGAGAAGCAATATTGAAAACTTCAGCGGCACTTACCCTTCAGTATCTCCTAACACAGTGATCACAGAGGCAGCATGATGTTCTGTAGATAGAATCAGTGTTAAGGATTTACAGTGATTCCTCTTTATTACTTTTTTTCTGTGAAGACACTTCCTTCTGCCTTTGTTTGCAGGCATGCATGGAACACTTGTTCTTTGATTCTTGTAGTATGATGTAGTCCTAGTCTTTGTTTATCCTATCATATATTTCCTAAAACTAATTCTCTTCTCATATAGTTATAAAGTGTGTGTCATTATTTAATTAAATTAAATTGATTAATTAATTTAATAGCTTAGATTAAAGCCACACTTGCAGGATTGATCATACAGATATCCAAACTTTCCCTTCAACTAATCGATTCTTGTTTGCTTTTCCTAGGCTTGGAATTGAAATGCATCTTGTCTGCATTGTATAAATTGTGTAAACTGTTCTGTTGCTTCTGAACAGCACTAATTCCTATCTTGCTACCTTGCTATCACCCATCTCCTCCCACTTATGACTGTATGACTGTATGACTGTAACTTGTTGCTGGTATCCTTAAGATTTATATTGACTGTTTCCTAATATGATTTGATTGCTTATTTGTTTCCTATGATTATCATTAAGTGTTGTACTTTACATTCTTGACTAATGTATCTTTTCTTTTATGTACGCTGAGAGTGTATGCACCAAGACAAATTCCTTGTGTGTCCAATCACACTTGGCCAATAATGAATTCTATTCTATTCTATTCTATTCTATTCTATTCTATTCTATTCTATTCTATTCTATTCTATTCTATGAAACAAGCAAGATTCAGCAAACAGAAAGATTTCTAGGGTACGGAGGCAGAGAAATTCAAACTAGCCCATCAATGACTCCAATGAACCAAGCGGCCTGCAATCTGTATGGAGGTATATGTTGCAGTCTCTATGTCTGCCATGAACTTATTTCTATCCTTTCTTAGAGATTCTTAACACATATTCCAGGAGAAATTATAAGTTTAAAAAGCTTATTACAAAACAGCACTATCATATTCTCCATTTGTATCTATGTCTTCGCTCCTTCCTCTATCTATTTGGCTGCAATATCTCCTGAGATTTGTAGTACTACACTTTCTTTAGAGTTGTAACCTTACAGGAAGAAGGAAAAGCTTTTCAGAACAAGAAAAAATATGTCTGTTTGTGTGCCAGAATTGTACATTTTTCCACCACTAGTCACATTTGATGTTAACCTCCAATTTCTCATGTTCATTCTCAGAGAGGCTCAAATTAGATTTCATAAGAAGAAATATATTTTATCTGTCACAGATTCTCAAAATAAAATCTGCTTATTATATTTAAGTTACCTCCCAACTCACTTTTAGGATTTTTTAAAGCTTATAAGCTTTTATAAGTTTGGATCTTTAAAAATTATTTTATATCTTGATTCACTGTCTGTCTGACGATCTTGTTATTGGAGTAGATCACCACTTCTGCACTTTCTGGAAAGTCCAGAATTGCTCAGCCAATCTTAAAAATTCAGTCTGGATTGAATGCCTGTCTGAATTACTAGAAAACCCTATTTTTGTTTTAATTAAAACAAAGATAGATAGATAGATAGATAGATAGATAGATAGATAGATAGATAGATAGATAGATAGATATAGCAGGGGTGAAATGCTCCCGGTTTGGTCCGGATCAGGCGATCCAGTAGTGATTGTGGCAGGTGGTTCAGAGAACCGGTAGTGATGGTGGCGCGAGGGTCCACCCACCCGCCCGGGTGTTGTTACTTCCTGTTTTTTATCCTCTGCTCACGCATGTGATGCGCATGCATGTGCACTTCCAAACCGGTAAGGAAGGTAAGTAGATTTCACTCCTGAGAGAGAGAGAGAGAGAGAGAGAGAGAGAGAGAGAGAGAGAGAGAGAGAGAGAGAGAGAGAGAGAGAGAGAGAGAGGGAGGGAGGGAGGGAGATACCAAGATACCAAGCAAAATACATTGTTTTTGTAATATTCAAAAGGAAAAAATGAATTGTTTCAGTGCTTTGCTCAGTCATTTGTTTCTCTTCTGAAATCTGCAGATCCCTACTGACTAGGCCACAGTGAATTCAAATGTGGTGGGTTATAATGTTTCTTCAAAATTTGAGAATTCAATTGGATCCAGGATTATTTTGTGAACACTTCAGTCTGTAAAACTCTAGACCAGGGATGTCAAACTCAAGTTGATTGAGGACCACATCAGGGTTGTGTTTGACTTCAAGCGGCCAAGGTAGGAGTGGCCAGCTCTACGTCACTCCTGCTGGGGGTGCCTGTGGCGGCCCAAGTGCTCTGCCAGTGAAAACAGGCTTCAGAGCTCCATTTTCGGCTTCCGTGGCCTCATGCAATCTTCTGCCAGTGAAATCGGAGCTCTTCACAGAGCTCGGGAGCCCATTTTCACTGGTAGAAGCACCATAGGCCAGTCCTTCGCTGTTTCCAGGATGGCCCCGCAGGCCAGATCTAAGTACCTCACAGGCTGGATCTGGCCCCTGCGGCCTTGAGATTGACACCCCTGGTCTAGACCTAACCTACTACTTATTTTAAAATGGAAAATAATATTGTTTTCTCTAGTAAAATAAACTCCAGCATGCAATTGTTTTAATCAAATAAGTCATTTTAATTATAAAAACAAATTAAAAAGTATTGTACACTGCTACTGCCCGGGAAACAAACTATTGATTAACCATGGGAATAAAGTATTGCAATAGAAATAGCATTATGTCTATTCATTAAATTTTGAATACCATTGCCAGAAGGCTGCAGTATATAAAATTTCAAACAAATTAGAATACTATATAATAATTGTACACAGTGCTGATACTTTGTTCAAATAGATTTTGTAAAGATCAGTTTGAGATTAAGAATCCTGAGAGGGACCTAGCATCTGGAAATCTCTGTGACAATATAAAACAACATACTCCTTGCTAGTGATAAATTTTGTTTAGTAATACATAGATTTGTGCAGTTCTAGCTTCATAAAATTAGATGCCCAACAATTCTTGAAGTTTTATCTACATAGTCTTCTAGATTAATGATTTGGACAACTTTTTTCCATTGGATGTGTCTCATGACAGTAAATACAATTTGCCCCATTAGAAGGTTATAGTCAAATATGTTCCATGTCTTTTTCAACACATAGCAAAATTAAGTATGAAAATGATGCATTTCTTTTATGAACTATGTAAATTATTTTCTTTCTGTAGAACAGCTTCTATAAAAATGATTTTCTTTTTCCTTTCTTTGTGAATGAGAAAGCTGAAGAAGTTAAAATCTGTTTCAATGAGGAGGTTTGGGAAAGATAATCTTGGTTTATCTATTTTTCTGTATCAGTTTCTCAATCCTACTTTTGTAATAAAAAGAAGTTGAAATACTTCAGAAATACTTTCTTTCATCAATAATATTGCATAATAAATAGCTTTTTGAAGAATATAGCTTCATGTATTATACTTAGTTGTAAATGAACTATATACCATCTGAAACGTGTATGTGGTTGATTGTGGTGCGAAGTGGTATATATATATGTGATGTGTATATATACACATATCAAATAAGTCAAGGAATTGCTTCAGAGAAGAAGCTATTATATATTTTTGCCACAACAATAATTGAATTACCCTATCTGTAATTGGCATAGTAACTTCATAATTATTATCGGAAGAAATTAAGAATGAATAAACAGTTATTTGTAAAATAAATCCATAGTCCCCAGACAACATTTTGGGATCACTGATGTCAACTGAATTTGGAATAACTAAATTAAGAATTGTAATTTAAATTTATACGCTCTTTATACCCCAGACAGATATCTTGGCCTTCACTACTTCAAAATTGTGCTGTTTGTTATTTCTAGAATTGCCTTATGATTGTCTACTTTTAAAAACTGAATAATTTCAAAAGTAATTAGCTTTTTGTTAATATAGTCAATTCTGCAAAAAGCTTATCTGAACATACAGCTCCTAGCTACATATATGTTTATCTTCTGCAGGAAATATACTGGAAATGTATATTCATCCCATTCTGCACAATGCAGAAGTTATTTTATCATATTTATTCATTTATAAGCTGCTTTTTAGAATGAGACATTTCAATGCATTTAATATTAATAATCTAAACATTTTATTGAGTTTATAGTAGTAATGCAAATATTGTTTCAGAGTGTAGTTAAATTATTATAGTTGAAGAAAACCCTTATGAGAAAGCCAATTTGGTGCAGTAGTTAAAGCATCAGCCTGAAAATGGAAGACCATGAGTTCTAGTCCCGTCTTGGGCAGGACAACTTGTACAGATTTATCCAGGCAGTCTCCAAGAATCACACACAATTGAACAGAAAGGGGTGGGTGGGTGGGAGGAATCTTATTTAGAACTTAAAGGCCGATGCCAAATGTTGAATAGTGGGTGCAGACAGAGGACACAGGACACGTCCGGCAGATCAACAGCTTTATTCAGCTCCAGTAACAGCAATGGCAAACCAAGCCACGACAGCCCTTTTTAAACCGGAGCTGTCCACGGCTTCAGCCACTGACGCACGCTTAATTTTCCCGCTTTAGCTACTGGTTCCTGATTGGTTCCTGTGCCCGTCTAGTCAATACTTAACACCAAATTGTGTGTAGAATTGCATTGATACAAGAGAAGTGTTCTGTCCATTAAAACAGCTGTATTTTATACTAGGGGGGTTTTTTAACCAGCTATCTTATTATTGTTACAATATACAAAAAAATATAAAATCACACCTGCCAGTTTTTTAGCTGATGTTATCCTTCATGCACATCAAGCTATTTCCAAAAACCTAAGATGTAGTAATGTATTGGCATAGTATATGTACAGATCCAAGCTTTGTGGCCTTTTGGATTTGATAGATAGAAATTTTGTGAATGTGCATATTTTCTAACTGCCATCCAAGATTTTTTTGACACCCAATGTCCCAGAACTACTGGGATGTCCAAACTGGCTTATGCCATAATCTTTCAGTTTTGATTTTCACATCTTGATACCTTGTGATCTTCTCCTGTCCTTTGTCTTCTATTCTACTATCCCCTGGTATTGCAACATAGTTATTTTCATCTTTTCAACCACAGTTAAATCTGATTTGTCATGAACTGAGACTTTATCAGTTTGTATTTGGATATGCCACAGTATTTTAACCAGCTCATTTTCAACTACTTTTTCAACTTATGTTCCTACCAATTTTTTATTACTGGCACATGATAAATTTTACAGATGTTCCAGTGAATCATTTTGGCATTTGTGTTATGTCATTATATATAATCAGTTTGTGCATATACCATCTACTGTTTCTTCTGCTTCTTTGCACAATCTGCACTTTGAATCATTTTATGATTTTTCAATTCTGGCATCCATTGTATTAGCTTAAATGGCTTGCATTTTTAGTAGCCAAAATCATCCTTTCCATTTTTTTGTTCAATGATCTAATTATAAACTGTATCTATTTCCCTGTTGAATATTTCTAGAAATTGACCATGTAATACTTTTTCTTGCCTGCCTCATGTTCTTGCTTTTATTGCATTGTTTTGTTATTCAAGTTTTATTACCTGCATATTCAGTAAGTTCCAATTTTAATTTGTGTCACTGCATGATCTTAGTTGTCTTTTATGTAATCAGTCAATACATGCTTTTCCTCTTTGACTTGAAGTAAAACTCTGCCTCCATTTCTGCGGGGTAGGTATAATTTATCAATATTTAAGGCTGTAATGCATACTGATTACTTGTTAGCTTTCTTGTTTTTCAGTCCAAACTGTCCAGTTCAGCTTGTGTCCACTTAATAACTGCAGCAGTACTATTTATTGTATCACAGCTAGGACCTTTATCTATTCACAGCAATGTGAATTGTTATTATTACAGTTTCTCACATACTCAACCAGATGTTTAAACTGGATTTGGCATTTTTATCTACTTACTGACTACTTTCCATGGACCTAGGATAGAGAGATGCTATTGTTTGATGGTTTTAAGATATCATCACAGGATGTAAGCTGTTCCAAATAAAGCTACCTTTTGCACTCCAGATGTTTTGGGATTGCACCCACGGAGCCTAGCACTTTTGATACTGTTTGCTTTCTTTGCCATGTTTATTACATTTCAATTTGCAGGTCTTTATATTTTGTGACTTTCTCCAGTTCTTTTTCTTCTATTAGCTCCAGGTTCTGCCACATCCACTATTCAGAATTTTTGTCTTTTCTTTCTTATCAACAGCTGTTAAGTCTGGGATGTTATGGCAGGTGCTTATCTGATTGAATTCTAAAGTCCAAAGTCACTTTCACGTCTTCATTTTCTATTACTTTGTCTATTTGATGCTCCCACCAGTTCTTGCTTGATCAGTATTTTTGTGTTTTAAATCATTGTATATTTGTGATAGGTAAACAACTTTTCTTCCAGTAGTTCTTGAGTTGCTGGTCTTGGTTGCTTAGCCAACAGTCCTAAGTCCTATAACCCTTTTTCAGCAGATGTCCAGGAACTTCAACATCTAGTTGACCCAGGTAATGACCAATCCAGTATGAATTTCTGTAAATTATCTCACTACAGTATTTATGGGAAAGATACTTGTCTTCTATTGAGACCTGTCCAATATGGTTGATCCATTGGCTCATCTTTCTCAGACCCCACAAGTTCCACAACCACATAAAAGTAATGCCTCACTGGGAATATACCTACAGCATTCAGTATTCCCAAAAATAATCCCATCCAATTTCTATCAATTTTATTAATATTATATTTTATCCTACCGTATATATGAGAAGTTTGTATGAAATTTCTGTCCTATCCACTTCACTCCCTGTCACTCCCATCTTTTCAGCAGCATTAACTTATATTCTTTGTTTATTGATTCAGCTGCCCTGAGTCTTCGGAGAGGGGTGACATATAAATTGAATTAATTAAATTAAATTAAATTAAAATTACTTTTTCTTTGTTTTTAAAACAAGATTCCAGAACAATGGAGTTTTGTAAAGCAGAAAAATAAGAATATGCATACCCTATAAACTTAGTTCTTGGTGGAAGGTGGGGGCTGATAGAGTTTGAAACCAAGGGTGAAAATGGCAAATAATTTTCATATAAAAGCTAGCCACCCAAAAACCTGAATTAATTAATCACTAAGATCATCTTCAACTTTAGGAAATAGAGCTTCAGTTGTGTCTTCTTAAAAGGTTAAATAAATTACTTAGATAAAAATTGAAAGTAAAACAAATAAAACACGATCTGTTCACTGCAAAAAGGCAGCACAATATTATCTGAAAGCTGCATAAAGTTTTCATTTGTTAATATTCAATATTTAGTGTGAAGACAGGGCATTTTTATTTAATAATATTTATTCATTAGCATGATAAAATTCTCCCTTTATGTTGGTTCCCAGCCACAGTTGACAGTGGTTGATTGACATTATCTCAGAGCAATACCTAGAGCTATTTTCAATGTGACAAAAAGCGAGTGGAATTTTTCAGATGAGACCTTGGCCCAATTTGAAGAAAAAACAATGTTTTCAAGCACTGATTGTGAGTACTGGAGTAAAAGTAAAAACAGGTGCTTGAATCTTTTCAAAAGAGCCCCTGACAGGTCTAACCCTACCCGACTTCAGATTTTGATGAAGCTCCTGCAGAATAGTGGAACTTTCATGCCTTTTTCAATAGAGATGTCAGTTAATAGAGGCTACAATTGGCAAATGGTAAAACTAAGCTGCTGGAAATAATCAAACACTGCAAAAATGCCTAAAGCACTTGACATCATCACCCTAACAAAACTGACAGAGCTGATCAATGAAGCTCACAGAGACCTTTCCAGACCAGTGGAAATACAAAATTACAATCAGAATAGCCAACTAAGGATATGTCAGTGTGTAAGAAATTATGAGCTGGGATAGCCATAACAAGTCAGCCAATGGGAACTGTTTGGTGACTAAGAAACAGGATCTGTTGTGAACCAGGGGAGCTCGGGCTGCATGGGTATTGTATACATGCACGATGCTTTATATTACTGTGTATAAAGAAGTTTCTTTTATACATGAATCCTGCTGAATTATTTACTTGTGTGCTGGTTGGATTGCTGAAAACTCTGACAGGATACTCTGTGGTATTGACAATGCACGAGTTGGGTGCATTTACCAGTTGACAGAAACATCAAACATCAATATTATTAGATTTCTCTCCTCCTCTCTTATGTTCCTTTTTGTATTATTTTGTCTGATGAAGGTACCGTATATGGTATATAGAAATCCATCATTTTAGGGGTTTTGGGAGGATGCACTGTTATGCAAAGCACAAAAAAAGAGTAAGTAGCACCAAAGAAATCTAATTACATCTGTAATCAGGCAACAATGTGTCTTGTCTGGGCCCACATCAGGGGGTGGGTTCTACTTACCTTTACTACCAGTTCGCAATGGGGCCGCGCATGTCCTCACTTTGCTTGTGTGTGCGCGCGCTCTTCTGGGCATGCGCAGAAGCATTCTGATGACATCAGGGTCAGTGGGCGGAGCCTCCCGCTGGTTTTACTACCAGTTCTATAGAACTGGTACGAACCAGGGGCAACCAACCACTGGCCCACGTTTTTTTTTTTCCCCATTTGTTTTCCTTTCTTTGTTAGGGAATGTCAACTATCAAAAGCATTTTGGAGTCAGAATTAGACTTCTAATTCTAAAAAAAAAAATCAATTAAACCAGATATTGGTTAAAATGCTACCCCCTTCTTCCTGGAATGTCAGAAAACTACACAAGCATAACATGTTTCCACTGCTGATAATTATCCAGCTTTGTATGACCTTTTCCAATTTGGAAGACTCATCAAAGACCCAAGTACAGCCTGCCTAAAGGGATGGAACTGGTAGACTATAGCTTTAGCACCTGCCCCCTCTTCTTTATTTCACTAATCTTGGGAGAAATCCAGCAATTCTAATACTGGTGGAAGTGATGATACTGCATATCTTTTGCTGTTTGTGCGAACTTTGCAATCAACCCTACTGAGATGCAAGTGTTGGATTGCCTAATCTTAAACCAGTTTAGGGTGTCTGTCCCCCAGGGGATGCCAACTCTGGAATGATAAATAAAACTGGTAAAATTGGGGAATTGTGAAGAAGGTAAAATATCTGGATATCACTATGACACATATGAGCCATATGTTATTTCAAAATAACTTTACTAAGACATGGAATAAAATTGAAGATGAGTTAAGATGGGAGAAACTACAGTTGTCACTGCTGGGGAGAATTTATTTATTTATTTATTTATTTTTAAATTTGTATACCGCCCTTCTCCCTGAGGAGATTTCTGTAATAAAAATGTCCAGGATGATGTTTTTGTTTCAGACAATATCTACTTGACAATTATGCACCACTCAAACAGTGGCAGAAGGATGTATCTAAATTTGTGTGGCAGTATTGTGGCCCACCGGCGGCCAGCAGAGCTGGTAACAGAGTCGGACAGTGAGGAGGTTGGGGAGGAACTTGGGCCAGTCCTGGGGGCTGGGGAAAGCTCGGATGAGGGCATCAGAGGCAGAGTGGGGGGGGCAAGGCCATCTGATAGTTATGTGCAGCCTCCAGAGTCTGACAGCAGTGAGGGAGAAGTACAGCGGGAGCCTGTTCCCAGTGTGTGCATGCGCAGAGCTGCCAGACGACAAGAACAATTAAGAAAACAGGGTCAATTTGGGAGTAAGGCTTGGAGGTGATTGGCCCCTCCCATAAGATATAAAAGAAGAGTGAATGGGACATGAGCTTTTGCAGGAAGCAATTAGTTCATCTGGCCAAGTCAACATTTGAAAATTCTGTTTGTGACTCTGTGCCAAGTTTGGCCTTGCCCTGCGTCTGAAAATTAGCTCTCTGGCAACGTTCCACATAAGATAGGAGGGTGTTGATAATCTTCCTCTGAAAGACTGTTTATCAAGCCTTGCAGACTATAAATGAAAGTAATTTACAGTCATATAAATAAAAGAGGTTTTGTGGGACTAAGACTTTACTTTATACTTTCTAAGGAAGCCTAGGTCAGAACAGGTAGGGGGAAAAACATGAGTTAATTATATATAGTCCTTGACTTACAAGAGTTTATTTGTAAGTGAGTTATGACCGTTTTTCACACTTACGATGGTTGCAGCATCTCCATAGTCACGTTGTCAAAATTCATACGCTTGGCAGCTGGCATGTATTTATGATGGTTGCAATGTCCTCGGGTCATGTGAACATCTTTTGCAACCTTCTGACAAGCAAAGTCAATGGGGAAGCCAGATTCGTTAAGCAACTATGGACAAAGTTGGAAAAGAAGTCATGGGATATTGTTTTTGTCTATCGTAACTGCAGTAAGATTATTGTATGCACAAGGATGGAAATTTTCAACAGTAACCATAATGGAGGAATGGTTGGTGAAGATGATGGAAGGTGCTGAGATGATCAAACTGACTTCAGCAATAACTATGGTTCTGGCTGACTGGAAACTCTTGTGGACTTTTTGAGTAAAACAAACAAACAAACAAAAATACGAGTGGCGAGAAAAGTGAGTAGTGGGAAAAGCGAGTGGAAGGAAAAGCGAGTGAGCCAGAAAGAAGCGGCGAGCAGGCAAGCGGGCAAGCGGATGAGTGGACGGATATGGGGGGGGCAGGGATTATTGCTACCAGTTTAGCGAACCAATGGCAATCATCGCTACCTAGCATTTCACCCTTAGTTTGTATGTGTGGGTAAATGTGTGTATATGTGTATCTGTATATATGTATGTATATATTTGTGTATGTGTGTGTGTATATGTATGTATATACTGTATATGTGTATATGCTATATATATGTGCATGTGTTTGTGCATATATATGTGTGGATATATATATACTGTATGTGTGTGTGTGTGTATGATTTATTTAGAATGATACGACCTACTGTTCTTTATAAAATTAAACTCATAACTGCTTCTAGAACCGCAGAATGCAAAGAAGTAGAAAAACATGAGATAACCCATATGAAAACTTAAGCTGCATTAAACTATTTCAGCTAGTTGTTTGCCCATCATATGTATGCTCTTTACATATTAATTTGTCTGAAATTATAGTAATCAGTGCATAGGCTCTCTCTTCTGGAAACTGACATTGTTCTACTCCCTTCTGCATATTGCCTTCTTCCACTCAACATCAGAATACAACAGAGGTTAACATTTGTATCCCTGAAAGCAGATAGTTTGAAAACAAACATTGGAACTCAGCTATTATGTCCACACAACATAATGCAGTAGGAAATCATGCTTGCACAATCATATCAAAGTAGTGTAGATGGTACATGCAATGGCACAATGCCCTACTTCTCTTAAATGCAGCCTGCATGTTAGGAAGGGTTGAAAGGAAATGCTAAGAAAATTGACAGAAGGACTAGTATAACCTTACAGAGGCAGCCAACAAAGTGATCATGATCTAATGAAGTGAACTGCAGTTTACAAATGCTTTTTCCTTGAAATAAAATTTGTTGCTTGGAAAATGACTTCCATTATTTTGTCACCATAGTTTAACATGGCTCGTTTTCAGTGTCCCAAAGGTGCTTTTTTCAAGAGACAACTGGACTTTTCTTTTCTTTTTTTTTCTTTGAAGACGTTTCACTTCTCATCCAAGAAGCAACAACAGAAAGTCCAGTTGCCTCTTGAAAAAAGCACTTTTTGGACAACTATGACCTGGATGACTGTGAATCTCCATAGACACTCGTTCTGAGTGGAGAGCTGGCCTTCATTGGGTACTTTATTTGTATTATTTTTATTTATTTGAATCCTGCCTTTATTATTTTTACCAAACAGAGGCTGGGCAACAGTCAGGGATGCCTTAATCTGGTGTTATGTACTAAGCAGTAGATGGAGAACTATGATTCATGGTTGATTACTATTTACCTGGCAATTTATGTTGATAAATTGCTTTATATATTGCAATATTAACTTAGAAATATTTTTCTAGTTCAGGTTCACTGTGTTCCATTTACGTTTCTTCCATGTGTCACTGGAAAGTAAAACTTCACTGGTTAGAATGGACTTTCTCAGGCCCAACATCAGCATAGATGCTCCAATAAGAGACACTGGAGTTAGTATCTTGCTTGAGATGCATCTCAGAATTGCAGCTGCAGCTGTTAGCCATGTTTCTTCCCTGATTCTTAATTTATTCAACAGAGGAGCACAACTGTTAGGAAGCAAGCTCAGGACAGGATTCTGCTTCTAGGTGAGCCCAAGAGTAAGTGAAAGAATAGAAGCTGCTCTCTGTTTCTCTCTCTCATATTTATTCATAACCTTACTTACTGCAGTTCTGCTAAAGGCAAATAGCCACTTAACCCTTCACAATGCTGCTATTGCTAGATAATTTTATGAGTGAGGGTTGGAAAAACTCTGGCAATTACAATAGATATTATATATTTTCCAAAATACAGTGGCATTTGCTTGCAGTAGTTTAAATAATTGTATTGATTGATTGATTGATTGATTGATTGATTGATGATTGATAGTCTACTTCTTTGCTTACAGGTAATCAAAATGGCAAAAAAATTAAATGGATAGTCAATGCTGACTGGGAATTATAAAATGTATTTTCTGAAACTGTTTTTCAGAGAATTTCAAAGGCATGCTAGTGTTCTATATGTCTGCTTTCTAGTTTTAAAATACAGGCCGCAAGAGTATGCATTGCCTTTTCTTATTAGAACAATACCTATGACGTTGAAGGAACATAATAATAATAGAATAGGTAGAATTAATGGGACATAATAGTAGAATCAGTAGTCAGTTGGTTTGATTTGCTGTTTTGCTTCTGTAAGAATTGCTTTGCTAAGAATTGGAATTGCCTCTGCCATTTGCTTCTACTAGTGATCTAACTTCTGTTATCTTGCTTTTTTGTACAACTCTGTGCCTGGTGGATATCTCATGAAACAGGATATGTCATGATTTGGCAGGGTTACATCAGGCAAAGCACCCAGCCCCTGTGTTGCTAAGCTCTCAACCCCCCTGTTCCTTGCTGCACTGCCAAAGGAAGGCATGGGCCAGAGGGCCAGAATTGGGTACTTAGCTGATGCCTCTGAAGGTATAAAGGATGCCATACTTTCCCCAAGGTGTGGCTATTCCTTACATGCATTGTGTTTGTATGTTCTGGATATAATTTCACCTAGTATTTGGCCAAAAATAAAATCTGCTTCTTTTTGCAAGCCTCGTCTCAAGTCTCACTCTCTTTGGCATCTCAGTGGCTCGGGGAAACTTCTGGGACCTTACAACATTAAGCAATGCAACTTATTCTCCTTGACAGCCAACCTAAAATATAAATATTTCTGGAAAAATATCACTTTTTACTTAAAAAAAATATTCTTTTGCATCCTTTGTAACAATTGTAATACTTTAATCTGTTGACAGTCATTATCACTTTATCACAAGCACCATTAACTAATTCTGTGTAGTATGTAAGTTATTTATTAATAACTCAATGAAAATTATACAAATTAAATCTCTAACAATTTGTTAATTGTTTTTTGTTAATAACTCAGTGAGAATTGTACAAATTAAATCTCTAACAATGATAAATTGAAGCAAGCATGGGTTTAAGTATCGGTGCATTACTGCTAATAGAGAAAAGAGAATTCTTTCATTTACTATAAGTTTTGCTTTGCTCTTAGCTATAAATTCAAATGTGCAAATCTGAAAAGGACAGAAAACACAAATAATTAGCATGATTTTACACCCAAAGGTTAATAATTATTTTCCAATAGGTGTAGGGCTTTAGGGTTTCTTCTCACATTTGCTTTATTGAAAATAGGACACTAATGAGGAAATTCTCACTTTAGTTTATACAAATACTTTAATTAGAACTGGTACTGTCCTTGTAAAAAATAGTAATTCAAAGGGCGAATGGGACGAGATAACATACCAAGTCTTCTACTGATGATATCCCCTCCTGAGCCAGCTGAAGTAAAAATGGGAATCCACATTAACTCAAATATTTACACTGTGGAGAAAATACTGATTTCATTCTGACTTTAAGCAATAGTAAAGCAAAATTTGTGGGCAACAAAAAGGAGAGTCCTTTATATAAATAAAATATTTACAATTTCTTCCCAGGAATCTTACAGTTGTACAATCTACTGTATACCTGTAATCAATAATCGGATATATTGAATGACAAAATTTACTGATCTGATGTCCTTAACTTTCAAAAAATGAACAATCCATCTTTTTAAAAAAACTGATTTCATATATAGAAGCATTTCAATATTAATACACTGGATACTAATCCTCTGTCAAATTGGCATTAGAAGAATACATAAATATAAGTATCAGCTTTGACCAATTGTCAAATGAGAAAATACCAGATCTCCATCTGTATTATGCTTAGATATACTGCTGAGTGAATTCTATGAAATATAGTTGCACGACTCATGAGCTTATACTTAATAATGTTAGACCCAAGACATTTCACGAAAGGAAAAAGAAACAGGATTACCCTTATGGAAGATAAAATTGTAGTAAAATTATATCTATCTATCTATCTATCTATCTATCTATTCATCTATCCATCCATCTATCCATCAATCCATTTATCCTGTGTTTTCTGCAGATAATTCTGATTCAAGATGTCAGTTTTTTACTGCAACAACTATAAAATGTATTTTTAAAACATGAGGAATTCAAAATGGCTGTCAATTTATTTCACATATGGCAGCATTATATAAAGCTAAAACTACATTGAAAAAATTGTTTTAAATAGCATGAGACAAATGATTTGGCATAAAATCTCATTAAGCACAGCAATAATTCTTGAAAGCTGTCAAAAAAGAGAGAGTGAGACAGGAACCTATTGCATACTACTTGATAATGTTTTTTATTGAGAGCTAGAATAACAGCAAAAGGTATAGAAAAGCAGCTTGTTCAATTGACTAGTTGAGAAAAATATATCAAGCTGTATAATGAATACAGAACATTTATTTTAAATATTTATGGAATAAATTGTGTGTATGCACAAATCTATGATTTTTCAGGTTTTTAATAAAATAATAGACATTTGTTTTTGGTTAAGCAGCATTATCCAAGTCATGTAACACAGATATTAATAATAAAGAAAATATTTATTTATAGTTTAAAATTTGCCTGCAGATATTTAAAGGAAATATTTAACAATGGTCAATTATCAAATCAATCCATTTAACTTTTCAAATTAGCTTAGTTTATATTATATGGCTCAAGAGAAATCTTTGTATTTTATGATCTTGAATGATTGACAAAGTTATTACATCATTTATTAAAAGTTATATAATCATAGGAAAATTCATTGAAAACTTAGGATACTTTATGTTATGTCTGCAAAAATATGTTAGTGTACTTTGTGAAACACTTCTTTAAATTCTTTCACTGGGTACATTTCTTTTTGAGAGTGGTTGGGAGCATTTAAAGATGACTGCCATGTGTAGCTTATCTATTCACAATATGTTGCTACAATGGATGTGATTAGTCGCAAAATACTCATTTATCAGAAAGTAGAACAGAGTTTGCTCCTGGCCTCCCTTTCTAGCACCCTAATACTGCTTTTTATTCTGGGTACTTTTAAAGTTCTGGACGTCAATCACCATTTTTAATTTCTAAGAATGCTTGTGAGGAAGATAGTGTTGTAAAGGAATGTTTTCATAATTAAATGAGGAAGGGAGAACAAGATTACCTTTATTTTCTGGATAAAATCATAGTTGTGCTATTAGGTTCACTTTCCATCTTTTTAATTATTATTTAAAATATAGCTAATTGGCTTTATGCTATTTTTTTCCCAAAGAACATCTTCAAATTAATTAGTTATCAAAAGAAGATAATATTTGTAGCTCAAGGTTGAACTATGGAGTCCTTGATGCTCTCTTAGCAAAGAAACAACCAAGCTCAGAGTACCAAGGACTGCACAACTAATTATTTTTCTCCTTCTTCTGTGAGGGAAAGGTTTTATTTCAAAAAAGTTAAGATGGAAACTGCAGGGGTCTTTCTTAACTCTTAAGTCAGTAAGAGACACAGTTAAAGCATTAATTAAAGCTTCCAGATAAGAGGTAATTTATAATATAAAAATCCAAAAGTATTTGATACACGGTGTCTATGCAATAGATCCTCAAAAGTGCAGCACTGTTTGCTGGCCTAAGTCTTCCTAAATTTATTTTCTTCAGCAGTAATGCACATGGCTGAATTTTGACAAGCTTCACTTCTTCTCCACAGTGAGAGCTGGACAAGGAGGTATTTATCGTTTTGGTTTGTGCATTAGATAGATTTTTAACATTCTAAACAGCACCAAGAACTCCGGCCCTATAATTCAATCAAAGGTGAATGTCAGCACTTTGTAAATCCATTTCATAAGCTCCCAACTGTGGCTTAAATTGCCCAAATGTCCTCTATTTCAGAAGCTACAGTAAGGCAAAGCGAATCTTGAGGCCAGGCCTATGCTGTTAAATAAAAAGATGGTGGTAAATGCCAATCTAATACATCCCTCTGGCAAATGTTAGCATTCTCAAAATTCAAGCAGTCATAAGAAAAGCTTTTGGACCAAATTAATTCTGGCTAAGGGTGTGGTTTTTTGCACTTAAGAGAAGCATTGTGGGGTTTATAATTGTGGGGACAAAGGAGAATTGAGTGGGTCAGGGCACAAACTGAACTGAGTCATGTTTTTCTAAAACATTCCCACTTAAAAATAATAAATAGATTTACCTGATAATTTTAAAATCTGCTTATTACTTAAAGTTGGGAACAACAGAGAAAAGGGATTAGAGCTGTGTAAAAGTATTAGGGAATTATGCACATTAGCTTCCTCACACTAAAACTGACGAAGATTTCTTTGTCTCCTCAAGCAGGATAGTTACGGGGGGAAGGGGGGGACACTCACTAACATGTTTTTGGAAATAATTGAGAAAAAGGACTTCGGACTTTGTAAGAGCAAAGCATAATTTTGCTATATGTTAAACCCCACATGACTTTTTTCACATTCTTTGAGCTTGAAAAGAATGTTTTAAAGAATGTTGTCATTAAAACAGCATGTCTTTACTGTGACTCTTTTGTTAACCTTGTGTGAATAATGTTTTAATAAATAGCCAAGCGTTGCTGTGCTGATGCTTTTGAAGGACTCAAAGCAATTCTTTTAAAACATTTTTGAAGGATACAAAGCCCTGAACCATACACAGGCATACACATACCTCTGGGCATTGCCCTCAGATACAGAAAACTATGTTGCTAATGATACTGTGTTGGTTTAGGAATAATTTGGGAATACCTATTAATCCCCAGAGATAAGTGGCACCAAGAAAACTGGTTGGCTGGGTTTTCCCCTGACACTAAGATGACAGGAGCTGGTATTTTTCTTCAAAATGTCCCAGCTTACACTAAATCACAAAAGATCCCTGCAATCACCCGACAACAACTGACAGCTTTTAGCAGGGTAAAGAATGAGAAAGAAATCATGACAATCAAACTCTCACACTGGATAAAATAATCTCAGTGTAATTGCTTTCTACCTTCACCACTTCACCCAGATTCTCTCAACACTGAAATAATCCCAGCCTAAAGTCTTTCTCTGTTAAGTGTAACAGCATCCAATTCTCTTGGTCTTCTATTCTTGAAGATAAGGTTTTTCTCTGATCTTATGAAGAACCTGGGCAGACCAGTGGCAAAGATTAATTCATTTTATTTTTTTTTCCCATCCTTGCTTCTATGATCATCCTTACAGAGAATACCAAACCTAGATTCCCCCACCTCTCCAAAGATTTGAGAGAGAGTAGAGGATGCCAATATAGGCAAAAATAAGGTCTAACTTGAGCTCCACCATTTTGTGTGTGTTTACTACTCTTAATAATCAGGAAATTCTCCTTATATTCAGCCTGAATCTCCTTTTTTATTTTCAACACATTGGTCCTTGTCCTGCCATCAATTTAAATGTAGAACAGGTCTGCCCTCTTATACATGACAGTCTTTTTGATAGTTATTGGTTTATTAGAGGAGCAATTGAGCTCTAGGTTTAGATACAAGATTTGTACAGCCTAGACTAAGAAATTAATATTATGTCAACTGGTCCCTTTGGCTGATGCTTCATTTAGAATGTATTAGGACCCTAATAAACAGAAGCCCTTGGATTTGCCCCGCTTCTGTAAGTGAGAGGAATAATTTTTAAAATGAGAACTAAAAGTATGAAATGGAGAGAATTTAATCATATCATGGGAGAATATTTGAAACGTAATCTCTTTACCTATTAGATAGAGATATACCACAACAGATGCCATATATGGTCACATGAGTGATTTGGGGGTTTCAGTTCTGGAATTCCAAACTCTGGATGCCCATCAGATGAAAGTAAAGAGTTACAAAATATTCTCTTTGCCGCTCTCTAATCATTATCTGGTGAGATCTAGTATCCTTATGTCATGTATCAGTCTTTGCATTAGATGTGCTTAATAAATGACAAAATATAACTGCAAAATTTAGATTTGAATATTAAATACTAAAAATATTAAATTTTTCCTCTCCTTTCTAGAGCATTCAAAAACTGTATTGCCCTATCTCCTCATTCCAATGGACCTTGTCCCTGGAGCTTTTCCTTGGGTTGTTCAGACAGACTCTATGAGAATAGGCTCTCCTTTGCAAACAATCAGAAGTCATTACTGGGATGATGAACAATATATATGCTCTTGATAGGTTGCAATCTAAGGATGCACTTTAGGCTAAAGCTGGTCTAATAAAACCCTCTAACATTCTGACACTTCAACAGATGTTCATTTCATCAACAAGAAAAGCTTTGTACGTTTTTGGCAATTTATACTAGATACTCCACTCCCACTTGCTATTTGGAGTGTGTATGGAGCGCTGAGAGCTTTCTTGTACTTCCTTTGTTTAATTCAAGGACAGCAAAGCTAATTTATGGCACCCCTTTAAAAATATTTTTATCTTTATTGGCCACTCCATGAGGATAACATAAAATGGAGAGTAATTTGTTTCTAGACAGTAGCAACAACAGCAAGTGCCTGGACTGATAGGGTTGAGTGCTATGATGAGGCATTTAACGATCTCTAGTGATCATCATGAATAAAGTCCATTTAAAGCTAAAGCAAACATTACCGTCCACTGCAATCTTGCGCCTAACAATGTACACACAAATGAAACTGAAGTCAGCAGACATCTGACATATTGCAAGATGGTAGTCATAACAGAAGATGATGAATATAAGGAGAAACCACACAACTGTCTCATTCCTTTCTGTGATGGGAGATTATCTGTAACTGCATACAAATTATTTTTTCATGAAAACTAATCAACAAATTTATAGGTGTACCGATAAAAGTCTCTGGGTTTTTGACAAACCCTTTCAGTTCACATTCAGAAGGCTGAGAGATAAACTAAGCTCCAGATTTTGTTGACAGAATGAACACAGTTATGTAATCTTCTGTGACCAAAGATTCAGCTTGTAGTGGGCAACATTTAAAAAGCCAAATGCTAAAACACTGAATGAAACTCAATTAACATTAGTCTTGCTAGCCAAGAAGAGATTGGATAGGCTGATGAGATGATAAATCTCAATGGCCAGCTTCCATCATACCATTTGACCTTGTTAATATATTGAATAGAAGTTGCAACACTGTATCATCCCAGAAGCACTGAGTCTCTGAAATTTCTGAATCCCTTCAAAAGACTCTGGAGCAATTTGGTGTCACCTGATTTTGTTTTTTCTTGTGTAATAGTCTCCCTTCTTATGACAGTGTGAGTTCTACTCCTACCTTAGGCATGAAAACTGGCTGGGTGAATTTGGGTCAGTCACTCTCTCTCTCAACACACTCACTTTACAGGACTGTTGTTGTGGAAAAAATAGGAGGAGGAAAGAGTATCTAGCAGTGGTGAAATCCAAATTTTTTTATTACTGGTTCTGTGGGCATGGCTTGGTGGGTGTGGTGGGTGTGGTGTGGCTTGGTGGGCATGGCAGGGGAAGGATACTGCAAAATCTCCATTCCCACCCCACTCCAGGGAAAGGATACTGCAAAATCCCCATTCCCTCCCCACTCTGGGGCCAGCCAGAAGTGGTATTTGCTGGTTCTCCGAACTGCTCAAAATTTCCACTACCTGTTCTCCAGAACCTGTCAGAATCTGCTGGATTTCACCCTGGTATCTAGGTATGTTTATCATCATAAGTTATTTATAAAAATAAATAATAAAAGTGGCATATGCTTTGATTCTCATAGCACCTTTACTGCTCTAAAAATAGGCAGGGGAACAAGTCTACATATGCCTATTTCTAGGCAGATATATTGTAGGTATTGTATTTTTTTTTTTTTGCCTTTTAAGACAAAAGATCAAAAATAAGAAGCAACAACAAAAAATACTTCATACACACATTATTTGGCAACAGCAACAGCAGCTAATATAGGATTAAAAACTCATTTACAACTATACATAATACTGTATAATATATACAATACATGATTACCTATGTAAGATTATTTATTTATTTATTATTTTATTATTCAAACTTCTATACCGCCCTTCTCCTTTCGGACTCAGGGCGGTGAACAGCCAAAATAAAAACATTTATACATAACATTACAGTTAAAAATAGATTTAAAATAATTAAATAAATTTGGCCCGTAATTTAAAACTTGTCAATTTAAAATCCGTATCAAATTTTAAAACCTACCATAAAATCAAGACAGACTGGCTAACTGAAAAAAGTAAGTTTTTAGGGCCCAACGAAAAGTCCGGAGGTCGGAGATCATTCGTATCTCTGGGGGTAGATTGTTCCAAAGGGTAGGTGCCACCACAGAGAAGGCTCTCCTCCTGGGGGTCGCCAGCCGGCATTGTCTGGCCGACGGCACCCTGAGGAGGCCCTCTCTGTGGGAGCGAACCAGCCGGTGGGAGGCTATTGGTGGCAGAAGGCGGTCCAGTAAGTACTCCGGCCCTAAGCCATGGAGCGCTTTAAAGGTGATCACCAACACCTTGAAGTGCAGCCGGAAGTCCACTGGAAGCCAATGCAGCTCACGCAGGAGAGGAGTCACATGGGAGTGCCCCATCGCTCCCATAATCCCCCGCACGGCCGCATTCTGCACCAGTTGGAGCCTCCGGGTGTACCCCAAGGGGAGCCCCATGTAGAGAGCGTTACAATAGTCCAGACGAGAGGTGACGAGTGCTTGAGTGACCGTGCGTAGGGAGTCCCGGTCCAGAAAGGGGTGCAACTGGCGTATCAGGCGAACCTGATAAAAAGCCTCCCTGGCCACGGCCGTCATATGCCCTTCTAAAGACAGCCGTGCATCCAGGAGGACACCCAAGTTGCGGGCCCTCTCCGTGGGGGCCAATGATTTGCCCCCAATAACCAGCAATGGCATCAGCTGGCTATACCAGGACGCCGGCAGCCACCGGTCTTGGAAGGGTTGAGTCGAAGCCTGTTTCTCCCCATCCAGACCCGCACAGCCTCCAGGCACTGGGACATCACTTCCAAGGCATCGTTGGGATGGTCTGGGGTGGAAACGTACAGCTGAGTATCATCAGCGTACTGATGGAACTCCACCCAAAACCACAGATGATCTCACCCAGCGGCTTCACATAAATGTTGAACAGGAGGGGCGAGAGGACCGACCCTTGTGGCACCCCACAAACAAGGCGCCTTGGGGTCGACCGCTGCCCCCCTGTCAACACGGATTGTGACCGGTCAGAGAGATAGGAGAACCACCGCAAAACGGTGCCCCCCACTCCCAGTCCCTCCAGCCGGTGCAACATGATACCATGGTCGATGGTATCAAAAGCCGCTGAGAGGTCTAATAGGACCAGGAGAGAGGAATAACCCCTATCCCGGGCCCTCCAGAGATCATCCACCAATGCGACCAATGCCGTTTCCATGCTGTACCCAGGTCTGAAGCCGGACTGGAGAGGATCCAAATAGACAGCTTCATCCAGGTACTGGGAAAGCTGTCGCGCCACCACACTCCCAACAACCTTCGCAATAAAACGAAGGTTGGAGACTGGACGATAGTTAGCCAAAACAGCCAGATCCAGAGATGGCTTCTTGAGGAGAGGCCTCACCACCGCCTCTTTCAAGGCGGCTGGCAGGACACCTTCACTCAAAGAAGCATTGATAATCCCCTGGAGCCAGCCTTGTGTAACCTCCTGGGAAGCCAGCACCAACCAGGAGGGACACGGGTCCAATAAACATGTGGTTGCGTTCAGCCATCCCAAGATCCTGTCCACGTCCTCAGGAGCCACAGGATCGAACTCCTCCCAGATAACACTCTCAAGGCCTGCCTCAGTCATCTCGTCTGAACTATCCGAATCGGCGGCCAAGTCTTCCCGGATCTGAGTTATTTTATCATACAGATACTGTACAAAATCCTCAGCTCGGCCCTGCAAGGGGTCCTTCCGCGCTCCCAGATGGAAAAGGGAGCAGGTCACCCTAAACAGGGCGGCTGGGCGGTTATCTGATGACGCGATAAGAGCGGCAAAATAGCTAGATTTCGCCGCTTTTATCACCACTAGGTAGGTCTTAATATGAGACCTTACCAGTGTCAAGTCAGATTCGGAACGACTGGCCCTCCAACCACTCTCTAGGCGTCTTTTCTGGCGCTTCATCTCCCTCAGCTCCTCGGAGAATCGAGGAGCTAAGTGAGTTCGGTGCCGGGTCAGAGGCCATAAAGGCACGACCCAGTCCAAAGCCCCGGCAGCCGCACTATCCCAGGCAGCCACCAGGTCATCAGCCGAGTCATGAGCTAGAGTCTCAGGAAATGGCCCAAGCTCCATCTGGAACCTATCAGGATCCATCAGGCACCTGGGGCGGAACCACCTGGTCGGCTCTGCCTCCCTGCAACGGGGTGCGGCGGTCAGAAAGTCAAGTTGAAGGAGTGAGTGGTCAGACCATGACAAGGGTTCAATATCTATATCCCCTATATCAAGGCCACTCAACCACTGACCAGAGATAAAAACTAAGTCCAGAGTGTGTCCCCCCATATGAGTAGGGCCGTGAATTACTTTTATAGATTATATACATTAAGTTATAAACAACTTGTTCATAAGTCACAATCAGCATCAAATCTTCAATCCATTGAGTGGATTGGGATAATTAATTGATCTTTCTAGTATTGAAGGACTCATATCTTAGCATTAAGAATGGCAGAGAGAACCAGTTGTCTAGTGTCAATTTCCATGTAGTACATATGTTGTTTCAAAGAATAAGTTCATCTAATAATATTAAATATTGTTTCAAATTAGTATACATCATTACTTTTTTCTAAAATACTGTAACTAGGACTCTCCAACAAAATGATTTACTAATTTCTTCTTCATAAATGCAATGGGGTCCAAAATGTCCCAAATATTATTTTTGTTGACACTCTGAGATGTTTACAATACTGGCGTTAAGAGTTTTCCATAGTTCAGACAAAATATGGAGCTCCAGTCCTTTATTCTATTTCTATTAAAAATTAAAATTTGCATATAAAAATGATAACAGGGATTTTAAAGAATTGTGAGGAATTACATCTTAGAGGATTTAGTGATCACTTCTAATAATGCAGGTATTACTGAAGCTGAAAATGCCAATGTTCCAAATGAAGATGTTAATACATGCTGCAGCTGTAGCTGTAATTAGTAATTACGTATTTTTCAAAGGTATTTTCAGAATTGAAGAATCTTACAGAAATTTATGAAATACAGTCCTATATTTTTAAAATAATTTTTGGAAGATAGATAGATAGATAGATAGATAGATAGATAGATAGATAGATAGATACAGACAGACAGACAGACAGACAGACAGGCAGTCTTGATAATATGATCAGTTGAAGCTTTGTCAACAAAAGCATCCATAAACAGCTTTGCAAACCCTTAATTCAAAATGTTTGAGAGGTACAAATGTATATAAATGAGTGGCATTAAAATTAGCTGCAGTGAAAGTAATGTCCAAGACCAAGATGCAGCAAGAAATTATATCCTTGACTATACAAGTCAAGGATAGATAATTTTCAAAATGTGGTCACTTAGGCCAGATATTTCCACAAGGACCTCTCTGCCTTCTAAGCAATAAAATATCACATAAGTAACTAATCTTTAGCTGTCCACCCCATTCTTTTATATATTGGAGATAATCTTACAAGCTACTTTTATCTAAGATAAACATTATTGGTACTGATGGAATTCATTCTTTTTCTTTTCAGGACACAAATGTTACAATTTTATAAAAAGGTGAAACTAACCAATGAACGTATTGGATTGGGCTTGTGACTGGAGCAGCTGTTGAGAGGCAAGTATGATGCTTTATAGCTTGTTACATTACATTATCTTTATCCTTGTGGGCACTTTAACCAGTCCTGATGAACAGAAAATGTGACTGCATGTAAGAGGACCACCTTCTGCTTTATGTTTTTGTTTTGCTAAACAACAACAACAAAAAAGAGCATAATTTAACTTTCCTGGTGCCATAAAGCTTTGCAATCCACTCAAAGTTTTGGAAACTGAACTGCAAAAAAAAAATGTGTACATGATAGAAGGTATTATATGTATTTATTTATTTGATATCGATGATAATTCAGGAAGATTGTATTTGTATACTCAGAGAAAATCTCTAAAGACACATCCCCAAGCAATTTGAAAATCAGTAAGAAATAATCAATAGATGCCTTCCAGATTTCTCGGAAGGAAAAATTTGTTGTGTCTGTGTGTGTGCATTTTAAATAAAGACTTTGATATTTGAGTAATATTGCTTCATTTAATTTTGGTTAAACACCCAAAACTGAATGAAAGGAAATATTTACTTTGATGTGAAAATCAAGTGGGCTATTGTGAATTTAGAGCTAGATTGTAACCTAATCCAATTACTTTAAATGGTTTTTCAAAACAGAGAATGCTTTCTCCACTGCTAAAGGAAAATTGTAGAATTTCACAGTTTTTTTAAAGATGCATTTGCTTCTCAAAGGATCCTTGGGTTCTCTGTTAAAGCCGTAAAAAACAACAGAAAATAAGGTTATACTTCTAGGAAATAATTATAACAATTACTACTTATTTTAGTTAATCTATTATATAATTATTTATTATAAATAGCTATGGTAATAAATAACTATTTATTATAATAAAAATATTTAGTATAGCGATCCCAAGTAAAAGTGGAGAATTCAGAAATGTGGCTCCACTGGTACATCCTATAGATGGAGGAAAAGGAATCAGATTGCTAAAAGCAGTGTAGTGACATCTTAACATATGCCATAAACAGATGTGTCATGATATTACATGCCTACAGAGTTTATAGCACAATTTCACAATGGTTTTTTTGTCAATCCGATGATTCCCAGCTATCATAGTGTCCTAGGGAAACTAGGTCCTTTCCATGAGTGCATATGCAGCAGTCCTGCAGCTGAACCCAAAGAAATGTTTTTTCTTTGAAGGTCCAGTCATGGCAATCACCTCTCTTGTATCCTCATTATTATTTCCTTCCCACTTTCTTCCCACTTTTACCATCTTTCATGAAGAACAAAGCTGCAAGAGGAAGGGGCCAGCAGGCAATCTTAACACTGTTTTTATGCATTGTGCTAGGCTTGCTAATTCTTAAAAGAGAGAAAAAGGTCTATATTTCTAGCAGAACATAGGACTTTTTCCTCTGCTTTCTTTTTATTTACTTGTGCAGAATTACCGTATAGAATGTGCATGCAAACCAAATCTTTTTTTTATTGGATATCCTGACTTGAACTCATAATGAAAGGAAGCCAGGAAAATAGTGAACAATTATATTTCCTCCCCATGCCCAAATGAAAATATAGAAATCAAAAAGTGAAACCATAATAAGATCTTAGAACTCATTTATTCCTAACAATGTTCTTATAAAAAAAATCATTTTACTTCGGGAAGCAAAATACCAAATGGCATCTTGCTCTGAAAACAATTATAACTGAAGGACCATCAGTAAGTAAAATCCACTTCATGCCCTAATAAGACTGAGATGGTCTGTCCTCAATCACAGAGAAAAAAATTTTCATGCTCCATTAGAAGAGCAAGAAGTACTCACTGCAGAATTAATGAGGCAGAGATACTCCACATTTAGGACTAAAGATTAATTATGTGCACAGCTATAGGTGATAAAGAAAGGAATGGACCAGTCAACTTCATTTCAAAAGCAACCAGAGATAGGTCTATCAAGCAATTCAAGAAAAAGTTGATAAATTGACTGGTAATGAATAATAATTCAGAATTAAACATAATAATGCAACTTACTTTGAATAAAAAGGACACTTTAATAGTAGGCATCCTTATCACAACATTTATTATTGAGAGCTTCTTCAGTAGATAAGTAGATTTCTGATGCATCCCTTCTTATGTGGCAATATTTATTTTATTTATTTGTAACCTATCTTTACTATTTTTACAAATAATTGAAGGCAGCGAGCATGTCCAACATATTTTCCTCTCCTATTTTCTCCACAATAACAATTTTGTGATATGGATTGGTCTGAGAGAGAGTAACTGGCCTAAAGTGACCCATGGCTGGCTTTCATGGCTAAGGTTGAACTTGAACTCAAGATCTCCCACCTTCTCATCTGGTGCCTTAATCACTGGACCAAACTGGTTTCTGAATGAATATGGAAGGACAATTACATGTTATATGGAAATATATGTTGGAGCAGAAATTTAAGGGTCTGAAAAGTAAGAGAATATATTTCTATAAGAGAATGCAAGACTAATGAAAATTCAGCCAGGGCTACTGTATTGATGCAACCTCACTAAAATCTGCACTTTTGCATGAAACTTCAAGATGCTTTGAAATCATATGATCTAGGATGAAACACGTAACTTTTACTAAGCTAAAAATAGATTAAGATTGAGGCTTACATTTTAGTAAACACACAGCATAGATCTTGCAATTAAGAGAAATACAGGTGGCACAAGGCAATCAAAAAAGACATGAAGGGAGTTTAAAATCCCTTCAGTTGGAAAATGTTCAGTACCCAAATAAACATTTGCAGCCTTAATTACTGTCACTTATTCATTTACCTTATATAGTACATGTATAATTAGTGTTTAACAGCTTTTCATGTAAAGAAATCACAGCACGCAGAAAGGGTGAGATGCAAGAGAAAAAAGGCATTTCCTTGCCCAAAGACCCACCTGGCTGGCGGTTTAATTGTTTGATGACTGGTAGTGACAGTAAGGCTTCCATACATTCACAAGTTCAGGATGGTTTGCCATGCCCGCTATTTTCTAATCACAATTCTGAAAGTGATTTCCTTAATAGTCAATAGTCAACAGAAATACACAGAGAGGGAGGATGCTAGGAAAGGGTATCCTGTTGATGGAAAAACTCTGCAGTTGTTTTGTTTACATCTGTGGCAAAGGCTCCATTTCTGACAGCATACATCATAAACTAGCACTTTGGGTTTTTTATCATAGAAGTATATTTGGTAAGCTTCCTCTTTCTGCTCAAGCTTCCTCTTTCCGCTATGTATTCAAGAAGGACAGTGATTAATATTATATATGTTAGGGTGCAGGTATATACCTATGTATATATATAGTATATCTTTATGTGTGTTATGGATGTGTACCCATTTTTAGAGCAGGCAACAGAATTTCATTTTTAATGTGTGCCAGAGTGCCCACAGAAAAAATTGACAATAAAGCTTGTCTTGTCCTGTCCTGTCCTGTCCTGTCCTGTCCTGTCCTGTCCTGTCCTGTCCTATCATACTCTACTCTACCCTACCCTACCCTACCTTACCTTACCTTATCTTTTAGGTGCTGTATATAGCTATGGATATCAGTGGAAATCAGTATCCATTGAGATAAATCTGGTACAGGTAGTCCTTGACTTCTGATCATTCATTTAGTGACTGTTTCAACTTATAGCAGTACTGATAAATGGCTTATGACCATTTTGCATCACCCCATGGTCATGGCATCAAAATTTGGATGCTTGGCAACTGGCATATACTGTATTTACGATGGTTGAAGTGTCCCAGGATCATACGATCATCTTTTGCAATCTTCTGACAAGCAAAGTCAATGCCAGATTCACTTAAAAACATGTTACTAATTTAACAACTGCCATGATTCACTTAACAATTATGGCAAGAATGGCTGTAAAAAGGGGCAGAACTCATTTAACAACAAAATTTGAATTGTAAATCAAGAACTATATACCAAATTTATCCCCATGGATAGTGATTTTTTTTCCACTGATATCCAGAGTTATTCCCATAGAGAAAAATGAATATAATTTCCCTATTCTTTTATCATGTCCCAGACTGATTAGAACACAAAGCATCATCACCTCTCTCTTTCTCTTACTTTTATTCTGGAAATCATGTTGTTATTTATCTTAGGATAAGTAGCACTAGCAATAGCACTCAGACTTATATACCACTTCACAGTACTTTTACAGCCCTCTCTAAGCGGTTTACAGAGTCAGCCTGAAGTAACCTGCAGTACTGCACTCTAACCACTGTGCCATTACAGTAACCTATAGTTCGGTATTTTCAAATACAAACAATCAATGCAGAAGACAACAAAGTTTGACAACCAGGAAGAAACCTGAATCATTGTGAGCCTGACAATAAGAAGGAGTCAGCTGAGAGCCACATTCAAGCAAAGGAGAAACGGTCTATAATCTGAACTAAATAGTGAAGTTGATTACCAAATGACTATGGCAACCATAGTTTGGGAACTGTGGAATTGAGTTTTGGTACTCTAAGGATGATTGTGACTAAAGCCAATAAAGAATTTGAGCTTCCTGTCCCAGATCTGGCATTTTTATCCAAATGCCTGGTTCAGAATCACTTTAGTATATGCAGCTGCAAAATTTATTACATCCCAATAATGTTATATGCTAGATATTTCAGTAATGTTATATGCTAGATATTTCAAGTTTGAACAGCAGAAACTAGTCCTTAAAAAACATTCACTAAGCACAGGAACTAAATCAAACAGGTCTGCCTGTTTCAGTGGTGGGTTCCAACCGGTATTACCACTGGTTCTCTTTGCGCACGTGCTTTGCACGCGATCACCATGTGCATGCTTGCTTCGCTCGCACGCGTGCCAAACTTGTGCTCCACGCAAGCACATTAGGTTTCTGCCCAGCTGAAGTGCAGCAATCCACTCTGCAGCGCCTATCAGCTGGGCTAAAAAATGAGAAATGAGTTTAATGCGGGTGGCGGGTGGGAGGGCCCAGCTCCCAGTCAAAGAGAACCGGTTCGGTGATGTCACATCATCACCACTACCAGCTTGCCCGAACCGGCCCGAACCAGGAGCAACCCACCACTGGCCTGTTTCCTTCTCTGTAAATCCCGAATCTCCCTTTCATAATTTGTGGATAAATTGTATCAAGTCAGATGCCAATGAAAAGTTTTTCAAACTTTCAGAATCACAACTGATACTAGATAGAGACAGAGAGAAAGAAATGCTGCTAAATTATTGTTCCCAGCATATTTTACCATGGCTGGCCTCACAGAGATTGCCGAGAGCTAAAGTTTGGCAACATCAGGAAAGTTACAGATTTTATACCCCTGTTAGGGTCATAAACATGAAAATCCACAAGACAATTTGGGCCAAATTACAATAAGATATAAGCAAGCAAATGCTACAACTTACATGCTTTTATCAAACAAATGACAAAATTACATAAGTGTATGCATGTCATCATGTTTGTATCATCAGGGTTTGCTGCAGTTGCCACTAATCATAAACAATTAATATAAGACATACTTGGTTTATCTGTACAATGCTGTGCTTCCACACTTTTGGGTTAACTACTGCTTCTTTAGTCCTATATTTCTTCAAGAAAATGAATATCCTTGAATATTTCTGCAACTACACATTTTCAGTGTTTCATTCCCCCAATTTTAGTCATATATACCATAAAACCTTGCCCTTATGAATAGATTAGTTATAGTTGCTCAACAAATGGACATTGTGTTAATACACAACTGGAATATGCTGACAGCTGCCCTGATCCACAGAGATATATTCTAGGTCACTGCTTTGAACTTTTTTCTACATATCTGTATCACCAGGCTCACTCAGTGGATCAAACACTGATAAGCACTAGAAATGCAGCATGAGAGAGAGATTGTAGGAAGCAGAAGTACTGAAATCTTTGTTGCCATGACAACAAACTCCTAATTCCAGTTCCAAAGGGAAACCATTTCCTAGATGAAAAAAACAAAACAAAATAAAATAAAATCCCTGCATCTCCAAGCAAAATTGCACACATTTTGGGGGATCAATGGACCTCAAGAGGGAAATTACCGACATCCACAAAAATTACAGTTTAAGATCACACACACACACACACACACACACACACACACACACACACAGTTATATTACCATACAAATATGGCTACATTACTCATTATGAATGATTGTATCTCAATATAAATAGATGTAAAGAGTGAAATATGGGAGGTAAGTTAAAAATGAACAGGATTCAAAGCACCAAAGTGGACGAGAGATGTTGGATAGAAAGAAAACATCTTGTAATAAAAGGGTGACATGATTAAAAGTTAGAATAGAGATAGAAATAAAAGAAAGGAGGAATATTAGTGTACACATTTTTACATAATAAAATAAAAGCAATAACAAGAGGGAAGCTTAGAAATTGAATGGCAGTATTATGTATGATCAAATAATATGGTGTGTGGCATTAGAGCAATATATTAAAACATGGAATAATTAAATAAGGATAAACTAAAACTTAATATAAATATGTATTAGTAGAAATACCCCTTTTCCCCCAAAATAAGACATCCTGTGATAATAAGCCCAATAGGGCTTTTGAGCGCATGGCAATAAGGCCAAGCGCTTATTTCAGGGTTCAAAAAAATATAAGACAGGGTCTTATTTTGGGGAAAACACAGTATATAGGTTGGTTGAATGTAATAACTATGATTAATTTTACTAATTTTATTTGGATTAGAATGTATGACACACAGATGCCACACTGTTCACGCATTGATATGTATATGTAAAATAAAATAAAAAACTTGAAACAAAAAAATAGCTAGATTAGAGCATCACTTCACATGTCTGGGAGCTGTACATTTAGAGATGATATCAATTTATAATATTCTAGCTAAGTGTGATTGTTCTAAAATCTCAGTTTATTCATGATGACAAAATTAGAGAAATTTTTAAAAATCAGCCTTCTTTGTTTTTCTAAAGCTGCCATTTTCACTGGGACCTTTCAATGGTTAAAACTGTCAGAATAATGGCTAAAAATAACTGATTATGCATATGTTCTACTTCAACATGTAGTCCACTTGAGAAAAATGTAGTCCAGAAGAATTTGCAATTTTACCCCATATTGGCTGTGGGAGGAGAATTTGTTGTGGCATGGGAGAAAACTTCAGTTGTTGACTGTACCAAATAGCTGCTATTCATGTGCTTAGAGTTATTGTGTCAAAGCAATAAAAGTATGCCAGGTTATATCAGCAGTTTTATCTTTGGAAAAATGCCAGATTTAAACCTTACAGAGGTTACAGATGAAAAGGGAGGAGAGGAAGTTAAGAACTATATAAAGTTATTCTTCATTTAAATGACTCTAATGAAAAGACATAAGATTTTTAAAAAGAGAGATTATCAGGTCCAAATGCTATTATAAGAGAATGTTAAATTATTCATATTTGATAAGGACTTTAATTTGGCTAATAAGGTCCTTCGTATGAATATCCTCTCAATCTCTCTCAATCTCTCAGCCCCACCTCCCATATTTCAAATCAGTTCTTTTCAAATTATCTTTCCCCAAACTTTCTAAAATTCCTCTATAGCAATTTAGGGCAGTAAATACAGGGTTCCTATTAATATTTTAGTCCTGCTTGACCTCATACACACTGTCGCTTTGTCTTGTTTTGCCTTATTCTTTGTACATCTGTGCCAACCAGGCTAAGTCACACATTGGCTTATGATATCCAATAGATATTCTAGCAGATACTTTGTTAAATCCATTTATCTTTATGACACCTGAAAATAACCTCTAGAAACTGTAATTTGTAGGTACTTCAGCTAATTACGAATAATTGGCTAAAGAAACTGAACATATTACACACAAACCAGGCGAAATGTAATTTAAAGATAAAAATATTGGAAGCAAACTTGAAGATAACATATGGAACTGAGGACATCTACTGACAAATGGAAAGAATTATTTCTTTTATAAATCGGGTGGCTGGTAAGGGAAGAAATAATACAGCTTTTTTATAGTCATTTACTCTTTTCTTCCTTCATTTTTAATTAGTGGCATTCTAGATGTTGAAACGTAATACTCAGTAACCCAAACTAGCAGGGTGAATATTGAGAAATGTGTTTTAGTTCAGTGATATCTAAAGGCTCACAGAGGTTTATAATGAATTTTCAGATGAGGAAAAAAATTGAAAATTTCAGAATTGAAAAAGTTCCCTGATTATAATTCTTGTGGGTTCTTGGGATTGATTGGAGAAGGTACAGCTTACAAGAGCCTTCTCGTGAACCAGGCCATTTTTTTCTTTTTATTTGTGGCATATCAAGATTGGAAAGATACAATTTTCTGAATGACATTGACTCTTTCAGTCAAATGATTATGCAATTGGCATTCAGCTAATGCATACAGAGTTTCTGTTCCTGTTCCCTTTCTGGCATCTCCTTTCAAAAGAAATGGGATGTAGTGAATTACTTTAGTAAGTAGGTGCAACTGCTCTACCATTTTGAGATTAACTATCTCTATGCTTGTAGTAGTGTTGCTTCTACTAATGATATTTGCCTATTCTAAGCTGAAGCCAGGTACACAGCTTTATTAAATTCCTGGGAAAATTAATAAAAGTTTTCACTTAAAACTTTGCTGGCAATCATTTGCCTTTGCCTTTGAACCTTCTTCTTTCTCTAACATCTTCATTTCGTAGGCACATCACACACTGTGTTGTTCACCTAGTTACATAGTAGTTTGTGCTGCTGATCTCTCTTTGGTGATCTTGAATCACCAAAGATCTTGAATCTTGACCTGAATAAAGCACCTCCCACTCTGATTCCAAGACCAATCCCACAAAGTTCCTGCCAGCTTTTCAGTCCATTTCAACATTTCCCCCTCATATGTGTGGGTGTGAAATCTTATCCATGTATTTGTTTGCCCCGGCTCATTTTCTATCCTTGGATTACCAAATTACCACAGATTATCACCAGAAATATAGTTTGTATGTTTGGAACATTATGTGACAAGATTGCAGAAATTTGCCTTCTCCATTCTGTCCTGGGAATTTCTATATGGGGATTCTGAGTCAGTCTGAAAGCAACTCTTGATCTCTGTGTTTCTGCAATTTTAGTAGTGTTGGAGAGCTGAAATAAAGTTTTTCCAGCTTAGTTGTGAAATTGAAATCTCTATCAAGCTAAATTTTTGTTTCTTTTGCTTTCATTCTATTTCACATTGAAGGAGACTGTTGCTTCATACCTCTTTCCATTTCCTAAACTTAATCTGTGAAAGAAAACAAGGAGGACTTTTGCTGCTCTCCTTAAATAGCCCAGAGGACAGAAATAGGGTTCAAATTGAGAAGAGTTTTATCAGTGGAATCTTTGGTGCTCCCTGAGCTTAACTGTTTTCTTGCAGACATTTCATTATCCAACTAAGTAACATTATTAGGATCTAGAATCTAGCTGGGTAATGAAATGTCTGCAAGCAAACAACCAAATTCAGAAAGCACCAAGATCTACTCTACACAGTTCAACCATGAGCTACATTATTCTTCAAATCACTATGATATTTGAACCACCACCACCCTTCTTGCCTCTTTAGGGATAAAGGGCTTCTTGTTACTGTAGGCTTTATAACAGTAAAATATGAGGAAGTTATTTACATTCATTGTATTCAACATTTCGAGTCAGTACATATGAAGACAATCATGGATATCTATTTCTGAGGGTTTGGAGAGGGAAAGGAGAAGCAGTGTGTTTTTATTTCATTTTTAACAGTACAAACAGTGTAGGTGTGGGCAAACTGATCCAATGCCTAGTATGGATTAGGAATACCCATCTCTTCCCTGATTATTTGTACCCAGAGGAACAGCATCCTGGGAGTTGAAGTGTCATTGTATTTTCGGTTCCAAGGAGACTGTGAAGTAGCAGGAAGCTATAAGCATAAAATGTTTATTTAATCATAATAAAACATATTCAACATCTCTTGCTCACAATGTTCTTCTTACTTATACCGTCTCCCCCTCTTCTTTTCAAACACTTTTGTGAAATAGTAGGCCTGGGTAAGACTTCATTTGAAGAAGAGCAGCACTATTTACCTCACTGAGGCACTTATGGCATCCTGCTGCATTGTGCAAAGTTTTTATTGATCAGAGGAATGTGTACAGGCATCATAAATTAAACAGGGTTAATACACACAGACAAGCCCAAAGAATCAATTTAAGTGTAAATGCTGCTGCATTGAATCCCATAAAGTGGAGAGCCCTAATCTGAACCAAGCTGTGGGCAAGCTGTGCCTATCTCATGTACCTCATGTTTATTTCAGGCCATTCAGTTTCTTGACCATACAGATCAACTAGTACAGTAACACAGCCCTGCTTAACCAACAAGTAGATTAGACCAATGGGATAAATCTAAACAAAATTTTATTGCATTAGGTTTATAATTTGCTTTGGAGACTGGTCATAAATTACTTGTTTCAATCCCTTTGTAAATTTGACATAGTTAAACAAATGATTGTAAGTCAAGAACTACTGTAGCCCAAGGTCAACCAGCTGACTTTGTGCCTAAGGCAGAACTGGAACTCACAGTTTCCTGATTTCTAGCCTAATGTCTTAACCACTACTGTAATAAAAAGTGCAATAATCCATTAGAAAAAACATTATTAATATAGCAAATAATTGGTGAGAATTCAACTTTTACTGATTTTTTTACAAGACAAACAGTATTAAGGTAGACAGACTCAGAACAATGAGGGCTATGTGGTTAGAAGAACAGATTAGGAACAGATCGTCATGGAGAAAATCTATGTGGTTGCTAACAGCTGACAACTTGATGGCACATAATCAGTCAATCACTGACTCTTTGAATGGTGGTTTCAAGAATCTTGTACAAGTAAAATATTATTGTATGTTTGGACTAAGATATTGCTTGTTTAAGAGAAGCTATTTAATACAGACAGATACTTAAGTGAAAAGTCTAAAGGGTTTCTTTAAAACCTGACATCTTTAAAATATATTGGCACATTCCTAGAAGCCTGGCACTCTGACAAATTGGCCATCAACCTACACATAGATATAAACAATATCTATATACCATTCAGAAGAGACAATCAACAAGCCCAAAAGAGAACAAAAAGACCAGAACATTCACTCACCAGCAATTAACACGCAGAGGAGCAGAGATTAACATGGATTAACATTAGACCAACAATCAAGAAACAAACAATACCTCAGTCAAGAAACTGCCAAATAAGCTAAAGGTAAACAGCCCAATCAAAGAACCATCAAAACCACCCCCTCCAACACTGACAGGGCAAGCCAATAGAATATAAAATGAGAGCAAACCGCACTCCCTACTTGCACTGATGATGTTGCCTAGTTTGTGTAATGAAACATCTGAAAGAAAACAACCAAGTTCAGAGAGCACCAAGGACCCCTCATCTTTATCTTTATTTGATTTGTATACCGCCCTACTCCCGAAGGACTCAGGGCGGTGAACAGCCAAACAGTAAAATACATAAATACAAAATTTAAAAACAGGATAAAATTGAATTAAACAATTTGGCCCAGACAAATTAAACACCCCAATCATTTAAAAAACAGATTAAAATTTGCATATTAAAAAGAAAAGAGGGAAAAGATTAGGCCAGGCCCGCCTGGTGGAATAAAAAGTCTTCAAAGCGCGGCGGAAGGTGCGCAGATCCGGGATCCTCCGTATCTCCAGGGGGAGCTCATTCCAGATAGTAGGTGCCCCCACAGAGAAAGCTCTCCCCCTAGGGGCCACCAGTCAACATTGTTTGGCTGACGGCACCCGGAGGAGCCCCTCTCTATGAGAGCGTACCGGCCGGTGGGAGGCTATTGGTGTTAGTAGGCGGTCCTGTAGGTAACCAGGTCCTAAGCCATGGAGCGCTCTAAAGGTGGTAACCAAAATCTTGAAGCGCACCTGGAAGACCACCGGGAGCCAGTGCAGCTTGCGCAGGAGAGGTGTTACATGGGAATGCCATGTCGCTCCCATTACCACCCGCGCAGCCACACTCTGCGCCAGTTGGAGCCTCCGGGTGCTCCACAAGGGGAGCCCCATGTAGAGAGCGTTACAATAGTTCAGGCGGGAAATGACGAGGGCATTAGTGACCGTGAGTAAGGAGTCCCGATCCAGAAAGTGACGCAACTGACGAATCAGGCGAACCTGATGAAAAATCCTCCCGGTCACAGCCGTCAAATGCTCTTCTAAAGACAGCCGTGAATCCAGGAGGACGCCCAAGTTATGAGCCCTCTCCATGGGGGCCAATGATTCACCCCCAATAGTCAGTGATGGCACCAACTGACTATATCAGGACGTCGGAAACCATAGCCACTTGGTCTTGGATGGGTTGAGCCTGAGCCTATTCCTCCCCATCCAGATCTCATGTTATATTATGTTCAAATCAGGGATAAGGAAATTTGAACTTTTGTTTTTGGACAAACTTTTATTCTTACCTCATCTCACCAGCATCTGTACATATAATAAAAGGACTATTCATCCAGGTATCTTACTTCCCGAATTCTCCAACCTACATTAAGGGGTAGGGACAACTTGGGATGAATAGGCTCCAGCTCTGCCTAAAAGTATGCAACCAGTAGCAATTGCTCAGTTTAATACTTGTGTTATAATAAAACTGTGATTTAGTAAAACCAATGAAGTGGATTTTGTATGCAAAAAAAAATTATTATTTTGTCTGATTAACATAATTTGCATATAGATTTCACTGATAAATTGGCATCATTTGTGTCAATTTATGAGAGGTGATGACATATTTTTATATTTTACAGACTTTGTGATTAATGAACCCCTTCCTCATAATTAGTCCATCAAAATGAGGTTTCCCCCTATTTTCTACTTTGACTTGGCCCTAGTTGTATTTGGAATGTAGTTGCTGACAGTACATATTCACACATCCATAAATGCAGGCATATCTATGGGCAGGGGGAAGCTACAGGATTGGTTTCAGCATAGGATGGCAATGTGGAAAAGTTGAGCATTGCACAAGATTTGTGTTTATTTTGTTTTAGCAATGTCCTAAAAATCAGGAGTATAACATCAGTGTTTGTTCCATAGAGTACCGTAATATTATGACTGCACTATTCCCATTATCCATTGCTTTTCACATAAAGGATTCTATATGAATGAACTATTAAAATATTCTGTTCAAGGTCTGGGCAAAGGATCGAGCTGGCTTGTTTTTTAATGGCCTCTTTTTGTCCCAAGTTCTCATCCAACATGATTACTAGCTGCAAACTTCTTTGATAGATACATTGTTCACCATTAATAAACCTGGAAACATCTATGTCCACCCTCCTGTTAAGTTCTATAATTTGAATACTTACATTTACTTTTACTTGAGTTGATATTTCAGATAAATTTGTGCCAGATAGAATGAGGCAAACTTTATCCAATTTTCACATGCCACAAGCTATTATAAAATAAATCATCGTTGATGTCAGCCATTCAGTCATGTCCAACCCTCGGCCACTCTATGGATCAGCACTTTCCATGCCCTTCTGTCTTGCACCATCTCCTTCAGATCTGCCATGGTCATCCCCATGTCATCCTTTATAATGTCCAGCCAACAGGTACAGGTACTAGGGTGGCCCCTTCACCATTTTCTGAAATTTTCAGTTTTCGGTAATTTTGGAATTAATTATAAAATACAAACAGCTTCTGATGGGAAATAGGTCATGTTTTGGTTTTTACAAGACATAACATAAATAAGCAAATGATTTTGAAATAATAATTTTATTATTTCAAAAACTGGACACTAAATGACAACTTTTAATAGAGGGGACCTGAAGAATCCCTACACTGCCAGAACATATTGGGTTAGCAAAAACAGTTAGAGATAAGTGATCTTTCAGATATGTAGGCCCTATGTCATATGGGGCTGTATACATAATAAACAGCACCTTAATCTGTACTCAGAAGCTGTCTAGCAACCAATGCAACAGTAGTGATACATGGGCATGCTGACAAGATACCCATTATTGAATATACTGCTGCATTTTGAAGTGGTTTTAGCTTTTGAGTGTCTTCAAAGGCATCCCCATATAACTACATTGCAATAATCCAGTTTTGAGGTGACCAGGACATCAGTAACTATATGAACAGCCTCTCAGTTAAGGAAAGGACACAACTGGTACATCAGATGAACCTGTGCAAAGACATTCCTTGCCACAGCTGCCACCTGTTCCTCAAACAGTAGCTACAGGTACAGAAGGATCTCCAAGTTGTGCACCAATCTTGAATGAGGAAGTAGATCTGCATCCAAGAACAACATTAGTAATATCCCTGATCTCATGTGACAAACAGCCACACCCACTCAGTCTTGGCAGATTTGCATTGAAGTCTGTTCCCTCCGATTCAGACCCAAGGAGCCTTGAGACAGTGTGCCAATACATCAACAGCTTTATCGTGCAGCTTAAAAGTTGAGGTGTAAAGCTGAATATCATCAACATACTGGTGATACCAAACTATGAACTGGTGAATGACCTCACACAGTGATATCAAGCAGAAGAGAGGAGAATATTAAGCCTTGAACAACCCACACATAAGCAACTGTAGATACAATATCTCCTTCTCCATCAATACTGTCTAGAACCAATTGCTGAGGAAGGACATGAACCATTGAAGCACAGTGACCAAGATTCAACTGTCTGGGACCACAAGAAGATAGTAATGCAGTCATTGGTATATAGACAAAAGAGAAGTGAAGAGAGCACACATCCTTGGGGGGGCCCTGTGCTAATTGTACAGGTATCTGATGTGATTCTGCTTAGCTTCACCTGCTGTTTCCTGTCTGTTAGGAAGCTTATGGTAACAAGCTAAATGGCTAAAAGAGAAGTTGAAGAAAGAGACCAAAGGTCTACTTCTGGATTATAATAATGAAAGAGAAGATAGCACCAATAATAATAGGTGCCTTGGATACAATTCCGAAACAACTGGAACACCATCAGCATTGATAAAACCGTCAGTCAATTACAAAAGGCACATTTATTTGAAACAGCTTACATTCTCTGATTGTACATTTAACACCATCAAACAACAACATCTGCCTATCCCAGGTCCTTGGGAAGGACTCATAGGTGGATGAAATGCCAAATCCAGCCTAAACATCTGGCTGATTGTGCAGTGTTGTACCATAACAACAACAATATAGTAGGTCATAAGGCTGGTAGACACCAAAAAACTGGAACATACTGGTAATTGCGTCCAGAAACCTCAGTCGGAATTCAGGCTTGAAATGGGAAACCTGCAAGGCTTCTGAAATTGATGTAAAAGTCTATTTAAATTTTTAAATACATAAAAATAAAATTGGATTTTTAAAAATCTGTTATGCATATCTAAACATTACTCTTTCTGAAATGTGCACTATTACCACATAAACTGCAATTCGTAATTACTGTTCATTTTTCTTTTTAAGCATATACACACACAAATGGGGAGAGGGGTGTCCTACTTTAGAAATAGAGATTCTCATATATTTGTAGCCATTATAAAATCAATACTTTTGAAATTATAAAGTACAAGCAGCTTCTCATAGACCATGTTTTGAAATATCACTCTTAATGAGGAAGGGTTGAATTCATGCTATACAGATTAACATACTGTAACTGAAGGTTATTGGAGAAAAGGAATATAAAATATTTGGAACATTTCTTCTCTTACGCTGTTCCGTAAAATCATCAGTCTTGCTTAGTATACATCAGAATATTTCTTGTAAATTATAATTTGCTAAAATACATTAAATTTTACTACTGTTGATGTAAAAGCTGTCCCAGGCCAGCACCATACTAGTATCCTATTTGATATAAAGTGGCAAGTGTTGTTTTTTAATACAGCAATTGGATGAATAAGCTTTCTGATGTTATTGGCTTATAATAGTAGCTACTCACTCCAATCACCAGGTGCTGTTAATGCAAAAATAAGGCTTAGAAAATGCTGGGAAGAGGAAAAGCTACCAAAGATACAATTATGTCACCAAAAAAAAAATGGCAAAGCAACATAAATCCATCAACCCTACTTGCTCATCATTTGAGCTGACCCGTAGTTTGAGGATTTTGCCTAAGACCATCCCAGAGAGAGGTGTAATGTCAGCAGGGGGCACATATAACCTCATTACTATAATATTGTTCCTGCTACAAAAACTGTAGCCAGCTAATCTGCATCTTATGTGCAAAATAAAATCCCACGTGCCTTAAATTACTGGAGCAAGACCATTAACCTCTCACTTAAAAAGCTCTAGTAACACATAATTATGTTGATATAGTTAAGCTTAACCTAGCAATTAAACTTTAATGACCAAGACATAGACAACTTCCTGGGGATTAATGGCAAATGAGTACAATTCACCTCAGGTCAGCAATTCTCCTCTGAACAGACTAGTCTTTGAAGAAGTTGCTGCTAGGGGCCATAGTTGTTAGCCTCCCAAGAGAATGATAACTTGGCCTTTTCATCTATGTTAGTGGGAGAAGAAGAGCTGAAGAAACTAATTCTAATGGTTCTATTTAAACCTATAAACACTTTATTAATATTTAGTATTGCAATCCACCAACTGAGTGACATATGCATATTACTTCAAAGAATTAAGCGAGGCCAGAAAGAATTGCCCTTGTGATCTTTGGTCAAAATTTGCCTCAGGGATGGTTCATTTGCTTTCCATTACATGTTTCAGGCAACAGCAAGAGTGGATAAAGAAGTCATGGAAGGATCAGGATGAAATTATTTTAACATCAACTGCAAGTTACTATTAAGAAATATATTCCATTATCCTCTAGATAGAATGATTACTGATAACTTTATTTCTTTAAGCAGGGAGCTAGTAAAAAGTGGGTTTGTGTGACATACTTATCTATGATTAATTTAACCATATTCAACTGCCTGGATTTGCATAATTCTAAACCAATTATCTAGGCTGGGTTCATACTACCTACTATCCTAGAATATAAATAACTGGGTAATGTTTATTGTGTCCCACTCAGTTGGAGAAATGTTGAGTTATAGACTTGGGTAGCAGAGCTGATGGAACAGCTTCACCCCTGTTACTAGCCAAATTATAAAAGATTCTCTTTTTAGTGTATTCAAGATTCTCTCGGTGAAACATCCAAAGAACTATTTATTTAGTTTATTACATTTATTTGCTGCCAATCTCATTTTGAAGCAACAGTTGTTGTGTCTACTTTTTAACTTAGAGCAGAAGAAAATATACATCAAAGTCTCCCTTTTCTCACAACCTTATAAAAATGATCAACTAAAGGAGAGATTGTGGGAGACCTAAAGTCATCCATCTGAACAAGACTCCTTGCTCCGAGTTTAACATCTTTATCATTATTCTACTCTGTCTTTCTAGCAGAACACTTGTATCAATGGGTGGGTTGCTGAAATGTTCCAATTTCTAATGAAAATGCAAATCTGATGCATTCAAATGTGCAAATGATGATGCATTTAAAAGAGGCTGTTGAAATGAGCAGCCTAAAGATGGAAGAAAGTCAGTCAAACATCTTTGCAGAATTCATTTGTAATAAGAAACTTCATGACTAATTGCTGTAGTCAGGGCTTTTTCTCCAATCTTCCTCCCCTGATGTTTAGAGCTGGGAATAGCACTAACAGAAACTGCCGGTGAAACATTCAACGAATTATCCCAAGCTAGTTCCTTTTTCTTTTTAAATCAGACAAGATAGCAGCTGAAGCATGAACATTTATTATTTCAATTTCAATTCCTACTCTGTCTTTCAGCCCACAGGGTGCTCAAGGCAATTACAAGTGCAAAACAAAACATGAATAAAAATTGTAATAATTAATAATCCAGTTCGATTGCGCTGTACAGGACCTCTTCCCTGAAGAGAGAAAGAGGAAGACTTGGAGGCTACTTGCAACTCCTAAAGAAACCACACCATGGCAACAACACAGGAAACAACCCTTTCTGCCTACTTGAGATTAAAAAAGAAAACCAGACTAACCCAGATCTTCACTATAGAGTCATTGTTCCGCAAATATTTCACATTATCTTATTTTTTTATTTATTATTACAATTTATATAGCCACTCATCTCATATTTATGATTCTGGGAAACTTACAAATATTGTTAAATAACTTCCTATTGTCCATTTCTACTTGCCACCAGGAAGGAAGGAAGGAAGGAAGGAAGGGCTTTAACAATAAGAAGTCTCCACTTCTATGGTACTATTTTAGGGTGTATCTTCTCCTTCACCACAGCACAATCATACTACAACAGTACAAATTTCCCTTGTTTTTCTTTGATTTTGTTTTGATATTGTTTCCAGACAAATATAATTAATCACTCATGAATTGGTAGAATTAGAGAGTATTTTTCCCTTTATTCCAATACAATTCAATGGGAGCTTCATGGTGTATAAAATTTGTTCAGTTTCACATCTTGAAGGTAAAGTCTAGTGATGACCCCATTTTCATCCTTGTCTGTCCCAGCCTTTCTGTTCCCATTAGTATTTGATTTTTTGAGTTCCTTTAATGCCATCGTCTCATCTTATACCACTCTATTTTTGACAGTAGCTTCTCTCCAGCCTTTCATCAAGTTGGAGAAAGCAGAACTCCACTCGGCTATTATTTTGGTAATCAGAGGAGACACATTTCACTTTATCTGCCAGTCTTCCTATATGTATCATTATCGCTTCACTTCCTCCCCTTGAAGTAGCTTCTTGTCCAACAGCTATTCGGTTTAGTTTGTCTGAAACTATAGGAGGTCTGATTGGTTACACAATCACAAGTGTTTTTTTTCTCCCTCAGTTTTGGCTCTGACTTTGTGCCTTCCTATTTGTATCTTTATAGCACTTTAACTGGAAGATACCTAGTTGGGATATAGGAGGAGGAGCAGACAAGATCATACAGAGTCCTGAGACACAAGAAATGGTAGTAGTCTTCTACATTGGGCGATGTTGTAGTTGCATTGTAATAAAGGAAGAGAGAGGGCAACAAAGCCAGAGCAGGCATTGATTTTTATAATTTCAATAGGACTTGGCAGTGATTGGAACTGATAAAATACTGTAGAACAACATAGGGATTGGCGGTATGGACAGTGAATTTTACATGCTGGCATTGCAAGAATGGATGGGACTTTATAGACTTGACTGTATTTTAAGTCAATAATGTAAAAAAGACTCTCTTAAACATCCCAGTGAGAGCACATCAGTGAAAAGCTTTTGACACAGCCCTGATACTAACAACAAATCTTCAACTAATATTTGCATATAGATATCTAAATAAATACTTATTGGCATGATATATTTTTTAATACCAAAGCAGAATGGTGAAGTGATCCTTTCCTACTTGAAATGGTTAGGGCTGGGAAGGCTGCTGCAAAAAAAAAAAAAAATCCTGGAAACTTGTTGTCGTTCAACAATTTTTTATTATGTTTCTTCAAAGTGTCTCAGTCCTAAGATTCAATTGGTTCTTTTTTTAATCTGACATAATGCTTGCTTTGTTCCAATAAATACAGGTGTACCAAGTAAAATGGAGCTAATTGATCCAGGGCAAAGAAGAGTATGGGTTTACATACTGTGCTTAAACTCAAGTACAGTTTACTTGTTTATGGCTGAGCAGATTGTGTAAATCCAACCTCTGCTATTTGTAAGCCAATTCTTAAAGCTTTTTTATATGATATAAAGCCAACCTATCTTGGTTTATTCAAGAATTGGTGATTAAGCAAATCATGGTGAGCCATGGTATTGTAATAAAGGCACAGTATTAGGGAATTTTGTACAAATCCTAGTAGAAAACATTTAGGACTTTAAATTCATGTTTCCCGTTTCTAACAGCTATGTAATATTGATTAAAATAAAAATAAGAGTGATCTTTACACTAACTAAAATCAAATTTTATTTCATTTCTCATTTATAATTATAAATAAATATATAACTACAATACCAGAAAACAATATTGGGTTTTCTCTCACATGAAGTATGATTTTTCAGGCAGAAAATCTATGGCATTTCTCCATTAGAGGGAGCCAGAATCTTTTACTCAAAATTATAAAGTAACATTCATCAACTTAATAAAATGAAATGAAAAGTAAAATAAAATGAATAAAATTAAATCTTAATAATATGATTTATGATCTTGGAATTAACCACATGAGTGTAACTTTACAAAAGTACTTGAAAAAATACTGCACTTGGGGGCACTGTAGAAGTGGGAGACTTTCAAAACTTTTCAGGGAACAATTCTAATCAACAGTAACACTTTCAAGCAAATGTTCAATCAAGTCTTATTGGTATGGGCCAACAAGTGCAAGTTTTTCTGGACTTATTCAAAAATACTTCGTTTTTTACTCATATAGCTATACTTATATACTTACCTGTATTTGATTTCAGTGCCACCTGATACCAAACTGATTCCCAGCCAGATCTGGTAGGATGGGTAGGAACAATTGGGAAGAGACATTAATCTGGTCCTAAGCCATAAAGGACTTTTAATTAATAACTGGTATCTTGAATTACACCTGGAAGCATATCACCTTATTCTGACTCAGCTTTTATCCATTCTGAAGGCATTCAGATATAGTCGTACCTGAATGAATTTGCCAGCCGTTAGAATGAATTTAGTTTCCCAGTGTATCTCTCCTCCCAATTCTGCATCAGAAGGATGGGAGCCCTTCAGAACACTTTGAGAAGAAAAACATTCCTCTGCACAAGTGAAAATTGATATTCCACAATACCTTCAATACAATCTGCCAAATTCTCCTCTCAGGTTTTAGAGGTAAATGGATCATTCAAGTGATTATGCTTATTAGAGAATAATAGTTATTTATTAAATCTAAGAGAACTTTCTTTTACCTGTTCTAAAACACCATACAATCAATTAAATTAGATTATTCCTATCATACCATTTTAGAAGAGGAAGAAAAACAGGTGAGACAGCATTTCAGAGTTGCACTGAACAATGGGAATATTTCAAGAATGCTGTTTATAACCGTGCTTTGTTGATATATGGTAAGGGGACCAGAAAGACAGCAGATTGGTTTGAAACCCATTCGGAGAAGCTGATGCCAGCCATTGAGGAAAAAAGGAGAGCTCTAACTGCATATAAAGCCTGTTCTAGTGAGTGCAACCTATAGGCTCTGCGAGCTGCTCATAGCAAGGTCCAACAGATCGCTAGGAGATGTGCCTATGATTATTGGCTGCAGCTTTGCTCACGGATCCAGATAGCAGCTGACACAGGCAACATTAAGGGGATGTATGATGGCATCAAGCAGGCCTTAGATCCAACACAGAAGAAATCTGCCTTTCTGAAGTCCATTACAGGTGAGGTTATCCAGCACTGAGCACAGCAGATGGCACGCTGGGTGTAACATTACTCTGAGTTATACTCCAGAGAAAACGTGATAACTGAAGAAACATTAAATAACATTGAGTGCCTGCCTGTCCTGGAGGAGCTTGATAGTGAACCAACTTTAGAAGAACTAAACGTGGCCCTGGATTCCCTTGCCGCTGGCAAGGCACCTGGGAAAGATAACATCCCTGCCGAAGTTCTGCAGTGTTGTAAAGAGAACATCTCCACTGAATTGCATGAAATCTTCTGTCTTTGTTGAAGGGAAGGTAGAGTACCACAGGACATGAAGGATGCAAATATCGTTACAATGTATAAGAACAAAGGCGGCAGGGGTGACTGTAACAACTACTGCGGCATCTCTCTTCTTAGTATCGTAGGGAAGCTGCTTGCCCGTGTCGTACTGAAGAAGCTCCAGGTGCTTGCAGAGAGAGTTTATCCAGAATCACAGTGTGGATTTCGAGCCAACAGTTCCACTACGGACATGGTATTTTTTCTTAGACAGCTGCAGGAGAAATGCACGGAACAAAGGCGACCGTTTTTCGTAGCCTTCATAGATCTTACGAATGCTTTTGACTTGGTTAGTAGGGATGGCCTTTATAAAATTCTCTCCAAGATTGGATGTCCACCTCAGCTCCTTAACATCATTAGGTCCTTTCACGAGGAAATGAAAAGCACTGTAGTTTTTGATGGCTTAACATCAAATTCCTTTGACGTTCGAAGTGGAGTGAAGCAGGGTTGTGTACTTGCACCAACTTTATTAGGGATCTTTTTTGCTGTCATGCTGAAACATGCTTTTGGAACTGTAACAGATCAGACAGAAAACTCTTTAATCTCTCTAGATTGAGAGCAAAGTCTAAAGTCCAGCTGAAATGCTTATGAGATTTCCTCTTCGTTGACGATGCTGCCGTTACTGCTCACATTGCCAAAGACCTTCAACAATTTATAGACTGTTTTAGCAATGCCTGCCAAGACTTTGGGCTAACAATCAACCTGAAAAAGACACAAGTATTAGGTCAGGACATGGATTTATCGCCCTGTATTACAATCTCTGCACAAGAACTGGAGGTTGTCCATGACTTTGTGTACCTCAGTCCAATTATTTCTGATACTCTCTCTTTAGATACGGAGCTGAATAAATGTATTGGTAAAGCGGCCACCACGTTCTCCAGACTTACAAAGAGAGTATGGCTCAATAAGAAGCTGACAGAACATACAAAGATCCAGTCTATAGAGCCTGTGTTCTGAGCACACTCTTGGACTGCAGTTAGTCTTGGATCCTTTACGCATGGCAGGAGAGAAAGTTGAACACCTTTCGTATGCGCTCTCTCCAATGTATTCTTGGCATTACTTAGCATGACAAAGTTCCAAATAGCGCAGTCTTGGAATGTGCGGGAATTTCCAGCATGTATACACTATTGAAACAGCAACATCTACGCTGGCTTGGGCATGTCCTGAGAATGGCTGATGGTCGGATTCTGAAAGATTTCCTGTATGGAGATCTAGTGCAGGGAAAGTGCCTTAGAGGGAGACCACAGCTGTGATATAAGGATATCTGCAAGAGGGATCTAAAGGCCTTGGGAATGGACATTAATGACTGGGAAACGTTGACCTCTGATCATTCAGCTTGGAGGCTAAAGACGCAGCATGGCCTTCTCCAATTCAAAGAGACACTTGTTCGGCAGGCTGAGGCAAAGAGGAAGTCCCGGAACCAGTAATATCTGGGGGCTGAATGTATCTGCCCTCAGGATAGATACAGAATGTATCTGCCCTCAGTGTGGAAGGGATTACCACTCTCGATTGGCCTTTTTAGTCACACCAGATGCTGTTTTAGGACATCTTTCCAGAGCACGATACCATAGTCTTTTGAGACTGAAGGTTGCCAATGTACAGTTTTAGAAGAGGAAGAAAAACAGGTGAAACAGCATTTTAGAGTTCAGAAGCACTGTAGAGGCCTGCCCATGAATTACCACCAGATGGCAGTTGGAAAGTCTTCATATATACAATATAATCTTCTCGATGGTCTAAAACAGGTGTCAGCAACCTGCAGCCCCAGAGCCACATGCGGCTCTTTCGTCCCCCTGCTCTGGCTAGCTGGCACCGCCCTTCACCTTCCCTTCCCAGTCACCATTCGCATAGCCTGAGAAGGTAAGGGCGATGGCGGGGATGGAGACTCGCTCTGAACAAGAGGGAAGCACCCCTGTACTTGCCTCTCATCTTGCGGAGGCTTCTTCTGGTGCTTCTTAGTGCTACGTGCACCTGGGTTGCTTGGGGAAATGTGCGACTTGCTCTCTGCCCCAAAACACTGGCCCAGGCTGGCTGTGGCTGATGCTCCGCATCTAACAGTTTTCAGGAGGAGGAGGGAACACCATTTACAAAGTGGAGCATTGGCCGCAGCTGGCCTGGGCCAGTGTCTCAGGGCAGAGAGCAAGTCACGCGTCTCCCCAAGCGACCAAGATGCGGCCAGCACTAAGAAGAACCAGAAGAAGCCTCCGCAAGATGAGAGGCAAGTACAAGGGCACTTCCCTCTCTTTCAAATTGAATCTCCATCCCCGCCATGGCCCTTACCATCTCAGGCTACGTGAGGAGTAACTGGGAGGGGAGGGCAAGGGGCGGAGCCAGCCAGCCAGCCGACAGGCAGGGCCAGCTAGTCCCACAACAGCAGGGGGACAAATGAGCTTCCTTTATCTGGGAACCTGAAATGACTCTTGATTTAAATCATATGGTAAAAAGCACCCAAAGAAGAAGAAAGAACATCAGTAAAAAAAACCCAACCCTCGCCTGTTTTTGGAAATGCTTCAAGAGGGAGCACACACACACACACACACACACGAGAGAGGGGGGAAAAGAGAGAAGGAGGGAAGGGAGAGGGGGAGAGAGAAATGAGAGAGAGCTAGAGGGAAAGAATGAGAGAGAGGGAAAAGAGGGAAACAGAGAATGGGGAGAGGAAGGAAGGAAGGAAGGTTCCTGTCTCCTGAGATAGACCAGCTTGATACATCCCATTCTTCATGGACAGTCCCCTGTGCCTTGAGGTTCAGGGATGGTAGTACAAACATACGCAAGAGCGGACTTGGTTGCTTTGAGGGATGCCCCCCTTTCCTTGGAATGGCCTGCTGGCCTGGCAAAGCGGGTCTTATGCTTTGGGAAGAGTTTGACTCTGTTACCCCAGAGGGAGTGGACAGGATCATGGGGAAGCTGAGTGCGGCCACATGTGTGTTGGACCCGTGTCCCTCTTGGCTGGTTTATTCAACCCGGGAGGTGACACGAGGCTAGATCCAGGCGGTGATAGCAGCTTCTTTGAAGGAGGGTAACTTCCCGACCGCCTTGAAGGAGGCGGTGGTGAGGCCTCTCCTCAAGAAGCCGGCCTTGGATCCAGCTGTTTTAAGTCATTTTTGTCCAGTCTCCAACCTCCAGTTGCATCCCTACTTGGACTGAGATGCCCTATGCAGTTATTCATGTGCTGGTCACCTCACGGATTGACTACTGCAATGCTTTCTACATGGGGCTGCCCTTGAGGACCACTCAGAGGCTTCAGCTGGTGCAAAATGTAGCCGCGCTGGTTGTGATGGGAGAATCCCGATACTCCCATGCTACATCCCTGCTGTGCGGCTTGCATTGGTTACCGGTTGCCCTCCGGGTGAGATTCAAGGTGCTGGTGATGACCTATAAAGCCCTACATGGCTTAGGCCCAAGATATTTGGTGGACCACCTACAGCCAGCAACGATATCCCATCGCCCGGTTCGTGCCCATAGAGAGGGTCTGCTCAGGGTGCTGTCGGCTAGACAGTGCCGGCTGGTGGCAGCCAGGGGTAGAGCCTTCTCAGTGGATGCACCCACCCTCTGGAATCAACTTCCCTTGGAGCTCTGATTAGCGCCTGATCTTTGCACCTTCCATCGTGAATTAAAAACTTGGCTTTTTAAATCGCTTGACCTGGTCTGATGGGGGGTTTTAAGGGTTAAATTTTAAATTTTTTAGATTTTAGATTTTATTTTGTATTGTGGCTTGTGTTTTTATTATTGTGAGCCACCCTGAGTCCATTGGGAGATAGGGCGGCATATAAGCCGAATAAAATAAATAAATAAATAAATAAATAAATAAATAAATAAATAAATAAATAAATAAATAAATAAATAAGGAAGGAAGGAAGGAAGGAAGGAAGGAAGGAAAGAAAGAAAGAAAGAAAGAAAGAAAGAAAGAAAGAAAGAAAGAAAGAAAGAAAGAAAGAAAGAAGGGAGGGAGAGAGGAAGAGGAAAAAGAAAAAACAGAAATGAAAGGGAGAGAAAGAGAGAAATGAGAGAGAGAAAATGGGAGAAAGAGAGAAATGAGAAAATGATGAAGGAAAAGAATGAGAGAGGAAAAAGAGAGAAACAAATGAGAGAGATAAGGGAGAGAGGGAGAGAAATGAGCTGGAGGGAGAGAATGAGAGAGACGGGAAAGAAGGAAACAGAGAGAGAAGAGGGAGAGAGAGAAAGAAAGAGAGGGAGAGATGAAAAAAAGAAAAACAAATGAAAGGGAAAGAAAGAGAGAAATGAGAAAATGATGGAAGGAGAGAATAAGAGAGGAAAAGAGGGAAACAAATGAGAGAGAAAAGGAGGAGAGAAAGAAAAAGAAAGAAAAAAGAAAGAAAGAAAAAGAAAATAAGAAAGAGGGAGGGAGGGAGAGGAAAAAGAGAAAAACAGAAATGAAAGAGAAAGAGATAAATGAGAAATAAAAAATGGGAGAAAAAAGAAAGAAAAATGAAAAAATGATGGAGGGAAAGCATGAGAGAGGGGAAAAAAGAAACATGAGAGAGAGGGGAGAGAGAGAGGGAGAGAGAAATGAGAGAGAGCTGGAGGGAGAGAATGAGAGAGAGGGAAAAGAGGGAACCAAATGAAAGAGAAGGAGAAGGATAGAAAGGAAAGGAAAGGAAAGGAAAGGAAAGGAAAGGAAAGGAAAGGAAAGGAAAGGAAAGGAAAGGAAAGGAAAGGAAAGGAAAGGAAAGGAAAGGAAAGGAAGAAAGAGGGAGAGGGAGAGGAAAATGAGAAAAACCAGAAGAAAGGGAGAGGGAGACACACACACACACACACACACATTTCCCACAGAAAACACCCAGAGCCACAAAACCCGGGTAGGAGTGGTGGGACAGGTCATGTGACTGGGTAGGAGTGACGTTGAGTTGACCACACCCAGCCAGGTTTTGTGGCTCCCAGTGTTTTCTTTTCTGTGGGAAATGGGTCCACATGGCTTTTTGAGTGTTTTAGGTTGCAGACCAGTGGTCTAAAGAGAAAAGGCAACCTGACAGGTATACCCTGGTACCCAAATTATTTCAGTTCTTGTATGTCATAACCAAAACAAAGCTCATTTAATAGCAAACTGGCAATAAATAAAGTTGCATCAACAAATGTGTAACACATGCACAGGTAAGTGCCCCATCACATTCTCTGCTAGCTGTAGTTTCCAGAACAAGCTCAAGCTACCTAAAGTGCATAACTAAATCTAAGTTAACATATGTTTCCAGCATTTGCACAACTATACCTGGGCTATGCCTGCCTAGGAAAGGATATAATTGTGATATCAACAGAAGTACATATAAAGAATGGTTGATGTCTAGTTTACTGAAAAGAAGGACTAGGGGTGACATGATAGCAGTGTTCCCATATCTAAGGGGTTGCCATAAAGAAGAGGGAGTCAACCTATTCTCCAAAGCACCTGAAGGCAGGACAAGAAGCAACAGGTGGAAACCAGTGGTGGGTTGCTACCGGTTCGCCCTGCTTTGAGTGAACTGGGAGTGGCAGCGGCGGGAGGCTCCGCCCACCCATCAAAAATGCTCTGCGCATGCGCAGAACCTTCTGCACATGTGCAGAAGCGCCGCATGCACGCAAAGCATGCATGCACTCCCGCGCGCTCCCGGTAGCGAACCGGTAGTGCCAGGAATTGAAACCCATTACTGGTGGAAACTAATCTAGGAGCGAAGTAACCTACAACTAAGGAGAAATTTCCTGACCATTAGAACAATCAGTGGAACCACTTGCTTTCAGAGGTTGTGGATGCTCCAACATTGGATGTTTTTAAGAAGAGATTGGACAACCGTTTGTCTGAAATGATAGGGTTTCCTGCCTGAGCAGGAGGTTGGACTAGAACACTTTCAAGTCTCTTCCAATTCTGTTATCTTGCAAGGTGGCAATAAACACTGCAACATATAGAGGGTCACTTTTGTTGAAAATGACTTTAGGACTATCCTAAATTACATACAGCTCTTTCTGAGGGGATGCAATTTTATTCAGGACAGACTGATAAAATCCTTTGGATTCAAGGTTTCTTCTGGATAGCAAACCATTTCTTCATTAAGATCAGTGCCACTACTTCATAGGTAAAAATGCATACATCATTCCCTAGCCCTAGTTAACCACGTTCAGCTAGCTCAAGTAGTTGGCCAGACAGGTACAAACTAAGACTCATCTATTCTATTCAATCAGATACTGTATCAAAAGCAATGTTCAAGTTGGTTCAAGCAATTTTATTCCCGAAGGGCCTTATAAATATATGACGTGGATATTTGGTTTTCTAGGGCAGATAGCAGTATATATACCTTGCTTAATGACTGTCATGCTTAGCCACTATTCAAAGTTATGACTGTGCTGAGAAAGTAATTTTATAACCAGTCCTCATGTTTATGACCATTTAGCATCCCATAGTCAAGTGATTGACATTTAGACACTTCACAACCAGCATGTTTATGACCCAATTGCTATTTGTGCTCTTCACAGCCAGTGACTCTTACAACAAACTGAGTCTTACAAGCTGAGTCAATGGAAAAGTAAGCAGTAAAATTTCAACTTATGATCACATGATGTCCCATTTAATAGCCCAGTGACTCACTTAACTGCAATGGAAGTGACATCTAAATTTGTTGTAATCCATGATGTTTCACTTAGTTACCATTTTGCCAGTCCCAATTGTAGTCACTAAGTGAGGACTACCTATAAGACTTTTCCTATCCTAAACCACTCTAGCTAGAGTGTTGAGAGGACAACAAAGTAAACTGGGGGTGGAGGGGTCCTTGGTGCTGAGCTTGGTTTTCTTGCAGATGTTTCATTTACCTATTTCATTAGCTCGGTAATATCATCAATATTATAAGGCATGGTTTGCTCTCCGTTTATAGACAACTGGCCTGTCCTATCAGTATTGGTGGGGGTATTCTTGGTGGTTTTTTGATTAGGATGTTATTTACTGAGTTGGTTGTTCCTTGATTGGGTACAATTTACTGCTTGGTGTTAGTCTCTGCTTATCTGGATGATGATTGTAGCCAGGTGTTGTGATTTCTTCACCTTTTTATTGTCTCTCTTGAATGGTATGTAGATGTTTATCTCTATGCCTATTGATATCCGATTTGATGACTACCGGGATTCTAGGAATTCTTTAGCATTTTTGGACTTAGCTTGATCTAGGATGCTCAATCTCCCAGACGAAATAAAGTAAAAAAAAAAAAAAAAAAGGCTTTTTTGAGCTTTCATTGGTACTCATTAAGTACAATACCGTCATGACTATATTAGCAAGTCTTACATTACTTGTACTTTTGCTGTTTTCTAGAGTGTTTCATTGCATGGAAAACCAGGGGATAGCCAGAGTCTCACAGAGGGTACTCAGGAGCAATTGAGCCAGTATTCCATTCTGTTTTTGTGTCCCATATGTCAAGAAGGCCTTCTAAGCCTTCAAACCATCAAGACTCCATGATGTTCTGTAGTTGTCTAGGGATGGATCATCTTACTGGTTCTCCTAGGGCCGTGATGGTGAACCTATGGCACGTGGGCCAGAGGTGGCACGCAACGCCCTCTCTGATGGCACGCGAGCCATTGCCCCAGCTTTGCTGCGCATGCGTGCACCTTCCACTGGCCAGATGGTCTTCAGGTCTCTGCTATGCATGCGCAGGAGGTGGGGCACGTGCAGGGGTACACACGTATGCATGGGGGGTGGTTGTGCAGGGTAGCCGCACATGCATTTGTGGAGGATGGGGCACATGCACAGGGACTGTGTGTGCATTGCATTTTGGGGGTTTGGGTGCGTTTGTGCGTGTGCGCACGCTTTGGGCACTTGGTTTGGAAAAAGCCATCACTGTCCTAGGAGATAACATGATGCCATAAAACCAAAATTCTTAAGCTTCTGACCATTACAGAGGGAAATGAACCCCCTTCTCAAGCTATCTTTCTTTGAAACTTGGCATTTTAGTATAAAGCATAGGTTTTGGGCAGTGGCAGCTCACTTCATCAGATGCTTCAAACAAAGTGAGCTACATCTCATGAAAGCTTATGTCTTATAATAAAATCTATTCATCATGAAAAGTGACACTACACTTTCTAATTATTTGACCATTATAGATTAACATGGCTCTTTCACAATGCCTATTTTGGAAGCCATGGAATTCTGAACTGGTGCTAAGGTACTCCCTGGATGAGACATAAAAAGTATTATTGCTTTGAGAGATTTCTGTTACCAACTAATCTTAATGTTACCTAATGTTAGTCTAATGAAGCTACCCATTATTACAACTACTATTCCTTTGGCTGCTGCTTCATTTTCATCATTCCATTATGATTAATAATTAAATTAATCACAAATTTGTTCAAACACTCTTCTAAGTAAAATCAAACAATTAATGTTATAAACTAGCTTAGCATAGCATATTGTATAAATGCCAGCAATAAATAATTCTTTAGACGTACCTCCACTTCTGCTGACAGTTTCATAGCTGCTTTAACTCAGAGCCTTTAAAGAATCAGTTCTTGAAAGGAACATTATAATGCACATCATTTTGGCTACAAAAGTGCTTTTATGCAGCCTTTTGGTACGCAATACTTATTTTTCCTTCAACAATAAATGGAGACTTATTTTTTATGTAGTCTTCTATCAAGCACAGTTGTCACTTTTGCTGCTTTTTTAATTAGACAAAACATAATTTGCATCTGGGACAATATAATTATTTTCCTAACTCCTTGTGGACCTAGCAAACCTATTCTAATTTACAAAGTGATAAAACTCCTTAAGGATTAACATACAAATAAAAATAGAATATGCAGATTTCTTTTAGATCTTTGAAATCTAAATCCTTTTGAGTAGTTCTGAGGAAAAAAAGAAATATAGGAAAGTCAAGCATTATTTATGGCAGGATTCTTATAGGGTTCAGAACTCTTCAGAAATTGCATAGCTCCAATATAATTGGAAATAAGTGAATCTGTACTGTAAACTATTAATAAATGTATGCTTTTTTGAGATTGGATATGGTGAGTGAATGTAGAATTACTGTACAGTCAAAAATGATAGGAAGAAATGGAAGATAGACATGAGATTATTTCATTTTTTTTTCTATTTTCCATTTTGATTAAACAGAAGAAACTGTTAATATATATAAGTGATCTTATCTTTTTTTGAAGATTAAGCACATTAAAGGACTAAATAAGGAAATAAGGAAATTGCTTCAAATTTACTTTCTGAATCATAAATTCCTGCCGGCTGCATTAATGTGGGTGTAATTTTTTTTGCTCAGTCCTGGAATTAGAATGTACATTCTCAACCAAGAGCAATATTTCCCAACATTTCCTAAGTATAAAGCAAAGTTTCCATGAAATATCCACCACTCTAATTATTTTACCTGTTACCTAATATAACCTATTACTCAGCTTCTTGACCAGGTTTTTGAATGGATGAATTTCCAAGCAGTGACAATTACTATATAGAGATTTCCAGCTAGAAGAGTGAAAACAGGAGTCTTTATTCATTGGTCAGGATAAGACAAATTACAAATTATGTCAAAGTGTCCCTCAGATATCAACGCATAAATTATTCGATCTCTGCCCCCCCCCTCAAATCCAATATGCACGGATGTGATGTATGTGTCAGAAACGTACAGCGGGAGAAAAAAGGCAATTTAATTAATCTTAATTGTAATAGGAAGGCAAAGTAGGCTGTTGCCCCCACGAACACGGCTCTCTTTTCTCTCTCCTGACAGGAATTCAGCTGGATTCAAATTCCTGTCATACGTTTACCAAATACTCAATGCATCAGCGATCCCATCAGATTCAATGGAATAAATACTTCGACTAAAGAACTGCGTACCCGGAAGAAGGGAGAGAATTTTTTTTACCAACACGGGATTCAGACCGGATCGAAACTCGAACCCAGTTAGGAGCGGCCCGAATTGGGGAAGTAACCATCCCATCCGCAATCCCTCTCACGTTAGATCCCGACCCCGCCCCCGCCCCTTTTTTTTTTGTGGAGACCGAAAGGCGAAGCGCTCCAAGCGCGCGCTCAACCCGCTCTCTCCGTCCCCCCCCCACCTTTTCCCTGCGCGCCCTCAGCTTCCAAGGCCGGCGCGCGCGAGCCTCACCGCCAGCTTCCTTTCCACGCTGGCTCCTCCCTCCCCTTCCCGCTCTGTCCCACGGCTGACATCACGCCCGGGGTTTCCATCGGATGAGGGAGGGGGAAGAGGCTGCGCTGAACTGCTACGGCGGCAGCGTGATGGCGGCGGCGGCCGGGAGGACTTAAAGCAACGGCGACGCACGCCTGCTTACCTCAGGCATTTTTTTTTAACCCATTCCTTCCTCTCCTCCCCCGCCTCTCTTTCGGAAGGAGTCGCGCTCCCTCCCCCTTCTTTTGGGGGCAAACCAAGCGAAAGGGCCGGGAAGAGGCGAGGAGAAGGGTGAGGAGATCCAGGCCGGCCCGGGAGCGCCTCTTTCTCCGCCGCCTCAGCCCTTTTTTTAAGGGCCCGGCTGCAGGGCTTTTCCGCCGCTTCTTCGCCACGCTGTTCTTCCAGAGAGGCCCAGGCAGGCCTGGCGACGCTCAGGTAAGAGCGGCCCACTGAAGGAAGAAGCAGGAGACCGGGCAGCGTTGGGCTGACCGGTAGGCAGGGAAGATCGCAGGCCGACTTACTTGCCTGGGCGCCTGGAGGTTGGGAAAAGGAAGGGCGAGGGGAGGAAAAAGTATCAGGGAAGGCGGCAATAAGGCTCCGGCCCGAGTGAGCTGGGAGCCGATTTGCGGCCTTCGGCCTGGAATGGGCGAGAGAGAGAGAGAGAGAGGAGGGACGGGGCCCAGTCGTGCTTTCGGGAGAAGGCCGGCCTTCAGGTGAGCATTCGGGGAGGCGCCTGCAGGGGGCCAGCGCTGGGCAGAAAAATTGTCACTTTTATTAGCCCCACGCCAGATGCGGCACCGCGGCTCTCGCTTTGTCCCCTTCCCCTCCCACAGCGGCTCGGACGAAGCGACCACGCTGCTGCCCTGGCCCTGAGTCCGGCTATTTTCATCTTCCCCCGCCATCTCCCTTTGTTTACCAGGCTGCGGCTACGGAGAGAGAGGCGGTTGTGAGAGAGTCAAAAGAGGCTTTCGCAAGCGGGCGAGGGAAGGGCGGGCGGGCCGGCCGCGGCCAGCTTTGAGAGGGGGAAAAAAAAAATCCCGGTGACGGTAATAGTAAAAAGAGAGAGAGAGAAAAGGAAGGCGCCGTGTGCGGAGTCGTGAGAGACACCCACGACGCTACGGGGGAACCGGAGGGAGGGGAGAAAGCCCATTTGTTTTGGCACCCACTAAATCCACGAGGCCCGCTCCTCATTGGCTGACAGGCTGGCGGTGAGGGTGTCTATGCGCTGCCTTCCTACTGCTCTAAACGGTGGCCCCGCCTTTGCCTGGGTTTCCTAAAAAGAGGAGAGCGCGGGAGAGAGAACCCCGCACGAAACGCAGCTGGGCTGATGCGTGCCAATAATGGGCTTCGGGCTCTGGTGTTAGTTTGCGTCGGTTCCAACGATGTGCCCAGTCTTTCCCTGTAGTTGCGCAGGAGCTTGGAACTTTTAATTAAAGTGGGCCTTATTCTAGTCTTAAAAACAGGCCAACACTGTATTGTATTGCCTTGTAATGATATATATGCACACTTTTTGTCATCCTAAAACTGTCTTTTCATCTCACATATGAGTGGGTTAAAAAGATGTGATTTCCCCCCCCCCTTGTTCTATATTCAAGTGTCAATTTATAAAATAAATTAATACATACACTATATATACACACACATACACCACACATGTATACACACGTGTATATGTATATGTACGTATACAGTGGTGGGATTCAAATAAGTTAATCGGTTCTCTGCCCTAATGATTTCTTCCAACAACCAGTTCACCAAACTGCTCAAGTTAACTGCGAGTTAACTATAGGTTCTCCCGAAGTGGTGCAAACTGGCTGGATCTCACCACTGTATGTATATGTATATATGAGAGTTCACAATACAATTCTATGTAATTTTGTCATGTTTTGACAAACCAGCATGTATGTCCTGGTAAATGTATTTAGGACTACAGGTAGTCCTTGACTTATGACCACAATTGAGCCCAAAATTTCTTTTGCAAAGTGAAATGGTTATTAAGTGAATTTGGACTCATTTTATGACCTTACTTGCCACAGTTTTAAGCGAAGTTGTTTAGTTGGTAACACTGTTGTTAAGTGAATCTGGATTCCCCATTGACTTTGCTTGTCAGAAGGTTGCAAAAGGTGATCACATAACTCCAGGACATTGCACCTCTCATAAATATGAACCATTGAATCAAATCTAATTTTCAGGTACTATAGAAGTGCTATAGAATTAAATTATCAAAAGCTAGTCTATCTTTGAACAGTATTGACAATACTTTTGTGGGTTTTTGTAAAACTTATTGAGGTACTGATTTTTTTATATACAGATTGTAATTGTAAGACAGTGTATTTTGTATAACTCAACCTATGCTCATAATATTGTGGGAACCTAGAAAATTGAGTTGAGTTAAATGATTAAAAGATTATTAGGGGACTGGAAGTAAAACATGAAGAACAGTTACAGGAACTGGATATGTCTAGTTTGATGAAAAGAAGGACTAGGGGAGACATGATAGCAGTGTTCCAATATCTCAGTGTTCGAATATCTTCTGCCTGCAGAAGTTGTGAATGCTCCAACATTGGAAATTTTTAAGATGTTGGATAACGATTTGTCTGAAGTGGTGTAGGGTTTCCTGCTTGGGCAGCGGGTTGGACTAGAAGACCTCCAAGGTCCCTTCCAACTCTGTTATTCTATTCCATTCTATTCTAAAATACGATTCTGTTGTATGAACATATTGTCAGAGTGGGATTGGGGTATGTGAATTAATTAATTGATGGATTAAAATCCTATTTCTGAAAATTGTTGAAACCACTGAACCAGTTTGGACTTTTTACATAATTAATGTTATAGGACTATTACAGAATAGGAAGGAATGCACATTCAGTTTGTTAAATAAATAGATAATGCTACTACAATATCTAAAAAGTTGATTATATAAACATTTAAAATAGTTCTTCATTTTTTAAAGGTAACTTATACAAGAATCATGAACTGCTGAACACAGTGAAATATCTGAAGCACAAGAAGAGAGCCTTCTAAAAGGACATTTTATATCCTAGTTAAAGGCTGGGATAACTTTTATTTATATTTTTATCTTGGTGAATATTTACAATGAATGGGCACAGTGATGAAGAAAGCACAAGGAACACTAGCGGAGAATCAAGGTACGCACTGGGATTCAGTTTGATATCATCTTAATATTTTTGTATAACTAAGCTTTGAAAATTTACATAGTTGTTTTCAGATTTCAAGCTTTATGTATAGCTTAATGTTACTAATAAGACTGTCTTTACATCCCCTGTATACATACTCCAGAGACTTATTTGTTCAAGTACAGTATATGCAAAATTATCTACACATCTGGTTGTGCAAGGCTAAATAATCATTATGGGAGACATTTTTGGTCCTGCTATATAAAACTATATATCATGTCCTTTGTTTCTGACAGTGAGTTCTGTTTCAGTAACATTTCAGTAGTGTATATGTTATAATCCTGATTAAGAATGGGAACAAATTGTATTTCACTCAAATATACAAGGAGAAAGCAATAGTTGAAAGCTAAGAGAACTTTCAGTTATGACCATGGACCTGGACACTAAATAAAAAAGAAATCTGAACCATCCTATTTGTTATACTTGTTAAACAGATAATAAGTTCACAAATATATTGAAAATGCTTTAGCGCATGTGTTACAAAAATACAAAAAAACAATACACATTGAAGCTGCAATTCTGTATACACTTACCTAAGAGTAAAACTTATTGAATTGAGAAGATTTACTGCTGAAAAAGTTCTATACAATTGCTAAGAACCTATTTCAACTTTCAACTTTTAGTTCAACTTTTTCTACTGCTTTTGTTGCTTTTCAAAAATACATGCAAGAGAAAATGAGAATGAAGATTGATTTAAGAAATAGCTTTACTAATATAATACTTGCAATGTTTTTATAAGTACAGTTATAAATATGAAATGGATAATAAATTAGGAACAATTTATACATGTAGATTAACTGGTCTTGGGCAAAAGTCAAATTTAAGTGATTTTTTTATACCCTCTAGTCTGCAGATAAATTCAGTTTTAATTTGATCGTGTTTACATATGATCCAAAAACAAACATTTGTTTTTTAACCTAACATATTAAACTATAGATTTCAAGTGTGATTAAAAGCTAGGCAAATCTGTGAACACAATCATTTGTAACTTATTCAACAACCAATGATTAAGGAATTCTTGACTTAGTACAATGTACTGTATGAACCCAGCTGTTAGATTTATTACTCAATAAAGTGCATAAGATTCATTGTCCTAGATGCCTCACATAATTTTACTGACCTTTGCACTAGCCAGTGATATGGATTACTTTGAGCAGGACTCTTAAAAGCTAGATATAAGTAGTTTAATATAATCCATCTTTCTATTGGTTGTCCAGTTATTTGTATGGAATATAAAGTACAGTCATATTTTTGTACTCATTGTTAATAGGATACAGGGGGAGGCACATGAATACCATTTTTTTCCCATAAGGAGTAATGTAATGAGTCACAAGACAGCTGACACCAACAAGTTCTAGCTTGTGCGTTGAGTACCAAACTAACAATGAGTATGGGACAAAAATTTTGTGTCAAAAATGCAATGAGTACCAAATTCGATAAGTTTCAAAGTTGTTCAGTACCAAGGTACTGCTGTATTACAATATCATTCAATTGGAGATGTTATTGTTTGCATAAGTTACTTGTTGGTCATTTCAGTCATTCATAAATTTTGTGGCTATAAACTATGCATCTTTCAGTCAAAAATTAACTGAATCACAATATATGTTATATATTGTTTTAAGAATTTGACAGTAAAAAGACATGTTTTCTATTTGGAACACTTCCAAGATCAATTGTGACTTGATCCTTAGCTGTTCAGACATACATAGCTATGTCATAATTATGGTAGAGAGGATGTGAATGTTGTCTAGGTTCCTTCCCCCTTCTTAGTCTTGCTCTTCTGGAGGCTTTAAGTGCCATATATCATGAAATGTGACAGTATATTGCTCACCTATAACAATTAAGAGCTTTCAGATGTATTATTGGAAATCACTTAATTTCAATGTGAATTCTTAGGATGGAGCAAGAAGGGCAATAAATATCCTTTAGAGTTGAGGTTATAGGTAAAGAATATAGTTAAGGGATATAGTTTGCAGCTATGCATATCACAAGATAATTCATAAACATGACTATATGTGCTATAGAATTCAGAATAGGTCCTGTTTGTTGAAAATACAATAAATCCTTAATTTAGCAGACCATGATACAATGGACTTTATATAGAATGGATCACTGTTTACTTTTCACTTACAAATTTCATTTGTATAATAATGTTACACAAATGATGTAAATTTTATATTATTAGTGTATTAGAACCATAATAATGGAAATTACTACTGGGGATCAATTTTCTAAATTTGCAAGCATTTATGAATAATGGAAACTTCTTCCTCCAATTATATCTTCAAATAGGATTTTAACTTTTAATGCTACATTATCAAGAAATGGCAAGAAATTTCTGAAGTTTTAGACAATACATCTTTAGTGCTTGTAATAGTCTGTATTTCTGTTAATATATTTGCATATCTATTAAGTCTGGCTGTTTAATTGATTTGTCTCGGTTGCTTTGCTGGTTTAAACGGAAAAGGTAGAAAGTTGGCAGGAAATTGAATGAAGGCATTGCTTATGGCATCTGTGATTTCCCATCTGTCTATTATTTCTTACCTGCTAGAACAGAGGTGTCAAACTGGTGACCCGTGGGCCGGATGTGTCACGCGCAGGCCATGCCCACCTCAGCTCCGCGAATGGGGAAAACATTACGAAATGTGACGTGGCGAGTTTGTATGCTAGAGAGTGTACTTTTGAAAACATCCCATTTCCATGAGGAAGTTAGAAAAATGTTAGCAGAGTAGAAAATTTTCAGTTTCTTGGCATAATCATCCCAAATATTGCCCTTACCTTCACATAATTATTTGTATTCAAGCATGAATGAATACAAGTAATTCTTGATTTAACAGTTCATTTAGCAACTATCTAAGTTACAATGGCACCGGAAAAAGTGATTTATGACTGTTTTTCACACTTACGACCATTGCAGCATCCCCATGGTCATGTGATCAAAATTCAGATTTTTGGCAACTAATATTTATGAAGGCGTCCTGGGATCACGTGACTTTCTGACAAGCAAAATCAGTGTGGAAGCCACATTTACTTAACACCATATTATTAATTTAACAACTGGTTCACTGAACAACTGTGGCAAAAAATGTTGTAAAATGGGGCAAAATTCACTTTCTTCTTAGCAACAGAAATTTTGGACTCAATTGTGGTTGTAGATCGAGAGCTATCAATAGGAAATCAAACTAAAGAAGGAGCTGTAGAGCAAAGTAGAACAAGAACTGAAAGTAAAAATGAGCAGGCACAAAGGCAAAGCTAGCTGTTGCAAAATAATTTTGAAGAGCAATGTAAAATTAAGCTTGTCTATTGCTCATCTACATTTTTATACATTTTTTTTCAGAAATATGTCACTTGGTCTCAGTACCTCTGTATGAAATAAGAACAGGAAATGATCTGGTAAAATCTTCCCAAACTGAGTGGGGGTAGGGTTCAATTACACAGATTTCAGCATTGGCCACACTGGTTAGGAGATTTTGAGAGATGATACTGAGCAGCATTTCTCAGCCTTGATAACTTTAGGATTACTATTTAGTCTGGGGAATTCTGGGAGTTGAAATCCACACATCTCAAAGTTGCTAACGTTGAGAAATACTGCCTTAGAGGATACCGAGTTTGGGGAAGTTATAAATTGTATGTAATAATCTGTGACCACTAGTATTTGATAGATCTTTAATGTTAGTTGTCATGTTAGTGTTAATTCTGGCATACTAATTTATATATATTTTTATCTTTTATCATTTCATACAAAAATTGCTTTGTGCGTTTAATGAGTTTCAGCAGAATTTTATTTCATTCCAATAGAGAGAGAGAAGTGCAGCCTTTAATTGATTTATCAATGAGATCAGTTACTGTTTTAGTAGTTATTGAGTAAATATTTAAAAAGATATACTTCTTTAAAAGTATGTTTAATCCTATACATTTATCCTAGAATAATTAATTAATTAATTAATTAATAACTAATTAAGATCCAGTTTGGTGTAGTGGTTAGATTGCCGGCCTAGAAACCAAGAGATTGCAAGTTCTATGCCTTCCTTTGACATGAAAACAGTTGATGCGTGTGGTTGCCCAAACCACCTCACAGGGTATGGTAATTGTGGGGAAAATAGGCTGGAATATATTTGACACTATCATTTGACCATAAATAAAAAGGTGCAATAAAAATCTAATAACTTAATTGTTTTACAAACTTTAATATATAATACTGAGTAGGTCTTTCTGCCTATACATTGTTTATAATACAAATTATTAATGATCTTTCTAGTTTCAAATGTTTTTTAAAAATCTACTGTTTTCACCTGAAACTGATTAAACTGGTTGGAGTTTGCTCACTATTTTTGCACTGAACAACCTTTATTATTAGCATGGTGTAGCGCTAGTTATTTTCAACCAGTATAATAATGTTAGATATCGAACATAAAATTTAGGTTCATGATAATTATATCAGATTACAGAGGTATTATGTGGCATATAAAAATCCTTAATTGTAGATTTTGTATTTAATGTGTATATTACAGATATAAATTCTGTAGTGAGGATTATTGGAAAATCAGTAAGAAATAAATTTAAAATGAAGAACAGTAATTTATTAATCTTAATGGATTAACATACCATATTTCCTTGAAAGTAATATATTGTCTCTGATGAGCTTATTTAATATCTATTTGATTGAGCTGGTCTGTTTTTCTATTCTAAAAATTTCAACTTGTTGATATTTTTAATTTTGTAGATCTTATTAAGTCCAGATCACTTTAATTTAGATCTGTTATATATTTTCACATACACAACTTCTTTCTTTTATTCATTTAGTTTATTCATTAATTCATGCTTTTTATCAGATAATTCTTATATTACAGGTTGCAGTTTTCCAATCCTCATTAAAAGGTAGATCCTTGAGTATGGAACTCCTCTCTTGTCTTTGGTCAGTTAAGATTTTAAGTGTTTGGGGGAAGATAAAAAGTAGAGGCTGTTAGAAATCTTGTATGTATCCATGCCAGATAGCATTTCTGCTAAGGACAATATTGGTCCAGTTTTAGCATTTTGATCAGTATCACAAATGTAACCTAAGGAATGAATTTGAAATCATGATTTATCTGACTGTTTAAGGGTGAAAAAAAAATAATTACTGAAGAATAAAAAGATATTGAGAGGTTCTGAATTCAAAACACTATTTAGTGTTGTGTGGATTAAGAAATGGACATAGAAGGAAAAATAGTGATAGAATATAATATGAGAATGAAGTTACTGCAAGAATATGCATTTTAGTACCACATGAAAAAGTACTAAAACTTAATCTCCCAACATTATTAAGGTGAAATCAATATACAGAATGAAGAGGAAGAAAATATTTGGAACACAGTGAAATAATTATGTTATGGAATATACAAATTCCTTTGGTGTTATGTTAAATAAAAATATGAAAAGGATGCTTGAGGAATGATGGAATGAAATAAATTGTGGATGAAGAAAAAAATGATTGATGCAAAAACAGCAGAAATTTTTTTTTGTGTGTGTATGGGTAAGTAGTAAGTAGACCTCAATTTACCGTACTTTTCAGAGTATAAGATGCACTTCCCTCCCCACCTAAAAGAGGGCGGAAATGTTGGTGCATCTTATACACCGAATACAGCCATTTTTGGCCTCCCAAAGCCCTGCCCTGCACATCCTGTTTTTGTGAAAAATGGGCCCATTTTTCACAAAAACGGGGAATGCAGAGGCTTTGGAAGGCCTGCAGAGTGCTCCTGTGAGCTGGGGAGGCAAAAATGCTCCTGCAAAAACGGGACATGCAGAGGCTTTGGGAGGCCTGCAGAGTGCTCCTGGGGGCTGGGGAGGGCAAAAACATTTTTTCTTACTTACCTCTTCGAAATCTTGGTGCGCCTTATACACCAGTGCATCTTATAGTCCGAAAAATACAGTCAGCGATGCTTTAGAGTTACAACCTACCTGGAAAAAGGGAGTTATGAGTCAGGTTTGATAGTTGTCTGCTAGTCAGGTGATTGCACTTCAGGTCTTCATATGACTCATATGATTTTGCTGAAGGGTGGACATTACTTCCAGTTTTTGATAAAAACATGTGATGCCGAACAATGGGTTTGCTTAACCACTGCTGCAGAAGTCATAAAATGTGACCAAACTGATTCATGCTTATAAGGGGCAGGCTCCATTACAGTCCCATATTGAGGACTACTTGTAGTCAAAGAGGGAATGATTAAATGAAAAGATATAGAGAAAATGGGATAGAAATAATTTTGGGGAGAAATCAGAGAAGAGGGTTAGAGAAATTATTGAAAGGAGGTAAACCAGTTTGAAGTAGGATAACTGAAGAAATATTAAAACTTAACTTTTGACTTACACAGCATTTTGCAGCTAATTCAAGGTGTGAAGGCTACATCTGTGCCTGATTTTGGGAAGAATTCCATTATTGTATTCATATACAAAGAAGGAAAAAAAACAAGGGCACAATATAGCTTTCTTTAAGGAAGCTATTTAGCAAAATTCTGATCAAAAGAGCATCAGTTTGTGATCAGAACTCAGTTTCTGCCATTCGTATGTCTAGAGAAGCCGCTAATATTTACATCTGTGAAATCACCTCAGCAGAACCTTCTGCAGATAGAAGAGGAAAGGATTTTTCTTAATTTAGGCATCTGTGTCATAAGTTTTGACTTTCCTGTATTTCTGGTTTGAATGCAAGCTTAAAATCTAATATGCTACAAAGATATACTCTTTCATCTATTCTAAATCTGAATTGGGCCTGCACTAAGTTCTCGTCCATTCAAGTTTCTCAGAAATTGGGGATTATACAGAAAAGTCTATAGTTATATGTGTATGCAATGTTCATTACAAATATTAACTTTATGTTCAACTGGTACATAAAATTCCAGTTACAGTGACTGGAATCAATGTACTGATTCCAATGTTTATTCCAGTTCTTTGGAAGAAGAATGGCATAAGCATGGCATAGGTATGTTGGTAGATCACTCAGAATATGTCCGGCATGAGTTGCACAAATTAGGTTTTTTTTTTCTATAAACATATATTTTCAAGTAGGCTATATTAGGACATGAGTTTTAGGTGGCAATGTTTTCTACATGGATTCAAGTGTGCACAATTCTTGTTTATTCCTGAAAGAATCATAGTATATTAGCCAGGAGCATATAACCTTTGTCTTTGATAGCAGGTGCCCATTGGGCAGAATGGCTATCTGGTCCTGTTTCTTCATTTTAACATTGTTTCTTCTTCTAAAGCTCCTTTTGAAAGATGTTTTTCTCCATATCATAATCTCACTAGATTTCTTGTTTTCATGGAATTTTGAATGCCATCCCCCACCAATAGGGAAACATATATATTTAAGATACATATCTTTTAAGGTATATTTTTGGTGGTGGAAAGGAGGCATCCACTCAGTTGAGCAGTTTTAGGAGTGAAAGGGCTGAAAAGAACTAAAATGGCCTCATCTGTATCTTATTTTTTGGCTATTGTTATTGTATATTTTGAAGTTACATGTCCCAATAAATCCAATGATAGTTTCCCATCATAGCTTGCCATTGTGGAAATGCATGAAGAAGTAAAGACTGGTATTCCTGTATCCTGTTTTCTCTTTGTGAAACCTAACTTGTGAAACAATATTCAAATAATTCACAGAAATCAAAGATATTTTAGATTAAACTTTTCTCATTATTCTAGAAATAATCTGATCTTGTTAATAATAACATCACTTAGAAATAAATATACTATAACTTTCATTTACATATAAGTAAATGTACCTACTGTGATTATTTGTTGGTTGTGTATTTAATTCTTTCTTCTTTCAGTCACTTTAACCATTGTAATAATGTTTGAGGTTGCTAGAGCTGAATTTTAGGCTTTTGGAGACCGCAAGTTTCCATAAGCCTTACATTGTATACTTTTACTCTAAATGTTTTAGATGTGGTTTCCAAATCACTGTATTTGCCATGGCAACTGGCACTCATAAAAACAGAAGTCTAAAAAAGTTTAGAATTGTTGGTATTTTGGAGATCCTTGAAGACATATCTCTTCACCCAGGCCTTCACAAAGAGAGGCAAATGCTGTTGTTTGATAGTGTTAAATGTATCATCATAGGATATAAGTTGTTCCAAGTAAAGCTGTCTTTTTGCAGTTGATTGACGGTGCTTTTGTCAATGCTGATGGTGTTCAAGTGATGCTCCAGTTTTTTGGGGGGAATTGCACCCAAGGCAACTATTCTTTGCTTTCTTTTGTCACAATAGTTCTATTTCTATTTACAACTCTTTGTACTTTGCTATTTTTTCCAGTTTTTTCTCTTCTATTCTGACTCTTTGGGTTCTTCTCTATTATACCAGCATGAGGGTATCAAAGCCAAACACATTCCTGCAAATGAATATTGGAATTAGATGCTAATACTTTATTTTATAACATTCTAACATCATGTTTAATGTTTGAAAATATTTTTTTATAAGTTTAATAAGATAAGGAGCATAATTAGCATCAAGAGAAGTGCTTAGGTACATAGCGTACTGTCGTTGCACATCATGTTGCTTATTTCTGCTTTACTATTTTTTTCATGGATGGGGATGGATGGACAGACAAATCTCCCTTATATATAAGTATACATTCTGTTGAACATTCTGAATATGTCTGCTTTATATTGGAAAGATGATAGTGCATTTTTGCAAAATAATGTTTTAGTTGCTGTGTTGTGAAAATTTCTTGGGACAGTTTTGATCAAACTTGGCACAAATCAGTACAGCCAGTCAGTCAGTTGCTTTTATTTATGTTTGTGTTACAAAGCTGCATATAAGAAACTGAAATACAAAGCAACCTATAAATAAGCTTCCCCAAATTACTGGCTTGCAAAAATACTTTAACCTCCCAATGATTACCATAAAAACAAGCTTCAAATGAAAGCTGGCAGAGGATCACTGTGCTTCCATGCTAATTGTAGAGGAAGAGAATTATTTCATGAGTAGCATGGTAACCAAATTATGGGAGGAAAAATTAAGCTAGTGTTCTCTTTGCTGCTATTAATATTACTAAGTTCAGAATGAAGTGCTCAGTTGCTTAGCAACATGATGCCTGAAATCATTCAGTGCTGTGTCTTCTCCATTTTCTAAGAACTACTATTGAAACACTTAATGTACTATTTGAATTAAGTGGAATGTTTGAATAGATTGACATAGATTTCATGGAAGTCCCAGTCTAAGATGTAACTCACTTAAGATCTATATGTTCTGTTTTAACTCTATTTGACAAGTTTTAAAATTACAAATAAACATTTTTTATTGCCTTTTCCTAGCTTTCCTAATTCTAAACTTATAATTGCAGCCAATCAGATGATGATTCTGGGTCAGCATCTGGATCTGGATCTGGTTCAAGTTCTGGAAGCAGTAGCAATGGAAGTAGCAGCCGGTCAGGAAGCAGTGATTCAGATTCTGGTTCAGAGTCTGGCAGTCAATCAGAATCAGAGTCTGACACATCCAAGGAAAAGAAAGTCCAAGCTAAACATCCAAAGGTTGATGGAGCTGAGGTAAAATGAATGAATTATTTATAATTGACACTTTTAAATTGATACTGTATTAACTGAGCATATGAAACAAAACTGGGAATTTAATAGTTATTTTGCTTTAAAATATACTGCAATGCTGTAAAAAAGTAATTGATAAAAACATTGCACAACATGTATTTATTTATAGCTGCCCATTTTAAGTATGTAATTCTAGAAGTGAACAGTATATATAAAAACATATAACAACCCAGAATCAATTAAAATAATACAGTATGAGGGGACAAAAACCTGAGATGTCCCAGTCCTGGAGCATCTAGTGAAATGGGTATAAACCCTCAGAGATGGTTTACAAATCTCACAAATAACCTGGCTGTATCAAATAGGCCTTTAAAGATAATAATAATAATGAGCAGATTGAATTATACCCAGAAGCATATTGGAAGCTAATGCATATCACACATTGGTGCTTTTACTGGCAAATTTTGCAGCTTCCAAGTGTCCATGTGTTACTGCATTCTGCACTAATTGAAGCTTCTGAGTGCTCTTCAAGAATAACCCTATAGTAAAATGCATTTTAATAATGCAACTGTAAAGTGATTAAGGTGTGAATGACAGTGAGCAGAGCCTCCCAATCTAGTAAAGGGTGCAATATATGCACAAAACCAATCTATTCAAAACCTCTCCAGGAAGAGCTGGGTATCCAGAAGGACCCCCAGGTTGCACACCAATTCTGGCGGAATGTACCTATCAAGTATTAAAGATGAAGAATCACCAGACCAGGGAGCCCCAAGGTTTTATTTTTACTCGGGTTGAACTTGAATGAATTAAGGTTAACTTGTTCCCTCCCACTGTACACTCAAAGCCTCAAACTACTTGACAATGTCACTTGTGACAAAAATGAATATAAAGCTGACAATTGTCAGAATGGTTTTTCCTCTGAGAGATAACTTCAACCAGGGGTTTTATGTAGATTTTAAATAGAAGCAGAGGGGACCTTAAAGCACCCCACAAAGTAATCCATCTCAAGCCTTCTTGAGGTCATCCACAAGTATAGCCAATGCTTTCTTGATATTATAACCTGGCCTGAATCCCAACTGAAAATGGTCCAGGTCCAATTGCTCTAGAGTACCCATAATATATTACCTTCTCCCCAAATCTTCCTAAAAGAGAAACGGCAAAAATTGTCCAATACAATTCAATCAAAAGATAGTTTTTTAACAAGCTAATGAACCATTGCCTCAAAAGCAGGCAGAACATGCCTCTCTCAAAGAAGCATTCGCTAAACAAGAACACAACTACATGCCATCACCCGGCTGGTCTTGATGAACCTTGAGGGACCTGAAGGACAAAAATCTTAACAACAGATGATAGAGCTCATAACTCCAAGGAACTTATCTACTTCTTCAGGGCTAACTGGGTGAATCTCTTCCCAGATAAGCTGCCAAGATCATGCCTCTGATACTTCTATAAAACCTGTCCATCTAATGCCAAATGGAGAAGGATCTGAGCTACTTTGATGCTTAAAATACTTCTCAAAGTTACCCTGCAAGACTGCTCCAATCCCTCCTTCCCAAGGAGAGATTTGATCACTTGAAATACTGTTATAGCATAATAAATGTGTTGAATGAGCCCTCTTTAATATTCTTTGTTCCTATACAAGTAAGAGAAAAATGTTGATGTAAGAATCAGGGTGGATTTGATTTAAATTGAGTTGATTTAAATCACAATTTAAATCACTAGTAAAAAGGCTTGATTTAAATCAACTCGATTTAAATCATATTTTTTAAAGAGCAACTGTCATCTCTGCTACTCATTTGACCCACTGTTGACTCACCAATAGTCCCAGTGTTGCAGAATATACAGCCTCATGCTACATAACTAAGCTCCATTTCATGCTGAATAAACTAAATTATTTATGTATCTTAAATAGAAAAGTATCTTACAATAGATTTTTACCCCAAAAGTTTTTTATTAAAATAAATTTGATAAAAAAATAAAAAAAAATCTGATTTAAATCAAAAAAATCTGATTTTTTTGATTTTTTTTAAAAAAATCATTGATTTTTATCCACCCTGGTAAGAATTATCTAATTTGTTTACTTGCATTTAACAAGCCTATGATTAAAAGTTTCTATTGGAAATGGCTTTTGTGAAATTTTGTTTAAAAGGTAGACATACTAAGTGTAGCACAAGAAAAGTGGCCTAGTGGAAGTATTTTTAAGAGTAATTTGATTTGTTTCAATGCTTAGTTGCTGTTGAAGTCACAGCATAAAGCTTTATTTGCTTTTAAACAAACAGCATCAATTTTAGCATTCCTTATGACCTTCAAAAATCTTACATAGATTTTTTTTATAGATTACTGACAAAAGTAATAAAAATTAAGCTTTGGAAATTATTTTGCAATAGTTGAGCATACCTGATGATACCATGGAAGATTTTTTTTAAAAAAGTAGATAACTGTTTAAAATAAATACTGAACAAATATTTGAACCAGGTGAGTGTTGTTATGGTAATTGTTTACTGTAATACAATAAGATTTCTGTTTGCATTCATTCAGAAGCTCATATGTTGCTGTCTTACTGAATTTATTCTTATATTCCTTTTTTCCAAATGATCATTTGCTAAAAAGATCCTAATCCTAATTACTAAACTATGAATTGGGACCAGGCATAGGATGTTTCCATATATATTTAGCATGCAATTTTGTGTGCCTCCAAGGATGGGTGGTTGAATATTGATAATTGTAATAATAATTCATATGTAATCATTTATATGTAGCACTTTCTAGTGCAAAATTATTACTTATAGCAGCTACAAATGTTTCATTGCTGCATCTAGGCTGAAGCCAGATTGACATTGATCGTAGTAGATAAACACATTTTTATAAGTATTCTTGTAGTTTCTGGTTACCACTCTTATTTGTCTAAAAAAGGATTGTAATTTGAAAATGGTATCTTTCAAAGAAGTAGAAATAATTCTCTTCCATAAAAAGGTATTATCCACTCTGTTCAACCATTTGGTTAAACACACCTGTTCTTGATATCCATAAATATTTTCCCAATTCTGCAGATTGCACTAGTTTAAATAGATTCCATAAACTCGGATTAGATAATGCCCTTTAAATTCAGTGGGTCTCCTCTAATTGTGGTACACAATTTGGAGTAGAGGCAAGTAATGTTTTACAATAACAACTAATTTGTGGGCCAACCTAAATTTTAGGATTAGCCCCAAAGCAACTCACTCGCTACTTAGAAAGCACTGTTTATTGAAGATAGTGGAGAAATGGGCCCTCCATGTGGTAAGCATGTTTGTCCTTTATTATTTCCATTAGGTTATTTTCACTGTAGTAATAATACTTCTACCTACATTCTAGCTATTTGCTGATTTACTTCATTGCCTAATGCTCCTCAGTAAAAGAAGAAATAATCTGGGCTCTTATCTAACCACAAAATTTATTAAGAAATAATATTAGTAACTGCTGCCATTGTCTTACCATTCTGTAATGTTTTTATATGTATCCCACTTCAGTTTTGGAAATCAAATCCAAGCATTCTCGCTGTACAGAGGTCTGCAATGCTCAGGAAACAGCAACAGCAGTCAAAAGCAGCATCCATAAATAGTGGATCAGAAGAGGTAAATAATCATGATGGAATTTCATTTGTTTACATAGTTCAATACATTAAAGAAAAAAATGGAATGATTCTCGTCAAAGAAAAGTTACATTTCAGATTTATGACTAGAAGCTATTTAGATAATAATTGTTTCCTTAACCTGGAATGGCATTGCATCTTTAAAATTGCTTAGCAAATCTATTTCTTCATGATTCTGATTAATATGCTTTAATCTTTGTATAAAAGAGAATTAAAGTCATTGACAGCATCATTTTTAGGGACTTTGATCCAGTTGCCTTTTAATGGATCTTTATAGTTGGTTTTCTTAATTTCTGATTGCAGTCTACAATTTCTTGGTAGTTGGAGTAACTATATATAAATTTGTTGGGCAGAATATACATGTAATGAATTATTACTAAATTAATAGGGTGATAATAAAGTTCATACATATTTCTTGCTGTTTAGGAATCATCAAGCAGTGAGGATTCTGGAGATGACTCATCCAATGAAATCAAGAGGAAGAAACATAAAGAGTAGGAAATAAAAAAAAATTGCTTCATAAAAGTTATTTCATTTACTCCATGCCTACTAGTGCAAGTTTATTTTCAGAGATATTTTGTTTCTTATCCAAGGAATAATATTCTTAAACTTCTTCATTGGTGTTGTATCTTATATAATCATGTCAGGATTTGTAAGAAAACATTCTAACACGAGAAGTTCAGGCAACTACAGCAGAATTAAAAGTATTATTGCCTAGTTTATGTTCCTTTTCAATAAGTTAGAGCAGTGCTGTCCCTCCCACCTCTTGATTTTAAATCTAGGAAGTATAGATTTTTCTTACTGTCATATTTAAGAAATGTTGAGAAATACTTGATGCATAATGCAATATGGAGGAGCTCTACCTCTTTCAGTTTGAGATCATAAGAGGAAACTGTTATACTGTTCCTTCTAGTTTGAAGGCCCTTAGTATAAGAAATACATTTTAAATTATACCAAAACTGCTTTATTTCTGAGATGTAATAATAGAATACTAATAGTAGAAACCATTATAAAAGCAGGAATGAACCACTGCCTCAGGTTCAAATTCAGGACAATTGCTGATGCTAGTGATGCTTGCTGGAGACAGAAAAATATTTCTTGTAGTTAATATCCTGTATATGTTTGGCTCCTTAAAAAATCATTAATATCGATAAGAATTATAGAAGAATACAGCTATTTTGTTAAGCAACCTGTCTTTTTTGGTTTTATTTTTTAAAAATCTACTGTATTTTTTAACTTTAAAGTAGGGCAAAGAGCTTGCAAAGAAACTTCTTTCATTTTCATTTTTTCCTATTTTTTTCTTTTTCCTCATCCACACATCATAATTTCAGAAATATAAAAACAACTTCTCAACAGTATGTAGTATGTATTATGTAAATGCCACTTTCCCTAGACTTAACATTGTTAATATGGCAGTTATCAATGTAAGGAATTAGTTAATGCTATATGTTAATGATTTTAAGTTATTCATGATTAAATATTATCATATGAAAATTTGAAAAGTTATATGAAGTTGAAATACCTACAAAACTATTTTAATTGTTCATTTCAGTTTACTACATTCAAAAGCAATATTTTGATATTTAAAACTTTTTGCATACTTTTCTTGCACATCTTTTATAATAATTTTCTGCTAGGTTCACTATTGCTCCAAAATATGGTGGATAGTAATATTCTTTTTGTGAAACACAATAGTGTTTAATGTTTTTATTAAATTTTGAAAAGAATAAGAATATATAGTTAAATATTTTTTTCTGTAATTTTAACCTGAATAGTGAAGATTGGCAAATGTCTGGATCAGGATCTATTTCGGGAACAGCTTCAGATTCTGAGATAGAAGAAAGCAGAGATAAAAGTAGTTGTGAAGAGAGTGAATCTGATTATGAACCAAAAAATAAAGTCAAAAGCAGAAAGCCTCCAAGCAGGTATGTAATACCATTTTAGGAAATAAAAGTTAATATGCATATCTTCCCTTTAAAGAACCTTTTGAGGTACAAATTTTGAGGTACAAATAAATTGCCATCTAAATATTCATTCAGTAAATTATCTCTCCATGTGCTAGGAAGCTGGATTTTGAAAATAAACATTTAATTGATGGCCTTAGATGAGCAAAGCTGTAATATCAAATGAAAATCTGAGTTTTCAGACAAACCAGAGTAAAATTTTGGGTTGATAACAACTTGAATAGAACGTGTATTCTAATAGAAATGAATACATGTCAACTGCATTAGTCAAATTGCCAACTGGTTACCTCAAATGGATATCTCAGAGATTTTATGGATAGTTTAATCTGTTAGAGGGCATTAATTTTTGTGCTCATTGCTAAATCAGAAGACCTTGAGCTGTTACTTCATCCTATTCATCTGTCATAAAAGGAGGCACAAGTCTCCTTGTGTTCCCTTAGTTATCATAACCTAGTAATGCTATGAATCTAGGCTTTTGCTTAATGAACTTTTGGGCATGCAATTCCGATAATTTTCTAGATGCTACCACTGAGTAGCCAGCCAAATTGCTTATATGATATTTTCTTAATTGAATTTGCTTTTGTATATCATGGTGTATTTTTTTAAAAGTCAGGATAATGTTTTTGGTTCCAAATGATAGTTGATATATTAATCTAACATTCCAGGGAGCACATGGAACATCATAGTTGAGATTCCAGCTGCTTTTTTTCATAATAAATGCTATAGAGAAATCCAGTGTTTGGATCACTTTGATAGGTAGGTTGTCCATTATTCAGCATTCAAACTACATTCCTCATTTATTTCAGTAGTGTACTATGTCCTGTTCCATATGCAAAAGAATGGGCTGAAATTATTGTACAAGAAGAAAAAAAATGAGCAGATACTAGAGCAGTGAAGTTGCTTTGTTTTAATACTTTACAGTTTCCAACCTTTTATTCAAGAAGTTTACAAAAAATCTCAGTATTTGTATAGCCCACAGTTTTCTAAGAATACTCATCAGTCATTTTTTCCAGGCATTGACTCAATAATGTTTTGAAAGACTTATTTTTCTATTATTTATTATTTAAGAATAAAACAAAAAAGTGGAAAGAAAACTTCAGTGCAGAAAAAAAGACAACTTGACTCATCATCATCATCATCAGATGATGATGATGATTATGATAAAAGAGGTTCTCGCCGCCAGGCAACAGTAAATGTTAGTTATAAAGAAGCTGAAGAAGCAAAGACGGATTCAGATGATCTCCTAGAAGTCTGTGGAGAGGATGTTCCACAGCCTGAAGAAGATGAATTTGAAACAATTGAAAAATTTATGGATAGTCGCGTTGGACGAAAAGGAGGTAATCTTCAATTTACATTAGAAAAATATATTCATAATTGTTATAGTTTTGTTTTTATTTCAGTGTACATTGAATGGCTACAGGCTACCTTGGGGCCATATGGCTTGCGATATCTTAAAATTTCATTAAATATACATTTTTCTATGTAAAATAACAGAAAATATATGTTCATATAAAAGATTTGATGGTTTACTCATTAATAAAAGTACTTATTCTCTTTAGCTCACTTAGACATTATTTGTATACTACATGATATACAAGTAGTCCTCAGCTTTCAACTATTCGTTTAGTGACCTTCAAAGTTACAATGGCACTAAAAAAAGACATTGTTTTTCACACTTACAATTATTTCACACTTATTAATTATTGGGGGGGAGAGGAATTTAAAAAAAAACAGGTCAGGTAGATAAGACATGATTACTTGTCTCCTCCCCCCTGCAGAGTGGAGAGATTTGGGAACAAGGGATCACACGTAAGTAAGCAAACATGCAATGAGGAATACAATTGGCAGTTTGAGTAGTGCACTTGCAGTTCTAAGCCCTGAGCCTACTCATGGCTGCTGCCTTACGTATTTTTTTGTTGTGCCTGTTTACTTTCTTGTAACCCCTTCCTCTGCAATCTTTCAGTTCTGCAAGGGGGGGGGGAGATAATAGTCAGCCACAGATATTATGTATTAACTGTAACAGTGATCATATGACTCGGACAGTGCAAAGGGTGTAAACTTGGGCATGGGTCATAAAATTATTTTTCTCAGCCGTATTATAACTTTGAACAGTTGCTGAACAAGACAGTCAGTAAGCCACATCTACCTATATCTTAGTGATTGCCCAGCATGAAAAGGAAACTTCAGCTAATCAGCATCTCTAGCCAAAGTTCCTGAGTCTAACTTGGTATTTTACGGCAATCACTAACAGTTTGTTTTACATTGGTTAAAATCACAATAGTCAATTCTTTGGCAGAATATTATTTCTGTGAAACTTTTAATTTGACAATACTGCATCACATTTTTGCATTAAATGCCTATGGAAGTTTTTATCTTAAAACCATCTAGTATTTTATATTCCATCTAGTCATTAAACTATGACTATTTTTCTCAGCAACTGGTGCTACAACCACTATCTATGCAGTTGAAGCTGATGGAGATCCAAATGCAGGATATGATAAATCAAAAGAATCTGGTGATATGCAGTATTTGATTAAATGGAAAGGTTGGTCCCATATTCATAATACCTGGGAAACTGAAGAAACTCTAAAGCAGCAGAATGTTAGAGGAATGAAGAAACTGGACAACTATAAGAAAAAGGATCAGGAAACTAAGCGTTGGTGAGTGTTTGCAAATTATAATAACATATTCTTAACATTATGTATAATATTTGCATGATATATAAGGCAAGTGTCATTAAATAATTTATATTTTCAAATTCAAGGTATATCAGTACTCCTGATCGCCAAATTCAGGATATCTTCTTGGTTTAGCAGAAGAATGAATAGATTTCTTTTTAATGTAAAATATTTAATAATACAGGTAGTCCTCAACTTAATACCCCAATTGAAACCAGAATTTTTGTTGCTAAGCAAGGCAGTTGTTAAATCAGTTGCACTTGAATTTTTTTTTTTTGCCAATTTGTTAAGTGAATTACACAGTCATTAACAATCTTGTTAAACACTTCCTAAACAGTGATTATATATATATATGGCCACAGTACACTGCAACTGTCGTAAATGCATGCTGACTGCCAATTTTTTGTCATTTGACTCTGAGGATGCTGTGACGATCCTAAGTGCAAGGACCAATCATAAGTCAATTTGTCATTTGAAGTGCCATTGTAACTTCAAATAGTTGCTAAATAAATGGTTGTAAATGGTTGTAAATCAAGGAATACCTGTAAATCCAGGGATTCACTATGCAGGATACAGGATACAGCTTTACTAGACTTTAAAAAACATTGGATGAAAATAAATATCCATAATCATTGCTAAACATTTGGGAAGATGTTTTTATTCTAAAAAGCTATCTAATTTTTGTCTTTAAACCAATGTTATTTAAAATGGAATCTTCAGTTAAAAAGAAGACAATTCTGCTGAAGTTATGAACATATAAGGGTGCAACAGTATAACTCCTGCCATAGTCTGCATTAGAAAATAATAAGAGAATTATTCTTTACATTGATTCATGTTGCACAGAATGTGTAAAAATTCATATTGAAAATTTTATATTCAGAAATGTACAGATCAAATACTAGCTATGCAATATTATTCGAAAATGCATTGTTGATTTTTTTAGCAATAGTAAACTTTACTATTTTACTACTATTTACTAAACTTTGTTGGCTAAGTTATATGTTGGTTAAAAGATTAATTTTATAAAAATGAGATGACTTCAGTCTATAGCAAGATGGTGCCTTGTTTTTAATTGTATGAAAAAAGAATATTCAGTATAACTTAGTTCTGGCTCAATTATGTATAAGTCATTAATATCTGACTAAAGTTCCAATTATGGGTGTACATGAAATAAAAAATCCTTTTTAAAAACAATGACAGAAAACCATGGATTCCAGAAATTCTGCTTGAAGCATTGTTAGGTCAGCCTGAATTCAGCAGAAACAAAACTCCAGACATTTTAGTTATTTTAGGGTTTTTTAGATTTTTTTAAAATCCCACCTTCATTAGTTTTATAAATAACTCAGGGTGGTGAATACTCCTTCCTTCTGTTTACTCTAGAACAACCTTGTGCGATGAGTTGGGCTGAGGGACAGTGACTAGTCCAAAGTCTCCCAGCCAGCTTTCATTTCTGAGATTGGACTAGAACTCACAGGCTCCTGATTTATAGCTTGATGCCATAACCACTCAATTAAACTGGTCTATACCAAAAAGTTTTAGCTGAAACAAAATCCAGAAGGATTCTGGAATTATTTTATAGGGCAAGTAAGTCAAGACTTGTGCATGTCACCCCATCTTTTTCCAAGTGGAGCCAACCCAACTTACTTTCGCAGCACCTGCTCTCTCCTTTCAGCCACAGTCAATCCATGTTTGACCAGTCTGACCACCCATTTTTATAGAACTTTGCCTCGTGCTTTTCTCCTGCCCCAATTTAACCACCAATGCCAGTGTATTAGCCTGTATGCATATTTTTAATTATGAAACTGATTACTAGTGATAAGTGACAGATTCTCAGAATGCCTATTCCACCGGCTTCTGTCCTATAATCTTCATAGCCCATCCTTTCTCTTAGCCATGGTTGCTAATCTCCATACATGCTGTTTTCAAAGAAATTCTTTAGCTGTGATATTTCCATATTATCCACACATTCTGCTTGATATATTGTGGTGTTTTGGCCCATATTTAGACCCATACAATCCTATTTCATTCTCATTACAAACAAGGCATAGGGTAGCTGTTCCATGCACAGAACAATTTGTGTATGGAATGTTTTGTATGTTGCTATTTCTAGTCTTTTTCATACCCCTAGCTAGGATCTAAATACCTTGGTATCAACAGAAAGTTCTTCCTATGTCCTCATGTTTCTGAAAATAAGGTTCATGTGCTATAAGGAAAAGATTAGATTTTAGGCCATGAAGTACATGTCAACAGGTCCCGAAGTGACTGTTAACTCTTTTTCTTGTTATTCTTTTTTATAATTTTTGTTTTTTTTATTATTTATATCTAATAATATAATTGATTAGCTAATATAATCTTCATTTATATTTCGTAGCTAATGAATTTTCATAGCTAATCCAAACAAAATGTCCCTGGTGGGTTATATGTTAACATATAAAAGATACAGTGAAAATATCTTTTTTAAAAAAGTAGGGATTAACTAGTAAAAAAATATGAAATAATAAATCAACCCTCCCTGAAAATGGATGCTGGGAGGTCAAACTAAGTTTGAAGATTTGTGAAATCAAACTGTCTTTCAAGATTTTCTTAAAACCATAAGTGAGAGTTTTACAGACCTGCTGTATAATTATAAACCATTTTTAGTAACTTGTCAGAAAGATAATACCTAAATGCATTAGATAATCTTCCATATTAGCCTAAATCTTTATCTAAATATTTAAGAAAGAGTTTTTGGGGTTGTGCAGGATAACATTGGGAAGTCAAGAAGCCACACTATTCATATTACCCTTCAGGACCCAACCATTGAAAGTCACAACTCTGTAAATGTCATATATGGGGTGGTTGTCATCTCGTTAGATAGAGTATTTTCATACCTTGAAATCGGTATCAATGTTATTTTTAATGATGTCACTAACATGCATATTTTCTTTCCAGGCTGAAAAATGCTTCTCCAGAAGATGTAGAATATTATAACTGTCAGCAAGAGCTTACAGATGACTTGCATAAGCAGTATCAAATTGTAGAGAGAATTATTGGTAGGTGATATAACTTGAAACTTGAAATGTACATGATTCAAATATGTTTAAATTGATAATATTTATATAAAACATTATTTTAAATGTATTTTATTTATTTGTTTAGGTTTAAAGCTGTTGTAATCATGGTGACTCTCTTAAAAATTACTTACTATCTGGGTTTTGCTGAAAATAGATAAATTAACTTTAAACAATGCTGTTGAATTTGTAAATGCAGTAATAGTAGAGCAATATAATTACTTCACCACTCTTTCTGCCATATTGTAAGCTTAAACTTAAATTCTTATCAATTTTGATAACCTGTATTTGATTGCACTCAAGCTTTTGCCAAATCAAAAATTTACCTGGATGGGTGACCAGGAGGCAATGCAGGAGCAATCATGTCAATTGCCAATATCAACCCCTTATTCCATAGGCAGATCAAGTATCCTACAGAATGTACATCAGGGCTTTGGGGAAATCTTCAAGAAGTGCCCTATGAAATTAGTTGTTTAGGACAGTGATTGTAATAGTCCCATCCTCACCTTATCTGTGGAAGACTATCTCTGATCATATGTAGTCTTCTAGACAATAACTCCTCATCCTCTTCCTCCCTACTATGGGTTACGTCTAATGTCTGAAATGGTACAAGATTTCCTGCTTGAGCAGGGGGCTGGACTAGAAGACCTCCAAAGTCCCTTCTACCTCTATTCTGATTCTGATTTTAATGCATCATTGATACCCAGATGGGCATATCTCCAAGAGGAAGAAATGCCCATCTGGGCATATCACTCCCTTCTATATAAATCTCAGTAATACTTGCCTAATCCATCTGCTGATCCAAGATCAGAATTTGAATGAGAAAGGTTATATTATGGAGAAACCTGACATTCAGTAGCAATAGTTTGATCCCATAGTATAGCAGTGTCCCACTACTTGGTTACCAAGATGAGGTGGAGAGAGGAGGAATTAAAGTAGGGCAGCTCATCCCCTATCTCCTCTCATATATTACTATTTTGATACTATCTTTTCCTCACTAATCCCTTCCACTCCCCATTCTGATAATTAATGGAGTTGACTAATTTACTTCCTTATATCCTTCCAGCTTCAGTCAACCCTTTTTCCCTGTGGCTTTTCCTTCTCTCTAAATGGAGTGCCCCCCTTTGTGGAGAGCATTCTACCATCCTTGTACCCCCCACCCCCCCGCCACCTCTTTGGATGGTAATTTGCACTGTATTATTTCTACAACTGACATAAATCTGGTCATCCAATTTCTTTCTACCATATTTTTCGGAGTATAAGACACACTTTTTTCCCTCCTAAAAGAGGCTGAAAATTTGGGTGCGTCTTATATTCCGAATGTAACTTTTTCGAAGCGCTTCTTCAGCCCTAAGGAGGCACTAGCGAGTGAAGCTATCTCCGCTTCCCTGCTTTGCCTGCTCCCTCCACAGACTCTCAGCTGTGAAGCTTTTTTTCAGCCCTAACATGCTAGCAGTGAAGCGCTTTGCCTGCTCCCTCCCCTCCCACTTTCAGCTGTGAACGTTTTTTTTAGCCCTAACAAGGCGCTAGCAAGTGAAGCGTGGTTTGCCCGTTTTTCTCATTGCTTCTCTCTCCAAAGATCAGTTGTCCTTTAGAAGCTGTTTTTTATTCCCAAGCAGGGGATAAAAACCAGCAAACTAATGTGCTGAAGCTGACCAAACTAAGGACGTTAGCCAGATGAATACCTGGTAGGCAGATTTTTTTTTTCCTATTTTCCTCCCCAAAAACTAAGCTGCATCTTATACTCCAGTGCATCTTATACTCTGAAAAATACGGTACTTAATTCAAACTATTCAAGTTTTTTTACCTTTTCCTTAGGAGCCTACATGCAGTTCACTTTTGGTGTTGATTTGGGGGAGAAGAGGACACTCTGTAGACCCCTTTTTTGTTAGCTACTCTAGGGTTGAACTCTCCCCCCCCACCTATTTAGCATATACATGAAACCACTGGGTGAGGTCATCCAACAATTTCCTTTTCCATGTACCTTCCACTGAAGTTGTCTCTGGCTTTCCCAGGCTTAATCTTCTGGCTGCCTCTTCAGCTTGCATTCTTGCATTGTTCCTTTTTTATTCAGTCCAGTTTCTACTCTGATGCTATTTCAGCTTTTTAACTCCCATTCACAGATCTCCAAGCTATTAACCATTCTCTCAAAACATTTGTCACTTTTTTCATTTTCTTTTTTTCTTTTCGCAAATCTTTCCTTGTTAAGCAATTACATTCATTCAAACTCAGACATTATTAACGAGTATTGTATTTTAATCAGGTTTTGTGTACAATCTGTTCTTCATGATTCATTAAGTGAAAATGTTGCTTTTCATTTTTATGCTTATTTTCTATAGCCCATTCTAATCAGAAGTCAGCAGCAGGTTATCCAGATTATTATTGTAAATGGCAAGGTCTCCCTTACTCAGAGTGCAGCTGGGAAGATGGAGCTCTTATTGCAAAAAAGTTCCAGTCACGCATTGATGAGTATTTTAGTAGAAATCAGTCGAAGACTACTCCATTTAAAGATTGTAAGGTAGGTAAACTTTAAATTCTATTAGTAAATGTATCATATTCAGCATTTAAAACATAGACGTTTTCATTGTGCAAATGAATAAAGTCCATAAATAAAGGCATGTATAAATTCAATAAATATGAGTCGAGTTGTCCTCAGGATAAACAAACACATCACATTCTAAGTGGTGATTCAGTCAAGATTGTCTTTCTCTGAAACATCTAGGAATATGCCAATACAGAAACTGCTTTTTATTTCAAGTATGAAACAAAACTTTCCTCCGGAGAGTGTTCCAAATTGGGATAGCTATTCAATCCACAGTAAACTATGGCAACTCAGAACAAGCTCCTGGACCCTTGTTTTCAGTCATGGATCACAAGATTGGCATTCCATGATGACAGCCCCTGGTTAACCAACTTATGCAAAAACTAGCAAGAGAGAGGCTGTTTAAAGTATTTTTGAAAACATAAAAATATAATCATAAGTAACAATGGAATCATTTAAATTCTGTGAAGAATACTTGAAAAATGACATGTTTCATAAGCATTACCTTTGTACCTTCAATAGGCAGGCTAATTTATTTATTTAACCAAGCAATCAGTTAAATAGGAAAATAAATAGGGAAAAATAAGCAGGAATATTAGGTGTTAGTATTAAATTGCTTCAGCTACTGAGTCTCCATTCTTAAGGGTCCTCTTTGTAGACTTCAGCTCAGCATTCAATATCATTATTCCAGATATTCTTCTAACTAAATCAAATCAGTTAGCTGTACCTGATCACACTTGTAAATGGATCATAAGTTTCCTAACAGACAGGAAGCAGCAGGTGAAGCTAGGCAAAATCACATCAGATACCTGTACAAATAGGACAGGAGCCCCCCAGGGCTGTGTGCTCTCTCCACATCTCTCTCCACACCAATGACTGCATCTCAAAAGATCCCTCTGTTAAAATATACTGATGTTTGCAGATGATACAACAGTGATTGGTCTCATTCGAGACAACAACAAATCTGCATACAGACGGGAGGTTGAACAACTAGCCTTGTGGTGCAACCGGAACAGTCTTCAACTAAATACACTCAAAACCGTAGAAATGGTGGTAGATAACTATACTACCACCTCTTACAATACTAGACCACACAGTATTACCAGTAGAGACCTTCAAGTTTCTAGGTTCTATCATATCTCAAGACTTAAAATGGACACCTAACATCAAAAATGTCATCAAAAAAGCACAACAAAGAATGTTCTTTGTGCGCCAACTCAAAAAAATCAAACTGCCCAAAGAGCTGCTGATTTAGTTCTACAGAGGAATTATTGAGTCTGTCATCTGCACCTCTATAACTGTCTGGTTTGGCTCTGCAACCCAAGAAGACAGACACAGACTTCAGAGGATAATTAGAACTGCAGAAAAAACAATTACTACCAACCTGCCTTCCACTGAGGACCTGTATACTGCACGAATCAAAAAGAGGGCTGTGAAAATATTTACACACCCCTCACATCCTGGACATTTCAACTCCTACCCTCAAAACGATGCTATAGAGCACTGCACACCAGAAAACTAGACACAAGAACAGTTTTTTCCTGAATACCATCACTGCTAAACAAATAATTCCCACAATACTTAGTAAAATTATTTACTAAGACTGTACAGTAGAACCTCTGGTCACAACCATAATTTGTTCCATAACTTCGGTCACAACCCAATTTGGTCATGAGCGGAAGCAAGACTGATTGAACATGCGCTTAAAAAAAAAAGGCATGTAAGGGGAAATTGACCGCGACGTGTTTGATCTCCACCCGAGTATGCGTTCGCGACAAGATTCAAAACTTACATGACTTTTTTGATCTGAACCCAATTTGGTCGTGGTCAGAAGCATTCGTGACCAGAGGTTATTCTTCTCATCCTTCCTATTACCTATCTCCTCCCACTTATTACTATAACCTTGTTGCTTGTATCTCTATGATTTATATTGTTTTATTTGTTTCCTAATATGATTTGATTGCTTATTTAGTAACCTATGACTATCACTATGTTGTATCTTATGATTCTTGATGAATGTATTTTTTTCTTTTTATGTACACTGAGAGCGTATGTACCAAAGACAAATTCCTTGTATGTCCAATCACACTTGGCCAATAAAGAATTCTATTCTATTCTATTCTATTCTATTCTATTCTATTCTATTCTATTCTATTCTATTCTATTCTATTCTATTCTATTCTATTCTATTATTCTAGGGTCTCAAGATATAGTTACATGGCATGTTGTGTCATACACAGTCAGCTGCTATTTTGCTCTCCTTGGCGATCTTTAGCCTCAGCCGATGGGTTTCTGACAGACGGAAAGGGAGTTTACTCTGATAGGCGGAAGAACCTTTGGCTGGGGCCAAAGGCTCCCAATACTGTCATGTATGTGTACGATTACTGCCACAAAATAGCGATGCGTTTTTAAATTTTTATATATTTTTTTTACATTAGTAAATCTTCATCTCCTATAACCATTAGAACTTGGTATCTCTGTTGTCTTTGAATGTCAGATAGTATAGAATTCAGGTTTTCAATTGAAAGCTAAATAAGGAATAAAAATATTTCTTTTTTACTTTGGTAGGTTTTGAAGCAAAGACCAAGATTCGTGGCTTTAAAGAAGCAACCTAATTACATTGGAGGTCATGAAAACCTAGAGTTAAGAGATTATCAATTAAATGGACTAAATTGGTTAGCCCATTCATGGTGCAAGTATGTACATATTTAAAATCTTACAACCATATATTAAAGTGCATATATATATTTGCTCTGTTCAGTTTTACTAACAGAAAATAAGTGTCATACACATTTTCATTTAGCTGACTATTTATTATTTATTTATTTACTTTGACCTTTAACTGGCTGCACTTCTTGCTTCTTGTTTTGGAACGCTCGCCATTGCCTAAGACTGAGAGAATGACTTGCCCAAGGTCACCCAGCTGGTTTTGTGCTTAAGGCAGGACTAGAATTCAGAGTCATATAGTTTCTAGGCCAGTGACCTAACCACTATACTAAACAGGTTTTCTTATCAGCATAAATATGTTCCACTCATACTTGAAGGTGCAAAAATAATAATTATATTCTAAAGATATTTCAGGTTTAACATAGGGACTTTGCAAAATTGATGCTTATTGGGGCCTTAGTACATTTAGAAATAAGAATCTTGCTTTCTGTATATGTTTAACCCACAGTTTTAGGATCAGATAAAATCTATTCTTTCCTTGCTCCTTGGAATTTTAAAATGTATTTAATAATCTAATTTAGCAAAGTGGGAGAAAAGTACTGTTGTCTTATTAAACCATGAAGATCAAAAACTTGCCAGCCAGTTATATAGCAACAAACTACACCAAAAAGGAAAATATGTCACATATAGTAGTTACGCAGAAAAACTATTAGAAGAAAATACAGCAAACATTCAGAAAATGTGAAACTCAACATTGAGTTGACAATTATTTTTATTAGGAATAATTCTAGAAAACATAAAAGTATCAAAATTTATTAAGTATGTGTGTATGCATAATGTATTTTAACAGCTGTAACAAAAATCAGCTGTAATTGTGTGTGTGTGTGTATATGTGTATCTCTCTCTCTCTATATATATATAGATAGATGATAGATAGATAGATAGATAGATAGATAGATAGATAGATAGATAGATAGATAGATAGATAGATAGATAGGTATGTATGTATGTATGTATGTATGTATGAGACACATTGTATAGCAAAGGTAAATTCAGGTATTTTGAATAATAGCTTTTAGGAAAAGAGTCAAGTGATTAATCAAAAATAATAACAGATACTAGGAATAACATCCAATGATTAACCAAAGTATACTATAAATATTTAGATAGTGGTTAGCAGTTGGGAAATAAAGGGGAAGGGGAGAATGTGGCTACCAAAAGGTGTGGTGGATTTTTTTGTTTTGTTTTGTTTTTTGCAGAGAAGATAAATTAGTAGTTCTGTAACTTTCACTTTGCTTTTTGTGTCTTTATTCTTGTTTCATTTTTTAATGATCTATCAAAGCTTATGCAATTAAATAATAATGTAAACAAATCTTTTCAGTCCTTTATCCCCTTGATTCCATGTGAATTATAATATGAATAAATATTGTAAAAATAAGTAAAATGTTAATATTTAAATGACTATATTGGTCAAATTTAGAAATTAATGCTATCATAATAATTTCTAACATGTAGGAATTAATGAATCTGTATGTGATGTTTAACTTATTTTGTTCATACCATTTTACAGGGGAAACAGCTGTATTCTTGCTGATGAAATGGGTTTAGGCAAAACAATACAAACCATCTCCTTTTTGAATTATTTATTTCATGAGCATCAGTTGTATGGACCTTTCCTTCTTGTAGTACCTCTTTCCACCCTTACATCTTGGCAAAGAGAAATCCAGACATGGGCTCCGCAGATGAATGCCGTAGTTTATTTGGGAGATATTACCAGTAGAAATGTGGTAAGTGGAATTATAAATTAATGGGAAACAGAGATCTGGAAGTATTATTTGTATAGTGGTGTAATTTTAATCCGCATCTTTATTAAAGAGTTTTTATATTAATTTTTATTATTTATTATTTGTTTTTAGATAGACATTAATTAAAATATAGTGACATTATTTAATAGTTCGATATTTGGTTGAACAAGAGAAAACAGACTGTAAAATAGGAAATAGATCTCATATGTAACATTTATATTTAACAAATCTCTTTAATTGGCTACAGATAGAATTCAAAGCTGATAGCATGGTTGAATAGTCTGGATTTTGTTTTTTCTTTTTTTTTCTTTTTGTAAATTTTTTTTCTTTTTTTCCAAACATAAACATAAAATATAACTTTCAAGAACAGAGTTTCGATCCGATCATAGATGGTTAACATGCTTACATTCTTTTAACACGCTCTATTCCACTTTTCCATTACATCTTTTAAAAGTTTAAAACAGAAAAAAAAACAAATTTAAACATAAAATTCTAACACTTTCATCTACTCTAAACAGATCTAATATATCAATAGAGTTTTAGCTTCATATTAAATTTTAACTCATTATCTCTGTATCTATATCTCATCAATATCCAAATAGTTATTAACAATATTCTAGTCTCTTATTCTAATTATATATCTTACAATTTTATCACCAGAATTATCAAGTTCAATTTCAATACAACTCCATTTTGTTAATATTTATAAAACACAATTTTATCAACATCTTAATTATTTTACCTTTTTTATCAAATCAAAATATCTTAAACTTTCCAATTTGATATCCCACATGTTACACAGTTTTATCACAAGAACATATTGCTTATTCTTCTCCAAGTTATCAACCCTTTTGAGATTATTCCCAATATTATCTCCTCCTGATCTCCCAACGTTACTGGCTGATTTCCAGCATATTGTATTTGGCTAGTTTCTAGCATAATCTTCTCCCAGACTCCCTCCATTGTTTGGCTGACTTCCAGCATATTTTATTTGGCTAATTTCTAGCATAATCTCCTCCAGAACTCCTTCCATTGTTTAGCTGATTTCCAGCATATTTTTCTCCAACTCTCCTCCTATTGCTTGGCTGATTTCCAGCATTTTATTGGCTGATTTCCAGCATTTTATGTTTGGCTGATTTACAGCATAGTCTCCTCCAACTCTCCTGCCGTTGTTTAGCTGATTTCCAGCATTTTAATTATTTTCCCACTTACTTCCTCCGAGTCTCTAACTCTTATCTAGTTAGTATCCTTCACCTCATTATTTTAGTTTTCCCTTACATCATAATTATCTATTTGGTCTCTATGTCTCAGCATATTCATCAAAATTAATTCTCATTATATTTCATAGTAATCATCATTTCCAATATTTGTTGAATTAAATCACAATTTATCTCTATCATCTGTGTATTTCATAGTTTCATTCAATAATATGTTAATCAATCATAGTCACTGGTCTAACTTTGTTTGCAGAATATAGTTGAAGCATATTACAACAAATAATAAGTTTTCTTAAAGTTATCTGACATTAGCATACACTTCTCATTGTAATTTTTAACCACTTAGTATATAAATCCCTATTTTAATTGCCATTTATTATTTTCTTCCTTTATTATTCCAAAAACCTTCCTGTTTTAATCCCCCCCCCCCAAAAAAACCCTTTTATTCCTTTAGGCTTTTAAGCATTACATTACAATTTAATTACATTTAGTTTAAATCTATTTTGTTTCTTCTTTTTCCTGTCTGTCCACATGTTCCACTTCGAAGTTCATCTTTTCAAATTAAAAGTTCTATATATCACTTTAATGCTCTTATAATGTCTGCTCCAAGTGTGATGTATCCACTTCCTGTCTTGTGTTTGTGCGCCATACCTTCTTTTTGCTAAGTCTGTAAATTTCCATTATAGAAAAGATCCAAGATCTTTCTTCTTTCTTCTTAAAATCACCCAGAACAGGATAAAAATTTCCAAAATCCTTTAGTCTAATGTTAATTCCAAAGTAATCATAATAATCCAAAGTAGAAAGCCATTTAGGATATTTCTTTTCCAAGCAGAAAGTAAAATCTCTTCAGTCCACTCTCCTGCTTAGTCACCACAGACTTCATGGCAATTTTGTAGCCATCCGTCTGTCAATCTTCATTAACTTCGTTAACTTTCACAGGTTTAGATTCCCAAAAAAAAACATTTTTTCAATCCACTCCAAAGGGGGGGAAAAAAAAAGAATCCAATTTTCTTCCTCCTGCACGATCTTGTGTCCTAGTCTGCCGCGGTTTTGTGGCAGCCGCCATGGCTGCCTACCCCCGCCGCCGACTTTGAGGATTCCCTCTGGCCTCCGAAGAACTTGCCTGTTCCTCTTGGCCCTCCGAGGCGCTCCTCTTCACCCCCCATCCCTACAAGATGGGGGTTGGTCCGAAGACCGGTCGGATAGTGGTTTGTCAGTTGAGGTTTCTGCGGGCTCATTAGAGCCCGCTAATTCCCCGACTGTGGTGCCGCGGCTCCAGACCGGATTTTGTTTTTTCATTTGATACTTAATGAAATGCTTTATCACAAACAAAACATTAACAGAATTCATTAGCCACTTTATCCTGTATTATTTTTCAGCTAATATATTTTAATTTAAAGTGTTTAATGTTTTACTGATAAAATGTAAATATTTCTTTGAAATTTTTAAGGAGCTAGCTTTTCTAGGAGTAATATTTTTTCAGCTTTTTTCTTTTCCCTAAGGTAATCCCTTGATCCACAACTTTTTTGGCAAGCAGGAACATTTGAAAATTTTGAGAACAAATTACAGTCTTGGGGGGGGGGGGGGCTTTCAAAAGAGGCATGGGTGACTGCTAACAAAATAATTGTCATTTGTATGGCATAGTCAGACCAAAAAGGAAGAAAATATAAAAGATATCAACAGACATGTCTCTGAGTATATTGTCTCTTGCTACAGATATTGTGCCGGAAACCTCCTTGGAACCATTGTCATAATTATTTGAAGAAGTCATTATATAGTTTTGCATTCTAAAAGAGTCAACATTGAGTCATTAAATGCTAGAAAAAATGTCTAGAAAGAGTGTGATAGTAGTCTACAGTAAAAAGTTAGTCCTATCCAAACAATGTTCTTATCTACACAAAAGAGTGTAGGTAACGAATTGTAACACAAGAATTACTCTGCAGTGAATTCTACATATATTTACCCATGCCAAATGGCATATCTAATGTCAGGAAAGAGGCTTCAATTTATTCATTAGTAAGTTTTGATTTGATGTCAGGAATTCCGAAAAGTAAATTTCTTACAACACTAAATAATTGCATAAAATCAAAAACATGGCAAACTTGTTCCCCAAACAAGTTTGGGGAATTGACGTTATCTGGTTTGCAGTACGGTAATGTTATCCTTGATGCCAATATTTTGGCAGAATCCTAGATTTGATAATTTTCAGCAATCTGTGATTATTTCCAGGATAATTTAGGCAAGTATTCCCTTCCTAAAGGACATCCTCACCTACAATTTCATAATCATAATTTAAATAGTTACATTGTGAGAACCCCCCTAATAAGTAAGCCTCTAGAGAAGACATACTGTCTTCCAAAATGTTCCAGCTCAACATCTATTAATAATTAATCTTTTCTCTGAAATCAACCACTCCAGTTGGAAGTATGTTACATAAGGAGGCAAGAACCCTCAAATTATCACCTTGTCAGCCTTTTGCATATTATTTTCAAATATTATGTATGCCATCTCTTGAAGAAAATGGATGAATAAAGAATACAAAATCCTTAACTCAAAGCTGGCAGGTTTTCAAAACTAATTACAATGTATTTTATCACTTTTTGTATTGTGTTTTACTTTTATTTAGTTTAGTTTTATTTAATTTGTATACCGCCCTACTCCCGAAGGACTCAGGGCGGTGAACAGGCACAGAATAAAACACGTAAAATACAAAAATTAAGAACAAAAGTAAAATCAAATTAAATCAATTTAGCCCAGACAAATTTAAAACCCCAGGTTAAGAGCAAATTAAAATTTACATTAAAATTTACATTAAAAAAGAATGGGAAAGGTTAGGCCAGACAAACCTGGTGAAATAAAAAGGTTTTAAGAGCGCGGCGGAAGGTCCGTAGATCCGGGTTTCTCCATATCTCCGGCGGTAGCTTGTTCAAGATAGTAGGTGCCCCCACAGAGAAGGCTCTCCCCCTGGGGGCCGCCAGCAGACATTGGCCGACGGCACCCAGAGGAGTCCCTCTCTGAGAGCGTACCGGCCGGTGGGAGGCTGTTTGCGGCAGCAGGCGGTCCCATAAATAACTAGGCCCTAAGCCATGGAGCGCTCTAAAGGTGGTAACCAAAACCTTGAAGCGCACTCGGAAGACCACCGGGAGCCAGTGCAGCTCGCGCAGGAGAGGTGTTACATGGGAGCGCCACGTCCCTCCCATAACCACCCGCGCGGCCGCACTCTGCGCCAGTTGGAGCCTCTGGGTGCTGCTCAAGGGGAGCCCCATGTAGAGAGCATTGCAGTAGTGCAGGCGGGAAGTGACGAGGGCATGAGTGACCATGTTTAAGGAGTCCCGATCCAGAAAGGGACGCAACTGGCGGATCAGGCGAACCTGATGAAAAATCCTCCCGGTCACGGCCGTCAAGTACTCTTCTAAAGACAGCCGTGAATCCAGGAGTTTGCCCAAGTTGTGAGCCCTCTCCGTGGGGGCCAGTGATTCGCCCCCGATAGTCAGCTATGGCGTCAACTGACTATATCAGGACGTTGGAAACCACAGCCACTCGGTCTTGGACGGGTTGAGCCTGAGCCTGTTCCTTCCCATCCAGATCCGCACGGCCTCCAGGCACCGGGATATCACTTCAAGGGCATCGTTGGGGTGGTCCGGGGTGGAGATGTACAGCTGAGTATCGTTAGTGTACTGATGGTACTTCACCCCGAAACCACGGATGATCTCACCCAGCGGCTTTACATAAATGTTGAACAGAAGAGGCGAGAGGACCGACTCTTGTGGCACCCCACATATAAGGCGCCTCGGGGTCGACCTCTGCCCCCCTGCCAACACAGACTGCGACCGGTCGGAGAGAAAGGAGGAGAACCACCGCAACACGGTGCCTCCCACCCCCAACTCTTCCAACCGGTGCAGCATGATACCATGGTCAATGGTATCAAAAGCCGCTGAGAAATCTAATAGGACCAGGACAGAGGAGCAACCCCTGTCCCGAGCCCTCCAGAGATCATCCACCAACGCGACCAATGCCGTTTCCGTGCTATACCCAGGCCTGAAGCCCGACTGGAACGGATACAGATATGCCATTTCATCCAGGTGCTGGGGAAACTGTCGCGCAACCACACTCTCAACAACCTTCGCAACAAAGCAAAGCTTGGAGACCGGACGATAATTCGACAACACTGCCGGGTCCAGGGAAGGCTTCTTGAGGAGAGGCCTCACCACCACCTCTTTCAAGGCCCAGCCAGGTCTCCGTAATACCTGCAAGGTCCGCTCCCCCCTCTTGCACGAGATCACAGATGAGGGGGGTCTTATTTACTACAGACCTGGCATTGCACAGCATCAGCCAAAGGCCTGGGCCCTGAGGAACTGAGCAACCTGGGGAATGGGTGGAGCCTTGGGGGCCGGAGCGCATTACCGCTCGTAAACAGCGAACGCGCGCTCCCCTAACACGATATGGCCCCCTGCTCCCGCCGTATCTGCCCCTCCCACTCAAAGAATTGATGTTAAAAATACTATCTGTATAAGCTCTGACCCCCCCCCCCGTCGACCCTGGGCCCCCCACCTCCCACACCGTGCTTCGTGGCCAGACCCAACCCTCCCCTTAGTGGGTTTTCCCCCATACCCTCAACCCGATTTCTAATCCAACCCTCCCCCCTCCCGGAACCCTTTAAAAGATTGACTAAAACTTTAGATAAAAAACCCCTCAACCCCCTCTTTGCGGCATGCCACCTCTCTGGGTTCCAAAATCCATCATCAAGGTAGGCCCTCGATAACGTGGAGGGCCAGGCCTGCGAGAGGGGGGAGTCTCGCAGCGCAAGAAGTTCAGCGGTAGAGTACATGCACAAACGGAAGAGGTGAGGATGACCTCTGGCAGGGTTCATAGTGTCTAAAAGTCCTGAGGACAGAAGGAAGCAAACTTGAAGATGTGGGAAGCTGGACTCCACTGTCCTCCCACGACAGTGGAGAGAGTCTTATGCCATTACTGCATATCCAGGGGTGCTTCTTCCAGGCATCCTCTCACGATGCTTGGGCAGATATAGTATGTTCTAGAGCAAAGTCAGGAGACTGTCCCCTCAGGTAGGAATGGCAGTGGTGACCCGGACTCCCTCAGGGCCCATACCAAGCTGTCCATTTGTCCACTAGTCAGGGGCAATAGTTGAAATAAGTTGATAGAGAATTACAGTTTTGGTTTATTTTCATTGGCGTTTATTAATTTCAGATCAACTTTTGACTTGATCAGTTAATGAGAAAAGCTTTAAAAACTGAAAGTGCTGTTCTTTAAGTCTTTTGATTGGATTGAATTGAACTTCAATCTCTTCACCAGATGGATAATGGGTTATCAATGGATTTTTGCTATCCTTCTTTCTCATAGAGAAGTTAAACAGAGCTGTTTATTAATCCCATTTCTATTTTGTGCTCCTTTCCTATTCCATATATTATCATGTGTTTATATATACAATTTGTGTTTATATTGGTGTATTTTAAAATTAATAAAATTGTTTATATTAGCTGTTTCATAGATTTTTTTTAAAAAAACCCTGTGACCTTGTGTTTCACTGATTTTTTCTTATAGATAAGAACTCATGAATGGATGCATCCACAGACAAAACGATTAAAATTTAACATCTTATTGACAACCTATGAAATTCTGCTGAAAGATAAGGTTAGTAATTAGACTGATTAATTTAATAATTTCTAAAGATTATAACTGAATATTCAAAACACGTTACTTTTTCAGTTAAAAATAAGAAACTAGATTGATTGTTATGATACATACCAATAACTACCAAATATAGCTTGGATATTTTGGATATTTCTCTTCAAAGATGGAAAAAACGAGGCCTATCATCAAAAAGAAGACTGAATCTTTCAGAATGCTTTTTATACTACCCTGTTTCCCCAAAAATAAGACCGGGTCTTATATTAATTTTTGCTCCAAAAGACACATTAGGACTTATTTTCTGGTTAGGGCTTATTTTGGGGGAAATACGGTACTAAATGCATCCATCTGGCTGACAATCTTAATGGGCTTATTTTGGGGGTAGGGCTTATATTACGAGCAGCCTGAAAATCGTACTAGACTTATTTTCTGGTTGGGTCTTATTTTCAGGGAAACGGTACTTCCTCCTTCAGCAAACTGAAAGGGGACATTCTTAACAAGATTGAAAGAAAATCTTGTGCACCTATAGGATTCATTTCTTCCTTTCCATCAGAATTATGGAAAAACGTATGATTTGATAAGGCTGGTAGAAATAATTTCCATCCTATTGGAAAAAAAGAAAAAGAAAACTAATCAACACTATGCTTCCAGGGCTTTGGATAAAATGGTTTCTCTGCCTTCTTATATTATTGTTTACTTACCTGTGTAATTTTTACTGTCCATAATTTACTTTAAATTGTTATATTAAATATATTTTTTTTTAAAAGGAAGCATACTTATTGTGGGTTTTTTTCCTTCTAAAAAGTCATTCCTTGGAGGCTTAAATTGGGCCTTTATAGGAGTAGATGAAGCCCATCGATTAAAAAATGATGACTCCCTCTTATATAAGACATTAATAGACTTCAAATCTAATCATCGCCTTCTTATCACTGGAACACCTCTACAAAACTCCCTGAAAGAGCTGTGGTCCCTGCTTCATTTCATCATGCCAGAAAAGTAGGTAATCATATTGCATGGCCTTATTGACAAACATATATAGTAAGGCTGCAATTTGGTTTATATTTATCTTGTTTTAATGGATAAAAACTTATCTTTTTGAATCACCCTGTTTCAGTTCTGTTGTATTTTGGGTGCTATTTCTACTCAGATAAAACTTGATAACTTTGCTACTTTATTATATTTAGACTTTAAATTTTAAGAAAATCAGTAACTATTACATCAAGAAATTTAAACTGGCTGGTTTGGAGATAAATTACAAATTCTCATGAAGGCCACCTATTATATACATGGCTGTGTGGAAGAATCTTTTCAGAATTAATTTTCACTGACTTTAAAGGGAAAAAATATATCCAAAATGCTGCAGACTAGGGGTGTCAAACTTGTGTCATCATGTGACAAATCATGACTTTTTTCTCCTTTGCTAAACCGGGTGTGGGCAAGCAGCCCATGGTGCATCTGGCCCATGGGCCACAAGTTTGACAGCCCTGCTGTAGACTGTAAAATCCAGTATCAGTGAACTGATTTAGGGTTTCTTTTTAACATAAATAGAATGAATCTCAGTGCTCATTTTCTTGCTTACTATAAGGTAACAATATATGAATGGTGCTGATGGTTTAGTCCAAATATCTACTTGTATCTTTGATGATCACCTAGATGCTTATAGAAACAACAAGATATCAGTGTAAATGTCATGTTCCCCTCCTTAACTCATAATTATTTAAAGATGTACTATTTGTAATTAATCTTTAAATAATTAAAGATGTACTATTTGTAATACTGGAAGTAACACATAGCCACAGTTGAGTGATCATTACACGAGGACCACCTGTAATTCTTAAGTATTATTTTGTATTCTGAATATATAATACTTAGTGAAACTAATATTTAAATTAATTTAATCTCTTTGAATGTATTGCAAATTAACAATGGGGGGATTTTTTTATTGAAGATTCTCTTCTTGGGAAGATTTTGAAGAAGAACATGGGAAAGGAAGGGAATTTGGTTATGCAAGCCTTCACAAAGAACTTGAACCATTTCTGTTGAGGAGAGTTAAGAAAGATGTAGAAAAATCTCTGCCTGCCAAGGTTGAACAAATTTTAAGAATGGAAATGAGTGCATTGCAAAAGCAGTATTACAAGTAAGTCATTTATTATGTTTATTAGAACAATACAAAATACATGCAAATTGCCATGTCTCTTGTTTTATGTTTTGTTTTCTACAGTCTTGTTATCAACAATGTTTTTAATGTCATAGGTGGATTTTAACAAGGAATTACAAAGCCCTAAGTAAGGGCTCAAAAGGCAGTACCTCAGGCTTTCTGAATATCATGATGGAACTCAAAAAGTGTTGTAATCATTGCTACCTCATTAAGCCACCAGATGATAACGAATTCTATAACAAACAGGAGGCCTTACAGGTAAATATCCATTAAATTGTTATATTATGTACTCCAAGAGTCACACATTATTTTGAGTGAGATTTAGTGGTTTGTCACTCAAGATGCTGGTTTTATTATACTTTTACAGTTATATTATATATATCTTCTTTCAGTTATACAGTTTACAAAACAGAAAAATAAACGCAAGAATCAAGCCTCATTGCATTCTTTGAGAGAGTGACCAAATTAGTGGATCAGGGAAATACTGTGGATATGGTTTACTTAGATTTCAGTAAGGCAGGATCATTTCAAATTCTGTTATTCTATGTTCTAAGCAAAGGAAAATAAGTGGATTAGCGATATTCATTTCACTTAAGTTGAACTCTAGCAAGAATGAGTGGCTCTGGGATTTGGGTACTGCCAATTTCAGGTCTTTGGTGCTGGAGGGAGATTTATGAGCCCAGACAGATCCACACTACAATCTGGGGTCCTTCTTGACTCAAAAAGCGGGGAGTAGTTGTGGCTAAAAGGCTCTTTGCACAGCTTTGTGTCTTGCACCAGTTGCGCCTATTCCTAGATGGGGTGCTCTGCTCACAGTCAGTCATCTAGTCATTTCCCAATTGGATTACTGTAATGCATTCTCTATGGCAGGGGTAGGCAACTGTGGCCCTTTTACAACCTGTGGACTTCAACTCCCAGAATTCCTGAGCCAGCTTGGCTATCAGGAATTCTGGGAGTTGAAGTCCACAGGTTGTAAAAGGACCACAGTTGCCCACCTCTGCTCTATGGGGTTGCCTTTAAAAATATTTGCCTGCAAAGCCTTACATTTTGATCACACAAATTTATCTCAACATTTTTTTTGTAAAACTGAAAACTATTATTTATAATTATATTAAGCAACTGAAATTACTTGTAAATTTGTTTTATGGTAACTGTTAGAAATCAAGCAAATAAGCAACAGGTCTGAAAAAGAGAGACTTAGGAAGATGTACCTTTTATAATAACTTTCTCATGATAACTATAGATAAGATTGAATTGGGGACAGTATGTGAAATTATGTGTGTAAATACATACATACAAGATACTAGTAGTCCTTGATACAACCATTCATGTAATGACAGCTTAAAATTATGAAGGGCTTAGAAAAGGTAATTAAAGACATGTACTCACACTTATAACTGTTGTACTTTCCCTGTAGTCACATGATCTAATTCAGGCACTTGACAACTGGCTCACATTTATGATTGGTTGCAGTGTCCTATATCACATGATCACAATTTTATGTCAGTTTCCAGCAAGAAATGCCTATTAGAAAAGCCTGTTACACTTAATGAACATATGATTTGCTTAATGACTGCAACAATTCACTTAATGACCATTGCAAAATTTGTCATAAAATCAGGTCTGATTTGATTTATGATCACAATGACTTACACTAGAAATTCTGGTCACAATTGGGGTCATAAGTAGAGGACTATCTGTAAATTGTCTCCACAAGGATAAATGCTATTTGAATAAAACTGGGATGCATTCTATATCTGACTGCCCTTAAAAATGGATGACTAACTTAATTTGCAAGACTGGTAATAAGGACTAGATAACAGAATCTGGTATGCTATTGCATCTTTTCTATTTCAGTCTTTGTCTTTATCAACTTTGAGATCTTTAGAGATGGTCCTCCTTACGCTGAGGGACCAAGATACAAACTGGAAAATTCTTGATGAGAATTCTATTTTACTAGGGGTTCTTAGTCATTTCTCCCTTTTGGCTTAGACCCATTTCTCTTATCTTGTGTACAACAGCAAAATATGAGTGAGTTGTCTCATATGGTTGTATAAAAAACATTGCTAGGTAGTACCAATACTAGTCTTACTTTTACGCAATTTTAGTTTATGATACACTTCTATGGATTAATATATGTAAAGCCAAGATTAATTTTTTTACTTTACTTTGGGGTGGTTTTTTTTTGTTTTTTTAGACATGAGGTTCTAGCAATTCTCATAGAAATGCATTAATGTTGTCTTGTAAATATATAACATATATTAAATATATATATTAAATATATATAAATATACATATCGGACAAATACAATTGAGAGAGTCCAGAGATATTTTATGAGAAACGTCCTCCATTCCTCTACCTGCAATAAAATACCTTATGCCACCAGACTTCAAATTTTGGGCTTAGACAACTGAACTACGCCGACTTTGGCCTGACCTAAGTGCAGTATACATAAAATTATCTGCCACAATGTTCTACCTGTCAATGACTACTTCAGCTTGAACCACAACAATACATAAAGCAAATAATAGATACAAACTCAAGGTAAACCGCTCCAAACTCGATTGCAGAAAATAAGACTTCAGTAACAGAGTGGTCAATGCGTGGAATGCACTACCTGACTCTGTGGTTTCTTCCCCAAACCCCCAAAACTTTAACCTTAAACTCTCTACTGTTGACCTCACCCCATTCCTAAGAGGTCTGTAAGGTGCGTGCATAAGAGCACCAGCGTGCCTACCATCCTTGACCTAATGTTCCCTCTATTTGTATTCATTTTATGTATTCAATTCATGCTTATACTTATATATATTACCTTATATATGCTTGACAAATAAATAAATAATATAATCTTCTTCCTGTCAAACATTTTTTTTAAAAGAAACAAAAACAGAAACTGAAAGTGTAATAATTTATTTTTCATTTAAAGAACTTGATCCGGAGTAGTGGGAAGCTAATTCTTTTAGACAAGCTGCTGATTCGCTTACGAGAGCGTGGCAGTAGAGTACTTATATTCTCTCAGATGGTGCGGATGCTGGACATCTTAGCTGAATATTTGAAATATCGTCAGTTTCCATTTCAAGTAAGAATGTTATTCTTTAGCTACATGACTGAGTGCATTTGTTTCCATTATTGAATTATTCATTATTCATGCTTGTTTACATACTTACACAATTGTTTTCTCTCTCCACCCTCTCCCACAGAGACTAGATGGGTCAATAAAAGGAGAAATTAGGAAACAAGCATTGGATCATTTTAATGCAGAAGCCTCTGAGGTAGGCAGTTAATTGTCTTTTTCTTTTTTTAAGATAAGTATTAGGTCCCAAACTAAACATGCACAGACACAAGCAAGAAGTTTCAAAAATCAAATAAGTATGCTTTAAATTTCCAAGTGCAAAGCAGCAGACAAAAAAAAAAAAATAGAGTAGGCTCCAAGAGTCAGAGTGTAATAGAAAATTTGTCAGCCAATTGGGGGTCTAAAATCAAAGTCACGGGATTCAAAAGTCAAGATTCAAAGTATACAAAGTCGGGTTAGTGAATGGTTGTGTCCAACAGAGAGGCTTTGCTTTCCTGCTTTACTTAAATAGAGTCTGTTGATACTGCTCATTATGGGAGGGCACATGTCAGCCTTATGAAGCAGACCTAACAGTAAACATGACCAGATGAATTAATTCTATTTTATTGTAATGTTACATTAACAGAATTTTGCAAGTATGAAAGTACTCCTCCTTCTTGCCTTTATAGTCCAAAAGCTAGGAAGTTTCATGTCCCATCCACGTTCTTATTGTGGGCTAAACTGTCTTTTATCTGATTGTTCCTGTTTGTATCTTGTTGCCCTGCCTCCCAAGGTTATTTCCGCATAACATTACAGCACAGATCTTGTCTTACGAAGAACTTTGTAGAGCGCCTTTGCTCTTTGCTCTTCGTGGTGTAGGGGGGAAATGGCAGCTCAAAGTCGTATCTCTAGAGGCCAGTGGTAATGCTTCTGTTGATTACCAGAAATCCCATCATAACTTCCTGCAGGTCCTTAGATGGTGACTCATCTATTAACTCTGAAACAGGCTGCTAACTGTTAAACTCTTTGTTCAAGTCTGAGTTTACCATAACAAGTATGAGACTAATAAAAAAATAAACTTAATATGCTGTGTTTTTTTTTTCTTGTACCCTATTTCCCCCAAAATAAGACATCCCCTGATAATAAGTCCAATAGGGCTTTTGAGTGCATGGCAATAAGGCCAAACACTTGGCCTTCAAAAAAATATAAGACAGGGTCTTATTTTCGGGGAAACACGGTACACATGAAGAAGCAAATGTTGGTGTGTTTAGAGATTCACCAAACAACAGGGTTAAAAATGTGTCATTATGGTAAAGCCCTGATTTAACAGACTAATTGAAAAAGGAGTACCTGTTAAAGATGAATGTCTATCAAATTAACAGTTTCTTGTAATCCTAAAAACAATGAATAGGCAGCGTTTGTAAACAAAACAAAGCTTTCATACATCATCCTGTCTCTCCTCTTTTCTCTTTAGCAGCTGCCACTGTTGCAGATCTCATCTGCCCCAATCTTCTGGCACCTTTCTTTCATCAGCCACCTCTGCCATTGACCCAATGCAACGTATATTTATTTATTTGCATTTTGTCAAAGTCCACTAAACAAAGATTAATGAGTTAACTTAGAAGTTTACTGTACTAAATTATGGCATTGATGGGGCTATCGGATAGAGCTGCAAAAATCCAGAAATCTATGAGGTTGCAGCAAAAAGATGCAGAAAACTCTTAAACTTTTCCTTCCATTTAACTTAGACAGCTTAGCTCACAAATATGTATGGTATCATATGCATTTTCCAATATTTAATTCTTCTCTTAATTTCAGGATTTTTGCTTTTTACTGTCTACAAGAGCTGGAGGTCTAGGTATAAATTTGGCATCTGCTGATACTGTTGTTATATTTGATTCTGACTGGAACCCTCAAAATGATCTGCAAGCTCAGGCTAGAGCACACAGAATCGGACAAAAAAAACAGGTTTGAAATTTAAATTCTAATTTAATGTTTGGTATATCAGAGCACAAACATTTAAATTTTCCTGCATTTTATCTCTATTTGTATTCACTGAATGGTTAATCAAGGTAGTTAAAGATGCTCTATTCCTGTGGTTCATTGCTGCAGAATTTTACTCCTTGAAAATAGATACGTTATATGGTTCATTTAAGTACATATATTGAACGGTGAGAGACAAGTAATCTTCGACTAACAACCCCGATTGGTACCTGAATGGCACCACGAGACCAGACCTGATTTTTTCAACCATTTTTACAGTGATCGTTAAGTAAATCATGTGGTTGTAAGTCCAAATCATGTGATCATTAAGTAATTCCATTCTCCTGAGTGGACATTTTTTGCTAGAAATCAGCTTTTAAAAAGTTCCAAATTGTGGTCACCAGTTGCCAAATGCCCGAAATACGAGGGTGGAGGGGGGCATGACATTTTATGAGAGCCAGAAGTGCTACCTATATGATTCAAATATAATACACGTTTGTAAATAATAAAATACATATTATTCCATTTCAGAATGCATATTGCTCTAAATAGTAACTTCTGTTTTCCTATGTAACTTTTAAATGTTTCTTTATTTTACCCATAGGTTAACATTTATCGTTTAGTGACCAAAGGATCAGTAGAGGAAGAAATTTTGGAGAGAGCCAAGAAGAAAATGGTTTTAGATCATCTAGTTATTCAGAGAATGGACACTACAGGAAAAACTGTATTACATACAGGTTCCGCACCATCTAGGTAGGTGTGTGTGTGTGTGTGTGTATGTGTGTGTGTGTGTTATAGACCTCCCTAAAGTACAAAAGTAATGTGTTTTTATTTATTTATTTATTTATTTATTTATTTATTTATTTATTTAAATTTGATTTATATGCCGCCCTTCTCCAGAGACTAAGGGCGGCTTACAGTGCGCTAAGCAATAGCCTTCATACTTTTGTATATTTTATATAAAGTCAGCTTATTTCCCCCACAAACTGGGTCCTCAGTTTACCTACCTTAGAAAGGATGGAAGGCTGAGTCAACCTTGAGCCTGGCAAGATTCGAACTTACTTTAATTGCAGACAGCTGGTGTTAAATTACAGTGCTTTAGTCTGCAGAGCTATCCAGGCTCCTATTAATTAGTGAGGTGTAGTTCTTTTGACAAGTATACATATATATTACTGAGAATCCCCATTTCTCTTCATTCCTGAATTATTGGGATATGGAAGAAGATACTTACCTGTTGCTTCATTCTTCTGCAGCAACTATTCTGTAAAGGCCAAGTTCAAGTTGCTCAAAAAAAGGGGGAGAAATATGGTGAGTGGGACGATCAAAACAAGTAGGGATAGGTATTGAAGAAGAAAAGGATGTGAGCAAAATAAGATTTTTGTTTTGTTTTGTTATAAACTATCAGAGATAAGAATCCAGAACAGCGGTCCCCAACCTTTCCAGCTTGGCGGACCGGTGTGGGAAAGGGGGGATGGTTCCATGTGAGCATCAGGCACATGCATGAACTGCAAGCCCGTGCACGCCGCTTGCGTGGCCTGGTTCCGAACAGGCAATGGCCCGGTAGTGGGCTGCAGCCCAGGGATTGGAGACCCTCTGATCTAGAGATTCAAAAAATCAATTATATCTGAATGTATTTTTTAAATATTTAGTTATTATGATTATTTAACTCCAGACAACTCTGAGCAGTTTACACATTAAAACCTAGAAATGACAGAAAAAGAGCACAAAACATAAATATGCGTGCAGAAGAAAAACATACATAAAAACAATTTAAAAACTATATGGGCTCAACAACCACTCTGTCCCAAGGTCTAAAGGAGTAGCCAGATTTTTAGTGACTTTTTGAATGTGGGAGGAAGAGCAATATGTATCTCTAATATTTCAGAATTTAGGTACTGTGACTGAAAAAGCAGGCTTCCTAGGTCCCAAGAGGTGACATTGCTTATTTGAGAAGTTCTAGATCTCACCTAATTTTCCTGAACTTACTGAGCAGACAGAAATATTGGAGATAGACAGTTCTTCCAATAAATCAATATTTGAGCTATGAAGGGTTGTATGACTGGTAGTCAACATTTGGAATTACACTGGCACCAAATGATAACCAGTGCAGCTTTCAGAGTAGTGATGTTACTATTGTTATAGTGTGCATTCTTATTACTGCGTGTGCTGCCATGCTTGTGCTACCAGCACTTTGTAATGGCTTCAGGATTAGCTCCAGGTAGACTGATCTAGGAGGCTGTTTGTGAAATGACTATGGTGTGAATTGCCATCTGAATCCTGATCCAGAATGGCATAATGGCTGCAATAGATATATATGAAGTCTGTCTGGACCACCACCACCACCTGGTTTTTGAGGAGAACCTATAAGTCCATGATGGCCCCCGGATTGCTACCCTATGTAGAACTAAGGATGAAATATCCACAGAGCCCAGGGGCCCAGATTATAAGAACCACTCGGTTTTGTCAGAATTGAGCCTGAATCTGTTCCTCATCCAGACTTGCACACTCTCCTGATACCAGGATGCAGCATCAATATCACATGAATGCCCTGGGTTGAAATATACAGTTGAGTATCCTCAGCATTCCTTAAAATTATTATTGTTCATTTTCAGCTCTGCTCCTTTTAACAAAGAGGAACTGTCAGCTATTCTGAAATTTGGTGCTGAGGAACTTTTCAAAGAACCAGAAGGGGAAGAACAGGAACCGCAGGTACAAGCAAATTAACTTCCTTGCATTTTATTTATCTGTAATTCAAAACCAAAATTCAATTGTATAATTTTATTTCATATTCTTAGGAAATGGACATAGATGAAATATTGAAGAGAGCTGAAACACGGGAAAACGAAACTGGACCATTAAGTGTGGGAGATGAATTGCTCTCTCAGTTTAAGGTATTAACATGCATGTTTACTTGTAAATGAGCATTTCCAAATTTGATGGTATTCATTTCTACATAAGCATACATACAGCTCTAGTTTAAATTAGTTTAGCCTTTATTTCCATTACAGCAGAGCTTTTAATGCAGAGGAATATAAATAATTGAAGCACGTTTGGTCAAATGTGCAAGTATTACAATTAAATGAATTAGTTTCTTATCAGTATTTTATTGGCTTGGTTTGGTAATTTATATACTGTATTTTGTCACAATATGTACACTATATAATGTGTGCATTTGTATTGTGTCTGGTAAAACAATATTTTTACAGGTGGCCAACTTTTCTAATATGGATGAAGATGATATTGAATTGGAGCCTGAACAAAATTCAAGAAATTGGGAAGAAATAATTCCAGAGGTCCAGAGACGAAGATTAGAAGAAGAAGAAAGACAAAAGGAATTGGAAGAAATTTATATGCTTCCAAGAATGAGAAACTGTGCAAAACAAGTACGCTTGACCTTTGAAAAGGGTTCACCTCTACATTGTCTTTTGTTTTAGAACAATTGTTTATTTGAAATGCTAAATGTTAAGATTGAATTTGAGCACCTCTGCACTCTTTTTTTAAAAAATAATAGATAAGTTTTAATGGAAATGAAGGAAGACGTTGTAGAAACAGAAGATATTCTGGATCAGACAGTGACTCTGTCTCAGAAAGAAAACGACCAAAAAAACGTGGAAGACCACGGACCATTCCCCGGGAAAACATTAAAGGATTTAGTGATGCAGAGATTCGGAGGTAAGGAACACATCATCATAATGTGTATTATCCGAATCTATTTCAATTTAAAAAGTAAAAATGCTCATCAGCTTTTCTAAAAGGCTTTATATGAACTTTTTCTGTGAGACAATCATTTCTAATTTGTCATTATTCACTAAGATAGATAAATATTTTTCTTTTCTCTGCTTATAGTGGTTTATTTTAAAACAAGAATAATTTTCCACTTAATTTATCAAAACTGTTTTTCTTAGGTTTATCAAGAGTTACAAGAAATTTGGGGGACCTCTTGAAAGGTAAATAACTAATAAGTGGAATTTCTATTTTATAGTGAAGTATTCCAATGCTACTTTAAAAGACAAACAAAAGGAAAATATATACAGTTCTGTGCATGAAAGCCAGAATTCTGTAGCATTTACTTACTCCTGCAACAAGGATTTTTTCTATTTTAAAGTCAGTAAATAGAACTGTCAAATTTATATTATAAGAAAATAATAAGAGAAAAAAGCCAAATTAAAAAACTAGAGATGTAAAAGCTTAGAAAATAATAAATCACCCTCTCACACAAAAAATAGAGATATTTTTCCTATTCTTCCCCTGTAATGAAAATCTTCAGAAATAAGGAAAAAAACTGGCAAATGAATTACTGAAAATATCAATTACTATTACAAGGAGATGGATTGATTGTCTTTTCTTTCTTAATAAGAACTTTATTGAAATGTCTAGCATTAATGGTTTTATAGGTTTTTTTTATGATGTAAAATGTTTGGTACTATTGAAACTGGAATTGTAATGTTAACCTGTTGCAGATTAGATGCCATAGCTAGAGATGCTGAATTAGTGGATAAATCTGAGATAGATCTCCGACGGCTTGGAGACCTTGTACATAATGGATGCTTCAAAGCTTTGAAAGACAACTCATCTGGACAAGAAAGAGCAGGTACAGAGTGCTTAACAACAGCTATGTGGTATGAACCCAAGCAAAGAGTTCAGATTACACCTTTTTGTTCCATAAAAAATCATAACATCCCTTGGTCGTGCCCTTGAGTTTATGAACAGGTTATTGCTGATATGGCTGACAGCAGTTTCCCATTTGTTGATGTATTTTCTCCTCCTCCTGTTTCCAGATACATCCAGTATAGCATGTTACCTTAGAACATTATTGGCAACAATCACAAAAATTAAAAAGTGAAAAAAATAGTTGTAAAGTGAATAGGAGACATAATAGATTATTTTCAGTAACTCCCATTTCTTTGCCCATTTTGACTAATGCTAAATATTCCCATTTATGTATTTCACCAATGCTATATTAACTGTTCTTATCTATTGGGCTAATTTCTCATCATGTATAAAACCTTACTATTTTAAGAACCTAAGAATGGATCTGTCTCTATTAAACTTGAAGAACAAGAAAAATAGTGTCATATAGGTAGTTAACAAGTTACACTAGCAATTGGAATCAGAATTTCTGCCACTAAGCAATATGGTCATAAAGTGTGACCCCTTAAGTGACCGCATAAAGTGTGACCACATGAAATGTCTTCCCCTTCAGCTTCCCCCCCGTCCCCCCAACTGCCTATTCTTCTTCATCTCTGCCATTTTGGCTTTCTTGCAGCTGCCTTTCAGGGCTGTGTGGTCCAATGGCTGTTTGCCATGCTGCAGCTTTGGCTTTTTGGTATTCAGTGCTTCTCGGCCTGTAAGAAGTCCCTGAGCTGCAACATGCAGCCACCCCAGCCCAATGAAGCCTCAGCACCCATGGCATGAAAACCTCAGCTACTCCAGAAACACCCAGACTTCCTCACCAACCTATACTACAAGGCTTCTGCCACCCAGTGCTCCACTGACTTTTGCTATGTTCTTGTTCCTGCTGAGGTGTGGCCCTTTGCAAGGCAGCTGCTGCCTGCATGAGATCTTCTCCAGGCCTTGTGAGGAAACTACTTTCTACCTCAAAAAGAAGACCATGTGCAGTCAACAGCTGCCTTTTGAAGGGCCAGTGTGGGCACATTTGGTCAGCATCAGGAGCACGAAGACAGCAGAGGTCAGCTGGGTGTTGAGAGCAGGGAACCAAAAAGACAGAGATGATGAGATATGTGACCGGGGGGGTGGGGGAGTTGAAGCCCCTTTGCAGTCATAACTCAGACTGGTCTGCTAGGCATCCAAATTTTGTTCATGCCTGCCAGGTCACTGTAATTTCAGAATTATTTTTTTTGTACCGTGGTAAATTCAGACAGTCACTGAACAAATAGTCATAACTCAGGGACTATCTATACACTTAATATAACCAGTATTAGGTAATACTGTGGTAAGATTTTATATAGGTAGTCCTTGACTTGTAACAACTCATTTACTGTGTTTTCCTGAAAATAAGACCCTGTCTTATATTTTTTTTGAACCCCGAAATAAGCGCTTGGCCTTATTTTCGAGGAGGTCTTATTATTTTGGGGCGCATGGAGCAAGATGTGAGTCCTCTTGCCATCTTACCTGATTTCCAGCTCTGTCTCCCTAATCCTAACCACTGTTTTAGGGTCATGTGACCACGATTTGTAAGCTTCCCAGCTGGCTTCCAGTAAGCAAAGTCAATGAGGGAAGCTAGATTCACTTAACAACCACATACTGTAATTCACTTAACAACTAAAGTGATTTGCTTAACAATTGTGGCAAAAAAGGTAGTAAAATGCGGCAAAACTTACTTAATAACTGCCTTGCTTAGCAACAGAAACGTTGGGCTCAATTGTGATCATAGGTCAAGTACTATCTTTATTCATAATTACTGTTTCAATTTTTTTTACCTCATGTTTTCAAAAGTCAGCATTCCTAGTCACTATGTTTATATCTTATGCATTATTTGCTTTTGAGACATAATTTTGTTTAATTGGCTGTACTCCTTTGGGTGGTTTTATATTGAACTGTAGAGCCTTTTGGTTTTTTTCACATTTTGGAGTGTTTATATAAAGAGAGTAAGAAAGTCTAATACTTTCCCTTTGTTGCATTCTAAATTTAAGGAGGTAGACTTGGAAAAGTTAAAGGCCCAACATTCCGAATATCAGGGGTACAAGTAAATGCAAAATTGGTCATCTCACATGAAGAAGAGCTGGAACCATTGCATAAATCCATTCCTTCAGATCCAGAGGAAAGGAAGAGGTTTGTATGTCCGTATTTGTTTTCTTAAGTAGAAACTCTGACAATCGTAATCACGCTTTGCGTGATTTCATTCAAGCAAAGGAGTTGCTATTTTATAATGGCTGAATTCTGAACTAGTTCCTGAGCTTGTAATCCTATTGCCAATTTGGTGACACTATTAAAGTGACTATGGTATAATGATCAATGTCTATCACTGCACTCAAATGTTTTAAGAAATGTTAAAACATTTTAATGATCCCAAAATAGTCACAGTTCATTCATCATCTAACAGTTTTCACAGAACTGTTAATATACACAGTGGAGAAATAAGTTTACAATGGTAATAAATATTTAGTTAAACATGTTCTTTGTTTTTTATTGCTTGCGTTCTATTCTTAGACATTACTTCTGAAGCATACTCACTTTTTGTTTAGATACACCATTCCTTGTCACACTAAGGCTGCTCATTTTGATATGGATTGGGGTAAGGAAGATGATTCCAACCTTCTAATAGGCATTTATGAGTATGGATATGGTAGCTGGGAAATGATAAAAATGGACCCAGATCTCAGCTTGACACACAAGGTAAATCTTTTTTCTATTCATTAAATATAATGTTGCTTGAAAGATTAAAGCTGTTTCTTAGTGGAGTGTTCATAGTGACTTTTTATTTTGGAACTCTGCAGTGAGAGATTAGCTGGTGCCATACTATCTTAGTTAATTCATTTGGGATTTTATATTACTATTTCCATGATGTCTACAGAAAAATAAGAAAATATTTTTCTATGGGTTCCCCTTACTTTTTTAGTGCATTTTAATCAGCAAAATATTTCAAAACCATCAAAATGTAAATTTTGATTTACATCAATAATGCCATCTATTTGATTCAGTACATGTCCATAAGAGAAAGTGTCACAAGTTAGCATGGGCCAAAAATATAGGACAGAATATAAATCTGAACGAATGGGATTCAATATGGAATAATAATCTTAAAATGACAAAGGCGATGACTTACAAGGAAACCAATACAAGCTGTTTTACAGATGGCATATGGCCCCAGCTAGGATAGCAAAGATCTACCCCAATTCGAGCTCTAAACGTTGGAAATGTGACCATCAGCAGGGTACTTTCTATCACTGCTGGTGGACTTGTAATCAGGCACAAAAATTCTGGAGGATGATATGGATGTGGATTAGAGAAATAATAAAAGAAAATTTTGATTTCGAACCAAAAGCCTTTCTCCTGGGAATTTTGAAAATTGAATATGCAAAAAAGAAAAAGTATTTAATTATACATATTCTGACAGCTGCTAGAATTTCCTTTGCCCAGTATTGGAAAGAAAAACAAATACCACCTCAAGAACATGTTATGGCAAAATACTGGAGTGCGCCGAAATGAATAAACTGACTTCAGAAATTAATGACAGAGAGGATTCGGAATTTTATAGCATGTGGGACATGTGGTACAAATGGATGGGTAAAAGAAATAAAGAAGGAAATAGAGTACAGAGATTAAGTATTAATTAATAAACAAAATCCATGGAGAAATGAACAGTATTACATCTAGTCTTAGAGATTTGAGCACTATTATCTTTAAGTGTTTTGAAATTAAATTTAGCTTTAAGAAACAATATCAAATAAAAGACAAGTAATAATGTATGTAGATGTATATATATATATTTGCACCAATGAACCGAAAATGTATTGAATGTATGTTATACATACATTGTTATATGTTATAATAAAAATCAAATTCAAAAAAAAAAAAAGAGAGAGAAAGTGCCACAAATTGAATGTACATTTTGCTGTATAGCAGCTGGGTAATATATTTCAAGAATGAATAGGTCTTAACATTTAATTCCATATTATTCCATTTCATCTGTATAGGTAAGTTTTCTTTCTTGGTCATCTGGAGTATTCCTTTGTTTATTGTTCATTTCATCCCATATTTATTACTTTATAACTCAAAGTGATGAACATGCATAATGTTCCTTCCTCCTCCTACAGTATTTCCCCACAACAAAAATTGTGTCTCAGTGTTTCTATGTATTGCACTATACAGATAGATATAGGGATGCTAGGAAGTTAAATAGATCAAATATTATACTTTAATGTGAACATTTACTGGTTAGGAACATATATTGTGAGCCTCCCAGAATCAATTTGGAATGGGCAGCATCAGATTTGAATCAAATATATAAATACATAGATCCATAATATATTTTCAATTTTAACTTCAATTTTGTCCATATCCACTATATTGCTACTGATATATTCTGAAGAAAATATATTAAATTGTGCTTTCAGATTCTACCAGATGACCCAGATAAGAAACCCCAAGCCAAGCAGTTGCAGACCCGTGCAGACTACCTCATAAAATTATTGAATAAGGATATTGCAAGAAAAGAAGCACAAAGACTTTCTGGAATAGTAAGTAACCTGTTGCAGCAAAAAGCAAGATGCTGAACATTCATCTTATAGATATGTAATATATCTGCTTACATTATTTACATTTTGAAATTACCTCTATATCTGTCCATATATAGATAGGTTAAATCAGGATTCTCCCTGAACAAATTGTTCATGCTTATTTATTAACTAGTTCTGGGTATGATTCTTGTTATTTTTAAAATTTAAAACATGCAACTCATTGATTTTTAGAAACAATAAGACACTAAAAATAAGTCTTAGCATCTTTCTGATACTCACAATGCTTTTCTTATATTTAGGGAGGTTCCAAGAGAAGAAAGTTAAGAATGAAAAAGAGCAAGATTATAAAAGCAATAAAAATGAAAGAGGAGTTAAAGAGTGACACATCACCACCACCTTCAGATAAGTCTGATGAAGAGGAAGAAGAAGATAGCAAGGTGAATATATTGAAAATGTTATCTATAAATTTATTTAGCTATTTTATTACCAGTTTATTCAATCTTCACATTGGGAAAAATTGTATAAAACTGATATCAAAATCACAGGTTTGGGATCTAAATGAAATTCCTAAGGTGATTTCTGGTATATTTGTGTTTTAGATCCCATGGTAAACTAACTCTCTAATTTAAGGCAACAACTTGAAGAATGCAGTCAGCATAAAAGTGAAATAAGATTTTTTCTTAAACCTGTTTTATTGTATTATACAATAAATGTCTCTTATTAGAAGTCATTGCTAAGTGGCAGTGGAACATTGCATATATTTAGGATATTCCTGTGTTTTTGAAAATGCTTATGTACCTCAAATTAAAATAATTTAAAATATAGATTTTAAGAAGATTTTTTTTTTTATTCAAGAAAGAGCAAAGAACAGTAGGTAGGCTTTTAAAATGTCTTTTTACCTTAAAAATGTAACTTTATTTAAGTTTCCTGAACTAAGAATCAGAAATTACAATCTCCAGTTGCCTGCTTATTTTCATTCCTACAATACATGACCTTTTTAGCAAATTGCAAAATAAGATTGACATTTATTTGTTTCTTAAAGTCTTAAAAAATATGGCTGGGATTCTGACTTGAAGAAGGGCCTCTTAACATGATTTAGAGTACAACATTCTAATAAAATAATTAATAAAACATTTTAATAAAACATTAAAAAAATGGAAGAAAAAATTTAATTATAATATTAAGATAAAAAGTAGAATGAAAAATTAGGCATACTCTACCAAATGTTTTTATTTGGTATTTATTTTATTTTATTTATTTTTAGGTTACACTTAGGATTTTTCCTGTGATTGCTAAGCTGAGGAAAAAATTAGTAGTGTTTAAATAATTGTTTAAAATTGTAAAATCAACTGTTGCCTGAAAAGATTTTTGTTTTAATAAAATACATTAATGGGAAATAATACAAGAAAAGGGGAAATGGTAGATACGTTAAGCGTTTTTTCCTTCATCATTGATTATAAATAGAAATAATTTGAAAATTAGATTTAAATAGCAAAGAATGTCTAGTCATTTTAACACTCCAAATCCAATTTACCTGTGTTTCATTGAATAATAAGATTTTTAAAAAGCCAATAATTGACAAGAGGAATAAAATAGAAGAATGTGTCAGAACAAATGACAAAATTGCTAAATAATATCACTGTTTCCTTTTGTTTCTGATGCATATCGCTTGTCCATTTATATGCCAATCAAACGTTTAGATTTTTCATTTCAGCAGATATGTTTATATGTTATAGGATGAAATGGTTTCATTGAAAAATCCAAGTAAGATAAAAATGGAAAAAGAAAATGAAGAAAATCTTGATGCAGATATTGCTTTGAAAAAGCAGGCTGATGAAAAAAGAGAAAGTAAGGAAAATAAAAAGGAACTAAAAAGGGAGAAAAAAGAAAAAGAGGACAAGAAGGACATGAAAGAAAAAGATATGAAAGAAAAGAGGGAAAGCAAAGGAAAAGAATACTCCCACAAAGAAAAAGAAGTTAAAGAAGAAAAGGTAATTAAGCCCTATTAGATTGCTTGATCTCTTTTATAACAGGGCTGTATTCTATTACTCAAGAGCTGGCCAGTCTTTTCCAGGCATACACATGTATGTCAGGAGCTTCACTCCAAATGTACACGGGACAGGAAAAACAGCAAAATTTAATCAAAATTAAATAATGCTAAAGTTTGTTTTTTCTTTTCCTTGCTTAAAATATTGTAGTTTAGTTACAGCTTTTGAAACTTATTGGCAAACCTATCCCATGTTGAGGAGTTAGTGGAACAGTCAAATCTGTGACTGAGGTTCTGCGCCTTCATCCTATAATATGCTTCATTTGTGTATGGGGGGGAGGGGTTTCCCCTTCAATTCAGTCTTTGAATGAAATCTACCCAGTTCAGGATGCTATGGAATAACAAAGCATATGTCCAATAAATTACATTGTTCGCAGCATTTTAGACTCTTGATTTTTTTATTTGTAGACAAATGATTATAAATCTGACAGCAAAGACAAAATAAAAAAAAACCCTTCAGCAGACACACCTGTTCATATAACAGCAAGTGGTGAACCTGTTCCTATATCAGAAGATTCAGAAGAGTTGGATCAGAAAACGTTCAGTATAGTAAGATTATCTTCAGTACTAGCAAATATATTGTTATTTGATCATACCACTTTGTTTGCCTTGTTGTGAATTGCATATGTACAATCTGTTGTCAGGAAAAAAAAAAATCCATATAGAGTTTAACTAATGGATTTGGGATTCTGGCTGATTTCTAGAAAAGTGGTGTTTTATCACCGGCAACGTCAACTAATATGGGAGCAAAGGAGTGTTGAGAGGTAGAATTTTCTCAGCAGGTAAAATTTTGCAAAGTTTAGTTGGGCTCTGACGCACTACTGCCATCTCAGAGTCTCCTTCTGCAAAATGGCATTGCTGGCCAAGATACTGCGTGATTATGACAGACTGTCTGTTGTTATTTGATAAATGTATACCCTGCGTCTCATATTAGAGTTAGCGCATCTATTTTTTTCTACAAGAATTACTTCATGAGGTGTGCTGAGCTGAAAGAGAGTGACTGGTCTAAAGTCACCCAGTGAGCTTCCATGACTGAAGTTGGACTACAAACTTGATCTTCCTATTTCTGGCCTATCACCTTAACCCTTTAGATCTTCTTTTAGGAGGATAACTATTGCAGCAAGTATTGACCAAAATTAGATGATGGCCTAGCCTTTGTGTTGGATAAATAATGAAAAATAGAAAATAACAGCATGTGGCAAAAAAAAATATTTTCAGTCTGTCAGAACAGAGCCATTTTTGTGTAATTATAGTTAACTATAGGGACTATTTTTTACAAAAAGGCTGTGGAGTATCTTGACTAGGTACCTGAACAGAAGCACAGAAAGTATGAATCAGAGTTCCAGTCACAATGGACCATCCCACTTACTAAAAATTATTAAAAAGGCTTTTCTGAAGATTAACCATACCTGTAGAAACTGTCAGCTTGGAATCCTAGTTCAGATTTCAAAACCATAGGAAAGTTGTAACTATTTATCTGTTGCTATTTCAAAAGAATAGAAAGGGAGTTGCACTTAAGAACAAAGTTAACGATCATATGACACTTTCCCAGTTCAAAATGTGCCCATGAACCTGAAATAATTGGGAAAAGTTGTTACAAGTTGCAATAGGTAACTTAGATACCTCTGAAATTTTTTTGCTTTTTCCATTTCAGTAATGATCTACTTGTGCATAGTTAGTTTTAAATATTTATTATTTTAATCTGATGTTTAATATAAAATTGAAAGTTACATTAATTTGTAATAGAAGGCTTTCAATATAAGAACAAGTGTAAATGGAATCACTCTACTGTAAATTTTATGTGTATGTAAGTATCAACTTGTTTAGCAGAACTCTGAATATTGTTTGTGAATATATGAATATCATTTTTTTTACAGTGCAAAGAAAGAATGAGGCCTGTCAAAGCGGCATTGAAGCAGCTGGATAGACCAGAGAAAGGTCTTTCAGAAAGAGAACAACTAGAACATACTAGACAGTGTCTCATAAAAATTGGAGACCATATAACTGAATGTCTAAAAGAATACACAAATCCTGAACAAATTAAACAGTGGAGAAAGTAAGTAAATACACAGATCTACTGAGCTTTTAGTTGCTTTATCATTAAACAGTTTATAGGATTACCACTAGGTGGAAATTGATCTCTGTTACAGCCGCTACTGTGTTAAAGTAATACGTTGGAACCAAGTATTCTCTGCCGAGTTTAAGACTTGTATTTTTGTGCAAATTATTTCATAATTAGCCACCTAATTCATTTTTTATCTGGAACATGGTCTAATTTGTCTTTGAATAAGAACATCTAATAAATAAGGCAGTATTGAATCATAGCAGTAATTTACTGATAGTTGAGAAATGTAACCTGTTAAAATTAAGTCTACATTTTTTTCTTTCTTTCTTTTTTTCAATATTAGGAATTTGTGGATTTTTGTTTCCAAATTTACTGAATTTGATGCCAGAAAACTACACAAATTGTACAAACATGCAATTAAAAAACGCCAGGAAACACAGGTGAGGGGGGAGAGTTATTAAATACTTGCAGATAATGCTGCACGCTGTTTTGTTACGAATAAAAAATGTATCCCATGGATGGGGCTTTGCTTGTGCGGCCCAGTTTCTTCATGCCGCAGCCCTGTGCCAGCCCACAAACCTGGGGTTGGGGTTCCCTGATCTAGTTGAAACTTATCAAATGAAACCTAAATAATATTTTATTTGACTTTTTCCAGCAGTATAATGAACAAAATATCAATAGCGGTGTGAACACAAATTTGATTAGAAATCCAGGTAAGCTATTAACTATTATGCTAATTGTTATACAATATTGTATTATAAGGACATATTCTCCATACTGTTTTCGTATTCCAATTTTAAATATCTCTATGAAATGGGAAAATATTTCCATTTCCACTTTAGTATAAACCTATTTAATTTATACTTTCCACAAACCAAATGGCATATCAATACTGCCCTGAATTTCACAGTTCTCCAATTTTTTAAAAAAGTGTAATTTGCATAGAGATGTGTGTATGTTGCTAGAAATAATATAAAATACCTTATGTTAAAGATCATTGTTTGCAAGCATTTGCAAATATATAAATTGCTGATGCACCTCTATTTCCATTTAAGCAGATGTGGAACGGTTAAAAGAGAACACAAATCATGATGACAGTAGTAGGGACAGTTATTCCTCTGACAGATACTTATCACAGTATCATGATCATCACAAAGACAGACTTCATGGAGATTCGTACAAAAAAAGTGATTCAAGAAAAAGGCCTTATTCCACTTTCAGCAATGGAAAAGATCATAGAGATTGGGATCATTATAAACAGGATAATAGGTAAGTCCTGTGACGTTTCTTGAGTCCAGTGTTCCCAGACATTTCATAATTCTTACTTATCATTAATGAGATAATTATGTACTGAGTTCAGGAAATGATAACATTTATTGATATAATTTTAAATTCATAATATACTTAACACACCTTGAACAAAAACCATAATGTAGTAGGGGATGATAGCATGAAAAGGATCAGGACTATGCATCAGTTTCCATGAATCTACATGAGAAGAAGTTCATTCTCTTCTCACAAACACGCACACCTTGGGAGGAGAGCAGATAAGATGCCAGCTGAAGACAATATGTGGCAACTATTAGTTTCTGTTCTTATACTTAGCATGTATTCCTGAGTTAACAACCACTTGTTCAGCAATCATTCAGTTACAATTTATGCTGAATGAGTGCTGGTTACAACTGGTACTTGAAGTTCCAACCATTCCAGCACCCGCCATGGCCATGTGGTTGTGATCTAGAAACTAGGCAGCCAGTTTGCAGTTATGACAGTCACAGTGTTCTGTGTTCATGTGATTGCATTTATGACCTTCTCTACCAGCTTCCCACAAGCAGAATCAATGAGGAAGCCAGTAAAGAGGGTCACAAGTTGCTCAGATAATCCTCTCCCATCCACACACTCACCATCAGCCCCTTGGGCAACCGCACCTCGCCAGCCACCCACACCCTACATAGCCACTCCCCCACCCAGAAGTAGTCACCCCAATCCCTTCCACTTGTGCACCTTCAGCAGCAGCCAGCCCAAGCCTCACCGGACTTATACCTTGCCTCAACAGCGATCTTGATATACTCACTCTCCCTCCCACTCTCTCCCACCCAGAAATGGCTGCTTACCTGCTTGCCAGCCTGCTTGCAAGCCACCTGGGTTTTGCAACTTCCTGCTGGCTTCCTCACTGAGTTTGCTTATTGGAAGGTGGGATGCAGGTACTGCCTTTGCTAAGCAATGCAGTCATCTGGGGTCTCTCTTTACTATTATATCACTTAGCAATGGAAATTATGGACCCAATTGCTGTAGAAACTGAAGGATTACCTGCATAACAATAGACTTCCAGTGTTTATTTTATTCATGTGTTTATTAAATTTATATGTTAGCCAATTCCCAATGTTACTGACTCATAAGTGTAACAAAATAAAAAAGAGCAAAAATGCTAAAAATCGGAAAAAAAGGGAGAAACCTACACAAAGCAAGGGAAGTTCACTCACCAAACTTCTAGAAGAAAACCCAGGTCCTCAAGTACCTTCAAAACACCACAAGGCATCCATATCTAGGGGGAGTCTCATTTCAGAGGGCAGGTGCTTCTGCAGAGAAGGGACACTTCTGGAGTCCTGACAGAGAACATTGTTTAGCTGAAAGAACTCAAATTGCTTCATCCCTAGCATTGAAAGGGTTCAGAGACCAGAGCCTGCAGTTGATACATGTTGTCTCACAATCTCGGAAGGAGCAGTTGGTGGAAATGAATAGAGGAAAGTGGGCAAGTCAAGCTACAGGTCACTACTTTTTAAGAAGTAAAAAGTTGGTTGTGGCCTCTGTATCAGTGCAGAAGCTTTGTGGTGACTCCATAGGGACTATATCAAGTATATTGGTTATAAGCCAGCAGTATTGCCACCTCCCTGTTCAAAAAACAATTCCAACAGTTTAGGTGGAAAAGACTCATGAATACTTGTGTACAGAGATTTTGTACTGGTGCCTGAAAGAAATCTATGTTGCACATTTCACCTGTTCCTGTAGAATCTGCCTTCTTTCCCCACATTTATCAACACATGTTCTAAGTAATTGACCCAGCATATCCCACTTAGTTTCCTCATTTTATTTTTGTGGTTTTTGTCAGTTCATGTGGCTGATTAAGTGTGATATTAAATATATGCATATGATGATATTAAAGGCATCTGTTTTGAAAGGCTAATTATAAAAGGAATTAGCATTTAAAGAGAAAATTATATTCTTTTCTACTGCAGTCATGAAACGGGTTTTCCCCTTGTGAAAATAGTATTTGCATTGGAAATACTCAGTTTTAAAAATCCTGAGTTCCATAATCACTGAAGGACAGAAAAAAATTAATCCTATGCCGTTATAGTAGATATCTTGAATAAGGTTGCTTTTCAACTTTTATGTCCCAAGACTTTCCACATCAAAAAAAAAAAAAAAAAAAAAAAGGAGGGGAGAGTAGGGGTAACAAATCTTCCTTTCTGTGAATGAGTGTTTCTAAATTTGACAAATAGATAAATGCTACATTTCCAAGAACGCAGCTTTACTTTTAGAAAGTTGTGAAACCTTTATAAAATAATTTGGGGTGTAGATTCTAAAGCTATATTATTTTAAGTTAACTTCCACTATAATAATTATTTTTCTTTATTTTCAGATACTACAATGATAGTAAACATAGAAAGTTAGATGATCACAGAAATAGAGATCACAGGTTGAATCTGGAAGGAAGTTTTAAAGACAGTCGATCACATTTAGATCACCGGATACATTTAGATCATCGATCAAGTTCAGACTACAGTCATCATAAATCTTCAAGAGATTATAGGTATCACTCAGATTGGCAAATGGACCACAGAGCTTCCAGTAGTGGACCCAGATCACCATTAGATCAACGGTCACCTTATGATTCTCGATCTCCTTTAGGACATAGATCTCCTTTTGACCATTCAACAGATCATAAAAGTACACCGGAACATATGTGGAGTAATCGGAAAACATAGCAAAGACTTAACATTTCATGGACTTCTTTTTAGCCATACACAAATAAAACTAACACAGTAATTGCCTTACACGACTTGAAAGATGTGGACCGGATGTGCTCTGAGTAGCAGTATTGTTACTACTTTCCAGTATGCTAGTTATATTATCCCCACAGAAGAAAAAATATTTTTGTATTTAAAGTTTTAATGCTGCACTGTGCTGCAAATGTTGTGGCACATTTTTTTAAAGAAATAGGAAATGTTTACTTTTTACAGGGACCTCAACACTGCCCAACTTAGACTGGATCTTAATCTGAATTCCTTGTCAATAGTTTTATCCTGAATTCAGTTTAAATTATGCTTTTAGATGAGTATTCACATGATAATCTGTGATAGTATTTCAGGAAAGGGGATTTTTTTCAAAGGATGTAATGACCTAGTTCACTTTCCAAAGCTACTTGTTTACGTTATACGCTGCGACCACCTTGCCGCTTTTTCATCACAAGCTTGAATATTTAAATTCTGTACTTATAATTGTAAAATAGTCAGGCGTTCTCCAGTTTGATCAGTTGTAATGCCTTTTTACAAAATGACTGTAAATTATTGTAAATTAATTAAATGAGCTTCCCCTCCCCTGACTTTTTCTTTCTAAATTGGTTTGGCTGATCATTTCCTTTTTAATTTTTTTTTTTTTAAATAAAGTTCAGATGAAATGATTAGAATCTAAAAAGGAAAATAAAAAAAAACTGTCTGCCTTTATAAGAAGAAAATTCAATCCTACAGATTGGACTACATGCAAATGAATTTTTATCCCCTGACATTTGACTCAGGTTGGACAATTATGTCCATTATTTCTTTTATGTTTATATGCCCACAAGATGGATTGTCTTAAAAGCATATTCAAAGCTATTCTGAATCTAAAACACGCATGTTTATCAGAATAAATTTATGATTCAATCATATTTATCTTCTGTAATTTTGCATTTCAGCAAATAAAAGCTACACTCTAAAAGTGTAAAATCCCTGTTACCAATTTGCTTGGGTAATTATTTAAAAAACTATTTAGTCTAGAAATAAGCAGTTAGGTTCTAACATTGGCTCTCAGAGGCTTATATTCATATCCTCAATTATTAGCTTGGCAAAAGGATGGACTTGGCTGCTTCAATTCACAGTTGTTGATTTGTAAGGAAGATCTGGACTAAAAATACATTTAAAAGCTGTTACCAAGATTCTTTTGGGAACTTGTAATCTTTATTTCAGTTAAACAGAGTTATTGTTTAAACTGCATAGAACTGTTTCCATGGCACAGCAAAGTGATGCCAGATTTTCTTCTTTTTCTTAGTCCCGGTGCAACAAACAGCAACTGATGTTGACATTTTTAAATTGAGTGCCTAGCACAAATACGTAGCTTCTACTCTTTTTTTATCCCTCCCAGCAGATCCCTAGGTAAATAGAAAACATTGCTTAAAATCAATGCCAACTCAAATTCATATCCTTTAATTGTGCAAATATAGCTAAGAAAGAAAAGTTGTCCTTGCTAAAATACTGATTTTTCATTATGAAATTGTGTTTCTGCTTACACATGGTTATGAACAAAACTAAAGTGGTTGTTACATATTTTTAAGATACAGCTTTTCTTGTTTGTTGCAGAAAACACAAGTATTAGTTACCAAAATATTTATTATGACATGAACTTTATCACATTACAGCCCATTTCATTAAGATGTTTGGATATTTCTTTACAGCTATGGGGGAGTTGTGGTAGTTTATAGATTGCAAAGTTAATGTCTATACAAGTATCTTTACAATGGGGACGATAAACATAAATTCTCATGTTTTGTGAATTTGTGACACTAAAGAAATATGTTTTCTTCCACTCATTTGAAAAACTTGCAAAACGTATTGAGAGATAACCTATTTTCTCTTTGCATAATATACATTATTTGGAGGTGATACATTGTCTATTTCAGTCCGTGGAAGGCCAATTTACAGGCTTAGGACATGTGGATGGAACTTCTGATTACTCTTGTAAAAATCTGCCTGCAATGAAACCAGGCATAATATATGTTGCGTGATGATAAGGCTCTTGTGCTGGAGTATCATCAAGCAGAACAAAATTTCTCACTCATTTCTGCATTCTTTCAGCTGATTTGTATGTTCATAAAGGAAGTCCTCAAAGGAACTGGAATTCTTCACAAAGAATTTTTGAACAAGACTTCTGAAAACAATAGCTTTCCACAAAAGATACAATAGGGATAATTTAAACATATTTTTATAGAAGATATAATTATAGACTAGGTCTAGCAGATTTAAGGAAACCGAATAAATTAATTTACATAAGGGCAATGCATTCTCATAATACCTTATTGAACAGTTATTTTAAAATGCTATGCATATTAATGTTTCCTATAAAAATATTGTAAATTATAAACAGCTTAATAGATGTCATTTGTATTTTGGTTATGTGGTAACCTATATTAACAGTTACTTGCAAAGTTTTTGGAAAAAATACAGGGCTCTAGGTATTAAATTTCAATATGTGGCGCAAACAGTGAAAACATGAGATGCTAATGAGTAAAATTTAAATAATGTTGAAACCAGGGAAGGGTACTGTTGATGGGAATCGTAATCTTTATATGCATAAATATCCTGACATTTTTCAAGGTGTGCTACTTGGTTCTGCAATTTATGAAGCATCCAAAGTAATGACCAACAGAATTATGTTGAATCTAGGTAAATTTTGGTACTGTAATTTGGGAACTGGCTTGCTTTGTTCTAGCGCAGTTGAAGCAGATGGTCGGATTTCGCTGGAAAGTGGAGAATTGCCCTGAACTATGGTCAGGAGTGAGAGGACTCAGAAAAACTGTCTGGTCAGATCCACTGAGTCGAATAAACTGGGGCAATGGAGGCCCGAGGAGGCGTGGCCAAAACAATTCGACTCAGTGACTGGCCAGACCAACTGGATCATCCCACTCCTGACCCACTTCGCAGCCTTCTGGAAGAAAGCTGTATTCCTATGTTAGAGGTTCCCAATTTATTGACAATGTTAAGCCAGCCTTGTCATGAGAAACCCAGGAGTTTCTTCAGTAAGATTAATACTGTAACTTCAATCCACCCTATTCAGACATTTTTTATAACTATCCATCCTCTGGTAATGCCGTTTTTTTATGTCTGCAATGTTGTTGAACCATGTTGAAGGCAACTGACCGACTTCAAGTGAAATTGAATACTGAGTTTACTGATTGATGAATATCTAAGAGCCGAGGTGGCACAGTGGTTAGAGTGCAGGACTGCAGGCTACTTCAGCTTGGCTATTCTACCAGTAATAAAACACCAGGGCAGCTTGCAGAAAAGATCCACAAGAGATGGCAAAAATAGCTTGCATAATATTACAATATTTTTAGGAATTAAATTAGAGGACACTTAGAAAAATGTGGCATTTTTAATGCGCACAGACTCTTGTAAATACAATAATGAGCTTATAATAGATATATCAAAGCCAGACCTGCAACATAATGGGTAAAGAACATTGTATTGCAAATAGTTTCTAATATTAACACCTTGATCCCATCTATCACAATAGATAAAACATTGGAAGTAATTCATGCTAGATCACAGCAATTACTTCATAATGAGGCAGCTGTTGGACTTGGACACAAGTGTGTTGATTCAGAAGATGGACATCAACCCCAGCTTTGGTGTTGACAATACATAATCACGAGCTTTGTAATGGCAAAGGTAATTTGATCCACAAAGCCAAAGATTCTTTACAGAATCTGTGACCACCTGCAAATTTCCCTAATGTGAGGAAAGGGCCTTCATAAAGCAACTTTTCATTGCTGCATTACAGCCCATGCATGGATCCACACATCTCTATAGAACCGTGATGGCGAACCTATGGCACGCGTGCCACAGGTGGCACGCAGAGCCATATTAGTGGGCACGCCAGCTCAGCTCTGGGGCACATGCGCGCGCCGGCCAGCTGATTTTCGGGCCTTCTGGGCCCACCAGAAGTAGGGAAACAGGCTGTTTCCTGCCTCTGAAGGGCATGGGGGTGGGTGGGGAAGGCCCGTTTTTTTTTCTTACCTGGCTCCAGATCCTCTCTGTGTATCTGGAAACAGCAAAAACAGCCTTTCCCACTTCCTTGGAGGCCTACGGAGGCTCAAAGGGCCCATTTCCCCACTCCCGGTGGGACAGGAAGTGACGTTATTTCCTGTCCCCAGCCTCCAGAGACTCCTAGAGAGGTTCTGGAGGCTGGGGACAGCAAAAAATGTCACTTCCTGTCCCACCGGAAGTTGGGAAATGGGCTTTTTCAGCCTCCGTAGGGCCTCCAAGGGAGTGGGAAAGGCTGTTCCCATATACACAGAGAGGATCTGGAACCAGGTAAAGAAAAACGGGCCTACCAGGCCATCATGTGCCAGGAGCGGGGGGGAGGGGGTTGCGCACACATGTGCGTGGCACGTGCACACACGACCCTTCCCCTGCCCCCCCCCTCTCCTGGCACACGATGGCAAAAAGGTTAGCCATCACTGCTATAGAACGTTTGCCTTTATTGATAGAGAAATTAATTGGGGGAATTTTTTGAGTTTAATGCATTAGATGATCCTGTAAGATGAGACAAATAGTAGCCAATCAGACATCATTTTGGTAAATTGATTTTTCTAGGAGCTACAACCTCAGAATTACACGCCTTAGTTCTGGTTTTGATCTTTCCAAATCATACTTGATTTTAATCAATTAAAAAATGCTACTAGAAGAGTGTAATGCCAGAAAGCAATTCATGGCTCTGCCCACAAGAATCCGCTCCGAAGGGCATAGATTCACTCACGTGCACTTCAGAGCTGATGCTTGTGGGCATAGATTCACGAGTTTTCTACATATCAGAAATATTGACTATCATATATTGATTGATTCATTCAACTTGTGATTGTTTTGGTAGGGAAAGTCTACTGGTTGTAAAATTCCATTGGGTACTGAATTAGGCTTTGGATAAAAGCTTTTGGGGGGGCTTTGGACAATTCAGAGGTTGGTTGCCCAATCCAAGGCAAGAAGTTTAGCTCTCATTAATTAGCTTGCAAAGCTCCAAAATGGTCAATCTTGGGGGCATACTCATTTGAATGAACATTAAGCACCTGTGGAGGGATGAAATGTACCTAATGGAAGAGAAACTGCAAGTTTTAGAACCTTCTTTGAAAAAGTTCCAGTAACTTAAAAAGAAAATCACAATCAGACAGTCTGTCAAATTAGAGATGGGTTCAGGCATTTTTGTATGAAGGAAATTCTTATGGTAAAGTTTTGTTTTGTTAAAAAAAAAAGGTTATCATACCAATAGAAAGTGAACTATTGGCTCGTTACTGCTTATCGGCTTAAAACAAAATGACAATTTTCATTAGGACAAAACCAACAGTAGAATATTTTAATATGCTACAAGAAAGAAAGTGATATCCTTTAACACTTGCTTCAAGGGCACAATTCAAGCAAATATTTTGAGCAGTTTCTATAAACATCATTCAGCTAAAGTTCATCAATGGTTCAGGTTTGTCCTAAGGGAGACAGTGATCCCCCTAAAGCTCTTTGGAAAGAACTAGCTCATCTCAATGGGCGCTCCTCACCATCCTTGCCTAAGACCCTGGGCAATTTATTTCTCCAAAGGAGTCAACAGTGTGATTGTTTGATTAGACTCTCCATCCCCCACAAAACACCTTTTACAGAACTCTTCCAACATTGGCATTAATCCTGCAATTAGTAAATGGACTTGTCAATCACAGTTGAATCCATGCCTCTCCCACTCCCTTATTTTTATGGAAGAAAGTAGTTGATATTTGCAGACACAGCGTCTGGCTGTCTGCAGCACCCCAAACCATTACATTATTCATGAAGCTTCACTGTTCACTTAATTACTCTATGGGGCTTTAGTCTCGTCTCGATAAGCTGTTGCTTTGGTTTCAGGCACTGCATTTTCCTCTCAAAATTTGGAGAGTGGTTGGATTTAATTGGAACACACCTTTAGTTTACATTACTAGTCGTCAACTATTATATACTGGCAACCAGCAGGGGTCAGTAATGGCACAAACATTCCACAGCATGATATGTAACTTTATTATTCTATCATAATTTAAAGTATACACTGCACGGTCACTTTTCTTTTTCACACAAACATATACTTAATAGTATAGCCATGAAGCACATCTAAAACGGTTTGCAAAATATCGGGCATACTGTGGGTTTTGTTTTGTATTCTTTTTCTCAAGCATAAGTCTGAAGTTTTCTAAAAGAAACAGTCAGTTGGAGTATCTGTGAAAACCAGTGTTCCCTCTAAGTATATGTTTTCTCCCAGAGACCACTCACTAACTTCAAACTATCCATATGTTTGGCATTAACTAAAGTTCTTTTGGCTCTGGTGGACTTTTAAGAACCAACATGTGCGAATAACATTTTCGTAAGAAATCGCACAGGACAAGAAGCAAAAAGCATTCCAAATGCCAACTTTTCCAAAATAGGATTCCTCTCTGGATTTCAGTTTAGAGTTATTCGTTGTGCATTTTTGTCAGCACATGCATGTATGCACATCTTGGGAATGCAGAAAATTAGCATATACCTGTTGTTTACAATGGGCTTACATTGTAGCTACAACTCTAGACTTGTCTAACCAGACTTCTTCCACAAATACTTTTTCACTTGGCACATAAAAATATGAAAAAAATCAACTATTCTAAGACCATCATGTCTGTCTCCATACAAGACTGGAAAGGGTACAGGGGGAGAAATACAGTAAGGTTGGTTTCATATTCTATGTTGCCTTATTGCCTTAACAACTGACCAAAGGCAGAATTTTAAACATTTTGTAGCTGCAAAAACTAAGTCATGTACTTCAGCCACAAAAACTGAACCTCAAGTTCATCCTAACGCTCTTGACATCAGGCACATTTTGAATATACAAACTAGCAAGCAACTTTTCTTGTATTTGGTGACTTTAAGTAAAAGCTTATACAATTATGGTGCTGTCACTTTAAAGCAGACAGGATTTACTTAAGCTCAACAAGAATTTGCATGTCATGAATCCAAGCCAAGCAAGCTAGAAGTACAGTATGTGTATAACTAGGATACAATTCCAATCAGTATTATAAACCAATGTTTTTCCACTTCAATGAAAGTTACTAGGCACATGGAAGGACAATGCAACTAAATCCAGGGACAGAATAATGGTGGCACCTTCAATCTTTGACACTTCCAATCTCAAATGCTGGTTAAACATAGCAACCCATTCCTAGATCAACCACTAAAGTCCAAAGGAGCATGTACCATTTCACAGTCCAAGGAACCACCATGCCTTCCCAACACAATGCTAATTGCTAATGTTTTGCTAATTGCTCTTCATTAAGCGTAGCTAAAACTGATTGTTTTTAGTAACCGGAAACTCTAGCAATCCTTAAATCACATTTAACCTGAAATGGTCTGAAATGGTCTGAAGCAGGCTTGTTGTCAGCCTAGTTGCTAGCATGGTAAATGATATTCTGCTAATAAGAGAGTAAAAAAATGATTGTTCAGCTGGCAGTGAATGTTTTATATAGATTTCTCTGTGCCTAGAGTATATTTTAAGGACCTAAGTGCAACAATTCTAGCAAGCGTTGGAAGGAGCTATGTTGAAATAAAATACTGTAAGTATGGTACACTTACAGTCTCCTCAGTTACACAAAAGGAAAAAAAAAAAACCCAAAATGGCATTTGGGCACCCAAAAGTTTTAATTGGGTCATTCATTTCTTATTGGCTGCAGCTTGTATCACAGATGCATCATATAATAGAGTAGATTGTAGTCCATCAAAACTGATGTTACAATAAATCTGCCAGTCTTTTACACATCCAAAATAATGTTTATGTGCATCTTTGTACTTAGACCAATGCACAAAGTCTTGCAGTTGAGCAACTTGCTAAAATTGACAAAGGAATGATAATTAAGTAGTTAACCTCCTGAGCAATATCCATTTTCTTAATTTTCTACCTTTCTTTTCAGACAATTCAAAAATTATATTCGTTACCAATTTTTATGGGTTTTGCTGTTGTTGCAAAAATGTTTAGGAGTAAAATTAAGCAAGTAAGGCCTACCACTATTTTAGGGTACAACATTTAATACAAACCACTTGAAGACATCCATATAGATATGAAAAAGATTTGAGTCCTAGCCCACCCCAAAAAGCTTTGGAAAGTCTTTAGGCCTCATTCATAGACATCTGGAAAGAAAAGAGACACAGCTTTCTATGTGTGTCCTTTGCGAAATTCGTAGAAAACTTGTATTTTGTACTTGTATATTAGAACCCAAGTACAATTTTTAATCCTAAAAAGCAATTCTTGGAAGGAAGCAGACATTTGCTGCATCAGTAAACAATAAGATGCAGTTGTGAATGCACTAATTCTGAGGGCTGATGGCCAATAATTGCTGCATTCCTATGAAATGGAGGCTACTGGCCCAGGGTCCAATGTAAATCCTAGGCTTGTTTTAGACCTAGGTCTACATTATCTACCTAGCTAGATTCTTGTGTTGCCGTAACTGGCTAAAGGAATGGCAAAAAAAGAAAGAAAAGGAATCAAATAAAATGTATAAGTGTATGAATTAAGCTAGGCAATACTTAGAGGGCATACTGGGTATGATATATGTACAGATGGATATATGCTTTACATATTACCTAGATACACATAAATAGTTAATATATAAAAAATAAAGTGCTTTCTATTAGGTCCTGATGAGAGGACATTATAAAATGTTTCACCAACTGCAAAGCAAAAAAATATTACAATCAAAAGAATATTACATCCAACATACATAAGAAAAAGGATAACACAATTATATACACTCCTCTGGATGTCCCAGGACAAAAAAGCATCCCTTCATATACACAGTATATACATATATGTTCTTAATATATTATGACAATATATATTTTAAAACTTTGTTCTCTACAACAACCACCAAAGAGGGGAGGATCCTACAAAAACACAAGAAGCAGAAAGCCTACAAGTCCAAGTCCAAGTCCAAATTCTCCCCCCTGAACACTGCCCTCATTGTTGGGGAAGATGTGCCATCTCTCCTTCCTCGGATGCAGCGCCTCAACATCCTGCAAGGCACTGTGTGCAGCAGCTGTGAAATTGGCATCACCGGTGGTGAGTAAATCAAACACACAAGAATGAAAATAGATGTCCTTCAGCAGCATCTTCTCATGGCACTTGGTGGTTGCACTCTCCAGTGTATATATGGAACGGGTGTGACTTGAAGCACCAGAAGGAAGGAGCTGCCCTCCCACTGGTAAAGGAAGATGCCCGTTGTCATCAATGCGTTCACTGGAAGGGCAGCCGTTCATACAGAGCTGCAGGTCCTGGCTCTCCTCATAAGCCAGGGCTAGCTCTTCTGGCATGCGAATGGATAGTGTTAAGTAACGGCCAAGCTGGCGCACAAACACAGTAGTTCCAATGTACCTAGCATGCATTTCCACGTATTTGCCACTCACTCTTTCCACAATACGCAAGCTTTTGGGGTCCCCATCTCCACCACTAGTTGTGCCATCTACAAAAGCTGCTGGCAAATCATCGGTTACTGCCTGATACACCTTCTGGTCTGTACAGTCTTGGTAAGATTTAAAGATAATGGTAATCTGTGGGGAAAACAAAAGAAACAAGAGAGTTAGAATGGGACACATGACAGTTCATCGATATGTATCATGGACTATATAAATTCCAACAGACTAAACTGAGCTGCGGTGGCACAGTGGTTAGAATGCAGTACTGCAGGCTACTTCTGCTGACTGCCAGCTAACTGCAATTTGGCAGTTCAAATCTCCCCAGACTCAAGGTTGACTCAGCCTTCCATTCTTCCGAGGTTGGTAAAATGAGGACCCAGATTGTTGGGGGTAATAGGCTAACTCTGTAAACCGCTTAGAGAGGGCTGGAAAGCACTGTGAAGCGGTATATAAATCTAATGCTATTGCTATTAAGAAGTCCTAAAGAGGAGCATCTATTGTTAAAAATAGAGCAATGTAATTATACAAATTTCAGGAACAGGTTTGTCAATTCACAGTGTGCAACATTTCCAAATCATTATTGCACAACTATTTTATCCTCAAAGTTACAAGAAGACCAACATGCTGCTATTTAAAACAGCTAAACCTCTTAGGGAGAACTTTCCGACTTAAAAAGTAGGGCTCCATAAGAGTAAAAGTAGGGGACAAGATAGTTAATTCTGTGCTGTTGTTTCCAGCCAAATACCAATAATGAGGGTATTTATTCATTGTGCAAAATCACAAAAGTGTCTTCAATGTACATAATGATAAATTTAGTCCATTTCAGAATATATCACATTTGTAAGATCTAATGGAAACAAGCACTCTTATCTTAGTGGATTGCAAACATCTCCTCAGAATTATCCCAAGCCGATGTGACAGAAAAATATGGTATCCATAGTATTATCCATAGATAAATCATAACTATTATAGTACCAATCACTTGATCAGTGACTTAAGCAACTATATTGGTGAGTTGCTGTCTACGTAATACAGACATTTTCCAGGCAAATAAACAGGTTATGCAAGTCCTCATAGCTCTCTCATTTGTCACTAAACTTTAGCAGCAAATCTCCTGTACAAAGTCTTCAATTACCGTATTTTTCGGAGTATAAGACACACCTTTCCCCCCCCCAAAAGGGGGTGAAAATTTAGGTGCGTCTTATATACCAAATGTAGCCCCACGCACCCTTTGGCCTCTGCCTCCCAGCAATTTGCGTCCTTTTAACAAACAGCCTGGTCAGCTTCAGCACAGCCTGATTTACCACAAGCACTGGTTGGTGGTTGGCTCTGCCTCCCGGAATACCACCTATCAACTGTTCCAGGCTGCGGGGATTGCACAGCCCATTGCCACCTCCGCTCGCCTCATTTTCAATCTCCAGGAGTCCCGTTTTCAGCTTCCACGTGCGCCATTTTCAGGAGGGAAAAACACCTAAGCAAATGTTCTCTACATGTCTACCTTACTGTTCATGAAATCATATATTTTAAAGATTACTTTATTCCCTTCTAAGGTCTCTAGTATTAAACTTCAGAATGCTCCCTTCAGTATTTCTCTCTCTCTCCCTTCCAGCATTAAGTGTTTTGCTCTAAGATACATGTTTATTCTACATTGTGTGTTTCTTTAATCAAATGCATCTAAGCTGTTTATAAGTTTATGGAACAAAATAATTCTAACAAAATAACTAGTTTTCGTAATCTGTCTCTTATTTTCCACCTATCTTCTCAGGAGCCTTGAAATGGTTCACAAAGAATTGCCCCTTAAAAAAAAGGGGGGGGAGTGACTGCCCCTCCCAAAGTTGACCAAAGAACTTCCACATAGGTGTTAGAACTTGAACTTTGATCTATTCATATTTGTTCTCTGTCATTTTTAACAGAAGCTGTCAATTAAAGAAGAGTCAAATATTCATGTTAGGAAGGGCACCACACAATATTCTTATCAGATACTATCAAGAACATTTAGTTTTTACTACATTTGGGATTCTCTCCCTTTTCTGTCTTCGTCATTTTCCTCCTCCTACACCATACTTGTTTTAGCTCCACATATTCACCCCTGTGCCACCAGATTGGAATTTTCCAGCAATTTCTTCAGTCCAAATCACTTACGAGGTTTAGCTGTTTTAGCCCAGCTTGTCTTCAGTGTCTCAAATGCATAGCCACAGGCCATCACCAGGACCGTGTGGCTTTGAAAGGAAACATGTGTTTACATTGTCTGGTTCTGAGCAAGGATTGAGTGCTCTCTATTCTACCAGAGAAAACCACAATTTCTTTTTGAATAATGTTAGAGTCAGCTCACAATCCCCCAGGGAACCATACTTTGGAGATTTCACTAGTTATTGGTTGCATAAGCCATTCTTCTCTTGATTTCTCTTAGGAATGGAAGGGGAGAATCAGGTACTACATAAAGCTGAGAATGAAATATGCTACACAATAAAACTGAGAATGAGAACATGCTACGAATGAGCAGCTACTTTTTAGTGGCTGAAAAACTCGAGTCTCCAGCAGCATAGACATGGGATCCACTTTGTAATTAAATTAATGCTGCTTAGCAGAAAAAGCTATTAGCCAAAGGAAAATAAGAATCCTGAGCAAGTTTACTCATACCTAAAGTGAGAGATTAATTAGAGCTCTCCTTTCCTTCTGCTGATCCCTTCAGCCTCACCATCTTGCCACAAGACTAATTGCCGTAATTCTCCCCATTAACGTCACTTTGAGCTATGATCTTCTATTTCATAGAATGATTGTAGTTTTGTTGACAAAACAGTTGATTCCCATATTTTAACCAATTGCATTTAGAGGTCTGAGATGGAAAATTTAAAGCAAAGCCCCAAAGAGCTGCTTCCAATGATGATTTAACATTGGAGGGGCAACCCTGTAGTATTGGGATAAAATTTCAGATTTCCATGTACTACACCAACTCTTGCCCAGGATGGATAAAAATCAATGATTTTTTTAAAAAAATAAAAAAAAAATCGGTTTTTTTTTTATTTAAATCGGATTTTTTTGATTTTTATCGAATTTATTTTAAATGTAACCTTATTTAGAATTAGAGATGCAAAGTTCCCAGAACTGGAAGTCCATATCCATATCCATATTACTTTGTCTTGCTAGGATTGAGCTTCAATCTGTTTCCCCTATTCATTGCCCTACAACCTCCAAACATTGATTCAAGTCTTTTATGATATATGTTGGTGGTCCACAGGGTGGATAACAATCAATGATTTTTTAAAAAAAATCAAAAAAATCAGATTTTTAAGTCGGATTTTTTTGATTTTTATTGAATTTATTTTGGGCTAAAAATCTATCATAATATAGTTTTCTATTTAAGATACATAAATAATTTAGTTTATTCAGCATGAAATGGAGCTTAGTTACATAGCATGAGGCTGTATATTCTGCAACACTGGGACTATCGGTGAGTGGGTGGGTGGGTCAAAGGAGTAGCAGAGATGACAGTTGCTCTTTAAAAATTATGATTTAAATCGAGTTGATTTAAATCAAGCCTTTTTACTAGTGATTTAAATCATGATTTAAATTGTGATTTAAATCGAATCCACCCTGCTCTTGCCACATCAAATGGCAGGTTCCCTAGCCCTGGCATCCAGCAGAAAACTTAGCAATGTAATTCCCTTTGCTAGGACAAGCTTTGGAATATGATCCATGTTTTAAGGGCAGTGGGGAAAGCCATCCATAAAACTCACTTCCCTTACTATGTGTATGTTATGAGTTTCTGAGAGAAGACATGATCATGGTCTCTCCACCTGGTATCCCTTTGATTTTATTTATTTTTTTAGATCAGAGAACTATTGTCCTCTGAAGGGCCCATGAGCTACAGGAAAAAAATGAGAGAGAACCAGAACAATTGTGTGCTGAATATGTGGGATCATGTCTTCTGTCAGAAAGATCATGATCTGATCTCTTTTGAATTCTCTTATTACCATGTTGCAAAGATATGAATGTCCAAAATAAGGCCTACGTAAGACAGCCAACTACCTTGGTGCTATAGAATTCTAGGACCCATGACAAATAGAGTTTGCCTTCTGCTTGCCGCAAATGCAACTGTTCCTCTCAATGTATCTCTAAAGGCACATGATGCCCATTACAATTCAATAAACTTTCCCAAGACTTTATAACAAGGGATTGCTAAATAAAGGCATGTGATATTAGAAAGAGATGGCAATATATTCAGTGCTTTCAGCTGAATGCTCTTTTTATGACCTCATTCATCCATTGTCTTCAGTATTGGCAAAGGAACCACGAGGAAGATTACAAAAAGTTATCTTTTCCAAACATTTTATCTGGCTTTCTAAACAAACAGAAGCTATCATTTTTATGTTCTGTTGGAGCCTGTTTCAGCAAAGATTTCAGTAATTCACATGTTTAAAGAACTATTATTAGTACCAGTACATTCACTTTTACTTTTTTCACATAAATAGCATTTGTAATATCAACTGCTACATTTTATAGTACAAACTAATTTAAATGAAAGTTTCCAATCATGAGTACAACTGAGTCAATTTTACACTACACAATCAGAACTGCAAGAAAATTTGTGTCCATGCCAGTGAGAATTCCCATACTTCAAGAATTTCAGGCATGTTAAAACATCCTCTCAATGGGTACTGCTAAAGCCAAGAGGTGGGGGAGGGAGGGAAGGAGGATGTGAAGAATTCAAATAAAATCTCAGAGATGGCAGATTGAGAACCTCTGCCATAGAAATAATATGTGCAAAATTACATCCATTTATGAACTGCAGCCCCAACTACACGTGTGTGAAAGGTAATATGATTACCTTTCTTTCAAGAAGCACATTTCTCTACCTGCAACAGATTGATTCCAAAATTAATGTTATTGTTTTAATAAAAACAAACACTTTTGAAACAATAATATGGTGAATGATTAACATGTTGAGTATTGTTGATGGCAAAGATAATGTTCCGGCAAGTACTCATTATTATACTAACTATTTTCAAAGTAAACACTGACTATCCATCACATTTAAAGCTATTTGCCTTTAGTGTCTGGAATGGTGAGAATTGATAGCAAGGTATCTGGAAGGCCTTAGATGACATAGAAAAGAAAATAGCATTCTTCTGTATAAATACATACATATATCCAAGAATAATTGTTGACTTAATTGTTGTTCCTTGGATTGTGCTCCCATTTTCTGGGATAATTTAGATGGCACTATTTAAATCACCTCAGTTTTTACATTTTTATTTCTTTAGTATAACAGTATACCGTTATACTGAAGAAATAGACAGTATAACATGTGAAGGTCCTATAGCTGTCACATATTGGAATTATGGTGGATACCATGTGAGACACTGTCTGAAAGATAGATGGTGCTAGCAGAAACTACTAAAGTAGTTGTCCAAAGCAAGAGACTGGGCTAACGTGAAAAAACCCAGAGGATTTCTGGGGGATAGGACTTAGGTCCTCCAAGCTTTTATCTTGCAGCTGGGAGAAGCTCTTGTTAATTTTGCAGCTGCTTGGGAGAGAATGTGGTTGAGATTTTTCTTAACACATTGGGTAATAATGAGGTAGTTTTAAGTTTAGCTTCTCATGTTTTTCCTAGCATGATCATGGAAAAAAATCCAGAGAGAAAAGAAGCAAAGGTTAGTTGAGAAGAATAAAAAGATTTTTCTGGAGCAAATGATCCTTTGCTTTTGATTCCCTGGACTTCTCCAATGTTTTGGAGAGCTTCAACATAAGGCTGCTGATTCTTCAGTCTCTTTCCACAGAGTTCTACTCTGCTCTGTCTTTGTAATTTTATTATTATTATTATTATTATTATTATTATTATTATTATTATTATTATTATTATTATTTCAAACAGAGACAAGATAGTGTAATCTCACTCTAAATGACAAAAAGTCATTCTTCGCCTGTAGAGATTTAAAGTAGGCCAAGCTTTACAAGCTTACTATTTGGTCTTTTGCTATGAAAAGAAAGAATTTACTACTCTTGGATTGCAATTTTACACTCATTTATCTGGGAATCCAATCAGTGAATTCATTGAGACTTAACTTCAGAGTAAACACATACAGATTTGTAATGTTCCTTTTAAAGTGCTAACTGTCAATCAACCCAACTACAGACAATTCCATATGCACATATATTGCACATTACTGCAAAAGTGTTACAGAAGAATAGCAAATGCATTTCTTCATGGACACTAATATTATCAGAACTCATCTGATTTTCCCCCAGAGAATGATCCCATCTAGCTGCATATTGGGTTGCTCTGTCAATTATTCCTCCTTTAAAGGTTTCTTGAAATGAAACCTTTCAGTACATACCCCCTCACTCTCTAAGCATGATCATGAAAATGCTTTTTGAAAGTCTCTGAACCTCCAAACACCATCTGCATTGCTTACTTGTTTCTCTGACCTAATCCATAAACTGCAATAACTTACTCTGGCACATTTGCTCTATACCACACCATTTATTATTAATAGATGATATTGCTGTGCATTTAAAACATCAATGCTTTTGTTAAACATTTCACCTCCCCTCCTGCCAACTCTCTTCCTAAACTACTTTGCTTTTATTCATTCATTTTTAATACATCTCTTCCAATTGATTCTACAGCTCACCAGTAAGGTACACCTGGCTAAATTCTATGCCTCCAGGGATAATCCACAATAGAAATGTTTGCATTCTGCACTTCACGCATAAGGCTGAAGTCCAAACTCACTAGGTGGCATTAAGGAATGTACCTGCATCTTACTCTCCTACTAATAAATGGAGATTATTCACTGATCTTCTGAAAATGCCTCAAATGATTTTACTTATACCGTATTTTTTGGACGTTCCTGACTATAAGACACACCTACCTTTTTTGGTGAGGAAAACAAGAAAAAGAAATCTGGATGTGTTTCCCAGAAATTTTGCCTTTTTGCAGCAAATAGCCTGCTTTACTTTCATTTTCATTTTCAGCATAGCTTGATTAGCACAAGAAAAAAAAATCTGCTCCCAGCAATTTACCTCCTTGCAGCAAGCAGCAGAGGCCTGCGCAGCAATAGGCAATGGCAATCCCTGCAGCCTGAAACAGCTGAGCTGCGCGATCATCAGAGGCTTTTTTTTTAATTTTTAAAAGCATTTTTTCTACAACTTCTTTGGCAGAAGAGGTTGTAGAAAAAATGTTTTTAAAGGCCATTGATGATCCCAGCTGAGTTGCCTGATCGTCAGAGGCTTTTAAAACCATTTTGTAGAAAAAATGGTTTTAAAGATAAAAAAAAAAAAGTTGGCCACGCCCACTCAGTCACATTACCCCCCACCAAGTCATGCCCACAGAACCAGTAGTAACAAATTTTAAATTTCACCACTGGCTTCAAATCTACCTGTACAGGTCAACGTGATGTCACTGCAGACTAGTCAATTGCTAATATTAAGAGTTAGGTTATCAGCATGTCAACAATTATGAACATGTGACACAGTACAGCGATTAGGGAAAGCAAATACATCCTACTGAACTTGCATACTTATCCAGTCTAAGGCTAGCCTAATCAATTATCTTAAACCTTCCAGAAAAGCACCAATATATTATTTTTAAAGGTATTGTGGCCAGCTCCCAGCTTCAAAAAAGGTGGTTTTCTATTAAAGACTTTCTGTGTTGAAATTATGCACCCATCAATATCAGCTCTGCAATATGTAGAGCTACAAGATATAACCTTGAAGTGATCAACTAACATCCAGTTTGTACAAGTTGTCCTCCTGACAAAATTCTCAACTCAACAAGTCAATGACCACTTGCAAACCTTCACTGACCATCTTTATTCTTTTATTAAATTCAAGCATGGTAATTCAGAATAACAAAACAATAACTTTTAGCATACTGTCATTATATAATTAATGACAGTTCTAATTCCTGAGAGCAATTGAAAATCGGTGTGTGCATATTTGGAAAAAATATGGATATGAATTATATTCAAAATTATAAACTGACAAAAACTGAAATTAACAGATATTAATTATATTGCTGTATAAATATGAAAATATTCCAATAGCGGGGACAAAAAAATAAAATATTTAATCCATCCCTGTGTGTGTTAATATTTTATTGAAATTCAAAATGTCATTTAAATTTTTTTTTACTGGAATCTTAAAAGATATATCATTATTTATTAATTGATTTAATATATTTTTTTATTTCTAGAAGAAAGTTCTAGAAAAAAATAGGAAATACTAATCTTTTAACATGTGAAAAAGGTTATCCATGTTTTCATTTGCAGTACATTGTAAAAAGTTATGTTTTTAAGGAAAATCTCTTTAGGGAAAATAGTTTGAAGATTTGAGCTATTCTATCTTATTATTATTTAATAATATTCAATGTATTCTATTAAATTGTGTTTCTCATTTTAGAAACAAAGCATTCTCTAAAGAAAACTACTCTACTACAGATAGTCCTTGATTTATGAGTACAATTGAGACCAAAATTTATGTTGGTTAAATGAGACAGTTGTTAAATAAATTTTGCCACATTATATGATCTTTCTTGCCACAGTTGTTAAGTGAACTACTGCAGATGTTAAGTTAGTAACATGGTTGTTGAGTGAATCTGGCTTCCTCCAATGATGATGCTTGTCAGAAGGATGCAAAAGGTGATCATATGTCCCCAGGACACTTCCAGTTGCCAAGTGTCCAAATATCGATCACGTGATGATGATGATGCAATGGTTGTGTGAAAACTGTCATCAGCCATTTTTCAGTGGTATTGTAACTTTGAACAGTCACTAAACAAATGAATGTAAGTAGAGGACTACCTGTATAATGTAGCTTACTCTTTCAAATAAAACCTTTGATTCTGCCCACTTAAAGTAATCAGATAAATACTAAGAACTAGAGCAGTGTTTCCAAACTTTGACAGCTTTACATTATGTGGACTTCAACTCTCAGAATTCCCTAACCAGCATGGTGATTGCAGAATTCTGGTAGTTGAAGTCCATGCATTTTAAAACTGCCAAGGACAAGAATCGTTGACTAGACAGTTAAGATTACTGCTTCAAGTTTTCTGACTAAAAAAATCCTTATCTATTTAAAGTGCACTCAGAGGAGAGTGTTTCCAAGCGGAACTCCATTTGCTCCAATGGCCTCATTGTAATGCACAACTAGAGGCTGGGGCATTCTGAAAGCTTCTTGAGCTTCAAATGATGTTTCATTTTCATTGAATGTCCTTAAACCGCAGATTCACAGTGTGTTCAGTATTAAATCCGGAAATAGACTGATTTCATTTTAGATCTACAGAGATATAGTTGCAAACTGGATTAAGCCAGTGGTAGGTTTCTACCAGTTCGCACCGGGTCGGGCGAATCGGTAGTAGTAATTTGGCCTGGGTCGCCAAACCGTTAGCAACTGCTGACTGGCCACGCCCCCGATCTGGTAGCCCGGTCGCCGCTCGCTTGCCCTGCTGGCCCGCCTGACTGCCAGGAAGCAGCTCTCAAAGAGGTGGCTGGGAGGCTTCTTGCAATTGCATTGCCGCTGAAAACTACCAGAGGTCACTGAAAAAGCTGCTGTCGTCATATCCCATTGCCTGCTGTGTCAGTCCAAATGCAACACAGCAGGCAATGGGATGCACGTGCGTGGCCGGCGCAAAGAACAGGGCGATGGCAGTGGCTTTGTCACTGACCTCTGGTAATTTTCAATGGCAATGCGACTGCAAGAAGCCTCCCACCTACCGCCTCTTTGAGAGCTGCTTGCAGGCAGCGGTGGCTGGCTGGAGGTTGCCGAAAACTACCTGAGGTCAGCTTGCCTTCCGGACTCCAGACCAGCCGCCACAGGAAGAAGGTAAGCAGCCCGAAGAGGCGGTGGTGGGGGAGGACTAAGGCCTGGACCGCTGAAGGAGGGGAAACGGGGCAACGTGTGTGATTGACAAAAGGGAGGGCGGGGTGGTATGCAGGAGGATGTCTTTGATAGATTAGGTCAGGCCTGGGCAGAAAATAAGTAGATAGGTAGAAATTCAAACATTTTTCTGTGGGTGTGGCTAGGTGGGGTGGTCATGTGAATGAGTGGCCGTGGCTGTGTGACGTCAAGTTGCCCCCGCCCACTCAGTCACATGACCACCAAGCCATGCTCACCAAGCAAGCCACACCCACAGAACCAGTAGTAAAAAAATTTGAAACCAACCACTGGATTAAGCCATCCCTAAGTGCACAAATTATGCAATTCATTTTAATGCATACACTTTTCTCTGTTGTGTTCAATCACACACTGTGTATTTTACTGTTCCAAGTTTCTTCTGTAATTGACCTGACATGCCAATAGATGGTACTTCAGGAACAGGTCTGTCTAGCCGGCATATCCGCCTATGCTCTCAACACACAGCAAGGCAGACTGCTGAACAGGCAGTTTCAGATCATGAACGGTACGCCTCTCATTATTTTTACTTCCGGCATTTTCTGCCACAGGAGATTTGGAAAAGATACTGGCTTTCCAAGTGTTTTTAAAGGGCAAACACACTGAAGAAAATGACTATGTTATTCAATTATATCCGAGATGAAAGATTCAGTCCATGAGAAAAAGTGGGAAAATATGAACAAGTTTCTACCAATAGCAGTTACAAAGAGAGCAATTTAAAAGACACACTTTGCAGTATTCCTATTGGTTGCAGTTTCAAGAAAGTGAAGCCAACAATAAATAAAGACACTTTATTTGATGAAATGCTGGTTTCCTCCATTAAAAAACACTAACACCTTTTATTGTTTGGCTCCATATTCTGGGTGATTCCAATAGATCCTACTAACATGAGGCAGTCAGTCCATTCAGAGTCAAAAGTAATAACAAATCCCAAGTTCTCTATCTAACACAGTGAGTGTCCTAAAGTTCATCTGCAGCAACCATCACAACAGTATCAACTTTGGGGAGATGGGAAACAATGCTCAGAAAGCCTTAAACTTAGTTCAATAGCAGCCTTTTCAATCTGACATTGTTTCAGATCGATTGGATAGAAAACAATTCCCATTGTTCACAATCTTCCTTGAACTGCAAACCAAGGTTGCATATTACTAATGTTTCAATTGAAATTGCCATTTTAAAGATAAAATTATTTTTTTGACTGTCCAAGTCTTTTGTTGTGCCCCTGCCTCCCTTTGGAGGGGGGGGGTTAAACCGATTGAACACAGTTCTAAAGTATTTTGAGTGTTAAATCTGCACATAAAACGTGGCATTTGAGTATCTCTTTTACAGACTTGTTTAGGCATGTCAGCTGAATAAATATACTGGATTAAAACATATTCAGAGACAGGTACATGTATAACATATCAAACACTGCATGAGTTAACATTCTTGTAGATAAACAACTAAAGGAACAAGCAATCTATGATGACCTTTTATTACTTATTTTCTCAATACATGTGTAAAAGATCCTTCTGATTTATCATGTGTGAAAGTAATACATCACCCTTCACATTGATACTTTATTTCTAGTGCCTCATATTCTTCACTATTTTCTACTGAGCAGTTTTCTGCAACAAAGTATTATGCAGTTCTAGAGCAAATGTATATTTCTTCATTTATCAAGGAAAGAAGCATACATGTTTTGCCATCACATGATCACAGCCTGGCAACCTATGAAATTCTGGGACTTGAAATCTGAATAATCACCAAGAACTTCACAAATGCATGTCCAAAATTCCACACGGAGGAACCACTACCCACACTAAGCCAGTTTAAAGTTAACCAAGCCAGCAGTTTTATGTCCAATATTACAGTTACCCAAAATCCAGGCAAATGTCTAAATGTAGCCCTTGACCACAACTGAGCCTGGAATTATTTTGAAGGCCATCTCTTTCCACCTTTCAAATTATTCAAATTATTTTGAAGGCAATCCCTCTCACCTCTCCATATCCTACCCACATGCATGACCAAGGCCACTCTGTAACCCTTTCCCTCCTATTACACCCTTCTCCAAAATGTAAATAGATCTTGACCACCAAAATGCTGTCCATGAAAATTCTGAAAGCAAACACAAAACATCAAGTACTTAAATCTGAGTACTCTTACATAATTGTACGTGCACTAGTACCTCAAGAACAAACTTTTTTGGACCAGTTGCAAATTGTAGTTGAAGGGCTGGCCAACTATGCATTCTTTAATTGCCAAGAATCAACTCATTTTCCTCACTGGCAATAGATTATACACAACAGTTATTAGTTTCAGGTATTATGAAAAAAATGTTAACCTTCACAACATTTCTGAGCTTCTGAAACTAGGTGATAAAGGATAACATCTGACCCAAAGCATACCTTATTTGTTGCAGTAGCACTGGATCCTGGGACCACAGGAACATTTGTCACTTGCACTGATAAATAGTTGTTGTCTATGAGCGGCCAAGCCCCTTCCACTTTGCATGTCTGAAAATGATCCTTAAAGGTCCGTAGATGGGGATCTCCAAACAAGCCACAGAAAAAGTAAGTAGGGGGAATCTGCTCTCCTCCGCGATAATCTCTGGTTGCCTGACGGCCACTGTAATTGCAAGGATCATGAACAACTTCAGGATTAGTAGAGGATGTTGGACCATCTTTAGAACAGTTTCTCTGGCTCATGAGATCACCAATCCCCAACACAGCAGAATGATAGACCAGGTTGCCGCGGCAGACTTTGGAATTACGATAGGTACAAGCAGAATAGGCCCTGAGGGCTTTGCAAAACTCCACATCAAAGCCATCAATGGCTGAGTTCAAGTGAGATGTTAGGGATACAAAGTCTGTAGTGCACTTCTGGATTCGACATGGTGTCTGCAGCTGACAATCACCTGAGCAGAAGATTGAACAGGGAAATATTAGCATTTGATATAATTAACTTCTTTGAGAAAAGACCCCAAACCCTTTTAATGCAATAGTCACTGGAGGCGTGACATACAAATTTAATAAACTATCACCCTCTATGCAGGACCCTAAGTGCATATAGATATTGTAGTAATAGATATTTGTTGTCCACAATAGCACATTCCAAAAAACAGCAGCCTCGACCTCTTATGGTTATTCAAAAATAAATCCTACAAATTACTGAAGAAATTCTCCCTAATAAAGGACAAGTAGGAATACATCCTTTATTTATGTTCAATATCCCTTCTAACTAATGGATAATCAGATAATCTAGAATAGGGATGGTCAAACACAAGGCCCATGGGACCGTCCTGGAAAATGTAAGGGGCCGACCCGCATCACTTCTGCTGTAGTGCAGGGGTGTCACTCTGGTTGCCCATGGGCCAGATGTGTCACACACAGGCTACGCCCACCCCACGTCCGCGAATGTAAAAAAGTCACGAAACATCACATGATGGCAATGTGAAGCGGCGAGTTTGACATCTGTGCTGTAGTGCAATACTTTATTCAGACCTCCTACAATCCCATAACTGAACCACCATGGAACTGTAGATAAATTGTGTTTGCTTCTATAACTGCATTTGATTGCTTTTCTCTAACCAACTATACAACAGAATATATCAAGAAATTAAGAAAAGTTCTATTCAGAACAAATTGCATCCATGGTCATCAGATCATACTCTTCTTCACCTTCATTTTATAATAATAATGATACGCAGGATGCATATTTTGTCTATCACTTGAAATCACAGACTAAGAAATCCAATTTCATATCCAACCTTTCACAAAAGCAACACTCATGTTCATCAACGCAGCAAGATTAATTTGTATTCCCAATTCTGTTCATTTGAGCATGATTTCATTTCTCAGTTCACAAAGAAAGTCATGGAAAGGGTATTTATGAAGTTAGACTCAAATTCACTTGATGGGACTTTTATACCTTTTCAGAAGCCAAGGCACATTGATAGAATGCCTGTCATTAAAAAGACATATGCATGAAATGTAGTAGTATAATTGTGACCTCAAATATTTTAGTTCAATATTATTTAAATTTAAATTTCTCCTTCACAATCCAGATGAACAGTATGTCGAACAGTGTTTCCTCTTACTCTGTAAAAATCTCCAAAGCACTTGGGCAGCTTTTAAAAACACCAACATAGCTAACATTTATCTGCCCACATTTTGTTATAAGATGGGTGGCTATATGTTTTAAATAGATACACCTAAATACCAAGATTCCTATTGGCCATAAATACTGGGAAGTGGTGCTGGGGGAAGGGAATCCTACAATATATCCCTACAATAAATTAAAATATAAGACATGAGTTGCAAATTACAAATGTCAGAACAGCACTGTTTCCGATTAAAACATTTTCATAAATCTTATTTAAATAAAATGCTACCAAACTCTTCCTGACTTTGGGCTATCATAAACCAACACTGCTTTCCTCCTGAAGAAAAAAAAAAAATAAGGATGGCTAAACTAATCCATCCAAACTAAGTGTTAATAATTTCAAAATATTAACACTTAATCTATGGCTGAATGGCTAAATACATAGATTTTGAAAGGACTTTTTACTGCACTGTTCTTGTTCTTCATTTTGCTGAAGTACAACTACCACACCAGATCGTTGGTAAATCTTTTGCACTGTATATAAACATTTTGATTTTTTCCCCCCCATTTTGTTCTGAACAACTACCAATTTTGTCTTTAAAACGCTGAAACCGATCGATCTTTATTCAGAGAGAACAAGAGAAAAACTATACCACTCTTAGACCCCTATCTGTACTAACCCAATGAGGTTACCATAAGCCTTCTTAAACCTGGTCCCCGCCAGTCGTTTTGTAACTGTAACTCTCAGAATATCCCTGGGGAAAAGACTGGCTCGTCCTCTTACACAAAGCAACCTCGCAGAAACAGACGGGCAAGCTTCATCAAAATAGTTTCAGAACCCAGAAAATATACAGAATTCCAGCCGCCAGACGGTGTTTAAACTCCCGTAGAGGCTGGAAGGACGCCTTTCAATCAACACCGCGATTGCTTCGCTTTCCCCTCCCGAGATCCTCCGCTGGCGGCAGCAGCAACAGCAGATCACGGGAGCCCAGACTCTCTTCCTGCCCGCGGAGGGAGCGGCAGCGAGAGGAGAAATCCGATCCCAGCTCCGACTCAGTAAACACCAAAGGCAGGGAGGGCCCAGCGCCAATCAGACCCCGACGCAGCCAGCCACCACCCCCTCCCCCTCCTCCCTCGAACCCGGTCGACTCAGCGCCGCATCGTTCCGCCAAAGCCCCCCCCCCGTTTTTTGTTTTTTTTTTTCAAAGACGGGCAAAGGGGCCTTTTTGCACAGCCGGGGAGGGTCAGATTCTCCGGATTTGTAGATCAAAACAAAGGCGCTTTTTTTTTTGTTTGTTTTTTAAATCTAGCAGGCGCAACAAGCCTTGACTGAATCCAAACTTTCTCTCTTAAAAAAAAACTCTTCCTAAGTGGGTTGTTCCAAACTTCAGCCGCAGACTTTCTTTTAAAAAAAAGTTTACTTTTTAAACATTTTCCAATCAAATCACGGGTTTGTTTTTTTTTCCCACTCCAGAAGAACCAAAAGACCCATTTAAAAAAAAAAAAAAAAAAGTCGGAATACTCGGGACAATTTCTGTGGCCGCCGGGGCATCCCTCCCCCCCCCCGCCCTCACTTCGTGGCCCATTTGCTTCCAAATCCCCATTAAGACCACCCCGAATCTTGCCTCACCCTCATCTCGGAAAGGGGCGACGGCGGTTATTACCTGCGTGTAGGAGCAGCCCGAGGCCGAGCAGCACGACGAGGGCAGTCGAAGGCGGGGGGCGCGGTTGACGACCGGGACGGCTTGGCTGCTCCTCAACCTCGGCGGCGGCGGAGGCGATGGCGCAGAAAGGGGCCGCTGTCCCCATGCCCGTCCATGCAGCTCTTCGGGATTCCGGCGGCGGGGCGGCGACGGGGCTGAGGCATGAAGCGGGGGACGGACCTCCGCGCTTCCTCTTTTTCCTCCTTTGCAGATTTAACCCCACGGTGGAAAGAGGCCGCCAGGCCACGCCAGGGAAAAAGGGCCCAGAAGGGGCGGCGGCGGCATCGCGGAGAGGCAACAAGGGGAGGAAGCGGAGAGAGAGAGAGAGAGAGAGAAAAACATAAACACACAAAAGCGGGTGAGCAGGAATCCGGATGCAAGTGTGGGGGGGGGGGAGGAAATACGAGTCGATCGGAGATCGGTCGATCGAGAAGCGCCCTCGCTAACCCGTTAGAGACTCGCCGCGAATCACAGCCTCGTCCTGCCCACTGGAAACAATCTCGGCTCCGCACACGCTCCCGCTCCCTCCCCCCCCAGCGAGCTCGAGGCTCCTCCCGGCGCGCTCTGATTGGCTCAGAGGGGCCGTCCAATTAAAACAAAGGCAAGGCCTCGGAGGAGGCCGGAACTTACAAAGCCACCTAAAACTGGCAGTTTGGATCCGTTGTGCTCCGCCTCTTTTAAGTTGTTTGGAACAGGGGTCTCCAACCTTGGCAGCTTTAAGCCTGGCGGACTTCAACTCCCAGAATTCCCCAGCCAGCAAAGCTGGCTGGGGAATTCTGGGAGTTGAAGTCCGCCAGGCTTAAAGCTGTCAAGGTTGGAGACCCCTGCTTTGGAACCCACCACCAAGGAAAAAAGATTGACGGTATATAGAGGAGCACTCTGGACAGCTCAAAATGTCGTTCAACCGATCTTTCTGTCAAGGCCCCCGTGGCCTACAGTGCTGAAAAAGACCCTGAACGGCCAGTGCTTCTAAATACAGAAACAGAACTAATAAAGCTCGCTTCAGAGACAAACTGAGGAGCGCAGGGGGGGGGGGTAGGAAGAAATAATGTGATTCCACTCAATTTTTTTTCCCGCGCGGTAACTAAACTGCACGATTCAGGCAAGAACTCTTAAATAGGAAGGGCTGGGAAAGCTTTCATTGCAATTCGGGGTACTCAAGTCTGCAAGGCCGTGCGGTTGGTTGCGAGTAGTGGGATTGTTGCCCGGAGGATGGTTGAGTGGGAGGGAACGGATGCCTTTCAAATAAACAAAACGAGCAATTTCTAGTAATTTGGCGCCCCTAATTAATGAGCAATAGGCTTGTTTTTCTTTTTAATTCAGTTGACTACTTCATGAACCATTTAGTTGACGTGCTGGTCTTTAATTAAGAAAAGCACAGTTAGAGGTGACTCCCATTATTCCGCATGATGCAAGATCTTTTGTTCATAATTAAAATTGCAGCAGTCCCATTGTTCCAAGAGCTCACTACAAGCGGGGTTGATCTATTTTTTATGTGGGTGTAATTGAGCCATTAGAACAAGCCCATTTTAATCAGTCGCAGAGAGTAACAAAAATTATATGACCTGTAAAATGCGGCTTATCATTAGCCAAATATCTACTTTCAATTGATGGTAATTCCCAGGAAATAGTAAACCTTGCAGGTTCAAGCCAACTTTAAAGTGGCTTAAACAAGTTAATTGAGAACCAATCTGCTGTGGTGGTGAAGGCACTAGGCTGGTGACCGGGAGTTCTAGTCCTGCCTGAGGCCTAAAAAGCCAGCTATGTGCCCTTGGGCCACTCACAATGTGGCAAGCAGTGGCAAATTATTTCTGAAATCTTGCCAAGAATAGCTGCATTGGTTAGTCCAGGCACTTGCCTAAAGTCAGCAACTGACCCCAAGGCACCCAAAACAGTTAAATTGAAGTAACTAATCTGAATTTTAAAAGTGATTTCCTTAGGGATGTTAGAATGGTGGCGAGTAAGAAAGCAGTTACTGAAATAAGTTTAGAGTTTTGAGAGCAACTTTTTTTTCACCAGTAATTAAACTGATGCTAGTCAGAAGCACAATGAATTTGTAGAGAAGCAACCAATTTCCTTATCAGTATTCAGTAAGTGTAAAATTGAATCGAATCTTTATGAATCATCTTGATGCTTACATGCACCTTTCTTTTTATCAACTATCAGTGTATTCTTTAAGAAATACAAGCAGTGGATTAATTTTCCTATTTCCCTCAAATTGTGGAATCTTTTTTGAGATATTTGCTATGCAAAAAAGGGAGCTGGATTTGCACCTGAATGCCTCAATTGTAAGAAAAAGTACTTGAGAACCTTTAGAGTAAAATTTTTAAGAGCGGTATATCAGCACTTCGTAAAAAAAAGGAGTGTTGTATAAGTATGAAAAAGTTATGTGCAACAGATGGCAATTTTTTCTTCAAGTGAATGAGCAATTTTAAAAATCATATTTAGCTTAATTCTGAAATAATTTATTCTAAATTATTGTAACTGCAGCCATAGTATATGAATCACTATTTGTACATTGGCCATAAAAAAGCTTCTAAGGTTTGTTTATTCAGAATTTCACCCCACTGAATCCAATAGGATTGATTCCATAATAAAGGTATAAGATGGAAGCATTGGTGAATATGTACTTTCAAATTACATGTTCAAGGTAAGTTTATATTGCATTGACATCAAAATTAATGTGAAAAAATATAAATTCTTAGAAAACTGCTTGCATTAGCCAGTCTTTAAGCCTGAATGAGCAGTCCAGTCACACATTCCAGAGAGCCAGTTCACTGTATTTGTTGCCTGCAACTGGCATCCTTGTAAAAGGCTCCTTATCCTGTATCTTTTGTCTATGCAAGGCCACAGGTAAAGCAACTCTTGCCACTGCTTATCTCAATACAAAGCTCTAATCACTTTGAACTTTTTATGGATTGGTCCATTCAAAATACAGAGATAAAATCAGGAAGAGTAATATATTTGCTCATGCAATTGTCTTTCAACACACAGAAGCTAGGGAGCAAGAGGAGATGCATAACAAAACTTGTGTTGTGATTTTAGAAAGCAAACTCATTCCTTTTGTTAAAAAGTCTTGGCTTTATATAAATAGACAGGGATATGAATGCATAAATGTGCAACAACTCAAATATGCATGCACAAACTTTAGTGTCTTGCAGTTGAAGTTACTTCTAGTATTCAAGGTGATAACCTAAACATATTCCATTTTATACAAGTGTTTCACATCCACAGCTGAGTTTGTTAGTGATGCTCTTGTTTAGCAAGTATTTATTGGAGGACTCTTGTAATTCTGCTTGTACTCACTTCAGAATCTTGGGATTGGGCTAGTATTTTTTAAAAAACGAATAAAATAAAGTACAGTTGGTGAGGCTAGAACATAATTTGATTTTGCTTTACTATGTGCATAATCTTAGTCATTGAATTGTTAAATCAATTTCTGTACACTGTACAGAATAGTAAACTTTATTATACAATTACAGCTATTTGGGGTTTATTCATATAGTTATGTCTGAATCCTGTTTATGTAAGAGCCTCGGTGATGCAGCGGACTAAGTGCTGTTAAGTGCTAGCACTTAGCTGCCAGCTGCCTGCAATTAGTGGGAGTTCAAATCTCACCAGGCTCAAGGTTGACTCAGCCTTCCATCCTTTTGAGGTAGGTAAATTGAGGACCCAGATTGTGGGGGCAATAATCCAGCTTTGTATAGAACACCACCGCTTAGGGGGAGGCCGAAAGCCCTAATAAGCAGGTATATATATAAAAAGTATGCAGGCTATTGCTATAATGCATTGTAAGCCACCCTGAGTCTACGGAGAAGGGCGGCATATAAATTAGACTAATAAATAAATAATAAATAAAATGTATCGTGGTGATTCTAGTTGCAATAAAGAATGAGTGCCTCTTCCTTGTATGTTAGTTTATCTAATACTTATTCATTGGATATTATTTTTATCGATAGCAAGGTAACATTTTATACTTTAAAAGATTTTGTGGAAAAGTCATATATTACAATATGTAAATCAAATATTCAATAGACAAAGTTCAAGGACAGTACCAGTAATAGTCTAACCTCTATCAATGGTTTCAGCAATGAACATTTTTGTATGAATTCTGTGATAATGCTTACACTAGCTTATAAGATGGACTTCCTTGTACAGTTAATATATTAATCTAAATGCATTATATAAATATTATTGCTGGAAGCAAATTCCACATGAAGAAACTTGTATGAGCTGAGATTTCCTATGCTACATTGTACTGCACAACAGTCTTCATACTGTAGAGGGCATTCTTGAGTTATTGTAAACATTGTGAAACATTACTGCTTTCACTTAAAAAAATAACTACATGTCATCAAAAAGGCTTTACAGTATTGATCAACTGTAAATGCAGAAAATATTGAATTTGATACATTTCATTTACATATTTTGCAATTACAGAATATGACCATAATATTTCGATATTAACGTTAACCCGCCAATAGGACTTTTTGCCATTGAAATACTTTGATGTGTTGAACTGTTACTGTTTGCCAGATGGCATTTAATTTTTGAAATGCTAACATATTGAAAGTGATTGACAAATCTCGAAGTGTATAAATATTCAACAGAAACATTAGCTGTAAAAAAATCACTATTAGGTTCTATTCTTCTTGTTCCAATATAGGATCTTCCTTTGTTCTATTCACTATAAATGCATAATTGCCACAATTATTGTAACATCTACTAACTTAGATGCCTTTAAAGGGGAGGGGGATGTGTACAAGTCAGATCTTGAAAGTAAGCCAGTACTCCTGAAGACATAATGTTACTTCCAGATTGGGGACAGCATATCTCTAAATACAAGTTGCAGAAGTAAAATAACAGGAAAGAAGGATGTCTGTATTTCCTGCTTGTGAGCATCCTAAAGTTTTTTAGGTGATCACTTTGAGCAACAAAATGCTAGATTAAGATAGGTTTGCTCTGAACCAGCAGGGATATTTTTATAATGCTAAGAGTTTAGCAATAAGATGACAATTAGGTGCCAAAGTCAATTATGTTCTACACAACTTAGTTGAAAGAAAATGTTAGCACTTACATTCTAACTAATGAATGAAGTCTTAATAAAACTGCTTTACTCTCCTGTGAGCTATGACTAAAATGTATGCATTTCAATGTTTGGGTGTGGTCAAGACTTTGAGAAAAAACAATCATGTCACGAACATTTTTTTCTGCTTACAAATATGCTTATATAACACCTTATTTTGTTTAGTAACGGACCATCCATTTTCACAAATGATTAGCAACACTCAATTATTTAATTTTTATAGATTAATCCTTACCAATTTCCAGGTGCCTAGAACACAGTTATAATTTATTTTGATATAAATCTTGTTTGTTTCAGCAACTTTACTTTTAAATATTATTTCAAGTTTTTGAGAAGTGAGATAAGTTTTAGTATTTTTATTGTGAATAGATTATACTGAAATGTTAAGGGTTTCACTTGTAGTTTAGCTGTTTAAGGGATCCTTTTAAATTTAAAATAATTGTAATGCACTTATATATAAGTGCAATACAAATCCTAGTTTGCCCTACAACAACTTGGAAGGTTGGGTTCAAAGAGTGCCTGATCAAAAGTTAGCCAGTGGACTCCCCATTCCTTAATCATTATCTTCCCCCCCCCTCAAAAAAAAACAATGTTTTTTTATTTAATCAGACAGGAGTGATCATGCTATTTTTGATTCTATGGATATTTCCTTGGGAACAAGATCTACTGAACACCAACTTCTGGACTTGCCAATAAAAATACAAAGAATTTGTTATTTTCTTCTAAGAAGAAGAAGACTGTACACTACAAATCCTACATAAGGTGAGAAAGAGAACAGAATTGAATCATCACTGCACATAGCTAAATACATATGCAAGGCACATTAGGAGTTTGAAAACAATCTGTGATTTCATTTCTCAACCCCCTCCATTATCAGTTTAACAGACACACCATTTAATTCCCATGTGCTGAAATTCTTGCCAAGACAAATATCTTTGAAAGTTGACTAAGGAGCTGGTGTTTGGGAAAGGAAGGCATCTAGAGAAATGGAGCTCCAAACTGGCTACTTCAGGGTAAGAGCTAGCTGCCCTTTATAGCTCCTGGCATTGCCATTGTTTTGCTCTTCCACCCTACTAAGAAAATATCAGTGTGCATGCACACACATAAAAAGTGCTGAATAAATCTGCCTTGAAATACTTGGCTACTTACATCATCATCTTTAACTCTTCCTGTGCTGAGCAGATTGTGGAGCGTGTTATACTTGCACGGAAGAGGACAGGACACTTGGTACGTCAGGACCTGATCCGCAATCACAAAGACAAACAGATGAAAATTAAGATACAGCAGCAATATGGTCCTTTTTCACGGCCAAAGGGAAAAATAGGGGAGGGGGGCTTGCAGCCAGGAACTGGAAAAATGCAGAGTAGCAGGTGCAAAAAGCATTTGGGAGCTGCTGGCCAGCAGGGGAAACAATTCACTTCCTGCCCATTTATCTCAGGAAACCAGCACCCTTGTCTTGCTGAAACAAAATTAACCTCTCACTAACCAGGCAGCATTAAGAGATTTGCAGGGTCCTTAATATATCTCAAGACAGCTCTTTTTCATTCTGATTTTCCTTTTCTTTAAAATGTGGGCAAGACATGAATGCCTCCCCATGCAGAGCCTGCCCAAACTGGAAGATCAGTTCTGAAATTGCCAAGGGCATCACACACTGCTTATTTTACCAAAAAAAAAAAAAAAAAGACCCACAATCCAAGTCTTATGACACCTTAAATAGAATTGAAGGAGAAGGGTTACTGCAATCAACTGTAAAAATTTGAGAAGGCTCACTTGGTGCTTTTTAAATTCCAGCATAAAAAGCCAGAGAAAAATAAACTATATTACCATTTATTCCGCCCTCCCCCCCAAAAAAAGATCTCATATTATTTTCTACTTCCAAGACAAAGTCATGTATTTATCCATTTACTGTACAGTGTGTATGATCAGTCTGGTTTCTGACCTGTTTTGTTTGGAACAGCCCTCAGAATCAGCCCTGCTTGACCATTCAAATCCTACACATATTTTATTTTGAATAACCTCCTGTGACATTTTTGGAAATTCCAACTTCCAAGTAAATGTAGATTGAGATGGGGCTAGTAGATTACTCTGCAGGACTCTCCCTAAAGATCTGCTGCGGGAAAAGGGGATTTGGAGATCGCACCCGAGGCACTTTGCCCATAACTTCATTCCCGGCAAACCAAAGCTTAGCTCAGGAGAACGAAAGAAACCGCGAAAACAACCAGCCTTCCTTCCAACTGAATCCACACTCGCTCATCTGAGCCACACAGTTTCTTGGCGATGACATCCAAAGAAATGGAAAGCGGCTGGATTCGAAGTAAATTCTCATTCCCCCCCTCCCTCAGCTCCAATTTCTCATTAACAATTAACAGTCTTCCGCTACTTCGTATCGCTACTGTTGCGAGAAGGGGAGCGGGCCCGCCTTTTCGTAAACGCAGTTATCTTTACCGAAGTCCCGCTTCAATAGACCATCCTGTTCCTCGAGAGGCAAAGCCGCCGCAGAGGAGGCAGGCTGGTAGATCGGTCCCGCCTTGTCCTTCAGGGTCGCCTTCCTCAGGTGAGAGCGGCCACCCTTCCGTAAGTGAGGCTTCAGGAAGCGCGCTTCGGATCCCGGCTCGGGTCTCAGGCGGCCTCAGCGCAGCTGCGTTCATTCCCGGGCGGCGGACGTGTGCAGGGCTGAGCCAGGCAGCCTGCGCTCCGTTTTGCGCCGTTGGATGCCCTGCTTTTCCCGCCGGCGCGCCAGCTTCCAGGTGTTTGGGTTTGTTCAAGGCGGATTCCCGCCACCGCGCCTTCTCAGGAGCCCGATCCCCTCTCCCGCTTCCAAAGTTAAGGAAAAGCCGGTGAAAAAAAAGCCAAAGCAAAACAACCCCCACCCACCCCCGCGCTTTTCCTCCGCCGCTTCCTCCTCTCCCCCGCCCCAGCGGCGACCAAACAAAACCACTCACCGCAAGCATCGCCTCGTTAGTTTCTCGCCGAAGTTCGCCTCCCCCCGGCCCCAGCGGAGCCGCCCGCCACAACAGGAGCGCGCCGCGCTGAAGGCGTCTCCTCCCGCCCTCTGATCCCAAGGCCTGGAGGGGCGCCTCCTGCGCCGCGTGGCCGGCGAACGGCCGCGACTCCGTGGCCGCAAAGCGCGACAGACCCTCTTCGCTTGGTTTGAGTTTTGACACAAAAGGGGAGGGGAGGGAAGGCGAGTGTGGGGGGTGGGCTCTGTCGTCTCGGCGAGTCTGTCTCCGGGAAGCAAAACGAGGAGCGGGAGCGCAACGCACGTGGGCCCGGAGCTGCTTGAGGAGCTGTTACCCGCACATCTGGACCATTGAAAGGTGATCCTTTCCGATGGAAGAAAAAAAAATAAGGGTTTTTTTTTTTTTCAAACGTGCTCTCATTTCTTTCTCTCTGCCCTCACTTCCCACGAGTTCACGGTGCAGTTCATCATACTTTTTTTTTCCCCTCAGTACTTTCTACCTGCATGCTTTCTGGATTACACAGCAATCTTTTAAAATTAAAAATTCATCTGTTCTGTAAAACGAAATAAAGCATCTATATACTACTAACAGCCTTGGGTCTGTGCTTAACGTTTAATTGGATGAAACTATCATAGGGAAACCATTTTTGAACCAAAGTACTTCAAATGATCTTACAGAATGCATCCAAAATCTACCACCACCACTACCACCTATAAATCGCATGGAATTAAAATCGGGCAAAGTTTTCACTGCTACAGTGCTGTTGTGTGCTATGTTGCCATGGCCACATGATCCTCATTTCAAGTACTTCTCGGCTTCCTATTAAGGAAAGTCAATGGGGAAGTCCCCAGAAAGTCACAGGTTGTTGCTGCTCCCAGGTTTGGTTTGGTTTGGTTTGGTTTGGTTTGGCTTGGCTTGACTTGGCTTTTTTTTTTTTTTCGCCTGCCTGTGATCATTCTCCTTGTGTGTTTAACATGTACTTCCTGGATAGTCAAGCAAAAGGGGAACACAGGTGGATCCAAATAACAGTTCTGGCCCACTGGACAGAGATTTTCAATTGTTGAAATTAAACTAGGCATCCAAGAGATTGTACCTCTCACTCTATAACCGTGATGGCGGACCTATGGCACGCGTGCCAGAAGTGGCATGCAAAGCCATCTCTCCGGGCTGCTCTACCAGTTTCTGCTGCTCCTGCATGCGTGAAGACCAGCTGGCCGGCACACCAGAACCCAGAAGAGCAACGGACAATGGCTCACGTGCCCAAAGACGTGGAGAGGGGATCCCGACGGTCACTTCCTAGGGGAGCAGAGCTGTCAGCCAGGATGGGCAGCCCGGGGCTTCCCTCCAGGGATGAAATTCAGCAGGTTCTGACAGGTTCTGGAGAACCAGTAAAAATTTTGAGTAGTTCAGAGAACCGGCAAATACCACCTCTGGCTGGCCCCATAGAGGGGTGGGATTGGAGATTTTGCAATATCCTTCCCCCAGGAGTGGGGAGGGAATGGGGATTTTGCAGTATCCTTCCCCTGGAGTAGGTGGGAATGAACATTTTGCAGTATCCTTCCCCTGCCATGCCCACCAAGCCATGCCCACAGAACCGGTAGTAAAAAAAAATTGAATTCCACGACTGGCTCCCCGCCTGACCGAGCTTCTTGCATGGTTCCAGCCCTTCAGCCCGTGGCACCAATGCACATCCACGGTCCAGAACTCCTGGCCGGCTCAGGTGCATGGGGCAGCGGGCAGCGGGGTAGTGTTTGCTGGCTGGGCTCTGGGATAAGAGGCACGCCAGCTGGGAAGTGGTCGCGCTCCCTTGGCAGGAGGTGGAGCTGCACTGTCTTGTTCTCAGTGGTGGGCTGGGGGCAGCGCTTCATTGTCACTTCCGATTTCCGGTGCACGCATGTGCACTGGCCAGCTGGTCTTCCGGAAGACCACGTGGCTGGCACGCATGAACACGCCGGAAACCAGAAGTTCATTTTTCTGGCATGTCCATGCGTGCCAAGTGGCTGCTCTTCTGGTTTCCGGCACATGGGCGCGCACATGGGTGCACGCACTCCCATTTTGGCACTTTGTGCCAAAAAGGTTCCCCAACACTGCCCTATAAAATCAATAAACAATATAATTGAGTCAGTCAATTCCCAGGGAGGACCTTCTAAACTACAGACAAAATAAAATAGAACAAAAAGAATCCTACTGTTCGTCATCAGCTCAAGCTACGCAAGTACATTATTAATAAACTACAACCCATTTTGGACAATACCACTGCTCTTTCTCAGCAGTGGCAAGCCCATACTTGCACACAGACATCCAGTCAACCTGAAACAAATTCCCACAGCAACAAGAAAAAAATATAACAATGATATTAATATGGGAACCAAATGGTATGCTACACTCATACCAGCAGTCCCATCCTAGGCCTCAACTTCACTCACAAGATTAGAGGTGTCTTCATGTGCACTTCTAATGTAGTCTATACCAGTGGTGGGTTCGGCCTGGTTCGGCCAAGCTGGTAGCGGTGACGATATGACATCACCGAACCGGTTCTCTTTGTTTGGGAGCTGGGCCCTCCTGCCCCCCCCGTTATTCTTACCTTTTATTTGGTCCCGCCCCCAATCTATTCGCTGCCTCCCGAGTCCCAGCTGATCAGATAGAAGAAAAAAAACTGTTTAAACTCTTGCCGCGGGGCTTCAAAGGGCCGCCCTACAGCTGATCAGTGTTAAAAGGCAGTGTGGTGGTAGACCAGGGCGCTTGAAAAACAAATGGGTAGACCGGTGCCTCCAAAAACAAATGGGTAGGCTGGTGCCTCCACAAACAAATGAGTAGACCGATGCCTCCGAAAACAAATGAGTAGACTAGTGCCTCCAAAAACAAATGGGTAGACCAGTATAGCTCTGCAAGCAGTTAAAAGCCTGGTAGACCAGTACCTCTGCTAAATCCTAAAGAATTGTCACATGACCATCAAGCCACTCCCACAAAATAAGCCACGCCCACAGAACTGGTAGTAAAAAAATTTAGAACCCACCCCTAGTTTATACCATCTTCTGCCAACAGTGCCTGTCTAAGATTCTTCTTAGGACTAACAAGTTGCATTTGAAGAAAAGAAATAATGGCCACAGGTTTGACATCAGGACTCAGAATAAGGACAAAGTAATACCAGAACATTTTAGCCTCCTAGGATATTCCATAACAGATTTCAAAATAGCTGGTTTGGAACAAAGGAACTATCAGCACAGTGTAGCGAAGAACAGCTGAACTCTGATACATCAAAAGGTTTCAGACTGTTTCAGAAATTCTTAACAAACACAATGGATCTTTTTTTAGCACACTACAATTGTTAATTGATAGGGTACTGATAATCTGTCTCATATGTAACCTGCCTTTGCATACCCACTATGCTTTCTCCTCCCTTTAAGTGAAGCATCTCATTCCAGTTTAAATCCTGCCTCTGTTAGTCCAATCCATGCATCTGAACTGAGTTGCAATTAACAAGCATATGCCTTTTAATAAAAAGTGTTAGCCTGAAAAGGTGTTACTATACTTTTTCTGATTATTGGCTACCGTAGAGTCATGGGGCTCTCCTCCTACAATAAAATTGTACTGTAATCTCTAAAATTGACTTGATATACAATAATTAAACCTGCAGGCGTACAAAATCCAAACTTTATCTCAAAATCCAGAACTATAGGTAGTCCTTGACTTCCATTTGTTTAGCAACTGTTTGAAGTTGCTGAAAAAAGTGACTTACATCCAGTCCTTACATGAGTGTGGCAGCATCCCCATAGTTATATGAACAAAATTTTAGCATTTGACATGTATTTATGACAGTTATGCAGCATCTCGGGGTCATGCAATCGCCATTTGTGACCTTCTCAGCTGGCTTCCAACAAGCAAAGATGTGGTAAACTGGATTCACTTAATGACTGCATGATTCACCAGAACTGCAGTGATTCGCTTAACAACCATGGCAAAACAGATCGTAAAATTGTGTGCGACTCTTTTAACAACCTTCCTTGCTTCGCAATGGAAATTCCGGTCCCATTATGGTATAAATTGAGGACTATCTTTATTCAGACCTTGCACAATATGGTTCATAATGACAGTTGTGCACTCTTGGTCACTTGCCTTACTCATTGCAGCCCCCTAGAATATTCATTCATTCATTTTCATTCATTCGTTCATTCATTTATGGAATCACCATGCTCCTGTAGATATTACCATGACTTTGGTTGTAAGTCAGGGGAATATTTTTTGCTTTTTAAAACAATGATCCTACTTTAAGTATATAGTCCCCAAACATACATATGTATGTTTGTGGACCATATATAGCTCTGGCACTTCAAAATATCCATCCCTCCTGCCCAGGAGTGGGCTGCTGCCAGTTGTAACAACCAGGTTGCCTGGAACCAAAAATGTGAGCGCGCTCAAGTGAAGCAAGGCATCGCAAATGTGAGCACATGCATGCCGGCATCGAAAAACCAGCAATTTTATAGGACGTGGTAATGCCAAGGTGGGTGGGCAGGGCCAGCCCTGGTCAGAACTACCAGTTCACCCAAACCGGCAGCAGCCCACCACTGCTCCTGCCTGAGCTTTGAAGACCTTCCTATTTCAGCAAGCCAGGCTGGCTTAAAATTTTAATGGGTTATTTTATGGGCAAAGGGTTTTAAATTTTGGGTAGCCAATTTAATTTAATTCTGTTTTAATTTATTTTAATTTTTATATTTCATGTATTTTAATCTTGGCTGTTCACCGCCCTGAGTCCTTCGGGAGAAGGGCGGTATACAAATTTAATAAACCTAAACCTAACCTAAAACTAAACCTAATTATTTAAAATCGTAATTTCTCTAGAGGCTTCTGAGATATATAAAAAAGACTCCTGTTCCCAAAAAGCTTCTTGTACAAAATGGTAGTGGCAATACATACAGCATCATCACCACCATCTATTTATAGAGCTGAGACTACTGCTTGGAAAAGGTAACCCTGAGATTTTACTCCTCCATCCTCACAATTCACAGTGGCAATCAAGAAAGCTGTAGCTTTCATTCTCTTCCTTCTTTCTCCCTCTACTACCATGAGCATAAAAATGATCATATAATAAAATAATGATGAAGAAGAGTTCAAAGCAATTTCAGAAAGCTCCCTCTGAGCCTGTTTACCAATGCAGCTCCAGCCTCTTTCTGACTCCTTCTCATGTCAGAGTTTTTTGCCTGGAAGAAAGAGAATTTCAGTAAAGTTAGTAGAGTCCCTCTCTCCAGAAAGATTAAGCAGCATGCCTAAATACTTAGTTTGTTAGGATTAAAGTAAACATGAGATAAACACATTGTAATTCAAGCCAGAATTGCCCCCTTTGTTGTCATTATCATCACAAGGGACCTTTGCTTTGGCAGTCATTTGTTAGTTGATCCTTGTCTGATTTACAACTTAGAAGAACAATCCCTTATGAGGTTACTTTTGGGCTTTCAGCAACTGGAAACATTGAAAAGGTAGAGGCAGAGAAACCTGTCCCTCTCATTTGGCTATCCTTCAAAGTTTAAGGAGAAAAAAATTTAACCATATTTTTATACAATGCTAATCAGGCTTCCTTTGAAAAGGAAGCACACAATGATCTGTTAAAAGCAGGCAAAACATTTTTTTAAAGTTAGTGCACTTTTGATATGTTTGACTCCAGTTCCTATTATTCCCCAGTCAGTCTAATATGTTGAGATGGCTGTTAAACTAAATTTAGGGATTCAATAGCAATAGCAAGATCCAATCTGGGTTGGTCACCGGACCAGAGTTTTTGTCTTCCAAACTTCCGACACAGAGTGGATCCTGCAGCATTATCCTGGGACACGTATATTCACCTTCATTTGTGAATAGCAATAGCCCTTATTAGCCCTTAAACATTGCTTCATAGTGTTTTACAGCACTCTCTAAGCAATTAACAGAGTCAGCATATTGCCACCCAACAATCTGGATCCTCATTTTACTGACCTCAGAAGAATTGAAGGCTGAATCAACCTTGAGCCTGTCAGGATTGAACTCCTGGCAGTGGGCAGTGTCAGCCTGCAAAAATGTAGTCTAACCACTGCGCTACCATGGCTCCACCATGGATTCATGAAGTTTTAAATAAACTTTATTTATCATTGATCAATCATTAAAATTTATATACTACCACTAAGTGGCTCTCAAAACTAAATTAGTTTTCAGTAGATATCCGATCATTAACCAGTCCTCCTTTTTTTATCCTTACCAGACTATGTACTAGGGAGAACTCATTTAAGCACTAATTTAATTATATCTAAATACAACATGTTCAGACCCTTCTGTCTGATTAGCGTTGCATCTCCACACAATAGGTTGTTAAAAAAAGGAAGTTGTTGAAAACAAAGTATTAGCATGCAAAAAGCAAAATATTCCAGTGATTTAGTTGGGAGAATTAGCAGATAAATTTCTCAAAGCAAAAACATTTTCTCATACAATGTAACAGTAGAATACAATACTATAAAATGTATGGAATTCATTGCCCTTATAAGAAATGAAGAGAAAGAGGGATGTGAATGAACATCAGTTGGCTAGGATTTGAGTCCTCAGGATGTAGTTTAACAACCTTTGTTAGGATGACCACAAATGAAACATGGCTAAGAAGACAGCTTATAATAATCACATTAGGGATGCTTCTAACATAGAATAACAGAGTTGGAAGAAATCTTGGTGGTCTTCTACTCCAACCCCCTGCTCAAGCAGGAAACCCTATGCCCATTCTGTACAAATGGTTATCCAATCTCTTCTTGAAACCTCCCATGATGGAGCACCCACAACTTCTGGAGACTTAAGATAGAGTAGCTGTAAAAAAGAGGTAGAAGGTTCAAGTAAAAAAAAAAGCACATTGGATGGGAGATTTCAGGTGCCCTTCTATATGGAAACCTGGCTTTTAAAAAAGACAAAAGTTACAGTTGCAGAGCAATAAATGCATTTGACAGTAGGAATTTTTAAAAATTCCATCATCAATCCTGATGGGGTTGGTTATTCTGATTCAATGAAACCAAGGTACATACATGACATGAATGAACAAACTTGCACTTATTTTTCAAATTTCACAAAGTGATTGAAAACCCAATGTCTTTTTAAAAAAAAAATTAAAAAATTAAAAATCCAGGCTTGTTTAGAATAGTGAAAAGAAAAAAAAAGCCTTTTCTCCCTCCAATAGGTGTGACTATACTATACTACATGGTCTGCTTATATCTGCAATATCTGCTTATATTATTCCAGAAGGCACCAATAAAGAAACATTACCTCTTCAAAATCCAACTTTATTGTAAGCAGGTTGCAAGCACACATAGCTTTAAGATGATGATGATGATTTCAAAGATAAGAAACACCTTGCAAAATATATCATGTAAGAGCAACTCTATTCTGTCCCAGTTCAAATTTATTCCTTATGAGGGCATAGATGTAGTTGAGAAGAGCAGGCTGAGCTGGAAGGGGGGATTAAACATGTCAAAATTTGGAGTCTCTGCATTGCCACAAGAGAACCAAGTCTAGCCCCTTGTGAATTTCATTGACTCAGTGAATGTTCCTGAATATTTGCACCTGACATGGTTAAACAGAATGGACTAGCCCATTAATCTCTTGTAGATGGATTTGCATTATAAAGAAAGTTTTATGGTTTATAATGAAAATGCAGTGATCCTATTAACAATTTCTGTAGATTTTGCTGCTCAGGCTCTTAAATGTTCATCATTGGTACCCAAATATCAAAAAGATTTCTAAATCTCTCACCTCAAAGAAGAAAATACATTTCAAAATTAATGAACTTCATGGGGAGGATAGCATTGAAAAGTTAATTACAGTATACAATTGTAGGTCTATCTTGACTTGATGGTAATCAAAGGTAGACTGAAACTGGCTTTTGGAATGGATGCTAATTATATCATTCTTGCACGTTATTACTATTTTATAGGTTTAACAGAAGACAAAATCTGTGTTGGGTCTAATTAAAGCTATTCTGGGGATACCATATAAGTAGAGAGAAAAAGATTTTTTGGAAAGATTTGATATTTTAGTGATAAAACGGAATTAATTTTAAACAGTAGCTTTAGGAGGCGTGCCTTTTTTAGTTCTGCCCAATCCAATTTTATGTATATTCCACTCTTTAAAGGTTTCTGACAGTTTTTAATCAAATATGCAGTTTAGTCAATTAGTACCTGTCCTTGCATTCAAGAATTTTCTTTCTCTATTTAATTAAATATAGTGATTCATTAGCACTATAATTCAATCCATCTTCATTCCTGGAACCTATGTATTCTACTTTCTGTAAGTTCTTATGATACCAAAGCAGGTTTTTCATAAGGAATCCAGCCAGAATGTCAAAGGAGAATCCATTCTATTGGGGTTTCACTGCAACAACTGTACTAGATACTACAGATTTATCCAATATGTTTAAGTCACAGCTAGGCACTATTTGAGAATGTCAGTGCTTATTCAGATCTATTTCCCAGAATCAGTTTTACATGAAGCAATTGGAAGTGGCTGAGAAACTTCCACTTTAATATTTTACAGAATCCTGTAACATAAATGCAGTGAGACATTTTGGAAAGTTATAATGGTGGACATTGGCACTCACAGCTATATTTTGTTGCTCATCTAAATAAGCTCATCTGCAATGTAACTAATGTTGGAGAATCTATACAAATACTTTCCAACCTGGTTAACCTCTAGATCAGGGGTGGGCTGCTGGGAGTTCACAGGGGTTTGGGAGAACCTCTAAGATTCTGTGCAATTCGGAGAACCCCCAAATCCCACTTCTGGCTGGCCCCACCCATCCCACCCCTCCCAGGAGTCCCCATGTGGGGGTGGGGTAAGGTAAGTGCAGGGCGCGCGCAGAGGCTCAGGGAGGGTGAAAAACGGGCCTACTAGAAGTTCGGGAAGGCCAGAAACGGGCCCGTTTCCGGCCTCCAGAGGACCTCTGGAGTATGGGGAGGCCGTTTTCACCCTCCCAGAGGCTCGAGGAAAGCCTCCAGAGACCGGGAAGGGCAAAAATGGCCCCTGCCAGGGTGCAGGAGTCCGACTAGGCCATGCCCACCATGGCCACACCCACCCAGCAACCTGGCAGAGAACCGCTTGCTAAAATTTTTGAAGCCCACCCCTGCTCTAAATGTGTGTATTTTAACCTCAAGCATGGTGTGGCATGTTATTGGACATAGCTAGAAATCCAATAGTTCTTAGTGTATGTAGAACTCATAGCCTTTTGGAGTCTGAGGAGAATATACTGTAGGTGAAAGTTGCATAGCTACCTGGAAACTCACCTGCTAAAAACAGCCCCTTTTTGCCTATACTTTGTAATTCAAATACATTAAAGGAAGACAATGGTAATGATTATTGCAAAGAACATATAATTTTGTTTTCTGTTGATGAATACATCTGACCCATTCCACAAATTATTACATGATGACCAACCTGGAAGACTAAAACATGGACTATATAACTCCTATTCAGCATCTCCAAAGTTTATTTTTTTCCCCTTTCTTCTTCAAATTATTCTGTATATACATAGTTTTTTTCTGCAGGTACATGGGAAGACTGATAGTGTGCTCAAAATAATACTTTCCCCTTCCTTTCTAGTTTGTGAATGTCAGATAAGCAATGAATATTAATACTTTTCATTCTACAATGTTAGCATTTCATTAATTTCAGCCCAAATAGTCTATTATGTTATTTGATAGGGGAGAGATCTCTAGTGGGTCATCTACTCTATCCCCTACAGCAGAATACTTTTGATTGCTATATATTTAAAAAATGATGGCTGTTAAGAGTAACCTTGAAACAGAAACTGGGAACAATTCCACAGCTACTCTCAGTAGTCATTGCTCAGTTGAAAAACAATTCCTAATTATCCTAACAATTATCTTCAATTTTCTCTGTTAATTTTGGTTCTAGAAAGTCTTTTATGGAGGCGTTTATTTTATTTTTAATATAATTTTTAATTTAGATAACATTTTTCAATTTACAAGATGCTGCTGCTAATTTTTTAGCATCTGAATTTCTGCCTATTTTTCCCCCATTTGGGGCAGTGAGATTTGGAAGAAGGACTAAAGAGAGAGAACTGATAAAAACATATGGGTACCACTGAAGTTGTATTATTCTGTTGGGCACCAATCCTACAAAATGTTTTATTGTTAGTGATTCTTCTTTGTTAATAGAATAGAATTGGCCAAGTGTGATTGGACACACAAGGAATTTGTCTTGGTGCATACACTCTCAGTGTGCATAAAAGAAAAGATACATTTGTCAAGAATCATAAGGTACAACACTTAATGATAGTCATAGGGTACAAATAAGCAATCAAATCATATTAGGAAACAGTCAATATAATTTTTTTTTATTTGATTTATATGCTGCCCTTCTCCAGAGACTCCGGGTGGCTTACAATGCGTTAAGCAATAGCCTTCATACTTTTGTATATTTATACAAAGTCAGCTTATTGCCCCCACAATCCGGGTCCTCATTTTACCTACCTCGAAAGGATGGAAGGCTGAGTCAACCTTGAGCCTGGTGAGATTTGAACCTGCAGTAATTGCAGGCAGCTGATGTTAATAACAGTGCTTTAGTCTGCTGCGCTACCAAGGCTGATTGTAAGGATACCAGCAACAAGTTAATTTCCAAAGACTGCACTTCCTCCATTATTTCTTCTATTTATAAAAAAAGGTTCCAGAGAGACCCATCCAGTTGTTGAGTATAATCAGCAAACAAATGTGAGACACCTTTTCCTAAAACTTTGGGATTGGCAGGAATCCAAAAATAGCATTGCAAATGAACAATCTGGCTTTAGAACTGGCAGGTCAACAATTGCCTATTACTCAGTATTCCAACATCTGGCAGAAAAATACAATGCAAGGCCCTGTGGGGCTTTACATCCTGATTTTATTGCCCTTAAATCCCATTTTGATTCAATTTTGCTAGATAAGTTTTGGGGGAAATGGCCAGCCTCATCAATAGCCTGCAAGCTATATCTCTTATACAAAATCTGCATTTGAAAAATTATCTGAAGCTCCACTGTAATGCCCAAGGACATATCCCTTGAAATAAGTGGATGAAATAGGACTGCATAATGACTTTCTTTGTACTTCATTTTTATTTAAATTGTATTTCTAGACTTAGAAATACAAATTTCTAAGTTCAAATTTACACCCATACATCTGACCACTAGACAAATTCTTACTCTATGCCATACTCTGTGCTATTCTTTCTCTCTGGAAGGGTGTGTGTGTGTGTGTGTGTGTGTGTGTGTGTGTGTGTGTGTAGACTGTTATAATTCTTAATACCTTGTTGAAAGGAAGAAAGACTTATGATAAATTATGCTAAAATTGTAGTTAGGGACTATGTGGCTACACTATAGAACAAGTAATCCAATACAAATACAAAATAGAATTTCATGTTATATGCAAATGCAAAGTGTGAGTTTTCCGCGGGCCGCCCATGAGGTCAATATTGAGGAAAGACTCGGACACGAGTTTTCTCGGGATGAGACGACCCAGATCTGACTCCGGGAGCCTCTTTTATTGTACACAAACAAAGGCAGGAGGGGTTTGTTAGCTTAAGCCAATAATATATTACAGCATGTCTCATGTAATGCATACGTAAGTACAAGTAATACATGGAAGCAATGCCCAAATTTGGGAAGATCTACAATCCTAGCTGCTAGTGAATTGTTGCAGCCCTTATCTATGAGTTGTTGCAACCTTTATCTAGTTTTTCGCATACGCGGTACAGCATGATTCTCTCATGCCTGCGCGTAGCTCCTGAGCATGTTACAACATCTCCTACTTTTTGTTTTAATTTTTTTTTGCAACAGGGTTAGCTGTGTTGTTATTATGATGTTCTCTTTATGCCTGGGAAACATGTTTGTCATCATAGCAAACAAAGCAGGAATACATTGGATACTACAACATACAGAAATAAGCAAAGCAATGATCATGAGTACAGTAGACAATATGTTCTTCAGCCATCCGGTTTCTGCAAATGTTTGTAGCTCACCCATCCTTTTATTACGGTGAACAAAGTTAGTGGAAAAGTGGCCAGGAGATGTCAAGCGAGGTAGGCCATCAAGTTTCTGAGTTGTATTCCAGTTATACATTTCCACAAATCGCTCGCACAAATTGTAAATCCATCCAGATCCAGGCACCCAAGAAAACCACATGTCAGGAGTTTGTAACCTCTGAGTTATTCTGGAAGCCCTATCCTGTAAGTCCCGAGCACCTTCTCTGACCACACCTGATTTGTTCCTCCAGTTCCAGAAGGGCTGTGGTTTCACTTATCAGGACGTCCTTCCTATTGGAGGGAATAAAACCTTTGCACATTTGCAGAAGGGAGGGGAGACATTGGATACAGCAACAAAGCAAAACAAGCAGTACGATTATAGATACAATAGTTGGCATAATTGATTTCAACCAAGAACCATTCGGGAGCCATGACCAAAGAGCAGCCCAGATGTCAATGGCGCCAGATCAATTGGATGATAAGGGATTGTTTTTGATCAAGTTTTCCATATGTTCTATGGTGTGAGTGATGTTATAGTGATAATCAGATACATTGGTACAACAATGTGAGTGTATGAGGGCACAAACGCCTCCTTTAGCTAAGGCATAATATCTAAGGCATATCGGTTTTGTCCCTGATTTCAGCCAGTTCTTTGTTCATCAGCTTCAGCACCCCGATAGTCTCGTTGAACATATGTACTGTCCAGCTATTTAATAAATGAAGATCCCGATAGTTCATTGCCACCCGAGATTGGGCAAGATGCCTCTGGATATCTGAGTTTTTAATGAGCCACCCAGTGTCAGTGGTGGGTGTGGTTTGGGAAATAGGAGTAGTGGAGTTTGTCCGATTAGCAGCTATTTGAATGTCTTTTATTACTGTCCCCTCATGATTGAATGTAGAGGCTGCTGACATGAAGGATCATGAGATGTAGGGGCAATAGATGCAAGATCGTGACTTAATTCCAGAATCCGTGATATATAGTCTCCTTTATGCAATTGTTGCAGAGGCCCATTGTCCTTATTCACTCCCCCTTCAGCTGGAAATGTCAATATGGGAACCTTAGGTGGTGGAGTAGACTTAGGTAGAAAGTAAGGACCTTGTGCATAGACAATGCGTTTGTGGCGGAAGCGTACTTGACTTGAAGTGTATGTATGTGGGGATTTGATGTTCCTTACATGGTCACTTGAGAGTCCCAAAGCTAACAATGTCCAAGGCCATAAACAAATCATAGTCACTTATATGTGTGAAACAAAATTACTAGCAAAATTAGAAAAACAATTACCCACAAAACTCACTCCTAAACTTCTACTAACATTAGTATGTGTAAGAAAGTGCTATAGTAAGGCTAATAAAATGTATATGTACAATGTGAAGGTAGTTTCCTCCTGATGAATCTTCCGCTGTGCGTTGAGAGTCTGTTGCCGGTAGGACTCAGCAAGGTGTTTTCTTCTTAAATCTCAGCACCAGGGGTTTCTCCTTCTTTTTGTTGTAAATGAAACGGTCTTACGTGTCTTTTGGGGATCCAAATGATGCGATCATTGTCCTGGACAGCAGCGTATCCACGGCCCTAGGTAATAAGGTCAGCGGGCCCTCTCCATGCAGGATCAGGTAGTTGGCGGAAAGAGACCTTCGGTTTTGGGGTAGCTGATGGAGAAGCAGAAAAATGACGGGTCGCAGCCGATGTGGGAGGCTGTCCAGTCAGGTTAAGAAAGTTCAAAGTATATAAGCAAAGATTGAGTTTGTTTTGCATGGCTGGGAGGCCGAGGCATTTTTCATCTTTCAATTTATAAGCCAAATTAGTGTGTGATGGACCACTTGTTACAAAAGTCTGCAAAGGCAGTACTGGTGTATGCAGGTCCATTGTCAGTTTTAAGTTCAATTGGGCATCCCATCGATGCAGAAGTCTGAATACAATGATTTATTACATGTTTGGTTGCTTTTCCCCTTTGTGGGGATGCCATGATAAATCCAGAATAGGTATCAATGGTCACATGCAGGTAGTTCCATGGTTTAAAGGAGTCGTACCTTGTGACGTCCATTTGCCAAATTTCACAAGCTTTGAGACCTCTAGGGTTTACACCCATAGGGATAGAATAAACTTGTTGACTACAGGTAGGACATTGTTGTATGATGGCAGTCGCTTCGGCTGCCGTGAGACCAAATTGCTTCGCTAATGCTTTTTTATTTTGATGGAAATCTCTGTCTCCGCCACCCACAATATCTATAACCTTCCAATAAACAAATCTCCTTATAACACTATACATTCAAATCCTTTTCCCACTGCCATTCTGACTTCCAAGCCAGCCCAAGTCTGTGCAAACCAACTTACCTAAATGTCTTTTCTTACATGCAACCACTTTCTCTTACTTCCAAAAGTCAACTTTCTGTTTTCCTTCACTAACTCTCTCTTCCCTCCCCACTTCTGGGTTAAAACCCTCAAAGCCATACCCTTACATTCCCTGTAACACTGGGTTCTTTGCATACCAGTCTTCATACAAATAGCACAATTATCTATTCACAGCCTACAATATCCAGTCAATCCTAGAAATTTCCTCAACTCTTCAGGTGTTATCTTCTTTCATTAATTAAATGTCCTAAGTATTTTACCTCTCTTTCTACATATTGTAATCTCTAATTTATCTCTGTGACAATTCCTAAAAAGGCAGCAATTTATGCTGCTGACAAACAAACAACAAACAAACAAACAAACATACAAACGAACAAACGTGCCATCTGTTAAGTATGCAGAATGCACGCAGACATAAAAACATAAAGGAGTAAGAAAAACAGCTTCAAAAATAAAACAAACAATCTAAATGAGGTATTTTGAGTCAATACTCTGAAACTGCAAAGGCAGGTATCAGATATCACCCTTTACCCCGTCTTTCTCAGGCTGGTTCTCTGAGAGAGAAAAAATGGTTAAGAGAACAAAAACCGTAGCCCCCCTTTTTGTGCCTCTCACCTCCCGGGAAAAAAGGAGGGGGTGAGAGAAAGGAAAAAACTTTTTAAAACGGATGAGCCTCCCTCCTCCTGGGAGGACAGGAAGAGAAAGGAAAAAAAAATGCTTATACACAAAATTACATTTCATGCAATCCAATAAATGACTTCATACACACCCATTCACATCTGTACTGCAATCAGACCTTTCGTATAAACCACTTTCACATAAAAAATTTCATTTAATGCGTCCTCCATGCAAATCAGTCATTAAAATTATTTCAATGAAGTAGCTTATTCCCAAAACTGGAAAAAATTTCAGGCAGCAGTTTTAATCACAATGGTGATTTTTGGGCCCATAACCATTGCCTGTTTCTCCACAGCTTCAAGTTCAAGCCTAGTCAATTTTTGCTGGCCAGCCAAGCATATCATAATTAAAATTATTTCAATCACATACTATTCCACACACTATCATTATAGCAACAAAATATTTTTAACAGAAATCACTTCAAGTTGATCAGTTCAAATTATCTGAGTCTTCCCATTTAGACAGGTTTTAATTTTATTACCTGCTAAACCCCGGGTGGGAAGAACAATAAACTATTTTTTTCAGCCTGAGAAACATACTGAGAGTCAGAGATCAGATTAAAAGGTTGTTGAGAAAAAGTGTGAAAGCTAAGATAGAAAAGTAAAAGTCAGATTTTGAGATAGAAAGAATAATATTTATTAAATCAGTTCCATTTCTTCGACAGTCTGGAGTATGCCCCAAGGTTATAATTTCAGCAATAGCTTGGATAAAGGGTAAAACATTTTTAGATGGTAATGAGACAAATAAAGCCATTCAATGCAATATACTTTTTGCTGTTCTAAAGCAGCCAATACTCCTGTGGGTAGCTTACTAGTAGGAAATATTAACAAACTGACAATTTCTATGAGGGATCCAATCTACAAACTGAATACTCAAGATGTTAATTAAATCTCCTGGCTTTTTTTTCCTTTAGTCAATAACTCAAATAATGGGCTAAGTAAATGCATAGGTAAAAAAAATATGAGCGGACCCAATTAATAGTACCCAGTAATTGTTGCAAATTTACTAAGGAAATAACTTTTGGTAACTTTATACAAGGGAAAGCCAGAACAGAAAGAAATTGCACATACAGATAAGGAGTGTACAGCTGTATTTTTTCTGGGGCAATGTGCAATTCATTTACACATAAATCATTTTGTATTTCAAAAAGCCAATTAGGTTGTTTTCTTGAGGTTTGCTGCCTGGTGATAAAGCAGTGCTAACAAATTGGTTTTATACAATGTTTCTATATCCTGACACACTTGAACCATATCTGCCAAATCAAGATCTTTTCCCAGCCCAACAATTGCTCCTCGGCATTCAGAAGTGGCGTTCTTTGTAGCTTTTTTCCTTATGTTAGAGAAGGCTTGTTGACGCTTGCCAAAAACAGGCATTTTTCTGAAGGTTTGATAAGCACATTCAGAAGAAACTTGCAAAGTTGCAGCCGATAGGAATTTCTTCTATATTCCACCCCCCCTTTTTTTTGTCTAACTGTTTCTTTGAATTCTGCTTAGTGGGGGTGTTACCAGTTCCTTCAGAAGGAACTGATGATTCAATTAAAGATGGTTTTGAGGTGACAATTTTAACTTTATAATCAGGTGGAGGACTTGTAATTAATTGTTGCTCTTCCAAGGCATCAGAGCTATATTTTCTATTCCTTGATGACATTAATCTAAAAAGGAACCATTATCAGTGTCCTGAAGGCTCTTTTTTTTTTTTCATGCATAATTAAACACTCTATAGCCAATCTCCAGAGTGCCAGAATTTTTCCAGGGCTCGGGGAGGTTCGTGGAGGCATGTTCCTATATGCTTCCACACTTTCACTTTTAAAGAGCCCTTTTCCGGATAAGCCGGATAATGTTGCCAAATGTATTTTAGTACACTGATTAGATATTTTTTCGGGGGAATGGGAAGCGGCTTACCCGCCGCCTGGAATTACACTAGATAATTTGCAGATATCTCGAAGTTCATTGAGATGAATTGCCTGGTCCTTCGAGAAGCCCGATCCCATACTCACGATGTGGGAGGGTGCTCCGTTCACCGACGGCCGTCCCTGGGTGCGAGGCTATTCCCAGCCGGGGGTGAGATGGGTGGGTGACACAGATATCATGTCGGGGTCACCAGATGTGAGTTTTCCGCGGGCCGCCCATGAGGTCAATATTGAGGAAAGACTCGGACACGAGTTTTCTCGGGATGAGACGACCCAGATCTGACTCCGGGAGCCTCTTTTATTGTACACAAACAAAGGCAGGAGGGGTTTGTTAGCTTAAGCCAATAATATATTACAGCATGTCTCATGTAATGCATACGTAAGTACAAGTAATACATGGAAGCAATGCCCAAATTTGGGAAGATCTACAATCCTAGCTGCTAGTGAATTGTTGCAGCCCTTATCTATGAGTTGTTGCAACCTTTATCTAGTTTTTCGCATACGCGGTACAGCATGATTCTCTCATGCCTGCGCATAGCTCCTGAGCATGTTACAACAGCAAAGCCCCAAACTTCTAGACCACAAAAATGTCCAGTGGTTATCATTTATTACTCTAAGTTTTTTTTCTATAAACTAGGTGGCCATTTTATACCTTTTGACCTTTGAGAATTTCCAGGGAAAACAATTACATCACTTCTGTATAAGATACAGCATTGTGCGTGCCTCTAAAGATTTCTATAGTGTTGAACAAATAAAGTAAATTTATCTACGGAACTCCTTGTTATGTTTCAAATGCTTGATATGCATTGTAATATATGCATCAAGCAGTATGATAATTCTGTTCTCTCCCCAAAATAAAATTGCCTATCCAATTCTAGAGGAATAGTGAGACAGCAGCACAATATACCCCCCAAGCCAGGGGTGAAATCCAGCAGGTTCTGACAGGTTCGGGAGAACTGGTAGCAGAAATTTTGAGCAGTTCGGAGAACTGGTAGCGGAAATTTTGAGTAGTTCGGAGAACTGGCAAATACCACCTCTGGCTGACCCCAGAGTGGAATGGGAATGGAGATTTTGCAATATCCTTCCCCTGGAGTGGGGAGACAATGGGGATTTTGCAGTATCCTTCCCCTGCCACGCCCACCAAGCCACGCCATGCCCACCAAGCCACACCCACAGAACCGGTAGTAAAAAAAATTGGATTTCACCACTGCATCAAGCACTGTGATAAGTGTGTATGTGGGGGGAGGGGTCCTAAAACTGATCACTCAGTCTCATCCCTTTCTGTTTTTTCTGTTCATGGAAAAGAAGCTGAAACAATGTTTGTAAATCTGTGAAAGGGGAAAAGCATGGGAACATCAGTTTGATTCAAGGCCTCAAACCGATAGTCCAAGTTTTGATAGGGTACTTTGATCACATCTACTTTGAACCGAACTCACCCCTTCAAACTTTTCAAAGGTTCACATCACATAACCTTCATAAACAAACAATAAATGCATTGTAATGGTTGCTTTTATATACATCCATTACCCATGACTTATTTTTCTGGAAGACTGGTTTTGAAAAATAGGCCAATGTATTGGCTAAGACTTTTATACTGCCTAGAAGGCTTAGTCTCTTAATCTTATATAATCAACATCATTTTAGGTGGATAAGTTGTCTGGAAAAAAATCCTAAGGAAACGTGGCTTGTTACCATCTTTTTATGATATCTATGAGGTACTTAAAATCCAAAGAAGCTATCAAACAGTGTATTTTGGATATAAGTAAACAAGACTATTTCAACAGAACAACACAAAACTGCTCTATCAACAACATTATTGACATCTCTGCCCTGGTTTCCTATTTTTTCAGTGACTTCTCTCCAAGGAGCACCATCTATTTTTAATAGCCCAGCCCAACTAAATGCATGGCCTTCTTCAATTATCCAAGGTAGATTAGTACAGCAGCCACCAATCCTTTGGCACCAGGGACCAGTTCTATGGAGAGAGGTTTTTCTGTGGACCGGAGGGGGCATGGTTTCATATTCTACCGGCATCCCACAGATGGGTCATTGCTTATTTGTGCTGCCTGATTTCTGGCATGCCGTGGCCTGGTGCCAGTCCATGGACCGGGGATTGGGGATGCCTGGATTAGCAGTTGTCCATATTTGGAAAAGTTATGTCCTTGGTCCTTGGAAATATGTCAGGCCAATGGGAATCATTTTATAGTATTGTATCTTTTGTAATAGTCCAATACTACTAATAACATTTCTTCCAAGTTATTGTCATAGACATCAGATATGATTTAGATCATTCTCCATTTATCTGATTCAAAATCCATATAAGGTGGCAACATTTCTGTCTGAGACCATGCATATTATGAAAAATTCTTTATAATGATATAAAGGATGATTCATTGCTTGAGCCAAATTTTGCCGCAGAATTTAATTTTACAAACTTTATTCATTTTATTGTGTTTGTAATGATTTCTTTTTATATCTCTGGTGCTGGATCAAAATAAATTTATACACACACACACGCACGCACACACACATATATACACACACACACACACACACATATATATGCATATGTTATTCCCGCTCTAATAACAGTTATAGAAGAGTTAGATGAAAGAGTTAATGCATACAAGATTAAGAGCAGTAGCCATTACTTAGAAAATCCAGAGTTCAATTCCTGATTCACTCATAACTTAGGATGGCTGGGAAGACATGCTTAAGGAATTTGATATTTCAACATTAATCTGCATTATGTTATAACTAGGAATGACTGATTTCATACAGTTTCATAAAAATATTATTTATTAAGAAGGGGTATTGCCACACAACCAACACCTTCTTGAGGAAAAAAAACCAAGATGCTAGTAGACTTGTATTTTTAATAAAGTAGCTAATACAGCAGCCTTTCTAATATTGGATTGGCAGTCTCAATAAGTAATCTGGTGTTAAACAATTACAGGAGATAGCTGAAGTTCCTATTAGGGAATAGTAGGGTAAATGCTTCAGGGCTATTCTTCAAACTCTTCACAAATCAGTAATGAAACATGAAAACATTCATAAAACTTAGCCATTTGGAAAATGCAGAAAGATCTGCAATAACAATAACTGAAGAGAAATGTGGTTAATTTACACAGTGCCAATAAAACTAGAGTGATATTTTCCTTATACACATACAAAGAATTGCTCATACTTGATGCTTTTTGTGGGGCTAGCCATTCAAATGTTATTCACATTACACTATGATCAACCTTGAGCCTGCACTTAGACAATAATTGTTCACCAGGACTTCAACAGCATCCTCAGAACTTTATGATGGGTAAAAGCTAAATTTACCTGTGTACATGTAACAAAATCAATCCCCATTTGCCCAAATAAATGAGTGTGACTGCTAGTTTTATTCTGAATATAAATCCTACAAGATTATTTTAAGAACTCTTTTCATGCCACTTTTAGCAGTTTATATTTTAAGTTTTGTTTCAGTGTTCCTTTATACTGCACAGCTGGATTTATTTCTGAGCTGATAACAACAATGGAAATACTATATCTAATGTTATACCCACTTAAAATATTTCTTCACCTCAGTTGGTGTTAGCTAATTTTCTTTTGACTATTGCTCAAATGGCTGAATTTAAAAACAGCTGGGGTTCAGGGACTCTAGGACAGGTTGATTTAAATGCAGAGAGCTTACTCCAATTACTTATTACAGCTTTAGACAGAAAATGATATGTGTGTTTGGGGTCTGCCTGTGGCAGAATGATCTGAAACTGAGTGAAGGACTACAAGAGTTAAGATTAAAAAAAAAGATTTCCTTAATTGGAAAGACCAAGAGTAGGCAGGTCTCTGAAACTGAATTTCTCACCCTGAAGCTACATTGTTTTTATCATCAGGTTTATAATTGTCATCATTATTTTGCATCTTCCTATTTCTTCCCTTATGTTGAAAAAAGCCGTCATGAAACAACAACAGACAAATTATTGTTTAGAGGAGATGGTGACAAATCTTAAGCCTCAGACTTGGATTCCGTTCAATACCAGTGCAGTATTTTTTAATGTTTTTCTTTTTAATATCAGCATAGGAGGCTGCCTTGTGTCACTTCATTCCCATTCAGCCTCGGACTATCAACATTGATTAGGAGAAGGCAACTCATGTCATGCAGACTACAGGCAGTGCAATTCACTTTTTTTGACACTTTCCCTTTGCAGGATCCATTGTAGTATATTAAAAAAAAAAAACAATTAAAACAAAGCAAGGCAAACTGTGATGCATGAATCTCATGAATGGCTAGCAACCACTCTACAGAGAGCTTTGGAAAGCTTTCTTTCCCAGCCCTTCCTGCAGTTCCCAAGGGCATGAATTTGGGGCCTTTTCATATTCAATGCATATGTATGCCATACACTAAAAAAATAAATAACAATAACAGAGAAAAGCCAGTTTCCAAGCATGGGAAAGTGATGTAAGACTTTCGTGGGATGTGGTATAGATTTGTGATACAGGTAGTTCTCGACTTACGACCGTTTGCTTAATGACCATTGCAAATTACCACGGTGTTGAAAAAAAGTGATTTATAACTGATCTTTGTTATGACATCCCCATAGCCACATGATCAAAATTAGGACACTTTGTAGCTAGCACTTATTTATGATGGCTGAGGTGTCCTGGGGTCATACGATTGTCATTTGTGACTTTCCTAGCCAGCTTCCAGCAAGCAAAGTCAGTGATGGATGGCAGATTCACTTAATAACCATATGATTGACTGTATGATTCTCTTAATGGCCACAGCAAGAGAGATCGTAAAATTGGCCATGAGTCATTTAATTGCCTCGCTAAGCAATGGAAGTTCCAGTTCCAGTTGTGACCATAAGTCAAAAACGATCTGTACTTATCTTAAGTAATTATCCTGAACAGGTATCTCTGCAGTGTTCATGGCTTCATATGCTTCAAATAATTTCTATGGCAAGATATCAGCTCTTCCCACTGTGTTCCTGAAGAATGGGCAGCCAGGGAAGCTGAAGAACTATAGAAGTGGACGGAGCCTTCAATAATAAGTTAAACCACACACATATGTGCAATCTCACTTACACACACAAAAACAAAAGACTCCCCCCCACAAAACAATCCTAAAGCATTCTGATAATGTGGAAGAAAGTATAGAAGCCTCTTTCTCAGGACAAAAAACATCAAGACATTGCAGATAGATTTGATTGCTAATACTTTGAGGAAATCTAACAAAATTAGACATGCTTCCAGGTAACAATGGATAGAGTTTCAGTCTCTTTATGCCAATGGCTTTATTTAATAATAATAATAATAATAATAATAATAACAACAACAACAACAACAACAACAACAACAACAACAACAACTTTATTGTCATAAATGAAATTCACTTAACACTCAAAGACCAGGTCCAACACACATAACAATCCCCAAACACACTCCCACCCACCACAAATTCCCTACTCCTAAACCACCCAAACATCCACGCAACAGACCAAGTAATGCTGTCCAACAGCTCACTGACTGTGGCCCTTTAGTTCATTATAGCTCTGGGATAAAAACTATTCAGAAAACGTGTGGTCTGAGTTTTAATTGTTCTGTATCTTCTGCCAGAAGGCAACAGTCCAAAACGATTGTAAGCAGGATGAGAAGAGTCTCTGAGAATGTATGCAACTTCTTCAAATAGCAAGATTCGAAGATGTCATCCAGGGCTGGTAGCTGGAGCCCGATGATATTCTGGGCAGTTTTAATGATTCTCTGTAGAGCTTTTTTGTCCACTATAGAGCTGCTCCCATACTATTCAAGAAAGCCGTATGCTCAATGGTGCTGTGATAGTAGGACAGAAATAGATGCTGAGATATATTTATCTTCCTGAGCATTTGTCCACAGAGTTCAGTATTCTCTACTTGATGGGCTGGTTTTCCAGGCATAGAACCTGGAATAACAGATATGAATAACATATCTGTTATTCAGGCTTTTTTGTGCATGAAAAAGTAAAATGGTAACAGTAGAATAAAATCAGGATTATTCTGCATGAAAAGAAAAGATTGACAGTCTGTGGCTGATGGGTTATATATGTAGCTGAGTCATTTTAATTTGATTCTTGAAGCTCCTCCATATTCAACAAGCTACTTAATAACATCACTTTGGTTCCCGCTCTTGCTTCAAGTACTTCGTCAGAAAAGGAGCATGGTATCTTTCCTGCTGATCAAGCAAAAGACACTTCAGTCAAGAGGCACAAATAGTTGATCTATGATAGCAATAATTCCATATACTACAAAGTAAGCTGTAGAGCTGCTGAGGATGAACCATTTTCTATTTTGACAACTTGACTTTAAAATTTTATATCTATTTCTGTTTATAATAATATTTTCACTGTTGAAATAAAAAGGTGTCTTCTTAGCTCAAACTGTGGCGGATTCCGGTCCTTGAATGATATTTTGTCATCCTTCACTAGTAGATCTATTATTTCTTTTTATTTCTTGCTTTATTGTAATTCTGTGCATTACTTGTTAGTTTTTTAGCTTTCTTAGGGGCCAAAATCTAACACTGAAAATTCTGCTGCATCAACTCTGCGTCAACTCTGAAGTGAACCTGGCTGAAGCCATCTTTTGCTGCCTCATAGTTGCCACAAACTCTGAAAAAGGAAAGGGAGGGGGAAGCAGATAGACAGGCTAACAGTCAAAACAAAACGTTTTCTTGTGGGAACCAAGGTCATCATAACAAGTTGGCAGTTGATGGAAGAGAGGAGTGATCAAGCACCCTACTAGCTATGTACATTGGACAATGTGATCGGTGACATCTGTGGAGGGAACCATTTGTTCTTTTAATTAGGCTAAAAACTGTGGGAACATTTAGAGCTGGTTTTCACTAGCTGTGCCAATATAATGTATCCAATAAACATGTTCTTTGAGGAAGTTCTGCTTTTGGTTGATATGTTACTTGGAACACTGATATTTATCTCATAGACTTTCCATATTCTGTAGGAAGCCCAAAAGAAAGACAGGACGTATTAGTCTTCTCCTAGCAGATGATATGCATAGTCTTTGAACTGGAGATTACATATAAATATTACGGCTAAACGTACCCCCCATAACAATATTTAATGGGACATAGTCTAGGTGTTTAGTAAACACCTAGACTATGTCCCATTAAATAGACTGAAGAGACTTGGGTTTAAGTTCATCATCAGTCATGGAAATTTACTGGGTGAATTTACCTGCAGCCTGTAAATTATTGGGCCTTCTTCCACATTAGGAGTCTGGATCATTATTTGAGACCTCTAGCTACTGTATATTAGTGTTGAGGTCCACTCGACACATCAGGAGATAGGGATGACTTGCAGGACCCCAGACACCTTGGAGGATCTCATGTTCGGCAGCGAAGTGCTTGTTAGGGTGGCTGGGTGGGTGTTGAGCACAATGGTGGTTGGGTGTTTGTGACGGGTTAGGCGGCCGGTCACGTTGCAGCCGGATGAGGCATCTTTACCCTGACTCCCTGCCGCCATGCTGACTGAGGAAGACGACACTATGAACTGATGCCATACTCTGCACAGGAGCAGCAGCGGCAAAGATCTGGAAGTGTGATTGATTGCTGGGTTCGCTGGCGCGACTATTTAAATGGTGTTGGGCGGCGGCAGCTCCCAACGCCGACTTTGTGTTGTATAGCATTAAACTGTCAGCCTTGTCAGCGGCAGATCTGGAGATTGATTAAACCTACATGCAGCAAAGAAGCATCCGGCTGTAGCGTTTCCTTTCTTATATACCCAGGTTTGCAGCGCAAGCTGATAATCACATTAAGTTCCCACTTGAATGACTCAGCTCATGGATGACTTTTGGCCAGTTCCTTTCCAGACTAATGTACATTTAAAAAAAACTTTATTGATTTTCAAAAACAGTTAAAAAATAAACAGACAAGAAAGAAAAAGTTTGAGAAAGAAAAAAGATCAAAAAAGAAAAAAGAGGTGCAAAAAGAAAAAGTAAAGAAAATAGAAAAAGGAATGACTTCTGACTTTCTTTGGTACAGATATGAATAAAAAATGCACCAAACTCTTACTTTAAGAGTAAGAGAAAGTAACTCTTTCTATAATCCCATATACTTCTAATCATCAATTCCAAAAATCAACATTTCATTTCTTTCAGTTTCTTGCAAACAATCCAAGAATAAATGTATCTGAAGACAAAATTATAGGAAACCTCTCATAAACTATCTTGAAGGCAGGATGAAGAAATAACAGTAGCAACAATATGAACAATAAATGTACTTTCCAATTTGGACAGCTTTGTTCTTATTGGATAAATTTGCTTCCTGATGTAATGACACAATAAAGGTTATCTAAGAAATTAGTTTATTTTTCTTCAACTATATAGTACATACAGTTGCTATCATTGCTAACCATGTTGCTAGATGGGGAAAAGAAAACCTTCTTCTCCTTTTCTGAAATCCCTTCCGGCAACTGCTTAAAAGAAGCTCTTTGAAGTGTTTCGTTTTGAATAATATGATTTAATGGGGAATTTAAATCATAGCCATATTAAATGAGTTGAAAATATCCCAAACCTTATGAAGCACTGAGAAAGAAGGCTACCTTAACTCTTTAGAATAGAATCAGAAAAAGTTCCTGCATTAAATAACAGGTTTTTGAAGATGAAATTTTGTTTATGTCAAAGGCAAATTCATTTGCAATCAAAGTGAAAGTTTCAGAAACAACCCATAGCTATCCTACAGCAACTAAGATATTGTATGAATCTGTAATTATATTGGTCAGCATTCAAAGATGCAGCTATACAGTGTTCAACTATATGAAGTGGACCATCAGTGATACAAGATATTATCAGGATGCAAGCTGATATTAGAAACTGGCCTGGCTTTCAGAGTTTCTAGAAGTACATTTACTACTAAAATCAGATTCCAAGATAATGATATTGTTTTGAAACTTACACATTAGAATCTGTGCTTGTTCTAATACTGTACTTTCATTACTTTATTCAAATTGTATTTTTATAAATATATTTTTTTAATTGAAAACTTTAAAAAGAAAATATAAATATGTGTAAGAAGTAACATGAGAAAGAATAAAATAATATAATACACATGAATAAATCAGGAATTTAAACATGTCATAGAAGTTAAATGTTTCTGACATACCATTAATTAGTTGCAAATAGTTAAGCATACCATATATTTACTACTGGAAAGATTGTAAAAAAACAAAAGAATGGTTAACCAAGTTTTGAGAGTATGCATTAATTTCCCAAACAACTTCATACCTTAAAAGTAAATCTGACATAGATTTCAATTCAAATTGGAAAAAGGTTTTAGGGTTAGGGTTAGGGTTAGCATGCGGCCCTCCCGAGCTCTGTTTTTGCTGGCAGAGGGTTGCAGGAGGCCAAAAATGGAACTTGGGAGCCCATTTTCACTGGCAGAAGCACCGCGAGCCGGTCCTTTGCTGTTTCCAGAGCCAGATCTAAGTACCCCATGGGCCGGATCCGGGCCCCGGGCCTTGAGTTTGGCACCCCTGTTTTAGAGCATTCAGACTTTGCATTTCATTTATAGAACTCATTTATAGAAGATGGCTTTAGCTTTCACTAGGCTGTCAAAGAAGTGGTTGATTATAACACCCTTCCCAAATTTGATCTTCTTCAGATGTTTTGGGCCTCCTACCAGCCTACATGGCCAACAACTAGGATTTTTCTCCTCCATTTTATTTTTGCTAACCACAATTTACCATGATATAAAATTGATAACAGACAAACTATTATTAGTGCAAAGTTTCAACCCATCACTTGAAATACCTATAAAAACAATGTGCAGTGTCAGGTTTCGATGTCGTCTCAAATAAAATAAATTGCATTTCCAAACAAATAGTCTTTGATGAAATCTTTCATTTATTAAGCACGACAATCTGTCCCCGATTGTGGCGTAGACAACACTGACTTCCTGACCCCAAACCTTTCCTTTCCGTTCCCCAATTCTCTGTGTCTCATTGGCCATCTTCCAAATCATTCTCCCCATATCTACTACTTCAGTTCCCAGGAATGTCCCCCCTCCCATCTCATCTCCTAGGGGATAATATCTTCAGGGAAAATAAGTAGGTGAGAAGTCAAGCGTCCTCTTGCCAGCTGCCCCCTCTTCTCCTTCTTATGTCAGCACTAGAGTAAATGCAGGTTGAAGTGCAGACAGTGCAGTTTATAAGAGTGGATTTCACTGAAATCGAAAAGCACGAAACGAGGAAAGAATCAACATTTTGATATATTAAGGACTAAAGGAAAGAAGATTAGGAGATTCATAAATATATTTGTGAATCACGAAACCACAATTTGAAGGATTGTTTAAATCAAGACATTATTTCTCTGCCTGTATTATGATGATGATGTAGCATAATTCCAAAGAATATAAACATTCTTTCCCCAACAGTTTTGTAGTGTAAGGCATTTTTCCAAATAAAATCAGAGAAGCCTATTGTGTAAATCAGTGGAATTAAGACCAGATTTGGGGGGGGGAGAGAGGGGGGGGCTGAGGAAGGGAGGGAGAGAGGGAGAGGGAGAGGGAGGGAGGAAGGGAGGGAGGGAGGGAGGGGAGAGAGAGAGAGAGAGAGAGAGAGAGAGAGAGAGTTTTGCAAAGTCTGAAATGCAACAGTGACTCTAGTCTAGAACAATGAATTTGGAGAAACTAAGAATACAATTATGGGAGCAAGGATTTTGCTATATATTAAAAATATGTACAGGAAATACCCTACCATATTTATTTCCTCATTAATAAGGCTGCATATGGCTAGTGCTAGTGCAGAAATAGGAGGCTTTACCTAAAAGAAAGTGAATCATTTGTGAATTCTGTAGGCACAAAATGGCTCTCTCTAGCCCATGTACATGTGAAAGGTTAGGCAAGTTTTATTTGGTACCTTATACACTTTCTATGTTAATTCATATATTTTAAATGTTACTGTCACTGTACCAAAGAGCCTATCATGCAAATAGATACCAAGCATGTTTGATTCTGAGAAGATTTCCAAAAATCCAAATTGGAAGTCGCCAAATGCACTTTATTCAATGAAATAGAAGCCATTTGGATAAAATGCAGAACTGAACCACCAGTTTAGATCATGAATACGCTATGGCACTTTCTGATCAATCTAAGTATCCCTTCTAGATGTTATTGCATAATGGAATTGGAATATGCATGTATATCAATGATATTATACATAAAACAAATACAGAAATGGGAAAGCATGAATTGAAGATTATGAATGAGGTGTATATGTGACTGATTTCTTTGATTCCCCCCCTCCTTTGGATTCTCCTATCATTGATGTATAGCAGGGGTTAAATTCAGCAGGTTCTGACAGGTTCTGGAGAACCGGTAGCAGAAATTTTGAGTAGTTCAGAGAACCGTTATCCATGCCCTGCATGTCTTTTAGAAAAGTGAGGCTGTGACTGTCATCACAGCTTTTTCTACCCAGTTACTTAGAGAATGGAGTTGAGTTATCCCCTCTAAACTCACTACTCATTTGAAATAAATAAATTTCAGCTGAGCCCAATCAACTTCTGCATCTGGAATGAGGAGGTGCCGTATTCACTATTTCTCTGGCAGAAAACTATCATGGCCTCATTCTAATGCCAGTGAAATAAGAATGGAAGAATCCCAAAATGAGAATATAAATCAATATTTTTAATTGACTGATTAAATTCTCATATCTTCCTGAAAATTAAACAGGGACTAATCCCAAAAAAAATCAGTGATTCTGCCCTTATTGAAAACTATTTCCCTTATGATTCTGAGGATTTCTGAAATTAAGATAGCTCTCAGAAAAGGACCAGCTAGGGCAAGAAATACAATTCTTTTTTCATGTCACTCTTCTAAATGTTGGACTATAAGCTCAGTGATAAATCTTCAAATGATTTAAGAGCTTTATACCACTGAACACCAGTTCAATTATCTTGTAAGGCCGCCAAAACTACAACTTTTTAGCCAATTGTACACTAGATTATAGCACACTATCTTTCTCAAAAGAATATTTCTTATAGAAAGTGTTATTCCTCAATTTAAAACACTTGCAAAGGCCCATACAGTTTGAAGACCTGTTTAAATTCTACCTCTTCACTGGATTTTGTTTCTAAGTACTTGATCAATTATTGCTCTTTTCTGAATCTTTTCTAATTTCACGGATTCCTTAAATAATCATGCTCAGAAGTAAACAGTGTTCAAGATCAGAGGTGAGTTTCAGCAAGTTCTGACCAGTTCTGGAGAACCGGTAGCGGAAATTTTGAGTAGTTCGGAGAACTGGTAGTAAAAATTCTGACTGGCCCCGCCCCCATCTATTCTCTCGAGTCCCAGCTGATCAGGAGGAAATGGAGATTTTGTAGTAACCTTCCCCTGGAGTGGAGAGAGAATAGAGATTTTACAGTATCCTTCCCCGCCACGGCCACCAAGCCACACTCACCAAGATATGCCACACCTACCAAGCCACGCCCACAGAACCGGTAGTAAAGAAATTTGAAACCCACCACTGGTTCAAGATAAGATCAGATCAAAGCAGGATAAAATCATTAGAATATTTGATTTTCCAAAACACAAAGGCAAGATCTTTCTAACATTTCCAAATCATGTAGACATGTGAAGATATTTCATTCCCCCCCCCTTCATAAAACTTTCCTATCTCTTGGATATAAATGTTTACAAAAGTGATGTGTGTGTGTGTCTTACATCTTCATTTTTACCATCTATAATTTTACAGGAAAACAAATATTGTACTACATGTTATTCTAATGTATGGAGATGCTGTATTTTGGGGACAATATCAGTATTCCTAAATTATGTGGAATAATTATTGCAAGTACAACTATTTGCTTTTAGAGTAAGAAAATCTATTATTTATATATTACGTTATAGATTTTAAGACTATATTTGCACTATAAGGTTAACCCATTTAGCTATAGAAAATAACTCAGTTATATATGTAGCTGAACTGTAATGTTTCAAGCATTTAACCAACTTTTATGATATAGAATTACACAGTTATATTTCAGCGGCCCCATACAATATTCTGTTCAATATAAACAGATTTGAATCATTGATGGGCAATATATTCTAAATGAAGCAACTCTGTCTAAATTAAAACATACATCTAAGCTTTACGAATGTGATCATCTCAGCTAACAAATATTTGATTTAATTCTAGGTGTCATTTACCTATCTTCAAAGATCAGCTCTTTACAGACTACCTTAATGGTAAATTTCTTGCTGTTTCCATTATAACTGCAACTAGCATGAATTAAAAATTCCTCTTGTAGGATTCTGGTTTTGGTGTACAAAAGTTGATAAAAGTGCTGATAAATATTCATAATCAATAGCCAAATTTGGTAGTTGTGAAATAATGTCAAAATGTAAACCCATCTACACAAAGTGGCAAAGTGGCCCAGCACATAATCCAGTAGGAGACATTCCTATTTTCTGCATCCTTCCTGCATTAAATTATTAATTGGGTGCTGTCATCAAGCTATTCTGCTCAGGCATTGGCTAAATTCAGATATTTTCTTTGGCTTATTACTCCTGTGTTAATCATAATACTGCCTTTTTAAGTCCTAGTAATATAATATTTAATAAATCAATAGTATAATTGATTTTTCAAATTCTGTTTTGTTATATTCCAACAATCTGATGCATTTCTATTCAGAAATAATTTAATTTAAGATTCATTGGGATGTATTCTCAGATAAGACTGTGCAGCATTCCTGGTAGAAGGGTAGTATAAGCTTAAGAATTACATTTTTTAAAACATTATTTATTTATTTATTTATTTATTTTTCATATTTGTATACCGCCCTACTCCCGAAGGACTCAGGGCAGTGAACAGCCATAATAAATACAAATACATATAGAAGTTAAAAACTATTAAGAAACAGATTAAGTAATTTAGGCTCAAAGATTAAAAAACATCCAAATTTATCTAAAGAGGTTTAAAACCCAATTTAAAAGACAGTTTAAAAGCCAATTAAAAAGGGAGAGTTAGGCCAGACCAGCTTGTTGGAATAGAAATGTTTTCAGGGCTCGGCGGAAAATGCGTAAGTCTTGGATGTTTCGTAACTCCGGGGGAAGCCCGTTCCAGATGGTAGGTGCCCCCACAGAAAAGGCTCTCCCCCTGGGGGCCGTCAGTCGACATTGTTTGGCCGACGGCACCCTGAGGAGTCCCTCTCTATGGGAGCGAACTGGTCGGTGAGAGGCTATTGGTGGCAGGAGGCGGTCTCGTAAGTACCCTGGTCCTGAGCCATGGAGCGCTCTAAAGATAGTAACCAAAACCTTGAAGCGCACCCGGGCTTAAATGTCCATGTTTTCAGGAGCAAAAAGAATGGGAGTGTATCACCCACCAACATGCTGACTTAAAAGGAGATTAGCCATATTGTTGCAGGATAAAAGTATCAGTTTCCATCAATCATGATATACTACTGTAATTCATGTAGTACAGAATCAAGGCAGAATTTTTCTGCATAGCAGTTACAATTGGTGGTTTTATTTGGCAATTTTTGGCCACTGTGAGGACAGAATTATGGGCTTGATATGATTTTGATCTGCCCAGGGCATCCTGAATCAATTGTGTATTTTCAGACTTATCCCATCCTTGTCTTACAATTCAGCATGGTCATTGTTCTTTAGGTTATTGTTTTCTTTAGCTTCTTTATGTTGCATTTTGTAAATTGTACTTAGCCTTTTATCAACCTTGACATTTATGAGCCTTGTTTTGCTGTTAACTTTCTAACTTTTTTTCTCCAGATATTGGACATCATATAGTGTTGTGCTCCTATTTTTCCTAAAATCAATGCCATTCAATTAATGTCAGACTATAGAGATCACATTTATGAAGCAAGTGTTAAAAAAGGAAAACTCTAAGTCGTCACAGTAGTTAAATATAGAATTGTTACCATAGAAATTAGGATAATTTTGTAATATAGATAACTCACAACTACATATTACACAGCAAGTTGTTAGAATTTCATCCATGAAATTCCTCTAACTCCTGGAAGTTTTTTTCTGGTTTTCTTAGAGTAAAAATTAAATAATAAAGAACCAGGTCCAAATCTAGAATTTTAAAAAAGCAGCATATACATTATATGTTGTATTATTTTCTTGCCACTAGGAATAGTCAGTCTTGGAGACTAATATAAAAACAGGACGGAAGATTTGGAACCTTGCCCTGTTGGCGATTACAGTCTTTGAGTCAACGCTGTCCCAACCTCAAGTTTATTTGTTTTGCTGACCCATAAATCCCATGCCTGGTTGCCTTCCAGTCATCTTCCAAATTGCACTCAGTGTGTTGTCTTACAGCCTGAGATTCCAGAAAGGTAAATGGGAAGGCCCTGCTACAGAATTATAGAATGAAAAAAAAAACATGGAATGGGTTGGAAGGGATCATAGAAATAATCTAGTCCAGGGGTCTCCAACCCCCAGGCCGTGGCCTGTTCAGAACCGGGCCATACAAGCGCATGCACAGCTCAACTTGCACTTGAGTCACAGCCCTGCATGCACTTGACTTGTGCACCGCGGCCACCACTTGCATGGGCCGGTTCCCCCTCATTGGGCTGCCAAGTTGTAAAGATTGGGGACTGCTGATCTAGTCCAATCCTTTTTTCAATGCAGGATCCACTACAGAATCCTTGATAGACAACTATCTAGCCATTGCTTAAAGACCTTTAGCAAAGGTGACTTCAGCATGTCATATGGTGGTCCATTTCACTGAGCTCACATGACATGTGACAATGCATTTCATCTTTCTGATGTCAAGCATGAACATTGTTCCCTGTGGTTTCAACTCAATGGTTCTGGTTCTACCCTCTAAGTAACAGAGGAAAGATCTATTATCTCCTCTTGGTAAAAACCTTCAGATACTTGGAAGATTACTATCATATGTATTCTCAATCATCTCTTCTGCAAGTTAAACATACCCCATATCCTTGAACAGTTCCTCATGGGACTTGCTTGGTTTGCAGACTTGGATGGAAGGTCCAATCCATGCTTTCTTTTATGCCCTACCTCCCTGTTTCCTCAACATTGCACAAGGTGAAACAGCAAAGTGATGCTCCTCACACACAAAAAATGTGTGTTGTGACATAATGTCGTAATAGTGTCATAGTGTTATTAAGCCCAACAAAAGCTTTAAAAGATAGAATATAGAAACTTTATGAAAAGGATACACACACACACACACACACACACACACACACACACAAATATGTGTGTCTGCACGTGTGTGCTAGGAATAATTTCTATCCTACTAAAAATCCAATTCTTATTCCAAATCAGACATCACTTTAAATTAGTATTAGTTTTAGTCTTCAGAAATATTAACCAAAGCCTTGTAATCTATCATAGACAAAGAGGACCCATACTTCTGCTTGCCTACTTTAGCATCTTCTATGCTGAAAATGTAATGTGGTACTGGGTGTAGGTGATACAAGCTCTAATGAGTCAATCTGATGAATCAATCTGTACATGTTTGTCACATTTTGGATAGACAGGTAATATTTGACTTACAACAGTTTGTTCACTGACCGTTCAAAGTTGCCACTGAAAAAAATGACTTATGACTTTTCACACTTACAACCGTTACAGTATCCCCATGGTCACATGATTAAAATTTGGGTGCTTGACATTCATATTTATAACGGTTGCAGTGTCCCTGGGTCATGTGAACATGTGACCTTCTGACAATCAAAGTCAATGGGGAAGCCAGGTTTACCTAACAATCATGTTATTAACATAACAACTGTAATGATTCACTTAACAACTGTGGCAAAAGGTCGTAAAATGGGGCAAAACTCACTAAACTACTATCTCATTTAACCACACAAATTTTGGTCTCAGTTGTGGTTGTAAGTCAAGGACTATCTGTACAAATGACATCATGATGCATACGGAAAAGATGTGGAAATTACAATATACCTTGTGCTACTGCTTGCATCACTTTGATCTCTTTTGCACTTCTTATGACATTGTCCTTAAAGCACTAGGATCTTTCAGTTAATACTGAAAGAAAAGACACCAAACAAATCTCCTGAAATACCAAATGCTATGAATTATACAAAAAAAGTTTTATAAATATGCAAATTTGTAAATTAGAAAAGAGAACAGTCTGTATAAAAAGAATCCATAGCCAACAGCCCTCAGTAGATAAAGAAGTCTAAACAGTAGATAATCATACCAGAGGTGGTATTCAGCAGATTCTGACCAGCTCTGGAGAATCGGTAGCAGAAATTTTGAGTAGTTCGGAGAACCGGTAAATACCACCTCTGACTGGCCCTGCACCCATCTATTCTCTGCCTCCTGAGTCCCAGCTGATCAGGAGGAAATAGGGATTTTGCAGTAATCTTCCCCTGGAGTGGGGTGGGAATGGAGATTTTACAGTATCCTTCCCCTGCCATGCCCACCAAGCCACAGCCACAGCTACCAAGCCATGCCATACTACGCCCACCAAGCCACACCCACAGAACTGGTAGTAAATAGTTTTGAATCCCACCACTGACCCATACATATACTGTTATTCCAGTTCTGTGCTCTGAATCCTCTACCAGTTTTCAGGATGAATTCACAGAATATTATTAGGAATTTGGTGTGAATATTTCTGAAATTGGATGATATATTAGCATTTTATTTACAGATATTATACAACCCTACTCAATTTAGAAGAATTTTACTATATTTCCTTAAATATATCTGCTTGTTTTGTTCCTAAAATAGGAATTTGGGATAGATGCCTAAATTAAACAAAGGAATCAGGGGTGGGTTTCACTTACGTTTGCTACTGGTTTGCTCATGCGCACGCACGCGCTTTGCTCGCACATGCACCACATCTGCGTATGTGCAGACCATATTTGATGATGTCTGGGCAGGTAGGCAGAGCCTCCCACTGCCGCCACTACGGGTTCACATGAACTGGGGCGAACCGGTAGCAACCCACCACTGAAAGGAATACTGCATATACTATCTGGTCAATGGTCAATGAAGTTGAAAGAATAATAAAAGCTGAAATTGAGTTAGTGTCTGCCAGTATCTTGGCCTCAGATTAGACAGGACTTCTCTGTATTTCATCACTATAATCCCTGTTTAATCTGAATAATTCTCAAATTAGATTGCTATCAAAATTATTTCACAGCATTGTTTTAAAGATTACAATTCAGGCAAAATTCTTCCTCAATGGTTCTTCCAGCTGTTTAAATATTTACTGTCAAGTACTCCCGGGGGATTATTTAGAAAGCTGAACCAACGTCATAGCAAGCATCATTTAACTGTAGAATAACTGTAGTTTGGAAATCCTGCATTTCAAGATTATATAATATGTAGCATTTAATATGTTCGCCCAAATGACAACATTTTTCTCTCCATCAATACCTTGGCATAACTTCACTTCTTATATTTGTTGTGATATAATTACATTATCATATTCAATAATCCAGATAATAATGTTAATCTAGATGTATTTTATAGCCTGCTTCCTATCCAAATTCCTTATGACAAATTACATTTATCTTATGTATTTTAATGCCTAGCTATTCTAGACATGGTTCACATATTAATGTAAGGACTGTAAATGATTAATAAAGTTCCTATGTTTTAGACAGAAGATGCTTTTTTTTTCTATGTCAGTGTCAGATATTGTGAGGAAAGATTTGTTTTTTCTAGAGCAGGGGTGCCCAACCTGTGGGCCGTGGCCTACTACTGGGCCGCGGCCTATTTGCAACCAGGATGTTTGAGCATCGGGCTGGCCCATGCACAGCTCAACTTGTGCGAGTGGCAGGCTGGCATGCATGCACACATGCACACATCTCAACTTGCTCACATGCCCCAGCTCCCCTTTCTTCCCTCCACAGCTGGGCCACCAAGCTGCAAAGGTTGGGGACCACTGTTCAGGAGTACCATATTAGATAGTGATGGCTAGGCCATATCTGCAATACTGGGCTAGGTGGATCAACACTTTCCATCAATATAACGGGATACCAGCAATAAAATGAGTAAAATTCCAGTTAGCAAAACACTTATAAATAATCTTGTTTCATATCCTCTAGTTCAGTTCCACAAACAGTAAAAGTGATAATATACTGCTCAAAAAAATAAAGGGAACACAAGCAGAAGACATCCGAGATCTGAATGAATGAAATAGCCTTATTAAATACTTTGTTCTTTACATACAGTAGTTTATACACTGCTCAAACAACTAAAGGGAACACAAAACTACTATATGTAATGAACAAAGTATTTAATAAGGCTGTTTCATTCATTCAGATCTCAGATGTCTTCTGCTTGTTTTCCCTTTATTTTTTTGAGCAGTGTATAACATAGGCTGAGTGATGTCCGAGAACACTAATAGAGGAGAGAACTAGCTTCTTCTTGATATGGCAGGTTATTTAATAGAACCTTTTTCTCACTAGCTGATTTTCTCTTTCACCAAAAACCAGCAGGTCTTTAGAATTTAAGAAAACTGATACATTTAGTCTTAAAAAGAAAAAAGAAAAAGGACTTGAAATAAGAATTACGGAGAAGCAAGAAGTGCCGTAGTAGTTCAGGAAGTTTACAATTATTTAATTATCCCAATGACTTTGTATTGTGGAGAAAGGTATTGAACACAGTAGATGAATCACCCCTTTCTAAATCTGCGTGGGCTTATTTTGTTGAGAATAAAAGTGTGATTGTGAGTTTTATTTTTATTATTTTGGCTTTCTCCCTTGGTATTCCACTCTTTTTTAAAAAATCATTCCTGTCTGCTTTCAAAAGAATGAAAAATAAATGTAGCAATAGCACTTAAATTTATATAATGCTTCATAATGCTTTTACAGCCCTCTCTAAGCGGTTTACAGAGTCAGCATATTTCCCTCAACAATCTGGGTCCTTATTTTACCCATCTCGGAAGGCTAAGTCAACCTAGAGCCGGTGAGATTTGACCTGCTGAACTGCAGCTAGCAGTCAGCTGAAGTAGCCTGCAGTACTTCATTCTAACCACTGCGCCACCTCAGCTCTATAAATATGCCACATAAGTATTTGGCGATCAAAAATACTGGATCTTCCAGATCTCAACTTCTCCCTATTTCTTCCCAGCATGCCACCTTTTGTTGTCACGTGTTACAAACTTTCTTGGATAGTTATACCAAAGCAATGTTTGCTACAGTTATTTCCTGGGATGGGGAGAATAGTAAGTACAACTATTTGCTGGTATGCGAGAAACATAAAACAAGTTTTCTGACAGAATGAAGAAGTGAAAAAGTAGAAATGCTCCCTATCACGTACCTTACTGAATACATTTAAGGTTTAAGAATCTTTGAATGCACAGAGACAAAGAGAAAGAGCACCCACATTCCTGTCTTACAGCTGAAAACCAAGAGAAAAGATTACAATAAATATCTGTGGCTGAGCTTTAACTCAGAATGTCCTATTTGATTTATTTTCCTTATGAATATATTCCTTCTTTGCTGCTGATCTATCATTCCTATTCATTTTGCCCTCAGACATGAATATAATTTACCAGTACCTAGAATTTGGTGAGCATTGCTTGGAAACATTCAAAATAGTATTAAAAATAGATTGTGCTATTTTCATTTTCTCTGTGTGGTGCTGTCCAGATACGTTCAGTTCTTACCAAAATTCCCAAGTATTGGAAAGCCATTTTCTTTAGAGCTCTGGAATGTATATCAAGAGGGATAATATTTCTTTTGTTGTCACAAAGAATGGAAACAATTTTTTAAAGTTTTATCTTAATAGGTGGGACCAATAGTAATTTGCTGTTTCTTCTTTCCAGCAAATTTTGTTTTGTTTTTTGCTGTAACTTAATGCTTCTCTAACTGATAAGGGCTGTCCTGAAAATTACTGAAGAAAGTTGCCAAAGCTAGAGAGGTATTTTGTAACAATTTCCAGAATTGAGCCCTTCTGCTTTGTATTATTTCTATTTACAGATGAATCTTGGCCTCTTCTTTCTAACTAGTTCCAAAATCAGGCCTGGCATGCTTTTCTAAACAGGTATTCCTGGGTAAGGTCGGGAAATAGATTACAGCAGAACATTACAATAGTAACCAATTTGTATCTCTGCAGAGTTTACAATCTTCATCAGATTGTAAACTGATGAAGATTTGACTTAAGCATGAGGGCCATTTTTGTCCTGGTACATGTTTTTTGGTCTCAGTTGTTAGTGAACTTGTCTGATAGAGCTTCTGGAAACTTAAATGTTTGGAACAAGTTTGTAGATTTTCAGTTGAGCTAATCAAGTTAAACAAGTTAGCTAAGTGCCTCCAAGGCAGGTTACATTCCTGGTAACTGCATTGACAAATGTTGGTCATCTCAATCTATCTCTATTAATAACTCACAGCTCTTCAAAGTACATTCCTGTGATCATTGATACTGTTCTTAGGTTGTATTCACTTTCTCCTCCTTGCACTCCTCTCCTCAGCCTTGCCAAGCTAATAATGTTTTTCTAGTCCAGGGGTCAGCAACCTGCAGCTCTGGTGCCGCATGTGGCTCTTTCACCCCTCTGCTGCAGCTCCCTGTCACTCAAAATATGTGTCACAACCACCAATGTGCGACACCTGCCAGCACCCGACTTATTGAGCTTTTCAACCCCCAGTAGGCCAACCATGGATAAATCCAAGAAAAGAAAAGTTTCAAAAGAAAACAGAACGTTTAATTCAACTACATATGCTAGTTTTGTGGCCGCTCAAGAAATAGTCAGGCATGAGAAGGGTTTTGTGCAGGGGTGAAATCCAGCAGGTTCTGACAGGTTCTGGAGAACCGGTAGTGAAAATTTTGAGTAGTTCGGAGAACCAGTAGCGGAAATTTTGAGTCGTTCGGAGAACTGGCAAATACCACCTCTGACTGGTTCCAGAGTGGAGTGAGAATAGAGATTTTGCAATATCCATCCCCCAGGAGTGGGGAGGGAATGGGGATTTTGCAGTATCGTTCCCCTGGAGTGGGATGGAAATGGAGATTTTGCAGTATTCTTTCTCTGCCACGCCCACCAAGCCTTGCCCACCAAGCCACACCAAGCCCACCAAGCCATGCCCACAGAACCGGTAGTTAAAAAATTTGAATTTCACCACTGGTTTTGTGGCTCCCGGTGTTTTCTTTTCTGTGGGAAATGGGTCAAAATGGCTCTTTAAGTGTTTAAGGTTTCAGGCCCCTGTTCTAGTCTATCCTCTACTCATATCACATGACTAAAATCTGTGTTTCTGCTTGCTTATCATTGCCTTAAAGATAAAGAAGCCTTTATCTGGTTCAGATATGCCTCAATATAAACTTTGAAGCATGGCAAGGATTTTCTGCAAGTCAAGGAAGCTTCCATTGAACTCTACTGAATGAAGATGGAAATGATTGATAATGTCTAGTATTGTCTGGAATAAAAGATTTAACAAAATATTCATTGCTATTAGACTTAACCCATCATGAAATAAGTCTTCATGGTTAAGTAAGTGCTTCTAATGGAATCTTCTCTAAATATTCTTTAAAGGTCTATCAACAGTAAGTAAAATTATTTACATTTCAAAACATGTGACCAAAAGAGCCTAGTTTGGCTATTTCTGTATGTGAACAAAAATTGCCCAACTTCATAAAAGGATATATTCTGAGAAGCAACTTCAGGATTTTTCCTGTTCATTCATGATCTGCTTTGTTAAAAGTAATCTTTTTTTTTTTTGCTTTAATTTATATGCCTCCCTTCTCCAGAGACTCAGGGCGGCTTATAATGCGTTAAGCAAAATCTTGATTTTATAAAGGAAGGCTATACTCTTTCAGATTTCATTTTATTCTCATAGACAGGTTACTGATTCAATTGGGCATTGTCCAGAATCTCCTTGAATGAAGTGGATGCTCCAGAGTTCAAAGAACAGAAATATTTTTTTCAAGTGAGAGGAAAAAAAGGACAAATGCTTTTGATGGTCATAGAGTTGGGGATTTTTTGGGACATAGTTGTTTGATCTTCATGCTCTGTGTGTTCATGTCATATATGGCATTGCTCAAAGACATACTCTTCTTCATAGAGAATCTAAAGAAAGTGTCATTTTTAAAGCCAAAGCAGTTTTGTGGGGTGGGACCAGTGGTGGGTTGCTCCCGGTTCTGTCCAGTTCTTGAGAACTGGTAGTAAAAGTGGTGGGAGGCTCCGCCCACCCACCCTGACATCATATTTGGTGATCTGCACATGTGCAGAAGCTTCTGCACATGTGCAGAAGCGCGCACATACGAACGAAGCAAGCAAGCGCGCACATTCCCATTGCGAACCAGTAGTAAAAGTAAGTAGAACCCAACCCTGGGTGGGACATACTTATAAATCAGAAAGCAGTGGCAGTGAAATCATTAATGGAAGGGGAGAGGGGCCCTCTAGGATGAATAAAGAGACATCCCACCTTACAGTCTGTTCCTCGGAGGAAACATCTGAGGTCAAACACTTAGATCACCATGTCTGTATTCAGGATTGCCCACTTTAAGTATAAACCATTGATCCAAATGAACTGTCATTTTCTTACCTTACATTCTCTAGATACCTGAAATTGAGCCATGCCAAATGGGAATTATGGCAATTGCCATTCCCACCCATTCGGAAGGTGCCAGGCTGGAGAAGGAATGTTAGATAATATGGTGGTTGTTGAAGGTGAAATTCATCTCCAAAATGGGAGAAAGGAATGAATGAGTGAGCCCAGCTAACCATAGAATTTTATTCATGAATCAAGAAGTATTTTCAAGGTTCTCAGTATGTTTAATATTTTGAATATTAAATATATATTGTATATTACCCTTCCATTAAAAATACTCAACCTTAACTATACTAAAATACAAAGCACAGGGATTAGAACAAAGACATTAAAATGTGTTAAAAAGAGACCACTATATAACAGCTATTAAAATCTACTTTATTTATTCAGATTACATATTTCCTGGAATTAGCCTTATATCAAAGGAAAAGTATGTCTAGGACTAATTCATTATTCATAAATCATAATTTCTAACTGTTAGAAACTAAAGAGCTATACAATTTCAATAGCCTGATTTTTAATATTTTCTTTCATATTCAGCATTAGATATACAATAATTTATATGGTTTTATGTCTGCATTTTACAGTTTTGTTTTTTCTTTTCTTTGGATTTTTGTTTCTATAGGACAGTATTTTTCCCTAGTTTTTCCTCCTTAAATAGTTTAGCATATTATGGTTTTTTTCATCAAATAGTTTTTTTAAAAATACAATAGATTAGATTGCTTGTTGAAAGTGTATATGCATTAGTTATACAATTATTTAATTTATATATGATGCTAATGACTTAGCAATATTTTTCAATAGATGCTAATTGTACTGTATCTAAATTTTAATTTTAAAAAAAGTGTTTACATATTTTTTTAAAAAAAATTAAAATACCTTTGTCAACAAACAGAATAATTGGGATGGCTAACCATCCTTTAGAAGAGAGTTCCATAATCCAACAGCAATTCCTATAAAGATCTTTTCCTATTAACTTGGTAAAGGAACAAGACAGATATCCAATCTCTTTCCTAGCCAGCTCACCTGGGTAAATATTTTAACAGTGTTGGATAGAATTTTACAGGTCATACCTGTAAAAGTTCATGCTTTGAACTATGTTAGAAAACAGAATGTAGCCAATGAAGCTATTGGAACAACACAATTAGATAATCCTTTAAGTCAGGGGTATGAAACTGGCGGTTCTCGGGCCATATGCGATATGAGTCACACACATGCCACACCCACCCCAGTTCCACAAAGGGAAAAAACGTTGTGATACATCACATGACAGCAATGTGACGCTGCAAGTTTATCACCTGTGCTTTAAGTCGTCAGCATCAATAGAATTGCCACAACGTTCTGATACAACTGAAGTTAGTAACACTTTTCAATCACTCATATAGAGCATATTGGAATAATTCAAAAGGGACCTAAATCAGATTGTAGAGCTAGTATTCTAACAGTAAGAGCACTTCGACAATGGAACAGTGTTCTGAATAATTTCCCTGTGGTAACTTCCCTATTGCTGGATGTGTTCACAGTTGCATAGACTTTGGCAGGGATTCTGTAATTTGGATTCCTTGCAACATTTTAAGCAGAATCCTGAAGTCCACAGGACTGTTAACATATCTTCAGATAGATCATTGTTGCTTAAATTTGCAATATGTTCCGCTGGCTTATATTTATATTTTCAGAATTGTGGTGCTTTCATGCTTGAGGGAATAGAATTGTACTATACTATATTATTATTATACTATCTATACTATATTCTTTCCAGACTCCATGGGGTAGAAGAGGAAGGGAAAATTCAGGCAGACTTGTGAGATTATGCTCGCAATAAAGCATAGTTCTAGTCTTTTTGGAGATTCAGTTTCCCAATCTGGTCCACCTCATAGGACTGACATACTTGCATGCACACACAAGACTTCTAAAAACTTTTCTATTCCTTTTCTATAATTTAGAATAGGGATGTGAAATTGGTGGACTGCCAGATTTTGATAAATTACAATTCTCAGCATCCTTCCTGGGCTAGGCTAAAAGGAAGTTCTGGGAGTTGTAGTTTGAAGGCTACTAGGTCCTCATTCGAGACTGACAAATACAGAACTCTAGATGATTTCTCATTGGAAATGCAATTTGAACTCTCCGCATCTGGTAAATTGTCTGGCCTGCTAAATATAAACCATCCTTAAGGCCCTGCAATTTCCTTGAATGAATAGAGTATAAAAATAATTCTTTCAGAGACACAGAATGAGCCTGGACAAGGGGGCTAAAAAGGTCTTGATAATAGAACTAATCACACTCTTCAGGCCTGAGTATGACACACTAGCAATGATGGCACTAATGGCTTATTGACCAGCATTGACTGAGCGGTCCGCAAAGCATCATTTAATAGCTGCAGAATTGCAATTCAGGCTCGAGAACAAAGGTCAATGACTGATTCAGACTTCAGTCTTCCCCCTCTCCCATCCGAGGCACAAAGCAATAGACAGCATATTTGCTCTATTACAGCTAGATGCTTTAGTAACTAAAATATCCTTCCATAGCCTATCTATAATCAGGGTTATTAAAGCTAATCAGATCCATTCTATCTAACATTTTAAACAAGCAGAGATATCTTATTAGAAGTGAGCTATTCAGGAAAAAAAGATTTGTAATATGATTCTTATTGCTGACCTTTAAAAGTAGAGAGGAATTGTTAGAAAATCCAGTTGTTACCTTTCCTATCATGCTGGATAGCAGACTTCTGGGAGCCATTTGGACTGAGACCAGTTCATCCCAACAATGAAGTGCCCTGAGTTCTGATTAGTGAAATGTATTTAGACTACCTTAAACTATAGGAACAAACCATTTGTTTGCAAAAGAGACCCCAATACATAGGTAAATTAGGGTAGGAAAGTTCTGCTTCTTTTTCTCAATAACTTTTTATGGAAAAGGGAGAAGACTTGTCTCTTTTGTGAAAGAGGAGCAGGCTGCACTGTTGATTATTTTGGAGATGGCTATTGGTCTTCTTATCAATCTCGATCCAGGTTTCATATTGGTCAATGCATTGCAATTGCTCAAATGCAGAGAATGAAAATGCTTCATACTCCAATTTTCAGGACTCTTCCAAATGGCCATCTTAGCTAATAGAAACTGTGCCAGCATGACATCTGTCAGCCTGATTGTCCAAACTATATCCTACTACAATAATTAGGAGACTGATGGGTGCCATCCTTACTGATTTAATGCAGAATAAATTAAGGAAAGCGCTTGATGAATTCCCCCATTTTTGCTTGCCCTCTCATGAAGCATCACTTGCTAATGAAAAAGCAATCATTACTCACCACCTTCCCTAATGCAAGGAGAACTGGGATTGGGCAACAGTACAGGTAAGTACTCATAAAGACCATATTTTGCCATATGTCAAGTTACCTGATTAACAGATCACAGGTACAATCTATGGCCTGTCAGCTGAGCTAATTCTGAACATGGGGCTCTTATACCTAGTTTAACTTGACTCCATTTGCACTTTTTAGTCATTCAAAACACTGACAAATTAAGAAGCCTTCATAAAATCTGACAAGCCTTTGGAATGCGCTGGTTACCCGATATGTGAGTAGATGCCTCTACAGAAGCCAGGTGTCCAACACTTTCTGCAGCTGAAGCCAAAATGTCCAGAAAGGGCAGTTCTCAATGACCATAGGAGATGAGTTGTGCCTGCAACGGTGGTCAGTAGAATCTAGGCAGACTTCATCTCTGACTACATCTGCAAATATTAGATGAAGTATATTAGATTGTAACTATGGCCAACATTGTGTCAGAGAAAAAGGGACGACAGTAGTTAAAACTGGAACAGCTAAAGATGATTTAAGCACCTTCAGCTGTGGGTTAGATGTGAGACAAAGGCAACATGAGAAGGACATGTCATTAAAAAATACTTAAACTGATCTTACTTAAAAAAATATCAAGCATGTTCATACCACGTTTAGTGGATCATGCGGGTAAGATCTCAACAGTAGAAAAGCAAATTCATATCTTAAAACTCTAGATGACTTTGGAAAATATATAACAATTATTTCATAGCATATAATATATTTACCTGTAGTTTATATACCATATTTATCCTGTAGAATATATTTACTTGTAGTTTAATGACTGCAGCATTGAAGAAAATTGTTGAGAATACCTTGGACAGCAATAAGAGCAATAATTCTATTTAGTACAATCAGATTTCTTACAGGTGACACTAACAAGAAAAGCTTAGCTATTTTGGATGTGTAATGCATAGGCAAGAGTCATTGGAAAAGACTCTGAGGTGGATACTATGATTATTAACAAAAGCTGACAAGAACTCAAAGAAACAATTACTGATAGACAATAATGGTGGAAATGATACTGGTTATTTCAATGTATTTCAAACTTGGCAACTATAACATGTGTGGATTTCAACTCTCACATTTCCTCAGCCACCATTTCATTTTTGCCCTTGTTTGCTGGCTGGGGAATTCTGGGAGTTGAAGTTCGCTCATCTTAAAGTTGCGAAACCTGAAAAACAGCACATTCGTGAATAATAAGAAACACCTAAGCAACTGAACAATGAGAATAGTGAAAGTATAGATTTCAACATGCAGTTACATTTCCACACCCCATCAAACCTATAGTATCACAAAACTTTTTCTTTTTCTCTCTTAGTTTGAAGAGGAATAGGTAAAGATAACTCTACAGTGATGAATTAGTCCATTGAAAAATCTCCCACAACTTCCCAAGAAGTTCAGCCTAAACATGCTTGGCTGAAGTTCTGACCCACTAAAGTTTATCCTACTTCAGCAGCAAATTAAACAGTTATTCTTAATTGGAGAGGGGGGTAGCTTAATCTCAAGATAGACTGAGGAATGTGTGCAGAAGTATTTCCATTCCAAAGAGCTGGCCATCACTTTGGTATAAATACTTAATAAGACTACCATGGGATTCTAAGAAGATATAGGTGCTTTCATGTTACAAAACATAAACTATTTATCAATAGTCCCACTGATGTGGTATCTTCTCTAGCTTCCTTTTCAGAGGCTGTCAACCACCCCATTTTGCCTTTGTCTTTTTGTGTGTATGGTGGTGGTGGTGGGGAGAGACAGATGCAAAGACAATCCAACAAAGCATGGGACCAACCACCAGTGTCATTGTTCATTCAAAAAAATTGAAGAGCAGAAATATGTTGAGACAACAGAAAAGATGTAATCTTGCTAGGAAATAATTCTATTATTATTTGCTTGGTATTTTGTTACATGTTAATTAATTAACATGAGTGTCTAGCTGCTAGCATGACTTATGTTAAATGTTCAGGGTAAATATTAAATTAAAAACAAAAATCAGCATCAGTTTTTTTTTTCCAAATTGGCAGCGATATGTTTTTCAAAAAATCAAGATGGTGGCAATGATTTGCAACAGAAATCCCCATTGCTTTTTCACATGCATTGTATATAAAATACATATTAAAAAGATAAGATTTTGACTACACAGGTGCAGCCACCATTTTGATCCCCCCCCCTTTTTGACTCCTGCAAACTTGATTAAAACTGAGTTGCATCCTGTTAACCATTACTCACAGAGCTCAAATTTCTCTTGGAAGGAAGAACAGTAGCAATTCATACCACAGCGCTGTTCCCTCTATTTATTTGCAAATACATAGGAGGAACCAATTTTACAATGGGTGCTCTTGCTTTGGAAATCTCAAAGAATGCTTTTCTTTTAGCCATCTCAAGTTGCTTATCTGAGGGTTTCAAGGCCACCAGAAAAACTGAGGGTTGTAGCCCAGGAAAACTTAATTGTGACTTCCACTACCTCTGCAAAAGTTGTCACTGATTTAAACTGATACAATGAAAAAAAATTATTGACTATCAAGGAAGCACCAATATTAAATAAAATTAAATTTCAATTTTAATTCAGTTTACATTAAAAAAATCCTTCCTGTTTCTTTATCATAGACCCTGATTCTTTGAGTGCAGCTAGAAAAAAGTTGCAGTCAGCTTTCCTTTTGTAAAGATGGATAGAAGTCAACCATCTTATGTGTGTGGTGAACCTATGAGGGTGGCACACAATGACTATTTGCATGACTCCAAATTTTCTGCCCATCATATTAAAGCATCTGCCAGTTTTGCTCAATATCATGAATTTCACTTTTCAGATTCTTGCTCACAGGAAGGGGCACCTACTATGAATACAGGTTGAGATCAAGTGGTTGGTGTAGTACATGATATCCTGATATCCTGATACAGATTAACAGAATTGGAAGGGACCTTGTAGGTCATCTAGTCTAACCCCCTGCCCAAGCAGACCCTACACCATTTTTGACAGATGGCAGTCCAGTCTCTTCTTAAAAGCTTCCAGTGATGAAGCTCCCACAACTTCTGAAGGCAAGCTGTTCCATTGGTTGATTGTTCTCACTGTCAGAAAATTTCTCCTTATTTCCAGGTTGAATCTCTCCTTGTTCAGTTTCCATCCATTATTTCTTGTCTGGCCTTTAGGTGCTTTGGAAAATAGCTTGACTTCCTCCTCTCTGTGGCAACCTCTCAAATATTGGAACACTGCTATCATGTCTCCCCTGGTCCTTCTCTTCACTAGAATAGACATGTACAGTTCCTGCAACCATTCATCGTATGATTTAGTCCCCTAATCATCTTGGTTGCTCTTCTCTACACTCTTTCTAGTCTCAACATGTTTTTTATAGTGTGGTAACCAAAACTGGATGCAGTAGTCTAGGTGTGGTCTTACTAAGGCTTTATAGAGTATAGACATAGAGCATTGATACCTCCCTTGATCTTGATTGTATCCCTCTGTTAATGCAATTTAGGACTGCATTGGCTTTTTTGGCTTGCAGCACACTGTTGGCTCAAATTTAATTGGTTGTCCACTAACACTCCAAGATCCATCTCACAGTTACTGCTAGTAAGCCTGGTTTCACCCTGTCTATATATCCACCTTCAGTTCTTCTCAGTACAAGCACTTTATAAAGCCATATATTTATGAATACCAAAATCAAAGGTTTTCAGATTTTAATTATGATTATCATAGATGCTTGAAAATTAAGGGTTAAGAATTATGCATGATCAAATTTCCTTGGCAAAAGTCTCCAGTTTTACTCATTAGAAGTGGAGAGTTCACATTTTTGACAGCACACATTAGGCAGTGTTTCTTCTCAAGAAAGAAGTAGTTATTTCTTGATATCTAGTAAATTGAGTCACTATGTACATAAAGCAAAAACTTTAAATATGTAATTTCTAATTCTAAGATTGAACTTGGATCCAAATATCTAAAATAAAACTAGCCCAGCAAACTTTTTCTTCTTTTTCTAATTTTTTTTTTTTTTTTTGGTCAGGGTTGACGATCAAAGTGCAAAACATGTTTTAGATCTCGAGCTAAAACTAAGTGATGGGATTTTTTAATCTGGAATCTGAGGATATGTAATAGAAGAGCTGACACCAGGGTAATGAGTGATAGTGCTGGCACTGTCATAATTGGTAGCTCACAAAGCCATTTATTTGAATTATTTATGCAAAACAATTGACAGGAAATTTATAAGAGCAAAAAGACGGAGTCCAGAGAGCATAGTTGACATGAGGCAGACGTGCATCTGATTGACTGGAGTGCCACATCTGCAGATGATGCTTTAAATGCCCGTGGGATGGGTTTATTCATAACAAACACACACCAATTTTAGTCTTCTCATCACCGTCTGATTATTCAGTCATCATCTGGATCTCCCTTTTTGTGGAAAGTGATCTTACATTAAAAAGAATGATGCAGTGCATTTTATTTTAAAAATCAGCAACGTGTTTGTGTGAAGGAACCTATTAGGTGAGAAAATTATCCTCTTTTCTTTTACACAATAGATTTATCATGAGTGACATTGTCACTCCTATCTCAAGGGGGACAACCACATTACCTTTTGCTACAAAACAGCAAGGCTTCCAAATAGAAATCCAATTTTATTCTTCCAACACATGGCCTCTAACAAGAAGAGGATTAACAAAGTTTATAGCGCTATCAAATTTTATTCCAAAATCTCACTTCCTTCCTTCCTTCCTTCCTTCCTTCCTTCCTTCCTTCCTTCCTTCCTTCCTTCCTTCCTTCCTCCCTCCCTCCCTCCCTCCCTCCCTTCCTCCCTCTCTCCCTTCCTTCCTCTCTCTTATGCCTGGTCATTTTAAAGAAATTGGCAAAGACAAATGAATATGTTTTGCTTATTGTTTGTTCATCTGCTGTTATACTGACCCCTCAAAGAAGGAAAGTCCTTTATTTTTCTGGGACTTGTATGATGCTTCTGGATGACAAAATATAGGGAGAACTAAAACCTATTCAGGGAATCATCCATTAAGCGTAGGATTATTAGATGGATTTTAAAAATTCCTCCACTCCAATTTTCACGTATGCTTTCTATAAGTCTCAGAAAAAAAGACACAGAGAGACAGTGCAGTTGAAGAACTATGTCCAAGTAGCCCAAGGACATTGACAAGTCTTTACTTTATTGAAACCAGCTACTGGGTTTACTGGGATTAAATTCCCACCATGGCTATCTTTGAGAAGGTTCAATTGAAAACATGAGAAGAACTACACATGCTACTTCTTCATTTCCATTCTGCTGTTCATCACTGGATTTACAGAAACTTTCTGACTATTCTGCAGGATAGTCTGCTTTCTGAATTCTACTTCTTGCATCCATTCCCCAAGATATATTTCTTTCTAGTTTTGTACTTGTTTCAGTGCTCATGCGATGGCCTCAGAAAGGTTCTAGATATAAAGGAGATATAAGGGCCGTTCAAATGAGTCAATCCTCCATTAGGAACTACTTTTTCTCATTAGTTTCCATATTGTCCTCTGTAAAGTTTCCATATTAATTCATAGTTCTGGAGGCCAGTGGAAAGCATATGAAAAACCTAGACTATGGCAATTATTTATTATCTGATATTTATTAACTTTCTTATTTTCTTCCAGCTGGACACTATGATTCTGCTAATGTACTCCAAGCTGTTTGTCTTTTTAGTTGCTGCATTATTCTGCCAGCTCACAATTAACACTGTTGACAAGGATATCCAGATCCTTTGCCAATGTAATACTGCCAAAATAACCCCTGCACCATCCTGCAATGTACATGTGCCCAAAATTTTCCCTATCCAGATCGCTGTCCAATTCTATTTTTAGCCCACTGCTAAAGTTTGTCTAGATCATGGGTCTAGACTCAAACTCACCATGTCATGTTGCGGTCACGTGATGTATTATGACATTTTTTCCCTTTGCGGAGTTGGGATGCGCATGGCTTGTGCATGACGGATCCGGCCCACGGGCTGCCAATTTGACACCCCTGGACTCTAGATCTTCTGTATAACCATTTTGACTTTGTATAAATATACAAAAAGTATACAAAAAATATGAAGGCTATTGCTTAACGCATTGTAAGCCGCCCTGAGTCTCTGGAGAAGGGCGGCATATAAATCAAATTAAAAATAAAAAAATAAAAAAAAATTCTGACTTTCAGGTCACCTTATTGAAAGATGCTGTATTTTGCAGCAAGAGAAGGTATACGTACTGTATGCATGCATTTATGTACGTATGTATGTATGTATGTATGTATGTATGTATGTATGTATATTTCATGTTTTTAGACCACCCATTTAGTTGTGATAGGTGAGTTAATGGTGAGTTAATATCAATTTCTAAAAATTTGGATAAATGAATGATATACAAAAATTTTTCTGGTACTGAAGATCTTTTAGGGAATAACAACCACATGATCAATAATGGTGACAAACACATGGTCTTGTGCCTATGGGAGAACATGTCCTATTTCTTCTTAACTGAAATGCAAAACAGTAGTTGTAGTTGTAGGGCTGTGTGGTTTCTGCTTCTAAACATTCAGTATTATATTTTTATTTCACAATTTTCAATTCCTACAAAGTATATTTTGGTAAAAGTAAAAAAAAAAGATTTCTTCCCCCAAATCATGCAAACAAAGGTTTATGATGATAAGAATTGATATAGTGAACATTAACTGAATAGCTAAGTGAGAAATGGGAATTTTTAAGCCATGAAGACATGCATATTGTTGCATTATAAATCTTTTCATTCCAGGCTAATGGTTACGCTTGTGATGGCTAATGAGAGTTGCAATCCAATATCCTCTGAAGGGGCCACATGTGCCTTACTTTGGAGCTATCAAAAGGGAATTCATTAAAACACACAGTGAGACACACAAAATCTACTGGCATAAACCAATAGATCAATTACATGGATTTTAAAAAAAAACTTTTGAATTTATATAGCAGTTAATGTTCATTAAAAGCTGCTACTGTGCTATTATTATATGTTTATGTTTCTCTGCATGTCTGTTTACCTTACTTCCACCGTTCTGGTTTCATAAAGCCTTTGACTTTGGAAAAGATTTCTTATACCAGCATATGTAATATAATTTAAATATTTTAATTCTTTTTTAACACAAACAAAAAGACAAGGACAAACCAATCAGCAAATATCTATGCTTGAAAGCCCATTCAGAACAACATTTATGACCAGTGGATTCTTTACATTGTTTCCCCAGCACTGGAGATCAATGGGGCCAACAAATTATAAAAATAACAACAACAATAATAAACTGTAATGGAACCCAATCTGGTTCCTTCCTCATTCATTTAGACCAGGGGTCCCCAAATTTGACAGTTTTAAGACTTGTGGACTTCAACTCCTAGCTATGCTGGCTGGAGAATTCTTGGAGCTGAAGTCCACAAGTCTTAAACCTACCAAGTTTGAAGACCTCTGATTTAGACTATGACAGCACTCTGAACTTGAGGATGGGTTATCATTTACTGCCCACTAATACATTGGAGCCAACTTGCAGCAATTCACAAGAGTTGATCCGCAAATTTTCAGGAATTTTGCTAGGTAGTTGAGAGCAGACCTGAGCCCCAATCCCTATCATGCTAACAGCTCTTCCATGGTTAGTAGCATGGCAGTAATGGAGCCAGCAGAGACAGTTCTTAAATATTTACTAGCACACTACTGGTCAAGTCACACTAGAGATAAAGGACTTTACCTCTAGGAAGATATGCATAGGATTTTTCTATTAGAGATTGAACCTTAAAAAGAACTTTCTGTTCAGTAGCAGGACAGACTGTCCTAGAAGATAGTAAATTCTTTTTCATTGGAAAAATTTAAGTGAAGGTTGATCACCCTTTTCAGAGGATTTCTTCTATTGGAATAGAATTATGTTGCAATATTTTCAGGATCAGACTCAATAATATTAGTGAGAGTTAAAGTTTTAAATATACTTCCTTTTATTTACAATAGGCATTCTATATTCACTGAATATTCACAGATAGAAGCAAGGAAAAGGGTGTAGGTGGCTCCTTATATATACAATGGGTGGAGCTATAAGTGGGAGTGGTGAATTATGAATACATTAAGAAGTGAAGAATAAGTTAACCCCTGATACCCCATTCTTATGCTATTTACACATTAGAGAATAAGGCATTTACATCTGACAAATCCCCCTCTAAATGCCGATTCGTTATACAACACCAATTACATTCAGATTCAGGACAATACAAGACATACAATTTAGATGTTAAATATTTGTGTTGCTTAGAAGGTAAAGGCTTTGTCAATATGTCAGCTAATTGTTCTGAAGTATCACAATGCACTGCTTTAATAAATCCATCCTGAGATAATTGTCTTACATGTTTAAATTTTATATCTATATGCCTGGACCTTTGTCCAATGGCATCAGATCTAGATATTTCAATGGCTGCTTTATTGTCTTCATGCATAACAAAAGGCAAAGCAGGTTTTTTCCAAACATCCGAAATTAAATCATTAAACCATACAAGGTTATTTGCAGCTTTGGATAAACAAACATATTCCGCTTCTGTCGTTGAAGTGGCTACTAGTTCTTGTTTACCAGTATACCAGTAAACTGGACAGTCATTTAAAAGAAAAATATAACCAGATGTACTTTTTCTGCATGATGTGTCTCCAGCCCAGTCCGCATCTGCATAACATGTAAGCTTTGGTTCTTTATTATTACTAGGTTCTAATACTAAGCAAAAATCCAGTGTACATTTCAGATATCTTAAAATTCTTTTAACAGCTTCCCAGTGATACATTGTTGGTTTGCTGACGTGTCTGGATAATAAATTGAGTGGTAAGGCGATATCTGGTCTAGTCCAATTAGATATATAAAGAAGTGAACCTATGATTGATCTATAAAACGTGTTATCCTTGAATTCAGGTGAAGATTCATCAGTATTTCTAAGAAAATCAGTTTGCATAGGAGTATCACAGGGTTTGGCATTGTTTAAATTGCATTTATTTAAAAGTTCTATAATCTTATCTCTCTGAGTAAATTTGAATCCCCTTCTAGTCTTATTAATTTGAACACCGAGATATTTGTTCACTTTACCTAGAGATTTCAACGAGAAATGTTCATTTAACTTATTTACAAAAATTTCTCTTCTCTCTTTGTGTTTTCCTATATATAGAATGTCATCTACATAAATCAACACAAATTCAGTGTAATCATCACCCTTTTTGACAAAGAAACAGTTATCAGCAGTGGTAGCGTTGAAATCCATGGTCTTAAGTACTTTTACTAAACAATCATACCATCTTTTACCAGATTGTTTTAATCTGTATAAACTCTTGTTCAACAGCCAAATTTCATTTTTGTTGGTGTATTGACTGTGAGGTGCTCTTACGTATATTTCCTTATCTAGTTTTGCGTGTAGATACGCAGTTTGTATGTCATATTGAAATACATCAAGGTTGAGTGCTGATGCTACCACTAGAGCTGTTTTGACACTCTCTGTTCTTACAGTGGGGGAATACGTGTCAGTATAGTCCTCCGGATATTTCTGTGCGTAACCTTGTGCAACTAATCTAGCTTTATATAGAGTATTGCCTCCTTCTAAGTTCTTAATTTTATATATCCACCTGGTACCAATAATCGTTTTATCTTTAGGTGCAATTGCAGGTGTAAATACATTTAATCCTTGTAAACTTTCCATCTCTTTTTTCATAGCTAATTCCCATTTTTCTTTTTCTTCACGAGGGAGTTTTAAAACTTCCTCATAAGTATTAGGCGTTATTGGCTCACCATCCATATGCATTATGTAATCTCTGTATTTATTTGGCATTTGATTTCTGTTGTTTCTAATGGCTCTTTCAGGTTTGCTATTGTTATCATGCAAATATCTTGCTTCTTTTTTTGTTAGTGTGTCTGTCTTTATTTTGTGTTGGCTATTTGTCCAAGTTTTGGTTTTGCTTTTATATTTGTTGATATTCTGTTTTTCTATGGTCCCTTCCTCATGAGATTTTGTATCTTTACATTTATTTGGAAATATTTCATTAAGATGTAATTTAGACCAGTTGGCCTGTTCATGGAACACAGCTGTTCTGGAAACTATAAATTTGTTATTATTATCAATGAATCTGTACCCTTTGGTGCCAGTTTCATATCCCATAAATCTGAGTCTTCTGGATACGTTTTCTCCCTTTCTTCTCAATTGTTTAGGTATGTGTACGTCTGCAGTGACTCCAAATATGTGCATGTGTGCTAATTTTGGTTTCCTATTATACATTACTTCATATGGTGTCTTATTTACAATACTGGACCAGGTTCTATTTTGTGTGTAATTTGAATAATGTAAGGCTTCTGACCAAAATTGTTTGCTTAAGCCAGCATCCTCCAATGTGCATCTAATCATGGTTTGTAATGTGGAATTCTTTCTCTCTACAATCCCGTTCTGAAACGCAGAAAATGGACTAGACATGTAATGTAGCATTCCTCTATCCTTTAACCATTGGGAGAATTCTTTAGACATGAATTCACATCCCCTATCTGTCATAATTTGTTTTATCCTGATATTGTGTTGTGTTTCTATGCGTTTGTAAAATTCCTTAAATTTTTGAAAGGTTTCATCTTTGTGTTTTAATGTATAAACAAACCCATAACGGCTATAATCGTCTACTATTGTCAGGAAGTAACGTTTTCTATAGGTGATTGATGGAGTTAATGGGCCAACTAAGTCCATGTGTACTAAGTCAAAAATTTTGTTAGTTGATCTAGTAGATTTTCTTGGTCTGGGACTAGTTTTTAGTTTTGTAGATTTACATACTGAGCATTCCAAATAGTTTTCACAATTTTTTATTTTGACACCTTCTGCGTGTTCAGTCATTTTTTGTACTACAGGAAAACTGGCATGTCCTAACTTCCTATGTAAGATGTGAGCACACTCATCATGAATTGGTTTACCTATTTTTGGTTTTTTTTCATTGTGTGCATCTGCGTGATCATGAGATATTTTACATTCATCATTGTCACTGTTACTAATATTTTCATCATCTGCTTCAATACAATCTTCCATATTTGAATCAATGTTATGCAACCATTTTTCCTTTGCTATCAGATAAGGTAGGCCTCCTTTAATCATCACGGTGCCTATATTTATTTTATTCTTCTCCAAAGTCGCTTTTCCCTTTGAGAAAACTATATTAATGTCAGAATCTCTACTTAGTTTTATGGCACTTAGTATGTTATGAGGTATTTCAGGTATTAACAATACCCCCTCTATTTTTCCTAGACCAGGCAAGGTTACATTTCCTCTGCCTAACACTTGAACCTTTTCTTGGTTAGCTACTTTTATTACAAATTTATCTTCTGTAAATGAAGACAATATATTTTTGTTATTAGTGGTGTGATTAGTTGCTCCAGAATCAATAAGCCAATTATTGTTCTCATTTTGTTGTATTTTAGTGTTGTCTTGTTTATTTAATCCATTCAGTGAACCAGATTTTCTATCCTTTGAATTATCTCTGCCCCCTCTATTCTCTTTGTAATTTGGTGGGCTTCTATATCTATGTCTATCTATGGAAGACTGTCTATAATTGTATTTGTTCCTATATTCTGACCTATGTCTTTCCTTTGAAATTTTGGGACAATCTCTTCTATTGTGTTCCCTGGATCCACAATTGTGACATTTAAATGTTTCATTATATTTTTCTTGGAAAGCTACTTTCCTATAAGGTTTGTGTTCTGTGTGATTGCTAGAACGATTTCTTCTTGAATTGTCTTCTGCTATCAATTTATTGGATAGACTTTCTATGGATAAATATCCTAGATTGATAGTGTCTAAATGTGACATAAAACTGTCCCATGATGAATCAAGTGAGTTGATAATAACACTTTTCATTGTTTGGTCTGAAATTACCTCCCCCCTCAAATGCAGCTCAGCTCTTATTTTGTTTAAAGATATTAAATGTTCACTTATAGAAACCCCTGGTTTCACTCTAGATGAAAAGAAATCCTTAGACATTCTTGTGGTGGTAGCCACACTATCGCTGTGAAACAAATTAAACATGCATTGAATAATTTCTGAAACAGTCAGATTAGGTTTGATGCTATGATACATTGCAGGAGACACACTAGATATTATTAAGAAAAATGCTCTATGGTGTAAACAATCTATTTTTAAAGTCCAAGGTCTTTTTGGGGGACTAGTGATAAAAAATAGTAAATTTTCCTTCATAAAGACAACCTGGAGTTGTTGATACCATTCTTGCAAATTAATGCCATCAACCCTTAGTTTTGGGAAGTCACTGGGTAAATTTCCGACATTATTTTGTCCATTACTTACGACCTGGGGCAGTCCGTGGTCTCGCAAGTGTAGAAAATTGCAAAACGGCATGGGGATGCTCGCAACGAGTCTGCGTGGTTCTCTCGCCAGTTCATGTCTTCCCGGACCGTCTGCGTAGTTTCGCGCATGCGCGTTGTCCATTTCTTCTTTGTAGTCGTCGTGGAAGGTTCTCTCCATTGCGGCTCGCTCGCTCTGCTCTGCTTCAGACGAGTCGGTCTCTGGTTCGACCTTGGGAGTTCTGACGACGGCTGCTGCTCTCCTTTTTCTTTTGGGAGCGTTGGCACTTGCTTCGGTCTGTGGTGTAGGGCGGAATCGACAAGGCTCTCTGGGTTCGGGCGTCGGCGCTTTCGAAGTCAGGATAGGAGCGGGCAGGTCTTGAGGTATCGGCTTGCTCGCTCGCTTCTTCGGTGACTCTTTGGTAATTTTTAGTTTTGGCCCAAATGCAGCAAAAAGTGTTTTCATTGCTGATTTTATTTGGGATTTTGTTGAGTCATCTTCACTTTCTGATTCTGATTCTTCTGAGGAGTTCGAATCTTCTTTTTCATTTTCGTTGTCTGATAACGTTTTTCGCGCCAGAAATTTTGAATTGAGCATTTTGATTGACTCTGCTTCGCTCACCTTGGAGGCCTGTTGAAACCAAGATGGCTGCCATTCAAAACTTCGCGCGGGATCACTGTTTTTCTTCTTCGTAATGACTTTTTCTGCAGTCATATCACTCACTATTTTTGGGTCTTTAGACTTCTCATTAGCGATGTTTTTCTCTCTCGCTGCTCCGCTGTTCTTCAGCATTTCTTGGAGGTTCGCGATGAGGCTTTCATCATTCTTCTGGCTTTTTAATAGTTTTAATATCTCTGACCTGAGTTCGTTGTTCTCTATTTCGATTTCTTCCTGGTCATCATTTTCGTCTATTATTTCTTCATCTTCAGTGGTGTATTCTTCGGATTCTCTCGAAATTGCGTTTGTGGATTCGTTGATTATTTCTTGTTCTGTTTCCATTTCTTTGCTGTAGGCCCTGGTGTTGGGCCTATCTTTCTTAGACATTTTTAAGTTTTTATTGAGTCAATTAACCATCCTCTGCTACCAGCTTGTTGCAATATTTTCAGGATCAGACTCAATAATATTAGTGAGAGTTAAAGTTTTAAATATACTTCCTTTTATTTACAATAGGCATTCTATATTCACTGAATATTCACAGATAGAAGCAAGGAAAAGGGTGTAGGTGGCTCCTTATATATACAATGGGTGGAGCTATAAGTGGGAGTGGTGAATTATGAATACATTAAGAAGTGAAGAATAAGTTAACCCCTGATACCCCATTCTTATGCTATTTACACATTAGAGAATAAGGCATTTACATCTGACAAATTATATTTCCGGTATATTAGGAATAAGCAACATGTTTTGGATTTCAGCTTCCTGAACCCACCTATGAATACTAGTGAAAGGGTTGTGTGAACTATGGCCCCAAAACATCTAGTGAACATCATATCTTGTATCAGAAGATTAGTGAGATCTATTTTAATATTTCTAATATGTTGTTATAGCTATAGCAAGGTACATATAAACCTACAAATACACATATTCATGTAACTGTATATCACAAAGTAATATACAGTGAAGTTTTATAGCTAACTAGTTCATAATTTTACAGCAACTGAGCTATACTTGTGGCCTAAGGTCCCACCACAAGACCTCTGTTCCTTGTGATCTAAGATGCATTACCACATATATAAAAAGCATCTCTAAGAGACAAAACATGATTGGTTTCTAAAAAGGGAATACTATAAAGTACACATAAACTGAGAGTTTAAAAGGCTAATTCTTTTTATAGGTTCAAACATTACTTTGTATTTTATATACAGGGCCTCAGAAATGTCAGCCAAGACCTTGGTAAATGTATATTTTATATCCCATATTATTCATAGATAAGATGGAAGGTAAGAAGTATATTTCAGAATAGAATAGAATAGAATTCTTTATTGGCCAAGTGTGATTAGACACACAAGGAATTTGTCTTTGGTGCATATGCTCTCAGTGTACATAAAAAGACAAGATATACTTTTCAAGAATCACAAGGCACAACACCCAGTGTCAGTCATACGGTACAATAAGCAATCAAATCATACTAGGAAACAATTGATATCAATATAAATTAAATGTTCTGTCACTTAATTATTGTAAACACCACCACCCCCCTGTAACATGAAAGCTGGTCTGGGCTTTGAGGAGCTGATTCGTCACTGGATTTTTCAGCAGGACTCCTTCAGCTTCTATTCAATTCACTTTAAACCAATCTGCTGGCAAATCTTCCAACAGCAGGATCCGTTTCCTTCCCTTTTGGGGCATCTAATAATAATAGCTCACCTCTACATGTAGTTGTGAACAGCTTTTGCTTTTATCTTTAGGAAACAGCATATAAACCCATGAACTATATACTGCTATAGTCTATGGGCCCTTGTCAGTATAATACAGAACTTGAATGAATGAATATTCTAGGGCCCTGGTGGGATTATCTCATAGCCGTCCATCCCTTCTCATTTGTACCAAACTGAGCAGTGCCCTTCCTGTCTGCTCAGTCTTCAGTTTCTCTCCCAGCTGATTTACCAGACTTCTGGCCCCCTCCTTTCCCATTGGCTGGACTGCCAGCTGATCTCTTTAATCCTCTATCCTGTTCCCCACCTCCCCTTGTTAGCAGCATGGAATGTGCAAAATGCAGCAGGAAGAAAAGCCACATCCTTTTCCATTTGGTGTATTGGTTACTGTCAAACTGTCCATTTGCTGGGGGGGGGGAGGCTCCATGATCTGCTGGTTCCCAGTGTTTTTCTTTCCTTTTCTCTGTCTCACATTCAAACTAGAGGTCTTTCTTTAAATGTTTCTGAACTACTTCTATTCTTCATCTTCCAAACTATCTTTTTCCTTCCATTCTATCCCTACTCCCACTCTCTAATCTGGATGTCTAGTAAGAACTTCTGCATTATTTCCTCAATTTCTACCATTGTTGACCTTAACACCTCTGAGGATCTTATTTCCTTTGTTTTTGACTTCTCCTAATTACAGCTTCATGGGACTGGATCCTCAGCACTTGTAGGAACAGGCCTTGACTTTGGGGGTAAAAGGTTGGAGGTCTCTAAATATTTCTCCTCTAGATTTATGTCAAGTAGCTCCACCTGCTGCCTTGGAATCTTGGCTTGGCAGTTCTGCTTGTGGCCATGTGTTTTCCTGGGGGATGCCTTAATCTGCTGTCCTCTGAACTAGGTATGTGTGATAGAGGGGACGAGGCTGTTCAGTCTGCTGGCAAACAAAAGGGGGAAAAAAGCATAAAAAGGAAATAAATTCTGTAGCCATCTCCTAGTTTTGAAGCATTGAGGCATGTGATTAGTCAAACCAGCTTCTCCTTTCTTTGGGAATTAAGTCAATCTCAAAATGGATAATTAAAAGCAATATGCTTTAAAAATGAAAACTAAGTATATAAACATTTGTTATTAACCTCAAGTAGTCACTTGAGAGGCAATCACTGTTGGAAGAAATAAGCATGTAGTGTGTTTATTGGTCCAGAACTGTAAATAAATGATTTGATTTGATTTTGATATAGTGTTGCTCTAATCACACATTACTTTTAAAAAGAAATCTCCTATAGAAAACAACAAAAGGGAATATAAGCTTGCGGTAAAATCAGAAGATGGGATGGATCAGCTAATAACATCGGAGGTGCTGGCCAGAGATCCCAGGTTGTGTCAAACATACAATAACTTAGCTTACCTAGAGAAAATAGATAGTCAAAAACCATAAAACAGGCCTACACATATCCAAGTAAAGCATTCAATCCTAACGTAGATTTCTAACTAAACCCTTTTCCCTATTTCATAGACAAATGGATTCCCTGAAGCAAAGGAAGTTGGCTTCCCTTGAATTTCTGGATTCTTCTGCAGTTGCAGAGTTTAATTAGAAGCTCAGAAGCAGAAAGTGCTTTCTCAAACCTCTGTGGGCTCCTGTTTTTTTTCTCCCCACTGTAGGTTTTCCAAAAGAACAAAAGTTGTTTCACCTGAATGGGGAGGAGGATTTGTAGGGAAAGATATTTGGCTCGGGCTGTGTTTCACTCAGGCAACTCTTGTTTGAGACAAAGAGATGTTGATACTCTTTCTGGGCAGCAGCTGTTAATCCTGTGAATGGCAGGTGGCATTGACACCCAGTTCAACCTCCTTCCTTTTCCTGGCAAACTTCTGCTAGCTGGCACCAGATCGTAACTCTTAAACTCCTGCTGTAACCAACAGGATGGCTTCTTTATTGCATTCTCTTGCTAGCATATGTTTTTTTTTATTGAAAAAGTTTTTCAAATACAAATTCCCACCCCCTTTTTTTTCCCCTCCTCCCTAACCCCCCCTCCCCCTCCCCTCCCCCTGTGGCTTCTCATAATAAAACCCAAATTCATAACAGATTATATAATACTTTACCATCCCCTTACTCCATCCCCATATGCTGACCCTTTCTTTCTAATAATATTATCATATCCCCCTTATACTATACATTTCAAAATGACATTCTACTATAACATTATATAATAACTCCTAATTTAGCATAATAATATTATTATATCTCCCAGTTTAGCGATTTCTGCTCATAATCTACCCTTTTTCTACCCCCCCATACATATATCTCTTAAATCAAATATTTTATGTATATTAATATAACATTTCAAAGCAACCTTCCGCTATAAAACTATATAATAAATCCTAATTTAACATTTATTCAATTCATAGTCTACCCATTTCCTTCACCCCCATCGTTATATCTCTTAACTCAAATCTTTTACATATATTCATATCTAAACATAATATCCCTTTTCTTAAACTAAACAATCAATAAACTAACCTGTCTCCACCCACTTTCCTACAAGACTACCATACTTAATAATTCGTAATATCTTTATTCTTCTGCCCACACCACTAAAAAATATTCCCTTATGTAAATAAAATCCTCTTAAAAAAGACTTTAAGCTTGTAATCCATATAATATCTTCTGTAATGTCTTTCAGCTGGATTGTAAACTCCATCACCCATGTTAGGGTAACATCACATCCTAATTCCAACAGTATGTTCGGTATCTTCAATTACCATCTGTCCCCATCAATAGCAAATATCTTCATAAAAAAAAACAGCAACCACCCGAGTGACTTTATATTTGTATTCCATATAGTGTCTATAGAGGTGTCTTTTATCCAAATTATTAATTCCAACCACCGTAATAGGGTAACAGCCAGATCATCTGCGTGCCCCAATTCCATAACTCTCTCGCCTTGTAGCTCAGCATAAACGTAGTATATTTATCAAAGAGTCCAAAAAAAAAAAAAAAAAAAAAGGTAGTTCCAATCATTTCAGTTTAAGGCCCTTTTCACATCCCAAAAGTACAGCACTGCAGAAGTCTGTCACTCTCCTCAGGATAATATAAACCAATACTTCGCCTCAACTATCTTTTCATATATTCAATCATCTCTTAAATAACTGGCATTACACTGTTGTTTGGTTTAAAAGTTTTTGTTTTTGTGTGCCCTGCTTCGTCTTTTCTTGACTTTTTGTGGGTTAGATCTCCATCCTGATTTCCTTTCTATAAATTGTATATCAACTGTTTGGTTTTCATGCTGATCTATAACTTGATCTTGTTGGTTTTGCTTTTGTGGCTTAAATCTCCATTCTGGTTCTATGAGTTTTATATCAACTGATTGATTTCCATGCTGGTCTGTAACTTGATAAGTCATCACTTTAGAATCCAGAGCCGCCTCTCTTGTATTTATAAATAGTCCAGCTGAGACCTCTGAAGGAGAATCCAGAAGCGGCTCATCTACGGGGACCTCTGTAACTTGTTGTTTTTCCATTACTTCTACCTCCTTTTGCTTATCTTGAATTTCTATCTCTTGTTGATTTTGCTTTTGGAGAACCTTGTAGTAAAATTCTTCCGCTTTTTCAACAGTATTTAGCTGATATCTTTCTCCTTGATATCTCAATATTATACCAACTGGAACGTCCCACCTGAATGAGATATTTTGTTTCTTTAGCTCAGTCACCAAAAATCCAAATTTCTTTCTATCTTTTAGAATCTTAGGTGGCAACTCTTTATATATCCAGATCTTTCTTCCATACAATTGTAGAGTAGAATTAAAAGATTTTTGCACAATATCATTTCTTATTTCTTTGTCTGTGAAATAAATCACCACATCTCTAGGCAATTGCCTTTGCTTTGCAATCCAAGAATTTACTCTATAAGCCTTGTCAATCTTACAAGATACCTCCTCAGGATGAACCTTTAAAATCCCGGCCAGAACTTGAGCAGATATTTTTCTTAAATCATCTCTATTATTTTCCTGTAACCCTCTCATTCTAACTGCAAATTCCGTGAGCCTGTATTTCATCATTGTAATTTCTTTTTCAATCCCTTGCTTTATATCTTCTGCATTGTAAGTCTCGTGAGCAGCTTCCTTTTTAGACTTTACTTCTAAACTATTGTCTTGAATATTTGTCAAATCATTTTCAATTATTTGTATTTTATTGTCCAAATTATTAATCTTATCATCAACTTCCTCCATTTTAGACTCTAATAACTTGATATTTGTATCCATCTTTATAACAATTTCTGAAAAAGCATTAGTCACTGTTACAATCTTTCATTGCAAATTATCATACTTTAGTTGTATCATTTCTTTAATTTCTTGCCTAAATTTTTCAAGTTTCTGGTTCACAGTCTCGTGATATCTTGCCATTTCCTCCTGGACAAATTCTTTTAAATTAAAGCCATTCTGCTGAGTCTGTAAGCTCAGAATTTGTTCACATAATTGTAAATGGGGGAACACCCCCCCCCACTGCTTGTTTGTCAGGCTTTATTAGTTTTAACGCCATCCTGCCACACAAACTCTTTTTAAAGAAAGAAAACTTTTCCCCAAGCAAGATCAAGTACAAATCTCCAGGAAAAAAGAAACTTAAAATAGGTATTTTTCTTCCAGATTCTAGCCAGCACTGTTTATTCTGCTACTTTGTAGCTTGTTACGGAAGGACTTTCACTTTCGGCTTTCTTCTTCTTCTCAAGCCTCAGCAGTCGCCATTATAAACTTTTTTTTCCTTCACTCTGAAATGCTTGTAAAATCATTAAAAATACTTGCGATTTAGGGTCCCAAGTCCAAATCTCGTCCTTTTTAATTAGTCCATCTGTTAATTTTGTTAATTGGTCTGGTTCCAGCGCCTAGCTCTGCAAAAAGGCAGAGTTCTCCCGAAGCCCGGAGCAGCGGCGAGCGGAAATAGGGAGCCACAACCTGCTCGTCCCCAAGAGTAAAAAAAGAACTCTGGGGACTTCACAGAGGGCTCTACCTGCCCTTGCCTGCTCTGTCTCACATTTCCTTTAGGAAATGGAGTTTTTCGAGCCACCTTTCAGATGTAAAGGCGGCTCTTTACAGGCAACGGGGCTGGCGGTCTCAGAGGACCGTCTGGTGGCGATGGAAGCCAGACCGGAAGCCTTGCTAGCATACGTTTTGAATAGGTTTCACTGCTTATTTTGTTCAATGAGCTTACTACACGATTTAAATAAAGTTTTAGGGAACCGGAGGTTTGGAAAGCTGGATTTTCTTTGTTTTAATATCTCTTTTTTTTTCCTCTATAAAAGAAAGCTGCTGGGACTTGTATTATCTGACTGACTTAGGCCCCAAATTGATTGGTGCCTTAGGTGAAATGAGAAAAACAGTGACCCTTATACGGGATAGAACCAGATTATCAAAATTATCAAGAAATTTTGAGTGGGTTATCCATTTGGGGGAGGGAGCCGGGATTAAAATTGAGACAGCAGGTAGAGCACAAAAGTGTGTATGTGTGCATGTGTGCATGTCTGTGGAGAAAAGGTTTATTCAAGGCAACCGGTAAAAGCCATACATTTTCTTTCACTTTATTGAAATCAGCATGTGCCTATTGTGAACAGGTACAACCCAACTCAAGGAAGGCACAGAATGCTGAAAACTAAAGATGCTCTTGAACTGAGCTCAGCTCTAGGTGATTTTATAAACACTTCTCAGCAAAATAAATAAATAAATAAATTCAGAAATGGTTGCCACAGCATTCTTCTCAGTAATTTTTTCCCCAATTTCCCAATCTAGACTGTTACCTTAGAAATGCCTTCCTTTGAGATAGTAGTAAACTTACCGATATTTACAATGATAGTAATAATTTATTACATGTGTATGCTATGGAATAATTTCAACACCAAGCAGTGTGCAAAGAATAAGATACAATAAAATTATGCACACCAGTATTTCTCAACCTTGGAAACTTTAAGATGTGTGGACTTCAATCCCCAGAATTCCCTAACCAGCCTGGCTGAGGAATTCTGGGAACTGAAGTCTACATATCTTAAAGTTGCAAGGGTTGAGAAACACTGATCCACATTCAGAAACTATGGATGTAATGAAATATCCATGTGAAAGAGAAAGAAAGAAACTATTTAAACATTTACTTTACATTCTTGTAACTCTGGAATCCCCAGAGTGCTCATAAATACACTTATAAGTAAATAAATAAATATTAACATTGATGAGAAATAATAAACACAATAAAAACAAATAATGCTGGTAAAGGAATCACATCCTGAATGGAAGGCTATTATCACTACTTGTTTGGCTTCTAAGATAAATTTTCATGTTTATTCTATTTTAGTTCATTTTCATGTAAGTTGTATTTTTTTAAGGAGGAAAACAAAAGATATGGTGTACATACACTGAATTTCAAACTAGATTTCAGCACATTAAAGGAAAACCTTTTAAATCCTGGGAGTAGTTTTCCCTTGAAATTGGCTGGGATTTACATCTGGGGCACAGTGTTTATACATCATGTTTCTTTTATTTTCCCTCTGCTTAGTTTATATATTTTCTTTTGATTGCCTTCACTCCCCCCCACCCCCAGACATTTCATGCTGTGGTTTTCTAATGACTAATACATTGCACCCAAAATATGTTTATTATATCTTTGAAACCATAGCACTGGCCTACAGCTTTTGAAAGCAATTGCATCTTCTGTTAGGATTATATAGTTGTCCTCCACAGACGTCCTGTGATTCTGCAAACTGCTTTAAAGAGTTGGAGCAAATGCTAAGCATACATTCCTGCGTGCTTTGAAGTACCTTTTGGGAACTGAATTAAAAGTGTCACCCAGCTCCATAGTAACTTTTGTTTTCATATTTTATACTGTTATCTATCTCTACTGAGTTTATCCTTTAAAGGAGACCACTTATTTCTAGAAAAAATATATTTGGCATTAACCTTTGTGTATATAGATATACAGCGCATTCAGAAAGTATTCAGACCCTCTTCACTTTTGTCAATTTTGTTATGCTACAGCCTGATTCTACAGTTGTTGAAATTCATTTTTTCTCATTAATCTACACTGAGTACCCCATAATGACAAAGTGAAAACAGAATTTTAGAACTGTCTGTAAGTTTGTTAAAAAGAAAAAAATGAAATGTCACATCGGCATAAGTATTCAGATCTTTCATTTAGTATGGTGTTAAAGCACCTTTGGCAGCAATTACAGCCTCCAGTCTTTTTGGATATGACGCGACAAGCTTTGCACACCTGGATTGGGGTATTTTCTGCCATTCTTCCTTGCAAATCCTCTCAAGCTCAGTCAGGTTGGATGGTGGCCATTGGTGGACAGACATTTTCAATAGGGTTCAAATCAGGGCTCTGGCTGTTCCACTTTAGGACTTTCACAGAGTTGTCCCTAAGCTACTCCTATGTTGTCTTGACTGAGTGTTTAGGATCATGGTCATGTTGAAAAGTGAACCTTCAACCCAATCTGAGGTCCCGAGCATTGTGGAACAAGTTTCCATTGAGGATATCCCTGTACTTTGCTCCATTCAGCTTTCTCTCAACCCTGACAAATCTCCTAGTCCCTGCTGCTTAAAAACACCCCCCCAGCATGCTGCCACCACCATGTTTCACTGTTGGGTTGATATTGGGCAGGTGATGAGCAGTGACTGGTTTTCTCCAGACATAACATTTAGAATTGAGGCCAAATAGTTCAATCTTGGTTTCATCAGACCAGAGAATCTTGTTCCTCACAATCTGAGAATTCTTCAGGTCAGGGGGGGCTCTACTTACCTTTACTACCGGTTTGCAATGGGGCCACGGGTATGCGCTCACTTCACTCACGCATGTGCTGTTCTGCGCATGCACAGAAGCGTTTTGATAACATTGGGGTGGGTGGGCAGAGCCCCCCTCTGGTTTTACTACCGATTCTATAGAACCGGTCTGAACCAGGGGCAACCCACCACTGCTTCAAGTGCTTTTTTGCAAACTCCAAATGGGCTTTCATGTGTTTTGCAGTGAGGAGAGGCTTCCATCTAGCCACTCTGCATAAAGTCCAGATCAGTGGAAGGCTGCATGGATGGTTGTCCTTCTGGAACTCTGTCCTATCTCCACACAGGATCTCTGGACTTAAGTTAGAGTGACCATTGAGTTCTTGATCACCTCTCTTATAAGGCCCTCCTTCCCCAATTGCTCAGTTTGACTGGTGACCAACTCTTGGAAGAGTCCTGGCTGAGAATTATGGAGGCCACTGTGCTTTTAGGAACCTTCAGTGCAGCAGAAATTTTATTGTAGCCTTCTCCAGATCTGTGCCTTGCAATAATGCTGCAGCATAATAAAATTGACAAAAGTGGAGGTGAATACTTTCTGAATGCACTGTAGATAACATAGCTTTATAAATCAGACCAACAAAATTAAAAGGCATTTTCATGAATTACAACACAATTTATCAGATGCATAGAGTGAATTGGAGAGTTGCTTCTCAACTTCCTTGACACAATACATCTTCTTCATTATGCAACTGCCCCTCCTGTGTCAACTTGTTGACACAGGAAGGGTATTATAGTGTTTTTCAAAGTTTGGGTGGATCTTGTTCTGCTCTGTTGAGATTGTTTGACTAAGAGGACTGCTTTTTCCTCCTTACTTGATTATTATGGCTTGAGCATGTTGGCAAAAGCATTTGGTGTAAAAATCCAGTTCAGTGTTACATCCATCTGGGGATGTCCTTGTGGTATTTTTTGTTAACAATGTGGGGTTTGATCTGTGGTTGTGTGCTGAACCAGAATGTTTTGGGCTATAATTGCTGAGTCTTTATTTGAGTCTTTGTTTCTTGTCTTGAAAATGTTCTTTAAGCAACTACACAATGTTCCAAGGTTTTCACAGATTTATACATTTTGTGTGAGTTTAGCAGGACAAAAGATAAGCAACACTATATTCTGCCAACGTCTGTCCTCAGATCCCACAACAGTATATCATAAATAATTCAGAAAAAGTTATTTCAGAAAAAAACAATATAATGAAAGAATTTCCTATTTTACTTGAGAACCCTGACTAAGCATTTTTGCCTATCTCCCCACCCAAAAAACCACACTAACGAGGCAATACAGTATAAGCCATTTCATTGCATCAAGTTGAAATCACCATAGCTGAAATAAACCATTTCATTGTTTCAAGAATTGAAATAACCATAGCTGAAATATCGGGTTTCATGAACTCAGATGTTATATCACCAGCACTTCCAACTACGTAAGAGACACCCACTGATTTTCTAACATTGAAATCCATTGGCAATTTAGCTACCAAATTTGTTGAGTGTTGGATGATGTATTATGTTCTTTTTTTTTAATTGTTCAGTTGTGTTCGTCCCTGCAGTTTTTTGGAAAAGTTTTTCAGAAGTGGTTAGCCATTGCTTTCTTCCTAGGGCTGAGAGAAAGAGGTTGGCCCAAGGTCACCCAGCTGATTTTGTGTCCAAGATGAGAATTAAACTCACAGTCTCAGGTTTCCAGTCTGATGCCTTAACCACTACAGCAAAGGCAAGTCCTGTATTATATAAAATATACAATAGATATATAAGCACCGCATTATACAGGTAACCTATAAATTGCCACATGTATCTACATGCCAATAAAGAAGAATATTTGTAGTTCAGGGTTGAAATGAGGGATCCTTGGTATCTGCATGCTTCCAGATTTCATTCAGGACACACTAACAAATTTGTAGCCTAGCTCTACATTGTAGTTTCATTTGTTTTTACCCTACAGCAGTGGTGGGTTTCAAAAAAATTTATTACTGGTTCTGTGGATGTGGCTTTGTGGGCGTGGCATGGCTTGGTGGGTGTGGCTTGATGGGCGTGGCAGGGGAAGGATACTGTAAAATCTCCATTCCCTCCCCAATCCAGGGGAAGGATACTGCAAAATCCACATTTCCTCCCAATCAGCTGGGACTTGAGAGGCAGAGAATAGATAGGGGTGGGGCCAGTCAGAATTTTTACTACCGGTTCTCCGAACTACTCAAAATTTCTGCTACCAGTTCTTCAGAACTGGTCAGAACCTGTTAAATCCACCTCTGCCCTACAGCAATGTATATGGAGTATGGGTCAGGTAATAGCCTTTTCTACTGTAGCTTCTACTCTTTGGGGCACTTTACCCCTGAAAATGATAATGGCTCCATCCCCTAATTTATCAGGAAGTTAAAACCATTTTATTCTAATGAATATTCAGCTCTTCATTTGCCTCTCTTATATATTTAATTTTAATTAGTTTGGACTTTTCATTATGCTTTCATGGTCCACAGAGGTTGTATTATTCATCATAATTGATGAAGGGGCTTATGAATATGATAAATAAAAATATAAAACTTTTAATGGGGACTAATTTTCTTTAGCCTCTGTTGATTCACACAGTGCCTACTAAGCTCTCTCTTTCTTTCTCTTCTCTTTCATAACTCAGACAACTGCAGTTATAAACTGCTAAGCTTCCTTTTCATCAGTTCTTTATCTGCATGCACGAGAAAAGAATATTTTCTTTTATGACAAATTCCTTATTTCCTTGTTGACCTCCTCTCCCTCCCTCCCTCCCCCCCTCTCTGCTATAAATCACCACATTCAGTCTTGTGCTTTCAGCGAAGGCACTGTCTAAAGACAGAAGTGGGTCATTCACTGAAAACAAATGCAGAATGACTCTTTCTTCCCAGCGAGACTAATCCACATGAATCCCAATCAAGACTTCACACCCCGTAGAACATCAAAGCTTCCCGAAGAGAAGATGTCAGTTTGGGGATTAAAAGCTATGAAGGGCTGCCTTTGATTTCACCCAAGAGTCACTACTTACTGAAGCCAATTTTAACACCTGTGTTAGAATGAAAATTACTTTGGGGATCCAAAGGATGTCCTTGGATGTACTGTATATTTAGGATTAATTTCTTTTTCCTGGTAGCTTTCCATAATGGAGAACCAGGTTTTGTAAATGTAAAGGTATGCTTGACGGGACAAGATTACAAAGATCAATAAGTCAGCATGGGGTTTTCTCCCACGTATCGACAAATAAACTGGGCAGTGTAAAGATGATCGGTGAGACATGATTGAAGTATCCTAAACCAAGGAATAAAAACAGGAAGCTGTAACTTACCAATTCTTAAAAATTAATCAGCAGTCTTGACAAAGAAATGTTTGATGTGGATACATGCTGGCACTATCTCATGGTTACCTTTAGAATATCCTAGGTCATTGCTGAGATCAAATAACCTGATATAGATATAGAAATCAATATAGATATGAAATACACACATACATAAAAACTCACACTGGTAATTGTATTTTCCATAGAGTAAAAAAAAAAAAAAATCAATAGAAGAGAATATTTGTAGCTCATGGTTGAATTGTGGAGTCCTTGGTGCCTCTGAGCTTAGTTATTTGCTTGCAGATGTTTCATTACCAAACTAGGTAACAATACCAGACTAGAAGGGAATGGGATTTGCTCTCTGTTTATATACAATAATTTGCCCAATCGGTTTTGGTGTGGGCATTCTTTTCTCCTCAGCAATTCCTTGATTAGGTTTTTGTTTCTGCTTGATTGAGTGGCCATTGCTTTAATACTAACAGCCATAACATAAATTGTTCTCTATTTCTGAAGAAAGCCATGGCCTTCTAGATATATATTGTACTTTCCAGAGTGGGTGCTTCACAAATTGTATCTTGCAATGAGTGACAGGAGAAACCTATCACTGGGTTTTGCAGTGACCTTTTTTATTTCTAAAAACAATTGTAGGATGTTATGAATTGGAAATATGATAAAAGAGAAACGGTGTTAAACCGTCCCACACATTGTTTTCCACCCCCTGGTTTTTATTAGTTGTGTCCTTGCAAATCAAGAATAGCTTCAGGGAACAAACAATTTGTACTGAACGATTCAGATGGGGTAAAGCGTTATATCAGCCCACACTGTCCTCTTTCGTCACGATATAAATTGCCTACATAACTGCTTTTGGGAGAAGAAATGTATGATTGGAGGTAGGGTGCAATGATAAATCTACGTTATGTGGAGACTGAAAACTTTTAAAATGGTCGCCTTGGCATCCTGGTGAGACTTATTTTATTTTTCAGTCAGGGATAGAAAGAGAATTCACAGAAGTTGCTGATTTTGCAAAAATCAATATAATAAACCATCTGCAGAATTTCTGGGTATTGGGAAGCTGTGAAGAACCAGAAGTGAAATTTGATGAGCAGGCGGCTACCACATTGCCTGAGTCACGTCTATAATGTTATCGGTATCAAATACTAATGATTTGCAGATCACCTTGAGCTAGCTGGATATTAGAAACGCTTTAGAATAAATAACTGTACAGATAATAAGCTTTCAAGTAAATGCTGCTCTCTGCTACCTTCATTTTCCTCGTCAACTCACCATTGTTCCCTCTGGGTTATTCTGTTACTTTCTTATCTATAAACAGTTTGCATGGGAAAGCTATTGCTTTAACAACTCTCCTGACCTGTTATGGAAATGAGTCCCAGTTATCACATTTTATCAGCCTTGTGTAGTTTTCCACAGGAATCCCAATTGTATATACTTCTATTTGGATTTCTCAGTTAAATTTGTCTCTTGAGGCCATTTTAATATTGTTAACAGGATTTGTAATTGGGTCTACTGACAGAAATCATGTTTTCTGGCAGGTGTGTTATTTTCTGATGGACGAAAGGCCTTCGTATTCTTGTCAAATTAGGTCAGATGTTCCTTTTCTGTACAGTATTTGCATACATCTGACCAGGTAATGTTGTCTACCATCACCACCACCAAGTCAGAACACTAAATGGTGAGGGAATAATGGGAATTATAGATTTATATCTGAATAAACACATGTTGCCCATCCTAGCATACACAGTACTCAAATAGAAGTACAATATTTATATATAGTTATGCTTTGATCTTCAATCTATTTTCTCAAAGCAGTTTTGTGGTATGCTTCAGAAAGCATGGCATGTTGATATTATATTGACATTATTCTAACCCGTTCTGATATACTTCTCCATCCTTTGGTAGGTTTCATTATGGGCACGTACACTGCTGAATGTGATGGTCTGGATGCTCACAATGCAGGTATCATAACCAAACTGTAGAAGTGCAGCTACTTGAACAGAAATTATATATGCAGATGTTTCATATTGTCTAAGTCATATTCACTGTTATTCTGGTCAAAGCAACTTATATTGAGTTAACAGAAGGTCAATTAAGCAGGACTTTTAATTGTACAGAGCTAGATGGATGAGAATTGACAGGGCTAAAATTGTTAAATCAACATTGTAAGTGGTAAAACTGAACAAATATTTCAGACAAAGGCAACCTTCAGAGAGAGGCAACTCTGAGCATCAACAATGCACAACAGAACTTTCCAGACACTATCTATGAGCAGTAAATGTTTATCTGCACTAATTGGGATCTGTCAATATATCCAGAATATTTTTTATTTTTTTTTAAACGAACCTCTACTTTGGAAGCTGATGTTTAAAAAACAAAAGTCAAGCTTCTTTGTGTGGACTGAATAGGAATGAATACTCCTTGCAACGACTGGAATGCAAAATGTATTTAAATCAAATAAGTATTAGGCACATGCATTTTTAATCATTTGACCTTTGGGAAAATAAACATTTATGGATGGTTTTTACTGCTGATTTATTGCTTAATTTTTAAGCTCACAGTCAATTGTGTTTGAATAGTGCAACACCCTAGAATTGATTATGAACTTCATCAACATCGACCTAAATAAAACTGCATGGGTCAGAGAAGTGTTCAAATAATAATTAGAATCACATCTGATCGACAGTGAATGCAACCTGTGTATGGTATGAAAGCTGGCATTAAAGAATGAATGAAACGTAGTGTCTCAATCTGTCTAGCAAAACAAAATCTCAAGAAAGAATGAAGAATATAAAGCAGAAAACATTTGATATTATTTTCATCACCCAGAATCTCTTTAATATAGCAGGCAAAGCGGAGAAGCGATCAAAACAGTCAAGATGAAAGCTGCAACTGTGCACATAAAACGGGGGCAAAACTCTAATTATGCAATTGTCGTTGCCATCTTGACTTTTTTTTTAATGCCCTGCCTTCCACATGTCCCAGTTTAACATAACAGGACTTTCCCAAGCTCTAGCAAAGCACATCTGCCATGAGGAAGGATGAAGTTGTTAAGATTTAACGTAGAAGGTAAAGGCAAACGCAAAGATACTGTACATATCTATATCCATCTGTACCTATATCTACACCTACTATTGTAGCTTATTATTTCAGTTAGGGTGGGGGGGGCAGAAAATATGGATGCTAATAGTGGGGGAGCCATCTCCTTATCTGAATTCCCCCAAATGAGACTTCTCCCCACCCGACCAAAAAATAGAGCCAAAACAAATAAACGGTTGGTGTCAGAACAACTAACATTCATTAGGTACAGGTGATATAATTAATCCTCTTCTATTAGTAATTTTTGGTCACATTAGAATTCACCATTCAGTGTCAGATTGTGGAAGGGCTGTGTGGGAGCCACATCCAGGGGTTTGAATAGAGCAGTGGTGGAATTCAATTTTTTTTTACTTCCGGTTCTGTGGGCGTGGCTTGGTGGGTGTGGTGTGGCTTGGTGGGCATGGCTTGGTGGGCATAGCAGGGGAAGGATACTGCAAAATTTTCATTCCCACCCCACTCTGGGGCCAGCCAGAGATGGTATTTGCCAGTTCTCCGAACTGTTCAAAATTTCTGCTACTGGTTCTCCAGAACCTTCAGAACCTGTTGAATAGCACCTCTGGAATAGAGGCATGAAACACTGGGGATCTCAAGTTCCATTCCCTTCCCTTCCCTTATCTAGGTAGTAGGATCCAGTTTTTAAAAAGTAAGTATCTCCTTGATTCCTTGTGACTTCATGGACATATTCACAGTATATACATTGCTTGGAAGCAGTACTGAAGTAGATTGAAATTAAGGTTATTGCAAGATGTTCTTTCTATTCCTAATTTATCTCATAGCCTTAGGATTCCTTAAAGATCTCCTATCCAGGATTCTTTATAGGTCCCCTATCCAGGTATATTCCTGCTTAGTTTACCTCAGACGAGGTAAGACAAGGCTCCCATCTTTATGGAACCATTCATGAAACAATGGGAAAGACATGTTCCTGTTTGAAACAATTACGAAATTTAAAAAAAAATATTTTATTTTTTAAAAAAGAATCAGGTATATGGAATACAAAAACAGCAAATCAGATCATTACTTTAGCTAATGTTTTGATATAATTAATGCATAGAATGTAAAGACAAACCAGCAGCTGGAGCAGCAAACTGAAGTATTTCCCTGGAGGGTTTGGTTCTCCCTTTAATGAACTCTCCCTTTCCATCTTACTAATTTATGAAGAACCATCACAAGCCCATGCTGCAGTGTCCAGGCCAATCTCAACTAAAGAGGGAAAAAATGTCATAGGTCAAATGTTTGCTCCATCCATTGGGTTTCATGCTTTTATAAATCAGAAGCATAATATCTGACAACCTCTTTTCTTAGTATTTTCCTCCTTTACCATTTTTTTTCTTACTGATTTTTCAATTTTTGATTGTATAAAAAATTATCTTCAAAAGCGGCATAAATTAGTTCTGCCCCACCTCTCTTTCCTGTTCAAACAGTTTTGCCTCACCTCTCCTTCCATTTTATAAACAAAAGAATCATAGCCAATCTGTTTAAATAATTACTGCTATTGTTGACTGATATTTTATTTTGCTTGTTTTTCATACAACTAAGTCACACATTTGAGTTGGGCTGGCATATAAATTCTTAAAATAAATAACTAAACAAAACCATTCAAACAGAACAATAACTCACGAAGTAACGATCCAATCTGGACTCCTCTAAGATAGGACATTTCTTGCTGAGATGTGTAATGCAAATTTAAGGAGCATAAATAATTATCTGCAGTTCATTAGCTGTTGTATTTCTTAGGCTACAAAAGTTCTAATAGGAAAATGCTATTGGCCACCTGAATGGTTAATTTTAAGAGTGCATTCAAACATCAGTGACCCTTTCAAAGTCTCGCTTTGTCATGCAACCAAAGACAATGGCCAACCAGCTAGCTGCCTATTTGTAAAGTGCTGGCTCAGGGCACCCATTATTAGCTGCATTGATTTTAGCTGAGTACCCAGTTGGGTAATGGTGGGAAGGGAGGAAGGAAGGAAGGGAGGGAGGGAGGGAGGGAGGGAGGGAGGGAGGAAGGAAGGAAGGAAGGAAGGAAGGAAGGAAGGAAGGAAGGAAGGAAGGAAGGAGCGAGCTGCATTGATGTTGCTGAGCCTTGTCACTCAAGGGATGAGAAATATTGTTATATCTGTTCAATGACCTTTTCCATTACAGGTTGTTTTAATAAGACAGAGAACAAATATTCTGATCAAGCAAAGGCTGCTATAATATTGCTTGCTTACATGAAATCCGATAAATGTAGGTTGACATAAATAGCTGAATTTAGACAGTAGATATATAGCTAAGTCATAAAATGGAGATGAAGATGAAAAAGACAAAAAAGACAGGTACAGCTACACAACTAAGTGCTTAGGGATATGCAGTTGGAAGAAATTCAATCCTTTTTACTTTGGCATTAGTAATGCAGTATTCCAGGTTTCTGTTTACAGTTTTTTTAATCTATAGCAAAGAAAAAAAGAAAAAAAAGCAATTGTTGATGCATGCAACTTCTCCTGATATACAGAACCTCTGTATTTAACTTTTCTTAATTTAAATTTAAATAGATGTCTGTGTAAACTGCCCAACAATCCTTTTTAATGCAAATTTTCAAGATGTTCTTTGTTATGTTAATTTTCTCAACTATTGAAATATAAGCTCCCTGAAATAAGCTTTTTAACTAACAACTACAGCTATTACTACATAACTTTCAGAAGCATATATTCATTTTCAGGCATAGCTTTTACAGACTTTTGATTAAAGTAAGACTGGGATTAGCTGATGCCTCTCTTTCTCGGGCTCTTATTTCATTTTAATCAATTCAACTTCCCATTTCATTTTTAGGGATGCCCATTGACTGTTTATTTATTTTATTAAGTGTACAGGGCCATCCAACTCTATGAGTCAGGTGGTGCACATAAAAACACCAGCAAAAAAGCAGGTCACACAAATGGGAAAGCCCAAACAACCATCTAACCAACAAAAAATTCAAAGGACCCACCTTGCGACCTAAAGCCCAGGGCAAGAGCCAAGTTTCCAAAGTTCTTTTAAAAACAATTAGGATAGAGGCCAGATAAATCTCTGGTGGGCTGGTTTAAGGCAAGTGCTGTGACAGAAAAGGTATCACTTCCTAGAACTAGAAAATAAACTATATGTTTCTTTGTGTTTAACAACAGCTTGATGATTTATGGAAACGTCCATAAAACTTGACAGCTTTAATGTTACATTTATTAAAATAAGATGCTATTTGTTTTCCTTTTTGAGATCAAGGTCATATATTCAGAGTTCTCAAGTGATCCCATCTAGGCAGTAACTAGACAGACCTTCATAGTTTTACCTCAAGTCTTCAGGAGGGGTGGGTTCTACTTACCTTTACTACCGGTTCGCACCGTGCCCACGCTTCTACGCATGTGCAGATCTACTTTAATGGCATCTGGGTCAGTGGGCGGAGCCTCCCGCCGGTTTTACTACCTGTTGTGAATCGGTCTGAACCGGGGGCAACCCACCACTGGTCTTCCATTGCCCATTGCTCTTTAAAAGTGCCTTCTTTCATCAGAAAAATCCTCAGAATTTCCAGGAGGAAAGAATTAAATGCCATTCCACAACCTCTCTGAGAATCGAGAGACATTTGCATTTCTTTGTTCAGTTTAAATAAATGTTTCTGCCATACTCATGGACATGGCCAGAGGTACCTTGTTCAAATTTGCTTTCTCTCTTTTGGGCTTTTCTAAGTTCAATATTTCAGGACTTGAGAACACGTCAGCCATGGATGATAGAGGAAGAAAATTTGGTGTTGGCTTTTCAACCTTTACAAAACTGGAGTTCTAGCTACATTTCAGAAGTAGGAAAATTAATGAATCTTACAGCTACTAGCATATGGTTCCAAACTATGGGATCAAAATTGTAGAAATTTATCTAAGTAGGTAGATAAAGTATGTAAAGTTTCACTTACTCAATAAAATAATACTTAGCTGTGAGCAAGCATGCAGAGGATTGTATAACAAAACAACTTCTCAATATTGCAAGTTACAAGTATTTTTGTGGCTGCTTTATATATAATAAGACTGTGCATTTATTTATATTGAAAATAGCTATCCACTTCATAGTCCAGTGATTTCATATCCTACTCATAAAACAATTACATTTGTAATTATTATTATGATTATATAACTATAGGTGGATAGCTGAAAGTCCACTTTTAAATAATTGTGTATTTTCTTAAAACTCTCAGTATTTCTTAAGCTGCCTTTGGAGTGAAGAACTTGATTTTATTTCTCCAAAGAAGGTGGAAAATTGAAATGTTTCTAGTTGAGATACCTAAGAATAACCCCCATCTGGTATCTCCATGTTTATCTTTGAAAAATATGCCCTTCTTGCCAGGACTATATGGATGATTACAATGAAAACACACCCCATATTGATACAGTTTTGTCCAGGAAACAGAGCAAACACAGGGGACAATTTTAATAAGGATACTTAGAGGTAGCTTGGAGAAAAGTCAGTCACAAATAATGATAAAAATGTGTAGGGAAGAACCAGCCAGCTCTGCCCCAAGAATTTGCATTCATAAATAATCTTAAGGACACCCTGGCTGCCCAGAATTTCCTCTTCTAATCTCTATCAGCCCAAGGCAGAATGGCCAGTGTCAGGAATTTGGAATTGCCTTTCAGAGTTATATCCTATGTTCCATGTTTGAAATGCTACAGGTCACTCACCCCAGTTGTAGAACCTCTGAAACTTACTTCAATAAGTGAGGAGCCTATAGTCTCCAGTGCATATTTATTTTTTCCTATTGAATACCAAGATTGAATACCGAGATTTGTAGTTTAAATCTGTGCAACAAGTGTTCCTTGCCCCAGAAACTAGGAATGAGAGCATTATAAGAGACTGAATATTTCACAAAATTGTCAGCAGCTTCAACCAAAAGCAGTTCTGAGAATCCTATGGAGAAATGCTTTTGCAGCTTGACCTAACTCAGTATGTATTCCAAAAGCACTTTGAGAACAAGCACGTATCACTCAATCAGAATAGAACTGGAAGGGATTTTGGAGGTCTTCTAGCCCAACCCCCTGCTCAAGCAGGAGAGCTTATACAATTTGAGACAAGTGGCTGTCCAGTTTCTTCTTTAAAACTTCCAGTGATGATGCACCCACAACTTCTGAAGGTTGATGGTTAATTGGTTAATTGTTCTCACTGTTAGAAATTTGTCCTTAATTCCAGTTTGCTTCTCTCCTTGAATAGTTTCCATCCATGTTTCTTGTCCTGTCCAACTCCAGAATTTGAGAATATACATCCCATAGAGGAGGAAGCTATTTTCCTTACATATTGTTAAAAATACAACTCCCAGAGCATCCATTGTATTTCAGCCACATCAAGAAGACCACATGTTAGGAATGATGCCTGTAAGATAAGACACCAGCATTTTTCAGCCTCAGGAATATTGTTATGTCAACATATCTGAACTGCTTCCTATGGCCTTGAAGAATACTGAAAAATATCAGCTTGGAAAGACAGAAATTAAAACCCTAGGATTTAAACCCTGAAATATATAAACCTAAATAGTCTTTGACTACTACTATTTATGGGGTTACTCTAGTTGCAGTAAAATACTAATGTTTACGATATGCTATGAGCTTTTCATAAAGTTAACTTGAATCTTCAGTAAGAGATTCTGGATTGACTAGCCTAGAATAACAATTGAAAATGAACTGAAAAGCATTGATTGTTGAACAAAATAAAAGTGTCATAAAATTAAATTTTAAAAGTCTCAACATAACTGGCATAGTTGACTCTCTTTATGGTAGCCACCGCCAACATAGAATCTTCCAATTATACTAGCATTTTTGCTTCAGAATTTCCAGCCAACATGAGAATGTTGCAAGTTGTAATTACAGCACAATTGAATGCTCCAATTAGGAAAAAGCTGCATTACAGGTCCTTTGCAAACAGTCTATTTGGACTTTTAAAGTTCTGGTTCTTTTTGGACTCTGGACTCAGAATGAAAGGTAAAGCCAAGTGAAACATAGTCTACAGTTTTCTTTATTAGATGTCCAATTATAACAATATGGCTTTGTGTCAGGTTTCGATGTCATCTCAAATAAAATAAATTGCATTTCCAAACAAATAGTCTTTGAAGAAATCTTTCATTTTATTAAGCACGACAACCTGTCCCCAATCGTGGTGTAGCCAACTGTGACTTCCTGACCCCAAACCTTCCTTTTCTGTTCCCCAATTCTCTGTGTCTCTGTGTCTCATTGGCCCTCTTCCAATCCACTCTCCCCATATCTACTACTTCAGCTCCCAGGAATGTCCCCCCTCCCATCTCATCTCCTAGGGGATATTATCTTCAGGGAAAATAAGTAGGTGAGAAGTCAAGCGTCCTCTTGCCAGCTGCCCCCTCTTCTCCTTCTTATGTTAGCGCTAGAGTAAATGCAGGTTGAAGTGCAGACACTTTGATTTGCTTATGTCCTGATCGAGGAAGAAATATGATATTGTAGAATGGTATTTACAATACTTCATAATTTCATACTGCCTCTTGTAATATTTTCCTCATAATTTGATGCCAGACCATTCAGCAATCAATGAGAAAAAGGTATAATTTAAAACTGATGGTGGTGATGATGGTGACTTTGCTATAAAAACAAGTACAAGAAAGAAAGACAAGTTCTTTGGGGGGAAAAAAGAGCTAGATCTGAAAGCATATATTACAGTGGTGAAATCCTCTGCAGATTGCCACCAGTTCGCTGCCTGTGCATGCGCGGTGTGTGCCAAATGTGTGCTGCATGTACGCCAAAAGGATGCTGCCGCATGCATGCATACACAGTGCAGTCCAAAAGCACGCTGTGTGTGCATGCACAATGCACATCAAATGCACACATCAAAATGCACACATCAAATGCACATACACACATACATAGTGCACGCCAAAAACATGCTTCACACAGAAAAAAGAGGCTTAACAAGATAAGTAGAACAGCAAGGGGGGGAGAACAGTGTGCTGCACAATTTGGATTCACTAGAAAGCAGGATTTCCTATTTTCTAGGAAATTTAAATTGTGAGGCACAGCTGATCCTTGGAAATACCAGTATGGACAAACTGGTAGGTTTTTTTTACTACCGGTTTGCCCAACCTGGTAGCTTTTATCACTACCGTTTTGCCCGAACCGGTGCGAACCAATAACATTTCACCCTTGATATATTATTTTATTGACAGTTTGAAAACAAAATATAGCTTTTCTCTATAAATCCATGGATTTGTTCCAGTAGAAACGATCTAGAAAACTGCTCTTAGAGTAATTATTTCTCCTATCAGTCAGGTGCTTTTTTTGAATAGAGGGTGGAAAAGATTAACAATATATAATTCAATCCTTCTCAAACATGGCAGCTTTAAGACATATGGACTTCAACTCCCAGAATTCTCCAGCCAGCATGATGATTCTCATTTTATGTCTTTTACAAGTTGAGTTGCACCTTATGTGTTTACTCTGAACATTTCTTCTCATGGACAGGAAAAAAAGATAAAATAAATAATAAATAAAACAGTTGACCACTCAAAACCTACATTGAAATAAATATTCAGGTATTTTTTGCAGGCTGTTTTTTTTTTTTAATATTGTATTTGTTTTGAGGTTTTACATGATGTTCTGCCAGACACTAAACAAATATTGAAGGAAAAAACCTGGATTGTACCTCTCAGCACCTTCTTGGTAAGTGCAGTGATTTATGAACTTCAGCAAACTTAACATTACAAGCTCTTAAACAGCTGGGTCAGGTTCTGCCCTGGGGGTATACATTGCTTCTTTGAGAAATATATAAATAATATACATTTTATCGCATCGCCTTCAAAAATATGTAACATGGTTTACAGCCAAGATTCGTGGACTGGGGATTTTGTTGCAGCAGCTGCCATGTCCAGCTAGCTTACTCTGGCCAAACAAATGACCAAAGATGTAGATTTTTCCAGGGTTCTTCACCATCTCCCACCTTCCAGTTTCTTCACTGAGCCTTGTTTTTTTTTTTTATTGAAAAAGTTTTCAAATACAAATTTTCCCCCCTTTTTTTCCCCCCTCTCCCTCCCCCTCCCTAACCCCCCCCTCCCCACCCATCCCCCCCTGTGACTTCTTCATAACAAAAAAAAAACCTAATTCATAACAGATTACTTACTCCCTCCTCTAGATATTGACCTTTACTTACTAAAAATATTATTTATATTATAACATCCCCCTTTATCCATACATTTCAGAAAAGAGAAAAGAAAGGGAAAAAAGGGGAAAAAAAAGGACATTATACTATGACATTATAAAATAACTTCTCCACTTTAAAACTATACAATAAGTCCTACTTTAACATTTAATCTTCTATATATATTACTATAACATTTCAAAGCAGCCTTCCCCATAAAATCTAGTTTAACATTTATTCCACTCTATCCATTTCGTCCACTCCCCTAAATATATCACTTAAAAATCCCTTTTCTTAGACTAATCAATCTACTAACTAGCTTATTCACCCACTATCATGCAAAATTACCATACACAACATTTCTTAATATCTTTGATTCACTGCCCACACTACTTAAAAATATATGTCTATATTTTCCATTATATCTAAATAAAAAAAAAAGAAAAGACAATGACTTTAAATTTATAATCCATATAGTATCTTCTTTAAGGTCTTTCCACTGGATTGGTAGAACCAACATCCATAATCAGGTAACATAGCTTGCTGGTGCAACAGTTTATTCAGGATCTTCAATCATATCTGCCCCCATCAGTAGTAAATATCTTCTTATATGTATAAAAGTAAAAACAACCACCCGAGTGACATTATAATTATATTCCATATAGTAATAATTGTGGGTTTCATCAGGATTATTAATTTCCATCATCGTAGTGGGTAACAACCCGATCTTCTGCATGCCCCAGCATAATTCTCTTGCCTTGTAATTCAAGATAATATAATATGTTTATCAACACAAAAAAAAATTCCAAAATGGATAATTCAAATCCATCAGTTTAAGGCTCATTTCACGTCCCCAAATTACGGCCATGCAGAGATCTGCCACAATCTTCAGGATGATATTAACCAATACGTCGCCTCTTCTGTGTTTACACATAATCATTCATATTTTAAAGTCACTGGCTTCACTGTTGCCTGATTTAGAAATTTCTATTTTTATGCCACCTATTTCTTTTTTTCTTTTCTTTTTGTGGGTTTGGTTTCCATCCTGGTTTCTTTTCTACAAATTGTGTATCATCTGGTCGGATTTTGTTCTGCTTTGTAGATTGGTCTTGTTGGTTTTGTTTTTGTATCTCATGTTTCTTTTTTATCCCTTGTATTTCCCCTAATTGGTTTCCATGCTTATCCTTGCCTTGATAAGTCATCACATTAAAGTTAGATGCCACTTCTCTCAAATTTGTAGATAGTCCAGCTGGGGTATCCAATGAATCCAAAGGCAATTCATCTGGTACAGTCTCTGTAATTCGATATTTTACCTTTATTTCCGGCTCCTTCTGCTTATCCTGTATTATACCTGAAGATGTTAAGTTCATTTTCAACCTATTTTGATAAAATTCTTCCGCTCTTTCAACAGTATTTAGCTGATATCTTTCTCCTTGGTATCTAAATATAATACCAACTGGGGCATCCCACCTGAATGAGATATTTCTCTTTTTTTAACTCATTCACCAGAAAACCAAATTTCTTCCTTTCCATCAATATCTTAGGTCGGAGTTCCTTGTAAATCCAAATCTTTCTTCCATACAATTGCAAATTAGAATTGAAGGAATTTTGCACGATATTATTCCTAATTTCTTTATCTGTAAAATAAATCACCACATCTCTAGGCAATTGCCTTTGCTTGGCAATCCAGGAGTTGATTCGATAAACTCTGTCAATCCTACAAAACACTTTGTCAGGTTGAACCTTTAGAATCCCAGCTAGAAATTCAGAAGATATTTTCCTTAAATCATCTCTATTATTTTCCTGCAAACCTCTTAATCTTATCGCATAGTCTGTGAAATTATATTGTACCATTAAAATCTCTTTTTCAATCTTCTGTTGCAGATTTTCTGCATTACCATACTTTTGATCAGCATCCATTTTAGGTTTTTCTTCTAAGCTATTATCCTGAATGTTTGTCAAGTCATTTTCAATTTTTTGAATTCTATTGTCCAATTTATCTTGAATTTCTTCCATTTTAGACTCTAGTACATTAGTATTTGTGTCCAACTGTATCATAAATTCTATAAAACCATTAGCCACTTTTGAGAGTTTTTTCTCCAAAAAATCAAACTTAGATTTCACCAATTCTTTAATTTCCTGCTTAAATTTTTCAAATTGCTGATTCACAATCTCCTCCCTTCTTTCAATCTCTTCTATAAAAAATTATATTATATTAAAATCAGGTTTCTGAGACTGAAGAGTTAAGACTTGTTCCTTTAAGTTGTTGGTGGGGGAATCCCCCCCCCTTCTTGTTTATCTGACTTTATGAGTCTCAGTGCCATGTTTCCGCCCAGGCAGGCTTTGTTAAAAAAAAAACAAGAAAGACTTCTTTCCAATCAACAACAATATCAGGTCTCCAAGGGAAAAAAAAGAGAAAAAGACACAGGAGCGAAGTTTTGTCTACAAATGTAGCCAGTGGTATTTATTCTGCTACATTGTAATAATAAAAAACGGAAGGACTTTCCCTTTCAGCCTCTCCTCCAGCCGACGCCATTTTAAAAGGCTTTTTTTCCTCTTTCTTTTCCTCCTCTCTCTTAAGTAATTTCTTTTAAAAAATCAGTAAAATACTTGCGGTTCAGTATTACAGGTCCAGCTCACATTTTCTTTGAGTAGTCTGTTAAATTTGCAGGCTTGCTTTTGACGCCTAGCTCTGCATCAGCAGAGGTCTCCCAAAGCCCGGAGCAGCGGCTGGGGATACGGGGCATCTCATCCGCTCCGTCCCAAAAGTAAAGGAAAAACTTTTGGGACTCCGCAGAGAGTTCTACCCACCCCTGCCGGCTCTATCTCCGTTTCCTCATGGAAATGGAGTTTTTTCGAGCCGCCATTCCGTTGTGAAGGCGGCTCTGACAGGCGATGGAAGCTGACGATCCCAAAGGAACGTCTGGCAGCGACGAACAGCAAACTGGAAGTCTTCACTGAGCCTTGTTGACTGAGGTGGATATATCATCTGCTATTCTGGCCGCATGAAGCAGCAGAACTTCCAGAGTTGTAAACTATCTGTCACTTAATTTCCAGACCTTGGTAACTATCTATATAAATACTACTAAAATTCTTGTTGTCATCTTTAACTGGACAAAACAGTACACCACAGGGCAATATGGGTCTAATATCTGGAACCTATGACTCTCAAGAGAATAACATTTGGAAAAGCTGTTACTGTGTCAGTGCCTCTGGTGACCGCTGTGATGACATGATCTAAATTTCCAACATTCTGTCAGTTTCCCAGCCAGGCTCTCAATCCTTTGCGTCCTCCCCTACCTAGCAGCAGCCACTTAGCTGCCTGCTGGGAGTAAAGGGAAGGGAAGGGAAAGACTAGGAGAAAAGGAATCCCAATGTACCCTTCCCAGCCCATACCACACCCACATGGTCCCCCTTGATCTGCTCCCCTGCACACCTTTCCTGACCTGATGTACCCCCCCACCCTTTTGAGGGCTTTCCCCAATCCACATATTATCTCATGTGCACTTCAATGTATCCTTCTCAACTGGTGCACCTCTCATGCACTTTCTCCGGCCTATGTGACACCTTTACCTGCTTGCTGGTCTTGGACTTGCAACTTCATGCTAGCTTCCCCACTGACTTTTTCCCTGCAAACTTTTCACAAGCAAAGTAAATGCAGAAACTGTCAGGCACTCAAGGGAGGAAAGAAAAGACAAGAAGGAGGGAATGAATGAATGAATGAATGAATGAATGAATGAATGAATGAAGGAAGGAAGGAAGGAAGGAAGGAAGGAAGGAAGGAAGGAAGGAAAGACGGAAAGAAGGAAGATTTCCAATGTTCACTGACAATTTTCTACAAGGAAACTCAATGGAGAACTCAATAGAAAGTCAGAAGTCACTTCCACTGCTACTGATTTTTTTGGCTGCCCTTATTCATTCTGGTGGGTTTTATTGTTGTTGTTGTTGTTTATGTAAGGGAATATCTTTGAAACTATGACCCAATGGGTCATGGGTTGCCTAATTTTTTTAAATTAAACCCTTCTGAAATCAATGAGATTTGAGTTAATTATGACTGATGTAAGTTCCTTTGAGTAATAGCAATAACAGTTACTATTACCTCTACTATTAATATTTAAATATGCTGCAAGTAAATTAGAACACCTTTGGACATTTCAATATTTTATTGAGGAACAATGCAACCATATGTGTGTTTGTAAAAAAGGCAGAAATGCATGACATTAAAGGCTAAAAGGATTTTTTAAAACACCAGGTCAGCAGCCAAAAAGAAATCCATAAAATGCTTTTAAAGTCTAAAGTAAGCTTTAAAAGCAAAAAGGGAAAGGGCATTCCAGAATAAGATTATTTGAAATAGGTCATGTTACTAGTTTGACATTAAAGGAACAAGTTATGGTAAACTAGTGATAAGACAAAAAAGCATGGCTATACAATCTTTTTCTACAAATTAATTTTTATTGAGCATTCTGTAGCAATTGGCTGCCATTTGGATATTTGAGAACTGCATCTATTATTTCTTATTGAAATTGCCACATTCACTAAATCTGATTCTCCCCAAATCTTTTGCTACCAGAATTGTCTCCCTATTCAGAGAAACTTCCTGGGTTGTAAATAGAATGATAGCTGATGATTCTCCTCAAAGTTCAAACTAGAGAGAGGCTGTTGCCAGAACGTATTTTGATAGCCATTATATCAGCCTTCCCCAATTTGATTCTTTTTATATGTGTTGGACTTTAGCTTCCATAATTTAATTTCCAGGATTTATGAAGTCCCACACCACTGAAGGGCACTTGCTTGAAGAAGGCTGCCCTGCATAGCTTTGGAGTTAAATGAAATATGGACATATAATATAGGCCTACGATACTGTAGCAGCCCACACAAACAACCTTACATTTTTTTTCAAGTGTATTACAGGCTTACAGAAGAACACAATGAATGTGGGTATTGTATTGGTACAAATTAAAATTAGCTGGCATTAGTTGAATGCTGTACTTTTTTTTTGGACTGCTAAAATGCACGTGTGCACACGTTCACGCGAACACATTTATCTTAAAGGCATGTTGCAAAAGCAGTTAAAGAGTTGCCGTGCATATCCTATTTAAAATTGTGTAACTTATTACTATGAGGATGGTTGTCAGACTAGCTCAAAGTGCTAGAATGAATAATGCATTAGTCCCTCATAGCCTCACATTTCCAGGGAACCTGAGAGAGAGTGATTGTTCAATCTTTTCACCCCCTTTTCTCTGCCTAGTGGGAACAAACTGGCCTTTGGCCTTATTGCTCTCAGCCATTACCTTCCCACCCTGAGCTATTCGGGCTGAAAGAGCACGGCGCTCATAGCATTCCTTGTTTTTCACCTTCACCCACTCTTCATGGCACAGCTGGGGAGTCCCACACAAAGCTCTCCTTGGAGAGACCACACAAAGAGCCGACTACTGTATTGCAGCTGGGACAACCCGGCTATTCTTTCCTAACCACTCAAGCCACAAATTCCACAGCCCCAGAACAGATGCATTTAAGTTGAGCTCAAAGGAAAGAAATCTGGTGCACTCCTTTGAATTTGATCTGCATTCAGAGGCACTGAGGCTTTTGAGGGATATGCGTTCAGGATTCACATTCTAGGTTGTAACAAACTGCTCTGAGTCTATGAAAGCTTGACTTATAGTACTCAAGAGGCATATTCTGCAGTCACACCGCGTGGCTATCCCAAGCCATGGATTTATCTCAACCCATTTTGGTAGCTGAGTGTTGTCGCTCTCCTCATCTCCCCTGCCACCACTGTCTTCATTTCTAATATCACAGGAAATCCAGTTGTCCATTGTTCTGACCAATTGAGATAATGGGACTATTTTTCTTTCTTATTTTACAATTGTTCAATTTCCCACCCACTTCACACAAATGTCCCCAGGGAAAGGCAACTTTAACCATATAATCTATATAGATCTAGTGAGCTGTGAAACATACTGCTATACATAGCTACCTGGGGAATATTAGCCACAGTCCTGAGCTGAGAAAATTTGTAGCTTGGGCTTTGCAATCAGGAGTGTGTTAAAAAACGAAAGGAAGAAACCATTCTAGAAAAATTACTGAACCCTTGAGGTGCAGAATTGTTTCAATTATGTAAGAAACTTAAAAGAGGTTTTTACAAGATCTTAAAACTATATATTTTCTCCCTTTAATATCCTTTTCAGTTTATATGGGTTGCCTCAAAGGTGGTAAAAGGATTAGCTTTTCTTTCAACTATTTAAATGCACAAATAATGTGCTTATTCCTAACAATTGCCCAAGTATTTTTTTTTTTTACAATTGCAGAATAAATCAGATGTGGCACATGCTACCATTAGCACTTTTAATTTCTTTATTAATTATTTATCTTGCTTGGATCAACTAAAACATTATAAAATAACAGTTGTCATGGCATGGCAAATATAAGTCCTGGAACACCCAAAGTATGGAGATTCAGGTTTTATAAAAGGAAATACTTTTTTACACAACAGATTATTAAACTGTAACTGCAGTGGTTATAGACTCCAATTTAACAAGACATGGAATTTGAATGTTTGGGAAAAAATGGAAAGCAATAGAAAAAGATATTAGCAGATGATGAGTTGATTAGATATCACAACTATGACCTAATCAGAACTCAAAGAAGTGGCTACTTAGTACTTATACACATCCTGGAATGATGTTTATTGAATCACAAAGAATTGGAAGCAACTGAATGCCTGAATGGCACAAAAGGAGACCTAGACAAATTAATGTAAGATTGGGTTATTGGTAGTTATTTACTGTTTTTTGAAGGATACGTTCAAATTCTGCTGCTGGGGAGAACAGTAGAAAAGGCTTATGCCTCTTCTGTCCATTTTTGTGAGCTTCCTTAGTGCACAGGTTGAATATTATGTGACATAGCATGAACTAGATGGGCCACTGATTCGATCTAATAAGGATCTTCCTAGTAAGGAAAGTAGAGGATAGCATAACTTCAAAGATGGCTGAAAGTAGAACAAGAACTAGTTTGGTGTAGTGGTTAAGGCCTCAGACTAGAAACCTGAGACTGTGATTTCTACTCTTGCCTTGGACATGAAGCCAGCTGGGTGACCTTGCTACTCTAGTCATTTTTCTCAGCCTGAGGAAGAAGGCAGTAGCAAATCACTTTTGAAATACCTTGTCAAGAAAATGGCAGGGACTTGTTGAGGCGGTCTCCAAGAATGAGACATAATAGAATGGAAGAAGAAAAAAAAAGTAGAGCATGTTAACCCTGGGAAGAACGAAACTGTATCCCCATTGAAGGCAACCCTTTATTATTGAATTTGTTTGATTCATGAAAACAAAAGTGAACAAATCCATGGCTCTCTATGACTGGCTTAAGCTGGAGGAAAGTTTTGGCTACTCGTCTTACCATTTTCCAGGGAAACAGCATTTCGGAGGGCAAAACAGGCAATGGAAGGGTGAAGCTTCAGAAATGAAAATGCCATTGGCTTTAGATTTGGCAAGAACAAAACTCTATTCAGCCTTTCTTTTCTTTTTTTCCCCAAAGGCTTTTGGGAGTTGCTACAACAACCGGAAACACACCGGATGGATGGATGGATGAAAGAAAGAAGACTGTAAAAGACCAGTCTGTTATGGTTCTGGTTGGAAGAATTCCATTCCATCTGCCTGATTCAGATAAATGAGGATAGCAGTCAATGTTCTACCTCATCCCACTTTGAAAAGTATCTTCTCTAATTTGCAAAGGCAGCTCACACCAGCACATTGCGGTGTCCATTTAGGCCGTTTATAAGGTCACTAAAGCATATGTCACTGAAGCCTTCCCTGGGGAGGTCTGCCTGTCTAACAGGCCCAGGATATTTCTGGTCAAAGCTGTTTTCTTAGTATCAAGGCTTATATTTGAGGTAGAAGAATTCTTTAGCTGTATCAACATATGTTTCAGAAAGAAGACTGTCACTATGAGCGGTAATTGAATTCAAGATTTTTCAGCAAGTATACCATAGTTGGACATAGTTTTATTACGCTTTTATTAGTGCGTTTTGTAAATTGTTTATCATTTTTATAATTGACCAGTATATAAATATTGCAAAATAAACAAATCAATGTACCACAGTGATTATGATAGACAGTTTTGAAATTAGAGAGTTGCTTCTAAAAGGCAAATTATAATTTATTTTTAAACAAGTGTTTTGATTGGAATCGTGGTGCACTGAAAGAAACTCTGGTGATTCACATTCTTGACAGGTGCTGCATCATTAATTAGATCAAATCATCAGAACAAAAACAATGAGCTCTTAGTAATTGCAGATCATCTCATATTCTTTGCGATATCCAACTCCCAAACAACAGAATTCAAGTATACCACAACTGAGCTGGCAATAAATTAAGTCACATCTCCAACAATATTTAATCACGGGTATTCAGAAATTTCGATCTCCTTTCAAATTGGAATATAATCATTGTGTGGAATGATTACAGGTAATCCTGTGATTTACAGCCACAACTGAGCCCAAAATTTCTGTTACTAAATGAGACATAAGTTAACTGGATTTTGCTCCATTTTATGACTTTTCTTGTCACAGTTGTTAAGTGGACCATTGCAGTTCTTAAGTCAATAACACTGTTGTTAAGTGAATCTGACTTTCCCATTGACTTTGTTTGTCATAAGGTTGAAAAAGGTGATCATATGACCCTGGGACACTGAAACTATTATAAATATGAGCCAATTGCCAAGTGCTCAAACTTTGATCACATGATCATGGGGGTGCTGCAAAGATCATAAGTGTGAAAAATGGTTGTAAGCAGGGGTGGGTTCTACTTACCTTTACTACTGGTTCGCAATGGGACGCGCATGCACATCACTGATGATGACATCCGGGGCGGTGGGCGGGGCCTCCAGCCGGTTTTACTACCGGTTCTTGTGAACCGGTCTGAAGCGGAGGCAACCCACCACTGGTTGTAAGTCACTTTTTTCATGCCATTTTAAGTTTGAACAGTCACTAAATGAACTGTTGTAAGTTGAGGACTTCGTTGTATATTTTAGCTGATAATGAACCCCTCTGAATTTAAAGGTACTTACTTATAATTTGAAAAGTTTACTATTTAACTTTCTGACAAGATAAATCTGCCAAAACTGAGCTACATATGTGGACCTTAGAAGTGGTAAATGCTACAATGAAGTGCAGCACGGGTCTTTCCTCTTTGAAGGACAAAGCAATATGTTTAAATCCATTGATACTGAAACTCTATTAAGAGCCTGAGTTTCAAGGAGATTCAGGGAATGTAGGGTAGAGATCTTTAGATCAGATAATAAAGTTTAAGCCACATGCAATTTTTATGATCTCCACATCCCCTTTCTGCTACAATTTAAGGCTACAATTATCTAAAGATAGTAATGTAAATTCTTTCCATTCTAAGAAACATCCTCACCCAAAAGCCTTAATGAACAGGCTTGAATATCTTCCAATTTAACAATTGGATAATTGGAATGGACAATTTTGACAATATAAATATGTGTGACATGACTTTGCCTCACTTTGTGGTATTTTTTTTTCTAAAAAGCATTAAACATGGTATCCAGCCACCAATTTATTATTCCAATCATCAATAATAGCATATTATTTACCTATGGGAAATGTTCATCAGATATAGGCTCCTAGTCCAGCCTCAGTTCTGTGTCATATCATTCTACATCTCCATCTTAAGCCACTCAAAGTAGTTTTCTTTCAGGTGCAGTGCATTTAATTGAAAAAAACTTCAATTTTGCAATTTGTTACATTGCAGGTCTGTGAAGTTGGAAACATTTTCAGATTTGCAGGTAATGTGATTCTCTAAGCAATTTCAGAGGCAGCTTTATCAATGAACTGAATCTAGTCTGAGCTTATTCATACCACTCAGTTGCCCCATTGTCAGAATGGGGAGCCAAGCATTTTTTGAAGGCTGAAGTGAAATTTTTTTTCATCAATCATCAACTCATTGTCAAAAGAACTTCAGGGAACTTTTTTTTTTTTTTTGCTTCATTTCCAAAGTTTTTTTTTCTTTGTTATTGCCTTGAGTGTTCCTATCCATTTGAAACAGTGTGATTCAGTTTGCTGCAGGCTAACCTCTACTAAGGCAAACTTCAGAGATCCCTATTAGAACAGGACACACGTTAACTGTAACCTAATATCCTTCTTCCTCTAAGTAAGGAAACCCTGAACAGGTAAATCCAACTAAATTCCACTCTTTGATGTTAACTTATTGGAGAGAAGTTTGCTAGGGCCTTTTGTCTTAGAGTCTTCCAGGGAAAAATAAAAATGGCCTCTTCTGTGTTATGTTCAAGTGAGAAATTTCAAGAACTGAAGAAAGAATCACATACTTACTGTACATAATCACTTAAAGGGCTGTCAAACTCCCGGCCTGCTGACCAGATGCGTCACGTGTTGGCCATGCCCACACCAGTTTAGTGAAGAGGAAAAAAGTTCCGATATGTCATGTGACACTGCCATGACACCATGAGTTTGACGCCCCCCTGACTTAAACTGTATTCAGATTTTGATTTTATTTGGATATGCTCAAAACCTTGCCCACATTCTTTCACAAATATTTTTCTATGAAGTTCAGTCTCCATTGTGATGAGCTTACTTGTTGTTTACATATATTCTTTGAATTCAATAATTCTTTTCCTAATTCCAACAAAAGGCTTCAGTGTTTTTCTTTTCTCTTGCTTGTTTCTTAATAAAGTTAAGGTGCCAGGCTACAGGAGACTGTAAGACTGTAAGTTCTAGTCCCACCAATATCAGCCATGAAAACCAGCTGGGTGACCTTAGGTCAGTCAGTCTCTCAGCCCAACCCACCTAATAGGATTGTTGTGGGGAAAATAGGAGAAGGAGGATTTGTTAAATATGCCCACCACTTTGAGTTATTTGTAGAAATAATAAAGGCAGGCTATAAATAACTAAATGTGAAAAATGTTATACACCTATTCAGCAATGTTAAGGGTGAAATGAAAAGCTTTAATTTATAAATATTATAAGCAAACCCAAATAAATAATATAAGTAGATCAAAGTTTGAAACAATCTTCTGATAAAGGTTACAGAAACAGACGCTTTACTCTAAAACAGAAAAAGAAGAAAGTTGTTCAGACCATTGTATAATTTATGGAGAATGTGCATCCTTCCATCCTTGTAATATACACCTTGTGCAATATTGATGTTACAATACATGGAAGATAGTTTGATATATGTTCCCTGTTGTTCATATTTATTGTTGCAAAATGGATTTAATATTTAAAGCATTATTGATGTTTCCTATCCATAGTCACATAACACTTGCACCCAAGATAGCTTTGGGGGAATAAAGAAGCGAGAAGCTGTACCAATCAGCAAACTCAAGGTGATCATGTTGTTGTTCATCAGATCCCAAATATTTGTCATTTCTTGGTCCTTTCTATATGTTTTAATACTGGGAAAGAAGGCTTGGTCTTTTCTATTAGCTGCATCTCTAGGTCATGCTTTGTCCTCATGAGTTAGTCTGGACACTGACCCAGGACATGCATGTTCCAAGCAAAGATATTCTAGAACATTTGGGGAAGTGCAAAGTTGGAGGCAAGTAAGCAGGGGAAAGTGAAAGGAAAAGACTGGAGAAGAGAGGTAGGTGGGCTTGTTGGGTATGCTTTGCTTATTTCTGAAAAGAGTGGAAATACTAGGGGAAGATGACACTGGGAAAATGAGGGAGATGTGGATAATCCAGTTAGGCATGAATTTGCCAGGAAGAGAATGAGACAGTTGGAGAGAGCTGCAGGTGGATGGGTTGGATAGATCAGTGGTGATTGTGGACAATGGGAGGAAAAGAAAGGCAGGCATTCTGATGAACAGGTCCTGCATCACCTTCGCCCTTGATATCAATTGCCCCCACTTTCCATTATTCTCAGGTTAAACTGGGAATAACCAAAACTTTCTGGATTTTAGTTCAGAATTTGCTCAGAATAATTTGTGCAAATACCTAAGTCACATCCATGAAATTAAACCCAATTCATGCACACCACTATTTGCCATTTTTTATTGCCTTTCTGAAACAATCCTTTGTTTAACTTTCGCGATCCTGTGTTGGAATCTTGCCAATGTTAAACAGTAGATGAGTGTCTATTGACAATGTTCTGTCCCCCCACCTCACATAAGCAGACACACAAGCAAAAGACGTCTACAGTAATTTATTTTTACAAGCCGACCTGAGTCCCTTTCGCAGATACAAATTCTGGCAGCTACTTTCCGAATGGCTGCCAAGTTTCTTATCACCTCTAGAAACAGGAGTCAGCGTATCTATAGTCCATTGCTGGGGCAACCAAGAGTTCAAAGAGTAGTCAGAAGTCATTTACAAAGTCCAAGCCTTAATTCCGAAAAGTATCCCATCCGAAGCTCACGATATGCAGTTTTTGTCCATCACAGAGTCTGCAGAGCAACCCCACCCACTTTTATCCCCTGTGGGGCATGGCTCAGTGACTCAGCAATCTCTGGCCCTTCCCCACCTCTTCCTTTGCTGTGCACTCCTCTCCCTCCGACGCTGCCTGGGATCAATCTAAGATTGATCTTCATCACTCCCTATTAGTGGGTGCCCCAACATGCTTTCCTCCTGGCCTTCAGCTGGAACTGAGGCGTTGCCAGAAAGGAGGGTCCTGGAGAGGGAGGCCTTGTCAGTTCCTCCCCATCACTTTCAGAGTCATCTTCCTCCATGAGGACAGGCTTGGGAGCCGGAGTCACAACAGACAAGGACATTTTGCAGCAACTCTGCAGACCTTCTTGACTTAATTGCTTTCATGCTGAATCCTGTTGGCTCCTTTTTCCTGTTCACAATCTTGTTCAGGAACATGGCGTTTGGTGTAAGCTTTACATCACAGTTTGTGTTCCTATTCATTGCCCTTGTTTTTGTTATTCATGCTGTTTTGTGCTTTCAATATTTTTCCAGCCTCAAATTTTTTTGTTCATGTATGCATTTTACAATATCTTCTAATTCCTTTTTCAACTATTCCAGACATATTATAACTAAATACTGGGCTTTTTTTTCTTATAACTAAATACTGGGGGTTTTAATAGCAAACTGCCTTTGCTATTAAAAATTATTATTAGTAAATTCTTCCTCCATAAATTAAAGAGAAAGTTTCCTAATGACACAACTGGACCATAGTTCAGGTGTTGAATTTTATATAAGAATTCTAACATTTCTAATCAATCCTGAACAAGTCATTACAGGCTCCAGTCCTAGCAGAAACATGAAAAGCGTATGACTTTGTATTTATATTTGCAGTATTAGTCTTTTGAAGAGCAATTTGTCCTTCTTAGGCTTTGTAGAAACAAATTTCATTCACAGATGAATTTGTGATGGCTATTATATAGATCCTAACTCTGTCGAAAATAGCTTGTTGTTCTGGCAAATGTTTTGGAATTTGAAGCACGTTGACCCATGCTGGCAAGTTAGAGGCCATCTTTTACATCTTATAATCAGGAACATGCTGCCTTAAGGGTTTCATTTTGAAAAATAAGTATGAAATATTATTTAGTAGAAATAATCCAAAAGATGTTTCCTTTTTCAAAAAGCCAATGTTTTTAAACAGGGGAATGTAGCAATGCATGCCATCCTCAAAGCCTCAAAAGCACCTTGTCATAAAACAAAATTAAGATGATTTAAAAAAAACTGCAGAATTTTTTCAATATCACTATTTTTTTTAAGGAAAAAAACCTCCACATTTTGCAATAGCAGCACTGCTTTCTAAACTTCATTGTGTGGATTTAATTTATAGACAGACATTTGTCCCACTTTCTGTACAGCTCAGAATTAGGTATAACATTAATAGCAGTCCTACTGATCCAGAAATAACATTAAATAAAACTCATCATTGAATGTATTTATAGATTATTTATAACTCTCCCAGTATTTAGTGGGCTCAATTATATCATTGTCAACCTTGAAAAAAATAGTTGATTAATCATTAGTCTTTTAATTTTCTGATTATATTTAAATTAATTTCCATTAAGCACATCTCCAGAAGGGTTTTCTTTTGACTTGGAAGAATGATGTTGAGTTTAATAAGCAAAATTATCCATTGTTAAAAATAGTAATTTCAAAGACTGGCGTAATTCAACTGAAGCATTCATTCTCCACTTTTCAGTTTCATGCATCTAATCTCTGTTAAGTCAGAAAGTTCTGCCTCTGTCCTGGTTTACATATAACATTGTACACACATTTCTTGGTAGGCTGACTTTTATTTTGATTCCACAATACTATGGCCATCATTCAAAATTGATCATGTGTTATCAGGAGCTCAAGGATTGTCTATACAGCATAGAGTGGGGTTATTGTTGTTTTTTGCAGTGTGTGCGAATCCCGTGCAAGTAGTTCTAATAAATTAATATATCTGCTTCACAGTGTAAGATTCATGTGAAAGTAGTGGAATTTTTTTTTATTTCATTTGGAATAAAAAATGGAATTGTATACCATAAATTTTCTTTTTTCCCCCCCAGAAATTGACTTGTGATGCACATGGGAGAAACTGCATTTGCAACTGGAGACATCCCAATACTTAACCCCATTGCTGTAGTGGCATGACACAACAGACAAAAAGCAAAACAAAACAAAAATCTGAGAATTGTTGGAAACAAGCCTTTCTCTGATTGTGCCACCATGCCAGGGGGAATGGTTGCATTAGTGGCACCTTTCTTCCATGCTTTTCATCTTCAGTGGAGACTGACTGTTGCCATGTCCTTTACCAAGCTCCATCAGTCAACTAGCAGATAAAATTGTTTGGTCAAAAAGGGACCAGTATATGGTGCCTTATAAACATCCTGTGACTCACACAGGGGATAGTATTGTACAGTACATTGACATTCCATTTAGGTAGGAGTTTACTTTCAGTCTAGGTCCTTTACATAATGATTAAACAAATATGATAATGCAAACCCCAGCCCTTATGTCCCAATGTCAGACACAAGGACCAAAGTCATGAGGTTTCCACCCTAATATCATAGCACATGTTTAGTTACTTCTTTCTCTATATTCACAGCATAGCTACAACTTATTACAGCAAGCACTGCTACTTGGTAAAAGTTATTTAAAGGAAAATCTCTTTTGCATTAAGAGTATCCAAAAGTGATCCTCATCTTTTAAATGCAGAATTCTTCATTGTTCCAGGATAACAGATGACTCTTGTGGAATTGAGGACCTTCAGTTTAATGTGCAGTCAGTGGGATAACTGCATAAAGTAGCTCACTCTATGGAAGAGGAACAATGAATGCAGCATGTAGCATGGCTAGAATATATATATTTCAGCTCCTCCTCTGAAACCTTGTTCTGCTTCTAAACTTTGTTTCTTTAACAAGGAAAGACAATCTCTCCTCTGGGATCAGAGCCTTAATCTTCTCTTTTAAGCCACCCCATGAAACCTTATACCAAAATCTTTCCAAAGTTCTGCAGGTGTGAATTGAAGAGCTGGAAAAGTATTAATAAATCATGCACAATTTAAAACAAAATATATCCTATTTAGCCTAATAATGTTAGACAGAGACAAGGCAGCCTGAAACTTCCATTTTGACTATGGGTAATTCCAGAAGGTAGTTTGAAGTGCCTGAAGTCAAAATATATTATGGAGCTATTCTCTTTCTCTTAACAGATTTGTGTGGCATGAGAAAAAGTGTAAAAATGAATGGGGGAAAGCATTCCTTTCTATAACATTAGATGAGTGAAGCAGACTGGTAACATAATAAATATCTAATTTACTTTGGAAGAAATATCTTTAGCTAGTACCACATCAGCATTTCCTCCACAAAGTATTTTTCTCCAAAATTGATTTCAGAATATTGAGCGGCATTGAGCTTCAGGGTTTTGTGATCATGGTCTACCTAATAGATGTCCAGACATTTTGCTAGCAAAAGTGGCTGGCCTCTTCAGAGGCAAGGAGCTCTGCTGCACAGACCACATACAACTGAGGAGGGACTTGCTGGGCTCCTGTCTTTGTAGCCAGGTGATCTGACTTCCAATTGGTCCTTAGCTGAGCTGGTTTCTGATTGGTGCAGATTGGTCAGGGCTGGTTTCTGATTGGTGCAATCTTCTGCCTTTAAATTACACTTGATTACAATTCCCATCATTCTCAGTCAGCATGACTACAAAAAATAGCCCAAGAATATATAAAATGCAATTTGCTTTATTGAAGGGGGAAAGAAAACACTGACTGAGAAGATTGCATTCAGGTATAGAGTTTCCCCCCATAAAAATATCTAAGTGACACTATATAATTAATACAGGTTATCATTAATGAAATGGCAGAGTTCATAATGAAGGGCCATGTGGGAATCAGACTACTGTGGCATTGCAACACAAGTCCCATCCCTTTTCTGGAGGTATCAGGATATTAAACGCACATCCCAAAGAAGCAGTTTTTGTGGTGCAATACTGTAACACTGCTTTTTTCAGCCTGACATCACCCTACCACCCTTGTAGAAACCACTACAATGAAGTTAAGAATGTAATAATATCTACTCCTTTATTTAAATAAGTAAGAAACAATGACTTCCTTAGTATTTCACATTACTACTAATCTCTGTCAACCCAATCTACCTTGCAGGGAGCTAGAGGAGAAACTTCTATCTATGCTGCTTTGAGCCCCCAAAGGAAAAAGATAAACAATACATTTGTTACAACTATTATTGTAATATTTTGTAAATATTATAATATTTACAAATAATACATGATTTAACATTTATTGGGTATCATACTTCTGCCTTCCAAATGCAGTACTGCTCAGTGATGAAATCCAATTTTTTTAAACTACCGGTTCTGTGGGTGTGGCTTGGTGGGCGTGGTGTGGCTTGGTGGACGTGACTTGATGGGTATGGCAGGGAAAGGATACTGCATAATCTCTATTCCCACCCCACTCCAGGGGAAGGATGCTACAAAATCTCCAGTCCCATCCCACTCCAGGGTAGAATACTGCAAAATCCCCATTCCCTCCCTACTTCTAGGGGAAGGATATTGCAAAATCTCCATTTCCACCCCACTCTGGGGCCAGCCAGAGGTGGTATTTGCCGGTTCTCTGAACTGCTCAAAATTTCTACCAGTTCTCCAGAACCTGTCAGAACCTGCTGGATTTCACCCCTAGTACAGGTTCAAATTTAAATAGCTGTTGTGGTATAATCCATGGTTGTTTAATTCATCCAAGATTAAATTCTTTATCAGTCTAGTTTCCTTGGAAGAAAGATACAGATCTGAGAAAAAAAATAACTGAACCACTTAGTAAAAGCTAGGTCTTTTAAGAATAATGAGAGCAAAAGAGAAGTATCAAAATTAAATTACAGTCAGAATGACTCACAATTTTTATGAAAAGAATGTGTCTTTAGGATTAAGGACCTTAAAAACAGAGGCTTCAAAAATGATGAAGAACAAAAAGGCAGATTCTCAAACAATTCTCTTCTTTTTTTCTGATGTTACAGAAGACCTTACATGCATCCCCAATGGAATGAATTGTTATATTCCTTCATTACCCATACAATGTTTTTGTTTCTTTTTTGAGCCTCTCCATGCATATGCATGCATGTCCTGTTCTCCAAATGTAAAGAGAAAGGGATCCTGTATCATCAGTTTTAGGGATGAACGTTAGAATAAATAAACCTGTTATTTATCACCTGCCCAGTGATTAAAAAAAAGAATTCTCTAAAATTGTATTTCTCAATATCAGCAATTTTATGATCAGTGGTGGGTTCCTCCTGGTTTGGTCCGGTTCGGCCGAGCCGGTAGCGGTGACGATATGACGTCATCGAACTGGTTCTCTCCCCCTCCCTCCCATCCCCCCACCCACCCACATTATTCTTACCTTTTATTTGGTCCCATCCCCAATCTATTGCTGCCTCCTGAGTCCCAGCTGATGACTACAGGGAAAAAAACTGTTCAAACTCTTGCCGTGGGGCTTCAAAGGGCTGTCCTACAGCTGATCAGTGTTAAAAGCAAACAAATGAGTCGGGTCGTAAGTGCGAGGACTGGTCGTAAGTGCGAGGACCTTCCAGAAATGACTCTGACCAGCTAGCCACGCCTACCTAGACACATGACCTCCAAGCTACACCCACAAAATAAGCCACGCCCACAGAACCGGTAGTAAAAATATTTAGAACCATCCCTGTTTATGATGTATTGAAAATCTATTCCCAGAATTCCCAAGCTAGCACGGGGAAGTCTGGGAGCTGAAGTTCTACACAACTTCAAGTTGCTGAGGTTATAAAGCACTGCTCTGGACACTTCTGATCAAGTCCCTTTTTAGAAGTAAGTACTTTTGTTTTGTAAGACAGTGTTCTACCTTATTAGGCTGTATAATGGCAACCAAATATAGCCAGAAAAATTACTCTTCTGACACAACTGCAAAACTATTCGGAAATGATAATCCATATTGTGAAGTTGTTGATTGTCCATATGCTTTATGAAAATGGAATATGAAATGAAGTTCCTGCTTAAAGAAATATTCTATAATCAAGAATATATGTACAGCAATTACATTTGATCCAAGAGGGAAATGTTTCTAAAAGAATTCTTAGCCATGTGCATCACATTTATTACAAAGTCTCATGCAGGACAATTATGACATTTTTAGGGAAATATTTAAGGTAAACACTGACCCCAAGATTTAACTCAGCTTATAATTTTGTGTTTAATTCAGAGACCATCTAATTTGGTTTGTGGCCAAATCCAAAATAAAAGTTAGATATCAAAAGTTTCAAAATTTCCTTTGTCAACACAGCAGTTGAATTTTAAGCAGACTTTGACATTTTATCAGAACAGAAGAGTTTTCCAAGGAAACGTATCTTGCCAACTTTCTGAGGAATTTTGATCTTATTCTTCTCTGTACACTGAAAAGGATGTTTATATGGAGGAAATGAACCTTCAAAAATGCATTTGGAATAGAAAACAGCTAATGAAAGCAATCAGCTACCTCTAAGTCTATTCCTTCTAGTAAGCAAATAACTTTTCTATGTAACCAGCTCTGATTTGTTGAGGACACAATTGCCTCTTTCTCTTGTTACCTTTTGTACATTAAAAACAAAAAAACAAAAATCAGAACAGCAAAATCAGAACCAAAGCTTCCCATTGCTTCTGCTGACATACTTGATGGCCACAGAGAGAAAATCTGGTTCTGTCAATGCTAGAATTGTTCTATGGATGTGGCACTTTACTAATGGCTCTTTTATTTATCCATGTAAGCAGAGAAAGCACAGAAGCTTAGCATGAATTCAGAGAGATCTACTTTCAGTTTGGAATAGGGCAACTTTGTAGAAACAAGTAATTAAAGTGTACAATGTCTGTAATCAATTGCACATAGGTTATCTTTGATTGTTCTTGCAAAGGACAAGTTTCAGGCATACCTTTTGAGTCAGGAGGGAACAAGAAGAGAAGTACCATTATTTTCCTTCAGAAACAACTTTGCTGTGAAAACAAGGGTATTCTTACTGAAAATATCTCCATTTAATTAAAAGGATTCAGACTTTAGATTCTATGATATGCTATCAAATGTGGCCTTGAAAATACAAAGAATGACTTAGTTGAAAGGGTAACTTATCTTTCCATAGAAATTCCACACCCTTCATCCTGGCTGCGTGTTTGCTTATGTGCTGGTATACCTTTTGTCTTGAAGATTGACCTGCCTTTATCTGAATGACTCAAATCCCATGACTAGTAAGAGAGTAAAATAGTTACATGCGTTAGGATATTTCTTGTGTGTTGAAACAGTACTTCCCAATTTAGCCACAGCTTTTTAAACTGACTAAATGTGGTATGCCAAAATGGCCAATTAATATAATTTTATTTTATTCATTCGAGTTAGGCACTGCCCAACTCCAAATGACTAGATGATTCACAATATAATAATAATAATAATAATAATAATAATAATAATAATAATAATAATAATAATAATAATTAATAATAATAATAATAATGATGATGATGATGATGATAATGATAATGATGATGATGATGAAGAAGAAAAACATTGAAGGAAAGTGTGATAACAACTTGACATGGTCATGGCTTAAGAGAGGAACCATTAAAAAAGGAACAGAAGGTTTAATACTTGCTGCTCAAGAACAAGCACTATAAATTAATACCATGAAAGCGAAGATACAAAAATCCACTGACAATCCAAACTGCCGACTTTGCAACGACAACGTTGAAACTGTTTCACTCTTAATATGTGAGTGCAGCAAAATCACACAAACTGATTACAAAGCTAGACATGATTGAGTTGCTAAATTAGTCCACTGGTCATTATGTAAAACATATGACATACCTGTATCCGAAAAGTCATGGGAGCACAAAATGGAATAACACCAGTGGAACTGCAAAAAACTGTGCTACTCGGAACATCATATATTTTAAGAAGATACTTGGTTGATACCTAGGACGCTGGCAGCAACCCGAATCAACCATTATGAAAATAATACAATAAAATGAATTTCTAAATCTGGGGCAAATCTAAATATAAAGCAAGTTGGTTGGACAACCACTTGCTTTATATCTGCTTGATAGGACTGATCCTTCCAATAAAGGGTCATATTTTCTTTCAGACTCAGTGATTAATATCTTTTATTTCAAGATCCTCTAGTGTTTCTACTTTAAAGTTAATTTTATTGTGCACAAATTTGCTGCTTAAGAAAAACAACCAGGTAAGTTGAGAATCAATATAAAATGGATGCTGCAAATTAAACCTGGTTTTGCTTGGCAATTCAATCACACAGGTAAACCATTAACAGGAAGAAAACCTCCTCTTGGAATTTTACTTAGTCTTGCATGCACCCTTCCTCTGCATTTCAACATTATTTTTGATAGATGGATACTTCTATTGCTCATAATTGCTACTCAATGGCAGCTGGGAAATTAAGGTATAATTTATTTAAATTTAAATTGATTTATATGGCCACCCATCTCACTAATGCGTAATTGGGTGGCTGATAAAAAAATAAAAATGTAATATAAATACAATAGATTTCAAAATCAACTGAAGCACAAAGTAGCTATTGAATACCTGGTATACAAAATGTATAAATAAAATTACTCTGCCAATTCCCATGCTGGAAAAAACAGCCAAGACTTCAAGGATTTTTGAAAGGTGAGAGAATCAGTGGCAACCTAACCTCAGACAGTATGGTGTCCCAGAGGGCAGGTACAGCTACAGAAAAGGCACACTTCCTGTATCTTCCTAAATGACAATCTCTAATCAGTGGTACCCAGAGCATATTCATGCTGCTGACCTAATGGGATGGGTAGAAACAATGGAGTAAGCTTGTTCTCAAGTACTCCGACCCTATGCCAGTAGAGTTTTATAGATAATAATCAGTGATCTGATTTGCACCTGGAAGCAAATTGGAAGCCTGTGAAGCTTCTGGAAGAAAAGTGTAAAATGACATACCCATAATTGTCTGCACAGCTGCATTCTAGATCAATTGAAGCTAGGTGAGTGATGGCTAACCTGTTCCGGACTGAGTGCCCAAAGCGCCCAAATGCAATGTGTGTGCCCCCCGCAAGGCCCCCCGCATGCACATGCGGCCCCATGTGTGCATCCTGACCCCCACACATGTGCACCCTGCATGCCCCCTGCCCCCCACGCATGTGCACGTGCCTCCCTGGACACCCCCACCTCCCATGCATGCATGGCAGAGATCCGAAGGCCAGCTGGCTGGCAGGAAGCACGCATGCATGCGCGGCGGAGCTGAACTGGGGCCATGGCTTGCCTGCTCACAGAGAGGCTGCTCTGTGCCACCTCTGGCACATGTTCCATAGGTTTGCTATCATGGAGCTATATGTTCTTTTAGGAAGCATGCATGCATGCGCGGTGGAGCTGAACTGGGGCCATGGCTTGCCTGCTCACAGAGAGGCTGCTCTGTGCCACCTCTGGCACATGTTCCATAGGTTTGCATCATGGAGCTATATGTTCTTTTAAGGGCAATCCCATTAGAGCTCATTGCGATAATCTATTTGGGAGGTAACCAAAGTTGGGGAGAAAATTGAGAGACCTTGGGCAGACCTCTTGAAGACATAACATGTTTCTTTTCACCTTTAACCAATGTATCACTTACCTATATAATATACCAAAGAAATGAGAAATTAAATATGAGAAAATAAAACCATATAGTCCCCTTTTCACTTTAGCAGGTATCTAAACAGACGTTTAGTTGAAAAAAGGAAATTGTGATAGAAGAAAGAGGAGTTCCCCTCAAACTGCCTTTCTTTTATGAATCTATATCTTTTAGAGCTTGTGGGTTCTATCATCTCCACAACACCCAAGACACAAGAAAATCTAGTTTTGAATGGGTAACTAGACTTTTAAATATTTTTTTTAAAAAGATGAATTTGGCACACTTGAGTCTTACGATGTGCACCAATATCTTCCAAACTATTCATTATTTTTAGACCACTATATCATCATTTTGGTTTCCCCACATGAAATCTTGAAAATTTGGCAGAAACATGCCAACATCTCATGAGAATTCAAGTGTGCACATAGAGGTGTTGTGTGATATTTTGATATTTTTAGTCATTTAAATATATTTACTTTTTTCTAATTTATATTATTTACCTGAATATTTCTCAGAATCTTGTAATTTTGTAATCTGAATCTCCTAAATACCTTCATCCTAACTTCTGTTAAATGTCTACATTAGACTTTAGGATATCTTATTACTTTTGTTTTTTCATATGGGAAATATAAAGTGTTGACAATCTTTCAAAACCAATTCTCTGTGTAACGTTTTCCCATATGTCAAGCCTTCTGACTACACTTCTGAAGTAACTTGAAGGGGCTTGTTTGGATGAAACATGGTCTGGTGTTTTGTTTGAAGGGATAGAAAACATATTTTCTGACAGTTTTCTAGTCTGTACCAAAAAATAATAATAATCTGCAGCCCCACAGCCAGTTGCTGGAGATGCACCTCAGTGAAATGTCAGACCTGTCAATCAAAATGATTTATTACATTCTCAATTCCAAAGTCATTTGCTGGAACAGAAGCTGAAGTATCTAGAAGCCATTAAGAGTCTTTTAGCCTAAAATAGGATATATGCAAAGAAGCTAAGCAAGATAAATTATATATTCTGAGCAGCAATAATAACATGGTGTGGGCCCTATTGTGATACTGTGAGCTTTGCAAATCTTTTGAGATCAGGCTATAAATAAACATTATTGTTGAGCTCAACTAATGAATATTTTAATGCCAGCACATAGGATGGTTATCTATATTGCATTCACATCTATACAATCACATGTTAAATAATATTTAAGCATACAGAGCTTCTGAGATACATCTGACAGTAAAAATGCAAATGAGTAAAAGTACTTGAGCCCAGATCATGTTTTTGGTACTGAATTGGTATAATATAGTGACAGTTAAGTGTTTTTATATCACCTACATGAGGAATTAAACCCCTGTTTAACTAACTTCAAATGCACTGAATGAACCATAACAGTATTTAACATTGGCACAGCATATTATTAGTATTTACCAGAAGAAAGGTTAGAGGGACAAGGTGCAAATAAAATAATCAGCCTAAAAGGCTGTTAGAAAAGAGGTTAGAAGAAGGAAGGAATGGAAGAGAGACAATATGGTTGCTGCAATATGTTCTGCTAGCATGGAAGCTAAGTAATTTTGCCATGCTGGGTTTTAGTTCAATAAGTATGAAGGGCACCAGGTCATGAAACTCAACTTCAAGAATAATATTGCAGCAGTTCTCTAACTTCAAAATGTCCCAAAGTCTGTCCTCTTGAATTCTATATTCTTTAATCATCTTGTAAGTGAAAACCTGGGCATCTCTTCACAAATCTTTTCAAGAACTAGCATAAGTCTGATCAGTCACAGAAATGTATTTTATTTGAATGTTTAAGAAGATCTTTATAACAAAATTCATGTCCTATTTTCAACTGATGATACCTGGCTGATAGTTCCCCAGATATATACTTCAGTAATCAGATACCTTCATATTTGTAGAGAGTAACAGAGGTGATTTTGACAGAAATTTTCTAAAAAATTCTAAGAAATTTTCTTCTGTTTTCTAAGCAAAGGGTCTGAAACATTATTTAAATGCCGGATTCACCAGAGTATGAGAAGGAATGGAAGTGAGGCACTATCACACCTGCAAAATTCTGTTATCACAAGCTCAATAGAACATGGGTTTGATCTTCCTGTGGGGATCATTTTCTAGTCTGGTCTATCTAGTGGGTTTTGGCAACATTCTTGTGGCTGTATTTATTGCTACATCCACCAAAATCTGAGGTAGATAAAGCATATGCCTTTATACCTACACAACAAATTGATCTGTTAGGCAGCAATGTTGGCAATGTTGTTACTTCACTGAAGAGTCCCCCCACCCCTGAACTCAACCACAACTAAGCTCCGGCCATCAACAAGAAGGGCTCCCCAGACTGAGTTGGAAGATTGAATGGCAGCAAAATTTAACTGGAAATGGAAGGAGCTGTAAGTTTAATGCTGAAGTCATATGACACAACAATGCTCATTTTCTTGTATTCTGCATAGATTCTAAAAGCCTTTAGATAATGCAGTTAAATAAGGAAGAAAAGTAGAGCCTGCTATTAACTGACTGACCTTCACTTAATATCTAACATCTGAAAAAACACACTTTTTGAATTCCCAGATGTGCATTAGCAGTCAATACTTGGGGGGGTAGGGTGGGAAAGACATTAGTGCTTTTTTTAATAAAAAAAATACAGGTGGTAGACTAAAATCTCAGGCTAAGCTTGGAGCTTTCTGCATATGCCTCACTGATAAATGTGTGAATTGGATTTGGACAGCATAGAAGTACAACATAGATAAAAATATTCTCATGTAGCTGTGCAGCTAATATATTAAGGTTCCTTATTTTTTCAAGGCATATATACCTTCCAAAAGAAACGTTATTTGTTCTCACATTACATCCTTCCTTTTGTTCAGGAGTTCAAGACATAATATTGTCATCTTCCATGTTTTTCCACAACAACAACAACAACCTGTGTGATAGGTAGGGGTGAGAAAGATGAGTAGCCCAAAGTCACTTCATGAACTTCTGAGGTTTGGGGGTTGGTAGCTATATAGTGAAGAAAAAAAATCAACTAACACCCATATACATAAAACCTTAAATATAAAGAATACTAAATATAAATATATTTAGTTTGTCTTTAAATCTAAGATAATAATGTACTGTGCTATTTGTTCATTTTTAGAATGTAAGGAGTTCTCACAGTGTTGAAGTTCAAATTTTTTTACTACCGGTTCTGTGGGCGTGGCTTGGTGGGCATGGTGTGGCTTGGTGGGCATGGCAGGGGAACGATACTGCAAAATCTCCATTCCCATCCCACTCCAGGGGAAGGATATTGCAAAATCTCCATTCTCACCCCACTCTGGGGCCAGCCAGAGGTGGAATTTGCTGGTTCTCCGAACTATTCAAAATTTCCACTACCAGTTCCCCAGAACCTGCTGAATTTCACCCCTGAGTTCTCAAAAATAGGTAATAAATTCATATTTGGGATCTATATCTTAAAATCAGGAGAGGGGGTTCTTTCTTTGTCCCTTTTGCTATAGCCCAGGCTCAGTAGTGCCAGTTATACATAGGATGATAAAGTTATAGCATAATACATGCTTTAGGAATATAATTCAGCATCAAATAGCGGGCCCTAAATAAAATATTTCTTCCAAAGTTATATTAACATGCTGTCAAATCAATGCAAAGCTATAGCAGAGCAAGAATAAATTATGTTAGTTAAAAAACCCCACATTTCTTATATTGTCAAAATAAAAAAAATATAATGTCAATTTCTTTTATAGGCATTAATATCCAATGGACATATTTTATAACGAACTGATTTCATGTTTAAATCATAGAAGGTGTATTTTTTATATATATATTTTATATTCATTTTCCAAACTAAATATTCCACTTTCTCCTTCCATAGATCAAAGGTATTCAATTCAAGTACAGCATCTTTTAAAGAAGTTCAAATTGGAGGTGCCATGGAACTGCCAAAGCATTTGGGACACTGTGTTTCATTTGTACTGTACATATTTCAGTTGTTATATATTGCCTAATGTATATTAAAGGTAAGTCAAACCCAAGTGTTTCTCAGCTTCAGCAACTTGAAAATATGTGAATTTCAACTTGCAGAATTCCCCAGCCATAATTTTCAGACTTTAAAGTATTCAGTGTTTTAAAGTATTAATCCCTTATTTAGCCCAAGCATTTCAACAGAACTTCTTTTCTGCTGCATTTCAACTTGAATTATTCCATAACATCAACTTCTCAAATGATTTGGGATCAAAATATAACCACTTACCCACTAATAATCAAACATCTTTATCCCCTTTCAAAGCAGAAAATAAAGATCTGGTACACTCAGACCTAAAACTTGGCCATATTTGTTCTCTAAATGGGCCCAAATGGAAAGTAATTGCAAAATGTCTCATTCCAAAATGTATACATTTTAAAATAAATGATATGATATAGTTGAAAATCTGATATGTTAAAGAAACCATAGAATGCCTTCTTCATAAAGTAATCACAATCTGGCCAAAGATAGCTGAGGCACTTTAAACTAAAATGATTTAACCTGACAAATCATTTACTTAACTATCTGTGTGAAATATTTCATAGGAATTAATAGCAATAGCAATAGCATATAGGCTTATATACCACTTCACAGTGCTTTATAGCCCCCTCTAAGCGGTTTACAGAGTCAGCATATTGCCCCCAACAATCCGAGTCCTCTGAAGGATGGAAGGCTGAATCAATGTTGAACTGGTGAGACTCGAACTGCCGAACTGTTAGTGAGTAGATGAATTCGCAAACATAGAATCTGCAAATAATGAGAATCAATTGTATCTTAATTGTGATGCCCAGTGAGCTTCTGTGGCTAAGGGTGTACTTGAACCTGGATCTAATACAGAACACAGAATCACCTCATAGAATTGAGGCAGTAATGCATACAATGGCAATGTGATGCTAAAACCACAGTAACCAATTCCCACCTACCAAATTTCAATCAGAATGTGCCTATATAATACATATTTTCCTCATGGTTTATTTTTTTCCTGAAGAATATTATATCTGAGTATATTTGCCTTTTCATGTATAGAAGTACTCTTATGATGATTGGGTGTTCAACTTTTTATCACAATATTTTTGTGCAGTGTTTTATTCATTGTGCAAAATGACTTTATTGTGCAAAATGTATTTATTATTCACTGTGATAGCTAGTAACACTTTGCATAAGAAGAATCTTATATAGCTTCCAATATGTTTTTTTAATGTTTTATTCAATAGGATGTATTTCCATAATATTAAAAAAAGGGAAAATAGATTCAAGGAACAAAATGCAGCAGCAAAATGATACAGTTATAGAATTAATTTTAGAACTTTTATTTAAGTTAAAAGGAATAGAAAAGCAAAAAGATTCTATCAATGAAATAGTTTGAATAGATAATTCATACTCAGAACTGACAAATTCTCACTACTTTCATTCTATAGGCTTTTGAAAGATTACAGAAATATTGTATGGAAGTCATGAAAAAAATGATTCTGGAGAACCAGCTTTATTCAGCCAAGAATCTCTGGAGATTCAAAACACTAATGGAAGAACTTTTGGAAATAATTGCACTATAATAATGAAAAGTGGATGATGTGAATGGATATATAAATGATACGTGAAACTGTTTTAAATGGAAAGTTAATAAAAGAATAAAGATGAATAGTTCAAAGGAATGACAGAATTGAGATTCAGTAAAAATTTAGTAGGAAACTTGAATCTGTTCAAAAGCTTGAACTCTACTACCCATTACAGCTCCATAATAACATTTCTTCTGAGTCTGAATTCACTAACACATTTGAAAAGGTGTTAAACGATGAAGATAACTATCATAATGCAAACATATTGGCAGTGTTCACAGAATGCAGTTGAAAAATAATAAATAAATGCAATCTCTGCTTTGGCACGACATACTAAACTTAGCTTTAACACTTAATTAGCAGTGTATGTGATGGGTTTAATGTGTTATGAGAACTCAAGCCATTTATTTCAATATTCAATGTATTGACCAAATCCAGTATATAGATTAATTCAGTAAATAGGTTAAGTGAACATGGATGAAGTTGTTTAGATCAAAAACAAAAATTCTATAAAAATACAGTTATAAATTTGTACTTTCATTGATACTGAAGTTTTTTCCAAGTGATGTTCATAAAGACACCTTATTATGTATAAAAACTTGTGACTCTGGATACGAGTACATATCTTTAAATACACCCCATCTTTTAATTAACTGAATAAACTCTGCAGCAAAAATTGGTGCAGAAGAGTTTCATATTTAACTATTTTTGGTGTATTATAATATCCTCAGGTAAGAATGGAAAGCATTTCTGTTTAATTGCCTAGCCCATGATGGTGAACCTGTGGCACACCTGCCACAGGTGGCACGGGTAGCCATATCAGTGGGCACGCCAGCTCAGGCAGCTGATTTTCAGGTCTTCTGGGCCCACCAGAAGTAGGGAAACAGGCTGTTTCCTACCTCTGGAGGGGCTGCGGAAGTGGGGAAGGCTGGTTTTTCTTTCTTACCTGTCTCCAGATCCTCTCTATGTATCTGGGGAGGGTGAAAACAGCCTTCCCCAGCCCCTCAGAGACCCCCTAGAGGCCTGAAATGGCCCATTTCCCAACTCCTGGTTAGACAGGAACTGACTTTTTTGCTGTCCCCAGCCTCTAGAGACTCCTAGAGAGGCTGGGAACAGCAAAAGAAGTCAGTTCCTGTCCAACCAGGAGTTGGGAAATAGGCCGTTTCAGGCCTCCAGAGGGCCTCCGAGAGGCTGGGGAAGACTGTTTTCACCCTCCCCAGATGCATAGAGAGGGGATCTGGAGCCAGGTGAGAAAGAAAAACGGGCCTACCGGGCCATCGCGTGCCAGGAGTGGGGGGGAGGTGGGGTTGCGCACGCATGTGCAGGGCAGAGCACATAGAATTATGGGTGTGGGCATGCACATGCGCAAACCTCCCCCGCCCCCCCGGCACGTGATGGCAAAAAGGTTATCCATCACTAGCCTAGCCTCTTAGCCACAACCCTCGAAACAGCACATCATACACTGCTTTGAAAGATCCATTTAAGGTCCTCAAAAGTTTCTTGGTGGAATTTTGCAACTGATTGCAAGCAGAAGGATGATGTAGAAAACCTCCCATTATACTTTCAGAATTCAATCATGAACCAATCGTAGTCTTCACTTTGAAATGCTTAACGTACAGTACAAATTTGCTACGTCAATGTGGAGGCTGATTTCCACTTATGCCGCTACTGTTGAGGCTAATTCCAGTCTCAGATCCAAGGAGCTGCCAAGAGACCTGATAGGTCTTGGGAAAGTGCTTGATTTCAATAGGACTGGAAGATAATGTCCAGGAACTAGAAAGAAAAGGAAGCCAGTAGAGGATCCAAGTCCTTAGCAATCACTTTTGTGCATGACCAATAAATGATCAGTGAAATGTGTTAGATTGTATTCATGACAAAACCTTGTTAGATAAGAAGGAAATATTACTTTAATCATACAGCTAAGCTAAGGAAAACCTCTAAGTTGGGGACAGAGGAACATGATGTCTTGAGGACCCAGTAAGATATAGCATTGCTGGGGCACAATGCAATGTGAGAAAAGCTCTGTACATGGCATAATCTTCTATAACATCCATTTCTGTTGGGGTGATCTCTAAAAAATTATGCAGTGGTCAATACATCAGTCCTACTTTGAAAAAAATGTGCTACCTGATCTAGAGATTGTTCTCAACCTACAACTGTAATTGAGCCTGGTATTAACAGTTGTAAATTGTGATGGTCAAAAAGCAGACCATCATGTGACCAGACTTGAATTTTATGACCTTTTTTGCAAACGCAGTAATCATAAAGCAAATGCTGCAGTCACTAAATGAACACCATGGTTGTTAAGCAAACCCATTGTTCACTATGGGACTTTTTTTCTGGAAACCAGAAGTAACACTAGTTTCCAGAAAAAAATGTCATAAATCGAAACACATGACAATAAGGTAACTCAAATGATCATAAATGCAAATCAATTGCTGAGCATCCAAAAATCCATTCATCTGGCTGCAGGGATGGATGGCATCTTAACTTCAGAACTAGCTCATAGTACTTTTGGGGTGCTGTCGTAACTTCAAATAGTCACTATGCAACCATTTGTAAATCGAGCACTACTTGTATGAGATGTATCCATGCTGTATTATACTGTAAGATAGTATGTATTTTAGAGGGTTATTAACCTATATTTTATGGGACCTGTGCAAGATGCACAGGTCCCATAAAATATTTTATTAAGATGTGATACCATTAAACCAAATCCATTCAGCTAAAACTGACAGAAGAGTGTAGGTCTGCAGCTTGAATGGTTTATTCATAGTTTAATTTGAGAACAGAATACTGGTAACTACTTTGGAAATAATATGAAAACAGAATGCTTTATTGCCCTCTAAAATAAATGCTACCTTATAATACAACATGAACAATTGCAAAGAGATCATAATCAATTGAAGCAGATTTAGAGTGCAGTAGCTGTTCAAACATCACCATCTTTTGGTCTCATCCATGCACAGATATGAATATTGTGCCAAGCGAGACATATCTATTTAGTAGGAGATTATAATTTCCCCTTAATTGTACATTATCATTTGCATGCAGTGGTACTATCCCTTGAAGCTTCTGAAATGTCAGCTAAGTGCCTGAGAACATTTAGAAATGATAAACTGATCCTAACTGGTGCCATCTAATGTACCTTTTGCTTCACAAAGAATGTTTTGGTTAAAATATTCTGAAAGCTGCTTACTTATTTTTAAAATAGTCACGGGATTACAATTCATGTACAGAGAGAGTGATTGGCAAATCTCAGTTGCCAGAAGAATCAAGGCTCTATAAAATGCATGAAGTAAGGCATAAAGAAGTCCATTCCTTAAGAACTAAGAACTATATTCAGTGTAGAACTATAGCTACAGCCTTGTGAGGATGTGATCTATCTATCTATCTATCTATCATCTATCATCTATCCATCCCTCCCTCCGTCCCACTCCCTCTCCCTCTCTTTCTTCCCCCTCTCTCTCATCCTTGCCACTTAACCCAGCAAGATCTGAAACTTAGACAATGAGGCCTTTAGGTGAAAAGGATAGAGGTTGCAGGGCTGACTTTGTGAGTCCTACTCTACACAATTCAGATGGTTTAGTAGAGCATCCTTCAAATTCGTTCTGTTTTGTTGATTTATTTAGGTTCCTTCCATTTTCTGTTTTTTTCCTTCCATTTTGCCTTTTGCTGCTAATTTTGTTTTGTTGGGTTTTTTTTAGAAGCATCTCAGTGATTGCAAAAGGCAATAAAAAAAATGTCCATGATAGGAGCCCTGAAGCATAAGACTGAAGCACATGCTTTGAATTTCAGGGAAAAAAGGAAAGCGTAACCAATGGTTCTGAAATACATCAAACAACTGAAATGAAGTATTGGCTCCTAGTGTGAAGTGTAAGATACTAAGTTCCCCCTTTTTTAAAGATATGGTTGCTAAAAGCTAATAGAAATAGCAAATGGTATAGTTACCATGTGACAACATGTGTCTTGAATGATAACTAAAAGGCTTGTTTTAGCATGTGTGGGTGAAAGAAATGTATTTATCTGAATTACCACTGTGGCATGAAGGGCTTTGTAATGTCCTATTTTCTTTCTCTGTTTAGGGTTTGGGGAACAGAAAGACCTAATATGTCATAAACAGGATTATTATTTTTTTAAGAAATAGTCAAACTCATAAAAATGTCACAGTAAAGAACATGTGCCATAAATTTCCTGCTATATTTCTCTATGACTCCTTTTGCCATTAAATTAAAGGGTAGCTGATGAAGGTTTACATTTATTATTCTGATCTATGAATAAAAAAGGTTATTTACATAGTCATAATGTAAATAACCAATAATGTTTAAATACTTTTTATTTAAGAAGTAAAAACATTCTTCAAATAAATTGTGAAAAGCTTGTTTTACATGGGCTGGTTCTTAGTTCCTTCTTTATTTGTAATCCATTAAGCAATATAAGAAATGTTTGCTTAACTAAAGTCACTTAAGATAATAATATCTTTAGACTGATATATTTGTTGGTGGTGCTATGCCATTTTTCTACTCAACAAATATCCCAGAACAGCTACCAAATTCATTAAAGGGTATCAAATAAAAGTGGATAGAGGACATATAAGTCAAAACACATCAAGACCAACTTCTGCCACCAATAGCCTCCCACTGGCCAGTCCGCTCCCACAGAGAAGGTCTCCTCAGGGTGCCATCGGCCAAGTTATATCAGCTGGTGACACCCAGGGGAGGGCCTTCTCTGTGGGAGCCCCTGCCCTGTGGAATGAACTGCCCCCGGAAATGCGTAAGATCTCCGACCTCCATGTATTTTGCTGTGCCCTCAAGACCCTGCTGTTCCACCAGGCCAGGCTACCAATGTAATGATTTTAAATTGGGTGTTTTACATTTTTGGGGTTTTAAATCTGAGCCGAAATTATTTAATAATTTTAATTATTTTTAATTGATGTCTGTCTTTGTGCTTTTAATAGGCTGTACACCTCCCTGAGTCCTTCAGGAGAAGGGCGGTATAGAAATAAATTTATTGATTGATTGATTGATTGATTGATTGATTGATTTATTTATTTATTTATTTATTTATTTATTTATTTATTATTTTTTATAGCCAAGTTTTGTTCAAGTCAAGTACAACCTCTGAAGACTTCATTATTTTTGCCATTGTCTATCCACTGCAGGATAAAGGCCTTTTCCGCCTGTTTCCAACCAATACGGTCCTGAGCTTTCTTTTGCCAATTGGACCTGCAATAGTTGCTGATGTCATCAATCCATTTTATTTTAGGTCTCTTTTGTGGATGCTTTTGAACAAGTGGGTTCCATTCTATGACTGCCTTGGTCCACCTGCCATCAGTTCTCCTTGCTATGTGACCAGCCCATTTCCCTTTCAATTCTTTTATTCTCTTGATGTTATCGTATATTTTGCTGTTCTCTAATCCATGTGCAGGTCTTTCTATCTTGTCTTTTAATCATAAGCATTATCTTTCCAAGGCTCTTTGTGCCACTCTTGGCTTTTGTATTGATTGTGAGGTTAGCGTGCCCATGTTTCACTGGGATATGCTAGAGCAGATAGCACACACTGATTGAAAACTTTTCGCTTCAAGCATAGGGGGAGGTTATTCTTGAAAATTATGCTTAGCTTGCCAAATGCCTGCTAACCACATTTAACATGCCATTCAATTTCCTTTATTGTATCATCTTCCATTGAGATCTGTTGGCCAAGATATATGTAGTGGTCTACTATGTCTAGTTCTTCTCCATATATACTTTTTTTTTCTTTCTTTGATGATTTTATTAAACAGAACCTGGGTCTTTTTCAGTTTTATTTTTAAGCCAAATGGTTCTCCGGGCTTTGTGCAGCTCTTGAATGTGTCTTTGTAGCTTTTCTGGGTTTTGTGAGAAGAGAACAACATCATCTGCAAATCTTAAGTGATTTAAATAGGTGCCATTGATTTTTATTACATCTTTTGCCCAGTCTAGTTTGTGAAATACTTCTTCAAGGCAGGCTGAGAAAAGGATAGATGATATTGTATCACCTTTTTTTTTTTTTTAATTTGATTTATATGCCGCCCTTCTCCGGAGACTCAGGGTGGCTTACAATGCGTTAAGCAATAGCCTTCATTCTTTTGTATATTTTATACAAAGTCAGCTTATTGCCCCCACAAACTGGGTCCTCATTTCACCTACCTTAGAAAGGATGGAAGGCTGATTTGACTTACACAGAGCCATCTCGGCAGTTTCTTAGCTACAATATAGAACAATGGCATTTGAGTTCCTACTCTATCTTACAGTCCTAAATTTCCCAGATAATGCACTGAAAAAATATTAACCACGGTTGATCTTTCTGGCTAGATTTTTCATGGAAACACCCCCAACACAGCCATTTTTTTTATAGAAGAAAAAGTCAACAAAGTTAACAAGCCAACTGAAGCTAGTAAGAAAATGGTAAATTAAAATCATCCAAGATAGCATACTTGAAAGCTTGATTAAATAAAATAATGTTTGCCAGATAGCACAAAGAAGTATCCCATTCAAAGCATATTCATCCTCACCTCTCTCCTATCCTATGTTACCGGTGCTAAACATGGACACTTACAATCAAAAGTTAGTCTCCACGAAAATAAGATGTTTGAAAAAAGCTGCTAGAGTGATCAAAAGAGATAAAATCAGAAATGAGACCGTAAGAAAAGAATTGACATAGAACCAATTCTAAACTACATACAAAAACAGTACATAAAGGGATTTATTCACCTGGAGAGAATATCTTGGGATTCCATATCATACAAGGTATATACAAAAGGAGAAGAAGGTCAAAGAACATGAGGCAAACTTAGAAGAAGATGGAGAGACAATATCAAAGACACATTACAACAGCATGGATTAAAAATGGTTGAGGCTGCCAGAAGTCCAAGAACCAGAATTTTGTTCAACACTTGAGTGGCAAAAGATGAAATAAAGAAGAAGATCCTTGTCAGATGCCAGAAATATATGAGGTCAGATATATTTCCCTAGGAACAACATCTGTACACTAAGTGGCAAGGTCCCTTTAATGAATGTATACCAAAGAATCATGTTCAATTTGTATCTTTTAAATGACTTTATGTAATATGCACTTCTGGACTATTACATGGATTGAAATGCAAACATTCTTTGCTTTCTGGATTTCTCTTAATTTGTGATAGAGTTTGCAGGACAAATAATCTAACAACTGAAATGCTACAAAATGAGATAATTTAGGTCAAACTATGAAAAACAAAGTTTGGGTAAAATAGAGGTCAAAAATGAAAAATTTAAAGGAAAATGTATACAAAAGTACACTTTTCAGAATAAAATGTATACAACATTAATAAAAGAATATTTAAAAAGGTATACTTTTTGAGGTCTGCCTTAGAAATATATTCAGAAACTTTTGCTGTTCCAGAATGCCATGGCCATACTATTTACTATTTTCCTATTTCTAGGGAACTAGGACTTGCTGAATTCCTTTTCTTCATATACTCTTTTCAATTATTGTAGCCAGTATCTTAAAGGGAACCCTTTCCAAAGTTTGTGCTTGCTTAGCTATTTACAGGATTACACATCTGTCATTAGCTATTACATCATGATCCAATATCCAATATCATATCAAAGGTATGTTTGAGGGCATCCCAAACCAGGGCAAGGGAGTTCATACAGAAAGTCATCACAACTGGCAGAATTGTGCTTCTTATGCAGTACACTCTTTTTGTTCATTGTGTTTGAGTGATATACAGAAGATGTACATAACAGATCAGATCAGTTTCCTGGAGGATATTTAAGCCATCTGGATTCATTTTCTGGATTCATTTTCTGAACCAACAGGATCAATCAATACTTGGAATTTAGTTCTATTATGTCTTGCAGCTGGTGAGAAGGAAGGAAGGCACACACAGGTGTTCATAGGGAGCCAAATTTAACTTCCTTCCACTCTCTGCATGTTCTCTTTTTTATGTATACAGCAGTTTAGCTGACCGTTTCGACTTGAAGATGTTAAATCTGCACATAAATAACAGTTGGAAGGATGATAAACAAAAGATTCCGATTATGGCTCTGTTTTTAATCACAAATATGATTGTTTGGAAGATGTTCTTCGATGACCTAATTTAAATCTGAACTGCACATGAGTCTTCAGATGAGAATAAGTCTTGCCAGATCTCATAGCATTTTGGAATGTTTGACAACAAAATATTCCCTAACCGACCAATATAAGGGAGTTCAACTTTGGGGCAGCTCTAACAGTGAAAACAACTGTTGGTTGTATCAGAATTATAGAGTTGGAAGAGTCCAACTAGTCCATCAAATCCAATTACTTGCTCAAGAATTCAAATTAAAGTATAATGGCTCTTTATTGTTGCCCGAAAGTATTATGTGAAAGGGAGTTTATTTGCAATCAAGTTCTACCTTCTTGTAATTTGAATTCATAATTCTGTGTCCTGTATTCTGGAACAAGAGAGTTGTCAGACCTGGAAGCCATCTTTTCACCTTTGAGCCTTCAGGCCTGCCATAAATTCTACTGTGGGAAACTGGAGGGGGGAGATTGTATGGAGTGACGACGATATGTAGTCAAAATAACATTCTTTTGTCTTAATTGTATTTAGAACATATCTGAAGAAACCTTTTCATTTTTCATGCTATTCTTCATTTATGTCATCTTTAGCTTTCTACAGCTCAGAGCTATTGTACACACCTGTCCTTGGTGACAAATCCAACCACATATCCACCTCCTTGTTTGTCCTTTCTTATTCTCAAATCCTCATTAGGTTTCTCATGAATTGGCTTCTTCTGCATTCTTCTATTTTATCCCACATTGGAATTCTTAATCAAAATGTTTAGGTATTTCCTTTTTTTTTTTTTTATAAAGTCCCACTTATCTGAATCACTTTTTTCTCTTTTCCCCATTTGCTCCTCCTACCATGAAATCCTCTTTATTACTGCCCTGACTTTATTAACACTCATTTTTTGAAGTTTAAAATATGCATTTGACTGCACTCAATTTTGGTCTCCTTAAAATCAAGAATTAGATGTCTTTAACTTTCTAATGAACTTTGGATTTTGCAGAAAAACAGTTATCCAAAGATTTGGATCAGACTCTTGTACAGAAAGGTTGACAAGACTTGACCTTACTCAGCTAAATTATTGAAGAATTTATGTGAATATTATATTCAGATGAGACGTTGAGCTTAGCTGACCTCTGTTGGTTGGTTATAGCACATAAATGCTCCAGAGGCTTGTCTTTCCATGTCCTTGACCATTTCTGTTCCAGACTAGTGAGTACAAAGACATGTTATACATTTAGAACAGATATGGAGGAATTCTGTACAAGGCATTCGTTGTTGTTTCAAGGCTTTCAAATTTAATCTGTTTTTCTTTTTAATCAAGAATTGCGTGTCAATAAAATGTTACAATTTGATTGGGTGTGGTCAGTGGTTTGTTTAGTTCCTTCAGTATTTTACAATCTCAACAATCTCAAGGTTAATATTGTTGACTAATCTTCAGAAGTACATTTCTCCTTAACAAAAGATCTTGGATTCAGTGACATACTTCCTTTTGTGTCCTTTGGTACTAGACAGCAATTCTTTTATGCATTTATTAAAAGATATTTGCCCTATTCTTCCTTGAACATGATTCTCCTTGCCACAATTTTGGACAGCATAAAAATCTATCAGATTTGCTATAACATGGATGATGTTTTATAGTACACTAGATATCTCCGAAGGATCAGGCATGGTGCTACAGTGAACAGTGGCCAGGGGTGGTTTCTGGTCAATGAAGTCTTTCCAGATAAAGGAGAGACAGCAAGATGCCCATCTGCATTCTGAACAGCTGTTGCTCATGAGGAAACTGTGAGATGGAAGTCTTGTTGTCTTCTCATGAATAGAGCAGCTGGACAACAACTTAACGCTGTTAAGTATCCAGATTTCCATGCAGCTTTGGTCTGGTCATACAACCAGGTAATTATGAACATTTGACACTTTCACACTTTTTGTAATAACTACAAGAGGGTCTTCGAATCTGGGGTATTATCCTTTAGAGAACAGAAATAATGATTTGTGGGAATATCCTTGAGAGAATAGCCTTGAGGTTGAAAGAAGATCTGACCTTCTTTTCACCTAACCAAAGAAATGAAGTTCTGGAAAATATTTCATAAGAGACCTTCCCTAGTTGCCTAGAAAGTAAAGGTGGGCTTGGATGTGTTTTCAGACTTCCAATATTCTTCTTGTTGTCATTCCAAGGATTGACAACAAACTAATCAAAATATAATAGACATGTACACCCGGAGGCTCCAACTGGTCCAGAATGCGGCCGCACGAGTAGTTACGGGAGCTGCATGGCGCTCCCATACAACACCTCTCCTGCGTGAGCTGCACTGGCTCCCAGTGGTCTTCCGGATGCGCTTTCAAGGTGTTGGTTATCACCTTTAAAGCGCTCCATGGCATAGGGCCTAGATATCTTCGAGATTGCCTGCTGCTACCGATGGCCTCCCATCAACCTGTGCGCTCCCACAGAGAGGGCCTCCTCAGGGTGCCATCAGCCAAACAATGTAGGCTGGTGACCCCCAGGGGGAGGGCCTTCTCTGTGGGGGCACCCACCCTCTGGAACCAACTGCCCCCAGAGATAAGGAGAATCCAAGACCTCGGTGCCTTCCGCCGTGCCCTTAAAACCTTCTTTTTTCAGCAAGCCGGGCTGGCTTAACTTTTTTCTTAATTTTTTTAATGTTCTAAATGGGTTTGTTATTGTTCTTAAATTACGGGGCCAAATTTATATATATTCTTTTAATACTATTTTAATGTTTGTAATTTATGTTTTTATTCAGCTGTACACCACCCTGAGTCCTCAGGGAGAAGGGCGGTATATAAATTGGATATAAAATAAAAAATAAATTCTCTTAGCAACAATATATAACAGACTTCCCATATATTCTCCCAGGTTAGATTCTGGCACCCCTAAGTGGCTTGCCTTCTCTCTACCTATGAAGGTCAACTTGTCCTTATAATATGGATTAGCCATAGCTTCATTTCTTTTTACTTTACTTTACTTTTACTTTTATTATATTTATATACCGCCCTTCTCCCAAAGGACTCAGGGCGGTGAACAGCCATGGTAAAAAACAGTATACAAGTCAAAAAATTTAAAAACTTATTAAAATAATTCAATCACTGGCCGAATTTAAAACACCCAACTAAAATCATTATTTAAAACCCCTATCAAAACCCAATTAAAATCCTTTATCCCGTCAAACCGGCTTGCTGGAATAATAGGGTCTTCAGAGCACGACGGAAGGCGCGGAGGTCGGGGATCCTTCGTATGTCTGGGGGCAATTAATTCTATAGGGCTGGGGCCCCCACAGAGAAGGCTCTCCCCCTGGGGGTTGCCATCCTACATTGTTTGGCTGACGGCACCCTGAGGAGGCCCTCTCTGTGGGAGCGTACTGGTCGGTGGGAGGCAATCAGTGGCAGAATGTGGTCCTGAAGATAACCTGGTCCTAAGCCATGGAGCGCTTTAAAGGTGGTAACCAACACCTTGAAACGCACCCGGAAGACCACTGGGAGCCAGTGTAGCTCGCGCAAGAGGGGTGTTACATGGGAACGACGAGTCGTCCCCATTATTACTCGCACGGCTGCATTCTGGACCAGTTGGAGCCTCCGGGTGCTCCTCAAGGGGAGCCCCATGTAGAGAGCATTACAATAGTCCAGACAGGAAGTGACGAGGGCGTGAGTGACTGTGCGCATGGCGTCCCGATCCAGAAATGGATGCAACTGGGAGATCAGGCGAACCTGATAAAAAGCCCCCCTGGCCACAGCCATCATATGATCATCCAAAGGCAGCCGTGAATCCAGGAGGATGCCCAAGTTGCGAGCCCTCTCTGAGGGGGGTAAGTTCTCATCCCCAAGAGCCAGCGATAGTGTTAGCTGACTATATCGGGCCGTCGGAAGCCACAGCTACTCAGTCTTGGAGGGGTTGAGTCTGAACCTGTTCCTCCCCATCCAGATCCACACGGCCTCCAAGCAGCGGGACATCACGTCAAGGGCATCATTGGGGTGGCCTGGGGTTGAAATGTACAACTGCGTGTCATCGGCATACAGCTGACACTTCACCCCAAAGCCACGGATTATCTCACCCAGCGGCTTCACATAAATGTTAAACAGGAGGGGCGAGAGGACTGACCCTTGCGGCACCCCACAAGTGAGGAACCTCGAGGTCGACCTCTGCCCCCCATCAACACAGACTGCGTGAGGTCAGAGAGAAAGGAGGAGAACCACCGTAACATTGTGCCTCCCACTCCCACCCCCTCTAGCTGACGCAGCATGATACCATGATTGATGATATCAAAAGGATAAGGATAAGGATAATTTTATTTCTATACCGTTGAGAAATCTAGGAGGACCAGGACAGAGGAGCAACCCCTGTCCCGAGCCCTCCAGAGCTCATCAACCAGTGCGATCAATGCTGTTTCCGTGCTGTAACCTGTCCTGAAGCCCAACTGGCATGGATCTAGAGAGACAGCTTCATCCAGGAATTGTCTCACCAACACACTCTCAACAGCTGGGTCCAGGGAAGGCTTCTTGAGAAGGGCCCTCACCACCGCCTCTTTCAGGGTGGATGGGATGACACCCTCACTCAATGAAGCATTGATAATCTCCTGAAACCAGCCTCGTGTAACCTCCCGGGAGGCCAGCACCAACCAGGAGAGACATGGGTCCAGTAAACATGTGGTAGCATTAAGCCTCCCCAAAATCCTGTCCATGTCCTCAGGAGTCACATGGTCAAACTCCTCCCAGATAACACTCTCAAGACTCACCTCCGTCATCCTATCCAAGGCTATCCAATCAGAGTCCAGGCTGTCCCGAATCTGAGCGATTTTATCATGCAGGTATTGTCCAAAATCCTCAGCTCTACCCTGCAAGGGATCCTCCCTCGCTCCCACCTGTAGTAGAGAGCGGGTCACCCTGAACAGGGCAGCTGGGCAGTTCTTTGCAGATGCAATAAGAGTGGAAAAATAGTTAGATTTCGCCACTCTTATTGCCACTAGGTAGGTCTTGATATAAGACCTCACCAGTGTTTGGTCAGATTCGGTGCGGCTGGACCTCCAATCGCTCTCTAGGCGTCTTTTCCGGCACTTCATCTCTCTCAGCTCCTCGGAGAACCAAGGAGCCAATTGAGAATGGCACCGAGTCAGAGGCCGCAAAGGCGCAACGCGGTCCAAGGCTCCGGCGGCTGCCCTGTCCCATTTCTTCTTTTTTTTGTCCTTCTCAATAAAGATAACTCCACCAGGTGCTTATACTCTCATCAGTGTTTTACATTTAAATTATTAAATATAATAAATTATATTTATTATAATTAAATGGATTATATTACTATTAAAGATAATGAGCCTTTCTAGGCTCAAGGTAGGGAAAACAATATTTTTAGCTCTATTCATTAAATAGTCCAAGGAAGGATGAAGAAAATAAAATCAAAACAGAACTATTCTGCTACAATATTCCCATAAGAAAGACCCAGGTAATGTACAGTAATTGATCCTTCCACAAGCATCTAAAAACTTTGAGCGGAACCTCATGGATTTAAAGGCGGAGGGAGAACAGTTTAGAGTGCAGGCAATCCTATAGAGAAAGCTTACATTTGGCTAATCTCAACATGGCCCTATGCTAACTTTTACATATACAGCAGGACCTCTTCTTATCTTAATGATTTCATAGACATGGATAGAGTCCCTTGAGATAAGTGGGACTTATAATATATAAAATCAAGGTATAATTTAATAAACCTTTTCCGCCTGTTCTTTGCTTTAGTGAAACTCAAAAAATAGGACTTGCCAACAATGCTCCATAGTACAAATTTAGCATCTCTTGCTTTAAATCCTATGGGAAAATCTTTTATTATATAGTACTTAATATTTTATCCCCAGAGAACTCTGGGAATGGTATTTCTCTGTCAGGATCTGGAAACTCAAAGCACCCAGAATTAAGTCCTCATAAATCTCTGATTCAACTGTTAAAAACTTGGTTAACAACTAAAGGGCAGTTTCTGTTCAGCTATACAACAATATATTTGGGGAAATGCCTGCTGACTTTCCCCAATTGGTGTACTTACTGTAATTACTTTCCTTCTGTTACAATCTAAATAGAAAACTGTGGTTTGAGCTTGTTTTTCAAATTATGGTTGTAAATAAATTTTATTGTTCTCGTGGCTGCACAGGTGAAGCACAAAATATAGTCAGCCATTTTGGATTGCAGTTATTGTGAGGAATAAAGTAGGAACAAAGCATAAAGCAAAATTCAGCTTCCTCGATTATTGAAAAGGAGATTGGGACACTTCTGACAAGTCAGTTTCCATTACAAGTAGACCTTGCTTAATGACTACAGCGACCACTGCTTAATAGCACTGGTAACTCTATCACTAAGTGACATGGTCATTCAGTGAGACATCATGTGATCATGACTGGTAATTTTACTTCTCCATTGATGCTGCTTGTTGGGAAATGATGGTGAAGAATGCAAATGGTCATCACATCACCACATGATGCTGTGACAGTTGTAAGTGTGAGGACTGCCTAGACAAATCCCTGCAGTTTCCTTACCACCAAATACATTTTAATATAAAATTAGTATAATTCTATAATAATTTCACCTCAGGTATAGATGACTCCTGGATTCAAAGTATTTCTTCTAGGCTGCCTCATGAATTATTTTTTTCATGATCAAGACATATTTTCATAATGTAGTTTTGCTGTCTGGTTCTCAAAACAGACTGTTACTGAAGCAATAATATATGGAATATGTAGTTATTGGAAAATATTCCAAGAATTGTGAATATGTGGCTACATTATTAATAGTCATATTTGGCTGAAATAAATGGTATATTTCTTACACTGAAAACAGACTTTGGCTAAGGGATAGAGCTTGAGTGATGGAGATCAAGAATGACCAGTTATTTCTTGTTTATTATATGGAACATATAATATCAAAGTACACTTTTCTGTATAGGTACGAATAGCATATTGTACTGTTTCCTAAATACTGTATTTTTTAAAAGAATCATCCATATAATCTTGTGATAAAGGAAATGGTTGCCATGGTGATGGATTCTTTAAAAAGCATAGTGTAGTACAAGCTGGTGGAAGAAATAACATTTGGAGCAGAATATCAATGTACAAAGTTTCAGTCTTTGTTTTATTTTATTTTAAACAATAAGATGTTTGTCTTGTATGCAAAAGTGTTTCCTTTCTGCCTCAATATCAAGTTGGGATGAATAAGATATTTTCAGATCCTTGATAGTATCCAACTGAAAATTCATAAGCATCTACTTCTGATATAGAAGAGTAGATTAATGAATTACAAAATGTTATTTCAGTGACATGTTACTGTACCTTCCATGCTCATCCACATCAAAACAGGTTTTCCCCCCTCTTAAAACTAGAATTATTGATTGCTGTTTAAATTGTAAACACCTACATGCTGCAAAATGATTGATCTTCATGTGATCATGACTGCAGCACACACCTCTGCTCTTTGTAATAGCAGAATCTAATCGTGTTTCTTGTCTTGTATTTTTTGAAGACTTCTGTGAAGCCTTGAAGAAAAAAAGTTGCAGCTGCTTTAAAAGTCCTGTTGAAGTTGATTCCTTAAAACAATCTTTCTTTCCTCAGGTTCAGGGGTGAAATCCACCAGGTTCTGACAGGTTCTGGAGATAGCGGTAGCGGAAATTTTGAGCGGTTCGGAGAACCGGCAGTGGAAATTTTGAGTAGTTCGGAAAACTGGCAAATACCACTTCTGGCTGGCCCCAGAGTGTGGTGGGAATGGAGATTTTGCAGTATACTTCCCCTGCCATTCCCACCAAGCCACAGCCACCAAGCCACACCACGGCCACAGAACTGGTAGTAAAAAAATTTGGATTTCACCACTGTCAGGTTCATTTGGAAATTAGAAGAAAGGTGGACTGTTTTAATGAATAACAGAACACCGGCTTGTGTGAGGCCAAGAGCACCTTTTCCTCCCTGTTCCTAAATAAAATAATATTTCAGTAATAATAGACATAATTCAAAGCCTGTTTCTATGGGGTATATAAATATTCTAAGGTCTTATGAAGTCATTATGAAATCCAGCTATTGACAGGGACTGCAGATTATTGTTGTGACTCCGACCCCTGAGGTCGATTTATCGGAGCGAGAAGGCTCTGAACATGAAGGAGAGGAGTTGGCCAGGCCTCCCTCTCCAGGACCCTCCTCTCTGGCAATGTCTCAGGTGTCTCTCGAAGGAGAAGAGATTGGCCAGGAGCCAGGTATCTCCTTGCAGTTGGACAGTGATGGAGATAAGTCTTGGCTGGATCCACACCAGCGTTGGAGAGACAAGCGCATGCAGCAGAAAAGGAGGCGTGCCAGAGATTAAACTGAGTCACTGGACCACACCCCACAGGGGATAAAAGGGGATGAGGTGGCCATTCAGACTCTGTGCCGGACAAAACTAACTACTAGCGAGTCACATTGTATCTTTGAAACGTTATCTGCCTTGGATTTAATACGGACTGGACTTGACAATTCTTGAACTGTGTGTATCTTGTTTGGGTTTATCTGTCGGAGGAACACCCCCTCCCTCTATGAGTAAAATTCTTGGCAAGCAGCTACTGGGTTGCTGCCAATCCTCTTGTCAAAAGAATTTGTTGTCTGCCAGTTTTATTTAACCGCTGGCTATCTGTTTGTGTGCGTGTGTGAGACGGGGACAGAACAATTATTGAAAAATGTCATCCTACCTCTTCTTAGCCTCCAAGAACAGCAGATAGTTTTCTTTTGTAAATGCTCCATGTGTTTTTGTACCTTGATTTTCTAAATTCCTCAATGGCACAGAGATCTAAGGGCCATTCTGGGGATATGAAGGACAATGCAAAGCCACTCTCATTTGCACCCTTTCCCTTCAAACACAAGTAGACTGTCTCCAGATTTTGTAATGACTGAACATGGCTTAAATAACATTTTAAAAAATTCAGTTTTATGGGAGCTGAATTTTAATGCCCTAATCATAGACAGATTGGGATTGATTTCCAATGTATTTATAAGCAACTGGCAGGAAATATAGTTATATACATGGACTTCCATTGTAGGGAATATTATTTTTCTTTCACCAGCAGACACCACTGCAGGGATCACCTTCTCTGCATAGATGGGCATCTTTGAAATCAGTCTGACATATCCCAGTCTGGGTTTCTTTCATATGATTTTTTTTATTTCCAGGCAACCCAGCCAATCCCAAGAAGGTTAGAAGATAACCAGATTGGTGAAGGCTCATCTAATCTCTTGTATAAAGAAATTTATTCTAAATTGATACAGATACAGACAAATTCCACCTTTAATGTTTGACTATGTAGATCTAGGAAGACTTACAAAACAGGCTGTAGTATTACTTAAGGGCTTCAAAATACAAACTGAACTTTGATGAAAGTAACACCACTTTTCATGCTTAGTTGTTGCTACATTTATCCCCAGTTTTTCTTAGATTTAAATTATGCCAAAGTGCTAACTTAATTTTATGTTGCATAAATTCACCAGCTATGTATTTATCCTTTGGGACGTAATCACATGTTGAATTAACAGCACATCTTCTATCCTTACAATACCTTTATAAAATTCATCTGCCGCTAGAGCATAAAATAAAATAAAAAATGCATTAAAATTGTCACCCTGTAAGTAGAAAACAGAATGAAGATATAATGGATCTCATTCCAAAGTTTAAGTGCCTTTTTGGCATTTTCAAAGTGCTGTGTGTTAGCATAATACAGCCAAGCAAACACTAGTCTGAGCTACAGCAAATCTAATACATTTCACACATGCAAACACCCACCCGCCCCCCAAAGTAAAGAATTATTCTTTAAGCTCTTACATGCACTTAATTTAAGTGAACAAAAGAAAGCTACCGGTAATTGATTTCTTATTGACATAGGAACAAGTAATTGATCCATAAAAGTAGTAGATGCAGGATTTAAAATGATCTAACTGCATTACTGTTGGGTATTTGACTATATGTAAAACCATAAATTCAAACTTTCTTTGTAGTCTGATATGGGATAAATATTATTGTAAATATAAATAGTAAAGAAAAAGATTTCAAAAGAAGTGAATAAAATCTGCAAAATCTATAGGACTGTACTATAACCACACTATCTGATTTTTTTTTTATTTTTGAATGAGAAATTCTAAAATGCGAACAGTATTGATTGACAATTTTAATTGTGCCTAGCTCATGTTCTGATTAGCAAATGATATTTCACTCCTGAAATATAGCAACTTTTTTTTATATTGTCAGTGGGGCTTCTATTGCTCAGAGAATGAAAGCTTTGGATCCAACCCAATGCAAGTAGCTTGTTCTAAGAAATCAGTTCATGAAACTTCATTTTGCTTGGCAAGTAAAGCAATAATATGTGGGCTAGAAAAGGAGGCGTGGCAGAAGATCTATCACTTCCTAAACTCTATAGGATTTGTACTAAAGTATATCCTTGGAAAGGCTAATATTTCATTGACATTTTGCCCTTTTATTTATTTTCGTTATCTTTCATTTTGATAGTAGAGAATATAATACATATTCAGATGTATGATTCTTCTAAAAATGACAGTAAGAATCTTTATGAGAAGCAAGCAATTGCTTTTGGCCTTTTGAGTCTTGGGCTGTAAAGTTATGACATCATCAAAGTGGGTCAGGGCAAACTGTTCTTTATTTCTTTTTGTGTGTGTGTATGTCTGTGTGTGTTTTTTTCTGAAGTGGGAGATTAGGGACAAAATTTGGAAGTTGGATGTTAAGGGAAAAAGCTTCTGATTAAAGAACCCATTCTGGCCCTTAATCTCCCTTCAAAATTCCCTAAATGCAATACAAAGATAAAAATAAATAAATACACAAACAAACAAACAAACAAACAAACAAACAAACAAACAAATAAAGTCCTCTTCATGCCTTAAATGAAAGCAAATATCTTATCCCAGGGACCTGTAATAGATTTTTTAAATTTTATTTTTGTGTTCCTAGATTTCAAGAGATTCCCTAAAATAACATAATAGTGTATGTGAATTTAGGATTACTGTAACACTTGGTGTTACACAATGACCATCCAGCTGCCAATGGGAAACCCAAAGGAAGTCATGAAGAGAAAAATCCATCTTCCTTCATTGTTTCCCAGCAACTAGTATTCAAGGAAATGCTGTCTCTGATCCTCAGAATAAACAATCAAATCTACCCCAGAATAGAGATTCAATAGAAGTTGGAATAAAAATGTTAGTACCTTTTATGATATTCTCTACACATTTCCCCATTCTATTTTATTTATTTATTTTAGAGCACAATTCTGAAAGACTCGTAACAACAAAACCACAAAGCATAAATGCCATAGAAACTAAAAACCTCATTCACCAACCTGGGATGCCCCCACAACAGAAGTGGGATTCAAATCCTGGCACTACCAGTTCGCTATCGAGCAAGCGTGCAGTGCTTCTGTGCATGTGTAGAAGCTTCTGCGCATGTGCAGAGCATTTTTGATGACATCTGGGTGGGTGGGAGAAGCCTCCTACTGCCACTACTGCCCCACAACCAGCTATAAGTCTCCATCACTCTACCTCAGCATTTGGGGAAGAGCCAGTTGTATATCCACCATATTATTGTGATGAAATTATCAGTATTTTTCTTTTAAATTTTCACCAAAGAATCCAATTGTTCTAAGATGCACCAGTTTTCCCTGAGCTGGGTCCAAAGGAATCCTTTGCCTAGATGGTCTGTCATTGCCAAAGAGCAGCCTCATAGCCTAAGAAAAGATGCTTTTCTTAGATGCAACTGCTTTAAGATGATGCTTAGGATAGGGACAGATAGATATTGGGAGTTGTGCACCAATTTTGTTCTTTGAATCCAAATCTCTGCACAATCCTGCCATAGCTCCCAACAGCCTGTTACAATGGTGCTTAACCTGCATAGTAGTTAGGAATTATGGGATTCTAGACCAAAGTCTCAAGAAGAACTCACATTTTGGAAGATGGCCATACACTTTTTGAAACTACTTGGATATCAGCAAATATATTGTTTCGGCTACAAGTCTGGGAAAAAGATTTTAAGAAAAAGAACTCCACCGAAGCAATGAGACTTTCTTTTATATAAAGTTATATAAAATGTTTTGCTACACTTTGTTTTACCTGAAGGTAAATGCAAGCAATATACTGACATAATATTGGTGCTGGCAATACACATATAAACTCCATATATCATTCTAAATTGGTTTCTATGTCTTAACTTTTCATATCCACAGTAAGATGCCCCCTTTATAAGACAAGTAATACCTTTCATTATGGCAATCATCAGTTAAGATCTGCAACTCATATTGAAACATAATATACAGTAATCCGAAACAGGACATTTTATTCAGGTCAATAGGAACAACAAAGTGGATTGAACCTGCACAGTGGCCTAAGTGTAAGTAGTGTTTTCTATCACTTTAAATCTGAATAGGCATAATCACATTTATTTGGTTATGTCAAAAAGAGAGAGTGGTTTTGTATGATATATATCAGCTCTCCAACTGCAGAAATGATAAAGTAGGATAAAGTTTCTATCTACTCAGTAAGGAATGGTCATAACCAGAGGTGGTATTCAGCAGGTTCTGACCAATTCTGAAGAACCGGTAGTGGAAATTTTGAATTCAGAGAACCAGCAAATAACACCTCTGACTAGTCCCGCCCCCATCTATTCTCTGCCTCCCAAGTCCCAGCTGATCTGCTGGTTCTTCTTTTGTTGCCCTGTACAGGAGAGGAGAGCTGGAAAGCAGGTTAGTGGGGTGGGGAGGAAATGGAGATTTTGCAGTAACCTTCCCCCAGGAGTGGAGTAGGAATGGAGATTTTACAGTATCCTTCCCCAGCCATGGCCACCAAACCACACCCACCAAGCCACCATGCCCACCAAGCCACCATGCCCACCAAGCCACGCCCACAGAACCGGTAGTAATAAAAATTGAATCCCTCCACTGGTTATAACTCTACCTGAAGCTTCAACTCAATTTAAAATAAACTGTTCTTCAGCTAGACAAACTCTAAACAATTCCATCTTTCCTGGATCTTCTTTCCTTCCATTCTTTTAAACTGTATCAGGTCACTGAAGACCTTTGCAGAAATTTGGAATTATAGGACACTTATTATGGTGGTCCCTCAAAAGATCCTTGCAAGTACACGGCTATAAAAAAAAGTAGGATAGCTCTTCTGAATCAGGCCAAAGCCTTTGTTTCTTCTGTTTCTTGCAAAAGTCATCCCTGAATCTATAGCAATGTAATAGGATTTCTTTCCCTGGACAAAACCTTATAAGCCTCAAATTTTTTTTATAAGAAAAGGAAAGCTCAGGAAGATTGCAAACAGTGATATAAAGAGAACTTAGTATAAGATTGCATTTTCTCTTCCTACTGCCCATACAAATATAAGAAAAACACTCTAAATACTATATCTTCATAGGCCTTCTGCTTGGTCTTTCTTTCTTTCTTTCTTTCTTTCTTTCTTTCTTTCTTTCTTTCTTTCTTTCTTTCTTTCTTTCTTTCTTTCTATGCTGACTTGACCTTATGAGTGTGACACTAAGGATCTGACTTAGCTTGAAATATTTTTGGTGGAATGCTTAACTGAGGGTCAATTCCCAGAGTACAAATCAGGGATGCATTCCATCCCTGTAGCAGATGGAAAACAGATCCAAAGCAATTCCAAAGCTTAACCCATATTTTCCATAAGAAGGTAACCAAGACAAAAAGGATTTATCTGGAAGAAATCATTCTCATACCCAAAGCAGGAGATAACCCAAGCATGGAACTTGTACCAAATTATAAAGAGCATATTTTTATTTAGTTAATTGTTTGATTTATATGCCCACTCAAATTGTTTGATTTATATACCCTTTCAAAATAACTCTCGGGGAAATGGGCAACATTTTAAAAAAATGAACTATCATAAAATATCAAATATGATAAAATACAATAATTCCATCAGAGAACCCAATGGACAATCATCAGAGAATCATTAGTGTCTGAAGGAAAGTTAGGCCCTTAAACATTTTGAACAATATTGCTTCCCTAGAAGCTAGGAGCAGTTTATCTGGGGTGTGCTAGATGTTTGTCAGCTATAAACTTGTTTGAGTTTAGAAGCATAGCCATGGTGAGATATATTGAAAATTGAAGTTTAGCAACACATGATAAATCTGAGGCTTCCTATTTCTGCTTTATAACGGATGGATAAGAATGTAGCTACAACTCCATCTGTAATGATCTTGGGCTATATAGGGCATTTGCTCTCTAACAAGAGAGCAGATCGTGGTGAAGCTATATAGTTATAATTATGGGATTTTTTTTGTTTGTTTTTTGTTATTTTTGAAGGAGAGAGAGGCCTAATATGGTGTGATTGATAGAATGGTTTTATCTTCCTGTTCTTTGGTGTGTTCATAATTAGACACAGTTGTTAAAGTCTCAGGTTCAAGAATCCACAATACGTTACTACATTCAAGAGGGTTTTTTTTTTGTCATGAGAGATAACATAGTCCTGGTGAATGATATTCTTTTGAGTCAAACATAGGTTCCTTGAATAGCACAATGAAAAAAAAAGAAAAAAGTTTGATTTTTACCAATAAGACTCATTGGGAAACAGGAAATCCATTTGTGATGTATGTGATAGAATGCTCCCCTTCTCTGATCACTCCCAACCTCTTAAACCATAGTTATGAATATTTCAGAATCAGACTCTTAGATCTACTATTGTTTCCTTTCAGTTCACTACTAATCTGCAAAAATGGGAAGAGCCATTAGATAATGGAAAGGAGATAGAGAAACTCCTTATTCCTATTTTGGAATTATTTTAATTTTTGAGGTCAGGCTGTGTAGTTCTAATAAGTGGGACATTAAGATAGAAGGTTTCTCCTGCCCAGTTGTGTCCAACTCTCGGGGGCAATGCTCATCTCAGTTTCCTAGCCAAGGGAGTCAGCATTGTCTGAAGATGCTATTGTAATCATGTGGTCACCATGACTATATGCCAAGGTGCCCAGAACACTGTTATCTTTCCAGCAAAGTGGTACCTATTTACCTGTATTTGTATGCTCTAAAACTGTTAGGTTGGCACAGGAACCATTACACAGTGCTTGGGTATTGAACTGCCAATCTTCTGGTTGGCAGGCCAGCGACTTAACTGCTAGGCCACCGTGCTTCTTATTTGTGACTAGCAGAACACACAAAAGGTGGTGGGTTTGGAATGTGAGAAGTGCTCCTCCTCTTCTCCATCATCTAGTCTGTCTCTCCCTGTCCCCGTATAATTGCTTGGACAGATTGCCATTTACACAATGGAATCCTACACTAGCCTATTCAGACATTTGTCCAAATGAATTCAGTTAGACTTATCCATATCTAAGGCTACAATCTAAGGCTAGTAGGATTGCATAAACAGAAGAAAATAAATTTCATCTGAAGCACTGACAGACCTTCAAAAAAGGCAGAATCCTTTATCACCATTTCTTTCCCCTCCTCCATTTCTAACCATTGTATAAACAATATCACCAGGAGGAATAATGGGAGTCTCACATTGCGAGCTTCAGAATTTTACCAAAGCTTGCTAGGCTTGTTTACAAACCCTTGATCTGCTTGGAGTCATGGCTAAAGTGCACAGTACAGTAAAGTCATCAAGACTTGGATACAAAAGGAATAGCCAGCCCTACCTTGAAGATGGGGTGTAATTGACCAATTTACTGTCATTACCATTATTAGCTTGCTTTTCCCTTAATTGGTTGCAAAGAAAAATTAAAAAAAACTAGGCTTCCAGCAACAAAAGCAAGATTAATCTTTATGTCATAAAATGGGTGTTAGTTGATTGTGTCCCAAGGAGGCTGCCTGAAGGGGGAATAGAAACAAAAATAGGACCCGGGAGGAACAACATGCAGGTGTTCGAACTAAGTTCATTGATGATTTCAACTATTTTTAGTCTGAGAATTTTCCAAGGCAGGATCTTGCTGTGGGGCTGAAAAATGTGTCCTAACTAGTAGATGGATTCACCCAGCAAAGTAATACAAGCTGGAAGGTAAAGATCAGAGAAAACTCACGCCTTCAGCTGGAACAGTTTATATTTTCCAGAATGGTTGCCACAACAGACTTAAGCTTTTACATATGGGGGGGGGGTTGTTAGTATAATTGGCTGTGAAGTTCAGACTACCATCTTCTTTGATCAAGCCCACCTATCTCCAGAGTATGTGACTCAGCCTTTATAACTATAAATGCTTTTATCTGGTGACTCATCTTTAAAATATTTCCAAAATGTTGCATTTATGTTGGCAACAGCTGACAAACAAGGCAAAGGGACTTCACAGTTAACAAAATACACTGCTCTGAATTTGGGCTTCTGGTAGCTATGCTGAATGTTGCTATAGCTGAGACCTTGTTCACTAAATATATCTGGATGACTGTCAGTAGTAGTTGATCATTTGAAAGCTGATCAACTCAGTTTTCTTATCTCAGCTCGTCATGTCTGGCAATAATTGTTATGTCCTTATAAGGACATCCGCCCTGATTGGCTGCCAGCCATCGGGCGGGAGATTTGAATCCCTGTCTAGGGGCGGTGCGTCTGCCGGGAGCGAATATAAGGAGAGCTCCGGCAGCGTGCCAGCAGTCTTCTTTTGCTTGCTACACTGTAAATAAAGTTGTTACATGTATCGAGCTGGTCACGTCTTCTGTTCCTGCGCCTGATCTAACACTGGCGACGAAGGACTAGAGAAGAGAACCTGAGAAAGACTCACGGCACGATCGCCCAAGAGCTGAAGTCACTTCACCACAGCGACTTCCAGAATGGCTACCCCGCAAGCCCCTATGACCGCGCTGAACCCGTTCAACCCATCCCGGGAGAAGTGGAGGTCATACATGGTCCGATTCCGGCAGTTCCTGCGAGGCAATGGATACCAGAACCTCGATGATGAGAGGAAAAGAGCCCTCTTCCTGGCTCATTGCGGATCGGACGTCCTAGAGATGGCGATGGACCTCGTGGCACCTAGGGACATCGAGGAGATGTCCTGGAATGACCTGCAGGACGTCTTACAGGAGCACTATGCACCTACAGGCACCCCCATCGCAAACAGGTTCACCTTCCAGCAAAGAAACCAGCGGGAAGGTGAATCCATCAAAGAATTCGTGGCAGCGCTCCGCCAACTCGCTGCCAACTGTGAGTTCGATAATGTGGACAACGCCATCCGGGACCGCATTGTTTTTGGAATGCGAGATGTGGGGCTGCAAAAGAAATTCCTCAGCAGGAAGAGGATTCCGCTTAAAGACGTCCTCGACGAGGCAACAGCGGCGGAGACGTCCGAACAAGCAGCCGCCGCAATGGTAAAAGCAAGAGGGATCCATAAGATCCACAAGTCGGGCCCAACCTCATCAGACGAGGCAACCACTCAATCCGAGTCTGATGAGGAAATGGCCGTCCACAAGGTGTCCCGCCCTCCCAGGTGGGAAACACCACAGCATGGCGACCGTGGAGAGCGATGCGGCAGCTGCAGAGGCGACCACCCCAGAGCAACCTGCAGATGGAGGGACGCGACCTGCCGCCGATGCCTGAAGAGGGGCCACATCGCCGAGGCCTGCAGAGCCACAGACCCAGCCCCGGAGCCGCCCAGACCGCGATTCCGGGAAAATCGCAAAGATAATCAGAGGACATCCAAACGGTCCTCAAACCAGTCCCGGCGCGGGGAGGAGGAATATCCCCGAAACAGAACGGTGCACCAGACCACCACCATTGCTCACACAAGCGACGAGGGGACCACCAAGTTCCACGTGACGCTGCTAGCAGAGGGGTCTCCGTGCAAGATGGAGGTAGACTCCGGATCCGCCTTCTCCATCATGGACTGGCAGCACCTACAACAGCTGAAACCGGCATACAAAAGGACCCAGCTGAAAGCCCCGAAAGACAAACTTGTGGACTTTAACGGAAACCCCATTGAAATCCTAGGCAGAGCAACCATCCAGGTGAAGTACAACGACTTCGATGGAAAGCTACCCATCACCATTGTGCAGCACAGCCGACCGAACCTGTTGGGCGTGGAGTGGTTCAAGCCTCTAGGACTTTCACTTCAGGGCATCCACGAGATCCGCAGGGACGAACTCGACTCCATCATCGAAGAGTTCAAAGAAGTTTTCGATGGTAAGCTGGGGAAATTTGTGGGGAGGCCAATCTCTTTTAATCTGGACAAGGGAATCACCCCAATCAGGCTCAAGCCCCGCCGAGTTCCATTTGCCCTGCGGCCTAAAGTAGACGAACAGCTGGATAAGCTGATCGCCCAGGGCGTACTGGAACCGATCGATCATGCCTCATGGGAGACCCCCATTGTGACCCCACTGAAGCATGATGGGTCTGTGCGCATCTGTGCTGACTACCGTTGCACCATCAACAAGGCGTTGGCACAGAGCGCATACCCAGTCCCAGTGGTGCAACATCTGCTGCATTCCCTGGGATCTGGATCAATTTTCGCGAAACTGGACCTGGCCCAGGCTTACCAGCAACTGCCAGTGGATGACAAAACGGTGGAGGCCCAAACGATTGTCACGCACAGAGGGGCATTTAAATGTAACCGCCTCCAATTTGGAGTCAGCGCTGCCCCTGGCATCTTCCAATCCATGATGGAACGCCTTCTCCAAGGCGTTCCAGGGGTGGTGCCTTACTTCGATGATGTGCTCATCTCCGGTGACTCGAGACCCCAACTCCTTGAAAGGCTCAGGCTTGTCCTGCAGCGGTTCAAGGCCAAGGGTTTGAGGGTCAGGCGGGACAAGTGCATCATAGGAGTACAGGAAGTCGAGTTCCTGGGCTTCCTCATTGATAGCACAGGCATACACCCCACCAAATCAAAAGTGGAAGCAATCCATGAAGCTCCAAGCCCAAAAAACAAAACGGAGCTTCAGGCTTTCCTTGGGTTGCTCAACTTCTACGCCATTTTCTTAAAACAGAAAGCCACAGTTGCTGAGCCACTCCACCGCCTGCTGGGGAAATCGGCTTCCTGGAAGTGGGGCCAGGAAGAGGAAGCAGCATTCCGGGCCATCAAGGGACTATTGACGTCCAAAAGCGTCCTCATCCAATACAGCGAGACGCTCCCCATCAGACTGACCTGCGACGCGTCGCCCTACGGGGTGGGGGCAGTCCTCAGCCACGAACTGCCCAATGGCTCGGAAGCCCCAATCGCGTACTTCTCAAAGACTATGTCCGGCGCAGAACGGAACTATAGCCAGCTGGACAAAGAAGCCCTGGCCATCGTGGCTGGAGTGAAGCGCTTCCACGAATACCTCTACGGAAGACGCTTCACCATAGTCACAGACCACAAGCCTCTCCTGGGACTCCTCGCAGGCGACCAACCAACCCCGACCTTCATGTCCCCAAGAATGACAAGATGGGCCATCTTCCTAGCTGGCTACTCCTATAGGCTCGTGCACCAGCCAGGCACAGCCATAGGGAACGCTGACGCCCTCAGCAGATGCCCATCGAAGAAGCCGGTCGAGGACCCAGCCCCCACGCTCCACCTACTTCACATTGATGACGACGCCAGCTGCCCGGTGTCATCCGCAGATGTGGCCGTCCACACCCAAAAGGACCCCACACTCCGCCAAGTGAAGTCCTGGATCCTCAGAGGGTGGCCAGCGGAAAAGCCAGAGGAAAGGTTCAGCCCGTTCGCCAGGAAACAGGAGGAGCTGTCCACCATCAAAGGCTGTCTGCTATGGGGAGACAGGGTGCTGATTCCAAGCACTCTGCAACGGCGGACGCTAGAAACCTTACACAAGGGGCATCCGGGCATCGTCCGCATGAAGGCCCTGGCACGGAGTTATGTCTGGTGGCCCTCCATGGACAGAGACATTGAACAATGGGTCTCCAGATGTGACCCGTGCCAAGAAGTCCGCCCAGCGCCACCGCAATCCGAAGTCGCGAAGTGGGAGACCCCCAGCAACCCCTGGTCGAGGATACACATTGACTTCGCGGGTCCGATGCAAGGGCGACACCTCCTCATCGTGGTAGATGCCTTCTCCAAATGGCTCGAGGTGGTGCCCATGGCATCTACCACAACAGACGCTACGATCCGAGCCCTGCGCCGCCTGTTTGCCACACATGGTCTACCGGATGTGCTGGTCTCAGACAACGGCCCCCAGCTCACATCCCTGGCCATGGAGTCCTTCCTGGCAGGACTGGGCATCCGCCACGCCCTGTCCGCCCCTTACAGGCCGGCCGGAAACGGACAAGCCGAACGCATGGTCCGACTGACCAAAGAGGCCCTCACCAAGATGGGCCCGGGGGACTGGCAAGAGCGCATAGACAATTTCCTCCTCACACAGCACATCACGCCACACGCCACCACCCACAAGAGCCCGGCCGAACTGTTGATGGGCAGAAGATTGAGGTCACCCTTGGACCGGCTGCACCCCCAATACAGCCCGGAAGTGACCGCAACCGCCAGCCGCCCGCTTCGCGCCTTCAGCAACGGAGATTCAATCTTCGCGCTAAACTTTAGCGGCTCTCCTAAATGGCTGAAGGGGAAAATTGCCAGCACAACCGGCCCCAAATCCTACATCGTCGAGTTGGAAGATGGACAGTTCACGAGACGCCACATCGACCAACTCCGAAAAAGGTGGGGGGGGCACATGAAAACCAGCCTGACGAGGGAGGCCTACAACACCCCGACGAGGTAGGCCTCCAACACCCCGGCGAGGTAGGCCTACCACACCCAGACCAGGTAGGCCTACAACACCCCGATGAGGTAGGCCTACAACACCCTGACGAGGTAGGCCTACCACACCCCTACGAGGCAGAGCAGCACCACCCCGACAAGGTTGGCCCAGCCCACTACCAGATGCTGTCACATCGGCAGCCCAGCGAGGTAGACCGGGGCCAGCCGCACGGGGGATGGCAACACCAACCCAGCCAGGTGGGCACCGGGCACGGCAAGGCCAGGGACCACCAACCCAGCCCGCAGGTAGACCGGGACCTGCCCAGAGGAGGAGCAGCGCACCCCACCAGTTACAGCAGCCTATGCCAGCCCAGCCAGGGAGACTGCAGTTCCAGGCGAGTAGACCGGGACCCAGCCAAGATGGGCACCCCACGACCCACGGGCGAGGGTGGCACACGGCTCACCGACGTGGGGGACCCCCGCCCATCACGGAAGACAGCCAACAAACGACACCCTGACCCGGGTGACCCCAGGCACCACCCGACGGTAGACCAGGGACTAGGGGGAAGGGAAAGCCGACAACAACCCGGCCAGGTAGACCTGCACCACCCCGGCAGGGGAGACCTCCGCCGCCCCGCAGAGGTAGTGCCGCAACAACAGCCCGACCAGGTCGACCACCACCGACCAGACGGGGCAGACCAACGCCAGCCCGTCCTAGCAGACCAACGCCACCCCTGCGAGGTCGGACAACGCAACACAGGCCAGCACCACCCGCAGCCGGTGGGCCGGTCCAGAGGGCACCCAACAGAACCACCACCCACCCAGCACCAGGCCGAACCGCAACCGAACCGCAGCGCCCGGGAGACCAGGGAGGAGCAAACGATGGACTTACCGAGACTCAGACGCTCTTCCCGGGTCGGAACCGAGCCACCGAGACGAGGCGACAGATCCACAGGCCAGGAAGAAGACCACCAGAACCAGCCATCCAAGGTCTGCGGTCCGGCCGGAGGCACTGGGGGTGACCCCGCTCACTCGACAGCCGAACCAAGCCCGGTTCCGGAGAGGGAGCCGGGAGACGACAGAGCCCCGTCCATCCAGGTCGGAGACGGAGAACAAGTGAGACTGCGCAGGTCAGCTAGGGTGCCGAGGCGTCCTACGTACCTGCGGGACTACGTGACTTTTGTGAACGAGATTTGACAGTTCAGACTAAGGGGGGAGGAGTGTTATGTCCTTATAAGGACATCCGCCCTGATTGGCTGCCAGCCATCGGGCGGGAGATTTGAATCCCTGTCTAGGGGCGGTGCGTCTGCCGGGAGCGAATATAAGGAGAGCTCCGGCAGCGCGCCAGCAGTCTTCTTTTGCTTGCTACACTGTAAATAAAGTTGTTACATGTATCGAGCTGGTCACGTCTTCTGTTCCTGCGCCTGATCTAACAATAATACATGTGTTTCATTATAGGTAAGGACTCTGTTATCCTTTAGTTACACACACACACACACACACACACATATATATATACATATCAGTATCCTAAGACTATTACAACCTAGAATCATAAACAGTAGAAGCTCATGTAAAAACTACAGGTAGTCCTTGACATGACAACTTATTGGAACTGGAACTTTCAATACTAAGTAAGGCAGTTGTTAAGTAAGTTTCCCCTGATTGTACAATTATAGGTGAATCACGGGTTGGTAAGCAAATCCAGCTTCTCCAATTGACTTAGCTTGTTGGGAACCAGCTGGGAAAGTCCTCAAATGGTGATCACATGATCCCAGGAAGCTGCAACCATTGTAAATCCATGCTGGTTGCCAAGTGACCGAATTGTGATCACATGACTGTGGGGATCCTGTCAGAGTCATAAGTGTGAGGACCAGTTGTAAGTCATGTTTTCAACATCATTGTAACCTTGAACCATCGGTAAACAAATGGTTGTTAATTGAGGATCAAGAATTTCTTGATCTTGAGGGACATTTTGATAGAAGAAGTACTCTTCAGTAAAGTTGAGGTATTCATATAACCATTTATGTCATTTTCCTCCTGGAAAAACCTGACCTGTAAGGTTTGTCTTGAAAATGTCACACATTCAAGATGGGAGAATGTAAAATAACTTTTCTGAACATTCACAATCTTTCTACCAATTTTTTTTCTCTTTGCTCTTCTTTTGAAAAGACATATAATAAACTTCTACAAGTCACTCACTTTTTAAAAAAAATAATCTGGTTATCTGGTTTCAATCTGGTTGAAATAATTATGTCATAAAGAAGAAGGGATAACTTCACAAAAGAGTATTTTGCAGATCCCCATCTCAAGTGTGTGGAACAGAAATGACAAAGATCCAAAGGTGTTACTGGCTTGAATTTGGGTATAAAAATGTTTCAGCTGCATTATATCATGCCGTTATAGTTCATGGCCAGGAACAACACATTTAATTCTTGTTAGCTTCATATTCCATATTTGCAAATTCACCTATTTCAGTGCATTTGTAACTGCAAAATCAATATTTGCAGTGCTTTTGTGGTCACTTTTCATGAAGACTTGCAAAAAAGATGAGTTGCCCAACAAGCATGATGCCAGCTAAGATTTCAGTATTCACTAAGTTAGGGTTTTTGGTAACTTGACTTTATAGAAAGTAACCAACACAAATAACAACAAATGACCATACTTAAGATGAAAAGGGGGCATCATGCTACTATAAAAGAACTGAAATATTCCTTCATTTTGTACAATAAGCTAGAGGAAACACAAATACAATAAGCAAGTATAAGAAAGGTGACATATACGGAACGTATGTATTTATGTATTTACATGTCAAAATATTTGTTACAATGGTTCTTCCCTGAGCAGCTTAGCTATTGTGGTTTGACCATTCAGATGAATATTTTTTCACAAGTATTTAACAGCTTTTTGTTGTTGTTGTTATTAATATCTGTCTTATATGGAGATGATTCTTACTCTGCATATTGCACTCTTTTGTGATCAGACCTGTATGATGTCCTATCTGTCCCAACCTGTAGATAATATGTTCAAAGATGCAGCTCGTTTCCTTCTGCTCTCACTCCACAAGTCAATGAGTGTTTCAATTGTTGGATATTTTTTTAAAGTAAACTTCTATTTGGATGTGAACTAGAATTGAGAATATTAATGTTGAAAAATGTAACACTCAGGTGTTTATCTACTTCAGTGGCACATTTTACATCAAATCATTAAGCTCATTAATCAATTGTTGCTATTCTCCAAAGAACACTTATTGGTAAGGGGGAATCCATCCATCATTTAACCTGTGCTCCTTCATCTACACAGCTGGCAGCTTTATTTCTGAAGTATTCATAAATTGCTTTTTTTTCCCCCCTCAAGAAACAACTAAGAAAAAAATCTACCCTCTCCTTATTGTGGGATATTCATAGCAAGCATTAGGGATGGCTTGAGATTTTCCTATGAAACTGATGCTTTGCTATGCTGCTGAAGTCTCTGTGCTACTGTTTTTGATTGACAGACTTTTCTGATTAATACAGATTAAAAGTGATAAAGCACAGCAGCCTCCCTGACAAAAAGAAAAATAAAGATAACTGAGTAAAATAATTTGGGAGACACTTCAAAGTTCAAAGTGTTATTCTGAGGTTATACACATGTCAATAATATTGATCTAGATCTGAGGTTATACACATGTCAATAATATTGATCTGACAAACTTGCGGCGTCACGTTGCCATCATGTGACGTATTGCAACGTTTTTGTCCTTCACCGAGCTAGGGTGGGCGTGGCCTGCACATGACACATCCGGTCCGCAGGCTGCCAGTTTGTCACGCCTGATCTAGATCAGAGTTTCTCAACTTTGTCGGCTTTAAGATGTTGAATTCTACACATATTCAAGTTGCTGAAATTGAGAAATATTGTTCTAGAATGTTCAGTTGACACCTTGTAAAATCTGACCATTTTGACATAGTGGAAAATGGTAATTCCCAGAGCAAATCTAATACCGATAAGGAAAGATTCTTGTATAGACAACTTAAAACATTTGTTTAGTAGATTTGGTGTATGGCGAGATTTTCCCACTCCTGCTCCTGTTAAATAATCACTTCCATTTTTATAACTCAGAATAGTGAACTCTAAAACAATAAGTATTTCCCACATTACATGCATCATGGTTTCTTGACTTTGCAGACACATTTTTACAATTTCAAACAAGCTGAAAAGCAAAATGTTGATTTATGGTTACCTGTTTCAACAAGTGACCCTTGGTGGGAATGTTTCTGCTTTTTCAGCTGGCTTAGTTGTTTAAAGATAAATGGTTCTTCTATGCCTGCTTTGGACATCTGGCTGATGGAGAACTGCTCCAGCCTTCACTTTCCTCCTAAATGCTTACAGATGACTTCCACATTCTGCAGCTTCTGATGGTTATCTTATTTGGGAGGCTGTTTTTCTCTTTTATCATGTGTTTCATAAGATTGTATTATTGTCAGAAATTTTGTTTATTCTTTGAAGGTTCTCTCTCCCCCACCCTTCCTTTCTTTTTCTGAGGATAGAGTTCCAGTCATGTATCAAAAGTTGCAGGAATCAAGGAAGATACACAGGACAGCATATTCTAATAATGGGCAAGACAGAAATTCCTGGTAATTGCATGGAGACAATTACAACCCTTTGTTGATGGTTTTAATTTTCCAACCAGAAAATTCATGGGATTCATCTTAACCTGACAGGTGCCTTTCACAAGCAAAAGGTGGAGGAAAAAAACTGGACTCAGAAAGACCCTGCAAATCTGATTGGAAAAATTATTTATTGCTGTTTATTTTATGTATTTATCAGTTTTCTGAAGAAAAACAATCTCATATGGGGAACAATTAAGAGCTCATACTAAATCAGAAAGAGATAAAACATGAATAATTCAAAAATGAAACCAGTAAACACAGCCTAAAAACTAAGATATCTAACAATAACGTAATAGACCAGAAATCACAGCGTACCATTTTAGCTAAATTAAATAATTAATTTAAAAGATGCTTGATCATATATTACTAGAAGATACAAACTGAGCTCCCAATTTTCTTGAATAGAAGATTCCATTATTCCATTCTCATGAACCAATATATTTCAAAATGTAACCTATAACTTACGGTATATATAACATCTTGAATCTCTTATACCTTACAACATTGACTACATATTCCCATCATTCATGTACCATAATATTATATGCTCTTTCTAATAATACATATTATCTATGTATTCTATGTCATATACTAAATTAAAAAAAAATCTTTGTAATGATTTCCATTATTTTTATTTTGGTTTGGTTTGGTTTCGTACTGATTTTTCTTTCTGCATGTATAGTTTTTACTGTATTATAAATCACCCAGAGCCCATCAAGTGGGATGCGTTTATAAATTTGATTATTTAATTAATACAATCTTATTAAGGGAATGCATTGACCCAACCTCATAAAAATCTTTACTGTAAGGGAGCACCATCTGCAACAAATGTTCATTTACATTACATAGGTAGCTCATGTCAAATATAAATAACATAAACTTCTCTTTAGATCAAGGTTAATTCCTGGTAATGTCTTAGATGTAGCCATGTGATTTTCTTGGCAGTAGTGCAAGAGTGGTTTACCATTGGTTTCTTCTGAATATTTTTTCAATATACCAGTTTAGTTTATAGTCTGGGATTTCATAGTGCTTCCCTAATACGCACTTTTTTTGCTCCCTGTGCCTCTTACAAAAAGATGCCAAATTTTTCAGTGCTCTTTTTTCACTAGAAAAAAGCAGAACCCAAAATATATGTATCCCATACCCATTCAATGTAATCCATCTATATTTAGCACTGAGATATATATGAGGACCCGGATTGTGGGGGCAATAAGACAACTTTGTATAGAACAACACCGCTTTGGGGGGGGGCGAAAGCCCTAATAAGCAGGTATATACAAAAAAGTATGCAGGCTATTGCTAGAATGCATTGTAAGCCGCCCTGAGTCTACAGAGAAGGGCAGCATATAAATTGGACTAATAAATAAATAAATAAATAAATAAATAAATAAATAAATAAATAAATAAATAAACAAACAAACAAACAAACAAACCCTGAGAACAAATGGTAGCATGAGAGGCATCCTTTAAAATATGAACTATACTTTTCCATATAGCTCGTAAACTTAGTATGCATCTTTTTCCTATTCATCTTTCTTGGTTTCTTAATTTTTCAAGTGTGATTCAAATTTCTCTTCCACATCAATTTAGCTGGTAATAACCATTCTTGCAACAGCTGTAAACTCTTACAAAAAGGGGACCTTTCAAGATTAATTCTTGCACTGTTTTGCCAAAAATTCTGCATTGGCCTAGCTACTTGGTTCACACGCTCCTGAACTGAGCAACATAAGCTATGCTTGTAAAATTTGTAGAATGTTTAGAATGTCTAAAATTTGTACAATGTTCATTATAACTCTGATGAGATGTCCTTGACATGTACAGTTATGCAGCAATGTTGTGATATGTTGTGAAAGTTCCCAGTGGTTGAGATGAACCCTGTCTTTTTGTGAGAAGTTGAAAATGTGCGTACAGTATTCATTCAGGAAAGTAGCTTGGCTGGAGGTTCTTTTTGGGGCATTTGTGGTTAAAAAGTAGCCCATTGCTGACATTATAGGAAACTTTATTCAGCTGCTGGACTCTAAGTAATGATTTCTCATGTTTAAGAGCCCGTGGTGACACTGTGGTTAGAATGCAGTATTGCAAACTAATTCTGCTAATTGCCAGCAGTTCGGTTCTCACCAGCTCAAGGTGACTCAGCCTTCCATCCTTCTGAGGTTGGTAAAATAAGGACCCAGATTGTTGGGGAAAATATGCTGACTGTAAACTGTTTAGAGAGGGCTGTAAAGCACTATGAAGTGGTATGTAAGTCTAAGTGCTATTGCTATTATATACAACTGTAATCCTAGGATGTTTCCATTACAGATAAGGATTTCTGCGTTTTTAGTATTTACTGCCTAAGCAAGGTACATTGGTGGAATCTAGCTTTTCACCAATTCAAATTTTTGTTTTTAGGATGGAAAATCTGTATGAATTTGAATTTTAGGTTTTCAAAATGATTTTGATGTTTCATGCTTGTCACTAAGATCATAGTTTCATTTCACACAATAGTATATGCTTATACTATATATACTATTGTATACTATAGTATTTTATTGTCACAGTCCAGGAAGTAAATTGCTTTGGCATTCTCTTTGCTCTGTAGACAGGTCTTCATTCCTTTTGGTAGAGCTGACCATGTCAGAAACATAGTAGAAAGCCCTTATTACAGAGTTCCCTAATTCTTTAGTGTCAGGAAGCAGTTTGAGACTTTTGAGAACATAGTGTCAAACATTTTTAACAATGTAAGAGGTAGTTTCCCATTATACTTATGCCCCACCTAAATGCTTCTTGTCATCTTTTATGTTTTTTTTTCCCTAGGTGTATTTCCAAAGCAAGCATTGGGTTTCAACCACCTATCACTTTATTTATTAAGAATACTTCCTGAGTTTTATTCTCAGTAATAAAGGTAATTCTTGAGGCTGGTGCTTTGCATTGTATGCTACCTTTCCATAAAGCTTAAAAAAAAACAAAAAACTATCCAGTAGAGTGGGAAGGCTGGTGGATATTAAGGAAAATGTCATTGGATATATTGATTGATATACAAGAGGAGGAACTTGAGACAAAATTAGTTTTGCCATAAAATGTTCTACTATGTAAATAAATAAATAAAAACCCAGTAACTGAAGCATGTTATCAATGGAAGTCAAGAGAAATGGAAGAAAATATTCTGGTATACGGGGAATACAGTATAGCAATGTAGTGTACTGGGAAAGGAGATGAAAGCAAAAATACAAATGAGATAGATTAATTAAAATCAACAGAAAGTCATTCTTACTTTTTGATCTGTCAAAAATACGCCTGAGACAAGAACAGCATAAATCCTCAATAACAGGGTAACTAAGGCAGGTGACACAGCTAGTGACACCAGACCTCATCAGCATTTTGCTTGGCAAGTTCCAAAGTACAGCCTAATAAAACAGCTGCCAAAGTAAAGCTTCAAGACATTTCACAGGCAATTTGCCTGCATAGAATGCTAATTTTGAAAAGTGGATTCACATGTTTAGGGATGCAGGAACCAAGGCTCCATCTAGGAATGTCAAAATCCAGTTCTACCTAGTACTTGCCAGCAGGACTGCTTTGGGAACCCAAAGTTCAAAAACTCATCCCAGAGTTCAAAAGAAAATAAAAACAAAAAACCAGAGTGAAATAAGAGGTGAGAAGTCTTTCCATAGCTATTGGTCCCAGATAATATTTTGGGGAAGCCAAGGGCTATATTGGATTGTTGAATCCAAACTGAATTTATGTCATATGCCTAGACAGTTTTAGAATTTCTGGGTTTGCTGAATTGGAATGTGACCAGTCTCCTTCCCTGCCTTTCTTCCTCTGTACTATATTTTTATGTATTTTACATCTTAGAATGACAAAAGAATATTTAGCAATTGTAGCTAGGGAAATCTCCAAGAACCCTAAAAAGAAATCCTGAAAATTTAAGTTGCCCATTCTTGATATAGCCTGAAACTTTTGATCATAGGATACTCTTTAAAATCTATTTAGGGGTCAGATAGAAGTAGAAAGGACATTGCTTGGGCAGTCTAAGTTAAGTCAATTGGTAGGTACTCCCCAGATTAAATAAGGTTCTGGTGAAAATTAGCTCTACATGATGATAAATTCTATAGTCTAAAACTTGCTGTTTCTCAATCCTTAGCAACTTTAAGAAATGTGGACTTCAACTTCCAGAATTATGGGACTTGAAGTCTACATATTTTAACATTACCAAAGTTGAGAAACACTGACGTACTTCCCTCCCCACAGAACATACATGAGAAAGACTAATATTGGAATAAAGGGACAAAATGAAGGTAAACTTCCTTTTGTTCAATGCCCCATTTGGCTCAACTTTGCAAATATCCAGAATTCAAACACAGAGACATATCTATTCCCAGTACCTATCATGCTGTGTCTTCAACTACCATTTAAGTAATGCTTTATTTGAAACATTCAATTACTTAGGATTTATTTGTTGCTTTACTATTCAGTGTAGTCATAAAGAATGCATTTTATATTCATGTGGCTGTCATGCATATCTTTTAGGAGTTTCATTTGCACCCAACATTCTCTATAATTAGTTAATAGATACTTTAAAATGAGATTTTGCTCAAAAATCTGCAAAGTTACAATGACTCACCTCAAAATGCATATGAAATGCAGATCTATTAGCCACGCATGAAGGATGAAGAAGCTTGCTGGAATAAGAATTCCATTGTTGAGAAAATATTAAACAGAGCAATAACTAAATACCTGTCATTTGGCTCTGAGAGGATATGATAAAGAAATCTACACAGTTGAAATTTCCTCATTTTGTAAGGTGGGTGGGAATATTTGACATTAATTCATCAAATTATTGAAGACGATTCCATCCTTTGCTCAGAAGACTGTTTTATATAAATGGAATTGTATTTATATGTCTATATTAGACTTTATCTCTTTCAAATAAGCTATGCACTTAATTAAAAATCATATTGTAAACATTTATTCTTATTCTGAATTCTTTAAATTCAGTCTAAAGTTTTGAAAGCTTCAAAATATGTGTCTATGTCCAGAAAGTCTAGCTCAGGGCTTGTTCTGACCCAGCCCTAGCAGAACTAAGAAACAGACTCTTTGTTCTGAAAAACCCCTCTTTATTTAGCTCCTGTGAATTACTAGCATTCACACACTCCAGGCAATAATCCTTCAAAGGGTTAATTGCAGTAACAGACCTTATCAGTTCCTTGGGATACTTGCCAGGCCGGGAGTCTCAGTTGCAAAGCTGTAAATTAAGTTCTGGCAAGCAGTCTCTGAGGCATGAACCATGATAAGCAAATCTTCCAAAAGAAATCCGAACGGTTGTCTCCTGCAACCACCCCTCCCCTTTCCTCCTATTTATTCCCCAGCTACGGAGGGGCCATTCAGCATCCCCGTGTGCCTTTCTTCCCAAGTTGGCTTCTCCTCAGTTGTTCTCCTTTCCTAACATGCATGCATCTGAAACAGGCCCCAGTTGTTTGTCCTCCCCACTTATCTCCAACTCTGAAGGCAGCTGGGAAATGTCGGACAGCCCTGGCTCTATCTCTGCTTCTGATGCAGAGCATCCATCAGAGCCTTCCCCAGATTCCAGGACTAACCCAAGTTCCACCCCAACCTCCTCATCATCCGGGTCTGCCGCTGGCAGCTGGCAGGCCACAACAGGGCTATCAAATTGCCGGTCTGTAGGCCGGATGCGTCACACGCTGGCAATGCCCACGCTTGGTTTAGCAAAGGGGGGAAAGACCCAATATGTCATGTGATGCTGCCATTATGACATGAATTTGACACCCCTGGTCTAGATGGCTATGTAGAATTTGAATTGTCAATATAGATGGCTTTCCTGCAAACCCTGGCATTCTGCTTAAAATCTGCTTCATATAGGGAAATCCTGTGGGTCAACACTAAGGAAAGTCAGATTTACAAACGTGCCTACAAGGATATAGTAGAAAATGGATTCATCACTTTTGCTCCACGTTTCCTTCCTTCCTTCCTTCCTTCCTTCCTTCCTTCCTTCCTTCCTTCTGTTCTGTCCCCATCCCACACGCACACATACCAACAGACGTTCAAGAGTTAAAGTCCAAACCAGTCGACAAAATCCTTTTCCTTAGGATAACGGAACTTGGCAACAACCTAGTGGCTGCCTGCCAAGAGTTTATTACTTACGAAGAGGAGAGATAACTTCTCCCCACTTCTGGTACATCAAAGGAAACAGCTCAATAATTACAGAGTCAATCAAGTCCAGAGATAATCCAGCAAAGTCTATAGCAAAAGTCCGGCAATGCAGAATGGCGTGGAAGCTTTCAGCTTTGTTCGTCACAAGGTTTGACTGGCCACCACACTCCCTTTTATACCTTGTGGGGTGTGGTCTAGTGACTCAGCCTAATCTTGGGCACACCTTTTTTTCGGTTGCGTGCACTTATCTCTGCGATGCTGGCGTGGATCCAGCCAAGATTCATTACTCTCATCACTGTCCACCTGTGGCTGCGTGGATGTGCTTGGCCCCGGCCCTATCTCTTGCCCTTCGGCGGACACCGAAGGCATTGCCAAAGAGGAGGGTCCTGGAGAGGGAGGCCTTGCCAACTCCTCTCCTTCACTCTCAGAGTCCTCTCCTGCCGATGACACAGGCTCAGGTAACGGAGCCACAACACCTTCCTTCCTTCCTTCCTTCCTTCCTTCCTTCCTTCCTTCCTTCCTTCCTTCCTTCCTTCCTTCCTGTTTTTCATTGCCTGTTTCAGAAAATTCTGGTTGGCCAAGCAAATAAAGCCCTTTCATTCTTCACTTTTCCATCCCTTTAACTATTTTTCATTTGTGTAAAACCCCCAAATTTATCATTTCTAGGATCAGATCACACATGCTGTGCCAAGATGTTTAGCCATAGTTTGTTCTACAAGCTATAGTAATCTGGTTTATTGAGGAAGTTAAGCCAAAAACAACTCATCTGCATAATGACTTATGCAATATGTGAATCAGTCTGTCATCTTATACAGAATTCAAGTCATTTCCCAGTGAGGGTTGAATTGCTTGTTTATTTCTGACCTTCTTTTCCTCCCTGGCATCAAATCATCTAGCTTCATTATTTCTGAGAAAGGAAAGAAGAGGTACATCAAGATAATTTGCATTCTGCTGTGCAGGAGGAAGGCTGAGCATTCAGGTGCAGAAGCTTGAGAAATAAGGTTAGACCAGTCGTGAAAATTGTTCTCCATGTCTGCCTTTCTCTTCTCAGTGTCTTTCTGCAAAATAGCACCTTTATTCAATTATTTCTGTAATACCACATGCCTGAAAGTGAATACTTTTTTAGGGCTGAAATAAATGGTAATCTTGCCAGAAATTGATGGAAGCACGATCAGCTGTGACATACAGTTCTTTCTATTCTTCCCCTGTTCTTATGGGTTACTAAACCGGTGCCCCATTGGATCCTGGTTTCAGAGATATTTCCTTATCTAAATAGAGTAAATAGAATGATCAGCGATGGGCAAAAAAAACCCATGTGAGTGGGAGCAACATCTGATTTCCTGCTGACTTCCCCATTGAATTTTCTTGTGGGAAGCTGTCAAGGAGCATCAGAACCTTCCTTCTTCCCTCCCTCCCTCCCTCCCTCCCTCCCTCCCTTCCTTCCTTCTTCATAAATGTATGTAAATACATATAGCTCCTTGCTTAGTGTTTTAATTTTGAGGTTGACAGCATTGGTACCGTAATTTTAATTCAACTTCCTTCCATCCTAGTCAATGTGATGTAATGATTAAACTGCTGATCTTGAAGTGGGAAAACCGACCTGCCCTTAGACACAAACCCAGCTGGGTGACTTTGTGCTACACTCCTTCAGCTCTAGACGAGAAAAGTAGAAATAAAATCTATCTACCAACCTGCACTAGACCAATTGGTAGATTATGATCCATAGCCTTGAATTAAGATGCCTTCCTACTGCAGTAGATTGATTTGGAAAGAGGAAAAGGAAATCAATTTATATTAGTATGATATTTTGTGAGATGTGGACAAGTGTATTGCATTATCAAAATGAATGTGTGTGGGATGTATAGACAGTACTTATGTCACCCTTCCATAATAGGCAATTCACTGATACGTTTTGCTTCTTTCCTTTTTTTTAATAAAATACAAGAAGCAGCAGATTACAGTGATGTAGGTAGATCATATCTGCATACTTACAAAGCTTTTTTTTTTTTTTGCTATTGTTTGTTTTCAGGTTTATATATCAGCAAAGTGCTGTGACAGCTGTGTTGAGCATATGTCCTTGAAGATGAAATTATCTGAAGACAAGACAATCAGCAGCAATTCTTTTGGTTAATAATAATCATATAATAAGGATTAAGGAAAGTGGTTAATAAAATTGAAAGGGAAATGCTAAAAAGAAAACAATCATAGCAGGCACAAGCTGTTGGCTGTTGAGGACAATACTGTACTATAAAGTAAATTTTGTTCAGTTTTGCAAGGCAGAGGTTTTAAATTACATACACAGCAAAACTACAAAAATGCAGATTTTGTGTGTCATATCTTGCAATGAAACTTGCCATAATTTTTTTGGCAGATACTTTGAGGAATAAACATCTATGCTGTTATTATAGAGTGTTTTATATTACTTATTGTATAATTTGTAGACTTAGTTTGCCATGTTTTGATGCCCATTTATTGTTCCTACCTGTTCTTATATAACTGCAATATATTTTTAAAAATATTTTTTTAGCTTTTTACGTAATTTTATTTTCTAAGTCCTTAATTTTTTTGTACCCTGCCCTCCTTATGCTGATCTTTGACTGTGATAAAGGTTGTGAGTTGATCTGAATGTTTAAAAGAAATTACATCTGTCTGTATATCTAGAGAATAACCCTTGGAGATACAAACTGAATAGGACCAAATTTGGTGTGGGAAGATTAGCCAGAAAAAGAAAGATCAAATTTGAAAATAGGCTGGATTGGGCTGGTGTCTGTGGAAAAAGAAATTCTGGAAACCTCGCCCTTCCCCCCACAAGGGGCAGTAGGACAGTAGCTCCAATTCCATCTGAAGTCCCCCTCCCTGTCACCCAATGACCCGCTTCCCATTGCACACAAAGATATAGACATTGAGATGTTTTCAGTAAAATGACTGGAAAGAATTCCAGAAGTCAGGTGCTGGATCCCATCCCTAGTTTGGTTTCTTTTCTCCCAGCAGCAGACTGTTATAATCCAGTCCTCAGCTGAGAAACGCATAAAAAACAGGGCCATCCCTTTCTGACCATGAAGATTCTTACTGACCCATGTAAAAGGTAAGAACAATTCCCATATTTGGATTTTCCTTTCTGAGGATCACCAGCAGAGATGAAAATCACAACCTTGTTAACAAAATTAAACTCTTTCTGTCTTATTAAAGGTATTTTAGATTCAAGACTTCTATCTGAACTAAAAGGCCAGTGAAATGCTTGCTTCCCACCAAAACAACGATGTGCCTCCCCCTCCACTGTCCGGCCACAATACCCATACATCAAAGTGTCACTTACATATAACTTAGCAGAGCTTTCTTCCAGCATTCTAGAACATTCCAATCAGTGTTTCTCAACTTTAATATGTGGAGACTTCTGGAAGCTAAATCACACAGGATGTTATTGTCTATCCAACACCACAGCTTTCCTTCACAGGCAGAACAAGTCTTTCATCATCTTATACGCCATTACCCATTGATGAGTTGAGAAATTGCAGACTAATTTTCTCTCTTTTTTATTTCAGTTTTTACAAACACTTTTGTTTTCTTCCCTCAGCAAATGAAATATACACAGTCCTTTTTAAATATTTTCTGTATATGCCTTTGACCAAGGTCTTCAGCTACCATGTTTTTTTTTCTTCGGGAAATCTTTTAATTATTTTCAACGACTTCAATTTTTTTTCAATATGATCAAGGCAGTTGAGTCTCCAATTAATAGATTTGCCTGTTTTGCGTCTAATGAAGTCAACTCAATTTAATATTATGGAAGTAGAAGAGATTCATTTTTGGTATTTTCTAAATGTAATGCTAATTTGCAAATGGCTAGTGGTAGTATCCTGGTAATTGGATAATTGAAATCTTTATTCTCTGTTGGAAGTAAGGCAGTGTTGTATTTTTTAAAGGTACAAAGGACTATCTCTTTCAAAACTTTGCACAAACTCACAGAAGTAATACTGCTGATGAATTCATAAACGAATATGATCTATATGCAAGCTTTCACAATTAAGATTAGATCTTTATTTTCTTGCTATTTGGGCAGCCTTGCCCTGGTATCGCTATTAATTTACATGTTTTAATATTAGTATTGTATTTAATATTTGTAAAAATAAGATTCTTGTGTATTGGATTATTGGACATATATATAGGTAGTTCTGCCAAAGTTTGCTTTGGCTTCACAGATTACAAATTTGGCCAAAAACAAAGATCCATTATGACTATTTCTATGTATGTGCACAGATACTTCTAATGCAGGGTTTTTGCATGCACTTTTCCAATTTGCTTAATTCTTACCCAGAATTTTAAACTGAAAGTACATTTTTTGTGCATTTTTAATATGCACATAGTTGTACATCCTTCTCTGTAAATGCACATGGAGTGCTGTGAACATTTTATTAAAACTGAAAAGTGAATTTCAGCTTAGTTTTTATAATTTTTCTTTTATACTTGGCAAATATAAAAAGAGAGGGAGAGAAAGAAAGAACATTTTGATCCATTCATAATTATCAGTTATTGCTTTATGCTTTTAGCTTGCTTAATTAATTCCTTATTTGGTGGTGATGATGATTGATGATGATCAGGGGTGAAATCTACTTACCTTCCTTACTGGCTTGGAAGTGCACACGCTGCACACTCGTCACATGCGCAAGCAGACTCTCTGTACATGGGCAACACCTTCTGCGCATGCGCAGAGGGTAAAAAACACATTACTTCCTGGAAACCAGGAAGTAACAACACCCGGGCATGTGGGCCCGCACCACCTGCCACAATCGCTACAATCCAAACAGGGAGCATATCACCGCTGATGATGATGATGATGATGATGATGATATACATTAAGTTGAGGCCCATTCTAGATAATTGTATGGGCCTGGTCTCTCTACATCTCCCAGTCTTGGACTATTTCTTTGAGTCTTTATTTTGTATAGATAGATACAGAAAAAAATATCATTTAATTTAGGTAATTTCTTCATAAATAGTAAAGGAATAGTTTGAAAGTTTTTTCTAAATTAAAAAGTATATTTGTCCTTCAGGCAGAAACCTTTGAGTGCTTAGATCTAAAAAATCTGGGCTTCAATGCCTGTATATTTAACTGCACTTATGGTGCTGAATTAATATTACCACTTCTTTGTTTCTGACAAGCTCCTCATCTTTGACAGCTACACAGTTATAAGGATAAAAACAGAGACATTGCTGTGCTTGGTATAGTTACATATTGCTTTGTGCCAAAGTCAGCATATGGTCCCTGCACCGTTTTGGTGAATACCAAAAGTTAACCACACATTTTCCAGCTGCTTTCCAATGGAAAACTCATTGAAAGAAGAAGAAGAAAGGCCTTCAAATATCCTATAACTGAGAAAAATAGATGCAACCATGCCTATCTAGCATCATTATATTCTTCTACAGCAAATCTCAATGCCCAATTAAGTGCAGCTGTCATCCAGCAAAAGGGCTGTGCATCCCTGCTATAACCTCTTCAGTTTAATCAATAAGGATGTGGGAATGTTTTTAGAAGAAATGACCAATATTTTTAAGTTTCTTCACAAATATAACACAAAGTACGGTATGTACAGTATGTGGAGTCCTTGGTGCTCTCTGAGCTTGCTTTGTTTGTTAGTTTGCAGATGCTTCATTATCTGGGTAGGCTGATTTATCAGTGTGAGTGATTGTGGGATTTGCTGCCTGTTTATATGCAGGAGATTGTTCTGTCAGTGATGGTTGGGGTGTGGTTTTCTCCTTGGTTCTTTGATTAGAATATTGTTTTCTGCTTGATTGTTTGCTTAGTGTTAATCCCCCTTATCTGGATGTTGGCTGCTGGCAAAGATAAGTCTGTATGCTTGTGTGTGTATATGTGTGCACACAAATGCACACAAATGTGCATGCATGCACACACATACACACAAACACCCAGACACTGCAATTCTATAATATGGGAGATATAGAAATGCTTTCCATTGCTACAGCTTCTTCCTAATTAAAATCCATGGCATTGGCTGAATTTTAATCTAGTTTTGGAATCTCCATAGCTGAAGTAGAAGATGCCTTCCTATCCAAGTCTTTTTGCCTGCTGTTATTTACTACTATCACCTCCTGGTGTTATGTTGCATTTCCAAATCAGCAGGGAGGTAAAGGTTAATAAAGACAGTGTTATTTCTGGCTGAAGCACTAGCTCTGAGCCAGCACAACCCACAGTCTTTTCCTACCAGTAGTAGAGTTACTGTTGGCACGATCTCTCTTTCCATATTCAATATGTCAAAAGCAGTGAGCCTCTCTTGACATGACGTAGAAAAGCTTCAGCAATATCCCTATTCTTATGCTCAGCCTCAGGATGTAACTCTAAAAGTATTGGATGCAGTTCCCAAAACCCTTGCCAATATTACTTGAATTTACTGCCACAAAGAAGGAAAGGCATTATGTGCATTGGGAACAATCCAATTGTTTGCGTTTATTTAATTTAGCTTAATGTAAATTAAACTAGAGCACATGTTGTTTTGACCTGGATGACCTGTGTCCTTATTCTCAACCCTTTCTGTATTTCGCAGTATGGCCCTAGCTAGAGTCCCTTGGGCCATATTTAGGGTAGAGCTCTAAGTAACAGAAAAACACGAACACATTTAAAAACACAACAGTTCTTTACTGAACCTGCTGCATACTAAGTCATTCAGTGCGGTTGCAGGATTTGGAGTGATTCACAGTGATTCAGTGATTTAGGCAGAGATTGTGTATCTCCCTAAATCCTTGCATAATTAACGTTTCACTGGGAGGACTCCAGGAAGCCTTTTGATTTAATTGCTGTTAATATTTCAAGCATTACAAGACAAAGCAAATGGTTTGGCATGTTTAGAGCATTTATATTCTTGTTAAGAAGCACTAATTGGTAATCTAATTCATAGCGGCATCGGAACCATTGTATCAGATCTAAGGTCTATTTTTTGTGGGCAGAAAAAAATCCCTTGGTCTGCCCTATGTTTCCTCTGTGGATAATGTAGGAATTTGGCACGGAACTGCAAGTAAGTAAGGGCAGGGAATGCATTTTCAAAATAATAAGATCATAAGAATGGTGATTCCAAGCTACCTTGCAAGTCAAGAAGAAAAAACATGTGCTCAGAGAGTTTCTCCCAGATTGAAAGACATGTTGGAAATGCAATGTTTGATTGTTTTGAAGTGGACCCGATGAATACAGGAAGTTGTCTTCTCCTGAGCCCTTTCATTGATCCAGCAATAGTAGCTCCAGTGGTGGGTTGCCCCCGGTTTGCACCGGTTCTATAGAACTGGTAGTAAAACTGGCGGGAGGCTCTGCCCACTGACTCCGTTGCCCAGTTGCGAACCAGTAGTAAAGATAAGTAGAACCCACCCCTGAGTAGCTCCATACTTTCCAGAAATGGGTAGCCTGAATTTCATAGTGGGGTTTCTTTCTAGCCACACTGAACATTCAAGGTTTCAAATTAGACTCTTCTATATACAGGTAATCCTCGTCTTACAACAGTTCATTTAGTGACCATTCAATGTTGCTGAAAAATTGATTTATGACTATTTTTCACACTTATGACCATTGCAGCATCCCCCACGGTCTCGTGATTAAAATTCAGACAGTTGGCAACTGACACATACATATGACGGTTGCAGGGTAATCTAGGGTCATCTGATTCCACTTTGTGACCATCTGACAAGCAAAGTCAATGGGGAAACCAGTTTCACTTAACAACCATGTTATTAATTCAACAACTGCAGTGATTCACTTAACAACTGTGATAAGAAAGGTGGTAAAATGGGGCAAAATTCACTTAACAAATGTCTCATTCAGTAACATGAATCTTGAGCTCATGTGGTCGTAAATCGAGGACTACTTGTACACGTGCATATGAGCTGCAGCATTAAGGATTTCTCCTCTCAGTTTGAGGAACACTTATCATTTTGTTTGTTGGAATACTTCTGGCTGCGATAACTTGAACTGATTGTTCCATTCAAAATAATCCTCTGTCAGTCAGTTATAGTAAGAAAGAGCAGTTAGACTAAATTAGTAGAATTGAAAGCTCAGATCTGATCCTTTTCCCTGCAAAATAATACAGAGCTTTTAGGTTGACACTATAATTTTGCTTCTCTGGATTATCATGACACCTCTGTCATCATTCTTCATATTTATTATTTTATTTAAAAGAATAGGCAGTGAGTTTTAGTAAAGGTAGGATTACCATACAATAATTTCACTGGAAAAGAAAACTGAAAGATCAAGAAGCAGAACTGTCTAATGGGTGTATATGGGGGGGAGGTATGCAGTCCAGATCGAATATCTTGCCAACTGTTGTCAGTTTTAGATCTTGTCCAAATTTTGAGAGTCACAAGAGTATAATGTGCTGTGAGAGAATGTTTAGAACCTCAAGCGACTGAGAAATCAGTGGAATGGTGGGCCTGTATCACCAAAGAGGGCGGGGACAGAACATAAAAACAAATGGAAAAGAAGGAAGTTAAAAAGTACTCATCATACCGTGGGAAGAAATATTCTTCTGGTTCAGTTCCAAGCTGGGAAAAAAACACTGGAAACATGGAGACTGATTGGAAAGAAGGTTTAATGTTGAACAGAACCACCAAGGACATGGTTCTGGTTAAGATGACAAAATGGAGTTGAGAGTGGGTGGGGGTGTTATATCTTTTCTTGGGCTTTGCACTTGAGCTTCCTGTTCCTGTGCAAGAACATGTATTCTATTGGCTGTTGTCAGACTCCCACAGCTATGTAGGTGTCATAGCTGGCTCTATAGGCAGTACAAATCCTAGGTGTTTGTCTGAGCTAAGTTTGGTTGATGTTTGGTCTGCTCTCAGGATGATGCAATGAAGGCTTGTGTTCTTAAAGGGTGTTGGGCAATTGCTATTGTGGCTTAATGGCTTTGCCCTGTGTTAGATCTTGAGTGAGGGCTAATCCTACCATTCCACCTTTGTTTCAAAATATCCTGTCTTGAATGGATTACCAAATCTGCTTTTCTATAAAGTGGCCGCTTCAGTTTGGTTTCTGAATAGGCTGGCCCAGTCTTTCTTAATGGGTACCTAAATGTCTGCTGGGGCTATTAAGGAAAGTGGGGGTTGCTTTCTGCCTCTAAAAACATGTTTCTCCATTTCTCCCTTTGGGAAATATCCTAATCTGCCTTTTTAATATTTGCTAAAATATTTCATTCTTCCAGGAGAGGGGCAGGTGCTAATTTTCTACAATACTATTGTTAGCACTCAAAAGGGGGAGGAAGAATGTAAGTCTAGTGTTAGCCATTGGCTCAGTTGAAGATGCGACCCTTCCTTTGCAGAGGGGCTAGTGAATGGGGAAGGTTAGGCTGCAGCAAAATGAAAACACCCTCCTCCAAAGAAGTTGGAAACTCAAACTGACAAAGGGAGAGAAAGTGAGCAGGAGCAGGACGTAGTTTTCAGAGTGAGTGGAGGATTGATAGAGGACATTATCCATGTCTACTCTAAGGAAATAATTGCCAATTAGTTATAATGACAGGCTAAAAAGTCCAGAACTTGCTAATAGCCTGGACAAGATTTTCTTAAACAAGCTTACAGTTAAATTGGAATAAGTGGTAAGTGCAAATATGACCCAAACGGATCAGTTGCAGCCGTGTTTCTCAATCTCAGCAACTTTAAGATGTGTGGACTTCAACTGTTATGTTGGCTGAGGAATTCTGGTACTTGAAGGCCACACAACTTCCTGAGATTAAAAAACATTAGTTTGCAGGCTTTGGTGATTATGCAGAGGCCTGCAAGAAACTTTAAAACTGCAAGTTGCTCACCTGTTTTAGAACATGTTCAGCCTTCTTCACAAAAACAGCTTAGAGTAAATAATATATTATAGATAAAAGAATTTCCCTACTGTGAACTGAAACTCAGATCTTTCATATTCTTTTCATAATGTTCAATAAATGTTTGCTACATCTTTCTTTATTGAAGTATATTATACACACATATGCCAAATCCTTTATCTAAATCCTTGAAAACTTAGTCAAATTTTACATTTTCTTGGATGAAATCCTGTCAATTGATAGGTGATGGGCTTTGCTCTTTCAGTTTCAGTTCCCTTTTGTCAAATGAAGATTCTTTCTCTGGGAACTTTTGACAGCAAGACAGGAAGGCAACTTCTTGACCTCCACAAAAAGCTGGCAAAACAATCAAATGAGGTTCATATTTTAAGATCCAATGCTAATGTCATATACTAGCTTTTTGAGGTTAGCCGAGGAGCAGCTTCTGAAACTTGCTACTCTTGTGCCCTTTTAAAGGGCATTTTAAAAAAGAATTTTCCTCAACCACAAATTGTGGTTTCCCTAAATTATCCATTTATCTTATTCTAGTTTGCTTAAAGAAACATTGCTTTGACTGTATAAATGCATTTTCATCTTTTCCTATTAACAACAAATCCTTACCCTGAGTTATAACAATGCATTCTAAGATAATACATATATTACAGTTACTCATAGGGCAGCATCTTGATAAGTCACATGTTTATCATGCTGGGTAACATCAGAGATTCTTAACTTTTTGTGCTGGTGTGTACACTTAAAGTTTTGAGAAAATGATTAAATCTTATAATTAGAATATGTTTCAAAATGATTTATCAGTATACTACCTAACCACCCCACCTAGCCTCTCTTTGCTTATCCAGTTACAAATCCATCTGGTGGTGATGCTGTCTATCCCACATTTTTCTATCTTACCAAGAAGTAAATTGTGATCTACTTTGTTGAATGCCTTACTGAAATCTAAGTATACTACCATGTTTCCCCCAAAATAAGATCCTGTCTTATATTTTTTTTTGAACCCCAAAATAAGCACCTGGCCTTATTTTTGGGAAGGTCTTATTATTTTGGGGCACGTGGAGGAAACCAGGGGAAATGGCAGGGACTGGCTGCGCATCCATTTAAATATTTTTGGAGAGGGCTTATTTTCAGGGGGGCTTATTTTAGTGCATGTGCTCAAAAGCCCGATTGGGCTTATTTTCAGGGATGTCTTATTTTAGGGGAAACAGGGCATATCCATAGCATTTTGCTGATCTACTAATTTAGTGAAAGAATGACTTTTCTTTTGGATGATACTAGTACTCCCCTGCTGACATTGCTTTTAGCAAGTGGGTGCATTAACACTGGTCTAGAGTTGCCCATCATTTGTCACTTTCTGAAAAAGTTTGTGAAGTTTATTTGGGGCAGGACTACCAGATCTGGGTTGCAAAAATCTTCATGAACAAATTATAGCAATAACTCTTAAGTCTCTGTTGCCATCCCATGGCTACCTGGATTTCTTCTTAAAAAAAACAACAACAAAGTAGCAATAGGTAGAATGTCTCCATTTAATGAGGCATCTTTCCGAAGTGAAATACTAAAATACGAATGTTATCTCCCTTTAGGAGTTCAAATGTATTTACCCTGTTTCCCTGAAAATAAGACATCCCCTGATAATAAGCCTAATCAGACTATTGAGCGCATGCGCTATAATAAGCCCCCCCCCGGAAAATAAGCCCTCCCCAAAAATATTTAAATGCATGCGCAGCTGGTCCCACCATTTCCTCTGGTTAGGGTTAGGGAAACAGAGCTGGAAATCAGGTAAGATGGCAAGAGGAGCTCCGTCTTGCTCCATGCACACCAAAATAATAAGACCTCCCTGAAAATAAGGCCAAGCGCTTATTTCGGGGTTCAAAAATATAAGACAGGGTCTTATTTTCAGGAAAACATGGTATATAACCCCCAAATATGCTCTGTGAGCTAACTGTTTCTGATGTTCCTTCTTACTTGGTTTTCCTTTAACTGTCAGCATTTTGTTGATCACTGCCTGTTTAAATAAAATAGATTTTAAAGATTACTTCTGTCTACATTTGTTATTACAGCCAAAGAAAAAACAAAGGTCTTGAGACTGATCTCATAGGGCAATAAAGTTTAGAATGTGTATGAGGAGGCAAGGTATGTCACATCCATCATGCCACTGTCATATAAGGAACAAGCAAATGACATGAATTATATAATTCATGTCATTTGCATGCTACCCTGTTCACCCATGAGATCATTGTGACTTTCGCCCCATGTTTATGACTGGGATAGAAGGAATCCAGAGGGTGATATACAGATCCATTTTCAGATATGGGAATTCTCATATCTATTGCCTTCACTTACAGATCAGTTAATACTATATTATATTTTAGTTTGATTCTAGCAGTTCACTGCCTTATTCAGAGTTAATTTCTTATTTGGACAACTTGGCTTTGATTTATTCATTGTGATTGGCATGGACCATAGAGAACTAGAAGCTGCACAATTATCAGACCACAGTGACTCTTCCTAGAAGCGTCTGTGGAATAGTTTTGTCTGCTTCCTTTTTCTGTATGTCAGAGTTTACCTTGACCGCTTCTTGTGTAGGCCCTCCTCCTTCACCTCCTTTCCTATTCCTCTCCTCTCCTTATTTTTCTAACCCCCTTGTAGTGAAAAAACAGAATGATGCTTCCCTTCCCTCCCTCCCCAGGAGATTCTCCACCTCAAACTGCCATATGGGTTTAATGCATAATGCATGAGAAACTGTGCAAGGTTTATATAATTCGGAAAGAATAGGAGCAGAGGATGAGCTCAAGAGGCAATTGTTGTTAGAAAATCAAACAGCATTTCAACATAGTCCTAGGCATCCCTTTGCAACTTAATAAGCTAGGGCTAGTCCCAAAACCTTTCATTCTTTTTTCACTCACCCAAAATCGTTGACACTTCTTCTGCCTCCCCTCCCACAACTACTGGTCAAAGATACTTTGTGGTGTCCTGCTAATCACAAACCTGTTTCCTTTGTTTTCCTGTTGTTTGCACCTTCTATTTTTTGTAATAACAATACAATGAATCTTCTATGATCAGCTGAAAAGGATATTCATGTATTGAGAACAGTTTAAATAGATTCATTTGAAATAAAATATATCACCTACCCAAGCCCTGAGGACTTTCCTTTTAAACACCCGAGTCCACTTAATTTACCAGGAATCAGGTACTTTAGGTAAAACGATATTATCCTTTTCTGTAACAAATTACATGTACTCTAGAAGTTATCGAAAGTGGTCTAATCGTAGCTTGGTTCTCATAACAGAATACAGTAAGCTGCTCTGAGTGCTTTTTAAGTTGCTGGGAACTGACGATTGTACAAATTTAATAAAAACATAGAAAAGCTGGACTTAAATATTTAAAAGAAATAATAGAACAAACATAAAGCAAAATAGAACCCCCAGTAAAGGAGTTAATATATGATACCAAAAAAAGGAACATGGTGGCTCAGTGGCTAAGATGCTGAGCTTGTCGATCGAAAGGTTGGCAGTTTAGCAGTTCGAATCCCTAGTGCCACGTAACAGAGTGAGCTCCTGTTATTTATCCCAGCTTCTGCCAACTTAGCAGTTCAAAAGCACATAAAAATGCAAATAGAAAAATAGGAACCACCTTTGGTGGGAAGGTAACAGCATTCCATGTGCCTTTGGCATGTGGTCATGCTAACCACATGACCACAGAGACGTCTTTGGACAGCGCTGGCTCTTCGGCTTTGAAACAGAGATGAGCATCAACCCCTAGAGTCGGGAACAATTAGCACATATGTGCAAGGGAAACCTTTACCTTTTTTATATAATACCAAAGGCAAATCCAAAGAGCCTGTAGTACAGCGCACTAAAGCACTGTTATTAACATCTGCTGCTTGCAATTACTGCAAGTTCAAATCTCACCAGGCTCAAGGTTGACTCAGCTTTCCATCCTTTCAAAGGTAGGTGAAATGAGGACCCAGATTGTGGGGGCAATAAACTGACTTTATATAAATATACAAAAGTATGAAGGCTATTGCTTAACGCATTGTAAGCTGCCCTGAGTCTCCGGAGAAGGGCGGCATATAAATTAAAGCAAAAAAAAAAAAAATGCCTCTCAACCTTCAAGAGACACTATGACCATAAGAGAGCATAAAAAGTAATGTTCTGTGTTCAATCCATGGAGTTTCCAGTTTCCAGAATAACAAAATATTTTTTTGCTCTTACTTCACCAGAAACAAAAAGAAACTAAATTATGAGCTTCCCACCCATATGGGAATAAATCAATATTTATTGTATGCATTTGTTTGAACATTTGAAAAGAAAAAAAGAACAAGAGAAAAAAAAGAGCAGTTATGATATAAAGCTATTCCTGTTGTGATGCTTCATGTCTTCTGTTTTAAGCTTCTCTTGGTAAAATAACATGGCATATTTTAACGCTTTAATCATGATTGTAGGTTCCAGCGAAAATTGTGTTCTCTCTCTCTCTTACTCTCCCTCCCTCCCTCCCTCCCTCCCTCCCTCCCTCACCACCAGAATAGGTAGAGAAAATTGCATTCACTCAGTGACTGTGCCAGGCACTAGAGAAAAAAGCAAAATAACCCAACCCTACTGAGTCCAGAAAAATGCATTATGCAGGGAACACACACACACACACACACACACACACACAACACACACACACAAAGGGGGGGCAAGAGGGATAGAGAGAGAGAGAGATGCCAAAAAAAAGTTAAAAGGAGTTGATGACTATAAACCCCAGACACTTGAAAGGAAGTACTGAGAGAAACCAGCAAGTGACTCTGGGGAAAGAGAAAGAAATCGACTAATAAGCATAAGCAGTAAAGCATAAAAAGGGGGAAGACTATTAACAAGAGATAGATATCAAGAGATCGAGAACAAGAGAAGCAATGTGACAAATTCAGTGCTTGAATAGAGAAGACATAAATAATTAGACAGGGGGAAAGATCGAAAGTTAAAAACTGAAGCCTAATTTTATAAAATAGGATTTAATAGGATGGGAGGGGCAGAAACATGCCTTAAGAACCATAGACAAATAAGAAATAGTGTTTTTGAGTTTATAAGAGCCAAGTTTATTTTAGATGCATTTTTTAACAAAGCATATTTTCTCATACAAGGTACAAGCCCTGCTTGATTTCTGCCACCCCAAGAAAGTACTTTATGTAGGAATTATGCAAACTAATCAAGCTCACCTTTCCCATTAAAATATTGTGTTTAATTTGATAGTTTCATTATTTCATAAGGTTGCCAAGTTCTACAACCCTTTTATCTGATATACAGATTAACCTTTAATTATAGCATGTGATCTAATTTTTTAAATTTTATTTTTGTACAATCCTAACGCCAATGACATATTTGTGTTATGAAGATGTGGGGGGGGAAGGTCACATAAATTCATGTATCATTTTAGATGTTCAGGGATTCACCAAATTTAAGAAGCTGTGATTGAATCAAAACAGACCTGCTCTGTTTGCATTGCAATCTAACCTTGGACCCTCCGTGACCCAAGTAATTGTGTTATGTAGAGAGAGCCACAGAAGACATAGCAGGGCTAGAAGAGATCAGGATTAATTCAATATGAGGAACAAATTCCAAATCACACACATTATAATGTAGCATAGAGCTGACCTCCTGCATGTTTATTTTCTAACAAGTCCCCAGGGTTCTGATCTGCACTTTGTATACAGAAAGGAAAATGCAAACACAAACAGGCCTTTTTGTCAGTCTGAGAAGAAACTCTCATATTTTGTAGGTGAAATATGTATGTCCCGTTCCTCTGATTCAGCACTGAGACAGCAGGGGAGCTGGAACAGTGGCTCGCATCTGGTGGGTGGGGAAAGAGAGGGATTTAAAGAAAACGTTTGGCAGGCTGAATGCAGAATTGGTTTAGGATGATGCCTTGTGACATAGAACTTCAGAAGATGCTGTTGTCTTCCTGGAACTTTGGATATGGCTGAGTTATAAGGAGATAGGAGACCATGTAGTCAGGGATGGGCTTCAAAAATTTTAGCAAGGGGTTCTCTGCCGGGTTGCTGTGTGGGTGTGGCCATGGTGGGCATGACCTAGCTGTCCTCCTGCATCATGGCGGGAGGGGTGTTTTTGCTCTCCCCGGGCTCTGGAGGCTTTCTTCGAATCTCCAGGAGGGGGAAAACATCCTCTCCAGGCTCCAGAGGCCCTGTGGAGAAAAATGGGCCTACCGGAAGTTCGGGAAGGCCAGAAATGGGCCTGTTTCTGGCCTTCCCGAATTTTTGGTAGACCCATTTTTCGCCCTCTCTGAGTGTCCGCATGTGCCCTGCACTTATCTGCATCCAAAAATCGGCTGCGTGGGGACTCCTGGGAGGGGGGGTGAGTGGGGCCAGCCAGGATTGGGATTTGGGGGTTTTCCGAACTGCACAGAATCTTAGCTAGATTCTCCCGAACCCCTGTGAACCCCCAGCAGCCCACCCCTGCATGTAATTGTAATTTGCATACATATCACAAACTACAATACTCTTTTCAGTGTTTTTGTTTTGATGAAAGTAGCAAACTCCTGCAGATGCTCATAAGTATCACTGCAAGGAACAGTCCTTTGGCCACCAAAATACTAATAAAAAAAGCATGCCCGCTAGTCACTGAAAAATTTTTGTCTCTTTCCTTGGGCCAAGGAAGATATGTCTTTAAGAATGTGGCATATTTTAAAATGAGTGTGATGAAAGCCTCCATTACATCCCATTTTTCTGGGTCAAGAAACACATTCCATATGGCCTGTTGGCTCAATAGACATTTCATGAAAAACATAAGCCCTAAAATAAATGTATTCCAATTTTAAAAAGAGTGACTCCTCATGACTCTCCATTTGTGCATGCATGTATGTGATGAACTCACTTACTCTGTGGGGATCAACCCCCACAAAGTTTAAGCGGCCGAAGAGGTTGCCCCCCCCTTTTTTAGTTAATGTCAACTGTATTTTGAAAAAGAAACCCTTTCCAAACTATTTAATTATAAAAATTAATTACATGATGAGACTAAAACAGAAGGAATCCAAGACTTTTTTTCTCTATTTGGCAATGGCAAGTTCCTAAAAGAAAATGCACTCTAGCCAAAATTGATAACATTTGCAGGAACAAGCAACTATGAGCTATGGAAGACAGCCAAGTTATAATTTCATTGTGCAGTGTAGAGGAGAACAGCTAGTTAATATGATTAGGAAAGTCAAATGTGAACTCTTAATCAGTTTTAGTTTAGTCATCATCAGATAATTCAAAGGGATATGGAGCAGAAGGAAAGGAAAAAAAACAGATGATCTAGAAATATACAGCAACTAATTAGAATTTCACTATTATAGTATCTGCAGTCACACAAAGAGGGTTCATTTGATGCTAGAATGTATCACACCTCAAACCATGAATATGAGAAGCACTTTCTTTCAGGCTAGCTTGATATAGCTGGCTAAAGGCAGTATTTATAGGCTATAGGTCCATTTAATTCTAATCCTGAGATTTTGGGATTAGATTAGAATTTTACAGATGACAATACGAGTGAGGATTTCCAAATACAAACCCACATATTCAAAAAATGATACTGTATGGTTTCTTTATATTTTTATAATATTGGTAAACTATTCATCAACAAAAATTACATCATTGTGATTTATAATCCATATCAGGTCAAAATGACAACAGAGGTCACAATAAATACAATACAATAAAATCGATACCATGAAAATGGATGCTTCCCCAATAAATCACATTTCAAATTCTTAAATTTATTAAATAATATAAAACCATTTTAATTTGGAGATTAAAATATCTTCAAAATGCTGTGGAATGCTTCAGAAGAAGCATTGTGTTAAGGACACAAGAGTCATAATTTATGTCCACTCAGCATTAATGAGACCTGACTAGGAGTATTATGTATAACTCTGGCCAGCCATTATCCAGAAGATGATATAGGACATGAAGACATGCCCTATGAGGATAGGCTGAAGAAATTTGGGAGGTTCAGTTTGGAGAGAAAAAGACTGAAGAAGAGATGATAGTCCCATTCAGGTTTATGAAAGGAAACTATAGATGGCCAAGAATTATTTCCCATAGTCACAGAAGTTAGGACTGGAAATAATGGGCATAGGTTGCAGCTACTTAAATTTCATTTAAATATAAGGAAAAGCTTCCTGATGATAAAAATGTACAACACTGGAATAGTCTACCTATTATGGTTGTGCGTTGTCCTGTACTGATGGTTTTTAAGAAGGGATTGAACAGCTACATCCCCTGATTTTTTAAATTAGTTTTTTGCACAATCCAGAGCTCCATAAGAAAATCCTTGTGATTCCTTCTAATGCTATAATTATATGATTTTTTTTTCTTTAGAAACTATTCATTTTGTGTGGATTGAGGGTGAGGGAATTTTTTTTCTAGTCCAGAACATGTGACAATACAGGACAGAGTAATTTTCAAATTATAATTTTGTACTCAACATTTCAAGGTTGCAGAATTGAAAAGGATTGCTGGTGATCTTCTGTTTTTCAGAAATTTGGGAGTAGAAAAGATGGTTGTGTAGATATGTCCATTAATAGGGTTTGCATCATCACTAATGACAGTATAGCTTGTTCTGAAATAAGCCATAACTTATTGTATTGGTGAAAGCTAATATAATGCATTTTGGCATATTAAATTGTATCTATATTAAGTTGTATCTTAAATAAAGAATGCTTTACTACAGCATTCCATACTCATATATTTTGAAATAGAATTAAGTGCCATGGGAGGACTAAACAAGCATAATTTCTGACTTTTCTATCCTTCCACACACACAGTCATCCACTAAACTAATCACAGTATGGATTGTTCAGAGAATCAGATTCTCCAAATTAGAAAGTTCTGTTCCAATCTTTAATTTGTTCCTTCCTTTCTTTTCCCTTTAGAACAATTCCTTGCCATAAACAATTGGATGCCTACTTTTAAACCAGTCTATTTTAACAAAAAATATCTGCAATCTTCTTCTCAGCTACATAGTCTACAGAGGTATTAAAACTAAATGGAGTTACACCTAACAAGCACTGCTTTTATTTCCCAAACCACGTAAAGCTATTAAAGTATATAACTAAAACTAGTGAATATAATCCCACATTTTCAAAGTTCAAGTCAGAGGGCTCACCAAGATTTGAAAGGCCAAATTGTTATGTTGTAGCATGTGCTATTTTTAAGGGCATTTTCCCAGGCTTTCTTTTTTCTCTCTTTAACAAACCATAAATCTGTACCAGTAGCCTCACAGTTAAACGATGATACATTTTCTATTAAATTCTTCTTATATATTGCAGCCACAATTATTAGTTCCATCAGTGTGACACTTGGACTGAACGATCTCTAGGGTGAGAATGAAAGTTGAACAATTTTTAGAAAACTTTTTTTCTTCAGGTGAAAAAGAAACAAATTATAGAATTTTTTCTAGAATTTTTTTTTTTATTGGCCAAGTGTGATTGGACACACAGGGAATATGTCTTGGTGCATATGCTCTCAGTGTACATAAAAGAAAAGATACATCCATCAAAAATCATAAGGTACAACACTTAATGATAGTCATAGGGTACAAATAAGCAATCAAATCATATTAGGAAACAGTCAATATAAATCTTAAGGATACCAGCAACAAAGTTACAGTCATACAGTCATAAAACGAAGGAGATGGATTATGGGAACGATGAGAAGATTAATAGTAGTGCAGACTTAGTAAATAGTTTGACAGTATTGAGGGAATTATTTATTTAGCAGAGTGATGGCGTTTGGGAAAAAACTGTTCTTGTGTCTAGTTGTTCTGGTGTGCAGTGTTCTATAATGTCATTTTGAGGGTAGAAGTTGAAACAGTTTATGTCCAGGATGTAGAGGTCTGTAAATATTTTCACAGCCCTCTTTTTGACTCGTGCAGTATACAGGTCCTCAATGGAAGGCAGGTTGGTAGCAATTGTTTTTTCTGCAGTTCTAATTATCCTCTGAAATCTGTTTCTGTCTTGTTGGGTTGCAGAACCAAACCAGAGAGTTATAGAGGTGCAGATGACAGACTCAATAATTCCTCTGTAGAACTGAATCAGCAGCTCTTTGGGCAGTTTGAGCTTTCTGATTTGGCGCAGAAAGAACATTCTAGGGACAGGAGAAAAATTCATTTGGATCACATTTTAATGGGAACTTGCATGCTTAATTTATGTTCTTTTCCACAATAGTAACCTAGGTGCAATAATATTTTGTATTTTTAAAAATTGGAAAATGTTGTTTCCCAATTTAAAAAATTGTTGATAAAATATAAACAGAAGAACCTTCACAAAATGTGTGTATTGGCCAAAGGAAGACACACATTGAAGCACTGTGATTTGCTATCTGCGAGTTTTAGTACTTCAGTGCTCAGCATTATTTACATGATTAACAAGGATAGGGAAAAAGATGAAAAATCTGCCGAAATCTCCTGTATTTAGGCCATTGCCACTTGTTTACATCAGTCTTTATTCCAAGATTTCATCCGATTAGCCCAAGCTCAGTTTCCGTATATCCTCAAATATAGAGTTGAGTTGCCTACCGACATGCATAAGGAAGAGTGGAAAACAACATATCATATAATAGTCTAAATGTTTTTTTTTCCTACAGTACAATATTGCCTTGAAGATGAACAAATGATACTGTAACAAGAAGAGAAAAAAGAGAGACACAGAAAAGAGATCAGAAGAGATCTCTTCTGATAGAGAATAGAAGACAAAGATTTGCGGTACATCCTATTTATATCTAATCTATAAATAATTGCTGTAATTTAAAAAAAGAATGAAAATGCTTAAGCCATTTTCTTTCACTAGCAAAAATAAATAAATAAATCTAACCTTCTTGGCCTCATTCAATGATCTTATCCAACAGATTGAAGGTTAATGACTTCTGTACAAAAAAGTTGATGGATGGAGTACAGTGTCAAAAGAATGATTGAAATCAGATTAATTAGATCACATGCATAAAATATTCTAGAAGCTGTAGACTTCATTTAGAAGCCCTTAAAAATTCATCTTGAAACAGGGATGGCAAGGGTTAGAAAATTACTTTCCCAAATATTTAAGATAAAAAATGACCTTCAGAAACAAAACTTAACTGAGGTATAGTATAGCAGCTCTGAAATCACTGTAGCTGCAATTTGTGAATTGACTTTTTCCAATAATGTGCATCATTCATTTATAATAAAAGTTAATAAGTCATGAGAAAATAAAGAGAATGCAACTGAAATTAAAAATTCTAACCAAATAGTTATTACATTTGGAAAGTTTAAACTAATGTGAATTGTGGAAGCAATATAATAGCTATACAAAAGGCAGGGGCTGTAATTCTCTAAGTATCAGACAAGAGCAGGATGCAAAGTAGTTTATGTACATTACAGAGCATCTATTAATATATCTGAGACAATGATGATGATGATGTCATCCAAGAACATCAAGCCTTGAGAACTTCTATTGAAGGAGAACCCATCACTTCTTATGGCTGAGAGCTTAGACAGGAAGATACTCCTGATGACAAGCTTTGACTTCCTTGCAGTTTTACTCCATTGGTTCTGGTTCTTCCCTCTGGGAAAATAGACAATGAAATAATATATTCCTTCTGACAATCCTTCAGGTACTTGAATACATTTCTTTTCAATCTTTTTTGTAGGCTAAACCAAGCTAGATCCTTTAACTTATCTTATACTGCCTGATTTTCATGTTCTTTAGTATTTTAGTAACCATCCTCTAAATTTGCTGCTTGATTGTTTGTCATTGTCTTTTTTTGTCATGTTATTCTGATCCTTTTCCATGTGTTGTTTCCAAGTTGGTTTCCTCCATCCTATGCCTCCCCCCCCCATTTAAATGCAGCACTAGACATTTCTCCATGTTTTTCCTACTTTTTTTCTTTTTATTATAATATTGTTAATCATGATTCACTGTATTATTTCAATGCAGATTTCAATGCAGTAATGTTTAGATATGATTAAGGATTATTAACATTCTACTATTTTTAAAGCTTAAAATACTGAAATTAAAAAAAAAGTCAGTATTAATGGCCATGTAGAGTGTGAATGTTGCAAGAATAAGATTATTTAACTTTTCATCCAAAGTTGAATATAGGATAAAAAAGAAAGAGCCACTGCAATTCATCTCAAAGTGTTCAAGCTAGATATTTTTGAAATTTATCTCTCTTTTAAAGTATTAGCCAACCCTTCCATCTTTTGACTGGTGGAAACTTGATAAATATCCCTTCAATTCGCTCAGGAATAATAAAAAAAAAATCCTGAAATTAACATCTGAACTTCCCTTCAAGCTGAAATGAAACCATTAATGAACACTTTTTTGTTGCCATCAACAAATAATAGAGAGTCAGTAGTATGATCATCTAGCTCAGAGGTGTCAAACTCTTGGCCTGTGGGCTGGATGGGTCTTACACTGGCCACACCTACCCCCAATTTAGCGAAGGAGGAGAAGTTGCAATTCATCACATGACGACATGTTGTTGCAAGTTTGACACCCCTGATCTAGTTCACTTGTTACAATTTTATTAAGGACATGAGAGACTTTATCAAAGATTTTGCTGATGTCTAGGTATACTACATCTATGGCACTCCTATGATCTACCAGCCTAGTAACCCTAATAAATAGTGTGGGTCTGGCATGATTTATTTGCAACAAATACAAGCTGGCTTTTCTTAACTGCAGCATACCTATGCGAGTGCTCATATGCAAGTGCTTGATAATCTTCTTGAAGATCTTTCCCAAGGAAACTATCAAGTTGACAGTACTATTCCTGTCCAGTATTCCTGGATTCTCCTTTTTATATTTTTTGAAGATGGGATGAGATTTGTTCTCCTCCAATCTTCTAAGACTCCACTAATTCCCAGAGAATTCTGAAAGCTTACAGTGAAGGGTTTTACAATCACCTTCAGTATTCAGGGTAATAATTAATCTGCTCTAGCCCTTGAATTTAAACACATTAGCTGAACTAGCTAAATTATGTCCTCCTTCCTCCAAGTCTATCATGCCCCACAATTCCAACATTCCCCCAGTGGCACAACCATGAGAAGCTACTTCTACATTTCCCTTCTGAGACAAAACAGCTACAAAATAGGAATTAAAAAGTGCTGCCTCGTTATGCATTACTGCTTCACTACTTTTTCCTCTCAATGAACCTACACTGCCATTGGTTTTACTTTTATTTCTAATATACCCATTTGATATTCTGCTTTTTAAAGATTGCAAGGATATTTTAAGCACAAACCAACATTTTGCTGTTCTGTTAGCACAATAGTTTAATCTGTATTGTTTATTGAATGTGTTTTTGCTACCATTCTCTCATTACTTTCTTAGTAAGCATTGCAAACCTATGGAATGATTGCCATATAAATGGCGAATAATTTGATTCATTCATTTTAGTGAATAAATGAATGAATCAAATTATATCAAACTTCCCTTAAACTCAATAATGGAGTGAGAATTCTGTCCATATTTGGCTTTTAATATGATGTTAAGAAGATGAAATGAAAATGCTGCTGGAGAGAAGTGAAAAGAATTCAGTATGCAGTCAAAATAAAACTTTTTAAAAGATGCAGATGAATTTTACATTGTACAGTGACTTATTCAAATTACTAGGTCGACAACAGCTGAAAAGACTGTATTTTTAAATGGTTTTAATTCTCAGGTGAGTTTAAAGAACAGCCTGAAGTAAAAATAGATTTAATTACCTTTGTAAGCATCTTTTTTTCTTATTTTTTCTTCTTCTATTGGAATAGATGGACTTCCTGACCTCTTCGGAGAAAAACAAGTCTGTTCTTTTTCCTGAAAGACAAAGGAATTGAATATCCTTCTGCAATGCATCAAGAAACATTGAAGAGTTGCAGATACAAGAAAGATCAAGCCAATCATGGTTTGTCTTGGGAAAAATTAAAAATATTCTCATTTATTCCATTCTTTAATTACAACTAATACCATAAACCATGGTTTATAATCCATAATAGCTACATCTACACAATATTCTCAGCCAAAACCAACCACACTATATTTTGATTAGCATGTTATAGATACGATGGTGACAGAGATATACTAATGTCACCATGAAATGAAACCTTTCCCTCAACAGTCTCCAAAGTTTGACTGCCATCAGTTTGTTTCAATAAGTTAGTGCAATGTGTGGCAATGTCTTTTGGAAGAAAATTTAAAGACTTTTTATGTGGTTGTTAGAATTTTCTTTATCTGTTAGCCATGTGAAATAGTCCAGGCAAAAAGCATGATCAGGAGTACCAGCTTTATCTTTATTGTAAAGTTACATTAACAGAATCTTATAAGACTGAACAACTTTCTCTCCCCTCCCCCATCTCATTTTATTCTCTGGAAAATTAAGGAAGGTCCCTCCTGAAATATTTACTCTGCCACCCTCCTTCTCTGGGCTGAGACATCTTTTATACCCTAGACCAGGGGTGGCAAACTCGATTTCATTGAGGGCCACATCAGGGTTGTGTTTGACATCAGGGGGCTGAATGGGCGTGGCCAGAGTGAGCATGGCCAGCTCCTGCAGTTCTGCAGCCCTTTTCCAGCCCGGAATGGCTACGTGTGGCCCTCAGAAGCTCCATTTTCACTGGCAGAGGCACCGCAGGCCAGTCCTTCACTGTTTCCAGGGCAGTCCTGTTGGCCAGATCAAAGCACCCCATGGGCCGGATCCAGCCCACGGGCCTTGAGTTTGACACCCCTGTGCTAGATATCTTTTATCTCCTACTATTACAGTATCTCCTTGCTGTCATCAAATGGCCATACAGATGTTTGCCTTACTGATTATTAAGGATAAGATTCCCATCCAGGTTCAAGTGATGCACTTAGAATAAGCTCTTGCTGATCACTGCCAGGGAAGATACTTTAATAATTTTTTAATTCAAAATTACAATCAGTATGTCATGATACAATATTATTCTTGCTTCTATTATTAAACTAAATCTCTGTAGGCTTTTTTTAAACACCATTTCAATTTTGGAGATTTTTTTCTCTCCCAGTTTTCTAACAGATATGCCTAAAATTTTAGAAATAATTAAAAAACATAAAGAAGTGATTGAATACTGCTATGCTGCTATTGAAAAAGCAGCATGGCAGCATTATTGTTAAAATGTACATTTTCACATCAATAGAACTGGGTTGAATAGTTCTGCAGCTGTGATGCAGTGCATATTATATAGATCCTCCTTCCTTAAATTCAAAATTACAGGATGTCCCTTCTCCATCATTTGCAGATGTAAGCATTGTTATATCACTGACTGAATAAGGTTTCTCTTTTCTTGCTCTGCTACAAATAAATTTAATCATTTTTGCAGGCCAATCTTTCTGCTATCCAGTTTCTTTTTCCAAAATGTCCCTTTTCTGTCTCCTTTTCTCTCTTTTTGTACTGTTACCTTTCTGCCTGAAGAATTTGGGAATTGTACTTCAATACAACAGGACAGAAGTAGATTGGAAAAGATTCCTGAGGAAAATATGGTTCAGACCATACACATTTGAGCACCTTGAACGTAATCCACACAGATAGAATTATACATTTTACATGGAGATAATTGTAATACACAGGGGTGAAATCTAAAAAATTTCCCTACCGTTCTGTGGGTGTGGCTTATTGGTGGTCAGGTGACTTGGTCATCAGGTGACTTAAGTAGGGGTGGCCATTAATAATAAATAATAAAAATAATAAACAAAGTACACAAAACAATAAGAGGTACCAAAAACCAACTTTCACACTTTACACACACACAACACAACACAACACAACTGATTCACACACAATGTAAAAGCAGCTGCACTTGACCCCAAATGGCCCCTGCAACAAGCAGGAAGCTCACACAGCCACAAAAAGCTCAAATACCAAGTTTCACACTTTTTCCACACAAAATGCCACATACAGCTTTGTGAGATTTTCTGTTTGTGTAGTTAGAGTGAAACACTACAGAAACATACCAAATCTCAGAAAGCTGCACAAATATTTTATTTTATTATTTTATTTTATTTATATTTTTAGATAAAAGCAACTAAATTTAAAACTTCCTTAACTTTAAATTGCTGTCTAAAAAAAAATAAAACTCCTAAAAAAACCAATTAACTATTTATTTTAAAGCTCCCCCCACCCCCAAAAAAACAACCCCAGTTACTTACACAATTGAAGGCACAAGGTGTTGTGGCCCCGCCCTCTGAGCCTATCTCATCGGAGAAAGAAGGCTCCGAACATGAGCGAGAGGAGTCAGCCAGGCCTCCCTCTCCAGGCCCCTCCCCTCTGACACTGTCTCAGGTGCCGGCCGAGGGAGAGGAGATTAACCAGGAGTCAGGTGTCTCGGATGAGAGCGAAGAAGGAGAGCTGTCGTTCCTGGATGCATGCCAACGAAGGCATGATAAACGGTTGCAGCAGTTAAGGAGGCGTGCTAGGGATTAGAACTGAGTCACTGGACCACACCCCAGAGACTATATAAGAGAGGGTGGTGGCTGGTAAAACTCCGTGACGAACAAAAACTAACACTGGCTAGTCACTTGAACAACGTCTGAAGCTGCCGAAGGGATATTGTTTTTGCTGGACTATTTGCAATGCGTATGTAATTTTATGTTATCTGTTGCAGTAAAGCTCTTGGCAGACGGTGCTTATATTGTTGCCAAGTTTGAGATAACGACCTGTGTGCGTGCCAAGTACTTTCTTAACCCTCGGCTGGCTGTGTTTGTGTGTGTGTGTAGACGGGGACAGATCACAAGGCAGGCAGATTCAGTTGCTCACCGATGAGATTGATTGCAGGGAGACAGATTCAATTGCTAGCTGATGCAATTGATTGCAGGGATTGCAGCAGGCAAAGCAAGGCCGGAAAAGCGAGTGAGCTGGAAAGAAGTGGCAAGCGGCCAAGTGGACAAGTGGGCGACCAGGCGATTGGGTGGGCATGGGTGGGGGGGCAGGGATTTTTGCTACTGGTTCTCCAAACCATCCACCACCATTGCTACCGGATCGCTACCGGATCCAGTTCAAACAGGAAGCATTTCATCCCTGGTAATACAGAAGTGAAAGTCACATTGATCCATTTCTGATGTTGCAAGAATGATGTAGTCCCTCTGGTAGGTATTCAACTTCATAGCATGAAAGCAGTCAGGAAAAAGAGCTTTTATTAGTACAGTTGTATATACAAAATCCCCCTTGTGCAAAGGTTTGGGCTATACACACAGACACATAAAAGGAAGGGTGACTGTTCTGCCCCAGCTATGGACCCCAAAGAACGCAGCACACACAAAATCTGTACAAACCTTAGTTTACTAAATTAAATCAGTCTTTTTCAAATAAAGGCTGTTAATTAACTTTCTTAACAGTCTACAAGAATCTAAAGAATAAATAATCATAATCTTACTATGGTTGGCAGAAAGCCCAGAAGCAATTTGCAGAGAACTAAGATCAGGATGCGAAGGAGAGCGAACGAAGTTGTTCCCTGCAAATTGCCTCAGTCATCATCCTTCCTTAAATAGACTAAGGGAGTGGCCAATTAGCCCCAAGCCTTACTCTTGAGGAGATCTCCTCCTGAGGAACCACTCCTGCCTTTTGGCAGCTCTGCGCACACGTGCATCGAGAAGAGGCTCCTCCTCTTCTTTTTCTTCACTTATTGGGAGCTTCTGGAGGTTCTGAAGGCCCTGGCTGAATCCCCGCCTCTGGCACCATATCTTCTCCAGCCTCCTCATTGTCTGACTCAAGTGCCAGCTGCACAGGCTGCTGGCGCAGCACCACACCAGCCTCCTTGCTGTTGGAATCAGCTACTAGCTGCACAGGCCACAACAGGTGACATTAGATGTACACCTATCAGGCCAAGCCCCAGTCACCACACAGTGAGATTCACTCAAGCCCAGTTGTTTATTTGCTTACATCTAATAGACAGGATCTTGCCAGACTAAAGCTATAACTTTCTACTTTAACAAATATATCTTGGAAGATTCTACGGCTATCCTGAACCTATTTCTTCTCCCATTATCCAATTCAGGATTGTGCGGTCTCTTGTCTGGGTCCCCTCTTTGGAATGTCCTGCCTCCTCCCTTTGAAGCTGTGTGTTACCGCTGACATTCCCCCTTCTTCTTCTTCTTCTTCTTCTTCAGTTGCACATTCCATCACCCCACCTTTGGAAATCGTTGTACATCCTTCAATAAAACTAATCCCTGAAAAAGGTTCACATTATGCTTTTTCTTTTATTGTCATCCAAAGGAAACAGTATGAATCCTGATTTTGAAAGCTTTATGTATATTTAGTTACTGTTGACTTCCATCTTTTGGCACTTACTGTGCACTATGGGCAGTAAATGTAGACGTAATTAACAGTTTTATCTCAGAGTTACTCTGCATGCCACTGTATAACATGCCTCCTATTGACAGACTAATATTCTCAGAGCTTTCATCACTTTTCTTCTCGCCTTGATTCAACTAACTTTCTCTTCTGATTCTGACCTGTGCAGTTCAAATATTTATCTGACTCTCTCTCTCTTCATAATGAAAGACAGCACATTTCAGCCTCTGAGTTGTAGGTAGACTGAAATAACTTAGCCTTTCCTATCACCATGTTATTTCCTCAATAAAGCTTATCATTTTTTTCTCACACACAAGAATCAGTCGCAAGAATATTGTTTTTTTTTTTAATTATATACCCAAAAGAAGTATTTCCCTCTCCACACATTATAAAACAGTGATCCTAGGAACAAAGCTGAGGGAGCCATATCTCTTACTCAAACCATGGCTTTCCACACCTTTTCTTTCACAACTGAGGAAGTTCAACCATAAATTAATTTGAGTAAGAGATATGGATATTTCCTGGATAATAGATCTTTGAAAGAAATGTCATTTTTTAAAGAGAAGGCTGTATGTTTGGAGAATAATGACAGCCGTCATCAGTTGCCATTCAGAAGCAATTCCATACCAGTCCAATTTTATAACATCAGCTGGTCTTGGAGCTAAGTTAATTTGCGTGCTCGTTTATTCAAAACCAGAGCAAAATTGGTTTTCTCCTTCAAATGCTGGAACATACAGGCTGTTCCAATTGTTAGGATTTGCCTAAATTAATTTCCTGAATCCCTTTTCTCCCCTTGTCTCCAGAACCTCAATGCTGCTTTTCTGGTACCTTTGTGTGCTGTTTGATTAGTCAGCTGGATTAGTAGTTCATGGCATTTGCAGTATTTCAAAGTAGGTAAAAATATAAGAATTTACTTCATGTTGTTTTGGAGAGATTGGACAGAGGAAATAACAAAGCTTTCCTTAGAGAGTACCTTAATTTTAGAAAGTTTCAAAAGTTTAATTTTTGAATTTAGAATTAAATATTGACTTCAGAAAGAGAGCTAAGTATTATGATCACCTTATGTTGCTCATTCAAGGCTGTCTCTATGTTCCAGTTGACCAAAAGCAGTTTTCTTTTTCAAAGCATCCCCTCTCTGAACATTATTAAAGTTAGATTAAAATATATAACTTTAAGAAGGCTTTGATATTATCTACTGATATGTAATGTACATGGAGAGTACTAGTGGTGGGAGTCAAATAATTTAACAACTGGTTTTTCCTAATGACCCGTTGGGTGGGCGTGGCTGGGGAGGGTCATGTGACTGAGTGGGCATGGCCAACTCTATGTCACTCATGTGGGTGGTGCCTGTATGGGCCAGGCAGGGAGGGAATCCAGGGATCTCCAGTGGGTGGGGTGGGAGGGGAGGCAGGAGGAAAGAAAGAAAGATCCAACCTGTCTGTATGTGTGCGTGCATGTGTGTGTGTGTGTGTGTGTGTGAGAGAGAGAGAGAGAGAGAGAGAGAGAGAGAGAGAGAGAGAGAGAGAGAGAGAGAGACAGCCCTGATATAACTCTCCGAGATTGGATGGATCTCTCTCTCTCTCTCTCTCCCTCTCCTCTCCCCTCTCTCTTTCACTCTCTCCCTCCCTGCTTTATGCAGGTTTAGAAAGTCTGCCAGGCTGAGGGAAAGTGCATGTGCTACGGTATGCTGCGGATGGCCCTTGCTCGCCCAATTGCCTGGCTTCCCTCCTCCTGCTGTCTCCTCGGTCCTTGCTCATTCGCTTGCGCTCTCCCTCCCGAGTCTAGCTTGATGCAGGCGGCAGCTCACAATTGCCCTTTCCAAGCCCGCTGTCGGTGAAGCTGGCCCCTGGTGAGGGCTGGCTTTTTGCCTAAGTTTGTCTGACTGTTGGGGAGGGGGAATGGATGGGGGCCTGGGGAGGAAACCGTTTTATATCCATTATATGGTTATAATGCCATATTTGTATTTAAATTAAGTTGTATCAGTTCTCTTCCTATACCACCCTTCTGTTTCTACACAGACATGCATATCATATGCATGAATAGATTTATGTATGTGTATTATGGCTGTGAAAACTTTCAAATGATTTGGAAGAAATATTGCAATCCTGCATGAGTGCAACACTTCTTGGATGTTCATTAGTAACAATGAAGGAGCTTCCACACATGCTTGAAAAAAGAGTGTCCTCATTTTAAGAATCAATTTGCTTTAATGAATAGCAAAAATTTATCCAGGTCTCATATATTTCTGAAATAGTTTCGAAACATACATAACCTTAAAGTATGACTGTGTGCTAGCAGGTAGGAAATTTGTGCAAATCTATTTGTGTTTTTCATGCATTTGTTCTTTTTGGTTATTTGTGTGTTTGTTGATTGATTGATTGATTGATTGATTGATTGATTGATTGATTGATTGAGGTGTGCTTTTGAGTCATTGCTGATTCCTAGTAACTGCCTGGAAATCCCTGCAGGATTTTTGGAGGGCAAGATTTCAAAGTGCCCTTGCCTACTTCCTGGGCTGAGAGAAAATGATTGGCTGAACATCATCCAAAGCACCTGGCTATTCTCCAAAGCACCTGAGGGTAGGACAAGAAGCAATGGGTGGAAACTAATCAAGGAGAGAAGCAACTTAGAGCTAAGGAGAAATTTCCTAACAGTTAGAACAATCAGTGGAACAATTTGCCTCCAGAAGTTGTGAATGCTCGAACGCTGGAAGTTTTTAAGAAGATGTTCGATAACCATTTGTCTGAAGTGGTGTAGGGTTGCCTGCTTAAACCCTACTAGAAGACCTCCAAGGTCCCTCCAACTCTATTATTCTATTCTGAAATCCAGCCAGCTTTGTGCTTAAGGCAGGACCAGAACTCATGGTCTCTCAGTTTCTAGCCTGGTATCTTACCCATTACACCAAACTGCCTCTTCTTTTTATTTATTTATTTATTTTATTTATTTAATTTGTATACCGCCCTTCTCCAACAGGACTCAGGGCGGTGAACAGCCACGGTAAAACATAACATATAAAATTTAAAAGCAGTTTAAAAGACATTAAATAATTTTGGCCATCAATTTAAAACAACCCAGTTAAAACCAATTACAAATTAAAACCGAAAGGATGGGATCAAGCCAGCCCGGCTAGATGAAATAGATGTGTTTTCAGGGTTCGACGAAAAGTCCGGAGGTCTGGTATCGTGCGTATCTCTGGGGGTAGGTTGTTCCAGAGGGCAGATGCCGCCACAGAGAAGGCTCTCCCCCTGGGGGTCGCCAGCCAGCATTTTCTGGCTGACGGCACCCTGAAGAGACCTTCTCTGTGCAAGCGAACTGGCCGGTGGGAGGCTATTGGCGGCAGAAGGCGGTCTCGTAGATACCTCAGCCCTAAGCCATGGAGCACTTTAAAGGTGGTCACCAACACCTTGAAGCGCATCCAGAAGACCACAGGAAGCCAGTGCAGCTCACGCAGGAGAGGTGTCACATGGGAGTGCCCCGTCGCTCCCATAATCCCCTGCGCGGTCACATTCTGGACCAACTGGAGCCTCCGGGTGCACCCCAAGGGGAGCCCCATGTAGAGAGCATTGCAGTAGTCCAGGCAGGAAGTGACGAGTACCTGAGTGACCTTGCATAGGGAGTCCCGATCTAGAAAGGGACACAACTGGCGTATCAGGTGGACCTGATAAAAAGCCCCCCTGGCCACGGCCGTCATATGCTCTTCTAAAGACAGCCGTGTATCCAGGAGGATGCCCAAGTTGCGAGCCCTTTCCGTGGGGGCCAATGATTCGCCCCCAATAACCAGCGATGGCACCAGCTGCTATATCGGGACACCGGAAGCCACAGCCACTCGGTCTTGGAAGGGTTGAGTCGGAGCCTGTTTCTCCCCATCCAGGCCCGCACGGCCTCCAGGCACCGGGACATCACTTCAAGGGCATTGTTGGGGTGGCCTGGGGTGGAGATGTACAGCTGAATGTCATCATCTGTTTTTGGCAACAGATCAGCAAAAACCCTATGGGTAAAATTTCTTATTCCAATCTTGAAGGTTTTTTGCCCCCTTTGTTTATCTTTTAATAAATAATATTTATTAAATTTAATGAATTGCACACATAAGATAAGGATATTCAGAAACTTCACTGTTACAATGGTACGCTTGGCAGAAAGTCTTAGGCATCACCTTCAGGATGAGGCTGCCCCAAAAGATTAGCACGGAGTGACCAAGTTGATTTTGGCTCATTGCAGAGTGGGAGGAGATATAAGATGTGCAAATGACAGTAGCAGTTGGTTGAGAAAAATAATTGACCCAGGAAGTGTAGGATACTTTACAGTGGAGGTTTGCCAGAATCAATTTATCCATCTAATGAATGAGCATGAATGCTTCATTGGATTATGTGTTTAAAGCTTTACATCAGATGCTCTGCAAAAACCAACCTTCCTCTGTCTGCTTGTATAAAGCCCAGATGAAAAACTCAGTGTCAGCAGTAAGGCCACTGCCTCTGTCCACTTTCTGTCAGTGCCATGACATCAAGCTATTGTTCAGCTGCTGAAGAAAGATGAGGCTCCATTGTCGGTGCCTGCTGTGGGCAGTGATGAGCAACCCCTCAAATCACCCTTCCCAGCTGGGTCATTATCGAATAAAAGAGAGATTACTGGAACAGCAGCAGACAATGGTTTGAGCTCTGGCAAAGATGGTTTCTGGCAGGGTTTAAGTCTCAAATGAACATATTTTTTGTGCTTCCTTATTTGTTCTGGATGTCTGGGAACATTGCCTTTGTGTTCTCAGTGGGACTATAGAAAACTCTACTTTTAAAGCCTTCATGCCTTCCCTTATTTGGGGTATCCAAAAGAGCATCACTGGTAGAAAAAAGCCTCTTTTCGTCTTCTTTGAAATTTCTTCTTTCTGTCTCCTCTGTTCATCACTATGAACTTTTTGTCCTTTGAGGACACAAACAATGATGTATTTTTCCCCTGTGGAAAAAAATATTTTCCATTCCCCCTGAGTGCTATTTTTTTCATATGTTTTGTTATTTGTTTAAATAACTAATTAAAAAAACAACTGTATAAACTATCAAATGGTGTATGCGGAGGGCTGGCAGCGGGGTGACATTGTGATAGAAATACTATTTTATACAAGTATGTAAAGTAACGTGGCTGGTGTCACATATCATAGTTCATTTTTTGTCATTTGATGTACAGATGGATAGACAATGTTCCAATCATGGGAAGAATAAAAACAAATAAAATAAAGAAAAGGGTAATTCAGAAGCGCTCAGTCTTTGCCATGGACTACTAGTAATATAATACTATTTTTTTTTTCGGGAGGAGAAACATAGGATGTATTACTAATGTTTGATGCTGCTGTTCTGAGTTCACTAAATGTGTTTGTTTGTTTGTTTGTTTGTTTAGTATACAGCAAAAATGTTAAAAAGCACATCACAATTATATTGTCAATTAGCAAATATGAAACTATTTAGTCTACAAATTCAAGGTAGACTATTTATGTGGTCAATACATTATGGATTTGCATACATAAAATCTCTAGGTTTCCCTGAGATGTGCTCAGAGGGCACTTTTCTACAATATGTTGCACTGTCTGCTTTGGATTTACAGATTGCTAAATCTGTAAACGAAATGCTTATGAAACTATCTTATCCCATATAAATCTCACCAGCATTACTCTAGTGTTTCAAACCAAAGACATGTTGTACTTAGGCCTATCAGATCTCTAACTTTTTATTGTCATGTAGTCATCCTTTGGATCTTTTCAGGCCAGACACTACCTGGTACTACTAGCTGAGAGATTAGTTATACTTTGGTTTCCCTTTAAATGGGAGTTTCAGTGACTGCAAAGAGTCACCAGTCTGTGGATTAAGCATGTGTTCTCCTGTTGCAAGAATTTCAGTCACCATTGGTCCATTTGGGGAGAATAATTCAAAATTCTGGAAATGGCTTTGGATTTGAAATCCAAGCACCATGTAATGGGGTGAGCTCCCATTCTCATCCCAGCTTCTGCCTATCTAACAGTTCGAAAGCATACAAATGCCATTAGATAAATCGGCACCACTTTGGTGGGAAGGTAATAGTGCTCCATGTTCTTTGGTGTATAGGCATGCTGGCACATGACCACAGAATTCTTTGAACAACACTGGTTCCCTCAGCTAAGAAACAAAGATAAGCACTGCACCCTAGAGTTTGGGCAGGGGAAACCTTTACCTTTGAGCTTTCTTCTAATAGTATTAGGCTTAAAGCCAGGAAAATAAAGCCATTAGTTCAATCAAGGAGTGGTTTACCAAGTATTCTCCTATTGTTTTAGACTATTATTCCCATATTCCCTTTTGGACTATTATTGCCATATTCTCTTGCCACTTATTATACCAATTTGGACTACCGGACGCTGAAGGTTGTGTGTTCCTAACTTAAATATATTATTTTATTTATTTATTTATTTATTAAATTTATATACCGCCCTATTCCTGAGGGACTCAGGGCGGTGAACAGCGAACGATAAAAATACATGTAATACAAACGTTAATAAAAAAACCAATTAAAATATACTAAACACTCTGGTCCTAGATAATTCAAGACATCCCAGTTTAAAATAAAATCAAAAAAGCAATATAAAGGGAAAGTTAGGCCAGGCCGGTCTGCTGAAACAGAAATGTTTTGAGGGCACGGCGGAAAGTGCGCAGATCCGGAATCTTCTGTATCTCTGGGGGGAGCTCATTCCAGATGGTGGGTGCCCTCACAGAAAAGGCTCTCCCCCTGGGGGCCGCCAGTCGACACTGTTTGGCTGACGGCACCCTGAGAAGCCCCTCTCTATGGGGCATATTAACATGCCCCTTTTCTGGGAGACATAATTTCTTCCAATTCCAGGATTTTCTTTTTGAATGTAGAGATGTGCAATATATGATATGTAATATGCCATACAAATAAACAAATAATTCATTGCTACACAAAATATTTCAAGCAGAAGAAAAATGTTTACAGGACATAAAACCATATGGGAATGTCACAGCTGATGTCACAGTGATGTAGATAAAGACTTCTGTAGCATTCTGTCATATTGTTTGGTTTGTGCTTAGTACAATATATGACCCAGACAACTGTAATCCATCATGGGTTTCTCATCCCCTCTTTTTAAAAATTCTGTCGATGTTACTTTATAATGTAATTTCTATTTGGTAGTTTATTGTTGATTATAAAATGATTTGAGACTCATAATTGTGAGAAGTGATATACAAATATTATTTTACGATCAACAAGAACTATTTCTTGATGCATGTCTTCCAAACTTGGCAACTTTAAGTTGTGTGCTTCACCCAGGACAGCTGGGGAATTCTGGGAGTTGAAATCCACACAGTTTAAAGCTGCCAAGTTCCACTGGCTTAGTGGAAGTTGGAAAATAAACTAGGTCACTTACAGATATATATATATATATATGTCTTTGGTTATTCGGGTTTTCTCCCATGTAAAATTGGAAGTGTCTTGGCGATGTTTCGACAAAGTCTCATTCGTCATCTTCAGGCTGGTGTTTTTGGCTTCGTGCTTCTAGGAGCAATGTTCTTCATTGCTTCTAGAAGCACGAAGCCGAAAACACCAGCCTGAAGATGATGAATGAGACTTCGTCGAAACGTTGCCAAGACACTTCCAATTTTACACGGGAGAAAACCCGAATAACCAAAGACCTACAAACAAACACCCGCGAAAACCTCAGAAAACACACATACACACACACATACACACACACACATATATAATTATTCTGCTTTTTCACTGTCCAGGTTTCAAATTGAGTATAAGCTATACATATGCAATTAGTATGCACATCAAAGAATTAAAAATGTGCAAACAAAATTCATGTCTCTCTCCCCAACATCATTGAATAGCAATGTCTGCTGGGCGAATGTAAACTCTTTTTACCTCAATATGCTGTATATGCAGAAATCAGTTGGGATCCTAATAAAAACAGTTTCCTGTTACTTGCAGGTTCCCCCCATATTGTTCTTACCCATCATTCCTGCAAAAGCTTTATATTATTTTATATCAAGCATGTGAAGCTATTTTGAAATTTTCTTGTAGGAATTCGGGGAGGACGCGGCAGCTTTGTTTTCAGAAAAATATTTTTCCCCTGAATACTACAGGAAGTCTTGTCACACATTATTCCCTCCCTCCTTCTCTCCTTCTTCCTTTTCCTCCCAAATATACCCTATCAGATTTTCATTAAATGCGAAGTTCCATTCAGCTCCTGATGTCAGATCCTAAAAACCTCTCATGTTACCAGTTCACACTGATTTAAAGGTTTATTGCATTAAGCAGAGCCATTTCCTCCATGGGAGATTTGCTACTCAGAGATACAGACAGTATCAAAGCTCCATATTACATTTTTTCCTTCCCTCCTGCAAGCTGATCACTGTATAATTCAAAGACCGAGGAACCTGCATTCAAAGATGGAATATGTGTATATATGTAGGCTTTTTGTTCTTCCCCTCCCCCATTGGTCCAAGAAAGCACCAGGTAATAGTTCAGGAAACAAAAGAAATGTTGCCACAATTTATTCTAATGCATGAAGTAGAAAATAGGCTTTTAGTAAGAGCTCTTGAACTATAGTAATAATAGACATTCTGAGACTATTACATTGTTTCTTCCATTTCATAGGCGAAAGTAGAATAATGAACACCTAGAGCTAACGTTCAATTACACATGTACCAGAAAATCAAGTTCCCTGGAATGATGGACTTGTTGAATGAATGTTATTTTAAACATGAGCGTCGAAGTGGCCATTTCTCACTGTAATTGAAAAACAAAATGAAGCCACTTCCCTGAACAACCAGGGATCCAAGAACAATAATGGTCCCCTAAAGCAAAATGTGGATTCCTGAATTTTTATAACAAAGGTGCTCCATCTTCTCTGTTACGTTTATGAGCTGGTGCTATTGATTGCTTTGTGAACATCTTGACATAAATCAAACAAGGGCTGAAATATTATACCTCCTGAATGTTGCTAATACCTGAAAAGCTGTCACAAAAATTGGATTTGTCCCTGAATTTCAATGACTTTATATTTATATCCAATCTTGAACTGTACTTTTTATCAATATATTCTAGGACATTTTCATCTATAATATGTAGCTGAATGTATTATTATAGATCAGTTTATTCTAAAGTCCTTAGTTTGGTTATTTCAAGAAGCCCGCTTTTTCTTAAATTGAACTGGGAAAAATGAGCAAGTCTCTGTACAGGAACTCAATATTAAAGCATCTTGGGGCTAAGCCATGATGCTTATTTTTGGCTTAACAATTGTGTAAACATTGGTCCTATAGCTTAGAAATCATAATCTCTTACTAAGTGTGTGTTTTATGAACACAGCTGATGTTTATTCATTGTTTGCTTAGTAACTTGAACTGTGAAGTGCCACCAGTAAAATAGCAACAGCATCTGATTTCTATCCAGTAAAAGAAAAAAACTTTTATTAATTTGGATATATGAACAGAATGTTATTCATGCCAGTTTCAATTAATAAATAGATAGGTTAGATAGAGGATAGATAGATAGATAGATAGATAGATAGATAGATAGATAGATAGATAATAGACAGACAGACAGACAGACAGACAGACAGACAGACAGACAGATAGACAGACAGACCCAGAAGTTCCTCAAAATGTTGAAGTGCAGCCAATATCTAAACTGGAACACCACTATCATCCTCTCTATTACAAAGCACAGTTGCTGATCTTTGGCATAAATTAAAAGATAAACTAGTTACAGTCAAGATTGGTTACTGACTCGAGGCTCAGTGGTTAAGTGCCATCAGATAGTATGTCAACAGAACCCTCATAACAATCCCTACGACCACCATTAACTAAAACCAATTAACTGGTATCTGCTACACTTGGCTACATGATCAAGAAGAACAGCAATATATATCCTCCATGAAAAATGAAGTTAGAAGCCAAGATCAAAGCAGCTCTGACTCTATCCGATGCCCCAGAGACAGCTAAACAAAGACTTACAGCCCTGGCTACCAGGCTAAGGAGATACTCTAGAGAATCAGAGGCCAAGAAGGTCTCCAAAGAATCATCCAAGGTATACTTCCAACTGTTGCGACAACACACTAATTGGTACTCGTCCAGGGTGGCTAGGTATTCTCTTACTAATTCTTTGTCTATTTTGACTTGTGTACATGTTATATCTCATCAAAACCATTGTCCTGGATAAAACCCAGAGCATCTAGGAGTACATCAGTATGATGGCACTGAAAGGTAAAGTGCTGAGACAATGCCTGAGGCAGCAGTATACATGGGAGGAAAATCAAGCAGAGAAAGTGCTATGGCAAGACATCCCTGCATGGGATACACCACTAACATATACTGTACCTGAGGTGGCAGACTTTGGAAAATTCTACCAGTGGCTGGAAAGGGCTGGACTAAAATTGCCACAGTAGATAGGATCCAAGGTGTAGACTGCAGAAAGGCCTCAGAGACAGTCCAACACATAATGGTAGAGGGTGTAAGATACAGGTAGGAAAAAGCACACCCTGAATGGCACACCTAAGTAAATGGCATTATGTATAGAAACATTTGCACAGTGTATGGGCTAAACCTTCCCAAGTTCAGATGGGAAATTTTACAGAAGGTCATGGGGAATAACGAGTCTACAATCTTACAAGCTTCTGGATCCAGGCAGGTACTGACCAATTAAGCAGACATTGTGGTAGTAGACAAGAACCAGAAAATAGCAGTGGTGATAGGGGTAAGAGTGGCAAGTGGCACCAACATTAGTAAGAAGGAATATGAAAAGCTGAAAAAAACTAGGGCCTACAGGAGGAACTAAACTAGAGAGGATGTTAGAAAGACAACCAGAAATACAAGAAGAGACATGGAATACAAAAGATTTTAAAGATTTAAAGATACAACTGAAACCCAGAAGAGAAATGTTTACAATTTTCTGCATGAAACAGGAAAAAAAATGAAGTTATGATATATGGGTTTGATGATTAGAAAAAAATAGTAGATAACAGAAAAAATTAAATCTTAGAATAAGAGATCAGTTTAAATTTATATTTATATCCTTTGTAAAAGACAGTCAGAAGTCAATTCTTTGTATTTGTTTTTCTTTCCTTTTTCTGCACTTTTGATTTGGCTTTCTCTTTTATTTTTTTCTTATATATATGTTATAATTTATTATTTTTATATAATAATTACTTATTATATATTAAGTAGTTTTAAAAATATAAAGTTGTCTTTTAAAAAGGAAAAAAATGGACAATTTTTGATAAGGATGCAAAATAGCTTGATAAAAGATAGATGAATGTGTCATTTCATTTTTTTAATCCTGTTAAGTGGTCATTAAACTTACTTTTCTGTACTCTTCAGTTGGAAAATGTATAGATGTTGATCAGCTAAAACTCTATTTCCTAACTAAGCTAAATGTTTATCTTGAAGTTAATTTCTACCAGTGTGAGTTTATATCCATAATCCGATGGCAAAGATAGCAGGATTTACAGAGAAATTTATTTTGGAGGGATTTCAAAATCCACGTTAACAGTTGCCCAATATATTCCCCAAGTATAGCTATTTTAATTATGCCTCCAAGCCTTCCAGTTAAGGTAGTTTTAGCTTTATACTCTGAAAATTTAATTCAAGTTGAATCTTCTCCTAAACTGAAAAACTACCAACAGTGCTGTGTTTTACCTATTAACATCTTTTCCCTTGCTATTGTTTTCAGTAACACTTGTTTATCTGAATGTGCAACCCAAAAACTCAGTGCTAGTTCCTTCAATGAGAACACTTTGGACATGCCAGCAGCCAAAAATAATTACCTTTCCAGATCTGGCATTCTATAAACCATATATATGCTGTTAACTTAGCCAAAATATATATTATATATTTTTGAATTATGGATTTTTAAAAATAAATACACCCAATACTGTTACTTTGCTTTGATTTTTTTTCTAGCCCTAGAACACATGAAGGATTTTTTCCCCTGAAACGGAAGATTGATGAGAGGAATATTTGAAAAAGAAAATCTTTTTAGATTTTTATGCATGTAACTGTAAACTGTAAATTTACTGTGGACTCATCAGTCAGTGATCTGCAGGTTTTGTGACTATGTGGGTGGTCTGCTGGCCACGGGGAATGAAACTTTTTTCTCTTGACATCAAAAAGCTCTGTGCACCCTCTTCTTCAGAAAGACCCTGCTCGACCTGATTGAAATATTGGATGAAGGATTTTTTTCCATGTTCTATTACAGGTTTCACATGAAGGATGCATTTTCTTGCCCTCAGCAAATGAAATTACTAATTTAGGAATAGCTATTTATTAGTATTTTAAAGTAGTAAATATGTTCTCCATGTAGTCAGTTATCCAATTGACAGAATAATCAGAAGTGCAAAAATGCTGCACAAGTTGGCTTGCAAATGCCTAGATTATCCAAAGCTATACTTAAGGTGCATTTTGGTTAGTGCTTCTCAATTGCAGAACCTTTGAGACGTGTGGGCTTCAATTCCCAGAATTCCTCAGTCAACCATACATCATAAAGAGTGTCAAGCCTGAATTTGATTGGGGCATTGTTTGTATCTTTGAGTATTCTGACATGAATTCAGTTTGACACAGTTTGAAGCTGAAGGAGGATAGAACCTTCAGTCAAAATATCATTCCTAGCCGATGAGTCAAACACATTCCAACAGCTGGTTGACTGGAGGAGGAGAAGTCGCCAAGCAACCAGCTCCCATCTTGGTTGGACAATGTGACAGTTTGAGAAACTGAAACTTATATTGGGGTGAAAAGCCCGGGAACTTCAGTACTGGCTTTTCATCAGTTAGTGCCAAGATAGTGTATCTAAATAAATTTGTTCTTTGAGAAAACGGAATGCCTCGGAGTTCAATTTGTGGTGGATGCATTACTTGGAACCTGACAAAGAGACTGAGAAACACTGATTTATATCAGCCAATGTATTGAAACTCAGTAGTAAGTGTATATATAATACAAAGCCATGGTTACCACAACCATTGTAAGAATAACAGAATAACAAAATATAAGAATAAGAGAATTGGAAAGGATCTTGGAGGTCTGCTCAAGTGGGAAGCCCTATACCATTTCAGACAAATAGTTGTCCAATCTCTTCTTAAAAATATCCAGTGTTGGAGAATCCACAATTTCTGGAGGCAAGTCATTCCACTGATTAATTGTTTTAAATGTCAGGACATTTCTCCTTAGTTCTAGGACGAATTATAAAGGCATTATAAAGTAGTATTAACAGTTCACATCAGTTAATACATCAGTTAGACACTACCACACAACTGCAGTTTGCTATTTTTTCAATAAACCAGGAGAGCTGTTGTTTTGCTTTTTAAAACCAAAACAACACCAAGAAACTAATAAGATTTTATAAAACCACCAATGCAGTTTGGGTATACATTTCAGGCAGTAATGAACAGAGCCTTCTGTGACAGGAAAGACACATTCAGAGACCAGATGTGAAACACACATACCACATATTCCTTACTGATAAATGAGACCATTCTATTTTGATCTCTCTCTGGCTAACCAACTTTACTGGATCAGCTGTTCTCTAAGAACAGCTTTTTTCAATCATCATTAATTTGTGTGCCTTAAGGACATTCTTGGTGTTTTGCTGTTCTTCATTTTTGCTGCTGCCGCTACTACTGCGGAAAGCGGGACCGGATCTTTGTTGATTTTATTATTTTGAATGTACTGTCAAGATGACTAATGCATAACCTATGAAATTACCTGAAAGTTTGTCTGATACCATAGTTGTCCCTGCAGCAGAACAGCAGACTGTAAATCCAGATTCAAACTCCTAGAACTTTATCATATTCAGCCCTTTCTTCATTTTATTCACAGCAAATAGCTGTGTGATATGACAAAAGCTCAAATTTTTATAACAATATAAAAAATAAAGTATTTTCCCCCACTTCTCCTAAAAATTACTTGGCATAATTGATAGTTTCACATCAATGTTATATTACTTTAGTCATATTTTTTTTTCATTTCAACAACCACTTGTCTTGAACAAATGTGACCCATAAGAAAAATCTCATTTTTAAAATATTTTATCATTAAAATGATAAACTTTGCTGTTACCAGCCTTATTCTTACTCAAAGTAGACCTGTTTTCCTTAATTCTTGATGCAAAATCAAGCTTCCCTTTCTTATATTGGCTTACATTTTTGCAGCTACATTCTATTATTTTTTAAAAAGCCTTAAGAAATCTTATGACTGTATTATATAGATTACATAATCTAAGTGATACTAATAGTAATTTCAGGCAAATTTCTGGACAATTGCTGGATTGCAGCAAACAAGATTTTCTATATTTGTTGCTATTTAATGATCATCCAGATTGTAGCAGCCTAGATATGACAAATAACTGTTTCTGTAGACTTATTAATATAGCAGTTGATGTACAACTAATGTAAATTTCTGGAAAAATGTATTTATCAATTTATCAATTCTATTGACTACCTCTCTGTCATGGTAATATGTATGGTAGGATTGTGAGGCTATTTTAATTTCTTATATTTTTTTATTGAGATTTGAGCCCATTACAAAATAGCCACATCCATCTAGATGACTCTGCATTTTGAAATAATCCCATGCTCAGATAAATAATAGCAACACAAGTAGGAATATCTACAATATTGTATACTATATCCTTGACACAAATAATGAAAACTATATGACCTGGTACAGTACTTTATTTCAAAATTCCAATATTCTTTGTAGCGGAGTCTTTGGCACACATAATACAGAAGAACAGGTAGGCATGCCAGGATGTAACCAACTGGCCACACATGATGAAAAGAGTTGCATAATGTTAATTAATCAAGAGAAAGCACCAGTTTGTTCTAAGATTTCAACAAGGATTTGTAGCCCAAACCTCTGATCATTATTTTTCAGAATGTCCCATCCAACATTAAACAACATAAAATTGACTTCAGTTCATTCACTATACTAGTAATTATGATGATGGTAAAAACAATAACAATAATAATCCTGCAGGAAGGTGAGGGATGATAATGCTGATTTACAAACTAACTTGCAGTCTGACTATTTAAAATCCTAAACTTTACAGAGCCTCCGTATATTTGTATATTTTATTATATACTTTATTGGTCCTTTCATATAGTCAAAAGAAACTTTGGGCCAAAGTCAAAAGTGTGTACATTCAGTTTTGCATCAAATAATCAAATTTACAGCAACAATAAAACTTCCAAGAGTTCCAAGGAGGAAATTAAATGTTTAGGATCATATCCTATGCATAAAAGAATCCAAGTGGTTTGATTTCTTAGAAAGAGTTGAGTGAATGTTAGGTACTTAAACATATGTTGTTCCAACTGCTATTTTGAATTCATGGTTTATAGCTTGCTCACCATGGGGCGTAATATGCAGGCAAACTGGAGCAGTGCTCAAACTGAAGGGATAGGAATTCACCCTACAATTTCCTGACTGATTTTTTTTCTTTTTTTACCCCACTGTGCAAATTGCTTCTTTGGCAAAAGGGCACCTGTTTCCTACCATATTATCCTTCCAGCTTTAGAATGCAGCAACTGTTCATCTTAACAGTGATTATGGCATGGAGAACTGCTTGGATTTTTTTTTTTAATGGAAGGAAACATGTTCTTTAAGAAAATCACCAGTATCTCTCTTCAACTGTACTTTTGACTGTCTACAACTGTGGAGTTATCACTAAGTATAAGGTAGTCCTGATTAAAGAATAAGATTCCTTGGTTGGAAAAGAAATCTATCTAGTCTAATGGATGTAGTAGAAAAATCCATCTATGAATTGCTTTTCAAAGTGAATATAAATGTACGTTAAGCCTCCACATTTGGAAAGAAAGAAAAGGTTCTCGTCACATTTTCTGCTGAAATCCTATGAATACACATAACTGGATTCATACAGATCCTAGATAAAGAATATGACACTGGTCAAAATTTGCAGGCTTGTATTATATACTTAAGAAAAATCAAATTATTTGGTGATATCTATTTGGTAGCCATATTGCTTCTGCAATTTGTAACCCAGTCTGTTACAGACTTTATTCTTTCCATTATAATTCTAATGCCTTGAACTTCTGCCTTAAAACACTCCAAAATATTTTCTATGTGACTGTATTATGTTTTTCTCTTCCTTTATTATTTGGCTTCTTGCAAGGACAGCTGAATCATATTTTCTGCCTTATATATTCATAAGATAGATAAATTTAACTGCAGTTCTGTTTATATGTATAGTACAGTACATATAAGTACTACATAGCAATGGTCACCAATCAACTTAATTGCACATAACTGTTATTTTTATAACTTCGCTTAACATTTTTCAAGATTATCTACGCAAGCAATTGTGTTAACACATAAGTATTATAGCTGTTCATAATTGTTTCTTATAATGAAGAACTGCATGGTTGACTACTTTCCTAAATTTTTACTTGGTGTTTGGAATATAAGCAACTGAGTAAAGAATATTTTAAAGAAGGTAAAATACAATGTAAAAGTGAAGTATTTGCACTAACAAAATGCTCCCTGGCCTGAGCTTTTCATTCTTTTTTAACATCAGGCTTTCTTTTAAGAAAACTTTTATACGATCATATATTAAGCAGACAAAACTGCTTGAATAACTGTCTAAAATAATTGAATTCCAAAACTCACGGAAATAACTTTATTTTCTTGGCAATCCTTGAAGCATTTAGGATTGCAAACAGGATGAATACTAGCAGCTGGGTCCTTACACTTTTTCCTAAACTATTATTTGACTGAAACTGATGAGCAGCAGATGTTAGTGGATTCTTTATTTAAAGACAACAACTGTTTTGTTGCAATTTCTACTTAAGGTATTGCCTCAGTTGCTTTCTACAAGAACATTCGGGAAAATCCTAGGTATAAATTGGACCTGATATAAAATATTATAGGGCTGGGCATCTTTTTCATGTAACAGTAGTCCTGCAATTCATAGTATTGACTATTTCCTCATCCCATATATTCCATTTCTTCCCTTTCCCAGAAAGTGATACATTCTCTAGCCACTGCAGGCATTAATTGGATTTCTGACAGAGGATGTTGCATCATATTTCCTTCCTTCCTTCCTTCCTTCCTTCCTTCCACCTCAACATAGAATATTTTTATATTATTTATCAGTGGCTAACAACCATCAGTTCTCACAATCAGAAATCATCTTATTGGAAATGATAAACTTGCACTTTTCAGCATGGAGTTTGACATCTTATTTGTTTTGAATCAGAAATACCTGCATAGTTGATCTTTAAACAATACTTCTGAAGCTTTTTATTTCATAGCAGCAAAATAAATTCTATTTTACCTTCTATGGGGAAAATCTCTCTTTATCTGAAGCTTTCTGTTAATTTCATTCTGAGATCTCAGAAACAGTGAAGAAGTTAGGTGTTATGCAAGACACAAATCTTTCATTTGACTATTTGAGTGAGTGAAATTCTCCCCATTTAATCTCCCTAGGGATCAAGAGATAAATTAAATTAATAAATTAAAAGGGATCATGTGAATAAAACAATATTATTCCTCTTTTGTATCTGTGAAAATCTAAAGCTATCAGGAATAAATTCTCATTTCCTAATGGAATCATCACTAGCCAAATAGGTGTGTGTGTGTGTGTGTGTGTGTGTGTGTGTGTGTGTGTGTGTGTGTGTACAATCTCTACATCACCTCCAGCAGTCATATTCACAGTTACACAAAGAGAAGAAAAAAAGATATCCAAGCAGCTACTTCATACCTGATGTTGGATGGATGCTGTTTCCTACTGGGGAATGAGAAGATCTTTTGAAGTTCGGGCTGTAGATAGACAAGAAGGGCCCATCAAAATAAAAAAGAGACAGAGAAAAGAGTCAGTGTGAGAAAGTGATGAAGCTTGTGAGGCATGTCTTGTCTAAATTTAAAAGGCCAAGATGATGAAATAAGGGAAGATATTGATTTCTTTAAGCTCCAAGTAACTTTTTATAACAACTTGATGGAAGAAAGAGTGAGGAGAATTCTTTAACCTGGTCAACCACCCACCACAACATCTGTTTGTGTACATTTTAATGAAAGAGCAGTGGGGTGGGGGGTGAGGAAGAGAACTAAAACCATCAAAACGAAATGTATGGTTAAAATACATGATTATTAGCAATACAACATGAATGACGTGACAGTTTATTCAAAATGGAATAACATCTTCAGATTTATGTTCCTTTTTCTGTATCCAATTTTGATTACTAACATGACTATTATGCTTCCACAGTGGCTGTTGCATGGAGAAGGTGTATATATAGCAAAATCAGTTCTCTTGGGCAGAGCTGAGTGCATCTGTGAAATCTCTCCAAAGGCAATTTTAACCTAAACCTTATTTGCCTGGCCATTAAGTCCTGTGCCAATGCAATTTCTAATGTTGCTGTGGTTTATGTTGATGGAAATGGCTGTTACTTCCCCAGACCCTCTTGTTCAATAAGAAATAATTTCTATGAAGCTGCTTTTTGCTTAACATCATTATATACCAGAAGTTCCTTTTATCGTTCCAAACACATTTAAAGATATCATAGTAGATCACATAAAGCCAATACATCTCTAAATGTGAGACAAATTGGAATATTTCTTTTCCGCAGCAATTCAGTGCCTTTTTAATGAAAAGTGACACCTTGTACTATTGCAGATTCTCCAGAGCAAAAACCCATCCTGCCTGTAAAGTCTGGAAATCACTGATTGATATAATCAGTCATCCTGTTTTTCGCTGCCTTCTAAATAGAATCCTGTCTAATTTTACTTCAGGTTTTCTAAGCAGACTAAGATCTCTAAGTAAGATGAAGGCTAAGTCTTTAGTTATTCTGACTTCTGGTAAAAAGGTTAAAAAATAAACTAAAAATGTGGTTTTTCTCTTATTCGTTTATTTATTTATTTAAAATATTTATAAAATTGCCCATTTTATAACCAGCTGTGGGTGGCTCCTAATCCAATGTTTAAAAAGCATTAAAAACCATAGTAAAACTTAACGGAAAATATTAAAAACAACAAAAACCTGGAGCCAAATCAAACTTCTGATCTAATTTATCCCAGAGTTTGGAGAAAAAGCCAGTTCTTCAAAGTTTTATGGAAGGCTAGTAAGATAGAGGCCTGCTGAACTTCATGTGCCAGAGTGTTCCATAGGATAGAGACTGCCACACAAAAGGCTTGCTTGCTTGAAGTTAAAGCTTTTTTCCTCCATGTTTGCATATGCTTACTTTTTATAGTAAAACAAAAGGAGCTAAACAAAAAACATTTTATCACTAGGCCAATGAGCAGTGTCACTGTCTGTAGCAATAAAGGTGCATTCTCCATGTTGCTACAGAACTTCTGTGAAGCTAAGCCTGCAGAAATTACAATATGTTGGTCATGTAAAGTAGACTAGATCAAGAAACAGATACCATATAGACCTAAAGCTACTTTTAGAACTGCTATAGTAACTTTGCAGAACTTTGGAAGTCTGAAAGTGTAGAAAGTATAGCACTGACAAAATATATTTCTTTTGCTCCCATTCTTTTATGTCTATATGGATGGGGGTGGACCAGAGAGACAGTCTGGAACAATTTTTGTAAACCATTTCCTTAGTCTGGACACAAGCCACATTGCCTTGGTAATGCATCTTCCCTTTGTCCTTCAAGGCCATTCCTTATAATCTCTACACAATAGAAGATAATGAGTCTATAAAACAAAACTGAATCTTATCACAAAGTCAGTTTTGTCTACCTGGGGCTAGGTATAAAAATATACCTAGCCCCAGAAGAGATTTGTAGAAGGAGAGCACACTTTTCTGTAATTTAACACAGATAATTTTCAATATGATTTTTGCTGTTAAAAATATAATCTAATGTTCCATATAATCTAATACTATAATCCTGGACTACAAACTAATTAGATATTGAACTCAGTTATAGGAGTTGACCAGGCCGAGCCTGAGGGAGGAATCAAACACATCATCAGTCTCAACTCCCTTCGCACCACCAAGAGATCTAAATCCATCCCACATTGAGTTCCATTGAGTCTTATCTACCACCAATTTCCTCTGATCATTAGTTGTTCAGATTCTTGTACAGAGTATTGGTATCGACAAATATGTATTCATTTGAATTGCTCTGGCTTCTGATTTTTGATGCTTCATACTAAATGTTCAAAAGGACTTAGATCAGTGAGTAGAGAAGGAGCACGATGGTTTGCATGGTTAGGATGCTAGAATGGAGGTTAGCAAGCCTGTGTTCAAGACACAAGTGTTGCTGTGGGATGGACAGAGGTGGGCTTCACATAATTTAATAACTGGTTCACCCGGAATCAAAAATGTGAGCTCATGCGCGCACATGTGCACTGCATCAAAAATACGGTAATTGTATAGGATGGGATACAGGGTTGAAATGCTCCCGGTTCGACCTGGTTCGGCTGAACCGGTAGCGATGGTGGCTGGTGGTTCGGAGAACCAGTAGCGATGGCAGCACAAGGCTCCGCTCACCCACCCACCTGGTAGTCATTACTTCCTGGTTTTAACCAGGAAGTAACCTGTTTTTTACCCTTTGTGCATGCGTAGAAGGGTTTGTGCATGCGCATAGGGTCCGCGCATGCACTTCTGAACCGGCTGGGAAGGTAAGTAGATTTCCCCCCTGATGGGATAGCTTCACTCGTGTATGCACCTTGCACACATGCACACTGCATCAAAAACACGGTGATTGTATAAGATGGGATAGCGCCGGGGTGGGTTGGCAGGCCCAGCCACTGGCCGTAACTATTAGTTTTTTCAAACCGGTCTGAAATGGCTGAATCCCACCCCTCCATCTCTTGCCAAGGACATAAAAGGAGCCCTTAGGAATCAAGCTGGGCATCGGGCAACAGTGATGTTTCTGGCTAATCTTTTCAACCGGGAAATGGCTCAATGTTTCTGACACAACTGCAAGCAGGTGAATAGAGGATTGCAGCCTCATTTGTTGTCCCCACAAGTTTAATTTAATTTAATTATGTATGCTAGTTTACACTCATCCCTAACATATTTTTTTTTAGTACTTCATATGCATGATATAATGCTGAAAGCATATCGAGTATATATTAGAATAGAATAGAATTCTTTATTGGCCAAGTGTGATTGGACACACAAGGAATTTTTCTTGGTGCATACGCACTTGGAGAACATAAAAGAAAAGATACATTGATCAAGAATCATAAGGTACAACACTTAATGATTGTCATAGGGAAACAGTCAATATAAATCTTAAGGATACCAGCAACAAGGTTATAGTCATACAGTCATAAGTGGGAGGAGATGGGTGATAGAAACGATGAGAAGATTAATAGTAATGCAGATTTAGTAATTTAGTAACTCTAAAAAAAAGAGAATATATTCTAGAATATGTATATGTGTGTTATTGTGCTTACGGTTTTCAGGGGATAGTAGATATTAGGCTGTTACTGAGACATCTACTGTTACTGGGAATTTGATCAAAGGAATGCAAAATTAGTTATATGCCAAAGAATTACAAGGTCTATTAAGTAGAATTTGTTTGTCTAGTTTAGAGTGGAATATATTAATGAAGTATGCTCTTTAATCAGTTTAACTACACTTTTAATTTCCTTCTGTAGCTGTCTGCAGATAGGTAATATATATTCTAAAACTATCTTGAGAATAAAACGAGTTATTAAATGTTAATAGCAGATGTGTGAAATGTTTACATAATTTAGAAGAAAATGAAAGGGAAGAATCTGAAAAATCTGCTAACTTGATTGTTTCGGTAATCAGCATTTTTTTCAGATCTGTAAACTTCTTTTGAACAAATATTAGAATTTAACAGAATAACAAAGTTGGGAGGGACTTTGGAGGTTTTCTAGTCTAACTTCCTGCTCAATTGCTATAATAAGAGGAGAACGCTAATGCTATTGAAACTTTTATATGCAAAAGGACTGAATTTTCATTTTTACATACCATTGCATGCAACAATATTCCATTAATTTGATTGCAGGGCAGAAAACTTCAACTGCAGGTGCAATGATGATGATCACAATGACAATCTTATTCCTTCTTCCCAGCTGTCAGAAGCCTGAGCCTGGCTATTCACATTGAGGTGACAGCTGAATCCCATAAATAAATAAAATGTTCTTTCTCTGAGAACAGTGTTATATCATACTACAATGCAATTATAGGAAAACTCAAGGGGAAAAGAAAATGGTTACAAAGACCTCCATCAGAGATCCTAAAAAATTCCATTTTGTCTCTAATCTATAGGAAGTTGCTAGAAAGAAGTGTTCATAAGTTTTCAGCTATCTTCAATCTATCGATAATACTCAGATATATTTTTCCTTCTTGTAAGCTTGAATTTGATGCTGCTTGAGATTTCCTTCAGGTGGTAAAGGACTGGACATTGCTTAGGAGCTAAACATTTTGGAACTTCTGTACTGTGTTGAGCTGCATCTCTTCCTAATAATTTGATTTGCTGTCTGGGAAGGAGAGTGTTCTTGGATCTATTATATAATACTTATGTTAAGGAAAACTATTTTGATGGTTAAGCCATATGTCTATAATTGGAAAACATTTGGAATTATATTAATAGCAGCTCTAGATGATTGTAATGCATTTTTTTGTGCAGTCAACCTTGGGGTTGCTAAAGGTTGTTTTTAAACTGTATCTGCCTCCGAAAATAGTAGCATGAATGGTAATATGGTAAACATGGATAGTACTGGAAGGGTCTGAACAAACCTCTGCTGAAAATGCTTTACTGGTTCCTTGTTGCCTTCGAAGTCTAATTCAAGATGCTTACATCATTTAAACCTAAGCTATATTCAAGATTGTCATGCAGAATAAGAGAATAACAGGAGTTGGAAAGGACCTCAGAGATCTTCTAGTCCAACCCCCTGCTCAAGCAGGAGACCCTATACCATTTCAGACAAATGGCTGTCCAATCTCTTCTTAAAATCTCCAGCAGTGGAGCACCCACAACTTCTGATGGTAAGACATTCCACTGATTAATTGTTCTCAAGAAGTTTCTTATTACATTCAGGATGAGGCTCAAAACCGTGTCATGCAGTTCTGGTTTTTAATGTTTTATGCTTTTTTGTTTTAATTATATATAGAAATATGAATATTTTTATAGCATTTTGGAAAGCCACTCAAACATGTTAATGGAGTAGGTGGCAGATACATTTTTAAAATACTCCAAAATATAAGTCCTTAGATTTCTTTTTAACAGCCTGCAAAACGAGTTGATAGGAGGTGAGATTTAATATTGTTTTTTTTAATATTTGCCATCAAATGGTTATATCTGTTACTTTTTTTTACAAATGTGGAATTGAAGTGTATTTTCATTATTTATATTCTCCCCACTTTACCTGTGAGAACCTGCAACTTACATGCTATATATTATGCCCATTTATTATCACAATCACCTTGTGAGGAACATTTAACTAAAAGATCATGATAATGTCACCCAAGGAATGTCACACCCAAATGAGGATTTGACCTTGGGACTTCCCAATCAAATACCTTCATTTGTGCTACCACTCTTTATTTGAACATGTTTAAATGAGAAAAACATCCTTTCTTAAGCTCAATAGACATTTTCTGTATGGGAGCCATAGTTACAAACTATACCTATTGAATCAAAAAAAATATTGCATAGCCAGGATATCATTCTCCTTAGATCAGTAATGAAACAGAAGAGCCTTTGATCTTTGGTTTCAGAATTTCAGATCAACCTAGATTTTGCTTAAGATGTGCTTCTTTCTCACTATGCCATTATATTTTTCACTTTTTCCAGACACAATAACCATAGCATTTTAATGGCTTTCTCTTGCTTTTCATTTTATTGTATAGCTAACCATGCTTTTTTTCCCCAAATCATTTTAATTGCCTTTTTCTCTTGCTTCCCTTCAAACAGCTGAATTTCTTTCAGCCCATCTGTTTTGGGAAGGTCACATTCGAAGCTTGTGAATGGCATTCTATAATTGGAAGCTATGACAGGTCTTAGCATCGCTTATTTTTGCATACACCTAATCCCCCCCCTCCCGTCACAAATTATAATCAGAAATAGCCTGTCAACCTTTGAACAAGTTAGTACTTTGTCGTGGCAAGTGTAAAACAGGTGTATTTTCTTTCTCCATATCAGCTTCCTGTTTGTTGACTCTGTTGTCACTCTTGGTTCAAGGCTTTAAACTGACAGATTTGCATCAAATAAGTGAGGGGGAAGCTATAAAAATGAGGGCCAGATACTTTCAAAGGAAAAAAAAAACGAAGTTTGGCAACAGCCGTCTGATTTCAGCAAGCTCTTCTGTTCTTTCTGTAACAGCCATAATGTCATGCATTTAGTACATAATTTAATTGTATTTCCTTTAATGGAACTACATATTGAAGTGATATTATAGGTCTTTATATTAAGAATCTCCCAAATGTTGCAGGTAATACTTCATGTTGAACTTTATGATTAATGCACTTTTAAATTTCATCCCAGTAGCCACAGCGGCTACACTTTCTTTCCTTCAAGCTTATGAAAAATTTCCAGCATATTTATTCTTAAACAAGTTTTCAGGTAACCTGCACATGTATATCTGCATCATATTATCATATTTTAATAAGAGTCATAGATTTATAGTTACAGGGGATCTTCCTAAATGAATAGTCTGCTATGCAATATATAACTTCAGTATTGCTGACTGTGGCCATTATATTTATACCATCTGCATTTGCACTTGTTTCACTGTTGACCAAATTTTGCTGTCAGGTTATTGTCATTCTTGCCATATATCAAATCAATTATAATCTCAAGCAGTCATTTATTTATTTATTAATATTTATTAATATTAATATTTATTAAACATTTATGACTACATGACAAATAAAAATAAAATCACATAATAAAAATGAACAACTAAAACTAATATAATTCATCTTCTGTCACAGTAGAGGAATGAATATATTATATCATTCGTCTAACTATCCTCCTGTTTTATAGTTTGAATATTACTGCAGTGCACCTTTTCAAAAAGAGGTGTAATAAGAGTATGGTGGACTTGCTACCATAGATTTGCTATGACTTCACAAAACAGGATTCTTATGACACTACACAATTTTGGCATCTGAAAATATCCTACAGATAAATGTCTATGGAGATTCTCAGTCCTCCAGGTCATGGTTGTCCCAAAGGTCTTCTTTCAAAAGGCAACTGGAAAAACAAAGTCCAGTTACCTTTTGAAAAAGCACCTTTGGAGCATCTTACAAATACATTTTACCATTTTTGCCAAAGTCATTGCTACCACTGTTGAAGCCAAAGGGCTTCATTTCACAAAATACACATTTCTTTGTTCTCAATGGAGTCTGGAGGAAAGCAGCATTCCAGGAATTTGTGAAAATAAATGGAATAACAACTTAAAGTGACAGTCTTATTTGTTTAGGAGTCAGCCTGTAATGAATGAAAACAAGTTGTGCCAATATTCCTTGGCAGAATTGCATGTCTTAGCTCAAGTATTACTTAATCAGTCAAATATACCAATGTTCCTCTCATGGAACCTTTTGTGTGTGTTTCGTGAAGAGAACCAGAAAAGCTACTAGAAAGCTAAGTGATTATCATTCTGGAATTTATTTATTTTTTGTATTTCTGTACTTCCTTAAATTGGGAAGTATAAAGGCAAATATGAGAAACAAGCTTTTAAAATTAGTGGGGAAGACATCCCAAATTAATCAAGGATGTAGAAGACAATGCCCTGGGCTTTACAGTAATCCAACTATTCAAGTTGCATTGTCAATCTAGCTAAACCCTGAAGCATTATTTTCCCATTAAATCACTTGTGCATTCTTTACTATGGTAAGAATTGAAAGCTTCTTACAGAATCCTAATTTTTATTAATAGCTTTGATTCTGTTCTCATATAACTTTGAAAACAAAGTTTGCATCTGGAGGAATTGCTGCATTCAGAATCGTAACACGAAACAAAGCTAGGACTCGGTTTCTGTAATAAATGATAAATAAAATATCAGGAGCTGAATGATTTGCATTAAGGATCACTCCAAGGACTGACACACTCCCTTTTCAATGAGATGCTGTCATATGGAAATTTTAATCAGTATGCATTCTCTATAGTCTGATTTGTGCCCACAATCACCTCTTCTTACATAAATAGAAAATTGAAATGCAAGGTGGTAAGACTGTGTTAAATGCATACCAATGAATGCTTGTGGGCAGGGCATCATATTTTTTCTCACTAAACATATCAATGTCCATTTTATGAATGCAATTCTCTTTTATGGATAAGGTGTTTTTCTTTTACGGATTTTTAATTCAACACCTTATATTTGTCTGATTGAGATGTCCAATAACAAAGCACACAGGTTTAGTGAAATACTGTAATTTTACCAGAAAAAGCACCACATAGTTTTCAGTAGAGATTGTGTGTCCTTAGTTCAACTGTTATGAAATCACAAAAGTCTGTAAGTCATTTCTGGCAGAAATATACTAAAGCAAAAGTCTGTGTATTGATAATCTTTTTAAGGGAAACAAAATTAAACAAGATTGTTAAGAGATTGCTAACCTTATTGAAAAGAAGGACCAGAGATATTGATTGGGTTGTAAATCCAGCTAATGAAGGAAGACACTGGTAACCATCAAAGGTACACAGAAAACTTTTCCTGTCAGCTAGTAATCATTCAGACCTGTGTAAGCCAGATTTGGTAACCCCATGAACACTATCACACATCTGTAAAAAAAATACCTTGAGTCAATAGGTGACAACTCCAAAATCATAATAGACTCCAAATGCCATCTCGTTTATTGTGCTACATTTTTTTCAGCATCAAGGATTAAGTATGATATTCACTGGTCCAATAATAAAAAAAAAGGCAAAAAACAGGATTTTATAAAATTATAGAAGATTTAGAAGAGCTTGTTTTTGATAGAACTGTGCTACTTGCTGGCTATTGAGCAATATATTCTTTTCTAAATAGTTATCACCTGATTCTTTAATAGTCTATTCCAGTGTTTTGAACAGTATTAATGTCAAGCTCACTAGCCTGAACTTATCCAGAACTTTTTTTTCTTTTTGCAGATAAGAACAGCATTGCTTTTCTCTAAATCTATCAGCCCTACAAGGCAGAACTAATAAGAAAACTGACTTCACAGGAAAACTTCCACAGCCAGCTATGGAATTCTGGGAGTTGTAGTCAGGGGTGGGCTTCAAAATTTTTATCAAGAGGTTCTCTGCCCAGTTGCTGGGTGGGCATGCCATGATGGGTGTGGCCTAGTCAGCCTCCTCCACCGCAGCGCGGGGGGGTTGCCCTCCTCCTCCAGAAGCTTTCCTCAAGCCTCCGGAGGCAAAAACAGCATCCCCAGGCTCCGGAGGCCCTCTGGATGTCAGAAACAGGCGTTTTTGAACTTCCCGAACTTCTGGAAGGCTCATTTTTCACCCTCCCCAAGCCTCCGTGCACGCCCTGCACTTACTTGCATCCAAAATGGGCTGTGTGGGGACTCCTGGGAGGGACGGGGTGGGCGGGTCCAGCCAAGAGTGTGATTTGGGGGTTCTCTGAACTGCAAAGAATCTTAGCTAGAGGTTCTCCTGAACCCCTGCGAACCCCCAGCAACCTACCCCTGGTTGTAGTCCACATGTCTTAAATTTGCCAAGGTTGAGAAACGCTGCCTTATTGAATCAGGGAGCAAGCGAGTCTGTTTCTTCTTAACACTATTTTTTTCTAGGTTTTAAGGTATGTTTATGACTTTATTATTTCTATAGGCTTTTTAATTTTCCCTTCAAGCCTTCTCCAGGCTCTCTACAAAAGCTCTCGTATTATGCCTATCCTTCATAATCTCTCAAACATCTAGGAAAGACTCTAAAATGACATCCGCAAGCATATTTAAGGTAATTGGATGTAATGTAATTGGTCTGATTCTAGACATTGAAATGTGTCAATGGATTTTACTTTACTATTCCACCTTTTGGATGGTTATAGTGTTTTTATATTTTGTATCTTAGATATGTTTTCCTGTTATGGTTTTGGGTTATTATTTATGGGTGGGGGGGAAGAATTATTTTTGCTTTTGTTTAAACTTTTTACATCATTGTTGCTTAGAGGTCATACTGCTTCTCTGAGTCTTAATGCATTTAAATACAATATGACATTTTTTATGTGTTTAGCTCTTTGCATTTCCTCAGTGTTTTTGGATTAACGTAGCAGTATTAACAATACTTGATGAATTTGCTCTTTGGTAATCCCCTGATGAACCCATCTAATCTGTATATCCTGAAGTTAAATGCATATCCGAACACTATTCCAAATTAAATTCTCTGAAAGTTTAAATATTTAGCACATTTAAATAAAAAAAAATAAATAATAAAAAAGTGTAGATAAAGTTTGCTTAGAAATGAATATTTTGTGAGAAAATGTGCTCAAAAATATAATTATTATTATGATTGGACCCCCCTAATTAACAATATGTTTTATAAAAACATATTGATCATGCCTCATAAATGAGAAGTACCATATCTGCGTATTTTAATCTATTTCTCAGTTAAAATTTTTCAAGTATAGTTCTGTACTCTGTAAACATCTATAGTAAAAAAGAATGCACTTATCTTCAGAATCCAAATCATGCAATATTTATAATTAGGCAAACCAATAAAGAAAATAATATATATATACATATATATTACCATGTAGTCCTATGAAATTTAGATATCAAACTGCTGCGGTTGCCTTGTAAATACTAATGCTGCAAGATAATAAACAAAAAACATGTTTTATGACAGAGCTGCAGAAAGAAAATGTCAAAATACATTTAGTGTTGTTTTGGTGTACTCATACATTTTTTTTATCAAAATGGAGCAAAAGATAGACAGGAAGCATACATTTACATTAATCAAAACAAACATAATGAACATAGACGTATCCAATATTTTTTCTATGTCTTATTATATGATCATGGTCTCTCTGATAATTTGATTGCAGCTGATGACATTTATAGAATGAGAGAAGTCATATATTAGAAGTAATCTATTTGCATATGCTTCATTATATGTTTATTGCTTGGTAATGATCCAGCATGTATTTATCCTTGACATATTGGTATTATTAAAGTTTTATGATACATAATTAATTTCTTCTGTAATAACGCTGACAAATTATCAGTAATATGGCAATAATTACAGTTGAGGCATATGGCATGCCAAGCAGAAGAGGCTTTAAATGCTTTCAGGTGTGTTGACAGAAAGAGGCAAACAACACCCTAAGTCCGTTCTAAAGAAATGACAACTGTTAAAAGCTGCACTGAAACCAATCTAAGATACAATTATAAAACTATGAACATTAGTTTGCAACTTAGTTGATAGCAAGCCATCACATCATTTCCAAGCCTACTGCTAGATTAGATTGGTACTAAAACCATTTGAAATAAAAGAACAGCTGATAATGGCTTGATTCACACAAAATTATTCTGTAGCTTGTTTTGTTTGGGCTGAGCCTGATGAGCAAACCCAGCAATTGTTATCTTTAAATGGTGTATTGAACTAGCAATATAGGCCTGGCTTATTCATAAAGCACCCTGTTTACAGACTCTACTTGTGATCTATTAATCCATATATTTTAAATTCATTCTTTGCAAGTGGACATTTAATGCTGTAAAGCACTGTTCAGCGTAAGTTTGCTGAATTCAATTTGAGAGAATCAAAATGCAAGAAAGGATAAGATTCCTGCTCTTTCAATCATTCACTCAGTGTTGTAGCTTTCAGTTTGGTCCATAAAAGGGATTGTTAAAAACTGTGATACAATTACATCAGAGGTGGGTTTCAGCAGATTCTGACCAGTTCTGGAAAACCAGTTGCGGAAATTTTGAGTAGTTCAGAGAACTGGTAAATACCACCTCCGACTGGCCCTGTCCCCATCTATTCTCTGCCTCCCGAGTTCCAGCTGATCAGGAGAAAATATCGATTTTGCAGTAACCTTCCCCTGGAGTGGGGAGAGAATAGAGATTTTACAATATCCTTCCCCTGGAGTGGGATGGGCATGGAGATTTTACAGTATCCTTCCCCTGCCATGCCCACCAAGCCATGCCCACCAAGCCATGCCATGCCCACCAAGCCACCCCCACAGAACCGGTAATAAAAAAATTTGAAGCCCACCACTGAATCACATAGACATAAACACACATCTTTAAGCCAATCTATTCTTTTGGCCATAAAGAATACTAAAGAAGGGGAACTAGAGAATGAATTTACCTATGGAAACCATGACTTCTTCATTTGGTCGATATATAAGCAAATCTGGATAGTTCTCTATCAATAGTATTTTCTTTTGATTCCTGTTTCTGCATAAGTGTTGTACGTGATCTCATAAATGGTGCCTGTCAAATCTGTAATTTTATTGCAAGTTAATCCTTAAGCGCTTCCAAAATTTCAGTATTATGGTACTGTAAAAACTAATAAGCTTATTTATAGAGTGAGATAGTGCTAGATACATTTAAGCTATGATGCAATCTCCCAAACAGAATATTGGATCATCTCTTTTTGGGTTCTGCACTACTCATCTATCTGCATACTGAACCAGTAATTTCCCCAAGATCATTCTGAGACAGCACAATTATAAATATTCATTTTGCTGCTCAGAGGTGTGGGTGCCATGTGCAAACTTGACACCAGATTTAAAAGCCTGACACAAGTCAACATGTGGAAATACTAAGTAGTTCCAAATGGTCTATTAGCGACTAAATTCTCTCCTCAAATTGTATTCAAGAACTTTACCCAAGCATCATTTTAGGGTAAAAATACAGACTTAGAAACCTCCATTATATCTTTTCCTACACAACCTCATAAAGGGTAAAAGAAAATGTTGAATTTTTCTACATTTCTGAAATCATATCATAATCTTTATCTTTTACAGATTTTATCGCAATTCCTTTGATTGTTGTGAGATACCTAGAGTTGCTGGGAATCAGGAAAGATACAAGTTTAATAAATTATTATTCTTGCTATTGTTATTGTAATAGTGGCATTTTTAAATCAAATTTTCAACATGGTACTGTGACATTGAGTGTGTATCTATGAACTAAGAAATCCAATTAACTACAGGAACAAATGAATAAAATCCTTCTGGTAACTATTATAGAAGGTAACATAATATTTCATTGAACAGAGTGAAAATCTGATCTTCTGATGGTATAGCTGTGGATAGAAAATTGTAATACAGACTTTGAGGAAATAAACCAGAATTTATAGAAACTGGTACATTTCACAGTAGGAAGAAGGAATGAAATCTAGATATTATAAATACTGTAATTATTACAGTGTTTTGTCTGTTCTACCTAGACACAGTTGAAATGAATGCCCACTAGAAGACAACAGAGAAATTAAAAAGAAAGAAAGGAACTCTTTACTGCCATTTGCCATTTATCATCTGAATTTCTGCAGGCTGGACCTGAGAGAAAGAGAGAGAGAGAGTTGGATTTGTGAATATGTATGTATGTATGTATGTATGTATGTATGTATGTATGTACGTATTCACAAATCTCAGGCCTTCATACTGTAAAACCTAGTTCAACTATGCAATATTTAACCATACCTAACTAGGTAACCAGTGCTGTGCTTAGTTTCTTGTGGTATTAATTTTAAAAGACTTGGTCAAAGCAGTGGGACAACTTGATTCCAGAAGTTGTGGATGCTCCAACACTGGAAGTTTTTAAGAAGAGATTGGGCAACCGTTTATCTGAAATGGTATAGGGTTTCCTGGCTGACCTTGAAGGTCCCTTCCAACTTTCGTGTTTACTTTTGTGAACACCAAAGTAGTATCACAAAAGTATCATTAATAAGCTACTAATAGGCAATTCTTTGGTACTTGTGTGCACTTTTGGAGTATGTCATGGCCTTATACCATTGAAAGGGTGGGATGCTTATTCACAAAATGGCCGTCCTGTCATGTATAGTTGGCTACAAAACTCACATTACCTAAACACAAAAGATAGGACTGCTTTTTACCACCACTAATATATTTCCATATCCCCCAGGATTCCCTCTATCATCTTGGCTCCCTTTCTGAGCAAACGGCATACTTTCCAGCAAGCAGAGTGCTTTATTGTACAGTATTTTCAAATACGTCTTGCAATACATCCAAATGTATTGCAAGACGATGCTCAGTCAGGGTGACTACATCTATTTATCAAATACTGTATTTTTCGGAGTATAAGATGCACCAGAGTATAAGACGCAGCTTAGTTTTTGGGGAGGAAAATGGGGGGGGGGAAATCTGCCTGCCAGATATTCATCTGGCTAGTGTCCTTAGTCTGGTCAGATTCAGCACATTAGTTTGCTGATTTTTATCCCCTGCTTGGGATAAAAAACAGCTTCTTAAACACAACTGATCTTTAGAAAGAGAAGCAATGAGAAAAGCAGACAAAGCACAGAGATCACTTCACGTGATAGTGCCTCGTTAGTGCGGAAAAAAGCTTCACAGCTGAGAGTCGGAGGGAGCAGGGGAAGATCGCTTCACTGAAAAAAAGCTTCTAAAGCACAGCTGAGAGTCGGAGGTAGATCTAGCACCTCCTTAGGGCTGAAAAAAAGCTTCAAAAAATCTACATTCGGAGTATAAGATGCACCCAAATTTTCAGCCTCTTTTAGGAGGGAAAAAAGTGTGTCTTATACTCCGAAAAACACAGTATACAAGATGGTGATACAACATCATGCCCACAACTTGTACAACTTCCCGCAGATGCCATTGGGGCTAAATGTTCAGAGCATCATTTTCCCCTTTTCTTCCCCTGCCTAAACCCTTTTCTTGCTCATTCAAGCCAAGATTGGCATGCACACAACAGCATGTCATATCAAGCAATAAAGGCCTTGGGATGGGTTCCCAAAACATTCCTCTAAACATCCTCAAACATGAGATCAAGGGCCTGCTTTGCATATAATTAAGAATATTCTCATTTTAAAATGAAATCTGACATTATTTTTGCCTCTGGAGACCTGTGGGTGTGGTGAGGAAGGGAATATGATAGGTTGCTGTAGCCGAAACAACAAAAATATTGTGGCTCTTTAACAGCTATTACAGCACAAGCTTCAAACTACATTCCACTTTATCAGATTGCAGGGAGGAAATCCAGAGAGAGGAATATGTTAACATAGTGTAATTGTCTGCATGTGAGGGAAGCAGGGAGAGAAAATAATAAAAGAAGGCAGAGAGAACTGGAAAGCAGGAGGTGCAGACAATGATAATTAGCTATTGATAGCAGCCATTTGCAAAATTGCAGTTGGACACATCTCAAGTATTCCTGCGCTAATAATCTTGAGATAAAAACTGAATCAACAACTGCAAGGATAGAATTTTGAACAAGTGTTCCAATCAGACTTCTTGGGAGGTTTCAGCAACTTTTTCTGTAAAATATTAATGAGTCAAAGGTGTGGTTTTCTGACATTCTGTCCTCCCTGTCTGTCTTCATTTAACATTAATTTCTGTGTCATATTGTGAGATGGAAGCCAGCAGCCATTGTGAACAGCATGCACATATGCACTTTAATGTTTGTGGTGAATCATGCCTGTGCCAAGTTAAAATGAAACAAACATGAATGAGGGAGGCCTGGCAAGGGAATAACAAACAAAAAATTAACAAAAATAATTGCAAATTGAAAACCATATGCTGTGTAGGCTACATAGGAAAGAGTTTGAAAATCAGGGTGATTACTAGTGCTTTTAAAGTTTCTTCAGTAGCGTAGGAGTCTAAAATAGAAAGGTAGGAAATAAGTTCTCTTTTACTGTACTACTGTACTACTATCCTGAGCCCTAAATCTCCAGACAGGAACTGAATAAATTACTGATTAAGCAGTGAAATGTTTGAAACAAAAAAAAAAAGTACAGTTGCCATGGTTTAACACTGAAAATCTTCATCGACATATTCCACAGACGTTTTAGAGGAACCTGTTTCAGAAAATCATATGATTTAGGTCATGGGTGTCAAACTTGCCGCATCGCACTGCCATCACGTGACATTTCATGACATTTTTCCCATTCGCAGAGCTGGGGTGGGCATGGCCTATGCATGACGCATCTGGCCCTCAGGCCGTCAGTTTGATACCCCTGATCTAAGTGAGACTTCTACATTAGCAGGAGCTGTGATAGCCACTTTCCTCCTCATTACTCTCTTCCACATTGTATCAAAGCAATAATTTATGCATACATAGCATCAATGACATAGATATGCCTCACCATTCTACTCTTCCTCTCTCCAGCATAAGCCAAAGGTGAGAAGAAAGATATAAGAATCCTTATGTTCCAGCGATTTATACTAGATTTCAATCTGAAACACCTAGTTTTTGATTCTAGCCATGGTGATGCAGTGGTTAGAATGCAGTATGGCAGGCTAACTCACTGCTCGCTGCCAGGAGTTCAATTTTGACCGGCACAAGGTTGACTCAGCCTTCCATCCTTCTGAGATTGGTAAAATGAGGATCCAGATTGAACATGCTGACTCTATAATAATAATAATAATAATAACAATAACAATAACAATAACAATAACAATAACAATAATTTAATTCTAAATAATAATAATAATAATAATAATTCTAAATTTGCCGGACTTGAACATTTTGACTCTACAAAAAACCACCTTACTCGGAACAGCTTACATCCTCCGACGATACCTTAACAGTTCCTAGGTCCTTGGTTAGGACTCGAGCTGCTGAGCTATTAACCAGCCTCAAAGGTTGTGAATCTCACTAAAGATTAACCAATAAATAATAATAATAATAATAATAATAATAATAATAATAATAATAATAATAATAATAATAATAATAATAATAATAATAATAATTTTATTTCTATACCACCCTTCTCCCGAAGGACTCAGGGTGGTGTATAGCCTGATTAAAAGCACAAAGACAGACAAAATTTAAAAATAATTAAAATTATTAAATAATTGGCTCAATTATAAAACTCCCAAATTTAAAATTCCACATTTAAAACCAATTAAAATCTTTACATTGATAGCCCGGCCTGGCGGAACAAAAAGTTTTGAGGGCACAGCGAAATACACGGAGGTCGGAGATCTTAGCATTTCTGGGGGCAGTTCATTCCAAAGGGCAGGGGCTCCCACAGAGAAGGCCCTCCCCCTGGGTGTCACCAGCCGACATAATTTGGCCGATGGCACCCTGAGGAGACCCTCTCTGTGGGAGCGGACTGGCCGGTGGGAGGCTACTGGTGGCAGAAGACGGTCTCGAAGGTACCCAGGTCCAATGCCATGGAGCACTTTAAAGGCGGTAACCAACACCTTAAATTGCACCCGGAAGACCACTGGGAGCCAGTGCAGCTCACACAGGAGTGGTGTCACGTGGGCACAACGAGTTGCGCCCATAACCACCCATGCAGCCGCATTCTGGACCAGTTGGAGCCTCCGGATGCTTTTCAAGGGGAGCCCTTGAAACTGTAAAGCTCTTAGTGAAGTCTGTAAAACACTATGAAGCAGTATATAGGTCTAAGTGCTATTGCTATTTTCATGTAGTCATTAAGCTTCACTTAACCACTTGCACAAGACTGAGAGGATAAATTGTATGCTGGGGAAAAAAACATATTCTGCCACAGATACTTAGAAAAATGTTGGGATACAAAAATGATAGATCCTTTTTTAGCCTAACTCAGCTAGCGGCTCTAGAACAGGGTAGAAAACTTTTTAGTGTCCAGGGCCTGGGACACTATATATTTAAATATTTGAAAGTAAATATGGAGTACGTTGGGAATATTAATGACCAGCATTCTGTAGGAAACTGGGGACAAGATTTTCTTTCTTTTTAAGCAATAGCAATAGTAGTTAGGTTATGTACTACCCCATAGCTTTAGAGCACTCTCTGGGTAGTTTATAATGCTGAAGCATTCCTACTCCCAAGTCTTTTGGCTATACAATTTGGGATGAATATCCTTTGAATGGTGTGTGAGTAGGAATGGATTTCCAGAGAAAAGATTGCAGACTACAGGAACCAGGAGCACTACTCAGGTGACCCTGAGGACATAGATAAACCCCCAAGTGCTTCAATGACCCTCTAAAAGGGCTGTTGCAAATGTCCAGTTGTCTGCAAGGAATATAAACCCTTCCATTCCCCACTATCCTGTCAGAGCTGAAAAAGCTTCTTGGATGAGAAGCAAAATGTCTTCAAAGAAAAAAAAAAACAAGAAGTCCAGTTGCCACCAGAAAAAGCACCTTTGGGACAACCCTGACCTGGACGACTGAGAATCTCTACAGATAGAAGGCTGTGTCAACCTTGAGCCACCATCAGGATTAAACTCCAGGCTGTCTACAGAGATTGTCTGCAAGACTGCACTTTAACCACTGTGCCACTATGGCTCTATTTTTCTGATCCCTCTGGGGGAATCCTGCCTAAATTAGGAAACCATATCATTTGTTTTTCAGCAATCATCAGTAAAATTAAGCATACAGTCCCAAGGTACTCTGAAAGTTGCAGAAAAGGGATTGTAGACTACCTGACACTCCACCAGGGACATCTACAATGGGCTTTGATTGCATGCTTGAAGCTCCATCCCCTTTTGTGTGCATTGAGCAAGACGTGGAACCCCAGTTGTATGTCTCCTCACTTGACACTTTTGACCCTCTTTGTCTGAACCCCACAGATGGCCCTTAGTTTTAAGCTCAGAGCAAAAGTAATGCATCCAATTTCATGTCCCTGCTCATGAAATGCATTGTGTCTTGTTGATCATTAACGTGTCAGCCTCACCTCTCTCAGAGGACTCTTGTGAGAAGAAACAGATACAGGGAAGGAGAATGCTTTGTATGCTACATATAAGTAAATATATAAATAGGAATCCTGTGTTCTCTTCATCCCCCTTTGGAGCCACAGCCTATTACAACAACAACAACAACAACAACAACAACAACAACAACAACAATGGAACTGCAAAAAAAGGCGCTACTCGGAACATCATATATTTTAAGTAGGTACTTGGTTGATACCTAGGACGCTGGTAGCAACTCGTATCAAGCATTAGCACCAGTCAATGGTATTTGTGACACATTTTTAAATCAGTTGACTGATTTTCATATTTAATGAATAAAAGATATTATTATTATTATACACAAAAATGACAGTATACACAGCAAATGAGATAACCATGCTGGGTTAATAATTATTTATTATTAAATTATTTAATAATAATTAAATCATGCTGGGTTATTATTATTATTATTATTATTATTATTATTATTATTATTATTAATTATTACCCAAGGATGCCGACAGGAAAAGGAAAAGTATACAGTATTGCTTTAAAGACTATGCTGCCACGACTTCAGAATCACAGCCACAAGAATTTAAACAGCTGTGGGGCAGAGTTTCTGGAGGAGTTTCTTTGATGCTGAATAGATTTTCTGCTGCCAGCTTTTTCTGGTAACCTGGTAACAAAGTAAGGACCTTTGTTAGGCTCTGTGCAGGTGAAAGAGCCCTGGAGAACAATTGCTTTCCTCCAGAGAAGACAGCTTAAAATACCTGGCAACCGCTGTTTTCCCCCTCCCTGTTCCATATTATATTCTGAGCAACCTCCCACTCGGACTCAGCCAAGGTACCTGTTTGTTGACGGAACATTTCTGTTTGAAAAAGAGGAAATAAAGACTGCCATGTTTCCTGGAGTGCATAACTGCCCTTCCAAACAGACAATCAGCTGATTGGTTTTGTGGTTCTAATTTGTGTTTGTTTGCTTGTTTTACTTGCCCTGGATATTTAGGTTACTGTATAATAGAGGAAAAAGGTGGGGGCAAGGGATGTTCTTCAGAAAATGCCTAGCTTTACAGATTAGAATAGTAGAATACAAATCTGAATGCAGTTTTGCTTCAGATAGCAATCTTGGGAGGTTCAAAGGTACAGAGATCTCCTAAACTGATTCTCCTGTTCCTAGTATCTAATGATCTCAGCTATGCTTTAATAATAACAATGTTTTAATGACATTCTGTTTTAATATTATTTTATGGTTTTATTATACTTAGAGTGACATTTTGTGAGATGAGCAGCAGTATAAATATGATTTATAAACAAAGGATCTGATTTTAAAGGTTTTATTTATAGAAATCTGTCTACTAGTAAAAACTACTCAAACAGGGAATAGATTGAATTATGACTTTTATTCTTGGTGTATGTGGACGTGTGTTTTAAGTGTAAGAAGTGCTTTTAAATGGAAGAATTAAGAATTATATCTATCTTCTCATTTTCTTAGCTTGGAGATTTTTGATTTTTTTTTTTTTTTTACAAATGATATGTGGAATTTTGATGAAGCAAGTAGCCTTGAAGAAATACTCCAGAGACAAACCTATTATATAGTTATGAACACTGCATTTAGATGCATTTCAATTACAGGATGTAAGACAAAAAAGTGAATCTGTGGATGTATAGCAGGGGTAACCAACTGGTCCACAACCTGGTGCTGGGCCTCAGCTTGTTTGAGCATGCTCACCCACAAGTGGTGGGTGAGCATGCACAAAGCTGTATTTGTGTAAGCTGTGTGTGTGTGTGTGTGTGTGTGTGTGTGTGTGCATGAAACCATCCTCTTTTCTCCCGCCGCAGCCACCTCCACCAGTCCCCCAAGCCAAAAAGGTTAGAGACGGCAGCTGTATCACCATCATTATCCTATTCCTATAAATAAAATAAAGTATTTACATTTATATAGCATGGAGGTTAAGCTGGCCACCTTTTAAATTTTAACAGTGTTTTATCATTCTTTTTATTTATTTATTTTTACTTTTATCTACTTTTCTTTATATTTCAGTACTTTGTTGTCCCTCTCTGAGGGAGATGGGCAGTTCAGAAATTTGAAAAATAAACAATTAAAATAAAATGTTAAATGTCCCTTTCGGTTGATTTCTTGGATCATATTAAAATTGAAAGCACTTCTAATACTGGTAAACCTTGTTCACTCAACCCATGTTCAGGGATTGTTCAAAGTTGTGACAGCGCTAAATGAATATAATTATGGCTGGCCCTTGAAGTTCCAACTTTCAGATCATTCCTACTGTCATGCGTCACTGCAGCCTCCTTACTCTAACCTTCCTGCACTTGTGCACAATCTGTGTTGACAGTTTGACCTCCCAGGACCTCCCAGCCCCAGCACTTTACCTGGGACTTCTGCCACTTCCTACTTAACAACCAGTGCATCTTGGGCAGGGGTGAAATCCACTTACCTTTGCTACCGGTTCGCAAATGTGAGCGTGCGCGCCTCCTCCACACAGGTGCAGAGCCTTCTGCACATGTGCTGAGGGTCAAAAACAGGATGTGATGACATCCAGTGGGTGGGCAGAACTTCCTGCCGCCAATGCTACCGGTTCGCCTGAGCCAGATAGATAGCTAAATTTCACCATTTATCTTGGTGTTATGATGGCAACTGGAACTGCTGATTGCGATGCCATCATGGATTTTTCACTGTACAACTGCATTGTTTAGTGACAGAAATCATAGTCCCAATTTATTTGTGTCCTGCCTTTATTATTTTTACAATAACTCAAAGCAACAAACATTTCCAACACACATTCCTATTTTCTCATAACAACAACCCTGTGAGGTGGGTGAGGGAATGTTTCTGGCTCAAAATCACCTAACTGGCTTCCTGGGTAAGATGTTATTTAAATTTGTGGCCACCTGGTTTCTATCCAGGTGCCTTAACCACTAAACCAAATACTATCTATCTGCATATAAGATTTAGTTCTTGATGAGATCTGTTGCTGCTGCAAAATATAGCAACCTAGATTCACATTGAATTTGCTTTGCTTTGATTGTATTGAGGATCTTATCAGAAAAAAGATGGGAAAGTGCTACTAGGGTGAGTCAGGGGTGGGTTCTACTTATCTTTACTACCGGTTTCCAGCGGGGCCACGCGCACTCTTCTGCACAAGCGCAGAAGCATTTTGATGACGTCGGGGTCGGTGGGCGGAGCCTCCCGTCGGTTTTACTATCAGTTCTATAGAACCAGTACGAACTGGGGGCAACCCACCACTGGGGTGAGTCTCCTAAAATGTCTCCGCTTTTAACACTATTAATAATTGTATATTGAAGGAATTTCTCACTAAGAGGGGAATTTTAATACGTTGTTTCTCTTACTATTTGCAGGGCCATTATAAATCACAGAACTGGGAGATTTTTTGTTTGCATCCTGATATTCACATTCTGAAGTCTCGTGATATTATACTTTTTTCTTCAGCCATTCTTCAGCTACATGGATTAATTTTTAGTTCTGTTCCATTTATTCTGTTCTTAAGTATATTAAGAAGAAGCTGTCTAGATAGAGAGATTTTGCTGATTCGCAGACCTGATTCTGGACACAGATTTTTCTCTCTAAGTTTTAAGGGGAATTAGATCCTCCCATACGTTAAAATGGAGTAAGGGATGGCAGAAGATAAGATGATTAGATAGTGTCATCAACACAATGAACATGAATTTGGGCAAACTTTGAGAGACAAATGGTGGACAGGGTTACCTAGCATGTTATGGTCCATGGGATCATGAAGAATCAGACACAACTCAGCAACTGAACAACAACAATAACAAATACACTAAAATGCTGCCTCAATGTCCCATTCAATACTTGAAAATAAGAGCCTTGATAGTATAGTGTTCTAAGCACCCTGTTATTAACACAGCTGCCTGCAATTACTGCTGGTTTGAATCTCTCCAAGGCTCAAGGTTGACTCAGCCTTCCATCCTTTCTAAGGTAGGTGAAATGAGGACCAGTTTGTGGGGGCAATAAGCTGACTTTGTATAAATATACAAAAGTATGAAGGCTATTGCTTAATGCATTGTAAGCCGCCCTGAGTCTCCGGAGAAGGGCGGCATATAAATCAAATTAAAAATAAAATAAAATAGAAGACAGAGCCATAGAAAAGCTTCATTCCAATGTTATTGCAGCACCATTTTTCAGATTCATCCCATCATACTTCTGCTAAGCTGAAGTATTCACCTTTTCAACTGACATTGATGGTTTCACAGTATTCACCATCCATTGTTATCTATCAACTGAATATGCCAGAAGTACAGAGCAACATTCTTTTCCTAACCATTAATTTCACAATTATAATTATGGAGCTTAGACCAAAAGCTTGACAGATGTCTTACATTTAAATAATTACAACTACTAATCATGTTCCTAGCACTTTTAATTTTCAATTTAAAATCTCCATTGTGTTTGTCACAATTAAAGGCTAGCAGCTGAAGAAGAATGATAGCAACTCATTCGAGTTCATAAAGTGATACCTTGGAAGGGAAATAAAATGAAGTAAGATTTTAGAGGGTCAAATAGAAAATTTTGTTTGTGTTCTGAGGAATGTCCTTCGCAATTTTAGGAGTTGGGGCTAATGCAAGAACATTGAAAAAAGAGTTCTGGTTGCAGAAAGTAAAGTGAGGCAATTCCAAGTTCTAACAAAGCATAGATAAAAAATTGTGGCCAGGGATTACTGTGCCTTTCAAGATCAAGGTACACAGCTACTTTCTCTAAAATGCTCCTGCTGCCCTTGTTCTTGAGGCATGGCACGTATTACAACCTGCCTAACAGTAGGGCTAACCTAGAGGAAGTTTGTGATTATGCTGGTAATCTTGAAACTAAATAATAAAGGCTCTAAATAGAGCCCTGGTAGTGCAGTAGTTAGAATGTAGTATTGCAAGCAGGGGTGGGCTGCTGGGAGTTCGCAGGGGTTTGGGAGAACTCTAGCTAAGATTCTGTGCAGTTCGGAGAACCCCCAAATCCCACTCCTGGCTGGCCCTGCCCATCCCACTCCGCCCCACCCCACCCTTCCCTCCCAGGAGTCCTCATGATGCCTGTTTTGGATGCAGGTAAATGCAAGGCCACGTGCCGAGTCTTGGGGAGGGCAAAAAACGGGCCCACCCAAAGTTTGGGAAGGCCAGAAACGGGCCCAGGAAGGGCCTCCAGAACCTGGGGAGGTCATTTTCTCTTTCCAGGAGGCTCAAGGAAAGCCTCCAGAGCCCAGGGAGGGCAAAAACACACACACCCATGGTGGTGCAGGAGACCGAGTAGGCCACGCCCACCATGGCCACACCCACCCAGCAACCAGGCAGAGAACCCCTTGCTAAAATTTTTGAAGACCACCCCTGATTGCAAACTAATTCTGCTCATAATCTGGAGCTCAAGATTGGATGGGATCAAGATTGACTCAAACTTCTATTCTTCCAAGGATCTGTAAAACGAGGACCCAGATTGTTGGGACAATATGCTGACATTGTAAACTGCTTAGAGAGTTCTGTAAAGCACTATGGGGTGGTATATAAGACCAAGTGCTATTGGTAATGAGAATGTCACTTTATTAGGGCAGAAAGCTTCTCAAAGAATTTCTAGTATGGTAGCCTATGAAAGTTGTGAGGTGCTTTGAGTTCTTTAGACAAAATGTCTTCTTTTTCCAAAGAAAGGGATTTTGGATTTATAATTCTCACTATCAAATAATTCAAGGCTTTCCCTTTCCTTTTAATGAAGATACCAAAATGGTAGATATATTCTTTGTATGTTTATCCTTTAAAAAGTATCAATTGGGCAATTCCAGTCATTAGATATACAAATGGAATAATGGATTGGACTCAGGCAGAACTAAAAGCCTCGCCAGCAGGAACATTCTAGATCAGAGATCTCCAACCTTGGCAACTTTAAGCCTGGTGGACTTCAACTCCCAGAATTCCCTAGTCAGCTTTGCTTTGCTGGCTGGGGAATTCTGGGAGTCAAAGTCCACTAGGCTTAAAGTTGCCAAGGTTAGAGACCCCTATTCTAGATGCCTTGATCTTGAAGGATATGATAGTCCCTTGGCACAATGTTTTATTGTCAGTATTTTTCTGGTCTCCCTATCAAGAGCTTTTCATTCATTCCAGTCCACTATTATAGCTGGTATCTAATCACTAAATTTGTTCAGGTGTTAATTGCCTTGATGGTATTTCCTCCACTGAGTTTCCATTTTAAGATTTTTCTCACTCACATTACTGTATGTATTCACTATTAACTTTCTTCTTGACTTATGTGCTTGACAGTTTCATGTGTGTGCTTTTCATGGCTATCTAGTGAAAAGAAGAACTAGGGGTGACATGATAGTAGTGTTCCAATATTTGAGGGGCTTCCACAAAGAAGAAGGGGTCAACCTATTTTCCAAAGCACCAGAGAGCAAAACAGGAAACAATGGATAGAAACTAATCAAGGAGAGAACCAACCTAGAACTAAGGAAAAACTTCCTAATAGTGATAACAATTAACAGTGGAATGACTTGCCTTCAGAAGATGTGGGTGCTCCATCACTGGAGGCTTTAAAGAAGAGACGGGACAGCCACCTATCTGAAATAGTATAAGGTCTCCTGCTTGAGCAGGGGATTGAACTAGAAGATCTCCAAGGTCCCAACTCTGTTATTCTGAATGTTGTCATGTCGAAGAATGCCCAGGTATTTGTAGTGATCATCTTCATTCAGGCTTATTTAGACTAGATTTGGTATTTTTATCCATTATTAGTGTTCTGAACTAATGTAGACAACTGAAGGAAAAACAAGTGTCTTTAGCACATTTCAGCTTTTCTATTAACCTTTCTGAGGTTTTTTTATTAGATATTTTCATACACTAACTATAATTTTGGGAAGCGTTAATAAGAAAGTATTATGTTTACACCACTTAAGGATTATTACATTCATTGTTTAGGGAAAAAGGCAGAGTGCAACATAGCTATTTTAAGATTATATTATCCACCTGCTTATTTTGCTTTTATCTCCTTATGAGTTTTGCATTTTGAGTTATTGGCATAAAGCAAGCTCTATTTCCTCTTTCCACATATACAAAAGATAATATTTTTATGAGCCCATTTGAAATAATATTTGGATTTGTTCTTTATGGAGGCTCAATGGAAAATATTCTCAGCAGGTGAAGGAGACAACTTCAGCCCTGGGTATTGCATTAATATTTTTCAGCAATTGATCTACAGAGTGCTGTGCTATTTTCCATACATACTAGTTTCAATATAATTTAAAATTATATTAAAAAGTGAAATTACTTCTACAACAATATGAAATTATGTCTCTCAACTATAATGAAAGCTAATTAGCACTTTCAAAAGTAACCAAGCTATCTAAATGTGTTTCAGTCGTAGATAAATTCTTATTTCAACTTCATATTTCCTTGCATTATTTTGAATTGTCAGTTGTAAAAAAAAACCCTGGAAAATATATTTTATATAGATTATTAAAATTTAAATATTTAATGAATCGTGATTTGCATGTGTATATATGATGAGGGGTCAATTTTGAGGAGTGGTTTCCCTACCATTGTGGCCATTCCTTCTTATAATGAATAATTACTTGTAAGAAATAAAATAATTTCTGGATCCAGCTGAACATCTAGATGCAACAGGACTTCAAAACTAAAACTCATCCAAAGAAATCTTACCAACCAGATTTCTAGACATTTCTACGGATAAAATTGGTGGATCTAAAGAGTATAAATCATTTAACTGCTTTTCCCTCAATTTTTCTACCCAATGTTGCAGTGACTGATCAAGAGTCCTATATGATCTGTAGCTGAGCCAGATCTCAAAGGCCACAAACTATTTAAAAAATTCTGCTTAGTGATAGATACTAAGAAAATGCATTGATGGAGGGGAAAAAACGACCTTTTTTTTTTTTTTGCTAACATCATCTTCACTAAACAAGGAATCTCTTACTAATGTAAGAGATAAGCTTTCTCCACTTGCAGTCTAGTTCTCTCTCTAACTTACCTCATTATCCTTAGGGGCATCTGTTGAGGAGATTAAGAAAATCAAGATGGTGGCCATAACCATCAGTCCTATCCCCTTTTTAAACATATGATGCAATTTAAAAAGTCATGTGGGTTTGATCACATGATTACAAGCACCATTGTGACTCATTTTTTACTCCTCTCCCTATAGATACTCTGGTCAATTGAGATTTATACCAAGATGCCAAAATGACTCTGCATCATGAGAAAGAACACTCAAGAAATAGGTACATAATTGCTCTCATTCAAATAAACAAATTATTGAATTTATAAGATATAAATATGTGAATGACACATTACTCATTTTTTCAAATTACATCATCTTAATATTGATGTAAATATTGAAATATAATATATATCTTTTATATCCACAACTACATTGGTACAAATGACATAATTTCAGATTTAACAGACATACTGGATGATAGATAGTAGCCCTTCCAAATAGTAGTTTCAAAGTGAAAAGTGAAATTCTATTTGCAAGTGAAATTAATATCCCACTTATTACAAAACGGGCTTTTACAAGACAACATAGAACTAAGCTTTGTTTATATTGTTAAGGCATAAATTGATTTGAATCAACTTTATTCTATCTTAATCTGATGAATGAAACTATGGTTTAATGTTATATCACTGTGGCTTATTCAACCAATCGTGGTTAAAATCATGGTATAACACATATATGACTAGATAATATTTCCTTTTTGCTCAGTAATGTTGAAACATCCTGAGGCATTCTTATATATCTTCTATCTCTAACCTCAATGTGTAAAATAACATTTTCAAATCATACAGGAGAAATAGAACTTCTGAAGCCGTATTCTCAGCTATTTCCAAATCTTGTATTGTGCCCTTAGATCTCTTCTTCACTGGCAATAACTATAGAGAGGTATATTTTGTCCACATGAGTGGAAATGGAAGAAAGAGCAAGAAGATCTATGAACTTCATTCAATTTTCAGCTTCCTATCACAATAAATATACATATAAATCTTTCATATATTTCATCCACATTGTTGCATTTCTAGATGATCAAAGGCATAATATATATATTCTTAAAGGAGAAAGTTCAGAAATAAGGCACATGGAATTGTCTTCCAGACAGTTAAGATGCCATCTCTAATTTTCTTCAAACCTTTCAAATCCCCCTCTTTGTGGCAGCTTTAGCTCAGTCCCCATGTTTCCATGCCCACAGAAAACTAACCGTGTGGAACTGAAACAACTATATATGCTTTCTCTGTTCCCCCTATTCTCTCTCTCTCCTCTGGTTTTTCCAATGTCAAATTTCCAGTGGTAAGCATCTTTGGAGGCAACGTCTATATTAATGATGCTTATCTCAATCAGTCTATTTGACAGCCTTCCAGAAGTTAGCAATTTCCCTGTTTTGAGAATAATTGTTCCTACTATTCCTTCCTTTTGCTATTTAAACATTGTAAATGTTTTTATGGTATAATTATGTTCCTCTGCTGTTCTGCATTTCTGAATTTTTGTGTGTGTGTGTGTTTTGAAAGTCCCCTTGGAGGATTGGCAGAGTGCAGAGGAGAGAGAGGATTAATTGTTTGTTCATCTACAACTTGAAAATGTTATGAATTCCCAGGATTTTCCATCATAGATGATTAGTATTCCAAGAAAGTTAATCAGTTATATCTGTGTATAATGTATACTATTCACAGAGAAGAAGTTACTAGCCTCTGGATTGATGCGAAAAAATCTGCACTTCACATGATTTGAGTATATGCAACCATATGCATATTATTAATCTAAAACCACATGAGAGAATACTGATGTGTACAGCTGTAGACTATACATGGATTTTCTCCTAATGAGATCTGCATGTGTTCTGATCTGCAAGATGTGATTGATTTTACACAGGGGACTTTGCCAAAAGAAAGGCCAATCAAGTGCTAGCAGCTGGGGTTTGCCAGCAAAATGACATCATATGTTTCCAGCTAGAATACACAACCCTACACAAAGATTCCCCACAGTGACATTTGGGAAGCAAACCTTACTGGGACATGTTGTATTTTTGAGATCCAGCCTGCCAAATGTTTGTTTATAGCATTTCCTTGAAAATCCAGGTTACAGTATTTCAATGTCATACATGTAAAAACATTTGGCTCTAGAAAATAAAAGTGTTGCAGATCCAGAGAGTGAATGAGTTTGATCTAAAGTTAAACTTGGAAATAGAATAACATAAGAGGTCTGAAATAAACATACAAATATCTCAAAATGCTACATATTTCACAACAGGAACTAATTATTCTAGTCTAAATTATTCTAATTTAAGAAAAATAGAATAATTAGCTTTTGAGCTTAAAGAAAATATGTTGACAAGAAAGAAGTCTTGATAATTAGCAAAAGAAATATGCTTTTTCCAGTACAGTATGTTAACATTTAAAATAGCACACTTAGGAGAAAATATTCTCTGCAGAATTAGGAAGATTACTTGCTATGTTATATTTGAATCTTTCCTCATATTGATTGGAAGTCGTCTTATCTTCATTACTATAGAAAAACAGGAATGTTTTTTCTTCATTTTGAAAACCATGCAGCAGAGAAGCACAGATTTCAGGGTTTACAGAATCAATTTTGTTATTTATTGCATTTTGAAGCCTACCAAGCAGAACCAGTTATGACCAAATAATCACTTGGAGAATGATCAAATACAACCTGGTACCTTAGTGTTGGACCCCATATTGCCATCACTTCTTCTCCTTCCATGAAGCATATATTGTAATGACCTCTGTTCTGAGTTATCACAGTTGAAGATTTTTAAAATTTGCTCTGAAAAATATACGTAGTATTTTTCTTAAAGGATGTTTTAATCCTTTATCACTAATTCAATGTATCTTTGTATACTTTCCGCTAGTGATAAATGCTCCACTTTTTAAATAAAAAATTAGAAAGTACAGTTTTTATTTCTAAAGGAAAGTGATTTAAAGAACTGCAGATTTCACAATATACTGCAATTCACGTATTAGTTGGAAAATGAAAAATTAGCTACATTCTCAATAAAAATTCACACTGGAAAAAAATCCTTCATCCTTATCAGTTTGCCACCAGGAAGATTTTTTTAGATAGCAAACTATGCTTAACAAACATGTTTGAATGATATCCAAACACTCATACTTTTAAAGCAATTTTTTTGTTTTCAAAAAGTGGCTTCAGTTGCTTTTCTTAAAATTCATGAAGTTAGTCAACTTCACTTGTCCTCAACTTATATAATGTTGATACTGTTGACTTAATGGGAATCAGAGATGAGATGCAAGTCTGAAAACTAGATGTATTGAAATGAGAGAGAAAGAATGCAGAGAGACAATCTGGAAAAATATGTTACTTTTTTTAAATAAGCCATTCAGGGTTACTATTGTAACGATAATTGGATCATAAGAATGAAAATTGTATGTTGCAGCTTGCTGTTCATGTACAATGCTTGATCCCCATTAACTGATGTTAATGCAATTCAATAGAGCCCCGAGGAGTGCTGATAAAGCCATAAAGATGGCATAGTTTTTACACTAACCTATATTCATTGATTAGAAAGAAGTCCATTTTCTTAACTAATTTAATTAAAAGAAAACTTCCTCAAGGCATATGATATGGACAAAGGAAGGACAGATTTTTTTCTAAGTGTTATTTTTATAGGAAAGATTCCCTCCCTGTCCCCCAAAATAGGTGTGGTACTAAAATGTAAAGACTGGTGATCTAAATTAAGCCATCAATTTGTGTCTGTGTGTACATATGTAATATGCTCCAGTAATAACTCTTAGTATTGATATTGAAGCTCTGGAAGCATATATTTGCAATCCCCTAATGGATACCCTTAGTTTTAAGCACCACACACATATGACCACAACACATGCTTTTATGTAGCACCACAAAATGCTGGGATGGCATTACATTGTTTAGCATTATAAGAATCTGGTTCTGATTAAATTACCTTTGAAGTCACCTAAGACTGGATTCTTAATAGGTTGACCACTGATTCTCCAGAGATTACTGAGACAACTCCCAACATCCCTAAATGTCATATTCAACATCAGAAATGTTGAACGTTATTGTTCAACAAAATTTTGAAAAGTACTTTAATACAAATACTTTTGGGCCAGTGATTCTTTGCTTTAGGAAGAATGAAGGCATTTTTAAAAATCTTGCCATAGCAGGAACTAGTTCAGGTAAGCAAGAGTAGTCAAGGCTGACTCACAAGCACTCCTCCTCCCCATTAAAGGATACAAGTATATATTTAGTATGCTTCTCATTAACAAATATTCTCCAGGCATCCAATTTCTACCAATCAAGCTAACAAAGAACTCCTTCAGAATTTTTATCTCACCCTGCATATGTAAATCTAAGATTTTTTAGGATTAACCCAGTGTTTTGACCCAGCCCTAGCAGAAACAAAAAAACAGATTCCTTGTCACGAAAAACCCCTCTTTATTTTCCTCTTGTGAATTAATTGCATTCACCCACCAAAAAGTCCACCCATTAGTCCTTCAAGGAGTTAACTGCAGTACAGACCTTATCAGTTCCTTGCAATAATTGCAAGGCCGTGAGCTCCCAGATGAAAGGCTACAAATTAAATTCTGGCAAGCAGTCTATGTGGCACAAAACACAATGAGCCAAAATCTTCAAAAATACAAACTGTTGTCTCCTATGACAACCACTCCCCTTTCTTTCTATTTATTCCCCAGCCAGGGAGGGGCCATTCAGTGTGCACATGTGCTTTGCAGTGTCGACTCCTTGTCCTCCATTGTTCTCCTCTCCTAACTGCTCTATGCATACATGCATCTGGAACAGGCTCCAGCTGTTCTTCGTCCTCACTTATCTCAGCCTCCAAAGGCAGCTGTTTCACCAGTGGCTGGGAAATGTCGGACAACCCTGGCTCTATTTCTGCATCTGACACAGAGCATCCATCAGAGCCTTCCCCAGACTCCAGAACTAGCCCAAGTTCCCCCCCAACCTCCTCCTCATCTGAGTCTACCGCCAGCTCAGCTGGCAGCTGGTGGGCCACAACACCCAATTCTTGATTACTCATCATACTTGTATGCAAATATATAATAATTCTGGTAGAGTATTCTGGACTTTGTAGTTCCAGTTGTTCTGAAGAGCGGTAGGTTGGGAATGGCACAATTAGATAGCCCTCCCTGCAAGTTACTATTTGAATGTTTGTTATCAATGGAATTCAGTAAATCTGCATTTTGAATAACAGGTTCCCACTGGAAACTCTGAGATCATTTGATGTTCTGACAGTCTTTGGATGAGATTTCATACTTCCCAGGAAAGTCTTCCAATCTAAAATTTGCTACATCCATTTGTTCTAAGTTAACTGTCAATGATGAGTGATCAAAACTCTATGGTAGACATAAAGACTGTCATAAATGTCATCTATACCCTTTGATACATGAAATAATCTTCAGCTGAAGTTGCTGGCTACCATCCCAACAAAAGCTCAGTGCTCAAAGAATTGAGTGACAGGCAAAAATTTAGTGGATGATGCATTATTCATCATGCCAGAAAAACTTGCAGTTGTTGAATGTGGATCTTTTTGTCAAAGACCAGATCCAATAGCAAGTGGGAAAGGGAGAAAGAAGACAGTTATTTTATTTATAATGAAACCAGTATAAAGATTCAGTGATGTTACTTAGCTTACACAAAGATAACGGCTGCTGCTCCTAAAATTAATTTCTAGATGCAATCTTATTAAAACAGTCATGTTCTTCACTTCTCTCTCAGTTACAAAGGACATAAGGGCTCCTAAGTGCAAAACCATCCTACGGTTATAATGTCCTGGACTCCTTTTGACCATTCCTGTGTTGGATGATAATTTTCCCCTGTAACTTTAAGGTCTCACTGACCTCACTTAAAAGAAAAAGTTATCTGTTCTACCAGAAGAAAAATCTTCAGACAGTTTACTGCAGTACAGTCAATTTTTAGACTAAGTGGAAGGTGTTCTAAGGTTACACTCACATTTGAAAATAATAGGGTAACCGTTTTGCTTCATTATAGTGTTTATATTTGGGATAGTGACATGACAAGTATTTGATTTCTTGTTACTTTGTTTCATCTGCTTTCTCTTACAGAATCCTTTGGAGGGGACGACAGGAGCATATAGCACTGCTTGGATAAAGAGAAATAAACTTTCATTCTTTTTCTTGACAAATTGATTTCTTTTAGTCTGTGCTCAGAAAATCATCTTAGAATCCTCACCTATAATTAATAATTCTGTCTCCTCCTCCTCCTCCTCCTCCTCCTCCTCCTCCTCCTCCTCCTTCTTGTGTAAATGGTTCATAGCATTCTTTTAAAAATTTCTTTGAATTTCATGTTCTCTGTATTTTGCTAATGCAAGGTAATCACAAAGAAGTTATAAACAGGAGTGATTTATTAGTCTCCTTCGATATATATAGGGATAGTAGCCCATGACATTGAAGAGTTTTATTTAATTCGGAAGATCCTGGTCCTGTCTGTGCATCCTTTGAGTAAGATAATGAAGGAATAGCAGTCAATATTTGCAATCAATCCTGCAATCGATATTTGCATATAGAGGATCTATTGTCCTTCATATGTAGAACTGTTTGACTTCCATTGTCCAATGAAATGTTAAATAATTACAAACACAGAAAAGGTTTTGATAAAGATGATAAAAGTGGGATAATTTTGTATTTTCTCTATAGTGTATTACCATCAAAACTGTGATTTCAGGACCTTATTAAGATTTTTAATCTAAAATAAAACTTTTTTCAAAAAAAAAAAAAAAGATATCCTTTAACTGTAAGATGCAAATAGCCATACCAGTAATTTTCATATTTTCATTGTTGCTTGCTGAACAGTCAAAGACCTAATAAATAGCTGTAATTTAAGGGGGAAACTCATTTTTCTGTCCCAGTTAGCCATAAATTGAGAAAACTATTCACATATTTTCCATAATCATATGAATTAAATTATTGGCATATTCTGCATAGTTTCCATAATTGTATGCATTCAGAATTTTTCAAAACATGCAAATAAAAAATAGACATAGAGAATAATATTCTCATAGCAGAATAGTAATATATTACAATTCAGTGATCTCATGGGGGAAAAATGGTTAAATCTCTTCCTGTGAATTCAGTAGGCCTATAAAGCAATTTATTTTGCCTGGATTGTGCCCCAATTGATAGCGCTGAACAAATACCATTAAGAGCTAGGATTGCAGCAAACTGTTCTCAAGTGGTACATAGTGTAATATGTTGAGCTTATAAGTGAATAAGCTTCAGAAATGGAGGAAATGAATAATTATTGCAGAAAGGAAATTAACAAATATTTTTTTTAAAAAAAAAGTCAGGAAGACGTAGAGGCAATATGAAAAGATGGGCCATTGTGAGTATCCTTTCCCAAATTCAATAGTGAAATAATAGCTAATTATTACCCAAGAGAACAGTATACAGCATCTGTAGAGCAGAGTAGATTTATTGTGTTCCGCTGAATTTCTAAAATGGGGAAAATATATTTATTCATGGATTTATGTTGTAAAAAGACTATTATGTGTAATCAGTTCTTTTCTGAATGATTGCACTTGGTGACTAATGCTGCCTGGCTCTGTCCATTATCAATGTAGGTGTGGCTGCTCAAATACGTTATCTGTTCAGAGTGAACATTACTTAATGTAATGGAACACATTTGCCATCCATGTAGAGCCTACACAACAATTTAGATGATCATTTTCAGAATCAATCAAATGTTAACAAGTATAAATTGGTGCCTTGTAATGGGAATGTACCTATCATGACTAAAAGGTTTCTGCATAATTTAGCCACAATATAGGCATGCTTAACAAAATGTTAATGAAAACATGCTGCTTTTTATTTTTATTATTTTTATTTTTTGCCATATGAAAGGGCATTCCTTGCCATATGAAAGGGCATTCTATGTCTTCAACATAGATATCCATTCTTGCCCCAACGTCTCTGCCCATTTACATTGAAATGTAGAAACAGCGCTCACGGGCTCTAATTGCAGTTAAAAACCCATCCAGTTTGGAAAAATTAATTTAATCTGTGTTGGGTGAACACACCCCAGTTTATGCCCAATTGACTTGAAGGGGACCTAAATTGTTTATTTATTTAAGGTCAGATTTTACCTGAACCCCATGACCTATGCTAAGCTTTCTAATTTAAATAAAAAGGTTGAAATCTAGAGCACTGAATTGAATCAATCAGCAAAGCAAACCTAAAATTCTAGCTCAGTAATTCATAAAATCCCAGAAGAGAATAAATTTAAATCATAGAGTCTGACAAACTGCTCTTTGCAGGAATCTAAATCAAAGCACCCACTAGTGAAGCCTACCACCCCCGGCTTGCTAATTTGTCCTAACAGTCAACAGTCTGTTTGAAAATTCATTTTTTACGTTTTATGTTGTGGGATGATAAAGAATAGGTCTTGGACCTGTTCTGTGTAATATAATTTCTGTTACTTGAAGAGTATTATCAAAATATTCTTGCTAAGTTGTCTTTTCTCAAAGCTAAATGCTCTGTTTTGTTTCAACCTTCCTCATAGGATTTAGTTTTAGGTGAGATTTTGGTTGATTTGGGGAATTGAAAAGACTCTCAGTCTTTTCTAGGTTGATTTGGAATTGGAGTGCTGGCCTCCCCAGGGCTTCTTTCTGATTCCCTCTACTATTTATTTATTTATTGGTTGGTTGGTTGGTTGGTTGGTTGGTTGGTTGAATATTTATGCTGTCCATTTCCTCTACAAGGTGACTCTGGCCTAAACTTAATTCTCTAAAAGAAATCAGATTTTGGTGAGAATGTCACCTTTCTGCTAGTTAAGACTGGACAGCTGCAAACCGTAATGAAGTGGGTAACAGTATGGCCAAACTACATGTTACACCAAGGCATGAATAACTGAAGCCTAAGATCTTTGGATGTCACCTTAACAATGTACATCTGAGAATAAAGGCAAAGCAAACAGAGCACATGCTTTCTTTCATTCACATCCAGTTTAAACATTCATCTACGTGTTTCAGATGAACTTTTCTTTTCCAGTTTGTTTTTATACAGCATATGGTTTGCTCCAGTTCATGTGTTTTTCAGCTTTGTAACTATAGACTCATTAAAAAACTCTTTGGGAGTTCTTCTAGATCTTCTGAATTATGATATTCCAAGGTATAAATTCCATGCCTTCCTGGAATGAGATTTCCCTCAAGATTTTAATGGCTTCCACCCTACTGGTATTTCAAAGGGCCCTACAAAGGCATAGCTACTTGCCCAGGCCTTTGACAAGGATGATTAATGCCATTTTCTTCTTTTCTTTTCTTTTCTTTTCTTTTCTTTTCTTTTCTTTTCTTTTCTTTTTTTGTCTTCTCTCCTCTCCTCTCCTCTCCTCTCCTCTCCTCTCCTCTCCTCTCCTCTCCTCTCCTCTCCTCTTCTCTTCTCTTCTCTTCTCTTTTTCTTTACTTTCTCTGCCATCTCTGTTTATTTGTTGCTTTAATGTTTTGGTGTTATTTCTTTGTTTTTAATCTTTTGAATAATTTGTAAACCACTCAGAGTTATTGGGAATCAGGCGGCATATAAATTTAATGAATTTTTGTTTTTCTTGTTATAAATGATTTGTCTACAGATCTAATCACATAGGGATACATCATATTTGTATCTATATTTTTTTCATTAAAAAAAAGAATAGCTATATTTAATTGCTGTACTTATTCACTTCTAATTTCAATTTCCTTGGCATTGGACTATTTTCTTGGAAATAAATATTTATGCACAGGATGAAACAATATTACCTATTTTTCAGAATTGCTGTGTATTTCTGAGGTGATATTTCTGAGGTAACCATATTCCAATGCACATTGATTGTAGAGAAAGTATTGTAGCATAGCCAAAAAGCCAATTCTGATATCTTTGGACCATTTCAATATGACAATTCTGTTTAAAAAAAGAATTCTGTCCAGTGTCATTTTGAAACATTTACACTATTGTTCTTGTCCTTCCTGATATTCTACAGTACTTCTCTTTTTTTGTCTTCCTTCTCCTCTTTTTTCAGTCTTTCCAGGTCTTTTTGAGTAACTTCTATAAAATTTCTTTCTTCAAAAGACATTCCTTATTTAGCATCTTCAATATTTTTTTCTGAAAGTTTTGCTGTTGCTGTTTATGAATATTTGCAGTCTTATTAATTTTATACATTCAATATTTTTCCTATTGTGGCACAAAGCCAAATTAAAATAACTGTAAAAAGAAGAAGAAAATTTTCATTTTCTTGCAGCTGTCACAATTCCTTCTTAGACATAATACCAATAATGAAGAAATCTAACTTTTTAAATATCTAGGGGTTGGGTTTTTTTAATTTTGTTTCCTTGAAGTGAATTAACTCTGTCATATCAGTTGTCCTATTGATCCAGAATTCTGAGGATTCTAATGAGAATAAGAACAGAGAAATTTTGTTGGAGGATGATAATGATTACAATAAAAGGGCAATTATTTAGATTAGCTAAATGATTAGTCTAGATAAATCTTCCTTAGATTGTGGCCCTTCAGCTATATTAGACTACAATTCCTAGTAAGCAAGCAACAAATATCTGAAAGGGGTTTAAATTTTTGCTAGAAAAATTGCATTTCATTCAATGCATAGCCAGTTTGCTAAAAGTCAAGTTCCTACTGTGGAGCATCAGCCATGGAGACCATAATAAGAAAAAGCCATTGATATTTAATCTACAATGCCTTTCTTCAAACCTTGGGAAAGAAGCCAAATAATTATGGGGACAATTTTGTCACAGAACCACTAAGTCCCTAAGTGGTTTGGAACTGAATCAAGGATTACTTCTCTTATTATAAATTTTTCTAGAAAGTAACATGAGGAAAACAGACACCAAAACTAACCGAGATTCATTTGTCTGGCATAAAGGGAAGGATCTTTCTGTGATGTTTTTAAACACGTGGATGTACTCTCTTCAGAATTAAAATAACAGAATATATGTAGTTCAAGGTTGAAATGTAGAGTGCTTGGTACTTTCTGAGTGTGGTTATTCCACCACAGTTCTCAACCAAGCTCAGAGAGCACCAAGGACTCCACACTTCCAAATTAACTTAACTCTTGGTTTTTATAAAAGTCTTAATGTGACTTCTTTTATTATATTAGGCATTTATACATGCCTTAATGGATTAATTTGTTTTATTTGGTTATTATAAATTATTCAGTAAAAATAATAGCATTGATCAATTTTTTTTGACAGAAACGGAAGCATATTGAATGCGATGTTGATAACAACAGCAGCAACAACAATATTAAAACTCTGCCTTATCTAGATCTGAGAAAAAATATTCTACTGATGCTGGACAGTATCATAATTCTCATACCTAGAATTCTGGGCAATGGAGACAAACCTACTTAATTTCTCTAAGGATAATAATAATAATAATAATAATAATAATAATAATAATAATAATAATAATAATAATAATAATAATAATAATTTTATTTCTATACCGCCCTTCTCCTGAAGGACTCAGGGCGGTGTACAGCTTATTTAAAAACAGAATAAACATCAATTTAAAATAATTTAAAAGTATTAAATAAATTTGGCTTAATTTAAAAACCCCCAAAATTTAAAACATCCAATTAAAAATTATGTTGCTAATCCAGCCTGGCGGAACAATAGGGTCTTGAGTGCGCAGCAAAATACCCGGAGGTCAGAAATCTTACGAATTTCCGGGGGCAGTTCATTCCACAGGGCTGGGGCTCCCACAGAGAAGGCCCTCCCCCTGGGTGTCGCCAGCTGACATGACTTGGCCGATGGCACCCTGAGGAGACCCTCTCTGTGGGAGCGAACTAGCCTGTGGGAGGCTATTGGTGGCAGAAGACGGTCTCGAAGGTACCCGGGTCCTATGCCATGGAGCGCTTTAAAGGTGGTGACCAACACCTTTGGTGTTGGTCTTGGATGAAGCCTCTAAGGATAAAAGATGAAATGCTTTGACTTTAGTAGCTTTTTTCCATATTCCAAGATTGTGGGGGTTTGAAGTTGGTCAGAAACCATGATTTCTACCCATCTCTTTTATGTCTAGACCTAACACTAAAAAAAATAATTATTCTGATGACTTTTTTCTCCAATCAAGCCTCTCCCAAGCCCAACCTGAAAGCCAAATGAAATAAGAATGGAAGAAATAATGCATTTTGCCCAATGAGAAATATTTAATAATGGTGAAAGCAAATAATAATACCTTGTACTATACTTTTTTGATTTAGAATTTCAGCCCAGCATCTTGTCAATTAAATACTGATAACTGTACAAATTCATATCTTGTCAATGATGTGGTAGGAAGACAAGTCTTAAAGTTGCCAAGTTTGGAGAGTCCTGTTTTAGACTCTCACTGGCCTTAAAGGCCCCCAATTTCTGCTCCTAGCCCCCAGATGTCAGGAATAATGGAGGAAGACAAGGACAATAACGGAGAAAGACAAGGAAAGAGGGCTGGCTAGAGAAGACAGTACTTAACCAGCTCGGTCATGGGGAGATTACTTTTTTAATCATAAACTCCTAATATTTAATATTTGCAAGTACCAGAGCGAGATATTTTGCCATAAGACCATGAGACTTCCAGAGACAAAGCTGAGATGCCCAAAAGAGAGGCATCCAAGCTAGAATGAGTTATTGCAATCATCTGTGCTGAGATATAATATAATGCTGGGTAGCAAAGAGATGCAGCTGTCTGACAGCAGATGGGCTTTGGGGAAGTTTTTTTTTTTTAATGTGAAACCATGCCAAACATATAACAAGCAAATGACTGCTGAACATTTTGCCACATGCCTTCTCTTCAGACAGCATCAGGATTTCAGGAGATCAATTAAAGAGGATGTTTATTAGCATAATTTCCTTAGCAGGAAGTCAACAGGAGTGGGGAAGGCCTGAAGGATGACAATGATATTAGATAGTTTAAATAAATGATTGCATTGCATGTAAAGCAAAGAGTGACAGAAGGAAACCAGGTGTACCTCTGACAAAGACTATTTTTTCTACTTTCTCCTCTGTCTCTCTCTGTGTATTTTTTTTCAAAAGGATAATAATAATGAGGATGCAAATGAAATATGAAATTCATATTTCAGTGTGTTAAAATGCGGATTAAATGCATCTCATATTTCAGTTAACATTATTTTAAAAATCCGCATATAAGATTACAACTGAAAAAAAAGGGGAAACACTTGAAACTATGTATCCCAGACAGCCTAGAAAATTTTACCAGATGGTTCCAAATCTTCTTTCTTGCGCTTCTTAAAACTTAATCAAATTTTGACACAAAGAGAATCTGCAGCTGCAAATCAGGTGTTAAATAATGTGTTTCTACATTATAATTCTGAATTCTTAAATCCAGTACGTTTTTTCTCCTCCTATTTTATTTATTGGCTTTTGTTTTGTTTTGTTTTTTAAAAAAGTTCTATATTCTGTAAACATTCATGCAACCATTATCTGTATATTTCTCATTTACAAACTGTTTTTCATAACCAATCTCTGATATTTCTGTCCAGTCAAATTTCAACAAGTGAGCCTAAAAGCCCTTAAATGATTTCTTGCCCGTTCCCTGCCCTGCAGCAGGATTTCTACTCCATTCCTTCAAAGAACTCATTTCCTGCCTTAATGACAGGTGGTTTTTGAGAGCACAGAACTGCACAGATACCAGAATATTATAATAACTTGGCTATTTTATGCTAGTTTTTCTAATCACATTTTCTTGTCTGGCACATTCATCTGCAACTTATATCCCAGATTTTGGGAAAACAGGGCAGAGAATCAGGCCTGGCACAAATGGGAACAAATAGATCAAAATTGCTTATTACTATGAAATGTCTATTTAAACACTATTTTGGCCAGACAATTCTTTCAGGAAGGGTTTCTGGAACTAGCTTACTCTTGATAATTTGAATACTCTATCAAACACATGGGGCCTTTCTGAATATATGGAGCTATCTGCATTTTTCTAAAATATCATCTGTAATTTATTAATTACTAATTTCTTAACTTATTTTTGAGGGGGCATTCCTCTAGATATCGTCTTTTTGGAAGATTCCCCATCCCAGGTCCAGGTAAATATATGAAATTAAGAAAGAAGACCAATGGACATTGAAACACAATAAAAGAAGCATGAGAAAAAAATGGCTCTTTAGCACTGAGTTTTCTGAAAACAGCGGTCCAACTGTTATAGCAGATGTGTCAGTATGAACCATTTAAAAAAAGCTTGGTCAAGGTTTTTCCTTCTTTTTTAAATAGCATTGTTATTTTCACTGTGGAAAGGAAAAGAAAATTCTCTTATGAAACAGCATATTTTTCTAAAATAATCCATGATGCCTTTTTCCTAACATTGAAGTCAAGGATCATTTTTAAGCCAAACTAGTTCACAAGCATTTAAAACAAGCTCATTAAGAAAACAACAGAAGCAAAAATAATTTTCAAAAATTCTTGAGCTCCATTGTTCGTTTTCTTGTTTATCTTGACCTATACTTTCTTCTTCACTGCCCTCACATCATTTGATCCATTTTTCCTGGCTAGGGTTTCACATATGGGACAGAGAGAGTGGAGAGTCCTTATAAAAATATAGTAAGGTAGATTTTTACTTTCGATGAAAAAAGCTTCAGACAGGGTTTTATGGTTAAGAGAACAGGGAAGCTGTGTGCTGAAGCCACTTCAAAAAAACGGATCCCTTTCCTAAAAAATATTGTTCTTATAGATCCTGGTTTTCCTTTATTGGTTTTTAAAGCAAAGGTTATTTGAAATAGTTACCATGACTTAAAATCACTCTGAAACTTTCAAAATATGTTTTCCTCTGCTAGATTTCCATAAAGAAAAACATTAAGGAGCTAGGAGGCAATCAAACACCATTGGAAATGGACAGTTATGACCTAAGAAGCTATGATGTCAGAGAGACAAACCATCCCATATACATTTAAAGCTTAATTAATATATTTTATTAGTGTGCCATTTGATGATATCATTCCATTTATACTTGGAAATACTCCAATTTCTTATACTAAGAAATTGCTTAGCCACTCCATAAGCAAGCTCAACCATACATGAACATTTTTCTAATAACATTTTCCCAATGTTTATGACTTTCTTTTTATCACTTTTATGAGACACTCTATTTTGAAATCACAGTCTTTTCAAATCAGTCAACCCAATCGTCTTATTTCTAATGCAGTTACCAATTTTTTTGGAAAGATGTATTTCAGTTTAAATTTTCTTTATCTTCTGTTCATCTTCTAAAGTTAGATGGAGACATAGAGAAGAAAAATGCCTTCTCTGTGATTAGGCAGTTGGCCTAGTCTTTTATATGTGGCTGTCTTTGTGCAATATCAGTTCACATTCTGACTCACATATTGTCATTTCAGGCTGCACATCATTACCATCTTACCAGTTACCAAATACTTTCCTAACAGTCCCTGCATTAAATGCCTCTCATTTTTTCCAGCAACTGAAGTTGCTTAGTGTTTCTTCAAGGAAACTTGCCTATCTTTATACCAGGTATCTCCCTTCCATATCACCATCTTAAAATCTGGATGGTAATTTATTGGGCTATTCTCCATCATTGAACAGATTGTTGCTGTGACATTTCTTCTCAATGTTCGAACATACTGAGCTAAGTGAATCAGTATTTCAACTCAGTGAAAAGCAGTATCGCTTTAAAGCTGAGAGCTGCCCATGCTCTTTTCTTCCATGGGTTCATCAAAGATGCCAGGCTCTTAATCAGAAACAATCAAACTGTTAATTTATATGAATAGACTTAATTATGTCTATTGCTTTAGGTAACATCCTAATGTTCATGTTTTATAAGGTGCTATAAAATATTTTTCTATATTATATATGTATATTTTTGCATATATTATATATGAAAATATTTCTTCAAAATGGATTGTATTTATTACAACACATACTATCGTATCAAAAGTTTCTCTTCTTTTTCAAATAAAGTACTAATACACAATCTATATATTTACTTTGCAAGGTAAAGATAAGAAATTGAAATAGCTTGTTGAAATCCATCTTCTGTTTGTGCAAAAGTGTATTAAAATGGGTTCATTGATTATTCTACAACTGAGTCTTCTTTTGGATGCCAGAACGATCATTAGTAATGACATGAGCAAGATGATAGTCTAGTGAATGCTTCTAAATGTCAATAAACATTGAAAAGTAGAATCTGATGTATCGTGTGACATTCCTGTAGCAGGTGTAGCCTCTGCTGCCTTGTTAAGATACAATTCTAAATTCCCTCTTGTTTTTTCTTCTTCCTTTATCATTCTGGAGCTGATATGGTTGAATTTTTCACTTCCAAATATTGGAAAAGTGAATCAGCATTCAGTCCAAAAGTATGAGCAAGTAAGAACATTCAGTATCTGAGTATTTGGAAAGCTTAGGAAAACTTCTTGGTTAAATTTACTACTGTCCCATTTTTTCTTCTTGTGTGCATACTAGATTTTACAATTGGTGCACTATATTTCTTCAGACCTAGTAAAGCTTTTTAATAGTCCAGTATCTCACAATGCCCTTATAACCCTTCAGTAGAACTGGTTTGTAGCTGACAAATATGACGAGAGCTAGTAAACCCTTAGGCCAGCAATATTCTCATCCCTAATCCATCATACACATCAAAAAATAATGAGATCTCTTGAAACAGTGCCAGAAGTGAGCTCATGTGACACTGAGATGATGAATTAACTCAACCACTTAAAAGGCAAGACACAGTATCCTGAGAAGTGTCAATAATTTCATGGTTTATGATGTCTTTTCTTTATGGGAAAAGAGACGAGCTTAGAGATATTTCTCTGTATATCCTGATCACTAAATCTATTCTATTTCCATTTAATTGAAAAATTCCATTTTTGCTACTCCATATGGTACATGTGCATGTGCTGCAACACATCATAAAGATTGACAATCAGATATGACATGATGCTCTAAATCTTCTCATTGTCTTAAACATACTAAAGGTGTTGTACATTCTATGTCCACATCGATATATAGTCAAAGAATTTAAAATCCGGGATTTCAATATCCCAAAATTTGAATTACGATACTTTACCTTTTGCTGTAAACATTATTTCCAGATATTTTATCTATTGAAATATATTTGAAAATCTCACAAGTAAGATAGTTGATAAAGACCATCAATAGTTTGAGACCTGTTTTGGTTGATTACTCTTCTTAGTTTTTGCATATTAGAAAAAGCAATACAACCAAAAATGCTTGTCCTGCATGTACCTTTCAGTAGATAGCACCATAGCCAATGGCAACTGGAGGAGAAGGAAAAAATTGCATTGCTCAACATATACTGAGATGAATCACTACTCAGTTTCAATACCATCTAACTGGTAGTGCCTTACAAAGTGCTTCATCAGAGGTACTTTCTAACCCTGTTTCCCTACCACATTATAATTGGGAATTCTGGAGATCTCCAAATCCAAATCTTACAAAGAAAGGCATCTATAATGTAAATATAGCTGTTCCCCCACCATTTTCCTATTACCTATTTATGATAAATCCTTTGATGAACCACCAATGCTTGATACAATCTTTTTTATTAGTTAACTGCTTTATAATAGAGTTATTACTTTGTTTTTCTAAGAATTTTTTGTTAAATGATGAATTAGAGTGTCTACATGAAGTATCTTTTTATAAGCAGCCATAGATGTGGCATTTATATCTCCTGTTTCTAGGTTAGTCTCTTTTTTAAAAATTACAAGAACGGGAATTTTAGAACCTGGAACTAATTTCAGGGACTGGTGCCAATCCTTAATTTAATTTGGTTTCTGAAGTGCAAATGCAAAGCTTAGAAGGCTCCAATTCCCACGAATCAAAACCTTTGTGTAAGTTCTCCAGGGGAAAAAGATAAGGCTGAAACTTGAGACAACTGGGATTCACAAAACTCTAATTTAACACTTGTCAAATACTGCAGATTCTCCAGGCATACCATATTAAAAGCCATGTGATTCTAGAAAGAAAACAGCTGGACCTCTCTAGTAACATGGGTCTGATCCTGTTTAATTCCTCCAAGCTTGGTAATTGTAGCAAATTTTCTTGTAGAGATTTTAAGCAAACATTTTTGTGTTAACATTTAAATTAAACTAAAGGCATTTTAGAAAGGCTGAGTGCCAAAGAATTGAGGCCTTTGAACTATGGTGCTGGAGAAGACTCCTGCAAGTCCCTTGGACTGCAAGGCGATAAAACCAGTCAGTCCTAGAGGAGATCAACCCTGACTGCTCTTTAGAAGGTCAGATCCTGAAGATGAAACTCGAATACTTTGGCCACCTAATGAGAAGGAAGGACTCACTGGAGAAGAGCCTATTACTGGGAACAATTGACGGCAAAAGAAGAAGAGGACAACAGAGAATGAGGTGGCTGGATGGAGTCACTGAAGCAGTCGCTGTGAACTTAAATAGACTCCAATGGATGGTACAGGACAGGAAGGCCTGGAGGAATGTTGTCCATGGGGTTGCGATGGGTCAGACACGACTTTGCAACTAACAACAAAAAGGCATTTTAGCAACCAGGAATCTTACATTTTCACATAGAAGGGAAACCATCAATAGCCTGAGCAGAGAATTATCTTGTTCATGCTGGGCAGTTCCAAAATAGTGGTGTGGCTTTCAGAGGCCATTTGGTCTGTGTCTTTTGTCCTAGACTACATAATTACACATACTTGACTTTACTTTCCCTAGCTGTTTCATGTGTATTGAACAAAAGCTTTTGCTTTCCTGGTAAAATATAACTGTCTGAAAGAATCCTAGTAATAAATTGAGACATGAAATACGATAAAATTACATTTTCATAACACTATTGTTTTTTGCTGTTGTTGGTTGGGAAAGAGATAGTGATTTCTTACCTTGAAGTGAAAATTGCTTTAACTTTCTAGTTATTATCATAATTCACTGAAGTGCTCCAGTTATAGCCCCAATTTGCAGTTAAGATCTTTTCCTCAATTGAGGAAAATTGAGGAACGTATTCATTGATAAACAAGAAATGCTATCTGTTGCTGAATGAGGTGGAAAACTGCTTTCTGCAGATACAAAGCTACTTTGATTTGCCTTCCAATGATGTTTATATGTCTTCCAATGATGTTTATATGCTAGATTATTTCCAAAAGTTTATTGTTCTTCAGGGGTTACTGTTTTCTTTATAATAGATCTCCTAGGAAATGCAGAAAAGATGAATGGAAGTAATGGTATAGCAATCCACGTAAGGCTATGTTGCATAGCAAAATGGCATGATGTAATAAGAAGAAACTACATCCTAAAAATGTTCTAGTCACATTGCATCTTTTTTCAAGAGGAATCTAACAGCAATGGAAATATTTCAGCTTGTATATGCACCAGATTAGAAAAACCCTCGTGCCAAGAAATTCCATTTCGCCCCTAAAAATGCATCTACTAGATAAAAGTTTAGTGGAGCAATAGAGTCAGCTGACTACCACACTGGAAGTGTGCTTTCCATTCACACTATATTAAAGCTTCTGGTTTGAACTGAAGGGTTATTGTCCTGTGACTTCTCCTCTATCAATCAGTATCTGAGTTCTACTCTGGAAAGAAACCAGCTACCATTTACCAGAATTTTGGAGTGACAGTATCACTGTACAGTAAGCAAACACCTTGCCTGCTTCAAATTTGGCTCTGACCTCCCCTCCAGGTCCTGGATATTGCCTTCATGAACATTTTGGCTTGGGCTGCAAAAAAGACCAGTCCTCCAACTTCCAGAGAACCATCTGCCCATATAATGCCTACCTGATGTTCTCCAAAGTACCTGTCAGGTGTTACACATTTGAAAGAGCAACACACAGTTTTTGCTGACTTGAACTCATAGGCTAGTATATGTTCATCCTGGGAAATAGGTGCAAAAGCCCTCGTACCTCTACTTGTTGCTTTGCATTTTCCAAACTGCAGGGTGGGAGTGGATTAGAAGAGAGAAGAGATAAATTAACCTGGTGGGGATACACATATTCATGAGAAAGAAATGTATGAGAAAATACAGAGAATGTTGTGGTATATAAGCCTGAAATCAGCCCAGCTTTTTGCAAAGACTGCAAACAGTTTCTTCACCATCTTCCTATCAAGAGTAACTTTTTTTTTTTTTTGCTTCTGAGAAAATATTAACTTTCTTCCCACTTCACCGGCAGCAATACAGACAGATTCCAAAACACTAATCACACAGCCGGAAATTAAAGGAAAACCCAGAGGAAGTGTGTACTTTTATTCTCATTAACAATATCTTCCTTCCTTCCTTCCTTCCTTCCTTCCTTCCTTCCTTCCTTCCTTCCTTCCTTCCTTCCTTCCCTTCCCTTCCCTTCCCTTCCCTTCCCTTCCCTTCCCTTTTTTTGAACACAACTCAGTGTTCAATGAGGAAGAGGGTGATCAGATACCACCATGTTGTCCTTATGACTGATTTGATCCCTGAAGCCAAAATTTCTGTTGGAAGCGTTTACTTCTTTTCAGAGACCAGGTTGGAAAGATTAAGAGAGATGAATGCCAAAAATCTGAAGGCAGGATATAAGTCCTCATAAGTCCTCATCACCTTCTGTATCTGGTGTTTGTGAAGAAGCCAGGGGAATTAAGATTCTGTTCCTGGGAACTCATCCAGAATTAGTATACCTGGCCTGTGATTACAACTTTCAGCTGAAAAAATACAGGTTTTCAGCAAGCAGAAGCGATTTTGATATAATGATCAAGGCTAGAAATTGGAAGCCATGAGCTCTACTCCTATCTTAGGTACAAAAGCCAGCTAGGCAACATAGAGTCAATCACTTTCTCAAACCTAGAAAGGAGGCAATGGCAAGCCACTTCTGAAAAATCTTGCCAAGAAAAGTGAAGGAAGCCAAGTAGTTACCAAATGTCAACACTGACTCAAAAGCACATTCAGTATGTGTTGCCTATACACATAGACAGACGTACCTACCTCAGGATGGCATATAACCTGGTACAAATTCAAGAAGATGAGAAGTAGTATGTGTGAATTATTCATTACATTACTCAAAGATTGACATTCTTTTCCCACCGTCTCAAAAGAACAAAGGAAGACTGGAAAGAATTGCACTGCTGGAAGTGAAAGAAACCCACAGATACTTAGTTCAAAGCAATTCCATTGAAAAAGGACTTTTTTCCCTACTAAAAAATATTCATGTCAAGAAATAAAAAGGTGAGTTCAAATCTCTTGGGAATCTCACGTTGAATCCATGCAAGAACCCATTCTTCAACTATGCTGTGTATTTTTTCTCCAGGAGGGCTTTTCCAGGGCATTAGCTGCCTGAAATAGAACAGCAGTTACTCCTTCCTGATCATGCTGAACACATAGCAATAGCACTTAGACTTATATACTGCTTAACAGTACTTTACAGCAGGGATGAAATGCTCCCAGTTCGGACTGGCTCGGGCGAGTAGGTAGCGATGGCAGCAGGCAGTTCGGAAAACCGGTAGCAAAAATCCCTGCCCCCGCCCCCCATGCCTAGCTGAGCCCCACGCTCATCAGAGCCTTTTTTTCCTTTTAAATGGCTCTGACCAGTCAAGCTCTGACATCCCAGCTGAGTTGCCTGCTAATCAGGCAACTCAGCTTGGATCGCCAGAGCCATGTAAAAGAAAAAAAGTTTCTTTTTTTCTCCACTCCCACTCTCCTAGCCTCCAGCTTGCTTACCTTAGCTGCTGATCGCATGACGATCGCAATCCATGCATCAGCAAGCAACTGAATCTCCCTGCCTGCAATCAAGCTCATTGGTGAGCAGTTCTATCTGCACTTGTGGACTTCAACTCCCAGCAAAGCTGTCTGAGGAATTCTGGGAGTTGAAGTCCACAAGTCTTAAAGTTGCCAAAGTTGGAGACCCCTGTTCTATTGGATAAGTTTTTTCCCCTTTGGGGGCTTAAAAAAATAGTTAATTGGGGTTTTATTTAGTTGCTCTTTTTTTAGACCTAGCCATTTAAAGTTAGGAAGTTTTAAATTTAGCTGCTTTTATATAAAAAATAAAAATAAATTAAAATAAAATAATATTTGTGCAGCTTTCTGAGATTTAGTGTGTTTCTGTAGTGTTTCACTCTAACTACATAAACACCCAAAATCTCATAAAGCTGTATGTGGAATTTTGTGTGTGTAAAGTATGAAAGTTGGTTTTTTGGGCTTTTTGTGGCTGTGTGAGATTCCTGCTTGTTGCAGGGGCCATTTTGGGTCTAACACAGCTGCTTTTACATTGTGGGTGAGCCAGTTGTGTTGTGTTGTGTTGTGTGTGTGTAAAGTGTGAAAGTTGTTTTTTTGGGGGGCTCTTTGTGGCTGTGTGAGGTTCCTGCTTGTTGCGGGGCCATTTTGAGACTAGCACAGCTGCTTTTACATTGTGGGTGAGCCAGTTGTGTTGTGTTGTGTATTGTAGGTTAAAAAAGGGCAAAGAAGTGACATTGACTTGGCGACGCCCACCCAGTCACCTTACCACCAAGCCACGCCCACTAATTAAGCCACACCCACAGAACCGGTAGCAAAAAATTTTAGATTTCACCCCTGCTTTACAGGCCTCTCTAAGCAGTTTACAGAGTCAGCATATTGCCCCCAACAATCTGGGTCCTAATTTTACTAACCTCAGAAGGACAGAAGGCTGAATCAAGACTGATCAAATTACTCTACCATATAATCTTTCCCCAGGAATAAAAAACTAAATAATAAATCATTTGTTCCTTTTTGCATGCAAAACCAGCTATCTGAAAGTAAGGCATGAGTAAACCATAGTGAGAAAAACTGCACTCTTCTTTAGTATTTTTTCAGAATGAAAAGAAAGGAGAGATCTCATACAATGAAAGCTAGCAAAAACAAATGCTTTTCAAACAGTTGAAAATAGCTTCTTAAACAACCTGATGTAGTTGCGGGATAATCTTGTTGCCAAATCTCAAAATGAAGGCTTCATGGGGTGATTTTTAAACGCAGAAACACTATATTTGAACTGAATTGAGACAGGAATTTTATAAAGATAGTTTTGCCCAAAATTATTTCATCTGCTGCTTGTAATAAAGAGTTTCCTGGAGTTTCCTAGAGAGTCCAAAGCTTTGAAAAAAGGGAGTAAAAAGTTGAGTATGAGTGTGGGAATTTGGAATTGGCACATGGTCATGTAACTCTACACAGAGTTAGGATACCATTTTTATCTTGGTGGAATTCAAGTACAAATTGGATGATTTTGATTTTTACTAATTGTCTCTTTTTCTACTAGGATTGATTTGACAATTAAGCAACTATGTTAGGGACAGTATTCAGGATTTCTCACTACTATGGGAATGCAGAAAAATGTGTTTGAATTTTGACAGACAAAAAGATCCTTATTCCATTAACCGGGATATGGACTGGAGAAAAAATTATGAACCATGCTTTGCTTATCAAGAAGGATTTCTTTCTTTTTATAGTGTTTAAAACTTATTTCTTCAGGTAGTTAAGATTAGGGTTTTTTTTTATCAAAACCATTTCATTTTCTAAATTTCAGCCAGTTTAACAAAAGTATTGATATATTTAATTTTAAGCATTGAAAAGTGAGTGCCCTTCAACTCCTAGAATTCTCAGCAATGGCTTTCTGGCTTAGGAATTCTGGGAATTGATGTCCACACATCTGGAAATTGCCAAGGTATCACAGGTGTCATCTTGCTGTCTTCTGCTCTATTTGATGATTGTAATATATTCTGAACATACAGGAAAGGTTGAGAGTTTACATTACATAAGAAGGTAATGAAGGACAAACTGCAACAGTTTCTGGCTTTCCATTTTGTGTCACTATACAAACACACATGTGTTTTTAGCTCATTCCTTTTCTCACATTCTTTTTCTACATTGGTTGTTTGTGTTAGAGTAAAAGAAATGCAGTGAATGTATCTTAAATAGATCCCCTAATGGTGAAGTCTATTTTTCTCATTGGACTGAATCAAATAAATTACATACTGCACTGTGACCTCTTGATATAATGAAATTACATATCAGTTGCTGGATCTCTCATAACTTAACAGTGGAAGTAAAATAAAATACCTTAGAAAGCCATCCAAAAGATAAAAAGTAGGTACACTAAAATTACCTAAAGTTGACTCTTTAAGTCTAGGTAGTCTTGAAGGTGGTGAGCACAAAAACTGCCATATTTTATATATAATACATTCTATTTGATTTAAATGTGAGATTTTGAGAACTATATAATATGTCTGTCTTGCCTGTTTCTGGGTTAGCTACAGAAACTAGCAAAATCTTAAAAGGTCATGCATTTTTGTCACATTTTTTGCATAATTTTCTTTAGCAAAAGTCTACACTGGCTAAGCCTAATTCTTTATCAGGCAAATTGAAATAATGCGAGAAAAAATATAGGACATACGCAAAAGCACTTAGACTTATATACTGCCCCATAGTGCTTTACAGATTTCTCTAGATAGTTTACAATGTCAGCTTATTGCCCCCAACAATCTGGGTCCTCATTTACCAACTTTGGAAGGATGGAAGATTTAGTCAATCTTGAGCCCTGTCTGGATTGAACTCCAGGCTGTTGGCAGAGTTTGCCTGTAATAGACTGATAGCCTATCAAAAGGCCAAAAGAATCATAAAGGATCATTCATATATGGAGATATTTCAAGAGTAACCACATTAAATGCATCCTTGGGTATCTCAAAATCAAGAAAAAAGAAACTTAGCCAAAACCATTCTTTACACATCCTACAGAATTCATCATCAACAAGAGGATGTAAACAAGTACATGAAAAATAAGGCTTATCAATTGACAGACATGGCCTTCATATATTTTTATGCTGGTGCAATGATAGATAAATCCAGTCATGCCAAGTGATGCTGATAGTATTTAAATATGGGAAGTACAGTTGCTCTGTTGTCCATCATGGTTGATTGCATAGTTGGTACAACCCCATGAAGGCAGTGCCTTCTAGCTCTTTTTCCATTTTCTGTCACTTTTCCAACTCATTGTCTCAAAAAAAATTGATCATTTTTGATCATAAAGATATCATTCAGCAAAAGAAAGCCAAACAACTACTGATTTTTATTGAGCTATAATAGACTAATAAAAACCATGCAAGCTAGAATCATAGAAGCAGATGAAGAAAATCAAAATGGTTTTTCTCCATCACACCTGTTGTGTGTTAGAATGAATTTATGACAGAAAAATAAAACATTTTATTCCAGGAAGGATTATTATGTTCCAGGCCTAGGAAATTAATGGACATTCCATGGAAGGAGATGTTAATGGGAATAGTAACTCAGACTGGATCCCAATTTCTGAAAAGGAGTTACTAAAAACACAACTGCAAATAAGAAAGAAAAAGGAGAGAGATGAAGGGCAATACAAATCAATGAAATTACAAACTGTGGCCACACGAACATTAATGAAGACTTGAAAGTTATTTAAAGTTAAAACAATATGCAGAGGAACAAATCAATAGGAATACAGAGGTAGCCTATCTCTTCTTCACCCCAAAACCTTGTTCCCTTCTTTTTCATAACAAGCTTTCTTTCCTAACCCTTCACCAACTACCACCATCATTGCATACATGATATAATTTTACAAGCTTCTTCCAGATAAACACAGACTTTAAACTTAAATCTGTGCTCTTTTTCCTCATTCTCTCCAATCTTACTAACACTGTGTGTTTTTAAGGCAAAAGGACATTCCAACTTCATATGGGTATATTGTTACGCTTTCAATATACTTTTGCAACCAATTAGTAAGCCTGCTCAGAAAGAACTTGTAAGAAAGGTTTCTGGCCATTCACACTTGGGAAAAAGGTAGCATTGAGAAGTGATGTGAAAGTAGCAGTATTAAAGTTAACAGGGGAAAAAAATAACTGGTAATAGACAGGTCATTTTGTCCCTCTTTTTGTTAGGCAGTTCACTTACCTGGTTTGAATTTCACACATTTCCCTAGGTGGAATTCTTGGTTGTTAATGGAGATGAGGTGATGTGTGATGAGTAGTTAAGTGCAAGACGGGACTATCGCAAGGATGTGAATCATCCACATTATATTTGTCGGAAAGTTGAGAACTGATGTTTTTAGAGAAGAATAAGATTATTGTTGCTCAAGTTACTATTCCCAGACCAAAATCAGGATCCTGCTATTCACCTAAAAAATCCTTCATAACTTGGAAACATAGTTCATGATGGAATGAGTCTTCCTGTGTATTTCTTACCTGTACTATGAAAGTAGCTTCAGAACACCTATTGTAAGTATACTTCTGTTATGAGATATGATAAGCATTAGCCTAGGAGCAGTCTTTTCACTGGTACACACACAACTGTCATTTCAACACCATGCCAAGATGATTCCATTTCCCCCACACCTTTTTAATCAATTTATTTATATAATTCTTAACATATTGCTATTTTAAAAAAATAGACTTTCTGTTGTTAATGTTATTGTTTCTATTTAGTTTGAATGTGCTATACTGATTATTGTACATTTTGAGATTTTGTGTGCTTGCAGTCTGCTGTAAGGTGCCCTTTTAAAAGACAGCATACAGGCTGTCATTGATGTATGATCACTCTTTTAGTGACCATTGAGAGTTATGACAGTGCTGAAATAAGTGACTTATGATTGGGGCTCACATTGGTTGCACTGAGTCTCAGGGTCATGTGGTTGCCATTTGTGACTTTCCCAGATAGCTTCAAACAAGCAAAATCAATGAGGAGGCCATCAGGGAAGGTTGCAAATCACAGTCACATGATTTCTTGCTTAACTACATTGTTTATTTGCATAATGACCTTGGCAAGAAAGTTGTAAATCAGTTGTGTTACTTGATACTTCAATGACTGCACTGCTTAACAATGAATTTTCCATTTCCTATTGTGATTGTAGGTTGAGGACTACTTGTACAATTCTGTTAATAAATAATACAGCTGTAAACTAAGGCTGATGCTAAGCATAGCAGCTATTGAAAACATCTCTGAACATTTCACAGGGCAAAACACATGACATGACAAGCAAGGTTTATTTCTTCCTAAGGCACAGTACTTAACCCTATAATTTATTTTTTATATATGTATTTACTGAAAGTAATTGGACAGATTGCAAAATTACCATGTCTTAGAACTACTGTAGAAGATTTCAAACAGCAGATGAACAGACCTGTGGATATTTAGAATAGAATAGAATAGAATAGAATAGAATAGAATAGAATAGAATAGAATAGAATAGAATAGAATAGAATAGAATAGAATAGAATAGAATAGAATAGAATAGAATAGAATAACAGAGTTGGAAGGAACCTTCGAGGTCTTCTAGTCCAACCCCCTGCTTAGGCAGGAAACCCTACACCACTTCAGACAAATAGTTTTCCAACATCTTCTTAAAAACTTCCAGTGTTGGAGCATTCACAACTTCTGGAGGCAACTGATTAATTGTTCTGTCAGGAAATTTCTCCTTAGTTCTAGGTTGCTTCTCTCCTTGATTAGTTTCCACCCATTGCTTCTTGTCCTACCCTCAGGTACTTTGGAGAATAGCTTGACTCTGTCTTCTTTGTGGCAGCCCTGAGATATTGGGACACTGCTATCATATCTCCCCTAGTCCTTCTTTTCATTAAACTAGACATACCCAACCGTTCTTCATATGTTTTAGCCTCCAGTCCCCTAATCATCTTTGCTGCTGTTCTCTGCACTCTTTCTAGAGTCTCCACCAGTGGTGGGTTCCTCCTGGTTCAGCCCGGTTTGCGAGAGCCGGTAGCGGTGACGATATGACATCACCAAACCGGTGTTCTGTCTTTGGGAGCTGGGCCCTCTTGCCCGCCCCGGCGTTATGCCAACCTTATATGTCATTTTTTTTGCCCAGCTGAGAGGTGCAGCAGAGCGGATTGCCACACCTCAGCTGGGCAGATTCGCAACGCGCTTGTGCGAAGCGCAAATTTGGTGTCCTGCGAGTGAACCGAGCATGCGCGCGGCGATCACGCGCAAAGCGCGCGACCGAAGAGGCAATTGCACACGAAGCGCGCACACGAAGAGAACCGGTAGTAAAGGTAAGGAGAACCCACCCCTGGTCTCCACATCTTTTTTACATCGTGGCAACAAAGCTATAATACAATGCCAACATTGCAATAATGCTCCTAAATGTATGTGATCATGGAAGGGCATTAGCTGATTTGTAGTTGAGTGTAGAAGCAAGCCTAGGTAAATTTTATAGACCTCAATTACAGTATTTACTGATATTATATCAATTTGGGATTCATATCATTAAATGCAATTGTTTTTGCATCCAAAAGTAGAGTGCAGGAATTTTCTTCAGTATTTCTTATCTGTTGTTTCACTGTGGAAATACATTATCTTCAAAGAACTGCATCAGGTAAATGGAGTCTGTTCTTTTGTTGAAATGTCTGCTGGCTGGTATTACAAGAGCCTTGGTAGTACAGTGGTCTAAAGCACCCTGTTATTAAGACCAGCTGCCTGCAATTACTGCAGGTTCGAATCTCGCCAGGCTCAAGGTTGACTCAGCCTTCCATCCTTTCTAAGGTAGGTAAATTGAGGACCCAGTTGTGGGGACAATAAGCTGACTTTGTATAAATATACAAAAGGATGAAGGCTATTGCTTAGCGCATTGTAAACCGCCCTGAGTCTCCGGAGAAGGGCATATAAATCAAAAAATTTTTTTAAAAAATAATGGTTTTTTCTAGTCAGTGTTTCTCAATCTTGACAACTTTTAGATGTATGGACTTCAGTTCCCAGAATTCCCCAGCCAGCAATTCTGGGAGTTGAAGTCCACACATCTTAAAGTTGTCCAAGTTAAGAAACGCTATTCTATACAATTATAGGATACTGTAGTTTCCAAGTATTGCTTCTATAGCTCTATCACTGCTCCTGGTGTTGTTGCTTGACCTTTTTTTAAATATCAGAGGAAAGATTTTCTTCCTCCTTATTCAACAATTTATCACACTATGAAGAAACCTTTCCAAATGTCAGTTAAAGCTTTACTTAGTTCTTTCTTTATGTCCTTTTGGCCTAATGGAGCCTTGCCACCTGGAAATATTCACAATCTCCAAATCAACAAAGTAGTTCCTTTTGTTCTTGAGATGAATTTAGCTCTCTTCTTTTATCTTCAACAAAGAAAGAATCCTTGTTTTGCGGGGGAAGGAAAATCAATATCTGAGTATTTACATGTGCTGACTCCATAAAGGAACATTCTAATATCTGCTGCTTGCTGCAGATATCTTGAAGCAAATTATATCCTCAAATGATTGAAATTTGCTCCCACTAAAAATACATTCTTTTTAGCCCGGATTCAGACCTAAGTTTTTTGATAGAATCAAAGTCATCCTTATAGATGGCTTCCAGTGTAAGAGAAACAGCTAATGTTATTGATCTTATTGTTTTCATGACACAAAATGTTCTGACAATTTAATAGAATTTGGGGACTTGGAAATAGAATGGAACATTGTAAATAATATAATTTGGACTCAGATTAATCTGTTAATCATGAAATTAAGCAAGGAGGATCTACCTCTGGATAAGGTTGCATTAGGTAGAACTTGGAGAACAAGAAGTTATCATTCAATCCTAGTCTAGAATTGAAATCTGTTATAATCACACAAGCAGAAAGAAGCAGTGTAAGTTGTTGACATACACTTCTGCCATTAACTGGATTTCTAGAACCTGAAGGAAAGGAATGCTAAGAGGGTTAAAACATTTATCAGCAGCAAAATTCTGATTAGGCAAGTTGAGAATGTCTGCCAAGGTCATTAAATGTTATAATCAGTTTAGTGGAATAATCTTGATGTTAAAGCTAACTGAGTCATAGATAATTAATCCTTCATGATGTGTCCCTTGTCCTATTCCAAGTATTGCTGAGAGTGACAGGGATTTATAGTCTTCAATATGCAAGTCACTGATTGCCCATGTTTCCTAGTACAGAAGAATGTCAAATCCTATAATATATTGCCAAAAGGCAAAATCCATTCTTCTGGCTTCCCAACCAGCAATAGTCCAAGAGAGTAGTGACACAGATTTATGAGATCCTGTTAGTAAAGAAGACTTCCCAGGGTAGTTGATTTCAGGGCTGCGGGAAATATTTGAGGTGTCTAAACATTATGGGCAACAATAGAAAGCACTGAAAATATCTGTTTATGGATGACCTGTCTACAAAAATTGGTCAGTAAGCCCAGGTGCACAGAGGTCAGGAAAGTCTGAAAAATGAGTCATAGGCTAAAGATATCTTCCTTTAGCCTGGAGAGCAAATGGAGGGCAAGAATGTTTCTCTTGTTGGTAGCTGAGAGTTATATATTAAATATAATATATGACCTAAATATAATAATACATAGAAGAAAACATTAGGGAAACACATTCATGGACTTAGAAGGACACACAGTGGTCCTTAGGTTCCAGTTCTGAAACAAAATAATAACAATAATTAATAATTAATAATAATAATAATAATAATAATGATAATGATAATAATAATAATACAAAAATCCACCAACAATCCAAACTGCTGACTTTGCAACAACAAAGTCGAAACTGTTTCACATTTAATATGTGAATGCAGCAAAATCACACAAACTGATTACAAAGCTAGACACGACCGAGTTGCTAAATTAATCCACTGGTCATTATGTAAAAAATACGACTTACCTGTAACCAAAAAGTCATGGGAACATAAAGTGGAAAAAGTTATAGAAAATGAGAAAGTGAAGATCTTGTGGGACTTTCGAATATACAACACGCTAGATATCACAGTTGTCAAAAACTGAAACGTACAATTTATTGACATCGCGGTAGCAGGAGTTGCCAGAGTTGAAGAAAAAGAACTGGAAAAAATCATGAAATATTGCGACCTGGCCATTGAAACTACACGGATGTGGATGAAACATGTAACAGTGATGCCCATTGTCATCGGGGCACTTGGTACCATGTCCAAGAATTTTGTAAAACATATCAAGAAATTGCAGCTTCCTGCAATAACACCAGCAGAACTGCAAAAAAACTGTGCTACTTGGAACATCATACATCTTAAGAAGATATTTGATTGATACCTAGGACGCTGGCAGCAACCCGTATCAACCATTAGTACCAGTCAATGGTATTTGTGATGCATTTTTGAATGTTCAGTTGACTGAGTTTCATGTTTAATGAATAATAGATGATGATGATGATGATGATGATGATGATGATGATGATGGGTACACAAAAATGCCCAATCCAGTCTGAACATCTGACTGTGCGATGATCAATAATAATAATTAAAACAGACAGGCACCTGCTACATAACACCCCAGACTTAACAATTGTCGATAAGAAAGACAAAAAATAGTGGACATGGCAATGCCTGGAGACAGCAGAAAAAAGAAAAAGTCCTGGAGAATATAACAAAATACAAAGACCTACAAATAGAAATAGAACAACAGTGGCAAAGGTAAGCAAGGGTAGTACCAATAGTAATAGGCACCTTGGTGCAGTCCCAAAACACCTGGAGCATCACTTGAACACGACCATCAGACAATTGTAAAAGGTGGGGACAGCTTTCATCCTGCAATGATATCTGTAACATTATCAAACACCCAGATCTGCCTATCCCAAGTGCCTGGTAAAGATTCAATAGGTAGATAAAAATGGCAAATCCAATCTGAACATCTGGCTGACTGTGTGATGATTAACAGTACAAATAACAATAACAAAGCAACAACAATAATAAAAACTACATAAGCACTTTATGAAAACAAACCAGTATACTAGAATCAGCTCCTACTGGGAAACCACTGAGCTTAGTCAGGAAAAAGCTACCAAAATCAGTAATAAGACAATCCCACATAAAACCTGTGGCAGAAATGTGAGGTGATTACAACGATTAAACATAATTGCTTTTTAAGAACTTTAGGCTATTATTCCCTTTTCTTTTATGAATTATTTTTGTGCATCAGCAAAATTCACATGCCAGCTGCAGCCTGTTCATAGAAAACAAAACCACGGCAGCTAGGAAAATAACAAAACTGATTTCAAACAATGTTCTCTCTAATTCCAGTCAGTTTTATTAACATCTAATTAGTTGCTCATTGGCCCAAAAATGTAATATTCTGTTTTTAATGAAGCTGGTGTAGGGACTGTCAATGATTTCCTCAAAATCAAACTTTATCTGAAGTAGTATTTGCTTTTTTTCCCCCAATATTTGTATTAAAATTTGCAAATATAAAGATAAGAGAGTAATACAAACTAAGAACAAGAAAATAAGGGGAAAAAAAGATACAAAGATATAGAAAAAAGAAAAAGAATATATATATATATATATATATATATATATATATATATATATGTATGTATGTATGTATGTATGTATGTATGTATGTATGTATGTATATATAAAAGGTGACTTCCCTTCCTCCAGACAAATATAAATAATTTTAGCAACTTAACACTATCTCTAGTGTTGCCATTTTTTAAAAAAGGTATTTTCTCCATATCTCATTCCTTATCAATAATCAAATTTAGAAATTTGATTATTTATCATTTAGATAAATAATTCATTTAGAAATTTAACATTCAGTCCTAATCAACAAAAGTACATTAAGAACCAACAGAAATAGTAACATATGTATTTTAATCTATTTTAGTCCAAAAAAATGCATATTGTAATCATACTTATCACTTTCTCTAAGAATTAAAAGAAAAAAAATTCTCCCCATGAATAAACAAATCTTAAAGGCTTTATCATTTGGTCCTAGTAAAAAGAAATCTCATTAATAGCTACCAGAAACCACAACATATTTGTTTTAATTCTAATTGAACAAATTCACTTTGTAGGCCTTCTGTTTACTTTTTTAAAAGCTTGATCTTTAATTCCATCAAATAATATCCCACAAGTTGATTTCTTATCTTTTTTTTTCTTTGTCTCCTATCAGGTAAAGCTTTAGTAGTTTCTCTTTGTTTTCTCTCAGAAAAATGTTCCTTAGTTTCATACATTCCTTTTGTAAATCTAAGATAAGAAAGCTTTTTAAATCACTCTTTTGATTTATTATTTGCGTGTCTGCTATAATTATTAAGACATCAAATAGTTTCATTTGTAAATCCATTTTGGTATCTTTTTCCATATCATTCTTTTACTCTGGCATTTTTAAGTCTGTTTTCAGATTCACAAAAATCACAAAAGTGATTTTTCCATTATCACTTTTGTAATCCAGCATATCTTTTAAACTCAAAATCTCATTGAAATAAATCTTAGTATCTGTTTCAGTCTCAATATCAAATAAAATCTAATTGTTTATATTTATTTATCAAATTTATTGGCTGCATATCTTACCACGGGGTAACTCTGGCATAGTGTTGGCTTACACTATGAAACTAGGTAAATAGAATGCTATTTAAAAGTACAAAATATAAAATACAAGATGGAATAGCTAACAGATGGGGAGAAAGTAGGATGTGGGGGGTGAGATGGGATCTGATATTAATCTATAAGCCACCTTCAACATGAAACCCCTCCTTTGGCACCCCAAGTCAAGCAGAATCAGGTTTTTAGGCTCTTATGGAACGTCAGGTGGGTATGGACAGACCTCACTCAGGGGAAGGGGCAGGGATGAAATTTAGCAGGTTCTGACAGGTTCTGGAGAACCGGTAGCGGAAATTTTGAGTAGTTTGGAGAACCAGCAAATACCACCTCTGGCTGGTCTCAGAGTGGAGATTTTGCAGTATCCTTCCTCCAGGAGTGGGGAGGGAATGGAAATTTTGCATTATCTTTCCCCTGTCACACCCACCAAACCACGCCCACCAAGCTACGCCCACGGAACCAGAGGGCAGGCATTCTCTGTTGTTGTTCTGTTGTTTTTATATTCTCTGTCATAGTATCAGACAATTTTTTAAATAATTTATGAATACATTGTTCCCAAACAGATTTAATTTCTTTTATACTTAAATAGTATTGTCCCGTTGCATTAACTAGGCTTTCCCCCTTTAATTGTAATTGTTTTGTCTCTCTGCTTCCCCCTAGTCAACCCTCAAGTCCCCTCTTATCATCTATTTATTTTCCAATCAACAAAACTTTTCCAAGGAGAGAATTTCTTGCAATTAATTTCTCTTTTTCCCCCAATATATTCTTTTATAAATGTTTAAACACCACCAAAAATATTCTCTCAAGTCCATCTAGCTCCTTAACTTTTCATAATCCACATTCTAGTCTCCCTTCTGCTGTTTTCCAAAAGTTAAAGTTTTTTTCCTTTTAATATTGAAGCTTGTTTCATCCAGGATAGAAGGAGATTCTTCCAATGGCATGAGGAAACTTGTCCTTAAGGAAGGTTCTTAAGTTCTAAGAATTTAACAATAACAGATTCCTAAAGTACGGTAGTTGAGAGAGGAAGAGGGCAAACCCCTTTTCTCTTTGAAAAGATCAAACTATGGCTTAGGTAGGATGATTTTCTCTCGGGATCCCAGAGCTCTCAAGATCACTATTTTACATTCTCTTCAAAGGGAGATTCAGTAGGGAGCAAACTTGTGAAGGATACTTGTCCTCTGTTTGCTCCAGAAAGAAATTCCAAGGAGCTGATGCATTTTCTATTTTTGCCACAGTCGTGAGCCACACAAAAGCAGACCCATGTTTCAGTTTGCCATCACTATTCCAAGAAGTCACTCTGATAGCATTTATCCTATGTTTGCTCAGAAGGATAAACCCCATTGGGATGCCAGATAAATCCACGTAGTATTATAGGCTAAGTGCAGAGATCAGACACAATTCACTAGGCATTTCTGATGTGCAAGTCCCACTGATATTATTTATTCATTACAATTACTACTTGCTTCTCTGTAAGAAGCCTAGTTGCAAGATAAGGTTCAACAAAGGATAAACTAAAAACACAATGCTCTTTAATAGAGTGTGAAAAGAACCCAAATAAAATTAGAAAAGTTGAGATTCGATATTAAAAAAACTTCTGGAGGTTTAGCAGAATAGAGAGGATCAAGATCTTGTTAAAAAGTCACACATCATATACATTGATTTACTAGCATGTTTTCCAAGCTGGTAAACTTCAGAACTATTAGTTTGCAAGATTTCCCAATTAGTAGTTCAAGCCCTCTTTAGGACACAAAGTTAGGAAAGGCTATGTTTATTGCTTAGTCTTCTCTGACCCCATCATATTGCTCAATGGTGGGTTGCTCCCAGTTCTGTCCGGTTATTTAGAGCCGGTAGTAAAAGCAGCGGGAGGCTCCGCCCACCCACCCGGATGTCATAATTTATGATCTGTGCAGGTGCAGAAGCGCCCGTGTGCACGCAAGCAAAGGATGCGCTCCCATTGCGAACCAGTAGTAAAGGTAAGTAGATCCAACCCCTGATATTGTTAGTGAAAAAGTACTGAATTTAGAGAACACATTTGGAGACTAGAGATTTACATGGTGGTGACTGAAGGTAGAAGCTTATAATTTAATAATTTATCATTGTAGTTATTTATTTATTTATTTAATAATTGCAGTTATACCCTCTTGCAATTCGACTCTCAACATTTGAGAAATGTATAATGATATATAATATATAGTATATACTGGATAGAAATGTATAATGTATAATGTAATGTATAGTATTGTGTAATATAATAATGAATATAAAAAAGAAATGAAAACATGACACCATAATTAAAAGGTCTATACACAAAATTTTAAAAAGAGTAAAATTAAATGGCAAAGTCAATTAAGATGGAATTTTGGTCCAATGTGATCTGTTACCGTTTAATTTTGAGCTGCTTCTAGAAGTCAGCTGTCAAGTGCTGGGGAAATCAGGAGATTCAGGCAGTTCAAATGAGTATAAAGATTTATTGCAAGCTTAAGCTCTCTACAAAATTTGAGCTACTATTGGTCATGGGAAATGAACAGGAATTAAGATGCATCCAAGGTGGGCTGGACTTAGATCTTTTCCAGGCATGCAGGGACTTGTTACTTAAGACATATTTGACCCTTCCCTCGAGAGGAGGTGGAGTTGCACTATATATAAGAAATAACTACATCTCTACAGAAATAGAGCACAACAATGATGAAAACTGCTTGGAATGCATTTAGATCAATGTAAAAGGGGGGAAAATAACATTGCCATAGGTGTATATGATAGGCCACCCAACCAAACAGAGGAAATAGATGAACTTTTTGCTAGTCAGCTAACTAAGGTATGTAGGAAGCACACCACAATAGTAATGGGGGATTTTAACTACCCTGACATCAACTGGGAGACAAACTCTGCACTAAGTGGAAGATCAAACAGGTTCCTGACAAACCTAACAGACAACTTTGTTTCCCAAAAAGTAGAGAAGGAAACAAGGGAACCAGCTATATTGGATTTAATTCTCACCAACAGAGATGAAATGATAGAAGGTGTTGAAGCTACAAGAACCTTGGGGGGGAGTGATCATGCAATATTGGAATTCAACATTATGCAAACACAAGCAATAGAAATTAGAGTCTTGGACTTTAAGAGAGCTAATTTCAATAAACTTAGAGAGAGCTTGGGAAAGATTCCCAAGAGAATCCTCAAGGGGAAAAAAACTCAAGAAGCTTGGGAAATTTTGAAAAGTGAGATTATAAAAGCCCAGTCTAGAACAATACCAATGAAGCAGAAAAATAACAGCTCTCAAAAGAAACCAGCATGGCTGCATAAAGAACTCTCTGACAAATTGAATGACAAAAAGGACAAGTATAAAAAGTGGAAAGAGGGGCACATAACTAAGGTAGAATATCAGCAAATAACCCGAGCTTGCAAAGATGAAGTGAGGAAAGCTAAGGCTCACAACAAACAAAGGCTTCTGACAAAAGTGAAAAATAACAAGAAAAGCTTCTTCCAATATGTTAAAAACAAGGAACAATTGGTCCATTGCTGGGAAAAAGTGGCAAGAAGGTGACAAGCAACAGGGAGAAAGCAGATCTAACTCATTTTTTGCGTCTGTCTTTACACAAAGGGAAAAAATAGTCCAACTGATCAAAAACAGCATCACAAAAAACAGATAAGGAACACAAGTTAAACTAGGAAAGAAAATGGTAAGTGAATCTACCCTACATGAGTTCAAATCACCAGGGCCAGATGGATTACACCCCAAGGTTTTGAAGGAACTGGCAGGTGTGATCTCAGTACCATTGAACTATATTTTTTCAAAGATCCTGGAGCACTGAGGAACTGCCAGTGGACTGGAAAGAAGCTGATGTAGTTCCCATATTTAAAAAAAAAGGGGGGGGGAGGTCCAGGAAACTACAGACCCTCAGCCTGACCTCAATACCAGGGAAGATTCTGGAAAAGATAATTAAGCAATGAATCAGTGAACACCTAGAAGCAAACCACGTAATAACAAAAAGCCAACATGGGTTTGTCAAAAACAGATCATGCCAGACTAATCTTATTGCATTCTTTGACAAAATGACAAAACTAATGGACCAGAGGAATGCTGTCGATATAATTTACTTGGACTTCAGTAAAGCATTTGACAAAGTAGACCATAACCTACTGCTTGAAAAATGTGAGTTAGATAGCATCACCACCAGATGGATTCGTAACTGGCTGATCAACCGCACTTAATGTGTAGTCTTCAATTGAACTCTATATGGAGGGAGGTATGCAGTGGAGTACCCCAAGGCTCTGTTTTAGGCCCAGTATTCTTCAACATCTTCATCAATAATTTGGACAAGGGGATAGATGGGAACTCAACAAATTTGCAGACGACACCAAGCTAGCAGGAATAGCCAACACTCCGGAAGATAGGCTTAAGATACAGAAGCATCTTGACAGACTTGAACATTGGGCGCTATCTAACAAAATGAAATTCAATGGTGAAAAAAGTAAGGTTCTAATTTAGGCAAGAAAAACAAAATACACAGGTACAGTATATGTGGTACTTTGCTCAATAGTGTTGTCTGTGAGAGGGATCTTGGAGTCCTAGTAGACAATCACTTAAATATGAGCCAGCAGTGTGCTGCAGCTGCCAAAAAACCCAACACAGTTCTAGGCTGCATAAACAGAGGGATAGAATCAAGATCACATGAAGAGTTAATACCACTTTATAATGCCTTGGTAAGGCTACACTTTGAATACTGCATCCAATTTTGGTCGCCACGATATAAAAAAGATGTTGAGACTCTAGAAAGACTGAAGAGAAGAGCAACAAAGATGATTAGGGGACTCAAGGATAAAACATATAAAGAATGTTTGCTGGAACTGGATATGTCTAGTCTTATGAAAAGAAGGACTAGGTGTGACACAATAGCAGTGTTCTGATATCTCAGGGGAGGGATTCAAACTATTCTCCAAAGCATCTGAGGGTAGAATAAGAAGCAGTGAGTAGAAACTAATCAAGGAAAGAAGCAACTTAGAACTAAGGAGAAATTTCCTGACAGTTAGAACAATTAATCAGTGGAACAACTTGCCTCCAGAAGTTGTAAATGCTCCAACACTGGAAGTTTTTAAGAAGAGATTAGATAACTATTTGTCTGAAGTGGTGTAGGGTTTCCTGCCTAAGCAGGGGGTTGGACTAGAAGACCTCCAAGGCCCCTTCCAACTCTGTTATTCTATTCTATTCTACTAGAAAGCAGTGCCACTGAGCCTAAGCCTTCCTCATTTCCCTAAAATAAGGACTCATATGTAGCTTCTTCCAAGTAGATCAAAATGGCCAGGTGAGGAATAATTTTGACAGCACAATCTTTCAGAACTTTTTGTTAAATCAAAAACCCGTACACAATGGGCTTGTAACATAATATGTTCTAATTTGAAGCCAAAGACAACTTGGTGGCTAAAATCCTGATGAAACACAATTTTCCCTCTCACTGATATTAAATAGCCATAGAGGAGGGTATTTGATGCCTTTTGTTCTTTGATATTCCTTTGAGAAAGAAAAGGACTTTAGGATCATGGCAGACTATGGAATATAATGTTCTAAGATTCAGGTAGAAAAAAATCTAAAATATCCAGACATCTGGAGAAAGCAAGTAGTCGGTATATTTTATTTTATATATGCTAAAGTATTGCCTGAACATACCACCATTTTCACTGCGGCTCAATTGGTTACCAATTCTTCCTCAATTCTTCCTTTACTTACACATGTTCTTTGAATCTTAATCTCTTTTCTGTGACCTTAACACTCTTTGGACAAACTAGAGAAACAGCTCTCTGCAAGAGTCAGGTGTGTTTTACAATAAGAATTGTAATTGTAGCGTTTTTTTTCTTCCCCTTGATTAGTTTTGTTTTGCTTTGTTTTTTTTTTTTTCAGATGGCCCCAATATTCCCTTAAAAGAAGGCAGTAACAATTCTTTCTATAGAGTCTCTTTTGGCAACTGGCCATATCTGATTAATTTACATACCATCTTTGCAGAAATACACTGTATATTTGCATGCTGCTGAAGTACAGTGAGCCATTATTTATACCAATTATCTTGAAACTAAATAGACACAGTGTGAATCATGGAAGAGAAGATTAGAACTCTCACTTAATGTTATCTTCATGCGAAACATAACCCTGCAATCTACATTTGGAAATATCTGACAGTTGAAGACTTTAAAATCTAAGGGTTTAAAATCTATGAAGCTTATAAGAAAATTCAGAGAAGCATTTGCTAAGCCATCAGCACTTAAATTATTATGCAAAATACAAATATAAAGGGAAAACACTAAAACCAACAATTAACCAATACTCTACAGCTGACCTAATTTTAATAGAGTGGGTATTGTAAAGGGATTTTTTAAAAATTTATATGTTTGAATTTTATCAATGGGAAGGAAGCAGATATAAAAATCAAACATCTCTGATAGAAATAATTGTGGAGTAAGTTAATGTGGCCACATAGTTTTACATAATTCTTTGGTGAGATTCTTAGGATGATTCTCAAATAATGTACATTAAAACTACATTCTTGGAGGGGGGGAAGGTTAAGCAAATCATAATTCATGGCATGTTTAGCTCTAATTCCTTATTGAAAGTTTATGCAAATATACATGTAAAATATACAACAGCCATCACTTCCCACACATAAGCTCTTTGTCTTTCTCCCTTTGTTAACTGATTGTTGGGAATCAAACTGTGTTGCTTTTCTAGATTAGATGACATAATCTAATCTGCTTTTGCTGCATTAGATAGGTTGGCATCATTTACCAATGCAAAAGCTAAGGAGGAGCTGCAGCAGGTAAAAATAATTGCATGACAAAAGGAAGGAAAATGTTCAATAGCTGAAAAGCCTCTCTTAATTAGCTATTTACAATATCATTGGAATGGTCTGGCAACTCCAATTTTATCCCCTTTCCCTATGTCCCTGGTCTTGTTGATTGCCCAGGCAATGATTTATACAGCTTTATCTCATTGTTTAGTAGCCAGTCATTAACAAAGAAGAAAGCAAAGACAATTTGCATCATTATGTCACCTCTTTCTATTATTAGGTCAAGACTAAAATTCTGCTAAAATGATGAAGGCTGGAAGTATCTTCTTTATATATTTCTCTTCTTTTTCTTTATTATGTTATTTGTCTTCTTTCTTTCTTTTTTCTTGAATTTTTAATTCTTTTTTCTACTCTGTTCTTTTTATCTAACTTTAGTTTGTATTAGTTTTTACTACTGTAATCAAAATTCTTAATAAAAATATATGTTTAAAAAAGGGATAGACATTTGATATAGAACAAAAAGAACGATCGGGGAAATAGAAAGGAAATCATAGGAAGATAAACTGAAGAACTGGGAATGTTTAGCCTTCAGAAAACAAGACTGAGGGTAGAAATGATGGCCATCTTCAAATACCTGAAGAAATATCACATAGAATGTCAACACATGTTCATCATTACTGCAGAATGTATGACACAGAATAATAAGGCAGATTCCAATTTAACATTCAATTGGTTAGGGGAAGAAAATCTTATAGAATAGTTCAACAGAGAACAATTAAGCACAGAAATCTTGGGCTTTGTTACAAATATTGATACAGAAGGTAGATGGTCATCTCTTGAGGATGATTTTATTTGGATTCTTGTATTGAACCTGGGGTTGGGCTTGATAATGTAAATAGTCATTTCCAGCTGTTCAATTCTATGTTCATTTGGATCATAATAAAAGTGTGATCCCTATATAGAACTCAGATGCTCTGTGCTGCTTAGGAATAGCAAAGCATATATTTTCTATAAACAGTATATTTTCTGTAAATATTCCATGAAACTTTTTTGAAGTCTGAAAGACAACCCATTGAAAGGGTAAAATATTTTTCACTGAATATTTTCATATTTAGATCAGTCTGACAATAACATTTGACTCACGGATTCTCACTTCTTAAATTCCTTATTATATTTTTTGGGAACTAATGCAGATTATACATTTCTTTTGTTTGAATCCAGAATGAAAGCCCAAGCCAAAGTGCTGAAATATATTAGAGGTCTTAAAGATTTTTTTTAAAAAAAGCCTTTATCCTTGCATGCCCTATCATAAAGCCTCATTACTGAACATAATCAATATAAGCCTCCTTCATTACCCTTATTTTAAAATACAGAAAATGGGAATCTCTCCTGTTTACAAATTACGTTAATTTCTAGCAAGCTAAGGATAAACCCACCGTTTTTATATCAGCTTTGCCTGCCAATCCAAGCAGCTATCAGCATGGTTTGGTTCTACTGTCTGCACTAATTAGAAATTAGCACTTCCATCCCAGCACCAGAAAATGTAATCTAGAGATTCTTTTAGATACAGCTGTGTGCCTATTTATTTATGCATTCAATTTAAATCCTGCCTCTGCTATGAATATTTCCTAAATCAGGTGACAATAAATACAAGTTTTATCAGTTAAACATAAAAGCAAATCAATGAGGAAAAAAAACTAAGCTTTTTTGTCTCTTTTGTGACCCATTTCATTTTTTCCTTTTTTTAATATTAATTTTTTTAAAAAATGTTTAGAAAAATTTTAAAAACTCCAAAAGATATAGAAGAAATGTAAATAAAAATATTATAACACAGTAAAAGAAAAAGTGAATAACAAAAAAGCAAGAAACAAAAAGTTAAGCAAAGAATAAATCTTCTTTTCAGCAATTACAAACATCCATAGCAAACTTCTCATAAACAAACCTTTTTAATCAATAGATCCTGAAATTAGCGGTTCATTTTTATCCATTTTTAGTTATGTGTGTGTGTGTGTGTGTGTGTGTGTGTGTGTGTGTGTCCAGTAATTTATAAACGTAATTGTGGTTCCTTCTTAGATCACACTGTTTCCTCCAATTGTTAATAGCTTATTGCTATTACATATTGCTGGGTCTTTGTTTCAGAGATATTCCCTTACCAGATTCCTCAATGCGTTCAACTATGGCAGAGTTTCTAATGTATTGAGAAAGTTCTTAACAATTCAGAGAAATATTCAGAGATGTATATACTTTGAAAGATATAACACAACCAAACATCAGCAGCTGACCACAGCAAATGTTTTACAATCTTTTGTAGTAGGTCATAAAATGTTTTATAAAGTTTGCCAAATTTCAATTCTACTTGAGTCATGGGTCCTGGATTTTGGATGCATTCTGTAAACGTTAGCCCATTGGAAGTACCAGTACTTTGGTTGACAATGTTTTGCTGTATGATGCACTATTACCAGATCATGAAGATGAAACTGAAATACTTTGGCCACCTAATGAGGAGGAAGGACTCACTGGAGAAGAGCCTAATGCTGGGAAAGATTGAGGACAAAAGAAGAAGGGGACGACAGAGAATGAGGTGGCTGGAGGGAGACACTGAAGCAGTAGGTGTGAGCTTAAATGGACTCCAGAGGATGGTAGAGGACAGGAAGGATAGTGGAGGAACGTTGTCCATGGGGTCACAATGGGTTGGACATGACTTTGCAACTAACAACAAGAAGCACTATTTTTCCCAGGTGAGTGTTACAGACACAAGAGTTTTAGTAATTTATATTGTAGATATTCTGCTGGTGTTACCAAATCAGTACCATGAAACTTCAGGTTTATTAGACAGCCCCAGAGAGATACAGAATGTTTCCTTGCTGAAGTCTAGCAGTCACCTACATCTGTGCAACCTAAATATACTGTTGCAATATTTTCAGGATCAGACTCAATAAATCTAGTAAGAGTTAAGAGTTCAAATATATCTCTCTTTATTTACACTAGGCATTCTATATTCACTGAATATTCACAGATAGAAGCAAGGAATGGGTGCGTGCAGCTCCTTATATATACAATGGGTGGAGCTAGGTGTGGGAGTGGTAAAGTATGAATACATTAAGAAGTGAAGAATAAATTAACCCCTGATACCCCGTTCATGCATTATTTACATATTAGAGAATAAGGCATTTACATGTGACAAATCCCCCTCTAAATGCCGATTCGGTATGCTACACCAATTACATTCAGATTCAGGACAATACAAAACATATAACTTGGAAGTCAAGTATTTATGCTGCTTAGAAGGTAAAGGCTTTGTCAATATGTCAGCTAATTGTTCTGATGTCTCACAATGCACTGCTTTAATAAATCCATCCTGAGATAGTTGTCTCACATGTTTAAATTTTATGTCTATATGCCTGGACCTTTGTCCAATGGCATCAGATCTAGATATTTCGATAGCCGCTTTATTGTCTTCATGCATGACAAAAGGTAAGACAGGTTTTTTCCAAACATCAGAAATTAAATCATTAAACCATACAAGGTTATTTGCCGCTTTAGATAAACAAACATATTCTGCTTCTGTCGTTGAAGTGGCCACTAAGTCTTGTTTGCCAGTGTACCAGTAAACTGGACAATCATTTAGGAGGAATACATAACCGGATGTACTTTTTCTGCATGAAGTGTCTCCAGCCCAATCCGCATCTGCGTAACATGTGAGGTTTGGTTCCTTAACATTATTAGGTTCTAATATCAAACAAAAATCTAAGGTATTTTTTAAATATCTTAATATCCTTTTAACAGCTTCCCAATGATACATTGTTGGTTTGCTGACATGTCTGGACAATAAATTGAGGGGTAAAGCGATATCAGGTCTTGTCCAATTAGAAATGTAAAGAAGTGAACCTATGATTGATCTATAGAACGTGTTATCTTTGAATTCAGGGGATGATTCATCAGCATTTCTTAGGAAGTCAGTCTGCATAGGAGTGTCACAGGGTTTGGCATCACTTAGATTGCATTTGTTCAAGAGCTCTATGATCTTATCTCTCTGAGTAAGTTTGAATCCTCTTTTAGTCTTATTAATTTGAACACCAAGATACTTATTTACTTTGCCTAAAGATTTCAAAGAGAAATGTTCATTTAGCTTAGATACAAATGTTTCTCTTCTTTCTTTATGTTTACCTATGTACAAAATGTCATCCACATAGATCAATACAAATTCTATGTAATCATCACCTTTTTTGACAAAGAAACAGTTATCAGCAGTAGTAGCATTGAAATCCATAGTTTTAAGTACTTTTACTAAACAATCATACCATCGTTTACCAGATTGTTTTAACCCGTATAAACTCTTGTTTAATAACCAAGTCTCATCCTTGTTTGTGTATTGACTGTGAGGTGCTCTTACATATATTTCCTTATCTAGTTTTGCGTGTAGATACGCAGTCTGTATGTCATATTGGAATACATCGAGATTGAGTGCTGATGCTACTACTAGAGCTGTTTTGACACTCTCAGTTCTTACTGTGGGGGAGTATGTGTCAGTATAGTCCTCTGGATATTTCTGTGCATAACCCTGTGCAACTAATCTAGCTTTGTATAGGGTATTGCCTCCCTCTAAATTTTTAATTTTATATATCCACCTAGTACCAATAATGGTTTTGTCTTTTGGTGCAATTGCAGGTGTAAATACATTTAATCCTTGTAAACTTTCCATCTCTTTTTTCATTGCTAATTCCCATTTTTCCTTTTCTTTACGAGGAAGTTTTAACACTTCCTCATATGTATTAGGTGTCGTTGGTTCTCCATCCATGTGCATTATATAATCCTTGTATTTATTTGGCATTTGATTTCTGGTGTTTCTAATTGTTTTTTCAGGTTTACTATTGTTATCATGCAAATATCTTGCTTCCTTTTTTGTTAGTGTGTCTGTCTTTATTTTGTGTTGACTATTTGTCCATGTTTTAGTTTTGATTCTATGATTGTTATCATTTAGCTTTTCTATAGTCCTTTTCTCTTGGGATTTCGTATCTTTGTTGTTACTTGGGAATATTTCATTAAGATGTATTTTAGACCAGTTGGCCTGTTCATGGAACACAGCTGTTCTGGAAACTATAAATTTGTTATTATTATCAATGAATCTGTATCCTTTTGTGCCTGTCTCATATCCCATAAATCTGAGTCTTCTAGACACATTTTCTCCCTTTCTTCTTAATTGTTTAGGTATGTGTACGTCTGCAGTGACTCCAAATATGTGCATGTGTGCTAATTTTGGTTTCCTATTATACATCACTTCATATGGTGTCTTATTTACAATGCTGGACCAGGTTCTATTCTGTGTGTAATTGGAATAATGTAGGGCTTCTGACCAGAATTGTTTGCTTAAGCCAGCATCTTCCAATGTGCATCTAATCATGGTTTGTAATGTTGAGTTCTTCCTCTCTACAATCCCGTTCTGAAACGCAGAAAATGGGCTAGATGTGTAATGTAACATTCCTTTGTCCTTCAGCCATTGGGAGAATTCCTTAGACATGAATTCACATCCCCTATCTGTCATGATTTGTTTTATTTTGATATTGTGTTGCGTTTCTACGCGTTTATAAAATTCTTTAAATTTCTGAAAAGTTTCATCTTTGTGTTTTAATGTATAAACAAATCCATAGCGACTATAATCGTCCACTATGGTTAAGAAGTAACGTTTTCTATAAGTGATTGATGGAGTTAGTGGACCAACTAAATCCATGTGTACTAAATCAAAAATTTTATTGGTTGACCTAGTTGATTTTCTAGGCCTGGGGCTAGTTTTTAGTTTTGTAGATTTACATACTGAGCATTCCAAATAGTTTTCACAATTTTTTATTTTAACACCTTCTGCGTGTTCAGTCATTTTTTGTACTACAGGAAAACTGGCATGTCCTAACTTCCTATGCAAAATATGAGCACACTCATCATGAATTGGCTTACCTATTTTTGGTTTTTTTTCATTATGTGCATCCTTGTGATCATGAGCTACTTTACATTCATCATTGTCACTGTTGCTAATGTTTCCATCATCTAGTTCAATACAATCTTCCATATTTGAATCAATGTTGTGTAACCATTTTTCTTTTGTTATTAAATAAGGTAGGCCTCCTTTAATCATTACTGTACCTATATCTATTTTATTTTTCTCCAAGGTCGCTTTTCCTTTTGAAAAAACAATATTAATATCAGAATCTCTGCTTAGTTTTATGGCACTTAGTATGTTATGAGGTATTTCAGGTATTAGTAATACCCCCTCTATTTTTCCTAGGCCGTGTAAGGTTACATTCCCTCTGCCTAATACTTGAACCTTTTCTTGGTTAGCTACCTTTATTACAAATTTATCTTCTACAAATGAAGATAATATACTTTTGTTATTAGTGGTGTGATTAGTTGCTCCAGAATCAATAAGCCAATTATTGTTCTCAGTTTGTTGTATGTTAGTGTTGTCTTGTTTATTTAGTCCATTCAGTGAACCAGATTTTCTATCCTTTGAATTATCTCTGCCCCCTCTATGCTCTCTGTAATTTGATGGGCTTCTATATCTATGTCTATCAATGGAAGACTGTCTATAATTGTATTTGTTTCTGTGTTCTGACCTATGTCTTTCTTTTGAAATTTTGGGGCAATCTCTTCTATTGTGTTCCCTGGATCCACAGTTGTGGCATCTAAATGTTTCATTATATCTTTCTTGAAAAGCTACTTTTCTATATGGTTTGTGTTCTATGTGGTTGTTAGAGCGATTCCTCCTTGAATTGTCTTCAGCTATTAACTTATTGGATAGACTTTCTATGGATAAGTATCCTAGATTGATTGTGTCTAAATGTGACATATAATTATCCCATGATGGGTCAAGTGAGTTGATGATAACACTTTTCATTGTTTGATCTGAAATCACCTCCTCCCTTAAATGCAGTTCAGCTCTTATTTTGTTTAAAGATATTAAATGTTCACTTATGGAAACCCCTGGTTTTATCCTAGAGGAAAAGAAATCTTTAGACATTCTTGTGGTAGTGGCTACACTGTCACTGTGAAATAAATTGAACATGCATTGAATAATTTCTGAAACAGTCAGATTTTGCTTAATGCTGTGATACATAGCAGGAGATACACTAGAAATTAATAAGAAAAATGCTCTATGGTGTAAGCAGTCTAATTTTAGAGTCCAAGGTCTTTTTGGGGGACTAGTGATAAAAAACAGTAAGTTTTCTTTCATAAAGACAACCTGGAGCTGCTGATACCATTCTTGTAAATTAATGCCATCTATCCTCAGCTTTGGGAAGTCACTGGGCAAATTTCCGATATTATTGGGTCCATTACTTACAACCTGAGGTAGTCCGTGATCTCGTAAATGCTGGAAATTACAAAATGGCGTGGGAATGCTCGCAACGAGCCTGCACGGTCCTCTCAGCAACTCATGTCTTCCTGGGCCGTCTGCGTAGTCTTGCGCATGCGCGTTGTTCATTTCGTCCCTGGAGTCGTCGTGAGAGGTTCTCGTCGTTGCGGCTCGCTCGTTCTGCTTCTCCTCAGACGAATCGGTCTCTGGCTCGATCTTGGGAGTCCTGACGATGGCGGCTGTTCTTTTTCTTCTTTTGAGAGCGTTGGTGCTTACATCGGTCTGTGGTGTGGGGCGGTATCTGCAGGGCTCTCTGGGTTCAGGCGTCGGTGCTCTCGTTGTCAGGATGGGAGCGGGTAGATTTTGAGGCGTTGGCTTGCTCGCTTGCTTTCTAGTTGACTTTTTGGTAATTTTTAGTTTCGGCCCAAATGCAGCAAAAAGCGTTTTCATTGCTGATTTTATCTGAGTATCTGTTGAATCACCTTCACTTTCCGATTCTGATTCTTCTGAGATGTTTGACTTTTCTTTTTCGTTTTCACTGTCTAGTAATGTTTTTCGCGCCAGAAATTTTGAATCGAGTTTTCTGATTGGCTCCGCTTCGCTCACCCTGGAGGTCTGTTGAAACCAAGATGGCTGCCATTCAAAATTTTGCGCGGGATCACCGTTTTTCTTCTTCATGGTATTTCTTTCTGTAATCATATCACTCACTATTTTTGAATCCTTTGGCTTTTCAGTAGTGATGTGCTTCTCTTTCGCTGCTCCGCTGTTTTTCAGCATATCTTGGAGGTTCGCGATGAGGCTTTCATCATTCTTCTGGCTTTTTAATAGTTTTAATATCTCTGACCTGAGTTCGTTGTTTTCTATTTTGATTTCCTCTCGGTCATCTTTTTCATTTATTATTTCTTCGTCTTCAGTGGTGTATTCTTCGGATTCTCTCGAAATCGCGTTCGTGGATTCATCGATTATTTCTTGATCCGTTTCCATTTCTTTGCTGTATGCCCTGGTGTTGGGCCTATCTCTCTTAGACATATTTAAATTTTTTATTGAGTCAATTAACCATCCTCTGCTACCAGCTTGTTGCAATATTTTCAGGATCAGACTCAATAAATCTAGTAAGAGTTAAGAGTTCAAATATATCTCTCTTTATTTACACTAGGCATTCTATATTCACTGAATATTCACAGATAGAAGCAAGGAATGGGTGCGTGCAGCTCCTTATATATACAATGGGTGGAGCTAGGTGTGGGAGTGGTAAAGTATGAATACATTAAGAAGTGAAGAATAAATTAACCCCTGATACCCCGTTCATGCATTATTTACATATTAGAGAATAAGGCATTTACATGTGACATATACCAGATCTGTATTTCAGTGGTCTGAATATTTATCCAGAACTTTCTCCAATGAAAACAGAGAATTGTATTTCTCAGAAATCTTTGCTTCTAGGTTATGTTTCTAAAGCTTCCTAGGTATTAGAAAGAGGACAATCGAAAAGTAGGATGCTTAGATATATAAAAAATGTCCTGTTTCTCTATTGTTAAATTAATAGAAGGAAGGAGATAAGAAGAAGATAAGGGAAAAATGGAGAATGATGCTCACACAACACTAGAGAATGATAATAAACTGTGCCATAAAGCAGTGTACACTGGAAGCTGAAAAGATTTTCCCCCATGATCATATGGGAATTTATTTCAATTAAGGTCATCAGTATGACAATATGCAGTATTAAGCCTCTTATTTGTGTCCCTCCAGCCACAATTGCCACAACTTACTGGCAATTTGAAGGCAAAGGCAGAAAAATGTAGTCTGAAAGTAGCAGTAGCAATAGCACTTAGACTTGTATACCACTTCACAGTGCTTTACAGCCCTCTCTTAGCAGTTTACAGAGTCAGACATTATCCCCAACAATCTGGGTCCTCATTTTACTGACTTCGGAAGGTTGGAAGGCTGAGTCAACCTTGAGCCGGTGAGACCCAAACTGCCAAACTGCTGGCAGAAGTAGCCTGCAGTACTGCATTTAATCTGAGATGTACCCACTAAAAGCTCACCCTTCTCAAAAGATGTTATGTGTACCAGAATATTTCTTTCCTCTAAGCAAAGTGACTAAGCAGCTAGTATGTCAGACCTTAAACAATATCTGAAAGCTGTATATTCAAGACTGAGCAATTTGACTTGGGCCATTTTACCTGTAGCAATATTTATTTGCAGCTCATTGCACTTGGCCTTGGAAGCATGAAATATATCTACAAAAACAGCTTACATGAATACAGAATCTTACATTTTCACAAGCACAGTGATGCAGATAATTTTCTGAGCATTAACTATCTTGGCAAACGTTGCCAAGCCCACTGTGCCAATAATTTAACAGTGATGCGGTCGAGTATGATTACATCCCTTTTATCTTTTAGCCTTCTGTGTTTTTGGGCTGTGCAAAGCTTCGAAAGAATGCTTCAGTTCAATGAAGCTTTGATTGGATCATCCTGCTGAAGCAGATTCACAAATCAAAATGGGGATCTACTTCAAAGCAGAAAACTGTATCATGTGGCTTTGATGTACTTTCTAACCTTTCAAACTTCATATTTGATGGATTTTCTGCCACTTCTGAAGTGGTTATAGACAATATTAAATGTCACAATTTCACTTTTCTATACAGGGAGAATTTTTATGGGATTGAAGGATGTGATGAGCTCTCTGATGGTGACATTGTAGCCAGCCAGTGAATTTTTGTCACCTTAGACTCTCTATCATACTTCTTTTGGAATAAAGAACCTTTGGAGTTCATTCATATGTTCACAGCTCAGTTTCTTTAATGAGGCGAGCCACAAAAGTCTCGATTTTGTTCAAAAAGTTACATTTCTCTGCTGGTTTTGCCAATGCACCTGAGCAATTCAGGTTATCTCTCATAATCTACATATGGGTTCAAAAAGTGTGCTTTTTGGGGGTCAGAATTGGGACTGTAGCCCAGCAACAAAACTAGCATAAGTGCTGGCTAAAATGTTTAATCTTTTTAAATGACAGGTGATAGCAAGGCTGTGAATGCAAGTTCTTCCATGTTACCCTTTCTCTCTATGGTGAACCTATTTCTGATGTTCCTATCTCACTGTACTAGCCTGCTTCTGCTGCCTCTTCTATTTAAATAATTAATTGACACATAATATTGTCAGAAAACCACAATAACAACACACCAAGTCTGGCCACTGATAAAGCTTCCTTTCTAGAAGGAGCAATTCTTATCAGTCAGCTGGATCTATGCTTCTGGTGACCCACCAAATTTAGAGTGCAGGCGCAGCAAAGCTAGACCAGTCTAAAAATGTAAGTTGATTATCATTCTTGCAAGTCTAGACTGGAAAAAGTCAAGCTGCACCAATGTACCCTACCTACCACTACCAAAGCCAATGATGAGTTGCTTTTCTAGGAGATGCCAAGCTTAATGATCCTTCCTAGCACCCTAAACCAAAACCAGCAAATTGCATGCCAAACCTTTTCAGAAAATAAATGCAAAGTAATAACTTACTTTTTAGCACTTTTTAAAGCAGTTTTTTTTTTTAAATGTTGAGTTGGACACCTGCTGGATCAATTCAATACAATTTAGTTCAAAAGTTGTTATTATGATGTTGTTTCCTCATCTCTACTATAGTTGTCTTAAAAGAGGGGCAGGGGAAAATCTAAAGTTTACTGTGGTGAAACCCTTAACTATATCCATCTGAAATTAAGCAGCATTAAAAATGTATAAGAAGTCAACTATCATATTTGGCTAAAAAAAAGCAGTTGCCGGTGCTTGAAGCTTCTCCATTATAATATATAGACATTGATTGATTGATATTGATGATTGATTGCATTGCATTGCATTGAAACATAAAGCACCTTGGACTAAATCAATATACTGTTGAATCTCAAATTGGAAGTAGAAATGAATCATGCTCCCTTTGAATCTTGAATTATCAAATAAAGCAGATTCACACAGTTGTACAGTACTTAGTTCTGCAGCAATCCACCACAAATAAGCTTCTGTAAATCTTTGATATCTCTTAGCATTGAAATGTGTAACAGTACTGTACACAAAAATGTGTTATATAATCTCTTCTAAATTATTTTGGGAAATGGAAAATATATCCATTACTGATGAGATTATATTTGCATGGTAGACCATAATCCTGATGTGGAAATTAGAATACATTTGGTTCGGAGGTAAGCAACAAACTGTATTTGATCCTGATATAGGAAGTGGGTTGGAATGGAATATTAATCCATTAAGCTCATTTCTTGATACCATTAATTCTTTTATGTGAACTGTCTCAGACGTATTATCCCCCAAGTCTACCTGACTAAAAAAAGATAGAAAAAAAGCAATTCTTCCATGCCTTCTCAACTTCAGAAATGTATCTCCAATACACTAGTAGAAACTACGCTACACCTACTCCAATTTTCTTTTGAATAAGTCATGTATCAAATAGCCAGAATTTTATGGGTTCAATTTTATGAATAACTGAACTAGTTGAAATTCCCAATATTTTATTTCTTTTGTTGTTTATTTGTAAATCTCATAGTTAGCCTCTGTAAAACAGAACTGTTAGTGTTCAAATTTAATGCAATGAGCATAGCATTTTCTGAATTGGCAATTTTGCCATTAATAGCACTTTCAAATTGATGAAAGAAGCATCTACAAACCAATTGCTATAATAGGAGAGAAAGTGGTCAAAAGGTTTGTTTGGCTCTCAAATCACACCCAGACAAGATGAAGATAGTATTTAGTAAATGATGGTTGGATGGGTTATAATAACAGTTAATGTGTCTTGGGTTTTCCAAACTAGAGTAGTTTTGCAAACACCACCACCATCCATCCAATCTTTCCCAAGTATCAATAGATGAACTAGTTAGCTTAGAAGGACTTTGTATCTAGCCATAAACAAAAACAGCATGAAACAGTGTTGAGCCAAAGGACTGCCTTTCAAAGTGAAAATGTAGAAAAAATCTAAAGTTATTGAATATATGAATCCAGTATATATCCAGTTGAAGAAATGAAACCTAAAGCTAAGAGTAACTGAATTACAATGTAGATAATGTTTCTCAAACTTGGCAACCTTAAGATGCATGCACTTTGAGATACTGGCTAGGGAATTCTGGGAATTAAAGTTCACATATCTTAAAGATGTCAGATTGAAGAAACGTTAGTCTAGAGCAAAAGAGCAGGAGGTCCAACATATATTGACTGAACTGGAGGAATAATACGTCTATCCAGAGAAAAGCAGTCAGAGTATAGTGCAGTAGAAGCATAGGAAAATAAGGCTGGGGCTGCAGCAACAACAATAAGACAAAGTTTCTCTGAAAGATTTCATAAAGTTCCTCAGTCCAAGGTATGAGAACACAAAGATGGGGATTTCAAGAAGTCAAGTCAAGTCTGTGTCACTCATTCCTAGTTTGGTAAAAGCCAAAATGGCAAAATTATACAACAGTGTCTTAGAAAGAGGGAATGATATTTACGCTGTATTTAAAGAAATTGCCTATAAGGAGTTTCAGCTTGGTAATACTGCTCAGAATAGTTTAAGACCTTAATTCCTCAGCAAAGAAACTCCTTCAGAGAGTTTGGAGTGTAACTAATTCAACTGTTATATACATATTAAAGCCAGGGTATACTAGAAATGTTTCAAATATGGTTCATTTGTCTGAAGATAGTGCCTGCTTTTTACACCTATCCCTAATGAAGTGGTATTCCAATCTGCACCTTAATAAAAACCTTGGGATAATATGGTAGAGAGTTGTCATAATTGTTTGAGGTGTGGCATCTGCACTGATGAAGTGAAATCTTAAAACGAAAACACCATATGGTTCAGTATTTCACTTTTCCATATTCTGCCATTTCTGCAGCATATTTGAGCTGTCAAATTACCGATTATTATATAAAATGTGCAAAATGAATCATGTGTTAAATGTAGGAGGTGTAAGGGTATGAAAAAGACATTTCTGGTTTTTGAATCAGTGGCCAATATACTATTTCACTGACAATAAGTACATTCCCTAGCAAGATGAGTCAAAGCTTCAGCATCATCAACCTAATGTGGAAGACTTAAAGTTGTATTTCATACCTTAAGATTTGAGTATTATTGCTAGAATGCTATGTATGATGTTCCATATTGTAAGTAAGTAAGTAAGTAAGTAAGTAAGTAAGTAAGTAAGTAAGTAAATAAATATTATTATTACCATGGGTTCTCTATATATTTGAAAAATATTGAACAATTTTCTCTTTTATCCAAGGCTTTACTATGCACACAAATAGTTTCCTTGAGTGCAACATGTATGGTAGAGTAGAAGTAAATTAGGCAACATATTAGATGTTTTCCTATGTAGTGCAAGGGTGTCAAACTCACATTGTCACGGTGGCATCACATTGGACTTTTTCCCCCTTCGCTAAACTAGGCGTGGGCATGATCAGCACATGATGCATCTGAACCTTGGGCCACACGTTTGACAGCCTTGATGTAGTGCAACATAGTTAAGTAGCCACTGTTGTTTGTTTAATGTCAGAATCTTGGATAACCAAATTAGAAAAAAATCCAAATGAGTGACTTCATCCATGTATGGCCATCCGTCATAGGTATGTCACATTATTACAAACAAAATATTTTGTATATTATTTGTGTTTCAAACATCACAAGGGACATGTGTCTTCCTGATGGACCTTCTTTTGTGGTAAATGCCTATGATATGTAGTTGCATACAAGAATTATTTTAATATTTGTTACATACTATACTACTATATAAGGAACACAGTGGCTCAGTGGCTAAGACGCTGAGATTGTCGATCAAAAGGTTGGCACTTCAGCAGTTCGAATCCCTAGTGCTGTGTAATGGGGTGAGCTCCGGTTATTTGTCCCAGCTTCTGCCAACCTAGCAGTTCAAAAGCATGTAAAAAATGCAAGTAGAAAAATAGGGACCACCTTTTGTAGGAAGGTAACAACGTTCTGTGCACTTTTGGCATTTAATGATGCCAGCCATATGACCATGGAGACATCTTCGGACAGTGCTGGCTCTTCAGCTTTGAAACAGAGAAGAGCACTGCCCCCTAGAGTCGGAAACAACTAGCACATATGCGCAAGGGGAACCTTTACCTTTACTACTATATACTTATTCTTATTCTCTCTCCCTCTCTCTCTCTCTCTCTCTCTCTCTCTCTCTCTCTCCCTCTCCCTCTCCCTCTCCCTCTCTCTCCCTCTTTCCCTCCCTCCCTCTAGTAAAATTTGTTCCTAATTATACTTAATGTTGGAACTTAGATATACTTTTAGTGTTTTATAGCCAGGATTAGAAGAAGAGACAATGAATAAATATATCCATATAAATGAATAAAGATAATAGGTAGATAATATGCAACCCTTGATCCCTAAAAATACTTGGGAAATCTTGATGGAAATTTAAATGTAATACTAACAGAACAAACCTGATATTTTATGATGAGATCATTTGCAAATGAAGAGTAGCTGTTACACACCTATATGACTTCCCATTAGCAACACTCAGAGCTTGCTTTCCTTCACCCCGAAACATAATATCTGTCACATTTTATTACTTAATTGAAATACACATCAAGTGAGAGAGCTGCAATTATCTGCAGCTTGCAAAGCCTTTTTATGTAAAGAACATTCCATATTCTCTTTCCATTTCTATATTTATGTTCATTGTTCAGTTTCTCAGGAACATGATTGAGCTTAGCTATCATAAGACTGCAGATACTTTTTGTCCTTTTTTTTTATGTGATCGGTGGGAATTGCCAGTCCTTAGTCTGTCATTTCATTGTCTTTAATACTGAGATATCTTTTACCTAATTCAAGACTACTGAATTTAATAATTCTTTAAACTCATTTCTTCTTTAAGCACTAGAAAGATTCACATTTTTCTCTTCTTGTTTTTATTTTAGATTTCTGCATTTGGTATTTAGATAAGATATTGTTGCATATCTAACCCATCTCAGTGGCTAAATGGGTGCCTAAATTCTCAGTGCTATATAACTGTCACACTATTCTGTTCCATTGTCTATATTATCTAAAACAAATAGCAACTAATTCTGCAGCCAGCAGAATTAGTCTGTAAGACTGCATTCTAACCAATGTACCACTATAGCAAAAATAGATCTAACATAGATTTAAAAAACAAAGGAAACTCTTCTTGTTTTTATTTTAGGTTTCTTCTCAGCTAAATAGCCCAACTGCAATGGTGAAAAGAAAAATAAAATGGCCACTCTTTATCACCCAAAAGATAAGGACATGGGCTGTGAATGGCAATGAAAGCAGAGTATTGAACCTAGCTAATGTGAACGCTATCCTTTCTTTTGGGCAATAGATATAGGAAAGATAGAAGGCCTCTAAAATAAGCGAGCTGAACAATTCTGAGCTGGAACATAGAACTCTTTCTGAAGGTCTTGGCTTAAAACCTGCTGTTCTAGCTCTTTCAGAAAGATCTTTCAAGGCCAAGTGAGCTCAGATATTAAGAACAGAAGCAACACTCTACTGGATCAGGCCAGTGGTGGGATTCAAAAATTTTTATTACCAGTTCTGTGGGTGTGGCTTGGTGGGCATGGTATGGATTGGTGGGCGTGGCAGTGGAAGAATACTGTAAAATCTCCATTCTGTCCTCACTTCAGGAAAAGGTTACTGCAAAATTCCCATTTCCTCCTAATCAGCTGGACTCGGGAGGCAGAGAATAGATGGGGCAGGGCCAATCAGAAGTGGCATTTACTGGTTCTCTGAACTACTCAAAATTTCCGCTACCGGTTCTCCAGAACTGGTCAGAACTTGCTGAATACCACCTCTGGATCAGGCTCATCTAATCTAGTGGTCTGTTCTCACAGGTACTAATCAAAAGCACAAGGAAGTTCACTAGCTTCCCAGCAGATCGCTTTCAAAGGCAGTTACGGTGTCATCAAAACTAAATAATTGGTCCCTGGAACTTTTATAAATTGGTCCAACTCTTTTTTAAAGCTGTCAAAACCTGGTAACTATTCCAAAGCTGGATCATGCATTAGTTTTAAAGAAAAAAATTACCTGTCCTGATTCTTCCAGGATTCAGTTTTATTGGGTGATCTTCAATGTACACTTATCTACTATAGTTATATCATGCATAATTTGGGTACACTTTAATCATGTCCCTTTTTATCTGCCTCCATTCTCCAAAAAGCTCCAAATGTAGCAATTTTTGCAGGAAATCTGCTCCAGCACTTAGATTATCTTAATTGACCTCCTCTGAATCACTCCATTGTATTCCTTTTGAGGGGTTGCAGCCAGAACTGCACACAGCATTCCAGATGTGGTTACACCACCGATTTATATGTGGGCATGTTGAATAATAAAGCAAACAAATTTAAATATGGCTTTATACCACTTATCTATGAAAATATAAATTTATCCAACAGAGTCAGGAAGGCAAAGAAATTTCAAAATAGATTAATCTCAGCTACTATTTTAAATAATAGAGCTGCACATACACACCTTTATTAAAAACCAGATTCTTGTCTTTATGACAAGAATCACCCTTCACTTTTTCATGTCACTCTTCACTTTTTCCTTACTTGCTTTCTCTATGAAAATGGAGTCGGGGTTTTTCTTTCTTGGATACTGACAGAGGGACATCAAGATTCAAACAAAGCTTGCTAATCAGGATCCTTAAATTGTTTGATTGAATTAACTTTGAAGGGTATTACCTCGTGATATTTGCCAGCATGTACAATCGAAATAATTTGTGGTCTTGTTTATAGATCTGAATGATTATCAGAAAAAGATTTAGAAGATTTTGGCTCATATAAAGATGGCCATTTTTTCTTTTTTCCAAAATGTAAAAACATTGAAAACAACTCCAAGGCATTTGAATGATATAGCTTGGTTGATACAAATAGCGTTCTTGAGAATGCCACTTCTTTGGTTTTGTTTTATCAATAAGGCCACTCTGCAATAAAAGACAAATTCTGTGGGTCATTTTCTTCACCAGAGAGAAGTCAAGCAGACCATATTCAAAATCTTGTTGACCAACACAGAGGAATCAAACTTGCACCACATAGTATATACAACAATCAAAACTAATAGGTTCTATAACACACGCTTGTTTCAGTTCTTTTCAAATCAATAAAAAGCAGAAAAATGCCACGTTGAATTCACATTGTATGGTTCCCATGAATCCCCAATATAATTATTATTAAATGGGAACAAAATTGATTGTGGGAATCTTAATAATTGTACTTATTATATGATGGAACAAGCACCTGCTCTAAAAAGATGTATTTTATGTTTTGTGTTTTTAAAAAAAAAAAAATTGGAAAAAAAAAAAGCAGAAAAATGCCACATTGAATTCACATTGTATGGTTCCCATGAATCCCCAATATAATTATTAAGTACCATTACTATTCTAGGAGTTTAACACATCAAAGCTAAATTGTGAACTGGTATTTGACTCAAGGGATACGTTATATGTATTAACTATGCATGTATTTTATTTCGGTCTCTGCTAAAATGAAAGGCTTAACAAAAGAACTTTAACTCTTTTAATATCAAGGCGGTCAGTTCTTCCACAAGGGAGATTTTCCCAAAGCCTGCTACAACTGAGGCATCAAAGCAGAGACAGATGATGCAAGATGCTACAGAAGCTGCACTCCAATCCTTATCAGTTATAGCCAGTAAGGCAACTGAGGAAAAATAATGGAAGTTGCATTCTTGTGGTGTTGCAATCTGGTAAATCATATACACTCCTCTACTAATCCATCAATTGCACTTCCTTTCCTTCTATAATCCAGAATGTATGATAGACTAAGGAAACATGAATGTGCTGTGATATAATGTGCTTGTATCGAAGCATTTTGAATACTTGAAAGTAAAATTTGACATGTTTCAGGCTTGTGGCATAGGGTCAAATTTTTTTTTCAAATAAGACTTGTATTTAAGGATTCCCCCAATAATTCTGCTCTGTTTCTTAAAATTTGGATATCAAGTTAACTGGCATTCACTTTCTTAATTTAACATCATTGGAAATAAATGTACTTATTTCTTTTTTTTTTTTTTTTTTGAAATAGTTTCTCATGTACTTACATCTCAGTGAACCACTTAAAAGTACAAACAAAACAGAACTAGTGACAACAAAACATACAGAACAAAACATGTAAACAAAGATTTCAAATATACATTTTGTCAAATATATATTGTCAAATAAACGACAGTAATGTATGTTCTTATTTGTGTTTTGACTCTTCCCTGTTTGATCTTATTCATATATCTATCTTTATGATTCATTGTTAATTTATGTTAGTGATTTATGTTCCTGTATCTGTAACTCCAATTACTCCCTATTCTTTTTTCCTTTTTCTATTTTTCAACCAGGTATACCACTCTTCCCATTCTAGATAATAATCATGTTCCTCTTTATCTTGTAATTCTTTTGTAAGTCTGTCCATTTCTGCACATTCCATAATCTTATTATTACTTTATCTACAAATAAAATCAAAATATAAGAAAGATTTAGCTGAATTTGGATTCCAAAATGGTCAATATGAATTAGATAGAATTTTACAAGGATCACAAGATAAATTGATAAAAAAAGTTTATAATTATTTAAGAGAAAACAAATTATAAGAAGTGGTCAAAGAAAATATGATAATTTGGGCAAAGAATTTTGGCTACAATATCCAATTAAACAATTGGGAAAAATTATGGACAATAAATTATAAATTAACAATGTCTGTACCATATAAAGAAAACATGTACAAAATGTTCTATAGGTGGCACCTCCCTCCAGCCAGATTGGCAAGAATGTTCCCCAACACTTCTCCAAATTGCTGGAAATGTAAATTTTATAAAGGAACTTATTACCATATGTGGTGGACCTGTCCAAAAACAAAACAGTACTGGCAAATGATTAGAACATGAGTAGAAGAAATCACACAACGAAGATTAGAAATGAGACCAGAAACCTTTCTTCTAGGTATAATAAATGGACAATATGAAAAGGAAATAAAATATTTAATCATCCATATATTAACAGCAGCACGAATAATTTTTGCACAAAATTGGAAGAGTAGTGACACACAGACAGAAGATAAATGTACTTATTTCTAAGCATTGTTCTCAAGCTAAATGGAAACTTAGGTTAGGGCAATCGGACATTGCTCCTTATGTGTATCTAAAAACAGAAGTACATTTCAAAGCAGAAATCATGCATAAGCAAAATAAAAATACCAAAAAGAACATTTTCCTGTGCAGTCTGTGCTTCTTAACACAAGACTAAATGACAGCTATTCTGTGTTGCAGTGCACAAATGCCATAAGGCATTAATATTAGATACTGGACAAATCTCATTAAGCCATTAGGTCCCAACAGGGGGTAATTATATTTTTATCACAAGACAATAACCATTCTGAAGAAAAGAGAAGCACCCAGCTGGGTCTTCTGCCCTCCGGGCATCGTTACAGCTTGACAATCTCACCTGGGCAACTGTCAGGTTTCATTGCCCAATTAATTTACTTCCATAGATTGTTCAATAAAACATCTCCTACAGTAATTTCAAATGATTTAATGACAATATGTCATTTGCATTAGCATAAGATATTGTGGGTTTTAAAATCTCATTTTTATTTATTTATTTATGTTTTGTATAGCTGGTCCATTTGCCTATATCACTGACTCTTGTTTCATATTAAAAGTATAGAAGGCAATGTGATAGCTACAACTTATCAAGAGAATCTTCACATCTCTTTAATTTTCCATCTTCTAAATAGTGCTGCATTTAATATGAAATTTCATTAATAGAAATTTCATTAATAGAAGTTAAACTTTCAGATTTGGAAATTTGTAATATATAATATATATTACAATCTATTGTAATATATATATTCTTTGTATGATACACACATACATATGTGCATACAATCCTACCATTTCTTTTTGTGCTAAGCAACATTATCACAAAATTAAAGAATGGGGTTTTATTTCAGTTAATAATATTTAAATTATCTTATTTACAAAATCTACTATAGTGTAGAAACTAAATTAAGGCATGGGATAAGGAAAAAAAATATAGTTAAATCTAGTTTACTCCAATAGCATTCATTGGTGACTTGGGACTGAGTTACCCAAACTCACGTGGCTTGGGACTCAATTATCTGTGGGATTGCCTTTTTCCAAGAGTCTCAGTCATCCAACTTGATCTAGATCCAACTTGATCCTTTTTCCAAGAGTCTCAGTCATCCAACTTGATCTAGGGCATGCTGCAGATCCTGTCAGCTAAAGAGTGTCAGTTGTCAGGGACTAGATTATTGGGTTTTTTTCTACAGTGCCCCTGCTCCATGGAACATTCTCCCTTCAGAGATTAGAATGATGGGTCCTTGGTCTCTCTGAGCTTGGTTGTTTTCTTGGAGATGTTTCATTACTCAAACTAGGTAAGATTATCAGCTCCAAGCTTAGGGAGCACCAAGCACCCCTCATTTCAACCCTGACTACAATTATTCTCCTTTAGAAATTAGAATGGCCCCAACTCTGTTAGCCTTTCAAAAAAAACTGGCTATGTTCCTGAGCCTAGAGCATTGAATTGCAGGGGTGAAATTCAGCTGGTTATATCCGGCTCGGGCAAACTGGTAGCGGCAGCTGCGGGAGGCTCAACCCACCCATGTGGATGTCATGATGTCGCTTTTTGGCAACAATTTTAAGCCTCTGCGCATGCACAGAAGGCTTTGTGCGTGCACAGAAGGCTTTGCGTATGCATGATCGATGGCAAGTGCGAGCAAAGCGAGCGCCCACACAGCGCCCACACATTTGCAAACCAGTAGGGAAGGTAAGTGAATTTCACCCCTGACTGAATATGTCAAGATCCCATTTCCTGGCTGTATTGCTAACAGCCCAAGTATCTCTAATGCTTACCCAGAATCATTGACTGAGATAGGCCCCTAGAGAAATAAAATAAATAAATAAAAATTGTATATTGCAATTTACAAAAATTGTAAATTGTAAAAATTTCTATCTTTAGTAAACCATCTTTTCTTTCTACCATGTCAGTCACTTCATATATTGCTTTTTTTTCTTTACATTTTTATGTCTCCTTTGAAGTGTCCCATCAGCTCTAGACAACCACAACTTTTTTAAATCTTCCCTTTGTCTTTATCTCTTCATCTTCTTTCTTTGATAGTTTTGATCAAAGTTTTGACCTTCAGTCATTCTAGCTAATCCAACCCCTTCAACTGGTATGCATAAAGCCCCACTTGACAAATATTGTTTATTGTCACCTCTCATGGCCTTTCCATCAGATTTCTGTCACACACTTTCCCAGGTGCAACCTACTGTGATGTATACATATTGTTTTTATTAAAGACATTTTTAACCAAGTAAAAGTCACACGAGAAAATAAAGAGAATAAAGAAAAATAGTGAACAGTAAGAACATAATAAATAGAAATAGGGAGGAAACATTATGAAAAAGCAGCTTCTGATCTTCTTGATAACACTTATAGATACATTTAGATTTTACCCTCTCTAAGTTTATATCACCATTTCCTTCTTTCCATAAGTTGCCATTTCTACAAACCCATCAATCACAAGTTCTTTTTTCCAGTAAAAAGTTCATAAGGCTTTCCAGTCACTAGTAGTTGTTGATTTTTTCTAATCAAACAAGTTAAATTGCCATCTCGGCTAGTTCTGTCATCTTCACCAATCATTTCTCCATTGGAGGTATTTTTGTCTCTTTTAATTTTTGCGCATATGGTAGTCTTGCAGCAGCAAACATAACAAAATAATTTCCATGGCTCTTTTCTATTTGACTATCCATTAATCCCAATGAGAAAAGTTTTTAATTGTTTGTATAATTGTGTATATTTCAATCCCAAATTTTTTCAGTTTTGCACAAATCCACCAGACATTTTATGTTGTTTACAATACAAATTGAAGTAACTTTATTCTTCCTAGACAATTTTTCTGTAGTTATTTTAGCAACCTACTGTAATCTCCATTCATTCTTACTACCTTTCTTTTGTATAGGAGATAATTGTCACCAGTGGTGAAATCCAATTTTTTTTACTACCAGTTCTGTGAGCATGGCTTGGTGAGAGTGGCTTGGTTTGGTGGACATGGGAGAAGGATACTGCAAAATCTCCATTCCCGGGGGAAGGATGGTGCAAAATCTCCATTCTCACCTCACTCTGGGGCCAGCCAGAGGTGGTATTTGCCAGTTCTCTGAACTACTCAAAATTTCCGCTACCGGTTCTCCAGAACCTGTCAGAACCTGCAGGATTTCATCCCTGATTGTCACACAAGAATGTTAAATAAATCACACAGCCACTTCATAAGAAAAGTGTGTCCATATTTTAACATTTTTTTTCCATTGTACTGTCTACTCCTATACCCTACCATTTTTCAACATTGTCAACATTTATGGCTGCCTTTTCACTATTCTTTTCTTGATCGCTAACATTTATATTATTTGTGTCAGGTTTCAATGTCATCTCAAATAAAATAAATTGCATTTCCAAACAAATAGTCTTTGAAGAAATCTTTCATTTTATTAAGCACGACAACCTGTCCCCGATTGTGGCGTAGCCAACACTGACTTCCTGACCCCAAACCTTCCCTTTCCGTTTCCCAATTCTCTGCGTCTCATTGGCCCTCTTCCCAAATCACTCTCCCCATATCTACTACTTCAGCTCCCAGGAATGTCCCCCCTCCCATCTCATCTCCTAGGGGATATTCTCTTCAGGGAAAATAAGTAGGTGAGAAGACAAGTGTCCTCTTGCCAGCTGCCCCCTCTTCTCCTTCTTATGTCAGCACTAGAGTAAATGCAGGTTGAAGTGCTGACAATTTGTTTCATTTCTCATCTTTGACATATCATTTGGTCTGTTTTATTAATTCCATTCATTTGGCCTTTTTCTGTGGTAGGCAATTTGTTTATCCACTATCATCAAAACAGTTGTGTATATTCTCTGAATTAAAAGAATGAGGTGTTATTTAATATTATTTAAATTATCTTAAAATATAATAATATTTAAATTCTGTTATTTACAAAATCCATTATAATTAGAGAGATACATATTCCAAAAATATGCTAGAAAGTGAATTTAAGCACAGACAGATGATCTCGAAATTAAGACATCAAGAGCAATGACAACTTATCCAAATTTAGTAACACTTTCAGAAATTACAAACATGAAGGAAGTCTTTCATATCTACTGAGATAATATAGTAGATCACCCACCAGACTGTGTAAAAAGGTGACAAAAACCCACGTCAAATTGTTTCTCTTTCCCTTACTGGACTAAGACATAAATACTCTTGTGCAGTATTACTAAATCTGTCTAGTAACATGGAAAGCAGAACATTAATCTGGTAATGTAGAAACTCTTCTGTGCGCCAGACAAAAATTTATCTAAATTGGTACAGGTATAGGAAAAAAAGTCTTCCAAGAAAGCCTGCCACATACAAGATGATTTTCCTGAAATCATTGTGGAGGACTCATTGCTTTAGCTCCAGTGAAATCCCCTCAAGGCTGAACAAGGTCAAGATAACCTCCAAAATTTTAAGTATGTGGCAATACATGTATTCCATGCTAATATAAAGTTGTTTCAATAGCAGTACAGGGAGATCTGATTGTGCAGGGTGATAATGAGGTTCACCTTTTCTATTCATCCTGATTAGCTCCCTCCCTATCTAATGCTGCTATTTATTCAAAAGCCCACCATTATTCACCTTTTAACAAATGCAGCAACAACATTCTATATGTATATATGAAATATCAAATGCATTTCTCAAATCTATTTGTCTCATTTCCTCTTAGAATTCCAACATGATAAGGATTTTATGGAAGGATGGGAATATTTTCATTATCAGCAGTTTATGTTTAAAGAATGGCTAAGGAACGAAGGTTTGGGATTATAAAGCCTTCTCTCTCCCCTCCCTCCCCATTCCAATTCTATGATGTTCATGATGGTATCAATTTAATTTTCTTCATCTTCATTTGAGTAACAATATTTTCTTTTCTTTTTTTTGTTTTAAAAGTTTTTTATTTTGAAAACATTAAAAACAAGACACAAACACACATTTATATACATATCACTTTTCCCTACAGCTATTTCAAAGTGATCCTTTCTTACTATTTACATCTATTCAGACACATTTTAACTTTATCTTATTCAACAATTTATATTCCATCATTCTTTCTTTCGTCTAGATTGTACTTTGATCTTCAACGTTTTTTCTCCCCCTCTCCTTTATTCCTCTTTCTCATTTTTCCAATTCTCCAACCATTCATACCACCTACACCACACTTTGTAATATTCTGTATCCTCTTTCTCCTTGATTTCTTTTGTTAATTTGTCCATCTCTGCACACTCTAAGATTTTGAGTAATATTGAGTAATATTTTTAATGGCTGTAGTATATCCACTAGACAGCTAGTTTTCTTTACACTTACCAAAGGGGCATTTCCTTTACTAAAGTAATATGTGTCATGTACAACTTTTGGCAACTCAAATGCATTTAGAATAAATTTGTGAAAGAATCACAAACACATTCTGCTTGACATTCTTTCTCACATGCACTTATATCACAAGCACAACCAAACCCTGAAATGCATCCTTGGTGGGGGAAAGGGGGAGGATTGACTTGTCTCTTTTACAAGCATAGAAATATAGAAGACAGATTTACATTGAGGCAGAATTGCAAAGGGTGTGGGAAGAACATTAATAAAGATTCAAGAAGAGTGAAAGGAAAAAACAGTGAGATGACAAGTCTTTTCTATTTAATTAAATGCATCATCTGGGATCACAGTTGGAAATACCCTCCTACGTGTTTATGTTTAATTCATATCCCAGATTTCAAGATTAGAGCAACAGAGTGAACAAATCTGTGTGACATCCAGGCTTCAGGTGCAAGTTACAAGAACAGAAGCACCTAAGTGAAGGCAATGAAACATTCCACGTATCTCACAAATCTATGAATGTTTTCTTCAGAAACACAACTGAGTGGATGAGCAGAAAAGCAGGATTAAAATTTTTGCTGTTATGAAAGGATAATGGTTCTGTGATTTTGGGGGGCAATCTTCTTTTGACTCTCCATACTATAACTATCTGTAAAGCCCATTCGCTGGGCCAGTTCTTTCCAATATTGATGTTGTACTGTTGGGGAATCTTATCCATTGTGCTAGCCACAAAGATAGCTTGTTCTATAAATATTTTGAAGTTTGGAAAAACAAGACCACCCCAGTCTTTTGAGTCTTATAAAATTTTGAATTGTTTTTTTTTCCACTGTACTGTATATAAATGTATTAATATTCTTTGTCATTCTTGTAAATTGTTTCTGGAATTGGAATTGGCACCATTTGAAATGAATAGTTTATCATCACATTCAGTCACAGTTAGTTAATCCTAACTAAGAAATCTTTATGTTTTTTCCACCTTTCAAGATCGCTTTTGACTAGTTTCTATGGTTTTACAAAATAGTTCTGATGTGTTTTGTGATTGTTGACTGTCCAATATAAACCCAGATATTTTACTGAACTTATCATCTGGCAGCTGGATTTCTTCCAAGGAAATCTTCATGCATTGAGTGACTTGTAATAATTTTTCTTTTTTAAACTTTGATTTTATATCCAAAGAGTTCTCAGTTCTTTTCATCAATTGTCTTATTGCATTTCGTGGTTCTTTGTATGACATCATATGCATAACATTTAAGCTTATATTCATCTTTACAGTTTCTGAGACCAGGTATTTGTTTGTCACCTCAAAATTTTCTGCCAATATTTCTAAGGCAGTGATTAATATTAAGAGACAGAGAGAGAGGATATCCTTACCTAGTGCCTTTTCTGATTATAAGAAAAAACTGATGAAAGTATGGAACATTATAAAAAACAATAAGTCCAATCATTTCACCATTAAATTCTCTTAAATGCTTTTTATGCTAGCAATAACTATAGTACGAAAAATGCAATTCCATATACAGATATCGTCCACTCAGATCCCAGGATTAGACTAAATACACAAGAATTACTTGGTGAAGGCCAGAATTTGTATGGTTGATATAACTAGAAAGTATTGAAAGAATAAAAACTGGTTTAAAATTGTGATGTTTTAAAGAAAATTATCATATTAAATCAAGGCCACCTATTAAAACAACTATATAAACTTATATAAATATGACACAGAGACAGAATAAATAAAATTTACATGATAAAATGGATGTGATAATATTACAATGGTAAGGGTGAAACATCAAATTTACCCCAAGTTATAACTTAAGAGAAAACTGGTATAAAATGTTTTATAGAAGACACACAATTCTTGCAATAAATGCTAAGACAGACAACTTTTAAAAAATGCTAGAAATGCCATGACACGAAAGGAATATTTTACCATATGAGGACCACATATCAAGAGCACTAGAAATCAGAAATACATGAAATTATAAATATTTGTCAGATGTAGTAGAATCTAAAAATGTATTTACGATGGTTTTGGTAGTTTTTATTCCTTCACTTTTTAAAGGGTATCTTTAATGAACAAAATAGTGGAAACTTTGGCATTCATGTATGCAAACAGATTTCTAAAATGTTCTTTATTATTAAAATATTGTTGTTGTTGTTTTTGCTTGTTCATTTTCTCTTGAAAAATATAAAACTGTAAAAAAAAAGGGATGCTGTGAGAACAGTTTATCAAAGTCCTTCCATCCTACAATATAAGAGGAAGGACAGCTTGCTTTTCTGCAACAATGCAATCTTCTCCTTCAGGGGAAACACAGTCCAAACCCAAGTTAAGTTTCTACAGCACGTAAGCACCGGTTACAACCAGGGGTGGGATTCAAATAATTAAACAAACGGTTCTCTGCCCTAATGACCGGCTGGGTGGGCATGGCCAGGGATGTGACAGGTAGCACTCGGACTCCTGCATCCCCCTGGGAGCAAAACAGGTTGCGGGGGGGAGACGCTGCCCTCCCACACCCCATTTTGGGCCCAGTAGGCCCCCCTGCAGCCTCCTGGGAGCAAAAACAGGCCGTGGGGGACTTCTGGTAGGGGAGGGGTGGGGCCAGCCAGCAATTTAACAACCGGTTCCACCGAAATGGTGCAAACCGGTTGAATCCCACCACTGGTTACAACCATTCTTTTAGTTTGAAATTACAATGGCACTGAAAAAGTGACATGACCATTTTTCACACCTATGATCATTACTTTTAAATTGCTTTTAATTTTTATATTGTCATGGTTTTATTTTTGGCTGTACACCGCCCTGAGTCTTTCGGGAGAAGGGCGGTGTAGAAATTCAATAAAATAAATAAAAATAAATAAATTACAGCATTCCCCCAGTCACATGATCAAAATTTGGACACTGGCATGTATTTATGATGATTGCAGTGTCCCAGGAACACCCGACCACCTTCTGCAACCCTCTGACAAGCAAAGTCAATGGGGAAGCCAGATTCACTTAACAACCGTTTTAGTAACTTACCAACTGCAATGATTCACTTAACAACTGTGGCAAGAAAGGTTGTAAAATAGGGCAAAATTCACTTAACAATCGTCCTGCTTAGCAATGGAAATTTTGGGTTCAATTGTGGCTATAAGAGACTTATTTTTATGTGAAATTAAATATAGTATTTTCTCAACCATCAGTTTCTAAATGAGTCCAAGGATGACTAAATTTGACCCTGATGAATTTATATGATAGCACAACCAATGTGGAGGCTCAGTTTATCAGCCCACAGTGGGACAAACATTGCACCTTCTAAAGAGGAAGAGATGTCCTATGGCATGTGCACATCCCACCATCTCCTATTTTTGCTTGTGATATTAAAATAGTTTGGCTTTTAAAACAAAAGGTAGAACACAATGGCTGCTAAGGGGGAAAAGGCTGTATAATAAGCAAGGATTTTCATTTTTCCTCAAAACTTTAAAAAAAATATTGGGACCCCTAAGAAGCTTGAGCTAAAGCAAAGGGTTATTTTGCTTCTGTTTTTATAGAAAACAATAAAATAGTCTAGCCAACAACACCACATTGGGATTTCTGCTTTTAAATTGTTTTATGTATAAATGATAGAATTGTATTTAATTCAGCCTTTATTCCTACTTTCAGCTGTGTTCGTAATTTGGTTAAAGCGCAAGGAATTCAAACTATATTTATAGTAGACAAGCACCACTTTGTGATCTGCTCTCTATATTTTATTTCTTATGCATTGTATTTTTTAACAAAATGGTATTTTTCTCCTGCAGAACTGAATATTTGTATTTTGAATATTAAAAGCTTTTAAAAGTTTAAATCTTTATGGTTCACCTCTTCCTTTTTGAAATAAAATTAGATTTTGGTTTACCTCCCAAGGAGTTGGCTGGGGGGGGGAGGTGGTAGGAAGAATTTAAATCTTTAGTTGCCTGCTTTATACTATATTGTTAGGAGTTACACTTTTGAAATTATTTCCCTGTTTTTTGAATGTTTATCTCTCAAACATATTGGGTTTATGATAAGCTACCATATGAGGCATTTCCTATAAGAGGAGGCAGCAGAAACTGCCAAGTTGCTTCCCCAAAAGAGGGGAAAATAGTGCTTGTTGTTGTTAGTTGCGAAGTCATGTCCAACACATCGCGACCCCATGGACAATGTTCCTCCAGGCTTTCTGTCCTCTACCATCCTCTGGAGTCCATTTAAGCTCCCGCCTACTGCTTCAGTGACTCCATTTAGCCCGTCATTCTCTGTCGTCCCCTTCTTCTTTTACCCTCAATCTCTCCCAGCATTAGGCACTTCTCCAGTGAGTCCTTCCTTCTCATTAGGTGGCCAAAGTATTTGAGTTTTATCTTCAGGATCTGGCCTTCTAAAAAGCAGTCAGGGTTGATCTCCTCTAGGACTAACCAGTTTGATCGCCTTGCAGTCCAAGGGACTCGCAGGAGTCTTCTCCAGCACCATAGTTCAAAGGCCTCAATTCTTTGGCGCTCAGTCTTTCTTATGGTCCAACTTTCACAGCCATACATTGTAACTGGGAAAACCATAGCCTTGACTATACGAGGACCAGGGTATGAAGATCCAAGGAACTTATAAGAAAGGAAGTTTAAGATTTCCAGCTTCCAATTTATGCGCTCAGCTGTTTCAACTCATCATATAGGAATAACAGATGCTGATATGCAAAAATCACCATATGATAGTTGTGCTATTTTATAATATCAGGGTTAAAGCTAAACAAGCTAAAGCTAGAATTTTGTGTTGTGAAAGCCAAAAACTTCTGTATCTAGCCTGAAACATATTAAGATGATACAGTGACCTACTGAATATTATGGATGTACAAAAACCTCTGGTATGAGTTTTTTTTTTAGAAAACAGGATAATATAATCCATCATTATGTGTTCTGATCAGTAGTGGGTTTCAATTTTGGTTGCTACCAGATTGCTTTCTGGCTTGTGCACGCTGATGCGCAGAAGCTTCTGTGCATGCGCAGAGACGTCGGTCGGGTAGGCGCAGCCTCCTGCTGCCACCGCTGCTGGTTGGCCCGATCTGGGACGAACTGGTAGCAACCTACCACTGGTTCTGATACATCAGAATTAATCTAGAAGCTGCTTTAATCAAATTTTACCTGTTTGAACTCAGTTTTTCTCAGTTTTGGAAAAATCCAGGAGCCTACAAAAAAAATCAATATTATTTTTAATGTTCTATCTTACTCAAGAATAGATACAGTTACAGTGATTCTGAAGTTACAGGAAATTATAACTTATTTGTTTTCTGATTGTGGGAAACAAAGCTCAGATCTTTGCATAAACCATGAGGGAAGGACATATATGTGCAACAGTTTCATGTTTAAGCTAATTAAACAATATATGTTCATTCAAGAGCAGTTATAGATAAACTGGTAGAAAAAGGCAAGTGATAAGGTAAACCACATTAACATATCTGTGTTGGTGTTTTGCCTGTAAACTATCTACCATTATACTGACCTATTTGTAAGTGATATTATTTTTACATGGGAATTTTCCAAAATGTTTGAAATGCCTCCATAAAGTTAAAAAGACTGTATTGGTTATAATGTGGAACATTAAAAGCTAATCTAAAACAAAAATATCTTGTGGTTTGCATAAACCAAACAGATCTAGCTTGATCAATTTGCTTTCATTATGAACAAATGGCTGTGACTGGCAAACAATTGGACCAAAACAAAAAATCGAAGTGCCATATTGATGATTGCATGAATTTGATAAAGGAGCACTCTTAGAATATGGCTTTGCAATAAATTGCTGTCAATAATGCTGACAGCATTTCCCAGACTGAAACTCAATACATTTTTACAAAGTTGAAATATTATCTCTTATTTTAAGAAATGGTGTGGAGGGCGGAAGTGGGGGTGATCCTGCAAAACTATCTTAGAAATATTGTCCCTAGATCATAGGAACATTAATATTTTCTGCATGTTCACCAAGTTCAGATAATTCCTATATAAACATACAGTTCTGTGCAGTTTTAATGCATATGTATCGGTGGTTTAGTGATCATCTGTCTTTGGGTAGACATTGAGGTTTCAGTGATTGTTGCTCGCATAATACCTTCAGGGATCTAAACAGCTTATCAGGAATTGTGCTATGCTATCACATAAAAAGGTTGATCTTATCAGTACAGGTGCAAAGTCTTCACACAAGACAACCTCTAACAGCTAAGGGAAAGGTCAGAGATCAAAAGAAAAAAACTAGTTTAACTGTGCAATCACCAGATTACTCAAACACATTTTTAAAATGCTCTATGTTTTCTTAAAGCAATGTCTTCTTTTAGCATTTTTCTTTTTTTTGACTTTGTCAACAATTCAAACATCTCCCTTGAATGGAAAGATATGAGAACAAAAATGCAATTTCCACCGCTGGAGCATAATTCTACGTTTCAGCACTGAGAGAAACCTGTCTGATTAAATTGGTCGTGCCAGGGAGAATTGTGACCTGAATGATCTATGGTAAAAATAGAATTCCGTTAGTCAACAATAGACTAGAGTAGAAGAGCATATATAGTGGAATGATAGAAGGTTTCTGAACGGATGTGCTAAATACTAATTTATATAAAATTAGGGTTTTTTATGGATCATAAAGAGATGAGATAGAATAACATTGAACAGAATAGTGGGGAAAATTTAAAGTGGGGAAAATTTACAGTATCTGAAGAATAATCAGGTGTTCTGGCATATCTATTAATTTTAAAGGCTTGATCTACGCAAAGGCCCTGCTATGGTCAATAAAGCTGAAATAAATCTCCTCCTTATACTTTCATGCTGTCCATTATGTTTTAGTTACCTAATCTCATGTCCTGGATCTGTTTCTGAAACTTGCTTGTTCATTTGGCATTCTTTTCTCAAAAAAAAATGACTAGACCAGGGGTGGATTCTACTTACCTTTACTACCGGATCGCAAGCGTGTGCTTGCTTTGCTGCACATGCGGAGATCGCTTCTAATGACGTCAGGTCAGGTCAGCCTCCCAGTGGTTTTACTACCAGTTGTACAGAACTGGTCCGAACTGGGGGCAACCCACCACTGGACTAGACGTGTATATGTGTGTGTGTGTGTGTGTGTGTGTGTGTATGTACATACATACATACATACATACATACATATATATATTTTTTTCTGAGGTTTTCGCGGGTGTTTGTATGTAGGTCTTTGGTTATTCGGGTTTTCTCCCGCGTAAAATTGGAGGTGTCTTGGCAACGTTTTGACAAAGTCTCATTCGTCATCTTCAGGCTGCTGTTCTCGGCTTCGTGCTGCTAGGAGCAATGTGTCAGATTGCAGCTGTTTCTTCCTTTTAACTGCCAGTGGGAGTGGGAGTGTGAACTGATTGGGTGGGAGCTTGGCTGTGTTCTGATTGGGTGGAGGTGTGTTCTGATTGGTTGGGGGTTTGGCTGTGCTCTGATTGGATGGGGGGGTTGGCTGTGCTCTGATTGGCTGGGTGTGTGTTCTGTTTAGGTGGGGGCTTGGTTGTGCTCGGGTTAGTCTGAGTAGCAGGGGGATTTGAGCTGGTGAGCTGTGTTGCTTGGCTTTGTGTTCGTGGCCGTGCTATCTCTTCATGTTGGGTGTCAGTCTGCTTCATGTATGGATTGGAGGGGTTTAAAGTGGCTAATGATGCAGCTGTGGTCTGGCTTCTGGTCCGTGGTCGTGCCTGATCATCTGTGTTTTTGAGTCTGCTTTCTGCGTGGATGTGTGGTGGTTACATCCTGTGTGGCTCTCGTGAGTGTGGGCCTGGTATCATTCTTTGTGTTAGGGACTCGTTTGTCAATAAGGGCGGGTTTCCAAATGGCTGGCAGGCGGGAGGTATCATCTCATTTATTCATGCTGTGTGGACGTTTTTCTATCTCGATGGCTTCTCTGATTATTCTGTTGTTAAAGTGTTCCGTTTTGGCGATAGTTCTGGTCTTTTTAAAGTCGATATCATGTCCTGTGGCTTTGAGGTGTTGGACCAGGGAAGAAGTTGGTTCCTCTTTTCTAACTGAGTTCTTGTGTTCTTCAATGCATGCACTTATTCTTCTGTTGGTTTGTCGGATGTATGTGGTGGGGCAGGCGGTGCATGGGATTTCATATACTCCTTGATTTTCTAACTCAATTTTGTCTTTGGGGTTCCTTAGGATGGTGGATATTTTTCGGTTTGTGCAGAATGCTGTCTTGATGTTGTGTTTGTGGAGGATCTTGCTGATTCTGTCTGTGGTGCCTTTTATGTATGGGAGGAGGGCTTTGCCATTTTCTTGTTCTCTGTCTTGGATTTTAGTGGGGGTTTCTTTTTGGATTAGGTTGGTGATCTTATTTCTTTGGAATCCATTGGATGTTAGTACATTAGTGAGAGTGTGTAGTTCGGTTTTTAGGTGTTGTTCGTCAGCTAAGCGTTTTGTTCTGGAGATGAGTGTCTTGGCTACGGAGTTGATCTGTGCTGGGTGGTGGTGTGAGAGTGCGTGCAGATAGCGGTTTGTGTATGTTTTCTTCTGGTAGATGGTGTGTCCTAGAGAGCCATTGGATTTTTTGTAGACTAAGACATCCAGGAAGGGAAGTTGGTTGTTCGTTTCTGTTTCCATGGTGAACTGTATTTTGGGGTGTAGGCTGTTGAGGTGTGTGAGGAAGTTGTCCAGTTTTTCTTTCCCATGTGGCCAGATTATGAAGGTGTCGTCTACGTATCTGAGCCAGAGTTTGGGTTTGTGATCAAATTTTTCTAGAGCTTGGGTTTCAAAGTAGAGGTTAGCAATGACAGGTGAGAGGGGTGATCCCATGGGTGCTCCTTCTATTTGTTTGTATTTTTGTCCGTTATAGATGAAGTATGTGTTGGATAGGCAGTGGTTGGTCAGATCTAGGATGTGCTTGGGGGGGTTATATTTGTTTTGGATAACTGTCAAGGCTTCTTTGATTGGCACTTGGGTGAATATATATAATATTGTTTTCCTCTTCATATTACATTTTTCTATTCATTGAATTTCCTAATTGAGATACATTTCCTTGCTCTTTCTTACTCCAGATTAAAAATTTATGTTCAGTCATGGTATATGCTTGCTGTAGCCTGTGCATTTCAACTTCCTTCTGACTTATGACTTGCTCCGAAAGTCACTTAGATCTTTTGCTAAGATTTTTTTGAATTTTGGGATTTTTTTTCTATTTTTCTTTCAGTTTTTGCAATACTTTTTTTTTGTTTCAGTTTTTGCAATATGTTTTATCTTCTCTCACAAAGCCTCAGGATCTCTTTTGCATAACTGTACTGAATTTGTTCTTTTCATTGATCTTTTGTTTTGTGTTTGTATACAGTATTTCAGGTCAAATCTTTCTGGTACACCTTACCTCTTTTAATTTTCTAGGTTTACTCACAGACTTGGCATCAAAAATTCATGGACTGTTTGACAATCTGCATCTGGATATGCCCTGGCTGATTAGATTGCACTTATCTGTCTTCTGTTTCCTATTATGTAGTCAATTGAATTTCAATATTGTTTATCCGGTGATGTCCAAGATATAGATTCTCCATTAATATTGCTTAAACCATGTATTAGCAATAAACAAAGTATTCTCTTCAAAAAATTTCATCAACTGATCTTATGCATCATTATGTTTGCCAGACCCAACTCTTCCAATAATTCCAGAATCTTCCATTTCTCCAAGTTTTCCATCCCAAATATCCATCAATATTACTGTACCAATCCATTAGTTTTGTGTAAATGTATTTATTGAACTTAATGCATTTATTGAATTTAATATATTTATTGAATTCAATGTCAAAGTGAACAGACTCATACAGCTGACAAGTAGCGTTTAATTTTCTCTAGTTCTGAATATACCAGTGGCACATTATATTATATAACAGTTGTGGAATGGTTTAATATTCATGGGATCTTTCAAACTAATATTCTTAATGAATGAACAAAGAACAAGATATTCTGTTAAATCACTGAGTTAACATATCCATTAGTTTTGTTTAGAATTGCCTAGTATATATTTTGATAGCCAATTTGATGCAGAGGTTAAGGTACCAGACTAGAACCTGGGAAATTGAATTCTAGTCCTGCTTTAGACATAATCTAATTGATTTATTTGGGGCCAGTCATTTTCTGTTAGCTCTAGGAAGAAAGCAATGGCAAAGCTCCTTCCAAAATCTTGCCAAGAAAACTGTAAGGACTTGTTCAGACAATCACTGGAGGGTCAACACAAAACATACTACACTGAGCAAGCAAATTATTCAATAACAATCTGAATTAGAATTGCCCAAATAGTTATTGAGTATGCAAATGTGAGTAGATAAATAGGTATCACTTTGGTGGTAAGGTCACAGAATTTCATATGCCTTGGTGTATATTGGCCATGTCACCACAGAAGTTTCTTCAGATAATGCTGGCTCCCTCAGCTAAAAAATAGAGATGAGCACTGCCCCCTAGAGTCAGACATGACTGGACAGAGCAAACCTTTACCTTTACCTTTATTGAGTATTCCATACATTCAATATGCAAATAGATTGGTAAATATGAATAAATAGGGAGAATAAAAGAAGGATGAGTGTCCTGTATTAAATTTGAACAGTTAAGGTAGGATTAGAAAACTACTGGCAGCTTTGCCATTTTTTTAGTTGAGAAAATAGTTTAAGAGTCTTGCTAATGGCAACATGCAACCAGGTAGGAAAAGGGTCATTCTGTGGCAGGTGAGGAGTTGAATCAGGGATTAGTTGAATATCTCAGGAAAGTAGCTAATTCAAATTCAAAGGTCAGGAGTTGGCTGAACATTGCCAAACTGAGGGAAATAAATTACTCAAATTGAAGTGTTAACTCTTCACCAAATGATGTGTCAACTAATGTAGAAAATCAAAACCAAGAAGAGGTGATTAAATTTCCAGGCATCTATATATGGCTGACCACTTTCTGGATACAACAAACTTAAAAGTTCAAGCTCATAAAACTGATAGCGCAGTTATTAAATTTGCCAGTTAAAGTGGGAAGATTCACTCTCCTTAGCCCTTAAGGTTTTCAGTGCTCAAGTGCTAAGTACCTGATTGATTGATGCCTGCTTCTTTGTATACTCTATGATTTTTAAACCATTTGATCCAAATTTGTTGAAACTTTATTGTGGGTCATCCCCTCTTTTCTGAACGCACTTCATCCTTATCTGTAGCAATTCAAATGAGAATCTGTTGTCTGACATTTTATCTAAAACAGAGTCTCTGAGGTGAATTGTTAGCCTAGCATGCCCTGACAGGTAAATTTACTTCTACGTAAAAGAAGACCATTTGCCAATTATTTATCCTCCTGTGGCTTTTCAGCCACCTGGAATAGACACACTTATATATGTAATTAAACAGAATTATTAGACATAGAGAATAACAGACCTATCATTCCATCTTCCTGTCTTTAAGAACCACTGTTTAAATTTTCTTCTTTCTTTCTTTTTTGCCCAATTTTTATTTCCCTGTGACTTCTTGTTTGTTATAGAGTAGGGCTATGCAATGCTTCAGGTTCAATTCCCTAAAGGTACTTTGACACACACTTGGAATGGGAGAATTTGGTGCGGCCAGCTCACCACCACCAAGTTGCCTCTGCCAACTCACTGCTGCCAAGTTGCCACAGGACAAATCCACATGGGAAACTCTTCACAGGGACAACTCACCATGGGAGGCCAGAGGGAGAGCCAGGTGGACAGGAGAGCAAGCGGGTGGATAGAGTGCAGAACAGCAGCCGAGGCTGGAGGCTTTTCATTTTCACACATCCCCACTACTTCTGCTGCTTCTGCCACTGCCACTGAGCTCTGGGCCGAAGAGGCAGTGGGAGTCCCCAGCCACTGCTGCTGCTCTACGCTCTGCACTCTGCCTACCCACTCGCTCGCCCATTCAACTGGCTCTCCCTCCATCCATCCAAGTTGTCCCTGCAGCAAGTTGGCCATGTGGAATTGTTCTGAAGTAACTTGACTGCAGTGAGTTGGCAGAGGCAATTTGGCAGTGGTGGGCTAGTGGCAGCGAGCTGACCATGCCAATCTGGCCATGCCAAGTTGCCCTAAACCTGAGCACACTATCATGGGGGAATGTAGCCATGTGATCCAAAGAAAAGACATAACAGCTTTAAAAAGTTGCAGACAGGTGCTATATTCATACCTTCATACACCCAAAAAGCTCATGTTTGAAACTGTATTGCATAGCTTTCTATAAGATGCCACTATTTTTTACGGTTTCTAATCTACAAAATGCTAATGAAACAAGAAACATGGTCTCTGCACTGATTCATCCCAACCATCGTGTTATTGTTCATTTTGCGTCTCTGTGGATCCAAATATAATAGGCTACATAGTTGTTGTACACAGTTTTATCATGAAGTCTAATTAGAAACAAGGTAATGCTTCTTTCTTGGCATCACTATTGGAAATATCATAATGTGGCAGCTATTGATTCCTTCTTATGATTAAGTTTTCTGACAAATGCCACTTAGTGAAAGACAAGGGTGTTTGTCATTGAAATAATGAAATACAATGAGCCTAATTCAGTAAGATTCTGTATTATTGTAAGAATAATTCTTTATACCAGAGAGATTCTCCATAGAAAAGCATCACTGAGGCAGCTGCTTCCTTGTGAATTAGCAGACAGATGCTTCAGTTCCAAAGTTCTATTTTTTCACGTGCCGTGAAAAGAAAGCAGACACTTATTTAGTTGCATGAAGAGCAGCTGTTGCCAAAGAAATATTAAGGGAATGAAGAGGTTACAGCATGAATGAGCCATAGTTAAGATGTGCTTTCTTGCCAAGAGAATTTGAAGGGAAAAAAAGGGAAAAGTGGAAAAGCAAGTGTTTTGGGAAGCATTATCCAGTTGGTCAGCAAGGAAATATAGCCACTTTCTTTTTCTATAAACTACTCCCAGCAGACAAGTATTTGATAGCTGGGTATTTCTGAATTAAGAAAGTCATCTGTTTAAAAAATAGAAGTATTGAGTAATCACAATGGATAAGACTTCTAAGCATATCCATATGTAAAAGAGCTCTAGCAGTGGATTATTATTATACCTAAGCAGCCTAGGCAATTTAGTTTGTTCTCACTTTGCTCCTGGTGCATTTCAAACAGCTACAGCACGGTGTTTATACTCTCTGAAATGAACAAAGAGCCTGTAGTACAGTGGACTAAAGCACTGTTATTAACAACTGCTGCTTGCAATTACTGCAAGTTCAAATCTCACCAGGCTCAAGGTTGACTCAGCCTTCCATCCTTTCAAAGGTAGGTGAAATGAGGACCCAGATTGTGGGGGCAATAAACTGACTTTGTATAAATATACAAAAGTATGAAGGCTATTGCTTAACACATTGTCAGCCACACTGAGTCTCCAGAGAAGGGCGGCATATAAATTAAAAGCCAAAAAAAAAAAGCCAAAAAAAGCCAAACTGTCCACAAGCCCTCTAGAGTGTGAAGACCTTTTTTTTGTGACTATAGCATTCGTAGTGGGAAATCAAATGAATTAAGTACGTTAATCTCCAGTAGTTTTAACACTCTAATAAGTGTGACTTGGATGAAATAAAATCATTCTTCCCATCCTTATTCAACATATAATCTAATTCTGTTTGTTTGTTTTTTGTTTTAAAAAAAGACTAAGTTAGGATACAAATCAATGTACTGGTTCTAGGTATATGCACTTTCAAACAATTAGTGGTTCGGTTTTCCACCTAACAATGGGTATATGCAATTTCTTTCCACCTAACAATGATATATTCATCAATGATATAATCACGTGATGGTGAACCTATGGTACACGTGCCGGAAGTGTCACATAGAGCCATCTCTCTGGACACGCCAGCCATTGCCCGTTGCTCTTTCGGGCTTCCAGCCTCCGCATGCGGGCCAGCCAGCTGGTCTTCTCATGCACATGCACACCAGAAACTGGAAGACCAGGTGGCCAGCGCGCATGTGTATGTGGGAAACCAGAAGCTCAGCTTTCCAGTGTGCATATGCGTGTGGGGGAGCTGCTCTTCCAGTTTCCGGCATTCCCGCATGCATGTGTTAAGGAGCTGCTCTTCCGGTTTCCGCACACCAGGGAGCTGCTCTTCCAGTTTCTGGTGCTCCTCCACCCACACGCTCCTGTTTCAGCACTTTTGGTGCAGAAAAGGTTCGCCAACACTGATATAGTCCCTTCCAATTCTGTCATTCTATTCTATTCTATTCTATTCTATTCTATTCTATTCTATTCTATTCTATTCTATTCTATTCTTAATTTCTAATTCCTGATTCTACAATAGTGCAAATTAGCATTTATCATTGTTTCTGGATGACAGCAATACAAAGGAATCCTGCTCTGTTTTAAAGACTAATGAACTTCCTTTATTTTTTCCTATATGGCAGACAAAATTTTCACATGACACAATTCAACTATGGCAAGAGAAGTAATAGTTGTTCAGTGATGATGGGGAAATTATTTCATAGTGACTTGTCACTCTGAATATTAACCTTCAGCTCCTGGAGTTCCTATTAGCCAAGAGAGATCAAGGATGAGTGGGCAGATGGAGGTTTATAGATTGAGTTTTCCTTCAATCTATTTTAGTAACCATATAAGATTTAAGCTTCAATTTTTAACACACCTTTTGAAAGCAACATCCTGAATCAATGGGAAATGCTTCTGATTTGAGTAGTCATAGGTTTATGCTGTTAATCTATTCAATTGATGGAAGAAGTGCAGTGTGGTTGATAAATGATGAAAAGTAGCAGAAGAATTTAAAGCAGAGTAAAGGCATTCTGCATCAACAATAGTATGTGTGATTCATATCTCTTGAGGTTGAGAAAAAAAAACTCACAATGATTTTTCATTCAGTGACTTTTCTGTCTTGAAACACAATCCAGAAATCCCCACTGAGCACACAAGAATTGATCTGTTATTCTCCGATCAGTATCTCTTGCTGGGAAAAGAAAACATAGTCTTTGAAACACCCTTGCCCAACCTCGAGCTCTCCTTGATGCCCAGGATTTGGGGAAATGTAGTTCAACATAATCAGAGGACATCAGAGAAATATTCATAAAAAGATTGATTGTCAACATTTGCATTCAAATAATACGTCTAAGAACATCTGAATGATACAAAGATGAATATAGACTGGGTAGGCTGGTTCAATCTAATAATATGTTTTTGGTTGTTGTTCCCTTTTTTGCATTTTTATAAAATGCTGTTTTTAAAAAATAGCCATTTCAATGCTGTATGATTTTATTTTATTTATGAATCTCTTTAAACCTCATGTATTTATGCAAATGTAAACTCCATCTTCTTTCCAAGCAGACAAGACACAAGTTGTAAGTAAACCTTTCAAGAACGTCTGGGGGACCTGAGGCTGAAAGGGATCAAATAGCTTTATCACATATATCACAATAACATCATATATAGGGGAAATATATTGAAAAATTAAACAGGATTACACCTGGTTAACACCTGGAGGGGAAACTAAATATAATCCTGGAACAAGACAATGGAAAACAAACATTCAGATTGTTGCAAATGAATGTGTTTCTGTAGTCACAAAGAATCAGGCTCAGTGGGAGGTCTACAATCAAACAGTTCAACTGAAAGTTCTTCTTTGCCAAAGAGTTTTATGGAGATCCGACCCAAAGATGCTTTTTCAAGAGGCAACTGGACTTTCTGATTTTTCTTTGAAGACGTTTCTTCAGAGCTGAAAAGCTTCTTGGATGAGAAGCGAAACGTCTTCAAAGAAAAACCAGGAAGTCCAGTTGCTTCTTGAAAAAGCACCTTTGGGACAGCCATGGCCTGGATGACTGAGAATCTCCATAGCCATTTATGGAGATCTGGGTTTGAGCTTTATGCCCAACCACTCTAAATGCTCCTTTGGTTATTCTAGATGTAAGTAACTCAGTTTCAGGCAACCAGATTTTATTTATTTATTTATTTATTGGTTCGATTTATATGCTGCCCTTCTCCGGAGACTCAAGGCAGCTTATAGTGCATTAAGCAATAGCCTTCATACTTTTGTATATACCTGCTTAGTAGGGCTTTCGTCCCCCCCCCCAAGCGGTGTTCTTTTTTTATACAAAGTCAGCTTATTGCCCCCACAAACCGGGTCCTCATTTTACCTACCTTGAAAGGATGGAAGGCTGAGTCAACCTTGAGCCTGGTGAGATTTGAACTTGCAGTAATTGCAGGTAGCTGGTGTTATTTAACAGCACTTTAGTCTTCTGCGGCACCAAGGCTCTTTTTGATTGCAAGTTAAAATTTGCAGTTGAAATCAGAGCAATATAAACAAAAAAAAAAGCTCCCCCTCCTCCAAAAAAACCTGCACCTCATACCACACCAGGTATGTAAAAGTTATTTGCAATCACTTCAGCCATGCATGCTTATTATTTCAGTTTACACCTGAGTCTGACGATTGCAAGAATACTGTTGTTCTTCCTTTATGCAAAGACAGGTAAGAAATGAGAAAAAAAGCAAACAATCTACAAGAAACTGCTTTAAGTCTACCTGGGAAAGTGCTGTATTTGGCAAAATTCTACTTGAATGGTATTGAGAAGTGAACAATAAGCACAACATTTTTTTGCAATCTGGCTTTAGGCAAGGCAGGGTATGCATCAACCAGATTTTTGCTCTTCAACAGCTCATTCAAACATATACTGTATGAATGAGAGAAAGAAAGTTGATTATAATTTCTATATTCAGAGAACATACGATAAAATGAATGGGTTCAAAATAAAACATTTATTTGAAGCTAATTGCTGAATGAAGTAAGAGCAGTATATGGTGGAATTAAAGCATGGGCAGAGTAAATGAGAGGCTTAACCAATGTTTTAACACCAGACAAGGAGTAAGGCAAGGCTATTTCCTTGATTATTAATGCGTTTGTGGATAAATGTGTAGGTAGCCCTCAACTTATGACTACAATTGAGCCAAAAATTTCTGCAAGACAGTTGTTAAGTGAACTTTTCCCCATTTAACCACCTTTCTTGCCACAATTGTTAAGTGAATCACTGCAGATATTAAGTTGGTAGCACAGTTGTTAAATGAATCTGGCTTCTCCATTGCCCTTGCTTGTCAGATAGTCGGAAAAGGTGATCACATGACCCTGGAACATGCAACCATCAAAAATACGAGTCAGTTGTCAAGCATCTGAATTCTGATCATGTGGCCATGGGAATGCTACAACGATCGTAAATGTAAAAAACAGTCATAAATCACATTTTTCAACGCTGTTGTAACTTCAAACAGCATTAAATGAACTGCTGTGGGATTGAGGATTATCTGTATAAGGAATTATTGCAATGATGTTAAGCAGTGGTGGGTTGCTACCGGTTTGCCCCAGATCAGGCGAACTGGTAGCGGTGGGAGGCTCCGCCCACCCACCCAGACTCTTCTGCGCATGCGCCCACACTCGTAGCAAAGGGTTTTGAAACCTGTCCCTGATGTTAAGATGTGTTGGTTGAGGCATGAATGAATGTGTTTATTTTACAGAAACAAACTCATGCTGTTAGCTGAGAATATGAATGATCTATAGCAATTAGGTTTTATAATTTAGCTAAATCTGTGAATTGAAATCAAGATGGCTGTGCTTGAGTGAATGATTGCAACTTATTCATACAGCAAAAAAAAAAGCAAAAAAACAGCAAAAAAAATATAAAAATAAAAACAAACTGGAGCAAGCATATGAACATGTATACTTGGTAAAATGTTAGCAATGATGGGAAAATAGATGGAGAAATGAAAAGATGTGCAACAGCCGGAAAAAGTGGAAAGTAGGTGTCCTTTGCAAGGAATGAATATTTAAAAAGGAACAAAAATTGTATACAAATGCCTGTTTCTGTCCACTTTATTACATGGAAGTTAGAGTAGCCTATATCGAGAGAAACATAAAAGTAAATTGAATGCAGTTGAAATGGGATACTTAAGAAATGTATGTAATAAAACAAGAGACAGAGCCATGAATAAAAGGTAATATGTGGATGTAGATTAAATAATGAGTGAGAGGTCAGTAGGGAAAAAATAAGTTCAAGTTGTTTGGTTATATAGAGAAAATTAATGAAGATTACATTTAAAACAAATATACAAAAAAAAAATTAAGAGGAAGATCAATAAAATCATGGTCCAATGATGATATCCTTGGTAAATCAGATTATTTGAAAGAACAAAAGGTAATATATGAAGTGGAGAAACACACGATAGAAGCAAGAATGATTTGCAAGAAGTGTAGTGAATTGTGTTGATGCAAACTAAGTTTAATGGTATTTCATTTTCCTTTCTCTTAGCTCATATCTTTTTTCACCTATTTTCTATTTATTATTCATTTATTTCACTTAATTTTGCTGTATCCAGAAGGGAATAATGTTATGGACATATTTGTATGTAATTTCTTGAATGGTGACCTTACACTTACATGAATAAATCTAACAATTTAGAGTAGAGTAGAGTAGAGTAGAGTAGAGTAGAGTAGAGTAGAGTAGAGTAGAGTAGAGTAGAACAGAACAGAACAGAACAGAACAGAACAGAACAGAACAGAACAGAACAGAACAGAACAACAGAGTTGGAAGGGACCTTGGAGGTCTTCTAGTCCAACCCCCTGCTTAGGCAGGAAACTTTACACCACTTCAGACAAATGGTTATTTAATCTCTTCTTAAAAGCTTCCAGTGTTGGAGCATTTATAACTTCTGGAGACAAGTTGTTCCACTGATTATTTGTTCTAACTGTCAGGAAATTTCTCCTTAGTTCTAAATTGCTTCTCTTCTTGATTAGTTTCTTGTCCTACCCTCAGGTGCTTTGGAGAATAGCTTGACTCCCTCTTATTTGTGGCAGCCCCTGAGATATTGGAATACTGCTATCATATCTCCCCGAGTCTTTCGTTGTGGAGATATGCAACAAGCATGCTCATATGGGTAGGCAAGTCCAAGTTCAAAGTGTGCATGAAAGGGAAAGCCCACTTTTGTCCTCTCTGAATTCCAAAAATTAAAGTTGGGAACTGAAAAAAAAACCCAGCATTCTTTATGAGCGTATAATAGACAGAAGTGTACAGCCAGTACAGAGATGAGACATACTAATATTGTTTGGCTAATAAATTCAAAATTCAGTTACTATCGTGGCATTTTGAGTATATCAATAAAGCTGAACTATACAATTGTAAATGTCAAAGCGCTTTTCCCAATTTGAACAAGCTGAATTAAAATGTACATTTCTTGCGTTAATTTGTTTGAGTTAATTTAAAGTGGGAAGTGATGTCTGTTTAATAGATCTCATAAACCACTCTTCAATTTTTTTTCCAAGTTCAGTTTAATAAGCTATTCTCATGTTGCCAAAAGGTGTTTTATATAAATATGGACTATTATATTATTATGTGCAAATAAACTGTCAGTATCTCATCTGCTGGAATATTGAGGTCCTAGAAAGGTCAATTCTAAAGATTCATCACACTATCTCCCATTAGTGTTGAAACCCATAGGAAATGAAGTAAATAATTAAAATGTCAAATGGAAATCAATGTGAATGGGGGAAACATCAGCATCAATATCTTAATACAATTATCCCAATTTAATTCAGATGAAATAATATTTGATCATATGCTATGAACCCATTGAACTGATTAATTTTGAAAAAGAAATTGCAGCCATTATATCGACCATCTTAACTGATGTACTTATAACATAGCATTATAATACAGTGAAATTATCACAGTGACTTAGTAGTCAATCCACTTCAGTTAGCTCTAGACAAATTGTGATCCTTTTCTTCTGGGTCAATGCTGGAATGTAATTTATGGTCTTTGAATGTCATTTAGATATCACAGTTTTTAGATGTCTGTCTACATTAAAGAAGGGAAGTGGAATTTCTGGTTTCTACATCAGACTTCACAGAGAAGCAGGAATGTCAATTGTTCTTAAAGCTACTCTATCAGGTTCAATGCATGTGTAGTAAACTAGCTCAGCTTTGATCAGGCCATCAATGGTTTAATGAATCATCCATTCTAGAGTCTGTACCAAGTCTGTATAAAACTGAAACCTGGTCAATTTGATTTAGATTTTTGAATCAATTAAGAAAAAAAGCATTTCGGCACCATGGTGGTGCTGATTCTCTGTGCTTGATCCCTCCTAGAAAACTAATTTTGCTTGCTCATTTTTATTCAATTCTATCAGAACACTGTTACTTTCCCACCATAGTGGTACCTCTTGATCTACTAAGAGCCATGGTGGTGCAGTGGTTAGAATGCAGTACTGCAGGCTACTTCTGCTGACTGCTGTCTGACTGCGATTTGGCAGATCGAATCTCACCAGGCTCAAGATTGACTCAGCTTTCCATCCTTCCAAGGTGGGTAAAATGAGGACCAAGATTGTTGGGGGAAATACGCTGACTCTGTAAAACCGCCTAGAGAAGGGTGTAAAAGCACTGTGAAGCAGTATATAAGTCTAAGTGCTATTGCTACTTAGGTCATCAAAATATATGAAAAATCAAAATCATTTTTACTAACTGTTCCAAATCTAAACGTTCATTCAATTCACAAATTTATCTAAATGGCTTTCAAATTGAAGCTCCAAGGACATTTTTGTACACATCCGGTTTATAAAATTGCTTATGGGGCCTTCTAGCTGCTTAGGAAATCAGAGAGTTATAGTACCAGCACATCTGTAAGGCAGCAGGTAGGGAAAGCTGATTTAGGCTGTGTTCCCACAAGTACACACACTACATTCTCTTCACAATTAGTTCTACAATTGAGCCTAAAATTTATGTCGCTAAGTGAGACAGTTGCTAGGTGAATTTTAACCCATTTTACAACCTTCCTTGGCACAGTTATTAAGTGGATTGTTGGACTTGTTAAGTGAATCTGACTTTGCCATTGACTTTGGTTGTCCGAATTGTTGCAAAAGGTGATCACGTGACTCTGGAACACTGCAACCATCATAAATATGAACCAGTTGCCAGGTACCCAAATTTGGATCACATGACACACAGGAAGCTGCAATGGTTGAAAGTATGAAAACATGGTCTACTCTTAAGTCACTTTTTTTCAGTGATGTTGTAACTTTGAACAGTCACTAAGTAAACTGTTGTTTACTTAGTTGTTTACAGGAGGACTACCTGTTGTGAAATGGAGTCTCACAAGTAACAAGCGTTGTACCACCTAGGACTTTAAGGATGATAAGCAGCACCTTGAATTGTACCTGTAAAGCAACTGGAAGCCAGTGCAACTCATGGAGGAATGGTTTTACTTGGATGAACCGCAGGTGTTCTGCCCCAACTACGGACCCCAAAGAACGCAGCACACACAAAGTCTGTACAAACCTTAGTTTACTAAATTAAATCAGTCTTTTTCAAACAAAGGCTGTTAGTTAACTTTCTTAACAGCCTACAAGAATCCAAAGAATAAATAATCGTAATCTTACTATGGTTGGCAAAAAGCCCAGAAGCAATTTGCAGGAAACTGATAAGAGAACTAAGATCAAGACGCGAAGGAGAGTGAACGAAGTTGTTCCCTGCAAATTGCCTCAGTCGTCGTCCTTCCTTAAATAGGCTAAGGGAGTGGCCAATTAGCCCCAAGCCTTACTCTCGAGGAGACCTCCTCCTGAGGAGCCACTCCTGCCTTTTGGCAGCTCTGCACGCCTGTGCATCGAGAAGAAGCTCCTCCTCTTCTTCCTCTTCACTTATGGGAGTTCCTGGAGATTCTGAAGGCCCTGGCTGAATCCCTGCCTCTGGCACCACATCTTCTCCAGCCTCTTCATTGTCTAACTCGAGTGCCAGCTGCTCAGGCTGCTGGCGCAGCACCACACCAGTCTCCTCATTGTCGGAATCAGCTACTAGCTGCACAGACCGCTGACGGGCCACAACAGCAGGACACCCAAAACAGTATGTGCCATTCCATTCTGGTCCAATTGCAGCTTCCAGCTGGTCTTCAAGAATAGCTGTGTGTAGATTTCAGTAATCCAAACAGGAGATGACTAAAGCATGAGTGACTATGAGCAAGGCCTCCTATTAGAGACTTAGACTTAGATTTTATTGTCATTTTGAATGTACACTAATCGGCATACATTAAAATGAAATTTCATTGCATACAGCTCTCGAAGGTTCCAGGAATAGGCACAATGAATGCACAATATAGATTTGTGCAAAGCCCTTCCATAGCCATAGCTGCCACCTGCTTTTCTAGCAGGAACTTCAAGTCCAAGTGGACTCCTAAATTGTATGCCAAGTGTATGTGGGGGAATGGTACCATCCAGAGACAAAGATATCAACTCGCCTGAACCCAGGGAACCCAAAACTCACAACCATTTGGGTTGAGTTGTTACTTAGGCTTGAGTTGAAACCGGGTCCTTCCCATGCAGGTGGGCACAGTCTGCTGGCACCGAAACATCTGAACAACATCATTTGCCTGGCAGGGGATAGAGATGTATAATCAGGTATCATTGACATACTTGACATACCGCATGCTAGCAGATTATCTCTCTCAGTGACTTCATATAGATGTTGAATAAGAGAGGAGAGGGACTGAAGCCCTGAGAACCTAAAATAATAGGGGCCTAGGTCTGGAATTCTCCTCCTCCACAAATATCAACTGGTATTGGCCACAGAAAAAGGAGAATCACTGCAAAACAGTGTCCTCCACTCCCAGTCTCCAGACCCAGTCCAGAAAGATACCATGGTTAATGGTATCAAAAGCTGATGAGAGATCCAGAAGGGTCAGGATGCACACATCACACTATCTGAAGCTCTCCAAAGATATAAGACATGTTCATTTTAGACATTTCTTACACCAAACTCAAGGCCCATGGGCCAGATCCAGCCCACGGAATGTTTAGTTCTGGCCCATGGGGTCACCCTGGAAACAGCAAAGGACCGGCCCACAGTGCCTCTGTCACCAAAAAACGGAGCTTGGGAGGGCTCTGTTTTCACTGTCAGACAGTTGTAGGAGCAACCGAAAATGGAGCTCTGGAGCCTGTTTTCACTGGCAAAGCACTTGGGCCACCACAGGCACCTCTGACACGAGTGACATCAAGCTAGCCATGCCTACCCTGGCCACACCCTCCTGCCACCCCTTCAGGTCAAACACAACCCTGATGTGGCCCTCAGTGAAATCCAGTTTGACACCCCTATCTTATATCATTATATCTTCCAGAGCTCCTCTATAAATGAAGAAGGCCCTGAGATCAACATATAGGAGAGGCTGAGTGGGAAGAATTCAGCCCAAGGATGATGACTCCATTCCATTCCAAGCAGTGACTACGCTTTTAGTCAAACTGCCCATTGATCCCCAAAAAACTTCCCAAGCACTTTCTAAAACCTGTTGGATTCATTAGGCACCTAGGAGACTCTGAATAAATAGGTGCATTCTTTCTGCAAAGCAAAGCAACACTAAATAGTTTAAAGGCATCAATGATGTAATGGTGACAAGAAACAGATGCTCATATCCCCCATTATAAAAATAGGACTTATTGCTGAATAAGTAGGTTTGTATTGTTGGTGTATGGTATTCAAAAAGGCATACTTAGTTACTCAGCAGATTCTATCTTTCCTAAAATAACTATGAGCTATTTAGATAGATTAAATACCTATCTTTGACACAAAGATGTAAAATCTACCAACTTACCCAGAGGTTATAAAAATGAAATGAAATGAAATGTTTAATCCTTCCTCTGTTTAGCAAGCTTATACAAAGAATGCACATGATACATAGAAATCCATATTTTATTACTCAGGTGGATGTGGCATAATAAAGCCTTATAGAAGACACTGAATGGTCTGCAAATGTAGTCTACAGGGGGTTATTCTTCCTGTTTTATGAGGAGAATAGAATATATTATTTTCATTGATTTTCCCAATTGCAATTATTTCAAGTCATTGTGTGAGAACAGATATGAGAGTTTTGTCATTATCCAAGTCTAATGGAATGTTGTAGCGAGATAAATGATCTCTATGGGAAAGAACAATTTCAGAGTATAAGTTATTTGTCTCTCTCTTTCTAAGCACACATGACAAAGATCTGCAGCATTACCAAAGAAAAGAAAAGTGAAGCATATGTAACTGAGGATACATGGCCACTAAACAAAATGCTAGACTTTCATTGAATACATCACATGATTTCTCATGTGAAGAAGAGAATAGGGATAAATATACTAGCCTAACTATCTTTCATAAATTGGCTAGGGGAGGTCTAAAAAGGACAGCTTCATCTATATCTATATGGAGATTTTCCACATGTTTAAGAAGAGTTCAATCTTCTCATAACTGGAAATTGGATTTTGTCTGAAGAGCAACAAAGAAAACAGGATTAATAAGCAAAGTATGCGAGTGTTAGAAAATGCTTTCAAATCCAGACATTACAACAGAAAATACAAAAGTTGCAGCCTTTAGTTTACATGTCCACCTTCCTCAAAGCCTTGGTTACGATACCTTTAAATTTTAAGAGCTACCTATCATGTCTTCTCTTATCTCCTCTTTCCCTCTCCCCTCCCCCCTTTCTCATCTGTCAAGATCTTTCTAAGCCTTTGCTGAAGCTATCAATTCCTGCATATAGCTTTCTCTGGTGTAATATAATATATCATTTTTGTATTAAAAATTAAAGGATATTTTCAGTTGAACTTATTGACATTTATGATTTATGAACTAAAGAACTGGAACATATGATCACAAAAACACCAATGGTTACATAGCTTAAAGAATGTTAAATTGGTTTATTGGACTTAAGAGTAAAGTTGATTCATCAGGTTCATCAGACACCCCAACAAATAAATGTGAAAAGATAGCTATCAGATTTTTTTTGATGGTGATATTAAATATTTGAGAGATCATTAATTCATATGTTTTGGTCTTTGGTTTTACTGGCATCTTTTTGGAACAGTTTTCTAATATATATATATATAAGTACTGTGTTTCCCCAAAAATAAGACATCCCCTGATAATAAGCCCAATCAGGCTTTTGAGCACATGTGCTAAAATAAGCCGCCCCATGAAAAATAAGCCTTCCCCAAAAATAAGCCCTCCCCGAAAATATTTAAATGCATTCACAGCTGGTCCCCGCCATTTCCTCTGGTAAGGGTTAGGGAGACAGAGCTGGAAATCAGGTAAGACAGCAAGAGGAGCCCTGTCTTGCTCCACATGCCCCAAAATAATAAGACCTCCCCAAAAATAAGGCCAAGCGCTTATTTCGGGGTTCAAAAAATATAAGAAATGGTCTTATTTTCGGGGAAACTCAGTAGATATATGGGGAAATCTTTTAATGTTAAAAATGTTATTGTGATGTGGAATTATATTCCAAAATTTGGAATTTGATTCACTTCAAAGAACTTTGGATACATCGCATGTTGAGTATTGATAAGGGAATTATTTTGAGAAATTGGAAAAGTAGTATTGTTCTGGATATTAAAGAGATAGGATTCAGGAAATAGTCAATTTTATGTAGTGATTAAGGCATCTGGCTAAAAACCAAGAGACTCTAAGTTCTAGTCCTGCCTTAGGCAAAAAACCAGCTGGTTGACCTTGGGCCAGTCATTTTCTCTTAGCCCTAAGAATGAGATCATGACAAACCATTTTTAAAATAACCTTGCCAAGCAGAAGTGGTATTCAGCAGGTTCTGACCAGTTCTGAGAACTGGTAGCAGAAATTCTGAGTAGTTTGGAGAACCGGTAAATACCACCTCTGAGTCTCCTCCCGCCCCCATCTATTCTCTGCGTCCCAAGTCCCAGCTGATTGGGAGGAAATGGAGATTTTACAGTATCTTTCCCCTGCCTCACCCACCAAGCCACACCCACAGAACCGGTAGTAAAAATTTTTGAATCCCACCACTGTTGCCAAGAGAACCGCAGGAAACTGTCCAAGTAGTTGCCGGGAGTCAAAACTAGCTTTTGTTTTCTTTTGTTTTCTCTCCTTTTTTATTATTTTCTTTTTTATTTTATTTATATCTCACCTTTATTATTTTTGAAAATAACTCAAGATGGCAAACATATCTAATAAACTTTCCTCCTTCTATTTATGTCACAACAACAATCCTATGATGGGTTGGGCCGAGAGAGAGTTACTGTCCCAACATCACCCAGCTGGTTTTCATAAGACAGGACTTGAACTCACGGTCTCCCACCTTCTATCCTAGTGTCTTAATCACTGGTCCAAACTGGCTTTCAGTTTTCAAGTTTTCTTAAACTTGAATAGTTCCAAAAAAGAAAAACCCAATAAATAAATTTATAAATCAGGAATATGTAAATATGTGCCCATTTTTAAAAACCATGTATTTAATGATGGTTTACAATAGTAGAATATTGTTATTATGGCCCTTTAAATTAGAAATTATTACATAATCTTTAATGTGTGATACATATGTGACATTCTTAGACAGCTTATAGAGGTACAATAGCCCTCGACTTATGACCAGAATAGAATCTGTCTATTATAATTATACGATGGTCATAAAAGAGGTGACCAGACTTGTTGTTTAAAACCTTTTTTTCCAAGTCATTAAGTGAACATTGCAGTTGTAACATATTCTCTTTACAGCTACGGTATTTGCTTTATGACTGTGGGGTTTCTTTTATGATCACAACATTCACTTTACAACATTTTACAATGTTTTTGTTGAAAACTGGGATTTATTTCTGGGTTTTGGCAAAAATGGTCCACAAATCCCAGTTTTCAACAAAAACATTGTAAAATGTGTTCACATGACTATGGGATGCCTTAAATGGCCATAAAATGGGCTGGTTGCCAAATGCTACACAAGTAGACATATGTTCATGAGGGGCATAATTTCAGAACGGGATCATAAGTACTGTTCGGGGGGGAGGTCCACCATAATTTTGAATGATTATCAAGTGACCAATTGTAAGTTGATGACTATCTGCATTTTTCTTTTTAAATTTTTTAATGTTTAGTTTGTCATTATTTATTAGTTGCAGTAGGGTTTTGTTTACACTATTGGAAGATGGTGAACTGAGTTATGAGAATATAAGGTGAGGTGAAGAGTCAACAATCCCTGCTCTTTGCCATCAATAGAGAAACTTACATAGCTCAGTAGGGTTGGTATGTCCACTATAAATTATGTCGGTAAAATAATAATGCCAAGAATCACGTTATACCTTCTATCTAATCTTTCTTTTCACCCCAATTAGCTAACACTGTCCTCATGTGGGAATATATAAATCATGGAATCATAGAGTTGGAAGATACTTTCAGAACATTAATTCCAACCCTCTATTCCAGTGTTTCTGTAGCTTGAAGATGCGCTGGCTGGGGGATTTCAGGAGTTGAAGTCCACCCATCTTCAAGCTTCCAAGGTTGAGAAACACTGCTCTATTCAATGGGAAAATACAAATTAAAACAATTGTGACAGATGGTTTTTTAGCCTGTATTTGAACAGTCGCATGTAGTGTAGTTCACTGATTTTTTTGGATAACTGGTTTCATTGCCAATCTCATTACTTCTTTTATTCTTGGAAGTTTCCCTCTAGGAATCCATGTTCCCATCCTTTAAATCCATTATTCCATGTGCTATACTATAGAGTAATTGATGACACATACTTACTTTCTTTTGTACAACATTTCTTTACAAATTTAAAGAGTGCTACTATATCCTTCTTGTCTTTCAGTTTTCCCTTTGCATGACTAAACATACCCAATTTCTTCAGCCTTCAACATTCAACTTATAGTCTTTTGATCATTTTTACCATATCTTCGCATAGGTTCTCAGTTAGCAATGGAAAGGTCAAATCTTCATTTACTTTCCACCCTGTGAAACTAGGAAGAAGATCATTATCAGCATGAGCATAAAGTCTAACAAACCTGGAAAACATCTGGTGTGGGGAAAATGTTGAAGAGAGAGAGTTTATTTGTAATGTGGATGGAGATAAAAATATCACTATTATGCCAACAGACAACTACTTGTCTTCAACAGTTAGAAGCATTTCAATTGACCTACTATAACTGGTAATTAGAAGGAACTAAGCAATTGGATTAAAGCTTGTATCCAAATGTAAGCCTTTTAGAAATAATGAAAAGTCTCATTTAGTATTATGTCACTTCAAAACTATTATTTGAACAAAGTGTATGTATGTATGCATACATGTATATATGTATGTATGTATACAGGTACCGTAGTCCTTGACTTACTACCCAAATTGAGCCCTTAAGTGGGTCACCATGTGACTGCACCTGATTTTACACCTTTTTATGTGGAAGACATTATTAAGCAAATGTCACAATTATTAAACAAATGCCATGGTTGCCACAGTTGTTAAGTGACTACCATGGTTGTTAAGCAAACACCAATGTTGTTAAATGAATTCATTCCCTGAAATGGGAATTTTGTGCTGGGAACCAGAAGTCAAAGCTAATTTCCAGCAAAAAAAAAAATTGTCAATCATGGTCACATGACTGAGACGCTGAAAAAGATCTAAAGTGGGCCAATTGCTAAGACTCCAAAATGTGATTGCATGACTGCATGATTGCATCACAGCCATCAGAACTTCAATTCTGAGTCATAAATAGTCCTGACGATATCTGTGGTAATTTTGACCAGTCACTAAGTGATTGGTCATAAGATAAGAACTACCTGTACATGTGTATGAAGAAGTCAATTTTAGTTATTCAATTCAGGTCTGACAGTACACACATCTGTTTCTTGATCTATAAAAGTGAATAGACTGGATAAATAGTTTGATTAATGAAGATTGTGTTACTTGCCATCTGGAAGTCATGGCATGTAATCTATCAGCAAAACTCATGGATGTCTTTTCTGATTCCTTTCTAGTTTTCCAAAGTCAGATTGTTTAAGTAATAATCAAGCATTAATTAAATGAATCTGATTCATAACTTATTGTATACATAAAATAGAATCACTAATTCTAAAGACATTTAAAACTGGCTGGTTTCATCCAGATGCAAATTATTCTACTTTACACCATCTAACTCTTACCTTCTCTTCACAGCTGCCCCCCCCCCCGAAATATTTTACAGAGTGCTCTAGTCACAACAACCTTGAAACAATATTCTAAAGTGATTGTAAATGGCTAATTTGGAATAAAAATGTCAACCAATTCTTGATTATTCTTGACTTTGCTCACATTCCATTTTTATATGAACCCAGAAGAAAAAGTCTCTGTGAAGACAATAATAAGTTTATGGTGGAAACCTGAAGTCAAAGGAAAACTCTGCAGAGTGAATGGAAATGCAATCGATAAAAAGAACCGATTGTCCATACAACAGGACAACTTTCACTGTATAACTCAAAGGCAATTATGTATATGCTTCTGCTTGTCCGCAGTGGATGTGGCGATAATAATCATTTGTGCATAATGCTTTCAAAGGTCTCAGTTGCCATTTCTTTTATCACAGAGCATTCGGTTGCATATGTGGCAGCCACCATCCAGGCCTGTAATTCATCTGATCAGAAATTCTTTGAAGGAAAAAGACCTTTGGCTTCAATTTGAATACTCAGTATATTTACCATGGGCAACTGTCATGCATTTTTGTCAGATGGACATGAATATGCAAACCTGGGTGGGAAAACAGCTTTTATCCTCAGTTTTCCAACTCTCCAGTAGTTCCATTCAGAGAATAATCAGAGTTTTATTGTTCTGTTGAAATTCAGCTGGTAGATGTTATCACCATCTGAAGTTGTTGCCTGTAAATATAAGGGCTATAAAAAAACATTGTGCAAATTGACTTTAGAAGGAGGAAGCCATTTCATTGTGCTGATAGAGAGACATCTTTTTAAAAAAACAACTTAAAGGAAAGTGTTGGGCACTGCTAAAGAAAGCAATAAACCATGTAATGTAGCTGTTTGAAAAATGTACACTATCTAAATATCCATTTTTACTACGTATAATAATGAAGGGAACTGTAAGAGTTTTATCCGCATATTGAAAATATAAGGCTAGGGCAGTATTAAATGTAATATAATCATGCAGGATGCAATCTGTGTCGACACCAGAGATTTTTTCTTCTAAACTTTTGGATTTGTGCTGGAGCCCATCCTCAGAGAACTTCTTTGTCTCCAGATTCTCTCCAGAATGAGTCCAGAAGCCTGGAACAATAAACCTCCAGTCCAGATGAGCAACAGAGATTGGATCCTGCAACATTATTCTGGGACATGTATATCTGCCTTCATTTGCGTAATATAATCATATTTATTTATCTAAAACTTTGTGTATAAAACTCTTGCAAGTCATTTTCTACAAAATAAACCTGAATGTTAAATTCTAATTTAATAAATTCATAAAAGCCAAAGTTAAGCCAGACTGTCCCAGGTTTAGATGCAGATACTGTGACATAGAGCTTGATCTATTTCCAGTTTACATCATTTTCATATATGATCACTCAAAAATGCATATGTTCTGCCCCAGCTACGGAACCCAAGAAATGTAGCACACACAAAACTCTGAACAACTCCGTTTACTACAAACACAGTCTTTTTCAAATGCAAGCTATTATTAAAAATGTCCTTAACAGCCTGCCAGAAATTCCAAAGATTAGATAAAGGCTTACAATAGTTGGCAATTAGCCCAGAAACCAGGTTTGCAAGGAAAATTCACTCTCAAATGCTCAGCAAATGACCGGACAAACACACGATGTTTCCTGCAATATTTGCCAGCTGTGTGCAAACTTAAATAGGCTAAGAGAATGGCCAATTAGCCCCAAGCCTTACTCCCGAGGAGAGCTCCTCCTGAGTAACCACTCCTGCCTTTTGGCAGCTCTGTGTGCTCGTGCTTTGAGAAGAGGCTCCTCCACTTCACTCTCTTCATTTGAAGGAGCCTCTGGAGGATCTGAAGGCCCTGGCTGAATCTCTGCCTCTGGCACCACATCTTCTTCAGCCTCCTCGCTGTCCGACTCGAGCCCCGGCTGCACAGGCTGCTGGCGCGACACCACACCAGCCTCCTCGTCATCAGGATCAGCCACAATCCGCGCAGGCCGCTAGCGGGCCACAACAGCATACCATACTTAAGATTACATTATTTTAAAATAAATGATGATTGTAGTGTATTTTGAAATTCATTTTTCTCACCGTTACAGAATCATTCATTAAAATCCTTATTTAACATGCATTCAGGTGCATGTTACTTATGGTGACTTATGACCATAATCGAGCCTAAATTTTTTGTTGCCAAGCCAGACAGTTGTCAAGTGTGCTTTCTCCCATTTTATTACTTTTCTTGCCACAGTTGTTAAGTGGATCACTGCAGTTATTAAGTTAATAAAAGGCTTGTTAAATGAATCTGGCTTCCCCGTTGGCTTTGGTTCTCAGAAGTTTGCAAAAGGTGATTCTGGGACACTGTAACTGTCATAAATATCTATCAGTTGCCCAGCATCCGAATTTTAAATCATGTGACCATGGGGATGCTGCAATGGTGCTAAGTGTGAAAAATGGCCATGTCACTTTTTTCAGTGCCTTTTGTCACTTCAAACAGTCACTAAACAAATGGTTGTAAGTTGAGGACTAGCTGTACTACTAATCATATGTTATGGTACTTTTTTAAAAAAAAATTCCATCCCTTTCAGGAGGCTGTTGCCACCATTTTGCCTGTGAATAGAATCCCTAAAATCTGAGAGAAGGCAGGAAGGAAGTAGCATGTACAGGTACAGTCTTCTCTTGATCTCTGCAGGCCATTGGCACTAAATACGCTGGAAATGGAGTCATAAGATTTTGCCAGTTTGTTTTCATATACTATTAATTGTATTTTATGTTCATGAACGACACTTTGAGATTATTCCCCTGAAAGGTGAGATATTAAAACATGCAAAAAAGTCAAAAATATGAAATCATTTCATATGGAATATGACATACCAAATCATGTATTAGTTCAAAATTGCAGCGTAAATCCATTTTCTATTTGGTTCACATGTCACATACTGAAATTCCTTCAGTATAGCCATTTAGTATCCCCTGAGATAAATATAAATATCTTTAAAAGGAATAATGAAATAAATAAGAATAATACTATTAAAACTTCAGATCTTTTCTGTGTCCCACTTTGGTAAAGATGCTAAGGATAGTGTTATGTATGTAGATTTTGGGCGGGCAGTTTGAATTAACTGGCTGTCAGCTGATTGGCTGACCACCACAGCTGCAAGGTATATAAAGGGACCTGCTTTCCCCTGGTCAGTTGCTGGGTTCTCACCCTACAATAAAGAGCTGTTGTCACTCACTGCCTGGCTTTTTTATATATATATATTCAATTTCTATACCGCCCTTCTCCCGAAGGACTCAGGGCGGTGAACAGCCACAAGATAAAACACAGAAATACAAACATTTAAAATAGATTAAAAACAAATTAAATAATTTGGCTGAATTTAAAATATCCCATAATTTAAAACAGATTAAAATTTGTATCTAAAATTTATATTTAAAAGGGGAGAAGATTTAGGCCAGGCCAGCTTGATGAAATAAAAAAGTTTTAAGCGCGTGACGGAAGGTGCGCAGATCCGGGATCATCCGTATCTCCGAGGGGAGCTCGTTCCAGATCGTAGGTGCCCCCACAGAGAAGGCTCTCCCCCTAGGGGTCGCCAGTTGACATTGTTTGGCCGACGGCACCCGGAGGAGCCCCTCTCTATGGGAGCGAACTAGCCGGTGAGAGGCTATTGGTGGTAGCAGGCAGTCCCGTAGATAACCAGGTTCTAAGCCATGGAGCGCTTTAAAGGTGATAACCAGAATCTTGAAGCGCACTCGGAAGACCACCGGGAACCAGTGCAGCTCACGCAGGAGAGGTGTTACATGGGAGCTCCACATTGCTCCCATAACCACCCGCGTAGCTGCACTCTGCACCAGTTGGAGCCTCCGAGTGCACCTCAAGGGGAGCCCCATGTAGAGAGCATTACAATAGTCCAGACGAGAGGTGACAAGGGCATGAGTGACTGTGTGTATGGAGTCCCAATCTAGAAAGGGACGCAACTGGCTGATCAGGCGAACCTGATGAAAAATCCTCCCGGTCACGGCCGTCAAGTGCTCTTCTAAAGACAGCTGTGAATCCAGGAGGACACCCAAGTTGCGAGCCCTTTCCGTGGGGGCCAATGATTCGCCCCCAATAGTCAGCGATGGCACCAGCTGACTATATCGGGACGTCGGAAACCACAGCCACTCAGTCTTGGATGGGTTGAGCCTGAGCCTGTTCCTCCCCATCCAGATCCGTACGGCCTCCAGGCACCGGGACATCACTTCAAGGGCATCGTTGGGGTGGTCTGGGGTGGAGATATACAGCTGGGTGTTGTCAGCGTACTGATGGTACTTCACCCCGAAACCATGGATGATCTCGCCCAGCGGCTTTACATAAATGTTGAACAAAAGGGGCGAGAGGACCGATCCCTGCAGCACCCCATATATGAGGGGCTTGCTGCGTCCTCATTCACCCAACTTAACAGATGTGTTATATATATATATATACATCCTTATATATAAGCAATGATATTTTATATACTTATAAAATAGTTTCATATATAATAGGAATTTAGGGATGGGGTGGAGGTTAAACTGTAAATTTTTAATGTTGTACAGTACCCAAAATCACTGTTTGTGAATTGGGTGGCTATACAAGTTTGTTTAATAATAATGATTATTTCCAAAAAAAAAATAAGATTAACCAACCAAATCTAGCATTCACTGGATCCACCTTCCAGAACTCAAATAAAATTAAACATTTTGGAATACCAAATACTTTGGAAGGTTATTATCAAAGGAAATGGAGAACACAGTACTGAGGAGAAAAAAATTGCATGACTCCTGTAAAGCTAAAATCCATAATCAATCTAGATAATTTTTTGTAATATTAACAATCACACACCTGCTATATAACCTCATTGCATTCGTAAATTGTGTACTTTAAATGTTTTTCTTTTGTTCAGTTGGCAGAAGTGTAGAGAATTGAATTCAAAAGTGAACTTATGTTGCTGAAGAAATTTTTGGAAACTGTATTCCAAAGAACAGATACTAAAGAACATGACACGGATTACTAACTCTGTCACATGCAAAGGTTTTCTTTGAAATCATGTGCAACTATGTGTCTAGCATACTTGCCTGACTGCCTGAAAAGCAGACATATCACATGATTCCTTTGTCCATTGTGAAGCATTTGCTGTCAAAAGAAACAGCACTACATCTCTTGAAGCATTTCCAGTATTTCATAAATCATCTGTTGACCTGAGGCCCATAACTTCTCTATAAGAGCTAGTAAAGATAAAATCCTATTTTTAAAAAGGGAACAAAGAAAAGCTGTTAGAAAAACTATCCATGATCCTAATCATACTATAAGAGTGTCCCTTTGGCAAAGAGATCACATTTGCAAATCTATCCTTCCCTCTCTTAGTGCAAACTCTTGATTGGCAATAAATTGGTCCAATTATTAGGCAAATGAAGCAGGCTTTATTGCTCTTCTCTGCCTCCCCAACACTTTTTGATAGTAAAAAGATATCAATTTATTTTTATCTGAACTGATTTGCTTCTTGTTGTCAATAGCCTGCAGTTACACCTGCTGAGCACAATCTGTCACTACAAACATAACTTAGTAAAGACACAAAAGAATAAATTACTCCTTATAGCCTGTCATAGAAGAATGATGCTCCAAAGAACAAGAAGAAATCCTATCAAAAAACAAACCTTTCTTTGCACTCCTAAAATGGACTTAAAGTCAGGAAGACAAAAAAGCCACTTTTCATCATTTTCCCTCAACAACTTTCAGACCTTGGGGAAAATTGGGGACACACACATACACAAATAAAAAAAATCAAAATTGATTGTTTTGGGAGACAGAAGCTTTTGGCCAAGATGAACCCAATTCAGCCTAATCTGTTTTACATGAGCTGATCTTAGTCTATGATTACAGATGCCCTATATTTTGTCTTTTGGAGCAAGAGTCATTCAGAAAGAAAGAAAACTATAGCTAAGTATATAAGTAAATATTTAATTCTTCTTTCTGCTTCTCTTACAGATATGGATACTGGGTACAAAGAAAAGGAATGTGAGTTAGAACTATAATTATGCTTCCCTCCTATGGAGATAGGAATAAGAAGATTCAAGGATTGTGACTTTGTAGAAACCCATGGGAAGAAGTAACGTGCTTCTTGAGTTCATTCTGGTTTGGTATTAACCAGCATAGGTCCCAGGGAATTAAAAGAGAAAGACTTTGCAAAATTTTCTCAGTTACCATACTCTGACTATTCTTTTCCAATATCATCTTCCAGCAGTGTCATTGAGTTTACACAACAATATTGAAAATCCATAAAATAAGCCATTTCCACGTTGCCTAAAGCTCATTTAGCTACTGCAAAAGAAGAACATTGTTATGGCTCCCCAAGTAGCATGAATGTCACTTGGGGACCCATAATTAACCAATGTCCACTAAAATATGTCTCAGTATTTATTTTTAAATATGTAAATTTCAGGTTATCAGACTTATATAAAGGAAGACAAATTATTGAGAACAATAATGATTAAATTATACAACCAAATATAGAAGAAAATATAATGGTACAGAATGGTGTCTTTATAGATAGAGCTTTTACCAATTTATCTGTTATGCTTTGAAAGGTTTCCTTTTTATAGCCGATATTCGTATTGCATAATTGACCAATATTTTAAAGGAATGGATCTTTTCTTTAATAAGATGGATCATGCTTGAATCACTTGTACAACCTATGGTAGTGCGCACATATATTTAAACAGTTTTGGTATGCGATTTGGAAGGTATGGCTATGAATTTTTATTTTAAAAAATAGTTTTCTCAGAATAATGATAAAAATGAGAAATAATAATAATAATAATAATAATAATAATAATAATAATAATAATAATAATAATAATTTTATTTCTATACCGCCCTTCTCCCGAAGGACTCAGGGCGGTGTACAGCCAATTTAAAAACACAAGATACAACAATGATTAAAATTTAAAATAATTAAATAGATTTGACCGGTTTAAAACCCCAAAAATTTAAAATACCCCAATTTAAAATCATTATGTTGATAGCCCGGCCTGGCGGAACAACAGGGTCTTCAATGCGCAATGAAACACCCGGAGGTTGGAGATCTTACGTATTTCCGGGGGCAGTTCATTCCATAGAGCTGGGGCTCCCACAGAGAAGGCCCTAAAGAATTAAGGACAAAAGTCAAGCCAAACAGAGGATGTAGCATCTCTGTCTGTCTGTCTGTCTGTCTGTCTGTCTGTCTGTCTGTCTGTCTGTCTGTCTCTCTCTCTCTCTCTTTGTCCCTCTCCCCAAGAAGACAGTGCCAAACCACCTTCAAAAATATTGCCAGGAAAACTGCATGGAGAATTCTCTCAAAGGCACAAAAACTGTCACAAGTTTTATTCAAATAAGCACATAGAAATAGTTCAAGGCTGACTCAGGTCCTCATCAAATATAGAGTCTATTTGCCGCAGGCTATAATATTAACAAGAATCCTGTAAACTGAATTTCCCCACCCCCCAGGTTATAATGTAATCATTCCATGTAAATCACCTTTTTTCTCCAGAGAAAAAAATAACAAGTAATGGAACAGTTTCTTAAATATCTGCATAAAGTGCCAGAAGCAGTTTCCAAGTAAGGTAGCCAAATAAGATTTAAAACTACCTTGTTTCACATTACTGCTCTTTTTTTTTCTTTAGATGCATGGCTTCATTTTGAACATGTTTGCTGAAATCGTAACAAATAAGAAAACTAGAAGATGCCTTGAAACTATTACAGTAGGTAAACAATGATGTCTCTCATAACCAATCCTGCTGTGTTTAGCAAATATAATAAAAAAGGTTCACTTTTCTTTCATAATAGGAATTACCTAACTAGTTTACAGATATACTATAAGCAGTAGTGAAACTCAAATTTTTTTACTACCAGTTCTGTGGGCGTGGGTTGGGGTGGCTTGGTGGGCGTGGCAGGGGAAGGATACTGCAAAATCTCCATTCCCACCCCACTCCAGGGGGAAGGTTATTGCAAAATCTCTAATCCCACCCGACTCTGGGGCCAGCCAGCGGTGGTATTGGCCGGTTCTCCTAACTACTCAAAATTTCCGGTACCGGTTCTCCAGAATCTGTCAGAACCTGCTGGATTTCACCCCTGACTATAAGGCTATGGACCACACACATTTTGTTAAAATCTGAGTCAAGACTTTTATTACAATGCAAACCTGGGTTTTTCCGAATTATTTTCTACCTAGGATGAAGCAGGAATAATAGCAAGTATTCAGCCACTCCTTATATTACAGTTATTAGTTTGAAATTAGCTATTTTTGAGCCCCAATCTGAGTGCATTTAGAATCTGAGCAATGATGCAGATAATGCAGAATGGCCTAATTGCAGAATTGAAAGCATATTGTAGATGACTGTATGTACCTTTTTACTCAATGTTGCATGCACAGTGCAAGTTGCAAATACTGAACCCATGACAGATCACTACCTACTTCATTAAAGGAGAGGCTTCCATTTCTTGAGGCTGTTTGTTCCATTATTCTTCCTAATTTACTTAGCCCAAAACTTTGATTGCAATTTTCATGCATTAATCTAATTCTACAGTTGGGGGAGTACAGAGAATTATTCTGTTCCTTGTGATCCTATATTTGAACTCCTTTCAGTTAGTTTTCTATCCAGAATTCTATTCTCTGGTTATCTTTTTTTTTTATCACAACTTATAAATATAGTCTAATATTTTATTTTGTTTAAAGCTTTTTTCAATACTTTTACTTACTTCTCTTTTGTTGATTTATTCATTATGCTAATTAGTTTTTATTGTGCCAAAACAATCATAAATAATATAATTATATTGGCCTCTGTCAAGTGGGAACCATTATTTAATCTACAAAGTATTAACCTACAATTTTTCCATCTTCAATTAGAGAATTTTACCCCTAAAATTCTCCATAGTTTGCAGGTATTATAGATACAACACTAAGTATCCTGGATTAAAATATTTTACTAGCAGGCATTACTTAAATTTTTTTTTACAGTAATAAGTCATTTTAAAAAAACTGTTTACCCTGATATTTATCAGAAAGCTAGCTTTGCAATTCACATGATCTCAAAGGAATCCATGATTTTTTTTAAGCTACAGCTACAATAATAACACTGAAACACTTTTGTTCATACATCAATACGGCAGCTTGACTATTGAATCTAATTTTACATGCTAAACCAGAGACAAAAATAATACTTGATTCATAATACATCAGAGTCTTAAGAGACGCACAAATTCATTTTCTACGCTAAGTAATTACAAACTTCAACAAGATCTCAAATAATTGAGATCTTTCATGACAAAGTTTGTTTTCAAATCTAATCTGCATTATCATTTGAATAAGAAAGCTGATTATGATAAGTGCTTATGTGTATGCAAAGCAGGGGCAGTCAGAAGAGAGGGAGTACAGTGGGAGAGAAAGATTATCCATAGCATTAAAAGGAAGACAATGCATTGGAGAACTGAATTTTCTTCAACACCTTTTGTTTTCAGAAGGTGAAAAGAAAAGGAAAAAAACCCACTTCATTTTGAAGTTATTTCTTGAGTAGCAAAGACTAGATTTCTTTGACTCAGAATATGCATTTAAATTTTGAAATCACTGATTGCATCTTGATGATAATTAAGAAGAAAAATGGTATAATTTTTGACTGAATGACTGTCAATTTTATCCAATGGGAGCTAGGGAATAATTTACATGGTCTGACATAATTGCATGAAGGTTAGCAACTTTATGACTTTTACCAGAAAATGCATGACTGGCTTTTTTTTTTTTTTTTTTTTTTTTTTTTTTTTTTTTAGTAAGGAAGCCTTTTGTGATATGACATTTTTCTCTGTGTGGTTGATTGGTAATGGCTATTTCACACGTTCAGGTCATGCCTTGATACCGAAGCCTTTGAGTGATGAACCTGTGCAAAATATCACTGGTAATTTTTCAAGTAGCCACTTTAGCTTCCCTCACAATTGCCTTGATGTACAGACAAGAAGAGGTGCTGACAGCTCAATTTAAGACTTCAATCTGCCGTAATTAATGGGTGAAAGGGGAGTGAAAAGCAAAGACCATTGGCCAAATTGCTCCTTTTGCATCACTGTGAGCCCCACCTTGATATGTTTCTATCTTACAGTATGGCTTCTCTCCTACATTTCATTATCTGTTGTAAAGACAGGCACCTGCCCAATGTCCCATTGCTAAAATTAAATGGATTAAATGAGACCAAAGTTTTCACATCTAAATCTAGACCCTCATCATTAAACAATATTTATACTCCATGCAGATTGTGCTGCAATGACTGGAGTTGTTATGAAAAAGTAATCCTACATAGGAGAAACATTTTTCTGCTGCATAGCTAAAAGCCTAAACATCTCCGGGCTAGATGTTAATATTTGATTTCTATTCACAACTCTCTCCTTTCATGAGATGAATTTTAAATTATCTTCAGAGACATTCAGGATAAACTGAACTTCTCACACAAGGAAATGTGTGTTTTATTTCTGGGAAAAGATAAACTTGGACTAAAAGATGTTTCTTTCATTCTTTGTAAGTTAATTGTGAATTCTTATTGTAATCCTGTCAGAAGTCTAATAATATCCTTTCAATGAACTGTGTTAAGAAAATATTTTAACCATCTTTGGCTTTACTCATGATTTTTTTTTTATTTCTGATTTTTTATATATTTCTACCTGGTAGTAATCTCAATTGCATTGAATGTGATTCCAGGCCATTCAATTATAACAAAGTTATAATCAAATAACATGTTTTGTTTCAGAACTTACAATAACAAAGTTTGTTTCAAAACTTTCAACTGAACAATTATATAAACTCTATTGAGTGACAGGAGATTCTGAAGTGAGATAGGCAACCTGGGAACCCAGAACATGTGCCAGCACAGATCACATTTTTGTAGCTCCTATAGTATCCTGTAATCATGGTTAAAAATCAGCCGCATAGTCTGTCATCAATTTTAATACACCAAACTCAAATGTAAACAATAGAATAAAGTTATCATTATAATTTAAAAAGATCAATAACAGAATAGCAGAGTTGGAGGGGACTTTGGAGGTCTTCTAGTCCAAAAATGAAAGCTAGAGGAAAAAATATGATTATTTTTTTTTAACCCATGTAAATACTAAATACTAAAAACCTATACTGCCTACCTGCCCTCAAAATGTTGCTTAGGTAACAAAGCTGAAACATTGGGACACGGCAATGTATGATGTCTGAGGATATCACTGAAGGTTGTTTAGAAATCACACTCTGCCTAAATGAGGATTATTATTAAAAAACAAATAATTATTTGTTTTTTGTAGTAGTAGTTCCTCACAAAGAAGCACAAAACCGACCAGTGTTGAAATGTCTAAAGTGATTCCCTGCTTATCTCTGGGCATAATTCAAGAGGCTGTTTTTTTCTTGGAAACCCCAATTGGCTTTGGATCTGGCTGCTCAAAGGATGGTCTTTTCCTTTATGAATGGCTTTCATTGCTACTGAATAGGCCTGAAAGTGCCATAATTATGAGCTGATCAAAGTGCTTGCTCTGCAACTTTAGACATTCTTGATTTATTACTTAAGACATATTGCAAAGTTCAGTTTCAACATATCCATTCAGTTTACCGTTGGAATATCTGTTGTTTCCATAGTCTAATTTGCTTCCCTTATTTTATAGAAAGCCACAATGAGGGCATCACAGAAGTCATCAAGCATCTCCTCGGTGGACCAAATGGTTTGCAAAAATCTTTGAAAGGTGCTTGGATCTAGTACCCTGTTACTTTATTTGAGCTCCTCATGATCAACTCTAGAAAGCCTATTGAGCAACTTTGATCAATGTTCAACGCAGTATTTCCAGTTTCCCCAGTCCTTTCAGTCCTTCCTGGTCTTTGATCAGTCTTAACCCATCCGATGGCAGCAAGGGGCAGCATCCTGATTTAGAAGGACCATGAACTGACTTTATGGCGGTGAAGAACTCTCTGATGGCATGCATGTCAGAATAACATTTCACCTGTTCAGTCTTCCTCTACCACCACTAGTCTTCTCAAGGTTCTGTCTGTATTTTGGGTTCCAAGTGCTTAAACTTATCTTTATTTGAGACAGATGATGCATCATTTTTCCAGTTTGCATAGCTTTGTTCTTGGCCCCAGAGGGCTGCTGAAATGGTTTTGTGGTTTCATTAAACCTGTCTTGATTCACCCAGATTTTCAGTTCAAGTGCAGTTATTGTAATCTTTAAACTGTGTCCATTTTTCAGAACAGTTTCCTAAACTAGCAAAGAGTTCTTCATTAAGTACATCTTAGAAGTGTTGGGCTTGGTTTAGATCTTATATCTTCCAATCTTGAATGACTTTCTGATGGTCCTTAGTTGCTTACAATGGAAAGGGGCTATGTGTAGATTGAAGACTGATCAGATCAGCCTGTGATCTGTCCAGCACTTAGCATCTTGCATGGCACAATGATGACTTTAAGTATACTATGATATAGTCAAATAGGAATGTTTGGGCCTGGGATGCATTCAGATGGTTTGTACTTGTTTGCAAGTCTGAACATCATGTTAAGCATGCACAAGTTGTTCATGGAACCTTTACTCAGAAGCAGCAAGCTGTCAGATACTGGTGAAGCAACAGGTGGAAATGATCATTGGCAGGGTAGGTGGCCCTTGGACCAGTGGTCATTCATTTTTGTATCTGCGGCAGCAAGATGTCCAACAGCACCCAGGGCAACTATGGCCAGTCCTTCTACGTGTTTGTGTTTGTGTGTCTGTGTTTGGGCACATGCATAAGTAAAGGTAAAGGTTCCCCTTGCACATATGTGCTAGTCATTCCCGACTCTAGGGTCCGGTGCTCATCTCCGTTAAAAAGCCGAAGAACCAGCGCTGTTCGAAGATGTTTCCATGGTCATGGCCAGCATGACCAAATGCCAAAGGTGCATGGAACGCTGTTACCTTCCCACCAAAGATGGTCCCTATTTTTCTACTTGCATTTTTTACATGCTTTCTAACTGCTAGGTTGACAGAAGCTGGGACAAGTAACGGGAGCTCACCCTGTTACGTGGCACTAGAGATTCGAACTGCCTGATCGACAAGCTCTGAACTTTCTGATCGACAAGCTCAACATCTTAGCCACTGAGCCACTGTGTCCCATGTGCACATGCATACATATACACTATATATACATACAAATACATATCTATGCATACACACACTGAAATACACATGTATGTACAAATGAGACAATTGGAATTTTTAAGAAAATTAATTATTAGATTGTTTAAATTTTAAATTCGCTATGAACTTGCAATCCAGGCCACAAGGTCATCCTTTGCCCTTCTTTGCTGACCCTAAATTCAATCAGTTTAGAATTCAGGTTAATTAATCAAATATAGAAATGATAAGGAGGGAATATGTGAAACTGAAACCAGGCTAGGCTTGTGGCTATGCGTAATGCAAAACCACAGTTTAGTATCGCCAGTGACTGCAGCCTGTCACTGCTTCCTTTCTATTACTCAAAGGTACCTGATGTTCATATCATTGCTCGCAAACCATTTCACCTTTGAAAGAAGCAAAGGACAAATTAGCATCACAACCAACACAATAACAGATGACTGTTTGGAGAAATGCCAGCATTTCTTTGATTGCTTCTCTCATTCTGGCTTTTACTCAGAAATTATCTGGGTCTCTAGATGTTGCTAATGCAAATTCTCCCCGAAAGAATAAACCCCAGATTTGAAAAGGAAGGCTATCAGTCAAACCATAATACAGCCAGGAAGTCTTTTTGTGGAATATTGCATTCATAGTGTTTGAAATAAATTGGAAGATGAGGCCTTCCTGATCCAAAGTTTCCTTTCAAAGATCCATGCATTATGACACAGTATAATGACCTTTCCCTGGTTTCATAGCAAACATTCACAAAAGACGTATCATTCTTTCCTTCAGACATTAATCATGCAAGTCCCACTGTGTCACCTGTCTTAATTAAAAAGAAAAATACAGACTCTTCTATGAAGTTTTGGATAATAACATTTCATTGAAACCTGTCGAAGAGAAACGAAAATACTCAGCACATTTCAGGAGAACAAAATGATAAAATAAATCTTTTTTTGCCTCTGGCAAAAAAGGAAAGAAAAGGAAAGAAAAGAAACCCAAAAAGTAATAATTGAACTACTTATTTTTTCCTAGATGTTACTGTTTGTTTTCCTCTATACTAAACTTGATAGGTATTATGATTGTTCATACAAGAAAGGTTTATTGGAAGTATTGTTGCTATGCAGAGGCTGGCATTCTTAAATTCTTAAAAGATATTAAATAAACAATGAAGGACAAAGCAGGCTCTGAAAATCAGTTTAAAACCTAGCAGAAGTAGAAAGTAGTTTTGCTGCTGACTTATTCAAATTATTCATGGATTTCAAGCACATTCTATGAACTCGGCTCCATAATCTAAGAAGGTTTCTTTTCTTGACAAAGCTCTCATTGATTTTTATTTGGCCCCTTCTGTTTCTGCAAACAATATTATGTTCTAGGGCCACCTGATCTAGGCAGTAAAACTCTGGATACCTTCTTTACTGCTATCTAATGGTTGTCCAAAATTTTGCAGCCAAGATCTGGTAGCCCTTCTATAAAGAATTGCTAAATTAAAATAAACACAGATTTGGAATGTCTTGTGGTAAGTGATTTTGCACTAGAGTTTTCTCTTACTGAAAGACTGAAGGTTTCAATTTGTTGACAAAAAATATGACAAAAAGTTTTGTATTCATGCATGTCTCTCTGTGTATATGAAACTGTATGAAGGAAAAAATTGGTCAAACAACAACAAGTTCAGAGAACAACAGTAAAGGATGATTAATTAAGATGCCTCCAAAAACAAATGAGTAGATCGGTGTCTCCAAAAACAAATGAGTAGACCAGTGCCACCAAAAACAAATGAGTAGACCGGTGCCTGCAAAAATAAATGGGTAGACCACTGCCACCGAAAACAAATGAGTAGACCGGTACAGCTCTGCAAGCAGTTAAAAGCCTGGTAGACCAGTACCTCTGCTAAATCCTAAAGAATTGTCACATGACCATCAAGCCACACCCACAAAATAAGACACGCCCACAGAACTGGTAGTAAAAAATTTTAGAACCCACCCCTGACCTGTAACATCCCATGAAGACAGTTTGAAGGACCTGGGAAGATTCAGCTTTGAAAAGAGAAGACTGAGGGGCCATAGGATGTCACATAGAAAATATGTGCTCTAATCATGCCAAAATATGTAACAACAAGAAGGCAAATTCTGATTCAATGTTAGAGGCCTTGTAACTTTAATGAAACCAATTGAAGTGGTGAATTCTTCGGTGTTGAATGTCTAGTGAGATATCAGCTGTTAAAAGCAAGCTTGGTCAGGAAAGAGACTCCACAATGATTACTTTTATTGTCATGGATATAATAACAAAAAGCCTAACAGCAATTCTTTCCCCTTTCCCTTTGAAAGAATCACAATAGGGCAAACTTGAGTGTTTTCTTCAGTCCTTCTCCTTTTCATAGCTAAGTTAGTGTTTATGTAACCACTGTTGAATATCTTTTTTAGTTCATTTCCATACTTCTCTACATCAGTGTGGGTACTTTAATTTGGATTCCTATAGTAAGGATGGACTTTGACTTATATTCTAGATGACTCCCTTCAACTTTGTATTCTATTCTGTGATTCTAAACACACACTTTCCCTTTGTTGCTCAACCTCCATTGGTAAATAATATTATGATACAATTCTAAGTCTAAACCTAGAGACGTTTTGATTCCACAAGTTGGAATCAAAATATCACAATAGTCCACAGATTGGACTATTACAATACAAACACCTCAAAAACAAGTTTCTATCATTTTATTTTTTTCTCAAGTTCTCGTGATTTTAATATCAAAGTTTTACTTTACTTAACCTGCCTTCTTTGAATATTTCTTTCTTCATGTAAGGCCCTCATTTACATGCAACTTTCTAATGCACCTCTTGTTTTTTTCTTTGGCTGTCTGAAATTTTGTAGACAGAATCAAGTAACCCTCCTGTATTCCAAAATTATTTGGTAATTTGGATGGCAAGAATCACTGGTACTGGTATATAATGGAAATATGCTAGGACTAAATTTAAGAATGATTACAATATACATACCAATAAAGGATTTCAGTATTGGCATTAAATATTTCAGTTCTCAAAGCAAATAAAAGTTAATATCCTTTCCCAACCATACATTTCGTTACATTCGTTACAGATTTGGAAGAATTTGACTTTATCATTCATAGAGACCTATGAAATTATTCTAATGGTGAAACACTCCTGACTAAATATTATACCAATGCTACAAAATACAACTCTATAATCAATTTTTAAATATCAGAAATAAATGTGTTAGAAACACTGAGGGCAATTCTATACATCATTAATTGGCAAACTAAGGCTCATTGACCCCATATATCCCCTTTCACATTCACATATGCAAATGTAAAAATAGGTTGTGAAGTTTCTCTTAAGTCCATTGCTCCTATTTTGCTTCTATCTACATTTTATATGCTGGGAGTTAGGAGGCATATAAATTTAATAAATCATTATGGTTGGTTACACTGTCGGCCAGATGTTTAGACTGAATTTGGCATTTTTGCCTACCTATCGAATCCTTCCCAAGGAATAAGCAGAAGTTGGTTAATATAATAATTATATTATATTATATTATATTATATTATATTATATTATATTATATTATATTATATTATATTATATTATATTATATTATATTATATTATATTATATTATATTATATTATATTATAATATTATATTATTATTATTATTATTATTATTATTATTATTATTATTATTATTATTATTATTTTAATTATATTAAATTTAAAGATATCATTGCAGGATGTAATCTGTTACAAGTAAAGCTGCTTTTTGCAATTGGCTAACGCTGGTTTTGTCAATGCTGATGGTGTTCAATTGGTGCTATTATTATTGTTTACTACTAAAAAAAATGCATCTCTCCATTCTAATAATTTCATAGCAGGCCTGCATAGGCAACAATTATGCAGATTCTTTCCAGAATGGTGCTTAGTTACTCTACTTACTGAGACTAACTTCCAGTAAAAATAATGGGACCTTCTTCTGAGCAGAGATGTGTAGATTGGTCTGTTGTTCTCCTGCAAACCTGTATGGGATGAAGAGCAAGCATTATGAAACATAATGGGGCCTTATTTCTAATTAACATGTATATTTACATTGTGAAGCCATTTATTCCTTTGCAGTTATGCATGCTGTATTCATCATAATGTAATAGCTCACAAATCTGGGAAACTGGTATCTTCATACAACCAAAACAAAGATGACTGACTGTCCTAAGCTGCAGCTTAAAGGAGGAATTAGTTTCCATAGAAACTATGAATTATAAATCTTAGTGAGTGAATGGAAATTATGATGTCTAAAATGACAATACTGTCAGTCACCTTGCTGCAAAATACTTTGACCATACTAAAAAAAAAAATCAGTTATTTTGCACAGTTGCTGGCTTGATACATGAGATTCTTTTAAGATCAGATCTTTTTTTGAAAACCTATATGCAATCTTCAGTTTATCCCATATTTCTTCTTATTCCTGAAAAACTTGTATACAGCTGTTATTAATTTATAACTAGGGCAGGAATTCAAAAGGAATATTTCACTGGTTCCCTTGGTTTTCTTCAATTGACTTCTCCAGCTGCAGAAAATAAACTAAACTACAATACAAGCCAGAATTTTTCCCTTTTCAGGAACTTAATGGGATATATTGGAATAAAGCAGAAGCAGGGTTCTAAGCTTCTTTGGTTATATTTCATTTTTACTAGAAATAATTCTGTAAGTACCAGTATTGTTTCTTTCAACCAACTGTATTCTTCTCTTATTCCTATACATTTCCATAAAATTAACACAAAAATAATGTAAATTAATTTGTTTCCTTTGAGACTGGAATCAGTTTATTCCCATTGGGGGGGGGAGAGTTTCATGCTGCCCCAGGAGTTATTGGAAGAAAAGTGTGCTTAGTTTTTATCTATAGCAATTGCACGAGCTAAGGAGGTAATTGTTATTATAACATGACATTAATCTTTTTTTTCTCTCCACTGGAAGTACTTCAATATAGTATACTTACGAGGTTCTAATCCACAATTCAGCATATAAATCAGAGCTGCAGAGTTCATTAAAGCAAATAATTCTGCCAAGATACTTTTCTTAGCTGCATTCATCCATCTTACTTATTCAGGCCTCCCTTCTCTTTTTTGCCTACTCATTTACTCTGTTTACAGAAATTTGATAATTGATGAAGTATAATAAAGCATTTATTTTTTTAAAGAAATATCCAAGTTAACTGTGCATCAAATGAAAATAGAAAATATTTTTACAATCAGATTACTCAATCAACAGTTAAGATTATGGTTATTCAAAGTTTGTGGCATAACACAGCATCAGGTAAAAAATTTTCAAGAAGATCAGGGCTCTCCAAATTTTAGGAGGGAGGGAAGAAAAGTCTTGTGGCACCTAAAGCAGAGGTGGTATTCAGCAGGTTCTGACCAGTTCTGGAGAACCAGTAGCAGAAATTTTGAGTAGTTCGGAGAACCAGTAAATATCACCTCTGACTGGCCCCACCCTCATCTATTCTCTGCCTCCCAAGTCCCAGCTGATCAGGAGAAAATGGGGATTTTGCAGTAACCTTCTCCCGGAATGGGGAGGGAATGGAGATTTTACATTGTTCTTCCCCTGCCACGCCCACCAAGCTACGCCCCACAGAACTGGTAGTAAAAAAATTTGAATCCCACCACTGATCTAAAGCTAATAAATTTGTCAGGTATCTCCTGGCAAAATGGCCTGGAAAAGCAAACATTCAAGAACTTTTGATTGATAGAATTTATTTTAGAAATACTAAAGATGGCATTATGAATGAATTCCAGGGACTGCTCTGAATCAAATTCAAGGCCCCAGTTATAGTAAACTTAAAATTCTTGCATCTGTTCCTCCCACCCATGCAACATAATGACCTTATGTCAGGAGTGACTATCTGCCTTTATTTTGGTAATAAACTGCTCATATCAAATTGTATTCTTATGATAATTGAAGACCACTTCCACCAACACTGACAGGGCAAGCCACTTATCATCTCCTTTTAATGACCCCATAATCCCTTGCGGGGTGGAGTCTGGGCAACTGAATGGAGCTGACTGGCCGGATGCCCTTCCTATCACCAATGCGGAGTTATATTTAGCAGATATATTCTCATCGTACCCAGAGAGCAAATCACTTATATATAAACAAACCCCAGTTTCTTCTAGAACTGAAGATGCTACTTAGCAAACAACTAAACTCAGAGAGCACCAACGACTCCACAATTCAACTCAACCAATATTCTTTTCTATTGGAAGAATTGTCCCTCATAACCTGTTATCATTGTATAATGAAAAGTTGCATCTTTATCAAGTTTTAGATATCTGAAGAGCTTTTCAGGCTGTGTAATATATTTAACAACAATAATGAAGTCCAACTGCAGTCCTTCAGTATGAATTGTGCATTGATTTTGATAACTTCTGCACTTTCAGTATGGAATGACGTAAGCATTTTCACATGCAGGGCATCATGCTAAATTGTAGTTTTCCAATTAGAAATTCGGATACCACAATTTTATTAATGAAACATCTATTAAGGGATACTCTTGTTGGTAGAAAGGGGATAATTTCCCATTTTGGGTTTAGGACATCAAAAAGAGCATTAGAAGAGCCTGAAAGAAAATGCAAATGAATTGGCAGAAAAGTCCTATTTTCTGAAAAGCTAATTCAAAAATCAAGCTTAGCTAACAAGCCAAGTGAAAATGGTTTTAATATTTTCTTAAATAAGCAGTGGTAATAGATGGATTTGCCTATCTTCAACCTTTAATGTCTCTTTCTTTTTCTCTAAGACGTAAGAATGGCTTCCTCATTTCCACTCTAACCATGTTGTGGTTATTCATTTGCTAGTTTGTTTCACTGCTGACTGGGTTTCTATGCCTGTTTTCCATGTTCTGCACACATGACTGAGCCAGAATTCAGCCAGTGTAAAATCTGTCTACCTCCATTGACTTTGATTTATACCATGGACTCTGTGACTTGATTAATTCCCAGTCCATCATCCATGAGAACAAGGGGGAAATGGCAAGTGAGATGGAGGCTGAAGAGTTCCAAACACTTATTCTAATATAATCTTAAGAATTAATTTCTGACAGCATAGATTTATGCACACGAATTTACCCGTGTCAAAGATCTTTCTCCTTATCTATGTATATTTTCAGTAGCTGTGCCTCTGTAAAAACAACCTCTCATTTTCCACATGCAGGTCTTCGAAGCTGATCTGTATTTCTAATTCCAGATTTAAATGCTAGGAGAAAAGGAAAGAACATTGACCACAGCCATTTCTTAGAGAAACATTATTGTAATCTTCCCCTTTTTGTGGTTGCATTTATTATGAGACTTAAGGAGTAAGCACTGACCATGTTGCTTAGGTATTACTAGAATTGGAGGAGAAATTAATTGCATTTTTAAATAAATTTATCTTATTCATACTTTCAGAACATATAGGCATAAATATGTAGAAAATATAGAAAACCCAGTATGCATGTGTGTCCCAACATCCGCACTATTCTATATAAACACACGCATACATACATGCATAAATACATATATTCCGAAAGCCAAGAGTCATCAACAACAAAAGCAAAACTTGAGTGAAACAAAAAGATTGCTTGCTTATAAATTAAACTCTTATGTGATGCAACTAAAGATCAAGATAACTTGGTGAAAAATGTGGGATCTACCCTTCACAAATTTTGATTGGTATTTATGATTTTAACTTTGGAAATGGATAATCAGTTAACTTATGATGGATGAAAAGAGTTTTACTTTTACTTTTCTCATCTTCTGAAAGAGAGAAGTATTCTATGAATCTCTGCTTTTCCAGAAACATCATCCCAGCTCAATAGTTTGTGAAAGACTGCTTACATGTAGACACTATTTTGGTACTTATGAGCACATCTGGAATTTTTATAAAATACAGGTAGTCCTTGACTTATGAACACAACTGGGATCAGAATTTCCATTGCTAAGCAAGGCATTTTTAAATGAGTTGCACCTGAATTTACTATTTTTGCCATAGTTCTTAAGTGAATTAGTGCCATTATTAAGAGAATAATAATAATAATCAGGCAGTCATTAAGTAAATGGGGAAGTAAAAGCTTCTCCATCGACTTTGCTTGTCGGAAGCCAGGTGAAAGGTTGAAAATGGTAATCACATAACCCCAGGATGCTGCAGCTGTCTTAAATACATGCAGGCATCTGGATTTTGATCACATGATTGTGGGATTGCTGCAACAGTCATAAGTGTGAGGACTGGTCATAAGTCACTTGTTCCAATGCTGTTAGAACTTTGAAGGTCACTAAACAAATGGTTGTATGTCAAGAATTATCTGTAAGTAAGTCAAATTTTAGGTAGAAGTTAACAGCAATGTTAATATAATGTTGGATCATTCACTGTGTGTTAAAGATGACATGACCTTAGCATTTGCAACTTATAAGGAATCAAGAATCATGGACTTCAAGCATAGGAACAGCTAAAAAATGTTATTCCTTATTAAATGGAAAAAATGTATATCTGATTTATAGAAAATGGTAAATGTTTACTTTTTTGCAATCGTTGCAAATTATTTTAATCAATAGTGACTCTGTCAACAAATTCATTGGAGTTATTTTATTGATAATTGTCCAGATCAATTTTAATGCTACATTACATTGTTGATACTTGTTCATATATTTTTCTGTTGATTAGTTTTCCTTAAATTACCATCCACATTTTTTTGTTGTTGTTCAGTTGATACACTGTGTCCAATTCTTCACGACCCCATAGACACAACTCGCCAGCCCTCCTATCCTCCCAGAGTCCACACAAATCTATGCCCACCTCATCGATGACACTATATAGCCATCCTCTTCTCCTTTTACCTTCACTCTTTCCCAACATCATGGTCTGTTATCCCAAAGGTGCTTTTTCAAGAGGCAACCAGACTTTCTGGTTTTTCTTTCACTAGTTCAGAGCTGAAGAAGCTTCTTGGATAAGAAGTAAAACATCTTCAAAGAAAAACGAGAAAGTCCAGTTGCCACTTGAAAAACCACTTTTGGGATAACCATGACAGTGGTGAAATGTAAAATTTGTTACTACCGGTTCTGTGGGGTGGCTTGGTGGGGGGTGGTAATCTGACTGAGTGGGCGTGGCCAACTTTTTTTTTTTTTTACTTTTAAAACCATTTTTTCTACAACCTCTTTGGCTGAAGAGGTTGTTAAAAAATGCTTTTAAAGCCTCTGACAATCCCAGCTGACTTGCCTGATCGGCAGAGGCTTTCTTTCTTTTTTTAAGCCTCTGACAATCCCAGCTGACTTGCCTGATTGGCAGAGGCTTTCTTTCTTTTTTTTTTAAGCCTCTGACAATCCCAGCTGATTTGCCTGATCGGCAGAGGCTTTCTTTTTTTAAAAAAAAAAGCCTCTGACGATCCCAGCTGAGCGACGCGATCATCAGAGGCTTTTTTTTTACTTTTAAAAGCATTTTTTCAGCCAAAGAGGTTGTAGAAAAAATGCTAAAAATAAAAAAAAAGCCTCTGATGATTGCGCAGCTCAGCTGGGCAATGGGGGGGGGGCAGGGATTTTTGCTACCGGTTCTCCAAACCACTGCCTCCATTGCTACCGGATCAGGTGATCCAGTCCAAACCGGGAGCATTTCACCCCTGAACCATGACCTGGATAACTGAGAATCTCCATAGACAACTGTATTATACCAATGAGTCCTCTCTTTTCATTTACTATCCACATACAATTCAGAAAATGGCTAAACCCAGTGGTGGGATTCGAGTAATTTAACAACCAGTTCTCTGCCCTAATGATTTCTTCCAACAACCAGTTTGCCAAACTACTCAGAAAGTTAACAACCTGTTCTCCCAAAGTGGTGCGAATTGGCTTAATCCCACCACTGGCTAAACCTATTTGCACTAATAAGTCTTAAAACATCCTTTTGTAGAAAGCAAACTTATACAGGTAGTCCTCGATTTACGACCAAAATTGAGCCCAAAATTCGTTATTAAGTGAAACATTTGTTAAATTAATTTTGCCCCATTTTTACAACCTTTTTGGCTTCAGTTGTTAAGTGAATCACTGCAATACTTAAGTTAGGCAACATTTTTCAGTGGGTTTTTCTGTTTTGAACAATTCTATATTATCATATGTTTTGCCATTTAATATGCTACTTAGACCTGAGTGGGGATATTTACCATATCTTTCGCCATATGAGACGCTCTGGACTATAAGACACACCTACCTTTTGGGGGGAGGAAAACAAGAAAAAAAATCTGCGTCTGCCTACCAGAAATTTGCCTCCTTGCAGCAAACAGCCCATTTCAGCTTCAGCTTCAGCTTCAGCACAGCCTGATTACCACAAGCAGCTGATTGTTGGTTGGATCAGCCTCCCGAAGATCAGTTGTTTCAGGCTGCAGGGACTGCCATAGCCTATTGCGGCCTCCATGAGCCCCATTTTCCAGTGGGTGGGCAGGGCTACATTCGGTATATAAGACACATCCAAATTTTCATTCACTTTTGGGGGCGGGGAGAAGTGCATCTTTTTACTCCGAAAAATACGGTACATCTTTTTTTTCTCTTTTCTTAGTGACCAGTCTCTCTCTCTCTCTCTCTCTCTCTCTCTCTCTCTCTCTCTCTCTCTCTCTCTCTCATACACACACACACACACACACACACACACACACACACACACGGTCTAAAGAAGAGGACACCAGGTAAAAACATTTCTCTGGAAGATAGGAAATGAGAGTAGTAAGTAGATTTTTACAAAGTGGGGCCAGGATGTGCAGTAACCAGAGAACTTCTGAGACTGAAGGATTGAGACCTTCTACTTATTCACCCAGCTCTGTCACTACATATCTAATATTTGAGATGATAAAATATTTGAAATGGATGGAAATGATGAGTCCTCCTACATTAACTGTAATACAGTGGTGAAGTATTAAACAATTCTCCAGAGGAACTGGGTGATACGTATGATCCAACATGCATCACCTAGACAAAAGAAAAAAACAACAAGAGGAACAAAACAATGGGAAAGCCATCTTGCCCTATATAAGAGGAACAACAGATAAAATTAGCAAAGTACTGCATAGACACAACATCAAAACCATATTTTGCACAGATAGAAGATATCGTCCATTCTGAGAAATCCTAAGGACAAAATAGAATTAGAAGATCAAGGCATATACGAAATCCCATGTGCTTCCTGCCCATCAACATACATTGGACAGACCAACAGAAGAATGAGTGTGCACATCGAGGAACACAAAAACTCAATACAAAAGCAAGAACACACATCATCATTAGTTCAACACATAAACACAACAGGACATAATATTAATTTTAATAACACAAAAACAGTTGCAAAAATAGAACATCTCAATGGCAGAATAATCAGAGAGGCAATAGAAATAGAGAAAAGACCATATTGCATGAATAAACGGGATGACACTTCACATCTGCCTACTATTTGGAAACCTGCTCTCATAGATAGATGAATCTTAACACCAAATATAAAACATAGATCAAGTGTTAATCAAAAGACATGTAATGACACAAGTCCCAGCCAAACCATATTCAAACCAGCCACAAAGATGAAGCGCTGCCACCTGGTGGAGAAAAACCGACCATACACCCGAAGCCAAGCCAATAAACACAAACTGGGACTCCCAACCAATCAGAATGAAAAGGTGGAGCCATCCCAGACTACCAGCACCAGATTTGAAATAGTAATGGCAGTTACAGCAAAAGACCCTTCACATAAGCCTGATGATGGCAGATGAGATTCTGTTGAAACGTCGCTTCTACCCTTTTAGGGATATGTTCACAATTACACGGGAAGAAACACGAAATATTAACTGTACACACACACACACACACACACACACGCATATATGTATGTATGTATGTATGTATGTATGTATGTATGTATGTATGTAGGTCTTTGGTTATTCAGGTTTTCTCCTGCGTAAAATTGGAGGTGTCTTGGCAACATTTCGACGAAGTCTCATTCGTCATCTTCAGGCTGGTGTTTTCGGCTTCGTGCTTCTAGGAGCAATGTGTGTGATCACAGCTGTTTCTTCCTTTTAACTGCCAGTGGGGGTGTGAACTGATTGGGTGGGAGCTTGGCTGTGTTCTGATTGGGTGGAGGTGTGTTCTGATTGATTGGGGCTTTGGCTGTGCTCTGATTGGATGGGGGGTTGGCTGTGCTCTGATTGGCTGGGTGTGTGTTCTGTTTAGGTGGGGGCTTGGTTGTGCTCGGGTTAGTCTGAGTAGCAGGGGGATTTGAGCTGGTGAGCTGTGTTGCTGTTGTTTGGCTTCATGTTCGTGGCCATGCCACCTCTTCATGTTGAATGTCAGTCTGCTTCATGTATGGATTGGAGGGGTTTAAAGTGGCTAATGATGCAGCTGTGGTCTGGCTTCTGGTCCGGGGTCGTGCCTCATCATCAGTGTGGGTTTGAGTCTGCTTTCTGCGTGGATGTGTGGTGGTTACATCCACTCAGAAAGCAGACTCAAACCCACACTGATGATGAGGCACGACCACGGACCAGAAGCCAGACCACAGCTGCATCATTAGCTACTAAAAAACCACTATCTAGTGGTTTTTTCCTACCTACTCCTACCTGGGGAAGAGATCCAGCAAAGAATCATTCCCAGAGAGAAATCATCCAGATGCCCTAAGCTCTATGGTCTCTATGGTATCTCCAAGATACACAAAGAAGGAACCCCACTTAGACCCATAGTCAGCTCCATAGGCTCACCTCTACAAAACCTAGCCAAATTTCTCACCAAACAACTACAGCCCTATGCAGAATCCATCAACTCACATGTAAAAAACTCATTCCAGTTCATAGAGATCATAAAGAAATAAAACTTACAGCCCAGCGACCTACTCGTGAGTTTCGATGTCATATCCCTCTTCACCCAAGTGCCAATCAAAGAAGTCTTGACAGCTATCCAAAACAAATATACCCCCCCCCCAAGCACATCCTAGATCTGACCAACCACTGCCTATCCAACACATACTTCATCTATAACGGACAAAAATACAAACAAATAGAAGGAGCACCTATGGGATCACCCCTCTCACCTGTCATTGCTAACCTCTACATGGAACACTTTGAAACCCAAGCTCTAGAAAAATCTGATCACAAACCCAAACTCTGGCTCAGATACGTAGACGACACCTTCATAATCTGGCCACATGGGAAAGAAAAACTGGACAACTTCCTCACACACCTCAACAGCCTACACCCCAAAATACAGTTCACCATGGAAACAGAAGCGAACAACCAACTTCCCTTCCTGGATGTCTTAGTCCACAAAAAATTCAATGGTTCCCTAGGACACACCATCTACCAGAAGAAAACACACACAAACCGCTATCTGCACGCACTCTCACACCACCACCCAGCACAGATCAACTCCGTAGCCAAGACACTCATCTCCAGAACAAAACGCTTAGCTGACGAACAACACCTAAAAACCGAACTACACACTCTCACTAACGTACTAACATCCAAAGGATTCCAAAGAAATAAGATTACCAACCTAATCCAAAAAGAAACCCCCAATAAAATCCAAGACAGAGAACAAGAAAACGGCAAAGCCCTCCTTCCATACATAAAAGGCACCACAGACAAAATCAGCAAGATCCTCCACAAACACAACATCAAGACAGCATTCTGCACAAACCGAAAAATATCCACCATCCTAAGAAACCCCAAAGACAAAATTGAGTTAGAAAATCAAGGAGTATATGAAATCCCATGCACCGCCTGCCCCACCACATACATCGGACAAACCAACAGAAGAATAAGTGCACGCATTGAAGAACACAAGAACTCAGTTAGAAAAGAGGAACCAACTTCTTCCCTGGTCCAACACCTCAAAGCCACAGGACATGATATTGACTTTAAAAAGACCAGAACTATCGCCAAAACTGAACACTTTAACAACAGAATAATCAGAGAAGCCATCGAGATAGAAAAACGTCCACACAGCATGAATAAACGAGATGATACCTCCCGCCTACCAGCCATTTGGAAACCCGCCCTTATTGAGAAACGAGTCCCTAACACAAAGAATGACACCAGACCCACACTCACGAGAGCCACACAGGATGTAACCAGCACACATCCATGCAGAAAGCAGACTCAAACCCACACTGATGATGAGGCACGACCCCGGACCAGAAGCCAGACCACAGCTGCATCATTAGCCACTTTAAACCCCTCCAATCCATACATGAAGCAGACTGACACCCAACATGAAGAGGTGGCACAGCCACGAACACGAAGCCAAACAACAGCAACACAGCTCACCAGCTCAAATCCCCCTGCTACTCAGACTAACCCGAGCACAACCAAGCCCCCACCTAAACAGAACACACACCCAGCCAATCAGAGCACAGCCAAACCCCCTTCCAATCAGAACACAGCCAAGCTCCCACAATCAGTTCACACCCCCACTGGCAGTTAAAAGGAAGAACAGCTGTGATCACACACATTGCTCCTAGAAGCATGAAGCTGAGAACACCAGCCTGAAGATGACGAATGAGACTTCGTCGAAACGTTGCCAAGAAATCTCCAATTTTACGCGGGAGAAAACCCGAATAACCAAAGACCTACATACAAAAACCACGAAAACCTCAGAAAACACATCCAATATATATATATATATATATTGGATGTGCTTTTCCAGAGATGTTTTAGTGTAAATTACTAGGATTTTTATTCACTGTTTAATTTTATTTGGATTTCTCTTAAAGAGAGGTAGGAAAGAAATTTTATATTAAAGCATTCTACAAAGAAATATAAGAATGCATTGTAAAAATCTCCAAGATGTGTTGACATAGATCATCAGAAATAAAGAATATTCATGTGAGATATTTCAGATTAATGGTATGAATAAATGTTACTTATAATAAATACCATCTTTATTCCCACGTCTTTCTTTCTTTCTTCTCTCAGGTTTATGCATATGTGCCCTTTGGGAACTTTCTCACGATTCTGTCAGTGAAGAACTCCATATTTAACTTGACATTATTATTTTTCCCTTCTCCTTCCCCCCCCCCTTTTTTTTCTGTGTGAGTCAAAGAGCAGCCCATATTACAAGGAGTACAGGAACCCGTGACCCCCACCTTCATCCTGCAGCAAAGAATTGTTCTAAACAAAGATTATCCTGCTATTAAAATAACAAAAAATCAAGTCGCATTAAGCATTCACACTCATACGGGGGAAAAAATGGCTCAATGCTTTTTAAAAATCTGATTAGCCAAGCGTGCTCCGCCAAAGCTGCCTGCCTCTATTGTGTGAAGCCTGTTGGATGCCTGCCAACATTCACCTTCCAATGACACAAACCAGCAGGGACTTCTGTGCATCCAGACTGAAATTAATTCCACATTACGGGGAACAAAAAAGGGAACAAAACCCTTATTACAACACACATTAACTTCATTATTGTAGAAATCTCTTTTTGGAAGGTGAAGCTAATCCTCTGTCTCTAAATATTAAACCTAACACCAATATTACAGTAGAGAGATAATATCCTTCCCTTCATTGTATCCGGTCCTTGTCATTGTAATGAAGTGATAAATGTGGACACCTAGGGAGGGAGATGATTCAAGAATGAAAAGGGCCTCCTGCTAGGTGAGTAGGAATTATATTCCTTTCTCAAATCAGCACTTTGTTCCCGCACAACAGAGAACTGCACTTCTACTTGCAGGTAAAGACAAATAAAAAAAAGAAATTCAAAAATATTGGGCAACAAACCAATATTTTATATATTCCAATTATATATATCATGAACCAACAAGTAGGAACCTCAAGGGATGTATCAGTCACTCAGCAAGTCTTCATAGTGCAAGTGGTGATGAAAAGATTCAATGATCCCTTAGTCCTTACCTAAGTATAGAAAATTAATAAATCAGATTAATTTTCTATCCAGATCACTTTCATATTTTTCCAAAATATTATTCAGATGTTTATTTAATAAATATTTAGATTGGGTTAATTAAGGTTACTATTTATTAATATTACCACAACTAGGCCAATCTTACCACTGTCCTAATGATAATGTCATTCTGTCCTAAAGCAAGCACAACTTGTATGCAGTGTTGAAGTTGGTCATTATTATCCCAATATGGCCATGTGGGCCATATTGTAAGTGTTGTGGGAAGATACTTTGATTACTATACTTTTGGATAGATAAGCCAAGTTAGTCTCAAAAGGTTTTCTTTTGCTCACTTCTGTTTTGACCATGATGACTAGCAAATATAGGAAATATCTTCAAAGATTTGTCATACAATTGTTTTCTACTTTTACCAGTCCATAATAATTTTGTCACCCAGACCTGTTTCTGTGACTAACTGACTGACTGACTGACTGACTGACTGACTGACTGACTGACTTACTTACTTACTTACTTACTTACTTACTTACTTACTTACTTGGGTAACAACATGTCAATTGCTAGGTCTACTGGTTATTAAGGACCCTAGATGAATGGGGATGGAATGGAATGAATGGTATCCTTGTTGAGGTAGTAAAAATTCCTACTCAATCCATTTTATAACAAGCTATTCCTACATGCAATCCAAAGTGGATAAGACTGATGGCCTATTTCATATTTCATATGGCAGATAATGTGTATTTTTCCCACACATGTATCATAGGTATTTAGGGCCTGATGCAATACTATTCTTTCCTGAATTTGTTTGGGTTAGGTAGAATGTTGAACAGATAATTAATACTGGTTAAGGTACCAGTATTATAAACTGTAAAAATCCATTGCCTCAAAATAATAAATACAAATGATCATAAAATCAGACATATAAGGTTATATTAAAAGAAATAACTAGTAATACTGTTCCACAAACAATTTAATGGGAAGATAATGCAAATTTGAAGTTCAGTTTCATAACAGTTCTCAAAGTTTAGGATATATAAAATAGTCTTGAATTTATTTTTTTAAAAAAACCTTTCTTTTAGCATATAGAATTCTCTCTTTAAAACTAACTCATTTCTTTTTGACTGATATAATAATTACCTCTGGTGACAGAGCCTGTTCTTTGGAATTATCTTTCCCCTATGTACAGCTGGCTCTGACCGGCAAAATATTTTGAAAAGCAGTTAAGACATGTCTCTTTCTCCAAACCACAGCCAAGTTCCCATTTGTTATAATACAATTGTATTGTTATAATATATATTTGTTCTGATTGCCACTTTATTCTCTTTTTTTTTTTCCTTTCATTCAGTTGTGTCTGATTTTTGGAGCCTGAACAAGTCCCTGCAAGTGTTCTTGGAAAGTTTTTTTTTTTCCAGAAGTAGTTTAATATTGCCTGCTTCTTAGGACTGGGTGGCCCAAAGCTACCCAGCAGGCTCTGTGCTTAAAGAGCTGTTGTGTTCCATAATGCCATGCCTCAATATGATATTCAGGAATTCAGATTGTTGGTTGAAGATTTTTCTTGCCAAAAAAAGTGAAAACAGATTTTCATAATCCTGTCATAAAACTTTGCAAGATTCCAAACATCCTATTCTGTTAGGCAGAGGTGGGATTCAGCCAGTTTGGATCAGTTTGAGCAAACCGGTTGTTAAAATTCTGTCCAGTTTGGTGAACCAGCTAATCCCACCACTGGCTGGCCCTGCCCATTTTTCAAGCCATTTTTCGGCTCTTTTTTGGGCCATTTTGGATGTTCAGTAGTAGTCAACTGGCTGAATTCCACCTCTGCCCTTGAGACGAGTGGCCGGGAGGCAGGGCTGGGTGTGATGAGTGATGTCAAGTTGACCATGGCCCCATTCACATGACCATCCAGCTACGCCTACCCAGCCATTCTATAGGGCAGAGAACCGATTGTTAAATTATTTGAATCCCACCACTGCTGTTAGGTGGCCAAACCTAATAGACTTGGCTGAACTCATAGAATTAAAGTGAGTCAGATCTGACTAGTACTTGCATGAGAAATCAATAGAATTATTAGAAGATTAAACAGGAGTGGTTTTTAAAAATCCCATAAAAATAGTAAACCGCTCCCATCTTATTTGTATTTTAGTGTTATATGGGGTTCAAGATCTTTTAGCAATTTTATCATGGTTTTACCCTAATTTAATATTTTATTTTGTCTATTATATTTGTGTTTGTACATATAAAGTGCTTTATTAAGTGTTGCATATCAGTAATGCCATACACTAAGTAAATAAACAAACAGCATTTGTAGGAATAAGATATTGAGAATTTTAAAGAGCTGTTCCATTGCAACAGCATAATGCAGACCATAATACAATCTCTGCTGGGTATTTAGCCTTGAGGTATATCAGAATGTCCTTGTATAGCAGTTCTGTGGAGAGAAAGAGAAGCTGAGATTTCAAATATCCTGACTGCATAAATATAATGACACACATGGAAATCCAGGTCATATGTACTATATGTGTCCATTTTAAGTCTGAAGTAGTGAAAATTGGGGAGATGTGTTTCTAGTACTTTAAATATATGAGCTTTCCATTGTGATATTCATTTGTTTGATGTGCCGTTTCAAATGGTTCAGCACTGCTGATCACCATCACTGGTTAATCAATAGATGTTGAAAAAAGATACTGTATCACCTTCAATTTACTATTTTATTGCAAGAACAATCAAATGGGCCGTTTCTTAGGAGAAAAGATTCATGAAGGCATCCTCCTAGGGTAAAGACAATTGACAGAGAGACAAAAGAGCATTTATCATTCTTTCCCTAACATTAAATCTTGTTGCAACCAATGTATAGTTCTGTAGTTGATGGAAGAGAAACTATACAAGAGCAATGGCACCAGTTCCTAGACTTTTTTCCTAGATTGTTAACCTTGTTAACATTATAATAGCCCTTTACAGCTGAGCTACTGCTGATAATGACTTTTGATTATATGTCAGTTCAATTACAAGAAGTGTCAGTCTTGTTCTTTGCTGTGTTTTCTTTTTCCCATTGGAACCCATCTTTTATCCTCTGTTGTGATTGAAAATACCTGTAGTGGTCAATGAATTTAGGTCATATATTCCAGAGGATCTTTCACATAAGTCAAAAGTTTGAAGAGAAAACACAAGAGCCACAAAGAAACATCACAAGCTGTACAGCCTACAAAGTAAAATTAAATTGTCACTTAATTGAAGGTGGAAGAATTTTATATGTTAGGAAAATGCAAAATTCACAGATAACCTATTCAATTCAAATTCATTCAGTACCCTTCATTTTTCAGTCTATTTCATCTTATCTTACCACACATAGTTCTATACATTCCTGCTATATCCAGCGTTTCTTACTTTTAGGTCATTTCTAAGATACCTAACTCTTACTTCCATATAGTAAGGGGTTTTATTTATTTATTTTTTGCCTTTTGCAATCAGCCACTCCTCTTTCCCTGCCAAATATTTATGGATAAATGTATAAGGTATGATTGTTATGATGTTAAAGGTACATGAATATGTATGTACTTTTGCTTGCAGGCAGTGCTGTGCTGTTGACAGAGAACATGAATCATTTGCAACTTGGTGCAAATTTTGAAATTGTATCAAAGACCAAGATGATTCTACTTGGCAGGGAAAATGGTATAAATGACTGCAAGTTATATACAGAAGGTGAAAAACTCGAACATGTAGATGAATGCAGTAGAATGTGTGCACCTTGATAGGGTGTTTTTTTAAAGAAGTGAAAACAGGTGGGGGGGATTTCAGATTTGCAAATACTGCAAAAAGATAGAGGGTTATACATAGTTATTGTGAGGAATGAATGACAAAAGAAACAGAAATGACTGTATTGAAGAATACGCTTCTTCCCACTTTGTTAAAAGAACACGACAGTTAGAAGGAACATAAAAGTTGAATGCAGGTGGGCAAGTTATAATAAGGAAGTATGTGTGGGAAAAGAAAAGAAGCATTAGAGTCACAAATGAATGGGTGATGAATGAATGCAAATTGAATACAATATGTGCTCTATTATTGGAGTATACTGAAGTGGTTTGGTCATATATAAAGAATGATTGGTTGAGAATGACTGAAAAAGTTACTTTTGGATAGTCCACAAAAAGAACAAAATGAGAAATTTAAAGAATAAAGGACAATGTATGAAGCAACGCTTGGATATAATGAAAACAAAGATCATTTGCAAGTTAGAAAAATGTAAGTATATTGAAGGATTTGAATGCAAACAAAGTTAGCTTAGTTTTTCCTTTTTTTCTTATAACCATGTTAACTTTTGAGATTATTACTTTGCTTTTTTTTGTTGTTTTTTTTTGCTGTAGCTTTGCTTCATTTTTTTACATATCCTACCACTTTTTGAAATGGAGATTTAGGCATACAAATTCAAGGGCTAAGTGTAACTCATGGGCTTAAAAAGTGTGTCCAGAGTCTAAATATTGAAAGACGTATAGATAAATTATTAAGGATAAAACCTTGTGAGTTCCAAAATTTGGCTGTTTGTATAAGCTGATAAACTACCTCATACATAGCTTTTCAACTAAAGTTTTTATTATAAACTTACCAACATTGATATTAGTAAAGTACAACAAACCTTGATTACAAATTTATCTTTTTATATTTTCCCATGATTCTAGATTCAGATAACATAAGAGATGGGTTTCAGCAGATTCTGAGCAGTTCTGGAGAACTGTAGCGGAAATTTTGAGTAGTTCGGAGAACCGGTAGTAAAAATTCTGACTGGCCCCGCCCCCATCTAGTCTCGGCATCTCAAGTCCCAGCTGATTGGGACGAAATGGGGATTTTGCAGTAACCTTTCTCTGGATTGGGGATGGAATGGAGATTTTAAAGTATCCTTCCCCTGCCATGCCCACCAAGCCACACCCACAGAACCGGTAGTAAAAAATTTTGAAACCCACCACTGGATGAAATGGTACCAGAGATGGGTTTCAGCAGGTTCTGACCAGTTCTGGAGAACCGGTAGCAGAAATTTTGAGTAGTTCGGAGAACCGGTAGTAAAAATTCTGCCTGGCCCCGCTCCCATTTAATCTCTGCCTCCCAATTCCCAGCTGATCAGGAGGATATGGGGATTTTGCAGTAACCTTTCCCTAGAGTGGGGTGGGAATGGAGATTTTACAGTATCCTTCCCCTGCCACGCCACCAAGCCATGCCCACCAAGCCATGCCACACCCACCAAGCAACGCCCACAGAACCGGTAGTAAAAAATTTTGAAACCCACCACTGCATGGTACGCCTAACAGTTTAGAGAGCTATGTATGAAGACACAATGTGCTCATTCAACCAGGCTGTTATATTTAATATATTATGTGACCATAGCCACTGGGATTTTAAGAGTATTTTGTAAAAAAAAAAAAAAAAAAAAACCTAAGAGATTTTATTTATTTATTTATTTATTTATTTATTTATTTATTTATTTATTTATTTATTTATTTATTACATTTCTATACTGCCCTTCTCTCGAAGGACTCAGGGCGGTGTACAGCCATGATAAAAATAATACCAGACACATCCTGGGTATGTTTTTTTGAAAAAAAAAACACCAGACACATCCTGGGTAATGGGGAATGTAGGGATAAAAGTGTCAAAACAAACAAGAAGACTGTGCTTTCCCTCCAACAGACACCATGAAAACAACTAAAAGTGTGTATATAGAGTGCCAGGAAAGAAAAGATATATTGAGTAAAACAAGAAAAAAAATGAAGTTAAGTAGATCAGGCACTTCCTTCTTCATTTGCTCAATAAAAGGAGGTTGCTAAGAGATCCTGTAATAAAGAAGCAATTTATAAGGTTAAATCCACTAAGTACTGTCACATATTGTCAAAGAGCAATTAGAGGTAGGCTAAACATTTTCTCTCCAAGCATTCATAATGTTGGTGAAAGACATACAAAGGTCTCTCTTTCTATAGACAGACCTTAATAAATGACCATGAACATGTCTAAGTAATAAATTGCACATGTCCTGATTTTACTAATATGGTCACATAATTGCTATTAATATACATTAAGCTAGTAACTCTTTTTCATTTTAAAAAATATCTTTAAACCTACTATGTACTAGTGTAGTCAATGGGGATTGTAGTGATAAATGCTTGAACAAGATAGGACACTGTCTTCAGATGTAAAGACAATCATCCAAAACCAGTCTACCTCAACTTGCCCTCTGTTCAACACTACTCTTGGGATATACTAAATGCTTCCTCAGCTGTAATCAGTGAATAATTCATCTACTGTATTTCCTCCCATAGTCTAACATGAAAGAGTAAAAGGTCTTTGAAAGTTCACTAGCTAGTGAATAATGAAAGTACGTACAAATGGGATGCCCTGCAATGCTTATTAAATATGTAGGAATAGTGTCATGAACCTAATTTCATTTTAGCCAAAGTTGGTTACTGGTTGAACTGGATACTTGATTCATAAAGCTAACTATTATTCAGCCTTCTTAATGATTTCTGAAGAACTGTAAACAACCAAGAAAGAATTACAAATTAAGTAACATAAAGACCAAATACATATGGAGAGTAGATCAAAAAAAAAAAAACAGTAGGACAGTGATGGCTAACCTTTTTTCCTTCAGGTGCCGAAAGAGCATGCACCCACACCCATAATGCAATACTCCCCATGTGCCCCACCCCCCTGAGCATTCACACGCACCCCCGTGCTTCCCAGCTCCCTGCACATGCACATGCACCCCCCCGGACCCCCCCACGCATGTGCGTGTGACCCCAGTGGCCCGTTTTGGGCCTAGCAGGCCTCCCTAAAGCCTCCTGGGACCAAAAATGGGGCACTGGGGGGGTGCACCGCACTCCCCACCCTGTGCATTCTCATGCAACCCCCCTCTGCAAGTGCACATGTCTCCCGGATGTGCAGCAGAGACCCAAAAATCAGCTGGCTGGCAGGAGGGGTGCACGCATGAGTGGTAGAGCTGATCTAGGGCAACGGCTCGCGTGTTCACAGAGATGGTTCTGCATGCCACCTGTGGCACACGTGCCATAGGTTCACCATCACGGCACCAGGACTTCCAACATTATTTATTGCAATAATTTCTTGATAAACAAAATAAGGATTTCTTTACATTGTGAATATTTAACTTATGGACTTCATTGCTACAAAACGTTGAAACAAATTCCACTTAGTGGTTAGTGAATTCATGAATAACAGGCCTGTAATTGTAGATACTAGTTGTGATTTCTAAAATCGAATCTCCTTGTTCTGAGATATACCAGAATTCACAGCAACTTCTTCTGTACAATGTTCTTCCTATTAATTTCCAATACTATCTGTCTGGCTACATTTACTACATTTACATTAACCAAACCATGGACTAGAGTGACCTTTAAAAGTCTATATTTTTACATTCTTTTGTTTTCTAGCTTAATAAAAATCAGCACCAGGATATCCAATGATGAGCATCACAAATTAATAATGAATAACAAATATTTACAGAAAACAAACTAAAGCAAAAAAACAAAAAACAAAGACATCACCTGGATTTGCAGTTTTTTAAAAATTCAATTTAATCAAGATTTAAACTGTTAGCATGCTAAATTTCACTTGCAATTTCCATGTGTTCTAAAAGAAATCAATTTCTATGAACCTAATCTGAGAGATATTCTTTTGTGCCGCCTAAACTTTTCATACTTTGCTTCATGGAGAAAAAAACAAAAAATACAACCCTTGAGATATCATGATGAGACATATTCATCACCATCTATTGATCCTTTTAACTCCGGCATAATTTTTGCACATTTATTTGTACTTTCAGAGAATGAGGTTAATGTTCCCACAGCATAGAATAATGAGGATTAGTCATGAAGCAGTGGAAAGTGAATAAAATCAAAACAATAAAAATTAAAAACAAGTGGTTGTTTATATAAATAGAGCGTGACGCTTACAGAAATATGACCTTTTTATACCAGGTGTTACCCTATTTTCTATGATGGTGGAAGTTTCTGGCTCATTTAGCTAGCCCAACTCATCCATAGGCTCTCTAGAGAGGCACTTTTGCAATGCTTTACTCTCAAGCCATACTTCCCTCCTCTCCATAAACATACACATATATATTGTCCTTTGGATTTGAAGAAGACACTTTGTTCTGCAGTTCATCTGTGAATATGGAGGTGGCTTTGCTGTAAAGCATAGTGTCTAGTGAAATAGGGCACTGGAAATCAATTGTTGTGTAACTGTTATTCTGTGAATGGTTTTCTATCAGTTTTTGGCATGCCTGTTTTCAAAGCCAGTGGACGCTTCATAATACAAGGCTCACAAATGGTTTCTGTCAGCAGTGACAACTTCTATTTCCCTTGGCTGGATGTCACTGTGGTGTAAGGTTGCCTTCACAGTGCTTTTGTAGCACTTTGTAGCCGCTGGGTGAGATCATCCGTGGTTTTGGGGTGAAGTGTCATCTGTATGCTGATGATACTCAGCTGTACATCTCCACCCCAGACCACCCCAGCGATGCCCTTGATGTGATGTCTCGCTGCCTGGAGGCCGTGCGGGTCTGGATGGGGAGGAACAGGCTCAGACTCAACCCCTCCAAGACCGAGTGGCTGTGGCTTCCGGCGCCCCGATATAGTCAGCAGGTGCCATCGCTGACTATTGGGGGTGAATCTTTGCCCCCCACGGAGAGGGCTCGCAATCTGGGTGTCCTCCTGGACGCACGGCTGTCTTTAGAAGAGCATATGACGGCCGTGGCCAGGGGGGCCTTTTATCAGGTTCGTCTGATCCGATAGTTGCAGCCCTTTCTGGACCGGGACACCCTGCGCACGGTCACTCATGCTCTTGTTACTTCCTGGTTGGACTATTGTAATGCTCTCTACATGGGGCTCCCCTTGAAGAGCACTCGGAGGCTCCAACTGGTCCAGAATGCGGCCGCGCGGGTGGTTATGGGCGCAACTCGTTGTGCCCATGTGACACCCCTCCTGCGCGAGCTGCACTGGCTCCCAGTGGTCTTCCGGGTGCGATTCAAGGTGTTGGTTACCACCTTTAAAGCGCTCCATGGCATAGGACCCGGGTACCTCCGAGACCTTCTCCTGCCACCAATAGCCTCCCACCGACCAGTTTGCTCCCACAGAGAGGGTCTCCTCAAGGTGCCATCGGCCAAGTTATGTCGGCTGACGACACCCAGGGGGAGGGCCTTCTCTGTTGGAGCCCCAGCCCTGTGGAACAAACTGCCCCCGGAAATACGTAAGATCTCCGACCTCCGGGTGTTTCGCTGCGCACTGAAGACCCTGTTGTTCCGCCAGGCCGGACTATCAACATAATAGTTTTAAATTGGGGTATTTAAATTTTTTGGGGTTTTAAATCTGAGCCAATTTATTTAATTATTTTAAATTTTAAATTGCTGTTTGTCTGTGTTTATAAATAGGCTGTACACCGCCCTGAGTCCTTCGGGAGAAGGGCGGTATAGAAATAAAATAATAATAATAATAATAATAATTATTATTATTATTATTATTATTATTATTATTATTATTATTATTATTATTATGTGAATGATCTTGAGATTCTTCCCAGTCTCCAGTATATCACAGACAAGTGATGAGGCATATGGTAGTTATCATTCTGATGAAGTGTCACAATCATCTATTAATTAACAAGTATCAATCAGAAATCTTTTTTCTTTTTAGCTTTCAATTTAAGAAATCTATTGATCAATTCATTAAGATGTGTTGGCTATTTTGGCTCATTTTTCTGAGGATTGTAGTTCTAACATACATGGCAATTGGGAATGCTATCCTCAGCTATGTGTTTTATAAATACCTATATAACTTTACATGTGTTTATATGTTTCCACTATTTTTAACTCACTGCAAGTAATTATGTATTATGTGTAATTTGTTGCTGAAAAAAAAATGTCCTACGCTTGTTTAGCATTGTGCATGTAACAGGAGAGTTGAATAAAAAGAAAGGCATCCAATGTTATAAATTTCCAACAGATGGCAGTACCGGCATGATCGAAACTCTGACGTGTTCTTTAGTATTTGTTCTTTCACCTTATGAAATTAGGAAGTTGCTGCAAGAAAAGCTTTTGTTGCTATTGTTTGTGAAATGAGGAGTCCTTGGTGCTCTTTCAGCTTGGTTGTTTTCTTGCAGATGTTTCATTCCTCAAACTAGTTAATATCATCAGTACTAGTAAGGAGTCCTTACTATGGACAATCAAGCTCAGACAGCTTCAAGGACTCTTCATTTCAACCATGAGCTGCAAATATTCTCCTTTATTGTTTGTGAAATGAAAGCCTGCATTGGGTACATTGTAACTGGATTTTTGATTCACAAAAGATTATTTCAAATTGAAATTCACTAGCAAATGCAGGTTGTTTTTGGTTATGACTGGATTGACATAAACGTTCTGTGTTGCTGGGCCAAAAAAATGTGAGATAATGAATTGGGAAGAGCTTATTTGTGTGATAAAAAACAAAGTGTGCAAACTATGACAGCAACTGTCAAGTTTCACATGAAAAAGATTGATGAACTGATTAAAGTTAATCAGCAGATCAGTCAAAGGGAAATTGCAGTCAATCTTGGCATTTCACTGAAAGGTATGAGACACATTATTGATATTATTCAAAACTGGAAAGTTTGTACAGGATGGGTTCCTTGCATGCCAAAAGCTTCACAATCTGAACTTTGCTAGAAATTGTTGACAGTAAAAATATACTCATATTGTGTACAAGAGTAATGGTAAAGAATCTCTTCACAATGCTATGACAATCAACAAAATAAGATTTCATCATTATGACCCAGAAATAAAGCATCAGTCAATGGAATATCATGTCCAAGCCTATGGGGCGGGGGTAGGAAATCAAAATTCAGGCTTTGACAGGAATCTCTTGGTTACAGTTATTTGGGATGTAGATAGTATTACTCACATGGATTTTCTTGAACCAAGAACCACTATAACCGTGATGGCGAACCTATGGCATGCATGCCAGAAGTGGTACACAAAGCCATCTCTCTGGGCACACGAGCTGTCGCCCATTTCTCTTCTGGGTTCCAATGCTCTGGCTAACTGGTCTTCACACACACAGGAGTGCTGGAAACCAGAAGAGCAACTGCCCAGTGCTCATGCACATGCCGGGAAGGTGATCTTCCAGTTGCAGGCTGGTGCACATGATCTTCCAGTTCCAGGCTGGTGCACATCCATGCATGTGCACCAGCCACCTGGTCTTCCAGTTTCTGACATGCATGCACGGGCGAAGACCAGCTGGCTGGTGTGCATGCATGTACTGGAAACTGGAAGATCATCTTCCTGGTGCGTGCATGCACACTGGGCAGCTGCTCTTCCAGTTTCTTGCACATGCTCCTGTTTTGGCACTCAATGCCGAAAAAGTTCGCCAACACTGCACTATAACATTCTAAACTTTTAAACAACAAATAAACGAATTTGAAAGCAAAAGAAGTAAATTTGTTGTAGCATGTCAGTGTTAGGTCTTATATCTCATAAACCACCCAAGAGATTATTGTGAAACTGGATCTTATTGTCCAATCCCATTTGCTGTACCATTCAGAATTGGTGCCATGACACTAACATCTATTGCCCAAACTGAAGAAATATCTTAATAGGCATCTGCTTAACTAAAGAGTTGACAAGAACTACCAGGACCTGGTTGAAAAGACAAAATCTGGTGTTCTTTCTTGATGATTTTAAGAACCTTTTTATCATTGGCAAAAGTATATACAGTAGTTCATAGTGGTAATTATGTGGAAAAGTAAATACAGATAATGAGAGCTACTTCACGGATCATTTTTATGATTCATTTTAAAAATATCTTTATTTAAAGTACAGTTATGGAGGTAGGGGCAGTACTTTTCATTCAGCCCCTTGTAGTTTACATTACCAGAATCTCTGATTTTAACTATTCTGAATAGAAAGAATGTCAAAAAGTAAAGGAAGTAGTTTTTCATGACTACTTTTCATGTTATAGACTTTAAATTAAAAATTGTGAGTCATCAAGTTTTCAAAACCTATCAGGCAATTTAAAATGATACATAAAGATCAACTCATGGGAAGATGAAAGTCATCATTACGGTACACAGTGAAGAAAAATTAAAGAGAAAGTCAGCATGTAAACTGAGAAAACATAGTATGGAGCCCAGAGGGACCTCTTAACATAACGAACATAGTGCAAAAGCCATAATGTGACATGGTATTATAATATCTAAAATATTAGTTAAATACACTGTTGACTCAGGTCTTCAAGATCCAATTCATAAAAAAGATTCTTAAAAATTTAAAACAATGTATCAGTGTCAGCCAAAACAAAAACATTACTTTTTAGCAACAGCAAAAAAATATTTTTAGCATCAAAATCTATTTTTCTAAAATTATAAACAAAGTCTATTTGTAGCTTTTCCTGTTAGCTAGAAGGAAATTGACTTGTTATAATTCTTTAATAAATGTTGGGACAATACCAGAACAAATGAAGTAATGACTGCAAAATGAACCAACTAATAAAGTTAGCAAATCCTTAGAAGTCAAGAAGGCCAGAGGTCCAATGAGCAGATGGCGAAAGTATCTGTGAAACATTTGGACAAGCTCCAGGAAAAGACTTTTCATAACCTACTAACTTAATTTGTTTTATTCAACAAAATATGACTATGAAAAGCAAAGGTATATAATCTATGGCCCCAGATTCACAAGTGACTGACACAAAACCTTAGTATACCTTCCTCAAGCAATTTCAAATTTGATACAAAACTGTATTTTAAGGGGCAGAACAATTACATTAAATATAAATTTTACTCTGACTCCATCCCCATTATTCCAATAAAAAGCAGAGTTTACCCAATTTATCTTTGTCCCAGGAAGATCCATCCTTGATCTAATATATTGGATCTAATATTGGCAAAACAAAAAGTCTACTGTAAATCAAGCCTAGTTTGTACATGTTACTAGACCATGCAAAGGTGAAAATTAGGTACAACAATCCTTCAATTAGAATTCTCTTGATGATTAGAATTTGAGAAAATTTGAAAGCTGTGCTGTATGAAATTGTGCAATTTTTATCCATCTTCAGTTGGAAATAACATTTTACAAATCTATTTAGAGATCCTTAAAACTGAAATTAAATCTCTGCCACTAAAGACATCCCTACCTTTTCCTGTTCTTAGAAAAGTCTTCTAATTCTAAGTATACGACCTGATGTCACCATTACCTCAAATTTTTTTGCCTGCAATTCCATTATAGTGTATTTTGCAGTATATCAGCCTTTTCCAGACAGGTACCCCGAAGACATGTTAAAATTGCAGTTCCCACTAAGTACAGTATATATTCTAGATAGTTACAGTCATAAAACATTAAAGAGAATCACACTGGGGAAAATTAGATTATGAAATGACATGGATCTCAACTTCCAATGGTGGATATTCATGTCTCAGGTTATCCATTTCTAGTCTAAGAGCCTTCCTCATTGGGACATAATAAAATATGGTAGAATTCCTCTCAAAGACCCAAAAATTCTGACAATAAATAAAGCAGCTTTGTTTGGTTTTGATTCCATATGTTATATGAAACAGTCAGTAGCTGACTAATCAATAAACAATCCACATTTTAAGGCAATATGTGAATCTAACTATTGAAAGTTGATGAGAATTTATAACCAAAGAAGACACATCTTGGAGGACAAAGCAACAGAGAAAGTGATCCTGAATGAGAGTAAGTTTAAAGAATGATTTGTGTCTTGCCATTGAGCCTTCACATCCACTTTCTAGTCAATTATTCGAGCAAAGAACTTGTCTTTTAACTCCTCCCTATTTTCCTTTCTGCAAAATAGATGTTTTTCTACCAGCTGCACCTACCTAAACAAACATTTTGTGAAAACCCATCTCTATTGTCCAGAACCATCCCAACCCCATTTTTGTAAATGATGGCTTCTTTCTTGGTAAAAGCATATTGCTCATCAGTTCACACATCAAAAATACATATTCCTAGGGCAGTGATGGCTAACCTTTTTGTCATCGTGTGACAAAAGTGGGGGGAGCATGGGGGGGGTCACGTGTGCACCCATATCCATAATACTATGCGCCCCGCCCTCCCTGTGCATGCGTGCACACTCCCCCCCATGCTCCTCCCCAATTTTGGCACGTGATGGCATGGTGGGCCCGGTAGGCCCGTTTTTCACCCTCCCCAGGCTCCAGAGGCTTTCTAGGAGCTTGGGGAGGGGAGAAACTGCCTTCCCCACTCCCTCAGAGGCCCTCCGGAGGCTGGAAACAGCTGACTTCTGGTGGGCCCAAAAGGCTCAAAAAGTGGCTGGCACACACATGCGCACCGGAGCTGAGCTCGTGTGCCCACCAATATGGCTCCATGTGCCACCTGTGACCATAGGTTCGCCATCACAGCCCTATGGTATCATTTTCTAAGTCTATAACCCCCTTAACTTCTAAAGGTGTTTTAAACAATCACCTTGCTTAAAAGATACTAAGTAAGGAGTTGTCTATCAAAAAAATGTTGCATCTTGTTAAAAAGCTCACTAATGATTCACAGTTGAATAGGAAAATATTTTCCTGATGCATTTTTACACTCAGGCACTCCTGCCTAATGCATACCAAATGTGATATGTGACAAAGAGAGTGAATCGGAAATAGATTCAACACTATATTTGCTATAGGCCAAAACCAACAACCTGACCATCAGAGAAAAATAACATTTTTCTTCCAAATTATTAAATTTTATATGATTGATTTTTTTTCCACCACCAACACTGTTTAGTTTAATGTTTCTAAGGTAAAAGCTTCTACAGTATGAGGATTTTTTCCCTATTGGTTTCTTTCCTCTATATTATCTTCTTCTTTTTAGTCTACTGTGTATTCTTTAAGGTGTTATTGTTAATTTTATCTGAGCAATTGCTATTACTCAGTTTACTTACTATGAAGAAAATGGCTAATTGTGGCTCATACCCAATAATACGACAATGGGCTTCTATTCAAATACTGAGGCTTTCCCTTCTCTGTCACACTCTCCTCAGATCTGCTCCAGAAAACACCTTGAACCCTCCAGAGCAGATTTCAGAAATGAACATTGGAAAGTTTACAGTTCACTGCAAGATGGCTCTTAATGGCAACAACCCTACTATTCCTCATGAATATTTAAGCATTACACATTTATTTTTAAACTTTATGGGCTACATTGTCATCCTCTCACATCCATTTGACTGAAATTAATTAGCACAATAAAATATTCTAGAATATACATTCCAAAATGCAATATGAAAGCAACCCAAAACATTTCTAAAATATTTCTACATGTGTCATGTAGAACATTAAAAACATATAAAAATAGGAGTTTCAATCAAGGAGAGAACAAACCTTTTCCCTGACAGTTAGAACAATAATAAATAAATAAACAATATTGTCATTGTAGGTATATACACAATATACCCATACAACAAAATCCACTTAACACCCAAAGACCAGGTCCAACAAACATAACAATCCCCAAACACACTCCCACCCACCACAATTCTCCACCCCTAAACCACCCAAACATCCACACAACAGACCAAGAAATACTGTCCAACAGCTCACTGATAGTGGCCCTTTAGTTCATTGTTGAGTGCAATTACAGCTCTGGGATAAAAACTATTCAGAAAACGTGTGGTCCGAGTTTTTTTGGATTGTTGCCAGAAGGCAACAATCCAAAAAGATTGTAAGCAGGATGGGAAGAGTGTCTGAGAATGTTATGCAACTTTCTCAAACAGCGAGATTCGAAGATGTCGTCCAGGGCTGGTAGCTGGAGCCCGATGATATTCTGGGCAGTTTTAATGATTCTTTGTAGAGCTTTTTTGTCCGCTACAGAGCTGCTCCTATACCATGCAAGAATGCCGTATGTCAGAACACTCTCAATGGTGCTGCAATAGTAGGACAGAAGTAGATGCTGAGATAGATTTATCTTCCTGAGCATTCTCAGGAAGTACAGCCTCTTCTGTGCCTTCTTCACAAGCATGTTAGTCCATGAGAGGTCCTCCGAGATATAAATGCCCAGAAATTTAAAAATACCCACCCTCTCCAACAAACTGTTCTAATTAATCAGTGGAACAGCTTGTTTTTTGTGGATGTTCCATCACTGGAGATTTTTAAGAAGAGATTGGATAACCACTTGTCTGGAATGGTATAGGCCAGGGTTTCCTGTTTGAGCAGGAGGTTAGAATAGAAGATCTCCAAGGTCCCTTACAACTCTTGTTATTCTGTTGTTATTCTGTTATCTGTTATTGCATGGATACCATCTTGACCTATTTGACTTTCTGATGCTCCTGACTTTGTGTGTGTTTTCTCTAGTCTATTTTCATCTCCATCATAAAATATTCAATACTCTTCCTCATACTATTATTTTCCTTTCTTTGCTCCGGCAACATTGTGTCTCATTCACTCATTCTTCCTTTACTTAAAAAAGAAAAAAAGAAAATTATGCTGGTTGAAGACTTGATGATTCAAGTTAATATTGTTAAGTACTATCTATTCACAGCTCCCAGAGTTGTGGATGCTCCATCACTGGAGTTTTTTAAGGAAAGATTGGACAACCATTTGTCAAGGATGGCATAAGGACTTCTGCCTTGGGCAGGGGGCTGGACTAGAAGACCCCTAAGATCTCTTCCACCCTTATGATTTTATGATTATTTTTAATATGGTTTTATATCATTCAGGTTTCTTTGTGTTGGGAGGGGTGCACTGAGTGAGCTCAACCAATCTTATTGTACTTATGTTGTGCACTGACAATAAAGATTTGAAATTTGAAATTTCTCCAACCAATTCATCTGTTTTCTCTTTTCTTCTTGTATTTCCTTCATTCTATAAATTGTCACAGTTTTTTGAATTTTGACTTCTCTTTTTGTTTTCTTATTCCTTTCCAGCAGGGGCATCCATGAGGGGTCAAAATGTCAAGATGGCATCTGTGCTGCATGATCAAAGCTCTGTTGCTTTTTAATGTGTGTTGCAAGCACAAAATAAAGGGAGATGGCTCTGAACACAGTATTACTGTGCTATCTTGACTTTTTTTAACCTCCCTTCTCTCCTCATATTGATGCCCTTGCTTTCCACTATAAATGCAGCAAGTTACTTGGAGATTCACTCTCTCCAGCACCTGAAATTCTTTAGTTATACCATTTAAAATCTAAGCAAAAAGTGTAATTTCCTTAATTGTTTTCTTGATATGGATTTTCTTTATTTCCCTATCATTCCTTCTCATCCCAATAAATGTCCTTTTCTTGAATTTGAGAAGCCTTACTCAGTAACCCATTCTTCCTTCCTTCCTTCCTTCCTTCCTTCCTTCCTTCCTTCCTTCCTTCCTTCCTTCCTTCCTTTCCTTCCTTCCTTCCTTCCTTCCTCCTCCTAGACCTGCTAATGAATTTTAGCTGATTTTTTTAACCAAAGACTTAATTCATACTTCTGAAACAATTAGTTTTCAGAAAGGTTACTCTGAATTTTTCACAGTTCTCTGCTCAGAACTTGCATACAAACATTTTATATTCCCATGAAATATACTTAGCATTGTCTTTCAAAACATTTCAGAACATATAGCATCTTACAGGGAATCTTTTACTTTTCCTTAATTGGAGTCTTGAGTTCCAAGACATTTGACCATATCCTGAAGAAAGGGAAATAAGACTATGTATGGAAAATGTTGCTTCCAGCTGATTGGATAGAGAAAGCTTGGGAATTACTAACTTTTCACATTCACCAATTTGCTTATGAAAGTTTGATGTAGTAGTTAAAGCACCAGCCTAAAACCAGGAGACTGTGATTTCTACCCCCCCCCCCCCCCCGGCACAAAACCAGCTGGATAATCCCAGGCCAATCATTCTCTGTCAGCGCTGAGAAGGAGACAATGCCACTATGAAGAAACATTGCCAAAGGAATTATGACTAATCCAGACAGTCACAAGAATTAAAAATTGACTCAGAGGAGTAAAAATCTTGTTTGAATCTTTTCTGAAAGCCTGGATATACTTTTTAAGATAAATCTTTTGCTAGATATCTGTCAGTTTAAATAAATATATCTATTATTTCTTAGTCTCTTGATTCAAACAAGAATGGCTTGCTTTCTTGAAATACTTTCATTCCTTGATTTAATGATTCCTTAATATCACCTTCATTTTATTGGCAAGTCTACATGTATACAGAACAAACCCAGAGGAGGAGTAAAAAATGTTCAATTTGCTATATCCCTAAACACAACATCTATCTATTTTCCTTTTTGTCAAATTAAGATCTAAATCTAATTTAATGATGAAAGTCTGTATATCTCTTTTAATTAAGAGGTATAGACTGGATTGTGCTTACTTTTACATGGTTTTTCTCTAACACTATTGCACTGACACAAAGCAGATATTTGTAATTTAGCCAAAATGGATGATTATTATTGATATTTGATGTCAAATCTTTGTACAGTATTATAATACATTACTGAAAAAGAAAATATTAGCATTCCTCTGTTTCGTTTGGCGTTTTCTCACAGAAGACATCAACCATACACATTCGTATAAGTTCCAATTTAGAGAACTATCTTGGAGTAATATAAAAGTTGAAGAATACAGAATATAGAACATCAGAATTGAAAGTCCTTGGAGATCTTGTAGTCCAACCCCCTGCTCAAGCAGGAGACCCTGTACCATTTCAGATAAGCAGCTGTCCAGTCTCTTCTTAAAAGCCTCCAATAATGGAGCACCAACTTCTCATGACAAACTGTTCCACTGGTTACTTGTTCTGTCAGAAAATTTCTCCTTAGTTCTAGGTTGCTTCTCTCATTGATTAGTTTCCATCCATTGCTTCTTGTCTTGTCTTCTGGTGCTTTGGAAAATAAGTTGACCCCTCTTCTTTGTGGCAGCCCCCTTTATATTGAAACACTGCTGTCATGTCACCCTAGTCCTTTCACCCCCAGTAAATTAGACATACCCAATTCCTACTTCATATGTTTTAGCCTTCAGTCCCATAATCATTTTGGTGCTCTTGTCTACATTCTTTCCAAAGTCTCAACATCTTTTTTATATTGTGGTGACCACACATGCAGTTCTACTATCAGCCACTCCACAATAAACCATCTTGGCAGATGGACCAAACAAGGTGAAGGTGGATGTCTAGTCTTTGACCCTCACTGAGGTAGGGAATTTGTCTATCCCAACCTATGAAATCTGGCCCTGAGAGTCTGAGTGGAGGAAACTGATAAATGGTCAAGAAGGAAGGACTACCAGGCATTGTGAAGTGTTAAGGACATGACAAGACACTTAGACATTATGATCATCCACTGCAGCAAGAAAGGTCTCCAACCATAACAGTTCTCTGTGCCACTGGATTAAGGTCTCTTCTATCAAGAGAGTGGGATTGCTACTGTACAATAGCTGTTCTACTTAAGACTCCATTATGCACAGAGTTTCTGTCGTGCAATTCATCTTCATCTACTTCTCTCAATTCATCTGCAAATCATATCAGTCTAAACCAAATTCACTGAGCCTTGTGATGTTGGGCAAGTGGTGAAGCAACAGTTGGAGATAACTATTAGCAGTTGCAATCACAACCTACACGTGGGTGGCCCTTGGACTTGTGGTTATTTATCTCAGTACCCAGGAAAGGAATGACTGGACATTCCTTCTAGGAGAACGTTGCCCACTCTCACAGAGGAAAGAATGTTAGAAAAAATACCTAAACCTTGCCTGCCCTTTAACATCTGGCTATATAACTGCAGCTGGCAGATTACTTTATTGGCAGTTGATCATAAAAACAACAACAACAACAACAACAACAACAACAACAACAACAACAACCCAAATGAAAGAAAAGTCATTTTTAGAGCCTGGAACAAAGATGTCATGTGAAAGACAAATAGTACTCCTAGCAACCAAGCTTTGCTGTTATAGCATTGACATTGCTGCACTGAGTGAAGCCAGACAGTTCATTACAGAAAGCAGTGAGTGGATATACATCCTTTTGGAAAGAGAAACTACAGACTGACAAAAAGACTCTATGAATATGTTTATGCAGTCAAAACTGCTCTGCTCTACTGACTGGAATAAATGAATTCATTATGAAGTTCCTCTTTCCTCTCATGAAGTCCTGGTCTATTACCATTGTCAGCCTCTATAACCAGGTCTCATGAGGCCAGAAGAAGACAAGGAAGTTTTCAACAAGGACCTGGATCAGATTATTTGCCCTGCCAGTGGCAAACTCATCATTCTGATGAACTTTAGTGGAGATGGACTTCCATCTCCTGCTATGTGGTATATGAGCTCTATAAAATGTATATATCATACCCCAATCAGTTTGTGGTTTTAAATCATAACATTCTTGTATTTCCCAGACAATATTTGAAAGATTCACTCATGCTGCAAATTTTAGATGCCAGAAGCAATTACATCACTCTGAGAGTGAGATGGGTGGTACCTACATTTGACAAACAAACAAATAAAATCATCACAGCTATGTTGATAGAATCTTCAACAAGGAGGCTGGATTAATATTGTTTTCAGTAACCCAGATTTTTATTGCAAAGAAGCAGGAGTGTGGGGTGGGGAACTACACTGAAATAGATACTATTTCTAAAGAGTTCTATGGAAACATAGTGATTTTCTTTTTACTACAATAGTTAAAAGCAGCAAGTTGTTCTGCATGATTTAGGATTGGAAATGTAAATGAGGCCTCTTTCAATTACCAATTATGTTCTCTATTCCATGTTCTGGAAAGATTCAGCTGCCTTATTTCATGTTCCCGCAATAAATATAGAGAAAGAAAATTGATATGCTAATTTGTCTAGTTTTTTTTTTTTTTTTTTTTTTTTTAAAGATGTTACTACACACAATATTAGCATGGTCTGTTTCAGCTCAGTCTGGAAAGTATAATGCTATTTTATAATATAAAGGGTTTACAGTGCTAATTAACAGTGTAGCAGTTGCAATAAAATTGTTAAGCACACCTTATTACATATTTAATTTAAATGGGAAGTGATAAATACTGGATGTTAAATCAATACTAATTAACTCTTCCAAAACTTCTGCCAACTACCACATCTTCATCTCTACCAGAACTTACAACAAAACCGAATATTAGGAATGTGCAGTGCTTTGAACAGGAACATAAAAATAGTATTCTTCTGCAATGAAGCAGCTGTGTCTTTTCCTCTACATACATGACAGCTACAAAAGACAGCTGTGTGATTTTGGGAAAAGTTGTGGTTTCTTGAAAGAACTGCAGACAGACCCAAAATGATTCACCTCCCTAGCAAAGAGATATTGCAGAGTCACCTTAAGAAAAATAATTAGAACATCCCCAAATCTGCTTTATTGGAGCAATGTTCATCATAAAGGGCAATATCAATCCATATTTCACTCTGAAGAAAGTGACTTTGGTTATACAGGCCTTGTGCAACTTTACTATCAATGAGAAAAATTAATATCATTTTAAGTAAATCTGGCACCAAAGTAATGATTTATTGTTTATTGCCAACCTATCCAGGCTGATAATGCCTTTTGGACTGTCAAAACTTGTTGCTTATTATAAAATTAATAACACTAAAGGTTTGGTTTTTTGTTTTTTTTTAATAAAAGGTTTTTATTTTCTGATCAAACAAGTATACAATATAAACAATCATTCAAACTATCATCAAGAAAAAGAAAAAAAAATCAATCCTTGGTAAACTCAATCTTCAACCCCTCCTCACCACCCCCCACCCCCGACTTCCCAGAACAAAAACAGGGCATAGATTTCACCAAACATTCGCTAAAATAAACTAGCTAACTGCAAGATTTAATAACTCCCAAGACCCCTTAACTCCCCTTTTACAATTTCACCAACCTCCCTTTTTATAGACTCAAAGTAGCATGTAATCCAATAACTCTAAGAGTTTTAAAACCATTAACAAATATTAAACATTCAAACCTAAAAACATTTTTCCCCCTCCTACTTTTCTCAAAGTTCAGATATTTTGAAATCTCATAACAAAAAATAAACCTTAGATATTCACTAATTAAATTTCTACATTTTTTAAGTTTCTAAATTTTCCCCCTTCATTATTCCTCCCTCCAACTTTTAAAATTTTGAAAGATAATCATCAACATAATTAACCATTAATACATAAACTAGAAAACCAAAAAGGATTAATCAACCATTAATACATCATATTTAAAAATCAATATTTAACTTTATACTTTTTCCCCCTCAGTAGTTATAACACCTAAAACATAATCATTTTTAACCATAAGTAGAACAACTGCAAAGCCAAAAGAAAAGGTTAATCTTCCATTCTTGCTTTCTTATTTTGAAATCTCATAACAAAAAATAAACCTTAGATATTCACTAATTAAATTTCTACATTTTTTAAGTTTCTAAATTTTCCCCCTTCATTATTCCTCCCTCCAACTTTTAAAATTTTGAAAGATAATCATCAACATAATTAACCATTAATACATAAACTAGAAAACCAAAAAGGATTAATCAACCATTAATACATCATATTTAAAAATCAATATTTAACTTTATACTTTTTCCCCCTCAGTAGTTATAACACCTAAAACATAATCATTTTTAACCATGAGTAGAACAACTACAAAGCCAAAAGAAAAGGTTAATCTTCCATTCTTGCTTTCTTTTTGTATTTTTTCCAGTCTTTCTGCATCCCTCCTACTTCTATTTTGAGGAGGTTTTTCATTTTAATTTGAGGTTGATGTAACTGCAAAGATTGTCCCCTTTTTGAGAAAATTTCCTCTGATTTAGAGCCCCAAAATCGCCTCTTCATGCTTATATAAATCAGTTCATTCCTTCGTCTGTAAAACCAAAGTTTGCCAAGAGTTTGTGAAAAAAAGTTCAGTTGTTTCTTTTCTATTAAATGTATAAATGCCACTGGCAAATCTCCTTCATCTTCTGAAACTTCGAAAGTCTGGTCATTTACTACTTTTTTCCAAACCAAGTCATAATTTTGAAAGATTCTATCAATTTTTCCGAAAAGAGCAGAGAATAAGCTCGAAAATTCTTGAGAAGATTCTTCCACCCTCTCTGCTGCAATCAGAATATCTCCTGAATTGTCATCATGCTCCGTACTTGTTTTAGTCTCCTCAGTCATTTCTGTTGTTATCCCTTTAAGAATTGCTATTTGATTACTTATAGCTGCAGTATGATTATTCATGGCTTCTTTTATAAATTCTGTAAATTCAGCATCAAAATCCTTATAACTCTGTAAATCAGACAACTGTTTCGTTTCTGACACCTCCAAATAGCTACCAGCACTTTCAAGATCTCCTTTCTTAGAAGCCATTTTATTTTAAAAAGATTTTCTTTCTTCCCACAACCATAAAATCATAAAATCAGAGCCATCCTTTTGAGCAGCTTTCAGCAATTTCTTTATAAATCACCAAACGAAATAATCTTTTCCCAAACAGCTCTTCAAAATCTATTCCAGCAACTTAAAGCCAGTCTCTGAGCACGAGTCTATTAGCGAAGACTTTCCTTTCTAACTTTCAGTTTTAAAATTGCAACAAAGAAATGCCATCTTAACTTCCAGCTCAGAAAATCCAATTAGAAACGTTGTATCCCCGGAGTTAAGTATTATACTTGCAAAAAGCTTGTCCTCCTACTTCTGTTCCGCCTGCTTTTTTGAAATCATTTAATCTTCTGTTTGACAGCAGAAATTGGACGCAACGCCTAGCTCTGTAAAAAAAACAGAGTCCCCCCGGATCCGGAGCTTCAGTGGGCTGAACGGGGAGCTCTCGCCCTCCTAACCCCTGGAATTAATCCAGGGGTTTTCGGGGAGCTCTACCCTCACCCACCTGCTCTCCTCCCCTTCTTTTCCCGAAGGGGAGATTTTCAAGCCGTTTGACAGCTGATTAACGCTGTCAGAACGGCTCAACGGAATCACGGGGGCGGCGGTCTAAAAAGACCGTCAATGGCGCTGCGGAGCCAACCCGGAAGTCAACACTAAAGGTTTGTTGATGGTCTACTGCCATGATGGTGAACCTATGGCACACGTGCCCAAAGTGGCATGCAGAGCCATCTTTCCAGACACGCAAGCTGTTGCCCAACTCACCTGTAGATGTGCATGCACTCCAGCACCCCATCATAACAAAAGTTTGTCAATCTTTACAATGTTATATATTCAAGTAGCTGAAACATAATAATGAATGAACAATGGGAAAATGTTTTCCTTTTCTCCCATTTATGTTCCTTCTAAAGGGTTTAGAACAGGGGTGAAATGCTCCCGGTTCAGACCAGATTGCCCAATCCGGTAGCGATGGAGGCTGGTGGTTCAGAGAACCGGTAGCAAAAATCCCTGTACCTCCCCCACACGCCCAGCTGAGCTGCGCAATCATTAGAGGCTTTTTTAAAAAACTTTTAAAAGCATTTTTCTACAACCTTTTCAGCCGAAGAGGTTGTAGAAAAAATGCTTGTAAAAGCCTCTGACGATCCCAGCTGAGTTGTCTGATCGTCAGAGGCTTTTAAAAGCATTTTTTTCAGCTGAAGAGGTTGTAGAAAAAATGCTTTTAAAAGTTTTTTAAAAAGTTGGCCACACCCACCCAGTCACATTACATCCACCACCACCAAGCCACGCCCACAGAACTGGTAGTAACAAATTTTACATATCACCACTGGTTTAGAATCAGTATGGTTAACAAAAAAAGAGCCCTCAAATATATTACTGAAGATCAGTTAATCCTGCTTCACAATGTTCATGTTGCATTTTCTTTGCCACCTTAACTCCCTCATTAGCATGGCATTTATATTATAAATACCTTTGGTGATCTCCGATAATCACCCAAATTGTTTGCACTGTCTGCCCACTGAAATGAATAATATGGAAGGTTGAATTACTTTTTTTTTCACAACACATGAAACTTTGTTCTTGAATTAATTTGTTTAATCAATTCTTAAAGGCACTGAAGCATAAACTACCTAAAAGAACCAGAAGAAGAATAACACATTAAAAACAAAAACATGTCCTAATTATACAATGTTCATTAAATGACACATGAAGCCAGATCGTTTATCTGGAAAATAATTCTCACTCCTTGTACATTATCCTTGGACCATTAAATGAAGATGAAACAATAAGACTGAGTGGGAAGCATCTCCTTTTCGCACATGATTGTTTCATTCCAGACAAACTACATAAGTGCTGGATCTGCACATATGACTATGTTATGGGCTTTTCTAGACTACGAATCCTTTCAAGTTTTGTTTTTCAGAATTGGACAGCTACGTGCCCAAAGGATAGCATAATTAGCAAAGTTATCCAAACAACGTGGGGCAAAAATAAACACATATGCTTTCTAAGCTAAACTTTGCCATCGAAAGCTTTAATCACTGAAATCGTAATTAAAGCAGTATAACCTTAACAGAGCACAAGGTAATGATTCATCGACTAAAAGAGCTTGACAGGCATGCAAGTACCACAAGATTAGATGTGCTTTCCTGTGTTTTCTAAATTTCAATTACAGCTTGGATTGAAGTCCTGATTTGGCATTGTACTGGAATATCTTCCTTTATCCAGCTGCACCCACTCCCGCCGGTTTAGTTTTGGTTTTACATTTGATTCTCATATTTCCATACATCCCATGACTCAGCTGCTGAAACATATAATTGATCTTTTGGAATATGAAACTTTGCCTGGCGTTGGCCCAGCTGTTTTCTCAGTTAGGCTTAACAGAAGAGGTATCAGTGTGAACAGATCAGAAATTGCTTTCTTGCTGATTCTACCAAGTGTCCATTTAAGTCATGTGCAATAGTGTACAGTGCTGTTGAAGGAGGGTTGTTTCAGTGTTCCGAGAGTTGCAATTCCAACATCAAGGAAATCCATGGGAATATTTTTTTTATATCCCAGAAATTGTAACCGTGACATTTCCTGCCAAAATCTAAGTTTATTTCCTTCTTTGATAGAATTATTATTATGGTTCGTTGCCTAGTCAGCCAGATGTTCAGGCTGGATTTGTCCGCCTATTGCATCTCTCCCAAGGACTCGGGATAGACAGATGTGAATGTTTGGTGGTGTTACAGATATTGTCACAGGATGTGTTGTTCCAAGTAAAGCTGCCTTTTGCAATAGACTGATGGTGAATTTATCAATGCCGATGATGTTCTAGTGATGCTCCAATTGTTTTGGGATTGATAACATTTGGACTAGATGTTATTGTCAGAGGAGCTCACAGCTGGCTATACAATTACACCTTAAAAATGCTCAGTAATGGCTCTACTTTAACTTGTAAGGAAATCTTGATTTAGAGCCACAAGCCTCTGCCTTGGATCCTGTGCTTTTCAATATTTTTCTCAAAGATTTTTTTTTTTTGGGAGGGATACACAATATTTGCAGATTATACAGGGCTGGGAGATGTAGCTAATACCCTAAAAAAGGAGAGAAAATTCATAAAGCTCTAAACAGATGTGAAAGGAAGACTGAATGTCAGCGTTCCAGAAAAAAACCCCAACTCCAAATAAAAACTCTGAAGCAAGCATTTTTCAAAGTTCTATTTACTAGAATAGGTAAACTGGCACATCTGGGAAAACCCGAATCTGAGAGGTCCGGGTTTTCCCTCAGTAAATCAAAAAACCCCAAACCATCCCCTCACTCTTCAGTCGATCACATGCTCCAATCACCATCCATCTCATCTCGAAACATCACTCCAATCACTCCTTCTCCCGATGCAGGATTGGCCTGACCTTGACCAACAGGAAGAATACTATTATGTCTAAAGATAACCCCTATACTAAATCCCCCCTCCTACTGTCCAACACATGAGAAGGTGGCAGCATGGAAGCTTCCAGCCTAATATGGTGTTGGAAGAAATATCCTGGGTTCAGCTCCAAGTAGGGAAACTTGGAGACAGCTTGGAAAGATGGTTTAATGGTGGACAGGATCATATGACTTGAGTTCCTGAACAGAAAAGGGGGTGAAATACAGCGAGTCCTCGGGTTTTATGCTGTCTCCAGCTTTGAACTTCCTGGGGCCCCAAAAGAGTATCCTGATTGGTTGTCAGACTCTCAGGGGGTGGGGGTCTTAGCTAGCCTTGCTGGCTGATGTAATATTCCCAGGTGCCATGTGGTGAGTTTCTGTCCTAGATGGGTCCCATTGTGTTAGTTTCTGTTGCTATTGTGTTGCAGATGATGGTCCATTGACAAAGATTGAGTTTCTGCCTCTGGCCCATTGACAAAAAGGGGGAGGCAGGAAGGTGGGAGCTGCTTTGTCTTTAAAACATGCTTCTCCATTTCTCATGCAGGGAAACATAATATTCTGCCTTTTTAATATTTCCTAAAATATTTCATTCTTCCAGGAAAGGGGTGAGTGCTAACTTCCTACAATGGCTTCCAAAGCTGACACTGAAATTGATAGGGTGGATTTATTAGAGAGAAATGTAAAAAACCTAAATTCCAACATAAACATTTTGAATACATGTTCCACAAAAGTATGTTCGTTTTTGGATATGCTTTTTCTCAATAAAGGTAATCTTCAATTTATAAAATTTGTTTAGTGACCATTTGAATTTACAATAGCATTGAAAAAAGTGACTTAAGACCATTTTTCACACTTACATCCATTTCAGCATCTTCATGGTCATGTGATTTACATACGGATTGACAACTGGTTCATATTTATGATAGTTGCAGTGTCCCGGGTCATGCAATCCCCTTTTGACAAGCAAAGTCAATGGGTAAACCAGATTCAACCGTTATTAATTTATTACTAATTTAGCAATTGCAGTGATTCACTTAACAAATGTGGCAATAAAAGTCACTGAACAAATTTCTCATTTAGCAACATATATTTGTGGTCAGTTGTGATCATAAGTCAAAGACTACCTATATAAACTTTTTTGTATGCAATTTTTGACTTGAAAATTACACTGTTTGTTTACCAGGCCTATAGGGCACTCCATTCAGCCAACTCCATGTGGCCCAATCTCCACAATACTTAATTAGCAAAGTCCTTGTCTTCTAGCCAGGTTCTTGGGTAAAGTCTTCCCAGAAAATCTGACGATTCTCTTCCATTGAAATCTGTGGCAAATTTCCTTTGCATCAAAATGTATTATATTTTGAAAACTCCTCTTTCTACATGTTTTTCCCAAACAATGGGTAGAAGGTTTTGCATCATGTGATTAAAAGGAGAAATAAAAAGAAGCATTTGCAAATAACAGGCCTCACCTGCATTCTTAAAAGCTATGTTCATATAGTATTTTTACTGAGAGACATACTGATTTGTGTTTCTATCCATGTTCATTCAAACAGAATGAAAGTCTAATACAATGTTTTTGAACCAAAACAATTTTAATGGTGGCTGGACTTCAACTCCCAGAATTCCTCAGCCAGCATGCTCATCTTAAAGTTGCCAAAGTCGAGAAACGCTGTTCTAATGTATAAAGTATATTGCTTTTCTACTCCTTTAATTATATATAATAGTAGCCAAGATATATGATGCAACTTCCTCCACTTCTTATATTTCAATTAAATCCTGACAATCATCATGTGATCATTCCTCCCATTGGCCTTTCACAGCAGTGCCACAATTAAAGTACTATCTGCCTTGAAAAAAAAATTTTCTTTTCCCATTTATCCAATTTCTCTGCTGCAAATTGGCTGGAAAATGTGAAAAGTTATTTATGGCCATGTCTTACTACAAACAAGGTAACTAAGCCACCATCCCATGCAGCAGTCAGTCTCATTAAACTTCCCAATTATATTCATACTGATACTGATAAGGTCAGAATAGGAACATTTATTTCCAGTTTTCCTCTTTTTCAAAAGTTGCCTCTTAGTAATTAAACAGGAACTGACTGGCAACAAAGTTGATTACATAAATCTGGAGCTGCTTTTCAATATTTTCATCAGTTGATTTGGGGCAATTAGCTTCATTTCCATTAAAAGAGAAAAAATTGTGTTGTAAGGAATAAAAAAAAACTACTGAGAGCTTGCATTTGGGTATATCTTAGTGCAAATGCTGCAGAAGGCAAGAGAATCAAATCCAGGAATAAACATAGACAACCAAGATTGCGTAATGTAGCCTGGTGGTTTTTATTCCTTTAAGAGAAAGTCAGTCCGGAGCATTATTGTTATTTCTATGGGATGCAAGTTCAAATGGTCATTATCTTTCAGAGGAATTACAAATGCAATTTGGTTCAGACATGAGCAAAACTGGACAAATTTAATTTGGTTACTGAACAAATAGGCAGATGCAGCAACAGTGCATTGCCTGTTTAGTTTCTGTTTACTATTTCAGTTCAAATACTGTGTGGCATCTGCTCCCAGGATCAACAGCAGGTACCTGACCCAAACCATCAACAGACATTGTTCATGTTTTCTCAACCAATATGAAGGAGAGCCAGACAAGATGTTTTGTTTGTTTATGAATGTATTTTAGCAGGTTTCTATGCCGTTCTAATCATGTCTGAATTTGGCTTATGGTCTCCAGGAGAGTAATAAGGAGATGTGTGTGTGTGTGTGTGTGTGTGTGTGTGTGTGTGTGTGTGTGTAGGTCCTTTGGGTTATTTGGGTTTTCTCCAGCGTAAAATTGGAGGTGTCTTGGCAACGTTTTGACGAAGTCTCATTCGTCATCTTCAGGCTGGTGTTCTCGGCTTCGTGCTTCTAGGAGCAATGTGTGTGATCGCAGCTGTTTCTTCCTTTTAACTGCCAGTGGGGGTGTGAACTGATTGGGTGGGAGCTTGGCTGTGTTCTGATTGGGTGGAGGTGTGTTCTGATTGGTTGGGGGTTTGGCTGTGCTCTGATTGGTTGGGGGTTTGGCTGTGCTCTGATTGGCTGGGGGGTTGGCTGTGCTTTGATTGGCTGGGTGTGTGTTCTGTTTAGGTGGGGGCTTGGTTGTGCTCGGGTTAGTCTGAGTAGCAGGGGGATTTGAACTGGTGAGCTGTGTTGCTGTTGTTTGGCTTCGTGTTCGTGGCCGTGTCATCTCTTCATGTTGGGTGTCAGTCTGCTTCATGTATGGATTGGAGGGGTTTAAAGTGGCTAATGATGCAGCTGTGGTCTGGCTTCTGGTCCGTGGTCATGCCTGATCATCAGTGTGGGTTTGAGTCTGCTTTCTGCGTAGATGTGTGGTGGTTACACGTGGCTCTCGTGAGTGTGGGTCTGGTGTTAGGGACATTCTTTGTGTTAGGGACTCGTTTGTCAATAAGGGCGGGTTTCCAAATGGCTGGCAGGCGGGAGGTGTCATCTCGTTTATTCATGCTGTGTGGACGTTTTTCTATCTCAATGGCTTCTCTGATTATTCTGTTGTTAAAGTGTTCAGTTTTGGCGATAATTCTGGACTTTTTAAAGTCAATATCATGTCCTGTGGCTTTGAGGTGTTGGACCAGGGAAGAAGTTGGTTCCTCTTTTCTAACTGAGTTCTTGTGTTCTTCAATGTGTGCACTTATTCGTCTGTTGGTTTGTCCAATGTATGTGGTGGGGCAGACGGTGCAAGGGATTTCATATACTCCTTGATTTTCTAACTCAATTTTGTCTTTGGGGTTTCTTAGGATGGTGGATATTTTTCGGTTTGTGCAGAATGCTGTCTTGATGTTGTGATGGGTCTGTGTTGTTCTTCCTTATGAGGGAATGAGGGAGATGGGGGGGGTAAGGAAGAACAATGCAGACCCATCACAAGATCATGGGTAAAACAAATGGGTTTAGAGGAAGCAATGTGTGCGCTTAAAAGGGAAAGGCATAACAATGAGGGAGAGGGAGCCGGGAGTAATACCTTCAAAGCAATGCCTGATAACCCTGCGTTACCCCCCAGGGAGAGAAAGAGGCAACACACAATGGGGTAGGAGGCAGGGGAAAGTGCATCGTCATCTGTCAGCATGACTAAGGCAGAAAATAAGATAATTACAGGGGGAAGGCAAGGGTGTGGGCCTGTTACACGTGCAATGACCAAATTGATCAGCATTACATAAAAGCAAGCAGCTCTTCAATGGTGATTTTATACTCTGACCAAGTCGGTAGGGGCCGACGAAAGCTTAGCACAAGTTTTAAAATAATTTTTTTTTAAACTTTTAAACGTTCCGGAGATCGTGATGTCTGTCGCTTCTTATATATATATATAACATAAATATAACAATATAATTTGCAGAAGGCAAGAAACAATCATATATGATTGTAATCATGTATATCATATGATATGCCCTAGAGCTGAGACTGTGTACCTGTGTACATAGCTTTTTTTATGTATTGATATATAGATGTGGGCTTATCATGTAATGCATTACAACAACCAAAAGTCAAGTCATTGTACCCTACTTAAATGTTTGTTTAGAACAATATTAAAAAGTAGTTTTGTCTATATTGCTTTATATCAGCACATAGACAAAGGTACATCATCCTTACATTTAGATTTTATTACTACTACTTTTATCATCTGTCTTCCACATCCAATATTTTAACTAAGTTTAAGAAGAGTATATCTTTTTATTTTGAACAAAGTTTGTTTGCATATATTTTTTTGTCCCATGCTTTGGCATTCCATTTTCCAGCTATCTAATGAAATAGGTTTTATGCAGAGAAATGCTAAGATGTGAATATTTTGAATGTATGGTGTATACTATGTATGTATGTAATGTATACTATAGCAGTGGTGAAATCCAATTTTTTTTACTACTGACTCTGTGGGTGCGATTAGGTGAGTGTGGTATGGCTTGGTGGGTATGGCAGGGGAAGGATACTGCAAAATCCCCATTCCCTCCCCACTCTGGGGCCAGCCAGAGGTGATATTTGCTGGTTCTCTGAACTACTCAAAATTTCCGCTACCAGTTCTCCAGAACCTGTCAGAACCTACTGTTCACCCCTGTACTGTAGGCACATTGACTTTTCCTGTTTATACTCATTCCTGATATTGATACGCCTTTCAGGTACTGAAAAGAAATAAAGTGATAGATATTCCAACAAGCACTGAGTGATAATGAAATGAAAATAAGGCTTTAAAGTATATTTTAAATGTTGAATTTTTTTTTCTTAATCAACCACATGTGCACTGAATTCACTTGTCTTGCAGGTTAATGAAAGCTATCACTCTAGGACTAAGAAACAGGGTAAGAAAATGAACTAATTCATCTTTATTAGTTTAAGAAAGGGAGAGAGGGGAAGGGAGGAAGGACACAAGAGTCCAGACCAGGGGTGAAATGCTCCCAGTTCGGACCAGATCGCCCGATCTGGTAGTGATGGTGGCGGGTGGTTCGGAGAACCAGTAGCAAAAATCCTTGCCCCCCCCCACCATGCCCAGCTGAGCCGCACAATCATCAGAGGCTTTTTTTTTTACTTTTAAAAGCATTTTTTCTACAACTTCTTCCGCTGAAAAAATGTTTTTAAAAGTAAAAAAAAAAGCCTCTGATGATCGCGCGGCTCAGCTAGGATCTCAGAGGCTTTTCAAAGCATTTTTTTCTGCAACCTCTTCCAGCGAAGAGGTGGTTTAAAAAATGCTTTGAAAAGGCTCTGACGATCAGGCAACACAGCTAGGATCGTCAGAGCCTTTTCAAAGCATTTTTTTAACCACCTCTTCCATGGAAGAGGTTGCAGAAAAAAAATTGCTTTAAAAGTCTCTCTGACGATCCCAGCTGAGTTGCCTGATTGTCAGAGAGACTTTTCAAAGCATTTTTTAAAACAATCAGGGAACTCAGCTGGGATCATCAGAGAGACTTTTAAAGCAATTTTTTCTGCAACCTCTTCAGTGGAAGAGGTGGTTAAAAAAAATGCTTTGAAAAGGCTCTGATGATCCCAGCTGTGTTCCTGATCGGCAGAGGCTTTTCAAAGCATTTTTTTGCATTTGCAGAAAAAAATGCTTTGAAAAGTTAAAATAATAAAAAAAAAAGTTGGCCACACCCACCCAGTCACATTACCCCCCCCACACACCAAGCCATGCCCACAGAACCGGTAGTAACAAATTTTACATTTCACCCCTGGTCCAGATATTATTTGGATGGGAGACATTATCAAGAGATTGACTTACCTAGTTTCTGGATATGCTTCCCACATTAGAATTTCCACTTTTTCATTAATCAAGAGTTATTCATTAGCTTGTTTATATTTTATTACACTTTAGCACCCAGTAACAAAAGTTGTCGCAATAAATTTTGACAGAAAAAAAATATCTAAAGATGACACACAATAATCTCCAAAACTAAAATCTTAGAACTAAATCTTACTATTCTTAACCTCAATCAGAATAGAGCTAGAAGGCACCTTCAAGGTCTTCTAGACCAGTCACTATTCAAGCAGGAGACCCTACACTATTTCAGATAGGTGTCTGTCCAGTCTCTTCTTAAAAGCCTCCAGTGATGGAGCACCCACAACTTCTGAAGGCAAGTCATTCCATTGGTTAATTGTTCTCACTGTCAGGACGTTTCTCCTTATTTTCAGATTGCTTCTCTCCTTGATTAGTTTCCATCCATTGTTTCTTGTCCTGCCCTCGAGTTTTTGTAAAATAAGTTTACTCCCTCTTCTTTCTGGTAGTACCTCAAATATTGGAATACTGCAATCATGTCCCCGCTAGTCCCTCTCTTTAGACCAGCCAAACCCAAATCCTGCAACCATTCTTCCAATGTTTTTGTCTCCAGGCCTTTAATCATTTTAGCTGCTGTTCTTTGCACTTTTTCCAAAGTCTCAACGTCTTTTTTGTAAGGTGGTGACCAAAATTGGGTGCAGTAGTATTCCAGATGTGGCCTTACTAAGGCTTTATAAAGTGGTACTAATACATGTGATTTTGATTCTATGCCTCTGTTTATATAATCAAGGATTGTATTAGCTTTTTTGGCTGCTGCCGCATACTGCTGACTCATGTCTAAGTGATTGTACACTAGGACTCCAAGGTCCCTCTCTTGTTTTGGAGTTTTCTGATTGCACATATTCAGAGTGCTGCAAATTGGCAAAAGTTGTAAAATAAATGTGCAATGCGAAAGTCAGTTGCATAAATGCAGTAATGTGTCAGAGGAGGTATGTGACAAGGGCATAGGGTAAAATATCACCTCAGGTTCTGAAAGATGGGAGAGGCAAGCACTAAAGTAGAATAAATATCAAATTGCAGCAAAGAGTAGCAGAAATTGATGTTATGAAATAAAAGCACAGAAATCCTGGGTAATTTGCAAGGCTACTGCCATCAAAAGAGGTCAGTGTAATTTTATACGTGAAATAACCCATTATTGGTTTTAAAAAACCACACATAGAGAAATAGCTCCAGGAATTTTAGTGCCCATAAATCCAGAAAACAATTGATGTCATAATACATGCATTAAAGTATTTTCATTTATGTTGCAATAAATGAATGTAGTTGTAGGTCTGAAAATTTTATCTTCTCTCCTTTTGTTTATGGGAGATGGATGGAGAGAGGAAGGAAGAGAGAGAGATGTTAGATAGATACTGCTGGCATTATAAATCTGTCAGAGATGCTATAGCAAACTTAGTTGATTAGAATGAAAAATATTTAAGACAGAAACATTTGTATAACACTTGATATAAATAAGCTATAGGAATAGTAACAGTAACTCAGTTGACTTACATTTGAATTTTAGCTGCTCTTCAGAAGAGCTCTAAAACCAGCAAATAAATTATTTCTATTTAAACAAAGGATTCAATAGTATAAATGAAAATAGATTTACTGAGACTGTGCATGTATAATTTCCTGTGGTATTCAAAATTGTCTGATTTAACTATGTTACTAGATGAACACATCACAGATGTTTCCAAAGAACTGTTTATTCTAGTACTAAAGGATACAATCAGAGGCATCTCTAACTTTCAGAATTGAATGTTTTATAACAATTTCTGTCAATTTACAAGGTTTCCGAGATGATCATATGAGTGGTTAGTTAAATACTACCTATCAAAAGTGTCCGGAATGAAAAACATACCATTTTAAAATTCACTTACAATTCTAAGAACTGTAGAACCGTTCTTGTGATTCATAGTCCTTATAGTCCTTATGATTTATATTTGTGACCAATTTTGTTTTTTCTTTGTGGTCTTATACAAATCCTATTATTGATATTATTAAATGAATAATGAAAACTTTATTTTTCTTTTTAGCTCAATTATGCAAATTCTTTGTCAAAGACAAAAAATGTTAGGAAGGTGCAAATAATCCAAAATCTAGGTAACCCGGAATAACAGAGTCGGACATCTTCTAATTCAACACCTTCCCCAAGCAGGAGATCCTATACCATTTCAGACAAATGGTTGTCCAATCTCTTTTTGAAAGCCTCCAGTGATGGAGCACACGCAACTTCTGAAGGCAAGCTAGTTGATCAGAATACAGCTGGAGTGGACCTTGGAAGTCTTCAAGTCCAATTCACTGCTCAAGCAGGAGACCTATACCAATTCAGACAAATGGCTGTCCAATCTCTTCTCATCTTCTTAGATGATAACCAATGAGAGATATCTGGCACCTTAATTTATCATCACAGAGAAATAGGAATCAGGACTATAACCACAAGGGAAATGATATGGAATAGGTATGGAGTCCATGGCATGTTATTTTTCTCCATATGGTTGAGGAAGTCATTCAACAATATATAACTATCATGATACAAAACCCATTTGCATCCTCAAACAGTTTGAAGCATGGACAATCACTGGATTTGTCATTGTCATTGTTACAGAAGGTTTACTTCAATAAAGTATGGATCTACAACTGAGTGATTATCATCAGCTATTGCTAATATTGTACTTATCCTAGGTATTTTTGGCATGAAAATATCACTAACCACAGCTACCTAGGTATCATGTCCTTTTAAATCTAGTGTTTTTACATCACAGTAGCATTGTAGAGATGATCAACAACCACACTTTGCTTGAGTATCTCTAAAAAGAGCAAATAAAAATGTAAAATTTTGACATTCTGGAAACTGAATATTGGTATGCAGCAGATTTTGAACTATTGTATATTTATGGCTTCTAACAATAACAATCCAATTCTAACCCTACTCCTAAAATAACAGCTGTTGCTATCTATTGAGTTGAATACACTGTACATTTCCAAATAGCACATGAAGTAAAATATGCTAATCTTCCAGTGTACACAGACTAGGGGTAATTAGCTAAAGAGCCCTATTTGAGGAGCATTTAATTATACAAAATATTTTTTTATTTATTTGTATCCTGTCTTTAATTATTTTTACAAATAAATCAAGGAGGCAAACATACCTAAATACTCCTTCCTCCCCATATTTTTCCCACAACATGTCTGTGAAGTGGGTTGGGCTGTGAGAAAATGACTGGCCCAACGTCACCCAGTTGGCTTTCATGGCTAAAATTTTAGTTAATTTTAGTAATTGTTTTATTTATTATTGAGAAATCAAAAGTTATTCCATGCATTGTTTGATTTTATATTTGTTGTCAATCATTTTGCTATCCATTCTTCAGATACATCAATGATTACAGGAACATTGGCAATTCTATAATGGCATACCTATGAGTCTATGGAAAATGGACAAAATTTTAACTTTTCCAACATTAATTATTGATGTCTTTTATGTTTTCTCCAAGTTTGCAAAAGAACTGTTATGTGGTTAGCATTGAATTAGTAACAGAGTATTATCCTCAAGGATCTTATGTACAAACTGTGAATTGTGTTTCAAATCATTTCCTGTAACAAAGTTTTGTGCTAAAATAAAAATACCTACAGAGGCAAGCTGCTTTTCAAACTAGCCATCTGCAGATCACAGCTAGTTCCCAGACTTGGCATCTGTTGTCCATTTGGACAGCTGCTCAGGATGAAGGGAAATTGTTATCAGAGCACACAACATGATTAACAAATTAATATAATGATTCAATACAACAAGAACAGAGTCAATTGGGAAACCAAGCTTTGCAGTAACTTCTCATAATATATGCAGTGGGCCAAACCGTGTCCTTAGTTGCATGTGAATAATCCAACCGAATTCACTAGAGGGGTTGAGCTTTAACTGGAAACAAAAAATAACTTGATAGTTGTGTCATTATCATCTGATATATTGGCTATTTGCTCACCATGTATTAAACATCCAACAAAACATATACAAATACAAGTTTGCATCTCCAAAAAAGCTCCAAACCATTGATATGATTGCTGCCATTTAAAATGTTTCTAGATTTGTTAACTATTAGTAAAGACAGTCATAAGGAGTAAAATTATTTCTTTTCCATGAGACTTTAATGTGAAAATGTACAGAAACACCTGGAAACCAGAAACAAGTGGAAATCATTAGGGACTTTCAATCTCCCACACAATTTCTGTAAGGACTATGTTGAACTGACAACAGCTAAGAGAAGAAGGAGGTGATGTAATGACATGTACTGGGGTAAAAAGTATGCATTATTATTGATAGAGTTTATAATAACTAAATGTAAACAGTGCAGTAAAGCTTGGCATCTCATAACATACAGAATGCACATAGGACCATCCACTATTCCTATGCACGTAAACTGAGTAGATTTTGTCTTCGCCCACTCCCCCACCCTAATTGTTCCCTTGTGCATCTCAAATAATTGTAATTAGTTGTAATTTCTTTAGCACTGAAGAGGAGTTCCCCATTGGAGCTATAGTCTTAACCACCTTTAGAGCTCATCTCTAGATGCTTTTTATCACAGCATGCCCCTTATTGCTTGTTGTAAATATATCTTCACCACAGAGCTTCAACAGGTTGAGGCCAATCCAAGGTGTCCTGGTGTGAAACTAGTGCTTACTCTACGAAAACAAGAGCTTCCACCCAGACAATCCATTACAGAGAGAGGAGGAGGCCTGAGATGACAGGGCCAGAGACAGTAATTCCTCAACATTTCCATTCATCTGTACTGGTATGTGGGAATGACCTTGGGAGATGAGGTGAGGGAAAGTATAGTCTATAGATGCATTATAGTAGTGGTGGGATTGAAATTTTTTTACTACCAGTTCTGTGGGTGTGGCTTGGTGGGCATGGCATGGCTTGGCTTGGTGGGCATGGCTTGGTGACCGTGGTAGGGGAAGGATACTGTCTCCATTCCCACCCCACTCCAGGAGAAGGATACTGTAAAATCTCCATTCCCTCCCCATTCCAGGGGAAGGTTACTGCAAAATCCACATTTCTTCCCGATCATCTGGGACTCAGGAGGCAGAGAATAGATGGGGACGGGGCCAGTCAGAGGTGGTATTTACCGGTTCTCCGAACTACTCAAAATTTCCACTACCAGTTCTCCAGAACTGGTCAGAACCTGCTGAATACCACCTCTACATTATAGGCAGATTAAGAGATTCAGAAGGACACACACACACAGGACTTCAGAATGTAAATGTGATAGTGTGAGAATCGTATTTTTAGACTTATAAGATTCTGTTAATGTAGCCTTACAATAAAGCAGGATTAGTTCATCTGGCTCTGTTTATTGTTTGGTTTACCTGGGAAGGCTAATACCTGTTCTGGATTCATGTTTTTGGTGAGAGGAAGACAAGAAAACTTCCTTTTTATATGTGTATCTTCTGTCTTTCTTTAAAAATCTTGATCAGCTATTCAGCCTAGAAAACTCAGTTCTCTGAAACTGTCTAGCCTGTTTTCAGTTGAAAGGATGTAATTGTAATTGAATGAAGTACTGTTGAAATGACTTGATTTTTCTGTAGCCTGTCTTGTCAGATAATTTCCCTCCCAGGGACCACTGTTCTCAGGGAAGCCCTGGATTCTCGTGCAACAATCTTTTAAAGATTTACTTCCCTGGAGTACGTAATCTAGTGGAGGTATGGTTTAATCATAGTCTTATTTTTTTCTCTCCTAACTTTTGAAAAATATGATCTGCATGCATGCTACAATGACACAATAATCAATATAGTGATTTTTTTACACCTCAGCTGTTGAACAACACTAATCCAATGATTGCATCTTAATTACACAATTATGAACAAACACTAGATAGCAACTAAAAGAAACAAAAAATACTGACATGTTTGCTGCTGCCTAGTAGTTGGCTGATAGACAGATCAATATTTTTTTGGGGGGGGGATGGTATGGAAGTATCCAAGAGCAAATTACAGATGAACACATCTCAGATATATACCAATTTTCCTCCCATTCTTGAACTCCTGCTCCAAAATTACTTAGGCACCAGCTACTACATTGCAGTTAAGAGAAATGGATTCTTTGCCTCCATCTAGTGGTTGTTAGGTCAAAAGTCTTTTGTGACACTCCCCCTCTCCCAAAATTGGATGGAGCATCCAGTTTTGGATACAAGCACTGTCTTGGCACTTATTCTGAATAGCAGCTTTTTTCTGCAGTTGGTAACATTTTAATTGCAGCCAGGGACAACAGCCAATCATTCTCTTACATTGTTGTGGGCAGGAGCTGTATAGTTCTCCTCCAGAAATCTACATTAGGGGAACTACATAAGAGCAGTGCAATTTATGCCACCATTATTTCCTTGTGTGGCACCAGGATGGGAGAAAAATACAATAAAGTTGCTACACAGATAAACCTCAAGTTAATTCTCCTCTCAACAGACCATTTGAAACCACAGTAGATGCTATTAAATACATATTTTAAGTTTGTGTGATCATTGAATTCTTCTAATGGACTTTGGCCAATTAACAAAATACAATAAATCTCTCAACTGGAGAATAATTTTAAAAATAAATTAAATTATAATTAGTACAGTTATATCAAGAATAACTGGGGTCTCCTCTCAAGAGCAAAATCAAAAGCTTTGTAACATTTGCAGATGGGGACTGCAACCAAGAAATTAAAAGAAGCTTACTCCTGGGGAGAAAAGCTATGGCAAATCTAGATAGTTTACTAAAAAGAAGAGACATTACCCTGCCCACAAAAGTGCGTATAGTCACGGCCATGATTTTCCCAGTTACAATGTATGGCTATGAAAGTTGGATCATAAGAAAGGCTGAGTGCCAAAGGATTGAGACCTTTGAACTATAGTGCTGGAGAAGACTCTTGCGAGTCCCTTGCACTGCAAGGCGATCAAATCAGTCAGTCCTAGAGGAGATCCACCCTGACTGCTCTTTAGAAGGCCAGATCCTGAAGATGAAACTCAAATACTTTGGCCACCTAATGAGAAGGAAGGACTCACTGTAGAAGACCCTAATGCTGGGAAAGATTGAGAGCAAAAGAAGACGGAGACGACAGAGAATGAGGTGAATGGATGGAATCACTGAAGCAGTAGGCGTGAGCTTAAATGGACTCCAGAGGATGGTAGAGGACAGGAAAGCCTGGAGGAATGTTGTCCATGGGGTCGTGATAGGTTGGGCATGACTTCACAACAACAACAAGCTTACATATCCAAGACAGTAAGTTGCATCAGCTAAATAATCAACCAAATAATAGGTGGAATAATGGAGGAGAATGAGGAGAATATATTGAAGAATAATTATTAATAAGGGGTGAAAAAGAAAACATTGGGTGATAATTAAAATGGAATGGTAAATTTTGAGATTTCTGTGTAAAAGTTTAAGAACATGATAGGATAGATTGGGTTTAGAAAACAAGAAAAATAGAAAGAAATTTTGATTAAAATTGAAATAAGAATTGAGTTGTATACACTTGGAAATTAAGATTTGTGGTGATAAAATTGTAAGGTAAATATATAGATTAATAGAATTGATTGTCTTTGTGTTTAATGTTGATGCTAAAAGGAGCAAGGAATAAAAAAATTAGATAAAGCGGTATTGAATTTTGATTTATAATTGAATTTATAATTGAATATAAAAAGGAGTTTTGCCTTAGTAGGAGAGTAGGATGTATGATGAGATAGAAAAATTTATTAAGATGTTGGAATTTATGTTAAAATTGTTTGTTTTTCATTTGTTAAATTAGTGTACCCATTTGTGACCGGACCAAGACTTCGTTCTTGGAAAATTTTTATTTTTTATGTTTATGTTGGGGACGACAGAGAATGAGGTGAATGGATGGAATCACTGAAGCATGAGTAGGCGTGAGCTTAAATGGACTCCAGAGGATGGTAGAGGACAAGAAGGCCTGGAGGAATGTTGTCCATGGGGTCGCGATGGTTGGGCACGACTTCGCAACAACAATAAGCTTACATATCCAAGAGTAAGTTGCATAAAATAATTCAGTTCTACCTGGGAACCTAAAAAATGATGGATCTATATGTACATTCCTTATAACCTGATAACTAATACAATATAGAATAATATGTTTCTAAAGTACTAGAATCACAGGGATAGATACCAATAGAGAAGTCATGCTTTTTCATGTGATCCTGAATTCAAACCTTAGTCTGGCTAAGTACTCCCATCATCTCAAAATATCATTTGGGCACACTTATAATTTGAAATTTCAACACAATTATCTATATTGATCTCCATAGAGAGATATATCTCATCTGATACATGTACCCCCGTCTTCACTGATGGAAACAACTATACCTAATTCCAAGAGTCCCAAGGGTGTGGTTCCCCCAATTTCATTCAAGTCAGAAGCACCAGAGGCACTTCCAGGTTGAAAGGATTAGCCAGTGACACCACCGTTGCCCAGGGGATGCCTGCTAGGAGCTCCTTTCATGTCCAGTGTGTGGACATGGATTTGATAAGTTTCCACTTCTGATCAGAAATAGAAATTTTTGAGCAAGTTTTGGAAGCCATTCCTAAGAGTTTATGGACCATGTGGCCCTTGAATTAGACCACTATGTACATATTGGACATAATGTTTTCCCAAAGAATCAGCTTAATTAAATCAAATTACATATCTTCAGAAGATGTTCTTTATTTATATACTATAAATAATGGCAGGGAAATAAATTACAAGCCCTTCTAAGCAATTTATTGATGTCAGAAAAGGTTGGTTTTTGGATAACACTTGGTTCACTCTTGTGACTGTTGGAAGAAATGTCCTTCTGGGTTCAATTCCAAGTGAGGGAAAAGACACTGGAAACATGGAGACTGCTTGGAAAGATGGTTTAATTGTGGACAGGATCACATGGTTTGAGTTCCTGAGCAGAAAATGGGCGAAATCCTGGGTTTTATGCCCTCTCTGGGCTTTGAACTTCCTGCGCACAGGAAGAGTATCCTGATTGGTTGACAGACTCCCAGGAGGTGGGGGTCTTAGCTAGCCTTGCTGGCTGATTTAATGTGCTATGGTGCCAGGTGCTATGTGGTGAGTTTCTTTTGCTAGATGGGTCCTTTGTGTTGCAGATGGGATGCTGAGGCCTTAATGGCCCATTGACAAAGATGGGGGGAATGAGTTTCTGCCTCTTTGAGTTTCTACTTCTCTTTTAGGAGAAATATTCTGCCTTTTTAGTATATCCTAAAATATTTCATTTTTCTAGAAGGGTGGGATTTAACTTCCAACATGTCCAACTTCTAGAATATTATTGTATTTCTTGAATTGGATATTGTATTCTAACCTTGGCTGCTTTTGGTTGAAGTGCTTTGAAGCGCCATGTTTAATTGTTTTAATTTTAATTATTTATGTAGATGTTACAGTTTTTAAGAGCCAGTTTGGCATACCGGCTAAAACATTAAGCCTGTGAGTTCTATCTGCACAAAGCCTGTGGGTAACCTTGAGCTAGTCATTTTCTCTCCGCCCTAAGAAGGAGGCAATGGCAAATCACTTTTGAAAAGGCTTGTCAAGGAAACTTCAAGGGTTTGTCCACGTAGAGTCTGAGAATTGGGCAAATTAAATGGAAAGAAAAAATGCTGTCTTTATCTAGAAGTATATTTGTGATTAATAATTGTACATGTCCTTGGTGCTACTGTCAGTGTTGGTAGGGGTGTTGTCTCCTTGGTAGTTCCTTTATTAGATTCCTTGAGAAAATAAGCAGCCCCACCAACACTGACAAGGAAAGCTAATGCATATAAACAGAGAGAAAGCCCCTTTCCCTTTCTGGCACTGAAGATGTTACCTAACTGGGTAATGAAATGTCTGCAACAAAACAGCACATATTTTCTTCTGTTGGAGACATGGAAATGCTCAGCTACACTTTCTTCAGATCTTGCAAGAAAACCTGTGAATGCTGATGGGTTTATTCCTCAAGAGGCAAAAAAACAACAACCCACCTTTAAGAATGAGAAGAGAACCTAAAAGGAACCAAGAATTAATCACAATCACAGGAGGTCATTGTGTTAAAAATATAAAAATGTAGAAATGACCTAGCTGCCATCCTTCAGCCTTGAAGAAAATGAGCTCATACACATTGACAACAACTCTTGACTACATAACAAAAGTTTCATTATTGTCAATGGAATTCCTTAAAAATAGTTATTAATGTTTTGTAATAGATCAAAATAGATTAAACATTGTGGTTTAAATCATAAAGAAGAAGAAGGAGAAAAAATATGATTTCATAAATCTCATTCCAGATCCTGGGCATTGTAGAGGATCTATTTTTTAATTACTAGTATTTCCAATTAAACCTATAGTATACTGAAATTCTCCACACCTCCTCTTCACACTATTATAATTATTCACAGAAATAGAAAATCATTAAACCCATGATGAGTAATAAATTATAATCATGTAAGGGGAGTAGTATCAGCTAAGATTTGTTTGTTTTATTTGCTTTGTTTCAGTTTTTACTGGATACTCATACAACAGTAATGAACCAGCATCAGAAAGCACAATAGGGAGAACAGCTATAAAAGGCATCATCAGCACCATCTTCCCATTCTAATATTGTATCTACAATTATTGTGAACTTATCCTTTAAAAAAAATACCACCTCACTGGTTTGGTGTCCACAGGACATCTCTTGGTATCCATCTTAACAGCAGTCATGAGTGTAGGCAGGTGTGAATGGCACCGTAATTACTAGATAATTGGACTCCATTCATTTAGCACCACACATCTCACCCCCAGACAAAAATCTATTGTTCTCATGTCTGTTGTTCCTTTTCAAGGTCACCAGTTCTTATTGACAGGATTTGGGTAGATCCTTTTCACACTTGCCCAGTTGTAGATTATAACACATTGCATTCCTTAAAGGATATTTTTTGTTACATCACTTGCCTTTCTCAGTGTTCATAAGAATTCTGTATTTGCCATCAAGGTCACTTTTGTGAATTATTGCAACCAGATGCACTTCCCCATCACTAAATAACATTCACCCTGCCCTTACAGAATTTGTCTCCTATCACGTTACAGTACTTAATATAACCCCCTCCCTCATTCTATTCCTTGGCTAGACTACTATGTCTTTGAAAATGTTCTGACAGGTAAAAATCCAGCTAAAGAAGCTTTATCATAGTGATAGGTTTTACCATAAATATGACTCCAAGTGCAGAGAAATCTGCACTTTTTAAAATAACAGTCAGCTGTCCAAATGAGAAACCAGCATTCAACCTACCTGACCCAAACTATTTAGGACATTATTGGTAAACTTCACCAATTTAGAACAACAAGTAATATATAAATGTTGAAAAATAAATTAAAATATAGGTTTTCAAGAAAAGAGCCTTGATAGTACAGTGGTTTAATGCACCCTGTTATTAACACAGCTGCCTGCAATTTCTGCTGGTTCGAATCTCTCCAAGGCTCAAGGTTGACTCAGCCTTCCATCCTTTCTAAGGTAGGTGAAATGAGGACCCAGTTTGTGGGGGCAATAAGCTGACTTTGTATAAAATATACAAAAGAATGAAGGCTATTGCTTAACGCATTGTAAGCCGCCCTGAGTCTCCGGAGAAGGGCGGCATATAAATCAAATTAAAAAAAAAAATCAAACTGCAGTTACACAATAGACTCTTCGGGCAGCTCCAGTTGAGTAGATCATAGTAATCTAAATAAGAAAGGATTAAGGGCATGGATCACTGGTCCAAAAATCACTTGGTACAGCAGTTGAAGTTGAGCAAAGATATTATATGAGGAATGTATGGTACATAAGTCTGCTTTTCTTTTGCATTTGGCACAATCGTGAAAAGGGGCATCCATAGGGGGGATGTCAAATTGGCAGCTACAAGACCATGGTCAAAATTCCTTGGTTCTTTATTCATACAGTTGTGGCTGCCATTTTGACTTTATGGATGGTGGGGAATGGAAGGATTTATATTCCTTGCAGACAGCTAGTCATTTGCATTCTTTTAGAGAGTTGTTGAGGCCATTTGGACATTTATCTGTGTCCTCAGGGTCACCTGAGTATTGAAAATGGGTGTGGACCCTTCTTGACTGCAAGATATTTTCTGCCCTGTGTCCCTTCACTGTTGAAGACAGGCATAGGCTGTTGGGAATGAGTCTGTGTTGTTTACCTTCCCCACCATCCAGCCAGAGCTGAAGAAGCTTCTTAGATGAGAAGCAAAATGTCTTCAAAGAAAAACAAAAACAAGAAAGTCCAGTTGCTTCTTGAAAATGCACCTTTGGACAACCATGACCTGGATGACTGAGAATCTCCATAGATTCATGTCCTTCTGAGACATTACACAAAGAGCACCCTCCTCTAGAATGTCATGAGGCAAACTCTGCAGAAAAGTCATATGTCATATCGGCTGAGAACTCTTTTGGAAAGATGATCTTCTGAAGATGTAAGTGGAGCAAGGCATGACAAGGTATGGAGGAGAAAGCCCAAAGGTGTGGGAATCAGTGGGATGGGAAGGTGTACAAGGGTTGAGGAAAGCCCAGTGCAGGCCACCTATGAACTGGGAAGATGCTACAGTGTGGGCCTAGTTTTATGTCTGGCCTCCAAGGTCTCCCCAAATTCTTGAAGTATCCCAGGCTCCACTTAATGACCTATGCAGTTGCTTAAAGACCACAACAGGGACAGCCAGTATTATGGTCATTAAGCAGAGCAATCACATGGGTGCCGGTCTTAATAATGCAATGAGTTAAATCCATAATTCTAAGATCAAATGTGGTTGTAATTCAAGAACTACCTGCAGGGATTGGCAACTGTTGCTAAAGTCATTAAGGACATCACGTGATCGTGCCAACTACTGTCAGTTCCACAAGTTCCATCTCAGTTTAGTAAATGAATCATCCTCAGTTCTTAAGCATAATGTTACATGGTTTCAATTTGCCGCTTCCTGGTGACCACTGACTTTGCTTGTCGGAAGCTAGCTGTGAATGTTGCAAATGGACACTTTTTTTTTTTAATTTGATTTATATGCCGCCCTTCTCCGGAGATTCAGGGCGGCTTACAATGTGTTAAGCAATAGCCTTCATACTTTTGTATATTTTATACAAAGTCAGCTTATTGCCCCCACAAACTGGGTCCTCATTTCACCTACATTAGAAAGGATGGAAGGCTGAGTCAACCTTGAGCCTTGGAGAGATTCGAACCAGCAGTAATTGCAGGCAGCTATGTTAATAACAGGGTGCTTAGACCACTGTACCATCAAGACACAGCAATCATCATAAATGCAAGCCAATTGCCAAAAGCCCAAATCATGATCACATGACTGTAGGGAGGCTGTGACAGCTCCAAGTTTGAAGATAAGTCTCATTTTTCAGCACTTTTATAACTTCAAACAATTGCTGAATAAATGGTGGTAAGGGGACATTACACGTACTGACACTAAGCCAGGATAAATCATGCTTAATATGCTAATATACATAGGTTATTGAAAATAACCTATGTACCCTCTACATTTCATGATATTATAATGGCATGTAGATTATGCAAATATCAGAACAAAATAGTATCTGAATTGTAATGATGTTAGTTTACACCTCAAGAATTTATTTTCCAGTGTTAATTTAGTTCACCTCTATCTGTACAACTACAGATTATATCAGTATTTCACTGCAGCATTTTGTCTGATTATGCTAACCTGCGGTTTGGAGAGGAACTGATTTACAAAACATCAGGCTATTGAAACAGAATTAGTTTGTAATTAAATTATCTGTTCAAATTCAAAAGACAGCTCTCTAAAATATACAGTCTCTTGGGTTGAAGGTAAGGGTTTATTCTGTCTGAAACATGAATAAAATATAAAGAAGATTATATTTTGATATATAATAAGATTTCCAGCACCATTTTATTGGTCCCATATACTTTAGTTGCAAAGCAAATTTAGAATGACATTTTTAATAGATCCAATAAGGGACTGAATAGCATCTCAGAGCTCACCTGTGATTTTCCAAATCAAATACTTGCCTGATGCAATTTCATGTTGTCGCTGTTGTTTTTAAATTGCCACAATAATATACTGTGTCTATCATTTCCTTTCACTGTGCCATACACTGAATAAAGATTTTAAAATCTTTCTATATTAAAATAGTATGCAAATGAATTAGTTGGATGGAAGATAGATAGATGATAGATAGATAGATAGATAGATAGATAGATAGATAGATAGATAGATAGATTAGATGATAGATAGATAGATAGATAGATAGATAGATGATAGATAGATAGATAGATAGATAGATAGATAGATAGATAGATAGATAGATAGATAGATGCATACGTAGTAATACAATAACAATGCAGCAATCCTGTGTAATAGGCAATGTCTTGTTTTAATCATTATCCATCCATCAAACTCATGATAGTCTCTCTTGAAATCCCTCTTTGTTTTTTATAAAAGTCAAAGTAATTCCCAGTTCAGTTTAATTGTGGGGGGTTTTTTGTCAGTAAACTTTTCTTTTTATTCCAAAGCAATACAACTACATAAGAGATGAGCTTTTTCCCCTCTATAGTTCTGAACTCAGCAAGAAGGAAGCAGCCCTGTTCACCGGAGTTCTTCAAAACCTGGCATCTCTAGGGCTCAGCTGCTGTTGCCACCCAATGTTTATATGTTCTTTCTGCCCTGCTCCTTGATCTTCCCAAGTTCTTCATGTTCAACAAAGAACAGTCGTTGACTGAACATTCAGAATTCAAGATAAAGCAGCTCCCAAATGCCTTTCTTTCAAATGAAGATGAATGCAACTTAACTTCAGATTTTGGGCTGAGTGCTTAGAGGTCAGATAATTCTTTATCAAAGGCAAATTAGACAGCATAATACAATCACACCTTTAAAAAAAATCAAATTGCTATTTTTAAGCCATTATTATGAAACAATAGTCAAGTGATATAAACGTTGCATTTCTAGGAATGTTCCTATATGTGCTTGTGGGGTGATAATTAATCCCATGAAAGATGGAGATGAAAGGAAAGTTAGATTTGACCAGCCAATCAGAGAATGATGTATCATAATCATGATTCACTGGAAGGAAAGGAAGACCTTATTACCCACATTTCAGAAATGTACCTTGGTTTAAAAAATAAAAATGACTTTTAAAGTACAAGTGCTATACATCTCACAAATGAAGCCAAATATACGTGTCCCAGGGTAATGTTGCAGGATCCAATCTGGGTCAGTCACCAGGGCCAGGGGTTTAGAAGAGGAAGAGGAAAAAGAAGAGGAAGAAAAGAAAGAAGAAAATTTTCCATAAGGGAGGATTGGCAAATTCTGTATTCTCTACGTAAATATGTTATACTATAATTTCCACTGCACACAGGCTTGGATAGGTATTATGGATTTTACAGTCAAACTTTTAGAAAGCTTGGGAAAATTTGGCTTTAGCAAAGGCAAGAGCAGCTGTACATCATTATCCAAACTGACAAAACCATCAGAGGTGAAAACTAGACATTTCCTAAATTGATTTTCTTTTCCCTCATGACCATGAGGTATGCCTCAATCCTGGCATCAAATTTTCAACCCAGATGGCCTGAGAGCATTAGAATAGCCGCCAAATGCCCATTTTATGTAAAAGTAAAAGAAGAAACAGAAAGAATTGAGTACAACAGATCTTTTAACATATGATTTGGAATTGAAGGAGTTTGACAAAAACATTCAACCATCTGAAAACATATGGTAGGATATATTTGGGGCAGAGGTGACTTTTTTTACCCCAAAAAAAATATATGCTGAAGTAATGGCTTAACACCAAAACCTTACATGCCTCAAAAATTATGTATAGGCCTGCATTTGCTCGGATTATTTTAAAAACACAAATGCCGGGCCCCAGTGTGAATTGTCTGCTATACCGCAGAACTTATCCTGCTCTCCAAATTCAATGATGGTTTCTGTCTTCTTGCCTTTAAGCCAAATGAGGCAATTTGATAAGAATCCAAGAAGTCCAATCCAAGTTAATTGGCAAGAGGTTGCTGTTTATTTCTTTTTGATTCACAGTGGAATTTTTGATCAAGTCATTTCTATTCATGCATTTAAACCTTAAAATTTGGCAAGAAAAAAAAATCTCATCATGGAAATAAACAAATAACTCAGATAATGAATCTATGTTTATGGCACCTGAATTCCAACCCAGTCACATCCATTTTCACAAAATTGGTGACAAGGGATCTTCTAGCTTATGATAATTTGATACTTTGGAAAACATTAAGCAATTTTAATCAAGTATTATTGGGAAAATACTGGGACATTACCATTACCTGACATCTCCTGCAATCTACTATGAATTACTTGTGCTCCAACTGTAAGTACTATTACAATCAAGTGCTACAATGTTTGTGTAGGTTTATTTACTGAAATAAGAAAGTCCAAATTGATGAAGCCACAAAAATTTATTTCCCTTGACAATTTACTATGTAATAATTTACCACTCATTGGTATATAACTGAATATATAAATACCTTCACTGAGAATTAACCACCAAAGCATGTTAAAAAATTTTGAAATGTAGTATACAATGTTTAACACACATTTTGATATTGCATTTCAATTGTATGAGTGAATTTGCCATTAAGAAGTGGTCACATTTGTACCATTTTGCTGCAATAAAATTAAAATGTATTTTAGTACCTCCATTTATTCGGATTAAGGAATCCAAATTTGTGTCACGTGGAAAAAAAATCTTCATTCTTTTCCTCCAATTCTCATTCCATTTGCTAAAAGATATTTCATTTTTAATTTTTACTGGAAGCTTGAAAGTATCTGAAAATATTCTCTCTTTCTCATAACAGCAGAATTTGGGATTCAGAAAGATAGGAAGAACAACAGATAAGATTATAATATTTTTACATATGGAAAATTATGCTAAACGTATTAATGGCCACAACTTTTCTTCAAAAGGATATTTGACACATTTGTAGAGGATCAAGCTATCATTGGCTAGCAATCCTAATTGCAGATATGCTCTTGATTGCTAATATGCTTATGATATCTGGTTCTAGGAAATATATGTGAGAAAATAACATTGCTTTCATATGCTACTAATGAATTCCATTCTTTTAGGGACAGAATCTTCTACACTGATCTAACATAATCTGATATTTTGTATAGTTATATATACTCCTGAAAATTTTTAGACAGAGATGAGATGTTTTTGAGATGCTGGTAAAATTTTGCATATTTTCAGGAACATCTGACAAAAAATATACTTTATGTTATATCTACAACATAAAGAGAACTATTTATTTCCAGAATATACAGTTTGTATTACAAAACCCCTGATAATTGTACATGCAGAAACCTGACAATTAAATTGACTTCAGGGGTAAGTCATATATTCTATGCTGAACCTTGGTTGAAATCAATTTCTTCTTTCATTTAGAGCAATCTAAGTCCTCAGGTTTCAAACAGTTTAACTTAACTAACAGCCAAATCTCAAACTTACTCACCCTATGCAGGATGTTCTTTGAAGCCCCATATTCAAGGTGGCTGATTCCTAAATAACTGACAATTAAAGTAATTTCAGAGGTATTCAAAGATAAGTTTGATTAATTGACAAATGTAGCTGTATATTTACACAAAATGCACATTACAGTCTACAATTTTATAGAACAAGCTAGGCTTTTTGGCTAACTCTGTGAAAAAGTAATTGCTGGGCACATGTTTGTTTTCCAGACAAGACAAACTATGGCTGACAAGCACCGTGGATGACAACTTCAGCTAGCATGAAGTTTGTGATAAAATAAGGATAGAACCTATTACTTGGGCAGCACATCCCCTTAAAGTATAAGCTATGACACAGTGCTAAGAAAATATAGCAGTAAAGAAGGAAGAGGAGAAGCAAAGTAATTTCACCAACTTCACTGTAGTCTGAATATTGCCAGAAAAATGACTGAAGATTTAAGACTGAACTTGTTGAGTAGTTCAGAGATAAACAGCAGACTAGACTAGAGCAAACTAGACTGGACATAAACACCAATGCAATTTATGTTGGGCAATATTGTTGTTGGCTTTGTAAACTTTAAACAAAAACAACCAATCATTGTTAGCTGCACACAGCTAAACAGAAGACATGACATAGGATATTATAGGAATGCAACATACATTGGTTTTATGGCAGTTTTTTTGCAACCTAGTCCATCCAAAGATGTCATTCCCTGACCACTTCCAGATTGATTGGGATAGACAGGTCCTTTGAGCTAAAACATCACGGTGCTCACATTATTTACACTGGCAGCAATTTTAGAGGGGGCATGGTTTTTAAATGACGTTGTCTTCTGCCTGACAGTTTGTCATATTCAGTACCGCAAAATCATTGCACCGCTTGTCTGGAACAATTCTTCACTATACATTTCCTGTACATTTGCTTCAATCTACTTTCATCCTTTCCTTGGCTCATACTGCTTTTGTACCATCCATCCTTCTTTATAGATTCCTGTTTTCAGTTTAATGAAGAACCAACTCCTTTTTAGACCTACAGTGTCTGCTCTGAGATACTACTGGTCAGGCTTGAAGATACTGATTGTTAGCCAAAGATGCAACAGATATGAGCACTAAAGAAAATTAAAGTAGATTTTACAGCCAAAAATCTGCCCAGCTATTCCTCTAAAGTGTATTGGCCCCCGACTATTTACACTTCTTAAAGTTTGCCTTTTGTTCAAAATTCATGGTTAGTCCTACATATTAAAAATATTTCATACTAAGTAGAGACAATTCAATCATTTCTTAAAGGACAAGCAATAGCCATGAAGGGGTACGTTTAGGGAAAAATCATTTTCATTTTGTCAAAAAAATGGACAAGATTTTAATTTCTTTATTTTAAAGTATAGGTTCTACTGTAAATCTCTCCAAATTCCAAATATCTTATGCAAAAAAGCCAATTCTGGTTATAATAACATAAACTATAGTTTAAAAGTATTTAAAGAATAACCTCTCTTTTGCTATAATATGCTATTTTTCAGAAATCGTTTACAGCAGCAACCATCATATGGTATTTCCTTTCTTTTTATAATTAAATTGCAAATTGCTTTAGAGTAAGTCCTATAAATCTTTTGATTTGGTAATGCTAAGAAGAGACAAGAGATCAGTTGATTCAGCAAGTAATTTTATCCTGATAGCCCAACAGGCATTCCACCAGGGTATGTAATCTACTAAATCTGAATAGGTGTGTGGTTTTCCTAAATCTCTAAAATGATTTCTACATTGTCTCCTATGTATTTAATTTAAAGGCAACAAAGACCTCTGATTAAGTTCCAGTGCAGTTAATAGAACCAATAACATGAAGTGAGGAACGAAACTGAAGACAAGATGCAATGGAAAACTTATCACTGCGTGTTTATTTATTTACTCCACTGCATTTATATCTTTGCATTCTCTGAACACTCAAATGTACAGTAGCTTGCCTGGAATCTCCTGATTTTGTCTCTACAACAACTATCCTGGGAGATAAGCTGATAAGAGGTGCAATAACCTAAAGTCAACCACTGAACTGCATGGCCAGGTAGGGACTTAAACTCGGTCTCCCTGGTACTAATCCAATAATTACTGGACTATACTGACTTCGTATGAGAAAGAACTGGGGAGGAGGGAATGATTTGTTTAGTTGGGGAAGAGAGAATTGAAGAGGCGATAGTTGTGAAAACATTCTTCAAATATTGAAAGGGAAGGGGTAAAAATAAAAATTTGAAATCCCATGAGCTGAAAAAAATTTCTTGATGGTAAACATATTTTGTCAATGGAACCAATCAATCTGAGAAATAGCTGGATATCTCTCCTTGGAGAACTTCAAGCAACAATTCTCTTTCTTGCACTGAACAAAAAAAAATGAACTATAATAGATGGTCACCAAGACTGAATCTAATGCCTTCCATCATCCCATTCTGAGGTCTACCAAAATAAAGCCTTTTAAATAAAGTCTTTGTGCATCATTACACCTAAATTACACTTAGGTATGTTATCTGCTCATTATAATAACCTCAGTGCAGTGTTCGTGATGAAAGGATCACTATGGCATGGTACTTAAAGTGATGGACAATGACCAGGGAAAGCCAAATTATAAGTTCACCTTCAGCCATGAAAACACACGAAGGCTTTTGGCCAATCATCTTCTCTCATGCCAGACCTACCTCACAAGATTGTTGCGGTGGAGATAAAATAAAGACTATATGTATACAGTCATGAGCCACCAATGAAAAGGCACCATATAAAATCATCAAATAAAAGCTCAGTTTATTTTTTGACCTTGAAAGTTTTACTAGCAGCTGTATGCTTAGACATCCATAGATGAAGGGCAAGAAGGAAAGTGACAATTCATGCATCATGACAATGTGATACAAACTCTGCCCCTTAGATATTTGTGTGGGATGTCTGGATACAAGTACAAAAGACCTAAGCTAAAATTAAGCACAAAAAGACTATGAGGGATCCTTGGTGCTCTCTGAGCTTAGTTGTTTTCATTAAACATTAAATCATTAAACAACCAAGATCAGACAGTGCCAAGGACCCTTCATTTCAACTCTAAACTACAAATATTCTTCTGTATGGGTACAGCAAGCCTATTCCAGAATGTACATATAAACTCACATGCAGAATTTTGTTAGCAGACATACCAGACTCAGCTCACCTCATTTTTCCTTCCAAGGACTGTGCAGCATTTTTCCGAGTGCAATTACCTTTGGCAATCTATATATATACAAATCACTGTGTGTGTGTATGTTACAGCACAACTCTGGAACGCCTCAAGGAATTTCATCCAAACTTGGTACACAGATGACTTACTCTCTGGAAAGAAATACTGTGGGGGTAAGACATCCTAACACCCCTCAGTGGGGTGTTTTATTAAGATACAGCCTGTTGTGCCTTAAAATGACTTCTACTGTACTGCCTTAAAATGGCTTCTACTGTGCAGCACAGTTGAGTTGCCATGGTAACTGCTTCACAGCACTCCACAAGGGGGCTCCCTCTAGTAAGGGGGAAAATCCAACATTAAAAATTAATGTTTGGTCTGGACATTTTCAACAAGGCTTATTGAGGGCAAATATCGAACAGCTTAGTGCATATATCGCAGACAAGAAGCCACTTCTAAATCAAGATCAGAAAAAAGCATACCAAATGATCATGGATCAGCTAGCAAACAACAAGGTGGTATCATTTTACTTGACACTTCTGGAGGACACAGGGAAAACATTTTTAACTAATTTAATTCTCACCGCAATCAGGATGAAGTTGCTCTTCCTGTCTAATACAGGATTGGGATAAATAAATACCCAGGCAATGCCAGGTTATCAGCTAGTGATTAATAATTATACAATAATATATAATCCCTCCAGCGCGCCTAGCAAGAATGTTTCCCAACACATCTCCAGATTGTTGGAAATGCAAAACACAAAAAGGAACATACTATCATATGTGGTGGTCCTGCCATAAAGCGAAACAGTTCTGGAAAATGGTCAAAAATCAAACAGAAGAAATTACTAGTCAGAAAATACCAATGAAACCAGAAACTTATCTATTACAAATATTTACAACACATTATGAAAAGGAAATAAAATATTTAATTATCCACATCTTAACAGCAGCAAGAATCATTTTTGCACAAAGCTGGAAATTGGAAAATACACCATCGGAAGATAGAATAATATTAAAAGTGATGGAGTGTGCAGAGATGGATAAAATCACGAAAGAAATGCAAGAAAAAGAAGAAACAGATTACTACCTGGTATGGCAAAAAATGGTACGATTGGCTGGAGAAAAGGAAAATAAAACAAAAATAGAATCACACTAAAGGAAATGGACTAATTAGACAGGAATTGAGTACCAACTAAGAAAACAATAAATTAAAAAGAAAACTCAAAATATCGTTATATAACTAAGGGTGTAGAAATATATAGAGAGAAGTATAGTTTACCGATGTGACTATCCAAAATACAAGTCATAAGACTTGATCTATGTTTAATTGTTGTGTATGTTATGTATTGTCATATTTGTATTTTTTTGTCTTTCTTTTTTAACTAAATAAAAAATATATATAAAATAATAGCAACCTGGAGGGCTAGTGATGTTAAGGAGGGAAGGATCCAGTTTATACTCCTTTAAAACCCTTTCAGTTCTCTTGACAACCTGGATGTTTCATTCACTATTCTATAGATCTCTGCTTCTACCCTAGAAGGGACTACCCTAGACTGGATTGTCTGCCTCCTAGTGACTCATTGATCAGCAAATTGTTCTTTTGTGGCAGAGATAGGGGGTCTCCCAAAGCACTCTGTAAAAAAAATAAATCACACTATGATTTGAGTTTAGAGTTTATTTGACTGTTATTCCACTGACTGGAAGATGCCAGAGAATGAGCAGCACCAAATGCAGCCTGCAGAGAAAACTACCAAGGCCTGCATGTGCTTTCATCCAATTACTGTAGCATGAAAGACAAGGAATTAATAATTCATTGAATAAAAATGCATATCTGATCAGATAAAACTGGAGTTAAAAGAAACTAGCTGTGGGGTTTCCAACAGAGATTTCTAAACAGTACAACCAGTGGTCGCAGGTAAATATATGAAGAAAGGAATTCCATGGTTGAGACACTATCACAGGAAAGCTATAGAAGAAAGTGGTCTTCTGTGTTCAATGATCTTGGTCTTTTAAAACCCTAAAGACAGGGATAATGAGTAGCCAATCAGTAGCCAATGAGAAGCAATACAGACCACATCTTCAAAGGAAAAGCTATTCACAACATTACTGCTGTATTCTAGACCCACTTATAAAAATTGTGGTAATCCAGCCAAATTTGATTTCTTGCCAGCCTCCTTATTCCACAAACACATTCTTACAGCTCTTTTTTTCCATCCTCAAAACCCCTTTATTTACAGAAAGATGATGGAATAAAAGTGGTGTCTGAGGATTGTGGCAAATTTATGGCCATTTATCCATCATCCTAGTTCCAATAGGAGCTTATAAATTCTCTGTATAAAGGATAAATAATTATGTTTCAACCTTCGTCTCCTTTGTCTTACTTGTGGTAGATTTTGGGCAGATTGCAATTTTTGAAGAATGATGTCTTGGTACATTGGTATAAAATTGAACAGGCTCTGAGATACAGGATAAGAAGCTAAATGTTAGGAAAACCTCCAGTTCCAATACAACTGCAGCTGGCCTGATATTTTATGGAAAGAAAAAGGACATTCAGTGAAACTGTAACAAGAGGCAGAAAAGTGCTGAATTCTTTTTTAGTTTGGATTTGGCTTTAAATTGCAAAATGTTGTAATTTATTAAACTCACCTCTACGGTACCTTTGATGTTTACAAGTCTAAAGATTATTTGACAAATCTGGCTCAGGAAAAAGAACCCATAAATACATTTATGAATCTTGGCTTCCAATAAGATACTAACATTTCATGTATTCAAATCATGTTTATACTTATATATGTTATCTAATACGTGCTTGACAAAGAAAGAAAGAAAGAAAGAAAGAAAGAAAGAAAGAAAGAAAGAAAGAAAGAAAGAAAGAAAGAAAGAAAGAAAGAAAGAAAGTTAGTTCTAGGCATTCTGAGAGGTATCATCATACAGACATTATAAAGTTGTTTACATTTCTTTCATCTACTTTTCATGTTTCCTAAACTGCATATAGCTCTTCAATTTCCAATTATAACAAAAATCTATTTGCAAATCTGCACTAAGGCCTCCTGAGAGAAAACATCCACACTGAATATTCTGTTTCAGATAATTGCTGATCATATTTTCACATTCATTGAAACAAATACACACAATTCGCAAGATTTCAAAGCACAGACGTGGAGTAGTTTTCTTTGTTAATAATACAATGCTCAGAAATGTTATTTGATAGTTTTCTATAATCAGAAATAAAATGGGTGCAGGTGCAAACTTATTGTGGATATATGTTCAGAAATCCTACTTAAACTAGCTTTCATAGACATCATTGCGCCAGATACATATTCACATGTTATTCATGTTTTGTCAAAAATGAATGTAACAACATACACAGACACAAATATACATGTTCTTCTATTTCAAATTTCAGTACACATTTACACATTTTAGCCATTATATGTTCATCATTTCTACACAATTCTACTTTCAAATCAGTCTTGCAATATTCAATACCATAATTCTTTTGATTAATTTAATTTTTTCTAATAACTATAAATAAGAAAACCATTGGGAACTATACCCCACTACACCAGTTCTTCTTTTGCTTTTATTTTGTATTCCCCTTTGACAAAATTTTGCACCTTCCAGTAAGTTAGCCATTTGTGTTTGCCTATTATTTCTCATTTATAAAAATGCTACTTGTGCTGAGAACACAAGGGACAATAATAATCAAAGGTTATTTCAGTCACTTTGCTCCTACATTTATACCAACAGCATCTTCATGGGCCTCAATAATTTCACACACAAAGCTGGAGGGTCCATTACATGTTCTTCTTCTAATGTGATATATGTCATCCTTAGATGTGACCTGGAACATACAAGACAAGACCTGAAAGACACAAAATCATCTCCCAAAATATGAAATGGATTTAACAAAATCTGCTTGTTTAGATAAAGTGTGTGTGTGTGTGTGTGTGTGTGTGTGTGTGTGTGTGTGTGTGGCATTTTTCAAAATGCCATATGAATGGCACAATATATCTATAATGAAATGACTCCGCCTGTAGCAATTAAGTCTTATTACAAGGTTAGCTACAGAAGAGTCATATGCATTGCTTGGCCTAATTTCTATTCCCATTCAGGAATTCCTGAATCACACACACACACACACTCACACACACACCAGGAAATTTTGGGCCTTCTTCAAGATGATTTGCATATCTGTCCCTTAAACCTCACAGTAATTTGTCTTTTAGGCACCTGCCAAGTTATGTCTGGTGGTTTGCATTGTGACTCAGTGTTAGTGAGATTCCAAAAAAGAGAAGGGGGCAACTACTGCAGTAAGAAAGCCAAATTGGCACATTTACTAGATGCTGATTTCCCCTAAACTAGGAGCTTTCAGGGCTCTATAATACAGCAAGTAGCCTGTTTGCCTTCCATCAGTAAAATGCTTCTCCCACCTGCAAGAAGTCTATGCATTGCATGCACACAGTCCATATCCTCTCAATAGATAGTGTGAGCTTTATGGATTTATATTTATATATATTTATTTTGATCGTTTTGGAATATTTACAGGAGGCGGATATTAGAAGGGAAGACTTGGATTTTCAAACTATTAAGAAATGCGGAAAAGGGTAAAGCAATGGTGGAAGATCCAGTCTGGGTCAGTTACTGGGACCAGAGGTTTAGTCTTCCAAGTTTTTAACTCATGCTAGAACCCATCCACAGTGAAGTTTTCTCTCACCAGAATGTCAAGACCGACCCAGATTAGATACTGCAACATTATCCTAGGACACATATATTTGCCATCATTTGTAAAGCAGTGGTTCTTAAACTGGTTGACACAAATTGGATCCTTGACTCATGAATAAGTAGTTACAAATTGTTCCCAGTATAGGCCCAAATTACACCCAGTTTAAGAACCATTGGCTAAGCTGACTGAATAGGATAACACCAGGAAGGCAAGAGAAGAATATTTTCTAGATTGATATCCTGTCTTTCAAGCACAAATCTAGGAGAATAACAATTTTGTAACAGAATGGCAAACAAACTATTTTGTCATAAGAGTCATTTCTTGGCTGGCTAAGCCCATGGTGAGAAGGTCTTCAAATTGAGTAAGACTACATTTCCCTGTCTTTTTAAAAATGCTTTTATTTTACATTTCCCTTTATAATACATCACATTTTCCATTTTACACTTTGAACACTTGACTAAGGGGGGGAGGATGAGAAGGAGCAGATCACACCTGTCACAGGATTGAAATGATTGCTTGCAGAGCGTTTGCAATCAGGCTGAAAATTAGAGGCTGATGTTACCCATGAGCAACAGATTGCTCAACCAAGCTCAGAGAGTACTATGGACTCCTCAGGTTACCCAATCCCCCCTATTGGCAGTGCTTTCCAATAAGGTGTTAATTTGTACAATTGTTGGGAAGGGGAGGGCATTGTTGTTTGGAACACTCCAGCTTCCAATATTAGTTGTGTTATTGTTTTTTTTCAGGAAAAAAAAATAAAGGTAGGAAAAATGAGAAAGCAGTTCAAAGATTTCTGATTAGAGAAGTTCTCTTTGGAAACATCCAAATTTTTGTCTCATTTGTAAAGCCTACTGAAAAGGAAATAGGAATTCAGTTTTATTGTACATTATGGTAGAGGAATAAACTGGATTTTCTCTATCATGTGAAAACAGTGTTCTGCTTCTTCTGGATAAGGTTCTGACCAAAAATATGTTCTACATAAGTAGAAATAAACAGAAGTAGTATGCTAATATATTGAGTCAGTGTTCATATTGTGGTTTAACTACACTTTATTGAATAAAAAACAATTAGCTGGGTTACCCCTAATACAATATGGTAAGGAGTAAAGTATGAGTTACAAATTATAGAATCATGGGATTGGATGAAGGGATTTCAGAAGCCACCGCTACCGCTCCATGAAGGATCTGCTAAAACAGGGGTGTCAAACCCATGGCCTACGGGCCGGATGTATCGTACATTGCCCATGCCCACCCCCGTTTTAGCAAAGGGGAGAAAAGTCACAATACATCATGTGACGACGCAAGTTTGACTCCCTGTGCTGCAATATTCTGAACAGATGGCTCTCCACTCTCTGAGGACCTCAAGTGAAGGAGCACTGAAGGACACAATCTATTCCAGTATTTGACAGTTCTTGCTGCTATGACAATATCTTGTTTCTCTAACAAGAACTAACCAACAACTTTAAATTTCTGAATGAATCAAGCCTTGAGGAACAAGAGAAGGAGGGGGAGAGAGAGGAAGGAAGATGGGAGTACTGAAATCAAATGGTCTGCGTGGAACTTATTTCTGAGTACAATACAGTATTGTTAAAATATCAACAGAAACAATTCTAGATATATTTACATTTTTTTTCCTTTTAGACACCACTCTTTTTTAATAGATATACTGGCATTCTTGCTACAATTATGACTTGATTATACCATTTGTGACCCAAGAGAAAGTTGTGAGAAAGTGGAAATTCAGACTGGTTTTCCCTGCCTTGAAATTTCAGCACTGATATGAATCCTCCAATCCGGGAATATTGAGTAGTTAAGAGGCATGGGGAGAATTTTAAGAAGATTGTAGAAAATCATTAAGGCGGCTCCCATCTGAGCACCAAACAGAGCAAACTGTAAAATACTGATATGTAGAAAACTAATTCTTTCATCCACAAGCATTTGTGGTAAGAGTTCAAAAAGGTCAGGATTGCAACCATGACCCCAATATTAAAGTTTCACCCTTTTTTAAATGTCTCATGCCACAATACACATAAAAGGTATAGATCACAATCACTTATCTCCCTGCTTCCATTATGGCATAAAAATGAGGCTACCACATCTGCTACAAAGAAAGGCAAGGATCTGTAACCTAAAACCAAAGAACCACCTTTAGCTACTGAAAATTGGTGGCATAGTTATTTTAAAGTGGGAAACTCCCAAATTACAATATTAATCTTTAAAATCTTCCAAACTTTCTCCTAAAACTGTAGAAAACTCCTAGAAATTCCTGACTCTAGCCACTTTGAAAGCCAGTTTGGTCTAGTGGTTAAGGTACCAGGCTAGAAAGCAAAAGACAGTGGGTTGAAGTGCTGCCTTAGCCAAAAAGCCAGCTGGGTAACCTCAGGCCAACCATTCTCTCTCTCAGTCCAACTCATCCTACAGGGTAGTTGTTGTGGGGAAATAAGAAGAGAAAAGTGTGTTGGATGTGTTTGTTGCCTTATGTTATTTGTAAAAAAAAATAATAATAAAGGCGGGCTATAAATAATCAAAACTTTTTATCATTATCTTAGCTCTGTGGACATCAAAAGTTGCACAACCCTGAAGAAAAGAAATAAAAGATGCTGGATTTATACATTGTAGTTAGCCATGGTTTGTTAAGCAATCAAAATGGATGATTCATAGAACTCCATGCTATACACTACAGTTGGCAAACTATAATGAAAGATTCACACCTAGATTTTAACTCAAGCCAAAGCACAATGTGTGAATCCTGCAATGAAACCTTGACTAACTGTAGCAGGTTTCTAGAATCAAAATTTTAGTAGAGAAATCAATTTACTTAAATGGTTTATGTAATGGATGTAACATGCAAGAAAATTACATTCATGTATCACTTGAGCTACATTAACAATTATAAAGGAACTTTTTAAGTCCAAGTGTTTCTTTCCAGAATGACGGTTCGATCTGAACAGAAAAAAAAATAGATTATTAGCGTAGACTAATTTTATGAACTCACATGGTACTGGCTTGTGTTTCAGCAAAACCAAATGAAAACTGGTCCAGTTCTATTTTTCTCTTCAGTACCATTTTATTGTTTTAGGATTTTATAGTTGCACAATTGATTACATATTTGGTAAAGTTTGTTGGTTTTATGCAGCTTTATTTGTGGAATAAACTTCCCAAATTGACATCATTCCAATTAGTTTTGATGTTTGTTATTAGAAAGTAAATGACCACAATAGCACATTTTTATAAATACCTAGCCTGTAAAAATCATTTAAAAAGTAGCACTCTCAATGAAATATGGTGATATCATTCATATTGTGGTTTCCTAAGAAAAGACACAGTATAATTTATAGCTTTGTCCTGAAGAAAAGAATTGGGCAAGATATTCCAAATCTTAATCCCCTGCCAGCTAAGAGTAGAAAAATTAAAAAAAAAACTACTCCTTTAAAGGCCTGAAGAAAGGCATTTAGGGTAGTTAAGCATGTCATTTTTTTTCCAAGGCCAACTAGAGAAGAGTCAATAGTTGGCCCAATCTTTCTCTTGTGTAATTGCAAGGCAACCTCAGGCTTACCTGATTCCAATTGTACATGTTTAACTTGTCACAACTGGGACAAAGAAAAGATCTGGAAACCTTCACTTCTTAATTAGTGTGCTGGATTTCTATTTTCTCTTTTTGCCAACACTTCATTGCCAGAGTCTGGGAATAATGCTAATCTAACCTGGTCAAAGTAATTAAGAATCACAGCTGGCAGGTTCACTGCAGATGGGAGCAGGTAAACAGAAGTTACACTTGAATACCTCTGAACATTGACTGCATTCCCCCAAGACACATAACCTAGTTGCTGAATTAACCTTTTTTCTTTTGTTCATAAAATAAATAAAACCATAAATCAGACTGAAACTGCATGGTACACAGACATATACACATATAAACACTAAACCATGCTTAGCATATTGGGTACCAGCACCAAATCTTTAATGGAGCCAGTTGGCCAAACTTCCTTTCACAGACCAACGTAGTTCTATCAAAATGAAAATGGTTTTAAATCTCACTCATTCATAGTTATCACTGCTCATCAATCCATAAATTAAAAACTAATCTTCTACCTAAACTGCAAGGAGCCAGGCAGATCGTACAACACACCAATTCAGACAAAAACCCACATTATAATAGTCTGATCAAGATATCTTCTAAGGATAAAACTAGGGTTTACAAGAAAACAGTATAATACACAGCATAATAATAAGAGCTAACAGAGACGGGCTAATATCAAATTTATTCCACTTGGAACTTGAATTCTCAAAGCTCTTTCAATCAGGTGCAGTTGAAACTGAACAAACCTGAATTTTTGGAACAAGATTCCAGTCAGTGCCTTGACTTGTAAATGGCTACCTCCCACTTCCAATCTTCTAATTTTGTAAAAGCCACTGATGGCATCCCTCAGAGTTAGGGTCCTTGAGTACAAGTTCTAAATCCTCTGTAGTAGAGCAGAGTCTGGATCTATACTGTTTTCATGGGTACTTGGGGTAGGTAGGTCAACTCTATGTAACATGCTCATTTACTTGCTCTTTCTCTAACCAAGATGGTGCATTCAGCAGGCCTTTGAGAACCTTCTATATGATGTGGAAAGGACTGTCCAGTTATTGGTCTTGGAGGACCTGAAGCAAGGAATTCATAGGGCTATTAATCCTTAGGTTTGAGGTAGGGGCATTATTCAGGCTTTCCTTGGAATACAAATTGTAGAGATTTTTTTAAATGAATGTGTTTTTGCTTTGTGTAATTGAAATAGGTGATTTATACTCCGTGATCCTAAAAATATAGAACATAGAAAGCAAGGAAAATAGCACTTAAAAAAAAAAAAAGCAGTTTGTAATAAACATTCAGAAAACCTGAAATATTGAAAAATTATACATAGTATTATTCAAGACAGTTTGGGGATCAAATTTGAAATGAAACCACTTTTAATTAGGCATAATTCCAGAAATGCTGTAATTTATTAAGATATATTCTTATGGCTGTGAAAGTAAACTTTGTACAATACTGGATAAAGGACAGTACTGACAATATCAGACTGAGAATTTAAACTGCTTTTGTTTAAATGGAAGAATTTGCCGAATACACAGCAATGGCAAAACTAAAAGTATACAGATATATAATACATTAAGCAAGAATGTATATTTATGCAGTAAGGTAAATATAAATATTTAGAGTATGTTTTTTAAAGTTTATGCCAACAGGCAAAGCAAATCAGTTGGAGTACAAAGAAGGGGGAAATCAAAAATTATATATTTGGTATATTATGTTTTAATTTATGTTTTCTTAACAAAACATTTTTGAAAATATATCTTTGTTTTAAATAAAATGAAAGGATTATAATAAGACTAAAATAAAACAGGCACAGAGTACTGCTGGTATACTTCCTTAATGAGGGAAATGAATAGATTTCTCTACATTTGTATATATATGTTGTATAGTTGTTAAAATATTTTTTAATGAAAATAGAAAACAAAAGCAGTTTCTCTGTCTTTGCGAAGAAAGTGTATGCATCTCTAAAGAAGAATTTGTATTTGAAAAGCACTGCACATTTAGTTTTTGTATTCAGTTTGTATTTTCTAGATGCACCTTTACTTTTAATGTAGGTTCTCCATTTAAATACAACTCATTTTGCAGAAAGTCATCTTCAATGTTAATTTAGGCTATAACAGGGCTGTTCCAAATCTAGCATACCTTAAACCAGCCCTAGTTGTAGGAATAAAATTAGGTAAAATAACTATAGATGGTTACATAGATCAGATATTTTTTTTAAGATAAGGGAGATTAGGTTGTAATAAGATTAAACTACATATCCTGGGATATTTTTAAACCTTGATTGCACCTCTTATTTTAATATTTATTTGCAACACATCTTAGATGAAAAACAATGAAAATGCATTCAGTGCAAAATTGCAAATTAGAAATATAATTAACCCATAATGTTTAATATATTAAAGCCTAGTTTCAGAAATAAACATGCAAAAATGATTAATTCTGAACAGGCTTCAACACACATAAAATAAAAAAAGCTTTTTGGTGCACTATTTAAAGAAAAACTGCAATTTTTGTCATGGAAAACAAATTTAAGAACTGAGATTCTGTGGAACTTACTCATGGTATTTAATCTATTATTTTAGAATTTAAATGTTGGATGGAATCTTTGCACTTTATTTCATTAATCATAATCACCAATATTCCAACTCACCATGAGTAAGTCCAAACTGAAAACAATGGTATGATATTGATATTTGTTTCTCCAAGTTTAAAAGAGAGAGCAAAATCTGTTCATAGCAAAAGGCATTCTAGATTTATTGGATTATTTTTACTTAGAAAGGCCGCAACTCAGAGGTGGGTTTCAGTAGGTTCTGACCAGTTCTGGAAAACCAGTAGCGGAAATTTTGAGTTGTTCAAACCGGTAGTAAAAATTCTGACTGGCCCTGTCCCCATCTATTCTCTGCCTCCCAAGTCCCAGCTGATCGGGAGGAAATGGAGATTTTGCAGTAACCTTCCCCGGGATTGGGGAGGAATGGAGATTTTACAATATCCTTCCCTTGCCATGCCCACCAAGCCACACCCTCACAACCTGTAGTAAAAAATTTTGAAACCCACCACTGGCCCAACTGATACATAAAACTTTCCTGTCTGAACTCTCCATGAAATTAATATTTATCACATGTTTAAATCTCCCATCTTCTGATTAGAGTGGAGTTAATGGCTTAAGTTATCTGCCTACTGGTGTTTGGTGTATTACATTTTCATTGATTGCTGGTTTTAAATATTCTTAGTATATATCTGATATTTTTTAAATTATACATCTTATATATATATTGTTCCTTGTTCTTAATCAATGTGTGCCTTGATAAGAAAAATGGTTTATAATTTTAAATAGCAAATTTTAATATTTATTAATATGGCACAGAAGTACATTATAGCTTTTCCCATAAAATAAAGAGAGAACAGTCACCTGACACACATTTCACCATTGTGTCTGCCAAATGAAAGAATTGTTCACATTTTCCTGAGCCATTTGCTCATAAATTAAAACAGGTGTCTTCATTTTGTCTGGCCTAAACATGCATTTTTCTGTCATTTAGACCTCTATGCATCACATCTGCACATCTTCCAATAACATTATCTCCTGACACCAACTTTTATTCTCAGAGAACTTAACGGAATTGCCTGACTACATATATTGTACAAGTAAAATTGTTGGAATGTTTCCCACAGGAGCTATAAAATTGCATGTTTTTCAAGGCCTGTCTGATGTGGAAATTTGTGAGGATGCTAAAAAAAAAGTTTGGAGAGGGATTTGCTGTAGCAAATAAAATTTCCTTCTAGTAGTAAGAGTTGTGTGAAATGCTGACTAGAAGAGAAAGCTGCACATATGGTCAACATAAAGAAGCAAGCTGTTTGGAAATTTAAAATATCTCTATAGCTAATGTGGCTTTTTTAAAAAAATGTAATATGTAATTCAGAGCAAGCTCACATGGATGTATTAGCCTAAAAGTAGACATATCAGATCTACATGGACATAAAAATCATGCAGATTTCAAAAGTCTGTATAGCCTAGCATTTTGTTCTTTCAGTGGCCAATAAGATGGTAGAAGAATTGTATAAGAACAACAAACATAATTATTCCACAGACCTATTCCTGTACCTGAGCAATAGATATAAAGAAGCAAGTTATCTTTAAGATGGGTGTAAAATATATAGCCACTAACTGGATACCCCTACTTCACTAGGAAACTATGTGATGGGGCTTGATAAATTGACACTTAAAGCTTGAAAATTAATGAGTAGTTTAAAAAGTGACTGTATTATTCTGCTGGAGACAGTAAACTAAGTTTCTGTTACAAATGAAGGCATTATTGTAAGTATAACAACAATGAAATAGATGGGTTTAAGCCCTTTAATCCCAGCAGCAATCGTGGCTGTTTTGTCTATGTAGCCAGGCTAATAAATTGCATAGCACAGACTTTCAATTCGTCCCTCAGATGAATTGCTCAGACCTCCCTGTAAACAACATTCCTGGTTTTGCTGTGTGGCTAGAGGATGACCAGGCTGTCAGGAGCATACCACATAGAACTGGCCATGGGAGAAACAGTCACTCGTCAGATGCACACCAGCCACTTTCAAAGTCTGTCCCTGTGTCTTATTGATGGTGATGGCGTAGCAAACCTTAACGGGAAATTATAGATGTTTGAACTCAAAGTGGTAGTCTGATGGGATCAGAGGAATTCTGAACAGTTCCTCTCTGGCTCCAAAAGACGTCATTTGGAAGCATCTGTTGTATTTCCAGACAGCAGAAAGAAAGTGCTTTGCCATTGGATGATGGTGGGTGAGAAGGCTGTGTAAGGATTCAGGGTAGGGCTGATGGGAAGGGAGGTGGACTTTACTGCCACTGCAGCACATCCCGGGACTCTCATCCTGCCACTTTAGAGCATGGCACCAGGCACAGGGTAACCAGGATCCGAGATCGACAACCTTGTCCCTGGAGTAATCAATCTGAGGTTCATATTTAAAACCAGACAAATACTTATTATCCCAAGGCATTAATCTCATTTGTGACTGATTAATGTAGGCATTATTAGATGTATACTTTTTTACAGCCTGTCTACTGACTTGGGGCTGAGTTTGACGATACTTGTGTACAGCTTCCCTTACTTGTGTTTTCCTAATTGCATCTGTAAATCTTTTTCTGCGTTTTTTGCCTCTTTCCCCTTTAACTGGTGTTACAGTAGAAGAAACAGATTCATCTTAACTGAGGAGGAAAATAGGGGGGGGGGGCGGAATCTGTGTCTGCCTACCAGCATCCATCGGTATTCATCTGGCTAGCATCCTGTCAGTGTGTGAGAGAGTTGAGGGGTGTTTAGAAACTCAAACAGTATTTTCTGTGTGAGCAAGAAGGAGACAGGAAGGAAGCTGCACGTGGCTTAGCTCAACTGTTCTGTAGTAAAGCTGCTTGCTGCTGTGAAAGTAAAACTGAAAGTGAAACTCCTCTCCTCTGCTTGTGTTTAGCATTTGGAACATTTTTTTGAGGGGGGGAGGGGGAGTAGAACTCCTTAGCATCAGAGGGCTGTTTGGTAAGCGAAACAGTATTTGCTGTGTGACCAAGAAGGAGACAGGAAGGAGCCTGGCCATGGTTTAGCTCAAATGTTCTGTATTAAAGCTGCTTCCTGCTGTGAAAGTAAAACTGAAAGTGAAACTCCTCTCCTCTGCTCGTGTTTTGCATTTGGAACAAATTTCTTTTCAGGTGGGGAGGGGAGTAGAAGTCCTTAGCATCAGAGTGTTAGCATCAACATAGGAAATACTAATTCTATATTAATACTAATACTAATTCTCTGATGGTCATTTCGAAAAATCCTTTCTTAGTGAGCACCTAGAAGCCAAGAGGAACATACGTGGCAAATTTCAAGTTTGCAGGCTTTACGGTTCTGGAGATTTCGTGATTACGGCGTGAGTGGTTTTCGCTTTTATATATATAGATTGTAAATAAAACTATGCATAGATTTATCCTATAGGAATTGACCTAATCTGATTTCACAATAATTATCACTACATTTTGATCTGTTGAACTTTGTGCGCCTTATTAACAACATTGAGTATAAAAATAGCAATCAAGTGGAATTATGTCTAAATATCTGCACCTAGCCTACTCACTATTTCCTAAGACTATATAGTAGTAGGTTTTTTCCCCCCAGAAATGTGTGTTTGCATAAAGGTCATATGAGTTTTTGTTCATTTTGGGAGTAATGGAAACATACAGTTCAATCACAATTGTGTAAAACTTTTCATGAAGCTATAATTCCAAATGTTTCTGAAACTACTTATTCTTTCTCACTTGGTTCTTTGGGGTTATTTTTCAAAACATTCAGTTTGCAGCCTACTAAAAATAATAAACTTGCCTTCTTTTAAACAGCTAGAAAGAACTGTATCGGCAAATACATCTTCCAATGCCATCAATAATCGTCTTCAAGAATCTGTTGCTTGTTTGTCATATAAGCAGTGAGACAAGTTAAAATGTTGTTAACACCCTTAAGATGTCTCACCGGATAATTTTTCCAGGCCTTGGGATGAAATTAAACTCATCCATTCTTTCCCCACATTATTTAAATACCAAAAAAATTGCTGTGGCTATTTGAAAAAGAAAAAAAAAAGCTTAAAAGGAGCTTGCTGTGCAGGAAAAAGGGGAAATTACCAAACAACTAAATGACATATTATCCACTTCAATCCAAGGACATCAAAGGAAACACCTGCTAGATGCCTTTTTCAGCATGATGTTTGCACCAAGTTCAGAGATCAAGCTGAGACAGATGAGCATTTGGTTAGAGACAGCTACTAGCAGCACTAAGAGAAGATGAAACAATATGTTGATAAGGAAAGGTAAGTTAAACACCAGAATCATAGCTGTGGATGTGGTCTACTGTTAACAATACTGCTACCATTAAGGATGATAGCATAAGCTTTGCTACAATATAATTTTTTTAAAAAAAAATTAGAAACATAAAGTACCCTCTGTTGTGGAAAATTCAGACAAATCTGCTTTGTGACTTCAGTTCATTTGCATTTGCAATTGAATGCTGTAGGATTCTTTACTTTCAGAGTACATGGGAACTCCACAACTGAACCACATTTTCACAGTTCATTTAATTCTTCGTCAAAGCAACTATTCCTGAGAAAGTGTTAGAATATCTATTACATGAAGGGTGTGCTTTTGTGAAGTTCAATAAGACAGAACCCAAATCAAGCAGTTTAGGAATAAGTCAGGGAAAGATGTGCACTTGTATTTTAATATTGTTTTTGCATATCATGTCAGACTTTATGCATACTGATGGTTTATGCTCAAAACAGTGCTTTCATTTTTTCAAAGGCATATACCGTAAAAAGGACATTGACCAAGCAAAGCAAATTTAGAAGAGGGTTAACTAAAACAAACTCTAAAAAGGATAACTGAAAGAATGGGTGTATTTGGCTTACAGAACTGACAACGGAGGGGAGATACAATAGCAACCTTCAAATATTTTTTTTAAAAAAACCCTATGGAATTACTCTCTATTGAACCCAAGCATAAGACCAGAACCAATGGTTTAAATTAGGGCCTGGTGGCTCAGCAGACTGATAGCATTGTGATTAACACCAGCTGTCTGCAATTACTGTAAGTTCGAATCTCACCAGGCTCAAGGTTGACTCAGCCTTCCATCCTTTCTAAGGTAGGTAAATTGAGGACCCAGTTTGTGGGGGCAATAAGCTGACTTTGTATAAATGTACAAAAGTATGAAGGCTATTGCTTAACGCATTGTAAACTGTCCTGAGTCTCCGGAGAAGGGCGACATATAAATCAAATTAAAAAAAAATTACAAGAGGTTCAGGCTAGCGTCAAGAGAACTTCACATGAGTTGGCTGCCATATGAAAATCAGTTCTCCTTCATTGAATGGCTTCAAAAAGAGGCTGAAAGAAAAAAGTGCATCTGATCGAGATGCTGTAATGCCAGGAATGTCAAACTCGTGGCCTATGGGCCAGATGCATCACGCACTGGCCATGCCCACGCCTGGTTTAGCGAAGGGGAGGAAAAGTCTCAATACGTCACATGACGATGCAAGTTTGACACCCCTGCTGTAAAGTTTGCTGCCTTGGTGGCGCAGCAGACTAAAGTGCTGTTAAGTAGCACCAGCTACCTGCAATTACTGCAAGTTCAAATCTCACCAGGCTCAAGGTTGACTCAGCCTTCCATCCTTTCGAGGTAGGTAAAATGAGGACCCGGATTGTGAGGGCAATAAGCTGACTTTGTATAAAAAAGAACACCGTTTAGGGAGGGCCGAAAGCCCTACTAAGCAGGTATATACAAAAGTATGAAGGCTATTGCTTAACGCATTGTAAGCCGCCCTGAGTCTCCGGCGAAGGGCGGCATATAAATCGAACCAATAAATAAATAAATAAATAAATAAATAAATAAATAAATAAATAAATAAATAAATAAATAAATAAATAAATAAATAAATAAATGGATCTTGCCATGTGCAGAGGCTTGGTATATGTGCATTTTGAGGTCCCTTCCAATTCATTGATTGCATTATCTAAACCCTAGGCCCATACAAATGACTTTCTAAAAAGATATTTAGGTGTTTAGTGGACAACAGAAAGAACTTCCCAGACTGAAAGTGTTGCCTGCCTTTGTAGTAGACTATTATTCCTGCTTATCAGAAGGTAGATTTTCCAGCTCTCACGTTTTCTCTCTCTGGCTAAGCATGAATATGGACAGTTCCCAGGCTGGACACTGAACTGAGACTATTTGTACATGAAGAGTTTGCCAAACATAATTCAGACTATTTACAACTATTGGGACTTAAGTCACATTGCAGTTGTTGCAGAATTATTTGTAAAAAGAAATTAAATTACAGCACACCGTATGTGTTTTGGGGTGTAAATTGCAGAGCATCTTTCTTAATAGACTCTCCTGCTCGAGCAGGGAGTTGAACTAGATGACTTCCAAGGTCCCTTCTGTTATCCTATATTCCATGTACTAATAGAAAAGATAGGCCAATCCACACCCTCTATGCAAGTCAAACAGATCAGACTTCTACCTGCCTGGGTTCATTTTTTTGGTTCAGCATCTATGAATGTAACAATGTTGGTTAATTCTCCCAGGTATATCTAGCAGTGATGAGATGTCCAAAAACAGAGAATATGGAAAACTCTAAGTCTCTAATCTGTTCCTTGAAGCCTGTGCCCCAAATTTTAAATCTCGAATGTATTTATATGCAGATGGTTTTAAGCCTTGTATAATTAGGGGGGAAAAATACACCCTTGCATTATGTATTCATTTTTTTAAAAAAGTTAAGCACATTCACATTATGGCATTCAAGCAATTTATGTAACATGAATAATGCATTTCAGAATAGTTAATTAGCAAGAAGAATCCTGTAATTTCATTATTTCATTCTACTGTAGCCCACTGAGAGGAAAGCAATTTGCAGAATTTTATACTTTAAAAGAAGCAAAGGGATCAAGCCTAAAATCTGACAGTGATGGATACAGTCAGTAGAAACTAAACAGAGGTGGGCTTTGGTGGGCACATAATATGTGTCAAATCAAAGTGAGAATTCTACCTTTATGTAGATGTTGAATCTCTCCTAGGATTGAATAGTTAAGTCAATTGTATTAAGACTGAACTTCTGAAACACTTTTCATAAGGTAGTTCTATTGACAGTAAAAGATCTAGTCAGCCTAATCTGTGTATATTTCCTGGAGAAAAATCTGTACTTCAATCCTGACATTCCCAGTTTCAATTCTTGTCCTTCCAGCTGTGGTGGGGCAATACTCCTGTCTGACAACCAGCCAAGAACCACTGTATACAACATAGGCAAATAAAGCAAAGCAGAGAGTTTCTAAAACCTCCCTCCTACAGCCATCCTGCCATTGGTTGTTGCAAGAAATGTTTCTTTTTATATGGTAGATATCTACTGACCTTGAAGTCTTTAACCTCAGCCTGCAATATGGGACTGTATGATGCTTTTTAAGTCGTTATCCCCCATATGTGTTGAGACTACCATGCCCAGAATTCTCCACGAACATGGTCAAAGGATGAAAGTTCAACTTCCAGTATGGGAGAAGATAACGGTCTGATAGTTTTACTAGCATTTTTACCATTTCCCAGCCATCCTCTGTATACTCTATCTTATCTCTTTTATTTTGATGCCTGACTAGGTGGCTCAGTGGCTGAGCTTGTCGATCAGAAAGGTCAGCAGTTTAGTGGTTCAAATCCCTAATATAGGTCTCCTGCGTGAGCAGGGGGTTGGACTAGATGACCTCCAAGATCCCTTCCAACTCTGTTACTGTTATAGTAGCCTGGGTTGGGTTTTTTTAAAGACGATCCATCCTAAGATTCTCACATTAGTTCATACATTGTAGAATATATCATATACTCTGCCCTACCCTGCTCTCCTATTAGTTCAGTTCAAGTTCAAGGCAACCGTTTTGGATGTCAAGAACTCTTCGTACATTGAACCTTTCAGAATCACATTTATTGTACTGTAATTGTCAGCCCCAAGAGAGGCTGTGCTAGCATGGAGACTTAATAGCCTATCATTATACACCCCACTAACATAAGAATCTTGGCTTTGCCTTCTCAATAAAAAGCTCTGTGTGGTTTCTCTGTGTGCTTTTCAGGATTCATTAATTCTTTTTATTCTGTCTCTATAAAGGATCTCTCCACCACTCCTCTTTCAGTCTTATGGGTTATCATTTTGATGAAGCAAGGCAGGCATGCTTATTCTCATTTGCACACAGATGTTGTTTTGCCATCCTTACCATCTCCCACATCCAACAGAATGGCAAAAAGAACAATCTATGTAATGGAGGAGAGAGTGGAGAGGGAATAAATGGTAAGAACTTAAAAGTATTTGAGAGCTGTAAATCTGCAAGAAGAAAAATTGAAGTAGAGGGGAGGGGGAAAAAACAGATGAAAGAGAATGATTGCCATCAGGGCTTCCTACTGGGCTATTTCAGGTTTTTTTTGTTTTTTTTTTACTTGCTTTTGTGGAGTGTGTGTGTGCATTTTAACAAGGAGTAAAATGATAGATTTGGAACTGCATACAGCTGGGATGTAGGTAATGCAACAGTAGCCTGCTGAGCAATCATTCACCAACCACTGTGTGGCCACCATAGAAAGCTACCCAATAAAATTCCACTAAGTCACCTCCTGGGATTGCAGAATGTAGAAGTGAGAAGGGAGTATTCGCTCCAAGCCAGGTTTTGCATAAGATATGGGGGAACGTTAATGCTCCCTTCCTTTGCTACTGATACAAAAAAAATTGTGACAATTCGACCCAATCAATTGCTACTGTCTCCGAACATCCCCAAACAGCTGTCACTTTCTGCTTCTCAGGCTTACCCGTACCTGTCCTATTTCTTCCTCCATTCCAATTGATTGACTTAGAAGGGTATATGCAGATTTCACCCTGTCCCCTGCCTTTCATCATTACAATTGATTGATGTACAATTCTCTATACATGGTAAAGAAGCAGGTACCGGCCTCTACTCTTCCACAAGCATCTCTCATAAAAATGATCACAGCTGGCCTGTCACTAATATTTGCATTATTTCTCCTTTTGCATGTTTTGATTTTTATGTCTCACCTGTATTTGCTTCACTTCATTTTCTCTGAAAGCCAGTCACTTAGGTAGTGGCAGGATATAATTTCTCCCATCCTTAAATATTCATGGCTCTTTACAACAAGGCATCAGCAATGATATGAAATGCACCTTCTGCAAATCAAATACTTTCTCACTTTCTATTCATTGTTGTTGTTGTTGTTGTTTTGGCCATAAAAACAAATGCTTGATTATAAACATCATAGAAGCAAAACAAAAACAATTTTGGAAATAAAGCTATAAAGTTTCTCTGGATTTCTTGTTTTAAAAAAATACATGGGCAAGGGAAATTAATGGGGTAATATAATTCCTATTATGCCTATTTAAACATTATATGATGAGCCACAGTGGTGCAGTGGTTAGAGTGCAGTATTGCAGGCTACTTCTGCTGACTGCCAGCTGACTGCAATTTGGCAGTTCAAATCTCACCAGGCTCAAGGTTGACTCAGCCTTCCATCCTTCCGAGGTGGGTAAAATGAGGACCCAAATTGTTGGGGGCAATATGCTGACTCTATAAACTGCTTAGAGAGGGCTGTAAAGCACTGTAAAGCAGTATATAAGTCTAAGAGCTGTTGTTATTGCTATATAATATACTAGAAAATCATCAGTAGTCTATGTTGCAACTAAGTTAAAGGTGTTCTAAATCCAGGCTACTGACTTAAGACTTATGAATGTTTATTTATATCTGTGTCCAAATAAACACTTAAATTTAAAAAAATCTGTAAATGAACAGCACGTGACTTGATGCCATGGTATACAAACAATTTTGTCCATGCGAAACCAATAGCTGATCAGAGCCATAAAAATGCTGGTTTGTGTTTTAGTGTGGGCATGTATACCACTTGTTTTATAGGAGAAAATCATGCTTACTATGAATATTGATCCTTTTTATTGATACCAACTCAGATTCAAAGTTTCTGCAAATGGATTTCCATACATGGCTTAACACCCTTGTTAAAAGAAGATTTACACTCATACAATGCACTGGATTGCACTCATACAATGCACTGTACTCTCTTCCTGCCCCTGAATATACTCAAAATACAGACATTGAGTTCTTTAGGCAGTTTGTATTACTTCTCTTCCAGTAGAAGCTGTCCTTCAATCAAAATTCCCTTTGCAGATATAAGACAGCATACCATTTGTATACTATTTGGTTGAAAATCAAACTACTTTAGCCACAGTATGTGAGATCCTTTAATTAAAGAGTAGCTAAAGCTATGCACTCTACAGCTAATCTGGACCCCAAACATGGTGATCCCACATGCCTCAAAAGATGTTTATATTAAAGAAATGGTAGTGGGAAATGGTAATGAAGGAGAAGGTAGGAATTATCAGAAGATAGCCTTCAAAAAAAAAAAACACCATTGTTAAGAGAATAACAATACAACATGAAATGATCCAAAGATTTATCCTTGAAAGGAGGAGGAAGAGCTGCAGTTAGGGCAATGGTCAGATAAGAGAAATCTCAACCCACAGAAATAATAGGGGTATGGAAAGCATTTTAGAAGGGACCCTCCCTAGTTATTTGGAAAGTAAAGGTAGGAGGGAGGGGAAAATATGTTCCTTCCATCTTGCAAAATTTTATTACAATAAAAGTAGCATAAGTACTCTTGGTTTTGGTTTTTTACCTGGACTACCTCAAAGGGTTGACATCAATCAGCCAATACCCTTGTTGCTGCTGAACAACAGATTAGCTACAGCAAGCTACAAGGCACAAGTTGGACTTGCCTGCCAAGTCATTGAGAAAGCCTTTCTGTGCCTGCTGAAAACCAACAACTTTCACAAGGGAACTTTGGGGAAGGGGAAAACATCTTAATTAGTCCCTCTTCCTGCAGAGGTTAAGTGTGCCAACCAGCCACAAAGTGACTATAAATTGATCTGGCCATCACAATCTGCATCTCACTCTGAGAAGTGTGTATTAGTAATTCCATTTAAAACTGGGCATTAAGTGTGTGGAGAATTTTGAAGAATGTTCCACTTTGTTGAAGCTTTGAGGGAACCCCCATCGCTTTTCAGTGAAATGCTCTGTGGTTTGTTCAAGAAAAGCACAGTACCTGCACATACAGAGAAGCCACTTTTTGTAAGGACAGGAAAGATCAGCCCCATCAGAGTGCTTCACAAGCCAGGTTATGTCACTCCCACTAAAGAAAGCAGGAAGCTGGGCTGCACCTGCTTCACACAACCTTAATGCATGAGAGTCAGAATTATCTACCAATCCATGTTGAGTCTCTAGTACCATTAGGTAGCCTTCAATATTAATTATAATAGTAAAGCTGAAAAAGGCAGAAATTTCTCTCTACTTGAAATAACATATAGGACAAACATAAACCCTTCACATCTAATTTGAGTTTGAATTTTTGAATTTAAATTTGAGATTTCCCATTTCCTATCATACACACACACACACACACACACACACACACACACACACATACACAAATAAATAAAAAAAATGTTTTATATCGAAGCACCTGGTCTACCCCAATATGGGAGAAAGCATACTGCTTCCCTTTCGCCTTTCAGCTCCAATCCAGGAGCCCTCAAGCAGTCGCATTAATGCGTATTAATGTGTACACACACACACATACATACATACACACACACACACACACACACACACACACACACACACACATACATACTCCAGGCATGAATATCCAAGCCATTGTATATTTACCATTATCTCTATCGTTCAGCTCAACTTTTATATCAACCATTAATTGAGCAATAAAATAAACAATGAAAAAACTCCATGAGAAATACAACTACATGGCTACCAAAAAAGAAACGTCAGGTAGAAAGCAGAGAATAAAGGGGGGGAGGGTGTTAGAGTCTGCCATCAAACTAGCAGCCACTTCTAGCATAAAACTCCCCCATGGAGAATGAGCAAAAAACATTGTGTGCAATAAACATTTTTACTATCCGCATCCAAACAGTTTCAAAGGAACCATTATAACAGATGCTTTGAATGTATATTAAAAATAACATGCTAAGCCCATAATATGATAACCGATTAGAGATTTCAAGGCCCATTATAGTCAAGGGTAACAAGCAGCTCTGCAATTAAATAACTCCTTCTTGGCCAATATATGTTAAAACAAATCTTTTGGGAATAATGCTGTGAGAATATAAGTGGCTTAGAGGTTGACAGAACAGTGCCAGTTTTTGGCATACTTATGAAATTATCTCTAAACACTTGGCCAAATGGATTATATTTTCTTCCTCATGAGTACACTTTTGCTTTATAATAAAGAATCTTAAAACTCATGGCAATGCAGACTCTTAAGTCAAATCAAGACAATAAAATAAATTGTGAGAGTTAAAAGCCTCCTCAGAGAATGAATAGATCTCTTCCACAAACCCCAACTTTCTCATCTGTTTAGGGAAGAATGTTGAACCCCAAAATATGCAGGAGTTGGGATTCTGTGTGCAAACCACTTGGATTTCTCAGATTTACCATCTCCTGACCCTCAGAACTGCAGGAATAGTCATGATACGCCTGTTGAAAATATCCAGGCCATTGCCAAAAAGTTCCATTGCTCATTAGTTTAATCTGTTTGGGAGAGGAAAAAAATCTATGCCCAGATCATGGATGTCAAGGAAACTAAGAATGATTGGTTCCAACATTTCTTGTATATATACTTTCTCTGAAACAGCAGTTTTCCTAGAACAAGAGGGTGGATCATGCAATTACTATTGACTTTGAGGTCTCCAGGATTAGTTATGATGGCATTGCTAAACAGGGTGAGTTTTTAAAATTATTTTATGAGTTTAGACCTATGGGTTTTTTTTTAAGGAAAATCAGATATAAAGATTACACAACAGACAGCAGTTAAAATTGAAGAAAGAAGGAAGGGGAGTATCAAGGTTCCAAGTAACACCCCCAACCAGGTAAGACTCCAAGGCAATCAATTCCTCAAAGACCCATTTTATTGGAGATGTCATATTGGCACATCTGGGAAAACCCAAATCTGAAAGCTCCCGGGTTTTCCCCACCCAAAAAAATGTCAAAGTCCCTTCCCCTACACCCACATGTCCATCACATGGTCCAATCAATCCACTGTCCCAACTGGAGATGCCTCCCAGTCACGCCACTCCAGGTGCAGGCTGAACATCCTTAACTCTCAGAGAAAAGAATGTTGTTATGGCTAAATCACTCTACCAACTCCAGACACCCCCTCCCACTTTCCCACAGCACTAAGTGTGGCAGCCCTAAAGATCCAGAAGAAAAGCTTCCAGGGCAGACAGGGAGAAGGAAGAAGTAAGGAAATATAGCAAAAGCTGAATGCTCCAATTTTCTTTTCAAGTGTCTTCATATATTACAATGCACCTACCTCTAGTTGCTGAAATGCAGGCAACAGAAGAAGCATCTTCAGAAACCAGCAGTTTAGTCAAATTGATACAATACAATGCAAGCTCTGCTCCCATTGTGGCAACTTTGCCATTTACCATCATTTATCCTCTTGACTCCAATCTACCTCTTCCCACCCACAGATACCTCTCCCTATAATTTTATATTCCTTCTTGCTACTTTTCCTTTTGTACAAGAGGACAACTACCTTCCCATCAGGAAAAGTTACATAAATGAACAAATAATAGTAGCTGCCCTTTAATGATCAGACATAGATGCAATGTTCATATAAACATTCAACAACCCACTCTGTAAGCAACTCACAATCAAAGTTGAATAAATATTCAACTCTAGTTGACCCTTCTACACTACATTACAATCTTACTTTCTACATTCTCACAGCTTTTATAATTTCCTTTTCATCAATATTTTAATTGGACTTCAACATTTACAGCATTTATTTCAATTTAAATCACCATCATTCCCTTGCAAGTCTCAAAAATACTCCCTCCAGCAGTCCCTCAGTTCAGTTTCATCTGAAATTATTTCACTCCTTTTTAAAAACAAATTCTAGTCACTCTCCTGCAGGCACTTTGTTTAACCCTTTTTGTCTACTTCCCAATTTTTTAAATTTCCACCCAATTGCTAGATGTTCCTCTGTCCATTTTAATCTTAACAGCTTGTTGCTAAAATGATTGTTCTTTTTTATTGCATTCTTTGAAACTCTTTTTCTATATATTAACATTATATAATTTCTTTCTCTGATCCGTGTTTGTTGCAGCAATAATTTGCTTATTCTTTTTCTCATCCACAATGCAAAATGATTCCACCAAGAATCTTTTTTTCATTTCTTCCTTTAATGAAATTCCACACTTCCACAGCACTCTGCAACATAATTCCTTTCATTCTGTTCCAAACAGCATTCACAAACTTTTCATTTCATCTTTCTTGTTATTCTTTTCGGAAATTATCTTCTAAGGCTTTTTTTTTTATACTGCAGTTGCACATTCTCCTCCTATTTTGCTTTCAGTCTTGTTTCTTTCACTTGCTTCTTCTTTCATGCCCATTTCCCCTCAAAATTCAATTGGCGTGATAGAAAATGGCATTTTCTTATTTAGAACTTCTCATTTCAGAATAACAGAATTGGAAAAGATCTTGGAGGTCTTCTAGTCCAACCCCTGCTCAATCTGATTAGCTACAAGTTTCATCATAAACAATCAAACATAACATGCCTTGAACTTTATATTAATTTCTTTTACATGTGCACCTAAGCATAGATCTATGCTTAAATCACATATTTAAAACAAATCAATGTTTTTCAGTGTTTTCATGCTCAAAAGTCACTATTGTCTCTAAGGGACCCAGTCACTTTTTTAGGTTCTCTCATCACAATTCTATCCATCCATCAGTCACTTGGATTTAAAAAACTGTGTTCCCCTGGATTGCATTATTTAAAAGCTCTCTTCTAATTGTTTCATTAAACCTACTCACTGGAACAAAACTTGCAGATATCAACAGTTGGTGGACTTTTATTTTTATTCATACATACTTTCTGATGTAGATCTTATTCCTTTCACTTATTAGATCACCTTCATTCAGATCTAATGTAGTAGAGATGGGTTACTTATCTTCTTTTTCTTTTAGTTTAGGGTATGCATAATCTATTTTTCTTTCTTTATTCTATGCAAGCAAGGATATCTAAACAATTGCAAAGAACTTTAAGCTAGTCGCAAGTCAATATATGGAAGACTGTTGAGCATGCCTGGAAATTCTGAATGAGATAGTACAAATCAAGAGACAATAGACTGAAAAAATTGAGAAGTGCAAGTATCATGGTGGTTGGGAGTTGGGGGGGTTGTTGAGGTTGTTTGTCTTCAAAAGTTCATTGAGAATTGTATGAGTATAGGAAAACATTTATTGAACATTTGTTGAATTAGATAGAGCATTTTTTCCTTTCTGACTTTCTTCTGCACCGAGATATCGGTTGAGATGAATTAAAATCTATTCAAGCTGAATAGATCTTCTTTCTTACTAATCTTCCAGAAAGCTACAAAGCACTTTGGGTCAATCCAATTATACTATTCTTACAGACATTGATCTTTCCAACTTAAGATCTGGAGTGTTTGGGGAACACATTCTGAAATGAAAGATCCATTGATTGAAACCATCTATTTTCATAGCCTATTTGAGATAAGTAGATTTGAATAAAGTCAGAATATTGCAATGCTCCACTAAAAGAATCAAAGCAAAAGTAGTAAGAAAATTCAGTTTATTTATCTAGTGTCTGAACTTAAAATTCCATCTGAAGCTCGACCAATGAGGTCCTTGGAAATTCAAAATCCAGGTTTGGCTATATTAAGGTTAAATAAACAACGAACAAAATTCAAAAGATGTTCAGAAATGACATAGGGGTTGGGGGGGTGATTTTCTTTCTGCCTGAAATAAAGAATAGCATTTCACTTATCCTTTAGCTGGAATTTGATTGAATGCAGCTAGTAATTTGAACATTCAGAGTGATTAGAGTCATTACATGAAAGCAGTTCTAATAACCATGAATGTATACACATGCATACAAATGTTGTCTGTGCATTAACAATGAAAGTACAAATTGCTCTTGAGAAACAGGATCTATGATTTTAAAAAGTCACTGATAGATACAAATTGATAGATATTTTAAAATAGGATTTCTTAAATCTTCTGAAATTATTTTTAATCCATTCTTGGACTAGCTATATACTCTGCTTTATTCATGAAGAAATAATGAATTATATTAAAAAGCATAAGTTTTTATATATTAGCCATCAAGCTAATATATATAAAATATATATTTTATATATTAGCCATCAAGAAAAAAAAAACCAGTGTTGATGTCCACTGGAAGCACATGGCTGGAATCATGGACAATCTACAGTATTTCCTGATTTTGTATTAAATGTTAAGCCATAAACTACATTGTAAATTGTAATGGCTGTATTTATACATTATACATAGACTTACTGTGATTTTGTCAGATGCCTACATGTTAAGTTCCACTTAGGTTGATTTATTACTCATGTCTATGAAAATCTAGCCAACTAATGGTCAACACTAAATTGGAACTAGATAAGAGTTAATGGAATTCAAGGGGAGTGGACTTGGATCGCTTGTGGGAATGTAACAATGGAATATGGAAGGAAAGTGTACATTATGTTGGGCTCTGATACATGATACAACCGTTGTTCCTCTTCCATTGGACTGCTGAACTGAAGAAACTAAGAAAAATTTGAAGCCTTATTTTTTTCAATCATCTTCGCCAGATGAAGGCGCTAGAGAATTCAAAAACGTCCTCACATTTAATAACATTTGATATCATTATAGCAAAATCAGATATTTTCAGTCAGGAAAACAATGCTATTATTTTGATACTTCTAACTGATGATTCTGGGATGCCTAGCGCCTTTATATTATAATCCAGTTAGAAAGGGCTGGGCTATGCTTTTAAACGAAACTACACAACCCATATCCCAATCTCCACAACTCCTTGAGAAAACATAATTTGAGCACAGCTAAATTGTAGGCTTATTAGTGCTCTGTTTAAGCGAGTTCTTCATCTATAGTTCCTCAGTTATTTTACTTCTTGGTAGATGTGGCTGAAATCAGTTCTTGGTCAACTGGAATACATACCCAACTTAGTTACTGCAAATAGTAATGAATAAGATAACTGCAAAGTGAAGGTACCACGCTACCCCAGGCCTCTACTTCATCCTCATCATTGCCAACTCCACCAAGGAGCACTGGCTCAAATCCAGTGCTGCAGCCATGCCAATGCAAAGCCTCAGCTACCCCATTCCTAAGGCACCCCAGTGCTATGTCCAAGCTATAGCTGTAGCTACCCTGTCAACCTGCACTTCACCAGTCTTGTAACACTGTACTCTGCCAGCCCTATCGTCCTAGTAGACCTTCATCAACCTCTCCTTCCCACTGCTGCGATGCTTTGGAAGGCCTCAGAAGTAGTTATGAAACTAGTTTTTGAAGTAGTTTGTGGTAGCAGAACACTTATTTCTGGTATTTCTTTCAAATACCCTCAGAAGTTCAGTTTTGTGTAGAAACTACAGGAATGTAAATAGCTGTATGGAGAAGACACTACAGCAGGAAGTGATCAGCCAAATTACTTATTAGCAATCTAGATATAAAACTCATGTAGCTCCAGAGTTCACATTGTCTCATTATCTAGGATAGCACCATCTCCAAATCAGTATCTGTAATTGAAGATGTTCTTTTATTACACCCTTGCTAAATTCTCAATTATCAGACTGAAGTCTTGATGTTCTTTTGCTTCTCAATTTAAATCTACCTTCTTCCCAAGAATAGCACATAAAACAAATGAGCTACTCAAGCACTAATTCTAATTTCACACAAATTTTGCAGTGATGATTTGCTTATATGAAATGAAAGAAAAAATTCTGGTAAATGTTAAATAGAATTTATTGTGATTTTTTTTAGAAAATGGTAAATTATTCACAGATAATTAAAACTTAATTTCATATCGTGCATAGACACGTGAGTTCTTTGTCAAGCTACCATAAAAATTAAAATGCAAATTATTGCATAATGTGCCATTTCAAATGGGGTTTATATGCCTAACCATCTGCAAGAAAATCATATGCAGGAACTGATTCCAGCGTAAGCACAAACAGATGTCAGCTTTTTCAACTATTGTTTAAACACCAATTTGTGAGTTTGAAATTTACAGACTGTCATTAGCGTTTGGGTTGATTTTTCTCTTCAGTACACGGAACCAGTCATTCTATAGACCCAGATATTACATCATATCACCTTGACCTTGTAGAGTGCACCATTCAGGCAATATAAATTTGGAATTCTCATAAAGTGCCCACATCAACATTACTCAGATAATGCCAGCTTCCTGTAAGCAGCTGTAGATTCAGTGCCTCTATCTGCAGAAAAAAAGTGTGTGTAAAATACTAGGATCACATGAGGCTAAGTAGACAAATGAAGCTAAGTAGATGAAAATGGGCTAAAAAGGTGCTGTCAGAGAAATATTGTCAGGAATGGAACATATATAGTATAATAACAGAGGAGCAGGGGTGAAATCCAACAGGTTCTGACAAGTTCTGGAGAACCGGTAGCGGAAATTTTGAGTAGTTCAGAGAACCAGCAAATACCACCTCTGGCTGGTCCCAGAGTGGGGAGGGAATGGGGATTTTGCAGTATCCTTCCCCTGGAGTGGGGTGGGAATGGAGATTCTGCAGTATCCTTCCCCTGCCATGCCCACCAAGCCACGTCCACAGAACTGGTAGTAAAAAAAATTGAATTTTACCACTGCAGAGGAGTGAATGGATTCGGATACTCCTAAACTCCTAAATTTGGTTTAGGTTGCTTTACATCATACAGGTAGTTCTTGACTTATGACCACAAGTGGAACTGAAACTTCTATTGCTAAGCAAAGTGATCATTAAGTGAGGTTGTATGACCTTATTTGCTGTAATCATTAAACAAATCATCATGGTTGTTAATAGAATCTAGTTTCCCCCAATGACATTGCTTGTCAAAAACTGACTGGAAAGGTCACAAATGGTGATCATGTGACCCCTACAACTGTTGGGTATACATAGCAGTTATGAAGCACCTGAATTTTGATCATGTGACTGTGGGGGGGGACACCTCGACAGTCGTAAGTGGGAGGACCAGTCTTAAATCACTTTTTTCAGCACCATTATAACTTCAGAGGTTGTTAACCAAATGGCCGTAGGTTGAGGACTACCTATACTTTGTGAATTTTAGAATCAACATATCTATCCCATAACATTTATTTAACCCTTATTAGACAATTTGATATAGTTTTTCATATTTGCTACTGTAAAATGACTTACCTGGGAATGATAAAACCTTGATTAAACTGGATAGAAATCCTTTATTTATTCTGTTAGAATGATTCTTTTGAATAGAATCAGCATGCTAGTGACAGTTCATTACAAATCACCAAAGACACCCCTCTTCCAAATAGCATCATACAGCAATTAAGTAGAATTTGGGACACAAGAGAGCCTTACAGAACCATACAGCATAAAAGATAAAGAGCTGAAGTGTGGTTATCCTTCCCACACTCTGAACATGGAACTGCAAGTAGGAGTAAAACTGGGATATAGTGCCCCAATCCTCATGGCTGGTTCAAACGGATATGTATACCATGTACCAATCTATCCTCGTACTGCAGGAAGTTGAGGGAAGAAGGAATGTCACCTTACATACACAAGGCCAATTAAAAAGAACACTGTCTGACAACTATTACATTTTTAAAAGAAACAATTGTGCTTGTCATAATGTCTTCATCATCATGCCTAGTTTGGTCTTTAAGATGCCTTGAACTTGGGTTCATTTTTATAGGTTTATACTATACCTTGCTATACATATATGTCAATATTTTCTATTATTTAATTGCATACGTTTGAAAATATATGGGAATGTTTTTAAGAAATTAAGATTAAGATTCAAAATTCATCCATAACTATATCATTGTTTAAGCCATGAAACTACTGCTGTGTGCTATATGTGTTGGTAACAATATCAGAGATGTCAAAACCATTCCCTTATTTAATAGGTATCAAGGTTAATTTCACAATTCTTTTCCAAATGTGAGGAGATGGAAAATAATGCCAGCTACATGGAAATCAAGATACTGTACAGAAGCACCTTCTGGAGGACAGTGAGATGGAGTGGTGCCTGAATGACAAATGAATAACAAGATGAACACAATGATGCCACCTATTCTGGGGAACTCTGGAAATCACAAAAGGGTTGCCTTTGTGAAACTGGACCAACTTCTGATAATGTTACCTAGTTTGAATAATGAAAAGTCTGCCAGAAAGCAACCAAGCTCATAGAGCACCAAGAACCGCTCATTTCAACCCTGACTTACAAATATTTTCTTCAATTGGACAGACTTCTCTCCCTCAGAAAGGATTACCATGCTTGGAAATCATGTCCAACTTCATTTAAATTGGAAAGGAATATAGTTATTTGTGTGTTTCTTGAACAGCATTAAATTTCACATTTCCGAATCTCATTTCAGATTCAGCCTCCAAGTTGAATGGGCAGTCTCTGAAGTGGATCTTCAGTTAAGTAGTTTTCCAAACTAAATCTTGTGAAGCATACATAATCTGTGAAGTGTAAGATACTGCCCAAAATCAGTGTGTATGGTGTTAAGTTTTCAAATAAAATGGAAACAATATTATGGCTATGGAATGGATGAACAATGGCATTTGTGCTTCTAATTTACAACTCATAAAAACCGAACAGCTGACATTGGGAAAATTGCAATATTCCATTCCAAACAAAGCCCAATTATTCAAAAACCACACAATAAGGCCAACAATCCATTATGCCAATAGGTTAGTGAAAACAAATCCTTGCTTAACTGAAAGGAGGAAGAAGAAACTAATATATCACACTTTAAGGATTAATGGATGGAAATTATTTTGAAGATTGCTGCTCCTCCTTGAGTAACAGTGCTGGCAACAAGTAATGCTAGTTGTACTACTAACATCTCAAGTAAGTAGTTGGTTGAGCGATTGTCCTGCTATATAAATGCTATTGAATTGATTTAACTGCAATATTAGATATCATCTTGTCAACTGTGTTGGTATCATCCATCTATTATAATCTGCTCAGGCAGTCTATCCTGCTCGGCAATCCATCCGGGTAAAGCTAATGATATGACTTTTTCCTATTCAAATGTCTCCTTCTGCTGACATTTTTCATTACTAGATTAGCAAGGATTGCTAACATAAATAACTGTACTCTATTCCCATAGCTATATGTAGATTGGTTGCAATTCTACACAGCATTCTTATATGAGTTATGGAATATACCAAGGGCAAAGCAAGGAGAACCACATGTGGACAGCATGGAGATGAATGTAGGCACAGTCAAAGCAGAAAATGGACTGATTATATATGAGGACTTCCATAGCTAGACTAAAAAATGCAGACAACCTGTAGACTGAAGCATAGAGATGTAAATCATTTTGCTACCATCTAGTAGTTACTTATATTTGGAGACATTTGATTAAGAAATCTGCATGTTTACTAAATGAATTTAAATATAGTAATTCAAATGTAACAAATGGTATGCTGGCCTTTTATAGCATCCGTATAATGAATTGTGATCCCAGATTGTAGATGTGAATCAAATTGTTCTAAATATTTGGGTTACTATTGCCAGCTATACAATTGTTGAATCAAAAAAATCCTGTGTCAGAACTTTTAAAAATCAAATTATTCCAGCATAAGAAATAATAACCACAAATAAACTTATGTTCAATATCATTCCATGTAATAGAGGAATCTTTAAAAGCTACAATAAATTAAAAAATTACTGAACACAGTGAAGGTGATTTATACCGGAGTGTTAATACAGGAGATTTCTTAGCAGATTGTGACTGTGGGAAGTGTTTGAATATTTTTTTAAAAAAAAGCCAACTTCAGAATTATAAATAAATGAGATGAGCATAAACTGTTTCCCAACAAATATATAGTGGTAGTATAAAGAAAAAATAATAATATGAAACCTTTAAAAAGAAAAGTTCAAAGCAGGATCACTAGAGCTGGATTTTTTAGACTGAAGCCATAAATTTTATTACAAGTATGTATATACCCCTTCTCAGAAATGTGTTCCCTTATGAACTGAATTTTACATATTTCCTTTTTTAAAAAGTTTTTTGAGGTTCATTCTAGCATAAAATATAATGAAAATAGAAATTTTTAAAAAGGGAGGCAAGTGCAGGATAAAAAAAGAAAAACAGTTGACTCTTTACAACAGGGTAAACTACTACCCTGGGTAACTACTAGCCATAATACAATTATGACTACAACTTTTTATATTACCTATAATTATTAAGGGGTGCAATGGCTCAGCAGTTAAAGAAGCTGAGTTCGTCAGCTGGAAAACTGATAGCTGGGGTTCAAAACCCAATTTCTGTGAGATGGGATAAGCTCCTGTTACTTGCTCCAGCTCCTGCCAACCTAGCAGTTCCCACTTTGGTGGGAAGGTGACAGGATTCCATGTGCCCTCAGTGTATAGTCATGCTGGCCACATGACTATAGCAATGTCTTTGGACAATGATGGCTCTTTCAGCTACGAAACAGAAATGAGCACTGCCTCCTAGAATCTGACACGACTGGATAGGGGAAACTTTTACCTTTTTATAATTATTAAAAGCCAGTTTTATAAATACACAATTATTAAAATTTCAAACTAAATGCTAAATTTCATTTTTTCCCCCTATATCGGGCATAAAAACCAGAAGCAACGTCCCAATAGAAATAAGACCAATAAAATATCTACTTAAAACAGTTTATATTGCCTACTTAACCAAATATATTTTTTGTTTTTTCCCCCTGTGGTGGGAAATGACATATATTTCTACTTACAATTATTAATGTTTCTAAATCCCTATATTCTTACAAATTCTTTAACCTTAAAAGGAAAACTCTTTTACATTCATTATAAGAAACATTTCTAAACATTTCTTTTTAAAAATCCATCTTTATAACTAAACTACAACTAATTCTAATTTTACTTCCTTTTTACATAATATGTTCAAATCATTTTCAATACCATTTTGAAGACTTTAGGCATTACTTTAAAACTATATATAAAACAAGAAAGAAAAAAAATGAAACATGAAAAACTTATTTTCCCTTCCTCTCTCTCATCCCATTGAACTTTACATATTTTAAAAACTTAAAAAGGGAAATCAAACCCTAATCTCCCAAAGACAACCTAGCTACATTGGACTACAGGGATCTCAATCCAACAGTGCTGAACAGTATTTATACTCAAATGAACAGAGAGAGCACATTTAATTTGGGCTACCTGCAAGGTGTATACAAGCTGTCTTGTCTTCTACATCATTTATTTTTTATCCAAGCTCTCCTAGATCTTCACAGGAGAACTGAAATTCCTGATTCCTTACAAAAAATTACAGGAAATAATTGCTACTGCAGCATTTTTCATTTTAAAATAAACCACATCCTGCCAGGCTTATTTTCTTCTTCTTTTATCCACCTTCTGGGTTTCCTTTGTTCTCTTCACCAACTTTTTTATTCTTGTTAAAGTTCTCATTGAAACCTCTCACTAACCGAGTGCAATTTAGAAATGCTGCTTTAGGCTGCATGAGTGACAGCTTAGGTAAACCCAGATCACAGCAGTCAGAGATGAATGAAGTAGTGAGCTTATGCTATTATCCTGTGAAAAGGAGCCACTCTATATTTCCATTTTTGTGATATATATCTATATCTATCTATCTATCTATCTATCTATCTATCTATCTATCTATCTATCTATCTATATCCAATCACCTGAAGTCCTCAGCAACATTGTTATGATTGTAGTGATTATGTTTTGGGACTGGCAGCAGAGAGCAACAACATACACACAGGGGAATAAAACAAAGCAAAATAGTAGCCATGGAGTTGCAATGCATTCACATGTAGAAGCAGGTAAAGACATCATCTTGACTTTTTTTTTCTTTTTCTTTTTTTTTTTTTGACATCCCACCTGCAGAAATTGTTGGCAGAGAGACCCAAGTTCAACTCCAACGTCAGTCACAGAAGCTCAGTGAGTGATTTGGGGCCAGCCTCTCTCTGTCAGTTGAATTTACCAACAGGTTTAACACCTATTTTTCTGGAGGGAATGGGAGGAAGAAGTGATACGTATGTTCAGCTCTAAAAAAAAAAAAAAAATCCTTACAAAGATAAAATGTAATGCCATGACATCACAGGTAAGAATTTGCCTGAAGTACTTTCATAGACAGGATTCTGATGAGGGTCCCTTTATGAAATAAATTGCAAACCCTCTAAAATTTCTCCGTAGGACTCCAAAGAAAATTTCCATTTGCAGTATACCCACAGGTGGGCATTGTGCTTAGCACCACAACTAGCAGTTTCAAATGAAATGCCAGTTGGGCCCTTTCCCAGAAGGCAGAAGCGTGTACCAAGAACTGTATCAATGCCCTAAATTTTAATTCAAATTGGGGCTGCAGAGGCAAAGTGGTTGCTCAAAAAATTATTTCCTCTCATAATTAAGTTTCTCTCTCATATTTTCCCTCAGAAGTCTTTCCCAAGCAGTCTCTCTGATGCACTTCCAGGAGAAATAAAAAAAGATTGTCCGAATGGAAGGTAAAAGTCTTTTTTTTCCCCAAAAAAATATTCCCTCGGTGCTTTTAGATGGAGCTGGCAATTCTCTGCCCTGTTTTGTTTGTGATGACTGGAACACTGCTCAAGCAGCATCTCTGTAACCTCACCCAAGCGTGCAATGTCGGTGAGCAATGTTCTTCCCTTTGCTGTTCAAAATTCTGAGTCCAGGAATAATCAAGAGGCTGTGATTTTTCAATCATGAAAAATAAATTTTGAAATTACCCAGCTGTCAGAACAGTTCAGTTCCCAATATCCTCCCCGCCTGTTGTAATGCTGTAACCCGTGACTACTGCTTGGTTCAGAAATTGTTGTGCTGGCCATGTCTATTAACCAATAAGAATCTGTAATACCAATAATAAGAACCATCTCTGCTGTCTATCAACCTCCTTACAAGCTCATTTCTTAAAATAAGGTTTCAAACCACTGAAAGGAAAGGCTCTGGAAGCTTGATTGTTCTCAACAATTAAATAGCATGTTCTCTGCCACTGTCATAACTTTATGATATTCATTACAATTCAAGATTTTTGAGTTGGTAAGTGGGCTTCTCGCTTTTCTTTTTAAAAGACATTTTTAACCCCAAGTACCCCAAACGTGCATACACACAAACACTTGTTTTTAATCTTGTTCTCTGTCGTGGGAACTCATTTGAAGCGAACCGTGGTTTCACAGCTTCAATCAAGTATGTTATGTTCTGTATAAAACAAATATAATCCAAATATAAGAAAAGAGGTTTTCTTTATTTAAGAATTGTCACAGATCGTTTCAAAGAATATGAAGTATATAACTACAGGTTGTCCTCAATTTATGATCACAATTGAGTCCAAAATTTCTGTTGCTAAGCAAGACAGTTGTTATGTGAGTTTTGCCCCATTTTATGACCTTTCTTGCCACAGTTAAGTGAATCACTGCAGCTGTCAAGTAAATAATACAGTTGTTAAGTGAATCTGGCTTCCCCATTGACTTTGGTTGTCAGAAAGTCACAAAAGGTGATCACATAATCCCAGGACACTGCAACATTCATAAATATTGTACATGCCAGTTGCACAGGATCCAAATTCTAGTCATGTGACCATGAGGATGCTGCAACTGTCATAAGTCACCTTTTCAATGCCATTGTAACTTCAAACTTCAAGCCATTTCACAACTTCAAATGATGGCTACGAGTCAAGGACTATCTGTATCCCAATTAGCTAGGCATACTTATCTGGGATGCAAAAGTCAAATAATCACCAGAAGCCAACAAAGAGATTCATAAAAAGTGATGCATCTAGTGTGCATTCTCATTACTACAGCACAAGTATCAGGTGCTTTGCTAATTGGTTTACTCATACAGCAGTTGGAGGAAAACTTTCCAAAGAAACCCAACAGGGAACAAATAGAACATAATTCGATTTCATCTCAAATGACTGGATGACCTTAAAGCGATGCATTTATTGTATGTTGCCCAGAGTCATGTTTTGTGAGATGGGGACCATATAAATATGAGATAGATAGATAGATAGATAGATAGATAGATAGATAGATAGATAGATAGGTAAGTAGGTAGGTAGACAGATAGAGATAGAGATAGAGATAGAGATAGAGATAGAGATAGAGATAGAGATAGAGATAGAGATAGATTTTGCTTCATGAAAGAATACGTAATCAAAAAAAATTTGGACTGCAGGTAGTTCTCAGCTTATGATGACAATTGGGACTAGTATTTCTGTTGCTAAGCAAGGCAGTTGTTAAGTGAGTTGTGCCTGATTTTATGACCTTTTATGTGATGGTTGTCAAGCAAATCACTACAGTTGTCAAGTGAAGCATGTAGTCTTATGTAAATCCATCTTTCCCCTTGACTTTGCTTGGCGGAAGCCAGCCGGGAAGGTCACAAATGATTATCACATGACCCTGGGATGCTGCAACTGTCACAAATATTTTCCAGTTGTCACGCACCCGAATTTTGATCATGTGACCATGGGGCTACTACAATGGTCCTAAGTCCAAGGACCAGTTGTAAGTCATTTTCTTCCAGTGGTGTTATCACTTCAAACAGTCCCCAAGCAAATGGCTGTAAATTGAGAACCTGTACACGATACAGTATCTATTCTGGAGTTATCTATGCTACTATGGTAGTGATAGACAATGGGAAAGTTATGCGAGACAGAGTGAGGTTAGAGTTCCCCAGGGCACTAATATGTCTATCATCAACTGCTATTTCATGCTATGAAATGTGCCATAGAAAAGCCAGGAAAAAAGAAGCATGAGATTTAAACTGAAATCTCCTTTAAGCAGAAGGCTTTCAACTTCTTGCAGTGTTTTCATTCTAGCATGCAAAAAAAGATGCTTATGCTGTGCCTTATTCAATGAATTGATGTCTCAGTAATTTCTGCTGAGTCTATGCCAACTAAAAGAGAAAGACTATAGATAACTTCTAGGATCCTTTTTACACATAATTTAAAAATTCTAGCATTTTCTTTTTAAGGAAACGGGCACATTACAAGAGAAAGCACCAAGATTGTTTTTACATATAGTCCTCAACTTACAATCATTTGTTTACAGTTTGAAGTTACAACAGCACTGAAAAAGTGACTTATGGCTGTTTTTCATACTTACAACCATTGTCGTATCCCCATGGTCACATGATCAAAATTTGGATCTTGGCAACTGGTTCATATTTATGATAGTTGCAGAGTCTTGGGATCACGTGATCACCTTTTGTGCCCTTCTGACAAGCAAAGTCAATGGGGAAGCTAGATTCACTTAACAACCATGTTACTAGCTTAACAACTGCAGTGATTCACTTAACAGTTTGAGAAGAAAAGTTTAAAAATGAGGCAAAACTCATTGAACAATTGTCGTAGTTAGCAACATAAATTTGGGGCTCAATTGTGGTCATAAGGGCTCATTGACTGAGCCCTTATAAGAGAGGGTCATTTTAGGAAAATTAAAACGGTGAATAGCTTTCTTTCCAATATTTTCTACTGAAATTTGTCGGTCTGTTCACTCTTACCACATCTTACCAAGAAGCGATTTTGTATTTTGTTTTTTGTTAAACAGATATTTAATGAGTGGCCTCTGCATCTATGTCACCATTTTGTGAAAGCATCCACAACATTCTTTCAGTGCCCTAAATGACACCAAAAGCTTGTTTATATTCTATTATTGAGTTATATAAAATTAAGTGTATGATACAATTTGCATAAGGACTATATTTCTGCATATCAGTTTACAACTAATGATTAATTCCTGTTCTTGTAGCTATGGTTTTTAGGATATCTTCCGCTTTTGTTCCTGAAATTCCTTTCTATATGTCAGCTTACATACTATGAACTTTGGCTTAATTGATTAACGCATCTAATTTAGGCAGCATGCAATCATTTATTTTCTTCCCAATTATTATTTCTCTGCTTGTTTATTTATAAAGCCACACTCCTGGCTATTCCTTTCCAAAATGCTCTCATTTTCAAAAGCAGACACCACTGGAATGTTTCCAGAACTTCTAGTACTCATAATGGTGTGATCAGCCCCCAGCACTTGTCTTCCAAAGGAAATGATTCATTTATTAATGCTGTAATTATAGGCAATGAAACAGCTGACAATGGAGTCTTTAGCCAGACATATGCTACTTCCCAACATCTGTTCTTTTGAGGAAATGCAGGACATTGACTCATAAAATGGAAAACAATAGTTTCTCAATAAGGAACAGAGCAATTAATTTCCGAAAGCAAGGTCATTTTCCACCCTATTGTCTTTAAGATACCAGAGGGAAAAAAGCATCTAAGTGAATATTTCTTATTCCAAGATACTATGTATATGCTTGGTACAATCTTGTGGTTAGAGTTATTAGAATAGGGCTGTGAATATAGATTCACTACTCTGCAATGAACTTCTCCAGTTGACCATGAGATGCTCTCAGACTTAACCTGCCCTGCAGAATAATTAAGAGGATATATGGCACTGGAAAAGAGCCACTTACACAGCCTTGAACTCCTTAGAGAGAAGGGGATGACAATGTAAAGTGAAATAAAAATAACATACAGTCCAGAATAGATTGATGAAAAATTAAAATTCAGGTAGCATCTCTGATATCAGTTTATTTGGAATAAAATGATACCAACACAAAATATTTGTTCATTTTAGTGCCAGGTAGTAATGGGCATTACTAACACTGTTGTTCTCCTCTTCCAATTATATATTTTCTATTATCATTAGAGGGAACACATTTCATAATCTCTTTGGTTATCATCAATAGAAGACATAGAATAAATAAAGGCTTGACTTTCAGGAAGCAAATATATATGTATGGTTATTATTCAGCTTTTTCCCAGGATTCATCAAAACAGACTTCATACATGAAAATGTTATTGGGTTTATGCTTATAATCACCCTAATACTAGAGGACTCTGGGCATCATATAAACATATAAACAATACACAAAATAAGACTGCATAATCATAAAATTCAAACATGAAATGTAAAAAGGGACTATCGGGTGCCAAAAGTTTGCTGAAACAATAGAGCCTTGCCTTGCTTATGGGAGCAGCCACAAAGCTTAAAATATCACAAACAGTAGAAAATGTTTTATCTGCAAATAGACAAGCAGGATCCCATCTGAAATATAACATTTTTCTCTGGGGAGAAAAATTGGTTCAATAACCAAATTCTGCCTGTCCCAGCAGACCAAGTCTCATTCTCTCAGTTTTTTTTATAGGAACATCTTCTGATATATCTTTTATCTTTAAAAAGCAACTCCTGAAACAGCAATGAGTGAAAATAAGAATCATGAATCACTTTATCTGTGAAGAAAAGATGAGTTCAAAATGTTGGAGTTATCTCATTGAAAATGCTAATGTTCTGCCTGATCTATGAAAAAAAAGTAACAAAGGATTTTTCATCAGGTTTGCCTGATCCGCCAGTTGCGTCCCTTTCTAGATCGGGACTCTCTACACACAGTCACTCATGCCCTCGTCACCTCTCGTCTGGACTATTGTAATGCTCTCTACATGGGGCTCCCCTTGAGGTGCACTCGGAGGCTCCAACTGGTGCAGAGTGCAGCCGCGCGGGGTTTATGGGAGCAACGTGGAGTTCCCATGTAACACCTCTCCTGCGTGAGCTGCACTGGCTCCCGGTGGTCTTCCGAGTGTGCTTCAAGGTTCTGGTTATCAGCTTTAAAGCACTCCATGGCTTAGGACCTGGTTATCTATGGGACCACCTGCTACCACCAATAGCCTCCCACCAGCCAGTACGCTCCCATAGAGAGGGGCTCCTCCGGGTGCCGTCGGCCAAACAATGTCGACTGGAGGCCCCTAGGGGGAGAGCCTTCTCTGTGGGGACACCTACGATCTGGAACGAGCTCTCCCCAGAGATAAGGAGGATCCCGGATCTGGGCACCTTCCGTTGCACACTTAAGACTTTTTTATTTCATCAAGCTGGCCTGGCCTAAATCCTCTCCCCTTTTTAAATGTAAATTTTAATTTGTTTTTTAAATTATGGGGTATTTTAAATTCAGCCAAATTATTTAATTCGCTTTTATTCTATTTTAAATTTTTGTATTTATGTGTTTTATCTTGTGGCTGTTCACTGCCCTGAGTCCTTCGGGAGTAGGGCAGTATAGAAATTTAAATAAATAAAAATAAATAAAATAAAAATAAACCATAGTTGAAAAATTTATGGCTCTCCAGGTGTTTGATGACAGGAACCGTCCTCCCTGAATGTTGGCCATACCAACTGGAACTGATGTTAATTGGAGCTGACATCTTGAGGACAAACTAGCCCCTGCCCAATACAGCTTAACTTGAAATAATATTTTATTAGGGCAGTGAAGTCAGGCCTCTCTTTCAGAAAGATTCACTCTTAACCACAAACTTCAAATGATTTTAGTAATAAAATGAATATCCACATACTTTTTTCTTTGTATATATTCCTCTAGGTCAGAGATCTTCAAACTTGGCAGCTTTAAGACTTCAACTCCCAGGTATGCTGGCTGGAGAATTCTGGGAGTTGAAGTCCACAAGTCTTAAAGCTGCCAAGTTTGAAGACCTCTGCTCTATGTATTGTAGAGTATATAGCAAGTACAGTCTGTCTTTCCAACATTAGCACAGAAAAGCCAAGAAGAAAAAGAACTAGTTATTTTGTGAATCATCTCTTCTGAGTACAAGTAGAATTACAAACTACTCTATTCCCAAATTAGGCATTGGTGATTGTAAATTAAACTAATTCTCTCCTAGAATTAGGCTCCAAGATATGAATAGTAGGGAAACATTGACAAAAGGTGGGTTGCTTCCTTCTAGTGATGTTATGCTGCTGATTTCCTTGAAAATCTCTCTTGCTCTCCCCCCTCCCCCTCCCCCTCACACACGCCAAGGGCGGGTTTCAAAACCCGTCACTACAGATTCGCTCATGTGTGTGGGCATGCTCACACGTGCATAACACTTCTGCACATGCGTCTGGGAGGGTGTGCAGAGCCTCCCGCTGCCACCACTACCGGTTTGCCCAATCCGGGCAACCCACCCCCCCCCCCCACACACACACACTGTTGCATATTTCCATTACTTTCTTACTTACTCTCTGCACCCTAAGATACATGCATCATTCAGCCAAATGGAAAGACCATTCCTTAAATACTGTAGAGCAAATGAAGGAATGGAAGAAAATGATGCCACAAGACAGAGTTTGCATGGAAACCTGCCAGCTTCTCCTTAATTTTGATTAAAGTTAAAATATTATTGAAAACTCCTCACTTAGGAAAGGAGGCTGATGGAGATATCATGTTGGAGATCATAATTTTCAAGTACATGTGGATACTATGTAGCTTGAATTAAGTTAAAAACTAGCAAACAGATAAATAGCAATTACTTTCTTGTACAAGAAATAATTGCTATTCGTATGACAATCCCTAATGGAGTATGCTTTAATTTATTATGATTTCTTCCAATGCTGAATTCTTCTTAAATAGTTATTTTTGTATTGTGTTTACTTTTCTTTAAACATAAAGCAGATAGGAAATAGTTGTATTCCACCAATAGAAAAATGTCCTCATTTGGATAAATAAACTCAGAACAAATAAGCCACAGAGAACTCATAAAATTGAAACTTACAATTACACAGAGTTCATGTAATAAAGGAAACAATACCAATTATTTCTTATAACAGAATCTTCAGGTGTCTTTCTGTCTATTTTCCATATGCCTAGAATAATATTTTAAATACTGCCATATTTTATGCCTTTCTTCAAAGAGTAGAAACATATTTGAAGTGAAGCACAGTGAAGGCATATTCACTACAAGGCTAGCATGAAAAGGGAGTAGCCTAAAATAATTGAAAAACTGCAGAAAAAGAGAAAGAATACCTAATAGATATCAGATAATTAAACTGTGAGCTAAAGGACAATACAAATAAGATTTGTGGAAAGGTAGATTATATCAAAGAACAATATAATCCTATTTTTTTAAAAAAAAAGATGAACCTGAATCTTTTTCCTCTCTCTCTCTTTCCAAGTGAAACTGCATAAACAAGTCAACCTATTTTCCAAAGCTCCAGAAGGCATGAAGCAATGGATGGAAGCTAATCAAGAAGAGAACCAACCTTGAACTAAGGAGAAATTTTCTGATAGAACAATTAATCAGTGGAACAACTTGCCTTCAGAAGTTGTGGATGCTCCAACACTGGAAGTTTTAAAGAAGAGATTGGACAACCATTTGTCAGACATGTATAGGGTTTCCTGCTTGAGCAGGGAGTTGTATTAGAAGACCTCCAAGGTCCCTTCCAAATTTGTTATTTTGTTATTCTGTTAAATAAATTCTAACAGGAAGAGTGAGATAACCACATCATGTCAGCCCACCCATCATAATTCTTATCTCATTCCCCCATCCCCAGGGGTGGGGGGGTGGGGATGTGTGAAGAAACATTTGAAAAATGAGAAAACCAAAAAATCAATCAAAATCATCTTTGGACTTTTCTGAAGGCATTCCAAGAGACTTGATTCGACTGGATGTTTCACATCAGTTTGAAGATTCAGTCTGAGGATTTCGGTCAAGCGATTCTGAATTCAACCTTGTTGTAATTGAATCACTCATTCAAACCATCACTCACATGTTCTATACCTGTTGTCATGGGACCCAAATCAAAGACATTCAGAATTTATTTCATTCAATTCTTCTTCCAAGTTTTAACCAATCATGGCACCATTCTTTTTCAAAAAGCAGCTAAAGAAATAAATTCATAGAAGAAGAGGTTAATTGGCATTTTTATCCAGGTCACTAATTCTAGTATATATTCTACAAATGCTCTAGAATTCTATATATAAATTCTAGAATTCCATAAATTCTAACATAAATTATTGTATCTGCTCCTGCAAAAGTGCATGGTCAACTATAAATCATTGTTATTTGGGGATGTTGATAGGGACCTTAGAAGTGAGTTTTGAAAACTTATTGGAAAAAGAATAGTCTAAACTGGGCACATGGAGAATATAAACTCAACTCACCTGATAGAGCAGTGCTTCTCAACCTTGGTAGCTTGAAGATGGGTGGACTTCAACTCCCAGAATCCCCCAGCCAACGCTGCTGGATGGGGGATTCTGGGAGTTGAAGTCCACCCATCTTCACACTTCCAAGGTTGAGAAACACTGTGATAGAGAATATATTACAACACTATGACAATCGCTTGGGTTATTTTCATATGATGCATGTTCCCAATTAAGGTTCATGCGCAAATGATTTCATGCAATGTGTCTTCATTAGTATGTCATGCCCTTGTTAAAACAATGGTTCTGATAATGTCAATATGATGGTTCAAAACATTCATAAATATTAGTAGAATCACTTCAGGATGAGTATGTGGAACAATGTACGAAAAGGGCAAGATATTGACCCAAAAGCTGATATAATATAGAACGTAAAAGACAAGCTAGAAAATATCAACTGAAATGTTTAAAACAAACTTGTTTCTTTAACAAAGAGAGAATATCAGATGAAAATTTAGAAACTGCAGTAAGGTTGCTTCAACTTAGTGCTGTATAAGGCCAGTATTTTAAGCATTACTGAGACAGTACTGCATAAATGAGGAATCGATACCATAATAGCATAGTTGCATTATTTGGCAATAAACAAATAATTTATACAATGTGTAGAACCAAGAGAATGTTTCTATCAAAATTGAAAATATATTGGGAAGAATAATTTTAATAGTTTAAATCATTTCAGTAATAGGTCAAATAGTCAAACATATTACTAAACATTAGCAAATAATTTGAGGCTGTGTTAAAAGCTTTGCTTAATTTCATCAGCCTGAAACTAAGTACATGCATATTTGCACCCAATTTATATTTTGTAATTGTAATTGAGCTTACCTCAGAGAAGTTAATGGCAAAACAAGAATAACTGCAGGAATGAAATTTTAATTTGTGACTAAAGTTTGGCTCTATAATCTCTCTAATCGTATTTATAATTTTATTCTATAAGCTTCCTTTAACTTTGCCCATACAGATGATGATAAAATTCAGACATAACAAAAAGTCCAGTATCATCTGCTTCTAGCACAGTTGATAATTATTTAAAGATAATGAAATCTTCCCAAAGTTAAGATGATGCACCATGCAAAACTTAGCATTTTAAGCAACTAAACATTCGGTAGGGAAAATACGGGGAATTGAAAAAAAGGGAATTGAAAAATCTTTGGAAGCAATAATGACAAGTCTCTGGGGCAATTGGTTCCTTGGCTCCTTCTCTCCTTTAAATCAACACATAGATTTTTGTTAACTGGAACAATGTATGAAATACAGGTAGTCCTCGACTTACAACAGTTCTCTTAGTGACCGTTCAAAGTTACAACGGCACTGAAAAAAGTGACTTATGACCATTTTTCACATTTATGACCTTTGCAGCATCCCCATGGTCATATGATTTACATTCAGATACTTGATAACTGACTCATATTTATGACGGTTGCAGGGTCCCGGGGTGATTTGATTCCCTTTTGCGATCTCCTGGCAAGCAAAGTCAATGGAGAAACCAGATTCACTTAACAACTGTGTTACTAATTTAACAAATGCAGCGATTCACTTAACAAATGTGGCAGGAAAAGTTGTAAAATGGGGCAAAACTCACTTAACAAATTTCTTACTTAGCAACATCAATTTTGGGCTCAATTTTGGTCATAAGTAGAGGACTACCTGTAAGGCAGGGAACCAATAAGAGAATTATTGATCGATGATGTAGCATCATGCTGAATCCTGCCTATTGGTCAGCACAGTAAGGTTTTTCAGAATAATATTATCAGCAAAATGAACCTTCCCCAAATAGAATGCCTTGCCTGATTTGCTTCCCACTCACTCTTAAGGCTTTCTGTATCAAGTCACACATCTGAAAAAAAATAGTAAACCACAACCCCATCTGGAAAAAAATAATTAATTAATGTGGGCCCAAAGTCATCAGAAGCTGACTTCAGCTCAGAGAGGACTTTAAATGAGGTCACAAATGTTCATGAGAAAGATGGTATATTCCATTATCATAAACTCTGTGCATGGAGTTAATTTCCCTCAATAGCAACAAAAAAATATAAGGCACAGAATTGGAGGGGGGGAAAATACTGCTTAATATTCAGAATTCACCTTTCCCAAAATAACATTCTTTAACTTCGGTTCCCACCTTCCCAACTACCACAGTCAATCGTCACTGTGCCTCAGAATAATAAACATTGTAGTTGAAAATGTTTGGAAGGTATTGTAGGAAGTTAGCACCCACCCCTTTCCCAGAAGAATGAAATATTTTAGGAAATATTAAAAAGGCAGAATATTATGTTTCCCTGGATGAGAAATGGAGAAGCATTTAAAGATGAAGCAGCTCCCACCTTTTTGTCCCCCCCACCCTTTGTCAATGGGCCAGAGGCAGAAACTCTATTCCCTCCCATCTTTGTCAATGGACCATCATCTGCAACACAATAGAACCCATCTAGCAACAGAAACTAACACAATAGGACCCATCTAGCAACAGAAACTCACCACATGGCACCTGGGAAGATTACATCAGCCAGCAAGGCTAGCTAAGACCCCCACCTCCTGGGAGTTTTACAACCAATCAGGATACTCTTTTGGGGGCCCAGGAAGTTCAAAGCCAGAGAGGGCATAAAACCCAGGGACTCGCTGCATCTCAGCCCTTTTCTGTTCAGGAACTCAAACCATGTGATCCTGTCCATCATTAAACCATCTTTCCAAGCAGTCTCCATGTTTCCAGTGTCTTTTTTCCTCACTTGGAACTGAACCCAGAAGGATAATTCTTCTAACAGTATCATATTGAAGGTTGCAATGTCATCAAACAATACCCATTTTCTTATCTTTCAAGTTTAAACAAAATTGTACTTTCTAATAGTTTCTAAAATCAGGAATTCAGGCTAGGGTCAACAGGCTGAATGTTGGTAAATCAATGCTGTTTAACTATTTGTGTCAGCCTCTCTTATATCTGTTTTATAAATGAGCACATAACTCACTGCTAGCCATTTTACAGGAATGACCAGAACATATTCCCAAAATTCTAAATGTGACCCCAAAGCTAAGAAAACTTTCACAAGAGGTGAAAGAATGTAGGCCCTTTTGGCTCTCTCTGCCTTCTAACTGATTAATTAATATTTTACTGTTTCGATCAGGCCGAAGCACTGCAGGGTTTTTATAATTTCCCAAAGAGAGGAGAAAGTTGTAATATATAAGGCAACATCATTTCATGTTCTTACTGCTGGAAGGCACCAAAGTCAAAAAGCAGCTTTTTGTTCAAGGGTCTGCTGGAAGTCAGAGAAATAGACCAAGCAGCACTTCAATAGATAAGAGAGGCCAGGAAATACAGTTCCTCACAGATAACTGGTGTGGCCACCTGTAGCAGCTACAAGTTCAGATACCAGAAGGAGAATGGACAAGAGACACCAGAATAAAAGCAATCAACAAAGCTGTATTAAATTGTTCTAAGTTCTTCAATAAGAGACTCCTCTTCCTTCTCCTCTGCAGTGCATGTGGAGAGCCCACCCACAAGGGACTGCCTTGGATGGTCACTTTTTAAAGCCCACCAACTCTTCTCTCTCTCCCCCACCCGCTTTGCTTAAATGTCTTTGAGGAAAATAAGTCTGTATATTTTAGAATAAAATAGTAAGTCTAACATCAGCAAATAAAGGTTAGTTGATAGTTAAGGAATCAGACTACACTAGAGACTAGGAGATCATGAGTTCTAATCCTTCCTTAGGCCAGGCCAGTCACTCAGCGCTAGGAAGGAGGCAATGACAAACCACTTCTGTAAAATGTTGCCAAGAAAATTTCAGGGACTTTGTTCAGGCAATTGCCAGTTTGACTCAATGGCACCACACAGACACAGGAAAGCTTACATATTACTGAGAATCAAGTGCATTATTAAGTGTCCAGTAGATATTAACTTAAAGCAAAAATGGAAAATAATTAGCTAATTGATAGCTTATTAGCTAATTAATAGCTTATTAAGACCAGCTGCCTGCAATTACTGCAGGGTTCGAATCTCGCCAAGGCTCAAGGTTGACTCAGCCTTCCATCCTTTCTAAGGTAGGTGAAATGAGGACCCAGTTGTGGGGGCAATAAGCTGACTTTGTATAAATATATACAAAAAAAAAAGGATGAAGGCTATTGCTGAGCACATTGTAAGCCACCCTGAGTCTTCGGAGAAGGGCGGCATATAAATCAAATTAAAAAAAAAAAATGAGATAAGCAAATTGGAAGAGACTAGCTTATCCAGGCAAGTCTTTGGGTGCTAATTAAAAATATAGACACAGTACAACTACTAACAGCTAAGTATAATAAAATATGCTGAAATTATAGCTATATTATATTTTGCAAAAATGGAAATAGATACACATACAGGCCTGCTACAAAGGCCTATAAATAAATTTAGAAGAATCTGAAAAAAGCAGATAGCTTATAAAAGCTGCATTACAACTACCTGATTTGCAAAATCATGTCTGTCCATGCAAAATGCAGTCTAACAAATACAGTGTACCTTCACAAAACAGATTTTTGCTATTATCATAATATGGCATTAACATGTAATTAATTGTACTAAATTTCCATAAACCTGTATCATACAATTAGAATGACTGGGACTGAATATCATTTTTCTGGAGTAAGTTCAAAGGAAACAAATTCAAAAGCAAAGCAGTTTTTATTATTAAAAATGGATGCTGTGGATGATTTTCAAAGAAAACAGTTTGAATCCTTTGAAAATTAATTATGTTAACATTGCTATAAATTATGTTGGTATCCAGACACATGTTTCCAATATACAAATTAATTAAATCCTAATGATTTGTAATCTTTTATTGAAATGACTGTGTTGACAGAGGAAGTAGCATCAACCCTTTTCTTTTTTTAAAAAAAGAGTTTCCTGATTAAAATATCTAATAAAATTATACAGGCTGTGGTTTTAATTTGTACTAGTTAAAGTCAATAATTTCCAAATAAATATCTATCATATGGTAATCTAAAGATGGGGGGGGCACAAGTACAATCCAATTAAAATGCAGAGCAGAGGAAATAGTAGGTGGCTGAGGTCCTGAAAACTCAGAATAGATGAGGCTTATGTATTATTCACAGAAAGCCAGCAGGATTATAAAGACTTTTAAAGCATGAAGTAAGGACTGCTGGCAGTAGGTCTCAGTTCTCGTCTTAGTAAGCCAAGAAGAAAAAAAACAATCTTTGTAATGGTAATATAAAAACCAAATGAATTCCAATTGTAGCTCTGTGTAGTAGCAAGGCCAAGAATCATATTAAAAAGGAACAGGCAATCTGTTCAGCTGGTAGTTTTCAAGCAAAACCCTTTGGAAGATCAAGTTTCCCCAAAATAGGAAATAGAACATTTTGCATTTGCATTTTCTAGCTAAAGTATCTAGATTATCTATACTACCCATATTGTGATAGGAATTTCATTTATAATATTGCTGTCTTGACAAACCAAATTACTGATTTTCTCTTCATGGGTAGCTAGGGATTTTGTCTTAGTTTATCCCTAGAAAGAATTATTCTCCTCTATTTTACATTAACTCTTGCCAACTCCAGGTAGTCTTGTAGAACAACTGATTATTTACAGTTGTGCTCAGAATGAAATCTACACAGGTTGACAGTACAATGGACAGACTATTCAATGGTTTTGATAGTATTGAACATGAGAGCCGTGACCAAATTGGTCTGTTTTCTCCCTCCTACTTGTCAGACTGTTTCTCCCATGAAGGATTTTCCCAAATACAAACTATTAGAAACATATTCTACCTTTGGCTCAGCTTTGAACAAAGTCAGTACTGAATGATTCTGGAACAAATCGTGTTCTTTCTGGAATCTGTTCACTTTCCTAAAAGTCTACCAGTTAATGAAATGTAATTTTGCCCTCAAGCCTCAGGTCAAAAATGAAAGCCTGATCATGCTATGATATCCTGGGATGGTCTATAAGTGTCTTCAGACATACTTAGCAATTATACTTGTTTCATTTTATTCTTTTAATTCTTTAATAAATGTATCTAACTGGAGACCGGATTTAGTCTTGTACATAACCTGGAGAGTGGTCTTAGCCACATGGTGGACTGCTAGATGTATATGATTACCTGGAAATTAGATGAAAACTCTAAATAGAGATAGAGACTCTTGAATGTCCAGGCTGTAGTTTGCAAATTAAAATGCAACCTGTTTTGCAGCAACTCATCCAAAGGTTCAAAACCAATAAATCAATCTACACTTTCTACTTCTGTTATATTAATAGTATCCTCAATATGATTGGCTGTCAAAATTATTCTTCAAAGGGCATAGAAACCAAACCATGGGAGGAATAGTAAAAGATCTGAGTATATTTGGGATGAAAAAGAGACAGTTGAAGGGAGATATTAAATGCAAGATTCAACAATCTGAAGGACTGTTGTAGAAGAACCCATAAACTTTTGTTTCTTGTGTGCTCCACATGGTAGGAGCAGAAACATTGGACTAAAATTACAAGGAAGGAGATCCAGGCTAGACATCAGGTGGAACTTCCCGAGTCTATGAACTGAAAGTTAATAAAACAGGCTATCTCATGAAGTGTTAAGGTCTGCTTGACTGGAGGTCTTCAAAGTCTGGATTGTTATTGTCAAAAATATTATCATGGGTTCTGAATTGAGCAGGAAGTTGGACTAGGTCATCACTAAGGTCCCATTTAACTCTATGACTCTGTTAAAGGCAACTCTGTTGCCAAGCCATTTTAATTTATCAGACCAGCTGAACCCACCTGTATTATGGAAAATTTAAATTCACATTTTCAATCCAAAAATACTATTGAGAATTTCAATTCAGCCCTATAGATTAGAAGAGGGTACTTGGGCTACATTTCCCTTATCAATATAATGAAATTCTGTATCATATGAAATGTAGTATGGATAGTCCTTGACTTTTGACCACAACAGGGACCAGAAAATCAATCATTAAGTGGTATGGTCTTAAGTGTCATTAACCACTGCAGTGTTAAGCAAGATATCACATGGCTGCTACTTTCAGCCTTCTTGCCAGCTTCTGCATTGACTGAACTTTTCAAAAGTTGGCTGGGAAAGTTGCAAATAGCAACCATGTAATTGTAGAATGACTAACTGTCATAAGATCACATGAGCATGGGATGGTGGATAGTAATAAGTGGGAGGACAGGTTGTAAGTCACATTTTTCAGACCAACCTCCAATGGATGTTAACAAATGGTTGTAAGTCAAAAATCACCTGTATTTTTATCAGTTACTCACATTTCGTATGCCTATTATCCTGCCCAAAAGTCCACCCTCCTCCCATTTTTTCTGACAACTTGTCTGTGTTTATTGCTGCTTTTATAAAGCAGTTTTATGTTTTACAGTAAGCTTGTTTTACATTTGAGGTTAATTTTTAGACCAGCCAAGTTTATTAGATTTTGCTGTGGTATAAAGTTTAAGCTATTCTTAAAGAAGTTTTAAAGAAATATTAGAACAAATTATGGTTTCAAAAATAAATTCACAATTTTGAAATGATTTTTATACTACTTTTACCTGAGAAGAACTACAAAATAAACAGTAAAAGAAACACAAACAGATTGACACAAATATATATACTATAGCTATATTAGTATCTTCTACTATTCTATAGAATTTGGTGGAAAATAAAGTAAATCTATAAGAAATATTGTACTCTAGGTCATTGACAAAGAAATGTTTTTAACATTTCAGTAAATCCAATAAAAAATAAATCCATTTAATACATTTTATTTATGTGCAAGCTATGTGCAAAACTCCAATCATATTAGCTCAGGTTGGTGTACAATAAATGAAGAAATATCTTCATTTATTTATCATTACAAAACTACTACAAAATCACTACTATTCATTTATCAAAATCACTACCAAAATAAAATCACAAAATAATTTCTGATAGTTATCCCTGATCTTTCAAAGTTATAACATTATAACTAATAATATATTAGTTAAAATTGGTAAAATATTTTGACGATTTTACTTGAACGTAACTTCAAGCAACTTGATTAATCTAGCTCTCAAGCATGATTTCAGAGAGAATATGCCAAATTGAGTGACTACATTCCTCTGACACACTAGAACCATATGAAGAAATGTGTTTGGATTTATAAATATTACAATGCAAAAATTTAATTTCATAAAAACAATAGTAAAGGAACATGCTTTCTACAGAACAGCAATGGATCTGGTTGAAAATATTATTATCTATAGCAGGGGTGGGCAACTGTGGCCCTTTTACAACCTGTGGACTTCAACTCCCAGAATTCCTGAACCAGCTTGGCTGTCTCAGGAATTCTGGGAGTTGAAGTCCACAGGTTGTAAAAAGGCCACAGTTGCCCACCACTGATCTATAGCACTTATTTGTTGTCTATAGCTATCTCCTATGAACTTGGTTCAGCATTCAAGAAAGCAGTTAAGTTCATCTTTCTATAAAACAGTTCTACTGACACCAAAAAACAAAATGGCCAGACTACTCTGAATGTAGTCTGAATGTCACTTAACAAAATCTTCCATCTACTTCATTTAATAAGAATGTGAGTAAAAGAATGAAGCATGGGACAGGACTTTTAGACTGAACAGCAAAAAGCTTTTTATTGTGGGTATTTATTTCCCTTCCAAGTGACCATGTGGTTTGTATCTTCCTACATATACATACATTATACATAACAAATATTAATACTGAGTAATTCAGTGGCTGTTACTTAAAATACACTTCTGAAAGTTCTTAAAAAATTGGGAGATGGAATTATATATGAAAAGTGTATCTGAATGTGAGTGGATGAATGGATGTGTGCACGTATGTTTATGTGTATTTGTGTATCTCTCTCATATTCATACACACACATTATATATTATTATATTCCATAAATATGTATGGAAAGTAACCTTGGCTCTGGCAAATTTCAAGGAAGCTGTCTGGGTCAATCAGATTTCACAGACTTAATGCTTTTACATATCTTCAGAGATATGTGATGTTTGGGCACACTGCTTATGCCTTTTGACGTTAATGTGAGAATTGGTTTAACGTATCAGATGTTTCCCATTTCCCAAACAGTTTTACATAACCATTGAAGTGGCACTGAGAAGATGCTGGAAAAGCAACACTGACTCCCACTCAATCATTTTTGTACTGCAGGGTTTCCCTATACAAACCGTAACAAATGCAAAACGAACTAATCTTGCCATGCTGCCCTTTCAGTGGCCTTCATGCTCTTGCTCCTATGAAGGATCTTTCCCTTCTGCTGAATAACTGTATCATCAGAATTGCCCAGTCTCTGCTTGGGGAGCAAATTGGTAGGTTCTTTCTCTGCAACAGAAGCTTGTTTTAGCAAAGGGTTAAGTCTGGTTGGAGGAAAATTAGATGGGAAATGAGGTTCACACTTTTGGGAAACTACATTCAAGCTACTTGTGGTTGAAATTTCTTCATAATTAGGGAAATGCTGAAAGGTCCCTGATTTTTTCATCTTTTGTTCCCTTAAATTCCGAAGCTTTTCTAAAGCCTGATCCAGTTCCATCTGTAAGATTCCCATTTCGTTGGCTGCTTTATCCCGTTGTTCTCCACAGGCTTTGAGTGACTGTTCTAAAGATAGAAAGAACTCTTTTCCAAATTTTGACAGGGCTTCATCACCTTTAAAAAAGGCAGAGGGTTACATCATCGTTTGAATCAGCAATTGCTCTCAGGATGCTTGAATACATACATAGTTTTAAATAGCTTTAGTAATAACTATTTTTCCAGTTTATTGGTTTACATTCAATGTAGAAAAACCAGATACTGCACTGCCACATAATTCTCTTATATTGTTAAAGCAAATAAATGTATCATAGTTATCCTTCATTATCAAATAAAACCAGAAACATATTCTGCAATTGCTTAGAGATGTTATTAGAGCCATCAATGGGTTAATATACTGAATATGGCTTATACAGATAGTCCTTGATTTATGAACGCAATTGAGCCCAAAATTTCTGTTGTTAACCAAGACTGTTGTTAATTGAGTTTTGCCCCATTTTATGAATTTTCTTGCCGCAGTTGTTTAAGTGAATCACTGCAATTGTTAAATTAGTAACACGGTTGTAATCTGACTTTGCATGTCAGATAGTCACAAAGGTTAATCACATGACCTCAGGACACTGCAACCATCATAAATACATGAGTTGCCAAGCAAATGAATTATGATCACATGATCATGGGAATACTGCAATGGTTGTGTGAAAAAACGCTCATTTTTTTCAGTGCCATTGTAATTTCAACGATCACTAAACCAATGGTTTTAAATTGGGGACTATTTGTAACAGATTACACATACAATCTTTGGGAGTTTGCCATAGGCCCAATTCCTGCATGGTTATTAGGTTTATGCCTTAAACAAAACTTTTACCTACAAAAGTTAAAAGCCTTAAACTTAAAGGACTTTTAAATGAGACAGTTAATTACATTAGTTCTTGGTTTCAACTTCTCTGCTGCATTATCTTGACTATATCACCTCAAGTCAAAAGGATACTTGAGCCAAGCAGGTGGTATCATCATGATTCATCCAAATATGGTTTAGACCAGTGGTGGGGGTTCCACTTACCTTTACTACCAGTTCGCAACAGGAGCGCACACTTGCACTTCTGCGCATGCGCATATCACCCATGATGACGTCATGCCAGGTGGGCAGAGCCTCTCACCAGTTTTACTACCGGTTCTATAGAACCAGACTAAACCAGGAGCACCCCACCACTGGTTTAGACAATGCTTAGTGTTATATGTGTCTAGGACTCAGACTGAACCACTCTTTCACTTGGGCAGTTGTGACTAATTCCTACAAGAGGGTATGGTCAAATGTTATTTGTTCAAAGGCAGCTATCTTGCCGATATACAGTATTATAGACTTCATCTTTAATCATATACATGCTATTTCCATTATACTATTTATATGAGGAAATAAATTCCACTTAACACATGCGTATGATTCATTCTCCAAAATGAAAGCATGCTTATGAACCAAATATTAGAAAACATTGGCCATGTATCAAGTAATTATTAGGTAGGGGTCAAATTTACTTAAGGAATACTCTATATAGTCAACCTTACTAAAGATAGACTAATGCTAAATCTTACATTGCATCTCTTGACTATCCTTGCAATTGTGCAATTAATTATGACACTAAGTCTGATGCAAGGATCTTGAGTGAATTTTGTTTCCTTCAGTTTTTTCCCCATTAATTAAAGTATTGAGCACTTGAGAAGATGGATATTTTTAGTCCATTGGGAAGAAGTGGCTTTTCCCCCTTTATTCCCTTATGAAGGGATGGGGTATTTCCCCCCTCCCCACTCTTAGTTCTGTGAAACCCATTCAAGTCAACCCCATGTGGAAAATCCTGCAATGAACATAAGTGTAAATTATTGTAACAATTTGATATTTGATCAAGAACAGTGATGTAGGATGTTTATAGCCTGCTTTCTTACTAATCATTTTTCGGTACAAGAAACCAAGACAAAATGCCATCATATGTTTACAAGTTCTCACCTTCCCGCTGCTGACTTGCTGATGGAGTCAAAGTTTCAATAGCATATTGGATTTGTTCAGCATTGTTTTTAAAAGCAGTGAGAAAGTCTCTCAAAGCATTCTCTGAGGCTCCAGTTTTAAGTTTTGTGTAAGAAGAAAAAACATCTGCATGAAGAGATGGAAAGTGGTAATTTCCTAGAGATTTTGCTCAAAAGTATCATATAGAGTGGACATATATGTTATTAAATTTGAACTGTTCTCAGGTGATTGATGTGTAAATGCATCTTTAGTATACATTAGTACCAAGTACTGTTATTCCCAGACCTATTTTCATTTACCTTGCAATGGGGAACAAAGAACCATAGCAACATTATCTTGAAATGTGTGGTATGCTTGCTTTATCCCATCAAATACAGCTTCAATATATTTAACCTGAAGATTATATAAATTTCTGTGGAAATTTAGTTCAGCTTGCAAAGCAAGTATCTAAAAGAGAAAAAAGAGCAACAAATATAATTGGAATTAGAATCACTCATAAAAAGGGCAAAAAAAATATAATTGCATAAACTAACACCTATATGTAACAACCATTAATTCTATAAAAAGTGCAATTCTTTCTATAAAATGCATTACAGTATAATGTATGATCATGTAGCACATGAATGATAGGCTAACCTGCTACTTTTTCCTTTGTAGATCAGATTTTTGTAATTAAGTGTTATGACATAATCATTTTACAATTGTAACCAAAGATCTCATCCAAACATATTACTAGGATCCTAAATATAACTAAATCACCATTTTAAATGTCAAATGTATCAGCTTTCCCATATCCAGATTTGGGATATCTCAAAATAAAGATGAATTTGAAAGCACCTCCCCCCCCCATACACAAAAAAATCCCTTTCTAAGCTCAGTTATATATTGTTATATTACAGATCCAATTCCTTAACTTAACTGATTAAAATGTTGCTGTAATTGCTCCTTTTTAGAATTGTATATCTACATATGAAGAAAGCTACATTGTAGATTATGCAGGGGTCAATTGTTTGTGCTCTCTCTGTCAACTGAAGAAATAAATCTTGAAAGATACCATTCTTGAGAAAGTGAAGATATAACCATGTCATTTTAAATTTCTTACAAAAAGTCAAGAAAATCAAATCAGGAAAGTAGACAGCACAGTCCTATTAATGTTGTTAAAGTAGTGGTGTAGGTGACTACTATATGAATTTCTAATAGTGGCAAATATCTGTAGCTCGTGTGTAGGATGAGGTTGAAAGTTTGTTCTCCAAACTTGTGAGTTGATTTCCGAACATTTCATTACCAGGCTAGTTAATATCTTCAGCAGAGTTTAGGGAATGTCAGTGTCAGTGTTCTTGTTTATAAGAGCTTCAGGTGTGGGTGTGTCAAGTGAAGGTCTTGTGATGGGTCAGCTGTGAGTCATCAGTGAGTCTTGTGATGGGTCTTGTGATAAGATTACATCAGATCAGGGTCATTGGCAGGTGAACTGCTGGTGTGGGGGGCTGCGTGGGTTCATTGAGGATTGGTGCTGTCTCTGGTTGGTTGTGCAGTTGATTTGTATTCTGAGGGGTTTGTAGGCTAGTTGTAGGTCAATGTGTCTTTTGATGGAATTGCTTGTGGAGTGCCGAACTTTGATAACTCATGAGCATGGCGGGTGATAGCATGGCCGATGATTTTTGTGTTGTGACCCTGACCTGATGTAATTTCCTTATCACAAGACCCATCACAAGACTCATTAATGACTCACAGCTGACCCATCACAAGACTCTCACTTCACACACACACACACACACCTGAAGCCCTTATAAACAGAAGAACACTGATACTGACATCCCCTAAATTCAGCTGAAGATGTTACCTAGCCTGGTAACAAAACGTTCGGGAACCAACCCACAAGCTCAGAGAAAGAACCTTCATCTTCACTATATGAATTAGCAGATAAGAGTTACTAACCAAACCTCTGAGGTACTACTAGCTGGTAATATTTGTCTTTACCCAATACCTCTAATCCATAAACATGATAATATTGCCCAAACAATATACAAAAGATAATCTAGAAGGAAGTTTGAATATTTGTTAAGTTGCTTTAAAAAGCATTACATGCAATGTTTCCCTAAAACTTTTTAAAATACACTTTTTAATAGATTGCTTTACAAGGTCACAAGAAAACTTATATAGCAAGATTCATTTGTATTCTAAGGAGAAATCTTTTCCTTTCCTGCTTCAGTTTGTATAACTGAAGAGAGAGTTGAGTGTTACAACAAAATAAATTATACTTTCTAAACTACTATTTATTGGATGATTTGTTTATTTTTTTTTGGTACACTGATCTTTATTCCATTTGTGTTGAAAATCTTTTTCACTACACAAGATTAATGAAATCCTTGAAATGGAATTAAATGCAGGCAACGGAATAATATAAATACACTGGGAATTTAGGTTTAAATTTGAATATAACTTGCTACTAATACACTGTACTATAACATCAAGGTATCACAGAAGAGAAAAATGAAGACACGTTCTTTGCAGAATGTTATTAAATATTCTCTTCCTTGCCCGCAGGGAGAATCCAATAGTCTATGGAAAAATAAATATTATGAAACGGGTCTGAGACAATTTTGACTTCAGGGTTATTGGCCATCTTATTGAGCTAGCAGTCAGATTATTTTAGTGATCTAATGTACTTTCCCAGACAAAAGATAAAATGGTTCCAAGACAAAACAATTGAAAATGAAGAGAAGATTGGTTTTTCTATTAGAAAACTCCAATGAACTAGATCCCAAAGATACTATCCTGACAGTGTCTTTCTTGCTAGAAGTAGTCTGCACCTTGCATACTAGAATTTCATATCAAAAATAAACAAACAAATAAATCAAAGTATGATGAGAATTCTGCAGTATTTTAATTTTTTAAACTTTCTAATTTAACCTAAGAGAATGTTAGAGAGAAATTATGTAAAGTTGTCCTCCAAATTATATATGCAGAAACACATACACACACACAAGTTATATACACACACAAGGTATAGGCAGTCCTCAATTTATGACCACAAGTGAGCCCAGAATGTATGTTACTAAGTGAGAAATTTGTTAAGTGAGTTTTTACGACTTTTCTTGCCACAGTTGTTAAGTAAATCACTGCAGTTGTTAAATTAGTAACACGGTTGTTAAGTAAATCTGGCTTTTCCATTGACTTTGCTTGTCAGAAGGTTGCAAAATATGATCACATGACCTCGCGGAACACTGCAACCATTCTAAATATGAACCAGTTGTCAGGAATCTGAATGTAAATCATGCAACCATGGGGGTGCTGCAGCAGTCATAAATGTGAAAAATGGTCACAGGTTACTTTTTTCAGTAGCATTGTAATTTTGAACTGTCACTCAACAAACTGTTGTAAATTGAAGACGACCAGTACCCAGTTACACAGGCAAACTGAACAACTGAAGATAAAAGCACTGTAAAAACCTGAAAAAGTCCTGCTCTGCTATGCTTTCCTAACCTTATTAGTACTTTTAAACTTCTCACATAAATAGATTTAGAACACTGCTAAATCTATCAATTATATATAATCCAGTTAGCGCTAAATTAACCGGATTAAGTCTCAATTTTTATCAATTAAAGACATTATTATTATTTTAATTATAAGGTACTCCAGAGGCTAGATAATGGTATTTTAATATATAAGTCCAAACTTTATTTTTTGTGTCTCAGCTTCAAATAAATAATTTATTATTAGAAGTTATTTAAGTTACAGCAATTGGTAATAACGAACAACTAGAAGCACCGAGATAGATAGGCATTTGTGTAGCTAAAATTATAGCATGATTTCATGTAAACATATCCAACTGTGTATATTCAAAGCAGCAGTATTGCATTTCTGTTACTCTAAAGTTACCTTTTAAGGATACAAAAGAGCTGCTGAATCAGGAGAGGAAACCTTCTACTTTATTTTATCTGTTATTACAAAACAGGCAGTGGTTTTTCTAACATTACTGGCACATTTCAAGCTTTTCCTAACATTTCTTCTCAGTCCTCCCCAAGATTCCTTCCATTAAGGATATCAAGACCTGACTTTGGGACTTTATGTTATTTATAGCATGGGCTGCAGTGATGGATTTTGGTTCTCCTTCTAAAAGAAAAAAGAGGACTACAACCATAACTGAATTGAAAGTCCTTGACCTAACTGTTGTGCCAAAGTTGAAGATTTAATTTACTGAGCGTTGTTAAATTGTTACTGTCTTTCACACACAATATCTAGGTCCCATTCAAATTGTTTCTTGATCGCTGAAGAAGCATCTCTCCCAATATACCGTATTTTCCGGCGTATAAGACGACTTTTTAACCCAGGAAAATCATCTCAAAAGTCGGGGGTCGTCTTATACGCCGGGTACCCGAATCTGAGTTGCTGGCGCTGACCGATGACACTTTGGGAGCGCCGGCAACATTGAGGGGAAGCTGTACTCCGAATTAGTTCCAACCTACAAGAGGTGCCAGGCAGTGCGGGGCCCACGAGAAAGGAACGCGTCCCCACTCTACCCCGGAATTCGGATCACCTTCCTTCCTTTCCCAGCAGTCCACGGTGAAAGCGGCGCCGCGGTCGACCTGGGCCAGCGCCTTGCACACCTGGCTCTGCGTCTCCATTATGAGAAGCCCCATGCGACTTCGCATGTCTCCGCCCCAGTCGCGCAGCTCTCGCAATCCGCTCACCGGAGGAGCCATGAAGTGCTCGCACCGCCTTGCCAGATCTTCCTCGTCCTCCTTTCCCCACAGCTTTTCCCGTTGTAATTGCTGCTGCTGCTACCGCCGAGGCTGCTCCTTCATCTCCGCCCACCGCACCAGACCCAGCCCGGCCAGCACCGCCGTGGCTCCCGCAGTCCAAGCGGATCGGCGCCCGGGCTCGCAGGCGAAGGGTGGGAGTGCGCAGCGCACTTTCCTGGCTTGGCGCCGATCCGGACGGCTGCAGAAAGAACTGGGCACCGGCTGTCATGTCTTTTCTGCTGTGCCGGGTTCGGCACCTGGGCTCCTGGGGTTTAAGCCTTTGGGCCGGCCCGTGCTGCTCCAGGATGTTCGCTTCGGGCTCCTTGGAATTGCTGCTGGGCGCTTCTTCCCGTTGGGGCGATGGTGAGTGGACTGCGGGAGCCACGGCGGACTCCTTCCCCACGAGGTATTGCTCTGCATTTCACCACCTCTTCCAGGCTCGCAGCCACTCACCATCGCCCCAACGGGAAGAAGCGCCCAGCAGCAATTCCAAGGAGCCCGAAGCGAACATCCTGGAGCAGCACGGGCCCGGCCCAAAGGCTTAAACCCCGGGAGCCCAGGTGCCGAACCCGGCACAGCAGAAAAGACATGACAGCCGGTGCCCAGTTCCTTCTGCAGCCATCCGGATCAGCGCCCGGGCTCGCAGGCGAAGGGTGGGAGTGCGCAGCGCACTTTCCTGGCTTGGCGCCGATCCGGACGGCTGCAGAAAGAACTGGGCACCGGCTGTCATGTCTTTTCTGCTGTGCAGGGTTCGGCACCTGGGCTCCTGGGGTTTAAGCCTTTGGGCCGGGCCCGTGCTGCTCCAGGATGTTCGCTTCGGGCTCCTTGGAATTGCTGCTGGGCGCTTCTTCCCGTTGGGGCGATGGTGAGTGGACTGCGGGAGCCACGGCGGACTCCTTCCCCACGAGGTATTGCTCTGCATTTCACCACCTCTTCCAGGCTCGCAGCCACCCACCATCGCCCCAACGGGAAGAAGCGCCCAGCAGCAATTCCAAGGAGCCCGAAGCGAACATCCTGGAGCAGCACGGGCCCGGCCCAAAGGCTTAAACCCCAGGAGCGCTGTAAGAGCGGCAGCCCTCATCTCCTAATGTTTGGGACTCGGAGCGGTAAATGGTGACTGGTCCGGGGAGCAGCTGGATTTTGCAGTCCCAAGCATTAGGAGATGAGGGCTGCCGCTCTTACAGCGCTCTTACAGCGGAGAGAAAAAGCCGGATGCCGCTCTCCGTTGCAGACACCAGATCGCCCCCCTGCAAGCTCTCCTCTCTCAAGCAGTCCAACCAAAGTTTCCAGCCCCGCTTCAGGGAGCGCTCCTCGAGAGACAAGAGTTTGCAGGGGGCCGATCTGGCATCCAGATTAGAGAGCAAAATCCAGCTGCTCTCCGGATCAGACGCTATTTACCGCTCTGAGTCCCAAGCAGCAGGAAACAAAGGCTGCCTTGCGCCGCAAATATAGCAAGGCAGAATCCTGATGCTGCACTTTCAGCAGACAGATGAGGGCTGCCTTGGCCATCAGCTGGCGCAAATATACCAAGGCGAATGCTCATGCCGCACAAGTTCAAGTAGTGCTTCGCTCCCACACTTCTTCCGGCCCTCAGTCTCTCAGGGAGATGCTTGACTTCCTCTCAGCCCCAAGACACTGGCTGGCCCATGAGATGAGAGAGAGAGAGAATGAGAGAGAAAGAGAGAATCAGAATGAGACAGAGAGAGAAAGAGACAAAGAATGAAAGAGAGAGAAAAACAGAATGAAAGAGAATGAGAGAAAGAGACAGAGAGAATCAGAGAGAGAGAGTGAGAGAGAGAGAATGAGAGAGAGAGAAAGAGACAGAATCAAAGAGAACCAAAGAATCAGAGAGAGAATGAGAGAGAGGGAGAGAAAATGAAAGAGAATCAGAATGAGAGAATCAGAATGAGAGGGAGAGAGTGGGGAGAGAGAGAAAGAGGGGGAGAGAGAGAAAGAGAAAGAGCGGGAGGGAGAAAGAGAAAGGGGGGGAGAGAAAGGGGGACAGAGAGAAAGAGAGAATGAGAGAGAGTGGGGGGAGAGAAAGAGAGTGGGAGAAAGAGAGAGAAAGGGGGGAGAAAGAGAATGAGAGAGAAAGAGTGGGAGAGAGAGAAAGAATGAGAAAGAGGGGAGAGAAAGGGAAAGAGTGGGGGAAAGAAAGAATGAGAAAGAGAGGGGGAGAGAGAAAGAGAATGAGAGAGGGGGGAGAGAGAAAGAGAGAATGAGAAAGAGTGGGAGAGAAAGAAAGAGAGGGAGAGAGAGAGAAAGCGAAAATGAGAGAGAAAGAGAGAATGAGAGAGAAAGAGTGGGAGACAGAGAGAGAGAGAGACAGAGAGGATGGAGAGTGCCTGAAGGACCCCATCCCGTACTGGGAGTCCAGGTGCTTCAGCAAGCGGGGCACTGGATTCGTATTAGTGGTCTGCGAAATTTAAAATTATGAAGTTGGTGGTCCCTGAGGTCCAAAAGGTTGGGGACCCCTGGCCTAAGACCATCGGAAAACACATATTTTTGATGGTTTTAGGAATAACTTTATCGTTGGGGGTCACCACAACATGAGGAACTGTATTAAAGGGTCGCGGCATTAGGAAGGTTGAGAACCACTGCCTTAGCTGCTTGCCTTGCTTCGCTTGCCTGAATCCATTCCATCAGCAAGCAACTCCCTGCCTGCAACCAAGCAGGCAGGGAGTTGTGGACTTCAACTCCCAGAATTCCTCAGCCAGCAAAATAAAGCTGGCTGAGGAATTGTGGGAGTTGAAGTCTACAAGTCTTAAAGTTGCCAAGGTTGGAGACCCCTGTTCTATTGGGTACGTAAGTTTTTTTCCCCTTTGGGATCTTTAAAAAAAAATAGTTAATTGGGTTTTTTTTTAGTTCTTTTTTAGACCTAGCCATTTAAAGTTTAGGAAGTTTTAAATTTAGCTTTCATATAAAAATAAAAATAAAATAAAATAAAATAATATTTGTGTAGCTTTCTGAGATTTAGTGTGTTTCTGTAGTGTTTCACTCTAACTACACAAACACACAAAATCTCACAAAGCTGTATGTGGAATTTTGTGTGTGTGAAGTGTGAAAGTTGGGTTTTTGGGCTTTTTGTGGCTGTGTGAAGTTCCTGCTTGTTGCAGGGGCCATTTTGGGTCTAGCACAGCTACTTTTACATTGTGGATGAGCCAGTTGTGTTGTGTTGTGTTGTGTGTGTGTAAAGCGTGAAAGTTGTTTTTTGGGGCTTTTTGGGGCTGTGTGAGGTTCCTGCTTGTTTCAGGGGCCATTTTGGGTCTAGCACAGCTGCTTTTACATTGTGGGTGAGCCAGTTGATGTTTTTTTAATTTTTATTTGGTGTGCGTTGGAAGAGGGGTAGTCTTATACGGCGAGTATAGCCCAAACCCTATATTTTAACAGGAAAAGTAGGGGGTCGTCTTATACGCCCAGTCGTCTTATACGCCGGAAAATACGGTACATTTACTGATAAATAAAATTCTGTGGGGGATGAGCTCTCCGCACCACCCTAGAATTAAGAAAGGTGCATTATGGTAGACCACAATGCACAATACCATTTGAATACTACTGTCTTTTTTGGTACTGGGGAAGATCTAACTTCTTACTCATGCATTTGGATGTTAAAAATCAGAGCCTCATCATAACGTTTGGTGATTGTCCATCCTTATGTTATGGTCACTGTTGTTTTAATGTGTGAATTATTATACATTTTATTGCATGTTGTTTTATCTTACCTACATTATGGCCTGCAACTCATCAGACAATCCTTAGAATAGCGGGGAGGCCATAGGTATTTTTTAAAGAAATGGAATACCTTCAAGCATTAGCTTACAGGTAGTTCTCGACTTATAATTATGATTGAGTGTGGAATTATAGGTGTTAGTCAGTTGTTAAGTGGGTTGCCACTTTTACACCCAATTTTACAACTTTTGCAGCAACTGCTAAGTGAATCAATTGTCTACAATGACTGTTTTTTGCTGGAAATCAAAAGAAAATGCCAGTTTTTGGCAAAAAAAAATAATTTGCAGTCACGTGGCTGGCAGGATGCTGCAAACGGCAGTAAATGCAGACCAGTTGTCGAGTGACCAAATGCAATCACAAGACCACAGGGGGCAGGCAGCCATTGGAATTTCAAATTTGGGTCATAAGTAGGCCTGGGAAGGTTCATCATAAATTTGAATGATTACTAAATGACTGGTCTTAAGTTGGGGACTACCTGTAGTAAGAAAAATATGCCCAGTGATTGCGAAGTACAAACAAATTTCAATTTTTCTTCTCAGTATAAAAAGCTGGGTTGCATTAAATTCACATCCACTCACCTGCTGCATTGACATTTGCCTGGAATAATTCTGAGCCTTTACAAAGGCGTCTACTGCTCTCTTAGCCCGCTGCTGAGGGACACCCTTGGGAAATGCTGGAAGTGTTGAAAGCACATTCTCCACAGTGAACTCCTGGCTCAAAGAATTTTCTAAAACATCCTGAAAAACATTTGGGAAACTACTAAAAGGAGTGCTTTACCAGTATGCATATTTATATATATTTTAATGAGGATGGAGAAATAACATTTCACTGCCCTTAGCCCCGCAATATAATGTTGAATAGACATTCCTGGTTCAATTACTCTAGATTTGCTCTTCAACTTCCTCCAAGAGCACTCTAGGCATTTCTTCAATTGCTTCATCACCTGAAACTCCTTGGAGAACCAAGCTGTTACCCTAGATCATGATGAGCACACAGGAAAAAGTCCAATAGTAGCCATGCAGTCTGAGGCTTTTACCATCTACTAATTCCAGATTATGATAAATATTCTCAAGGACAGCCTTAAGATCCTTCTGGAACCTAGCAGGGTCCATAAGTCGCATGGGGTGGTCAATCTAATAGGCCTATCTCCCTGCATGACAGAAGTCAAAAGATAATCAAAAAGTTATCAGACCATGACAACCGACAGATGGTAAAATCCTCTGCTACCAGATCACACTGCAACTGTTCTGAGACCAAAAAAACAGACCTAAAGTCCAACCACTAGTACAATCAGTCTTTCAGCTCCATGGTGGTTGTGCAGTCCTGACTTCCCCAAGACTCAACTCTGTGTGGCAGCAAGTTGAAATTCCTGAACCTTGGGGTCACCAGAGTCAGGGAGGCAATAGTATCCAGGAGGAAGGGCAGAGATGATACTAGGCAGCAGGGAAGACAGTACAATACGACCAGTCCCAACTGTTTCCTAGAGCCCAACTTCAACCAAAATGTCTTACATTCAGTTATGTAGCGCAGAACTTTAAAATTTCTTAAAGCCTCATAAATGACAATAGTCACCCAACTCCCTCAGCTCTGGGCTCAGGCTAATGTCAACCCTGAAATCTAGGCATGCACTTTTGTGAGAGAGGAACTCCCCATTCTCACTTTTGTGAGAGAGAAACTTCCCCATAAAACCTATCTAGGTTTTAGTTTTAATGCCAGGAGAGACATTGAGGATCTGGTAACCTAGTAAAAAAGGTGAACGTCATGAGGCCTGGATGTCATGAGCACTCTCAAATAGTGAGAACCCAAGTACAGACCACCATCAGATCCCTATGATACTTACCTGTACCTGACTCAATACTGGTGTTTATGCCTTTTCTTTCTCCTCCTTTACTTCCTGCATGCCCCTTGCTTCCCTCCCAGGTTGACACACTCTACCCCTCGCTTACTTACCTCCCTCTCACACCACACCACACCTTCACACAATATAGTTACCCTAGCTCCTCATAGCAACACCAAGTACTTTGCCAGGCCATTTCTGGGATGTTGCTAACCTCAAGAAATGGATGCTGTAATAGGGTTGCCAGGTGCCCAGATTCTGAACATGGGACTGCAGGGATGCTACTACTAACCTCAAGAAATACCCGTACCATATATACTCATGGGCAAGTCGAAAATTAAATTCAGCTTATGCACAAGTTATACGATAATATTGTACTATACAAGGAGTGGTATTTTTCAAGGTATTTTGGTTAAAAACTCGAGGGTCAGCTTATCCATAGTTGGGTTTATCAGTGAGTATATATGGTACCAATAACTACAGTTTGGCAATATAATTTACAATAAAAATAAAGTAGTTTCTACTATATAAATATTATATAATTTTATAAATCAATATAAACATAAACATTTCCCTTCTACACAATAAATAAAACATGAGAAAAGGTTTCTGTGAATCAACACTAAGAATTCACCATACTACACCAATGTTTAAGGAGTTAGGAGGCACAGTTCTCCCATAAACCAAGCTTTAACTATTTAAATATTTTACTTTACAAAAGTCAGTATTAGCATTATTTTTTAAAAGATAAAGCTCGGGGGCTTGAGAAATAACAGCCTGCTACTTGCTGCCAAAAATACAATATATTAACAAAAACCTAGGCTTCCTATATTCAAGTCAACCTACTGAATTATATTGAGCTCTAATTACAATGGTTTCTACGAACACATTTTAATGTATATGTTTTATCAAAGCATTAAAATCACTGGTTAAATTGGAAAGCCTTAGCGTACCATTATTGTAGCAAATTACTGCCATCTACAGACTAAAGAAAACAGCATTCACATTAGAAAAAGAAGCCATGCAATATCCTGTATTCTGATCTGTAAGTTAGCAACTTTCTTTTATTTCCATATCTTAAGCCTTGGGTATCTGCTTCTTCTAACAATTCTGGATTTTATGTTCATAGTTATTCGAGACTTGATTTCCAATTCTCTATTATTACACAATCTAATCATGTGTATCTTTCCAATAAGGACTCTAGTTTAAATTAATAAAGCAGAAACCATAGAATTTTTTTCTTACTCAAAGTGGTCTTCCATTATCATTTTCTTTGGCATTTTTAACTGGATAGGACAACTTTATGCCATAAAGAATACAATAGGAAATCAACTATTCCTGAATGGTTCCTAACAAATAGGAAAAGTGTTCATGTAATGATTGATAAAAAAAAATTAAAGACAAATATAAAATACATACTGATTTAATTACAGCAGTTATATGCAGGTCCAACTGAAACCAACTTTAACTGGCTTATATACCCAATTTATGTAAATTAGGTTAAAAAAGGACAAAGTTTGAAACAGATAATTTCAAGAAACAAATTTTAATGCACTTAGTGATGGCAAATGGTACTTTATTGTAGAACAAGCTGAGATAGGAAAAGCTCAAAAGGGTGAAATTTCCTAATAAAGAGGGAATTAAATGCACAGTATAAAATAATTCCTGAGATGAAAGAAATGCAAAAGCCAATATATCTGCACAAGGACCTTTGTAAGGATCTATACATCAACATGGATATATATACAACAACAAAAAGAATAGAGATTAACAAGATATCATACACGCAGGTAACACACATTTGTAGATCAAAACAAGCTAAAGTTAATGAAGGGTAACAAAAAAAAAATCTCTTACACCTACATTCAAAATAAGGAGAAAAAAGGAACTGTATATAGCTACTGAATAAAAATAACAGAAAATTACCCAAAGGCAAGAAAAGGTAGAGCAATTCAATTCTTAGAAAGCGTGAATGCATTAACCTGAGCAATTGTGAGAAGTAAATTGCACACAGCCGTATTTGGGTAAGATGGAAAGGGGGGAATCAGGATGATAGCACAGCATCACCATGCAAGTCCCACTCCCTCTCTATATGTGTTGTGACCTTCCATGCTCACCCAAAAGGGGCTGACCTTGCAGTGTGACTTCGCTTTCATCATTCTGATGAAACCAGCAAGTTCCTGCAGATGCTACTGGCTGAAAAAGGATGACAGCTTGAACTTGAAAGAGACACCGTTAAAAACACCTACTGACTTTCGGTAACTACAAATTTCAGAACCAGATGAAATACAACCTAGGGTACCAAAGGAACTTCCTTGATAGCATTGGCTGAACCTCTCTTCATTATTTTTGCATACTCTTGGAAAATGGTTTAGTACCAGATGTCTAGCGGAGGGAAAATATCCCTGTTTTTGAAAAGGAGAAAAGAATAATTCAGAAACAACAAAGAACTTCTCTGAGTGAGGGTGCCTTTCCTGCCGCCTTGAAAGAGGCGGTGGTGAGGCCCCTCCTCAAGAAGCCTTCCCTGGACCCGGCTGAATTAGCTAACTATCGTCCAGTCTCCAACCTTCGTTTTGTGGCGAAGGTTGTTGAGAGCGTGGTGACACGACAACTTTCCCGACACCTGGATGAAGCTATCTATCTAGACCCGTACCAGTCGGGCTTCAGGCGGGGGTACAGCACAGAAACGGCATTGGTCGCGTTGGTGGATGATCTCTGGAGGGCTCGGGACAGGGGTTGCTCCTCTGTCCTAGTCCTATTAGATCTCTCAGCGGCTTTTGACACCATCGACCATGGTATCATGCTGCAGCGGTTGAGGGGGTTAGGAATAGGGGGCACCGTTTTGCGGTGGTTCTCCTCCTTCCTCTCCGACCGCTCGCAGTTTGTGTTGGCAGGGGGACAGAGGTCGACCTCGAGGTGCCTTACATGGGGGGTGCCGCAAGGGTCAGTCCTCTCGCCCCTCCTGTTCAATATTTATGTGAAGCCGCTGGGTGAGATCATCCGTGGTTTTGGGGTGAAGTGCCATCTGTACGCTGATGATACTCAGCTGTACATCTCCACCCCAGACCACCCCAACGATGCCCTTGATGTGATGTCTCGCTGCCTGGAGGCCGTGCGGGTCTGGATGGGGAAGAACTTGCTCAGACTCAACCCCTCCAAGACCGAGTGGCTATGGCTTCCGGCGCCCCGATATAGTCAGCAGGTGCCATCGCTGACTATTGGGGGTGAATCTCTGCCCCCCACAGAGAGGGCTCGCAATCTAGGTGTCCTTCTGGATGCACGGCTGTCTTTAGAAGAGCATATGACGGCCGTGGCCAGGGGGGCCTTTTATCAGGTTCGCCTGATTCACCAGTTGCAGCCCTTTCTGGATCGGGACGCCCTACGCACGGTCACTCATGCCCTTGTTACTTCCCGGTTGGACTATTGTAATGCTCTCTACATGGGGCTCCCCTTGAAGAGCACTCGGAGGCTCCAACTGGTCCAGAATGCTGCCGCACGGGTGGTTATGGGCACAACTCGTTGTGCCCATGTGACACCCCTCCTGCGCGAGCTGCACTGGCTCCCAGTGGTCTTCCGGGTGCGATTCAAGGTGTTAGTTACCACCTTTAAAGCACTCCATGGCATAGGACCCGGGTACCTCCGAGACCGTCTCCTGCCACCAATAGCCTCCCACCGACCAGTCCGTTCCCACAGGGAGGGTCTCCTCAGGGTGCCGTCAACCAAGTTATGTCGACTGGCGGCGCCCAGGGGGAGGGCCTTCTCTGTGGGAGCCCCATCCCTGTGGAACGAACTGCCCCCGGAAATTTGTAAGATCTCCGACCTCCGGGCGTTTCGCTGCTCACTGAAGACCCTATTATTCCGCCAGGCCGGACTAACAACACAATAGCTTTTAAATTGGGATATTTAAATTTATTGGGGTTTTAAATCTGAGCCACTTTATTTAATTATTTTAAATTTTATATTGTTGTTTTGTTTGTGTTTTTAAACAGGCTGTACACCGCCCTGAGTCCTTCGGGAGAAGGGCGGTATAGAAATAAAATTATTATTATTATTATTATTATTAACTAATCTTCAAACATCTTGAAAAAATGCAATATTTGCTAGAAATCTAAAAGGATTTGTTCAATGTCATGCTAATCTAATTTCAGTTTTGTTAGGATAACTTCCTCAGTAGATCATCGAGGAATGCTCTGCATATACAGTAATGGCCAAAACTGTGGAAACCTTTTGGGAAAAGTGCATTTTTGAGGTTTGATGGCTAATAACACCACCTTTTTTTTTGGAGTTTCAAGATAATCATATTCCACTGCTGGAATGGCCTGGGAATAGCCCAAACCTTAACCCAATTGAAAATCTATGGCATCGACTAAAGAAACTTGTTAGTCAAAAGTGACCCAGCAATAAAACCCAGTTAATAGAAGCAATCATTCAATCTTGGTTTCACATTATAACAGCTACAGAACTAAAAGACTTGGTTCACTTCATGGGAAGATGTTGTAAGGCCGTAATTCATGCTAAAGGTTACCCAACTAAGTATTAACTGCCATGATAATTTTTGTATATCTCATTTTTTCTATGGTGATAATTTTTGTATATCTAGTTTTTTCTATGTATTTCACTTTTCTTCTTTATACTGTAACTGCTATTCTAATAGCAAATCCTTCATAAAAGTTATTGCATTACATTCTTGATTAAATTATCTTTCCATTGATTTTATGGTACTACTCCAAAAAAAAAGTGCTGTTATTAGCTAGTTTTAGAAAATACACTTTTTCCAAAAGGTTTCCACAATTTTGGCCACTACTGTAATATATTTTGTTTTGGCAAAGCCCTTTATTATTCTTTAAATATGAACTGGGTAACACATGTTATTAGGTGGGTGCATAGGTATTTAAAGAAATGCTGATTAATAGTTTCTCATTAAAATGGACTGAATTACTGAAAAGGAATGTCACAGGTTTTGGTCCTGGTAGTTTTCTATATTTTTATCAATGATTTAGATACTTATCAGATTAGAGATGATATAAAATCCAGTGAGATGGTTAAGTATCTAAGAGAAAAACAAAAATCAAGATAATGTATACAAAAGAGAAGTGGACTGAAAATAACGATGTGGAATTTGAGAGACAAACTTCTTTTTTTTGTAAACACAAAACAAATGATAAAATAGGATGGGAGATGTGGAAATGGTCTTTGAATTTTATTTAATCCAAGCTCCATATGAGTCACCAGTGGGAGGGAATTTCAGTTAAATCCAACCTAAAAAGGCATTGAACAGAGAATTTCATTCAATAGCCTAATTACCCTTTCCAACTATAAATCAATATTCCTGCTTTCTATATTGTTTTATTGTTTACTTGATTTTCATTTCTTTTAAATTTAACATTTGCAGCAAGAGTTTTTCCCCAGGGTTAATACCGTGTTTCCCTGAAAATACGACCTACTCCGAAAATAAGTTCTAGCCTGATTTTTTGGGGTGGGCCTAATATACACCCTACCCCAAAAATAAATCCTAGTGAAGGGGGTGGACATGGCCAGCTCAGGAAGAAGCCCTTCCCTTCCCCGGTCACCACCTGGCTGCTGGGCCCCTTAACTGCAGCCCGCTGATCAGCTGATCCAGCAAAGGGCTGGGAGTTCTGTCTCTCCGGGTGCCTGGAGATATTTCCAGTGCATTCTTGTTAGCCCCAGCCCTGCCCATGGCACCAGGCAACTTTGCAGCCAAGGGCCCCTCTGTTCCACAGTTCACCTATGGAGCAGGCGGCGACCACGGTTTGCCCTCTGCCAGGCCTGAAGCTCAGGTGTTCCTTAGGCTGCTGTACAATGAGGCAGAAAGCCATGCGGACCATCGGAATCAGCTCTCCCCACCTCTACCTGGCGGCTGCTGCTTGAGAAAAGGACAGGCAATTGTGGAAGATTGTTGGAAACGAGTGCTTATCATAGAAGCAAAGCCCAGCCTGTCCCTTTCAAGCGATCAAATGTCTGTATGTGTGAGAGAGAGAATGAGAGAGAGAAAAAGAGAAACAATGGAGGGGAGTAACATGAATTGCAGGGTTTTCTCTCTGCCGTTTCTCTTTCTCTCTCTTTGTGTCTCTCTCTTACACACACACACACACACACACACACACACACACACACACACACGATGAAAACGGCAGAGGGCAGGCAACTGGGTAAGGGGACTTACCCACCCCTCCCCTTCCAGGAGTCCCCATGCGTCCCATTTTGGCTCCCAGGCAAGTGCAGGGAGGCCTACTAGGCCCAAAATGGGGCATGGGGGTGCGGCTCCCAGCAGCCCGTTTTCACACCCAGGAGGCTGCAGAGAGGCCTAATAGGCCCAAATCAGGAGGTAGGGGCACCCCCGCAGCCTGTTTTCACTCCAGGAGGCTGCAGGGAGGCCTCCTAAGCCCAAAATGAGGTGCGGGGTGGTGGTGCACCCCCCCACACCCCACCCTCGCTCCCAGGAGGCTGCAGGGAGGCCTACTAGGCCCAAAACTGGGGGTGGGGGCAGCACATCTCACCCGCGGCCCATTTTTGCTCCGAGGGGTGTGAAGGAGGCAAAGTGCTTCCTGTCACACCCCTAGCCACACCCACCATGGCCACGCCCACCCAGCCGGTCATTAGGGCAGAGAACTGGTTGTTAAAATTATTTGAATCCCACCACTGCAGTGCATGTGTGAATATAGGTGACTGCAAAACTCAGTGAATAAAAATATTTTCGGCTAATGCAAAATGCCCACTGAATACAGCTATTTTCTTTCCACAACGTTTATATTACATAGTCTTTCCTGAATTGAATCCCAAAATAACTCTTACTCTTTTAAGTTTGAAATATCCTTGAAAACCCTATTTCAATTATTTTCATAATCCTTTTAGAAACCAAAATGAATTAAATTAAAATCTAGAAGTCAGAGTTCCTGAACCTTAAGCTAAGTCTTCATAACTATTATTGTTTCAGAGATACATAAAGAGGATGGTGACATTTATACACCCTTTCTAAATATTTATGAAATTCTAGCACTTCTAAATGACAGGTCTAGTGGTTCAGCTGAGATTATATTACAAATACTCCTGTGGTTTTGGCTAGACACTGTATTCCTATCACAGATTTCATGATCTAAATCCCAGCTACAGAAGAATTTCCAACCAATCTTATAATTAACCCTAGGAGTAATGAAAAAAAGATTAAAGCATCCAGAGCATACTGGAAAGAACACTAAAAATAAATGGCCTGGTCTATACAACACAACAAGATGGGGTCCTATTTTTCTGTTCCAAAAGAATTGACAGTATTGAAAACTGCTCCTTACATGCAGATTATATTTCCTATTTCCATATTTCTGATTGTTCCTTGATTTGCATGTAAAAAAATTGTATATAAGAAACAAAATTTAACATCTGGTACATTCTAGTAACACAGCAATGTACCAAATTGTTTTATAAATACATGCTTGATTGTGTATCTGAATAGATGCAAATCAAGTCATTTTATAATTTAGCTAAAATGATACATTTAATGGAGAATCCAATGAATCTTGTTATATTGCTACATCAACTCAGGACCAGAAAGCATCAGATGTCAATTCCTGATTTCTTTGCCTTTGATTCTGATACTCTAGAGAATGTAGGTTTATTCATGAGACTTCATCAAGGCTTTTTTCTTTCCATCTCCATGGGAAGAAAACATAAAAGACTCTTAAATAATTCATCACAGTCACCCACTTACCAATCTCTCACTAACCTGAGGCACTAAATGTCCTTGCTTACTAACACCATAAATAACTGCCCATAACCCTCTAGAGAATTTAGGTGCTTGTGTGCTCATATAGGGTTGTTGTTACATTCAAAAGTCAAATTAGAGATAATTAGGTCTACATCTATTTTAATTATTAATTAATACATTTTTGCCAAATCAGCTAATTCAAGCAAAACTGTTTTCAAAATCCTTGCTCAACAAGGATTTTGTTAAAATAAATTAGTATATTTAGTACTGATAAGAATAATACTAAAAATATAAGATTATAATATATTGCAGCATAACAATGTCTATACAAATTCTACAACAAATGCTTATTCCTGAAAAACTAATAACAAGGTTGTGTCTTTTTCCTTTTCTTAATTTGTATTATTCTATATATGTTAGAAAGTTTATTACTGCAAAATCATTACAGTATACAAAAAGCAGTTTTACAAATAACTATATACATGCCTCTTTCTAATCATAAGGAGCCTTTAACTGAATTATATCATTAAGAATGGGAGAAAATTTAACCATAGTAATAGGTACTTCTAACTATACTGTGGCAAAATGATGGGAAGGAGGTTTGTTGGATAGTCTTTGACTAGCCCATTAGCTATTTAGAACTCGTTTTGAAAAGGGGTTCCTTGATAGAACTCTGAACTCATATTTATAAAGAAATTCTGTGCAGGCAGGTGCTTTACAGGTGGCTTATATTTATTATAGCAATTCAGACACCTCCAGAAATAGCATCTGGAGCAAAAATTATATTATTATTATTATTATTATTATTATTATTATTATTATTATTATTATTATTATTATTATTTATTACATTTATTGGTTGCCCATCTCACCACAGAGTAATTCTGGGTAGCTTACAATGTTAAAAGATAAAACTATACAAACCCCTTACACAATACAAATAAAATATTATAAAAATACAAATACTCAACCCTATCTAAAAGAGGGAGAGGGTGGGAGTAGGATGAGCATGGGGGGTGGGAGTTGGGATCTGTTATTAATGGTATCAACCATCCCCAATGTGAAGCCCCTCCCTTGGAGTCCCAAGCCAACTGAAAGAACCAGGTCTTTAAGCTCTTGTGGAAGGCAGGAGGTTGAAGCCGATCTCACTCAGGGGGTTGGGGGGGCCAAGATATTCTAAAAGGCAGGAGGGATAGTTGATAACACTAAGCACCACCAGCAGCATTCCTCAACCTAAGCCGCTTCTACAATAACTGGAGAATAATAGGTGTTGGTCCATATACTGGTAAGTCTGCCTTAAGAGAAGAGAATGGAAAGAACCAACCTTTCCCATTCATGCAAATAGATTGTATCCATTTGGTGATTTCCCAGACAATTTTGGGGAAGGACTTGCATGATATTATCTTATTGTAAGATATATTATTAGATTTTTTTTCATTCTAAGCATTATGTTCCTCCCTTCTCATCTGTTCGTATAGGAGTTATAAATCATGGGCAGCAGTAACTTTTCAGAACAGAAAAGAATTAGCGTGGTGATGCAACGTTAAAATGCAGTATTCATGCTAACTCTGCCCATAGCCAGGAATTCAATCTTAACCAGCTCAAGACTGACTCAACCTTCCATCCTTCCGAGGTCAGTAAAATGAGACTCAGATTGTTGGGGGCAATATGCTGATATTGTAAAATGCTCAGAGAGTGCTGTAAAGTACTATAAAGCAGTTTATAAATCTAAGTGCTATTGCTACGTCTCTTTAGCAGTGAAACAGTACATTGCTTACAAATTTGGATGGGTGGAATTCAGGACTGAAAAGTAATCAATAAATGATCCCTTTATCTCATCTTTGGCATTATTGTTTGTAAAAAAAAAAAAAGGCTTAATCATTTAATCATTCCCAAAAACCTGATTCTAATATTTAGAATTTTAACATGAAACATATTAATTTCTGAATTTACAGCAATATTTTGAAGTAGCAGGTCCCAATATCTTCCAAGACATTGATTTATAAAAACAAATAACTGCATGCAGTCTAGATTCCTACTCTTTTTTTTCATAGATATAGGTAATGAAATGTCACAAAACATCAAACTGTTTATTAATCTCTTCATTTCTGGATTCATCTCATTAGTTCTCAGCTCACACCTTCACCATATTACTCCCAGAACTGATACTATTATTGATTTTTTTAAAAAAAAATAATTCTGAACATTGAGATGGTCCTTTCAGCATCTACTAGCCTAAGCCTCAGGATAAACAAGTTCTTATTCATACATATCTAAAGGGCATTTTTGTCTGAAGGCATTTGCATCTTCTCCAAATAGCTATGACATACTATATTTCAAATACTTCCTTCTCTCCTTACAGCTACTATTCTAGATGCATGTTATTGTCTGTTTGGCATTCAGCTTGGGAAAAATATGTAACAGAAGATATGTTCAATATTTCTTCAGGAAAATAGCATTTTAGAATCCAAATAAAGCTATGGTACCAAAAACTGATCTCATCATAGGGCTGGAGACATATAGGGATAATTACCTTGTAACTTTTATTACAAGAGGGATGGAACCAATATATTTATTTGCACTTCTTTTCAAAATCATTTAATCATAAGAATTTATGTTCAATTTCTTGTGTAAGAAAAGGAGCAAAGATCACTTTCAACTCTGGCATTAAAAATTCACCCTAAATTTGATCTTTCCCTTACAGAATAGACCAGAAATAAGATATTTAATGAAATAAATTGACAATATATTGAAACTGTTTCAGACTAGAACAAGAAGTTCCCATGTAACACCGCTCCTACACGAGCTGCACTGGCTCCCGGTGGTCTTCCAAGTGCGATTCAAAGTGTTGGTCGCCACCTTTAAAGCGCTCCATGGCTTAGGACCCAGGTACTTACGAGACCGCCTTCTGCCACCGATAGCCTCCCATCGACCAGTACGCTTCCACAGAGAGGGACTCCTCAGAGTGCCGTCGGTCAAACAATGTCGACTGGCAACCCCCAGTGGGAGAGCCTTCCCTGTGGGGGCACCTGACCTCTGGAATGAGCTGCCCCCGGAGATTCGTAGGATTCCCGACCTTCGCATCTTTCACCGCGCCCTCAAAATGCTATTGTTTCACCAAGCAGGGTTGGCCTAATGCTATTTTAATGGGTTGTTTTTAGTTTAGCTTTTTCGGCCAAATTATTTAATACTTTTAATTCGTTTTTTAACTTTTATATTGTTGTGGGTTTTATCTCTGGCTGTACACCGGCCTGAGTCTCTGGGAGAAGGGCAGTATAAAAATTGAATAAAATAAAATAAATAAAATAAATAAATAAATAAGAAGCATATTCACAGTTGTCTTCCCCAAAATTGAGGGAAATTAATGTGATATGTTTCTGAAAATCTTGGAATTTTACTAAGCTTACTGACATTCTTGTTTTGCAGATAATTTATTTTAGCTATACATATTGGGTGTCACTCTTGAACTTGTGAAAGAAAAAAACCAATAACATAAGTGAGTCAGTAATAAATGAAAGAAATATATAGAGTTAGTCTTGCAAAAGTTAATTTAGTATCATTTCTAGAATATAATACCAGTAAGCTTTTCAATATTACAATTCTTATCTGTTTACACCTGTAGTTATTTTTATAAGAAAATATTTTATTTCTTAAAGAAAATAGTGCAATTTAATCTTAACTAATATTATTTGACAATTAAACCTCTTTATATTCAATAGAGCTGAACCCCAAAATTAACAATGGCTGGCTTGCATCCCTAATTATCTACTAAAACCAGATGAAATAAGAAAGTGAGCCATTTTAATTCTACTTTAGCAGCATTTTTCAATTAAAGTTTAGCTATAAAATTTTCACGAATCTACTAAAAACTCAAAGGATAAATGAAAATAATTAGGAATATTTCAAAGTACATTACCATAGTTTTCCTGAACACTATTCATTTGAGAGACATCTAAGTTTCCTATGACTAATTGAAGATTTTAATCTGAATAAAGAGTTAAATTCTACTGTCTTGAAAGAAAATTAGTGTTATTTCACAACACACTAATTTATCTAAATGCCATAAGAATTTAAGGGAACCTTGCTACATTTTGAAAGTTTTCTAATCTTTTTTGGGAGACTCTACTTCCTACACCAAGATATTTATTTATATTGTTTTACATTAAGATAAAACACTAAAATTGTATCTTGCAGAAAGACTCAACTTACTTCTTTTACTAATAGTCAATTTTTTTCTAGAGGAGCAGATGTTGAACATGCTTTAACAGTTTATAAGTGTACTGGTGTCTGAAAATGTCAAGACCATTGCAAAACTTGCACTATGTTAGAAAATCTGTTTCTAAAAATGTTGCCAGAACAGTGGGGTTTTATTTATTCAAATTAATTCAAAAATATGTTTTATAGCATGTCACTACTCAGAAATAATGCTTATTTCTATTCCATCAAGCTTCCAATGCACTGAAAATCTGAAGATATTCAGACATATTCAGTTAAAAAGTATTTATTGGGCACATAAAACCAGTATGTCCTCAGATTTCAAAACAAAAACCAGAGAACAAGATCTAGAAGAAATTACTGAGGTGGATGATACTTCCATGGCACAAAGTGAAATAAATGAATACCCATATATGTTTTGATATAAAAAGATGAAGAGAGGGGCACATTGTTCTCAAATGAAAAAGGGAAATAAATAATTTTCAAAGTACTTTATCAGCATATTACCTAAAGTCCAAAGCATTTGAAGTATGTTTTTTTTCAAGATATTATCTAATTATCTTTCCACTTTCAAAGTCCTTACAAAGGACTACATCTCTAAAAGGTGAGCCCATTTTTAAAGTTCTTTTAAAGTCCACTTGTATCCTTGATATCAAATCACTCCATTTCATGGAGTCAGAATCTAACCCATTTCCTCCCTGCAAGAATGGGAAAACTGGAGAAGTTACACCAGAGGTCCTCCATCCTCCAGTGCTAACCAATCTTTCACCTCTAATACGGAAAGAAAATATTGTGTCACTGCTTATAGCTTGCTCATATAACATAAGAGAAGAGCCTGAGTAGCAAACTCTGAAATTCTATTTCATGCTTAAAAAGAAATTTGGTATGGAATGCTACATTTGAGAGAAGGAAAGGAAAACGAAAAAGACTATGAATGGAGGCAAGGGTGGCAAATGACATTGCATGCATCATAATTTGCAATGATGTCATGTTACACAAACATTACTAAATCATGATTATTAAATCATACTAAGTACCTATGACACATAGCATTTTAGCTAATGACAATACAATACAAGTAAATAATTTATGTCACATTTTCTCTGTCTCTGAGAAAATGACATCTTTTGTCTCAGGTCAAATAACACTGGAGAATATAATAACACTAAAGCCTGATTCCAAAAGATTTTTGAGTATTTCAGCAGTATTTTGAGCAGTATTTAAAGTGCCACTTTTCAATATACCACATCTTACACTCACCCAAGGAGCTGAAGGTACCAGAAGTGTCAAAGTGAGCAAATCACTGCAACATTCCTCCACAGCCTGATGACACTGAACTACTTGATTTATCAGCCGAGCATAAACAACAGTTGGTAGAATCTGATGAGCTGTTTCAGAAGACACTTGTCCCGGGGCAAGCAAGAAACTCAGATTTTGCCTCATGGCAAGCAGGTGTCTCCACAATTTGCTCAGTTTTCCTTCAAGAGCACTCTACGAAAACAAAACAAAAAAGACAAATATGATAAACATCTGAGGAAATAAAAACAAGTTAATTATGCTGGGTGAAAGGCCACTTGCCTTACTGAGCACCTGCAAGCACAACAGCAAACACACTGACATTTATATATTTTTAAAAAATGTATCTTGGGAACTTGGTAAAATGTGAAACTTCAGGCATTTTGCTATGCCTTCTCCCCCTCCCACTTTTCAAGCCATCTGTGGAGAACATGTGTTGAGGGGGCATGATCTGACAAAGACAAAAACACAACAAATTGCCAGACTTCTAGCTTCTTAAAATAAATAAGAAAATAGAGATCAAAGCCACCCTCCAAACAGGGCTGATTGTTTTTCCAAAAGAACAGCTTAGAGCAAGGGTAGTAAAAGGGAAGAAGAGATTAAAAATTGCAAACTTCTAAACAGAGTATTAGAAAAGTATAAACATGAGAATGTTTATCTTTTACCTACCACAGAATCTTATGTTCTTTTTCTGTTTAAACTTTTAGCCAGCTGTTACTTGCAATGTACTGAACAGCATGTTTTCATCAAGCGAAAATGAAAAAGACACTGTAAGAGCTCATTTGAAGTAATCAACATAAAGAGATTAGGTTTTTACCGAAGTTCGAGACAAAGGCACAGAAGTGTAAGGAAAGTGCTGCTAAACTAAAAACAAATTGACTAGCATCCATTCTGAAGATATAGACAACAAGTTATCTATTTAAAATAACAAACAATGGGAAAAAAAGTATTGCCCGTGCATTTTTCTTGCTTGAACACCACAATGTGAATGAGCTTTCTAATTTTTATGCCATTTTGAAAAATTCATTTTAATCACTGATGCTCCCCTCTGTTAATCATAATTATGCTGCCTACAACTGATATTGTTCATTGTATATAGAAAACTGCCAATGGAAAACATGTGTATTTCAATATAGAGGGGAAAAACCCATCAATACATGTGCATATTGTATATAGACATACTGTATACAGAAAGAACAGTAGAAGGTACACACTATCAAAAGGAAACTAAATCACACACAAAACATATATCTCAGTCCATGCACATTTAAAAATGAGGCAATTGATCAATTCTAATATTCAAAATGGAAAATAATTTAACTATATATATTAGGGAAGGCAAACTGAATTCAGATTTGATCCAGACAATATTATTCTGAAGCTTTAGTTAAAGACACCTAAGTCATTCATTTCTTTATGCAGAAGACAGGAAATAGCAACAGAGACTATGTCTGGAGAAAGGCTATTCCCATTGGCACAAGTGGAGAGAAGGCTATTTCTGTCTATTTCTTCTTCTGTCCTCTAATCCAAAAGGTATTTTCATTTAGTTCTAAACAGTTCCTCAGCCTTTCATGAAAACAGTAAAGTACAATGAACTTCAAGGCAAGTGGGAAATAAGCAAATATAACTGTTGTGGTCCGCTGGCGGCCTGTGGAGCTGGCAGCAGAGTCGGACAGTGAGGAGGTTGGGGAGGAACATGGGCCAGTCCTGGAGTTTGGGGAAGGCTCGAACGAGGGCTCTGCATCGGAGGCAGAGAAAGGGCCATCTGGGAGATATGTGCTGCCTCTGGAGCCTCCAGAGTCGGACCTCAACGTGGCAGAGGAACAGGGGGAGCCTATTCCCAGTGCGCGCATGCGCAGAGCTGCCAGAAGGCAAGAACAGTTAAAACAAAAGTGACGACTCAGGAGTAGGGCTTGGAGATGATTGGCCCCTCCCATAAGACTTAAAAGAGGACCAAAGGCATGTGGGCCTTTGCAGGAAGCAACGTTGTTAATTCTGTTCAGTTTAAAGTTTGAAGCTCTGTTTGATTCTGAACTCTGTGTGGCTTTGCCAATTAGGTCTTTGGCAGCGTGTCAAGGGAGATAAAGGTGGGTTATTATTAGCCTTACCTCGAAGGACTCTTTACAGCTATTTGGGACTCATCTGTGAATGAACAGAATTCACAGCTGTTGAAATAAAAGAGGTTTTTTGGACTACTTGTGTGTTTTACTGACTCAGGAAGCCCAGGTCAGAACAATAACTTCCTCTTCTAATGGAAATTCTTTATCAGGTTTGAAATCTTGGTATTTTGCATATATTGGATGGATAGAATATAAATATTGGGTAAATATTGGATAAATATTAAAAGGCTCTCTGAAACTACAGACAGACTCCATTTTTGCACTATATTTTAAACTATTCACATTGCCTGATTCTTAAAAGAATCTTTTCAAATAATTTCAAAATAGTTCATTTTATTATTGGGGTTTTTAGTCTGAGCAAACAACAGATGAAAAACAATGGACAACAAACAGGATCACCTCAGTTTATAGCACAAGAAGATTTCCCAATCAAGAGCCCTTCCTATTTGCCCAATACCTTGTTGCTGAAAGGTTCTCATTTCTTAATGTCAAAAAAAGATCTAACACATTTCACATTATCCAACTAATTTTCTTTATGCCCTTCATTATAGAAGTTAAACAAGTTTTTATAGTCACACTCAGAAAGGTGCAGGCATAAATTTGCTAATATGTTACACCAAGCCAGGGAACTGTATGCTAACATAAAATAAATAATATTTGCCTTAAAATATATTCAATAATTAGGCAGTGTTGAGCTCGAAAACAAGTTCCCTTTCCTAAAATACCTGTAATTATGCATAAAAATGATATATAGATATTAAAAAAAAATTTAACCTTTTCCCTAGTGATCAATGGAAGCACTTTTATTAGTAATCAGCAAAACAGGAACTCAGCCAACATAACTGTCACCATGCTTTCAAAAACACTACATCACAACATGCAGGAGTACGTATACCAAACATCTCTTTCCAAATTATTAAAGCAGCCACATTTTTGCAAAGCTCAAACAACGGCCTAGATATTGCCATGGACAGTCTTTGCATGCATGTGCTCATTTAGTTGCTTCAGTTCACTTTTTTCTCATAGCCCTCAACTTTAACAAGGAATGTCATAATTAATGTAAAAGGCCAGGATTTACAGAATATGTATTTGAGAAAGTAGAAATATTATTAATTCTGTGCAATTCGGTTCAATCAGTATCATCTGGTATGATCAGAGACAGTCCTTTGCTGATCAGTGATTTCATTTGAAAGAAGTAAGGCGGGAGATTAAATATACCATATTCACCATATACCATATGATATATTTAATTCTATATGTATATGTATCTATTGTTCCTTTTCTTTATAAAGCAAAATCATTCACTGTTTGAAAGTAGAATTAAATATACCATATTTATGTATAAATATAAATATGGTATATTTAATTCTACTTTTCAAACAGTCAATGATTTTTGCTTTGTAAAGAAAAAGAACAATAGACTTCAGACGCACAGCCCACACTACTTAATTACACAGAATGTTTAAAACCACATAAGATTCCCCATATATTGGAAGGCAGGCTGAATTACTTTTTAATAACAAAAGCAACTATAAATTATAGCTATGTATCCTAATAACAAAATTAAAAAGTGGGAGATAAAGAAATAATCTCCTTGTTTTGGATACATTTTAATAGAAAATCTCATTTAAATTAATTGATTGTAATGCTAAATAAACACATTATTAGATAGGTTGCTTTAGTTAGTATGAAAGCTCCATAAATTTTAAGAGTAGACTACGAGATGAAAAAAAAATTTAGAATTACAAACGTGTACTAAAAGAATGAATGTCACTCTGTTCATATTTCTACAAGGTGACCTTTTCCCAAAGTTAATTAAAAATGTGAAATGTTCGCCAATGAAAGCCTTCTATTTGTCATTGCCCCTAACATGGAGTATTATGACTGTCATAGCAAATGGCACCGTGGAAGTGGGGCTTAACAAGAAAGCTTGATGCACGTATGTTAATATGCAATGCAAGCTCTTCTCAGCAGGTGCTCCATATGATGAAGTTCGTTTCGTGAATAATTCAACAAGGAAGCTTCTTTGCAGAGACACCTTTCTCAATGTTTTTCAAGTGAGATCAGTAGAAATCAGGAGCTGTCATTGCCAATTTGCTTCAGTCCAGGTTCTTAAAGTGACACCTTCGATACATTACTGAGGTTGAAATGCACTTTTCTTCTTTTTACATGTCAGCTATCAAGGACTGCTTTTGTTTTCCACACTTACCACTCCAAAATCAAGAACTGGCATTTTGTGGATAATTAACAAAAACTGAGAGTTTGGAAAGCAATGCATCATTGCTTGTCTTAGTCACAAATGACTATCCCTGGCACCGGGACTCAATACATTTAAATTTGATCCCTAAACTACTGCTACAGAGTTGTAATTCAGATCAAACCTCCAGCTGCATTAGCATTTTCTCTATACTAAGCCAGAGCACAAATTAATTCTTCATGATACTTGTGGGCTCTTGAGCTAGGTGAAAGAAATAAGCTATGAACAAAATACCTACCCTACAATGCATATGCTAGAATATTCAGGTACAACATGCAGATCAAAAAATCCTCCCGTGACAGGGAGAATTTTTCATCAGGTTCGCCTGATTCACCAGTTGCGTCCCTTTCTGGATCAGGACTCCTTACACACGGTCACTCATGCCCTCGTCACTTCCCGCCTGGACTACTGTAACGCTCTCTACATGGGGCTCCCCTTGAGGAGCACCCGGAGGCTCCAACTGGCACAGAGTGCAGCCGCGCGGGTGGTTATGGGAGCGACATGGCGTTCCCATGTAACACCTCTCCTGCGCGAGCTGCACTGGCTCCCGGTGGTCTTCTGTGTGCGCTTCAAGGTTTTGGTTACCACCTTTAGATCTCTCCATGGCTTAGGACCTGGTTATCTACGGGACCGCCTGCTGCCACCAGTAGCCTCCCACCGGCCAGTACGCTCTCATAGAGAGGGGCTCCTCCGGGTGCCGTCAGCCAAACAATGTCGATTGGCGACCCCCAGGGGGAGAGCTTTCTCTGTGGGGGCACCTACTATCTGGAATGAACTCCCCCAGGAGATACGGAGGATCCCGGATCTGCGCACCTTCCGCCACACTCTCAAGACCTTTTTATTCCATCAGGTTGGCCTGGCCTAACTTTCCCTTTTTCCCTTTTAAAATGTAAATTTTAATCTGTTCTTAATTATTGGGGTGTTTTAAGTCTGTCTTGGGCCAAATTATTTAATTCGGTTTTATTTTGCTTTTAAATTTTGTACTTATGTGTTTTATCTTGTGGCTGTTCACCGCCCTGAGTCCTTCGGGAGTAGGGCGGTATATAACTCAAATAAAACCTAAACCTAAATGTGTTGGCATCAATGCATGATCCAGAGTCTTTTAAAGAAAGTGCTCTTTCATTTTGTTTTAATTACATATGGTTTATATGACTGCTTATGAAAAAAAATGCTTGCATAAGTAATTTCTTGGGAGATCTAATCCAAAAAATTCTATCAGGTACATAATTTTGCCATTATACTATAATGCTTTGATGTAAAAAAAAAAAAATCCTTTTGATTCAATTTTAATGAATCAAGGGTCCGGGCATTTACAACTCAAAAGTAAAAAGAAAAAAATGTTTGTTATTAATACTAATTGGCATAAATATTTGAATATACAATAAATAATAAATGGGTAAGGAAATATACAAGCATGGCTTCTGGACTTCATTCCAGGCTCTTTACCATTGGTATCCATTTGTATGCATGTACTGTATTTCTTTAAAATGTAACAAAAATTGTCTGCTGTATTCACTCTCCTTAGGGTGTATGTATATGTTGTTGTCTCTTTATGACTATAGCTTCTAATAAGGCCAAGCGTATGTGTATATCAGTGTGCATGTTTGTGCGTATACACACATGAAGTTCTCATGTGGAAAGATACAAACAGGATCCCTCAGTTTATGTGTAAGTAAATCTAATCAGGTTGCTGCATGCACATTGCATCTGCATGTTTGAGGGTGCTTCTCTATCCTCATGTTGCATCTGTGTGTGTTGGTGCTGTGAACTACATATGTTCCACTTGAGGTCAAGTGACCAGGAGGGAAGGTGAATGGAGTAGTTAGCAGAATTGCACTAATATTGTTTAGATTTGTTTTAGGCTGCCCAGAATGATATGTTTGTGAGAAGGGCAACTATATTAGATAGATGATGGATGGATGGATGGATAGATAGATAAGACAGACAGACAGATAGACAGACAGACAGACAGACAGACAGACAGACAGACAGACAGACAGACAGACAGACAGACAGACAGACTGACTGACTAGACAGAGACTGACTGACTGACTGACTGACTCGCTGGCTCACTCACTCAACTTTTTCTCTGATATGTGGCACTGGTTAAAAAACAAATTCTAAAATCTTTTTCTCCACAGCTTCCTGGACGATCCAGCTTATTTCAACACTGTTCCTTCTTTTTTTCAAATCCTTCTGCTTTGCCAAATCCGTGCTATTTCTAGAGTTATTCTGCTGATAGACAGACAGATGGATAGAGTCCTGAGCTTCTTCGCACTGTTCCTTTCCAACATTTTATTGGGTTGAAAAGAATAAAAGGACATTTACCTAATGCAAAAACTAGGAAGCAACTAAAAATAATGACTTTCATATTATTAAAGCCTTACCACATATCTAAGATTTAAATTTTCTATTTTGCCATAACAAACATCCAAAAGGGTTATCGGCTGGACAACAAGATTCCCTCCAGGTGTCCAAGGCAATGCAAGTTTTGACAGATCAGAAATCTGAAAGAAACACATACCATAGTAGGATATTTTAAAACAAGCTGAAATAAATAAATAAACTACAATAATTTAGACTAGTTGAATTAAATTAAATTAAATTTAATTTAAAACTTAAATTTTAAGTTTATAAATATGCACAGGCTCTAAGAAAATTCCCTTCTTTTAATTATCAAAATGCTTTACTCTATTAATGTAAAAAAAATTAAAGTTAAATTTGCATCTAGATTCTTTAATCCAAACACCAAAAGCAATTATTCTAACAGAGGTTTACCAATTAACCACTTCCACTTATCTAATTTCTTATTAACTTCTAATTACGCCCATTTCAAAGTAATCAATCTGAAGCAGACCTAAATTGTTCCCTAGAATTTTCTGCTTCATTATTAGCTTTTTAATAAAGGGAATATTAGTTCAGGAAATCATGTTTTCTTTTTATCCCAAACTGTTTTTTTCCCTTTTATGTGCAAGAATTAGCTTTCCCAGAAACTAAATTATAGGGAGCATATTCTGGAAGTCCTTGGATACACTTGCAAATATTAAGAAAGATGCAAACTCAACTGGAAAAGATGACGCAATACATTTGCCCTTTGTGGAATGTTATCTAGGATCACCGTTTTCTATTGTTCGGTTCTCATGTCTAATTAATGAGTTTTATTGTTTGATTGACTGCTTTCTGATGCATCACATATACTGAATTTAGTATTTTTTAAATCCTATATAAAGACTTGATACACACACACACACACACACACACACACATACACACCATTTTAATAAATGCTTTTCAATTTGCCTGAAATTTGTGCTGTTGGGAGGGGCAAAAAAGTCACTTTATTTATTCTTATTTGTTTATTTGTACCCATTCTTTATTAGTTTTACAATCCATTATTTTATGGATTGCAACATTAAATCTCCCTCCCATATTCAGAGATCAAGGTTTTTTTTATCAGCTCCAATGCCAGCTTCAAGTGCTTGACTTTTAAGGGCAATCACATGAAATTTTGAAAGCCATCATGTTTTTTCTCTTTTATTACTATTTATATTTTATACACAGCTTTATTCTTTAGATGTTCAAAACATAAATTGAACATAAAAGGTAAAGACTCCCTTGGTCACGCTCAATTCTAAACAAACAAACAAACATTCCTTTTCAGTCTTGGACAGAAACAAAGAGAAAAAAAAGGCAAGAACAAATATTCAGATTATTTCTGTACATCACAGCATGGTTTCACATTACGTGTCATTGCCTGCTGGTTCATTTTGTACTGCAGTTGGTCACTGATTTCCCATTCTTATAGTAGTTCAATTATTTAGAATTTTAAAATGTGTCAAATCAGCAAAAAATACTGCAATTTATTTATTTTAAGAACAAATACTACAATAATTCCAAAACTCCCAAGTATTTGAATACATGGGGAGACAGAAAAAGTTACAAAATGTAGAAATGTTTAATGCTAGATCTTTTATAATAGCTGCCAATACGTAAAGACTTACAAATGATGATGGCACCAAGGCAATCTGAACATCTAATTCTTACACCTGAACCCCTTCTTTAATATGCCATTCACTGCTTGAATAAGAAACACTATATGCAACTGTGTATTTCTCAATAAGCAGCAAATTAGTTTTGAATGATCAGTTTTAGTGTAGGAATCAGCACTACTGCTGCATTGATGAGAAGTCATATTAACTAGTGTGTTCTCTATCCTAACAATATAGAGTTGAAAATGAAATCTGCTGATGCATTAGTTGATGATGTTAACATGGAATCCAGACTCTACAACAACCCTAGTTGTCTACTTTGCTACACACATTCACCACCAAAGGCTCAGCAAATACACAAGATTACAGCACGAGAGCTATGTAAGGCTATAATGGAACATAAACAGTTCTCTGTACTGTATATGAGAGACTATTAGGTTTTAAAATGCCCTGATATGGCAAGCTAGGTGCACACAAGCCTAGTTTATGTTGATTTCCAAGCACAAGCCCAAAGTCATCATCTGGATTTTGAGCACTGCTACACATAACCTGACAATGCTGTATGTTGTGGCAAGATTAATATCCAATATTAATCATTTGGATTTGTTGCTTGTTTATTGGATTCCTGGTCTAAGTCTGTATTAAGCCTATAGTTATGTTTATTGGTGCCATCTTAGATAAAGGTAAAGATTCCTCTTACACATATGTGCTAGTCGTTCCCTACTCTAAGGGGTGGTGCTCATCTCCGTTTCAAAGCCGAAGAGCCAGCGCTGTCCGAAGATGTCTCCACGATCATGTGGCCGGCATGACTAAACGCCAAAGGTGGTCCCTATTTTTCAACTTGCATTTTTTATGTGCTTTCGAACTGTTAGGTTGGCAGAAGCTGGGACAAGTAATGGGAGCTCATCCCATTACGCGGCACTAGGGATTTGAACCACTGAACTGCCAACCTTTCAATTGACAAGCTCAGCATCTTAGCCACTGGGCCACCGCGTCCCCACCATCTGAAGATATTGGTAAAAATGACTTTTTTCTTTCAATACTTCTCCCTGAGTTCACATATTACTGAACTATGGGAGATATCCCTCTTTGTATCTTTTTTGTTTGCAGCCAGCAGTGCCAGCCCAGAAAAATGTCTCTTGATATTTTACACTGTCACTAATATCTACATTGGCATTTACATCTTCTATAGCTTAGCTAAGGCTTTCACTTTGGGCAGAAGTATCCACATAGATTTCATGAAAATGTGTTTCTCAGATCCCTGACGAGATGACAATGAACCATAGACAAACCATTACTATGACAGCTTGATACCACAGCTTTGGCAAGGTTTATGAACTGATCAAGTTATACAATACAGTAATAGGAAATTTCTCCCAGCGTGAATAAAATCTGCATTCTTACACAGTATGAACATTTTTAAACTTCTGAAAAAGCAAAATAGTTATTTGTAGTTAAAATATGTAACTTTTCCATGTATTCTTCTAGTTGTCTTATTCATAACCTTTTAATCAGCGGAGTAAAGTCAAATGGCAGCCTTGACCGCATGGGTGAAGATATGACTTCTTTTTACACCAATGCAATGTGTTGCACATATATAAAAAAGGGTTAGGGCTTTGATCACACAAACTCAACCACCATCTTGACTTTTTTTGACAAACCTAACAGATGGCACTGGTCCATTAACTGAAAATAATTCTTCATATAGATAGATCCCTCATACTATCAAAACTCACCTGCTGATGTCTCTGCAGTTTGTACCTCATTGCCTGGCACATCTCAACTATTTGAAGAAGTTCTGGATGTGGAATGATTACTTTTGATGCAGTTCCTTCTGTGCTAAGGAAAGAACTATAAATATTTGTGTTGCATTAGAACTCTTAAGGACCGCTTAATTCATTTTCATGTCATATTTTTCATAGTTAGATAGCGTAAACCTGTACGTCACTTCTAAAATTTCAGAGATTAAATACAATGTTTTTATTAAAAGTTGATTTTGCAATAATGAAGTTATTCATTAAAAACAGTTGAAAGTTCCATGTATATGTTACCAGAGTAAAACCAACACAAATACAGATTATGAAAACATATTTGAAAACACACCATTTAAACTTTTCTTTGATTCACTGTAATAATCAGTATGTTCTTTTTAAATAATAGGCATGTTTTCCAACCATCTAGTGAAAAATATACTAACTAGCTAGAGAAGGACTTGGACAAGAGATTACACATTAATTGAAGGGAGTGTGAGAAGGGAACTCAAAATAACCCCATCTTGATTTTGTTTAACATTGAGATGAAACAGAGAGAAATTTGCACAAGCTTTCATTTCTGTTATTATATCCTACAACAATAAAGTAGCATTCTTGGAATTCTGCAATGTCTGCTTCTTGACCTGGTGATCCTGACAGAGCTTACAATAGCAACAATAGACTTCAATGTCTGAAGAGTTTAACCATGGAACCCAAGAGCTTTGAAGAGAATGTCTATACTGACAGAGAATGTCTATATTGGCGTTACTAATTTTCATTTTACATCTCAATGCAAATTATCCTGGTCCAATGGTAAAGGCATTTCAGAAAACAAGAACTTATCAAATTTCAATCCACAAACACATTTCCATAAACAGTGATCTATACCTGTCAACCCAGAAATAAATCACTACATCCCAGAAAGGTCAATATTTTTCTCAAAACTTATACCAAACCGAAATGAGTTTGAAAATAAATGAAATTTACTAAACAGCAAGCAGGGCTGTGAATATTTTTTATTTTATAAAGCAATTCATTCTATCACAATACAGCCTAAAACTCAATTCTTCTTTCTCTTTTCCTTTCTCTTTTCCATTAACTTTCTTGAAACAGTTTCTGATGTAGCCAGGGCAACATTGGCATTTATCTTATGAACTATCTTCTCTCACATAAGCTTACTCATTTCTTTTGATTACCAGTTAATGCCCTTTCCAACATCCCCATTCCCCTCTGCAGTGTTAGCATATGTTCTGCACCCACAGTCAATCAGATAAACTATTGCATATTATTATTTATTCTTATTAATAATAAGCACGTTATACATTTCATCTAATAGTTGAGTAAATATATTCAAAACAGAACAGAGGCAAGAAGGATTTTTTTCTAACTGCTTCTACAAACCAAATATGTAAAGCTGCATAACTATTTTCTGAATCATAATTAATGGTTCATACACTGCCTGAGGCATAGCTATTGTTTATTATGACCAAAGTTAACTAATAGTTTATGAATCCAACCAATGAATTTAAAAATTATTTCACAAGATGGTAAATGGCAGATAAACACCTTTGATGGGAACATTCTAAGGACTGGATTCCATTTCTACTTAGATAAAAAGATAAATACAATAACCTACTAAAAGTATAATAATGAACAAAGGGTTAAACAGATGACCATGAACCACAAACTGCAAAAAAGCAAGTGCAATCTCAGACTTCATCAGCAGCAATACAGTGTCAAGGTCAAGAAAAATTCTTCCTTTATCCTGTATTCATCAAATCATACTTTGTATCCATTTCTGAGCATTTTATTTTAGGAAGGACATATACCAGTGATGGCTAACCTTTTTGCCGTCACGTGCCAAAAGTGGGGAGGAGCACAGGGGGGAGCGCATATGCGTGCCCACACCCATAATTCAATGCGCCCCACTCCCCATGCATGCGCACACGACACCCCCCCTGGTGCGACCCCTGCTGTTGGTATGCGATAGTACGGTGGCCCCGGAGGCCCGTTTTTCACCCTCCCCTGGCTCCAGAAGCTTTCTAGTTACCTGGGAGGGCAAAAATGGCCTTCACCTCCCCGCCCCCCGAGGCCCTCTGGAGGCCAGAAACGGCCCGTATCCCAACTTCTGGTGGGACTGGAAGGCCCGAAAATCAGCTGGCCGGCATGCGCATGCACACTAGAGGTGAGCTAGGGCAATGCTCGCATGCCCACAGATATGGCTCCATGTGCCACCTGTGGCACACGTGCCATAGATTTGCCATCATGGACATATACGGTAGCAAGTTAGGAGAGCAACAAAGATGAGAAGAGTATTAGAAGAAAAACTTAGTTAAGTTCTCGTTCCCCACACAAAACACAAATCTTACACATGGAACCAGTGTCTAAAACCAGCCTGCAAGGAATGAATTGCATGATCATTAGCATTCTATTTTGTTTCTTGCAAATCTATGCTTAATTTAAAAACTATTACCAGTAATAGCTGAAAAATTATTTAGGAAAGTCTTTATACAACTTTACATTTACAGTGGATAATCAGTTCTTGTGCATGGCTTCATTCTTGTTTGCACTAAAAATTCCCAATCTATCTGAGCCATGTCTGAAAGTGTTTAGCCAAGTCAAGCTAGGGGTCAAGCTTAGTTGTGTAATGTTAGTGAATTTATGATTTATTGCTAGGCCCTGATCTGGTAACCTGACACATGCGAGAAGGAAGAACACATATCAGCAAAATACTAAATAAATGATGAATGGATTCCATTAGTCCTCTCTGTTTTAGGACACTACATAAAATGTATGAACTTCTGTAATAATAGGTTACCTACTGTGTTTATTTTCTACCTACTAAGATAAACATGCATGTCTACTTCTTTAAAATGGACCTGTCCCCTTCTTTTAATGTTTAATATACATAAGCCTATGACAAGCACTTTCATATCTACTTCATTTCAAATAGTGGTGATATATATAGTGTCTTTCCACTGCTTACCTAACCTTGTCAATGAGAGCTTCTAAAGATGTGTTTAACTCCAACATAAGAACAGCTCGAGAATTTAATCCTTCTGTAAGCAGCACCACCTGAAAGGGAAATAAAAAACATACAGAGAATCATCCCTAAAAGCATTTCTGCTTTCTTGTCTCTGAGCAAACATTTTTTTTTTCTGTAAGAAACTGAAAAGAACATTCCCTCGTGACATCTGTGAATAGAAGAAAAACATGAGGTTTAAATGGGCACAGTGCTGCATCGGTCATACAATCTCAAGAATAAAAACTATCTGTGGTGACGCAGTGGTTAGAATGCAGAGCTGCAGGCTAACTCACTGCTCACTCCAGGAGTTCGATTCTGAACAGCTCAAGGTGGACTCAGCCTTCCATCCTTCCGAGTTCGGTAAAATAACGACCCAGATTGAATATCTGTAAACCACTTAGAGATGGCTATAAAGCATTATGAAGTGGTATATAAGTCTAAGTGCTATTGCTATCTTCAGCGCTAGATCCTTCCACATGTCCAGACTTTACTTCCCCAGTTTCCTAGCTAGGGTGGCTGTTGCTGGCACAGTGGGCATTTTTAAATACATGCTAAAATTTGGCACAGTCACAGGGCACTGGTGCATACAGAGTGCATATACACCAAAGATCAACACTGAGCTACTGTAATAGTTTTTGCATTTATACAATCGCAATAGCATTAACAAGGCATTTTTATACTTCGTACATTACAGATAATCCTTGATTTATAATCATAATTGAGCTGGGAATTTTGATTGTAAGTCATTGAAGGCAAATTCACAAGACAAATTCCTTGTGTGTCCAATCACACTTGGCCAATAAAGAATTCTATTTTATTCTATTCTTAAAAAACTCATTGAGTGAGGTGCCCACATGACTGCTTTGCTCAATGACTGCAATTCTAGCTCTCCCCATCGCAATAGTTAAACAACCGTGTAAGTCGTTAAATGACTATGTGGAAGTACCTCAAGGGGTCGGGAGGGCCTGCCACTATTGACGCCTGTAGTACATACAAACACCCTCTGCATAAAGCATAGCTTAACACGTTTATTTATTTACTTATTTATATTTCATATCTTATACGTACATACTATCCATCCATAGATCCATATAAATGCTTATTTTCCCCATAAGAACTGTTTTTTAAAAATAGCAGCTTGGTTATAGATTTCCATATAGTTGTTTTATCATGTGTTTAATTGCTTTGCTTCCCTCAACATCCAGAACCTCACTACATTCAATGTAAATTTATAACAACAATGACCCAACACAGCCCTGCTGTTGTACTGGTTAGTTGGAAGAAATGCTGAGGATGAGGTATTAAAAAGCTCAGCAGCAGGACTTAGAAGATGTGGAATACAAAATTAAGCTTTGCTCCAAGATCAGAATAGTCTGATAATGTGCCTTTTGTTCAGAGTTTAGAATTCTCCAAACACTCATTCCATGATTAGAATATGCTGAGATTATAATATTTTATCTACCTCTATTTAAATAATTCATAACACAATTTCAGAAAAGTGCTTTTTATATTCCTAAACATTGGCAGCTTTCAAATATTTTATCTAAAATTAAATGCAGGTGTTTCACAAAGGTATATATAGTATTACCTGCCTTTCCAGCTGTAGTGCTTGAGCCTTTAAAAAACTGACCCGTCTTTCATCAAAACATTTGTTCTTTCCTTCTTCTATAAGCTGTTCATATTGGCTTCTAAAATATAAAATACCTTTTTTAAAATAATTTCAAAGCTCACATAAGGCTGTACTGACCTTTAGTACTTTAGTACTATAATTAGATTTTTTGGATCAATTTTGATATGTTAAAAGTAACGTAAAAAGCATCACTTTTAACACATCCATTAAAATTGATCCAAAAATTGTAGTTATAGTACATGTTTATTGTTGGGTCTCCTTTGAGCTGATCATTCCAAAATCCTACTACTTTTTTCTGAAAATTATCTACCTTTTATTGTACCAAAAATAAGTTATTGTCTTGTGGAACCTAGATTTTTCAAAAAGACTGCTAGTCCACTATTGTTTCCTAGTGGAAGTAAACGTCCTGTCTTTCTAGGGAAGACATAAGCTCCATACGGAAGATAAGTTTGAAGGTTCAAGGAGATTGTATCAGCTTTGTCTTAGAACTGGAGAATTGAAGTTCTGTAGGATATACGCTGAGTGTTAGACATTCTCCAAGCAGAAATGCCAATTACATCAACAATTAATTGCTATTTAATTATCAGTTTTGAGAATTACTAGACATTTGTTTAGCTACGGGAAAGACAGAAAAAAAACTGCACCAGATTAAATTGCAATGATTATTAAGAATGAACTGCATCCCCATGTTGATAGAGAACATCCTCATACTCTTTAAACAGCTTCATTCTAATGTGTAGTAAAGATTCTTATCAGTCTTTTTAAGTATCTTGTGTAAATAAAGCCTAGTTCAAACTAGGCAACCTTACAATTTCATTCTGTTGATCTCAGAATCTTCTACCTAATTTCAACATCTACAGTTTTCAATATATCAAATCAGTTTTGATTTATATACAGCCAATATGTAGCAGTACCTTACATCTTCCAATTCATTCTTTATTTTTATATTTTCTTCTTGCAGTTTCTAAAAAAACAAACCCCAAAGAAGTATAAATTAAAACTGATAAAAACAGAACTCTATTTATAAAACTTTTAATTTTTCTTCAGACTCTAATGTTTCACAAATCTAGGCACACTGAATTATAACATCATCTTGAAGTACAATCATAAGCAAGTATATTTCATCAAAAAGAAATACTCAAAAATAGGAATACACTATTGGAAGTCATTTGTCTTCTTGATGCTTGTTAAATATAATTTGCAATTCCTAGCAAGATGCTTATTAGAGAAACCTTAGTTAATATCATAAATTATTCCCTCAGAAATTATAGGATGCTTTCTTCTTTGACAAAGGCAATTCTTAGACCTCAGGCAAGTAGACAAATGTCTAACTTCCCATAGTTGGATATAATTATTGAAAAATGCTCACTATCTCAAATGACATAGATTATCATGATCAATTTAAAATTAACTTCAAAGTGAGCTAGAGAGTTAAGACTGGTTAGGTATAAAGAATCTGTTTTTTTTCTTCACCTTTCAACATCTTTTGCTAACATAATTTCTAGACTTTTTTTGCTGTGTTCGATTCCATCTTTTCAGATAGATTCAGAAAATATTTACTTAGATAATACATGAAACAGTAGCTATTCCATGGTCTCCAATTCTGTATTCGGTACTTTTTAATATCTACAGGAAATCAGAGGGGCATCATCAGGCTATCCTGATGACATGCAAATCTATTACTCTGTAAAATCATCAAGCCCTAGCTACTCCACTGCTCGTTTGATAATGGATTGATATAAATTTAAATGAAAGATAAGACCGACAAGTTTATTTAGGAGGTCACAAGTACAAGAAGCAGATCATCCATCATTCTTTGCAGAGTTACACATGACAGGAATAAATATGCTGTTTTGGTGTTTTTGAATCCAAAACTCTGTCAAATTGAGGGAATGACTCTTATTAAAAGAATCTTGTTCTTTTTCTTTTTAAAAAGCCTTACAATACATGTTTATAAGAATTTTTAGCTATAATTTTTACTGTTTTTCTCCTGTTCTCCTTTTGTTTAATTGCATCCAATTCTCAAAGATTGCCTGGCAAGGCTTTTCAGAAATTGTTTGCCATTGCCTTCTTTGCAGGGTTGAGAGAAAGTAATTGGCACAAGGTCATCCAGCTGGCTTTGTGCTTGACTGGGACTAGAACTCACAGTCTCCAGGTTGCTAGCCTGATGCTTTTATCACTATGCCAAATTGGCTCTCCCATTTTTAAAATTTAAATTAATTTATTGCAATTTTATATTTGTACTGTAACCCATCAACTGATATTTCAAAGTATTAAAAAGATAAAAAGAAATAAAGAAATAGCTGCTTTTTAATGTTAAAGGCAGCTTCTAAATTCAGATTCTTCAGAGAGCACATATCATTTCTTGTTTTAAAAAACAACAACTCTATTACTTGTGCAATCAGGTGGATTTCTGAATAATTGCAATGGTCTGACTATTTTACGCTTATCTAAAATAATGTGCTAAAATAATGTATTTAGAAGTAGAAAGTTCCAAGCATAAAAAATAAAGATGTCAGTTCCTATGTTCAATATAAAAACAGCACAGTAACTTGCTTGTATAGCAAGTCATATTGTAATCCCTTTTAAACTCTGTACACAATTAAATACAATATGTTTTTTAACCTTGTAGTCATTCAGGTTCTTATAGAGAATGTAATGTTCATTGTTGTGCTCATCTTCTCTAAGCAGCCAATTATCATGATATACCGAACACAGAGGCAGATGATTGCTTGCAGGGTCCTTCGGTTTGGGCTTTCCAACCTATAGCACACAAAAAAAAATGAATTTACACAAGCAGACATTAAGAAAGAAAGGCAATTTAAAAAGCAGGCAAGATCGAATAACACAACCATTAATAGTTTTTATAATTTTTTAATTCTCCAGACTTCAAATTATTTATTTATTTATTGTTTATTTATTTATTTATTTATTGGCTCGATTTATATGCCGCCCTTTTCCGGAGACTCAGGGCGGCTTACAATGCGTTAAGCAATAGCCTTCATACTTCTGTATATACCTGCTTAGTAGGGCTTTCGCCCCCTACCTCCAAGCGGTGTTCTTTTTTATACAAAGTCAGCTTATTGCCCCCACAAGCCGGGTCCTCATTTTACCTACCTCGAAAGGATGGAAGGCTGAGTCAACTTTGAGCCTGGTGAGATTTGAATTTGCAGTAATTGCAGGCAGCTGGTGTTATTTAACAGTGCTTTAGTCTGCTGGGCCACCAACCTCTGTGCTGGGGTTTCTATGCCTTTGAGGGAGAGGAGAATCCTGGGTGCACTAATATCACATAAATTCAGACACCTTTTGTAGATACTGGGTGCCTGAACTCTCACAAGATCACAACCCCAGAAATTTTCATTTTAGGTATGAAAAGTGTTTGCGATGTCTTTCTCCTGCTCCTCCCCCCCAACTCTGTTTTGCCACCACTGGGACACTTTTCACCAGGAAAAGTGAAAAGCCATCTGCTCCATTTTTAAATGCCTCTTTTGCAAGGAAATGAAGCTTCCAGCCCGTGTCAGTTCTCCATTTGGGTGAAAAGTGTTTGGGCACCTATGGAACGCTTAGAAACAGATCCATCCGCTCCATATCCAATCATCCCATAGGTGCCCAAACAAGTTTTGTCCAGACGGAGAACTGACACAGGCTGACACGGGTGAAAAGTGTTCCGGTGATGGCAAAAAGGAGTTGGGGGGGAGGAGCAGGAGAAAGGCACCGCAAATAGTTTCCATGCCCAGAATGAAAGTTTCTGAGGTCCGTGATCTCATGAGAGTTCAGGCACCCAGTCTCTGCAAAAGAGGAGAGGTGCCTGAATTCACACAATATTATGGCACCCAAGAGCTTCCATCTACTCTACTCTCACTCAAAACCAAAGAAACAGCGGCAGAGGAGACAGATCTTTGCAAAGTAATTGAGTCCGGCAAAGCAGGATGGGAAGGGGAGGGAATTGTGGGGAGCGGCGGGGTGAATGTTGCAGATCTCTGCAGTCATTTGTAAGGAGAAACAACTGCCATGGTGCTGTAACATTCATAATTTCGGGACTTACTCATAACACTAGGGAGCGCTTATCTTGTAACTTCGAATGGGTGCTAAATGAACAGTCGTATTAATGATAATTAATTTGTTTGCTTAAAATACAACAAAAAAGGTTTTTTTTTTTTCTGAAATGCCATGGTTACACTTTATTTATCTGACCAATGATTAAAATGTGTTTAGTAGTATGGAGATAGATTTGGCCCTGGGGAAACTTCTTTATTTTTAGCTGCATCAAGATATATTCCATTTTGTACCTTTGCAATGATTTCTCAAGGCACAAAATAAAATGTAATTTGATATTTCTTAAGTCAAGAAATGAAGCTCTAGTTAACTATGGATAAAAATATAAATCCAAAACATTTCACATTTTCATTATCAATTTGTAATTCTTTTATATGACTCAATTCAAATTTTAAAAACTGTGGCAGTTGCAAGGATTCTTAATAATGAAACAAAGATGTATGTATATTATTCTAATGTAGACACATTTTCAGAAACATAGCAAGTCAATCCAGCTTCTCCAATGTCCAAAAGCTATTAGGCTTTTAAAGGTTTCAGGTTTAAGAATAAATTTTCTTTGACATGGCAAGTATCATCTACAATTTCATTTTTCTTTGAAACTGTTCAAATTTTATAAGGACCTCTATTAGTATAATTTAGGAAACATAAATGAGTGGTTTTGTACTGAGATTTTTTAATCTGCTGAACATTTTAAAAAGTGAACAGAAATGCCACTGATTTTAGCAAGAAGTCTCACAGATACGTCACATTCATTGCAAAAAAAATTCAATAAGAAGGCCTTAGCTTTCTGCACAGAATAGATCAAGCCATATTCAAAGCATCCATGTAATCTGAGAACAAAAATGCATTGCTTTAACATATGCTGAAATAACCAAAATATGGGCCCAAAGAGTAAACTATATATAACTTGATAAAGAGCAAGGAAAAAAGTGTTAAATGGAAGAATATTCAAATCTTCGCTTTTTCTTTTGTTATTGCAAGGATTATTTTTTTATTCTGGTGTCTCTTAAGTTTGTGTAAAACTTTCATCTTTTACAGTTCCAATATCCAATGCTCATCAAAAAGACAAGGGCAGGAATGCTCCAATAAGCATATGAAACTCAATAAATTTATGTAATTATACACAAATTGTTTTATAAAGCAAAATACATTTTAGTGTAAATTTAATTAGTCAATTTAAAGCATTTTTCTCAGCAGTAACCTCATTTGATATTTTTTAAAAGCATAGTATTTGAACTTCCAGTATTTTTTAAAATTATTTCTTCTAACAAAATCCCAGATCAATTTTGCCTTGTATTATCATCTTTTATAGAAAAGTAATGTGCTGCCCTCTAGAGGCACAAAAAACTTTTATTGATGCTGAGAAGATTGTAAAATGACCAATTCTTCTTTCCTAAAAAATGAAGGTGACACCAAGTACTTGAGTATGTTATTTTTTTTCTAAACCCAGTCTCCTTCAATAGGAAAGAGGTCAACCAAATTAAAATTCTTTTTCAAATATAATTATAAGTGTACTGCATTAGTTTTCTTCTACAAAATATAAGAAAAGCAAACCTATGCCAAAGTAATTATTTTAGATAGAACGTTTTGCATTTATATGGAATTCTGACTTTTGGAAGCACATTTAAAAAGCTGATAAAATATCAAGGACCCATCAGTATAATAAATGCCACAAACCTTGCTTACTCATATAAGGGCAGAGATTGCTTTCAGGAAGGAATAACATGGTTTGATAAAGTTGCTAAGTTTTATTTTTTACTGCCAACATATTTAAAGCAATCTAAAGGTAAACTCTACACATGGACATCACTGAATGGACAATATTGGAACAAAAGAGGTTGTCTAATCCAATATAGAAAAGTGCAGTCAGTTAGAATATTCCAAAGTACAAATTTTGGAAGTCTATGAATTATTTCTGTCAAATATCCTAGTTAAGGTTACAATCTGTAAGCCATCCAAATTTGACTTATTGGGAAGATGGATGGATGGATAGATGGATGGGTAAATAAATAAATAAATAAGCAAGCAAGCAAGCTAGCACCTGGACAGCATAAAGTCAGAATATAAAATATATTTTAAAAAAGATTTAGTTTGTTTATCAGAATTTTACATAATAGATGGATTACAACCAGCACCAGGCAAGACTGTTCTTTCTACTATAAATTTAGATGCAGATTAAATGGACGTAAGATTCAGGCATGTACATTTCATCTGATCATTAGTTAAGATGCTGGTTTAGAAACTAGGAGACTAAATTCTGGACTGCTCCTGAGCTTGAAAACTGGGTAGGTGACTTTGAGCCAATCAGTCTCTGTCACAGCCCAACCTACTTCACAGAATTATATTTATGGGGAAAATAGGAACCAGGAGTATTAGGTATGCTTGCCACCTTCATTTGTCTATATATGTGTGTACAGTATGTGTAACGTGTATGTGTACATTATATATGTATGTATATGTCCGTATGCATATATACAATTAACAATTAACTATTCTATTCTATACAAGTGTGTGCACACACACACATATAACAAATCTGAAATCTTCAAGCACAGGCAATATAGTTAATATTATAATAAGTGAATCCCTTGTACCACATAGAATGTTTGTTTTGCAACATCTGTAACCCATGCCAATCAAAAAACTCAAGTACAAGAAAAGTGAACTCTAAACCTGTCTTTGAAAATACCTAGGCACTATTGTACATTCCTACTAAAAACACCAGTAACTGCACCAAACCACAATGTTGTATAAAAGATAACATGCTTGGAGAGTCATAACCTAAGTACCATTCTTATGTCCTTGGGTACCAATGTAAATAGTTACAATACATGTCTATGACATTTGCTTCTCACACACCCCTGTAGAGAAACCCCAACCCTGAAAGGCAACTCTTTAATTGATCTAGAACATCTTTTCACCTTAATATGCATCACTTAACCTGATGGGCTTCAGATGCCCCAAGAACTGTCATAAATCCCCCAAAAGCATAGCTGAAAACTGCAGATGGGAATCATAGGAATTGAACATCATCCAGTATCTGCAGGGAACTAAATGTGGGGGGGGAGAGAATTATTCTCATTTGGGGTAGGAGAAAAAGGGGTGCATTAACTACTAAGAAGTGGTAAAAATCAGTTCTCTGCACCTGCCCAGAACTTTTCTTCTTATAGTCTTATATTCTTATTTCTATTTTTCCAACCATTTGCAAGAAAGGCTCCAACGGAACCAGCTCGTATTTCTTGGCCCAAATGCATCTTTCCAGATTTTAATGTTCTTTTAAGTCCTGGAAAGCACCGCTTGGTTTCAACTTTTCTCCTAAACCTTTTTCCCCGCTCTCCGAGCACAGTTCACACGTGCTGATGGACGCGGGACAGAAGAGGGAGGGAGGGAGGTTGGCACAGCGACTGAAGCAAGGCTCCAACGGAATCTAGTCCATCATCTGCCGGCCCACCGTCGGGAGGCAATGGTGGGGGTGGTGGGGGAGAAGGGTACCAACTTCCTGCAGCCGTTACCTTGGTTACTGTCCGAGGCAAAGGAACCGGCCGCTCACTTCGGCTGTTCATGATAAGCCGCAGGGGGCGACCCTTCTTTCCAGTGCTTCCCCTCGCGCGACGCGTTTCCCCGGCAACGGACCTTGTCAGATGGATACGACAAGAACCCTCAAATCTGAAGAAACCCAAGATTTTCTAGGGAGGTATAAATATCTCCCTACCAATATTCTAACTCTTCGCATTGTGACCCAAATTATATTGGTTTGCTACAAACACCGAGGAACGCTTTATTGGCGCGTTTACACAGCTGCCAGGATCCGCAAGGAAGAACGGTCCCCCAACGCGAAGAGGAGAAGGAGGAGTGTGCACTTTGGCGCGTGCGCATTAGAAGGACAGGAAGAGGAGCGCGCATGCGTATCCCAAATAAACGAAACGAGATTGGTGTCTTGGGCGAAATTGAGGCGTCGCTTTTCTTTGGCCTGCCGGCGAGTATCCAAACGACGCCATGGGGAAATTGAACGTAGTTTTACTGCGATACCTTTCCCGGGATCATTTTAGGGTCCTCACTGCGGTAAGACTGGGTTGGCGGATTCGATTTATATAATCCAGGGGACGGTTTGAGATCTGAATTGGTCGGGACGGCCACGTGTCTCCTCCTGCGAGAGATTTAGGATGGCTCCGGGTAAAAGTGCTGAGACCGGAGTGGGGTCGTGCGACCCTCCAGATGTTCTTAAACTTCCAGAACCCTTCGCTTTTCAGCATGCTGACTGGAATCGTTGGGGGTTCAGGAACATCTGGGGCTTCCCAGGAACAGAACATGTTCCTGTTTACGGATGAGCTGCCGTTCGTTTTTGTTTTTTAAAGTAGATATCGATAGGATAGACTAGAATACTTTGTCACTTTGAATGTATACTAATCGGCATTCATTAAAATGAAATTTCGTTGCATACAGCTCTCAAAAGGGCCACACACACACCAATATACACTACATAAACATGACAAAATAGATAAATACAAAATTATGCATATACCCAGATGTATTATATGACACAGAGAAACAACACAATCTGTAATTCGGATATATATATATGTACATGGCAAGAAAAACGAATCTTGCTAGTTTACCAAGTTATGTTGACTTACCTTAAATCTGACTTTTGGAAAGATGATCCAAAGCAGAACCCCCCAAATACTGAAATGCCAAAAGAAGAAAAATGCCGTTCTTTTGTGTATACGTGTGTGTGTGTGTGTGTGTGTGTGTGTGTACATAGATACACACACACATACACACACACACACACACACACACACACACACCAAGGATATTTACCCATGTAGTAGGGCTGTATTACTATTATCCTTCTATCTTTCCTATTACCTTCTATTGGTATCTAAGATTATCACTTTGTTGTTTCTATGTACATTGAGAGCTTTTGCATCAAAGATAAATTCCTTGTGTGCCCATTCTATTCTATTAAACTTTAACCCAGTCTTTCCAAGGATACTGAAGCCCATGACTTTCATTTTCTCCAGTTATACTAAATGGTTGTGTGAATTACATGCTTTTGGAAGATACAGAGTTGGGATTAATCTGGACTCAAATTAAGGCCTGCCAAGAATTGTTCTATTGTTCATTTGCCTTGAGAATGCCATTTCAAAACTAAATGATCTATATTTTATCAGATTATCAATGTTAAGGAAAATGCATGCATTCAAAATATACATTAATACATATAAATACATTTAAAAGAGTAGGAAAGATATAAAGTTAGGCATCATAATACATTGTATTTATTATTCTTTCTTATTATTATTATAGGTAGAAATGGGCATGAAGAATCATGAAATAGTCCCTCCCAGTTTGATTGCCTCCATTGCCAGTCTTAAACATGGGGGCTGTAATAAAATTCTGAAAGAATTAACAAAACACAGACTTATAGCTTATGAACGTACTAAAAGTAAGTACAAATGTTTTTATTCTTCTTTGCACGTGCATATTTACCAACAAAGGTTAATTTTGTATTAATGCATTTTACTATCATGTTTCAAGTTATATAAATAATAGAAAACAGGACATTCCATCATTTTATATACATTCAGACCCCTTTATACTTAAATACGAAGCATGAGCTGTACCTTAGTATGTGCAAGGTTTCTATCGAATTGAATACATAGTTATGAGGTTGTTCTGAAATAAACTATTTTGAATGCTTTCAGTGATTGGTTTTTCCCAACTTTTTGTCCTCATGTTGCCTTGGGCAACAGTGCCCAACACATTCAATAAAACAGAATATATGTTGCTTGGGGTTGAACTGTGCAGTTTGTTCTTTCTGAGATCGGTTATCACAATCAACTTAGTAAAACCAAACTCCAAAAATAACAAGGCCTCAATAGTCAATTATTGTTATATATTGACATAATATATACTACATGTCAAGAAAGATGACCAATTCATATTATTACAGTAGCTACCAGGGAACAAATCCCTAGGACTCCCGGAAAGCTAACTTTTCAGAGTTGTACAAAAATAGTCACATCAAACACTGGATGGATGCTGTTTCACAGGGTAAGCTCATTTACAAAGAATATATAACCTGGAGTGTCTACAGATAGACAGTTTTTTATAGCTGAGACCTTGAGCATGTCAGTCCTTCCAGGTTGTATTCATCAAGCAGAAACATTAGGATGATTGCTTATGCTAAGAACTATAGTTCAATATAATTGCAGGGTTATATCATCAGAAGGATAATCATATTAAGTTAATAACATACACACACTTTGTCATAATTTAATTTTTCAGCTGTCCAAGGTTACCGATTAACTAACGGAGGGTATGATTACCTTGCATTGAAAACACTGACTTCCCGAGATGTGATCTGTTCTGTTGGGAACCAAATGGGTGTTGGAAAAGAATCAGGTATTTTAAACACTAGTTTAATTGGCAAGGAGAAGTTGGGAAAGTTATTGTAACCTTTGTTTTTAAATTCTCCTCCCCCCCAAAAAAAATGTTGACTGTTGAAACTATCTGCTTAGTGATAATGTGCATATGTATGAATGAAATTTTATTTTAAAGATATTTACATTGTTGCAAATGAAGAGGAAGAGCAACTTGCATTAAAACTGCATAGGCTTGGGAGGACCTCCTTTCGGAACTTGAAAAACAAGCGTGATTACCACAAACACAGACACAAGATGTCATGGCTCTATCTCTCACGTCTTGCTGCAATGAAAGAATTTGCCTATATGAAGGTACTACTTATATATCCCTGATTGATGACCCAGGGTAGTTGTAATTGAGAATAAGATACATCCAAGTCTTTGTTGCCTTCCTGTAATTTCCTTTTCACTCATTAAAATGATGGTTTGATTTGGAATGCCCAGGGTTTTTTAAAATATTTTTCTAATACGCTCCTAATAAGTCTTGTAAGAATCATCACAAGTTTATTGTTTTGAGTTCATTTAGCTCATCCATGATTGTGATTCACAAATAGATTTACCAATAAGTTGTTATATTGTTTTTATCTTTCCCTTATTTTTTTCTTTTACTATTGTTATGTTTTTGTTGTTGTTCTATTTTATTAAATAAAAACAAAAACAAAATAGATTGTACCACAATGTGGTAGCAGAGTAAATTAAATTTTATAATAATGGCTATTAAATATGGGTGACGGATTAGAATTTCTATAACATTCATAGAAACTAAATCTGGAAATCCTTTATGTGTTCTGGCCATTTTCATTTCTATAAAGAATGCTACAAAGAGAAAGATGCAGAGAATGCAACCAAAACAAGATAGAAATTGGAGCATATGCTATAAGAGACACAAATAAAAAATACTAAGTTTACAGCATTTTGGGATATGAATAAACAGTTTTCTTCTATGATATAACCATAGATCTTGAGATCATTCAAATCAGGAAAATTAGACATGCAAAAAAAAACCCCAACTTAGATATTTGCTGTTATAGGATTGTGGTGGACATCTTTGAAAAGGACTCAGACAAACTATTTTATGGATGTTGTGACTAGTAATGACTGCCAATTACTATGTTTAATGGATATACCACATTTAAAAATATTGTACATGCTCGCAGATAAGCCCATCCGCTGATAAGTTGATCCTTGAGTTTTTAATCAAAATACCATGAAAACTGTCCTTCCCACACATAAGCCAACCTGCATTTTTCATGGTAGTTTGGTTAAAAAAAATTGTGAATGGGCTTGTATACAGCAAATTCTGGCTGTATACAAGATGTATGGCTATTTTATACTTTTAAAAAGTATTGCTAAATACACTGTTTTATAAGCTCATTCACAGTTGAGCCAAATTCGATTTTAGGGGTGTAGTTTGGCATCTAAAATTCTTAAGTTATCCACCAGTATATATGATAGTTTATTTTAATATCATGTGTTGAAGGGGAAGTCCAGACATTTTTTCCGGTCTATACTTTTTGAGTGGCCACCTTAAGAAATGAGTGGGATCTTTGGCCTGATATAACACTGCCACTCCTATATTAGTGCATAATTTGTACAAATGTATTTGGGCTATTCACAAAAGTTAATGTAATAGAGTAGAACAATTATTTGCTCTTCAGAAGGAAATTTATTTACTCAGGTTGTCTGTGTGTATTTCTCCTTGAACAGGCTTTGTATGACAGACAATTTCCTGTTCCAAAACCATATGACTACAACAGACATGCAGTAGTAATGGAACTTGTCAATGGCTATCCGCTGTAAGTATCAGTGCTTGCCTGGCACAGTTCTATTAAGGCTCCTTTACTTCCAATGTGGTAAACTGATGAGCTGCCAGTCACTGCTATTTGAAAAAAAAAACCCACAGAAATAGTTTCTCCTCAGGACATATTTCAGAATTAATAAGGCAAAATATGTCACTTCAATTACATGTGAACTGGCCTCATTTAATGTAAACAATTATACTATGAGGTTTCCCAACTAGATCAGGGGTCTCCAACCTTGGCAACTTTTAAGCCTGGTGGACTTCAACTCCCAGAATTCCCCAGCCAGCAAAGTTGAACTTGATACTATTGGCATAAATAGCTCTTTTCCCTGCACTTTATAGTTGGCTTATACTAGAAATGGTTAAATTTTAGAAACGTATTTTTTCTGATATGTTGTTCTTATTTTTTTAAAAAAAAATATTTATGTGTGTATATATACACACACAAAATCGCACATTTAAGGCTTATTTATAGCTGGGTGACTGGTATAATCTGTAGGGTTTATTGCAGCTGAGTGTACCGCCTTGAATTGACATGGCAGGGAAACTAACCAGTGCATATTTTGTCTCTGCTTATAATTTTGTCTGCTTTCCTTCTTTGTTCTAGTGATTTTTTTTCTCTTCAGCCAATTGTATTCTAGTCAGTATAATCTGATACTGTTTTTCTCTTTAGCTAAATGGAGCTTTTATTTTATTTTTTTATTTTTTTTTATGTAGGTGTCAAGTGCGTCATCTTGAAGATCCTGCCTCCTTATATAATGAGTTAATGGAATTAATTGTAAAACTTGCCAACCATGGCTTGATCCATGGTGATTTTAATGAATTCAATCTCATGTTAGATAATAAAGACCAGGTTACAATGATTGATTTCCCACAGATGGTATCAACCTCTCACCCAAATGCTGAATGGTAAGTAATTTCTTCATGTAAATAGTCTATGTGGCTCAACAAAGTTGCCTTGGTTTAAATTTCAACTAAAATCTTGTAATATTGCAACTCAGCTTTGCTGAATAATGGCTTGTTCACATAAGGACTAAATTTTAACCGATAGCTTAGAAGCCAGTAAATCAGATTCATGGTAAACTAAAATCAAAGGGCTTTATGCATCAATCACTATGTAAAATAATTTATTCTAGGGAAGTTTCAATAATTATTTTGTAATTTGCTATTTTAAAGATTAATGTGAATTTGTATTGGAATAGTTTCCAAGAGCTTTTTCCTAATTTAATAATGCCATCTTGAATTTGTTTTCATTCTTGAGCTTGTTTATTGGTTTTTAATTGCTCTTATTGTAAAATTTGTACCAAGGATATTTTAATTCTTTTATTCTAATTAAGCCATGAAGAGTCTTATAGATTGTAGCCAGAAATAAATGAGAATCTTCTAATAATATTTTAATTCAGGTATTTTGACAGAGATGTGAAATGTATCCGTGATTTCTTCATGAAGCGCTTCAGTTATGAAAGTGAACTATATCCAACTTTTAAGGATGTTAGGTAAGTTGTATGGCATATTAATACATGAACATGTATTTCATTCTTCTTAGTCTTTTTCCATAGTACTGAGTATACAATATACATTGAGATTTCACTTGTAGGTATATTTGTTATATTAAATTTTAACTACCGGTATGAACCATGCCTCCCATAAGAAGCGATGCAACTTGTTAGCTTTTCCATCAGCCCTGTAGGATTTTGCTATAACCATTACATTAAATTGTATCTGCTAAAGACTCAAATCATGTATTGTACTTCACATGTAAATGTAAATTTTTATTAATCATGTAGGGCAGGGCTGTCAAACTCACTGCCCACACCCGGTTTAGCAAGGGGGGGAAAGTCACAATACATTATGTGAGGATGCAAGTTTGACACCCCTGATGTAGGGGATTGACTTTACACAAAGTTCAAAGTAACTATTCTGTAATAAATGAATGTTATTAATCTATTCCTTTCATTTATCTACAGTATGTTCTGGGGTTTAAAGATGTTTATTTTTAAACATTTTGGGCATGTTATTAAAATCAATATCTATGGATCAAATTCTTAGAAAGCAACGTATCCAAACAAGCGTTCTCTTTTGTATAAATAGACCTCAGTAACTTTTTTCTTACTGTGTTATGAAGGGAAGCCATTGTTCCCATTTAATTTCAGTTCCTACTATCATTTTTACTTATATTCACACTTCTTGTTGATCTAAATGGAAATCTCCCTCCATTTTTCTTTATAATCATTATCTAACAGATTCATCGTCTCTTCATCCATCCCCATTTTAAAAAAATAAAAGATTGAGTCCATTTACAATACACAACTAATCATTCTTTTAGTAATTTCTGGAATTCTATCTCAAGATCACAATCCTTTTTGGCTCCCTTCCTTTTGGAAAGCACTGGCACATTATAAATAAGCAATGTTTTTCGTTGGGGGGATCAGGAATATTATTATTTGAGTGTTACTTGAGAAATGACTTTTGTTTCATTTTATTTCAACATTACCAGGAAAGAGTATTCTCTTGATATTGAAATTTCAGCCAGTGGCTACACCAAAGAAATGCAGGAAGATGATGAATTACTTTACCTGGATTGCCCTGAATATGAGACTCTTAAAACTGAGACTTTTTCTGATGTGCAAGATCCAGAAGGAGAGATTGCATCATGTAACAGCGTAGATCAAATGACTGATGGGAACTTCATACATGAGGATAAAAAAGCTTCAGGAGATTTGTTGCAGACCCCTGAGGAAGATAGTGCAGATGAAGATGAAGACAGTTTAGATTTGCAGGGATTCAGCTGTGCCTTACAGCAGATTGAAGAGCAGGTGACTGAAGAGAAGTCTGACCCTGAAAGCTCTGTCATTGATTTTCCTGGTGATAAGAAGAGCATTGAAAAATCTACCCAGTTGGAAGACGAAGTGGTTCACGGAGAAGATACTGCTGACATAGAATATGAAGATGAATGCTCTGGTCTGGTTGATTTGTCTACATTAAACAGGGAATTTAGACCTTTCAGGTAGAGAGCTATACTTACCATTTAGAAGCTTTTTATGTGTTGTTTCTGTGTTTTGCTTTTCCAGAAGGCGAGTTTTTCTCTCAATATCCTCAAGTATTAAGCATACAGTATATTGTTTGCAGATAGTGTTTTTTAATGGTGAATTTGTTTCAAACATTGGAACACACTATGAGCTTCATTTTAACTTCCTTACATTTAATATACTGTTTGGTGGGCTACAAAGTCCCCAGATTGTATTGCTATTTCTTAATTAACCCTGACATAAAAATATTAAAAATGCAGATTTTCCATTAATATCTATTGATCATTTAAATGGCATCTTGTATTGGATCATGATAGAGGAACCTGGGTTCTTTTACTTTGACATGAACTGTTATTTCTTATTTCTGAGAGCAACAAAAGATGTGATATGTAGGGGGGATTTTTGTTCATTTGTTTTGAAAAAAAGGAGCTAAGCACAAAATAAATCAGCTGGGCCTACAAGAATACCTATTAATGTTCTTTAAAAAAAAAAACCACTACCGGAATTTCTTGCTGCTATTGGATCCCCGGTATTGGATCAATATCAGGGGAATGTTCTTATCCGGGAAAACAGTTGTTATTTAGCCAAAACACTTAACTCTGTTACTATGATAGAGACTAGCATTCAAGGGTGGCAGAAATGCAGGCAGGGAGACTAGGTGGGCCACAAGCTGCCTGTCTTGCTTTATTCCATCCAGTTCCATCCAACTATTTGTTTCAGGTTTTCAGAATTTGTTCTGTGTACAGCAAATAGCTTTACTGAGTACTAATCAGCTTGCTTATCTTACATGGATAGAGAAATGGATTCTCCAACATAGGCTACCATATGTAAATAATGCCTGCAGTGGAGATAAATAGATGGTGTGGGTAGTAAGACAAAGGATAAATACGTAGCTGCAAGATGAAGAGGTCAGGCTAAATCAATCTCCTGCCAGTTCATGAGCAATTAAAAACAACATGTGTAAGAACATTGGGAAGGCAGGTGTGAATAACTTACACAGGTAGTCCTCGACTTAACAACAGTTCATTTAGTGACCATTCAGAGTTACAACAGCACTGAAAAATGTGCCGTGGCCGTATTTCACAATTACAACCTTTGCAGCATCCCAATGATCATGTGATCAAAATTCAGATGCATGGCAACTGGTTCATATTTATGACCGTTGCTGTGTCCCAGGGTCACGTGATCCCCTTTTGTGACCTGGCAAGCAAAATCAGTGGGGAAGTCAGATTCACTTAACTGAGTTATCAGTTTACCAACTGCAGTGATCCACTTAACAATTGAGGCAAGAAATGTAAAATGAGACAAAACTCACTTAACAAATGTGTCACTTAACGACAGAAGTTTGGGGCTCAATTGTAGTCGTAAGTTGAGGACTGCCTGTACTCAATAAACCAGATTACTTTAAGGAACCCAAACAACAACCTCCACCCCTTCAGCAAGTTTTGGGTGTGAATTCCTTAGTGTATTATGTCCATTAACGAAATAGGGATTGTAGAAACAACCTTTGTGAATGTCACTGTTCCAGTTTGTTTGCATTGGAAAAGTTTCGCATTAGCAAAACGTGGATTAAAAGTGAGTGATTAAAAAATATTTCTTATTTCAGGGATGAAGAGAGCCTGTTTCATGTCAATCAGCACAGGACAAGAACCACTAGTATGAGTTCAGTACGGAGCACTACAAGCCAGTCAACAATTCCTCCTGTAAGTTTTTACATAATGGATCTCAGGATCTCCCCCATCCCCCATCCCTAATCGTCTACTGCCAAGCACGACTGCAGATTTAGTAACACTTGTTCAGTATAATTTCACATGCATTAGATCTTTACTAGGAAATAGAAATTTAATATTATTATATTGGTAAATATTTTTTCAGCTATTGTCATTAAATAAATTGGTTTTAAACTTCAGGTAATGGATAAAACCAATTTAAGGGGATCCAGAATATTCAGTTTCTTTATTCTTAAATTTCAATCATTTAAACTGTTTATTGTTTTTAAATGATTTTTATCGAAGGATAAAAATTAAGATCTAAAACAAGTAAGATCTAAACCCTTACCTTTAATTTTAAATTGTAAAAAAAGAACCCTCTTAAAGATGCTTGTTTTGAATGGAATAGAAATGACTTCTAATTAAATCCTAACACAGATACCTCTTTTGAACCTTAACGTGCTGATGGGATTATCGAGTTTTTCTAGTTATTTTTACCCTCAAGTTAGAATTAAGATGAAATTATTCAAAAATATACATTTTCTGTTCTAGTATAATTTTGTAAATACAATGATCTACTGACTGCACACAACAAAATAAAATGTATTTCCACAAATATGAAAAATGTATTTCTATAAATGTTTGTTTCAGCTTTCTGCATAGCGTTATTAATTTCTACTTTGCTTATGCTACAGTGCCTTCAAGTGGTTACGTATTATATGGAGAATACAAAAAAAGCTAAAGCATGCATGGATTTTTGAGGATTAATGCTTTACTTTCTTTTTAGACAACATTATACAGCATCTTTGTTCATTCCAGTACATGCATCTTCACTTTTTGAGGTTTTGGTAGTGCATAGAAATAGGAAAAGGCTACTACTAGCCCCCTTCCATGCCTAAACAAATTTCTGAGCACAGCTTTCCAAACTAGCATAGATAGGGAGGTATGAATTCCTCCTTTGCTTTGGTGGGTTACCAAATGAATGTTGTGTACCCCTATTCCCCACCTATATTGTGGTCCACAAGATTGAAAGCAATCTACTTAACAAAAGGGCCCTCTTGCTTCTTTCAAAGAGATTTTCAGAGTGAAGTTTGAAAGGCCAAAAAATTGTCTCCCTGGAATCCAGAAATCCCCAAACAAAAGAGATGGATGAAAAAACAATAGCATCTTTGTCTTCTAGATGCTTTACATTCCTTACAAATTACTGATGGTAAAGTAATGAAAAGAAGAACAGTATTGTATCTTCAGCATTGTATTCTTCAGGATCCTTCCTTGAAGAATCCTGAGATGCAAAGCAAGTTGGAGAAAAGAGCTGGTATTGTTTTGCAGGAAAAAAAGTAAGGAAAAATGAAATTGGAGAGAGAGAAAAGAGAGAAGAGGGTATAATCTAGTTCCCTAAAACCTCTTTCTTTTCCTTGGATATGATTAGTGGGATTCCTTCTTTTAGTCTTCCCTTCAGAGTATCAAAAACCCTGCCTTGAAATAGTTTTGACCCAGTGGTAAAAAGCCATCTTTGTATCATGCCGATGTCATACATAAAATTTATTTTTTATGATGCCTCATTAAGCAAAGGCTTCAAATTTCATTAAATATAAATTTGTTTTGATTGGTCTTTCTGTACAGATCCCTAATGTTTTGTATCAGTGCTAATCGTATATTTTTAACTTTCTTTTTTATAATGTCCCAGTCTCCTTTTGGAGAAGTAACTTGGAGCAATTTTATCAAGGGGTTCTCTGCCCGGTTGCTGAGTGGGCATGGCCATGGTGGGCATGCCTAGTTGGCCTCCTGCACCACGGTGGCATTTTTACCCTCCAGGGCTCCAGAGACTTTCCTTGAGCCTCCGGGAGGGTGAAAGCAGCCTCCCGGGCTCCAGAGGCCTTCTGGAGGCTGGAAATGGGCCTGTTTCTGGCCTTCCTGAACTTCCGTTAGGCCCGTTTTTCGCCCTCCCCGAGCCTCCGTCATGCACCGAACTTACCTGCATCCAAAACAGGCCGCATGGGGACTCCTGGGAGGGGAGGGGTGGGCAGAGCCAGCGAGGAGTGGGATTTGGGGATTCTCTGAACTGCACAGAATCTTAGCTAGAGGTTTTCCCGAACCCCTGCGAAACCCCAGCAGCCCATCCCTGGACCAATGTCAGTGAGAGTCGCCTCTTTGTCTTATAAGCCTATAATATGTTTGGTGCTCCAGATAACTTCATAACTAAGTGAAGATTTCAACCTGAAGATAAAACTCAGCATTCTTAGCACTTCACCACATAGTTACTAATGCCAGGCTCTCCTTTTTCATATTTTCAAATTAAAATGTATGTATTGTAGCTGTGCTCATTGAATTATTTTTGCAAAGTTGAATGAAAATTTTCATCCTATCTAGTGAATCGGGTCTCAGAAAATAGTTTCTAATCTATTTGTTTACTTCCTATGAATTCATTTCTGGGCATAGCCACAAGAGGGACTAGTATTCTTCCAGACAATCTCAAAACACATCTAAAACATCTTGCTTCTTTGCATGACTTACTTATTCTCAAGTACATTGGTATTTTTTAACCTATTACAGGTTTTTGTAGACATCAAAAGGAATTAATCTTGAGTGCTCCCCAGAAATTGTATTTTGGTTGAAATAGGATAATGTGTAAGATGAATTGTAAAGTTTTGATATTATTCCATTGCAAACAAGACTAATGTTTTGATAAAACTATTGTTTCAGGAACTGGTAAAACAGAAAGTAAAACGTCAACTAAATAAACAACAAAAAGCTGCTTTCAGACGACGACTGCAGAAAGGAGAAGCTAACGTTTACACCAAACAACGGCGGGAAAACATGTACAATATCAAATCAAGTTTGGATTCAGCCAGTTTCTGGGACTGACATTCCTATGGAGAAATTTATCTTTTTTTCTCCCATCTCAAAAATCAAACGAATCTTTTATTTTGAAGAACTACTTGCAGAGAGGAAATGTCCAGAGTTCATGAACGTCATTGAACACAAAAATAATTACATCTTCACAGCCTGACACAGATTTATGTAATGTGCATGATGACTGTCTTACACAAATGAGGCAAATGGCAATTGTCCTTTGTGTAAGACAGCACAACACAAATAGTGTCCATTGCTGTGGAAATTTGGCCCAAAGCTTAGAAAGTCCATTGCATAAGTTTTCATTGAAGTGATATATTCTGTTCTTGTATCCTGAGTGGGGTTTTTAAAGTAACAGGCTATATGAGGGTAGTGGATTAGGACTGATCTTTAATCCATAGGGTAAATCATGGCAGACTTTTCAAATCAGTCCATAACTTGGTTAAAACAAATTGCTGCTTAATTTGACTGTGTTTAAATTGCCTAGAGGTCTATGCAATAATTGATATAAAACTTTCAATGATGCTTGGATCCTGGAGTTTTACAAATTTAACACTTGCACTAAATCTAAAGTTCTTTTTTCCAAATCCCAAAGGTTACCAATATAAACCCCATCCAAACTGTGTCAGGTAATGAAAATGATATTGCACAGATCTTGCAAGAACATTTCAAAAAGGCAATGAGGTACTGCTAATATTTTTTCATATATTTATTCAACATTTTACTAAATGGCCTATTGCCAAGGGTCCTGAGCCCTATAGGTAGGCTTATTTAGCCAAAATGTTGTATTTTTAGAATATAAAAAAATAGTTGGCATGCTTCATCTACCATTTAAGAAAAACAGCATAGAAATTTGGATGCATCCCAAAGACTTTGATTTTTTTTTAAATCTATGTTTTGAAAAAACTTTACAGGAGACAGAGTAATAAAAAAAAATAAAAATTTAGTATGTGATGCCTTAAAAGATAAAAAGCTCAGTGGAATAAGAACTTTAATCACTCATTTAACAAGTTACATGTGTAACAAAGTACTGTTTTATTAAACAGTAATTGTTATTTTTGTGTTATGAACACTTCTTGCCCTTTAAGAACTTTGTACTAAGAGTGTTTCTGTTATTTCAAAAAAATACATTAAAATTATCTGGTATTTTGAAAAATAATCAACTTTCCAGTGGTATTACTTCCTACAGTTAACCAGAAGCCTAACATACTTTTATTATGTGACACAACAATTTCTAATTTGCATCCAGACAGTCTGCTAGATTGTAGTTCAGTGAGATCCCAGGAAGTAATCAAACCATGATTAACTTCACCAAGGGTAGTGTATAAAACCTACTTTCCAATAGCATTTTTAGGCATTTGCATGTTTTCTGTTCCTTTCTGTCATTCTTATTTAATACTGCCCCTTCACTTTCCATCTTCAGGTCCATGCTGGTGAAAATTTAATAAGAAAAAAACCCACTCTTAAATTAGTAACAGTTCAGGCCCTCTGTACATATTCCGGGGGGGGGGGGAGTTTCTCCAGATTCTGGAAGATTTGCAATAAAGCATTGATCATTTGGATGTTTTGCTATTTTTAACTGGCAATATGCAGCAAATAAATGGCAGAACGGCCAGAGAAGATGCCATCAAAAAAACAATGAAACCACACATGATTTATCAACAAGCACAAAATATAAATGTTCACAACAAATTGAGAAAGTGGACCAATCAAAAGAGAATAGTACCAATGGATACTTTCCCAAGAAGTACCCAACGCCAACCAATCCCCCAAAATTCAGATCCCCGCAAATTATAAATATGGCAAGAACTCACTTATAGATCACTGCACTTCTGAAACACATAGCAAAATGTGTGCAACACTTGTGATATACACTTCTGTGCAGATTTTCCTGAGTCCAGAGAATCCCAAAGAAAGTATGTAAAAACAAAACTGAATTTGAGACTTCAGAATTATGCCTAATTTTAGGCATAATACTGACATACTACAATTTCTAGAACCGTGATGGCAAACCTATGGCCAGAAGTGACACGCAGTGCCCTTTCTGGGCACATGAGCTGTCACTCCAGCTCTGCTGTGCATGCGTGTGTGCCTCCTGCTAGTCAGCTGGTCTTTGGGTCTCTTCCGCGCATGTGTGGGGGGATGGGGCACATGGGCATGTGAAGCGGGTGCACGCATTGAATTTTGGGGGTTTTCAGGCGCGTGCATGCATGTGTGCACATGCTTTGGGCACTCGGTCCAGTAAAGGTTAGCCATCACTGTTCTAGAATGTGACCAAGACCCTATGAATAGAAATAATGCCACTATGTAATGTTTGAGTTACAGTCAATCATCCTGTTGGAATATAATTACACATTGCATTTATCAAAGCATTTTTCCTTTCTTCTCTTTATCCCAAAAGTTCAAGTGAAAGATTTTGCTGTTACAATACGATTTTTGTATTCACACATACTTGTAAACCAGGTTTAACCATAGTTTGATAAACAGGTCATTATGATTTGGCTTGCCTAGTGCAGTATTATATGAAGCAAAAATCAAACCCATATCATTAAATCTTTGTATGATGCATAAATAATCTAGCTGTGATCTAATCTAAATGATCAATTTAATCCAAAATGTAGTAAATCAATAGAATGTTTTCCTTCCTTACAAAACAAACTTTGAATTGGTTCAGTTCAATTTTTCAACTCAATTAGAAAACCTCAGATTCAATTCATACATCTTGCTATTAATCCAGTTTGGTAAATTGATTCCATTCAGTTATTTGTTTGATAAACTCTGCTAGTATTTTTTCTAGGCTCTCAGTTTGTGGTTTGTTCATAAGCTTTTACATACAGTACAGAAAAAGTCACTAAAAGATAAAAGCGGTGCATAAAAAATTTAAATATAAATGTAAGAATTTGGCTCTAATCCTATGCACATACTTCAAGGTTATGACCATTGAACAATTAAATTTACTTCTGAATAAAACAGCACTACTTAGAAAGGTATGGCCAAAAATAACCAATGTTCCCTAACTCCACTTTTATTTAGATTAAAACCTGTCTCTTTATAGATAGAAACAAAAGTTTAGCCTCAGGTTTTCAGTGTTTATATCTTTAAGAAGATTTTTGAAATAGCTTAAATCTCTAAAAGGTCAACATGTCATTTATACAAAGCATGAACTCAACCGTGCATTGTTCCTGTTTCATATACATGCATTCAATCAAATTTATTTACTAGGAACTTCAACAAACACGTAGGCTAGATGAATAATGTCCCTAACAATCTGAACACAGCTGTACGCAATAGGTGTAAAACATTCCACAGAATGAAATTCTTCAGTATTTTTCTTGCTGTATTCAGGATGCTTTATCCAACTAATCATTGCAGTTTCAAAAGTTGCAATTGTTTACCAAACTGCTTAACGTTAAATGTGATTTAGATTTTAGCAGGCTAGTAGAGATTTGTACTATGAGTTTTAATACTCAGAAATTAAGGAATTAAATAACATTTGATGAAAACAATACCATAGAAGTTGGGGAAATCACATTACATGGTTATCTTGGAAATTATTTCTCTTCCAGCCTGCGTTAATAAAATAACTTCCCTGGCAATAGTATTATTTCCAGGTAAATTTTAAGTACTGTTTAGGACTTGCATTATACAGATATGGTTACGGATGATTTGCTGAAATTTTTTTCCATAGGAGCCTGCCCAATTTTAATATCCTTGGGGAAAATCCTCCTTTGAAAGCCATAACCACCAGAAGCCCATTTCTGGGGAATTGAATAGCGTGGAGCTTCTGGAACTACTGGGCTACTTTCTCTCAGATATTCTTTTATCAGAGACAAGAATATTTCTACCCAGACAACTTTTGGCATATAAACCAACTTGTTGCTAAAGAAATCCGCAGTATGAAAGTGCCGTTTATTTCTTCTTATTGAAGTATGTTGTTTTTTTTATTTGATTTATATGCCGCCCTTCTCCGGAGACTCAGGGCGGCTTACAATGCGCTAAGCAATGTTAAATTTTACTTTCAATTAATTTGTATTTTCAATTTTGCTTTTAATTTCAGGTAGTCCTCAACTTTACAACAGTTCATTTAGTGACCTTTCAAAATTACAACAGCACTGAATAAAGTGACTTACCGACCAGGTTTTCTTTGCAGTTTTTCCACAGTTTCACAGTTTTTCACAGTTACAACCTTTGCAGAATCCCCATGGCCATGTGAGCAAAATTTAGATCCTTGACACCTGGTTCATATTTATAATGGTTGCTGAGCCGAGGTGGCACAGTGGTTAGCAGGGCCGGATTTAGATGAAAAGAGGCCCTAGGCTATTCCACTTATGAGGCCCTTTCACCTATAGTGAAAGTGTAATTTATTTTTGCTAACAATTTGAATGTAGGGAATGTAGGCCCCTCTTGATCTTGAGGCCCTAGGCTGAAGCCTAGTTGGCCTATAGGAAAATCCGGCCCTGGTGGTTAGAGTGCAGTACTGCAGGCTACTTCAGCTGACTGCTAGCTGCAGTTCAGGAGTTCAAATCTCACCAGGCTCAAGGTGGACTCAGCCTTCCATCCTTCTGAGGTGAGTAAAATGAGGACACACAATGCTGGGAGAAATATGCTGACTCTGTAAACCGCTTAGAGAGGGCTATAAAAGCACTATGAAGTGGTATATAAGTGCTATAGTGCTATTGCTATGTCCCAGGATCATGTGATCACCGTTTGTGATCTTCTGACAAGCAAAGTCAATGGGGCAACCAGATTCACTTAACAATCGGGTTACAAACATAACAACTTCAGTGATTCACTTAACAATTGTGGAAATGTCATAAAATGGGGCAAAACTCCATTGTCTCACTTAACAACAGAAATGTTGGGCTCAATTGTGGTAAGTCAAGGACTACCTGTAATTTTTAAGTGTGGGCCTTTTTACATTTTATAAGTCTACTTTTATTTGTTTATTATTATTATTCTTGGCTGCCTCAAGTGCTATTTTCTGCAAAAACAGTGAAATGTAAATAAAAGAAACAATGTTGATCTACCAACAGCTACTCTTTTCAGATTCACCCTGATACTAAAGTGATTTCATGATGAAATTCGGAGGCAAACCCAATCATGAAGAAAACTTTGGAGTGGGGCTAAAATGTTTGAAGGTGTCAGGAAATTGTTAAAGTTAGTTGCAAAGTTGTGACCGACCCATCATGGCCCCATGGACAACGTTCCTCCAGGCCTTCCTGTTCTCTACCATCTTCTGGAGTCCATTTAAGCTCACGTCTACTGCTTCAGTGATTCCATCCAGCCACCTCTTTCTTTGTCGTCCCATTCTTCTTTTGCCCTCAATCATTCCCAGCATTAGGCTCTTCTCCAATGAGCCCTTCCTTCTCATTAGGTGGCCAAAGTATTTGAGTTTCATCTTCAGGATCTGGCCTTCTAAAGAGCAGTTAGGGTTGATCTCCTCTAGGACTGATCGGTTTTATCGCCTTGCAGTCCAAGGTACTCGCAGGAGTCTTCTCCAGCACCATAGTTCAAAGGCCTCAATTCTTTGGCACTCAGCCTTTCTTATGGTCCAACTTTCACAACCATACATTGCAACTGGGAAACCATAGCGTTGACTATACGCACTTTTGTTGGCAGGGTGATGTCTCTGCTTTTTAGTATGTATTTAGTAAGTCAGGAAATAAAGGAAGGTATTTAAATCCAGGCAGAGCATTTTTTCATTTAAAATGACAGCATTGCCAATAGCCTAAGCAAATCTGTTTGCAATTTACCACTGGTTGAATATGTGAAATTCTACATACCTTGTCAATGTCTTTAATTTTTCACCTTTGCTATTAACATTATGAGTTTGGATTCTTACTTAAGTTAACAAAAATCCAAACTCTGGCTCTGTCAATGTCAGGATGAGAAGAGGAATGCTTTTCTCATGATTAGCTTCTCCAGCCAGCCAGTAGGTGGGTGTGTTTCACAGAAGAAAGCGGTAGTCAGCCTCCTTCTCTCTCCCTAATTAGCTCAGCCAACAACAAAGATAAGTGAGCCAGGGAGGGAGACCCCCTGAAGGGTCTTTCGGAATCTGGCCAATGTCTGATTGGCAGATGTTGAAAGGGATTCGTTGGTAATCCAGTTCATCAATGAGCTGCATAAATTCAAGACAGGACTGGAAGAATTCCGGCATGTGGACACTTGGCGGGGGCAGTCTGGTAAAAGGCAGCTCAAGATGGACAGAACTTTGGAATCTCTACAGCACATCATTTCTCAAGTCTTGCCTCACAGGGACCCTACACTAGCATTTAAAGACTGTAAGTACCAAAGTTTCTGCACTACTGAGAGGGTAGATGCTGAAATCTGTAGGACAGAGACATTGTAAAGATGTCCGTAATGTTTTATGTACAGATTCAATATTGAGAAAGACTAAGAGACTGTGTATGGTATTTTTGCTTTCATCAGTGGCATATTTGACTTAATATTAATTTTTACTGTCTTAGAATTCGGCCAAAACAAAAATGTACGATTTATTATATTGGGAGTTACCTTTGTCTCTAGGTAGTTTGAATGTGTTTTATAAAAGGCTTATTGCAAAATATTAAGACCTCAATTTACATTGTGATCTTTATAGTTTTGCATGTATGTGTTATTTTGATACATTTAATACAATACAGAATCTCAGTAAAAGATGATTTTAGTGTATCTACTCATGCAGACACACAATTACTGCAGAGAGCATTTAGTTTCACTATTGGAAATTCTAAACTGGTGTTACAATTTGTGCTGTGTTTCTTTTTCCCATTAATGTTTGTACTATAATAAATCAAGCTCTAAAAATGCTAGATATCAATATCTAAAAGCTTTCTTTCTTCAATGCAATCTGAGCCTGCTAGTTTTGAATCATGCTTCTAAATATTCAAAGATCAACTCTCTCTCTCTTTTAAAAAAAGACTTAAGTATTTTACATCTGAAAGAGGATCGGGATCCTGGAATCCTAAATTCAGAAAAGTAAAATTCTTGAATGCTACAGAAAATCAGTTTTGAGCAGTTTGCAAAACTTCTTAGGTTTATTTAAGAATGTTCCATCACCTTCTTTGATATCACTTTTTTTTTACTGTGAGTGTGAAGTAGAAAGACAATGGAGAGAGAAAGAAGGAGACAGAGGAGCAGTCAGTTTTATCCTAAGTTTCACTTTTTTTTTCAGAATAACATTTTTAAAAGTAGATAATCATGAAATATGTTACAAAACGTTAAGGATATGCTTAATTCTTATGTTAAATGACACTGCACAGAATGATTCTTTCTAAATTGAATAGGATTAATGCTTGAAATAAGCAGCTGGCAAAGAACAGTTATGTATTTGTTACTGCATACATAGTTTGTCAGAAATCAACAGTTATATAAACAAACATGATCAGAACTTCCTTAGCCCACCCAGAATTGGAACTCCCTCCTGTTGCAACCATCCTACGTTCAACTGAGGTTTTTTTGTTTTTGTTTTTTACTCTGAAACCTTGTAGGAGCAGATGCATTTTATAAGCAAGAAGCATTTGGTGTAGAAAAGATGGGAAGCTTTCTTTCCCCTTCTTTGTGGTGAATTCCTGAAAATCATCAGGCAAGATTTTGATTGAAAGTATATTTACTGGCCTCTCAGATGGTTTCTGTGACCACCCATAGATTATAGGGTGAGAAAATGGCTATAATAAAGCAGAAAAAGCACATGTCAAACAAGATGGGTTTAAAATATCCTTTTAATGAAATCTTACCACAAAAGTGGAGCCAACCATCAAAAGAGTACTTTAGTAATCTTCGCACTCTTTAATTATTTCACTACCTCTTATTTGCTGTGTTATAAACTGACTGCTTGAAATCACTTCTAAAGTAGAAATTATCCTTTAGTAAAGCAGAGGATTTGAAAATCTGGTAATCATATTTCAATATAGGTGGCAAAGTTCCTAATCTTGAAAATGTGGGATCCAGTTATAAGTTCTACAGAGTACTGTAGAAGTAATGGGTCTTCGTCAAACTATTTCTGAGTTCTCCAGTTGTCCCTCATGTTTTCAGTCATATTATGTTATGAATCTTTAAAGCATGCTCTTGGTTTGGTAATTATATCTACCAATCCTTTGGTAACTATATTTACCAAGGGCAGATGTACGTTTTGTACCCCACAGTTTTGGCAACGTTAAAGTGAGCATCAGTATGTTAATTTAGAGCATTTAGAGTTCTACAAATATTGCAGTTGTCAAATTTATTTATTGTCTTTTAATGACCCCGTAATCCCTTGCTTCGGGGTGGAGTTGGGGAAACTGAATGGAGCTGAGTGTTTACTGGCCAGATGCCCTTCCTCTCGCCAATGCGAAGTTTGCTGCAGATATTTTCTCATTGTGCCCAGGCAGAGAAATATCTGCTGGATATAAATTGGAAGCCATGTGTTTTTTCTCTTCTCTTTTTTACAATGACCTTTCATGAATCTGTATGGATGGTTGGATTGATGGAAAAGCTAGAATAGAATAACAGAGTTGGAAGGGACCTTGGAGGTCTTCTAGTCCAAGCCCTTGCTTAGGCAGGAAACCCTACACCACTTCAGACAAATGGTTATCTAATCTCTTCTTAAAAACTTCCAGAGTTGGAGCATTCACAACTTCTGGAGGCAAGTTGTTCCACTGATTAATTGTTCTAACTGTCAGGAAATTTCTCCTTAGTTCTAAATTGCTTCTCTCCTTGATTAGTTTCCACTCATTACTTCTTGTCCTGCCCTCAGGTGCTTTGGAGAATAGTTTGACTCCCTCTTCTTTGTGACAACCTCTGAGATATCTGATATAACCCACTGCCATCATGTCATCCCTAGTCCTTCTTTTCATAAGACTAGACATATCCAGTTTCAGGAACCATTCTTTATATGATCTTGATTCTGTTTATGCAGCCTAGAACTTTTGTTGGCAGCTGCAGCACACTGCTGGCTCATATTTAAGTGATTGTCCACTAAGACTCCAAGATCCCTCTCACAGTCACCACTACTAAGCAAGGAACCACATATATTGTACCTGTGCATTTTGTTTTTCTTGCCTAAATGTAGAACCTTACTTATTTTGTTCACCATTGAATTTCATTTTCTTAGATATTGCCCAATGTTCAAGTCTGTCAAGATCCTTCTGAATCTTAAGCCTATCTTCCAGAGTGTTGGCTATTCCTGCTAGCTTGGTGTCATCTGCAAATTTGATGAGTTCCCCATCTATTCCCTCATCTAAATCACTGAAGAATATGTTGAAGAGTACTGGATCTAAAACAGTACTGGGGACCCCACTGCATACCTCCCTCCATGTAGATGCAATTCCATTGAGGACTGCACGTTGAGTGCAGTTGGTTAGCCAGTTACGAATCCATCTGGTGGTGATGCTGTCTAACCCACATTTTTCTATTTTATCAAGTAGTAGGTTATGTCTACTTTGTCAAATGCCTTACTGAACTCCAAGTAAATTATATCGACAGCATTCCTTTGGTCCACTAGTTTTGTCACTTTGTCAAAGAATGCAATAAAATTAGTCTGGCATAATCTGTTTTTGACAAACCCATATTGGCTTTTGGTTATTACTTTGTTTGCTTCTAGGTGTTCACTGATTTGTTGCTTGATTATCTTTTCCAGAATCTTCCCTGGTATTGAGATCAGGCTGATAGGTCTGTAGTTTCCTGGATCTATTTTTTTTCCTTTTTTGAATATGGGAAGTACATCAGCACTTTTCCAGTCCTCTGGTAGTTCCCCAGTGCTCCAGGATCTTTGAAAGATATGGTTCAGTGGTTGAGTGGATCACATCTGCCAGTTCCTTCAGAACCTTGGGGTGTAATCCATCTGGTCCTAGTGATTTGAACTCGTCTAAGGTAGATAGGTGCTCACTTACCATTTTCTTCCCTATTTTAACTTGTGTTCCTAATCTGTTTTTTGTGGTTCTATTTTTGATAGATGGGACTGTTTTATCCCTTTGTGTAAAGATAGATGCAAAAAATGAATTAAGTAGTTCTGCTTTCTCCTTGTTGCTTGTCATCTTGTATTTGTAGGCAGGCAGACAAAGACATCTATATGGTTGTCAGGGTCCTAAATGTTGCTCACCTATATAGTAGAAGAAAAACATTAATGTCTCTTTTTGTTTCCCACGCCAGAACAATTTTGAATTCAACCCATCAGGGAAATGTCTATAGAGAGTCTCAGTCATCCAGGTCATGGTTGTTCCAAAGGTACTTTTTCAAAGACAACCAGACTTCCTTTTTTTTCCCTGAAGACGTTTCATTTTTCATCCAGGAAGCTTTTTTCAGTTCAGACTGAATGGTGGAGGATGGAAGGATTTATATTCCTTGCAGTCATCTGGTTGTTAGCACTCTTTCTGAGAGTCATTGAGGCCACTTGGAGGTTTATCTGTGCTCTTCAGTGTCACCTCAATAGTGCAAATAGGTGTGGAACCTTCTTGGAACTGCTGAAAGGATTGTGCTGTAAAAGGGAAATAGGTAGTGTTGTATCCCTCCCCCTCTGTTGAGAAAAGCCTGTTCAATCTTAATGTAGATAACCTCTTTGACCCCTCTTTCAAACTAGTGGTCTTCTCTGTCCATATTTCTCACTTCTCTAGGTTGAATCTGCTCACTTCTAGAAATCAGAGAGAGAAAGAGTTTTTCTGAGGGTATCACCACTGAAAGAATCACACTACTACTTAGGACTCAAGCTTTCTTGATGATAGTGTCCCACCTTTGAGGCACCGTACCACTTCAAATTATCTCATCTTGATCAGGCTTCCAAAGAGTTGTAAATCATAGTACTCTAGGTAGACATTTTGGAATAAACGAAGACCCTAAGGGTATTGTTGTCTTGTTTTGTCATTGATACTATTTAATTGGCTCTATTATTATGAAGAATGTACTTTATTAGACATGTGCTTGGCATGAGTGAGCGACATCTAGCAAAGACCACATTCCATTGGATACTACCAGGTGGTCAAAGCAAAAGAGAAAAGCCAAACAAAACCTGGTGCCAAACATTTCAGGAAGACCTGAAAAACATCAATCTTAAATGGAAGGATGTATGGTATATAGGTATAGACTATGGATTGAGACCTGTAGAATATGCTTGTAGCCCAATGTGCTTAGCACAGGACATGAAAGAAAAAGTATTATTATTATTTTAATCCAATTCATTTTAGTTTGCTATAAGCCAATGAAAACCTTCTGGTGATGATTGGCATATGTATCAAAGTAAATAAACTGTTTTGCTTTTGTTGTTATTCCTGTATCCATATAGCTATTGCAGCATGCATTATTCTCTTCATATACATTTAATATGGGTGTGCAGAACTGAGAGCACCTTTTGCAGCTTCAGTGTGAGGTATCTGTTAAATTATAGCCCTTAATGGGAGGCAGCTGCCAGAAGGTGAACATTAAAGTTATGTATGTTTAAATTACTTAATTTTACTGATTACGTGCTACAGATTGATTGAGGAAATGGGAGGCAATTTTAGTAGCCTTGCATTAAAGAATTTTCCTTTTAAAAAAGAGGGTGAGGGGACCTTGAATATATACTAAACTGCAAAGGACTGTTATTTTTCCTACTCAATAGTCAATGGGTTATTTAATATTAATCTGACAAGTTAAATAAAACAACCTTTCTCTTGAAAAGTCTTTTTACAATTGACTTAGCAGGAAATATATACTGCTTGTCTTCTTTATAAATGGTTTACTTGTGACCATGAAAGTGTCTCAGGATTCCGTCTCAGTACCAGACACAGCTAGGAAGGTTGCAACAGGCTTCTGCTCTACATTCCTCCATCAGTTCTAACAATTTATTCCTTGGCTTTGGGTGGTTTCCTTCACTTCTGTGTGGTCTCTATTGCACGTTAAACCTGAGACTATTATCTTCTTTGCCTCTTTGATGCTTTACGTATCCAGTGCAAGTCTCCATTATTTTTGCTGATTTCCAAGGGGCCCACTTCCACTTGACTGGTAAGGGCACTGACCTAGGAATAAACCTCCACTGAAAATAAAAATTACTTGCAAAAAAATTTACAAGTAATCCTAAACAGAACTATTCCAAAGCAACTCTTTGGCAAAGGAAAAATGTTCTTGGGATTGTATTATTTTATCAATCAAAACATAAGGGAAAGGAAGGGATAAGTTCCAGGTTACATGCTTGATAAAAGAAATATTTTCATTAAAAATAAATCTTTCCCAAAATAGTGAAAAAAATTCAATCAGACTTAATCATTTTATTAGATGTTCTTTGCTTTGTAATGACTTGTGAAAAATGGTCAAGAATAAACATGCTTGTCCTTCAAAATATCAAAGCCTTGTAGTGACACTGCTTGAAAACAGATAGGTAGGTAGGTAGGTAAGTACCGGTAGATAGATAGATAAGAGAGACAGAGAGACGGAGGGAGGGAGGGAGGGAGGGAGGGAGGGAGGGAGGGAAGGAAGGAAGGAAGGAAGGAAGGAAGGAAGGAAGGAAGGAAGGAAGGAAGGAAGGAGAAAGAAGAAAAGAAAGAGGAGAGAAAAGAAAAGAAAAAAGAAAAGATTTTCTATTCTTTTGGATAATTTTGCTTTCCTAATTCACACATCTTGTTCCCGTTCCATATTGCAACCTCAAGCCTAATTTGTATATGGTAGAATAGTGCACAGATGTCACAGAAATGAATAAATATCATGACTGGAGGGCCAACAAAACAAAGAATCTGTGATCAATGTAGAGGTTTCTCTACTGGAAAAGCAGTCATTCTGTAACGGTTCTTCAGCTTTAATATTGATCATTTGATCATTTGTTGTTCTATAAATTGAAGCAAGTTGTTAACTCGTGTGTAAGTAGCCATAAACAAATTGTTCAAAACCATAATTAAGTTTGTATGTCTTCAGCTTTGTAAAATAAATGATGCATCAATTATGGCTTAGTGTTAATGGCAATAGCATTTAGAATTATATATCACTTTATAGTGCTTTCCAGCCCTCTCTTAGTGGTTTACAGAGTCAGCATATTGCCCCCAACAATCTGGGTCCTCATTTTACCAACCTCAGAAAGATGGAAGGCTCCGTCAACTGTGAGCCGGTGAGAATCAAACTCCTGGAGTGAGCAGTGAATTAGCCTGCAGTACTGCATTCTAATCATTGTGCCACCACGGCTCTTAATGGGTAAACTAAGAGCACTATCATATGTGTATGTGTATGTATGTATTATACATGTCCTAGCTTTGTGAATGCAGTCTAAATAAATAAAATACAATCTGAGATATGTAGGTAGTCCTCGATTTATGACCACAACTGAACTCAAAATTTCTGTTGTTAAGTGAGACATATGTTAAGTGCATTTTACCTCATTTTACAACCTTTCTTGACACAGTTATTAAGTGAATCACTGCAGTGGATAAGTTAGTTACCTGGTTGTTAAGTGAATCTGGCTTCCCCATTGACTTTGCTTCTGAGAAGGTCACAAAATGTGATCATATGACCTTGGGACACAGCAACGGTCATAAATATGAATTAGCTGGCAAGCATCTGAATTTTGACCATATGATCATGGGGATGCTGCAAAGGTCATAACTGTGAAAAATGATCATAAGTCATAGACAAAGCTAGGCTTTCAGGATAAACAGATTAAGTGAATACCCCTTAGTGGTGATCAGAATTCAATTTTGTTAATTTTCTTTGTCAAATCTTAATTCTACAGTATTACTATACAACCACCTGTTTTCTATTTTAGTTTTTGTTTACTTGGATCTCTTCGCTTTTCTGATAGGTAGAACAACCTCCTTTTTTTACTCATATTTTATAACAGCCTTTCCCTAATCAGGTACCTTTCTAATCCAGAAAGCTAATCTTACTGGTAGTTTGGAAGTCTGAATTGCTCCATGTTGGAGAAGGCTTTTTGATAGAGTTGGAGGTTTTCCATTAGATTACCTATAACAGGGTTGTGAAACAAAACTACTTCAAGATTAGCATTATGGTATTCTTATATAAAGCTCTTCATTATAGCCAAACTATATTTTTTTGAAGTAGCTATCAGTATTTTGATGGATGACATGAGACAAAGAGAGAATAAGAATGATTTAAAATGCATGGAGTTTCAATAACAATTGAGAACCTATTCTATAGCAATGGCTTTATATGGTATTCTTCATCAGAAATTGCATTCTATTACCACACAGCTATGTACTAAAGACAGCTATAGCACACTCTCATACTTGCCTCCATTAAATTTTAAATGGATCTGAAACAGGTGAGGTCAGCTCAAAGCTAGTTTGAAAACACATTACTTTGTTGTAACAGGGAGATCAATAAGCTAAACGGAGAAATGCATGCAACTGATTCTTTGAATATCACATTTGAGCTTTGCTTTGATGTGCACTGGTTGGCCACAATATGCTATAGAGTTTTGGGATATTTTTCTACGTTACCATTTTGATTTAATTTACTCTTTTATCCCCAAATCAAATTTCCTGACAGTGTGAGTCACTTGACAACAGAAATATTAAGAAATATATCATTTAATTATTATTACTTTTATATCCTGCTGCACTTCAAACAAGCTTTTGGAAGTTTCCAAAAGGCATGAAATATAGAAGGCTATTCATATACGTGTACACATACATACACACACACATACACACACACACACACACATATCTTCTTGTCAAAAGATCTGAAGACTGAAAAGAAACATATTCTCTAATCTTAATAAAATTAGGTCCAGTTCTCTTTACGATTAAGGGGAAGAGACATGTGAATTTTAACTAAAATTCCATGTACCTTTGAGATGTTGCATACAAGTCTATAAAGGACAGAGTCACATAAAATAGTCATCCTGTTACTACAACAGTTTATTATCCAAACAAGAGGCAGGTGTCCTTTCAACCCAGAAGATCCTGGCTTCTCTGAGTTACATTCCATGGACAGTAGAAAGAGATGTAGGAACCTGAATCCTGACTTTGCTATAAATAAATGTTGTATTTAATACACAGCAGTTGCTGGGATTATTTCATAATAGCCCCATTAGCTGTTTTATAATAAATCTAATCAGAAGTTCTTGTATTCTGTACATCTTGTTTCCAGTTCATCTTGTCAAGAAATGTAATAATCTCACAGGAAATGATCAAGACTTGTTTTCTCTAAATCCAGAGTGCAAGACATGAAATTCTGTAATGGATTTAAGTTTGTTAATGTATTCATGACAGAAGCATCACAATTAAAATAAGGCAAACAATATGACAAAATTTAAAACATAAAATACTGTACTAGATTAAAATATGTACAAATTAAACAGATCTTGCCCCAAAACTAGCAACATTAATTGTGTTTTGTCATGCTACCATGAGGAATGGATTTAAGTGATAGAAAGTGAATACAGATTCCAACTGAATATTAGGATTTTTTTCCCAAAAGTAAGAATAGTTCATCAGTGAAACCAGTTTTCCAAAAAGATGGCAGCTTGTCTGGAGATGTTCAAATACAGGCTAGACCTGTGATGGTGAACCCACAGGTAGCACGTAGAGCCAAATCAGTGGGCATGTGAGCTCAGTTCCAGTGTGCATGTGTGTGCTGGCCAGCTGGTTTTCAGGCCTTCTGGGCCCACCAGAAGTAGGGAAACATGCTGTTTCCTGTCTCGGGAGGGCCTGGGTGGGGTGGGGTGGGGAAGGTCTGTTTTTTGCTCTCCCCAGGCTCCAGAGCTTCTCTAGGAGCCTGGGAGGGTGAAAACAGCCTTCCCCACCCCCCCAGAGACCCTCCGGAGGCCAGAAACGAGTGGGGCACATATAATTATGGGTGTGGGCACGTGCATGTGTGAACCACCACCCCGCACCCCCTCCACTTTTGGCACGCGATGGCAAAAAGGTTAACCATCACTGGGCTAAACAGTCATTAACTTTGTTTTAATCTGCATTCATGCACTGAACAGAAGGTTGGCCTCAATGACATAGCATGCTTCTTCCAACTCTATTCTTATGAAATCAGAAACATTGAAATAATTATTACTTTAACTAATCAGCTTTCCTACTTGGAATAAAAAATGCCAATCTATGTGAATACTTCAAATACTAAATCATGCTTGGGGATATCTCCACTTGTAAGACCTAAAGCAGGTTTCCCAATTCTTAGGACTTTAAGATGTGTGGACTTCAACTACCAAAATTCCCCCTGGCTGAGAAATTCTGGGGATTGAAGTCCACACATGTTCAAGTTGTCAAGATTGGGAACCCTTGCCTAGACAACTGCTTTCTAGCTACAGATTGATCAGTTCAACAGTAGCATAACTCTTGTTTTGCTTTTAGTATAGTGAAAAGACCATTTTTAGGCAATGAATTGTGACTAAAACTTTCACTCCTATATTTTGATAGTGAACGTTGTGGCAATGCTTCAGGAATTCTGGGAGAACAAACAGAAACAGAAAGGTGTATTCTCAAGTGAAGGCACTGTGGTATATGAGTCACTAAACTTGCCTGGGCCTCCGTTTGTAAGTTATGTCACCCTGCCTGGAGGAAGCTGTTTTGGTAACTTTCAGGTAAGAATGTATAAAGTAGTGCATTTAATGACAAAGTATGAAATATGGAAGAAATATGATTTATCATAGCCTGAAATCATCAGAATTATGTCAATATCACAAGAGCCAAATTTGTGAGGCAATGTGGGAAAAAGTTCAAATGACCTAGTGAAACCTATATAGAATTCCCCCCTTCCCCCATTGGAAGCCCAGACTTTTTCCCCATCTGTTCCTCAAGGTCTCCCTATCTTCTGGAACAAATGCCCAGGAAACTTCAGGACGGTGGAAGAATCAATGATATCACTGCTTCCCTTGTCCATTTTGGTCTGTGGGATTCCTCAACTGGCTTAGAACCTCCTGGAATTGGAGGATCCTATCATTTACAAAAAGTTCATTGACACATCTAACAAAAATAGCAACATGTGGAGGCCAGTTGCTAGATAGGTTTTTCAAAAGGAACATTGGCAGATAACAATCACCAACTGGATCCTTTAAATCCAAATATAATATTTGTCTCAATGTCATATAGCAGGCTTTCACCTTCTTATCCATTTCCTGTAGCCATCCGATGGGATCTGATTTTTAAAAAAATCTTCTTAAAGTACAGTGTACAGTCTTCGTATTAACTAGACTATTGGATTATTAGATCTAATACCTAATATTAGATCAGGTCAAGATCACAAAGCAGTCAAGAGTATATCAAATGTGAACAAAGCAGATATGAAAGATATTCAAGTATTACAGTTTAAACTTTCAGCTTCAGTCCCTCTATAATATCTCCCTTCACCTCATTAAGCCACCAGCAGTTCAAATATTATATAATTCTATGTTGTTTATTTCCAAATGTAGAATCATATATAAATAATAATGAATATGTAATGTTCAAAGAACAGAACCCAGAAAACTGCCTTCCATTTTAATAACATGTGTCTAAAGGAAATCTATACACCCCTAATAATACTCTTGTTCACTCTGGGTGAAATATTGCATCATAGGGCAATCGTTTTTTAACTAAGGTGCCTCAAATAAACTAATTTACAGAATGTGTTCAAAATCTGGGTCCCATGATTCCTATGGAATTGAAATTTGGCAAATTTTATAAAACATTTTATACATAAAATTATGTATTTTATGACATTAAAATTATCATAAAACAGTTTAGGACATAATGCCAAATATCACAAAACATTTCCTGCACTGATGTTTTGAATGCTATACAGTTCAATATGGGCTTTTTTGAAAACATGTACATCTCCGAATATATCCCAATTTTTCCAATGAAGGCATTAGAAGTTCTGTCATTGTTGACAGTATTGAAGAATCTGCTAACGAAACATCTCTGAAAGGATGACCCAATGAGTCAATAAATGAAAGTTACTCTTCATTGTAAAGAGCATTGTATCAACAATTCTTCTACCTTGATGCAAACAGGATTGTATTTCTCTGAATTTGGAATAGTTGTAGTGTTTTTAGCTATCAGGGATTTGCACCTAATGAGAGGAAAAAAATGGGAAGATTGTCACTAGTTTGCCTTTAAAGATTTTCATAAAAATGATGCAATTACTACCTGTTATGCCATCATCACTGTATAATATTTCACTCTGCTTTGTCAACATTGGCAACTGTGTCAGTACTCCTATTAGTCTCATCACCTAAACAAATGTTTCCTAAATGCTTTACAAAGGAGCTGATGATACACTTTGGATGCTGTTAGTTGACATGAAACATCCATTCTGTTTAGCCTTCTTTATCGATAGATATGATTCATTACCAAGTCTATCAGTGGAAGGCTTGAAAGGGTAATTAGACTGATTAGACAGGATCAGCCGGATGTACTCCTTAGACAGGTGCCTCTCCTTTATTTTAAAAATAGATTGTTCAGGAACAAAGTAAAGGAAAAAAATATCCTAATTGCAAGATCGATTTCCAAAAGATGGAAGCAATAACACTGATTAATGGGTTGGTTTTTAACGCAACCCAGTGCACAAACCACCTTTTTCCTTCCCTACCTATGAAACACTCTCAGCAATAACAGGCAGAACATTCTACTGACTAGGAATCAGAGTAATAGTTTGAGGCAGGGGTGAAATCCAGCAGGTTCTGACAGGTTTTGGAGAACTGGTAGCAGAAATTTTGAGCAGTTTGGAGAACCAGCAAATACCACTGCTGGCTGGCCCCAGAGTGGGGTGGGAATGGAGATTTTGCAATATCCTTCCCCCAGGAGTGGGGAGGGAATGGAGATTTTGCAGTATCCTTCCCCTGCCACGCCCACCAAGCCACGCCCACAGAACCGGTAGTAAAAAAAATTTGGATTTCACCACCGGTTTGAGGATATTTCTTTTGGGTGCATGTAAACTACCTTGCCAAGGCTTTTGTAAGACCCTCTACACTGATGTTAGCTAATAGAATATGGGATTTGAGCATTAAATTTATCTTTTTTTTTTTTTAGTATTTGAATAAAAGAAAGAAGCTCACTAGAGCGTTGCAGTGGCTTCACACTGAGATTGGGAAGAATGACATAATTTTTTTCTTAATAAATTATAGTTAAATTAGCTCATATCTCAGCTAGGGTGTTTTTTCTAATTAAATATCAATATTGTGTTTAAGAGTTTTTTAAAAATGGAATCAATTAAAATATCTCTCATGCATATTTGAACTGTAGTTTGGAAGGGTCTGAGAATAATGAAATTACCTGCCCTCCGCGACAATATAAAATCCAAGAAGTTTCATGGATCCATATCATTCTTATTTTCTTGATGCCTTTTATACCAGGCATTAGCAGAAAAAGCCACCCATGAAAATGGTACTTCATTTTCCACTTACTATACAGGAGGGCAACCAGAGGTCTATCTGATAAGCTTTTGGCTCCCCTTTCACTGAACTCTGATGTCAACCCATTCATTATTCTAGCAGATGGTTTTGCTTTTTTACCAATAAGAATGTGACTCACATAAGTATTTACTTCCATAAAATGAAGAAATTTAATTTATCTTTAATTATAAATAGGTTTTAAATTTTCTTTTAACATTTAGGAAATAAAGAATTCTTGTAAAAGCCCTAATCAAAATTCAACTAGTATTGACATTAAGCTAAAAGATCCTACACTACATCATTTGTGGGCATATTTACTAGGTATTAAACATGTATCTACTTTAAATTCATTCTAGATGTTTATATATATGAGGTTATATACAAAAAGTTTTTACATGTTGTATCTAGAAGTTATCAGCTAATGGAATCAGGAATCCCATCTCAAAGGTGATTTTATTGTTTTATCAATCAACCCAAGAATTACTTCTTTATCAATCTCTGTGTTGCCTCAAATACAGGAGTAACTAAAGCTAAAAGCAATTTCCGCTTTAGATCAAAACAACTTTGAAAGTAATAAAATACAAAATAGTAAATAGCCATTTATTAGGGAGAATAATCTATTCAATATAATTGTAACAATTGGGAATAAACTACAAAGGAGTAAATCATTACACTGACCCTATCCTGCTGAAAGAACTAATTCAATTGGGCCGAGACTATATGGACCATGTGAAGCTATAGAGAAGACACACCTTCTAGATTCCACAGGATGACAGTTTTTTACAGCTGGAACTTGGAGTATGCCAACTGGTCCAGATTTTACTGATCAGGCAGATCCCAAAGGTTACCAATTGCTAAACCATGTAGAGCTTTATAGGTGAGCCAACACTTTGAATTGTATTGTAACCAGAATGCCACTCCTATCCCATCGGAGGTCATCCACAAGTATGGTCAGAACCATTGTGATGTTCTACTCTGACTAATGGAATGTCTTTCACCTGTTTTTCCACATATTACTAAAAGTTCCTCTTTCATATTCTGTTTTTAATCCAACAATCCTTCCCCCTTTCATATTCTGTTTTTACTTATTTAGCCACTTTCAGACAGATAGCAATAGTGCTAGCTAATCAGTAATGTTTTGTTTTAAGGCTTAAACTATAAGTGGAACTGTGGTGAATAACTTTCCATCCACACTATACGGAAAGCCTACATGTGCATCTCACTGTTTTATCCATATCTGTGAATGTGACACAGCTGCAGCAGACCAACAAAACACTGCAGGAAGAAGTTCCTAGAAAGTTGATCAAGAGCTCTACTTCAGAGGTCCTTGGCTAGGGACCCTCATTTATTTTAACTGGATCCAAGCTTACAATAGCTGATATAAGTATCATCATGCATGCATTTATCTTCTATATGAGCAATACACTGAATTATAAATTAAAAAGGGAAACTTTTAGACATAAATAGGTCAGTGCTGGAATCATTGTACAGGAAAATCTCATGAATGAACAATTAAATAGTAAATATGATCTTACTTCAAAAAAATCAAACATCTTACTCCAAAATCAATCTGACATGATTTACAATAATATAATGTATTGATGGGAAAAGTTGATTCAGAGCATATGCTGTAGTTGAGGTGCCACTGACTATAATGCAATCTGTTTCACATTTTAGCTGAAATATGATCATGATAAATAATGTTCTAAGAGAAAGTTCAGCTCTTTATTTAGATGAATTAAAGGAAACCTGAATATAAGATTCAGAGTTTGTATTACAGCTAAGAAAATGAAAAGTAGCCAATAGTTAGGTCAATTTAAATCTTAAAATGCATGTTAAAGTTAATGCAGCAAAAAAAAGAAATGTTTCTAGAACTTGTTAAATCTTTGCATGCTTGCAACTGAAAATTGCTAGGAAGAAGTGAAAGTAATATTACAAAGAAAAGAACACATGTTTTAACAGATTGACCTAACAGCATCATGTTGGGCAGCATTGTTTTATATTTAGCACTATATGTTTAGGTTTTGTCTGAAATCCGTTGAATTTTTTAAAACAATCTTGAGATTAGGCACAGAATTATAATTTCAGGAAGGTTATTCTTTCTAAGTAGCAAAAGCATTTCAGTTATGCCACTGGAGTGAAAAATAACCCTTCAACAAAAACTGATATTGCCAATCTTGGAATTTTGAAAAAATGTAATAGTGACTTTTACCTGTGATCTATTATACTACTAATCATAAGGCTTGGTCTCCCGACACATAGGAGCTTTGCATTCAAAGGGGTTTTTTTTGTTATGTAGTCTAACTATTTGCTGAGAGAATGCTTTGCAAGACATTGATTTCTGAGAGACCAATTTTGTGGTCCATATTTTTCACAGATAGGTAGAAAATAGCATTCAGGCATTTCAAGCATTGCAAAGGGAAAGGGGGGTAGAATTGCCTCAGTTTTCACAAAATGTTTCATGTGGTCTTTTAGATCCCAGCCAGAATTTACCAGCATCTGGCATATTCAAATTTCACTGTCTCAAAACATGGGGAGCATCTGCAATGATATCTAAAGTTGATTGCAACTGCTAAGCACAACTTAAAAAGATCTTGTGAAGAATAAATAGCATGAATGTTTGTTGTACACACTACAAGATTTCATCAGTATCAGTGCTGAAGATTGATTTATAAAGCATCTTAAAGTTTGCATTTGTTTATTTTTTGTTTAATTAATTAATTAATTAAATGTATGTAGCTGCCCATCTCACAAAATGTGACTGGGAGACATTCAGCAATAATCCAATAATGACAAATATAAAAACAGACAATATAATTTACATATTTAAACTGGTAACAACCAAATCATTCTAATTATAGCTATTGTAAGGGAGGGATAAAGTGACATCCTGAAATAATACCTTTGTTGGCATGTGCTTAAGTGCTGCCTGCCATCATTTGGGTTTAAATTGATAACTCCTTCCATCATAGTGACTCGCCTGCCTTCTCAACCTTCTCCTTGATCAGATTTCTTTCTATTAAAAAAAGAATTAAAACGTGCCTATTCACTTAAACTTTATAGATAAAGATCCTTAGATCAGTCTAAGACCTAACAACATGTAGAAACTCATATATCTAGTTGTACCTGATTTAAAAACTAAAATTCCTCTCAGGAAAAGAGTAGAATGTAATACTTTAGTTTCTGGGAACAAGATACAAATGTATAAAACAAAATTTGGTGGAGGGTAACATAATGAATATATTAAGGAACAAAATGCAAATATTCTACATGAACAACCTTAAGGCTACTTCTGTCAGATATACCACAGGATAATTTTCTATCCCCCTTTATTTTTTTTTTAGATTTTTTTTTAAGCCTACTCTTTTCAAGAAGTGCCTGAGTTGTTATATAGCACAATAGTTTATAATATATATACAAACTAATTGTGTCCCTTCTTCTTACTTTACTTCATTCATTTAAATATCCACTTCTTTAGCACTGATAACCTAACCCTTTTCATCCCCTGAAGATTCATTCATAATTAGAAAACTAAACAGGGCTGAAGCAGTGTTTAAACTATGTACTTTTAACTTTAAATATATTTCTACAAAGCTCTGAGATATATAATAGATCTTTTTACACAAATAGGCATTATTTATTTCTACTTTAGGAAGAGCTCAGTTTTATTATTTCCAGTTTATTGTGATTTACAGAAATCTTTAATTCACTGGCCATGGACAATCATCACCTAAAATACACGAACATATGGTTTTCATCTCCTTCATTGTAGCCTTAGGTAACTTCCTGAAATCACATCCTTGACTCTTAGAAGGCATGCAATTGGGCCCCAGTGTCTACCTTCTGTTTCTATCTAGGGATATTTTGTATACCCTTCCTTTAATCTTCAAGCTACATATAAGCTGCTGGGAGGATTCTGACAAATAAGATCTTTCAATTATAGCCCCCAAACCACATTTTCTTTAGTTTCATTTAAATAAAAGGATTTGGGCAACTGAGTAGCTGTATCATATACCCAAGTTATAACTTCTTGGGTTTATGCCTCCTTTTATGTAATCAAAATATATTCCTATACCTGTGAAATATTTCAATAGATACAGCCAAATTTTCCAGTATTCAGGGTCAGGGAATCAAATAGCCATCAGGAAACTCAGCTATGTGCAGAGGTGAAAAAAAAAAAAGGAGACCTCATCACATTTCCATGGTACTGCAATCTCATTTCTGCTATGTCTCTGAAAGTAACTCGGGACAAAGAAGAGTCATAGCTTATTCTGATTTTCTTGAAGAAGTGCAGCTCAAAGAAGGCTATTGGGAAAGTGAGAAAGCATAATTTTCACATACAAAATTCCTGTGATAGACAAATTATTTCTTACGAGATCACTTTCTATGTTCCTTGGACAATGCAACTGTATTTCCTTCCCATGCTAATATACAGATGCTAATATTTTTGCTTTCTGTTCTCATTCCCATCTCTTCCATGCTTCCTTAATCATAAAACACTTTTCTGAGATGTCCTCATTTCTGTACATGAAGGTTAACATATTCCCTAATCTAATACATGTAGTGGTGGGGACACTGGTCCATAGACAGGCATAGGAAAGAAAACACAAGATCAACATACCTATATTCGCTTTGGTTAAGAAATGGCTCTAGATCTAATATTATTAAGTGGCAGTAGCCATAAGGATAGCAAAAGCTTACAAAGAAGACCAACACAGCTAATAAACAGCATATTCATAAACAGCTTTCAGTACAGCAAATAAGCCTCTGTAATTTAGAATTTATTGTTTGCATCAGGCAAGCAGTACATGGACAGGTGATTCCATTCCTCCCAAAATCAATGTGAAAAGCAGCATTTTTCAGAAGATGCTTTACAATGAGGAGAGCCCAAAATAAATGACAAGAGAATATGAGAACTTACTTCTGAGATCACTTTTTGAATTTTTTGTTAGCCCAAATCAGTTTCTAACCATTCTGCTTTCAAAATTATAGGTAGTGAATTGCCATTAAACATATTTTAGATCCTTGTGGTTCCATCTCTCCTTTATCTATGGAAAAGAAAGAAATTGTACTAAGATGTTGGTATCTTAAGAGGAATCTGGAAGCAAAGATTGAAATAGAAAGTATTGGGAATATCATCTTAGAAAGCAAGAGAACGTGCATGAAAAGCTGTAAAACAAGAAACAAAAGACTCAGTTTCCCATTGATTAATCTGGTCCATACTATGTACCCTTGAAAATAAAATTTCACAGAATGAGGAATTAATAGAAGTGTAGGGATTTAACAGGTTCAAGGCCTGAAATCATTTTATTAAAAAAAATAGAGCTTAAATTCATTGGGACTACCTTATTGGTTTGATTTCAAAGTATCTGTATTACTCATTGTTCAATACATTACAGACTAAGGCTGGACACATGCAACAGATTGCCCACAGAGCAAATAGAAGCCTTCTAAAACTCTTCAGAGTCCATAAAAAAGGCTACTCAAATTGTTTTTGATTTAAAAGGGAACCACAAGGAAATGTGTTTACTCTGCAGGAGCTTCTATTGTTATTGTTCAGTTGCTAAGTCATGTTCAACTCTTCATGACCATTGATCATAGCATACCAGGCCCTTCTGTCCACCACTGCTTCCTAGAGTTTGTCCAAATTCATGTTCATTGCACCAATGACACTATCTATCCATCTCATCCTCTTCTGTCCCTTTCTTCTGCTTTCAATCGTTTTTTTCCAGTGACTCATCTCTTCTCTTTAGGTGGCCAAAGTATTTGAGCTTCAGCTTCAGTATCTATCTTTCCAAAGAACAGTCAGGGTTGATTTCTTTTAGGAGTAACTTCTATAACAATTATTAATGCAGTTTGTCATTGAGTCTGGTGGTGAGAACCACTTTAAAATTATACTGTATCCGTCTTCTTTTAGGCTGAAAATACCCATATACCAAATTGCCAAATTCCTCAACTTTCTGAAAAGTCCACCTTGCCCAGTCAACCCTCAGCTGCCTGGAAATTTTCACCCTTGCCTCATATGCTTGGTTCCTGCACTTCATTTCTACTGCCAATCCGTTGTCCTGATTTAGAATTCTGAGTTCCTATCTAATGTTGAATATTGAAATTTCTTTCATAGTTGTAGAGTATCCCCTGTAAACAATTTGGTGCACTATCACATTGCTTGGCCGCATCTAATATCTACAATTGTTTTGTTCCTTTAGACCAGTACATCACTGTGAGGGAGTCTAGAACACAGCATACAACATGTCCATTTATTTATTTAGCATATGGCATACAATGCAGAGGTGGGTTTCAGCAGGTTCTGACCAGTTCTAGAGAACCAGTAGCGGAAATTTTGAGTAGTTCGGGGAACCGGGAGTAAAAATTCTGACTGGCCCCACCCCCATCTATTCTCTGCCTCCCAAGTCCCAGCTGTTTGGGAGGAAATGGGGATTTTGCAGTAACCTTCCCATGGAATGGGATGGGAATGGAGATTTTACAGTATCCTTCCCCTACCATGCCCACCAAGCCACGCCCACCAAGCCACACCCACAGAACCAATAGTAAAAAATTTTGAAACCCACCACTGATACAATGTCAGTGAAACCTACATGCTAGACACAATGATGTCCTGACAGCCTAAATTGCTAGTCCATTCTATTTGGCACTTGCATGCCTATCTTTGGTGCACCGCAGGGGGCAAACTAGCTTACATCAGCTGACTAGTGGCGCTTAGCTTGCTGGTTTTTCCAGGCTTCTCTGCCATCCTTGCCTTGTATTGCTTTGCTTCCATTAACTAAAAGGGGTGGACACTTCTCATGTTCACACTAACTACTTCATTCTTTTCACCCAAGAATATTGCTACACTTTTTAAAAACACTTCTGTAGAACAATCTGTAGAAATACCTTTGCCCTCGGGGAAAAAAAAATTGGCTAAGATTTCCACAGTTCTCATGAATTCCCAGAATGATGAATATTGCTTATATGAGGATGGGTATTAAGAAGGTCACAGGAAAAAACATAAGTACAGGAACTAAAATATAATGTTCAAAACTACTTAAACTTTTGTGTCACCAATTATTTTCAAAAAAGAGGTAAGAATTATTCTTGATGTGTAAATCTCTCAGCCTGCAAAGATTTTCTATTTGCTTTTAAATCTATGCAGTCTCTTTGATCTGTTACTTTGCTGGTCGAACTTAAAATAAATAATTTCTTTTATCTTGCCTTTTTACTGGGTTTAGCCTTTGCAAAGATGGTTTAAATCTAAATTGTTTGGATTGCTTTCTATAATAAGGTTTATTATTAAAAGCATGCAGTTCTGAATTTTGTCTAGGAATTTGAAAAAGTAAATATTCATATAACCCACAAGAGAAGGTTAAAACTAAAAGAAGAAAACTGGTGAAGTACATTGACTTAGGCAATTCAAGAAAGTTGTAAAAGATGTGCAAGAAAAAGTTCACAGATTGTTCAGGGGTCTTTGTACAGTACTTCTTAGTAGATTTTTCAAAATACATTTGAACTAGCTAGTAGGAAGGGAAATGAATTTTATCTTTCTTGTAAGGATTAGCACTGGCCAATGCTACCAATATTTAATGACACTGGAGAAGGAACAGTCTTCACTGCATCAAGGGAGTGTTGAAGCATCTGTTTCTCTACTAAACTAGACATATGCAAAATTCAGCATTGCAAAAAATTGTCAGTGGTAATGAGCTTAGATGGTATTCAAAAAAAGATTGGATAAGTTTAGGAAATGGAGCAAAAAACAAATATTAGCCATTCTCCTGAACTATCCAATTAGCCATAGACTACGTAAGTTGCAGAAAACATCAAGTAGGTAGGACTAACAAACTATGTACAGCAACTTCCTATTCTTTTCTTGCTAGTCTTTCCCATAACTAAGGCAGTGAGCCAGCATTCAACCTGAATCTCCTGAATGCTAGTTTAGCAGGGAATCAGCAGTGTGCTAGTACATGTTGCTTGGATTGTGTCCATTAGTTTCTTTGCCAATGGACATCAGTAAACCAATTATTCATAGTTGACTTGTATTATTCATAGTTTATTGAGCTCTCCAAGCTAGGTTTTTTTTAAAAAAAAAAACTTTATTTATTTATCAAATGTTCAGACCTCCCATCTCACTCTTTCTTGACAATGTAAAATTAAAAATATTGCTTAGCACATTGTAAGCCGCCCTGAGTCTCTGGAGAAGGGCGGCATATAAATCAAATTTATATATATATATATATTTCATATTAAATACTTAAATAGTATTTTAGTTAGCCAAAGAAATAAACTTGGTATAGATCACTTGCTGTGTCACATTGCCATCACATGACGTTTCATCATGTATTTCCCATTCACGAAATGGGAAATGGGCATAGCCTGCACGTGATGCATCCAGGCCACGAGCCACCAGTTTGACACCCCTGGTATAGATGCTTTCCCTGACTTGCTTCAAGTGGAACAAGTGCTGGATACTATTGACAGAGTAAATAAGTCTGTAAGGACAAGCAAGAAACATCAGTGAGGAATTGCAATGTCATTTACACACGCATCGTGGTGCACATGACATCATTCTGACTTCTGTAGTTGTAAACAAGCCTCCAAGCTGTCTATCATTTTCTTCCTAAATTGTCAATTGGAAGACATGGTAGGAGTAAATATCATGTGTTAACTTAGTCTTTGTTTTCTGCTAAGCCAGAATCCTGATAATTGTGATTTGGCATGGCATACAAATATGTATGGTGTTGTTGTTACTATTTGCCTGTCTCAATATATGGCCCATAAACTTCATTGCATTTGCCTTGAGTTTAAATATTCCACCTGAGTGGAAGAATGTGCCTTTTAGTCTTATTATGCACTGTTTTATAAATCTCATCTCCCCACCATTACTCCTTTTTCTCTAAACTTTAAAATCTCCAAATATTTTAGTCTTCCACAGAAGAAAGGTGCTCCAGCTCCTTGATTATTTTGGCTGCCCTTTTCAACACCTTTTGCAGCTGTCTAAGTTATTCTTATGAGATGGGTGAATGACCAAAGCTTCAGAGTATTATTGGAGTCCGTACAAAACAAGCAGTTCCACATGAATTACAAAGAAACAAAATGGTTCTTCTAACCCCAGAAAAAGTGAAAACTGGCAACCATGTGGGAACATTCAGCTGATGATGACTCATCTCAGAAGAATGATTTCTTTTTAAGATTTCAGGTTATCAAGTATTCTTCTCTTTGGTGTTAAGTACAATAAGGACAACGTCATCTTATATAAAGATGGGAAATACGTTGTCCCAGTTCTTACATTTATTTGTATTTTAGTGTTCCCTGAGTAGGGCAGAAGCACGACGAGATGCTGCAAAAGTGGCTCTTATCAATTCTCTGTTCAATGAGTTGCCTTGTCGCAGGATCACAAAGGAATTCATTATGGAGAGTGTCCAGGAAGCTGTGTCTTCCACCAGTGTAAGTATTAGCCATCATTTTGTGTGCTGTATTCCTATGTACTGTATTTATGATAAAATTACAAGCAGTTTGGCAGATCAAATCTCACCAGGCTCAAGGTTGACTCAGCCTTCTATCCTTCTGAACTTGGTAAAATGAGGACCCAGATTGTTGGGGACAATATGCTGACTCTGTAAACTGCTTAGAGGGCACTGTAAAGCACTATGAAGCGGTATATAAATCTAAGTGCTATTGCTATTGCTATTCATGTAAGGGCAGAACGAGAGGATCTTGATTGAAACATTTTGGCCACTATGACGAATGTCCCCCTTTTGACCCAAACACCCTTTCCCTCACTACATACAAGTCAAGGCTACATTTTAAAAATCCATAATCTGTTTTGTTTCTTAAGGAGAATGTATCAGGTTTTTCCAGCATATTGTTGAGTAATAGAAATTACAAGCACTGATGTTACATATGCCAGAAATAAGAATGTTTTTTTTAAAAAAAAAAAATCAGAGCTGCAGTTTAGGCTTTAAAACTGTACTGTCTCCAATAGAGATGGGAAGATGGGGATGATATGGTGATGTCAGTGGGATGTAGAGTTGAATATTTTTGTTTGATTGCAAGTGAGAAAATAGGTGTTCAGATTTAAGACACTGATTCTGTATTTTCACCAATGTTACACCATCAATTACATTTTGCTTGTGATGAGATATAGACTGACAAAATCAAAGTGATTTAAAAAAGAGGCAAAAACTGCATTTGTGCTCTGATTTAGCCTTCTGACATATCCCAACAACAATATCAATAGCACTTAGACTCATAGATCACCCTGTAGTGCTTACTACACTCTCTGGGCACTTTACAATGTGAACATATTCCCCCCCCCCGACAATCCAGGTCCTCATTTTACAGATTCTCAGAAGAATGGAACACTGAGTCAACTTTGAACCCATCAGGATCAAACTCCAGGCTGTGGGCAGAGTTAGCCTGTAATACTGTAATAGGAGCCTGAGTGGCGTAAGAGGCTAATGCCTCCTACTAAGGCAGCATTTAACATTCAGCTGCCTGCAATTACTGCGAGTTCAATTCTCACCAGGCTCAAGGTCAACTCAGCCTTCCATCCTTTCTAAGGTGGGTAAAATGAGGACCCGGTTTGTGGGGGCAATAAGCTGACTTTGTATAAAAATATACAAAAGTATGAAGGCTATTGCTTAACGCATTGTAAGCCGCCCTGAGTCTCCGGAGAAGGGCGGCATATAAAAATAAATTAAAAAAAAAAATACTGCATTCTAACCACTGTGCTACCAGGGCTCCTACCACCATTACTCTTTTTGAAATAAAGCTGTAAAGATAAAAAGTAAAATAGGCACCAAAACCTAAATAAGAGTTTTGATTTGATTTGACTCTGAAAAGCTGAACTCTAAAGAGACTTAGATAGGAGACATGTTGGACATAATTTCCACATAATTTCCACATTTTACTGGAGCTAACAGCCACTCACTCATGCTGTGTAGAGCACTCATCAAAAATAGGACTCAGGAAGTTGACCAGATCTGCTCTGAGTCACATCAGTGCCTTGATTATCCAGTTTCAATACAGAAATTGTATTTTCTTTTCAATAAAAAGTAGAACATTGGATATAATCCAAGCATAAACCTGAATTAGAAATATTGTTTTACCAATCACTAGGTCATTGAAGCAATGAAAGAAAAAATATGTACACTCAATAGTCACTCATGCATACTTAGTGTATCAATTAATTTTAATGTTATTAAGACAAATGCTTAAAAATGTCTACTTATATCCTGCCATTCCCTCAGAGAATATATACTTTCTTGAAATGAGTTATAAAATATAAGGAAAGTCAGTAATGGCCCAAAGGCTAAAACAGAAGTATGAATTATCTGAGCCCTTTTATTAGTTTTCCTATATTTCTGTCCTTTCTTCTTTATTATTTCACTGCCTCTGGCAAGGAAATAAGTTGGCAAGAAACAGAAACAGAATCAGATGTTAACATCTGCATTTGGAGTTACCTCCATATTTGTTCATGTCTGGGTTTACAGTTACTGTATGTTGTCATCAGCTACTGTGTCCCATCATGGAAGTTTCTGCATTTACTAATAGATAATTTTTAAAATAATCATTATTCTCTTCTTGAACAGGCATTGTATATGTTTCCTAGTTATAAAGATATAAAAACATTAAGTAAGTGCACGTTATAATATAGCTATTTTTAAAAATATATTCTTTATATTATGGATTTATTAAACATTAAATCCATTCCTTCCCTTGAAATAAGACTATGAACAGTTCTAAAACTCAGTTGGATACCCCTATAACTTTTCTATATGCCAGCCAAAGATTGCTGTATAAGTAAACATTAGAAGAGAAATATATAATTTGGTTTTGGTGATCCAAATATTTCTAAAGGACAATTAACTATGTATATATAAAAGCCTATACATATAACAAGAGTAGGTGATGTGACGTTTTAGAATGCCTTGTATTAGCTTCAGAAATTCATATGGAAGGAGGGAGTGCAATATTTAGTGCAATTCAAACACAATATAAGAAAAAGTTTCTCATTTTAGTTATAGAGCCAATAGATACACTTGGTTCCTGCCAACTTCTGTGATTCACAGATAAAATAACAGAAGGAGAGACAACGAATTCATCCCCGCTCCATTCCCATCATCATGATGGAAGTATATCTAATGAATTTGGGATTGACAGGTAAAGATAATCTTACTGGAGCCATATTATATTTTACAGTTATTGGTAGTAGGGACAGAAATCTATTTCAGTAAAAGCTTGTGGATAATCTAATCAATAATGCAACAAAAGTTATAGGAAGAAAATAAATATGCTGACCTCTGCTGAATATATTACTTTAGTCTCCAACAAACATAATGAAATCTTTCCCTCACTATGGAAGAAACTGCTGATAGGAAAGGAACAGGTGGACTGGAATTACTTGGAAAGGGGTGACCTCTGGTAAAATAAATAACACTCTTCCTCCTCTACTAAACATTTTGCTTGTATGACTCTTGGTAGATGGAGAAAGTGTTTAACATTATGGTGAATTTATAAAGTAGAGGAGGTCTGCAAGTGAAAGAATTTTTTCTTTTCAAACCTCTTTACAAGTTCTGAAAAAGACTTTTAAGCATCCGGTTCTATTTTTGAGAACAATGGTATACATTTGGGGAAACTAAGCCATTATTAATTTACATGTGACTTTCTAAAGAAAATTCATTTCGTGCAATATGTATCTTTTTCATTGGGAATTTTCTAAGGTAAAAGCTTAAAATCCCAGAGTTCTAAGCAGTGGTCCTCAGGGATATTTAAAAGCCAGCATAAATATTGTAGCAACCCCATGCTCATGTTCTTGCATTTCCAAAGCTATAAATCTGCTAATAGTTCCAGTGCAGAAACCATTTTGTGGACAATGCTCTATTCAGCTTTGCACAGCTTCTCCAGAAAGATTGTTAAAAAGAAAAAGGAAATAAAATCACGAAGTATTTCATCTTAGATGGTTGCCACAGAATGGATAACAATAGCACTAGGTATAAAGTTTTGATTCAAGCAATTTGACAAACTACACAAGTCCGTTACAACAATAGTTTTGAGTTGAACTTTAAAGCCCTCATAAAAAGGGAAGAAGAAAGAGAAAAGCAGAGAGAGAGAGAGCAAAGGAAGGTTTCAGGAGGTATTATCCCTTCTGCAAACATGCAGCTTTCTCCCACCAGGTTTTTGTATACAAGGGAAGGAGAGAGAGAAATGCACATAAATGCAATTCCATTTCTCATCTAGACCCTCTTCCGGGGCATAGGTCAATATAGTGCTTATGAACACACATTCACACACCCCATCCTTTACATGTGAAAAGGGCTGTGCTTTCAATGTGTGATCCCAGCCTCCATCTTGACTTTTTTGATTCTTCCTGCAAACACCTCTGATCTGTTACATTATTATTCTCTGAGTTACTATAACAATTCCAGTCAGTAAGTTGCATGAATCCTGTTTTCCCAAAATAAGACATCTCTTGACAACAAGCCCTATCGGACTTTTGAGCGCATGGCAATAAGGCCAAGCGCTTATTTCAGGGTAAAAAAAATATATATAGGAGAGGGTTTTATTTTTTGGGAAACACAGTACTAAATAAGTAAGTAATATGGTAGCTAGGTAAGTTGGCCTTGAAGAGACCAGTTAAATTTTCTCATTTATGGAAAATATTTGCTTAAAAAACTGCTGCTGTCAGGAGAAATTGAAAATCAGATCTACCACAACTAGCTTATATCAGACCACAACTTCTAACAGGACAATTCTTGCAATTGCTCTTTTTTAAATATGAAAGGAAGATGTGGATAAATGCTAAGAAAGTAAGGTAAGTTTTGATTTACAACCACAATTGAGTACAAAATTTCTGTTACTATGTAAGACAATTGTTAGGTGAATTGTGCCCCATTTTATCATCTTTTTTCCATCATGATTAACGAAATCACTGCAATTATTAAGCAAATCTGGCTTGTTAGAAGCTATTTGGGAAGGTTATAAATGGCGATCACATGACCCTTGGCCAGTGCAACTGTCATAAATACATGCCAGTTACCAAGTGCTTGAATTTTGATCACATGATCATGGGGATGCTGCTACGGTCAGAGGTGTGAAAACCAGTCATGTCACTTTTTTCAGTGCCATTGTGACTTTGAACAGTCACTAAATGAATGTAAGTCAAGGACTTTAAGGCTTAAACTAGTTTTTATATAACGTGTATACTTTACATAAAAGGTATCTCATTGCTTTTGTTGGAAAAGATTCATGCCTACATGAGGTGTAAAAACTGAATACATTTTTTCTTTGCTTAAAATGAGCTTTCATAATTCAGTTTTAATTTGTCTCTTTCTCCTTTCAAGGGTACTTTAAATGATGCAGATGATCCAAGCACAAGTATTGGAGCATATCACTATATGCTAGAATCGAACATGGGGAAAACAATGCTAGAATTTCAGGTATTTGTGGTGGCTTTTGTGTGATTCATTTGTCCAGAATTGTCAAGAAATACAGGATGGTTTTTATATGTACTGTTTTGTTTTGTTGTTGTTTTGATGTTCCATCTCTCTAACCATTTCTGCCCAATGAACAAACTTCCTTTAAAAATTTAGCTCTTACAGTTTTGCTCTTGGTTTCTATTTTCTTGGGTTCCTGTCGCTAAGAGTAGAATATCCAGATCAAGGGAAGACTGTGTTTTACTGGAATAAATGACAAAATTTTGCAGAGTGGACCATTGAAAATATTTCCTTTTGTGTAAGGCCCTTAGCAATCCAACTGCAACACTCATGGTTCTATCACAATATTTTCATAATATTTATTTACATAATAATTTATTTAATTTATTATAGTAAAAAGGCAATAAAATAGTGTAGCATCCCAAAAGCTATTTCTTTCAGTGGATGCACATTCAATAAACGTGTGTGATAGTACAACATTAACAGAAAAAGGATTTGATGTTTGCAATGACCTAAAGCCACTTTTAAAAGGAGAAGTCTGTAGAGTTAAACCACCTATTGTAAAAATAGAGAAATAGACTTGCGCTTAATTCTACTGCTCTAGACCAAAACGTATAATAGTATTTCTATGGTGATTTGCAGAAGTGTAATTTTGAATCTAATCCATTGCTTGCATACCAAATCCTGCAATATTTTCACTTAAAAAATGTTGCCCAATAACTAGTTGTTAATAAAACTCTATACATTTTCTAAATATGGCTTGAAACCAGATTCTAGTCCTAGGCTTCTGAATGCATCCTCCTTATTAACTCCTCTCCATACCCCATTCCCCCTAGGAGCTTATGATCGTGTTTCAACTTCTGCACTGGAATGGAAGCCTTAAGGCCCTGCGTGAAACTAAGTGTTCTCGGCAAGTAAGTAGCCTTTTTTAAAAAAAATAGATTTTTTATTTTTAAATATACATCAATATCAATACATCAACAGTGTGGCCCCTGGGTATAATTCATTTTGATACAAACATCAATAATGATAATCGTAATAATAGTTATGTTAATCAAACTTATATAATCCTCGAATTGATATACATGATTTTTTAAAAGATAATTATTCAATATTTCAATATTCCATTTTAATGCCAATGATGTTATAAACATACATGGTAATACCATCTTTCACCCTCTAGTCTTTCTCATCAAATTGTTACTTATATTCTATTATATAAAAAGGAGGGGGAAAGATTATATCAGCCAATATTCCCCCTAAATCAGTCACTATTACTAATCCTAATATATAAAGGTGTGTATTCTTATTTCTTCCTCTATAAATTTCTAATCAGGCCATCATTATATTAGAAAAAAAGAAGAAGAAAAATATCTATAATAATTTCCTTCTATCCATCGTCTTTCGCCTGTTTTAATACTTCAATTCTTATTCGTTTCTTGGCTTGCCTCCCATATTCCTGTCTTGGATCTTTATCTCTATCAACATCTGTATCTTCCCCATTCAGACTGAAGATTTCTCCCATCTCTATCCTCCTAAGCTGCCAGGTCTCCAAAATATCCACCTATGCCCCTATCTCCCTTTCAAAAGTATCTTCCCAGTTATCTGATTCCATTTTTAAATCTCTTAAAGTGCTTTTCCCTTGGTTTATTTAATCAGAAGTAGCCTTCTAAAATGCAACACTAATTGTCAGTTATTCCCAGCATTTGTTTTAGAAAAGTCTACTTGAAGTTCTGCTGTGCAATGCGCTTCCTCTTTTCTATAAGTCATTTATTGTGGTTGTTCTGGTTCAACAGACTAGCAATTTTCAAGTCCCATTGCTAGAAAATGTTTAGTTTAAATTTACCGCTTTTCCAACTGCCATTGTAATCAGTGTTGCATCTAAGATATTGGAGCATGAACAGGGCATCACAGCTCAGGAGAGCAATCATTGAAAATACAATACAGAGACAGAGACCTCCCAAGAAAAATGTTGTAAAAATGTATAATCAGAAATTGTGGACAAGAGTTGGGATGGAATGAATAGGATCTACACGTATAAACAATGTAAAACATATATACATAACACCAAACATTTAAAAAATTAAATAAACACAAGAAATCTCTGATTTCAATAATAGATAGTTCTGGCTTATGTTGGTAGTAAACAGAATTCAGTAAGCAAAATTCATTTCATATTAAATATATGCTGAGAAATATCTCATACAGTCCAATAAACATTTTTTATTTTTATTACTGTAAGTAATTACTATGTTAATTAACAATCACAGCTAATATCAGTTTTTGCTGATGGTAAAACGGTAAGGAAGAACCTTCTTGAAGAGAGCCTGGTTTCTAATCATACTGTATATAGATAAAAAACTGAAATGTAAATTGGGATATTTTTAAAGTACCATGGCAGCCCTTATCAACACATGCCTGCACACCATTTGGTGATGCACTTTATACATAGTCAAAAAGCATGCAAAATGGCAGATCGTGAGCAAATGGGTATGGAAATATGAAAGCAATCATTAAAAAGGCTTTAAGAACTTTTTAATACAATGTCTAATTTTATGACATTAGAAAATAATTCAGTCCTTATTGTACATTAACTTAAGGCTTTTGGGTGTGCCTTCAAGTCAGTGATGACTTTGGGTGACTTCAGAGCCTGTTGCCTTGTATGACATTACAAGGCAATGTCACTTGACAGGTGAAGGAAGTGCAGACATGCAGGATTTTGGTACTATAGCCAACCTTAATAAAAGTATTTTTAGCCCTATGTGGATTTTCTTTCTTGGTCTGGTCTATGTCATATAGCTGACATTACAGTGTCATATGGCTGACATTCTTGGCAATATTTTCAGAAGTGGTTTGCTATTGCCTTCGTCCTAGGGCTGAGAGAGTGTGACTGGCCCAACATCTTCCACCTAGTTTCATGCCTAAGGCAGAACTAGAATTCACAGTCTCCTAGTTTCAAGCCTAGTACCTTTAATCTCTACATCAGATTGGCTCACAGCCCTCTTAATTGCTCACATTAAAGCTCCTACACAACTAGGACTGCAGTTCATGACATGTTTCTTTGGTGGGATATGTTATCTGGTTCTCCAACATCTATATTTTAGGATGTGTTTAATTTGCTATATTGATTGCTAACTCTTCTTTTTGGGGCGGGTGGGTCATAGGAAGTGATTTCCTACTATTCCCAATACAATTTAGATGAACGGATGAGAAGTCATATGGCACTGGACTGGCTCATGAAAGAACAAGAAATTCCGGGCATTATATCACAAGAGCTACAAGTGGCACTTAGAGAGCTTGAAGAAGCAAGGAAAGCTGGGCAAGAGTTGCGGTTTTACAAAGAAAAAAAAGAAATCCTTGGCCTGGCACTGAGTCAGCTGTATAGCGATTCTGCAACTACCTCTTCAAATGATGATCGCATGAGCCTAGCCCTCAGTGGCTATCATTAGCCTACATTTGAGAGATGGGATTATTGTATGGCTGCATCTTGGTTATTCAGATCAATAAGAAGTAACTTAGTGTACTGTGTAATGTACTAAGCTGAAAGTCTCAGATTTCTTCCTTGATGAGAAGAAAGTATCCCAAGTACAAAAGGACTCCTTGTATATCAAACTAAAGTTCCCAGGAAGTTTATCCTTCTTTCATCAGATGGGCAATGCCTAAAACTGACAATACAATCTGAGAATGGACCGAGGGACTTTTTGTAGTAGCTGTTTAAGTAATAATAACATTTAGGCTTCTAAATTCTTTAAGAAGAAGCACTTAGTTAAGTATTGTTGATCAGAGCTTTCGGTGTACTAATTGAGTTTATTCGTTGGGGAGACATTTGAGAAAGAAGTAATATCCTTGCAATATGCAAAAAAAACACCAAAATTGTGTAAATTGACTAGTCTTTTTAAATAGGGAACAATAAAGTTTTCATATTAAAAATAGCGACATGTTCTCAAAAAACCAATGAGATAATTTTAAAATATACTTAGTTGTAGCAAATCTATATCAATTTCTTTTGATCTAAGAAAGTGGGGGGGGGGACTCAGGTAGTTGAAAGAAGCCAACTTTGGTCTAATTTGCTAAATAAATTAGAGAAATAACATGTAAGCTTGTTGTCTCTGAATAACTGCATTGTTTGCTAGACTATTTTATTTTCCTCTGCAAATCAGAGAAAGAAGGCAATATCTTTGAACCACAATTGAAATAACTACACACCTTATTCAAAGTTCCCATACAGAAACAGACTCTGTAAATACTTAGCATGGTAAGACTGGCTGCTATATCAACACAATGTCAAATCAATGCTGGAAGAGTCAGAATAATACTGAAGTGTATAGCTACCAGATCTGGAGTACAGAAATTCAAATTTGGATTCCTTAAAGCAGATGCATCCATTTTCAGGATTGCACAGAAGCCTTAAAAAAGACAAATTGCTCTGCAAAAATAGCAGAGAGATGCTGTTCTCATGCAAAGTCCGAAACACTTTGGAGTCACTTCTCAGGTGTTCTCAGCTTTACTGACTGTCACCACCACCACACAAAAAAAATCACATGTATTTTGGCATTGAAAACAGTAATTTGGAATCATGAAGCACATTTCTTGCAACAGTGTTTTCCATCTATCTTGAAACAATGATAATTTAACAGCTGAATTTTAATCTGCTTTTAAGATTGCCTAATTTAAGACCTTCAAGCAAAATTATTCAGCGCTACTAGCATTTCATTCATCATGGATTTCTGATTTAGCAGTAATCTTGGCTGATTAGCTCTTCACTGTTTCTGTGTCACAATAAATTGTTCATCAAGCACAGTCCAGACAACCTACTTTGATTGTCAGATGCAGTGTGGCTATGTATAACACAAAAGAGTCATGTATATTACTATATTACTGTGAATAACCTTATATTCACAACATTGCCACAAAATGCTATATAGTAGCATACCAAGTAAATTGGGGGCTTTTTTTTAGTATTCATCTACAGTTGTCATCCTTGTGCTACAGAAAATTATTTTAGTATTAAAATAAGATCCATTGTCTATACAGAATTACTAGAATGGGAAAATGAAGGAACCATCATATTAAAAATGGCTGTTGTGTATTTCGTATTCTGTTTGATCATCCTTATATGTAGAATTTGGACAGTAATTCTGTAAAATAAAGTGTTCTGAAACTTTATCAAAAAATAAAGCAAATGAATGTCTGGCATACATGTAAAACACAGAAAAAAGGGACTTACTGTGATTGCTTATTTCTCTGGGGCATAAAAACTTACTGTAGGCTTGTTTCATTCTGTGATTTGTTTTAGGTTAAGACAAGTGTTCTTGAAGCTTAAATTTGTAATGATATGTGAAAGATATCAAAAGAGAAGCAAGTTGGTCCAGAGAGAAAACTAATCTGCCTCTTGCAAGGCAGAAGAAAATAGAAAGGTGCAGAAAACAGAAGTTCATCTGATTTTATTTTAGACATATATTTAAATATGAGTCTTCTGAAATCTCTAAGCAGTCAAGCCCATTGATTTGCATTCAATGTCATCAGTTGCTTTCAACCTAAATTTTCTCCTATTTCCATTTCTAATCTTACCAAATCTAAACCTATGTTTACCTTGGAAACATGGGGTGGAATGTCACAGAAACAAAAGCTGTGCGCATCTGTTTGTGGATATGGGGAATGGAGTAGAAGAAAATGTCATAGTTTATGTCAGCTCCTCTGATTCACCAACTGCCCTCCTATTTTATTCTTGAAAAGGGGAGGAAATTGCAAGTAAAATATGTATGTGCCATGGCTCTTTGTCTGTAAATTTCATTTTCATACGGTGGCTTTCTCCTAGCAGTAGGAGACCTTGCTGATTGTAATAAAGACCTACTTGAGTTCACCAGTTGTTTGTAAAAAGCCAAGGCTCCTTTGCTGCTATGCCATTGAAGAGGGGCTTGAGGAGACTCTGTCTGGCCACATGGGCTATTTCGTCCCAAGCATTGCTATTTTCACACACATTGAAGGTTGGGTTAACAGGATCCAGCACAAATGGCCTAAGAGAGAGACACAATGTCCCATATTGGCAAGTGATATTTATTTATTGGGCATTCAAATATGCCATGCGACAAGACACTTGGTTGAGTCCATCTATTCCTAATGTTCACACATGCATACATCCCCTCTCATCCAGTCTAGAGTTCCAACTGTCCCTGCTCATCCCTTTCACAAATCTTCTTCATTCTCAGGTGCTATTGCTTTGGTACAGTATTGCCTTCTGCAGCAATAACTTAATCCTTCAGATAGCTATTAAAATATGTCTGGAGCAAAACCCAGAAATATAGAGCAAGCAGACTTGTGCTCCATAAGTGAAACAGCAGCCATATACTAACAAATGCATAGGTAAAGGTAAAGGTTCCCCTCGCACATATGTGCTCATTCCTGACTCTAGGGGGTGGTGCTCATCTCCGTTTCAAAGCTGAAGAGCCAGCACTGACGAAGACGTCTCTGTGGTCATGTGGCCAGTATGACTAAACACCAAAGGCACACGGAATGCTGTTACCTTCCCACCAAAGGTGATCCCTATTTTTTCTACTTGCATTTTTTACGTGCTTTCAAACTGCTAGGTTGGCAGAAACTGGGACAAGTAATGGGAGCTCACCCCGTTATGCAGCACTAGGGATTCGAACTGCTGAACTGCCAACCATTGAATATAATATCACACGCCCAGTCGTTCCTCCTGTTTGCTAGACTGGGACTATAAATGAAGAACAGTCAAATATACGGAAGCCTTAATTACCTGCTTTGCTTCAAAAACATTTTCTGAAAAATTGTAAAATTTGGTTTGTAGTGTCTGTGCCATGTGATGCATATCTCTCGATACTGAGTCAAAAGCTTCAGGACAGCTCTCATCCCCTGTACAAAGCTGAAAAAGATGGGCTTTCTAGCCAGTTCCCAGACGTAAATGGTGATTAGTTCAATTGTATAGGAAGAGGGAAGCCTGCGAAACCTAAATGCACAGAAAGAGATTCAGACAGAGAAGTTTCAATTGCAAGAAATGGTTAATAGCAAAAATGCTAAACACCAACAACAAAAGGACATTTTGTTTTTAACTTTCAATTTGTTAACTGTTCCTTGCCTAGGAAGAGCTGTGGGCTGAGCTTTTTTCATATTTCCCTATTGCCACCAAGCTTTTGTTTTATGTTTTCTAATTTATTTACAAATTAACCATTATATGGAGCTGGAAAAGATATGGGAAAAATATAAAAATCTGTGAATCACATCTCTACTGTGTTAAAGGTATTTCCCATTATAAAGCTGGGAAACATAAAAATATGAAAATTTTAAAAAACAAGAGCGTTAAATGCTAGCAACTTACTTATTTTCTTTAGTTGGTTCAGCAAATGAAGTTTTGAACCAGTGCTTCATTAAACGTATGAAATCCTTCACTGTTTCTGTTGATGCTTTGACAAATTCAACTTGGTATTTCAATAAGGCCATGGTATACAGCTGGATCTTATCATCATCACAGCAAAGGTACAGCTTGTGATAAAAGCTCTCTTTTGGACCTGTTAACACCAAGCAATCTATAAGACTAATGATGCTGCTTTGACCTACTGTACCTTTAGATCTTAACCAAAACCAAACCTTACAAATTGTGAGCACCTGGAAATATTGCATCAATCTAAATCTAAATCCTAATGTAGAACTCCCAGTAGTGATGTTTTTGTGAGAGGAAGAAGAACCGCTTTCCCAAATAATAGCCACATCTTACCTGTTGATAACATAGATGCAAACATGTCAGAGCAAGGCATGATGTCAAATGAGTGACCATGATTATTTTTATAACACATAAAGTAGAACCTCAAGGAAAACTTTCTCTGCTTCTGCATGACTAACCTTAAAAGAGGAAGAAAGTAAAAGCTATAATGATGCTTTAATGTAACAGCTTTAGTGTACATTAGGGGAGGGCAGGGAGAATCAAAGTAGAAGACAAAAAAGATGAAACAAATATAAGTTGCAAACCTGCTTGTCCATGAGGATTTTATTAGGGCATTTCCTAACTCTTCTAGGACCTCTGGAGTTGTCGTTTGGCAGTCTTCTAAACTGGCAAAAGCTTTGCTAAAAAGAACTAGGTCCACATTAGAAAAGTCTTGGGTGTCCGTTCCTTTTACATATGAACCACCCTGTTGTGTGGAATATTATCCAGAAAAAGATGGTTAATACTTGATTTTAACCACATACTCTTGAATATTTTAACAACAAAACAGAAATACCAGCTGCACATTTGCAGTATTTTAGGCTAATAGCAGAAAACAGGTGCATCGCAGTAAGCTGCTTATAGAAAGGATTACTGGACCTTCACAAAAGTAGTTAGCGCCATATGTCTAAGTGCCTTTAAGAACATGATTACTCTAAGAGCAGAGCTCAAATATGAAGGGGATGGTTTTTCTTTACTATCATCCCCAACAAAGGAACTTTATCTCATCTCAACTCTAAAAGGGGCAATTTAGAACTGGAGATATCCAAGTTCGACCATTGCAAACCACTATGGTGCATCATGCAGACCAGAGGTGGGTTTCAGCAGGTTCTGACCAGTTCTGAAGAACCGGTAGCGGAAATTTTGAGTAGTTCAGAGAACCGATAGTAAAAGTTCTGACTGGCCATGCCCCCATCTATTCTCTGCCTCCCGAGTCCCAGCTGATCGGGAGGAAATGGGGATTTTGTAGTAACCTTCCCCTAGAGTGAGGAGGGAATGGAGATTTTACAGTATCCTTCCTCTGCCATGCCCACCAAGCCACGCCCACCAAGCTACGCCCACAGAACTGGTAGTAAAAAAATTTGAAACCTACCACTGATGCAGACTATTTTGTAATGCCAAAGATTTACTCACTAGCATTACAGGAAATTGCTATAAATCACGTGAATGACTCTAACTCAGGTGTGTCAAACTTGTGGCCCACAGGCCAGATGTGTCACATGCTGGCCACGCCCAGGCCCGGTTTAGTGAAGGGGGAAAAAGTTGTGATACAACACGTGATGCTGCAATGATGACACGAGTTTGACACCCCTGCCCTAACTGAATAAGTCCTATACAGGTTTATTGCCTATTTTTTGCTTTTGACAATTGTCCTAGTCATAGCCCAGGATATTCAGAGACTATCAAGTTTTGTTTGCAATTATTTATACTTCTTCAATTGACATTTCAATATGGACTGAATTTAACCCATTCAACAAGATACTATAGAAATGAACCATTTTCTATCCGTTATGCTAGAATATTTGTATTCTGAGGGAATATGCCTTCTTGTCATTAAGAAGATATATTCTCTCAGAATACACTTGATTAATTTTTAATTTGGAGCAACATCTTGAATTATATAAATCTTCCTTATATAAATTTCTTTGTTCATTCATCTATCGAAGCATCTGAATATCTCATGGAGATTGGAAAACAATTTTGGTTCAAACAGCCAGATTTTTTTTACTTTGCTTTTTGAAAGGGACCAGGTACTATTTGTTTTTCCTTGTGTAACCCAATACCAGTCATGTACTTAATCAATCTCAATTTATATGTCTTGAGATACTTCAATAGTTTAGTCTAACATTAAAATTTGATGCAATATGATTTATCCTATATTGCCACACATTTTTTCTTTAGCCCTCCCCCATTTTTCTGCATTTCTAACAATTTTCCTTGATGAAGAATTCTTTGAAATGTGGAACCTTGCTAGTAGTCTAATCTAATTAAAGTATTACTTTAGTATGGATTTGTGGGTTATGGTTAGGACTTAAAGAAAGTTCCTTGAATCCAATGATCTGGCCATGATCCTGTTAGCCCCATTCTCCTGAATTCTGGATCTGTATTAGATGTCTAGGTCTTCCTGTTCCTATCAGTCTGGCCTTTTGCCACCTTCTGAATCTTGATTTTACCACTGTGTGTTGGCTAAATGCATTAGTTATGCATGGACTTTACCACCTTAGGATAATTAACTATAGCTTTACTTAATGAAATGTGGCATATTTCCAGAGCATATCTCATGCATCATTGATCCATTAAATTAATTGCCTGGGGCTGCAAGGCTATCATCTGCTTTATCAGTTGCATTGCTTCTTACAGATAATACATACAATATAGCTGTCTTTCATAATGCCCATCCATGCGTTCATTTTGTTTCCATATGCATAAATAGCTCACTGCCATACATGTGAATGGAACACATTTGCTCAAATCAATTCCACATGCTCTTTTCCTTAAACAGAGATTAAGATGAAGAATATAATGTATGAAGAAACCTTAAAACACTTGATTGAATTAGACACCACAGACCTCAAAAGTTCACAAAGCACTAGTGATTCAAATGATGCAGAAGCTCTATTTTATTCAAGAATGTATATACTGCTTCCCATGCTTCCCATGAGATATTGCCTAATTCTTAACTTTTGTCATAATAAATCATATCCAGGATTGGCATCATATCTGAATGTTAAGGAAAGAATTATTCAGTCCCATATTCACTTCAGTCACGGCCACATTGACACAGGCAAGATTGCCCTTGCTTCAAATCTCATTAGATTGAAAGAGCTATTATAAAGCTATTGCAATAGAATTTGATGAAAGGGCCACAGATTGGTAATTAACAGAATATCCAAATATTCCATCAGATGATAATAATATCATACTAAAATATTCTGCACAAAATCTCTATCCAAGGGGCAAATGCATACATTTCTCCAAGTAAATTGAGTGCTCCTAAACAGATCAGTCTCACTGCAAAGCATTACTCTTGAGAGAAAATATGAAATGGATACTAGCGAGAAACTAATGTATATATTTTGCACACAAAGCTACTAATCCAATTATGTGGGCAATTAGTAAAATATGGAATGCCAGATTTAAAAAGAGAAACTTTTTCATAGGAATGAAAATATACTTTTATGATCAGTCTCAAGACAAATGCATAGTGAATGTAAATACCTTGATAATGGAAGTTATTGGCAATGGAAAAATTTCTTTGATAAATGTAATAATGCCTTCAATGTCTGATGTACAGGCTAGCTTTACAGGACCCAAAATGGGTCTGAGTTTTTCTTTCACAAATGTATTTATCTCCATTGGTGTTGTATATTCCAAGAAGCTTGCAGGCTTAAAGTTAGTGGCCATTTGAGCTGTATCAAAAAAATAATAAAAAAATATAAATCATGACAAATTACAGGTTTTCTTAAATTATGATTCATGGCTATCCTGCATTGAATTAGTAATACCTTTGAAGCTTACTGCTATCATCAATACCCTAACATAGATTTCTAAGGGAAAAAAATGGAGATACATCAGAGTTCTTATGAGAAAATGGTCACTCATTGATGCTCATTGTTACTCAGCCAATGTACAGAGTTGTGTCCATAACCAATACATCAAACAAGTGGTGAATGTAGTCTGGATTCCAGGAGGGAGGGGCTGCATTCCAGAGGACCAAAAGACAGCAAAGATTAGATAGTTTGGTTGGGAGGAACAGGATCAAAATAGCTCCATCCTAGAAGTTCTCAGAGTAACCAATACCACTCATGTACTTAATCAATCTCAATTATATGTCTGGAGATACTTCAGTAGTTTAGTCTAACATTAAAATTTGATGCAATATGATTTATCCTATATTGCCACACATTTTTTCTTTAGCCCTCCCCCATTTTTCTGCATTTCTAACAATTTTCTTTTATGAAGAGTATGGTGCAAATAGTTTGCTCTAGTTTGGCAAAATTCTGTCTATAGGCGAAGAACAATAAAGGAAACTGCTAAGAAGAAACTCGTGTGTGCTTTATTTGGTCTTTGGGCCTGACAAAACATGACAACCATATGTTTAATAGTTTGTCTTGTTGTACTAAATATTATAATTTCATGGTAACTTTTATAGTGGCTTTGGAAGGTCATAATTTGCATACTTTGTTGTAGGAAAATGCAACATAAAAACTAGAATTGAAATCACACAGACCTTCAGCAGTGAAAGCTCTCAGAGCTAAAATTCAAAATAAAAATATCACCTCTTTTATTGGCTGTAAAGCCATGCTTCTGTTTCTCATGGTGTTCCCTGGCATGGACTGATCCAAACCGCTTGCAGCACATTCTGCAAGATGTGGCTGTTCCCATGGCGACAAATTTTGTTTCCCTTCTCAGTATCATATTCCAGCAAATCCTTTGATGGTTCACCAGGGCCACTTCATGTTCAGCCTGTTAAACAAATTCACTATATGAGTGAATTAATACTGAATCACCTGGATCAGGGGTCAAAGAAATTAATAACTTGAGAAAAAGAAAGCATAACAAAAATTTAAATTTTATTGAGATAGATTGAAAACCATGGGAAGCTAACATTCTGCTTCTACAGTAGCCAACTAGACACTCATGGGAAGCTTGCAAATTTTACACAGAGGCATTATTTTCTTCTCCTAGGCAGCAGGTATCAATTGGAATTACAGTTAGCCCTCATTTAGTGACCAGAATTTGGACCACTTGCTCAGTCATTAAGCAAATCTGTCCATAAGTGAAACTGCAGGTTTCCTTTGCTTTACAGACCTGTGAAAGTTGTAAATAAAGAATTGGTTACAAAGTTATATTTTCCTCACTGTTGTATCTGTGCATGGTCAGAGGCGTTGGTTCAACAAGGACTAGTTGCAGGAAATGTTTATCATAACTAGTTGCTTTATGAAGCTTTACACTCCTTGAAATTGTTCCATGGATCTGCTGATCTTTGCAGTCCTCCAAAATTGTTCCATCACTTTATTTGGGGTCAAAGAGTAGGTGAATCATATAATATGAAGAAATAAGTCCTTCAATCTGTTCCAAAATTTCCACCGTATAACTTCCATGAATGTCTTTAGTCGTTAGGAGGGAAGAAAGCTCCATTTTCCATCTACTTTCTCCATATGGCATATAATTTTATGTAACTTTATTATGATGCCTTCCACCATTTATTGCCCAAACCCCTGAAAATGTAATCTTATCTTGCAGGAAAGCCCTTTGGTCACTTTGATTGTTCTTTTCTGTCTTTTTTTCTGTTCTACAATATACTTTTACTACACTGTAATCAGAACATCACAATGTTTAAGACACACATTTTGCATTTTAAATCTCCTCCCAGGAAGGCAAATTCCCTGTTGTGGCCCACCAGACTTGGACAATGAGAAGGTTGGGGAGGAATTTGGGCCAGTCCTGGAGTCTGGAGAAGGCTCTGATGGATGCTCTGCACTGGAAGCAGAGCCAGGGCCATCCGACATTTCCTAGCTGCCTTCGGAGTCAAAGGGGAAGAAGAACAGCTGGGGCCTGTTCCAGATGTGCGTATGCGCAGAGCTGTCAGGAGAGGAGAACAACTGAGGAACTCAAATGCCTGTTTTGTGACCTGCCTATCACACTTTTGGGCAAAGCATGTGAGCCATTTCCTCCTTTCAGTGGTCCATGAAAGTACATGTATAGTATGTAGATACAAATAATAAAGTATAAAAAAAGTGAACATTTTTACAGAACTATAGATACATTGAGGCCGGGCGTGACAAGGAGTGGCTGGAAGGGGAGGAGTCAGGCGAGGCACCCTTTGACATGAGTGATGTTGAGTTGGCCATGACCACCCAGTCACATGACCACCCAGCCACGCCCAGCCAGCCACGCCCACCTAGCCAGTCATTAGGGCAGAGAACCAGTTGTTAAAAAATTTGTAGCCCACCACTGCCACCAGATGTATCTCCCTAGGAGATGGGACCCGTAACATTAGGGCAAGAATGATACTCAAGGTAAATAAAGAGATTGCTAAGGAGCTTGCAGATGTCTCAAAGTTCCTTTCTTCAACATTTGAGAAATTATGGAAAATGACTATAATGCCCATGATTTCTTAAATGGTTATTTTGAGAAAAACAAGGGTTATTCCTATCTTCGAAAGGGGGTTGGAAAAATCAAAGGTCTAAGTGTAGGATGGGGGAACGATATTGGTAACAATACACATACAAAGGTTCTGGGTGTCTAACTACTAGATCACAAGGTGAACATGAGCCAAAACTTTGAGACAGCTGCAAATAAGAGTAGTAATAATAGTAATAATAATAATAATAAGTATATAGTCCAGATGACAAGAAATCATTATTCCTTTCTATTCTGCAATGTTCAAACTTAGAATATTGAAATCACATTTTATGAAGGACTTTGTTAATTGGCGTGTGATTAGAAGAGATAAACCCAAAATGAACAGGAGCCTGGAAGGAAAAATATATCAAGAGCAGGTAAAGTTGTTGAGTATATTTAGTCTGAAAAAGGTTAAGACTGTGGGGATAGATCATAGCTGTTTTCAAGTATCTGATGTAGAGCCTTGTAGAAAATAAACCAGAGTTTTTCTAAAGGACAAGAGTATTAAAAATGGATCTAAATTACAAGGAAACAGATGTTAGTTGGGCATCAGGGGGAAAAAAATCCCAATTATAATAGCCAGCAAGCTGCCTCAGGACATGGTGGATGCTCCACTGGAAATGTAAGGCTAAATGGCCATTGTTGGGGACTCTAGGTGCATTTCCACCCTGAGAATTCTACGCTTCAATGGCATGCAGTTTGTACCAGGGATCGGTTCTACTTACCTTTATTACCAGTTTGTATCGTGCCTACGCACCAGTGGTGGGTTCCTCCCGGTTCCTCCCGGTTACGCCGAGCCGGTAGCAATGACAATATGATGTCACCGAACTGGTTCTGCCCCCCTGACTCCCCCACCCCACCCACCCACCCCCCGCGTTATTCTTACCTTTTATTTGGCCCCACCCTCAATCTATTGCTGCCTCCTGAGTCCCAGCTGATGGTTAGAGGGAAAAAAAATGTTTAAACTCTTGCCGCAGGGCTTCAAAGGGCCGCCCTACAGCTGATCAGTGTTAAAAGAAAACAAATGAGTAGACCGGTGCCTGCAAAAATACATGAGTAGATCAGTGCCTGCAAAAATAAATGGGTAGACCAGTGCCTGCAAAAATAAATGGGTAGATCGATACAGCTTTGCAAGCAGTTAAAAGCCTGGTAGACCAGTACCTCTGCTAAATCGCATGCGCAGATCACTTCTGATGACGTCTGGGTCAGTGGGCGGAGCCTCCCGCCGGTTTTATTACCGATTCTTGCGAACCGGTCTGAACCGGGGGTAACCCACCACTGATTTGTACACTCACAAATGCTTTGCTCAGCCACTTGGCCACCTCATTCAGTACCATCTGAAGCTTTTGCAGTAAGCACAAGGATATCTCCATATGTACTACATTACCATAAAATGAAAGGGAGTAACTATTTCATGAACAATTACACCTATGCTAGTTCTATTCAGGAAAGGGAATAAAGCACATAAATATATAACTAAAGACCACAAATGTACATTCCTAGCCACAGAGATTATTTGGGTGACTCTAGTATAGCATCCTCCATTAATTCATTCATTGATTCATTCACTGTTTAATTCAGATCAATGATATTCCATCCTTTTTCTTATGCTCCTCAAAGTGGGTAAAAACAATAAATATTGATTGATTGACTTTATATTGTTGCCTATTGGCCCATGGTGAATAGTAACATCCTCCAGCTTACCTCTGAGTCACGTGAAGAAGCCTCACATAAAATTTCTGCACTGCATGTTTCACAATGAACCTTCCCAAGATGTTTAGCATGAAAATGATACCTCAGAGCCGCACGGCTAACGAAGTCATTCCCACATCTCTCACAGTTATATGACTTCTGTTTTACACCCCACATCCTGTAAAAACACAGAACCATGCTTTTAAAGAGAATCTTTTAATACTTTTGACCATAATACAGTACAATAATATACGGTAACTGCTATATACACAAGAGCAACCAAATCTGACCAAATTGCCACAGATGTCAGATAGACTTCATATTTAGAATCAAACGGATTCAGTTCTGATCAGCTTGGAAACAGAGAACTCATCTAGATCCTAAATTATCTATTTTTTTTAAAGTGTGCTGATTTCTTTTACATATTCATTTTTGTGTCCCTGGTTTAAAGGGACAATTGGAAATTTTCTGCCAAAAAGAAATCTTATTTGCCAAAGCCATTGTGTACTTATTTCATGCAAGTGTATTTGTTTCATTATTGCTCAGTTACACTGCCAGCTGGCCAAATCATTTCTGTACTGCCCCCATTGGCTTGGAATTGTGGGTGTTGTAGTTTATGCTACCTTAGTAAGAGACTTAGGAATTTGATTTCATAACAAACTTGGCTCTAATAGCATTGGAATAATAGCTATAAACATGCAGTGTGCATTGTAGCTCCTTTAGAGCTCTTGCACATTGTATTATGATCAATGTGCTCGTGCACATTTTACAGTGCCTGGAAAAAGAGTTTGATAGAAGAACTTAATCAATATTATTTATTTATTGTCAAATTCCAGATATGTTGAATAATATGTGACTGGAAGTTTTGAAGATGTGGACAATTCTTTATCACCAATTTTTGGATGTGTTTTTCTCCCATAAATTGTTTGATTGCAGTGAAGAAGCTGGCAGCTCCTTTTGCTTTGTTAAGCAGGTTACAAGTAAAAAAAATTGATTCTGTAAATTCAGATAAGAAGAAAGCAGGAATGTGATCTCTTTCTGTTAATCTGCTTCTGCATACTCAAAGAATGTATGCTAACTAAGCTGTAGTTTGGTTAATTTATGGTCTGATGAACAAATCACAGGTGGCCATACACGTGTTTTTTTGCTTTAAATTATGATTTCGTTATCTTAAATATTTATCTTGCTTGCTACTGTTGAGATTCTCTGTGCTGTTATTACAGGTGTTTTATTGATGGTATGAATTGCCTAGAATTATGTAGAGGATATTAATATTTAAGCCAATATTAATACATAATAAAACATAATTTGCAGTGTTCAATAGGGCCAGATTCACACAACATGCTAAATTCAAATAAATCAAGCCATATTATACATTAAGTCTGAAACACGAACCTAGTCACTGCCTTATTGCCAGACCAGATCATTCATACACCTCCCATATCATGGCCTGTTATGATTTCAGGGCTGCCCTTCAGGACTTCAAGTACTCTGAATGAGTATATTAAACATTAATCTGTGAGGATTTTGTTAAAATTTCAGGTATTCAGAAAACCTCAGGCTTCTATGTCCTGCTTTCTTTTAAGTCAGGATAGTTTTAAGCTGTCATTGAGTACAGAACCCTGATCAGCTGAGAATTCTCAGACCCTGGAATGCTGGGCTGGATAAAGACTGCTGATAGAACCAGAACCAGAAGCATGAAAACAAGGGAGCATGGAAGTCACACCTCTCTGAGTCTTGAATTCAGCTGCTTGAGAGAGCAAATCAATTTAGTATTTTTATATTGCCCAGACTAATGTGAATATTGATGTCATTCATTGTAAGAAAACACCAATAGGAGGAATTCTGATCAGTCTTGCCCAGAATAAGAAGAGTTAATTGGGAGGGGGGGTTGACACATGTATATGAAAATGTTTTTAATTTGATTTCTTATATTTTTCAATTATCTATGCAAGTAAATCACAATGTAATGTAATTTGATAATTACATCAAGGAAAAGAGAACTGTACTACTTTTTAACACCTTTTGAGAGGAGCTCTTTTCAGTATGTCTTTATGCATCCATTCCTTTAATGCGGGTGATTTAGTTACGGTAAAAAAAAAAAAATCCTCCTACCTAGTCCATTCAAGCTCTCTTCGAAGTATTCCCTCCGGTCTCAGTTTTCCAACACTCTCAAGGTTGGCTGCTTGCCATCTCTGCCAGCCTCATAATATGTCAATTATGATGTGTGAAATGGAGGCCTGATCCACCCACCCTGCCAATAATAAACAATCACAATTACCTATACAGACCCATTACAACTGCCTTGTCAATTTATAGAATAATAGAATAACAGAGTTGGAAGGGACCTTGGAGGTCTTCTAGTCCAACCCTCTGCTTAGGCAGGAAACCCTACACCACTTCAGACAAATGGTTATCCAACATCTTCTTAAAAACTTCCAGTGTTGGAGCATTCACAACTTTTGGAGGCAAGTTGTTCCACTGATTAATTGTTCTAACTGTCAGGAAATTTCTCCTTAGTTCTAAATTGCTTCTCTGCTTGATTAGCTTCCACCCATTGCTTCTTGTCCTACCTTCAGGTGCTTTGGAGAATAGCTTGACTCCCTCTTCTTTGTGGCAGGCCCCGAGATATTGGAAGATATTTACCTTTTGTCTCTGTCTTCACTTTCTATTCCTAAATTCTTCTAGCTAATTTAGCACACTACTGATAAGTAAATGTTTGCTATGTCTGAAGAGAACATTTTGTGGCACATGCACAAAGAGTGTGAAAGAAGGATATTTGAGGCTGATATCAGAAGGGGTAATGATTTGTAATTAATGAAACAAGATGAAGCACTGCTAATCTAGATCAATTTTCCCAGAATGGATTTGAGAAAGAGGTACTGAGTGGACACACATTTCAGCAAAGTTTCTAAGAAATATTTTTCAAAAATATTCATTTTACCAAATGCATAGTGACTTAGCCCAAACTATAGACAGCTTACAAAACTGTAAGAAAAATCATATAGAAATGCAAAACAATAAAAAACAAAATCCTGGCTTACAGTAAGAGCAGAGCTCTCCACAGACAGTATATATACTTGTTGATAAATTATTTATATCAGCTAATGGCTATTGAAAAAAAAAATCTGTAAAGACGTGAAAGGAAATTGGTAGAGGTTAAAAGCTGGAGGGCCAGGAAAGAGCCTGATTGTGTACAATTAGAAAGTGATCTCTTCTACAAAGTAAAAGACCCCCACATACCAGATTTATTCTACTTGCATTAGTCACAGGGCACTCATGATAAGATAATAACATAATAACTCCATTCTGCTCTATTTGCATGCATACCTCCCTCATTCTTCATTTCTAAAGAAAGTCATATATATATATCTTGGTCTTGGTGTACTCGGGTCTTCTACCGTGTAAGATTGAGAGCACTTTGGCATCCCAGCAAAGCAGACTACCAGCACCAGATTTGAAATAGCAACAGCAGTTGCTGCAGAAGACCCCTTGCATAAGCCTGATGATGGCAGATGAGATTCTGCAGAAACATTGCCAAAGGGCTCTCAATCTTACACAGGAGAAGAACCAAATACACCAAGACTTGCATACCTGTACCCGTGAAAATCTACAAAAACATATATATCTATATATCTATATATCTATATATCTATATATCTATATATCTATATATCTATATATCTATATCTCTATATCTCTATATCTATATCTATATCTATATCTATATCTATATCTATCTATCTATCTATCTATATATATATATATATTTGTTTTCTGAGATTTTCGCGGGTGTTTGTATGTAGGTCTTTGGTTATTCGGATTTTCTCCCACGTAAAATTGGAAGTGTCTTGGCGACGTTTCAACGAAGTCTCATTCGTCATCTTCAGGCTGGTGTTTTCGGCTTCATGCTTCTAGGAGCAATGTGTGATCGCAGCTGTTTCTTCCTTTTAACTGCCAGTGGGGGTGTGAACTGATCCTGTGATTTACTTGGCTTTTTGATTTTTTTAAATGAATAGTAAAATAGCTGTATTTTGCTACAGGAAAAGAAAAAAATAGAGAAGATTTGTAAGGTATAATACAGTATTATTGCAGAAAAGCAAAAATGGGGCAAACACTTTTATTCATTATTAATCCTTCAGCTTCACCTGAGGGTCTGTACATCAGGATACAGAGCCCCTGTCAGCCCTGGAAGCCATCTTTTTCTTTTCCACTAGCCATCACTTTGTTGCTGTTTTCAATATTTGAAACTTTGCTGAAGTGAATGGGACTGATTATGCCTCAGAATACGGAGGAGGAGGAGGAGGAGGAGGAGGAGGAGGAGGAGGAGGAGGAGGAGGAGGAGGAGGAGGAGGAGGAGGAGAAGGAGGAGGAGGAGGAGGAGGGGAAGAAGTTTAGAATAGTTTTAAGGTGTTAGGCTACAAAACTAGAACACCAAAGTTCTAGTTTTATCTTGGGCATGAAAAAGTAGCTGGGTGACTAGACCAGTCACTCTCTCTCTCTCTCTCTCAGCCCAATTCACCAAATAGGGTTGTTGTTGTTGGGATAATAGGAGGCAGAAGCATTAGGTATGCTTGCTGCCTTGAATTGAACAAAATATATATAAAAAGGCAGGATAAAAATCTAATAATACTATCTTTAAAATATATTTTTTTAATTTAAGAACATAAACATTTGTGACTACATAGAAGCATTTTAACTAATATAAGATAGCTAGACATATCTACAGTATCTACAGTACGTATGTAGCTAACTAGCCATGCATTTCAGCAACTTGTTGGGAAGACACATGACAGCTCCATTCCTGTTGTAGTCAGACAATAAACATTGTAAGGGAGAATCATTCATTTGAAATAAACCTGGATAGCAACTGTTTTACTGTTACCCAAGAGCACAAACAAAATAATCTGCCCCAAATCTGCCAGCATTTAAATACATTTTTTTTAAAAAAAACACTATTTCATTTTTTTAAAAATGCCCCATGGTTTGTTATTTTAAACATATACAATATAGTTAGATGTTGAAATAGAAATATGTACCATGTGGAGGAGTAAAACAGCTCCATGAAATGTGATATTGAAGGTCCAGGAGTTAACATATACATCCGGATATATAAATGCATACAAAAGTGTATGGCTAGATGAGGCATAGTGGTTTTATGTTTCAGAGTGGAATGAATGATAACATCAGGAAAGAAAGAAAGAAAGAAAGAAAGAAAGAAAGAAAGAAAGAAAGAAAGAAAGAAAGAAAGAAAGAAAGAAAGAAAGAGAAAAAAGCCTGTTCCCTTTTTAATATGGATCAAGCAAAAGGTGTACGTATAATCATGTACCCATACTTCAAACTTTGCTTCTTGAAGCCCAAATGAAAGTGAACTTAATTATTTAGGTTAATTATTATTATACTGTATTTTATGTTGCATTTGAAAGGCATATGATTATATATTTGACATAACATTTAAAAGGAACATTTGGTTTTAATGAGAGGTTGTATTTGTTCTAGTTGTATGCAAAATTAGTTGCATAAGACAATGAAGAACAGCCTGGTAGGAGTTAGTATTGGAATAGGATCTGGGCTCAAATATGCATTAGGCCATAAACTAATTAAACTATATAGTATTTTCCAACCAGAGTGTCAATGGAGGTTAAATAGAGGGGGAAAGTCTACCTGTTTTATATTAACGTCTTTGGAAGAAATGGGGGAATAAATCTAATAATTTAAATATGGGATAGTTATTTTGCATCCTATATCTTTTGACTATTTCACTCTTTCAAAAGGTATAAGTGTTCTTTCAGATGTTAGTGAGTTACAGCTCCTACCATCCAGGGGTGGGTTCTACTTATTTTTACTACCGGTTCACAATGAGGTCATGCACGCGTGCTCTTCTGTGCATGCGCAGAAGCGTTTTGATGACATCGGGGTCAGTGGGTGGAGCCTCCCTCTGGTTTTACTACCGATTCTACCAAACCACAGGCAACCCTCTACTGCTACATCTCTTATCATTAGGCATGCTGGCAAGCAGTTGATACTCAGCAACATTGGGAAAAGTTTAAATTCTTCAGGCTTATTTTAAACCAACTTGATCTGTAGCATCAGTTGGAAGGCTTTAGTTTAGAAGCAAGTATAGGTCTGTTCACACATTGTTCTAAGCCAGTTTGTGGAATTCACTTAATATGCTAAGACAAAAAATATATAGTTTAGAAATCAGGATGCCTGGATTATTATCCTATACTAAGGCATTACAAGCCACAATCACAATACTTGGGCGCACACAATGTACTAACCAAAACTGACTGCATATTATATTTTGTATAAGCTGTTTTATATCTGGGGATGTGGTGGCTCAGTGGCTAAGACACTGAGCTTGTTATGATATATATGTAGATATATATCTTATATCTACATACATATCTTCAAATAATATATGTATGTAGTGTGGAAGAACATGCAAATGACTAAAAAGAAACATTGTAAAAGACTGGTTTACATGTGGCCATACTGCTGACTGATGAAGGAACTGGTCTGAGAACTTAGGTTCAAGCCATTTTCTCAGTTTTACTAGTGTTTTCCTGTAGATCAGATAATGGAACTAAACCAGATCTCTGAGACCTAGAGATGCTGGAAGAATAAAAAAAATAATAAGATCACACAGTATATGAGTCATAAATGGAATATATGCTGCTTACGCACGTAAAAATGAAAGAAATGTAAGAAAAACAAGGTACTAATGTAAGTTCTCAAGTGGGAACTTATTATAAATTTAGAAACAAGACTCACAGTGAGATTTTTTTTTCTTCTGAGTCAAATAGATCTCACCAGATGGTCACAGCTACTGCCCTGTCAAGGAATGTATAAAGGCTACAAGAGGTAGCTACAAACTTAACAGTTTCTCTTGGAACTATTAAATGAGAGGCTACCTTAGCTGACCAAGGCTTACCTCTTGAGTGAAAGGAGAAAAGGAGATTCAGAACAAAAAAATGCCTTCAAACTTGCCAAACATATCTTGGTTAGAGAGTTAATGCTAGGAGAATGCACAGAGAGTTTTGGGACATGAAAAATGTTAAACTTCTGTGCTGCTACTGAATAATCTTGTTTTTAAGCTTAGGAGTGCTGAAATGCAGATGTTAACAATTTGTAACTGAAGGGGTGTTCCCCCCCCAAACATCCCTAGCATAGTTTCTTTTGCTTTAAGTTTATTAAGGAATGTATATCCTTGTGCAAATCTGAGTAACTTTGGAAAACTCACAGTGCAAGTTTGAAAAGCCAAGTAGCTTAACTGTAGTATACAATGATCTGTTATTCGAGTCATATTTGAAAACCACACACACACACACACTCAGGAAAAAGAATATTGAGGTAAGAGATTTCAGATAGTTGAAGGGGCTCTCCCTGTGGAAAGCAGATCTGTTTATTTCAGATTGACTAGCATAACTGCAATGTAAGCATTTCATGTTTTTAAAGTTTTCTCATCAGTCATCCAGTCACTACATCATCTCTGCCAGGTGCAGAAAATGACTTGCTATGAGGAGAGTAATATAAGAAATAGAAGTTAGGTTGGCTAACTATCATTTCCAGGTGGGAGCACTTGAAAGAGGAAAAAAAAGAAGTTTTATTTATTTTTACATTTAGGTTCAGTGATGCTGGTTTGAATGCTATAACGATAATTAAACACAGTTATCAGATCTTGGTAGAACAAGGCTATAAAATGTGGTTTTTCTTCCTGTGTGGTTCACATGAAGGCCACACAGGATGTCAAATCCTTTTTGTCCTCATTTTGTCATGATTACAAAACAGCAAGAAAAGTGTAGAGAAAACAAATCTACCACCCACGTCTCCAAAGTGGCAGAATATATAAAACAGGAATAAAACTTTACATTTACTTCTGCAAAGCTGCAACAGGGTTTGTTCAACATATTAAATATGATCCTGGCAATCGCTTTTTAGACTGTAATGTGCACATTGACCCTGTGAGAATAGTTGATGGTAGTAACCCCCCAAAATCTAACATACCATAATTCAGTTGACCGTTGGATAAGTATGTCATGTATAAACACAGCTCTTGTGTTTTGATTTCAAAGATTATGAACTTTAATTTACTAAAAATGTAGGTCAGAGGGTCAACCTTTTGGGAGTGCAGTGTTCATGGGAGATAGAAGGGATGCTAAGAGGGAAAAGCTAGGGTTGTTTTTTTTTCTTTATTGTGTGCAGTCATTTTTAAAAGCTATGTTAAATTATGTTGAGAAACTCTCAACCTGTTATTTGCTAATGCAGGAAGGGTCTCTGGAACTGGGGAAAAAGAATTTAGTAACTGTGTGTCCCCTCCTCCTCACAAATATTTTTGCAACCATTTCCGGATCTGGAAAGTCCAGCCATACAATTCTCCTAGATGAGGTCATCTCTCCTTAGGTAGAATGAGATCAATTATTTTGGATGACCTGAAAGATAGTAAATTGGTCATTACTTATTACAAGGTTTACTTCCAGGATGAGAAGCTGGTGGGATTTTTTTCTCTTTTGACCTCAATTTTATTAATCAATTTATATACTATATATTTCAAAGCAGCAATAATTATGTCAGCCTCACTTTACACAAGAAAAATTCAGTGGGAGTGAACATGCTTTGCTGTTTCAGCTTTGTTTTCCAAGTCATTTGGAAAATGGATACTAGAAGGCAGTCCTTAGTCAATAAATTGTAGGATTTGAAGACAGTAAACTCACACCAGGCTGAATGTCAATGCTGCAATATTGTAGATTAGTGGAATTATTGAAGAAAAAGGAAAATATATCAGATCATACCCTCAAAATGTCAGCAGAGCTAGCTTTCTGCTGCATAACACTTACCCAGCTCTTCAGATCTATCCCTAGGTTCATTGTGACTGGGGATTTATAATACATATTCAGAGTGTATGAATAGTCTAACACCTGGATTGATAGCACATATCAATGACTTTGTTATAACTCAGTTCACTTAACAGAAATATTTTAAGATAGTTACTTATTCTTCCTTCTCAAAGATGATGGGAGCACAAGCTGTGAGTTTTTAGATAAACATTGGTGTGGGGAATTTATTTTATGTGGGCAGAGAAAAATTATACCACCCCACTGTAGTAGCTCAATGCTTCTTATGGAGTGAAACTACACCAAACATTTCAATTTTAGCATCCTTCCTCATGCTGTTATATGTAAGGACTTCCAACTCCCCACATTTGGCCATGCTGCCTGAAATTCCTGCTCATCCAAAGTCCCATGTATGGGAAAGCTGTTATATGCGTTTTCAATACAAAAGCAAAACGCCAATCAGAGGTCGTTTAATAGTTGTTTAGAACAAGCAGAAGGGTCCTTCAGGCTGGTGAACAGGAAAAGATGCCAAGCCACCAATTGGGACCACAATAAATTTGCAATCCCCTCTCTCCCCAACATCAGTGAAGGAGTGTAGGAGTGAAGCAGGATTTGAAGAACTTAAAGGGGAAAAAAATCTTTCGTGGGTCTCATATTAACACTTGACAGAACTACCTAGCAGAATAAGAAAGATATGTCTGCAAAAGATAATAGTGAATTGTCCTGTAAACCAATGAATGCATTACATCTGTGACTTAGAAAGTCTCTTTTTCTAAAAAGAGAACCTGATTAAAAATAAAATAAAAATGAAGGATCAAGCAATGGGTTTGAACTACCTCTACTTATGTAAAAACACAGGATAGTCACAAAAATACAAGAGAGTCATAATATTTAAACATTTTTATTTTTATTTCACAAAAAATGCAATTGTGTTCGCAATATATATGCCATTCAGTCAGTGCTGGTTATACACACACCATTTTATTCAAAGTATAAGAAAATAGGCTTTCATTTGTCCTTTACATATTAAGGAAACCCACAGATTTGCATATAATGTGTACATCTATATACAGACACAAACCACATCTTGTTTTCTAAAATATTCTTCTTCAAAGCAAATATTGTACAACTTGGAGTTACTCTTTTGATAAAAAATGTATGCTATGCTTTCTATAAAGATATCAACAGAGAAGTCTAATCCCATTCAGTGTCCAATAATATTTGATATTCCAGAACTGCTTTGATGTTACCATTACTTAAGCCAGTTTCCTGTTATCAACAGAACTACAATCTCTCCACAGATCTGGTGCAAATTTACTCTTAAATCCATTCTTTCTAAGACCCTGTAAATTAAAAGTGTTCAGTAGCTCTCAAGTCATTCATTCCAACTTCCTCATACTCTTGCACATTTTATCAAGGTAACTCTTATATTTCAACAGTAATTTGCTACATGTGCCATGACTAACCTAAAAAAGATGCTCAACTATTGCTTTGATCAAAGCGGCGATGTCATGGGTAAAGATCTGCATTTCTGCTGCAAATTGCAGGTTTTAGTAATATTCTAGGAGGCTTAAGTTCTTAAATATCAAGACCTGAGAGTATGGCAAAACAACATTTTTAATTGGCTAAATATCTTACTATGGGATAAAACATTATAAACATATAATGGATAAAACATCAGCAAACATTTTTTAAAAAGCTATATGCATATTTGGAGGACTATCAATTAGCATTTGAAGTGGAAATTAAGTAGCATATATCTAAATATCAGTATGAGGGCAACCATTAGTGAAATATGTACAAAAATGTATTCTTAAATGAAGCAATCTTTAAAAGTTCAGAGTGCAGTGAAAGATAACATCTTCCAGAAGGATTTTTAAAAGCCAGTCTATCATTAGAGGGAGGATTGTTCTAACACGGAACAGGTGGAAGACAGTCATATAAATATATAAGGGTCAGCATCCTATATAACATAATGTTATTAAAATAAAATAAGGCCACATTCTTTCAAGTATTAGCCTCACAGTGCATGTCCAATTTCACCTGTAATGGAGCAGGCCGTTTTTAAAAGCAGCAAGATCTATTACATGAATTCCATCTCCCACAGCTATATAAAGAAACTAACATTACATTTACAGTTAAAAGATAGTAGCTTTGAGAGCATTCAAAAATAAAGCAGTTTCATTATTTGAAGTAAAAAAAATTATTACTTTGAGGATGGGCAATTTTAAGTGGCTGGATTGCTTTGTGTACATTTTGACAGAATTACAGCCACAATATGGCTACATATGTACAAATTTATAGCTGAAACCTGCACTTTTAAGGCCCTTTTACATATACCTATACAACCATCATGCACTCTCTTTTCAAAAATATTATTTGGAACACTCTCACCAATTCCAAAACCACAAGTTAAACGATAAATTACTATGCATAGCATTTTTTTTTTCAAAATTCCATAGAGATCACAAAATGGCCCAGGAGAAATTTGTCTCCCAATGTCAGAAGAAAACTATAGTGCTCAAACTTGATAATTTTGAATTCTAGGATGAATACAAATTTGGGTTTTACGTCTGGCACCTATTTCAAAGAGAACAAAACCTGATTCTAAATATTGGAGTAGGTATACTTTATGCTGTATATGCTGAACTCTGCATTCAGCCAAATATGTAGAGAGACCAAACATACCAATCCTATTCTTCTTAGTGTATGCCTTCCCCATATCCAGTGCAACATTTGAGAAAGTGGCACATACATGTGTACAGTGGGTCTGGACTATTTTTGGGGACCAAGAGTTATATTTGGCCTTTTGGTAGCACGCCTTGGGCCTCCAAAATCTAATACGAAGAGACAGGATAAAAACTGTATTTTCCTTTATATTAAAAAAAATTAAATATAGCTACTATAGTGACTCTCCTGTTATATGTATCTAGTAATTTTCTCCCCAAACATATTGAAAAAAAAATGGTTTTTGAGAACCACAACTAAAACTTCTGGGTTGATTATGATGATATACTAGACAGGCCTAGTCTTTCAATGTGAAATAAAATAGGCAGAAAAGTTATCTATGTTACACGCATATATTGGTATGCATATATATATAAACATATTTAAGATGCAAATAGAGTATTTCTCCAAAGTTTGTAGACTTAAAAGATGTGCTTCAAATATAGAGAGCTATACATTTTATCCACAAAGCCAGATTATTGGGATAAACCTTATTTAATTATTTCTTTAATAAAATGCTTCAATGCAAACATAGAAAAACACACAATGCTCCATGTGTATTTTAAATATAGTGTTACGTTCTTAACACTAAAGAGAACAAACTAGCCATTCATATACAATGCCCTTGGCTATTTAAAGTTCTGTGGGACTCATGGCTACAAAGACCAAAATCATTATTTTGTTTTGTTTTTTAGTCATTCAAAAGGATATGTTGATAAGTTGAACAAAAAGGTTTTCCTTCACTGATTAAGTGCTAACATGATAGCTCTCAATAATCTTCAAGGTTATGGAGATTCATAACTATGAAGGACTTTTAAGAAAAATAGACTTCCATTATATATTTTTTACAATACTTATACTTTAAGGCACATGAACTATGTTTTCAAACAGATTGAAAACAAAACCAATTGATCTCATTCATGTTTTCCCCAATACCAATTTCATCTATTATAGAAAGCTTTGAACCTAATTGGGGGATTGGACGTACAGTATATAGTTTGTATCACTCTACACTGCATTTCTATAGTAAAGTAAGTGATTTTAGGAAAAATCAAAACAAAATACACTACCACTTCCAACAGGTTACATGTAGAAGATGTTAAGATTTCAAAATAGCACAAAAGCTTTGATCAAGATTTAGAATCAGGCATTTCTAAGCTAAAAAGCCATAAAGAAAATTGAGAACATTCAACTTACTTTAATCAGTTCTTGATGTAGTAGAAAATTCTCTATTCTATTAAAGTCACCCCTAATTTTTGAACTGGATAAAAGCATTTCATTCTATTACACAAAATTCTTCTGAATGGATTCAAGACAATTATATTTAAAGTATAATACCTATCATTTATGGTTTCACTATACATACAAATACATATGTATAGAAAATCCAACTCTTCCAGATTATCCATTGTTGGAAATCAAACTTTGTTGGAAGCAAATAAGTGTACTAACTGCTTTGATAAGGACCAAATCCAAATCTATACATTATTTTAAAATATGTTTCTCCATTTAAGCACAATTAATCAAATGTAAATCAAAATCAAGCCACTATTATTTTTAAAAAGATAAATAATTGAAAGTATTTTCAAAATATCAGTGCTTTCATTTAAAATAAAATATTCTAATTTAGAATATATGCGTGCTACATTTTCAAGTCCAGTTCACATTTCCAGTAGCAAATACAACTACATATGATTTTAAGTGTCAGATGATCTAACAAACAAGCAGAGGGAGGGAGCAAGGAAATATACAAAAATGTAAGTGGCAAACAAAACATATGAGGGAAATATAGCAAACCTCACATTCTCTAACAACCAGGTTAGATGTTCTTCACATTGTGAAGTCAGACAATTTTCATTTTTGATGGGTATCAAGATGAGTTATTTTCAACCAAAATTAAGAGTTGAGCTATTCACTTGCAATGAAAACAGTATATTAGAGAGTCAGAAGTACTAAAACTAGATTTTTTTTCTTTCCTTGTTTTCAATATAGTTGAAATATAATTGAAAACAACTTATCTAACTTATGTTTTTATATTATATTCATAACTAAGCAGAATTGGTTTCAAATTATTCTCTTAATCTGGAAAACTGTATTTTTCTTATTGACCCCAAAGTGCTTCAGACATTGAATTTAGTATATTCTTCAGCAATATCCTTCACTTTGAATTATTTGTAACACAAATGTCATATCAGCTTTACCACACTTATATTCAATTTTTGGAATACCTATGAAGAAAGTAAACACACTACCCAATACTGATTTATGAAACATTGGATTTTATGGCACAGAAATAATGAGATCTAAAATGTTCCAGAGTATGTAATCCCCCATGAAAAATGAAGTAAAATCAGTAGTAAAATGTTGAACTAAAGAACCATCTTCTGATTGTTTTTATAGTAGAATCTATATACATTTCAGGGAAAACTGGTTTCCCCCCCCCCCCATCCTGAAAAAAAGACATGTCTCAAAAGCTGCACCAAATTGGATCCATTACCTTTCCAAGTTCACATTTGCTTGAAGAAAGAGGTTCTTAGATTATCCTCTTTGATAGGAACAAATTTAGAAACTACTCTAGAGTACTCTGGAGCTGTTCAAATGATTGAAGGCACTACCTATCTGGTGTCCTTTAAGATGTGTTGGAACTACAAATCCCAGAACTGAAAATCTCAACATGATAGCTAAGTATTTTGGAATTTATAGTTCTAAAACATTTAAAAAACATCAAGTTGGGGAAGCTGGCCTAAATCAACACATTTCATTTTTTTTCATCTGTTTCTATTTCTCTCGATTCTTCTTATAATGTAATATTTTAATGGGGGATTTTAGAATTATATTGGTTAACATAGAATATTGTTGACAATAATGTCTCAAATGCCAATTTCTTATTTTACTATAAAAGTCAGCACAGGTAGAAGAGTTTCACAAGTATGGGATAATTTCTTATAATAATATGGCATGCTTTATTTTCGGTGAAAGGTTTTAGAACAAGGATGGATGACACAAACAGCATGTCTCATAATTTAACAAATAATTACTTTGGTCAAAGCACAGGCATGATCTAGTTTCAGAAATATCTCAGTACAGAAAAATGGGAAACATCAGGTCAGTATTGAAAGGAATTAAAACCAGGCAACTCCCAAACCAATAATTCTGAAATTGCTGAATCAGTGTATTATATACTTTAGGCAGCTATACCAAATGGAGAAACAAAACTGGATTCTGAAAACTGTATAAAGCATTCTCCAACCTATAATTTATAACCTTTTTGAAAACCTCTATGGTCAGATTCAGCATAGCTCTCTTAACATTTTACTTATGTTTACAAAAGGTAATTTAACTTATTCAGTACACAGTACTAGTAACATCTAGCCATGTTGTAGACAAATTAAAAAATTCTCATATTTGCATAATTTCTAGAAAATACCTAGATAAATCAACACCCAGAACTCCCCAAATCTTACTTTTTATTTCCCCTATTCACCTTATTGTTTTTTAGCCACTGCTTATAATGGTGATAAAAAATGCTTTACAACAGAGACATTATTTACAATTCAGGAAACTATGCACAGTGAGAAAGACCAAACTGAATTTTGCAAAGAAAAAGCAGGTCTCAGGAGTGTTTGTCTTGCTCTCTTGTTTTTTCATTAAGTAAAACTGTACTCTATAAGTAGAAATGGAATTCCATTTTCCTACAATGAAAGGGAACTGTACTTAAATTTTAAAACTTATTATAGTATCCTTGTTTGATGTAAATATCTGATCAAAATGACCTCTTCCCTTATTAGCAATTATATCGTCCACAAATACTCCAAAGAGAGCCAATTCAGAAGAGATTAACCCTGAGCTAACTACAACCCTCTCTCACAGTGCAAAAAACAAAGATTGCATTGCTCATGTTTAACTTTTTTTTTTTTTTGCAAAAGCAAAAGACCAAGAGTTGCAGCATTCCTAGTAATTAATACAAGCTATAAGAGAATTGTGATTACTATAGCAATTTTTCAAGGAGTGCCAAGTTTTTCTCCATCCACTGAATATTCAGTTGAATTGTCTCAATAGCTTCTCGGACATACCGCAACTGAGCAGTTTCCTCTGACTTTGATTCAAAAAATGACTTAACCTAAAGAAAAGTAACACATGGGGAAAAAAAGAGAGAGAGAAAAGCTATCAGAGCAATGAAAAGAAATAATCCCTTAAACATTTAAAATAACCCAACCAGCTGTTATCTAAATGTATCAGCAAATTGATGGGAAATGAAAATTTCATTACATATTTACTATTTGTGCTTTATAGTTCAGTTCTAATTACATGGTAAATTTGAAATGGTAAATTTTGAAATTCAGACTATTTCACACAATGCAAGACATTAAATAATTATCTTAAATGAACAAACACGACTCCCTATTAGAAACAATTTCTCTAATTTCAGAAAAGATCTTTCACGTTATCAAATCCCCAAAATCTTTATGAAAATTTCTCGCCTTCCATAAGAACTTGAAAGCCTGGTTCTGTCAGCCGGCCTGGAATCCCAATGAGGGAGTGGCATCTTGGAGGTGGTTAATGGTTTAGACAGAGTTCATCTCCTCCCCATGCACACTTTGTTCCCTTCTTCCCATTTTGGTTTATTGAATTTTAACTTAAAATATATGGTTGCTATTTAGTGTTTTAAGGTTTTATATTGTGTTTTAATTATATGATTGTAAGCCACCTATAATCAATCACCTTGGCGAGATAGGAAGTATAGAAGATGATAGATCAGGGCTGTCAAACTCCCAGCCCACAGACTGGATGCGTCATGTGCTGGCCACGCCCATGCCCAGTTTAGCGAAGGGGGGGAAAGTCCCGATAAGTCACATGACGCCATCGTGACGTGTGACACCCCTGTGATAGATGGATGGATGGATGGATGGATGGATGGATGGATGGACGGACAGACAGACAGACAGACAGACAGACGGACAGACCAACTTTGTAGGAAAAGGACTAGCACAGCCAGGATGAGGAGTGAAAAGAGGGATCACATAAAATGACTGTGAGGCCACAAAAGAACTAAGTCCTTCCCTTCACTTTTGTTGACCCTTATCTAACTCTGACCAGTGCTGACCATTAGTTGATTCTTGTGCGTAGGCTTTTAGCAATAAATCAGTTAAATTAAGTCTTCATGTGTGGACCTAATCTTTTGTCCTCACACAACTATTTGTACTGTGAAGCAATGTTATAATTTAGAATCTTAATCTGCATCACATATTGCCTTTCTACATCAGTGAGAATATTATTTCACAATTCTTTCAGAACAATTTATCCAACTAACCTCTAGCAGATGTTCTAGTGTAGAGAACTGATTCGTTGTTGAAGTTACAATGCTTTGAATAGTGTATGATCCACGGTGAAACCTGAAATTTAGAAACAATGGAACAAGAGTAATATATGTCATTAATCTATGTTAATCTGATATATATTTCACTAACCTATACAGGTAGTCCTACACAGGGGCTAGACTTTCCATTACTAAACAAAGCGGTTATTAAGTGAGTCATACCCAATTTTATCACTTTTTTGCCACAGTTGCTAAGCAAATCACTGCAGTTGTTAAGTGAATCATGCAGTGGTTAAGTGAATCCAGCTTCCCCATTGACTTTGCTTGTTGGAAGACAGCTGGGAAGGTGACAAATGCCACATGACGTGGGATGCCATCATAAATGCTGAGTGCCAAGCATCCAAATTTTGATCACGAAACTGGGGGGAAGGGGAAAATGCTGCGACAGTCGTAAGTGCAATGACCAGTCATAAGTCCCTTTTTTCAGTGTTGTTGTAATTTTGAAAGGTTGCTAAATGAATGGTTGTAAATTAAGGGCTACCAATATTAATCTAAAGCATTTTGTATGACACCTAACCAATTTTAAGGTTCAGGGAAATTCCAAAATCAGTTATGTTACATTTGTCATCAGCCACACAAAACAAACTTTTGTAAAATCATCAATAAACTCAATATTTTTCACAATTCCAGAAAATGCAGAGTATTAAACATATGCTCTCCCATTCATTTCACAGATAGCAGCAGCTGAATTACACTGTATCTGGAGTACAGAAGAATGTAAATCAATCTCATCCAATTTAGTATTAAATTAAAATAAGGATGCTGGGTAGTCTTATTCATCTGGAAGGTACCAAATTGAGAAGACCACAGTAAAGGTTCTTAATTGTCATGTTTGTCACAAGATACCATATTGCCATGAACTAAATCAAAGTGTCTTTAAACAACTCAGTGCTGAAGTATCTCCCTCATTGACTAGTGTTAATTGGAGACAGCAATAAGGGCCCAGTGGACAATGTAAGAAACAATGTGAGTCCCTTACTCATGTCAGAGGTTAGCAACTACCCGTTTCACAGCTGACTCATATAGGGGGACAAGGAATTATTATAATGATAATTCAAGCAAAGCATTACTTTTTGATAAGATGATCCCAATTTTCTTTGACAAAATCCCATGCCAATAAATGTCCAGGCAAATTCTGACTGATAGTTTTTATGACAGTTGGAAGATCCTGGGTTCTGATGACAATTCCTTGCAGGCTTGTTTGCATTAACCTATGAAATAAACAACAAGAAAATTGCATGTATGTTCTCTTTTTCCAGAGAATTATATCATCTATAATTTCAGCACTGCCATAACTTTGGATATTTACTGAATGAACAAAAGATTATCTGTATACATATAAACATACATACACACTATTTGACCATATATAATCATGCCTGTCATCTTTTATTTTTATTGTTTTAATGTTCTATTGATTTTATTGTATTTTTATTATTATTGTGAACTACCCAGAATAAAGTAACATACAAGTTTAATAAACCATTATGACAAATATCAGCTTGTAATACTTCAGATCATAACTTAAAATGGGCTCCTTTGGCATATATATATTTTGGATAAATACATGGATTCCATTTCACAGGCCACATTTAAATGATTAAATAAAAGATATTTCACGAATATCCAAAACAAAATGTTTCAGATCACAAATCTCCTAGCAACCTAATAGATAGTAAAATATAGAAGATGAATGAAAATGCATGCATATACAAGCGTAGGCCTAGCCCTTTTGCAAAACACAGAAAAAGCCAGGAGCAGCTTCTAAAGAAGCTACTGCTGCTTTAACAATTTGAAAAGAATTGCTCCTTTTGGAGTCAGATGCTTCAAAAATGAAGGAATGCACAACACTTTGTATTAATAAACTCAAGATAAAGTGTACGTGTGTATGTCTTATAACTTGAGCATGCTCTTAGCAGACAGAGTTCTCAATATACAGAGAATCAATGCAGTATAATATTTACTGCATAGATCACAGTAGTATAAAATATTCTTGAGCTCCTAGAGAAGAAGGAAGCTATTTGAAATAGGTTAGTCTGAGCGGGGATCATCGGTGATCAGGTCAAGTATGAGCAAGTACCTGAGTCTAGGAAATAGCTAACCAAATCCTGTTGTGTGGTTGAGAACCTCTTATGTTTGTTTATTTAAGCAAAACATACCCTCTTTATTTCGTTTCAGTAGAAGATTAGAAACTTGATTGATTGATTGACTTTATTAAATTTAGAGACCACTCATCTCTTTCAGAGCCACTTTGATGATGCTAGTCATCTAAAACTTCGCAATTGCACATCCCTGAGTATTCTAAGAAAGCATAGAAAGCATAATCTGTTTTATCAACTTTAAAGCAATTGAATTAATAATTAAGGGAAGAAACAATGTTCCCCAGACACAGGTGTTCATAAGCCAAAACATCTGTTCATTAACCCAGATGTCAATGCACTTCTCTCATTAAATGTAAAAGATTTGTAAGATTACAGAAAGCATGCTAAATGTTCATGTACTTTCTTAACTTCTTTGTGCAATGACACAGAGGAATCTATAGTAATCAAATTTAAATAAATTAAGCCAGAGACTGCTGACCATAACTAGATAACTAACTTTTATTTAAGATTTAAAATCTTCAATTTTAAAACTGTACTGCATATGGGAATAGGAGGAGGAACTGTACCAGATGAGTTTTTTAACATCACTTGTGCTGGCCAATGATTCAAGAATTTTGAGTTTTTCTGGTTCAGAATCCACAAAAGAATACATTTTTAAAAGAAATTGCCAGCCATCTTCAGTTTTTGCTCCAGCTGTGAATATGATCTTCATAACATTTGTCTGCAAGCTGCAGAGACATAGAAAAATAATATGTATATATGTATTCTTAGAATCTCATATAAACATCCATGTTAAACATAAAAACAGGTAAATGCTAACGGTTCTCAGTTAAGTCCTTAGATATGAGAGTAATTTGTAGTAGAACACAAATATTCCCCTTATAAGTTAATCTTTTTCATGTTCTCAGTCATTTTTTCTTTGTCATTTGTTCTCTGTCTTTTGTTCTTGTTCTCAGACGTTTAGGAATGAAGAATTAAATTTAATTACTACTCAGAATTACGTTTTGTTATGCAAAATGGAAAAAAAGGCAAAGACACTAAACCTAATACTGGGCTGAGTCACATTTATCTAATGGCATGCACTTGTTGCTCACAAAATCTTCAAATATTGGCTTCTGGCCCAGATAGAACCAAGCAAGAACAACTGCAACTACCAGCAAAACTGAACTTCTGATTTCAGGCTTCACAGAGCCAAAGCTGTAAATCTCTCCCAACAATAATCTCCTGTTCAGGAACTGGTTATTCAGCAATTTCTCACAAATACAGCTCAGCTAGATTAGATTTTTTAAAAATTCTAGTTTATGCTTCCTGTCTTTTCAAGTCATTGGTATTTAGACATTTTCTTAAGGGCCTTGAGACTGAGATGCCATAAAATGTCTAATAGGTCTGGGAATAGGTAATTCCTGTCTCTCAGCCTCAAGCCTTATATTTGGCATCATAAATGTCTTTCTTTGAGCAATAGTCATTTCTGACAGACGTTGAGCTGGACCCTGCTTTTTTGTTCTTCCAACTGCTGTGACAAGTCTGACAGCTCATCAGCATCAGAGAAGAGTGCAAAGGGTTAAAAATAATAGTGTAATACTTAATTGATTATAACAGTGATCAAATAAATTAATTAAATATTAAATGGATACCAGCCTGCTCCCATTCTTTGTTATGCTTTTGAAATGCAAGTACAACTGAAAACTTCTACAGAACCTGTCTTCAGAAGAAAAACAACATATTCTTGTAACATCTTCTTTTATACGTGTGTATGCCTTTGAGTCAATGCTGACTCCTGGCAACTGCCTGGATTAGCCCTTGCAGTTTTTGGCAATTTTTAAAGAAACGATTTGCCATTGACTTCTTCCTAGGGCTGAGAGTAACTAGCCCAGCTAGCTTTGGCCTAAGGTGAGACTATAAATCACAGACTCCTGGTTTCTTGCCTGGTATCTTAACCACTACACCAAACTGCTTTGTTTCCTAGCCAGCAGTAAACTTCACTGGCTTTTCCCTTCTTCATTGTAAATAATTTTTGGGGTGATAGTCTTACACCAAAGGCTTTCTATTTGATGATGTGTTCTGAAATATACAAAAATGTCTTAATATGGCTACTAGCATCTGTGATCCTAGAATGGTGTTCAAACCATTGAATTATAAGGCCAAGGGTGGGTAGCCTGTTGGCCACATGCAGGCATCAGCTCTCCCTCATGAGACCGGCCACTGGATCTTAAAATCAGTGCCAAATATTTGGAAGACTAAAGAAAACTTTTCCCATTCTTACTCTTTAAAATTAAAACAACCAATAAAAAGGAAAGGCAGATAAAATATCCTTGGCCCTCTCAGTGGTCACCACATTCCTAGGCTTCCTGTAGCCTGCTAGAAAGTAAGCAGACTTAGTTTTACACCTGAAACCAAAAAGGCTACCCATTGCTCAATCCTGTTTTAATCCCTGTTAGCGGTCTGTATTGTCTTATATGATTATCCAATCAGCATTGTATTAATATAGCAGTAATGAGGATACAATCCACTCTGAAAGACAGTGGAATACATGCATTAAACTGATATCAGGGAAAGATTCCTAGTAAAGAAAGTACTCATAAAATGTATAAACTTTGATGGAACTGGAAAGATACGTTCTTCAAGATGAAATGCTCTTCACATTCTTAAAATGTGAAGAGCCTTATCCATCACTACAAGTTCAAGAAAAGTAAATGTGCGCATAACTTGTTCTGTATGTTTTGGAGCATGTCAAAATGAGCCTTACTTCCCAAGCAGCATAGGGAGAATAACTTTCAGTGAACTGTGTTGAGACATTTTATTCAGTCAAGGTTTGCCTAAGCATGGCTTGCTGAAATTTAAAAATTGGTTGTGCTCACAAAATACACTGAACCACAAAACGTGGTTTATACACTGCAGTAGATAGCTTTATGGCATCTATTGTAGTTTATGGTACAATGAACCACACGGGTATGATGCTAGTTCACCTCCTCGTGGTGCACCCTGGATGGCACGGTAGTGTACGTTGAAGAATTGGCAGTTAACGACAGTTGGCAGCTGGTCATCTTTGTAGAACTCCAGGCTTTCTAAATACATGGCAACGGATAAACAAAACGGGTCTAACAGGACATATCGAAGCTGGTTTCCAGCGAGGCTTAAAAACCACAGCTGTCTTCATCGACCGAAGTGGAGTCTTGTCTCTACCCCTCAGCATGACTGTGGTGCTCCTCGACAAAATATCCACCACATTGTGTCCGAATGTCCATCACGAGCTTACACCAGCCCAATGTCTGATGTTAATATTTGAACTACTATAAGTCCATGTATTTGCCATATGCTAAATAAATAAAGATGCTACAAAGTACATAGTAGCGCAAAGTCAGTCAGACTATATGACATTGCGTAAAGAGATAAGTTAGGTCTGTGACTGATTCAAATACAGATAGCCCTCAACTTACAACAGTTCATTTAGTGATCGTTCAAAGTTACAACGGCACTGAAAAATGTGACTTATGACCGTTTTTCACAGTTATGAGCTCTACAGCATCCCCATGATGATGTGATTAAAATTCACATAATTTGTGAATTGACAACTGGTTCATATTTATGACCAATGTTGTGTCCCACGGTCATGTGATCACCTTTTGAGACCTTCTCACAAGCAAAGTCAATGGGGAAGCCAGATTCATTTAACAGTCATACTAACTTATGAACTGCAGCGATTCACTTAACAACTATGGCAAGAAAAGTTGTAAAATGGGGAAAAACTCACTTAACAGAAATTTTGGGCTCAATTATGGTCGTAAATTGAGGACTATCTGTAATTAGCATCAAAAATTGGGCTTGTTGTCATATGAAGTGCTCAAGTTTTCACTGTGTGCCCATAGTAAAATTTCTTCTCCAATGAAAGAGATACACTTTTGCATATATATACTGATTTTTTAAAAAGATATTTTTTGGTGATGGTGAAGTAATGTCTCAGTGCCTAAGCAGAAAGGTAATTTAAGTAAGATTTTTTATTATTATTTACCTTATTGTCCCATTGGAGTCCTTCCACATCTTAAATTGATCAGAAGCAACTGAATGACACTTTCTTAAATCATAGGAACAGGCAAAATTTAGTAGAATTGACTGTAGCTCTAGTTCTGAGAGGGTCTTATTATTGTTCCATGTTTCTTGGTCAATCTTCTCTCCAAATAATTTTTCAATCCTATACTAGAAAATAGCAAAAGAAAAAGATTACCACTGGTCAATAGAAAAAGCTTTGTTACCACTGGTCAATAGAAAAAGCTTTGTTACAATTGTGCTATGACTAACTTCAAAATCTACAAAAAATTATGTAGAACACAGATCTGAGCAAAACCCGACTAATTCTCATTTCCTTCTGTCAACTATTATCACAGCCTGATCTATTCAGGAACTATACCAACTCCAAAATGAGCATCAAAGATCCCATGTCTGAGAGAGATCTACTAGACAGTCAGAATTTATTATGCAACAGTAATTTTATTATATGATGTCGATGTGAAGGTGAATGAATTTGTACTAGAAATCTAGACAGATGTAAGTAGAAAAAACTATGACATCACACAACCCTATTTATTTATTGGAAATAAGATGTATAGCATTCCCTCACAATCATAGTACTAGAAGAGACAGCAGTAAAAAATATTGAGACCATTAAGAAATGAAAGGAACTGTAAGTTGTTTCTTCCGTTATAAGTAGTTGTATTTATTTACGCAAGATAGAAAGGGATGCAGTTACGAGCAGATGGTCTTTGTCATTACAATGCGTTTCTAAATAACAATGCCTGTAGATTAAATAATAAACTATTGAAAGCATAGCATTTTTAAGCAAAAATAAAATGAATGCTACATATCATTTCAGACATTATCCTAACGTAATACAGATAGTCCTCGACTTACCACCACAATTAAGCCCTTATTTGAGTGAGTTGCACCCCGTTTTACAACCTTTTTTGCCAGTTTTTAAGAGAATCATGCGGTTGTTAAGTGAATCTGGCTTCCTCCACTGACTTTGCTTGTTGGAAGCTATCTGGGAAAGTTAGGCAGAGAGTCAGATTAACTGAGTTGGAAGGGGCCTTGCAGGTCATCTAGTCCAACCCCCAGCCCAAGCAGACCCTACATCCCTGATGGTGAATCTATGGCACATATGCCAGAGGTGGCACACAGCGCCCTCTCTGATAAGCCGTCGCTCCAGTTCAGTTCCGCTGCGCATGCACATGTGCCTCCCACTGGCCAGCTGGTCTTTGGGTCTCTGCCGTGCATGCGCGGATGGCGAAGCACGTGCGGGAGGCACTCGCACATGCATGGGGGGATGGGCCACATGCTGGGGGCCACTCACGCATGCGCGGTGGGTGGGGCGCATGCACAGGGGGGTGCGCACATTGCATTTGGGGGGTTTGGGTGCGCGCACGTGCATTCGCGCGCACGCTTTGGGCACTCAGTCTGGAAAAGGTTAGCTATTATTGTCCTACATCATTTTTGACAGATGACAGTTCAGTCTCTTCTTGAAAGCTTCCAGTGATGAAGCTGCCACAACTTCTTTACAGTTACAAATGGCAATCCTACCACCCTGGGACACTGCAACTGTCATAAATACATGCCAGTTGCCAAGCACCTAAATTCTGATCACATGACCACGGGGATGCTGCAACAGTCGTGTGAAAGCTGAATCGTGTCTTAAGTCATTTTTTTCAATGCTGTTGTAACTTTGAACACTCACTAAACAAATGGTTGTAAGTGGAGGACTACCTGTACAACTTTCTAGTTATCACACAATTGCTGCTTTCCTATTTTCAAGAACTTACCAACACTCTGGCTGAGAGATCCAGCATTCCCCGTTTCTCAACTAAATTGAAGACACGTCTGATTTGGTATAAAGCTTGCATGATTGGAGCTGTGCTGCTTTCTTTCACTATATAGTCTACTAGATTGAAAGCCATGTTCAAAGAGACTTTTCCTACCCTAAAGAGATCAGAAAAAAGTTTTAGACCAGAATTCCAATTCTAATATGATAAAGGTTTATACTGTGAAAACTTATAAGTTAAATTTAAACTTATAGATCCAGTAAATTACACTAGAAGTATCTCCAAGCGATCTTTGCAATGCATGGTTGATCCTCATATGGTAGCCTCTGGGCAGTGTTTGAAGCCCACTTGCAGATCTCAGAAGCTGCATTCTATTCTTCCTAAATGTTTTTGATGTATGACAGGGTGTGCCATATCTTGTACCTTCTTTCTTCCTTTCTCTCCCCTGCATGTTGTACAAGCATCTTGCAAACAATTTATAAGATTTATTTATTATTTACAGGGGAGAGAGAAGTTCCTTGAGGGTTGGCTCCAGCACAACCCTGAAATCTCAGAAGACTAAACCTCTGGTCCCGGGGATCAAGACAAATTGGAACCTGAAACATTAACCTGGGACACATATATGTTCTTTCATTCATGAGCTACATTTAGCTTAGATGTGCACCTCTCACAAAATGTGAAGGCAGACCCCTGGTTTTCTTCAATTTAGATCAAATCAAAAGCTATGTACTTCATCCTGGAAATGTATCGGACAGAGGCATCTGCGCCAGGATCATAAAAAAAAATCAAGATGGCTGCACAATTGTATAATCAAATAGCCACCTCTTTTTTTACATTTGTGTGTCTATTTAAAATTGAAGTCTTCTAGCACTTAGCTCTTTTAAGAATATTGTTGTTTTTAATCTTTTTGTGGTTTTTATGAATTCATATTATTGGAATTGCTATTTGGAGGAAGAACAAATATATATGGTATAACTATAGTGTTATTGACATCTGCTCGATTATTTTGTATTAAATTCCAAATTCATTTAACTCCCCCAAAAAGCAATTCTAAATTGGAACTGGTATTTTTCTGTTTCACCATGTTCCTGAATCTCTAAAACATTGTAATATGGTGTATATCCCATTCTCTGTGATAGCTGAATATTTTATATTTACATTTTTATTTGACAAAAAGAAATTTTCATTTTGGATCATTACCCGGCCAGAATAAATATATTATGAATCAAATTGGCTCTGTCTTTGGGATCAAAAATACTGGGATTTGTCTTCAGTAGTTGAATTAGAGCAATCCAGTCACTATCATCATAATGCACAATATAGTAACCATTTCCGTTCACATTGAACTTCACCCACTCTATTTCATGAGGGTACTCAATTACACCTAGATAAAAAAGAAAAGGAGAGAAAAAAAGAAAAAAGCATCAATTTAAGTCAATGCTAATTGCTAAGTACTCACAAGGATAAACATTATTGACTAACAATATTTGGACAGCCATTTGTCTTTGTATTTTTTACAGAAGATCAGGAGTACTTGCAGGGACAAGTATCTCCTGTTCAGTGCTATAAAGGACATCTTGTACAGTAGTAAAATTGCATAAACTGAATTTTCACATGTATCTTCCTCCAAAAGATACCTCCAATACAGATACCTTCCTCCAAAAGCAATAAAAGTCACATTTGCTTAATAACATGTATGTGTTTCCCCGAAAATAAGACCAGGTCTTATATTAATTTTTGCTCCAAAAGATGCATTAGGGTTTATTTTCCGATTAGGTCCTTCTTTCGGGGAAATATGGTACTAAATGCATACATATGGCTGACAATCTTACCTGGGGTTTATTTTTGGGGTAAGGCTTATATTACGACCATCCTGAAAAATCATGATAGGGCTTATTTTCCATTTGGATCTTATTTTTGGGGAAACACAGTAAGCACACTTCAGCAACATAAAATTTGTTCACATGCTACTTTCAATGTCACAGTATAACTCTGTGAGGTATGGTTTATTTATTGCATTTATTCTCACAGCAACAGGTCTAAGCTTTGAACTCCCCCTTTCTGAGTTCAGTTATTTGGTATCAGGCAGTTCCTGTGTTAAGTTCCATTTCCTAACTCTGCTTTTAACCAAATTTGTATTTATATCAGAACTCTTACAAGAAGCAGAATACTTACAAGAAGCATCAACTCAAAATGATGGATGTCATTGTTCTTTGAACCTACAAAGCACTGATGCTGTGCAAATACTTTCAGGAATTGCTGAAAATAAGCTATTAAAACACATGCTCTTAGTGCTTTGTCTGCTTGAGGAAGGGCAACACCATCTACCAAGTAATAAGCAGCCTCTTTGTATCTCAGGGTTCTCTTTTAAGTTGGATATTATATTTGAAGACTATTTGTATTATTATAGACAGACATATGCATATACATATGCATATATATATACATTTATATATATATATATATATGTATATGTAATAAAAGTTATATATAACTGTATTATATATAACTTGTATTACATACATACATACATACATACATACATACATACATACATACATACGCTTATTTGTTCCAGTTTCCTTGTTCCATATTATTAAACTAGATACTGAAAGCTAACCCCAAGAGGAAACAAAATGTTCTAGGGTAGAGTTGCTAGGAGTCTTCAGAAGTGTTAGTTCTTTATGATGACTGGAATGTGGCTTTATTATGACTGGACCATGTTAGAACCACTGAAATTTGCTCTTAGTTGCAGCATTTTCTAATTTTCAAAAGACAAATAGCTTACCTGTCTTTTTATCCAGTAAGTATGTCTGCAAAGGGAGGGATGAGTTGTCATTGTTTGTGATATAAGAAAGAGGGATCTGCCACAGATAACTGGGAAAAACAAAAAGGTACATATTCTTAAATCCCAAAGTTCTATAAAGCTAATGAAACTATAGTAGAGAGGCAACTTCCTTAAGCTTCTGTGAGATTATTCATAAATTAATATACATTTATAAAACAATTGTGCCATGGTAGAAATCAAACTGCAAATTGTTAAAGTATCCAGAGTTCCTTTCTCTGTCCCAGTAGTTGAGCTTGCCTTTTCAGAGTTTAACTATTCAGGCAACAAGGTGATTTCAGGAGTACAAATGTAGTCCTCAACTTCCAACAGTTCATTTAGCTACCTTTCGACATTACAACGGCACTGAAAGAAGTGACTTATGACCATTTTTCAGAATTACAACCATTGCAGCATCCCTGTGGTCATGTCATCAAATATTTATGACAGTTGCAGTGTCCTGGGGTCATGTGAACCAAAGTCAAAGGGGAAGCTAGATTCACTTAACAACTGTGTTACTAACTTAACAATTGAAGTGATTCACTTAACAACTGCAGTGAGAAAGGTCGTAGAATGAGACAAAACTCACTTAACACCTGTCTTGCTTACAATGGAAATTTTTGACTTAATGGTGATCGTAAGTAGAGGACTACCTGTACTCCTGTACTTTCTGCAAAACTATTATCCTCACTAATTTAAATCTGATCATACCAATCCAGAGCATTTTTTTTTTCTGCCAGAGATTGTCCTTTAAAGAAAATGGCTTCCAGGCAAAAACTATGTAATAATGATCTATTGACATTATCAGAGAGTGTGAGTTCAGGGTTTGTTTGAGTTTTTTTTTTGCCTTGCCTCTTTTTAAACAAAATAAGAATGTAAAGTTTAGTGAACACTTATTGATGTCCTAGACTGAACACCATGGGGAAAAATAAGGGTGGGAAGTTATCCATATTTGCTGTGGCTAATTGCACTTTTGAGGCTGAGTATTAATGGCAGTACAGTCACAGGCAGATTCTTGTCTAGCTCCTGATATTCTGTAGTTGGTGGAATTCAGAGTTTGGTACAGAGAGAATCAAGTAATTCAGTCTCAGGTTACATACAAAATCACAACTTGTTTTGACACTTATACAAAACATATCTATTTTAATTTAATTTTTTATTTTTAAAAATCAAATTTCTTTATCTAATATTTATACATTATATTTGTTCTTATTAGAGTCAAGGCTATAGGCATGTCCTAGATGGAATTTATTCTTCTTCAAATTAAAGTATTTTCTCAATATGAAAAAAATCTAAATTGACAGAGACTCATGGGCAGATATTTTAAAAGATGCAATTTACAAAAAAATGGTTTCTGTCATACAATGTAAAGAATGAAATCCTGTCTTCACAATATTTCTGCCTTATCCATTTAATGTGACATTATATGTGACAAGTATTGTTGTTGCCTGTCTGATCCATATGCTTGATTAGTTTTGAAAGTAGTGCAAAGATCAGGCCTAAGTAGGTAATGACACTTACCTAACCTGACCTTCACCAATCTTAAGCACCTAAACAGAATTATATTAGCACTTGGGTGGGAGGCTACCAGGAAATCTCAGGATTGTATGCCATACTGATATTTTTTTAAATGCAGAAAGCAATTAACTACTTTGATATAATTACCAAGAAATCTATATAGCTGTGTCCATAGTCACCAGGAGCTCAGCTCAGTTTACAACTAACTACATTTAAGAAAGGTAACAAAGTTTTCATTAGATTTCCATCTAACTATTGTTCCCTCATATATGCACAATTTAATATTTATCCTATGTATCAGTCCTTTACCTTTTTAAAATCTAAAACATGGGCTGAAAAATTAAACTATGCAAATTAAAAAGGAAAAGAAAACCTTGAAGATAAGATTTGATCTCCCAGTTCTGTATTATGCACAAATCTTTCCTGCTTCAAAAGGATTTTTTTCCCTTCCCTTTTGACGGTCACCAATGGAAATCCTTTCTGAATTGTCCAAGTGTTCATAATTGTTTTTACATCAGGGGTTCCATGTGTCACCTTAGGAAACAGATACACATGCAAAAAATGGTGGTGTCAACATAATCAATAGCTTCTTGTAATTAAATAAAGAGCTAAATAGTTGAAATATAATTCTCAATAAAAGCTTGTTAATCATAGTTTAATATTACAAGTTCTACTTTGCAGGACTTTCTGCTTATTTCGATTCTGCTTTAGAAACAATCTCTAAAGCAGTATAGAATGCAGCATTTCTGTTTCAATCTCTTAAAAGATACTTCACTTATGCAGAAGTGCAAGCAAACAGCAACACCTGTCTCCAACACCATAATGCAGCTTCATCTATTTGCAGGACGTTGCTGCTACAATTTCAGTGGTCATACAGTCCTTGAAAAAATCATGGCTGGTTTAACATAATTACTTTACTCGTGTTTCTAACAATTTTTATTTATTAGATTTTTATCCTGCCTTTATTACTTCATAGGTAATTCAAGGTGACAAACAAACAATACTCCTTTCTCCTCCTATTTTCCCTACAACAACCCTGTGAGGTAGATTGGGCTGAGAGAGCGTAGCTGGCCCAAGATCACACATTTTTAGAAGTCAAAGCTGAAATGCTACCCAGCATTCAGTAAATGCTACTTTAAACATTCCTTCAACTCTCCAAGAAGATAGCTAGAAACAATATAGCTCTCAATAGCAAAATAGCTACAATACTCTTCATTTTCATAACAACAGAGAATACATAAGAAGTATAGACACAGGGTGATGGAATGGTAAGACTTTTAAGGAGTTTTTAACATTTCTGTTTTGGAAAGGGATATAATTTAGTTTTCTGAAATGGGATCTGCCTGAATAATATGCCAACCAGCCTTCTCCAACTTGACACTCTACAAATTAGTTGCAATACGCCAATTGCCATGTTGACTGCTAATTCTGAGGTCTGAAAGTCCAGAATAGTTCAGTTGAAGGAGGCTGTTTCAAATTACTAGTCATAATTAAACCACCACTCAGGAACAAAGACAAAACCCTCAGAGGCCGATTTCTTCCTGATTAGTGGCTAGAATTAGAGCACTGCTTAAAGAAGAATCTTCTAATCCACAAAGCAAATTAGCCAGATGGCAAACGATTTCTCAAAAGCTAGAAGCAGAAGCTAGGCAAACCTCCTGCAGAGGGAAAACAATCAAGGCAAGAGAGTTGAGATGGAACTTTCTTTTTCTTTTTTTACAAATGACAAACAGACACTGGCTTTGTAATGTCTGAATATAAAACCATCCACACAGGAGAAGGATAGTAAAAAAAAGTTGAGAAAGCTAGCATCTACAGTATCCCTTCTCCCATTCAATTTCTTCTGCTCAAGTTGAAACCTAAGTGACCTTTCTCCCCTTTGGGGAGATCTGGAATCTAAGAAAACAGTTTAGAAAATTCTAATCTATTCTTACTTATGGGTGACTGTCCGGTAAGCATTTCTGCCACAGTTCTGATTACTTTATAGGATAAAGAAATTAACACAGCAATATGATTGAACAAAATGCCCTTTCCCTCTAAAGACAAGTTAGGCAGCTCCACAGTATATACCTAAGCTGAAGGCAATGATAATGGAGATGGCTAGAATACAAGTGAATGTGTGTGAAATTAAATGATGATATAAACAGCATTCATTCCACAGCCAATTCATTAATACAGATCATTTAGCCAACTGGTCTTTGGGAACTGAATGTTTACACTAATTTGAGAATAGCGATAAGATGATAGTCAAGTGTGTTTGACACCTCTGCTTCACCTTTGCTTAGTTTATTATATTCAAGGAGACTATCTCCATCTATAACAAGGAGGCTATAAATTTCTCCTTAATGGAGGGACCAATAATAGACCTTTTAAAGGAAATAGTAATTAGGTTATCCTAAAAAGCAGACTTAAAATATATGGATAACTGATTGCTGATATTAGTTGATATATCTTCTTCTTTAGAAGGCATCGGTAGAGATTTACCTTATTCATACTGTCCCATAAGTTATCACTGCACGTGGAATTATAGCTGTAGTCATGCAAATAGATCTGAATGCCAGTTTGGAAAACATCTTTATGAAGATAGTTTTTTAACATAAACAAGAGAGAAGATCCCTGTCGAAAGAAAAATAAATTTTAAAGTTAAATGCAGAACTACAGTTCTAATTTCAATTTACACAAAAACATGATGATTAACTTAAAACAAAACCTAACCCAGCAGAAATGGTTATACTTGAATATGCAAGAGTTGGTTTGAAAAGTGGAGAAAGAGGGAAACAAACTTGAGCTGTTTTGAATTTAATAACACCAATTAGTGATAACAAGAGTGAACTAGAAAGATGCAAGAATGGAATGAAGCTGCATTTCTTCTCATGCTACCCATGGTTTAGAGTAGGAAGCTTTTTTAAGAAAGGCTATAGTTTAGAAACACCTTTTATAATGTTTTCTGGCCTTCAAAAGCCCATCATCATGGCAGGTTTACTACTATGAGAAGAAGAGGCATTATACAAATTAATATGACTCCCTGAGGCTTGGCCCTTATTTTGGAATTTAATTGAGGGGGGGGCAGAGATGGGGAAACACCAAAATTATTTTGCAAAATTAGTTCACAGGAATTATTTGAATTCTACAAATTTCCCATCCCTGATTTGATGTTATATCCAAAAGCAGTCAAAAAGGACTGGAATTAGGAATTATTTAGGATACCATCAGTGAAAAGAGAATGGAATTATTCTTTCTCACTCTTCGTTTTTAAAGAGATATTTCTAAAACCAAGCATTTATCTACTAAAACAAATCAGATTAAAAATAGTTCCCAATAGGGCATATATTTTCCATTCATTCTTCTTTTAACACCTCCCTACCGGTAATTCACTTTTGAAATATTTTTCCCCTCAACTACTGACCTTTTGTTGCCCATACTAAGAATGTGATTTGAAATAGATAGGTGTCAACTTTGCAAATGCATTTAGTTTTATTAAAACCACATTTACAGGATATTTGAAGTTACCTTGATGTAGGAAACTACATCAAACATTTGTTCAATCTCTTCTGATGAGTTGACAGGAAGGGAAACTGGGTGAGATGAATTCATGGAATCTTTCTCCATGGTCTTAAATTGCAGATTTAAAAAAATGTCATCCTGAGGAATTGAAAGGCATTTAAGTTAAAATGAACATTAACTAACATCATAAATTTCACTGCTAAATAAAGATCAGAAGAATTTTTTTTCTAATTATCTGGTAGGTCCTGTGAGAATTTTTTTTGCAAATTATTGTACTTATCACAAAGTTTCTTGTTCTTATTTTATTGCTATATTTATAACTTGCCTTCTAAATAATAATCAGTTCTAGCTTTTGAGACTAAATAGGAAGACAGATCAAGTCAAAAGATTTTAGATCCATACAATAATACATGAGAAATATGCAAACCCACCAATTATCCATGCACTTACAGTATACAAATCTGGAAAGACTATCTTCATGGCAAGATTTTCCATAAAAGTAGCAAATCCTTCATTCAGCCACAGGTCATTCCACCACTCCATTGTTACCAGATTACCAAACCACTGCAAACATAAAGCACGTATTGTAACTCTATTGTTACATTTTGTGTCAAAAGAAGGACCACTAGGCTGAGCTATATACAAGGACTTCCAGATCTATTCCAGTCTATTGGTTCTACCCAGAGATACCAAGAGTTCAGCTCAAGACATCCAGTTGGCTACCATATTGCTATCTTAAAAACAAAAAAGGAAACATTCTCAAAAACCAGTGTATCCGCTTCACAAAATAACATTAATCATTACAACAGGAAATAGAACAAAAAGCTTCTACTGGGGCTATATAGACTTCTTCAGCTAAAAAAAAGCCACATAATTGACTATATGATTTTTAACAAGTGCCTGTGCTGATAGCTTATGGTGTATTAATGTTAAATTAAGCAAAATATTCAGAAACATCTTACTGGCAGGACACAGTGCTGCAAATTGTTCTAGCTATATCACAATACTGGTTGCAGAGGATTAGAATACTATAACAATATATACAGGAAAAGCCACATTAACTATCTAACTTGAGAGCTACAGCCTGTTCATACTGGTAGCTCACATGTATTTCCAATTTGTTATTGCCTATGATTCCTTCTTGTGTTTTTTTTTTGTGCACAAATTAGTATGCAATTTTTAAACTTCTCTTTCTTTAAGACTTTCACATATTTTGACTATATAACAAGTAAGAAAGGAGGAAGACTAAAATAAGGTAATTCCAGGATTCTCAATTCTACTGCTCCCATATTGTATGCCATGTATTCTTGGTAGAAATGGTATTGCATTGAAAAAATAAAAAAAAAACCATTTAAATGTGTTAGTGGCAGAATAGCTTATTAGAATAATGGAATAAAAATTGCAAAATGGACATTGACTTACCTGAATGTCCTTTTTCGGAACGCTGCGTATACACTCCAGCATTGGGAAATCCTCTTCTCTGACAGCAACTGAGAGAACTTTTTTTCACTTATCTACCTACTCTGTGCTCTCTCCACGCCCCCTTTTGCACCCGAATCCCCAGTCTTGAACGAAGACACAACAGGTGAACCAAAACAAAATTTATTAACACCAAACAACCACAAGCCAACAAACGAAAAGGGAGGGAAATGGAGTGTATACGCAGCGTTCCGAAAAAGGACATTCAGGTAAGTCAATGTCCATTTTCCAGAACGCTGCTACTACACTCCAGCATTGGGACATACCCAAGCCTAACTCCCAGGGTCGGGCAAAACACTAATCACCCCAGAAGACCCAGACACCACCGCCTGCAAAACACGTCGCCCAAAAGACGCCTCAGCCGAAGCGTAGGCATCAATCCGATAATGTCTTATGAAGGGCGACAAAGAAGTCCAAGTAGCCGCCCTACAGATGTCCAACACAGAAGCCTGGGTAGCCCAGGCGGCCGAAGTAGCCGCACTCCTAGTCGAATGAGGTAAAATGTTCCCAGGAACAGGACGACGCTGATTCTCATAAGCAGAAGCGATGCAGGCCTTAATCCAACGACCAATCGTAGTCGACGACACTTTCAGACCCATGGATGCAGGATGGAACGAAACAAAAAGGGCTTCCGTCTTCCGAAACGCCGCCGTCCTACGCATGTAACGTCGCAATGCCCTGCGCACATCCAGAGTGTGCCAAAGAACCTCACGGTGATGTCTCGGCGATGGACAGAAATCCGGAAGCACCAATTCCTGCGCCCGGTGAAACCACGAATTAACTTTGGGCAAAAAGGCAGGGTCCATCCTCAGGACCACAGTATTAGCATGGAAAATACACAAGTCTTTCCTAACGGATAAGGCAGCCAACTCAGAAATACGTCTAGCCGACGTGATCGCCAGAAGAAATGCAACTTTGAACGACAGGAACTTAAGTGAGGCGGAACCCAGCGGCTCAAACGGAGACAATGTGAGAGCCTGCAAAACTAAAGATAAGTCCCAAGAGGGATAACGATGAACCGTAGGCGGTCTCAGGTTCGTAGCTCCATGAAGGAACCCCTTCACCCACGGATGATGAGCCAAGGAAGTGTACGGTGGACAGGACAACACAGTTGCCAGGGCCGCCACCTGGCGCCTGAGAGTGGCGGGAGACAAACCCCGTTCCAAACCCGCCTGTAGAAAGATGAGGACATCCTGAACCGTTGCAGACGTAGGATCCACATGATTAGTCGCACACCAACGGCAAAAGGCCCTCCACGTGGCTTCGTAGATCCTCGTCGTGGATGGTCGACGGGCTGACTGAATCGTACCAATCACCGTATCCGGCAAACGGCCTTTCTTCAAGAGGACGCGCTCAAATGCCAGACGGCCAACTGCAGCCACTGGGGCTCGGGATGACGAATGGCCCCCTGACACAGCACGATCCGATGTGGAGGAATCACCCACGGGTCTGTCACCGACAGCTCCACAAGATCCGCGAACCACGGCCTGCGGGGCCAATGTGGTGCCACCAATAACATCTCTGCCCTCTCCGCCATCATCTTGCGGACCACCTGCTGAATCAGTGTGACAGGCGGGAAGGCGTATAATAGACCCGCTGGCCAACGACACCGCAGAGCGTTTGTGTCTTCCGCCCCTGGAGCTGGATACCGAGTGATGAACCGGGGAAGTTGAGCGTTGGTCGGACTGGCAAACAGGTCTACCAGAGGTCGTCCAAAGCGAAGAGAAATCTCCTGAAATAGGCTGGGAAGCAGCTGCCATTCGGCCTGGTCGATCACTTCCCTGCTGAGCCAATCCGCTCGTGTGTTGGCTTTCCCCGAAATGTGGTCTGCGAGGACGGACTCCAGATTTCTCTCCGCCCAGTTGAACAGACGTATCGACTCGAGCATCAACGTCTGTGACTTCGTCCCCCCTTCCCGGTTTATGTGCGCTTTGGCAGATGTATTGTCCGTGAGAATCAGGACGTGACGGCCCCAAACCAGCGCCCGGAAATGCAGAAGGGCGAGACGAATGGCTCGAAGTTCCAATAGGTTGATGCTCTGTGCACGTTCCTCTGGAGACCATTGTCCTTGGCCCACCTGGGCACCCAGGTGGGCTCCCCAGCCATGGAGACTGGCATCGGTGGTGATCACGACCCGGTCTAGCTCCAGGAAATCGCAGCCTCGTAGGATGGCCGGCGACTTCCACCAACTCAGTGACAGTCTGACTTGAGGAGGCACGAACACTGTCCTTACGGAGTTGGAACTGCCTGTTCTCTGGAACGGAAGAAGTAGCCATTGCAGTGGACGAGAATGTCTGCGTGCCCACGGAACAATGCGGAAGCACGAGACCATCTTCCCTAACAATCGTGATAGAGTCAATAGAGGAGCCTTCCTCCGGGTCAGCACTTGGCCCACAAGCGACTTGATGTTCTTCGCCCTCTCTGAAGACAGGAAAACCTGACCCTTCTCGGAGTCTATCAGGGTCCCGAGATGTAAAATTGAGGTCGTGGGGACGAGCTGGCTCTTGTCCAAGTTGATGGAGAATCCGTGCTCCCGGAACGCCGAAAGCACCCTGTCCCTGTCTTGCGCCGCTTGTGTCCTGGACGAGGACAGGATTAGAATGTCGTCCAGGTAACATAACACTCTCACCGGAACGGCACTGAGAGACGCGGCCACTACCGCCACCAGCTTGGTGAAAGTCCTGGGAGCCGAGGAAAGACCGAACGGCATTGCACAGTACTGGTAGTGCCTGCCCGCATACTCGAATCGCAGAAACTGTCGATGCGAAGGAAGTACTGGAACATGCAGGTATGCCTCTCGCAAATCCACCGACTGCATCAGGTCCCCTTGGCGAATGGATGCCAGAATGGACCGAAGAGAATGCATCTTGAAACGACGGTAACGTACCGCCCGGTTCAACTCCTTGAGGTTGAGAATGCCTCTGACCCCGCCCGAACTTTTGGGAACCAAAAACAGAATCGAATAGAAGCCTGTCCCCAGTTGGTCCAACGGAACCGGTTCTATCGCGTTGATCTCCAGCAGGTGTGCTATCTCTTCCACCATCAGGCTGCGAGAATCTGTGGATAGGGGCACTGGGCACCGGATGAACCGTCGTGGGGGCCGATCCGTGAACTCGATTGCGAGGCCCTCCGAAATCGTGCGACGCACCCACTCGTCCGGAGTGGACCGGGCCCACTGATGACGAAAGGCCCGGAGACGTCCCCCCACTGGCCCCGGAGTCGGTGAGTCATTTGCCCCTTCTGAAGGGCCTAGAAGTGGACCCACGATAGGGGCGCTTGGAGGAGGACTGAGATCTCCCGCGCTCTCTGAAACGCTGTCTGTCGGAAAAGCGATCTGGGGCTTGGAATGACTGCCGGTAAGTTGAGGGGCCTCCCTGCCCCGAGTAAGAACGAAATGGCTGACGCTGCGTGTAAGGGGTGTAACGCCTGTCTTGTCTGCGAAAGGACGAGGGCATAATTTTGCGTTTGTCTTTGTCCTCCACAAGGACCGGCTCCAACGCCGTGCCAAACAGGTTCGGAGCTTTATATGGGGCCGCCGCCAACTTCCATTTGGTTTTCACATCGGCCTTCCACGGCCGTAGCCAGAAAAGGCGTCGCGATGTGACAGATGTCGCCAATGCCCGCGATGCAAACTTGACAGAATTCAACGAAGCATCCGCCGAATATTCTGTGGCTGCAATGATCTTGTTAATATCGTGGCGCAAACGGGTATCCTCTGGAGGGAGCCGTTCCTGAAGTTGGCGCAGCCAGATCAACGAGGCCCTATTGAAGAATGAAGTAGCTGTGGCAGTTCTAACAGTCCAGCCCACGGCTTGATGAGACCTACGAAAGGCCAATTCGGTGCGCCTGTCTTCCGATTTGAGCCCCTCCAGCGGATCGGATGAGACCATCGAATGCGAAGTGAGAGACGCCACCGGTGCATCCACAGTGGGCACGTCCAACATGGCTTCAAGTTCGGGCGCCGCACAGAACAGCTTCTTATCTAAATTGCTTGGTGCAGTGGACGACCCTGGTTGGGCCCAAGGCGCTTGCAGAACATCCGCGAACAGTTGAGGGCACGGAATAAAGTCCTTCTCCTGCTTGACTTGCTTAAACAGGGCATCATGAGGACCGGTCTCAGACGGGGTAGTCGGGGGTTGTGCTCCCACCGAACCCAGATTAGTAGTCAAACGAGCCTTGTGAAGGAGGGACTTAAATAGCGAGGGACGAAACAAGCCCGTGAAGGCTGGACTGTCAGGTACCAGACCTTCATCCTCAGAGAATTCGAGGTCATCGGGGCCCTCCTCGTCATGGCCCGAGCCCTCAGACGAAACAGACTCACGAGGCGAGGGGGAACGAACCCTGCGAGAGCTTGAAGAGGCCAACGTGCCCGAAGTCCCCGCCGCCGATGTCTGGGCCGCTGTCTGCGCTCCGGCCGCCATAATAGAAGCCAACGCTGTTGACAACATCGTCTGGAAGTCAAACTGAGATGGAGGCGGAGGATTGTCCACTTCTCGGAGTCCCGCTGCTGTAGGCGTGAAAGTGGCCGAAGGTTGGCGCCGAGGGGGCGGAAAGGCCTCTAAACCCACTGAGGAAACATCAGGCATCGACTGGGACACGCCCTTCTGCCAAGCCAAGGAACCGGATTGGACCGTTCTCCGCTCCGAAAGGTCAGGAACAGGAACAGCCTGGTGGGCGGGTCCCGTATCACCACGGACCAAAGAAGCTGACACCTGCTTGGCCTTCTCACATCTTTTTTCCAAAGCCTTATGACGCCTGAGAGCATCCTTCTCAGCGGCAGAGGAGGTCTTAGAGTGGCGGGACTTGTGACCGCCAGACTCAGAGCGTTTGCCCGATTGTTTCTTGCGGGACTTAGTTCTGACAGGGCTGACCTCCTGATCACTGTCTGATGAGAACGAACAGTCCGCCATGGTGAGAGTGCCCCAAGCTGAATAATAATTATTAATCAATTGATTGACAGGTGGATTTGCAATAATAATAAATAATGAATCAATAATTGATTGATTGATTGACAGATATCAGTTTGCCTGATTAATTGATTAATTGATTGGATGAATGCTTGCTTGATCAATTGATTGGTTGATTGAATGACTGGTTGCTTTAATTAAATAATTAATTAATAGGTATCAGCTTGCTTGATTAATTGATTGATTGGATGAAAGCTTGCTTAATTGATTAATTGAGTAATTGATAGTCTGGCTACAGCTCTGGGCAATGCACTATACCCAGCAAGCAGTGCTGGCACTCCTGCCACGCTCAGTACGAGGGCACCCCTGTCTCTGCCCAGGTGTGTGGGAAGGCCTTGCACAAAAGGCTGCCAAAGGGGTGAGCGATAACTGCAAACGCTCCCCCCCCTTCTCCCTCCTCCTGAGTCAATGCCCAGACCGGGACAGAGACTCAGCCAGCAAGCTCTCAGAACAAAGGCTGCGGCCCTTTAATTAGGGTCCGCGCTGCCCTGAGCAATCCAAAATGGCGGCCGCCCCTGCTCAAAATGGCGGCCGCGCGTTGGTGGTGTAGGAATAAAATGGCGGCCCGCCCTCGCTCTGTAGAGTGACTGGGCGCTTTCCCCTGGCGCCGTTTGCACACGGACGCCACTCAGGGATGATAACCTGGCTGGCCGCTTCACGGCGGGAGGGTGGCGAGCAACGGAAAGCCACGCCGCACCCCCCCCCAAGCCAACACTCACGGCGGTCGAAACGAGGTCGATCAAGCCTGAAATCGCAGCGCCGCCCGCAGAAACCTGACGGGACGGTCGCTGGACAAACCACGCCGCGCTGTGAGGGGCGCTGGTAGCCGCTCCTGGAAACGATCCTGCAGCGGCTCGAAGGTCTGAAGCGGCGGTCGGGGAGCAATTCGCTCAGCCCCGACCTCACAGCGATGGAAATCCGGCCGGATCCGCCCCGAAGGGACAGAAGCCGGCGGCAGCTAGCGCAGCAGCGCAAACGCCGGCACGACCCAGCTCCCTGGGCACGAAACCGACGACCAGCTGACTGATCCACAGAAAAGGAAAACCTAAACCTGCCCGAACTAAACAGAAATAAAAAAAGGGGGCTAATCAAAAATAACCAAAAGGCCTACCGCAATACTCAGAGCACAGAGAAAACCCTCTCAGTCTGTCAGCAACTGAGAGAAAGACTGGGGATTCGGGTGCAAAAGGGGGCGTGGAGAGAGCACAGAGTAGGTAGATAAGTGAAAAAAAGTTCTCTCAGTTGCTGTCAGAGAAGAGGATTTCCCAATGCTGGAGTGTAGTAGCAGCGTTCTGGAAAAGCTAAGCTTCCTTTTAGACTACCAGTTTTGGAATTTCAATTATTTAAAAAGAAAACTATCTATAGTACAAAGAACAGTATATTCCATACCTGGTGGGCTAGCTCATGAGCAATAACTGCTGTCACTCTCTTTTTATCAATTGCTGAAGAGGTATTGTTATCATAAAGGAGTGCTGTCTCTCGAAAAGTGATCAAACCCCAATTTTCCATACCTGCAGCCTGAAAATCTGGAAGAGCTACTAGATCTGGAGGAAGAAGGAAAAATTATTTTAAATACACTAGCAGCATTCACTACTTACTAAGCCGATTGAATCTTTCAATCAAATATACTGATATTTATGATATCAATATATACTGTATATCAACCAGGTGGGTGACTTTGAGCCAGTCACTCCCTTTTAGCCCAACCCATCATACAGTGTTGTTGTTATGGGGAAAATAGGAGGAAGGAGTATTATGTATATTCCCCATTTTGAAGTGTTTATAAAAATAATAAACGTGGGATGTAAATAAATAAAATGTCTAATTTCATGAACATATCTACTGTCCCTGCTGAACTTCTTGTCACTTTTAAACAACATATGATCAATTTGTCTAAATATTTAATCTATCCTACCTCTTTTATAAACTATTTTTTTAAAAAAATTCTTAAACATGTGCAGGCACATAAATGTGTCTTCTCAAAATGCTCAATTTTGAGCATTCACCATTGTAATCATTCAATAATATAACAGTCAAATTTAATAAAATAAAGAAGTAAATATTACACATTTTGCCTATTGCACTCCCATTCATTAAAAGCTGTTATAGTATTACATTATTATGTACATTCACCTAGTGTGTATATACATACCAGAAAGTAAAATATAATAACTCAATTGTATTTAATTTTATAAATGGATATAACTTTCTATCATATAATATTTAAAAACATACAATTTTATGTAGTAATTTATTTTGCCTATTTACTACTTATTTATTTAGCGTATGGCAAACATATGGACTTTTAGCAGATCAAACGTTAATGTCCAGTCCACCCAGCCATTCAAGGACAAGGTGATCTATGTTGAAAAAATCAGACAATGGGCCAGTGTAAGCTCTTGATGGACATTCGGACACAATGTGGTGGATATTTTGTCAAGGAGCACCACAGTCACACTGAGGGGTACAGACAAGACCCTTTTTTAAATCTACTACTTTTTTATTTATTTTTTACTTTTTTACTTACTACTTTATTTACTACTTTTGCTGACTGTTATTATATCTCACCACTATATTTCCCACCCTAATATTAACTGACTTCTAAAAGGCATATTTGTTTCCTGAGAATATGCCCTCTTAAGAATGTATGATAAAGAAATTTCATTAAAATGAAATCAAAAGAGCCTTGATAGTACAGTGGTTTAGTGCACCCTGTTATTAACACAGCTGCCTGCAATTTCTGCTGGTTCGAATCTCTCCAAGGCTCAAGGTTGACTCAGCCTTCCATCCTTTCTAAGGGAGGTGAAATGAGGACCCAGTTTGTGGGGGCAATAAGCTGACTTTGTATAAAATATACAAAATAATGAAGGCTATTGCTTAACGCATTGTAAGCCGCCCTGAGTCTCCGGAGAAGGGCGGCATATAAATCAAATCAAAAAAAAAAACCAACAACAAAAAAAAAACCCCTGAAATTTTATTTAATCTCAGTATTCAATTCCCCAAATGGCCAATTTATGAGATGCCTACAGCCAGGTGAAATGAAAGCAACAGCAGTCTCCTCTTTTGTTTCCTAGCAAATAAAAACTATTGGCAGCCTTAACTATCTCAGGGTTAAACAAAGAGTTGAAGAGTTGTTAAGAGTAATATCAGTAATAACCCAGTCAGAAAAAGGAAAATAAAAACCAAGACAACACTTGTTTTTTTGCTGGACTTGTTCCCTTCTCAATTACTCTTGTTATACCTAGACTTCTATTGCCATTAATTCTGGTTAGTTTTATTGAGATTAGATATAAATCAGCTGTGCTCTTTAGACATTCTATTTAACTATGTGTATATTTGGCATTAGACACAAGCTGCTCCTCACCACCCCCAAAAAAGTGTTGTGCAAGTTATACTACTGCTGTCTGCCTGAATCAATGCTATTATAACTTTTAGATAAACAATCACCTCATGTTATTGAACTGAATTGGTCACTGAAATCACTGGGAGATACCACTACATGTATTGAGAGCTGCTGAGTGTCATTTGGCAGGTGCTCATATGTGGCTTTTGTTTTGGTACCCATATTCTGGAATGTTTTCTCCCTTTGAAATTTAGGCAATTCCTGTAATAGTCAGTTTGGTGACATGGTTAAGGCACCAAGCTAGAAACTGGGAGACTGTGAAATGCTATTCCTGTCTTGGGCACAAAGCCAACTGGTAATTTTAGACCAGTCACTCACAGACCTAAGAAGAAGGCAATGATAAACATACTGATAAAAAAACATTGCCAAGAAAACTGTAGGGACTAATCCAGTCAGTTACCAGAAATCAGCACTAGCTCAAAGGGGCAAAAGGAAAAAAAAATCTATAAAATCTTTAGCCACCTGATAAAAACTTACTCTTTCTCCAGGACATCCTATTTTGAATGTTGGAATACTATTTTGTTTTGTTTTGTTATCTTCTCTTCTACCCCTTTAATGAAGATATTTTATGGAATGTTGTTTTGATATTATTGTTTTATCATTTATTATAAATTGCCTTAAGATGCTTTGGCATTTGAAATGGTTTATAAGTGCACAAAATCAATACATGAATAAATATATCATATGCGGGACTGACATTTGAAAGTATTTAGAAGATTCACATAGTTCAGAGCACAGAAAGAAGAATTAACCTTTATTTCTTTATGCAGAAAGATAAATTTGTTTCCCACATAATTTTCAACTGGGTGCAACTACTTCTTCAGTTTATTAATTATTTTAACTGATTTGCCTTGATTATTATTTCCAAATATCTTTGCTTTAAAAAAAAAAAAGACAATAGGAGAGCACATCATAGCTTATTTTGTAATAGAAGTCTGACATCATTTGGAAACTTTGCATACCAGCATTTTAAATCTTTTTACAAAATTAATCAGAGCTTTATTGCCTCCAGATTGAAATTTATGTTTTAATTTATTTTTCCCTGGATTACTAAACGACGTGTCTAAAAATTCCACAGTTTGTTCAACTTGCCCCTGCCTTTAAAAATATTTTTATAAGGGAAGCATACAAAGAATCTGATAAGAATAAACAAACTCTCACCTATTTTGTTAAATGGGTATGTTACGTTAAAATAATTCTGGTAAAATTCAAGAAGCTTCACTGCGGTGTTCAAGGCATATTCAGTCTGCCCAAGCTTTTGTGGTACAGCATAAACAGATACCTGGCACAATGGGAAAGAGAGAATAAATCAGAGGGAAGTTTCAATGGAATTCAGTTTTTCATTGTCTACATTACTTAGTGAAAAGAGCCAAAGATTTTCTATAATAGTTGATAAGGCAACATTAATAAGATGGTACATAGATAACCAAGTTCCATTATTTATGATTTTAAAAAAGGCTAAGATTGTCTTAGATCCATTTGTATAGCATATTATAAAACAAAAGGCAAAATGTTTTCCTTGTTTTTTCATTTCTAAAGATTTATATCCTAATAGCAGAGGAACCATTTCTATGATGTTAATATATACATGTTCACAGTTCAGGTCTGGATCAGAAGTTTGGTATTTCTCCCCTTCCCTTTACTTTTTTACTTTACTTTATTTTGAATTTATATACCGCCCTACTCCCGAAGGACTCAAGGCAGTTAACAGCCAAAAGATAAAACATACATAATACAAAATTTAAAAACAATGTAAAAATACATTAAATAATTCAGCCCAAACAATTTAAAACACCCCTATTGTTTTAAAAACATACCTATTGTTTTAAAACCAGCATTAACAGGAGTGACTGAGATAAAAATAGATCTCATTAGGTGGAAATAAAACAAAGTACTGGGTAAAATAAGAACAAAAGAAAAGCTTTACACTACTCTGTCTCTTCATATTTAGGCCAGCAAATGAATCTTTCTTCAAGATGATTCCTAACATTTGTCCTCTAGGCCTGACAAATAAGAAGATTAACATAGCCTATTGAATGTTGTAATAATTTGATACGATCAAAAACAAAGCAACTACCAAGCCAACTGTCAGGTCAAAAAAAAACTATAATCTACTTTCAGTACTTCAAATTTAAGAAGTGTAACATAATACACTGGGAAACGAGGGGGTTTTTTTGGGAGGGGTTACAGGAGCAAAAAAAGTCCACCTACCACAATCCCATTTGTTTTCTTATTGGTACATTTGAAGTTTCCAACAATGACAGCTACTAGGTAAGTGCTCATTTTCAAGCTAACGAAGAATTCATCTTGAAATAATCCATTTGCCAAGCGATTGGTTGATTTCTGGAAATACAAACCGGAGATCAGAATTCAATTATGTAAACAGAAGCTGCAGGTCCTGGAACATAAATCATAGAAGCCATCTGTTCTATGTTGAGATATACTTAGAAAATGGCTAATACACAAAATATAATGTACAGAACATTGTTATTTCCTATGATTGCAATACCCAACAGTTAGCAAATTAAAATTATATCAATAAGTCTAAGAAATAAAAATCAGATCAGTACTGAGCAAGTTCATCTGCCAGATTTGAACCAAAAATAATAAGCACTGATTTTATAAAGATATTTGTTCTGTATATGATATGCTTCATGAATATGTTAACTGAAAAAGAAATATTCATCCAGAGTATTAGCAGGAATCACTGCTAATACTCAACTTATCTTTTGATTGCATGATGCTTTTACACAAACACAATTTACTTCATGATATGATCTCAGCCTGACTAGGGTTCCTTCAAAAGACTGCTCTTACAATACATTGTATTAATTTAATATAGAGTTTATTAAGAGCAACAATGATGCCAAATTTGCAAACCATCACTGAAAAACAGGAACTCATAGCATGAAAACAAATTGTGCAAGCAATTTAATGAAGAATTAACTATCAGTCTTCCCATTTTTGCTTTTATTTCAATTTCACTTGAAAAGATCAGGGTAGCCCATAGTAGGGCATAATATGCACAAAATGATGCTGCATGATGGCAAAGTTAAAAAGACACTCTAGAGAACATTTGTTAGGGTGTCAAATAGTTGCATTATAAAATTTCCAAAGAGAATCCCACTGCTAATCAGCTACTAATCAGCTAGTAGTGCATTTTCATATTTCAGGCTATCATCAGAAATACCATAAATCCAGGGATGAAATGCTCCCGGTTCGGGTAGCGATGGAGGCGGGTGGTTTGGAGAACCGGTAGCAAAAATCCCTGCCCTCCCCCATGCCCAGCTGAGCCGCGCGATCATCAGAGGCTTTTTTAAAATTATTTTTAAAAGCATTTTTCTACAACCTCTTCGGCCGAAAAAATGCTTTCAAAAGTAAAAAAAAAAAGTCTCTGATGATCGCGCGGCTCAGCTGGGATCGTCAGAGGCTTTTAAAAGCATTTTTTCTACAACCTCTTCAGCTGAAGTGGTAGAAAAAATGTTTTTAAAAGAAAAGAAAGCCTCTGACGTCAGGCAACTCAGCTGGGATTGTCAGAGGCTTTTAAAAGAAAAAAAGCCTCTGCCGATCAAGCAACTCAGTTGGGATCGTCAGAGGCTTTTAAAAGCATTTTTTTACAACCTCTTCGGCCAAAGAGGTTGTAGAAAAAATGGTTTTAAAAGTTAAAAAAAAAAGTTGGCCACACCCACCCAGTCACATTACCCCCCCCCCCCCACCAAGCCACGTCCACAGAACTGGTAGTAACAAATTTTAGATTTCACCGCTGCGTAAATCCAATAATCATATATAATCAATTAGATTTCTAGTGGTACACTCTACAATGATTCATGATGGTGTACAATAAAAATCAAATTTAAGTAATGCAAACACTAAGAATCTGCAATTATCGAAGTATTTTATAAATTACTAAAATAAAATTAATATCATTCCAGAGATATATCATAATTAAATGTTCTTCTGAACATCTCAGTTTCTAACATTTCTCTAGATGTCAGAAGTGATGGAGTCACCCAGATTTCTAATGAAAGGCTACTACATATGTGCCAAAGCTGAGAAACAAAATGTCCTTGTTTCCCCTTTGATCCCATAAGGGGGAGGAAGAACTCTCCATCTCAAATTGCAACATGTGTACTGTATGCGTAAGATCCACTTGAAGAAACTGCTCCTTTTAGAGGCCAGGTTCCAAGCCATGTAAGGCTTTTTAAGTCTCGACAACTATTAATCAAACCATGATGGGATTCAGTTTAGTTCAAAGTCCACCCTCCCCCTCAACACACACACATACACACACATTAAACAAATCACTATAGCCTTCCAAGCACTAGGCCGATTCGTACTGCATTACTGCTTGGTTCAGGGTGGAGATATATAACATATAGTGATGATATTGTGGCCTCAACCAGCAAATGAGAAAAAAAGAGTTGGAAGGGACCTTGGAGATCTTCTTGTCCAAATCCTGCTCAAGCAGCAGACCCTATTCCATTTCAGACAAATGGCTGTCCAATCTCTTTTTAAAAGCCTCCATGATGAAGCACCCAGAGATTGCCTCTCTCCTTGATTAGTTTCCATCCATTCCTTCTTGTCTTCCTTCTGGTACTTCAGAAAATAGGATGACCCCTCTTCTTTGTGGCAGCCCCTCAAATATTGGAACACTGTTATCATGTCATCCCTACTCCTTCTTTTCACTAGACTAGACATACTGAATTCCTGCAACTATTTTTCATGTTTTAGCCTCCATCCCACTATTCATCCTTGTTGCTCTTCTCTGCACTCTTTCCAGAGTCTCAACATCTTTTTTACTTTGTGGCGACCAAACTGATGCAGTAATCCAAGTGCAGTCTTATTAAGGCACACTTCATGTCATCTTGATTTTATCCCTCTGTTTTAATGCAGCCTAGGATTGCATTGGCTTTTTTGGCAGCTGCAGCACACTGCTGGCTCAAATTTAAGTGATTGTCCACTAAAATGCAAAGATCTCTCTCAGTTATTGCTATTGAGTCAGATTTCATCTAATCTGTACGTGTACAAATTCACATTACATTTTTTTCACTTTCCTATCAACCTCTTCTATACTCAAACTTTCCTGTTGATTCCTTCTCACTCCTACTGAACTGATAAAAGTAGGAATCTCCCCTTCTCCCCTCCAGAGGTGTCGCTTTTTTTGAATAAGACATAAAATTAAACCGCCCAATCATTTGTGGCACTAATGACTGTGCCTCATTGACAACCTGTTTTATGTTCCTGGTGTCTAAGTTACTCAAGGCAGGATCTATGGCTATGGTCTACATCTCTTAGCACCACCAACTGATCTCACTTATTATAGGCAATCAGTAGTCTGGCCTTTCAACCAGCTAAACACTCATTCTTCCTGCAGCCTTCTCCGTGACCTAGGCCAGATGTTGTTAATTTAATTTAATTAATTTAATTAATTCAATTTATATGCCACTTTTCTCCGAAGACTCAGGGCGGCTTACAGTACATTTTAAAAACCATTATAAAAACATTTAAAAATTAAAACATTAAAACCCATTCACACCATTCATGGCCGGATCTCACACGATCGCAACAGCGAGATCAACGGTCCCAGGCCTGCCAGAATAGCCAGGTCTTCACCGCTTTTCGGAAGGCCAATAGGGTGGGAGTGGTCCGGACCTCAGGAGGTAGCTGGTTCCAGAGAGCTGGGGCAGCCACAGAGAAGGCCCTCCCCCGCGGGCCCACCAGCCGGCATTGTTTAGCTTACGGGTCCCGGAGGAGACCAACTCTGTGGGATCTTACCGGTCGCTGGGAGCTATGTGGTAGAAGGCGGTCTTGAAGATAACCTGGCCCTGAGCCATGTATGGCTTTAAAGGTAATAACCAACACCTTGAATTGTGCCCGGAGACCAATAGGGAGCCAGTGCAGCTCGTGAAGAATTGATGTAATGTGTGTGTATCTAGGCGCACCCACAATAGCTCGTACGGCTGCATTCTGGACCAACTGTAGTCTCCAAACACTTTTCAAGGGTAGCCCCATGTACAGCGCATTGCAATAATCTAACCGGGAGGTGACAAGGGCATGAGTGACTGTGAGGAGAGCCTCCCGATCCAAGTAGGGTCGCAATTGGTGCACCAGGCGAACCTGTGCAAAGGTCCCCCTAGCCACAGCTGTCAGATGTTGCTCTAATCTTAACTGTGAGTGTAAGAGGACACCAAAATTGTGAGCCCGTTCTGAGGGGGACAATTTCTCCCCTTCCCCCGAACGAAGGATGGACAATCAACATAGTCTTTAGGAGGCAATACCCACAGCCACTCTGTCTTGTCTGGGTTAAGTCTGAGCCTGTTGACTCCCATCCAGACCCTCACAACCTCCAAGCACCGGCACATCACATCCACTGCATCACTGAATTGACGCGGGGTAGAGATATACAGCTGGGTATCATCAGCATATTGCTGATATCTCACCACGTATCGTCGGATGATCTCACCCAGCGGCTTCATGTAGATGTTAAAATAGGAGGGGAGAGAGGACCGAGCCCTGAGGCACCCCACAAACGAGGGGCCTAGGGGTCGACCTCTGTCCTTCTACCAACACCGACTGTGACCGACCAGAGAGATAGGAGAACCACCGTAACACGGTGCCTCCCACTCCCAACTCCCTTAGTCATCCCAGAAGGATACCATGGTCAATGGTATCGAAAGCCACTGAGAGGTCAAGTAGCACCAAGATGGAGGAATGACCACCATCTCGGGCTCGCCAGAGATCATCCATCAGTGTGACCAAAGCAGTTTCCGTGCTGTAGCCAGGCCTGAAGCCAGACTGAAAAGGGTCCAGATAATTCGTTTCATCCAATGACCGCAGGAGCTGAAGTGCCACCACTTTCTCTACAACCTTTCCCACAAAGGGTAGGTTGGAGACTGGACGAAAGTTCTTTAATTCTCCTGGATCCAGGGAAGGCTTCTTTAGGAGGGGCCTTTTAATGAAACGATTCCTCAGCTATTCTTTCCCCAGCTACTTTTTCTCCATCCAGACTGAAAAGCTACTTCTGAACCACATTGGCATGAATTTTAGTGAATCCTGTTCTTATCTCTCTTCCCATCTTCTTGCTTTTTCTTTCATTTTATAATCAACTTGCCACCATTATAGTGCTCTCAATCTTCTGTCTGGTCCCAATCCTATTTCAATCAATTTTATCATGCCTTCATTTTTTCTAAAATCTTGTCCTACCAATTCAACTGACTCTTATTCAGCAACATTAAAACTCTAATAACAGCGACACTTGAATCATTTTCTCAGCCACTTTCTCTTTCTTCTGTTTGCTCTCACATTTCACTCTTCAATAGCTGACCACCAGCATCCAACCTTCTTCTTTGTTCTTTTAGCTTAGTGGGACCAATATGGCTCAACTACACAGATATCAGGTTTGGAAAAAAGATCACAATATTCAAAACTCACCCTTTTATTGAGCACCCATCTTCCTTCTAATTCTGAAATCTAATTTTGCAGGTCTGTCAGCCACTTTTTTTTTTTGGAGGGGGGGAATGTTACCATGTCCTTCCATTTAGCAGAATATCTCTGCATCATATTATCTTTTTTTCTAGGCCATTGAAATGCATAGTCACATACTGCCTTCATATCCTATGTGTGGGACTCCCAGTGCAATCTAGCTATCCTCCGAGGGAAAGTGGAAAGTAGACTAAATCAATCTTTTAGTTTTTCTTATCTTCTAAAGCTACATTTACCTTTTTTATTGTGGAAATTAAGTATAACTAATAGCCACATACATTCATAAAATAAAGTTCTTTACCAAGTAATTCAATTTTCCTGTCCTGTAGCACACTTCATGAGCATGTAACTGTATAAATATCAAACCACAAAAAGGTATGGATAGCTATATACCTTTGGCATATTTGACAGAGCAATGTGTTGATCTTCTCTGTTGATTTTGACTTGAAAACTGGCTTTGAATGCTGGTTCATCAAAACAAGGGAATGCTGCTCTTGCTGATAAGGGCTCAAACTGAGTTGCTGCAAGCCAACTGATAAAAAGAAAAACATTCAAATCTATATTTCTTTTAAATTTCTATATGTTACATAATTTAGAAATAAAATTTGGAGAGGAAAAATATAATCCTAACCATGTTACTTTAATTGTTTAAAAAAAGTAAAATGCTACCCCATCTAGAATCTTGAAAGCACCTAACAGATTTCCAGGATACCAAATCTTTATGATTATATAGCATCCTGGGAATTGTTACAAATATGTGGTCTTCATAACACTTCATTCAAGAAATTTACATTTAAATTTAAAAGTATCTTCCCAAGAAATCTTCGTAACATGTAAACATTGTAATCTTTTACCTTAGTCGATCTTATGCATTGGATTTCCCTAACAATTAAGGTCAGCAAATTGCATTTGATATTAGCCATACTAACAGTAACAATTACATATATAGCCACATTTCAAAATTAAATTTTCTGTATAATAACTACAACAAGGAAAAAAAGTATTTATTCTTAGTTCCTGAAATTTTACAAGGCAATACATGTGATCAACAAAATAAATTTTATATTAACAAAAAAATCCTTCATTATTATTCAGATATTTTTGTATATAATTACCTGAAAACTAGACTAGGTTCATTTATTACTACAGGTACTAAAGTTATTAAATCCATTTTGTTCAAAATTTACCATTCCATACATGTCACTATGTACATATGCACCCCTTTTCAGTCTGGCTGGTGTTCATAAATAGTGCAGACATAATGTACAGAATTCCTATCAAAGTAAAGCACAAGCTAGATGGGAGGCATTTCTCCATTTGTCAAACTGCTATATGCCAATACTAGCCAGCGAGTAAGGGGATTCACTTTCTCTCAATCAGATGAATGCCAAATAGATTGGTGAAGAAAAATGAAGCATTTAACCCCTCATTCAGTAAATTACATTTTATCTGCGCTTCACTTTATTATTCATCAGACTGTCACACTTTGCCAATATCATCCAGCTCAATGGCCTAATATTACTTGGCCATAAGATCCAGCCATAAACATGCTCTGCTTGATCCAATTTAGTACAATACTATTAGTACTGATTGGCAGCAGTCTTTCTGGATTTACAGCAAGAAGCTTCCATGAAAATTTAAATCAGGGATTTTTTTTTTTGCATGCCAGGAAGATGTTCTGCTTCTAAATAAGCAATAGTGCTTTATTTCTACAATAGGATTCCATAATATTCAGCAATATAGATAATATTAAAACTAATCTATAAAGATGGGTATAATTATTTTAGCTATTTTATGTGTTAATCAAGAAGACAGATATTCTCAAGGCAGTACACTGGAGAATAAATCAACAGGAAGAAAATGGGGTTACAGTGCACAGACATATGCAGCCTTTTTCCAGCTGTGTCCTTCTGTTGGTTGTTAGGTGGTATGCCAAGGGTGGAGATCAAAAAAATTAGCAATTCAAGCCAAAAGTAGATGCATATAATTTTTTCCCAGTTAAGATAAAAATAAATTAGTTCTAAGCTTACCTTGTTGAGTTGTTATTCTTAAAGGCAATTTTGTAAAAGCCAGAGTAAGTGTCTGATAAATTAGAGGAATACTCTATGCTGATCTTATATTTATGTCCTACAAGAAGAGCTTCTGGAGCTATAATTGCAATCTGGTCATTCATTGGGTATTCCAGGAAATCAGCTGGTTTTGGCTGGCTTGAACCGAGTGAAACAAATGTTACCTTGGTAATATTGAGCTTTGAACTATGAAGTATAACATGCATAGTAACCTGGATAACTTCCACAGTTATTTGAACAGAACCTGTAAATCTCATTGTGGTTAGATTTGGCTGCAGAACAATATCATAATGTGTTGGAACAACAAATTCTGGAAGCCTAAAATGAGCCCATGGAAACGGTTTTCCATTAGTTGCCAAATGATATGTATCTTCCATTGTGTGGTTTTTGTTGTGACAGCCTTCTTTGGTAAAAGTGCACTTGGGGAGAAGATAGATTGCCATTATTACGGAGACAGCAATCACCAGAACAACTGCACAGATTATTGTGGTCCTTACGGATGGAGCAGAACACGATCCATCTGAACGTTGCCTATAACCAGCCATATTACTTCGCAGACCAGTACTTCTATTCATGAAAGACATTCCCAGAAGTTTGGCTGATGATGATTCATAATCCTCTTCATCCTCATCCATTTCATGATCTCCAAGACCACGTACAAGAAGACGAGAACTTCTTGGTTCATATTCTACCTCATCGGGCTCCAAAGGATGCAAGCTAGGCTCTTTAGCCAAGTCAACCACATCAGGCTCTTCCTCAAACATGCTGTTTTCAATCATATTTCTAGGTAACTGAACTCGATCTAAGAAACAAAAAAGCAACATGTTACACAAAAAGTAACTGAAATAGCTGTGATTGGGTTTTTGATTATTTTACTTATAGCTGATAAAAATTGGGGTTCATATTATAGTTCTCATATAAGAAACTATTTGCAATGTATCTGTAAAGTAACAAATCAAATAGCTGCTGTAATAGCTGATGAAAAAATGGATGAATCAAAATGCTTTGGTGATTTCTTCATAATGAAAATGAATGATCAGAGATAACATTACATCAATAGAAAGCTACTTGCAAAGTGGGAATTTAGTCTAGTAGCAGGAGTGTCAAACCTGATCACGGGTCATATTGTGATGTATCGGGATGTTTTTTGCCTTTGAGGAGCCAGGGTGGGCGTGGCTGGGGTATCCAGTCCCCACGTCACCAGTTTGACACACCTGATCTAGAGCCACCCGTTAATGTTCCAGATGTATAGACTTCCTTAAAAATACTGTATTTTTTGGAGTTTAAGACACTCCAAACTATAAGACGCACCTTTTTTGGAGAGAAAAACAAGAAAAAAAATCTGCCTCTGCCTCCCAGCAATTTGCCTCGCAGCAAATAGCAGCCTGCTTTAGTTTCATTTTCATTTTCAGCACAGCCTGATTAGCACAAGAAAAAAAATCTGCCTCCCAGCAATTTGCCTCCTTGCAACAAAAAGCGGAGGCCTGCATGGCAATAGGCAATGGCAATCCCTGCAGCCTGAAACAGCTGGGGGTCGGGAGGCCGATCCAACCGGCAATCAACTGCTTGTGCTAATCAGGATGTACTGAAGATGAAACGGGCTGTTTGCTGTTTGCTGCAAGGAGGTAAATTGCTGGGAGGCAGAGGCCAAAGGGTGGGGGCCAGCAGGTAGGCGGGGCTACATTCATGTGTATAAGACGCACCCAAATTTTCACCCTCTTTTGGGGGGGGGGAGAATACTCCGAAAAATACAGTAGGTTTTAAGGATGAGCTAGCAAAAAGATAAGTGGATCACTGAATTTCACCATTGCCATTGTCTCTTCCATCACCTTTACCTTTAAGGAAATCATAGAAAGCATATTCATAATTCAATACAGCTGGGCTTCAAATATTACTAAAACACAATATATTTTCTTTTAAAATATATTGTTAAGATCAGACACAGTTTATAAAATGAAGAAACTGCAATCACTACAAATACTAAGCAAATTCTGGTCATATTATCTCTGAAGCTACTGAAATTTTTCATGAATGTCTCCACTCCAAAATGCACTGATTTAGCTCATGCTGGAGGAGTTTTGGCCTTATCAAAAAACTATTTTCTGTTCCCCTCTAAATATAAATACGTTCCAAATATTACTGGAGTTTTCTGTCTTTAATAAGCATAGTGCTTTGATGCAAAATTTAAAAATAAGAGTAACAAACAGCAAGCATTCATTAAATACTGTACTGGATTACATCTGCATTATATTTTATAAAATAAAACATAAAACTAACTTTATATGCATACACCTCTGCTCAGTTACAGGGAAGTATAATTCATATTCAAAACTAAAACTTTGTCTTACAAGGTGATTTTACTCAATACACAGTGGAATAGTCCCATAGCAAAACTTGCAGCAATATATTTATTATATAGTCCTCAAATCATTTGCACTAAAATAGACTTATTGTAGCATTACCTAGAGTAACTAACTAGATTAACATTATTCTGGAATGTTTAGATACACATATTAACTTGTAATATTACTCTTAAGCATTTATACATCTGAATTCTTCCAACTTTAATAAGAGTGACATATGGATTTTCCCCCTTAGCACTGATATCAGCAACAACTTCATTGCAGGCAGCTGCTAAGATATCTGCTTCAATTATGCATTAAGCAGTCTGTCATACTATAAATGTATGAATTATTTTTAAAAAATCAAAGTGCATTAGAATGCAATACTCACATAGTGTTGCATCTAACAGACTAGAACAATTTTCCTATACAAGTTACAATATTCTTCACAAGCCTGGCAGAAACACTAATGATAAAATCTGCATAATCCTGCTATCGGAAACTATACAAAAATCCTTTTTTTCCACAATTCCAAAGTATATCCGCATAATGACAAATTCAACTAACAATTAACATTTTTATGCTTCTTAATTTTCAACACCATTTGGGAGAGACTTGGGATCCAGCAGCTGCTAAGCACATGCCTGGCAGAATGTTCCATATGCAACTGGTAATATTGCTAATTTAAAGGATGATAGAAAGTTCCTCTATCTTGAGTTCTCAAAGAGCCTCTGGCAATCAGATTAGATGAAAGTTAATGTCGTGAGTACTACTTAATATTGTATAGTACTGCTATGCTATACTATGTAGATGAAAGTATACAGTGATGAAAAGTCCATCAGAACTAAAATAAATTCTGTGTACATGTCAAGAATTTATCCAATTCGCTGAAACTAACTGGATTAAATTTGCATAAAACTTTCTGGCTACAAATATGGTTCACCTACTATAGGTTCATGATTAGGGGATTGTGACCAAATTGCTTAATTTCTTACTTCCCCTCTCCCCGCCCCCTTACTAACTAGGCTGATAGACTTCTCCAATAATGACAGACTTTGAGTAGCATATAGTACCACTCAATGGTATGTGTTATGGCAATTTAATTAAAACAAATACAGTACATATAAAATTATGATATTTATTCTAACAATTCCTTATGCAAGACTGTAAATAATGCTTTTTTTCAAAGAAATGAAAAACAATTTAGTTCAGAACAGGAAACATAGACCTTGTACAAGTGGGTCACTGAATATGAGTGAAATTGAAACAAGGGAAATGGGCACACATTCTACTCTCCCCGCTAACCTTCCCATGCATGTGGTTATTGCCTGATCTGCAGTCATATTAAAGCTGAAAATGCTTTAAATCACTTTTAAAAGCTTTATTTTAAGAGTACAAAAATATCTTAAAGCAATCTGACTATCAGGAAGGTTTGGGGTGGCATTTCTATGGAGCATTAATCTCTGTTCTGTCAAGGCAGCACAAATATCAGATAGAAATGAAACATATTAAGAAATACAAGCATAAAACAAAAGTCCTCTCAGTTATTGATGGACTAATTTTATTCTGAGAAAGGAAGGACAACATATAGATTACCAATTAGTTAATCATTGGAAATTTAATGTGAGCATCAAATTTTTAAATCCAAACTGAAAGAAACAGCCACCATTTTTGTGCAGTGTTAGCCTGCAGAATTGAGTATGGTCTGAACAATAGATTTCCTGACATTTTACTGGCAACTACAGCTGAGGATCTTCAGAGGCAAGGTAGGTTATCTGTTACACACACCATGTCCACTGAGCAGAGATGGTCCACCTTTGCTTTTGAAGATGCCAGCCACAGCTGTCAACAAAACATCAGCAAATCTGTTGTCTAGACCAGCACGTTCACTAAACCCTGAAGCCCAACAAATGTTGCCTGTGAAAGCCCATACCAGTGTATCAGTCACAATTTGCCATCCTTTAATCACAGGAGTATTTTCTGGCTTTCTATCAGAAATGTAAGTACACAGTATAACTTTATAAAATAACAAATAGTAAAAAGGAATCTTTTTTATTCATTCCTGTTTCCTGCTCAACATCTGGTTAGGACTGCTAGACAGCAAAAACCCATCATCCAGAATAATAGTCTGTTTCACTGACACTTGTTCTGACCTTTAAGACATTTCCCTTAATGTTTCACCAAAATCTCTTTCTTTTACAGTTTCCCCTCTGGGATTCTAATCCTGCCTTGAAATAACAGAAAATGATTTTCCTTTCTACATGATAGCTTTTAAAATGTTTAGAGGACACTTAACATATCTCCCTTTCAGCTTTTTTTTAAGGCTGAACAATCTTCAATCTTTCAATTCCTCATACAAATACCTCCTCCAAGGGTGCTCAAATCTGTGAATGCTTAATTTATTTTTAGAACTGTACACAATGTTACAAAATCACCTGTTTTTCTTATTTAAATGCAAGCTTTTAATTTTTATTGCCTAAAACTTATCTTTTTGATTTGAAGCCAAATGTAAGAGGAGTGACAGAACCTGGGGAATAGAGTTAAAAGCGGGATCTGCCTAGAATTCTTATATAGTCACAAGTACACTAAGTAGAACCTGCCCCCCTTGAATTCTGTGGACCTTATCTAACTACAAGCAGGCACTAATCATTAATTGAGAAGACTCCTGTGCATATGTTGTTTAACAATAAATCAGTTTAATTGGATTTTCACATGTGGAACTGGTCTTTCATACCTGACATCAAAAGTCCATCATGTTAAGGGAATGATTCAAGAAAATTAATAAAATTGGACATATGCACTACGAACTTAAATGCTTAGATTTTTGAGTGACAAAATTCCTACAGACCAAAGAACAAAATCATAATAGATGAAAATATAAGAACTTGTAGATTGTATTCCAATACTTTTCTTCACGCCAGATTCCTCATATTTTCCACTTCAAATGCATAACCTTCTTTGTTTTGCCAGAGCTATCAGACTGCAGAACTTCAAAGTACATGGTATTAATTTAACAGTTTAGTTCATATGTTCTGAAGATGAATAAGGAATGTTTTTGTTAATATATAAGCAATGCACACCTTTATAATTTATATTCAGACTTTTAAGAAATTCTACTTACAGTTCATATGTATTTTGAAACTATAGATCAGGGGCAGACAGTCTGCTCCCTAAGGCCATGGTCTAATTTCAGAAGTTCTTTGCAGAATATAATTTCTAATATTTGGTAAATGGTATCTATCCACCTCTATATCTTATACTGGATTGAAAGAAGATTGTTAGAAACAATGGCAAAGAAAAGGCTGGATGATAGAAAAAGTAAAAAAGATTGTCAAATAAAAAGTATCCTCACACATAAAGGACTCTGAACCCACCCATTATTCATTTCAATCTTATCAATTATGTATTTGCCAAAAATGTAGCCTGCTATTTTTTTTTAAAAAAAAGTTTGCTAATCCTTCTCTAGATAATGATACTGTCAGGTGCAAAGGATCAGGACCAAACATTAAGCTCAGAAGCAGTTCAGAAGAAGCCTACAGTATATACAGGAATCCAGTCAACTAATGGTCAATACTAAATTGGCACTAGGTAAGAATTAATGAAATTTAAGAGGCTGGATTTGGATTGTTTGTGCCAATGTGACAACTCCAGACTGATTACTCTCTTAACTCCATCCCCTGGCTCTGCCTTCTCTTTTCCTAGCCATTGCACATATAAAATAATTCATAATTTTAGTCAATGTAGTCATAAAAGTATGGCATTCTACACTTTTGATCCTAATATGAAAACATTATCTCATTACTGAAAAAGATTTAATTTTGGTGGGATACAAATGCACATGTGCATTACATCATCATCTAAGCACCTACCTATGACAGCTAAAGTCAGAGGTTGCAATTGTAAGAGTTCAACTCACATTTGAGGAAATAAATACACAATCATATTGCATTTCATGCTATTCAATACAGCAAAATCAGGATTTAAGAAATAATATATACAAAGATATGGGGAATGTGCATCGCTATGTCCTTAGCTTTAGCGGTATACTAAAGTATCTCAACAGGATTTTGGCAAATTAAGTCATTTTAAAAATACAAAGGGGAGTTTGCAGTACTTTTCCATTATAGTATTTCTATACACATGCTAAGAAGCTAGTCTCATACCCTCCAACTAGTATAACGCCTTTGGGACCAGTAGGAAATTCACTGTGGTTATCAACTGGAAGTGATGTAGTCAAAAGGATAAATATTTCATCCCAAAAGCTCAGTGATCTTAGGATACCTGTAATTATCTAAGTGCTCACTGCATTCTCTGTGCATATGTGCTGATGGATTGGTTATGGGGAATTATAGCAAAATATTAGAAAGAACCAATTTACCTGACTTAACTGAATTAACAGATTCACAGAGTTGGAAGGGACCTTGTAGGTCATCTAATCCATCCCTCCGCCCAAACAGAATTGATTTGTGGAGGGGAGATGGAAAAAAGTTTTATATATAAATATATTACAATATATATTAATAAGAAACATTCAGAAATGTTTTCTACATCCTACATCTATTCTATGAAATCCTATGAACATATCATGAGCAAGACAGTCCTGGGAGTTCATCTTTAAAACCCATTAATAATACTGCACTCAAAGAGCAGCAATCATATCCTGAGTAAGCAGAAGGCAGAGCATCCAATCATCAGCCTCTTGAAACATAACATTAAAAAATCAATTATGGATAAAAGCTTCTTCAAGAAAATGCCAAAGGGATCTTTTTAAAAAGGCTAAAAAGAAATCTAACATGATTTTTAGAAAATATTCCTAAAAAAACCCCTCATGCTAAAAGATAAACCATTTCTTCTTCATCAACTCTTCTTCCTATGAGCCTTTAAATATAGCTCTATGGCTCCCTAAGCCAACACATATTTACTTAAGAGGAAAAAAGCCAGTTTATAAATAAAGCACTGGTTTTATTTTTAAAACTACAAGCTTCATGGTAAGTGGAGCTTGTAAGTTAAAGTATTTGTCTAGACACAATCTAAGAGTTCAGTTTTTACATACATTTTACAACCAGATTTGAAGATTTAAGTAGGATTATGAATTCCCAGAAGAGCTCGAAAAGAGGCATTTGCCAAATTACAAATCTATTTCCAAGAGCTCAACACAGATATATATTCACACTAATCGTTTTTTTCATGAGTTTAATTACCATGTTTGTGAAGTGTTTCAATCCACATTTTTGCCATAGGGCAGTGATGGCGAACCTTTTAGAAGTGCCCAAACTGAAAGGTGTGTGTGTGTGTGTGCGCATGTGCAGACACGCACAAACATGTGCATGTGCGGACATGCATGCATGTGCAGCAGAGACCCAAAGACTAGCTGGCTGGTCGGAGGCGGGGCATCCCAACACCAGCAGCACAGCAAGAGGTAAGATCTTCTTTCATGAGCTTCTGTTTCGTTGTTTGCATGGAAACAGAAGCTCATGAAAGAAACACCACGGAGATCTGACATGGGGCAACAGCGTGCGTGCCAGCAGAGAGGGCTCTGCGCGCCATCTCTGGCACACGTGCCATAGGTTCGCCATCACGGCCATAGGGGAACAGCAGACAGAAAAATACCAGGAACAGAAGAAGTAGTGTTCCTTTAGTACTTCTAAGAAAAAAAAGGGTTTTCTCTAAGTATCACAAAATTTGAAATCATCAAATTATAATAGCAACTTGGCATAACATTTACACAATCTTTCAAATGAAGAGTTTGAATGCTCTGTTTTAATAAATCAGTGCAAGGTCATTTAAGACTATGAAATGAGCTTCTTTTTGCTGTATCTTAAAATGAGCTTTATGCAATAAAATATATATTTAAATATATATTGGGCACCTCCATTCTCAGTTGAAAATAAGGACAAAAAGATTAAAAGAGTGAAATTAAAAGTGAGGCTCAGACTGAATATTAGGAGAAATTTCCTGATAATAACACAGGTAAATCTGCCAGGAACATTATAGACTTTCCCATTTCAGATAGGTGTTATATGGCTACCTTTCAGGAATCTGGGGCAGATGATTGGATTAAATGGTCTATAAAATTACTTCCAATCCTATGATTATAATTTTAGACAAGAGAAAGGGTAGATCAATGTATAACTGTTGCAAGAATGTTATCTATATAAATGTGCTTATGTAATTCCCTGCAATTTTATTTCATGTAAATTCTGATTCTTACCTCAATGTATGCTAAACCCCTTAATCCCAGATAATTTATTTGTTCTTGAATTAACTATTTTTGCAACAGTTACAATAAATGATTTCAAGTTATATGACTCATTTAAAAAATCTTGCAATGTTTTTCTTCAGGTCCAATTGATTCATAGAATATATCATAAAGCAGTAGTGAAAAGGAAATAACTCAGTCCTGGCTGGAAATCAGAATTTACTTGTATCTCAAAGATAAAGAATTTTAAGACCTAGACATCCTTTACAGTCAACAAATAAAAATCTATTTATGGATTACAATTTTATCCAAAGAAGAATAGGCTTTCTCTGTCTCCTTTTCTAATTCAAGCACCACTGGAAATCTGGATTTAATTAATTTAAGCTTAATGCTTCATAGTAAAGATAACTGCACCTTCCTTGAGGTGAGTTCATCAGTATGTCCTTGTCCATACATCAGTATGTCCTTTTTCTTTTCCTGGTATTTTTTCCAGACTTCCCAATCTAGTATATAGACGCAGTATTCTCATCCTAATAGATAATTCACCCAACCCTGCTTAGTTTCTAATCCAAGTGATTAGCCAGATGCTTATACCAATTGAAGCTTCTTAAAATCTAGAAATGAGTAAACAAACAAAAAATGTATTTAAGGATGTACCTTGCCACAAAAAAAGAAAAAGATATGCAACAAACAGAGACTGTTAATAATCCAACCAATATTCACTGTTCATTGTAAGAAACAAAAAAAGAGAATACACCTATTTTAAACAAATAATTCCACAAATAAATTCTAAATAGGACAACAGTAGTATTTTTCCTACTTTCTTCAATCTTCTGTGATCACTCAAAACTGAGATTTCTGAAAAATGTCTTAGTAAATTATCAATAAAGGGGAATATTTGTAGCTCTGGGTTGAAATGAGGGGTTCTTGGTGCTGAGCTTGATTATTTTCTTACTAGAATATCTCTTCTAGAATATCCTCTAGGAGATATTTCTATATGTTTACCAGGATATCTCCTTTATGAACAAAAGCTTTGGTTCATTGATTAGCATTAAAAGATATTTCCATGTAACATTAATGTCAAGATTCCAGGGTTTTTTTTCACTCTAAACTGCTGCATTTTAAAATATCAGTTGCATTCTATAATTTAATTATATCTTGTAACTAAATTCTAAATAACATGGATTTTAACTCCATCATCATACCTAATCATATAAAAAAAAATGAAAGCTTTTACATTTTCTAATTACTGAACTGAATCCCCATGAAACCTTCACTAATCGTAAAAATAAAGTTCAAACCCTTGCACAAAGAATTCAAGCTGTTTTTGCTCTTTCTATCATCATGATAAGCCAAATGAGAATTGCTCTGTTGATATTGCCTAAACAGCAGTAGCCATCATCTTTGAATTAAAATTCCTGCTTGGGAATGGAGAACCTTCTCTTGGCCCAGTTTCAGGAGCCAATTCATTTTCCAATCAGCTTCTGGACACCTCCAGTCAGACCCTAGAAAAGCTGAGCTGTAGAACCCAATAAATAGGAAAGAAAATATTTAAGAAAAAAGAAACCCAGTAAGTCAGAAAGAATTTACATCACTTTAAGAGGCAGTTGGCTCCCAGCCAAAGACAGGTGTTGACAGAGATTCCCTCTTCCTCTCCAAAGGAGGAGGATTTCCCTGCCTTTCTGGATGCAATTATCAACATATGCTCTTTTTTACATGGCAGTTCCCACTCAGAAATTATTTGCTGCGCCCCACAGCCCCAAACTGATGTATCCACTTTACGGGTCGGGTTTATTCTCCCGGCATCTCAGGAAGCCAAACGCAACCCGTGAAAACTTAACTGCTCGACCCGAGAGCCCTTTTCGGTAGGCAAGTGGGGGGGAAAGACGTCCTTCTTCCCCCAAACTTTCCACCGGCGACTCCCAGGCTGTCACCGTATAGCAGCAACCTTACCTTCAAGGCTTTCTTGAAGGGGATGGGTGGCGTTTGCACGGGGCGGGGCGGCCACCTTCGCCCCAACACACCTGGGGGCGCGGGAGGAAGACTTCTCGAAGCCGGCTGCTTAAAAGCGCGCGGCCTTGACATTTCAGGAAGTTTGACGCCGGGCCTTGGCCTCTCTTAAACGGCCGCCTGAGGGCCGGGGGGTTCTGCTGTAAGTAGAGGTCCTCCAGCAGCAGCCCGGAGGAGTCAGGTTACCGCTGGCGCGCGGGAAGGCCAGAAAGAGGACTGCTTTTACTCACCGCTACTGGGGAAGGACTCCATTTTCCTCCTCCTGCGAGGCCAGCCAAAACACGAAAAGGGCGGAAAAGACAAAAAAAAAAAAACACGCCCGAAACCAAAACAAACCAAAAGCAGAAGCCGCCGCGGCTCCTCCTCACACCTTGGCCTGCTCCTCCTCCTCCTCCTCCTCTTCTCGCAGTTGCATGTTACCGAGGCGGACGCGGCTGCCGGTCCTTTGCGGTCCTATAGGGAGGCTTCGTGCAGCCTCCGTCGCCGCTGCCTACAGAATAACAAGCCCTATGACGGGAGCAGGAGGACGGTCTCGGGAGGGAGCGCTGGTCCGCTGCCCACTCGGCTCGCTTCCCCTCCCAGCCAAACGGCTCTGGCGGCTCGATGTCAAGGGCAGGGACAGCCCTCGACCATTTTCTGCTTCCCAGCTTCTCCGACCCCTCCCCTGCTTAGGGATGGGCTGTTTAGCGGCCTTCCGAGGCCACCTCCTCTCAACGCTTCGGGACCCGCTTGAGGAGGCCTACGCAAGTGGCTGAATTCAGGGGCGGCTGCGCCTGATCCAGAAACCCTTGGGGCGGTCCCCCCCCCCCCCCGGATAACAGGGCCCTCTCTTCCCACCGTTTGAAGCCCCCGCTGTCAAATAATATAATTGGAATCAACTCGAGTTGAGATCCGAAGTTTCACTTAGAAAGGCTTAATTTAATTTCGAGTTTAACTTAAACGTGTTTTTCCAGTTTCTTTTTTTTTTCCCCTTCCGTGTTTGCCTCCCCTCCCCTCTTTTTACCCCTTGAATTTAAAGCCAGTAAAATTCTCATCAAGTTGCAACATCTCAGACCAAACAAGAGATGGTAGTAAATCATATATAGACAGGCAGTAAAAGGATTGCTGCTTGTTGGGTTTTGGCAGTGCTGTGCTGTCTCAAAGCTGTGTAAGGAGTGACATACACCAAGCAAAGGGTTTTTTTTTCCCCCTGAAATATGCATAAATAAACTGTCATCCTGCTTTTTTCATAGTTGCTGAGACACAAGGAAATCTGCCAGGAGAAGGAATCCTTTTTTTTAAATAATTCCCAGACTTGCTCTTTGTTTACAGATAAATCTGTTCCTGAAATTATTCTTTTTACAATTGTAATTTGTTATTCAATTGTAATTTGTTATTCAATTGTAACCTGATGGCAACAAAATGCTTCAATAATGAGAACTTGCTTAAACTAGCTGTCTAAATTCTCAATTATAGTTCTTAATTACAATTATCCTTAGTTACAATATATCCTTAGATATAAAGGATTTATAGACATTCACCTTCATCTCTTCTTGTAATTTAAAACGTATTTTATTATCCTCTTGGAGTTCTAGGAAGCTCACACCACCAATCAAAATGAGGAAATATAATCCAACCACTATAGCAGCAAAAAGTAATTCTGTCTATCTCTGGATGCTTCCTCCCAAAAGGAAGGTCTTTACTAATGCAACAGTGGGACAAGATTCCCTGAAGCAAATTCCAGAATAAAGTCATAACCACCAAATAGCCTCTATGAATCCTGCCAGATGAATTTTGATGACTACATCTAAATTCCATTGATGTTGCCAGGATAGATCCAGTATCAGTCTGACTCTTCTACTGATGTATGTTTTTGAAAGAGATAACGAAAACTCCAGTTATCCAGTTATTTGACTACAGTATGTATTTTTTTTCTTTTGACTAGCTATATTTGTTACAGGCAATGAAAAATTCGAAGTACTAAAGTGATGCTTCCTTGATACACTTTTTTCTCTAGATTAGGGGTGTCAAACTCGATTTCATTTAGGGCCACATCAGGGTTGTGATTGAATTCGGGGGGGGGGTGCATGGCTGGGGGGCCTGCCAACTTCCCTGCCTTCCTCCTCATTCCTATCTCCTTCCTCCCTCCCTCCCCTTCTCATTCCCATCTCCTTCCTTCCTCCCTGCCCTCCTCTTCCTCCTCTCCTTATTCCCATCTCCTTCCTTCCTTCCTTCCTCCTTCCTCTCCCCTTTCTCCTTCTCTCCGGGGGTGTCAAACTCAAGGCCTGATCTGATGTGGCTAGATCTGGCCCCTGGGGCTGCTCTTGAGGCAGCAAAGGACCAGCTCCTGGCACCTCAGCCAGGTGCTGACCTATAACTGGATGGCAGCCATCTGGTCTGGAACACAGTGAGCCGTAGATCCACAGGACAGCCCTGGAGCCAGCTAGGGGCCACCCCCGCTGCCTCTGCCCTGCCCCCTGGGGGTGTGCACAGGTGACAAGTCCCCAGGGGGCGGGGATGAGGCAGCAGGGTGGTTCCTCACCAGCTCTAGGGTGGTCCCGCGGATCTAAAGCTGACCGCATTCTGGCCCAGATGGCAGCCATCAAGTTATAGATGCCACATATACACAAGTATAGTGACCACATACTATACATACTAGCAGATGCAGTATGCAAGCACTCACCCTGGTTAGATTTCTTTGCCTATACATGTACGTCTCTCACACACACAGCACATGCACCATGATGAACCCTCCCACACAGACAAATTTATCTATTTATAATTATAAGGCCACTCTAATTAACTTTGGGGAGCATATAGATTAAAAATAGATACAATACTTAAAACTAGACAATAGCAAACATAACAGAGGAAAACATACATACCAGCAGTGATATCCGGCCGGATCTATCAGTCTCACACAATCCTGTAGGGCCGGAGGTGGGTGGGCGGAGCCTCCAGGACATCATCACATCCCTTTTTTTACCCTCTGCGCATGCGCAGAAGCGGGGGTCACGTTTCCAATCCAGTAGCGAAGGTAAGTGCATTATATCCCTGATACATACCTAACAGAAGGAGATATTTCATGCCAGATGAGCCCACTGTGACCTATCCTAGAAATTCAGGAATAAACCAGGTTCTCAAACATCATTTAAAACTGTTATGAGTTAGGCCAGTTTGAACATCTGATGAAATATTCCAAATGACAGGCACTCTGACAAAGAAGGCATGTTTCCCCGGTCCTGTCAGACTGATTAATTTATGGATTGCTTAATGAACCATACTCACATTGTTAAATCTTAAGAGGTGGGCAGAAATGGGAGAAAGATCATCCCTCAGATAGCCAGGCTCTATACCATGATTATTCCTGACACCATGAATTGCACTGAAAAGCTCGCTGTAACCAGTGCAACTCATACAGCAGAAGTGTTATTTGGACATACTAGGTTGTGCTCGTAAGCGTTCATGCCGTTGTATTCTGGATCAGCTGTAGCTTCTATATGGTCCTCAAGGACAGCCATGTATAGAGCATGTTGCAGTGCCACATCATTATGAGTTATGTTAAAAAAATTCATATGTTGGACTTCCGGTTGACGTCGTGGAGAAAACGACTGGAAAATAGCAGAGCTCCTCCATGAAATGCAGTCGGCAACTGCTTGCTGGGAGACCCTATGGGGTTAAACCTCCCTGGAGGGGAGGTGAAGAAAGGAGAGGTACTTGGTCGATTGCAAGGAAAATGCAATTTCCTTGCTGATCTGAAGAAAGTTCTCCTGAACAGCAGCAGGGACGATGGCCATTTTTGGTCAGTCACAAGCTAGGACAACCGGGACACTAAGATCTTGTGCTGGAGTGGTGTGTAGACAGAGCAGTGAAACTGGGTGAGAAAATTTCCAACTATTATCTTAACTTAAACTTAAAAGTTCCAACAATGATCTCCAAACACTAAAAAAGCGGTGATTGGATTTATGGAGAAAAATTAAAGACTAAAAACTAAAGAAGAAGATTAAAGATTTAGAAGTAAAAGAAAAACCTAAAGGATGATTTAAAACATAGAAAGCTTGGAAAAGCCAAACAACGTTGTGAAAAGTGACTATTGGGAGAAATTGTTTTTCTAAACTTTATCTCTAATTCCCCTGACTGGATGACAATCAGTTGTTTCTGGTTTTTTATATTCTGTGGAACTCTGGAATTGGAAGCAGGGGAGCCATCTACTGGAGGAAGAAGATTACTGCATTGTACAAAATCCAAAAGGAAATGAAGAGAAAGTAAATAACATCTGGAAAACTATCTGACCTTGACTTTATCTTAGTAGGCAGTTGGAATGCTGGGAAATATTTACTGAACTTCTTGAAGATTCAGAAGGCAAATTAAATTAAACACTTAAACTCTACTGGAACAATACACTGAAAAGCGGATTTGAAAGATTGGAAGAAACCTGGTGGGCTAAATTGGATTTGGGTTATTAAACATTACATGATAGATCATCCTATGAAGCAAAAGAAGAAAAGTGACAGAAGGGGGAAGGAAAAAAGAAAAAAAAGAAAAGATAAATAAGATTTTAAACTCTGGATAATTGGGAAGGTGTAAATTGGAATTTATAAAGACTGAAAAGCACAAATTTATAGACATTTGGGGGACTTGGAGAAACAACTTTGGGATTGATCAAATCTTGCTAATAATTGATTTTGGGGGAGTTAGATGTTGGGATATTGGGATATTAGAGGGATATTAATTTGTTACAAAATGACCCATCAGGAAACAATAAAGTTTTATGAAGAAATGTTAGAAATAGCAACAAAGAACTATAAAAAGCTGATGGACATATTTAAAGATAAAGATTTGAAAGTAGAGGGCACTTAACAAATGGTGGGAAAAGATGAATATGATACACAGAAGACAGCTGAGAAATTAGAAGGAGTGGTTGAGGGAACAATGAAACATAAACTACAAAAAGATAAAAATAAGTTAAAATCAGAGAAAAATACTGAAAAGACAGCAATGACAAATACTAAAAATCCAATAGACAATTCCTTAAGAGCTTATAATAGAATAGAGGGGGGGAAAGGAGGAGCTCACAAAAACAAAGAAAGGGTTATGGATGGATATTCAAAAGATGCAGCAGAAGGAGATAAAGGATAAGACAGAGGGAATAATCAGTTTGTGTAAAATTGTTACAAAGACATATAGGATTCCAAGAGAGAAATATAAAAGAATCATCAAAAAAATCAATAAATGATGAAATTCTAGAAAGGCTGAGAGATGATGGATAGAGAAACAATATTTTGTAAGACAGTAACAATATTGAAAATCAATAAGTAGAAAGTTTAAATTGGGGAAATAGTAACACACGCACACATATATATAATAGAATTTATGAATACAGATATGAATACAGAATTTATGAATACAGATACAGATTAAAATTAGGAAATGGGAGACTAGGAGTAGGTATATTTAAAAGTAGTATTATGATTAACAGGATAGAAATATATATATTGGAAAATATAGTCTATAAAGACTATAAATCCAGGGGACTTAGAGATATAAACTTGGGACTGATTAGATGTTACTGATAATTTGGTTTTAATGGTGTTTATAGAAAGTTGAGATATTGAAAATGTGGTTGAACACTGAATGACATCTATAATATCTAAATGTTAGGAGTTAATAAGTACATAAAAGAATATATTACAATTATAATGAGCACATTAAGGTTAGAAGTTGGAAGATAAAAATTTTGTATATGTAATTGAATTATTACTGTGAACACTGTGTGAAAAATATGTTAACCCAGTCATTACACTGTCCATAAAAAAATGTTGGTTGTTAAAGAAAAACTGCAAATAAAACTTATACCAAAAAAATAATAATCATATGTTAAAATTCACAGATTAATCTGTGAAAAGGCCTTTCTGGCTAGCTGCCATCTGCTCTTCAGAAAGGAGAACCCCCCAAATTGTGCACAAAATATGTATTGCCACCCCATCCTGAATTAATTATGGAGCTTCTCCAGCACAGGAAGAATCACGCACCCAAGGGCACATAAGTCACGTTATGGCTTAATTTAAACCTGTTCCTCCACATTCAAACCCAAACAGCCTCCAGGCACTCCAGGCACTAAGACAAGACCTTGACAGCATCACTTGATTGGTGAGCTGATGGACTGACTGTTCATAGCTAGTAGTGTTTAAGTATCAATCAGTTATTTGGATGAATTGATTCAGAGATCCCTGCCAATGATACAATCCATTGATACGAAGCTTCCACTTCTTGTTGTAAAATGGTTTATTATAAATTCTGAAAACTATTCTTCGATTGCATGAAGCTATTTCCACTTCATGTGTACTCTAAGAAACAAGATACTGTATGCAAATTGTATTGAATCATTGAATAAGCACATAGGCACAATAAGTATGTTTTCTGTCTCTAGCAATGTAACAGTTTTGCTTTTTGACATTTTTTGGTGTGTAGATGAAAAAAGAAACAGTGATATTTCAGTTAACCCAGTGCTATTTCCTGACTCTTGTTCCTCTGAAAGAAAATGTTGAGCTACTGTGACTGAATTAAATTCCACAACTATTTTAGAATTAGATTTAGAAATAAAATACCCTGTTTCCCCAAAATAAGACATTCCCTGATAATAATCGGGCTTTTGAGCGCATGGCAATAAGGCCAACGCTTATTTCAGGGTTCAAAAAAAATATAAAACAGGGTCTTATTTTCGGGGAAACACGGTACTAAATATTAGAAGTTTTAAAGTTGCTAATGTGACTTTTAAGCAGGATAGTGCATTAGCTTGACATTTCCATTAAAATTAATGTATTGATAATCATTGTTTAAAAACTAATAAGACAAGAAAGCCTATCTAGGCTCATTTACCAGTAAAGAGCATTCATTTTAACTGGATTTACTTTTAGATAATGATGTGCAAGATTGTAATCATAGTTATTCTTATATTTATATTCTTTCATTTATTAATTTTTATGGAAACATTTGAGGAAAAACCACTAGACAGTGATTGCACGCTGATATAATGCCAAACACTTTGTCTAATACTGAACTGTCTGATAGCTAAGAAACATAATCAGGCAAGGTAGAAAGAGAGTATTGTGCCTTTTACATATTTCAAAATGTATAACAGAATTCATCTGAAGGCCAGATGTGGTATCCTCTTCCAATATCAAATAATCCTATGTAATGTATATGACTGAGTAGTTCATCCATATATTTATCTTAAAATCTGAAGGTGGGCAATGCATTTAGATGGTATTTGACAGAAATATATTTGTACCATAAAGGACAGTACTATTAATAAATTGATTTTGTCCTGTTAATTATTTAATGCCCATCTCTAGGCAAGACTAGGAAGTGTTATTTGATTTGATCAATCTTCCTGATATACTCTAGATATTGGATAATAACTACAGTTTGCAATATTGGTGAATATCTGCACTATAGTTCCTACATATCCCATTCTTCTGCAAATAAATCTATTCAGTAAAATAGCTCTCATGATTCAAAAACAAAATTCACAATATTATAATTTAGAATATAATAATAGCCTGTGACCCATTGAGACTGGGTCATCATTTCAGAAATATTTTTGTCAGATGTAAATGCCTTATTCTCTAATATGTAAATAGTATATGAATGGGGTATCAGGGGTTAACTTATTCTTCACTTCTTAATGTATTCATAATTCACCACTCCCACTTATAGCTCCACCCATTGTATATATAAGGAGCCACCTACACCCTTTTCCTTGCTTCTATCTGTGAATATTCAGTGAATATAGAATGCCTATTGTAAATAAAAGGAAGTATATTTAAACCTTTAACTCTCACTAATTTTATTGAGTCTGATCCTGAAAATATTGCAACAAGCTGGTAGCAGAGGATGGTTAATTGACTCAATAAAAAACTTAAAAAAATGTCTAAGAAAGATAGGCCCAACACCAGGGCCTACAGCAAAGAAATGGAAACAGAACAAGAAATAATCAACGAATACACAAACGCAATTTCGAGAGAATCCAAAGAATACACCACTGAAGACGAAGAAATAATAGACGAAAATGATGACCAGGAGGAAATCGAAATAGAGAATAACGAACTCAGGTCAGAGATATTAAAACTATTAAAAAGCCAGAAGAATGATGAAAGCCTCATCGCGAACCTCCAAGAAATGCTGAAGAACAGCGGAGCAGCGAGAGAGAAAAACATCACTAATGAGAAGTCTAAAGACCCAAAAACAGTGAGTGATATGACTGCAGAGAAAGTCATTACGAAGAAGAAAAACAGTGATCCCGCGCAAAATTTTGAATGGCAGCCATCTTGGTTTCAACAGGCCTCCAAGGTGAGCGAAGCAGAGCCAATCAAAATGCTCAATTCAAAATTTCTGGCACGAAAAACGTTATCAGACAACGAAAATGAAAAAGAAGATTCGAACTCCTCAGAAGAATCAGAATCAGAAAGTGAAGATGACTCAACAAAATCTCAAATAAAATCAGCAATGAAAACACTTTTTGCTGCATTTGGGCCAAAACTAAAAATTACCAAAGGGCCACCGAAGAAGCGAGCGAGCAAGCCGATGCCTCAGGACCTGCCCGCTCCCATCCTGACTTCGAGAGCGACGACGCCCGAACCCAGAGAGCCTTGTCGATTCCACCCTACACCACAGACCGAGGCAGGTGCCAGCGCCCCCAGAAGAAAGAGAAGAGCAGCCGCCGTCGTCAGAACTCCCAAGGTCGAACCAGAGACCGACTCGTCTGAAGCAGAGCGGAACGAGCGAGCCGCAATGGAGAGAACCTTCCACGACGACTCCAAAGAAGAAATGGACAACGCGCATGCGCGAAACTACGCAGACGGTCCGGGAAGACATGAACTGGCGAGAGAACCACGCAGACTCGTTGCGAGCATCCCCATGCCGTTTTGCAATTTTCTACACTTGCGAGACCACGGACTACTTCAGGTCGTAAGTAATGGACAAAATAATGTCGGAAATTTACCCAGTGACTTCCCAAAACTAAGGGTTGATGGCATTAATTTGCAAGAATGGTATCAACAGCTCCAGGTTGTCTTTATGAAGGAAAATTTACTATTTTTTATCACTAGTCCCCCAAAAAGACCTTGGACTTTAAAAATAGATTGTTTACACCATAGAGCATTTTTCTTAATAATATCTAGTGTGTCTCCTGCAATGTATCATAGCATCAAACCTAATCTGACTGTTTCAGAAATTATTCAATGCATGTTTAATTTGTTTCACAGCGATAGTGTGGCTACCACCACAAGAATGTCTAAGGATTTCTTTTCATCTAGAGTGAAACCAGGGGTTTCCATAAGTGAGCATTTAATATCTTTAAACAAAATAAGAGCTGAGCTGCATTTGAGGGGGGAGGTGATTTCAGACCAAACAATGAAAAGTGTTATTATCAACTCACTTGATTCATCATGGGACAGTTTTATGTCACATTTAGACACTATCAATCTAGGATATTTATCCATAGAAAGTCTATCCAATAAATTGATAGCAGAAGACAATTCAAGAAGAAATCATTCTAGCAATCACACAGAACACAAACCTTATAGGAAAGTAGCTTTCCAAGAAAAATATAATGAAACATTTAAATGTCACAATTGTGGATCCAGGGAACACAATAGAAGAGATTGTCCCAAAATTTCAAGGGAAAGACATAGGTCAGAATATAGGAACAAATACAATTATAGACAGTCTTCCATAGATAGACATAGATATAGAAGCCCACCAAATTACAAAGAGAATAGAGGGGGCAGAGATAATTCAAAGGATAGAAAATCTGGTTCACTGAATGGATTAAATAAACAAAACAACACTAAAATACAGCAAAATGAGAACAATAATTGGCTTATTGATTCTGGAGCAACTAATCACACCACTAATAACAAAAATATATTGTCTTCATTTACAGAAGATAAATTTGTAATAAAGGTAGCTAACCAAGAAAAGGTTCAAGTATTAGGCAGAGGAAATGTAACCTTGCCTGGTCTAGGAAAAATAGAGGGGGTATTGTTAATACCTGAAATACCTCATAACATACTAAGTGCCATAAAACTAAGTAGAGATTCTGACATTAATATAGTTTTCTCAAAGGGAAAAGCGACTTTGGAGAAGAATAAAATAAATATAGGCACTGTGATGATTAAAGGAGGTCTACCTTATCTGATAACAAAGGAAAAATGGTTGCATAACATTGATTCAAATATGGAAGATTATATTGAAGCAGATGATGAAAATATTAGTAACAGTGACAATGATGAATGCAAAATATCTCATGATCACGCAGATGCACACAATGAAAAAAAACCAAAAATAGGTAAACCAATTCATGATGAGTGTGCTCACATCTTACATAGGAAGTTAGGACATGCCAGTTTTCCTGTAGTACAAAAAATGACTGAACACGCAGAAGGTGTCAAAATAAAAAATTGTGAAAACTATTTGGAATGCTCAGTATGTAAATCTACAAAACTAAAAACTAGTCCCAGGCCAAGAAAATCTACTAGATCAACTAACAAAATTTTTGACTTAGTACACATGGACTTAGTTGGCCCATTAACTCCATCAATCACCTATAGAAAACGTTACTTCCTGACAATAGTAGACGATTATAGCCGTTATGGGTTTGTTTATACATTAAAACACAAAGATGAAACCTTTCAAAAATTTAAGGAATTTTACAAACGCATAGAAACACAACACAATATCAGAATAAAACAAATTATGACAGATAGGGGATGTGAATTCATGTCTAAAGAATTCTCCCAATGGTTAAAGGATAGAGGAATGCTACATTACACGTCTAGTCCATTTTCTGCGTTTCAGAACGGGATTGCAGAGAGAAAGAATTCCACATTACAAACCATGATTAGATGCACATTGGAGGATGCTGGCTTAAGCAAACAATTTTGGTCAGAAGCCTTACATTATTCAAATTACACACAAAATAGGACCTGGTCCAGTATTGTAAATAAGACACCATATGAAGTAATGTATAATAGGAAACCAAAATTAGCACACATGCACATATTTGGAGTCACTGCAGACGTACACATACCTAAGCAGTTGAGAAGAAAGGGAGAAAACGTATCCAGAAGACTCAGATTTATGGGATATGAAACTGGCACCAAAGGGTACAGATTCATTGATAATAATAACAAATTTATAGTTTCCAGAACAGCTGTGTTCCATGAACAGGCCAACTGGTCTAAATTACATCTTAATGAAATATTTCCAAATAAATGTAAAGATACAAAATCCCATGAGAAAGGAACCATAGAAAAACAGAATATCAACAAATATAAAAGCAAAACCAAAACTTGGACAAATAGCCAACACAAAATAAAGACAGACACTCTAACAAAAAAAGAAGCAAGATATTTGCATGATAACAATAGCAAACCTGAAAGAGTCATTAGAAACAACAGAAATCAAATGCCAAATAAATACAGAGATTACATAATGCATATGGATGGTGAGCCAATAACACCTAATACCTATGAGGAAGTGTTAAAACTCCCTCGTGAAGAAAAAGAAAAATGGGAATTAGCTATGAAAAAGGAGATGGAAAGTTTACAAGGATTAAATGTATTTACACCTGCAATTGCACCTAAAGATAAAACAATTATTGGTACCAGGTGGATATATAAAATTAAGAATTTAGAAGGAGGCAATACTCTATATAAAGCTAGATTAGTTGCACAAGGTTATGCACAGAAATATCCGGAGGACTATACTGACACGTATTCCCCCACTGTAAGAACAGAGAGTGTCAAAACAGCTCTAGTGGTAGCATCAGCACTCAATCTTGATGTATTTCAATATGACATACAGACTGTGTATCTACACGCAAAACTAGATAAGGAAATATACGTAAGAGCACCTCACAGTCAATACACCAACAAAAATGAAATTTGGCTGTTGAACAAGAGTTTATACGGATTAAAACAATCTGGTAAAAGATGGTATGATTGTTTAGTAAAAGTACTTAAGACCATGGATTTCAACGCTACCACTGCTGATAACTGTTTCTTTGTCAAAAAGGGTGATGATTACATTGAATTTGTGTTGATTTATGTAGATGACATTTTATATATAGGAAAACACAAAGAGAGAAGAGAAACTTTTGTAAATAAGTTAAATGAACATTTCTCGTTAAAATCTCTAGGTAAAGTGAACAAATATCTTGGTGTTCAAATTAATAAGACTAGAAGGGGATTCAAACTTACTCAGAGAGATAAGATTATAGAACTTTTAAATAAATGCAATTTAAACAATGCCAAACCCTGTGATACTCCTATGCAAACTGATTTTCTTAGAAATACTGATGAATCTTCCCCTGAATTCAAGGATAACACGTTTTATAGATCAATCATAGGTTCACTTCTTTATATATCTAATTGGACTAGACCAGATATCGCCTTACCACTCAATTTATTATCCAGACACGTCAGCAAACCAACAATGTATCACTGGGAAGCTGTTAAAAGAATTTTAAGATATCTGAAAAGTACACTAGATTTTTGCTTAGTACTAGAACCTAGTGATAATAAAGAACCAAAGCTTGCATGTTATGCAGATGCGGACTGGGCTGGAGACACATCATGCAGAAAAAGTACATCTGGTTATATTTTTCTCTTAAATGACTGTCCAGTTTACTGGTATACTGGTAAACAAGAACTAGTAGCCACTTCAACGACAGAAGCGGAATATGTTTGTTTATCCAAAGCTGCAAATAACCTTGTATGGTTTAATGATTTAATTTCAGATGTTTGGAAAAAACCTGCTTTGCCTTTTGTTATGCATGAAGACAATAAAGCAGCCATTGAAATATCTAGATCTGATGCCATTGGACAAAGGTCCAGGCATATAGATATAAAATTTAAACATGTGAGGCAATTATCTCAGGATGGATTTATTAAAGCAGTGCATTGTGATACTTCAGAACAATTAGCTGACATATTGACAAAGCCTTTACCTTCTAAGCAACACAAATATTTAACATCTAAATTGTATGTCTTGTATTGTCCTGAATCTGAATGTAATTGGTGTTGTATAACGAATCGGCATTTAGAGGGGGATTTGTCAGATGTAAATGCCTTATTCTCTAATATGTAAATAGTATATGAATGGGGTATCAGGGGTTAACTTATTCTTCACTTCTTAATGTATTCATAATTCACCACTCCCACTTATAGCTCCACCCATTGTATATATAAGGAGCCACCTACACCCTTTTCCTTGCTTCTATCTGTGAATATTCAGTGAATATAGAATGCCTATTGTAAATAAAAGGAAGTATATTTAAACCTTTAACTCTCACTAATTTTATTGAGTCTGATCCTGAAAATATTGCAACAATTTTCTTACCTAAACAGAAAAACACAATAACAAAGGGCAACATAGCAGTGGAAGCAGGGACAACATCCAATATCCTGACAGCCTGATCGCAGCTGACCATCCTCTGGCAGCCAATGGTGGGAGCATTCTACCCCGCCTCTGGAGGGTTAGGATCAGACTGGTCTACTCTACCTGCAGGCAGAGGCATAGCAGTGCAACAACGTTGAAGGAACCAAAATTTTGCCAAATTTCAATCTCATAGCAGTCATGAGGTCCAGTTTTTGGGTGCATTCTGTAAATTAGTACCTTGGTTCAAAAATTGTTACCCTATGTTGCATTGTTTTACTCAGTTAAAGGTTACAGACAGACGAATTTTAGAAGTATATTGTATTACAAACATATCAATAAAATGGCTACAGTGGAAGGGATTGCAGGGAACAAAATATGCATGTATCAGAAAACAAATGGATGAGGTTGCATTCTTCCTTCTTGTTTCCCTGTATGCTTTCAACCACCTGAAGTCCTGCTTTTTGGTCTCATCTTTCCATAAAAAACAGCAGTACATTGCACCTCCTTTTCATTTTTATTTTCTTAGAGTGCTGCAGCATATAAGGCACATGCATACCTGGAGTATTCTTAGAAATAAAGAGTATACTTGAAGCTGGAGTGTTTTCATTATAGCATTCGATCTCCCTCCTTCCTCCCTTCTCCCTCTGTTTCTCCCTCTCTTCCTTCCTCGATCGCACTACCTATCTACCTATATAAAATCATGCGGAAATTGAAGCTTGTAAATATCAAAGTATCCACAAGTGATTGTGGCTTATTCCATAAATCATGATTTTAAAACAAGTGATTCAGTGGTGAAATCTAAAATTTGTTACTACCAGTTCTGTGAGCATGGCTTGGTGGGGGTGGTAATGTGACTTGGTGGGCGTGGTCAATTTGTTTTTTTTTTACTTTTAAAACCATTTTTCGTCAGAGCATTTTGAAACCATTTCTTACACCTCAGCGAAGAGGTTGTAAAAAAATGCTTTCAAAAGGCTCTGATGATCCCAGCTGAGTTGCCTGATCGGCAGACTTTTTAAAAAATTCAGCTGGGATTTTCAGAGGCATTTAAAAGAAAAATAGGCTTTTTTTCTTTTAAATGCCTCTGATGATCCAAGCTGAGTTTTTTAAAAAGCCTCTGCTGATCAGGCAACTCAGCTTGGATCGTCAGAGGCATTTAAAAGAAAAAAAGGTTTTTTTTCTTTTAAAAGCCTTTGACGATCCCAGCTGAGCCGCGCGATCATCAGAGGCTTTTTTTTTTACTTTTAAAAGAGTAGAAAGAGGTAGAAAAAATGCTTTTAAAAGTAAAAAAAAAGCCTCTGATGATTGTGCGGCTCAGCTGGGCATGGGGGGGGCAGAGATTTTTGCTACCGGTTCTCCGTACCACCTGCCTCCATCGCTAACGGATCGGGCGATCCGGTCCGAACCAGGAGCATTTCACTCCTGAAGTGATTATCCTGAGATGTAAATTGAACCTTAAAGTATAAAACTAGCCGATCATACCATTGTGCATCAGGGACATTTAAATGAAACACAGTTTCCTTCTCTTATGCTAAATGCTGGCTAACAATCCTGGAAATTGATGTTTAATACATTTACAGCCCCTAGCTTGAAAAAAGTTGCACTACTTTGTGATTCACAATTTACAATGCACACGAAAAGGCTATGATTCTGCGATATTGCAGTATGCAGTACAATATCTGGAATAATACGGCAAGCTTATCTCAGACAATGCCGTTCCTGAGTAAGTGAAAATTAAATATACGGTAACCATATGCCCTATTTTTGATTTGTAGGAAGCACTACTTTATGCCTGTGTTATGTGTTCAGTCACATCATTTCTGTCATCATATTTCATCTAATAACAGTCCATGTAATAGTACCTCCATTAAGAAGTAGCAAATGGATTACATAAAGGCCAAGAGGGATTTTTAAATGATAGAAGAACAGAGAAATGTTTGACATCAAATATTTTAGAAATGTATAACATAGTGAAATAGGAGTATATAAAGTTTACCTCTTACTGAGTGTAAATCATTCTTTAAAAATCAGCTGTTACCAAAAGACAATAAACTATATTTAATGGTAAGAGATACCAGCCTTATTACTCTGAGACTAGAATTCTGACTCTGTGTGTTCTTACCAGTAAAGCTACTGAAATCAGAATGTTTAACTTACTATGTTACAGATTAAGACAGGTTGATTTAAAGTTGCCTGCAACTGCCTGTAGCCATTGCTGCATACCTATTTGTGAGGTTGATGGGTAAGCATAGATTGTAGATGGCTGCAGATAGGCCGACACATAGGTGCACGTCCTGCTTGCTGAATTCCTGTTCTGTGCTTTGCTATTTAAGTGCCCCCTATAGCTAGAACAAACATTTGTAGAAATATAAATGGAACACCTATGCAACCGTCTCTGAACAACAGATGCATACATTCCCTAATATTCAATGCTGGAGAAATCTGCTTGATCTTAAGACATGGAAGATGTAACAAGTTTTGTCATCATCTTGTTTATCATAGAACTCAAGTTCAGAATTGATGCACTTAGCCTATTTGGATCTAGATGTATCCATTCCTACATTTAACATAATGTAACCCCAGTTTTCAAAATAATAATATATAAATAAAAAATAAAAAATCCCATAAATAACGGGATTTGTCTTTCAATCCTGTCCACACAACAATCCCACCATAACTCAAAAATAAAATGCAGCCCAGGTCAAATAAAGTTGCTTTTCCCTGCCCCAAAGCTGTCATTCTACTCTTTTTTTTAATTATCTTATGTTGATTAATTATCTGACAAGCACCTGCCACACCAACAAACACTGTTGATAAGAAAGACAAAAAAGTTTGTATAATGGACATTACAATATCTGGAGACAGCAAAATAGGAGGGGGAGGGGAAACTTGAGAAAATATATTTAGATCTGCAAATAGAAATAGAACTGTGGGAAAAGAAAGTAAAGATAGTACCAATAGCAATAGGCACCTTGGGTGCAATCCCAAAACATCTGAAACACCATTTGAACACCATCAGCATCAACAAAATCACTATTAGCCAATAGCAAGAGACAGTTTTACATGGAATAGCATACATCCTGTGATGATACCTTTAACGTTAATAAGCAACAGTAGCTGCCTACCCAGATCCTTGAGAAATACTTGAACAAAATGAACAAAAATGCCAAATCCAATCTAAGCATCTGGCTGACTGTATGACCAACTATAATAATAATATATCTGCACTGCCACATTTGAGGAAGTTTGATCATTCTTTCTACCTTTGTTTCACTTCTATATGAAATCATAAAGGGCACTGAACAATAAAATAGACATGGAGTGTATAATGGTGTCCTATTTTTGCAAAGAGTTCTTATCTTTGAATTCCGGCCCTCTGAACCCTGTTATGTCTATTTGCATGACAGGGTTGGTCAGAGAAAATAAATTTAGCCCTCAATTAAACCATAAGAGCTGGATAGGTTTAGTTGCTTCCTTGACAATATAACTCTCTGTAACCTAATTAAGCAAAGACTGTTAAGTTTCCAGATATAGGAACTCTTGTCTCGTGCAGTTTCCTTTTATGGCTTAAATGAAGCAGAAACTACCATTTGATGCATTTTTTTGTGTGTGTCTTCTAGTCAATCCTGAATCCTGGAAACTGTCTAGATAAGTCTCTGCAGTTTTCCTGGCAAGATTTGAGAAATGGTTTGTCATTGCCTCTTTCCTAAGACTGAAAGAGAATGACTGACCCAGATGGCTTTGATCCTAAGGCAGAATTAGAATTCATGGTCTCTGGTTTCCAACTGGATGCCTTAACAACTGCATCAAACGGGTTCTTGTTAGATAAATGCAGTACTTTGACTACATATAAAAATGAAAGCATTTAACTCAATTGATTGTCCTTTGTAAACATTAAGATATTCCTTCTTATAGACATTGCAATTTAAATCTGGTACTTTTTCCTGCCTTTTCCACAATCCACTTTTTTCCAATTCTCCTATTAATGGCAATTGGTTATTTAGATAATTAGTATTCCTCCTTGTAAAATCCCACTCTATTTGTCCTACCATCATTTTCAATTTCTTTTATCTTTCTCCTTCCAATTGTCTAGAACCGTGATGGCAAACCTATGGCACGTGTGCAACAGGTGGCACTTAGAGCCATATCTGTGGGCATGTGACTGTTGCCCTAGCTCAGCTCCAGCATGCGTGCGTGCACCAGCCAGCTGATTTTTGGGCCTTCTGGGCCCACCGGAAGTTGGGAAACTGGCCATTTCCAGCCTCTGGAGGGCCTCCGGCGGGTGGGGAAGGCTGTTTTCGCCCTCCCCAGGCTCCAAGAAAGCCTCTTGAATTATGGGTGTGGGCACACATGTGCGCGACCCCTCCACACTCCCCCCTGCTTTTGGCACACGACGGCAAAAAGGTTAGCCATCACTGGTCTAGAAGGACCAAAAAATTAATCCTCTTCCCTCCTCATTCAGAGAAACAGGAAAGGGATATGTTCCATCCCTCTATCACTGTTGCTAAACACTTCTTCCAGATTTAAAGTGGCAGGGATAGGTGAAGGTTCTCTTTATTGTCTGTCTCCAAAAGCCCTCTCTTCTTTGTCCAAAGCCAACAAGACCAGAGTGATTGCAAAACTCTCCCGCTCTTCTTCCAGCAATGAAGCGTCTTTCAGTGCAGAAATGTTAGGGCCAATGGGATAATCTATTCTTGTATCTCCCCTCATCAGTTACTCCTTTCCAGCCTCTCTCTTCAGGCTGCCTTTGTATAGTCTAGTTCAGGGCTGTCAAACTCGCGGCCCGCAGGCAGGATGCGTCATGCGCTGGCCACACCCACATCCAGTTTAGCGAACGGTGGAAAAGTCATGATACGTCACATGACAACATCATGATGATGCAAGTTTGACACCCCTGGTCTAGTTGTTCTTGAAAGTTGAGCTTCCTGAATCTCTGAAATGAAACAAAATATTTCTGAGACAAATAAAGTCCAGGGGGCAAAGTGACTGATTATGATTATGATCAAAGTGTCAAGTCTTAGCAAACACATAAATAGATTTTGTCCATGGAAGCCTGGGTTGCTTCAAAGGATGATGACTGAATTAAAAGCATAAACATAATTGTAAGTAAACTCTATTATGAGTAAAAGATCTGTCGAGTGAAGAATGCTCTCTCTTGTAATTTCACAAATGTAATCTGGGGATGTTCTACAATATGGGAAAGTGGGGGGGGATGCAGTCAGTGTGATGTCAATTGTCCACCCTTTTTCTAGGATAACAAATAAAACAGCAGAGATGATCTTTACAGAAAAATGCTAGGAGGAAATGAACAAGGAATCCCATAGTAAGAATAAATCTTTTTGAAGGGGATCTAAAAGCCCCTATACTTAAAAAGAAAACTATTTTATCTGTGAGGGGAAATATTGCATAGTAACCATGAGCATAAAAAGAGCTTGAAGATATCCTTCATAATACTCTTACTGCTACTTCCCCATTATGTTCTAAATGTGCCACATGCACAGGAGTTTATTTTTAAATGTTCATATGAAATGTGAAACTCACATCCCCACTTACATATGTGCGCCTGGACCTACTTAACTTACTGGGTCTCTTTGTTGCTGTTAAAATGGTTTTTAAGAGGTTTATGTGATATTATTTTTAAAGTTCTCTTATTTCTTTGTTGCCTCAGTCATGGTTAAAAATGCCTTAATTTATGTGTTTGATAAATATTAGATTTTAGAATGGGATCATATTTGCAGTACTGAAAGGGCAATCTTTTTGCTGGCAGCTTTGACCATCTGTTTGGAAGTGTTACACAGAGTAAATGCAGAACCCATGCTTGCCTCCACTTTCCTAATAGCTAAGTGACTCTATCAGATATGACAGCACAAACCATCTGTCAGGCATCTGTGCACATGCTGTTTCTTATGTACAACATGCTCTTGCACATAGGAATCCCAGTGTTGTTTCCAGGATTCTAATATATTCAGATATATATTTGTATGTATGGATATATAACCAAGTCCCATTAAATTCAATAGAATTTATTTTCTGGTTTGTATAGCCACCTTTTCCCATCTGATGTCCTCTAGAGGGGTTGGGATTGCAGCTAATAGACTGTTTAAATATGAAGGAAAATATGGGAATGATTATTCCAATATATCTTCAGGTTACCAACTAAGGGAAAGGATATTTCAGAAAGCAGCCTTCCAATGAAATCTTATACATTCTGACTCAGAAGTTAGGCTCATTGTTTACAGTACAGTAGAACCTATTCCCATGTAAAGTACTATATGTAACACTGTATTAGTTACTTGAAATAAGCCATCAGCACACTGAAAGTAGTTTAAAATTTCAAAATAAAAACATCTGAGTTTTCTATAATGTAATTATCTCAGTGGTCATTCCATTTTCCCAAAGTCACAGACTTGTTTTATTGAAGCTGAAACAAATCTGTAGGAATATATCAGAAATTTTATTTATATTTTTAAAATGTTTAATGAAGATAAAAATAAGAAGATGTAACAAGAGATGGTACATACGTAGGACAGAAATTACAGTAACATTTATAGGAATGGTACTGCTTCACCACAAACATCAAAATTGCACTATCTTTGTTCAGCAACTATTATAATTTAATTATCTATTATGATCTGCCAGTTGCAGCCCTTTCTGGACCGGGACGCCTTGCGCACGGTCACTCATGCCCTTGTCACCTCCCGGCTGGACTATTGTAATGCTCTCTACATGGGGCTCCCCTTGAAGAGCAGTCGGAGGCTCCAACTGGTCCAGAATGCGGCCGCGCGGGTGGTTATGGGCGCAACTCGTTGTGCCCGCGTGACACCCCTCCTGCGCGAGCTGCACTGGCTCCCAGTGGTCTTCCGGGTGCGATTCAAGGTGTTGGTTACCACCTTCAAAGTGCTCCATGGCATAGGACCTGGGTACCTTCGAGACCGTCTTCTGCCACCAATAGCCTCCCACCGACCAGTCCGTTCCCAGAGAGGGTCTCCTCAGGGTGCCATCAGCCAAGTTATATCGGCTGGCGACACCCAGGGGGAGGGCCTTCTCTGTGGGAGCCCCAACCTGTGGAATGAACTGCCCCCGGAAATACGTAAGATCTCCGACCTCCGGGTGTTTCGCTGCGCGCTGAAGACCCTGTTGTTCCGCCAGGCAGGGCTATCAACATAATAATTTTAAATTGGGGTATTTTAAATTTTTGGGGTTTTAAATCGGCCAAATCTATTTAATTATTTTAATTTTTAATCATTGTTGTGTCCTGTGTTTTTAAATTGGCTGTACACCGCCCTGAGTCCTTCGGGAGAAGGGCGGTATAGAAATAAAATTATTATTATTATTATTATTATTATTATTATTATTATTATTATTATTATTATTATTATTATTATTGTATAGATTTTATCATTTCCTTCTTTTCCTTAAGGATGCTCAAATATGTTTTTATTAAGGTTGGGGTCAAGTCAGTGGTAACTTGTATGTACAGCCAGAAAATTTCACATCAGAGGCAGCTCCGAATCCCAGTATTTTTGCTGGAAAAAAGATACTTAATGCATTGTGTTGAACCAATCAGCTCTCTGCAGGAAAGAGAATCTTTGGAAGTCTAAGAACCGAATCAGCTATTGCATTTTTCTGGAAATTTCCAGTTTTCAATACTTATCAGTCAGTTTTTCTGAAAGGAGAATATTGGAGGTGAATTTTTTTTCTGATTTAAATAATCATTAAGCTTTGTAAGATATTTTCAATAGAGTCATGATACAAACATCCCAGAGACAGTATTTCATTCAGAATAACTGACATGGACATAACATATAGAAGTAAAATTGGCACTTACCGGTAATATTGTATACCACAAAGAAGCTATCCTAGTGTAGAATGTTATTTTGCATTTAACATTTATGTTCGTTTTATGACTAATTTCTTAAGACATTAATTTTTCTGTCGTAATCTTGGTCTACAATTACTTCCATGAATGTTGAACATTATATATTTAAAAGATACTGACATGAGCAGCCTGGCCTAACTCTCCTCTTTTAAATTTTTTAATTCGTGATTTTATAAATTGGGTGTTTTAATCTGTGTTTCGGCCAAAATATTTAATAATTTTAAGGGATTTTTAATATTTGTATTATCTGTATTTTATCTTGGCTGTTCACCGCCCTGAGTCCTTTGGGAGTAGGGTGGTATAGAAATTTGATTAATAAATAAATAAATAAATAAAATAAAAGCTACTAGACCAGTGATGGCTAACCTTTTTGCCATCGCGTGCCAGGAGAGGGGGGCGAGGGAGGGTCACACGCGCAAGTGCCCACGCGCATGTGTGCGCAACCCCCTCCCCCCTCCACTGCTGGCACATGATGGCCTGGTAGGCCCATTTTTCTTTCTTACCTGGTTCCAGATCCTCTCTGTGTATCTGGGAACGACGAAAACAACCTTTCCCACTCCCTTGGAGGCCCTACAGAGGCTGAAAAGGCCCATTTCCCAACTCCCGGTGGGACAGGAAGTGACATTTTTTGCTGTCCCCAGCCTCCAGAACCTCTCTAGGAGTCTCTAGGAGCCTCTCTAGGAGTCTCTGGAGGCTGGGGACAGGAAAAAACATCACTTCCTGTCCCACCAGGAGTGGGGAAATGGGCCCTTTGAGCCTCCGTAGGGCCTCCAAGGGAGTGGGAAAGGCTGTTTTCGCCATTCCCAGATACACAGAGAGGATCTGGAGCCAGGTAAGAAAGAAAAATGGGCCTTCCCCACACCCCCAGGCCCTCCAGAGGCAGGAAACAGCCTGTTTCCCTACTTCTGGTGGGCCCAGAAGGCCCAAAAATCAGCTGGCTGGCGCACGCATGTGCTCCAGAGCTGAGCTGGCGTGCCCACTAATTTGGGTCTGCGTGCCACCTGTGGCACGCGTGCCATAGGTTCGCCATCATGGTACTAGACAATCATTTCCTTCCTCATGTCATTTAACTCACTGTTGATTGCAGATGTTTCAAAAAAAATTAGGATGTGCTTATATCTTAAACCACATAAAAAATATTGACAAACCTGTAACTTTTCAGACTTTTCTCTCTTTAGTTAGTTTTCATGCATCATTTCACCATGTAAATATACTAGGCATCAGTCACCTTTTCAAATGGTAAGCGCTATACAATTCTGAAAATTTCATGAACAGGATGAAAATAATTTAAACATAAAATAAAAATGGATAAAATCTCATTAGAACTATTAGATTTTGATTGTTTTAATCTTTTTTTAAAAAAATCAGTAATCTTGTAAATATTATAAAATTCTCAACATTCATAGGAGTAACTGTAGATCAAGATTATTACAGAAAAGATGTTTTAAGAAACTAATCATAAAATGAACATAAATGTTAAATGCAAACTAACAGTCTGCACTACGACAGCTTCTTTGTGGTATACAATGTTAAGTCACAAAACACTATCTTAGCTAGAATAAAAGGGATGGTATATGCAGCTGCTATGTTGTAAATTCCCAAAATAAACTCAGGGATGGAGAAATGGGGAATATCTGGTTCATAGACCTACTCCAATCTAAACTTTCAGAATTCAACCGCAGTGTTTCTTCAGGTATATGTTCAAGAGATGTATGGTGATGTCTCAGAGTATCATACCAAAATGGAGAATTACTTAGGAATATATAAAATGTCATTCCTTTCAATAGCAGTCCAAAAAAAAAGATTATCTATTTGAATCAAAACCATAGATGAATCAGGGACACAGGAACAGTATATTTATTCATGCAGAGAAGTGTAAAATCATACATTTTTATTAGTTCCATAAGTTAATCACATTTCACTCCCAAGAAGGCATTTCTGAACCTTCCAAATAGCCAGAGGTGAAAGTATTTATATCAGTACTAAAGTCCAAATGGTTTTATTGTTTTTAAGTTCAGAGTGTACTGAATCTCTTCATTCCTTGGGAAAAATCATAATTACTTTCAAGCAGTGACAGACAACTCCCAGATGAACAGTTTTTATGAACTCTGAACTGACTTTGCATTCTTCCCTGGAAAAGATTAATGTCACGTAATTGACAAGATCACAGCATAAAACCATTTCAGAATAATAATGTTTAATGATGCCTTAGTGTTTGAATGATCCCTTTTGAAATTCATGAATGTTGTGACCTTCTCACTTCAGGAAATAGTTCTGTGGAAAGGAAACTTTCATCTCTGTACTTCACTGTACATATCCTAAATGAAAACCAGCCATACAGAGAACAGGACAATATTCATAAACTTTCTATTGAACTCTGATCTTGACGTCTCAGAGATATATACTCTGTATAAGTGAAGAAAATAAAAGATTTTCTTGAAATGTCAGGAAATGTTTTTTATCCCCCTCTAATTGTCATATGACAATTTGTCCTGTTCTAGGAATCATCATGCAGGAAAATATGGAGTGTGAATATATTTACATGCAAATTGTATTTATTCATGATAATAATGCCAAGCCACTGCACATGTCTTAGCTGAAGATGCAATTTCATCACCCTATTCTTCCTTTTAATATGTGCTTGATGAAGACTATTGGCAATCTTTTAGAATGCACATTTTATGATTAAGTTGAATTAAAACTGCTTCTGAAATAAATGGGGCTTAGAAACTTTTACAGCACATTCCTTATAATCAAACCTATTGAAATCTGTTGGCAGAGTAAAAGATATTCCTGGAAGGGTAGCCACAGGATTTCCAATAGCAGATGAACATAAAATGAAGGGGAAGAAATGTTCAGATTAACTTCTGTGACATAATTTTATTTGCACAAAGCAGCTCTTTAATTCTGGGTTGGTAAAGAGAATGTACTAGTGTTTCCCAGACTAATAGTAAATATTTATTTTTGGTAACAACTAGATTTTTTGTGAAATATATAATTTGAATTACCTGCAGCCATGAGTAGTAGTGTTGTTATGGGTACCTGTTAGTATTTTTAAATTGATGGTATTGTTTTAACTTTTGAAAAGCAATAACCCCAAATGTTTAACTTGTGAAATACTCTTCCAAATCAAATTAAACATTGAATATAAAACCATTGTTGTTTTCTGCTTCTATTTTATTTTACCGAAATATTTTCTTTTTATTAATTTCAATGCTTGACTAAACCAAAGTAGCAAAACAGCTACCCCTTGTGACAGTAAGCATGAAGTTACTGTGCAATTGTTTTTTTTTAAAAAAATACATTTTTAATAAAGAAAATATTGCAAATAAACACAAAAAATACACTATTTAGGTATTTTAATATCTACAAAAATAGATAAACATGTGGGGGTTGTACATATATGAGTTTCTAACAGAATGAGTTCAAAATCCAACTTCATTAAAGCTCCTATAATTCTTCGCTGATATTTAGTGATCTTCTGGAATAATTGCTCCACCAGAGATAGGACAGTTTAAAAATGAATGGAAGGAAGGAAGGAAGGAAGGAAGGCAGGAAGGAAGGAAGGCAGGCAGGCAGGCATTATGCCTACCACAACTTTTGATTCCCCTCCCCAACCACTTAATCCTATCTTTGTTTTGGGTCAGTGAATGGAAGGAGAGTCTTAGGCTGGAAGCAACACTTCAACTTGCCACCCTACTGCCTTTTCCAAATGGGAAAATTATACCATGTTTTTTACAAAAAAGTATTTATTCATTTTCCTCTTAGCCTTGGTCTGGTTCGGCTGGATATCCAGCCTGTTTTATAAGCCAATCATTCTTTTGCTGGCTTTTTCTCCATACCAAGTTCAAACATATCCAGTTCTCTTTTCTGCTAGTTTTCCTGCCCACAGAGAGATGGGGTAGAATTCTGTGCTACTTTACACAATTTCTTTTTCCAACATTCTGGTGGAGTGAACAAATAAAAAGTGTTTAATTCAAAGAATGTCGTGCAGGTGATGCTCAAGAACTGATTAAGGTGTCTGAAAAGCAGGCCCTGTTTCTCAATCTTGTCCACTTGAAAATGCAAGGAGATGCTGGCTGAGGAATCCTGAGACTTGAAGTCCCCACATCTTCAAGGGGCCAAGGTAGAGAAACATTAATCTAATAAATGAAACTGGTGCTACTAGGACAAACAACAAACATAGTAACAAGCAGTAAGAAGATTCAGATTTGTTGCCCTTCATTTTAGAGCACGGGTCTTCAACTTTGGGAACTTTAAGACTGGTGGACTTCATCTCCTCATCTCCCAAAATTCCCCAGCCAGCAATGCTGGGAATGAAGAAGCTTCTTCAGCTCTGACAAGATAGTGGAGAATGAAAGGATTTATATTCCTTGCAGACAGCTGGTCATTTGCATCCATTTAGAGGGTCCCTGAAGCACTTGGAGGTTTATCTGTGTCCTCAAGATCACCTGAGTAGTGCTCCTGGTTCCTGTACTCTGCAATTCTTTCCTCTGGAAATCCATTCCTACTCCTACACCATTCAAAGGGTTTTCATCCTAAACTGAATAGCTAAAAGTCTATAGAGATTCTCAGTCATCCAAGTCACGGTTGTCCCAAAGATGCTTTTTCAGGGGCAACTGGACTTTCTTGTTGTTTTTTCTTTGAAGACGTTTCGCTTCATTCAAGAAGCTTCTTCAGACCCCTGCTTTAGAGGCCGCTCGCGTAGGACGCCTCAAGCGGCTGAGCGGGTCAAGCACCTTCCGCGCCGTTTCGCTTTCACTTTTCCTTGCGAAGTCAAGCGCGGGTGGCAAAGGAGCGGCAGCAGCGGCGGTGGTGGCGGCGGCGGCGGCTGTCTTGGTTCGAGCAGGTAAAAAAAAAAAAGGGAGTCCCTATTAAAGGCTTGTCCTAAGGCAGGAGGAACGTAGGCAGGAGAGGGAAATAACATTCGTGGAAGGGAATGAGGCAGGAGAAAGGACGTCAGCTGGGAAGCCGAGGCCTAATTTCCCTCCCTCGAACTATCAAGTTTCAATATCGAAAGTGACGGCTCCATTACGCATGCTCGCTTTTGGAGCCTTTTAAAGCTCTCCAAAATTGCTCTCGAGGCGGAGGGTTTTCCGCTCCTTTTCGCTGTGCTGAACTGGCCGCTGAGTCTGAGGGCTTAGGCCAGATAGTTCCCAGTTTGCTAGGCTTGCCCCGGCCGCTGTGCGTCGTCTTTAACCGATACGATTCCGGTAACAGGAACCGAGGAAAAACCAGCAGTGGCTTCTGGTTATTGTACGGTGACTTTTGCTACGGCGCTTCCCTCCCCCGCGATTGTGTTTTCGCGCCACACTGAACTACCAACTAACCGCACTTTAGCGTGCAAGTATCGTATGGTGTGAACCCGAGCGGCGTAATTCATTCTTCGCGAGAAGCTAGAAAATTGGATCTGTGCACATATCATGCACAGATTAAGGGGCGTTCATAAATTCATAAATATTAAGGGGCGTGCATAAGTGCACCAGCGTGCCTACCGTTCCTGTCCTCATATTCCTTTTTACTTACTCTCTTCGTGTATTCAAATTATGTTTATACTTTTACCTGCTGTTTTATATATGCTTGACAAATAAATTTATGATTTGTGATTTAAACGGACTCCATTTGAGTCCGGGGAGTCCCGACCGAAGATCTCCTTTGGCTCATGGATAAACTTGCAAGACAATATGAAGGAAACGAATGAACTGCTTTACCTAAGCTCATGTTTAAAGTTCAGTTGGAAATCAGGAGGATGAAATCAGATTATTGATTTAAAAATAGCAATAGGTAGTTTAGGGAATTCACTGGTTCGCTTCACGCCACTGCTGATGTTATTTTGAAGGAAAAATGATTAAACAGATTAAAAAGAAATGGGTACTTTTTGTACTGCAAAGGTACAGGATATCTTGAGCCAGGACGTTTTGGATCCTTTTTAGTACTATCTGCTGTTTCTAAGTAGAGTATAGCCTCTTTCTTCATAAATTGAAACAATGGGAGATGAATGGTCCCAAATGCCAGATGGATTTGGTTGAATTGTAGCCACTGTATGATCATTCATGGGTTTATATCCACACGGAGAGGCATGCAGTGGGGTATCAGTGGGCCCAGTACTCTTCAGACTCTGTTACTGTAACTGTAAAATCCTGCCTCTAGCAGGATATTTTGGGCCCCATCTGGTGAGTTCCATTTCCATTCCACAGGACCTAGAAGATGTCACTTTCTCTATAACCCTTATAGCCTTCCAAAGAGCCCTCAAATGGTGGCTTTTTTAAAAAAAAATTAAAGCTAGGGTTCATCCTGGCAGCAGGAAGCTCATGCATTGGCCGCACAACATTCTAATTTTAATCCTCTCACCCTCCAGTTTTTATGTATGTTTAATTATTTTATTGTTTTAAATGGTGTTTATAATTGTTGGTTTTATTGTATGCCAACCAGAATCACCTTGTATAAGATCAGTGGCCACATAAATTTGATAAATAAATGACTTGTCATTTACACGTTAACAAAGTGAATAAGTATAGTTTGCCTTAAAATTAATTATCCTTATTTTATTTTTTTAATTTGATTTATATGCCGCCCTTCTCCGGAGACTCAGGGCGGCTTACAATGCGTTAAGCAATAGCCTTCATACTTTTGTATATTTTATACAAAGTCAGCTTATTGCACCCACAAACTGGATCCTCATTTAACCTACCTTAGAAAGGATGGAAGGCTGAGTCAACCTTGAGCCTGGTGAGATTCAAACTTACAGTAATTGCAGACAGCTGGTGTTAATCATAATGCTTTTAGTCTGCAGAGCCACCAGACTAAATATTTTAATATTAAGGTGTCATTCTGGCAATCTATAGTTCACCAAATTATGTACTCTTTAAGACAGTCTGCTTGATAGAAAAGAATATATAGAATAACGCCTTTGAAACTATACCATATAAATGATAGTCAACATTTCATAAACGTGTTTATATTGTCTCAATTTATTTTTCTTTATTAGATTTCTAACTCTGGATCCCATAGTATCCTGAGATCATATTGCTGCTTCCTGATCAGATTTTTATGTTGAAGAAGAGTAAAATGTTCTTACTGCTAAGCATTCTAAGTTTTCTATGTGGGACATCATATTCATTTGCTAGAGATGAAAGCAATCCTTTTCCTTGGGATAATATTAGACTTCCAAAGCATGTTGTTCCAATTCATTATGATCTTCTTATTCATCCAAATCTCACAACTCTATCTTTTACTGGATTGTCCAAAATAGAGATTTTAATAACCGAGCAAACTAGTTCAGTCATCCTTCACAGCAAATATCTTCAGATAACCAAAACTACTATCCACAACACCAAGGACAGCACTGATACAGCTAAAGAAATGATGGTTTTAGAATATCCACCATTTGAGCAGATAGCACTTATGTCTCCTGAACCTCTACAAGTTGAGCAGAGCTACATTATTAGCATTGAGTACTCTGCCAATTTATCTGATAGTTTTCATGGTTTCTATAAAAGCACATATAGAACTCTGGCAGGGGAAATAAGGTAAGCCCTCTATTACTGTATTTATTATTTGAATATATAACTTTTATTTAGAATCATATGGAGTTTTTTTTCTTATTTTATATTTATAAGTAGTCCTTGACTCGATAATTCATTCAGCAACCATCTGAAGTTATGATGGTAGTGAAGGAATGGTGGTTACAACTCCTTGATCCCAGCACCCCTGCAATCATGTGATTGTGATCTGGGTACTTGGCAGTCAGTTCACATTTATGGCTTGTTGTAGCATGCCACAGTCATGCAATCACTATTTACAATCTTCACTGTTGGTTTCTTCAGTGGGAAGCCAGCAGAGAAGGTCACAAATTACTGGGGTAAGTCTTCCTCAACCTTGGAATTAGTTAGCACCTTAAAGGCCTCCTCACTGCCTTTTTAACTTTATTAATTTTATCCTTGTTTTAATTGCCTCCTAGTGAAATATAATATTTATATGGTTTTTATGTTTTCATTGTACACCGCCAAGAGCCATTCTGTGAGGGAGATGGACGGGTGTATATATTTTCTTGAAATTAAGAAAAATTAATAGGGTCATCAAAATAATAGTGTCAGACTCTGACCTGAATCTGGATTGAAATTGATCTTATTGATTTAATCCAACCAGCCTGAAATTCAGCCAGCATAATTTTTTTGCTCCAGAGGAAAATATTTGTAGGTAGGTTGTTACAGTTTGCCAGCTTCAATTAGGATTTTTTAAGAAGAGATCTCACAGTACTTCTTTTAATGCTTTAAACAAAGCCTGTGTAACTTCCTAAACCCATCTAATCTAACTTAATATGAAACCCAGATGGTCAGAGGCTAAGGGTAATGATGGCTGTATAATATCTCAACCATTTTCATTATCCTTAAGTTAAAACAACTGTAAACTAATTCCCCAAATAGGACTAGATAATATTTTAGATATGTTTTGAAAAATCCTAGGGAATTTTCCTGTCTAGTATACAAGCTCCAGACGGTTCTGATAAATATTTTCCAAGGTCTAATTATAATACTTCCTATATTATAATAGGGCAATACAGTATATTTAGCTTAACATTTCAGTTATAACCAGGGTGGATTTGATTTAAATCGAGTTGATTTAAATCACGATTTAAATCATGATTTAAATCACTAGTAAAAAGGCTTGATTTAAATCAACTCGATTTAAATCATAATTTTTAAAGAGCAACTCTGCTATCTGCTACTCCTTTGACCCACTGTTGACTCACCGATAGTCCCAGTGTTGCTGAATATACAGCCTCATGCTACATAACTAAGCTCCATTTCATGCTGAATAAACTAAATTATTTATGTATCTTAAATAGAAAACTATTTTACGATAGATTTTTACCCCAAAAGTTTTTTATTAAAATAAATTCGATAAAAATAAAAAAAATCCGATTTAAATAAAAAAAATCCGATTTAAATTTTAAAAAATCTGATTTTTTTTATTTTTTTTTAAAAAAATCATTGATTTTTATCCACCCTGGTTATAACGGTGGTAACATGGTAAACTTACTCTGGTAGAGAGTTCATTCTTCATCCTTCACCTTAATGCTAGTTTATAAAGGGGTATATGTCGTATTCTAGAATTGGTTATTTATTTTCATGCATTTCTTTTCCCTCCTAAAATGAATCTTTGGGATATCTTTCACCATGGAATCCATTAAAAAAACAAATCCATTATTAAACAGGCAATCTGAGAGAACCTTTCAAGTTGTAAATTCTAGAAAAGCAATTGTGATACAGACTAATCTTCTGTACAGGTAGCCCTCGACTTAACAACAGTTCATTTAATGATAGTTCAAAGTTACAATGGCACTGGAAAAAGTGACTTATGAACATTTTTCACACTTATGACTGTTGCAGCATCCCCATGGTCATGTGATCAAAATTCAGATGTTTGGCAACTGGTTCATACTTATGACCATTGCTGTATCTCAAGGTCATGTGATCATTTTGCAACCTTCTGACAAGCAAAGTCAATGGGGAAGCCCGGTTCACTTAACAACCATGTCACTAACTTAACAACTGCAGTCATTCACTTAACCATTGGGACAAGAAACGTACAATGGGGCAAAACTCAATTAACAAATATCTCACTTAACAAGGAGAAATTTTGGACTCAGTTGTGGTTATAAATCAAGGACTACCTGTACACATATCTCAGAATACAGCCCAATAAGCAGAAGTACTTATTTCCAAAAAAACATGTAGGCATTGTTATTTTAATGTCATTTTAATAACTATACTTCTTCTTTTTCCCAATGTATAAATATAAGGTAAATTATATTATTGAAGTGAAATGTGGACTAGTAAACATTTTACCATGTATTCTATCTGCATCGTCGGTTTTAAATGTACTCATTTTTGTCTTAATTCCAGGGTGCTTGCATCAACCCAGTTTGAGCCAACAGCTGCACGTATGGCTTTTCCGTGCTTTGATGAACCTGCACTAAAAGCAACATTTTCTATTAAGATCAGAAGAAGCCCAAAGCACCTAGCACTATCTAATATGCCTTTGGTATATGCATACTTTGAATATTTTAAAAGGCAGATAAAAGAAAAATATTTTTTAAAAGAAGACTAAAAATGTTCCATTTATTTTATGCACAGAATGTTCACATCAAATCAAAATAGAAAATTCATTGTTAATATACTGAAACTTGAAATCAAAATTACTTATATCCTCAAAAGTGGCATCCTTTCCTATTTTGAACTACAACACTTCTTGAAAGATGTCCAGTTAAACTTAATGATGTTTTCTTCTGGATAGGTTTGGATTCAACTGCTCTGTAGAACACGCTAATGCGTAACTATTAATGAGTTGCATAGACATACATGTATAACTTACATTTTAGTGGCCCTTCAAAAGGGCAAGTATAGTCTTTGCTGCAAAAGAATGTTTTGTAAAATTAGCATAACATTTTTATAATCTTTTTGCAGTGAGAGAGTTTGAACAGAATTATGAAAGACTTAATTCCGAACAATCTTGGAGTTTTCAACTAGAAGCAAAAAGTAATTGTGTTTTTAAATTTTAGGTGAAATCAATAAACATTAATGAATGGCTTATTGAGGACCAGTTTGATATCAGTGTAAAGATGAGCACTTACTTAGTAGCCTTTATTATTTCAGACTTTGAATCAGTTACCAAGAACACATTACGTGGAATTAAGGTAATTATTTAGCATCAGCTGATTTTATCTGTATAAACATTTATATAGCTTCAAGCACAAGCTAGCAATTATAAAATGATTTCTGAAAATGAGCACAGTCTGATTTTAACTAATTTTTCAGAAATTCCGAAGTCTATTGATGGAATATAATAATCAAATGCTTAGACTTGCACTATTGCTTTCAAGCTGTTGAATAAGGGGTTACATAGATATTTTTTTAAAAAAATGTTGATATTTATTTATAAAGTAGCACAGTAATGATTCATATTTAGATTTGTTCTCAGTTGTTACACCAGGCTTATGGTAACAGAAGTAATTGAACAAAACTTCTATTAATTAGAATGACATGAAACCTAGAAGCTTTGGCTTGTTCCCATCCTAAACAGAACTGGAAGTAAATCCAACAAAACTATCTCTTTTGATCTGCCCAGTGCAATTCTGGGTGCTGATTTTAGTAATTTGGGACTATGTTCTGAGAAACCTATCTTGATGCAACTTAACAGTATGTTCAAAATCCATTCCTGCTTGTGTCTTTTAGGTTTCAGTATATGCTGTGCCACACAAAATCAAACAAGCAGAGTATGCTTTGGATGCAGCAGTGAAACTTTTAAACTTCTTTGAGGGATATTTTGGCATTGCATATCCTTTGCCAAAACAAGGTATATATATATTATTCTGAGATACTGTTAAACATCTGAAAAGTATAGTAAGCAGCCGGATTAATTCTCTAATTTAAAGTCATTTTTAAAAGTTTTAAAAAAATCCTTTAGAGTTAGATTTTTAAAAAATATGTGCTTTATGTAAACAAATTCTTATTCAATTCAAAGTTCCTTCCAATTAGTGTTAAGTTTCCTATTAGGAAGTTAGACTTTTTATTGCTGATAATGTTGCTAAGGTATGAACCAACTCAATGGAAAATGGAATTTCAGATTGCAGTCCTATACATTTTGAAGTGTTATTGAGTTTAATATGATGAACTTACGTCAGAAAAATCACCCATGTAAAGAGTTCTAGATTTTTTCTTATGCGTAAACATTTCATATGCAGTCCCAAAAACTACTACTTTTATCTAGATATTGCTATCATCTTTTTTCACTGCTATTTTTAATTGTATGTTCTTTTTCAGTCTACATTGCATAGAGTAATAAAATTGTTGTTTTTTAAAAAAAAACTCTGAAGAATGTTTTTTAAAGGGCCAAAAAGATTTACGATTACTTTTGAAAAATTTCCATATCATTAAATATTTGAACTTAGTGTATGTGTATGTACGTGCATGTCCGTTTTCCAGGTGTATTATATGGTGTAAACAGATTTTAAGAAAATAACATTTCATTACAGATCTAGCAGCTATTCCAGATTTTCAGTCTGGTGCAATGGAAAATTGGGGATTGACCACGTACAGGGAATCTGCTTTGTTATATGATTCTGAAAAATCCTCAGTATCAAGTAAACTTGGAATTACTATGACAGTAGCCCATGAACTTGCTCATCAGGTAATTTATAGTTTGCTTTTCATATATGAAATTGAAGGTTATATTTTAAGTATCTGGCAACAACTCCTTCTGAAATCAGAGGAGAACATCAGTTGACAGTTACATTGTGCCATTTATATAAATGACTAAAGCCAGCATATGTGATTTTTTTTTCTCATAAAGCTAACAGAGTCTACAGTATGTTTTCTGTATAGTTTAGAAAGGACTTCTAATCCCTAGTTCCGTGATGGCGAACCTATGGCACATGTGCCACAGGTGGCACACGGAGCCATATCTGTGGGCACGCAAGCGTTGCCCTAACTCAGCTCCAGCGTGCATGTGCGGGCCGGCCAGCTGATTTTCAGGCCTTCCGGGCCCACCAGAAGTTGGGAAGCGGGCCATTTCCGGCCTCCAGAGGGCATCCGGGGTGTGTGTGTGTAAGGCTGTTTTTGCCCTCCCCAGGCTCCAAGCCTCTGGAGCCTGCGGAGAGCGAAAAACGGGCCTACCGGGCTCACCTTTTTGCTGTCACGCTGCACATGCATGTGCGGAGGGGGGCGGGGGGGCATTGAATTATGGGTGTGGGCACGCACGTGACCCCCCCCCAAGCTCCCCCCACTTTTGGCACCCGACGGCAAAAAGGTTAGCCATCCCTGCCCTAGTTTCTTCACTGAAGCTTTCCAGAGAGTGTGGGTACATACTTTGCATTCACCAGTGAACGTATTGCATATAGTTTTAGCGATACCACATAAACTTTGTGGTACACCACCCAAAGTCACTTGTTTTGTGACACAAGTGTTGATATAAATTTGACGAATAACTTTTTAGGGATTTCGACAAAAGGAAAAATATGCACGTGCTTATATTCCAGTTATTTTTGACTGGAGTTGAACTGTCCATCCTATAGAAATTCAGTAAGAGTGTTGGTTCTTCGAAGTACATTCCTGCAGAAATTCCGTTTGTCTTAAAAACTACTACCAAATCCCAAATAATCAGTCTAAAGGCTCATAGTCCTAGATTAGCTGCACATCCAGTTTTCATAAACAACAAATATTACGTGGTGGTCTCATGAAAGGCACTAGCTGTTGCCACACAAAACAATTCTTTTCTGTTCATAAACAAGACAGTTGAGTAGGTACTGAACAGTGTCAGACTATACTTTTACTTTGTTCCCTATTTATAAAATGGGCACTTTCAATTTGATTAGCATCTTATGAATTGTGTCAATCTTGCTATGTATTCTTTTTTATAGTGGTTTGGAAATTTGGTTACCATGGAATGGTGGAATGATCTTTGGCTTAATGAAGGTTTTGCAAAGTTTATGGAATTTGTGTCAGTAAGCAAGACCCATCCAGAACTGAAAGTTGTAAGTATTCTCCTATTTTAATAACAAGTCAAGAAAATCCCAGGACTGAAAATAGACACTTTCCCCCCTTTATAGATTTGCACTAGGCAGACTCAGCAAAGTTTTTAGACTGTAAACATGATTGTGTAGCACTGCATGAAATTTTATAATTAATGAAAATAATTATACAGTGAATTATGTGAGTGGCATGGTAGTGTAGAGGTGGAGCTCTTGCCTCACAATTTGGAGGCTGTGAGTTCGATCCCAAGTAGCGGAAGATATTTCTCTCTCTGGGCATAATGAATAATAATCTACTGTGAATACTGCATAGGTGTCAGGAAGGGCATCCAGCCAGTAAATGCTTGAGCTCCAATCCATCCTGACTCCACCCCAATGAAGGGATTACAGAGTTATTAAAAGGGGGGAAAATTACATATCAAATTGTACCCATTTTCCCATAATACTAACACTAATATTTTCTAAATCACTTAGGATTTAAGAAAGTTATTTCCTACTATTTCCTGTTCTCCCTTTTTTTCTTTTGGGAAGTGGAATATTTGAATGGAGTCTGCCAACATTCCTTTTGTTCTCAGCCCATAAAGAAAAAAAAATATCTTCTTTCTACTGAGACCAATATTTTCAGACAAATAATACGAAACACCTTAAAGACTAATTTATTATGGTTTAAGATTTTTGGGCCTAGAATTTGCTTCATCAATTGGATGAAATATTACCCTATCAATGTTTAATTCAATGCTGGAATTGGATGTTCCAGTAATATTAAAGATAATCATGTTACCAGCAAAAGTATTTTTTAAATAGATTATAGTAATTATTTTACATTAATTTTTAGTGAAATTACCACAATTTGGATTTGGAGGTCAGATGGGGGGGATTAAAGTTTAATTTCGCTTTGACCACTATCTGATCATGATAGGAGTACATATGCTAATTCTCCACTCTTACCAAAAGTAATGGTACTCAAAATATGTATAAAGCAGTTTGAAGTCATAAATGAAGTAATAAAGTATTAATTCTGTATAAATAATTAAATGTAAGTTTATCTCAATGTCTCATTTTAAAATGAGGTCAAAATCTCAGAAAACTTCTCTGGGCTTCTTTTTCTTTTGTTTAGGAAGATCATTTTTTAAACAAGTATTTTAATGCCATGGAAGTAGATGCTTTAAATTCTTCACATCCTATATCGACTCCTGTTGAAAATCCAGCTCAGATTCTAGAAATGTTTGATGATGTTTCCTATGACAAGGTAAAATAAGAAATTTTGGCCAAGTTTAATAATTCTGGGTACTATGTTTATCTCTGAAAGTGATTTTCATTTTCATTGTTAAGATGGTCAGACTATATGATACTCTACTTTTAATGATTTTTTATTAAAGTTATAAAAACACAAACACTAATGCAAACTAATAAAGTGCAAAAGCAGGAAAGGGGGAAAAAAGAAAAGCAAAAGTGCTGAAAAAATTTAAAGGAAAAAATAGAAAAAAGAAGGTTCAGATTTTTTGTGTAGCATAAATATAAGTATATTTACAAAATTTTCTCTTTCTTTGTGATGACAAAAAAAGCCATACCCTCCCTTGTCCATTTTTTCCTAATCATCAAAACCATAAATCTTAATGTTTATCAGAAACATTTTTAGGGTCATTAATTTCAAACTGCAGAGACAAAAAATAGGATTTAGTACAGGTGTGAAATGTAAAATGTGTTACTACCGGTTCTGTGGGCGTGGCTTGGTGGGGGTGGTAATGTGACTGGGTGGGCGTGGCCAACTTCTTTTTTTTAACTTTTCAAAGCATTTTTTCTAATGCTTTGAAAAGCCTCTGCCGATCAGGCAACTCAGCTGGGATCGTCAGAGATGCTTTTTTAACAATGCTTTGAAATGCCTTTCTGACGATCAGGCAACACAGCTGGGATCGTCAGAGACTTTTCAAAGCATTTGAAAAGTCTTTGGCCAAGAGATTGCAGAAAAAAATGCTTTGAAAAGCCTCTGAGGATCCCAGCTGAGCCACGCGATCATCAGAGGCTTTTTTTTTTTACTTTTAAAAGCATTTTTTTTGTTGGAAGAGGTTGTAGAAAAAATGCTTTTAAAAGTAAAAAAAAAAAGCCTCTGATGACCGTGCGACTCAGCTGAGCATGGGGGGGGGGGGCGCAGGGATTTTTGCTACCGGTTCTCCGAACCACCTACCACCATCGCTACTGGATCGGGCGATCCGGTCTGAACCGGGAGCATTTCACCCCTGATCTAGTACCATGATCAGTGACTATATGGACATGATATTAGTCCAAATCTCTAAACATGAAAAAAAACCAGATGTATTTTGTATTATTTCATTCTATTTACAGGGAGCTTGTATTCTCAATATGCTACAGGACTATCTCAGCCCAGAAATTTTTCAAGCTGGTCTTGTGAAATATTTGTTGCGATTCAGTTATCAGAACACAAAAAACAAAGATCTGTGGGACAGCTTATCAGATGCAAGTATTTGAGAAGTATTTCTTCTCCCAAAATATCTAATTTTAAGATGTTCTTGAGCAGCACTGATGTTCATCTTGTAATATCTTTAATAATTATTTATTGGTTAGGTTTGTCCAGATGCTGATGGAAGTCAAAATGGAGTTTGTATCAGAAACAAGGAGAGAGTCTTAAACTCAGTGAGATAATTTTTCGTTCTTTTTTCTTTTTATTTATTGCTTTCTTTCTCCTCCCTTCCTTCCTCCCTCCCTCCCCTTCTCTCTTTCTTTTCTTTTTTTCCTATTTGATATGTGTACTGCCTGTCTCATTGTCCAGCAACTCTAGGCAGCTATCCATATTATGTCACTGAAGTTGTGATACATTCTTTTCATTTGTAAGGTATGGAGTTGGAATAGAATATTTTAAGTCTTATCTACTGAACCCTTTGAGTACTGTTCCAACTTTTCTGAAAAAGACTGAACTCAAAGAGACTCTATTTTGAGGTCAGAACAGCTGTTTCCAACTTGGAACAGAGTCTTTCAAGTTCAAACATGGATTTGAATTGTTTTGCATAACACTAAAGGTGCATTGTACAACAACTTGATATTTGGAGACCAAAGTTTTCAATCAGTAAAACTGATTGCTAGTATGCAGTCATTTTGACAAAAGCTAATGCCTAAGTGAAAACCCACCAATCTATGAATTAAGATATTCTAGATGGAATGTTCTGAAATATTTAAAAGAATCACAGACATTTGTTTTGGATTGTATTTGTAGCAAGCATTTCTTTCAAAAAGCTTGTAGTTTTATCAGGTTGTTTTCACAAATAATTTTTTAGCATGTAGGCAAAACATAACAAATGCTATGGATCCCCTTACAGTTATGACTTTTTTGCAGTTACATATTGTTCTAGTTCTCTTCTAATATAAATTAAAAATTTCCAATGAAAGCAACATGGTGAACCTTGAGATTTCTTTCATGGCCACATATGTTGTTGCTGTTTTTTTTTTAAAAAAAAGAACATACTGGTTTTGCTCCTAAAACATAATTTAAATAAAACATTGTTTAAATTGAATTTTTAAAAGTTCATCAACTTATTTGGAAAATTACAGCTGATTAAAATATAATAAATTACTAAGCTTCATTACTTTGCTGATGTGGAAGGGGAAGAAAAGGCAGAAGTACACAAGTTTAACTTGTTCTCCATGTAGCAAATAATTTCTTATATTAACTGAGTTGGGACATTGTTTAGAATTGTATAGCTACCGAAAATAATTCAAAGATAAGTCTTGTTCCTTTGGTAGATAGATCATTGAAAATAAAAATGAAGACTCTGGAACTTATTAGGGATATTACTTGATTCTTACAAGAATAAGGAATTATCATTAAAACATTGCTTCCTTATGCTGAAAAGAATATCACAGTTGAGGACATTACACTGATGACTTTGCGAATGATTAAAATATGGCATACTTGTATTTTTTAATTTCTATGACTACTACTTTTTTTATCAATATACAGACCTATGCTTTTGTTTATATTTTTGTAACTTATATGTAGCACTGGACCAAAGCTGTGCTCCATGATGTGCAGGCAGTGATGAATACATGGACACTCCAGAAAGGATTTCCTCTAGTGACAGTTACTATTAAAGGGAAAAATGTCCATCTACAACAAGAACATTATTCAAAAAAACCTACTTTTTCCTCAACAGCTGGGTAATAATGAACGAATGTGACTTGTTTCTGATTATATTTTATACTGATTCTACTTCATGACACGGATATGTCTTGATTTAGGGCCACAGTTGGCCCTGGAATCTGGGTTGTTGAGCGAAGCAGTCATTAAGCGAGACACCATTTGACTGCTTCGCTCAACAACTGCAATTCTGACTCTCCCACTTGCAGTTGTTAAGCGATCTCATGTGTTGTTAAGTAGATGAATTGAGGATAAGGCACATTGGGTGCTTCAGCAAGGTGATGCAAGCCCTGTAAAGTGTCACTCTGACACTGAAAATCCTCCCTGCGAGTAGGATTTTCAGTTCCAGTGTGGTTGTACATGGCCTACACTTGGCTTTCTCGCTTGCCAGAGCCAGCCCATTCTGCTTACATTAATTCTGTCTCTCTGCTCTGGCTCCTACTAAGCAACCCAAGCCTGCAATTGCTTAGGAATGACAGGAATTGATGAAACAATTTTGCAAAAGAGCCTTGTCTCTCAGCAAAAAAACAACAGCAAACAGTTGGAAGGGTTACTTTTTGCAAAAGTTTGGCAGCTGCTGTGAAGTGTCAAATTCTCCCTGCTTCCTCTCTAGAAATCTACTTGATGAATCTGCTTCTTCTCTAGGAATCCATATGATGTTTCTAGCTCTTAGGAAGCTAAGTAGACAAATTCATGCATATATATCTTTCTTACAGAAAATTACTCATTCAATTTACTCCAGAGTAAACATTAGATAACTGTTTAAACAGTAATAATTATCATTAACATGGGAGGAAGGTTGAATCAATCATTTAAATACTTTTTAGGAACATAACCTTATTTTCACCTTCCTAAATGTGTCCTTATTACTACACGGTTAATGTTTACAACCTCTATCCCTCAAAGTGATGCAACTCAATTGTTTTTTTTTAAAATGCATTCATTTTATCTGTTTAAAAATCATTCAATCTGTTTCAAATATCATGGTGTTGATTTTGTTTTTAGGAGTCTGTGGCACATTCCATTGACATATCTTACCAATAAATGTAATGACGTTCAGAGGTTCTTGCTGACAACCAAAACAAGTAAGTTTAACTCAAACCGTGGAGACCTACATAAGATTTCAAACATTAAACAACAGAGGTGTTGCTTAACTCAAAACCATTGTGAGGTTGCTTTATTTATTTTTTTGTTCACAAAGCATTTTGCATAATTCTTTTAAATATATATTTCAATCAGTTATTGATACATTAATACATTTTTGGAAGAATTCAAAACTTAGGGAATATTGAATTTTAGGATTGTAATATTTTTTCAGTCATTAAAAATCAGGTGCATATCCACATATTGAAGGTATGCTTTCGAAAAAGAATGTGGCAAAAATCCTTATTTATAACTTTTTTTAAAAAAAATTGATTTATATGCCGCCCTTCTCCGAAGACTCAGGGCGGCTTACAGTGTGTTAAGCAATAGCCTTCATACTTTTGTATATTTATACAAAGTCAGTTTATTGCCCCCACAATCTGGGTCCTCATTTTACCTACCTTTGAAAGGATGGAAGGCTGAGTCAACTTGAGCCTGGTGAGATTTGAACTTGCAGTAATTGCAGGCAGCTGATGTTAATAACAGTTAATAACAGTGCTTTAGTCTGCTGCACCACCAGGGTGATGAATGTAAATAAATCAAGTTTACATTGTGATATTGTGATATTGTGATATTGATATTGAATTGTGATATATATGATATATTTTGATTTTAGATGCCATAGTCCTCCCAGAAGAAGTGGATTGGATAAAATTTAATGTAGGAATGAATGGTTATTATATTGTGCATTATGGAGATCATGGCTGGGATTCTCTAATTCGCCTGTTAAAAGACAATCATGAAAAAATAAGCAGCAATGATCGAGCAAGCCTCATTAACAATGTATTCCAGCTGGTGAGGTAAGAGTGCAAGATTTGCACATGCCTAATATTTGAGGACTGGGGCAATGAAGGAATTAAATAAGCAAGCAAGCAAGCATGGATGCCTGCTGTAAGAAGCCCCTCATTTAACTTCATTTAACTTCTTTAAAAGAAAGATGGGAGAAACAAGCATATTCCACATTTGTGCAGGAGGCACTGGTTGAAGTAATACAGAATATCTGAATGTATCCAAAGGTAGGGCACATCATGAGCTAAGAAAGGAAATAGCTGTTGTATATTGAGAAATAGAGTTAGAATGTCAGACATGTTATGCACCCTTGTACTGTTCTGATTTTCCTAGCTGAGAATTGTGCCAAAGGATTTAAAGATAATCCAAGGCCATATAAAACATTGTATAAAAAGCCTGTGACTGTAGATGAAAACTGAGCTGAAAGTGTATTGAAGGCCACAGAGCTATACAGGTAGTCCTTGGCCTACGACCACAATTGAGCCCAAAATTTCGGAATGGGATTTTTCGGCTCGGTCTCTTTGCCTTGCCCATTATGCCTTGAGGTTTTCGCCTCTGGGTTATTAGCCACAAACTTTTCTCCTCGGCTGGCCCTCCGCCAGTCTTTCGCCCCGGCACAATGGCCACGGCCCCTCCTCCCAGGCGCTTCACTGCAGCCCATACACAGAAGGAGGTTTCGTCCTAGGTTTTTCGATACCTGGGACACTTAGGACCCAACAAATTAGCTAGAGGGGGAAAGAAGGAAGGAACAGCCTTAGTGAAATGGGAGGGAGAAAGTGGGGGGGAGGGGACTTCCATCTCTGGCTTTTTTTTCAAGAGAAGGAAGAACCCTTTTCAGGCCAGATATCCAAATCGATAACTATTTTTTTTATTTTTTGCAAGGGGAAGAGTTAGTTGCAATTAATTTCTTAACCAAAAGCAACAGATAGTAGCGCTTCAGTTTGTTTGTTTTTTTCTTCCTGAGATGTTTGTGCAGATTTCAGGAGGGGGTGGGGATGGTGTGTGTGTGTTACAACTTGGCATACCAGCAATCCACACACCTTTTGTGCTGTTAATAGGGAATCAAATAGGTGGTGTATTAGGAAGACAAAAGGAGAGAAAATATAACAAAAGATAAACACTGCCAAGAAAGGAATCTGTTGCAGGAAGATGTAAAATCTAAGTTAGGGTATCTGCTCAGGAGCACACACGCACACGCACACGCAGACACGTACACACGCCCGTGCAGATACACACATTATTTGCTATAACCAAATCTTTGTTTTTTCCTACATGAATGAAAGATTTTACTTCTGTCCCAGTTGAAATTAATTGTACTTGTTTCTGCCCATTTCTCCAATTTTTCAAGATGCTCTTGAATCTTGATATTGCTCTCTTAGGCATTTGCTATCTCGATAATTATTTTTTTCTAACCTCTCATTCTAATTATAAATATTTTGAACAACACAGGATCTAACCTTGGTGATATGCCACTTGACACTTTCCCTCAACACAACACACAGCCATCCTTTGTGTCTATCATATCTTTAATAGCTGCCTTATCTGAAAGGGATTTTTCCTAAACATAAATCTCTCCAAGTTCTCTTTAGGAAGCGCTACTATCTGTTGCTTTTGGTTAAGAAATTAATTGCAACTAACTTGTCCCCTTGCAAAAAATAACCCTTTGAACTGGGGGAACTGGCAGGGGCGGGAACAGAGCGCTTTTACAATTTCCTTTTCTTCCTTTCTAAATCTTGAATGGAATATTTGCCAATATCTCCCCCCTTTTTGGGGGGTGGGAATCAATGCCGTAAATTATTCATTGTCATTAGTTATCGATTTGGATATCTGGCCTGAAAAGAGTTCTTCCTTCTCTCGAAAAAAAAGCCAGAGGTGGAAGTCCCCTTCCTCCTTCTCCCTCCTTCTCCCTCCCATTTCACTAAGGCTGTTCCTTCCTTCCTTCCCCCTCTAGCTGATTTTTTGGGCCTTAAGGGTCCCAGGTGTCGAAAAACCTAGGGCAAAACCTCCTTCTGTGTAAGGGCTGCGACAAACCGCCTGGGAGGGAGTGGCCGTGGCCATTGTGCCGGGGCTAAAGACTGGCGGAGGGCCAGCCGAGGAGAAAAGTTTGTGGCTAATAACCCAGAGGCGAAAATCTCAAGGCAAAACAGGCAAGGCGAAGAGACTGAGCTGAAAAGTCCTAGACCCAAAATTTCTGTGGTAAAATGAGACATTTGTGAGTTTTAACCCCTTTTATGACCTTTCTTGCCTCAGTTGTTAAGTGAATCACAGCAGTGGATGAGTTAGTAACCCGGTTGTTAAGTGAATCTGATTTCCTCGTTGACTTTGCTGGTCAGAATGTCGTAAGTAGATCACATGATCCCAGGACACTGCAATTGTCATAAATGTGAACCAGTTGCCAAACATCCAAATTTTGATCATGTGCCCAAAGGGATGCTACAACAGTTGTAAGTGTGAAAAACGGTCATCAGTTACTTTTTTCAGTGCCTTTGTAGCGTTGAACAGTCACTAAACAAACAGTTGTAAATCGAGGACTACCTGTGCCAGTGAAGCTATTGTTCAAGAATTTAGAGCTCTTTCATGGGAGAAGCTGTAATGTATCAGCTGTCATCACTAGCATAGTGCTACAGTACGTTTCAGTGCATTTACTATCTAGGACACAAAATTTATTTGCTTTTTTAGACAAATACATCATTACAAAAAGGTACCTATTGTTTTAACCTGATTACAAATTTATGTTCAACCATGGTAAAAAGAAAAAACTAAAATGTATTTGGTTAATATACATTATTAATTAGAAATTTTATAGCGAAGATGATTCAGACCCTACAAAAATATTATTTTTTAAAACATATTTTCTATTTCCTCAGTGCTGGAAAATTGTCAATTGAAAAAGCTCTTGATTTAACATTATACTTAAAACATGAATCTGAAATTACTCCTGTATATCAAGGACTGAATGAGCTAGTTCCTTTGTATAAACTGCTGGAGAAGACAAACATAAATGACACAGAACAACAATTAAAGGTAAAATAAGAAAGAGTTAAGGCAGAATAAAACTGAATACTTACGTAGATTTTAAAATAATCAGTGGATATGTTCTATGCTAAATGAAATGAATTTTATTTTGTTTCTTTCTAAACTTAAAAATTCCAAGATGGAGTATTTTTTGTAGAATGCTGGTAGTTCTCTATACCACAGTAATGGTACTTGCTCATCGTGGTAGTAAGTCATAAATACATACACACAAACTAACATATTGGCAAAATATTCAAAGATCAGGATTGATCATCAGCATTCTTCATCAGAATTGATTGATTGGACAACATATATAACATAAGCTTGGCTAATGCTAGCCAATGAGGTTTCAAGTCAGATGATGGATTTAGATCTTTTCAGTTGTCATTAGCACTGTAACCACTGCTAACAGCAGTATAAACACATTCCAGCTAACGGTATTACTAGACAAGTTCTCTATTGGAATATGTTCTTAGTTAAATTACTTTAATTTAGCTCCTCCTAGATATAAAATCAGCTGATAAACCTTCAGCTATTTTTTTGTCTTTAGAAAATGTATGAAAATAGGAAATTGGTTAAGAATATTCTTCAAAATAAAGTTACAGTCGGTTAATCTGTAACGCACTAAATTAATTACATGTTTTGTAATATTAAATATTATTGAATGCTATATTTATTTTGGTAAGGATTGTGAGCTGTTAAGCAATGGAACAGCCTGCCCCTTGATTATAGGGGATATAGACATGGAACCCTTGTCATGGTCAGATCACTCGCTCCTTCGCCTGGACCTTCGAACCGCTACACCCTGCCGCAGGGAGGTGGAGCCAATAAGATGGGTCCGCCCCAGGCGCCTGATGGATCCTGATAGGTTCCAGATGGAGCTTGGGCCATTTCCTGAGGATCTAGCACATGACTCGGCTGAGGACCTGGTAGCCGCCTGGGATCGGGCGGCTGGTGGGGCCTTGGACCGAGTCGTGCCTTTGCGGCCTCTGACCCGGTGCCGATCCCGCGCAGCTCCTTGGTTTACTGAGGAGCTGAGGGAAATGAAGCGCCGGAAAAGATGCCTGGAGAGCGGTTGGAGGGCCAGTCTCACTGAATCTGATCGAACACTGGTAAGGTCGCATATTAAGGCCTACCTAGTGGCGATAAAGACGGCAAAGTTTCATTACTTTTCCGCCTCTATTGCATCATCAGGGAATCGTCTGGCCGCCCTGTTTAGGGTGACCCACTCCCTGCTCCATCCGGGAGTGTGGGAGGACCCCCTGGAAGGCAGGGCGGAGGATTTCGGACAATACCTGTATGACAAAATCGCTCAGATCCGGGGGGATTTGGACTCTGACTGGGTAGATCAGGGCAGGGTGACGAGGAATAGTCTTGAGAATGTTATCTGGGAGGAGTTTGATGCTGTGACTCCTGATGATGTGGACAGGATTTTGGGGAGACTTAGTACGGCCACATGTTTACTGGACCCGTGTCCCTCCTGGTTGGTACTGGCTTCCCGGGAGGTTACACGAGGCTGGCTCCAGGGTGTTATCAACGCTTCGTTGAGTGAGGGTTACTTCCCCGCTGCCTTGAAAGAGGCGGTGGTGAGGCCTCTCCTCAAAAAGCCGTCCCTGGATCCGGCAATATTGGCCAACTATTGTTCTGTCTCCAACCTTCGCTTTATGGCGAAGGTTGTTGAGAGTGTGGTCGCGCGACAGTTTCCACAATTCCTGGAGGAAGCATCTTATCTAGATCCGTTCCAGTTGGGTTTCAGGTCTGGGCACAGCACGGAAACGGCATTGGTCACGTTGGTTGATGATCTCTGGAGGGCTCGGGACAGGGGTTGCTCCTCTGTTCTGGTCCTGTTAGACCTCTCAGCGGCTTTTGATACCATCGACCATGGTATCATGCTGCACCGGCTGGAAGAGTTGGGGGTGGGAGGCACCGTATTGCGGTGGTTCTCCTCCTTTCTCTCCGACCGGTCGCAGTTTGTGTTGGCAGGGGGGCAGAGGTCGACCTCGAGGCCTCTCGTCTGTGGAGTGCCGCAGGGATCAGTCCTCTCGCCCCTTCTGTTCAACATTTATGTGAAGCCGCTGGGCGAGATCATCTGTGGCTTCGGGGTGAGATACCATCAGTACGCTGATGACACCCAGCTGTACATCTCCACCCCAGGCCACCCCAACAATGCCCTTGAAGTGATGTCTCAGTGCCTGGAGGCTGTGCGGATCTGGATGGGGAGGAACAGGCTCAAGCTCAACCCTTCCAAGACTGAGTGGCTGTGGCTCCCGGCATCCCGATATAGTCAGCTGACTATTGGGGGCGAGTCCTTGGTCCCCACAGAAAGGGCTCGCAATCTGGGAGTTCTCCTGGATATGCAGCTGTCCTTGGAGGAACATCTGACGGCTGTAACCAGGGGGACCTTTTATCAGGTTCGCCTGATTCGCCAGTTGCGGCCCTTTCTTGATCGGGATTCCCTGTGCACAGTCACTCACGCCCTCGTCACCTCTCGCCTTGACTACTGCAATGCTCTCTACATGGGGCTCCCCTTGAGGGGCACCCGGAGGCTCCAGCTGGTCCAGAACGCAGCAGCGCGGGTAGTGATGGGAGCAGCATGGCGCTCCCATGTAACACCGCTCCTGCGCGAGCTGCACTGGCTCCCGGTGGTCTTCCGGGTGCGCTTCAAGGTGTTGGTTATCACCTTTAAAGCGCTCCATGGCATAGGGCCTAGCTATCTTCGAGACCGCCTGCTGCTACCGACGACCTCCCAGCGACCTGTGCGCTCCCACAGAGAGGGCCTCCTCAGGGTGCCATCAGCCAAACAATGTAGGCTGGTGACCCCCAGGGGGAGAGCCTTCTCTGTGGGGGCACCTACCCTCTGGAATCAGCTGCCCCCAGAGATAAGGAGAATCCAAGACCTCAGTGCCTTCCGCCGTGCCCTTAAAACCCACTTTTTCCAGCAAGCCGGGCTGGCTTAGGAAGAAATTTTTTAAAATTTTTAAATGTTTAATTGGTTTGTGGTTTTTTAAATTTTGGGCCAAATTTATATAGATTTTAATTGTTTTTAATATTTGTATTTCATGTTTTTAATTCTGGCTGTGCACCGGCCTGAGTCCTCAGGGAGAAGGGCGGTATATAAATTGAAAATAAATAAATAAAAAAATAAAAAGTCATGAGAGCTCCAACACTTGAGGTTTTCAAGTAAAGCCTGGACAATCATTGGTGTGGCATAACAATGTTCCTACGCTGGGCAGATGGCTGGGGTAGAAGACCTGAATGGTCTTTTCGATCCTATAATACTGTGTCTCTAAATCAGGGGTTCCCAACCTGTGGGCCACGGCTGTGGCTTATTTACAACCAGGCCACATGAGCACAACCAACTCATGCGAGCCCCACTCATGCGAGCCCCATTCTTGCAAGCGGTAGGCACCGGGGTTCACAGCCCATTCACATGCCCGCCGCTCACACAAATGAATGTGCACACAATAGCCCTCACACAAACCATCCCCTCTTCCCCTCCCTCCCCCTGACCAACCTGGAAAGGTTGGGAAATTCTGCTCTAAAGGATTGTCTGCTTCTCAGTTTCAAGAAATCAAATTACTTGGGAGTTTTAAAAAAATATGCACACCTATGTTCATTCTTGAACAGTTTTCCGGGCCTAGACAGAGTCAATGGAGTATCTTGCATTCCTTTATAGTTTGGCAAATAAAAGTAGTAAATATAGGACAAAGCTGCAAAGCATGAGTTTTCAATTACTTCTTTTTTTTTTTTTTTAACAATCCCTTCCTTTAATGTTTTAGTAATCCCTAAAGCACGGATACTGTTACCTATCCCTTTCCTTAATCCCTTCTTTTTAATGTCTTTTAATAATCGCCAAAGCATTGATGAAGTTACTTAGTTGGGTAATGAAACATCTCCAAGCAAACAACAAACTCAGACAGTGCCAAGGACTCCACAGTTCAACCCTGAGCTACAGATGTTCTCTTTTGTTGGAATCTCTTCTCTTTGTACAGACTAGAGTGATGTTATGACTATTCTAAGAACAATGCATAGGCATGCATATGCACTGTATGATTACAATTTTATAAACAAGATCACATATATGAAATAATTTCTATATTTTTTGTTATTAAAGGAAATTGTTCCTTAAACCATAGGGAGTGTGCATCCTATCCAGCTTTCTGTTTGTGATTTATGAAAGATACAAGCAATATGACTTTAGATTGAATAACAAGATTGTTGGTTGCTGCTTTAAATAATTGATTTACATTTATTACAACCTTATTTTTTTATTTCACGAATCACTCTAGGCATACATAGTAAATCTATTTAAAAATATGATTGACAAACAGTCTTGGGATGATGAAGGTACCGTGTCTGAGCAAATACTTCGAACCTCCCTACTTACGTTTGCATGTGTACGTAAATACAAACCATGTGTAGACAAGGCACAAGAGTACTTCACGAAATGGAAGGACTCAGATGGAACTCTGAAGTACGTATTTCACTTTTTAAGGGTGCTTAGACAATATCCTTCTGTCTTCAGGAAGAAGACTTCTATTCAGGGGTCATGTAATCCTGTTTGGTGGGAGATACACTTTGCAAACTGAATCAAATAAATAGCGTTAATTTAATATTTCTTTCTCAGAGAATAATATGAGCACAATTTGTTACAGATTGCCGAATAACATTAAGATGGCAGTATATGCTGTTGGAATACAAACAGATGAAAACTGGGATTTCCTTTTCAGCAAGTATCAGTTACCTGAATTCGATACTGAAAAGAATCAGATTGAAGTTGTACTGTGTCTGAGCCAAAACAAAGAAAAGCTTCACTGGTAAGCATTCTTCAAGTAACATGGGTGATTTTAAATTCAAAGGAACTAGCTCATATATTAACATTGTAGCTCTCTCAATACACATTTCTTACATTTTCATGATCACTTAATAGTTATGCAATAACTGTTTCTGGGGGACAACAATTATAATCAAATTATAATTGTTTAATTATACATTAATTGCACATGTTGTTAAATGCAGAGAAATGCAGTTTGATATTACTATTACTTTGGGGTCAGTAGGCAACTCAAGCTTGGATGGAAAAAGGAAGAATTGACAAATTTTTTAATACCAAGTAGGAAACAGCTGAACAGAGCTTTTAATCTTCTGTCCCAGACTATATTTTCTTCATCTTTATCTTTTGCCCTGTTTAATATTTATTTATATTTTGTCAGTAGAATGTTATTTCATTAAAAAGCCATTCCACAGTTACAATTAGCTTTTTTATAAATAATTTTTATTAAAAGGTTTTACCAAGATTTTAAAAACTACGGAAACATAGAACAGAAAAATATTATAAAAGCGTAGAAAAATGAATAAATAAAAAGCAAGATGTCTAAAATGACTAAAATCTTCTTTGCAGAGGTTATAAACATAGCAATTACCATCTTTACCCTCCCATCATACTTCCTTTCTTCCCGCAGACAAATATCAACCATTCAGTTTTATTCATTGTCAGCAAAAAGTCTATACAGGGTTTCCAGTCTTTTAAAAAAGTAGTTTTTGCATTGACTTGCAAGTCAAATTACCTATTTCTGTAAACTCAGCCATCTTTATAATCCACTCATCCATTACTGATGTTTCTGAACAGATAGTCTTCCACTTATGACCACAATTGAGCCCAAAATTTCTGTTGCTAAGCAAATCAGTTGTTGAGTTTTGCCCCATCTTACAACCTTTTTTGTCACAGTTATTAAGTTAATTACTGCAGTTGTTATTAGTAACACAGTTGTTTAGTGAAATTGGCTTCCCCATTGGCTTTGCTTGTCAGAAGGTCACAAAAGGTGATCACATGACCCCAGGACACTGCAACCATCACAAATACAAACCAGTTGCCAAGCATCTGAATTTCGATCATGTCAACATGGGGATGTGGCAACACTCGTAAGTGTGAAAAATGGTCATAAGTCACTTTGTTCAATGTTGTTTTAACTTCAAACAGTCACTAACCAAATGGTTGTAAATTGAGGACTTCCTGTAGTCTTCCATCCTTGTGTATATAATAGCCTCAAAGTTACTCTATATAAGACCAATCATCCATAAGCCTTTTCTAATTGATAGTTCATAAAACCTAGTAAGAAAGTTCCAGTTTTATCTGAATATTAGTTTTTCAAACGCTCTGATCACCATGTGTTTTGTTTATGCATTTGTGTCCAGTATGTTTTTTGCTCTTTGACATCATGCATGAGAAAATGTCTTTTCATGTTTTTCACATTTCCAACAATGATTAGAAGTATCTTTATACATCTTAAGACAACTTTTCTGGGGTCATGCAACATCATTTTTAAAACGTTTGCACTGAACTTTCCGGGACTTTCAGACCCTTTAACTTGCTTTTCCTCCATTTTGAATCTCAACAAAAAATTATATATTTTATCTCATTCTATTCCTGGTCCTTTTAAAATCTATACTAAATATTTTAATTGCACATATTAAAACTATTGAACACTAAATCCCTCTGCAGTCAGTTATTTTTCCTATTTTCCTGTACTAGCAAGTCTTTATATGTTAATCCATATTCACAATCAGCTTTTTCAAAACATCAACTTCCTTTATGTTGTGCATATATTCTACTTTACATATATTAGACAAAAGAAGCTTCCAAATAAATGACTGTTTTTAACTGATATATTTGCATCTAGGCCACCTAGAAACATGGGATAAATCAATTATTGTTTTGTGAAACAATATTGCCAAGATGGGGCTAGACAAGAAAATCAGAACATAATTACTTTGGGGGAGTACTAGCCATGCACTCATTGAGTGAATCAATGAGAGAACAAATTAAAAAGCTGCATTATTTGTTGTACTCCTTGTTAGCTTCAATAAGGGATATAATTTTCTTAACAAATTTCTGCACATATTTCATGTATCCATGCTTAATTGAAAAACTTGTTTGTTCTTTTTAGGCTAATGGATCAAGCATTGCAAGGTGACATAATAAAGACTCAGGAACTTCCTTCTATAGTTATTAGCGTTGGAAGGAATCCTTATGGATATCAATTAGCTTGGAAGTTTTTAAAACAAAACTGGCAGAAACTTGTAAAAAAGTATGTATGACCTTCATGTTCTTGCACTTTATTTTGTTTTGAGGAAGCCTACAAAACTGTTTACTCTGTTGATGTTTGCTGTTGGTTTTGTTTGTTTTTCTTGTAGATTTGACCTTGGCTCACACTCACTTGCACACATGATTACCGGCATAACAAATCACTATTCCACAAAGGAACAGCTTGCTGAGGTAAATATATCTTTGACAGTCTATATAAGTAAATGTGACACAATATTTTTTATCTTAAATCAGTGCAAACCATTTTTATATAGAGAGAATCAAATTGGTAAGAATATATAATAATGTTTAGTTTTGTGTTTGTGTATATAAAGATACATATGTTTGTGCTTTCAAACTAATTTTGACTTATAGCAATTGTATAGACAAGTTCATGCATTCTTCTGCAACATTTTTGAAGGGATTTGCCATTGTCTTCTCCTAGGGCTGAAAGAGTAACTGGCTCAAGGTCACCCAGCTGGCTGTACTAAACTTATTCTAATCAACACACACACACACACACACACACACACACATATACATACATATCACACACACACACACACACATATCTCCAAATAATTGACTCATGCTAGCTTACAACAAAACACAACATCATTATAAGATCAGCAGATCAAAATCACTTCAAGCAATAATCACGATACTATTCAATTAATTAATACAGTAACAAAATCCAGTTTTAGACTTCCAAAGGCCCTCTGGAAGAGTAGAGTTTCATTACCTTCTAGGAGCTCATAACTAAGCATATGGGAGTTCATGGAAAAACAGCGTTTTCTAGTTTCCCAAGTCACCTCCCCTCATGAAAATTGGGCCAAAAGCAGTTTCTCAGGGTAGAAGGTTAACAGTAGTTGGAAAAGGCAGCCTTGAGGTTCACCAGCTGCTAAGCCATGTGGGGCTTTATAAATAAAACTAGAACCTTCAATTGGACCTGGAAACAAATTAATAACCAATTTAGGTGTAGGAGAAGGACTGGCAGAACTAGGGGAGGGATGAAAAAAGGGGTCAGCCTAAATAGCCATAAACAAATCAAGTCCAACCCCCCCCCCAATCCAGTTGATCTTGACCCTTATCTACCTGTAATCAGACATTGACTGTTAGCTGAGAAGATTCCTATGTGTAGCTTTTAACAATAACAGTTAAATTGAACCTTCACATGTGGACCTGTTTTTTTGTGCCTGACAGTAGGCCTTGCAAAATTTGCCTGACATGACATCTGGCATTACAAAATGTTAAAACTTTTAAAACTCAATGAACTAGTCTTTATTTCTGTATATTGTAAAAATACCCTGATTGTGTTCTAAATGACTGATTTGAATAAGAAAAGAAACATCCTTAAAATGAGCACACAAGCACATTCTCAATGTGAACATCATCCTTGCAGAGCATCGTGCTTACAGTTTGAGAGTGATTGCTTGAATGCAGATGGAGGATGCCTGTGTTCAGCACCGTGTTCCCTCCCCTCATTGACTTTTTAAATCTGTGTTATGCTTAGTTATTGCAGAAATAGTTCATAGCTTGACAGCGTGCATTAAGTATAAAAGACTAGTTTTGAAATGGTATATTGTCAACACGGTAGTACACCCAATTTATTACATTTTGTTTGTATGTGTTCCTACATTTTTCATTTGGAAATGAGTGGGGCTTGAGAATGAGTACTTCTGAGATAGCTGCTGCCTCTGTGAGAAAGGAGGGGAAAAATGCAACTATTCACGACCATCCAGAAAATGGAGGCATGTGGGAATGATCCATATCTCTTAAGAGAGTGTCTCATCACTAACCAGGCTCCTCCTCCTCGTCAACTGGAATATATTTTTTATTTTCAACTCCTTTCTGGTTGAAGGCATAGTGAGAAAGGAGAGATAAGCATGACGGAATAGTTTTGAATACCATCCCATGGCATATGGTATTCAGTAATAAGTCTATTTGAGAAAACTAGTTTTCTGTTGCTACTTTGGTAGGAATCCTACAAGAATCAGTTGTATTTCTCTATGTATTTCCTCAATAGGTAAAAAATTATTTCAGCTCAATGGACAAAAAAACTTCAGAGCTCCGTGCTGTTCAACAAGCAATAGAAACAATTGAGGAAAATATCCAGTGGATGGATAAGAACCTTGAAAAAATCAAGACATGGTTACAGATTAATAGCAAAGTGTGAAATTGTATGTGAACTATTGATTCAGAATTGACAAGTAAGTTCTCAAAACTATACATACTGTCTATAAATGGATAGAAATCTCTGCAACAGGATTGTTCCTTAATATATTTAAAATTATTCCACTTGGGCTAAGTTGGGGCTTGTGGAAACAAATTAAAGGCAAGAAAACAGTACAGTTTTTACCACTATAATAATTCCCGATTTCTGGGAGTAAAAGTTGAGAAGTATATTTTTGGCTTGGAATGTATCATTTCCAAAGACCTCTGCATTGTTAAAATATGCTGAAATATTAGAATTCTCGGTGAAACAAAATGGCAGAGTATTACCCTCCAAAATAAGTTGTGCTGTTTTAAATTTGATCATTTATAGTTGAGTAGCATTGAATTTCAATAATTAAGACACAATTCCTAGTGGCAAAGTATGTGAAAAGTCCACAATCCATAGCAGCACATAAAAGCAAGGTTGGACTGGTCTGTGAAATGTGTATGCCTAAGGGTTAGGTAATAGGAATTGAGAAGATATAACAGCATATTTAAGGTATTTTTGATAGAATTCAGGTTGCAACAGAATACAAAATAACAAATATAAAGTAATACATAAAATGTTTATTAGTGTGCCACAGTCAAGAACAGTTCAGTATTGACATTACATGTAATTAAGGACAGTCTCATTGTCTTCAGTATGAAAGATGTAATCCACAAGGAAATCTTTTATTGAATCCATTTGAAAAAAGTAAACATCGTGATAGAAAACACCATGCTCCTTCTTTTAATCCCCATGCAGGTGAAAAGGAATCACACAGCTAAGATTCCTGGAGCAACTAATGTTGGTTTAGTTTATAGAGTCAGCTGCCTAAGAACAGGTGTGATAATTTTAATATGCAAGTGGGTAGAGAGATTTCAAAGCACATCTGAATCTGGAACTATAGCCATCTCTCACATACCCTGCATGGAATACTTAAAGAAAGGGAAGCACTGAAATCTGATTAAGAACTATTCTGAAATCAGCTGTGCTGTATATCTATACACTAGGACAGTGTTTCTTGAACTTGACAACTTTAAGATGTGTGGACTTCAAATCCCAGAATAGCTGGCTGGGGAATTAAAGGAATTGAAAGGCACACATCTCAAAAGTTGCTAAGTTTGAAAAACACTGCACTATGATAAGGATTATTTGCATGTTCTCAATTCTATGGATGGGTACTATGCCATCCTATGTATTCAGCTCTTGTGTTACATATTGCTCAGAGTAAAGCAGATAGTAGAACAGTTTTGGGAGAGAGGGTTGGTGGGAAAAGTACCAGTTACTTTTCTCTATAAGTTTGGATGTAGTACTATATCCTTCTCAGAAAGCCAATGACAGATGTAGCACAAATGCTTTGTATATGATGCAAGTTTTAGAGGATGGCACTGTTCATTATTTGATAAAAAGCCAAGGCTGCAACGTAGAAGCTTCTACTCTGCTCCCATTTTGAAAACTTTGCAACTATTTACTCATTTTCCCCTAAGTATTCTCCAGCAAAAGTACTCATAGGCAATTGGCCTAAGTAAGAAGGCAACCAAATTCATGATTAAAGCATTCCTTTTTATAACAAACTAGCATAGATTTACTGAGATTTACAGGCACTGTGGGTAGATTATGTGCAAAATTTTGCATATTTCACTCCTATTAAATCCATAAGAAATATCTTTCTTACAAATATAAAGCATTCTTTTCTTCTCAAAACTTAAGAAAATGACCATAATACAGACAATAAAGTAAGTGTCTAGAAAATGTGAGTTCATCCTTGAAAATAGCAAAATAAATGCTTTGCATGCCAACATAGCCCAATACCATAAAATGTCCAAGATGCTATCTTTTTGCAAAACTGCTTTTGTTCAAATGCAGCTGTCCATCAAAATAAAGAATTTTCACACTGGTGATAAACATTCTGAAAAGATAAAAATATATTCTATTCTTAAAAGGAAGTGTGTCAAAACATTCAACATCTGAGGCAAGAAATTTAAAACAAATAACTAAAATATCCAGATTAGCAGGATAAACAGGATTGATTTAAACTTAAACTAACCAATAATGTAGAATGTATAGAGCTGTTCATCTCAACTTTGTAACTTGATACAAAAACAAAAAACCAGGATATGAGAACATAACATTGCATCTATGATGTTTCATATAAATAACATCCTCTTACTGAACATAATTTCCTTGTTTAATCAAATTTGCTTTGCTCCTAAAAGTAAAAACTAGTGTTTCATTAAAAAGGCTAGCAGACACACTCTCTCTCTCTCTCTCTCTCTCTCTCTCTCTCTCTCTCTCTCTCCCTCTCCCTCTCCCTCTCTCCCTCTCTCTCTCTCTCAAAGGTGTTTTTTTTTTTTAATTGGGGAACCAGATGGGGCTTAAGCAAAGGCTGGATGGTGACAGTGGGCACACTCACTCTCTCATTCTTCCCAAGCAGCTGGGAAAGAGGAATTACTGTAGTTCTGAACTTATATTTTGCAGTGTGCTTCAAAATTAACCAGAGGTCTGTAGAAAAAATTAGCTCAGGTACAGCCAACAACAGTCACAAAGAGAATATATTTTTTAAAATGATTTATTCCAACTTCAAGGATTATGGCAGTGATCTATTAGCACCAGAGAGAGCAAGCTTATTTCTTTTGTGAATGATCTAATTTTACTTGTTATTTGTAAGAAACAAGGAGAAAATGAGCCTCTGTATTTTGGTGCTGATATTTTCAGGAGAGGCCTCCAGGGACTGCAAAAAGGGGCTGATGCATCTTGTAGGTTATCCAATCTGTTACTTCAGGTGTACAGCAATGGATCCCTAATGGGAAAGATGTAAGAGGACATCTTATAAAGAAGGCCCCATGTCGGGAAAGATTTTTTAGGACATCAGGATGTGTGCTATGAGTCAAACTAATCTCTGAAATAGTGAAAAACCTATCCTGACGTCAGGGTTTATAACTACAGATTTTCTAAAAGTTAATTCATTCTGAATCACATGCATATTATATATGATAGGTAACTTAGGACTGCCTTACCTGATGACATTTAACTTTTTTTTTGTTTTTCAGATTTTGCAGTGGAAGATTGCTCCTTTGCCTTAAAAGAGAGAAAAAAAGAACCATGACATTAGTTATTGCATCCATGTAGTAAACACTGAATTCACATATTCTGTTATGAATTATGTCTTGGGGGGAGGGGGTGGCTTTGGCTTAGCATGTTCAGTGAAGTTCTGTCAATAGGACAAGGTTAATCATACCATAGTAACGTATGATGCATTAGCCAGGTCATTTAAAAAAAGATAAATAAAGACTTGGGGCAGGGAGTGAGTTTGAAATACACAAAAAATTTTTTGCCACATAGGTTATCCTTGACTTAATCACCATTGGGAAGAAATATCTATTGCTAAGTGATATGGTCATAAAGTATGATACATGACCACATCACTTAGTGACAAGCAATTCCAGTTGTTGCTAGCTAAGGCGACACTCCAATCTAAGTCACTCCAGACTTGATCCCTCCCAGCCCCAATACAAGCATCTAAAACAGCAAAAAGGTTATCATTTACATGTTTAAGAAACTAAGGTAGTAGCTACTATTAAATATGCCTATGAATTTAGGCAAATAATGTACGCAGGCTCCATAAAATCTCCAGAGGATTATTAGCTTTTGCATGAAATTTAGAAATAATGTTCTCATAAGTACGTTTCAGGCCAGGGTATAGTTTCAATTGATTATAGTCATTTTTCTTTGTATCCCCAGAGTTTCACATAGCTCAACCTGAGTATAGCAACAGGTTCCATGATTTCTATTCTAGTAATAGGTGATAGTAATGAAATGAGATTTAAAAAATCAGGCTTCCTGACTAACAAGAGAGGATAAGAGAAATAAGCTTTAAAATTGCACATAAGATGCTTCAGAAATTCTCCAGCTCATACAAGAGACAAAAGTGGAACAAATCACATTAGGTAGAATTGTTATGATAAACAATCTCTTACCTTCTTGGGTGTTTTGGATTTCTTTTCCTCCTTCCTAGTTTTAGATGAGGCAGCACCTTTTGATTTCTCCTCCTATGCCCAACAGAGAAAAATGCTTGTTTGTGTTCTAAGAAATAACATCTTTTCAAAGTGTAGTTGCACAAGATACATACAGGTGGTCCTTAATTTATGGCCACAATTGGGGCAAAAATGGTCCTGAAGCAAATCACATTTATGTGAATCCAGCTTCCTTCAATTAACATTTCTTGTTAAAAGCCAGTTGGGAAGGTCACTAATCATGATTAGGTAACCACAGGATGCTGCTACCGGTTGTAAATGTAATCTGATTTGGCAAATGCCTGAATTTTAATCACATGACTATGGTGGCAATGCAGTGGTCCTAACTTTGAAGACAGGTCAACAATTACTTTTCCCTATTTCAACCATCATTAAATGGATCATCGTTAAGTCAAATATTACCTATAAAGAAAAACTGAAATTCATATGATGGAGATCTGAAGGGTTCAGAATAACTGAAAGGAGAAGCTAAAACTAGTTGTTATAGAACACTGTATATAGTTCCATACTATAAGTTTAGGAGGCATTATGTTTTTATATAATGGAGCTGCTGAGACTTTAGTTAAGGGAACACATGACTGCGGGAAATTAGATCTCCTGCCAAGCATCTCCTTTTCTGGTTCTGCTTTCTCTCTCTTATGGAAGATATAGGTTTTCTAAATCTTAATGTTTAAACATGCAGGTTCATGCATATATTTTTATTTATGGTGTAAGAATAAAGTCTTGCATTTTATTGAGGGCATATCAACATGCACATGGGAAAACTGTACCCTATTTGTATTTTTCTTAGAGAGACAAACAAACAAAAAGAAGCCTATACTTAGCACAACTTTATTATGAGAAAAGCTTTATTAGCTTTTATTTATTAGAGACATTCAAAACAACTTGTATTTTTGATGAGTGAAGACTTTCTTTGGATAATTTAGGCAGCATTTGCATTGGAGACATTCTTGAGAACTCAGATTTACAACTAAGAACTAAAAGCAAGAACAGGCATTTAATACTTGTTCCCTCATTCCATTTGATTCTTAAGAAACCTGAATTAGCATTTAAAACAACCAACTCTTTGCTCCATTATTTGAGTTAATTTATGCATGTTCCTGAAAAAACTAGAAGTAAAATGCCACTCTTAAACAGTATTTGTTTAACAGGTTATTCTTAGCTTTAAAAGCTAATGTGGGATTAACCTCAGCTATATTCTTATATTTGGTAGAATTTTTAATAACCTAAAAATCAGGTTCCCTAAAAATTAAACCAAACCTATCAAAAGAAGGAGTTTTGATAAAGCTATATGCAAATAATTGTGAGTAGGTAAACCATGAATTCTGTATTTTTAAAGAATATTTAAATGAATCCAGTCCTCAAATTCTCATGGAAATAGGAAAGGAAATAAAATTATACAAGCAAAATTAAAAACATTAAAAAATGCATATTCTAAAAACAGGCAGATGGCGCTCTAGTATAAAGCATAGTATAAATGGGGATGTTTTACTTATTTAGAGGAGTGGCATTAAACTGAGAAAACATAAAACTATTTTTCTATTAAATGTTGGCATTGGATAACCGCAAGAGACAAAACATGAATAAATAAATAAATGAATAAAATGAATAAATTCATTTCACACAGTATCCATGATAAAAAGCCAGAGCTAACCATGTTTATTACAATCAACCAAATGACACAGAAGAGAATAAGCTTTCAAGTTTCAAAAACTCTTACAGTGTGTTTTGCTATATGATTAAGAACACAGATAGTTTTCAAATTATTTTTCAACGTATTTTTCTCCTTTTTCCTGGTCTATTTCCTTACTGAAGAATTCTTGAAGCTCAAAACTTGGACATAATGAAGGTCTAATAAAGATTGTTGAACCAAAGATGTTGAATTTCTTCTGACACATCAGTATGGATTCTCATGCATAATAGAAAAAAGATCCATTATACACATTTAGGCAATATGGTGTACTGGTGAATGTGCATGCCTAGAAACCAGGAGACAGAGTTCTAGACCTTCCTTAGGCATGAAAGCTGGTTGGGTAACTTTGGGCCAATCTGTGTTTTTCAGCCCAGCCAAACTCAAGGTGGTGTTGGAGAGAAAATAAGAGGCAGAAGTACTATGTTTGCTTGTTGCCTTAAGGGCAAGGTAAAATAGTAGGTCGTGCAACTCTGATTTGGGTCATCTTGCACTCTTCAAATAGGATTCTTTCCTAAATACGGCTTACATTCAACAAGTAGAATGCAAATATTGTATAATATACTTTTTAAAAAATATATTCATTCAGAACCACATAACACATCAAATCTTGCTCAACAGCAGATTTTACTTGCTGTTTATTAAACAGAAGCAAGGCCATTTTGCAAACTACCTTTTGTTACTTTTGTTCCCTTAATGCGGCAGGATGTTAAGACTGATTTAAAGGACATCTGGTCTTGCCAAAAAAGAGGCCTACCTTTGTTGAAGGTGGCTGTGAAACAACAGGTTTACCACAATGGTCAAAATCCCCAGAGAGAGCATCAATGGCTACTGAGTCACTGTCTGGCTTCTGAAATAAGAATAATTACCATTTTAAAGAACAGCAAAATAAGTGCTTTTCCAAGACCATCTTAGAAGACAAGCTCTAAACCAAAATCAGAAATTTAGTTATCAAACATCCGTTTGTGAGTTTCAAACATATTCGGTACAAAAGATAAAGAGCAAATGAAACAAGAACTTTAAAAATGCAGAAATATTTTCAAGTGCCGCAGGTCTTTGTTATTAAAATTAAAACCATCCTTCTCTTTAATGCTCACCACTGGATCCTACTTCCTGAGGTCCTTCCCTGGTACATGGGGTTAATTGATATGAATTGACCACCACTGGGAACAAAAGCCCACCAAGTTGCAGCAGCAGAAGTAATAAAAGTACTCCGTTATCACTATCAGAGCTCAGCTCTATTTGGTTTCTAATTCATTATGTGTCATAAGAATCCTGCATTTTTTAAAGAATTTGGTTTCTTGACCTAAAGTTTCTTGAGCTAAACCACCCAGGATCACCTAGGTGAGATGAATAGTGTAGAAATTTAAATAAATAAAACAAGAATTGTTGTTCTTTCCAGTATTATCACAGATAGAAGCTATCTTATTTCTCATTAGTTCTATACAAACTAATCAACCTTTTCATCTGAACAGTATTAAAGTTCATGTTACATTAATGGATTCATATCCATCCTTTTAGTCCTGGAGGTGGATTCATATTTCAATAAACAAAGCCAATCTACTGACAAGCAAGCACAGGATAGAATTGAAAGTAATACTTCCTTACCGTTTGTTCTTTGGGTTTCTCACCATCTTTATCTTTTGCCTTTATAGGCTTATCCTTTGACAAAGGTAAACATAATTAAGTATCAGTTTCATTCACCAACCTATTCAAGTCTACTCTAGTCATCTATTTTAAATAATCTAGAATGCTTGTTAGATTGTTCAACTTTTCCTAATTCTGTTTGTTCAAGACTATCTTCATGTTCTTCAAAAGTTGCATTCTGCATGCTGAAACTTTAAATGTTTTATTATATTTATGGAAAACTGTACCACCAGCACAAAACTGAGTGATGGAAATCACTCACTGGAGTGGATGGATCACTGGAAATTTTCAAGAAAAGATTGGACAATCATTTGTCCGGAATGGTATAAGGATTCCTGCCTGGGGCAGAGGGCTGGACTAGAAGACCCCCAAGGTATTTTCCAGTCCTATGTTTGCATGTATGTAAAACACAGTTTCAAAAAATATAAAGGCAGCATGATGCTTTTATTTTCAATGTTAAGCAATCTGCTGAAGTTGCCCTGAAGCATCCTTCCCTAACTTTGATTCTTATAGACAATGACTCCCATGATTCTTGATTAACAGAACTCATCTTGACATGCTAAAGGATGTTCAACTTAAACACATTTAGAAGACTCTAGACTGGGCAATACTGTTGTTTATGAGGTAGCATACATTTAAATACTAGGGGCATCCTGCATTTGTTCTTTACCAATGTTATTTGACAGTCTAGTCCTGCTTCAGTACATTTATTTCTTTAAGAAAAACCTGAAGTTGTAAGTTTGACTTTAAAAGTATCTATTTACCTTTTCATCGGAGTCCAGAAGATGTCTATATTCAGGAGGGATTGTATCATCTCTTTCTCCAAGTTTGTCTAAATGTTCTGCTTTGGCTTTTTCCTGTAAAAAGCGGGGGTTTTTTAAATACACTTATTTTTTAGAGAAATCTAATGAATCCCAACCATGATTTATAGATGACAATCTCATCTATATCTCAGCAGTACACTTGGTAATCTTTTCAGAAGAATGAAAATGTTTAAAAACTAATGTCACATAAACATTACAAAAAATACCACAAAACATTGCAGATTCAAGTATATGACATGTTTTACAATGCCATCTAAATGCAAAGCAACATACATTTTTTTTGTAAATTAGTTGAAGAAATACTAGAACATTTTAAGACATTTAAAAATATTTTTAAGTCAGGTCTCTGTGAATTTTCTGTTCTTTGGTGCACAGCCTTTTGTAAAAATTAACAGATTATATATAAACAAATTTGTAGTTTTTAAGTAACGTTTTTCTTGCACAGGTATAATAGAATTCTTTTAGAATAGAATAGAATTGTTTTATTTTTTATTGGCCAAGTGTGATTGGACACACAAGGAATTTGTCTTTGGTATATATGCTCTCAGTGTACATAAGGAGAATAAAATACATTCATCAAGAATAAAAAGATACAACACTTAGTGATAGTCAAGATTACTAATAAGCTATCAAATCGTACTGGGAAACAAGTAAAAACAATATGAATTGAAAGATTCAAGCACATGGTTATAGTAATAAGTGGGAAGTGATAGATACTAGTAAGGAAGAAAATAATAATAATAGTAATACAGTCTTAAGAAATTATTTGACAGTATTGTGGGAATTAGTTGTTAAGCAGAGTGATGGCATTCGGGAAAAAACTGTCCTTGTGTCTAGTTGTTCTGGTGTGCGGTGCTCTATTGCGTTTTGAGGGTAGAAGTTGAAACAATTTATGAGGATGTGAGGAGAGTCTGTTTATATTTCATATAAACAAAGACTACAGAGATAAAATTAAATGTTGATTTTGATTTTCAGTATTTAAAACGGCAAAACAAGGGAGCAAAAGCAGGAATAAGCAATAAAATGGGCAGTGAAACAAACAATGAGAGAGCTCTTTAGAGCAGTGTTTCCCAAACTTTTGACATATGTGTACCTCTTCTATAATTTTCGTAACGCTGAGTACCCCTCATAAAAAACATATGCTTTAACTCTAACCATTAGATAACACTGCAATTCTCCGGCGTTTAAACAGCTCCGCGGCTCAACGTCAACTGTTAATGTTCCCGCAGTTTAAAAATGGCCGAACCCGAGCTGCGCGAAGGATGCGCAGAAGTTCCCGCCATAATGAGTTGCGATACGATGTACGATGGCCCCAGTTCCCGTGTAAAAACTGTGATATGGGCCTATTTCTTTCCTTGTTCTGTGGGCGCAGCTAAGCACGGTGCAGTGGATATTCCCACGTGATCCCCACCAAACTCCGGTGCAATGTGTACCCCCACCAAACTCTTCCCGTACCCCTGGGGGTACGCATACCACACTTTGGGAAACACTGCTTTAGAGAGCTGACACAGAAAACTTCTCTTTTCTCAGAAAACTTCCTTGGCTCAGTCCATCCTTACTTCTGCCAACTCTTCGTTCAGGACAGCTAGTTTTCTTTGCAACTCTGGAAAACAAGTACAGTACTAATTCACAGTTCGGGGAGAAGGGTCTGTTCTTTTCTCACCTTTACTTTATCCAAAACTGGTTTGTTTTCATCTGGGTCAGGCTCTCTTTGTCCCAGTGTGTCTGCAAGAAGGTCTGCAGCGTCATCAAGTTCTTTCCTACCCTGACAGATTTAAGAAAAACAAAAAAACCACACATATTTACACACAGTCACAAACTTCCAAGGTGGTAGAGATTATGTAGAGCCCAGTGAAAGAGCTTTGAAAGGCTGCAGGGAAGATTACAGTCTTTATTTTATTTCTGCATCTCCGACTACAAGCAAGGGAATTCAGCTTCCAATATTTCTAAAACTTTTTTTTTAAAAAAAATAGTTGTAAATCAAATTTAACTCAAACAATGCTTTCAATGTAACTCAAGAACACTACTTGATTGCTCCAACAAATAACAATCTGTATAAAAAAAGCAAATGACTACGTGCATATATCTTTAAATCATTTACTGTTCCTTCCAAACTTCAAGATCCTGGACTTGAATTTGAATCATCAACATTTCTAAAACATCAAATGGACTAATGAAACTGAATTGCAATGTCAATATATTAGAATATTGATAGGTTGCTGAAAGTTGCTAATGTCTGACATTTTGGCCATTAGTACAGTTATCAGGAAGTATTGCTCTGCTTACTGGGATGACTGCTTCTTTCGGAACAGATGAATGCACAGCAGGAGCAGCAGCAGAAGAAATCACCTCTTCCGTAGGAACAACAGGCTTGCTAGGACCTGTAGATTTCTACAAGGAAAGGAAAGGATTCATCAATATATGTAAAAGTGAGACAAAAAGAAGTTAACACAGAAAACTGTTTCTGACCTGTCCCTTAATGCCTCCTAAATGCTTTTCTAAAACTAAAGAATTTACAGAAAGTGCAACAAGTTCTTCCTCCAGTAATTACTGCTGAAAGGGGAGGAAGAGATGGTATTTAAAGAGAGCATGCACTGTTGAAAGGGAGTGCCACACTCTTAGCTTCAGCTAATCAAGAACTCTACAGTACATGCAGGAAGAGGAAGAAGCAATGCAAAGAAGTATGGCATCTCCCATCTTCTATAATGCAAAAAGCTAAAATTTATTTGGAAAACAATAAGAGAATTTGCTCTACACTTCTCAAATGGCAGTAATGACTGAAACACAATACCTTTTAAAATTAAATCACCTAAAGAATTTGGGATGGACTAAGCTCCTGCTTGCTGCTCAACTGTGATTTTTAAACCCCTTTTATAAAGCTTCAGTACAGATTCTCTCATTTATTTTGCTTCCTCCTCTCCACTCATATTGTTCCTCTCTTGATTTCTCTTCCCAGTGCTGCTCCCTTTGTTCATCTCAGCTCCCTTTTTTTCCATTGCTGCTTTAAGTTGGAAGAGGTAGATGGACAAGTGACTCTGTTTTGAAAAATGTTGTGTGTGTCTACGTAATAGGAGGTTCATTTGTCTTACAAAGGCAAGAAATTCCAATCAGAAATTGTTATAACGTTCATTGATATATTTTTGCCCTTTTCTGAGCAAGATTTCTGGGCAGTGTATATATTCATAAATGCAAATGTATCTATAAAAGTGTCACATGAACACATTAATGGATATGAAATCTTCACATCTGGAATCATCTGTAATTGCCAATCCTAGGTTGAAAGGCAAGGAAACTGGGCATTACACAGCATTTACCTACAGTCTGTAATTTTTCCAACATCTCTTTCTTTTCTAGAATCATCATTTTGAGCTCAACTCAACTCAACTATGAAAAAAAATGCAAAATATGTGTCCAAATTTATTAAAGGGATGTAAAAATGACCCTATAAAAACGTTATTGTACAGATCTAGGTGCTTCTATACTTGAAATAATATTGAATGCAATTCAACAGTATAAAGTATACAATTCTACTACAGTTAATATATTTTTATATATATAGCTAGATCAGGGGCCTCCAATCTTGGCAACTTTAAGACTTATGGACTTCAACTCCCACAATTCCTCAGCTTTGCTGGCTGAGGAATTCTGGGAGTTGAAGTCCACAAGTCTTAAAGTTGCCAAGATTGGAGGCCCCTGATCTAGAGTATATACGTAATTTCATCTGAGTGTCAAAAGTCTCTCTCTCTCTCTCTCAGACTCAACCAATCCTTACCGCAGGTGTTTCTGTTGTTGATGCTGGTGCAGAACAAGAAAACCCTTCAGACAAAGCATCCAGAAGCTCACTTTCACTCAGGGGCTAGAAATCAGAACAAATTATTAAAAATGTTTTAATGCATGTCTAAATGTCCCTTTTTTCCTTTATAAGGTGACTGAATACAGAACTCTCCATTTAGAACTCTTAATTATGAAAGAATTAATAGTCAGCTAAGTAAGTGTCCAATTGGAAGACATTAAGTCATAACAAAAGCTTTCAATTTATTTATTTCTAAACTAGGAAATATATATATATAAGGTTCCTGACTAATCTGTGCACCCACCTGAGGCTTTTCTTCAGGTTTTGGCAAAAGTGGCTTCCCATCTTTATCCTGTGGAGGGAAAAAAGGGAGTCTAGCAATTAGTGCACTATGGCGGTTAGTCAAATATTACACATAATTCTGTCCCAAATTTAGGACATCAACCATCTTATAGAATCAAGTATATATGTTTCTAGAGTGATTCTAACAAATGCCTGCAGCTGCTTTTATTAACTGCATCTTTTAATTAGCTTCTGCTCCTTCCTCAAATATGTTTGTGAAAACATATGCTGAAAGACGAGTTGGAAGATTTAGCAATTGCAAGATATATCTGTCTACCGACTTTCAAATTTTGAGAAGACTCAACATGCAATCAAGTTACATCATTCATACTAATTCAGGATATTGATATATTGTACAAGGCATTCATAGTCAAGGATCCACGTGCAATTTAAAGATTAAGGTGAACAATATAGCTTCCAGCACTCCCCAAACCAAAATTCAACATAAAAAGCAGGAATAATTGCAAAAGGAACATTCTTAACTGCATTTTGCTGTTACGAGTTCCAATGGGTGAATTTTTTGTCAATGAATTTTGCTTTTGGAACTTTAGAAATACTTTATTTAGTTTTAATGTTTATTAATTTATTATGACATAAAAAGGGTCCTGTGAGCTGCCTTTTTAAATTAAAAAGACAAGACAAGCTAGCTTTTTCTATTTACTCTTGCAATGTAACAAACTTTCTGCTCTAGCCCAATTAGTTTTTTTTTTGTCATAGTAGGCACCCAATACCTTCTAAACCCATAATCCAGATCCATAATTTTCATTAATATGTAACCTCCCCTTGCCAATGCCTAAATTAAGCAACTCCAGGGATTGGTGAGGCGGGGTGTGTGTGTTGAAGGGCCATTAAACAAACATTGGCTGTACCCACTTCTGGAGTAGGTTTCAAGTTGATGCATTCCTACATTTATGCATTCCTTCATTACATCTGCAAGCCAATTTCTGAAGCCACATCATTTGTGAGGTAAAACTGGAAGCTTTTAGGAATTTAATCTGTGATTTTTGTAATACAAGGTGTATAGTAATATCTCAGAGCTGTAATACTTACAGTATTAAGTGTGCAGTGCAGAAATATTGGAAATAAGATCCCAAAAAGGCATCAGGAAGGGTTATTGGGATGCCCAAAAAACTCAGAGAACAACCACAATCACTAAATTGAAGCCTCACAATATACACAAAAATTGGTAGCGCTACTCTCATATTGTCATGTTTATTATTTTCTCTTCTTTTTTTTTGACCCCCATTCCTGCAGACTTCCCCAATTTCAGGACACATATTTGGTCTGGTTATTAATGAACAGAATTAACAAATTAACCAAAATAGCTTTGGGATCTTGCCATCACAGACCAGCAAATATATTGCCATATGAGAAGGAAAACATGAAGAAAATGGTTCAGAATAATTTGTATATTTAACTGAACTCTTTACATAACGATCAATATATTCTATATATTGTGTCTACAGTAGGCAAATACACAAATCCAAAATTCATGATTTGATATACTGAACTGAACTTTATGCCACAATTCTGAAGAAAGTTTATTAAAACATAAAAACTTCATTTTGAACAACAAAAAAGTGAAGCGTACAAGAAAAATAAGCTCTATTACCTTTACTTCAGTTAATCTGTAATCAGGAGGGATGGTTTCTTCCTTTTCCCCAAGTTTCTCATGTTTCTCTTTTTTTGATTTTTCCTGAACAAGAATACAAGAAATAGAAACTTTCAACAACAAGACAGTTTCAGTGTAATTCATTAGGATTGTCCCATTGCTTTGTATTATACTTATAAAACAATAACTAAATCTATTGTTGACTATCCTACCACAGAAATTCTTCCACATGCCAAATCCCTACCACATGAAGAGCATGAGAACAAGAATTCAATGAGTAGCCATTCTGAGATATATTCTTAAATCCACAGCAACACCCATGCTTCTTTCATGCCGCTTTCAAAATACTATTTTAGAATATCTCTGCTTGTGACTGCAATGATGCTTGGTAAGCTTTGAATTGCTTAATCATAGTTTGTGGAACAGGTCATAATTGACTTGATTTCATACATCAGGCTCAATCACAAACCAGAATGGTTGGCTCCACACAATGCATGAAGCCACAAACATATATAATTATGAATATACAATGTTCAGTGTTGAAATCCACCCGCTGTCGTGGCACTGTTCCATCGTTGGAGAAATACTTTCAAAAAATTAAGAATTAAATGCTAGCAATTACAGAAAAATTACATTTCATAACGAACTATTTTGGTACTTTTGGAAAATAAAAAAGGCCCCCTCCATTATAACCAGCAAATTAGATATTTTATTACTTTCACTTTATCCACAGCAGGTTTTTTTTCTTCTGGGGCAGGCTCATTTTTTCCTAGGCTTCCAGATAAGGCTTCTAGTGCTTCATTAGTTGCTTGTGTGCTCTATAAATAACAAGAAAAATCAATTAAGATGTATTTTTAAAAACTGGTTGAAAAATGAGAAATATAATACTACTGATATCAACTTTAACACTGTACTGTAATGTAGAACTGGTTTGTATATACCTACCTATAGTAGGTATATACAAAATTTATATGGAATTTTCTCCTAGATTAAAGGTAAAGGTTCCCTTCGCACATATGTGCTAGTCATTTCCGCCTCTAGGGGGCAGTGCTCATCGTCGTTTCAAAGCTGAAGACCCAAGTTGTCCGAAGATGTCTCCATGGTCATGTGGCTGGCATGACTAAACACCAAAGGCACAGGGAACACTGTTACCTTCCCACCAAAGATGGTCCCTATTTTTCTACTTGCATTTTTTACGTGCTTTCAAACTGCTAGGTTGGCAGAAGCTGGAGCCCACCCTGTTACATGGCACTAGGGATTCGAACCGCTGAACTGCCAACCTTCGATTGACAAGCTCAGCGTCTTAGCCACTGATACATTTAAAGACTAGTTTGCCAAAAGCCTAAGTTAAATTGGACTTAGTCAGCCCCTAAATCAGGGGAAAAGCTTCAATTTAACAATCCCAAATATTAAAAAAAAAAAAAATCCAGTTTATCTCAACTCCCAAATTATTTATATCAGCATTTCTGAACTTACATAACTTTAAGATGTGTGAACTGCTATTTCTGGGTGGTCTATACTGAAAGTTTATGCTATAAAGGAGGTTTTATGAGGATGCTAAGAATAGTAATAGCAGTAACAATAGCACTTAGACTTATATACTGCTCCATACTGCTTTACAGCAGGGGTCACCAACCTTTCCGGTGGTGGTAGTGCAACAGGGAGGAGAGAGGGAATAGTTTTGCACATGTGTGCCGCTTGTACAAATGCAGCTTTGCACGCTCGCACTCTACTTGTACCGATTGTCTCAATCCTCAGACCATGTACCGAGGATTGGGAACCCCTGCTTTATGGCACTCTCTGAGCAGTTTACAATGTCAGCATATTGCCCCAAACAATCTGGATCCTCATTTTACCAACCTTGGAAGGATGAAAGGCTGAGTCAACCTTGAGTTGGTCAGGATCGAATTCCTGGTAGAGGTCAGAGCCTAACCACTGGGCCACCATGGCTTTGCCATAAAATCAATTATTGAATTTAATCAAGTGTATCTTGGGATTTTTTGTATTAATTTTATATTAATTTGTGTAACTGGTTACTCACTGGAGAAGTGACTGTAGGAGCTGAAGATTTCACAGAAGGCACAGCTGAAGCTGAGACAGCTTCTTCTGCAGATGTGTTCTGGGGTTTAGTTGACTCGGGCTTCTAAAGCAAGATGACACAAACAGATATTGATTACCTTTGCATGCATAGATCAGGAGGCTTTATGTGTTTAACAGGTAGATATAATGAGATTCCGGTCAATCTTAGCACAATTAAAATATTTGATTTAGAAAACATCTGAACATTTCATCTTTATATTCAAGGAATAAATCATCTTCTGTCACATGATATTAGAAGCAAATAAAACTTTTCAGTTTTTAGATTATACATACCCACACATACAAATACTCTTTCCCTCCTTCTCGCACATGTGCACACACACACACACACACACACAGAGAGAGAGAGAGAGAGAGCTATTGCCCTCTCAAATGTAATTTCATTTTTGTGGTCTCTAGGAAGATACTCACTGGTGAAACTTCTGATGAAGCCAGAGGTTGCACAGGAAGAGCTACAGGAGACGCAGCTACTTTTTCTTTGGCAGTTTTGGGGGGCTCATCTACCACAGGTTTCTTGGGGAAAATGATGAATGAATTTTAATCTTTAAAAGGTATGACTGCTTGAGCACCATTAAAAGGAGTTGTGCTTAAATACCTATTTCTCAGCATGCTACCTAAACCTTAACAAATGATGAGTTATATAAGAGCAGAATATAAAGTGAAGTTATAGTATGGATGAATTTACACAATTTTTCATCTGCTTCTATCCAATGCAGTCTTTCTCAATCTGAAATTCTACTGATGCATTGAGAAATACTACTCTCAGATTTCTCAAAAGAGCTTCCCAACTGAGGACTTTGTTTGCTGGTTTTATATCGCTGCTTATCTTACTTTTACATGACACTAAGCAGCTTAAAACAAAACAAATAAAATACGTAACATAGACAATATTTTTTAAAAATAAAAATAATAAAACATGGCATCCAGGCATAATCTAACCAATCAGCCACATCACCAGGAGACAATGTCTAATCCATGAACAGGCACATAATCATATTTACAAAAGGCAGCAGGGACAGGCCAAACAAAGGGGAGCGGGGTGATGTTCCAAAAATCTCTCCTTCTAGGCTGCACCAGGCAACACTTCTTAACTGATAGGAAAGGAACATGCCCTTCTCACCATATTGGGGTAGAATCAGTAGAAAAAGTAATCCAATTCAATACAGGATTTTGGGTTTAACTGTTTTGGGAAAAGAAACATACCTTAGACGTATCAGCAAGTTCAGTTGGTTTTGATTTTTCTGTGGAGGAAGCAGGACAGACAAAGTCTTTTGAAAATTCATCAATGAGTTCAGTCTCACTAATTGGCTGTAAAACAAAAAGGGAAAATAGATACATAGTTATCAATTTAAAAACAGACAAAAATGACAGCGACAATAGCAATACCACTTAGACTTATACACCACTTCATAATGCTTTTCAGCACACTTTCTAAGCAGTTTGCAGAGTCAGCATACAGCCCTCAACAATCTAGGTCGTCATTTTACCAACCTCAGAAGGATGGAAGGCTGTGTCAACCTTGAGCTGGTCAGGACCAAACTCCTGGAAGTGGGCAGAGTTAGCCTGCGATACTGCTTTCTAACCACTGTGCCACCACAGCTCTTATAGTGTAAACATTTATCAAGTTACCATTTGTCAAGTTACCATTCTTCAGCAGAGGTAAGAACATGATTACTGTGGTGTGGATATTTGGTTGGAAATATTGTATATATACATTTCTGTTCAAAAGATAGGAATCTAAACTCCCCTCCCCCGGAGGAACGGGAGTATTAATGTTTGCAAAAAAGGGAATCTTGCACTTTCCTTTTCTTCTGCAGATCCAGTTAGCCTGCTTTAATGCAAACTGATGCCACAGCATATTATACACCTAACAATAAGTAAGATTTCTAAAACAATAATTATATATTCCAAGATATTGATTCAGCTCTTATGAGATTTTATTCATAATGCAAAACATGCCTCTGTTACAGTATACTGTAAATCAACAGAAGATCTGAAACTTTTAGAGTAATAGGCATTGGTAAAATATTCTTTTACTTGCACTGTAAGAGACAAAAAACTAAGGTAAGAAGTGCAGAAGGAAGATATATTTTGAGTTTTTAAAGAAAGGATGTGAACCACTGGTGGGGATAATAGAGGCTTATAAAATCATGCATATAAGGAAAAATTCAGTATTAAAAAGTTTTTCTCATCCCTCCACAGTATTAGAATCTGGTCTTATCTGTTGAAGTAAGATATGAGGAGATTTGTGAATGATAAAAGGAAGTAATTTCTTCAACTACATATAAATCATTGCCATCAAATGTGCTAATGGCAACCAATGTATGAAGACAAATTGATATAAGAATAAGGCTATTCATTTGGATTTCTTGTATATTACTGTCAGAAAAAAAGTCCACACCTAAAGTGTCAGTTGCTGGGAATCAACAATGAAAGAACGCTTTTGATTTCCTGTCTTCTTTCTGAATTTCCTGCATGTACAGAATTGGAACCTGTGACTTAAAGTTCTGGACCAAACAGTCCTTTGTTTTGATCTAACATGGTATTGTATTTGCTATTGCAAAAATAGAAAGGAAAAGAATAATAAAACGAAAAGAAAAGTATTTATTAAGAACTTCCCTTTGTAATATACTAGACTTCCTCCAAAGTGAATATTGAATGTATTCTCAATATGTTTTTAAAAGAGAACTGATGAAATTTTCACTCAACTTGTTCTTTTGCAACAGAAGTAATAGAAAATAAATATTTTAAAAATTGTTAAATAACCTTTGGTTTCTCTTCGGCTGCTGGCAACAATGGCTTCCCATCTTTGTCCTAATATATATAAAAAAGAACTATTGTTATGAATGCAATTTGTATTCAATCAAAGTAAAAATAGTGAAGATACAAAAGAAGTCTAGACTGGAACAGAAATATTTTCTCAATTTCCCAGAACTTTAATAGTTCTATATCATAATAATAATTCAGATGCACAGTTGATGACTGAGAAGAAATGGATCAAGCTACAGCTGATGTAGTAAGCCTAGTGTCATTACTAGGCTTTGGCCATGCTATCCAGTTGTCAAATTCCATATACTGGGTATGTAATTCAAAAAAATATTATACTCTGAAAATTTTAGGTTTTGTTGCATGTCCGATTTATATAGTTCATTAAATGAATGGTCGAAGGTCAAGGACAACCTGTAAATTCTGTCACAATCTTTTTCTACACAGACTTAATGGAGTTCATAAAATTCTAAGTTATTTTTTGTTGTATAAAAGACTAAACTAGTTGATCTAATTTCTCAGGTGTCTCAGATGCTGAATATACCACTGGTACAAACAATGTTATTAACAAATGTTGTACCAGTAAATATTTCCACTGAGTAGTATCTGATAGATGACATTTGTTTTTAGCAGAGAATATGTTAAAAATTCATCCTCATCATCTATTACTTGGGCCAAAGACAGTATCATCACTTTCATCCAATATTTCCATATCAGCACCTTTTTTCCAATTAATGTTGGATTTCCCCATAAAGACAATTTAGCAGGGAAAAAAGCATTGGATCCTTCTTTTTAGACATTATATACCATTGCTTCCTATTGTAATTAGTATAATTGTTTCCAGAGATACTAGTTCTATTAAATTTAGATGTTAACACTATCCATTTAGCCAAATGTGCTATATTTGTATATCCCTAAGAAAATTAACACCAATTGTTTGCTTCCAGTATTTAATATTTGACAATTGGTAAGGAATAGGTATATAGCTACAGATTCCAAAAACCAGCCATCAGTAGGTACATAGAGATAAACAACTTCTACATACTATTCAAAAGAGACAAATCAAAAAGCTAAAAAACCATATAATTCCCTTGCCAGCAATCACTACCCAGATTCTGGGTGGAATTGTTATAGTGTGTCCTTTTCATCACATGATTGCAAAGGGATCAAACAAGCATTTCCCTATTCTTGCCTTTCATGGCACATCAAAGCAGTGAAAGATGAAAGAGCAACCAGGTCAAGAATCCCAGTGTTCAAACTGCAATTATCCCTCTTATCCTGAACACAATATAGCAAAATTAGAAAAAACGTGACCTTAAAGTAAAACCAGTAAGACATCAACTAAATAACTGAATAATTTAATATCCCAATGCAATTTCTAAACTAACAAAAATAATATATATTGCATGTCACTGAAAGCTGGAGATTATTAGTTACCAATGTTGGTTTTAATCTGTATTCAGGAGGAATTGTATCATCACGTTCACCGGGTTTCTTTTCTTTCCTTTCTATGGCCTTTGGCTAAAGGAGGGAGGAAAAAACAATTTATCAATATAAAGGAGGATTCTTTGGAAATCTAAATACATACTCTAAAATCAGTGGGATTTAAAAGTGCCTAAACCTAAATCAATCATATCAATGAATGATGAACCATATACATCTAAGTGTATGACCATTGAATATATAGTATTTAATTAAATAGCACTTTATTCTCCCATAGTTGCAACCTAATCTTATTATTTTTTTATTTACAAATACCTCTTAATGTATTTAATTGTGCTTACTCTAAATTTAGGAGTACAACTCTTTTACCAACAGCAAATATTGTTCTGGTTGATTATTTGTATATTTGATTGATTGATTAGATTTTTTTTTTTTACCAAAAATCTTGCCTTTATTACTTTATAAATAACTCAAGGGAGTGATACCTAATATTTCTTTTTCCTCCCATTTTCCCCACAGCAACAGACCTGTGAGGTGAGTTATGCTGAGAGTGAGTGCCTGGCCCAATATCACCTAGTTGGTTTTCTTGGCTTAGGTAGGACCAGAACTCTCAATCTTCTGGTTTCTACCCTGGTGTCTTAATCACTAGACCCAAGTGACTCTATTTTGGGCTCATTTCCCAAAATGTAGCATAGATATACCTCTTCAACTTCAACGATGGAACTAGTATCTTCTTCAGGTTCAGGTTCTGGCATACCAAGTGTATCCACAAGAGCATCCAGGGCACTATCACTAATTGTCACCTAAATTGTAAAACCAAAGTGCAATTATTAAAAAAAAACCCAATACAGGAAATTCCTTATATCTGCATATGTTCTGGAATTATTGGACATAATGCTGTATTGACAATTCAGATTTTTCAGCAATTGTCTTATAGTATAATCTAGACCTGATAGCTAAAACATTTGAATGTAGGGTGGTAAATTATGCACTTTTCCATTACAATGAAATAGTCTGTATTTTTAAATTTCATACTGAATTTCAAGTAATCAATAATAATGCAGGTTCATCAACCATAATAGTAGTACATCCTCAATCAATCTTGAAACGTGGTTGAAGACCTAGTTGCGGTATAACAATTGTGAGCTCAGGAAAGTAGAGTGATCTATACAAGAAACAATTATGAGAAGTCTCAGGAAAATTAATCCTGGTTTAGTTCAATAAAAAAGGGGGGAAATCCATAAATTGAGTAATTTTCTATATAAAGTGCCAAACGTGTTCTCTCCAGCATCAGTGCTACACTTATTATTATTCAATATTAGGTAGTAGATTAATGTTATCCTAATGTGTTTTTATAAATTGCCTGTGATCCTGTGCATCAGTAAACATTTGGAATGATTGTAACATAACATGTAACACAGATAGAAAAGAAATAAAGAAGTCATGCCCAATAAAACACAATAACAACTGATCATTTTGGCAGACAATGAAATCACATCCTGATTTCACATCTGAAATTCAAGCATAGATGTGTTTGAAATCTTGCAGCAACTAAAGGATATATATTTTACGTGTGCATTATCTGTATTTTCAAATAAAAACTCAACCCCCTTTAAATATCAACTACAGATTAGGACTATATACATCAAACTATTCAAAGCAGGGGTGAAATTCTGCAGGTTCTGACAGGTTCTAGAGAACCGGTAGCGGAAATTTTGAATAGTTCAGAGAACTGGCAAATACCACCTCTGGCTGGCCCAAGAGTGGGGTGGGAATGGAGATTTTGCAATATTTTTCCCCTGGAGTGGGATGGAAATGGAGATTTTGCAGTATCCTTCCCCTGCCACGCCCACCAAGCCACACCACGCCCAGTTTGAACATGTATAATAAGGGCTGAAAAAAAAAGCTGAGAGTTTTTGTTACTTAACTTTTGTTAGGTACAAAATCCTTAGTCACAATAATTTTGTGCATCTATTTTTGAGTATCAGAACATTTAATACAGTAACGTATTTATCTACCTCTTCCAATTTTGGTTTCTTCTCTTTTGGAGGAGCCGAACTGCTGACTGATTTTGCAGAATGGGCTTGTAAAAGTTCATCTTTTGCTGCAGGCTTATAGCACAAAAATATAAATATATAATAAATAAATATAAACACAAAATTTATTGGCATAAATTATCAAAGCAATGCATTAAATCAACATTAATGTATTAATGAGTGTATTAAAGTATTAAAAGCAATGTATTAAATTAAATGTATTGCTATTGCTAAAGCAATGTATTAAAACTTTCTTTCTAAAAGGATACTTCAAGCTTGGCAATATTCCTTTAAAAGACGGTAAAACCAGTACCTCTTTTGGCCTGACTTCCTTTTCTCCAGCAGATGGTACAGTAGTGCAAGTGAAATCAGATGACAGAGCATCTGCAAGGTCATCGTCTGTCATGGTTGGCTAAATGAAAACATAAACTGGGTTAGACTTATATTAGTTGCTCAATAGCTCTTTACAGGTTATGGGCACCATATAGTTTAAATATGTGATTAAATATTAAATTTCAGATGTTTTGGAGCAGGTAAGAACATAAATATAGTACCTGACTGCAACATCCTAAAACCGAGGCATCTTTTCTCAGGATCATCCAAAAAAATTTTAAGATTTTGCAATTACTGTGCGCTCCCGATCACCAATTAGAGATTGATTGATTGATTATTTATTTATTTATTTATTTATTTATTTATTTATTTATTTATTTATTTATTTATTTTTTATTTAGTCAAACATGTACAAGATAGCAGGTAAAGGTATAAACATAAAAATAAACAAAGGAAGTAAGTACAGATAAATGGGGCAGTAAGACAGGGACGGTAGGCACACTGATGCGCTTATGCATGCCCCTTTATGGACCTCTTAGGAATGGGGTGAGGTCCACGGTAGACAGTTTGAGGTTGAAGCTATGAGGGTTTGAGGCTGTAACAATGGAGTCGGGTGGAGCATTCCAGGCATTGACCACTCTGTTGCTGAAGTCGTATTTTCTGCAATTGAGTTTGGAGTGGTTTACCTTGAGTTTGTATCGATTATTCGCATATTAAATCCAAACCACTGCACGGTGCTATTATATGTGCCTAAACATATTTATTTGATTTGTGTTTGAAACAAGCATGGATAACTTTTTATGTAAAGATCAGTAATAATTTTCTATCTTCACATTTTGTACTGAACAAATTAACCATACCTGTGATTCTCCCACTGCAACTGATGGAGAAGCAATTTTACCATCACCTTTACTCTGAAAAAGAAAAGTATGTTTATGATAATATTTTAAGCAGTCTGCCTTATTAGAAATGGTTGGAACATAATTCTTAGTAGTTCATACCTCCAATAATTTCCTGTATTCTGGAGGAATTGTGCTCTCCCATTTGCCCAATTCTTCTATATTTAAGGACAACATTGGGTCCTACATCAAAGAAAAAGTTACATTTTATTCTTGAGCTCAACAATTAATTCATAGTTACATAAAATATATTTCCATAAGATTCCAATTTATTAAGAAAAATATAATTTCAAGTTCATTTTAATGCTAGTTAGTTATCCATGCAAAACAGTAATCCCTAATATTTTGTAAAAATGATTGCTTATTGTAGGAAAAATCAATACAAGCTGATGTCTACATCTGCAAATGTCTTTTCTGTTTTCTTATTCTATCACTATTGTACAGAACAAATTTCATTTTACCTCAATTATCTAACAATTGAGAACTGCAGTTCATGTTAATAAGACAAATTAGATAATATTTTACCTTACTTAAAATAAATAACATACCATCTATCAGGTAGTGATAATTATCAGGAAAATTTAATGATTAGGATTAATTATTGGAAATGGAAATAAACTCGCTACAGTTTGAAGAAAAAAATCCCTTGCTTAGAGTGCAGAAAATGATTATTCTTCCTCTATACTTTGAGATCCAGCTATTAGCTTCTTCTTATCTCACTATGCGAATAATAAAAAACATTAACCTACCCAGTTATATATTAATGATGGTTATATTAATTCATAGTAGAGTTTGTAAATACCCAAACCTTCTTTCTCCTGCATTTTGATTACGAAGAGAGGGAGGAAAGTCCATAGGTACAGACATATTTTCAAACATTATTGTCTGAAGTAGTTCTCTCTTTTTGCTGTTCTATAACTTTAGTCCACCCAGAAACTGAGCAAGAAGCCTAGACTATCATTCAACATCCCTGTTTTCTAATATGAAAAGAGAATATGATCTTTTCACAACAGTGCACTATCAGTAACAGTAACTATCTCTAATCCAGACCATATTACCATTCTATGGTAGACATAAAACGAAAACATAAGTAATGGGAATATTTAAGAAAGGAAAAAGACTGGATGCAAACTGTTTCTAATGTTTCAGAATATGTTGCAAATGAGTCAGGAATATATACAGAGATTCTCAAAATGCAATGGGCTGCCTTTTGAAAATCTGTGCATAGCTTCATCATTGTGCTATATATCGTATTTTCCGGACTATAAACGCCCCGGAGCATAAGACGCACCAAGATTTTGAAGAGGAAAACAAGAAAAAAAATAGTTTTTGGCCTCCGCACATCCAGTTTTTGCCCTGCCTGGCCCCCAGGATTACTCCCAAACCCTCTGCGCATCCCATTTTTGCAAAAAGCGGGCCCGTTTTTGGCCTCCCAAACCTCCCACATGTCGTGTTTTTGCCCTCCCCACCCCCCAGGAGCACTGTGCAGGCCTCCCAAACCCTCTGTGCATCCCATTTTCACAAAAAAACAGGCCTGTTTTTGGCGAAAACAGGATGCGTGGGGTGGGGTTTTGGGAGGCCAAAAATGGCTGTATTCGGTGTATAAGACGCACCAACATTTTCACCCTCTTTTGGGGGGGGGGAAGTGTGTCTTATACTCTGAAAAGAATGGTATACACCTACCATATTAAGTAAATGTGTTTATGAGGAACAATTCTACATTCTGAAAATTTAGGTCAATCACTTCACCTAGACCTATTCGCATGGAAGCAAGCTCTCCTAAATTCATTTGGACTTAACATCTGAATTGAAACAAAATAATCGCAATATGCTGATAAGCAACACAAAATAAAAAATGAAGGGGGAATCACTCCCATAATTGAAATAGGAAAAAACACACCAGATTACAACTAATCCAGATTTCTATATGTTTAAAAACTTGAAAATGTATAATAGAGGCACATACGCCAATGTTCAAGGATGTCACATAAGGAAACAAAACTTGGAAAAACTTATTATTTTACTTGCGTACACATTTACAAAATGTAATTATAAAAATGCAGATTTCATGCATAAGGTTTTTATAGAAAAAAATTCCATACCGAAACTTCCGGTCCAGTATACGTAGGAGCAGGTGGTTCATTTTCTTCAGGACTTCCAAGTGTATCTATTAAATCGTCTAAGGCAGTATCTAAATCAGACTAGGGAAACATTTTAAATAATATATAGCACTGGTATGGAGTACTTGATTACTAGAATGTTCTATAGCAATACATTTATTATTTATTTAGTAAATATATTTACTAAATATATTTAGTAAATATTTAGTAAAAAAATTATAATCAAATATTTAAAAATCAATACAGTAAATTCTAACAACTTATTATTTAAATTGTAAAAAGTTTCAGTGAAATATTAGTACCCAAAGGTATAGTTTATGTAACCCGGGAGATATTTTGTCAATACTGTATGGTAGAGACTTACTAATAGAAGAAAGAAATAACTTGGCTGCTAAAAATCCAGATATCTATGTTTTGTAATTAGCAGAATGTAGGAAATAGGACTTGAAAATGCAGATAAATGCTACATGACTTGGAAAATAAGGCAGTTGGATCACAGAATGAGATAAGAAGCTTTTTAGTAAACATAAAAGGTAAACTTTTAAGAAAATCAGAATGAAAGGAAGGGGGAAGATTACCCAGAAGAGGCAAGAGGAAGAAACAAATGTTGAATTTGAAAAAGATATAAAAGGTGTGGTGTTATGAGTACAAGAAGACAGATGTCTAGAGAACACTAATACAGGCTTAGTGATTCTTCTTGACATCACTAAGCTTGACTCAGAGAGACCACACCTAGAAAAAATGACTAGGAAAAAGAAAAGGAAGTGGATAATTTAGTAAAGCACCTGAGGAGTAAAAAGGACTTGAGAAGAGATTTATAGACAAACAGAAAAATTACTCAAATGCAAGCAAGCAAAAAGGAAGAGATTTAAAGTGAGGATAAAGTTATTCATAAATCAGGTGGCTTAAAAAAGACAAAAGGAGGAACAAAGCCAGTCAGAGCGTTAAGAGAAAGATTATATGTGCCATATACTGTACATACTTGATTTTCAAGTGTTGCATGTAGCACATCTACAAGTGTACATTTGTATAGCTAGTACAATATATCTCTACATTTTATTTTCTCAGGAGTCAGCCTAGTAATGATGGAGAAATTACAGTTTGAAATAAAGTTGATTGTGCGTATTTAAAAAAGAATATCAAGATTATCCATGCTGGCTAGCTACTTTTAAAATGGTGCTTGACAAAAAGAATAATGCGGCAGTAGAATACACGGGTAAGTAAATCCTTGTTTACCTTTTCTGCTGGTTTACTGTCTGCAGTAACTGGGGCAGGAGATGCCACTTTATGTTCTTTAGTCTGAAAATAAGAATGTATTTCTGAGACCTAGTACATAATTTCACATACACATACTACTAACCACCACTAAACTCACCTCTGCAGTGGCAGCAACCAAATCAGCAGCTGTAACTGTTCCAGCTGTGCCAACAGCTACCTTGGAAGCCAATGGTTTCTTGTCAGTGTTAGCCTAAGGTGGAAAATGATAAGATCAGCCAACACAAAGTATGACTAATATTTAGAGCAGCCCAAATTCTAAGCAGAAATTGTCATTCAAGCATGATTTTACACTGGTCTTAACATAACATGAAATAATTTACTACAAGCACAATTCAGAATTACTGTAAAAATGTATCTTGCATATACAATAGTCCTCGACTTACAACAGTTTGTTTAATGACCGTTCAAAGTTACAACGGCATTGAAAAAAGAGATGTAAGACTGTTTTTCACCCTTACAACCGTCCCTGAGGTCATGTGATCAAAATTCAGACACTTGGCAACTGGTTCACATTATTGTGATGGTTGCAGTGTCCTGACATCATGTGATCACCTTTTGCAACCTTCTGACAAGCAAAGTCAAAGGGGAAGCCAGATTTACTTAACAGTTGTGTCACTAACTTAACAACTGCAGTGATGCACTTAACAATTCACTTAACAATTAACAATTGGGGCAAGAAAGGTCATGAAATGGGGCAAAATTCACTTAACAAATGTTTCATTTAACAACAGAAATTTTGGAGTCAGTTATGGTAATGTTTTCATTTCTAATTAGTATTTTTCTGGCAAATAGATGGGGAAGAAATGGAGGTAGTGACAGATTTTATTTTCCTGAGCTCCAAGATCACTGCAGATGGGGACTGCAGCCAAGAAATTAAAAGACGCTTGCTCCTGGGGAGGAAAGCTATGGCAAATCTAGACAGCATACTAAAAAGCAGAGACATCACCCTGCCAACAAAAATGCATATAGTCAAGGCTATGGTTTTCCCAGTTGCAATGTATGGCTGTGAAAGTTGGACCATAAGGAAGGCTGAGCGCCAAAGAATTGAGGCCTTTGAACTATGGTGCTGGAGAAGAATCCTGCAAGTCCCTTGGACTGCAAGGTGATCAAACCAGTCAGTCCTAGAGGAGATCAACCCTGACTGCTCTTTAGAAGGCCAGATCCTGAGGATGAAACTCAAATACTTTGGTCACCTAATGAGAAGGAAGGACTCGCTGAAGAAGAGCCTAATGCTGGGAAAGATTGAGGGCAAAAGAAGAATGGAACGAGAAAGAGGTGGCTGGATGGAGTTACTGAAGCAGTAGGCGTGAGCTTAAATGGACTCCAGAGGATGGTAGACAGGAAGGCCTGGAGGAGAGTTGTCCATGGGGTCATGATGGGTCGGACACGACTTCGCAACTAACAACAAAAGTTAGTATTTTATTGTTGATGAGATACAGTAACACTAGCACATTGCCTAACAAAAGGATCAACAGTGTAATTCTAGTCATGCAAATCAAAATATGAGAGAAAAAAAATATCTTATTGGGCATGCACAATGCTATTCTATACAGTGGTGCATTAAATCTGAAGTGTTTAGGAAAATAACATTTTCTAAATAATTCAATAAGATCATAGTAGGAATATGATCTAACCCAATTTAATACACTAACTACTGCCTTACAAAATGTTTTTATATTAACCAATGCTTACTAAATGGAAACTCTGTTCTGAACCTACAGTAAAGCTTTTTAAGTACATTTTTAAACAACCAGAACAGAGTTACTGCAAAGTGCATGCCTTCAGCTATTATGCAGGATCAAAGAGTGGCTTGTATGTCCTACTAGTGAGCTTTGGCCAATTTTGTGATATAATAAAGCGACCAACTATAAGGTTTCACCTAAATAAGTCTAAATTACCTAAGTACATGAAATTGCCTTTTTGCTGTGCAGACAAGAAGAACAAAGAGAACAAGTACAAGTACAACAAGAACAACTACAAGAACCAAGAGAAATCCCACAACCATAATGTCTTGTTTATATATAAAACAGGTCGTAATTACACACTGGAATATATTCTTATCTGTTTTAAGAATGCAGAAAAAGTGAAAGTTATTTACCAAAGTGATTTATGTAGAAATCCCCTCGTTTGTCCTCCTTAGTCTTTGGGATTCCTTCTCTACCAGTTTTTCTCATTATGTTGCTCTCCAGATTAACAAAATTCAGTTCCCAGAATTCTAACCTAGCATGGCCTATGGTTAGGAATCCCAGTAATTTCTCGAGTGTGTCATTTCGGGGAAGGCTATCATAAACTTAACATAAGAAATGCTACTTGAGTATTTTCATTAGAAAAATCACCTTACCTTTGCTTCTTTAGTTGTTGCCAACTGTTTTGACTTGGCATTTTGACCAGAGGTTTCTTTTCCCAAACTTGGTTGCTTAGGCTCCTTCCCTAAAGAATCTTTGCTTGAACTTTTTGCCTGCACAAATATATTTTTAAATCTTTATGCATGTGTTTATACTAATTTGCATCTAAAATAATTTTATCATAATATGTAAATCAATTACCACTCCAGGATCTTTCTGCTTCCCTTCAACTGGACAGACAGGTTGCGATTCATCTACCTGCAGCACACACAGTAATATGAAAACTTAAGCAAACCTCTTTTATACTGATTTTTATTCTAGAACAGAATGCTCTGCATGATGAACAAAATAACCAAGTAATATTATTACTTTCTCTACACAGTACAAATTTCAACACTATGCAGACATAAATCTTTTAACATGATCACATTATAATTGTTATATATTCAAATTAGTCATGTACCGCTGTCTGATTATTAAAATATAAATCCCACCACTAAGATGGACACAGTTCTTCAAGGGGAGGGTAATAGTTTATATTCTAACTTTCCACTAGTATCAGATTTCTCTAAAGATAACAAGTACTTAAAAGTTGAATCAACAAATGCATTAAATTAATATAAGCCCATTCATTTCTATATAGTTTAATGTAGTTTAAAATAATGTTCATACAAGCTTTAATACAAAACTGCAATCGTTTATTCTGCTATTAAGTTCTTTGTTAAGAGCTTAGCTCTCTGCATGGTACACTTAAGGCCTAAACATAAATTCTTTAAAATCATATAGGATAACTATATTTATGCAGCAAAAATCCATGTGATTGATAAACAAAGAAATTTTAATCATTTGCTATGTGTTAGAGCAGGGGTGTCAAACTCAAGGCCTGCGGGCTGGATCCGATCTATGGGGTGCTTAGATCTGGCCCATGGGGCCACCCTGGAAACAGAGAAGGACCAGCTCGCAGTGCCTCTGCCAGTGAAAACGGAGCTGGGGAGGACTGCACTGTTTTTGCTGCCAGAGGGTTTCAGGAGGCTGTCGGAACCGAAAACGGAGCTTGTGAGGGCTGCGCGCTGCCCTCCAGAGCTCTGTTTTCACTGGCAGAGGGTTGTAGGAGGCCGTCGCAGCCACAAACAGAGCTCAGGAGCCCATTTTTGCTGGCTGAGCACTCAGGCCACCACAGGCACCTCCGAATGAATGACATTGAGTTAGCCATGCCCACCCTGGCCACTCCCACCCCAACCCACTGAGGTCAAACACAACCCTGATGTGGCCCTCAATTAAATCGAGTTTGATACCCTTGCATTAGACTAAAGACCTACCTGGCGATTGTTTTTTTTTCTTTTATTCTAGAATACACACAGATTGGACCGTTGTATATGGAATCAGTGAGTTTTCACCATTCACTGCAATCTGAACAAAATCGTTTTACTGCTCTATAAACTGTTAAAAGACTTCCAGAGCCTAAACTAGATTAAGATTACATCTGAAGACAATCAGGTAAAACTCTAATTTATACTATACTATATTATAATTATATTAAGAGTTTTAATTCTGACTGAGTTTCTTAATAAGTATGTGTTTATACACATGCTTGTATATTTTAATACCATTTCGTCCCCTTTCTGCTAATTTCAGAGCAGTGAATTTTAAAATTACTTGTTTGAACACTATGGTGAAGTACAGATATGTACACCTGGAGAAAACAATCAAGTCTGCAAATACACATTAAAACTCTCTTGAAAAGAGCTTCTTAAAATTACTGTGACTTATAACTGGCATATTTTCAAGTAATTTTTAAAAAATAAAGTTTTTTTATTCCACCTTTATTATTTTTATAACTAACTCAAGGTGGCAAACATTCTTTCCTCTTTCTATTTTCCCCACATCAATAACCTTATCAGGTGGGTTGTGCTGAGAAAAAAAATGACTGGTCCAAAATCATCCAGTTGGCTTTCATGACTAAGGCTGGACTAGAACTCAGTCTCCTGGCTTCTAGCCTGATGCCTTACCACTACATCAAATTGGCTCTCCATTTCAAAAAACAAATTTAAAACACTCTGCTTATCAATAAAATTAAAGTTAAAGTTGCTGAAAACCAGAACTGCAGCTGTTCCAATCAAAAAGGGAGAAAAGGGAACGTAGGCTGGTATCTGAATTTTCTGGGTTCATACAGAAACTGTGCAATCCCACAAATCCCAATATGTATTTGACTCGGTGGGACATCTTTGCTACCTCTTACATTCAAAAAGTATTTTTATGGGCCCCACAGAGCTACCATGCAAGCTTAGAAAAAGGCACAGCTTCTTTGAGGAGCAGAGTGACTGCGAGGATGCTCCCAATTCTAATCCTAACTGGTTCAGAAACTAGCTGTTGACAAAAATATCTTTAATATGAATAAGAGAAGGTTAAAAGAACAAAATAAAATCAGGTAAACACATGGGAACAAACCAATCAAATGTTTTAAAGAAAAAAAAATATATTGTATGTATTTAATGTACACTCAGAATAAAGGCTTTTCATCCTACCTTTTTGTCCTGTAGTTCTTTTTCAGGTTCTGCCTTTGGTTTTTGTGTTGCCTGTAATATGAATAATAAAATAATAAAAAAAAATAATTACTTAATTTACATTGTTCAATGGCTACTACAAGAAGATTTTCTGCAAGCTTTGTATAACTTAAAGTCTCTGGAGCTTTTGTGAAAAAGTTATAACTAAGAAGCCCCAAAGCTATTTCTATGGCTTTGGGCACTGTTTAAAATAACACAGTCTTATAACATCTGTGTTTATTTTTATTTATTTATTTATTTTAAACATTTGTATAGCCAGTCATCTTAACCAAATTCTGGATGGCTAATAACCAAGAATAAAAAAATATACACATAACATATGTACATATACATTATAAATATACATAACACACATATAATAAAAGCCAAAAACAATAACACTCTGCATGGTACAAAAACAACTTAACTTTACATAGGCAAAATTACATGGTGCATAGGCAAAATTGTTTACCATCTGTGACAAGAGCAGAATGAAGAAAATGAAATCTAAATGTATTAGTTAACAAACAATGAGATGTTAGCATGGTATTTATGAGAATAATTTAAATCATGGATTAGAGGAAAAAATAGAAAATTCAAATCAGAAAGTTGGATTTAGAGCAAATTTGAATTTATGATTATTTTTACATCATCTTAAAAAAATAAGTGTCTATATTAGCAGCATATAAATTGCCCACTTCAAACTCTACATAATACTATACTTTCAATTAACTAACTTCTTTATAATTTGAATAAAAGCTTTTCTCCAATGCATCCACACATTTTAATACTGTACAACTGTTATCAAACACAAGCAGAAAAGCAAAAACTTCTAGCTTTCTTGTCTTTTAGACAAGAAGTTTGCCAAAAGCAACGCTATATTATTCTCTAGGACATAAGTATTAATCACAGTAGACTAAATGGTAAGAAATACTATTAGACTACTTTTATATGATACGTTTTCAAAGTGTGCTGTGCCATCAGAAGAGATTGCAATGTGATCATACAAAAGGAAGGCAGAAGTAAACTAGAATGTATTAGTTTAGGACTAATGAATGAGCACATGTGCTGCACATGCTAGCAATGTGGCTGCTGTTATTATCAAGCATAAACACACACAACCCAGGATCTGAATCACCTTCTTCCTGTTTCTTTTCCTTTTCTGGGAGTCCACTCCACGTGTCTGCTGTTGGCTTGAGGAAGCCTAATATTGGGAGTACAAACTCAGGATCTTGGAAAGAAATTGCTCAAAATATAATAAGGAAAATTCTTACTAATCTCAACTTTCTGTCCTCAAGAAAAGGTGAACAAAATATCTCTGTTGACTGATACAAAAATAACTAGGATTCTTATTTCTTATTTTTATTTTATTGAAGTATGTAGTGAAGTTTTAAAAAATATACAGTATGTATATTCCAGTGGTGGAATTCAAAGTTTTTTACTACCGGTTCTGTGAGCGTGGCTTGGTGGGTGTGGCTTGGTGGGCATGGCAGGGGAAGGATAATGCAAAATCCCCATTCCCTCCCAACTCCTGGGGAAGGATATTGCAAAAGCTCCATTCCCACCCCACTCTGGAGCTAGCCAGAGGCGGTATTTGCCGGTTCTTCGAACTACTCAAAATATCTGCTATCGGTTCTCCAGAACCTGTCAGAACATGCTGAATAGCACCCCTGGTATATTCTTATTCCTAGGTGTCATTTAGCCAAACATTATGGTTCTTGCCAAGCTGGTCAAAGATCGTATTATGTATTCCAGTTATTGACTAGGGCCATGAAGCACTTTGAAACTGAAAGAATAAAGATATTTTAAAACAGATGTGATGGCATTTGTACCATTTGTTGCAACTCCTTAATCTAAAAATATTGTTTCCCATAAAAAAAATTAATTGCTTTAAGACATTTGAGCAATGGTATATAAGGGCTACTGATGCTCTGAAACACATTTTCCCCTTCATATCCACAGCACTGTAGAGTCAATCTATAGACTTGTTGCCTTGACAAATGTGGATTCTAAGATAACTATTTTGATATATCAACTTGTTCCAACTGCTGAGTTTCCTCAATTTCTGTACTCCAAGTTAAACCTTATTGTGTATTATTTCTAATGGTACAACCTGTTCTTTTCAAATATATATAAATGTCAAGTTTGTCCTTTAAAAAAGTTTTAAGTTCTCTTTTCTGGATAATTAGAAATTCTAAAAAAAATAGTGGATGGAAAAGGGTAGGCAAAGGATAAAATTCTTTCGTTCTGTTCCTAATTTCATTCCAGAAATATATAACTCTTTGTCATATCTGCTCACTCTATAACTTAGAATAAATCAGACTTGATCCCCTTGAGTTTTGAAAATAATGTATGTATGGACTACAGATTAAGTAGATGAGGTGATTTTTCTGTTTTCTGAGGACAAAGATTCCTAAGAAAGTCCTTTCAACTGAAAAAAAAAATTGTATTTATTCCCTAGATTGATATATATAAGATCTAGATAATGTAGTATTCTACTGAGTACATGAGTATAAAGTAAACATAATTAATACACTTAAATCATTTTATTCTATGAAATGTAACATCTTCCCCGGATTAATGAATGTAAGTTTTGCCAACTTGCCACTTGACATCTTGGCCCATTTTGGAAGTGGATATTTGCCAAGTCTGACATAAAAAAGAGTGTAGGGCTATTGCCGAAAATGCAGAATGGGAATATCTACAATTAAAGAGGAACAGGGATTGTCAGTGAAATAGCTGAGTGTGCACAGCACCACACCACTGACTATGTATGTTCATACAGACAGTATGTCCAACGTCGAAACAGGTGCATGAGCTTGCATTATAGCACACTGGCTAAAATTAATGTTCTTTTCACAGGTTTGAGGCTCTCTTTATGGAGGATAAATTATAAATCAACATGGGTTAGAACTATTTTACAAAAACTCCAACATCTTGGCCTCTTGAAAAAGGAGCTCCCTTATGGCCTATGAGTGTACACTTAGTGCATTTAAACAACATATTAAACATCAGGAAATCCAGCAGCCCCTGTTTTTACCCAGGAATATTTTCTTAAACAATCCGATCTCCCTTCACTAACCAGTGAGATAATTATATTATATAAGGTAAAGGTAAAGGTTCCCTTCGCACAAATGTGCTAGTCATTCCTGACTCTAGGGGGCAGTGCTCATCTCCGTTTCAAAGCCGAAGAGCCAGCGCTGTCCGAAGACGTCTCCGTGGCCATGTGGCCGGCATGACTAAACGTCAAAGGCGCACGGAACGCTGTTACCTTCCTACCAAAGATGGTCCCTATTTTTCTACTTGCATTTCCTACTTGCTTTCGAACTGCTAAGTTGGCAGAAGTGGGACAAGTAACAGGAGCTCACTCCATTATGCGGCACTAGGGATTCGAACCGCTTACCTGCCAACCTTTCGATCGACAAGCTCAGTATCTTAGCCACTGAGGCACCGTGTCCCCTATTATATAAGGTCTCACAGGCTCATTTTATAATTCCTTACCTTACAAAGGAAAATCTGATCTCTTTTATGTACAGCTTTTACTATCAGATCAGCAGAATACAGTTTCTTTGTAGCTAAATTCAGCTATATTGTCTGTAAAATTAGGCAGATTCTGGAGACCCATTCATGATCCCACCATTAATTGTAATACACTCATGCTGTTTTATTTTGTTTTGTTTTAATGTTTAAATTTTTATTCTGTGGACATAATAAAATATTGAATTGACAATATGGAAAAAGGTTTTTTTAAAAAACTTTTTTTACCTCATGTGTCTATGATAATAGAAAAATATAAGAAAGTACAACATTCAGCACGCAGACTGATAATAAATGTACCAAAGTTTAAGAGAATAGAAATAGAGGTAGTAACATCTTGATTTTAAAAAATGAAAGGCTAAAATATATATTTTAAATGGAACATTATTTGGATACCCATGTCATTTTATTGCCATCCTCAAATAAAGCTGGAATCTCAGCCTTCTAATCATATTAAACTATTTCTGTATGGCTTTTATATGAGCTCATTGTGTCCTCACCATTCAAAACAAAGGATGAAATAAACTGCTGAATCATATCCCAAACATTGCATAGCTTAGCATTATAAATGTTGCTTATAAGCATGCTGGTTTCCCAAAAAAGCCAAAAGAACTGGTTACCAAGCTACTGAGGGTCATTGAATAGTTCAATTTTCTCATGGTTCTGTTGGTTTAATTCTGGGAGATGTTTATTTTCTTTGGTTTCTATCTTGGTTATTTCCCTTTAGACTGTGGTTCAATGAACATTTACTAGAGAAAATGCAATCAGCTCAGTTGAACTCACTTATAAATTATTGTGCAGAGAACTGCATTAACAGGTCACATTCAATGTGCTTGCTTTATTTAATATTTAGCATTGCATAATTTGAGCTGCGGAAAGCTCGTTGATAGATTGTTCTTTCACTAGCAGGATTTTTCATTAGCAGGATTCCCCCCTCCCCCCCCCCATACTTATTTGGCCATTTCTGAGCTCAGCTGGAACAATCACTTTACTTTTTAACAAAAAGTAAAGTGATTTACCTTTATCATGCAAACATGAAAACTATCTTATCCTAGATCTGGCCGATTACAATTCCCAAAAGCCCCAGCCATAATGACAATAGTGATGGATGATAGAAATAGTAGTTCAGCAACATCTGAAAGTTCCCTCGCAGCTTAATATCAAATCTATGTATCATGTTTCCCCAAAAATAAGACCCTGTTTTATATTTTTTTTGAACCCTGAAATAAGTGCTTGGCCTTATTGCCATTTGGATTGGGTTTATTATCAGGGGATGTCTTATTTTGGGGAAAACAGGGTAACAGCAGAGAAAATAAATCCAAACCAATCCAAAACATTGTATTTAACATCCAAGTGTCATGTGTAAAATAATTGTATTTATTTGAGAGGGGTAATAACTTTTTGTTCTCTTTGCTATGGTTAGAGATCAGTAAACATAAATAACCTATTTCTTTTTTGCCCTTAATACAAGTTATGCAATAGTATCAATGCCGTTCTAGATTCAAGCAATCTTAAAATTTAGGAGTATGCAGAACAAAGCAAAATTCATTGTAGCAGGCTGGGTGACAGAATAATTTAGGTTAATTTGGATGGGAGTTCAGGTTTGAAAATAGTCAGTCATAAAACAATTATTTGCAATGCTGTTTAAGGGTGATGGAATTCCACAATAACCCTAGAAACAGGATTACTAAATACATCTAACAGCATGAGTGTATCTTGCAGGATTATTCTTTGAGAAATGCCACATTATAGAGGTATTTTCTTTTTGTTGATGCCACCTCTTTCTGGAATTTTGCAGCCATCATACTATCTTAGTCCAGATTATTTTCTTGGGAAGTAATATAGTGCAATAATTTTCCAGGCTCTTATAATACATATAACACATAATTATATTTCATCCCCACCATTTAACATGCCACTATTGTGCAACAATTCCAGATTACACATTCCAGGTATGGTTGCTTGTTTACTACACAGTCACATGTGTAGATATAGACCTATTAAGATGGTGTAATTTGTTAAATTGTAGTGCTTACTTCGAATTTTGCAGGTGCCAGGTACAGCATCCTTATTTTTATATGATTCTATGGCATAATTAACTGTGGTTTGGGAAACAGAAACTCAGAATGCCACTGGGCACAGAGAACAACCATATACAATTGTGGGTAAGGCCAAATGCAAATAAGCTAACTTTCAAAAATTTGAGGCAAACATGAAAAACCTGCAGATTAGCTGACCCTTGAATTTTTTAAGAACAATGACTGACGGGAAATGGTAAACTGTTCCATCATCATTTATAAAACAACATAAGTTTAAGTCTCTGAGCTTTGGTTTGTAGATAAGCCATTCGGCAGTTCGATTCTCACTGGCTCAAGGTTGAGTCAGTCTTCCATCCTTCCGAGGTCAGTAAAATAAAGACCCAGATTGTTGGGGGCAATATGCTGAGTCTGTAAACTGCTTAGAGAGGGCTGCAAGACATTGTGAAGTGGTATATAACTCTAAGTAGTATTGCTAGTGCTAAGTGGAACCCAATTTTGGAGTGTACGTTAGTACCTAAACTTATTGGCAAACAGTTACAAATAGACTTTAATTTACAACCATTCATTTAATGACCATTTAAAGTTATAACATTGTCAAAAAAGTGACTTATGACCTTTCCTCACACTTGCAACTGTCACAGTGTCCTCACAGATATGTGATCAATATTCAGATGCTTGGCAGCATGTATTTGCAACAGTTGCAGCATCCTGGGGTCACGTGATCCCCATCTGCAACTTGTTGGGGCTCCCAACAATCAAAGACAATGGGAGAATTCATATTTCCTTAAAATATGAATAAAACAAAAAAGGTAATAAAATTGGGTGCCATTCATTTAATGACTTCATCACTTAGCATAAAAGTTCCAATCCCGATTGCAGCCATTAGTCTAGACCTATCTGCACAATAATTATACTTTTGTTTGAATAATTTGCATTCAATACACATGCGATAGAATTAATGATATAAGTATCTAGAAGATTAACCTTAGTGACTCTGTTTTGGAGAAACAGTAGTAACATCTTCTTGTAAAATTTCTTCATGCTATTTAAGAAACTTGCAATATCAGTGCCTACTATATAAAATGTGACCGGTTTCTAAAGAAGTATAGGAAAAGATATCATTGAGGAAATTATAGTAACTTTTTGTCCCAAAGGTGCTTTTTTTTCCCAAGAAGCAACTAGACTTTCTATGTTTTTTTCTTTGAAGACGTTTTGCTTCTCATCCAAGAAGCTTCTTCAGTTCTGACTGGATGGTGGGAAATGGAAGAATTTATACTCCTTGCAGATTGTGTCCTTTCAACAGGTCCACAGTTCCAAGAAGGGTCCATACCAATTTGCACCACTCAGGTGATCCTGATGACACAGATAAACCTCCAGGTGACCTTAACAACCTGCTAAAAGAATGCAAATGACCAGCTGTCTGCAAGGAGTATAAATCCTTCCATTCCCCACCATCCAGTTAGAGCTGAAAAAGCTTCTTGGATGAGAAGCAAAGAAAAAACCAGAAAATCCAGTTGCCTCTTGAAAAAAGAAAGCACCTTTGGGACAACCATGACCTGGATGACTGAAAATCTCCATAGACATATATTAACTTTTGTTTCTTAAAAATAGGATAGCTGCAGTAATTACAGTAACGTAGGAAAAGGATAATTATTTCCCCAACGAAGTCCAAAATGCTGCCCTTTTATAAGAAAGCTCCTGATAAACCAAGCATTATGAAGCCTAAGATTAACATACAACTTCCCCTCATTTTATTTCTCCAAGCATTAGAAGAACACAAAGCAGAACTCCTTTAGAAGAAAGCAAAAATTGCTTCGTAAAACAAGATACCCAACTCTAATTTCATGACAACAGATTCAACTACAAGTTATATGAAGAATAATCATTAGGCCTTCTGAAAGTTGGTTTGAACAGCTTGACAATCCCTTGTATTTCTCAGTGACTCCTTTTGCTCCTATGTCAAAAGCATTTCACAGAAAGTCAATTAAAACACTAAATCTATTCCTATGAATGAAAGAATGTATCTGCAGGTCCAAGTTTTAACCATTTAGCAATCCTACAATTTAGATGGCTCTGCCAATCTTTTTAAATCTATGTGGTTATCACATTATCTATAAATAGAGCAATCACTCGGTCTATTTATATGATGACCACTTGAGCACCAATCTCAAAGATCAACAAATGTTAAAAGCAGAGAAATAGTTATCCTAGATTCTGGCTCATAATTAAATTGAGGAACCACCAAGTGACAAATACGTATTTACATAAGCCTTTTTATCATCCTGTCTTGCTGTAATATCATTTTTGACAATATTTCTTTGGTCACATTATTTTCAAAATCAGTTAAAACGAAGTAATTGAAGACTTCAAAAACTGCTATTCTAAATAGAATTATTGTTTAAAAAAAAAAATCATTTTTCTCCAGATAAACTCCCAAATGGTAACAAAGGCGCTGATAAATTGATCAGTTTGTATCACATGTCACTATATGGAATTATTCTTTCTTTAATTTGGGCTTGGGGTTAGGAAGGGAGAGCCAGAGAGAAATTCCCCTATGCCAGTGGTAGATAATAGCAAAAATGCTGTCTCATAAATCAGAACAGTTCTTAAATAATGCTAATAGCAGTATCCTCTCATATGAACCTTCCTAAAAGGAATTAATGTGATTGTGCATCCAAAACAATAATACAGTTGAAAACTTACACCAAACAGATTCATGAGTTAAACGCAGAAAACTTTCACAGTAAATTATGACAAAGTTCATACCAATAATATGCAGAAGTACAGTTTACTTTAATCTATGCAAAATATAATAGCAATAGACTAGTTTCATATTTGTTCCCAACATCAGTCAGCAACTTCTCTCTTTATTAAAAACTATGGTAGGAAAAATTACCGAGAGTTGCAACCATCACTGTAAAAGTTGATTTTTTTAAAAAATCACAGTTGGATAGATGACACTGAAAGAACTACTTGTTCTTCTTTTTTTAGAAGACATACCTTTGTTTCAGCAGGTTTCATAGTTGATGCCTTTGATGCAACAGCAGACTGGGCCTGCATTAAGGTACAAAAAAGTGTGAATTGTCTTTCATACACCTTTTTTAAAAAGTAAAATGATGAACATTGCACTCCAATATAATACATTGCAGGGGTGAAATGTAAAATTTGTTACTACTGGTTCTGTGGGCGTGGCTTGGTGGGGGGGGTAATGTGACTGGGTGGGTGTGGTCAACTTTTTTTTTTTATTATTTTAACTTTTCAAAGCATTTTTTCTGCAAATGCAAATGCTTTGCCAATCAGGAACACAGCTGGGATCATCAGAGTCTTTTCAAAGCATTATTTTAACCACCTCTTCCGCTGAAGAGGTTGCAGAAAAAAATGCTTTAAAAGTCTCTCTGACAATCAGGCAACTTAGCTGGGATCGTCAGAGAGACTTTTAAAGCATTTTTTTCTGCAACCTCTTCCAGAGAAGAGGTGCTTAAAAAAATGCTTTGAAAAGGCTCTGACGATCCCAGCTGTGTTGCCTGATCGTCAGAGCCTTTTCAAAGCATTTTTTAAACCACCTCTTCCCTGGAAGAGGTTGCAGAAAAAATGCTTTGAAAAGCCTCAGATCCCAGCTGAGCCGCGCGATCATCAGAGGCCTTTTTTTACTTTTAAAAGCATTTTTTCGGCGGAAGAAGTTGTAGAAAAAATGCTTTTAAAAGTAAAAAAAAAAAAGAAGCCTCTGATGATTGTGCGGCTCAGCTGGGCATGGTGGTGGTGGGGGGAGGCGCAGGGATTTTTGCTACCGGTTCTCCAAACCACACTACCGGATCGGATGATCCAGTCCAAACCGGGAGCATTTCACCCCTGATACACTGTATTTCAAACTATACTGGACCCCATGACAGATAGGAATGCAATGACAGATTTATGCAATGACAGATAGGAATGCAAAGTTCAATTAGTTCCAACAAGTTGCGTAACTGTAAATCATAGACAAACATTATACCGATGGTACTCAGATAGGAATGGAGTCATTGCAACATAGTGCCTCTAATCCTCAACTGTCACAAGCCGTCCAGAACAGTATTATGACATGGGAGGCTGCTGAGAGTTCCATAAGGACCAGAAAGGTTGCCCTCCCCCCTACATTCTGACAAAGTTAATAAAGAAAAGAAAACAGTGTCATCTCCATTGGCCTGAATCCTGCTTAAAAATAGTCTAGATGAGGTATTTCCCCTGACAATGTTCTATAGTTGTTCACCAATTACTGTCTTAATAACAGTCCAAAAGGAAAGATTAGAAACCTGATAATCATTGTTACAATATTTTTAGGATCAGACTCAATAAAGATAATAGAAGTTAGAGATTTAAATATATTTCTCTTTAATCATAATAGGCATTCTATATTCGCTGAATATTCAAGATAGAAGCAAGTAAAATGGGGAGGATGGCTCCTTATATATACAAGGGGTGGAGCCAGGAATGGGAGTGGTAAATTATGAATACATTAAAGTCCAAAGAATAAGTTAACCCCTGATGTTCCATATATACATTATTTACACATTAGAGAATAAGGCATTTACATCTGACAAATCCCCCTCTAAATGCCGGTTCGTTATACAACACCAGTTACATTCAGATTCAGGACAATATAATACATATAATTTAGAAGTTAAATATTTGTGTTGTTTAGAAGGTAAGGGTTTTGTTAATATGTCAGCTAATTGTTCAGAAGTATCACAATGTATTGCTTTGATGAATCCGTCTTGAGATAGTTGTCTCACGTGCTTAAATTTTATATCAATATGCCTGGACCTTTGTCCAATTGCATCGGATCTAGATATTTCAATGGCCGCTTTATTGTCTTCATGCATAATAAATGGTAAAGTAGGTTTCTTCCAAACATCTGTGATCAAATCATTGAACCATACAAGGTTATTTGCAGCTTTAGACAAGCAAACATATTCCGCTTCTGTGGTAGAAGTGGCTACCAGTTCTTGTTTACCAGTATACCAGTAAACTGGACAATCGTTCAATAGAAAAACATAACCAGAGGTACTCTTTCTGCATGATGTATCACCAGCCCAATCTGCATCAGCATAACAAGTAATTTTTGGTTCTTTGTCATTATTGGGTTCCAATATTAAACAAAAATCTAATGTACTTTTCAGATATCTTAAAATTCTTTTGACAGCTTCCCAATGATACAAGGTTGGTCTGCTAACATATCTTGACAATAAATTGAGAGGTAATGCAATATCTGGCCTAGTCCAATTAGATATATAAAGGAGTGAACCTATAACTGATCTGTAAAATGTGTTGTCTTTAAACTCAGGGGAAGATTCATCAATGTTTCTGAGAAAATCAGTTTGCATAGGTGTGTCACATGTTTTGGCATTATTTAAGTTACATTTGTTTAGGAGTTCAATGATTTTATCTTTCTGAGTAAGTTTGAATCCCCTTTTTGTTTTGTTAATTTGTACACCAAGGTATTTGTTCACTCTACCTAGTGATTTTAATGAGAAGTGTTCGTTTAACTTATTTACAAAGATTTCCCTGCTCTCTTTATGCTTTCCAATATATAAAATATCATCAACATAAATTAATACAAATTCAATATGATCATTACTCTTTTTTACAAAGAAACAGTTATCAGCAGTGGTGGCGTTGAAATCCATGGTCTTAAGTACTTTTACCAAACAATCGTACCATCTTTTGCCAGATTGCTTCAATCCGTACAGACTCTTATTTAATAACCAAATTTCGTTCTTATTAGTGTATTGACTGTGTGGTGCTCTTACATATATTTCCTTATCTAATTTTGCATGTAAGTATGCAGTCTGTATGTCATATTGAAACACGTCCAGATTGAGTGCAGATGCTACTACAAGAGCTGTTTTGACACTCTCTGTTCTCACTGTTGGTGAATATGTGTCAGTATAGTCTTCTGGATATTTTTGTGCATAACCTTGTGCAACTAGTCTGGCCTTGTATAAGGTATTACCTCCTTCTAAATTCTTAATTTTATAAATCCACCTGGTACCTATAATTGTTTTATCCTTAGGTGCGATCGCAGGTGTGAATACATTTAATCCTTGTAAACTTTCCATCTCTTTTTCCATAGCTAGTTCCCATTTTTCTCTTTCTTCACGGGGAAGTTTTAATACTTCCTCATATGTATTAGGTGTTATTTGTTCTTCATCCATATGCATTATGTAATCTTTGTATTTATTTGGTATTTGGTTTCTATTGTTTCTAATATTTCTTTCAGGTTTGCTATGGTTGTCATGCAAATATCTAGCTTCCTTTTTTGTTAATGTGTCTGTCTTTATTTTATGCTGACTATTTGTCCAAGTTTTGGTTTTGTTCTTACTTTTGTTAATACTTTGATTTTCTGTTGTTCCTTCCTCGCAAGATATATTCTCTTTGCTTTTATTAGGAAATATTTCATTAAGGTGCAATTTAGACCAATTGGCCTGCTCATGGAACACAGCTGTTCTGGATACTATAAATTTGTTATTATTATCAATGAATCTGTACCCTTTGGTTCCAGTTTCGTATCCCATGAATCTTAATCTCCTGGATACGTTTTCTCCCTTTCTCCTCAATTGTTTAGGTATGTGTACGTCTGCAGTAACTCCAAATATGTGCATGTGTGCTAATTTGGGTTTTCTATTGTACATCACCTCATATGGTGTCTTATTCACAATACTGGACCATGTCCTATTTTGAGTGTAATTTGAATAATGTAAGGCTTCTGACCAAAATTGTTTGCCTAAACCAGCATCCTCTAATGTGCATCTAATCATGGTTTGTAGTGTGGAATTCTTTCTCTCTGCAATCCCATTTTGAAATGCAGAAAATGGATTGGACGTGAAATGTAGCATCCCTCTATCCTTTAACCATTGGGAGAATTCTTTAGACATGAATTCACATCCCCTATCTGTCATAATTTGTTTTATTTTGATATTATGTTGTGTTTCTATGCGTTTGTAGAATTCCTTAAATTTCTGAAAGGTTTCATCCTTGTGCTTTAATGTGTAAACAAAACCATAGCGACTGTAATCATCCACTATTGTTAGGAAGTAACGTTTTCTATAGGTAATTGATGGAGTTAATGGACCAACTAAGTCCATATGTACCAAATCAAAAATATTGTTGGTTGATCTGTTAGATTTTTTTGGTCTGGGACTGGTTTTTAGTTTGGTGGATTTACATACTGAGCATTCCAAATAATTTTCACAATTTTTTATTTTGACACCTTCTGCGTGTTCAGTCATTTTTTGTACTACAGGAAAGCTTGCATGTCCTAACTTCCTATGTAAGATGTGAGCACACTCATCATGAATTGGTTTACCTATTTTTGGTTTCTTCTCATTGTGTGCATTTTTGTTATCATGAGTTATTTTACATTCATCATTGTCACTGTTACTGACATTTTCATCATCTGCTTCAATGCAATCTTCCATATTTGAATCAATGTTATGTAACCATCTTTCTTTGGTTATCAGATAGGGTAGACCCCCTTTTATCATCACAGTGCCTACATTTGTTTTGTTCTTTTCTATAGTTGCTTTCCCCTTTGAGAAAACTATATTGATGTCAGATTCTCTGCTTAGTTTTATAGCACTCAGTATGTTGTGAGGTATTTCTGGGATTAATAATACCCCCTCTATTTTCCCTAAACCAGGCAAGGTCACATTTCCTCTGCCTAATACTTGAACCTTTTCTTGATTAGCTACCTTTATCACAAACTTATCTTCTGTAAATGAAGATAATATACTTTTGTTGTTAGTGGTGTGATTTGTTGCACCAGAATCAATAAGCCAATTATTGTTCTCATCTTGTTGTGTTCTGGTGCTGTCTTGTTTATTTAGCCCATTTAGTGACCCAGATTTTCTCTCTTTTGAATTTTCTCTACCCCCTCTACTTTCTCTGTAATTTGGTGGACTTCTATATTTGTGTCTATCTGTGGAAGATTGTCTGTAATTGTATTTGCTCCTATATTCTGGCCTATGTCTCTCCCTTGGGACTTTGGGACAGTCTCTTCTACTGTGTTCCCTGGATCCACAATTGTGGCATCTAAAGGCCTCATTATATTTATCTTGAAAGACTACTTTCCTAAAAGATTTGTGTTCTGTTTGGTTACTGGAACGATTTTTTCTTGAATTGTCTTCTGCTATCAATTTATTAGATAGACTTTCTATTGATAAATATCCCAAATTAATGGTATCTAAGTGTGACATAAAGCTATCCCATGATGGATCAAGTGAATTGATAATAACACTTTTCATTGTTTGATCTGAAATCACTTCCCCCCTCAATTGCAACTCAGCTCTTATTTTGTTTAGATTTATCAAATGCTCACTTATAGAAACCCCTGGTTTCACTCTAGAAGAAAAGAAATCCTTAGACATTCTTGTGGTTGTGGCTACGCTATCGCTGTGAAATAGATTAAACATGCATTGAATTATTTCTGATACAGTTAGGTTTGGTTTGATGCTATGATACATTGCAGGAGACACGCTAGAAATTATTATGAAAAATGCTCTATGATGTAAACAATCTATTTTTAAAGTCCAAGGTCTTCTTGGAGGACTAGTTATAAAGAATAGTAAATTTTCTTTCATAAAAATAACCTGAAGCTGTTGGTACCACTCTTGTAAATTAATGCCATCAACTCTAAGTTTTGGGAAGTCACTGGGTAAATTCCCCACATTATTTTGTCCATTACTTACAACCTGAGGCAGTCCGTGGTCTCTCAAGTGCAGGAAATTACAGAACGGCATTGGGATGCTTGTAACGAGTCTGCGCGGTTCTCTGGCCAGTTCAAGTCTTTCGGGGCTGTCTACGTAGTTTTGCACATGCGCGTTGCTCATTTCTTCTTTGGCGCCGTTGTGGAAGGTTCTCTCCATTTCAGCTCTCTCGATCCGCTCCTCTTCAGATGAGTCGGTCTCTGGTTCGGTTTTTGGGGCTTTGGTGATGGCGACGGTTCTTCTCTTTCTCTTGTGTGCGCTGGCACTCGATTCTGTCTGCGGTGTAGGACGGAATCGGCATGGCTCTCTGGGCTCGGGTGTCGTCGTTTTCGAAGTCAGGATGGGAGCGTGCAGGTCTTGAGTTGTCGGTTTGATTTCTTGCTTCTTTGTTGATGTCTTGGAAATTTTCAATCTTGGCCCAAAAGCAGCAAAAAGCGTTTTCATTGCTGACTTTACTTGAGACTTTGTTAAATCGTCTTCACTTTCTGATTTTGGTTCATCTGAAGAGTTTGAGACTTCTTTTTCACTTTCTTCGTCTGATAGCGTTTTTCGCGCCAGAAATTTTGAACTGAGCGTTTTGATTGGCTCTGCTTCATTCTCTTTTGAAGTTCGTTGAAACCAAGATGGCTGCCATTCAAAATTTCGCGCGATGTCACATCTTTTCTTTTTTACAACTATTTTCTCAGTAGTCATTTCACTCACAGTTTTTTGATCTTTGGGTTTTTCTTTAATGACGTTTTTCTCTCTCGCTGCTCCGCTGTTTCTCAGCATCTCCTGGAGGTCCGCGATGAGGCTTTCATCATTCTTTTGGCTTTTTAGTATCTTTAATATCTCTGACCTGAGTTCGTTATTTTCTATCTCGATTTCTTCCTGGTCGTTGTTTTCACTCATCAGTTCTTCTTCTTCAGTGGTGTATTCTTCGGATTCTCTCGAAATCGCATTAGTGGATTCGTTGATCGTCTCTTGATCAGTTTCTATTTCTTTGCTGTAGGCCCTGGTGTTGGGCCTATCTTTCTTGGACATTTTTAATTACTTATTGAGTCAATTAACCATCCTCTGCTACCAGCTTGTTACAATATTTTTAGGATCAGACTCAATAAAGATAATAGAAGTTAGAGATTTAAATATATTTCTCTTTAATCATAATAGGCATTCTATATTCGCTGAATATTCAAGATAGAAGCAAGTAAAATGGGGAGGATGGCTCCTTATATATACAAGGGGTGGAGCCAGGAATGGGAGTGGTAAATTATGAATACATTAAAGTCCAAAGAATAAGTTAACCCCTGATGTTCCATATATACATTATTTACACATTAGAGAATAAGGCATTTACATCTGACAATCATCCCTTTTGTTAGAAGGGGATGCATCACAAATCTCATTCTATTCTAGTCACATTCATTGATGCTGGGCAACAAACATCGATCTATTGGGGTCTGAACGAAACAGAAACCATATTTTTGTGCTCAGCTCAGGAAAAAAAAACAGCCTAACTTGAAAAATTCCATCAGAACATTTCCAATTGGCTGGATTCCAAAACAATAAAACTCAAAAATTGAATTTGTAAAGAGAAGATTAGAAATTCTTGCTAGAATGTAAAATCCACCATAGATTACTTTGCAAAACAAAATAGCATGATCTGCCAACAAAGAATCCATCCCCGTGTAATACATGTGCAATTCAACTCTGCTAATGTTTATTCCACTGCCCATTTCTAAAAGAAAGTTGAAGCACACATAACAGGACATTGTTTTAATAAGCAATTTAAATACTTCCATAAAATTTGGGGAACAGGTTGTCATTTGAGTACATGACAAACTGAAAGCAAACTAAATTTGGGAAATTCTGTATATCACTAGTATAATCCCAGATAGATTGAATTATTATTCCATTAAATAGTCTATACCAAATGGCAGTTAAATTCATGCACTGAACCAAAACACTTATTTAACCACTTAATGTTATATGTAAACCTAATCATTATTTGGAAGGACAAGGTAAATACTGAACACCTAAAAAAATTTAAAGCAGGTCATGCTAACTACATATTAAATATGACTCTAGAGCAGTGTTTTCCAACCCTTCTGGGCTGGGGCCTGGCATGGGGGGGGAGGGGGATGGTTTTGTGCAAAGAGCTGCACATACCAGTGCCCCTTACTTGCGCAAGTAAGGTTCCATCCATCGGTGCCCGCTGCTCACATGAGTTGCACACCATGCACACCAGCCCATCACTCATGCAGCCCAGTTGCTAATAGTCCCACTCTGGTTGTGGGCCACAGCCCACAGGTTGGAGACCCCTGCTCTAGAGGAAATGGATTATCTGGACACTTTTCAGTCAGAATTCAGGCCAGAATATAGAACTAAGATAGCCTTGGTGGTGCTTATTGATGACCTGTGACAAAACTAAGATATGGATGGTGCAGGCATCCTGACCATTACTGATCTCTCTGAAACCATCAGCCATGGATTCTTCTAGACTGGCTGAAGGGAGTAACAATGGATAATACAGCATTTTAGCAGTTCTCCTTTCTGTTAGCTAATTCCAATCAGAATGGTGAGGGGGAGAGATTGAGTCTGAAAACTCTGCTTTGGAAAGGGCGGTGTCAGAGGACCCAATACTCTTACCCACTGCTTAATACCTAAATTTGGCTATTGGAACAGTCCTTCATCAGTTTAGAACCAAGTATCCTTAGTGCATGAATGATCTTCAATATTCTGCTGACCTTTTTATAAGGCCCTAAAAGCCTGTCTCTGTCTCTGGGCCAGTTGCTACAAATGTATGCAAGGACCCATTTTTTGTTTGTATTAGTGATTATGGATTTATTTTCTCAGCTGCTGTGTATTTAAATGTTTGTACTACTGCAATTGTTTTTACTTTAATATTGTTCAACATCCAAAGTCTATTGTTGAGAGCACAGCCATACAAATTATATAAATAAATCTGGTTTACCAAGTAATGATGTCAGGGTTTCATGGGGAGGAACAGACTCGCATTCAATAATAATAGTTTTGAGGGGCTGTGGATTTTTAGATCTTCTACCGTGTTTCCCGGTAGAAATAACAAGATTTTTTAACAAGATTTTAATAAGATTTTAACAAGAAATAACAAAAAACAAGATTTTTTGAACCCTGAAATAAGCACTTGGCCTTATTGCCATGCGCACAAAAGCCCGATTGGTCTTATTATCAGGGGATGTCTTATTTTCGGGAAAAGAGGGTAGTTCTGGGGACTTTCCATCCTTGACTCTAAATGCAATAGCATTCCCCCATTCTGGACTAGTGCATAATTGGGGAGTCTTCCTGGAACTCTCAGCTCCTACTTGAGCAGCAGATGGCAGCTGTGGTCATTCATGATTTGATCACCTTGCAACTGGAGTATTACGATGATTAAAAATCATCAGTTCACCGCCCTGAGTCCTTCGGGAGTAGGGCGATATACAAATCAAATAAACTAAACTAAACTAAACTAAAAATCACTCAGAAACTATAGCTGGTCCAGAATGCAATAGCACAAGCACTGATGGCTAGTGCTCCCTATTCCCATGTAATATTTGCTTCATCAGCTTCGTTGGTTACCAGGAAACTTTTTGGTATACGGTAGTTCATGGTGGTTTTATTTCTATAAAGCCCTGTATGTCATATGACTAGCCATCTTCCATGGTTCCTACCTATACTGTACAATATGACACAGTGGAGTGCTTCGGGTCCTATTGATTAAGAAATATAATCTAGCAGGACCCAGAAAATAGCCTTTCCCTATTGCTGTGCCTGCCCTCTATAACAGCATCCTCCCTTGAGATTCACTTCACTCCCATCTTATCCACTTTCAACAGAACTCCTCAAAACATGTCTCTGGCCTCATGTGGTGAACTCCTTTGTTGGGATCCTCTGTGGTAATGTGAAGATTTTGTTTAATTGTTCCTTCAGGATATTTTTTTGGTGTTTTTTTAATATACTTCTTTTAATATTCTTCTGTTTTTAATTTTCTGAAACTGCCCAAAGTCATTTTTGGAGTTGAGCAGTCTCAAAACTGGATAAATTACTAACATTACAAGAGAGGCTGAAGAGAGAAAGACCGTATTCTGTCAGCGCAAGGGAGACACTCAGCCGTATAATAATTGATCCTGTTGCTTAACTTTAAGTAGGAAGGAAATCTAAAATCAGCAATGGATGCATTTAGTTCACATTGTAAGCTTTATTGAGTGGAAGAGTTAACTTTTAAAATGTTTGAACAGAAGCACATAAATCACTAAAAATGTTTACTGATTTATTGTTTCTTCACAATACTCACCACAACGGTGGGTTGGGAGGAGTTGGGAGTGGAAGGCTTGCTTAACTATTGCTGTTCTTTAGCTGCTTATTTAGTATTTAATAATATTATGAATGGCTTTGTATATCTGAAAAGGAAACTAGCAATTTGTTTTATTTTGTTAATACAGAGAGGAAAAAGAAAGGACAGGAAGGTTTGTTGAATCAATTCCTATGAACTCATGAAGCCTCTGTCACTCTCCCAATCAACTCCAGGCTATGATTCCAGCAAGTAGAAAGGTCAAAATGAAATAAATAACTGCTTCTTCCCCACCAATCACATGATCAAATTTTAAGAAAGAATTTCAGAAGAAATTACTTTCTAATTTTAAAATTGTAATCATGCAATCCTGCATGAATCACTACAGCTGCAAAGCTACAATACAGAACAGCTGGTGCATTGAAATAACAAAAAAACACATTGTCACAAATCCCCTAAACTCGAAGTTTTACAGATCTCAAAAGATTTGTCAGGAAAAAAAAATGTAATCTCAAGACATTTAGAAGAAAGGATCATCTTGAACAACCTGATAAAAATGTAAATATTAAAGTATATACAGTCACTGAGCTTGTACACAAATTTAAAGAATATTAGACTTAAGCACATTCAAACCAAAGACATTAAAATTTAATGTAGTTTCTCCCCAAAATACTTATCTACATCATAGAAATAAGGATCTGGAGCAGAATGTCCTCTATTTCTGAATTCTGTTGTAAAGACATCTACTTCTTTTTCTGGACCTGTCCTGGTTTCTGATATTTCTAGTTGTTTATCAAGACAACTCAGGAAATGGTATAAACATCCTCTTTCTTGTCGCCGCAGTTCTGCCCCTGATTTTATTTCTAAATAATTTTTATTGAAGATTTTTTGAATTTTTAACCAATAAAAACTAAAGAAATGTAAACGCTGATTTTAAAAGAACAAAGTTTTTTTCCTGAGAGTTGAAGGGCTTTTCAATGCAGACATTATACTTCTCCCAATATTTACTCTGCTTGAGATGAAGAAATGAGTATGAATGAGTAGTCTAAGAAGCTGGCTATAATTTTTATGAATGCAAGATGGCATTATAAGCATTATGTACAAGAAATCATCCAGCCTAATTTTTAAACATATTATTATACACCAGCCACTAGAAATAATGTTGGCTGTAGCATATTTTCACTACATCGATGGAGAGCCCCATTCACAAAAACATTTCAAGACTGTAAATCTGGGATCAAACTGTCTTTCCAATCTAGAAGAACTATCTTTTTTGCTTCCCATCAAATATACATTTCTTCATATAAGATCCATGTTTTTTAAATATAATTAAAAAATAAATATATTAAAAGATTGACTTTATGATAACAAGATTGCAAAAAGGATTACTGAAATATTTTACAGTATTAATATTTGGAGCTTCTGCATGTTCTGTAAATCGCTGTTTCTGAGGTGATGGGCAGAAGAATCTCACTATGCAAATTAGCAGATCTTGATATTCCAGCTTTATAGAATACAAAAAAAATGAAAAAGTAATGTGACTGAAGAGCCTTGGTGGTGCAGCAGACCAAAGTGCTGTTAAGTAGTACCAGCTGCCTGCAATTACTGCAAGTTCAAATCTCACCAGGCTCAAGGTTGACTCAGCCTTCCATCCTTTCGAGGTAGGTAAAATGAGGACCCGGATTGTGGGGGCAATAAGCTGACTTTGTATAAAAAAAGAACACCACTTGGGGGGGCCGAAAGCCCTACTAACCAGGTATATACAAAAGTATGAAGGCTATTGCTTAACGTATTGTAAGCTGCCTTGAGTCTCCGGAGAAGGGCGGCATATAAATCAAACCAATAAATAAGTCCAGTTACATAAAATTTCAAAGTGAAACAAATCATCTGGCAACAAACTTAATATTGTCCACTTTGATTATACTCTTTTTTTTAAAATTAATGTTGGTTGGCCATAAAAAAGCAGAAGAAAGCACAGCTCTAACTCTTGAGGATCACATACTGAAACTAAAAAGCAAATATGAACGTATTGCTTGGTAACCAACAATAGCTGAATGATTCATAGCTAAATAGAATTTGGAGAGACTCTGGCATGTTTTGAGGAAGGCACACCCAGATATAACAGAAGAAGAAAAAACCTTCCTGACTGCACTGAAAAAAAGAGAGGGATTTCATGTATACTGTAGGAAACAGCACTTTATGAAAAGCAGGAGTGCCCAGTGGTTAAAAACTACATACTAATACAATCTACCTATTTTTGCATTAACTCATAGGCCAGCTATGAGGATTCATTAGAAATCAGGAGGCTATTAGAGTTCTAGTCCTCCCTGCAGCAATGAAAGCCAGCTGCATAACTTGGGCCAGTCATTCTCTCAGTTCAACCCATAACATAAGATTTTTGTTGTGGAAAAAATAGGAGGCAGGAGCGTTAGATACACTCCCTGCATTGTATATATTTAAAAAAGCCTCAAAATAAACAAATAAAAATGCCTCTCCCCAAACCTCGTTAGCTTCTGCATATATCACTATCAGGATGTATAAAAGGAAAAAAAAGTTTTACATTAAGCCCAGTTCAACAGCTTTCCTTGGATTATTCATCAAACACATCAAGTAAGTTATGTTCCAACTGGCTAAAATTGAAAATCGTAACCAGTATTCTAACAGTTTTGTTCTACGTTTAGAACAACATTTTTAAAATGTGAAGTGTTTTGTCTTGCAATTAAAATATTTGAATAGGTGTCCTAAGATACAAAAGTTGTCACTTTGGAACATTTTACATAATTCTGTATGTGTCCCTTCTGAAATATTTAAGGAAACTGAATTCCCAAAGTGGTTGGCTAGGCCTTTTAAGGAACTGCGCTAAAGAAACCTTAATGACAAAGGAAATGACTGTAACTGTGCTCAGGAGAAATTTGCATCCTCCTGCATGTAAGACAACATGATCCAAACCAATCCTTTCCTCATGAACTGGAACCACTCCTAAAATTGCCCCTCCTAAAGCTGACTGAGAATTCTGGGTTGAAATTTCACTTTTCCAATTTTGCTCAAATGGAAACATCCTTTCTTTGCTTTGGGAAATGTCAATCTAAACAATTAACTTGAGAAATATACTATTTCTTTGATTCAAACTAATAAAATAGAAAAATATTCCTTTGGCATTTTAACTCTTAGCATGGAAATAGAATTTGTGGCCTACTATCACATGCAAAGAATATCTTAAGGGCGGAACCGGGGGAAAGCAAAGAATTTGCAGTTTCCATAAAGAAAATTACAGGAATACCTTTGAACCTACACTGATGACAGCAAGAATACTAGAAGTTTTTCAATTATTTCTGTGAAAAGTAGAGTGGGGAAGTATTAAAATTACTACCAGATGAGATTTGGCAAGTCCTTCTTTGATATAGTTACTGTGATTTACTGTGAGGAGTAAATATAAATTATATAAATTCTTCTCCCCCGCCTTAAGAAAACATTTCCAGAGTGTACAAAGTCTCATTTTCAATTCTACTACACATTTTGTCATGAGCAGGTAAACCTGTATGTTTTTTTTTAAAGTTGCTCTTTCCTGCAGTGTCACAGAGTTGTAAGCTCTATTCACTATGCCACACCAAACCCGCAGTGCCCAGAGAAAGAGAGATTTAATATTCTGCATTTTTAAAATTTACCAATTAATCTTCCTTGCATGGAATATGTTCACTACAAGGAAATTTGAAATCACAGGAATCAATTTCCTAGTTTTCTCCAGCTGATGTCCTACATATCAACTAAATATCTCATTTATTTTTCTACTAGCATACACAGTTGACTTATTTAAAATATAAGATCTCTTACTGATGTCTTATTCCATATTTTAAGAATATACAGAATCCTACAAATATATCCAGACACGCTAGGATTATAATCCAACCTTGTTGGGAATTCTGAAATTTGTAGTGTTAAAAAACCTGGAAAATATGAGATTCAAAAAAAAACGCCTAATAAAAAAATTGTATATACAGCACCTTTTTCCATACCATACTAGAGTTCCATAACCCTCAAGAGAAAGTCTGAAAAGAAAAAGGGAGAGTAGTAAAACTGTCATCTATAGCAGAGGTCTCCAACACCCGGTTCGTGGACTCACACTGGTCTCCGGCATGCCAGAAAAGAGGCTGCACAAACCAAGTGACACCCTATCTGACGGATGCAGGCAGCACATGAAACCAGACCCTCTCTGGTCCACAGAAAAACCTCTTTCTAAGAAACCAGTGCCCGAAAGGTTAACCTAGTTCAACTACTGTACAGAGAGAATGATAGTCTGATTCCAATGAATCAGTGGAACAATTTAATGGTGCCTCAACCTTGCAACATAACTGTGTTGTGTTCAAACAGGTTTCATTGTTGCATTTAACATAGATGTACAACTGCAGTGTAACTGGACCCAATTCTCTTTATTAGTTCATGAATAAAATAATTAGAGAAGCAATATTATTGAACTATCAATTGACATAGGGAAAATAACGCTAATTAAATAAGGCTTTGGTTTAAACTAACCTAGAACAAAACAGTACAACTCAAGTGGTAACACTTACATACAGTCAGGAAAAGAATTTTGCACAATCCTAAAAATATTCCTAAATTGTACCTAATGAAACCGAAAGAAAAAACCCCATCAATGAGTAACCCTGAACTCCAGAGTCATATGATGCTTTCTGAATCTTGAAAGTGGGGTCCCACTGAAAACCCAAGTTGTGCATCATTGAGTTGTTCAGGACATTATTCTGGCCTTCAAACTGGGCCTTGATTAAAGTTAGTATTCTCTCAATGGAGCAAGAACTCATCATCGGTCATAGTACCTACCTAGAGTTGTATAGTGGTTCAGGAACATCTCAAGGGCTATAGATTCCCTATGGTTAACTATAACATTTTAGAATAAAATAATTTTAATTCTTAATCTGAAGAAAGACACAAATCTGTCTCTGATGAAATTTTGCTTTCAACTTCATTCACGTTCATTTCTACAGAATTTTCATTGGAATAATTCTATAAAATTGCCTGCAATTGATAAACAAAACAACTCCTCCTTAAAAGTTATTTTTAAAGCATTTTCTTGCTTAGCATAAATGTATGTTACAAATAACAAAAATTTTAAAAGATCTTATTTCAATAAAAACCATTCACTTGGCAACCCTGGGCTCAAATTTCTAAAATTACAATTTTCAATTCAATGAACTGAGGAAAATATAGCAATAAAACCCTTATCACAGTTTAATGTGTATCTAAGTAGTACTATATGCCACTGTATTAAATAGATTGATTTCCACATAAGTATTCTCAGGACTAAATTCCAATTCAGGTCAACTAACTCCAAGACTCATAATCAAACAAAATCATTTCCTAATATATGAAATGACAAACATTTATTAAATTAAGTGGGATAGAGAATATGATATAGATAGCTTAGCAACAATTTGCAACAGCAAATAGCATTGCAATAAATGCTACCTATGGGTTGTAAGGGCAATAGTTACTTAGGCATGTTTCAACAAACATATCCTGCCAGTCAGATGACCACACCCTGAAAAAATGCAGTCTAAATACTGAGAACCAGAAATGAATTTTTAAGTCAATTCTGTGGAAGTCTTATAAATTTATTACTAATAATATTTAGATCTGTAGAGCTCTTGTTCTGCTTTAAAGAACTTTCAAGCCACTGTTTTCATAATATCCTCCCTGGGGGGCTCAGGAAAAAACTGTCAAGCAACTCTTGAAAAGGAGAGACCCAACCAATAGTTCAACAATCTGTTACAAATCCTGGAAAAAGCACTCATTTACTAAGTGAGTCTCAAACCTACAAATTGAAAGATCATGTTTCTATAATATAGACAAGTGCAGTCTCAGAGAAGAAAGGAGGAAGTATGGTAGAACTAGCCCAGAAAATTGACAATCACAGAAACATTCCGGAAAAAGAGTACTCACACTATACAGCTCATCAATTCTGCTCCAAGTTTTTGATGTAGCCTGCTCAGATCCTTAGCACAATTTTGTTTTTCTTACAGTGCTTATCAGGTCTGCCTATGACTACAGTTTTAACATAGTCTGTGGCATTTCAAAATAGTACAGCGAAGCCAAACGAACTGTTTCCAAACTCCCTCTGCCTACAGCCGTTCTGCTCCACCCCCCTTATGAATATGCTAAGAAGCTGCGTGGTTGACAGCAGCTACTGAGTCAGGACAAAAATAAACCCAACAATTAATGCAGTCAAATAGAAAACATTTCCTAAGTCAAATATGCTTACTCCACATCAGTAATTTTAGTGCAAAAAGACTGCAGTTATCCCTAGATATTGGTATTGCTTAGCTTGTAGGATTTATAGAAGCCATTGTAATTTTCAGACATAGTAGAATTACCAAATGTACCAGGAGTCGTAGACGTGGGAGCATTAATAAATTATTTCCAACTTGTTTGTTTTTCTAACAGCAAGAGAAGCACTATATATACACACCTCAATTCTGCCACCCCCTCACTCTACCCCGATAGCAGTTATTAAGGCACAAAACAGTACTCAGCAATTTTTATTCACTGGAAGAAGCAATAAACTCAAAAATATTGCAGTTTTTTCCACTATGATTCTTCCTTGCTTCATATTTAAAGTAAGATGAAATAGTGTAGATAGAATACACCATTATTAAGTGCCTTTTAAAACAAATATTATAGATATTTAAACAAAAACATCTGGATATTTTGAATTTGATCAGACATTTATGCTAATCCAGAGCACATAAGATCATTTCATTTTAGAAACACAATAAAGCTAAATACATATTAAACAGTAAGTCATGTATAACATGTTTTTTGTAGCACTCTTTCTGGCCCAACAAATTCGTAGGCTTGGACAATGCTTACGAACACTGATAATTTTTGGACATAAAACTAAATTATTAAAAACGACTCTAAATTACCTTCACACATTGCATTAAGCCAAAACACAAAGAATCATGTGACATGTGGAACTCTATAAATTTTATAATAAATAGATATACGTAGGTAGGTAGGTATGTAGGTAGGCCTTTTTGGTTGTTATTTTGGTTTGGTATGTGATGTGAGTCTATCTACTATATAGTTAATTCAGTTTAGATGAGCTACAAGAAGAAATTAGAATTTTTTCTTTCTTTACAATAGCTTGACATACTAACCATGCAGAATCTATGGTCAATATGAATTATGATTTGTGTGTAGACTGTCTCAAAATACAAGCAGCAAATGTTAATCTTCTCTCTGCAGACATTCAAGCTTCACAGCACTATCAGAGCCAGCCAAATTATTTTGGCATCTGAGCCAGAACTTCTACAAGCAACTTTTAACCTTCCTAGCAGTAAAGTATAACGATAAACAATAGCCTGCTACCAATTCTCTACAAAACTGAACCAGCTTCATAACCTGAATGTCCAACTATTTTTTAAATATATCACTATTTAGGACTTCAATGGCATATTAAATTGTGAATAGTGGCAATTGAAAGCATAAGATCTCTGTAATACAAGAGCAAACTCAGAGTTCAACTTTGGCTCATTTTCACTGAGAAATCATGGTTTGGTAACATGCAATTTTGGAACTGACTATACCTAAGTCTCAGAACACAAAAGTTCCCAAGCATTTCTGGTTAAAGTAAATATAAGTATTATGTATTCATTGACTTTATAGTATTTCCTGCTGTTCTATCAAAAATGAAATCATGTCACACAAAACCTCAGAGTTCTACTTTTTGTAACTGTACAGGCAGAAAAGATCAATGATATATCCAAGCACCCATCTTTCTTACTTTCTATAAAGCAGTTGATATAAAATAGGTAAACAAAAATTATTATATTATACTTTCTGAGTATAATATACTCAGATGTATACTAAGTACATCTACTTAGCTACAGTTCTTAATATACTATACATTGATTTTAAAAAGCAGAAAAGCAGAACATTAAACCTTAGAATATTTACAGACTGAAATTAAACCAAAATAATTTAAATTTTAAGAAACACTCCAAAATAACTTGTGGAAAAAGACAAGAGGATTACAACATTAAAATATTTGAAGATATATTTGAGATAAGGTAAAACACTGACAGAAAATATGATCAACACAAAGCCTCGTTTACAAATTACAAATTATTGCCAAACATCAATATTAAAGCCTTGCATTTAGAATCTGTCAATATTAATCCTACTAACTAGTTTAATTTAGAGATTTCAATAAATGATTTTGCACTTTTCTTAATTTTCATGAGCTCAGAAGTTCTCTACCTCTTTGCAAAAGCAGTGATCTGTTACAGTAGCAGCATCATAAGCATTTAAAATGATAGGTAGATATTTTGCTTTTGGGAAGATTAATAGATCTACAAACAGGTAAATTACCTTATTGACTGAAGAAACTCTGCTGGTCTGGCTTTTGGGCGATTCAATATTGCTAGTATTTACAGTTCTCTTCTGTAAAGAAAAAAAAACAAACAATTAAACATTAGCATTTTAACATAATGGGAGAAATGCTTCAATAGAGACACTGAATTCTATTTCCAAACTTTATTTCCCTAGTATATTATAAAAATGCCCTTCTATACGCAATATCTTTATGCAATTAAATTAGTGTCCAAAAAGTGCTTGGAGCATTCATTTGGAATCATGAATAGAAATTTCTCAGGCAATGCTATTTTGGGGGTGCAAAAATGTATGAACATATTATGATATTCTATCATATTCCTGTCACAGATGAATCACAGGTTTATTTTGAGATTATGAATTAACTGTAGGTATTTGTCTTCCATCACCTCATCAGAACAGAATGTAGTGAAGACAAAGTTAAAGATTTTTCTAACTTACATCTTTAAATTGTTATAAAACTACGTGTGTCTGTGTATAACAATATTATATAGTTATTTTAATTTAACACACCTTAATTCTAAAACTTGCCACACCAAGGCCAAGAATATTAACAAACATTACTAAAACTTGGTAACTGGTGTTTTAGAAATACCATACCAAAATAAAAGATGTGGGTTTTTTTATTTTAAGAAAGTAGAAGACTAAACTGCATTATAAAATTACGAAGTTTCTTTTTTTAAAAAAAGACCCAACTTCTTTAAAAACAATAATGCTAATGATAACCCTTTTTATTTTTAGAAATGACCCCCCAAAATGACCTAACTTAAATTGATGCCTTGCTCATACCACAAAGTGTTTACTTTCCAAATCAAGGAGCAAGAATTGGCACAAAATAGGAAAAACAAGTTGAAAAGTTAAAAAATGCCCAAAATATTCAAACTTTATTTTAAAGTTATGTGTATATATTTTGGTCATTGTACAACTGATACTAAAAATGTAACAAGGAATGAAAAATGAAAGTTGTGAAAACTGTCTGAAAGTGGAATAGGAAAGAGAGTAGTATCTACTTTTATTGTAAATATATCATTCTATTCAATTTTGCTGATAACTTAGCACTGTAAATTGACACTCATTCATGCATTCTGTTCTCTGAATGTTTGAGGACCTGCAGGTGAACACAATACCTTCCATTATGCCAGTAGGCTAGGAAGAAAAAGAACTTTAGGCAATGAACTGACAAAGTCAGAAAGGATAAATTACAGCATCACTTATTCTTCAGGAAATGTGATACATTCTTATTTATCTAATAAAAAAGCAGAACAGATAATGTTGCAAGTAAATTGCCAACATCCAGGACAATTCGAAAGTCAACCAAGTTTTAGAACAAATGTCAGCTAGTTTGACTGAAAGGTCAGATTCCTGTTCTTTTTAATTCAGAATACAATTCTCTGTTATCATGAAATGAAGCTGAATTTCACTGCATCATTCAGCACTCCTGTCTTTGTATTTCTTTCCCATTTTTTGCTGCCTTCCAACGAGTCGGCCATTTAGATTATGTTTCTTGGGATAGGCATAGACATACTGTTAAGACTGCTGCAAAGATGGTTGGATCCACACATCATTCCTACTATAATTTGGTTTGGATTTGGCCTTGTGTAAAGGCAATCATTGTGATTTGTTCAACTACAGTTTGGTGTGAGACTCCACCTAGTAAAAGGCACATAATCATACTAAGCTTTATAAAAGAATGATGATGGAAACCTGGAAGCAGTCACATTTCACCAATCTTAATCAAAGGTAACCTGAGCAGTACGTGGAATGAAATTATTAAAGTGCTATACAAGTAGACCTCAATTTACAACCACAACTGAGCCCAAAATTTCTGTTAAGTGAGTTTTATGACCTTTCTTGCCACAGTTGTTAAGTGAGTCACTGCAGTTGATAAATCAGTAACCTGGTTGTTAAGTGAATCTGGCTTCCCCATTGACTTTGCTTGTCACTAGGCCTCAAAAGGTGATCTCATGACCTTGGGACACAGCAAAAGTCATAAATGAGCCAGTTGCCAAGCATCTGAATTTTGATCACTTGATCATTGGGATGCTGCAAAGGTCATAACTGTGAAAAATGGTCATAAGTCATATTTTTCAGTCTCGTAACTTTGAACAGTCACTAAATGAACTGTTGTAAATTGAGGATTATCTGTACTTACAAGCATCCTAGCCTATATTCCTTAAAATTAGGCATCAGATTTGCTCATGCCTAAGGAAATATTCCTTAGGCATGAGTAAATTTCATTAAATGTAATATAGAACATATATACTAGTAAATCTGCTTAGAATTAATGGCAACAGAGCAGCAGCTTCCCTGCTTTAGCTCCTTATATTTTATTTGTTTTATCCATTTTTATAAATAGCTTAACTACATATTTTGTTATCTACTTTTATTTTAAAATGCTCTGAAAGAGATATTCTAAATCTCAGCAGCAAGTCCCTAAAAGGCTTCTTGTAAAGGCTTCTGATATGGTACAGTGACACCAAAGCAATGAGGAAGAACAAGAAACACCAAACAAACACTTAAACCAACAAAGTAGCCAAACATGGGTGACTACATGATGACAAGAAAACTAAGTAAAAATAATAAAATAAATCTTCTCCATTCCATTCCTACCTCCCAAAGCTATAGTCAACTGAGATTTGGAAACAGAAATTGAAAAACAACAACTATTAGAACTCTTCTATACTTTGCATGAGGAATCAAACTTTTTGACTGCTATTTTATTCTCCTTGCCATTAATATATCTCTGAAGGAGAAAAAGCAAGTCAAATAATTAGCAAAGGAATTCACAACAGGCTTTGCTGTTAGACAATATCTGCAAAAACTGTCATTTCAATTTCAGAGACCATGTTTACCTCTACAAGCCATGGTTTTTTTAAAAAAAGCATCCAAGTACTTCTAGCATCCTTGACAAGACAATGCCACAAAGAAGAGGAAGTGAAGCTATTTTCCACCTGAGAGTAGGACAAGAAGCAATGGATAGAAACTAATCAAGGAGAGAACAACTTAGAACTAAGGAGAAATTTCCTGACAGAACAATTAATCAGTGGAACAACTTGCTTCCAGAAGTTGTGAATGCTCCAATATTGGAAGTTTTTAAGAAGTGGTTTGATAACTATTTGTCTGAAGTGGTGTAGGGTTTGTTGCCTAAGCAGGGGGTTGGACAGAAGACCTCCAAGGTCCCTTCCAACTCTGTTATTCTATTCTGTTCTGTTCTGTTCTGTTCTGTTCTGTTCTGTTCTGTTCTGTTCTAATTCTAATTCTAATTCTAATTCTAATTCTAATTCTAATTCTATTCATATTGAGATTTTACAAGAAAAAACTGGCACTAGTGAAACTTTAGAAACAGGATTAATTAACTCTTTTGAAGCTTTATCAACAAGAAGAAATCCTGAGACAATCTGATGAATTTAAATAAACACACCTGTTAGTGTAAACAGCAGCCAAACCTTTAATTGATCTGACATCTTTGGACTTCTCATCTAACAGCAATTCCACAGAAAATCATTATAAACCTTCTGAATACTGAAATCAAAGAAGAAAACAACCCATAGCTCAGCAAATCAAAATGTCCTTCTAGCCTGAAACAGCCCAAATCGATTCTAACTTGTTCAGTTTGTGATAATGACAATCTGCTTCATACTCTTCTATATGAGGATCTAGATCAGAAAAGAGGACAAAAGAAAGTTGCTATACCAAGAGTGCATTCTGACCAAGAGTGCATTCTGATCTTCAGCTTGCAAATCCGGTCAGGTCCAGAGATAGCAAATTAATTGATTTTAGCCCAAAGTTACTGCCTAGTAATGATTCCCATTCTGATGACAATATCAATATAACATCAGTATGTCTTCCTAAACCCAAGCAAGAACATAACACTTTGAATATCACCAATTGACTCACTACTAAGGCTTATGGAGGTTACATAAACCATCTCTTGAAATATGGTTGGGTGGTATAATAAATTGGAGACTACCCATTTTGAACAACACCTGTCATTGTTCATTATGTTACAGGGATTAGTCAGACAGTGATTACAGGGAGTTCTTGTTGAGCAATTACAACTCAGTTGTTAAGCGAAACAGTTGCTAAGTAACACTACAACTATGCTTATGATCTTACTTCAGCTTTCCTTTGCTTTACAGATCTGTGAAGGTTGCAAATGTGAGGATTGGTAATAAAGTTACTTTTTCATCACTATTATGAATGGGGAATGGTTGCTAAATGAGATGAGAGCTAAGCGAGGACTATCTGTCTATCCAAATTGTCCAGATAGATAGCTTAGGAATGCTACCTTAAATGCATAACTCTATTCAGGCTGACTCAATAAGGAAGCCCTGTTTTGATAAATTATTATAAACAGGATTGGAACTTGACTACCTAACCTACAATATAAATTAACTCTGGCAATACTGAGTGGCTTTGGGTATTGGGAGCGGCTGGTTCTAGCCATCTTTGATGCTGGATGGGATTGTAGCGCTCCAAACAGACCCCATGCACAGCCTTGGGAGTCTCCTAAACTCACTACTCCTGCTTGAAGAGAAGGGACAATCATGGGTAGAGAGCCTTTGCAAAAAAAAATTATTATATGCTGGTTGCACCCATTCTTAAATTGAAGGGCTGTACTCATGGCCACTCAAACCCTAGTAACCTTCTAGTTGGACCATTGTAATGTGCTCTACGTGGAACTTCCCTTGACGTGCATCTGAAGGCTTCAGCTGTTGCAAACTGCAACAATGTAAGAAGTAATGTATGCTTCCAGAACATCACATTACACCTCTGCTCCATAATCTGCATTTGTCCAGTTCAAGTTGCTGGCTTTGACTTTTGAAACCCCACATAGCGTGGGACCTGATTATCTGAGGGACTGACACTCTCCAATTACATTTGCCTGTCCCACCAGAACCAACAGGAAAAGCATGTTATGGGACTTGTTAACTATGGAACTATATCTGGAAAGTCCTAAACAGCAGGTTGTTTTTTTTTTGCCAAGGTGCCCCTTAATGAGCATCTTTCCCACTGTAGTGAGGCTCCATCCCTATTGACCTTCCAGAAGTCCCTCAAAACTTGGTTGTGCCATCAGGTGAAATACTGAGGCAGCTCCATTACTATTAATATCTACTCTTCACCTAATATTTGTTTTATTTTAGCCTTGGGTTTTGTAGTTTTTAAAGTTTTTAAAGTTAATATGACTCCAGACTCAATAATTGTCAATAAAAAAGACACTGCAGTACTTTGAGATAACAGAATAGATGACAAAGATTTCTTAATGACTTGCCATCCCATTGTATGTGGAATGATGCAAATACACCAGACAGCTGAAGAAGAAAAACAGGCATTGGAAGAATATCTGAAGGACAGTGAAGAAGATGCACTGAAGCCAGTATACCACGAAGGCTTACTGATTATTAAAGAGACCAAACTGGCCTACAAGAAAGACCAAATGAAAAATAGAAAAGTATTACATGGCCAGTACACACACACACACACACACACACACACACACACACCTCCAGTGGTTGATTTCACATTATGTTACTACTGGTTCGCCCCACATGCGCATGCTCGCTTTGCGCATGCACCCAGCCTTAAAAACGTGCCTAAATAGGATGGCATTGAGCCAGGGTGGGTGACGGGGCCCATCTGCAATTTCCGTTTTGGGCAGAACCAGGCAAACCAGTCCGAACCGGCTGAATACAGTGGTGGGTTGCCCCTGGTTCGCATCGGTTCTATAGAAGCAGTAGTAAAACCGGCGGGAGCTCTGCCTACCGCCCCTGATGTCATCAAAATGCTTCTGCGCATGTGCAGAAGCTTCTGCACTTGTGCAGAAGAGTGTGTGTGAGCAGCCCTGTTGCGAACTGGTAGTAAAGGTAAATAGAACTCACCCCTGGCTGAATACCACCTCTGCATCCGTCTAACAGGCAAAGGAGATAACAATAAGGCCTGGCAATGACCAAGAACAGGAAAGTTGAAGAAAGAGACAGAGGGACTAATTCTGGCTACACAAGACCAAGCCTAAAGAACAAAAGTATATAAAACCGTAATGGAGAATACAGCAAGAAACAGCAAATGTCCCTCTGCAAACAAACAGAAGAAACAGTGGACCATCTAGTAAGTTCCTGCAAGATCACACAGATTTGACAATAAACAATGGCATGACAAAGTGACAACAATGGAGTATCTGCAAGAAATACCATTTTCATACAAGCAAGAACTGGAGGGATCACAAAATATACAAAGTAACAGACAATGAAGAATTATTGTGTTCTGTGACTTTAGAATTCAAACAATTCTAAAGTATCAAAGCGAGCATATCAGTCAAGCACCTGATACATGAAACCCCAGATTTAATAACTGTTGATAGGAAAGACAAAAAATGTGAATAGTGGATGTTGCAGTATCTAAAGCCAGCAGAATAGAAGAGAAAGAACTTGAGGGAAAAAATATTAAATAACAACATCTGCCAATACCAAGTCAATGGAAGGACTGAAGTATCAAGGACCATGTTTACTGATTTAAATAAAAATGCCAAATCTATTTTAAACATCTGGCTGACTGTGTGGACCAGCCATAATAGTAATTGGTCTGTATAACAATGATTTTTTTAGTCTTGTTTTATGCCACCCAGAGTCACTTGTTTGTGACGCAGGCAGCCATACATCCTTGACAAATAAAGAAACAATGAAATGACATGCATTGAGAACCAAGATGATCAAGATATCAGGTATATTTTTAAAAACGTGCTTAGTTTATACCTGTTACTTCAAGTGAGTACAGCAACCTGTATTTCTCAAAGTGTTAAGACCAACTCTCAACACTTGATCTTTAGCCATGCTAGCTCAAATTCCTCACATCCATCACAAAAGACTCAACATTACAGTTCAAATGAAATCCAGCTTTCTCTATTATATTGAAGAATAGACCGATTGTATGCCATCCACTTGGTACCAACTTAGTAACCACATAGAAAGAACTTCTCCAGGAAAATCAAGGGCAAATATGAGGCCTTATTTGAACCCTATTAATCTTCCATGTGAGAGTTCCTGTGCACGCAGAAGCCTCTGCATTTACACCTGTATTCATGAATTCACCTCTTTGTACCTATTTGTACAGACATCCAGCAAAGCCAGCTTCCAGACCTTAAAAGTTCATGGATCCGGATCATATGGTGCACCTCAAACAGATTATAGCAGTGTTGGTGAACCTTTTTGGCACCAAGTGCCGAAATGGGAGCACACATGCGCGCAGGGGACCCCCGGAAACTGGAAGAGCAGCTCCCCGGTACACATGTGCAGGAGCACCATAAACTGGAAGAGTAGTTCCCCAGCTTGCATGTGCGTGCCGGAAAGCTGGGCTTCTGGTTTCCTGCATGCATACCAGACACCTGGTCTTCCGGTTTCTGGTGTGCATGAAACCGGAAGCTCAGCTTCCCAGTGCGTGCATGCATGCCAGGGAGCTGCTCTTCCAGTTTCCAGCACTCTGGCGCACATGAAGACCAGCTGACCATTGCGCATTTGGGCACTGGAACCCAGAAGAGCAATGGGTGCCAGCTGCCTGGAGAGATGGCTCTGCGTGCCACTTCCGGCATCCGTGCCATAGGTTTGCCATCACTGGACTATACATTATATTATGTACAACACAGAAAAGTGCAACCTCCTAAATTTCCTAAAAATAGCCAAAAATTACATTGAATTGAATTAATGTGTAGTTAATACAATGCAGTATATTGTCCATGTGTTTAATAACTTCTGTCTTGTTAAAAACAGGAAGATGTGAGCAATATTTAGACAGATTCTGGATTATAGGAAACTACAACTACAATCTGCAGCCTGAGGTTGTAGGCTCCTGATAAAAAGCTTAAAAGGGACACTAAATTCAGTTAAATTCAGAAATGATAATAATAATGACAGTAATGTACTATAACTTAACCACTCCTACCCAATACTGCTTGATAGGGTTCATGCAATTTGAAAATAATTCAGAATAAGTGTTTCAGAACTTATATGAGCCCAACATGTCTTTGTATTCATTAAAGCAGTCCAGTTTATGTCTGATAGCTAATAATGATAATAACCAAATCATAACAATTAATGAAATGTGTTAACCATCTAGGGGTGTCAAACTCAAGACCCGGGGGCCAGATCCAGCCTGCAGGGTGCTTAGATCTGGCCTGTGTGGCCATCCTGGAAACAGCAAAGGAGTGGTCCGTGGTGCCTCTGCCAGTGAAAATGGAGCTTGGGAGGGCTGCGGGAGGCTGTCACAACCAAAAATGGAGCTAAGGAGCCCGTTTTCGCTGGCAGAGTGCTTGGGCCACCACAGGTGCCCCCAAAATGTATGACATCGGCCTGGCCACACCTACCCTGGCTCCCTGAGGTCAAATGCAACCCTTTTGCAGCCCTCAATGAAATCAAGTTTGACACCCCAATCTAGAATTTCTTTATACATGAATGATAACAGATGCCCAAAAGTTAAATAATGACTCATTTTGTTATCTAATTATAATTTATCACCATAATTTACCTCAGTTGCTTCTGCTCCTTTCTTCTCTTTTGATGCTCCACTTGCACTTTTACTTCCATGCTGTAAAAAAATTTAAAAACGTCAAACTTGCATTTGAAAACAACATAAAATATTTTCTACACAAGGAATAGGCAACACAGTTCTCAAAAGCAACATGCCCACAAATCACTCCCTTTGCACCCACAAGACATTTTCCCCCATTCTAAAAAGAAAAACAAGTAGTTAGTAGGCTGCAAAGCACACCAATGACTTCTGGTGTTTTCTTTACAAAAATTCCAAAGCTCCCACAATAGATTTTACAGATCTATTTAGAAAATAAAAAGGATGGAGGAGTTGCAATGAAAGAAATAATGTCCAATTTCCTTTTTTTATCAACTGGGATTTTATATCCAAGCAATCATTTTGTGGAGGGAGAAGCTCCCCTTCTAAATTAAGAGCTTGCATGACTTAATTACAAAAATCGCAATTGTTCTCATTGGCTTCAAAATATTGCCTATACTTTAAATTTAAATAAAATTAAATATAATGTAGATTTTTATTTTTCTATATTTATTCATTTCTGGAGCGTAATCCCTCACACAACATCACAGGCATCAAATGTTTTCTGGAATATAATAGTTCATATTGGGTCATCTCTTGCTGCACCAGAGGTTTTGCTCCCAAACTAGGAGATGTGTCTGAAACAAAGCCCAAATTGTATTTCTTCTTATTTAAATTTAAATGTAATTAAACCAAAATATAACAAATACAATTACTTCTATTACACTGAATCATATTCTTCTTTTGTCACATTAAAATTTGCAATAGCCTATAGACAATTTTAGAGGCCTATAGAATTTTAGTAGCCACATATACTTGCATTTCTTATTATGATAAATAATCTACATACATCAACATATAAAGTATAAAAACAAATGCATGGCCATCAAGGATACATTATTTCATTACATATTTTGATTGCTCTCACAATAAACTTTGTATACTCATCTCAGGTGGGCCAGGATGTTGTTGCAAGAGAGATAGAAGAAATGAATTCTTAGAACCCTGGAATCAAGATTTTACTATGGTATAAGATCTTACTAACCACAAAATTATACTCCATATCCTTCATCCTCTGCAGAAGCCACATATGGTCTGAGAACTCAGGATAAGTTGCTCTCCTGTATATTCAGTAGAACTTTGGACTTGTGTTTCTTGACTTCCCATCTATCGCTACATAGCAGACATCCAAACATCCACCTATTAGGATGGCCAGAAACTTGCTGGATAACTACTTCAATTTGCTTTAGGCCTGGACATAAGAATGGTCTTCTATTGCTCATCCAGAGTGTCACAACATTCCCTGCTTTGTAGCTGAATCAAAAGGATTCAATCTACCCAATAACACCTAGTCAATCCTCACTAGGATTGGGACCAGTGCTGGGTTGCTACCAGTTATCCCTGGTTCTTGCGAACTGGTAGTGGAAATTTTGAGTAGTTCAGAGAACTGGTAAATACCACCTCTGCCTGGCCCTGCCCCCAATCTATTCTCTGCCTCTCGAGTCCCAGCTGATCGGCTAGAAGGAAAAAATCAGGTCACTTGACAAAGAAGAGGAAAAAAACAAAACAAGACACCTTAGCTTTAAATTGAGAAGCCAAGAAGCCTCCCAACTGATTGGCTAGAACCAATCCGCTCCTTGTAAACCGCTTGGTGGTGGTAGATTGGCAGTTGAGGCCAAGCTGCCTGAAAGCGGTTTCTGATTCTCTCGGTGGTGGCAGAGCAGCAAAAAACTGTTTAAAGTCTTGCTGCGGCGCTTCAAAGGGCCGCCCTACAGCTGAACAGCAGTAAAAGACAGTGTGGTGGTAGACCAGTGCACTCCAAAAACAAATAGATAGACCGGGACACTCCAAAAACAAATGGGTAGACCGGTACGGCTCTGCAAGTAGTTAAAAGCCTGGTAGATGAATACCTCTGCTAAATCCTAAAGAATTGTTTGTCACATGACCATCAAACCACGCCCACAGAACCAGTAATAAAAAAAATTATAACCCACCCCTGACTGGGACTCAACATGGCAGGTGTGCTAGTCACCTTTATAAATGGGGAAAGATCTCCTCTTTGGAATGTAGTTGTGGTGCTTCAAAGCATACATATTGTGTGACAGTACTCTTTGAGTGCTTATCAGGGAACCCCAGAGATTTTTTGTATGTCACTCCATCATGTATTGACTATATAAATAGTTTGCCTTTGAATTTGTAAATAGTTTCATAAGTGTGCATTGAGAATATAATTGTGATATGCTTTTTAACATATTTGCCATATGCTAAATAAATAACTAACTACATAGCTTACAGGAAATCCTTGACTTATATCCATTTAGGTTGCAACCAAAGTTACAACAGCACTAAAAAATGACTTATGACTGATCCTCATACTTATAACTGTCATGTCATCCTCACAGTCACATGATCAAAATTTAGGCGCTTGTCAACTGGCATGTATTTACCATTGCTGCAGTACCCCCAAAGTCATGTGATCACCATTTGAAACCTTCCCAGCCAGCTTCCGACAGTAAAATCAATGGGAGACACTGGATTCATTAACAACCGCATGATTCACTCAACAATTGTAGTGATTTGCTTAAATACTGTGGCAAAAAAAAGTTGCAAAATCAAGATTCACTCAACAACTGCCATACTTAGCAACAGAAATTCTGGTCCCAACTATAGTTGCAAGTCCATGACTTACTGCCTATATTTCCAAAAATGTATGATTCATTACTATGATAAAATCTTCAACAAGCCCTGATGAGAGCAGCTAGAGTTCTTTTTGTACTATTATAGTGAAACTCTCTTCCCCAATCGATTGTGTGACAGAATGCAGCAACTGAGTACAATGCTGTCTGCCATCCTGTCATATGATCACCTAGACATAGTTCTAGCACTCTGATAAATCAGTTGGGAAAGAGGCAATGGCTGATGAATCAGATTGAATAGGCAGTTTTGGAATGGCTGAAAGGTATTTTGTCCCAGGATGACCAGGAAAACGACCTCCGTGTCCCAAAGACCAGAGTGAGACAGAAGAAATTTCATCAACATCTAGGAATCTTCTTCTAGAGGAAGATAAATGAAAACAACATCCTGCCAGCCTGATAAATCTCCAGCCAGATTTGATTCATGCACTTATTTTGCTCCTAGAAAAAGATGGGATGTAGAAGTAGCAATATATAGAGAACAGATTTAACTGTGCCAGGGTAAATTTTATAATGCCTATAAAGAAATTAATTTTGAAATGTTGAACAGGCATATATAAATCACCTGCTTATCAAAAAAGCTGTAATAAGGTAGGAGAAAGGGGAAGAAACCAATAGGCATTGTTTGATTGCTTTATCTGACTATTGCTCAACTTAATCATCCTTGCACAAATAAAAGGAGTATTTTTTTTTCTTTATGTGAAGCTATGACACTGAAAGAAAAAATTACATTATTATCTTTGATACTTTCTTTCAATACTGTATCTTCCATAAGAACCTAAAACAGTGTTATGGATGTTTTTCTTTCACAACTATCAGAATTTTCACTGATAAACAAAAAGTTAAAATATGTATTAAAAATTCCAATATATTAAAAAATAAGTAAATTATTTGATGTATAACAATAATTTTATATTAGTGCATTAATTTGTATTCTTTTATTCTGCCTTTACTATTCATAAGTAGGAGTGCAGTGACTCATGTGGTTAGAATGCTTGGTTGACAATCTACAAGCCCACATTCAAAAGCCGAGTACTGCTATGCGATGGGGTGAGCTCCCATCATTCGCTTCAGCTCCTGCTCACCTAGCAATCTGAAAGTGTGTAAAGTGCAATTTTAAAATGCCAACCTAGCAGTTTGAAAGCATGTAAAAAATGCAAGTAGAAAAATAGGGACCACCTTTGGTGGGAAGGTAACAGTGTTCCGTGCACCTTTGCTATTTAATCATGCCAGTGACATGACCACGGAGACGTCTTCGGACAGCGCTGGCTCTTCGGCTTTGAGATGAATTAACACTGCCCCCTAGTGTCAGGAACAACCAGCACATATTTGCGAGGGGAACCTTTACCTTTTTAAAGTGCAATTTAATGTGGGTAGATAAATAGGTATCACTTCAATGGGCACCTTAAGGAGTCTCCAACCGGACATCCCCTGGGCAATGGATGCCACCGGTTAACCCTTTCACCTCGGAAGCACCTTGGCGCTTTTAACACGAAAACAGCTGCAGCAACTTCATAAGTAATTGAAGGTAGTGAACATACATAAGGCTTTTTCTTTCTCCCCCTTTACCTACAACTCCTCTGTGAGGTAGATTGGGCAGAGAAAGTGTGACTGACCATAGACATCCAGCTGGTTTTCATGTCTAAGGCAGGACTACGGAATGCCTAAGACAAGACTAAAACTCACCATTTCCTAGTTTCTAGACCAGCACCTTTATTACACCTGTCATGGCCCCGTCGGAGCCTGAGTCCACGAGGGGGGAGGATGAGTGGAGCTGGGCCAATGGAGGTTGAGGAGGCAGCCCCGGGTTCCTTGGGCTTGGGACACTTGCCAGCAAGGAGGAATGGGGGCAGGATGACCGAGAGATGGTGGGGGGGGGAAGAGAGGGGAAAGCAGTGGACATGAGGAGCAATGGAGCTCAGGCAATGAGCAAGGACTGCTCCCTCCTGATCCGTGAACACAGAAAGTGGAGAGGAGGCGGGAGCAGTGTAGGCCAACCTGACAACTCAGGAACAGAGTGCCTCACCTTTCTTCATAAGGCATACCTGGGGACTGAGACTTAAGGAGACACTGTGGGGAGGGGAGCTTTTCTGGAACAAATGCTGAATCCGTGGAGTTTTGTGTGCTGTTGCCAATGTCTGGAGTTTGCTGGACTTCTTGCCCAGTTCCTTTGCTTCATGGATTCATTGCCTTGGTTCCTTGCCTCACTGGATTTCTTGCCTTGAAGCCATTGTGCTAACAGCATTTTGCTGGACTACTCACAGCCAGAGGCTGCTAGAGGTGTGTGTGTGAGAGAGAGCATTTTGCTCCGGGACTTGCCATAGATGTGGTAGTGTTTGGGGGCAATAAAGGGGAGTTTGAACTATCAGCTGTGTTCCCTCCATGCCTTGCCCCAGGTCATCACAACACCAAACAGGAAGATGCCTTCCAGAACAAAATGTCTAATTGATAGCAAAACATAAACTGGGTAATATATTAATTTCTGGAAATAACTGAAACAATCAGAGATAAATCATACCAGAACTTCTGAAACATTATCTTCAGTATAAACCTATCAAGTCATTTTGTAGAGAAACAACATATTCAAGATCTCATGGCAATGTAGAAACTTTTTTTTTCCCTTAGAAAGGACTTTTTTATAAAATGATTTATTAATTTCTAATTTGCTTAGAAAGGCCTTGCCGGGAAACTATTTGTCTCCAATTAATTTATTCATTATAAATTAAATAAACTTCACTGAAAGCTGCCTGAGTATTTATGGCTGTGATTCTTAATTGCTGCTTAGCTATTTGATATTGAGGGATTGATTGATTATTGCCATCATCAGCGTTGATTCTTAGCAACCATGTAAATAGATTTCCAGGATATTCTGTTCCCAGATTTTGCAACAGTGTATTCATCACCACTATGATCAAGTATATCCACCCTGCACGGTTAAAATGGTCAAAAGGATGTCACACAGAAGACAATCAAGAACTGATTCTTCATTGTTCCAGATTGCAAGACAAGGAATGATAGATTTAAATCACATGAAAGCAGTTTTCAGCTGAAAAACATCTTTCACAGAAACACTGGTTCAGTAGGGGAAAAGTTACCCAGTGAAATAGCAGATCCCTGTCAGTCTTGCAAGGTAGTTCTGACCGGATACACAGCCAGGCATATTAGCTCTATTTTTATTGTAAGATTAGATTAATCTTGTAAACCTGAAAGGACCCCTCCCATACCTCACTTTTATTTCTCCCAAAAACCAGAAAGGATCCTTTCTGAGACACTTTTGCCACTCTTCCTGATTCAAATTTCATTTATGAGGCCTTGCATAGGCTGTGGCTCTTCTTACTATCTCCCAAAGACATTTCCACATGCAAATCCCCTTTCCACATTTCCTTTTGCTAGACATGTTCAAGCACATTGTAGAAATCATTGTAGAAGCTTTAAATTGGACTCCAGAATCAAACAATGATTAATGCTTCCTTCCAATTAGTAACATAGGGATTCTGGCAGGATGTAAGTTACCTTGAGGTAAGATGGTTGGCCTATGGAATATAAAGCATGTATGTATGTATGTATGTATGTATGTATGTATGTATGTATGTAATAAATAATAAATATACATAAATATTTATAAATAAATGCAGTAAGAAAAAAATCAGAATAATAATACAAATCCAAGTTCAGCATTTATCCAATTCTTGTTATGATTACTTCTGTCTGGAATAAGATTTTATGCAATATTGTACCAGAGTCATTTCTGTGAAGCTGTCATAGTAAACACAGCTATAAATAGACAACTATAATTGGATGCTTCGGTACCTGTACCCCGAGAACGTGGATTTTGGCGATCATGAGGATATATCCGAAGAACCAAATCTTCCTTTCTTATGTTTAGCACAGGGTGAAATATTGTATATGTTGTTTGTAATGTTAGTAATTTAAAATATAAAATGTTAAAAATAATAATAATAAAAAATAAATAGACAACTATAAATATTAGTATGAGGACAGAATTGTAATTTGTTATTCTGTAAAACCACACAGATTTTAACCTACACATATCAAAATTAGCTATTCTACATGAAATAGAACAGATTATTCACTGTTTAATGAAATGCAGTAAAGTGCCATAAAAGCATGATTAGGGACCACATGCTTCAATTTTGGGATTTTGCTCTTCAAGACAACCCCACAAAACAAAAGGGATTATGTTGTAAATAATCATTACCAGTAGCAAAAACAACTTTTTCAGATTTGGGCCTTTGAGAAGTATTATGGTCCAGGCTCCAATAAATGGAGACAAGATAGAAACTAAATATGGTGTAATATTGAACTGAAAGCAACATGTTAACTTCCCATGTGTTTATAATATCTTAAATTTTAAACTTTGTATCTCAGATGGCTGGGATTCAAAAAACTGAATCCCCCCTCATTAATTGTTACTGGCATTTGCTGTAAGGATATTTGTGGAATCAAAGAACCCCGTTGAAAATTTCTAAACAAAAGTTTATTTTCTGAAAATATTTTCTGGATATTTGAACAAGAATTCCTCTCAGAATATAAATTGGTCAAGAAATAATATTCATTTTGAGAACATTCACCATTCCCTAAAGGGTGTGGAATAGTGACTGCCCTCTATCCATATCTGAAGAAACATTTTTATATATTTTATTTATATTACATGTTGCTGGGTTATATCTCTCGGTTATACACATACCCAACTATTTAATGGATTTGGTACCAATAAGGAATTGATATTCCTTAATGGATCGGTGACCAGATTTTTTATGTATTGATATCAACTCTGATTTGGACAAGTTGATAGAATGTCATGCTATTTGACTAAAGGCATCAATCATCTACATCAACATAGGAATTATAGTGTGAAATTTAGAAATAAACAGAAAAATGTCATTTCCAAATAAGACAAATTTATATTCAACTAAATTATGTCCTATTCCATAAATCTCCATAAGTGGACTAATAAGCACAAGCCAAAGGTTCCAAGCAATACCAAAAAGCAAGAGTGAAAGTGGACATCCTTGTCTAGTTCCTCTAAACAATGGGAAAGTAGCAGAATATGATAGATGATGTGGATGAACTTTTAACATACACTCTGCTTAGAGAGAAATATCTATCAAATGTAATTTAGTGGCAATATTTACAGCTATAGTATTTGTTAACAACATTCTTTGAATCAGCAGTGTTTTCAGGTCTGGAGACACCCATGTTACTAGAACATATGGTTACATCTTTTAAAATGAAAAACCTACTATTAGTTTTTATAGATATTTGTTATAATAAATTAATTTGATATGCAAAAAGAGATAAGTGGAATAAAGAATTCGAGGTTCCTATCTTGCCTAGGCAATGAGAGAATGCTTTAACCTTTATAGCATGAATGTCAACAGACTTTAAACTAAGACTTATACAGCAAAAAATAAAATGCAGAATTTATTGGACTCCATTATGTCTTTATACAAAAGGATCTTTCTCAGCCTATTGGCTGAGATCAAATGTAGTATCTGTTCTTATCAGTTTAATGTCTGATACATTTTGATTGGGCACTACTCAGAGTTTCTTACTGTATAAGTTGGCAGCTGTATAAATCTTATAAAAAAATAAATAGTAGATAGACAGACAGACAGACAGACAAGAATCAGTCAATCCATGAATGGATTTTGTTGGAGATGTAAGAAGGACAACGCTTCTTTAAAGCATATGTTTTTAGTTAAGCTTTGGGAGAAAGAAGTGTCGTATGTAAGTGTTACTGTACAACATCAAATTTTTCAGAGGTTAATATTGTACATCATCAAATTTTTCAGAGGTTAATATTCAATAATAATTCAATATTCTTGAATTATATACCTAGTACACAGAACTTGGCAACTGGACAATGTAAATAGATTGATATAGTGGCCTTACTATAGCTGAAGACTGATACTGTAACATTGGGAAGATAAATTTACCATGTATGACTTTGTATGAATAAATATAATAAAATACAGGACACGGACACACACACACACACACACACACATAAAAGAGTAGGTTAAAAAAAGGAAGACTAAGAGTAGCTGCCTAGAGTCGCTTGACAATGAGGAGGGCAGGATATAAATTTAGTAAAATGAATAAATAAATAGTATTAAAAGTATATGTGTGTATACATTCATGTATAACACACACCGTTGCATAATGTTTGCATTATATATACTATAATAAATTAAAATATTTATTATAGAATTGTAATTCTTCACCATTTACTTTAATGACATATTATACTTTATATTTTGTGTTTTTTTCTGTTGTACTTTTGATTTATTTTTTGTAAGCACTTGTTACGTATTTTTATTATATATGCATTTTTTGTATTTCTTGTTTGGTATTTCTTTTTTTCAGGAACTTCTTTTTTTTCCTGGTACTATTTTAAAAATAATATTTTTTTAAGTAGGGTTTATCTATGTACTCAACCCGATTACAACCTATATGATCTACACCAAATTTACTAGTCACATGTGACTACGGAAACAACACAGATTTGCATGAACACCATTTAATACCACCTTATGATACAAAAAAATTTTTTAAAGGTATTGTAGAAGAAAGAAAAAAATGTTAAAATGCAATAAATAATAGTATATCCTAAAAAGGAGAGAAAACATGCCTGACCTTCACAGAGGTGCCTTTTGCAAACCTATGGTAAAAGGAAACTAGTATAGACACCTCCCAAGTATCAGGAGGAAAGCATTCCAGAGCAGTGGTGAAATCCAAATTTTTTTACTATCGGTTCTGTGGGCGTGGCTTGGTGGATGTGGTGTAGCTTTGCGGGTGTGGCAGAGGAAGGGTACTGCAAAATCTCCATTCCCACCCCACTCCAGGGGAAGGATACTGCAAAATCCCTATTCCCTCCCCACTCCTGGGGAAAGGACATTGCAAATCTCCATTCCTACCCCACTCTGGGGCCAGCCAGAGATGGTATTTGCCGGCTCTCCGAACTACTCAAAATTTCCGCTACCAGTTCTCCAGAACCTGTCAGAACCTGCTGGGTTTCACCTCTGTTCCAAAAGGTAGGCTGTGTGTGCATAGAAAAAGCCTAGTTTTCAGTACACTAACCATAACATAAGCAGTCTCTGAATCACAGCACAAGCCCTTCCAAAACTTTTCCAGTGTTAGTGATCAAGCAAGTCTGCAATGAGGAAAATGATCTGTATCTTGGTCTCTCGCTTTTTAGGGGCTTATATGCTAAACAGAAATTAATGGCATGGATGGCTAATAATTAGTAATTATCAATTGCTTTAATACTGGTGTACTCAATATGTTGTCAAGTACTTCCCTCAGCAACCTGCCCACTACATTATGTAGTAAAATATATGGTTACACGACCCATCTCTTTTGCAAGTTTAAAATCACTTCCTAAAGTTAGCAAAATCAGCAAATAGACTGAATGACCTTCTTGTGACTTGTTAATTCAGGAACTTCTTCTGCAATGATAACTACCAAACTTCAAAAGATGTGCATCATGATTTATTTTAGAAAGCTTTTCATAAGCCAGAAATGCCCTGTACTAAGGACATTAAAAGCAAAAATATAGTTCAGAGGTGTGTGTGTGTGTGGGGTTCTATAGCTTTTACTTTATCTCTTGATCGTTTGCTTCCTTCCCAATGACAAATTGGAGAGGAGGAAAACACATAATACCTTTTGAAAAGCCATTTAACTTTGCAATAATCATATACAATAGCGTTACTATAAATATCGGCAGGAGAGTTAATTTTAATTTTTATTAGGTAAAACCTGCAGCTCCACCTTCCATAAATATGGAAGCCACCCAATCTGCACTGAAAATTATGAACTCTTTTTAAAAATGAAAAAGCTTTGCGTGCCATTTTCTTAAATCATCAATTAAATTGCCACAAATGTTTCAAAAACCTTAATCAGAATAACTACTTTTATTATCCCCAAATCTGGCTTACTGCCTACATTCCAAAATGAATCGGTGGCTTAAAAACGTCTCTTTCAATCCGATTTATTCACCGAACGAAGAGTGTAAACCCTGCCCTTCAGAACCGTGTCCACTTTCCTTTTCTAATCAATCAAATTTTCATGTCAGAAAGTTAAAGGCAGCAAAAAGAAAAGAAAAGAAAAGAAAAGAAAAGAAAAGAAAAGAAAAGAAAAGAAAAGAAAAGAAAAGAAAAGAAAAGAAAAGAAAAGAAAAAAATCACAAGAATAGGCCAGCTATTCCGTGCATACCACAAGGGCGTAAAGTTTCGGGTTCTCCACCTTGGCCAATTCATCCCATGGTGTAAAAACTCACAGGTACGCCCTCAGCAAGACAAGGAAAGGCTTTCCATCCGAGAGGATTAACGACCGACACTCCCTCAAGAACTACATCAAACACCGGATCTCCAAAACCCGCAACGATCATAACTCCACGTGTATTTACCGTCGCATACCACCAACTCGCGAACGCCATCGCGGGGACCGACCGCTCCCAACTCTCCTTCCAAGTTCGGTTTCAGCTTCCCCAAGAGAGAGCGCACGAAACTCCCAGATCTGCGCGGCTAGCTACGACTGTCTGACCCGAGGGCTTGGGAATATGTGCGGGCAAAGAGAGGGCGTGGAGAAGCTGCTGCGTCCTTCAGTCGGTCCGCCCCCAAACAGACAGCAGAGTAGGAAATTTTGGAGAGGACGATCCGTGTCTATGTGGGTGTCTGCTCGCTGGAGCCCCGTTTTTCCCGCTTTGAAGTTAATGCAACAGGGGGTTTTGCCTAGAAGTAATCGTCTTTTTGGACAAATTACGCGCGAATCCAATCACTGAAAACGGGATAGACGGAGGTAAGGAGGAGAATGATGTCTCGATCCAGTTGCCCTTGGTGCCAGCTGCACCGCCCAAAACCACCCAAGTATGATTTCATTGTTCTGACCCAGTTCCTGGAAGAAGGGAAGGCGTGTCTGCACTCATTGTCTTTCTTTCTAAACTCCTAGCATTTCCTGGATAAAATTCCTCCTCTGTCAGAATATCTTTTTAAAAAAAAAAGACTGCCCAAGAAGTTATATTTTACCCCCCCCCCCCCGGGCCTGCATTCATAGATAAAAGAAATGCACTTTGCTCCAGACAAAAATGAAGTGCCCATAAACTCTCTTATGTTCCCACAGGTGCTAACCTGGAGCCAGCTGAATTATGACTTACTAATTACCAGGACAATGGACCATAAACTAAACACACTAGTTTGGTTTTCACAAGATACCCGAAACACTTGGTTGCCAATGGCTTGAAAGCCCAAAAGAATATTCAGTCATCTACTATAAATTCTGAGAAGGATATTTCAAATACTCCTTATTCTTCTTGGGGTACCTTATAGGGTACCAAGGAACACAGAGAAGTTTTATCTTCAGTGCAAGGCCTTTTCCCAGGATCTTAACTTCCCCACAGTTTGCAAACAGCACTGAAAAAGGAACAGCACTGGAGGAAAAGTGCGACTATGAATAATTTGCTCCACAATTTTGTGACCGTGTTGCAAGAAATTTCTACCCGCTATTCATCCTGCTATCCCACAAACAGGACAGCCACTCTACAACCTACTTTTCCAAGCACTATTATTATTTATTGAATTTCTATACCGCCCTACTCCCGAAGGACTTACTATGAAGTAAGTTAAGGGTAGAAGTCAAACTGTGAAATTCCACTGTAGTATCTATCATTTCATAGCAGGAATATCTGCAAGATGAAGACCAATGTGTACTAGAAATAAGATAAGAGGTCTTTATAAATGACATCATACCCATCTTTCATCTTTTCTGTAGGGCAAGAAGCCTAAATTGTAAGAACCTTTCTCCATTAAAGAGGAGGGACCATGCCCCAAATCCTGAAGGTAATCTGTTAACTAAATATCCTGATTTCTATTGGGTACCAACTAGATTTCATTTAAACCAGAGAATGACATGAAACCTAATGATGATGGTGTAGATCAGTGTTTCTCAACCTTGGAAGCTTGAAGATGGGTGGACTTCAACTCCCGGAATCCCCCAGCCAGCGCTGCTGGCTGGGGGATTCTGGGAGTTGAAGTCCACCCATCTTCAAGCTACCAAGATTGAGGAACACTGGTGTAGATGATGAATGCCATTGAACATACAGCGGCTTAGAGCCTGGGTCAGAGGCACAGCACCCTGAGTTGTAAACAAGCCATAACGAATGTGTCATTTGTTTTAAAGGGCATGGTACCAATTTACATGATAGTTAATCCACATTTCCGAGTTAATTCACATTCTGTGTTAATCCACGTTCACATAGCTACGCCGTTTTATAACCAAAAGCTCTGTTTTCAAAGCACGTTAAATGTGCTTGCTAGTTTGTTACTCGGAAAATCGTCAGGCGTGACTTGGTGTTGCGCTTTATAAATCACGGTTTTAAAACTTGCCGCCTTGCGCAAACATAATGACGTTGGCAAGCCAAAGACAGCTATGAATCCTTACCCTTTAGAAACCGCCCCGAGACAAAGTTCCGGACGCGCAGAGTCACTTCCCCCCCCCCCCGAAGCTTTTGAGGATCCCACCTCCGGGTTTAAAGTAGCCCAAATATTGCCTGCAGTGCATATTTGGCAATCATAATAGTCACCGTTTTTCACACGGCCGCAGGGAGGGGCTCAGGGTCTTTGAAGTGCCCTGGCCAGCCTTCCTCCAGCGGGCGCCCTGGAAATGACAGCCTAAGGCGCTTATCGCCTATCAGCTGACAGGGGAAATTGCAGGGCAGCGAGCCGGGCACATCTGGGAGAAGAGAGCGAGAGGCTTTAGAAGAAAAAAAAAAAAAAGTCGGCGTCACGACGGGAGGCGGCCTTGCGCATAAGCAAACGAGGGCGCGCGCGCACACACCCCAAAATTCCCTCGTTCGCCCCACCCAAAGGCTTCCCCCCCCCCCCCAACCGCTCGCGGCTCTGCTCCTCGGCTCTCCCGCGCGCCGCCGTTCTTGGCTCCTCGCCGCTGTGGGCGCTGGCGAGTTTCTGCTGCGCTTTCTCCACAGAAGCCTCGCCCCGACCGCAAGCAAACGTTTCTCTCGCCCCTCTTATTCGAAAGGGGGGAATAAGAACGAGCCGTTCTTAAGGGGCAACTGTTTAGCTTTTTAGCTTAGTTCCCGCCCGCCCGCCCGCCTGTCTTCGACTTGCCTCTTTGGAGCCTGCGGCGGGTTGTTTCTTGCCTTTCGTTGGCTGCGACATGACGGCTGAGGAGGCGCTTTGACTCCTCGCAGGCCGTTTTGCCCTTACGGCGTGTTGACGGGACTCTGCGGTAACCCCCAAGAAGGAGGAAAAGAGGCGAGCAGCGGAGGAGGATCCTGCGGGGAGCTACGAAACTTTTTCCGACGGACCCCGTGCCAAAAATCAGGCGGCTGTGGCGCCTCCTCTTCCTGCGACCGCCGCTTCAGGCTCGGAGAAATTCTCCGGGAGGAGGTTCACTGCGAAAGGGCTGGGTGGCACACATTGTTGTGTTTCTCCGAACCGGCTGTGCCTTGCAGATTTATAGGCTGCTAACCCAGCCTCTGAGCGCCGTTTCATTCTAGCTTGTTTCAAAGGAGCCTCCTTTTTTTTTCTTTTTTTTCTTTTAAATTTGATTTATATGCCGCCCTTCTCCGGAGTCTCAGGGCGGCTTACAATGCGCTAAGCAATAGCCTTCATACTTTTGTATATTTATACAAAGTCAGCTTATTGCCCCTACAATCCAGGTCCTCATTTTACCTACCTTAGAAAGGATGGAAGGCTGAGTCAACCCTGAGCCTGGCGAGATTCGAACCTGCAGTAATTGCAGGCAGCTGTTCTTAATAACAGGGTGCCTTAGACCACTGTACTATCAAGACTCTTTTAAAATCTTGCAGGGGTTACAACGCACTCAGGAACACACACAGGCACACACACCATCTATTGATCCAGTTTCTTACTGGTTTGGCCTGGTGTGTGAGAGGCCTCTCCTTCATTTCTAAAAAAATTAAACATCTTAGTAGGTAATCTGCACAGGACAATATTACTTTCCTCTCCTCTTAAATACCAGATGTGAAGCCACGAGGTCCAGGTTTGATTCTGGTTAGTGTTTGGATGAGATAAACAATTATTTGACAATTCCAGATAAGCCATTAGATGAAAGAAAGAAAATCCAGACAGGCCTTTACATAGACATCTGGAAGCCTCTCCCGCTGAACTATTTGAAAGCTTATATAGACATTCCTGAGTTCAATTAATGTCAGGAACAACAAAAGCAAAAAAAAAAGTTGCTTAAAACTTAATTGATCTCACTCAAAAGAAATACCAGGGCAATTACAAACAGGCATGCTATAATTACACTAAATGCAAGTTAAAAAGAACATTCCAAGTGAAAAGAATTCTCTAAAAAAAAAGTGGCATAAAAATGAAAAGAATGTTGATGCCAAACAAGTCTCCTTAGGAATTACTGTCTAATCATTATATCTGTGCAAAAAGTAGTCACCTCAATTTTGAAAAGAGTAGCTCATAAAGTAGGGCTTGGAAAAGAAGACAGATTGTTATGAAAACATATATTTTAATAGACCCTTGAGAATTAGGACTCAGTCCTAGGCACCTACACAGTTTGGCTTTATGGACATTTCTGAAATAAGCTCCCAATATTCTGGCTCACCATTATCTATACTGGTTGCATACAAAACATCTGTGCTTGTCAACCATAAGCAACTTTAAGATATACGGATTTCAACTCCCAGAATTTTCCAGCTAGCATCCCTGGCTGGGGAATTCTGGGAGTTGAAGTTCAACATCTTAAAGATTGAGAAACACTGGTTTACATAGATAGGTTTCGGACCCTCCTGTAAGCTGTTATCTACAATTAAGAGCTTTTCTACTTGACCGGCTAACAGCACAGGCATTGTTTCCATGATCACATTGAAATGACTTGTATGAATGACATCAGCCTTAGTTCACCTTCCTCATTAAGGCAACTTGCAATCCTGTTTTCCTGTTCTATAAAAATGGTGCTTTTAGATTTGTATCAGCACAAGATTGGATATGTGGTTTCTCTCTTCAATCTAACAATGTCCTCCTATTGCTTGCTGTTAAGAGTTGCCACAACAGAGCAAATTTATTTATTTATTTGATTTATTTATTTTATTTTATTTTATTTATGTATTTCGTCAACCATGTATTTGATAACAGATACAAGTGTAAACATAATTATGAATATGAAATAAAAGGAAACATTAGGACAAGGAGGGTAGGCATGCTGGTGCGGTTACTGTTCCCCTGTGGTTATTGCTTGTCCCTCTATGGTTATTTTAGACTATCTGTGCCAAAGGACAGGAATGTGTCCACATCAAACCTAGATTTTGTCTCTTGCCTTCCAGTATGGGTGGGAATAGTAAATAAATTAAGCTAAAATAAACATAAAAGCAATTAGTTATCTTGAAATAAGTTTCTATCTTCAAAGAGGATTACATTTTTTGCAGCTTCCTCTCATAGTGAAAAATTACAATATTTCTTCCTTAACCACAGAATTGCTGCATACCCCCAGGGATGAAATGCTCCCGCTTCGGACCGGATTACCCGATCCGGTAGTGATGGGAGGTGGGTGGTTCGGAGAACCAGTAGCAAAAATCCCTGCCCCACCCATGCTCAGCTGAACCGCGTGATCATCAGAGGCTTTTTTTCTTTTAAATGCCTCTGATGATCCAAGATGAGTTGCCTGATCGTCAGAGGCATTTAAAAGAAAAAAAGGCCTCTGCTGATCAGGCAAATCAGCTAGGATCGTCAGAGCCTTTTGAAAGCATTTTTTTTACAACCTCTTCGCCGAAGAGGTTGTAGAAAAAATGGTTTTAAAAATAATTAAAAAAATTGGCCACGCTCACCCAGTCACATTACCCACCACCACCAAGCCATGCCCACAGAACTGGTAGTAACAAATTTTAGATTTCACACTGCATACCACACCATCATAATTGATATAAGCTTGTGCTGAGCTGTGAGGTCTGGACATATTTCCATGATTAATATAAATGAAATATGTCATCAAATATGTCACATGCTTATACAAGACTGACACTAATCTCATGTAGTTCCCATATCCATTTGCAGAGTACAAAAATTGGCAGACGGGGGAAAGATAAAGAATAATTCAACATTACTTCATAACGTACCTCATATTATTGTTGGACTTGTATACCCATTCGTATGAATGAATGTGATTTTTAAAATCTAAGATTTGAGAATTAGATTTTCAGATTTTCGTAGTTCATATTCTTAACTACTAACCGATTATATATTTAGAATACAGAGGAAGCAAGTAAATGAAAGAGAGGATTGTTCTTGAAACACAAATTAGATTTTTTTTACTTGTGACGTTTAATTTTAAACAATACTTGAACCTCATCACATAACAGGTTTGACAGACTGTGCTGCATTCCTGAGGGTTCACACCGAACACTACTGTCTGCTACGAGGTTGATAAGCAAAACAGAATGGAATCCTGGAAGGATCAAGATATTAGAACATATGCATTTTTTTATTAGGGGCAAGATACCAACTCTGCCCAAAAATGTATCTTCCCACAATTCATCTTCTCATTTGGATACCTTGTAGTGTTCTTGATTTTGAACATTTTGAGGAAGGCGACATGTTAAACTATTGCAGCAGAAGAAAAGGGGAGGGGAGCATATTCTAGTACCGTATCTAGAACGTAGATTTAAGCAGTCTTATATCTTTACCACCTATGTGGTAGAAGGTCGTGTAATGTGCTCTAAGTCATGGTTTACTTTCCCATAATAATCCAACTGAGGCTGCAGTATGAATACATTGGTCCAATGACAAAAATATGTTGTGCAATTTATCTCTGCAATAGAGATCACTATGGCGATAGCCATTTTAAACTTATGCAGACGATTGCTCCATAAAAAAGCAAGAAGACTTCCTGAGAAGATAGATAGATAGATAGATAGATAGATAGATAGATAGATAGATAGATGATAGATAGATAGATAGATAGATAGATAGATAGATGATAGATAGATATATATTCCTCTCTGTATATATAGAGAGAGATAGGAAAAGCTGAGGAGACGGAAATAGGCCATAACTGTAAACTTATGTGCTATACAGATACTATCTTTTACAACTTTTCCTGTTGTGGAAGGCCATCCCGGATAGGGAGAAGTAGAGCCTCAGAGCCCATAACTTGGTTCTATATGTGCCTTTATCTAACCATAGTAACACATAATTGACAATATGTATATCATGATACAAGCTGTGACCCTTGGTATTTGCACCATGACATTTTGTGCAAGTTTGTATTGTAAGCAGCGAAAATGCATTGTGTTTTTGCAGTGTATGTTTTATTCCTCTTCGTTTACTTCCACTAAGGCTATGCATGGTTCCAGTTTTTGATTCAGATAAATGTAAAGTACTTAGAAAACATTGCTATCTATTCGAAATTTTTCATGACTAAGGCAAAGATACAATTGTATATATTAATAGTTTGCATATATAGTTATATAATTGCTACAGCTTGTATATTTCTTGTGTTCAGCTTTAAATCAAGAGCCACATTTCCTAACATTTAGAAACAGAGGAGCTGAAATTCTGAAAATCTTACTCAGATAGCCATCAATGGAGACCTAATTACAAAGTTAGATGTATCTTCCTATTGTTTTTCCTTTTTAAACTGCCCCTGCCTATTGATTTTTTCTGTTTTATGGACAAAATTAGAATTCATAAATAGTTCCAGAATATAGAACATTTGAAGATTTAGATTACTGCCCCATGTGCTAGCATAAAATTACTGGCATGAGAAAGATCATGCAGGTCGTGACTGGGAAGCCCTATATAGTGTTGGCACAGGAGAACTTGCCATCCCTTCATAGGAGACAACCACTTTGTGGACAATTAGCAGTATGCAGGGTATACAGGCAGCTCCTAGGTCAAGAACACTCACTTTACAGACAACTTGTACTTATGAATGGGCTGTCTATTACTACAAATGATGCACGATGTTCTCCTACCTAAAGCCAATAAATTGCTGAAGATGCACAATGTTTTAATGAATTGCTGAAGCTGCACATTTTTAATATACAGCCTGTTTTCAGCGGTTCATGACAACATTATACAGTTTAGTGGTTCATCAAACTACCGAAGGAGAATGCTGTCTGCCATTTTTTAGTAATAGGCATAAGTCTATTGCATAAGTACAAGTTCCACCTTACATACATATTTGAGTTAAAGACAGACTTAGGAACAGAATTCATTTTTTTTATTTATTTATTTTAGGGCGCTCAAATCATTTTTTTCCCTTTATATATATATATATATATATATATATATATATATATATATATATATATGTTTTCTCAGGTTTTCGCGGGTGTTTGTATGTATATGTAGGTCTTTGAATAACCAAAGACCTACATATATATATATATATATATATATATATATATATATATATATATTATTTATAAGTATAAACTAAACAGAACAATGAAACGTATAAAACATAAAAACATATAAACATCCATTTCAATACATGTCCAGTTTGTCGCAACTATAATATACATTTCTCTTTGTATTTTGACTCTTCCTTATTTGGTCATTCCCTTTTATCTATCTAATATTGATCTTTGTTAACCTATGTCTGTTCTTTGTTTCCATCATATTATATTTGGTCATTTTATTTACTTCCTATTGCTTCATCTCTTTCCTATCTTTCAACCAACTATACCACTTTTCCCATACTAAGTAAAAGTCATATTCTTCCCTATTTTGTAATTCCTTTGTGAGTCTATCTAATTCCGCACATTCCATAATTTTATTGATTACTTTATCTGGTGTTGGTATATCACTACTCTTCCAGTGTTGCGCGTATAGTATTTGTGCTGCTGTTATCATATGTATAATTAAATAGGTTATTTCTTTTTCATAGTATCCATTCACTATGCCTAATAAGAAGCTTTCTGGTCTTAGTTCTATCTTTTGGTGTGTTATTTCCTCTATTTGTATTTTGATCCTTTGCCAATATTGTTTCGCCATTGGGCAGGTCCACCACATATGGTAATAGGTGCCTTTGTGGTGGTTGCATTTCCAACATGTTGATGGCATGCCGGGGAACATTCTTGCCAATCTGGCTGGTGGCAAGTGCCAGCTATAAAACATTTTATAGAGATTTTCTTTATAGGATATAGACATTGTCATTTTATAATTTATTTTCCATAGTTTTTTCCATTTATCTAATTGAATACTATAACTGAAATTTTTTGCCCAGGTTATCATATTTTCTTCTTCTAATTTATATCCTCGTAAGTAATTGTAAATTTTTTTGATCAGTTTGTCCTGTGTCCCTTGCAAAATTTTATCTAATTCTGTTAGACCTTTTTGAAATTCAAATTGAGCCAAATCTTTATTCTATCTTGATTTTATTTGTATATATGGCCACCAGTCAATGTCTGTACCCATCTCTTTTAGTTCTTGCCTTGTTCTTAGTTCTCCCTGATTGTTTAACAGATCTTTATAAGTTTTTGTTTTGTTATAGTCCATGGCATTTGGATAGATGTGGGCTTCCATCGTTGACAACCACTCCGGGATTTTGAATTCATTTTTAACCTGGGGACAGCCTGAAACATTGTAAGCAGACTTGCAATTCAATTCCAAAGAAACAATTAGTGTTCCTATATTATTGTTGAGTTAATAAAATTGTTAATTACAATACTTTAATATTAAGTAACTTCTCACGACTTAGACTAGTTTACTTTCCTGCCACGCCACCCCCCCACCCCCAAAATATTTTCTAAACAGCCATTTTCTGGGCTGTGGTTTCTGAAAGCTTTTATGGTATGCTACACTAACCTCAATCACTTTTGCCGATGACAGCAGAACTGGGCAAGCTCTAGTAGCTGGAAGTCACATTTTAATGTTTATTTGCAAGCCTGAATACTGTGAATAGAAGCATCTATAGCTGGGCAAAGTAGGTTATGGGTATTTTTCCCCCAAGCTTTCTTTGTAGGGAGAGTAACAGTGTTTATTTTCTGTTTCAGGTTTATTTTAGGACCAATGTTCATGTACTTCCTGCCTCAAGGGTGGTAATTTTGCTGCCAGTTTTCAGCAATTTCATTGCAGAAATTTAGTGGCACCATTGAAAGGACTCCAACAGTTATATAAAAAAGAAGGGTTTAAGATCCACACTGACTCTGGAGTACAGTTGCTCACCATGATGCTATAAGACACTCTTTCATAGGGTATACCTTTCCTAATCATTTTTTAAGGACTGTTCTAGTGCTTTGTATCTTGCTGCTTAGAAATACTATCATTCAATTGTCCAACAGTAGCAAGGAAAAAATGAAACCTTGTTGCCTAATGACACTGCCAAAATGGGTTGCACAAATTGTAAATATATTGGTGGGACATAATCCACAGCATATCTGAAAAGAATGCAGATAAATTGAAATGATTTTGGTGATAGTCATTGTGAGCCTTGAGAACCAGTGGACGTTTCTTGATTTTTTCAATAATGGGTGAATAATAGCAATAAATATTTCACTTGACCTTAGATAACATCAGAAATCAGACAAGCATAAACTTATACATAAATGCATGGTATGGTTGACTTTCCTTTTTAATCTTGCCTCTGGCAGTCACTTTGGAAGCTTAGAATATCTTAACTTCTCTGTATAGGATGAATAGGATTTCCAATTATTTTTCTCATGGCAGGACTCAATTAGGCCACTGACATAAAAATAGGTGTGGTTGAAAAAGAACAAGATGAAAGCAATTGGCTACATAGACCAGGCCTTGCTATAGTATGTGAACACTCATTTGCTGGTATCAGCTATTTCCAAATAGTGTATGCTAAATCAGCTTTCTCTAAGCAAGTTTATCCAGATATGTTGGAATTACCACTCTCATAATTTCAACTATTTTTAAAAACGAGACCTCCTGGGCCAATCACTGTGCTTTCCAGCTAATTAAAAGAACAATTCAGCTAGTGCCTTGCCCTAAGCCATCATTGGTCTTGAAGCAATAAACATTATTTCACTGAATCCACACAAAAAGAAAATAGTATGAATTGCTAGCAGATCCCCAACCATTTCCTTACATGTGTGCATGTATCTGAGTGTAAATAAAAGAACATAACAGTCGCAGGGACTATAAAGGGAGCTGCTTGGACACACAGTCATCTCTCCTTCTGCACTAAAATCCTACTGGAAGCTGATGGTAATAAGCAAATCAAGAATTTTCTAAACAACTAATTTCCCCAAAGTCTGTAACTATAGTTCCATATTGACATTGGCGGATGGACTAGGAGAAAGCTGTATTCTGAAAATGTCTACAGATAGCCATCAGAATCAAGGTGCTGAGGCTCTGTGGCAGTGGTGGAATTCAATTTTTTTTACTTCTGGTTCTGTGGGTGTGGTGTGGCTTGGTGGGCATGGCTTGGTGGGCGTGGCAGGGGAAGGATACTGCAAAATCCCCATTCCCTCCCCACTCCTGGGAGAAGGGTATTGCAAAATCTTCATTCCCACCCTACTCCGGGACCAGCCAGAGGTGGTATTTGTGGGTTCTCCGAACTGCTCAAAATTTCTGCTACTGGTTCTCCAGAACCTGTCAGAACCTGCTGAATTTCACCCCTGCTCTGTGAAATAATGTGCTATTGGTACAGTGTCTTCATGTTAATAAAAGTCTGCCCATAAGCTCTGCTGGTTTTTTTAGAAAACAAAAATAAATAAGCTCAGAACTGAATACCAGTAAGCATTGCACAACATTGCACAAGTCTGGAAGTAAATCTGAGCTGGTACTACAATAGCACAATATTTGAAAGAAATATTTGAGGAAAAATAAAACATAGTATAATAGAATAAAAAAGATCATACCAGATTTGCACATCATGAATACAATGTATTTTCGGTTTTCTTGACTATGATTTACTAAATCAATCACAACTGGCTAAGCCACAAACTGAAAAAAAAAATAACAAAATAAAGCGTGGGTTTCAAAAAAACAATGACTAACTTCACACAATAAAATAAGTTAAAACTGAATCAATCACATTGTGTTAATCAGATGCAAATATGAAGCAAAAGACCTCAATTTAGCATATATCTAAATCAAATATATTGAATAATTGCCTTGGTCTATCCTATTCCAGAAACAACCAGGAAAGCACGATGTCAGGGCATTTATTAATATTGTTTATTAACATAAACAAGAACTATCTCATATGCATTGTTAGATCTTTTTGTGAACACGCACTCATCAGTTTCGGACTTAATAAAGCCCATTGAATTTAGTTTGTCAGTAAGACATAAATACCACATTAAACCAGATTGTTTCAGACCATAGAGACTTTTGTTTAGAAACCAGGTATCCCCTTCTATATATATTTCTATATATTCTAAATTTCAGTTCATCTTCAGTTCTTCCACAAGAGTGTGCTTCCATCCATTCCATAAAGTACAGTGGAGCATAATGTTTTTGAGCATGTATTCAGCTATTAATCTGATGTTTCAAATTTATTACATCATAATCAAGGTGGGCATTATTTCTAATGTCATGTCTTTTAGAAATTAGACCAAAAAAAGCCAAATACATATAATGATACAAACATTTTAAAGATAAAACATACACCTGAAACTAGAACATTTTTGATGGGCTTAATAGATAATCAATTAGAAAAAAGAATTGAAATATTATTTTTATATGTGTTTACTGCAGTGAAACTGTATGCACAAAATTGTTCCCAATAGTTGTAACCATAGTTCTGTATTGTCATTTGGTGCATGGACTGGAAGAGAGAAGAAATATTTTACTGGGGGAAAAAAGAGAAAAAATTAACATGATTTATGGGTTTGAAGGTTAGAAAGGATAGCTTGAGGAAAGAAAGAAATGATGATGTAACAGTGAGTGTGATTAAAATATAAATGTATATATAACTGCTGTCAAGGAGATTGGAAGCTGCTTCTTCATACTGTTTCTATTTTCCTTTCCTTTTTCCTCTTCTATTTCATATATGTCTTTTTCACTTTATTAATTTTCTATGTTTCACTTTCTTTTTATTTTTATTTTCAATTTCTTTTTCACTTTCTTACTGCTTTTCTTCATTATTTAATTCAAAATTTGTGCTGTTTTTTAATTCTGTTGAAAAACATCTTCAATAACCATTACAGTACTTGAATGATTTAATTTGAATGAATTAAGGCCTGTTTATTTTCTATGCTATTGTTTTTCATTCCTTTCCATATTCATTCCTAATTTGCTTGATGCAATATTGTTAGCAGTCATAGCAATGGCATTTTTTAAATACCTGTTTGATCACGTTTTCCACTGATGTTATTCCTTTTACCAAAATATTCTGCAGTCTATACACAAGCAGACATAATGAGAAGAAGCACTGAGTAATATGTGAGACAGGTAAAAATTATAACCAACAGGAAGACTTCACTTTGAAATTCAGAAGGGAGTTATACTGTATTTTACAAGTTAGCTGGGTGTTGCCCGTCTGAATTCCAAGGATTGTATAAGAAGGGAGTATCTTCACTGCCATGAAAGGAAACAGTTTTTTATTTACTAAAAGCTCATTGGCTTGAGATAAATTGCATTTGCTTTAGCTAGAAACAAACACCTTCAGCTGTCTACCCCTTTTTAAAAAGTGGGACCTCAGTAGGATACGGAAATGAAAATATAATCAAAAAACATTTGGGGTTTGATTATAAAGGAAACCATATGGTTAGGTCTGTTTCTACTTGATTTGTTTTGTTTGATAGTATTGTATTACATCTCTCTCTTTTTTTCTGTTTTCTGATCCTCATTTGGCAATAGATGACTACTTAGACTGATTAGATTTATATCACCTCTGATGATTGTGATATTCAATATTGATAGATAGGTATTATTGTTTTAGTGGCTTCCTTGAATTAGAAACAAACGATAAGGTTAACGAGTTCTGTTTATGTGTCCTGTAAACATAAACATGGGGATGAAATAATATCCTGGAAATAAGGAATGATATAAGCTGGCTTGTGAAAGCTTCCCAGGAAGTGACAGGCGAGTGGACTCTGGCGGTGATTAATGCTTCCCTACAGGAGGGGGTGGTGTCCCAGCACTTTAAGGAGGCTGTAGTCCATCCTCTTCTTAAGAAGCCATTGCTGGGCTCCACCCGGTTGAATAATTTCTGACCTGTCTCCAATCTTCCCTTTTTGGGGAAGGTTGTTGAGAAGGTGGTCACTCCAGAGGATTCTGGATGAAACAGATTATCTCAACCCCTACCAATCAGATTCAGGCCTGGATTTGGGACAGAAATGGCATTGGCTATAATTTTGGATGATCTCTGACAGGAGCAGGATGGGGGTAGTGCATCCATCCTTGCTCTACTTGACCTTTCAGCAGCTTTCGATACCATCGACTATGGTAGTCTCCTAGGGTGGCTTTGGGGGATGGGAGGGGGAGGCCTTGTGCTACCCTGGTTCACTTCCTTTCTCTGCGACCGTTGTCAGTCATTGTTGATAGGAGGTGAGAGATCCAGCCCTTGCCCTGCTTTACGAGGTTCCACAGGGCTCAGTACGCTCTCTGCTCCTGTTCAACATTTATATGAAGCCGCTAGGTAGATCATCCATCACTATGGACTGAGGTATCACTAATATGCTGATGATACTCAGCTGTATGTTTCGGCCCGTGGTGAGGTAAGCAATGCTGTGTCCTCTCTCTTGCAGTGCCTGGAGGCTGTTAGGGGCTGGATGGGAAGCAACAGGTTGAAACTAAAACCCTTGTAAGACCAAGTGGCTCTGGGTTTGGCGTTCGTTGGCCTAGGGAGAATTGCCACCTTTGGTCTTGGATGGGGTGGCACTACCCCAAACAGACCCTGTGTGTAATCTAGAAGTTTTCCTGGACTCAACAATTCCTGTGTGGCAGTTGTGGCCAGGAGAGCCTTTGCACGACTGTGGGTTGTGCACCAGTTGCGCCCTTTCCGGACCAACGGTCCCTACTCACAGTCACTCATGCCCTAGTCACTTCCCATCTTAACTATTGCAATGCGCTCTACATGGGGCTGCCCTTGAAGAGCATCTGGAAGCTCCAGTTGGTGCAAAATGCAGTAGCCTGCATGGTTTTGTGCAGACCCTAGTGTGCACATGTATCCCCTCTGCTGCGGAAGCTGCATTGGTTGCTGATTTGATTCCAGGTGCAATTCAAGGTGCTGGTTGTCACCTTTAAAACCCTTCATTGCTTGGGTCAGGTTATCTGAGGGACCATCTCTTGCCAGTCACATCTACCCGATCCATCAGAGCAGGAATGCAGGAAGGCAGATCCCATCCCCAAGGGAGATACATCTTGTGGGACCTAGAAGAAGGGCCTTCTCTGTGGTGACTCCTTCTCTCTGAATCATCATTCTCCCAGAGATTAGAATGACCCCACTCTAATATTCTTCCAGAAGACGGTGAAAACCTGGTTCTGCCAGCAGGCCTGGGGAACCCAGAGCGGGATGGAGCCCATTAATTGGCTTGGGTGATCTGCTGTCACCGGGGCGGGAGGTGGGAGGTGAGTGGTGATTTTGTAGTATTGTACTATATTAATTTTTTTTATTCTTTTTGTTAGTTTTATTGTTTTAAATGTGGTTTTATATTCTGTAAGCTGCCTTGAGTCACCGTGGGCGAATAGGCGGCAATATAAATTCAACAAATAAATAAATAAATAAGGAACTTGACTCATGTAGATATGTCAATAAAGGGCTAGTGAATTGAGATCAATGCAGCATAGGTACTTGAAATGTGGGCATCCGTTTTGCCAATCATAGTCTTCAGAGTTTGAACATTACCTGACAGAACCAATCTCAAACTGTATAAAGTGATGAAAGTTGAATCTGAAGAAACTGAACAGCCAAGCTGAGAAAGGAACTGATCAACCAGCACCAAGAGGCTTTGAGTCAATAAGGAACTTTGAGGATGAAAAAGTGCTATTTTATCACCAGTTTGATAGAGGGACTTCAACAGCTACCTCGTGACATGCATCTTGTCCTCTCAAATAGTCATTCAGTACTTCCTTGTTTCTTCAACTGCTGCTGCTTCGATCTTTTTTTCCGAGCCAGAGAAAGAGAGCAGATTTGGCAGACTGACACATGAATCTGCATGTTGCTTCTAATTTTCTTTTGTCTTCCTGTCTAAAACTGCACCAAGCTATTTACAGTGAAGAGAACTTACTGCTTTTTGAATGTGCTATATCCATGAATATTATGTGCTGGGCCAGGGAAGTTACAGCTTCCATAGTGGGGTTTATGACTACATACATTCAGAGATAACCTCTATATCCTAGACTTAGCAGTTTCAGGTGATTTCTTGGATAACCATCAGTGGTGGGTTGCTCCCAGTTCAGTCCGGTTCTTTAGAACCGGTAGTAAAACTGGTGGGAGGCTCTGCCCACCCACCACGACATCATCATGGGGGATCTGTGCATGCACAGAAGCTTCTGAGCATGCGCGCACTCCCATTACGAACTGGTAGTAAAGGTAAGTAGAACCCAACCCTGATAACCATTAACTGTTATTAGCAGAAAATGTACAATTTAGAGTGGGATTCAGGGAAGTTGGTTCTTATCTGCATGACTCATTGGAAGCAAACTATGAAGATCTGCCCAGACCTAATAATACCCTATATTGTACTACAGAAGGAAGCAACTGTTTGCCTACTGGCCTTACAGAAAAATCCAATACAAATATTATATAGCAAGTATGGTATTATGTTTATCATATTGTAATTAGTTTATATACTTAGCAAGACAGACTTGTAAATTATTGCATACTTTAGGTCATCTCTCAGAATTCCACAAACATTCTGCTTCAAAAATAATTCTAGGAGCTAGGAATAGTTTGAATATTCCTGATAATAAACTTATTATGGCATAGAGTTTGTTTGTTTTTGGGCTATATGCTATATCATTACAAATATATCTAAACCTATGATTGGCAGAATTAGACTAAAGCAAACATAATACATTAAACCAACTCAGGATTAATGACATATGCTAAAATTGTCTGCCTGGATTTAATGTGGTGGCTTGGGTTTGGTGTGAGTACAGTGAGTGAATGTGACACTGTACAAGCCCTGACTGATAGCTTATTGTTACAATGAAAATCATTATGATGTAGTTTATAAATTGTGGTTAAAGAAAACGATGGCTTAGTGTGATACATGAACCCAGCCACTCTCTGTAGAATTCGTAGGTACATGTGCAGATGGATTTGGAGCTATCATAAAGCAGAATGGTTATCTCCTAGTGCAGTGGTGGCAAACCTTTTACTTACCGAGTGCCGAACAGGAACACGCTTTGCACCCTGCACGTGCTCGTGTGCCATCTGTGGTAATGCATGGCTCCTCCCCACATGCTGCGTGTGCAACCACATCATCTGCGCATGCACACAGCTTTCGTGCACGCCCCCACCATGCGCTGTGCATGCAACCGCACCATCTGCGTATGCATGCAGCTTTCGTGCATGTGGAATAGCGCACGCTGTGTGCGCAATCTCACCATATGCATATGTACACAGCTTTTGCACGTGCAATGCACATGCACAAATGCAGTCTGCACATGTGTGCACAATTTCATGCGCATGCACAAACATGCGTGCATGCGCAGGAGAGCTCCGAAGACCAACTGGGTCCCCTGAATTGCGTGCATGCACACCTGAGGCCTGAACACCAGTTGGGGCACACGCACATGCGCAATTTCAGGTGAGCTTGGTGACGGCTCGCATGCCCGGAAAAATGGCTCTGCATGCCACTTCCGGCACGTGTGCCATAGGTTCACCAACACGGTCCTAGTGTATCTAAATCATGTTTTATCAGAGAAATAAATAGAAAGATAAATGCTAAAAATTGTACGAAGATGTATATTTTCTATGAACAGGAACAAGTGACAAATAATTAAACAACTAATATTATTATCAATTATCAATCAACAGTAGTCATAATTAATCACCACACTATTCTGACATATTTCTCAACTGCATCATCCATTACTGATATTCAAGGTGATACCCAGAATTTAGATAGATGTATTATTCTCAGGAATTCAGATTCAGAACCACTAAAGAAAACAGAGAAAAAAATGATAATATTCCCAATAGTATCTTTTATTGTACAAGCTAGGTAAAAACAATGTAATCAGCTACTGGCTTCACCAGCCAAATCACAAAAGGTTAAGGCAATAAACCCTAACATGTATACCTAAAACAATTGTCAGCTTCCTTAGTTCTCATGCCACACCTATATCTCTGTGACTTGAAAGAGACAAACACAAAACAATAAAGAATGTTGGTTTATAGAAAATCATGGGCTTTACATATTGGTGTAAGTTACCCTGAATCAGACCAAAGACCTGTGTGCAGCATTCTATTTTCATGGTATCAGTCAGAGGCCTATGGGAAGTTAACAATTGAGCAGGAACAATAATTATCTCCTGCTTAGCCTCTCAGATTGTGATTCCACACTCTGCTAAACCATAATGCAGTTTGCTTTATTTTAGCTCAGCACAATGTGTGGCTTTAGGCACTTCAATTTAAATTTATGTAAATCATAATTTATGAGTTAATGCAATAAAAGAGCTCAGCCATTCTATATTCATCCCAAACAATAACAGTGATAACCTTATCCTCCCTAAATGTGTCTAATCACCTTTGAAAGGCATTCACGTTGTGGGTTCTCACTGTTATATCTTGTCCTAAGAAAATCTATATTAGAATACTTTCTAATATAAAAAGAGTTCTGAATATCAGCGTTTCTAAAAATGGAGCTGTATATAAATGGAATGAATAAATAAATGCATTAAACGTATTTTGCACTCCATAAATTGGTCAATTAAATGCCAGTAAATTGGAATTGACTGCACTTCTTTTATTTGCTCTGAACCTCCCGGCCTTCAGCATCATTGGGGATCCAGGTTTCTGTCTGATGATGATCCCTTTTTCCACATGTTATAGAATTTTAGAAATCCCATTTCTGTCACCATTTTCTTTTTCTAGGCTGGCTGGATAATGTCCTGGAAGCATGTAGAATGATCAGGGGCAACTGAGCTTTGTTTCAGGCAGGATCAAGTTATCATAGTAGAGTTATCATGTGTCTTTCCCAAAAGACACATTGCTTCAAAGCCTCTGTGAGATCTTAACCATTTGGCCTAATGAGCAGTTACGTTGGAATGGTTGGCCATGCATTGTAACCTCCAATTGGGAGTATTTACTGTGGCCATTTCATATGTTCCAATTACTCAGATGCATGAGTGAGACTCAAGAGAGTTTCACAAAACCAATATTCAAAATCCCTGCTCTGTCTTAACTATTTATTCCACCATTGTATTGGCTCCTTAGTTAATGTAAAGAACAATGAACATTTTCAGTTGGAATAAAAGTAAATGCAGCAAATACTCAGGGGTGTAAAATGCACGTCGCCACAGCAGCGTCACATGACGTATCAGGACTTTTTCCCACTTCACTAAAGTAGGTATGGACGTGGCCAATGTGTGATGCATCTGGTATAACTAATCAACTGCAGGTTCTTTGTGCATAAGACATCAGAAAGGGGTAATAAATAGCAACCATTAATGAAAGCCCTGCTTTTCAAATTGGGAGAAACGCTTGAGCCTTGGTTTTTGTAGGGGAGAAAAAGCTCTATTTATATATTCAGTTAATAGATGTATGGTTTTGCAAGTTCACAGCTATCCTTGGCTAAATTCCTTGGCTAAGCTAAGTAGTTGGATTTTGTTAGTACTTGGATGAATTGAAAAAAAAAAATCCCCCCAAAGCTGCAGTGGCAGCCACTTTGGTCCTGTTGCCAAGAAAACTGCATGAAGAATGTGTTGGTGTGCTGACGATGAGTTGAGGTCAGCTTGAGGGCTTTCTTACCACTTCGGACATTTTTGACACTCTGTTTAAATAAACAAGGTTTTAGTGATTTGGATTAAATTTGGGTGAGAAGAAAGTCCATGGAATTCAATGGAACTCTTTGAAAGCAGAAAAAATCTGAATCTCACAAAGCTTTGTGATTGATTTAGAACTGAGTCAGAAGTCCATACACAGTTCCTGAACTATCTCAATAACCTCAGAAAGTTATTTAGTATAATTTTCAATGTAAAAAATACATGACTAGCGGGATGATCAGATTAATTTTATTTACATGTGTGTGTTTATGTGCATGCATGTGCACACACCTTTAGGTCAGTCTTGACTCCTGGTGACTGCCTGGACAATTCCCTGCAGTTTTCTTGGCAAAATGTTAGAAGTGGTTTGCCCTTCCTCCTTCCTAGGGCTGAGTGACTGACCTAAAGTCACCCTGCTGGCTTCATGCCTAACATGGGACTAGAACTCAAAGTCTCCTGGTATCTAGCCTGGTGCTTTAACCACTCTATCAAACTGCTCTCTTTTATCCTCTTAATTAAATATAAATTAGATTAAATTAAATCCGATTTTTTCACCTTCTCTTTTCTGGAGTAGAGCTTCCATAATTCCACTCAAAGGCCATGTAAAACTTAATATATATATTATCCTTGCTATGTAGGTTTTCTTACAATGAAACTAGTACAGCTTATGTCTGAATATTACTATTAGTTTATGTGTTGTTAAACATTTAAAATAAACATAAATGATTAAAACACCAGAAATTAATTTTATACCCATTTCTATGTAGCTATTAGTACTACAATTATAATATGTGGACTTTGTACCAAATGAGTAAGCATGACTACTAATCAAATTTAAGTCTTTGGGGCAAACTATGCCGCAAGGACGCAATGGCTCAGTGGCTAAGACACTGAGCTTGTCGATTGAAAGGTCAGCAGTTCAGCGGTTTGAATGCCTAGTGCCGCATAACGGGATGAGCTACTGTTACTTGTCCCAGCTTCTGCCAATCTAGCAGTTCAAAAACACATAAAAACTGCAAGTAGAAAAATAGGGACCACCTTTGGTGGGAAGCTAACAGCATTCCGTGAGCCTTTGACGTTTAGTTATGCCGGCCACATGACCACGGAGACGTCTTTGGACTGCGCTGGACAGACTTCGGCTTTGAAACGGAGATGAGTACCACCCCTAGAGTTGGAAATGACTAGCACATATGTGCGAGGGGAACCTTTATCTTTACCTTTATGCCCCAGATATATTTTGTTTATGTAATCACATCATGTTAATATACCAGCAAAAGTCTAAATTACAATACAGTATATTTTTGTTGCAAATATAATTCATTAGTCATTTACAAGGGGCATTGCAATCTCTGCTTCCTATATACCGTTTGCTCTTGCAATCTACCGCAAATGATGAGTCAGCAAGCATTATGCAAACAGGCAGGGCTTTTGACAGCCTTTCATTTAGTATTTGTTTTGCAAGTGAAAGGAAGGTGTGTTGTCTCTTGAACTTTTTTTACTTCAAGTTTAATGCAATAAAGCATTTAGAATACTTAGCTTTTGTAGCATTTTACAATCCACCTGAAAGCTCATGGCTTTTCCTATCCTTTAACCTTATTGGCAACATTAGCCACAAACAACAATGGGCTTTATTATTGTTTCTAAAAGATAAACGTAACGAATAGGGAGGGTGGATCTGTAACAGGGCGAATCATCAGTTCTGAAGTCTGCCCTTTTTGGGGTCAGTTTTTAATCCAGGAATATGCCTGGCAAAATTGGTCAACCAGTATAATTTAGACCTTTAGCTGCAACTGACTTTAGTTCAGGTTTAAATACTGGCTGCTCCTCCTCCCTGAGACATTCAGCAGGCAGTGAGTCCAAAACCAATGAGTCACCCATAGCTCTGCTCTGAATCATCCTCCATAAACAGTCTGATTAAATGTGTTTGGTGCCTCTAGAAAGGGCCAAAAGCTTATGGGGGGGGAGGGGAAGCGGGGTTGTTAAAAAAAGAAAAACAAAAAGAACCAGAAATTAACATTATATTTTCATATAGTATCTGGCATGTTTTACCACCTCCAAGTGAGAAAAATAAATATAGGTTATCAGAAGAGAAAGAATACATTGCAAATACTTGAACATTATGAGAGGTAGAAAAATACAGTTCTGCTATCGGTTTTGACATTTTGGGGAGCGGGTTTCAGCTAAGCAAATAATTATGTATTAATTATAACAATGACATAATTTCCCCATGCTTTTATATTTTGTTATGATCTCTTTGATACACACTTATGAGAGAATGAGTCATGTCCCACCAAACAATGCAACTCAATGGATTGCTTGACATTTCCTGCCTGCCAGCGACCTGTCCCAGCTGGGAAGCAGGATAAGAGAACAAATCTAAAGTGGGTATCTTTGGGTTGACAACATGGCCTTGACAGTTCAAATGTGCAAATGTTCCTTTCTCACCTCAGTACCAGTCTTTTTATCTGTCAGATGGAATGAAATATCCTCTTTTAATTTGTTGTTGCTGCTGATGCTTTTTTCTATATTGTTCTGTTGCCAAACAGGAAAATCAGTGAAGGGAGAAATGGTCTTTTTTCTAGTTATCTTAAGGTCTCTATCTTAGACCTTAGGTCGGTCTCTTTAGTAGACAGAATATGGTAGATGCAACAGTGAAATCTTCTTGTCTTGGAAAGCCAGGGCATCCAACTATCTTTCCTCTTTCCTTCCCTTTCTTGACATTGATACACTTTCACAGCAGAATCTAGTCATTGTATACCTACTAGGATAAAAGGATCTGGAGCTATGCTGGCTGGAGAATTCTGGGAGTTGAAGTCCACAAGTCTTAAAGCTGCCAAGTTTGAAGACCTCTGGTTTGGAGGGATACAAGAGCACTCTATAAATAACTTATAGCAAATAAGACCACATCATTCTAAAGTGCAAGGCATGGAATAATGAATTTAATGAATTATGGAAAAGCAAATGAATGTTAAGAAAAACTTCCAGCAAAGTTTGTTGTGGAATCATTTACCTGGGAGTGGAGGGCTCTCCCTCACTGCATGTATTTAGCTAGAGATTAGACAGATTCCTGCACTGAGCAAAGTGTTAGATTCAGTGAACTAATTGTCTCCTTCTATTTTAATGATTCTAAAATAATTGCTGACCAGTTTCTGTGACTTTGCAACATCTCATCGGTCAATAGCCCTGGAGCGAACTCCTGATTTTCAGTTTAGTGAATCAGGTGATCTTAGGAGTTAGTGAGATACTAGGTCTTCTGTAAGTGATGAAAGTGACTACATTATTTTAACAACTATTAATTCTGATCGTACTGCAGTCATAATTTCTGCTGGAAGGTCACAGCACTGAAGAGTATGATTCCCTTTCTAGAAGACCATTGTGGATTCCGTTAAACTGATTACTTTAAATACACCCATTGCTATCTCTATGAAAGGTGTGTGCCAGAGGTGGGTTTCAGCAGGTTCTGACCATTTCTGGAGAACCAGTAGCGTAAATTTTGAGTAGTTCAATGAACCGGTAAATACCACCTCTGACTGGCTCCGCCCCCATCTATTCCCTGCCTCCCAAGTCCCAGCTGATCAGGAAGGAATGGAGGTTTTACAGTATCCTTCCCCTGCCATGCCTACCAAGCCACACCCACAAAGCCACACCCATAGAACCAGTAGTAAAAAAAATTTGAAACCCACCACTGGTGTGTGCCCTGTCATCTTGAACCTGTTGAGCAGTTTTAAATGACATCTCTCAATTTTGAGCAGTTCGTCATATTTCCAGTAATCTTTCCCATTTTCAAACAAATTTGCCATGATCTTTTTGCTTTTTTTTCTCCAGAACAGAACACCCATCTTCAATCACCCCTGACTTCTATACAATATCTCTACTATAGTCTTTATTTTCATATTATGAAGAGAAGAGCAAGTTGCTGTGCAATAAATATTGCATGAGTAGAAAGTAAGATGCTGTCTTTTTTTTAAAACTTGTAAAAAAGCAGATAGAGAGACAAACTGTTTGAGAGTTAGGTTGAAATCTGGGCTCTTCTGTATCCAGAGTATATACAGATAGTCCTTGCCTTACAACAATTCATTTAGTGAAAGTTACAGCGGCACTGAATAAAGTGACAATTTTTCACAGTTACTGCCTTTGCAGCATCTCCAGGGTCATGTGATCAAAATTCAGACTGGTTCATAATTATGACGTTTGCCGTGTCCTGTGGTCATGTGATCACCTTTTCTGATCTTCTGACAAACAAAGTCAATGGGGAAGCCAAATTCACTTAGCAGCCAGGTTATTAACTTAACAACTTTGATGATTCACTTAACAATTGTGGCATGAAATGTTGTAAAATGGGGGAAAACACATTTAACAAATGTCTCCACAGAACAGAACAACAGAAATTTTGAGCTCAATTGTGGTCGTAAGTTGTGGAGCACAGGTATCTGACCATTCTCCTATGCCACCACCCTTGTGAGAGGTCTGGCCAGTCAAGTGACACTTGCTGGTGTTGATGCAGCTTGAGTGTCATCCTAACCTTGGAGCAACTGCCAAGTTACACTAGTTAAAACTCCATAGGAGAAAATGAGGGAAAAAGATTGTTTGCATGCTTGGGTCGTTTTTGGAGAGTAAAGTTCCTGGGAATCTTGCCACTTTAGTGTAACATGAGTGCCTTTCCTTCCCATCTCTGCTGAAGCACAAACACACTGATATAAACTCCTGAGCCTCTAATCCTCTTCTGTTCTAATACTACATTGGCATGAGAACCCTTATTTCTGACCATGATTTTGTGGTGTTTTTTTTTTAATTACAATTCCAGACTATATTTATTCAATGTAACAAATTAACATTCATGCTTTTTAGTAGCTTCTATAGGCATGTAGTTAGTAACAGATATGAACTATCACCTTCCCTTTTGCTTCAAATAGCCAAAGGAACTCTCCTATTGGATTACTGTCATCTTGAGACAAGTGACTGATGAGGACATTGGCAAGACCAATCATTCTTCCCTTACACATTGGCTTGTTTGTATGATATGCCTAAATAAGAATTTAGGAAGTTGTATGAACAGCTTTATCCAGACAAATGAACCAACAACTAATCCAAAGATAATTCTTCTACCCCGTGTTTGAAAAAAAAACAAACAAACACAACTGTGGTCAATTAGCAGCTAATCCATTATAGTTGAACAGTTTAGCAATGGGAACTCATTCCCTCCCTCCCTGACAAAGATCTAGAGGCTCACTGAAAATGTGATTTTTCAAATAACTCTATCTTTGGTGTTATTTTGCCTTTCTTCTCAGTGGCTAAAGGATTGGGAAGGAGATGGTGGTAAAAATATGACTTCAGCAACAGAGTGGTCAATGCCTGGAATGCACTACCTGACTCTGTGGTTTCTTCCCCAAACCCCCAAAACTTTAACCTTAGACTGTCTACTGTCGACCTCACCCCATTCTTAAGAGGTCTTTAAGGGCCGTGCATAAGCACACCAATGTGCCTACCATTCCTGTCCTAATGTTCCCTTTTATTCATATCCATTTCATGTATTCATAATCATGTTTATACTTATATCTGTTATCTAATATATGTTTGATGAAATAAACAAACAAACAAATAAATAAATAAAAACAGAGGACAGAAAAGATAGGTAAGCAATCTTCCCCAATCTGATACGCAGCACTTATGAATTAGGTAAGTCAATTTTGTTTGATTATTTATTAAAATATACTACCTTAAAATTATCTCACATGGGAAATGAGGCAATATGACAAACAAACAAACAGGTAAATAAATCAGCTTCACCCTTATGAGAAGGGTGAAGCTGATGGGTGAAGCTTATGGACATATTTTAATCTCCTTGTCTTGTTAGTTGTAGCTTGGAACTCACAAAATTGTGTTCTTCTTTGCTCATCCAATTCCAGAAGGGGCACACAATGTTTGGGGGAGATTTGTTTGTTGTGGGGATCATCACTCAGTTTCACAGGAAGGTAACAGGAGGTTTTCAGGGGTGAAATAATACTTTATTACATTACATTATTACTACTGAAATAATCTTTAGAAGCGGGGGTACAGATTTGTGATTTACCTGCATTTCATTCAGAATCTGAACAATTTGGGGTTTGGATGTAAAAATGAAGAAGTCATAATATGGGTATCTGGCTGTTAGAAATTTCTGCAGCCTCTAGTTAAGAAAAAAAAGAGGATGAACTATCTATACTTTTGAACCTCAAATATTTTCCCAGTCGACATATAAAAGTTCATTTTTTAAAAGTCTAATGTTGGTATTCATCTTTTGTACAGGGAGAAATCAATGCTTATTGCCATTTACCATTTTTCAAAGCTATTATTTCTCTGAAGAGGTGAACTGCTTCTACGCCCATTAGAAGAACATTTTGCCACATTTTCTGTCTTAAAAAGCCCCCTCTTCAATCAATATTTGTTATACCACTTTCCTCTTTTCCTTTCCACCATCCACTCTGTGCTCTCTCTCTTTTCCTATCATTTCCCTTCCTTTAGGTTTACACCAAATGCCAATGTAAAATCAAAGGTCTGTGGAAATGAGTATATGTATTATTCTTCTGATCCAAGTTAGGTTGCTATACATTTAAACCACACTCAGGCAGCTCTTTGCCCTGCTTCCCTCCCATCCCAGAACCGGCAAGACATCGAGCTACCATAAATCTTGCTGTCTCCATAGCTGGCAATTTATAAATTGAAGATGGATGAAATTCTATCTGTGAAATAGACAGAATGTCATAGGCTGCTTAAGAGCTGTGATCTGGAGGAGTTCTTTAGTTTCTTCCTTTGGAGAATGCTTCCACAATAATTTCCTGAGGATGATCTCCTCATGAAGAGCCGTGGTAGTGCAACGGTTAGAGTGTAGTATTGCACTTCTACTGCCTGCTGGCTGCCTGCAATTTGGCAGTTCAAATATCACCAGGCTCAAGGTTGACTCAGCCTTCCATTCTTCCGAGATCAGTAAAATGAGGACCCAGATTGTTGGGGGCAATATGCCAACTTTGTAAACTGCTTAGAGAGGGCTGTAAAGCATTGTGAAGCGGTATATAAGTCTAAGTGCTATTGCTATTGCTATTGCTATTGCTATCTCAGGCTCTATCATAAAATCCACAAATGCTATAAAAAATATTTGGAATGTATGGCAAACTTTCTGTTTACATTGCCTGAAACAAGATTATGGAATCTAATTGCCCTTCACCTAAGAAGTGAGGACTTTAAACAGATTCCTACCACAACTCCCTAGTATAGCATTACAGAGAAACAGTGAAACTAGTAGATAACTGATTTTCAGGGAAGTGCATCCATTCACCATTCCTGATGAATGCATCCATAAACATCTGCAGCTAGTCAAAATGATGAAATGTAATATTATGATGTAACATCTATCCTTTTATGCTTTTATCACAATGTTGCATGCAAGAACTTTGTTGGAAAATTACTGTGGATAATTTCCAATTTATTTTGCACTGAGGACACTCCCACTTAGCTGGATCAGGGCATGCACTTACTCTAGGAAAATAATATATAGCTTGAGGTGTATTCATTAAAAATCATCAAAGATCAAACACAGCTAACTGGTAAAAACAGGATAAAAGGCAGGCAAAAACAGAGAAGAATATAAACATCAGGCAATAATTAAAAAGAAAACCCAGTAATCATTTATCTAAGTTTCTATATGACTTTCAAAAGGCAGAAACTTTCCAGAATCACCTGAAACAATATGGTGGTTAATTAATGTGGTTATTCTAGCCTCAGCCCTTTTAAGAATAGCGAATAGTAGCCCACATGATCCCTCTTTTATTCTGTGCCACAAAAATATAATTGGTAAACAAGGATAAGATATCCAACATGAAGAATGTTTGTGTTATGATATCATACCATATATGTTGCCCCTTACCTCCCCACTGCCCCCAGTCACCTATGAAAATGTGGCACATCCAAGAAGGCAGCTGACTTCGTGATGAAGCAGTGCGGATGAGTAGCAGCTGTGCAAAGCCCTGCTGATTTCTTCTATTCCACGGGCTCTAAGGAGCCGAAAATCACCCTGTAGGGGTGATGAAGGTAGAGGGGATGCTCTGGTGGTCACGAAGAGATTGCAGTTTTCTTGACTGACCTGAAGAAAACCCCTTGAACTGGCAGAAGAAAAGACAGCCATTATGGCCGAACTGAAGCAGCTGAAATGGAAGAGAAGAAAGGAAGGATCCTATAACAGTGTGCTCGGTCTGGGTAAGAATTCTTCTAACTTTTGCCATGGAATTGTCCCTAAAGCACCCTCTTTGGAAAGTGGGACTCAATGGAAGTAAATAGCACCAACTAAAGACCTGGAGCTACTGTCAGATTTGGAAAAGAAAAGAAATTGTAGGCAGAAGTAACTTTAAAATTAAAGGACAGATTGGATTGGTCAACTCTTTAAAAATTAGATTGTTTCAAAATTCTGGATTATACTATTACTACCACCTTGACTTGAAGAACTTTGGGAAATAATTGGAAAATATATATTATTCGGAGATATTTTATTTGCAGCAAAAGCAGAGGAAAAAAAAGTAACAGTGATACCTGCTGGCCGAGGATGGCAATATAGAGCTGGAAAAAGTGGATGAAGTGAAAGTTGATATGATGAGGGTAGATTGGCTGGAATACACTAAACACCTGCAACTGATTATACTGGATGCTTGGAGACACTGTGAAAACTTTTAGAACCTTGAGGGTTATAAATATGTGGACAGTGTGAGATTGTGAAACAGCTTGGAGTTTTGAAACAAAGCGGAGACTGTTAAGGGACTAATTAATGGAGTGACTGTATGTGCTGCTCTAATATTGGCTATCTTGGTGTGACATAACTGGGACATTGGGACTTGGACAGATTACTGAGTAAAATTCTAAACTTATTAAAATAAGACAAAATGGGACTGCAAGGGGAAATAAATGTTTTACTAAAAGGAATTTTATTGACGCTTCAAGGTACACAGAAAATGATGATAAGGAACTATAGGGAGATAAAATAATTGATACATGACATAGTTGTGAGACCAGAAAACTATGACCAAAAGACATTGAACAACAAACATGAAATCCAGGAAACAGAAAATAAAATAGAAAGAACTGAGGAAAGGACAGAGGACGGGAAATGACAAATGATACAAAAAGATAAAAAAGAAGAGACAGTCAAAGTTAAAATAGAAATGGTGATTTACACTTTAAGAGATCAAAAGTTAGAAGGGGATACACAGAAAGACACCTTGGAAGTGGGGAAAAGATCATTGAAAGGTGTATTGAAGGTTCAAAGGAATGAAGGAAGAGGTGGAGGTAGAAGAAATACTTAGATCAAACACAAACAAGATAAGAAGATACAAGATCCCAGGGGACGATCTTCTTGGAGATAGGCCAAGAAGTCAACAAGAGTTGAGATACGAAAACAGGCAAGAGATGAGGGATAAATGCAGAATACTATTTAACATAAGAGCTATACCATTAAGAATTAGTAGAAAGATAGAAATTAGAAATGGGGAAAAGATTACTTCTTTAATCTGGAAATACTCTATTAACGGGAAGGTAATAGTAGCAAAAGTTAGAAATCTGGATAGGTAAACAAAGATGAAGTAAATTGTGTAACTGAATAATGAATATTAAATAATTAGGATAAATAAACCCTAAGATTATTTGGAGGTTAATGGTTACAAATGTGATGTTTACTTGATGTTTATAACACTTGATATTATTATTAACGGATTATAGATAAAATCAAATGGAAGGCCTGATCAAATAACGCAAAATTCTCAACAAGGATTAGTGAAGATGACAATGAATAGGTATTGAGAACAATAGTCACAACTATTGTGTGTATAAGATTCATTATCTGTATTCAACAGAGACTGTAGAGATTGTACCCAGACGGTATACTGTTATTGTGAAAATAGAAATTTTATACATAAACCAAGAAAAATGTACAATAAAAAAATAATAATTAAAAAAATGTGGTGCATCCATGCAATTTTTTCAACAATGTTGCATAAGTGGTTCACCTCCTGTATCTTTGCCTATTTATGTTTCTAGTATGATTTGCTGCCCACTAGTGGTCTTCTGGAGGTCAGCAGCACAGAAATACTAGTTTTGTAATCTGATAAAATTTTGATCCTTTTTGCCTGGAATTCTACTATTCCTTTTCATCTCCTCTCTTCTGTATATTTGAAGCTGTGGAACTTTAGAGAATATCCTTATTCAGTCACAACCCTGCCTTCACTCTATATTTCATTGTCCTCGGTATTAATTTACATTTTATTAGAAAATTATATCCAAAATCTTGCCCCTTTTTGTTCCCCAAAGTAAATAAATATAATACAGGTATAAATATTATACAGGTTTATTGTGCAATTATTGGAGAATATTCTAAGCTGGTGTGCTAGCAGAAATATTTAGAATGGGAACCGCTACTCCCTCCTCATTTCTAACATTTTAAAATATATATAATTCTTTCTGTCCCTTGAGTCATTTTCTTGCTGTTACATATTCCACTAGCCATTTGTCTTTATTTTCTTCTCTGTCAGCACTTTTTCATAAGGCCTATCCTCTTTAGCAGGTCCAGTAAATAATTAATAAATGATTTGGCACTGTAATATAAAGAAAAATAGGCAGAAACAACAGAAAACATCTTCCTTCTGGAATTTGCTGGGAGTTGAATATATCAAGAAGAGGAAAAGGAAGTGAAATCATTCATCCTAGAAGAAATAACCCAAAACTTGTTAAATAAAAGTGAAATGATAGTTTGTGATGCCCTCTGGTGGTTCCCTTTTGTTGTTTAAATTAATCGTCAACAATTCAATTCAATTGCAAGGGATGCAATTCTGAAGTATTTTGTGAAACTTCTAAATAGGTAGCTCTCATAGTGTATTTTTCAATTGGAAAATGGGTATTAGGCCACACCAACAAACTTATCCCAAACCTAGTGATTCCAGATTATTGCATAACTACCCCTAGCCTTTAAGATAGAGATGGTGAGGGACAGAACGGGTGGAAGCAGGAAGAGCAGAGCAGAACAGAAAGATATCCTATCTGTGAGAAGAAGATGAGAGACAATTTAGAGATCTTACTCAAGAGGACAATAATGTTGGAGGAATTGGAGAGGAGAAAAGCAGAATGAAGATCAGATCCCTGCAGGCAACAGCAAGCAAGTAGTTGCAGGGCAGTTGTTTGGTTCATTTAGTAGTTTAGTATTTTAAACTGTACTGGATCTATCTACGGTGCCTAAATAAATACTACACAAGAATCCAAAGTTAAAGGTGGCAGTTCTTTTTCTTACTCACTACCCCAGGAGGGACACATACCACCCCTTATTGTTCCTTATGGAATTATTGTTCCCCTTATTATTCCTTATGGTGGAATGTTTGGCAACTGGCTAGATGAAAATCAGTTCTGTAGGAGCTGGAAGAGATTCTGTTTGGAAAATCACATTTGAACTCAAGACCAGTTCTAGTATTAGAACTGGCATTACCTTAATATAAGGCTCCTCCAGTTGTCATCTAGTCTAGCTTCCATGAATTCCAAGCCAGTAAGGCAATTCTGTAAAGGTAGGTTTGGGGATTTTTTTTGTGTGTGCTTTTGTTCTCCCTGTGTAGTTTTTTTAAGAGTAAAATATTTATTTCCGGAATTAGGACTATCAAACAGCTGGTGTTGTATAATTCCTTATTTGGTGAAGTATCTGGACAGTTCAGACATATTACAGCTAATCCTGTCAGACCAGTATGAATCAGTTTCCTTGAATACGGCAACATTTTATTGCACTGTTGTTGTTTTTTAAAAAAACCCTCAACATGCCTCCATCATTTCAATGACCTCATTGCAATTTTATGGTTGTATTACATGTTACTTCAAACACAAACTGTTCATTTATTTTTATTAACTTGCAGAATTCTGGTTTCTAAAAAACAATGTTTGAGTCCAATGTGTTAGATCTAGAATATCTGCTAGAGTTGTGACTTTTATGACCTAATCCAATATAATTATGGTTTCCACATACAAGTCAGACAGGTTACACTGACACAGACATTTACATTAGTAACACAGGAAAACTTCATTCCTCTTTCTAAGGAAGTTGTCACTGAGCTAAAGACACAAAGTTGCTGTAACTAAATGACTAATTAAAAAACAAATCACTCAACCCTCTTGAACTTTAGTGATAGTTCCTCTAATTTTTGAACAGTGTTGTGTACACTTTATTATTGGTCAAGAGATATTGTTGACTAATTCTAATAGCTTTCAGGGGTTGTTTATCTTCACACAGCATGTGTTGAAAAGCTAAAAACTAATTCTTATTCTTTGTGTCATCTACTGGTCATTTGGATGATGAAGCCCAAATCTGGTAGCCCCAGTTCACAAACCCTAGTTGTTAGTAAATAATCCACCTATTTTATTTAATTTGTTGTTTTGTTTCCAAACATAATTCAAGATGTTGTTTTAGCATTTAAAATCTAAAGCAATATGCTGCCCACTATATATAATCTCTACAATTTCTAACCAAAATGCCCAATGGCAAAAGACTGTGAGAACCAAATTACAAAACATTTTGAAGGCATTCAGTTGTATATTCCTGCTCAAAAATGTCAGTAACTAAGTACCTTAAGGTTATATCAGTGATGAAATCTAAAATTTGTTACTACTGGTTCTGTGGGCGTGGCTTGGTGGTGGTGGGGTAATGTGACTGGGTGGGCATGGCCATTTTTTTTTCTTTTACAACCATTTTTTTCTGTTAAAAAAATGCTTTCAAAAGGCTCTGACAATCCCAGCTGAGTTGCCTGATCAGCAGAGGCATTTTTTCTTTTAAAAGCCTCTGACGATCTAAGCTGAGTTGCCTGATCGTCAGAGGCATTGAAAAGAAAAAAAGCCTCTGCAGATCAGGCAACTCAGCTGGGATCGTCAGAGCTTTTTGAAAGCATTTTTTCTACAACCTCTGAAGAGGTTGTAGAAAAAATGCTTTTAAAAGCCTTTGACGATCCCAGCTGAGCCACACGATCATCAGAGGCTTTTTTTACTTTTAAAAGCATTTTTTCAGCTGAAAAAGTTGTAGAAAAAATGCTTTTAAAAGTTAAAAAAAGCCTCTGATGATTGTGCGGCTCAGCTGGGCATGGGGGAGGGTGCAGGGATTTTTGCTACCAGTTCTCCGAACACCCACCTCCATCGCTACCGGATCGGATGATCCGGTCTGAACCGGGAGCATTTCACCCCTGGGTTATATGAAACACTATGAGGCACAATTTGATAAGTTTCATCCTTATTGGGACTCCTCAGATGTTATTCGATGGCTTTCAGCTTCAAACCCTCTATGGAAAACTGAACTTTGTACCTTAGATGACCAAATACAGAATGAGAGCTTTAATGTTTATCCAGGTCTGGAGTTTGTCCCAGGAAGGGATATCTAGATCTCTAGATATCACAATGATATATATAATCTGAAACTCAAAATACTTTGGCCACCAAATGAGAAGAGAAGACTTGTTGGGAAAGGGCCTGATGTTGGGAAAAATTGAAGGCAAAAGGAGGAGGAGACAGCAGAGGATGAGCTGGCTAGACAGTATCATTAACACATTAGGCATGGGTTTGGGTGGACTTTGGGAGACAATGGAGGACAGGGGACTGGCATGCTGTGGTCCATGTAATCATGAAGAGTTGGACATGACTTAGTGACTGAACAACAACAATAAATATATAATCTACTTTCCTTTAACCTCTCAAAACAGAGAGATAGGATGTTATATTATATCATGCCCCTATATATGGCTTTTAATGATAGCTACCCGTGTCTACCTTGATTCCATGTACTCCTCCCTACCTGCCATGCTCAAAAGCTGAGATCTTAGTCATATTTGTTGGTTGTGTGAGTACAACTGGCAGCTTCTAAATGAACATTCTTTTGTAAGCGTATTTCTCCTGTTGTTCCACCAGAGATCCATTAAACTAGCATGTGTTTTAGTCACTTGGCTTGAATGGCAGTTCAAAGAGATACACTATTTGGCTGAATGTTCTCCTGCCTTCTTTTTAATACATCCACCTTTGGGACTTATGTAACAGAATACTATTTACAATTTGAATATTTTAACTGCCTTGGAAATTTACAGTTTAAATTTTCCTGAGCAATAATTCAATAAAATGTGTTCCAATGTTGTTGTTTTTTTAATGTAAAGGAATAACTCAGAATGTGAGTCCCTATCCACAGTGTGAAATAGTATAGCCCAAACAGAGGTTTACTTCCCCAGCAGGAACTAGGCAGCAGCGAACATGATGATGCCAGTGGGCTGTTGTCATAGTTACTAGCTGAGTCACTTCTGAAAAGTGAAAAGGTGATCTATAGCTGGACTAACCTTCTGTGACATTTTTAATGTTTTAATTCAAATAACGGTAGATTTTTGTGGCTTTTGCTGAAAAGGAGTAGAATGGTAAGTTATTCAATCATGCTACATATTTGCCAGATTCTATGTCTTCCAGTTTTGAATTATGACATGAAAATTAGTCTTAAATAACTTAGGGATTTTGCTCTTTATACTTTTTTTGTTGTCATACTCATCCCAAATATTGAAAGTTAGCAAAAAGCAGTGGAACAATAGCAATAGCAACAACAGTTAGACTTATATACTGCTTCCCAGTGCTTTACAGACCTCTCTAAGTGGTTTACAGAGTCAGCATATTGCCCCCTTTTTAGCAACCTCGGAAGGATGGAAGGCTGAATCAACCTTGAGCCTGGTGAGATCGAACTGCTCATTTGCAGGCAGTCGGCAGTCAGCAGAAGTAGCCTGCAGTACTGCATTCTAACCACTGAGCCACCACGGCTCTAACAATGCTTTTAAAGTAAAAGATTTGCAAAGTGTTGCGATCTGCAGCCTAGATGCAACCTACTTTGGATTTTCACTCAATGCTTAATTCAAAGGCATCTTGAATACTAGCCTGCTGTGTGTCAAGCATCAATACCTGCAAACCAGAGATGTTGCAACAAACGATTCAACCAAGAAATGCAGGAGAAATGAAAAAGAACAATAAGAACAATAGATCTATCATGTTTTTATCCTCCAAGGAACTCAATATGGTAACTATGATGGTAATTTTGCTATTCTGTGCAGTAAATTAAGCTGAAACACACCTAGCTAGGCTCAGATTAACTCACTAAATTTTTGGATTAAAGATTGTTTAGGCATAAAGCTTGCTTACAGGCACAAACAGAGAAGGATTGGTCAATAGATTTCCAGAAAACTCAGATTATAGAATTTTCTGCAAAGAGGAAAAACTCTCTGTTATTCTGCTGGTTCCAGCTCAGATTTTTTTTGCTACATACACACACACACTAAAAACATCAAGAATCACAGAATCCCCTTGATTATTTTTCTGTTTTTAGTAAAGCAAGCTCAGCATAGGCAAGATTCCATGACTCTTCACAGAGAAGAGGATTTGAATATTCATTACCTATTGGCAACAGTTCAGGCCCAAATAAAAGCAATACTGTTGCCCTTCCTGAATGCCTGAAACAGGCCATCCATACTAAGGGCTATATTCTTAGAAATCTTTAGGTCTCTAATGTGAAATTACAAGGTAAATGATGGAAGATTGTGCAACGAGAAGAGAAACCAGAGAAGGGACCTCTACGTAGCTTAAAGGCTGTATGAGGTCATACATTAATTATATTAATATTCCCAAGGCTTCATGTCCACTTCTGCTATCTGATTATCCTTTGGAAATCTTGTTATTATTGTTGTTTGTTGCACTCACCATGTCTATTTGTCTTTATAATGCTGTGTGTGTGAAGTAGAGAATTTTCAAAAGGATGAAAGAAAGAACTACACATTTTCAGTGGTGCAAATTCCACCCACTTCCACTGAATTCTGTCCACTCTTCATTCTGCTTCTATGTATCATTAATTGAAGTCCTTGATTGACTTCCATGGATAAGAACTTATAAGAAGACTTTTCACCATTTCTTTACTTGGTATCCATAATCAAACTCAAACTGGCCAAATAACTTGTACTAATTACAGTTATTTCTTCTGCAGTCTTTCATATGACTTGGGCTGCAATTTTCACTAACCTCAGCCAACTTGATCAATAATAATAATATATCACTTCAAGGAATTATAGCTTACAAACTGAATTTAACTTATTTTTAGATTTGAATTGAAGAAGACAATCATTCCAGGGAGAGGAAAAACAGATGCCATTCCCTTTTTAAATAAAATCGTACCATTAAAAGTTACACATGCCATGGAGTTTTCCCATTATTCAGCTCTACTTACTGTATGAATAGATTAAATATGTTTAATCTGTAAGATTCCTTACAGAGTTGATAAAGGTAGGTTTAATACCTTGGCATGATTTTAGGACTAGTAATGTCAATACAATAATGGGCCAAAAAAGCAATTGCTGGTATTATTCTGTTGTTGCCAAGAAAACTACATGGATATGACCATGTGGTCACCAAAAATCAAAAGTATTTTTATTTTTATCCTCAATCCCACACCAGTCCTCCTTCCTATATACTTCATGACAAAAAAGTCGTACTTTTGAAAATCATTGTTGAAAGCTTCATTGGAAATATCCTGGGTGTTTTAGAAGCAAAAGTGCATTTGGGTACAAACTTCCTGTGATTCATCTCTTTTTTCTCACCTCCTCAGATCTATTGTTTCTGAGATAACATAGCCAGAAGCTCATGACATTATGCCAAAACTGCACACAATCATAGTAAGATAATTAGACAGCTGCCTATATAGTCACAAAATATAGAAGTAAGTTGCAGGCTACTGAGCTGATTGCACGACTGTTTATTCCAAAATGAAGCAAATAGGCCTGCTGTGTTCCAAGGATTTGTCCTGTGATCAGAGCACAAGAGTCAGCAGGCATTATTTACAAATTATGGCTGACTATAATAATGTGCCTGTCAATCACAAGGCATAGCTTGTTGTCAAAAAATGTATAGGAAAGGGACTACGAAGAGGGACTGAAGTTAAGTTGCAACTTATAAATTCTATTGAGTTCTGAGTTTAAAAAGTGGGTGTGGGGAAACCCTTTGATATTTCAAGATGGTATTCAAACAGGGATAAATGCAAGATAATAAGGCTTTTTTGATGTCCTCATTGAAAAAAACTTCAGAGATTGGAAGGGCAAAAAAGGAAATAAGATATTATATAACAAATTTCATTACTATTGAAAGTTTATCTGTCTGAGGGAGAGGTAGTCTAATTAATAATAAGAGGGAAATACAGATGACCCTGATTGTATACGTTTCCCTCACAGCTTCTGAATATAAAAGTACACATTGTAGAAGGAGTTATGACATGTTTATAGCTTTCAATGCTTTCACATGGTGCTAGTCTCTAAATAAATTCATCAATAGATAATTATGGATAAATTCATTTCATTAGGAACTAACAGAAAATAGAGTGTCTTTAGGTTTTGGAGATCTCACAATGCACACATAAAGAGAGTGATTGTCAGGCATAAAAGACCAGGTCCATATGTGGTGGTTCAATTAAATTAATTTATTACTAAAAGCCCATGTGCAGGAATCTTCTCAACTAACTCAGCACCTGCTTAGATTTCTGCTTTTATCTAGAGTTAGATAAGGGTCAATGGCACTCAAGGGGGGGGGGATTAGATTTAGTTCTCTTGTGGCTGCATAGGGATTCTAGGTTGATCCCCCTTTTCACTTCATCCAGGTTCTGCCATTCCTTCTCCTACAGTGATATCTGTTAGTGGAGGACAAGTCACAGAATAGCTGTGGCTTTTTTGTCCTGACTAATTAAGTCCCTAGATAACAGAACAGAATAACAGAGTTGGAAGGGAACTTGGAGGTCTTCTAGTCCATCCCTCTGCTCTGGCAAGAAAACCTATACTATTTCAGACAAATGGTTGTCCAATCTCTTCTTATAAACTTCCAGTGTTGGAGCATCCACAACTTCTGGAGACAATTTAACTGGGAAGGTACAGCAAAAAATGCAGTATGATTATGAACTTCTTGGTGTCTGGATGGATCTCTGAAGTAACAGAAAATAATCTTTATCATTTTTATCTAGAGGAATCAGTGTTATATCTGGGACCTCTTTGCATGCTTTGCCATTAAATATCCTTTACTCTCTCAGGATCTCTTCATATAATTACTTCACTCAGTTGCAGTTTTGAGCTGGGGAAAAACCTAGTTATTGGTGATGGTTAATTGCATCAATCCATACAAAATGATTATAATAACACGTCAACCAACAATCACATGAACAAAGAGGCAATAGAGTGAATATTTGTGTAACTTTAAGCAGCAGTGGCCACCCATGTGTGTGGGATGCACCTGAGCTTGTCTTTTCACAGCCCCAAAATGTCTCTCCACAATTTGCTACTAAAATTAGTATGGTTTGCCATTAAAATGTAGAAGATTTCCACTCCAACTCTGGATGGTTAACAACAGCATTTTAAAAAGCAACAAACATGCAACACAACTAGGATTATGTATTCCAGGTATGGTCTGACTAGTGCATCATAGCAAAATGCAATACCTTCCTATGATCCTGATAACATACCGTTGTTGATATTACTCCAAGCTACATTGGCTGTTTTGGAACACTGGTTTAATCTATGGTCTACCAAGATGCAAGATCCTTCTTGCAATTACCACTGCTAAGTCAGGCACCACCTAACTTGTACCTGGGCATTTGAGTTTTTTTCTACCGAAGTACAGGACTTTACATTTCTCATGACTGAATAGCATTTTGTTGCATCAGGCTCACTGTTCAACTCCCTCAAGATCCTTTTAAATTTTGAACCTTTCTAGCAATATGCCCAGGTTTATATCATCTACAAATTGTCTGAGCATCTTTCCTATTCCCTCATCTACAACATGTAAGAAGATGTTGAGGAGCACTGAGCCCAGCACAGTACCCCACTGCATATCTCTTTCTATGAGGACATGGACCCATTAAGGGCCATATGTTGGCTACAGTTGTTCAGCTATTGTGTTTGTGTTTCCAGGTTTGAACTTTGTTGTAAATAGAAAATTGTGTAGGAAGAAGTGATATTACTAGTATAGTGACCATTGGGTGGCGCCATTGTCTACTAAATTTCAAGGCTCTTACTAGACTGATTAGAAATGTATTAAAACTGTGGTTTTCAAACTTAATTATTAAAATATAGCATTTAGCTGACATACAAGAATGAATAAATGAAAATATGGGAAAGAGAGGACTCCCCCTTCTTGTGTAAGCTGAATTTTATTAAAATGCTCAGTACAGTTAATAAAAGATTGTAACAACCATTAAGCCAGTTTGGTGCAGTAGTTAAAAGTGAGGGCCCGGAAACCAAGAGTTCTAGTTCCATTTTAGGCATAAAAGCCAGCTGAGTGACTTTAAGCCAGTCACTCTCTCATAACCCGACCACCTCACAGAGTTGTTGTTGAGGGAAAAATAAGAGAAGGGAAGAGTATTAGGTATGTTCACTGCCTTGAATTACTTCTAAAGTAATGAAGGCAGGATAAAAATCTAATAAATAAATGAAATAATTTTAATATGTGTATAGGTTATAATATGCTACAAAAAACATATTACAAGAACCTTGGTGGGTTCTACTTAACTTTACTACCGGTTAGCAGCGGGGCTGCACGCGCTTGCTTCACTCCCGCATGCGCACACTCTTCTGCACATGCGCAGAAGCGTTTTGATGAAATCGCGGTCAGTGGGCGGGGCCTTCTGCTGGTTTTACTACCGGTTCTACAGAACCGGTGCAAACCGGGGGCAACCCACCACTGCTTGATGCATTCCAAAGTTTTATACAATCATTACTTCATTGCAGTGGCCTTTGGCTCTTGAGTCGAAGATATAGGTTGCATTCTAATGCGTTTGGAATAGTTAAAAGCTACATTATCTATAAATATATGCATCTTTTTTCTGGTGAAAGTATATTTTTCATTAAAAGAATAAAATTTACTGAAAAGGATCAGAAGACTCTTGATACTAAGATGATATCAAGACATTACTGAACCCACAGTGGTGGGTTGCTCCCGGTTCGCCCCAGATTGGGCGAACCAGTAGCGGCGGTGGCGGGAGGCTCCGGCCACCTGCCTGGACATCTCTGTGCATGTGCAGAAGCATCTGTGTATGCGCAGAAGCGTTGCGCAGAAGCATTCCTTGCGCTCATGAGTACGCATGTGTCCACGAGCAAATCGGTAGCGACCAAAATTGAAACCCACTACTGGTAATAGACATAACACCACAACAAAGGGACAGAACTTTGATTAAACAGAGTTGCCATCTTGACTTTTTTGCCTTTTCTTCAGACACCCTGATCATGAGATATTTATTGAAAAGAACTGGAATGCCCATCCTGCATTAGCTCATCAGATGGAGACAATCACTTGTTTCTAAGAGGAGCCATATTTATTGAAAAGCATTTGATGTTAAACCTCTCTGAGAAAGAATGATGCAATATTCTTTGTTCCTATTTTCACAAATTCTTGGAACAGAAGCTTCCATATTTTCCCACTCCTATTACTGTGAACCCTTATGGAAAGAGAGACATCATCAGTTACTCTGACTCATGCCTCATTAAGAGCATGTTGAGACACAACTTGATTTTGCCAGAAGGCAAATTTACGTCAGCAAGAAAGAAGATAATCACTGTCATAAATCTTGGATCACGTCCCCAACTGCTGACTGTGAAAGTAATATTTTACACTTAACCTAGTCTTCTCTGCCTAGTGCTGTGTATATGTCTGGAATTAATAGGTCCATTTTCCCCAAGCATCCTAATTATAGCTGTATGGCTGGGAATGATGGAGTTTATAGCCTGATAAGGTTGGACAACTGCAAGTTGTTCATAATTCCAGTCTCATAATTATTTATTTATTTATTTATTTATTTAATTTGTATACCGCCCTTCTCCCAAAAGGGACTCAGGACGGTGAACAGCCAAAATTAAAAAACATACAAATGCAAAAGTTAAGATAATTAAAAGAATTAAATCATTGGCTACCCAATTTAAAACCCCAAATCCATAAAATTTAAAATCCCAATTAAAAACCATTTAGGCTAGGCCGGCTTGATGAAATAAAAACGTCTTGAGGGCTTTACGGAAGGTCCGGAGGTCCGGGATCAATCGTATTCCAGGAGGCAGCTCATTCCACAGGGCAGGTGCCCCCACAGAGAAGGCTCGCCCCCTGGGGGCCGCCAGCCGACATTGCCTGACCGACGGCACCCTGAGGAGGCCCTCTCTGTGAGAGCGTATTGGCCGGTGGGAGGTTATCGGTAGCAGCAGGCGGTCTCGCAAATACCCTGGCCCTAAGCCATGGAGCGCTTTAAAGATGAGAACCAACACCTTAAAGCGCACCCAGAAGACCACCGGGAGCCAATGCAGCTCGTGCAGGAGAGGTGTTACGTGGGAGCGCCACATCGCTCCCATAATCACCCGCACGGCCGCATTCTGCACCAGTTGGAGCCTCCGGGTGCTCCTCAGGGGGAGCCCCATGTAGAGAGCGTTACAGTAGTCCAGGCGTGACGTAACCAAGGCATGAGTGACTGTGCACAAGGAGTCCCGATCCAGAAAGGGGCGCAACTGGCGTATCAGGCGAACCTGATAAAAAGCCCCCCTGGCCACGGCCGTCATATGCTCTTCTAAAGACAGCCGTGTGTCCAGGAGGACGCCCAAGTTGCGAGCCCCCTCTGTGGGGGTCAGTGACTCGCCCCCAATAGCCAGCGATGGCATCAGCTGGCTAGACCGGGACGCCGGCATCCACAGCCACTCGGTCTTGGAAGGGTTGAGCCGAAGCCTGTTCCTCCCCATCCAGACCCGCATGGCCTCCAGACACTGGGACATCACTTCGAGGGCATCATTGGGGTGGTCTGGGGTGGAAATGTACAGCTGAGTGTCATCAGCGTACAGATGGCATCACACCCCAAAACCACGGATGATCTCACCCAGCGGCTTCACATAAATGTTGAACAGGAGCGGCGAGAGTACCGACCCTTGCGGCACCCCGCAAGCAAGGCGCCTCGAGGTCGACCTCTGCCCCCCTGCCAACACAGACTGCGACCGGTCAGAGAGATAGGAGGAGAACCACCACAGCACGGTGCCTCCCACCCCCAGTCCCTCCAGCCGGCGCAGCATGATACCATGGTCGATGGTATCAAAAGCCGCTGAGAGGTCTAACAGGACCAGAACAGAGGAACAACCCCTGTCCCGAGCCCTCCAGAGATCATCCACCAATGCGACCAATGCCGTCTCCGTGCTGTACCCAGGCCTGAAGCCGGACTGGCATGGATCTAGATAGATGGTTTCATCCAGGAACTGTGGGAGCTGTCGCGCAACCACACTCTCCACAACCTTCGCAACAAAGCGAAGGTTGGAGACCGGACGATAGTTTGCCAAAACGGCCGGGTCCAGAGAAGGCTTCTTGAGGAGGGGCCTCACCACCGCCTCTTTCAAGGCGGGAGGCAAGAAACCCATAAATTTATAATCCCAGTGATCAGATTGAAGTCCTCATACAGAATACACTAAGGGTTCATTATTATAATTCTCCATAATTGTCTGTTAAGACAATGTGAGCAACCAAAAGATATAGGGGTTTCTTAGATTTATTAACACAAACCTGAGGAATATTTATTTATTTATCCAATTCGTATGCCCTTTCTTTCAGAAAATTAACAAAAGTAAAAAAAAAAAAATGCATTTAATAATAAATTCAACCATACTGTTTCCTCATTTGCCTGGCCTCTCAAGGTATTTGGGATGAAATCCTTTTATTTTTAGTTAGAGGAGGAGGAGGAAGAGGAGGAAGAGGAGGAAGAGGAGGAAGAGGAGGAAGAGGAGGAGGACTTTAACCAGGTTTCACATCAGGAAATTCTATATGCTGGATTATTGTTTCTTTAGGAGTCCCAAGACAAAGAATTATGGGCAATCCCTAAATTGCTTTTATTTGTATGGATTATATTTATCTATATTTACTTAATTAAAAATTAAAATTGACATATTTTATGCCTCTACTGCTTCTCATGATGATTTGATGAAATTTTAATACAAGACATCCTCAACTTGCGTTCATTTATTTAATGACAGTTAATTATGGCATCTGTAGAAAAAATGACTTACAACTTGTCTTCAAAGTTATGACCTCACAACCCCACCCCACCCCAATCACAGGACTGCAATTCAGATGCTTGGAACTGGCTCCCATTTCCAACTATTGCAGTGTCTTAGTGATCACATTTTCTGATCTTCCCACAGCTTTTGACAAAGGAAGTCAATTGGAAAGCCAGATTTGCATAATGATATGATTCACTTAATGTCCATGATAAAGATTGTCGTGAAGTCAGATTCAGTCATTTAATAACTCACTTTACAACCATATCAACTTAATGATGGAAATTATGGTCCCAGTTGTAGTTATAAGTCAAAGACTACTTGTATTATTTCACAACCTAGGCAGGCAAACAATTTTGATTAGCAGAACAACTGTAAAAAGAAGTTCTAGAAAATGTTAGGGATCATGGCTACCTCTGATTCAGTTAACAGGGTATTTAGGCTTCTGTGAAATAGTCAAAATGCAGGAGCTGGCCTAGGGGAAGGTAACCCACCAGAAACAAAGTCAACCAAGTGCTTGAGGCAACAGAACAAGGAAAACCGTATTTTGTAAACAAAACTGGAAAACATCCAGAGTACATTTTCCAAGGGTAAGTACAAAATGGTTTTTGTTTGTTTGTCTGTTTGTTTGTTTGTTTGCATAGTGATGCAGTGGCTCAATGGCTAAGACGCTGAGCTTGTCAATTGAAAGGTCGGCAGTTCAGCGGTTCAAATCCCTAGTGCCGCATAACGGGGTGAGCCCCCGTTACTTGTCCCGGCTTCTGCCAACCTAGCAGTTCGAAAACACGTAAAAAATGCAAGTAGAAAAATAGGGACCACTTTAGTGGGAAGGTAACAGCGTTCCGTGCACCTTTGGCATTTAGTCATGCCGGCCACATGACCACAGAGATGTCTTCGGACAGTGCTGGCTCTTTGGCCTTGAAACGGAGATGAGCACCACCCCCTAGAGTCAGGAATGACTAGCACATATGTGCGAGGGGAACCTTTACCTTCACCTTTACCTTGTTGCTTTGCAGGGGAGTTCATCTTCAATAGCAAATAATAATATCAGGAATAAACTGGGTGATTATTTAAAAAAATATTCTTTAGTGCCAGGAAGAGTAGTAATTATTTTTGGCCTAAGGAGTTATATTATAATTTGATGTATTGTAATAATATTCTCGAGGAGCATTCTGTCTTGGCAGAGTTAGTAAGATATATTTATCTTTTCCTCTGGCTTTATTTTAAAATCTTTGAATAAATATTCTAATTTCAACCTTAAAACTCATTACTTTGTATTAATAGTGAAGAGGGATTCTCTAGCTAATTAGTATAACTATCATAATACAAAGGGAAGCATTGCAAATGTATTATTTAGATATCATTGTAATTAGAATCCATATTAGCCAATAATAGAGAATGACTTTAGAAAAGGCTGAAAAGACTCCAATATTAATTGATGAGGCAAAAAACAAAACAAAACGCAATCCAAAGCAGTCCAATTCTAGCTGTTATCTGGCTTTAATTGAAAAGTCAGTTTCAATGAGATTATAAACCAAAATCTGGACAAAGATTAACCACCATGTAAAGTTTTATAATTTTTAACTCAACTTTTTTCATTCAAAAATTAAACCAGCAAACTCTGTTTTTGGAGTTTATCAAAACTGAGATATAAATGCCTAAATATACAAATAGATATCTGTGTTTGTGTGAGTGCATAAAACGCATATATCTTCTATCAACATTAGTTAACAGTTCTACCAACATTGTTGGAAGTTGGTAGAACTAGTAAAACTTGATACTTCTCCTCTGTTACAATTAAATCATGTTTACCATTTGTCTTATTGACTTCTTCCTTGGTTCATGATGTCCAATTTCAGCTCACATCAATGCACAAATCGTCAGCAAAGACAGAGACTATTGTGACACAACTGGAGTACTCCATGTGTCAGTCTTTTTACGTAATTTAATTCAATTACTCAGCTCTTTCTCATTAGCTAGACCATCATATTTATCTTTGTAGTGTTAATAAGAACAGCAGGATCTCAAATGCCACATCAGGGTCACACTGTTCCAATATTACCAGGCCTACAAATACTTTGTGAGTGAAGAATCCACATAATATAATTTGGTGCATATCAAACCTAATGGAATAGTTTCCTATAATTGTTGTTAGTTACAAAGTCATATCCAACCCATCGCGACCCCATAGACAACGTTCCTCCAGACCTCCAGAGGACGGTAGAGGACAGGAAGCCCTGGAGTTTCCTATAATATTTAGTGCCAAACAGAGTGCTTGGTTTCAAGAGCTCAAAGCATGTTAGTGTCAGGGTTCCAAGTGACACCCCCAATGAAAGAAGACTCCACGGCTAGAAGTGCCTCAAGGTTCCATTTTATTAGAGATGTCAAGTTGGCACATCTGGGAAAACCCAAATCTGAAAGCTTCCAGGTTTTCCCCACCCAAAATAAAGTCCAAGTCCCTGTCCAGCACCCACATGTCCATCACATGGTCCAATCAATGCACTGTCCCAACTGGAAATGCCTCCCAGTCACACCACTCCGGGTGCAGGGCAAGATGTCTTTGATTCTCAAAGAAAAGAATGTTATTATAAGGTAGATATCACTTCACTCCATACAATCCCCCCTCCCAGTTTCCCACAGCACTAAATGTGGCAGTCCTGAAGATCCAAAGTAAAAGATGACTTCCAGGACTGACAGTTAGTATCATTATACTAGAAATTACTGAGGGAAAATATAAAGCAAAGAAGTTCTATGCAGGATTGCCAGGCAGTCAACAAAGAAATGGAGCGTCAGCATGATAGAAAGTTTACTTTAAGGATGTCAACGTATCTTTTCAAATCTGTATTATCCTTTTGGAGGGATGATTGCTTCATTGCACTTTTAATTCTAGAATTACAGAATAATTCCACAGCTATTAAGAGCAGAAGTAGTGACAGTCATGATTTTAGACAAATATTTTTTTAAAAAAATTATAAATAAAATGTGTGCATTTCCAACCTCACTATCTAAGTGACTCTAGGCAGATTACAAATAACTATACTTAACTATCCAACTACTTAATTATATGCTGATCCGAGGAACTATTTTGATTCCCATAAATTAAGGATGTCAAATTTCATTGCGGGCCGCATCAGGGATGTGATTGACCCCAGGGGAGCTGGGGGGCATGGCCGACTGGGTAGGCAAGGCCAACTGAGTGGGCGTGGCCAGCTTGACGCCATTCCCCAAACTGCTGGCATGTTTCCTCTTTGCACTGGATAGACCAGGCCGAAGCTACGCTGGCCTGATCTTTTCTCTTCACACCGGGTAGACTGGGCTGAAGCCACGCTGGCCCAATCTTTGCCCTTTGCATTGGGTAGATCAGGACAGCCCCATGGACCGAATCTGGCCAGCGGGCCTTGAGTTTGACACCCCTGCTATATATCAACTATAATTCAAGGAACTATGACTTATAAGTACTACTGGTAGCACTCAAGATTGGGGATATCTAAATACGGTAGTAACTTCTGAACCTTAGTCTCAGTAACTATTCTTTCAATGGGAAATGAGAATTTGGTGTGTCCACTGACGTTAAAGGCTATAAATAAAAGGGAATCCAAGAAATGGACAGAGTTGGATAGCCAATTAATTTAAATAAATAAATAAACCTAGGGTGATCCATGGTGTCAAAAAAATCAAGATACCAGGTGTGACTGTGTTAACACAGCCCTGACCCTTTTAAAGTACACTGCATACATTTTAAAATGGGCAGAATTTCAGGAACACTCAATATCTAGATGTCAGCATTCTGATGCTGCCATAAAAAGACGAGGCTTGACTTTTCACCTACTTATTTTCTCTGTAGATAATATCCCTAGGAGATGGGATGGGAGGGGGGAACATTCCTGTGGGGTGAGGTCAGAAGCTGGGGAGACTGACTTGGAAGATGGCCAATGAGAAGATGAGAATTGGGGAACGGAAAGGGAAGGGTTTGGGGGTCAGAGGGTTAGTATCGGCTACGACGAAGTTGGGGCCAGATCTGTCGTACTCAATAAGTGGAATATTTCAGCAAAGATTAATTGTTTGGGAGTGCAATTTATTTGAGATGACATCGAAACCTGACACTAGACTTGTTTGACACTCTCAGGATGCTCTTACAAAAATGTGTACTTATCTTATACAAAATCAAATTTATTTTTTGAAAAACATCTATATTATATAAACCACTAGTTTCCATTGGATGTCAAGAAATCAATACCACAGATATTGAATGTAACTGTATTTCTGTTTAAATACTGACTTACTTTTGTACATTTAATAGAACATTTCAATTTCAATTAATTATGTCCCATCAAGTTCTTAGCAATTCTTAGTGACCACACAACTAGATTTTCTCCATTATATCTGTCCTTAACCTGGTCTTTAATATTTTGCAACAATACACACATCAGAACTGTGACTGACTCCATGCTTGGCTGTTTTTCATCCTCTTTTCCCCTTTCCTTCTACCTTTCCCAGCATTTCTCTAGAGCATGGTTGTCAAACTCGCTGCATCATGTTGCCATCTCATGATGTTTCATGACATTTTTTCCATTTGCGGAGCTGGGGTGGGGGTGGCCTGCACAGGACACATCAGCCAGTGGGCTGACAGTTTGACTCTCTTGTTCTAGAGAGATGTGTTTTTGTATCATGTGTCCAAAGTAGGATAATTTAAGCTTGATAATTTGTTTCCTGAATGAGAATTCTGCTTTGATTTGTTTGAAGATCCATTTGTTTATAAAAAATGGATAAAACCATTAGGAAATCTCAAGACAGAAGCTGGACTGGAAGTTTGGAAAAATATCCTAGGAGAAAGCAATCGTAAACCAGTTTTGTAGTGGAGCCAAGAAAGTTCATGAAGATATCCATTAGAAGATATCATCAGCACTCAAGCTCAATTTGAAAAAACAAAACAAACCACTTCTCTAGTATCAATAAAGTTTTCGGCTTTGCTGGTTTTAATTCCACTCTACTCCCATACAAAGAGGAGACTGCCAGAGAGTACAGCATAGCTCTGATTCACATTCTAAGCACTGCCCATCTTACTCTTACCCACCAACATATCTACTAGAAGACATTTAAATAGCACATCATCCATTGGGGCAGGGGTGAAATCCAGCAAGTTCTGATAGGTTCTGGAGAACCGGTAATGGAAATTTTGAGCAGTTCAGAGAACCAGTAGTGGAAATTTTGAGTAGTTTGGAGAACCAGCAAATACCACCTCTGGCTGGCCCCAGAGTGGCATGAGGATTGAGATTTTGTAATATCCTTCCCCCAGGAATGGGGAGGGAATGGGGATTTTGCAGTATCCTTCCCCTGGAGTGGGGTGGGAATGGAAATTTTGCAGTATCCTTCCCCTGGAGTGGGTGGGAATGGAGATTTTGCAGTATCCTTCCCCTGCCACACCCACCAAGCCAGCCCTCCAAGCCGCACCATGCCCACCAAGCCACGCCCACAGAACCGGTAGTAAAAAAAATTGGATTTCACCACTGCATTGGGGACACAAATTAGTAGAGAATTAATGCTGCACAATTGTGTAAGCATGAATACTTCTGCCTGTAGCCATCTGGAAAATAGAAATATTTGGGAATCTCATTAGATGTCAGAGAAGTACAAATGAGATCATAGCTATATTCTAATAAACTATGCAGAGTGATTTTATAACATTGCACAATGTGAGAGAAACCAGTATGTGCCAATATAGTTGCACAGAGTCAATTAGACTATAATGTGCATTAATAGCTATAATATAATAAGTGTAGAGAGAGATGATTTCTTTGTATTGCAAATAAAGTCATGAGCAGAAGTGCCTATGTGCAACAAATGGCAGCAACTCTGTGTTTATTTCCATTAAAACAGACTGTCAGTAAAAGACAAGAAGGTTATTTTAAAATGGGATCAAAGTCTTTGGATACATTAGGGCACAGCTCCATTTTAAAAAAACATTTTTTTTGCAAGGCACTGAAATTTAGCTAATGTGTAAGTTCTGGCTTTTCTTTAACCCAGTTTATCAATGAAGGGAACATATTTTCCAATTCAAATAAAAGGTTTTGATTGTATTTATGTAATAACTGTATATACAATGAACCTTGTTTAAGTAGAATGGGAAAAGGAGAGGAGGTTTTGAATAGTGGAATATGAAATTGGTAGAGGAAATGGAAGAGAAATGATAGCTGAAATGGTGTTGGGAATTGGAAGAAAGAAAAGAGGTTAAATGGCTTTTGCAATGAATTTACATGGCTACGTAATTCATTCCAGATTGCAGATTGAATTGGTGCTGTGTTGTTCACAATAAACCCTGTCCCTGTGCTTAATCATGATTAAAGAGGTTGTACATTTGCTACACCTACATGGTGCTATCACTTCAGTAAATACAATATATTTACTTTTTAAAATCCTATTTGGAGTTACATGTTTTCTAAGTGATTTTTTTTTTGTTCAGAATTAATATTATGTAAATCCTTATATATGACAACAATTGGACGTGATTAGCAATAGCACTTAGACTTATATACCGCTTTACAGTGCTTTACAGACCTCTCTAAGTGGTTTACAGTCAGCATATTGCCCCCAACAATTTGGGTCCTCATTTTACCCACCTCAGAAGGATGGAAGGCTGAGTCAACCTTGAACCTGGTGAGATTTGAACTGCCAAATTGCAGGCAGCCAGCAGAATTAGTCTGCAGTACTGCACTCTAACCACTGCGCCACAGTGGCTCATATATATATGAATGGATTAGGGCAGTGGTTCTCAACCCCTTTGGGGGCCGAACAGCTATTTCACAGGGGTTGCCAAAGGCCTCTCTCACCCCCCCCCCCACGCCTTCACTCACCCTCACTCTCTGCTCTGTTGGATCGCCGGCCGTTCGCTTACCCTGCCCACTTCCAATCTATTGCTGCCTCCTGAGTCCCAGCTGATGGCTAGAGGAAAAAAAACTTCAAATTCTTGCCACGGGGCTTCAAAGGGCTGCCCTATAGCCAGTGGTGGGATTCTGCCGGTTCTGCCCCGCCCCTTGCCCCGCCCCTCCGCACCACTATTTATTGCCAATAAATAGTGGTGGGTGAGGGGCGGGTGAGCCAGCAATTTAACAAACGGTTCGGTGTTTTTTTGTAATTTTATTGGCCTCAATATGCTTCAGCATAGGCTAATTAGCCCTTGATTAGATCGGCTCCCGACTCTCAGCTAATTTGCTCTCAGCTGTTTTGCTCAGGGCTCTGCTGCTTGCTGGAGCAGTTTTTTTTCCCCCTAGCTATGCTGGAAAACAAAATTGAAAGTAAAGCAGGCTGTTGGCTTTGCTGTTGCTGCAACGTGACAAAATGAGGCAGAGAGATTTCTTTTCTTTTTCCTCACCAAAAAAGGTAGGTGCAAACAATGGGAAATTTAAGGAAAAAGAGGAGCGTTCAAGATTTTAAAACACAAAAGAAAAAAAGCTCTATTTAACTAGGGAATTGTAATAATTGAAATACTATTAATTGTATATTGTGTTGAAAGCAGAAATGGTTAAGTTGTGGTTTGGAGGAATATATGGGGGAAATTATTTGGTTTATTATTATTGGTAAATATAATGAATTGATTTGTAAGAAATTGGATTGCATGGAAATAATTGGAATATTCATGTTCATAATTGATTAATATACAAAAAAGGTAGTTATATAACTAATTGATTTATATTAAAATGTTGAATTTATATTAAACAACTGTAATATTACATAATTAATCAATGTGAGGATGGATATAAAAATAGATGACAATGGGAAGGGGTATAATATAGAATAGAAGGGAAAAATTGAATTTGATTAAGATTAGAGATGAGGATGAAGAGTAATATTGGTTTTTTACAAAAATAGATGAGGAATAAATATGGCAAAAAGGAAATATAGAAATTGTAAATTTAATTGAAATGACTAAACACTGTTTAAATTTGTGAACCGGCCAAATACTCTGTTCAAAGAAAATACAGTGTATGTTTGTATTCTAATGTATGTTCTAATTATTGTTATTTATTCATATTTGTTCTCTTTTATTCTTTAAAGTTTAACAATTCATTCTTTATCTTAATATCTTTATATTTGTTTGAGATTGGCTTTCTTCCCTTTCATCTTTTTTATTGTACAGCAATCTTTCTCCTCAAACCTACCACCTCTTTCTTTTCTTTCCTTCTTACTTTCTCTTCCTCCCCCTCTTCTCCTCCCTACTTCCTCTTCCTTTCTCCTTCTCCTCCTCTCTTCCTCCCTCTCTTACCCTCACTCCTACTCTAATTTCCCTTCCCTTCCTTCATCCCTCTCTATTGCTGTATCCTTTTATGCATACGGACTACTCAGAGGGCTGAAAAAGTTATTTCTGACTGGTCCTCGCACTTTTGACCAGTCCTCGAACTTATGATTGTCCTCACATTTTACGTTTTTGCCCTATCTTGTCACCATGGTGAAGAGAAGCAGTTGTGAAATGAGTGACATGGTTGTTAAGAATGCTACAATGGGCATAAATGATGACTAGTCATAAGTGCAAAGACCAGTCAAAAGTGCGAGGACCTGTCAGAAATCACTTTTTTCAGCCCTCTGGGTAGTCCTTTTGTGCACATGGACTACGCAGAGGGCTGAAAAAGTTATTTTTGATTGGTCCTCGCACTTTTGACCAGTCCTCGAACTTACGACTGTCCTCACATTTTACGTTTTTGCCCTATCTTATCACCATGGTGAAAAGAAGCAGTTGTGAAATGAGTGACATGGTTGTTAAGAATGCTGCACGAGCATAAATGTGAGGATGGTCATAAGTGCGAGGACCAGTCAGAAATGACTTTTTTCAGCCCTCTGAGTAGTCCCGATACACATAGCCATGGCCACCTGGTCACATGACCAGCTAGCCACGCCCACCCAGTCATACGACCTCCAAGCCACGCCCACAAAATAAGCCATGCCCACAGAACCGGTAGTAAAAAAATTTAGAACCCAACCCTGGTTGGGGGTCACCACAACATGAGGAACTGTATTAAAGGGTCACGGCATTAGGAAGGTTGAGAACCACTGGATTAGGGTTACACAAAGAAGTTTTGTGAAGATCTGAAAACAAAAAGAACACACTTAATACTGGATGAACTGTACCCTATAATATTTAAGGAAAGAGTTGATGGCTTGTTTAGACTGATATTATCCTTGTGAAATTCTGGAGAATGGCCAGATGACTGGTATTTCCTATCATCAAAAAGAAAGATCCACGTAAGTACATCCTAGTCAGTCTCAGGAATACTGTTGAGGAGAACAGAAAAAGATCAATTTGAAAGTAACAATCAGCGAAGCCATTTAAACTACTTTCACATTCTTATGAAGGGAAAGTATATATGCAAGTCCCTGTAAATCATTACTATATAGATGCCACACAGATCAAAGTTTAATAATTAACATTGTTCATCTTTGCCAATATCTTTATGATAATTGGTGCCCATCCATTCAGTTCAGGGGTGGATTCTACTTACCTTTACTACCGGTTTGCAATAGGATCGCGCGTGTGCGCGCACTTTGTGTGCGCAGGCATGCATCTTGCTTCTATGCATGCACAGAAGCTTCTGCACATGTGCAAATCACTTCTCATGATATCAGGGTCAGTGGGTGGAACCTCCCGCCGGTTTTACTACTGGTTTTATAAAACCGGTCCGAACTGGGGGCAACCCACCACTGATTCAGTTGGAAAAGACTCCACATGAAGCTTTCACTTAAATTAAGGGAAGTTAGATTTTTCTGAAGATGCAGAACTTCTGTGTCTCTCAGGTGAACTGCTATCTCTGCCCTGCTTTATTCATTTTGGCAATATTCGATAAGAAGGAAGCAATGCTTTATTACAAAGGTCCTCCATGTACTTTGAGAATAATAGTAACCTTGTGTTTTCTTTAGAATCTTTAATAACTGCAAAGATAAATTGAAAATATATGATATATATAATTTTAGTATTAAATTTATTGCTTTGAAGCTTTCTATCAAGCTGAAATATATACATTTATATCTTAATCTATCTATGCAGTATGATGGAGATGGGAGGGTGAAGTGCTCCATAAGCAGACAACTGCTCCAAAAGCAGATATTTACATCTGCTTTTGAATTTTGTATTGGTCCTATCTGGGTATACTTGAGACATAAATTGAACTTACAGATGATGCTTGGCTGAAGCATTGGGAAGATAGGAGAGACCCCTTTCCAGTTTAGGGAATTTACACACAGAGGGAAGATGCTATTTCTCTGCAATATAGAACTGACCATGTTGCCTGTGTCAAAAATATGGTTTTCCATCCGTGTTTAAAATCAATAGACACAACCCTGTTCTCATAATTCTTCTTTTGAAGTTCAGGGCAAGACAAAAGTATCTTCTCTTGTCAAAGGTCACTGATCATAATTCCCAACTCTACACTGCCATTGCTCAATGTTTTCCTAAAAGCAAAAAGGTATTGTACTGTGCAGGCTGTGCCTACCATCATTGAATTATGCTTTATTATTCACATACCCGGCTCACATTGTCTGCTAAGATAATAATAGATTATATTGAACTATTCTATGAGTGTTCATGCATTGCAAACTCTTAATGTTACCAGTGTCCAAGGTCACTGATTTTTACATAAATATTTTCATATTTCCATGAATCTGTGTTATCAATTGCAGTTGTACAAAGCCTTATATATGACTAACAACTCTTTTCAATGTTTTCCTCTGGTAAGTCTATGTATTGCTGTATATGGATTTAGGAACAGAGTTGGAATAATTCTGGAGACTGAACAAGTTTGAAAGCAGATGCAGATTAAGAAACTGGTTGTTGCTTTGACTCTATTGCCTGTTTTCATGTAGTTGTGCGGATCTGCCACAAGTACAATTTCAGCTTTTATGATGGCAGAAATACATCAAATTATTTGGCACAGTTTCCCAACCACCTATGTTGGGGTTGAAAAAAATATGTTTTATTTGCGTTTTAACTGCAATGAAAATATTTTAGGGTTATTGAATTATAGAATATATTAATATTTGTAGTATGATCCTTGGTGTGAAATGGTCTTCCTCCTTCCAGTCATGTTAAACTGTAGCATTTCTCCTTCTGTCCAAAATTTCTGTCCATATTTCTGTCCAAAATATGTAAAATATTCATTTATTATTTATTATTAATATAGGGAGGAAAACACGCACTTACAAATATGACTGAGACAGTGGGAGCTGAGCATCTTTTTCCAATTCTACTTGGTGGGCAGTTGTAGTATAGGAAGTCAGAGGGGGTATTCAGCAGGTTCTGACCAGTTCTGGAGAACCGGTAGCGGAAATTTGGAGTAGTTCAGAGAACCGGTAAATATCACCTCTGACCGGCCCCAGCCCCATCTATTCTCTGCTTCCCGAGTCTTAGCTGATTGGGAGGAAATGGGGATTTTGCAGTATCGTTCCCCTGGACTGGGGAGGAAATGGGGATTTTGCAGTATCCTTCCCCTGGAGTGGGGAGGGAATGGAGATTTTACAGTATCCTTCCCTTGCCATGCCCACCAAGCCATGCCATGCCTACCAAGCCACACCCACAGAACCAGTAGTAAAAATTTTTGAATCCCATCACTGATAGGGCTTGTTGTTGTTTTCATTTCTGCAAGTGAATAGATGACCTCCCTCTCTTAAGGAGATGCATCCAGTGGGACCAAGAGGAAGGGCTTTCTCTGTGGTGACTTCCTCCCTATGGAACATCATCCCGAGAAATAAGGTTGGTCCCCACTTTGACACTCTTTTAAAAAGCCCTGAAGGCAGGGCTTGAAGAACCCAGGGTGATATGGAACCTATCAAATGATTGCTCTGATTGCTATCACCAGGGGCCTGAGGATTTATTGGGTTTTGTATTGCGGATTATTTTTGTAAGCCCTCTGGAGTTACCGTGAATGTGTTGGGCAGCCATATACATTTTCTTAATAAGTAATAATAAAAATAAAATAAATATTGGTACAGGACAACGAAAGCAGAATGTTCTGTATATATTTGTTTTATCTCTCTCACCATATATATATTGTTCTTTATACCAGAGTTTGTGTGTGATTTTAATAAAAACCCAGAGTAGATCTGTTAAGTTTCTGGATCTTTCCATTTCTGTCCTGGAGAAACCCAGTTTACTACTATAGAAGGAAAGTGCATGAAACTATATAAAAGTACATCTTAGACAGACTTTCGGTGAGATGCTTTCCGTATGAGTGATAAATCACACAGACTTTGATTGATTTCTATCCTGTCTACATTACCCAATGTAAGAGGGAAGTCAATAAGCCTCCAAAAGGCTCAGCAAACTTAATAAAAATGTAAGGGAATAATACATAGATTCTATAGCATCCTCCATTAGACGGTGACATAAGTGCTGTCTTGTTTTCTCTGTAACAACAATCAATACACCTATCCTAGATTTCTATCTTAACAGCAGTCCTCTGTGGGGTTTTTTTTTGCAGTGCTCCAATGTGCTTTGGGTATCAAAGTTTGCATGACTATTTTTTTAAAAAAAAAGATTTTGAGAAAGGTCAGTCCTTCTACAGTGCTAATTATATTGCTTCAGAAAGAGATTAGACCACGGTAGCAACCAGGAAGAACAGCTTTTATATAAAGCTTCAATAAGTAGCAAACATTAAAGCACATTTTTCCCCCTGCTGAGTCATTCAACAGACTGGGGTTCAGTTCATTAATTTGCACAACATTGTTCACCAAATTTCTTCCGAAAATAATTAATTTTTATGAAGTGTTATTTGCTTACAACTTTAGAATTTGTTTCTGGTGAAATCAAAATCAGACTTCAGGAAGAATTATGTTGAATTTATCATTATGGTCATTATTACCATATGGTATTTCAGCTAAAGAGTATCTTCATGATTTTCTTCTGGCTTTCTTTTACTTCTTTGGGATTTCCCATTCTCAAGAATTATGGGGAATATTTTCCATCCATGAAGCAACACCGTAAGAGTGATAATTTTCCAAAATGCAATGTGTACTAAATACCACATGGGAAAGAATACCAACAAGGTATGCAATAACATCCACATAATATCAGCTGTACCAAGAATGCATTTCATAACCACAGGATAAACAGGACATGCTAGACTGGGACTTATTTGGGTGGGAATGTAGGCCCAAGGCTTGTGGGGACTCTGAGAGGCAGAAGATACAGTATGGTATTCCTGAGGGGTGGGGGAGACTTTGAAAGGTCTGAAAAAGGTGGGCCTAGGTCTGCACTAGGCTTCCCAGGGCCTCCCCTATGTTTTAGACACCCTGTGCTCCACTTAACAACATGTATGGTCAGAAGAGCAGGGATAGGGGTCATTAAGCGAGGCAATCATGTTATTATATTGCTTAATGACCATTCTGACTTTCAACTTTAATGGGTAGGCTTCTTTATGGTCATAAGTCAAGGACTATATGTACTTGATTTTAGGTTCTCTGATGCATAATATGGCCAAGCAAAATAAAAATATTTATGCCCACTAGTAAGGCCATGAAACAGTTGAACATGAAAATACAATTTTCTTTTTATACCCACTATAATTTAATCCCAATATATTTTATCCCATTCCTTCCTATTGTGGTTTTCACTTCAAGTCATGAAGCTGGGCATTTGTTGGCTGTTGACATTTACTAATGACCTATTGCTTAGCAACCATTCAAAATTATGATGGACCACAAACTCCAATTTACAATCGAGATTCAAAATCTGACCCTACTATCTGTGGTCACATTATGTGGTCACATAGTGACTGGCTGAACAACCATCATAATTTACGATCATAATTCTGGGCTCAATTGCGGTCATACATTGAGGACTATACATAACATATGCTGGGTCTCAGCTCCAAGAGTCATAATCTGTCAATGAAATTTCCACAGGAATCTGTCTAGACATGAGAAAACAGAATGCTAGATTAGATGGGGTTTTAGACTAATTCAGTGTTTCCCAAACTTGACCCTTTGAAGATGTATGGACTTCAACTCCCAGAATTCCTCAACCAGGCATACTGGTTGGGGAATTCTGGGAATTGAAGTCCATGCATCTTAAAATAGCCAAGTTTGGGAAACACTGGACTAATTCATAATGGTACATCTTTGTTATGGCCTGTCAGCAGCCTGTACAGATTGTAGCTGATTCCGACAACGAGGAGGCTGGTGTGGTGCTGCGCCAGCAGCCTTGCAGCTGGCGAGTCAGACCGTGAGGAGGCTGGAGAAGATGTGGTGCCAGAGGCAGGGATTCAGCCAGGGCCTTCAGAACCTCCAGAAGCTCCTTTAAGTGAAGAGGATGAAGAGGAGGAGCCTCTTCTCAATGCATGGGCCCGCAGAGCTTCCAAAAGGCAGGAGTGGCTCCTCAGGAGGAGGTCTCCTCGAGAGTAAGGCTTGGGGCTAATTGGCCACTCCCTTAGCCTATTTAAGGAGGAACGCCAATTGCAGCAAGTTGTAAGGAACAACTTTAGTTCACTCTCCTTCGCGTCTGGATTCTCTGCAAAATTGCTCCTGGGCTTTCTGCCAACTCTAATAAGACTGTGATTACCTTATCTCAGAATTCTTGTAGGCTGTTAAGACAGTTTATTAACAGCCTTTGGTTGATAAAGACTGAGTTATTTGAGTAAAATAAGCTTTGTATAGAGTTTGTGTGTGCTGCATTCTTTGGGGTCTGTAGCTGGGGCAGAACAGTCTTATAAAACTAATCAACATTTGGATTTATACCAGTTATGCAAGACTGCAGTTGGAACATCTATCCTACTGACAACCCTATTCAAGTGTTCTGGGAGATTCCACCTACACAATATAAAACACAAACCTCGATGCAATCTGCATTAGAAAAGGTCAGGGACATCAGAATTTAGATGCTGAGTTCCTATTCAAAATATAGAGTACTTGACAGCGAAGCTACATTTATATTCCAGAAACATTCTAAAGATTGTTCACAAACAGCTCTTCAAATCAGAGAACAGCGAATATATTGATAAATTCAATGAAATTACCTGTTCAAGGACATTTTCTGCATGCTGTAAGCAATAGGCAATTGTTTTTAAACATTATTACTTATTGTTTGAGCTGCATGTAATACTATATATGTATCACATAAATTTGTTCTGACTTTAGAGTTAAAAGAAAACTCTTACCCTTTAGAGTCTGAAATAAAATGATAGGCCTGGCTATGCTGAAGTAGAACCAAACAATCTCTCAGATTTTCATTTGCTAGAGTTACGAGAAAAAGCTGGAGGGTACACATAGGAAGAGACATTTATAATGCCACGGTTTTGGTATTAAGCTTAGTATTGTTATTATTATACAATTTATCAAGTGAAATGTATGCAGGGGTGAAATCCAGCAGGTTCTGACAGGTTCTGGAGAACTGGTAGCGGAAATTTTGAGCAGTTCAGAGAACCAGTAGCGGAAATTTTGAGTATCATCTCTGGCTGGTCCCAGAGTGGGGTGGGAATGGAGATTTTGCAATATCCTTCCCCTGGAGTGGGGTGGGAATGGAGATTTTGCAGTATCCTTCCCCTGGAGTGGGGTGGGAATGGAGATTTTGCAATATCCTTCCCCTGCCACACCCACCAAGCTACACCACGCTCACCAAGCCAAGCCCAAGAAACCGGTAGTAAAAAAAATTGGATTTCACCACTGAATGTATGCCTATGTTTCTATCTCTCTCTCTCTCTCTATCTATCTACATATATATCTACACATATATGGTTTATTAAGCTTATAGTGAAAAGCTAAAGTAAAGTGATGAAGCTGAGGCAACAACCTTGGCAATGTCCCTTTATTTTTCTTGTATCTCGTGTTGCTGTGAAGAGTAATAGGATGAGAACTGTGAAAATGTTTGAGTGCTGAAATGTACTGTAGAAATTAACCATAACGAAGTAGCAAATTGATTTTCTCCTTTTCAAATGCACTTTCAAGAATTCAAAAATAAATGACTCATGATGCTTACCAAATGCAACATTTTTTTTTCTTTAAAGTGAGTTTGTTGAAACATTCCAAATAAGAATGTGGGACTCTAGCAACTTGTGAGTGGTTGCTGTCTTGCTTTGCTGTGCAATAACACTTGCTTCTAAGAAAGTGCCATTTTTCCCGTAAATAATGCCTTTCTTCATGAAGTAGGAAAATAGTAGCCAGTAGGGTTAGGCAGCTTTATTCAGTTCCAAAAAATTGGAATAGAGCTTTAAATATTTAAAAATGTGGCACAGGTCTGTAACTCTTTAAAGTAACTATGTCTTTTCCTGTAATTACAGGCCAGCTGCAGAGAGCAGCATCACCCTCCTATGTCTAGGAGAAGACATAGTTACTTTAAAAACTTTACATAAAGTATTATGGCCATGTCCTATGTGCTCAAAGCACTTTTTTAGAATCAAATCCAAAGCATTGTCCAGCCGTAGTAGTTAATCCAATAAAACCAGCTCCTCAGTAATATACTTTGCATTTATGAAAAAGTTGGGATTATTTAAACAATTGTTCTTGGATTGCTCTCAGATTGCTCCTGCGTGAGCAGTTGGGTACCAAGGGAGAGATGGTAATGATAGTCCACCATATGTGTAGGCAGCGGTGAAATCTGGCCGGATCTATCCGGCTCACGCAAGCTGCGGGTCGGCAGCGGGAGGCTCCGCCCACTTACCGGGACATCATTACATCCTGTTTTTGACCCTCTGCGTGTGCTTACATTTCTGATCTGGTAGCGATCTCCCCGTACTTTGCCTGCTTTTCTCATTGCTGCTTTGTCTCATTGCTGCTATCCCCCAAAAAACCAGCAAAATAATGTGCTGAAGCTGACCAGTCTAAGGGCGCTAGCCAGATGAATACCTGATAGGCAGATTTTTTTTCCCCTATTTTTCTCACCAAAATCTAAGCTGAGTCTTATACTCCAAAAAATACAGTATCTTGAATTTATAGTTCTTTTTCTATTTAAGAAGATAAAATAATATCTAACACTTGAAATGAAAGGCACGATGCTTTCACATTGGCTTTCTAAAATTACAGTAGGCTGAGTCTGATTTTTTTTTCCCAAAGAAAGTTAAATGAATGTCATAATTTGAGTCATCTTCAAGGTGTATAATGAGGCTATTTGAACAGTAAACATTAGAACAGGATTGTTTCCTGGAGCAGGAATCAAGGCTCATCTGTAACGGAACTGAACAGAAGAGTACATTAAATAGAGTTCTTTGCAAAAGGCCAGGTAGCAAACAGTCTGAACAAAAGACCAAATAATTAATTGGTGGCAACCAGCCTAGAAAAACCTCATTGGCTAACAAAGTTATTTTCAAAGAAGAAAGGGGCAATTAAAAGAATGAAGGCAAATTAAATAAAAGGATTATGACCCTAGACTACCAATTATAAAGAACTCCCATATGTTTATTTTATAGTAATTTGTTTTATATTAGTTAGTTCCTACTGTTGGTTAGAAGTGTAGATTGTGAATTTTAAAGTGCAGCTGCTTTCTTGTGGTTTTGGAGAACCACCAATTCTAGAAGTTTGTGCATTTATTTTATCAATTTATATCTTCATAAATTTATTTTACAAACAAATAAGTGTATAATATATATTTTACATGTATAAGTTATGTAGAAATTATATGATCAAGTGACAACATACCGGTAATCCTATGACTCTTGACTGAAGTAAATCCTATTGAATTCTGCATGAGCCAAATTTTCTTCAGTGATTTAAATCAGAAATAACACCAAATGTGACGTTTTTCCTCAATAGTTGTATCTTCATCTTTCTCCTCCTCACAACCCTGTATATGAGAAGGGAACTCTGTGCAGCAGAGATTATATATAATAAATTATATATAATATACAAATTATATATGTAATTTAATACTTTGTATTTTGAGAAGGGGTTTAAAAGTAAAATAAAATTTTACAAAGACATATGGTATTCAAACTTATGCCTCTATACATCAGGTGAACTTTTCAAATTTGATGGGTCAAGAGCTCCTGGTTTGGAACAGATTGCCCGATCTGGTAGTGATGGCAGCGGGTGGTTCGCAGAACCAGTAGCAAAAATCACTGCCCCCCTCCCATGCCCAGCTGAGCCACGCGATCATCAGAGGCTTTTATTTTTTACTTTTAAAAGCATTTTTTCTCCTGCCAAAAAAATGTTTTTATACGTAAAAAAAAAGCCTCTGATGATAGCACGGCTCAACTGGAACTGTCAGAGCCTTTTAAAAGCATTTTTTCTACAACCTCTTCGGCTGAAGAGGTTGTAAAAAGATGCTTTTAAAAGCCTCTGGCAACTCAGCTGGAAAAAATGCTTTTAAAAGTTGAAAAAAAAAGTTGGCCATGCCCACCCAGTCACATTAAACCCCCCCCCCCAAGCCATGCCCACAGAACCAGTAGTAACAAATTTTACATTTCACCACTGGTTAAGGGACAAAATCACTTTTAAACATTTGTGAGACTCCCCACTTCCATTTTTTTAAAAAATTCAGCTCGTTCCACACTGATTTTATAATACAATTGACCATATTCTTTGTGACCTTCAGTTAGGACACAGAATAACAAAGAAGTATAAAATAAGAAAAAGGAATTCAGGGACATCCCCAGTGGGTTCAAACTAGACAAGATGGGGAACAGCATTCAAACCTTGCCCATTTTCTATGAACCTCAGTGGCTCATACCCATCCAAAGGACAGGGCTTGGGTTGAAGTGCTGCCTCCCCAGAGTTACGAGGGGAAGAAAAATGAAGGTATAGCTATTGAGGAAAAAATATTTTTACATTTTTTTTTTTTTGCCCATGTTGAGCTCACCCGATGGACACAGTGATGTCACACACCACTATATGAAACTACTCATTTTATTTCCCCTGTTAATATCTATGTTTGGATATGAATGAAACAGAAGTAGAATAAAAGAATAGTTAATATTTTTTAAAAATATGAAATATATCTACCAACTACCAGTGAAGTCCCTCCCTAATATGTAAAGCCTCAATATTCTTATTTATTTATTTATTTATTTATTTATTTATTTATTTATTTATTTATTTATTTATTTATTTTCTTCACTGCCCATCTTACCTACGTGATTCTGGGTGGTTTACAACATAATAATACAATATAAACACCTGAAGAAAAACACAGATTAAAAACAGAGTTAAGAACAAGATAAAAGTTATAAATTAATAGTCAAAATCAAATTTAAAAATATGTACATTGCTCCATATATTGGAACAATGTTTTCTTTAGAACAGAAACCTTAAATTTCCCAGTAAAAGGATGACCATCCTGGAAAACTTGAAATGGCAATCATAGAATGTAATTTGCTTGAGGAACTTCTTCTTTTCATTCTGAATAAATAAAAATGAGTTACAAAGGAATCTAATAAAAATAGTTCCTTGCAGGCTCATTCAATACTGGTGGCATTTGTTTTATAATAAAAGTGAGGACTGAGCTAAATGTAATGTTACAAATGTCACCCTCAAGTTATATTAAAGATTTAATTTTGTTTGCTTAAAATGTTATGAAAGAACTCACATGTCCAAATCCCTTATGGGGGATGGGAGTGAGGATAAATGACATCCAAAATTAAGAAGCCACAGAGATATTTCTTAAGAGGAAACATGTGTCTTCCACCAAACTCAGAAATATTCATGAAATATCCCTTTCCATTCACTGCTCTGATCTCAAATCTCCTGCCCAAACAATCACATTCAAACAGAACCATGTGTACTGTAATACGAATAGCCTCCCTGACTCAAAACTAATTAAGCCGATCTTTTTGTAGCTCTCCTTTGTAATTCTGAGGCGTATGTCCATCAGTCAGCCAACACAGAAGTAGAAAAGGTTATGTTCACTATACTGCTAAATAAATACAGAGAGCATCTAGGATGCCCGAGCGCTAAAAAGATGCTTGCAATCTTTCTATTTTAAGAATGTTTTTTTAGTCAGTACCTGGACAGCATTTAAAGTCAGAAAGACAGAAATATAATGTAAGATATCGTACGACCAATATCCTTCAATGAATGTTGTCCTTTCCCAGAAGAATACGCATTTCCTCTGTTTTCCATATCAGTCTCCCTTTCTGACTTGTAGTTGAATTAATCTGGGGTAAACAACTGTAGATTGCTAAAAATGGAAAGTTTGAGGTGACTCTCCAGCTGCTTCCTGTCAGCTCGCAACTCACAAAGGCAGTAATGTATGGTGTCATTAGATCTCTACTCAATTGCCTGGACAGATGGGAGGAGATGTTTGTGTTTCATCAATTTAGGTGCGCTTAGCCATTCTTAATGTTTGTCTGCAGTAAGAGCGTAAATGTGTTATGCACTATTATCTGAGCAATTATAATCTTTCCAAATAAACACACACAATTCGTTTGCAGGTAGTCATTGAAGTAAAAACAGGTGTTTCCTATAATCTTTATGATTGCTTACACATCTCAATTTCCTTGTCTTAGCCTCCAATTACTTTGGAATGTAGAGACTTAGGCGAAGCCCCTGATCAAAGGCACCCAGCTTTGGAAAGAGTTATTCAGGGATCCAGTCACACTAAATGTAGCCAGGGTAGTTCTATAGACAGTGAAATAATTTATATATTCAGTCAACTGTTTAGTCATCAGAAAGGTTTTTTTTTATGTATTTTTTCATTAAATCTAAAACATCAAACCATTTAAAAAAAACTCAGTTAATAATTGGCTCTTAGCTTGGAAATGACTCTATCGTTGACTAGAATGCATTAAGAATTTAATTCAGTAATATAACAAAAATTATTAAAATATCTATGGTATGTTTAAAAAAGTATTTAATAACTAGATCAGGGGTGTCAAACTCGTTTTCATTGAGGGCCGCATTAGGGTTGTGTTTGACCTCGGGGGCCAGGGGCTGTGGCCAAGGGCGTGGCCAGGGTAGGCGTGGCCAGCTTGACATCACTCATCAAGGCTCCATTTTCAGCTGCAACGGCCTTCTGCCAGAAAAAACAGAGCTTGGGGAGGCCTCGCACAGCCCACCTCAGCTCCAGTTTCATTGGCAGAGGGCTGCAGGGGAATGTCACGGCCAAAAAAGGAGCCTGGGCAGGCTGTGCATGGCCCTTCCAAGCTCCATTTTTTCTAGCAGAGGCACCATGAGCCGATGTTTCACTGTTTCCAGGCTGGGCGCACAGGCCAGATCTAAGAACCCTACAGGCTGAATCCAGCCCCCGGGCTTTGAGTTTGGCACCCCTGAACTAGATCATAAAATCACAAAACTGGTGCACAAAATAATAATGAAAGAAAAAAAGAGACTTAAAAGAATAAGTGATATTGAAAACTTAATTAAAGGCTCCCCAAAATAGCTGTAAAACTTGTAACATCTTCCTGAATGCCATCAGGGAGAAGGCTAACCTGATCTCCATTGAAGATGGAATGCTTTTCTGTTTACTCTGCAGATATAGCATGGATAAGTCTACAAAGAAGACTAAGGGGAAGAAAATTGGTATTGGTCCAAAGAAGCTGAACATCAGCTTCCTTCAGTCTTGGTCAAAGGGCCAATATGCCTAAGACTTCTGAAGGACAGTTGATTGCCTTATTGTGAATTATGAAAGATAACATATCATACATATAAATAATTGGAATAACTGATCATTTGTCAGATTATCAGTATTTACACATAATAAAAGTTCTGGAAGTTCCCTTGAACAATTTTTCTTCAAAAGTGGAAGTGTGTAGGTAGCAGATGAGGGTCAAGGCCAAATCTGGCCAAACTAAAAAAAGATGTAGCACCATTCCAAAAACAGAACAAGATAGTTCTGGGAGTAAGAAGCAGTATGGCAGAAATCACAGGTTTTGTAAAATGCTCTGGAAATGCAAAAAACATTTTGCTGATTGCTGTCTGAAGTTAGGCTTGTGTATCATCTCACTCCTGCTCAATACAGCATTTGAGACAAGCTGGGATACTACCGGTAGGAGCCAATCAAGGCTCCTTTCAGCTGACCAATAGGAGAGCTCTGGTGACGGCAGCAGCTCTTGGAGAAATTCCTTCACACGGACACCCCACTGCATGCCAAAGAAGAGGGAAATGCTGTCCCCCACTTTCCTGCTTTCAGCATGTACTGAATACATTTGTCTATTGATCTGCACACACACAAAGGTCAAGAATATGAATTGTTAGTATGAGAGGAAAGTTACCAGTGTGCACATAAATTCCCACCAAAAACGATAATGTTGGCACCACCGTGTCATTTTCTGTGGCAGCTAGGATGGTCTGTTACACCGTGCAGCCTCTGAGGGGAAGCTGTGTTATGAGTAGGCATGAGTGGAGGGGAGGAGAATAAGGGCTGTTTTTAATCCAGAGGATGAGAAGCAAGGCAATTTAAAAGCTTGGTGCATGCTGCTTTTTATATAAGCAGGTGGGGAAATCAAGCTAGAAAGCTGGCTAAAGAGATCATGTTTATGAAACCATCCAGCAGAATTAAGGAAGGGGGGTGGGGGGTTGCTAAGAAAGACAGTGTGCTGAAGGGTCCCTTTAAAACTCTCAATACAATCTCCTAAAGCTGTCTCTAGCCTGCCTGCTTTTTAACTGTAGCCCTTACATATGACATAAAACCTATCTGAAGCTGACTGAACCTGTGAGCTTTTGTGCTATACAAAAATTAGGCCTCCATACAGTATTTAATGTAAATTAAAACATTACATCTAGCCATTTCACTTAAGGATAGAGAAAAAAAGGAACAATAACAATATGTATTCCATCCATATTACATTTCCAAATGGACCCCAGGCTATAAAATGTTTCTTCAAATATAAATTGAGAGCCAAGCAATTTATACCATTGTATAATTGATGGGGAATAAGTAACCTTCCAGAATTTTCATGGCTTTTAATAAACATTTGATACTGATCAGAACAGCCTGAGTTATGCTGCAATCAGATATGTTCTACTATGCAACACTGTCTCAGCAACTGGCACAGCATAAATTGATCTGTTGTTTAAGATCCAAAAGGATGAGGATACCATTTATGAGATTAAAGAAAATCATCTTGCTTGCTTTTAGCCATTGTTGCTATGTGGATTAAGGTTTCTATATCCAGCTACAAAGACAACCGCAAAGAAAGAAACTAGAAAATATTGTTTGTGGGATAAAAACTACCAATCTCTTCATTAGATACCCAGTATGACAAAAGGTTTATTTTTATATTAACAACAGTGTGATTTTTCACTGCTTATAGATCAAAGTTCGATTTTAACAAAAATAGAACAAGGTTATTTTACAAACAAAAACCTACAATGTCTGCAACTTGATCAATCAAGCAGACAAAAGCAAAATCTTAAGCAGTACCTGGGCCAGTTGCTGATGTGTTGGCATAGCAACTCTCAGAGTTCACTGCCAATATTATATAATTAGTTATAGAATTATAATTATTAGTTACCAAACTAATATTATCATAAAAATAATTAGATAATGGCTGATCTCAGTTGGGCATATTCAAACTAACTACCTTAAAGAATTTATTTAATAAATTCTTTCATTATCTTTTATTTTTTTAAAGCACTGATATTTTCTCCTTGCAGAGCTCCATATTGTTAAATAAATAGGAGTGGACATAAATATTGGCCTGTACCTACAAAATAAAAATAAAAATTAATCAGGAACATGTGGAGATTTTTTTAAGAACAAACAGAAACAAAACCTGTGTACTAAATCCTGTTACCCTTTTTTCCTACTCTGAACCCTATGATGTTGTCACTTACTTGTTGATAGCTGAAATGAAAATCAAGTATGTTTTGTTTGCTGTTTCTTAGTGTGCTCTAGTTGTGCAGTACTTCCCAATAATTTTTACCTAAATCAAAATGCAGACTTTTGTTCTTATTTATTTATAAGATTTATAAGGCTGCTTCTCTCACACTTTACAACTGTGAGCAGCATACAAAAATAAAAATAAAAAAGAGGAAAATTCAAAAACCAAAAATATTCCCCAGAAAATAAAATAGAGTCAATGCATAATTAAGACTGGCAATAAAAACATACATATCACAGAATTGATTCATCTAAAAGCCAAGTCTTTGTACAAAAAGTCCAATAAGATTGGAACAATTCAAACATAGGGGGCTAGAGTTCATTCCAAAGGGCAGAGAAGGCTGTTCCATAAATTCCACTGAATGACATTGTTTCAGAGAAGGAACCTGGAGCATGTCTACCTTGTACCACAGGTAAAGATTCCAGGGAGAGGCAATCTCCCAAGTAATCCAATGTCATATTGGACCTCATAAGTAATAATCAGCATGCTGAATTATACATGGAAACCTATTGGAAGTCAGTGCAGCTCACAAAATAGTGATGTTACATGGGCATGGTGAGGCATACCCATTGTTATCTCTCCTGCTATATTTTGAACCAGCTGAAGTTTTCAATTGGTCTTCAAACGTAGTCTTATGTAGAGTACATTATAGAAATCCAACAGGTTAGTGACTAAGGTATGAGTAATCACAAACAGAATTTCCTGATCTAGAAGAAGATGCACAATATAAACTTGCAGAAAGGCCCCACTGGTCTTCAAGTAGGAGCCAAGAGTCTAGAGGATACCCAAATTACAAACCAGCTCTGAGAGGAGAGTTCAGTCCTACCCAGAACTAAAGATGAAAACCCCCAGAAATGGATCCTAGGAGAACCTACAGCATTCCATCTTGCTAGCGGCAAGAGAGTCTGTTTTCCCCACCCCACCCCCGTGCAGACCTCCAGAACGTCTACACATTGGAACAGAACCAAGTTGGCTCACTTGGTCAGACAAGGGCAGGGATGTAAACGAATGATACTTGATTCTCTGCCAACAGGTAACCTCAATGATGCTTCGTGTAGATGTTAAACATAAGTGAGGAAATAGTGAATCCTAAAGCATATCCCCCATAAAACAGAGGCCTTAGGGCTAGATCTTCCACACACACACACACCAATATCAACTGGAAGAAACAATAGAGAAAGGAGGCAATACCATGTCTCCTAGACTCAGCCCTCTTAGCCAAGGATAGTATGTTTAATGGGGACTAGAAGTGATGCACTTCCCCATCCTAAATCCATCACAGGATTATTGAAAAGCACAATCAGTGCAATCTCAGCATATGTTCCAGCCTGAAACCCAATAGCAAGGATTTAAGATTATTTACTTTCCATGCATCTTCAAAATTGCAGGTTGATTGCCTTCTCAACAATCTTCTCTAAATTTGGCAAATAAAAACAATAAATAAACCTTACCCTAGAGTGAGGAAAATCCTTTTTCCATGTTACTCTGAGTATGAAGCTGAGATGAAACTATGCATAAAAATAGCAGTAGCCATATGTTTCTCTTGAAAAGGTGTCACCAGACATCCTCTAACACACCTCAATTTAGCAGGAGTAATTAAAAAGGAGTTATATCTTTCTGAGTGCACATATTAAATGAAAATCTATGACAAATAAGCTGTAAATTCTTCATCCAATAAGAAAGCAACAACTTGTGACACAAATGATCTTTGATCACAATTCTTATTATGTGCTAACAATAGTGTCAGCATCTCTTCCTTTTACCTCTGTTAATAATAGATCTTCAGTTAACTATTTAAGCACCACAATTTCACAAAGAAGCTTAAAAGATGTCTATGGAGATTCTCAGTCATCCAGTTGTTGGGACAAGCTTGAAAGCTTGTTAACCAACACCGCAAAGAATGGAAAATGGTGTAAGACGATAATATCTGCCTTCAAGCTCAGAATGAAGACTGAGGATTGAAAATTTCCCATTAGCACTATAAATGACCCTATTGAAATTAATATGCCTGAGTGTGTTGAAAAATATCTTTTCATGATTCAATTTTAGTATGAGTGACAAGTATGAATGACAACTTAAAATAGTTAATATGATAAAATACATTACAGTATAAAAATGCAATAGAAGTTTGCTATAACAGAGCTTAAGGAATGTATTATATGCTTCTCACCTCAACATTGATTAGAGCAAAAGAAAAACAGGACCTGTATGCACTGAAATAAATATGGTTATTGGTTAAGGAGAGATTCAGTGGATAGAGACAACCAGCATTTAAAGTCCTGAAGCTGAGAAAAATTTGAGAGCTCTTACCAGGGAAGGTATATAATCAAAATCCCACGGGGATAGCACTTGTGGGAAAGAAGAAGGGAATGGTGAAAAATATGACTTCTCATTAAATTGTAGTTGTCCAGCTGGTGGCCTGGAACTATATGTTATCTGTCAAGAAATACTTGTTCATGCCCACCACCACGCACCTCCAATGCCATCTTCTTCAACCTACTTCTGCATATGAGATGTGAGTGAGTCAGATGCAGTTGTATGAGAGTTATTTCCCCTCCCCAGATCCTTAATTTATATTCAATTTTAAAATCACCAGAAATGTAAGGAAATGGAGATTACTATTAATGATTCAGTGTGATTACTGAACAATTAACTTCAGGGGAAAATATAATATTTAGTTTGATTTAATTTTCCTCCACCACAACCAGTTTTAAAATTACTATATGGAGCTGGAGCAGCTCAAAACCCAAAGAAAATTGCAGAGATTTGCTTTAAGCAAACACAAACAATTCTTCGCACATCAGTCCAGTGGGAACTATCTCTGAAGAGTCAAATGCCAGATTGCATTGAAAGGAAATAGTCTGGCCTGATTCTTTTCCTATATATTTTTTTATATATAACTGTAATGAAGAAAGCTTGTTCTGCAATCATTTGGGACATATCTAAAATGTCAAAATGTCAAAAATAGAGGTTGCATTGAATGATAAAAGTTATGTATGACACATACAGCACATAAAAAAAGTTTACATACCTAACAGTACCCATACATTAATGTATTTGGTCAAGATGATGAATTTAGCTGGATAAGAAAAGTGGAATGATGGTAATGCTGAAATAGTCATGGATGTAAACCCAACTCTAACTCTCACCAATCAAACTAGGATTGTTTTTTATCTCAATTAAAATCCTGTGTTCATACAACAATCAGGACAGCTTTATTTCACATCTAATCTAGCTAATTTTCATTATGTGTTTTCAGCTTAATATGATGATTGATGTCTTTGACTTGTAAATCACGCTTGAGTGTGGGAAATATTAATACAGGACACTTGATTCTTCTAAGGAACAGTACACAAACAGATACTGTTCCTACTTCTGAGGAACAGTAAACAAGTAGGAAGAACTGAATCTGGAGAAACAGTGATTCAGACTAGAAAAGGGCTAAGAATATATATTGTCCTCCTATCCATTTAACATACACAACAAATCTATTTTGGTAGGATTGGAAAATATGACAGCCTAAAAAACCTGAAGATTAAAACATCAATTTATGACATGCAGATAATACCACTCAGCTAAACATATTTCTTTAAAAAGTCTTAGACACCTTCATTGTGAAATTGAAAGTAGAAGTGAAAAATCCAAATTGAAGTTAAATACTAAAAAGGCAAAGTTTATGCCAACCAGCATGTCATTTCAACAGCAACAAAGAGTAGCATAATGTTTATCTTTAAGGGTTATCAGTGCTAATATCCTCTATAAAACTGGACCCTGAGAAAGAGTGAGAAAAAGAAGATATGTGCCATCGAGTTATGGACTTGGAAGATCTAATCAGACCTGATCCAAATAAAGTTGGAGTTACGATCAGTAAGCAGAAAGTTTTTATGCAAGTGGATTATGGACCAGAAAAAGTGACTTCGGTTGTCATGGGTGAGGGAAGAAAAGAAAGACAATGATAGATGTATATGATAGATCTACAAGAACAAAACTTTATTTGAGTTTTCTTGGAAATATAACAGTAATTACTAAATAAAAGTCAAAATGATGAGCATTTATCCATATAATCACTGACTCATCATTCTGCCCCCCCCTTACTCCTCCCCACAGATACCACTAATTTGGGCTAAAATCCACTTGAAAACATTTAACTTCACTATACAAAGCCAACCTTCTCAGATAAATTAAATTCAAGATGTTTGTAAACCAAGAAACCAAAGTGAAGCAATAACAAGGTATGACCCCCCCCCAACCAATATGCTGTAAACTGCAAGGGTCTATATCTCTTCACCTTCCCACCATTTCAACGGAATGATAGCAATCGTATATTCTGCTTGGCTACATTTCCATTATTTTGCCCTGTGCAGAAATGGGCTCCCTACCTAAGCAGTAGGAGCGGGAGCAACCTTTATTGATCAATGACTGCATCTTTCTAAAACTGGCGGGGGGGGCAGTAGACCTATGGATATAGCTCTTGAATTTGGAGAGAGAGAGGGAGGGAGGGAGAGGGAGGGAGAGAGAGAGAGAATCCTCTTGGATAGCTCACTTGCACTCTTAATTAAGGAAGAGATGTTACTGACACGCACCCACCCCCTTTCCCCTTTTTGTTGCCTTCTGGAAATTTACCCCGCTCACAACTGCTCCCCATCCGAAACCACAGGGGCTTCCATCTCCAACATCTGGAGACCCCCCCAAACTACAGGGGCTTCCAACTCCAACATCTGGACACCCCCCAACCACAGGGGCTTCCAACTCCAACATCTGGATACCCCCCAACCACAGGGGCTTCCAACTCCAACACCTGGAAACATTCCTCCCCCCCAAAAAAAAAACAACCCACAGGGGCTTCCAACTCGTAAAGCTCTTTATGGCAGGCTTTGCACAGCCTGAGCAAGAGGATGGCACCGGCTGGGGAAGCCAGGGGTTAGCCCGGATTCCCTCTCGAGCCGTTTCTCAGCGGAGGCGAGCTTGGCTGGGCGGTTTGGGAACCCGGCTTGGATGGGGGAGAAAAGCGAAGGGCAAGGGCGGAGGGGAAGACGGCGGGACCGTGGACAGCTCCTCGCCCTTCCTCTTCCCCCTTCCTCCCCGCCTTCGGCTGTGCCGTACGTATTATGTGGATTATTTTGATCCCAGCCCCGTAGCCCCCTGCCTGCGTTGGCGAACGCTCCGGCTCCTCCTCTCCCCCGGGAACATCCAGCAAGAAATCAGGCCGGGAGATTTGACGTCAGGGAGCGCTTTCGTCCTTTTGACGTGGAAGCGCTCATTCCCATTCTGGCCGTGGCGGCTCCGAGCCCGGCTCCAGCATGAGACGAGCAGAGAGCGAAGGAGGCGACGGCGGCGAGGCACTTTCTTAGCAACTGCCCGCTCCTTCCTCTCCCGTAGCAACCAGAGCCGAAGGGACTTTCCTCGCCTTCTCCAGCAACGCTTCCCCGACTTCTCCGGCTGCCTCCTATTCGCTAGCATTCATTTCCTCCCCCCCCCCCCGGGGAAGTATCCCTTTCGCTCTGCCAAAAGGGGCCATGGGAAAGAGATGCCGGGCAGGGCAGGGCGTGATCGGGGCTCTCCTCTGCGCCTGGACGGTGGTCCTGCTGGCCAAGGCAGAGCGGCAGTTTGTCAATGAATGGGCAGCCGAGATCCCGGGAGGTCTAGAAGCCGCGCGGCTCATAGCAAACGAACTGGACTACGAACTTCTGGGACAGGTAAGACGTCACCCCTCCCTTTTCTTTTCTTTTCTTTTCTTTTCTTTTCTTTTCTTTTCTTTTCTTTTCTTTTCTTTTCTTTTTTTTAAAGTCTGGCAACTTTCCTCTTTCCCGAAGCAAAGAGAATGAGAAACGGCGGATAATGGATTCCGTGACTGGCAGGAGATGCAATTGGTAAGGGTGTCTTGTTTTGATTTGGGAAGTGCGCTCCACACCTTTCCCTGCCAATCTTTCCCAGAGATTCTCTGCCTTTAACGGTGCCTTCTTCCTCGTTGGTATTATTGTCTTTGTTGTCGAAACGAACAAGGAGCAAGTTGTCGCTCTTCGCTCCTGATGAGAAACTTTTGACTTCTTTCCCACTTCTGCCCCATCTTCCTTCTTTAGAATGGACGCTCCTGGTTATCTGTCACCTTGCCCCTGCTGCGTTTTCCCCTTGAACAGATTTTTTTTAAAAAAAAAAAAAATTGGCCAGTTACCACGTAACTGTGACTCCAAGCAGCCTACACCGATTAAAACAACAGCTATGACCAATAACCCACGGACTAACCCCTATCAGCCCACCCCAATCATGACAGTGGAAGCAAGGGGTGATTTGGGAACCAAGGCTGAGGCAGGGAAGTTTGCATATGATCTGTTTTCTCCTGCGAAGAAGCCCATGTGCTGAATGGAGCAAAATCAGCAGCAGATGCTGGAAATTGCAAAGCAGCGAATTAAGGTGAAAGCCCTCTGGGAACGCCACTTGGCTTGGCCTTAACCCTTTCAGCTAAACCCAAATGCCACCGCTGAAGTTCTGAATGCTGAGGTTCCTGAGCTCCTGCAGATGGGGTGGGTTTAACTTTAACAGCAAAAGAGGAGACTATTTTTGGGTTTGGGATCTACCCCTACAGATCCCAAACAACAGACATTTGAGATTGTGTAAAGAAGTCACCAGTCAGAAGGTCTGGGCAAAAATAAGTTACAAAATTTTCTCCCTTTACTTGGAAAAAAAACCACAATGATCAAGATGTAGGAGGCTAAAGGCACAGCTACATTTAGTAACCCCTAGTCTCCATACTCTATACTATATTTTTTGTTCCTCTGTAAGCTCTCTCTAACATCTGTTTCCTCTTTTATCATCTTGATTTGCTTGTTTAACTAAGCTTTATGGTGTGTGGGTACATAACATGCATAACATGTGAGTGTGTGAGAGAGAGGGAGGGAGGGAGGAAGTGTGTGTGTTAAGTATATGGTGAATGACTCCTCACTAGTTTATAAATGGCTATTTGGCAAATAAAAGTATGCAAAATCTGATTCACTGCTGCCTGAGATGAACCAGCTCACTGTGCTATATAGCACAGGATGCTGTCAAAATTGCATTGGCAACAAGTCAGACAAACAGAAGAAAAGACAAAGACAAAACATTCAGATGAAAGATATTATAGATTTACTGACTATGTTCATCTATATACCAGAGATGGAGAACCTTAGTTTCTACAGCTGCTGGATGATCAAGCCAACATGCCCAGTGCTGGAAACTGTAATTCAGCAATACATAGAGAACCATGGATATTCCACCCCCACCCCCCAGTATATGTCAGCCTATCAGTCTATACCCCTAAGGAATCACTTATATTAAAGCTAATCTTTCAAATAATGCAGCATAATAAATTGCTACAAAAAGATTGCAATTAGTAAATTGCAATTAATTCCACCATGCAATCTTCCATAAGGATCTATTTATTGGTAAACCATTGTAGCTATACTCCCATCATCAGTTTTCTTCTATAGAAAATTAACTCATACGCTCAACAATACTCCTATTTAATAGAGAATACTGAGTTTGAACCTGTAATCAGCACTTGTCACAATAAAATTTCATTTAAAATTTAGAATTCTGACCTCACCTCTGAAAATTGGTTCATTGTATACGTTATAATATCCTGTTTCTCCCAAAATAAGACATCCCCTGATAATAAGCCCAATAGGCTTTTGACCGCATGGCAATAAGGCCAAGCACTTATTTGAGGGTTCAAAAAAATATAAGACAGGGTCTTATTTTCAGGGAAACACAGTACATATTACGCAGTCAAACACACATTCTCCCCCTCTCCCCCTTTCTCTCTTGAAAACAGGAGGATAAAGTATGCATTGCTCATTTTGTAAACTTTTCTCTAATTGTGCACTTTAATTTGTGTAATGCCACAAATCTGCAAGTACTTGTACATTTATTCCAGCATAAACAAATTAGAAGAGAATATGATTTGAAAAAATAAAATATATGTCTATGAAATCCATTTATTTTCTATTGAGAAAATTTCTGATACAATTTTAGCCATATCAATTATCTAGTTATCTAATTCCTCTCCCATGCAAATATCCATTATGTTATATGCTATATAACATAAATCTAATTTATCACTGAGCTTATGTCAAGCTACCTTTACCTATAGTCCTGCATGTATATCCATGATCCCATTATGATCATTACCAATGTGTTTATTTCTTTAATAGTCTTTTTATGATTTGTTGTTATTGTTCAATATTTTGTTTGATTTAAAAAAAAATGAAATACAGTTTTATGGAACTTAAAGAGGTAGGGCACATATCATTATGGAGCTAAAGCATACCTAAATATAATGCTAAATTGAGAAGAAACTAATTGGGAAATAAAACCAATAATTATGAATATTTCTCTGAGCTATCAGGGCAAGTACATGATATTTACTACTAATTCTCATCAGTTTTATGCAGTTGATGAATTACTTATAGTTATAGCATGGAGCACATACATATACTACTAGTACCAAAACAGAAGCATTTTTTTCTTAGTAGAGCCATTCTGCTTTCATGATATCTGACTCAACCAACTTCTGCATCTTCAGAAGCTCACATTTCCTATCCCAATTAAAATTCCAATAAAACAATTGATATTGAACAGAATGAAGACTAATCAGATTGCTATTTAACTGAAAGTAAAATCACTCAATCACTAATATGCGTTTTAAAATTTCTTGTATAAAAGCACTGAATAAAGAAACAACTGAGAGAAAAGAATAATTGAAGCTCAGGGCTGAACTGTGAGGTCCTCGGTGCTCTCTGAGTTTGGCTGTTTTCTGGCAGACATTTCATTACCAAACAAGGTAACATCATCAGTGTATAAAGAGATTTTTACACAGAGGAAAAGAAAAAAAAAAACAGACTCCTTTATCGAAATGTTTTTAAGTAATAGCAAAATTGAGATCAACATTCCACAAATAAATTTCTTGTGGAAACGTTAAGGACTTGATCACTGTATAGTAAAAGTAAGATTTCAGAACAAGCAACCATTATTTGCCATTCTATTTATTTAAGACTTGAAGAATTAATGCAAAGATATTTCATGGAAAAACATATAAGGAGAAATATCAGTAGCCGACCATTTAATTATAGCAATAGAGGAATGAGAATGAGAAGAACTAAACACGTTATATTCAGATTTCATATATTAATTCTATTAATATCACGAAGAATAAAGCTTCCTAAAATCACTAATTTGGGAAGAGGAGGAGGAGAAGAGATACAAGAAATCCACAACCAAGAACTAAGGGCACAGATTACAGTAATGTGCTCTCCTCAAGTCCTGGAGATGGTGGAAAAATATGCCAGTGTAAATTGCACTCACCCAGAAAATAGAGCAGTGTGTAGTGGTTTCTTGCAATTTTGATGAGTAAAGTTAAGTGGTGGTATTCTTGCAATTTTGATGAGTAAATTTAAGAAAAGTAAGATTGATGGATTTCCCTGGTTTTGTTTCCCATTGCACTGAGCATTACCCTCTGGTAGGAAAAACCACTATTAAAAGTTTGATGGGGTAGGGTGGGGTGCAGAACTGCTCAGAACCTTTAATCTGCAGTCAAGAAATGTCTAAATATGAGTCTATCACTCTTTTGAGCAGCACTAAACCTGTGCTCCAATGTAGATCAGTTGATAGGTCACAGGTGCAGAGGAGAAGTAGAAGATGAAGTGGAAGGACCCTCTCTTAACACATTGGGAAATGGAGGCTTAGACAAATTAAATGAAAATGGCACAATGAGTTTTAACATAATTTAGTGCAAAATTACGGCTGTAATTTAGGAAACAAAATCAAATGCACAGAGATAGCCTGTAGCTTGGTAATAGTAGATTTGAAGAAAAGTTTGAATAGAATCTTGTTTTGATATTTATATATTTCAGTATTAGAGATTGGACAACCATTTGTTTGAAATGGTATAGAGTTTCCTGCTTGAGTAGGGGATAGGATTAGAAGATCTCCAAGTGCCTTCCAAGTCTCTGTTATTCAATATTACTTTGACATCAAGCTTGATGCAGAGGTTAAAGGGTAATGAGCTAAAAGCTAGGAGACTGTGAGTTCTAGTCCTGCCATAAATGTGATATGTTGACTTTTGACAGTTACTGTCTCAACCCTAAGGAAAAGGCAACAATGGCAAAGCACTTTTTGAAAATGTCCAGAAAACTTCATGAACTTACCCATGTGGACACCAGCCATTTAGACTAACTCAAAGTTGGATAGATACAGTAGATGATAGATAGATAGATAGATAGATAGATAGATAGATAGATAGATAGACAGATAGATAGATAGATAGTTGATAGATAGATATAAATGATAGCACATACTGTACATAAGTAGACATAGACAAAGATAGATGATAGAAGATAAAGAGGAACAATAATATGATACCAATGCAAGAATACATTCAATTACAGTACAAAAACCCATCATTCTAAAACACCATATCATTCATCTTTCACAAAGAGCCATAGTTGACCAGTCTCTAAAATAGGCATGTTTTAACAGGCTTTGGGAAAGCCATAATAATGGAAGTGAATGCTCACTTAGGGCAAGGAGTGGAAAAGGAGAACTTTTCAGAAGAACAGAATCCACCCAGAGAATGCTTTTTCATCTCTGATAGATGGAGAGCTTCAGCAGTCATATGGAATTTATCTCAATTTCATGGATACCAAGGTGCTTAGTTGTATAGGTGATAATCGTAATTTGAATTACAACAGTAGAAAATGCAGTAAGGAAGCTCTCCCATAAACAGAAAGACCAGCACTTGTTAGTTGAAGTTTATGTGTGTTTTTTATGAGCAGTTCCAAGCAAAGTATATTAGATTGATCCAAATGACAGATGACAAGCGCATGAATAAACCTCTTCAGGGCCTTCTGTTCAGTTGGGCAAAGGCCTTCTTGGCCATGGTCAAGAATCTACATGGGGCCAACTCCTTTCACAGTTAAATTTGATACTGTCCCCGAATTACCAGACTTCTAAATTAAGTCATTCTATCTTGCTTGGATTGAGCTTGTTTCACGCCGTCCAGACACTGCCAGATTCTAAACACCAACTCTGAATTTCCATTATGTTCTACAGTAAATTAACAAGTGAATACTATATTCAAATTGATAGTATGATATGGATGCAAAAGAAAAAAAGGGGGGGGCATATGGTTTTAGATTGTGTTAATAAAAACATGATTTCCAACTCATGGGAAATCATTTTGACATCTTTAGTCAGATCTTTAAGAAAGATTTAGAAAAACTGGAGAAAGTTCAGAGAAGTGTAGTGAGAATAATAATGGAATAAGAAAAGTAAGTCCTAGGAAGTTAAACTGAGAGAAATGAATGTGCTAAGAGAAAAGAATAGGCTAAGAGGGTGGAATATGATTGTATCTGAACAAATAACACACAAAAGAGAGTTAAATGTGTTTTCTATTGTCTCTGGGTATAAGATCCAGAATAATGGATCTAAATTTGCAGAAAGCATATTACATGTACAAACCCATTCCAATTCCTACTAATAAAAAGAGATGATTAGCTCTCCTTTGTTGGACATGTTCAAGCAGAGACCAGCAAACAATGTGTTGGGATTGTTATAATTTGATTTCCTGTTCTTATCAGCAAATTGGATTGAAGACCATGTATGAATTCTTTGTCTTTGTAATTCTATATTCTATATATGACAATAATAAAAAGATCTAAGAATAAAATACTTTCACTAGTGGAAAGAATTTATGATAAGATAAAAATTAAACAAAATTTTCAGATAGAAGCCTACAAACAGTAATAATTGACATTTTAAGAAAGTACTAACATTAATAGGTAGTAGCAACAATTTCACTTCACTTTTGTAATGTGTGTACGTAGACATATCATGAGGGAAATGGAACTAAATCGGTTCTATTGAAGTCAGTGGGATTTATTCCTGAGTGAACATAATTAAGATTGTTCTGTGAAATTTGGAGTGAGAAAATGTACTTATAGTAGTGGCCAAAATTGTGGAAACCTTTTGGGAAAAGTGTATTTTTGAAGTTTGATGGCTAATAACACCACTTTTTTTTTTTTTTTGGAGTTTCAAGATAATCATATTCCACTGCTGGAATGGTGTGGGAATAGCCCAGACCTTAACCCAATTGAAAATCTATGGAGTCGACTAAAGAAACTTGTTAGTCAGAAGTGACCTAGCAATAAAACCCAGTTAATAGAAGCAATCTTTCAATCTTGGTTTTACATTATAACAGCTGCAGAACTAAAAGACTTGGTTCACTCCATGGGAAAACTTTGTAAGGCCCAGTAGTGGGTTCCTTCCGGTTCCGCTCGGTTCTGCGAAGCCGGTAGCAGTGACGATATGACACTTTTCCCAAAAGGTTTCCACAATTTTGGCCACTACTGTAGTAACCTATACTCAAACTTTTTCAGGAGGAAGACAAAGTCAGAGGAACGCTGTGATATAAACCACAGAGGTTACTAGCTCCATACATAATGTAGCTAGAAACTACTTTGGTGGAATGGAGGAAGGGGAAAAGAGGAGGGAGCAATTAATGAAAGAGGGAAGGAGCTGATGCTACTTTTGTCATTCTGAGGACAGCATTAAGCTCCTCTAGATGAACATGTCCTATTTGTTTCTATTTTTTCTTAAAATAAATTTAATCACATGTTCCACTTTGGTCCATGTTACTATTAAATAAAAGCAATGCACTTTCATTTTTATGTAAACATATGCAGGATTTAAAAGTACTAGTAGAACATAATTCTGCTTCCTTACCCTTTGTTTTTAAAAGACATTTTATTAGGCAATTATGTATTGCTCCATGGCTTCAGCTCTTAAAGTAAAAGGATTTCTGGGCAGTTTTGATTGTTTCTTGCTGTTTCTTGCTTTATGTTGTTGTGCATTATGGGAAAAGTATCTTAAAATTGTTTTGTACTTTACAGATTGGGTTATTGGAAAATCATTATCTACTTAGACATAAGAACCACCCTAGAAGATCTCGACGAAGTGCTTCTCATATCACTAGACAACTGACAGATGATGATCGTGTAAGTAGTACATGTATGCTTTATAGTCTTTCTCAGATGGTAATTCTAAAGCCAATTCTAAGTGAGTAAATCTTTCTCAATATAGAAACTTTCACCTCCAAATAACTATATGTGAGATTGCCTGCCAGTTTGCTATTGTCACCAATTCTGTGGAAATGATGTGATATAATCCTTCAATAATTGAAGGATTTCTGATAATTATTATATATAGATTTCATATTTTTTATCCAAAGATCTTAAAATATGTGTATATAGTTTCCTGTTTTGACCCTGAGATTGATCACATCTTAGTCTAGACCACATTGGGACATTATATTTGAAAAGTGACACCTTAAAATGAAGAAATTGTAATTGTTGGCTTTAAGAGCACTGTAACCACATGAAATTCCAAAAGGCACAATCATGTAGAAAGAGGGCATTCTTCATTTACAAATTTGCTCGTATTTACTTCTGGAGCTCTTGTTTTACATGAATATCTCTGGAAACTGACATCAAAAGCATATCTTGTGCTTACTATTCAAATCCTTATAATTTAGGAATTAGGAAGTTTGCAAACATGTCACGAATGTTTCACAGATGAACAACGATCCCTATTTTCAAAGTTGCTATTGATATAAGTCCAGCAAACTTCAAAAGGGTTCAATTAAAGATTAAGAAGGAATTTTAAAAAGTGTCTCCTTAATAGCTTCATCCTGCAAACGAAACAAACAAAATGTTTAAAAGTTATGATATTTATTGTTAAATATGGAAATGAGGAGGGAAACCTGAAGCTAAGGTTTCCCTCTGGTCCATCCGAATAGTGGGAGGACCAGAAGTTTAAATTGATTGGCTCCCGCGATTTGGAGGGAAATTTAAGGGAGCTGAGTAGCTGAGCTGTCAGACAGCTCCCCTTTAAAGGGAGCTTCCCAATGGCTCAGTCTTGGTCTGTTACTGAACAAGCCTGGAATAAACAAGTTGTTATCGAGCTGGGAGTCCTGCCTCATTCTTGACCCACGCTTAACATTTATGTAGTTACTTACCAAGCACATCTAAATTATATTACAGTAACCAAAATATCTTTACAATCCCCAAGGCATGTCATAACTTTTGAGCATCCCAAATGTTTGGAAATTGAAAGTTGACAAATTTGACACACCCTAATTGTTGCATTCCTATTCATCTAACAATAAATTTGTTTCTACAGTACGTGCAATAACGTGATATTCAGTAATTAACTGGAAAAACATCAATTGAAAATACATGTTTCAGAATGAATACCTTCAAAAAAGAAGCCATAAAACCTGGTATACAGGTTTTTCACTTATCTGGAGTAGGGAGTATTTGCATTACAGTGAGTCAGAAGGCAATGTTATTGAATGCCCACTATGGTTTCTTGCTCTATGGGATATTGCCATCTGTATTCATTCAAAAGGTGTCCAAAATCTAGAAAAGTAGTTTCACAGTGCTAAATTCAAAAGCAAAGAGTTACCAAACAAGGACCGTTTTTTCTAAGTGTAAAGCCTTCTTTAAGTCAAGCTTGACTCTTGATTCTTAAATGCCACGCTCTTATGGAAATAATTGCTTTAGAATCTGAGAATTTGCCACAGTAATTTCTGCTTTGACTGGGCTGAAAAACTATACAAAATGAGTGCCAATTAAAAATGTCAAGCCACCATTGATATGTACTGTAAGTATGTCAATGAAATCATTAAGATGCATTATGTCTTATTCTTGCCCCTAAATTTTCTTTGCTGTATCTCTAATCACTGGGTTCCTAATGAGTTGTATCATTTATTTTGTAGAAAACACATTTTCAATCATGTGAAGCATTTTTGTACTGCACGAGATGTCTTAGATCATCATTGGCGTTTAAATTCCTCACTGTCCTTGAGATTTCTTGACGATTCTGCTGCATTTAATTCATAATTGGAAACATCACGTGAATGATAGTCCTACTCTAGAAAAATAATCATGTGCCAAGCCAAGCCCATTTGAAGCCATGTTATGTCCTCATGAAAATAGTTTAGCTAATGCAATTATTCTTGTTCTTTAATGAAATTAGAGATATGGCTCTGTGCTTTTCTACTTCATCTCATTTTTTTAAAAAAAAATATCTTTCATCTTTGTCTTGCTTGGGATTTAAAACTAAGGCTTCAAATTTCAGGCAAGAGTTGTGCTGAGGTATATATCTTATTTGACTTTGCTAAAACTTGAAATGCTGCCTAAGCAACATTTCAGGCGGAAGAGTGAGTGGGGTTTGATTCCTACCATCACAGCAGCAACAGCTAAAGGCCTGAATGAGAAAATCTTTCCTAGGTAGAAGTGTTAAGACTGATCCTAGAAAGAGACAGAGTGAGGTAGCAGTTGCTTTGCATGTCAGTAGCTGCAGGATAGGTGAGGAAAAAGTAATTGCTAGGAATTAGGGGATATTGCTGCCCTGTATCCTTAAGCCAGCTTGCTGCCTTTAGGAAATATGATCTGATGAACAATATGATCATTTTCTGCACATGGACTGAAGAGATACTATCTTATCCTTCATCTTGATAGACTTGAACTGGGGGAAACCAGTGACTGTGAGAGGGATCTTGGAGTTTTAGTGGACAATCAGCTAAATATGAGTCAGCAGTGTGCAGCGGCAGCTAAAAAAGCCAATGCAATCCTAAATTGCATTAACAGGGATACAATCAAGATCAAGTGAGGTACTAATACCAATCTATAAAGCCCTAGTAAGACCACACCTAGAGTACTGCATCCAGTTTTGGTCACCACATTATAAAAAAGATGCTGAGATTCTAGAAAAAGTGCAGAGGAGAGCAACCAGGATGATTAGGGGACTGGAGACTAAACCATATGAAGAACGGTTGCAGGAACTATGCATGGCTAGTCTAGTGAAGAGAAGGACCAGGGGAGACATTATAGCCGTCTTCCAATATTTGAGAGGCTGCCACAGAGAGGAGAGGGTCAAGCTGTTTTCCAAAGCACCTGAAGGGCAGACAAGGAATAATGGATGAAAACTGACCAAGGAGAGATTCAACCTAGAAATGAGGAGGAACTTTCTGACAGTAAGAACAATCAACCAATGGAACAGTTCAGAAGTTGTGGGAACTTCATCAGTTGAGACTTTCAAGAAAAGATTGGACTGCCATTTGTCAGAAATGGTGTACGGTCTCCTGCTTGAGCAGGGGGTTGGACTAGATGACCTATAAGGTCCCTCCAACTCTTTTAATCTGTTAAAATCTTGGGTAGCAAAAGCCATGGGAGAGAGGCAGAGAGTCCAGATTAGATTTCTGGTCCATGTTATAAGCATACCAAATTTGTATTCCAAACAATGTTATTACAAAAAGCATACTTCCCATGACAAAATTCTTGACAAAGGGAAATCCCATGGATTGTACATACATAATACATATATTTTATAATAAAAACAAGGCAGATTAAAAATAAAACAGTATTATTCATTTTTATTCTTGGATTATGGATCATCATTGTTGGATCAAAGATACTGCCTTCTTGTCAGGCTTTTATTATCCTTTTAAAATTAAAGATCAAGGGCTGGATTATAAAAATGGAATTTGATTTCCCAAAATAATAAAGGAAGACCGATAATAAATTAGCAGTATAATTTTAAAAATCTGTCAGTAAATAGTATAGAGACATGTTCCACTTTTGGACTGTAGTATCTTTCTCATTTATGTACTTATTCTATTTTAGTTATGACCTTATAGTAAGAATTTACTAAATGTGACTTGTTTGCAATCACCATGCAGTCACAGTGTCATGTTGATAACATGTCAACTGCAAAGAACAACTCTGCTTCTAGTATCTGTCTTACAACTGCAGTTGTTTCCTCACTCATAGGGCAGAAGCCAAACAGGTGCTCACAGTGAGAAAAAACAACCAATGTTCAACTGCCTAGGCAAATTTCATGACACGCTCCTAAGTATAAGGAAGATATGTTCTGCAAACCCCAGCAATTGGTTAGACACTCAGGGATAAGACATTTTTGTTGCCGCAGATTGAAGGAGCATGAAGGAGATTGATGCCTCAAAATTATGGAACACAGAATATTTATGGTTGAGGGGGTAATCAATTTAAAAAACAAAAACTTGAGAAATACATCTCCTCAACCAACCCTTCTATCCCTGGCAAAGAGCATCCAATACTATTTAATAAACGCAGTAATCGTTAACTATTTGTTGTTTTTTCACAATATCAAAAATCTGCTATCTAGGCAGCTTCTTTTCTTAATGTTGACTTAGATTTAGAATAACTTCATTGTCACTTTAAATGTACACTAATCGGCATACATTAAAATGAAATTTCGTTGCATACAAGTCTCAAAGGGTCACCACCGCCAATATACACTACATAAACATGACAAATAAACAAATAAATAAATAAATATGCATATACCCACATATATTATATGACACAGAGAAATAACACAGTCTAGTTCAGATGTATATTTTGATTACATACATTAGCTTAAGAAAGCAATAATAAGCCATTGACATAGTCAAGAAAACACTACAGGCATCTATGGTGGGGAGGGGAGCAGGAGAGTGCAAGTCATTACAAATCCTGTGACTTATGTACTTGCATATGATGCTAGGATATAAGTAAAAATACTTATATGTTTTTGTTGCGATGTGACTGTATGTGTGTTGAGATTTTTTTTATCAGTGAAACTAGTAGTGGACACCTACAGTATGTGAAACATGCTTCTTTTGAGCTGAGTTTCTAGAAGATTTCCAGAGCATTTCTGACATTCTGTAGTATTTGAACTCATTTACTATGGACCAGAGGTTCATAGACTTGATTTCATATGTCTGTACTGTAAGAAATACTTTTGAGAAAGGCTCAATAGAAACCTCCCACAGAGCCTTGATAGTACAAGGGTTTAGTGCACCCTGTTATTAACACAGCTGCCTGCAATTTCTGCTGGTTCGAATCTCTCCAAGGCTCAAGGTTGACTCAGCCTTCCATCCTTTCTAAGGTAGGTGAAATGAGGACCCAGTTTGTGGGGGCAATAAGCTGACTTTGTATAAAATATACAAAAGAATGAAGGCTATTGCTTAAAGCATTGTAAGCCGCCCTGAGTCTCCGGAGAAGGGCGGCATATAAATCAAATTAAAAAAAAGAAAAGAAAAAGAAACCTCCCACAGAGCTGACATTGCATCGTTTGTTACTTCCAATTTTCCCTTTTTGACATATATGGGTATTGTAGTGATTTATATTTTTGGTCACAATAAACACTTATGGTATGGCAAATATAGGCTTTCACTCTTGGGTATAGAGTGAATATTTTTCACTCTAGGGTGAAGATGAAAGATGATCCATGGAATGGAACTAGTGTCATACTCTGACACAGAAGTATGGCCAGCAGTACTCTATGAGATGTTCAGCCATCATTCACATCAATATATGAATATGCAGGTACATTCACATGAAGACAAAAATTAGGACAAAGGCTTGTTTACCCACCCCTAGCATAGGGGTGTGCAACCTATGGCTCATGAGCCACATCCTTCCAGCATTACATGAGTGGGCATAAAATTTTGAGAGTCATATTTTTCCAGTGAGGGAGGTAGGGATTCTAAGAATTGGCTATTTTGTCCCTTAAACACCCCAAATTTTAAGACTCTCCAAAAGGGTCTTAAAATTTAGACTCACCCATTTTGTAATATCAATGGCCTTGCTCCATATGGTGATTAGAAAGAGCATCTATCTGCATCTTTATTCTGCCATTCTTCCATGATACTATCTTCATCTTGTCCATAGCTAAGAGATCAGACAATCTTAAACTGTCTTAGTAGTAACAGTAATAAAATTAGCATCTGCTGTTTTAAGGAAAGACCGTCATTCTAGAAATGGTGCTCTGAGTTCCTTAGAAAACCTGTGGGTTATACATGGAATAAACAAGACTTCAGTGCATTTATAGACACAAGGACGTCCAGTATTTTCTTATCTAGCTATTTCTTTATCTATCTGATGCTATTTTAGGTGACTTGGGCAGAACAACAGTATGAAAAAAAGCGAATTAAGCGTTTTGAATTTGGAGACTCAGCAGAAAATCTATTCAATGACCCAATGTGGAGCCAACAATGGTACCTGGTAAGAATTTGAATCTACATGTAGAACATATATGTCTGAAGAATCTTTTACTATTGCTTCATTAGTGTACTAAACCATTTGGGAAAGCATTCAAAGTATGATAATAAAAGTTGGCTTTTAGGTTATAAACTATGATATATACAATCATCTGCAGCATGTTTTATGATTTTGAGATGAAAACTGTACGGTCACAAAACTATTCTCTAGTGGACAAATTCTCTTACTGAATTTGCCCAAATATAATATATTAATGTTTGAGATGATTAGCACTTGTGAAAAAGAGCACAAGCTTTATAAAATTCAGTGGGGATGATAAGTACCTCAAATGAAAAGAAACGAAGGACATGATGAAGTGATGTCATTTTTTTAATCCGTCAGTCACAATGTGACTCAGCCCCTTTTTACTAACAAATAATAATTATAAGAGAAGATGATTCTAAGAGATTGAAATTGGTAATAAAATATAGCCGCTCTCTCCCATTTTGTACTCTCTTGATTTAAGATTTCATTTCTTATAATCTTTGATACTAGACAAAAGAATTTGGGTAAAGCTACAGTACTATTGTACAGTACTACTATGCAATTGTATAAATGTTTACACTGAACTCAAATCAAATATAATATAATACATTTTATAAACCATAATTTTTTCAATGCGCCATGCAATTCATATGAACTGACACAAAATTTCAGTAAAGGAGAGGCTGTTTTTTCAGCAATACTAACTAGATAAACAGTGGCAAATTTAATAAATAAAATAAAATAGCGTATCTCTACAAGCAATATTTAAAAGTAGCTTTTCTTGATGTAATATTAAATAAACAAAAGCTATGCAGGAGCAAGTATGCATTCATTCATTCATTCATTCATTCATTCATTCATTCATTCAAAGAGACTAGGTTGCAGCATATGTAAGAAAACTAATCAATGTTTACAATGTATTATAGGCAAAACAACTTAATAACATTTGCACAATGCATAAATAAATTGTCTTTTGTTTCTCCTAGCAAGATACAAGAATCAACCGATCTTTGCGCAAATTGGATCTCCATGTCCTTCCAGTCTGGCAAAAGGGCATCACAGGCAAAGGAGTTGTCATAACAGTGCTTGATGATGGCTTGGAGTGGAATCACACAGACATTTACTTTAACTATGTGAGTTTAATATTTCAGTAGTAATCATTATTTTTTCATTTCCAATTTCATGATTAGATTCTTGGAGTTTAAAAATATTCCTTTTCAATAATAAACAAGATTGGGTGCCTTCAAGTGAATTCTTTGTCAGCTTAATCTGTAGATTCTGGGGAGAATTCAAAAGAGTTAAAAATCACATGCTGTATGATGATTGGGTAGAGAAATTCAAATATGACAACTCAATAAAACATGAGCTATTATTGACTTTAAAAAATGAGAGAACACTGCTATTGCAAGGATGAAATTCAAAATTATTCCCTACCAGTTCTGTGGGCGTGGCTTAGTGGCCGTGATGTGGCTTGGTGGGCATGGCTTGGTGAGTGTGACAGAGGAAGGATACTGCAAAATCCCCATTCCCTCCCCACTCCTTGGGAAAGGATATTGCAAAATCTCCATTCCCACCCCACTTTGGGGCCAGCCAGAGGTGGTATTTGCCGGTTCTCCAAACTACTCAAAATTTCCATTACCGGTTCTTCAGAACCTGTCAGAACCTGCTGAATTTCACCCCTGTGCTATTGATACCAATTAATGGGGAAACAAGGGTGTTATGTGCAATTGTTGGCATCCCAGACAGACATTGTGTTGACCACTGAAGAAACAAAAAGAAGGACTAGATAAGTTTCCATTCTGGATTGCTATGATTCTTCTTATATTCCTATCTCTGTTGCTTCACCTATTGGTTTATAGTTGTTACAGTTATATTCTTGATTAACATTTAGGATCCTGACGCAAGTTATGATTTCAATGACAATGATCACGATCCATTTCCCAGATATGATCCTACAAATGAAAATAAGTGAGTAACTACCTACTTTAATATGCTCTTTCATATATATTGCTAGTTGTTTCTGGAATTACTGGGTGATTTTCAATGATATTCACTATCACTTTATATTATCTGCCTGCACTAAATTTGAAGAACCGTAGCAGACAAAACTAATTAAAGACCACAAAGTTGTTATTGTCATCCTTAGCTGCAAAGCCTAGAAACATCGCATTTATATACTGATGAGACATGAATTTTTTCTTTCTTTTTATGATTTCCCCTTGCTCAGGATTGCACTCTAACATATTTCTGTTTGCTAGATGAAGGGAGATAGGTACAGTATCTATATTAATTTTCCATACTCTCACTACAGTGGGACAAGATCTCTTGCTTTATCTAGTTTTGTCTTGATATAGATGTGATTTGTGAAAATATCCATTACTGCTAGTAGTCCTAATGTTGAATAGGTAGTTTCATGAATACCAAATTAATTTTCAAATGTCATTTATGCAGTCAAGCCTACATTTTGAGATTCTATTATTAAAGTGCATGGCACTTCATTATACAGATGACTAATTTGAATCAGTCAGGTTTTTTTTCAAAAGTTGGTATGATTTAAATAAAACAATATGATAAATCAACTGTACACACAGACACATTCCCATTTCCAACTGATAACACAATCCCAACAACTCCCTAAGTTAATTGCATATGGTAAAAATGGATAGGCTTCAATTGTGTGATCAGTTTGTCTTACTGTCTTTTTTGATCACCATCATGGACACTCCTGAAATAAAATTTGTGAGACAAATACAGATTTAGCTGGGAGTAAGCAACCTGAATAGAATGAGGATTTAGTTATGGTCTGTGTTGGTTTGAGAAGCAGAGGATCAGGCCACCCGGTTCACTTTAAGTGAATATCATAAATATGTAATACTTCCCAAGACAATTAGGAGAGGGTGTCATTTTTGTTATGATGCATTATGGTTCACCAACATCTATTTAAGACAAATAATATTGAATTCCTTATGGAGATTCTATGGTAACAGAAAAAAATATTGTGACAGTGAAAGGTTTTCAGAAGATGAATATTTCCAGGTTTGGTAAAATGTGTCACTCTGCTTAGCTGGAGCAGTTATTGGCAATAATTAACCATTATCCACTGATTTAAATTATCTCAAATCTGCCATCTCTGCATAACAACTACTCTTTCTGATATATGTAAATGGAATTCAAACTGGCAGCATTCAACAGCTTCAGTGCATACCAAGCTGTGCTATTAAATAAGGCAGCTTTTCACAAGCGGACTATCATTTGATGCAGTGAAGGTGAAGAGTTTCTGGATGGTGGAATAGAAAATATTGTACTGTTTAGTCTCTGAAAATTAAAAGGACATACTTAAATCTAATCATCCCCTTAATAGATAACTTGATATCTGATATTCATTAAGGCTATAAATTTTCCTTGGTCTCTTGAACATTGCATTTATTCTTGAAATTAATTCATGAAATCATCAAAATGTGTTGGGAAAACAATAGGCATGCTCACTGAAGAATTCTTATAGATCCAACACATCAGAATGATATCAGCTTGACTAATGTTGTTCTGTGTTCTATAACCACTCATGATTATTTCATGATGAGAGTAGATTACTTGCTTATCCCCAACTTGCCAACTTTGTGTGATAGTAGAACAGTAGACAGATCCAAGATGACTGGGTTGGTTGTACATTGACCATTTTTTCAGTCAATGCAACAAACTGAACTCTGACAAATGCTGATTTTTCAGTCAGTGCAACCTCTCAATCAGAGGGTATCATTGGTATTAGTGATAATGTTTAGGGGGGAAAAGTCAAAGAAAAATTCACAGTGATACAGAACAGACAGAATCAGGGTAGCCTCATCTCACCAACCTTCTTTGTCCTTTTTTTAACCACCACCATTGCAGTTGCAGCAGGTGAGTAAAAAGAAAACAGAGAAAGTTTTCCTAGAGAAATCTCATTGTTTTGGAATCACTCCAGAATTTTGTTTGTTTCAAAACTGGTTAATTCTTCAATAAAATTACAAGGTTGAATAGGGGAAACGGTGCCTAGTTTAGCCTCAAACAAACTCATATCTATTTTGTGATAAAAAGTATTCCCTCCCACACATAAGGATACATATTTCTCAGGAAGGTTAATTAAGTAGAGATGAGCATATTAACTTAATAAACTACATTGTGGTATTCATGTAACCCTCTAATCTTCTCCTATGACTTTGTTAATCATGATGTGCAAACAGGGCTATGTAATCTAGTTGCTTTTGGCTCCATCTGAATTTCATATATTCAAATGAATAATAATTACATAATAAGATTGAAAGATGACCCATCTAAAGCTGATTTTGTTGCAGACATGGTACACGATGTGCAGGAGAGATTGCCATGCAAGCAAACAATCTAAAATGTGGAGTTGGAGTAGCATACAATTCCAAAGTTGGAGGTAAGAAATATTAACAGTAATTCTATTTTAGCAGTCTGTTTCTTTGCTGGAGTACCCAGAGATCTGTTTGAAATGCTACTGGAGAGGTACTGAACAAAGGAATATTAAATTGAATAGCAGGGACAGAAGAGATGATGGTACGCTTTCTGCTTCTATTATGCATTCTGATCATACAAAGGATTGAAGGGGTTATTCATTGCTGCAGTCTAATGAATTTCAACAGAACACTGAAAATAATACTTTCATTAAGTACCATAATCCCTGAGCATCAGTGGCTGATTAGATTGCTACTATATACTTATTCATGTGGCCTACAAATATGGGCTGAAATTCAGTTATTTAATATTTTTGTCATGTTGACGTAAACATGTCATGGCCTCAACTATGCATTCAAACTGCTATTATCACATTCAAATCTAACAACTTTCAAGACATAGATTTAGTTTTCCTTTAACTCTGATAAAAAAAAAACCTTCTAGTTTTCTAAATTCTAAATGGGAGTTACTAATATACTATTAGTTTGGAGAGGAAGAGAGTTTCTTAAGAAATTAGAGGAAAGTCAATAAAATAACTAACTCAACAAGAGTATTTATGTATGCTTGTATGTATGTATCCATTAGTTAATTTATGCTAGTGTAAGTTTTTAAAAGCTCTATAAGTAATCCCCTCATTGTACTGTTTTTATTTTGCTTTTCAAATAAATATATGTTATATATACTGTACCTCATCACAAAAAAATAAAACTTCTAAAGCAGTGTTTCTCAATCTTAAAAATCTTATGTATGGACCAATATGCGGAATTTCTCAGCTAGCATGCTGGGAGTTGAAGTCCACATGTCTTAACTTTGCCAAAATCCACTGCTCTAAAGTGAAGACCGTTTTCTCATCAGTCAAATTTTCAAACAGTTCCATCATTAAATAGTCTTTTGGCAAAGATAAGGTCTTTCATATTAATATATTTCATATTAAAGTTGTACATAGACCTTTTGGTGATTAACAGAAGCAGGGATGCAGTTTAGCCTTGTGGGGTGGAGATGAGGGGAGGCACCTGATCTTTGTAAGAATGACCAGAAAATGGAAACCAACCATAGGATACTATAGAAAAATATGCTGGGTGCCACACTGACTTTTCCTCTACTACCTGCTACCATCCGTCCTGTTTCTTTGCTGGTATAAAGTTATCAAATAGCATATTTTCAAATCTGATTTTGTTTTCCTAATTCAGCTTTTTTGAAACAACTGGATCTCAAACCAGAGTCAAAAAGAATCTGCTACGGTGGATGTAAAAAGCCTGTGGATCTCTTCTAAAATTTTTTACATCTCAAAAACCTGGCATTTTAAAAGGCATGTGTAGGCTTTTAATATCCACTGTACATATTGAATGACCTATATCCAGTCCAGTCCTCTGTACTTAGGTCCTTGCTGTTTAGAAAAGTTTCCATTTTGACATGGTCACAAGCACTGTTTTGTACTGGCCATTCAAAGAGAACACAAAATAATGGCTGATTAGGATTCTCTCTCTCTCTCTCTCTCTCTTTCTCTCTCTCTCTCTCTCATAAAAGGGATCAGAATGCTGGATGGCATAGTCACAGATGCCATTGAAGCTAGTTCAATTGGGTTCAATCCTGATCATGTGGATATTTACAGTGCCAGTTGGGGTCCAAATGACGATGGAAAAACTGTTGAGGGACCTGGCAGACTAGCCCAAAAGGCTTTTGAATATGGAATTAAAAAGGTAAGACTTCTTAACACAGAGCAAAAAAGCAGTTAGTACGTGCCAGAAAATGGGTTGTTTTCTATCATCACTCTCTCACACCTTGTTTTTCTTTTTTTCTTTGCTGACTTTTTTCTACTTGTTTTCTTTTGAATATTAATGAGATTTTATACAAAGAGCTCCTATAAAATATTAATAGAAATTGCCTACTTCTTGAATATTACATTATTATCTAGTACAGCATCAAAATGTGGTGCATTATTTTATAACAGAGTGCATAGCTCAATTAGTTATAATTAAGACAATGTGAATACTTGAGAAAAATAGCCTTCTTGTTGGTAGTTTAGATCCAGTTAAGGATGTAGGTTCATGAGCAATTTTTTAGTGCTTTTTAATTCTAAAAACTAAGACAACATTTAAACCCACTTACTAAGCCTCTTGTATCTGCCTTGTTTTTTTCTGCAATTTGGCTTACCCAATTTTTCAAGATATTCTTTCATTAACTGTCCTTTCACCATTTAGACAAAACAATGTTTGGGGTTGATAATCTGATAGGAAGTGGATTTGCTGACAGATACATCCAACACTTGACTCAGCTCAAGTTCAATTTCACTGAAAGTGAAGGTATAAAACAATCAACAGTTAATTGTTTTTAATAATTATCTAATTATTAAAACAACTTGCACAACTGGGACATATTATTTCTAACCTTCTCATCCTTGAGAATTGTTAGTACAACAATGGAAGAAAACCAAATTGGGGACAACTGAATTCTGAAAATTGTATTACTAACTTGGAATTTTATTTTGGAAGGAGAAAAGAGTTTTCCTCCACTGAGAATGAAGTCCAGAGATGATTGACCTGGAAATAAAATGAGTTTATCAAGTTTAAGGTCAATACTGGGGAATGCACCAGTTTTTTGTTTTTGTCAATCCCCTGCAATACAAACCCACTTAAAAAAAAACTTAAATTAAGATTAAAAAAATAATTTTAGTGCAAAGAACAAATAGCACTTGCCAACTGCCACCATAATAATGCTTCCATGAAGAAGTCACTGGCCACTTGCTGCTTCTCCAAAATAGTATTTTATTTATTTTGGGGGCGGCGTTAGCTTGAGAAATGAGACAGGCAAGATATAGAGTCGTTTGAGGTAGAGTGTGGACTTTACTTTAAAATCAATGTTTTTCAAGAGGGGAAGTACCCAGTCCAAACTGAGGATTGTCTAATTGTGCATTTTTGTAACACAAAATTATTGGATAAAGGCCATGTGGGTTCAGATAATCTGCTATACTAGGCTATTATAATTTGGTGTGGTTGTGGTTCAGTTTTGCTATTACAGGGAATCCTGATACAGTTTAGCAAGCTGCATGAACCAAACTATCATGGCCATCAAATTAACCCTATGTTTTTATTTTATTTAAGCATTAAAATGAGGGAGCGGTGGCTTAGCAGTTAAAGATCCTTATCTTGTCAGCCGAAAAGCTGACAGTCCGGATTCAAGACCCAAGAATTGCATTATGGGGTGAGCTCCCATTACTTGCCCCAGCTCCTGCCCACTTAGCTGTTTGAAAACATACAAATGCGAGTAGATACCATATTTTTTGGAGTATAAGATGCACCCCTAAAAGAAGGTAAACATTTGCGTGCATCTTATACACCGAATGTAGCCCTGCCCAGCCTCTCAGAGGTTTCAGTGGCTGGAAAAAAAACCCTCTCAAATGGAGGTTTCAGAGGCTGGAAAAAAAGCATCTCAAACGAAGGTTTCAGAGGCTGAAAAAGCAAGACGCAGAGCTTACCTGTTGCTAAAGTTCACCTCTGGGAACAGCTGATTGGGGGTATTTGGGAAGGCCGATCCACCCACCAATCAGTTTTTTTCTTACCCAACCTAAGCTATGCAAATTTAGCCTATCTTCTTGCATCACCCTTTTTTCTTTCTACTGTCTTTTATTTCTCTTTTGCTGTCATTCTCTTCTTTCTCTCCTTCGCTGTTTTCCCTGCTCTCTTTATTATTTCCTTTTTAGTCTTTGGAGAAAATCATTCTCCTACTTTCTCTTTTTCTCAGCCTGTTCATCCGTAATTTTGAAGATTCATTCAGTACACAGACGCTTTAAATCCTTTACTGTATATACATGAGGAATACCATGGGACATCAAAATGACACACCAGTATGCCATAAACTCTACCCTTTTTATACTCCCTGGTAACATCATGACACACATATGAAATAGAAGGTCTTGCACTGTGACAACACAATGGGTTCTTCATCATTTTGAGCCTCTTGCTCTATCACTACAGACACAGCTGTCCTGATTCATTTCTGGATTTTGAATTTTCCCTATGAAGTCAAGAGAGGGATACACAGACTATAAAGAGTACAATTCTTCATCCTTGCTTTTTTCCCAGCATAGCTACATTTGACAGAAATTATACATTGTGCAAAGTAAAGCAAATAAGGAGTCATATTTTCCTAATGAGAATTATTAACATTTTCTACATGAACAATTCAATTATTACCACTGCTATACTTGTTATAGTCTATGAACTATCTCTTTAAAAATTCACCCAAGCATTTTAATAAATGAGACACTCTTATAGTGAATATACTTTCATTTATCTTTTTTTTAAAGTAGAAATTTCCTACTGAAATGTTAATAGTCTCCTAGCTCCAGCTTCACAGTATTTTTTTATTTTTAGATGGCCTTTTCTTTTTGCATATTCTCGTGTGGTGTATGTATATGTGATTTTGTTTATAACTCATCATTCAGAAAGGCAGCTAGTGATGAGCAGGAACAATTAATTTCTGATGTTAACAGAATAACACAGTTGGAAGGGACCTTGGAGGTCTTCTAGTCTAACCCTCTACTCATGCAGGAAACCTATTATCATATTAGACAAATGGTTGTCCAATCTCTTCTTTAAAACCTTCAGTGCTGAAGCACCAAAAACTTCTGAAGGCAAGTTGTTCTACTGATTAATTGTTCTAAATGTCAGGAAATTTCTCCTTTCTAGGTTCTAGGTTGGTTCTCTCCTTCATTAGTTTCCATCTATTGCTTCTTGTCCTGCCTTCAGGTGCTTTGGAGAATAGGTTGACCCCCTCTTCTTTGTGGTAGCCCCTTAGATATAGGAACATTATTATTATGTCACCCTTAGTTCTTCTTTTCACTAGAGTAGACATATCCAATTCCTGCAATCGTTCTTCATGTTTTAGCCTTCAGTCCCCTAATAATCTTTGTTGCTCTTCATATGTTTTAGCTTTCAGTCCCCTAATCATTTTCCTAAAGTGTCTTTTACACTGTGGTGATGCAATATTCTAAGTGTGGTCTTACCAAGGCATTATAAAGTGGTACTAATACTTTACATGACCTTTATTTTGTCCCTCTGTTAATGAAGCCTAGGACTGCATTGGCTTTTTTAGCAGCTGTAGCACACTTCTGGCTCATATTTAAGTGGACTGTCCACTAGGACTCCAAGATCCCTCTCACAGTTAATACTAATCAGCCAGGTACCACTTACTTTTTTCACCATTGAATTTCATTTTATTAGATAGGGCCCAGTGTTCAAGTCTGTCAAGATCCTTCTGTACCTTGAGTCTAACTTCTGGAGTGTTGGCTATTCCTGGCAGCTTGGTGTCATCTGCAAATTTGATGAGTTCCCCTTCTATCCCCTCATCTAAATCATTGATGAAGATATTGAATAGTACTGTGCCTAAGGCAGAGCCTTGGGATACCCCACTGTGTATTTCCCTCCGTGTAGATGCAGTTCCATTAAGTACTACATGTTAATTACTGTTAATTACTGGAGAACCAAGAATTATGAAACAACAGGAAAATACAGAGTTAAAGGCTTTACTACTTTGTTCTATGAAATGAACATGCACTAAAGCTTTAAAATGCTAGTGCACATGTATTGACTCTTGCTAGTCACATAGATCATCAGTCCCCAAGCTTTGCGGTTTGGCAGCCCAGGTGAGGGGGAGGAGAACTTGTGCAAGTTGAACTGTGCATGCATGTGTATGCCTGTTGACCTGCTGTTCTCACAAGTCAAGCTACACATGTGCATGTGTGCACTGGCTGGCAGCTCATGTGGCCCAGTCATGAATAGGCCACAGCCCAGTAGTGGGCTGTGACCTGGGGATTGGGGACCCTGACATAGATAATGTATTATCACCATTTCTGTTGCAATACAAAGATGTGCTAGAATCATTTGTCTTTTCTCTGAGCAATATTGCTTACTTTTCTTTTCTTTTTTTGGGTTGGCAGATCATTGGTTAATATATTTTATATTCAAAGAAGCAAATGGCCATGAATTAAATAAGTACTGTAGTCAAAGCTTGAGTAGGATTTGGGTAGAGTTGTGAATATCTGAGGCCTATACCTTAAGACTAGGAATAATCCTTTTAAAAGAAATTATGAACAAATAGTGAACACTCCATTTAATTATTCAGAGCTTTATTAAATGATTGTATTGTGATGGAATAGATGCACCGTATGAAATATATATTAGTATTTCCCAGAATATTAATTTGTAATGCAGCAAATGTGCAGCTATTGTTTATTAGTTCCGTAATTCCTTCGATACCTTAGGGAATATAGTTATGTTTCAAAGATTGTCAAGATATCAGCACGTTGTTGCTAGGAAAATAACAGCACTTTAACTTCTCAAGTTTTGCATTTTAAAGAGTGAAAAATGATTGGCTTATTTCAAACAATATATGACTTCATGGATCATGAATTATTCTTCTCATAATAATATTTGCATGCCAAGTACTAGAAAGGGGGAATCTCAAACAAAAACAAACTTTTATCAGTGCAGTGAGTATTACCCCAAGCAGTGAACCGTGAATCTTCACTTAGAAAAAAGTATTTGGACATCTGAAGTAGACCATCCCTAATTTTGGGGAGGGTATGAATTAGCCTGAACCCCACAACAAGTTTCTGAAAATAGTTCCTTCTATTTTGCACCATTAGATTATAATGCTCCTGCTTTGCTTATTAAAATGTATTGTCTATCCAGCAACAACTCTCTGAGACTGAACTATGAGGACAGCCAAAGACTGAGAAAGGCTAATTTTGTTGTTTTCTGTCCACTGATGATGCCATATTCTGTGTGAGCTCCTTATTGTATCCTTGTTCCCTTTATACCCTCAGCTTTCTGACTCAGATGTTAGCCCTTCAAACATTCCAGTCCATTATCTTATTTTTATCATTAGATCTTATCTTAGGATCTCTTTGGATAAATTAAGCTTTTATTCATGCAGAGAAAAGGTCCTTGCCTACATTGTTCTATGGCTGACCATTCCCTTTAGATCATTCAAAAACATTCTATGATATGTAGATCTACTGCTTACCTTTAAACGAATTAAATATATGGATCTGTCAAAATAACATATTAACTGTTATTTTGTTCCAACAAAATAAGGGAGCATCCTTACTCTGATTCTCATATTTAGGCTTACTCACAAAATGAGCATAAAAATTACATCTGGGAAAAGTGCACACATTTTTACTCACAATAATAAGAATAGAATAGAATAGAATAGAATAGAATAGAATAGAATAGAATAGAATAGAATAGAATAGAATAGAATAGAATAGAATAGAATAGAATTTTTTATTGGCCAAGTGTGATTGGATACACAAGGAATTTTTCTTAGTGCATATGCTCTCAGTGTACATAAAAGAAAAGATACATTTGTCAAGAATCATAATAACCTCTTTTCTTTCATTTCCTTTAGGGAAGAAAAGGGAAAGGTTCCCTTTTTGTCTGGGCTTCAGGGAACGGTGGCCGCCAAGGAGATAATTGTGACTGTGATGGTTACACAGACAGCATCTACACAATCTCAATCAGCAGTGCTTCACAGCAAGGCCATTCTCCTTGGTATGCAGAGAAGTGCTCCTCAACACTGGCCACAGCATACAGCAGTGGGGACTATTCCGACCAGAAAATTGTAGGTTGTTTTTACCAGATTTAACCATTGTTGGGGGAGATGGGGACAGCCACAAAGCAATTTGTAGAACAGGGATGGTAAAATCATGGAAACTAGCCTTAATGCTCTAGCAATCATAATTCAGGTATAGTGGCATTTTTATTCAGGATTAAACTTCATTTTTAAAGTAAGCTCCTGGAAAAAAATGTGGCTGATGATTGGTGACATTGAGAGATATTTTGGGAGGAGAGCTGCAGGAATTTTAAAAGATAAATTCCATTTGTAAAGATTTGCAAGAAAAAGCCATCAAAAGCACACCATAATCATATTGCTGAAATAACTCATAATCACTTGTTCAAATGGGACTCCCTAATTCTTGCCTGCAAAAATAAGGCAAGTATAAAGGCAAAGCTAATATGCAAAGGACTGTCTCTTTCTGGAGAAAACATAAATTGGGTTGAATTTACTTTCAGTGCCAAGAATGAAAATTAGGAAGTTTGGGATGCCAGGTACCTTTGGGAAATGCAAAACAATTGCCTGGATTCATGAAAGGGCAGGGGAGATAATGATATGGGAAGTAACCATACTATTGATCTCTTGGTTGTCTCCCTTCCATCTGATCTCTTGGGTTGTCACTGAATCAAGATATGTGGAAAATGAAAGTGGATGTAACCTCTTTCCAATAAATTCTAGTGTTTTATTGAGAAAGTGAGATGAAAGGATAAAAATAACCAGTACAATTGATCAAAAATTCCAAAATATTTAATCTAAGGTCTATAGACCCTGATACCTACTATTGTACATTCACATTTTCAAATTTCAATACTATACTTCCACATATTGGAATTTTGCAGGCAGTAATGTGAGGCACTTTTTCCAAGCAAAGCACTTCATTTTCTAATAAACCCATCTGTTTCATTTTCCAAATTACAAGCGCTGTGCATTGTTAGACTGAGAAGAAGGGAAATAAAAGCATCTGCTATTAACTCGTATGTGGTTTTTAATCTGGCAATCATTTTACAGTGATCCATTGTATGATTCAACAGTAATTCTGAAACACTTATTTTTATCTTAGTAGGATTTCATAATAAGATGAGTGCCTTTCATATAGTATTATGTTCATTCAAAATGAGCTATTTCAATTAAAAAATTGTAGGCAAAATGGACGGGGAGGGTTTTCAACATATGGAAGAGAACAACATGTTCCAAGGCAATCATGGAGAAGTATGCTTTTGTGCATGGACACAATTAACCTTTATATGATGTTTATTTCCTTCAGATAAGTGCGGATCTACACAATGAATGCACAGCCACTCATACGGGGACCTCTGCATCTGCTCCTTTAGCCGCAGGGATTTTTGCTCTAGCCCTAGAAGCAAAGTAAGCCTTCTTAAACGTCTTCCTACTTAGGAATGCTTGAAACTTTGATTTAATTCACATTTCAAGCAACTGGCCTGTTCCATATTGCCAGGATAAACATCTGCAGCAGAATAACAAAATATATTCAAACAGACCTGGAAATTTGAAGCAAAATTTTCTTCTTGGATATGTAGACCAGAAGGACCACAGATAAAATTGATATGGATTGTAAAGAGAATGATTAGTCTAATCCTATATTGTTATTATTGTGATTTTTTTTCTTAATGTCCTTATGGAACTATTGCAGTTTCATTCTTTGAAACTTTTAAAAAAATTCCCTTCAAAAAGGGCTTGAAAACAAGAATCAGAAAAACCACTAAAAAGTAGATAATAGAGAACAGAAATGAAATCCAGCAGGTTCTGACAGGTTCTGAAGAACCGGTAGCAGAAAATTTGAGTAGTTTGGAGAACCGGCAAATATCACCTCTAGCTGGCCTCAGAGTGGGGTGGGAATGGAGATTTTGCAGTATCCTTCCCCTGCCACGCCCACCAAGGCACGCCCACAGAACCGGTAGTAAAAAAAATTGGATTTCACCAATGGTAGAGGACAAATATAACACAATGATAAATAGAATAGAACCAATAAATGAGAATATTTGTAACTCAGGTTTGAAATTCTCTGAGTGTGTTTGTTTTCTTGCAGATGTTTCATACCCAAATTGGTAACAACAGCAGTGCTAGTGATGATGTTACTAGCACTGATGATGTTATCTACTTTGGGTAATAAAATGTCTGCAAGAAAACAACCAAGCTCAGAGATCACCAAGGTCCACTCAAATAGAATAGAATAATAAATATTGTATAATAAGGTAACCCGATTAGCTGATCTATTTTCCCAGGAAAGAACAGAGTTCCTTTATCTCTAAGTAGTTTTCTACATTTTAGTATGAATCTTTCATGACGTTAAAAATAAAATACTGTTGGAAATTCAATAGAGATGCTGATTACTGGGGCTTCTTAACTGAGCACTTATGCTCTAACTGACTCATTGGGGTGTGCTGGTTTACGGGCAAAGACGCCAATCCAATCTAGATCAAAGACGCCAATCTAGATCAAAATTGACTAGAATTTTGTTTGTAACAGTCCTAATCTAACCTGGAGGGATATGCAACATTTGGTAGTATGGACATCTGAATTTGATCCATTGGCCAACAATCCAGGATGGAAGAAGAATGGAGCTGGGCTGATGGTGAACAGCCGATTTGGATTTGGATTACTCAATGCTAAGGCACTGGTAGATTTGGCTGATCCCAAAAGCTGGAAAGGAGTGCCAGAGAAGAAAGAATGCATAGTTAAGGACAGTGACTTTCAGCCGAGGTAAGAACTGAGACTTTGGTATTTTGGCTTAGTTTTTAGATGAACTCTGATCCAGAAACATAAGGAAACCTGTAGCCTTCCCATAGGACATTTTTTTCAACTGTCCCCAGTCGATTGCTTCCATCTGGCAAGTGCTTCTGCTATATAGTTCTGCAGTAAAAAGCCTTATAGACCTTTATTAAACCATCCTGAAACAGCAACAGTTATGAAAAGTGGAAAAAAGCAGAGGAGTGAAATAGAGGAAATGTTCTAATAAAGTTAAATGAGTTAAGAAGAGGACTGTTATAGTATTAGGTATAGTATATATTAATATTAGTATTAAGTTAAGAATAGATAAAATAACAAACATGACTGTAAATTGTATTTGTTATTGTATAAAATATTTGCATAAAATATTTGTACCCAGAGGACACACTGTTTAATGGAAGATGATGTTTGAATCAATTTTTTTTTAAAAAAAAATCCAGCAACAGTTGCATGGAAAAAGCAAGAAGAATAGGAAAGGGAATGAATGGGGATTATACATTTTGCATTCAAAAGGAACCAGATTCAATCTACCGAAACAACAGGTGGCATGTAAAATATGACAGCCCAATTAGTCTTCAGCTGGGGCCCACTACCATCTATATTTGTTTTGAGCAGTGTTTCCCTGCAACAGTAAATTATCTTGGTATTTTTCCTCAATAAACCTGAATAGCACTCCAGAGCTTTATGGGAATTTAAAATTGCTTTGAAGGACTTCTGTCTTAGTAAAAGCAACTTTGTAAAAGAAAATTTTTTAAAGCAAAACTTTGTACTAAACCTGTTTTTTTATGCTTTTAATGTGTCATTGTACACTGCCCAGAATCCTTCTGTGAGGGAGATGGGCAGTTCTTATATATGAGAAATAAGTAAATAAATAATGTTTGCAGATTTTTAAAACTGCATCAGAACTTCATGAAGTAAATTAAGTTTCTAATCATATTGCCAGGTTATTAAAATCTAGTGGTGAAGTTACCATTGAAATTCCTACCACAGCTTGTGAAGGCCAAGAAAATGCCATTAAATCCTTGGAACATGTACAGTTTGAAGCAACAATTGAATATTCCCGCAGGGGTGACCTTCACGTGACCCTGACTTCCCCATCAGGTAAGATCATAACATTGTCTATTTCTATACTAGCTAGTAATTGTGGCATAATTTTTTTTTTAAATTCAACAGATACAAAAATAAAGAATACCTTGAGAAATGGAATACCTGCTAATAAGTTAGAATGGAAATAAAGAAAAAAAATATCCTGAAATTTCAAATAAAAAATAAATATTCATGAGAACATTTTGGATAGCATGAATCAGTCTAAACCATGCACTTCATTTGCATTATCTAGCCAAATCACCTTTGCCTTATTAAAGTGAAAGCAAACCTGCAGCATTTCAGAAGGCTTCAGCTATTTCTACAGGTTCTCTAAAGTTTCAGATTACCAATTCAGCATTAATGAATCTGTTTCGCCCAGCCCAATGCACTTCATAAATCAGACATGAAGCTGATAGTTCTCATACTCTGTAGTTCATTAGGATTGATATTTCTTTTTATTCTGGAGGTAATGTACTACAGTGAAGATTATTGACTGTTGATATCCCTCTTCCCTGGGATTTGTTTCATCTTTTTATAAGCGTAATCAGATGGTCTTATTTTATCTGGTGATAGCAAATTCCATAATTTGACTGGTTTTTATTGATCCTATTCAATTGGTCTCTGTTCAGTTTGATTCACTACATTCTTAAAGTACCAATGCCAATACTATTAGTGTAAAGTAGTTCTAACAAAACTATACATGTCTCTTATGGAAGGCACACCCAACACAGACTTACATGTCCAGCCATTGTTGTTTAGCTTATTAGAATAAGACAGCATTCTTAATTTCATATTTTGCAAGTCATATATTATGGCATTTTTGCTTTGTTCTCTCTTAAAATTAGAATGGTGCATGGTCAACAGAGCAATTTTCCTTCTTTGCTCAAGCTTCACAGCTTTCTGACATTCTATTCGGGTTTCAACTGGATTTGTGTCAGAAGAAAAAGAGAATGAATTTTTGGTGACGCCATCTTCCTTCTTGTATTCATTTAACTTGACATCTTCCACTTACAGTTTTGAACAGAAGTGCTTTGAAGAAAATAGGTTGCTAACTGCAGATAAGTTGAGGAAGCAAAATTAAGAAGGTTGATGATTAGAGAGGAATGTATATTTTGCATGCAGAAAGAAGTTTCTATTAGCGATGTCTCCAAGTAGGTGAAAGGTGGGAAAGTCCCCTGTCTGAAAATTTTGGCAGTTTAGTATGTTCCCTGACATTCATCTTTTCTAAATATGAAACAAGTATTTTACCCTATGGCACTACCTATTTCCCAGACACATATTCTGAATAACTTCTTAAAAGTTGGTTCAAATATTAAGATCCAGCATTCACATATATTGTGCTCTTGGCAATCTCTTCTTTTTCCCCTCTGTCTGGGCATACAGTGAACACCCTGGCAGCTTGATATGGCACATCCCACACCTACGAATACTAGCTCATTTTATATCTTTTATGAACTTCAATCCAGTGATGGATTCAGCCAGTTCAGGCCAGTTCAGGCAAACCGGTAATTAAATTGCTGGCTGGCTCTGCTCCTCCCCACCCCACCCCTTCCAGGAATCCCCATGTGCCCCATTTTGGCTCCAAGATAAGTTCAGGATAGCCTCCTAGGCCTAAAACAGGGTGCGGGGGGCGCGTTCCCCCCCGTGGCCTGTTTGCTCCCAGGGAGGTGCCGAGTGCTGCCTGTCACCCCCATGGCCACGCCCACCATGGCCACACCCACACAGCTGGTCATTAGGGCAGAGTACCAGTTGTTAAATTATTTGAATCCCACCACCGCTTCAATCTATATGTTGAAAGAAGCAATGAGATCAAGCCAACTTCTCTGCCCTTTCAAAATCTATGTATTAAGCATCGATATCTGAAGAAGAATCCTCTATGTTCATAGACTTCCAGAGATATAATATATTTTTATAATACAACTTCCATTCAAACCTACATGCATACAATCCTATACAAGTTTGATACTCCTATTAATGTGAAACTGATCTCATAATTTCTTTAATATAAAGGGATATAAATTTCCTTGTTGCTAAATACACAAGATTATCTATCTGAGATTTATCTATGGTCCTTTTCAGCCCGTTTCACATTGATCTGGATTCAACCCCATGCTGCTGTGTGCCTATGTTTTTAGTAGTTTTTTTGCAGCTAAACTGATTGACTTCTGGCTCATCTCAAGCTCAAGAATCAATCAATAAGAGCCTTGGTACTACAGTGGTTTAAAGCACCCTGTTATTAACACAGCTGCCTGCAATTTACTGCTGGTTCGAATCTCTCCAAGGCTCAAGGTTGACTCAGCCTTCCATCCTTTCTAAGGTAGGTGAAATGAGGACCCAGTTTGTGGGGGCAATAAGCTGACTTTGTATAAATATACAAAAAGTATGAAGGCTATTGCTTAACGCACTGTAAGCCGCCCTGAGTCTCCGGAGAAGGGCGGCATATAAATCAAATTAAAAAAAAAAAAAAATACCTTGCCACCTTTTTCTCAAGCTTCCTAAACTGAACAGAGAGGTAGCTGTTGTTGGACAGCACTGTATTATTGGTCAGCTAGAGAGATTTCTGTCTGGTTCATGGTGAGTGCTGAGCATTGTGAAGATTGTAGCAGTGATGACACAAAGATGATTCTGAGGATACAGAGGATGAAACTCTGGTCGTGTGTCTTTTGCCTGAAGTTGAATTTTATATTATCCCATACTGGAATGTCACTTTTTTCTTTGATACAGGGACAAAAACAGTCTTACTGGCTGAACGGCAAAGAGATAAATCACCCTATGGTTTTAAGGACTGGGATTTTATGTCAGTTCACACCTGGGGTGAAGATCCAACAGGAACATGGATTTTAAAAATAATTGATACGGTGAGTAGGAAAAATTGTATGTATGTATGCAAAATAAGATATAGCAAAACAATACTACTAATCATGATTTGTTCAACTAAATATAGCTAGGAAATAGGTTAATGAAAATTAAATTTTTTGCAGCTTCAGTAGATAGGTGCATCTGTGTTCAACTACTGAAAGTTAAATGTATCAATTTCCAACTTTTGCATTTTCTTTTCAAATAATATTGGTGCTTCTGTTGGAAAACCAACCTACCTTCCTTCCTTCCTTCCTTCCTTCCTTCCTTCCTTCCTTCCTTCCTTCCTTCCTTCCTTTTATTCTGAAATATGGCCTTTAATTTCTACTGACTTCAGAATGGAACTATTTCTCCTACTCCATTGGCATTAAATTGTAAGACTAGTTTCCCACAAGAAGAAAAAAAAAAAACATATAGGATGAAATAGGCATAAAATAAGATTAACAATGAATAAATGATCAAATGTTTCACAATTAAAGCTAGACACTGAAATCATGTGACATCTCCCTCTTCTGGTTAAACAGAAGTCTTTTTTACCTTTTCCTTTTTACCTCGGAAGGGACCAGAGACTTAGCTTTGAAAAATTCCAACTAAATATTTTAATATTGCCTGAGATCTTCAAGAGGGCAGAACTGTAGTTGTGGATAAGTATTCTATTAGTTAGAATAAGGCAAACTGTATATATATATATATATTGCAGCAATGATCTAATATTTATATTAGGGGCAAAAAAGTGAGTTTTTTTGAATGGTAATTTATACTGAATAGATCAGTATACATAGCAAATATATTTCTTGTGGCTAATGATTTTAGATAAGTTTAAATGTTTTGTTGAGAAATTAAATACAGAGTCAAAATGTTTTCCTCATGATGTTAGCTTTGTTCTTTTTTTGAACATGTGTTTAACTCTAATTTGAATTTAAATGTTAGAACTGATTATTTTAAAAGGGTCCTAATGAATGTATTGATAACAAAGGTCAACAATGAAAAATATCTAATTAGTTGATCATTGGTGGATGGGAGTATTTGTATTAGTGATTATATAGAATAATGGATATATATATATATGAAAAATTATTTATTCACTTATTTAAAAACAGAATACCTGATGACTTAAAAGACAAAAAGGAATAGATTTCAATGCAAACTGGCAAATAGAAAAAGCAACATTTCTGAATGCATGGCATCTTGCTGCTCTAAAAAGTAATTCCTGCTCCAATTAGCCTTAACTTTAATCACTGCTACCAATGGGATTTTTATTAAGATTCACTGCTTATAATGAATAGAATTTATGCTTAATTTTTTAGAACAGTTTTTAGGTGTACTGGTACTTTTGGGGCCTATTTAAGAAATATAATGGCTATGATTTTTATTATTATTATTATTATTTTAATCACATTTATCTCCTGAAATGCCAAGTGGGAAATTGTGAACTTCAGATAGAGAGTTGCATAACAACTAAAATATTTTAGAAATGTTACTCAATGGCTCATCACCTATAACTCAATTTAGATGGAAATCAATAGAGATTCTTCCAAAATAGAAATGAGATGATTTATTCATTTCATTTTCCTCAATATTTTTCAAAAAAACTAACCTATGATCAGCACATTTGTGCATAAATATTTGTATGGTTCTCAAAATGTACATTATATCCAATTTTTAATATATTATCTGAAAATAATCCATTTTGAACATACTTTACCCTAGAATATATAGTAGGTGTTTTTTAAATATATGCATTTTTGAGCTGTAAACTATATTGTACATTTGGTAATATAGTATGTTTGGAGACATTAATGTGTTCTGATTTACATATATATTCAGAAAGTGAATGGATAGTACAAAATGAATAAGTTTCCCACTCATCCTTTATTACAAATGGTTGTTACTCTTTTAATTAAAATAGTTATGCTTGATCTCTGTACATTCAATAGAAGTAACTATATATGTAGCTTTTTAAAGAAACATTTACATATTCTATTAATTTTGGAGAGATGAATGTAAAGAAGCAGTCAATATGAGTATATAGACATCATCCAATTTAAATAGTTTAAGATTAAAGAAGCATTTTTAATACTCTTGTATTTTTATCTCTTAAACTTATGGACTACAAAAAGATTGACAATTACACTTTTCCTCAGACTAAAAGAATACAAAATGAAGGCAGGATTGTGAACTGGAAATTGATTCTGCATGGCACTTCTACGCGACCTGAACATATGAAGCAACCTCGCATCTATACATCATACAACACTGTCCAAAATGACAGGAGAGGGGTGGAAAAGATGATAGACTCTGTGGAGGTACCCATCTAGCCTTTTCCTATCTATAATTCTTTATAAGATGTGAAATAAGTGAGAATAAGTTTTCTTCTAAATTAATATAGACTAGTCTTTCATGAATTTCTCTTTAAAATCCATCTAAATCAACATTGCTTTTCCCTCCTGGGAGTTTGGAATTTCCCAACATTAGATGTGATCATGACTACTTGATTATATGGATTTTAAAGACAAATTCATGAAAGACTAGCATAAAAACAATAGCTACAGTAGTGGCCAAAATTGTGGAAACTTTCTGGGAAAAGTGCATTTTCTAAAACTAGCTAATAACACCACTATTTTTTGGAGTAGTGCCATAAAATAATATAACAATGGAAAGATAATTTAATCAAGAATGTAATGCAGTAACTTTTATGAAGGATTTGTTATTAGAATAGCAGTTACAGTATAAATTTTTATTTATTTAACACAAATTTATATGCCGCCCTTCTCCCAAAGGACTCAGGGCGGCGAACACAAGCTAGAAACATACAATAATAAAAGAAGAGTCTAATTAAAACCAATTAAAATCAAAATAATAAATAATAAAACCCCAGAATCAGAACTCAGCCCATTTGTTGACATAGCCAAGTCTTTAGGCCCCGACGGAAGGATCGGAGATCAGGCACCGTCCGGAGCTCAGTGGGTAACTCATTTCAGAGGGTAGGAGCGCCCACAGAGAACGCCCTATCCTGGACGTTGCCAGCCGACATTGTCTGGCCGTCGGTACCCTGAGGAGGGCAGCCCTATGTGAGCGGACAGGACGGTGGGAGGCAGGCAGGAGATGGTCCTGCAAGTACCCTGGACCTAAACCATGTAGGGCTTTATAGGTGAGTACCAGCACCTTGAAGCGGATCCGGAGGACCACCGGTAACCAGTGCAGCTCGCGCAGGAGAGGTGTTACATGGGAGTAACGGGGAGCTCCCGCAACAACCCACACGGCCGCATTCTGGACCAGCTGGAGCCTCCAGGTGCACCTCAAGGGCAGCCCCATGTAGAGAGAGTTGCAGTAATCCAAACAAGAAGTAACCAGGGTATGAGTGACCGTGTGAAGGGCATCTCGGTCCATCTCGGCACAACTGGCGCACCAGGTGAACCTGTGCGAAAGCCCCCCTGGTCACGGCCGTCAAATGATCTTCCGAGACAGCCAGGAATCCAGGAGGACACCCAAGTTGCGAGCCCTTTCAACGGGAGCAAGAACCTCCCTCCCCCCATCAAAAGAGAGGGGACCTCTAGAACACCAGGTGCCGGCATCCACAGCCACTCAGTCTTGGAAGGGTTGAGTCTGAGCCTGTTTCTATCCATCCAGGCCCACCCCGCCTCCAGGCATCGGGATATCACGTAAAGGGCATCCCCAGCGTGGTCCGGGGTGGAGATAAAGAAGAAAAATCAAACACGTAGAAAAAATGAGATATACCAAGATTGAATGATTGCTTCTATTAACTGGGTTTTATTTCTAAGTCACTTCTGACTAACAAGTTTCTTTAATCAGCTCCATAGATTTTCAATTGGGTTAAGGTCTGAGCTATTCCCAGGCCATTCCAGCAGTGAAATATGATTATCTTGAAACTCAAAAAAAAAAAAAGTGGTGTTATTAGCCATCAAACCTTAAAAATACACTTTTCCAAAAGGTTTCCACAATTTTGGCCACTACTGTAGGTGTCATAGTACAAGAAATTCCTTGTGTGGTGCCAATATACTGTACATAAGCACTAGTTGGGAAAAAATTGGAAAAGCAACACTGGAAAATTTGTTATTACCGTAGTCCCCTGACTATTAGCTGTTTGTCTGGTCACTAGTTAGTAATGCATATGGTTCAAAATAACTCCTTATGTTCTAATTCATGTAGAATTAATACATAAACTTCCTAAGTATGCCAATTCCCCAAGCCATTACAAAATTTCTCCACAGGTCTCTAGAGCATCTTAAGTGAGCTGAGTCTCAAACATGAATAACTAGCTACACATGTCTACCACCACAGAAATAGAATTCTGTAATTTTGTTCCCAGGACATCCAGCTCAAACAGCATTTGCAGAAAAATTATGATCTACTTTTGGTAATAATCAATAGCTCCTGATGTTTGGTACCCTCATATCTATCTTTCAGGACCACACCAGCCAAGACAACCTGAGTGACAAACACAAAGTGAGAGGAAGCAAACAGCAGAACCAAGATGTGGTTCCTTCTGATGCAATGCTCCGTCTACTCCAAAATGCATTCCATAGTCAGCTGGTTGGGAATCATTTACCAAAGAAGATGCTAAATGAAAACACAGATATTCCATATGAACATTTCTATCAAGCTCTCGAGAAACTAAACCAAGGCCCCCAGCTGAGAGACTCAGAGGAGTCTCTATATAGTGACTATGTTGACCTTTTTTACAATTCAAAATCATATAAACACAGGGATGACAGACTACTTCAAGCTTTAATTGATATTCTAAATGAGGAAAATTAAAAAAAAAAAAGTCCTTGGCAGAAACACTAGGTTGGAAATATTCACATCTGTAATGCACTCCAAATTTCAGACTAAGTGTCATCTTTCCATGAATACAATTGGTATTATTTTATATTTAACAATCACGTAAAGAATGAGGAAAACAAACAGTTTGTTAGATATGAAATGACAACCTATTTATTCAAAGCAACCAATAATCCTTTCAGATAGGGCCTCCTTCAGGAACGAGTAAAACCAATATCTCTAGGAAATAGCATAAATTCACTGCAACAGTTGTGTTTATCATTCCTCTGTACAAACTACAAATATTTTAGATTTTATTTCCACTGGCCTATCTCAAAATGTAACATTGTTTGGAGATACTAGGAGACTTGTCTGTCTTTCTATTATGGTCCCTGGGCACAAAAAGGCATAGTGTTAGAAAGCCACATCCATGCTTTAGGTATATAATACATTTAAAAGGTAGCTCAGATAAGATTGAAAGGGGCCCAGCTAAATGTTCAATCAATGATATTTCAGGTAGAAGGAAACTTGGAAAATATGTCTTCCCACTGATTTAGTGAGCACTATCCTTTACATGCTTGCTACTTGATAAATTCCATTGATTCCAGTGGGTCTTACTCTCAGATAAATATGCATAGGATTATAACTCTATTGAATTCATGGGGAAGACTTGCAGAAGAAACAAGACAGTGTCCTCATAATAACCTGCCAATTTCTTTCAGCCCAAATATTGAAATGTATTTACTTTAGATCCAGTTTTTAGTTCCTTTTCCCTTACAGCTTCCTAAAAAAAAAAAAAAAAGGTTTCTCCCTTTGTTTAGTAAATCTAAACAAACATGGTACCTCTTCATTCTGTTATTTTCATCAGGAGAACTCCTTATTACATTAGACAAGCCAGCCACAGATTTTGGAAAAATCGAAGTTTCTATCCTGTTTATTTCAGAGGAGAGTTTGTCCTTGTTTATCTCACAAGAAGAGTTTGCTAGGAAAGCAGTCTGTGGTAATTGGAGTTGAGTCCTAATGGAAAATCATTAGATTTTCTTCTTCACTTGTATGAATGTCAGCCTTTGCTAGGCTCTCAGGTTCATACAGTTCAAGAGATAGAATTCTCAGAAGAGAGAGATTATTTTTTTAAAAAAGAAAAAAATTCTAAATATAAATGTCAAAACACTGAATAGCATTATAATTGGTATTCTATTTTTTTTCACCCAATGATGTTACTTTTTCCAGCACCCAGTTGAGAGACTGATATCTGTTCAAAACTGATATGATAAGCCGATAACCAAAAACCAGAGAGGGTTTTTAAAGTAATAAAATATTCCTTTAAAAAAAAATGGTTTGGCTGTTACATTAGACATGGCAGCATTTATAGAGAATAAGGATTAGGGTGAAGTCTGTCAGAGACTAAAATAGATAAAAATATGGAAAAGAAATCATGAAGAAAAAAATAGACATAAAAAGGCTGCAAGATCAGAAAGAAAGCAAAAAGAAGGGGTGGAAAGCATTACAGGCTGAAAGCTATGCCTGAAAAATTACTTTCTCATTTAACAAAAGGTATGAGAAAAATCAATAAGATTCAAAACAACATATAAATCATACAGGGTTTTACCTTTTTCCCAAAGTCCATGTTTTTAGTACATGTAGCCAGTTATTAAAATAAAAACTATCATATTACCAAAATGCTCTATTTTTGCCTCAGAATTACATTTAGGGCCATGAACATTAGACTAAGAACAGAGGTTGCTATCATGCCTTAGATTAATCAAGCCTTCTTGAATTTTACCAAGTTGGTCTTATTGGTTCTGGATGCTCCAAAAATGGGCTGGAGAATTCATGCAGTCCATAGTTTGCCAGCACATGGTTTAAGATTTCAGAGCAAAAGATTATCTTATTTGGAAAAAGCTTATTTTCCATTTATTTTACTAGTCATACTAGGACAGCAGCCAAGAGCAGCATGAAATCAGATACACTTCCTACCTGCTGCTAGTGATTCCTTGCAGGGAAGGCAAAAATCTTGGTGGTTTTTTTTTTTTAACATTTTAATATTTTGGGAAGAGGTTTTTGTGAATTTTATAAATTCTATTAAAGGAACAGAATTATAATAAGAACTGTAATTATCCCTTTCACCTTTAATTTAAACATGGTATTATTTATACGCTGAATACATTTCATTAGTATTTTTCACCAGTATTTTGTATTTACGATAAGAGCAGCAGAAAGTTCAGAGAGAGAATAATATAAATAGAAAGCACGAATAGAATTCAAGATGTTTCTCATACAAGGCTATCAGAAGGAAGAGGATGTTGTTTTATTCTCCACAATGACAAAGGGTAGGACAAGAAGCAATGGATGGAAGTTTTATAGAAAAAGATATTTAAACTTAAAATTAGGAGGAATGTCCTGACTGTGAGAATAGTTAACTTGCCTCTGATCCTGGAAGTCTTCAAACAAGGTCAAACAATCATTTGTCTGGTGTAATCTAAGATTTCCTCCTATGACCAGAGGTTGAACTAGAAGACTTGCAAGGAAATCTATGCTTATGAGAAACACACAACAAATTATAGGGCATTTCTTTTATTAAATAGTCAAAAAGGAAAGATATATCACGCATATCACTTTGGCTGGATTCATACGTATGTCTTTTCTTTGGTTTTACGCTATGTGGTTCCAAACATTGTTAAAATACTCCATAGCTTAATGCAAAATCCGGACCCAGTCAGGATTTGAATTCTTATTTCTAACTTAACCTGTGAAGTTTACAAATTTCTGTCCAGAGGGAACAGCAGTAGCATTAGTATAGTGTAAATTGCCATTCAATAACAGCAGTTGTTAGTATAGTATGTTATTGTTATGTTCCTTTATAGACATAAATTATACTTTATTCTTTGTTTACAGTCAGTATCCATATTGTGGCCAAAATTAAATGAAATCTAAATTAATCTTGTGCAAATTCTAATAACGTGAATGTTTCCAACCTAGACTGAATCCTAAGAATGCTAAGTTATTTTGGTTAGGTCTTTTCTTGGTGCCAGTATGTGTTTGTGAAAATGTAAAATGTAAAATGAAAGACAAAAATGTTTTATGTCAAAGAAAATGAATTATATTTTCTTTACAGGTATTTATAAAGTATTAAAGCTTTTATCAGATATAATTTAATTTAAGAAGAATAAATTATGAGAAACTTTAAAAATAAATAACAACTTTTTATTTGAGCAAAACTGTTTTGTCCAATAAAGATTTTTGGATGGCATGTTGTAATTACAACAGCCACATGTATGTGATGTAATGTTAAAATTTACATTTGTCTAATCGTACATTATACATAATACAACATAATGTGTTAGCAGAGCCCAGACTGTGTGGTCTTACCATTTGTAAAGCAACACAACACCAAAGCAACTCCCAAGACAAATTAGATGAGAGATATTAGGTGCATTAGTCTAATTACTGAACAAGTAATGGAATGGAGAAAATATTATAATAGAGACAGCATTTATAGCAACTTTGGTGGCTGTTTTCAGTACATGAATTTGCAATTAATAAGATAAGTCACCTTGCTCTCTACTATAATGCAAGAAATCAATAATTGGTACATTTATACGTGGGTGTGAGATTTGTTAATGCAGTGCTTGGAGTCAACCTTTCCCAACTGGACTCTCTTCAAAGGTGTTCATAATAAATGTCCAGAATTCCTTAGGAAACATGAAGGACAGTGTATTCCTACTACATATTTAGATTAATCCACCTTCATCATAGTGAAGAAATTAAGTTGTCCATATGCAGGCACCAATACTTACAAGCTAAACAAGACTTATGAAAATACAATAATCTTATTTTCTTCAGCATCAGAGGCACATGTAGAACAATGGTTTTCAGGTGAGTAAACTGTGTTAATGAACAGAATCAGGAGAGTGAAAAAATTGTTTGGTATTACAATACCAGAGGTGAGATAATTAATATTTACTTTTCTTATAAATAAAAAAGAATACGCCAGGTATTGTTACAAGAATCAGCTCCCAAATTCTGTGATATATTTGTTGAATTTCTAGACCAGCCAGCTCCAGAGTGACTTTGAATGGCTTCACAAGTTAAAAGAAATAACATTATATAAAAAACAAACTATGTCCAAAGAACAAGATAATCTCAAAGGGAAACAGGCCAACATGCCAATTTAAGGCCTGGGATAGTAGGGGAGTTTTTAAAGGTCACCTAAAGGCAAATGAGGTGAAGACCATATTGCAATGCTGTTACAGAAAAGGTCCACTTCTTCAGTCATACTAAATGGTATTGCTTAATTGACAGGATCAGAAGCAGGTCAGCAGAGTATGAAACTACAAAACAGGTAGTCCTTTAATTAGCCACGCCCAATGCTATTTATAGGTAATAACCATCACCTTGAATTGTACCCAGATGCCAACTGATAAGTTCATGTAGCAAGGGTGCTACATCATCAGCTTATCCTTTGCTGCTCATGCTGCTGCATTCTAGACTAGCTGTGATTTCTGAGTGGTCTACAAGGACAGCCCAGGTGAAGCATCTACGAGCAACTGTGAAGTGATCAGAACACCAGTTATGGTATGGATGGCCTCTTGATTCAGGAACAAGCATGAATGGCACACCAGTTGAACCTTTGCAAAGACCTTCCTGGCCACAGTTGCCACCTACTACTCAAACAACAGAATAATAAAACAACAGAGTTGGAAGGCACCTTAGAGATCTTCTAATCCTAACCTTTGCAGAAGCAGGAAACCCTATACCATTTCAGACAAATGGTTGTCCAATCTCTTCTTAAAAACTTCCAGTGTTGGAGCATTCACAACTTCTGGAGGCAAGTCATTCCACTGATTAATTGTTCTAACTTCAGGAAGTTTCTCCTTAGTTCTAGATTGCTTCTCTCCTTGATTAGTTTCCATCCATTGCCTTTTGTTCTGCCTTCAGATGCTTTGGAGAATAGGCTGATCCCTCTTCTTTGTGGCAGCTGTTTAGATATTGGAACACTGCTATCATGTTATCCCTTAGTCCTTCTTTTCATTAAACTAGACATACCCAATTCCTGCAACTGTTCTTCATATTTTAGCTTCCAGTACCAAATTCTCCAGATTTTGTACCCGTCCTAAGTGAAATATGCAACCACAGGGCAAACATGCAATATCTCCAACCCTCAAAGAACCAAATACCCATAGCCACTTGATCTAGCTGCACTTAGCCTGACCTTATTCCTCCCCATCCAGACCTCATCAGCCTCCAAGCACTGGGATAAGACCCCAGTCAGGGGTCAAGATGTACAATTAAGTAACATCAACACACTGATGATACCTGAGTCCACACTGCCAGATGACCTCCCCCAATAATCTCATGCAGATGTTAAGCAGGAAAGCAGGTGACTGCATCAAGTCCTGAGGCACCTCACATAGCTGCCCAATAGAGGGTCTAAGTCTCATTCCTGTCCAACAGAGAGTGATCACCCAAAAAAGGGCCACATTTAATTAGTGGTTGTGATAAAACTGGAGAAATAATGTTTTCCCACCTTATCACCATGATGCAATCCCTAATGTGGGTATTACGTGTGCTCTCCAACTGCATTCTAGGTATCTTTTCTGACATTTCAAACGTACATACTGTACATACACCCCAGACTGATGGAGAATGAGGGAACTGATCCTATCTAAAGACCTCAAAGGCACAAAAGTCTGACATTTTGATGTGACATTCCAATCAGGTGGATAAGAAAGAAAAACAGAAGAGAAAGAGGAACAAGGGGAATTTTGGAGATTACATTTACTAGCTTTTGAGTTGTCCCTATCCGTCTCTGAAATAGCTGTATTGGGCAAGTTAAAAATAATTAACCCTGAAAAATTGATGTTGTTATACAAATGTATATCAGTCTAAAGATTACAATCATATTAAAAATGGAGACATAGAATCACATATTTCATTGAGCATGTCATAGAAAGATTGAATTTAACCCACAGCTAGCTAATCCATCATAGACATTTTCTTGGATTTCAAAATAATATTTTTGAACATATAATCATTATAAAAGTTTGTACTGGATAAGCTAAGTTTCAATATTGTCATTGTCAGATGTAAATGCCTTATTCTCTAATGTGTAAATAATGTATATATGGAACATCAGAGGTTAACTTATTCTTTGGACTTTAATGTATTCATAATTTACCACTCCCATTCCTGGCTCCACCCCTTGTATATATAAGGAGCCATCCTCCCCATTTTCCTTGCTTCTATCTTGAATATTCAGCGAATATAGAATGCCTATTATGATTAAAGAGAAATATATTTAAATCTCTAACTTCTATTATCTTTATTGAGTCTGATCCTGAAAATATTGCAACAAGCTGGTAGCAGAGGATGGTTAATTGACTCAATAAGTAATTAAAAATGTCCAAGAAAGATAGGCCCAACACCAGGGCCTACAGCAAAGAAATAGAAACTGATCAAGAGACGATCAACGAATCCACTAATGCGATTTCGAGAGAATCCGAAGAATACACCACTGAAGAAGAAGAACTGATGAGTGAAAATAACGACCAGGAAGAAATCGAGATAGAAAATAACGAACTCAGGTCAGAGATATTAAAGATACTAAAAAGCCAAAAGAATGATGAAAGCCTCATCGCGGACCTCCAGGAGATGCTGAGAAACAGCGGAGCAGCGAGAGAGAAAAACGTCATTAAAGAAAAACCCAAAGATCAAAAAACTGTGAGTGAAATGACTACTGAGAAAATAGTTGTAAAAAAGAAAAGATGTGACATCGCGCGAAATTTTGAATGGCAGCCATCTTGGTTTCAACGAACTTCAAAAGAGAGTGAAGCAGAGCCAATCAAAACGCTCAGTTCAAAATTTCTGGCGCGAAAAACGCTATCAGACGAAGAAAGTGAAAAAGAAGTCTCAAACTCTTCAGATGAACCAAAATCAGAAAGTGAAGACGATTTAACAAAGTCTCAAGTAAAGTCAGCAATGAAAACGCTTTTTGCTGCTTTTGGGCCAAGGTTGAAAATTTCCAAGACATCAACAAAGAAGCAAGAAATCAAACCGACAACTCAAGACCTGCACGCTCCCATCCTGACTTCGAAAACGACGACACCCGAGCCCAGAGAGCCATGCCGATTCCGTCCTACACCGCAGACAGAATCGAGTGCCAGCGCACACAAGAGAAAGAGAAGAACCGTCGCCATCACCAAAGCCCCAAAAACCGAGCCAGAGACCGACTCATCTGAAGAGGAGCGGATCGAGAGAGCTGAAATGGAGAGAACCTTCCACAACGGCGCCAAAGAAGAAATGAGCAACGCGCATGTGCAAAACTACGTAGACAGCCCCGAAAGACTTGAACTGGCCAGAGAACCGCGCAGACTCGTTACAAGCATCCCAATGCCGTTCTGTAATTTCCTGCACTTGAGAGACCACGGACTGCCTCAGGTTGTAAGTAATGGACAAAATAATGTGGGGAATTTACCCAGTGACTTCCCAAAACTTAGAGTTGATGGCATTAATTTACAAGAGTGGTACCAACAGCTTCAGGTTATTTTTATGAAAGAAAATTTACTATTCTTTATAACTAGTCCTCCAAGAAGACCTTGGACTTTAAAAATAGATTGTTTACATCATAGAGCATTTTTCATAATAATTTCTAGCGTGTCTCCTGCAATGTATCATAGCATCAAACCAAACCTAACTGTATCAGAAATAATTCAATGCATGTTTAATCTATTTCACAGCGATAGCGTAGCCACAACCACAAGAATGTCTAAGGATTTCTTTTCTTCTAGAGTGAAACCAGGGGTTTCTATAAGTGAACATTTGATAAATCTAAACAAAATAAGAGCTGAGCTGCAATTGAGGGGGGAAGTGATTTCAGATCAAACAATGAAAAGTGTTATTATCAATTCACTTGATCCATCATGGGATAGCTTTATGTCACACTTAGATACCATTAATTTGGGATATTTATCAATAGAAAGTCTATCTAACAAATTGATAGCAGAAGACAATTCAAGAAAAAATCGTTCCAGTAACCAAACAGAACACAAATCTTTTAGGAAAGTAGTCTTTCAAGATAAATATAATGAGGCCTTTAGATGCCACAATTGTGGATCCAGGGAACACAGTAGAAGAGACTGTCCCAAAGTCCCAAGGGAGAGACATAGGCCAGAATATAGGAGCAAATACAATTACAGACAATCTTCCACAGATAGACACAAATATAGAAGTCCACCAAATTACAGAGAAAGTAGAGGGGGTAGAGAAAATTCAAAAGAGAGAAAATCTGGGTCACTAAATGGGCTAAATAAACAAGACAGCATCAGAACACAACAAGACGAGAACAATAATTGGCTTATTGATTCTGGTGCAACAAATCACACCACTAACAACAAAAGTATATTATCTTCATTTACAGAAGATAAGTTTGTGATAAAGGTAGCTAATCAAGAAAAGGTTCAAGTATTAGGCAGAGGAAATGTGACCTTGCCTGGTTTAGGGAAAATAGAGGGGGTATTATTAATCCCAGAAATACCTCACAACATACTGAGTGCTATAAAACTAAGCAGAGAATCTGACATCAATATAGTTTTCTCAAAGGGGAAAGCAACTATAGAAAAGAACAAAACAAATGTAGGCACTGTGATGATAAAAGGGGGTCTACCCTATCTGATAACCAAAGAAAGATGGTTACATAACATTGATTCAAATATGGAAGATTGTATTGAAGCAGATGATGAAAATGTCAGTAACAGTGACAATGATGAATGTAAAATAACTCATGATAACAAAAATACACACAATGAGAAGAAACCAAAAATAGGTAAACCAATTCATGATGAGTGTGCTCACATCTTACATAGGAAGTTAGGACATGCAAGCTTTCCTGTAGTACAAAAAATGACTGAACACGCAGAAGGTGTCAAAATAAAAAATTGTGAAAATTATTTGGAATGCTCAGTATGTAAATCCACCAAACTAAAAACCAGTCCCAGACCAAAAAAATCTAACAGATCAACCAACAATATTTTTGATTTGGTACATATGGACTTAGTTGGTCCATTAACTCCATCAATTACCTATAGAAAACGTTACTTCCTAACAATAGTGGATGATTACAGTCGCTATGGTTTTGTTTACACATTAAAGCACAAGGATGAAACCTTTCAGAAATTTAAGGAATTCTACAAACGCATAGAAACACAACATAATATCAAAATAAAACAAATTATGACAGATAGGGGATGTGAATTCATGTCTAAAGAATTCTCCCAATGGTTAAAGGATAGAGGGATGCTACATTTCACGTCCAATCCATTTTCTGCATTTCAAAATGGGATTGCAGAGAGAAAGAATTCCACACTACAAACCATGATTAGATGCACATTAGAGGATGCTGGTTTAGGCAAACAATTTTGGTCAGAAGCCTTACATTATTCAAATTACACTCAAAATAGGACATGGTCCAGTATTGTGAATAAGACACCATATGAGTTGATGTATAATAGAAAACCCAAATTAGCACACATGCACATATTTGGAGTTACTGCAGACGTACACATACCTAAACAATTGAGGAGAAAGGGAGAAAACGTATCCAGGAGATTAAGATTCATGGGATACGAAACTGGAACCAAAGGGTACAGATTCATTGATAATAATAACAAATTTATAGTATCCAGAACAGCTGTGTTCCATGAGCAGGCCAATTGGTCCAAATTGCACCTTAATGAAATATTTCCTAATAAAAGCAAAGATAATATATCTTGCGAGGAAGGAACAACAGAAAATCAAAGTATTAACAAAAGTAAGAACAAAACCAAAACTTGGACAAATAGTCAGCATAAAATAAAGACAGACACATTAACGAAAAAGGAAGCTAGATATTTGCATGACAACCATAGCAAACCTGAAAGAAATATTAGAAACAATAGAAACCAAATACCAAATAAATACAAAGATTACATAATGCATATGGATAGAGAACAAATAACACCTAATACATATGAGGAAGTATTGAAACTTCCCCGTGAAGAAAGAGAAAAATGGGAACTAGCTATGGAAAAAGAGATGGAAAGTTTACAAGGATTAAATGTATTCACACCTGCGATCGCACCTAAAGATAAAACAATTATAGGTACCAGGTGGATTTATAAAATTAAGAATTTAGAAGGAGGTAATACCTTATACAAGGCCAGACTAGTTGCACAAGGTTATGCACAAAAATATCCAGAAGACTATACTGACACATATTCACCAACAGTGAGAACAGAGAGTGTCAAAACAGCTCTTGTAGTAGCATCTGCACTCAATCTGGACGTGTTTCAATATGACATACAGACTGCATACTTACACGCAAAATTAGATAAGGAAATATATGTAAGAGCACCACACAGTCAATACACTAATAAGAACGAAATTTGGTTATTAAATAAGAGTCTGTACGGATTGAAGCAATCTGGCAAAAGATGGTACGATTGTTTGGTAAAAGTACTTAAGACCATGGATTTCAACGCCACCACTGCTGATAACTGTTTCTTTGTAAAAAAGAGTAATGATCATATTGAATTTGTATTAATTTATGTTGATGATATTTTATATATTGGAAAGCATAAAGAGAGCAGGGAAATCTTTGTAAATAAGTTAAACGAACACTTCTCATTGAAATCACTAGGTAGAGTGAACAAATACCTTGGTGTACAAATTAACAAAACAAAAAGGGGATTCAAACTTACTCAGAAAGATAAAATCATTGAACTCCTAAACAAATGTAACTTAAATAATGCCAAAACATGTGACACACCTATGCAAACTGATTTTCTCAGAAACATTGATGAATCTTCCCCTGAGTTTAAAGACAACACATTTTACAGATCAGTTATAGGTTCACTCCTTTATATATCTAATTGGACTAGGCCAGATATTGCATTACCTCTCAATTTATTGTCAAGATATGTTAGCAGACCAACCTTGTATCATTGGGAAGCTGTCAAAAGAATTTTAAGATATCTGAAAAGTACATTAGATTTTTGTTTAATATTGGAACCCAATAATGACAAAGAACCAAAAATTACTTGTTATGCTGATGCAGATTGGGCTGGTGATACATCATGCAGAAAGAGTACCTCTGGTTATGTTTTTCTATTGAACGATTGTCCAGTTTACTGGTATACTGGTAAACAAGAACTGGTAGCCACTTCTACCACAGAAGCGGAATATGTTTGCCTGTCTAAAGCTGCAAATAACCTTGTATGGTTCAATGATTTGATCACAGATGTTTGGAAGAAACCTACTTTACCATTTATTATGCATGAAGACAATAAAGCGGCCATTGAAATATCTAGATCCGATGCAATTGGACAAAGGTCCAGGCATATTGATATAAAATTTAAGCACGTGAGACAACTATCTCAAGACGGATTCATCAAAGCAATACATTGTGATACTTCTGAACAATTAGCTGACATATTAACAAAACCCTTACCTTCTAAACAACACAAATATTTAACTTCTAAATTATATGTATTATATTGTCCTGAATCTGAATGTAACTGGTGTTGTATAACGAACCGGCATTTAGAGGGGGATTTGTCAGATGTAAATGCCTTATTCTCTAATGTGTAAATAATGTATATATGGAACATCAGAGGTTAACTTATTCTTTGGACTTTAATGTATTCATAATTTACCACTCCCATTCCTGGCTCCACCCCTTGTATATATAAGGAGCCATCCTCCCCATTTTCCTTGCTTCTATCTTGAATATTCAGCGAATATAGAATGCCTATTATGATTAAAGAGAAATATATTTAAATCTCTAACTTCTATTATCTTTATTGAGTCTGATCCTGAAAATATTGCAACAGTCATTCTGCCAAAGAATCTGAGTCATTAAAAAAAATAGCACATGCTCCCCCCCCCCATGAAAAAAAGGGATTCAAAACCTCAAGATGGTAGTTACAACTGTGAGGTAAAAGTCTTGACCTTTTTTAAAAATCTGTTTCTTGAGCACAATCATGTGATCATGGTCACTAGTTTGATTTTTTTTATTCCCCCTGCAGATGCCTCTGCCTACAATATCTTCAATCCTGAGCCTCCCAAATATGTTAGGACTACAACTCCAACAGTTCCCAGACAGCATGACCTTTATTTATTGAAGAATTATGGGAGGTGCCAAGTTCAACAGATCTAGAGATTCAAGGATCCTTCCTGCCTCCTCCCTCAGTCACTTAGAGAAAGCCAGGCACAAAAAACAGAACTTATCTTTACTTAAGATATCAGAAAAAGCAGATTATATGGAAAATTGTTTTAATATTGATGTTATTTAATTATTTATGTAACTTGGAATATACAGCTGGTAAGGAAGCGTGCTTTCCGTTCCCTTTCCCCCCACAACTCCAGTCCAGTCTGATTAATATTGGTAGTCAGATATAAATGGATTTGTTTTTACATTATCTTTTAATGCTTTTCTTTAATAATGCTTTCTTTCAATAAAATGCTCTGAATGCTAAATAAACAGTAATGCAGGCTTCTGCAACCTGATAAGAAAATGCACTTAGAACAAAATAGCTGCAGGTTTATTAATGAGCTCTGTGTTTCTTCATGGAATAAAACAATAAAAACTCAACTCTAATAAAGTCTATGCCATATGCCAGTCCCATTAAAAGTGGTAAACCAGTATAACATCCTTTCATTTGGAGACGAAGATATCTACAACTCACGACCTAGCAAATGTTCTTGTTGATAAGAAAGGAATGTTCCATAATCTATAATTCAAATGGCAAATCAAATAGCAAGTGGCTCAGTGATAAGGATAAAAAAAAAAAAGAGGTTAGATAATAGCTGGAAATGTAAGGGATACTGAACCTATCCCTGTCTTACAACACCTTTGTACTGGTTCTTCATCTCAGGACAAACACTATTTCTATTTTGTACTCCTGGTTTAGACTGAGTATCCTTCAGTCCAGCCTTCTAAAAATGAATCTTCCCAGCAATTTTCTCCATGGCTATTTTCTCCCCCATATCTGCACTCATGTTTCACACTAACCAGAATCCCTTTGCCGCTAAAATTCATAATTGCCTATGAGAAAGCCTAGTCCAGAATTAAGTTCTCTACATGCATGTCCTTTAATTATGGTGTAACTTCTTCTTAAAGTAAGAAATGCTACAGGGAAAAAAGAGAGAAAGGCTGGAAAAAAGAAACAAAGATCAAAACTATGGTTTCCAATGGGCCTTTCCATATAAGTACTGGGTTCACCAGAACATTTAAGTCTAACGTGGCTGATTTGTAAGTTAATATGCTGTGTCAAACCAGACAATTACAGTTTATCCAGTAAACTATACTGTGTGTCTCCAAAAATAAGACGCTGTCTTATATTTTTTTGAACCCTGAAATAAGTGCTTGGCCTTATTTTGGGGGATGTCTTATTACTTTGGGGCATGTGGAGCAAGATGGGGCTCCCCTTGCTATCTTACCTGATTTCCAGCTCTGTCTCTCTAACCCTAACCAGAGGAAATGGCAGGGACCGGCTGTGCATGCGTTTAAATATTTTTGGGGAAGGCTTATTTTTGGGGAGGGCTTATTTGGGGGAGCTGATTTTAGTGCATGTGCTCAAAAGCCCAATTGGGCTTATTATCAGGGAATGTCTTATTTTAGGGGAAACAGGGTATTAAATAAATAAGAGTTTTGTGTGTTAACACAACCAAAATACATTACAAATTGGAGACAGGAATTTTTAGTATTCTCCTTCCTTGCTTCCTCAGTCAATTCTTCATGGCTAAAAGGTTCAAATAGAAAAATCATCCCTGTGTAATCAATCTGAGCAACATTTCAGGTCCATGGAGTCACCCTAGAAATCCATGCTCAAATTTTTGAGCATTATATAGCCAGAATAAGTTAACAATTTTGCCCATAGCAGCACTGAAAATGTTCCAGCCCAGGAGCAAATCTACCAACTTCTGTAATGTGTAGAAGCTTCAGGCCTAGAGAAAGATATTTAATTACTGCATTGCAAATAGAATACAAAGAGGCTCTTATCATGTCTGTTCCATTTCCCTTTGCTGCATACGATTTTCTAGTTCATTCAAGAACTTGGTCCAGTATTCATAATTGCTTTTCGCATTGCCAGTGCTTTGTCAGCGAAACTATGGAAATTGTGGTAAAAGGTTACCAGCATCTTTAGCTACTAAAATTAGAAGTTGACCCCATAAGAACCCCATTTGTTCCCATAAGAATATTTCTAACTCTGAAAAGGCACAAAAAATACCTGTTAAAAGGGGTTTCCTGTTCAAAAAGAAAACATTGAAGGATCTTCTATTGTCATACTGCTTTGAAATAAAGAGCTTATTATTATGAATAATAATCTTTGAAATAAAGAGCCAGCTTATTATGGATTAAAGATTGGATAACCTTAGATAATCAAAGATTGCTAAATTTAGAAGGGCATGATTTAATGAAGGGATGGCACGCCTTTATATGGAGCTCAGGAAATAAAACATATAAACATTTTAATAACCATACTATTAGGAAATCTTTAATTAACACATGGCTACAAATTAAACACAAACACTATATGAAAATTCCCGGCTGGCTATCGACCATAGAAGCAATAACTCACCCCAACATATTATCAAAACAAAAGATTTTAAGATATAGAGAAATAGTAGATGTTCAGGGGAAATTGAAAACTAGAGAAGAGCTCAAAGAACAAGGAATAGTAATAGACTGGTGGCCCTACTCGCAAATAAAAGTAAGATACAGAAAGGACCAAGAGGAGGAAGGAATAGATTTAAAACAAAATCGATTGGATAAATTATTAGAATCTAAAGAAGGGAAATTAATTTCAAAAATTTATAAATATTTACTCGAATACGATTTGGCAGAAGAGTTGGTCAAAGGGCAGATGATAGCCTGGGCGAGGAACATAGGGCACAATATACAATTGGAAGATTGGGAAAGAGCATGGGAAGATAATTATAGCATAACAAAATCGGTAGCCTACAAAGAAAATCACTATAAAATGTGGTACCGATGGTATCTGCCACCCGCAAGGTTAGCAAAAATGTATCCAAATGTGAATCCAGCTTGTTGGAAATGTAAAAAAGCGCAGGGAACTTTTTACCATGCTTGGTGGCTTTGCCCAGAAATTAAAAAATACTGGAACAAAATAAAAACATGGATATTAGAAATAACAAATTACGAAATTGAATTAACACCCGAAGTCTTTTTACTCAGCATGATTAATAAGAATATTAGAAAGGACATAAAATATTTAATACTCCACATTATAATGGCGGCTAGATTAGCACAACTCTGGAAAATAGATCGTTTGCCAACCGATCAGGAAGTAATACAGAAAATCTATATATGTGCAGAGATGGATAAATTAACCCTAGAATTACAGGATAAGGAAGACTCAAAATACTTTAAAATATGGAATAACTGGTACCAGTGGATAAGTCAGAGAGAGGGAATGGTTAGAGATGAAAGTTAGGAAAAATCAATGTAAATAAACAACTGCACTGTCAGAGAGATATAGAAGGAAATAAGTCACTGTGCGTATGTATATATGTACATATAACATTAGAAAGTAGTTAATAGATGAAGTTGAGCACTATATATGTACTGTATATGTACATGTAATTTGTGTGTTTGATTAAGAGAAACTTGTCAGTTTTTCTTATAATTGTTTTAAATGTCTTTTTTTAAATACGAATAAAGTTTGTTTTTAAAATTAAAAAAAAAAGAAAGAAAGAGATTGACCATTCTGACTTCTAACTCATACATATTTGTATGTATGAGCCAAAGTACCAATCTCATTAGGCTTCTCTCTCCTAAAATCTAGGAAAACAAACTGAGGCTGTCATCTACATTTACTGGGATCCCTTAAAACACAATTTTACTTGTGGAGAACTTGCAGTTTGTACTCTCATATTCCACTATAAGTAGTTAACCAGTAGAAGGAGCTATTACACCACCTCTATGCAGGTTCAGGGAATACTATTACAACTACTGTATAGCAGGAGATTATGTGAATTGGGGAGCAAATAGGATATTCATGTAAAATGTTAATTCTGTCTTGGCTTCATAAAGTCTGATAAAGTCAACAAGCTATAAATGCTTTCATGGTATATAGGACTTCTCTTAATGCCCTACAAAATCTGAATGACCAGACAATAAGAAAGAGAATTTTCCATGTCTCTTTGCTTCTATCTAATATTTATCTAGATTTTTCCAATCGAGATACACTAGCTGTAATTGTGTGGATTACAACATGGTCCTACATACGTACTCATCAAGCCGTGCCTTTCAGGCAAAGCAAAGTTTGCAAAGTTTAGAAAAATAGTAAGAAATTGCAAGCCAGAATACTTTGAAGACATAAGATAAGGAAAGGAAAGGAAATAAACATAAATCTGCTCTGTATCACAATCGCCCGCAGTACTCTTCTAAATCTTTGTAAACTATCTTTGCTTCCATTATGTTCATAAACTGCTCTACGTAGTATACAGCCTGTTATAATATTCTCATCGCTTCAGTTTTTTCACTTTGAGGATTGTATCACTCTAAGCATTTCAGTCTTTCCCTTCCTCTCAAACTGCTCAATCTTATTTTGTAAAGAAAAATTTTAATCCCTCCCATTTACATGAAAAAAAAATATATCCCTTTTTGATAACTGATCTATGCCCATTCACCTGATCTAACAAGAATGGCGTAATAACTTACTTAATAGTAAGTAATAGAAAAGCTGAATTTATAGCTTCTTAGCGTAAAGCTAATCAGAATGATATGGTAGCATGCAAGAGCTTATTATCACACCAATTGCTTAAACAGTTTGTATCCATAGAAATTGCCACAGAGCAATGTCCCATCTTTCCGAAGTACTCTGAGCTGAGTATCTCAGAAAGATGGGGCATAAATCAAATAAATATAATTTGTCATCTCCAGGTATATCGGAGAAGCTTCACAGAAATGAACAGCAGACTCCATAAATGTTCCTGTAGCTTCATAAAGTAAAAAACCTTCTGCTTTGTCATAAAGTAAAGAAGCTTTTGTCTGCCGCAAATGAACTCAGGGCATTGATTGGATTATAGTAGGGTACCATATAACATTATGGTACATTCACAAACATAGAGCCTGATCATGTCTATTCTGTAAATATTACAAAGAGCTGAAATGGTAGATTGTTTAAGGAAACAGCCAGGGGAGGTGCAGAATCCTGCAAATTAATCAAACATTTGCATGATTAATCATTTCAAACATATCTGCATTAAAATGAATTGCATTTTTAAAAAATTAAAATCATTTTTAAAAAGAATGTAAAAGTGGCTGTATTTTAAATAAATCGAATGTTTTATTTATTTTTCAGATTTCTGAACCACCTATCTCCTTCAAAGAGGGGCTTTGACTATACTGTACTATAAAATATCAAAATATTTAAAAATATATAAAAATTAAAATGTTAGAATTAAATTTTTGAAATTATTTTTTTATATAAGTAAGAATAATTAAATCCTATTAAAATGAATTTAAAAGATAAAAGGATGGCTCCCAGAGCACCAACTAGAACCTTAGCTGCTTGCTTTTTATTTACTGTGCTGAATATTTTTAACTTTTTAATTGTGTTTTTAAATAATACTGTAATCTATGCAGAGAAATTTGGTTATTGGGCACTATTGGTATATAGCTATATAATTGAAGCAGCTTATATAGCTGAAACTCATGTTATAAATTCAATATTTCTTTGAAAAATGGAACAAACTGTTCTGAAACATGATATACATTTTCCTATATAAAGAGATACAGTGGGACATCAGTCACATAATATGCTTATGCCAGCATTCACTATGACAATGAAATAAATATTCCTTAATATTCCAAAACATTCATGTTGGAACGGCAGTATTGTCTTATGAACAATAGTTATACCAAACACAAAAGATTTGATAGAAACTAAATATTCAAATTGTCGCTAATTTAATAGTCCACTAGATGGCAACAATTCATTTCTGTGATTTCTCAAAGAAAAGTTCAAGAAATCCACAAGATTCCTTTGAAATCATACAAAAGATATATATATATATACAGCAACTCCACAGCAACTCTGGATAGTTTAAAAGAAAACATGTATCAACAAAAAAGAATACAGAATATTTTAATATTATTTTTTTATATCCGAGACATCTGAAAATAGTATATAGAGTTCAGTTAAATATATTTTACAAATTCAAATAACACTCTCTGAAGCTTTAACCACATACCCATTCTTCAATCTTGCAAAAACATGAAGATTACCGGTTGCCAGATACAGCAAACAATTATATCTGGATTCTGCCCTGGGACATCATGTACCTCTAGCCAAAATAAGCTGATTTAAAGAAAAGTTTATTTGTTAGAGCACAAAGTCACCAAGAAACACACTGGAACAGGCATGCAGGTCCTGGCTATTTAAAGATTCCAAATTGGTCAAGAACAGGCCATCTGAACTGCACTCAGAAACAAACATGCAACTGGGGCAGCATTACCAAAATGTTCTATATTCTGCTGCCAACTCCTGTTAGACTTGGAGGCTGTTTTAACTTCCTTATTGGCCAGACGCCATAATTGAGAAATAGACAATCTTCAAATATATTGTGCCCTCCCATAGCATACGGACTGGGAATGGAAGTTCTACCTATCTGGTAGTCACTAGGTGAGTTTGACACTTAGTGTGAGTTTGACACACATTAATCCAACATTACGAACATTCGATAGATCAGCATAGGACAAGTATAGCAAAAAGCCTGCCTAATGTGGGTGTAAGAGCAAATATTGAAGCTGGAGACTTAACTCTTTGGTGAATGAAAGGATCAAATTCTGCCCTTGAGTTCTAGATAGACATCTTAAAGACATATGTAGTTAGTTAAATACTGTCTTTAATTACAGGATCATGACCAGTAAATGTGGAACATTTTCTCAAATTCTGTTTCTCCAGAAGTTTCATCTCATTCGCCACTGTGAGTGCTGTCGATTCTCAGCAGGCAAGGTCATATTCTTTGTACACTGTATAATTATGTAAGCATAATGGTTGTTCGGTTCTAATTTCAGTGATCTGACTCAACTCTGGAAATGTTAAAATTTGATTCAGTGAGCCCAAAATACTACTAATATGAAATGCTTGGGTGGTAATTTACTTTGTTACATTGTGCTTATTTCCAATATTCTACTCTATAATGTAATTTATAATTATTTCTTATAAACCCTAATTATTCAGACTATAGAATCCAGGTGCAAGTTCACTTCTTTGGAAATAAAACAAAATGAAACTTAGCTTCACCTATGTGAATAGAAGCATGCATTTTTTAAAAAAAATTGGCATCATTTATTTAAAAGTTGGGGATGCAGTGGCTCAGTGGCTAAGACACTAAGCTTGTCGATCAGAAAGGTCGGCAGTTCGGTGGTTCAAATCCCTAGCACCGCATAACAGAGTGAGCACCCGTTACTTGCCCCAGATTCTGCCAACCTAGCAGTTCGAAAGCATGTAAAAATGCAAGTAGAAAAATAGGTGGGAATAACCAAACTAGACACAACGTGTATAGTGAGGAATAATTCTAACTGACAATTTTTTTCGGGGAGCGGGGCTTCAAGTCAGCCTTAATTCTGGCAACTGCCTCGATAGGTCCCTGCATTTTTCTTGGCAAGATTTCAGAAGTGGTTTTCCATTGCCTTCTTTCCAGGGCTGAGAGAGAATGATTGGCCCAAGGTCACCTGGTTGGTTTTCTGCCTAAGGAGGGACTAAAACTCATAATCATTCAGTTTCTAGGCTGGTGCCTTAACCACTACATCAAACTGGTTCTCCAACTGATGAAGAAAGTGCACTCATAATATGTTGTAATTTCCTTTTCTTTCCACAATTCCTATTGTTGCTCTTTGGTTAAGTAAACACACTACTATAGTCAACCCAAATTGTTGTTCCTTGTAGGTCATTAGTCAACATCAGGCACCAGAAACAAGAAATAAACCAAAGGTAGGATAGATAAATGATGTGAGCCATGGTAAAGCCTGCTCTGCTCTAAAAGCATACATTGAAAAAATAATAATAAATGATCCTCTGAATATTTATCTTGTTCTCTCTTGCCTTAAAACAGAAAAAGGGAAAAAGAAGCGTAGGATGACAGTTACAGAAGCAAATCCCACACATAAATCCATTCTTGGAAGAGGTTGTTGTGGATTATGTGCCAAATTAATGTTTCAAGGTCAAACTCTCAGTATTATCATGATGTTTATCATCTCAATATTTACTGCTGTGTTCTTTTGAATATGCTTTCATAGACCACTTTCGAAGGAGGAGACTATCATGCTCCTTGCTAATGTGTATTAGAGCAGTGATGGCTAACTTTTTCCGTGCCAAGTGCACACCCATAATGCAATGCGCGCATGACCCCCCTCCATGTGCCCCACCCCTGCGCATGCACACATGACCCCCCATGTGTGCCCCACCCTATGCATGCTGGCATGATACCCCCCACGTACACCCCACCCCACACATGCGCGGATGACCTGTGCATGAGCCCCACCCCACACACATGCACATGCATCTCCCGCATGCACCCTGCCGCCTGTGCATGCGTGGCAGATACCTAAAAACTAACTGGCCAGCAGGTGCACATGCATGCGCAGCAGAGCTGAGCTGGGGCGACAGCTCACGTGCCCGCAGAGAGGGCTCTGCATGCCACCTGTGGCATATGTGCCATAGGTTCACCATCACAGTATTAGAGGGTCTGCAGATGTTACTCAGAAATTCCAAGAAAAAAATGTGAAAGTACTTGCGCCCCATGAAAAGAAATTTCATGATTTTTTACACATGCAAACCTATAATCAGAAACTTCTCAGTAGCTATACTGTATTGCTTTCCTCTTGAAACCCAATTATATTTTGAAGTCAAAATGTAAACTTTTTCTATTTAGTTGGGTTTTGATACATATGAGAAGTGAAAAAATAACTATGCGTTACAGCATCTGATTTTATTCAATTTCCGTGGCTATTGTTAATATATTCTTGTTACTATCCTCTGATGATAACTAACAAGATGTATTATAGTAACCCTCCATTACTTCCTTCAATAGAAGTAAATTAATTACAATGCTTCTACAGTATTGTTGGACATGTTTTGCTATATAAATCACAATGATGTGACCACAGGACTCTGCAACTGGTTGCAAATATAAGTCAGTTGCCAAGATCCAAATTATGAATGCATAAACTATCATAACTTCAACTATGGGTGTATGTTTTTTGGGGTTCTGTCATGAGTTTGAATGGTTATTAAACAACCGATCATTAAGTGAAGACCATCTATAGTGAGGGAAAGATCTTTTTAAAAATTCTGTTAGAAATTGTTGTTCTTGTTTTCACACAAAAGGTAGCAGCGGTTACATTTCACTTTCTGCGTTGTTTCCTTACCCAGATTCAAATAGCAAAACATGTCCAACAATATTATAGAAGCATTGTAATTAATTTACCTCCATTAAAGGAAGTAATGGAGGGAGTCATGTGACTCTCAGAGGAATGGTGGAAATTGTATAACTATCTTTTGTTCTGTATAATGCAAATTAAATTCGGCATGTTGTTTGACAACAATTTATTATCCAACATAATCCTTCATATGATTTACGTTTTGTGTACATTAGTAATTGGTTAACATAGCTATTCAACTTATATTGTAGGTTTGAAAAAAGCATAGTACCAAAAAAAGCATTACCCATGTTCATCTCAGTAAACATGAGATCCAGAAAAAATGAAGTACTAGATGATTGGAGGAGGGCAGATGCTGACTCCATTTTTTAAAACAAACAAAAAGGACAATGAGAAGATTCTAAAGCATTTCATAAAGCAATTAAACTTTAAATTTTTGTGGTATACAGAACTCTGCAAGGATTTTTCAAGAGTTAGGCTAATCACATTTTTTCTAGCTAACTTTTTAGTAGATTATAACAATGTATGTACAAAATAACTTGATGTTGGCAAAGTAATTGAAATGGTATTTCATGAATTTTGATTAGCAAGCTGGACTTCAGTTGAAAACTACTCACCAATCTTTCCTTATCAAATGGGAATGAGTTATCAAATGAATGTCAAAATGTTAAGTCTTAGCTCATCACCCTTCAACACCGTCATTAATTACTTATATAAAGAGGTAGGAAGAATGCTTCCTGAATTTGCTCATCACACAGTATTGAGTAGGATAGCTAGGGCAGAAGCAAAATACAAAATACAACTTACAACAATTCATTTAGTGACCGTTCAAAGTTACAACAGCACTGAAAAAAGTGACTTATGACCGTTTTTCACAGTTACAACCTTTGCAGCATCCCCATGGTCATGTGATCAAAATTCAGATGCTTGGCAACTGTTTCATACTTATAATAGATGATGTGGGTCTGGCCTAATTTTCTCCCTCTTTTTAAACAATTTTAATATTTTAATATTTTTACTCCTCAAAGTTTAAATTTGTTTTAAATTGATTGGGGTTTTAATCTGTCTGGGCCAAACTATTTAATTCGATTTTATTTCTGTTTTTTAAATTTTGTATGTATGTATTTTATTGTTGGCTGTTCACCGCCCTGAGTCCTTCAGGAGTAGGGCGGTATATAAATCAAATAAAAGTAAAGTAAAAGTAAAGTGTCCTGGGGTCATGTGATCCCTTTTTGCAACCTTCTGACAAGCAAAGTCAATGGGGAAGCCAGATTCGCTTAACAACTGCTTAACGATTCACTTAACAACTGTGGCAAGAAAAGTCACAAAATGGGGGCAAAACTCATTTAATAAATTTCTCACTTAGCAACATAAATTTTGGGCTCAATTGTGGCCATACATTGAGAACTACCTCTGAGTGGATGAGCTGAACACATAAACTGAAATAACAGGATTAAATCATAGAGAAATGAATGCTGTGTTCTTGAACATTAAATCAAATAGACAGTTATAGAATGGAGGGATATCTAACTTGGAAACAGTAAGCATGAACAAGAAATGACATTGCAATTGCTCACAAACTGAATGCAAGTCAGCAGTATAATGTTGTTAATAGACTGTTGAAGATTGCATCAAGAAAACTATAGTTTCCAAGTCATGGATAGTAGTAGTTTCACTACATATTCTAAAGCTCAGTGGTGGGTTCCGCCTGGTTCCGCCGAGCCGGTAGCGGTGACGATATGATGTCACCGAACCGGTTCTGCCCCCCCCTCCTCACCTCCACCACCACCCCCGCGTTATTCTTACCTTTTATTTGGCCCCACCCCCAATCTATTGCTGCCTCCTGAGTCTCACCTGATCAGCTAGAAGGAAAAAACTATTTAAACTCTTGCCGCGGGGCTTCAAAGGGCCGCCCTACAGCTAATCAGTGGTAAAAGGCAGTTTGGTGGTAGACCGGTGCCTCCAAAAACAAATGAGTAGATCGGTACCTGCAAAAATAAATGGGTAGACCAGTGCCTCCAAAAACAAATGGGTAGACTGGTACAGCTCTGCAAGCAGTTAAAAGTCTGGTAGACCAGTACCTCTGCTAAATCCTAAAGAATTGTCACATGACCATCAAGCCATGCCCACAAAATAAGCCACACCCACAGAACCGGTAGTAAAAAAATTTAGAACCTACCCCTGCTAAAGCTGGGCTGTGCAAAATCTTTGAAAAAGATGCTTCATAAAGCATGAGTGCACATGAAGTGCCTTTTTCAGCTCATTAAAGGAGCCATCTCATTCATGCTATTGAGCAACTATCCCCAAATGATCACAAGTGTAAATAGCACACGATTTGGATCCTGGGTGTCAAATAGAACAAATTCTGTCCACACCAAACACGGATGGAATACTTCATAGCAATATATATTGTGTATAGTATATAGTGTACTACAGTAACTAATAATGCTACTGTGGTATAAAGTGACAAGTAAATGACCAAAATCAATCATTTCTAAAGCCAAGAAATGGAGCCAACTCAGCTCTGAACAATAGAGAAATTACAATAGTCTAGAATTTTTTAACAATCAGGGATTTCTAAACCTTTTGAGAATGTTGTGGAGCATTCTCACAAAATCTGCTCCGTGGGAACATAACCACTTATGACACATTCTTTTGCAATGTATCTGCCATCCATCCACATTACACTGTCCTGTAAGACATTGTTTATAGCCTTTGCCCTTGGAAAATGGCTCTAGTTCCCCTAAAAAGAATTGGTCATTTTATTTTCTTAAATAGATTCGTCCCTTGATTGTGTTAGCAGTGTGGAGTGTGATACTTTCTCGGCTGCCATATTTTTTAATTTTTACACTTGTTAAATTTGTTTTTGTTTTTCTTTTATTATTGTCCACCACTGACAGTTACTTGCTGAGATGGATAACTATACAAATTGATTAAATGAATGAAAAGTGGAAAAAATCAGTATAGAATTTACACTCAAATATAGCATTTACTGAATATCTACATAATTGCAGATCTCTTGTATTTTTCTGTTCTTTCTTTCTTTCTTTCTTTCTTTCTTTCTTTCTTTCTTTCTTTCTTTCTTTCTTTCGTCAGTTCCCAGGACTCATTCCAAGCAGGCTTTTAAAGTTTGTTAGTATTAATTAGAAAACCAAGTTTCTAATTGTTTGTGGTGGTTAAGGCATCAGGCTAGAAACTGGGAGAAACTAGGATTGTGAATCCTAGTCCTCTCTTATGTGTGAAGCCAACTGGATCACTTTGGCCAGTCACTTTCTCAGCTCTAGGAAAGAGGCAATGGCAAGCTCCTTCTGAAGTGTTTGTCCAGCAAATCACCAGGAGTTACACTGTCTGAAAGGCACACACACACACAAAATAAAATAATAATAAGATGCTAGAAGAATGAAGTCTCTCCATTAGTGATCATTTTCCTAATTGTTGTACAGATGATCTATTCATAGTCAGAATATCTAGTTGTACATTAATCCAAGTGTGACTAATATTTGATCTTTAGCAATACATCTCCTCTTAATGAAACTTCAGAAACTCTTAATGACTCCATGTGTCAAGAAACCGGTGTTACACATCTGAAAAGGACTAAACCTTTGCCTATGATGCTGTAAATGAAAGGGGCTTAATTATCTCAGCACTGTCATCGGTTACTTCCATTATCCTGTGAACTATCTCATGCCAAATTTTCTGCATGCTGAATTACTCAGTTTCAGTAAAAATGGAAGTGCAGGACATTTGGAGAACAGCAACAACATCTGTTCCAGCAATCAGTTGTTTGTTGACAGATTTGAGTAGCTTGTCGTCATCTCGTCCTCGTAGCACACAATGCAACATTATGTTCTTGCTAAAGATTTGTATTACCAATCCAGCCAGAATATAGCATACCATCATCATGATGCCTTTTTTTTAAAAAAAAAATTACTATTTGTTTTTATCCCCAAAGAAATTTCCCAGTTCAAAGACATGGCACAAAATGAAAGAAGAGCAATTATGCATAACATGTTAAACAGAACATGTTAAAATGTGCAAAGTAACGAACAAATGAGAAAAGAATAATTCTCATAATAATGCACACATTCTCAACTGCATTATAGATTGTAGAAAATGTAAAACACCAAGGATGTTTCATTCATAATTGCCTAATAATAGTAACATTTAGAAATTCCCCACTCATATCACTGAAAACTATACAGGAACGGGTGTAGTATTTTGTCCATGAAATTGGCCCTTCTACTGATTGTAATTTTGGGGGCTAAATATTGTTTCAGAAGCATTAATAGTGAGCATAACTTTTCCCAACCTCCATTTGTGGGATGGCATCTCTGAAAGCAACTAATGGTAAGATAACTGGCTGAAGAGGTCTGGTGTTGAAGTCCCCACATCCAGAGGGATCAAAACCCTGGAGGGATTGAATCATTATTTTGAACCTGACTCTGGTGGGTAGATCTTAGTGCTCTGGTCAACCATAAAGCAGAATCCACAATCTGAAGTTCAGACAATTACACATTTTAGAGGATCCTATCTCTAAAGCTAAGGGGAAGAAGATCACCTCCTGCTTTATTTTTGCATTTAGTTCAGAGGTGGGTTTCAGCAGGTTCTGACCAGTTCTGGAGAACCAGTAGTGAAAATTTTGAGTAGTTTGGAGAACCAGTAAATACCACCTCTGACTGGCCCCACCCCCATCTATTCTCTGCCTCGCGAGTCCCAGCTGATCAGGAGGAAATGGGGATTTTGCAGTAACCATCTCCTGGAGTGGGGTGGGAATGGAGATTTCACAGTATCCTTCCCTTACCACGCCTACCATGCTACGCCCACCAAGCCATGCCACGCCAACCATGCCATGCCCATCAAGCCATGCCACGCCCACCAAGCCACACCCACAGAACCGGTAGTAAAAAAATTTGAAACCCACCACTGATTTAGTTACTGTAGAAAGAGTATGTTGTTGTCATACTCTTGTCATACAGTATGTTGTCAACTAATTGTTGACAAGGATCATAATTTGAAGAGAAATATAGTATGATTAAGGCATTCTTCTGAAAGTAATTGAGCCTAACAACAACAAAATAAACCTTTCCAAAACAACTGAACCAGGACATTCAAGGATAGTGCAGAATGAGAAAGGCAGAGGTTAAGAAAAATAACTGAAGCAATTGTTTCTCCTATCAGTTTTAATTATTCTTCTTCCAACAGTTTCTTCTATCTTAATTGTCATCCAAACCACTATAAAAGTTCATTCCTATAACCATATTCTTTCCATCAAATTTTTATACATAGTTATAAAATTAATCATTTATATCTCTTTTCCAACCAACAATAAAAATAATTCCATATTCTAAAGAAGAATAAAAAGAACTGAAGAAGTCAACACCGAGTTGTCACAGGGAGGAATGACTGATGTATTAAATGTTTGTTTGTCCTCTTTTAGTCAGTATCTCCGGTGACACATTCTGCATAAAAGTTAAATAAATAAGGTGACAGTATACAACCTGGCATTGGCTTTCCCCAATTTAGCTGTTCCATATTCTGTTTGAGCTGTTACTTCTTGATCATCATATAAATTCTTCTATAGGAAGCTGAAGTTAAGTGTTCTCCACAATTAGTTGTAATCTACAATCAAAAGCCTTTGTATAATCAATAAAGGAAAAATAGGCATTTTAACCATTTTCCATTGTGCAAACGTTAATGATGCTTAATATTTCAACACTGAACAAATTTATAAAAATATTATTTAGGAAAACATTTTAATATAAGTAAGAGATGTTCATCAATCTAGAATAAAAAGTGTCCTGGACCATGGGTCACCATGTGCAAATATTTTAGTCAATGCTAAAATTCATAATTTTAAAATCACAGATCCAAAGACTATTTCTTTTCTATAAAGATAACTTTTGCTTTTTCAAAAAAATACATTTTGTTGTAAGGAATTGCATTGATCTAGATGCATAAACAAATAAAATTATTGATAGGATAATACCGGTACTTCATTATCATGAGCTAGGACCAACTAACTTGTTTATTTTTGAACAAAAACATGGGGGAAAGGTGAAGAAATGTTGTAAAATGTCTTATATACACTGTGGTATTCTTTCAGGCATGTAGAAAATGTTTTTTTTCCAATACCAAAATAGCAATACTCAATTGTATCCATAGCATGACACTGTAGTATGAGAGATGGTTCATATTATGGGAGAGGCAGGGGTAAGAAATGCTATACATGGGATGATATTATGCAATGATTCATATTAGGTAATTTGCATTTTCATCATTTGCATGATGTCATGGTATAGATGATGTTGTCATGTTCTACAAAAATGTCTAAGTCCTATATTACAGCTCTGTACTAAATAATCTTCAAAATATTGACTATATATGAATTTACGTGACATACTGAATCATAAACTACCCACTATTTTTCTAGTATGTTCTGCAACAACTCTGGTTACTTTATGGCTCAGTATGACATTGCATGCCAATTTATCAAATAAATACGCTTGAAGTAATCCAGGATAGCCCTAAACTTGGATTCTGTCTTAGTTTACCAGGTTTAAAGAGTGTCTGAAATTCAGCAGGAGCCAGGAGGAAGAATGCAATTGGGGAGGACGAAGGTAAATGGATTCCTAGAGACAAGCAGGAAAAGGGTTAAGCTTTGTTTCCCTATTGACACTTTAATCCAGGGGTCTCCAAACTTGGCAACTTTAAGATTTGTGGACTTCAACTCCCAGAATTCCTCACCAGCAAGTTTTAAAGTTGCCAAGTTCAGAAACCCCTGCTTTAGTCCAAATGCAGACAGTATTTGTTCAATAAAACTTTTTTGGCTGCCATTCCAAGAGTCAAAATGGTTATGCAGGAGAGAAGCATAGATTTTGCTTAAACAATAAAAAAGGCTTTTCTTTCTCTTTTGATCTAGACAGAGTGTCATTGTTGCTTCTGGGCTTGTCACAAAAAGTTTTTGCTATCAGATTTTGGGCTGGATGTCTTTGCCTACTCCCACCCTTCAAGTTTATAATTAAAGAGGTTGGGCATTTCAGACAACAGTCATAAAAGCAAGATTGCAAGGTAAACGAAAGTCTAGCACCAACCACAAACTTTTATGCTCCAAAATACTCCCCGTCTTCAATGCATCAAGCTTGGCATTTAAGATTAGATTAAATGGCACATTGGGTTAAAACAGGGGAGTAGAACTGGTATCTAAATATATCTTTTACATTTTTATGCTATACTTTGAAGACAGCCAAACTATTGCTGAGTCATGGGTACTTTAAGGATAAAATTAAAGAAAAGGCTTGGACCATTTCTCACTATGATGAGCTGGCAAACTGGAGTTTGGGCTATAACCCTTCATATTTTGTAAATGGGCTCATCTGATTAAATATTTCACTTTTTAACATTCTCTATAAAATACACATCAGAAAAAATTTACTCACTGAAATCAAGTTTTTTTTCAACAGGATTTTTTTTTTCTCATTATGAGAAGGCAAGCTACCACACTATTCAAACAGAAATTTGGTCTTTCTGGCATGAAATGCTTGCCATATTTTTAAAACTCCATTTCATTTAACATGAATTATTGAATTAATCTGCATTTTTTGTAGGGCTAACTATCATTATCTACAAAACTGTAGAATAATTGTTTTTGGAATCTCTTGGCTGATATCTACTGGTCATTCAGATTTCTGCAGCCAAGCAATGGTAGCCAGAATATATATTCTGTATCCTAGAAATAAATCCCTCCCAAAATAACAAATGGGCATTGAAATTACCAACAAGAATCAAACCTCTGCTGGGGAAGTGGTCAAAACAAAACCCCTCTGATTCCACATCTGGAGATTGTAAATTGGCAAATTTGTTGGAAGCTTGGATTCTGTTCCAGATCCGCCCATTCTCATGATGCCAGCAGAATTCAAAAGCTGATTTATTGCTAGCTCCACTGTTGTATTGATGAAACCACAGCCAAGCTGGTCTTTTTCTTTTATGTATATAACATATATCTTTAGTAATGTTTATAAAGAAAGAAAAACTAACAGAAACTCCTATATAGAAGAAAGAAAGAGGAAAAGAAGCTAGAAGAAAAAAGCCAAAAGTACACAAAAAAATATAAAGAAGTAGCTTGCAATGTTCTTTACAGCAATTACAAGTATAAATATAAATTTCCTCTTATTCTTTGATTATACCATGATTTCCATTTTGTCTATTTTTTTAATTATGCAAAATGTAAGTCATAAGTTCATCTTTTTCTGTTTTATACAAAAAGTCTATGAAGAGTTTCCAGTCAACCATAAACTTAGTTTTCTCTAATGAAAGATGTAAATTTGACCACCTCTGAAGTTTCATCTTCACCATCCATTCCTCCACTGTGGATAATGTCAGATCTTTCCACCTTTCTGCATACTGTATAATAATCTCACTGCAGCTCTAAATTGGTTTTTTTCTTGAAATGCTGCAACTTTGAGGAGCTTTGGAGGAATTAATTTCTTCTTTCACAGGAAGTTTTAATTCAATTTGACTCTGATTTCCTTTTTACAGGAACTTTCCTTTCTTTCCCAGTTATCTTTTAACTTCAGTGTTTCATACTCCACAGTCATGGGGATGATTGCATGTTGACTTCATACTGCTTTCTGATGATTGAGGAATAGAAATGGTGATGGCCTGCAAATGCCCTGGATTTGTTCTATCTCATTAGCAGCCAGTTCTTCCTGCCATTTCCTGATGTTACTCGTAAGTTAATAAAAAAGCCTCTCAAATGGGACAGAAGACAGGAAAAACTCAACAAATAGAAGCAGAGTTTAGCTGGGCTTGTCATAAATAGAAATATTAATTCAGGAAGGAATAGTAGCTCACTACTTCAATAGTAGAAAAAGGTAGAGATCTTCCTCAGAGCCAGGAAAAAGCATAGCAGAACATCCTTTGTGTAGAAACCTCTCACATTTCAGGCCTGCTAGTCCAGGAAAAACCTATCCAATTAGTCAGTTTCCTAAAACCTATCCAATCAGTCAGTTTCCTTGTTCTGGACAAATGTCAGGGAAAAGGATTTAACCTTTGCTGATTTGTTGGTTTGTTTGTTTTGTCTGCTAATCTGAGAGAAAAACCATAGATCTCAGTTTTCTACAAACTTCCCAAGAGGTAAAGGATACCATTCAGTGTGCCCAAAAAACACCATCTCACCCAATTAAAGAGAAGCTAGGAAGAATGATCCTTTTCCTAGAAACTTCTCTTCTCTTGTACTGCATTTCTAAAGGAGGGGAAGTCCACAGTTGCTTAGATTAATACTGTGCACAAAAGTCATGAGAATAAAAGTTAGTCCATTTGAGATACTTTGTTTGAAAATGTTTTAGCTTATGATGCACCATTTTCATGCACGCACACATGCACACACACACCCCCCCACACACACACACATACCTATATGAGAGAGATTTAATTATTGGTGATATTATCATTGTTTTTAGTTTTGTAATTAGTGACTGTTTACAATGCTGAGAATTCATAACAAGTGCCTTGGTAGAAAAACCTTAATACATGTGCTTTCAGTCACCCCTATCCCTAAAACCCCAAAATTACTTGAGGTAACTATTCCCTTGTGGAATAATGCTCCCTCTTTCCTCATTCTAAAATATCTCCATGCAGTGATCATATTTCAGCAGTTCTTTTATGTTTACTTTCAACTAAAAGAAATCACAGTCAGTAGACAACTTGCCCCTCTCCCAATAAAAACGTGTGTGTGAGTAAGCGAGACCCCAAAGTTGCCAGGAGCTCTCCATTCCTTACCTCACACCCATTCTATTTACCTTCTCATTTATTGTGCTTTAGGGTGTTTCTTTCTGCCTTTAAGTTCAACCATGCAAAACAGTACTTGCACACCAAGACAAGTTGACATTGTAATGACACCAATCAATAGTGACCTTCTGGATTTTGTTAGCTTAGTCCAAATGCTTTAACAGCTGAAGACTGGTTAGCACTACAATAATATTTCCATACATCTTGTGATATTGTGCCAAAGTTGGAGCAAAGCAAAATATATTTTTGCTTTGCTCCAACTTTGACTTTGTGGGGAGTGCCTATCAGATCCTTGCAGCTGGGTGAGGAGCAAGTGACTGATCAAGGCCCTACTCTACCACTTGTCTGAGAACAACCACTGAGATAAACACATGCAAGGACACTGACCCACAGACCCACACAGTGTTCCAATCAAACTGGGAACGGGGGCAAGACGGGAGGCAGGAGTTAGGGGGCAAGAAAGATATTTGGAGGGCTGATTGTCTATAACGTTGCCAGAAATCTATTAAAGAGGCAAAAGAGGTATTGTCATTCATTCCAAGGCCAGTTCATCTAGATTCTAGAAATAAGTCCTGCTCTATTCAGAAGAGTTGGGTCACTGTATAGAGGACAGCAACCTAAGAGAAAATAAACTTTACCTCATGGTGCTGACAAGAAAGTTTGTATCTTGCCTTTTAATGGAACAGTAGTGGTTCCTTTTCTGCAAAAAAAAAAAAAAAAAAACCCCAAAAAATCAACCCAGCCTAGATGTGACCAGGCAAGTAGCAGTGTTTATTTATGTTTCTAACTCAATAAAATCAGATTCAGAAGGCATGCAAGCAAAGAATCAACCTATAGGCCTGGTTCGCACAATTTGCAAGGATGTGATGTGAAGATATGTGCCACATACACCCAGAAGGTCTGAAATGAGATTGGTTGAGGTTTTTTTTCAATTGAACTGGTAATACAAGTAAGTCACTTAACCAGAAGGTGAAGATATAGATACAAACACATATACACATACGCACAACACATACGCACATGCACAATAACACAAATACACACTAAACACATCTGTATATATGGCTTGATAAAGCAAACATAAATCTTGGCCAGAATTTTATTTGTATTACAAATACCTAATAAAGATATCTTCTCTTTTACATGAACAACACAAGTTTGTATACATAAAGCTTCAAATGATACAAATTTTATGTGTTTGTATTAGACTGTGGTAACCCTCACACAGTTTGAGTCACCCTGGTTTAGGCGTTTGCTTTCTTCTTATGGTTTGCTTAAAAATAAAACAAATCACTTTTTAAAAGAATAAAAAATGTAAAATCTATAGAAATCCTGTTCTATAACAGGAACAGTTCAACGTGTGGCTTTTAAAACTCAATATTTCTTTTTTATAGCAATGCTTAGTCTCCACTTTTGCCATTTCCTTTCTTTAACTGAAATAATGTAGGCCTTCTGTTTTGCTAGCCTTTCCCCCCCCCCCTAAATTATGGTCCTGATAGCATTTTCAGCAATGTATTTTGGGGAGTGGGGTGGTGATTATCTATGCACCAAGCTGACTGTGTCTCCGCATTGCACAGTGATGTGGAGTGCTGAGTCACTTTTTCCAGTATGCTGAGTCATGACATGTGCACTACTTCATTTCAGATATTCTGGATTGCTGCTTTTTTTTTTTTTAACCGAGAAGTCAGTTAAAACTTCATGGTAGTTTCTGTTCCCAACCCTAATTGCAGATTGTTAAATTAGAGTACATTTGGTAAGGAAATAGTTCTACATTTGGTTTATATGCAAGCTTTCTTAATTCTTGCTCAAATGTTTCTTCTATTTAGAAGACAACAATGACTAAAAAGTCTAATCTTTTATGATTTCTTTCTCATTCGTTGTATCAATCAACTGTACTAGATTGTTATCAGTCAAATGCACCTGATTAATTACAATGCTTTTTCCCAAGTTTGATGGACATCTTCCCTTATGTTTTTCAACCAAATGTTAACTGCTTGTCAACAGAATCAGCATGAGAAACTTTAGTGTTCAACATCATTCTTACAAGTTCAGTGATTCACCTTAGTTTCACATCCCTCTAGATTGAAAATGGGATCTTAAGCAATGTGGACCTTGTGACACCAGGAGTAAAAAGGCAGGAGTAAAGTGGCCATCTTACCTATGTTTGTGGTTTGCAGATTAGTATGCCATGCAAAGCACACACACACACACACACACACAGGGGGGGTGTTAATTTGGTTGGAGCTCCAAATAAAGTATAGAATAAACTACTGTTTTATATCAAGGTCTGCTACTTAGCCACTTGCGTAACTGATCAGATCAGTGGACAAGCATGTCGTGGGTGGCAGGAGTGGAATAAAATAATCAAAAGGGTAGCTATGACTATGTAATGGAAACCTCACCCCTATCCTGCATGCAGACCTGGCACATATAAAAAAGGAATGGATCTTAAGATTTAATTATTGTGACCATCATTTTGATTCATTGCCCCCACCCACCCACCTATCCACCTCCCTCCCAGAGCAAAACTCCCTGATTTAGTTTGGAAAAATTAGTACATTCCTCAAGATTGAAACATGACCATCCTTGCCTTTCTCTGTTCTTCTAATACTATCACTTGAAAATCTTTGTTTTAAAAAGTAATAGGGTTGGTTGATGAAGCCTTTTTGCATCTGTACTATGAAGTAATGTCACTACAAATGTAAACCAATAGAATTCACAAAAACACATTCTGCTGTTTAAGTAAAATGTTTAGGAACTTCAGCAGCCCAGTGTTAAAGACAAATGAAGGTCCTATAAGCAGAATGATGAGGTATGCTATTTTATCCGCTTTCTAAGGAAGCTAAATGTCTTGAGCTGGACCTGAACATTAGTTACACAGATAATTTAGCAAGCCTGCACAATTATCTTTCTTGAACAGATGGAAATAACCAAATTAATGAACTAGACATGGATCTTTCAGATTCTGAAGGAGGAAGTCTGAGAGAGGGGAATATAATATTTTTCAGAAAAAAAATAATAGTATAGGGAATTCTTCTGGCTTAGAAAAGAGCAGTATAAAAAGTTATTCTTGACAAATTAACACAACTGTTCATGAGAGTATAATGGTTGTCAGCATAATAGGTGGTCTAAATGTAGTAAGAATCTTGCATTCAAACAACATGTAGGATCTAACACTCAGAGAAGGGTGATGGTTTATCTTACTGGTCTCTGAGGATGAAGACTGAAAATCAAAGTAGGGAATTGTGACTTTTTCGATGTTGCTGAATTGAAACAGCATTCTGCAACAAGGGCCCAACCTGGCTGGGTCTACTGAGAGTTCTACTTCAGCAATATCTAAAGAGCTGCAGGTTTCCATCCCTGAAGTCAGGCTATAGATAACGCCACCCAGATAATTGGACAAGACTTTAATCTCTCTTGAAGCTAACAACATATGAAGCTTTGTATGATAAAACTGGAGGGAGCCAGTATAATTTCTAACTTCATCCCAGATCTGAATGTAGCTCATTAGAAAGTATTTGCTGGAGCCGTAGTCAAAGTGACGATGAGGAAGGCCTAGCATATGTTCTTCTGCAACAGCATCCACAATGGAGGGAGGGAATAAAAACACTGAGATGATAATCAGGCTCAGTCCCCTTTTTTATATGTGTATTTGTTACATGCATACACAAAGCTGTAGGCCAGAGCTGTCAAATTCCAGGCCCACAGGCCAGATGTGTCACACTCTGGCCACGCTCATGCCTGGCATAGCGAAGGGGGGAAGTCCCGATACATCACATGACACCACTGTGACAACATGAGATTGATACCCCTGCTGTAAGGCTTTGACTGTCCTATTGAGACTGCCATCTTGACTTTTTTGACATTCTTTCCCCTTGGATACCACCATTTCCTTGGCCAAGGAAACCCTCCTGGTTGTTTAACTTCTTTACCAGCATTCTCACTTTTTACTTTCTCGGCTGAACAATCTGGTCGGCAATTGATTGCTCACATCACAATAGATCGGGCTGCCTGGGGAATTCTGGGAGTTGAATTTTGCAAGACTTAAAGTTGCCAAGTTCCTTGCACAACCATAGAATCTACATTGTGAAAGACAAAAGAACCACAGAAAATTCCTTTGCTGACCTTCACATTCTATGTAGAAATAGCACTTGGAAAAGAAATGGAATTATTCCTGTCATCTGTGGCAGATTAATTTTCTTCATTAGAGAATATGTAAATACTTTGAAAAGGAATCAGTTTTACAACAGGAGATATTGTTCCTGGGAATTCAGGTGCAAGTAATGTGTAAAAATAAAAACTGTTATACAATATGTGGTATACAAGTCCATTCTGGGCGAGATAGAATTTTGAGCATCAAGTACAGAAGTGGGAATGTTAGAGAGCCAGGTAAGCACAATATCATATTGTACATAGTCAGTGGGGCCAAGCCAGTCTTCTTCCATTGATCACAGCCTCCAAATGGGAAACCTTCTCAGAGGAAGTTCAGTAACAACAAAGTCCTCCAAAATTGTTGGTGTCTTCGTTGGCCGGGTGATGTGTAAGCATACTGGTGTCTGTTGTGTGGCATCATGCATGTGGCATCATGAGGCTCATAGTTTGTCAAAACAAAATTGCTGCTCAATATGAATATGCTTAAGAGGGCAGTATAATATACTCTGTGTTTAGTTTATAAGCATGAAGATTGCATTCTATAATTGTGGAAGAAGCAGGAGGTACTAGAAAAACCACATGCTTTTTGGTGGCATTGAAACATCATTTCTGAATTCTGGTTCCTCATATGTACATTCATATTTTTAGTCCATTTTTTCCTCTCTAAACATGCAAATGTGTCCATTCATCCTCTATTGATATGCATTTGCTGTCCTTCTATTGTTATTTGTGTGTATCTTATCCATTCCTGACTACACACATTTTGAAACAGCAGATGTTTTCTCCATCAGTCATTCATTTGTCATTTTGTCATTTTATTAAATTTGTATACCGCCCTACTCCCGAAGGACTCAGGGCGGTGAACAGCCATAAAATAAAACATATAAATACAAAATTTAAAATAGAGATAAAACAAATTAAATAAATTTGGCTGAACCATATTTAAAACCCCAATAATTTAAAACCAAATTTAAAATTCCCATTTAAAAGAGGAGAAATTTAGGTCAGGCCGGCTTGCTGGAATAGGAACGTCTTAAGTGTGCGACGGAAGGTACACAGATCCGGAATCCTCCGTATCTCGGGGGGGGAGCTTGTTCCAGATAGTAGGTGCCCCCACAGAGAAGGCTCTCCCCCTGGGGGCCGCCAGTCGACATTGTTTGGCCGATGGCACCCGGAGGAGCCCCTCTCTATGGGAGCGTACTGGTCGGTGGGAGGCTATTGGTGGTAGCAGGCGGTCCCGTAAATAACCAGGTCCTAAGCCATGGAGCGCTCTAAAGGTGATAACCAGAACCTTGAAGCGCACTCGGAAGACCACCGGGAGCCAGTGCAGCTCGCGCAGGAGAGGCGTTACATGGGAGCGCCACGTCGCTCCCATCACCACCCGCGCGGCCGCACTCTGCGCCAGTTGGAGCCTCCGAGTGCTCCCCTTATAAGATGCCAACTCAATTTCACAATCCTAGTTTCCCAGTAAATCCAATCCTAATCCTGGTTGGCTTGATTTTCACTGCTAATGTTTGTGCATTTTCTCTTAGTATTATTTTATTTTATTTTATTTTATTTATTTATTTGTTTGTCAAACATGTACAAGATAACAAGTATAGGTATGAACATAAACACAAAGGAAGTAAATACAAATAAATGGGGACAGTAAAACAGGGACGGTAGGCACGCTGGTGCGCTTATGCACGCCCCCTTTACAGACCTCTTAATAAGGGAGTGAGGTACACAGTAAACAGTTTGAAGTTGAAACTGTGAGGGTTTGAGGCTGAGTCAGGTAGAGCATTCCAGGCATTGACTACTCTGTTGCTGAAATCATATTTCCTACAATCGAGTTTGAAACGGTTTACCTTGAGTTTGTATCAATTGTTTGCCCTTGTATTATTGTGGTTAAAACTGAAGAAGTCATTGAGAGGCAAGACGTTGTAGCAGACAATTTTGTGTACTATGCTTAAATAGGACCACAGGCGGCACAATTCCAGATTGTCCAAGCCCAAAAGTTTAAGCCTGGTGGCATAGGGAATTCTATTGTGAGTAGAGAAGTGGAGTACTCTCCTCATGAAATACCTCTGAACCCGCTCAATCATGTTAATGTCCAAAATACAGTGTGGGTTCCAGGTGGACAAGCTGTATTCAAGAATTGGTCTGGCAAAGGTTTTGTATGCCTTAGATAGCAATACAATATTACCGGAGAAGAAACTTAGGTTAACAAATCTTAGTGCCTTTTTGGCAATGCTGTTACAGTGAACTCTGGAGCTTAGATCGTTTGAGATGAGTACTCCTAAGTCCGTGAGGGTTGTCTACGAGATTGTTTCTGCCCAACTTGTATTTGGTGTTCTGATTTTTATTGCCAATGTGTAGGACAGAACATTTATTAATTGAAATTTGGAGTTGTCAATTATGCGACCATACTGACATAGTCAAGTTCGCTTTGTAGGGCAGCAGCACTGTCAGTGGTGTTAAATAATTTTACGTCATCGGCGAAAAGGACGCAGCTGCTTATAATATGATCGCATAGGTTGTTGATGTAAAGCAGTACTATACTGAAGCTCAGAGGATCACTGTTCTGAATCACATTGTACTTGGAGCACAGAAAAACTTATGAACAAAAGCTAAACCTGTCCAAAAGAATTATCATAAAAATAGACAATTGGGAATGGGGGAAAAGTTTTAAAAGGGAAAAATAACATCAGGAAGAAAGGGTAAAATGTCATGCACTGCATGAGTGAGCAGTTGACACACAAATGGCATATAATTTTATGTTGCAACCTTTTATATTGGCTTATAATTTGTAATTTATATTTTATTATTTATTGTCATTAATTATTACATAATTCATTTTGATATTGTTAAACTTCTGAATTGTTGCAGATATTCAAATATGTGAACAATGCAATACATAATTCAAATTTGACATACATTAAATGGATTTATGGAACACTAGCCCTTTAGTGAAGGCTGAGAATTTTTTTAAAAGTTTTATCTCCCAACTGTGAATACAGAGGAATTTAAAAAAGCATAAATAACTGTAGTTCCAATAGCTGATCTACTTAGTTATTAGAAGAACTGCAGTTAATAAATTCCCTCTTCTGTTTTTATTTTCCAGTTTCATATAAACGCAAGTGACAGGCTTGGAAAAGATGATTGCCCAGCTATTCCAGCCATAACATTCCTATGTTTTACCATTAGTTCCCACTACATTCCAGGCTTTGAAGCAGAAACTGTTCTTCGATGCTGGTTGGAGATATGCTATAAACCATGGCTGAAGAATTCCCAGTTATTGTATGCCATTTTATTAGCTCAACTCAAAATATCCTTTCCATAAAAAAATTATTCACAGATGTTTACAAATGGCTGGCAAAGAAAACTACTGGTTTTCCAGATTTCAGCTAGCACACATATTACTCCTTGTTGAGATTAGGCAGGCATTTATGATACAATTGGAGGAAGCAGCTCAGAACCTTCAGGATTTGCTAGGATACCATCCCCCCACACTGGATTCTGCTGGTTGGGAGGATGGGAATTATGATTCCCACATCTGGAAAACCCAAGGTAGAAAAGGTTTTGGTTACCACCTTTAGAGCGCTCCATGGCTTAGGGCCTGGTTATTTACGGGACCGCCTGCTGCCGCAAATGGCCTCCCACCGGCCGGTACGCTCTCACAGAGAGGGACTCCTCCGGGTGCCGTCGGCCAAACAATGTCGGCTGGCGGCCCCCAGGGGGAGAGCCTTCTCTGTGGGGGCACCTACTATCTGGAACAAGCTTCCCCCAGAGATACGGAGGATCCCGAATCTACGCACCTTCTGCCGCACTCTCAAGACCTTTTTATTTCACCAGGCTGGTCTGGCCTAACCTCTCCCATTCTCTTTTTAATGTAAATTTTAATGTAAATTTTAATTTGTTCTTAACCTGGGGTTTTAAATTTGTCTTGGGCTAAATTGATTTAATTTGATTTTACTTTTGCTCTTAAATTTTTGTATTCTATGTGTTTTATCCTGTGCCTGTTCACCGCCCTGAGTCCTTCGGGAGTAGGGCAGTATACAAATTAAATAAAATGAAAATGAAATGAAAATGGGAGTGTAACACTGTACTTTAGTCATGAAATTCACTGGTTGACTCTTGCACAATTCTTCTCAAATTATATGTCTTTGAGCATGTACTGTGATACTAGTAGGGCTGAGTAACTATGTATGGCAATCCAAGCTCCTGGGAGGAAGGACAGAAATAATAATAATAATAATAATAATAATAATAATAATAATAATAATAATAATAATAATAATAATAATAATAATAATAATTGGACAGCACTTGAAAAACATTGAAGGAAAATGTGATGACAACTTTACATGGGCATGGCTTAATATGGGAACCATCAAGGAAGAAACGGAAGGTTTAATACTCGCTGCTCAAGAACAAGCACTACAAACTAGTGCCATGAAAGCAAAGATACAAAAATCCACCGACAGTCCAAACTGCCGATTTTGCAACAACAAAGTCGAAACTGTTTCACATTTAATATGTGAATGCAGCAAAATTGCACAAACTGATTACAAAGCTAGACATGACCGAGTTGCTAAATTAATCCACTGGTCATTATGTAAAAAATATGACTTACCTGTATCCAAAAAGTCACAGGAACATAAAGTGGAAAAAGTTATAGAAAATGAGAAGGTGAAGATTTTGTGGGACTTTCGAATACAGACAGATCGTCACTTGGAACACAACACGCCAGATATCACAGTTGTTGAAAACTGAAACATACAATTTATTGACATCGTGGTACCAGGAGATGCCAGAGTCGAAGAAAAAGAACTGGAAAAAATCATGAAATATCGCGACCTGGCCATCGAGACTACACGGCTATGGGTGAAACATGTAACAGTGATACCCATTGTCATCGGGGCACTTGGTACCATGTCCAAGAACTTTATAAGATACATTAACAAATTGCAGCTTCCTGCAATAACACTAGTGGAACTGCAAAAAACTGCGCTACTTGGAACATCGTACCTCTTAAGAAGGTACTTGGTTGATATCTAGGATGCTGGCAGCAACCCGTATCAACCATTAGCACTAGTCAATGGTATTTGTGATGCATTTTTGAATGTTCAGTTGACTGAGTTTCATGTTTAATGAATAAAGTTAATAATAATAATAATAATAATAATAATAATAATAATAATTCAACTTTAGCATGATTTGAAGAATCTAAACTCTTTTTATCTAAGTCCCAGAACACAAGCCTTCTAATGCCACTACCTCTATCTAAAACAAGTGACAGCTAGTACATGACAGTATTACTAGTTTGATAATATCAATGTCAACAGCTTATGAAATCAAGCTAGATATACCGGTATGTAAAGTGTATCAGTGTTTCCAATATTTCAGGTGTTTTCCTTTGATTTATTCTGTCAAATAAGTATATAAAAAAGGCATGACATATTATGAATGTGAAACATGCATTAGGATTAATATTCAAGTATTTGTAATACATGTCATATGTATGGTAATAAAATAAGTCAGCCTGTTCTATAGCTGGGCAAAAATAATTTGTATGAATTACGGAAAAATCAACTTGCAAGGCAAGCTGTTCATTATAATGGCATTACTTGAATATAATCCTTTCTTGGATGGTCTTCAAATAGTAGAAATAATACACAGATCAAAGCTTTGATTTCTTATTTTCTATATTTGTAAAACTGATCCTGGCAAAATGGATTTGCAGTTTTTCTATTTTCTAAATATTAGCGTTTAAAATTATTTGCATTTATACCTAAGCCTCCCTTAATGGTTTTGGAGAGAACTACCATATTTTCCGGCGTATAAGATGACTTTTTAACATATGAAAATCTTCTCAAAAGTCGGGGGTCGTCTTATACACCGGGTGTCGTTCTCCTGTAACCAGGCAGACCAGCCCGAAAGGCTCTGACGAGCCTTAAATGGCTCTGGCGATCCAAGCTCTGACGATCTGCTAATCAGGCAACCAAGCTGGGATCGCTAGAGCCATGTAAAAGGAAAAAAGTTTTCCCCCTCCAGCTTGCTTACCTTAGCTGCTAGTCGCAACGCTTGCCTTGCTTCGCTTGCCTGAATCCATTCCATCAGCAAGCAACTCCTTGCCTGCAATCAAGCAGGCAGGGAGTTGTGGACTTCAACTCCCAGAATTCCTCAGCCAGCAAAACAAAGTTGGCTGAGGAATTCTGGGAGTTGAAGTCTACAAGTCTTAAAGTTGCCAAGGTTGGAGACCCCTGTTCTATTGGGTAAGTTTTTTTCCCCTTTGGGAGCTTTAAAAAAAATAGTTACTTGAGGTTTCTTTTTAGTTGTTCTTTTTTAGACCTAGCCATTTAAAGTTTAGGAAGTTTTAAATTTAGCTTTCATATAAAAATAAAAATAAAATAAAATAATATTTGTGCAGCTTTCTGAGATTTAGTGTGTTTCTGTAGTGTTTCACTCTAACTACACAAACACACAAAATCTCACAAAGCTGTATGTGGAATTTTGTGTGTGTAAAGTGTGAAAGTTGGATTTTTGGGCTTTTTGTGGCTGTGTGAGGTTCCTGCTTGTTGCAGGGGCCATTTTGGGTCTAGCACAGCTGCTTTTACATTGTGGGTGAGCCAGTTTTTTAATTTTTATTTGGTGTGCATTGGAAGAGGGGTAGTCTTATACGGCGAGTATAGCCCAAACCTTATACTTTAACAGGAAAATTTGGGGGTCGTCTTATATGCCCAGTCATTTTATATGCCGGAAAATACAGTACTATATCTACAGAGCATTTGAGATGAAGGGAATAGGAGAAGGGAGACCCAAGAATAATTATTTAGAGTATGTCACCTACAGAGTTCATGCAATCACTGATATACAAATGTAGTTTAAATAAAGCATCAGCAAGAGGCTGTGTACATACACACACATACATATATGGCAACAATTGTTCCTTTTCATAAAAAAAACCATTTCCACAATCTCCATATTGAAACCAAATGCCTAAAAATTGCAATATGGTTTTGATTATGAAAAATTTTGTTTATAAAAAAACTTTTCTGAAAATAGCTTCTCTGTTCTTATTCTAATCTCAAAAACAGTTTGTTGATAGATATAGAAACACATGTAAAGCTCCCCTGAATCAAGCTCTTAGGAATACGCAACCATTTAGGCTTTTTTGACAACAACATAGGACCAGTTTGTCATTGCCTTTTTTTCAGCATGTTGTTTTAACTTCCTGGGCTCATCTACAGTTCTGTGATTTCTTGGTAGCTTCCCATCACAAACCAGTTCTGACCCTATTTGGATTTATTTCATAACCAGCACAGTCCCTTGTCATTACAAGACACTAAATGCCAAAATATATTATGCTTCTATGTTTCTTCATTAAGAGTTATTATGTTAAGTGAAGGTCATTCCCAATAACATCCCTAATCTTGCCACTTTAGAAAGAAAACATACATTTCAGAAGTAAGCCACCCAAAGTTCATGTGAATGTACTCTTATCAGATCTGAGAGAGGAAGGGAAGGGAGTGGAAGGTGGGAAGGAAAGAGGGAGGGAGGGAGGGAGGGAGGGAGGGAGGGAAGGAAGGAAGGAAGGAAGGAAGGAAGGAAGGAAGGAAGGAAGGAAGGAAGGAAGGAAGCCCTGTGCATTTTCCAGTCCATGCTGCACACTCTCTCCAACTTGTGCCATCTTCCTGCATGCCTTCCTTGACCCATGTGGCACCCCTTGCACACCTACACATACCCATACCAATTTGCACCCTTATCTTCTCCAACTTATGTGGCATCTCTTACATCCTTCCTAACCTGCACTACCCCTCATACACCATTCTTAATCTGCACAGCATCTCTTACTCCCTAACACCCTGAAGCACCCTTCCTAATCTGCACAATCTTCCTAACTCACACAACTGTCACATATCCCCATGACCCACCTTTGCTCCCTTCCCAACACGTGACATTTCTTGATCACACCCACACATTGTTCCCAAATGTACAGCATCTCTTGTTCATCCCTGCATACTCTTCCAGAAACACACACACACACACACACACACACACACACACACACACAAACCCGAGAGGGAGGTTTCCAATGCTCACTTCCAGCTCCCCTGAAAGAAATGTAATGGGGAAACCAACAGGAAGTTGCTCTTACTCCTACTGATTTCTTCCAGCCCATGGTCCTTCTGTTTCTTTGCTTAGGTAAGAGCATTTTTCTGAAATGATGATCCAATGAGGCAGAGGTAACTTCTAAAATGAAATAAGCATATGGAGTAAGCAAGAAACATTGCACATTCTTTGACCTTGTTAAAACATAATCTAAACATTAATACTATGGATAGGTTCAGTTATCAATCTTAACTAAAACACGATTATACTTAATGTGATTATGCAAAATTATAGCTTATTTAAGAAAACAAATCATAATTAATCATGAGATGTGGACTGATCCAGACTATCCTAACAATATATCCAAAAAAAAAAAAAAAAGATAAAGTGTTAGAAAGCTGCAAAAAGCTAAAGTACATGGTTCTGCTACTGTAATGGACCACTACGTATAACTGCAATTTTAAAATGCCTCTTAACTAGTCTTCCCAGATGTTATTCTCTCCTCTTATTGTTGGCCAGGAATTATTAGGCTTGTGATCCATTGGACAACAAGAAGGCTGATTTAAGCTATGCTCAAAAGATCTTTAGTACCATCAGACACAACTATAGAATTTAATTGAATTAATATACTAAATTTTTGCTAGAAAAAAAAAAGCCATCCAAAATATAGGATTATCCTGTGTCAAGGAAGCCCCATTGCTGTATGTTAAATTTAATGTGCAGATTTTAGGCTGAAGTTTAATAGTGACATTTGTTTTCCCCATTATCTAATTTTATATTTGTCTGCTGGAAGCTTGGATCTGAATGTGTCCTAAAACTTTTAAAATACAAGGGCAGTCCTCTTGTTTTTATCATCTGTAGTTAAATCTTGAAAATCAATACTTCATTCATGAATACCTGCAGTTTGTTGGATAGAAAAAAAATCAATAGCATTAAGAGTATCTTTCTTTATAGAGAGATTATTAGGAACTACTGTCTGCTTTGTTGTTATGGCTCATCTTCATGTAGTATTTCACCTTTAAATAGATCTTCCATGACACAATACTGACCAAATAAAGTAGGAAACAAACATTTCTGCATGATATGCCTTGCAGAAAGCTGTGCAATTCTGCTGGCCCAAAATATTGTGTTTAGGCATCACAATAAACAAGGGTGTTAAGCAATATGAGACATTGGGTTTCCAGGGTTTAGTTAATTGCTGAGGAAACCTCTAAACATTTAAATGTTTGGAGCAGAACACATAATATCGTTCTATTAAATCTCTTGGTCTGCCATTTGATTCTATCTCATAGTGAAATGGCAAGCAGAGCAGAGGCAATTTGGATTCACAATCCATGCTAACTTGTGGTTTGCTTAACTGTGGCTTATTGTACATGTCACAATGGCTGAGTTCCCACAATGCATTAACCAAAAGCAAACACACCACATTATGGCTTCAATTGACAACAGGCAATGTGAGGCCTCAGACCATGTAGCCTTGGTTAGCCTCTCAGCCTAACTGCAAGAGAGTCATAACTGGCTGCAATTGCTCAAAGACAATAGTATTGCTTCTCAAAATGTGAGACAAAGAACACAAGACCTGCATAAATTAGATTTAACACATTTGAAAAACAGAAATACCTGCTTATTCCTTCCAAAAACTATGTTCACTTTCTGTTCCATACAGGTAGACTTTGAGCGACAATAGTAATTGGAACTGGAATTTCCATTGCTAAACAATGTGGTTGTAAAGAACAATATTGTTGTGGTCCGCCAGCAGCCTGCGGAGCTGGCAGCGGAGTTGAACAGTGAGGAGGCTGAGGAGGAACATGGGCCAGTCCTGGAGTCTGGGGAAGGCCTGGACGAGGGCTCTGCATTGGAGGCAGAGATTGGGCCAGGGCCATCTCGGATGACGCGCAGACTCCGGAGCCTCCAGAGTCAGACAGCAGAGAGGCAGAGGAATAGGAGGATCCTGTTCCTAGTGTGCGCATGCACAGAACTGCCAGAAGGCACAAACAGTTAAAACAAAAGGGACGACTTGGGAGTAATGCCTGGAGATGATTGGCCCTCCCAAAAGGCTTAAAAGAGGAGCAAAGGTATGTGGGCATTTTGCAGGAAAACAACATTGTTAATTCTGTTTCCAGTCGGCATCTCTGTTTGATTCTGGAATCTGTGTGGCTTTGCCAAGTAGGTCTTTGGCAGAGTGTCAAGGGAGATAAAGGTTGGTGATTATCCCGAAGGACTTCTCCCAAAGGACTTTTTGCAAGTAATTGGGACTCAGCTGTGAATGAACGTAATTCACAGCTGTTGCAATAAAAGAGGTTTTGGGGACTATTCTTGTGTTTTAATGACTCTGGAAGCCTAGGTCACAACAAATACCTGTAACCACATAGCTGATTGACAGCAATCCCAGCAGTCCAAGTTGCCATCGTTAAACAAGGATTGTACAGTTGTTAAGCAAGGACCCTACAGGTTTCCCCATTAACTTTGCTTGTGGGAAGCTAGCAGGCAACAGTGGAAATCACAATCACATGACCGCAGCTCACTATGAAGTTGTAACTGCGAGCCAGGTGCCAAGTGCCTATATCAGTGATGGCTAACCTTTTTGCCATTGCGTGCCAAAAACGGGGGGAGTGCGGGCGGGTCACGCGCATGTGCCCACACCCATAATTCAATGCCCCCTGCCCCCCTGTGCATATGTGTGTGACCCCCTGCGCTCCCCCTGCTTTTGGCACGTGATGGCACGGTGGGCCCGGTAGGCCCGTTTTTTGCTCTCCCCAGGATCCAGAGGCTTTCTAGGAGCCTGGGAAGGGCGAAAACGGCCTTCCCCATCCCCCCGGGAGACAGGAAACAGCCCATTTCCTGACTTCTGGTGGGCCTGGAAGGCCCAAAAATCAGCTGGCCAGTGTGCGCATGCCCGCTGGAGCTTAGCTAGGGCAAAGCTCGCTTGCCCACAGTTATGGCTCCGTGTGTCACCTGTGGCACGCGTGCCATAGGTTTGCCATCATGGGGCTATATCATAGTCTAAGACTACAAGAACGTTGTAACAGTCAGACTGCAAGGACCCATAATAAGTACCATTCATTGTCAGCACTGCCATAATTTTGAATGGTTATTCAACAAATGGTCATAATTTAAGGCTACCTGTAGTGAAACCCAGCACTACTCATTTTGATCTGTGCCTTACCCACGGTAGCCTTCAGCACTCACCCCAAAAATGGTGTGGTCTCTGGTCATCAACACATTGAATGCCCCCCCAACTTAGACAGATATTGGGACCAAGTCATAGTTTGGATCATTCTGTTATTATAATACAGGTCATTTACCCCTTTCATAATTTGTGCATATCTCTGCCATTGAATATTATCAGATCTTCCTGCGGAAAGTAATAAATAAAGAGAGTCTGAGTAAAGTAAAAACACTAAAGTTTGGTACTTGTTATGTTTTTTTTATAAACAAAGGATGTGGCAGTGTGAAAAAGTAATCACCTCCTTAGATTCAAAAACTGGTTGCAACACCTTTAGCTACATGTCTGTGATTTCCTGTCATTGGTATTCAGTACACAACATTCTGCAGGAATTTCAGTCCATTTCTCCACAGCAAGCTTCTTGACTACAGTAATATTTGAGGAGTTTCTAGCATGAGCTACTCTTTCAGGTCCTTCCATAACATTTTAGAGATAGCTAAATGGGATTTAGCTCTGGAATTTGACTTGGCCATTTCAAAACGTGTAATTTGTTCTTTTTCATCCATTCTCTGTAGACTTGCTTGTATGTTTGGGATCATTGTCTTGCCTTCTAGATAGGCCATCATTTCTCCTAAAACAAGGAGATAAACATATTTAGTACAAAATTAATGAAGAGGCAATACACTCTGGGATGACCACTGCAAAGAACTGCACTTTGTTTTAACGATGGCTTGTTTGAGTCACAGTATCTCCAGGTTATAAGTCACCTCTTAGAACCACAGAAGTTGAATGCACACAATGTATTAACCAAGCATGCCTGACAGTTTACTAAAAATGTGTCTTTGGGTGTGGGTGCTCTATCTGTTTCAGTATTATTGTTATTTTTTAGAACAGCTATTTCCATGACCCAGATGTGCCCTGGCTATGTGGCAAGGTGAGGCCATTGCTTTTTCAGCTTTAGAAGCAAGGAAGATTAAGGGAAAGAGCTCTAGGCTTCATGTGGTCTGATCTGCTGTCTTCCAGACATTAGAGCAGGGGTCTCCAACCTTGGCAACTTTAAGCCTGAAGGACTTCAACTCCCAGAATTCCCCAGCCAGCAAAGCAAAGCTGGCTGGGGAATTCTGGGAGTTGAAGCCCTTCAGGCTTAAAGTTGCCAAGGTTGGAGACCCTTGCACTAGAAGACAATGTCTTATGGCCAGCTGTTCAATTAAACTGGCTTTTGAGACACAAGGTGGTGGTAGGGAGATTTTGCTTCAGCCAGCAACACATCTTCTCCTGGTCCTGAAAGTGGTTTCTCCCCTCCCTCTCTTCAGATAAAATTGTTCCCATTCTCATCATCACCATTAACAAAACAAAAGACAAACCTTTCGCCCTTTACACAATGTCCCAATCTTAGGTACGTGCCATTGTCCCAATCTTATGCATGTGATTATATTCATAAAGATAAGTATCTATTTAGTTTCCCAGTGTACTTTCTAGATGTTCACAAACAACTCAAGAATTTTTTGTCCTAATAGGCCCACCTTGACCTCACGCATGGACAGTTTCTTAGCTTGAGTTAATTTCAGTGCTAGAGAAATAAGCAAGGATTAAAACACTTTTAATCTAAGCCATCAGAACTGCATTGCAAAAAGGAAATCTCCAAATTAATTGGCAGCTTCATATCGGTTTTATCCCATATAAAACAAATTTGTTTTTTTCTTTTATATCATTAAAGTCTTCAGAGTTGTTAGTATATTCAGAAACAAATTTATTCAATACTATTCCAAAAAAATGCACATAAACTCTTGTGCAACTAAAACTGGTATATTTATTTATTTGTCCATAGTATTTAAATCTATGTATTTATTTGAGGCAAATCATCAGAGCAATTGATAAGCAAACAAACATATAAACGTAAAATATCCACTGTAAGGTTAAAAAACAAATTAGGTAAATCCTAGAGCCAAATTCACTTTAACTAGGTGCATTGTGACATGCCCTCCAGAAGAGTTCCATTTTACTATATCAGAAGAGTAGACCTGTAAGGATAACCTAGCCAGGTTTCTAATAGGACCCTCTTCCAGAGTATAAGTGCTGCTGTAGAAAAGCAGTGATTACAGTCTTCATGCTAAGTACCTCATGGAAATGGGGATATCATGGAGATTTTCCTGCATTACTTCCAACTGGAGAAGGTTGTCCTGTAGCTAAAACCTGTAAGGGACTGTTCCTTAGAGCAGGGGTCCCCAACCTTCAGGCCACAGCCCAGTACTGGGCCATGGCCTATTTGGAACCCACACACTTGTGTATACAGCGCCATTTGCGTGAATGGTGGGCCCACTGCTTGCACAAATGGAGCTTCAAATGCACGTGAGTGCCTGCCATTTGCACAAATGGAGCTGTGCACACAAATGTGCGTGCCTGCCACTCACACAGAATCATTTCCTCTCCTTTCCCCTCTCCCCGCCAGTCTGCAAAGCCAGAAAGGTTGGTGTTGTGGCCCGCCAGCGGCCTGCGTGGATCGTGGCTGATCCTGATGACGAGGAGGCTGGTGTGGGGTCGCGCCAGCAGCCTGCGCAGCCAGCGCTTGCGTTGGACAACAAGGAGGCTGAAGAGGATGTGTGCCAGAGGCAGAGACTCAGCCAGGGCCTTCAGAACCTCCAGAGGTTCCTTCAAGTGGAGAAAGTGAAGTGGAGGAGCCTCTTCTCAATGCTCGAGCACGCAGGGCTGCCAAAAGGCAAGAGTGGCTACTCAGGAGGAGGAGGTCTCCTCGAGAGTAAGGCTTGAGGATAATTGGCCACTCCCTTAGCCTATTTAAGTCACATGCCTTTAGTAAGTTTCTTGCTGGAAACAACTTGTAATTATCATCAGAGCATTTTTGGAAAAGTCTTATCATATCTTGTTTTCTGGGCTGGTTGCCAAACTTTGCCGGACTTTGGTTTATTCTTGCTACTTAATAAATTTGATAAGAACCGTTGGTGTGTGTCAATATCCTCGGGAATCCGGAGCTGGGGCAGAACAGTTGGGGACCACTGTCTTAGACATTTCAAATACCTCTCAACCAGTGCTGGGATTCAAGTAATTTAACAACCGGTTCTCTGCCCTAATTTCTTCCAGCAACCAGTTTGCCAAACTGCTCAGAAAGTTAACAACCGGTTCTCCTGAAGTGGTGCAAACTGGCTGAATCCCACCACTGCTCTCAACCCTCTACACTGAAGTTTACTGAGGGAAGTTAAAAAGAACTAAAAGCAATAATAAAAATACAGTATATAATTCAGTTCCTGTAATAAGGTAAATCACTTTTTATAGACTCATGTAAATCATTATCTATTCTTCCTTCAAACCTAATGTTTTTTTTTCCAGACTATTCAGTGCCAACCCCACAAAAGATATTTTTCCTATAAATCATGTCTCATTGCCAAGGCAAGCTTTCCTTTGTTCCAGTCACGAAATTCTTTCTAAGTCTCAAATTCAGGTTCCATTTGAATCAGAAAAAAAGTTATACTCATAATTATACTCACTCAACAGCTGTTCCTTGAGGAGTAATGGTCCTCTTTTTATTATATAGACATTATCAAGTATAAATTATACAGACATTAGAAATAAAAGAAGACCTGGATATGCTCACACCAGCCCCATCCATCAATTCCTAGTATGCACATTCTGAACAGAAATCCTATTCTGCTAAATGAAGTTATACTGATTCACAAGATCAGGATACAATCACAATGAATTTCTGTTCATCAAGGAGGTCTACTGCAGCATGCCTCCTCTTTGGAGATACCTTTTCTGGTTCTCATTATGGCTCTGATTTAAACAAATGTCAACCTAAAAAGTCATATATGGCTTTTGATACTGTCTTTAAACAGAATCTTTGTGTATTCATCCCAGAAAGGAAAGCTTCAGATAGTTCTATTCATGAAGCAAAGGGTTTGGCAACGTGGAGTTAAACCTTGGTGGCTGCTCCATCATTGGGAAACAGTTGCTCCTGCAGGTATGGACTGTCTCCCCATTGTTGAGCTTTGGAAAGGTGTAGAAAAGAGTTTTATTTGAGATATGGTTTTTGTCTGGTTTAATAATCTGATTTTCAATCCTGTGGGTGTGTGAAGTTGAAGTCCAGTTGGGATGTTTGTGATTCAAAGATTTAATGAAATCGTTTCTATAAAATATTAACTATGAATGATTTGAAGTATTGCAGCAGGACAGTATAAAAATGAATGTAATAAATAACAGTCACAATGAAGTTGCAGTTTAGGATCAATGTGTGTAACTCCTCTGCACTTTTAATTTTGTAATTCTTTCCTACCTTCAGATTAAGTGGAAGAAATCCGGGTTTTGGGGGGTTTTTTTTGAAAACTTATAGTTTAAGAGGTTGGTTTGTTTGCAACAAAGGTTCTCTTGGCATTTTTCTGTGACACTGATACCAACTACCGGTTGCTTATTCTGGATTAAGTCATAATTCTTTCATCTATCTTGGTGTGATTGGTCCTCAAAGCTCTTCATATTGTTACTAGTTTTGCACACGGTTTTCAGCTGTTTTCCAGTGCAAGCTGACATATCTAGGTCAAATCTAAATCAAATACAGGAATCTGCAAACTTTGGGTCCAACAAGCACATTTTAATTTCAGAGAGCCTGCACGCATGTAGAATGGCTGCCATAGAGAGGGACTACTTATTTACAACATGGGTGCAAAGGTGAGCTCAGCCAGCCACAATATAGTTAATAAAAAGGAAAATATAAAGATACTGGATCACTTTCCTAGCCTACGGGATCTTGTCTACCACCACACAGCTTATTTTCCCATTTCACTAGGCAGGTATTCATACCCCAGAATTCTACTGGATTACTAGCAAGAGCAAGTTCTTGTGTTTTAAGATATTGCAGACTGAGTCTTTTCTGTTCTCTTCTGACTTGCTCCCTAGTCCAGTCCAGCTAATGAAATGGAACTAACTTGTCCCCCTTTGAAACCTTAACTTCCATTACAAATAATGCATTGATTCTCCCAGAGTTCATACAAGGTTATTGTCACATTTTAGAACTGTAATAAAGTGACATGGCTTAACATAATTAAGAGCCAATGCAAACATCAGAAAAACTGGAAGCATTCAAAGCCAAAGCATACATAAACATGGTTTGCATTTCCTCCTTAGATAATGCTGCCAAAATCTGGTTTCTTGAGCAATGTGAATTTGATCCATGCAGCCTATTTGGAGGCATGCATCTCCATTTCATATGATGAAGGGTTGGGGTGAATTCGGAGTACAGTATTTTAAGTAGTGCTTTAAGGCTCATCCTATATATTTAGCCATTTTTATCTCCCTGTACCAAGTTTCAACAAATGAAAGTTATCTTGGAAAGCAGAGATGTCATAAATTAAAAAGCAAGCCTTCTATAACTTACCATTCAGCATTTCTGCAATTATTTCTTCCAAAGGTTCAAAGTAAAGAAGTTTTTGTATTCTGGAAGGATTTCAAGGCACATTTTGAAGAGGACAAAAAGTTGGCTTCCAAAGCATGGTGGCTCTTTGCTATATTTATGCTTTTATTTCATATCAAAAGAACTGCACATAATTTTTGTTACTAAAAGCCCAGATGTTCCAAGAAATCTTTAAACTGATACATTCTATTGGTAATATTTTCAGGCTAAATGTAAGCTCAAGAGAAGTACCCTGCTCCTTCACAAATATGTTCTTGATTATTGGAAGGCAAATTTATTGGAAAGGCAAGGAATGAATGACTCACAGACTTCTTTTTGCATGCAGAACTTGGAAACAGCGATTTAAGCTCAAATCAAAAGACTTTTTAAAAAAATCATTCTTTTCCAATCCCTCCATTTTCAAAAGTCAGCAATGTCAACATACAATAAGGGCATAAATTAAATTATTATATACTATAATTCTGTGAGGCCTGGGTGCACATGACTTTTGGGGGGGAGCCTTGTGGTGTGCATATTTACATTATATAATTCTGAATACCTGCTCAGGTATTGTTAGACTACATTCCTATTAGCCCTAATCACCATGTCTATTGTGCAAGTATAAGTATTATGGAGAGCAACAGGTTTCCCACTTCCGTTGTAAACACCTAAATGGTCTGGAATTCTACCTAGGCAGTCTCCGATTGTCCAAATGGCATTTTATCCAGCATGATCCTTTGCAAGTATATGCCAAATGGCTGAAAATGTTTTTCACAAATTATTATTCAGTGATACTTATTTACTTTGTTTATATCCTTTTATTATTTTTTATAAACAACTCAAGGCGGCCTCTTCCTCCTCCTATTTTCCCCACAACAACAACCCTGTGAGAAGAGTTGGATCGAGAGAGAGTGACTAGCCCAAAGTTAGCTAGTTTTCATGCAAAGGCGGGACTAGATCTCACAGTTGCTCAGTTTCTAGCCTGATAGCCCAACCACTAATCCTACTTTGGTAACCAGACCAATCCCAAATTTTTAAAATATAAACTTTTAAAAATGAAAGATTATTTTTGTGATGCCTCTATAATGTATACTTCAATCACAATATTTAATTATGTGCAAGAAAGTTAAAAAGTACATATTCAGTACTGTTATCCTTTTTTAAAATAAGTCTCATGTTGCTTGTTGTCTTAATTATCATCAGTGATCTCTGATTTAGGAGACCCCTGCATCAATTCCAGCACATTGATCCCAACTTAATGTGTAGTTACATCTGATTCATTTTTACAGAGGTAGTGTAAAGGACAAAAATATCACGGTAAATTAATAATTGAAGTGGTTTCTATTCTATCAATTTTCCCCTTCTGACAATTTAACTACCAGAGTTGGGAAATAATTTGGCTTGAGACTTTAAGGAGCTTCTATTGCTGGAATAGCTACAACTGAATTAGATAGGTGATTAATCTGAATATTTTGGCAATTCCAAACTAATTAAATAGGATAGGAATTAGAAGAAATTATACCAATTAAATTTGTTACACCTAGCCAATTCTTTTTTACAGTTTCTACCTTACTGTTTCTATTGTTTACAGTTTCTATTTGATATGTGATCAATTATCTTGAAGTAATTGATCAGTATATGGTTGGATATGGGCAAATCAGTCTTTCAGACACAGAGTTTGTCTTACATGTGGCACCAGAAAAGTAGACACACTAGAAAAAAGGCTAAATGTAATTGGAATGCCATACCACAGATATCTCTAAGTCAGAAGCTTTGCCTTCTATAAGACACACAGTAATTATAGAGTAAACGTTAGCAATGATATAATCAATCTCTGGCCAGCCAAAGCTTTACAGTCAAACTGTGGCTCACTTGGAAAGTTGCCCACAATGCTTCAAATAAAAATGTATGAATAGATGCCATCTGGGAATTCTTAGACAATTTTGGTAACTGTGTTATTTAGGTTTACAAAACTGTAATGTAGATCATACACATGGATACTGCAATTTCAGCAGTTGAATTACACATGAACAAAAATTCCCTTCCAACTTTCAAACAGATAGTAGTAAGTATTTGGAATATTAATGGTTAATATCATCCTCTAAACATCACTTAATTGGGAACGCTGCATAATTCTAATTACTTCTTCTGATAATGTAAGTTTTATACAATGGATATTTTTCGGATTTAAAGTCTGTCCAGAAAAAATAAGCTAAAATTAAATCTCTTTGTTTCAACTGCAAGAATAGTTACTTGAGACTTCTTTCTCAACAAAAAAACTTAGCTTAGTCATGCACATGTACGATTTAGTGAATGGGTTGCAAGCACACTCACTAAATTTCATGTAACCATTTCATAGCATCAGTAATGTGGCTGGAGAATTAAGAATTCACCCACAAATTAATACAGTTAGGTTACAAATGTAGTTCCCTTGACAGCCCACAAATGTCAGCCACAATGCCCAATCCCTTCCTGAAAACTGCAGACTGAAGACACAAAGAAGAAAAGGTGCACTGAGTCATACAGAGCAGTGTCCCCCAACCTTTTGGGCACCAGGGACCGGTTCCATGGAGAAAGGTTTTCGTGGACTGGAGGGGGCATGGTTTTGCATGCTGCCTGCATACAGCGGATAGAGCTTCGCTTGTTTGCACGGCCTGGTGGCTGGCATGCTAGGGACTGGTGCCGGTCCATGGACTGGGGGTTGGGGGACCCCTGATATAGAGAGACTACTTCAGTCATAGTCCATATTCATTTTATTTTCACCAAACCTTAGTTCCAAATATGTTTTTAGTTCCATACTTATTTCTCTGATTCGTTACCTCCTCTCCAAAGACTGAAGCTAGGAACAGAACATTCAAAAAGTGAAACCAAACCACAGTGCAGACTGTTAATTCAAGTGTCTTAAAAATCCATGCAGTCAGCTAAAATCAAAATAATCAAATCTTATTCCAGCTCAGCCTGAAACATTAGTGTTTCAGAAATATTGTTAACATTACTTGTTCTTCTTAGCTTATAGTGTCAGTCTCCTTGCAGCAGTTTACAATCCAGAAAAAAGGATTCTCACAGATCTATAGACAGATTTACTGAGCAACAAGATAGGTTGCTTGGTTCTCATTTAACTGTGAATATATGAATATTTGAAGGAGTCTTGGCTTAATGGGGAATATGGTGATCACTTGATACCAGAGCTGTGGAGTCGGGAGATAAATGTTCCGACTCCGACTCTGACTCCGACTCCTCAGTTTTTTGTACTTCCGACTCCGACTCCGACTCCGACTCCCCGACTCCGACTCCTCTGTATTAATATGCGAATGTATTTTATACATTCCTTGAAGGAAAGAAAGGCAACATACATGTCATTACCACAGGACTACTGGCTGGGAAGCCAACAGTCTACTGTATTGAACAGTTTAAGCAAAAGACAAACACAATGAAAACAACAAAGTTTTATTAATTTTTTTTTATTAATTTAATTAATCAAGTTGCTGGATAGTAGCAGCAGGCATAAACATCAGGAACAGGAACTTTACCAGTTCAAAAATACAAACCACATTATTTGGTTGTTTTAGAACAAAAACAAAGCTTATCTATATGAACCAAAAACAAAATCTGTAAAACCTAGAAATGGTTTATATTAATCTTGAAATGTAGTTATAGGCTTAGCAAATGCAAATCAATTCAATGTAGAGTTCTAAGGAAGAGAATTGCCTCTGCCAGATCCTCTTTCATAGAGGCTCTTAAGTCAGACTTTATTATTTTTAGGGCTGAAAATAATCTTTCGACACTGACTTGGGTGGGTGGCATTGCAGTAACTATTCTGGCCACATCACTAACGATCTCTGGATAAACAAGGATGACTTCTTCAACAGTAAGTTTTGATGAGCAATCATACTTTTCAACTTCTTTTAGTGCTTTATAAAACTCCTGTTGGAATTTTTTTATTTGGACATTTACTGGTTCTGTAACGCTTATGCGACGTCGCTTTCCTTTAGCAACTTCCATTTTGTCTAAGAAGGAATCAAAGTCTAATTCTTCGTTTGAAGAAGATGATTCTGAGTTACCACTATTGCTTAAAAGAACTCCATCCTCCTGTGGAGGTATTTCAGGTCGTAATCCCTTCATGCGAACTGCTACATCATAGAGGGCCTTTTTCCCAGTAGCAATCTGTTTACTGTTCAATAAAAGTCGGCTCATTGGGTCGACATAAATAGCCGCTAACAAGATTTCATTTTCCAGCAAAAGACTCTCTCTTTTCATCATTGAAGATGCAATGCCCTCAGCTATTAACCCTCCATTTTTGTTCAGGCGATATAACAGGCTCTTCCATTCCAAGAGGAATTTACCCGGGGTTAGATCATCACATTGCAACCTCTTGGTGACAGTGAAGGGGTGAGAAAGAAGGTTCTCCAGCTCTTTTGTTTGTGTCCACTGGCTTGCAGTTAATGCAAGATTTTCATTGTCCATTTCTTCTATGAAGTCTTTAAGTTCAAGCAAACGCTTCACCATTAAATAAGTGCTTCCCCAGCGAGTTGTTTGATCCAAAATGGCTCCTTTTCCTGCACGTCTTTTCAAAATTGCATCTGTTTTTGGGGCCCTGGCTGCAACAGTTACTTGCCGTAATTTGCCAATTAATGTAGCTGCATGGCGATCTTTTAATCCATCTCTTATGGCAAGTTGCAGTGTATGAACAGCACATCGCATATGATGAATAGTAGCAAGCTTCAATGCTTCTTCAACAAAGTTGTCTAAAAAAATGTCAGCATTCTCTTCAGTTTCTAAACTTTCTCTAATACTTGCAGAGCTGTCTTCCTCTAAGTCTAATATCTGTTTGATACCTTCTTCATCTGCCTTCATCTTCTCAATTGTGCTCAACATGTTAGAAGCGTTATCTGTCACAACACATAAAATCTGTTCCTTTTTAATTTCAAAATCTTCTAGAACACCCTCCACTAACTTCTGAAGGTAATCACTGGTGTGATGTGCCTGAGTGTCCTTTACTCCGAGGGTCCGTGTTATTGTTTTGTTATTTTCATCCACAAATCTAACATTAATAGCGAAATAATTGACTCTGTGACGTGTGCATGCATCCATTTTAAGGAAGACAAAACGTCCTTTCATAACTTTCTGTAGTTCTTCCTTTTTACATTTGGCCTCCTCAATTATAAGTTTCCTTATACTTTCTCTTTCCAGAGAAACACGTTGCGTGCCTTATAGTGAAGCACATGAAAAGCATGCTTCTTCACGGTCACTTAACGTGTTCATTTTGCGGTTACGTGAGGCACTGCATGCATTGGTCTTTATTCTTACAGTAGAGAAGTCATTAATTATAACTTTTTGTGAATTGGGACATTTAAACTTGCTTTTTTTAAAATTCCAATCTAAATTTAGTAGGAGTCGGAGTCGGAGTCGGTGCATTGTTTGCCGACTCCGACTCCGACTCCAGGTACCCAAAATTTCCTCCGACTCCGACTCCTCGACTCCGACTCCGACTCCACAGCACTGCTTGATACCACAGAAATGACCACCTTTTCTTGTTCTGCAGTTTTGGAAATACCAATTTTAATCATCAGAGCAACAGAATTTAATCACAAAAGGACTTTCCCCAACTTGACATTCTCCACATTCTGTGGTTGTAATTACAGGGTACTGTCAAATATTTTCTTCATGGATAACATGTCAGAATCTAAGATACTTTAACTTAAAATCTTTCAATTAGGCCTTGAATTGCATTATTGTCAGAACAGTCTGTTCTGCTTTAGGTATTTCATTCAGTTGGTTAGAGCTAGTTTTAAGAAAGAAATGGATTGAGATATAGTGTTCCCTTATAATTTTCCCCTTTGTGTTTCGTATTTAGTGAAGCCCAGGTATTTTCCTGTCATGACAGAAGTGGTCAGTCAACTTGATGGCTGAAAGATTATAAACAGTGAAATAATATGAACATATAGCTCTGTGACTTTAAGAATATAGGGTTGAATTATGTTTTGATAACTACAGGCAGAATAATGGTTAGATATTCAAAACAATGTTAATGGTTAGATATTCAAAACAATATTGACTCTGTTTTTAAGTAAGTTTATTAAGATTACTTTGAATTAGTTTTCTGATACCCGATCACATGATTAAATATACTTGCCTTTGCTTGCATGTTAGGAAAAAATAATCAGTCAAGTAATTTTTAAAAATTGTCTATTTTTTTTTTTAATTTGATTTATATGCCGCCCTTCTCCGGAGGCTCAGGGTGGCTTACAATGCGTTAAGCAATAGCCTTCATACTTTTGTATATTTATACAAAGTCAGCTTATTGCCCTCAGAAACTGGGTCCTCATTTAACCTACCTTAGAAAGGATGGAAGGCTGAGTCAACCTTGAGCCTGGTAAGATTCGAACCTGCAGTAATTGCAGGCAGCTGTGTTAATAACAGGGTGCTTTAAATCACTGTACTACCATTGTAGTATTGTAGGTGATCGACATCACATCGGATTAATTAATTTAAAAAATTATATAGCTGCCTACTTCCTCACAGCAACTCAAGGTGGCTAACAAGCAATAAAACACAGTATAGAAAAAAATAAAAATAAAAAACAATACCCCCACCAGCATCAAATAAGCCATTTGATGAGTTCAATCCCACTCTGAGTTCCCATTCTGGATTAAATTACCCAGCAGAATATTGATAACCCATAAATTTACACAGAGAAAAAGCTTGGAATATGGATTTATCACTTTCCAATCTAGCATTCAGTGAATTAGAATTAAAGAAATGTTCCGAGGTTAGAAAAAGATGAGAGATTTTCCTGACAATTCTGGCTGAGTGAATTGATCTGGGCAATTCCAGTCTGTCTTTATTGTTTTGATCACTTCCGAATTTATTTCAATCTACTGTGACATTTGGTTGGGGCACTGAAACAATCTTGGATTTTTATACCAAGAGAGATGCAACCCAAATAATTCCCTTGAGCATCGCAATGGCTTTGATACTTTTCATTAAGATTATACCCAAGGTTCATTTCCAGATATCTCTGTATTCAAGAGTTAGGAGAGTGTAATAACAACTTATTTTTCTGCCAGCTGCATTCCATTTTTCAGGACACACTTTTCAGGAATGCCTACTTTATGCCACACACAATAGCCACTCCCAACATTAGATAGTTTTATTTTATTATACCTTTTCAAGTATTATCTTCAATCTCCCAGACTATGCTACCACATTAGTTTGGGTGCATTTTATTTGCTTAAAGTTATTAAATTCCAAATAGAAAAAAGTGTGGGATCATAAAAACTAAGTTGTAAGCATAAAAATTGTAGATCTAAGGAGTGTGTGTGTTAATTTTGCTTTGGAGGGGATGATGTATGAATGAATTTGTCAGCGCTTAACTGCATGTGAAAGCTTAGCCTTGGTGCCAGGCTTTTAATGTTTGTGGCTTTAAATAGATATATGTATTATATTGTTTTATGATTGATCTTACCTTAATTATTGGTTGGCAGATGTCCAGAGTTCAATATAGGATAGGGGCTATATACATTTTTAAATAAATAAACTGTTCTTGTATTCTATAATCCCACTTTATTTTTTATCATTTTCTTAAAATGTGATAATTGAAACTGAACCTTTTCAGGATTTATCCTTTAATTTAACACACTGTATGTCTCTTGACCCTTATTGGTTTAACCTTTGCCATAGATGTCAAAATAATGTAATCAACTGTGACCACCGAAATTGCTTTGACCTAAAAGCTTAATAGTGTATTGGAGGATGAGGCAGGGAGCTACTAATGCATGATAGATACCACTGGTGCAAAATGCAGTGGCGTAGGTAGTTATGTGTACCAGTATTTCAGTACATGTGACACCTTTGCTCTGCAAGATGCATTTCTACCAACAGCTTTCAGGTATCACTCAAGGTGCTGGTGGTTACTAAAGCCCTTCGTGGCTCAGTGGCAGATTACTGATGGATGGTCTGGATAGACAAAGGAATATTATGGTTAACTTACCCACTTACCAAGCTGAAATCAAGACTGCCCCAAACTGTGAACTGCAGCAATTAGCTTCAATTCTTCTTCATCCAGGAGTTTATTGGTTATATTTTAAACAACATTGTACAGCCTCAGCCCTATACATGAAACAGAATCAAATGCACTTTCTTTACTCAGTGTCTATACTGGGCATCAATGTCCTTCTTCACTATCACTTCTCTGCATCCTTTCAAATGTCTGGATCTTTTTAATCTGAAAAATGAATGTGAAATTTTAGTCTGCTTTATCATAAAATGGACACCAAAATTGCTAGGACAAAATTATTAGGATGAAATGAAATATGAAAGCAGTCGTCCCTAACATGGTCCAGCAACATTCTTCTTTTATTCTTAAATTCATTCATTTTCTCTGTGATGATTGTATCCCCATCATCTCTAGTCCAATAAAGGTGAGAAAGCAATTGTCAAGTGTTACTTCCTCTAAATAAATTTATGTCTTACTAAAACTGTCCTTATAATCTGGCAAACCCTTTTTTTGTAATCAAGCAGCAGCTGAATTATTGAAAAATAATTTCTCATTTTCCAGCTGTTGGACATTGTTTATCTTTTTATGGGCCAACCATACCTCTAATAGAATTGTGGATATATTTGCAATATCTTCTGTAGAAATGGAACTGTCTTCCTCTTCTATGAGCTGCAATCTAGGTAAAAGTCAAGTTCACATACCAAAGAAGAGCAGATATTTTCTAAGAACTTTCTTTTATCATATTGTTCAGAGTTTGTTTATTTGCCCTTTAAAGCTTGTCCTCTTTAGATATGATTATAATGGCAAATAGGAAAGTGAGCTTTCCATATCTTTTAAAACAGCATTAACCTAATTTCTGAGTTATCATGAATAAACATTGTGTGGACAACTGTTGCTATTTCTGACACAAATGGGGGACATTAAGGGAAGTAGCGATAGGATGAATACATAGTAGGCTATGCATAATTATACATACAAAAAATCTTAGATTTGCAAACTCTAAATTTAATAGAGGTTGAGTCTAGCCAAATTGTATCTGGCCTCATAAGCTATTGCCATAGTTGTGTCTTTTCAATTGACACACCCAATATGCTACAGGCAGTGTCGATGCTATTGCAGCACCCACAATGCTTGGGCCTCCCTTTTGGGGCCTGATATTCCAGGCAGTAATAAGTGGTTGCTTCTAGCTACTATTTTTCATGCCCGCAATGTTTGCAATAAAGTGTCACTCAAATCTGGGCAACCTACACCCACAAGCCATATGTAGCTCTCAGCCTAATTTCAGAAAGCCATCATGTGGTCAATTCAAACTTCTGGGGAAAAAAGCCATTTCTCCTTTTCTTGATGGTCTGTTGTTTGAAGAGTAAGAAAAGAAAGTAAGAAAGAGAACTGTTAATGCAAAATAGGGTATGATAGGAAAGAGAAACAGGACCACAAAAAACTACTCCAGCTCATTCTTTGTTTCCACTTCACTTTCATGATAGGCCTGAAGACCCCTAGTTGTAATTCTTGATAGATAACCAAAGGCAAAATAAAACTGTTCCACTGCCAAAGTGAAGTTGCAACATCCAGATTTCCAAAACATTTCAAGTATGAGAAAATGTATTTATTTATCAGATATCTATGCTGCCCAACTTTCAATGGCTCTAGCACAGAGGGACAATCTATGGCTCACAATTCTCCAGCTTAATTTTAAAAGTGCCCTGAAGTTTAGATTTTTATTGACATTTATCTCTTCTTTCTCTGCAGCCCTCCCCTTTGTTGAGAGAACAAGGTTATCCACCCAAAGGTAAAAGGAAGAATTTATCTCCATCCAGGGGCATTTAAAAGACGAGAAGGGTGCTAAAAGTCGAGATGGTAGCCATTACCACACTGTGTTTTACACCTATTACAGGTGGAGTCCGTGTAAAAAAGGGGATGGAACTTGCATGGACACAAATATCATGACTGTGTTTATCTCTTTCACCCACCCACCCACCCCCCATACAAACATCCTATTTGAACTCGGGCTTCACCCATTGTTTATTTCTGCTTCATCCAAAGTGGACACTCGTCTTTGATAGAATATGGACTTTACCAGTGGTGGGATTCAAATAATTTAACAACCGGTTCTCTGCCTTAATGATTTCTTCCAACAACCAGTTCACCAAACTGCTCAATAAGTTAACAACCGGTTCTCCTGAAGTGGTGTGAACTGGCTGAATCCCACCACTGGACTTTACTAGAAAAAGTACTGTTTCAATAAATTTGAACTTACTGAATGAACATTTTATAAGTTAAACCTTACTTATAAAAACACAATTGCATAGCTATACAGCTATTTTAAATTCCCTTTGACCCATCACCCATGTTCATCTTGCCATTCATTCCAGATACAACACAAAAATATTATATGTCCACATGCAACTGTTATTTCTGTTTACAGACTAGGCATAAGGAATTAGTAGGGTGTACCAAAGAAGTCAGTGAATGCATTTCCATGACGATGGCTGTATGTCCATTAGCTAGGACAATCTTTTAAGAATCAATAGTTTTCCTATCTGACTTTCTTCATATGAACATTGGCTCATGTAGTCAGACTGAGTTGGCCCAGACAATCAACAAATGATATCCACTCACATGAATAGATAGATGAAAAGATGAATAAATTTTCTGAATGATAACAATAACTTTTTTTAAAGAATTGAACTTAGGAATCGGAGAATTTGGACTCAATTTCCAAGAACACACAGTCTGATTTTAGCAATGGTTCTATCAATACAGCCCCAGGAAAGAAAAAGCTACAAGATGAAATGAATAGGTCCATAGAATATTATTCTTGGGTTTGTTCCTAAAGATTTGCCAAAATTCCAGCAATATCCACAAAGATGAAAAGGAGGGGCCAACTGATGAAAGCAACATTGCAACATCACAATGCAAATCCTGCCCCTTTCTGTGTGTGCCACGTTGTATGCCCATTCCATATTGCCAAGGCTAACAGATTTCCCAATCTGTGTTCTCTGGCTTAATTATCCCCTCTACAGCAACACTGAGGCAGAAAATGTGTCCTGCGCTGTTGAGGCTACTACCAACCACTATGTTGAGCCATACATACTGTGTTTGACAATAACACCAACACAGTGTGAAGTGGGAAATCTGAGAGCACTTCCCAGTTGCTTCAAATACTGTGTCACTGAAATGTAGGTAGTGTAATTCATTTGTATTCACTAACAATATGTGATTTGCTGTCAATTTTGAGGCATCTTATTAAAGGAAGAGGAGCATGGGTCTAAGTGAATCTCAACAAGGAACACCACAAAAAGATATGAAAAAAGATACGTGAGACTTTTTTCTCCCTTAATATTTTGCAAGAAAATTGAGTGTAGAAATTGAGTCCCAGAACTGTACAATTCAAACTTTAAGGAGATTTGTCAACTCAGGAACTGATTGTTATTTGGAAGTACACCAATTGTTTGTTTTAGATGGCTGTGGTTATTCTGGCTCAAAGAGTGATAAAGAATAGTTTTGTTGTTTTAATTTTACTCAAATTCCACTGTTGCTCTTTAACATTATTTTTTACAGTTTATTTTTATTCCTTGGTTTAAAGAACCATGCAATAAACTATATAAGTTCTCAGGAATGAGTCAAAAATAGTGGCTTGCAAACATTTATTTAACTGCCACGCTATGCTGATTAACCAGCAGAAGAAAAACACAGAGCTAAATATTATCACTATCTAAAAATGTAACAGCATTTAGCCTCCTTTTTTTCTCAAACACCCCTGTTTTTTACAGTCCTGATTTTATACTATAAAGGAATACTCAAACATGCTAAACAGAAAATCACTTATCAGTTTAAAATTAAATACCAGACTTCAATATATCATTGAACATATAACCAAGGTGTATAATCATCTTGTATAACAGCTTAAAGTTGACCAAAATTCTGAGATGAGAAAATGGAATAAACTTTTATTTGTGTGACATGTCAGTCAAATAACTAAGCCAGTTACAATAGAATTCCAAATGAAAGTGCATAAAAATAAGAATTTTCTCTTTCTTTTTTATAGAGTCCTGTTTGATTAAGTTGAGTGGCATAGCAAGTCACATAATTAATATGGAAAGTGGTAGATTCCTATAGCCAGATATTAGAATTATACATCTTCTCGGATGCCTCTGAAGCTTGGATGCTTTGCAGACAGTAATGACTGATATAATGGCTTCATCTCTTCATATAATTACAATAATACTTTCACAGTGCTTTTAATCTTCAAAGCATTTCATATTCTTAATTGAAAAGGAGCAATCCAGTGTCTAGCCCAATAAGAACTAAAATGTTTGCCAATTACAGCTGTCAAGTAAAAATGTGCTTTTTAACTAATAGAACACCAACATAAATTTCACTTCAATCGCATTTTCTCGCATTTCTACTTTCAAAAGCTTAAGATCACTATATCTACAACATCTGCCACTTAAAACCACAGACTCCTGAGCATTTTTTCCATGTCCAATACCCAAAGAATTCAGCAGCCAGAAATTAACATGCATTTACATCAACCCCAGGATTCAAACATCTGGATGTGTTCAGTTCCAGACCAGTATTGCAAATAAGTGCAAAATGTCTCCTTGTTGCTGAGATGAATTCTTCCCATGCTCAGTCTTATTATTGGAAAAATCAAAAAGTAAAGCAATTGTAGACATTTTTTAAAAACAATTCCACCCCCTTTACTGGGGTATATTGATTGCTGAGTTCAAGCTCTCTGCAATGATTGCATGAAATAATTTAATATTGAACCATTAAATCATTTTGTTGAATAGAAAATTATTTCATGTTGATGGACACTTTGCAAGAAAATAATAATGTTCCCTCTTTCACTTATATAATCTTATATATTTTGTGAAAGAATATATATCTAGCCTTGGAAATGGGAAAGAAAAGGGTAAACTGTTAAGGGGAGGATTTCAGAAAAGATTATTTAGTGCTGAAAAAGTGTGAAAAAGAAACACAAAATGATTTTGTATGGAATAACATGGAGCAGTTAAAAACTCTGACACACTGTCAAGATTTTATATTTTACAATAATAAAGAGCATTCTGGAATCTCTGCCATGCCTGTTCCTTGACTTTGCCTACATTGAAATGCTGATTATTATAGGTATAGCTAGAGAGGATATATTTAAAATAAATGAATATAAACTTCTGTATTAAAATTTGAACACAAATAGTCATTCAACATTCTCCCAAAATAAATAATAGATGATTTCTCCAAATTTCTCCAGGGAAGGAGAAATTCTCCAGCCCAGGATGATGATAGCAGCACAGTTACTGGGAAAAAAAAACAAGGAAAGGATTTGCTCATATTTACAGTACTTCCTTTAGGATTTAATTGAAATGCCAGAAGTTAGAGGAGAAGCTGAAGAATCTGGAGAGGTACTGCACAGGCATTTGCTGAATCTGGAGGTTCTGCCAAAATGCCAAAATGTGTATTACAACATGGTATGCAAATCCCCCTTTTGCATACATGCTTACCCCACCACAATGCATATAGAAAAAGGGAGGACTATGCATCACAATGTTTGCTTGGTCATTTGTCTGATCCCTGCCCTCTCTGGCAAGGTCTCCTGAGATGTGTCTAAAATGAAAGATTCTTGGCCAACTAACTACTAGATGAGCTACAATATCTGCACCCGTGAGCATTTGTCCAAAACTTGCTGCTTCTTTGAGAAAAATTCTAAAACAAATTCACTTTCATTAAATTGAGTAAGATCTGTTCGTAAAAACTATATGTCTTTCTCTTAAAGATATGTGCCCAAATTATTGTGCGGCTTTTATGTGTTAAAGGAAAAACTAATTTTAAAATTCTGGGATGGGAAATCCCTTGACTAATAGACTACTTGTGGCCCCATAGTTTAGGATGAAGTATTCTGGCCTAAGCAGGGGCGGGTTTCAAAACCTGTTGCTACTGGTTCGCTTGTGGGCACAAGCATGCAAGCACACACACAATGTTTCTGCGCATGCATGAAGCATCCGGGCAGGTGAGTGGCACCTCCCGCCACTATTGGTTCGCCAATCCGGGACGAACCGGTAGCAACCCACCACTGGGCCTAAGTAATAAACTTCACCTTGACTAGGGTTTAAATCAGGAGTGAAATCTAAAATTTGTTTCTACCGGTTCTGTGGGCATGGCTGGGGAGGGGGAATAATGTGACTGGGTGGGCGTGGCCAACTTTTTTTTTTCTACTTTTAAAAGCATTTTTTTCTACAACCTCTTCAACTGAAGAAGTTGCAGAAAAAAATGCTTTTAAAAGCCTCTGATGATCAGGCAACTCAACTGGGATTGCCAGAGGCTTTTAAAGGCTTTTTTTTTTTCTACAACCTCTTCGGCCGAAGAGGTTGCAGAAAAAAATGCTTTTAGAAGCCTCTGATGATCCCAGCTGAGCCGCGCAATTATCAGAGGCCTTTTTTTTTTTTTTTACTTTTAAAAGCAGTTTTTCGGCCGAAGAGGTTGTAGAAGAAATGCTTTTAAAAGTAAAAAAAAAATAGCCTCTGATGATCTCGTGGCTCAGCTGGGCATAGGGAGGCGGGCGCAGGGATTTTTGCTACCGGTTCTCCAAACCACCCACCACCATTGCTACCGGATCGAGCAATCTGGTCCAAACTGGGAGCATTTCACCCCTGGTTTAAATGCAGGACTATAAATTTCTTCCTATGTGGATCAAATAGTATTCTCCAATATTGGTAGCCAGGATTTCTGACTAATCTGCCTGGGCATTACCATGAGAATTAGTCAGTTCCTGTCTGATTGAAGAAGAAAGATAGAGAGTCGATGCTTTTGAAATTTGGTGCTAAGACCACTATGGATAGCCAAGAATTCAAAGTATTATCAAGCAATCCAGTCCAGATTTCTCACTCAAGGCACAAAGACCAGGATCAAATTATCCTACTTGAAATTATATGAAGACCTAGTCTGTGGAGAAAGCTCTGGGCTGGAAAAGGTAGAAAGAAAGAAGACAACCAGCACCAAAGTGGATAAGCTCAGTTCACTAGTGAAGAATACACTGTTGCAAGATCTGAAAGATTGTCATGGACAAGGAACAGATTGCCTGGGAGAAAACCTGTTTATGTGAGTAGACACCAACCTAATGCACAAAATCTATCAATCAAGTTTTTATTATTCTAGTTCCATTCAATACAGATGGGATGTATAGATTTTTTTTCCTTCTTAATTTCCAGTTTCAGTATATTCTTCTCACTCAGTCCTTGTTCCTATAAGTTCTACTCTAACTGAATGTTATCTATGAATTTGCCATCTTAAATTTCTCTTTAGTCTTCTGATTAAATATGAACTAAATTAAATAATAAGGAAATAGGCTTGTGTCCTATTAAAATTATTCACGAAAGGCTTTAGGAAAGATATTAATGAATAGCTTGGCCGTTTTGATTAGTGATTTGGAAGCTGAAGTCCAACATACCAGAGAGAACCAGGCTAGGAAAGATTGATATATGCTCCATGCCTAATAAGAAAGCAGGAGCTGTTTTTGCCACAATGATTCCATATGTGAAATTACTTTACCTTCTAAGAAAAAGTATGCAAAGGGATATTACTCTATGTAACTTTGCTAGCACTGCCATGTAGCAGCATAATCTAAGAAGTCTTGGAGTTATAAAAGTGTTGTACTTCAGTTAATTGTTAGTTCTAGATGAGAGACATCTGTTGTTCCAACCTTATTATTCCCCCTTTTTGCTATGTTATTTTCCTTTGGAGAAAATTATTAGACTACATAATATGTATGAAATGATTATGTATGAAAAAAGAAAGTAAAAAGTTATGTATGTATGAAAAAAAAGTGAAAGTTTTCTGGTACTCACAGTTTGAGCCAGATTAAATTGACCCTTTTCCATCCACAGTGCATTTGCATCCAGATTCAGTTTAAGGGCTTCATTAGGTTATCTATGAAACAAAATGGCTTGTGTCCAGGGTATCTGTAGTTGAGGGTAACCTTCCCATAGGAACTTGCTTCTGGGTGTTACTTGAAAAAAAAAGGGGGGGGGGTGAGAGCAAAGAGAACAATAAAATAGGAAGAAAACAATAGCCCAATAGCCCCACTTTTACAATTGTTACAAAGCAGAATGAATTCTCTTTTATAGGGAGGAAAGATGCCAGACATATGGAAAGAGGTTAATATAATATCAATATCTAAAAAGGAATGAGATTTTACTGCAGTAAGAATTACAGATCAATTACCATTATTAAACTATACTATAAGCTATTTACAATAGCAATAGCAATGGCACTTAGACTTATATACCGCTTCATAGTGCTTTCTATCTAGTGGTGGGTTGCCCCCGGTTTGCACCAGTTCTATAGAACCTGTAGTAAAACCGGCGGGAGGCTCTGCCCACCAACCCCGATGTCATCAAAATCCTTCTGCGCTTGCGCAGAAGAGCGCATGCGCGCACGTGAGCGAAGAGAGTGCCTGCGCACAGCCCTGCTGCGAACCGGTAGTAAAGGTAAGTAGAACCCACCCATTTCCAGCCCTCTCTAAGCGGTCTACAGAGTCAGCATATTGCCCCCAACAATCTGGGTCCTCATTTTACTCACCTTGGAAGGATGGAAGGCTGAGTCAACCTTGAGCCTGGTGAGATTCAAGCTGCCAAACTGCTGGCAGCCAGTGATCAGCAGAAGTAGCCTGCAGTACTGCACTCTAATCTTGTATCTTGTATCTAATCTTGTATCTAAAGATACAAAAGCGAACAGAACTGATAACCACCCAGTCGTCATCATGTCCGGTTTTTGACCTTCTGCGCATACACGGAAGCCTCATGTGCGCTCACATTTGCGAACTGGTAGCGAAGGTAAGTGAATACCACCCCTGCTAAGAATGTTATTTTTATTTCAGACAATATTTGAAACTAGCGTACCATTTAAACAATGGTAGAAAGACATATCTAAATTTGTATTGCAGGGGGAAATTAAAAAAATAGTTTTAATCAAAAGCATTTCTAAGCAGAGTGTAATCCGAATCAATTCAATTGACATTACAATAAACCTTAAAAATTCTACAGCTGATCATTCATGTTGCTCACATCTGCCAGACTTAGGGTGAGGTAAGTACATCAAACTACAATGAATTTCATAAATTATTCCAATCCTTTGTTCTTCAACCAGAGCCTATTCCTGTCAGAAACATGTATTTTTTTTCCTGGTTGAATAATGAAACTCCTTAAAAGTGCCATTGTATTCAGAATCTCAAATATTCCTGTTATCAGCAACAACTATTTATAGCATCACTTCGCCATAAGTGCAGCAATATATAACTTATGTATAGTAAGAATTTATTTCCACCGTGATGTGTGGTAACACTGTAAATTAGTAAAGTGAGCATCTTCTTAAATTTGTTTCATAGAAGTGCTGCTATCTACTCAGAATTGAATTAAACTGGGTTGTGTTTCAATGCACAATTGTGGTCAGTGGTGGAATGCTGCCGGTTTAACAACCGGTTCGGTGAGCGTGTGCTAAAAGGCATTTACGCGCAGCGCTGAAAATGGAGCATTTAAAAGCTCAGCTGCTTACCTTCCAAGTCAGCAATGGTAAGTAGAACAGCGAGGGGGGGGGAAATCAGCTGTGCCGTGCAATTGAGATGAGCTACAAAGCAGGAAATAAAGGACAGGATAGAGCGGGGACAGGTGGGTGGGGCCAACTGATTATCGACGCTACCAGTTCGCCCGAACTAGTCAGAACCAACTGAATACCACCTCTGATTGTACTAAATTACAAACTATCAGTAAACTTGAAAATACCTTAAAGGCAGGAGGCATACACCTCTAAAATGTAGATGGCACCAATTTTTTTTTTTTTTTTAGTTCAGAATCAGACCTGCTCTCCTTTTTCAAGGTCTTCCAAATCTCATCAGCCAATAGAGGTTATTAGTCCAAATAACGTTTAGTAGATCTGGAAAAACCTGGATTAAATCTCAGCTCAACTATAAATTTGAAAGTAGATTACTAAACCAAGTTTTTCTCTCAGATCCAGCCTTGATGCATAATGTGCGGTTAAATATACTGGCCAAGATTGATAGTGTTATCATGCAGATTACAGAGTTATAACAAACAAAGTACAATACAAAGAGGAAAATGCTGTGCAAATGCTGTGCAATTATCTGTCCTCTTCAGCTATCTACTGATATTTACTAATGTCAGATTTATGTAACACTGTTCTTCCTAATTAGTTATGTGGTAAAAATATTAATAGAAAGAGTCATAACAGCAGTAACCTGCCTTCACTGAGTTTGGAAACCTCATTCTTTTATGTTATGCTTTCTTTAAATGTAATATCAAATTATTTTCAGTATTCAGATACATTTCACTTTTGATCAAGGGTGTCTAAACTTGGCAACTTTAAGACTTGTGGACTTCAACTTTTGTTTTTAACCAAAAGAACCACTACAGGTATGGTTGTTTATATTCAGAATTACTGGACAGTATGCAAAGAGGATTAAACATAAGTTACAAAACTCAACTGGGAAAATACATACACTGGAAAAGAAATGCATCCTGGAAGAGAACAATGGAGAGCAATATAACAATCGTCACGCTTTATTATTGTTCCAAAATACCAATAGAATTTTGTGCTATGCATTCCCAATGAAGAAGTGGCTTTTTTTTGTGTCAGACGTAATAAGCAATCCAGAATAAACAGATTTGCCCATTTGTGTCAGAAGTGTTCACAGAAAGTTTGTCTTTCAGATTAAATAGCCACTTTGCATAAGAGCTCAATATTTAAAGTACTGAAGTTATTATTTGCATTTCCTTGAAGTAAATTCCCTCCTCTTGTAAGAGGAAGAAATGGTGGCTACATAGGAATAGTAATAACTTTTAGTACTTTTCAAAGTGAATTAATGTTCTCCTAAACAAAATAGAAAAAGTCATCCTAGAGCCTATTCTGTAAAGGACCTACAATGGAATTGCTCCAACTTTCCAATTTCACATCAATTTTTCATTATACAGTGATGAATATCTATGTAAATCAGACCCATCAGAAGTCAAGCTGACTCTGTTTTATGTGTGCTTTATAACGTCCAATTCCACATAGAGTGCATCCAGATGCGAGCAGGTGAACTAACAGGAGCATGGAGTAAGTAAACCTATAGGAAGCAAAAAAAAAAAAAATACAGTACTGTAATTATCTTTGTTTTCTTTAAATTAAATTGTATATAATGTCAAATGCCAGAGCTGAGTATAATCAGGAACATATCAGTATACAGAAAAGCATCACAGTACATTTTACTAGAACCTTCTATAACTTTTTCTCCTCTACACATTCCATAACCACTTATGCGTTCTGTTTGCATAACTGAACCATTTTTCATAGTAAGAAAAGATTCAGCCATATGGACTTCTGTCCTCTTTTTGAACTGTTCTGCTTTTCCTGCCTTCCCTGCTTTTTCCCCCCTTTTGATCATGTTTCACCTGATTCATACTTCTATGCTCTATTCTTAAGAATTGTGGATTTTATCCCTATAAATCTGTAGCCCTTATTTCCTGCAGTGCCTAACTTACAAAACTAAATTAGCGATAAAGTTGAAGCAAAAACTCTCACTAGGTCACCGCCTAGAGACCTAGGCAGTGTTTTAAAACATACTGGGCAAAATTACACCCCACAAGCACAACATAAAATGTGCTTATTGACCATGATTCTGACTTACACAAGGACAGTATTTAAAGCAGGTTAAACAAGCTTCTTCCTTCCCTGAGCATCGTTGAAGCTATACATGCTTTTCTGCTGACAGATACAAACTGTACATCATGTGAGAGGAAAAAGGCAGTGGAGAATAACTTGCTCTGGGATTCTTTTGTTACAAATCAGTTGAATCCAATGACATAATCATTTATTATTTTCTCTGTTTGGCTTTGACTCATGAGTTTCCCTGAGGTAGGACAATTAGATTATAATTAGATTACAAATAAATGGTTTCCATTATCTGTTACAGTGAGTGGTCTTTTCCTGCTTTTTCTTGTTGGAGGAAGGGGGCACTTCTTCTTTGAAAAAGAGAGGAAAATATTGTCAGAAAAGCAAATGTTTTTCAGCTGTTATACTGTATTCTGCCTTCAGGAATCTTAATTTACCTCCATATAGCAGGATAATAACAAATGCCATTTGTTGACTGTAGGTACATAAACAATCTGGTATACTATTATTAATTAAAACTCAGTGATGACTGAACAATCTTAACATCAGATTAATGGTGACTATGTACCCAGGAATGGACAACCCATGACTAAAAGTCTTCTTTTCACAATAACAGGCTTACCCAAAATTAACAACATTGTTTCACACCAATTTGTGGATATGGAAAGTATATTGTAAGTTTTAAAACAGGCAAAAATGAAAAGCCCAATCCAAATACAGATCCACTTAGAAAAAGAAATGGAATCAAATCCAGCTTTTTATCCAACTCAACCTGCTACTTCTTAGAGTTGCCCTTGGTATGCTGCTCAAAGACCAATGTTATGCTTTACACTCAAAAGGGTGATTATATCTGGCACCCTGGATTTAATCTCCAATGGCAAACTTGTTGTTCTGCAGTTGTTGTTAAACTATGATTCCAAATAGGTGCAGTCAAAATAGTTAGCATTGAGGGATGATAGGAACTGTAGTTCAAATCCCTGGGAGGGGCCCCCAAGTTTTCCTTTTGAATATAATCGTGAAAAAGAAGAGCTCTGTCTTTAGTTCTCTAATGGACTTTTCTTTCTTTCAGAGAGGAGGGGAAATAATGAAAATGACAGATAGAATACTAGTTCCATAAGTACAGAGTAGTTCTCGACTTATAGACCAAGTGATGGCTAACCTTTTTTCCATTGTGTGCCGAAAGCGGGGGGAGCACAGGGGGTCGTGCGTGCACGTGCCCACACTCATAATTCAATGTGCCCCATCCCCCCAACTGCCCCCGCTTTTGGCACGCGATGCCCGGTGGGCCCGGTAGGCCCATTTTTTGCCCTCCCCAGGCTCCAGAGCCTTTCTACGAGCCTGGGAAGGGCGAAAACGGCCTTCCTTACCCCCCCCCCCGAGGCCCTCTGGAGGCCAGAAACAGCCTGTTTCCTGACTTCCAGTGGGCCCGGAAGGCCCGAAAATCAGCTGGCCAGTGCGCGCATGCGCGGAGGACCTGAGCTAGGGCAACGCTCACGTGCCCACCGATATGGCTCTGCGTGCCATCTGTGGCACACGTGCCATAAGTTCACCATCACGGTTATAGACATTCATTTAACAATTGTTTGAAGTTACAATGGACCAAGAAATACTGCTTTACAACCTGTATTTGCACTTATGATTGTCATACCATCCCTATAGTCATGTGATCGCAATTCAAGCACTTGCAGGATTGTGCAGTCATGTGATCACACTTTTTGCTGGTTTCTGGCAAAAAGCATCCAATGTCATGGCTGCATCTCACCTGTCCAAGCTTCATGAGCTGACAGCCTGACATTAGTATGGGGGTGGGGGTGGAGTTTTGAATGTAAGGAAAAGGGGGGGGTGGAAGCCCAGCTGAGGCATATAACAAGCTCCAGTAAGCCAAGGTCAAGTAACAATATGCAGAGATGGGAACCAAGCACCTGTTTCCTGAACAATATACAAGCCCCTGATTGGACATTTGCAGATAACCCAGAGATGGCTGGGAAGAAGAGGGAAATTTCCTTTGCGTTGTTTGCATGGTAAAACCTCAGATTCAGCTTACGCTACTTCTGCAACCATTTAAGGTTCAATAAAATATACTCATGGCAAAACATATGGCCAGGAGTCTTTCTTTGCTACAGTGGGATGCTTGACACAATGGGGAAGCAGGATTTGCTTCACAACTGCGTGGTTTTCTTAACAATTGTGGAGATTTGCTTAATAACTACCATAAAAATGATCATAAATTTGTGTCCAGTTGCATGGTGACTCAATTTATGACCACACTAACTTAACAACCAAAATTCCCGTCCCAATTGTAATTATAAATTGAGGACTACTTGTCCTCAACTAGCAGCCTGCTCAAATCTGCTGCTTCTAAACCTGCACCTCCTATCATTCTCAAAGGGTAGTGGTAATGCTGGCTAGCAATGATAAGAACTGAAGTTCAACGTATCTTAGACATGCCAGGTTGAAGAAGGCTAATGAGTGATAGAGAATATGACTTGTTAGCTGTATCACAGTTTGGTCCCTGGGTAAAAGATATTTTGTGACAATTTAATGAAAACTCGTGGGTGGTATTTGTACTGGGGATTTAATATTCTGGGTGTGGATGTTTCAAATATTATTTCCTGAGATAATGCTTCAGGCAAATCAGGTAAGACATTGTACAAAACAGCACAGCAGTTAAATATTCTGTTATTGTTCTCTTTATTTAAGTCTGAGATATCTGATGCCAAAAAAGATAGATGAAATAGGTGGCTGATACTGAAATACTTTAATAAAACCTCCCTGATTTTCAACTGAGTTCATAGTAAAATTTCAAGGAAGCACAGATCTGAAACTGCTTTGAGTCTTTGCTTTCTACTTTCAGACAATGTAGTTTAATCCATCTTTAAATTCTTCATCTTGTCTTCTTCAGAAATGCCGCTAGTCTATATTATTTAAGAAGTCTTCTTGAAGTCTTTTAAACCCAAGGGCTTCAAATATAACAACATATTCAAAGAAAATGGACGTTGGTCTTACCTGATATGTCCTTTCTCAGCAGGAGGAAACGGCAGTCAGGATGGGGAATCACCCTGTCTATGCGTATGACCGAGTCTGTCAAACTAAGGCTCTGCCCGCCTGGACCGCCCCAGTTCTTCGGCGAGGGCGAAGGTACAGACTCATGAGATGTGTCTTCCTGAAACGATAAAGAATGAGAATACCACCCACCCAGCCCACCACCGGACCGGAATCGTAGGGCGGGGCTGACTGCCGTTTCCTCCTGCTGAGAAAGGACGTATCAGGTAAGACCAACATCCATTCTCCAGCTTGGAGGGAAACGGCAGTCAGGATGGGGACATACCAGAGCTCAATGTCCACCAGGGCGGGTGAACTCCGGGTCTGGTGCTCTTCAAGCGTGATGGACCAACTGGAGGACCCTTCTGCCGAACGACACATTGGACGAGGCAAAGGAGTCCACTCTGTAATGTCTGACGAAGGGACTTATGCTAGTCCATGTAGCCACCCTGCAGACTTCCTCGAGTGACGCCTGAGTCGACCAGGCTGCTGAGGTGGAGGCGCTCCTGGTTGAATGCGCCGTGATGTGGCGTGGAATGTGTGTCCGAGTGGCGGTAGACCAGTGCAATGGTGGCTCTGATCCAGTGACCCAATGTGGAACCAGACACCCGAGAACCAATGGACGTAGGATGGAAAGCTACGAAAAGCGCTTCCATCTTGCGAAGGTCAGCCATGCGGGCAATGTAAATCTTCAGAGCCCGACGGACGTCCAAGGTGTGCCAGGAGCATTCTAACTGATGAGATGGCCGAGGGCAGAAGTTCGGGAGGACGAGCTCCTGGGCCTGATGGAAGGCAGAGATAACCTTGGTCAGAAACACTGGGTCAAGGCGGAGGACCACTCTGTCATTGTGAAAAATACAGAGGTCCGCCCGAATGGACAGTGCTGCCAGTTCGGAGATGCGACAGGCGGACATAATTGCCACTAGAAAGGATACCTTCAAGGATAGAAACCAAAGGGAGACCTGGTGGAGAGGCTCGAACGGAGGAGACATGAGGGCGGAAAGGACCTTATTGAGGCTCCAGGTAGGGAACTGATGGACAACCGGAGGGCGCAGGTTAGCCGCCCCCCGCAAGAAGTTCTGCATGATGGGATGTCTCGAGAAAGAGTCCGTCGATCCACAGGCCAGAATCGAAGAGATGGCAGCAACTTGGTGGCGCAACGTATTGGGCACGAGACCTTTGTCAAGGCCCTCTTGAAGGAATGTTAACACCTGAATAATGGAGGCCGACGTTGGAGAAACCTGGATTGAGGAGCACCAGGAGGAGGACACCCTCCAAGTGGCCTCGTAAATACAGGCCGTGGAAGGGTGGCGAGCAGTCTGAATGGTGGAGATGACCCTTGGTGGTAACTTGCCCTCGGTCAGGATGAGCCGCTCAACCGCCAAACGGTCAAGCGAAGCCAGCCCGAGTCCGGATGAAGAAGCGCTCCCTGCGACAGGTGTACCATGGAAGCTGGAATCTGCCAAGGAGGTGAGACGGACAGGAACACCAAGTTTGGCCTCATGGGCCAATGTGGAGCGATTAATAGAAGCTCCGTCCTCTCCTCGAGCAATTTCCGGATCACCCTGGGGATCACAGGGAGGGGAGGGGAGGCGTAAAGGAGGCTGGGCGGCCACCGGCTGTGGAGGGCATCCGTAGCTTCTGCTCGGAGATCCAGGAATCTGGAGAAGTAGCGAGGTACCTGATGGTTCGTCCAGGATGCGAACAGGTCCAGAACTGGAGTCCCGAACCTGGCCGCAATCTCTTGGGAGAGAGAGGGTGAGATCGACCACTCCCCCTGGTTGACGAGATTCCAGCTGAGGGAGTCCGCCTGGACATTTGAGGACCCCAAAATGTGGTCCACCCTGATGGAGGACAGGTGTGTCTCTGCCCAGAGGCCTAGCAGTCGAGTTTCATCCATCAGAGAGCGGGACCTGGTGCCCCCTAACTTGTTTTTATGGGCCTTGGCAGTGGTATTGTCCGTAAGGACTAAAACGTCCTTCCCCTCCACTAGTTCCTGGAACTGAAGAAGGGTGAGACGGATCGCCCGCAACTCCAACAAGTTGATGTTTAGAAGGGCTTCTTGTGCAGACCACTGATCTTGGGCCATGTGATGGAGGAAGTGGGCTCCCCATCCTGTGAGGCTGGCGTCCATGGTGAGTCGTATTCGCAGAGGTTCCCTGAAGTAGGAGCCGCGGGATAAGGCGTCTGAGGTCCACCAAAGAAGGGAGCGGAGTACCGGGGCCGGAAGTTGAACGCGTAGCAGTGAAGTATCCCGTCGGGCCCTTTGGAATGGCATCAGGAGCCACTGCAGTTCCCTGCTATGCAATTGAGACCAGGGCGTGATGCCAAAGGTAGACACTATCTTGCCCAAAAGGCGGGAGAGGGATAGAATGGTGGCCGAATCTGAATTAAGGCATTTGAAGGCCAATGAGCGCAGGCTAACTTGACAATCAGGGGACAGGGACACCATAGATGAAACCATGTCAATGATGGCCCCCAAATGGAGGATGCGGGTGGAAGGGGAAAGGTGGCTTTTAAACCAATTAATACAAAACCCATGAGCCTGCAGGGAAGTCAGGACAGTGGAAAGCTCGTTCCGAGCTTCTGGGAGGGAAGAAGAGAGGACTAAGATGTCATCTAAATAGAATTAGAGGCGAATAGGACAGGAACAAATGTGGCCTATGAGGGCAGCCATAATCTTCGTAAATACCCGAGGGGCTGAAGACAGCCCAAAGGGTATTGCTCTATATTGGTAATGAAAACCTCTGAAGGTGAAGCGAAGAAATTGGCGATGGTCGGGTAATATGGGCACATGGAGGTATGCCTCCGTTAAATCAATGGAGGAAAGAAAATCTGTTGGGCGTACTGACTCAAGAATTGAAGAAAGGGATTGCATCTTGAACCGGCGATATTTTATATGCCGGTTCAATGATTTTAAATCTAAGATGGCCCTCCAACCCCCTGATGATTCTTTGACAATGAAGAGACGGGAATAGAACCCTTGACCCTGTTGGGACAGGGGAACTCGCTCAATAGCTGCAATTTGGAGGAGATGGTCAATTGCGCTCGAAACTAGGTCTCGCTTGAGCCTGTCCCGGGAGACGGGGCAGGATAGAAAGCGAGAAGGGGGAGGGAAGTAAATTCCAAGGAGAGTCCCAAGTAAATGGTGTTAAGAACCCAGGAGTCAGAAATGGAAGCCTCCCATTGAGAATAGAAAAGAGAGAGGCGGCCACCTATGGGGGGGGGAGGAGGAAAGGTTATCTGGGCCTATGGGAGAAGCACCCCTCCCTCCGCGAGGGGAACGACAGGGAGGGAATCGGGAACCCTGTCTGACCTGGGAGTCCTGCTGAGGCCTGGAAGAGAAGGATCGCTGAAAATGAGGCTGGAATGAGGTTGAACTGGAGGCACGAAAGGACTGGTACCTAGACGACGTGGAATAACCAGAATCCCCTCAGCGGGAAGCCGGGGGAAGAATCTTTCGTCTGTCCCTAGTCTCGACCAGGAGAGGATCCAAGGCTGAACCAAAGAGATTGCCGGCAGAATATGGGGCCGAAGCGAGCTGCCACTTACTGCGCATGTCCGCCTGCCAATTGCAGAGCCACAACAGGCAACGAGAAGTTACGTTGGAGCCTAAGGCCCTGGCCGAGAATCTGGTGGAGATTAATGTCGCGTCAGCTGAGAATTCGAGGGCGGTTGCAATTTTATTCAGGTCCTGGTGAGACTTGCCATCAGATAGGGGCAGACGAGCTTGGAGTTGTTTAAGCCAGAGCAAGGCGGCCCTGTTGAAAAATGAAGCCGAAGTTGACGCTCGGATGGACCAAGCGGTGGCGAGGTGGCCCTTGAGAAGAGTCTTTTCTGCTCACTTGTCTTCCGAGCGAAGCGAGTCTTCGGCTGGACCGGTGGGATGAGAGGTGTCAGTCAGTGCAACGATAGGAGGGTCCACCTTGGGCAGCTGTAGGAGGTCAGCCAGAGGGGCGGCTGAGTTGTAGAGGCACTTGTCCAATCCGTTGGGGCTAGGGCCAGCCCCCAGAAGGGCCCATTGGCGTTGAAGGATGTCTGTGAACAACTTCGGAGCCAGAATGGTCTCAGGATCGATTGTGGGTTCTTGAAACATAGCCGTTGCAGGGTCAATGTGAGAAGAAGGTGATGAAGGAGGTGTTCCCAAACGCGTAGTAGCAATCGCTTTGTACAGGAGGGAACGGAAGACCTGTGGTTTGAAGAGGCCAATGAAGGTAGGTTGGTCCGGTCCTAGCCCTTCATCGTCAGATCAGGCCTGATCCAGGTAGTCATCTGCTTCAGATGCAGCTTGGTCAGCAGAAGAATGACATTCCACACAGTCCTGGTCGGAGTGCGAATCCTCCAGGTCCCACGAGCGGGGTTCTGAGATGCCAGAAGAAGCCGCAGGAGCCGGGGTCCGATGTAGGCACTCAGCCAGGCTTTGGCGAATAGCCCTGGAAATGAGCGCCCCTAGAGTATCCGCCATTGCGGAAGGAGGAGATGTGTGATCCTGAGGATCAGAAACCGAGGCTTGTTGTGACCTGTCAGGCTCCGGGAGGGACTGGAAAAGCCACTGGGAGTTGGAAGATGGGGCCCCAGGGGACACATTAGGGACATCAGGAGAGAGGTCCCTCACCGACCGAGGAGATTTGGCCATGGCGGTCATAGAAGCGGCAGGCCCCTCGGTGTCCTTGGCAGAGGCCTGGGACTGAGCCTTTTCCATTGCCTTGTGCCTCCGCTGTTCCTCCCGAGATGAAAGGGAGGTGGAGGAAGATGCGGTGGTCTTTTTCACCCTGGATTTCTTGGACGGAGGAGGCAAGGAGGAGGAAGATCCCTCTAAGGGATCACTGTGATGGCAGTGCCATCGCGACGAGCCAACGGGTGCTTCCGCACCTGAGCGCATGGCGGCCGCCATTTTGAATTCCCCTCAGGCGCGCTCGATCGCCGCAAAAAAACAAAAATTTTACCATCCTGAGTCCTCCGAAGCAAGCGCCAGACAGCTGATCTCCAAGGGCGCTGAGGCAGAAGTCGCTAGCTCTCAGGCTATTAGTGCGACTGGATCGCTCAGCAAGCAGCCACTCTAGCCGAGGTAGACTGCTGGGCAAAGGCCTTTTAAGCGCAGCAGGCTCGCCCGAGAACGGGGAGCACTCAAGCGGCGAGGCATTGAAAAGCCTGCCGTGAGAATCTACCAGCCGGCAGATACTGAGGAATCCTAGTTGAATTAGGTGTGTAGAAAGGCAGAATTTCACTAATAAATGCTCGGCATCTGGAAGATACGTCCTGTCAGCGTAGACCGAGTCGAAGAACTGGGGCGGTCCAGGAGGGCGGAGCCTTAGTTTGACAGACTCAGTCATACCCATAGACAGGGCGATTCCCCATCCTGACTGCCATTTCCCTCCAAGCTGGAGAAATGAAAAGATTACTCATCATCTCATGTGCTAATGGTTAGGAATAAATATGGTTGAGAACTTCACCGCGATATAAGTATTTCCTAGAGACGTGAAAATATTCAGTCCATATAAGATAAATAAAAAAATAAATATAAAATATAAAAAAATAAGAAAAGGGGAATAAAAAGAAAAAAAGGGAAGGGGAAGGTACAAAGAAATTCTTTTTTGTTTCCTACTCCAAACAATTCCTCTTTTCTTTTCAATGTACCTTGCAAAAATGCTTTTTCCACCTATTCCCATACTTTGAGGACTATCTATTATGCTCTTATAGTTTCCCAATTAAGTTACTGAACTTCACTCTACATGGGCTATCCTTGAAGACCCACCAGAAACATCTACTAGTCGAGAAGCAGCAGGCCACTTCAGTGGTGGGTTTCAAAAAAATTTACTACCGGTTCTGTGGGCGTGGCTTGGTGGGTGTGGCTGGGAAGGATACTATAAAATCTCCGTTCCCACCCCACTCCAGGGGAAGGATACTGTAAAATCTCCATTCCCTCCCCAATCCAGGGGAAGGATACTGCAAAATCCCCATTCCCTCCCACTCCTGGGGGAAGGATATTGCAAAATCTTCACTCCCACCCCACTGGGGCCAACCAGGTTTGTTATCTTTCTGCATAGAGAAAATAACAGACTGTATCTAAATATTAATAGATCTATTTCTAAAACACGCAGCTGTAGTGCAGGATAGTAGAATTCTCTGAATAGAAAACATTACATCGGTAAAATAATATTAATTAACGATATTAATGTTAAAGTTTATTTCTATGAAGCTGTAAAAAGTCATATGCTAGTTCAATATGTAGTCTAAGACTTACAATCACAATTGAACCCAAAATTTCCACTGCTAAGCATGACAATTGTTAAATGAGTTGCACCTCATTTTACAACCTGTTTTCCCAAGTTGTTGTTAAATGAATCACTGAAAGTGTTAAGTAAATCATGCAGTCATTAAGCAAATCTAGCTTCCCCCATTGACTTTTTTGTCAGAAACCGGCTGGGAAAATCACAAATAGTGATCACATGATCCTGGGGCATTGCAATTGTCATAAATACATGTCAATTGTCAAGTGCATGAATTTTGATCACGTGAAAAGAGGGATGTTGCAATGGTCATATGTGAAAAACTTGCTCACAAATCACTTTTTTCAGTCCTCTTGTAACTTCAAACAATCACTAAACAAATAGTTGTAAGCTAACATAGCAGAGAGAGAAGAGAAAAAGATACCAAGCCTACACTCATCTTTTTTAAAAACTGGGAAACGTTTTCCAGCAAATCAATGACTATGGATAAAAACATTTGTCCCCTCAACAAAAGCAATGTATATGGCTCTTCACAAACGTGGAAATTCAAATTCATTCCCTTTAAAGGCACAACATACAGGTGCGGGAAAAAATTATCATATTTTTATCTTTGCTAATTTAAAATGTTTGATCATTCCAAAGATGACAACAATGCAGAATGCATACTTTCCCCAAACTTTCCATCCATCCATCTATCTATCTATTAACAAAGACTAAAATTAGGATCATGGTCAGTTATTTGCACCTATGTCTATTTTAGTACAGCGGCAAACTGACCCTGAAAAAAGTCCAGATAAATGAGAAGAACTGTTATCAGCCTGGTACCCTGCACAGATGATGGGACTGCCCTCCCAGAATGCTCAGCAATTAGCATATAATATTTCACACAAATTTCTACACAAAATGATTTTTGTTTAAAAAGATCATCCTGTTTCATGTCAAACAAATATTCTAATCTATTGAGAATTTCAGATCTTGTCTGGCCTAGAGTTTGCTGCAAATTCAGTTAACTATTTTCTTGCCGTGTGATATGAAGCCTGGATAAAATTTCTCTCTCTTTTAACAAACTCTTCTCAGGCATGTGTCAATATCCTTAAATAAGCTATAATAAACCTGTCTGATTTTTTTTAAAAAAGTATACCACTCTAGGGAATAACTATAGTCTTAAAACATTTGAAATAAAAATGTCAGTACAAGTCTCATAATAAAAATTATTGATTTGATATGTGCCATCAAGTCATTGATGATTCTTAGTGACCATACAGATATATCTTCTCCAAGAGAATCTGTCCCCAACCTGGTCCTTCAGATGTACTGTGGGAAATCTGAAGGACCAGATTGGGAATGGTTCATCCTGGATAAATTCTATTTATGTGGTCACTAAAAGCTGACAATGATTTGAAGGCAAATATAAATTACCAGGCTCCCTAAATTTTTCAGGTTAGTTGGCAGATTTTACTCCATGATATAGAAAGGCTAATTCAGAGAATGTCTAACAGAAACTCAATAAATTGGGGGGGGGTGGGGGGAACTGCCAGTAAACTGGAAAGATTCTACCAAATTAAAATGAAGACACTTGGCAATTCACAAAACCCCAACAGGAGAATATGGACATTCATCTTCCCTCAAAGACTTTCACTGAATGATGTACGAATGAATAAGTAATTGTGGAGAAATGTCACCCGAACTCCAATTATCCACTTCCTGGAATAAACAGACACCATAGTATGGAAAATTGAGCAACTTCACTTCATTAGCTTCAGCTTAATGACTGAGGTGGGCCACCATGCCTTGTTTGGTTATTGCTACAGTTTTAAAAGCAGGACACTTTTTTCAAAAACTCATCAAAGCAAAATATTCCTTCAGACAGCTCTATAAGTATTAGCTTTTAATTTAGATTTCAGTAATGGTAGGAACTGCAAAACAGGATTCCACTATATTATCATTGCCTCATTAATGGGCTAATTTTATTAGCTGTGAATAACTTCTCCTTGTTCACAGGTTCAGTTGTAAAATATCTTAAGTGGCAATGTAAATGAAAGCAGATTTTTTTTTAAGTTCCTTCAGCATGACTTAATCTTTAATTCTTAGAATCCTGTCACTGGAATAATTTTTTAGACAATCTAATCCAATCCATAATTCGATGCAGAAAATCAGATTTACAGCATTCCAGCATGGCTGCCCATGGCTGTCCAGCCAGTCATTTCCAGTGTGGGATAATTTGCCACAATATTTCACTATTGGTTCCACTGCCAAGGTATTCTTACTATTTGCCTGCTTCTTCTAAAGTTCAGTGGAAATCTATCAACCTGTATCTTAAATCTTACATCTAGCCCTGCCTCCCAGATAACAAGTCTTTGTCTTCTGCTTTGTGACTGCTCTTCAAATATTTGAAGAGTACTCTGTGAATCCTTGGTCAACCTAGGCTAATTATAGGGAATTTCTTAGTCATTAACAAACAAGCACACAACAGAAGCCCTAGTCAAGGAGACTGGGGAAAAAAACAACTGGCAAATGCTAGTGTGAATCCACAGAAGTTTACATGCCTTGAAAAACTTTTGAAGATGAGGCATAGTCATCAAATGAAATTGCTAGGCGTTTTATAGTCTGACAGATCAGCAGAAGCAGTGCTAATAGTAATGGTTAAACCCTTTTTATGCTTTGGATGCATGTTATACCAGAAAAACTCCTCTAGTTCCTGAGAATGAACACATTTGGGTGGATCCATTCAACAGATCCACCTAGGCTTTATTTTGAAGTGCTGAACTGATAAATGTTCCTCTGGTTATGCTGCTGAAACACAAGAATGTTTCACCTAATATTATATTCCCATAACCTTCAATGACCTTATAATATAACTCTGAAAGAAGCAATATCTTACACTTCAGAAAAACCATCCACAATAATGGAATGTGTATAATAAGGTTCCAGAATAGCTCTGTTGTTCTCACTTTTCCCACTGTATTTTAATCCAGCCTTCTCCAGTTTGGCATCATTTAGTTGTATTGAGACTAAACTCCCAAGAATTGTGGCTACCCATTTTCAGCAAAGAGTAACAGGCCAAAGAAATCTGTTTTTAATACTTACAGAACAATACGTGTAGCGTATTGGAAGAGAGATTTTATATTGAACAGAAGCCTAAAAGAGAAAAAGAACAGTTTGAAGCTTTAATCTTCACTTCCATGGGGGAAATAGTTTGCATAATAGTTGCCTCACCTAAAATACTGAATGGTGACATCATGGCAAGTAACAAAATGCATTTGAATCTAGATTAAAACTCCAGCAGGAGATTTCCACATTACATTTAAAAAGCAGGAGTGGACAATAGCAATAGCACTTAGACTTATATACTGCTTTACAGTGCTTTACAGCCCTCTCTAAGCGGTTTTACAGAGTCAGCATATTGCCCCCCAAACAATTTGGGTTCTCATTTTACCCACCTCAGAAGGATGGAAGGCTGAGTAAACTTTGAGCTGGTGAGGTTTGAACTGCCAAATTGCAGGCAGCCGGCAGGCAGCGTAAGTAGCCTGCAGTACTGCCCTCTAACCACTGCGCCACCGCAGCTCATCATTTGATGGGGAGGCACTGCTCTGAATAATTTGGAGGTAATGAGTGGATAGCTTGATGATATATCAACAGAACTAAGTCCATCTTTTATCTTGTTTAAAAAAAACAGGATTATTATAGTAAATCTAATTTTAGAGTTTATGCTAGAATTTTTGAGGGTTTCCATCTCAAAATGTCAGATCATCATATCATTTCAAAATAATGAAGCAGTTCTGGCTTATATACAATTCTGAGGTAATATACTTCTAGGTTTCCAGATTAATTTTTCTGCAGCTGCTTTTCTGATGTTTGGCACTTTCTCTTTATCTACCACTTAAAAACTAGCTTCTTCCAGGACACTCCAAACAATTTCTTCACTAAGATTCAATTTTAGTTGTATCTAGAACCAGCCATACAAAATACTTTCACAAATATCCGTCTGCAAAAGCTTCTTTAGCTGCTTGAGTTATGGGATGCTTGAATTAATTATTAAGCATTTTCTGGTAAATAAGTCTACTAGTGTGGATCACATAGTAACCCTTTAAGAGAAGTCTACAGAATGTTTGCAGCTGCAGGGAACAAATCCAATAATAAAGCAGAATGGGGAGCTGTAAATATTATTTGAATATTGGCACCCAAACCATATCCTTCAGCAGTAGGACATTGGGATGGAAATATCCCAAAGCAGATAATGAAAGTCATTCTTCAAGCCATTATCTCTTAAGCTACCATTTCTCAAAATATTTGTAAAATAATCGAACATAAATCTCACTTCCTTGATGAATAACTAGAACATAAATACTGTAAATAGGCAAGTAAATTATGAGAGAAGGAGGAATTTCGTGGAATTTAATCCCAACTGCAGAATTTCATTTTCGTAATATAATTTTGTCATGGGGAAACTTATTTGGATACAATTTAAAAACAGCCATTACTCTGTGATTGTACAAGTTGAACCCAAAAGTGTTTTTGTATTTTTAAAAACCCAAATGCAGGAGTCCTCCCTACTCTTAATTTTTGTTGTTCTAAACATGCTCCTCCATCTGACCACAGATACCAAGGAAAGGGGAGGGAAGATGGTCCACTGGATCCCTGGACACAGGAGGTTGTGCCAAACTCTCAAGGACAAATGAAACTGGCATATGATGAAGTAGCCTGAGCAATTGGGATAATTAAAAAGAGGAATTTTATTTCTCCTTCTCTATCCCTTCATCTGACCAAAATCTCTTTGAAATACTATTTAGATTGCAAAGAAAGCCCCCATTTCCAAAGAGCCCTTCCCTCTCATCCATAGATTTATAGCTGGCATTTATTATGTGAATAAATTTTTACACAAACATTATATACATAGACATACAGACAAGAATATATAGATAGATATAAATATATGCAATATCATTATACCAGAATTAACAAAGGTTTTTGGAAAAATCCTTCTTCTCTTACTAGGCAGAAAATAAGTGTACAGAAAAGCAATATTATTATTGTCTATTACACAACTTTTTCCTTGTATTTCCCTGCAGAAGCTACTGCACACACTTACTGAAAAAAACATAGTGACAGATGTGTTTTTGATGTCCTGTGGCTAATCCAGGAAATGCACAGCATTTTAAAAGACAACATCACCATGGTGAGAGGATATGGCATCACTGTTGGTAAGGAATCTACACTACATGTTGGACATTTCACAACCATATTACTGTATTTCAATGGCATTCCTCTGTCTGATGGGAAGCTGATGTACTCATCCAAAGATAGCCAAAGAAAAAGCTTGGCACCTGCTCCAAGGCAATCAATATGGCTCAAATCCAAAGCCCCAAAGGTGGGTAGCAGTAGAAGTTTCCAGTAGCTAAAGATAGCAACTATGACAGCCCACAGCCTTTCATGACAAAATTCTCAAAGTGCTGGAGAAGTGAGAAGCAACAGAAGAAGCCATTTCTGAGTTGACAAGCTAATTTAAATAACTCTTGTATGAAGTCAGCTTTCAGTTTAGCTGACTAATATCTTTGCCAAAAAGAGTTTGAAACTTCTCTGTTACATGGACTGTTCACAGAAATAATACAAGCACAGTCAGCTAAACAGGTTAATATGCAAAATCAGTGACACAAGGACATTTTCAACAAAGTGTTGGGTTTTTTTTACAATCTGGCTGGGTATTTGCACACTGTATGACCTGCAAAAGAAAGAACTATACTAAAAGGCTGGCCAATGACTAACTCAGAATAGTCATTACACTTTATTTCCCTGGGCAAAATAGGTCAGCCTATTTCAAAACAACATTGAACCATTGCAACACAAACCCAAGAATTTGTGTGTATGCCTCGTTATGCCACATGCATATCTAAAAGGGACAGGGTTTGCAGCACAGAGATGTAGTGTTATGTTCATCATTTTCATCAGAGAGTGGGGCGGGGGGAGAGAAGGGGCGTTGGTCTTAGCTCATACGCCCTTTCTCATGGTGATCAACGGGAGAGTCCAGGATGGGTTGTTCTAGAATCATAGCTCTATGTACTGAGTTGAATTTCTGAGGACATGACTCCTTGGTAACGTTCCCCAGTTGACAACAAAGAAGAAGCAAATGGTGAAATCCATTTGTAAACAAACAAACAAACCAATTGTCCCTCCCCCTGGAATTCAGACAAGGCAGCCAACCAGGTGTAACTGGACGCTCCTGTCGATTACCATGAGAAAGGGCATATCAGCTAACACCAATGCTCCTTCTCTATAGTATTGATGGGAGAGTTCAGGATGGGACATACCAAAGCTTGGTAGTCCTATGGGCGGGAACTGCTCTGGTCCTGAGTCCCTGCCTCCTCATGCATTCGCTGCAGTACATGTCAGCCAAAGGCCGCCTCAGTAGAGGAATAAGAGTCCAGTCTATAATGATGTATGAAGGGCGACAGGGATGTCCCTGTCACCGCCCAACAAATCTCTTCTACAGAAGCCTGGGTAACCCAGGCTGCCATTGTGGCAGCACTCCTAATGGAATGTGCTGTAATCCCTCAAGGCACCAGGAGAGCCTGAAGCTCATAGGCAAGGGCAATACATGCCCTGAGCCAACGACCCACTTGGAAGGTCACCTTGTGGCCTAGAGTTGATGGCTGAAAGAAAACAAACAGGGATTCGGTCTTTCTGATAGAAGCGGTCCTTTTTTTAAAACTATTTTTTTTTATTTTTTTTCAGACACACAAACATAAAATACATAATTTCTGAATAGAGTATTGACCGAGTCAAAATTCATACATCTTCTTTTCTCCATATTTAATATATACTATATATACTCCAATTTCTGCCAATTATGTATAATTGATATATAATCAATATTACTGTCTGCCCTCGCCTCCTTGTCTTCACCTATCACAATTTTTTAATCTATCGAAACCCTTTACTTTAAGCACAGTCATTCAAACATTTAATTTTTTGCAATTATTTCTTTAGTATCAATTTTTCCCCAAGATGAACCAAATTTTATCTTATCTTATTACTTTATCCATTATTTTATATTTATATTAATAAATATTTATATATTTATTTTACATCATCTTTATCATTAATAATTTTACCATTTTACCCAAAATAATACATTCTTCCCATTTACTTTTATAAACCCCTTTTTAAATAAACCTAACTTCAAATTAATTCAATCCCAGTATTATTGCAATTTTCTTTACATTTTCAGGGTTACAAAATATACTTCATCTTCTTCAAATAGTATAATCATCAATATTTCCCCTTCTCAATATTTTAATCCCTTAGATATATCCACCACCAAAAACAATACAATCCTTCATCTTTGTTTTTATGATTCTTTTTGCATAATACAATTTTTACAATCCCAATAATTTCCCCTTAAATAAATCATTTTATATAATTTTATTCATTTCCATTTCATTTTCCAAATCTCCTTTTAATCAAACAATATATTTACCAATATTAATCCTAATTCTATTGTTAGTACAATTATTACTTTACATATATTTCATATTACCCATCCTCCTGTCCATTAGTTATCTCTAGCCATTTTCTCCTGATCCATCTAATATACTGTCTTGAGATGTAAATATGGAGGGCCTTCTGAACATTCAGCGTATGCCATGTCTGCTCCAAGGCGTCCCGAGGCCTTGGACAGAAATCAGGCAAGATCAACTCCTGTGTTCGGTGAAACAAAGAGTTGACCTTTGGAAGAAAGGCAGGGTGTAACCGCAGGACCACCGATAAAGCCGCAAACTACGAAATCCATCTGGCAGATGTGACGGCCAAAAGGAAGGCTACCTTACACGAGAGGAGACGTAGAGTGGCCTCTCTTAAGGGTTCAAATGGTGCTTTGGTAAGGGCCTGTAACACCCTGGTCAAGTCCCAGGTGGGGTAGCGGTGCTCTGTCAGAGGCTTTAAATTGGAGGCCCCTTCTAAGGAAGGCCTGTACCCTTGGATGGTGAGCGAGGGAGCCCCAGTCCCCAAAGTTCAAAACTGAGGGCAGGGCTGCGGGCTGAAATTGCAATGTGTTCAGGGAGAGCCCCTTCATCAGGCCCTCCTGCAAAAATTCCAGTACCTCCATCACTGAGACCGAGGTAGGGTCCATGTGTCCTTTGGCACACCAGTCCGTAAAAGTCTTCCAAGTCGCATTGTAAATGCGCGTGGTAGAAGGCTGCCTGACCGCCTGGATCATCCATATGACCCTATTGGAGAACTTCTCCCATTTTAGGAGTCTCCACTCAATTTATCTTTCGGTGGAGTTCCTGCTGTGTCCACCATCCGTAGGCAACCAGGGATCCGCAGTGGGGGCCCCAGCCGAAAAGGCTGGCATCTGATGTCACCATCAGTCTGTCTGGCTCCCTGTAAAAACAGCCCCTCTTGATGGCCCCAGACCCCCACCAGTGGAACAAGCAAAGCACCCCCGGTGGTACCCAAACCCTTGTCAGTGAGGAGATATGGCCTGCCCTCTGGTAGGGGAGCAGGAACCATTGGAGTGGCCTGACATGGAACCTTGCCCAAGGCACTATGGCCAGACATGAAATCATCTTCCCCAGGAGCTGGGACAACAGTGCCACTGGAACCGTCCCATCCTGTTGAATGAGGAGGATCAAGGTCTGGATACTTTCCTGGTGCTCCTGAGAAAGAAAGACCTAGCCGGCCCTTGTGTCTACGAGTGCCCTAAGTGCACTAGTCTTGTTGACGGTACCAGGTGGCACTTGTCCAAGTTGATGGAAAACCCGTGATCCTGAAGGATCCAGATCATTGTGGCCAGATCCCTCCCTGCCGTGGCTGGGAGGACGCCTGGATAAGCAAATCGTCCAAGTAACCTTGGATCCTTATAGGAATCATCCTGAGGTACACTGCCAGAGCTGCCAATGGCTTGGTGAATGCTCTAGGGGCCGATGCCAGGCCGAACAGCAGGGCCACATATTGGAAATGATGTCTGGCATAACAAAACCGCAGGGACTACCTATGATTTGGACGGATAGGGACGTGGATATATGCCTTCGTTCGGTCCACAGAAGCCAAGAAGTCCCCCTCCCTGATCCCTTCTAGAATGGAATGCAGGGAATGCATCTTGAATCTTCTGTACACTAGATACCGGCTAAGTCCCTTGAGTTCAGAATAGCCCTCCACCACCACCACCCCCAAGGTTTTTGGGATAACAAACAAAACTGAATAGAAGCCCAGCCCCTGCTTGTCTGGTGGAGCCAGCTGAATGGCCCAAATATACATGCTGATATTCCATGAGTTCCCGTTTTACCGGGTCTATGGAAATGGGACAGCGGAGGAAAAACCTCGGAGGAGGAGTGAGAAATTCCAGGGAGAGTCCTGATCGTATCGTCTCCCTGAACTAGAGATCCGTAGTGATGTTCGCCCAGCGGTCTGCAAAGAGACCAAGATGGCCTCCTATGGGAGGTTGAGGCCCGATGTCACTTGTAGCCTCTGCCACTGATGCCATGGAAAGAGGGCCTACTCTGTGGCTGGTGTCTTCCCCTGCCTCCAAAAACAGATCTATTGGTCTGGTAACCTGACCGGGACAGGAAGGGTTCCTGTTGTCAGGGAAAACTTGCCCCAGCTCCCCCCTGCCAAAAGGAGGGGCACTCAAAGAACCCGTTGTTCTGCCGCGACATTGGCCACGCCCCTCCCAGCCCGTCTGCCTTGTGAAGGGAGAACCTTCCCCTTGGCTCTGGTTTCCACAAGCAATGGGTCCAGAGACTGCTCATAGAGGCTTTCCCCCTCAAAGGGGACTGAAGCCAACTTCCACTTGTTTTTGGTGTCCATGCCAGTGGGCACCACTGAAGGCCATCACCGAAGACAACATGGTCCTCACTGAAAATTTAGTGGAAGCTAAAGTCGCATCCGCGGTCTACTCTGTTGTCGCCAGGATCTTGCAGAGATCCTAATACACCCTAATATCATCCAGTGGTATATGAGACTGTAGCTGTCTGAGCCAGCGCACCGATACCCTGGTGAAAAAGGACACTGAGGTGGAGGCCCTGATTGCCCAGGAGTCTGCCTGATGAGCCCTATGGAAGGCCATCTCCTCCTTCCTTCCCTTCCTTTGGCGGGGCCAGCTCCCTTTCCATCATCCCTTCTTCCTGGATCCCTTTCCCATCCCACCAGCCCTCGTGTTAGCGAAGCCGGTGTCAGTTGCGGCCAGGTCAGCCAGTGTCTCGGGACTGAGAGCAGGTTGCACATCTCCCCAAGAGACTGAGGCATGTCCAGCACCAACAAGGGCCGGAAGAAGCACCAGCAATAGACAAGATGCTGGAGAATCAGCCCCAGCTGCTTCTCCATCCCCTGCCATCACCCTTACCTTCTCAGGCCAGATGAGGAGTGACTGGAAGGCGAGGACGAGTAGCAGAGCCAGCCAGTGGTGGGATCACCTGACAGGGAGCCACAGCAGGGGGATGAAAGAGCGGGTTGCCAACACCGGTCTAGGATTTATGAAAGTTAAAACACGGGGTTAAATTAGAGGGTTTAATAAGAGATTGTGATTTGGTTATATAACAAGGTATTTTTAGGACTGTTAACTACGGAAGAATTTGTAAATTTTTATTTATTTATTTTTATCGTACTTATATGCCACCCTTCTCCTGAAGGACTCGGGGCGGCTCAAAACAATAAAACAACAAGACAATAAAATGAATACTAAAATAATCCAATTAAAATCCCCGAATGGTTAAAACTAAAACTCCCAGCAGATCAGGAGATTTGTTGAAAAAGCCCTGTCTTCAGGTCACCGTGGAAAGAGCAGAGGTTGGGGGCCATCCAGAGCCCAGTGGGTAACTCGTTCCAGAGGGTTGGTGCGGCCACAGAGAACGCCCTCATCCTGGGCGCCAACAGGTGACATTGTCTGGCTGATGGCACCCGAAGGAGAGCAGTCCTATGTGAGCACACTGGGCAGTGGGAGGCCGGTAGGAGGTGGTCCTGCAAGTACCCCAAGCCCATGCCATGAAGGGGTTTATAGGTAAGTACCAGCATCTTAAAGCGGATCCGAAGGACCACCAGCAACCAGTGCAGCTTGCACAGGAGACGTGTAACACGGGAGTAACTGGAAGCTCCCATAACAATCCGCGCGGCTGCATTCTGGACCAGTTGGAGCCTCTGGGTGCACCACAAGGGCAGCCCCATGTAGAGGGCACTGCAGTAGTCCAGACAAGAGATAACGAGAGCATGAGTGACTGTACGAAGGGCATCCCTATCTAGGAAAAGTCGCAACTGGCGCACCAGGTGAACCTGCGCAAAAGCTCCCCTGGTCACGGCCGCCAGGTGGTCAACTAAGGATAGCCGTGAATCCAGGAGGATGCCAAGATTGCGAGCCCTTTCAGAGGGAGTAAGCAACTCCCCTCCCATCAAGAGTGATGGGGTCACTAGATCAGGGGATGCCAGCATCCACAGTCACTTCATCTTGGAGGGGTTGAGTTTGAGCCTGTTCCTACCCATCCAGATCTGTACCGCCTCCAGGCACTTAGACATCACGGAAAGGGCATCCCTGGGTTGGTCCGGGGTGGAGATGTAGAGCTGGGTATCATCAGCATATTGCTGATACCTCACCCCGAAACTACGAATGATCTCACCCAGCGGCTTCATATAGATGTTAAAGAGTAAGAGGGAGAGAACCGATCCCTGAGGCACCCCACAAATGAGGGGCCTTGGGGAGGATCTCTGTCCCCCTGCCCAGACAAATTGCGTGCGACCCGAGAGGTAGGAGGAGAACCACTGTAAAACAGTGTCCCCCATCCCCAACCCCCCGAGTCGTCGCAGTAGGATACCATGGTCGATGGTATCAAAAGCTGCTGAAAGATGAAGTAGGACCGGATAGAGGAATAACCCCTATCCCTGGCCCGCCAGAGATCATTCACCAGGGCGACCAATGCCATTTCCATGCTGTGTCCGCGCCTGAAACCCGATTGGTACAGGTCTACATAATCCGTTTCCTACAGGAATGGTGGAAGTTGGTGTGCCACCACGGACTCAACAACCTTCGCTATAAAGCGAAGGTTGGAGACGGGACGAAAGTTGTTCAAGTAGGCCGGATCCAGAGCAGGCTTCTTGAGAAGGGAAATAAAGTTATCTAAATATTTACTCTGATCCACATTCATTTAGAGTTTTGAAGCAGGAATAAGCAGAATAAAGTTCAATCCAAACTCAGCTATGAAATACTAGCTTCATTTTGGGCAGGGCCACTCCCTTTCTCTCACCTAACTGATTCATAAGGTTGTTTGTACGATATATAGGAGAGAGGGAAGAATCATGAATATTCCTTTAAATTCTTGGAAGACAAGAAAAAAAATAAATGTAAACAAATGTTACATTTAAATAAATTTAAAGAAGTCTACAAAAAATGCCCCTCTGGATTCTACATAGACAAGCAACACAAGCTTTGTACAAAAGAATTAATGGACACAAGTCTGACATCAGAATTCAAAACAAGGTCAAAGTAATGCCAAAACATTTCAACCTCCCAGGCCACTGTTTTGCAGATTTCAAAATGATCACTTTGGGGGGGGAAAAGATTTGAACAATATTGAGCAAGAAACTGCTGAACTTTATCTCAAAATGTCTCAACAAACACAATGAGTTTTTAACACATTACGATTGTTAATTGATAAGGTACTTCTAATCTGCACCATATGGAACCTGTATTTGCATAACCAACCTGCCTCCTACCCCCACCCCCAATTTAGATCCTATATCAGTCAAGCCATTCTCTACATCTTGTGAAATCAGCTACAGCCCATGGAAGCTTATGCCTTTCAATCAGACTCCTCCTGATGTTGTACCACCATAATTTAACACAGCTCTCCTACATTTTAATTCATTTGGATTTTATTTACCAATTTCTTTACAAGAAAATGCTAAATTATCAGTTAATAAAAGTTATGCCTAGTCAGGCTCAGTATAGCCAAAGGTAATATTTTGAGGGTTCACTGATTTCAGTAGAAAATTAAGCAGATATTTAATATCTCTAATGAAATCAGTAGGACTAAATAGAGGTGTTTTGTCACAAAGGCCATATTTAGCAGTCTTTTTTCCCATTTCTTGTTATAATTAAAGTCAAAGAACCAAAACAGCTTTCCCAGATGTCAACCCTTTTAACCCAGTTATACCATAATGATTAAAATTAATCATCAAAGATTAATTAACTAAAGATTTAATTGATTCAATGTTATAGTGGCCATTGAAAAAAGACAATAGCCAGATAATATCCAGATAAATGTATCTGGGTACAAAGATGACTAAATAGGAAAATCACGAGTGCTCTCTCAGTCCTTCCAGCTGTTTTGAATAGATAGTATGCTATACTGTGATTATGGTATTAGGCAGAGATTGGAAGACATGAATTCAATCAAGAATTCTTGCTGGAGAAAAACATGGTAGAAAGAGAGAGAAAATTATGTATACTGTGTGTAGCTACAAAAGGTAGAACACAAATGTCCCTAGGGAGTTGGGCGGCATAGAAATGTGACTAATAAAATGTAACAAAAAATAATAAATTTCAATTTGATTTGTCAGAATCTCTGACAATCCAACAATTAAATGTAAATATAATTGCCGGCATTAATAACAATATAGCTATGGATGTTCATTGACTGACTTTGGGCAAACACTAAAATCAATTCCACATTGCCCGGTTCTTCTTATCGGAGAAAAATGGAAGGAGTATTGTGTCTGAACTCTGGAATGCCTGGAGAAATTGTAGGATAGAAACTTTAGAAATAAACTTTAACAAACAGCAATCAATTTAAATGAGCTAAGCAAATTGATGCTATGAGCCAGATAGAATTCAGCTCCACAGACAAGCTGATGCTTGCATGGTTGATAATATTATAATGGTATAATAGAATAATAAAGCTTTTCCTGCCAGATGGCACTCCAGGTGTGTTTTTAACAAACACAATAAAATAAAATAATTTTAATAATTTGGCAATAGTGACCTATTTAAAGAGAAAGGAAGTCCCAGAAATATTTAAAGATTTCATTAAAAAATTACTAACTGCACTGAAAAGTTCTGTTCACTGTTTAGGGCAGAGGTCTTCAAACTTGGCAGCTTTAAGACTTGTGGTCTTCAACTCCCAGAATTCTGGGAGTTGAAGTCCACAAGCCTTAAAACTGCCAAGTTTGGATACCCATGGTTTAGGGGATTACTCCATATACTTTCCTTTTTGTTTTAATTTATATTTTTACTCTGTTCTGGGTTGTCTAGAGTTTTAAGAGTTGCAGGCATATGACAAAAATGTAAAATAAATAAAGACTCTACCTTACATGCATTTCTATAAAATACGAGGGACTGGTTTCAAGAAACCTTTCATGTAAATAACTTTCTGAAGGTCAGAATATGCACAGATAGAGCAAAAGATAGGTATTATATGACATGGGGAAAGAGGAGGAACCATCATATAACTGTGAATTCTTTGTTTCTGTTTAAATTAATTCTAGAAGCATCACTGATGTGCTATCCGTTTCTCATTAATACAAACCTTAAGTCACCTTAGAAGGCAAGAGAATCGAGGGAACTCACTTGTGTAGCAAAAATAATAATAACATAATGTTCCTTCAAAGATGTCTCTCCTAAGATTGCACTGTTCCGTATTTAGCTTTCACAACACAAAGTGAAGGTCAACATTTACTGTCACTTCCCATGTTTTTCTAGTGATTCCAACAAGGCAAACAGAACTGATGGACAGATTTTAGCTACAGACACCGAAGAATTTACAGCAGGATTCTGTATCTCCCACTAGTGATACTAACAAGTGTGCATATGAGAGATTTAGGCAACAGCCTCTCTCCTACACTAGTTCTTTTTCCCACATATATGCTAGCATGTCCACGGAGGCAACTTGCCTTTGATCACTGGGTCCTACGTCATGTTTTCTGAGAGAAAGGAGAAGTGAAAACTTTCCAACTTATTTTCTGACATCCTAATTGCTTTTTAAAAAGGAACATGGATGTATTTTCTCTGGGGTATTACATTCAGGACTGCCCTAATCCACCTATTCTTACTTAGCAGATGGAGCAGAGCAGCGTATAGAAAAATGAATGTGGTGCTGCAGCTGACATTTAACAGATGCAAAAGCCTGATAACAATGTTTGTACACAGGGATGATTAAACAGGAAAATCAAGATTGCTCTTTCATTCTTTCCCAATGCTCAGAGCTGTAATTTCATTTGACTTGTCAGAGTGTCAGGCAAGCACGTCTTCCTTTTAACCTATTTCAAACTAAAACAATTTAACCTCTGTTCATCTAGATCTGTTAATCCCACAGGGGAAATGATACAAAGCCCACAGCAGGCAATCGGCACTGAGCTGGGAATGTTCAGGTCACTTCCCTGCCAGAGGCAAGAGGATCAACAAAGTCCATGGACCAAACTGTATCAGAGTTAGTCATCAAGGGGTAAATAAGTGATTCAGTGAAGCTTCACGAAAAAACAGGAACATCCATTAAATGATAACCAATGTGCATACCATGAAAAAGAACATAGTGCAATGAATGGCATGTTATCATTTGGAAAGGTATTTGCAAGAGGTCCTAATTTACCTTTAGTCTTATTTATAAAATGTGACATTTTTGTGACAAGCAGCTTACCTTCTATTTTTTGCAGTTTCTAATGATAGTTATATTAACAGTGCAATGTCTCAGGATTCTCTTTCACATTCCTTCCAGCCGCCTTCTTTCAAATTGCTGCCCCTTTGAAATGTCTGAATTACAATTCCCATCATCCTGGTCAGTCACTAACATGGCAACTGGGAGTAATAAGAATTGAGGTTCACTCTATCTGGGGAAAAATGTCTTCTCTCTAATTTATAAATTTGATTCCCAAATCCTGAAAACTGTTAACAAAGTTAACTATTAACAAAGATCAGTGACTTTATATTTATAGTACTTGTAATATCTGTTCTTGTTCTCATAAATCTTCAGCAAGCCTTATTTTATTATCTTCTTGTTGTTGTGCCATATCCGTCATCGGACGTTGGCGATCATGTTGGCAATCCTATTTTTGTCAACAGCTGTATGAAAAAGTGCTGCTGAGTTTTGTCCAAATCAATCCCTAAGGTTTTGAAGCCATGATGTTCTTCTTCTACCTGGACCTCATTTGCCTTCAATCTTTCTTTGGATTAAGTGAAGGATGCCGTATTTTTCTGGGTGCCACATCACATGTTCAAAATATTCTAACTTTCGCTTTTTAATGACTTTGATTATTTCCTTTTGCTTTCGCAGGCGACTTACCATCTCATTTGTGATTTTGTTAACCCAGCTTATACGTTTTCCTATATTTTATTATAGGAAGAGAGTTATGTTACTGTAGCCAACAGTCAGAAGTCTGCTACCTCTTTTTCAAATTAATAAATTTTATTAAAAGGCATAAACTTTCATTAATTATTGCTCATTTCATCAGATGTACTTAAAAGACCCAATTGTTCATGGGCTGGTAACAAATCGCCAAGATTTGGCATTGATTGATTGATTATCGATCTCTGCTATTCACCTATTCTTATGTTGGGTGATAGAAAAATATACTGGCATGGATTTGGCTGTTCCCCATTTTCCTGCCTTTATAATACTGAGTCAATGTCAAATGCTGCTGTGCTGATTATGCATCTGTTAAAGAAACAGTAGTTGGCAAAATATAATAGATTTTACACACATTATAGATGTTGGGGGTAGGGAATAGAGACATTAATACCAGTACAATTAGGACTGATTTAACTATCACACTCATGCATTAAGTATAGAATAAAGGCAAATATTGAAACATAGCCAAAGTGCTATTGTCAAGGTCTATTAATATCAGTGCACAATTAAAGCACAAAAGGTATCCAAGATGGTTTGTTCAGTATTTCATTTTGGGGGGTGGGGGGTTAATGCTTGTTTAGTACCTATATTTCAGAAGGAAACATTTTTATTCTAACTACTTAATTGCTCTTTTTTAAAAAAATGATTATGTGCCATAAAATTGTTGTCAATTCTTAGCAACTGCATAGATACAGTACATTTTTTTTCATGACAAGCTGTGCCTAACCTGGTATGTCAAGTCTTCCAATGGAGCACCCATTGCTCTTGTAGCTGAGCCTCTTCACCTTGCTACTGGTTCTTTATGACTGCTTTATTCAATTGCAAGTCAGCAAAACTTCAGAGTGCTTCCAAATAGAGAGGAGAAAGCATGGTGATAAAAAAAAGACTACTTTCTCCAAAATAGGGTGGAAGAAGGGAAAGAGCTCACAGGAGCAAAGTTTGTCTGAGTCACAACTCTTAGTACAGTAGTAATTTAATCAGATATCGAAAGATATGATATAAGAAGAGATGATCAAATTCTGTCAGGTGAAGCATTTGTGGCAACTTGTAAAGAGTAGCATAATGTGGATGCATGATGCATCTGTATGTGAAATGCTATCTGTAGAAATTTTATAACGTTTTTTCCCTACAGGCACTGACTTCCTTTGAAAAATGCTTCAGTATAAAACCATGCTGAATCATGTTGATGAGCAAAAGCATACAGTCACCTCAGAGGGATTGACCCAAGGCCAACCTGAAACAATACTGAACAAGAATGGACCTGCCTCCACTATCAAAAGCTGCAGTCTCCTTATATATTTTTTTTTCAATCTATCTTACTGGTTTATAAATGTGTAAATAAACTTTCCCCACAAACCTGCCTGGGAACAACAAGACTTCAAAGGTTGTGATGACTAAGATGTTAATGCAGCAACGTAATAAGCAGTGGCTTGGAGAATGTAGCCAAGATGCTAAAGCTGTTTTGTTCTGGATGGGATATGTCAGTCTTCACATGCAAAAAGAAAAATAATACATGGACTTTTGAAAATATAATGCCGTAAGCCATGGAAAATTTGACTTATCTACTGCCTGTGGCCAAAGCCTTACCCAGCATTAAAGACACTAGATGTGTTGAGACTATAGCTCCAACTAGGCAGCATTGCCAATTATTGTGCTTGCTAGATTGAAATGCAGGAATACAAAGGCTTTAGTAATATAATAATATAGAAACAACTTTAGCAAAGTTCCCTTGTATAAAATCACAGAAGTTACATTTCTTTTAAGCCAGGAAAAAACAGGAGCTTGAAAACTAGGAAGAGAATAAATATGGGGACTCAGTTTCCTAAGCAGTTAGACATTGCAGCAACTGCTCAATATAGATTTGTAATGAGGTTTGTCCTTGAGGACACACATGTCCCAGACTAGTGCTGCCAATGTTTCTGGTTTTTTTTTATATAAGCCAATATTAGAGACTGGAGATACGTTGGAACTTGCTACAGGTACACCATATACCCAAAGAGCACTTCAAGGAGAATTCACATAAGCTTAGACATGAAGGACCTCAGACCCACAACTTATCAATTACTCAAATGAAACATCAATTCCCATTCAGCATTAATACTATTTTTCATTTCCAGGTTTGCTACCAAGCAAAATGTATCAGATACTTATGCACTTTAAGCTCTATCAGCACATGAATCTAGGATACAAAGCGTAATGGTACTTTGGACATCCATCTAGTAAATAGACTAGTAAATCTAGGAAATAGCAAAATTTAAAATAAAACTCTCCCAGTTCCTGTGGTAAATCTTTGTTTAACAGAGCATCCTATTTGGACAGACAAATGATGAAATGCAACTGGAGGTATTAGTCTTCAGTGTATTTTCTTCTGTTATTAGAAATCCAAATTTAAAATTGCCACCCAAAGTTATGCTGCTTCATGAAGTTTGGTTATTTAGCCCATATATCAGTGGTGGGTTGCCCCCGGTTCAGACCGGTTCTATAGAACCGGTAGTAAAACCAGTGGGAGGCTCCGCCCACCATCCCCGAAGTCATCAGGAAGCTTCTGCGCATGCCCCATTGTGAACTGGTAGTAAAGGTAAGTAGAACCCATCCCTGCCATATATGTGTAGCTTTCTTACTAAGAGAGAAGATCCTTTTCTTTAGAATTCCACCTGACATTCAAAGGTTGTTCACTGTAAGTCTTGGCACAGTGGAACTTCCTACAGTACATCTTTCTGTACTATGTATTCCATATAATTCCATAGACTTTGGTTCTGAGGAAACAGCAAGGTACTTGTGACAAAAATAATGAACCGTCTAATCAAGCCACCAAAAATCAGAATGTCTATTCTATGACTATTCATGTGTATATATTGTAAACAGTATCCTGATGCCTTGCTCTAGGTTAAAATGTAATTGGTTGATTTGCTGTTTAACCTGTTGTGTGAATTTAGCAAGTATATTTATTTCGTACCTCAGTGGATTGTGCATACACTAGCAGTTGGTTTAATTCAGTAAACATTATTCATTTGGCTTTGGATTAGTATGTTGTACAAATAAAACTACAATGATTTCTCATTCTAAAATGAAAAGATGTATTTTTTTAAAAAAAACTCTCAGAATTATGGGGGCATTCTATTAACTTCATTATGACCCTTGCTACACAATGTGGAGTGACTTAATGCTGTCATTTTGATCTATTTCTTCAAATAAAAACAAGAGTGTAGAATGTATGTATTTTTCCCATTCATTAGAATTAATTTTGAATCCTTGTAATGGTAGTTTATATGATAATACTCTTAAGTATGTCACAGACTATATTTACATTTTTAAAAAATAACGGGCAAGATGCACATGTTTTTTGCAAAACTCATTTTTTTATCTTTATTCAGTGGTGGGTTGCTACCGGTTCTATCTGGATCGGTAAATCGGTAGCGGTGGCAGCAGGAGGCTCTGCCCACCCGCACGGATGTTTTTATGCATGTGCAGAAGCATCGCGCATGCACGCAAGTGCAAGCGCACAAGCGAACCGGTAGCAACGGGTTTTGCAACCCACTACTGTCTTTATTTAAAGAGACATCTACATGTACACATCAACTCTATGTCACTTCCCTAGGAAAAAGTCCTACTTTGCTTTGGATCTTTTTTTCCCAGACTAATGCTTTAAACTAGTACATGAACAGGATTAAGATTCTGTATATACAAGTTTTTTCTGATTAGCATCTCCGCCCTTAGTTAAAAAAATTGCTAATCCCAAATCTCTCATTTTCCTTTTTAAAGCAGAAAAATTAAAAATTAGAATAAAAATGGCATTTAAACAGTCATATTTCAGAAATGCCATGAACATAAAACATTGAGACTGTTCTCCTGAGTTAACACCAAGAGTCAGTTTTGTCTCAAAAGATTTAAAAATGCAAAGCAAAAACTGCAACAGCAGAGTACATTTGAGCTTTTAACAAAACTAGGAGACAGCAAGTCAGGAAAAATATTGAAAACTTTACACATTTTATATTAATAGCTAGTTACCCCAAAAATCTTAAGAGCTAAGGAATTCAGCAAGATTACACTAGCCAGGAAAATATTTGATTCCCCAAACCTGTAGCTGTATCTTAAAGTCACAATAACGTATACTATAAATAATGCTAAAACACTAGGCAAAATGAAGGAAATGTACATATTCAGCTAGATATGTTATTGGAATATCAGCTGTATTTGAATAAACAAAGTAATTTAGTAAATTTTCTGGTTGAAACAAGTCTGCCAGTCTCTCCTAATTAACATTAATTAATGGTATCTCTGGGCTACTAAAAGCCTGTATAAAATTGCTTTAGGATCTGCTTACAAACTTAGGAAGAACCTCATAAACCATATTTTTCCTTTGCATTTTCAAAGGGAATCTCCACAACTCACTACAGAAATATCCAATACAAAACTGTTGCATTCTGCTGTACATGAAAGACTGCAGGTAGATGAGGGTGCAAAATCCCTGTGTGTGTGTATGTTTGTGTGATAATTATTCAGTACTAGCACTGAGAGTCTGAAGCCAGGTTCAGACATTATGCTAAGGCATAATATGGTTTGCTTATTTATAATTTAGTGTAATGTGTAAATACATTGTGTTGCATAATCTTGGTTTAGGGCTATTGTGTGGATGTTTGGGTGGTTTAGGGCTGGGGAATTTGTGGTAGGTGGGAGTGTGTTTGGGGATTGTTATGTATGTTGGATCTGGTCTTTGGGTGTTAAGTGAATTTCATTGTATGGATATACTGTGTATACATGTACAATGACAATGAAGTTGTTGTTGTGGTTGTTGTTGTGGTGGTGGTGGTGGTGGTGGTGGTGGTGGTGGTTGTTGTGGTGGTGGTGGTGGTGGTGGTGGTGGTGGTGGTTGTTGTTGTTGTTGTTGTTGTTATTATTATTATTATTATTATTATTATTATTATTATTATTATTTCCAAGACTCCATTCTAAACATCCTCACAATTCTGCTAGTTGTTTATTTGTCTGCTATTAGCTACCTGCAAAGGGATGTGGTAGGACAGTGGCTAAGACACTGTGCTTGTCGATCGAAAGGTTGGCAGTTCAACGGTTTGAATCCCTAGTGCCACATAATGGGGTGAGCTCCCGTTACTTGTCCCAGCTTCTGCCAACCTAGCAGTTCAAAAGCACGTTAAAAATGCAAGTAGAAAAATAGGGACCACCTTTGGTGGGAAAGTAACAGTATTCCGTGCGCCTTTGCCATTTAGTCACATGACCACGGAGACGTCTTCGGACAGCACTGGCTCTTTGGTTTTGAAACGGAGATGAGCACTGCCCCCTAGAACGACTAGCACATATGTGGAGGGGAATCTTTACTTTTACCTAGCTACCAGCAATGCAATGAGTAAATGTGTTTAGTCACTCTTAAGATTTCCAGTGGCTGAAAATTTTAGAAACCTTAATCAGAATGAAATAATAGGTGTATCAGTATTTAAGACTCAATTTGATTTAAATTTGGCAACTTCAGAAATGGGATTCCATAAAAGTCAAACAGGCTTTGCAGTATACAAGTTGTGACATACAGAAACTGATTTCTGGCACGCTTGGTTCTATGAAACAGGGCCTTTTCAAAAGGGAGGAATAACAAAAGCATCTCTTTCATGCATGAAGGGGGCCTCAACTAAAATATAATTCAATTTTTGAGAATTCAACATACTTTGTTTTATTTTCCAGGAGTTGTTTTTGTTTTGGTGGTGGTTAGTTGTGGGATAAGAGTTTTGTTTTGTTTTTTTATTTTTTTTGCAGAGAGGAAATAAAGTCTAATACATTAAATATAAGAATTATTTCACCATTTCTTGATTACTAGGCTACTGACTTCAATGGCCCCAAAACCCCAATATAATGAATTGTATACAGGCAGTCCTCATTTAACAATTGGTCATTTAATGACTGTTTTAAGTTATAACAGACCCCCCAAAAAAGCTATTTATGAGCCAGTTCCAGACTTCCAATTGCTGTACACAGACACACACACACACACACACCCTGGTCATAAGACTGCATTTAGGGCACTTGGCAACTGGCTCACCTTTACGGTCGCCTTACTGCACCTATAGGAATACAATGATTTATTTAATGACCACAGCATTTAATGATCACTGCACTCAATTAATGACTGTGGCGCTGGCTTAATACCCCTGCAAAAGAAGTAATAAAACTGGATCTGATCATGTGGTGCCTCAACTTAGGACTGTCAAGACTTATGATGGAAATTTCAGGCTCCATTACGGTCATAAATTGAAGAGTACCTATAGGAATAAGAAAGTGGAGAGGAATGATTAAATAAGTATACTGTCCCAGGCTCAAGAGTTATAAAACTGTGCTGCTACAAAGCATAGAAAATAGATCAAGAATGAGTGAACTTGTGCTCACTGAGATGGGCTTACTCCCTAATTAGATTTCCCAAGACTTTAATCTCAACTTTAACTATAATAAAAGATCACACAAAAGAAGGTCTACGCTTTATTTTTAACAACTCCATTTTGTTGGTTCCTTAATACAGTATTTATGAAAGCCACACAAGGACCACTTTACAAGCTTCAATTGCATGAATACCAGCATAGCTGAAGTTTAGATGTCTTCGAAAATATGACAGCAGTTAGACTGTTTTGATAGAATTAATGTAGACATACCGTAAGTGGTGAGTGAATTTTTTTTCTAAGTGAAGAAACAAAATGTAAATGTTGTTGCTTCAAGAGCCATAGAGACTTTTAAATACAAAAACAGAAGAACAGGTCCCATTTAAGGAACTATATCTCAACATTTGGTAAAAATATATATTTTTAAATAGAATAGAAAACCAAATGTCTTGTTTCGATCTAAATTACCTAGATGCTACAGGCTGCCTGAAATAAAGCAATTATAGCTGTGGGCTTTTTAATTGCTTTCCCTCTACTGGGTCAATGATTTTCTGTTGAAATGCAGGGTTATAAGGCACATTTTGTACTAAAAAAAGGGAAATACGCATTTATGATGTAGAAGAATACACATTTGTGTAAGACTGCATTCCTTTGCATACTTATCTGGGAGAAAGGCTTCTTGAATATAGTGAAGCCGATTTCTGAGCAGACATGTATAAGATTTCGCTGTTTCAGCTTAATCGAGCTGTGTACAATTGCGTTTTTATAACCTAAGAACAAATTCCACACAGTAAGATAAAATTCAATATAAGAAAGATAATTGTACAACAAATAAACTATAGACATAAACTGTTCTCATTCCGCCTGCCATTTTCATCTCATTTTCTTTGTACTCTCAATCTAGCTCACTAATTAAACTTACTTTAATTTGGAATCAGACCCAAGACTGAGTGTTTTGACACTCCTGTTCAACCTGAATATTTCTCTTACCTTTAACAGCACGCAAGACTGTAACAGCTTACTTTATCATAAGAATTAGTTGCCGGATATGATCCAGCAGCAGTTTAACATCTTATTATCATCATGTGGAAGTTACTTCATGGAAAGCTTCTTTACCAGCTTTAAGCTTACTTTGTGTGGATCTGGCACCCAAAGATTCAACATAAACAAAAAAAATTTTTTAAAAAAAATCACTGAACCACAGTACTGCACTTTGCTTAGCAGGTGAAAAGCTTACATAAAACATATTTAATCTAGCAAATCTAAGCTTTAGAATTGTCTGCTGCCAATGATGTATGCACACTCTGTGTCACTGACCTTGGGAGAGACCGCTCCCATCCAATTGGTTTCCACTGTAGAAGTTCTTTGTTTTCTTTGTCTGACTTTTTGAAGGTTTTCCCTGATCCCTTTTGTAGTTCTTATCACAGTTCTCTCCGGGCACCAAAATGATTTTAACAATACTCCTTTCCAGATGGGAATTCTCTAAATCAGAAGCTAAAGTACTTTAGGAAATCCCTTTCCCTAGACAAAACACTTTCCAAAACAGGATTCTAAGCCTTTTGTCCTGTCCTGAACAAAGTATTTCTGATTTGTAATGGAAGGGGGGAGGAGGAGTGTTGTGCTGAGGCAAATGTAGCCTGTTTTAGTCCACTAAAGTCAGCAGTCCAGCCATATCCCAAACCAACAAATAAATAAAAGTTGCACAACCAGCCATTACTGCTTGTTCACTAAACTTTTATTCTCTCAAATTCACTGGGAGTTCAAATTTCAGAAAACTGGACTCACTGCCATACAGTATTGATAGAAATTAAGAAGATAACAGCAAGAGACATAAATCATAAAGTAATCCAGCGTGCAACTCTGCACGCTCTGCCTCAAAGATTTAATTTATTCTATTGATTTCAATAGATTTTTAACCATGCATTATTGAGCAGGAGACTGCTTTCATCCTTTAGTTTCACAAAGACTTTTTTGAATTGTTCTAAGTCTGTATATCTATGTCTGTAATCTTAGGGATATTTGCTTTGGACTAAGCCTTAGAACTTTCTTTTGAACGAATAAGAATATGAATGTGCTGCAAACATTTTTCTTTTGGCTTCCTCTGAGAGAGTTTAAAAAAATAATTCCTCCAATGAGAAAAGTACTGATTATTAAGAAGTCAAAGTGCTCCCCTGAAAGTAGAAGAAATAAACAGGTCAGTATGCACTCTTCCAAAAAGATGCAATGCTAGGCCAAATGGAGTCAAGAAATCTATTTCAGTGCAATTCATTTAATTCTCTAAGAGATCTCAATTGCTTTATCCTATAGCCACCACGATCCTATAGCTTCAGCACAACAGCAAATTAAATGACCTCTAAGCTCCTCAAAAATCAATGGGCTTCAGTTTACTCAAACATGTGTTGGAAGGGGAAAGCTAGATATCTGTTATTTTTGATAGACAGTAAGGGCTTTCCTGCTGACCTGCGTCAAGCCTGAGATTACTATCATTGGTGCCTTTATAAATATGATATTCTTCCACCATTTTTAACATTCATCACAGAATCAGAAATATTGTTTTTAAAAATGCAACTTTAGCTCAAACCTGTTTTTCCTCCTCTCTCCTTATCTCTTTTCCTTTTGTGTTCTGTCTCTTAAATGGTTCTTGCCCTCAACCTTACAAATTCACTACTGATCATTGTTTGGATTTGGGATAAATATTTAAAATAGAGACTCTCCAAAGAAGACAAGACTTAGTATAAATGGTATACATGAGAGACCTTGAATAGTCGTGCAGCATTACACAATGAATACATTTTATTTTCATCTGAAAGATTAAACTTAAAGGAAGAGGAGGGGTTAAAATATATATACTTTAGTTTTACAGCATTAATGGAAAGAAACAGTTATGCATTACTATCAGGATTCAAATATTTTGAGTATACTATTTGCAGTTTTCAGTCACCTATTCCACTATTGTTTGCACAGCACAAATGATTTTAATCAAGGGAAAAAAATAGAAATATGCATGTAGTTTATGCAGGACTGAGTATATATAAGAATGTCCAAAGTTTTGGTAAATTAAGTCAAGATGGTGGTTTTGCCTGTTTTTATGTGCATTGTGGCTGCCACAGCTTTTTTTTTTTTTACCATAACTCTGCAAACATCACTGTGTTCATCTTTTTTAAATGTATTCATATTTTTGTCAGAAAAAATAAACTCTTATCACTCATTTCACTAAAATCCATACGTACCATGGTTGCTTAATACTGTATCCAATAATTACCTATTTCATAGAATCTAATAAAGAATGCAAATGACTACAATCAGTAAAGTTTAATTCTTGTCCTTGTTTAATTGTTATTCCATCTTTTCTCCAAAGATCCCAATATTTTTTTAATCTTCATTTTCTATTAATGAAACTACTATGAAGTAAGCTATTTATCTATATTCATTTATTATTAATTAATTATATTGCTCAATAGATAACATTTTCTGAGCAGCTTACAATACAATAAAAATATAAGAATACATTCAGCATTTAAAAACATCAGTAAAAAAAAATAACAGCCATCTCCTCAAACTCAAGCAATACTATTGATATGGTAATATCATATCAAACTTTTAAATAAATATTTTAATTTGATGCTTGGAATTGTACCAAAAATAAATATTATTATTTCCCTATAGCTTCTAGCTAGATCTTAGTGGAAAAATCCAGAGAAAGGACTTGAAACATTATTTCTGGATTTTAGTAGTAATTGTGCAAATGGATTAGATTAAAAAAACTATAAGGGACATAAAATGATTTATTGAATTTCATAGCAGGCACATCCCCAAACTAATACTAGCTATTATTATTTTATTTTGACAATATTTGTTCATCTACAACAATGTTTCCCAACCTTAGCAAATTTAAATGTGGAGTTCAAATCCACACGTCTTAAAGTGGCCAACATTGAGAAATGCTATAATTTATCTCTGGAGCTCACTTGGGAAAAATTCTGTTAGATTTATTTTTGAAGTAGTCATAATTCTTGGTGTGGTTAAGTTCAACTGTTAATTTAATTTTATTTAAACAAAGTGCATATTCCATAGAACACATCTTTATGGAGCCTGTTTCACACTGGCTTATTGTCAAAAAATCTCATATCCTCATAGACCACAGAGTAATGAAGTCTTATGGTAAACTCAACTGTTAATCTGAAATGCTAAAAATGCTCCATAGAGCATAAATATGAAAAATTATTCAATCAAATTGCTTTGGACTGGTATGTGGGGCACTGCAGTCCAAACAGAAGGCATTAAATAAAAACATCTTTATTTCATTTAAAGTAAAAACATCTTTATTTAATTATCTGCAGTTATTATGATTGCACTCCCTATATTCACTAAATCTTGCAGTTGGATGGTTATATATATTGCTAAGTTTTGAGGGACACATTTGCCTTAAACAGAAGTCTCCTTCACGCATAAAAAAAAAATCAACAAAGGATGTAAGGTGCAGCCCAATTCTTCAGGCTATGGGGGGGGAGGGGGCAGAAATTGTTACTATCTTCAGACCCATACTGATCATGATAATCGTTTTTAGCCATTACCCATTTTCCATAGTCACCTACAAAACTAAGAAAGGAAGCAAAAATAGCCTGGAGAGCAGGAGAAGAAAGGTTAGCTGTATTGAGTCTAGCTTAAAAGTACAGTATTTACCATAGGAAGTTTTTTCCTTAAAAACAACCCCTATAAAGTGAAGGAAGGGATCTACATTCACCTTGCATTCCCTGATAAGAACAGAAGCTCTTAAAAACAAAGAGCTTGAATGGGCAGAGGTGCAAATGACTGCAGATCTTGAAGTCTGGGTGCCTTTACAGATGAGCCAGAAGATTACCAATTCTTGGGTGGAGCTGTTTTCCTAGTGCATTTTAACCCTTTTCGGGTGGCTACACAGCATTTCTCTCTTTCTCTCTGGCAGATACTTCTTCCCTACATCCTATTACTGTACCACCCTGTTTTGTCACCCTTTCTGTTTTCTTACCTTCCCTTCAGTAGTTAACCCTTAGCACATTTCCATTCAGATTCTTTTGTGGGGCTGTTTCTCTCAGAGAGAAGAAAATTGTGTGGATGTTTATGTGTGTAAATTTAAGCAGGTATTTGTATATTATGCACACAGGAACACACGTGCACCCATATAAACACATACACTTTTGAGGATATATGTGCAAAAGAAAACTTTTGTATATGCATAAGAAGAATAATTAATGTTATAAATAAAGGACCTTATTTAAGAGGCAATTAATTTTAATCAAAATTTATTAATTTAATTACTATTTTTGTCCTGGTCCAGCAGAATTCATTCAGATGAACTGGCAATCTTAGGTTATTTCACAAGATTTTTGTCTATTTGTTCATTAATTCATTCTGCCTCCTTTTCTTTTTGTGAGCCTTAAATAGAGTCAGATTTTTATAGAAATATGACACAAATATCTTGCCCTCTATTAAAAGCTGAAAAATATCCATACAGATAAGTATCAGTTAAATATTTATGGACAACCACGTATACTACTACATAACAATCCTTCTCTTACCATGCCATTCAAAAAAAAATTATTTTTAATTCTCTTTTGTGTCTGACAATCCTGTTCAACCACCCTATTGAGTATTCATCACTTACATATTTTAAAAATGGCAAAATTGGCAGCAATTTCACTCTTTTTTTTCTCTCCCATTTTCAGTTCAATTCCTGTTCTAATTGTGTTTGTTGTACTAGCAATAGCACTTAGACTTATATACATATATTCACAATGCTTTCCAGCCCTCTCTAAGCAATTTACAGAGTCAGCATCTTGCCTCCAACAATCTGGGTCCTCATTTTACTGACCTTGGAAGGATGGAAGGCTGACTCAACCTTGAGCCGGTGAGACTCGAACTGCATTATTAGCCTGCAATACTGCATTCTAACCACTGTGCCACCAAGGCTTGTAAATTGAATTAGAGGTTGTTGTTTTTCCAAGCTGAATTCCTGAACACATACTATAAAAATGAAGGAAATGAATAATGACCAGGTAATTATTATTCAAAATGGCTACATATAGTGTAAAGCTACTTAAACCTCCTCAAGAAGTGTCACTGACTCACAGGGCCCTTCCAATTTTATTACATACAAATATTTTCCACAATTTCTCCTTCCAGATTTTATCTGGCCACTGGGAAGATATTTCTGCTGCCATTCCATCAGGATAAATAAAATTCTAAAAAGATCAGAGAGATTGTTTGCTAAAGCCATTACTTGCTACCTCTGCTTCCATGACCCTTCCTACAAGGACCACATGCAGAGGTGGTATTCAGCAGGTTCTGACCAGTTCTGGAGAACCAGTAGCAGAAATTTTGAGTAGTTCGGAGAACTGGTATAAAACTGGCTCCGTCCCCATCTATTCTCTACCTTCCTTGTCCCAGCTGATCGGAAGGAAATGGGGGTTTTGCAGTAACCTTTCCCTGGAGTAGGGAGGGAATGGAGATTTTACAGTATCCTATCCCTGGAGTGGGGTGGGAATGGAGATTTTACAGTATCCTTTCCCACCAAGCCATGCCCACCAAGTCATGCCATGCCCACCAAGCCACGCTCACACAACTGGTAGTAAAAAATTTTGAATCCCACCACTGAGCACATGGCAGGAAGTTTTCCTCCAGGTTTTATCTCTGCAACCATCATCCTAGGCATTTGGAGTGATTGGCTCAGTACCACACAGGGTGCTTCTCAAATGGATACAGATAACGACCATGGTGAACTGGATGCACAGTACTTAATGCAACCAAAATGTATCTCGCTCATGTTAATTAAACAATGGTAATTTTCTAGTACTTGTACTTAGAAAAATGGGTTCAAAAATGCTGAGATACGGGGGGACTAAAAATCACAGGACCAATATCAAGTGACATTGAAGTATGCTTCAAATATTTTTAAAACTGTGCATTTAATGGACTTGATCATAGTCTAAACCTTGGCATACGAAAATATTGCATTCATACTGCTTATCATTATGTTTTCATGGTGTAAGTGAAAATGTTTCTCCTCAACTTTATTATGTACTTCCAATAGGAAAGGAATTACTATTTCCACTATTTCCAATGGGAGAGGAATTACTATTTGCACGAGCAAAAGCTTTTGGAAAACTTTAGGTAGAAATAAGCAAATTTAAAATCTCACCCATGCTTTTGATCCTAATTGGGTACCCAAACAGCTTTTTTGTCTTGATAAATTTTCCCCTTTGAAGCTAGAAAGCTAGCATTGAATGTTCTGCAATAATTTCTTGACCCTCCCCAAAACTGGTGGATGCATAATAATACTATGAGAAGAATACAATTACATGCAAATGTGTTTATTTTTAATTATCCTTAGATTAATCTTTCCAAAACCTAAATCATCCATAAATTTTTTAACCTTAATAGCCATTCTACCTGGTAATCTGGTGGAGTGCAATCATAATATATCTCTTATCAAACTTCTGGAAAACAACTTACCCAGTATTAAATCCTAATGCACAGAGAAGCAGTACTTAATCCTGGAAAAACAGGATTATGCAACCAATCTGTTGTAATCAGTCACCAAGCAGATCACCACCACCTCCCTTTCTTGGTATATGTATCAAAAGCTATGATGTTCTCAATATAATAGCCAACCTCACAACAGCAGTACAATTATTTTTGTATCAGATTACATTCTAGTAAGCGTTTCAGTCTTGAAACTAAGTATTGTGTAGAAATATGTCCCATTTAATAGGTATAAATATAAATAATTGGAAATTAAGCTGCCAAAAATACTTTTAAAAGCATATTAGTAACTTTTTTTACACCACTGGATCCTTATTCCAAATAAAAGTTTTTAGGACAGAATAAATACATCTCTATTGACATGCAACTGTTAAAGATCTTTAAATAGTCTTGTTATTTTAATTCATTGGTCATATTCAATCATTGCCACAAAAACACAGAGTTTATTGGACATGCTATTGCAGAGTGAGACAAGAGGAAGAAAATTGTGCAATATACAGGAATTAGAACCATAATCCATTCTGGCTTTAAACTAAGTAGAGGAAGGCACACTTTTTGCTTTTGGTTTTTTGAAGATACCAAGAAATCTATTATTTTAAATAATAATTTTTAATTATTTTAATATAATAATTAAATATGAGCTTCTATATGACTTAGCAAGACACATGATATTGTCAGAAGATAAAATGGATCAGCATTTTAAAAAATGACACTGAACTGTGATTTAGGGGCTTTAACAATAGAGGCTGGAAAGAATTAATATGGGTAATCTTTTAAACATATTATCTGCACTATACCACAGAACTCAGATCTACCATTTATTTATTAACTATTAACTGCACCAGAGGGCACAATAAGAAACAATGGTTGGAAACTAATCAAGGAGAGAAGCAACCTGGAATTAAGGAGAAACTTCCTAACAGTGAGAACAATTAACCAGTGAACGAGCTTGCCTTCAGAAATCATGGGCACTTCATCACTGGAGGTTTTTAAGAAGAGACTGGACAGCCACTTGTCTGAAATGGTATAGGGCTGTGATGGCAAACCTTTTTGGCACCGAGTGTCCAAACTGGAACATGTGTGCCGGTGCGCGTACCAGAGCGCTGGAAACCCGAAGACCAGCTGGAGATGCAAAGACCAGCTGGCCAGCGCGCATGTGCGTGCCGGAAACCAGAAGAGCATCTGGCGATGGTGCGCGTGCCCACAGAGAGGGCTCTGCATGCCACCTCTGGCACGTGTGCCATAGGTTCACCATCACGGGTATAGGGTCTCCTGCTTGAGCAGGGGGATGGACTAGAAGACCTCCAAGGTCCCTTCCAGCTCTATTCTATTCTTATTTTCCTCAGATACAAAGACAGAAAATAGCCGAGTCTGTCATATCAGAGAGATTTTCCCATACTGGGCATCATCAGAAGTTCACCAAGAATGAAGTTACTTTAGAATAAACAAGTTTAGTAGTATGAAAGTAATCCAGTAATCCAGAGGGGAGATTGCTCTGTGGTGTCTTAACACTTGCTATAACCCCCCCCCCCCAAAAAAAACACACATTAAGAAAAGATAAACATATTGTATGCACTGAGGGATAAGGTTGTACAACTGAAAAAAAAATCAACCATGAGAGTACACTCCTTGCCGACTACCTATTTTCCACCCATGTGAACCATGTACATGAGGGAGCCCTTACTTGTTTGCAGCAAAAAAGTTTTATGACACTTTCAGTACACATTATCAATTCACGAAAGTATGCACAATGATACAATTGTTACTTTTCAAAAAGTCACAACGTTTTTGCGTTAAGCAAGAATGATTTAGAAAGGGAGGGTTGTGCACACCATCTTGTCTAGTCAGTAGGTCAATCCACACAAAGTTCTACATACTTATGTACAACTACGACAGGCAGGAAATAATGGCACCTGAGCTCCAGAAAGAAAAACACACCACAGAAGGCACTCTTCAGGCATTCAACTTTATATATAGTAACCGCATAAGGTGTGCTGCTGCTGCAATAAAGGAGAATGCTGCTCTGAAGTTCAATCAGAATAGAGCTGGAAGGGACCTTGGAGGTCTTCTAGTCCAACCCCCTGCTCAAGCAGGAGATCCTCTACCATTTGTTTTATTTTTTATTTATTTATTTTATTTTGTCGAGTACATATTAGATAATATATATAAGTATAAGCATGAATTGAATACATAAAATGAGTACAATTAAAGGGAACATTAGGACAGGGACGGTAGGCAGGCTGGTGCTCTTATGCACATCCCTTACAGACTTCTTAGGAATGGGGTGAGGTCAACGGTAGAAAGTTTTAGGTTAAAGTTTTGGGGGTTTGGGGATGAGACCACAGAGTCTCGTAGTGCAGTTGACCCATTTATTTTATTTAAAGTTTTACAAATCTGCTGTAGGAGGAAGCTAGGCTGCAAAGGTTTTACAATTGATCCCAGCACCGGAGTCGTGATGCCCACATAACGCAGGGCAACTCAGACCAAGCGTACATAATAAGTCCACAGGTGACTCAATCCCAAGCGTCAATAATGATATAAACGTGATCAAATACCGTATGAACCGACGTCACCAGGTAGCCCCACCTCCCCCCCCCCTCCGCTGACCTCGGGTAAGCTCCTCGGCGCGGAGTCGGAAAGAGCGGTGGGCCTGGCGCCTGCGCGTGGGGCGGGTCTTGCGTGCCGCGGCCAGGCTACGGGCCGGGCGCGTGGGGAAAAGGGGCGGCGCTCCTGGGGCGTCGGGGAAGGGGCGGCGAGGCTGCTGCTGGGCTGAGTGGGCGGGGTGCCGCGGTGGCGGCGGCGGCGGCGGCGGCGGCGGCTGCGCGTTGCCTGGTACGTCAGCGGCAGGATGGCTGTTGCTGCCGAAGTGGCTGTAGCGGCAGCAGCAGCAGCAGCCTCCGGTGGCGGCTTCGCGGCCCCGTCGGTGGCTGTGGGGCGGGAGGTGGCGTAAAATGGCGTCTCTGCGGGAAGGGGGCAGGTATGGCGTGTCCTGCGGTAGAGTCACGCAGGACAATATCACGGTGCTGCATGTCAAGCTGACCGAGACCGCCTTTCGAGCACTGGAGAACTACCAGGGGAGCAAGGTGAGGAGAGCCCCGGTTAACCTGGTATTAACCGCCGAACAAGGCGACGCTTCGCCTGGGAAAGGGGGTCGGTGACCTTCGGGGATTCCCCTGGAGTTAGCGTTTAGATTGAGGACCTTTTATAAAAAGAAATAGAAAAATAGAAAACTAACTGATGGAAAGAGGCAACAACCTTCGTCCAGAGGCAGAGGCTGAGTGTCTTGCCTCATCGGATCGGGGCTTGGAGGGAAGAGAAGGTTGAGGGGGAAGCAACTGCCGGAGCCACTTTCGGTTCTCCTGAAGAGAAGGATCCCCTTCAGTTTCCTTCTATGGCTGCCCGATAAGTCCAGAGCCTTAACTTTTCCGAAAGTCTGTTTCCCTGTTCTTCCATTTTTCCTGACGATCTCTTTTTTTTTAAAAAAAAAAGAAAACTTTTGCGGGATACAAAGTTTCCCGAGCCGCAGCTGCTTTCAGGCAGAAAGATATGAGGGTGACGCTGCCTGGGGTTGATGCCATCTTTTAAAAATGGCATTTACCCAAGAAAGTCGCCTTTCTCGGGGTCGGTGCCAGCTTGTACCTCCGGAGCTGGCCGTGACCAGTGCCGGCCGTTCCCAGATGAAAGCGATTCTGCTGAGCTGTCATTTATTTAAGGGCTTTGCTCTTCTTCTCCCTCTGGCCTGTCGCTGCCATTAAATGTGTGTGGGAGAAAATAGGTGTGGGTACATTTGAGGACTCGGGTTTTTTTTATTATTATTATTATTATTATTATTATTATTATTATTATTATTATTATTATTATTATTATTATTTTCTGAAGCGTGTTTAGTGGCTGAGTTTTTAAGTGACAATTGTAACACTGACAGATTTATTGCACATCATTATAATGGCTGTCAGAAATATTAAATCTTCCTGCCATCCGGACTCCCTTTCCCCCCCCAACTTGGCTTTTTTCTCCCTCTCACTCTCTCTCTCTCCGGATCCCCATTAACAACTGTGAAAAATCGAAATGGGGCCAAATTGTGTCACTTATTTGAAATGGCATTAACAGCTATTCAAATTTGCAGTGCAATATATTTAATTTGAAGAAAAAAAGACTACGTGTTAAGATGCATTGGCTTCATATATGGGACACTTTAAAAAAAATTGGAGATCAGATCAACAAAAAGTGACCTGTAGGATCTGTGTTAATCTTCTTTTGCAGAAGTAGGAGGCAGGAGAGTTGCTGATCTCTTTTATTATCTTGCTGCAGCTTTCCAGTGGAAACTTGAGCCCTCATTTGTGTTTGTTCAAAGCACATTAGAGTTCCTGTGTGCTACCCTGTGCCCAGCAAGAAGGATTAAGCTCTAATTAACTGGTATTTTAACATGGAATTTCAAATTAAATTTGCTTCCCTTTTTGCCTAAATTCCTTTTGTTACTGGCTTTCTCTGAGTGTTCAGAGAAATCTTGGGGGAATTGTTGAATTGCAGAGATTCTAGGAAGGTGCTGATCAAACTTTCTTCTTTCTTTTATTTTTAAATACTCCAGTCATTTGGCAGCAGGCTTCTCCCAAAAGGGCTTTCCCTTTAAACCTTCTAAGAGCAATAGATAAGCTGAGAACATAACTAAACCAGACAGAATTTAAATAACAGGTTCTTGACAGATGGCAGACTATTCCCCCATTCTCCGCCCTGTTTTCTCCTAGCTGTTCTTCTTGCAGAAAGATGAGTCAGACATCGTTTTCTGAGAATTGACCTCTAAATTGTGCCTTTTCGTATGACTAATGGTTGTTTTTCATAATAATCAGGGTAAATCTAAAATAGTGAACAAAATAAGCTTCCTTCAATGGAAGGACTCTTCTGTAGCTGTGTGACTGGGTCAACTTTCTTTCCCCATTCAGCAAACTATAGCCACTCTGGGATATATATGGAATAATTACTTAGTACATCAAGCTCTTTCCCTTGTTAAGCATGAGTGGAAATTATTACTTCTGCCAAATAATCCTTACAAATCAACTTCAGATTGGAGCTTTAGCTATAGCATATGTTTGTTGAAGAATTGAAACTGCAGTTATTCTTATTTTACCATGAAACTTTTATTCAAGAACAATGCAGAAAATGCTGCTTGTTGTTAATGTAGCCACCACATTTCCTCTCCTTCATTTTTTGGAATTAGGGCAGTTTAGCTAGATTTCTAAAACAAATATTTAAAAAAGAAAATCAGTCCTTAAAGTTTACACCATTACATATATTTTTAGTTTCTTCTATTTCAGCTAAATGAAATGTAACATAAAAGAGTTTTCTTCCTCTGTCTTAGAAAACACAGTTAATATTTGTATCAGGAAAATCTAATCTTACTGTACTGCGTATTTGGTTAGCTTTAAAATTACTATCAGTTCATTTCGGATTGAAAATGATTGTCTTCAAATTTCTTTTAACATTTTTATAATCAAAGGTATTCTGTATTGTCATACACTTGGAGTTATTTTTTTGAAGCAGTTTATTTTATAGAAAATAAAACATTGAGAAAAACCAAATCTACATAAAAGTAAAAATTAAATTTTAAACAATGTTTTTGAGTCCCCTATACAACTTTGCTCTGTTTATCTGTTAAATAATTAACCCGGTTTTAAATGTTAAAAATATATCCTAAAGCAGGAAAATAATTTATTTTATCTGAAGCAGTGACATAGGTTCCACATTCATGATTATATAAAATGTGTGCTAATCTCAGCTTTCTCATATGGAAAAATAATTACATTTGCCTTGTAAAATTTAAATGATTAATTTAAAAAATGTAAGGATGACAGGGAACGTGAAGTATTAGAAATTAAAGTATACAATCTTTTCTACATTGGGGAACAACTTTAATAATATTTCAGTCTAGAAATATTTCTGAGAATGCATATATAAATCTATACTCTAAATACAATGTTTATTTCTAAATATTATAAACAGGTTCCTTAACTAGTGAAAAACATAAAATGACCTATCTAATTTGTCTTATAAAATGGTATTAAAAACTGAATTCTTCAAGATGTAATTTTCAAAGAACTTGTGATATAAAGGAAATTGCACATTATTTAGACATTATTTACAGACCTATCAACTAGTTCTTGATAGAGCTATCAACTAGCTATTGATAGCTTAAAAATGATTAATTTCTGAGCAAAAGTTAGATTTAACTTTGCTTATATTGAAAAGGTAATCTACATTAGCTTTTCCATTGACTGAACTAATTCAGCAGCAAAATATTCTTAAACATATAATAGAATAGGAAGAAATAATTCCTATAATTAAATGCTATATGTAGCAGGAATAAATATAAATTAATTTTATTTATTTGTTGTATTGCATTTATTATGGCCATCCATTCTAAAAGACTCTTAATTTAACACTATTGTAACCAGACATATGTATAGCCAGATTTTACAGTGTAAAAGCTTAATATAAATTCCTTAATTTAGTAGGCCTTCGTGCCTGTTATTAATAAGGCATATTGTTCATTAAATAGATTTAGATGTTAACTTAAAGGGTAACATTCAAAATAAATACAACCACTTTTAATATGCTTTATAGCATATTATGCTATAGCATAACCAACATAGAAATTGAAACTTTCACATTATTATTGCCTTACAAATGGGCAGTATTAGCTATGAAATGCATGTCATTTATAGAATCTGTCAAACTTTTAAGCTATGTTTAAATGTCATCTCTAATGATTAATAAAATAAACTAATACTAGTATTAATCCATGAGTCTTATATTTGACTCTGTCTCTCCTTAAATAAAAAACTTTTAATTTCGTTTAAATATAATGATGAGAGTACCACTGTGACCAACTTTTTCTGTTGCTAATCTGTGATCAGTCTTGCTATATTAGTATCTAAACATACATTAGCACTATTCTAATTAGCACTATTCTAAATGTAATCATTCTTTTGAAGATAAGCTTCAAAATAAATGCTGTCAGAATTTGATGAATGTCAAGGCTTTTTATCTTATAACTATCTGGTAGTTATTGTCAATACAAAAATACATATACATCTGATTTTCTACCTTTTATCCTGGCACTGATTAAGTTTCTACATGGACTTTTAGGACCAATTTCAGAATTATGTTTTTGAGCTACGATTCCCAAGTAGTTACAGACCAAGCTATCTAAAGAACCACTTACACATCTAGATCTCTGTACTCAGGTATTCAGAACTGTTTTAAGTGTCATAGGTGTAAATGTCATTGTCTTATTCGGGGAAAGGAGCTACCCCCTCCCACTGAGTATACATGGGATCAATATCCTGCATTTTAAAATAAATGGTGAAATAAATAAAGGCAATGGGCATGTCTTCCAGCATTTCTGATTTTCCAGTGTAGGATTAGCTATTCACTCACCATGCATCCATTATTATATCTGCAACCCTCCATTAATGTTGCTAGCTATGACAGGGATAAATCTGTGTTTACTTTTGATTTCAAGTTTGTATGCATGTGGCTTCTCTTATCACTAGCTAAGGTAACTTCAGTCACACTGCTCGATTTCCACATATGGCCATGATCATTATCCCAGAGCTAGTCAGAACACAAAAGCTTCCAAGGAACAGGGCAGGTGTTCAATTGCTCCTAATCAATCTGGTTGAGCCCTAGAAATTAAGGGAGATTGAAGGGCAACATAAATGCCTACAAAGAGGGGGAGGAGAGAAGGAATTATCCACCCCCCCTTATAATACCAGTATTCCCAGTTTTTTTTTTTTTTAAATTAATCTCAAACTCTTCTGGAAGCCATTTTAGCAGACCAAATGTGTAGTCACTATTCAATCACTTTCCAATAGAAAAGCCTGTTCTATTAATGATTGACATATACAGTCGGAAAAAGGAGTTCATAGTTAACTTTAAAAAAAACTTGCCTTGGGAGAATGGTTGGCTGCCTGTGAAATCTGGATTTTGTTTTATTTATTAAATAGATTTATGTAGACTTGTGATTGAGCGTTAGATTTTCTATCTAACAACAAAATCTAGGAATAAAGGCAAGAATCTCTATTATTTCTAACATATTCTTAAAAACATTATTTTTAAGTTTCTATGGATTTTATAAAAATATCCTACAGATAGATGCAAATAGGGGTAGCATGATTTTACAAAAATTGCCAAAAGCTGAATAATACTTGAGAAACTGAGTTATGGCAGTTCTACACATAATCTACTGCAATCTACTGCAGTGCTGTTGTTCAGTTTCCTAGTGTTTATGTGATGGAATGTAATCCACAGTTGCAGGAGGGAGGGGCTCATTCCCAGTTTGGAATGTCTGGAAAGCAGGAAGAGGGCAAAGATGGCAACCCCTCCCCCAGGACTTCACAGAATGTATCTAATTGTTATTGCAGATAGTTGCTCTAGTCTGACAAGATTCTGTTAATAGCTGAACAACAATAAAGAACTACTCAGAAGTAACTCTACATGTCCTCCTTGGTTCTTTGAGACTGATAGTTTGAGTACATACATCTCTATTTGCATTTTTAGTTAGTTAAGCATGTAGTTAAGCAAAGAGAATTGGAATTGATTGAAGTAACAATGCAGTTTTTCAGTTCTTGAGTTTTGTGGACACGTCCATGTAGCTTGGTTGGCAGAAATACGGAATTTGTTTGCTGATGCTTTCTTGCCAAGGGTTTTTTTCAACTTCCCAATCTAACCTGCATCCTTAGTATTTCCTGATAGTCTCCTGTCCAAATATGAGTCAGGCTGCCTGACTGAACAGAATTTGTCAAGAGTAGCCAAGGTCAGCTACTTGTTCCCATCAGCCTGGATTTCTTTTATTTTACAACATTTTTAGAGTGGTTTAAAACAGCACAATCACTTTTAAATGTAACACTAAATAGAGCTGAGCAAAAGTGTGTTTGAAAGCTCTGCTTTGCAAAATATATTATATTCGTCTGATTGAAATATCCCTCCTTAAAGAGTTAAAGAAACTGCTTTGAAATGGTTACTTCAAAAACTGACTCTGATTGTCTGCACATGGGTGTCCATGCACAGACAACACTTTTGTTGATGCACTGTACAAACCTAGTACTAACTGTAAAAAGGCCATTTGTCTTGAGATTGGGGGCAGTATGCTCTAAATACCAGTTCAAGGGGAACAATAACAGGAGCTAGATATTTCTCATCTGGTTGGCTTCTTTGAGTTTTAAAAAAGCTACATTTTTATGGGCTTTTGCCTGATGTAGCAGGCCAGTTATGTTGTTAAATATGCATAGGACTGAATTGTTAATTTATTAACATTTTTGTATAAGCAGCATTTTTTTTTACATTCAAATTAAAGTTGAGTAGAAAGATGTTTTGGAGCTGCAGAAATGTAAGGCTGGGGGCTGCATGGAGTCTGTGTGCAGTCACAAGTTGTCCACCCTTGTTTTGGTATCCCAATTCAATTCTCTCCATTGACAGAGCTGCAGGAAGATGTTGGAAGGATAGAAATATATTTTATGAAGTTTGGTTTCTATAATAAACTAGTTAAAGAGTTTTACTAGCTTATTGTAATTGAAAACCAAACCTATATTTTCTAGTGTTGCTCTTGAAGCCGAACCAGATGAGAACACATTTTGGCTCATATACTCAGCACTGAACTATGATTTAGCATTATATATATAAAGCCGACCTTTAAGTAATGAAGCCCCTACTATCCATTGACATTGCTTATGTCTGTCAGCGATTAAATAAAGTTGCTTAAGTTAAATTCTAGAAATTGGCCTTTTTGTCGGGAGGAGGTAGATAGCGTATAGGTTTGAAGCTAAGGAGAGAGGAGATTACTTTTTAAAGCAAACTTCTTATAATTGATTTTTCCTAAAAATGTAAATTAATTTTAACAATACCAAAATATTAAAAAATGATTTTACAGCTATTGAGTTATTTATTAATAGATTTTTTTCTGAAATGAATTCATTGAGGTGCTGTGGAGTTCTTTTTTAAAAGAAATAACTGAATTGGTCAATTAGTTTTTGTTATTCTTATTAGGGCTATTTAAATTCGTTGAAAGAGGTGTTCAGAATATATAGCTGTTTTAATTGTTAAGGAAGCTATTTTTTCAAAGCTCATACAGCTAACATTTTGCCTAGCAAAGCAATTACCGATGGGGAGACAGACAGGAATAGCTTCTAAAACTGCTGTAGGAGTCAGGAAAAAGATGTAGCTGTATTAACATTTTGAGAAATGGTACTTTGTAAACCTACCCAAGTGTTTTAATCATCTCTTTTGAAAGATTTGCATTGCCATAATTGTTATCAAAACCAAATTAAAATATTTTTTTTCTTCAGTGTATTTCATTAATATGAAAGCCAGCAAAAAAATTATGTATGCCGCCCCAAGTCACATTCTATAGGGTGGCTTTGGAAATCAAAAAGTTCAAAAACAATTTTGAACAGAGATTTGGTATGTAGAAATCATTTTCTGTTTTATAGTCTGAGCTTTGTGTTAACAAAAATTATAGTTCATGACAGACAAATAGATTCTTTAAAAATTTGATATTACTGTTTTATCATTTTTTGCATTGAGTGAAGAGCATGACTTTTTAGTATTTTCACAATAAAGCCATTCTTTCTATTTTATTATATTCATATAATTTCCAGTGGTTTGATTCACAGTACTGGTTTCCTTTTACCACAATAGATACTGTATATGCAGTTAGGTAATGAGAGAGAGAGAGAGAGAGCTCTATTTCAGTTTAACAAGCCATTTACTATTTAATTTTTAAATGCTATTCATTCTAGCATTCTAAAGCTAATAATATATTATGTGTCTAGTAGCTATTGAAATAGATCCCGAATTAGTTAATATTAATAGCAAATCATGCTTGTCTTTTACATTCAAACCAAATGAATTAAATTTTATTTGTTTTGCATCAGTACTGTATTTCTCTTAACTAGAAACACAAATAATGTTATTTCAGAGATTCCATATCTAAAGTCTATAATATTAGAAATTATTTTAGTATATAATTTCTTATGGTATCTCTTAACATACTTCTGTTAAATATGTATTACTTTACATAGTTCTTTATAATATTTTGCTAAAATACTTTTTACTTTTTAAGTTTTCTAATAATCTTGTTTTTTTTCCTTTAGAATTTAATTCCTTCTCGACCTTCAATACAATTTCAAGGGCTTCAAGGGGTATGTATTTTTATTAAGAAAAACTTATCTACCTACAGTTAAAGCAGTTTATATTAAGTAATGAGCTACATCTGTTTTAAATTATTTTATGCATTGAATAAGCCATGTATAAACATTGCATATTTGAAAATATTCCTCTTTTATAATCTTGTGATAAGTACATCATTTGATTTATTCATTTATTAGATTTATGTCTGAATTTTGTCAGACACTAAACATGATGCTTCCTTCTCTCATTTACTTCCAAGAACCCTCTAAAGTGGATTTGGTTAAGAGTGTGTGACTGACCCAAAGTTAGCCTAAAACTCAGAGACATCTGGCTGACTTTATTTATTCAACTGGTTCATGAACATTATCTTATCATGGCAATTTCTTGTTCTTGTTAGTTTAGCAATTTTTAATTGATTTTGAATGAAAACAGTTTGTAAGTTTGAAAATCGGGAGGCAGAATGGCATTGAAAAATTTAAAATTAATCAAAATTTTTGGAAGTTTTGCTATGTAATTATTTCTGATAATTGCTGGATATATCATTTAATACTGGCTTTTTAATATTTACTATTTACACCAGCTTATGCTACTACTTTTAAATATTTTGTTTATAATATGGTATCAGTTGAAATATTGATCGGTTGGACTGTGAAAAAAACTGTATGTCATGTTTGTATTATCCATATGAAAATTTTTATCAGCCATATTACTTATTTTTTGACAAATGTTTAAATATTTAGGAGAAAGAAGTCAGGCATTAAATTAGAGGCAACATGTATGTATGTGACCAAATTCTTCTTGTATTTATTTTTAATATAATATTGGTAGTTTTCTTTCTCTACACTTCTCCCTCGCTGCCTAATATGAACTGAAGTAATACTTTAAATAGAACATAGACTGTGACCAAAATTACGTGAACACAGTTGTACTTGCATGTTATAAAATGTGATAAAATGTGATAAAGTAATAAAAATTATTATCCATGGGTAAAATACAATAAAATGTAGCATGTAAGCATATTCATGTTTATGGGTGTCTATAAATATCAGGTGTATGCATATAATGGCTACCTGGTTATTCATTTGTTGTCTGTCTCTTAGCTACCTGAATTTTCTTAATTCTTTTTGGAAATATAGAATAGAAGATGAATAGCTTTTTCTATGAGGTTTGAATGTTATGGTTATGATTCCTAGAAGAAAATTAAATTAAATCAAACGGAAAATAAAAAGCACACACATATACAAAAATCCTATATTCATGAATTTACTTTTAATGATTTCAATAACTACATTTCAATGTATTTTATCCTCAAAACAGATCTAAGTTATTTATTGCTTTCATGGAAAACATTCAAACCATTTTGGGAATTTTTATGTACTGACTTTTATAGCTGTACAGTACTTTATATTAAGTTTCAGAATTGATTTTGAAGGCAGAAAGGTGTGAACGTAACACGTGTCTGCAACTCTTTAAAACAACTGTGTTGTTTCCCAATATTGTGTGGCAATTAAAGAGGACAGTTTTGTGATTTGGGGAAGGGTGCAGCTGTTTTAAAAAGTTGTAGACCACTCTTATGATTATTATTCTATTAATTTTGAAACATCTAATTATTTTCAAAGAGTTGCACAGCCCTGTTGGCTTAGACTCTATAATTTATAAGGCTCATAGTAATAGTTATAATAATTATTATTATGAATAATAATTCATAATAATTTGATCGGAAGGCTCTCCTCACAGTCACTCATGCCCTTGTCACCTCACTGTTAGATTATTGCAACACGCTCTACATGGGGCTACCCTTGAAAAGTGTTCGGAGACTACAGTTGGTTCAGAATGCAGCCGCGTGAGCTATCGTGGGTGTACCTAGATACACCCACATTACACCAACTCTCTGCGAGCTGCACTGGCTCCCTATTGGTCTCCAGGCACAATTCAAGGTGTTGGTTACCTTTAAAGCCCTACATGGCTCAGGGCCAGGTTATCTTCGAGACCGCCTTCTACCACATAGCTCCCAGCGACCAGTAAGATCCCACAGAGTTGGTCTCCTCCAGGTCCTGTCAGCTAAACAATGCCAGCTGGCGGGCCCGCGGGGGAGAGCCTTCTCTGTGGCTGCCCCAGCTCTCTGGAACCAGTTACCTCCTGAGGTCTGGACCACCCCCACCCTATTGGCCTTCCGAAAAGCGGTGAAGACCTGGCTTTTCCGGCAGGCCTGGGGCCGTTGATCTCGCTGTTGCGATCTTGTGAGATCCGGCCATGAATGGTGTGAATGGGTTTTAATTTTTTAATTTTTAAATGTTTTTATAATGGTTTCTAAATGCATTGTAAGCCGCCCTGAGTCTCCAGAGAAGGGCGGCATATAAATTGAACAAACAAACAAACAAACAAATAATAAGCTTCCCAGTCAATATTCTTATTGGATCTGCTATAGAGTGATTAATTTGTTTCAATTATTGTGTTTAATATTACAGAAATAGCCTTTCAGGCCCCAGATTGGTCTGGTGGTAACCCATTCTAATAGTTCCTAGTTCCAGAGCATGATTTTAGAAAACATTTTTTCAGTATGTAACATAATGCCTATCTTTTTTTGGCTTGAATTAGGAAAAAAAAACATGAAACATAAACTATTATGGGGTGATGAAGTATTCCAAATTTCATGGCAATCAGTATAGGCTGTTTGATTGTATATGTGATCTACTTATTTAAAATACAATTTATTAAATTGTTAAAGTACTTTGCACATAATGCAAATGATAACTAGTTATCAGGAGATGAAATTTGTTATGTTTCATACAAATAAGTATGTGGAAGAGTTGAGTTACATACCGTTTGGATCATTAAAACTGCTTGCTCAGATTATTTCCTCAATATTTATATGCAGTTCTTGACCTGCGTACCCAGAAGGTTTCAGTCAAGGTGGCCCTTAGCAGGGCCAATTATTGGCTGTTTAATTTTATAGCAGAGTAGTTTAGGTCTTGTGCATGACAAGAGTCAAACATGCAACATGACAAGCAGAATATAAATAAGTAGGCCAAAAGGAAAACAGGTCACCCCACACTGGTATACTAAACTTATCCATTCAATACTGTAGGATCAAAAACGGGACTACCCCTTATGGAGAGAAATGATATGAAGAAAACAGGCATGTAGAAAGATGCCTTTCATATAGAAAAACTAGTCATTGAAACCCCATTTCAATGGGGTATATTGTTTAAAATATATTGTTTAAAATAAAGTGGAGAATCACACACACACCCCTTACATCATCATTCATCCAAAAGGCTGCAATAGATGTAATCAGTGGTGGATTAATCACAATGTTCATAAAAGCTAAGTACTTTATTTCCCATTTTCCCCTTCTCATCAAGTCCTTTCACAATCAACTTTCAAAACTTTTTTTTTTTTAAAACCTTTTTGTTTCTACCCAAATCAATATATTGGGGGCAGAGTTCTGGAAAATACTTTCAAGTAGAACAAAGTGTTTTTCTGGATCTTTCTCCCCCGGATTTTTCATAAATTGCCAAATGTTTGAAATTCGCCCAAAACAGAACATGGTCATAATTCTTATTGTAAACCAATACTACTATTAAGTGATGGGAAAGAGCAAAATGAAATCAAATATCAGGATAAGGGTGAGAAATATTTAATAGACAGGCATATTAAAATTGAAGATATTTTAACATAATGTAAGTTCTAGACGGCAAAGTACCATATCTTTGATTTTTCAGTAACCAAGTGATTTTCTCTAATTTCCAAAGTTGCTACTACAGTAGGAATAATATGGTTGATAATGTAAGGTCTCTATTAATGTGTTCAAATGTTAGTTATATAACAATACTGAGAAGATGATATAGAATTATAATCCATATTGATAATTTGTTAAAACATTACTTTTTGGTTAGCCACTTGTTAAAGCATTTTGGGGGGAAATCTTTTTTTGATCCTATTTATTTAGCTTAAAGATGAAACTCTGTACTTCTATTCCTATTTGTGAATTCAAGTTATTGTTTAACCAGAGTTGTACATTGATCAGTCATCAAGTGAGCAGATCATATTACTCTTGTCTTTCCTATAACCAGTAGATTCAGCAATAATTTGTTTACAAAAATTTGGCTACAAAATAATACTTGTAATTTATAGCATCTTATTAGTCTAAAAGACTTTCAGAATGTTACCTATTCAACATGCTAAATTTCAGGTTTTTATTTTTATCAATAAGTTCACACTGCAATTTCTCTGCCCTTGCTAAATGGATTGTTGGTGCTGGATTGCTCTGTTGATATTCATGTATCAAATCTGGAACCATATTGTGCTATCAGTCACAATTATATGTGATTATGTTTAGTTTTTATTGCCACTTCAACTGCAGCTATTCTTTTTTTGTGTCTAAGAACAGTAAAGGGTATTATCTATAATTGTAAATAATGCTCTTCTGAGAACATTTCTTTATGGAAAACTTTGGAAAATATATTTACAGGAGGCCATTTCTTTCTTTGTGTATGCAACACTCCTACTCCACACATAGATTACTCATGATAGCTACTTATCTTAAGATCAACAGCAGCAGTTTCTCGGGCAGGCTTTTTTCAATATGACCTGACTATGCTAAAGATGGGAATTTTTCTTTTAAGTACATAAAGCATGTTCTACGTTATTGGGGTGAAGCCCCTCCCTATATAATTATGTATAGAAGCGAACTACATAGACTGGCAGTCATTTCTTACTTGAACTCTGGTAGTTCAACAAAACTTACAGACACTGAATGCAGGAGGCTAGCTTAGGATGCAAATCAAGCTTGTGAAATACACAGGTATTGCTTACCTCAGCCTACTCTTTATCATTTGCCTTCTTTGAGACAACTATTTCACATAGGTTTCATAAACAATGGAAACTTAGACCCATTCAATTCTTGTCAAGTAAACCATGAAGTAACTTACAGGCATGTTCTCTTCTGTCTCAGCAATATACTTGACTGATAGCTGCCAACTTATTCTTGGTTGACTCTTACTTTGACTATGGGAGTAGTTTTAAGTTAGAAAAAAAATTTGGGCTCTCTGCTGAAAGGAAAAGCAATACATTTGGCATTTTTTAAAAATTCAGCATGATATTTTTCTGGATATATTTTTTGAGATTTTTGTGGGGGGGAGCATTGCTTACTGATAGATATGCACTTATTTAAAAGGATGGGTTATGGAGGGTGATGCAGGAGTAGCAACTTGACTGGATTCCCTATATTGCTTTATATCTCCACGAATCAAATGGAAGTACTTATCCAGATATCTGACATAAGATATTATATGATGTTATCAGCCAACTTAATTTCTTCTATGGGTTTGGGTGTCTGTACTTGGGCATACTAATCTCTGGATGAGAAGTAATAAGAGGTTCTGGCAACAGTGCCTCATATTCTCGTCATCTCTCAAATTTTTGCAATACATTACAAATAGGACTAACTTGGCATGGCCCCATCGGAGCCCAGTTCGAAGGAAGAGGAGGAGGAGTTGAAACCGGGACTGTCTGACAGGGATGGAACAACTCCTTTGGCATGTTTGGAGAGGCCAGAGGCTGAGGACATTGCTATCCTCCGCCCCTCAGGCATTGGGGGGAGTGGTTGAGGAGAAAGAGAGCTTCCTGCCTTCACAGACACAGGGGAGGATCAGCTACTGACAGGCAGTGGTGCTGATAGGCAGCAAATATCCTCTGATGAGGAACATCTGCCTCCTCCACTTGATCCAACGCACAGAGAGCAGAGAATAGGCAAGCTCAGAGAAGGTCTGCAGGCTACTCCGGAGAAGGTCGCCCAACTCCACCTCACACCTGGAGTGGAGTGATTTAAGGAGAAGCTGTGTTAGTCTTTGCAGGAACAATTGTTTGTTTTGGATTACACTCCCCCCACCCTCCCCGCTTTGATTCGTGCCATTTTGCCTTGCTTCAAGAACTGCTTTTTGCCTTTGCTTTGAGGACTGCCGTTTGTCTTGCCTATGCCTTGTGGACTGCTTTTGCCCTTAGCTTTGCTGCACTTTACCTTCAGAACTGCCTTTGCCATGTAACTTGTTTTTGCACTGAGGACTGCCATTTGTCTTATGCCTGGATTTTGCCTTGTGGACTTTCCTGGTAATATATGGGCTGTTGTTTGGGGGACTGAGGGTGGCTGCCTTCAGAATAGTGTGGGGTGGACTCTTACTGATTGTTGGAGGGCTATTTGTTGAACCACTTCTTGAGGACAATAAAAGACTCTTAAAAGGTCTGCCTTGCCTTGAGCACCTGGGTCATGACTGAAGGACATGACTGAGGACTACTCAGAAGTCACTGTTGATACAAAATGCAGCAGTCCTCTTTTGGAGGACGAGAGATGCTACTCCTATATAGCACTAATGGAAGTCATTTTCAGTGTTCATTTACCCATTTTTTTAATATTACTTAGCAATCCTAAATATCTGAATATAGAGATAATCCATTCTTACCAACCACAATTGAGACTGACTACTCTGTTGTTAAGTGGTGCAGTTGTTAAATAAAATGTTACATGACCTCACTGACTTACACAGTTGCAGCTGTTATCGTTAAGTGAATCACCACAGGTTGTTAAATACAATATTATGTGATTGTGACTTGCAACTTCCTAACAGCTTTCCATTGACTGTACTTGTTGGAAACCTCCTGTGCAGGTTGCAAATGGCATTTGTGGAATACTGCGGTGCTGATACATGCATGCTGGTTACCAAGTGCCTGAATTGTAATCGTGTGACTGTGGGGACACTGTGACAGCCACAACTTCAAGGACCAGACATAGGTCTCCTTTTTCAATGCTGTCATAACATAACCCTTCAGCACTGATGGTTGCTAAACAAGTGTTTGGTAAGCAAGGGCTACCTGTCTTCGTTGAGTGACCACAATTAGAACTAGCAACTTAGTCATTAAGCAATCATAAAATGAAATGGCAGCTGTGATTATGATCTAAATCAATCTTTCTTGGCTTTACAGACCTGGAAGATCATAAATGTAAGGATTGGTCATAAAGTTGCTTTTTTATCACTGTCACCAATGACAAACAGCCACTAAATGAGGCATTCACAAAACAAGAGCTAGCTATATTTGTTTTTTTCATTGGACCATGTGACAGAGTTCCAACCCACATCATCCCCTGCCTTCTGTATACATTAGCTATAGTATACAGACAGCAGATACAGTAGTAGAATATAGTATTGGTAGCAAGCAATAGAATGGCATAACTAAGCATTATGTGGAAGTTTTTGTCCAAATGCTGTTCATATAATTTTCTGGATGCTTCATCAGCAAGTTTAAGCTGAAAATAATAGATAAAATATTTAAAATTCTGGAAATCTTGAATTTGGAAACTGGGATAAATGCTAGTATTAGCATTTACAATCTGAAATAATTTTTGTTCAAACTTTTTATCTCTGATAGTACAGAAACAACTATGGTAAAAAAATATTCCTTTACATTAAAAGTCCTTACTATTTAGCTTGTCATATACTTATCAGAATACTGCATCAGAGCAAACCTTGAAGATAAATGATGCAAGTTTTCAGAAAGCAAGTAAGAGCAATTGTATTTTCAAGCTTGATTCCATCTGCTGGGATCACTACTGCTATGCTTCATAGCCAATAATCTTGGAATGGTATCTGGGTGTTGTTGTTTTTTAGTCCATCAAAAGAAGAGAAGGAAATACGCTGCAAACACATCCTTATGAAAAGCAAAATATAGGGCTACTGTAGTATTTAGTATCTTCAGACCAGGGATAAGAGTCAACAAAATTGCTTGAATTATTTTTTGTTTGTTTTAAGTCTTCTTAGTGGAAGAGGCAGCTTGATTGCAATATTTCTAAATGTAAAAATAATATTGTTAAAAGCTTTGTGTCCCAAAAGACAATTTATTGAATTTAAATATTAAAGGTTTGAATTAAATTCCATTTCTTTCTTGGGTTCAGTGGATATGTCAATGGCAGACTAAAGTTTCATTTGTTATATCAGAATCCTACTGGTATATTGTAAATTAGTTGTAAATATGAAAAAATATCTGCTTAGTTTCATAATTATAACATTATAGATAAATATTTGTATTTGTTTGTGTTTCAGCTTGTAAAGATTCCCAAAACAGATGTTCCAAATGAAGTCCATACCTTTGATTTCTACCTGTCAAATGTTGGCAAAGATAATCCTCAGGGAAGTTTTGATTGTGTCCAGCAAACTGTTTCAAGGTAAAGGATTTACTAATGGGAATAAAAGTGAAATTGTTGTTTTTAATTGTTGCTGATATGTGTAGCCTTGTTGCATTGAACAGTGGAAAAAGAATTCAACTCAGGAAATACTAAGTATAAACTCTAGTTCTAAAATTGTTGTGGTCTTCTGAAAAATACAGTTAGAGAAATCGTCTTGTTTAGATCTCATTATGTTGTCTGTGGAAAATGCCAGTTCTACCTCCGGTCCCCCTTTGTTTTGTACATATGATAAATTATGTTGTCTACTTTGGAATTCCATTCATTTGTAACAGTACACATATGGCTGAGAGATATTCCACAAAATTCACAGTGAGAAAGAACTATTTTATTTCTCAGCTGTCTAGAAATGGAAAACGAATCCAGGATGAAATAATTACATGATCAAACATATGTGTGTATATGTGTGCGTATGTATTACATTAATCATATACTTAAAAACATCTGGAAATTAAGAAAAATGCTGCGGTTTTTAATTTTGAGGGTGTCAGACTACCTTTTTTGGAATCTAGGAATTTTAACTAAGATGAACAGAATCAGAACATTGATAATAAAAAGGCGATATCATGTTTCTCCAAAAAGATGACCCACCTTGAAAAGAAGCCCTATCATGTTTTTGAGCGGATGCAATCAAATTAAGACCCACCCATAAAATTAGCCTAATTAAGACCCCGGCCACCCCAGGGTGCAGGGGGTGGGGTAAGGCACACAGGTAAAAAATGAGCGAGGATGGGGATGGGGGGCCTGGAGCTGCCCTACTTACAAGGCCTCGCACACCCCGACACCTGCCTCGCCTTCTTCTGTGGCCACTGCTTCTGTGTCCGCTTGCCGTCATTCACATGCATTGCCCTGGCCTCCATTTTGCCCTTAGATGCCTGCTAGAAAGCTTTCCGGAAAGCATCTGCAGCCGATAACAAAGTTCCAGATCGATCCAGAGCTCTGTTATCGGCTGCAGATGCCTTCCAGCAGGCATCTGAACACAAAACGGCGGCCAGGGCAATACATGCGAGTGGCGGCAAGTGGCCACAGAAGAAGTGGGCCAGCAGTGGGCTCCTGCTGGGCGGGGCTGTCGGTGCCACCGCCACAAGGTGAGTCAATAATTAGAACCGTCCAAAAGGAAGGCCTAGCCCTTTTTTCAGGGGTCAAAAGAAAATAAGACCCGGCCTTCTTTTTGGAGAAACACGGTAGAAAGGAAGGAACAAATATAAAAGCAAATATAACAAAATCAAAAGTTAACACAGTAGGTTAGTTGTTTACATAACTTCAGGAAAAATGTAAAAGTTGTAAAATCCATATTCAGTATTTGTTTCTGAAAGATACTTGTATAGATGAAGGCATTATTTCTGTTAGATGAAACCCTTTGTTAGGCACCTAAAATATATTTTTAAATAAAGATTCATTGCATTTTGCTCCTCTAATATTATTCCTATACCTTTCAATACCTTTAATTCAAAGAAAAATGTACTAGACTACTTAACTTGATGCAGGAAGGAAAATAAAAGTACAGTTATTACATGCATACTAGAGTCCAAGATCTAAAATTCAAAACAGAGAGATTTAATTTGAATAGGAGATTTAAAGGCAACATATTAAATCTAAACCAACTTGAGACCAGAATCAGAAAAGATTGGAACATAGGGGTAGATTGGGATGAAAGTAGAGAATGGTAGATCTTTATATCCTGCCAGTTCACTTTAGGGATTTCACATTAATAAATTCTTGAAATATTTCTTTTGAAGTTCTTTTAACAGAAAAATAACAGGTTGAGGAAGTATGTCCTGATAGCTTCCAAATAGCCCAACAAAACAGAAATGTTGAAACAAATCGGAAAATGACCTATTATTTTTTTCCCCAAATACTGCTTAAAAATAAACTCTTACTAAGGTTAAAGTGTCCGCCATCTTCTGACTACCTTTACTATTTTAAATGTCAGGCTTAAGTAATGCACCCATTACTTGTCTCCTGGCCAGGTGTCTAAGTTGGTACCTTCTGGCCAGAGCTTGTCAATAGAAATAATATATTATGAGCTAATTAGGAAATTAATCCTAGAAAAAAATGATGTATGTATTACCACTATTGAATAGGTAGTCCTTGACTTACAATCACAATTGGGACCAGAATTTCAGTTGTAAGTCATGATGGTCATAAGCTGAGACACCCATGTGATCAGACCCAATTTTACAACCATTTTTACAGTGATCATTAAGAGAATCACACTGTCATAACTCTGAATTGTGGTCATTAAGTGAATCATGCCGTCTTAGTGCAAACGAATTTCCCCAAATGGACTTTTTTTTTTACAATAAATTGCTGCAATCGATCATAAATGTGAGCCTATTAACAAGTGCCTGAATCATGTGACTGGGGGAGCCATGACATTTGACAACAGCTGGAAGTGCTTTAAGGGCCTGGTGGCTCAGCAGACTGATAGCATTGTGATTAACACCAGCTGTCTGCAATTACTGTAAGTTCGAATCTCACCAGGCTCAAGGTTGACTCAGCCTTCCATCCTTTCTAAGGTAGGTAAATTGAGGACCCAGTTTGTGGGGGCAATAAGCTGACTTTGTATAAATATACAAAAGTATGAAGGTCATTGCTTAACGCATTGTAAGCCGCCCTGAGTCTCCGGAGAAGGGCGGCATATAAATCAAATTAAAAAAAAAAAAGGGCCATAAAGCACCATTTCTGAGACCATTGTAACTCTGAATATCATCAAACCAGTTGTAAGTCAAGAACTACTACCAGTAGTAGATATAATTCAGTATGTGTATGAAGAAATAGTCAATGAAGGAATGACAGTTGAAAATGAAAGAGCCAAAGACCTTCAAAATAGTCAAAAGCCCTAGTGCAGGTCAAATAAAGAGATTTGAGAGTTAATGAAGGATAGATTTAAATAGATTTAAGCAAGTTAGAGAATTGCATAGGAAAGGACAAATGCAATCCGGAAAAGAGCAGATGAATCAAGTTGAGTCACATTTTTCTCTCTCCCCCATCTGCCTAAATGGATTATAGCAGAAGATAATATAGCAATAGCATTTAGACTTATATACCGCTTCACAGGGCTTTATAACCCTGTCTAAACTGTTTACAGAGTCAGCATATTTCCTCCAACAATCTGGGTCTTCATTTTACCGAACTCAGAAGGATGGAAGGCTTAGTCAACCTTGAGCCGGTCAGAATCGAACTCCTGGAGTGAACAGTGAGTTAGCCTGCATTACTGCATTCTAACCACTGCGCCACCACGGCTCTTGATGGCCTACTCTGAATCAAATGCAACTCTTGGTGACCTCATGCATACATCCATGTAGTTTTTTTATTGGCTATGGTATAGAAATTTTATCAGGGCTTTTGTTTTATCTACCCTGGTATTTCTTGGTGATCTTGCATCCGAGGACCAAACAAGTTTCACCTTCCTTAATTTTTACATGATCAGCAAGTTGCTGTCCTTTTTATGGAACTCCAGCAGAATTTGAGACACAAACAGCAGAGCAGCTCTCCTCTAAGTTCATTGATAGGAGAGGTTTTAGAAAAAACAAAACAGCCTGCAAGAGAGCCTCCTGTATTACTGAAGCCTCCTCTTCTGCATTAATGTTTGAGGCTGCAAAAGTAGTAAGCATAAGAGAATCTATCAAATCTCCAAATCACTTTCCAGTCTTTCCAAAGTAATTTCTAGGCTTTTGATTTGCTTTAATGCCTCAGTATAATATGAAGAATTTATTAATCAAAAATCTAATTGACTTAATCTCCTTTGAACTAAATCACTGTTTAAGTTTCACATAGGCATCTTTCAACAGTTATTTTGTACAGAAAATTACTTGACCTTGAAGCAATATAAATGTTACTATTGTATAATAAGAGGATGTAAATCATAAGCATCTTTTAGGGAAATGAGTATTTTTAAGATTGAAATGTAGAATTAGAAATATGAACTCTGTTCTTTAACCCAAAGCCAAAAAAAATCTGAAATGTTATCAGCAGTCTGGTAAAGATCAGTTGAAATAAATATCTGTGACCAGCATTCATGAAAAAGACATTTATTTATTTAAGCATTATTAATGTACATCTCCTTTCCAAATGGTTGAGATGACATATAGTTGCAAGTAGATTAAGAAATTAAAAAATGAGCCCAGAAGGTAGCAGTGAAAAGAAAATAGCATCAATATGTTCATGTATTTGCCAATAATTGAGTTCAGTTCAGTCTGGTTTATTTTTAAGGACAAACAAAATAAAATACTTTCCAGAGCAAAGTCTTGATTTTTCCTCATAAAATATTGTGATGATTACTTAGTATTATGTCACTAAATAATAAGGCAGTTATTCATAATCAATGTATGGTTCCTCCAGATTCAGAAAGGAAAAGGAGTGGCTTGAGAATCAACAACAGGAATAACTTTTTAAAAAAGCCTTATCCAAGTGAAATTGATTTCACTAATATGATTTTGCTTTCACAAATCATTTTCTATTTCATTTGATTTAATATGATAGCAAATTACTTCATTTGATTTCATTTTCTAGTTTAAACCATATACACATTTTTAAAGATTGCTGAATTTTACAGATTTTCCTATATTATTGGCAAAAAGCAGAATAGTACCTCACAGTTGATAACTACCATTAAATGTATAGAAAGATGTTGAATATTATTGGGACAATTCATTTTGCATATTTGTTGCAAATAAAATTGTTTTCTTCCTTTATTGCTTAGTACTGGATCATCACAGCTCAGTTGCCTGGGATTTATACAGGATAAAATTACTGTATGTGCAACAAATGATTCTTACCAAATGACCAGAGAACGTATGACCCAGGCAGAAGAAGAGTCTCGTAATCGAAGTGCAAAAGTCATAAAAACGGGTGGACCATATGTAGGTATGACTGCATTTTTTTTTCTTTTCTGTAATTGCTTAAATTCTAATTATTGCATCATTTAATACCCAAAATATTGTAATTTCTATAAAGTTGATTTTTTGTCAGTTTCTCTTTGCTCTTTTCAGTAACAGTTTCAGTAGTTTAACATGTTCCTTTTATAAATCCAAGTTAAGAAAGTTTTCCAAATCATTCTTCCAATTTACTATTTGTATGTCTCCTTTAATTATTTATTTCAATTATTATTATTTTAATAATTATTAATAATTGATACTATATAATATTAAATAAGTAATAATTATTTAATTATCCAGACATCAAATGGCTTCATTTGTAAATCCATTGTGCCATCTTTTTTCATGTAGCTTTTATATTCTGGCATTTTAAAAACCATTTTCAGATCCGTAACATCTTTTTCAAAGTCACTTTTGTAACCTGGCATTTTTTTTTAAGGCCAAATCCCCATTCAGATCAGCCTTAATCTCTCTTTTATCAAAAAAGAAATCTGTTGTTGTTCTACATTATAGGATCAATTTTGTAAATAATTGAATATACTGTTCCTAAAAGTCTTTAATTTTTTCTATAGTCAAATAGTATTACTTGAACTGTGATTCCAACAAAGACTCTGCCAATTCAAAGCCACTTTCAAATCACTGTTTGAAGCCACAGTCATCTGATATTTTCTCTGAAAACTGAGCTTATGGTGGTTCACCTCTCCCATCACATAATTTTTTCTTACTGTTCTTCTGTAATAGGATAAAGATAAGGTGACAAATTTCCAGCTCCCTCAGTATGAACTATGCACATGCTCTGTTGCTCTTACACTCTTCCCTCTCTTCTGGCATTTAAGCAGAAAAACTCACCAATAGAAAGTAAGAACGTGGATTAGGGAAAGGGACACACTTTTTTTCCCTGTCTCCCTGGTAATGGCAAATTTCCTGGTGGAATGGGAATTAAAATGTGGGGTTTTTTAACTTACTATTTCAAGACTTGCAGTAACACTTTCAGGGTATGGTAGTGATTAAATGGCATTGTTTGTTATGATTCTCAGTGTTTTGAGAGTAGAAGACAATTGTGGATTGTCTTAAAGAACTTTTGAGAGGTTAGGCAGCAGAAATTCGGGTCCCGTTGTTCTTCAGCTAGCCATCTATTAGCTCATGCATTCTTAAATTACCATTTTTGAAGCACTATTGAACTATTAGGAGATCATAGGTTTTGGCCAATAAAAATAGCTTTTGATTGTTCCATTCAATTACATGTTGCTGTCACTGAAGAATATAATTTTATAATTCTGTTTGATCACTGGTTAGACATTATAGTGCTTGAAATTATCAGATATGATTATTTGTCTTGAATAATGAGAGTCATGAAGTGAATTTATGATTTATATAAATTAAACATGTAAAATTCATCATTTCTAAATATAGTTAAAACTCTATATTCCTGCATTTGAGTTAGATTTCTTTTTCAGCTTTTGTTGAGAAATAAACTTCAGGTTTGTCTGAGGTGTACAGATATAAAAACAGTTTTTTTTTTCATTATAACCTGTAGGTAAAAGAGTACAAATTCGAAAAGCACCACAAGGTATTCCAGATGCAGTTCCTGAAAGGAAAAGGTCTACCCCCATCAATCCTGCAAATACAATACGGAAGACCCATACGAACAACAGTATTTCACAGCGGCCTTATAAGGATAGAATAATTCACTTATTGGCACTGAAGACCTACAAGAAACCAGAACTTCTTGCCCGCTTATTAAAAGATGGAGTTAGTCAAAAAGATAGGAATTCCCTTGCTGCTATTCTTCAGCAGGTGAAATTTTATTTACACTTCTGCTTTCTCCTTTGTTTTATAATCTCTATCAATTATAATGGATTGGTTCAAAAATTCTATTTTGCTGAAATCAAAATGAGCTTATGGTTACACATGCAGCTGTTTAATTTAGGCATATTGAAATTCATCCATATAGCACTGAATTAAGACTTGACATTGCAGGCATACTATCTTTATAAATTGAAATATCTTGATTCTTTTTTGCTATTTATCCCCTATTCTTCCTTTGTTACTCTGCTATTGTTTGCACACCCTGAAATAAAGGATAGCGAATGCATGATAATAAGATAAATCGAGTATACAAAATTTCTTTTTCCAATCTTTAACTGTCTAGACTTTCAGTAATGATGTTTCAATTGTAATGCATTGTAATGCATTTAATCTCCATCTAAAACAGGGGTGTCAAACTCATGGCCCACAGGCCAGGGTTGACACGCTGGCCACCCCCACCCGATTTAGCAAAGGGGGGAAAGTCACAATATGTCATGTGATGACGCGAGTTTGACACCCCTGATCTAAAAGATGTGGGTTTCTTTCTAAAAACCAAATTCACCAGGTTGTGATCAGAAAAAAATCTTTGGTAAAATCCTCACTTTAGAGGCCTGAGTAACAGCTTTTTGGAAATCCATATCATATCGATTCTTGAGAATGATTGGTGTCTTCCTAGAATGATCCTTTTTATGTCTCCATATATCTATTAGTATTGAAATGTTCAACAAATCAAAAAGTATTTAGTAATTTTCCTGAGGTGTTTTTAATTTTTAATTTTGTTCCCTGATGTTGGAACGAAAGTATGCATACATAACCATTCCTAACTGGAGAAACAGCACTGTTCCAGTTGCCCATCAAACAACAATTCTCATATGAAAGGTTTATCAATTGTTCCATAAGTTGTTTATAAAGTCCCAAAACAAAGGTTTCACATTCTTGTAAATGAATTTCTCCCCTTACAAATCTACTGTTGATGAGTTATTATTAATTGTGATTTTAATTAGGGCTTAATGTGTAGAACAACTCAGTTGGGATTTTTTTGGTGTTGCCGAAACTAATTCATCTCCCAAGTTTTAATAGATCAAGCATTTAACATCTTTGTTTGTAATACATGCTTCTTGTAAGCAAATTATATATTGTTTTAATTTCTCCATGCAGTGAAATATATTCTCTAATTTTATGAGTGGAATTTTCCTCGTTTATATTCCAGGTTAAATTCAAGTTCAATAAAAATAGGCATTTATGTTCCATGGTTACATAAATCTGTGCTTTTAGCACCAGAGTCCAAATTATCTTTTTCATTATCTTGGACATCCTGTGGTTTTGCGGTTGTTGTGGGTTTTTTTGGTCATATTGCTTATCAAGGTTCTCCGTAGTTTCCTTTTGAATCTCTTGCAATATAAATTCCTCCAAAAATTCTCTGGTCCTTTGAACAGTATTAATCAAAATCTTTCTTGTTGAAAAGTAAAAGTTATATTTCATTGAGAAAAAATAGAAGATTTTTTCCCAAATCCATCTAGTCCATTTTTTTCAAACTTTCTTTCAAATGACGAAAACTTAGTATCCTGTTTAAAGTCATGTGAATGAGACAACTTAGCTTCTAGTTCCTCAAACATTTAATTAAGATAGATGTAACTGGCATTTCTCTGTCTCCTTCAGCAGCTACTTAGTGGATCGTGTTCTGATATCTCAGAAACTTTAAATGCTGCCATTCTAAAGTGATCAAGCTAAAAAAATAAAAATAAAATAATGCCAGGAAAAAAGTGAATTGCAACTTTAATGTTATAATTATCAGCAGTTGCCAGCAGATGTCATCCAGAGTATCTAAAACTAAATCAGTCCACAATGCACAGACTGAGCTAATTATAATACTCCTAATCAAGGCCAATCCAGTCAGGTAGAGTAGGACAAGAGGTACTATGGGAAGGTACAAGGTCCACATAAAAATATTTATATTTCATATTTCTCCCATCTCTCTCAGATTAATTATAAATTAAATGATAAATGAAATTTAAATGAAATTTAAAACTAGAGATTCACCAACAAAATAAACTTTTCTTTTTATAATTAAAAGGAAGCCTGATTTTTTTCTCATTATTAATTTTCTGATACCATTTTGGTTGCCTTGCTTTTTGAGAAACTTTAACAAAGGTTAATTTAATATATCTCTAAGATTTAATAGTCCAAACCCCCCCCCAAAAAATAAATATTTATCTGCTGAATAAGTATTATCAACTGCCAAAGATTACAAAACCCAAAAATGATTTAGAAACATGTGTCAGTGGGTTCAAATGTCCACAAACAAGTTGCACCTCAACCTTGAACAACATGGTATTCCTTATCCCGCAACTATTCCACTCATAGCCTGTTTACTAGAACCTCTGTTTTTGCAATTCACGCTCAAGGAGAAGCTGTCCAGTTCTAATTCCCTCCTTGGTCCAGAGTATGTAAAGAACCGATCACAGTTTGCAGGAAGCACTGAAAGCTGAAGGACTGACTCCATGCTGAGACAAGCTGAAGTTGTTTAAGCTGCCATGCCCACGGTGCCAGAAGTCCAGGCTCACTTAATTCATAAGGCAGAGTCAATGTTGAGTTGCCCACTTGTTAAAAATCTAAACCGCTTGTTGTATATACATGTTGGATTGAAAGACTTGCTACTGGCTAACATAGGCAGCATTGCAGAAGAAGCACAAATAATTTGGCTGCGCAGAAGGATAAATGTTACTTTTTCAAAGTATTTAGTTTTACATCTGTTAATCAATTTCACGGAATATCGGCAGATATTTTTGAAAGAGATTTTAGTAATTCTCCCAAGTTAGTAGTCTTCCAGAAATGTGATCTTGCAGTAGATACACAATTAACAGAGCTTCTTTCTATTATTCTGTTAATTTTGGTTTTCTATTGAAAAACATACTAAAATTATAGTGATGGATTTTATGGGGTTTTTTTTAGAAATCTGTCTATTTCTGATAACATGGTTTTAATAATTTGTCAATTAAATATTTAATTGTGGTCCATAATATCCATAAAAATTAATTTATTAAACTTCAAGATATTAAGTGTGATATTTTCAGATATTTCATCTTGCAGTTAATTTTAAGTGTTTTGTGTTTTTATCTCTAATCTGTAGGTAGCCAATCTGAATCCAAAAGACAACTCTTACACTTTGAAAGAATATGTTTATAAGGAAGTTCAGAAAGATTGGCCTGGATATAATGAAATAGATAGACAGTCGCTGGAATTAATACTTTCTCGGTAAGTTCAAGGCCTTTCACTTCCTGTGTAGATATCCAGAAAAATTAAATAACTTTACAATCTTGATTTAGTTTAGGGCATTTTGATTTTCTTTGTAATATTGAACGTGAATAATCTTTACAGAAAACTACATTCATCTCAGAATGCCACCAGCACCAGCAACCTGGGATCTCCTTTGAGGACTGTCAAAGAGGCTGCATCTTCTTCCCCTTCTCAGGTATTTTCCTTGTCACTTTAATTCTATATCATGTAATAAGATAATATGTGACAAAAGTTGAGGGGTGGAGGAAACATCAGTAAGAGAAGATCTATATGTGAGTGATGGAGACTTTCTCTGAACTTTGGATTTTTTTCTGTACAGTCCTATTGTATACACAGGTTACATTGAAAGACTTGCTGCTGGCTAACATAGGCAGCACTGCAGAAGAAGCACAAATAATTTGGCTGCACAGAAGGATATATGTTATGTTTTCAAAGTATTCACTTTTACATCTGTTAAATTAGTTTCATGGAATATCGACAGATAACAATAGCATTTCTCTTTTTGATATAATGATGAAAAATATTGGTTTTATAGCAATATATGATGAAGGAAACCTACCAAAGCTCATCCAAATCAGCACAACAGAAATGATACTAAGTTCCTTTAAATGTTAATTTTAAAAAGTAAAATGAAATTGCCAATAGCTATATCTTGGGAGAACTAAATAAAATGTGCAAGTATATTTCTCCTGCTGCGGCTATACCAATTAACCAATTAAATAAGATTTCAAGTGTCAAAACAAATGTTATTTGCAAGATTTGGTAATCCCACAAGAATTTAAACACATAGATAAGCATCCGCACCACAATGTTTCTGAAGTATTCTTGCAGATGAGTTTGGGCTATCAATTTATATTCTGATCTTGAGGATTTAAATCCTTCCAAGGTGACATTAATATATTTTTTAAAAAAGAAAAGTAGTTGGGATCCTTTCCAAATGCTGATAATTATGAGAATACAATAGGGAGAAATGAACCTACTTAAGAAATATACAATATTTCAGTTGTATATTTCAGTTCAGTTATGGGGTTGTTTATTCCTTGTTTCTTCTCTATGTTGTATACTTTTATTTTTGACTGTTTCTATAAAAAATGAAGTGCCTCATAAAAGTATCTCTAAGCAAGACACATGGAAAATTTCTGAAGTATAGATTCAGAGACTTGGGAATTTAGATAATTAAAAAAATATATGATGCTTTTATGCTGTGTACTATTTTTTTATGCTGAGTACTATTTCAGTTGGAATAGAAATTATATAATTACAGTTACAAATGAGATTAATTAGAGTAGCAAAGTCCCCAATTTTAATTAATTTCCAAATAGATTTTTGTTTGATTTTTGGAATATTTTATTTGATATAATATTTATTAAATTTATACATTGCCCATCTCACCAAAGGCAACATATAAAACTTTTTTATTTAAAACTGATTTATTTAGAGATGTAATCCAAAGTTCTTTTCATCCTTTATATGGAGCACTAGGACATATCCTATTTCCTTCAGTGTCAGGAACATGTTTTGCAACTTAGCTATTGCCACATCAGTGTTGCATCAAATGATAGCTGGCTCTCACGGCATTCCATTTTTTGTGTCAATATGAGAGCCACAAAATGAAGTGTGTGTACATGTATGCATCTGATTTGTCCTCAAATATTACAATTTTTATTTCTTAAGTTTTATTATACTATGATGACCTTTGTACAAAAAAAAATTTTTTTTTTAATTTGATTTATATGCCGCCCTTCTCTGGAGACTCAGGGCGGCTTACAATGCGTTAAGCAATAGCCTTCATACTTTTGTATATTTTATACAAAGTCGGCTTATTGCCCCCACAAACTGGGTCCTCATTTAACCTACCTTAGAAAGGATGGAAGGCTGAGTCAACCTTGAATTTTAATTTGAAAAGCATAATTTTACTTTTCTTTCTATTTGAAACCTTTCTTACAACAAACAAGGTATACTCAATACTTCACATGAGTTTATGAGAGCATATGGAAGTATGCTGAAAATTTAAATGTAATGTTCCTAAAATTTCAGGAAGTTTCTATATCAGCTGTTTATGAAGGAGCATACTGGCATAAATCAGAAAGGCACATAAGAATGGAGGGATTTGTCTCTTTTGGTCTGCTGATTTCACTGCCTATTGTGCCTCCCTTGAAAAATAGGACTGAATTCTGAAGTATAAAGCTGATAGAAGCTTCTGCATTATCCTGAAATAATCCCTGTGCCTACTGATCTAAGGCCAACCAGTTTACTTAAGTTGCCATGTGCTTGCCATTAGTTGTTTTTCTAGGTTAGCAATCCCACACCAAAGTATCTTGAAGTAGCATCAAGGAGCTTCTGAATTAATAAATAGCACACAGTCTGAGTGTGTATCCTTATCTTCTTGGGCACAGAGTCAATCTTTGTTTTTAAAATAAGATCTGCTCCACAGTCAAGTGTGATGACTTTATACATGGCATGAAGAAGGACTGAGCCTAATCAGAGGCTGGAAAATCAGCTCTTTGACTCTTAAAAATGTTTTAAAAGGGATGAGATTAAGTAAAAACTAAGCATGTTAAGCTTTGTGGGCTGAACCCATTAGTGTTAAAAGTAATAGAAGATTTTATATATAGTGTTTTACCTCAGAAACTTGATAGTAAAGCCTGGTCCCTAACTCTGTATTACATGGTCTGTTAATTATTCTGGTTCTTTATCCACTGGAAAATTACCATGGCATTATAAATGTAAACCTTTTGTTCCCCTTAAGCCTGAAATAGTGGTCACATTTTAGTGCAGAAAACATATTTCTAATATGTTTATTGCTGACCTGCCAGGCATTGTGTATAATAATGGAATAACCAAACTGAGGACTTGTACTTACCTATGACCCTCACTATCAATTAAATATAATCCCATTCTAGCAATATCCCATTCTAGCAATCAGCAATAAATGACCACTCTTTAATTAATATTCTTTCTACTTATGCTTGATTTTTATCATTCTTTTTATTCCGCATCAGGGTAAAACAACCTAGTAATTACAGTCTCTACAATTTAAATTGAATTTTTAATATAGAGAAAACTAACCATTGTACCTACCATATTTTATTGCAGAAACGGCTTTTGGATTCTGACTTTATTGATCCGTTAATGAATAAAAAACCAAGGATATCTCATCTTACCAATAGAGTTCAACCAACATTAAGTAATCATTTGCCTACTTCTGGTGAAAAAAGTGCTGAAACTTCTCAACCACCACCACCTCCTGCAGTTGCTGCAGCACCAACTGCTCCACCATTTGTTTCAACTTGTCTCCCTGTTTCAAATCCTCCTCAGACTGCAAGTTCTAACTCCAATTCCCCAAGCACTCCCGAAGGTCGGGGTACCCAAGACCTGCCTGTTGACACCTTAAGCCAGAATGGCAATATTTATGAGGACCAGCATCAAAAATACAGTTCCAGGACTCCACTGGAAATCCCAACACCGTCTGAAAGTCTGTCAGTGTGCCCAAAGTCTACAGATGAAAAACATTCATCGCTATACAAAAAGTCCAAAAAGAAATCAAAGAAGCATAAGGAGAAGGACCAAATAAAAGACCATAATACTGGGAATGAAGACAAGAAAATGAGAGACTGTGAAAGCCAAGAAATTACCAAACTGAAGAATTCCAGTCAGAAAATGAGTGAAGGTATTGTTTTTGCATCTCACTTTGAACTGCAAGGGAGCTAGGCCAGATTATTACATTAGCATTGCTATGTGAGATCTCTTTGCAAATATCTATATTGAAGAAAGATTAGGGATAGGTTGTTGATACCTCTGGTCCAGTAGTGGAATTCAATTTTTTTACTACCGGTTCTGTGGGCGTAGCTTGGTGGGCATGGCAGGGGAAGGATACTGCAAAATCTCTATTCCCACCCCCCTCCAGGGGAAGGATACTGCAAAATCTCCATTCCCACCCCACTCTGGGGCCAGCCAGAGGTGGTATTTGCCTGTTCTCCGAACTACTCAAAATTTCCGCTACCGGTTCCCCAGAACTTGCTGAATAGCACCCTGCTCTGATCCCGCTTGGTTCCAGAATGCAACCATTTCTTTTGTCGAAGTGGTGGTGGTAACAGAACACATGAACACATCATTCATGTTGCAGAAATGTCATAGGAATCTAACATGTACTTAACTGATTCCTGAATTTGAGAGGCTAATCAGAACAAATTCCTGTGCAAATCTACAGGAATGGAAATGTCATATTTGAGCAAAGATTACCTTTTTTGTCAGTTAATTGTATCTTATAAAATGCTGTCTAAAATAATTTAATCTTAATTATTTTAAGTGGTTGCATTAGATTATTTAACTAGTGAAATAACCACTCTAAATAATGGTGGGAATGATTTACAACCATCTCTTGAATTTAAACTTTCCATTCCATAAACAAATCATGTTCATTTGCGTTATAATGGGAAAGAGTAGGAATAATTTTTAATATAATTTTAATTGAAGACATTTTTAACAAGATAAAAACAATGCAAGTATTAGGGGAAACAAAGAAAATAAGAAAGAACGGTAAATGGAAGAAAAAAAATAGAAAAAGATGGAAAAAATAGAAAATACTATAAAGAATCAGCTTCCAAACCTTTTGACAATGATTATAACTGTATTTATATTTTATCCTCTCTCTCTAAGGTTGCATCATAATTTCTTCTCATAATCTACCCTTTCTAATTTTTAAACCCATAAATCAAAATTTTATTTTTTATTTTTTTATTTTTCAGCAAAAGGTACATAAGGGATTCCAGTCACAGATAAATGTAGTTGTTGATCTTTCTCTAATGAGTTAATTTTGCCATCTCTGCTAGCTCTGTCATCTTCACCAACCATTCTTCCATTGTAGATATTTCAGAGTATTTCAATGGTTTTTTTGCTCATATAATAGTCTCAATGTCAACATCCAGCTCGAGAATCCACCTCCACTCCAAAGATTAATTAAGCAGCAATCATACATAAAAGTAATTTTTCATAGCTCCTTTTCTAATTAACCATCTATTAATTCCTGCAAGAAAATTTATGGTTTAAGTTGAATGTTAACTTTGTAACAATATATGTATTTGAATCCAGAAATTTCTGATTTTTTTACAAGTCCACCAAACATCATAAAATGACCCCTCATGTTGTCCACAGTTTCAATATAAATTTGAAGTACCTTTATGCATTCTAGACATTTTTCTGAATGATAGATAATTTTATAAATGGTCATACATGTATATGACCATTTTATAAATGGTCATATACATCATTTTATAAAAATTGTCTTTTAAATTATAATGAAAATTTCATTCCTTTTAACCACATACAGTATATTCCCATTTTTCCATCACTATCCAAAGTTCTTAGTCCATTTTATCATGCAGTCTTTCACTTGTTCTTCTGTTTCAAATTTCAATAAAAATGTATACATTTTAGCAAGTTCATACTGTTCATTTGTACATAATTCAGTTTCAAATTCTGTCTTCTCACTTTTAAACATCTTATTATTTACCTTAACTCTTAACTACGCACACAAAAATCAATAAAAACTAAATCCCTGTGCAGTCAGTTGCTATCTTAATTTCATTTTATATTCTCCGTGTTCCTGTTCTAATAATTATTGATAGGCTAACCATTTTTGTTTACTTACTGTTTCTTTATAAAATGTTTCTTATGTTGAGGCCCATAAAAGTATTTTCAGGGACAGCCTGGATTTAGGTCCATATTTTCAATATGGCACTGCTAATATAATTATTCTTAAAATTTGCATTAACCTTAACTTTATTGTACCATATAAATTCCTGTTATCCAAACCTCAAATCATGCATTTCTAATTCTAAATTCCTTTTATTTCTCAGCAAAAGAGAGGAGCAATATTAACCAGTAAAAACTATCCCCTATCCAGTAGTTTAGAAGTTTTGTTTAGTTTTGGTGCTTATCTAAAAATAAACATTCACCAGAACTATGCTTCTGCCCAAGAGAATGTGGGAGAAGTTTTGGAATCGGAACACAAAATAAGCTCCTTGTCTTTTACAACTCCTAATCTGAGAAGAGGCCTTGAGACAGGCTTGGTTTGGGTTTTTGAGATATTTCTGTGTAACTTCGCAAAATCCAAATTGTAAAACTGGTTTCTCTGATATAAACTGGAAACCTGATGCATCTTAAAGGCAAAAGTTTGTCTTCACTAAATTGTATTGCTATGGCATGGCTATGAAAACATTTAAAGCATAGTTTAAAATTGCTTTTAATAATTTCTAATAAACCTTTGGTCAGATAAATGTGTAGTGATACACATGATGATAATAGGGGTGACTATAGGTGATATTCTAGAAATGCACATGCATGCATTTCATGGTGGAAAAAGATCAGTCTGGAGAGACACAAGTGTAAGATTCAGCCATGAGTCATTACGGGGTGACTTTGGTCAGTCATTTTCTTCCAGCCTAATTTACATCACAGAATTGTTGTTCTGGGGTGAAATTGGGAGGAAGAATACGATATATGCCCTTCCGACCTCATAAAGGAAAAGTGGGATATAAATTTAACTAATAAAATTAATAAACAGCTGATAAATTAATACCTGGAACCAGTCCTGCATTCCATTTGGTTGATTTCTTAGCAAATGGGTCCCTAATCCCTGGGCTGTGGCCCACTACCAGGCCTTGAGCTGTTCGGAACCAAGCCAAGGAAATGGCAGGCGAGTGCATGGACACGCCTCCCCCACTTGTGCAAGGAGTGGGCGCGCATTCCCACCACTCCTGTAAATGGAGCTGTGAGTGCGCTTGCCTGCCATTTGCACAGAACCATCCCCTCTTCACTCCCTGCCTGGCTGCAAACCTGAAAGATTAAAAAAAACATTAAAAACCTTAGAATACATTCACACCATTCGTGGCCGGATCTCGCCAGATCGCAAAGCGGGATCGATGGCCCCAGGCCTGCCGGAAAAGCCAGGTCTTCACAGCTTTTCGGAAGGCCAGTAGGGTGGGGATGGTCCAGACCTCAGGAGGTAACTGGTTCCAGAGAGCTGGGGCAGCCACAGAGAAGGCCCTCCCCCGCGGGCCCGCCAGCTGGCATTGTTTAGCTGATGGGACCCGGAGGAGACCAACTCTGTGGGATCTTACCGGTCGCTGGGAGCTATGCTTGTTTTGTGGTAAATTGCATGACAATCTAGCATGTTCGTAATTTTATGTTGCTGGATAAGGGAAAAGAATCCATGAAAAGCAAAACACTAAGCATTCCACTCTTTTTTATTGCAGTTCTGCTGGATGTTTGTGTAAAATTCCAACATATGTCAAATTTTTGAATAGTTGGGGAGATGCTGTAACTTATGAGAAGCTTGTCTAGTAGATTAGGATATTGTATGCAGCCTGACATTATTTCTGCATTTGTTTTTTTGCCTCTGGCTATTTAAAATTTTCCCATATAACTTGCAGTATAAATAGTTTAGCAGGGAAAGGTGCTCTTAATTCTTATTTAAAGCTAAGCTGTAAAAATTAATAACATAGTAATCAAGTTTGACTTGGAACATTATCAAAGTCTGAAACTTCTATTTTTTATAGGTGTTAAAAAGACATGTACTGCCACTACAGATCCTTTGTCAACAAGTGAACTACCAGACTACTTTGTGTAAGTGACTAATCTTGAAGAAAGGGGTGGGACAGTAAAAAAAATATGTTCATGCAGCATTACCTAGATTGATGAACATTTAAAATGAGTTACCAGGGTTTTTATATCAGGGCTGCATTAAAATATTGCACAATTATGCAATTTATATTATATAGAAAAACGTCTTCGTATACATGCCACCTATCTCAAATACTATTCCAAATTGAAGTGGCTGCTTTTGTTACCACTGGATTTCCAAAATAACTATTCACTAAGGCGTTTGGACAGCTTGCTAAGCAAAAACAGTTGGTTTCTGATGCTATTACCTTGACGCTAGTACAGAATTCTATCATTTTTCCTTCCAGACTGTGTCCAGATATTTGTAGTAAATTGCTTTTTCTTATACAGAAGGAGCTTTCAAAAAGGAAAATGTAATAAAAATTTTGCAAAAAAAAATTTTTGGAATGTCATTTTGTACTCTTCCCCAGTAATTTATGTTTTTAAGTAGCTTGAGTTGGCATAACTTTGCTAGTAATTTTAATGTGCTCTTGTCCAGCTTAGCAATGGCAATGCTACTCTACAGGACCCTTATCCCTAGAATGATAGTGCTTGTACAGTATATGTCTAGCATATTAGCTACAACTAGCACTGAACCCTGAGCTTTTTTTTTTTTTTTTCTCCCATTTGGAAACATTTATCCTGCATTTATATAACATTTTAAAGCTTGCATAATTCTAATAAAGGTAACATTAATGGCAGCGATGGAAAAGATATATAGAACTAAAAATAACTGGAAAGTTGCTTTTATCCGATACTGACAGACTGTTTCATGTCGCTTTTATATTTCTTACTATCTAGTGTTTCATCCTTGCAACATTATGCAAGGGAAATATATTTTCCGAAAATAGGTCTAGAACAATGTTTTTGTTTGTTGGCATTTCTAAGTGTGTGTGTGTGTGTGTGTGTGTGTGTGTGTGTGTGTGTGTGTGTGAGAGAGAGAGAGAGAGAGAGAGAGAGAGAGAGAGAGAGAGAGAGAGAGAGAGAGAGAGACTGACCCAATAAAAAAAACTGCAGGCATTTAAAGACAGCAGAGCAGCAAAGACTGAAAAGTATTGGCAATAAAGTGTTTGTCATAATGAGAGCTCCAAATAAATAAAGTCTTGAGTGTTCTGATGCAGTTGGATAATTATTTCCTTTGTTTTAAATAAGTTAGGCTTTTTATTAACTTTATTGATCTAGTGTATTCATGAGAATTGTTTTTCAGAAGTTAAGTGATTCAGTTATATTAATTCTAGAAAGTATAAAATTTGGACATATATTCACAGAGGGATTAAACAATTAACTCTCTCTAAATATTCTTGGAATTGTATTTGTATCATCTCAACTGTTAGCTTTATTAGATGGCTTTGTATGAAGCCATGGAAAGAATGAGATATATCTAAAGTGTAGAAAATAAAATTTAGTTAATAATGATCATGCAATGAGTGTTATGGATTAAGGATTGTAAGTGTATTAAATAAGGTTTTGAAGAATTACTGCAATATTTAGGACCAGGCAATATTATAAAAACATTGTTTTTTTTATTTGCAACAGCAAATACATAGCAATTGTCTCATATGAGCAACGTCAAAGTTACAAGGATGATTTTAATGCAGAATATGACGAGTACAGAACTTTGCATGCAAGGATGGAGAGTGTAACTAGGAGATTTATGAAACTAGATGCACAGCATAAACTACTCTCTCCAGGAACTAAGGAATATCAGGTAAAGGTTGCTTTTTCAACTGTTAAAGCTCTCTTCATGGAAGTCTATCTTGTGGCTAAGATAGTAATACTGGATTATACAAATGTGCAAGTAGTCAGGTTATTTTTGCTTCTTTTAAAAGAATCCATAAAGTGGATGAATGAACAAAAGAATGAATGAATGATTCCTACAGTGAAACCTTTATAAAAATATTTATTGAAGAATGTTGCATTATTACTGATTCCTACTATGTAGATGTATTTATTGTTTGTTTGTTTGTTTGTTTGTTCGTTTATTATTTATTATGATGTTGTAATCTTGCTTTTTTTCCTTTAAGGCTGCTGCAAAAGTGTTATAATTAAATTGGATTGTTTATTTATTTCTGACAATACTTTTAGTAGTCAAAACACTGAATTACAGTGCTGAGTGCAGATGATGAAACAGAGAACAGAAGTAATTTAGTGCTTAGGAATAGGTGCAAATCAGTTTTGATTTCCATTCTCTTTAAACTGGAACAGTTTTTATTATGGTTTAATTTAATTATTTATTAACAAAAACTGGATAGCAGAGAAATACAATTAAGAAGAAACTGCCCTATCTATGTCTGCTTAGCATGATGGTCAGAAAGATACTTGCTTTATCAAACTTTCTGATATAAAAAAAGTTCTTTGTTAGAGAAAGGCAGTATCAGTAGCACATCTCTCACTGCTAGTAAGATTTTTCCTTGCTGTTGCATCATGATAGAAAAAGGAACCAATAAGAGATCTTTCATTTGGATTTTCAGACTCTAGATGTAAAACACTCTAACTCTGAGGAAAGAAGTGACAATTTTTGGTAGAAAGAAGGGAAATGTTTTGCATACATCATCCTAGGTCTTCATACTGCACGTGTTTTATATACTGCTTGCTTGCTTAGTTCAAAGAAACTGTTAATAATTAAAAGTTATGTAATTGTATTGATTCAATTCCAAAAAATGCTTTGCTGCACATGGGGGTGTGAATACAGCAGTTGAACCTTATAGCCATTGAATTATTCTTGCTTCTAGATCCTTCATGAGGAAGTCTTACAAGAATATCGGAAGATTAAACAGGTTGGTGTAATCGCTATTAAAAATGATACACCATATTTTTAAGTTAGCATTGTTATAGTCTAATTTGTATACCTGTATAAGTTTAATTTTGTTTGATCTTATTTAAATCTACTTTGAAACATATAAAAAAAACACTGGGTAATATTTAGCTGGTAATATATTTAAAATAGGCAGCTAGAAAAGCTGATCCAGATTGAGAAGCAAGTTCAGTGTAACATGAGCTATTTTATCCTTTCAGTAAAGGTTGTGGCTTCATGTTATATTGTTTCTTAATGTGGGTAAAAATGTTGTGTTGTTCATATTTGTGGGAACTACAAAGGCACAGAGATAAAACCATACAGCAGCTTCGAGGTGCGTCATTTCAGCTCTGGTTCTGTAAATTGTTGCTGAGTTTCAGTAGAGATAATTTGGCTAGAGGGTATAAAAACAAAGAGGAGGTTGAACTAGTGAAACTTTCACATTGCTAGTATACTTTAGGGTTTGTATCTTCTCTGGAAAAAGAGTTGTAGAGCGCTGAATGAATTAATTTTCCATTCTATTTCTTGTATCACTGTTTGAGGCCATCACTTTCCACTATATACATATTTACACTCATTAGGGGTCCATGTTGATTGCAAACTGTCCTTGCCTAATTCCCCAATTTACTTCATTATATGCACATTTATTTTCAGAATGCTTCTTCCAAGCTGAGTATTTTCAGAAGGTCTCTTGCCAAATATATTTTTAGTAATATAATTTTAGATTTTGTATTAATCTAAAATAAAAAATAAATAAGGAGTTTGAAATGGAGCATTTTAGAAATGAGATTTTGATAATATACTTAGCCATATGACCATATGTCCCTTTCTGATAAACGATTTAAGCTTAAATGAACCCTTTAAATCTGTACCCTTGATATTGCCATCATTTTCTTATTGCACAGTATTGGTCAGGGCCAAAGAAGGATATAGTTGCCATAGAAACTTTGAAAGAACAAAATTGTGTGAAGCTAACGGGAATCAAACCACAACAGAAGAGCCTTGGTAGTACAGGGGTTTAAGGCACCCTGTTATTAAGCTGGTTATTAAGACCAGCTGCCTGCAATTACTGCAGGGTTCGAATCTCGCCAAGGCTCAAGGTTGACTCAGCCTTCCATCCTTTCTAAGGTAGGTAAATTGAGGACCCAGTTGTGGGGGCAATAAGCTGACTTTGTATAAATATACAAAAGGATGAAGGCTATTGCTGAGCACATTGTAAGCCGCCCTGAGTCTTCGGAGAAGGGCGGCATATAAATCAAATTAAAAAAAATAATAATAAAAAAAAACATTGGAGGCAAAGGGGCTGAGAATGAGACTAATGAAGTTGCATAAATCCGGTTGTCCTAAGTATCAAAAATTTCAGTTGAGGCATGTATGTGTATGTTGTGGAAACACATAAAATGAGAAAAATAGGAAAGCCTCCCCAATTTTATGTAAGTGACTATAAGAAGATTTTGACATAAGGAATATAAATTTAACAAAGTAACTCCTGTTAGGATATATGTCACCAATATGCCACCAATAGCCTCCCACCGACCAGTTCGTTCCCACAGAGAGGGTCTCCTCAGGGTGCCATCAGCCAAGTTATGTCGGCTGGCGACGCCCAGGGGGAGGGCCTTCTCTGTGGGAGCCCCAGCCCTGTGGAATGAACTGCCCCCGGAAATTCGTAAGATATCTGACCTCCGGGTGTTTCGCTGCGCATTGAAGACCCTGTTGTTCCGCCAGGCCGGACTATCAATACAATAGTTTTAAATTGGGGTATTTAAATTTATTGGGGTTTTAAATTTGAGCCATTTATTTAATTATTTTAAATTTTATATCATTGTTTTGTCTGTGTTTTTAAATAGGCTGTACACCGCCCTGAGTCCTTCGGGAGAAGGGCGGTATAGAAATAAAATTATTATTATTATTATTATTATTATATTTCCAAACAAAATTTTGCTTTCTGTGGGAAGACCACAGAAATAGCTACATCTAAATCACATGCAAAGTTAAAGAATGTAATTTAAGCATTTAATTTTGTTAAACCCTTTTTTCTCCAGTGATATTTAGAAACACTCAACATTTTTGTATCATGCTTTATGTTTTTCAAATTTTACATAACATAGCATATTTTTGAATACATTCATATTTATTGAACCTCCTCATTAATGCATATAACAATATGGAAGTAGTAATGTATGACTGTCTTCACTCGTACGTTAACCATTACTTCTGTACCAGTCAGCATTAACACAGTGAATCATTTTTTTCAGAAATCCAAGACAAAAATATTTCTGGAAAGATGCAATTCCATCTATAGATACATTAAATCAGATAAATCATGCATATGAAACCATTAAAACTTTCCTGGATGAAATTTGACTAAATATACACTACTTATCCCTTTCTTTAAAGTAAATTTCAGAAAATGCTATTTTTTACTATTTTGAAATTAATGAATGAATGAATTAAATTAATTTATCTTATTTCTGAATATCTTGTTTGATGTATGAAATATAATAATGATATTTTAGCTGTTTTGGGAGTGTTTATTAAAAATAAAGCTATGTAATTTGTAAAGCTATGTAATTTATTTAAAAGAATTATGTTCTATCAAAAACGTACTTTATTTTTATTTGCTGTTACAGTCTAGTCCCAACTACCATGAAGAAAAGTACAGATGCGAATATCTTCATAACAAGTTGGCTCATATCAAAAGACTTATAGGTGAATTTGACCAACAACAAGCAGGGTCATGGCACTAGAGCTCTGGACCAGAAGATGTGAATAAACTAAAGATTATTTATTTAAAATTCCATACAGCTTATTCTAAGATTTAAAAATAAGTGAACATTCTCTAAGGCAGGCGCATTAGCAGTCTGAATTTGCTGTTTTGTTGATGGTGAGGATGTTGCTTCGCTGCATAGTTGAAGCTGCTTTTTTCTGGTCCCCTTTTCCTTAATTCTTACTTGTTTATCCATGGAAATCATTTTACCATTGGGTAATGGGGATCCAGGCTCTATAGTTCTGAGATTGTACACATTTTTCAAATGAAAAATTGTAGTTTAAAAAAAAAAAGCTTTTCAATAACTACAGGTCTATTTTCTGAATTGTTTTCTTCTGAATGCAAAACTATTTGCCTTAAGTGGTACAGAGTTTTAAAATTTGCACAAAATAAAACAAAAATTATACATTGTTCGGGGAGGGTTAAAAGGTGGTATATAACTTTTATATCTCTCTCTCTCTCTATATATATATATATATACACACCTATCAACAAGAAACACTTATTCCTGTGATTTCAACCCCCACTACAGTGGTTGCCTTATGGTGTTTTCTTATGTACCTGAAATATACTTAATTAATTTTATCATAAGTACACTGCTTCCCTCTGTGTAAAAATGGGGAGCGTTCTGTGGCCTACTATATGTATGTGTGCGTGTGAGAGAGAGAGAAAGAGCGAGAGAGTGTTGCATGGATACACAATATGGGGGCAGGAATGGTACATAGGCCAAATGTTCAGGTTGATGTAACTAACAAGTGTTAGTACAGGACAAATTTGTCAGCTTTCTTACCAGAGATGAATTGATACTCTAAAAATAATTCTATAGTTTGGAGCAAAATTATAAAATTAAACATGTAGGTGGCCTATTTATATACTGCTATAGAAGTATTTTTTGAAGAGAAATATGCAATGAAGCTATTGCCTACATGAAATGTATATTTAAAGATTTTTTTCCTGAGGATCAGGAATATAACAAAGATGTATTTAACTACAAAATACTGTGATCATCAAACAGCACAAACTTTCATTTCATGGTGTTAATTGGTTTAATTTAATTAAACCATCATTTTATCATGTGGGAACATAAGTTATTTGGTCAAAACTTAGACTTATATTTGTCTTTTCTTTTTGTCTTAATATATTTCTTTCAAAGTGCTGCCAATTGAAAAGGGAAGCATTATGTTTACAAATCTAATTTTTTTTAATGTTTGCCAAAAATTTTGGTAGTATCTTTAATAAACTTGTCTTCAGCATCAACTCTATTGTCATGTATTGCTTACTAGAATATAACTTACAATAGAAACTGAGTTAGTGTATTATTGAATCTTACAAAAAAATTTAGATAATAGTGAGGCAGCACAATTGTAGCCATTATAGTCTCTCAAGTTTGAAAGGAAGGTAGCAGACTTCATAATATGTCAGCTGAGTGTGTACCAAATCCTGCAGCGTGTTTCTTGGGTATGCAGAAGAACTCAGGAAGTGGCACATCCACACAGCCATCCAAGCACCCGGCTCTGCCCAAGGAACGCCACTGCCGGTAGAGATTTAGACAGGTATGTCAGGCCATTTTCAGCACAGAATCGTTCTTCAGGTATCTCTCCACTTGTGCCATTTCTTGAGGCCTCCCTTCTGGGTAAGATGAGGATTGAAAGCTACATCTCTGGTATGTTTCACTGGCAAGAAAGTAACATGAGGGAAAACTTGTAGCCCATTGTTACAAAAAAGAATTGTATTTTTCTCCAGTGAACACATTGTTAAGAAATTGCAATTTTCACATTATTTATTCATAATAGAAAATACAAAATATTTTCTCTTCCTGTTCTGTCAGTACCAGTGCCCAGACAATGTTTGATTTGGGAATATGTTTGATCTAGGTATCCTTCCCTTGATGTACAATATGCCTGTTTTAATATTTTATTTTGGTAAGAAAAACTTTGATATTTAAACTTCCTAGAATTACCTGGGTGATCCAAATGCCCTACAAATTGATGCACTTGATAACTGCATGTGTGTATAGGATTATGAAAGAACAGGATACCTAAATTAGTAGGATAGCACTTTCTGATTATCAGATTGACAGTCTTCCTGTATCCATATCAGTATCAGTGTAGTAGTCATCATACCGAATGGTATAAAAACCTAGATTTGTAACAGCTGACTTGGGAATTTTGGCATGTCCATATAGGCTCTTTGCACTCCTCTCAAATTAGTTCTGCCTTATATTCTTACACCATTCTCACATTTGGATGATAGCAGATTTACTACTGGCTCAGCTTCACAATATTGGAAAAAGTGGTAATTCCTTTTACAAATATGCTGTCCTTAAAATTTATAGATAATCTGTTTTCTCATTGGTGGGTATATTTTTCTCATCCCAACTGCTGATTTTTCCTGTAGTATTGATCCCATTAAAGGAAAAACATAGCTTAACATTTTCACAATCGAGTTGGCTTCACTTGGGAACATGCAGACATGAAACTCATAATAAATAACTAGATTTCTTTTGAAGCTTGGCTCAAGGCTCATGATTTCATTAGGGAGTTGACAGCAACTCTTATGGTTGGTCACACAGTCATCCAGATGTTTATACTGGATTTGGCATTTTTATCCTCTTATTTAGTCCTTTCCAAAGACCTAAAATAGGCAAATATTGTTTGAAAATGTTAAAGGTATCATCACAAAATGTAAACTGTTACAAGTAAAGCTGCCTTTCTGCAATTAATTGATGGTAATTTTGTCACTTACTATTCTTGTGACCAAGCAAACGTACATCACCTGCATATTCCACTTTAAGAAACACTTGAGCTTAATGTATTTGAATAATTTTGATTATAGAGATCCCTGCAACTGTTCCTGTATGCCCTATAGCCCAGGTGATGGAAATAGGTAACGTTCACAAATGGCTGAACTTTCCCTTAGAATCTCTTAGATAAGTGTCACCATCTTATCACATTTTTTAAAATTAATTTGTTATGAATTTTTATAATTTTATCTATTGGTTATGTTTTTCGTTCTTTTTACTATGAATATATGGCTATATTTGCCATGAATCTATTAATTCAGCACTGAGCGAGTGAGTGAATTAATTAATAAATGCGTGGATACTGCTACACATATATATATAAAAACTTGGAAAGTAATACAAAGTCAGAAAGCTACAGCAAAAGGACTGCCCAAAGGACTACCCCCAATGTTATGACCCGGGACATACACACATCTCAAGCAGTTCATCGAAGTGATAGGGCCATGACACCCTCTGGAACAGTGCTATATACCCTAGTGTCCTAAAATGCCACTCTAGACACTTCCAGAGCAGTATTCAAAATACCTTGAGCCAATGGATCCAGAATTGAAAATGGCAATCATGCAGAAATTCATTATACATTTACTTGGAACATGCTATTTTATTTCATTTATGCTTTCATTTGCATAAATGACCAGATCTCAGTGCTATATAATAAGGCTGTACAATGTTTTGATTTAATTTAGCTGAGGTATTTTAAAAGACATGAAAGTACAATGAGAACATACTGTATATGCAGTCATTGAGGCTGCTACATTTGCTTCTAGGTATGCATTGCTTGCTATTGAAACCTCCCTGCCACAGCTGCATTGGTGAGAAAAAAAAGCACAGCGCTTTCATGACTTGCTGACACAAGCTGTGTTTGTTCACCTGCACTTTCAAAATATATCATCCAAATGAAATCTAAAGCATTGCACAGTCTTAGTATTAATACAGGATGGAGAATGTGATTGATCGCTTGTTCTTTACTCATCAGATAATGTTACCCTTGTCTCTTGCTATTTCCATCTCAGGTCCCCAAATCCTAAATGTTGCACATACAAATTGTGATGCTTCGTGTATACTATTACGTTAATCCTATGAAACTATTTCTGTCTGCTTCATAATGAAAATACCATACTGGGTACTTACCATATGGTAAGTTAACTTACCATATGGGTAACTTACCAAAGCTAAATAATTTAATTACTCATTTTAGTGATTTATGAGGAAGATTTTTAAAACTCCAGTTGAATTGGCACTTCTAATTTCATTTATACAATAAGCTTTGATGTATTGTGGAAATGGTGTATCTTATTACAAAAAAAAGCCCCCCCAAAAATCATAATAAGGTAACTTTCCTGTGCTGTCCCTTCCAGACAACTCAGCAGAACAGAAAACCACATGAAATCAGTGGAAAGGTACATCACATTGTTCACCTCATTTTATTCAAAAGCAAAGGTTTGTTCTATAGAGATTGGTTTTTTCTCTTTTGCCTTGGTGAGATCACAACTAGAATATTACATTCACATCTAAGCACTGTATTTTAGAAAAGATATTGACAAATTGGAGCATCTCCAGAGAAAAGAAACAAGATAATCAGAGGTTTAGAAGAAAAGTATGAATTTAGTCTGAAGAAAAGAAGACCACAGGGAGACATGATAATCTGTGTCCATAAATGCAAAGGATTTTCGTGTTACAGACAGGACAGACTTGCTCTGCATTGTTCCAGGAATTTAGACAAGAAAAAATGGTTTTAAATTATAAGGCAGGAGATTTTGAGGGACATCAGGAAGAGTTTCCAACCATAACAGCTATTTAACAGTGGAGCAGACTGTCTCACGAAGTGGTTGACTGTCTTGTGCTGAAAATACTTAAACTAAGACTGGATAGCCAATGACAGAGAAGCTGTAGTGTTGCATTCTTGCCCTGGGCAGGAAATTGATCTTCCATAATCTCCTAAAATGCTTTCCAAGCTTTACATTCTAGAATTCTCTGAGCACAAGATATAGTTGCTTCAGAGCAGGGCTGTCAAACTCCCGGCCCGCAGGCCGGATGCATCACATGCTGGCCAAGCCCACACTCGGTTTAGCGAAGGGGGGAAAAGTCCAGATATATCACATGACCCTGCCGTGACGACGTGAGTTTAACACCCCTGCTTTAGAGAATTGTAATCAAGAGCTATATTTATATCCCCACACAAAATATCCAAAATATTTTAGAAACAAATTCTAAAGTGTTCTATATTATTTACAAAGCATTATCAAAGCTTTAATAGAGTTCAATGAACTTGGCAATTTAAAGCAAGGTTAAGTAGATTTTAGGAACAAACAAACAAAAACTTAAGGTAAAAGTGCCATAGAAATTGCATCAGTATTTGAATGCCTGTTACCCACATACAGCTAATGATGACCAGAACTGACTGCAGAAACAGGGCTATCCAGGAATTATAGTCTTCTCCTGAGGAGACTATTTTATCTGAGCTGAGGACTATTCCCAATGTGCTTTTCCAAGCAATGTACTTTTTTATTTATTTATTTGTCAAGCAAGTATTAGATAACAAATATAAGTATAACATGAAATGGATATGAATAAAAGGGGGCATTAGGACAGGGACGGAAGGCACGCTGGTGCGCTTATGCATGCCCCTTACAGACCTTAGGAATGGGGTGAGGTCAATAGTAGACAGTCTATGGTTAAACCTTTGGGGGTTTGGGGAAGAAACCAGAGTCAGATAGTGCATTCCAGGCATTGACCAATCTGTTGCTGAAGTCATATTTTCTGCCAACGAGTTTAGAGCGGTTTACCTTAAGTTTGTATGTATTGTGTACTCGTGTATTGTTGTGGTTGAAGCTGAAGTAGTCATTGACAGGTAGGACATTGTAGCAGATAATTTTATATACTACACTTAGGTCAGACTGAAGGCGGCATAGTTCTAAATTGTCTAAGCCCAAAATTTCAAGTCTGGTGGCAATAAGGTATTCTGTTGCGAGCAGAGGAGTGGAGGACTCTTCTCGTGAAATATCTCTGGACTCTCTCAATTGTATTAATGTCTGATATGCAGTATGGGTTCCAGACAGAGCTGTATTTGAGAATTTATGTTGTTAAGTGAGTTTTGTGCCATTTTATGACTTTTCTTCCACATATGATCCTGGGAGACTGCAACCCTCATAAATATGTGTCGATTGCCAAGCATCTGAATTTTATTCACATGACCATGGGGATGCTGTAGGGTCATAGGTGTGAAAAATAGTCATGTCATTTTTTTCAGTGCCGTTGTTACTTCAAACAGTCCCTAAGTGAATTGTTGTAAGTCGAGGACTATCTGTAATACCAACAACAATTAGGATTCATCATGACCATGCATTTTTTTAGGCTGGATTTTGTTCTTTTTTTAGTGATGTAAGTAAGTTTAAATATTTTCCCCCTATCCAGCCCTCTTCAAAACTAGCATTGCCAGGAGAAAAATAAGAAAGCAGAGTTATTTTTTCTACTTTTACTGGTGATTTTTTTCTTTGAACAATTTCTACAAATTAGATTAAACCAGCACTAGACCTGGTCTATATTTTGAGGTGTGGTTGCCCTATTTCCCTTAATTAATCTTCTCAACCATAAGATTTTACAACAAAATCAGGGAAAGGAACACAAGAAATCCTACATATACAGCGATGTTATGCCAGGAGTCATAGATTGCTGTTTAGGCAATGGTGAAATATTGTGACTCTAAAAGTTATCTATTGCAAGGTGATATTAAAATGTTGCAGCAGTGATGCTGCCTGTAATGAATTGCACACATTTTTAGTCTTAGCGTTTTGAATACTCACAGTACAATGTGGAAAGTGAACATTAGAACATGTGTCTATATTTCATGGAAGTAAGGAAGCAACTGCCTTGTTCAGATTAAAAGTCAAATAAAGAGATTGGGCCAAATTACAGTATTTGGGAAAGCACAGGGCTTTTTTCTTCAGCAGATTAAAAAAAAGTCAATCAATTTAAACTGTGTGTTCAGATTGCTGACCCAATAATCTCTCTGCAGAGGACATGCACACACAAACCCGCAGATACACTTGCAGAATCCTCTGATTAAAAAGGCACTGGCAGAATTTTGCTACGAAGAATTCCAGGCCAAGTTGGAAGATACTTCACTTCAAAAAAAATTTTTTTGAAACATGTTTGAAACTCTAGGTGCATTTTATGTTGTTTGTAGCATTGACTGATTGTCTGATATGATTTTTAGACTGTCACACTCATCAGTTTCTTAGGAATAACATGGTACAAATAACATGCTAATAAATACCATTTTTAAAAATGCCACACTTCTTCAATATAAAACCAGAATGATACAGTATGTAAAGTTCGCTTCTTTTAGAAAAGTATGCAGATTTTTTTTCTCCTGTAATTGCTGGATTCGTACGTTGCCTGCTTCCAATTCAATCTTATTCACAGTAAATTTTGCATTGATTGTGTCCATCCACAATATTAGTGTTTTGTACAATAAAGTGGAATCATACAAGATTCCATACAACAGTATTTGTGGAGCATAAATTCCAGAGAGATTTTACCCACTGTAGCAATGGTGCTGTTTCACAATTTGCTCTTTGTTCAGTGAAGTTTTCCAGAACTTTCTTAATGCGTATATATTTGTGTCTAGTCTGCTTTAGACTATGCAAAGATTTCTTACTGGTGCCTGTTTAACCCTAGCATTGCCATAGAAAAAAAGTGTAGAAGACTTAATTGTCTTTTCATAAAGCCTGACAATCAGGTCTCTAAAAAGCAAAACAACTTGGTGCATACAGTACTGCTTACCGATTAATGAAGAACTGGCCTCATGCAGGCAAGCCCACTGGTCATATATAATCTCTTTTTCCACCTAAAACACCAGGTTGTTCATCTTTAGAAAAGTAGAACTTTGGTACAAGAAATTGTATTCTTCTCCAAAAACAGAGTTTTCTTCCATTACTCAGTGCTTTCCTGCAATATATGCCATTTCTCCCCTGAAAGCTACAACAGTGTATGAAATAGGGCAGAAGCTCTTGGAGACAGACAGCGTGGCTGGCTTGACTAGAGATCAAGCACAACTTCAGACATCTTCCTGAACTTCCTTAGTTGCATTTCACAGTCACATTAATTGCAATGTGTAATTGCAATAATTGCACTGATGTTTTCTGTCTTTCAAAATGAGCATCAGAGATGGATGTGTTGATAGAAATAAAGCAAAGGAAAGAAAATTGCAGTTTCATATATGTTCCCTTTACCTTCATGATGCAAATAATTTCAATGTCTCGAATAATAGCAGCCTCTATAGCAAAGTACTAACCTTGTACTAAGTGCTATATAAACATTAAAATCAAGATACTGTCGACGTGCAGGGCCCATGTATACATACCCACAAATTGATGGAGAAAGAAGAAAAAAAATTAACTGGAACACAAGCTTTTAATTCTGACTTGGCTTAACTTGGTTTAGGTGAAACTTGGCTTAGTGCCACTAACTGTGAAAAGGATTTTAGAGTCCTAGTGGACAAACAGTGTGCAGTGGCAGTAGCCAAAAAGCCAATGCAATCCTAGACTGCATTAAAAGAGGGATTGAATCACAATCACGTTCTAGTACCGTTTTACAAAGCCTTAGTTGTTGTTGTTGTTGTTGTTTTTATTTGATTTATATGCCGCCCTTCTCCGGAGACTCAGGGCGGCTTACAATGCGTTAAGCAAGAGCCTTCATACTTTTTGTATATTTATACAAAGTCAGCTTATTGCCCCCACAAACTGGGTCCTCAATTTACCTACTTTAGAAAGGATGGAAGGCTGAGTCAATCTTGAGCCTGGTAAGATTCGAACCTGCAGTAATTGCAGGCAGCTGTGTTAATAACAGGGTGCTTTAGACCACTGTACTACCAAGGCCACACTTAGAATACTGCATCCAGTTCTGGTCACCACAATATAAAAAAGATGTTGAGACTCTGGAAAGAGTGCAGAGAAGAGCAACAAAAATGATTAGGCAGCTGGAGGCTAAACCATATAAATAAGTTATAACTGATATGTTTAATCTAATGAAAAGAGGGACTAGGGATGACATAATAGCACTGTTCCAATATTTGAGGGGCTGCTACAAAGACAAGGGGGTGAAACTATTTTACAAAGCACCAAAAGGCAAGACAAGAAACAATGGTTGGAAACTAACCAAGAAGGGAAACAACCTACAATTAAGGAGAAATTTCCTAATGGTGAGAGCAATCAACCAATGGAATAGTTTGCCTTCAGAAGTTGTGAGTGCTCCATTACTGGAGGCTTTCAAAAAGAGATTGGACAACCATTTTTCTGAAATGGTATAGGTTCCCTGCTCAAGCAGGGAGAGGGGACTAGAAGTCCTCCAAGGTCTCTTCCAACTCTATTATTCTATGTTCTAGCTATGGGGAAGCAATTGGGATACTATATCAAACCCTCACCCTCTCCTTCCCTCCCTCCATTCTCCTAACTTCAGCTTGGTTTTCAATACTGAGTAGCTGAAGAGAAAGATTCTATGTACATTCAGCTGAAAATAATTGTAATCCGTGTAATTAGGAATGCAGGAAATGCATTCAGTTATATAAATAACCATTAATAATCAAAAATGCTATAGTCCAAATCAGACTTAATTTTGCTTTCATAATTCTTCCTAATACCAGCCCCATATAGCTAATAACTGAATAAGTAATGAATGAACATTAGTCTGGTTTCTTCATTTAGGACCAACTGCCCGAAGTAGGGCAGCAACTTGCCAGTCTTGCCAGGCACACAACCCTCAGGCAGAGAAGAAATGGCTCCATGATGGGCAGCTGAAGGGCAGGTGTGCCCATCGGCCCACATTGTGGTGTCATCAATCCGTGGGCCCAGAGCTGTTTCTTCTCAGCTTAAGGGAGGACATGAAGGGCCTGGCAAGATCAACAAGCTGCTGCCCTACTTTCCTGCTGCTGTGTGTGGAAGTAAGATATTTTCAATTGCTCTGAGCACCAAGTGAGGCAGTGCTCTCTTTTCCCTCTCTCCTTCTCTCTTTCATTCTACCTAGTCTTCACTTCACTTCTTATACCCTCTAAAATAGGTAAGAAGCAATGCTCCATTGGGGGAGGGTGGAAGGAAGTCGTCACCATGAGAGAGGCATATGGTTATCAAGTTCTCCAGAGTTTAATTTAGCTCTCTAAAGATGCATGTCTGCACTTCTGTTTCCTCTGGGTCTGCCAGGGGACAAGCTGGTAATTAAAAAAAAAAAAAAAGCAACGTTTAACTTTTCAATTTCTTTCATGTGGCTTCCTTTAAAAAAAATGTCTCTTTAGCCATCAGGGAATTTACTCAACATATCTCCACTGTGATATATTTGATGAACTAAGGGTGTTTTTGCTCCATTATTCTTCATTTGTAAATAATGCAGGCTTTCATTTCAAACTCATTGCAAACAAATCTTTTTTTATAAAATAAATATGAGGTTAGTCATTAGTGGGATGTGGGCAGGCTCATACTATATATATTTACACGGTAAACACTGTACCATACATTTAATTGGATTTTAGGCCAATAGCTCATTCATCCTACCCAAATGACTTACAGGCAAATAATAAAAACTTCCAACCCAAATATATTTTATGAATTACACTTTCAAATTCTGATAAGATTCAGAGGGGGACCAATTTAGAGCCCCAAACTACAGTTTAGGCTCAAGAAATCTGAAACCCTTGAGTTTCCCCATTAAACATAATTGGACAGCACTGTGGGGAAATTATTCTTTTTCTTATGTGACAGAATGTATTTAGTCAGTTAAATTACATGCTACTAATAGTCTAAGAGAAAACAAAACAGAAGGGGAAACAGCCTTGAAACGCTGCGATGCTGATGAAGCCTAGGAAAAAGACACTGTTGGCAATGGAAGAAAATAAAAAGATTGGCACATGAAATGTACAAAGCACGAACCGTATCTAGATGGATGCTGTTGTAGGAAAGATTGGAGGTGCTAGAAAATTGAAAATAAAATTCTAAAACATTGGAAAGAATGGATCGAATTTAACTATAATGTTTCTGAAAGTCAGATGTGACTAATCAGATGAAGAGATAGGAAGAAAATTAATTTTGCAGCCCTTGCCCTAGAGAAGAAGCCTGATTATCCCAGCTCTAAAAGTCATTTAAAAATCAGAATGGCTGGATATTAAACGAAAGCCACAGAGACTACTTTATGGTTTAGTGCAAAGCATGAACTCCATCCCTACATATAGTTTATTATATAAACTATAATAATCTCATTAAATAATTAAAGACTCCAAGTCCACCCAGTATTGTGGTTGAATTAATAACTGGTAAAGGCATTTAGCTGGTATTTCCACCACCATGTTTTATGGGATAAAATATAGTGCTTTTGCATCTACAGTTAATTGTGCTTTCAGTTCTGTTGGATATGCTTAGGTCTATGACAGTGTCATTGGCATCCACTATTTCCTGGATCCTCTCTGGAGCCCCAGGAGAATAAAAATTCCAGTATTTTGTGAGATATAATATTCCTGCTTGTCTAGGTATTTGTATCACTACACTGCTGTTTACCATGTGTTCTGTTGTCTGTCATGGTAATTCTCCCCCAAATGCTACATCCTAACATGTTTGCCTAACCCTAACCCTAACCCTTTCCCTAAAGGACTGGACACAACAGCTCAAGATGACTTCAATCCTAAAATAATGCTTCCCAGTGTAGTAAAACTGTAAATTGATGTGCTGTCCAGGATTATGAGGGTGCCCCCCTCCCCATTAACTTCTTATCAACACCAGTTTGTATTTCTGTATCAGATTTGCATCTTCCAGAAGGAAAAGTCATCTTTCTTGGTTCTCCACCTCTTCTCTTATCTTCATAATAAACCCTAACTGGAGATTAGCTCAAAGTCACTTGGTGGATTCCATGACTGTGTTTGAACCTCTTACAAATAAAATCAAGTTCATTTTTCAACCGTGTATTCTTATGCACTTGAAACTGTCCCTTCCACTCAAAAGGAAATTATTGGCAGGCTTGAAAGAATGTGAAGGTCCAAATAAGTGCAAAGAGCTGGGAACCCCTCAAAATAACAAAGTAATCCTACAGAGAACAAGAATAAACAGTCACAAATAAATTATGTATTTATAGTTTGATGTCCTGTTATTGACAGGACTTTTAAGGGGAGGTGGCCTTTGTAAGGCAACTGTTGGGAGGTTTATTTATTTATTAGATTTATATTGCCGCCTATTCGCCCATGGTGACTCAGATTAACAGCTGTTCACTCTTTTGCAAAAAAAGGGGGGATTCCTTAAGGAATTCATCCTGTTTAAAGCAAGACACCATGCTTAGTAGATAAGCAATGCTTGTTGAAAAGGAATTAAAACTGAGGGGGTCAAAATGGGAGAAGTCTCCAGGAATAAAACAGACTGATTAAGCAGATAGTACACACCCTGCACTGCAGCAAGTTGTGGCAAGAGCCACACATTTCGTTGGTTCTCTTTTGCTGCTTTCCTGTGTTCCGGGGTCACCTATATAAAGATAAAAATCAGGTTGGCAGAATGTTTCTACACATAAGAAATTAATCAAGGCAGCACTATCATAACCCCTTTTAATTAGGTAGTTCTAAACCCTGGTCATATAAGCCAGCTTTTTTCTTTTTTTTTTGGTTCATCTTCTTAAGTGGGAGGGAATCCTGAAGACTGCTGACTCATGAACTGTTCCAGTAGTCATTTGAAAAGCCCTGGTACCAAGCAAGTCTGATCATGATGTAGGTAATAGGAAGTGTTTTAGCAATAACCGAGTGTTAGAAGATTAGAAGAGTTAGAAGATTCAGCTGCACATTTTAGGACCATTTAAACATAGTAATCGGACAATTACAGGCAGTACAAAGAAGCTTCTCTGCTTACTGAATGGGATCAGCATAACTTCAGGGCATCTGTTATTTATCACACAAATGGGTTGTCTACTATGATATATACCTGTGATGGCGAACCTATGGCACGCATGCCACAGGTGGCACGCAGCGCCCTCTCTGTGGGCACGCAAGCCGTCACCCAAGTTCAGCTCTGCCATGCATGCGTGCACGCCTCCCACCAGATCTTTGCTGCGCATGCACGGGGGGGGTATAGGCAGGGGGCATGTGCGCATGCACGGGGGCAGTGTGCATGTGGAGCCACACACGCATATGCGGGGGGCAGGGCACATGAGGTGCGCACATTGCATTTTGTGGGTTTGGGCAAATGCATGCTTTGGGCATTCAGTCCAGAAAAGGTTAGCCATCACTGATATATACAATGTTTTCACTGGTCATTTATACTATGTTATACTGCACTCCACAAACAAATACAAGGAATTAAAAAAATAGGGTCCCAACCAGTGGTGGGTTCCTCCCAGTTCAGCCTGGTTCTCCCGAGCCGATAGCGGTGACAATATGACATCACCGAACCAGTTCTGTCCCCCCGCCCCCTACGCGCCCCACCCACCCACCCCTACATTATTCTTACCTTTTATTTGGCCCTACCCCCAATCTATTGCTGCCTCCTGAGTCCCAGCTAATGGCTAGAGGGGAAAAAACTGTTTAAACTCTTGCCGCAGGGCTTCAAGCTTTGGTATGGATGGAAATCAAGATACACTGACTTGAGGTCCTTAGAGGAAGACAGGTTTTCTGCAGCAACCTTTGATATTGCATGCTATTACCATATGGAATCTGTTTCCCCATAGCTGCCATAACTATCCCCCCAAAATGCCAAAACAAGTATTAGGACCAGAGAAAATGTGATAGAGGATTGGGAATGTAAGCTTGTGCTGTTTTGTCTATTGGCCAAGACCTACAAAAGGCAGGTCTTTATTCTTTCCATGTTAATTTTTTTTTTAAAAGTAATGTGATGTACACCACAGCTGACTTTGCAAATCATACTAGCCATGTTTTATAGGCTAGTACAATGAAGTTAGCCAACAGTGGCCTATTCAATAAACCATTGACTGCTGCTTGTGCTGGACACAGGAATTCTAAATGCCATGAAAATAATAAATATAAGCTGCAATGATGTCACAGGCAGATGCAACATGCAAACAGCATAATTTGTAGCATGATTCATGTGATATCATTTGCTGTACTGGTTCCACCCCTCCCCCAAGGATCCCTGTAGAATGCAGTGACTTGAGGTCACATACAGTTTGTTCCATTAGGCTAGTCTTCCTATTCTGGTATCCTCTTAATAGTTAGATTAAAATTCTCATAATTCTCTCAGTCAGCACATTCATTGGCCATTCTATGGGTCAAATTAGAGTTGTAGCACCACACAATTGAATAGCATCAGTTTAAAAAACCTAAACATTGGATATTACCTGTTGGCAACCATGCAGTCATCACACTTAATTCTTAATTAAGGGGTATCTATCTGTCTGTCTATGTCTGTCTGTCTGTCTGTCTGTCAATCTAATCTATCTATATCTAGTCAGTGTTAAGTCCTGCTGACTGATTGCATATTCCCTGTTGTTTTGGCAATATTTTTGGAAGTGCCCCAAAGGTGCTTTTTCAAGAGGCAACTAGACTTTCTGGTTTTTCTCTGAGCTGAAGAAGCTTCTTGGATGAGAATCAAAACATCTTCAAAGAAAAACCAGAAAATCCAGTTGCCTCTTGAAAAAGCACCTCTGGGACAACCATGACCTGGATGACTGAGAATCTCCACAGACATTTTGGGAAGTGGTATTGCCTTTACCTTCTTCCTAAGGCTGGGCTAGAATGACTTGCCCAGCTGACTTTGTGCCTACAGTGGGATTAGGTCTCATGATCTCCCAGTTTCTAGCCTGGTGCCCTAACCACTACGCCAATCTGACTCTTTAAACATAAATAGTTCTCCATAAAATAAATGTTTGTATATGTGTTTTTAAGTTGAATGTCCTATCTGGATTGTGATTGTGATGAATTGTACAAACACGGACTGGAGATGTAGAAATTGTGGCTGTACTAAAATTCCCACCATTCATTATTGTTAGTCTAATTTGCAAGTTTAGCGATTTCCAAAGGTTCAAATATGTCTTTGAAATCCAGAAGAGCATCATTCCTAGTTCAGATGAGTAAATTTCCTTCCTCAGCAAACCCAACCTCATATCTTATTTTCTTCTGCTGCCGCTCACCTCCCGGGGAGGAGACCAGTCATTAGAAGTAAGCGTCGGCTCATTAAAAACAGGGCATTGCTATAAAAGCAAGGAAGCTGATGACAAACAGTACATCATTTATGAAAGCCCAACCTCAGCTTGGTATTCAAACTTGGTAAATCAGGAAATTTCACTGAATGAGTAGGAGGACAGAGGATTGCAAAGCCTGTTTGTAATTAGCTACTGGCTTACATATAGTCTACATCATCCTGGGATATGCACAAGATTGCCACAATTATTATTCGTTTTTAATGGTGTCATAGTCGATGGTGCTTGATCTCAAATATTGTGATACTGCATCTTTTGTTGTTTGTTTCCAGTCCTATGGATTGTAATCTTTGTAAGGTTTGACAAATGCACAGCTTTACTTCACCTTGCTCACTCCATCCCATACAGTAATAGGAGGTAACTTTTCAAGTGAAACACGAGGCAATGGTAGATGAAACCAGGAACCAATGTCTGAGAAGAAAGAAAACCTTTTAAATAGAAAAATATTTAATTTTAAAAAGCACTAATCATAAATCCCCATGCTTTCTGGGAAATTCTTGGAGTTGAAGATCCTCACTCTTAAAGTTGCCCAGCTTGAGAAGCGCTACTCTAAAGTAAACCCACCATTATGTTACAGTAGTATCAATGATCACAGTTGACTGCCATCGCTGAATCCACAGACTTACAATGCAAATAAATAATGGTAATATTAGCAAGGTTTCTCAGACTTCTACAATTAAATGAAAATGAAACTATTTTGTAACTATCTTCTGTTTCTCACTAGCATTGAACTCGTTTCTCAAGAAGTTAATTTAAAAAAACTGTCCCCACTACCCCAAAAAATACTTTTGATTCACAATTGCTCTATCGACGCACATCCCATGTATATATATCATATTGTCCCCAATCCTTTCCAACCTGCTTTGCCCTATTTGGCTAGTTCCCTAAAGGCATCCTATTGCATCATTGTGAATAAACTCTCTGACAAAATGTTATCTTTCAAAAGCAAATATTGCACACATCATAAAAAGCAAAAGTTCAGTGGATGCAATTAAACATAGAGAGATTTTGCAATTGTTGTTCAAGACTGAAACAGAGGTTGACACTGAAGTGTTTTAGAAATTTTGTTTTTCTTCCTCTCCATGTTCCACACACACCACAAAACTAGAATTTTGAGGGCTATAAGACAGTAGTGGTTTTCGCTTACCTTCACTACCGGTTTGGGACTGTGAGCACACACGTGGGCACACACTTTGCTCGCGTGCGGCACTTTTGCGCATGCATAGAACCTTCTGCTCATGCGCAGAGCATCCGTGATGACATCCGGGTAGGTGGGCGGAGCCTCCCACCACAGCCACTACTGGTTCACCCGAATCGGGGCGAACCGGTAGAAACCCACCAACTGTCTCTCAGGTCATGATCAGAAAGAACAGGAGTAAAAAAAATTTCTACAGCAAGATTAAGTTTTGTGATGAGGCTTCTTAAAATTCAAAGCCATAGAAGATTGTGAGTCCACAATATATTATTGTGGAGAAAAATAATGCCTTCCTGTCATTCAGGAAGTGTGTACTCCTGAAGGATGAACTAAATTAATTTGAGTTGCATTTTATTTATTATCACCTAGCATTTATTTTGATGTCAAAGAAGCCTAAATTCCTACACTTAACAATTATAGAGAAAGAATTAGATAACATTTAGTGTATATGTTTATGTTTGTATGTGTGCATATAAATAAACAAAAACTCATACATCTTTTAATTTGGTTTTATTTTTCAATCTATTCTTCATCAAATTCAAAGGACATGTCTAGCATATCTACCAACTGTTTTTTCTCCCAACTATTCTGAGTAAACTACTCTTAGATATAATGTGTCATTTATTGTCACCAAGTGGCACCTGGGTGATTTGAAAATGAATCAATCTTGTTCCACACTCCATTCCCTTTATTTAAATATAAAATTGAATAACTTGGCTAATTAGGATAAATGTTAGGGTTCTTTTAAAACAAAAAGCCATAGGGAATAAGGAAGAAAGAAAACAGGATATGGAATTTGCAGATCAGGAATTATGATAGTAGAATAGAAGATATCAAACAGACAAAAAGTTGTATAAAAAAACATTTTTTCTACTACCAGTTTGCCATGTGAATACTAAAATTTTGTGTTTTATTTTATTTTTTTCTATTTTTTCCCCCTTAGACCAGATGACACTTTGTTAATGTGGCACTTCAATTCTGTGTAGAAGATACAGAGAAGCAGACCGGCAAGTAGACAGGTAGACAGATAGACAGACAGACAGACAGACAGACAGACAGACACACAGACACACAGAGACACACACAGACAGACAAACACACACACACACACACACAAAAGATTGTGCCTGGTCAAGGTACATACAATACTTCAGGAATCAATTATGAAAGCAAGCTTAATGGATGACAGTTTGTTTGAAAGTTTATTTTCAAGTGATGGCATACTAAGATATCAGCGGACCTCTAAAATGTTTGACCTTGGTATAAAACTCAAAAATAAACATTATTTATTTATAACTTACTGATTGTTACCCTAATGTTCAATGATTTGTGGCTTTTTCCAATGTTTTCTCTGCATTCTGATTCAATTTACTTATAACGTATATTGCACATAAACAGAAGAAAATGGTAGGATTTTTCCTTCCTATGTTGATGGCATCTTCATTGTTCATTAGCACTGGAATACTTCATTGTGTATTGATAGTTCTTTTGATGCACAGACCTGTCTCCAGGCTGTTGATAGACTGGCAACAGAATAACAGTGTATGAATCAGAGTTCTGCCAAGACATTTTGAAGTACATAATCATTTCAGCTTCAATATATAAGTATTTAAAGAGAACATATTGAATTGTTTTAATTAAAAATAGTATTGCTCCTGGGGCTGTAGTGTCAATTAGAGGCATGGAATTTCCTCCATGTAATAGCATTTTGTTTCATATCTAACTAGAGGGCATACCTCAAAGAGCAGCTAATAATCTAGGAAGGTAGCTAAGCTTTTCTTGGTTACTGACTCATAAAGAAAACATGATTTTAGCAACACATCCCCCTCTATTTGACATTTATCATTTGATTTATTTATTTCATGAAACAAATATTCACAGCATTATTTTAAACTTTAGACTTAATGGTTTTAGTGAGGTCTTTGATGGACATATCAGCTACTGGTACATGGGAGAGGGGGGCAGTAGTGGGTTTCAATTTTTTTTACTACCGGTTCTGTGGGTGTGGCTTGGTGGGCATGGCTTGGTGGGCACAGCAGGAGAAGGATACTGTAAAATCTCCATTCCCACCCCACTCCAGGGGAAGGATACTGTAAAATCTCCATTCCTTCCCCACTCCAGGGAAAGGTTACTGCAAAATCCCCATTTTCTCCCAGTCAGATGGGACTTGGGAGGCAGAGAATAGATGGGGTGGGGCCAGTTAGAATTTTTACTACCGGTTTTCTGAACTACTCAAAATTTCCACTACCAGTTTTCCAGAACTGGTCAGAACCTGCTGAAACCCACCTCTGGAGGGGGGGTAAAGCTGTGTTCCATGCAGAAAAATGTAGCCTGAGCTATTTAAAAAAACTACATGGGCTTTCACTCTTGAAGAAAACTGTAATTTCCTGGTCCAATGGGAAATACAGAAACAAGATGGTTGAAGAGTACCTGGCTAAAGTGAGCTATGATGCTGGACTGATAATCTAAGGTAGTGTCTTTGTTCAGAATGCTAGTCTGTTCTTGTTTTAGTCAAATATAATTTGTAAATTAATTTTTCAGTTTGCTGGGTATATATTTCCATGCATGCAGTAATGATTGAAACTACAGATGGATGCTGGTTAATATTAAATTCTTTATCCTGAGGATTTTAACCTTGTATGTGTGGGATAACTTCATGGTTTCTGGGACATATGGAAACTGAAATCTGAGGAAATAGAAGGAGGGGAGGAGAAAGACAATGAAAACTGTATGCAGCAAATGATACTTAAGTATCTCAGTAATTCAACCATGAAGATTATTAAGTGTTGTCTAGGGCCAAACTCTCTCAACATATTGTACTTAATCTGACAGAACTATTGTAAAAAGTAAAACAGGGAGATGTCTATGGACCTTCTCAGTCATGGTTGTCCCAAAGGTGCTTTTTTTAGAGGCAACTGGACTTTCTGGTTTTTCTTTGATGTCGTTTCGCTTCTCATCAAAGTACTCAAAAGTATCCAAAGTACCTTTGGATAAAACAGAGAGATAAAATAAGACAGAGAAAGCACTTAAAGCATGACTTCTGACATTTCCTCCAAGTCCTTTATCACCATTGATCAGACATTTGTGCATATGGGTCCCTGCGAAGCTGAGTGGAGGCTGCACATTCTCCTGCCAGGTGGAAGAAGCTTAGACTGGACGGAGGTACTTGACCAGGTGGAAGAAGCTTAGACTGGAGGGAAGGATTTGATCAGGTGGAAGGAGCTTAGGCTAGAGGAGGCAATAATATTGTAAGTCTCTTGCCATCTGCCTTTCCCATAGATAAACACTGAAGGAATTTGAAGGGGAAATTACCTCATGGCCCCATCTGACTCAGACCATTTTGAAAGTTGATCTTTCTTTTACTGTTCTGCCCACCAAGATACAACCATGAAATCTGGTCATATTCTATTCAGTTTCTTCTGCTCGATGAACAGACATCTCCTCCTCCTTTGTTGGGTTGGAAAAGAAGAAAAAGAACCAGTTAAATTTGACTAACCTTCCAAGCATGAGCATTGCAAAAGGTTAACCGACTGAACCAGGCTGAAATGTTAGATGAGAGTCTTCTCAGAAGTATAGCAGTATTTTGTTTTCTACGGCCAGGAACAGACAAATAATCCTAGCCTGGGTGTACAAAATCCAGCCTTGGCACATCACTCAGGGATTCTGCAGTTTGTTCTTAAAAATAAAACAATTAATTTTGGGGAAGGCACATTCATTTTTGAAGGATGACACAAGCTCCAGGGCCTGCAAGGTCTGTGTTGCTAACTTGTGATATACATCCTTTAAATAAATATATTCATTGCAGTGCTTTTAGGAAATGTTCAGATGTTACACAGAAAACAGCTGTGTAACTACCAATTAAATGAAGAGTAGAAGCCCTATGACTCTCAAACTATGATTCAGCACAATCCATCTTTTTTTTTTGATCAGTGATCAAACTGGCTTTAGCTCCCAGGTGCTGGTGGCTAGCTACAACTCAAAGGCTACACATTACTCACCCCCAAATTAAATAGATCCCATAGTTTATATATGCCACATAAACTCTTAATCCCTGTTTAATTTGACTGGAATCTACTGGATACTTTTTCTTCTATTATTTCCCCCAAAAAACAATCAATCAGCCTGTGTCTATGATATATATGGTAGTGGAAAATTGGGCAAACATTTCATGTGAATGTGCTTGCAAATGCTTACAATACTCATAGGTTTCCCTGAGATCAGTGGATACTAATAGATGTGAATGTCTGTTCATTAGATCAGGAGCCCAAAGTATTAGATTATATGAAACATGATTACAACATGGATTACTATTTTCTGAATTATGAAATGTGTTCATTTTGTTTGTTTTATTTCTATTTTATTTCTATCTAAATATTCTGCTTGGTAAAACTGGGTGGAAATTGGCCAAACTAAAGCACTTCATTAAACTGTGCAAAGCTCTTCATTAAATTTTGCAATAGTGCAACTTTGATAAATTGCAGTATTTTTCTATGTTGATGAAATTAGAAAATGAAACACAATGGAACAATGCTGCCATCTACAGGGCAATATGGCATTACATAACATAAATGGATGAACTAAATCCTCATAAAATTTCATTAACTATTCTTTATGCATTAGAATAATCTATTAAGTATATTCATCCTGTCTCGTGGAGACCATGTATAAAGAGAGGAAATTCTTCCAATTTCCTGATCTATATATGCACCCAACTTTGGGTTATAAGCATATGACCTTGTTGATGATTTGGAATGCACCAACATTTCCTCTAAGCTTTTCATAGGTTCTGGGCAAATTTGCATATCTTGGCTGAATTTTATATATTATTTTAAAAAATGCAACTTTATTCAATTCCGCTTAATTCTAAAGAAATATATGTTTCACCTCCATTGTCTTTACTTTCTTTATATTTAGATCTGAAAGGGAAGACAATGAAAACCATACATTTTTAACCCTTTGTGATCAACCTGTAACTACTGAGGCTATTATTATTGTTGTTGTTGTTGTTGTTGTTGTTGTTGTTGTTGTTGTTGTTGTTGTTAGTGGAGGTTCATATAATGCCTTTCATTATGGTAGTTCATATAATGCCATAAGGTACCTAAAAAGTTAACAGCAAATATACCACACAAAATATAAAAAATTTAAGTACTCTAAATTAACTCTAAATCAGCTGCAAAGGAAGAATCTCTCCAAACTTTTTCTAAAGCCATAAAAATGGGAACTTAGAACAGCTCCTAAAGGAATACATCCTGTAGAACAGAGGTCTCCAAACTTGGCAAGTTTAAGACTTGTGGACTTCAACTCCCAGAATTCCTCAGCCAGCAACTTGAGTTGAAATCCACAAGTCTTAAACTTGCCAAGTTTGGCGACCCCTGCTGTAGAAGGAGGAAGTCCTGTATGTGCCTAAGAAAGATATTTTTTAAGCGACCCTTTCCTACTGATTAACTGATTCATAGCAAGGTAGATTGTTCCTCAAGAAGATTCCATTAGAAGAATCAGGTATCCTGTTTCTTTCCACCACACTACCATCTACTTCTTTCCATTTGACATGCCCTCTAATCATCAGGGGGAGGAATATACACCTAACTAGCTTCTGAGACAGAACTGTGAGAGATCTTGGGTTCACAACCTTCTTGTGTTGTTTTCCAATGGATATGAGAGAGATAGCTATAATTCCCAGTCAACTGTTCAGAGTTGGCTGAAGAGAATTAATTTTAATTTAATTCCGAACAGAACCAGGGCTGTTTGGAGTTAAATGTATCCCTTTACAAATATTAGACAGGTCATCTTACTTGTTTTTCTGAGCATATAACATCCTAATCACCTCAGAACTCAGTGCTATGGGATCTCTGGGCCATTGCATGTATAGAAGATAATATCACATGGTTATGATTATTTTGTGAATCAAAACCCTGAATTTAAAGAGTAGTTCAACGTTATGCAGGAAAGTTATTCTGGAAGTGCTCAGGAAAAAGCTGGATAATGTCATGGAGGCAACATGGATAATTACTTTAATACAATACAAAAGATGATTCCATTATAGGTTTTACGCACTATGCACCACATTTATATAGGATTATTCTGTCAATTGTTTATATTGAAAGCCAGTGAATGCTTACTGGTAAATAAACCCCATTAAGTTTGATAAAATGTATTCCACGTCCTAGTACGATGAAAGATCTGATTTAAAATCTTGAAATTGTGATTAAACTGTGGATTGCTCTTCTGCAGGTCATCTCTTAGATGCTTTGCCTCAGTTTGTTTTCCTCTTTACTGTTTCATGGACTTTCTAACTGAATAGGCAAGGACAAGTCATGAGCCGCCTTGTTGCACAGGGCCATTTTCTCTTACCTGCCCTCGCTGACGGTCAGCATTCATCCAGGCTTACTTGTGCTTTCTAAATAACACAACAGGATTTTGTATGGCTTTATATTTGTATAGTATTCTTTAAAATATCTGTGCGTTCCCAATTTTTCAAGTGATCATTCACATTCATTCTAACATTTGTCCCCCTTGGTTTCACAGTCCGCCTGTGTGCACTGAGATCTCCATTCTGTATGGTCTGCAGAAGATCCCTAGCTGAGCTTTGCAGGATGCATGCCATCTTTCAGTCAATCAAACCAGGGGTGGGCTCTAAATTTTTTTACTACTGGTTCTGTGGGCGTGGCTTATTTTGTGGGCTTGGCATGGAGGTCATGTGACTGTTTGGGCGTGGTTAGCTGGTCATGTGACCAGGTGGCCATGGCTATGTGTATAGGGACTACTCAGAGGGCTGAAAAAAGTCATTTCTGACAGGTCCTCGCACTTTTGACTGGTCCTCACACTTATGACCATCCTCACCTTTATGCCCGTGCAGCATTCTTAACAACCATGTCACTCATTTCACAACTGCTTCTCTTCACCATGGTGACAAGATAGGGCAAAAAACGTAAAATGTGAGGACAGTCATAAGTTCGAGGACAGGTCAAAAGTGCAAGGACCAGTCAAAAATAACTTTTTCAGCCCTCTGAGTAGTCCATATGCACAAAAGGACTAACCAGAGGCCTGAAAAAAGTGATTTCTGACAGGTCCTCGCACTTTTGAATGGTGCTACAAAGTTTCGAGAGCCTGTTCATGTTTCTCCATTGCTGGCTTTCCATTCTATACATTGATATTGGTCTGATGATTATTTGATAGGCTTTGGATTTCAGGTATAAAGGAATCTTCTAGGGCAGTGGTCCCCAACCTTTTTATCGCCGCGGACCAATCAGCCTTTGATAATTTTACCGTGGCCCGCTGAGTGCGCGCAGGGGTGGGAGCTTTGGGCCACACGTGCATACCTGCGCGGGGCTCTCTTCCCTGGAGCCTTTGCGCACGGCCCAGGAGCTTTTGCGCACGGCCCAGGAGCTTTTGCGCACGGCCCAGGAGCCTTTGCGCTGCAGCGTTCATGTCCCCCAGCCGCTGCGCGGCCCGGTGCCAGGTACTCCACGGCCCGGCACCGGTCCGCGGACCGGGGGTTGGGGACCACTGTTCTAGGGCACTAATAAAAATATAAATTTAAAAAAGGGGGATTCTTTTGTAGAGGAACTCAACTTGTCTAAAATCCTTTCCTCTTTTTTTATTCCTTGCTATAATTGCTCATCTATATAATGCAAAGAGAAATTACTGCATGTCATCTAAATTAATTTTATCAACGGCTATAGGAAGAAAAATACATTTAGAAAAAGATTATTGATGTAAAACATGCATTTTGGTTTTGGGTTCTGCTTCTCCCATCTCTTCTACCTATTTTCTAGTTCCATCAAAAATGCATAAAATAACTGTTACGTTACATATCAATTTTTTTCTGTTCTATCCATTGTCACTCACTGTAGTACCAGACTAATTTGATAAATGCAAGCAGGACTGAAACCGCAACAAGGCAACTGAGAAAACAGAGGGAGGTGTCAGCAAGAATCCCTTGAGGATTGCAAAACCACAAAACTCACTTAGGGAACCAAATCCACAGAAAGCGAAATGGAAAGTCACACACCAAAAGAACTGGAGTGAGAACTGAATGTACTTATTATGCATTTTGTTTCAACAATAAGTAGTTGCAAAAGCTACACTGACATACAACAGTAAGTTATTTATAATTGTGGCAAGTCCTTGCAGCATTTTAATCATGAGAATTATGAGAACTAAAATTGTTCCATTGATAGATTGGCATCTTAATCCATTGTCCACATTCTCTGAGATACTCCACCATTCCCATTAGGCCTGCAGAATATTCATTCCTCCAGAATAATGCTCAACAGCAAGCCAGTTATGTTGGGGGAAAGGATTGTTTTTCTATCAGCTGTGGTCTAACTAATTGTTAATAACAGTTGATGCGTATTATGCTTTTTTATTTTAAAATTATTTGAAAAGCCTGAACACTGTGAATTTTTATTTATTTATTTAAAAGATTTCTACCCGTTCATGGAAGAACTTGCAAAATGAGTGGCAAAAATAGCAATATCATGGAAAGAGAAAATATTAAAATATATTAAATATTAGTGAGTAGACTAAAGAACGGTTGTCACTTATACACTATATCTTAATGATATATAAAGAATAATTCCCAGCTGTAGAAACATACTTGGAAAAGATAGCTCAGCATAGCAGCTCATTCTCCAAAAGCCTGTTAACTCATACACTAAAAGTATATACAATGTTACATAATTCCAAAAAGAACTGTAAAAATCAATGAAAAATATTTTAATGTGTTTTTTAAAATATATAACAAAAAGAAGTTGGTTTATTGATGGCTTTCAAAATTATAAGCATTATCAATCAATAATTTTGTACCTACATTGTAATTTGTTATATTGTACTAAAGCAAATTGAAAGACCCATTGCACATGAAAAACTAAAGAAAGAAGAAAAAGGAATATTTTAAATCCCCTGAAGACAGCCCTAGGTTTAGGGAAGTAAACATGGATATAAGCAATCCTTCAGATATTCTTGTTATAAACAAGGGAAATTAACAGGCATTCACATTTATCTAAGCTAATGTTTTTGTCATGATCATGTAATAAAATAATCTCAAATATAATTATTTCCATTTAAATAAAGACATTAAGGATAGTTAATGTTTCACATAGTTATTTTGAAATCAGAATTAGTAGATTAAGTCGGAAAGTGCAACCACATCCAAGGTCAATAATTATAATATATACAACAACCAGGCAGTCTTGGCAGGATTGAACCAAAATCCATTCCTCCCCATCCAGACCTAGTCTCCGGACACTGGATTATTAACAACTCACCTGTATAGTCCAGGATTGAGATGTGCAGTTAGTATCATCTGTGTTGTAAACTCAAAAGGTTTCACATGCCACAAGCAGGTCTTTTCCTTCCACTAGCTCATATTTTCTGATCTTGCACAAAAACCACAGGATGGCATGTCCTTTAAATATTTGGGTTAGCTTCTGATTCAAATGTGTTTTAAATGTTATTTTTAATTTAAGAAAGAGAATCCCTAATGTAAATATTATGTTCAGGTTGAAAAACTGGGTGAAAACACACTGTCATTTTATATTTTCACAAGCCTCCTTCAATTGTGAGAAGTATTTAACCTTACCCAGAGCTTTCTGAGGGAAAAAGAAAGCGGCACATAATACATTTCTCCCCTCCTGGAATATATTTGCTTTATTGATACATTAAAAAGAAAAAATGTCAATTTAAGGCAAACAGGGTGTTAGGGTGTGTGTAAAAAGTATTTGTTGCTTGTGCAACGAGCAGAGCAAAAACACACAGGGAAGGAGATAAACGTATAGCTCGTGTGAGAAAATACTTTATATACAAGATAAGAAGCAGTCTCGGTGTAAGTAAAACAGTCCAAGGTCATAAACAGTAATATCAGTCCAGTAAGTATCTTCCCTTACCAAAGCAAACAGACTTTAGTAACTCTCGGTATACAGTACCATATACCAATCCAGTCTAACACCAATCAGCAGAAAAACGCAGGAAGCAACAGTAACAGGATCAATCAGGAACAAGGAATGCTTCTCTGCGCTGCTTATTTATGCACTGTAGCCTAATTGCAGGGTTCAGCAAACCCTGATTACGTGGCTCAGTTGTTTCTTAAAGAAACAGATATATTGCCTGACCAACAAGTTAGGAGTAAGCTACAAGCTGAACCTAACATTCTCCCCATTGGGCAGGACAATATACACAATAGATACAGAAACAAAAATACACATCCAAATCATACATTGTACAGTGGTATCAGTTACATTTCAGATTCTTAATCCAAATCTTTCACAACAATTGGTGTGTTTAATGGCACCTTGCGCTTTGGTAAAATTATCGGCAATATTGTCCTCTGATGCGCAATATTCCAATGTAATCATGTTATCCTTAACACATTGCCGAACATTCAGATAACGTATATCAGTGTATTTAGTCCTTGTCTTTACAGCAAGATTTGTTGCCATTTTAATGGCTGCCTGGTTATCTTCATAAACCGTAATAGGATAGTCCATTTTGAATCCAATATCTTCCATCAACTGTTTATAATAAATCAGTTCAGTACATATAAGTGATAGACAAGAAAACTCCGCTTCCATGGTAGACAAACTGATGTGTTTCTGGCGAATTGATCTCCATCCAATCAGGCAGCCCTATTAAGTCTAAAAAGACTACCTCCAAAGGTTTAGTTGTTTTAAACCCATTGCAGCAGTTTGCAGGTGTAACTTTACTTTTATGCTGGTTACAAGTATTACAGTTCAGGTATTTGCTGCAAGCCCTTAACTTAATGCCTTTAGACTGCTTAACAGTCGAATGCAACAACCTGAAATTCAGATGACCAAGCCTTCTATGTAGTAAATGTACGCATTCATCATGTGAAGGGACTGTAGTTACTGCAGAATTAGAAAACGACTTATTTGTCATTAGGGATAAGTCATTACTGTTAGTTCAGTCAAAAGCTAAATTTGGAAATGTAAAGCCGCATGATGAATGCTACAAGCTGAACCTAACACAGGGCTAAAGGCTAAGAAAATGGTTTTTTTCAAAAGGCACATACAAGCCAAGCTCCCTTAATCATTTTTAAAACCTGAACATTGGACATGTGTAAATCTCTACCTCAAAAGGCTCTTCGGGAAAAGATTAAACTTTCTAGCACATAAGTCAAGACATTCTAGTCCTCACAATTCTGCAATCATGAAGATTTTACTCATGTTCAATCAAATTCTAATGTTTTTATGTTTATTCATGTTCTTGCTAAGCAAGACCAGCATGTTTTGCAACATCTCCAGTTTTACCGATCATGAATTCTCATTAACTTCCAAATAAATTAATAGATTACTAGAAAAGTTCAAAGTTTATTTTTAATCATCAGTAAACACTATCCTAATTATTAATAAAGTCTGAAAATTAATGATTTTTACCCATAAAAATAATATTGAACCACAATATTATAACTTTCTGATAAAGGCTATAATTCCTGTAAGGAACTTCTTCTTTCCTTCCTCTTTTACCACTTCAGGTGTTGAGGGAGACACCAAGTTCTGGCTCTTGCTCTTCCTGCAGTCTCAACCATTGTTATTTGGTGCTGTTGTAGTGTGGCCACCCTTTGTCTCTCCCTCTTCTTCTGGGTCTGCCTCAGGTTCTTTGACCTTCTCCTCTTTTTGTATATGCCTTGTATGGTATGGAATCCCACTGCATTCTCTCCAGGTGAGCAAACCACTTTATTTGCTGGTTTTGTATGTAGTTTAAAATTATTTCTATGATCTCATTTTTTATTTTATTTCTTCTGCTCATTCCAGCAGCTTTCCTCAGACATCTCATTTCCGTGGTGACTCACTTTCGCTTATATTTTATTTTAAGTGTCCATTTTGGCACTGGTAACCTAAGGGGGGGGATGAATATGCTTCGTATGAGATGCTTCTTTGTACTGATCGGTACTGTCTTATTTTGTAGGAGTGAGCTTCTATAAGGAACAAGACTAGATATTGTGATGGGGGAATTTTGTCACCTTTTTAAACTTTCATTTCATTGAGGGACAACAAACTTTCAGTTGCAGAATAAATATTTATGTATGCTTTCACAACTCAACCTTCCTTTATTTATATTATATTACCTAAGGGACTTACTCCCCTATCAATTATTAAAATTTTAGAAAATTGCTATTTAGCCTGAAACATAATATACATATTATTTTAACTTTGCATGCTTCTTTCTCTTTTTTATATTATCAATTTTTATTAGTTTATAATGTAGCATACAAACAAAATGCAAAAGTAAATAGTAGGAGAAAAAGGGAGGAGAAAAATGGAGGAAAGAGAGAGGGGAAAAAAAAGAAAAGGCATTGACGACTCCCTTCGGTGTAGTAAAATAAGATATTAACATCAAACCTCAACGTTTTACTTTTATATAATAGTTTAAACTAGCCATTTCTATAACAACAAATTTGTTTAATCAGTAAAACCCAAAGTCAAAGTTTCATTTTTTTTCCACCTCAAGCACAAAATCTAGAAGCGATTTCCAAGTAGAAATAAAAGTATTTACATTTTTTTTTCTTTGATCAAAGCACTCAATTTAGCCATTTCTGTTAACTCCATCAGTTTCTGCAGCCATTTGTCCATTGTGGGGATCACAGTGGCCTTCCATTTCTGTGCATAGAGTAGTCTTGCTGCCGCCAACATATATAACATTAAAGTTCCAATTTTTTTTCCAAAGTCCTTTTCCATTAAAATAAAAGTCTCTGGTCTTCTATTTATATTCACTTTAAGATTTTTCTGTATTAAGATATGAATCCTGCTCCAATATTTATTTGCTTTATCTATTTATGTACACCATAAATAATAAAAAGTCCTTTCTTTACTTTTACATTCCCATTTGAAATACCATTATACATTCTTGACATCTTGTCTGGAGTTAAATACCAATGATACATCATCTTATAGAAGTTTTCTTTTAAGTTACAATTTAATATAAATTTTAAAGCTTTCTTCCACATGTTCTCCCATTGTTCAAGCATTACATTATATCCAAAGTTCCTTGCCCCACTGAATCATACAATGCTTTACTTGTTCATTTCCCAAATTTAAATTCAATAACATTTTATAGAGTTTAGCAATAATATGTTCATCGTTACTGTACATAAAGGTTTCCCATTCATTTTTAACAATTAAACCCATAATTCTTTTTGTCTAATTTAAATCTTTCTTTCAATTGTAGATATGTAAACCAATGGCAGACGTGACCTTCCTTCTGATTCTGGCTCCTCCTTAAACTTGAGGATAGGGTCACTCAAGTTGAAAGACATTATTTTACCATAAGTCCACCAGACTTATGGGTTTCGTCATCATGCATGCTTCTTTCTCAAAAGGCAAGGCAGTGCCGTAAGAGCCGAATGTCTTAAGTCACACTCAAAAAGTAGGGCAAGGAGAAAAATTAATGGCAGTTGCATTCTCATTTCTATTTAATCAAATTAAATATGCTAATGCACAATTATATGCATTTCATCATTCCCCTTCTCTGTCATATAACAAAATACAATTTAGAAATTGCATATTACAATATGTACACATTACAGGTAGTCCTCGACTTATATTTAGTGGCCGTTCAAAGTTATGGCGGCACTAAAAAAAAAAAAGTGACATGACCATTTTTCACACTTACAATCGTTGCACCATGGTCATGTGATCAAAATCCAGAGGCTTGGCGATTGCAGTGTCCCAGGGTCATGTGATCACCTTTTGTAACCTTCTTACAAGCAAAGTCAATAGGGAAGACTGATTCACTTAACAACCGTGTCATTAACTTAACAACTGCAGGGATTCACCTAGCAACTGTGAAAGAAAGGTCATAAAGTGGGCCAAAATTCACTTAACAAATGTTTCGCTTAACAACAGAAATTTTGAGTTCAGTTGTGGACTACCTGCACAATATTACAATTTTTGGAACTCACTGGAAGTTGCATCAAACTTTTGAAAACTACTTGCTATCCTGGACTTATTGTCCAAATCGGCTAAGGTTGCATTTCAGTTGCAGATGAAGCATGATTTTTCAGATCTAAATTAAGTGGACAAACTCCATGAATAAATCATTTCCACTGTAGAAAATATCCGTCTATCACAAGCAAAGCTCTGCAGCTGTCAACAGAAGGAGATTCTCTGTTGTTCTCGGCCTCATTTGATTCTGATCCCGAGACAGAGGAACAGCTGAAGTCTCAAAAAGGAAAATGGGGATGTCCAGCACTGAAAACTGAAACCATGACATTTGCCTTAAATAATTTCTGACCAGGAGCCAAATATGCAAAATAAGTTTTGCCTACCAAGGGACAGTATCCCTTTTCCTCCCACACTTGAATCAGCCTGGGAAGAAATTTCCAGTAGCAGCTAGCTGTTTATTTAGCTAGCCTTTCCTTCTGAATGAATGCAAAAGATTTGATTCTCCAGATGCAGAACATATTCTTTCTAACAATCCAATAGCCTCTCTTCTGCTCAGGATTTTCCCAAAAGGGACCGGGTAAACAGGTAGCCGCCTGCAAATGTAGTAACTTGCAATTGTACATTTGGGTGGATGAGCAATAAATTAGAACCTCTTTAATTTATAATCTAATTAATCATAGTCACAGATGTGTATATTTTCTAAATCAGGCTACTAGTTTTGCTCACAAAAAGTTTCATATCAGCTATATTCAATTTAAGAACAAATGTATTGCAGATTGATTCTACTATCAATTCTGATATGATGAAATAAAATTTAATTTATTAAACTCTATTTTTATCTCTACTTCTAAATTGCTTATTGATGGGGAATGTATTTTATGGGTGCTACTACACCATACATCTTGATCTGTCACTATTCTCAAACTAATCAAATATTTCCCATTTTAATATTGTGGGGTATTGCCTTTTAACTTGCCTTTTATCTTATTTTTATTGTGATTATCAAATGGTTATTCTCATGTTTGTTTAGCTGTAAATTGCCAAGTATTTCTAGATTTTTGCAATATACAAAGACTGGAATAAAAATAATGAATCACCTCTTTAAAATTATTATTATAGTGTACAGTACTTTGTATTGGTTTTTCCTCTTAGAAATAATCCTGTGATCACGTATTGCTCCTGAATTAACTTGGGTTGCCTATTGTAATTTGTTTGCTCAGTAGAAGAGACTCAATGCTGATGTATTTTTCTGCAATTGTGTTTGCATAACTTTAAATTAATCGTGTTCTTCTCAATTACCCCAATGGTACCCCAGTTTAGACAATATATTCAGTCATAACTAAGCACAATTCCACAATTCCTGACTTTACACAACATTTTAGGCTAAATGTAACTGGTTGTTTATGGTTCAGCATTTTGTGCCAATACAGCAGCTACTGTGGAACTGTAGTCAAACAATCCACTGTATTCTTCCACAAATGTCATAAATCTGTATCCATATGGGTAGATAGGCTGTATCTCTTTCCAGGAATCAAGCTGCAACATCTCACAAAATGAATATTATAAACAATCTAGCAATCTAGCCCATATTTATTCAACAGATGAACTGTTGTAATTGATTGCTCAGCGTATGTGTTTTAAATAGGGATTGGTCCAAAGAAAGGCAATGCCAAAGAATGTTCAAACTATCACACCATTACACTTATTTCATATGCTAGTAAAATTATGCTTAAAATTCTACAAGCTAAGCTCAAGCAGTATGTGGATCGAGAATTACCAGAAGTACAGGCAGGATTTCGAAGAGGCAGAGGAACTAGAGATCAAATTGCCAACATATGCTGGATCATGGAGAAAAATATCTACTTCTGCTTCATTGACTATGCTAAAGCTTTTGATTTGTGTGGATCACAACAAATTGTGGCAAGTTCTTACAGAGATGGTAGTACCAGACCATTGTATTTGTCTCTTGAGAAACCTATATGTGGGTCAAGAAGCAATAGTGAGAACTGGACACGGAACCACCAATTGGTTCAAAATTTGGAAAGGAGTCCGGCAAGGCTGTATACTGTCACCCTGCCTATTTAATTTATATGCAGAGCACATCATGAGAAAGGCTGGGCTAGATGAATCAAACGTTGGAATTAAGATTGCCGGGAGAAATATCAACAACCTCAGATATGCAGATGATACCACTCTAATGGCAGAAAGTGAAGAGGAACTAAAGAGCCTCTTGATGCGGGTGAAGAAGGAGAGTGTAAAAGTTAGCTTGAAACTCTACATTAAGAAAACTAAGATCATGGCATCCTCTCAATTCCTGGCAAATAGATGGGAGAGAAATGGAGGTAGTGACAGATTTTATTTTCCTGGGCTCCAAGATCCCTGCAGATGGAGACTGCAGCCAAGAAATTAAAAGACGCTTGCTCCTGGGAAGGAAAGCTATAGCAAATTTAGTTAGCATTCTAAAAAGCAGAGACATCACCCTGCCAACAAAAGTGTATATAGTCAAGTCCATGATTTTCCCAGTTGCAATGAATGGCTGTGAAAGTTGGACCATAAGAAAGGCTGAGTGCCAAAGAATCGAGGCCTTTGAACTATGGTGCTGGAAAAGACTCCTGTGAGTCCCTTGGACTGCAAGGTGATCAAACCGGTCAGTCCTAGAGGAGATCAACCCTGACTGCTCTTTAGAAGGCCAGATCCTGAAGATGAAATTCAAATACTTTGGCCACCTAATGAGAAGGAAGGACTCACTGGAGAAGAACCTAATGCTGGGAAAGATTGAGGGCAAAAGAAGAACACGACGTCAGAGAACGCAATGGCTAGATGGAGTCACTGAAGCAGTAGGCATGAGCTTATATGGAATCCAGAGGAGAGTAGAGGACAGGAAGGCCTGGAGAAAAATTGACCTTGGGGTCATGATAGGTCAGACACAACTTCGCAACTAACAATGACAACAAAAAAGTCTTAAGGACTTTTTCCCTCACACCTCTGCAACTCCCCTGACTTCACCTCTCTTACTTTACCTGTAATAGCTAAAAACTTCCCACTGTGAAAACTGCAACTTCATCTAGACCACAGGTGTCAAACTGGTGGCCTGTGGGCCAGATGCAGGCCACACCAACCCCAGCTCCGCAAAGGCAAAAAATGTCACGATACATCACTTGATGCAATTGAGTTTGACACCCAGGACCTAGACTTTCTGCAATATAAATCTTCACATAGATTAAAAACAAAAATTCTATCCTCAAAGTACATCATCCTGGTTGGCCCCACTCATTTAACATAGTGCCCTGCCCACTGCAATCATTACTCCCTTCCTCAAATATTAAGGTAGATGCTGGTCATCAAAATTTCTCACCCCTACTTTACAGTGTAATCCAGGGGTGTCAAACTCAAGGCCTGGGGGCCAGATCCAGCCTGTGGGGTGCCTAGATCTGGTCCATGGGCCCATCCTGGAAACAGCGAAGCACCAGCTCATAGTGCCTCTGCTAGAGAAAATGGAGCTTGGGAGAGCCAGCGCAGCCCACCCGGGCTATGTTTTGGGCCGTGACAGCCTCCTGCAGCCCTCCGCCAACAAAAATGGAGCTGAGGCGGGCTGTGCATGGCCTCCTTAAACTCCGTTTTTGCTGGCAGAAGGCTGTAGGAGGCCGTCACGGCCAAAAATGGACCCTTGATGAGTCTCATCGAGCTGGCCACGCCTACCCTGGCCACACCCCTGCTCATGCCCCCCCAGCCCCCTGAGGTCAAACACAACCCTGATGCGGCCCTCAATGAAATCGAGTTTGACACCCCTGGTGTAATCCATTGAGTATTACAAATGTGTGTTGTAGGAGAGCTGTATTAGTTTGTAATAGCAAAAAAAAAAAAAAAATCAGAAAAAGACTGGTGGCCCCTTTCCCAACCAATGGATTTTATCAAAAGACATGCAACTTGTGAAAGTTTATGCCTTTCAAAAAACAAGTCCTTAGTCAGGAAAGATGTTACCAGACCTCTTCTGAAACATGGGCATTCTAGAAAGACAGGTGTTGGTTCCAAACCAGTGCCTCTTAATTCTATTGACGTATCCAGAAATATTGCAGTTGGTAAAATAAACAGAATGCAAATTCATTAAGGTAAAAAGGCAGGGATTACTGATTTCATGGTATATCTTGGTAAATTTATTGGACAAACTGTTATTCCACCCTTCCAGTAAATTTCCTGTGCATCTGTGCATGGTTTTGTGCAATTAGATCACCCTTTTAAACTTTCATCCTGATGAGCAACTGTTGGTTGCTATAACAGAGTCTCTCTTAACAACAATAAAGCAGGCAAATCCAAACACAAAACAGCCAGCAGTAGTTAATTACCAAAATTAGCGCTAATGGAGCAGATTATCTCAAGTAATAAAAATAACTGGTTATCAAGAGTTCTGAAGCAGGTATCTAGCTCTGGTATCCCTTTAAATTGGCAGCAGTACGACTATAGGCAGATCCGAAATTGGATTGCACAGATATTTAAGGACATAAGTGCCCAATCGGATATTGCACAGGTGACAGCAGTAAAAGTTTGCCCCTGGTTATCAGCCAATAAACAAATTTTCAGAATAAAAAATATTTAGCTGTGCCTTTGTTTCCCGTCCTGAGAAGATTCTTTACAAAATTGAGGTTGGATCAACTTGGAACAAATATGCTCTGGGGTAGATATAAGGGTATTCCTGTAAGGGAAAGGGTCTGTCTATGTGGGACATAGACAACATCCCACGTAATTTTTGATTGCCCCCTATATTCAGACCTGAGGGAACATCAACTGGGCAGGATCTTTTATACCAGCACCCCTAAGTCTAAAGAGCACTTTTTGTGATATTGTTTGTTAGGTTCCAACTTGCAGTTGGTAAAATGGATTGCTAAATTTGTGGTAAAGTTGATGGGAAGGAGGACAAAGTTGGTGCAGCAAAATGCGGTAGATTGTAAGAATGACCACTTGATCTAACAATGTAATTTTAATAGCAGTTAACACTGATTGGGTAGATGCAGGGGCGACATTATAATATAATTTTATTTATATTTAAATGGTACTTTAAATTATTGTATTTTATCCCGATTTTATTTTAGATCGTATTTTATTCTAATTGTATTTTAACTGCGAGTTATTCCAATCTTACTTAATTTGTTTTACCAAACCTTTGTAATGATTTGTCTTTGTAATTCTGCACTTGATATGGCCCAAAGGGCTAATCAATAAATAAAAATTGAATAGTTAATTGTGGAATTTGTTAACAACTCATGACCAAACCATTTCACACCCTGAGTGGGAAGTGCCTACATACTTCTATTAAGCAATAGTTCAAAAACTAAGTAATCATTGTGCATATCTCTTTAACAAGAAGAAACAGAGAAGTAACTCCTCCTACAGGATGTTGGCTTCCAAAGGAAAAAGGAGGCTTGGAACTCATATAACCTGACTTCTGTAGTGCAACTGAGATTTTGCTTTCTGTTTTTACTTCTCTCAACCTCAGAATTGGGCTCTTGTTGCTAGGAGCTACTAAGAATTTTAGGATGGCCCAGCAATTTGTAGATAGTCATATTGCATCTGATAAAGTGGTTATATTTGGAAAGAACAGTTGCCCTTTCTGTAAAAGTGCATTAGATCTTCTGAAACAAATTAATATCAAGCCTGGCCACTTGGAATATATTGATCTTACAAGCCAAAAGAATATGGATGCCATTCAAGACTACCTTATGCAGTTAACGGGTGCCCGAACGGTGAGTTTTCTTTAAAAACAGAGTGAAAGAAGAATGTTATAACTAAGAGTGAGATCATGTGTTTTGCCTTCTGAGTATATAAGGAAAAGGTCTCTGTTTTCATGTGGCTGTTTTCCAATAATATAACCCACATAATATGTTCTTTTAACAGTTGAACTGTTGGTATAATATTGCTTTTCCAACAAGGTGAAATGTGGATGAGGAAATAGCTGAATAATTATCTGAAACAAAGTCACCAGCTACAGGATTTGTGTCTGGATCATATTATGTAGGTGGATACAATGAGTTTTGGGCTGCATTCCCATATGTAAATGGGGTTTATTTGGAGCTAGTTTATGTGTTATGAATCAACCCAACTTCTGCAGTTTGTAAACTCTGGTTTGGGTTTAGTGAGATGTGATAAATGTAATAAACTTTGAGATTGTAAAGGGAAGCAATATTGAGCTCTTACAGCTGTTAACAAAGCTCAGAAAAATGGATGAAGTGGGTTATGTGCTCTTTGTGTCTAAATATAGCTTGTTTCTTCATCTGGTTCCTCAGAATGTAAAGTGCTCAGAGCAGTGCTCCATTCTGTCTTTGCAAAATCCTTACCTGGTGTCTTAGACTGGGAGAGGTAAAATTTGAATCCTGGATCTATCTTTGGAAACAGCACTATTTAGGGACCAGAATGCAATATCTCTTTGAAGTTACGGGAATATAAATGACTATAGACAACCCATGATGCATTGAATCATTCTTTCAGAGATAAACTGAATAACGGGGGGGGGGAGACAATGGGAAAGGGAGTAACTTCTGACTTCCTGATTAAGATTTGCTTGTGGGAAGCTGGCAGAGAATATAAGAAATCATTCCTCCTCCTCTTTAGTTAACCTGTAGAATTTCCTGCCCCTTTCCTTGGGGGGGAGGGAGAGAAAAGGACTGAGGACTATGAGGACAACTGCATCCCCACTCCCTATCCCTCCAGGGAAGAATCACCCATTGACTGATAGCATCCCCCAGTCAGCCCTACCTTACCAGCAGGCACCCAAGTCACTGCCTTGTCCTTCCCTCACTGCCCTCACTATTAAGAGATTTCAAATTTGTGTCTCAATTCCAAAGCAGTCAATCACTCTTGCCTGTTGGGCCTTACCACCAACCAATTCCACAGCAGCCAGAGGGGGACAGAAAAGGGGGCAGAAAAGAGGGCAGGGATATACTTCTCCCATCTTCTCTTATACTGTGTATCTATGGTTTTTGGGGAAATGTAGTCCCAAATGTAGTTGGAAGAAGCAGTGGTGCTGAAACAGCAGCAACTTTGCCAAATTTCAGTCCCATGATAGTAGTCGGTCCCGGATTTTGAATGCATTCTTTAAGTCAGCCCATTTGTGGTATGTTGATTCAAAAATTGTTGCACTGTGATGCATCTATTTGTCTAGTTGAAGGTTACAAACACAGAGTTTTAGTAGTATATAAACCAATATATTGTTATTAACTTTTGCAAGACAACTTTCTCAGTGATTATTCTGGGAATTGTCTGGGATGGTGAACCTTTTCTGGACTGAATCCCCAAAATGCAATGTGCACGCAGTCCCACATATGTGCCCTGTGTATGCACACTCAGGGGGCCTGCATAGCCCTCCACATGCGCCTTGCCCCCCAATGCATGCACACATGGCTTGCCCACACATGCCCTGCGCATGCATGACAGAGACCCAACAACCAGCTGGCTGGTGGAATGCGGGTGCGCATGCAGAGCAGAGCTGAACTGGGGCGACGGCTCGCATGCCCACAGAGAAGGCGCTGCATGCCATCTGTGGCACATGTGCCATAGGTTCGCCATCATGGATCTAGTGGATGCTACACTGATAAAGGTTGAGGTACATTCACATATTACTGAGTAAGTGGAAATATCATTTGGTGAGGGAAAATTGTTGTTGCTTTTTCCTAGTCATGGGATGCATTACTTAGAACAGTTGAAAAATCTACAAAATAGAGTTTTGTTTCTTTGTGAAAATATAGTGTGTTCACTCCATAATCTTGGAAGTTCTACAACTTAACCATGACTAGTATGCAATGAAATAGAGTATTTGAAATATTCCGACACAGCAGACATACTTAATAGGAAAATATTGCATATGTGTTCTGAACCAGCTGCATTGCATATAATAAGTTCTGTATTATATAAGGATGGAGTTCCATATAAATTTATTTCATATTGCAGTGGAGAAAACAGAAAGCCAGATTTCTACTTCCTGTTTACAGCTATGTAACTAAAATGTTTCTTTATATGCAAAGCAAGAGCCAAATAGATTTCTCTGCCTTCAGAACACAATACATGACAAATAGACCTGGAGCATTTCAGCCCCTCCCGAGAATAGCTCCAAGCAATTAATGTGAAACCAACTTGATACCTTTTTTACTCTCTCGCTTAATGGTTGAAGTATCCCTTCCCTTTGCTTGTCCCAAGAAGAGGAGGCATTGTAGAGTGAAAGAAGCTAGTTTCACTTAATAAATTACTGCATGTAAAAGGCATAAATGCAGTGTGAGTGAAAATGAATCCACCAAGCATCTCCTGTGTAAGCCTTGTAAAAATTGAAGCGTCTTTGGCAAACTATGGTAATTCTGAACTTTATTCTGTTTTGTGTTTATTGTAGGGAATCAAGTTTATTTAAAATCAACAATTTGTGTTACAAAATAGAATGCCATGAATGTAAAAAAACCCTGACGCTAGTTAAATGGAGCAGAGTCCCAAAATCAATGCCTTTCAAAAGCATGGCTCACTTCCTTCCGGTTTTGTTGCTTGGCTTTTGTAAGCTGATTTCAAAATGTTTTGACCTTTTGGGTAATTATTCAAATAGGGCAACAAAGATGTTTCATAGCAGGCAGGTATTTCTTCTTTGGCACAAAATTTGAGAATCAGTTTGGTGTAATGGCTAAAGTGGTAGTCTAGAAATCAGGAGATTGTGAGTTCTAGTCCTGACTTTGCAGGAAAGCTGACTGGATGATTTTGAGTTAATCACTCTCTCTCAGCCCAACTCATCTCACGGGGTGGTTGTTGTGAAGAAAAATAGGAGAAGAAAGGAGTATTAGGTATGTTTGCTGAGTTACTTTTAAAGTAATAAAGGTGGGATAAAAATCTATAAATAAATAAAATTTGAATGATGAGTCTTATGACAGACCGACTGTTGTAGCGATAGCTCAGTTTGACTGCTTTTTATCTCCATTGCAAAATATTTAGAGTTTTTCAACCCAACTTAAACTATATTAACAAAACAAAATATATAGACTTTTACTTGAAGCCCTTCTAAATCTATGTTGAATTGCAGCCCCTATAATCTCATCAATGTCAAATTGACTGGGGATTAATGGAATTGTCTGGCATTTTTAGAGAATTACTAAATTGAAAAATATGAAGTTGCAGATACAGCTAGATGTAATTCTAAGAGTTCTGAGCAAGCAAGTTAAGCTGCCTTGGGTTCTCCATACCCCATTTCCTTCCATCATTACACTGAATGCTTTCTGGCAAATATCAGAGACAGGAAACCAGCTACTAATCTGTCTGGCCCCAAGGGATGAGCAATTTACTTATTATTATGGTTGTTGTTTTTTGTTTGTTAGTTTGTTGTCTTTATGTTCTTACTGTTTATTTTTTATTTTTTTAGATTTTATAAGTCGCCCACAGTCTATTGGAGTGAACAGCCCTAACACATTTAAATAGTAATAAAATCTCCAGGCTTATCTTATTGGCATGATTTTTACTCATAGCTAATGATGCAGCTTTTAGCCTGCTCCTTTTCCTTACCTTATCATTTGTTACTCTAACAGCAATATTTAAAGTTTGTGTTTCATGATGAGACAGAAGTCTAAAGAGATTTTGTCTGCTAAGTAATATGTTATGCTTGCTTTCTAGGTTCCTCGAATTTTTATTGGGGAAACATGTATTGGTGGTTTTACAGATCTAGAGGCTCTAAACAATAGTGGAGAACTTTCTGTCATGCTAAAGAAGATTGGAGCTCTGTGAAGGTAAGCATCTAGGTGTGGTTCCAATTAATGTAATGGGATAAAGGAAATCAAGATTCCCTTTGAGAAAATTATCATCGGAGAGAGGCTTTTTACCTATAAGAACTTGCAAAGTCCCCATATACAAATAAACAGCATGTTAGTGGCTGCTTTTGCAGATAGCTTAGTGCACAGAACTACACCCAAGCAGTTGTATGAAGGCTGAGTTGCTTTGATGCTTAGCACATTAGTACCTTATTATAAAATGGGTGTCAAATTCACATCATCACGGCAGCATCACATGATGTATTGCAACTTTTTTCCCCTTCACCAAACCGGGCATGGGTGTGGCCAGCTCATGACACATCCGGCCCGTGGGCTGCGAGCTTGACAGCCCTGCTATAAAACATGATTGGCCCTTGACTAATATATATATATTTACTATCCTTTACTAACTTTGAGTATTCTACAGAAGCATGTAGTTCTTGGCATCCTGTAGAGCAGGGTTATGCAACTTTTTCAATAAAGAGGCCAGAGTTCCTTCTTACATATTGTAAAAGCCATATATCTATGGAGATTCTCAGTCATCCAGGTCATGGTTGTCCTGAAGGTGTTTTTTCAAGAGGCAACTGGACTTTCTGTTTTTTCTTTGAAGAAGTTTTGCTTTTCATCCAAGAAGCTTCTTGGATGAAAAACAAAACATCCTCAAAGAAAAACCAGAAAGTCCAGTTGCCTCTTGAAAAAACACCTTTGTAGAAGCCATGTTAGATGTCATGACATCACTGAACTGGTAACGGTTGACCTTTTCAGTTTCTTCTGTCTCTCATTCTTTCTCTTCATTTGGAAGAGGTTTGGATGTTAAACTGGCAACATGGGAGCTATAAGTCTTGCAGAGATTGAGGCATCTATTTTGTCTCCTAAATCACTACAGCACTTAGAAGCATTTGCCTAATTTATAGTGAGGTTCACTAATTTTAAACTGTGCAGTGAATATCCCCAAGCTTTTAAAATATTAAATATGCTTGAGCTATTTGCAACTTTCTAGCATTAGCAATGAGAAGATGCACCCCTGAGATGAACATTGGTGGGCCTTTAATCCACCTTTGAGTTATTCCCTCGTCCCAGATTAATAATTTCTAGTGAGAGTTACAAGAAGCAGACAAAAATCATATACATCTGGAAGGAGAGTTAAAGCAGGGAGAATAATCATACTGCCGGACTGTTCCTTGAAACCAAACAAGAATTTTTGAATTAGGATTAAGATATTGTTTACATTTCAGTGCAGAATGTGAGAAGTGCCTAATTTTGCATTTTCTAATAAATATTAAAATTGGATAATCTCCATTTTCCACATTTCACAAGTACTTTGTCAATTAAAATATTTGTTGATACTCTTCTCATACCGTGTTTTCCCGAAAATCAGATCCTGTCTTATATTTTTTTTTGAACTCTGAAATAAGCGCTTGGCCTTATTTTTGGGGAGGTCTTATTATGAGGAGGCAAGAGGAGCAAGATGGGGCTCCTCTTGCCATTTAACCTGATTTCCAGCTCTGTGTTTAAATATTTTCGGGGAGGGCTTATTTTTTGGGGGAGGCTTATTTTAGTGCATGCGCTCAAAAGCCTGATTGGGCTTATTATCAGGGGAGGTCTTATTTTCGGGGAAACGGTATTATTTGGTTAAAAATCTGTAATATAAAGAAAAGTTGCTGGCAAAATAAGGACATTAGGCAACATTGCAAACAAATTATATCTATATATCTATATCTATATCTATATATTTAATTATCTATCTATCTATCTATCTATACACACACACACACACACACACACACACACACACCATGTGCATACAAAATTATCAAGTTCAGTTATCAAAACATAACTTACGTTACATTAGAAATTAAGGAAAATTTTGATCTATGAGTCACCCAATGTACCTCAGTTTAACATACTGTAAGTATACTGAAATATTAAGCACTTGCCTTTTCTCCTTTTCCCTCTCCATTCTTTTTCCTTTTTATGTTGTGACTTTTCCAACTGCAAACTAGAAAGCAATTATTGCCTTGTTTTCATTAACCTATAAACTGCTTTGGCAATCTTTAACTCAAGAGCAAACAAAACAAATACTTTAATAACAGCTGAGTGTGTATCAGTGTTTCTTAAAATAAAGGTATCTTTTAACATTCAGCTCATTTTTTTTTAACTTGCTCATTTTCCTTTGTGTGGAAACTCTTTAATCTTTTTTTTTTTTTTAACTTTCAGAGCAACAATAACTACAGGATGAAATTACCCTGAAGCTGTACCTACAGGATTTGGGATTAGATTAATTGGGTCTCCCCTCTTGTCTTCACCAATTTTGTATTTCTGAAGGAAGGCAATACAAAAAAATAGTTTTGCTTACTCTCTGGGTCTAAGACACAGCTTTACCCTCCTTTGATTCCCTGTTAGTATGACTGTTTCTCTGCTAATAAAGTACACATAACCAGAATGAATAAAAAAATAATATTTGTTTCTTTTGTTGTCATTTGAGCAATTGGTAGCCCTCTACTCTCTCTGGAAGAGTTCATCTTTCTATTTATCATTTCAATTTATGTGGCTGTCCACTCATGACTTTCTGTGCTTTCTCTTTTTTTAATTACTTCTATCATTTACAGCTTGCTTTGAATCTCTGCAATTCCCCCTCCCCTCTCCTTTTTATCCCATATTTAAAAGGCTTCTTGACCTTATTCCAAAGTTTGAGAGTTCCTCTTGTAAATCGGGTCCCATATAATTCTTCAATGTTACGGTCCAGACTATCTCTCTTTGATTCAGCCAATATGCGTGGCACATAAGGGACAATGAGTTTGTCTTTTGATCCCTAGAACTATTTTATGATCACTTATGATAGTTGGGCACATTGTAAGAAGTCAACAATGAGCAAAAAACACACGATGAGTTTAGAAATAAGTATGTCTTAGATTGATGGCCCTCTGGTAGAATTTTTGCAGACTCAGTAATAAAAGCTAATAGCTGAGCATCTGGTAGTTGTTCTCCTGTTCCTTCTTATAATGCCAAGGGACACCTGAGATGATACTGCCTTGAAAGAGGCGGTGGTGAGGCCTCTCCTCAAGAAGCCGTCCCTGGATCCGGCAATATTGGCCAACTATCGTCCTGTCTCCAACCTTCGCTTCATGGCGAAGGTTGTTGAGAGTGTGGTCGCGAGACAGTTTCCACAATTCCTGGAGGAAACATCTTATCTAGATCCGTTCCAGTTGGGTTTCAGGTCTGGGCACAGCACGGAAACGGCATTGGTCGCGTTGGTTGATGATCTCTGGAGGGCTCGGGACAGGGGTTGCTCCTCTGTTCTGGTCCTGTTAGACCTCTCAGCGGCTTTTGATACCATCGACCATGGTATCATGCTGCACCGGCTGGAAGAGTTGGGGGTGGGAGGCACCGTATTGCAGTGGTTCTCCTCCTTTCTCTCCAACCGGTCGCAGTTTATGTTGGCAGGGGGGCAGAGGTTGACCTCGAGGCCTCTCGTCTGTGGAGTGCCGCAGGGATCGGTCCTCTCGCCCCTTCTGTTCAACATTTATGTGAAGCTGCTTGGCGAGATCATCCGTGGCTTCGGGGTGAGATACCATCAGTACACTGATGACACCCAGCTGTACATCTCCACCCCAGGCCACCCTAACGATGCCCTTGAAATGATGTCTCAGTGCCTGGAGGCTGTGCGGATCTGGATGGGGAGGAACAGGCTCAGGCTCAACCCTTCCAAGACTGAGTGGCTGTGGCTCCCGGCATCCCGATATAGTCAGTTGACTCCATCACTGACTATTGGGGGCGAGTCCTTGGCCCCCACAGAAAGGGTTCGCAATCTGGGAGTCCTCCTGGATATGCAGCTGTCCTTGGAGGAACATCTGGCGGCTGTAACCAGGGGGACCTTTTATCAGGTTCGCCTGATTCACCAGTTGCGGCCCTTTCTTGATCGGGATTCCCTGTGCACAGTCACTCATGCCCTCGTCACCTCTCGCCTTGACTACTGCAATGCTCTCTACATGGGGCTCCCCTTGAGGGGCACCCGGAGGCTCCAGCTGGTCCAGAACGCAGCAGCGCGGGTAGTGATGGGAGCAGCATGGTGCTCCCATGTAATACCGCTCCTGCGCGAGCTGCACTGGCTCCCGGTGGTCTTCCGGGTGTGCTTCAATGTGTTGGTTATCACCTTTAAAGCGCTCCATGCATAGGGCCTAGCTATCTTCGAGACCGCCTGCTGCTACCGACGACCTCCCAGCGACCCGTGCGCTCCCACAGAGAGGGCCTCCTCAGGGTGCCATCAGCCAAACAATGTAGGCTAGTGACCCCCAGTGGGAGAGCCTTCTCTGTGGGGGCACCTACCCTCTGGAATCAGCTGCCCCCAGAGATAAGGAGAATCCAAGACCTCAGTGCCTTCCGCCGTGCCCTTAAAACCCACTTTTTCCAGCAAGCCGGGCTGGCTTAGGAAGAAAGTTTTTAAAATTTTTAAATGTTTAATTGGTTTGTGGTTTTTTTAAATTTGGGGCCAAATTTATATAGATTTTAATTGTTTTTAATATTTGTATTTCATGTTTTTAATTCTGGCTGTGCACCGCCCTGAGTCCTCAGGGAGAAGGGCGGTATATAAATTGAAAAATAAAATAAATACAGCAATCAATAAAAATAAGACAAAAGTGCCTTTTTGACATTCTTTGAGCAAATTTGGGGTCATTACTCAGAAGTAATTAAGAAATGCTTAAGAAGAAGTAATTAAGAAATTCTCCAGTTATTTTCCAAGGGCAGAAAAATGACAGCACAATAACAGGAAAAATACAATAGAAGGGGGATTCCCTTATGATTTCATCCTGTAGGATGTAATAAAATCCAGGAAGCCAGAAAAAGGGCAGATCCTGGAACAATTATTGCAAATTGCCTAGCATGCAGCTCTTAGGGAGTGTGAAAACAAACCATTCCAGTCATGAGAATTTCTGATTTTTGTCTACATTAAAATAATTTTTAAAGCAAATTTCTTTTGGTTAGGTTGAGAAGGAGCAGCTTTTTTTTGTCCAGTCCTAGTAAATGACATATAAATCCTATGACATAACTTGTTTACTAAGGCTGTGGTATATCAAGAGGTACATCTATATTTTAATAGGGGCAACTTCAATTCTGAAAAGTTAATTTTGGAAAAAAAGTGCATTCAAATGTATTACTAGATTTATATCTTGCACCCATCCCAAGAGTCTAAGTAGATCAAGAATTATAAAATTATAATCCAAGAACCATTAAATGCAATGATAAGCCAGTTACTAATTAAACTGACCTTTGAACTGTAGTGCTGATGTAAAGTACTGTGTACAGGTGAAACTTGAAAAATTAGAATATCATGCAAAAGTTCATTTATTTCAGTAATGCAACTTAAAAGGTGAAACTAATATATGAGGTAGACTCATTACATGCAAAGCGAGATAGTTCAAGCCTTGATTTGTCATAATTTTGATGATTATGGCTTACAGCTCATGAAAACCCCAAATTTACAATCTCAGAAAATTAGAATATTACATTAAATCAATAAAACAAGGATTGTACATAGAACAATATTGGACCTCTGAAAAGTATAAGCATGCATATGTACTTAGTACTTGGTTTGGGCCCCATTTGCATCAATTACTGCCTCAATGTGACATGGCATGGCATGGATGCTATCAGCCTGTGGCACTGCTGAGGTGTTATGGAAGACCAGGATGCTTCAATAGCGGCCTTCAGCTTTTCTGCATTGTTCAGTCTCATGCCTCTCATCTTTCTCTTGGCAATGCCCCATAGATTCTCTATGGGATTCAGGTCAGGCGAGTTTGCTGGCCAATCAAGCACAGTAATCCCATGGTCATTGAACCAGGTTTTGGTACTTTTGGCAGTTTGGGCAGGTGCCAAATCCTGCTGGAAAATGAAGTCAGCATCCCCATAAAGCTCGTCTGTGGAAGGAAGCATGAAGTGCTCCAAAATCTCCTGGTAGATGGCTGCGTTGACCCTGGACTTAATGAAGCACAGTGGACCAACACCAGCAGATGACATGGCTCCCCAAATCAACACAGACTCTGGAAACTTCACACTGGACTTCAAGCATCTTGCAGTGTGTGCCTCTCCATTCTTCCTCCAGACTCTGGGTCCTTGGTTTCCAAATGAGATGCAAAAGTTGCTCTCATCAGAAAAGAAGACTTTGGACCACTGAGCAACAGAGCAGTTCTTTTTTTCTTTAGCCCAGTTAAGACGCTTCTGACGTTATTTGTTGTTCAGGAGCGGCTTGACAAGAGGAATACGACATTTGAAGCCCATGTCCAGGATCCGTCTGTGTGTTTTGAATGGTCTTTTCCTCACAATCCTCTCCAGGCTGTGGTCATCCCTGCTGCTTGTGCACCTTTTTCTTCTACACTTTTCCCTTCCACATAACTTTCTATTAATGTGCTTTGATACAGCACTTTGGGAACATCCAACTTCTTTTGCAATTACCTTTTGAGGCTTTCCCTCCTTATGGAGGGTGTCAATGATGGTTTTCTGCACAACTGTGAGGTCAGCAGTCTTTCCCATGATTGTGATTCCTACTGAACCAGACTGAGAGGCCGTTTAAAGGCTCAGGAACCCTTTGCAGGTGTTATGGCTTAATTAGCTGATTAGAGTGGGACACTTTGAGCCTAAAATATTGAATGTTTTCACAATATTCTAAATTTCTGAGATTGTGAATTTAGGGTTTTCATGAGCTGTAAACCATAATCATCAAAAGTATGACAAATCAAGGCTTGAACTATCTCGCTTTGCATGTAATGAGTCTATCACATATATTAGTTTCACCTTTTAAGTTGCATTACTGAAATAAATGAACTTTTGCACGATATTCTAATTTTTCATCTGTGGACAGCCAGAGTAACAAGTTTTAAATTGTATATAACCAGACACATTACTGGAAGCTATAATTATAAGTATCTGATTTACTTTGGCCATGTTATGCGTGCAAATTCATTGGAGAAGTCAGTGATGCTAGGAAGGATTAGTGGACAAAGAAGGAACAAACAAGCACACTGGTTTGATAACATTAAATCTGATGCAAAGTTGAACATTCAACAATTAAAAGAAGCTGTGCTTGATAGGGTAGCATTTGTCTACAAAGTCACCAAGAGTCAAATCCGACTAAATGGTTAAAAACAACAACTTAAACTGACAATGAAAACCTTTGAAATCATTTTCTACACAAGAATTACTCTGCTTCCCGTGCCTCCAGACACATCCTGCTTTCTTATATTTACAATCTAAAGGAGCAGAGCTAAGCTTCAGTATTAGCTTGTTTTTTTAAAAAAAAAAAAAAATCAGGTTTAGCTGCAAGATGTCAGAATTAGACATTTGTCTCTGTTGTGGTAGAAATAGTTCTTCATTTGTCTTTAGCAGTAGAATTGATTCATCTTTATCCATTTTAAATAGGTAGGCATCTTATTATAGCTTCTCCAGTTGGGTGCACTTCAGAGATTGCATTTCAGTTCTCACAATTCTTTTAATATCCTGGCTGTCTTTTTCTTTCATCCTTATATCTAACAAATCTTATTTTTAATAGAATTTTGTATTTTTGTTAACCATAAAAACAGTTCGTTAGGAAAGCAACCATCTTGAATGATGGAAGAATTTGAAACCAGTGCTGCCTCCTGCTGGGGAGACTAAGCATAATTTAAATAATTAAATAATTTCAGCATTGAAGATTTAATGTGTTTTTCTGTAGCAAAATAACCATTAGTGCTTTTTTAAAAAGTATGTTTAAATATGTATACACAATACATTTGTTTAAAGGGTTGCTTTTTAAAAGGCATTACATTTTTGTGTTACAGAAAATGTAAAATTATATGAACAAACAAGTTGAAAAGAAGATGAAGACAGTCTTTCTCAAACTTCATTTCATTTGTTACTTATGTAACAAATTCTCATGTCCTTACATATTTAGAAGTGAAATTCAATAACTACAGGGAAGTATAGATACCTTCAAATTTGCAACATGATTGTGCATATAGATGATATCAATTTCTGATCTCCTAGGGCAGTGATGGCTAACCTTTTCCGGACTGAGTGCCCAAAGAGCATGTCCAAACCCCCAAACTGCAATGCGGGTGTGGACCCCACACATCCCCCGCCCCCATGCATGCATACACAGCCCCCAACATGCATCCCGCCTCCGCACATGCATGCACGGCAGAGACTTGAAGACCAGCTGGCCAGTGGGAGGAACGCAGGCATGCGTGGTGGAGCTGAACTGGGGCGACAGCTTGTGTGCCCAGAGAGAGGGCATTGCGTGCCACCTCTGGCATGCATGCTATAGGTTTGCCATCACGGTTCTAGAGGTTCATCAAACACACAATCTGATCCTGCTTTTGCATACAATTGTGTAGGGTTTCCAATTTATTGAGATACCTGTTCTGCTACCAAAAAAAACCTGGCGTATTTTGAATACTGTTTCCTGTATTTCTGTACAGAATTAGACCATAAAGTGACACAGACCGCTTGGATTTCTCAGTACAGTAATGATAAGCATTAATTTCAAATGAGTGTTGAAAGGTTTTTTATTACTTGATAAACATATTTTCTTGTCACAGTTCAGGCATTTATGAAGCTTATTTTTTTAATGTTATTTTGAAAGGAAGAGGCCATTATTTTAAGTATTGCTAAGTAGTATAATAGCAGGTTCCTTTTTGAAGCTGTTGTCATTAGATACTGGTACATGTAATTGGTGTAGAAAATAATGGATTTTTAAACAACATAAACCTATGCATGCTTTTTAGCTTCTTCTCACCTCTGTTCTGTCCTTACAAGTAAATGCATGATTTAAACATAAACCAATAGAGCATATTTATTTTCTGCTCATGGGAATATACCAAGTTATAATCTTAAAAGGTTACCATTGTTACCTTACTGTTACGGTCAAAAAACAACATAGATTTTCAAATACCATTCGAAAAAGGATACAAGTGCTGGAAAAGGGGAACAAAAATGATCAGAACTGAATGAATGATCAGAATGTCTGAGCATTTTTACTTTGGATAAAAGGCATAGAACATGGGGTAAGGATATGACTGAGGTTCATAAAATAATGAATGATACAGTGACATGTACCATATTTATTATTGCAAGGATTATGGCCACTCACTTGTATTGCTTTCAAAGGGGCTAAGATAAATTAACCTGGGTCAATTCATAACTATTCTGGATTGGAGGCAGGATATTTTCAAATATCCATGATTGGAAAAATAAAAATAAGAGAGGAGAATGTCACCATCTCCTGTTTACAAGCATAAGAAAGGAACCTAGTTGGCCATCATGCGAAACAAAATCCTGGAATTTTTCACCCGATATGAGACGGAAGGAGGGAGGGAGGAGAGAGAGACAATGTGACAAAGGGTCTATTTACCTTTCCTATACAGGTGTAGTCAGTCCTTCAGTTACAACTGTAATGAAACCTGCCAACGTTTTCTATGGGCCAGTTTTGCAGAAAATTGCAAGTAATTGCTGGTTTTGGGGAAACCACCACATGATTACAGGACACTGCAATAAATGCAAGCTGAAGTGTGGTCATATGACCCTTGGGAGAGGTGGAGGTCAGAACTTTGAATCCAGGTCGTATATACCCCCAGGGCTGTCCTTCAGAACTTTGAATGGTTGCTAGGCAACCAGACACGTCAAAAATTACCTCTACACCTTACGGCAATGGTTCTCAACCTTCCTAATGCCGCGACCCATTAATACAGTTCCTCATGTTGTGGTGACCCCCAACCAGGGGTGGGTTCTAAATTTTTTTACTATCTGTTCTGTGGGTGTGGCTTATTTTGTGGGCGTGGCTTGGATGTCATGTGACTGGGTGGGCATGGCTAGCTGGTCATGTGACCGGGTGGCCATGGCTATGTGTATAGGAACTACTCAGAGGACTGAAAAAAGTCATTTCTGACAGATCCTCGCACTTTTGACTGGTCCTCACACTTATGACCATCTTCACATTTATGCCCATGCATTCTTAACAACCATGTCACTCATTTCACAACTGGTTCTCTTCACCATGGTAATAAGACAGGGCAAAAAACGTAAAATGTGAGGACAGTCGTAAATTCGAGGACTGGTCAAAAGTGCGAGGACCAGTCAAAAATAACTTTTTCAGCCCTCTGAGTAGTCCATGTGCACAAAAGGACTACCCAGAGGGCTGAAAAATGTGATTTCTGACAGGTCCTCGCACTTTTGACTGGTCTTCGCACTTATGACTAGTCATCATGCCCATTGTAGCATTCTTAACAACCGTGTCACTCATTTCACAACTGCTTCTCTTCACCATGGTGACAAGATAGGGCAAAAACGTAAAATGTGAGGACAGTCATAAGTTTGAGGACTGGTCAAAAGTGCGAGGACCAGTCAAAAATAACTTTTTCAGCCCTCTGAGTAGTCCATATGCATAAAAAGATACAGCAATAGAGAGGGATGAAGGAAGGGAAGGGAAATTAGAGTAGGAGGGAGGGTAAGAGAGGGAGGAAGAGAGGAGGAGAAGGAGAAGAAGCCAAAGTGGTAGGTTTGAGGAGAAAGATTGCTGTACAATAAAAAAGATGGAAGGGAAGAAAACCAACCCCAAACAAATATAAAGATATTAAGATAAAGAATGAATTGTTAAACTTTAAAGAATAAAAGAGAACAAATATGAATAAATAGCAATAATTAGAAACACACATACAAACATACAATATATTTTCTTTGAACAGAGTATTTGGCTGGTTCACAAATTTAACCAGTGTTTAGTCATTTCAATTAAATTTACAATTTCTATATTTTCTTTTTGCCATATTTATTCCTCATCTATTTTTTTTAAAAAAAACAATATTACCCTTCATCCTCATCTCTAATCTTAATCAATTTTTCCCTTCTATTTTATATTATACCCCTTCCCATTGTCATCTATTTTTATATCCATCCTCACATTGGTTAATTACGTAATTATGTAATACAGTTGTTTAATACAAATTCAACATTTTAATATAAATCAATTAGTTATATAACTATCTTTTTTGTATATCAATCAATATGAACATGAATATTCCAATTATTTCCATGCAATCCAATTTCTTACAAATCAATTAATTATATTTACCAATAATAATAAACCAAATAATTTCCCCCATATATTCCTCCAAACCACAACTTAACCATTTCTGCTTTCAACACAATATACAATTAATAGTATCTCAATTATTACAATTCCCTAGTTAAATAGAGCTTTTTTTCTTTTGTGTTTTAAAATCTTGAACCTCCTCTTTTGCCCTAAATTTCCCATTGTTTGCAGTTTTGCCCCTACCTTTTTTGGTGAGGAAAAAGAAAAAGAAATCTCTCTCTTTGTCACATTGCAGCAAAGACCCTGCTTTACTTTCAGTTTCGTTTTTTCAATATAGCTAGGGGGAAAAAAATCTGCTCCTCTCTTTGCAGCTAGCAACAGAGCCCTCCGCAAAACAGCTGAGAGCAAATCAGCTGAGAGTCCGGAGGCTGATCAAATCAACTTATGGTAATTAACCTATGCTGAAGCTGAAAGGGGTTGTTTTTTTCTATTTTTGCAGGCACCGGTCTTCTCATTTGTTTTCTTTTAACACTGATCAGCTGTAGGGTGGCCCTTTGAAGCCCCGCGCAAGAATTTAAACGGTTTGTTTCCCTCTAGCCATCAGCTGGGATTCAGGAGGCAGCAATAGATTGGGAGTGGGCGGAGTAAGCGATCCAACAGAGGCAGAGGGTAAGGGTGAGTGAAGGCGGGGGGGCGAGAGAGGGCTTTGGCAACCCCTGTGAAATGGCCGTTCGACCCCCAAAGGGGTCGCGACCCCCAGGTTGAGAACCGATGCCTTACGGGTTAGTTAGCCTTTTCATCACTTACTTGTTTGACTGAATGAAACTTTTGTCTTTATGATTAAGTTTTAATATCACTGGACAGAACAGTTCACTAAATATGCAATTTTATAGGCTACCATTCAATCCATGCAAAAGAATTTGTATCAATAGGGCATCTATCATCTTCCTTTAAAGACATCCCTAAACTCATTTTAACTGAGAGCAATGTCAGGATTGGATGAACAGAATTTTATTTTTTAAGAAAAACACAGCTCTCACTCTCTCTTAGCCCAAGGTAGGAAGCAATGGCAAGCTGCTTCTGAACTCTTACTGAAGAATACTGCAGGGACTTGCCCAGGCAGTGATCAGGAATCAACACTGGCTTCAAGGCATTAAAAAAATGGAAATATAAGGCTGTGCAGTGCTTCAGATGTGGCTATGAACAAATGAAGCCCTGAGTCTCCAACTCAGAAAGATTGCTGTGTCTGTTTCCAGCCAGATGTTGCATTCACTTTTCTACACATTATGACATACATCTTCCTAGTCAAAATCTGCAGCTTTGCATTGCCAGTCAAACACTTACAATTAGGCATATACAACATGTGATAATTTTTCTACTTTAAATGCTAAGATCAAATCAAATACAGACAGCCTAAAAAGTGTTTGGACTGCAGCTATTTAATGGATAGTCACATGAAATAAGCACTTAATAAAAATGTCATATTACAAGGAATTAAATAGCATAATTAAATATTGTGAATTTAAGAACCTGTTAACCTGTAAAATTATTACATACCCAACACATGCCAAAATAAAGGGGCTTTTTTTTGCAGCAAAGCCACAATCATTCATGTGATAAATTTCAACAAACAATTTTAACTGCAATTTTAAGGTTGCATCTCTGTAAACTTCCATGCTAGCTTGATATTGACATTTATTCATTAAAAAACAGTAACAGTGTGCAAATAGAAATGCTTTTCTTATAAAAATAGATTTTAAAGGAATGCATTCAATATGTGATGTATATAGATTACTACTTATCAATTCTTGGGTATTAATAAATATAATGCTATCAGAAATGTAGACGTTGCTGCAGATTATCTTTCACATACTGTTCATTAAAATGTTTAAGAAATATAATAAATTACAACTTAATCCTATGAATTTGAAGGACTATGAATAGCTGTCATAATCTGAGAAGAGATTATAGTGCAGTGCACGTGCAGCCCAAAGAAACTATGAATACTCTTGTCATTTTATGAGCTACTTTGCAAAACATGCCATTGCCATCCAAAGATTTGCAGGTTACTAGTTACTAGCTATGCATATCTGCAGATGAATTCAAAGATGTTCAACAATACAGTATTCCTATCTATGTGTAAGAATTCATGAACATAAAGTACTCCATATGTGGCTTCCCATTCTGTCCCTATATAGGCTTGTAACAGCATTCTTTAACTCTCATTTTTTTCTAAGTTGCAGAAAAATTAATATTTCTGCTTCATACTGCCATCTATAATTACCTTTGTCTACTACTGCTGCATTGGAATGTTAATATTTTGAGGTGAAATGTGTCTCGGCTTGTCGTTCGTTCAGGACTCGACAATGTGTCATAATTATACTTATCAGTTTTCAGATAAAAGGAACATTTTCACTAAATCATAACCTTAAAACATTTGAGTCGTTTGAAAAATTATGCCTAGTTTTATAGATAAAATCATTAATTAAATACCAAATCAGTTTGTGATTTATTGTTGTTTTAGTACACAGAATCTTTGTGACTGCTTATTAACAAATAGGCATTGTTATATGGGAATTTTCATAGTTATCATACTAGTTTTTAAAAATATATTACCATTTTTAAATTAAAGCAAAGGAATGGGTTATAAATTGATATTAATGTATCTATTTCCATGGAACTTACAGTCATACAAAAATGCTGAAAATGTTTTTAAGTTTCCTTAATAAAAAAATACACTAGTAGAAATAAATTAGTTGTAGTATCCTACTTGGCATTTTAAAAAGAATACAAAACATTATATAAAGCATTATTTATAAGAGCCATTGTAATATATGTGGGTGAAGCAGCACATTGTCTCTGAAAATGTGTGCTATGGGTCAGACAGTTCCTGATTCAAATGTTGCTTCAATTAACCATTGGGACATTCTAATGCCACCTTTGTACATATGGAGGATACAATGTGGAGGTCTATGTGGGTTGTAAAACATACACTTAACCACATATAAAGATAGAAAATACTACAATCTTAGTAATAATGTGCACCTACGAAAAAATGGGAAGTACAAAATCCTCAGAAACTTGGCCAGATCAGCCCCATTGTTTAAATACAGCGCAGACCTATCTGGGAAAATTGACAAGAATGCCTTAATGGATAAAATATGTCTGGGGAAAATGGACATGCAGCACAGCCCCTAGCTGAATTTATTAAATTATTCAGTTAAATGAGAAGGGAATTATAGAAAGGACTCAGTGGATTAGTGTGCTTATGCCCCAAAAGCATAAAAGGTCTGGATCCATATGATCAGAGTATATAAATTTAATATTTCCTTCTTTTTCCCTTGGCCTCTCACGTACTAAATATAGGAAACAAACTATAGCACAGCTTTCAGGGATGAATTAAATATATACAAACACACACAGGCCACTGCTTGAATTTACACACACCTTTTCAAAATTGTTCTTTTCAAAATTGTGAAATGATTGTTAAATTATTATCTACCTGGTGGGAAGAATTTAAAACTGTTATTGTCAGAATACTGTAAATGGGTTATTTATGCAAAAAAAGAAACTTAAGAAAAAACTTTTATATATATGCAATTATACAGGAAACAATACCAAAATATTTTTCAAACCTGTTTTATAATACCTAGAAAAACCATACTGGGACTTTTTTACAAGATTCCTCAGTGAGGGGAAAGTTTAATTTTTTTTTTTCAGAAATTTGATGCAGATTGGGATGAGGTACATTTTAAATTCCAAAATAGAATCTTCTTTTTACAAGCTCTGTGTTTTTACAAAATATAAAATTTCTAAAAGCTCATAAATAACTAACTAAAATCTTCAAAGGAAATAGCTTAAAAAAGTGAGTAATGAATGCAGAATCTCTCCTTCAAGCTCCTGGAATCCTAGATACATAATAGGCTAACAAATATTTCAAATTAGTACATATTCCTCTAAAAATTTAAAATAGTATAGAATCGGACCTAACAATACAACTGAAATTCATCTTAGTAAATACATATGTTACAATATGTTTCACATGCTTTTAAACAGTACCATAGTTATTCATTAGCAAGTGCAACATTTTAGCTAAATATCAAATTTCAGTTGTAAGATTTCTGAAGCACAGCTTTCAATCATTCATAAATAAAGATCATTTTTTTATTTTACATTATTAGACAATGACATTTCCGAAAATGAATGTAGTTTCTGTACTCCGCAAGCTGTCTCAGGTACATACTAGAAGGCCATCTGTGCATCTCTATGAAATTGCGTTCTTCCACTGAAGAAAAAAAAGCAAAGTATTGTATATCTTTTTAGTACTAGAAGGTTGCTTATTCAGCCTAATAAGTCTGAAAGGCTAAGACATTTTTCTTTATAAGCCAGAAATCAGTGTGGTTTACCTTATCAAAGTATGACTGATGTTTCCTCAGTCTGACAAGATGACAACATTTAACTGAAGGGACCTGGAGTGCACCCACTCAGCCTGACGGTATTGGGATGGGTAAAAGCAATTGTGACAGGTGATACTACAAATAATCAAGGCCCTATACCATGAAGGATTTTAATGATTAACCTTGAATTGCACCCAGAAGCTGACTGGTAACCAATGCAGCTCGTGTACCAGCTATGACACATGGGCATGAGAGGCAGGCAGCATACATATTTAATAAATTATTAATATTAGTGTTCAATATTGCTTGTGCCCTGCCTCTTGAACCAGCGGTAGCTTCCAGATTATCACCAAGGGGAACTCCATGCAGAATGTGTTGCAATAGTCCAATCATGAGATGACTAAGGCATGAGCGACCGTTGTTTTTGGCCTGAGTTTCTTTAATCCCTTAAAGTTATTTTCCCCCTTAACAAGCTTTTTGGAGTCACCCCTGCAACCTTTGACAATTTTGGAAAGATTTGTAAATCTTAAGTATCCAAGAAATTGTTTCATGCAGTATTTGCAGAGCAAGCCTTCTTTATACATTTAACTAAATGTAGAAAGACACTCAATTTAAAATTGGTGACAAGACAGAATCCTACCCTCTTGCTAAAGAATATCAATTTATACATCTATTTGATATGGAAAACAACATAATTTGTCTCTTTAAATAACATCAAGTTATTTAGGAAACAAGTTGTCAGTTACCTGAAAGATCTTCAAACTCAGGTTTCTGACTGAAGATTAAGTAATTAGAAGCAATAAAATGAAGCAGCCAATTTGAAAGACAATCCGAGTTATGAAACTGGAAAAAAGATTTAAAAATAAAAGAGTATTGGTACTATAGCAAGGAGTTTGGGTCAAATACAATAACTAGAATAAATATTTAATTTGTAGAAAGATAGTGATGGTCTAACGGTTAAGATACTAGGCTGTTGACCAGAATATATGCAATTTGATATCCAAGTATCATGTGACGCTGACAGGATGATCTCCCATTCTTGCCCCAGCTCCTACCCATCTAGCAGTTTGAAAGCATACAAATGTGAGTAGATAGTTCTGGGTTTTTTAAAAAATGGGACTATTTAGGCAGCGTTTCATATAGCCACATTTGCATTTTAAGCTTTTGTTTCTCTCTACCTTTCATCAAATTAAATTAGAAAGCTTTTGAATTAAAGCTTTCTATATTTTCTACAGTTGGGATAAAATATAGAATATAAAACTTTATTGCAATTTTTTTGGTTTCTTCCATTTTCAGTGTTTGCTCTGTCTGCTACTCCTAAACAGACAGAAATGAAGGCATGCCATCTTTCTTAGAATTTTGTAGCATGTAACTCTATTGTACTAGAAATGTAAAATATTTCAATTAAACTCAATCAAGGCATGTTTAATTATATTTAAATGTTTATACTTTTCAACTTTATACAGTATGTCAATGTATTTTTGTGTTTTTATGACCAAACCACTATATGCATAATGCATTCTGTAAAGTTACAAGATGATACTGTATCTGCTTATATCTGATTTAAAAATAATTGCTTTATACATTTCAATTTTTTCAGATTACCCAGAAAACGTGTTTTTGGTTGCTTGAAATTTTATATCACTAACTGCTGGCATTAACGGTCTACACAGTAAGTGTGATAGAAGAAACCATACAAGACAGTAATTTGCATGAGAAATAATGTAGCATTATGAAAAGAACCTCAAATTAGTTTTAGAATTGATGTCTTTCCACATATCAGGTTTTTTAATAAGGAAAAACTGCAGTTTAATATTGACCAATCCGCAAGTGGTATGTATTCCATTATATAAAAACTATCTTTACTTTCAAAATGAGTCAGCCTTTGTTAACTACAGAAAAGATACAGATAAACAATATATCAACAGGGAGTACTTACTTTTGCTTTTTGAAGCAAGCTGACCACACTCAGGCTCGTAGATGTTAATTCTCTACTAGGCATGCTCTGGAGTTGTGTAATTATATAAAGCTCACAGATGTGCTGGAGCCTTGAAACCTGGTACATCTCAGCACATATTAAAAGTGACATGGCTTGCAGAATGCTGGCTGATTAAAATATCAAACCCAGATTAAAACTGATGTAATAATTATATACCAGTTTAAACATCGTATTATTTTGTAATTCCTATACTACTGATTCAGAATTAGTTTTTTTTAAACACTCTGCCACTAAATATAATCTATTGTAAGAACACTTGAGATTTGATATCTGTGAAATAGGCCTTCATTGCATCTCTTCAAAGTGGCTACGCCAAGGATGAACGCATGTTTAAATATGTTGCGTTCACTTATTCATACCCCAAAACATACATCAAAGTCACTTGCAAATTAATAAACACAAAGTATCATTCCTGATATAAAAACAGGTTGTATAAAAACTATTTTATTCAACATACATGCCTTTTAGCCTCCTTATGTCTATTGGAATATGTGTGAATGAACCAAATTTAAACCCATTAATTTTATTTCAATTAATAATGATTCAAAAATTTAGGAATCTCATTTTAGAATAAACAGAATCAAGCTTTAAGAAACACCTGTTTTGACTACTGTTGTTAATATGTTGCTGAGATATTTTACCATCATGTAATAATAAGTATCATGTTGAAATGTATTTATATCCAAATGCAAAAATCAATATATTCACAGCTCTCTGAAAAGCCAAGACTTTCAGTCCAAGGATTCCTTTTTTTTTTTTTTTTTTAATTTGATTTATATGCCGCCCTTCTCCGAAGACTCAGGGCGGCTTACAATGTGCTCAGCAATAGCCTTCATCCTTTTGTATATTTATACAAAGTCGGCTTATTGCCCCCACAAACTGGGTCCTCATTTCACCTACCTTAGAAAGGATGGAAGGCTGAGTCAACCTTGAGCCTTGGCGAGATTCGAACCCTGCAGTAATTGCAGGCAGCTGGTCTTAAGCAGCTTAATAACAGGGTGCCTTAAACCCTTGTACTACCAAGGCTCTTTTGGAACTATCATAGTATTTAATGCTATTCAAAACTAAATTTTAATATTTGCATACCTGGACAACAGGAGTCTGTATATAGATACTCTAAAAAAGATAGAAATGTATCTTTGGAAATTCCATAAACTGGAACCAAAAAACTATTTGATTCAATATAGTTGCCATTAAACATAGCAGCCATTACTTCACAGCGAGCCACCAGGACTGCTTTGTGAGCTGGTACTGTAGCACCTACAAGGAAAGAGGTTGGATAAAAACAGTATCATGTGAGGCAGACAGGGTAAGAAATAATAGAGTATTATTTACAATTATTAATTAATAATTATAAATGTATCTGCTGCAAAATATTTATAAATGGCAAGACTGTTCAAGCATCAATGTTTCAAGAAAAGTATCGCATTTCAACTCAGAATGAGAATAAATATTAAACTTGATTCATGCTATTATACAATTGCCTTCCCAAATATCATAGACTGCAGCTATTTTGGGACTGCAAATTTCCAGCCAGCAGGTCCCATGCTATGCTGACTGGGAAATCTGGGTATTACATTTCTAAAACATCTTGAGGGGATATTTTGGATTGTTTTATTAACACTGCAATCATATACTGTAAATTTCAATGTAAATTTATCCTAGGTAAACATATATAGGAATTCAGATTTAATGGAATCTGTATCCACAATCTCTTTTAACATAAAATATTCTGATTTGTGAATCTATTCCAACTGCCTTTAATATATATGAAATTAATATCTTCTACATGTTAATTGAGTGATTCTTATTCAATTTGGTAGAATTTTTTTAAGTAAATATACTTAAAAATAAATTATACTATGGGTTGAAAATCCATTCCTAAATAATACTACTCCTGTTCAAGATTTGTACTGTATTGCAAAAACAAATTGGCTGTGGAAATGTCTATTCCCATTAATACAGCAACAGTGTCCAACACAAATTCTACCTCTTTCTTTAAAATGAAATAAAGAATAGACTGAAAGACATTTATTTTGCAGATGCAATGGAAAGCTCCAATTAAACAAACTATTTCTTTGAAAATAAAATTGCCAAAAAGCATTTTGACATTTGATCTACTGTTAAGAAAAAAAAAAACCTTTCAACATTTCCTATTTTTTAATGCATTATTCTGCAGTAATATATTCTGGCAAGGTATTTATCTATAAGCACATTCATGCATGGTATTCACTAATGACTCCTTAAGTGCCATCATCATTTATTCATCAAGGTCAGAACAATATTTTGCATATCATATAAAAGTACACCCAATTATCATCTCACATATTCAGCTGAACCTTATCATTATAATGATTTTGGAACTAATATATTGTCATGAATCTGCCCCCGGACTGCTCTCCAGATGTCAGTTCAGAGGAGGAGGTGAGTTTGAGTGTGCAGAGAAAGGCATGGAACCGAGTATTGGTCAGGATTGGAGCTCAGAGAATTCTAGCTTGATGGTGCAGCCTCAGCTGGGTCGATTGGACCAGCAACAGTCTGAGGCTGAGAAAGGCGAGCCACAGCTGGAGGCTCCAGGCAGGACTGGGAACAGTTGTTGCTCATTAGCAATGAGAAAGTGGAGTCCATACCTCCTCCTGATCCAAGGACATGTAGGGCAGAGAGGAAACAGGTACAATGTCAGTCAGATAGACTATTCATGAGGAGGCAACTTTGCCTCTCATGAAGGGCTGCACTGGCATTGCCTACTTAATCCCGCCTTGGGGTCTTGACTGCTGTTGTTGGAGCGATGTGCCCAGTTCTGCGCCTTGTGTGCTCGTGCCGTGTATCCTGACCTGTTTGACTCATGGACTGCTTTCCTGGACTTTGTGTGTGCCCATTGGATTCGGCTGCCCAGTGACTCTTACTGTACTGAGCTTGGAATTTGGATTTGCGCAATGGGGGTGCTTTCTGATGACCTGTTTGGGGTTGAATAAACACCTGTAGAACTCTTCCCATACATGCAGGGGGTAGCTGGGTAACACATATATTTCTTGCCAACAATTCAGTCATCATAAATAATATGCAGTTTTCATTCATTTGTGCACCACATTCTCTCAGACCCACAAGATAGAACAAAGCAGGGAATCAACTGCATAGAAAGACTAAATTACCTTTATTGAATAACAGAATGTTTTAAGTCTGATTGTGCTGACTCTTCCCTCATTGTCCCTCCCTACTTCTTATATTCCAGTGAACCAGGGAGGTGTCTGCTTGAATCACTTTTTATCATGCTTCTCAAGTCTTAAAAATGTTTCACACTCATTTGCCTATACAGCAGTTCTTGCCTATTTCTGTCAAGATCATCTTCCTTGCTCTCTACACATTCTTAAGATATATCAAAAGAGAGACTCTTTTTAATTTCTTTAAAGAGGAATTTCTTTAACATACAAATGAATAATTGTTTTCATTGTTTTTGTGAACCATGGCACTCTGGTTCATATCACTTTATTTCTCTTTGGGATTTTGAAACAAATAATGACACCTATTGTTTCTCCACTTCCTCCACAAAATGGCCAAAGATTAACATTAATTAAAAGCAAGCTGTCTAAATTGCCAAATTATGTTCCTGCATTTCAAAGACCTGTTTGTTTTCAGTTTAAGTTATGGATTCTTTTCATAATAAAGGGATATCTATAAAATAATTCCTTTGAACACATATAATAAGGGGCATGCATAATATAAATATGTATAATATATATTATAATATATTATATAATAATATATAATAATATATATAATATATATAATAAGGGGCGTGCATAAGCATACCATTTATTTGTATCCATTTCATATATTCATAATCATGTTTGTATCTGTTATCTTATACATGCTTGTCAAAATAAATAAATAAATACATAAATAAAATATTCAGTTTCCTTGACAAGGGTTGGGGGTTTTTTTTGGGGGGGGGGTGTTGGCCATTGTTTCCTTTCCAGGACTGAAAGAGTCTGACTTGCTCAAGATCGCCCAGTTGGTCCTCTATTGAAAGGAAAGAATTATTTTCTCATTTTTATGTTAACATTATTTCCTAACTAAGTCAAGAAAATGTTGCTTTAAAGGTTCAGGAGATACGTTAACATTATTTTATATTATTTAAAGAAAATATGAAAAAACCAGTGATACTTTATACCATACCTTGTATTTTGAACATGACATCAGCTAATACTGTTGTGTTAAAGAAAAGTCTGAGAGAGCTGTTACATAACTGTAGCGGTCTTTTTGACAAATAAGTTCTATAATTTTGTGAACCATTAACCTGCAGAATGAAAAGATGGTTAAATACATAGCATTTTTTAACTTAAGCTTTAAAAAAAATTTCAACCTATGCTACTGCTATTATACCAAATGAAATCAAATTTATCTTTGGTCCTTCCACTTCACTGTTTTATAAATATCAGCTCTATAGCACTTGATCTCTAGAACGTCCTTAATAACTTTTCTACTATCATATTTTTTTCTGTAAACCATGGGAGGCACAACCTCAGCGGACAATTATGATACAATATCTATTGTAAGAATCAACCTTCCAAGGAGAAAGAGTGCTATAGGCAGAATCTTACCAGGTAAAGTGTTTGTACATATTTTTAAATAAAAATCCAGGGAATTGGAAATCTAACTTCATAAAAAGATGTCCCTGAAAACAATGATTGAATGCTGGACTCTTAGCACACATAGAGGCTAATGAAACAGACTCAATGAACCCTATGAATTCAAAGGAACGCTGCCAACAAACTTGAGCACAGAGCTGGGGGCGGGGGTGGAATGTAATACAAAAAGGCACAAACTGAAGTGATGAAATTTACAAGCAGGCTTGAGACCAATTGGTGAAGGGTATAGTTAATGTTGAGAAATAAAAGCAAGAGAAGAAAAAAGTATAAATCATTATTAACAATAGGAAGCTTTAGTACACCACAAACAAGCAGAGCCGAAGTCCTAAAAAGATAACACAAGGGAATTTGTAGGAAGGCAGTTGTGAGAAAAGTCTTTACTATAGTAGTATTATTTCTGTAAAGTGTAGTTATTCTTCCAAAAACCTAGATCCCTTGGAAAATGAAAAACAGAAGAATTTGGCTTATAGGAAAGAATTTAGTTAATAATGTTATAATACCCATGTTTTAATTGGACTTTTCCACTTTTTCAATCAAAATAATTCTCTCTTTTTCTCTCAAATCAAGTTATAATTTTTAGTGACAATGACAAACGTGTTTACAATCTCATCCCACCTTACTTTGTTCAGTATTTTATTCAACCGAATTTATATTTCATTTTTCAGATTTTTTTTCTCTTATTATGCTGTATTCCATAGTCCATAGAACAGTTTTGATGTATGGCTTAACATATTGTTACTAATATATTAATAACATCAGATTTCCTCAAAAGAGTATGCCACAAAATATTAGGTTAAATGTATTAATAGCTCTATCCAAACTATTTTAATTGGTTTTATTATTTACAAAAATATATTAACTTATATATCAAAAGTGTCTGTTCTACTGACTGTGGGATAAAGAAAGGAGGATGCCATTTGTATTAGTCTCAACTTACTTCACAGAAAACCGGAATTATTTGAGGAAAAGTGGAGTGATACCAATATCTTCAGTTATCTCTGAATTTATGTTTATTTCAAAAATTCATATTCTTTCCTTTTCACATTAAGGTAACATGAATGAAGTTGCAAAAGCTCTATGGATTTATACTTCTATTTCCAGTATTCAGTAATCAGAATAAATGATCCTTATCAAGCAAATGCTTCTCCCCATTAAACAAAGTACCTGTTTACCATTATCTATGCAAATCTGAAAACTTTTAATTTGCTTTTAAGAATCTTAACAGTGCTCTCTTATTAAAAATACTAATACTTTTTCTAAATAAATATAAGCCTCACTTTTGAAGAATAAAAATCTCTTTATATCTTTTCGTATAATAAAAATAAGATATCAACTTGCCTTTCCTGGAATTTTCAAGATACATTTTACTCTCTCAAGAACAAGCTCAACATCCCCAAGATTCTTCAGTTTCTTTTTAATGTGCTCTTCCAATAGGTCCCATTGGAAAGCACCTAAAGATATGAAACAAGTACTTTTAAAATGGCATACAGGACATCACTTTTAGCACAAGGTATCTTTACCAATCTTTACCACATTACCAATCTGATGTGTGTATGATCTCCCTTAATTATTGCAGCTCTGTTGCAAACATTATTTAATTTTTATAGATTCCACTGCATTGTCACTGCATCTAATAAAAGGCAAATTTTACTCATTCAGCCATAGAAATCTCACTGATATTGTGACTGAGGGCACTGCCACACTGCCATCATTTTATTCAGAAGCAGCAATTATCTTCTTTTCTGCCAATTCAGATGCTCATAATAGGAGGAAAACATCATTTCTTTCTCTTGGCTGTTTGCAAATCTTTTACCGGGGGCGGGGGGGGGGGGAGAAGGAAAACAAAAGCCTTCACCTCTACTCTACACAAAAAGGAGAAGAGAAATAAACCAACAGACAAATAGTGTACATACAGCATAAGATCTGTGGAGTTCTTGGTGCTCTCTAAGCTTCTCTAACTTAAGTTTCATTACCCAACTAGGTAACATCATCAGTGTTATGAATGGGAGGTTTGCTGCCTGTTTATATACACTAAGTGACCTTGCCAGTATTTGTGGGGATGGGATGCAAGTAGTCTTCAATTTATGACCACAGTTGAGACTAAAATTTATTTTGCTAAATGAGACAGTTGTTAAGTAAATTTTATGACCATTCTTGCCTCAATTGTTAAATGACTCACAGCAATTGTTAAGTTACTAACATGGTTGCTAAGTGAATCTGTTTTCCCTATTGACTTTGCTTGTCAGAAGATCACAGAAGATAATCACATGATCCCAGAATATTACAGTTGTCATAAACATGAGTCAGTTGCCAAGCCTCTGAATGTTGACCACGACCATGGGAATGCTGCAATAGTTGTAAATGTGAAAAAGCAATCATGTCACTTTTTCAGTACCACTATAACTTCAAAAGGTCACTAAAAGAACTACCTGTATTTTTGTTAATAGTTCATGTATTGTTTTCTGCTTGAGTGTTTGCCTGGGGTTAATCCCGGGTTATCTGGATGGTGGTAGCTAGAGAAGATGTATGCTGATCCTTTTGTTTGCTTCTTCTCTTTTTTGTTGTTTCTTTTGAATGACCTAAAGACATGGCTTTTTCAGCAAATTCCCTGATCTGCCGTGTATTTTAATCTGGGGATGTGGGGTTTTAAATTGGATTGTACCACTTTAATTCTATTTATTGTTGGATTGCTTATTTTGTGAGCCGCTCCGAGTCCTTCGGGAGAAGGGCGGCATATAAATATGACAATAAATAAATAAATAAATAAATAAATAAATAAATAAATAAATAAATAAATGGTGCATAAATGTGGTTTATCTCTATATAGGAACTTTTCCAGCTGCTATAGAATCTTCCCAAGCCTCAGAAAAGTAGAAAACTGGTCAAGGACTATGTTTTTAGAACATTCTGTGTTTTAGTAATAACAGTTTTAAACTGAAATATCTAAATGTAATCTAGTTATATTTAGTTTCTGCTGTGAATAGGACTTCTGTGCTCAATGTTTTCTATTTTAATTCTGTTTCTACCAGGACTGCACATTAAATAACTGAAAAAATAACTCAGGGTCCAGGAAAAGGGGTGACACAGGTTGTTTCCAATTGGAACCTAGAACTACAATTTTTCTAAACCCCAGCCCCAAATGAATTTCCTATCACTTTCTTATATTGCAGCTAAGCCGGAAATAAGTCAAAACTTGTTTTCCAGCCAGACAGAATCCTGCCATAGAAGTTCCTTCAGCTGACTACTTTTGCTATACTAGGATTTTGTCCTTCATCATTCTGCTTCTCTGTTTATGTAAAGAAATATCTCTGAAACAATGACCAATGAGCAAAATTCCTTTAACCAAAGTACCTCAAATGGGATAACTTCCAGAATCCTTGATGCACCCAGGACAAATTTTATAAAACACTTTATAACATAAAATGAGAAAAAAATATTTTATGACATAATACAAAATGTCATAAAATATTTCCTGTGGTCAACTTCTTGTGTTTCATTGTGTGCTATACAGTTCAACATGAGATACTTTCAAGGCAGATACATCTCTGAATAGCTCCCTGAATTTTTAAGAACTGTTCAGACATTAGAACGTCTGCCATTGTTGAAGGCATTAAGGAATCTGGTAAGGAAATATCTCTACGATGGCCCAATGGGTTATGGATTGCCTACTGACTTTTAAATGATCAAAGAAAATAGAAAACACTATAGATATTCTTCAAAGTCAGCTGAAAGTCCTCTATAATATGACCGGCATTCAAATGGCTGTGGTCCCACATGTTTATAAACATCCTTTCTGGATACGGCAGTAGAGAGAAAACATTTTTGTTTTGTAGCAGCTTACATTGAAAAAAACATATCCTCACATGTTCATCCAGATATCTTCAGTATCATAGTCTTTTGTATTTCCATACTCTTCTTCTGATGCATACACAGACCTCTTGGAAACATGGGCTCCCAATTTAGGGAATAAATCTAATCAGCATGTAAGTGGAAGTTGGTGGGAGATCTATGAGCTTACAGAAACAACCCTATTGTAAAGAAGCTTTTTATATGAATATCAGGGCACAGCATACCTACTATTTCCTTTTTTAATTGGACTTCTCTGGAATAGTTTGGTAGACTACATACACGTCTCCACTTGTATTACTTAATAAAATAATATGTACTCTCCTCGCAGTAAGTAACCTCTTCTTTGTTAACAGACAATAAACAGCTGGAACTATTGTGAGAGGATACCTGAATAAATGAAGTGCAGAATATCTGTCAAACAAGAGCAGAAGAATGAGTCTTTAACAATGACTCTTACTGGTGAACCACATGATGTGCCATGTTTTAATATGGGAAACAGAGTTTCCTGAGTGGCTGCAAAGAGAGACTGAGCAGTTCTAATGATAGAAGAATCCTGAATGTCAGTTGGGCTCTTCACATTAAAAAGCAACATGAAGACATGGCTAATAGAGCATAAAACAATCCTGTGTGCTTTTGCTACCTCCTTCAAGTCTTCAGAGTAAAATATCACATCAACACACTGGCAGCAGAACAACAAGTTATGTAAATCAGAATCATAATGTGAGGCTTCGCCTTTTAAGATAGGCATTTTTTCTAAAAAAAAAAAGAGAGAGAGAGAGCATATATTAAAAAAGAATTCATGAATATAAATAAAATCATAAAATCATTATTCATAAAATTATCACAGTTGAAACTCTGCTCTTTCCCACATAAAATATGATAAGCCACATGGATTGTCTTGTCTTGGAACAGGGTGACTGCTTTTATCATTTGTCTACCTTCCCATTTTACATATTTGCAGCGCACCAGACTGGCTGCTTTCATATGGTATAAACACTAAGTTAAAATGTGGCTGTCTGTTTCACAATTTAGTTTGTCTCATAAAAAAGAGCTTTATGAGGATTTTTTTTAGTAAGACAATTCTGCTCCTAAATAGGAGGCTTGGAATATCCAGGCTATAAAAATATATAAAACTACATGATTTGTTGAAATAGTATTTCATAATATGAAGTATTATTTCAACAAGTTTCATAATTTCAAACATGGAAGAATTATGAATTATTTCAAAATATCTGAATTAATGTTTTATTATAAGAAACCATTAATTAAGAAAGACTTGTTCTTGGATTCTGCTCAGTTTGCCTCATTATTTCACCCATTATAATCTATGCTGCTAGTAGGCACAAAAGGATTGCTCAATCCTGCACGAAAGGAAAGATCTAAGACCACTTCTTTGTACCAATCCCATTCTAGATAAGACTTTGGACATAAAAATCAGATAATATCTCCTCTTTTTTTGGTTCCTTCAAGTCAGTCTTTGTGCTTCAAGTCAGTCATCCCAAAGGTGCTTTTTCAAAAGACAACTGGACTTTGTTTTTCGTTGAAGACATTTTGGTTCTCATCCAAGAAGGAAACTTCTTTCTGGAGGAGAAGCGAAACATCTTCAAGGAAAAACAAAGTCCAGCTATTTTTTGAAAAAGCACCTTTGGGACAACCATGACCTGGGTGACTGAGAATCTCCATAGACTTTCAAGTCAGTCCTGGCAACTGCCTGTACTGGATTCTTTAAAATTGAGATGAGTGACAGAAAATGACATATATTTCATGATACCATATTGTTTTTGCAATTTTGTAATCAGACACTCTATGCTTATCCTAAAAAAATAAAGAGCATTTTCAAATGTCCAATTTATATTGGGAAATGAAACATAAACTAATAATTATCTGCTCATAATTCACCGACACTTTACATTATACTAAATTACTGTCAGCATTATCTAGACCTGAAAGGTCACCATTAAAAATTCTACATCAACTTCTTCCTATATTTTATATAATCAGAGAACATTATGCCCTATGTAATTAATGGGAAACATGCCCAAATCCAGACAGAAATATCCACACACTGATAAAGATTCTGGACAATACTATTATTTTAAAGGGGAAAAAAACATTCAAATGGATGTTCTAGTTTCCATCCTGTTACAATTTTATTCTTCTGAATGCTTCTGGAATTATAAACCATAGAATAAGGATGGTATGTGACTAGAGTCAAGCATTTTATTTTAAAGCATTCCTGCCCATCTTCAAGAAAAAAAGAAGGAAAGGACAAACCCTATAGGTAATCCTCAATTTACAACTTATTGTTTTGGTGAATGTGATATTTTATGGGAAATTATATTCATGGTGGCAATTATTTTAAGAATGAGCTCCTCTGATGAAAGTCATTTCGTAATGCTGCATTGTCCATGATACCCTATCAAATTTCCAAATGTTCTCTGGCCCAGAGAGGTTGGAGATTCCATTAGGAAATACACTTTTAAATTCTAATTTCATGAGCTCTGCAAATTACAACTTTATACAATCCACTGCAACAGATATTGGAAGGCACCTGGCTGATCAAGCTGAGGTGGCTTAACTCCATGACATTTATGGCTTTTCTTCCTTTTCTTCATTTTTTCAGATGATTTCTGATTCAAGCTTTGTATCATAAAATATTCCAGCTAAAATCAAACAAAACATGTATCACTAAATTTTGTAATCAAACTTATTTAAGAAGATGCAATTGATCAGTGTCACCCAAGTATTTCTAATTATTACTGTTGTTGTTAATCTAAATTTTCCTAAATACTCTGGATATAAATAGTTTGTAATCGTGTTTAAAAACTGTTTAATTCTCACTAAAACCAGCAGAAAGTAGTCTAATGAGATTACATATTTGAAACAAAAATGCAGCTAACTGTAGAGTACTAGAAGTGTTAGAAACTACTTTTTTATAGTGTAAACATCCTGCTTCCTGGACCATTTTCTGGGAAATCACATAAATGCCCAGTTAGAATTGCCACTGAGAGAGCAAGAGACAAACAGCAAATGATTACAGTTAACCTGAGATTACAGTCTGTGCTGCCCTTACCTTTCATTGCAACAGGAAGGCAGAATGACATACTGTGTGGTATAAGGTCTACATTTTCCTTCCAGATTTAATAACACCACTTTCTAAGACCACCATAATAAAATAATAAAAGCTCATCATAACAAAATAAGAAATTTATGTAAATTATAAAATTATAATTTTATAAAAGATATATAAAAATTATGTATGAGCTAATGATCCAAAGTCACATGTGTCATGAAATCTATATTTAGTATTGCTTTAGTCTTGTGGCAGAACTAGGAATAATTACGGTAACTATTGTGATCTGTAAAGAAAGATAACACCAAAATTAGTTGAAGTGGGGTATTAATATGGTTATCCTCAGAGTACAAGTTTTCACAAATAATATTTACTACTTCCCAGAATTTTTGTGTGAGATATAAATGTAATAATAGTTAATGACATTATATAAGAGATATGTATTTAAAAAGTGGCAATAAAAACCATTTCATTTTTATTTTACCAGCACTTAGAAATGTTACAATTATTTTTTTTATAAATGAGAGATACTATGTGTTTACAGAAAAATTTAATTAGCACACTTTACAAGTGATGATCCCTCGTACTTTTTAAAAAAATAGTTTGAGGAATATAGCTAGTTTATTCTAGCTTATTGATTATCCTGTTTTTGATGTGAAAAACTTCATACCCATTGAAGTCCTTTTTTAAAGTAGCTGAATCAACAAAGTTGGTGGCATAGTGGTTAGAATGCAGTACTGCAGGCAAACTCTGCCCACAGTCTGGAGTTAGATGAGCTCAAGCTTGGCCCAGCCTTCCATCCTTCCAAGGTTGGTAAAATGAGAACCCAGATTGTTGAGGGCAATATGGTGACATTGTAAACTGCTTAGAGAGTGCTGTACAGCACTATGAAGAAGTATATAAGTCTAAGTGATATTGCTATTGCTATAATGGGTTATATTTGAAAACATTTTAATTAGAGAAAATCAATTTACATTCAGATTAAGATTGGTGATTCTACTACTAGCAGCACATATTATTTCTCAGAAATAATTTGAGGACTATTGTTTATGTTTTTAAGACACTAATTCATTTGTAAATGTCATTTATTGCATGACTGAGTATATCTCATCTAAGTCAAATTAATTTAATGGTGATTAAATTACAATGTCTAATATTGATTTAACCAATGATCAACTGGATTTATTAATAGAAATGAATTAGCTGTCTTCCCTGTAGACCCCACATGATGTGATGGCACTGATCTAGAATAGAAACTTCAGGTCATTAGATTTTTAAGTACCTCATGCTATTCTTTTAAAAATGTATTTTAGAATATTAAATATAACAATCATGGCTAGAACTAGTGAGGTCTTATATCATGGCGAGCACTAGTGAGGTCTTATATCAAGACCTACTTAGTGGCGATAAAAGCGGCGAAGTGTAACTACTTTTCCACTCATCGCATCGGTAGATAATCGCCAAGCCGCCCTGTTTAGGGTGACCCGCTCCCTTCTCCATCTGGGAGCGTGGGAAGACCCCTTGCAAAGGCGTGCTGAGGATTTTGCGTGTTATCTGCATGATAAAATCACTCAAATTTGGGACGGCTTGGATTCTGACTGGGTGGGTTCAGGCGGGGTGTCTGAGGCAGGTCTTGAGACTGTTATCTGGGAGGAGTTTGATCCTGTGACTCCCGAGGATGTGGACAGGATGCTGGGGAGGTTGAACGCAACCACATGCTTATTGGACCCGTGTCCCTCCTGGCTGGTGCTGGCTACCCGGGAGATTACACGAGGCTGGCTCCAGAGGATTATAAACGCTTCTTTAAGTGAGGGCTTCTTACCTCCCGCCTTGAAAGAGGCGGTGGTGAGGCCCCTCCTCAAGAAGCCTTCTCTGGATCTGGCTGTTTTGGCAAATTATCGTCCTGTCTCCAACGTCAAGAGTGTGGTGGCGCGACAGCTCCCACAGTACCTGGATGAAACTGTCTATCTGGATCCGTTCCAGTCCGGCTTCAGGCCTGGGTACAGCACGGAAACGGCATTGGTCGCGTTGGTCGATGATCTCTGGAGGGCTTGGGACAGGGGTTGTTCCTCTGTCCTGGTCCTATTACATTTCTCAGCGGCTTTTGATACCATCAACCATGGTATCATGCTGCGCCAGTTGGAGAGGTTGGGAGTGGGAGGCACCGTTCTACGGTGGTTCTCCTCTTATCTTTCCAACCAGTCACAGCCCGTGTTGGCTGGGGGGCAGAGGTCAACCTCGAGGCACCTTGTTTGTGGGGTGCCGCAAGGGTTGGTCCTCTCGCTTCTCCTGTTCAACATTTATGTGAAACTGCTGGGTGAGATCATCCGTGGATTTGGGGTGCGGTGACATCTGTACGCTGATGATACTCAGCTGTACATCTCCACCCCAGACCACCCCAACGATGCCCTTGAAGTGATGTCCCGGTGCCTGGAGGCTGTGCGGGTCTGGATGGGGAGGAACAGACTCTGACTCTACCCCTCCAAGACCAAGTGGCTGTGGCTGCCGGCGTCCCAATATAGCCAGCTGGTGCCATCGCTGGCTATTGGGGGTGAGTCATTGGCCCCCACGGAGAGGGCTCGTAACTTGGGCGTCCTCCTGGATGCACAGCTGTCTTTAGAAGAGCACATGACGGCCGTGGCCAGGGGCTGATTTCTATCAGGTTCACCTGATACGCCAGTTGCGTCCCTTTCTGAATTGGGACAATTTATGCACGGTCACTCATGCCCTCGTCACCTCTCGCCTGGACTACTGCAATGCTCTTTCATGGGGTTCCCCTTGAGGAGCACCCAGAGTCTCCAGCTGGTCCAGAATGCAGCCTGTGGGTTATTACGGGGGTGACATGGTGCTCCCATGTAACACCTCTCCTGCGCGAGCTGCACTGGCTCCCAGTGGTCTTCCGGGTGCGCTTCAAGGTATTGGTTCTCATCTTTAAAGCGCTCCATGGCTTAGGGCCCGGGTATTTACAAGACCACCTTCTGCCACCAATAACCTCCCACCGGCCAATCCGCTCCCACAGAGAGGGTCTCCTCAGGGTGCCGTCGGCCAAGCAATGTCGACTGATGACCCCCAGAGGGAGAGCCTTCTCTGTGGGGGCACTCGCCCTCTGGAACAAGCTATCCCTAGGAATACGACTGATCCCGGACCTCCGTACTTTCCGTTGAGCTTTGAAGACATTCCTATTTCAGCAAGCTGGGCTGGCTTAAAATTTTAATGGGTTATTTTATGGGCAAAGGGTCTTAAATTTTGGGAAGCCAATTTGATTTAATTCTGTTTTAATTTATTTTAATTTTTATATTGCATGTATTTTAATCTTGGCTGTTCACTGCCCTGAGTCCTTCGGGAGAAGGGCGGTATACAAATTTAATAAACCATAAACCATAAACCATAAACCATAAACCAGAATGTCTACACTAATTTCTGTCATATGACTATCACTCCCTCTTTCTTTAAGATACTGCGTGGAATGAGAAAAAAATACTAATCGTATTTTCATTACACAATTTAGTTATAAAAATAGTTTGGACTACATATACCGAGATAATAAAATTTTAAATCAGTTCTCCCGACCTTCTGAGGTAGTAGGATTGCACTTTTCAGCAAAAATATTGGCTGAGAATTGAAAGTTTCAATCAAAATTTATCTGGAGGATGCCAATTTGCAGAAGACTGACTTATCAAAGCATGGGCCCTGATTTTGTGTCACATAGTTTCACAATTGTTCCCACTAACATCTGACCTGAATTTTGCAAATTCAAAAGAAAAAAAAGTCAAAGACTTTGCATCTTAACCTATTATACTTACCACCCCACCAAAATATTTTCCTATGTAAAAATCATTAAGGCTATGCAGTTCCAAGTAAGTGGCTCCTAGTTCTTTAGCAAGTTGAATTCCTTCAGAAGCTGTAACACAGCTACCTCTGTCTGAGATACACAAAGGACAAGTGCAGGGGACTTCTGTAAAAACAAACAATTCAGTGATTCTAAACTCTACCATGTTAGTTATGCATTAAACCATGGAGTATTATACCCCTAAGGACCAGACTTGGACAAGAATTATACAATTATTTTAACTGAAATATTATTAAATATTATTTTTCTCTATATATCTTTAAAATTCTTCATGCTACTTAGATTTATCTGAAAAACAATTGCATCTAAGTTTTCTATGATGCTGAATTGCTTCCCGCCTGAATACAAATATGATTTACTATACCAAAATTACTGTGCTTGTACAGTAGGGGAAAAAAACTTTTTTTGGTAAGAGACTGAAATTTCATTCCTTGGTCTCCTTTTTGGATTACTTCAAACTGAATATAATAATCACTTGTATTTGGCAACAATTTAAAAAATAAACAATTAATGAGAAACTATCATGGCTATTATTTAACTATACTGTATATTGTTATAACAAATTGAATCTATTTTAAGAGATATATTTAGAATATGCTAAATAAAATTTCACTTCTTCAACAGTTTTTGTTTTCTTTCTCAGAACCTTCTATAATTCCCCAAACTGGGTCTAAAAAGTTTATGGATTTTTTGGAATAATATGGAACACTCAAGCTTCTCAGAAGTTCACAGAGAGTCGTACTGCTGAAACAAAGAATATTTGTAGCTTGGGGTTGAAATGAGGAGTCCTCAGTATTCTCTGACTTTGGTTGTTTTCTTGCAGACATTTCATTAATCTAACTAGGGTTGAAATGAAGGGTTCTTCGTATTCTCCGACTTTGGTTGTTTTCAAACTAGATCAGGAGATAACATCATCAGTTGCCAGTAAGGAGTGAGACAACTCCTTACTAGCACAGATGATGTTAGCTAGTTTGGTAATGAAATGTACAAGAAAACAACCAAGTCCAGAAAGCACCAATGACCCCTCAGTCATTGGTGCTCTTTTAAGGTTCCAACCACAAAATCACAATTTTTTTAAAAAAAAAAACAAGGAAGACAGAAATTAAAACCAAAGAAATATCTATTTATTATCTTTTCCCAAGGGATTACTTTCAGATTATTAAAAGCTGGTTTTTGAGAAAGAGTGAAAAAAAATGCGGCATCTTTGAGTTATAATTCTGTAGAAACATACTGATAAACTGCAAGAAAGAAGTAATCGATCCCAGACCAAATGCTATAAAGACTGTTCTCTTGAGTTGATAAGCAATAAGTGGAAACCACATACTTTAACATGCGATGTGAGTGGATAATTGCTCAAAAAAATTATTATGTTTGGCCAGACTGACATAAGAAGGAAGAGATAGCTGAAAAGGTTTATGGATGGGATTAAAGAAATTACAAGGATGTCTTTGGAAGTTATTACTGGAAACAAGTCAAGATAGTGAGCATTTATCCATTAAGTTATTTGATGGCACAAGACATCTGAATCTTGCTTTTAGCTGGTTCTCTCCTCACTCTCCAATTGGCTGAAGGAACACAAAGGCTATAGGGAGTACCAGAAACCTGACTCAATGAGACTTTGTGTGCATGAAAACATTTTATTGCTTACACAAGGTTCTTTCTAGATCCAAGCCTATGAATATGATCCTATGAATGGGGCTTCCCTTAAAGAATATCTAGAAGTTTCAACGAATGCAAAATGCAGTGGTGCACGCAGTTGTGTATGTTATTAGAAAAGTACACTCTTATGCTCTGTGAGCTACATTGGTTGCCAGTTTGCTTCCAGTCCAATTCACAATGTTGGTTTTAACCTTTAAAGCCCTTCATGGCAGGGTTTGGGTTACCTGACGGACTGCCTCTTTAAATGTATACCTGCCCAACCTATCGGGTCTGATAGAAAGCATACTGCAGGTTCCATCCACAAGGGACTTATGCTTGGTGAGCTTCTCTACCATGGCACCTCTGTCAATAGGACTGGGGTCTCAGGAAACGAAATCTTATGATAGCTCTATCACTGTGGGTGATTCACTTTCTCCTGTGCAGTGTGTTTTTTTTAATGATGAGTGTTTTATACTTTAAATAATAATTGTTTTTATGTATTTGTTTTAACTAATTGTACATAGCCCAGAGTCATTCTTGTGGAATGGGCAGTCATATAAATGAGATAGATAGATAGATAGATAGATAGATAGATAGATAGAGAGAGAGAGAGAGAGAGAGAGAGAGAGAGAGAGAGAGGAAAGACTGACTGACTGACTGACTGACTGACTTTTCAGAAGTAAACACTTCTTGTTCAATTAAATTCACTCTCAAACAGGATTATAACCTAAAGAATAACAAAATAAAAATACCTATGTATCAATACATGCAACATATATTCCACTGGTTTATTGACAGTTCTTGCTTCTTTTTTAAAAAAAACACAATTCATTTTACTGAAAGATTATCTTTATCACACAGAAATAAGCATCCTTTTTCATTTAAATGTTCAGCTAATGCAAACTTTCAAGTATGAATTATAGTCCTAAGTGAATAGGCTATCGAACACAATAAGGTGAATTCGGAACTGAAAGCTATCACTCAGCAAAGGTATTGTGATTAATATAATATTACAAGAGTATTCAATATTTATTGCTAGGCAGTCAATAAGCCTTGAAGACTGAATAAATAATCTCTGGAAAAAAGATATTCTTACAAGTGAACAAGCAATTATTCATGTGTGTGTTTGTATCCATAAAATTACTAAGACTTAAGATTAATTTAAATGCTTTTTAAAATTATAATGGTATACACTTCTTCCCAGTACACTCAAAATTAGTTCTGTATCCACTGAGTTTAATAAACTGCAAATGAATTCCACTTGATAATCCTTCAAACAAAAGGAAAAAACTCTCATCTATTAACAGTGGTAAATCACATTATAAATAACTAATTATTTCAATCAGCTTATCAACCATTCTAAATAAATTATGTCCACGTAGAACAACAGCAACACAATGTAAATAATATTTATAGTTACAGTAGAACCTCTGGTCACGAACGCTTCTGACCACAACCAAATCGGGTTCCAACCAAAAAATTCACCCAAAAAATATTTTTTTCACAGCCGATTTCCCCTTCCGCGCCATTTTTTTTGTAAGCGCCAAATTTCCAAAATTAGGTTCAGGTAACAACCAAATCGGTTTGCGACCAAAGTTATGGAACAAATTATGGTCATGACCAGAAGTTCTACTGTATCTCTATAAATACACCTATTAGCACATCCACATTGTTATTCTTCAGAAGTACTAGTGATACCATGAATAATGATTAAGATTTACTTCATAGTAAATTTTCATTCTAAATCAGGTATTAAATAAGTGAAGTCTTTTTATTTTTAATGTGACTCTGATACTGTTTCCTATTTTTCTTTGCACTTTCAATACAATTTTATCACAGTGCAAAGCTGTTTTTTCTTCCAAATCTGAAAGCTCTTTATTTTTTTCTTCCCCACCTAAAAATGCTCTGCAAAACATAGACATCAATCAAATTTAAGAATTCATGTATTGTAAGGCTAAACTGCTCTAGCTACAATATACAGCAATATAATAAAAAAGCATGCCTTGCATATGATTATGAAACAAAAGAACTTTTGGAGAAATATGTCCACTTGAAATCTGAAATCCCAAATTACAAAATTGGAGTGTACTATTTAAGCAGTCAAATTCAGTCCTGTAATCCGATGAAAACACCCCAAGCAATTAGTTAATTAGCCTCCACTAACACACACAACAAAGGGGAGACTACCACTTATCTGAGGAATTGGCTCTACTGTTAAACTGTTCTCACTGTTAGAAAACCTTTTCTAATTAAGTCAGAATGTATCTTTCTGCCCTGAATTGTTCTTTCTGACACCATTTCATATATTTGGAGATTGTATCATCCCTATCATCATTTTTAAGACTAAGCATACCTAGCTACTTAGAACTGTCTTCATACCATAGTACTTCATAGTCCCCTGATCATCCTCAATATCATTCTCTTAACTTGTCACAATTACTCTGAATTTTTCTTCTAAGTGCAGTATTCAGAATTGAGAGCAACATGAGGGGGGTCTGACTAAAGCAAAATAAAATGGAAAGAATGCATTATTTGGACATTATACTTCTGCTGATACAGTCTAAAATTGCACTTATTTTCTTTGCATCCACATTATACTGCTTTCTCGTAAATAGAGTACATCGGTGGTGGGTTCTAACCAGTTTTACCACTGGTTCGCATCGTGCACGCGCTTTGCGCGCAATCACCGTGCACGTCCTTGCTTCACTCGCACAGGCACCAAGGTTCATTTCATTACTTCCAGCCTACTTCAGCCTATTTTGATCACTTTCAATGTTGTTGCTAATGTTTTAACTATCCTAACTAATTTTGTAGCATCTATAAATCTGATAGGAATTCCTTCCATCTCTTAAACTAAGTTACTTAGAAAAATATTGAAGATACCAGATCTAGGACTGATCCATATAGCACCTGCTCAATATCTTACTTCAGTATTCAGTCGTAGCACCAATGAGCATTCTCTGAGTACAATTTTGAACCAAATGTATAGCCATATGTAACTAAATTGGTAAACAGCTTGTTTTGAATTGCTCTGTTGAAAGTCAAGATACATAATGACTACAGCATTTCCATAATCTATTAAGAAAATTACCTGATCAAAAATGAGATAAGATTATCATCCCAGCACCCCATGGTCATATGACCCCAATCTAGGTGCTTGGCAACCAGTTGATACATCCAGTTGTAGCACCCTGAAATCACATGATTATCATTTGCAACCTTCCTTGCCAGCTTCCCCAGAAAGTCAGTAGGGAACACAGCAGGAAAGGCCACAAGTTGCTGGAGTAAATCTTTCCCACCCACATGATGCCCCCTTCCCAGGCTCTCTGTGCTCTGCTGTACTGGTACTCGCATGCCTTGTGCATCCTGCCCAACTCATATCCCAATCTCTTCTCATGCTTCTGACACACACCTTTCAACCTCCCCAACTCACACATCTTGTGTACCTCACACTGTTGCGCACCCTCCCCTCCCCCTCCCCAGCCCAAACCAAACCTCTCATGTACTCTCTTGCATCCGCCCCCACAATTCACACCTCACCTCACCTCTTGCACATTCCTTTACACCAGGGCTGTTAAACTCGCGGCCCTTAGGCTTGCAGCCCTTGTCATGCACTGGCCACGCCCATGCCCGGTTTAGCGAAGGGAGAAAAAGTTGTGATACGTGACGTGACGCCAGGATGATCATGTGAGTTTGACACTCATGCTTTACACCCACCCTGACCTGGGCACTCGCCACACTTTTTTTTTTTTTTGCTTTAATTTATATGCCGCCCTTCTCCGGAGACTCAGGGCGGCTTACAATGCGTTAAGCAATAGCCTTCATACTTTTGTATATTTATACAAAGTCAGTTTATTGCCCCCACAATCTGAGTCCTCATTTCACCTACCTTTGAAAGATGGAAGGCTGAGTCAACCTTGAGCCTGGTGAGATTTGAACTTGCAGTAATTGCAAGCAGCAGATGTTAATAACAGTGCTTTAGTCCACTGTACTACAGGCTCTTCCTCTTATGCATCCTTCCAACCCATGCTGCACCTCTCAAGGATTCCCTCACATCCTCCCCAAACCCTTGCTATACCCTCATGCACCCTCTCCAATCCATGTCTCACACATCGGCTCACTCTCCAACCCTCATGACACCTCTCACATGCCCTCTTGCAAACTCTCCCCAACCATCAGAATTTCTCCCTCGCACCTCCATGTGCCATCTTGCTTTCTCCCAAACTCAGCAGTAGCCACTTACCTGCCTGCTGGCCTGGGACTTGCAACTTCCTGTCAGTTTCCCCACTGACTTAAGCCAAGGAAGTTGCCTTGCTTAATGGTCATAAAATTTGATTAACAATAGCAACTCATTGGACAGAGTTGAATAAATGTTGAATTAGGATTTATTATATAGTCTTATAGGGGAAGGCTGCTTTGGAATGTTATATTAATATATACAAAAGAGTAAATGTTACAAAAGAGTAAATGTTAAATTAGGATTTATTATATAGTTTTAAAGTGGAAGGTTGTTTCGAAATGTTATATTAATATGTAGATCTATGTATAGGGGAGGAAAAAGGGCAGATTATTATTAAATTGGGAGTCATAACAATATTACTGTGTTAAATCAGAAGTTATTATACAATGTTATAATAGAATGTTATTTTGAAATGTATGATAAAAGGGGGAAGTAATAATATTAATAATATTATTAGAAAGTAAGGGTCAGTATTTGGAGGAGGGAGTAAGGGGATGGTAAAATATTATATAATCTGTTATGAATTAGGTTTTTATTTTGAAGAAGTCACAGGGGAGACAGGTGGTGAGGGGGGGTTAGGGAGGAGGGGGGAGAAAAAAGGGGGAAAAATTTGTATTTGAAAACTTTTTCAATAAAAAAAAAAACAATAGCAACTCAGACTGCAGGAATTGCCATTTCTAAATGATGCAGTCATGCTTTACAAGCGCACTGCTTAGCGACCAAAATTCAGATCCCAATTGCAATTGTAAGCCAAGGACAATTTGTATAACTTCACATAAATATTGTCTAAAATCATTAAGTAATATTATGAAGAAGCTCAACTGCCAAATATGTTATGATCAATACTCAATGCACCACACAAACTGTTAAAATATCATGGAAATTATTAAAATTAATTTTCTTATCAAACAAAGACTGCTAATAAGTCTCTACATTAATCAGTATTCTACTATGGTCTTTTGGCATTAAGAGAATTCTGCTGCAGAATTCTTAATATTCAGCTGTGGTAAATACAAATATAATACCTACCCTAAGAAAAGGCTTTGTTACGGATATAATACAGTGGATGGCTTATTGCAAGTGTGTGAAGTGCAACATATACAAACAAAATGATGTGTTTCTTTAGCATGCCTAATCTACTATGAGTTCAGGAATCACTGAAGTTATACTAGTTTTGTTCCTATACAAGTTCAGAAAGGCACGAATGTGCTCACAAGGAGGCAAGTGAAAATATGAAATGCCAAAACATCATGTCACAAATCCTACAACTTAAATATAATGAAAATAATTAAGTATGATACAATAGACTTTGCATCATGACATTTTGTCATCTTTCCATCATTAATTGTAATTAGTCATATACTTCTATGGAAAAATGATACCTTCCTGGGAAAGTTTGCTCTTCAGAGTTGTACCAACCAAGTTTTCAAAGAATCACATTCTTCAACTCCTAACTCAGAACACTGCTAACATTTTTAAAATGAGCATACAGGTAGTCCTCGAGTTACGACCACAATTGAGCTCAAAGTTTATGTTGCTAAGTGAAACACTTTTAGTGAGTTTTGCCCCATTTTACAACATTTCTTGTCACCATTGTTAAGTGAAACATTGCAGTTGTTAGTTAAGTGAATCTGGCTTCCACATTGATTTTGCTTGTCAAAAGGGGATCACGTGACCCCAGGACACTGCAACCATCATAAATATGCCAAGCATCTGAATTTTGATCATGTGACCATGAGGATGCTGCAATGTGAAAAATAATCATAGGTCACATTTTTCTGTGCCATTGTAACTTTGAACGTTAACTAAATGAACGGTTGTAAATCAAGGACTACCTGTATAGCATGATACTGTTCCGAGTTATTCTCATTTTTTTCTCTTTCAACTGGAACCAATCAAACCAAGTAAAATGTTTTCTGGTAGAATATTAAGAAGTATTAACTTTATCATGACTGGTCTAATAACAAAGCTGTCTCATCATGATTCATCCAACACTTAGCATAATACTGATATCTCAGCTGTTTATAACATGACTTCTAGCACATACCGTTTTGTCTTGCACCAACAGCAGAAATTATAACTGGAACTGAACAGTGACTAAGTGTTTTCTTTATCAGTGGTGCATAAATATCTTTTACTTCTTGAAATGAAGACTTGTCATTTACAGAATATTTAATCACAATGATATCTGCTTCTCCAATGAGGTTCCGAGATGTGTACCAGTCACTTTCAAAAATATCCTATATACAAAACAAAAAGATGGAGCTAAATTCCCTTTTTTTATTGATCAAGAGATGAGAGCACACAACTGCATAATAACTGAAAGTTTACTAAAACTTAGGATACATTTCTTTTGGGGATATTAAAAATGTGTAAAGTGTCTGCAATAAATCAATTTGTTCAAACTTCATCTTGCTTCCTATGTCTTGCCTGCAGCAAACTTTATGTAAATAAGTCTGTTTTACAGTTATGAGTTTGTATACATAGGGTGACTAGATGAAACTAACAGTTAACAGCTGTAAAGAATTTCCAATCCAGCTGTCTAAATTTTAAAATGAATTTTCTATTCAATTATTGATACATTTTATATATAAAATACATGCATCAAAACTACTACTCATTTTAGTTAATTATAGCAATATCAGTTTATTGGGGCAGAACATTTTGAAAGCAGAAGCATTTGACTTTTAAAATGTTATCCTTACTGGAAATTAAAGAAAAGATATAACTGAAAACTGAAAACCCTGACCTGGATTTACTGGATAAATAACTGCCATTAGTTCTTCATTTCTGAAGATCAATAAAACCAGAAATCAATTGCTAAAATTCCTAACAAAAACAGTGCTCTTTTTTTTAAAGGTTGTTCCAACCTCCTTTAATGATTGAAGAGCAAACAAAACATTTTACAAGGGCAATTAGAAATACTTTTTCTGAGATACTGAACGTGCCAACTTAGGTTTTCCTACATTTTCCCAGCATTTACGAATACCATTGTACCCTTTGATCACTCCACCTTTTATTACAACCTTTATAATGCTTTTAAAGTTCAGGTTAGAATCATGATACATTTATTCTTATAAGAAATTGAAGTTCAATTGTTTTTCCTGTAACATTCTGGAAAGCTCATTACTTTAGAAATGAAAGTTAGTCTAATGCCCTTATTGTCAGCTGATGAAAACTTTAGGCCTACTATGAGTGAATTTTTTGTTTTGTTAGGTTGTAGTATCACAATTCAAAGGACTTCAGAAATCACAAAATTTGAAAACTCAATTAGATTGTCCAATATTTTAAGTAACTGAGAAAAAAGAGAACATAGACTAAGTTCAGAATGTTCAGAGGTATGAGGAATACCTGCGAGCGGGGATGGAATGGAAAAGAAAGACAAAAGGTATGCAGGAACAATATTAAGAGAAGGCACAGAAAAGACCGTAGGAATAACAAAATTGAAAACACATAATGTAGTTTGACATAATGAATATTCAGAAGTTTTACACCATGAATATCATGGACTGTATACACTTCTCAATCCACATTCTGAACCTAACAAATTATCCATTAGGAAATATTAGTGTTGAAATTCCTAGATTTTTACACATGCAAGATATTGCTTAACCAATGTCAGATATTCCTAGATATTGTCTCTCTATTTCAAAGATTCAGAGATCCTTATTCACATACAGGCAAAAATTGTGAAGTGGGATTAGAATCATTAGAAAATAGCAAACATTCTATCTTAGTACAAATTAACATGGTAAATACCACAAGCAATGTCTGATTTATATGTATGTAGAACACTTTACAAACTGCTGGCAAAGTAATGACCTCCATAAAAAGTTAATCTCAGATGTAGTTCTATTTCTGAAATCTTATATAAGACATGTAAGTAATGGTTGAAATGTACTTTTGAGACAAAAATACAGGATCACCAGGATCGATAATTTTCAATTATCTGTGTTTGCGTGTAAATGTATGAATTTAAAGTTAGTATGTAAACTTAGGGCATGTTTTCATAATCACTTGGCACAGACAATTACTTTCAAATGTGCCCCAATTACTCTTCTGTCCCATTAGAAGACTTGAGTACTAATTAGATTTTTTCCCCAAAGTTATCTATGCATATTTCATATACAACACATTTCATGGGTGGGGGAGAGAAAGGGTGGACTGAAGCTGAGTATCGATCCAGTAAATATAGATCCTAGATGTCATCATCAGAATAAATTAGAAAAAGTGGTTTTGAGCATGTCTCTTCAAGCAAAAGTATTTTAACTAATTCTTTGTATTAATTAGCTATTAAACCTGTCCCATCTCCAGACAGGAAACCCTAATCCTAAATGAAACTTCTATAAAAGAAATCCTTTTGGCTCAGACAACTGCAGTGGTTATAATACTCTAGTGTTATATAATTCTACTATTCAATAATGTGGGTGACAATAGCGTGAAAAACAACACTGTGGTAAGAATGATAAGAACTGACTCATTACCTATCCCTCTTGTTTAGCTAACTTTCTTAGTTTTCCTGACCACCCTGCAGATAGTGATTACTTCTGCTGTGTTGTCCTGGTATTCTAAAAATACATTCACCCTAATATTCCTTTTAACCTCTTTATGTCACAGATTGGAAGCATATTATTTACATTATAAAGGATTATTTTATCATTTAAAATTAAAACTCTAGGAATATCGTCCACAACTATCAGATAGTTTCAGGGGATGGATCCTATTAAAATATGTTATCTATCAACAATAACTAAGATAAGCAGCATTTCAGTTGTAAAGATTATAATACCAATATAATCTGATAATATTGATAGACTTTCATAGAAATGTAGCTCTCTGCTATTTCAGATACTGTATTTCTTGTATTTAAAATTTAAACTACAAGCTATTTATTCACATTCATATAAATCACTCAAAATCTCACATAAAGATATGAATCTAGGTAGTTCCTTATAAGAATTCTAATACTAACATCAAAAACATAACTAAAAGCTATTTTTTGCATAATTAAGAAAAATAACTGTCAATTTTTACAAGTTTACATTCATGCAGTACAAATAATATTCTAAGCTGAAAGTTAAACAATTTGCTTTTAGAAAAAGATCCAAATTAAAATTTAACATCGAAAAACCATATTATATTCTATTGGTTTCAGTAAAAAGTGTTTTATTCTATGACAAAAAAACTGTTTCAATATAGGAATAAAAATACTTTATATATTTTAAGCTTATCAGATACCCCAAAATATATTCAACCGGGAGCAATCTGTAAAAGATTCAACTCTCTTTTTTATCCAATTCAACATATTAAGGGGTGAATACTATTTTAGCACTTGGCCCAGTTTATAGTAAAACTACAATTCTACACATGATTGCAGTGAAATAAGTCTAATGGAATACTTTGAGACTTAGATACTTCAGAATAGACATGTTTAAAACTAATCTATAACTTTTTTTACTACATTCTCTTACCCAGAGAGGACAGTCATGTACCACCAATCTGACATTTCCAAACACACAAGCTTGATACTCGGTGAATGCAGGATTTCTAAGGTAACTGGCAGAGTTTAGTAACAAATTACTGTCAGTCTCTGAAACTAAAGCACTTCTCCCAAGATAGGTCCAGATCAAACTCTTCTGCTGATCATCCTCAGAAAATCCATCTCTTTCATTACCAAAGGCTACAATGTGAACAGACCTACAAATAAATAACATTTCAATGTGTTGAATTAAACATTTACTAAAACAAAAGTAAGAAAATATAGGGCGGGGAAAAGAGGAAAACCAAATTATATATATATTAAAAAATGGACACATAGACCGGTGTACACTGATATAAATATATATTAAAAAATAGACACATAGACCCGTGTACACTGATATATAGACACACAGATATATTTGATTTTAGCGGATTCCTAACGCTAAAGGAATAAACAATAATCCACATACATGATTTTAAATCCAGAAGCACGAAAGCAAATTTCCTTGGACCTCCACAAAAGCTGCTTGCATTACAAATCCAAAGCCGTTTGAATGTATTCTTCCTCCATTTCCTGAGGCTCTTTCATTCACCTAGTTGAAATCGCGGTTGCTCTGGGGAGTTTCCGTTCATGTCTTGTTGAGCAATCTTGTCTCTGTAAGCCAGAAAGAGGGTTAGCTCCGTGACAATAGCTTGCTTGCTTGCTGTGCTGAAGATGAAATTAGCACATAAACTCAGCAACTACAAGCCTCAAGCTCAGCCATTGCCTCGTGACGTCAGTATACGCTACCAACAAAGAATATTAACATCCGCAAAAGGAAGAGCGCTCTATGTTTCTGCAAAGCCTGATACAATCAGGTGAAAACCCACACACATAAACTACAGCTTTGGGAAGGGTAGCATCTCACTGAACAGAAGGAGACTACGTGATATATTGCTGCTGCTGAAAAGAGATGCATAATAAATCCATGAGCTCACTGGCAGCCAATCCACTTCCAGAGTTGCCATATGCAAGAAGTCAGGCAGATCAAGTTAAGAGAGATGTCAACATTCTAGAAAAGAAATGTCTCCAATTTAAAATACCTTCCACTTGCACAAGACAGTAGCAGTTTTTAAAACAGCAGGAATACAGAACCTTTCAGATTTCACATTGTGCTGTTTATTATCAACTAGCAGGCTAACGTTAATTTTTACTTAATCTTAAAATAATCTGTTGGATGTATTTTTCAAAAAGTTTGCAATGATTTCCTTATTTCCTATGATCAGTTGAAACAAATGTCATTTTGAAAAAGAAAAAAAATGAGCATTTTAATTTCAGCATTTGCCCTGCCCTAGGCACATCTATAAATTAATAATATTATAGAAATATCATTGTCAATAAAACTCCTGAAGGAATATTTCAATTACAAACTCTGGTATTTACATGAAATGCAGAGAAAAAGACTTTTCATATATATTTAATATAGTAGTTAAATCTGTATTGCTAAAATGGGGGGAAAGCATGCAACATTATTTCATTTTCTCCCAAATTGCTAAAGTATTGTTATTCAGCCTTGAAATGTAAAACAAGTTAGGTTTACAGTAACTTTAACAGACAATAAAACATATTTTCCAATTGATTTATTTTCCAAAATTTCAAATATAATGTTATTCAGAAAACAACTTGCTTAATTTAATGAATTTAGCATAGTATACATAGCAAATATTTATTTAACCTACTGTCATTGTGCAACCAAAGAGGCATTCTCTAGCCCAAGAGGTAAATATTGGCAAACTTGGGGTTACAAAACAAATGTTGAGGAGAAAATCTGGTAACTCAAAACAGCCCAGTAAGTACGAAGAATATGCAATGTATACTGACTGTTGCAGGTCAGAACACAACATGAGCAATTAAGGGAGGAATTGTATTTTTGATGAAAGGCCTGGAATTCTAACAAAATAAATGTTAATAATAAAATAACTCCAATTAAAGATGATCCACAGTAGTTTATTATTTGTCCCACTTTTGGAAAAACAAATTCTGGGAAAACACTGTTTTACACACTAAATATTTTATTTATTTTATTTCCAATTTATATACCGCCCTTCTCCCTGAGGACTCAGGGCGGTGTACAGCCAAAATTAAGAACATGAAATACAAATATTAAAAACAATTAAAATATATATAAATTTGGCCAAAAATTAAAAATCACAAACCAATTAAAATATTTAAAAATTTCTTCTTAAAGCCAGCCCGGCTTGCTGGAAAAAGTAAATATTCCCAAAGGATTCTGGAAAGTTTGGGCACACATACAAATATCCTCAAATGGAGCCAAAAGCCTGCAGGGGAGCTATCATTATAATACTTCATATCTCCTGTGAATTAAGACAGCCAAAGAAATATATCTTTATTTCTATTTCAATACTTCGATCCTTTTATTTTGGTTTTTTCTTTCTGTTTAACCCAATTGGAGTTGGGAGTTAACTGTGCCAATTCCAGGCTGATAAATTTTGTCAGCTGCTATTGGGCAACTGTCAAAGCTCAAAGGAGGCTTAGGCTCCTATGGGTCTTTGGCTAATAATGACATGCCTGTTCTAGTTGATGTTGCAGGCAGGGAATGTTATATAAGTAAACTTGGTCATCTTTGTTCACCATAATGGGATCTGTAATTTCCTAGACAAGAAAATGCTCTGCAAAGTTAAAAATAAAGCACAGCCTTAAGCTTCATGTTTGTTTGTTTGTTTGTTTGTTTGTTTGTTTGTTTGTTTGTTTGTATGTTTGCATGTATTGTAAGACAGAACCAACAAAGATATGCAGTTAGAATTTAGCACTAAAAAACATACAGTGCAGTGTCCAAAAATATTATAAACTCTTATTAGTCTTCTAAAAGACATTAAAAGCAATAAAATTAAGATTGTTTGTTGCAAGCCAGTATGTTTTATTAAAGTATTAATATGTATGTCTGCTCAAAACTATATGAATTTCTAACATAAATCAATGTAAATTATTTAAATTGTTTTTTCCTTAGTAATGTATATTAACTGCTATAAATCTGTCTAACCTGATATCCTTTATTGTTGTATGAGTAGTTTAACAACCATAATTAACCAGATGTTGAGCTAAGTGGTCGCTAAGTGAAACTGTGACCATACTTATCTTACTTCAACCTTGCTTTACAAACCAAGTCGTAAATGCAAGAACTGGTTGTAAAGTTACTTTTTTATCACTGTTGAGCTGTGAACAGTTGCTAAATGAATTAGTTGCTAAACATAGATTACCTACAGCTTAGTCTTTATTATAAATGTTTAACCATCCACTGTAGCTTATTCCCAGATCTCTTCAATAAGGGAGTCAAGCTACAGTCAAAATACAGCACATAAAATGAAAGCCTAAACATGCACATTAATTTTATTCTGATAATTCAGTTATAAAAATAAGTGTCATAACAATATCTATTACTTTAACCACCCACTGTAGCCTGATAACAAATCTGAGATAATATTCCAGCCTGGAATATAGATTTATTACCTAAACAAACATCAATGTGATCTCTCTCATATTACAGTGATAAAGCAAGATGTTAAAATGGAACTCAACGTTTCTCTCTTGTCACACCAAAATTAGTAGACAGACAAAAGCATTTTTAAAAGAAATTTATTTCAGATTTTATATGATAAAATCAAACTTATGGAGAAAATAGAAAACTTTTATTTTCTTTGTTTGAATATAAAAATAATTTAAGAGCTCTTATAAAGAATAGAGTTGTACATAATTCTAAAACAAATCTACTAGCAGCACGTTTATTAAGTACAGTACTTTCTGCATTTAAAGAGGATACTTTGAAACAAAGAAAAATCATTTTGAAACACAAAAAATGGGAAGGCACAAAATATCAATATCTGAATCACAAGCACTGCTGCTTCATTTCATTTTAAATCTCTTCATTCAAAATCTGATAACTCTAACATTGCAATTATTTTTTGCAGAATTGTGTCCATAATTTGTTGCAGATGACCTGAAGAATGATTTGTATACAATGAATATTACTGATGTAAAGTTAGGGAAGTTTTATTGGGCAAGAGGCTTTTCATTAATTAGATTTTAATGAGAAAGTGATTTTAATGGGAAAGTGGCTCTATCCCTCCCTCCCTCCATGCCAGAAAATAATGACAGTGCCAGTGGCTTTTAACATTGACTACAAGGTAATCCCATCAGATAAATTAGAATAATAGAAACGATTTTTTCCTGTGACTTTACTTAGGAAGATGAAGCATTAAAATCTGCCTGATTATTATTAATAGTAATAATAATTCATGTTGCCTGACTTCCAGCAATATTTTTCTTCATGGCAATACTTAGATAGAAATGAGTCACTATCCCACTTCCATTGTTTCAAAAGGAAGAAAAATTTAATCGGAATTTTTTTTTCCTATTTCCAAATACAGCATATTTCTGTAGTGTTTAGATTCATGTGTATTTAAGAAGGTACATCTGAAAGAAATTGATACCTGTAGTCTACCGAAAGGAGAAAAACATCCTTAGGAAATTCTATCGGGATTTTTTTTTAAAAAAAGAATACAAATATGCAAAGCTTTATTTTCTTGCTATTTTTAATTTAGAGATCGTGTTTTAACATATTAAAACTCCATCCCATAAATGTTCCCCTTTAGGGGAGAGATGGGAAGAAGATGCTGACTGCCTCGGTAAATGGGACGGCGACAATGTGGATTCTCAGCTATTCCCACGACACGGACGGGGGGGGGGGGGGGGGAAACTTTCGATGCTTCCCACGTCAGTCAGGTAACCTATAAATAATTTAGCAATAAAGCTCGGCCAGCCAGCGCTTCCTCAAAGGCCGCGCCCCGCCATGAGGTGCAGGGGTCAAACGCGGCGGTCAGCGAGCAAAGCAGCCACCGCGGCCTCGCTCGTCGCCCGCGCTGCCCCCTGAGAAGCAAAAACGGCTCCTCGCGTTCTCCGGTTGCCTTGGATACCATGCGGAGGCCTTCTTTCTCTGCAGCCTTCAGCCGTTTGCCGCCATTCGGAGGAACGCGTGCCGCCGAAGACCGGTTGCGGTGGGATAGCATTTCGGCCTTTCTCTTCCCTCTCCGGGCCGAGTAGCCCTGACATGCGCCGAGCAAAGGTCCCGTGGGGCGCCTCGATGCTGCGGTGCGCGGTTAGCTGCCGCCAGTACTGGAGGACCGTGGGCCAGCCGGAGGGGATCGTGTCGGAGCAGGACACGGACCATCATTTCGTGCATCGAAGCACCATTCCTACCATGCATTTCCAGCCCAGCTTGCCCAGGTTCCTCTGCCGTTCACCAAGTTTCATGGAAATTGGGGGTGGGGTCGGGGGGAGTAAGCGGACTTCGAGTACATCGAAAACATCCTTCCTTCTCCCTTTCCCGCCATTCTTGCAGTGTAGCTGGATCACTCGGTTATAGGGGAAAAACACTTCGATGCCGCATTTCTCACAGACTCTTTGTGAATGTAACCCTAACAGTACTATTTAAGCCGTTGGGCCTCTTTCAAAAACAGCATCCGGTTGCCGTTGGAGCAGAGCGCTGAGCTCGGGGTTTGACAAGAGGCCTGCGATAGCTTCTCCTTTTTCTAATGTAGCTCTCCTATGAAGATCCCCATACAAAGCCCAATAATCTCTTTCTGCCCTATCATATTGTCGAACCAAAAACGTCCACGCTCAGGTGCCCTCCTCCAATATTTCATAAATCCAGACAAAAATATTATTCAAGGAAATTCCCCTGGAGAGTCCAATGAGGCAAGCATTTATTGGGAGGAGGAATTACTCAGTACTACTTGGTCTGCTGTTTTTTGAAGAGAAACGGGATGAAAAAAATGATCTGAGAATGCCAGGTGCCCGAGGTGTGTGTACCTGCCTATGCATATAGGTTACCTGAGCTAATGGGCATTGTAATCACCAAGCAAGAAAGCCCTAGTTTACCAATTAATTTCAATGCAGCCTGCTACATATTGTATGCCTGGTGAAATACAGACTGCTGAAAAATGCAGTGGTTTGCTTTGCTTGTCACCATTTCACTGATAGGGATGGAAGTAGCAATGAATATGCGTTTACCCACGAAGAGTACAGGATCTAGGAAAAGGCTGCTGAAAATGGTTATAACTTTGAGACTGCATACATGCAATCCATGACTGCATGCTGAGTTGGAAAAGGAAGCTCACATTTAGTCCAAAAGCATTGCCCATAAAGAACTCAGAAGAAAACAGCCCTTATATGATTATATGGGCAGAATTTCTTTTGTTCATCTCTAAATAAGAAATTACTGAGCACAGAAAGTGGGAAAGTGGGGAGTGACAGATTTTATTTACTATTTACATTTGAAATAAGTTGTTTTTTTTATAAAGTGACATTTTTTAAAATGTCAATTATTTTTAAATAACAAAAATGACTCTATAATAATAAAATGCAAAAGCAAGTTAAAAATTAGTAATAAAAAAAGTTGATACCTGATTAACCTAATAATATCAAGCAAAATTTAAACACATTAAAAAACCAGAATATTTTGGTAAAATATTTAATCTGCTATTATTTATTTTATGGAATTGAATATTTAAAATATTTAAAATATTTCATATTTTTCATATTTTCTATGAAGAACTTCCTACTTTCCCCTAAAAGTAGAGTAGTCAAATTCCACCCTATAAAAGTGAAACAGTCCAAGTGGGTTCAAACATGAATTATCTGAAAGGGATCAAAATAATAAACAAATATTAGGAACTTGTTCTTTCTGCTTGAGTTTTTAATTATAAAAAGTTGAATTTATATAGAAAATTCTTCAAATCATTAAAAGTTACGTCTGAAATAATTTTTATAAATGTTTGAAATAAAGTAGTTTTGGAAGACAGTCATTTAAGAACAACAAATCTATTAAGTACGGAGATTTTTAATTTAATAGAAGAGAACATATGTAGTGCAGGGTTGAATTATGAAGTTCTTGTTCTCTCTGAGCCTTGCTGTTTGCTTGCAGACATTTCATTACCCAAATAGGCAATATCATCAGTGTGATTAAGTATAGAATTTGCTTGCTATTATAGAGTAGTTTGCCTTGCCAGTTTTGTAGGGGTATGCTTTTCTCCTTAGTAGTTCCTTGATTAGGGTATTGTTTTCTGTTTTTCATCTATCACTGTTCTTTTGTGATTTGACCCTTCTTGGTTACGTCAGAAAACAGAATAACAGAGTTGGAAGGGACCTTGGAGGTCTTCTAGTCCAACCCCCTGCTTAGGCAGGAAACGCTACACCACTTCAGACAAATGGTTATCCAATATCTTCTTAAAAACTTCCAGTGTTAGAGAATTCACAACTTCTGAAGGCAAGTTTTTCCGCTGATTAATTGTTCTAACTGTCAGGAAATTTCTCCTTAGTTCTAGGTTGCTTCTCTTCTTGATTAGTTTCCATCCATTGCTTCTTGTCCTGCCCTTAGGTGCTTTGGAAAATAGCTTGACTCCCTCTTCTTTGTGGCAGCCCTTTAGATATTGGAACACTGCTATCATATCACCCCTAGTCCTTTTTTTCATTAAACTAGACATACCCAGTTCCTGCAGCCGTACTTCATATGTTTTAGCCTCCAGTCCCCTAATCATCTTTGTTGCTCTTCTCTGCACTCTTTCTTAGCGTCTCCACATCTTTTTTACATTGTGGCGACCAAAACTGGATGCAGTATTCCAAGCATGGCCTTACCAAGGCATTATAACGAAGTGGTATTAACACTTCACATGTTCTTAATTTTATCCCTCTGTTTATGCAGCCTAGAACTGTGTTGGCTTTTTTGGCAGCTGCTGCACACTGCTGGCTCATATTTAAATGGTTGTCCACTAAGACTCCCAAGATCCCTCTCACAGATCATTGAAGGTTCTCTTGATCTGATTGTCCAGTTTCTGCAACGGATAGTTTTTATGGGGATGTAGGTTTCTTTGTCTTCCAGTAATTCTTTGGCTGTCTGTACATATTGTGTTCTGTCCATGATAACCATGGTTCATCCTTTTTCTGCTGAGAGCTGTGTAAGAATATTATTCAGATGAGCATAAATGTACTGCAGCAACCTAGAATACCAGAAAAAAGGAAACAGGCCACATCTATCCACAAAATGGATACCTACAATTTTATCAAAAAGTGCCTGACCACTCAACCCACTATGGCATAACCAGCACAAGATCAAAAAGATCTCAGAAACATCCAACAGATTATTATAATTGCACAGTATAACCACAGCATACAAACCAACTAAAGCCCTCCAAAATATTTTAAGCAAACCAAAAGACCCAGTTGTCCAAGGGGAAAATAAACAACAGGAGTCGCCTACATTATACAGTGTAAGAACAGCCACTGTGTAAGATGAATGGGCAGACTAGCAGACTGCATCCATGAATGACAGAAGACACAGTGAAAACTCTTCAGTCTCACAACAAATGGAGAGACTCGACCAAACTGTTAGCATCTTAGATCAAGCCAAATTAAAAAATGCTAGTGAATCCCGTTATCAGTAGACACAGAGAGACAACCATATTTTCACAATATTCAAAAAAAGCTAGGTTTAAATTAAAGCTAGGAAGGAAACAAAAAGACCAGAACACAAATCTTCAGCAGTCTACACTCAGATAAGCAGGGATTAACACCAGACAAACATCAAGTAGAAAAATATATCATAGTCAAGGAACTACCAAAGGGTGGGGGGGAGGACCACACTTAAAACTGGCAGGCCAGTTTTGTATATAAACAGTATATAAACAAGGAGTAAACCTCCTGCTTACTTTCCCTGATGATGTTACCTAGTTGGCTGATGAAATATCTAAGCAAACAACTAAGATCAAAGTGCAGTAAGGATTCCATAGGTAATTTCATCTAAAATCTATTCTGTTTAAATATAAACCTGGATATTGATTTTATACTTAAGATTTATTAAGTTAGATTTTATGAAATTACAATTCTTTACTGTTTCAAAGATCAATTATTACAACACAAATATTACAAATAAATAAGTTAATTGTAAGACGCATGTTATTAAATACTGCTTCAGTTTTGGAATCTGAATGGATTACTCTGCTACATCTAGTCTGTATCTCTCTATCCTAGTTAGTGAAAACATCTAGGGAGATGACAGGAGGGTAGGTTAACGTAATTATCTGTGAGTGAGGGATTGCTGCCATTCTCCTTGATGGAAATAATACTATGCCCTTCAAAAAACCTGTAAATAACTAACAGTTAATTTCATATATGGGATGAGAGAACTGATACAAAATGCCAATTTATAATTTGTTAATGATATCTATTTTCAGGTTGCCTATTCCTAAACTGGAGGACACTATCAATAGATACTTAGCTGCTCAGAAGCCGCTATTGAATGATCAACAATACAGGTATAAGAAAAGACATTATATAATAAAAGAACAGATATAGCAATTATATTTTTAAAAATATAAATAGATCAAAATATACAAAATACTTGTTTCTCTGTGAATAATTGTATTTGGTACTCTAAACAGTCAACTCTTTGTTTTGTTAGTGAATTTTCTCTTGCTGGCTATGCCTAGAGGAAGAATTATAGGGCAATGCTGAATTATTGTTTTGCACACGCCACACACCTCCTCCCAAAAATCCCAGATTCAGCCTTCAGTATCTCCTGATTTACTGATCAAAGTTATTGTCCGTAATTCTAGAGAATTGTTGATTGAGTGGACTAAATAGCCATATTCATACCATAGCACTAGGTCAAAATTCTATAGAACTCTAACTTCTCATTTATGATGAACAAGAATGTATTATTGCATCTTTCCCAATTGCTCTGACTTGGATTTTTCACTACCTAGCAGGGGAGACAATATAATGATAAATTAATTGGTCTCCTCAGCAATCTTAGAAACTAACTGTAGACACTGTTTCTATATTCTAGTTTCTAAGGAGAGTGGAAGACCAGAATTCCAATTTACAACTTTTCTTTCTTTTTAGCTCTGTTTACTTTAGCTTCTTTGACTAATGGGGGGAGCCAATCAAAGTGATCAGGTAACACTCTGCACATGAACATAAACCAAGATCCTTTGAATTATTGTTACATTGTTACAGATAAAATACAGCCAGTGTTAGTTTATTTTTCCATTGTGTCACTTTTATTTTTATAAGTTGTCCTTTCAGTGAAATCTTTATCATGAGTGTATGTATATTAATCCATAGCAATACCATATAGCCTAAAGTGTGTAAATGTGGGTTTTTTTCCTCCTTCTGTTTAATTTTATCTAATTCTTGGAAGCTGCCTGGACAAATTCATGCAGTTTTTTTCAGCAGTGGTTTGCCATTGTCTCTTTCTTAGGTCAGAGAGTGAGTGACAGGCCCAAGGTTAAGCGGCTGGCTTTGTGCCTAAAGCAGGACTACAACTCAAAGTCTCCCAATTTCTAGCCTGATGCCTTTAAACAGCGGTCCTCAATCTTTTTTGGCACCAGGGACTGGTTTTGTGGAAGACAATTTTTCCAAAATCTTCTGAGGTTAGCTAGAAACACTGAAATCTCACAAAACTGGGCAATTTCATGGTATATGTTTGTTCCTACATGATTGTGCACAGCATCTGGAAAAGTTCCTCACCATTAAAATATATGGATCAAGAATATTTTATTATAATTAAATAATAAATTATAAATTTAATTATAATAATATCAGTTATAATATAAATGACTAAAGAAGTGCAATAATACCATAATTAATCCATTTGTAATTTCTAGACATACTGTAAAAATTGCTACAGAGTTTGGAAAAGGAGAGGGGAAAATCATACATCGTGATCTTCTTGAACATGATCGGATTAATAGTCATACAAGTTATATATCAGGTTTGTTTTTAATATTCTTGATTATTCTTGAGTCAGACAACATTATTTAAGCTTGTTTTATTTGCTATTTATTTTTATTGAGCAAATATATTTTGTTTTTGATGATCTGGCTTTATAAGAATAGTATATGTTTTGAAACTGGTTTTTTTATCCAAAGCTTAAACAGTAGGTTATGCAATGGCATGTTCACTCATGATGAAGGAAACAGGATGGTAAACAGTTTCATTGAAGTTCCATGGCCCACACTAATTTTTTTTTTATATATATATAATTTTTATTAATATATTCTATACACAAATACACAAATAAAATATACAATCCTGCCATCATGGTATAATGTGATTACATTGTCCATAAATATAAAGTCATTCCTTTATACATACATATTTGCCATCACATACATACATCATCATATATCTATTCTATCCCACCTTTTCTGGACCCAATCGTACCATACTTTCCAACTGTTATAAAATTCTGAATCTTTTTTACCATTGATCAGTCTAGTTAATCTATCTGATTCTGCACGCTCATTAATTTTATATATTATTTTCAAATCTATCAGTAAGTATTGATTTTTCCATTCCTGCGCATACGCTAATCTTGCTGCAGTAATAATGTGAATCAACAAGAACCATATATCTGATTTAACATTCAAAGGTTTTGCCCCCAATAGGAAAATCTTGGGCCTTAATTCCAAATTAATCTGTGTAATTTCCAAAATCCATTGCCGTATTTTTTTCCAATATTTAACCGCCTGCGGGCAGGTCCACCATTGGTGAAAATAAGTTCCATTACTGTAACCGCACTTCCAACAGCAGGCAGATGCCCCGGGAAACATTTTAGCTAATCTCACCAGGGGGAGATGCCACCAGTAGACCATTTTATATATGTTTTCTTTATATGAGGAGGCCATGGTTAATTTCATATTTTTCAACCAAATCTGTTCCCATTGCTGGAAGTCAAGGGGATATCCAAAATTTCGCCCCCATGCTATCATACAATCCTTCACTACATCCTGTCCTATCTGCAGAGACAATAAATATGCATAACATTTAGATAGTATCCCTTTCCCTCCTTCTAATAAGATCTTATCCAATTCTTGTCTTTTACGGTAGATTCCTTCACTATATAAATCTTTTTTATACTTGGAGTGCACTTGAGAATAAGACTACCAGTCTATCTTATATCCTTGAAGAGTTAATAATTCTCGTGACTTCGGATTACCCTTAACATCCAAGAAACCTTCATATGTCAAGGTTTTCTCCCCTTTATACAATGTCGGGTAAATCTGAGCTTCCTGCGCCGAAATCCAACATGGAACTTTTGAATATACTCTTCTTCTAACCTTTTCCCAAGTGTACCCAAGCGTCCTACATAAATAGTGATCATCAAAGTGTCTAGGGCGACTGGATGCTCCTGGCCATAGAAAATAGTGCCAGCCATGTTGAAGACCGGCTCCCTCAAATGTCAAAAGTCGTCTCTTTTGTAGGACCATCCATTCTTTCACCCAAATCAAGTTCGCTGCTTGGTGATAGAGCTCCCAATTTGGGAGTCCAAATCCTCCTCTATTTTTGGGTTCTTGTAACATTTTAAGTCTAATCCGCGGCCTCTTTCCCTGCCAGATACATTTAGATATACTCCTATCCAAATTTGTAAAAAACTCTTTATTCAACCTTACCAGGGCTGTTTGGAATAGAAATAACCATTTGGGTAATACACACATCTTAATGGTTGCCATCTTTCCCAAAATTGATAGCTGGAGATTTTTCCATCTTTCTAAGTCTCTGAGCATCTGGTTGTAAAGAGGAAGATAGTTATCCTCCTTTATGGAGGAGCATCTGGCGGTCAACCATATACCCAGATACTTAATTTTATTTGTTATTCTTAAACCCATTAACTGCTCCAGCTGTTGTCTTTGCATCTGAGTCATATTTTTCGCTAAGATTTTAGTTTTTTCTTCATTCATCAGTAATCCCGCTACCTTCCCATACTCTCTAATCAAGCATAATAATTTCAGGGCCGAGTCCAGTGGTTGATCCAAGATAAATACAAGTTCGTCTGCATAAGCCTGGACTTTAACTTCCTCCTGCCTAATCTTCATTCCTCTTACTTCCGTGTTTCCTCTCACTTCTCTAAGCAGGGGCTCTAAAGTTAATACAAATAGCAATGGGAAAGGGGACATCCCTGTCTTGTACCTCTACGAATTTGAATTCTCTCCGTCTCCTCTCCATCTATGAGAACTCTTGCAGTCTGCTCCCAGTAGATAGCTCGAATTGCCCGAATAAAATTCCCACCAAACTCCATATATTCCAATTGAGAAATCATAAATTCCCAACTGATTCTGTCAAATGCTTTTTGGGCGTCAACAAAAATTAAAGCTAATTGTTTATCCGGGTGATTTTTGAAAAATTCTAGTGTATTCATGATAATTCTAAGATTATCTCGTAGATATCTATTAGGAAGGAAGCCATTTTGGTCTGAATGAATGAATTGGTTAAGGAAGCAGCTAAGCCTGGCTGCAAGAACCCCCGCAAATATCTTATAATCAGAATTTAGTAATAATATTGGTCTATAGTTCTTAATAAGAGATAGATCAGTTCCTTCTTTTGGGATAATAGAAATATAAGCCTCAGTCCAAGATACTGGAACCTGAGCCTCTTTCATAACCTCATTGAATAAATCTGTCATGTATCTTCCTACCACGTCAAAAACTATTTTGTATAATTCAACTGGAAGGCCATCTCTACCCGGGGTTTTGCCATTCACCTGTGCTTTCATAACTGTTTCTACTTCCTCCATCGTAAATTCAAAGTAAATGCCATTACTTTGAAATTAATCCATTTTTTACAAGATGTTTAAATACAATTTTCTTTAATTGTAATATATATATCAATTTACAATTTATATTGTAAATAATATATCAATTTAATCAAAAGTGTTTCCAGTGTGGAGAGTTCTTATATAATTATGTCAAAGAAATCGAGGTCATGTTAGAATCCTAATTGTTTATAAGAATAAATGAATTTATTTAATCCAGTGAAAGTAATGGAAATAGAGTGCTGTATTGGCACTATGATTAACAAACTAGGTTATGTATATTCAGGAGATGCTGAAGGGTCATATGCTATACATCAATTAAACGCTACAAAAAGTCAAACTGAAAGGCTCAGCAAAAAACCTAAACATCATGTATTCACTAGATTCCCTAGCTTCCTTATTTCTGACTTCACAGATCATAACTAAGAGCATATTCAGACACATATATTGGAGATGTTTGGTTTTTTTTAAATTGTATATTAAAAAAGGAGATACATTTTACAGAAAGTTACAAAAATAAATGCAGCTTTTCTGGTATTTAAAGAAAATGTAGAAAGAAGCAGATTTGAAGGGACTGCTTGATTTTCCATATTACATCTATACAAACTGCAGTTTTTCAAGTTTATATATTAAACATTTAAATGTATTTAATTAACTGAATTATTTTTATTCTTATAGGACCCTGGTATGACATGTATCTTTCTTCGAGAGATTCAGTTGTTTTCAACTACAACCCTTTCATTTCTTTAAATCCTGATCCCAAACCTGGATACAATAATCAAGTAGTAAGAGCAACCAATCTTGTTGTTTCAGCATTAAAGTTTCTTAACACCTTGAAGAATGACTATTTACGGCCAGATATATATTATGTAAACCGCAGATGGGGTCAAAGCAAAATGTTCAAACACTTCATCCGTGCTCTTCCATCTACTGTATCCTGGTATGGAGCATATTTAGTGAATGCTTATCCTTTAGACATGTCACAGTATAAATCTCTCTTCAATAGTACCAGGATACCTAATTTAAGTAAGGATACATTATTTACAAGTGAATTTGCAAGACATTTGTTGGTGATGAGAAATGGTCATCTTTACGTTTTTGAAGTACTGGATCCTTTCGGTAACATTCTACATCCATCTGAAATTCAAGCTAATTTAGCACAAATAATATTTGATGCTGATCGCTTGCCTAGATTTGAACTTCCATGCCTCACAACTGAAGAAAGAAATACTTGGGCAAATGTAAGGCAGCAACTTGTCCAAACCGGTAATGAAGAAAACTTGAAGAAAATTGACAGTTCAGTCTTCTGCCTTTGTTTAGATAATGCTTCCCCACAAGATGAAATTGAACTCACTCATTGTTTTCTTCATGGATATGGTTTTAATCGCTGGTTTGACAAATCCTTTAGTCTGATTGTCACTAGTGATGGAAATGCGGGAATAAATTTTGAACACTCTTGGGGAGATGGTGTTGCAGTTCTGCGTTTCATTAATGAAGTCTATAGAGACAGTACAGAGCATCCAGCTCTTCTGCCAGGATCCAGTCCAGCTTTATTTGTTACATCCTCTGACAAGCTTGAATTTAATCTCAATCATTCAATAACATCTGCAATAAATGCTGCACGTACGAAATTTGATGAAACATTGAAAAAGTTTATCGTAAAATCATTTAGATATGAAAAATATGGGAAAGAGTATATAGTGAATAAAAACTTGAGTCCGGATGCTGTGTTTCAACTTGCTTGTCAAATGGCTGTCTATCATCAGTATGGAAAGTTTCTTCCTTCTTATGAAGCATGTAGTACTGCAGCTTTTAAACATGGTCGCACTGAAACAATTCGACCAACAACTGTGTACACTAAAAAGTGTACAGATGCATTTATTGCTGAACGAGGAAAGCATACCATTCAAGATATGAGACATATGATCAAAGAATGTTCGAAATACCATAGACGCTTGCAGTTGGAAGCTACACTAGGTTAGGTCTTTTCAATACTTTGCTATTTTATTTTAGCTAAGTCTTGTGATAAAGTCTAGGAATGATGCTTACATGGACTGTCAAATAACTTGTGTCATTTAACTTTATAGAATATGAAAAGTATGGGGCTTCTGTTGTGGGGTGTACTTTATGGAAAGGATAGTTAGAAATTTTCACATAATTTAACTAGTTATTAGTTCCAACTTTGTTATAATTATAGTTTTGGTATGAAGTTATAGAGAAATATAGAATGTAGCAACATTTTTAAAACATTAATTCTTTCATTTATATCTGTCTGTCTTCTAAGTAACTCAGTAACTAAGTAACTTATGCTTCCTAGTTAAATGGGGATTTGAATCCTACTCTCCCCATCTCTAATCCAATACCACTGCTACACTATATAGGGTTTTTTAATTATTGGAAGAAAAATGCTATTTTTGCAAACTGTTAAAAGGATACATCTTTTTGTTTCCTCCTGGGCACTATGAAAATGGATTGCTAGATATTTCCTTATTCAATTTTTTTTTTTCAATTTTTAGCATGCTGGGATTTCCTGGTGATCCCAATCCAAGCACTAATTAAATATGACTGTCAATATTTTTTCCATATCAGTCAAGAAACTGCCATAGTGTCATCAAGAATTGAGCTTGACTTGAGGGCTATTTTAATTATATTAACTAATATCTACTAAAGGTAGTTCTTGTTTAGCAACTTTTCGCAGCTACAACAGTGATGAAGAAATTACTTTACGATCAGTTCTTGCATTTACAACCTTCAAAGGTCTGTAAAGTAAAGTAAACCTTTAAAGGTCTGTAAAGTTAAAGCCAAAATAAAATAATAAGTACAGTTATGGTATCACTTAGCAACGCTTGCTTCACTTACTATAACAACCAAGTGATTGTTAAACTGGGACTACCAATAGCATCTATTTAAATGAGAGACTATCATCTGTCCAAATGGAGGATAGTTAGGGCACAAATAATATTTGTGTTTATTATTTTTTATTAACTAAAAGTTGTTTATATTAAAGAAAGACTTTGGCATTGGACCTGGGTACCTTCGAGACCGTCTTCTGCCACCAGTAGCCTTCCACCGGCCAGTCCGCTCCCACAGAGAGGGTCTCCTCAGGATGCCATTGGCCAAATTATGTCAGCTGGTGACACCCAGGGGGAGGGCCTTCTCTGTGGGAGCCCCTGCCCTTTGGAACGAACTGCCCCCAGAAATGCGTAAGATCTCCGACCTCCGTGTATTTCGCTGTGCCTTCAAAACCTTGTTGTTCCGCCAGGCCGGGCCATCAATGTAAAGATTTTAATTGGTTTTAAATGTGGGATTTTAAATTTGGGGGTTTTATAATTGAGCCAATTATTTAATAATTTTAATTATTTAAATTTTGTCTGTCTTTGTGCTTTTAATCAGGCTGTACACCACCCTGAGTCCTTCAGGAGAAGGGCGGTATAGAAATAAAATTATTATTATTATTATTATTATTATTATTATTATTATTATTATTATTATTATTATTATTACTATTATTAGGGGGAAACAGCAATAAGCAAACATTGGATTACAGTTCTGTTTGGGAATTCTACAATTGAAGGAAGAAAGTCACTTAAAAGCACCATATAAACTCAGTAATATCTGGATGATCCCAAATTCTCAAGAATTATATAGTTATATACATTCTTTATCTTCCAAAAATTCTGTGAAATTTTGACTTGTGATTGTTATAATTACAAAGGAAAAAATTCTTCAATTCAGTAATTACTATATCAATAGCAGCCCCTACTCTGTAAAACACCTTTCTTCCTGGAATCTGGCAGGCTTTCACCCTTCTAGCTTTCTGGGAGGAACTAGCTTTTCCTCAGGAACAAAGTTGGAGCGCAAAAATTATGAGGATTGGGGATGGTAGATCAGGCAACTGGTTTTCTTTGTTTTCTTCATTTTATTATTATTTTGGTTTTATTATTCTTGTGGCTGCCCAGAGTTGTGTTTTATGAGATAGGTGGCCATATATATATGAAGTAAATAAATTACTACCATTAAAACATAACTTTTTTAGCATCTGAATTGAAATCTTGGTTTATTTTTTTTACAAGCAGGTTTTTCTAAGTAACATCATCCTAGAAAAACAGACTTGGATTTTTAAAATGTATTTCTTTAGACTGAAGGAGAATTATTTGAGAATCGGTTTTTAATCAACTGTATAGAAATTTTTCTTGATATGGATTCAGCTTAGTTATTAGGACTAGCCATGAAAGTTCAGTATTTACTAAATATTGTTGAAGACAAATATATATATATATATATATATATATATATATATATATATATATATATATATATATATATATATATATATATTTGTTTTCTCAGGTTTTCGCGGGTGTTTGTATGTAGGTCTTTGGTTATTCGGGTCTTCTCCCACGTAAAATTGGAAGTGTCTTGGCGACGTTTCGACGAAGTCTCATTCGTCATCTTCAGGCTGGTGTTCTCGGCTTCGTGCTTCCAGGAGCAATGTGAGATCGCAGCTGTCTCTTCCTTTTAACTGCTAGTGGAGGTGTGAGCTGATCCACCCAATCACAACACAGCCAAGTTCCCACCCAATCAGCTCACACCTCCACTAGCAGTTAAAAGGAAGAGACAGCTGCGATCTCACATTGCTCCTGGAAGCACGAAGCCGAGAACACCAGCCTGAAGATGACGAATGAGACTTCGTCGAAACGTCGCCAAGACACTTCCAATTTTACGTGGGAGAAGACCCGAATAACCAAAGACCTACATATATATATATATATATATATATATATATATATATATTCTCCTTTTAATTCATAGGTATAAATGTGTGATATTTTTGCAATCAGGGTTTTTTCCTATGTTGAAAAGATGTTAAATGGCCATGGTGGGATGAAATCTCTAATCATCGCTTTCAGGCCTGTCAGACATTTTATGTTGTTTCTTCTGAGACTTATGGGAGACTGGGATAGCACTATTTCGGCCTTCTTGGACCTCTTCAGCCAGACACACCCATATTTTATGACCATATTTTATGATTTCATCCCACCATGGCCATTTAACATCTTTTCAACATAGGAAAAAACCCTGATTGCAAAAATATCACATATATATATATATATATACACATATATATCACACATATATATATAAACTATATTTTAGTAGGATTTCAAATTTAACAAAACTAAATAATTTGGGTTGAAGAAAACCTTGCCTTGGCATTTATTATATTTAATATTTCCTTTTATTTTCTATCATGCAATAGCAGTATCCAGACCGCTATTGCATGCATTCTCAGCATTGTAAAAACCATCTGCACTAATAGTGTAAATGAGGTCATTCTGCTATAACATTCAATGCTAAATCTATAAGATCCATTGGTATTTTAGCTTGGAAAAGATTTGTGACTATTTTATACATTACATCTGACATGCACAATAGTAATTCACTTTTACAGAGACCTTAACAACCACTCATTTAGCGATCATTCAAACTTACAACAGTGCTGAACAAGTGGCACTTACAAGATCCTAACAGTTCCAGCCATTATGGCACCTCCGCATAATGATGACACACGATGTCACATGATCACAATTCAGACACTTGGTAAATGGTCTATATTTCTGACCATTGTAGCTTCCCAGAATCACACAATTGCAATTTGCAACAAAGTTAATGGGGAAGTGGACAGGAAATCGAAGCTATAATCACATGAGGTCCTCACTTAAATGACCCACAGTGATTCACTTAATAAGGGCAACTAGGGACTGTTGGAACTACCATAACTAAGCTGCATAGTCATGTAATAAATGAAACAAACAAAATGTTAAAAAGTTATGATATGTAGTTACTTCCAAGCATCTCTAAATTACATTAAAGTAACCAAAATATCTTTACAATCCCCAAGGCATGTCACAATGTTTGAGCACCCCTAATGTTTGGAAATTGAAAGTTGACAAATTTGACACGCCCTAAAATTGTAACAACACTTTACAGTTATTTAGTAACAGAAATTCCAGTTCCAATTATCATTGTTGAACGAGAAGTACCTCTAATTCTTAAACAATATATTATTTACTGACTAATTAATTAAACTTGAAAACCTAATTCAATATTCCTTTTTCATTTAGATCTTTTCTGTCCTGTGTATATCATGTCACATTAATACTAGTTCTTCATTATTGTGGTCTCTTTGCAAAAGGCATAGGTGTTCTGCGTTTGCACTGAAACTCCATCTGGAACCTACTTTAACTGAGATTTTAGCAGGAAGTGAATCCATACAGTTCATGCTCCTAGGCCAAAGGTAAATAAAAATAGGTCCACCAATACCTCTCGGGGGGCCCAAAGCACTCCTAAGTGGTTAAACATAACCAGAACTAAAAAAATTTGCCTCCTCCCCTTCCCTTTTGGAATTTGGGGAAAGAACATCATTATTTAAATGGAGTAATAAGCTGCGCTGATACAAGCAATTTCTTTTCAGAGAGAAGCAAATCATATGTTGCTGTTACTGTGCTTTTTCCTTTCTATCTTGACATCAATGCTAGTGTCTAAGCCGACAAAAAAAACCTTTGCTAAGGGATAAAACAGGCCCAAATATCTCAGTATTGGCTGATCCTTTTTACCAATTCCACTTGCCACCGTAGATCATTCCAAGGGTACAAAACCTAGCTAAGATTGAAGTAGCCCTTTTGGATAAACTGATGTGGTCATCTGAACAAATCACCTAGTATAAACCTAACAATCTTTGCCCTAACACAGCCATCTGTTCAAGATAACTATCAGTTGCATTCAGAGAGCCTAATCTCCAGAACCCCATCTGTCTTATTTTGTGGTACCAGCTGAATTAGATTTATTTCATAGAAACTCCATTATTACTTTGGTATGTTGCCTATGCTCAAAGCCCCTGGTCGCACAGCCAGCTTTTCAGGCTGACACGCTGAAATGTTTGTTCATCTGAAACTGACATACATAGGACAATACCAGTCCTATCAGACTTTTTTCCATTTAGCTAAGGATTTGCAGCAAATCCAGCTTCTAATGAAATAGAGTTGGATTCCAAGCAATCAAGCATGCTGAGTTTTCTCTTGGAGAAAATAGCTTCTTTTCTCTCTTATTTAGCATATCACAAAAAGGAGCTAGGTATCATTTTACTCTCTGAGGCTTTGCAACTTTCTACAACAAATAAGTATTGATAAGTACTGCACGTCTTGACTGCACCTCTACGTTCCTGATAGAGATCATTCAATTTTGAACCTGTACTTGACTATCAGAGTTTTCACAGGAGGTTCAAAACTGACTAGAAGGCCTACTCTGCCAGGACACAGACAGCAGATTACAAAGGATTTTAAAACATTGCTAATGGATAGGTATAGATCCAATTAACTCTTCATCCGCTTCTCAGTTTCACCCTTGGTACTGTGTGCTACACAGTAGGGTCACACAGACTTTGGTGGCATATTGTGAGAGCAATATAGAAGCATTGGGGTGCCCCAAGATGTATCTTTTAACACAATGATTATATCAGATGACTCTCTCTTTCATTTCAGGCTCCCTCACTTTCTAAAGCCTTACAAGGTATTACATTGGATATTTCACTATTGACTAGAGTGACTGTAATTACCCAACAGCAGGGACCACACAAAGATGTTTGTCACACTTTCCTGCCAGTCCAACAATGCTGATTGTTCTCTTGTAGGAAAAACTCCAGTTCCAATCAAGCCTGTTCTACCATCCCATCTAAGACTAATTTTTATTACTGGATAGCAAAGCCGAACAGAGAGAAACAATTAATACTACATCTTTATTGTCTCCAGATAAATGCAAGGTTTGAAATTTAGGCAAATGAGTTTGTAAAACAACTTTCTCCTTTCCTATCTAAGGGATTTATTTGCATTGTAGATCATGGATATAATAAAGATGTTTACTTCCATCTAGTCCTTCACTCATACTGCTAGAAGTATCTGCTTTACACTGCGGAGCATGTCTCTCCAGTTTCAGTTGCTCTCCAGCAAATGCAGAATGATAGCATATCTACACTACTTGGGCATTCAAATTTACATTGATCACTGGTTTATACCTTCATCATCTCATCTATTATTAAACAAACAAACAGGTCCAATGTACTCAGTGAAAATAGAAAGTTTAATTTGATAGTATATATTGGCATTCAGTTGGATTTTCCGGTAGTATGAACTCTCTAGACTCATCACTAAGCCATTTTTCTTTTATCTTTCACCCATAGTCAACATTCTCAGATTTGGCTTGTGCTATTCAGTCCTTACTCTGATTCATAGTATCAACCGTATTGGTTGTATAACATACTAGACTTCAGAAGCAAATACTGAGAAGGTTTGTGCATTGTTTTTTAAAGTGAAGTATCTGTTCTATAGTGATGAAAGCCCCCTCCCAAATATCAGCGCACAAAGTTCAGTTGATAGGGAAACATCTGCAATAAACTATTTACAATAGCTCTGAATGTTCATTGTGATTGCTGTTGTAGTCAAGATAAAATGTCTCTTTCTAGCGATGGGATGAAATCCTGCCCTTATTGAATTCTAAAGATCATCACGTTTATCTTTTGATGTACTTCACCAAAATGCTTTCAGATTCTAGTAACAAAAAGATACTCTGGCTTTTGTTTCTTTCTCTATTGAATTTATTTCAGGGTCTCTATCTTCAACTCCTACAGTTGCATATTCTCTTAATTTTGAATATAGGAAGATGCATGATTCCTGTGTTTGTTATCTTCATTTGGGAGTCTTCCATGAATAAGACTTCTTAAAAGGATGTGATGGAATTTCTTGTAAACATATTATGACTTCTTACATGTCAGAAACAGCCTAATGTTTCATCTTATGTCTCCCTGACAGTCAGTGTCATGATGGAATCTTTCCATCATGCACTCCTAACTCACAAGGAAGCCATTCAGCCATTGGCCACCATAAATCCATATCTCCTTAAATTAGGGGTTTTTGTAATGATTATGGTAGCTTACTCATGAGTAGTATGTTCTTAAAGCAGATTCCCTCCATTTCTGTAATTACATCTTGATCAGATGATACTACAAATGGACTGAATTTTCTTTTCCAAAGGTGAGTTGGAATTACCTTTTAAATAAGCTATTAATGCACTCTTATTGCAATCTTCTCTCCATCTCAAAAGCATTCTTCTTTCACAGGATGTGCAGTGATCTATGACATTTTGTTTAGGCAACATCAAGGAGTTCCATTCTTTTCTGCCTTTAAAATTTTCTTTACGATATTATGCAATCTGGTATAAACCTATCATCACTTTATATTATTGGTTGGCTTATCTCATCCCATCTCCTGCTTCTCTATGGTATGAGAAATGCCAGTACCAATTTATAGAGTTCTTGTTTGTGGGATTTGGTTGGACCTCTATAAAGAGACTATTTGGTCCAACCAGTTGACATTTATAAGATGCTACCAAGTAGACTTTTGACAAGAGTAAATACTAGTTGTGGCAGAGCAGAATTATCCTCTGTACTTTCTTAACTTAGCACTTGATCCACAGCCTTCAAGATTCTCTTACTTATTATCCATATATGTGGTGCCCAGAGTCCATAATGAAGAATAGATTGCTTAACTGTAACTATAGTTCTTTGTCTTGTCATCCATGCCACAATTTACTGAGCCACAATTTTCCTTGCTACAGGTGCCTGCCTTGGTAGGTATTCCTGATTTCTGAACTGAAATGACAGTCTCTTGAGAACTGAGGGGAATGCAGGAGTTTCTTCTAGGAGCATGCACAGTAGGGATACACTTTCTGCCAGAAATCCCACCTACAGAAGATTTCTGGTTGAGCTTGGTGCAAGCACAGAACCTATTTATTTGTTGGACAGATGATCACTCAAACAACCATAGTTACAGGTAAGCAGCTAAAATTCATGTCACCATTCGTTTTTATAGTTGGTTTTTGAATGTTTGGTGAAAAATGGACAAAAAGATATTTTCATAAGCATCCTGTATTCCTTTTGCCAAAATTCACACGAGTGTTTGTATGTGTGTCTGTTTGTGTGTGTCATTGCCAATTAGGATCCCATGAAAAATTCTGAAGTTTTCAGATTGTTTTTATTGTCATTTATAAAATAGTTATTTAGTATTTTAAATAATATGGAAATAATATATAACAGGGAAGATGAAAAAGTAAATAGAGAACAGAATGAGGAAAAAGTTTGGGAGAAAAAAATAGATAAAATAATAACATAAAATACTAAAAGCAGAAAGCAGAGTCGCTGTACTGATAATACAGTGCTTAACTGCAATTTATTGTATAAGCTACAAATATTTGGATTTACTGTATGTACCACACATTAAATCATACCGCAAATTATATAAAGTTCAAGGATGGAATTCATGCAACAACTTAAGCAAAAGCATACAAACCATTCAATCCCTTTTCAGAGAGTTATAATATTTATATTTTAACATGATAAAGTAGGAGGAGTTGTTTTTTTGCTCAGCTACTGGAAATCAGAAATTATATAAAGGAGCAAACTTAATCAGATTCCACAGTCGACTGAACATGAAGCACTCTGAATTCCATGACTTCAATGCAAGAAATATTGGTTAAGTCCAGAGTTTGTTGGTACTGATGAGTCTTCAGAGTGAATATATATATGGCTAGATGGTGCTTGATTTTATCATGTTCTGCACATACCTATAATGTGTTCATAGTATAAATATCCTACTCACTCTTTATATTCAGTGAATCTGCCTCTTTTTTTATCCAGGTCAAGGATTTGATCGTCACTTATTTGCTTTGAAGTACCTTGTCCAGCGCAGAGGTGGAACTATTCCTGATATTTATAAAGATCCAGCCTATAAAAACATAAACCACATTAACATTTCAACCAGTACCCTAAGCACTCCAGCAGTTAATCATGGTGGATTTGGACCAGTAGTGCCAGATGGTTTTGGGGTTGGATATAATGTGTTTGATACCTGGGTAGGATGCCTCATTACTAGCTATTTGGAACAGGAATTAGATGAACATCTGACATGTCTTCGGTGCACATTGGATGATATATTTGAAGTCTTAGAAGAAAGACAACTTAAATAGTATTAAAATATTTTGAATTGACTACATAACGATTCAAAAACAGCTTATATTTAAATAATGCATATATTACTATGAAGGGTAATAGTAGATTAAGTAGCACAACTAAGCTGTTCAAAATGTACACTTTAAATCTTAAAACAGTTTAAATGACATAATACTTAAATCTTTGTTTTCCATTATATTCTGTAACTTCTCTCTTTTTTAAAAAAAATAAAAATATACCAATATTTTCAATTAATTTTACTGATTTTCTGGAGCTCTACGTGCCTAATAAATCAACATTTGCTGAAGAGTATAAAATGTTGAAATTCTAAAACCCGGCAAAAGTAAACTGCTATGTAAATTATTTATTAGATGTATTTTTATTTAATAAAGCCAATGCACAATGGATTTTTTTAAAAAAAATGTTGAGGTGGTATTTCATGAGATGGAAAGCTGTGCAAATATGTTTTGTCATGTGAAAAGAGGATATTAAAATAAAGTGATTTTTCCCTTTCATATTTGTTTGCTGAAATTACTTCATCTAAATGAGAATAATCAGATATAATGTTAGTGTATTGTATAATGCAGTATACTATACCAGTCATTAATAATGAGTGTTATTTTTGTAACATTGAGAATCTCCATAGATACTGCTTTTTTTTATTTGCCCTTCAGATGTAAGATATTTAATGTATAACTCTGAATCATGAGTTTTTCAACTATATATTTCTCTGAAAATAACATGTATTTCAAACTTTTATTACAATATTATTAGTTATTACAATTACTAATCTGCACATAATGTAATGCTTGAGAGTCTGTAATCTCATGTGAAGACAATCACAATTAGAGGATACAAGGGAGAAATTTAGGAAAGAGAATTAATTATGAAAAATATTTGGGGGGATTTTAAAATCGAAATACTTTTATATGAAATGAAATGGAAATCAGAAAATCTTGAGTCCTGATTTTATATGAAATGAAATGGAAATCAGAAAATCTTGAGTCCTGATCTTGAGAAATCTTGAAAAATAGAGGCTTGCATTTTAAAATTTGAGAGTATGAAATGTAGAAATTTTATTCATTCTGAATTTTGTATATTATTCATTCTGAAATCTTGTGTGTGTCCTCCACCCACCCACCCCCATTGGTTTTAAATTTTGGATTTGAGTCTGCTAATGATTATAAATCTGCTGAGGTTGTCCCAGTTTTCAGGTTATCTCATACATTCCTTCATTCCAGTATATTGGAACTGTTTGAAAGTCCTGTCTGTTAAAATGAGGCTAATTTGGTATACATGAGACACACTGATTGCCCCAGGCTGTATGTGTTTGAGAGCTACATTATGTTCTCATAAAGGTCTCCTACCTTGAAGGTAGAGATATGCATATGTATGGGATGCTGTCATTTGTGGCTTGAACCATCCGTTTGATTGGAAGATACCATCCTCTAACTTAAGTAGTGGTAGAAAGGATTTAAAAAAATGGCTCTTAGGCCAATTGGCTGGATATCTGGGGAGATTGTCAGGAAATTTGTTGGACAAGGTATGAAGTCTAAGAATATTTTCATCTTAAATTTTCAAACATTTAAAAGAAATCCAGCTTCTACCAAATATGCACATTCACATATACATAACTGTTGAATTTGACTAAGATAACCAAACTTGAAGAGAAATGTCATTGAGCGAAAAATTTCAGTAAACTGCCTATGCATTTAGAAATATGTGAGAGATGGGCTAAGTTCCCATATTTTTCCTTACAGAAATTTCTGAAATCTTAGTGCCTCCAGTTGTCCCCGCAATTTCAGTCAACAGTAAAGGAAGTTAGTAATGAAGGTCCATAGTCCTGCCAAATTATTAACCTCTTGGAAACAGTTAGGAGGCAGATCTGATCAAGCTGGCTAAAAATTGACTATAAATAAAGTTTACATATATAAGAAGTTGCCCTTAAGCCATACCACCATTTAGCTAACTCGATGGCAACAGGTTTTTGATTTCTCCAAATTACTGCTAGTCAAGATCCTTAAAAGAGAGATCAGGAGAATCATAGAATCATAAGGTTGGAGGAGTCCTTCTAATCCAACCCCCCAAAATGGGAATAGACTTTCCTGGGACTGAACCACTGTACAATGCAGAAAAAAAGGAAAGGAATATTGATACTGGGCATAGTCACCACATAGTGTTCAGAATGGATCCTGTGTTCATGAATGGGACCTAACGAAATCTGAAGGGCATTTTAGTTTCCAATGGTAGTTTAGCAAAATAACATGGATTCCCCACTATAGTAATCAAATATTGATTGAGACCAACTCAGTCCTTAGCCCTGCTATTACATCTCATTTAACTCATTTTTTAAACAAATATGCAACGCTTCATATTTGAAATATAATTTTGAAGATCAGGATTTTATTATTTTAATTATTGTATTTCAATTCAGCTGGGGTTATACAGAGAGCCATCTTGGAAATTATAGATGAGATTAGGGACGAATTTCCAAATCTATTGAGGCTGACACGTTCAAACCAGGTAATATTTCTTAATTACTGCATTTCCTTGCTATCTGAATGTTCAAACATTTCCATAAGGTGCTTTGTTACATTGTATTTACTTTCCTTTTTGCAAAGTCTCAGCTTACATTATAATGAAAAATTGACCGTATGACAATAAAAATATTCAGTTCACTAATACTGCATACTTACGTATGACATAATTTAACTTTCTTTTGTATGAGTAACCTTAAGTTACAGTGTCATATAAGAAATAAGTATGATTAAAAGCAACAAAAAGAATATTTTAATTATTCAGTGATGCAGGTATCCATGTTGTACCTATATCATACTAAAAATGTACATATACTAATTTATATTAGAATAAAGGTGATCTTGAATTTATCTCTGTCGCAGTGGCCAACTTGTAAAATAGTTTGCAGAAGAGATAGAAATGAGGGAAGTAGGTAATTGTCTCCTTACTCTCCCCTATCTCCTTGCAACATTTTTTATCAGTCATGTTGGTTTGGATGGTTGCTGCAACTATTTTGTTTTAACAGAACAGAATGGATGGGGTTTTTTTATTATTATGAACCTCCTGTGAAATAAAAGTCTTGGCAACTGTTGACCAATTTTCACTAAGCAATGATCATGCTGGCTCAAGATGAGAAGATCTATGCAAAAGTATGTGGCAGGGAATCAAGTTGGAGAATGAAGTTTTAGCAAATGACAATATTTACTGTATTTTACAACTGTGCAACACTGTTGTCAAATTGCTTTCATTTTCCTAAAACAATATGATAATGTAATAGCATACAACACTGAGTATAACAGGCACATTGTATTGAGCCACCAACATTGGGCCACCAGCTAGCCAACCAAACTTTAGGCTTAAACGTCTGCAAACTCTTTGATCACTTTATGGTTCAGTATGTTGTTCAAATCAAGAAACTGGTTTGGACAACCCACAGTTAGCTGTAGTTAGGCAGGTAACAAAAAGAGTTGCTCAATTGCAAGGGTGAAAGCTATAGTTACAAGTAGATACATTTTAGTCACGCCTTCCGTCTTGCTCTGAAGACCCTATTATTCCAGCAAGCTGGTCTGACGGGATAAAGGATTTTAAATTGGGTTTTGGTAGGGGTTTTAAAATGATTTTAGTTGGGTGTTTCAAATTCGGCCAATGATTGAATTATTTTAATTAAGTTTTAAAATTTTTGTTGTATATTGTTTTTACCATGGCTGTTCATTGCCCTGAGTCCTTTGGGAGAAGAGCGGTAAATAAATATAATAAACTAAACTAAACTAAACTAAACTAAAATATCTATTTTAACTTGTAAAGTTTAACTAATGATGTTAGTCATACAATGGAAGGATACAGCCCCATATAAAGAATATCATAACAATGTTTGTCCACCATAAAAGCATTGCCAAAACCCAAGTGCAGGAGAGATTGTAAATTTGGAGCTACCAGATCTGGGCCGCAAAGATCCACAGAATCACTAAATGTCAATAAAAATAAACTCCTAACTGAAGATATTGCCTAGTTGGGTAATGAAATGTCTGCAAGCAAACAACTAAGCTTAGAAAGTATCAGGAACTGCACAAACTCCTAACCCTTTGCTGCCATCTAGCCTTTTGCACCTCCGGTCTGGTATATCTACCCAATGACTTCTAAAATAAAATTGAAGTAATGCAGACATGTCAACATTTGAAGATCGTTAGTTTTCTTGAAAATAGGAGATTCATCTGAAGACTACAAATCTTTTGTTTTGGATATATCAGGATGTTTTTGTTTTAAAATTGTGATGTTGTGCTGACACTGAAGCAAGGGCTTTAGATATGACTTTTGCAAAAACTTCCTCTTACAGACTCCTTTGATTCCTCAGACATTTGTCTGCAAAACAGGTGAGCCTCAGAAGCAGTGTGCTGTGAGGGGGATTATACAAAAATCATCTCCTTCTCCTCCTCCTCCTCCTCTTCACAGAACAAGTCCTTCTTTCCATAGAATAGTCAGCCTATGCTGGAATGTAGTCTGGATTCCCACGAAGGAGGGGCTGCATTCCAGAGGACCAAGACACAACAAAATTTAAATAGTTTGATTGGGAGAAAGAGAGTAGAGATTGCTTCTCCTTAGAACTTCTCAGAGTATATCTGTAGTGATTTAAGTAGTTGCTTTAGTTTGGAAAAAAATCTGCCTATAGGCAGGGGTGAGCTTCAAAAATTTTAGCAAGGGGTTCTCTGCCCAGTTGCTGGGTGGGCGTGGCCATGGTGGGTGTGACCTAGTCAGCTTCCTGAGGCTTTCCTTGAGCCTCCAGGAGGGTGAAAACGGCCTCCTCAGGTTCCAGAGGCCCTCTAGATGACCTTCCCAAACTTCCGGTAGTCCTGTTTTTCGCCCTTCCCAAGCCTCCTGTGTGTGTCCTGCACTTCCCTGCATTCAAAACAGACCGCGTGGGGACTCCTGGGAGGGGAGGGGTGGGTGGGGCCAGCCAGATGTGGGATTTGGGGGTTCTACAAACTGCACAAAATCTTAGCTAGAGGTTCTCCCGAACCCCTGCGAACCCCCAGCAGTGAACCCCTGCCTATAAGTAAGGAACAATATTTCCCCAATAGAGGAAACTGCTTAGAAGTATCTCTGCTTGTCTTTATTGGGAGGGGGGAGGGGGGGCTGACATAGCCTGGATTCCACCATTTATATATATTAAAGGCAAATCAAACAACTTCTGAAAATGGCAAATCAAATCACTTCTGAAACTTCATGCAATTTGGTGACAAATTGCATGAAGTTGCCTAGGCAGTTGCCCGAGTCAAAACTGACTTGAAGGCATAAATAAATCAAGTTTCCAAATACATTTTAAATAGCATCTCATTCCTGCTTTTATTTTAAAAAACATATCAAAAATATTGTAATAACAAAAGATACTATTGGATAAGAGATTCCTTTCTATGCAACAATAATTGATATTTGAACAGCCTTTGGAAGACAAAAATTACTATTTTACAACAGTAAATTGTTGTACTGTTACAGTACATTGGTGTTGAAGCATTCTCTAGCAATAGGTTGAAATTTGGAAGATGAAGAGTAGCATTTTCTAATATTTTACCTTTTGATTCTCATTTTGAAGGCAAGGAGAAGGTTTAACGTAACTAACAAGAAAGGTCTGGTCTCAATTTTTCTACATGTTGGAGCTTACTAATGTTGGATTTTGAAAATAATCAGTCCCATAGATTGGCAAGAAGATGGGAAGAACAATCCAAGATTTCTAACTTTCAGATCTAGAATCCTTTCTCATGTTTCTCAAGGGAACACTGTATTATCATATGTCCTCAAAAATGCTGGGATTGTAGCCACACATCATTTAAATCCCCCCTCCCCAAGCTCTTATATACGAAGCAAGGTTGAGTAGAAATATTTGAGAAAAGTTTATGCATTACACTTATAATTGCTATAAAAGAAAATTGGAAGTCACTTTTTTATAATTTTTTTTCCTTTTTAAAAATTTCTGCACCTTTGTCTTTGCTCTTTTTCTTTCTTTCATTTCTTCCCTTCTTCGTTCTAAATATTAGTTCTTGTTTGATTTTATTCTATATTAAAAAAATTAATTAAAAATATTTTTAAAAATACTCCCAATTTTTTTTAAAGAAAACCTTTCAGGCAGTGCACTCATCAAATTTATTGAAAGGTGGAACTGATTTATGAATCCCTAGAACATGAATTATTAATATGATTTCAATAGATATGCTTGGCTTGCATACACTGCTTTAATTTTTTAATGGTTTATATTATATTTTTATTCAGAGACAAAAAGATTTATACTTTTATGAATGTATAATTTGTACCTGTACTTTCACATCATTTTTAACAGTTTCACGTGCATTACTAGATTCACAATCTGAAGAGCCACTCACCTTTCTGGAGGACTGGACATACAACTTGGTATATTCAATTAGATCCTCAATTTAAAAGTGGGCCAGAACAATTTTTTTCTTAATTATTATTTTTCTTCCCTGAGCTACCATCTGTATCCCTCTTCTGTTTTGTTTTTTAATTAGTTCAATGGTGACCTGTTTCATCATACTTGCTGCCAGCAGAGGCTGCAGGGATTCACCTCAGCTCCCAAGTAGCCCAAATGGATAAGCACAGCACTGATACCTGAGTTTACACAATAGATCAAATAAATTATTTTACTAAATAAATAAGAGATTCAACATTCCACCAGCAATCTAACCTTCAAAAAAAAAAATGATCCTATGAAAAAAGTGGGTAGTTTGTGGGGGGGGATGTAAATGAAGTGGCAAGTTTCAAACCTGCTACTTGCACAAGTTTGTTGGCCAAACCATGAACTGCCCCCCCACCCCCAAATGCTGAATTTGTTTTTCCCTGGTGAGAAGTAACCTATTTATAACACAAGGTGGTAAATTGCAACCTTTTTATTCTGTACAGCGCAAAGAGTTGTGCTCTTGGGACTAAATCACAATTTAGCGTAGCTTTTATGCACCTTTGGAAAACAAAGGCACATGATCATTAGCAAGCAATAGGCAATGAGGGACAAAGTATTCACAGCCCTGCTAGAGAATGGCCCTCCCAGAAGTGGATTCATTACTAAAATATTATAGCCCTTGTCCTTCTGTTCCTAACTGATAAGGCTGGTAATTAAGTATGCAAACTAATTTATATGTGACAGCCAGGATAGGGGAAGTTAACTCTGACTCAATTGCTGGCTTCGTACAAATATCATGATAAGGTATCACATAGTCTTCCAGGAATTTTAGGGCAAGGCTGTGATAAGAGGCCCAAAGAGAAAACGTCTAAGGGCAGAAGTGAGTAAAATGAAGGCTTTTGGGTTTTGTTTTTTTTAACAAACTGGAGTTTCTCTGGCTAAAACTAGCTAGATCAGTCCCACATGCAGGATAAGACATGCAAGCAGGCTAACCACTATGCTGTTGAAGCAGAAGTATAGCAATATAGGCAGCAGAGTCAAGACACTCTCCTGGAAAAGGACGAGAAAAGAAGTTTTACTTTAAAGCAGGTTGTCCTGAGTGCATATGACCCTTATTTGTTTCTAAAAATGAAGTATAAGTAATACATCCAGGCAAAGGTTTTTTCTTTGACGAAGTATTACCTTACAGCATAAGCATAAGCGAGAGCTATATTCGTAATCAGATCTGACGTGACACAGAGAACCAGGCCAGGGGTGGGTTGTACTTACCTTTGCTACTGGTTTGCAACAGGGCCATGCACATGCGCAGAAGCTTCCTGATGATGTCGGGGTCGGTGGGCAGAGCAACTCACCAGTTTTACTACCGGTTCTTGTGAACTGGTCCGAACCGGGGGCAACCTACGACTGAACCAGGTTTTGTGAACTTGTCCCCTTTACAGAAGTCAATGGTTCAGTGGTTCAGTGTAATAAACCAGGTTCCTTCTGAGCAGGGTTCAGCAGCCCAAGATGAAATGGGCCTGGTGGCTCAGCAGACTAAAAGCATTGTAATTAACACCAGCTGTCTGCAATTACTGTAAGTTCGAATCTCACCAGGCTCAAGGTTGACTCAGCCTTCCATCCTTTCTAAGGTAGGTTAAATGAGGACCCAGTTTGTGGGGGCAATAAGCAGACTTTGTATAAATATACAAAAGTATGAAGGCTATTGCTTTAACGCATTGTAAGCTGCCCTGAGTCTCCGGAGAAGGGCGGCATATAAATCAAATTTTTAAAAAAATGGCTATGGAAAACAAAGACCAACAGGAAGGGACTGTTCCTACCACAATAAATATTACCCGATCAGAGTGGAGGCTTCTGCTTTCAAAGCCGCCAAGTGCAGTGGATAAATCAATTGTTATCCCTTCTTCTGTCAGGAAGATACCTTTTGAGACAATGCAGTCTAGGGGTGAGTTTAGGAAGAGATTCTATATTACAGTCCTCTAGAAAGTTGAGTGGCTCATGTTTGCACTAGCACAACAGGAAGTGTGGATTTGTCCCCAGGCTTCCAACTGTATATTATTTATATATAGATGGGGAATAAAATGTTAACAGGCAATCCTTTGTAAAAAATTTAAGCAAACATGGCCCTTTTCATCCCACATTTCCAGTTCCAGTTCCCCCTCTCTACTCTATTGCCAACTATTCTCCATGGATGTTTTACTGTTTATTTTTTAGCATTGACCACTCCCTCCCAAACAACAAAATTTGGTGTATCTGTTTTTCTAAAATGTGCTGACATTTCCCTCCTGGTTTTCAGTGGATGAACATGGGGTACACTTCTGAACTGCACTAATAATCTTGACAGCATTTAGTGGATGAACAATAAATAAATTCATGCTTAGTCTGCAACCTCTTATTTAATACAGTTTATTCTGCTTTTCAGTGGTAATCCTACATAAAAAGGGTAACAAGATTACTAGAAATGGTGATCCTATTCAATTGAAATAATAACTGACATTATAAATAGAATAAAGCTTTTTGGAATTGTAATATTAGAATATAATAATTAGAATGTAATATTAGAAATATAAAGTACTTCTTTATAAGCAGACTGTTTTAGTACCAAATTTTATTGTTTTGAATTGAATTGTTATTATTATATCTTTATACAGTATCTTTATCCTCCCTCTTAGGGTGTGGGTGTGTGTATGTAAATATAGTCAACACATAGGCATGTAACTGCATGTTAACTATCTTTCATACAACAAATTGACTATTTTTGTTCTAAATCTAAAAGCTTTTTTATTTCTGTTTCAGGAGACAGATCATAGGGTGCAGAAATCTGAGTCAGTTATCACCAGGGCATTCTATTCAGCTCATGGAGCGATCATTATGAATGGGCTAACTACACTATCACGGTCTTCAAACTCAATTGCAAAAGTCTTACAGCCACAGCTTGCTAGAAAATTAACAGAGCTAAATATTTTATCACGACGCCTTTTGAGAACATCAAATACTCCCAAACAGCCTTTGTATAGGATGAAAGTAGGTAAATTCAGCTATCCCTCACAACTTCTTAAATAAGTTCTGTTCTGAAAGTGCTAAGCAACAGTTTAGCCCTAAAGATTAAGTTTAGCATGTGTCAACCCAGCCAGTGGTTGGATTCAAATAATTTAACAACCGGTTCTCTGCCCTAATGATTTCTTCCAACAACCAGTTCACCAAACTGCTCAGAAAGTTAACAACTAGTTCTCCCGAAGTGGTGCGAGCTGGCTGAATCCCACCACTGAACCCAGCCCTTACAGTTTATAAATCATCTTTTACGACCTAGATTGCCATGACAGACTCTGAGTTAAGTAGACCTATATTTTTAAAAAATTGCTTTCATCTCAAAATTATATGGGGGACAGATATCTTGCCCCAATTTAGTTACTTCATCACTACATTCACACAATGCAGGCAATCCTTGCTTAATGACAACTGGGACCAGCAACCACCATTGCTAAGTGACATATTTGTTACATTAAATATCATGTGACCATGCTGCAATTAATATCACTCTGGCGGCCATCATTAAGCAAATAATATATGGTCATTAGGGGAGACATCATATAACTGCGACTTGTGATTTTATCGCCAGCTTCTCCATTAACTCTGTTTCTCAGAAATCAGCTGTGAAGTGCAAAAATGACAACCGTGTGACTGCGGGGTGCTGCGATAATCATAAGTGCAAGTTACTTTTTCAGTGCGGTCGTAATTTAGAAGAGTCATTAAACAGGACAATTGTTAAGCAAGGACTATGGCATGCTAAACCCCTGATTGCTAATTAATGGCCTACTGACTTGAATTCACTTGGTATATAAGCTGAACAACTTGCTAAATCACTAAAAAATGATTCCCAGTGAATCAGTTAACTGCATTGTCTTAGTCAGATAAAACTCCAAGTCTATTTTCTCCTGGCTCTATCCATCTTTATTTCTCTACTAGGAAGAGAAAAAAAATAGATGAAAGAGTTGCACCATGTCCTTTAATTAGTAATATCAGGAATTCAGTATGGAAGCCCCCTTGATATAAAAAAAAGCTTCATATGTTGTCTAACAGTTTGTTACACTATTAAGGAATAATAGCTTAATTCTTCTACTGAAAACTGTGGGATTTAAAATTGAAATGATCACACCCACTATATTATAAAATGGATGAATGATTTTTTTTCTCTCTGTTTTCTCTCTTCAGGACAAGAAAATCTTCTTTTATGATATCATTTCCTACCCAGCAAAGGCTGCCCTTACCAGCTTAATGTGTGCTTCTTATGCAGCACTAATTTTTCTGGTGGGTTAATAAACAAATGTTACTCCAGCTTTTCTCATACAAAATAGCATCTTATTCTCAACAAGTAAACTCATAATCAATAATTATAGAATCTTAGCAATTGACCTCATATCTCATTTACCAATGAGAAAAAAAAATAAGTTCAAACATCACATTAAGCCACAAAATGGTTTGGTTATAACTTAGATGTGTTTAGTGAACTGTGAATAGTAAGCCTCACTTTATGACTAATGTGTTTGGCAAATACAACCAACTATAGACTATCACACATGCCATGATTATACTATAAACCATGATTACAAATGTCTTAGCTTGATGAAGGAAATGTCAGGAGCAAAAAATCAGGGCCATATGTTAAATTGCAGTACAGAAGATTTATTTCTCAAGCCTGTAAATGAGAATCTAGTCAATTAGCGTTCAACACTAAATCGGCACCAGATAAAGGTCAACGGATTCAAGAGGCATTGGATTTAGACCTTTGTGGGACTGTAACAACTTTAGACTGATAACTTGCTTAACTCTGTCCCCAGCTCTATCTGCTTTTCTATAAGAACCCAGCCAATATACTTGTAGCTTTTATGTCTTGTCCTAACAATGGGTAAGAATGAATAAAACAGTTATAGCAGTATGTCTTAAGAAATGTTAAGATACAGCCCAAACTTCTTTCAAGGTTCTGGTTGCAGTAATAAATATTAATTTCATTTTTTAAATTTTTCATATTATATTATTACATTTATACTCTGCTCCATGTGGGTTACAAAGGCAGCTTTTAAAATATAAAATGTGGCAGCCAAATTTTAATTAAAATTAAATCAATTAAAATCAAGAGTTAAAACTTGGGTGAAAAAAAATCATTGATTTAACACTAGAACTGACCAAGAATAGAATTGTTTGCAGATTATTACCAATTTATATTACAGTCATTAAAATAACACAGAACAATAATTTGATTCGAATAATATATCAACTTTCTAACAATTACACTGAAGGTAGCTAACATCAGAACAAAACAAATGAATAGGTTCACACAACAGTACTACAGCCTAAACTAAGTTGGTTTATCTGATCCAGAATTTCAGCTAGTCCTGGATTTGACTGATCCCCTAGTATATAAATTTCCCTGGTGATTCTACAAAGAAGTGGAGGCTATAACAACCACAAAAATAGAGTTGTTCCATCTATTCAACTTTTTCATTCCTTCTTGTTGTAGGCTTGAAGAAGGAAAAAGAGGATGAGGGAGGCAAAACCACCATTATCCTCATCAATAATGCCTCTAAACTTGATCAGGCCACTGCATTTTTTAAATGCATGTTTTGAGCTGTGAATGGAAAAAGAAGGAAGTGACAGCCAAATGGTTACCACAGGTGATGGTAATCTGGTATAAATCAAAAAAGTCAAGGTGGCAGCCACAACCACATAATTAAAGACTATCCTTTTTTCAAGATGCACATCACCCATTTTGATGCTGTGACTCCCCCTTGTTCAAGGGGGAACAGTTTCAGTTCAGTTGAGTTTTCAGTTCTATGGCACCCGATCACCAGGCTAGAGATAGATGTCAACCTCCCCTACTTATTTCTGTCATAGCTTTACCTTTCCAGCGATTTATTATTTTGCTGTAATTAATGCCCAGTGTCACCTTATGGGAGAGATGAGCAGCATATAAATTTAATAAATAAAATTAATACAGTCCAGACAGTACTAAAACTACAGGGCAACACACTCTCCTTAAATTAAGAAAAAATGTACTATGTCAGATTCTCTAAAGTTAATTAAACAAAAGTATATCTTTCTATGTGAACAGGCAGTCTCCATTAACAAATTGCTGGCAAAAATAAAAGGCATCATTCAAACAGAAGACACTTCTAGGGAAAGCAGCAGTGAAGATGTGGATGAAAATGGATTTTCCAAAGCCCCTGAAGCAACTTCCCCACTTCCACAAGACTCTTCAATATTTCCTATTAAAGCACCACAAAATAGTGGAAGCATCCATACTCTACTTGCAGCAATGGATCAAGAAAGCGAACAATAACGGTTCTTTTTACATAAAAATAGGCCCAGCTTTGACTTTTCAGCCTACATCCACATTGTTTTATTAAATACACAAATATATGAACATGATTCTCATTTTCCATTCAAGAAATGCCAAGTTTTTATATGCTTTGAAGCTACACAAAGCATACGGAAGATACATTTTGCAAAGGCAGAACTCCAAATGAAGCATCTTTTTCCAAGCTGATAATAAAGCCAATGCAACTTTTGTGAGCCCTGGCTTGACTGCTTTAGAAGCTGCCTGATGGAGGAAAAAAAAACTGATTTATGAATAAATGACCTGTTAGGTCGCAGATAAAAGTTTTATCTCAAAACAGAGAAAATATTAAATAAAAAGGTACATTAAAAATTGAAAAAATAATCACATTACTTGGGCAAGAAAAATTGACTTTAAAATGTTTTTATAACATCCATGGATTAGTCAGAAAACAAAAACCAAGTTAAAGTTAAAAAGTGGAGTATTTATAACAAGTTGATCATTAGAAAACCATTTGGGAAATGCTGATGTTTCTTTTAGTTGACCCTTGTCCAGAAAGCTCGTAATTTCAGGGGTTTTTTTGCCTCTTAACTCTTCTACTATGCATATACATTTTTCTCACAGGCTCATTTTAAAAACAACTATACTTTTAAAAAAAAAGAATTCCATAACTTACCATTCCAAAGAGCAGGCATTTGGTCCGGTTTTGATTCTCTCCCTTCAGAAATCTTATTTGCCAGACAACTAACAACATACTGTGTGGAAGGCATGTTGCTCTGAAAAAGCCCCTCCTACACAACAGTGTGTGCCAAGTTGTGCCAAAGCTACTGTGTAAAGAGGTCTTTGTTACTCACAACCTTTCTAATGGACAAATTCCGACCATTAGAAGAAAAGGGCTCTGTTTGCAGCAAGAGGAGAAAGAGAAGTCTTGTTTGCAAAAATCCCAGTCCTGATTAAGCGTTACAGATACCATGTGACAGCTCCTTTAACCAGGCCCATGAACTCCATTTCCCACAGGGTCTGTTCCCGAATCCACCAGATGTTTAGTGCTGGCGCCACAGTCAATTCCTCTACCCAGCCTGGTCAGGGTTTTAACACATGTAAACGACTGGTTGGTTAGAGAGCAAATAGGGCATGGTACATACACCAACCAGAAAATCCTTACAAAAAGGCTCCAATGTGTTCCCAGTGAACTGTTTAGTGGAAAGTTTGTACTGTAAATAGTTTGTTACATCTTAATAGTGTATTCAAATCTAGCACTGAAGCTCAAAGCATGTTTACTTTGCTGTACATAAATAACTGAAATAACTAGTTAATTTTGGTAGTCATTAAAAGACCTGAGGCATAGTAGCAAATTATAACCCATCAAAATATAAATTAGCACTAAAATGTCTGTTTAAAATGGTACTTACAGTTAAAAACACACAGCAACAAAATACATACACAGGTATCTTGGAGAAAAGAAGTAGGATTCAAGAGAGTCAGCTTGAACAAATACAGGGACAAGTTTGGATTAGAATATATTCTCTCCTGGATACTGGAAGATTTCTTCTCATAACTTCCTCCCAGACAGCTGAGATTCAAAACAAGAAAAGCCTCCAAAATTGTCTGCTTCAAGTAGCAGGGAAATGTGTTTGCACAGGAATTCAGCTACTGATCTGCTTGGTTTACCATACTAGTGATAGAAAGGATTGCTAAAGCCTACAGATCTACTGTGTGTATGTGTCCTAATCCCTCGAAGCTCATTTTCCTAGATGGGCCTGTAAAGAGTTCCTGGATAATGCAAATAATCTGTTTGACTTGCATTAAGCAGACTTGGGGACATGGTGGCTCAGTGGCTAAGACACTGAGCTTGTTGATCGAAAGGTTGGCAGTTCAGCGGTTCGAATCCCTAGTGCTGCATAACGGGGTGAGCTCCCATTACTTGTCCCAGCTTCTGCCAACCTAGCAGTTCAAAAGCACGTACAAAATGCAAGTAGAAAAATAGGGACCACCTTTGGTGGGAAGGTAACAGTGTTCCGTGCGCCTTTGGCATTTAGTCATGCTGGCCACATGACCACGGAGACGTCTTTGGACAGCGCTGGCTCTTTGGCTTTGAAACGGAGATGAGCACCGTCCCCTAGAGTCAGGAATGGCTAGCACATATGTGTGAGGGGAACCTTTACCTTTACCTTTAAGCAGATTTTTGTGACCTGCCTGCCTTACACTAAGAGGAATTATACTGCAAAATAATTGGTGTATTACAAGCCATTACAGCAAGAGTCAATATGTACCATGCATACAAGATAAAGGATGAGAGTCTCACAACAAAAATTATTTCTTTATTTAATGATCCCTAATACACAGCATGGAAAAATAGCATCTCCATTTATTTACACTGATAATGCTTTTAAATACATTTTTCATACAATGTTTACACAAGAATTCCATTGCAAGGAAAATCTGTTTTGGGGAAAATAAACATTGTAATTTTTAAGCTTCAGGTGAGCTAGTATTGTCATCCTTGTGTTAGGAGTATTTCTGTAACCCCAAATAAAAGCAGAAGGCAATGTATCCAGCCTGGCCAGAATGAAGGGTCAACAAAATTTCAGGACTGTGATGGAAGAGGTACGAGGGTAGCTCATTTCCCTTTGAAAAGACCCCACGTCTTGCAAAACTGGGAAACACATAGAGAATAATTTGAAGATCAGTATCTCAGATACATTACTTAGAAATGCTTCTGTTTTCAAAGACACTTCCACAAGAGAGTTAGAGAATAAAGTTTTAAACCTTTTAAACCAGGTTGAAGAATCAATGGCAGGCATCAAATTCACTGGGAAACATGCTAGCATTAGCAATTGTTTAAAATGATAGTACCAGGCTCTAGCATCCACAAAGACCAAGCCTATATCTAAACAAAAAGCAGCATTTGTAATACATTATGGGACTGGAAGAGTACCTCTAATAAGTTTAAGTTGAATTTTTTCAAGGATGCAAAGCTTTCTAAAAGTACAGACCTGGCCATTGTAGAAAAGCTGGGAGGCAACCTTGAATATAAAGCCGTTTTGGGGATATAATATTGTGAGTTCTCTCCAAATGGAAAACAAAACTCAGAATATTTTTTTTTTATTATTAAAGAGTTTTACAAGACAAAAAAAACATTTTTACAAGAAAAACATAAACCATTTGCCATCTTTCCATATGTGGATTGTACAATCACATTTGCAAATTAACAACCTCTTTAGAAAAAAAAACAGTTACGTAAATTCAAAGAGCCTCTCCAGATTCCTTACACATATTTTCCCTTCCCTCCTCCCCACTCCTCCCCCAACCCTCCCCCCCCGACTTCCCAGAGCAAATATAGGATATAGCATCTAACAAACATATATATATAAAGAAAACTTTAACTCCCCTTGTTCATATCTAAATATAACTATTTAAACCAATTATTATTTAAAAGTAATCGATCCAACTTCTTTCTTATCCGTTCTTCAATAATAAGCATTCCAGCATTACACAATCAGAACCCGGTTACAATTAACCATCACATCTCCAACCCTTACATATATTAACACATTAGCAAAATATTTTAAGCAATCTCAAATAAAATATATTGTAAAAAACCTTATTTTCACTTTTTGCCCCACAAACTTATATTAATTCTACCAGGAAACATTCCTTGCTTAATAACTTTATACAAACTTATTCATCTTGTTCCCTACAAATCCATTACATATAATCAAATAACATCTTCACTATTTAAAGTCTATAAAAATATTATAAAAATCTTCCCTCAACCCTTGCACCATTTCCCATAAGTTTATATAGATTCTTCAACAAAACATTCCTTGACATATAACTTTAGTATTAATATGCTTCGAGACAATGGTAAAGGTTTGGTCAGTAATCCATAATACAAACATAACATTATTTAATATAACTTTTCTAGACAAATCATATCCCTAAATATAAGTAAATCATTCATTTTCACTATAGTATAACTTTTCAAAACAAATCATATCCCTAAATGCAGGTATACTCATTCATTTTCACTATTACTATCCTCCCCCAACAAAAAGATTGTAATTTTTCCATCTCCATTTTTTTCTAACTTTTTTGCAAATTTTCTTTTTCAGTCTTATTCCTCCACCTTCATCTTGTTCTCTTCACAAAATAATTTCTCTCAGTGAACACATCTCCCTAACTGCAATTAAGAATCCATTTTTGTAAAATTTTTTGTAAAAAAATTGTAAAGTTCCACTTCGAATCTTCTTTGTTATATTAGGAATCCCAACACCGCCTGACAATTTTCCAATTGACTGCAACAAAGCCTTTGGGGAAATCTCACTCAGTATTTCCTGATTACTCTTCTTCAAGCTTCTCAGCCTTTCCTTCTTAATTTGAGAACAATCCATTCCATTTCCCGGAGGCACATTAAACTGAATTTCTTTCACCTCTTCATTCAGCAATTCACTGTTATTTAGCAACTGAAATTCCGATACAATATCGTCGCTTGACTCCTTGTTTCAAACTTGAATAAAATCCTTTTTAAAAAGTTCTTCAATTTTCTCCACTATCACAGAGGTAAATGATTCTAATATTTCTTTAAAGAGATCCCCAATCAATATTTGTGTCTTTAATGATGTTTGTAATAGTGATCCTTCAAGACTTTCAACAAAGACAGCCATTTCTCTTTTTCTTTTTCTCCAACCACCTTGAACAATGCTGGATGTTAACAGCTTTAATGAGAGTTAAGTTTCAGTTTCACGCCCTATTAAGCACCATTTTTCCTTCCTTCAGTCAACTTCCAAAAGTAATGATTTAAGCATGAAATTAAGGGCTTGTTACTTGCAATTGTCTGCTCTCCTGTCTTCACTCCATCTGTGTAGATAAACAACTTAAATCTCAATAAAGATTGCAGAGACAGTCGCGACGTTTTTTTCTGCTTAAAGCAGAAGTGCCCTGGATCTCGGAGTTTCACCGGATTTCCTGGGGAGCTCTCACTCTCCTAGCCCCCAAAGCTATTTCAGGGGCTTTCGGGGAGCTCTACCCCCATCCGATTGTTCTCCTTTCCCTCTTCTCCCGAGGGAAAGGTTTTCCAGCCGTCAGACAGCTGATTTGCGCTGTCAGAACGGCTAACAAGATCTCAGGGCTGGCGCTCCAAAAAGACCGTCCGGCAACGTCGGCGGTGCTGGCGGAAGTCTCTAAACTCAGAATAATTGAGGAGCTACACTGAACAACACTTGCCAGTTATCAAAAAGTTCTCTCAGGATATTAAAATCGGGGGGGGGGCACTCCAAAGTATTTGCAAGGGTATACCTACTTGATAGTATTGTCCTTAATTTTCTTATGAATATGATGATAATGTCACACAAACACTATGAATTAAATTTTCTGAACCTATTTTACAAGTTTTTCCTCTAAGCAGAAAGTGACAACGCCCTCAGTTCTCTTCTCACTACTGAGAGATGTCACAATCAGATCTCCTCTGCACATAAAAAAGCTAGGACCAACTAATAAGGGGAGGTGACAAATGAGAGAAGACCCTTGCTTATTAACATGTAAGTCAAAAAATAATAACTGCCTCACTCTCTCTAAGCAGGGACTGTCCCCAGATCATTGTCGTCAGCCATTCAGTTGTGTCTGTCCCTTGGCCACTCTATGGATCAGCACTCTTCATGCCCCTCTGTCTCTCACACAGATCCGCCATGGTCATTCCAGCCCCAGGAGGAGGATCTAATTCTCAAAGTAATGTTGGAGTGCAGGAATTAAATGAAAAGAAGCAACATTTCATCTATTAAGATTTACTTCGTTTTTCTCACATCCTCTCCCTAGGAATTAGCCCAAAGGCTTTGGGCTGGAAAGAGTATTTCTCAGTTAAACAGTGGTTGACCAGATGGTGGTTAAGACTTGATTAGTCCACTCTAAACTGTGCCTTCTCCTCAACTAAGATGTCTTCACTTGCAGCCTGGTTCAAAAGTTGTAAGTACATTTAATATTTAGCTTGCTGGCTGATGGGTCAAAAATGGCAGCATAAACTAGTTTCTTGTTTCCATAGGATTGGATAACAATGACATAACTCCACTCAGAAGGAAAACATGCTGAGCTGTTTATTGGAGTGAATAGGACAACCAAGCCTAACTCACCAGTCCTTGTTCTCCCTTAATGAATCAAGGGGGGGGGGGCGGAATAACATCTCCTTCCATGTCTATTATGGGTTTTAGTTGTGATCTGAGTGTGGGACATAGGAGGCTGCCAGGAAGAACATTTGAAAAGTTAAGTCCCAACTGGATTATTTTGTTTTGAAAATATTCTGGAAATAATTCTCCCAAGATCCTGCAGATTTTGGACAAAAAACTCTATCACTGAGGGAGTGTTACGAAGGAAATGTGTCACAAGGAATCAGAATGCCTTTTCGATAACAAGACCAGAATGTATACAGGTAGTCCTTGACTTGCCACAGATCATTTAGTGACTATTCGAAGTTACAGCACTGAAAAAAGTGATTTATGACCGTTTTTCACACTGATGAGCATTTCAACATCCCCATAGTCACGTGTTTTACATTCGGATGTTTGGCAGCTGGTTCATATTTTTGACGGTTGCAGCGTCCCGGGGTCATAAGATCACTTTTTGCAACCTTCTAACAAGCAAAGTCAATGGAGAAGCCAGATTCACTTAACAGTTGTTTTACTAACCTCACAACTGCAGTGATTCACTTAACAACTGTGACAAGAAAGGTTGTAAAATGGGGCAAAACTCACTTAACAAATGTCTCACTTAGCAACAGAAATGTTGAGCTCAATTGTAGTTGTAAGAGGCCTACCTATATTCAACAGTTTTTTTCATTCAAGTTCCTATGAAGCAAAATGTTATTTAAAAATGTTATTTTTCTGCACTTTTTTCTGCTTTTTTTTTTTTTAATTTGATTTATATGCCGCCCTTCTCCGGAGACTCAGGGCAGCTTACAATGCGTTAAGCTTTGTATTTTTAAGCATAGTAGTCAGACTCTTTATACTCCAATAAATCTGAAAGAGTCACATAAACATTTCCGTTGTCCACGGTGACTCTGTGAGTCCTTTGTTTTACTCCTTTTGATTTCCACTTGGGTACTGCAGATGGTTCTTTGGGATTTATTGCTTGATACAACCCTTCACCTGTATTCAGAGTTATTTTATACTTATGAAAAGGACAAATAATGCATGGTTGTCCATTGATGTCCTAGAGACACAAGGTAAAAACAAAAATGTTTTTCATTACCTTATAAACAGTAGAAATAGACACATATATTGTCTACCTACAAATTGTCTCTGATCATTTAGTTAATTGTATTTGCAATGTCCCCACCCTTTGATGCTTTCATTTATATGAAAGTATTGGTTACTGCATTAGCTATCATATTAAGTGGGTATTGTGTTTACCTACCTCTATTTCACCAAGATCTAAGGGACCTCCTGCATCTATTAAAAGATAAAAATATATTAGAGCTATTAGTTATGGTGGTTGTACCCTACTTCTAGTTTCAGAACTATTATAACTCTGAGTACAAATGGCTGGGGAACATAAACAGGTGTGGGATACAGCATGCATTCCCTGCTTATGAGCTTCCCAACCGCATCTTGCTATCCAAGAAAGATACAGGACTAAAGAATATGTGCATTAACCCAACAAGGGACTTGCTTTGTTCTCACTGAATGTAGTTACTTACTAGCTATATTAAAGTATAGCCTCTACAAGCTTCAATACACATCATTTTTAAGTTCTTACGGTAACAGCGGCAATCCAGAGCATAAAAGTGTTCACCATGGTAGAAAATAACAACTTGTCTGCCGTGGACAATGGCTGTTTTTCTCTGGCGCTTTTTAATATCATCTTCTCTACCAACATAAATTGGACTAGACACGTCCTTCCTTTTAGATGGTTTGACCATACTGCTTTCATTAATATCCTGCAAGAAGAAGAATTACATTAAAAATTAACATGAAAATAAAAACAATTGACCTGAGGGGAAAATCCAACAGTGCACCATAAGAAATCTGCTCTCTTCTTCCTCATAAGGTGTTCCAGTTCTTGCTGAAAATCTTTTTGGAGGGTCTCCCGACATATTGTAGCAGATTTTGAGAAACCGTTTTGGGCTACAGGGAAGCAGTGGAGAACTTTCCTATCTTTTGAGATGTTCCCTTGCAAAGTAAATTGAGTTGGATGCCATCATCAGTAAATTCACTTTAAAGCAGACCTGTAAACATGTGATCCACCAGTCCTTTTAGATGGAATCACAAGGGTGACCCAAGTTTCCTCCTCATGTGAAACTGCAGAAAACAAAGGAATCAAGTCTTTGGCAGTCAGCCACACTGGTCAGCTGTCTTTAGCTGAAAAGCAGAGATGGCCACAAATTCTGCAGATAAGATTTATATGTCCATAAATCTATCATGAAACAGAACCGAAAGAAAATAAAATAAGCATTATTCATCCAAGAGTAGTGGTGGTTTTAAAATTGTTTTAAGGTATCTCATCCTGATCCATCTGGTGAGTCCCTGAATGTAATTAATTTATTGAACCAGTTCAGTGCCAACATGCAGTCATCTAAAGAAGAGTTCTTGAAGGAAGTGAATATTCTGAATGTCCCCTTTGCGCCAAATGGGCAAAGTTAGCACAAAATCCACCTGGAATCAGTCCCCACTAACCAAAGATCTTCTGCCAGAAACTTTAACCTACACTCACCAGCACATATAACCCAGTTTCTATGAAACAGTGCTGCTAGGGTGCATATCAAAAGGCAGAAAGAAACCAAAGTGCTCGCAAGGAAGAATGCTAGAGAAAGACAGGCTCAATGTAGCCAGATGGCTGTGGAACCAGACCAAATATAATGGGCATCAACTCAGAAACAACAGGATATTGATAGGCTACCGCGTAAAGTTCTCCATCTGAGAGTAATTCAATGCTCTAACAATGTATTATTTACCATATGCTTTAAGTCTTGCTAGAAGATATGCGCCTAATCACAAGCATTCTTAAGAGGATACTGAAAGAATTACAACAGGCCCCATTAAAAATAAATTGTTGAAAACATTTTTTTTGTGTAATTCAGGAATGGGGCTTAGCCCATCCATCAATAAATGCTGATCAACATTTATGGCATTTGAAGCAAAAATAGGTTTATTAAGAAATATATCAAGATAAAGCCTCACTTGTCTAAATTACACGTTCAAGAGAGGAAAATAGACATAGTGGGTGTCTAGTTCTCTTTGTCTTTTAGTACAGAAACTCAATTAGCCAGATCAAGTCTGTTCTTAGATGGTAACTGACAGTTACCGGCAAAAAATAAACCTGCTGGACTATCTGACCTTTTTTTTTTTTTTTTGCCAGCAAGAAAAGAATTGCTTTTGTGGCATCTGAATATGTGTAATGACATCTCTGCTCAAGCTCCATTGTATAATAATGTCACAACCCAAGTAAGTAGAGGAAGGGGCCCTGTGCACCAACGTTACTATGGAGTGGAGTTTGCCAGAACTTGTCCTGCTTTCCTGCAGATAATCCTAAAAGCTGTATTCCAAACCGAAAAAGATAAATTTGTAGGTGCCTGAGAGTCCTCTTAAATACTCCTCTATTTCAGTCAATCTACATTAAATCGTTACTAATAGGGTTGTGTAATACAAGAGGTCATGGTTTGCAAATGATGTTACCTGAGTCAATTTAACAAAGCCAAACTGCATTATTGCTTTGTTATGCATGTGTGTAAACCCTGTTCTTCAGAAAACACATCCTGCAGGAAAAAACTTCAAAAGTTGAAAAGGACTGCTATTTTTTTTTCCAAACTAAAATTACAGTTATAAATTGGATGCAGTAGAAATACCTATGGACAAACACATGAAAGGGCTTACATTTTATTAGCAAACAGAAGAGGGGGGAAGCAATGCCTTATCTGGCAAAGAAGAAACTGAACAGAAGCAGGAGTTAGCTGGGAAAATGAAGATTTCTATTAGAAAGAACAGACCAGGGTGGATTTGATTTAAATCAAGTCGATTTAAATCACGATTTAAATCATGATTTAAATCACTAGTAAAAAGGCTTGATTTAAATCGACTCAATTTAAATCATAATTTTTAAAGGGCAACTGTCATCTCTGTATTGTACTCCTCCTTTGACCTGCTGTTGACTCACCGACAGTCCCAATATTGCAGAATATGCAGCCTCATGCTACATTTATTTATTTATTATTTATTTACTAATCCAATTTATATGCCGCCCTTCTCCATAGACTCAGGGCGGCTTACAATGCATTATAGCAATAGCCTGCATACTTTTTTGTATATACCTGCTTATTAGGGCTTTCGCCCCCCACAAGCGGTGTTGTTCTATACAAAGTTGGCTTATTGCCCCCGCAATCCGGGTCCTCAATTTACCTACTTCGAAAGGATGGAAGGCTGAGTCAACCTTGAGCCTGGTGAGATTTGAACTTGCACCAATTGCAGGCAGCTAGCAGCTAAGTGCTAGCACTTAACAGCACTTTAGTTCGCTGCACCACCGAGGCTCTTGTAATAACTAAGCTCCATTTCATGCTGAATAAACTAAGTTATTAATGTATCTTAAATAGAAAACTATCTTTAGATATTTACTCCAAAAGCATTTTATTAAAATAAATTTGATAAAAATAAAAACAAATCCGATCTAAATTTTTAAAAATCCAATTTTTTAATTTTTTTTAAAAAAAATCATTGATTTTTATCCACCCTGAAACAAAGGACTGTAAGCAGTTTACGTATTTTGTTATACTAAATAAACAATACACATAGTCCTTAACTTACAACCACAATGGAACTTCAAAATTTCTGTTTCACTTAACGAGACATTTGTTAAGTGAGTTTTGCCCCATTTTACAGTATTTCTTGCCACAATTGTTAAATGAATCATTGCAGTTGATAAGTTAGTTATCTGGTTGTTAAGTGAATCTAGCTTCCCCATTAACTTTGCTTGTCAGAAGGTCACAAAAGGGGATCACTTGACCTTGGGACACAGCAACGGTCATAAGTATGAACCAGTTGCCAAGCATCTGAATTTGGATCACATGATCATGGGGATGCTTCAAAGGTCATAACTGTGAAAAATGGTCATAAATTACTTCTTTCAGTGTCGTTGTAACTTTAAACGGTCACTAAATGAACTGTTGTAAGTCAAGGACTACCTGTACTATTTATGTTTTATAAAAATGGCATTTTATAAAGAATTAACACTAGTCAATAAACCAATGTTTCTAAGACTTAATCCAAGCGAAGCGAACAGGGTTTTTACACAATAAGAGAACAATCGCAATAGCGTTTTCTTAATGTGAGCTTCAGCAAATAAAATACAATGCCACACACCAATTAGTCACACACAGTGGACTGGAACCTGATTATCCATATTAGTTGGTAAACAGACCAATAAATCACATTATAGATAACTGAGAGGATTGCAACTACAGGGAGCAGCAATCAGACTCTGCCAATGTCTAGAAAAAATCCTATTTGATATTTAGCTTGCATTTACCAATCCTCATTCTTCCTGTGAGTCAGCCTTCCTACTGCCAAACAGCCTCTTAAAAAGAGAAACAAGCAAAATGGTATGTGATGTACTATGAAGGAACTGGCTGAAAGTAAAGCTACTGGCACAGCATTAACAGCTGCAGCAGACTCAGAATACAAAGATGTGAAATCTAAGGGGAGGAAGTGGGGGAGAAAAAAGGAATCTTTAATAGCTGGCAGCTTCTCTGCTAGGGCCTTTGGGCTCTTTTATGATCCAGTGTTGTTCCAAACTAGCTCTCACCACGCTGCTATGGTTATGGAGAGTTATGAACTCTCCCTTTGATGATGGTTGTGGGTATGGAACGTTATTAACTCTCTCCATCAAATAGGCAATAGGCATTGTGTCAACTTCAAAACGGTTCAGGCCTGAGGCAGCCATCTTTCCGTTTCTCAGATTACCACACTGTGTGTGTGTGGGGGGGGGAGTCTGGAATGTCAGCCCAGATGACAACAACCGACCACCTTGTGGGAACCAAGGTCATCTCAACAGGTGCTGGCCAAAGACTGAGGGGAGTTGCCAAGGAGATGCCAGAACACCTAATTGGACAATGTGACCTGTGACCATGAGGGAGAGAATTATCTTTTCTTTAATTATACTGAAACCGTGGGAAATATTTAGAAATGACGTACTCAATAAAACAGACCTTTGAGAAAGCTGAAAGTCTCAAGAGTGCTGAATGGTTTGGGTTCATTACTCGGAACCTTGACACATTGCTCACTTACACCTTCGTATGTTTATATCTGCGTTTTTAATGAATCTGCTACTTAATAGTTTAAAAAAATCTATCCTGCTTTAAAACAGAAAATCAATCAATCAATCAATCAATCAATCAATCCTTATACATATCTTCTTGATAGATAGGTAGTCCTTGACAGTGGTGAAATGTAAAATTTGTTACTACCGGTTCTGTGAGCTTGCGTTGGTGGGGGGGGGTAATATGACCAAGTGGGCGTGGCCAACTTTTTTTTTTTTTTTACTTTTAAAACCATTTTTTCTACAACCTCTTCGGCTGAAGAGGTTGTAAAAAAAATGCTTTTAAAAGCCTCTGACGATCCCAGCTGACTTGCCTGATCGGCAGAGGCTTTTTTTCCTTTTAAAAATATTTTTTCTATAACCTCTTCGGCCAAAAAGGTTGTAGAAAAAATGCTTTTAAAAGCCTCTGATGATCCCAACTGAGCGTCACGATCATCAGAGGTTTTTTTTTTTACTTTTAAAAGCATTTTTTCAGCCGAAGAGGTTATAGAAAAAATGCTTAAAAAAAAAAAGCCTCTGATGATTGTGTGGCTCAGCTGGGCATGGGGGGAGGGGCAGGGATTTTTGCTACTGGTTCTCTGAACCACCCGCCTCCATCGCTACCGGATCAGGCGATCCAGTCCAAACTGGGAGCATTTCACCCCTGGTCCTTGACTTATGACTGGTCATTTAATGACTGTTTAAATCATGATGCCTCAGAAAGGGTACTTTAGGGCCCTTAAACCATGTTTGGCTGTTGTAAAACATCGCACCACCTCCACTGTGGTCACATGACTACATTTTGGGCACTTGGCAACTGGCTCACATTTACAACCAGTTGCAGCATCTCACAGTTACGTGATTGTGATCTGCAATGTTTTTTTGCCGATTTTCAGATTTTTTTTCATTTAGGAAAATAGATTCACTGTACGCCTCATAAGTTGCTTAATGACTGCCATAAAAATGCTTGAAAAACCAGGTCTGGTCTTGACTTATGACTGCAGCAATTTATGAACACGACGACTTATGAGCAAAATTACGTTCAGGACTACCTGTACATCTATCCTGATAGTATTCCTTGCTTTAGATAATGGAAGTACAGGTAATCCTCAATTTACAACACTTCATTTAGTGCCTGTTCAAAGTTACAACGGCACTTTAAAAAGTGAGTTATAACCATTTTTCACACTTACGACCATTAGAGCATCCTTGTGGTCATGTGATCAAAATTCAGAAGCCTGGCAACTGACTCATAATTGACATTTGCAGTGTCCTGGGGTCATGTGATCATCTTTTGTGACCCTCCGACAAGTAAAGACAATAGAGAAGCCAGATTCACTTAACAAACGTGTTACTAATTTAACAACTACAGTGATTCACTTAACAACTCTGGCAAGAATGGTTGTAAAATAAGGTGTAACAACTGTCTCACTTAGCAACCAAAAACTGGGGCTCAAATGCGGTTTGTAGTTAAGGACTACTTGTACTTGCAATGTAATGTTGAAACCCCAGAATTTATTTTTTTTATTAGATTTTTATCCTGCCTTTGTTACTTTATAGGTAACTCAAGGCAGAAAACATATATAATACTCGCTTCCTCCTCCTATTTTTCCCAAAACCACAACCCTGTGAGGTGAGTTGGGCTGAGAGTGAGTGACTGGCCCAAAATCAATCACTTTCACGCCTAGAACAGGACTAGAAGTCACAGACTCTTCACAACAAGGCAGATTTCTGATGTAGTCTCTTATTGAAGCTTGCATTATGGATGTTAGCATCAGGAGGCTTTCTCAAATTATGGAGATTGGCATAATTACCCTCCAGTTACCTTTTTATATTTGGGCAAAATATTGGAGAGTGTAGTAGTTTATAAACTCTAAGCAGTATTCTTCATCTTTTGATTTTTTTTTTATTATTCAGTGTTTGACTTCATTTTTAGGCAGAAATAGCTTTAATTTCCATGTTGGATGAATTACAGTAAAAGATAGTAGGAAAATGCTCATTTGGCACTGCAGTTTTCATTCTTATATAAGTGTTAGAGGTGTGTGTGAGAGAGAGGGGGAGAGTGGGAGAGGGAGAAGGGAGAGAGAGACACAGAGAGAGAGAGACAGAGAGACAGAGAGAGGGAGAGACGGAGGGAGGGAGAGAGAGAGAGATGGAGGGAGGGAGAGGGAGAGAAAACAAGCATCTTTAACTCACTTTTGACTCCTGGCATTGTCTGGACTAATCCATGCAACCATCTTTGAAATGGTTTGCCATTGCCTTCTTCTTAGAGCTGAGAGAGAGTGACTGGCCTAAGGTCACCCAACCCATGTGGATTTAGTGTTTAAGCAGACCTCAGTCTCCCAGCTTCTAATCCAGCACCTTTAACTACTACATCAAATCGGCTCTCTGCTACTCATATGCCTGCTTGTAAAAGTGATAGATTGGCAAGATACTTTTCAGCATTGATTCGCTCCTAGTGGAACTGCTTCAGTTGATCTCTCTTAAACCTGGATCCAAATATTCATCTTGACTTATAAGTGAATTATAATTCTCTTGTTATACAGGGCTGTTACTTTTTAATTTTATAATTACTTTTGTATTTATTTATGGCATACTGTCTTAAAAAGTACCTTAAAAGGTACTCTATAAATATGCCACATTCAAAATAAAGCAGCAACGTGAGCTTACACTTGCTACTATTTATTCAAAATAAACTCTCCTTCAAGTTTGACTCCTAGTTACCTAGGTAAAGTATCTGTGCAGTTTTCTAGATGACAGTTTTGAAATAGCTTGCTACTCCCTTCTTTGGGGATTGCTTTCAACTTCCCAATCTGCAATTCTTTACAGGAATCCCATCTATATTAAATATGCTTTACTTCTGCTACTCACACTATTATTATTAAGTGCCTGAGTCAAATGTTGGCAACTGCCTGGACAAGAGCCTGCAGTTTTCTAAGCAATTTTAGAAGTGATTTGCCATTGCCTGCTTTCTAGGACTGAGAGAAAGTGACTGGGCCAAGGTTACCCAGCTTCCTTTATACCTAAGGCAGGACAAGAACTCACATTCTCCTGGTTTCTAGCCTGATGCCTTAACCTCTATACCAAATTGGCTGTCAAAGCTCATTATTTTAGGTTTAATTTATAACTGGGTTGAATTGCAGATGTAGCTAGAAGTGGAGCTAGAAGAAACACTTCTTCGAATATGTAGTAACACTTCAATTCCTCTGTTCTCTAAATATTCCAGTCTGGAAATAAATAACTATGTATGTGCTACACAACTATATAAATAGTTGTGTAGCACATACATAGTTATTTATTTCCAGACTGTTAAATTATGATTCTATCAAGCACTGGAGTATGAAATCCGGGCTGCAAACACCTGGACAATTCAAACGAAGGGGAACCAAGGCTTTCTATTCGGCTTAAGTTTGGCGTAGTGGTCGGAATGATTTTTGCACCCCAGGAAGCGTAGATGTAATTGGATTTCAACTCAAAATACAGAAGTATCCCAAGATTTGGAGAATAGTAGTCTAAGGAAGGCTGACCGTGAGATGTCACACAGAGCTATTACTTAAAACTCCTGTGATGGGACCAAACATAGGTAGGGGGTTGTATCCCCCTACCTCGGTCTGCCTCGCCACATGCTGCTTACTCCCATCACCCGATCTTCGCCACCCACAAGGGGGCGATCGATGCGGACGTTCTTGCCGCATCCAGCCTGAGCTTATCCACGGTTGCAAAAGCACAACGCCCAGCCCAGCAGCCTTCGCGCTCCAGAAGACCACAAGGCGCTGCGTTCAGCCCTTTCCTCCTATTCGCTCTTCTCTTTCACGTGTTCTTCTTACGGGGAGGGGGAGAGAGAAAGAGAAAGAGAGAGAGAAAAGACTTTTACTTAAAGGAAGACCAACCTGTTCCATTTCGCCCGTCGAAAGGGATGCCATTCAAATCTGGCTGCAAGTCCTACGCTGCAAGATGATGTCCCTGAGTTGGGTTGGTGCGTCACATCTGAATGTTACTGGCGCTATAAGCGTCACGTGATAAAACCTCGCCTGCTGATTAGTGTTTCTTTATGCCCTGTTTTGCTTTGGAGAAACTTTACACGAGTCTTTCTTCTTTGCAAATCTCTTAAATACTTTTTTTCCTGCCTAGCCTGGTTTATTAAAGAAGCAAAAGCAGAAGCAAAATGGTGGGTTTTTGGGAAAATCCAGACAGAGGTCTGCGGTTGGCCAGATCGAGAGGCATAAGAGGGAGAAATGGTTAGGAAAAGCCTGGTACGAAGAAGAGACCCTGAAGCCCCATTGTAAAAGTTAGAACAAGAGAAGTTTGGGGGGACAGTCAGCCTCATTCGATCCCGAAAAGGTTGAAAGATACGCAGTTTTTTTTAAAAACACGGAAAAAAATACTGCGATCTTTATATTGGCCAAAGGTTGCCGTGTGTTCGGTTGAAACAAAATATTCTCTCTCCTCTCTTAGAACTTCTAGCATTTTTGAAGAACATGAAACAGTTTATTGCCGCATTTGGCTTTTACTTCCTATTCTGAATTTTATGTTTTCTCAATATCAATATCAAGTTGGCATACTTGGGACCACGTATTTTATCATAGCTGAGATTAGTATATAAATAAACTTGTCACATTTGTAATTCTATAATTATGTTATTTAATTTAAAATAGAAACGGCAGCATAATGCGATAAGCAATATAGTACAAGTATAAAAAGTAATGTATGTTTGTTTAGGAAGCAGAGCTGAATATACAAATGCAGCTTTCCTTTCCAATTCAGTGGAAAATGCAGAGAAGGTTCATTTTCAATTAAGCATTCTTGTCAGCGAGCCCAAGTTAAGCAACACATGTAGAGCTTTAGTATCAGTATATCAGATTTTATAATGTAGTATATCAATATGTCAGATTTACTCATCAACATACCAGAGGTAGGTTTCAGCAGGTTCACCAGTTCTGGAGAACCGGTAGCGGAAATTTTGAGTAGTTCGGAGAACTGGTAGTAAAAATTCTGACTGGCCCCGCCCCCATCTATCCTCTGCCTCCCAAGTCCCAGGTGTTCTGGAGGAAATGGGGATTTTGCAGTAACTTTCCCCTGGATTGGGGAGGGAATGGAGATTTTACAGTATCCTTCCTCTGGAGTGGGGTGGGAATGGAGATTTTATAGTATCTTTCCCTTGCCATGCCCACCAAGCCACGCCCACCAAGCCATGCTACGCCCATAGAACTGGTAGTAAAAAAATTTGAAACCCACCCTACAACATATTCATTTCTTTATTCTGTTTTGGATATGTAGTTAGAATGCAAAGTGTAAAAAGAATAAAAAAGCCTAAAAAATTAAGAGTTAAAAATGAAAGATAAAAGAAGAAAAAGAAATGCAGCACAAGCTAGTTTACATCTACATATTTAGTATATTGTTTCCCTCCATAGATTTCTGTCCTTACAAACCATACTCATTTCCCTATACCATTTCATGAATTGTTTTTGTTTTGTAAACTTAATACTTATTGATGATCTCATCAATTCCATCTTATTACAACTTTTTTCAGTCTAACCACTTTTTGTATACTAGTTTTGCAATTTGTTCATCAGTAATTTCTGTATTGTCAAACCAGCTCTAAGTACTTCTTTTGAATCAGTCACTCACTAGTGTATTCAGTCACTTTCATTAATCACCCATTTGTTCTTGGCCCCATTTCTTCTGGTTTTACCACACATACTTAAGTACCATATTTCTGTTCCATTTATTTTGTTTTTATTGACATACTTAACTGTCACACCATATAGCAAAGTCAACAAATGATTTGACAGAAAATTGTTCTTCATTTTTTGTAACAAGCATATAATACCTACCAGCATTTGCACATCTTAAAACGTCTTGCAATTTTTCCCTTTTATCATGTCAAACACAGCTACTTTTATCTTTAATGTTTGTTTTCCTCTTCATTCTTGTTTTTGCATCATACATTTTATTTAATAAATCATTTGGATTCTTAGCCAATCATAATCACATTCAGGCCCCCACAAACTGTCTTCTAAAGTCACCATAATTTTCATAATTTTTATTTGTATTTTGCCTTTTATTATTTTTACAAATAACTCAAGGCAGCCGACATAGCCAATGCAGCTTCTGCCTCCTATTTTCCCCACAACAACAACCTGTGATGTGGGTTGGGCTGAGAGAGACTGGTCCAAAGTCATTATGCATTATATTTATGTAATCAAATAAAGAGCAATATATATATACACTCAATGTTGAGCCATCATTTACTAAACATCCCATTTATTCCTCAAACATGTTTTTCTTCCATCATATATTGTTCTTACCACATTCAGCAGCCAATCTTTCACCCCATATTTTGCAAAACATTCAAGGCTATTCACTTTATCATATACTTCCTCTAAATCAAAAAATATACAATAAATAGATTCAAAATATAGTTACTAAATATAATTTTATTTAATTTGTTAAATTATGTAGCAAATCCTATTTGATTTCATTTTTAAGTTTGAATCTAACCCAGATTCAAACTTAAAAATTTAAGGATTGAATGCTTAATCAGTATTTTGTCCCTATATTATTTATTTTATTTATTATTTATTTATTTATTTATTAAATTTATATGCCGCCCCTCTCCGGAGATTCAGGGCGGCTTACAATACATTTTAAAAAAACCCATTCTAAAAACATTTAAAAGATTAAAAAACATTAAAAATCTTAGAATGCATTCACACCATTCATGGCCGGATCTCGCCAGATTGCAAAGCGAGATCAACGGCCCCAGGCCTGCCAGAAAAGCCAGGTCTTCACAGCTTTTCAGAAGGCCAGTAGGGTGGGGATGGTCTGGACCTCTCTGGAACCCGGAACTGGTTCCAGAGAGCTGGGGCAGTCACAGAGAAGGCCCTCCTGCGCGGGCCCGCCAGTCGGCATTGTTTAGCTGACGGGACCCAGAGGAGACCAACTCTGTGGGATCTTACCAGTCGCTGGGAGCTATGCGGTAGAAGGCGGTCTCAAAGATAACCTGGCCCTGAGCCATGTAGGGCTTTAAAGGTAATAACCAACACCTTGAATTGCGCCTGGAGACCAATAGTGAGCCAGTGCAGCTCGCGGAGAATTGGTGTAATGTGGATATATCTAGGTGCACCCACAACAGCTTGCGCGGCTGCATTCTGGACCAGCTGCAGTCTCCGAACACTTTTCAAGGGTAGCCCCATGTAGAGCGCGTTGCAATAATCTAACCATGAGGTGACAAGGGCATGAGTAACTGTGAGGAGCGCCTCCTCATCCAAGTAGGGTCGCAATTGGTGCACCAGGCGAACCTGTGCAAAGTCCCCCTAGCCACAGCTGTCAGATGTTGCTCTAATCTTAGCTGTGAGTCTAGGAGGACACCCAAATTGCGAGCCCATTCTGAGGGGGACTATTTCTCCCCCCACCCCCAGAACCAAGGATGGACAAGCAACATAGTCTTTAGGAGGCAATACCCACAGCCACTCGGTCTTGTCTGGGTTAAGTCTGAGCCTGTTGACTCCCATCCAGACCCACACAGCCTCCAGGCACCGGCACATCACATCCACCGCATCACTGAATTGACGCAGGGTAGAGATATACAGCTGGGTATCATTAACGTATTGCTGATATCTCACCCCGTATCATCAGATTTTGCTCTACCCCCACCCCAAGTCATATATCAGATGAGCTAAATTGCTCTAAATCTAAGGAATATTTCATTTAAATAAAACTTCCTAAAATTTCTAAACTGATTTATTATTGGGTTATGTTTCTTAATATAAAAACCTGGGGTCACTTTTAAAATATTTTCTGCTTATTTTGTCTTTCATTTAATGAGGGCATACTTGTAGGAAAGTTAAAAGTATAGGAAATCTTTGATTTGGGATGAAAATATAAGTGAATTAATACTGCAGTATTATTTTATAGCTTACCTTCTTTCTCTCTCTGTCATTATTTATTTATCCCAAAAACTCTTAGTGCTTTACAAAAAAGAGACATAAGAAACAATACATACATAATAAACCAAGGAGAAAAGTAAGAGGTGCAGAGACACTAGTGAAAGCCTACAATTAAATTACGGTAACTAAACAATAAAGAATAATCAAGCCAAGACAAAATTATGGCAAAAATGGCTTCCCGTCAATTTTTCAGCAGCTTTTGCAAGGACTGGACAGGTACTGAAAAGCAGTACTAGCAATTTTTCCTTCCCTCCCCCCAACATTCTGAAATAGTATCCTGCTATTAGATTTCTGGTTACATTGAACCATCCAGGCTAATCCCATTGGGAGAATATGGACTAGCAGATCACAGTCATATTCTGAATAGCTAGAAAACATTACTCTAGTTCTATTCCAGCTTTTCAGATAGACTTGAATAGTGTTTGTCTAGAGTAAACTACCAGTTCTTTGCCATTAACATACATACTTGCCATTAAAATACACACATGCTTCTCAATGGGATACAATTTTTATTTCATACTACAAAGACAATAGGGCCATTATGAGTTGATTGAAACTTGGAAACAGGTTCTTTATCAATTATGGATAGAAAGATGGCTTTGACTGACATAAAAGGGCCATAGAATTCTTTAATCTTGTCATTTTTATTAAATGGAATACTAGGACAACCAACTTACCTTTTTGTGCTTTTATTCTACTCACTGATTCTAGACTGGCATCACAACCATGCACCACTATGTACCCCAATTAAAGGCTCAGTAGACCAGTCATCCTTACTAATGCTCTTTTTCAGCCTCCTCTAAAAACTGAACAAGAGAAAGAAGTAGCAGCAACCATCTTTTTATTTCCCTTTTCTGGCAATTGCTGCTGAAGACTGTTTCCAGATGCGCAAATGGTCAATGGAGGTAATAATGTGGTAGACCTACAAAACTGGGAGTCAATATTGCTAGTAAACTTGTCTAACATTATAGATAAAAATTGCCATGTTCAGCTATCACCAGAAACAATGAAATTCCTTTAAAAATCATTGCTGTTTAGACTTCTTTTAAAAGACATCAAAGTAATAGCAACATTTAAACACACAAAATGAATATTTCATAAGAACACACAAAAAATATGACATATTTGAAGCCTGACATGTTTATTGCCTCAAGAAAACATTTTATAGTTTTGGTGTGCCTGAGTTTTCCTCTTTCTACAAAGCTGATAGACAAAAATGAGATGGAATCTGGAGAAATAAAAAAAGGAATTCATACGAGCTATTTAATAAAAAATACTTCTCACAATAGAAGTATTACTACATTCCAAATGTCTCTGGGCAATTAACAAACATAAAATACAAAATGCAACCAAAATTCTAACCCACAAGCAATAAATAATCATAAAATGGTGTCAAAATATTATGAGCAACTATCAGCCATTGAGGTTCCTATAAAATAAAATATATACTTCCTAAAAGCCAAACCATTGGTAGGTTTTGAATCTTTCATGGAAAACCATGGTAAAGGAATGAGGCCATGGCACTCAGCCATTTTCTTAAACCCTCAGAAAAGGGAAATCATAAGTTTCTTTTCTTGAAGAGTCAATTTTACTGGGAGGATGGAATCACAAATATATTTATATATGATTTATACTGATATTGTTTCCCGATTGCTTATTTGTACCCTATGACTATCATTAAGTGTTATACCTTATGATTCTTGATGAACGTATCTTTTCTTTTATGTACAGCAAGAGCATATGCACCAAGACAAATTCCTTGTATGTCCAATTGCTCTTGGCCAATAAAAAAATCTATTCTATTCTATTCTATTCTATTCTATTCTATTCTATTCTATTATTCTATTCTATTCTATTCTATTCTATTCTATTCTATTCTATTCTATTCTATTCTATTCTATATGAGACCCAATTCTTAGAAGGTTACACCCCACTCCAAACATAACCTGAACCAAACCAGTCTTGTTATGAAGATAAGATAGTTAGAAACTGTCCTACCTATCCAAGAATGGCTGCACTATAAACAGAAGAAAGAAATTCAAGAATTTCAGCCATACATTGGATTTGTATTTGATACATAGCAACCACTGGAACTCTTTTGTAACAGCTTCATTATCAGAGTGTTCACAGCCTTGGAACTTATTGTACCAATTTCTTGCCTAGCAGCTTACAGACATCCTGCATTCAAGCCAGACCAGGGCATATAAGTTAAAACCAACAGTGATCAAGGATTTGTGCTACTTGAGCCAACATCTTGAAATGTGTCAATAGATTTTACTTTTACAAAGCTCAAGTTACATTAGCAGCTTACTCATATATGGTTGTTCAGAAGTAAATTTCATTCAGTTCAGCTGGGCTTATTTTAACAGGCTAGGATTTCAACATTTTCATCCAAAAGCTTAGGACCTGGTCAATGTGTGTGTGTGTGCTATTGAAAAAAAATCTTAATGTGCTAATTTTTAAAAATCAAATTGTATCCCAGACAGCTATGATTGTTGTTTTTTACCAATTGGTACTTTTCCCCCCTCTGGTAAGCTTATGAAAACACATGTGATTCTGTTTTTAGTGAAGGCAGTTGCAAACCATCGACAGATTTCAATACAAATCAAATCACTAATAATAATAAAAAAAAGATCCTCTTCAACAGGTTTCAGATGCACGGCCATATTTTGGCAGATACACCACCGAGCAAGCAAACAAGCATCGTGGAGTCTGTGGAGGAAAGGGGGAGGGAGAGTTGAGGGGATGATTTCATTCAGATGTGAAAGGCAGCTTCACAAAGTGTGCGGAGAAACCTGGTTCAGGTGGGTGTGAAAGACTGCGACTGGAGGTGGAGGTGGAGGTGGAGGGGGGGGAGGCTGACGGGTGGGCAGAGCACAGGAGCGAAGGCTCTATCTCTCGTGGAGTGCCCACCCACGGTGAGTGCCAGGTGACAGGCAGAGCCCTATATATGCTGCCGAGGTACGTCCGTCCACACACAACCCGCGCGGCTGCTTTCTAAGAGTAAAGTTTGTTCCCAGTTTTGGCGGCCAGAGGGAGCCATGGCCGATGCGCTCGAGCCAGACAGCCAAGCTCCGGGAGCCAACTTGTCCAGCCTTCAGCATCCCGCCTGGAACTTGAATCTTTCTTTGCCCTCTCGTTGGGCTTTGCCCGGACAGCCTGCGCAGACCATCGGGGCGGGCGCCATCATGCTGCTGGCGCTGGTGGGCAACTGCTTGTTGTTGTACCGACTCCGCTGCGGAAGGTGCTGCTGCGGAGGTCGGCTCAGGAGGCGGCGGAAGATGGATTTCCTCCTGGCGCACTTGGCCATCGCCGATCTCTACGGCTGCGGGCTGACGTTGCTCTCCCAGCTGCCTCCAGCAGAGGACGAGCGCGTTGCAGAGCCCGGGGGCGCGGGGTGGGCGGCCGGAGACGCCACCTGCCGCTTGCTCCGCTTTCTGCAAGGCTCGGGGTTGCTGGCGCCGTCGCACATGCTGGTTCTTATCGCGTTGGAGCGACAGCGCTTAGCCATGGGCCCTCCGCTCCCTCAGGAATCGCTGCCGCCTTTCGTGCTCGCCCGGAGCGCCCTGGCCGCGCTGGGCTGGCTCTTGGCGTTGCTGCTCGCCCTGCCTCAACTCTTCGTTTACAGGCTGGCCCCGTCGCAAGCCGGAGGCCGCTGCCTCAGCGTCTTCCCTCAGCTGCCTCGATGGCACGGACAGGTCTACGCCGTGTACGAAGCCATCACGGGCTTCGTAGTTCCCGCTTGCCTCTTGGTCAGGACGTGCAGCCGCATCGTCGCCACCCTCGGCACTTCTGGAGCCGAGGAGGAGGAGCCGTCGCAGGAGGGCCCCGGAGGCAGCGCCGGACCCTGTGGCCTTGAGCTGCCTGGCGTCACCGGCCCCAGCCCGCCGCTGCTTCTGCGGCTTCTGCCTATCTCCAAGTGCGCTTCTCGCTCGCCGTCGGCGCCCCGAAGCCTGCCCCGCGCCCGAATCAGGGCGCTGCAGCTGACTTTGGCGCTCGCCGCGCTCTTTGCGCTCTGCGGTTTCCCGCGTTTTATTTTGGAGCTGGGCTTAGCTTTTGCCTCTCCCGAGGCCGCCACCCACGAAGCCCGAACGACCCTCAGCAACATGATAGCAGTCACCAACAGCGCCATCAATCCCTACGTGTGCCTCTTGTTCCACAGCTACCGGCCCTGGGCGCGGCGGCTCCAGCGCAGCCTCTGCCGGTGCCCCGATGGACAACCCAGACGGCAAGCTCGCCACCGGCAGCGACTGTCGCCCCGGGCGGCCGCGGATCGTGCTGAACTTTGGCTGTGCCCCTGCCAGACTAAGACGCCTGCCATCGCAACCGCCATCCCGCTAGAAAAGGAGGAGAGCCGGGCTGTTGGAGAGAGCGGATTCTAAGACCCAGAGCCCACTTCGAAAAAGGCTGCATTACGGTCCACGGAGAGCAGGTCAAAGGAAGGAGAAGCGAGCTTTGGACGATTAGGATGGCCTTAAGTCTGTTTGGGCTTTTGGCACAATGTGCTCCACTAATTTAAGAGTAAAATAAAAGATCCCAGGTTGTTTGCTTGCCTGCAGGTCATGTGTTCAAAGGCTTTACCCTGAAACAAACGGAGAAAGGAAAAAGACACTCTGCACTTGCTCAAGAGCCCACTTTGAGCTCTGCAGTTCTTTCCAATTGCCTGTCTAGTTGTAAGAATTTAAGTCCATATAAAACTACATTACCACTGTAAATGAATTCTATTTTTACTGATCTGGCTCTTATCATAAGTGCTGATGTGGAATATCGGAATATCTCAACTGGGTATCTTCAGCCTGTCTGAGGTTTCGTTCATTTTACTATATTGTCAATGTTCAAAGCAAATGGGACTGTTTGCACTTTCAGTAATTTGCATCCAAGATCTGTTGGATATAACAAAAGTTTTTGTCTATACACAAGAGACTATAACACGTCGATGTAAGCTGTTTAATCTGTGGCTTTCACTAAATTCAAACATTTTTCCTTGTACTTTGTAATATTTATGGACGTACACAAACCAGAAACTGCTTGTTTTGCAAACAACAAATACTTGGAAGGTTAGTCAGACAATTCTAGGTAGGTAATAGAGCAGCCATACAGAACACTGTAGGACTTGTGGTTGTTTGACTTTTTGTCCAAAACTATGGAAGCATCTTACTGGCAAGAACAAAAGGTTGCTGCTTCTTGGCCTTGTCTCCTTTTCTCTACACAATTTGTGGGCCAGCCCATCCACCAATCTTCCCGAAGTTCCTCCTCCCCCTGCTGCTGTACTTCTGTCGGTCAGTCCCCTGATCGTTTCATTTTCTCTTTTTCACTTAGCTCTTTCCAATTGTCTGGCATTTTCCTTGCTATCTCCCAATCCAGAATATTTCAGTTGCCTTTTGAAAGTCCAGTTGCCTTTTGAAAAGCTCCTTTGGGACAACGGCAACCTTGATCTGAATGATTGAGAATCTCCATAGACATTAAAATGAACCACTGATAACAAGTACAGATCAGGACAAAATCCAGCTTATTACCATTGAAATCAATGTCAACTACTTATTCAACTGTTCCTTTCAGAGGCAAAATTACACATTTTACTATAAGATAAAATTTTGGGAAGTTGAGAAGGGATGATGGCAGCTCAGAAAGATCAGAAATTATTTTTCTCATAACAGAAAATGAAATTTTTTGGAGTGGCTTTCTTTTCCTACTCGCTTTCCTTTCTTTTGGAAAGAGAGGACTCACTTGAGCAATGATTTTATTCCCCATGTTCAAATAATTATTAGACCCAATATCATGACCGCGTAAGCTAGAATTCAGATTTCCCCAGTCAACTAGCCTTAGAATCCCTATGATGGTATCATGAGTATCAGTGGACTTTTTAAATATCTCCTTTGGGGTCTACCATGGTCCCAATTCCTCATTAATGTTAATTTTTTTAAAGAAGTAAAAAGTAGCTGTATTTTGCTATAAATCGAAGTGCTGTTTTCCAATATTTTCTTTCCAAGAATCCCATTGGGTGCTACATGGAGCTGATAAATATTTCCAGAACATAAACACTGCACCCGACTGCAGTTCAGTGTGTCACTTGGAAGCATTTTCCTTCCACCCATTAAATGGGATAAAAATAAGTTGTGGAGTGGGTAGATATTATTCAGAAAGGAAAGAAGGGCAGGAAGCATTCCCACCCATTTGCATGCTATAAATGAATATGTCTTGATTGGCTATTTCCCATACAGCAGTTATTATGCGAAATGTGCATAAAATGCATTCTAAATTTCAAAAGTGTCCACCAGTGGCCCAGAAGGTCGACAATTTGTCTTACAGAGAACACCCCCCCCCGATGAAATTTATGGTGTAAAGGAGAAATACTATGGTTCAGGCCACCAAAAAAATCAAATACTAAAATTTGTGTGATATATACCGTATTTTCCGGCGTATAAGACGACTTTTAAACACATGAAAATCTTCTCAAAAGTCGGGGGTCATCTTATACGCCGGGTGTCGTTCTCCTGTAACCAGGCAGACCAGCCCGAAAGGCTCTGACGAGCCTTAAATGGCTCTGGCGATCCAAGCTCTGACGATCTGCTAATCAGGCAACTCAGCTGGGATCGCCAGAGCCATGGGGAAGGGAAAAAGTTTTCCCCCTCCAGCTTGCTTACCTTAGCTGCTAGTCACAACGCTTGCCTTCTTCGCTTGCCTGAATCCATTCCATCCACAAGCAACTCCCTGCCTGCAATCAAGCAGGCAGGGAGTTGTGGACTTCAACTCCCAGAATTCCTCAGCCAGCAAAACAAAGCTGGCTGAGGAATTCTGGGAGTTGAAGTCTACAAGTCTTAAAGTTGCCAAGGTTGGAGACCCCTGTTCTATTGGGTATTTTTTTTTGCCCTTTGAGATCTTTAAAAAAAATAGTTAATTGGGGGTTTTTTTAGTTGTTCTTTTTTAGACCTAGCCATTTAAAGTTTAGGAAGTTTTAAATTTAGCTTTCATATAAAAATAAAATAAAATAATATTTGTGCAGCTTTCTGAGATTTAGTGTGTTTTTGTAGTGTTTCACTCTAACTACACAAACATACAAAATCTCACAAAGCTGTATGTAGAATTTTGTGTGTGTAAAGTGTGAAAGTTGTTTTTTTGGGCTTTTTGTGGCTGTGTGAGGTTCCTGCTTGTTTCAGGGGCCATTTTGGGTCTAGCACAGCTGCTTTTACATTGTGGGTGAGCCAGTTGATGTTTTTTAATTTTTATTTGGTGTGCATTGGAAGAGGGGTAGTCTTATACGGCGAGTATAGCCCAAACCCTATATTTTAATAGGAAAATTCGGGGGTCGTCTTATACGCCCAGTCGTCTTATACGCCGGAAAATACGGGTAATTTGCAGAAACAAAATATCAAGATGGGAAAAATCAAAGCGATAAATGTTGAAAGCCACTGAAACCTCTCGTTGACAATGGCTTAAAAGGAGACAAAACATTCTGAATATGAGCACTTTATTATGACAAAGTGGGAGAAGTATGAGGGTAGTGCTAATGCACTAAAAAGGTTTCTGACCAGGTCCTGCATGGTTGTTTTTAATGGAATGATTTTTCCCCCTTAAAAATGACAAAAATCGTACAGTATAAGAAATTGCTCTTTAATAATTTCAGCCAACATTTTTTTTTTAATTTGATTTATATGTCGCCCTTCTCCGGAGACTCAGGGCGGCTTACAATGTGTTAAGCAATAGCCTTCATACTTTTGTATATTTATACAAAATCAGCTTATTGCCCCCACAAACTGGTCCTCAATTTACCTACCTTAGAACGGATGGAAGGCTGAGTCAACCTTGAGCCTGGTGAGATTCAAACTTACAGTAATTGCAGACAGCTGGTGTTAATCACAATGCTTTTAGTCTGCTGAGCCACCAGGCCCTGTATTTTGATAGTTCTAAACATGTCTGGGAAGCAGTTTTTCACAAGCTATCATTGCTCAATGGGTGGCCAAATGTTTTGATGCAACCTGCTACAGTGTTATGTACTTTTATCTTGGAAGACTTACTTATGAATCACTTAGATCATTTGTTCTCAAGTAGAGATAAAATGCTTAAAAAACAAGGGACAAGGAACAAAAAATTAGGCTTTGGCCTTTTCCACTGCTCCAAATCATATATGATTGAAAGGCTGTTCTTAGCATGCTATTTAGTCTAAAAGTCTAGTTTTGGCACAATATGCTTTGCAGAATGATGCCCTCATGTTTGCTGTTTGCAGAATGTGACTTTATAAATCCTGCTGTCCACTTAATTTGGCCTCTCTCAACTATTATGCTGCAATAGACTGCAGAGCTGCTATGGGATTTCCCCTATTCTTAGCAAGCGGTCATATTCTCATCTCAGCAAGTCAGTAAAAGTATAAGGATTGGTTCACAAGATCATTTGAATTACCCTCTTGCCCCATGTCTTTCCTTTTAATGTGAGTCTGTTGTATTGTGAGCAGTGCTAGATTTTTTTAAATTAAAAATAATACGCATAAGATTAAACATTGATGCTTCAAATATATTTTATTTAACTTTGGCATCCCCAGCGGCACTTTATAATTATGTCTCATAATCAAAACTATGAATCCCATTCGTTTTGTTCAACTATAGTTCACTTGATAATTGCACTATGAAGTTGGCTTATTTATCTAAATCAGCCTTTGGATAAATGTTATTGGACTGAAAATTTCCAACAGTCTCAGCAATTATAGCAAATAATGCCCCGGGGAGCCAAGGTTGAGCTATCCTCTTAAATCACGATTTAGACTTATCATACTTTATTTTACGTTAGATAGAAACTGCATTTATATCTCAAACTAAGCTATGCTTAATTCATGACTTATTGAGTCAACATTCGACTGGATATATACAACACCCAAACCAAACCTTGTTTTGTTTGCATGTATGCATATACATATGCATATGTAATGAACTATCTGCAAGTAAACAACCAAGCTCAGATGCCACCAAGGATTCACACTGTATAGCTGTTAGAGGCCACCATTTGGAGAACCTCAATCAAAAGTACATGGAATGTTTCTTATCTTCTGAGTGCTATATTGTATGAATAGAGAGGCAAGAGCTGATAAGTTTGATTTTTTTTACATTAAAAAAGCCCTGAGGGCAATCAAAACATTGGGAAAATAATGGGAGCAAATGTCACAACATGCATGACCATGTGATTGTATAAATGCAACTGAAGTACTCTGTTAGATGTTGGAATACACTGATGTAATGGTGTCACCATTTGCCCAATCACACTTTTTTTTTTTTATTTATATCCCGCCCTTCTCTGAAGACTCAGGACGGCTTACAATGCGTTAAGCAATAGCCTTCATACTTTTGTATATTTTATACAAAGTCAGCTTATTGCCCCCACAATCTGGGTGCTCATTTTACCTATCTTAGGAAGGATGGAAGGCTGAGTCAACCTTGAGCCTGGTGAGATTTGAACTTGCAGTAATTGCAGGCAGCTGATGTTAATAACAGTGCTTTAGTCTGCTGCGCTACCAGGGCTCTTATTACTGCATATGTGGTGTCATTACCCTCACTGCAACACAATTGATAGCAGCATGTTATCCATTATCAGGTTTTCTTCTTAAATTAGTTTTGAATCTGACTAATGCACCCTAATTAAGAAATTGGTTGGTAGGGTAAATTTATATAAGGCGATAGGGAGGCTGGGAATAGTGAACAATTTTGATTTTATGTTCCCTTTTACAGCAGCAAGATATAATTATTCAATACCATGTACGAATGTCTGAAATCTTACTAATTTATTCATTAATCCATGTGTCAATGGCATGTTGATGTTTTTTGGGGTTCTTTTTCCAGCTCCAATGCCATCTGAGGTTAGCTATTGTATCTGAATAGTTCTGCCCTAAACTTTGCTTCCAGCTGATAAATTGTTGTTTATTATATTGTTCAACAGCGGTAGAAACTTTTGGATAGTTAATTATATGGCATAGCTTCTTGTTCAAAGATTGTGTGATTGCTGGAAACTTTGTGGCTACATCTGTTAGTTCATTTGGGTCAATTGAAAGATCTACAACAAAGAAAAAATAGGTTAAGAGAAATTTACAATAAACATAAGCTTAATTTTAGAAAACTAGAATTGTGTAGTCTGATTCCAATTCAGTTAAGAAATTGAATCACTCCAATAACAATTAATGTTAATTAAATCGAGAAATCACTGCACTTTTGCAAGAAACATTTCATCTTTGCAATTCCTCCACCCGTTATGTTATCATATTAGAATGTAAGAAACATGCACACACTCTGCAGCAACTACAGAAGAAAAGTATGCCTCTGGAATTCAACAGCATCTTATATTGTTGGTGACATCTAAATCATAGGCTGCTCCATCTGTTATCTGAACAAACAGAGAAGGGGTACGTGCCTATGTTACCAGCAGTTTGAGAGAAGTCACTTGAAAAGGATTTTAAATTGTAGGAGTAAATTGTCTCTGCACAGGTATTTTATTTGCAGAGAAAGAAAAAAAAGCTATTCTCTTCCACTTTACACTCGGTCTGCAGTAAATGCAAGCCTTTATAATCATAACAGTCTCCTGAGTGGGAGTGGAAAGGAGAGTGGATGGGGATAGGTGGTGGGGGGTGGGAAAGGAAAGTTCTCATTGAAACTTCTCTGGCATTTTACAGCCTTCCTTTGAAAGTAGAGATGGGATGGGCAAATAAGATCAAAGAGGAAGAACACTTTGATGCTCTCTTAGCAGGATGAATTAATTCTGTAAAGGGAGGCAATGAAGCTGAGGACTTGCAAAGCTGTAGAAAAAACTGAAGATTTTTTTTTTTAATGATCGAATTGGTCCTCCCTTCGCGGAAGGGTTTTCTCCCAACAAAGGGAAAGTGTTGGGGATATAAAGACCTTTGAACCATTCCCATTAATGAATAATTTTATTAAGGAATCCCAAGTTACTTAAAAGCTTAGGGGCTGCATCCTATGTTCCCTTGAAGGGGGCACATGTCTGCATGTAGATATTACTCATGAAACAGTAAAAGTAGAGTGCACACAAAATTAAATTAGTTTCCAACCCTTGCTACTACAAATTAAGCTAAGGTAGCAAGCCTGTGCAGGTCACAAGCCTACAGCTTTCTGTGGCTATAATTAATATAATTGTCAGGGCCAGCTCTGACCCTATGTAAATTACGCTCCAATTATGACCCTGTTTCCCCCTCCCCCCAGGGTGTGTCATCAATCACATTCGCCAACAGAGCAATTTCATGGGTTGTAGAAGTCACTCCCCTTCGGCTGCTGTATGTAACCCTGGGATACAGCCTTGAGAGAGATAAGTGTGGAATGTGCATCTGTCTTTGGCTGCTGTGCCATTTTGCCGGTTTCCCATCCCCCCTGGCCTATGGCAATTCGAGAGCAGGCCAGGGATGCTTTGCAAGTTGACAATAATTTAAATAACCATAAATATAAAGTTATGCAGTTTTGTGACCTGCATAACTATAGCAAAAAGGGTTATTTGGCACCTCCATAGCTTGGACTGAGTGGAAGCAGCCTAGGACAGGAGTTTCTTCTCAGCCTAGACTGCAGTAGCACCAAGTGATTCTTGGAGGGGCAGGGCAGCGGCTTTGTGTCTTTTACCCAGGACAGCTGTCAGGAGATCTTTCTCAGCCATGAGGGCAACTGGCCTGCTCTGGACCCCAGAACCCCTAGCTCATGAATTAATATGAAATATTAATGAAGTAATGAAGTAACATGAAATAATTAATGAAAGAATTGCCTGCAAGCAAGAATTGGTGGGACTAAAAAATACTGCTTCAGATAGGAAGGCAGCGCAGAGAGTGATGAGGATAGCAGAAAAGACCATTGATAGTTCACTTCCTTCTACCCAGGACTTAGCACATAAGTGATGCTTGAGCAGAGTCCGCAGGATTGTCTGGAACACTACACATCCTCTTCATCCTGTTTTCCTTGTTACCTTCTGGGAGGAGGCTTTGTGGTATCCAAAGCAGAACATCTAGATTCAGTCACAGTTTTGTTCCATATAGCATAAACCTTTTGAACTCTCAAGTTTCCTCTTTCCGCTATGCATTCAAAATGGGCAGTGATTAATATATATATGTATGGTGTAAATATATATTTATGTATGTATATAGCATGTATATATGTGTGTTATGTATTTGTTTGGGTAGATATGCACCTTCTCTTGAAAGCAGGCAACAGAATGTCATTTTTAATGTGGGCTGGTGTGCTCGCAGTAAAAAATGACAATAAAGTTATCTTATCTTATCTTATCTACAAAGTAATAGAAAATGAAGAAGCTAAAGTGTTCTGGGACTTTAGAATTCAAACAGACAAGCACCAGACACACAATATCCCGACTTAACAATTGTTAATAAGAAGGACAAAAAAAGTTTGCCCAGTGAACGTTGCAATACCTTGGGACAGCAGAATAGAAAAGAAAGATCAGGAGAAAATCACAAAATATAAATGCCTGCAAACAGAAGTAGAATGGCTATGGCAAAAAAAAACAGAGATAGGACCAATAGTAATAGGTGCCTTGAGTGCAATTCCAAAATGTCTCGAGTACCACTTGAACAACATCAGATTTGACACTATCATTAATCAATTGCAAAAAGCAGCTTTGCTTGGAACAGCTTACATCCTGTGACAATATCTGTAACACCATTAAACATCCACATCTGCCTATCCCAGGCCCCTGGAAAAGACTCGATAGGTAGACAAAAATGCCAAATCCAGTCTGAACATCTGGTTGGCTGTGCAATGAAACCATAATAATAAATTATCAGATTGGGCACAGTTCAGCATGAGATTGAAACCCATATTTATAGATCCCAGGAGACCAGAATAGGTATTGGATGCTTAAAAGCACAGCTATCTTCTCTGTCTCCTGCTGTAGGTGATGTTTCTTGCATTCTTTGACTTACTGTTCTCTATTGTACTGTATGCTGAATTAAAACTACATGCTAATTCCATTGATATAGATTCTTTCAAGCTTTTGTTTACAGGATCTTAAATTTTAATCAATATTCTTCACCCTAGATGTGCATCACTCCTCTGTTCTTTTGCTGAATGGAACAAAGTGTAACACAGATGCATTATTTCACAGTTTGGGATCTTGTGCTAGTACAAGGCAAGGACTGTGTAGCTGAACCTGCGCAATATGGAAGTGAATCAGCTTATTTTGATCATTCAGATCACATCAGAGAATAAGAATGATATTTTCACCAAATGGTAAACCTACCAAACAACTGAGGAGATACGGAGTGGCCATCTGAATAAGCAATGTATTTCCACTTGTCAATTCGCAGCATGTAGGTTGAAGAATTCACATTGCAGCCATGAAACTCACTTAGAATCCAAGGAGGACGGAGCCCTCTATATAGGGCTTTATAATCTCCCTTTTCTAATATCAAAGGCATCAGTGAATATCCACTGATGTTTTTGGGAATCGGGATACTTGCAATGTCTGAAAAAAAGTGTCAATTTGATAGAAAACAATTAGAAAGCTGAAATAAGAAACAAAATGTATAAAATTGAGGAGAAAGGAACAGAAATTATACCATTTCAACCACTTCAACTTTTTGCTCTTCTGGTAATATTACTGTGCCTCTTTTCTTTATGTCTATTTTATGTTCCAAATGGAAGTTAGCAGCACAGTTCTATACTTGGAGCGATAATCCATTATATTGAATAGAGCTATTCTCAATTTTCTGAGCATAGGACTGATGTTGAAATGTTATATTTGATTGTCAGAAAAAATAAAGTCTATAAAGATCTCAGTTAAATTGACTTAATGAAATGAAAGAGCCTTGGTAGTACAGTGGTTTAAAGCACCCTGTTATTAACACAGCTGCCTGCAATTACTGCAGGTTCGAATCTTACCAGGCTCAAGGTTGATTCAGCCTTCCATCCTTTCTAAGGTAGGTTAAATGAGGACTCAGTTTGTGGGGGCAATAAGCTGATTTTGTATAAATATACAAAAGTATGAAGGCTATTGCTTAACGCATTGTAAGCCGCCCTGAGTCTCCGGAGAAGGGCGGCATATAAATCAAATTAAAAAAAAAATGCACCCCAAAAGTATTTATTTATATGCACACAATTGTCTGCTGAGTTCATACTAATATGATCTTAACACTGATTCAAAAAAGGCATAATATTCAATTCCTATTATACTTTATTAATATGTTTTCAGAAGGTGGTTGCCAACGTTGGTTTTTCTCACTGATGTTAAATTTAATTAATTAAATGTACCCATGGATCAATATGTTAACGTTTCTGAGTGATTATTACTATTCAGGTTTAGAATAGGACACACACAATCTTTTATATTCCTTATTCATTAGTCTGCATAGAAGTCTGCAGTGATTTGTATCTGGACAACTGAGTAAGAAATCAGAATTTTTAAGATTATTTATAATCTTGTATGTGCTTCATGCAATGTCTAAGCTGAGTTTTTCTGTGTAACAATAGTAGGTCTTAGGCACCAAGCTAGAAAGCAGAGTACTAGTTCCATTTTAGGCATAAAAATGGTTTGGGTGACTTTGGGCCAGTGGTGAAATCCAAACTTTTTTAGTACCGGTTCTGTGGGTGTGGCTTGATGGGCGTGGCAGGGGAAGGATACTGCAAAATCCCCATTTCCTCCCCACTCTGGGACCAGCCAGAGGTGGTATTTGCCGGTTCTCCGAACTACTCAAAATTTCTGCTACTGGTTTTCTAGAACCTGTCAGAACCTGCTGGATTTCACCCCTGCTTTAGGCCAATCATTCTCTTAACCCAAGTTACTTCACAGGGTTGTTGATGAAGGGAAAAATAGGAGGCGAAAGGAGCATTAGGTATGTTCGCTAATTCAAGTTATTTATAAAAGTAATAAAAGGAGGGTAAAACAAATAAGTATATGTATGTGTGAATGAATGAATATATTCTGCTGGTTGGAGAGTTGATTTACAAGACGCATACTTTTTTGCCTCTGTCTCTCATACAAAAATTAGTTTGGCTCAACAGCTATTGTACTCATTTTAATATCCATTTGCAATTTTGAAAAATTCAGTTCAGTTCAAGGAACATACTTGCTATAAAATTACTCAGAATTGAAGCTACATCAAAAACTTTTTTAGAGTGCTGGCACTAAACGCATTGGCATGATTATATATTTAAGGCTTGAACTGGACTTTACATGTGAAATAATATATTATAAAACAGTATGTATAGAGAACATATACTATATATTAGGGGAAATAATTTATGTTTTTAACAAACAGGATGGCTGAGAAGGTAACATTAATCATTTGTTTTATTACTCATCTAAATAAATTAAACCCTGTTGATTTGTGTTTTTATTTTTAACTTTTTGATTACAGGATAGAGCAATCAGGAGAACATATGGGAATGAACAGAACAGGAAGGACAGCAATTTAAAAATATAAACTTCAGAAAGATTGTAGAAAAAACACAGTTGGAACCAAAAATTGCTAACTAAATTGGAGGACTAAGGATTTGAAAAAGATATGGTTTATCTGATTAGTAAAGCTCCTGTAAGAACGTAGTTTTGAAAGGATTATTTTTGCAGCATGAGGAAGCATTCTCAATTTTTGAACAATTTTTAAATCATTACTTTAAAAGTGTCAATTTATTGAGAAGGCCTAATCCTTATTCCAAATTACAGGTAAACTTTTGTTTACGACCACAATTGAGTTCAAAATTTCCATTGCTAAGCAATATGATTGTTAAGTGAATTTTGCCCCATTTTATGACCTTTCTTAATATAGTTGTTAAGTGAATCCTGCACTTGTTAAGTTAGTAATTTGACGGTTAAGTGAATCTGGCTCTGTTCCCAACCCTATTGGTGGGGAACAATCAGAATCACCATTCTGGAAGCATTGTTCTTGCTTTTATTAATGTATATAGTGCCTTACTTCCATGATACTTAAGGGAATGGCATTAATCTCTAAAGATAACTTTAAGTCATACTCAAGGCTTGGAATGGTACAAACAGAAAACAAGGCAATTACAAGTCTGAAAGGCTTTATTAGTATATTAGATGTTTTGTATCTTCTACTAAATAGTAAGGCAGAGCTAAGGGCTAATCATTTAGACAGTATGTAACAACTTGAAGATTTCAAAAAGAGCCTCCTGGTATAATATGCCAGTGTCACAGACTGCTAGCTTGAAGAATTTAGAGGCAGGAATGTCCATCCTCCCTCAAAGCGTAAAGCAGTTCACAGGCTGAATTCCAAAGAACTCCACACTCAGTTCCCAGTTGAAAGTCAAGCTGAATTTCTAATCATAGTGCAAGGAGGAGGAGGAGGAAATCAGAAGGGATATCATAGGAAAACAAGTCAAGAAAGAGGAGGGTTATTTCCAACCAGAGACAGGGATTTTCAAACATCAGAACTCATGGATGACCATTTAAACATTTCTTAAGACCAGACACAAGGTATGGATAAAGCAAGGTGTCTTGCAAAGGACATTGTAGCAAGTTGCAAGACTTCATCCATAGCAGAACAGTGAGTATTCCAGTTTCTGAGACAACTGACTGCTCAATTGTTGTGGGAACCGGAGATGTGCCTCACTAGGAGGAAGAATATGAAGCAAGGTATTACAGAAACACAGGTCAGAAAACTGGTTATTTTTTTCTAATCGGGGAGGAGACCTAGAGCTCAGTCTTATATAATGGGAGTTCATGTCGTTGCTTAATTAAAGAGGAGCTAGGCTTTCTTAATTTTCTTTCTTAAGGAAGTTAAGGCTTTCTTTTTTAACCTTAACCTATTTAGGGCTTGGCATTTTTTCTATGGATAGGCTCTGACACTTTACTAAAGCAATCAGTGGCCATTTGCACTCACTGAGACCTGAGACTCTCCCAAGCAGTTGACAGCATTCTGACTGGCCCCACCCCCATCTATCCTCTGCCTCCCGAGTCCCAGCTGATAGGGAGGAAATGGGTATTTTGCAGTAACTTTCCCCTGGAGTGGGGGGGGAATGGAGATTTTACAGTATCCTTCCCCTGCCACGCCCACCAAGCCACACCCATAGAACTGGCAGTAAAAAAATTTGAAATCCACCACTGATATGAACCCCAGGTTGAGAATCTATTACATTTTCCTCTTTGCCCTTAGAATGACAGGAATCACAGGGCTCCATAGCACTTTAATCAATTGCCCCAGATAATGTCATTGAACCATATATTGATATACTGTATATATTAACTTTGTTCCTTTCCATCATTTAATGTTACTAAATACTGCTAGCCAAGACAAAAACAAGTGAGATGTATGTACATTTATTCTTAGGCGATCCAGTTACTCTATAACTAGGAAGAGGTCCACCACCTGCCAAAAAGGAGAAACCTCTCTTGAGGAGATTGGTCAGAAAGCAACCAGAAAGACCAGTTAGTGCCATATCTGTAGTAAGACCTACAAAGTGTCATATCAGTAGTAATGAGGGGCACTGGGTCAAATGAAAAGGCATGAAATGCTTTGAAATTTGGAAATAATATATAGATGAATCCTAAAACAATTGTGCCAATAAAAGCAATTGAAAAAGTACAAGTGAATATAGAGAAAGGCACTTTCTGATACACGGTTTTGCCAGTTTATATCATGTGAGCACCAACCACTGAAAGGGAATTAATTGGTAGAGTGTAGATAATTGCATTAAGGATAATTTTCCCTAAAATCCAAAAGATGTAGAAAAGTATATAGATTGTTATTTGGACTCTTCAAACTTGAATCTTTGGATTCTCAATTACCTTTCTTTCCCTTCACTGTCACTACATAGTTAACTTTGATTAATTGTTTAAGGTCTTGGCAATATCCTGATAACTTCATAATTCCTATCAACTAGGATTGTCTCCCAAAATTAATCCAGAAAGAACAGGCAGCCAACAGATGAAACAATGGCACCAAACAATAGTAAAAAAGCAAACAATCCCATAAATATTAATTTTATTACTGTAGGATAAACGTTGCTTACCAAGCATGGTAGGATAAATATCCACAAGGGACACCATATTTGATATGGACTGCGACTTAATATTTGGACCCATTATAAGGAAGGGAATATGGGAACTTGGTTCATACATGCTCATTTTATAAAACTGTCTGTGTTCCATTGCAAGTTCTCCATGATCCGCAGTAAATATTACATGAGTTCTTCCAAGCAGTCCTGTTTCATTTAGAGCAGAAAGTATCTCACCTGTAACACAAGACAAAGGAAAAACATGTTAAGATATTAATCAAATAGCACTGATGTTTGCAAACATTCTGAGGAATACTTCCTTGCTAATAAGAACATTTAGTGATAAGTGATCATGAAAGTTTCTCCCTGAAAGTTCTAAGTTTCTTTCAAAGCTTAACAATATCAAATGTAACTGATTTCCAAAACTCCATACTTGAAACACTATTTTGTAAATAGTGTTATATAAATAGTGTTATATAAATATAACCAGGTTATATTTTCCCCCTCAAATTTTACAAACTACATCAGAAAATTCAGCTTCTTTTAAACACAGTTTTATATCTGAGCTGTCAATTAAAACAAAGTGATTGATGTCTCAGAGCAGAGGTGGGATTCACTTACCTTCCCTACCGGTTCGTAAAAATGAGTGCACACGTCACCTCTGCGCATGTACACAGCCTTCTGTGCATGTGCAATAGTCACACATTACGTCCGGGCGGGTTGGCGGAGCCTCCTGCAGTTGCTGCTACCGGTTCATGCGATCTGGAGAGAACCAGCTGAATACCACCACTGTTTCAGAGTCATTCTAAAGTCTTGGCCCATAATTATTATGTTGTGAGTAGATAATTAGTAAAAGTTAACATCATCACACCAACTTAAAAGCATATATTCTAATCAGTGGTGGGTTTCAAAATTTTTTACTACCGGTTCTGTGGGCGTGGCATGGTTTGGTGAGTGTGGCTTGGTGGGCATGGCAGGGGAAGGATACTGCAAAATCCCCATTTCCTCCCAATCAGCTGGGACTTGGGAGGCAGAGAATAGATGGGGGCAAGGCCAGTCAGAATTTTTACTATCGGTTCTCCGAACTACTCAAAATTTCTGCTACCAGTTCTCCAGAACTGGTCAGAACCTGCCCAAACCCACCTCTGATTCTAATTATAAGATTGCTTCAAAGTCGTAAGAACAGATTATTATATTTTCTATCTAACACTCCATAGGGTTATGCTTTGCATCCTATTAATAAGTGTGTTTTTCAGTGTACATAAGTTCTTAAGGTACATTTTAGCTGGTTCAAATTAGCAATATAATATGCAGCCAAAGGACACCATTACAAGTGATAAGGAACCATCCTTAAATGTCCTCAGCAAATAGTATGAGCCTATGTAAATATTAACCAGCTCCTGATGGCAGAGATGTTTTCCTTGACCCAAAGAAATATCCTTATAGAGGGTGAACAGAAAGTATTCGAAAATATTAAAAATCTCCTTTGCTCTAAAGAACCAAAAAAAAAAAAATCACAGATCTGAAATTGATAGGGGCTATGTATGGATATTCCCAGATAATAATTTTGATATCATCATGTAAAGGATTTGTTATAATGCTGACTATTTTAACATGGTTGTATTGTATTCTTCATGAATCTATATAGGCAGATACCTAAATAAATAAAGAATAAAGGAAAATGTAATATAAAATATCTTCAAGTACATTTTTTCGGATGGAGGGGGAAAGCTTCCAAGAAGTAACAGTTCCAAAATTTCTGACAATGTACAAAAATTACATCACTAGGATCAGGATGATAAACAAGTATATGAACGTATATATTATGAAAGTAGTAACTTGGTATCACCTACCCAGCATGGCATCCGTTTCTGCACACATGGCATAATAATGTGCTCGAATGTTTCTGATTTCTTCCTGTGTAAATTGCCCACTGCAGTTCTTGGTGTAAGTAGAATAATAATCAACTGGGTGCATTTCTGAAAATGGAGGCCATTTTGGAATCTTTATGGCATCATAAATCACCTAATAACAAAACAGAAATGTGCCGCATTTGATAAAATAGCTCTATTGTGCATTTGCAATTTGTTGGCAATTTTCAAGTAGGTGCCAAAAGTAAGCATGCTGATTGAAAATGAGACTACAAAGAAAATTTCTCTCCCTAGAATGGTAGTACACAAAAATGAAAAACTGGACTTTTTCTGAGAGGTCAGCTGCTGGCATTACTAGGAACCTGCAGAGCTATATCAATTTTTTATATGTAACATTTTTAATAGGAGAAGAGATGAAAAAAGTGATGGGACAGTTACAAAGAGAAAATAGAGTTCTTTGGACTTTCTTTTGAAATCTGTGAATGGGTAGGATAACAGTAAAAAATCCTCGTTTGAAACTGCTCCTGCAAACTTTAATTTAGTTATAAACCTAGATATGATAGGGGGGAGGGGTCACAACACAGTTTGATTGTTAATCTGTATTCTTAAAAATAACTTAGTTCAAAAATACTCTTTTTGAAATGTTACCCAATTACACATTTTTGTTACTCAAAAAAGTTACTAAGGACAGTTGTCCCTTCTTCTGAGACTTACTATCTATTTTGACAAAGGGGGAAAACAAACAAAGGAAACAAAAGCAGAAGCAAAAGAGGAATCCAGTGGTGAAATCCAAATTTTTTTATTACCGGTTCTGTGGGCGTGGCTTGGTGGGCCTGGTGGGCGTGGCTTGGTGGACATGGCAGGGGAAGGATACTGCAAAATCTCGATTCCCACCCCACTTCAGGGGAAGGATATTGCAAAATCTCCATTTCCACCCCACTCTGGGGCCAGCCAGAAATGGTATTTGCCAGTTCTCCAAACAACTCAAAATTTCCGCTGCTGGTTCTCTGAACTGCTCAAAATTTCCGGTACCGGTTCTCCAGAACCTGTCAGAACCGGCTAGATTTCACCCCTGGAGGAATCATATTCATTTTGCTCAATAACACCTACTGAAACTTAACTGAAGAATAGTGTGAGGAATAGGAGCTCAAAGAATTGGCCAAAAGAAGGGCTTTGAGGGAGGTGTCTAGTCTGACACAGTAGTCCTCAATTGAGCCCAAGATTTATGTTGTTAAGTGACAAATTTGTTAAGTGAGTTTGCTCTATTTTACCACTATTCTCACCACATTTGTTAAGTGAATCATTGCCGTTCTTAAATTAGTAACATAGTTAAGTGAATCTCATTTCCCCATTGACTTTACTTGTCAGAAATTGAGAAAAGGTGATCACATGACTCCAGGATGCTGCAACTGTCATAAATACGAGTCAGTTGTCAAGCATCTGAATGTAAACCACATGACCACATAGGGATGCTGCAACGGTCATAAGTGTGAAAAATGGCCATAAGTCACTTTTTGCAGCACCATTGTAACTTTGAACAGTCACTAAACTGTTGTAAGTTGAGGACTACCTGAATTCAGTGGCCTGGAACATCAGTGCAAGAAGTCCTATAATCACTGCTGTATCACGGTTTGCATGTCCTTGAGAGACTCCCTCTTTTTTTTTCTGTCAGTGTCAAACTCTCAGAGATTGTAAACTGAATATTAAAATTTATTTTCAGAAGGCACTGCTGCTTTTAAAGAAGTTTTGAGGTAGGCCTTTTGAAACTTATTCTCATGTCATGTAAATGCCTTATATATCTACCGGTATAATGCCTTTTCTGTCTGCAAAATGTAGCTTTCTTGCTTATTGCATCTCATGTATCTGAAAACAAACCACATGCTTCCAAGCTGAATCCAGCTAATATATTGCCTTAAAGACCATCTGCTTAGCAACACAGTGTACTATGAGAGCATCATGTTGATGCACTGCTCTAAGCTGAATCACCAAAGGAACAGAAAAAATGAATTCAGGCTAAGTTCTATTCCAGTCGAGATGGGAAAATTCCATAGTTCCATCACTCCATAGTTCTCCCATTCCAACCAGTGGAATAGCTTGCCTTCAGACTTTGTGGCTGTTGCATCACTGGAGGCTTTTAAGAACAGTCTGGACAACCGCTTGTTTGGATTGGTGTAGGGTCTCCTGCTTGAGCAAGAGGTTGGACTAGAAGACTTCCAAGGTCCCTTCCAACTTTGTAATTCTGTTATTCTGTACTGTTATTCCACAGCTCAGCAGAATACTCAGCAGCATGTAGTAAATTGTGTTATAAAAAAAAAAGACAAAGTCATTGTTTACATTTATATCATATGTGTACTGTCATGATGACAGTTGTACAGTTCTAACTCTGCTCAAGTTGCTGCAGTTAGACAGCCAAAACCTGGATCAATCATTTACACTGGAGGTGGCACCATAAATATATAAAAGTACTGTGTTTGTCACTAGGCAACCTCATAGACAGAAAACAAGATGTGGTACTGATTGATTCAGTAGGGTTCCAATATACTTAGATGAATCACTATAGCAGCTAAGAAAAAACAGCAATAACCTGGAGGAAGAAAATACTGTTCAAGAGGGGAAGGAATAAGCAAGTCATGGGAGTGGGGGAGACTTGGAGGAAAGATTACTTAGCCCTGAGACAAAGACACTCAAAGTAACCCTGTCTTGATTTGTTTAGAATAGAAAGGGACAGAAAAAAAAACTTAAATAGGCTTTCTGCTACTTTCTGAAGTAATCTAGATTGAAGTAACTGATTGAAGTACTGAATGAAATCCATTATGGGTATGTACCCTTCCAAAATGATTATAAGAAATCCTTATGAACACTGCATGAGCATGCATCACTGAGCTTTCATTAAAGCAGTCTGGGTTTTTACAGTCTTCCAAAGGAGCTTGAAAAAGAGTTGTCACTACCTTAACAGTGATATAGAGTTGACCCAAAGTAGTGGCATGTTTTCTTATACTCATGCAGAAATCTGGAAAAGCTAGGCTGCTTGAATGAATAATAGAGAGCTCATACAAAATCCAAAGCATTTCTCCAAATCATTTTTGAACCTTGCACAGTCCTAACATGAACATACTTGTAGTGTAACAAACCTAGTTCTTCCCAATTTAAGAATGTTCAGAACTGAAAAATATTAGCAAAAACAGAGCTAAATTTACATTGTATACTGCCTGGGTTAAACATAAGAACAATACTACAGTATATGAAAATGCTGTAAGAGAAAAATAGTAACAATTATTTAATGGCTCAGTAAAATTCTGTCCTAACTATAAAAAAATAAATATGTTATGTGAGGATGCTTCTGTGGAGAAATTGTTTCATTACAGAGCCGCAGTGCCTTTTGGCAGCAGGAGCCATGGCAACGGGGCTAGAGAGTGTGGTTAGCCATTGTAAAACATCTGGGAATAATTCTTTTGGAATACAAATAAACAGGAGCTTTTGACTCTTCTTCATGAAAATAATAGCAGTAACTGGTTTTTATTCAAGAAAACAGCTGGATTTCTGCAGCATTAAAATAGAAAATGTAAGCCAGCAGAATTATGGCACATTTTCTGTCCTACCAGACAGCAATCACCATATAAAGCGAGGGCCTTACAGTTTCTCTAAGAAAGATCAATCTAAGAGTCAATATTGTAGCTAATTATACATAACAAGAAACAGATTGGCAATGCAAAATCTATACTAGTAAACATCATAATTGCTCAGTTTATAAAATGACATTATCACATGCAACTCAGACTAACTGTAGCAGCTAGTTTCATTCTTTTTCTTGTGGGAACATTGCCTAAGGGACTACAAGATCAGCAAACTTTTTCATTTCAAAGACTATACGGGCATCAATCACATTGCCAATTTAAATCCTGTAAGTCAAACACACACACACACAAATGCCCCCTTCAAAGAAAATGCTGTTACTACTATGCTTACATGATGTCTAACCATTCACAATCTATCAAATGTGGAACAACCATGTTTTCTTGTGAAGCGAAATGCATTGGCCACACTCACTCCCCTTTCTTCCACATTTTATCCCATTAGTGACTTTAGTGTGGAAGCTTTTTCCAGTCAGCAATTTTCCTCTACAGCTCTGTAACTTGTTGTACACAGTATATGATGGTGGGTGGATCCAGATTTAGATGCTTATAATAAGATTGTTACCATTTTTTCCCCTAATACTTCCTTCAGTCTCCTGATGCTGTTGTATTATTCAGCAGGTAACACTCACAGCAAACTATACTGCCATCACTGGTGATACTAGTGAAACAATTATGCCAAAATATGTTGCTAGAGAGATGAGCTACTTCCTACTTGACTTCCAATAATTTATCCCAGGTCATGTGCTGTCTTATAATCACCCCAGATCTTCATTTAGGCTAGCTAAGGGCTGACTTAGTTGGCAATGACATTGAATTTAACATTTTTGGAAAAAACACCAGATTATGGAAGGCTGATCTAGTAGCATAGTTAAAGTCCCTCAGCCAGAGGAGCTCACTGGATGACTTTGGGCTAGTTACTATTTCTCAGCCCAAACTACTTCACAGGATGTTTTTTTTGTGGGGAAAACTTGGGAAGAGAGAGGGCTTTATGCTACTTTGAGCTCCTGAAGAAAAGGAGAGCTGTAAATCAATCAGTCAAAACAAATGAATAATAAATATTAGACTGAAGTTGATTTATGTACCAATAAAGAGTAAGCTGACAAAAGAATTCTTAAATCTTTTTTAGATGTACATATTTATGTATATACGTACCCTTTGTAGCCAATATGGAGATGTAAGAAATGTGGATGCCCCATAATTTTCTCCTGAGGATGGTGAAGGATATGGGTGAGGCAAATTTAGTCCGAGGTACAGAGCAAAGGGCTGTGATAGTTTAGCTGCCTCATTTTTTATCCAATTTGCTGCTTCTTCAGTAACCTTCCAATCTTTTTGCATGACTCTTATATATGTCTTGTTGCCTATGAGTTTAGCCACAGGTCTGCCTTCTTGCTGAAGCAAAAAATCAACATTTCTGGTCCAAGCCTCCACACGGTTACTGAAAATAAGAAGAGCTTTCAAGGTATGCTTTTGAATCATAATTGCTTGCAAATTACCCTTGATTATGATGCTTGTTTTATTGCTTGACTTGTTTTTATTAACTATTACTGCAGTTAAAAAGGTTAGGCTGCTAACCAAATTACAGTCATTCTAAAGTTTTTACATTCCTATTTCTCTCACAGCAGCTATAGAAGCAGAAAATAAAGGTAAGAATGTATGAACCTGAAGCCAGCTGTGGTTCACAGAATCACAGAACTGTAGAATAGAAGGGATTACAAGGATTATCAAATTCAGCTTTCTGCAGCATTCAGGAAAACCAAGCATAGCAAGGTTCTTCCTTGTAACAGTAAAAACAGGCCAATATATGCTGATTCAGCTCATTCAACATGCCAAAGTAGATTGTGTGAATTGAAATCAAGGGACAGGCTGTGATTTTAGAGAAGTATTTAATCTAGCTATGGTTGCAGCTAGAATTAACCATGGCTTTGTTTCATTATTGACCTTAGTCAAATATCATCCAAACCTGACTAATGGCCAACAGAGACTTAAGCAATTATTAGTTTATATGGAAACAATATAAACTGGAAAAGTGACTGCAAAACAAAGCAATTTCTGAAGCAGATTCTTTTCTGTTCCTAAACTTTGTTTCATCCTGTACTTATATATGTAAATTTCCCATGCCCTCCCCGGCAAAAGGGCTAGTCAAAGTATTTAACTTCCCCATTATCCCTATTCTGGTTTTTTTAATCAAAAACTGAACAATCTCTACTCCATATAATGATTTTCTAGTTACCACAAAAGTCATGTGACCTACATCTCTGCTAAAAAGTGTTTTACTGTATTTCATTACATCATTCAAACCAAAAAACCTTAGAAAAATTTCTGCCAGCTTCCTTAGTAGCAGCTTCCCACAGAATTCCTAAATATAGGAATTTGTGTGATTGGTTGTTATTCTATTTTTAAAAAATATCTGGAGTTATCCTTTCTGGAATCGAAAGACATTTTCCTAGATTTATTTCTATTCTGCTTGATTTCAAAATGAAAGGGTTGCTTACAAAGCAATCATAACAACAGGGCAGGTTACGCAAAGGATACACAATATCCAAGGCCCTACAGCTTTACAGTAGTACAAGTTAAGGGAAAGGAATGGTGGTGGATTCCCCTGGTTTTGTTTCCCTTCGATCTGATAGCATCTGCCTACAGAGAAAACAACCATTAGTCACTCTCCCTAACATCCTTAACTTAGCAGGGCTAAGTGAGCGTAGATGGATGATTTGAATAGCAGCGTTATTAATTAACTAATTCTAAATCCATTTTGAGATTAATATCCATGTAATCGTTTTTTTTTAAATGAACAATATCCAGCATTTTTATAGCCTTTGTTCAATACATCTTTTAAACATGTATAGCAAACTACCAAAAGTAAGAAAAGAATAAAAAGAATAAAATGTAGAAAATAAAAAAAATAATTATAAAGAGTATATGAAAAGTATTTTCCCTCTTTATTACAAGTATAAATTTAGTAAGTTGTCACCATTTCTCAAAATGCAACAAAAACCTCTACTCTTTGCCTATCTCATTGCTTAACTATAAATAGAATCTAAACACCTTGTCATTCATTTATCAGCAAAAGTCCATTAAGAGATACCAGAAATAATTAAATATCTATCATAACTTTGATCAAATAAGCCAACTCTATATTCCTTCCCTGTACTTTTAACAATCTCTATTTTTAATCACTTCAAATAATTTTAGAACTTGATTTTTCATTATTTATGTCCCCTCTCAAATAATCCTTCAAGAACTTAATAGCTCTTTTGCACATCCAATAAGAAAAGGTTATCCAAATCACTTTTTGTCTGTTACTTTATGTCCCTTTTAAATATTAAGACATCAGCCAGTTTCATTTGTATATCTAGTATATCATCTTTTTCCATATCATTCTTGTAACTTGTCATAATTAAATATATATTCAAATCAATTTCAGTTTTATCCAGTTTAACTTATTCTTTGTCTGTGACATCACTAACACACTTCTATGGTATCAGATATTATTAAAATTAATTTCTGATGCTAGAATTCAAAGATATCCTTAAAATATCCACTGTGAAGGTATTTTGCTCCATTCTTTGATAATGAGTCAAACTTATGTATTCTTTGCCTTTAATTGTAATATATTCTCCTAGTTCCCTCTAGTGTCCAACGTTCAAACTCCCTTCCTATTTGATTTTTTTCCAAATAACCCCCTCATCCAAAAAATTATGGGAACAATTTTTAAAATTAATTTCAAATTTTTATTCCAAGTCAATGTGGATTGTAAGCCCATTTTTAACTCTATATATTGTTTTGCTGTTTATTCCAAATACTAGAACTTTTTTTTTAAAGTTCTTAAAACTATATTAAAAATTCCTTTCTCTAAAGCTAAGGAAGAGACTTCCCCAGTGAATGCAATAAAAACTTGTAGTTCTGAAGGGTCTTAATATGTCCAAAGCAATAAAAAATAGATCCAAAGGTGATTAAGAAATGTGACTTGGTTAAGCTTTTTCCCAAGTGTTTTTTCCAAGGGTGTTAATATGTCCAAAGCAATAAAAAATAGATCCAAAGGTGATTAAGAAATGTGACTTGGTCAAGCTTTTTTCCAAGTGAGTTATGAGCAGCTGGGAGTTGTGTGATATCATCAGAACTCAGTCATGGGACTCACCAGAAGTCAAATTTAAACACTGATTTTTACTTCCTTGAAATCCTCAAGAACTGCATATCAGGGGCGAAATCCAGCAGGTTCTGACAGGTTCTGGAAAACCGGCAGCGGAAATTTTGAGTAGTTCAGAAAGCCGGCAAATACCATCTCTGGCTGACCCCAAAGTGGGGTGGGAATGGAGATTTTGCAATATCCTTCCCCTAGGAGTGGGGAGGGAATGGGGATTTTGCAGTATCCTTCCCCTGGAGTGGTGTGGAAATGGAAATTTTGCAGTATCCTTCCCCGTGATACCTACCAAGCCACACCATACCAGGCCCACCAAGCCACGCCAACAGAACTGGTAGTAAAAAAAAATTAGATTTCACCACTGCTGCATATGGCTCTAAAGAAAAGTTTATGTTATGCTTTCATTATTTATACTACTATTCCTACTACCACTGAGCAAATAGACATACCAGGCTGGATTCTATCAGGTAATAAAATCCCTCTGTATTAATTTTTATATTATTAGGACTAATGTATTAGCCAGACAAGATTTGACATAAATACTACAAAAAGTATGAAGTTGAACACCAATTACAACTTTGAAGAATGTGAAATCTGCAATGCTGAATTAGTACAAAATATATGAGAGGCATTTTCATACATATGGTACCTGCCTTCGTTCACTTCATTTTTCAGATATAAAGCACATTTTTAAAAGGAAGGATGTCTACTGGTAGTGCAACAGCACTAACAGAAGCAAACCTCTAATTCAAAATTTTGTTTAACTATAAAACAGAAATCATTTCATGAGGCTGGAGTAGAGAGGAAGAGTTCATCACAATAGTTAATTCATTTTAAGAATTTAAATGAAACAATTTTTACAGTGAGCCCTTGACTATGAGACACTTCGTTTTCATGCTAAAAAATAGAAGCACTGAAAAGCATTTAATCAATTAAAAGAGAAACAATAAAATGATTGAGATTTCAGCAATAAACCCGGAGATATATTTCATTCTTTACTCACCTTAATGAATGATGTCCAGAAGTATAATCTAGTTTTCCATATTTTTTGGTATAGTAGCCTTTCTTTTCCATAAGGTCCATCCATGTTGTATAATTTGGATCTAAGCCCTTGAAGTTGTTCCAGGACTCAGTTAAGTGAGTGAAAAGGCCACTCCACATAGCTAAAAAAATATTAATAAAACAATGTGTTTATACAACTGTCTTCTTCACTTGATACAATTTGGAAGGCAGCCCATAAGGCAAGGAATTGCCACCTCTATGGAACAATACTGTGCAAGCTCCAGGAGAACTCCTTTAGCAGTGGTGGTGAACTTTTTACTCACCGAGTGCCGAACAGGTATGTGCTTCCCATGCGCTGCACATGCAACAGCACCATCTGCACATGCACACAGGTTTCGTGTGCTCACCCCCCATGCACTCTGCACACAATCGCACCATCTGCACATGTACACAGGTTTCACGCGGCTCGTCCCATGTGCTGCACGCACAATTGTACCAGCTGTACATGTGCGTGGTTTTCACCAGTACTCTTGCACATATGCACAAATGCGCGCATGCATGCACAGGAGAGCTCCAAAGACCAGCTGGGTCCCCTGAATTGCGTGCATGCGCACCAGAGGCCCGAACACCAGTTGGGCGCGCACACATGCACAGGTGCAGGTGAGTTGGGCGACAGCTCACGTGCCTGGGAAAATGGCTCTGTGTGCCACTTCCAGCACGCGTGCCATGGGTTCGCCATCACGGTCCTATAGCATGAAAATCCATCAAAATATTATCTCTCTGCTTTTTGAATGAAGAAATACATTTTCTCTGTAGGTCCTTTATTTTTGTTCTGCCATTTACTCAAATATTGCCCTTTTATGTATAATTTTACCTGCACGGGATGGACAGCAAATGGGAGAATTGGTGTAGGCATTAAGAAAGAGACTGCCTTGCCTCCTCATGAGATTTATAAAAGGCAAAACTACTGTTTCATTTTCTGGGGAAAACGTTAGCCTTCCATCCTGCAGGAAAAGGAAAAAAAATGACTGTGGGAATGCATTTGGAGATTAAGGAATATTACAAATCAGTGGCTAAAATGCACAATTTATATATTGTATTTATTTTGAAAATTAGATATAGATTTTAGATATGTTTTTAGGGAGAGAAGAGAGCAAGTTTTATGTAAGGGTTAGGGCACCAGGGCAGAAACTGGGAGATGGCGAGTTCTAGTCCTGGCATTAGGCACAAAGCCAGTCAGGTAATTTACTGTCATTCACTGTCTCTCAGCCCTAGGAAAGAATAGAATAGAATATAATTTTTTATTAGCCAAATGTGATTGGACACTCAAGTAATTTGTCTTGGTGAACATGCTCTCAGTGTACATAAAAGAAAAGATATGTTCATCAAGGATCAAAAGGTACAACACTTGATAGTCATAGGGTACAAATAAGCAATCAGGAAACAATATCAATATAAATCATAAGAGGCAATAGCAAATCACTTCTGAAATCTTGCCAAGAAAACTGCAGGGATTGATCCATGCAATTTCCAGAAATCAGTGCTGACTCAAAGGAACAATAAATGTACCACACCATCATTTAACCCTAACAGATGAAAAAATTAAGATTTCTTGCTAGAGTTACTTAAAATGATATTACAGAAAGAATTCTAATTGAGAATATATTCTGTCCTGCCTACCTCCTTTAGATATTGGAACTCAGAAATATCCTGTCCTTGCAGCCTCAAGGGTCAACAGTTCTGATAATTTAATGAATCCAGTCACTCATTTGTTCGAGCTAAGAAAGACACTATTATTTTTTACAATTTTGCATAGTCTACATTGTGTTTTAAACATGGTGTGTTTATGGAGATTCTCAACCAACCAGATCATAGTTGTCCCAAAAGAGCTTTTTCCAAAAGGCAACTGGATTTTCTTGGATTTTTTAAAAAAAATGTTTCATGGTGAAATGTTTTCAAAGAAAAAACCAAGAAAGTCCAGTTGTCTTTTGGAAAAAGCACCTTTGGATTAAACATGATGTGTTTAAAAGCTTTTGTCTTTCAGTGGGATTCCACAAGACCAATCTGACATGTGCTCAGGCAACTCATTTTTGCTAGGAACTTTATGGCTAAAAGCCTAATAGCCATGCCTATTTTTTTTTCTAATGCTAATCACCTTCTCACCATTATTTAAAAACACAGAAAAACTTGCAAAATCTCTCTCAACCTATTATTTTATTAATTGTGTTGGTAGGCCCTCTAGTGTACACAAAGAACTGTTTGAAACGTTTGCACCACTTGTTTCTTCATTCTCACTATTCCTATGATTCCATTTGGGAGGGCAGTTGTCTTTGAAAGACATACTGTTGCTTTATGCAACTTTATTTGGAAGTACATTCCATTGGTTCAATGGGCAAATGTTCATAAGATTGCATTTTACATAGTTAATTTACTCAAACTGTTTGGATAAAATCTAGCTACTGAGTTCACATTCAGTGCTAATGGTGCATTAGGTTTCTCCTTCAAATGGGAAGAGACAAAAAGGTGAAGCAGCCAAAGAGACATGCAGTAAGCCAACTCTCCAGAATATGGGATTCCCTGGTGGGGAATTACATCTTCCGCCAATCAGATCCTACTATGGCCAAAGGAATTACACCAGTGGTGAAATACAATTTTTTTTACTACCGGTTCTGTGGGCGTGGCTTGGTGGGTGTGGCAGGGGAAGGATACTGCAAAATCTCCATTCTCACCCCACTCCAGGGGAAGGATACTGCAAAATTCCCATTCCCATCCCACTCCAGGGGAAGGATACTGGAAAATCCCCATTTCTACCCCACTCTGGGGCCAGCCAGAGGTGGTATTTGCCGGTTCTCCAAACCACTCAAAATTTCTGCTACAGGTTGTCTGAAGTGCTCAAAATTTCCGCTATCGGTTCTCCAGAACCTGCTGGATTTCACCCCTGAATTACACTCCCAAAATATCTGGAGGGCACTACACTGGGGAAGCCTTCAGTAGCTGAAAATGAGTCTTGGGTCATTGCCCCTTCTTTCCCTTCAAAGTCAGTAGGAAACAAAATTGTCTTAATCGTCTTTTAAAAGGAAACAAAATACTTACAAAAGAATCGCACATCACCAGCACAACATTAGGCTTTCCACAGGTACCACAGCTCTTGTTAGGACGAAGCAAAGGCCTCGCCTTTACGGGTCCCCAAGAAACAAATCGGACCAGCAGAAGGCACAAGCTAACTATTATATAGTTTGTAAAGCAGGCAGGGTTTCTCCCCCCTTTCCCCATTTCTTCCTTAAGATCAGAGCAAAGGCTCCAGCCCCTTCCTTTCAGAATTCCTTCTCGGGACTCATTTTCACTTCGCACAGCCAGACAGACGATCCTCACTTGACTGAGCCTGCCGGATGATTCATTCCACAGCTGGGAAACTCGTGATCTACAAATAACACCATTATGCCCGGAAAAAGAAATCAAAACAGCTGCACTGGGAAAAACTACTACTCCCATGATACATATTGCGAAAATTTTGTTATTAAAGCCAATGCTTTTGGTAACTGAATGCTTTAAAGCGGTCTTCCCGTCCAAGGTTAGGAATGTGCAAAAAGCTCATCCTTTTTTACCATGCGAAAGGCGGGGGCAACGGGAAATTAAATAAATAAAAAAATGAGGTGCGAACTACAGCGTAGTCATGCGGCAAAGAAAGATACAGTGTAAATACTGGACCACGGACCACTGTCTGTGAAGAGAGGAACTAGCCATAGGTTATAATAAAATTAGGAAATCAGAATACTTGTGCAGTAATGTCGTTCTGTCCTCGCTAGCTAATGATAGGATCCGATGCTTCGTGTAGAAAAGAAAATGAACTCAATCCTCAAGGTGAAATTTTGCAGCGTAATTTTTTCCCCTCCCCAAACGATAGCAATGCAATCCAGTACGTACGTTCCAGCAATAGCTTAAGAAAGTCAGTAAAAGGAAAAGTGCATATTACACCCGGTAGTAAAAAGGAATGTGTAGCCCTCCCCCTCCCAATTACTTTAAGAAATGAAAAGTTCGAAGCTGTGTACAATAAGAGTAACTGCGTGGAATCTAATAGAAACGTCTCCGCCGGTGAACCACAACTCCCAACCACCACCGCGAATGCTGAACCTCGCGTGGTTTGCCCTCTGACGTCAAGGGTAAAGGGAGAGGAGGTTGAAAAATAAATAAATAAAAACTCGGCGCGCCTGCGCAATTTTTTTTTTGGGGGGGGGAATTTGAGGAACCGATTCTCGGTGGCTGCTGGTACTAGTAGTTGTGTCTGGGCGCTGCGAAAGCCGGTGAGTGTGCCCGTTGTGCGGCCCTGGGCGAGGCTTTTTTTTTTTGAGCCCTCGAGCGCGCTTCTTCTGCCCTGGTGCCTGGCTTCGGCTTCTTTGCAAAAGGAAACGCGATGAATCTGGCGCTTAAACCGATTTGCGATTTCGTTGGGGGAAAGCGCAACGATCGGGCTCGCCGCGCGGTTCTGAACGCCGCGTCCCCCCCTCCCCACCTCCTCCTCCTCCTCCTCCATGTGTCCGCGGCTCCCTTTTGCTACGTGGCCTTTGGCCCGATCGTCTTAGGGTGGTTCCAGTCAAGGCTTCTTGTGCACCGGTGTGCCATGTCGCATCCCAAACATTTGGTGCAACGTCGCTTCCCGTTTATAATTCCCATGGCTTTCCCCATCATTTTTCTTTTCCAAAGGGTCTATTAAAAAAGAACTTCATAAAGTATTTAACTGATAAAGACATTTATTGTGCAGCTGCCCTACCTGTTTATTGCCTATTGCAAGCAAAGCAGGACATTTCTGCAATAAAAACTTTGGAAGATCCCCGAAGAAGCGTGCTGAGTCCTCATTCTTGGTTATAAACTTTACATATAGGATACATGTCATCGCATTTTCCTGCCATAGTTGTTTTCCTGATAATTATTTTAGGCTCACTGGAGACAGAGAGATTCATTTCCTTGTATATGTAATTGTGAAGGGTGTTATGGGCATTTTTAAAGTATAGCTATCCATGACAGCGATGATCTTAGTATATGTGATTATAGCTGTGCTAGCAAGTATTGTGAAACAGATTTATAAATTCAGGTGATAGCAGCCTAAATGTTTCCTCACACAAGATTCAAAGAAATTTCTAATTCCCTTCATATCTGCACCCTGCTTGTAATTATGTTGCTTTACATTATAGGTTGCTTTTAACAAATAGTATAAAGTATTTTGAATACTCTGGCTGGAGGGTTCCCTCTGCAGACCATTAAAATAATACTTATAGAGATGGTCTTTAAGAGATCTCTGAAAGTGAAAGTCATGCTTTATTCAAAATGCTTAATTTGGCTAGGTTGAACTGAGAAGCAACATAGTTGTGGGGGAAAATAAGCAGGATGAAATAATGTTTTTTCTTTATTTTGCCTTTTTTGTCATTGAACTAAAAACACTTAAAATTTCTTTAATTGCCATGAAAAGAAAATTATATTAGCCTAACATTCCAGAGATATGCATTCCACAATTTCTGCTAAATGAGGGATGAATGAAAAGGCATAGGCATCCAAAGCGGGCAGACATATGACAGAAGTACATATGTCACAATGCAAACTCTGGGATTTACTTACTATAGTTACATCTGACATTAAGATGCAAATACAAAAGGCCAGGGCTTAGGTTGTGTTATTGCAACAAAAGTTTCATTATTTTTTATGAACACCACAATTATTTTGGATTGTGGATCCTGCATGTACTCTTTAGAATCTACTTGTATCTCTTATATATGCGACAGTATGTCTTTGTCAAACATGTTTCTTTTAACCTAACTACACTGCTGAGTAAAGTACTATATTATTTTACAAATATACATCAACTGTTTTCATATGTATCAGTAACTTTTAATGTTACCTGTAGCCATGTCAAGCAAGGAAGTGAAAGCAGCATTGAAAAGTGCCAGAGATGCAATAAGAAATAAGGAGTATAAAGAAGCACTGAAACATTGCAAGGTAATCAATAGTCAAAAGTCATACGTTGTCTGCATTAAAATGTTACACTATGTTCATAGTACTGTAACCATCTCTAATGCCATTTCAAAGGTGTCTTCACTTGCATGGTTGTTCCTCTTTCTCTTTGCTGTGTATTCTTTTATACCATTTTCTGCAGCAGTACCTTTCTTATCCTATCCTTTGGGATTTGTTTTCCTTTTATAATTATATAAAACTTCCTGGTTCATCCTATTAAGCCAGAGTTTTATTTAAACTGCTTTGTTGAATTAAGCATAATCACTTTACATACTGCTATGGTTGGGTTCATACAACATATTTAGCCACAAGGAAGCATATGGCATTTCAGTATTGTTTAGCATCATTTGTGAATCAAACCACCGAGCCAGGTTGTTAGTTTGTTTAGTAATGTCTTCAGAGACTGGCACTGGCAGCCTGTTTTTTTTTTTTTTTTTGTTTGTTTGTTTTTTTAAAATATGATTTATATGCCGCCCTTCTCCGGAGACTCAAGGCGGCTTACAATGAGTTAAGCATTGTTTAAGCATTGTTAAGTTTTTCCACCAGCACTTTTATATATAATGAAAATGCTGGAAATTGAGCCATCCAGAACATATTTCTTGCTATCAAGATTCTTGCACAATTTTAGATGTATAAATTAATCTGAATTTTTGGGTAAAAAATTCCCAAATCTTTAATGTCAGACTTCGATGCTATCTCAAAATAAATGAATTTCCAAACTGCCAATCTTTAAGGAAATCTTTTCTTTAATTGAGCACAGCCTCTGGATCATGACTCGATACGGACAAGACTGACCTTTTGCCCCCCAATCCCTCCCTTTCCGATCCCCAAATCTCTGCTTCTCATTGGCTATCTTCCAAGTCATTCTTCAGGCTTCTTGTCTCATCATTTCCCAGGAATGTCCCCCCTCCTCATTTCCACAACAACCTGACTTCAAAGGGATTTAGCAGGCAAAAGTTCAAAGCTTATCTCTCTCTCCTCTGCTCTCTATGCCAGCGTTGAAGCGCTGACATTTAAGACAATAAATCTGAATAAGACTTTTAAGCTGTTAAATCATTTAATAAATGTTTATCTGAATTGCAGTTTGATATTTTCATTTGAATTTCTGTTTAATAGGCAGTATTGAAACAAGAAAAAAATAATTACAATGCTTGGGTATTCATTGGCTTGGCGGCTGCTGAATTAGAACAACCCGAACAAGCTCAAGGTGCATATAAGAAGGCTGCTGAACTTGATCCGGGGCAGTTGCTGGCATGGCAGGTATATATGACATTAATCTCATTTTCCATACAAACATGCTTATATCAATGTAAGCATATCTGTTTATATGAAGAAGTTGTAGCTCTTCAGAAAATCCAATAGTATTTTAGACTCAAAGGTAAGAAGCCTTATGTTGGATTCTTCCTGTTTGAATGTCACAAAATAGAATCCCCCTCCTCTTTTTTTTCCTTTGGTTAATAGCTCATTTGCACATGTGAAATATTATTTAAGCTGCTTTGTATGTCTTAGCATTATAAATTCTTCATTTTCAGCCCCCAAAATGGGTAGCAGAGCCTCGAAACAAAATACTCTGGGTTTTGGGTCAATGGCAGTTTTTCATTCCTGTTGCAAAACAAATCATTAATGTTACATGAGAAACAGTTGGCAGTACCTTAAAAGATTATACGGGTCATCCTCAGTTTACATCCATTCATTCAGTGACTGTTCATAATTATGGCACTGAAAAAATGGATGTACAACCAGTCATCAAAGTTTCCACTTGGGAATGACTGATGCGGTCACATAATCATGATTGGGGCACTTCGGTGTCTGGCTCCTAATTACAATGTCATAAGGAGCCAGAGTCACCTGATTGCCATTTGTGACTTTCCCTGCTGGCTTCCCACAAGCAAAATCAATGGGGAAATCATCAGAGGCATCACAAGTTGCTCCGGTAAGTCATTACTGCTTTCCCTCTGGCCTGCAGCACTACTGTGTATGGGCAGCACCAGCTCTCCCAGACCCTCCCCCAACTTCATGCAATTTTTTTTGTGGCCTGTGCCAGTTCTCTCTTGGTTTTTCCCACAACCCACTGCACCCCTGCATTCCTTCCATGGAAATCCTCCCCTTTCTACTTAATGCTGTGTGTCTTTGGGTTATGATGGCAACCAGGAATGCCTAGGATTGCTGTTGCTAAATGATGCAGTCATGTGATATCACCAATTATGACTGCAGTCACTTAGCAACAGCAATCCTAATCCCATTTACCATTGTGAATCAAAGGACTACCTGTAATCATCTCTTGTTTGTAAAGAATAACTTTATATGTTCTCATCATGAATTGTTTTAATTCATTTTCTATTATTAAATACATTATGTTGGAAAGTATAATCCATAAAAGTTGATAATTGAAGTTGAAGCTATATATCACACATCAAGCATTTGCTTCCAAAGTGACATTCTTCAATTTCACCCAGGGCTTAGCAAATTTGTATGAAAAAAGAAATCATACAGATGTCAAAGAAGACTGGATTAAGGTGTACGAAAAACTACTAGAACTCTATGAAAAGTAAGAAATAGTTGAAGATTTTTTTTGTCAGCTGTCAATCTTCTGTCATGAGTATTTAAAATATTATTCTAAAAAATGAGATTTCACCCACACATTCTTTAGATGTGACTATTTCACCCCTTTTGTTAGTCTGTATGCATCTCTCTGTCCCCCCCCCCTCTCGTTTTAAGAACATAGATGTTTTCAGCAGCAGAACTATAGTGAAGGATTGTTAGTAAGTTGTATATTCCTTCAGTTAGGAAAAACCTTCCTCTTCCCGTTCTTCTTTTTTTCCTGAGAATTACCTTGGAAAGAGGCAGCAAACAGCCCTCATTGTATTAAGTTTTCATCTACTCCAAGTGGTGTTATTAATGCTAAGTTCTCATTCAGAATGACTGAGGAGAAGAATGAAAGAAAACAATGCTAAGGGATAAAGGGAGCAGGTTGTTGTAAAATTAAGGATGATCAAATAGCAGTGAATGGAAGCCATGTCTACTAGCTTGAGGAAGACAAAGATTACAAAGGATGATGTGGATAATACTGGTGAAAAAAAAATAGCAGAAGCCCAATGGAAGATGGAGGAAAGATGACAGAAAGTAAATGTAAAAGAAAAAAGGTAAAGGAGTCTCTGCGGATTTTTCTCCGCTAGTCGTTATCGACTATAGGGGGTGGTGCTGATCTCCATTTCAAGGCCATTGAGCCAGTGCTGTTCGAAGACATTTCCATTTCACACAGCACTGTTATATTCCCGCTGAAGTGGTACCTATATCTACTTTGCATGCTTTCAAACTGCTAGGTTGGCAGGAGCTGGGACGAGGAGGGGGAGCTCACCCCGTCACATAGTTCTCGGGTTTCGAACCTGGGCTGCTGGCTTTCCATCTGAAAAGCCCAGCATCTTAACCACTGAGTCACCACACTTCCCAAAGGAAAATGGAGAAAGTATGACAGAAAGCTAGATAAATAGCAATAGCACTTAGATTTATATACCACTTTACAGTGCTTTACAGCCCTCTCTAAGCGGTTTACAGAGTCAAACTGATAAATATAAATCAAGAATAGGAAGCAGGATAGGATTGCAAAATGCAGGAGTTAACCTTAAAAATGGATATCTTTAAGCATTTTTTCTCTAAGAAGTTAATTAAGTAATTAATAAATGCATCTTTTTTTTAAGCACTGATCAACAGAAATGGTGTGAAGTATGTAAAAAGCTTGTGGAGCTGTATCATAAAGATAAACAATATCTTCAGGTTAGTTACTGTTTTGCTAATTTTTATTTTGGTCCTTGCTCCAGGAGCCTGGATAGCTCTGCAGACAAGGCACTGTAATTTAACACCAGCTGTCTGCAATTAAAGTAAGTTCGAATCTTGCCAGGCTCAAGGTTGACTCAGCCTTCCATCCTTTCTAAGGTAGGTAAATTGAGGACCCAGTTTGTGGGGGCAATAAGCTGACTTTGTATAAAATATACAAAAGTATGAAGGCTATTGCTTAACGCACTGTAAGCCGCCGAGTCTCCGGAGAAGGGCGGCATATAAATCAAATTAAAAAAACCAAAAAAACCGGTCCCTTTTACAAAAAATGCTTTGGGATAGATATAGGAAAAGCTAGTTGATTTTATATTGATAAATATTTGCTTTGTATCTCTTGAGTTTCCTCAAAATTATGAGGCATTTTTAAGTATTCATGCGGGGACATGTTTGAGTGAGTAGTACTCAATCAATCCTCTTAAAATTTACTTTGAAGTGGTACCAGAACTAAGCTTACTCTTCGATGCTGAAGCATTATTTGTGACAGGAAGTGTTTTGCTCATGTGCTATGTCTTTCTGTGGGTCTTAGTGTGGTCAAATCTAGCCATAACTTTACATGTGTTTGTTTAACTTGATTAGATTACTTATTAGACCCAATATAGCAATATTTTGGCTTAGCCTGGGCAAATTGTTTGTGTTCTAAATTATATTATACTCCCTTTTCATAATTGCTGAGTTTTGCTTTCTGTTAGGCTGTTTCTCTGATCCTCCAGATTTTACGTTTCCCTTGGTTTTATTAATTTCCCTCTTAACTGTATTTTGGTTTTGATTTTTGACCTTATGGGTCTGCGATGGAATTTTTCATAGCATCATTAGGATTAGAAACATTTCAGAAATTTTGACTCAAGCATTTTATGTCAATAGTGCAGGATTTGATCTCAATTTTACTTTTGTGATTTATATGTCGGTTATCCTCATATATAATTGAGGAAGCCATTAAGTGAATCAGAATTTTTAGAAATAAATATTGCAAAGACGCCTGTGATAAATCATTCTTTAGGACTTGGTATATTAGTATGCCAGTTTGTGAATAACCCACACTATATTTGCATTTGATTGCTTCCGTTAATGTCAATTTTCTATTATTCCATTGCCTTGAAATATGCTGGTTGTTTCTTCTAGAGTGCTTCTGTGCTGTTTGAGGTATTGCTTTTCAAGTATTAATGGAAGTGGATTTTAAAAAGTAGTTTTTCTCAAGTACTCATTGTTAATCTTTTACCTTGTAATGCTTTCATCATCGTTGCTAATATCTTTTTCTATTTGTTTAATCAAAGGTAATCCATTTTCAGCTATAATTCCTACCAACATTAAATATTTTCTTTTGTAGTTTCAGCTAGTCTATTTTGATGCTTCCTAATGAGTTCACATAACTTACTCATTATCCCAGTTAGTATCTCAGTTGCTCAAAACATCACTTCCGTTCCCGTACAAGGAAGAAAGGCATCAATTTTTTATTTTCATTTTAGAAAGAAATTAGTATAGTTTTTCTATTAAAAAGGGAAGTCACGAGAAGAAGCCAATAATTCTGATATTAAAATCTATTCAGGAGGTATTTTGTAGAGTGTTTATCTTTAATCTTATGCTAAACTCCAGGTGATTACATCTGTGGAATTTTCTTGGCAGTTTTACAGATGTTATTTGCCAATGCCTTTTTTGAGGTTTTTTTCTTCAGTTTTCACAGTTCTAGTCAACAGCTGGATTTCCCAGATATTCCCTAATTCAAGTACTAACTAGGCTAATACTGCTTGACTTCAAATCACTTGCTTTATTACAGTTGACCTGAATTGAGATGTTGTTGTCACTTTCTTGATAGGTGGTACGAAGCTGGCACAAACTAATAAAAATAAGAAAAGAAGGAGGTGCAGAGAATGTTGAACTTCATCAGCTTTGGAAGAAATTGGTTCAGTTGCTAGAAGAGGGCATACAACTTAAAGATAATGAAATAGAGCAATTGGTAAGCAATTGGGCTGTCGCTTAGATATAACACTTATGTTTTTGAACCCTTTATAAAAATGCAGCTCTAGCCTGGAAGCATAATTCAGAATTTTTGTTTTACTACAGTAGTAGGAAATTGACATTTTGAGTAATACTGTAAATAAGTACAGTTCTGAATTCTAATTTTCTAGTAAATCCTTTGACTAGAGACTGCTGCAAACAAACCGGAGGAATCTGTTTGAGATTTGTTAGTTTTCCTGCTTGAATCAGGGTCTAATGATAGATGAATGTAGACCTACAAATATGTACATGTCCCTGTTTTCCCAGATGTTAGCAAGAGGCCTACTTGAAACAAGAGGTGAATTCTGGTGTTTGCTTAATCTGTGTAAAACTGATTGACACATATCTTGGCCAATAGGAAGTAAAACCTCCAGTCTGTAGATGAGGAACCTACTGGTGTGTCAGCTTCCTTCGCCCACTGTCAGATTGTCTAAATGGAGCTATTTTTAACATTTTGACATGTTTTTATCATTAATGAATTAATAGTCAATTTAACACTTAATGGTTGTATGCCACTTTGTAATTGTTTTTAATGATGAAAATAAAAAAATTATCAATGAAGTAAAACACACTTTTGATTCCTGATAGTTTTCTTTAAAGCTTTCTTTAAAGAATTGCTCTGTGAGTGTGATGGGTGGTCTCTAAATCTGATAAATAAAAGCAGGAGTAGCAATATGTGGGTCTCAAAATATGGTTGCATTGCAGCTCCTATTCGTCATTGGCAATGCTGGCTAAACCTGGTTAAGGATGAACAGAGAAAAGCACCGTTTGCCTAAAGAAATTCCTAAAGGAAAGCTGACTGGCTGGTTTGAAATTAAAAAAGTGTGTCCTAACTATTTCCCTGATTGCTTTTTTTTTTTTTTTAACTTTGTTTCTTCCAGCATTGCCCCCTATGGATATTGGAGTTGGGAGTGGATTACTTTGAGAAAAGGAATGGTTGGCAAGGAAATAACTGCCAACTTTTTCATTTCTTTCTCCTTTAAGATCTAGCCACCAGTTGGTATCTTTATGTTTGAAAAAAAGTTTAGAAATAATAAACCAACTACTGATAATTATTTGGCTTTCATTTTTATTTCCTAACTAGTGCTGGAATAGGGTTAAATGATTTTCAGATGATAGGCATTCATAACACTAAGTTGGAATTTTGAATACGCCTTAGTGGAATATAATGAAAAATAATAATGGTTGGCCTTGTATGATACATTAAGCCCAAGTAAAGCTCATTAGGGCTGAATATGAGTCTCAATATGCCACCATTAGTTAAAAGCTTGCTAGTTTTTGGCTTTGTTGTTTCATCTTACAATGCTTACATTGTTTCTTTCAGTTCCTTAATGCATTTGAAGAGGCAATCAATTCTTCAGAACCAGTTCCAGGTGAAGAGCACAAAAAGCTTTACAGAGAATTCCTTCAGACTGTATCAAAAGTAAGAATACTATTGAAATCTAAAAGTGCATGTTGACTCCTTATCTATTTTGTTAATTGTTTTTTTATTTCTATTAAAGTTTCCTCATGAGTCTTCTAGAATGAAGAAGGCCTGTAAAGAAATGATGGTTGTCTATCCTAACATGAGTTATCCCCTGGAAGTTCTTTGCTTACACTTCATTCAGTCAGGTAATTTGACTAACTTCTTAATTCTATATTAATTTTTATGAGTTTGTTCATTTTCCTATTCTTGTACTTGCCATTGTGGCAATTGATCTTCTCTTATCACATATCTTGAAAATCTTCAGCTCTTCTATATTATGCTGATCAAGAGATTGCAAGATGGAATTGAGTAAAAAAAAATTCCTACATAACTTCCTTTGAAGATTTGAAAGGTTGAATTTAATTAGAAAGGTTGATCTAGATTAGGGCATCTTAATCTCTTATATTAAAGAGACTGAGAAAGGTCCTGAAAGTAGTTTTGTATGTATGTCTTAGAAACTAGAATATTTTTGAAGGAAGAAGCCCAGGAAAAGGTAAATGGAAAATTATGTGGTATATTTTAAAATATACCAGATTTTAAAAAATGAAATAAAAATTCCTTTGTGTGTATTAGGTAACTTGACTGAGGAGGCCCTCGGTTGTTGTCAGAAACTTTTGGATATTGATTCAAGAAGTGGTCCAGCTCTGATCATTTTAGGGATTCAGTCTCTCCAAGAAAGAAATTACAATGGGGCTGAAAAAAAGCTTTCAGAAGGTAAGTGAAACAGAAGGAAAGTGGGTCAATAATCTATTCCAAAGGGATGCGATGGCTCAGTGGCTAAGACGCTCAGCTTATTGATCAGAAGGTCGTCAGTTCAGCGGTTCGAATCCCTAGAGCCACGTAACAGAGTGAGCTCCTGTTACTTGTCCCAGCTTCTGCCAGCCTAGCAGTTCGAAAGCATGTAAAAAATGCAAGTAGAAAAATAGGGACCACTTTGGTGGGAAGGTAATTTAATTTAATTTAATATTTAAATTTATATACCGCCCTTCTCCCGAAGGACTCAGGGCAGTGAACAGCCAGAAGTAAAAAACATCAAAGGTAACAGCGCTCCGTGCACCTTTGGCATTGAGTCATGCCGGCTACATGATCACAGAGACGTCTTCGGACAGCCCTGGCTCTTCAGCTTAGAAATAGAGATAAGCACCGCTCCTAGAGCTGGAAATGACTAGCAGACATGTGTAGGGGAACCTTTACCTTTACCTTTACCTTAATCTATTCCAGTGATTGAACTGAAGTGGGGTCTCATCCTATTTATAAATATCCTATGACTCTTAGGCAGATATAATTGAATTTGACCTAATCTTTCTGAACTGCACCTATGGTTGCCATGTTTCACTTCCTTTCTTCCCTACAGTCCATTGAAATTGCTGCTAGAATGACAGCCTGATCATCATAAAATTATTTAATGGCCGATTTGCCCAACAGTATTGTATTGACTTTTTTGATATGTTAACAACAAATGCAAGATTATTTTGGGTACAGTGATTCTTTTGAATAGGAATTGAGTATGGCAAGGACCGTCTGTTATTATTTTTATGATATTTTAAATCAGACTTTCCTGCCAGGTTTGCAGCAATTCAACCAGTGTCCAGTAGGATGGTGTAACTTAGGAGAGGTGCAAATGAAAATGCATAAATACCAAGAAGCTGTTCATTCTTGTAATCAAGGTAATTGTAGACCAATATAAAATGTTATTTATAAAAATATAGACTGCTTTGTCACAAAACATTTCACAATGTGATTATTATAATAAAGTAGTGAAAAACATTGAAAGTAATAAAAACCAGTCAAAACATGAATTGCAGACTTTACCCTAATCTTTTGCAGTCAGGAGCAATTCTAATAAAGAAGTTTTCAAGTCAGTTTTGTCTGAAAAATAATTTCACAATGTCAACATTAATAACATAAAATACCTTGTTGCCTATAATATTTCTTACAGTACTGGAGACTTACGTGTATTTATTTATGTACATGTGTGAATATTATTTCAGACTTTTTTCATTTTAAAAAGAATTGGTTTATTGAATTTTGTTACATTAAAGATCTTAGATATGAATATTTTTCTTGATTTTTTAAAATACGGTAAATATTTTACACAAATTATTTTTAAGTCACAAAATTATGGAGCCTTATCACTGGTGTCTTCCCAATTAGAAATATGATATTATTTAACCTTTAAGCCTATATCTGATATTTGATCATGATATAGAAACTGAATTGTTTACCTGTTTACAGCTTTAAAGAGCCTGGAACAACTTAATGACCTAAGTTTCATTCAGCAACAAAAAAATATTGCCCAACATTTCAGAGCAAGAGCCTTCATTAAAATTCCAGGTGCTAACTATGCTGATGAAGCCATATCTTCCCTCAATCAGGTATGTAAACAGCTTAAAAATGGCTTTCATTAATAAAATCTGGTGTCAGTTTTAAAAAATATTAGGGGCCTCAATTATACTCTCCCAGTTTATGGAACTATATTAGCTTGTTAGTCAATGATTAGATCTGGATTGCTCTTTGGTCTTAATTTTTGTGGGAGAATAGAGGCACAAAGCAACCGATTTGTACCACTTTTAATTGTAATCTTATATTTTGTCAACGTAGGACTGGACATTTTAAACAAACTGAATTATATGTTTCTAAATTAAAAACCCTCAATTCACATTAAAATTATGATTATATACTTCCTTCTGGAATGGTATTTAAAATGTTAGAAAACTCACGCCGGGCTGCAGTTGTAATCAGCATTTATTAGTTAGATTCCATAAGTATAGTCAATATAATTTTCCTTGCTACCTTTAGGAAATACAAGGGAATTTTACCTTCAAAAGAATTTGATGCATGTTACCTGCAATGTAAATCTTTTATTCCCCCAAAGTAATTGCTGAGTTCTTGAAATAGCCAGCCAATCTCTAGTTAATGAATCAGTCTCTGAACCTTAGCAAATTGCAATGACTTATAAGATTTACTTTATATTCCTTTTCATAAAAGTCATCTACCATAGATTGCTAGGATTACCGTACTTAATTATTAATTGATGGTCAGATTTTAAGGAGTTGTACAACTTTTTCTTCATGCTCAAGCATCTTTCTTAAACTGCTATTTATTTGTTAAGCCATTTTAAGGCTAATATTATTATCAAGTCTTTCTATCAAAGGTATTTTAAGAGAAATGAATATGTACAAGTCCTAAAATAGGCTCCTGAACAGAATTTCTGGAAGATAGCCAGAATGCACTAACAGAATGCTGAAGGGTAGTGAAATGAGATACCTTTGACATATTATTTATTTATCTGAATCCGGATAGTATACAAGGATAAAAATATAAACTGTAACATAAAACTCATGGCATCCACAGCTAAAACAATAAACCCATTCACAACAAAAACAGATCAACAATAGCAGAGGTTGTCTAACCTCCTGGCCCAAATGCCTAGACCAGCGGTCTTCAAAGTATGGCCCACGGGCCGGATATGGCTCGCCAAAGCCATTAATCCGCCCTGCACGGGATGAGGCTGCCCCACCCACAGTGCCCCACCTACCTGCCGGCCCCCACCTGACTTCTGGAGGCCGAAGCCAAAAATGGGACACGCGGAGGCCCCAGGAGGTCAAAAACAGGCCCATTTTTGGCCTCCCCGGCCTCCAGAGAGAAAAAGAGAGAGAGGGAGAGACACACACACAAACAGAAGTCCCTTACTCCCCTGTAAGGCAGCCACATCCCTTCCCTAACCTGCTTTCCACCCCCAAAGACCATAACAAAGTTTAATTTGTGTGTATTGTTTAATGGACTGTTAAATTGGTCACGCCCACCCAGTCGCACGACCAGCTAGCCACACTCACCCAGTCACATGACCACTTAGCTACGCTCACCTAGCAGCTCCCAACAGTCTGAGGGACTGTGAATTGTTCTCGTTTAAAAAATTTGAGGACCCCTGGCCTAGCCAAATAGGTAGATCTTCAGCATCTCGAGAAAACTTAATCAGACAAGCTCTGATTCAGATTCAGCTGCATCTGTGGGGGAATGCCATTGTTCCCCATGATAAGCACTGCCATAGAGAAGGCATGATTCCATGGTCCAACAAGATATGTTTTGATGGAAGGAACCATGATACATCTGGTGGGCTGAGCAAGGACAGTTGGAGATGGCAGGTCCCACAGATGGTATCTACATAATTAATGGATATGTGAATAGTTTTTAAAAAAAAGTAAATGTCAGGGATACAGCATTTGATCAGAACTGACACTTGGTTGTAGAGGCTAGGAGACTTTAATGATTATAATATCCATTCATATGGTTTACAGACCTCAGACCTACCATTGACAAGGGAAGAAATCTTTCCGTACTTGCTCATGGATAATTTTCTTCTGATGTGACTAAGTGTTAGGGTTTGGTTTACCCTTCCTTACTGCCCATCCCTGCTCCCAGTGCCAGGAAGTGATTATTTTTTTCTATGCATCCAGTAAATTAAATGATAAAACCTTTTTGCAGTTTGCTGAGAAATTATGTAATCTCTGCTGAAAATAGTATTCTCAAATTGTATAATTTATTCATAGCGAAAAGCAGTGTACCGTAGTATTTTGGAAAGTGCCAGTGTTATTATGTAAGAGATTTGGTATGGACTCGGTTACACTTGTAATTAATGCACCATTGGAAGAACTAAAAGAACAGATTAGAGCTAGATTGTCATGCTATGTGGTCATTAGGATTCAAAAATGACTCAATGGTAACATAATCTATCAATAAATATATAGCAATCTGTGATACGACTTTAGTTTTCTGAACTTTTTGAACTTTGACACTCTATTTCTGGTTTCTAGATCTTAGATAAAAATAATGATCCAAAGCTTATAGCTCTTAGAGGACAGGCCTACCTAAAGAAAGACCTTACTGATGAAGCTTCAAAGGTTAGTATGCTTCTCTTTTAGTAAGTCCGCTTTTTAGTTTAAATATGACATTGGTGTGTACAACACTGAGAATTTCATATTGTACTATATACAGATCGTGAAAGAGCTTCAGTTGGCACATCCAGATCTGGCAGAAGCCCATTTCCTTGAAGGATTGATATGTTATAGGCAAAAGGAGTATCATCAGGCAGAAATGAGGTACATTCATATTCATTCTTGGGGGCTATAGAAAAGGCACAATCTAAATATTTAAGTAATTATTTTTCTTAGCTTTCAGAGAGCTATAGCAAAAGAAGGTGAAATAGCTGAGTTCCATTTTTGGCTGGGCCTCACTTATTGGTTTATGAATGAGGAGACAAGAAAAGATAAATCAAAAGCCCTCACTCAGTTTCTGAAGGTAAAATATGAGATCACTTACTACTTCACACAATTAATAATTATTTCCCTTCCTCGAAATCTGTGGATATTGTCTGCAAGAGAAAGCAACTTAGATTAGTCAACAGAAGACTCAGAACATTGGTAAAGAAGCAAGAGGCCATTTCCTTTCTCTTTTTGGTCTCAGCATCAAAAGACATTGGGAATTTGAGATAAGGACATCTCTGGAAGGAGAGTACATGTAAGAATCTCAGGACTGATGCAAGTGGGATTTTTTTTTGTTGTTGTTAGTATATCTCATCCAGATTTGAACCTGGTAAAGAGGGATAAATTATTTGTCAATTGTGTACTGTAAACAAATTTGGCTTTGGAGTAAAACTTTCGGTCTGAAGATGTAGAGTTTAAACAAGGGTGTTATAATGCCTATGCTTTCGGATGCTTTCGGAAGCAACCGCTTGACATATTTTTATTTCTATTGTATACATCAAAACTGCTTTAGTGCGGATGCAAATAATGAATGGTAATATTCTGATATTTGTTTAATAGGCAGCAAAACTGGACAATTTCCTGGGAGATGCTTTCCATTATTTAGGTCAATATTACAGAGATGTAGCTGGAGATAAAAATAGAGCTCTTGGCTGCTATAAAAAGGCTTTTGAAAGAGATAAAACAGATGGTGTTACTGGAGCAGCAGTAGTGGACTTGAGCACTGAGCTTGGAGACTTGGTAGAGTATATGTCTAATTTGTACTTTCTAATGTATCAGTAATCAAAAGAGCTGTATGTAGTCTATATAAAAACAAGGTTTCAAAAATATTTAAGTGTCTTATGGTGGAGAATTACAAAATGTATCAATATAGAAATTTATTTTAGAGTTCTAGGTTATTTCTCCTCATCCCAAATATTTCCCACAAATTTAGGTTATTTCAGAATACAGCTAGTCCTCAATTTACAACATTTCCTTTAGTGACTGTTCAGTTACAACGGCACTGAAAAAGTGATCCAGGGCCGTTTTTCACAGTTACAATCTTTGCAGCATCCCCATAATCATGTGATTAAAATTCAGATGCTTGGCAATTGGTTCATATTTATGACCTTTGCTGTGTCCCAAAGTCATGTGATCACTTTTCGTGACCTCCTAACAAGCAAAGACAATGGGGAAGCCAGTTTCACTTAACAACCAAGTTATTAACTGCAGTAATTCACTTAAAACTGAGACAAGAAAAGTCATAAAATGGGGCCAAACTCACTTAAAATATGCTTCACTGAACAACAGAAATTTTAAGCTCAATTATGATTATAAGTTGAGGACTACCTTGTATAGAGACATTGGGCACAACAATCAGAAATATCTAGGATACAAATGAATACAGTGGGCACTTCCTACACTTCTGCTGTGTTTGTTCCTCTGTTTTTCAGATGCAGTAATTAGGCCCTGAGTAGGCTGTATCACACTTTCAATCACCCAGACTGATTTTGCTATCCCATTTGCTTCCTTTATTCCTTTACTCTAAATTTGCTCCTGCTCGGGATTTAAGTACTATTTAATATACACTGTTCAAAAAGATAAAGGGAACACAAGCAGAAGACATCCGAGATCTGAATGAATGAAATAGCCTTATTAAATACTTTGTTTGTTACATACAGTAGTTTTGTGTTCCCTTTAGTTGTTTGAGCAGTGTATAAACTACTGTATGTAAAGAACAAAGTATTTAATAAGGCTATTTCATTCATTCAGATCTCAGATGTCTTCTGCTTGTGTTCCCTTTATCTTTTTGAACAGTATATATTAATATAGCTTAGATAGTAGCTATGAACAATTTATAGAAAATCTGGCTATTTTGGGGAGAGGTTCTTGGTGTGAAATCTGACCTTTCCATTATGTTGCTGCTGTTAAATCAAACTTGAAAGAGACAATAAGATGTAGGGTTTTTTTTCTTTTACCTGGCATTTTGTTATTTTTCAATCAATAGAGGGAGCTGTCTGGATGACTATTTTTACACATCATAATTTTGATAGCAATGGAAGACATAGTAATTCCACTTAGATATTATAACAATTTGACAAAAATTGGGAAAGCCAACTTTATTTTCTTAGCCAAATTGTGGTTGCTGTTGGCATATTCTCTGCAACATGGCATATGGGTTTGTAAGTATGAATACATAATAGGAATGAATGTAGCAATGAATTAATATGACCCATTGTTGGAAAATGCTAGCACTTTTGAATTTAGCAATATTTTTAGCATTAGTTTGAAAGTCAGCCTTTCTTCCTGTTTAGAGGAGTACAGGGTAGCTTCTAGATAGGCTGAAGCTGTGTGTGGTTCTCACAGGAAATCTCACAGGATTTGTTTTTAATTCTACAGTAGGAAATGTAAGAAATACTCAGAATGCTGGTCTTACTTTTGTTCTATTTTTCTCAATTATCTGCCCTATAACAAATCTTCCATAATATTTTGCTTCTTTCTGTGTTAGGAAACTGCCCTCGCCATCTTGACAGAGGTAACAGAACAAGCAAGTGCTGGGAGAGCAAAATGGGCCTGGCTTCGCCGAGGACTTTATTATCTAAAAGTGGGACAACATTCACAAGCAGTGGCAGAGTAAGAAAACTTACGAATTGCATTTCGTTATTTTATGCAGAAGGCAAACTTAGCTGGTAGTCTGATGATGTCTGTACATATTTCTCTTTAAAAAAAAAAAAGCAAACCCTCTTTTTCTGGGACTGTTGCTATTTGGTGCTGGAATGTACCATATTTTTCGGAGTATAAGAAGCACCAGAGTATAAGAAGCACCTACCTTTTTTGGTGAGGAAAAGAAGAAAAAGAAATCTCCCTCTGCCTCTGAACAATTTTGCCTCGTTGCAGCAAACAGCCTGCTTTATTTTCATTTTCGTTTTCAGCATAGCTTGATTAGCACAAGCTATCTGCTTGTGCAATTTACCTGCTCCAGCAATTTACCTCCTTGCAGCAAGCAGCAGAGCCCTGTGCAAAACATCTGAGAGCAAATCAGCTGAGAGTCGGGAGGCCAATCCAATCAACTTGTGCTAATTAGCCTGTGCTGAAGCTGAAAAGAGCAGTTTTTTCTTGCTGTTTGCTTGAAGGAGGTAACTGCAGCAAGGCAGAGGCCAAATGGTGGGGGCCAGTGGGTGGGCGGGGCTACATTTGATGTATAAGACACACCTAAATTTTCACCCCCTTTTAGGGATGAAAAAGGTGCATCTTATATTCCAAAAAATACGGTAATCATTAGAAATCTTTCCTTTTTCATAAAGCATTGCGCTCCTTTGCCTTACACCAATGGAATGTTACAGAACAGTTCATCTAGGCGAGGGGTGTCAAACTCGTGTCGTCACGTGACATATCGCAACTTTTTCCCTCTTCACTAAACCAGGCGTGGCGTGGCCAGTGCGTGATGCATCTGACCTGCGGGCCGCGAGTTTAACAGCCCTGATCTTGACACTGAGAAAATGCTTATCCTCTCCCAAAGAGTACTTCTAGATATTAGTGGTTGCTGTATTAAAATTTAGCATGACATTGCAGAAGTAACCAAGTCATCCTGTAGTTTACCAACAGCAACCTATTGCTATCTCTTTGGGAAATTGCATAATCTAAATCCCAGAGTGTTTATTAAGATAATCCTAACCTTAAAAGTTTTTTTTTTTAAGTGGAAATTATTATTTTTATTTTATTCTATTATTTTTAATATATTTTATATATTCTTTTAATTATTATTAGATTTAAGTGTTTACAGTTCAGTATTGTCTGTTTGTTGTAAAGAAATTTATACTGACCAAATAACCTCATCATGATGCTGATTTTTTTTTTATTAAAAAAATGAACTGGTTAGCCAAAATAATTCTTGGTATTCTTGGTTAGTTTTTGCAGAGATAGGTTTTGGTGTTGCCTCAACAAATGGTCTATAAATAGTTTTTAAATATCATGTAGCATTACAAATGTGGGAAATTTTATTTGGTGTTCCATTTGCCTTTTTACAGAGTCTCAGTATGGACTATTGTAAATAAAACATTTTTTTTAAAAAAAAAATACTTGAATAGAAGGTTGTTTATAAACTCATTACTGGGTTTTCAATGTCTAGTTTGCAAGCAGCTCTGCGAGGAGATCCAAAGGACCCCAATTGTTGGGAAGCTCTAGGAGAGGCCTATCTGAGTCGAGGAGGCTACACAACAGCCCTGAAGTCATTCCGAAAGGCAAGAGAACTCAACCCCAAGTCTATATATAGTATTTATAAGGCTGCTGCAATTGAACAAATTCTTGGAAAATATAAAGAGGCCATTGCAGAATATCAACATATTTTGGAGAAATCAAAAGATTATGTCCCTGCGCTGAAAGGTAATTATATATTTTATGTGCAATATATTGTTTGTTTGTTTGTTTTATTAAATTTATATACCGCCCTACTCCCGAAGGACTCAGGGCGGTGAACAGGCACAAAATAAAATACATAGATACAAAAGTTAAAAGACATAATTAAAACCAGATTAAATATTTTAGCCCGAGACAATTAAAAATATTTATTGCTAAACTGGTATTTCAATATAATTTCCCACTCAATATATTTCACTGCCTCCATTCCTTTTCTCTAGCCATTTCTAAACTTAATAAAATATGTGACTTTTCAAAAATTGCAGGAATAACTATTTGGTTCTTGAAACTTGATTGCCTTAATTATGCAAGGAACTGTTGAGTCACCTAAACATGGGAAATGAGTAAATTGCTGGTAAAATCCCTTCCTAAATGTTTCATTTAACTCTGACTCTCTAAAATAATAATTCTCTTTTTCTCGTTCTGCACTTCAAATGTCAAATTTTTAAAAGTTGAAGATATTTCCCCCTCAATTTCTTTTGTGCATTTAATTATTGATTGCCACATTTCTGTTCCTATGCGCCTCAAAATTTTATTTTAACTAATGGCCATATCAAATATTTTCCAGCATTTGATACCTTGTGCTTAATCTATGTTTGCTTGTAATATTATTACACCTTAACAATATTTTTTTAAAAAATAAAACAGGTTTGGGAGAGTGTTATCTCATGATGGCAAAGTCTGCTCTTGCTAACTATCTGGATGGGAAAGCTTTGGACTATATAGAACAATCACTTGAATTTTTGGCACGGTTAGTATTTTTATATAGTCATCCTTCATTGTTGACTTGAAAGATAGTCTCTTTTTCAGTAAATGGCACACAGCCTATCAACCCTAACTCCCTCAAATATAAATTACAACTCAGTTTTTCCTCAGTCAGAGGATCAGAAGACTACAATGTGGAAGGCACCAAACAGGTATTGCTGCTACTTTACTTGATTAGAGGTATTGTAAATAGAGCTCAGTTACTTGCTTAGATCGTCCCTCTAACACAGGGCTGTCAAGCTCGCAGGCCGGATACATCAAGTGCCAGCCATGCCTACTCCCGGTTTAGCGAAGGGGGGAAAAGTTCTGATACATCACATGACAATGCGAGTTTGACACCCCTGCTTTAACAGAATAAAAACTCTGGATTCAAACTGATTTTTAATGAAATTAATTACTAGAAACTCATGGCCATTCTGAATCATGATCCACATTCTGATGAATATTCTTAATATTCAATTGACTAATCAATACATCATTGCATTGTAGAATTAATGAACATGACCATGGTTCTCTTGACTTTGACTTCTTATGATACAATATATACTTAGTCTCCAGATGACCACAGGTTGATCAGTAGATTATAACTTTATGACCTTGTTTGCATTTTTTTTTCTTTCACTCAGGGCAGCAAAATATCGTCCAGAAGTATCCTGCCTTTGGAAGTTGCTTGGAGATGCCTGTAATTGTGTATGTGTTATTTCACCATCCAAAGTGAATGTGAAAGTTTCAGGTTTCCTTTTTGGCCAGAACATAGAAAAATGTGTGCTCCAAAAAAGTGATCTGCTCAGTCTTGGTGGAAGGTAATGGACCTTATACAAACCTACAAGTGTGAGTGTGTTTGAATGAGGGATTGCTTATTCTCCTCTGAACCTGTTCAGGCATTTCAATCAACAGGGGAGGCCCAATGAAGATTTCCAGAAGTTTGGTTATCTGTCATATAGGAAAGGACTTTCCAGATTATGGAATGCTTTCCCTTGGGTGTTGCTTTTGCCTTCCTGTCTCTTAATATTTAGGAAGTATCAAAAGCGCATCTTATTAAGTGCAAGGGTCCTCAAACTTTTTAAACAGGGGGCCAATTCATGGTCCCTCAGACTGTTGGGGGGTGGACCTGCTGGGGGGTGTAGCTAGGTGGTCATGTGACTGGGTGGAGGTGGCCAATTTAGCAGTCCATTAAACAATACACATAAATTAAACTTTAATTTGTTATGCTCCTGGGGGTGGAAAGCAGGTTAGGGAAAGGATGTGGCTGCCTTGGAGGGGGGGGGATGGTGTAAGGGACTTCTGTTTGTGTGTGTGTCTCTCTCCCTCCCTCCGTCTCTTTCTGGAGGCTGGGGAGGCCAAAAACAGTCCTGTTTTGGTCTCGGCCTCGGCCTCCAGAAGGTAGGTGGGGGCCGGTGGGTAGGTGGGGCAATGTGGGTGGGGCAGCCTCGTGGTCCCGCACTGGCTGGATTAATGGCTTCAGCGGGCTGTACTTTGAGGACCCCTGATTAAGAAATTGTTAATTAACAATGAATTGTTTGTAGTAACATCATTGATTTTATTATGCTTTTAAAATTTCTTTTAATTGTTGTAAGCTCTTGGAGTGTGTTAAGTAAGCAGAATGGTGAATTATAAATTTAATAAATAAATTTGTTTCACACTGAAGAATGGAGCAAAAATTGTTATGCCAAATTGTTAAAACTCTTAAGGGTTAAGAATGAATGTGACCAATAACTAGTATAGCTATAATCAGGGACATTGGAGAGAAAAAAATAATCATGGAATACGAGAAAGTTAAGTGGTACACATCTAGTTGGAAAAAGAAATACATGTTTAAACTGAATTGGTTACACTCTGATTTTATTAGAAATGAATGCATGATTTGAAATTCTTTAGTAGCAAAATGGCCCCTATTTCATTACACCAGTATTGCCACATGACTAAGATCTATTCAGATTTCTCAATGTCAACTTGTTTGCTTTGGGCAGTGTTGCTATGGGATGGGAAAGTTTTGTAACAATCCTTAAAAACACCCTTAAGTATATAATTCCACTTCCATCAGTTTTGCTAATACAAGTAATTGTGTTCATTGGATGATCCATGTTTCTGCAGATGTTATGGTCGAGGACTGAAACTGATGTCTTCACCAAATACATGGTGTGATCTTGGAATAAATTATTATAACCAAGTGCAGCATCTTACAGCCACAGACAGTAACCAAAATGAAATCAGTGAACTGTTAGAGAAATCCATACAGGTAATTTCTCCAATACAATATTAGGCCTGTTGTTTTGTAGCATCTCCAAGCTATAAAGTACCATATTCCTTAGTATAGTATATAATATTTAATAAAGTGTTGAATTACAATACTGATGTCTCGGTCTCTTACAGTGCCTGAAAAAAGCAGTGCGATTAGACAGTAAAAACCATCTCTACTGGAATGCTCTTGGTGTGGTAGCCTCTTGCAAAGGTAGGTTTTAATGTAAACCTTTTTTTTCCCTTTTTTCACAATTTAAAGTTTTACCTATCGTAGAGGGTGTTACAGATAAATCTGTATTTTTTTAGGTGTTGGAAACTATGCTCTTGCACAACATGCATTCATTAAATCTATTCAAGCTGATCAAATTGTAAGTACTCTTAATAGTTGCATCTATTTTAAAGGAGACTACAAGCATCCTAAATTCATCTTTTAAAAACCCTTTTCTTTTGTTTAGAACGTTGTTGCCTGGACCAATCTGGGAGTTTTGTATTTAACAAGTGGAAAAATAGAGGTAAGTGCATGTGTTTATATAGATGCTTCTGAACATTCATGAAAACGATTACGTACAAGAAAGTGTGTGATACATATAACCAGTAATGAAACAATGCAAAATGTTGCACTCTCAATAACTTATTGCAGCACTTAAATATTAATACCCTGTTTCCCTGAAAATAAGACATCCCCTGATAATAAGCCCAATCGGGCTTTTGAGCGCATGGCAATAAGGCCAAGCGCTTATTTCAGGGTTAAAAAAAATATAAGACACTTATTTTGGGGGAAACACGGTATATACAATTTGGGTGCTGACCAATATTTATTTACATTTTTAATCTATTTTTCCTGTACAGTCTCAAGGCAGCTTACCTGGAGAGTTATTGTATCAAAATAATTTTGTGAGGTAGGTTAGGGTGAGAGAGAATGGCTGCCCATAAGAGAATGGTGACCCATGAGAATAAGGATAGACTTGAAACTGGATCTTCCTGGTGTATGATGCCTGCACTATAATTTATATATAAATTGTCGGTGACAAACAGAATCATTGAGCATGTCTTGCTACAATTAGATCTCTTGCATGATCTAATTTTTCTTAGAGATGCTTCAGGAATGGCTGAGAGGCTTCAGCAACAAAAACAAAAGAGATGTATGTAACATTATATTTATAAATGTAGAATAGAAGTACATATGGGTAGTTTCTTAACCTCTCTCTTAACTGGAATTTCTATCACTAAGCAAAGTTTTGATTGTTAGCAGAAACGTCACGTGACTGCATTGCTTAGTGATGGCAGTTCTGGTAATCCTGGTTGCAGTTGTTAGGCGAGATCCTCACACTTATCCTGTCCTGCACAATCTTCTGGCTCTGTATCATTGTCATCTCCTCAGGAAGGCCTGGCAAATTCCCTTCATGAGGGTTCGTTTTCATGAATGAGGCTCCATCGCCCTGCCACACTTGCCTCTACTTCAACAACCCCCACCCACCTATTTCCCCCATCTCTTGCCTTTTTTGACCGCCTTGCTACTCTGCCACTACCTAACCTGCCACTACCTAACCTGCGCCCCCCCTCCCCCCAAAAAACCTGACATTTGCTTCCCTCTTTCTTTTGCTGCTCACCTGGGATCCAGGCTTTGGGCAAGAACATGGCCCAGGATGTGCATGGCAGGGTGGTGTAGGTTCATCCGCCAAAAGGGATCTTACCAAGTCCAGGCAGGGAGGAGGCAGTGACACAGAGCCAGTGGAGAAGGTAGTGAGGTGGTGCAGGTAGCAACTACCCCAGTGAAAGTGGCGGCTTTTGGCGTCTGCTAGTTATTGGTAACTAGTGCTGATCTGAAACTTTGCAATCCAGGTATGGAAGCCATGGACGTTTGGATGAAGCCTATGAGTAGGAAAACCATGCATATACAGTTTGGTTTAGTGGTTAAGGCAACAGGCTAGAAACGGAGAGACCGTGAATTCAAATCCCATCTTAGCCATGAAAACCAGCTGGGTGACTTTGGGCCAGACATTCACTTTCAGCCCAACCCACCTTATAGGGTTGTTTTTGTAGGGAAAATAGGAGAAGGGAGGTGTGTTGAATATGTTCGCCACCTTGAGTTATTTGTAAAAAAATAAGAAAGGGGAGTACAAAATTATTAAATAAACCAATAAATGTACAGTACTTTCCGTAGTCATTTCATATTTAATCCTTTTCACCCCATTTAATAATTCTGTGTTGATTTTATGTAATTCTTCCAGCAAGCACATGAAGCTTTCAAAATAGCCCAGTCTCTGGAACCCTCCCATCTAATCTGTTGGATTGGACAGGTAGAGTCTAATCTCTAACCTCTTTCAAATGTATATTTATGTAGCAACATTATTAGGATTTAAACAGCACAAGTTTAATACCATTCCTATTAAGAATCAAATTGCTGGTATAGCAAGTTACTTAAAGTATATAAGCCTTGGTTTATCCCTACATTTGACCTTGGTGGGTGGTAATTAGGAAAAGAGAGGGAGAGAAACACTGGTGTATCTTTAAATTTAATATAGATAAAACATTTTTCGTTCAAATTCAAGATAGTTTATTTTCTAGAAGTGGTTGATTTTTACATGCTGCTCCTTCAGCAATGACTACGTTTAGTGGTATTTTCAGTTTATGATAACGCATTTAAGGCCTATGGTTATTTTTTCAGACACTCTGGAAACATTTATTAAGATTGGAGTTGTTATTCTGCAAACGTAAATGAAACTAGCTAGATTCAAATAACATTTTGCTGTACCTAATTTTTAATTTCTTGTTAATCAACTTGTGGTAACGAATAAGCAGGCTAGAGTGTATTGTCAAAGCAGATAGATTTGAGTTTTCAATTTTATTTTTTTCTCTTGGTAGGCCTTTGTTGCAGAAACTGTTGGCAGCTATGAAACAATGGATCTCTTCAGACACACCACTGAACTCAGCATGCATGTAAGCTGCTTTAATCAGACACATTATATGGCAGTTCTGAAGCAGAGCTGTAATTTCGATTCGGTCTCTCCCCTCAGTATATTTGCAATGTTAGCTAAATCAACCAGATGCCTAACTCCTGGGCATGTGCTTAAGTAACAATAAAGCTATTTCCTAATTGAGCAGTTGTTAATTCCAGTTCTTCTCCAACAGACAGAAGGTGCAAAAGGCTATGCCTACTGGGTGTGCTCAACCTTGCAAGATAAAACCAACAGAAATACTGAACTATATAAGTACAACATCCTTCAGATGAATGCTATTCCAACAGCACAAGTTGCTTTAACTAAATATACAGGTAACTTTTTTTAAAAAAAAGATTTGTTTTAATCCCTCCTGTATTCAATACAACTCAAGGTGGATGGTGAACATAGAGTACTCATTCCTTCCTTCTATTTTTCCACAACAGCAATCCTGTAAGGTGAGTTGGGCTGAGAGAAAGAGACATGGGCCCAAAGTCAACCAGGTGGCTTTCATATCTAAAGTAGGATTAGAACTCAAGTCTCCTGGCTTCTAGGCCAGCCCTTTAGCTACTTCACCAAACTGGCTCTCTCCATCCTACATTTAAAATACTAGAAGGTTTCAATTAGATTGGTCAAAGTGGAATCCAGTGATTGTTGTGAGGTTTGGAACAGAAAAGAAAAAGTATGTTTGGGGCAACTTCCAATGAATTTCAAATTCATTGCTGCTTCATATAGAATCAATTTATAATTTATCCCTGACAGTTTAGTAGAACCTCAGTGAACCTCTCCATTATATACATTTATGTTCCAGAGACTAGAGAAGCAGAGAAGGACTGCTACATTTTTGGTGTGTCTTTAAATATCCCAGAGGCTTAGGCTGGCCACCATTGGAAACAAGGCAATGAACCAGCAGAGATGCTCCTACATTGTATAGCCTAAACCTAGAAAAGTGATACATCTTTTCTTTTCTCTTTCTTTCCATTTTCTCCCTTACTCCTTTTACAAATAAGCTAAAAGTAAAACCCAGGCTCGGAGATACAATATAATCTTCCCCAGTCTGGTACCCTCCAGAGCTATTGGGAAGCCTATTAGTACTGACTATGTAATCTCCAAATATCCTGTGATAGTAACTGTTCTATGGCATAGGATAATGTGTAAAGTAAGATTTAAACGTGCACTCTTGAAGTTAGTTGTATCTGAGATACCCACCTATCATTTGTACATTAAACCACGGATGATGAAATAAGTATAGTTTAGCGGAAATATTTCCTTTTCAGTTCTGTAAATGGTTCTAGTAGCATGTTTTGGGAATCTAAATTTCAGATTGTTTTTGTACACTCCCCTATTTTCTTTTTTTATTTTGCACTTTTCCCTCCAGAAAGAATCCAGAATGATGCATGTGCTTTCACAATGCTTGGTTATTTGAATGAATATCTTCAGCTGAAAAAACAGGCAGCGGATACATATCAAAGGTAACCTTCTTAAATACACATTTTGAGGTATCAGTGGCAGCTTCAGTTCAATGTTTTCTCCAGTGAATACAACATAAAGTATATGTCAGAAATATTCATTGGTCTGATGCAGTAGCAATGTAAAGCCATATATCACTGAAAGATGTTTAGATGTTAGAAAATTCAGTTAAAGAATTGAAAGGCAACATAGATCATGTTCAGTTGCTTCTGTTTGGCAAAAATAATATTGTTAAGTTTAAATGTTTTTTCCCTGTTGTATTAAATTCTGTCTTGAAAGTTAAAAAAGCAATAAAAGTAGAAAAAGATTAAAATAACTACACTTGTAAGCTAAACTTCCTCATGTAACTTCTACTGTCCCGAGCATAAGTTTTTAAACACTTCACAAAATGGCTCACATGTTTTTGTTACGTCTTACAGAATGATTTTGTAAGGAAAGGAAAGAAAAGTAATAAATAAGTTTTAAAAATATACAAAGAAATAGAAAAAAGAAAGGAAAAAATTATAGAGAAGCAGCTTCTGGTCTTCTCACAGCAGTTTCAAATGCATTTATATTTTATCCTCTAAGGATTCCACAGAATTTCCTTCTTTTGTAGTCTACTCTTTCTAATTATCAAACCCATAAATCACAAATTCATTTTTTTTAATTTTCAGCAAAAATGTCCATTAGGAGTTTCCAATCACTATAAATGTATTTATTGTCTTTTGCTATTCAAACAAATCAATTTTGCCATATTGCTAATTTCTGTCCTCTGCACCAGCCATTTGTCCATCATGGGTATTTCAGAGTCTTCCCATTTTTGTGCATATAATCATCTAGCAGCAGTTACATATATAAGCAATCTTCCATAACTCTTTTCTAATTATCTACCCATTAGTCCCAACAAGAATAATTCTGGTTTCAATTGGCTATTAATTTTACAGCGTAAAATGCAGTTTATATATTCTATATATTCTGTGTTCTATATTTTTAGCCTGTTTTATCATGCTCTTTTACTTGTTATTTTTCCATTTCAAATTTCAACAAAAGTTTATATATGTTGGCAATTACATGCTCATCATTTGTACATATAGAAAGTCTACTTATAAACAGATCATGTTCTGAGAGACTGTAAATCTGTTTTGTTTGCAAATCCAACAAGCCTAAAGACAGTTCTTACCTTACATAAGTGGCAATAAAGGAAGTCAGGAGAAGGTGTGAAAGGGTTAGTTTTCGATGCACTACATAAGTGTGCAGAATGCTAGAAACTAACCCTTTTTAATCTTATCTCAGCTTCTGGGCTCTTCTAGGTTGGAGTTTGTTTGTACATTAGTATAGCATCGATTTAGGTACTCAACACATTTTGACATGAATATTTTGTCTTGGTACTCATCGTTCATTTGGTACTCAATGCGCAAGCTAGAACTTGTCAGTGTCTGCTGCTTTGTGATTCAATACATTATTCCTTATAGAAAAAAATTGTTTGATACTCATAGTTTTTGGTACTCATTACACCTCTTGGAATCAATTAACAATGAGTACCGAGGTACCAGTTTATTGGCGAAAGTTGCAACTTGAAAGTTTGTGATATATGTTCAATTTCTGATTCTTTCTTCTGCTGTTCAATTCCAGATTTTTGTTATCTATCTTAAATCTTTCTTTTAACTATGCATATGGAAACAATTCAAAACTAAATCCCTCTGCAGTCAATTGATCTCTTAATTTTATTTTATATTCTCCATGCTCTTGTTATAACAACTCTCAATAAGCTAACCATCTTTCTTTGTCTGCTTTTCTTTTCAATAAAATATATCTTGTACCAAGACACACAAAGGCATTTTTGGACACAAAAATGGGATTACATTTATTCCATATTCTTAACATGGCACTTCTAATATAATAATTTTTTAAAGCTACATTAGCTTTAACTTTATTGTATAATAGAAAGTCATGCTATCCAAACCTTAGGTCATACTTTTCTAGTTCTGAAATTTTATTTCTCTTTGTTAATCCTTTTGGTGAGAGATATATACCTAAAATTTAACAAATGCAATGATAAAGATAAAGCTCTAGATACAAAATCAGAAGTGACTTTCTGTAATCAAAATATAGAACTTTTAATTTCTCAAGCATTTCATAAGAAAGCTACTGACACTGAAAATATTTGGAAGTCTTATTTATGATCCTTTTTCAGGTCAGTTCTATTGCTGACAAATTCTGAAGACAGAGAAAGATATAATATAGTGATGAGAAATTATGGAAGATCACTCTGGTAAGTTGCAAACTAAGTATATTGTTATTCCTATCAAATTAAGACTCTCAGTTCTAGAAAGTATATAGTAAATAAAAACCATGTCTCTTAAAGTAGGGGTCCCCAACCCCCAGCCTGTGATTGGCGCTGGTTCATGGCATGCCAGAAATGGGACTGCACAAACAAACAAAGCCCCATCCGCGGGATGCAGGCAGCACATGAAACCATGCCCCCTCCAGTCCGTGGAAAAACCCCTTCTACGGTTGGGGACCAATGTCTTAAAGAACTCTTGAAATCAGTTTAGGATCTTCTAGTTATTCTTTTGCAAATCCAGAGCCTGCTGAAATCATGTCACAAAAAATTGGCAGCAAATAATTTTATTTTATTTTATTTTTGGTGTAAATATGAAGTAAAAAAGAAACCTTTCATTTTATTAAAACTGAAAGAAAAAGAGCACCAAACTAGAAAAATAATATTTAAAATTATACCTATTCACTGGTTAATGATAATAGCACTTATGCTATATCCCTTGTAAATGTTGATGGCTCAAAGCACAAATCGCTTACTGTTAGCTCTTAGATAATCAGTTCCTGATTATGTAATGTATGTAATGGAGAAACAGTTAACATTCAAACACATTGAGATGTAAGGTTAAACTAAGTATTACATTTTATCTTCGGATATGTTTATAGCCAAACAGTTCAATTCTGAATCTAAGTTTTATACCATTCACCACACTATCACACAAATTTTCACCATTCATGCTTGAGATTTATAGATCTAAAGTAATACCATTGCAAAATTGTTAAATTATCAAGCACTATTCACTAGAGGAATATTTCATCCCCAAATTTTGATTTTTTTTTAGTTGAATATATATGTGAGATTTATTTTTTTCTAATTGGACTAAGTCCTTTTCTTTTTTTTTAAAGTGCTCTTGGCCAGTGTGATGATGCCATCAAGGCTTATTTGGCAACTCATCTAACAGAATTTGATGATATTGTAGGAATTGCTCTGTCTTACTTCAAGAAAGGAAATTTCCAAGAAAGTCAGAAAGGTAAGTGTTTCCATTGTACAGTATCTCCTCTAAAGAATCTGTGTGAAAAATCAGTGTGTGAAAAAAGTATTTTGTCATCATAACGGTGAGTTTCAAAATTTTTTTACTGCCGGTTCTGTGGGTGTGGCTTGGTGGGCGTGGCATAGCTTGGTGGGCGTGGCTTGCTGGGCATGGCAGGGGAAGGATACTGTAAAATCTCCATTCTGTCCCCAATCCAGGGGAAGGTTACTGCAAAATCCCCATTTCCTCCCGATCAGCTGGGACTTGGGAGGCAGAGAATAGATGGGGGCATGGCCAGTCAGAATTTTTACTACTGGTTCTCCGAACTACTCAGAATTTCCGCTACCGGTTCTCCAGAACTGGTCAGAACCTGCTGAAACCCAACTCTGCATCACAAGTATAAATACTTTATAAAGGATTAAGATCACAAGCATTTAATCCCCAGAAAGAATACTCATAGATTGATTTCATCAAATCTTCCTCCAAAGTGCAGCTTAGTCAGAAAATATTAACAATGTGAGTTACCTCTGAAACTTTGCCCAAATTAACTTTGTTTCCTAGACCTGAGCTGCAGTTTGGTTCCATGCTTGTTTATTGTGCTAACATAGATTGTTGAACTGGGGTCTATCAACTCTAACAGGCCTTAATTTCTATCAGTGGCGATTCTTAACCTACCTGTTTCAAAATCGGAAACAATAATACAGGTAGTCTTTGATTTACAGCCATTCTTTCAGTGACTGTTCATAATTACAATGGTACTAAAAATGGACTTACAACCCTTGCTTAAAGTTACAGCCATTGCAGAATCCTGCTGTTACATAATCAAAATTTGGGAGTTTAGTAGCTTGCCCCCACTTGCGTACACAGGAGTGTTGCGTGTGTGTGTGTGTGTGTGTGTGTGTATGTGTCATCCCCTCCTCCTGGGCAAGTATTTGATTAAGGTTGCTGCTTGCCATTGTTTTGAATTTCTCATTTTTATTCCTAGCTTATGAAAAAGCACTTGCCATTGCAGAGTCTGAGCAAGATAAAGCATATATATTAACAGCCCTCGCAATAATAGAATACAAACAAAATCGAGTGGATGCTGCAAAGACCGTCTTATTTAAATGGTAAGGAGTAAGTACAGCCTTATTCCTCTAAACCTATTAAAGTACTTTAAAACCATCCTAATCCCTTTTAATAAGCTTACTGTAGAGAACTGTAGGCAAAATGGGATCCTTGCTGATTTGAAGGAATCCCAGGTCTGCAGAAGCGTTTTTTTAAAAAAAGAAAGACAAAACAGGAAATGTCTCCCCTCAGGAATTACACAGTACAGTCACAAAATGTACATTTATAGCTTGGCAGGAATTGAATGCACCTGGGGGCGGGGGGTGGGAGAAGTTTGGCAAGTTTTGAAGAAGAAAATTTCTTTTACAAGGATTGCAATTACGTTCCTGTTTCATGTGTTCTATTTAATAGCAGACTCACTGGTGGGTGAGTACCAGAAAACGTGAGAACACTCAGAATAAGATGCAGAGTTGGAAAATAGTTCTCAGTCATGCAGAGGTACAGACGTTTGTGAGTTTAGATAGGAAGGAAATCCCAAATTGGCCTGACATGGGGTATTTTAGCTTTCACATTCACAGAAAAGGGGGGGGAGGATAGGGTCAAAATACTCTCTGCCTGACTTGAGTATAGCTGAGAATGAAATATGCATGAGTTGGTTACAGCACCTGCCTTTTCTTCCACAACTCCAATGACGCACCAGCACTGTCAGATTTCTTTTCAAGGCTGATGGTAGCATGAATAAAATCAAGCTTTGGGCTGAGATTTATTGCACCAATTTGTTCCCTATTGCCGTCTTTTTCATGAGGTTAATTTGGATATATGATACTATTGCCTTAAAAAAAAAAAAAAAAAAACAACCTGGCATGTATTTGCGTTTGTAAATCATGAGAACAATTCATTCATTATCTCACTTTTCAATGAATGGTGATATTCCTTAATACAACAGTAGATTGCAAAGGCATTTCTCAACTATTGCCAAATTACAAACTACCTGTTAATATGACTTTACTGCCTCCAATTTTTATTAGTCAGACATTTATTAAACTTTTTTTCCCCTTTGGGATGTTTGATAGCTTTTATAGTCAGGTATGTCAGATAGTGGTTTCTGAAAGAAACTGTTTCGTGGAAGAGAGTTCCCAGAGGAAATTATTTGACTATATATAAGAAGAATTTGAATATTACTATCGTTAGTCCTGGATCATAAATGTCACTGGTGTAAACAGATTCATAGAATAGTAATTGCCATACTCAGCAAAATAAGTCTGTACTCAGCATTGTTTCTTAGGACTAAAAATTCATCTAAATAGGAAAACCTGTTCTTATTGAGTCAGACCATTGATCAGAGAACTTCAGAAGGATCTTTGCCACTGGGTAGCCAATCTTTAAAGCCTGCTGAGAGTGGAGATGGGGACTGATTAAGCCCAAATGTAGGATCTTCTAAATGCAGAACAAGCTGTCCCCCCCTCCCCCCTCCCCCCCCAGCATTTGGCAATGCTTCATAAACATAAAGGTTTTCAGGTATAAGATAGCATTTTGAATTATAAATATTGTGCCGAGTAAGCAACAGACTCTTCATATTATACTTTAAAGCGATGCTCCTTGGAGTAATAAATTTTCTGTGTTGCATTTACAGTTCTATATTACAGGAGCCTAATATGGAAAGCCTGCAGGCCTTGTGCAGTTTAGGGCTGATCAAGCAGGATGCAACACTTGCAACCGCAGCACTTAAAGAACTGTTAAAGCACACAGGGAAAAAAGACGATGTTTATAAGAGGTGCCTTCTTGCAACTGCTGTCTATGCATTACAAGGCAGACATCTGGCTGTTCAAAGACAAGTTTCTAAAGCTGTCCACAGGTATGTGAAATATAAAGCAAGCGACGTTACTTCTGCCTGTCACCCATTCCCCCAAAGGAAGGTGCTACGTTGAAATCCTCGTGAGTTTTACTTGCAAAAGCTGTCCTGTGGGTTTCACACATTGAACTGTGGTAATGTAGAGGTTTGCAGTTTGAGATATCTTCAGAATAAAAGCAGAAGTAATTAGAAGTAAAAATCCTATCTGCTAATATGAAGTATTTTTCACACTAATTCTATTATTTAGGGGAAACTATGAACAATCTCAATTTAGGTAAGGTAAGTCTGTTGACTTAAAATAGAAGTCAGGATGCTTGAACAAGACACTGCCTGCTGATATTCTCTGTTAAATGATTTATGTTAAATGTAATAACATTTGCAGGTATTTCTTAGGTTATGATGGCAACTGGAACTGGAATTTCCATCACTAAGCAATGTGGTTGTAAAGCATGAGATCATGTAACTGCATCACTTAGCAATGGCAGTCCCGATTGCTATCGTAACTCCACTAAGTAAGGAACTCACGTGACAGCAAAGCAGGAAGAGGTGGAAGTATCAGGCAAGCAGGTTGGTGGGTGAAAGCTACAGGCGGGTATAGCAGGTGGGCACTATGGATTGTGGGTGGGTACTACAAAGTGTGGATAAGCAAGCAAGTATTGTGAGTAGGTGGGGATGTTGCGGGTGGGCACCACAGAGTGCTAGTGGGTGGGTGTGGCAGTGATTATGACCTCTTGCCAGCTTCCCCATTGACTTGAAAGCTGGTAGGGAAGGTTGCAGCAAATGGTGACCATGAGATCTTGGGATGCTGCAACTGTTCTAATTGCAAGCCAGTTTCCCATCACCTGAATCACAAACATGAAATAGTGACAATGCTTCAATGGCTGCAATTTTTGTGAGTCCTTTCATCCAGTGCCATCATAACTTTGCATGGTCGCTGAATAAGTGGGTATAACCTGAGAACTGCATGTAAATGAATTTAGAAGCAACTGATTTGTCATATCAATTATATTGAATTAAATTACTGATAATATAGGTACAAAACCTATATTGGGTTTCAGAATTGGGAGGCTCACCAGTATCTCACAGGTTTTTATAGCCAAACTAAACACCCAACTGGACATAGATTTTATGGCCTCATTGTGCTTCATTGATGGTAAAATATGAATGACTATCCATTTTCAGATTAACAAAGGTTACTTGCTCCACATTATTTTAACAAAATCTAGAATCTAGTTCGAACTGAACCATGGAGAGTTTAAAAATGCACTTCATCTAGCAATATTACTTTGAAATTTAAATCTATTTAACATGTTTATTGTTTTTTCAGTTGGTTCTAATTAATATAGATTTTTACAAATTTCTTCAAAGATACTACTTTACCATATTGAAAGGACTATAAACATAAGTTGGAAGCTTCTGTATTAGAAACAGTTATACAGAAAGTATGTTTCATAATTTCAGTCTATGTTGATAGATTCTACTATATAGAGAATTGTGATTTTAACTCTGCCATGGTCTCTTACCTAAGCCACCCAGATAATCCTGCCCTGTGGTCCCTGCTGTCAAGACTGGTCCCTCGGTATGTGCCACAAAATGCCAAGGTAAATATGCATAGAGAGTGCAGTACACACATGCTGAATTACAGATTTATTAAATGAGTACATGGCACTAAAAAGAGTTTTCAAAATTAGCATCAACATTATAGTTCAGTCATTTTGATAAGCAAATATCTTCAACATGTTCTACTTGCCAATTGTCATATTGGTTTTTTTTTATTATAAGTTTTTTATTTTTAAATATGCTAGTATCTGGCACTGCTTTTACGCTCTCAAAATTTCACTTTGGTTGAAATGCATGTATGCTGATTCATGGAACTCTTTAGTAAACAGCAGATGTGCTGGTGGAAAAGGTAATTTATAGTAGGACTATAATAGGGAATAATTGTTATTTTGAAAAACACATTCTCTTCTATTCGTGGTGGCAGTTACAATCCTCTACAAGCAGGGGTGAAATTCTACTGGTACACACAGGTTTAGGCGAACTGGTAGTAATAAAGGCTATCGGTTTGGGAGAACCGGTAGTAAAAAAAATACCGAACCGGTATTTCCGACAAAATACAGGAAAAGAAAGCAGGAAATCCTGCTTTCTAGCGAATCTAAATCATGCAGCACAGCTGTTCCTCCCCCTCACTGTTCTACTTACCTTCAAATGGCTACTTTTTCTGCACAAAGCATGCGTTTGGTGCACATTGTGCATACATGCACACAGCATGCGTTTGGTGCGCATGCACATGCAGTGTGCATTTGGTGCATACTGCGCATGCACGCATGCATCGTGCATAGTGAACTGATGGCAACCAGTGGAGGATTTCACTACTGTCTACAAGTATTGCTTTCTGGCATAATGTAGTTTTGAATTTTTCCTGATATGTACAGTGTGTGCATTTTGTAGTTCCAGCAAAATTTATTTTGTATTTGTCACCATTTTCTAAAGGGATACGGTTATATAATGAGCTATTCTCACTAGACAAATAGATGTTAATTCAACTGTTCAGTAACATTTTTTTTCTAATGTACTTTCAGCACCAATACTTAGGCCTTTTGCAAACACAAACCAGTTCACCCTCCACCCCACACCATCAGGAATAGGTGTCCTTACTTTTCCTTCCTTGAAAAAAAAACCCACTGTTTTTTTTCAATGGCTAATGGCAAGCACCAAAATGGGCAAATGCTGTGGCTAACAGGCAAGCACCAAAAATTGGCACCTATCTGCTGCTATTTCTTGAACTTCATTACTAGTTTTGCTTTTTGTAGTGAAGAAAATGTAAACTACTTCCTCCCATGAGCTACTGCACAAAGCCATTCAGGAGAGGAAAACAGGTGATTCCAGTAATGGGAAAATTTTCAACTAGTTGTAAGTCACCTGTTGCAAAACTATGGATAATGTTAACTTCATCACCTATGAAATCACTGAGGATACAAAATCCACCCATAGAGTCATGGGGATCATCAGGTGGGATGCAGTTTTGCCTCTTAAAAGATCTTAGTTCTCCCTCAGTCCCACTGCTTTCATTTCAGATTTATCTCATGTTAGCAAACATATACAAAGAAAAAGATAAAAGATGACTTCATTTTGAATATTGAATATTCTAATGAATATTTTCATTAGAATATTTAAATCTGTATACTTGACCATTTTTGCCAAATGCAGCAGAATTATTCTGATGTACTGTTAAGTCAGTTTTGTAATATTCTGAAATGTCATTCTTAATCAAAGTTTGTTCTTATAGGGTGGAGCTGTGGCAGGAAATATTGCTTGTATTCTTGATCTAAATCATGGGAAGGTTAGTGATTTTGATATTGAAAATATGATTACCTTGGAGCAATACTTTCTATTTAAGAAAGTCAAAATATGCATTTGCTCTGTATTTTTTGGTTCAGAAAGCCTTGCTGAATACTGCTGTTAATCAACTGGCCACAGGATGTCACAAAGCTGAAAACAAAAAGAATATTCTAAAAGCAGTTCATCTTTCCCCAGGTGATACATTTAAATCTAGTGATACTAATTCTTACTCTTAAATTTTACCCTGATCCAGGGTCTTTTCCAAAATATATTTTAACAAGTGATTAATAGATTCAAGACAAAAAGAATAAGTTATATACTAATTTATTTCTTTATTGATTATATTCATATTTTCTCTAGCAGCTCATGACAGCAGATGTGGTTTATGTTTTCCAGTTTTATTCTCACAATAATCCTGTGCAGCATGAGATAACAACTGCCAGAAGTCTCCTAATGCACTTTGTGACTGAATGGAATCATATGGCTAGATTTCTCCAGTCCTAGTTCAGCACCTTAAATACTGAGGACCTAAGCAATAATAAGCATCTAAGAACCAAGTTTTTTATGTGACTCAGGCCTTCATGGTGTAGTGATTTGTTCATTTTATACTCTAGGTTTTATGTTTTGTGTACATCCTCTTGTTTAATTTTTCAACAGTTTGGTGGTCTAATTTGAAAATGACATCTTCCTTGTGTTTGTATCTTTTCAGACGATCCTACAGCTTGGGCTGTACTCTTGGCTGCTTGCCATGCTGAAAACACAGTTGTTCATCTGCATAATAAGCAATCCAAGCAGACACATCTGGAAAAAATGATTGTCACTGCAATCTCAGCTAAGAGTAAGGCTGCTCTTTTGTTCTTAACAACAACTGTTCTCATTGCTGTTTTTAACTGAAATAAATCATTAATGAAAATATTGGTACACTGGACTGCAGCAAAGTCTACGCAGTGTAGATAGAAAAACATGTTCTTTAAGGATGATTATAGAAGACCATAGAGATTATAGATGTGTAAGTCTCTTTAAACAATCACTGCAAACACTGTGGGAAAAGAAGCTGTATAATTTGGTTGACATACTAGGGAAGGTCTGGCAGTAGAGTGTCAGAAAGCTGACATCCATGCATTGATTAGTAAAGGACCTGTCTAGTCTCAGGTTTTTACTAGAAAGGAAGACTATCTGATTTAGGGCCTTCTAGCTCTCACATAAGGTGGGTGCCAGGTCACAATTACAATGCTTCAGCATCTTGCAGCTCCCTGGTAGCCATTTGTTCCCAGCTTTCTACAAGCCAAGTGAATGGAGTACCTGGCAGAAGTTTGTAAATAGCAATCACATGATTTTGCACTTAACAAAGAGCCTTTGTTAAAGAGCCTTGATGGTACAGTGGTCTAAGCACCCTGTTATTAACACAGCTGCCTGCAATTACTGCTGGTTCGAATCTCTCCAAGGCTCAAGGTTGATTCAGCCTTCCATCCTTTCTAAGGTAGATGAAATGAGGATCCAGTTTGTGGGGGCAATAAGCTGACTTTGTATAAAATATACAAAAGTATGAAGGCTATTGCTTAATGCATTGTAAGCCGCCCTGAGTCTCCGGAGAAGGGCGGCATATAAATCAAATTAAAAAAAAAAAACAGTGGCATGGGATTAATTTAATGATAGCAACCAGAAGTGCTGGAATTTACATCACTAAGTGGTGTCACATTTTATGACTGCATTGCTTAACAACAGAAGTTCAATTGTCACTGCTAACCAAAACCTGTACTTTCCTTTATTCAAAAGTCTTTTGCAAATACAAAACTCCTATAACAAATGGCATTCTAACTAGACCCTTTCTATAGGTCACAAAAACATTTATTTTACAGTGAAAGAAACTACTTAGTTACATAGTGAAAATATAAGAGCTTAATTCATCTAATGGTGATCCATCTTTCCTGATGATCAAGTATGTCAGTAGCAGTGGTGGGTTGCTCCCGGTTCTGCCCGGTTCTTGCGAACCGGTAGTAAAAGCGGCGGGAGGCTCTGCCCACCCGCCCAGATGTCATAATGGATGATCTGTGCATGCGCAGAAGCTTATAGAAATTGTGCAAAACCTAGAGACTATAGATGTGTAAGTCTCTTTAAACAATCATTGCAAACACTGTGGGAAAAGAAGCTGTATAATTTAGTTGACTCGTGCAGAAGCGCGCGCACACACTCTCCCGTTGCGAACTCATAGTAAAGGTAAGTAGAACCCACCCCTGGTCAGTAGCTCATGTAACAAGTACATGCCTACATCCTATCAATTACTTTGGGAAATAGAAAGTTTACTCTTACAAATTAGAAAATTTACTCCCTTATACGACTATCATAAAGGCAGAATTTGTGTAATTTCTTCCCATTGTTGATTGTAGCAGAATTGATTGGAACCTAAGGAGTAGAAGGTAGTGTAAAATAGGGGACCTCAACTATTAACATTCCAAAGCCAAAATCTCTCACCATGCTAAATGCGCCACCAACAGCCTTGGTGGCGCAGCAGACTAAAGTGCTGTTAACTAGCACCAGCTGCCTGCAATTACTGCAAGTTCAAATCTCACCAGGCTCAAGGTTGACTCAGCCTTCCATCCTTTCGAGGTAGGTAAAATAAGGACCCGGATTGTGGAGGCAATAAGCTGACTTCGTATAAAAAAGAACACTGCTTGCGGGCGGGGGGGGGGGGGCATATAAATCAAACCAATAAATAAATAAATAAATGTTTTACAATTTGAAACATAGTTATATATTTTTAAAATGTACATTTCTTTAATATAAAAACAATTATTCTTACTGATATCAGAATAGCATACTTTTTGTTATAAAGAATTGGGATTAATACATGGGATATTATGAAATAATGAACTTCGTATGCTTTGTAGCTAAAGCCAAAGAACTTCCAGCTTCCAGAGCTCAGGAAATCGAAGAATGGTCTCTTTTCCAAGCTATTACTGGCTTAAATGAGGCAGGTAGAACTTCAGAAGCTGAGGCTCTCTGTGAAAAGGTACGATTAATGTTAAAATGACTTATGCTACAATTATTCAAATATAGGTAAAATTACTCAAAAAACCTGATCCAAAGGGTTAAAAATTACTTCAGATATTGTCCATATCAGAATATCTCAGTGAAACCATATGAAAAGCGATGGTGAATAGGCAGCAGTGACAGTACTGGTTTTGCTTACAGTAGAAAGGCTGAGATTCGCTTTAAATTTGTTTGTAAATATTAAAAGTATTTTGCCATTAGTTTACTAGTCTTCTGCATTCTTGCCTCTTCTCACTAGCTCATTAGGTTACTGTAAATTAAAAAGAAGCAGGTAACAAGTTTAGTAAGATGCAGTTGCTTCTAATGATATTTATAATATGTCCAACATGCTATTTCAAGTTCTTTTCGTGGATTACAAGTAGTTCAAAGCATGAACACAGTTTTAAAAATACCCGAACAAAACTGACAGCATAAATAAATGCACCAAAAATAATTGAAAAAGTATGATTTTTGTAAATCATATGTATAGAATCAATGGTTTCTTATCTTTCCTCTTTTTGCTCACTGATAACTGAAATACTTGACTTATTGAAATTGGGTTGCTAGAATAACAGCTCTGCTTTTTTGTGAAGTGGTTTTAATTATTTTATATGGAACTAAAAGAGTTTTTTGCCTCTAGGGATTAAAAAATTTTCCTGAGCAGCCGATGTGGTACCTGCTGTTAAGACAAGTTCAATGCAAACCACTTTTGCAGTCTCACAAAGAGCTTCCTGATGCCATTTTGGAAGAGCTCCGAAAGGCAGTTCTCTCCAACTCCACATTGATTACAGCTTGGCATGTAAGTTTGTCTACATTTATCCATGATTGGGTTCTCTTTATTATATTTCACAATATGGGGACTTCTTCATCTAGTACTGTGAATAAGTAGTCTTTCTGCCTTCTGAAAGCCTGCTGAAAATTGGAAGGTAATATATTGTGTGAACAGCCTGGACTTTAGAGATCCCATCTCAGACCATGCTGTCAGTTTGGTTGAACATCCTTACATTTGATTCCAACCCAATGTGGCCAGATTAGAAATTGGAAGTTCATAGACAAGCATGTTTTCAACATAGATCTTTTCAGCAGGCATGTCTACCCATAAGTGGGAATGTATTTCTATGGGCATTGCAGTCAAGTATTATAATCAAAAGCTGCTGGTCTGTGCATTTTGTCAGTGTAGCAAATTTTAAAATCAGACTGCTTAGTCGCCCTGTTGCTTTTAGCATCAAGACCCTAGAGTCAATAGAGGTTGATATAAATACTGTTAATTCTTAATCTTGCATCAGCACAGTGGAAGTTGGTGGCTTCTCCAGATGATTTTTAGAATCCAAGTAGTCTTTGCATAGTTGTCTTTAATGCCATTCTTCTGCACTTAAATGTACTTGATGTTTTGCCCAGAAAATAGGGCTCTTTCATTACTGGAAGCAAAAAATGTTTTGACATCATGTCCAAGAAATAAAAGAACAAAGAATAAGCTAGGCAATGAATTATTGTCTCAGTATTTCTGGATGATACAAATTTTGGAAAATAATTTAGTGTTTTTATATATATAAAAGAAAAACACAAAGTGTGGAAAAAAGGAAATAAAAATATTTCCAAAAGAGAAAGTAGGAAAAAGGAAGTTCATCCTTCAAAGCCAGCAAACATAGTCAACATTAACAATATATGGGTATGTCTTAAATTACAAGATAATCTTCATTCCATACCTCAGTCTATTTTCTAGAAACACATCTCCAAATTTTGAACTCCCTTATTGATCAACAAAGGCTCAGTAAAATTAACAAAAATAATCAATGACATAAGTATATAATTCCTCTTTCCATTTAGTCTAACTCCCCTTTATAACTCTCTTAACAATTAAACATCTCAAAATAATGACAATAGTCTCTAGTTGTGGGGGAGGAACTTGTGATGCTCTGATGAGGTGGAGAGATGTGCTGGCAGTAGTGTATTCTACCAGAAGGGTTACCTATGCCAGACATGTCTTTGAGGAAGAGCCAGACTAAGTGCATCCATCATCCCAGTTAATATGCTGAGAAAACAGAAAAAAAAATTCTATACCTATTTCTCAGGTCAACAAAGACTGCATTAGATACTAGACTTCCTGGGTACCTGTCAATAAGTGAACAATGGGACTGTGCAGCTGTGGCTGGGGAACCATGGCCTAGCCCTGTTGGGTTACTGGAAGAACAATAACCAAAGAGAGGATAAAAGTAAACTGTATTTGAAACTTGCACCATTGTGGCCTGCTAATTATTAATCAGAACCAGCTAAGTGGGAATATTTAAAATGAATGTTTGAACATTGGAAAATTATTTATCCAGACTCAAATACAAAACTGTATTGTGGAAACACTATCAAAGCCATCAATACCTGACCATATATGTACAATACATTGCTTGAATTATTAACTAGGCACAAGTGGAATTGGACAGTTTGGACAAAAAACAAGACAACTAATGACTATGCACTATGCATTACATTCCCACCATGGAAGTGTCTTTGGACAATGCTGGCTCCCTTGGCTAGGAAATGGAGATGAGCACTACCCCCCAGAGTCGGGCATGACTGAACAGGGGAAACATTTACCTTTTTCTTTTAATCTACTCGGCAGAAATGGAGGCAGAGGGTCACTTCAAGTCAAACTATTGAAGAAGAAAAGGATGCATTGGCTGATTACATAACAGGCAATTACACAAAAATTAATGCAATTAATTACTGAATGTGCAAGAAACAGATTTGAATATAGAAATAATGTTGGAAGAACAGAGTGTTGGCAAGGAAAAAGCATTACATGGTCAATTTCTACAAACTATTGAGGAGAAAGTGGAACTGGAATAGTAACGAAAGAAACTGAAGGCTTGATTTTGGCTGCTCAAGAGCAAGCTAATCAAACTAATGCAACCAAGGCCAGAATTGAAATTTTTTCAAATGATTCAAAGTGCACATTGTGCAAAGAAACAACACCCCCCCCCCAAAAAAAAAGCAGCAGAAGAAAAATAGCTGTGTCTTGGTGTTCTTGCCACTAAGACGTAATCCTTGGTAAGGGCTCTTTACTCTTCATTTTTCCACACCTGCTTCATCTCCCAAAACTCAACAGAAAACCAGAACACACTGTGGAATTTATGTGCAGAAAGAGATCATGATCATGAGATCTGATCTAGGGAGATCACCAACTATTTTTTCAAGTGGCAACTAAGGTTTCATTTGAAGTATGCATAAAGCAGAAAAGCTTCCCCAAATATCCTTTGAAATTCTGTAACTCCATCAGGTCCCAGAGATTGACCAATCAAGAGAATTCTAACTCCCTGTTATGGAACAGAACTTCAGAGTATTCAAAAAGTTATCCATTTATTACAAGGAATAACGAGTATTCTCACCCAACTCTAGATCGTATTTCCACTACCCCAAGTTCAAAACTAGATCCAATGTAATCCTCCTCCTGCCTCAGGAAACAGAGCAGGCAGAGAAAGTGGTGAACATCTTTTATAAAATAATTATTTGTGGCACTACATGACAAGAAGGGAATCATGTTTTAAAATAGAGGTCTGTAGCAAATTGTTATAAGACAACCACATAGCTGGGTTTGGTGAAAACTTCATTTTTGTATAAAATATGAAAACATTAAGGAATTTGGTTGTGCCTAATGGAAGCATAGAAATGCATGAATGAAAATTGAGCTATTCAGCACCATGGTCAGCTACTTTTAAGTCTTAATTTGAGCAGACTCCAGCTATCCCATTTAACCATCCTATTTGAGATTCATTTGGAATGCAATACAACAATGATAACGTTTGAACGCTTACAGTTGATGGTAACAAAAGCCAATATTGTGTTGTGTATGAGCGATATTTGCTTCCTGGGAATATGTACCTGAATTGATTTGTCCCTTTTGGAAAGAACCAGCACCTTCATATAGCTTGCCAGTGTTATCCATACTCTGTCAGGAAAATTGATATGGAAACTCTCCAGAGAGGATGATTATTATAAATTTGCATAACTTGCCTTATCAACTACAGCACCTTAGAGAGGGAAAGCTATATTCATGATGTTTAATTTTTTAAATTATTTTTAGTCTCAGACTTCATTGCATGGTCAATTATATGCAATTTAAGAATTTTATTGAGGAGTGTTTGCTTATACCATTCAGGAGATCTCTATGTGAAATTCCAGATTATTGAGTTAAAGATTTTTGAGATTCTTTTATTTTGAGTTTCAGACATTTTACTTTTTCTTTTTTTAAAATAACATTGGCTATTTGCAATTTCACTTTTAACACAATGCTTACAGTAATGTTTAAAAACTAGAAATTAAATATAAAGCATGCTTTTTTTAACAATGGACTTGATTTTTTTCCCCCCAGTGGTTGGCACAAGTCTATCAGTCACAAGGAATGATGGTTGGTGCAGAAATGTGTTACCGAAAAAGTCTAAAATTGGCATCACAGCAAGGGAACTTGAGCGGAAAACTCTGTAGTCTTCTAAGACTTGCTAAACTTGCCTTAGAAATCTGCATGGTAAGAGTTTAAATTGTTAAATGATAAAATGAATAAATTGCAGTAATCTGATACTAAAATAGTTCTTCTCAATTAACCATTATGGGAGGAATCAGAAAAGCAAGATATTTTGTCTTTGCAAATTGTATGATAACAATTTGCATATGCACCAAAGACAAATTCCTTGTGTGTCCAATCACACTTGACCAATAAAGAATTCTATTCTATAAAGTAAATTGTGTTTATCGGGTTTCATCACAAATGTACTATGAAATAATAGTATTTGTCAGCTATAAATAGTTCTTAGAGATTTGCACTTTTAAAAAAAGATATTCCGCACTATAATGATTGTAAATATTTAAATTTTACAATTTGGAAATTTAGTTGTTAACAGCATATACATATAGCTAAAATAGCAGGGATTTCGCTTTAATATATCATATTGGAAGTCAGTTCATTGTTCTGTTAGTGGAGTCAAGAATACTTCGATAAAATGTTTTGTTAATATAATTGATAGTGGGGAGTATTGTTTTACATGGTGGGTGACTTATGAAAGGGGATACTGATTAGAGTTTCAAAATAATATTCATGAATTAAGACCTTTTTGTCTATGATATGGAGAGAAGAGTTGCATTAAAGAATAGATTTAAATGAATATTTGGTAAAATTAGTAGCTTTGGCTAATCCATTTTACCAAAAGAGTTGGAAGTTATTTCCTTATGTTAGAATTCTATGCTACTTTTCGTACTAATTAAGAGGTGAATGGAAAAAATGATATATCACTATGAAACTATTTGTAGCTGTAATTGCTGCAAGATATGATGGTGTTAGATATAAGTAACTGGGTGTTTAGTTTTTTGTTTGTTTGTTTAAAGGCTAATGTTTCAAATGATCACTGGCCATCTCTAGTTCAAGAAGCCACCACAGAAGCTATGAAAATTTCCTTCTGTCCTCTGGGTATTCTATTTCAAGCACTTATGCAGTATAATCGCAAAATGGGTTCTCGGTAAGTATAGGTTTGTATATTACGTGGCACTCATTTATGAATGTCACAATATTTTTATTTACCCTAATTCAAAAACATAGATGGCATAAAATTAAAAGACAGTTGAGGGTTGCTGTCATAAAGTATAACATAATAGAATGCAGTAGAGAGTCTTGTTTGATGGAGGCAAAATCCCTAAACTTCTTGTTGCCCTGTGAGTAAGGACATGGTTGTTGCAAATTGCTGTGAAAGTTCTATTGTCAGGGAGGCCTTTTAAAACTGCAGAATAAATTGCCTGTTTGGAAGCTTTATAGGAAACTCAAAACAGCATTTCTGGCTGTTATACAGTAGCTTTGCGTGCATGGAAATATTCTTTGAACTGGGGCCAAGAATCTGATTGAGTGATAATGAAGACATTTTCTCACCTGTAAACAGTCAACATCTATCTAACAGGCTGTTTGTGCCCCCTCTTAATGGTGCAGTTCAGTATTTCACTGTCTTTTAATGATGTGTTAGATTTATATTTCAGAATATAACTATTTTCTGCTCATTTGTAGTGAGAAAAATCATGCTTACTTGTAAATATAAGTATGTATTTGAATATCTAAAATGCTGTAGATTCATACTTATTTTGCCATTTTCTCATTATATTTTATAACATCTAATCAGTATTCTACTTTTTCTGTTGGTTTTTTAGAGAAACACGTCGTATGTTAGAGAGAGTGGTATATCAATCTGGATTTCCAGAAACTGTAGTATCAGTTGCACGATGGTATCTCTTAAGACATTTATATGCCAAAGATGATTATGAATTAATTGATGTAAGAAATATTTCCATGTTATATATGCTAAAGAGATTTCTCAGTGCTTTATTTTAGAGTTAAATATGCCCAATGTTATTTATTTAAGTGGATATATACACTTTTTTCATTTGCAAAAAAATTTTTTTTTAATATTGCACTTATGGAATGTTCTTTTCAGGAAGTACTATTAGAATTTGTCTTTAATAGCTTTAATGAAGGATTATAATTTTATATTTCTAGTAAGTGCTACATTTGATTTTGTTGTATCTTTTTTCAGTTCAAATGGTTGCATTTATACATTGTACCATTCATTTTAACCTTTAACTAGAAGGATAGTTAAGGAACTTCAAATATATATGATAGTTATATGTTAGGTAAAGAAATATTATTTGGGATATTGAAAATAATTTCTTTTTCATACCATAATGCATTCATGAATCAAAAGTGCTCATTAATCATATAGTTGATATAGTTGAACAACCCCAAGGCCCTGGAGGTGAGCAGGTTTGCGGCCAATCTTTAGGGGGAGTAGTATTTGTGACCAAAAAAAAAATAGTTGAACTGCTCTTTTGTTCTTCTATTTTCCAAGAAATACATTTATCTCCTAATTCCTTTTTGTTCCTTCATATAATGAATGTAATCTGAAGTACAGTGGGAGAACTGCTTTATCTGCTTTCAACAAAAAGGACCGTTGCCACTGCTAAGTGCAAGGAGCCATCGGATTCCCTCCTCCCTATACCTCTTACATGTTCATACCAATTGTGGGCTGCTTCAGTTTTAAGTATTGAACAGAGTAAAGGTGGGATGGGGACTTTGGCTATCTTGCCACAATCTTTGGAGGAATAAACTAGGGGGAAAAATAGCATGGAGGAAAATGCTATTACTTAAGTTACCCCACTATCCATACATCAAACTGTAAGTTGCAAAACTAGAAGTATGCACAGCTTATGTTTTCTTTCGAAACCAAAACCATCTTGTTCTGGTAGTTACGCTTTTGGGTTAGCTGCGTATCGAAATAGAAAATGTTATGGTATTTCTGGATTTTAGCTGAAACAAAATTCTAGCAGAACAATGCTAAGGTAACCCTGATCCTGAGGTAACCCTAACCCTCTCCCTTTGCTTCTGAGTGGCCATGTTTCTCTCTCATCTCAATGCTTCCTTTTGCTCCTCTGCTTCCCCCCCACAACTACTGCTGCTAAAGTCCCAGTCCAACAGATCCTATAGGCCTTCCCATCTTCCTCATCTCTTCCCTCTCTCTCCAGTTCCTTTTAATTTTTTTTCATTTTCATTTTCATTTTATTAGATTTCTATACCGCCCTACTCCCGAGGGACTCAGGATGGTGCACAGCCAAACAATAAAAACACATACAATACAAAATTTAAAAATAGAATAAAATCAAATTAAATAATTTTGGCCCTGACAAATTTAAAACCCCAAACTTTTAAAACCAATTTAAAATTGAATATATAAATACAAAAAGATATTTAAAATTTTAAAAATCTTTTATAAAAGAGGGGGAAATTTAGGCCAGGCCGGCCTGGTGAAATAGTAAGGTCTTTAAGGCGCGGCGGAAGGTGCGCAGATCCGGGATCCTCCGTATCTCTGGGGGGAGCTCGTTCCAGATAGTAGGTGCCCCCACAGAGAAGGCTCTCCCCCTGGGGGCCGCCAGTCGGCATTGTTTGGCTGACGGCACCCGGAGGAGCCCCTCTCTATGGGAGCGTACCGGCCGGTGGGAGGCTATTGGTGGTAGTAGGCGGTCCCGCAAGTACCCGGGTCCTAAGCCATGGAGCGCTTTAAAGGTGGTAACCAAAACCTTGAAGCGCACCCGGAAGACCACCGGGAGCCAGTTCAGCTCGCACAGGAGAGGTGTTACATGGGAACGCCATGTCGCTCCCATAACCACCCGCGCGGCCGCACTCTGCGCCAGTTGGAGCCTCCAGGTGCTCCTCAAGGGGAGCCCCATGTAGAGAGCGTTGCAATAGTCCAGGCGGGAGGTGACAAGGGCATGAGTGACCGTGCGTAACGAGTCCCGATCCAGAAAGGGACGCAACTGGCGAATCAGGCGAACCTGATGAAAAATCCTCCCGGTCACGGCCGTCAAGTGTTCTTCTAAATTGCTGCTAATGTATCCACTTTTGCATCTCTCGGTTATTACAGTTCAAACTCCCAGCAATAGCTTGCCCCACTGACTTAGCACTTAACCCTAGCACTTTCCCTGCCTCTCCCAAGTCGCTGCTGCTGCTGCTGCCTACATGTGACCTTAACAATGAAAATCCTCACTCTTTGGCCTGTTCTTTTTCCCCACTCCCACACTCCTCAGCCCAGTTTAATTCTGTATATAGTACAAACATCTGAAAGATGGATGTTTCAGAGCAGGTCCAGAGCACCTTAAAACAGCATGGAATCGTTCGGCTCAGAAGGTTTTTGCAATCCCTGTGTACAACCAACTGGCCTATTTAGGTTGTGATTGATTAGCAAATGTAAACATCCTTAATAATCTTACATTCTGAGATATTCATATTAATGCATTTTTCCCCCTCTGCTTTCCCAATTCTGCAGGCTCTTACAGCAAATGCCAAAGCTAATGGAGATATTCGAGTTTTGGAATTAGACAAGAAACTCTCAGCAGCAGCCTCCTAGCACAAACATTAGTGAAGAATCAGAATAACTTTTGGAACTTTTGGAGGCTTTTGGAAACAACATCTTCATGACAGATACCTTGAATTTAAATCACAAGTGCTAACAGTCCAATTTATATTAAAAGGAATCGGTTATTAAACTGTCCAGTTGAAATTTTATTGAAGTATTTAATCTCCTACTGAGAAATTACAGTGTATGCTTTTTACTTTGAAAAGCACAAAGGTTTTGACCTCTGTTCTAGAGTTAAATATGACAGATTTCTGTCTTTGAAACAAACCTTAATAATATGTCCATGTGTTAAATAAACTTGGGACTATGTCTATCTTCATAGTCTGCTAAGACCTTGCTGTTTCTGTCGGTGTAATTTTTTTTTACCATTTAGCAATATATCTTTCTACAGCTTCTCAAACAAAATAGCCTTTAATTTGGTGGGTGATGAAACAATAAAATCTGTTGAAACATTGTTTACAACTTGTTTACATCTTACTCTGCGTGCAGAACCTTTTAATTCAGAACTTTATGATTTCATCCAAATATTTTTTTCCGGCTATGTTTAATGTTATGTATCATGGCTGTCTTTCACCGTACAGTTGCAGCAAACCTTTGATGGGCAGAGTCTGAGAAAAGTAGATTTTCAGTTCTCTAGTCTCATTCATTAACCTTCACTAGAGTCCATTTTGGAAATTAATATTTTTAGTTTAAATTAGATTCAAAGATGATACGAAGCCATAGTACTTGATGCTCTCTTGCTCATCAAGTTCAAGATGTTTCAGAATAGAATACTTTCAAACATAGCATAAAATAGATGGTAAGTATGAAGTAGGACATGCTAATAATCACAAATGTTATTTCATTGTTCTTAAATTGTTTTTCATATACAAATGCTGGCCTATAATTTGGAGCCAAAGTGGAGAGATGTATTTTTATTTCAATTTCAAGCCATTTCTGTGATTTAAAATTCTCTTGTTTTCCACCGCCACCCAACCCACTTACCAGAAAAAAAGGGTTAACTAATATTCCTTCCACATTAAATTCCATTTTTAATTAATTCGATTTATTATATTTACATCCTGTCTGTGTCCCAACTACTCTGGGAGGGACAGTATGAAAAACATGAGACCTAGTACTCTAACTGAATTGCTCATATTTAACCTTTCTGAAGAATTCTCCACACAAATGCATTAAGCTCTTCTTTTTTCCTCCGTAGTGTTGTTTTTATTGATAATGACCATCAGTTTGCTTGTCATTAAAGTGAAATTATATTTGTTGTACTGCTAAGCATTAGATAATTACAGTAAATCTACATTTCAGTAGAATGGACATTTCCTTTGAAGAAATAGTTCTTAAGTTTAGACATTCATATTCAGTATTGCCCTTACATCAATTGTAGAACCCACTTTTGACTTAAAGGTTGACAGAATGATTCAGTCTGCATTTTATGAAAACAAGAATTTTTACTGCTTATAAAACCACTTTCTCTACTTGGTTTTGCTGCCTACTTAGTCACTGATTTTGAACTATGTTCCCTCTTCCTTTTTTGGGCTGTTGGATGTAAGAAGGTAAAAACCAATAAAGGACACCATCTGCCATTGTATTAGAATAATTCTATATATTTTAAAGTCAGTTTTTGCCTCCATACGTTAGAAAAGGGTTTATAAATTTATTATTATCTAGCCCAAGGGTCAGCAACCTGCGGCTCTGGAACCACATGTGGCTGTTTTAACCCTCTGCTGTGGCTCCCTCATTTCATCCCTCTGCTGCGGAGAGAAGCAGGCGACCACTGCTGTTGCTGCCTCCATGGCCTGCCTGATGCTCTTGCAGCACCTTGTGCAGCACAGTGAAATTTAGTGCACTTCACAATGATGGAGACGGGTCCCCTCTTCCTGGAGCCCATTACGACCCTGCCCCACTCACCCCTGGCAACAGGAGCAGTGTTGGTTGTGATGTGGGGTGGGCCAGTGTCTTGGGGTGGAGAGCAGGTTGCGTGTCCAGCACCAACAAAGGCCAGAAATAGCCACCCGCTGTTTGCTGCTGCAGTCTGTCAGGCAGACTGCAGAGAGAGAGAAACAGATTCGGCTCACTTAGGCTCCTGCTCCCCTCTCTCTGCCTTTGCCCAGTTTTGCAAAGATTCAGCGGATGCTGCCTTGGTGGTGGTGGGGTCATCCCATACTTTGCTTGCCAAACATCTTCAGGAGTGCCTGAGGACTATATTTTCCGGCCACTTTGGACCAATTTGCAGGATGAGTATGTGTGCCTGTGTGTGTATGCTGCTGCTTGGGATGATGCTTCTCTGAAGTGCGTGCAGCGAACTAAGGCGGCAACCTTGTGGCAGTGTGATGTAACAGCCTGACAGTTACTCCTTTTGCAAAGCAAGGTTTATTTTTGTATCTTTCCAGAGACAGAATGTGGCCAAAGTTCCTGTAGGCTTATTCCCTGGGTGTGTGGGTTTGGAAGTGGGGGGAGAGGGAGAGAGAGAGACAAGATGGAGAGAAAGAGGGAGAGAGACAAGATAGAGAAAGGGAGGGGGGAGAGAGGTGAACAATACACCCGAGGTGGCTGGTAGGGGTGAGGTGGGGCTGAACGGGGCAAATAATTTAACAACCAGTTCTCTGCCCTAATGACTGTCTGGGTAGGTGTGGCTGGGGGTGTCATGTGACTGGGTGGGAGTGAATGACATTGAGTTGGCAATGCCCACCCAGTCACATCAGTTGTTAAATTATTGGCTCCCTGTGTTTTCTGTGGGAAATGGGTCCAAATGGCTTTTTGGGTGTTTAAGGTTGCAGACCCCTGATCTAGCCTGTGAGACTCGTCATCAAGTTTCAGTGCTACCAGTACATAGAAGCAAATATAATTCCCCAAATATGGGATTGAAGAAAAAAATGTAATTAATTTCCTCAGTGCTTTACAACTTGAGGAGATTACTACTGGAACTACTACTAAAATAATGGCTCCCTCTCAGGTTATTGGTCCCAATTCTTCCTCCTATTCACTCAATCTGCTTTTTTTTTTTAATTTGATTTATATTCTGCCCTTCTCCGGAGACTCAGGGCGGCTTACAATGTGCTAAGCATTTTTCAGAACTGATGGAACCTCATGGTTGATGCTCTGATATTTTTTTCTTCAGAGAATGATTTGAAGTGTTGCAATGAAGTTTCTCTCAGGAAACAAAAATGTTATGCAACAACCTTTGCATTATTCAACCACTTGATTTCAATCTTACAGAAGACTGCAAAGCAAGTTCCATTTGAATTTTTAAGAACATTTGCTCCTCAAAAACTGGTGATAAATTATATCTGGAATCTCTTTGTTAGAAAATGTACTGTACATGAGAGTTGGTCAAGGAGGGGCATGTTGCTTGTATCTTTTAGTTCCATCGCTACTTTGACAAAAAAAATTGGCATTTTAAATGTCTTAACAAATTTAAGTGGCTTTAAGAGGCTTGCATATCTATTCCTCAGAATATTTCTGGGCATATGGCTACATTTTTGCAAACTTAGCTTTTTCCTTCTTACAAATAAATAGAATTAAAAACAAAGTGAAAAACAAATTGGTAGCTAGAATACTGGATGTAAAAGTACTCATTTGAATTTGCAGAACAATTGAAATTTAAAAGATTTCTTCATAAAATGAGATATGTTTTAGGAAAAGTATTTGTTTTTTTCATAACTGTTAACAAAATTACATGAATGAGCTAATAAGGTTGTATAAGTTTCTCTGTAAGGGCAGGAAAGATGCTCCTAATTTGAGAACGTCAGGATATAACTGCAGATATCTGATGTAATTGTTTGTCAAAATAAACCAAGCAATGACTTACACAATTGCTGTTAAGCCCTTGCATTTTATTTTTTTCAAACATAAATGAAGTGTTAATATGATTCTATTTTAACTTATGTCTGTTCAGAATTATGACAGTGCTTTTGTTACAGAGTTACAGGAAAACAAGTCTGATATTGTAGAAATAAGTTAACTTTTTAAACCTTTTTAGTATTTTCCCTTGATGGAACAAATGTAAACGCTAAACAAAATGTATTAATCTTTGAGTTCACTGAGTTTTCGTCGTAGCTTTTTCATATCTTGCTTGAATTTCTCTTCTTCAAGTTTTAGCTTTGTTGTCTGTATATGTTTGAGTGCGTCAAGAGAGTCACGGATAGATTGAAATCCTGATAAATAACAGGCATCTTTTAGTAAATGGCAAAATTATCATTAATATCACATTTTGTGTTTATACTATTCCAAAATAATTTTTGACTATTGCTTCTTAGCTTAAGGTCATCATTTGATCTATCATTTTAATGTGTCATTGAGCTAGTTTAGTTCTCCTTTAAGATGAGCTCAGCTTTAAGATGAGCTAGTTTAGTTCTCCTTTGATGCATAAATAAGGTGAGGCCTGACATCAGACTGATTAAAAGTATATATATATATATATACACATATTTTCTGGTATGAAAACTGAGAAGACTAGAAATAACAATAGACCTGAACTCATAATTTCTCTATCTAAATATCAGAATAATCAGTTATTTCTGCTGGAAGCTGTTTTTTGTCCTTTATGAAAATAAAGGTTTATAAAGTGAACCACAGAAAGACTTTCAGTTTTCCTCCTTATGGTATGATTTGATAATCTGGAGAATGACAAAGTTGTGTGGCTTTATAACACATATGCAAACACACAAATGCATGTAAGTTTGAAAAACAACCTCACCTGATCTGTATTCATTTTGCATTCCTTCTAGTTCATTCCACATCAGCTTTTCAAATCTGGTAATCTTTGCATGTAGTTTATTTTGATCGTTTTTTACCTGGCTGAGTTCCACATCAAACTGCAATGTTTTTTCTGTGCTTTCTATTCTTTTGGAGACATAGTATAAGCCATCTTCCAATTTCTTTTCCAGTATTTCCTTTTGAAAGAGTTATTGTGAAAAATGAATAGAATTACTCTACTAAAAATGTTATATTTATTCATTCAGTATAAAGGAATGAAATCAACCCTGCTTGTGTGCTATGTTTTTTCTGTAGATGTTCTATAATGTTTATAATTATTTTTATTTTTAAATTTACATTTGCAAAAATGATAGATCTCATTTCCCAGTTAAATAGGTAACTGACTTTTTATGGAACAGCCAAGAAGTTGGGATGGATTTAAAGCTAATCTGGTGTAAGAGGCTTCCAATGTTTTTGATATACGTTTTACTATGAAACTCTGAAGATGTTTCAGCTCATAAAAATTATTTGGTAAAGTGAAGGGGAGGAGGGTCCAAAGAAATGTTGGATATCAAAATCCTTTGCATGAAGTGCAGATCTCACAAGTATATAGTACTATTAACTGCAAAAAGCCTTTCCCCAAGATTTCAATTGAGCTTGGAAAAAAATGCTTCTTATTTTCTGGCTCATGTAGAAGTCTGGAAATAAAATTAAATGAACAATTGGCTATGAAGCAGCAAGTCTTTAATCATGGTTAGATCCAACATCATAAAATGTTGAACATTGTAACTAAAGTCCAAGCTACTAATTAAAGATATGGACAGAAATTACATCATTGGTTTCCTAATTTTTGAGCTAAAAAAACCCAGACAATCATAGCCTAAATTCAGATGGGTTGGTCTCTGCAATTTGTGTTGTTCAGAATTGTGGATCAGTTTTTGGCAATTTAGTTTGTGGCTCTATCTGGATCAATACCAATTTTTGCTATCTACTCTCTAGCAATTGTCCCCATGGTAAGTTTTGAACAAATAACATATTTTTAAGATAGTGCTTAATTTGACTATGAAATTGCTTTTCTGTTTCTCAACTTTTTTCTTGTCATCTTTTTATTTCAAATGTTATGTTTTCAAATAATTCCAATATTTATAATTTGCTTGAAAACCTTGTGAACAGTGGGGAATAAGCCCCTCTCTGAGGAAAATGGGCAGTTAAGTACAAAACATAAAGAAATGGTTTTTAATACATTAAGAAAAACAATTATATATACTGCTATATATGTGTACCTCTATTATCAAATATTTTTATTCATTTTCTTATTAGGTTTTTCATTTAGTGATTAAGTTACTAAGCAGATACAAGCACAATAAAGGTTATTGAAAAGAAACATCTCAAGATAGAACTGAAGATTTAAAACTGGAAGCCAGAGTCATTTCTAACTGATGAGGAGCCCACAGTGATTTTGTTTTCAAAAATCAAAGCACTTAGCAAACATTGACTTAAAGCTTCAATAATTTTAATCTATAATATACAACATTTAAAACTTGCTGCATGGTGCAATAATTTAGGATTAGCAATCGTACAGTATGCCTTTTAGATTATTTTATAAAACAACTAAATTGTCTCCTTTTGAAACTAAAGTGAAGTGTTCCAGATTATCACACCAAGTGCTCCTCTCCTGCCTCGCCAAAAAAAAAAAAAAAGTTATGTTTAGATAGCGTGTCCTGATCTTGGATCAGCTACTTTCTGAAGCTAAACACTCTGCCTAAGTGCTTGCATGAAGCCAACGTCCTTCCTCTTGCCAAAAACTCAAGCTGTAATTCAGATTGCAGTTTGAAAAAGGAGCACTCTGCCATCTGTTAGAGACTTATTTGAGATGGCATATTTTATTGCCTGTGATTGAAAGAACAACATCCATACCGTAGCAGCTTAAAATCCATACAGCCCTGACTGTCCCAAGTCCCAAAGTAACCTTAGTATATTATGTTTCTCTAACAATATATTGAACACAAAAAGCAAAGATGAATGGGCTTTCAATGTCTAGTAATAAAATCTGATTGGCTCCTATGCTCCCTTCAGGTGTTCCTGATTTCTGTACTTCTGTTGTAGATTCTTCGTCAGATAATCTTTTCACCATCTTCTTTCCCGGAATTCTCTGCTGGCTCATTTCCATAACTCAGCCAGTATTACTCATGTAAGATCACTGCAAATGTTAAGCAGATCTAAACACTTATCAATTTAAAATTTTTCTGCTTTTCTTTTATAAAAGAGGCCTTTTGAGAAAGCGTGTTATGCTTGCATTTTTTGCATGAATTACAAAAGCACTTGCCAATCTCTCCTTGATTGTAGCAAAGAGCTGATTTGTGAAATGGACTTGCTCTTGTTCAGATCTCCTCAACTCACTTTCCATCCACTTTCGTTGGTTTTGAATTTGATCTTTAAAATCATTTAAAATACCATTTATCCTAATATTTAAAGAGAAATTCTTTTTAATTTTCATGAAAATGAAACATGAAACATGCAGTTTTTCTGTACCATGATCTCACTACAAAAGCAATTTGAATAATAAGTAAATAGGGTTTTTAGTTTAATTTTCTTATGACAATCAAACTCATGTGGGTAAAAGCTTCACTCAAACAACTTCCATAAATTTATTCAGATTTCACGTCATGAATCAGATTTATTCCATATACTCTTCATTTTTGCCACTTTTGGTAGTTAACAATTTTCTGAAGTGGCAACATTGGTGGTATGGTTTTAGTTTCAAGGCTATAAATACTTATATGATATTTGATGATATGTATTCTCCCAGCAAGTGAGATCTTTAAAATGTATTTTGAAAGTGATCAAAAGCTTATGCACTTTTAAGCATTGTAAGTCAGCTTCTGATCACAGCTTTTACAATGGCAAATCTAGATCTTTTGCAAGTATAGGAAAGAAGTTGTATATGCGCATCAATGGTGCGTGTGTGTCCACAACTGATGAACAGATATATCCAAGACAAGAATGAAGTGAAGAAACAACACTTCTCCAAACACTTCTGAGTTGTCTACCTATCCTGTTTTTTTAACAAAAACATACTGATTTTACAATTAAATATAAATAGATCTTCATCTCGAATCTGAATTAGTATTTCACATCTGACTTAAAAAATAATTCAGAATGCAAGAGAGTACAGTTGTAGCATCTGTATCTTATTAAAGCTGCTGCATCTTTTCAAGTATAAGCAGCTCTTTCAGTAGGGCTTTCATTGAAACAATATCAATCTTAGAAACACACAGTTACTTCAACGAACGTAGATAGGTGCTGCATTTAAGCACTTGTATTCAAAAGCAATTTTTCAAAAAGAAAACAAGCATAGCACAGCTTTATTTTACACTTCTTTATATGATTTAGGAAAATAAAGATCTGATATGGTTATGTATAGCATAAATGCTCTCCCCACCCAATTTTATAGTCTTTTTCCTTCTCTAAACCCTCAACAGTTTTATTTCTTATTTATTTTATGTATTTATAAATCAAATTTAGAAACTGCCCAATTCACTCACAGAATGACTGTTTACAAAAACAAATTTACATTGATTTTCTGTCTTCTTTCTACTTATTCAGTTTCATGATAGTTCTTTTGCATTAAATAAGAAAAGTTTTGTTGTTACAGCTATCAGTAAAAGTAAATGAAAGCACTGTGCAGTTTCAGTTAAAGCACTGAATTAGCTTTGCAAAAAAGATTTATGTGATTTCATAAACATTTATCCTTATTGGCGTGTCAGGATTTTTAAAGGCCAGTAAATTAATTTGGTGCTGTTCCCTCCTGCCAATACCATTGTACCATAATTTCTCACCAAGCACATTAACATAATTGAAAAGCTTTGTTCCCTTACTTGAAGTCCAAGAGCTGCAATTCATGGTGTTGATCACCCTGTATTGTCTTTAAATTTGAAGTCTGTTCTGAGTTTGAAGTCTCTATCTTGCCTAAAAGATGCATTACCTAATAGGAACAACAACAACAGTAAAACATTATGTGCTAAAATCCCAGCATTTACATTAAATACACATTATGACTGCAGTGACTAAGGGAAAAGTCAGAATTTCAGATAGAGCCATTCTTATAAGCTTTTCTCAGAATTAATTTTGCTACATAATAAAAGATGCCCATCTATTCCAAAATAATTATTAATGTCCAGTGTTTGTTGTATTTTTTATAGAGTCTTTGTACAGAAATGATCAGATTATACTCTGTTTCTCCCAAAATAAGACATCCCCTGATAATAAGCCCAATTGGGCTTTTGAGTGCATGGCAATAAGGCCAAGTGCTTATTTCAGGGTTCAAAAAAATATAAGACAGGGTCTTATTTTCAGGGAAACACGGTACATAGGTTGCTAGAGAGAAAGTGAAGATGAGACCCTTTTAGCTAATATTCTACATTTTCAGGAAGAACTATGCTATGTGCCAGAGGTGGTATTCAGAACTGGCAGGTTCTGACCAGTTCTGGAGAACCAGTAGCAGAAATTTTGAGTAGTTCGGAGAACCAGTAAATACCATCTCTGACTGGCCCTGTCCCCATCTATTCTTTGCCTCCCAAGTCCCAGCTGATCAGGAGGAAATGGGGATTTTGCAGTAACCTTCTCCTGGAGTGGGGAGGGAATGGAGATTTTACAATATCCTTCCCCTGCCACGTCCACCAAGCCATGCCCACCAAGCCATGCCATGCCTACCAGGCCACGCCCACAGAACCAGTATTAAAAAAAATTGAATCCCACCACTGCTATGTGCTAATCCATGTGGAATAGTCAACAAGTATTAATCTTTTTCCTGAGGAGGTTTAAATTGCCCTACTTCTGTCATATTTCTGCATGAAAGCTTACCTTTGTTTTTACATAGTGACTGCTTTGGATAACAGTCATTTGCAGTTATGATAGTGATGAAAAAGTAATTTTGCAACCAATCCTTAGAGAGACTTTTAAGCATAAGAAAACTGAAGTAGGATTGTAAACACAGTCTTGGTTTTTCTTGATGACTGTTTTACTTAACAACCAAGTTTCCAGTTTCAATTGTAGCTGCTAAATGAGTACTACTTGTACCAGTAACATGTTATATGATTATGCAAGCATTTGTTCTGTTTTTTCATTAGTTGCAGAAGCAGCTTTCTTTCTAAGAACTATGGGCAAGTTCAAAAGAGCTTCATTTTACATTTTCTACATAGAACATACACATCTGCTTACCTTTTGTCAACAAGTATGATCCTTTGGTACAGGAAAAATACAAAATTTGGGAAATTCATATATTGGTAATAGTGATAAGGACACCAGATAAACATTTCTTTACAAAGGGAACAAAGCCCATATTCTAATAGAGAGGTGGAGAACCTTTGGTCTGTGGGATGGTTAGGAAGCCGCTGCAAAAGTCCCACCTAAGACTTTGGCCTTCCTCAAAGCCTTCATTTTCCTCATCAAGAAGAGCTCATGCACATATAAAGTCAGATAATTTTGAAGCTTATAGCTGGCCTACCTAGGTTGACTATTCACATCAAGAATAGTGGTAGACATTGACAGCTGCCCAGGAATCAAATTAACAAAATGAAAAATAATCTTGCCCTTAATTAGGAATACAGAAAAGGTAACGGTGTGAAAAAGTACTTAAGAACAATTTTTAGTATGATGAGCCAGAAGTATATACTTCACAAGATTTTTAACAGCAAGCACCAGGTATGATTGATTAGTCTGAGAGTATAACCTCATAAAAATTTTAAGTGTATCAATAATCTGGGAATTTCAATGGAAGAATAATATTAAACTTATTCTGAACATTATATGGTACAGAATGTTGGTATATTACCCAGTTTTTATTGCTAAAATATATTATTCACTTTCAAAAATTTTCTGAAAATATAAAGAGCAGATCAGATCATTTTTTTCATATTCGGCAGCAATATGGGCTAACTTGAACAATTCTGGAAAATGATTCACACCAGTATGAGACAAATCAATATGAAACAAATTCCTATTTCAACCTACAATACTACTATTATACTTCACTAAACCACATATCTCCTCAGAGTATATAGAACTGGCCTATAAGCAATAATTGCTGAAAGGATATTATCTGCTTCTTACTGAAAAGGTTGTCAAATCCCATTAATGGAAGAATAGCTAACCAAGCATAGGAATATGTCTCAATGTCAATAATAATTTTCTATCTTTAAAGCAAACTGGGAACTCTTCTTAGATTATAATCTAAAACATGGATTTGTACCATGTACAAAATGTGGATTTATTTATGTATAGAATCTATATTTTTATAAGATACAGAATTCATAATAGCTATTTTGTAATACAAACTGAATTTAGTAGTGTGCTGTTTAATTTGAAGATTTATACTGGATTGACCATAGTCTTTGTTACTCATTTTTAGCTTAAATTCAGTGGTGATTCTTAGTCCATTAATGTGATTACTCAAATCTAATTATATTTTAGAAAACAATATGACAATTTAAAATTCATCTTTATATATTTTTTTGAAGTGTTTAAATACAAAAAATAATAATCCAAATGCATTTTTACTTCAATAAGTCTTCTTCAACAAAAACAGATCTAAGAACATAACTCTATCCAGCATTTAACTCTAATAAAAAAAAAATACAAAACTTTATTGGAATCTTAACTTTCAATGTCTGATGTGTGGGGTCTGTTTGAAGGTACCAGAGAGCAAAACAAAAAACAACAATAAAAAAGCCCTATTCACAATCAATTTTGCTCAAAATCTGAACACTTACATTAAAAAAAGTCTCAGTAATAAAGCTCAAATATAGACAGGTTAAAATTAGAATGTAGGTTTCTTCCATTTTATTGAACCATAGAGCTGAAAGGTATCTTGGAGGTCTTATAGTCGAACCCCCTGCCCAAGGCAAGAGTCCTTATACCATTCTGGACAAATGGTTATCCAATCTTTTCTTGAAAACATCCAGCAATGGAGCACCCATAACTCAAGCTGTTCCACTGATTCTCAATGTCAGGAAATTCATCCTTATTTCCAGGCTGGATCTCCCTCTGATAAGCTTCCAATAATTGCTTCTTGTCCTGCCCTCGGGTTCTATGGATAATAAATTGACCTTTCTGTGACCATCCTTCAAGTATTGGAAGACTGATATCAGGTCTCCCCTAAGCCTTCTCTTCGTTAGTCTAAAATGCCTAGTTCCCTTAATCATTGATTTAGCCTCCAGATCCCTTATCATCTTTGTTACACTTTTCTGCACTCTTTTTAGGGCTTCAGCATTTTTTTTATATTGTGGTAACTAGAACTCAATTCCAAATATGGCCTCATTAGTGCAGTATAGCGCAGTACTATCACTGGTCACCACCTTTAAAGCGCTCCATGGCATAGAACCCGGGTACCTTCGAGACCGACTTCTGCCACCAATAGCCTCCTACCGGCCAGTTTGCTCCCACAGAGAGGGTCTCCTCAGGGTGCCATCGGCCAAGTTATGTCGGCTGGCGACACCCAGGGGGAGGGCCTTATCTGTGGGAGCCCCAGCCCTGTGGAATGAACTGCCCTTTGAAATACGTAAGATCTCCGACCTCCGGGTATTTTGTTGTGCACTGAAGACCCTGTTGTTCCGCCAGGCCGGGCTATCAACATAATAACTTTAAATTGGGGTATTTTAAATTTCTGGGGTTTTAAATTGAGCCGAATTTATTTAATAATTTTAAATTTTAATTGATGTTTGTCTTGTGTTTTTAAATAGGCTGTACACCGCCCTGAGTCCTTCGGGAGAAGGGCGGTATAGAAATAAAATTATACTTATACTTATACTTCCTGTGTTTTTTGCTGCTGTCCCTCTGCTGATCCAATCCAGGATTGTGATGGCTTTTGGGGGCAACTGCAGCACGTTGCTAACTCATACTTAAGTGGTGAGTCACCTGAATAGCTAGATCCCTCTCACAGGCACTATATTTGAGACAGGTACTGCCTACCTTGTACCTGTGTAGCCTAAATGCAGGACTTTACTTTTCTCACCACTGAACTGCATCTTGTTGGATAGGGCCCAATGCTCAAGTCTGTAAAATCCTTCTGACAAGATCCTTGACTCTATATTACAAAATATTAGCATTTCCCCCAGCTTAGTGTTACCCCACAAATTTAATGAGCACCATTTCAATCCCCTCATCTAGTTCATCTATGGAAGATGTTAAAGAGTATTGGGTCCAAAAGAGAATCTTGAAGTATTCCACTGCATACTTCCCTCCATGTAGATGTAGTTCCATTGAGGAACACATGCTGAATGCAGCTGGCCAGGCAACTGAAATCCATCTAGTGGTAGTACTGTCTATCCCACCTTCTTCTGTCTTACCAAGAAGTAGGCTGTGGTCTACTTTATCAAACACCTTGCTGCTATCTAAGTATACTATATTCATACCATTTCCTTAGTCCACTAATATAGCTACTCTACCAAAGAAGACAATTAAGTTTGTTGGCATGACCTGTTTTTAAGAAACGTTTAGAGCAATAATGCTTGGGAATCTCAGGACCTTTTCTGCGCTACAAAAAACCCCTGTATCTTTCTGTGTTTTACAATTGTATTAATAAACTGTCATTAGTCAAAAATAATGTTACAAATGGTAAGTATCGTGATGGCATCATTTCTCAATCTCCATATTTCAGCACTGTACCATGTTAATTGTACAAATGGCTTTTGCAATTATTCTGGATCTTTATTCCATCATAATGCTGCTGTATATCCTTCACTTTCTGTATGAAAAAAAACCCCATCTGTTTTTCCTCTTCCATTAACATGAGTCAGCAATTTTAAATCAAATGGAGAAGTTGAATGATTTGTAACATACAGTACAGATGAATAGATTCACTTCAGAGCCACTCACCTTCATCTCAATATTATTCACATAATTGTCCAAGGAAGACTGAACAGCATGAATTTCTTTCTCAAGTTTTGAAATCTCATGCCTGCTGATATTGATATCTCCAGAGAGTTTGGCAATGCTAGCATCGCATCTAGAAAGTTGATAACAAAGAAGAGGGTAGTTTCTGTATTTCCTCCATACCATAAATTTCCTCTTCTGTAACCATTCAGAAGTGTATCTCCAACAAGAATTTTCTTCCCTAAGGAAGGATTATGTATTTTATACCTTTACTCTTTTCTGATTCTTGAAACCTTTAGTTTCAGATATCTGACTACTCACTTCTGCTGGCTGCTAAACTCTGCTATAAAATTTAACTTAGTTGCACTACATTACAGTAGTTGTTTCCCCTTTTAATGCTAAGTACATGTGCTCCTCATTTTCCAGGATATTTGGTGACATCATAAAGAAAGATGTAACTACTCCCCCCCATTTCCTTATTTCACTTCTATGGACTTTTCCCAAAAATCTCAAAGATTAATGTATTACTGTGCATAGTAATGGTTCATAGTCCTTACACTTTTCATTCTTCTTCTACATTCTTTTATATCTCTAAGGCAAAACCAACAAACCCTTGTAGCATGTTGAGGAACTATCAGCATAAACTTTTATGAATCAGAGTTCATTTTATCAGATATATGAACAGTGGCTCATTAAATTTAAATATATGTAGGTTGATTGATTATGTAACATTAAGTTGTTTTCAATTCCTAACGACCACATAGATCTCTTTTTTCCATGTCAATCTATCCCTGTCCTATTCTTTTTTAAAAAATAATTTTTATTATTATTTTTAAAATAATTTTTATTAAAAAATTTGTTCCTATTCTTTCACGTCTCCCAGTGGTGTACTCATTGCCTAACTGAGTCCATTCACCTTGCTGCTGGTCTTCCTCTTCTCTTTTCTCTATCGTTTTCAGCATTAAAGCTTTTTCTAGAAAGCCTGGTCTTTGCATCAGGTGTCCAAAGTAGGATAATTTTGAGCTTGGTCATTTGTGCCTTGAATGAGAAATCTGGGTTGATTTGTGCAAAGATCCATAGGTTTGGTTTCTTGGCTGACCACAATATTCTGTCTTCTCCAGTACCAATGTTAAAAACACCAATATTCTTCTTATCCTATAGAGTCCAACTTCCACTTCCACAGTGTGTCACAGAAAATACCATGTACAATTCTGATCTTTGTAGGTATTATACGATCATGCTGCTTGAATATCTTCATGTCTGCTCTACACACACACACCAGATTTTTTAAAAAAGAAGTTGGAACATCTATTCTGTCAATTTAAGATGACATATCATTCCGCACATCTGGCAAGCAGATTTTGGTTCACAAAAGCTTCTAACATCAAAAACATTCCTTCAGATTCATCTGACTTTTTCACTGATGCGACATAAATTACTATGTGAAATCCCCAGATTATTTTCTCAATAAATTATTTCATAGAAGAATTTTAATTTTCCTCTTTTCTGGGTGCCTTGCAACATGGCATTCTTTCTTCTAGAATGGCCTTGCTGCACATTATGTGTTTGTATGTGCATTCATATGCATGTGTGTGCATGTGTACATACACATTCATTTTATTTTATTTCATTTAGAGACCACCCAACACCAGAGTGACCCTGGACACCTTTCACTTTATAAGAGTAGAAAAAAAAAATAAAAGAAAAAAAATCTCTTTTTGATTTATTTTATTGGTGATTTTTTTATTCTTGGAAACTAGGGCAGCTTAGACTTTCTTTAGGTAAACACTGTAAGCAAGCGATATGCAAAAAGTGCTTACATGGTTGTATAAATCATTTCAATGTCCTCTAGCTTAGCCCAAAAATAATTATTCATGGTTTCATTAAAATATAGGTTGCATAAATACAAGTACTGGTGTTACTATGACAGGAGTTTGTGCTGATCTTAGAGATTTGTGTTCCAGCTCTTGGTTCCTCAAAAACATAGCAAACTAATAAATATCAGAAATTGTCATTGGCTTAACTTCAAAAAATGAAATTATATATAAACATATAAATAATTGGATGTTCTAACAATCATATTTATTTATTTATTTATTGGTTCGATTTATATGCCGCCCTTCTCCGGAGACTCAGGACGGCTTACAATGCGTTAAGCAATAGCCTTCATACTTTTGTATATACCTGCTTAGTAGGGCTTTCGGGGCCCCCCTAAGCGGTGTTCTTTTTATACAAAGTTAGCTTATTGCCCCCACATTCCGGGTCCTCATTTTACCTACCTCGGAAGGATGGAAGGCTGAGTCAACCTGGTGAGATTTGAACTTGCAGTAATTGCAGGCAGCTGGCAGCTAAATGCTACTTAACAGCACTTTCGTCCGCTGCGCCACCAAGGCTCTTTATATAGAAAAATTCTATTATTTTCATTGTCAAACTGCTTCATTCAAGACTGTCCATAGGAATAGTTAAAAAAAAAAACAAATTCAAAATGGTGGTCACTTCAGTACAACTAAACTTCTTCCTGCTTTTTTATGCAGCCACAGTCTGCAAACAATACTGACTATGTTAAGTATATTTAATTCTGACAGTGGGCTTCTAAGACCATTGATTTGATTTATATGCCAGTCTTTATAGTAATTTTACTTACAGGTAGACCTTGCTTAATGATCACAATTGGCATTAGCAACTTGGTAATAAACAATCACATGACCATGATGGCCTTACAAACTTCAAACATTTTCTTCAATCATTAAGCGAAATGATGCAGTCGCTATGTGAAAAATCAACCTATTTCCAAAGTACCTGAAGGCAGGACAAGAAGCAATGGATGGAAACTAATCAAGGAGAGAAGCAACCTAGAACTAAGGAGAAATTTCCTGACAGTTAGAACAATTAATTAGTGGAGCAACTTGTCTGCAGAAGTTGTGGGTGCTCCAACACTGGAAGTTTTAAAGAAGAGATTGGACAACCATTTGTCTAAAATGGTATAGGGTTTCCTGCTTGAGCAGGGGGTTGGACTCAGTGGTGGGATTCAAGTAATTTAACAACCGGTTGTCTGCCCTAATGATTTCTTCCAACAACCAGTATGCCAAACTGCTCAGAAAGTTAACAACTGGTTCTCCCGAAGTGGTACGAACCAGCTGAATCCCACCACTGGTTAGACTAGAAGAAATCCAAGATCCCTTCAAACTCTCAGAATAAACTCTGTTATTCTGTTACCATTTTGCTTCCACTTTCTGTATTAACTCTGCTTCTTGAAAGCCAGTTGCAAAGCACATGAATGGTGATCACATAACTACAGGACACAGCAATACTGTAGTCATAAATGTGAGAATTGGTTGCGAAGTTACTTTTTTAGCACCACTGCAACTTCAAATGGTTGCTGCACAAGGCAACTGGTAAGCAAAGACTACATGTACATTAGTGGCTACAGAGGCAGCCATACAATATTTCTAATTTCTTTCAAAGATAAAAGTAGGAGAAAAAACATTGTTCAAAGTTAAGGACAAAATTATTTTTTGTTTGACTTTTCTGTCTCAACTTTAGGTGCAATATTATGTTTAAGCAAATCCTAAAGAAAACATTATTTTCTCCTCAAAACTGTAATGTGCAGGAAGGAGAAGCATATGGCCTTGTGCTCACTAAGATTAAAACATGGTTTATCGAATTGTAAGAAGGTAGCTCCCACCAACTCACCTGGCCACTCTTCCACGTAGGTCCCCAACCCCTTGCAGGTGTTTATGGTCCAGACTTTGCACAGCAAAATTAGTTCCTGATGTTACTTCATCTCTGGCTTTTATTTGTCTGTCCAACTCCTGGAATTTTATAAGCATTGTAAATGGCAAGTTACATAACATCAGCTGGGAAGAGAAATAACTTATACTAAAACAGTTCGGGCACTTAATTTTGGAACCTGAAAGGCACTGTTAGCAATTTGCTCTGGTAACAATTCAGAATTACATTGCAAAATAGATTGTTGGTATTTGTTCCATTGTTTTACAATAATAAGCTTGGTAGTACCTTTGGAACTTCTTAAAATGTGCAAAAGTAATATTTGCATATATATCACACATACATATATAGACAGTAAAATCTCAATTTTACAGATGACTATAGAAGAAAGGATTATTCCTTAGGCCTAAATATCCTAAACTGTGCAACTCTTTTATGCATGGACTTTTTGCTTGCATAACATGATTTTCTTCCTGTTTCCATTCAATCATATACAATTCTCAGAGATTGCCTGAACAAGTCTCTGCAGTTTTCTTGGCAAGGGTCCCCCTTCCTCAAGTGGTTTGCCATTGCTGGTGGGACTAGAACTCACAATTGCCCGGTTTTTTGTCGAACCCTAACCACTACACCAAACTGGCTCTCAAGATGTTATATATCGATAAAATGGCAAATAGGTATTTTTCATTGCACATGAAATTTGTTAAACTAAGATCAAATAAACAGAGCACACATATTGCTTTCAATATTCATTTTCAGTATAAAAATGTTAAGAATGTAAAAAAGGGGAAAATATCTAAAGATCATGCAAAAACATTTTAAAATGACAGATAGGTTAATAAACCACATAATGGGATTAGAATGACGGTTTTTAGCCTGGTGCCTTTATAGTACTAAGAAAACTTGCTGGAGTGTTATGCTATATTAAAATAAGCAAAACATGAATGCTTAAAGCAGTGTGCCACATAGAATGGCTCACGTACTCTTCTTTTTTGTATCCATGAGGACAAAACCCATCTACTTCTCACATTAATGAACTACTGTACATTAGTATTTGAACTGAAATAAATGTAGGTATTTTAATTAGCAAACAACTAAAAATTTAAAATCATGGCTCAAGTCCTGCCGTGTTCTTTAAAACTTTAATTTGAAAGAAATCAAAGTTAGGAGCTGTGATTTGTTTAAAAGTAAAGAGAGGTGTCTGACCTCTGTTGCCAGGAAAAAATGGAAAAAAAGGTTTAGTAAAGTGGTCTTAAACTGGTCATAGCTTATGCAATTAAAATGAATTCAATATACATGCAATGACCTACTAAGGATAAGTTCATATATTGTGCTGTTTGGATTGTATGGTTTTAGTATAGTACAATGAACTGATCCAGCTATTGTGTTAGTAAAACACATTTTATTGCATGATTGGGATCCAGACAATATAACTATTCTAGTCTCACCCAGAGATTTAATTTAAAACTACAGTACCACTAATGACCATTATTTAATAGAGTGGATGTATGCAGGAATCAAGACCTCAGTAAAAGTCATTCCCTATGGCCAGGTTTGGAAAACTATCTGATTTTGTCCAAGGACAACATTCGGTTATTGACATTATCACTCCTGGATCATATCAGTGGCTACAAACTGCCCACAATGCAAGTGTACAAAGAAAGAAAACATCATTGCCATGTTTTCTCTAATTTATTTCAAGTGCTTATTTATTATTTCATGAATATAATTGAACTTACTAGTATTAGGTATTGTTTTTAAAAGTTTTTAATTTTCTCCCATAATCTTAAATATTCTAATACAAAAAATATGCCTGTTCCACTAATGGTATTTTTATTTCTATATGTGAAATTTTGATTGATTTGTCTTGCTGTGTTCACAGTAGATAAATTCATTATGACTTTTAAGGCATTTTCAAACATGCTGTGTAGTATTAACGGAGCCATTTGAAAAACTGTTAGATGTTGTTAATTTATCTTTTTCCTGATGACCTCTTCTATAAGGACCCAAATTATTCATGATTATTATGGCAGACATGCAAGAGAAGTCAATTAAAATTAGTTCACTGTCTGAAAATATTTCATTATATTTTTCCCCCAAAAGCCCTAGCATGTATGTTTTGTCTGGAGATCTCTTCATCTATGGACATTAACCAAGCCATTTGTGCCAACACAATAATTTCAGTAGGGCAAAATTTCCCTTCATCTAGTTCCATGCCCCGAGATGAAAAAGTGGGACCGGATAGCAAACCAGGATCTTAGGGCAACTCTGTCTGTAGAATACCAATATGGAGGATGGTCGAGAAAAACAAACATGGCACTTTAGGTCCTTCTAAAACTATCCACGAAAAGAAACTGCAATTTCATTTCATCTGTCCTGTCTTTATACATTTGAAAAAAAAATGTGGGAGATGAGATGGGAAAGCATTTAAAATATCCAGTAAACATGTTACGAAGTATATTAAGCATTATATTAGGCATGTTAGGCAGCATACGAGGCAGTATAATATTCAGTGAACATGTTAGGCAGTACAATGAAAATGTCATCTAGAAACTATTTTATCCTACATTATGAGGTGAGTGAATTCTGGACTTCTAAAATTTGAAACTGTAGTGGATGTGTAAGTATGTGTATGTACATGAATGGGGGGTGGGGATTGTGAGGTTGAGGACATTTATTGCTATGTTTCAACCGTACCAGGATTCTTGACATGAGTCATGAAATTAGGATTCTTAAACATTGCTAGAAGGCTACAGTAAAAATGCTGAGGAGGTTTAATCACCTAATGAAGACTTGAAAGAGTTTACAACTGCAAACTGTCTCTGCATTCCAATGAATGAAAGGCAAGCAAAATTGAATCAAATGTTATCTGAAAAAAACCCCACCTTTAAGCTAAATTGACAAACACAAAACTTTTCCAAATGCTATACCTATGTATAGAAAAGTTTAGGAACAAACTATGCAAATAGTTAATCTGCTTTAATCCAGATTTCTAAAGTGGTTTTTAATTTTAGGGAATTGGGTAGAGATCCATCTATGCCAAATGCCTCCATCATTTGAAGATTTCCTCCATTTAAATGGTGTGATCCTTAAATACCTTGCAGATAGGAAATAGGCAAGAGTTTCTACCTTCCTGGGAAGAAAAAAAGCTTCTAGGAATATATAATATGAATTTGACCTCTTTGAAGCTGAACATTGCATAACTTCTGAATATTTAATAAATTGCTAGTAACTGCCGATACCTCTATGTCGTGGCTCAGCTTTTTAACAACACTTGTGATTGTCTGGATGTGATATTCCAATAGCTGGTGAGCTGTTGCCTCCCCTTGCTGAAAGTTCTTATTTCCCTGAAGGTATGAAACAATGCCATCTTTGATCCGAAATGCCTGATCCAGAAGCACAGCAGTGGTACGCTCCTGATTAGATAGCCGATCTTCCAGGGAATTCACTCTGATTCCAGACACATTAGGAATTGCCGGTAGAAATGGCTGGCTTGGAGTTCTGTCCAAACAAATCACGAGAGAAGTAGAAAGAAAGTTAAAAGTAAATCCTTTATTACTGCATCCAGCTACAGCAAGAAGATAAAATAATGAAGTACCTTTAGGTGGCAATTTCTGTCTATAACTCATGTGGCATATGAGTAATGAATGACTCAATATCTGAAAAGCTTTTAGATTAGAAGAGGAGGAGAAGAAAAAGAGGAATTCAACTTTGGAAGAATGACAGATTTTGTGTTGTTAAAAAGTAAACACAAGAGTTGTTTTTCCTATTTATTTTTTTTATTTATGGTCCAAGATCAAATCATAAAATTTTAAAATATACTGTAAAACTATAAAAAAATCTTTTAGTAGTAATAATTAAAAATGTGAAAATAACTTTCTATTCAGCTTCAGCAGAATTCTGATGCCAGGTTCCAAGATTAAGGGACATACATATATTCCAACCATCAGAGCACAGTGGCTCGCATGGTTAGGATGCTGGCTTGACAAGCTGCAAGCTCATGTTTGAGATCCGACTGCTGCCATGGGGCAGGTGAGCTCCCATTCTTCACTCCAATTCCAGTTCCTGCTGGGGACATGGAAGGAACCCCCAAATGGGTGTCCCCAGGCAACGGTGATGTCTCTGGCTAATCCTTTCAACCTCTAAGTGTTGCCTCCGACACAAGTACAATGCGATTTCCAGTCACCTGAATTCTTCCATGTACATTTTATACAAAAATATCAATTTATACAATAATGTCTGTATTACTATTTGCCTTGTCTTCTAGAATTGGGCCTAAAAATCCAACAAAGAATTGACAAATTATTACGCTATGATTAAAATAGCTAGCAAAATTTTTACTTGAACTATAATAGCTGGCAATATGTTCACTGGAAAGAATGTAGAACTAGTCTTCTATTTTGCCTCTGGCAGAATACATATCTATCTTTGTTTTCCTCTGACATTGAAACCTTAATTCTTCACTCCCAGTATTAAACCTTAATTCTTCACTCCCAGTATTAAACCTTAATTCTTCACTCCCAGTATTAAACCTTTTCTTCATAAAGTATTTTCACATTTTGGAAGCATTTGTGTAGTTGCCTACTCATCAATAATGTTTATGCAGTTGCACACAAAATGTGTTTCTTTGGGAAGCTGTGGAAATGTTTTCAAATCACCTGAGATTCCTTTAGATTAGTTTAAGACAGCCTGATTCTTAGTGCAGTCCATTAGGATTTACTATATTATTTTTAATAATTGATATAGCTTCTTTAAGATGCATGTTCTAATTCATGAACTTTATCTTTATTTTACAGCAACTTTATGAGGTTAGTAAGTTACCATATAAAATGCTGAGATCATAAATGGTCAATTAATTTATAACTTTCATCTTAGGCCTCATAGATTTATATTGATCAAGGCAGCTGTTCTATAATCCCTTCACACTTAAATTGCTCAATAACTGCTATATACTTATTTTGTTGGCACAAAATAAAAGGCATTTTAAATTGTTTTCTTCCCCATTGTTTTGGAATTTGAACCAAAACTCTTTAAAATTTTTGCCAGATTTTTCAGCATCATTAAAATAAAAATAGCAACAAGTTTATGAAAACTGAGTATAGGTAGTCCGTGACATACAACCATTTGCTTAGTGAGCGTTTGAAGTTATAACAACACTAAAAAAGTTATTTATGACCACTTTTCACACTTGCAACCACTGCAGCATTCTATGGTCATGTGATCAAAATTCCGATGCTTGGCAACTGGCATGCATTTATGATGGTTGCAGTGTCCAGGGGTCATTTGATCACCTTTTGCAACCTTCTGACAAACAAGGTCACAAGTGGGAGTGAATACCTCACTATGCTTCAGATGCTTCTGGATTGAAAGGATTAGCCACCTACAAGCTGTTGCCCAAGGGATGCCCAAATGTGTTAACCAGACACATTCATCAGAGAGGCTCCTTACAGCTTCATTAGGTTGACAGAAGACTTCAAAGAATTTAAAAGTAGAGAGTGGACCTATAGAAAGGTACAAGAACCAACATTGGACAGAACCAACGGAGGACCTGGGTTTGGTGAAAGCTGGGAAGTATAGAAATCATTGCATAGACTGTGCATGGGTACCACAAGATCTAGAGATATTCTGAACAAATGAGGCTATTTGGTGGCTTTTCCCCTTTGCAATTGTGGTGATGACATGCAGACAAGAACACATATGTATACCTGTCCTTTGTATCCTTATCAGTGCCCATTTGAAGATCTCATGGCCATGCAACAGAACACAATTAATGTTGTTGATTTCTCTTTAACTTGTATTAAAACTTGTATTTTTTGTTTTAAATTTTATGTCATATAGTGCACCTTATTTTAACTGAGATGCTTCTGACAGTAATAAACAAACAAACAAAGCCATTGGATAAATACTTATGATGGAGAGATTGAGGTGTTCTTATTAAATAACCAACACCCAAGTTTTCAAAGGCAGTAGCAAAATTTTAATTTATATACTTAGCTTATAGAAACTATTTGGGGCCTTCAATGAAATGTTAATTTCTAGGGTTTCTTCCTTTTATATGTATGTACTCTATATAGTTATTTATGCATGTACTAATGCTTTATCTCTTTCATACATAATAAAATCTGTACCCTCACGAATTTCATATATTAATCAGTTCTACTCCACCAGATCATACCACTTTTGTTCAGGTCCATTGCAGTCTTCTCCTTTCTCTTGATTTCAGACACTCACAACATAAATATTTGTTCTTTATGAAGTCATTAATTATTTCATGTTCCATGTACTCATCTTACATTCCAAGTTACAATATTGTTGTCATTTCAGTTATTATCAAATGGGCCTTCAAATATTCACTTTAGTCAATCAAAACTTTCACAAAATGCTTTTTCAGAAATGAGAGAATTAAGACAGCTTTAGTGTACTCATGCCATATATAATATTCCCTACTCATAGTAAAGAAAATACTGAGCTGTTCTGGCCCAAGCACATTCACATTATTTTACACAAGCTAAGATTTAAAATCTAAATATTATTTTGCAAACCAATTTAGAAAATAGCCTTTAAAACACATTCCTCTAATAGTTTAGGAGAATGGCAATGAAAGCACAAAAAAACCACAAAGCACTCAGTGGAGGAAGTAACAGTTGGTAGAAAACGGTAATGAGGAAAAAGTAATAATCAGTGGGGAATAGCATTTAAAACATTACTAAGGTAATAGCAGTGAATAATCCTTGGGTGAAATGGAACAACATATTCACTACAGTTTTTAAAGAAAAGAAGGACACTATATAATTTTTTCTTTGAGGGATCTGGATAAACAGTGGCGAGGAGGGAAAAGTGTGGAAAAGGCATTTAAGTCAGGAGTTCAGCAGAAGACAGTGGAAAAATACATAGAGTCATATTACATTGTAACATACATATAGATTGGGAGTGGGGGGAGAACAGAAAGGATAAGGACAAGAATTGGTAGTAGACAGAACCTCTAGATGTTCATGAAAGGTTATCTGAGGGACCATCTCTTGCCAGTCACATCTACCCAACCCACCAGAGTTGGGAGGCAAGGAATGTTGCGGGTCCCATCCCCTAGGGAGATACATCTGGTGGGACCCAGAAGAAGGGCCTTCTCCATAGTGGCTCCCTCTCTTTAGAACATCATTCTCCCAGAAATTAGAATGGCCCCCACTCTAACACTCTTCCGGAAGGCACTAAAGACCTGGTTCTGCCCGTGGGCCTGGGGAATGCAGAGTGGGATGGAGCCCATTAAATGGCTCATGTAATGTGTTGTCGCCAGGGTGGGGGGGTTATTTATTATATGATTTATTATATGATTCTCTCTTTTATTAGTTTTATTGTTTTTTATATGAAGTTTTTATATTCTTGTAAGCCACCCTGAGTTGCCATGTGCGAATAGGTGGCAATATAAATTTCCAAAATAAATAAAAGGGCATAACGGAAGGCATCAATTCTTCTTGGCTGTGTCGTTTCAACATGACTATTGGCATCCTAAATTTATGGTTCACCTGGAGCTGGGATTCAGATTAATTCAAAGGATGGACATTGTTATTCAATTCCTTTCTCTGATCTAATCTCAGTTGACCAGGAACTGTGTGGCTGTAAGATCATAGGAGGAAATGAACTGGAAGGGAGAAGTTCTTTGAAAGTCCAGCAGTCTCTTTGAGTGTAAGTGCAAGTTCAACTCAATGAAGAACACTAACAGGCCTTTGCACATATTTCATAGTCTCAATAGCTGGGCTCATGTCCAATATGCTAAGGACCTTTGGTGCAAAGAGATTTCTTTCTGAAAAAAGGAAAAGCTTGCAAAGTGTTAGGCACTTAGATAACATAGATCTGGACTCTTAATTATACAGCTTTCACAGCTTAAGTGTCTCCAGCTGTTGATAGAGATAAGCACTCAAAATGAGATTTTTCTTCTCTTTCTGGCTAGAAAAAGGCAGGGGTTGTATACTGTGCCTGGTGGGTGCAAATTATTCGGGGGTACCTAAATTGTAATCTCTTTGACTGAGATTGAAGGTTGGAAAAAGTTTCTCAGTTTTGACTGTCTTAAAAATTGATTGTCTTAGAATTATTCTATTCTTTTTGTTTTCAGGATGATCAGCACTGATGAAATCTATAATGCAATGAACTTTTCACCAGAATGCCTGTATGCAATTTCTATCTCCCCACAATTAAAGTGTTGTCCCTTTAGGCAGTTGTCATTAAATTCAACTTAAAAGGTCACATTCACAAATGGCAAGGGAAAGAAGGAAAGGAGATTCTTCATAAACATTGCCCTCTAATAACCCCAGATCTCCTTGAATACTTGATATCAAGATAATGAATTAAAACATCCATACAATGCAAATTTGTTTTTGTTTTTTTACAAAGCTGAATTTGGAGAAACTGTTTTCAGGAACAATTTAGGGAAAATCAAAAGGTAATCAAAACTACATTCCTAGCATTTACCTAACATAAGGGGTGAATATCCTTTTTCCCACTGCAAGAGAAAACTATGGGATGCAGCCAAACCTAAGAGTCAACTGATCCACAATAAAAGCATGTCCAGTTTGCAGCTATGAATCACACTGGTCCACCCCATTTCTCCTTTTGGACAACTCCACATAAAATTAGGAGAGGTCACATTAAGCGTATAAATTCAGATTGAATGTGAACAAAATTAATTGTTCAAACATGAAGACCAGATAGAGCAGAGGTCTTCAAACTTGGCAGCTTTAAGATTTGTGGACTTCAACTCCCAGCTATGGTGGCTGGAGAATTCTGGGAGTTGAAGTCCACAATCTTAAAGCTGCCAAGTTTGAGGATTCCTGAGATAGAAAATGGAAAGTTGGAAGAACACTACGAGATCTTTGGGTCCAATCCTCTGCACAGTTCAGGAATCAGTTACTACAATAACCCTGGCATACGTTTCAGTTTAGAAACCTATAGTGAAAGAGACATTGCCACCTATGGGACATCCTGTTTCTTGTACAATGGTGGCCAACTAAAATCTATTGCTTTGTAATATGAACCATTGTTTCTTACCCTGTCTTCTGGAACAATTCTGAACAACTGCCAGCTCTCACTTCCACATGACAAGTCCTTCAAAAACTTGAAGGCAACCACCATGTCAGAATTAACTCAAATGCTAATAAGTTAACATATTAATAAGTTAGTAAGTTAGGAGGATGTGGTGGCTCAGTGGCTAAGACGCTGAGCTTGTCGATCGAAAGGTCTGCAGTTCAGCAGTTCGAATCCCTAGTGCTGCATAACAGGGTGAGCTCCTGTTACTTGTCCCAGCTTCTGCCAACCTAGCAGGTCAAAAGCACATTAAAAAAAAAGCAAGTAGAAAAATAGGGACCATCTTTGGTGGGAAGGTAACAGCATTCTGTGCACCTTTGGCATTTAGTCATGCCGGCCACATGACCATGGAGACGTCTTCAGACAACGCTGGCTCTTGGCTTTGAAGCAGAGATGAGCACCGCCCTCTAGAGTCAGGAACAACTAGCGCAAATGTGCGAGGGGAACCTTTAACTTTACTTAATAAGTTAGGACATTTTTTGTGGTTAAAACTTATCTAATTTTTTAAAAATTCATAGCTTATAGATGTGTTCCTCTTCCAGTTGAATAAATACTGAATATGTACAGCCAATCCTGCCTTTATTTTCTTATGTATATGTTCAGCATTTTATTAAGATGTTATTTAATAGGCTTCTGTTCCCCAATATTCTAAAATAAATGTATTAGGTTTCAAAGTAAAGCAAGTATTTCTTTTCTGCTGATTTTGGATTACATTAACCATCTTCATCGCCATAAATCAAGCTCTGGCATAATCAGGAACCTTCCATGGTAAAAAATATCTATTTACCACTCCAGCCATTATTGGCAGACAGTTAATAAGAAGTAATACAAATAATACAAATCTCCATAAGATATGCCCAAGGAATCTTATATTTATATACAGAAACACTTAAATTATGATTAGCCTATGTTCAAATTCAAATAATCTAAATAATCCCCCCAAAATACAAAATGAAGTTCTTCAGTTAATTTGTGATAGTATGCATGGATATGAAAAAGTAAAATCTATGAAAACAATTGTCTGCTGTTTTTTCTACTAAACATTTTAGCAGTCTGAAAATGGCAAAAGGAGCATTTCAAAATCCATACAAAACTCTGATCCAAAAACAACCAAATTGACTTAGGAAGTCCAATTAAATTTCCAATTTCTACCCAACTCTTGATTCAAATTTAATCATTCCTTTTCAGTTAGTTTGTTAATCAAAATTAGTTCCATAAATGCCATTCAGTTCTAGTGGAATAATTACAGTTATTACTGTGGAGAAGGGAGTACAGAATGTTTGGAAGATAGTGGGAAGAAATGAGAGCTGGAGAGTGAGGGAAAGAACTTAGAACAGCAAGAAAATCATGAACATGAACAAGGTAGAAGGATCAAGCAGATCTTGGAATAAAAAAAAAGAGGAAGGCTGAGCATGATTGCATAGCACATGCGATTAAAGGAAACCTGAGAAGAGAAGGCAGGTTGGTTAAAATAATGCTCTCCTTCTAGTTCAGTTCTAGTATCTTTCTATGTAGCATGTACTTGTGACATTTTCCTATTTACCTAACTCATATCCACATCTTAGAATTTAAAAGAGCAGGCTATAAAGCTTTACATTTAGCAGCAGATTTCTATGGACAGGAGAGGGAAAAACGAGAGACAAAGAGAGAAATTAAGGGTAGCTATTCTCCTCTATGCAAGGACAACCCAAGGTTTACTTAGGCATCAGAAGAAGGATACCATGTTAAAATTACATCATATTCTAGGAAGGTAGTAAAAATGCATTCTTCATTTTCTTTTTTTTCTTTTTTTTAAATTTTTTTTTTATTGATAATAAAAAGAAAAAACAAACCAACATAAATACATTGAAACAACATACAAAACGAACAAACATCAATTCAGTCCAATGACTGACTCTTAGAAGTTACTACAACGGTGGGTTATTTTCATATTTCTATTTGTATCTATATCTACAGTCACATGTTTACATGGTTATATATGTATATATATAATTGACTCCTTGTTTACTTCTATGCATTTCTGTTGAATAGTCGAAAATTATCTTTATATTCCTATTTTTGCCTCCAGCCAGCTGTACCATCTTTGCCATACTAAACAGTAATCAGTATCATCTTTCTCTTGTATTTCTTTTGTGAGCTTATCCAATTCTGCACATTCTGTAATTTTGGCTATTATTTTGTCTTCTGTGGGTAACTGTTCAGATTTCCAATGTTGGGCAAAGAGTATACGTGCTGCTGTAAGGATATGGATGATCAGATATTTTATTTCTTTGGTATATTGTGCTGTGATTATTCCCAATAAAAAGATTTCCGGCCTCATTTCCAGTTTTTGTTTCGTGATTTCTTCAATCATTGTTTTAATTTGTTGCCAGTATTGTTTTGCCCTTCGGCATAACCACCAGAGATGATAATATGTCCCTTTCTGTGATTTACATTTCCAGCACATTGGAGATGTATTTGGGAACATCTTGGCTGTAAAAATGCATTCTTCATTTTCATTAAGCTAATCTTTTCCTGATTTTTAAAATTGTGATCAGACTCATACTATTAGAAGAAAACTCAGGATTGCCCAGAAAGCACTAACTTTGTTATTTATTAGTCTTCATATTCAATAGGAAAAAATTAAGATGAAGGAAAAGGAAAGGAAGAGGAGATAGCAATGTAACAGAAATTCACAGCTCCTTATTAAACTGCCTTGTTCTGGGTATGTGTATTGTTTTAGCTCATTAACATAGGCATCATATTACCATGCTAAAACAATTGGATTCTGCATTTCTTTCTCCCCACAGCATACTTGTCAAAAAAGACTTCCATGTCTGAACTGAAAGATGTTGTCTCTCTGTCTCCCTCTAAGATATGGGAGAAATATTTTTCTCCAACCATTGACACCAGGGGAAGGCATTTTTTCCTTAACTTCCAAACTGGGAGGGAGATTTTAGTAGTACACTGGAGTGAAAAATTAATCCTTCCCTTCACAAGCATGTCTTTTCCCTAAAAATTTACACCAGTGTGGGAATTAAACTGATTAAAATCAGTTGGCAGCAATAAAAGCCACAGAACATCTATCATATAACAATATATCTTAGAGGGGAAAAATGTTGGTGAAATGTATTTAGGACTCTAGAAGAATCTTTCCAAGCAGAACGTCCAGATGTGTTCTACCAAAATTCCCATTCAAATTGAGCAAATTTATAGCATTTAAAAACCAGCACACATGGTAGGTACCACATAGGGAAAGTTTGTCCTGGAAAATACATTTGGAATTTGGGCATCAGGACCCAAGGCCTAGCTATCTGCTCACAAAATGATGTTCAGCTTTGGAATTAAATATAGATACATCTGAAACACTGTCTAATATACCACTGAAAAATGGAAGCATGCTGTATCCTGATGGAGAAAATATCTAACTAGCTAGATAAATGCTAGAATAAGAATGAGAGCTATGAAGTATTATGATCTTCATAATTATATTAGAGATTTCTTAAAGAGATCACCTGAAAATTGGAAGAGAAATTGCTTCTGCAAATGTTTTTAGTAATCAAAGCATTTAAAAAGCATCTCAGCAATAGCATTTGCTTTTTAAATCCCCAAACGAAAATAAATCATAGGAGTGGCAAATGTAATAAAAATGCCCCTAGCATTGGGGACTTGGGTCTTTAACAGCAGTCATTAATGCTAGCAGTAGCTCTAAAACCACATAGACTTCTGTAAACAAGTCATAATCTCTCTGTCTGTAAACTGACAGGAACGATGCTAAATTATATTCATTTTTCAAACAGCTTGATCCTAACTCAATTGTGGAATTAATTATACATGAATCCACAGTTCCAAGATCTTAGAAGCTAGAAACTAAATGATTTAATCTCAGCATGCCCCCGGTGCCCTGTGTCTAATGGTAAAAAGGTAAATATTGCTTTGTAATAAAAAGATAAAAGATGGACTCAAGTTGTACTCAATTCTTGGTGGCTTGTTTTGGCAGCATTTGGAAAGTAGCTTGTTACAATCTTCTTTGTGTTTTTTTTTTAAATTCCCTTTCTAGCAAACATCCCTGGAATTTTCAGGTGTTTTCATCCCCATCCAAATCCTAACTCAGGTTTATTCTACTCTGTTTCCCCTAAAATAAGACATCCCCTGATAATAAGCCCAACTGGGCTTTTGAGCGTATGCACTAAAATAAGCTCCCCCTGAAAATAAGCCCTCCCCAAAAATATTTAAATGGATGCGCAGCTGGTCTCCGCCATTTCCTCTGGTTTCCTCCACGTGCCCCAAAATAATAAGACCTCCCTGAAAATAAGGCCAAGGGCTTATTTCAGGGTTCAAAAAAATATAAGACAGAGTCTTATTTTTGGGGAAACATGGTACTCAGATTCTAAATCAGATAATAGTAATAGCACTTAGACTTATATACCACCCCATAGTGCTTTACAGCACTTTCTGAGCTATTTACAAATGTCAGCATATTGCCCCCAATCATCTGGATCCTCATTTTATCAACCTTGGAAGGATGGAAGGCTGAGTCAGTCTTGCGCTGGTCAAGTTTGGAGTCCTGGCTGTGGGCAGAATTAGCATGAGTACTATATTCTAACTACTGCGTCACCATGGCTCCACATTATTTATGCCATTTGGGTGATTTAACACAGTAATGAAAATTCACTAGATTTAGAATCATACACCAGGAGACTTATTCCAAAATGCTCATGCTGTGGCAGATGCAGGGAGGCCGAATAACATGGCTCAGTAGCAATGAAAACCTGCCCAACAGATGCCCCTCTCTTTCCAGAGTTACTTTCCTGCCACAGCAAGACTGAAGAAAATAAACACTGGTTCTACTTCACCATCTGCAAAAAGGAACTACCTATCGCAGGGGTCTCCACATTTAGCAAATTTAAGACTTGTGAACTTTAATTCCCAGATTTCCTCAGCCATAGTTTAATGTTGGCTGGCTGAAGAATTTGTTGTGGTCTGCCAGCTGCCTGCGGAGCTGGCAGCAGAGTCGGAAAGTGAGGAGGCTGGGGAGGAACATGGGCCAGTCCTGGAATCTGGGGAAGGCTCGGATGAGGGCTCTGCATCAGAGGCAAAGATGGGGCCAGGGCCATCTGGGAGTTATGTGCTGACTCTGGAGCCTCCAGAGTCTGACGTCAGTGAGGCAGAGGAACAGGGGGAGTCTGTTCCCAGTGCACGCAAGCGCAAAGCTGCCAGAAGGCAAGAACAGTTAAGACAAAAGGGGAGTAAGGCTTGGAAATGGTCGGCCCCTCCCATTAGACATAAAGGAGGAGCAAAGGCATGTGAACCTTTGCAGGAAGCAACTTTGTTCGTGCTGGCCGGTTTAAATTCTAAAGCTCCGTTTTGATTCTGTGCTCCGTGTGGCCTTGCAAAGCTAATTGCCAATTTGGACTTTGGCAGCGTGTCAAGGGAGATAAAGATGGGTGCTTAACAGCCTTATTCCGAAGGATTGTGGCAGACTTCTGTCGGACTCTTTACAACTATTTGTGATTCATCTGTGAACGAACAGAATGAAAATGAACAGGCTGTAAATGAACAGAATTCACAGCGGTTGAAATAAAAAGAGGGTTTTTGGGACTAATTGTGTGCTTTTTACTGTCTCAGGAAGCCTAAGTCAGAACAGAATTCTGGGAGTTGAAGTCCACAATTTTGACAATTGAAGTCCACAAGTCTTAAGGTTGGCTGGCTGAGGAATTATGGGAGTTGAAGTCCACAAGATGCATATGGAAACTCAGTACAAGCAATCCCTGAGTTAAGTACATCTGACTTAAGGACAACTGCTAGATACAAATGGGCTGCCTGTCACTAAAAATTGTGGACAGCGTTTTCTTCCTCAAGCAGAGGAACTGCTGAGGTTGCATATGTGTAATATACAGCCTATTTTCAGTGATTCCTAAAGGGATTGCACAGCTTCAACATTTGCTGGCTTGAGGAAAGTTTTAGTAATAGGCTGTCCATTTGTAAGTATAAATTCCAACTCAAAGGTGCTTTTTCCAAAAGGCAACTGGACTTTCTTGATTTTTTACTTTGAAAATATTTCACTTCTCATCTAAGAAGCTTCTTCATTTCAAAAAAAGACCCCAGAAAGTCCAGTTGCCTTTTGGAAAAAGCACTTTTGGAACAACCATGACCTGGATGCTTGAGAATTTCCATAGACATACAAATTCTGACTTACATACAAAGTCAGGCTAAAGGCAAATTTAGGAACAGAATTTGTTTTTAACCCGGGGGGGGGGACTGCCCATAAACATATAATCTCTTCATTAGTTAAAATACTTAATTGCATTAATTGTATTCCTTAAGAGACATACTGGAACATCTATTGGAGGGAGAGGCTGCATGAGTCTTTGCAGTCAAGGATAAATATTTTAGGCTTTCTGACCTTCTAAAATCAATACCAATATGTTCGTAATGATTACAACAACCTTGCACCCATTTACTTATTCATTCATTTGCAGTTTGTACTTTACTTAGCTCAGCTCATTTTCCCCTCTCATACATTCACTACCATCTATCTGAAACAGACACAATTAATCCTTTCTGTATCAGATATTTGCAAGGCTACATTTTGTGGAAAGTCTTTCTTAGTGTCCCCAAATCCATATTTTAATTACATGTGTTCAAGATGTAAACTAATTATTTCTGCCAGGATAAAATACACTGTCAAAAGAAAGATCACAAGGAGTGCTATTGTTCCTACAAATACAAAGACTTTGTCCAAAAAAGAATTAAAATAAAATGGAAGAGAAGTTTTCATATATTACTTAATATAGGAGTAAGTTCATGAAAACATTTATTGCAGTATAAATAGTATAATATGGTTTGGGAAAATAAATAATGGACAAGTGGTCTGGATATAATCTAAGAAGCTGATCCTACTAATGTGATGTATGCAATTTCAAAATGGTAGCTATAATAGTGCAACACAGATAAAAAACTGGAAATTGCCATTTGACTTTTTGCACCCCACCCCACAATACTTTTGTTATGGGTAAAGGAATTTCTTTGGTTACCAATACTTGTTCTATAGATGCAAAAAAAAATGGAAATATTATCTTTGAGCAATTACTTAAATAGCCTATATCTTTGGCAGCATTCTCAAGAAAATATATGAAGCCTCTTAACTGCCATGATAAGAAAGCTATATGGTAAAGGAATTAGTGTAGTTCAAACAAATAATATTTTGTTTTATAAGCTTTTTGATGTTTTATATGTTTCTTGCCTCAAAATGACAAGAGATTATGCTCCCGATGTTTAATGGCCCAAACTAGCTCTTTCAGAGATCCAAAAAAACAATCAAGAAAGTTACAGGGTTGTATGTGATTCTGGAATCTGGTTACTCATAGGACATAATTTAATGCTTTACAAATAAGCTTCTTTGAGGCTTGGACCAAATATAACCCTTCTCAGAGGGCATGGCTGTGAGAAAATAGGAAACTTATGTTTTCTAATTAAAACTAATCAACTTCTGAAGCACAATTATGATTAGTTTAAATAAAGATTTATTAATGCAAGTCAGAATTGCTACTTTTAGATTATTATAGATTAGTTAATCATAATTCAGAGTTAGCAAAAAGTGAATATTTCCAATTTTCTTCTACTTCCCTTTTGTTTTAGAATACTTATAACTTGTGATCACTGAAAGACTAGAATATTTGTTCACTTACTTCTCAATGTATTTAACCAACTCTGCAGTGTTCTCTGTTGACATTTTTATTTGAAGTATTAACTGTAAAAAAGAAAACCATTTTTTCAGATTCATTAAATTAATCGTAGCCTATTAAGGTAGCAAATATCACATTATTAAATGGCTTGCAGAAATTTTAAAATAGTCAGATAAAGTACATTAATCACTTTTAGTTCTATTTATGTAGAACACAGTCAATTTTGGCAAGTAAGGCGGTAACTAGAATTCATCTAATCAGGTCTGAGGCTACAAATACAGACTATTCATGTTAACATGTAGTAATAATTATACATAGGATAATTATTTTGTTCACACTCATGTTAAAATTCAACTAATTTCAAAAGAAAAGAAAGGAAAATTTGGTTTTTTTCACCCAGCATCATACCTCTTAATACTGCTTCTCCATAGTGGCAAAGAAATCTTTTAAAATCTTTTTATATGGTACTATAGAATGCAGGGGTGAAATCCAGCAGGTTCTCACAGGTTCTGGAGAACCAGTAAGGGAAAATTTGAGCAGTTCAGAGAACCGGTAGTGGAAATTTTGAGTAGTTTGGAGAACCGGCAAATACCACCTCTGGCTGGCCTCAGAGTGGGGTGGGAATGGAGATTTTCAGTATCCTTCCCCTGGAGTGGGGTGGGAATGGAGATTTTGCAGTATCCTTTCCCTGCCCCGCCCACCAAGCCACACCAGACTCACCAAGCCACGCCCACAGAACCGGTAGTAAAATTTGGATTTCACCACTGTATAGAATGACATTATAATGCAGCATATAGACTAGGAAAACATAGTACTATAAGATCAATATGTGAAGATCTTTCATGTGGAACTTTATTTCTTCCTATGTTCTTAATTGTGAATTTGTTTCAATCAAAGCAAAAGAAACCTGATCTGAGCATAGAAAGTTACCAATTTGATAGCAAGTTAACTGAAACATGATTCCTAGGCCAACCATCTGAGTTTCTTGTTTTTGGTCAGAGCAGTTTGTTTTAAATTGGCAAAATAGATAGGAATAAAATTCTTATATTATGGAACTTCAACACTGACAACAATCTTGGCCTATGTCTCGTTTAGCTAGTGAATACCTTGGTTGAAAACATTTTGTAAATATCTTTAGGAACTTTTCTTTTGGTGTTTCTAATCCAGTGGGAGAAAATTTAAATGAGTGGAATTAGTAGTGGATAGCACCATTCATCAAGATACAAGGAACACTATCTAGTATACACATTTCTCTCTTCTAAGACAAGAGAATGACCAGCGAGCTTACGTGGATTTTTTGTGATAAGGAATTGCTTCTGTTACTTCTTAGCATCTATGGCTTGAGGTACTGTCTAATGATAGAGATGGCCCTGACAGCTGTTCATTGATATTGGATGTATTCCAATATCAATGGCAAAAGTTAGAAGTTACTAATTTGATCTACCACTGCAGAAAGAGGTAGAATGTGACAAGCCAAACTTCTACCTGAGACTCTTCTGAGTCAGTCTGTTTACTTAGGAAAGGTTTACAAATGTTTGTTACTTTTTGTTTTGATTTACTGCTTTAAGGCATCTTCCAAATATGAGGACATCTAGAGGACAGTAGGCCAGAGTTTGCCTACTGCTATCACTCATGGCTATATGGCATCTGTGAACAACAGTAATAATAAGATAAAGAAATTGGAGGCACAAGATAAGGAAAAGAAAAAGAAACATAGCTAAAACTGGTTTACACCAACATTGTTCATTATACCTCTCCAAACTTTCTATCCTGGTTAACCATGGTTGCTTTAACCATCTCTATACCCTACACTGTTTTATATTGCATTTTGTTCTTTTAATTTCTCAACTATTTCAGTTCCATTGACCTACAACTTCCTCAGTCTTTCCCTTATTTTCGACTCATTCACTCGTCATTCATATATGTTTTGTGATTCTCCCTTTATGATGAATTTCCTCTACTTCTTTTATATTGGTCAATCACTTATATTGTTTTCAATCCATGTTCACTCAGGAAACACTTGATCTTATCTCTTCTTGTCTTGTAATACCCCACACATACATACAGACAGACAGACAGACACATACACCCTTCATAGGTGCTCCAGTCACACTACATTCAACTTTTATGCATCCCTTGATGAAGCCAACTCTTATTTTCCCTTTTCTCCCCAGCAATTATTCATTTATCACTTCAGATATAATACTGCACACTTTTAGCAACATTTTTAGATCTTAGAAATTGTTCAATTATTTTCCATATTTGATCAACTTTCTGCCAAGTTAGTGACATTTACCTACCTGCTCCAATTTTTCATCATTAATGTATAACTTGTAATTGTTTATACCATTTATTATATAACAAATAATATAATTAGCAATTACATTATTGCTAATGACAGTATGGTCAATGTACCAGAAACTTTACATATAACTAGTATTTTTCTTAGAACTTTTGCCTTTCATATCCTATTATTTATTTTTATTTATTATATTTTAGGCCCACCCATATCAAATACATGACTCTGAATTGCTAACAATATTAAAAATAACAAAACCACATACATGATTATGATTACTATGACTACACCTATTGGTTGTGATGTCATTTACAGAAACATTATTACAGAAATATCAAATTAATTAATCTCATTGGAAAACTTTACAATCATAAGTAGCAAAATTTTAAAATACCATGCATAGCATGAGGTAATTTAACTATCTTACCTCAGACTAAAGGGAGCTATGTCTATTAGTCTAACTACTCTTGCGAACGTGACTGTTATCTGGAAGACTTTGTACTGTTATCCAATTCTGAAAGATGCTTAAAACTGGCATCGTTGTTTCCTTGGTGATGTCATGAAGTCAACATTCCATTTTTATGACTTGTGACGAAATTTGGGAACCTGTCTTAGTAAAACATACAATTATAGTGGTATTTAATTGTGATCCTCCAGATGATACCATATTGTAACTCCCGGAAGATATAACTTGTTTGTCCGGTGATACGGAATGCAAGGAATTGAAGCACGGTGCGATACGAAGAGAATCTTTCTTTTTCTTTCTTTTCTTTCATTCATTCATTCATTCATTCATTCATTCATTCATTCATTCATTTTTTGGCTTTTATGCCAGTTGATTCCTGGCAACTGCCTAGACTAATCTCTGAAGTTTTCTTGACAAGATTTTCAGAAGTGATGCGGCTTTAATTAGAGTAAGTGGCCCAAGATCACCTGGTTACGTAAGGATGGTATAGAACTCTCAGCATCCTGACCAGCACCTTAACCATTAAACCAATTTGAGTCATATTATTATATTTTTATCTGGCCTTTTTAATGTATATTTTGGGCAACTCATAGGGATGAACTTACCTAATATTTCTGTCTCCTGTATCCCCTACAACAATAACCCTGTGAGGTGAGATGAGTTGAGACAGTGACAGACTCAAAGTCACCCAGCTGGCTTTTATGCCTAAGGGAGGTCTAGAACTCAGAATCTCCTGCTTTCTAGGCCAGCACCCTCAAGCTACACAAAACTGGTTCTTTTACATCTTACTGATGTTTATCCCTTAATGGGACTTCTTTTAGTATCTTTATTTGCATTTTCAGTATTGGAAATGACTTATGCTGAAAGGGGGAAAATTAAGCTTTAGTTGTTTGCTTTTTCCATGGAATTTATGTTCTTAAAATATTATTGCAGAGACAAACTTTTTCAAATGAGTGGTTAACCAGCATTATAGGTTACCTTTCTCTCTGCCCTAGATTGGAAAATTGAAAAATATCTATTTACCAACCTGCACTGAAGCACCATTAGATTATAGACCATAATCTTCAGTATCGAGGCCTTAATTCTATAATGCATTGATTAAGATCACAACACTAATTTATTGTTTATATTTCTAATACCATTGATGCAAACAATTACAAATATATATATATATATATTTTCAACAAGTTAGCCAAGTATACATACAGTCAAGTCTTTATTCAATATTTCATCAACAGTCCTCTGTGAGGGGCATGTTCAAAACAACTAAAAAGCAACTTGAAATTCCAGTTTCCTAGGATAAAATAAATTGCCTTGTTCAGTTACACAGACAATTTTGAGAAATATTATTGTAATTTAGCACAAGGAAACCAAATGGAAAAGCAGTTCAAATACAATCAAATGAATAGAATTTTATATCATGATTTTCTAATAACTTTTTCATCAAACATAGAATAGCTTTGGCATTCAATAGCCTAATTCAATTATAATCTCTTCTATAGATTACTGTAGTATTTCAAGGCCTCTGAAGGCATCCCATATCAGCAATTCTATTAGAAAAGGGAAATGAGATTGTATTTTGATTTTAATATTTGGTTTTGTAGAAAGCTATAAATCAGTCACAATAATACTCTCAGTCCCAGAAAAGCCTAAATCAAAGTTGGAAAAAAAAGCCCTTTAAATTTCAACTGAATCTGAATGTCTACTCTAGTATTCTTCTGGATTTCTAGGAAGCTGTTAAAATATAATAAAAAAATGAGCAATACCTGTTGGAACACTTGGCAGAGGTACTACCATACTTCATTCTGGGTGAAATTCAGAAAAGAAAAACTCTGTATGGTTGATTTTTCCCCCATTTAGCATGAAAGGCAGCAGACAGATTCCATAGCATCCAGCACTGTTATTAAACTCCTTTTGTTTATTTTATGTCTCTAGGCAACCAAAATGCCTACTTTCAGTCCCGGAAGTAGGCAGGAAAGCTAAGCGCTCCTATGAGTGACTGAATATTTGCTTTTCATTCTGTGTTCTGCATTTTGCTCTTCTGGAGCTGGCCCATTCTTCTGTGAGATAACACAGTTGCTTTCATCCCGGAGCTAGATAGGATCCATCATCATTATATCACTCTAAATAATAGATAAATTATTTGGTATTCTAGGAAGGAAATTCCTATGGCATCCTACTAACTAAGCCATACTGCCAGAAACACTTTCTCTCTCTCTCTTTTTAATAATAGAAACCTACACAAGTGGTTAGTTCTGTATTAGTTCCCTACTTGAGTAGGAAATACAGTACATTGTCAAGGTTTGCAAGCATGGTATAAGCTAGCAAGGATGGTGCAAGTTTATGAACAGAATATAGCAGTCTCCTTTAAACAAGTAATGGTGAATACTTCTTGGAGTGAGGTGTGTGTATTTTTGTGCATTTATCTCCTGTGGGTTACAGAAATTACACATTTATCTGGACAGACTGGAAAATAAGTTTTGCCACTGATCCTAATACCCCACTTAGGAAGTTCTAGTGACTAGAGTAGCTGATTATTCAGTATGCTGAGCATAAAACAGCTGCTGCTATTGCAACAGGCTTAGATGCAACAAAAACAAGATTTCTGGTATGCAGAAATCTAGTATCAATAGAAATAATAATTGGAAATAGTACAAACAATGGCCAGGGGTAGGGTATGAAACGTGAAGGGGAAAAAAGGAAGTTCATCAAATTCTCATTACTTGTCTCTTTTTCAGTTGAATGTTTTGATTAGTAGCAGCAGCCAAATTTTAGCACTATCTTTATTCATTATCAGACTTCTCACCATTAACAGGTTTCTTAAGAGAAGCATGCAGTACAGTTGTCTTGATGCAATTAGAATACAAATGCCCACCCAGGTGCTATTCTTTGCCTAGTGCAGAATAAATTTAGGAAAAAAACCCAACAACTGCTGGGCTAATACTGTAAAAATTGCTGTGCTAGTTACTCTCGGTGATTAAAATGGCCTGGATGGAGGGGAAAAAAGAATGTGGCAGCGGTTCTGAGTAGCATATACGCTGCCAAGAGCAAGATGCAATAAAAAGGCAGCATGACATCATCAAGACTGTAAAAGAGGAAAGTAATTATGATAGGACTGGTAAAAAAAAACTTTGCATTTTGTAGGCTAGGTCTCATCCCTTTTAAAGGGATGGAATATATCAGCATCAGTAACTGTTAAAGTTGGGGATGTTCAGTTCTTACATAACCAGAGGTTAAGTAAGAGGATTGAAAGAGGAACCAGAGGAATGAAAACAAAATAAGCTGATAGGCAACAAGACATAAAAAAATAGTAATAGTAATTCTGAATGGGTCCTAATACACTTAGCACAGTGTGAAAGAATGTATATCTTTGAGCAAGAACGATAGTAATGAAAAGTTAAAGAAGAAATGACAAGTCAGTCTTCAAAAAATGGAAAGCATGAGAAACAAACTCAAAATAAGCCTATCTTACAACAATAAAGAATATTCCTGGAATCTTACTGCTTCTTTTTCTTAACCTTGTCTGTCTTGATAAATTGACATGGAGAGATGAGAGTGTGTGACTTGTTGATAAGATCAAAAGAAAAAGTATGAGACCAGGGACTATGTTGTTGTGCTCAAATCCAAGGTTCAGAAACAAGTTCAAGGACTTGTTTAAAAATGGAGGAAAAATATAATTGTAGAGGTATTATTAATAAAGGACCTAACTAATTTTCCAGTAGCTGATCTTCTTTTGTAGCTAAACCTTATTTTGATTCTTCTATTTGTTCCTGAATGCTGGCTGTGTTTCTAAAGAGAGATTTACTACGGTGACCTTGATGAAGCTCTGACAAGAGAGTTGGGACAGCTCCAAATCAGTGGTTGTATATGGGATGTTAGTTCTAATGTCTGGCAGCATTAGCTGCCCTTGGGTGATCCCAAAAAGGATACTTGGATGGGAGACCAAAGGAAGCCAAAAAGATGCTGGAAGAAAACAATGATAATGTCTTGCTGCCAAGAAAAGTTCATGGCCATACAATGCACATTACAGAAGAATTATTGAGTCTGTCATTTGTACTTCTATAACTGTCTGATTTGGCACAGAAACCAAACAAGACAAAAGCAGACTCCAATGGATAGTTAGGACTGCAGAAAAAACAATTGCAACTAGCCTGCCTTCCATAGAAGACTCTTACGTTGAGCAGGGCTGAGAAAATATCTACAGACCCCACACAACCTGGGCATAAAACTGTCTCAATTCCTTTCGTCTGGGTACCTCTATAGGGAATTGCATGCAAAATAACTAGACACAGAGACAGTTTTTTCCCCTCCTACCATCATTTTGCTGAATACCTAATTCTCATAGTACTGTCTTATCATGACTATTTACCATGTTGTATGGCTGTAGTATTATTATCCTTCCCATCTTCTTTACTATCCCCTCTTATTGGTATCATTATTATGATTATCATTACTCTGTTCCTTTGTACGTAAACTGAGAGCTTTTGCAAATTCCTTGTAAGTCAAATCCCAGTTGGGCAATAAAGTATTCTATTCTATTCTATGTAGTCACCAGAAGCTCAGCTTGAGTGAGAATTCATTTACTTTTATGGTATGCTGAGCTGGATGATTCTTCAGATGGAACCTGCTGTTCATCTAACTGCACATCTACATTTATCCACATGATTACAGAGTTCAGCCTTGAGCCCTGGTGTCCAAGGCAAATTGTAGTTTGTTCATTCTGTGCATCTAATTATGTAATCAAGGTTGGTCTTCTACTGGTTAATGACTGCAATAAAATTATCTGATTTGATCAAGGTTAGTCACACTTTATCTTAATAAAACTCCTTGCTAATTGCAAAATCTGGACAGGTGCTATAAATCTGGACATAAATCTATCAATATACCAGAAAACATTGTTCATATTTTTATAGATCTTAAGTTAGCAATATTAAATATACAGCCTTCATTTAGAAGAGTATTTTGGACAGGTGGACTTTGTGCACTATGTACCTAATTAAAATCACCAGAGCCTTGGTTTGGGCTTAAGAGTGCCACTTATTCTTCTTGAACCTAATGCTTTCAAATTGAATGTGATATATTTAAGTTCTGAAGCAAACAGATGGGATGTTCAGATTGGATTTTGGTATTTTGAATCTCCACAAGATTAAAATTAGTGGGTTTTTTTCCCCTTCCTCATTTGAATAAGTGAATGAATGCTAATTAAACTATAGATGGTGTTTTTATGACTGTATAATAATATATTTTTTCTGGGGTGAATTATTTGCTTCCGTTTTAGAATATCTTTTTCATCTTTTTTAATAAGCTGCTTTTTGGATTGTTCGTGTGTCCAACTTATTTTTAAAAGTGTTTATATATTTCTCCCTTCACTTTCCAGCTAGAACCTATTTTGCAACAAAGATAAGGAAAATCAAATAAGTATTATATTTGTTCACTGTCTTTTATATATAACAAAATCAAATTCTGGTATTTTCCAAGTGAGCTCTTTTTGAAAACAATAAAAAATGAACTAGCTTAGGTTAGCATCTGTTCATAAAATGTTCAAAATACAGATAATTTTATTACACTTTTCATTTTTCTATAAACAAGGAGGTAATGTATTGAATTGGCTTGGTTATTTATTTTCCTGTGTTTGAGTAGCTATAGCCAATGTTTGCCTTTTTTATTTTATTACAGCAACAGTCTGTAGTAGCACCAGCAGTAGTCTTTATGTACCTTCTTCTGTTTTCTCTTTTGTTACTTTTCCCTGTTCAGAATTTTAGAAAAAGGAAAAAACAAAAATATGATTTAAATAAAGTTTCCGGTGTGGAATACTATGTTTTTATAAATGCCACAGAAGCTTAAATCACATATGATGATTTCAGTTTCTGATGGCTACCTATGACTGATTTCAGAGCTGCATTCCAGAGGGCAAATAGAGACAGCAAAGCTTAGACAGTATATTTGGGAGAAGAAAGTTAAGAAGGTTGCTCCCTAGCAATTCTCAGAGTTTATCAAATAGTTGCTTTAGCTTGGCAAGATTTCTCTTTACAGGTGGAGACCAATAAAAAACACTGTTCGGAAGTAACTTTCTAATGGTGTCTTGGTTCTTGGGGCCGACAGTTACCACATCCTTTCCCCTTTGTTCTTATGAATTTGGCATTTTGCTCCTCTTATTTTTTAATAAATTCCATTTCTATTCCTAACACACTGTTCTAGACCCATATAATTTATCTCCAGACTTATAACTTCATGTATGGTCATTTTTCCTCTACACAATTAGCTTTCTTAATGTGAAAACAGAAAATTTCAAGTACCAGGTTAGAATATCAAGCACAGACCAAATTACCAATTATAGGTTTCGAGTATCAACTGTACTGAGACAGAATATACAGCCTAGCTATGGCTTTTCTAGGTTCAGTTCTTTGGAAGTTCCCCAACTATCACCGGCTTCTTTTCTCTCCATATTATTTCTTCTGATGGTATATTTGCCATATTGGTAAGAAGAAAAAGATAAATAGATAAGTTTTCAATATTCTATCTTGAAAAAAGAATTGAAAGGGGCACAATTAGTCTTCTAGCCAGTTCCTTTCATTGTGATTCCTAAGATATCTTTCCACAGCCATTTCTCAAACATCCACAAATAATATTTACAGAGCCTTGATAGTACAGTGGTTTAGTGCACCCTGTTATTAACACAGCTGCCTGCAATTTCTGCTGGTTCGAATCTCTCCAAGGCTCAAGGTTGACTCAGCCTTCCATCCTTTCTAAGGTAGGTGAAATGAGGACCCAGTTTGTGGGGGCAATAAGCTGACTTTGTATAAAATATACAAAAGAATGAAGGCTATTGCTTAACGCATTGTAAGCCGCCCTGAGTCTCCGGAGAAGGGCGGCATATAAATCAAATTGAATATATATATATATATATATATATATATATATATATATATATATGTGTGTGTGTGTGTGTGTGTGTGTGTGTGTGTGTGTGTGTGTGTGTGTAGTTAATATTTCGGGTTTCTTCCCGTGTAATTGTGGATATATCCCTAAAAGGGTAGAAGCGACGTTTCGGCAGAATCCCATCTGCCATCATCAGGCTTATGCCAGTAGTCATTTTGCACTAACTGACGTTGGAATTTCAAATCTGGTGCTGGTATTCTGGGATGGCTCCACCTTTTCATTCTGATTGGTTGGGAGTCCCAGTATGTGTTTATTGGCTTGGCTTCGGGTGTATGGTCGGTTTTTCTCCACTAGGTGGCAGGGCTTTATCTTTGTGGCTGGTTTGAATATGATTTGGTTGGGATTTTTTTGTGCAATGTTTGGTCCATGTTCCACATATGGTGTCAAGATTCGTCTATCTATGAGAGCAGGTTTCCAAATAGTAGGCAGACGTGAAGTGTCATCCCGTTTATTCATGCAATATGGTCTTTTTTTCCATTTCTATTGCTTCTCTGATTATCCTGCCATTGAGATGTTCTATTTTTGCAACTGTTTTTGTTTTATTAAAATTAATGTTGTGTCCTGTTGTATTTATATGTTGAACTAATGATGATGTGTGTTCTTGCTTTTGTATTGAGTTTTTGTGTTCCTCGATGCGCACACTCATTCTTCTGTTGGTCTGTCCAATGTATGTTGATGGGCAGGAAGCACATGGGATTTCATATATGCCTTGATCTTCTAATTCTATTTTGTCTTTGGGGTTTCTCAGAATGGACGATATCTTTCTATCTGTGCAAAATATGGTTTTGATGTTGTGTTTTTGTAGTACTTTGCTAATTTTATCTGTTGTTCTCCTTATATAGGGCAAGATGGCTTTCCCATTGTTTTGTTCCTCTTGTTGTTTTTTATTCTGTCTTGGTGTTGTATGTTTGATCATATTGATGACTTTATTTCTACAGAACTCATTTGATGTCAGTACATTAGTTAGTGTATATAATTCAGTTTGTAAATGTGCTTCATCAGCCAGACGTTTAGTTCTTGTGGTTAATGTTTTGGCAACAGAGTTTATTTGTGCTGGATGGTGGTGTGATTTGGCGTTGAGATAGCGGTTCGTATGTGTCTTCTTTTGATAGATGGTATGTCCTAAGGTGCCATCAGATTTTTTATAAATTAATACATCGAGGAAAGGTAACTGGTTTTCTGATTCTATCTCCATGGTGAACTTTATTTTGGGATGGAGGCTGTTCAAATGTACTAAGAAGTTTTCCAATTTATCTCTTCCATGTGGCCAAATCACAAAGGTGTCATCAACGTATCTGAGCCATAATTTTGGTTTGTTAACAGTTTTTTCTAAGGCATTGGATTCGAATTCTAGTGGAGAAAAACCGACCATACACCCGAAGCCAAGCCAATAAACACATACTGGGACTCCCAACCAATCAGAATGAAAAGGTGGAGCCATCCCAGAATACCAGCACCAGATTTGAAATTCCAACGTCAGTTAGTGCAAAATGACTACTGGCATAAGCCTGATGATGGCAGATGGGATTCTGCCGAAACGTCGCTTCTACCCTTTTAGGGATATATCCACAATTACACGGGAAGAAACCCGAAATATTAACTATACACACATACATACCCGTGAAAACTTACATAAATATATATATATATATATATATATATATATATATATATATATATATATATTTATAAGCACATTCAGACAAAATTATTTCTTAGAATATTTTTACCCCATAGATTTAAGTTAAGTATATATTGTTGGATTCTGACTTTACCAGAGATTAGAAAATACTTGGGAACAAAAGGGGATTTGGGATCTGTACATTCCAATTCCTAACCCCATTCCTAAGAGGTCTGTATGGGGCATGCATAAGCGCACCAACGTGCCTACCGTCCCTGTCCTACTGTCCCCATTTATTCGTATCCATTTCATGTATTCATAATCATGTTTATACTTATATCTATTAACTTATACATGCCTGACAAATAAATAAAAAAATAAAATAAAAAATAAATACTAGACAGAATGTTTTAAACATGGTCTGTTGGGCAAGATATATCGACTTAGACTACAGTGACTTGGACCATACATTTGATGAAAGCCAGACATCCACACTCACTCATAACAATTCACTTGGTGACTGTCATTGTTTTGCAACCCAATTTCCTCTGTTGGGATAAAATTGTACAAGAGTGTACTAGGTATACAATTTCTATATCTGTAGAGGAAAGGTTGCATAGAAATCGAACTAAAATCAATCAGGTACATTAAATCATAATTCAGTTATGAATTAAGCCAATATATGATAATGGCATATTGAATGAGGAATGAAAAAAAAGTTAAATTTCCCTTTATACTAAGTTCACCAGATTATATTAGGTTGGTCTTCATTGCCACAGTTCTTGTGAGGATAAAATAGGATGGCAGAGCATAGACAGACTGGCACTTACTCATACTCTTTAGGGAAAAATAGCAAATATTTTTTAGCAATTATAGCAAATATTTTTTAGCGATTATACCAAATAAAATTTTAGTTCACTTGAATTTCAAAAAGATAAACATACATGGGATATCTCCTCCACTGTAGTCTTCACTTCAGTGGGTGGTAACATCAGGCTAATATTGGCTTGGTTGGAAGGGCACTATTAAATCAATAGACCCAAAAGCCAACCTTAGTAAGACAGCCCAACCAACCAATCTTTAAAAAACAGCAATCATAAATCATAAGTTCACCTAAGCAGTCCATAATCATAAATATCACTGAAAGCTCAACATAACGAAACAAAAGCTAATGTCTTGTGAAAAATACAGAATAGGGATCCCCAGATCTTAAAAGAATAGGCACCTTCAGTGTTTTCCCTTCTGAATGATACACAGGACAAGTCCATCTAATAAGCAAATTTGGTCCTGAAAGAACATGTAGGGCTTTATAATTTGAAACCAGCACTTTAAACTAGAATATATTGGCAACCAGAGGAGTAATATTGATGGAGGAGAAGAAATGTTATTTCAAGGTATGTCGATCCATAGTGAGTAAAAGAAATATCTTCAAGCCTCCAGTAGCAAGATATACATTTTATTTATTCCAAATATTTTTCTTTCTTATTTTAATCAGAATTCCCCCGTCCGTTGCTTTGCAGATATGCTGGATCCACTTCCACAGTTTCCTGTCAGAAAGGCAATTTTTGAAGCTGAAATACAACACATTGAGAGAGGAGGCTGGGGAAAGCTGTGAATAGCTAATCTTAAAAATGTATTACTCAGCTACATGTAGGCCAATCAGAATAAAGTTGAACTCATATATAAAGAAATAACCTGAGAATATGTATTAATAAAGTCTCTCTCTCTCTCTCTCTCTCTCTCTCTCTCTCTCTCTCTCGTTTTGGCAGAAGTTAAACTCTGACAAAAAAGTTATATGCTACCTCCAGTCTTTTTTTAGTCAAAGTAAAAAACTGCTGATCAGATAAACAGCAGGACAGCTAATAGCCTGATACCATAGTTATATATCTCAATATTCATAGCAATATAAAGTATGATAATCTTGAATTATCATATGAATGTTAGTTGGCAGCAGTTCTATGTTAATGTTGAAAGTTAATGTGGACTGCCTTTTTTGTTCTTTTTGCTTAAACGTGTTGAAAAATAAAAACATTTCATCTTATCATCTGTCAAAGTAGTTTGATTTTTTTTCTAATTGGATAGAGGGTCAGAGAGATTCCTACAGTCTAGGAATACATGGTGTTTGTATCTGTTATCCAAATCTGTTATTTCTGGAAAGATTTTCATTATCTGTAAGATCCTTACAGAAGTTACAGAAATTAGAAATATCTCAATACCATGGTGGCCCACATATGGATCATAAAATGTAGGAAACTCCCAAAAGTTTCTATTAATTTAATTTGAATCTGAATCACATCATGATAAAATGAAGAAGTAAACCAGATAGGGGTTTTGTTTTATTTTGCATGTATATATTTAATTTATCTGCTATCCATCTCACCATCCAAAACAAATCTGTGCAACTTTTAGATTTTTGCATAGATATAGGTAGAAAAAGTTGGGATGTAACCATGGGTTTGCAGTCTTGGTCATACTAGGGTCTTAAATGAAAGTAAATTTAGTCTGTATTGTGTGAGGGACAAATTACATTCTGATCAAAATAGCAATATGAGTTAGTTACCAGAACTTCTTTTTTATCATTTTTCCCTACAATTTACTCTCCTTCTGAGACTTCTGAGTCAGCAGTCCCAAACACTTGAAGACGTTGGAGAAGGTTGCTGCAGGGCACCAAAATCTTAATCTTAAAAAGTATTTTAAAAAATTAAGCTCATATAACAAAGCACTGACCAAAATCTCAACATAAATAATGCATTGATTTAGTACTTTACACTGCAGGAATTCAAAATGGCTAGTCTTACACAGCATGTTTAACTTGATTACTGAAGTAAGCCATTTTCTATGATTGCACAATCACAGACCAATCACATGAACTGAGTTTGTCAAAAATATAAGATTCAAAAAACCTAAAACTTTAATTAATCAAGTATCTGTGCAAGTTCAGCCAAAAGATTTTTTTTTTTTACATTTAGAGTAATAAAGAAAGAAAAAGCAGAATTAGATATTAAAATGGGAAGATTTATCTGTTTTCTTCAAACTATAATTTAGTATCTAAAATTATAATTTAGCTTATTTAGTATCCTATGACTATCGTGTTGTATCTTATGCTTGGGTTATGATGAATGTATTTTTATAACAACTATGATCATGATTTATCATTTATAGCTTTTATGTACACTGAGAGCTTTTGCACTGAAGACAAATTCCTTGTGAGTCCAATCATACATGCCCAATAAAGAATTCTGTTCTGTTCTGTTCTGTTCTGTTCTGTTCTGTTCTGTTCTGTTCTATTCTATTCTATTCTATTCTATTCTATTCTATTCTATTCTATTCTATTCTATTCTCTAAAACAGATTTGAATTAGAGGTTTCCATCTTGAACGACTTCATAGTTAAGGTACAGAAGAATGCTTGTATACCTTGAATGATTAATTGCAATTTAAAAAAGGAGATATGCATTTGTGGACAACCCAATTCCTGGAATATTTCACTAGTTCTTTTACTAGAATTATTAAAATTCTATTACACAGCCATCAAAAAGTACCACAAACGGAATTATTTATCAAATTGTAACCTAAAAGTTACTTTTCCCTAGGAATCCATACTGAAGAGGCTATGGATATCTGAAGATACAATTAAACTGAGATTTTTGTTTCTTCATCTTCAACATTTTTTCTTGCTAAAACAAGTCTAATCCATTATCATCACTAACTAGAACATGTGCAAGAGAGCATATTTAATCAGTAGAAGTCAGGAAACATCTTAAATTGCTGTACATTATTATCTGCAGGCTTCCAAATTATTGAGCAATCTTGTTCCCTTTTACAACATTCAAAGATAAAAACTGAACACTACAGCCTAGAGTCACGAAATGAATAGCTGCAGAATTCAGACAGTCAAGGGAAGAAATGAAATAAACCAGAATTACAGATCAAAGATTAGACAAATCAAGAATACTATTTTTTTAGAAAAATAAACCATACATAAACAGTCAAACAGGAGTAATTATAGAACTTGTTGGGAGAAGTAAGGAAAGAGACTATATCTTAGATTTTAGATACAAGCAAATGTAAGAAATTTAGAGAGAGAAGGTGACCCAGATGAATGGGGATGGAAAATAAGAATATGTATAGGCATAGGAATCTGATGGGTATTGAATACAAGATATGAACAAATTTTATTTGTGCTAATGGGGAGAAAAAAAGAAAACTGGAAGAAGAAATGGTGAAAAAAATAGCATGAAACAAACCAGACTATTTATTATCCATTGTTTCCCAGAACTTGAGGCCATGCAAATTAACATAAAATGTTCTCGTTTTTGCTTTTCTGGGGGTTGAAGAAACAGATGGGATTTTATTGATTTGGCTCATGGACAAGAACAACTGTTGCTATATATTTCCTGTCTTAGTGCTTAAAAATTATGATAATTCATTTACTTTCACATTACAGTGGTAACTTTTGGTAACTAATGTAAGATTCAAATGAACAGAATGGAGTTTTGAATTTGGCCTCTAATTCTGCATCCTGCACATGCCTGGACCGAAGTCAGTTCAATAAATGTTTATTCCAAACGTAAACATTTTTTAGCCTTCCAGACTATGATAAAGCTGAAATATGACTTGCATGTGAGTTGCTTTATTCAGACTCTTACCACACTTACAAGGGTATGGAAAAAAGCAAGAACAATTTTTCTCTTCCCACTTTTTATTTCAAGTTTCTAATTTTCCTCTCAATAGTTGTAGTTTCAATATTGGCATGGATTTTTCCAGTATTAAGAGTATATTGGGCAAATGGGAAGATCCACACTCATTTTCTGATCCACTGATTCTAATCCATTGCATCTCCACTATAAAGTCAATAACCAACCTTTTCTTAAATTTCCACTGGTGAGACTAGTAGAAAAATATTTATTAATTCATTTTATTTTAAGATCGTAAGACATCTTGTACATCACTTGAAGTCATGTTTCAGTCTGACAGGACACGGTCTCTTTAAAATGCAGTTAGCCATCTTCCTATGTCCTATTAATAAGGTTGCATTAAAGGACTGGCAGTTTTTATTACTGTAGGAAGAGTATATTGTATAACCTCATAGCTGAGGGCAGTCTATGATTCAAAAGCTCTTGGACAAGCAGCACGTGTGATTGAAAAATCAGTTATGGCAGGGCTTCTTATCACTTGAGATTTAAACTTGAGATTGTTTGCCTGGAACTTTGCTCCCCAATATTTGCAAGTGAAACAGCAGGAACATCAGAAGTTAAAAATAAAAAACTGGTCCCCCTTTTATTTGATGATGTTTGTGCTATCTATGAATAGTGAGTGTAATTTTAGTTTAAATAAAAATTCTGAATTTTCTTCTCTTCCCTAATTTTCCAAAAATAAAGAAGCTGACATCTCTAAGATTGTGATATCTCATTTTTTTGTATAATGACTCATTACTCAGAAATGCGATAGCAGTTGGCTGCAAGAGCAACAACATAATGCAACATTAAGTGCCTTTTGGGACTCGTGTAGCAGCTTCGCACCTACAGGAAAAAGAAAGGATGGTTGGAATGGAATGGAATGAGGGTGGCCTAAAAAAAATAAAATATCCTTTCCACTAAGTCCCAATCCCCTCCCTTCCTGTTGTCAAACACTGTACTGCCAGATGGAAGGATTTGTAACTGATGAACCAGCAAATGAGCTTGCTCTCTTTTCAACTGCAGCCAATTTCATATAGTCAGCTATAGTCATCAGATTCAAAGGTACTGGTTGCATATGTTCATCCATACTTAAATGAACCATGGCTTACTCAATCAATTCCTTGGGTCTGCAGACATATTGAACAACAAATTCAATATTGGCTGAAGGAGCACAAAATACTGAATCACAACCTAGCCAAACATTTTAGTTTTCCATATTGTGCAAATCTGCTAAGAATCTTGCAAACAAAAGCCAATTAGGTTAACTGAGTTACTCATAAGCAAGCATGCTCAGCAATCACAATTAAGCCAGCCAAGACCTATATTGGATCTATATTGGACACAATACATTAGCCCTTTGGATTTAATTAACTCTATTTGCTGGATTTTCACAACAGACTGAACTATAAAACATAAACCCAATGGCCTGGATCCTGCAAACACAACTTGTCTATGTCTCAAAATAATATACTTTCCAGAGTGCTTGGCATGTTTTGATGCTAGAGACGCAGAATTTGACCTTCTTCTACTCAGTTCTAGCCTTATCAGGATATTTTTTTTTTATAACTACCCTGTTTTCCCCAAAATAAGACATCTCCTGATAATAAGCCCAATCGGGCTATTGAGTGCATGGCAATAAGGCCAAGCGCTTATTTCAGGGTTCAAAAAAATATATGACAGGGTCTTATTTTGGGGGAAACACGGTATATGTTGGTAGTATGAGGTAGCATCCATCCCTAATAGGCATTCTTGGAAAGGCTGGGCTTGTAGGATATACATGACCACAATCAAGGCAACTATTTCATATTTAGTAGTGTGTTGGGACACAATCTGTGTGATTAGGTAATGGTTTGATGTGTTCTCTGAACTCAGGTAATTGCTTAGACAATTTGGTTAGGACAAAGTTATGTAAATGCTGCCAGGGTGATGAGAGCTAGGGACTAAATGAACACCTAAAGATAAGGTTGAACAGTGATAAAAGTCTGTAGAGATTCCAGTCTTCCAGGTCATGGTTGTCCCAAAGGTGCTTTTTCAGGTGGCAACTGGACTTTCTTGTTTTTTTCTTTTGAAGACCTTTAGCTTCTCATCCAAGAAGCTTCTTCAGCTCTGACACTATCCCACTTCCCACTAACCTGTCAGAACTGAAGAAGCTTCTTGGATGAGAAGCGAAACGTCTTCAAAAGAAAAAAAAACAAGAAGTCCAGTTGCTTCCCGAAAAAGCACCCTTGGGGTTGCTCAGGGATATCGAGAGACACGCTGCATTTACCTTTAATTTTCTATCTTTTAGCCTTCTGAAGAGGGCAAAAGAACTCAAAAGGAACTTTTGAAAATTCAGACAATTCCGAAGTCATATCGTAAAGCATTCTCCTTCCACGCCGATGGAGTTCAGCTCTGACAATTGTCTTATACGGCAAAATACTTTCTCCGGTCTTATTGTTTTTGCTGCGGGGCGTGTGTGGCTGTGGGTGTGTGGGTGTTGGTGGTTAACAACGCCACCCGATAATCATTTTTATTGTGCCCCACCCCTCCCCTGCAAAGCGAGTCTGCGCGGCCGGTGGAGACAGCCGACTTCCCTCAACCAGAAAAAGTCAGGCGCGTCAGACCGAAACTTCGGTAGCTCTTCTCGCTTCCTGCCATGCTCCGAGCCGCGGCTCTTCTCTTCTTGGCTGCCGACGCACCGAGAGCGGGAGCCCTCCAGCCGCCCAACCCCTGAAGCGGTCGCCAGCTGCGATAGCGAACAAGTGCAACCTCTTCCTTCGGGCGGACTGGGCTCAAGCCGCCGCCGCCGCCGCCGCGCGCTGCTGCTCTTCCTGCCTCCGCGCTTGCAGCGGCAACGGGCGGCGGGGTTGGTGGAAAAGGCGGAGGCGGAGGAGGCGAAGGGAGGGAGGCGGGGAGGAGAGAATGGCAGCAGCCGAGGAACCCGGAGCGGCACCAGCAACAGGGAGCAGCAGCAAGGCCGGCGAAGGGGAGCCGGCGTCGTCTTTCCAGAGCCGCCTGTGGAGGAGCCTGCAGCTGGGGGGCAGGGGCAAGGGCAAGGGCAGCGGCAAAGCGGGAGCCGAACGCCGCAGTGCGGACACCTCGCCGTCGCTTCCTCGGAGTCGCGTCACGGAGCAGCCGGCCAAGGCGGACTTGTTAGCAGGGGGAGTCAGCGTCGGCGTCGCCAGATGGGGCGCCTTGAGGCGTCGAAAACACGTGCTGGACCGCGTCTTCTCGTCCTCTCAGCCCAACTTGTGCTGCTCCTCCGCAGAGCCCCTGGAGGCTGTGAGCACCGAGGCCGGCTCTGCTCTGCGCCGCCTCCGCGAGCATCTCCTTCACCATCCTCAGGGCAAAGGGGGGCAGCAGCAGGGCCGGGGCCCCGACGACCCGCCCGCCTCTCCTTCCTCGGCCTCTTCGGCGGCTGTCCCCGAAAAGGACCGGGTAGTAGGCGAGGATGGAGCCCTCACAACCGAAGCGCGGGAGGAGCCTCCGCAGCCGCCCCGACTCGGGGCTCACCTGTCCCATCAGAAGAGCTCTTCTCTGCCCGGCAACACCGCCTGCCTGGAGCAGTTGCTTCAAGACTCGCCCTCCAAGGGCAAAGCCAAAGGGCCGGAGGGCAGCGGCAGCCCTTCAGTGAGTCCTCGTTCTTCGAAGCTATTACAGGCAGGTGCTTTAGTTTACGGTATTAATTTGCATTGGGGGATGAAGCAGATATTTGGTTTCTCAGTGGGTTTTAGATGTGTGGACAAGGTTGGCTGGGGAAGTCTGGGAGTGAAAGACCTCACTTAAAGTTGCTGACTTAAAGAATAGTTGTTTCCCCAATAGTCTATTTTTGGGTGGGTGAGGAAAGGGAATGGGATGCTAAGAAAAAAGATGGAAGTAATACAGCTAGTCAAGTGAATTTTGCCCCATTTTACAACTTTTCTTGCCACGGTTGTTAAGTGAATCACTGCAGTGGATTAAGTTAGTGATGTGTTTGTTAAGCAAATCTGGCTTCCCCATTGGCTTTGCTTGTCAGAAGGTCACCAAAGGTGATCACATGACCCCAGGACATTGCAACCGTCATAAATATGAGTCAGTTGCCATGCATCTGAATTTTGATCATGTGACCACGGGGATGCTGCAACTGTCATAATATTGACTGTCATAAGTCAATATTTCAGTGCCATTGAAACGTTGAGTGGTCACTAAATGAACTGTTGTAAGTCTAGGACTACCTGTACTAAGAAAACAGAGAATTCCTAACGGAAAATACAGCTTGTTGACTCTCCATTAAGAATGTTGTGAGTAAGCTGCAAATATACCATAGGACTGCCTCCAAATAAGTTGCTAGTCTCAATCATGTTAGCTTTCCTGCTCCTTCTGTCCTTCCTGCTCTCCTCTGAATTATGCACTTTAAAAGAATGTATGAGCAGCAGTCATTTAATTTTTCTAGTGCAAAGGAAAGGATTTGTTTGTTTTTTGTTTCACACCTGCTTATTTTCACTCCTAGACATCCTACTTCTTCTTTTGTCCTCAATCTTTCCCTCATTAGGTTCTTCTCCAGTGAGTCCTTACTTTGGCCACCTAATGAGAAGGAAGGACTCACTGGAGAAGAGCTAATGCTGGGAAAGATTGAGGGCAAAAGAAGAAGGGGATGACAGAGAATGAGGTGGCTGGATGGAGTCACTGAAGCAGAAGGCGTGAGCTTAAATGGACTCCAGAGGATGGTAGAGGACAGGAAGGCCCGGAGGAACATTGTCCATGGGGACGCGATGGGTTGGACATGATTTTGCAACTACAAAGACATCCTACAGAAATCTAGGTTTTCTACTGGATATAGAGAAAAGGCTACAAATGTTTTTAGTGCCTCCAATATAAGAGGCATTTTACCAGTGTGTTACAATTGCTGCCTGTGAGATTCCCCTGGGTTGACTAATACAGCAACTGAATGCTGACCTTATAACTCTGTCAAGTGTGATAGTCCTTACATGTAGGACTAACAGCTTGCTCTATTTTTAGTTTTAAAAAGGTTCGAAAATCCAACCTTGACAAAGATATAATCTGAGTGCCTAACAAATTCAAACCTTTATTGACAGTGCACAACATATGTACAATGAAATTGATTGAGCTCAGTCAGTGCACCCCCCCAACACAATACAACTCACAGTGAAGACAGAAAAATCCCAGTGATTCTAACTGTCCTAACAATCCTAACGGTATGTAATTCACTTGCGTTTAAGGGAAGGGATTAGATACATTTTTAAAATTTGTGAAATATTTGTAAAAGGTCCCTTATATTTAGCCAGAGTGTGTGGTAGTATATCATATTTGATTCATCCAAAGAACCAGTGGTAGTTGCAGGTGACTTAGCTTGCTCACCTTTCCTGTGAGTGAGATGAAACATTGCACACCTAGAATTCTTGGCTAGCCATGAATGAGCACACTATTCAATTGATTCCTCCCCTCCAGCAGCATAATGTCTAAGGCAATCATTGGAAAGCATAACTTTCTGTTGCTTTATACTCTAGGTACAGATAGTCCTTGACTTACAACAGTTCGCTTAGTGTCACAATGTTCGAAGTTACAACAGCACTGAAAAGATGACTTATGACCGTTTTTTCTCACTTATGACCATTGCAGCATCCCCATAGTCACATGATTTACATTTGGATGCTTGACAACGAACTCATATTTATGATAGTTGCAATGTCCCAGGGTCATATGATCACTTTTTACCAACTTCTGACAAGCAAAGTCAATGGGGAAACGAGATTCACTTAATCTTATATGTTACTAGTTTAACAACTACAGTGATTCACTTAACAACTGTGGCAAGGAAGATCATAAAATGGGGCAAAACTCACTTAATAAATTTCTCATTTAGCAACATAAATTTTGGGCTCAATTGTGGCCATAAATTGTGGATTACCTGTATAGACATTTTGTCTTGTCCTTTGCAATCGAACTACAGCTGAACATTTAGGTTTCTTGACTGGGTATTGATTTTTAACTTATTTGAAAGCAACAAGATGGAAATCCATGTTGCAGGTCATGAGACACCATTGAAGGACCTTGCAAGATTTATTTGGTTGCCCTTGTTGGTGAAAGGGCCTAGCTGGAAATGATTGGGCAACCTGCACCAGTCTAATTCAGAATTCCTAGACTATGATTGTGTCTACTTTCATAAAACAAGCTTTAAATAAAGAAAATAAGTTTATATAATGCCTGAGCCAAATCAAATCCATGCCTCCGTGAAATGTGCAGACATAGCTTCAGTGTTGTTCAGAGTGCTGCAAAGTATTTTTATGTAAGTGCTAACGAATTGCCCAAATAAAATTTAAATCAGTAGATGCCCTTGGATAATCTGTATTTCAGATGAAATCTTTTCTCTTGTAAATATATTTCTTCCTTGCAACCTTAAATCCACATATTTATTGCTGATAATGTAGTGGTGCCCAGGATTGTTAGAAGACATCGGATGGCAGCTGAAAGATTGCTTTCTGACAGCATTATTAGTCATGCCCTAATTCTTAGCACATTGACTTGGAAATAAGCCCAGTTGATTGCAGGAGCACCTGCTTGTAGACATAAATCAGGTTATATCTATACTTTGTGGCATTGTTTTGTTAATGATGTTACCCGTTATGAATTAAATTTTATTTGCAGATCTAGCCATGTATATTTTACAACTTTGAGTTTTCTTTCTGTCACATTTTAACCATATTCCTCTGCATTATTTGATTTAGTCTAATTGGTATAATTAAAAAGAAAGCAAATATGGAAGATTTTAGTATATAAAATACCTACCGGTATAAGATGGACAGCATAGAAGAGTCAAATGAAACAATGCCGTAAGACAGTGCCTTGATGTTATTATTGTATGATAAAGATATTCTTTTTAAATAAATGGTACTAGTTGTATTGTCTGTTTTTTGGAATTCCCTGTTCTTGCAAACATAATTTATTATCCCCTTTGTTTATCCCTAATTCCTGTGTGGTTATAAAAATCAATAATAGCAACTCCATTTGTGTACTTTTTATTTTTCTGGAGATAACTTGATAGCTGAATGCATAAACATCTTGCAAGTCTTTGCTGGAACCTTTGTATGCATTGTCAAAGCAATGGGAGTTGGATTTCAAGTATTACTTCTCTAAAGTAAAAAAAAAAGTTGAGAGAATTGCAAGGCTGTACATATATATCTATGTAATTTACTCAGTTTTAGTAGGTGTACAAAGATAATATTAATTACGTGACTTTATAAATGAAGTGACTTTGGATGCTAATTATAAGGGGAAAGGAACTCTAAATTGTTCTGTTTTTGACGCTACATAGTAACAGAACTGACTAGGTACAATATATAACATGGGATAAAACCCAATAATTTATCTAGGCAAGGAATGTGGGAGCAACATAAATGAAATAACATGCATCAAGAATAAAAATTGAATTTATAGAGTAAAACTTCACGTTCAGTACTTTCAAATAATTACTTTTGCCATTTGTGAAAGTACATAAGTATATAACTTCTATAAAAATGATGCAAATTAAATAAAAGATCAAATAAAAATGGACACAAATCACAATTTGAGTATAATCAGAAATTATATTTATTATACCCTATTGAATTGAAATTTGTTGTTACTCTTGAAATGAGATTTCCTGGAACTTGTTTCTCTACTCTTTGCTTTAGAAATATTTAGTTTAAGTGAAAATATAGTTAAGAACTCTAGTTGATAGTATAGCTGATATATCTGATAGTAGCTGATAGTATAGCTGATATATGTCACCTCCCGGCTGGACTACTGTAATGCTCTCTACATGGGGCTCCCCTTGAAGACCACTCGGAAGCTCCAGCTGGTCCAGAATTCGGCTGCACGGGTGGTTATGGGCGCGACTCATTGCGCCCATGTGACACCTCTCCTGCGCGAGCTGCACTGGCTCCCAGTGGTCTTCCAGGTGTGATTCAGGATGTTGGTCACCACCTTTAAACCGCTCCATGGCTCAGGACCTGGATACCTTCGAGACTGACTTCTGCCATCAGTAGCCTCCCACTAGCCAATTTGCTCCCATAGAGAGGGACTCCTCAGGGTGCCATCGGCCAAGTTATGCCGGCTGACAACACCCAGGGGAAGGGCCTTCTCTGTGGGAGCTCCTGCCCTGTGGAATGAACTGCCCCCAGAAATACGCAAGATCTCCGACCTCCATGTGTTTCGCTGTGCCCTTAAGACCCTGCTGTTCCGCCAGGCAGGGCTATCTATGTAAATGATTTTTAAATTGGTGTTTTAAATTTTGGATTTTAAATTCTGGCTGAAATTGTTTAATACTTTTAACTATTTTAAAACTATTGTTGTATTTTGTGTTTTTAATTGGCTGTACACCGCCCCGAGTCCTTTGGGAGGGGGGCAGTATATAAATTAAATAATAAATAAATAAATAAATAAATAAATAAATAAATAAATAAATAAATAAATCTAGAGTAATAGTCCAACTTTATTAATTTGCCGCTCAAATAAATAGAAACTAAATAGAAAATGGTTAACTTGGGGACAGTTTAAATAGAAAATGGTTAACTTGGGGACAGTTAAACAATCTTGTTCTATGGGTACAAGCGAGTTCTCTGAGTGAAACTAGAAGCATATATTATAGATAGAATAGAATAGAATAGAATTTTTTATTGGCCAAGTGTGATTGGACACAGAAGGAATTTGTCTTGGTACATATGCTCTCAGTGTACATAAAAGAAAAGATCATCAAGAATCATAAAGTACAACACTTAATGATAGTCATAGGGTACAAATAAGCAATCAGGAAACAATATCATTATAAATCGTAAGGATACAAGCAACAAAATTACAGTCATACAATCATAAGTAGAAGGAGATGGGTGGTGGGAACAATGAGAAGATTAATAGTAGTGCAGACTTAGTAAATAGTTTGACAGTGTTGAAGGAATTATTTGTTTAGCAGAGTGATGGCATCTGGGAAAAAACTGTTCTTGTGTCTAGTTGTTCTAGTGTGCAGTGCTCTATAGCATCATTTTGAGAGTAGGAGTTGAAACAGTTTATGTCCAGGATGCGAGGGGTCTGTAAATATTTTCACAGCCCTTTTTTTGACTTGTGCAATATACAGGTCCTCAATGGAAGGCAGGTTGGTAGCAATCGTTTTTTCTGCAGTTCTAATTATCCTTGAAGTTTATGTCTGTCTTGTTGGGTTGCAGAGCCAAACCAAACAGTTATAGAGGTGCAGATGACAGACTCAATAATTCCTCTGTAGAACTGTATCAGCAGCTCCTTGGGCAGTTTGAGCTTTCTGAGTTGGCACAGAAAGAACATTCTTTGTTGTGCTTTTTTGATGACATTTTTGATGTTAGCTGTCCATATAAGATCTTGCGATATGGTAGAACCTAGAAATTTGAAGGTCTCTACTGTTGATAACTGTGTTGTCTAGTATTGTGAGAGGTGGAAATATGGAAGGGTTCTCCTAAAGTCTACCACCATTTCTACGGTTTTGATTCCAGGATGATATTCCATAAATCTGATTAAATTAATGTGCTTCATGGAAAGTTAATATTTACTGCAGGATTTTGCAGTAAGCCTGTAAAATGAAATTTTATTGGCAGTACACTTATTGCTGACAAGATTTGGTTTCATAGCTGTAATCTCAGATTTCCATAAAGCAGCACATGATAATGTGGTTCCAGTCCCAGAAGAGAAGTAGAGTGTTCAAGAGGAGGTCTGTGGTCAAGCTGAGAAAGGAATAACAAACAGTTGTCAAAAGCAGCAAGCCCTAATTATCCTGAAACTGGCAATGAAGTCTTTGCTCAAGACTCATAATTGAAATTCATCCTGTTCTCCAACAATTTATAGGCAAAGGTTTTTATATACCAAATTTCTGCTTCTATCAATTGAACATATCAACTTTAAGTGATAGAACTGCTCAAAAGCAAAATCTTAGATCTGAGTAGACTGTTACTTTTTCCTCAGGTTTGTACTTTGTTAACCTTTAATTTTTGGCTCAATAATAATTGTTTCTAGAATTTAGGATCACAGATTTCATTGTTGAAGTGGTTGGTTTGGTGAGGCCTGGTTCTTTAAGTTTAAGGTTTGACGGAGTGATATTTTAAATGCATTATTTGTTGTATTTAAATATGCCTTCCTACTTGATTGGATATTAAAGATTTATAATCAGTAATTAAAATATATAGAGAGAGAAAATATTTTTTAAAAATTGAAACGAGTGCTAAAGTTAGCTATTAAATGTCTCCTCTTTTGTAGACATAGGAGAAATAAAGTTTCAAAAGAAGTATATTTCACAGATTTGGAGTGCAGTAGAAAAAGGCATTCTTCCTTTGGGGGTCGAACGGCCATTTCACAGGGGTCGCCAAAGCCCTCTCTCGCCCCCCCCCCCACGCCTTCACTCACCCTCACCGTCTGCCTCTGTTGGATCGCCGGTCGCCGGTCGCTTATACCCCGCCCACTCCCAATCTATTGCTGCCTCCTGAGTCCCAGCTGATGGCTAGAGGGAAACAAACCGTTTAAATTCTTGCTGCAGGGCTTCAAAGGGCTGCCCTACAGTTGATCAGTGTTAAAAGAAAACAAATGAGAAGACCAGTGCCTGCAAAAATAGAAAAAAACAGCCCCTTTCAGCTTCAGCATAGGTTAATTACCATAAATTGATTTGATCAGCCTCCAGACTCTCAGCTGATTTGCTCTCAGCTGTTTTGTGGAGGGCTCTGTTGCTAGCTGCAAAGAGAGGAGCAGATTTTTTCCCCCTAGCTATGCTGAAAAAACGAAACTGAAAGTAAACCAGGGTCTTTGCTGCAACGTGACAAAATGAGGCAGAGAGAGATTTCTTTTTCTTTTTCCTCACCAAAAAAGGTAGGTGCAAAACTGCAAACAATGGGAAATTTAGGGCAAAAGAGGAGGTTCAGGATTTTAAAACACAAAAGAAAAAAAGCTCTATTTAACTAGGGAATTGTAATAATTGAGATACTATTAATTGTATATTGTGTTGAAAGCAGAAATGGTTAAGATGTGGTTTGGAGGAATATATGGGGGAAATTATTTGGTTTATTATTATTGGTAAATATAATTAATTGATTTATAAGAAATTGGATTGCATGGAAATAATTGGAATAGTCATGTTCATATTGATTGATATATAAAAAAGATAGTTATATAACTAATTGATTTATATTAAAATGTTGAATTTGTATTCAACAACTGTATTACATAATTACATAATTAACCAATGTGAGGATGGATATAAAAATAGATGACAATGGGAAGGGCTATAATATAGAATAGAAGGGAAAAATTGAATTTGATTAAGATTAGAGATGAGGATGAAGGGTAATACTGGTTTTTTAAAAAAATAGATGAGGAATAAATATGGCAAAAAGAAAATATAGAAATTGTAAATTTAATTAAAATGACTAAACACTGGTTAAATTTGTGAACTGGCCAAATACTCTGTTCAAAGAAAATATATTGTATGTTTGTATGTGTGTTTCTAATTATTGCTATTTATTCATATTTGTTCTCTTTTATTCTTTAAAGTTTAACAATTCATTCTTTATCTTAATATCTTTATATTTGTTTGGGGTTGGTTTTCTTCCCTTTCATCTTTTTTATTGTACAGCAATCTTTCTCCTCAAACCTACCACCTCTCTCTTGTCTTTCCTTCTTACTTTCTCTTCTCCCCCTCTTCTTCTCCTTCCTACTTCCTCTTCCTTTCTCCTTCTCCTCCTCTCTTCCTCCCTCTCTTATCCTCACTCCTACTCTAATTTCCCTTC